>NC_072490.1:30000000-34800000 GCF_027574615.1 Eptesicus fuscus
AGAGGCAAGTGCCACCTGCCTTGCTTGCTGTAGTAAACTGGTTGTCTGCACATTAGAATTACCTGGTCAGCTTTTAAATATACCAGTGTCAGATGGCCCACCCTAGACTGATTAAATCAGACATTCTGAGGATTCTACATGGTAGACCTATGGTTTTACTAGTAAAAGCTTTTTGGGTGATTCTAGTGAACAATCAGGGTCTAGCAATGCTGTTGAAGAAAACAATGGCATCCTACATAATAAAAGGGTAATATGCAAATCGACCGAATGGCAGAACGACCAGTCACTATGACACGCACTGACCACCAGGGGGCAGACACTCAACACAGGAGCTGCGCCCTGGTGGTCAGTGCGAGTGCTGCTCAGCCAGAAGCCGGGCTCATGGCTGGAGAGCGCAATGGTGGTGGCGAGAGCCTCTCCCGCCTTGGCAGCAGCACTAAGGATGTCCTACTGACATCCTGAGGGCTCCTGGACTGTAAAAGGGCATGGGCCGGACTAAGGAACACCCCCCCACAAGTACATGAATGTCATGCACCGGGCTTCTAGTTGTATATAAGGGCTATAAAGAGGGAAAAGACCAAAAGTTAAGCAATACTCCCAAAATACTCTCAAACTTTCCTCCAGAATGGCCTACCAGAAGCATTGCTGGTGTTTCCGAATCTCTACTTCCCTGCTGGTTGATATGCCAAAGGGGGCAAGCACCATGAATGCTCAGTATTGATGGGTGGTGGCTTGATGGGTGTTAGAATGGCCTAAAGATGGGTCATTCTAAAGGAGAATTAGGTAAATCAAATGAAATTGGATAAAGAGTATCTGAATCTTCATGAGTTAAAAAAGTAGAATATAATTCCATCTTGGTAAAATATATCACTAGGTGTCTGGTATATTTAAAGTGAAATTATATCTGTAGATCAAACCTTTTCATACAATCAAAGCAGATATTACATCATTAGATAAGATCAATGTCAATGATAGCTTCCCAGCAATAGTGGGTCATGGCACCCCAAAGTAATTCAATATGCCTACTGTGTACCAAAGAATGTTCTACTAGGGATCTATGTGGAAAAGAACTTATCTAGAAGAAGACAGACAAGAAGTCAAAATTAAAGTGGCTGTTACTTTCAGTTGTCTGGAAGTCTAAACCATTTCCCAATGACTGCAGGTTAGTGAGAGGTTGCCAGGTGATGAGATGGCCTCTGCACGAGAATGGGAGGCCACTGATTGGATGATCACTACATATTCCTGCAGTACTTTATCCTTGTTACAGTGCATAGGACTTTGCAAATTTGGTTGTCTCATCACTTTGAGGAAATTTTAAAAATTATATTCATATGTAACCAAATATATGATTGGCATGACTCCTCCCCAAACTTTCAAAAATAATTCTACAACTTGAGGTGCTTTGAATATTTTATTTTTACACTTAGAAAAATTTTTTTTTCTGGTTAAAATATGTAGATGTACCTGCACTGATTGTATCTCTATTTTCTTGCCAATCATCCACTATTAGAGAGTTCACGCTCCAGGCTGCATGTTGTCCAGGGCTGGTACCTCCTCCTCCTTCCTCTGGCTGATGGTTTTGGGCCCTCACCTGTCCAGCACTAGTGACTATGCACAGGCAGGCTGAGACCATGAAATGCCAATCAGGGAGCTCTGCTAGGTAGCCAGGCTGGCTAAAACAGTTTGGCTTTGACAATTTTCATTGTCTGTGCTGGCCTTTCCCATTCCTCCAAAGGACTAACCGCTGACCCTCTCTTTTGTTTTTAATTTTCCAATAAGCCTTCAATGTCTAATCTTGGCCCTAATTTTGTAGGTGCTATAGCTGCATGAACACTGGGATCCTGTCCCCAGCTGTTGTGTTTCTGGCTGGCCTGGCCTGCTGTGAGCCAAACGGGAGTAAGGCCCAGGGCAGGGGAGCCTTCCCTCATTCCCTTGATCCTTGGCAGCACAAAGCCTGGCAGGTTTGACTGGGAAAAATGAACAACGAAGGAGGGTGCAAAATATGGAGAGATACTAATCAAGAAGTTCTCTTTTTCCCTCCACTGCAGTTTGTGCTTTGAAAACCAGTCTTGAGAGGCATCCAAACCCTGTGAGATGAAAACTCACATCATTTTGCAGGGCCTGGTGGTGGTAATGGGGCTGGGGTATAGAAGGCAGGGAATTAATATTTTGGATTGGTAGGTCTGCTCCTTGCCTGCCCAGGTGTCATTGGGAACTACCTCTTGTCAAAGGAAAGGAACAAATAAAAAGGGAGAGAGTAAGGGATGGGGGAGGGAGAAACAGAAACAGAGAAAGGCCTTTGCTGAGCCCATGCCTTTGTGCACTGCATTCAAACTGATTTGTACCCTTTGTAGTCTTAATTATTTGTGAGAGCGGGATAACAGGAGTACCCAGCTCACCCATTATTTCCTGCATAAAAAAAGGCACACAGAAGCCGCTGATCATTTTTGAATTAGCAAACATGATACTAAAAAAAAAAAGCATAAAAAAATTCATTAATACCATCAGGGATTAGGAGGCTGATTAAAGTGTAGCTGTTAGCGTATGCAAATGAGCGATAGGCATTTATCGGGGCCTGTGCAAGCTGTCTTGGAGCTGTAAAGCCCATGTATGTTTTTCAGCTGATTAAAATAGTTTTAAGTTCTGGAGAAAAAAAATTTTTTTTTTTGGTAGGGAATTAAAAAAGAGACCATCATCTCTACTTTTCCTTTTGGCAAAATTTCTCTAAAGTATACTCCAGCTATTCCACTTGACTGCACGCTCGCGTGCAGGCTCTTCTGTGAGTGATGGGGATGCTGCATCCCAGTTAGGGCGAGATGAGCTCTTTTCCATGGTTCTTTCTGTAGGAGCTTCCCAGAACTTTCATGGCAAGCCAGGTGGGTCCCTTAGTAATGGGGGACCAGGACTCTAGGTTCTCCCCCAGATGAAGAATATCCCCCGCGCCCTGGCTGAAGGCAAATGAAAAGGTATTTGTCACCCAACCAGAGGGTGTCAAGTGCTCCCATACATGGGAGGAGACTGCATTTGCTCACTCCAGAGCCTTGGTTATGTGAAGCAAGGAAGGGTGGAGTGAGTTAGATGGTGAGGGCTGGGAGATCAAGGACAGATCTATACCGACACAGGCCCTTGAGAGTTGGGTATTCATGGCTATCCTTGACCTTGAAGCGAAGGCAGTGTAGGCAAAAGGAAGGAAAGAGGAATTTCCCCAATTTGGGTTCAACCCAAATCTCATTTTCAAGATTTTCTACTAGCATATGAGAGTATTATTTTCACTTCCAGGCCTCAGAGCACTACCAATTGACAAATGGTTTATGGATAATCCTACCTAATAATAGAATAATATGCAAATTGACCGTACCTTCACTACACCCACAAGCCACGCCCACCAACCACGCCCACCAGGAAACCTTTGCAGGGACGTTGGGGTGTGGCGGAGCCCAAGGCCGGGAAGGCCTCGGGCGGAGGCTTTCCCAGCCTTGGGCACCAGCGGGGAGCCTGCACGGATCGAAGGCAATGACCAGGGGGTCGGCTCCTAAGATCTGTAGCAGGGACGCTGGGGTGCAGCAGAGCCAAGGCCGCCACCCGGGGCCAAGCCCCGACCCTGAAAGAAGGCAGAAGGCGGTGGCCACAGCCAAGGCCTGGGTCCCCGGTGCTGGCAGAAAACTGGTGCAGGCAGCCAGGTGAATGAAGGTCTATTGCACGAATCTTCGTGCAAACGGGCTGCTAGTTAATAATAATCATAATTATTACTGTTGTTTATTAAGCAATTACTATGTGCTAGGCATTGTTATAAGCTCTTTTCATGTTTAATCTTATCTGATTTCCCACCACAAATATAGGAGATAAGACTATGCCTATCCCCAATATAGGAGAAAATAATCCGGAATCTGACCCCTTCTAGTGTGTATATTGCTAGCCTGCTGGTTCAAGCCACTGTCTTCTCTGATTTGGATCCTACAGTGTTTCCCTAACTGGTTCCTTGCTTTAACTTTTGTTTCTCCTATCTGTCCAGTCTATTTCATCAGAGATTAAAAACAGCAGCAAGCAGAGTAGTTCTTTTAATATAGAGTCACATCATATCATCTCTCTGCTCAAAATTCCCAGCAACTCCCCTTTTCACTTAGAGTAAAGGCCAAAGTCGGTTCATTGGCCCACATGGCTACACAATCTGCCAATTATTTCTCTCACTTATTTCTACTCCCTCTCACTTACTACACTCCAGCTGCCCAGACTTCCCGCGGTTTCCTCAAAAGCTCCAGACATATTCCCGTATGGCTTTACTTTTTCTTTCTTCCATAGCATTTACTTCTAATATAGTTTATAAAGTGCTTATTTTATTATGTTTATTGTCTATTGCATCTAGTTAGACGATAAACTCCCTGAGGGAAGGGGTCTTTGCCTATTTTATTCACCAATGTATCCCATGCATTTACACTAGGCATTTATTATGGGCTCAATAATTCCTTGCTGATTTAAAGAACTTCAAAGTAACTTGTAAAAATCCCACAAAAAATTGATGGTGGAAGCCCCATAGGAACTATGTTTTTCTTGATTATCACTCTGTCTCTAACATTTAGCCCTGGTAGACAATAAATAAGTATTCATCAAGTAAATAAATAAATAAATAAATAAATAAATAAATAAATAAATAAATAAATGGGGCTAAACTTGGTAAGCATTATTTCTGTGCAAAAATATCTGTTTTCAGTTTCAATCATATTTAAAAGATATATTATCAGCCATTTATATTTAAAGGATGATTCTTTTTAGGCCCAAGTATTTATTTATTTAAAAAATCTTCTTCTTTTTTTTTTTTTTTCAGTGTGAGGAAGCCAGTTCTTCCCTGAAAAGTGTGTTCTTTCTCTATTTTGAGCTGAAACCAGAACCATCTGAGTTCTTTTGAGGACCAGGAGTCTCTAAGACTCAAGATTATATAAGAGGCAAACCTAGAATAACTTCCAGTCCTTGTCACTCCCTTTGGGGCCCTGAGCACCAGGCCCCAGGTGTTGTGAGGGATGGCCCCTTGGTTTTGCCAGCTCACAAGCCCGTCATCTTCCTGACTTCTCTGGAGTTTCTATATGAAATCCAGGAGGAGGACTCTTCCTGGCAGGGAGCCATGGCCATGACAGCTGACTGTCAGGTGCGAGTAAATTGAAGTTTGTTGTAACAAACTGATTTACTGAGCATGAAACTTGATTGCCCAATAGTAGGTGTGGGGATGAGGAGCGGCAGAAAGAACGGAAGAAACAGAGTGATTTTAAGACAGTTTATGGCTTTAAGGAGTTTAAAAGTGTAGTTAGTGAGCTCAGGCTGGCCAATAGGACACTGAGCCAGTGTGGGATCTGGCTCAAGGAGAGGGAGCCAGTAATAAGTTTAGGAGGTGGCCTTTGAAAGAAGGGGTGGGGTAAAGCTTTCTATGTTGGAGAACCACTGCACAGAGGCAGGAAAGGGGAGAGAAGAGCAACAGTGAGATGGTTAGTTTGTTGGAGTGGAGAATGAAAATCAATTTGGAAAGGTAAGTGGAAGTCATTCTGGAGTCCTTGGGTATCATGCTAAGTTTTTCAGGCTTGGCTCTGTAGGTAATAGGGAGCTCCTGAGGCAGGGTCAGGACTAGGATGAGGAAAGGGAGGCATCTGCAGGTGCAAAATTTAAGGGGGTCGCAAAAAACATAGTTATCAAGATAAATAATACTTGATGCAATATTTTAAAAAATCAAATTGACAAACTGTAGCCAGCCTATCTATATATATAAAAGGCTAAGCGACCGCCTGACCATCTGACTGGTAGCTATGATGCGCAATGACCACCAGGGGGCAGACACTCCAACTGGTAGCTATGATGTGCTCTGACCACCAGGGGGTAGATGCTCAATGCAGGAGCTGCTGAGCTGCAGTGACTTGGCAGGGGCGGTTCTTAGGTGATGCACCTGGGAACCAGAGAGGAGGGAGCCCAATTCCATGGTGTGTCATCCGAGAACTGCCCTCTCACAATTCAGGACCCCTTGGGGGATGCTGGAGAGCCAGTTTCTGCCAAATCCCTGCAGGCCAGGCTGAGGGACCCCACTGCCAGAGGAACCCTATCACTCAGCAGATGCCCTTCAAACCACGGCACTGCTCCAGGTGCAGCCGGCTGGGGAGGGACCATGGGAGGTTGGCTCCAGGGCATGTCCAGCCCGTCTCACCCAGTCCCACCCTGCTGGCCATCTTCTAATTAATTTTCTTTCAATGTGCACGGATCCGTGCACTGGGGCAGTAGTTTACTCATAAGTTTTATATGAAGGGTTTGAGTTGGGGAATGACGTGATGAAAGGCCTGTTTTGGAAAGTTGACCTGGCAGTGGAGAGCTCATCTGGGAAGCCTGTTTGACACCAGATCCTGTCTCTGCCTCAGTGGAAGAGGAAGGAAGTGGGAGGCTGGGCTGGGGCAGCAAGTGGTCCAGAAAATGCCCCTCCTCCTGCCTCCAGCCCATCTTGCTAGTTTTCCCTATCATTCTGGCGCCTGCATTCTATTGTCCACTATTGCCAGGGACATCGAGAATATCAGAGTTGAGTGAGAGAGATAGGTATGGAAACAATTACCCAAGTCGGAACAAAATAAGGGCTGTAAGAGAAATACAAATGGTGAACAGGTTGAATGATTCCAGCTGGAGTGGCTCTGGAATATGATGGCACCTAAAATGGGCTTTGCAATGTGATCTGATTTGACCAAGCATAAATAGTGGGAAGACTGCCTTGGGTTCAAATCCTAGCTCTACCACTTATTAGCTGTGTTAATGTGGAGCAGGTCATTTGACTTTTCCTGAGCCTCATTTTTCATATCTGTAAAACAGGGATAATAATGACATTTTTCTCACTGGTTTGTCATGAGGTTTACTTGAGATATTATATGTAAAGCTCTAGTTGAGGATTGTCATTATTAATAATGTTTCATGGTACAGTCATGGCATATTTCATTTATAAAATAAAAAATAGTTGCATAAATGAAGACAGCATTGGAAACTCTAGTTTTCTGGAATGAAATGTTGCTATTGTCAAACAGCAGAAAGGTCTGAGTAAACGCCAGAGTGATTTCTAATTCGACTAAATCCATCAATGATTAATGTAATTAACCATTACGTGCTTATTGAATACCTGTTATTTGTAAACTAGGCATTGTGGGTGATCCAGAGAAATATGAGACATGGTCTCTTTCCCTAGTGAACCTAGAATCTGGTAGATAATACTTGCTATAAGGATATCTATTGTTTTTGCAGCTCCATATCCACTTACCCTTTTCTTAGTAACAGTATCTGGATTTTCCTGAGGGAAACCATCCTGTCCTCTCTGTCCAAGACAGTTTGTATGGTGTTGGCACCAATCCCACTCCAAGTTGGGGTGGACCTATGGATCAGCCTCAGCCAATCAGGGCATTGCCTTTTCCTGGCCACTGTGATTGGTTCAGGGATGGCACATGATCCAATGAGACTTTTGTTGGGCCTGCTGTTTTTTCCACTTGACTTGAACCCAAAAGGTGGTAAGGCTAAAACTGTACTAAACATCTTGTTACCAAAGGGAAAAGCCATTTTGAAAATGGGACCTAATTACAGAGTCAAGAGAAGGTGAGAGAGAAAAATATCCTAGTGATTGTTTGAGCCACAGAACCAGACCATATTTAAACTGAGATTTCTCAGTCAGGTCAATAAATTTCCTTCTTGTTTAAGTCAATTTGAGCTCCTTTGTTACTGAATCAGAAGCCTAATTGACTAACTGTTATTTTATGAAAGAACAGATTACCAAAAGACAAACTACATTATACAAATTGCATGTCTTTTTAGCAAGGGGTATAGTAGATGCAGGAATAAAATTATTGGCTCAGGGAAGGGAATTGCTGGCAAATACCTTTTTCTGAAAATTGGGTTTATTGTAACCAGCCAACATGTTGGTATAACCGACCCTAGCATCACACCAGAGCATACTCCCTGAAAATTAAGTGTATTTTTATTTATGGTAAACCTATTGTCTTTTTTGTCAGTGATTACTCATCTCTAGCAGATGTATTAGAGCATAGTTTTGGTTTTAAAATTTTTAGAGAAATTCTAGTGAAAGTTTCATCAAGATATTTGACATCAGTTCCCTTCCTTGTGCCAATAATTACATTCCTGCACCTACTATACACCAGAAAAAAGACATGCAATTTGTATGGTACAGACAATCTCTAAAAGGAGACACATAAGAGTGTGAACAAGAGATTTGACGGTTCCGACCCAGCACAACTAATGAAGCCTGCTTTGCCTGAGGTGAAGACTGAGGCTCCCACGTTTGCAGGCCATGACAAATCAGAATGAGAGAACCTACTCTTTGTGTCCAATTCTGTGGCATATATTAAGACCTAGCCATAAACCAGCACTGGTTTCTGCTCCTGATGACACCATTATCATTTTTAAACTTATTATTTATTCATTAAAGCAATCCCAGAGCTTATGGGGTTGTCGACAGAACATAAATATAAATATAAAAATAAATCATACAATCAAAGTCCTCTAGAACTGCCTGGGACTTCAAGGTCAACTGGTCAAATCCCCTGTTGAAGTGATGTAGCCATCAGATTCTTTACCTCTGTCGTCATGTCTTCATTTCTAAAATCTTCTTTAAGATGAAAGATCTCCATGAGGGTCTTATTCTTTCATAGACCAAGAGATAATGTGACATCTGTCTCAGGCTGTGGGGCATGTCTCTCTCTATATCTTATACTATTTGGTCTTCTCAAGTGAAGCTGAATATGACAAGTTCTCCTCAGCTCTCTTCCTATGTTGAGTTTGCTGATTCTCTGGCCATTGGTTTCACCTGGATGAGCACCTTTGCTAAAAAAAACATGTTTCTCTAGTTGATATGTAGTACTGGACAAAATGATAGCCAATAACTGTATTGAATAGCAAGGTAAAAATCCTTTCACACATACACATGCTAACGCAAATACGCTTGCACACACTCCTTCAAATTATGTAACCTTGCACAAGTAACAACTTCTCTGGGATTTAATTATTTTCTATAAAGTGATGGGTTGGACTAAATGATATCTCTGAACTTTCCATAGATAACTGTCCTAATGATATCTGTCCTGAAAGATGAAGACCATATACTTACAATCTCAAGATGAATATAGAAAGCAATTCTACTCAGATATTTCCTGACAAATTGAAACATTTGAGTAGAATGGAAGAAAGTAAAAGATGTTATAAATCTCGTTCCTAAACCGATTTGCCTGTGTTGATTATGAACCTGATCTCTACTCTTTCAGGAAACCTTATTTGTAGGCCTTGGATATGTTTCACTGGTAAAGTAATAGCTCTTGATGAGTTGGATAGCATGTTAAGAAAAGGTCTAGTTTAAGTACCTTAGAACTAGATGCTTGATTTTATTTCCTGCTGTCAATGTTACCTTGATGTAATTCATTCCTCTTTGCCCCTGTTTTTTCACCAATAAACAGGGATCCCTTGCTATGTTATTACAAACACTTATGAACCAAACGAGGAACAGGATTTGAATTCTACCGCATGTATAGTACAGAAAGCTTTGTAGATCACAGTTTTTTTTTATGTGCATGTAGATGTTCTGAACTAGATTGCAGTCTCTTGAGAATAGCAGGTAAGGTGCTAGCATTCCCCTCTGACTTTTACCCTAGAAAACAGTAGAATTCAGTAAGGCTTGGTAGGTGGTTGACAGTATGCTAGGAACCCATGGGCTAAGGTCAAGGCATTCACCCCTTTTCCAACATCAGCCTTAAAACCAAGCAAGCAAGCAACCAACCAACCAAGTTTCTGATAAGGAACTTAAGTTTTAATTTCATTTTTAACTTTTCCCTTTTTGCTCTCAACAATCACGGTGAACAAATTTAACATTCTGCGGTTTAGAGGGAGAAACAAGGAAACAAGGATAGGCAACTTCCAGAATGCCATATATGAAACTTAAATGCCTGAGGAGCACTGGTTCTTTTTATAAAATCCTAAGATAAAGCTTTTTGGCTACTGATATTTTGTGACTATAAAAAACGGAAGAAAGTTCCAGGTGAAAAATAAGTGATGAGGTTATCGAAGATGCTTACAACATAATTTTCATTGTTCAAAAAATCCCCAAAGCCGCCTAAGCTAAAACGTCTTACTGATGTCCCTAAAATATTCTATCTTTGGACAGAACCATTAACTATTTTTAAAAAGCCAATAATCAATAAGTCTTAATTTGTTGCACTGACATTTGTTCAGGTTTCATCTAGATGAAATTAATTAGAAAGAAAATGGTTTCTCAGCAATTGGTTGAGAGGAAGGGAGGCCGTGGCAAGATAAGTTTGACCCTGTGTCGTGGAAACATTTTAATGAGGTTAAGCCTCAGCATATTTGGATCTTGCTGCTTGGTGAGTGTGCATTGACATTTCTAATGGGCTACCAGAGGCTTTCAAAATGGACCAATGACTTTGAAGCCATTTTTTTGGTCACTGGAATTCTAGATGGATAAAGACAGTAAGAAGACTGAATAAGATGTATATAATGTGTGAAATAAACATCTGGGAGAAAGAGTTGTGAAGAACAATCTCACTAAAAACACAACATCCTTCCTCCCACATTTCTCAGCTGAGATACTTTAGTTTCTGAACACTGTCAATTGGAGTGAAGTCAGATCCCACTTTGATGGCACCGGCACCCTCTGCATTGTGGGATAGCCAGGTTCTGGGAAGAGTGAGGGAGTGATACTCATCCCAGATCCCTCAGGGGGATAGCACTTGCTTTAACTGCTTTAGGAACCCTTCATATCAATGAGACTAATGGAATTAGACAAGGAAAGTACTAGCAAGACTTGATGAAATACATTGGATTTTCCCCCCTCGGCATATAATTAGGTTAGGAGGACTGATTCAGAGTAAACCTAAGGTGCCAGCTCATCATTAAGCTAAGTCTCTGGGGGAGACTATCAGGGCTGGACACTGAAGTTTTCAGCATAGAGGTTGAATATCACTAGGAAGAAAAGCTGAACAGCCTGGCAGGTCAGTTCTGCTCAGGCCCAGGGCCTGCAGAGGCGAAGTAGAGGCTGGACATAGGGAGGGTCCCTGATCACAACATGGCCACGCTCTTCAGAATTGTCTTTTTCAATGCAGGGCCCCTTTCTCTTTCTTGTACCACCTTGCTTTCACTCTTGGGAAGATTCAGAAGGACACTTTTTGTTGGGCAAGGGCTCTCTCAGAGTTTAGAAGATGATAGCAGCCAAGTGGACAAGAAGGAGACAGGAAGAATTTTTTTTTTTTAAGTTTTGAAAACATTTATTTACAAAGATATATGAACCCCTATGCTCATTGCAAAATTATTCACAGTCACCAAAACATGGAGACAACCAAAGTGTCCTTCGATAGAGGATTGGATAAAGAAGATATGGTACATATATACTATGGAGTACAACTCAGTCATAAGAAAAAATGAAATACTGCCATTTGCAACAACATGGATGGACTTTGAGAATATTATGCTAGGTACAATAAGTCAGAAAAAAACTAAGAACCACATGATTTCATTCATATGTGGGAAAGAAAACTGAAACTCATAGACACAGACAACTGTATGGTGGTTACCAGAGGGAGGAGGTGGGACATTAGTAAAAGATACAGGGGGTCAAATATTTGGTGATGGAAGATGATTTGACTTTGGGTTGTAGCACACAATGCAATATACAGATCACGTATCATAGAAATGTACACTTGAAGCCTATATGATCCTATTAACCAATGTCACCCCAATAAATTTAATTAAAAATATTAAAAAATTCCAAAAACAAGAAAAAAATTTTTTTAATTATACTTTTTTTTTGTGTGTGTGTGTGAGACACAATGACCAATTGCTCTCAATAGTAGTTGTGCCAATTTACTTTTCCATAAACAATGGGAAGTGTCTGTTTTCCCAAACGGTCGCCAACATAATTTTTTTTTTTATTGATTTATTACAGTGAGGAAGAGAGAGGGATAGAGAGTTAGAAACATCGATGGGAGAGAAACATCCATCAGCTGCCTCTTGCACACACCCTACTGGGGATGTGCCCACAACCAAGGTACATGCCCTTGACCAGAATCGAACCTGGGACCTTTCAGTCCAAAGGCCGACGCTCTATCCACTGAGCCAAACCGGTTTCGGCTGTCAACACAATTTGTAATCAAGCATTCTGGTCTTTGCTATTGTAATAATTTTTAAAGGCTATTAGTGAAATTTTGATTTATATTTATCTTATTGAGAACTTGAACATCATTCCAAATGTTTAAAAGACATATGTCTTTTGCTATGAATGATATGAACACATCACTTGTCCATATTTTTGGTAGGTATTTATAGTAGTTCTCTATAATTTAAGGAAATTAACTTCTTGGTATGAAAAAAAGTTAGGTAGTCAAATGCTGAAGCTGGACACTTGGAAGGGCCACATGTATGATCCATGAAGAAAAAGCATCATGGTTCAGTGGGAGGAACGTGTGATGGGGAATTAGATGTAGGGTTTTAACTCAGGTTTTGTAATCCATTAGCTATGTGACCTTGGATAACTGACTTCCCCTCTCTAGACCTCAGTTTCACTTCACTGTTTGTAAAATGATGGGGTGGGACTAGATGGTCACTGAGTATCTTTGCTGTGACACATTCTAATTTTCTTTTATTCTAATTCTCTCAGCAATGGTTCAGGAATAACCTAGCCTCCCTAGGGTGTGGGCAAGAGGGCGAGTACACAATGAACAATAACGTAGCACTTGGTGCCTGGCACTATGCCTAATGCATTGTTCAATGAATTCATGAACTGCCTCAATTGGTAATGAGCCTCTTGTCTTTGGAAGTATTCAAGCAGAGGTTGGATTGACCCTGATGAAAAGAGTCGAAGAGTGGATTTGGCATTGAGAGGTAGCCTACTCTGGTGGCTTTTCTGGAGACTTTTTTTCTCATATTTCAAATCAGACCTTAATATCAATATTACTGTTGGAATTTTAAAAAGTTCTTCCATATCTCCGTCTTTTTTTTTTGTCTCCCTTTGTCATTGAATTCTTCCTTTCTCTCTTTCACCATCATTTTCATAGTTGCAAACTTCTCAGGACTTTATAAGTTTTTTCAGCTTGTGATGCTCTTTTAGAACCAGTGAGGTATTGAGCTGTCCCAAGGACAATATGGCAACAGGCATAGCTTAGGGAAGAGAGCTGTTTGTTCCAGAAAACGATTTCAGGACACCCCAGTGTGCTCCTTCCAGCTGAGAGATGTTAAAAGTCCCAGAAATGACGGTGTGGTGTGTAGAAGCCACCTACACCAGATTTCTTAAGAGGTTGCTTCTACCACATTTCCTGGTGTTATCCACACATTCTGTACTATGGGCTGCCTTTAATTTCAGAGTCATTTTGGAGTTTGTGCCTCTACATAATGTACAGAAAGAGTAACTTCCGCCCACCCGTGTGGGGCTGTTACATTATTCCACGGGCTTTTTTTCTTCCCTGGGCTTGCCTGGGTAATGTTCTTCCCTTACAAATTTCATCTCACTGCACTGTGCATTGAAACGATGCAGTTATGGAGCGCACAGGGAAAAAAATTATAATGCCATTAAAAGTTATCATAAATTTCAGATCAGCATCACTTCTAATCCGATACACAATTTTACTGCCTCTATAAAGTAGGTGATTTGCAGTGGTCTGAGGCGTCTCCTGGAGCGTTTTACTTCTTTTTAAATTAAACACACCAACTTTGTGCTGAATTCAGAGTGTGGACATAAAAAAGGGGGTAAAAAGGAGAGGGAAGGGACATCAGATGGGAATTGCAATTGAATCTTTATATATGCCATCTTGGCACTGTGGTACTAAATATAGCGCCAGGTAAATAGATGTGCTGAAATATTCAGAATAAAAAACAAATGTTCCAATAGCAGAAGCAGTGAGTCCTGAGAATGTTTCCACAGTGGGTGTGCTTAAAATAATAAAATACTGTTGTTTAAGACTACTCAATCCTAGAAAACCCTATGTTGTAAAAAATATATATAGTGCTGGTATATGTGTGAGGGGCTGTGTATGTCGAATGTATATATGTATATAAAACTTCTAGGAAATTAAATAGACTACAAGGGGTTTGATTTTACTGGTTGGAAAGTTACCCTGATTATTTCTTAGAGGTACATTAACTCTTCCTGGGAGTTTAGGACAACAGAAGTTGTCATTTACTAAATGGCTACTGAGTATTCTGCAAAGTAATATCTCCAGCAAAGGCTGATCCATTAGTTCATGGACAGACATATATACTTATGTCCATGGAGAGGGGTGGTACCCACCCAAGTGCTAGTCCAAAAGTTTGTGGTTGCAAGGATTTAACTGAATTGTGACATTGCTTCTTCTCCATATCCTACATTGAGTTGGTCATTCTTAGCTACAAAAAAAAAAAAAAAAGTTTACTAAAAGTCTACTTTATGCAATACTCTGAGGTACATACTGAAGATACAAAGAAAAAAATTCCCCATAGGTCTACCCTCAAGAAGCTCACAGTCTAAAGAGGGACTTTATAGGGAGTAGACTCATGATTGCAGTCGATCCTGTTCAATGGTAGATGGAAACAATCACTGGGAGTGCACAGAGGAGAGGAAGCATCATGCCTGCCATGGTAAAATGGGATACCCAGCATGCAAAACACTACATTTGAAATGTATTCTTACTTAGGTTATGTCATTTAATCCTTTATGATGAGGAAGGTATTATTGCAACTGTACATGAAGAAATAGACTCTGTGAGAAAAAGTGATTTCCCCCTCAGTATATATAGGGCTAGACCCAATCCAGAGCATCTCGTTGAAGTCCTGCCCTTGTTCTACGGCAGCTGGGTTGTGTATGGTGCACATGCACAGACCTTGGTGTGGATGAGTCATGTGCTGGGCCACTGGGAGGGTTGGGACAACATGTTGTGTTGCCGACGCTGACTCCCAGGCTCTACGGTAGAACCAGAGGATCTGGAAATAGTTGTCAGTGAATTGTAGTGACTAATGATTACTGCTGCGATGTCCTATGGATTGAAGAATGCTAGAGTCAGCTAACAATGCATAACATTTATGGGGCACTTTTTACCTGTCGGCACATTATAATCTCTTTTAGTCCTCACCACAGTTGTACAAGGCAGATACTATTGTCACCATCCCTACTTTACAGATGAAGAAACCAAGGGACAGACAGATTAAGAAGTTTGCCTCAGGTTACAAAGGTGAACATATTGGAGTCAGGATTCTAATCCAGTCTAACTTCAGAACTTGTTGCCTGGAGATAACATCATTTATTAATGTAGCTTGTGTTATGGGGATGAGTGTCCTCACTATTACTGGAGATAGAGTGCTATGCTACAAGATAGTTGATGGTGGTGGGGCATGACCTAACATAAGGGGTCATTGCTCTGTTGTGTGGGAATGAATGAATGAATGAATGAATAAATCTGTTCCTAGGTATATATTATCACAAGAGATGATGTATTGCTAATCTCATGAAGAACCATCATATGAGTTGCATAATATTCTGTATTTTGAAAACAGGTTATAGTTGTATAGCATTGTTGGCAAAGTTGGAGCTCCTGATGTGAAATACAATTTATTGTGAACTCTAAATATCTATTAGCTAGCTAATTAATGCATTTAATGAGTTAATTATTGAACATATTTCAAGTGCCTACTAATGTGCTACATACTCTGGGAGGTGTTCATTTATCATAGTGCTATTGTCTTTAATTATTACCTGAAACATACAGTTGTTTTATTTAGCCTTTAAATGAAAATAAATGCCAAGAAATTGGTGATTGCTGTTCACTCCCATGAATAATGAATGATGTTTAATTTTGACCTGTAGCTAAAATTCTATTTGAACACACATTGGAACCGGTTGCTTTTGGGACAGAAGTGAAGTCTTTTATTTTGCCTAGTTTTGGGGGACTTCTCGAAGGGAATGAAGCATTGATGACAGAGTTTAGCTGGCCTCGGGGAAGAAGAGCAGTTTTAGCTGTGTTACTGTGTCCTGTATCTGGTAACTCCTTAAGGCCCTCAAGGGATGCACACTTGCCATCGTACTGAGAAAGGCTGGGACTCATGACACCTGAAGTCAGAAGCTTAAATAAAAGTACAATTGGCATAGAGAGGTATTAGCACATAGGTGATCCTGGGCTAATTCGCCAATACCTCTTTGAGCCTCTATTGTCTCATAGGTAGAATGGGTCTAATAATACCTTGATTATGAATTTGTCCCATAGTATAGATATAGACTTTTGTTGTGCTTTCTAATTATGTAAAATTTATCTGGTGATCTACTTCCACTAATAGCTTGGTAAAAAAAAAAAAAAGAGTACTATATTTATAGAATTAGAATTTCATGCTTAAAAATCACTGAATAAAAAGTTGTTTTTTTTTCTACCTCTCAAAAAAGCAGGACTGCTTAGAACAGTCGCTTGTCAAGTACCTTGTGTGATAATATGTTTACATCTTTAATGTCAGTTTTGATTATTTAGTGTCAGTGTTTTGTTAATTGGGAAAGTCTTAAGAAACCACCACTCAGTGGGAAATATCAGACCTCTGTTTGTTTTGTGTTTTTTTTTTTTAAAAAAACAGCTTTATTGAGGTTTAACTTAAAATAAACTGCATATATTTTAAGGTTATAATTTGTTAAGTTTAAATATGTTCACACCCATGAAATCATTCACCATAATCAAAATAATATGTCCATCAACCCATAAGTTTATTTCTGCCTCTTTGTAATTCCTCCATTTAAACCCATGTCATCTCCAATAAACCATTGATCTCTCTAACCCAATAGATTAGTTGTGTTATGTAGAATTTTATATAAATGTAACAATATAGTATTTATTTCCCTATTGTCTTGCTTCTTTTATTTAGTAGTGTTTTGAAATATATCCATGTTGTTGCATGTATTACTAGTTCATTTAATTTTATTGCTGAGTATATCTAATTTTATAGATACTAGAGGGCCAGTGCATGAAATTTGTGCACTCAGGGTGTCCCTCAGCTCAGCCTGCGCCCTCTTGCAGTCCAGGAGCCCTTGGGGGATGTCAGTTGGATGTCCTTAGCGCTGCCGTGGAGTTGGGAGAGGGTCCTGCCACCACTGCTGCGCTTGCCAGCCATGAGCCCAGCTTCTGGCTGAGCAGTGCTCCCCCTGTGGGAGCTCACTGACCATCAGGGGGCAGCTTCTGCTTTGAGCCTCTGCCCCCTGGTGGTCATTGCGCATCATTGCGACCGGTCATTCTGCCATTCGGTTGATTTGCATATTCGTCTTTTAATATATAAGATATCAGAATGTGTTTATCCACTCACCCTGACAATGGACATGTGGGTGGTTTCTAGTTTTTAACTATTACCAATAAAACTACCATGAACATTTATATACAAGAATTTAAATAAGCATATGTTCTTTATTTCTTTATGTAGAATCATATTTACATCTGGTATTGTTTTCCTTATTGTGTAAAGGATCTATTATAACTTTTCTTTTTTTGTATTGTAGGTCTATTGTTTAATATTTTTTTCTCAAAAAAACAATAACAACAATTTAACTTCTTTTTTTTTCCTTTTTAAACCCACTTTGGTTTTTAAAGATTTTTTGTTGGGTATAGAATTCTAGGTTGATTGTTTTCTTGAAAGATTAACCCACTCTCTTCTTGTTTATATTGTTTCTGATAAGATACCTACTACTATCCTTATCTTTATCCTTCTATACATATCTTTTTTCCTCTGGCTGTTTTTATGGCTTCTTTTTATTACTGATTTTCAACAATTTGATTTTGAGGAGACAGTGTAGTTTTCTTCATGTTTCTTGTGCTTATATACATGGAGCATTTGAATAAGTGGGTTTACAGTTTTCATAAAATCTGAAATTTTTTCAGCCATGACATGATTAAACATTTATTTACCTCCCACTCCCACATTTAGGGAGGAACTCCAAATACATGTATAAATAGGCTCTTGAGTTTGTGTTTCAGCACATTAATGCTCTGATTTATTATTATTATTATTATTATTATTATTATTATTATTTTCCACCTATGCTTCATTTGGAATAGCTGAAATTGTGATGTAATTAAGTCTACTAATCATTTCTCCTACAATGTCTAATCTGCTGTTAATCCCTTCCTCTGTGTGTGTGTGTGTGAGTGTGATCTCAGACCCTGTAGTTTTTATCTTGAGGAGTCTAATTTGGGCTTCTAAAGAATTCTTCTATGTCTCTACTTAAATTTTTGAATATGAGGAATATAGTAATAAAAACTGTCTTAATATACTTGGTTCCTAATTCTAATATCTGTAACCAATCTCAGTTGGTGTAAATTGATTGACATTTCTCATTTGGGTTGCTTTTTTACATGCATGGTAATTTTGATCTAATTACAGTCATCATGTATTTTTCCTTGTTGAGTACTGGATATATCCTTGAATTTGGTTCTGGGATTCAGTTATGTCACATAGAAACAGTTGGATCCTTTGAGTTTTTAAAATTTATTAGGACCCGGCCAGTGTGGCTCAGTGGTTGAGCACTGACCTATGAACCAGGAGGTCACAGTTTGATTTCCAGTCGGGCACATGCCCAGGTTGTAGGCTTGATCCCCAGTGAGGGGTGTGCAGGAAGCAGCATATCAAAGATTTTCCCTCATAATTGATGTTTCTATCTTTCTCTCTCCCTCTCCCTTCTTTTCTAAAATCAGTAAAAATAAAAATTATTAGGTGGGACCAGAACAATTGGCCATATTTTTTTTGGATGTATTTCTTAAAAGATCATACTTTAAAATTGTAGATAAGGTAAAAATCAGAGCCAAGTTCCTAGAGGAGTATTTCTAAACACGGTCTCTGGTATCTAGGCTAGAATGGGAACAGTGTGGAAAAAAAGATTGAATTGGCTATTTGGTAAATACTGGAGGTAGCAAGAAGATTGAGAAACTTTAGATAGTTTATTATCTTCTGTAAACTTTCCAACCAGTTTGGGAGGGGTAGAATGGGCACAAACTTAGCACAAATGGAACAATTAGCAAACTAAGATGAAAGTAATGAAATGCTCCAGAACTGTAAGAACAGGTTCAGACAACTAACTATAAGAATAGGCTTTGTGTACTTGGAGCTAGGGCACTGAGTGTGACTAGCTTACTTAGGTTTGAGAAGTCTGAGTCGAACTTTAAAGAGCGGAAAGCATGATGCGTTTACACTAGTGTGTATCGTTGTGTCAGCACCTCTGACAGACAAAGGGTTAATATCCTTAATCTATAAGGAACGCCTACCAATCAATAAGAAAGAGATAAGCTCAGCAATTGAAAAATGGGCAAAGGACATGAATAAATGACAAAAGAAGAAATACAAGTGGATAATAAATGTATGAAAAATGTCTAACCTCATCAGTATTCAGTGATAAGCAAATAAAAACAAGATACAATTCTCTGCCTACTCAATTGGGAAATACCTTTAAAGTGGTTTAAATGGAAATATCCAGTATCGGCGAAAATGCAGAAGATAGGCACCCTCACACATTGCTTTTGGGGAAGGCAAATTGATTCTATATTTCTGAAGATATATTTAGAAACACACACAAAAAACTTTAAAATGGTCTTAAACTTTTGATGAGATAATAATACCCCTGGGAATTTATCTGTAGGAATATTATGGATGCGCACCGGATCTATATGCAAGCATAGTCTTGGCAGTGTAATTCACAATACAAGAACAAATGAAAGGAAAGCACCTCAGTGTTCTATAGAGCAGAGATGGAGTGGCACACACAGAGGGTGAATGCTAGGGAATCTTGAGAGGTCATGCTGTCTGTCAATGTTTAATCACACAGGAAAATGCTGCAGGTTCATTGTAAAGATAGAAATGTGGGTAAAAACATTAAAATGCAGTATACATATACTAAATCTAATTCTGTGACTAAAATAGATAACTATAGAAATATACTCGAAGGAAATATATTGCAAGATATTAAACATGGATAACTGAGTAGTAGGATTGTGATTTAATTTTTATATATATGTATATATAAACATTAATTAATATACATTAACCTATATTAGTTTTCCATTTGTTTTTTGAAGAACCATATTACAAATTAGAAAGAAAGACATATGTAGCCCAGCTAGCATGACTTGGTGGTTGAGCACCCACCTATGAATCAGGAGGTCACAGTTTGATGCCCAGTCAGGGCACATGCCTGTGTTGCAGGCTCGATCCCCATGTGGGGCCAGCAGGAGGCAGCCAATCAATGATTCTCTCTCATCATTGATGTTTCTATTGCTCTCTCCCTCTCCCTTCCTCTCTGAAATCAATAAAAAAGGCATAAGTAGTATTTAAAACTGTATATATACTGTCAAGCCTTATTTCAGTGAGACTAAGCAACAAGTGAAATAATTAATAATTTTTGTTAGAGAAAATATTAACTGTTAAAGTTAATATTTGACTTTTCAACTGCTTAAGGTGTTGTGTATAGAGTTTAATAAAAATTTTTCTTTGGGAGTTTGAAGGTGTTGGTTATACCCAGCTAAGAATTTACTATGAATTCCTAGTCAACTTCCAAGTTCAGATAGAACCTCAAGTTCTTTTCTCCTCTATGCTATCCTTGGGTCAGTTTGCTCTATGGGACTCTGTGTACTCTGTGTCAGGGACCTTGACTGATTCATCCTTGAATTTAGTGGCCCAGTACTATTGGTAACATATAGTAGGTTCCCAAACAATGTTGATTGGATGGTAGTGAATGAGTAAGTGAATATGAGGAAGTGGTCCTCATTAGATAAGTATCACAGTGAATAAAAATACAATGCCCACAAGTGAAAGGTGGTGACTCCAATTAGAGAGTTAACAGTGTAATTAAAGAGCATGTGACCTTGGAATCATCCAGATTTGGAGTTAAATGGGGGCTTTACCACCCATTGCTTGTGATGTTGGGCAAGTCACTTAACTTATCTGATCTAAGTTTCCTGATCTCTAAGATATAACATAGACATTATCTTTTTTTCATAAAAACTAAAGGATCTAATGAATGAGTACAGAGGGATTTGTACAGTTTCTAGTACATAATTTCTATTCAATTAATAGTAGCTAATAATGATAATATCACAATAAATGATATCACAATTGATAAAATAATATGCTAAGTAAAAGCCCCAATAAACTGGGTTAATGAATTTCCTTCTTAAAGCGATTTGATTCCCTTTTTTGTTCACTTGTATTGATTTGGATATACAGTCAGCCCTCCATATCTGTGGGTTTCACATCTGTGGGTTCAACCAACCTTGGATTGAAAATATTTGAGAGAAAAGCTACACTATTGCTGATGGGTAATATGTAGCTAGGTCTACAATGGTTGTGTCTGTACTGAACATGTACAGACTTTCCCCCTTTGTCATTAATTCCTAAATAATACAGAATAACCACTATTTGTATGGCATTTATATTGTATGAGGTATTATAAGTAATCTAGAGTTGATTTAAAGTGTATGGATGGATGTACATAGACTATACACAAACATGACACTATTTTTACTAGTATATAAGGGACTTTAGTGGCCCAGTACTATTGGTATCCACGTGGTTCTTGGAACCAATCCCCCTTGGACACTTAGAGATGACTGTATGACCAACCCAAGGAAACATCAGAAAGAACCACCTCTCAACGCCCCCCCCCCCAGCCCCTACTTCTTTCCTCCAGAAAAGTCCCCATTTCCAAATTTTTGAGCCTCAAGATTTATGTAATTAACCTGATATCTTGACCTCACACCCTACTTTATACTAGTTTTGCATTCAAAGTAGCTCAAAGGCTGTGTGGATGAAGCTTATCCTTTGCATCGTGTTTCTTTCTCTTTGGTTTGAACACCAGAAGCTGGTGGGCAATGTCTTATTGCCTGCTTGGCTTTGTGTTTGGCCTGTTTGGGAAAGACAGCATACCTCCAACCCCTTGGCTGGGACGTGAAGCCATAGGTCCCCTCCTGCAGGAAGTCCACCAGCTATTTTTAAAGGAGACACTCTTGTTGGCATTGGGAGAACTTGATCCTGTAGTTTGATCTCCTGCAGAATTAGTCTCAGAGAAGTGTAATTCTGGTGGGGGAGGGGAGGGTTTGAGTCTGTCAGGGCCACCTGCACAGTCTTTCTCTGAGACACTTATTTTCTTTGTTTGAATTTCAAGGTTACAAAAGTCAAGACTTGAGGATAACTATAAAAGATCAGCTGGTAAATGTGTTCACAAGTGAAAGAAAAAGAAAGCCAAATGAATGTTAAAGCTTTTTTTTTTTTTTTGAAGCAGAACAGAAATAGAGCTTTTGATCCTTTATCATGAAACAACAAAACATTCGTGTGATCTACGCATGTCCCTGTGTTCTTATATTCCTCTATGTGCACACATGTATCCATATGCCCACACATAGACAGGCATGGTTGGATTCACACACGCTTCTTTTTCCTCTAAAAGCTGTATTTCCCTGCCTATAGATTTCTTTCTTTCCATTTCTTTCTTTTCTTTTTCCTCCTTCTTCTCTCTTTCTCTCTCTCTCTTTTAATATTTCAAAGCTGGCAGTTCAGGAAATGGCTAGAACTGCCACATCTCTGTTCTTGCTAAAGAAATCAATGCTAATCCTATTACTGGCAGTTATCACCTATCCCAGAGCTCACAGCTAAAAGAAAAAAACACACACACTGAGATGTCAAAGTAAGGGAAAAAAGGAATGGGGAGGAGGAGGGCGCCCTTCATTCACTTTCAAATGGTGATTGTTTTCTCTCTCTTCTTTTTGATCATCTCTTTTTCTCATGTTAGCAAAGAAACCAAACTACAAAACACCTGTGCTCACACAACATTGTGGGTCTGATTTAAAACCACATGAGTCAGAGTATGGGCTCTAATTTAGATTTATCTTTCTCCAGCGAACCTTGACACAACACTGATAAGGAATATTTATCACGGCTCCCAGTTTTATTAATAACAATAATAATGACATACCGTTTAATGGTCACTACGGGCACTGTGCTAGGTGGTTTCTGCAAATAATTTTATAAACCACACTATACCGCTGAGGTAAATGTGATAAACATTCCCATTTTAGAGATTTAGAGATTAAAACATAAGGTTTCCTCATTTGTGCTGAGTGACCTAGGGAGGAAGAGGCGAAGTTTGGTTCTGCATGCAGGTGGCTACTGGATGGGTCCCACACTTTTCCTCCTGTTCTTCCCTGCCCCCAGCCTTCCTCAGCGGAGCAGTCTGGGAAGCGACATAGAAACACTTCAAATTGGGAATTTGCTATTTCTGAGCTTTCAGAAAGTTTCTCAGAGAATCATACAAACCTGATACCGTTGGGTTCCTCCCTTCTTACAGTGATGGCCACTCTGGCATAGGCATGTCTCATTCCTCCCTCTGATCCAGCTGCGTAATCCGACGGACACAGCTATGTGTGCTTAGGAATCTTTGCAAAATAGCAGGAGGGAGCTACTTCACCTGGCTTAATAAGCAACAGCAGCCTAAACTGACAACCTACACATGCATGCTCCTTGTCTGAGGATGACACTTGAGTAGCAATGTTAGAGACGAACAGTGTGGCTATCGCCTGAGAGCTCATTAGAAATGTAGACTCCCAGGCCCCATCCCAGAGCTACTGAATCAAACTCTGCATGTGTATGTACATTTAAGTCTGAGAAGCACTGGTCTGTGATGCTCTCTGTCCTGTTGAAGAAAACCTCCCCAGTGTTAGGACCTGATCCTTTCCTCTATGAGTCCTGAACCCAGTACAATGCTTGGCACACAGTGGGAACTCAGAAGCTGTCCAACAAATAAATGAATAAGCGAACCACCTACTTTGTCAATGGATGGGGAAGAACAACTCATGTGAGCTACTCGCATTCAACAACTGTGATATAGTGGGTCCAAGAGTGACTGAAGAAGTGTACACGTTTCATTCCGTCACCAGGCGTACTTCAGGCTCTCTGCTACTTTGTTTGCATCTGGTGTCCCTGAGATATCCGTTGCTTCAACAGTCCATTAATCAATCCATTGATGTGTATTGAGTTGCCAGGAACTCTACTGAGCATGTGACCATGAGGAAGGCAGGGATTCTTTATGACATATGGAGAAAATGGCATTTGCTTCTCTAGGGGAGAGAAGGGGAAGTAACTTGTTTTCTGGATTGCTAAATGTCTCGTGCCAATAGGAAGTATTGTTCTGGGATGACTTTCTGTTCCCCATGGACTATTTTCTCCCAAGATAAGAATGAATAATTGTAATAAAAGTTTCCAGGAACTATACTGAATGTTTTACATGAATTATCCAGTTCGATCCCAATACACCCTTTTGCATTTTGCAAATGTGGATACTGAAACCTAAATGGCAAAAGCAGAATCTGGCGAAAACAAGTGTTTCTGATTCCGAAGCTCGTGTTCCTAACCACTGCCTAATGCTGATGTTGAAGTTAGTAATATATTTCATGTTATTCTTGGTTCCTCCTAACAGGGGTAAAAACATAAACGTATAACAGGGACAAAATGATCACTATCTGTTCTTGCAATCTCCCTTCTTCTGCCTTTTGCTCTAAGAAGAAAGGGGTTTTTTTTCCTTTGGTGTAGAGAATCCAGGTGAAAAATAAAGCAGAAGATCCTTTTAAATTAAAGAAACCAGAGAAGCTAGAGGAAATGCATAATAAGCTGAAAAAATGGAAATAGGGGAAAGAAGAGAGAGCTAGAGGTCGGTGACATGCTATCAGCAAGCATGTTTGAGGGTTGGGTGTTGAGAGTGGGAAAGAGAGGAACATTTGAGCACAAGCTATGTTCTATGTGGAGGACACTGAGAGAAGTGGGCCTGGAGAAAGAAGCTTTAAGATTTTCTATTTTCAATAGATTGCACATCTTCCTTTGACATTTTTGGAGACACCTAGTAAAATTTAAAATAGTTTACATAGTACAGAGAATGTACCCTATGGGACTATGGGATTTACTGCGGTTATATTCCTATTTATTATGAATTCCCTAGGCCTGACTCAGATTGCCTAATATTTAATAGGCATGTATCATTAGGCAAGGCCTTAGTGGGTTCTGCTGGTAGTGCTAAAATATTTTATTCTGTTTTACATTTTATTGTGTTCTGCAATTGCTTTAAGGCTAACATTTGAAACCAATTATAAAATTGTTGTAAGAATTTAAGTGCTAGAAAACAAACAAACAAACAAAAAGTGCTGTATAGGACTTTTTACTTCAGCTTCTTCTGTTCAACTGTCCTGATTTGAGACACCCACCACCTCACCTGTGGCATGATGGAGTAGAGAGAACTTTGTGCTGGGAGTCAGGGCGGGAGAAAATGAGCCAGAGCTCACAAGGCCGGTCATTATGATGTTTCCTCACACAATCTGAAATTGCTGCCTTACTCAGGTCTTTTAATTTTAAAAAACCAAATAAGAAAGAACTTATCATACTAGTGTTAAGTGCATATGATTGCCTCCATGGGGAAGATCTAATTCTCAGGACAGAGAAGTAGAAAATGCTGTTAAGTGTGACAAGCCCTAAGGCCATGCTGATCACTGCAATGCTTTTGATTTAATCCTGGATGTTGGGGGACTTAGGAAACTCAGCTTCAGTTCATGGTCCAAGCTCTCCCAACAGCTTATGAAATTCAAATATAGATAGCTACCTTGGATGATCTCACCTCAGTCAAGACCACAGAGAAGACCCAGGCTAATGTGTCTTCATCATCCCAGCAATAGTACCAGCTGGGATTTGCATAGTTTCAAAATTACTAACCTGGATAATTAATTTAACCACCACCACCACCACCACCACCACCACCACCACCACCAAACCACCAAAAACAAATAGAAATGTACTTCTTGAAGATTAGATACTACTCAGCTCTTCCTCCTCATCTCTTAATTTCACTATCAAAACTTGTTTCCTGGTCTCCGGTCTTCTGCTGCCTCATCTTTCTACCCGACTCTATGCTCTATACTAGTAACAGTGGAAATAGCATGGAAACAATAACAACAAATCCTCTGTGTTATTCCTTTGTTTTAAACTTTCTATGGCTTCCTATTGCCTGCAGGATAGAAGCCAGAATTCCTTGAATGGCATTTGTTAATGGTCCTTCATATTCTGGCCCCAACTTCTCTTTCATTCAACAAAAACAGCAAACTATTGGCTGTACTTTCTTGTAGCCAGTGGATATAACCTTATAAATTTTGAAGGCAGAGGCTTGATCAGACCTTGATCAGATGGAGCACTCTGATGGACAGAGGAGATAGATTGGAGGAGGCAAAGTGCGACAGAAAACAGCTAAAATAGCCCAGTAGAGAAAGACCCAGAACACCCTTTTCTATAGCTACAAAATCTATGTAAAAATTTTGGTTTAAGAAATCTGAGAGATTTGTGTACTTTTTCTTTGTTAGACACTTTGGGCACTAAGGCATGGATTTCTCCTGTTTAGCTTTGCAAAAGTAAGTCTGAACTATCCTTAAACAAGGTTTAGCCCCTTCTCAGCACTGTAGCAATATCCTAGTAATATGGTAGAATATGGGGTACCATTATAAGGAGTGAAAGGAGAAATTGATTTCCTAGTGTGATCTATGTCTTTAAACAGCCCTCCTATCTTTCCCTGTGAGATACTGGCATTTTCACCCACAAGGACCAGAAGATACAAACTTTATTAGACATCTTGATTCCAGTGGGAAAACTTGTTTCCTCTACCTTATCAGTAGGGCAGGTGAATGACAAAATTATGTGATCTTCCACAAATACCATCAGCATATTTCACAGATCTAGGACAAATATTCCAAAAATTTATATGGAACCAAAGAAGACCCTGAATAGCCTCAGCAATCTTGAGAAAGAAGAACAAAGTAGTTGGAGGCATCACAATACCAGATGTCAAATTATACTACAAAGCCATTGTTATCAAAACAGCCTGGTACTGGCACAAGAACAGGCATAAAGATTAATGGAATAGAACAGAGAACCCAGAAATTGATCCATGTCATCATGGGTAAGTAATATTTGACAAAGGAGGCAAGAGCATACAATGGAGTAAAGATAGTCTCTTCAATAAATGGTGCTGGGAAAATTGGATAGGTACATGCAAAAAATGAAACTAGACCACCAACTTACACAAGAATAAACTCAAAATGGATAAAAGACTTAAATGTAAGTCACAAAACCATAAAAACGAAGAAAACATAGGCAGCAAAATCTCAGACATCTTATGTTGCAGAATTTTTGCCAATACATCTCCCAGGGCAAGAGAAACGAAGGAAAAAAATAAACAGGAATACTAGTACATCAAACTAAAAAGCTTCTGCAAAGCAAAAGAAACCATCATCAAAATGCAAAGGAAACCCACTGTATGGGAGAACATATTTGCCAATGATATATCTGATAAGGAGTTAATTTCCAAAATATATAAAGAACTTATACAATTCAACAAGAGGAAGATGAACAATTCAATTAAAAACTGGGTAGAGGACCTGAATAGACACTTCTCCAAAGAGGACGTACAGATGGCCAATAGACATATGAAAAAAATGTTCGACCTCACTAATCATCAGAGAGGTGCAAATTAAAACCACAATGAGCTTTGGCTAGTAGTTCAGTGGTTAGAGCTTTGGCTCAGGCATGGAAGAGTCATAGATTCGATTCCCCACCCTGGTCTGGGCATGTGCGGGAGGCAACCCATCAATGTGTTTCTCTCACCTCAATGTTTCTCTCTCTCTCTCTCTCTCTCTCTCTCTCTCTCTCTCTCTCTCTCCCTTCCCCTCTCTCTCCCTCTCTCCCCCTCCTCTCTCTCTCTCCCTCCTCCCTCCCCCTCTCTCCTTCCCTCCTTGCCTTCCACTCTCTCTAAAAATCAATGGAAAAAATATCCTCCAGTGAGGATTAACAACAACAAAACGTAATGAGGTATCACCTGCCAGAATGGTGACCAACAATAAAACAACAAACAACAAGTGCTGGTGAGGATATGGAGAAAAGGTTTATCCCAGTACACTGCTGGTGGGAATGCAGACTGGTACAGCCATTGTGGAAAACAGTATGGAGTTTCTTCAAAAAATTAAAAATGGAACGGCCATTTGACCCAGTGATCTCACTTTTGGGAATCAATCCTAAGAATCCCAAAACCCCAATCAGATAGAATATATGCACCCCTATGTTCATAGCAGCATTATTTACAATAGCTAAAATCTGGAAATGGTCCAAATGCTCATCAGTAGATGAGTGGATAAAAAAAAGCTGTGGTACATTTACACAATAGAATACTATGCAGTTGTAAAAAAGTAAGATCTCTTACCCTTTGAGACAGTATAGAGATTATTGTGCTAAGCAAAATAAGCCAGAGAAAGGCAAATATCACATGATCTCACTTATATGTGGAATCTAATGAACAAAATAGATCCAAAGACAAAGACACATGTAGCAGATTGACATATCTCAGAGGGAACAGGAGAGAAGGGGCAGTAAGAGATTAACCAAGGGATGTATATACATACTAGAGGCCTGGTGCATGAAATTTGTGCACAGGTCCCTATGCCTGGCCAGTAATCAGGGCCAATAGGGGCCTTCCGGCTGCCAGCCAGGGCCTTCCTTCCCTGGCTGCCGGCTGGGGCCTTCCTTCATTTTGTGCTGCCTCCTGGTGCTAAGTGCATATCATAGCAAGCGATTGAACTCCCAGTCTTCTGGTCAAACTCCCAAGGGGACACTTTGCATATTAGCATTTTATATATATATAGATATGCATAGCCCATGGACACAGACAATAGTGAGGTGAAGGCCTAGGGTGGGGTGGAAGCTGGGTGAGGGGGAGTAAGAGGGAGAAAATGGGGGATATTTATATAATACTCTCAATAAATAAAAATAAATTAGATTCCACATATAAAATAAAATGGGCCAATTCTACATTCTCAGGGGTTCTTCAAAATTCCCAATAGTCTGCCTCAGCATTATAAGCTTTTCTAAATCCAGATGAGCATGGGGAACTCAGTCATGACTTTTTTGTGTCTACCTTTCCTTCCAATGGAAAGACCCAGTCAATTACAAAGTATGTGCAGAGGTTCTGGTTATAATTGCTCTATTAAAACAGGAAGAGTGAAAATACATACTGTCTGCGGGCAGACTTAAAATTCTGATAAATCCTTCCAATTCAAAATATCCAAATGTATTTAATTAAGTATAGTCTTTCAAATGCCCACTTGAGATTAAAATAAGGTAAAAAATATAAAGTAAAGAAAAATTGCATTAGTCAAAAATTAAGAAAGATAGAAAGCAAAGAAGTAATAGGGAACTATATGGGAGCAACTCTTGGTGTATGTAGGGTAGAAGTAACAGCTGACAAGTGGTGGCGCCCTGAAAATGCCACCAGCATGGTCAATGGGAAGACTGGAAAAAAGAAATATTTCCATTTTCAAGAAAGACAAGCAGAAAACTTGTTAATTTTGACTGAGGTGGGGAAAAGTCTCCCTAAGCATTCATAACTGCCAGCAAACAAATAATTATTATTTTAAGCCACCAAGTTTTGAGATAGGTTTTGGGTTAAAATTTATACTTCCTACCTGGTCTAGGACAGTGGTCAGCAAACTCATTAGTCAACAGAGCCAAATATCAACAGTACGACGATTGAAATTTCTTTTGAGAGCCAAATTTTTTAAACTTAAACTTCTTCTAATGCCACTTCTTCAAAATAGACTCACCCAGGCCGTGATATTTTGTGGAAGAGCCACACTCAAGGGGCCAATGAGCCGCATGTGGCTCGCGAGCCGCGGTTTGCCGACCACTGGTTTAGGAAATCCAGGTTAGTTTAATCCTAGATTTATGTATAATTATTCTAAAGTTGTAATGCTACATGGGATTATGATTGTGAAAGCATCCTGGAGATATATAAATATAGTGTTCTTATCCCAGAATACTGGGGATATAAATTTTATTTATTTATTTGGTTTTTACTTAGTGATTCAGTTTGCTGTATGATCCTGGTCAAATATCTAGTCCTCTCTGGGCCTTTTCTTCTTCATTAGGTAAAAGAGGGGTCATTTAGCCTTAGCTTTTCATGGTTTTATGATTCTATGAAATTATTACTTCATGAAGATATGATAGAGTACTGCAAGGTCTAGGGAATAGAAAATTAAGATCTTAACTAGGTCACTGTTTCTGATTAGCAAGGCCATTAGTGCTGGCTCATTTTCACTACCCTGAGGCTCTGCCAACCTGAAATATTTGGTGTGGAAGGACTCTTCTTTCTTGTCTGATGTTTTTCAGTGTCTGGACTGCACAGATCTGCCTGCTACAGTGTCCCTGCAGATGACTGTGCAGAAGGCTCTCTTGAACGAACCACATCTCCATGTATTTTTCTTCAAGTGAACTCCATGTAGACACTAGCTAACATTCAGGGTGCCTTTTTTGGTGTGGAAGTTAGGGAGCAGGGATGACATCATAGGAAGGATGTTTTTGGGTTAAATTTGCTTTATTTTAGAACTAGAGGCCTGGTGCACAAATTCATGCACTGGCAGGGTCCTTCAGCCTTTACTGCACCCTCTCACAATCCGGACCCCTTGGGGGATATTGGACTGCTGGTTTCAGCCCGATCCCTGCAGGCCAGGCTGAGGAACCCCACTGGTGCACAAATCTGTGCACTGGGCCTCTAGTATGTATAAGGTCTTTGGTTAATCTCTTCCTGCCCCTTCTCCTCCCCCTTCCCTCTGAGATTCATCAGTTTGTCCCATGTTTCCATGCCTGTGCGTCGAGTGTCTGCCCCCTGGTGGTCGTTGCGCGTCATAGCTACTAGTCGAATGGTTGAACAGTCGCTTAGGCTTTTATATATATAGATAATTAGGTAATAGAATATTTGTTGCACTCAAATATAATTGAAAGTAATTCACAGACATTGATCTGTGCCAACAGAGACCTGACCTGGTTAATGAGACTGGACTTTTAGTTAATGAGTCAATAAATTCCCTCTTCATTAGTTTCTGTTTTCCAAACTAACTGTTGGTTTGGATTTTCTGCCCTTTGCAACCTAGACAATTCTGAGTAGTAGCAGAAGCTACCTTTTTCAGCATTTTTACTGCCCAGTTCCTGCCACTGCCCTCAGCCTATCTCATTCCTGGTCTCCATGGTTTCTTGGTTGCTGTAAGTGGCCCAGAGTAGCTTTCTGAATGTATTTGCTGCAGAGAAGTTTCTGTACCTGGTAGACTAAAGAAGTGAAGTAGCATGTTGCATAACTCAGTAAAGGTAGCTCCTGGTCAAGGGCCCTTTCCACTACAGAACCTAATTGCATGATGATGCAAGTCGAGTGGAGACTAGAGGAAGAAGATAAGCTAGAGCCCAAGAAACCAACAAGACAACCATTGCAGAAATGGAGAACTGGAAGTCAAAATTGAAGATGGACCACAATCTACAAATGTGATTTCATTTAATCTCCCTGATCACTATGCTTTTATTCACACTTTGCATATGAGGCTCTGAGGGGGTGACTACTTTGTCCAAAGTAATAGACTATATTTCATGTAGACTCTTATGCTCCTGGCTGTGTCACAATGCCACCTTCTATAAGTGAGGTAAAAGGGAACTAGATTAAGCTAATGGTGGTCCCTCGAGAGCTGATGGGGGAGATAAAGGATATCAAAGCTCTTTCGAAGAAATGAAAACATCTTCCCAAACTTTGCACTCAATCTCAATATATTTTAGCCATCTATGTTCATACAACATGGTTTGAGTGCCAACTGTCCAGGCTTTAAAACAGGAGATTCCTGGATTTCCACCTTTGACACATGCATTGTAGTGATACTCGGGGAAATTATCTAATTCTGAGTCTCAGTTTCCCGATCTGCCAATTGTCTACTGCTTAGTATTACAAGGATTGGAGGTAATGCTTATAAAGCTCATATACTGTGAGCATCACAAATAGGTACTTATTACATGAAACTATATTTTAATATTATATAACCCAGAAAATTATTAATATTTAACTATGATCTCCTTTGAGTAAATTTGACATATTTCTCTATATTACTTTGATCTGCCTCAGATCATCAGCTCGCCCTTCCTGGAGCTACTTATCTTCAAAGAATCAGAGAAAGTACCTTCAAAACGTGGACATAGGAAAGGTCAGAGATAGCATGTGAGGAATTTCAAAGATAATCCTATCTTTCTCTTTCCTCTGCCAGACTCTGTCTTTAGCTGGTTCAGAGTAATTTATATCTCTGGTTGCGTTAAAGTGTGTGGCATCATTTAGACACTGCAAATATAAAACCAATTTTGCTGCAACCTAATTGTAGAATGACAAGAGATAAATCTAGAAGATACATATAGTATGAAACAGCAGAGTGTGCCTCACTTCTGTAAGAACCACGCATAGGGTAACATTATGCTGCAAGTGAGGAATAGCTGATGTTGTGACTCATGCAGATTCATATATAAATAATACCGCGGACTCCTAGGATACCTGCAACTTAAATTGGTTACCCATTAACATATTATAGGATAAATGAAGATCTGCAATTAATGTATGCTGCCAAACCCACCTCGATTTTCACCTAAACTCCTGGTGAAATGATATGGGGTATATGTTTTGAAACATTGTCAACCTTTTGAATTGAGAATATATATATAAGAAATACAAATTCAGGTCAATAAATAAAAGTGCAATATTCTGAAATCATTAATGGAGTGAGTGTAAAAGAAAACCTACAAAATAACCCCAGCTTGAAGAAAAGGGACCATGTTTAAATTACAATTAAGTGCAAGAAGCAAAAGATCACAACAAAACAAAAATCCTACACTTTACAAGGTTTCATTTTAAATAGCTCCACATTCCAAATGGCAAACACAGAAAATCATGATTGTCAACCAGCATTTATTGAGGACTATAGCAGGTGTGTTGAACTTTGAATAATTGAATTGCACATTTTAAAAATAATCTGTCTTTTATGACAGAAATCAGGCAGTTCCTGGCATAATTTGACAGCAGCATTCTGCCTTTCTCCTGTCAGCACCGTGTGAGGCAATGCAATTAAAATCAAACTGTGATTTGTTTTGGCTGGTGAGATCTTTCTCTCTTCTCTCTTATGTAGTATACATATTTGTTCACATGTTAAGTTTTATTATTAAAGAAACATAATATGCATTTTAAGTAATTTTGTATTATTAGTACCAATGGAGATACCGGCTGGGGATTGGACCCTGACTTTAGAACTGCAGTAATACCTAACATTCTGCCTGCTATTCCCTCTTGCTCTCTGAAGTTATTTTAACTGCCCCCTCTCTCCCCCACCCTCCTCCATAAAGGCAGCGACCAAGCTGTCCCAGACTACCAGCGCCCCCTCCTGGCAGCAGCAGGGCTGTGAGCTTGCTTCCCACCTCTTCCAGTCTCTTCTAAGGCCAGAGGAGCCTCTTTCTTCTCTGGTTCACTGCTGACAATTTAGCCTGGCAATAGCTTTCCCTCACATACTGACATACTTTTCATAATCATGAGGCATAGTCCTACATCACTGCTACATACACACATACCCATTTCCTTCTTGTATTTATTTACTTTTAAAAACTTATTTATTTTAATTGAATTTATTGGGGTGACATTGGTTCATAAAAACATACAGGTTTCAAGTGTACAACTCCATAAAACACCATCTGCATACTGCATCTTGTGCTCATCGCCCCAAATAAAGTCTCTTTCTGGTCCCATTTATCCCCCCTTTGCCCACTTCCACCTATCCCCAGCCCCCTTTCCCTCTGGCTATCACTATATTGTTGTCTATGTCTATGTGATATATAGGGTGTCCCCAAAATATGTATACACACACTTTGAATAATTATAAAGACAGTGTTTATTAAAATACATTTAATTTTCAAAATTGAGCTATCAGCTGTATACATTTTTGGGGGACACCCTTTGTATATATGTGTGTGTGTGTGTGTGTGTGTGTGTGTGTGTGTATACCCCTAAAACCCCTCTCTCTGACAGCTGTCAGTCTGTTCTATGTATCCCTGAGTCTGTTTCTATTTTATTTATTAAATAATTTTGTTCATTATATTCCACATATAAGTGAGGTCATATGGCATTTGTCTTTCTCTGGCTTATTTCACTTAGCGTAATACTCTCTAAGTCCATCCATGCTGTTGAAAACAGTACAATTTCCTTCCTTTTTATGGCCGAGTGGTATTCCATTTGGGTAAAGGTACCACAGCTTTTTTATCCACTCATCTACTGATGGATACTTGGACTGTTTCCAGATCTTGGCTATTGTAAGTAACCCTGCAATGAACATAGGGCTGCATATATTCTTTCGAATTAGTGTTTCAAGTTTCTTTGGATATATTCCCAGAAGTGGGATCATTGTGTCAAACGGCAGTTTCATTTTTAATTTTTTGAAGAAACTTCCACAGTGGCTGCACCAGTCTACATTCCCACTAGCAGTGTATGAGGGTTGACCTTTTCTCCACATCCTTGCCAACACTTGTTGTTTGTTTATTTATTGATGACTAGTGGCCAGGTGCACAAAATTCGTGCACAGGGTTGCGGGGGGGAAGGGTGTCCCTCAGCCTGGCCTGCACCCTCTCCAATCTGGGACCCCTCAGGAGATAACTGGCAGTCGGATATCCCTCTCACAATCCAGAACTGCTGGCTCCTAACCGTTCACCTGCCTGCCTGATTGCCCCTAACTTCTTCTGCCTGCCAGCCTGATTGTCCCTAACTGCTCCCCTGCTGGCTTGATTGCCCCTAACTACCTCTGCCTCGGCCCAGCATCCGGGACCCAGGATTCCCTCCTCCAGCCGACCACAGGCACCCGGGATTTGGGCTTCCCTCCCTCTGGTCAGCCATAGATGCCCAGGCTGGCTGCAGCCACAGGGGATGGTGGGTAGGTGGCTTCGCCTGGGCTGCAGCCTCAAGTGCTGGCGGCCCGGGACCATGGGGTGGGCAGCTTCTCTGTCTACCAGGCTGTAGCCAGCTGCAGTTGCTGGTGCCTGGACCGCAGGCGGGCAGCTTCTCCGTTTTCCCTGGGATGCAGTGTGAGAGACTTCTCTGGCTGGCTGCGGCCTGGGATCATGGGGCAGGCAGCTTCTTCCTCTCCCGGGTTGCAGCCAGCCTCAGGCGGTGGCACCCAACTTCTCCGATCCCCACAGGCCCGGAGTGGTGGTGGTGGTGGTGGTGGGGGGCAGGGCTGCTGCCATGTTTTCAGGTTAATTTGCATACTCACTCTGATTGGCTGGTAGCGTAGCAGAGTGACGGTAATTTGCATGTTTCTCTTTTATTAGTGTAGATAGCCATTGTGACAGGTGTGAGGTGATATCTCATTGTGGTTTTAATTTGCATCTCTCTGATGATTAGTGATGTTGAGCATCTTTTCATATGTCTGTTGGCCATCTGTGTGTCCTTTTTGGAGAAGTGTCTATTCAGATCCTTTGTCCATTTTGTCTTCTTGGTGTTGAGTGTATAAGTTCTTCACATATTTTGGAAATCAACCCCTTATCAGATATGTCATTGGCGAGTATGTCCTACCATGCAGTGGGTTCCCTTTTCATTTTGTTGATGGTTTCTTTTGATGTGCAAAGCTTTTTAGTTTGATGTAGTCCCATTTGTTTACTTCTGCCTTTGTTTTCCTTGCCTGAGGAGGAGATATATCAGCAAAAACATTGCCAGGAGAGATGTCTGATATTTTACTATGTTTTCTTCTAGGATTTTTATGGTTTCACAAGTTACATTTGTCTTTTATCCATTTTGAGTTTATTCTCGTATATGGTGTAAGTTGGTGATCTAGTTTTATTTTCCCAAGGGACTGTCTTCACCTCATTGTATGTTCTTGCCTCCTTTGTAAATATTAATTGACCATAAAGGCATGGGTTTATTTCTGTGCTCTCTCATGTTCTTTTATTTTATAATCATTGCACAGTAATATTCATGTTCAATTTTTTTGTCTTTTATCCTTATCTTCTTTCTCTTTATAGTTGGTTCAAAATCACTCCAAAAAGAAACTTCCATTCAAGAAAAGGAAGCACAGTTAGATTCAAAAGTAAAATTTTACAGAAATATGAATATTTTCCTCCATAGAACTATTAATAGAATTAATTACAATTCTAGTACCACTATATTAATACAGTGAATTATATTAGTGGATTTCTTAATATTGACCCATCCTTGCATTCCTTGAATAAAACTCACTGTGTATTAGTCTTTTCATGTCCTGTTTAAGATTGTGCTGAAGATTTTTTACATTGTTGTTCATAAGTGAGATTGATATGCCATTTATTTTGTGTGTGAGAAATCATTGGTAGGTTTGGCATCAATGTTATACTCACATTATAAAAAGACTTTGGAACTTTTCCTATGATTTAAAATGCCTTGGTTGGGTAGATAGTACTTTGACAGTTTTATTTTTTCCTCTACAGAGGTCAGTTTAGACTTTCTCTCTCTTGTTGGGTACATTTTGGTAAATTATATTTTCCTAAAAGTTAGGTTTTTACTCTAGCCATATTTTCTAATTCATTTTCAAGAGCTTAAGTGTTCTTTAAGATTCTTTTAATTTTTTTTCGTTTCCATTTCATAATTTCTTATTTCTGCAATTATAATCTTCAGCTTGATCAGGTCAGCTATTAATTTATCTAATTTTAAAAGAATTTTTTTTATTTAAAAATCTGCTTTTGTAGTTCAGTACTACTTTCTTTTTTATCATTTTCAAAATCATTAATTCTTTTACCTTTTACCGCTTACTTTTTTTCCCCCTTTGGTTTATTTTGTTCTTTGTTCCCACAGTTTGGGACAGACTCTTAATCCATTATTTTTTATCCTTCTTATTAATGTATTAAAAGCTATAAATTTTCCTCTGAGCCCTGTTTGACTTGTTTACTATAGGTTCTGAAATATAATGTTTTCATTACCATTGTTTCTAAAAATTCTCCAGTTTAGATATAGATTTCTTTTTTGACCCACGAGTTAATTAACAGAATGTTTTAAAATTTTCAGATGGAAGTAGCTTTCTGTTTTCCAATTCTGTTTTGTAATTTTTAGTTTATTGCACGATGATCAGAGGATGTTTTCTATACTTTTGAAATTTTTGAGGTTTTCTTTGTGGCTGAAAACATATTCACACATGTGAGTATGTTCCATGGATACTTGAAAATAAGGTACAGTCCACTTTCAAGGTCAGAGTTTGATATAGATTAACTTTATCTACCTTATTAATTATGTCTGTCAGTCTTTCTTACTTTTTATCTTAATGATATACATAAACTGATAAGCCTAAATTAAAATCTCCTAATAGTATATTTCTGAATATTGTTGCCTAGATATCAAATAAACATTTTATCTTCATTGTGAATTGAATCCTTTAGAGTGTCCTTTGCAGCCTGAATTCTACCTTGTCTGATAAGATGAAGTTCTGTGTTGTATGCTGTTGTTCAAATTTGTCTAGTACACCTTTACCCTTTCTTTTTTCCCCCACTTTCTTGAAGCACTTTGTTTCAGGAGTGCCTCCTGTACAGAGCCTGGAGTTAGGTTTTGTTTTGTGATTCAATCTGAGGATATATAAAAAATTTTTTTTGAATAAGTGAGTAAAGTAAAGTTATATGAATTGGTATGATAGATGTTTGGGTGTTACTTCTGTCATATTCTTCTTGTCATGTTCCTTCACAGAGGCTATTAATTGATTTGTTTATAATTTATGCTGAAATGCTTGATCATAGTGGTAGATTATAGATGGCTGCAAATTCTGACTCTCCTGTCAATCAGACGTGAGATCTATGTCCCTTTGCCTTGGATCTGCGTGACCTTTGTGACTGCTTTGATAAACAGAACATGGCAGAAGTAAAACTGTGCTAGTTTCAGTAACCAGGCCTTAAGAAACTGACAGCTCTCCTTCTGTTCTCTTGGAGCCTTCAGCTACCATGTAAGAGGGCTGAGACCACCATGCTGGAGAAGCTAGGTGGATAGGCTGTGAGATCACATGGGTTGGAAATATAGCTCAGCTGAGCCCAGACATCACTGGCAAGGTGCTAGGCATATGAGTGAAGCCTTCTTGGACCTCCACTGACCCCAATTGAAACCATGTGAAGCAGAAGAGTCACCCAGCTGAGTACTTCCTGAATTCCTGACTCATAAATATATGAGATACAATTGGTAATTGTTTGACCAATTGGGTTTCAGGTAGTTTAGTAGAGAGCAATGGATAACTGAAATACTCACAATTTTCTTCTGTTCTGGGGAACATTTTTTTCTCACAAGTATTCTTTGTATGTTGCTAAGTTTGCTTCTCTTTTCCCCATTTCTTCTTCTGATATCTTTCTCTTAACACTATTCCCCTTTTTATTGTTCACTGTTGAAAAAGTTGCCTTTTCCTGGACCAGCTATGTTCCAGGAGTGGAGGATGTGAAGGGTGGGGAGGCGCCAGAGTCTCTTTCTAGGTTTCACATAATTCTTGTCTTATAAATATGTACAATAGTTACATGGTTCCAAGGTTAAATCTACAAAAAAGTTATATTCAAAGGAGTCTAGCTTCTGTCCTTGTTTTCTACCCAATTATTTCCTCTATTTTACAGGTGATCTTTTTTAAAATTTATGATTTAGATTTTTCTGCTTTTTAAATATGAGCAAATATATATTTGTATTTTTCCTCTTAGATAAATAGAAGTCATTATAAATACTTTCCCTCATCTTGTTTTTGTTTCACTTAACAATACTAGTATATCTTTGAGATTTCTCTATAATAGCTTAGTGAAATACTTCCCATTCCCTTTTATGACTGCATAGTACTCCATTACATGGTTGTACCATAGTTTATTCAACTCGTTTCTATTGGTAGACATTTGGGCTTTTTCTGGCCTTTTACTCTTCCAAATAATGTTGCAATTAAGAACCTTGTCCATGCATCTTTTTACTATTTTTGTCAGTGTGACATAGAATATATTTCTGCCAGTATTTCTTTATTTAGAAATACCATTTAATAGTTCTTTTAGAGAGGACCTAGGAATGGTAAATTCTCTTTATTTTATTTGTTTGAACATATATTTTTGCTTTTACTTTAAATGATAGTTTTGTTGGGCAAAGACTTTTAGGTTAATGGTTATTTTGTCTCAATATGTCAAGAATGGTACACCATTGGCCTCTATTGTTGCTAATGAGTAGTCGGCTGTTAAGATGTATAGCTATTCCTTTATAGGTAACCTGACCTTTCTTCTGGTTGCTTTAAGATATTCATTGGGTTTCAGATTTTCTATAGTTTCACTAAGGTGTGCCTGGTCTGAATCTATTTTTATTTACTCTGGTTTTCATTGACACCCTAATTTGAAAAGTCTTATCTTTCATCAAGTCTGGGAAAAAATCTTAGCCCTTTTTCTTTTGTCTCCTCCACTCCACCTCCTTTACCCCACCGCCTTTTCCTTCTCATGCTCCTATTAAGTGTATTTGTACTTCTCATTCTAAATTCTATGTCTCTTAATTTCTCTTTCTTTTTAAAAAATTGGTTGCAGGCTTGATCCCCAGTAGGGGGCATGCAGGAAGCAGCTGATCGATGTTTCTCTCTCAGCGATGTTTCTAACTCTGTGTCCCTCTCCCTTCTTCTCTATAAGAATCAATAATAATATATATATATATATATATATATATATATATATATATATATATTTTTTTAAAAGGATAAAAACTGAGGAAAATGAGGCATCAAGTATCTTAAATTCTAACAAGAGCCCCAGTAACTGGGGCTTATTAAAGACAGTCTAACTGGCTCTGCTATCTCCAGACATATCCAAGCGCTTAACTATATAATCAGAACGTGAAGGAGAGAAGGAAATCATGAGAACCATGAGTCACAAGTCTAGTGGAGTGTACTCTCCCGCCCCTCAAAACTAGGTGGTGGGGGAAGCAACAAGGAACACTGGCCCCCTCACTCCCCAGTTATGTAGCAGACTTGATGTGCCTTCTGCCTGAGAGGCAAGTGAAGAGAACCTGAGAAAGATTACAGGGTAGAGCAGCATGGGGGCTCCTGGGAGGTCAAATTCACCTGTAGAAAGTAGCCTTGAATGAATGTTTTGCCAGATGCCACCTGAGAGGGAAGGCCACTGGGTGCGGAGATTGTAGTGGCAAGAGGTGGTGGGATGGACCTCCCAGGACTGAAGCTAAGATGAATGTTGGGAGACGTGAGTCACTATCAGCTGCTGCTCTCCAACAGAGAATACAGACCCCAGAGAGGGTTCTGAGGAACGCATGAAGGGGTCCAGCTGTGCTTTGCCTTTCTGTTCCTCTCCAGAATCATTTGATTCTTTGACCAGTAGCTTTAATGTTACTGCATTAGGCTAGATCTCTTTCCTTGTTTTATTTTTTTGTTTGTTCCCTCCCTCGCCCCCCCCCCCCTTTTTTTTTTTTTTGCAGGTGAATAATCTTTGTTGCTGTTTGCTGGTCTTCAGTACTTTTTCTTCCTTTTGTTTGTCCTATTGATCTCAACACTGGCCTTGTAACTACTTTAGGCTATAGTTGACATACAGCTCCCTGGTATTTGATGTGAAGTTTCATATTTCACACTAAAAGGAGTCTGCTTTAGCCCATCTAGCACTTATTGCTGGCTTCCTCCTCTGTTTCCAGGTGCCCAGGCACCTCCCTCTCCTTCTGCACTGACTTGAGCCCTCCTTTGCAGCTGCAGCCTCTCTCTCTCCCGATGCTCCTCGTCACCAGCCCTCACATGCACTTTGCGCTCCAATGAAGGGGCCACTCATGCAATCAGGTAGGAAGGGATCGATTTTTCCAGAGTGATTTATACCCTCTGATAATTGAGCTATCATCAGTGACACTGCTGAACACGCAAAAGAAAGCAGCACCTCTAGTTACAGGGAGAGCTCAGTCCTTGGAAGCATCTGAAAATGGTGACAGGTCTATTGGATATCAAAGTAAAATTCTAGCATCATCCGGGGCCCCTGGGCAGCATATGTGAATTTAAAAGAAATACGTTATATTCAATAAAAATCCTGCTAATGAGAACTAAATTTTAAGAGGAGGTCATGGGTAAAGCCAAAAGGTACCCTTGAACGTTAATATCATCCCCATATTCTTTATGATTCTTTCTGTAAACAGAGCTTGTTAGGAAGGGAGATGTGCTCTCCTCTCCCATGGTCTTATTACATCCCAAAGCGCAGATACACATCATCAACCACGGAAGCACTATGCGCTACCACCAGTGGTTGGGAGTGTTTGACTTGACCATCAGAGAGGCTTGGGTTTGAATCTTGACAGTGATGTTTACTTGCGTGACCTTGGGCAAGTCACTCACCCTTTTTTAGCTTTAGGGTATTGTGTGTGTGTGTGCGTGTGTGTGTGTGTGTGTGTATCTGTGTGTAATAATAACACTACCTTACTGAGTTGGGGTGAGGATTCATGTGAACATTAATGCACAGAAACACTTGGAACCTGGCCTATAAGCTCACATAGTTGACTTCCCTTTGGACCATGAGAACAAAACCTACATTAGAATAAACTTGATTTATTTTTCTCTTCTCTTTGCTTTTTTAAATCTCACTGACTAGAGATAAAGTCTGCAAGTGAAATTGTTGGATAAAGGTGTGATTGCTGAACTTTGTAAGTACTGAAAGTAGAAGTTTAAACAGAAGTTGCAAGAAGGTTGTCTTCTGTGTAAACAGTGAGTCCTGGGAGTTTCACATTTTAACACGGTTTCTCGGTCATGGACCCTCTCTTTATTGTCTTACCTTAGGCTGACCTCACTGGATGACAGCACTAAGAATGATGATTTCTCTATCCCTGGAGCAATGGAAGACAGAGGAGGAAAGACTAAATTTCTAGATTAGAGTTTTTAAGGCTGAGGACCACCTGACCAGAGTTGTCTTCCTGAGTGGAGATCTATGTAGAAGGCAAATAATAGGCACATGAAACTTTGAGTTTCCTCCCTTCCTGGCTGGGAAAACCCACCAGCTCAGAACCTTGGATCTCTTACTGTCTTCCCCTTGCTTCCTGCTGTCAGAGTTTGAATGTGGTTTAGAATGGAAATGTTGAAATTTAGAGCATGGATTTGGAGTGAAGACAGACCTGGACTCGATCCTGGTATATGATCAGTGCCCTGTAAATTGTGTCTATTATTTTTACTCCAAATTCAGCTTTTGTACTGTAGTCACATTGATCCTTAATCTTCCTTTGAATGTTTCTCTGTAGAGGAGCCTGGAAGTGATTAGTTTTAGATTCTTAGCTTTTATATTCTGCATTTTGAATTCTGTCCATGTAGCCAACCTACCCGTGCTAATTGCAGCACTGTCAATACAGAAGGCGTTTCTGAGATACAGGGTCTATTCCAGAGCATTCACAGAGAATTGACAGGTCATTCTGGGATGGGCTCCATTCTACTTTCCAAATTTAGCTTTTTCTTCTTAACCCGTTTCAGAATCTGTCAATTTAAAGACCCTCACTTTAGTAGCAGGGTTTTATGTAACAACACCCCTCCCCTCTACATATCTTCCAGTTTGGCTGGGAAATCTTATAATAAGGGGTCAAGGGACACTGATGCCTGGTTTTAAAAATGTACATATTAGTGCTTCTCTTCTTGTCTGTTGACCAAAGTTTTGCCACCCTAGAGACACTGTTAGGATTTTACCAGCTTTTGTGTTGTTTTATTTTGGCATCCTCCTTGGCCTCAGGAGTTTCCTTTTTCTCCCCCTCCTGACATGTTTTCTCTTAGTGGGCACCCTCCTTTCCTGGCCATACCTCCAGTCATCCTTCCTTTGGGATGAGATGACGATAATAGTAATAGGTAAGATTTACTGAGCATTTACCATCTACTAGACACAATTATAACCGCTTTATATGTATGAATACATTTAATACAACTGAAATCGATGCAATTATTATGTCTCCATTTTACAGATGAAAAACTGCTGCAAGAGAGGTTAGTACCTTGTACAGCTGCAGCAAGTGGACAGGTTAGGCCCCGGGGATGCCTGCGCATTCAGGAGCTGGCCCAGGAGAATCTCCTCTCTGGGTACCTCTGGGCTCTGGGCAGTGATGTCCCAAACCCCGGCTCAGCTGGACCTGAACAAGGCTTGCCCCTTATCACCAGCAAGAGCACAATGTGAGAACATTTCCTACACCATTTACAAAATGCTGGAACAATAGGTCATTTTTGCAAATCTCTTTAAAAGCAAGTCTGCCAGGCAACCTTTATGACATTACCGTTGTACTCAGAAAAAAAAAATATTATGAAGTAATAAAAAAGAAAACACTAAAATGAGGTCACCTCCCTCCTCTTAATAGTGCTGAGAAGGCATTTTTAGAGCTTGCTCTCCAAACAAAGAAAGTTGAGCTAAAGAAGTCACTTCCATTTGGAAATCAGGTGAACGTCAACAACATTGCTGCTGATAAAATGAAAAGACAGTAGTTTCCCAGGAGAGTATCTTCCCATGCAAACTGACTTCTAAGACCAACAACAACAACAACAACAAAGACAGGATTCAGTCCAACAACAGGTAATTTTGAAAAGAGTCAATTTAGGAACTACCCACTAAGCAGGAATTAGAAGGCTAGAATTATTTTTTGGTTAATTCTAAAACTGACTTGTGGAGACATAGTCTATGTGGGGAAAGGGGGCTGTGATTTGAAACATGCCGCTGCCAACCAAACAATGAAATGAAGAGAACAATAAACAAAGGAAACCTTCGCAAAGGCTCTCTTCATTTACATTCTGAGATTACTGGCCTCATCTCTCTGCTGAAATAGCCTTGCGTTACCGGCCGTCCAAAAGCATAATCAGGTGCTGGCGGGAGCTTTTGCTCCAGCAAACTGCGAGAAGAATATTTGAATGCTGCCAAGACTATAGGTGCCTGTTTCAAGTTGTCATAGAATATGCTATAACGTGTCATAAATAAGGGAGGTGTATTTATAAATCTGGCATTAAAAATGTGTTCCTAAAATATCTCGTGTGTTCCCCGGCCATGTCAGCCTAGAAATAATGTTTAGTATTTGTTTATGTTACTGGACCACCCCATGAACCTGGGGGAAACATGTTAGAAAAAAAAATTATAGCTACGCCAACTATTCTGGGAGATACACGAGCCCTCCATGTTTATCAGGTTGAGGGCACTGTATTTTGATGTCAATAAGCAATTTTTCCAGCCTGGTCTCCTGCCCGACCCTTTTAATCCATCAATATATTATTAGAGATAAAGTTGGTGGATGCCTGCTGCAGTTAGAAGATAAATGACATCTCTGAAGTCAGGCATTAAAGACTAGATTAAGGCCTTGTGACACCGTTTTCAGTGCTCATCTGTGCACTTCTGTTCAACCTATCACACTGAGTGACAAGAAAGAAAAATAATGAACTGGGCCAGGGGAAGAAGAAGGAAAAAAAAAAAAGGCAGAAAAAGAGAAAGATTTTTCCCCCCGAACACACAAGCTACATCAGTTCATACTTGGGATTAGACTGCATTTAAAGAAAGAAAAAAAGAACAGAAAATGGGAAATTGGGAAGACAGGGAAGGGGCTGTTCTATAAAGATGAAAACAGGCAGGCAAAGGGGGCATGAAAGCCAAGAATTCCATTTCTGTCTGTGGCTTTTGCCCGCCATCCAGTCTCTCCCATGCACACGTCTCCCAGTTGGCATCCAGTTGGTCTAGGAATCTCCGTCCCCGAGTAAGGAGTGCTGACATAAATCTTGTTAAGAGGCAGTGCTCGGTGCTAAATCTTAGTGAGTTATGTTCTTCCACTCCCGCCAAAGGATTTCCTTTACACTGCTACTACTACTGTCCTGGTTGGAGGTATTAAAGACTTTTGTAACTGTCTTCTGATAGTGATTTGAATAAGGGTCCTGAGTTGAAAGGTACAGGGTGTCCCAAAAAATGTATACACACTTTAGCAGCTGATAGCTCCATTTTGAAAATGAAATGTACTTTAATAAACACTGCCTTTATAATTATTCAAAGGATATGTATATATGTTGGGGACACCCTGTATACATGTTGAGTTTCCTCTGATGGTATGGAAAACAGCAGCCACAAATTAACTGCAAGGTGCAAGCAAAAGGGAAGGGAGATGCAGGCCAAGAGAGAGGGCATTTATTATTGGAAAGGGCCCAGGTTTGTGGGCAGGGGCCTAGGGTCTATGCCCTAGTTCTCTTTCTCAATAATTTATGTAGAAATAAAAAGGCCCTCCTTCCCATATGCCATGCCATATTTATGAGATAGAAGGGACAGTGTCCCTGACCTCTTTTGCTCCCAATGCTTCAACAGTCCTCGTTAGAATTTAAGTCTTGACACATTTATGTCCATCATAGTGTTCCTGGCACTCTCTATGGTGAAATACATAGAAGGTCCTCACTGATGTTTAGTAACTGACTGACTGGACAGATAACTTCCAAATACCTATCTCTTACCCCAACCACTTTCCCAAGTTCCTGTTGAACATCTCATGTAAATTCTTCTGCCATCATTATGTCCGCTGTTGCCAAGTAAACACGTGGCTTTCTGGCCCTGAGCAAGCTTCTCCTGCTGTTCATCCATCTCTTCATCCAGGGTCAATATATTCTATTTGTTTCCAAGTCCTGGCCTTTCCTTTCCCTCTTGCAAGACCTTGTTCCATCCTCACCCCTTTCTTTAGTCCTAGTTTAAGGCCTCTTTGTCCCAGGCTTTATCTCCCAGTTCACCATCTGCCCTTCAAATTTATCATAGCACTCTAACCAGATTGCTCTTCCCCCAACTCTTCTTTGACTATGACATTGACTGCTCAAAATCTCCCACCCTCTGAAAAAGGTTCATATTTCTTAATATAGCAATAAGACCCTCAAAAATGTGATTCAATTGGTTTTCCAGTCTTACCTTTCTTCTCTTCTCTAAAACTTAGGCTTCAGCAAAGTAGTTCACATGCTTCTGATATGGTAATCATTTACTTGTCTTATTTGCTACTCTCTACTTATTTGCTATTGTTCTTCCTTGTCTTGAAATTTTCTTCCTACAATCTCTAACTAGTCCCAATTCTTCCTACAGTATCTCCCTGGCTCACTCTCCTCCTTTTCCACGTGGCTATTCTTGTTCTCCCTCAGTTGTACATGGTGCCTCATGTTGGCAGAATACTCTTAGTTATAAGTGACATAACCTAGTTTGGATCAGAAAGACAACCGATTACAAGGCTTGGTGATCAAGGAAAAGGCAGGCTACATCTAGGTCTCAAGGAATCCAACCAAAAGATTGTACATCCTTAGGACTCCTTTTCTTTTTCTTTTTTTTTTTTTTTGGTCTCTGCTTCTTTAGGAATGTTGAATTCTTTCCCTCTACCTGATGGAAGGATTCTTCCTCACCAAAGATGAACTTGTAGGATGGGGAAATTCTTAATGGCTCTAATCTCATATTTTTACCATAAGACACAAAATGATATTTGGGCTCTGACTGCAAAGGTAAAAGTCCTGGACAAGACAATGGATTAATCCAGCAGTTAATCCCTGGGCCAAGAAAATAAGACTGGGAGTTGGGGAGGAAGGCACTATGATTGGTCCAGCCTAGGCTTATACCAACAACTTGGCCGAGGTGGTTGTGGTTGATTGTGGAAATGGCCATGATCTTTCACTCCTCCCTGTGACTTTATGGCTCTTTCCATCAAGAGGTGGATTCTGTTTTCCCATTCCACAAATCTGGGCTGGCCTTTGGTGTCAACAGAATGCAGCAGAAGTGATGCTGTACCCAGACCAAGGTGTCAATCCACAAATTCATTAACTAATTTGTGAATGTATAAGACAAAGATTTTATCATTGACTTACCATTAAACCTTAGAACTCTAAGAATATTCCTGAAAAACATATTCCATGTGCTACATAAAAATGCAAATTTGGAGCCATGTCTCAGCAACAGTTCTGACAAAATTCAGGATTAAACCACCTCATATAAAGGAAATACTTCCAGCCGTGTTTACAATGCAGTTTTTATCCATTATCCCCACAGAAACTAAGCCTACTTTGTCCATCACAGCTGAGACATCCATGGCTACCATGTGAACATCCACTATGAATCAGAATCTTCACCCACTCAGGCTTCTATATAATAAAAGTGCCATATACTGGGGGCATAAACAACAAGCATTTATTTCTTACAGATTTCGAGGGTAGGAAGTCTAAGACCAAGGTGCCAGCAGATTTGGTGTCTGCAATTTTAATTTGAAAACAAGGCAAACAGATTTTTCAATAAAGCCAAAGAGCATATGGTTGTGTAGTAGGTTGAGTAGTATCTCCCAAACTTTAAAGTTCACCAGAACTTCAGAATGTGGCCTTTTGTGGAATAAGGGTCTTTACAAATGTAATTATGGTAAAGTTCAAGGTAAGCTTATGTTGGATTATGGTGGGCCCTAAGTTCAAGGACGGTGTCTTTAGAAGAAGAGAGGCACACAGAGAAGAGTAGTCCATGTGAACACAGAGGCAGCAATTGGAGTTATGCTGCCACAAGCCAAGGAATGGTAGGAGCCCCAGAAGCTGGGAGAGGCAAGAAAGGATCCTCCCCTAGATCCTTCACAGAGAGCATGACCCTGCCAACACCTTGAGGTCAGACTTAAGGCATCCAGAACTGTAAGAAAATAAACTTTTGTTTTAAATTACCCGGTTTGTGGTAATTTGTCAGGGAAGCTCTAGGAAACTAAGGCAATGATTAACTATTTTGTTCTGGCTATGTTCACATCAAACAAATCCATCTTCTGCAAATCATCTTCCACAGTCCAACACTTTATGAACAATGACCACAGTGACCCCTTGAGAATGTGCTGATATGTGTGCCATTGTCCCAGCCATGTGTGCATACTTCAGTTCAGTGTGTGTAAACTAAAATAGAACATTAACTTACCCCCTCAGCTGGAGACCTGGACAAAAAAATTTTCTCCCTAAAAGGATCTAGAAGGTGCTCATCTAAAAGACTGGCGTTATAACGTAATTGAACCCTACCCCATTCATTATGCCTTTCAAAATCCTTCCAGATTTTTTACCATTTCATCTCATGTGTTCATGTCCTGGATGCTCAATGGTTATCTTACTCTGAAGGCAGTGAGTTCTCAATTGGCCATGGAAATCCTACAGATCTTTCATGAACTGAGTTTGTCATATCCTACACAAGATAACCCAAATCATCAGTACCTATGCAGCAGAGAGCCTGATTAGGGAAGAACCAGGCTCAGGGAGGCAGGAATAGGGTCTTTCACCATGAGCCATTCCCTTGGACAGAGACAATTTTAACAACAGGGACCCAGATCCCAGCAATAGAGGCCATTTCTGCAAGTCGGTGAAGCACAGGAGAGACATCTGTAGAAAGGGAATGGGAGCAACCCTAACCAATCCTTTCACAGGCGAAGACCTTTCCAGAACACACTGTTCTGGAGCTCAGACTTATAAAGTCAGATGCAGGATTGCGCCTCTCCATGGCAGACAAAGCCAGAAGAAGCCATTCCATGTCTAGGCCAAGGGAAGGCAGCCAGGCCCATCCCCCTGCCTGAGACAGGGCCTTCCCTTTGTCCAATCCCTGCCCTTACCTGGGGGCCCCTAGAACCAGTCACTCTATTGTTGTGCATCTCAGTTCTTTTTTTCACCTGCATGCTTGAGAACTGAATAATGTTGACCTCATGGGCAGGAATACTAAGTAATTTTCATAAAGAATTATGAAACAGGACAGATATGTCTAAAAACCATGCCACTTGTTTTCACAGCTCTTTTCAGAGCAGATGTGCTGTGCGCCTATGCCCTCCACATGGCTTCTGATAATCTGGGAGCTTTCTCTCTCTTATCTGGCCACAGTGAGTTATCTCAAATACACCTTCAGATTCCCTGGCTGACATAGAGTCTCCTTTTCCTTCTAGCGCCTTCATCATCACTGTCTCCTTTTGAAGATTCTTTTTTCAACTCTCTTTCAAAAGATTACTTTGTCACAATTATTCAGGAAAGGGTTTTGCGCCTGTAGGAAATATTAATAGACTATTATGAGGTCCTACAACTAATTTTTCCACACATATCATCTGTCTTTGCATGGTTATTAAACTTCAACAATATTTCATGCAATGCTTCCCTGCTAAATTAATTTGGTTCCTTCTTTTCTGGCTTCTTCTTTTCTGTCCACAAGCTTTAAAATTAAATTGAATCTTCATAATTATAGCTTTTTGTTGTTCTCCTTCATATCTTTTTCTTTTTTTCAATTTCTCTATCAAAGGAGCAATAAAGACATAAAGAACTAAAATAATAACTCTAAAAGACCCAAATGGTCTGGAGTTTGATGGGCTTGAGGTTGGGTACCTTTTAAGTAGGAGGAGAGAGGGTGAAGAAATTCAGACCTGCCTGGAATGTAGATAAATTGGCTCTGATTTATCCTGGGGCATTGAAAACAAATGAGAATTGTTCTCTCAATCATGAAGCTTTCATGGTTGCTGTAGTGGTCTTATTTGTGTCAGGTGATACTCTAATTTAAAAAAAAAATTAATATTCTCTTTATGTTTACACACACACACACACACACACACACACACACACATTTTACTCATGGTTAAATTTTTCCAAAGTCATATGTAATCTCTCTCACAATCCTTTTCTTAGCCACCAAGGAATATTCAATTTTATGTTACATATCTTGAAACTGGTAAATGAAGAGCTGAAACAACCTTAGTGCTTAGGGTTGACCCAGCCAAGACACCAACCAAGGGGCTAGTGGGAAGTGGAACCAGGAAGGAAGCTCTCATAGGAGGCTCTGAGAGTCTGAGGTAAGAGCCAGTTAAACTTCATTAGAGAAACCGGACACTCAAACCCAAACACTTCATTAGGGAAATGTGGGCAGAGGAGACTCTCAATCCCCTTCCACTTTCTTCCCCTAGGCTCACTATTTTATGAGCTTCCCCATAAGAGAGAAGAAACCGCCAACCTGATAGGTCAGATAGGTGTATCTATCGGATTGGGCCCAGTTTCCTGTGGGATTACTGTGCTTCAGAGGGCAGCACCTATGCCCAGCTTTTGCTCAGATGGAAGAAGGGCCTCCTTGGGCAAGGTAGCCATCTTTGTGAGTCTTCCCTTTTAAAATATATGTGTGTGTGTATATAAATATATTATATATATATATATATATATATATATATATATGTGTATATATGTGTGTATATACATATACACATATATATAAATATATATATATTTTATTTCAGAGAGGAAGGAAGAGAGAGAAACATCAATGATGAGAATCACTGATTGGCTGCTTCCTGCATGTCCCCCGCCTTGGGGATTAAGCCCGCAACCCAGGCATGTGCCCTGACCTGGAATTGAAACGTGACCTCCGGGTTCCTAGGTCGATGCTCAACCACTTGAGCCATGACAGCCGGGCTACTCTTTGAATCTAAACTGTAGGCTGGGTAGGGGATTCAAGGTCCATCTTAGTGCTTGGTGCCTCTATCTATCCCCATTTCTTCAGTCAAAAAGCTGCTTTCTTCAGTTAAGCTTCACAAAGGAGACAGGCATTTAGCTGTACTAGTGCTGGCTTAGTTATTAACAAGGAGATACTATAATTCCTGCTCTGTCCCTGTGGCAAGGGTGGGAGGCAGGGCAGGATTTCGGTGACCCTAGGACTCTGCCCATAATGTCACAATATAGCTAACATTTTACCTTTAATCCGTAAGAGAGAGACCAAATATAAATGTGGAGTCAGGTAATATTCAGTGTTGGACAGAGATATGATCACTGAGAGGCCAGATTTAGGATAAGGGTGAGCATCCTGGACCACTGCTTTGAACATCAATAGTTATTTGCATTTCATAGTACAGAGCTGTGGATTTTATGGTATCTGATGTGTCAGTCTGGGTTAAGGTCCATGAAAAAATAATGTATTAAGCAAACAATAGTGTGATTAAATCTCAGACAAATATTTAATTTACTTAAAAGAAATTGAAATAGGACTAAAAAAAAAAACACTTCTAGTTTTCAACACACTTGCAAAGCAAGAAGAAGAACATAGAGAGGACCTAGTCCATTCTTTTCACACAACGAAGAAACTGAGGCCCAGAGGAGTTGGCTGGAGTCCTCACTCTCCCCAAACCCAAATCATACACTACTCCCCTAGCTCCACAACCCCATGAGGGCTATGATGTGATTGTAAAGCAGTGTGTCCAGGTATTTGATCCTCAGGGGTCAAAGGAGGAATGGCACAATTCTGGGTCCATCTGGTCCCACTGTGAGGCTAGAGCCATAGGTATGAGTATCTGATTGAGAAGTAAAAGGTTCAGTGCAGAGACAGGGTGGAAAGGGGCCATAAATTACCAACAAATTTATTCACTTCCACTGAACCCAAATAAGATGACTTTAAAATCTCAGTCAATTTTATTGAATGGGTATGAATCAGATACCTTCTCTGGAATGAGCAGGGGGCTCACTTGGGAAGAGGACACAGACCCTATCCCCAGGTTGCTCCCCATTTCTCCAAACACACACCCCAGACCCCAAGCAAGGTGGACTGTGAGGAGTGGTATAGGAGAATTAAATAATACTATTCTAGCCACCATTTATTGAATAGTTGCTATGTATCAGCCTTTTTCTAAGTCTTTTGACTAGTTCATTTTGTTTGACAAAGAGAAAAGTGTGGAGGAAGAAGGAGAAGATAACACACATTCATTTAGTTCATTTGTTCCTTCATTCACAAACATTCTCAGACCAGCCACTCCCTTCCAAGCACTGCACTAAGCACTGAGACATACAGTGAATAGGACAAAGTCGACATTCAATAGAAAAAGGTATTGTGAGTTGTGAAATGTAATACAAGGTTGAACACTTTGCAGTGTATAATTCTGATGGGGGACTCTGGGTGGGAAGGGTCTTACTGGAAGAAGTGCTTTGTCAGTATTAGCTACAGGAGTGGTGAGGGCATTAGCTACAGGAGTGGTGAGGGCATAAATGGGCAGCAGGGAGGCCCAGTGCCCTGTTGGGTGAAGGAGCATCATGTCTGAGTCTCGGATGGATTACCTGCCAAGGGCTGCCTGGGAGGCTGAGTGAGTGGAATGGTTGTAGGGAAGGAGAAGGTTCAAATCCCCCAATGGTTGTGAGCAACACCGGTTCTGTCTCTCTCGTTTTCCTCACCTGTTCAGACTCTCATCCATTCTCTCTCTCTCTTTCTTTTGCCAGCCACCCTCTCTCTGCCACCAGCTTAAACTGTCTAAAGCTCAACTTCAATCATACTAATAATAGCTAATACTTATAAAGCCCTTACTCTGTGTACCTTTCTAAGCTCTTCATAGTTGTATAAATTAACTTAATCGGCACAACCCTAGGAGGTAGGTACTATTATTATCCTCATATTACAAATGTGACAACTGAGACCCTGGGGTGTGACTTGTCTCAGGTCCCAGGGTAAAGGGGAGAAAACGAAATCCAGGCAGCCTGGCTCCGGAGCCTGCATTCCGAGCAACCAGGCCCGGCTCTACTGCCTCTTGTGTTATCCTCCAGTTCAAACACATACCCCAGTTCACTACTCAGTACCACATAAATCCAAACGTTGGCTTGTAACCTGGCTCCCACTGTCCACTGTGATCAATCACTCTACTCCAGCAGGCAAACAGAATTACTTCACATCCTTTAACATTCATTAACACCCTTGGCTTCTTGCTCTGCTTTTCACCCCTCCATCCAGAATACCCTTTTCAGCTCCAAATTCTACCCATATTCAACGGCTGCCTGAAATGCCACATGCTCTATAAAGACTCCTTTGATTCCTGAGTTGAAAAGATGCTCTCCCTCCTCTAATCTCTCATAATACTTTTTAATTCACATGTATCTTGACACCCTTATATATACTTGCGATACCTTATAATATAACTAAGGTGCACATGTTTTATTTCCACTTGATCTATAAGCTGCATGAGGCCCTCTCCTCTGTGTTCCTCCCAACCCCGACCCCAGCTCCCATAATTTTTCTTCACTGGAGTCCCCAACCCCATCCCCAACTTTCACATTTATTTGGCCAGCGCCCATGACACCATTAACACTCATGTCGCCCAGGACTGGGCTGTTTAACATCTGTGGTTTAGGTGTCATTATCAGTAGTGCACCCTCTCACTTTCAGAAGTACTGCAGTGTGGAAAATAAATCATGGTTGCCCCACTAAAGGCCAATCTCTAGACAGGGCAATATGATATTTTTGTTATTGTGGTTAAGAGCTTGGGCTCTGAGATCAGACTCCTTGGGCTAGAAATTGAGATCTGCCACTTACTGGCCATGTAACCCTGAGCAAGTGTGCCTTGGAACCTTCTGTAAAGTGGGTATAACAACAACCTCTCAGGCTCTTAGGAAGATCAAATGAGTTAATCACCTATTACCTGGCACACAGTAATAGCGCTCACCAACAGGGGGCCCAATGAGTTTGGGCATCCACTTGTCAAACTGTTCTTTACCAATTGTTAATTTCCTTTATTCATAAATCTGTCTGTGACAGTCGTGCTTAATAGTGTAACCATGAAATTGAATTAAATGTTACATAAACTGATGATAATTGTGAAAGAAGAAGAATTGTTGCTTCTTTGAACATTAAATTAAATGCTTGGGACTCAATAAAGATGAGTCACGAAAAAATAGCTGTTGATTTAGATGTGAGGAAAAAACCACTATGGAAGAGATTGAGGGGAAAATCATGAACATCTAGAAAGTTTGTGCACTTTGATTGCTTCATAAATGACTTTAAGTTCTTGCTGTACTTTATAGAGACTGAAACTGGCAATTGGGGGTGATGCATTTCTACAGATGTGGTTTGTACAAGACAGGGTAGGCAGAACTCCATCAGTGCATGAACATTAAAAGAAAAGACCTTTGCCCTACATCAGAATACTGGTGAATAAATGCACATTTGTGTGTTTTAGTTAAAATTAAACATGCAAGGTATGTTTATGCAACTTTTTATTTTAAAAAGCTTCACAGCTTTAGTGGACTTTTTCAGTAACCACTATCTCCTATCTGGAGAGTGTTAGATAAGACATTTCTGAACACTTTTTGAACTAATGAGTGAACAAATGCATGGGATGAGAGGGTGGTTGCAGAAAATGCTGTTGGCTTTGCTCATTTTCTCTTGGCTCTCATCTCTACGTGTCAAGCATGCTTACTGTGAATACCAAGCACTTTCCACCCGAGAGCATTTATTTTTGACTCTGGGAATGTCAGGAGTGAGTGTGAGAGAGTCAATACCCCAGAAATTAGCCCTTCCTCGAACAGATTGGAACTTGGTGAATAAATGACTCGGCTTCCTCACCCCGCCGCTGAGATATCTGAGGCATAGTCTACAGTCGCCCACAGTGGTAACTTACTAGATAACGCAGTCTCTACTGGCAGCCTCCCCTTCTCTGCCTCACTTCCTTACTCCCTTAATGATGTTTCCTAAAATCATCTTCCACTTGTTCTTGAATTCTTGTCTCAGAGTCTGCTTCAAGAGATACCCAAACTGAGATACTGGCCCAAGCCTCAGGGCCCAGGACAACGTGTTACACAGAGATGTATAATAGAAGCTGCACAAACTTGATCAAACCAAAGAGCACAAATTTAATTAGAACAAGTTTTTAAAAAACACTTGATTTGATCAAAGAAACAATATTTAGATTTTTGGTCAACAAAATGTTACCATTTTGGTTGTTACCAGACTAGGTAGCAGAATACTTAAAAAAAAAAACATTCCAGTCTTTTTCCTGTCTCCATGCAGCCTTTGAGAAGTTTGAGCCATTGGCTTCAGATGCAGACTCGAGAAAGTCAGTGAGCTCTGTTTTATTTCCTGTCCTCCTGTGATCTGATCAAACAAGGAGGCTGTTCTCTACAGGTCTGTATGGAGCTGCTCCAGCCTCAAGTTGGTTGAGAGTCAGGGCAATGGAGAGGTCCCTGCAATGGATCCCCAGGCTCCCTATAATGGGCCACATGTCTGTGGGTCATGGAACCCTCTCTAAAGCTCAGTAGACTCTTCTAATAAAAGAATTCAAGCCCTGAGTGGTTCTGATGTTTGTAACTGTGTCTAAAAACCTCTCACTAATTCCCCAGCTTACCCCATCCTATCCTATGGCTCAGACTGTGTATTCCAGGATGAGCGTAAGGCCCCAGGCACCATGCCAGGCCTGATGAGGTCTGTAGATTCATGTGAGCAACAGCAGCTGCCTGGGATGTTATCCAGCGCTCCATCAAACCTCAACAACTGCCCTGGGATGGCTGTGCTGGCTGAGACTGCCCACTGTAGCCAGCAGAAGCCCCCACACACCTGTGGTTAATCCCCCAGAGCAGCAGTTCTGGCCATTGAAGAGCAGGTGACATTCGGGCCCGGCCAATCGCCAGTCCTCTCATTCTGTATATTTTTTTTCCTTGGGCAAATTTGGTTTCCTGAAATTAATTATTCAACAGGAGGTGACAGCCAGTGTATAGCAGCACTGTTGGAACAGAGAATAAAGAGGCACATTGGACACAGCAGCTGCACCTCCCAGACCCTGAAATTTAAGATCTTTATAAATGATCTGTTAAAACTATAGTGACGATAAGCTTATGAATCATGATCTATATTAATCAGGGCTGCTGATATGGAAAGATTAATTGAAACGTGCAGTTCTACACAAATGATAAAGTGGTAACAATTTAATATCAGACAAGAAGAGTGAAGAAATTACACTCCAAGCTTCATGCATCATTACTATGGATATTAATATTTTACCCAGCGCAACAGCATCAGGAATCATAATGAAAATCCATAAGTGGTGCACAGACATGATTAAATACAACAGTCTTTAGGAGCTGTTTGGTGGCGGCAGTTGGGCCATATTTCACTCGGCGGCTGGTGATTCCAGTGATAGAGTCTAGACGAGGGTGATTAAAAATTGTTCCTCCTAAAGGCTGTTAACCTTTTACTACTAAAATGAATTCCTTTGATTTTTAAATTATGTCGTTCTCTTTGCTCTTTTCAAAACCAAACTTGATTCCAGACTTGACAGGATGCTGGGGTCCTTAGCATAGGGACAGTCAAAGCAAAATTTCTCAGCTGTAGTGTCCTGTCTTAGGATGTGGCATTAGTCAGGTCATGGAGAATGGAGGGTCATTGTCTACCTTGACCAGGGCTGGCTAGAAAGAGTGAATGATGAATCATCAGAGACCCTTGGGAATTTCCCAAAGACCAGAAGTTAGTAAGGCTGACTTCCTCACCCAACCTTATCAAAGTGGAAATGGAAATGACTTATTCTGAGGTCCTCCTCTCATTGCTATAATTAGGTCACTTATTCAATTGCTCATCCAACCAACAAGCAAACAAGCATGCACCCACACCTAAGATTGCAAAAATCTGCCCAATGAGCATGTGATCTAGGTTTAGGAGTTAAAGACCCAAATCAGTGTGAAGGCATTGAGAATGGAACCAAAGAGAGTCCAGAAGTACTTCTTTGCCAGATGGTTTTGTCCACCTTGTGAAATCTTCACTGTCACATATAAGTCAACAGACTCTTCAAACCCCTTTTATCTTCAGCTAAAATGGAGAGGTCAGTGCATATTTGCAATCCTAAATGCATCACTACCTCAGGTGGTAATAAAAAAAAGCAGTCTATTTTCTTAAGGACATTGTGTCTATTTCTTCAATGTTCTGGTTTCTTAAATCTTTAGAATAGTGATTCTCAAATGTTGGTGTGTACCTAGTATCAATCGGGGGAGGGGAATGATTGTTAAAAATGTAGTTTTTAGCCTGGTTGGAGTGGCTTAGTTGGTTGAGCGTTGTCCCATTCACCTAAAGGTTTTGGGTTTGATTCCCTGGCAGCACACATGCCAGTGTTGTGGACTCAATTCCCAGTGGGGGACATGCAGGAGGCAGCCAGTCAATGATGTTTTTCTCTTACATCAATGTTTCTCTCTCACTCTCCCTTTCTCTTTCTAAAAATCAATAAAAACATATATATATTTATTAAATGTAGTTTTTAAGAGAAGGCTCTATGGAGATTTCTGGAATTCTTTTGCTAAATAGCTCTCTCCTTTCTGAAGCTCTGCCCTGTAACTTCAGCTACCTCATCTTCCCTGAGCTCCTATTTATTTCCTCCACCCACTGAGACCATGTGCTCAACTTTGGATTTCCTTTGTTGCTTTTTGATGTGGAATGCATTTTCAGACAAAGAACCGGGGTGATCATAGTCGCTTATTTGTATTCTTTTTACATGGATCACAGTTCTGTGCTGCTTGTCTGAAAACAGTAGTTTCATAGATTTTGTCCAGCTTTCTAGGGGTTTATGGCAGAAGGGTAAATCTGGTCGCAGTTACTTATTTATAGCTTGAAGTGAAAGTTGCTGCCATCACTTTTTATCTCAAATATGGCAATGATATTCAGATTTCCATCCCTGCCAACTTATCTATCCCATGTTCTGCTACTATCCTCTTCATTCATGAGGCTCCAGCCCAAATCCAGTGTTCTTCTGTCCCTTAAATACACCAATCATCATTCAAATGTGAGCCTTTGTACTTATTCTTCTTTATGCCTAAAATACTCTTCTCATGCAGGTTGTAGTTCATATGTCATCTTCTCTGAAAGTTTACCCTGACCACTTCACTAAAGTGAACCTCCGATTTCCTAATCTACTTTATCAACTATTTAATTCACATTGACTTCATTATATTTGAAATTATCTTGTGTATTTGCTTACACGTTTATTTGTTGTTATCTTTCACTAGAATGAAAGTTTCATGAGACAGGAACCATGTCTACCTTATTTATTATGTATCTTTAGAGTTTAGAAAAGTGTGATAGATTCTCAAAAATACTCATTGATTGATGAATGACTGAATGAAAAACACCCCCAACAAAATACTATCAAATTGAATCCAGAAAAATATAAAAAACATTGTACACCATAACCAGGTAGGATTTATCTCAGGAACGCATGGTTGATTTAATATCTGAACATCAATTGATGCAATACACTACATAAATAGAATATTTAAAAGTATCAGACTTAATGGTAAAGGGGTGAATATTTACCCTAAGATCAAAAACAAGATAAGGATATATCCACTGTCATTATTTCTATTCAATATTGCACTGGAGATTTTAATCAGTTCAAGAAAAAGAAGGATAAGGCATCTAGATTGGAAAGGAAGAAGCAAAACTATCTCTATTGTAGATGACAAGATCTGTTTATACGAAACACTGAAGTGTCCTAAAAAACACACACAACCATACAGCTAGACCTAATAAATGAGTTCAGTAAGGTTACAAAATAAGTGAATATACATAGGTCAACTTTATTTTTGTACAATAATAATGAGAAAACCAAAAATAAAATTAAGAAAACAATTCCATTTACAATAACATAAAAAAGAATAAAATACTTAGGGTTAATTTAACAAAAGAAGTGTAAAACTTATACTTTGAAAACTACAAAACATTGTTAAAAGAAATTAAGAAAGACTTAAATAATTGTTAAGACATCCTATGTTTATGGATTGGAAGACTTAGTATTGTTGAGATACTAATATTCTACAAGTTTATATAAAAATTCAATACAGTCTCTGTAAAAATCCTAGCTAACTTATTTGCATAAACATACAAGCTAAGCCTAAGATTAACATGGAAATTCAATGGATCCAGACTAGCCAACAAATATTGAAAGAGAACAAATTTATAGGACTCATACTTACTGATTTCAAAACTTACTACAAAACTATTAATCAAGATAAGGTAGTACTGCATAAGGCTAGACACATAGCTAAATGGAACAGAATTGAAAGTACAGGGGGGAAATCCATAAATCTGTGGTCAGCAAGAGTGCTGAGACAGCTCATTAGGGAAAAAAAGTCAACAAATGTTGCTGGGACAACTGCATATTCACATGCAAAAGGGTGAAATCACACCACATATAAAAATCAACTAAAAGTGGATCAAAGACATAAATGTAAGAGCTAAAACTCTAAGACTTTTAAAAGAAGTCGTAGGTGTAAATCTGACTCTGAATTAGGCAATGCTTTCTTAGACATGACAAGGGCACAAGCAACTGAAGAAAAATAGATAAATTAGATTTCATCAAAATTAAAAACTTGTGCTTTAAAGGATACTATCAAGTAAATTTAAAAATAACCCACAAAATGAAAGAAAATACTTGCAAATCATATATCTGATGAGTAGAGTATTCAGAATATATACACATCAATAACAAAACTCAATAATGAAAAGGTGAATAACCCAATTAAAAATAGGCAAAAGGAAATGCTGAATAGAGACATACCATGATTTGAAAGGAAAGACTTGACATTGTAAGGATGGCAATTCTCCAGAAATTTAATTTGTAAATGCAAATAAATGTCAATCAAAGGCCCAAAATGATATTTTTTGAAACTTGAAAGGATGATTCTAAAGTTTACCTAGCAGAGAAAATGCATACAGAGGAACCAAGAAATGAATTAAGGAGAACAATGAAGGAGTTTTTGCCTACCAGATATTAACACATTTTATAATGTCATAGCAACTTAAACATTTTGATGTTGGTATTCAAATAGACAACTTAATAAAAGAATACAGCAACAAACTAAGAGACATTGTAATTAATAGCCTTTTGTTGTCCTAAGAGCCCTGATTGGATGTAATTGCTAAAATCTCTGTCCAGTATTCCTTGAAGAAATGCTGGTAGAGAGAACAGATGAGGCAACATGTCAGTTTGGAAATACTGACAAAGTTAGAGGGGAAATAGTAGGTATGTGCAGTATCCCAGGCATTTAAATATCACAAAGTCCACCCACTCATAAATTCTCCTTTGTTTAATGTCCAACCCAAATGTGTCTAGTATTTTCTCAAGGTGAAAGTGACTAAACTATATGGAAATTTTTTCCTTCATGAATGTTCACAGTTTTTCAGTGGTCTTTATATTATAATTAACACGAAGAAGGGTGTCTCTAATCAGGGAAACTAAGAGTAGACATTTTCCCTAGACTTTCTCTGCTTTCGGCTCAGTCTTCTGTGTTTGGCAACATGTGGTCTTCTCCCTCTTTATCTTATTTCTGTCCGTCAACTATATCAGGATAACTACACAAAGTTATTAAAAGCAACCCTGTCCAAAAATGTGTTTCCCTTTTGGAGAGACTTTTCATGCAAATGCAATCATACACACTTCACTACATACCACTATAATTTTTTATTCTAATATTGTAATACTCGTTCAATTTATCAGGCCCCTTTCATAAGAGAAGTTAATATATGATTAATATGTCACTTAAAGAGTGGAGAAAGAACATACTGTTTATTAAATGGTGTTGTGACAATCAATTATTAAGTTTTTACGTTAGATTACTCCCTCACACCATAATCCAGGTTAATTCTAGATGAACTAAAGAAATACATATCAAAAACAAAATTGAAGGTTTCAAAAATATGTAAAAACATTTTTGTAAACTTTGAATGGTATAGCACAGGTTTCCATTGTAAAACATGTAGAATTATACTAAACATTTAAAGAATAATTAATATCAATATCATTAGTAATTCAGTCAATGCAAATTAAGCTAGTAAATGCAATTTAAAGTAATAATGACAGCATTTTTTACTCTTCTGATGATCAAGTTAAAAATATTTTTAACATCCCATGTGCATGTCGTATAGACAAGTAGCCCCTATAATATGTTGGTGAGAAAAGTTAGAAATGCCTTTTTGGAAGGTAAATTTGCAATCTATATAATAATAGGATAATATGCAAATTGGTCAGGATGCTGTCATGTAACAACCAATCAACAGGCTGCGTCCCTGCCCCCTGTTCAGGCAGCTGCGAGGCCTGGGGTAGGTAGGATAGGATATGATAGGAGGGGATAAGAAAGGAGAGGGAGTGGAAGGCAGCCCTGCATGCAGGCAGACAGGCCAAGAGGAAAAACAGAAATACAGAAAGGGAACAAGAAAAAGATGCAGGAATGGAAAAGAGAAGGAAACACGGGGCTGCACGCAGGAGGGCGTGGCAACCATGGGGGTATGGAGCAGGTGCGCCCAGTGAGGGGTGAGGTGCAGGTGGCACGGAGCAGGGAACCCCGCCCAGACGCGGGAAGAGGGCGGTGGTCCCCAGCGCAGGCTGTTGGCGGGGAGGAGCCCGTGGGTCCCAGGCCAGAGGGGTGGACAGTCCGAGGCCTTCCGGGCAGAGATGCTCCTGCTTTGCAGCAACAGTGCCCGGGCCGCCCTCATTGGGCTGGGCACCCTGCGCTGGGAGGGGAGGCACAGCTTAGCTGGGGCAGAGTCGGACACTAAGGAGGATACCCCTTTTGTCCCTGAGGGCTGGACCCCAAAGACACTGGCCAGGGTTAGGTTGGTGGCGCATTAAGTGTACTTTGTGGACTAGAAGTTGGGGCATCCCAGGCAGGGAATGGGAGGAGGATGGCAGCGGGGAGGCTGGGGAAGGGGGGGTGGCAAAGGCCTGGCCGGGACTGGGCCCTGGGCTGGGGGTTAACGCCCCCTGAACAGAAGCTTTAATATCAAAGTGCCCTCAGGCGGGGCTGGAAGCAGGTCCCAGAGAGGAAAGGGGAAGGTTTAAAAGAGAAACCAGTGAACATGGGGGGGGTGGGGGAGGTAATAATAGGGAAGGAGGGAGAGAGAGGCAGGGTTCAGGCTCCAAGGGAAAGGTGAATGGGGGAGGGGGTGGAGTAAGAAGGAGACAGACACGGGGAATGAAGGGAAGAGGGAGGGAGGGAGCGGGGCTGCGGGAGGTTCAAAGGGAGGAAGGGAAAGAAAGCAGGAAAGAGAAGGATGCTAAAATGGGGTGAGGCCAGGAAAATAGTTAAATAAAAAGAATAAACAGAATGTGAGAGTGAGGGAAGTTTAAAAGGAGGAGTTAGTAAGAAAATTAAGTACAGGGTGATTTTTAAAAAATGTATTTTTATTGAGTGTGATTTTTAAGTAAAGAAGTCAGTACTAAGGATGAAAAGCATAGAAAGAGAGAAAGAAGAAAGTATTTTTTTTAATTAGCCTGTAAAAAGAGTAAAAGAGTGAGGGAGGAGGGGGGAGGATGGGGAAGAAAGGAAGGAGGGAGGAAAGAACTTTATAAAGGAATCAGTAGAGAGCAGAGTTAAAGAAGGAGAGAGGATGTATGAGGATCTATAATGAAAATCAAGTATAGTTGTGTACTGGAGACAGATTTTAAAAATAGGAATCAGAAAAGAAAAAAGATAAATGATAGTGAATAATTAGGCAGGTAGATAGATATTAAAACAGTGGAAGTAAGTAAAGAAGAATGTATGGGAAAGGTAGGATGAGAGAGAGAGAGGGAGGGAAGAAAAGTTTTAAAGGGGAGCCGGTAGAGCTTAAAAGGAGAATGGGAAGAAGGAAGAAATGGAGGAGGGAGCAAAGCAGGTCTGAGGGAGGAAGTGAAGAAAAAATTAAGGTGGGAAGGAAGGAAAAGGGGAGGAAGAGGAGGGGTAAAGATAAAGGAAAGAAGGAATGTTGGAAGGGAGGGAGGATAGGAGAAAGATGGGAAGAAGGATGATGGAACAGAAGTAGGACATAAGGAGGAAAGAAAAGTTTATAAATGATGAGTCAGTAGGAAAAAGTGTTACATAAAGAAGAGAGAAAAATTGTGTGAGAGGGAGAAGCCAATAAGGAAGTCAAATACAATTGTGTGTGAAGGGGATGAGATTTAAAAAAAAGTTAATAGGGGTGACCAGGCTGGCAGGGGAGGGCAGTTAGGGGGATTAGGCAGGCAGGGGAGGGCAGTTAGGGGGATCAGGCCAGCAGGGGAGGGCAGTGAGGGGAACAGGCCAGCAGGGGAGGGCAGTTAGGGGGATCAGGCAGGCAGGCAGAGTGATTAGGGCAGGCAGGCAGATGAGTGGTTAGGATCCAGAGGTCCCAGATTGCGAGAGGGATGTCCAACTGGCAGTTGAACATCCCCCAAAGGCTCCCAGATTGGAGAGGGTGCAGGTCGGGGTGAGGGACCCCCCGTGCACGAATTTCATGCACCGGGCTTCTGATATAAAGATAAAAAGGTAAAATTTTAAATATTTATATTTTGTCCCAGCTACTTTGTTTCTGGGATTCTCTTCTACAGAAATAAACCCATTTCAGCAATATGGATTTAGCATTATTTAAAACTAGAGGCCCAGTGCATGAAAATTCATGCACTGGAGTGGGGGGTCCCTCAGCCTGGCCCGCCCCCTCTCACAGTCTGGGAGCCCTCAGGGGCGGGAGGCAACCCGGCAATCAGGGGAAGGCGACACCCCCATCACACCTCTGCTGCTGCCACTGCCGGCAGCACAAGCCTCGCAGTTACCCGAGCCTCGGGCAGCTCTGGGCAGCTGGGCAGCCACCATCCGAGGCTTGCCTGGGCCTTGGGCCAGCCCTGGGGGGCTGATGGGACTGGGGGACTCCGGAGGCAGGTGCCCTGGTGGGGCTGAGGGGACTGGGCGCTGCCATCTTGTGGCTGTGAGCACTGCCATCTTTGAGGGTAGGGCAATCAATTAGCATATTCCCTCCTTATTGGCTGTGGGCGCCGCCATCTTTGCAATGGTGTGAGGGTCAATTAGCATATTCCGTCTTTATTGGATAGGACTAGAGGCCTGGTGCACGAATTCATGCATAGGTGGGGTCCCTCTGGGTGGCCTGCAGGGATTGGGCTGAAACCTGCAGTCCAAAGCCACCTGCAGCCCCTACCTGCCACTCCCGCTCATCCCGACCCACTGTGCTTGCCACAGGCTCGCGCCCAATCAGTCCTGATTGAGAGGCTCTCCCTGCCACAGCAGCGCTCGCCAGCCATGAGCCCTGCGAGTGGCGCCCTCCAAAGGGAAGTGGCCTGCGTGATCAGGCTGAAACCAGCTCTCCGACATCCTCCGAGGGGTCCCGGATTGCAAGAGGGCACAGGCCAGGCTGAGGGACCCCACGATCAGGCCAGGGAGGGACCGCAGGAGGGCTCCTGGGCATGTCCAGCCCATCTCGCTCAGTCCCAATCAGTCAGACCCCAGCAGCAAGCTAACCTACCTATTGGAGCATCTGCCCTCTGGTGATCATTGCACATCATAATGACTGGTCAACCAGTTGTCTGCCCCCTGGTGGTCAGTGCACATCGAGCGGTTGAGCAGCCTTAGCATATCATTAGCATATTATACTTTGGTTGTTCTGCTGTTTGGTCTATTTGCATATTGCCCTTTTATCATATAGGACTAGAGGCCCAGTGCACAAAATTTGTGCACAGGGGGGGGGTGGGGGGTTTCCTCAGCCCAGCCTGCACCCTCTCTAATCTGATCGCCCACAACTGCCCTCCCTTGCAGACCTGGTCCCTCCCAACTGCCCTCCCCTGCTGGCCATCTTGTGTCCACATGGGGGCAGCCATCTTGTGTGTTGGAGTGACAGTCAATTTGCATATTACTCTTTTATTAGATAGGATAGGCAAATTGAAAACAATATAAATGACCTATAATTGGGGAGTGGTCAAAGAACTGATGGCCCACCCTTAGTGTACTCATTAGAGTTCTTCAGAGAAACAGAGCCAACATAAATCTCTTTACTTCTAGCATTATTGTTAGGAATTGGCTCATGTGATTAAAGAGGCTGACAAGTCCCAAGTTCTGCAGTCAGCAAACTGGAGATCCAGGAGAGCTGATGGAGTAGTTCCAGTCTGGAAGCTGGCAGGCTTGAGATTCAGAAAAAGTAGGGGGGGAAATCAATGCCCTAGCTCAAAGGGAGTCAAACAGTTCCCTCTTACTCTGCCATTTTGTTCTATTCAGGCCTTCAACTGATTAGATGGGGCCCACCCACACTGGGGAAGGCAATCTCCTTTAAGCAGTTTACTGATTCAGATGTTAATCTTGTCCTAAACACCCTCAAAGACACATTCAGAATAATGTTTGACCAAATGTCTGGGCATTCCATGGCCCAGTCAAGTTAACACAAATTTAGCCCTCACACATATTATGAAATACTACTTGGTCTTTTTTTATTTTTATTTTTAAAGAAGGAGGTAGATCTGTATAATTCAATTTGAAAAGATTTCTGAGCTACATTTTTAAATGAAAAAAAAATCACTGAATAATAATAGAGTATTATTCTTATTTATAGTCCCCTATGCTAATCCTACCTAATAATAGACAAATATGCAAGTTGACCGTACCTTCGCTATGCCCACGATTGGCCAGGAGGCACGGGGGCGGGCAGGACTCTGGGTGGCCGGGGTGGCCCATTGGGCCGGTGGGAGGCTGAGCTCGTGTCGCCAGCGGCAGCGTGAGCTCAGCATCTGCACCATGGCTGTGCTGCGGCACAGAAGGGGCCTCTGGGGCAGCGAGCTCACGTCCGCAGCAGACCATCAAAAGCGGGGGAGCTGGTTGCCTGTCCGCTCAGGCACCAGGCGCTGCGGAGGCTTCTGAAAGGCCTGGTGCCTGAGCGGACAGGCACCCAGCTCCCCAACGATCGAAAGCGAAAGCGTGTAGGGGACCCTACACGTGCATGATTTAATCATGCACTGGGCCTCTAGTTTTATATATTTATATATGGACATATTTAAATACAAGAAAAGGGTCTAAAATCTTATTTCTTTGGTCTCTAAGTTTCAAGCAACAGACACTTTCTCTCTAACCCAGTGAATTTGGATTCTAGTGAGTAGGATCCAGGGCTCAAACAGTATCACTGGGGCTTTCCTCCATCCCATCCCTCAGATCTTCCTTCTGTGTGTTAATTCCTCTAGGGCTAGCCAATGACTTCTAGGTTTACTAGGTGTACCAATTAATAATGGCGGATTTTGTAATCAAGAAAACAATAATTTCAAGAGAAACATCAAAAGTGCTTTGTTCAAAGTAATGTCCATAACTAGCTACACATTCCCCCATCTTTCAGGTAATTTGTGGATACCGTCCCAATAGAACTTTTCTTGTTTTGAGGCAAACCGTTCAGAGACCCAATTTTCCACTTCTTTGTACGTTTTGAAGTGCTACTCAGAATGTGCATGTGCCATCAATTAAAACAAGTGGTAATCTGAAGGAGCAAGGTCTGGTGGATACAGCGGGTGGGTTAATACTTCCCAGGCAAGATCTTTTAACGTGTCTTTAACTGGTTTTTAAGTGTGTGGTGGTGCGTTATCATGAAGCAAAATTACTTTGCCGTGTCTTCTGGCATATTCTGGTCATTTCACGATCAAAGCATGATTCAAATTGATTATTTCTTGTTGGTAGCGATCAGTATTAATGGTCTCACCTTGTTTTAGAAGCTCATAATACACTACACCTTCCTGATCCCACCAAACGCAGAGCATTGTCTTCTTTCTGAAGTGATTTGGCCTTGCAGTCAATGTTGATGATTGACCTGGATCAACCCATGATTTTGTGCATTTGGGATTTTCAAAATAAATCCACTTTTCATTGCCAGGCACCATTCGTTGCAAAAAAGACTTTCGTGCCGTTGAAGCAACATTTTACTGATGACTTTTCGGTTTTCCATTTGTCTTTCATTCAGTTGATGTGGCACCCATTTTCCTTCCTTTAAAATGTTTCCCATTGCTTGTAAATGATCAGAAATTGTTTGCTGAGTAACGTTTAATCTTTCTGCAAGTTGTTTTTGAGTTTGATATGCATCTTCATCCAATAATGCTCGTAATTGTTGGTCTTCAAACTTTTCGGTTGACCTGGATGTTCTTGGTCTTTCACATCGAAATCATCACTTTTAAAGTGTTCAAACCAGTGTTCACAAGTATCTTGAGATGGAGCATGTTCACTATAAGCTTCCCAAAGTATACGATAACTTTTTCTTCAAAATAAAATAATGAATTAAAACTTCCCGCAAATGCTCTTTTTTTTGGCATGAAATTTGACATTTTTAAGTATAAAAATATCTATGATGTTAACACCTTCAGCAAATTTGACACATGAAGTTTTGAAGCTTGCTGTCAATACAACAAAATAGCATACATATCAAATCGCATGTATATCAACATATGTGTAACTCCATCTATTGAAAAAAGTCTGCATTATTAACTGGTACACCTAGTATACATGAGAAGATCCTTCTTGGTACTTTAAAGCCGTACCCTATTCAGCCCAACATACATTCTGTTATCTTATCCACTAATATAATTTATTTTCAATTAAGAATGAATGAGCGCTCCCTAAGCAGCTTTCTGATAAGTAACTTACAAGGCATATGAACATGATGATAATCAGAGCATCACTGATAGGACAACACAGTAGCATTCTGGACTCCAGGCAACAATGTTCAGAAAGTAGACCCAGGGACTGGTCATGACTGAGGCGCTCCCTCAGCTAGCCAGCTGATGTGGAGGGAGGCCTTCTGCAAAGCTTCCTGCTCTAGGATGTTATAAACACCCTGGCCAGTGAAACTCAGTTGATTGAAGCATTGCCCCATACACCAAAGGGTGTCGGGTTCCATTCCTGGTGAGGGTGTGTACGGGAGGCCACCAATAGATGTTTCTCTGACCTCCCTCTCTCTCTTTTCTCTCTCCCTCTCCCTTTCTCTCTAACAACAACAAAAATAATCAGATTAAAAAGATAGTAGAACATGGCATATGATCTCATTTTGGCTTTATTTCCACGACCTAGAGTTTTTCTAGAACTGCATCTCATTTAGCCTTTTTCTAAACACTCATATTTACTCCTGATGCCACATAGCGCAAAGCTAAGCGTACTGACTGACTAGATGGCAAAGACTGACCTTTGCCAGACCTTAGGGGCGGGGTTAAGCAGGGAAAGTGAATGACAAAGATCCTGAAAGATCCAGGTGAGGAAGAACTGAGTTCAAATCACATAGAGACGACTCTGAGAATTGCATTCCCAATTTTCCTCTCAAGTTTCATTCAACCAGAAAGGAGCTGTTAAATTCTGCATCTGCATGGTTTGCCTAATATTTCTGTAAATCAGCTCAGTGGAGGTAGTATGGAATAGCAATTAGGAGGAAGAACCTTGACGTCAGGCAGATAGGCATCCCAGCTTTGGCTCTGCAAAGCCCTAGTTTTATACCTTGAACGAGTGAACTGTAAGTCACAGTTTATTTGTAAATTGGCATAATAATAGTGCCTTGCTTGGAGCATTGTTGCAAGGGCTAATGAGTGCTTAGTTTTTTAATAAATCACACACACACACATATATATACATACTCTAAACTACTAGGTGTGCTGGATCAAATTCATACAACCACTAAATTCCCTAAGAAAAGAAATCGCCAACCAGCTCCCAGAAGAATACATGCAGACCTGACTAAATCCACGTTTTAAAATAGACTCTTACTCCAGTGACTTGTAAAATGCTGTAAACCGACATTTGTACTCTCTACGTAAGTGGTACTTGATCTTCACAGTCATCCGCCTCCTGAATCATCAACAATTTAGTCATGTCCATTTAGTTTTGGTGTATAGTGAATTATATTCTAAGATTTCTTTTTTAAAATTAATAACCCAAATAAAGTATTTTGGGTAATCTTCTGTAAAATGGAATACCTTCCTTAAACAGAACAACCCATTCTGTGACCAAGTCAAGAATTATATAGACCAAGTACCTAGAAATCTTGCTATGACAACAATTGGGGGAAAAAGTAACTCTTTGTTATTGACCAACGGAATTATTTTCAACACTGATGATTTATACTTTTCAATAACTAGAAAACATTTCCATTTGATTGAATTTGACAGACATTTACGGAACACACCATGAGCCCCTAGTTCTCAAGGACCTCACAATGCCATGAGGGAGACAAACAGGTCATTTAGAATTTCCACCACGTGTTAGCAGTGCTATGATGGAGACAATAGGACTATTAGAAATGTCTTGACTTTTGAAATTTTTGTAATAAAAATAATCTGGCAAACCTCAAATTTTAAAGTGCTTTTGGAGAAAATATCTGTATCTATGTTGAACCTGTCCAATTTTACAATTTCTGATTATTTTAGGGCTACTGGATTAGATAAGTGATGGGCAGGTCCACACACAGACATAGTATGTGTTCACCAGAGTGACTACCTTTAACTACCCTGAAGAAAAGGCCTTGATGGTTTCTGGGAATGAGATATTGGCATCTGTCTCCCAGAATCAGGATGGTGCTGGGCACCGGAGCAGGCCAGTGGTGTGTGAAGAAGGGACTTCCAAGGCACAACCCCTAGCCTGGATTGGAGCCCCCACTTCTGTGGGGTGAGCAGTGTGCTCCCAGTCCTCTGCCTCCTCTATGAGAGCATCCACCACCTCGAGGTCTCTGGTCTGCCTCTCTGGTCTGCCTCTCCTGCCAGACTGGCATCCTAGAGGGCAGCGAGCTTGTCCTATTTATTTGCAGATCCACCGTTGCTGGCATAGCACCTGCTTCAGTGAGCACTCAATAAATGTTTGTTGAAAGAAGAATGAACAAACATTATAGGCAAAGTGTATAATCCAGGGATTGTAATCAACTCTAAGCTAATTCCTAGTCAATTTCTAGCAGTGGCTTATGGCCATATTCAACCTTGCATTAGAATGATTTATGATGCCTGGCTTAACACAATGACAATAACATACTCAATGAAGTAATAAATGAATTGTATTTTAGGCATGGTCAATTGTCAAACTAGAAATTAATTTAATTCAGAGTTTTGGTTTTTATCAATAATACTATCACATAGAAATATTTTAGGAGCTCAGAGTCATGCTATAGCATTCAACCACTTACAATTCAAGCAGCTTTTATTTCCTTGAGAACTTTAATTGAGGAACAACCCTGTCTTCAATTAAACTTTTAACTTTAGTAAGTGTGGTTTATGAATTTATTCATTTTAATTGCTATGGACATTTATTTAGCATCTGGTTTTGTAACTACTTAAATAAGCAGGTTTTGCTGTAATAAAATGTGTACATTTGTCTTGAGTGGATAACATCATTTTTTGTGGGAGTGTATCTTCTACAATGCAATTAAAGGCTTCTATAGTAACTGGTTTTCAAAATGTATATAAAATTATGATCCCAAAAGACATTTGCTGTAGAAAGATATGAATAGATAGAAGTATATAAATTGAAAGATATTAAATTTTTTTCTCCTTGGAACCCTAATGGTATTTCTATTATATCATTTGCAAACAGTCATATGCTTTGGGGGAAAAAGGTAATTTATGGAGTGGAATCCCCAAACCACATGGTCCTCTCTCATCTCACTTCCTCTCTTATCCTTAACCTGCCCCATTTTCATTCCTGTACCCTCGTGAGAATATTGTAGTCACAGACACACCTGATGATTAGCTATTAGAAAAATGGTAAATTTTATTATTTTTCATTTCTGGTAACGAAGGTGAAGATGGAGTGGTAAACTTTATAATTGAGTGGTATATTTTAGGTGATATTTGCATGTTGAAATATATGTGTATATAGTCATATACACATATGTAATAGTCCACTTTCAGGGACACATTGAAAGCCATTTCCAGAAATCTTCCATTTTATGACCATTTATTGGGTTCCTTGTCTCCTCCTGGTATTTACTCCTTCTACCGCTTCCTGTCGTCTTGCCTAAGAGAGCACACATGTCAGCAGCAAACTCATTTGGTCAAATTCCCATGAAACACAACTAGGGACTCTAAAGAGTTAGCTGTCTGAAAAGAATTCATGACTGACCAAAGTGCTGGGTTGTTGTTGTTGTTTTTCTTTCTGGAGAGAAATGGTGAGTTAGAAAGGAGAGTGATGAAAAAGAGGGTAACATTCCCAATGGAAAAATGCATTTAAGAGACCTTGCTTAGTTTCTATTTGCACTCCCATCTTCCCTCCTTCAGATCCCAGGAAGGAGTTCTAGGGATTGTTTGCAAACCAGTTTAAAAGCATCTTGAGGGTTTTCAGGAGTGATCTCAAAAACCTCTACCCCAAAATAATCTGCATGCATGTGAGAAAAGATGGTGATTGGTACCATTAATTGAGACCAGAGGAAAAAAAGTTTGGCCGTGCTATGCTGTTTGTTTTCAATGGTTTTCTCAATTCCCTAACACCCGAGGAGTATTTTAATTGTTGCCTCTCCAAAGCTCCTTTTGATCCCTTTCACTTGTGCTGCCTGCAGCCTTGTTTCTGAAATTTATACTATGTCAGAAATCCTAGATTAAAAACCTAGCAGTATGGCTTGATACATTTAGCTATCTTTCTCTCTAGGTGTTCGACACCCTTATTGAGGGTCCATCTTGTCATCTGGCCATCTGTGTCTATGTAGATGTGTGCAAGTGACACACACACACACACACACACACACACACACACAGACCAAGAACTGACTTCGGTGCCACTTTGCATCATCACCCCTATTAGGATTATCTGAGTATAGGAATTGTGGGTAAAAGAAGATCTATTTCTTTTCCAAAGGGTGAGAAAAATGGGAGGGTGTCAGGGAGAGGGAGAAGAGAGAAAATAAAGTGTGTGTGTGTGTGTGTGTGTGTGTTTTGGGCAGGGGGAGGGAGAAAAAGAGAGGGGAAATATGAGTGAGTATGGAGGGAGGAGGGGAAATGAAAGGATATTATATATTTTTTTGTATCTGTCATTTCCCTGCTATCTCCCATATGACTTCTTAATCCATCAGAATGCTGGGAAGATAATGTTTTGGGCGAAATAACATGAGAGAGAGGATAGACTCCCAAGGACCAATATCTTTATTGCTCGGAGGATAAACGGATTATGTCAGCCATTTTCTGTTGCTGACAGCTTTTCTTATTAACCGATTTTATTTTTTAATCTTCCAGGGAAGAAATATGGTTTTATGTCACAATAAAACGCCGGTCACATCTAATTCTGCCCTCAAACAAACAGATTTCTGAAAGCCTTGCAGAGAAATTTGAAATAACTTTAAAGAGGGGGTTTTTGGATAAAGTCTTTATCCAGGGGCTTGTTCAACTGCAGTGTAAAAGGTTTAGAGAGAGAGGAGAGGAGAGGGGAGAGAGAGAGGAATAGACGGAGGGAGGGAGAAGGGAAGAGGGAGAGAAGAAAAGGAGAAAGGAAGACCCGCACAGCGGGTTTTGCTTGGTGATCTCTCTTCGAACCCACGCCAGCATAGTCAGGAAACTGCCATTTGGATGAAGGAGGCCTGGGCAGGTGAGCAGAGGGGAAGTGAGCCTTCTTGGAGCTTTGGGTTTGGGAGGCTGCTTAGACACACCCCCCTGAAACAGACACTTGTGCCCAGTTGTCCCGGAACCATTAGTAGTTGATGGCATCTGTTAAGAATCATAAACAAATCAATGTGAGGCATTTAAAGCTCAGAGGCAATTCTAGCCTTTTCTCCATGATTCCTTTGCCAGGAGATTTCAACCTGCTTGAGGATTTAGGTCCTGTGTTCCCCCAAGAAAATCTTCTGTCAAACACCCCAGACAGCTCCAGCCTTTGCTTGCTTGGATCGGCTCGCAGCAAGCACATCAGCATCACTAATATTAAAAAAACACCGCTCGTTTCTTCTCTTCTGTTTGGCACAAAGCAATTTAGCCAGACAGGGCCCCTTGCCCACCAGGGGCTTAGCCCAGAAAACGTCCTTAATTTGTGCCTCTCGCTTTGTCCAGCGCTCTGCTCACTGCAAGCCCCGTTACCTTGATTGATAGTGATGGCCCAGTCTTACATCGCGCCCTGCGGCAGGTATCGGTGATATAGAGCACTTTAACAATCTGTTAAAAATAAATCGCTTGGATTTTCTAAGGTGTTGTTTTGTATAAGAGAAACTGGCTTTTCAAGAAAGTATTCTGAAACCTGGGGCAGTTTGGGAACTTAAAACTTGTCCTAAGGCAAGTCAGCCAAGCTAAGCACCTCCAGCTGTGAGAAGAGCAAGGTTCTCAGAAACAGGCTGAGCTAAACATCTTACCTGGGGGCCAAGAGTGGATTTTCCTGCCTCGTTTCTTTACCTGAAGAAACAGAGAACTGGTAGAATGGAGAGAAAAGGTCGTTTGAAGTCTTCCCATCCTGAAGTAAAATGTATGCTAGGACCTGCCAGGAAGTGCTTTGACTCTAAGCTGTGATTTAAAAATTATTATTTGCATAGATCTCCCCCCCCCCAAAAAAAAAGTAATTATATTTAAATAAAAATGGGCTAAATGCTTGTGTTAAAAAATAGACTAAGTTTGAAAATTCTATGTGCCATTTACAATAGCTACATTTAAAACATAAAATACAGAAAGATCGACAGTAAGCGAACAGTTTTATTGGCTTTGATGTATGTGTATAACTGTGTTCAACACACCAATCAACACTTAGAACGTTTTTATCAATCCCGATCCAAATGGATGGTGTCCCTGAAGCTGCCACCACACCATCTGGGCAGACATTTGTGGTGGCCCAGCCGGCAGCCCAGGTGAAGAGACGCCGGTGTATAGGTAATGAGCAGGTTATTTGACATGGGAAGAATAACTATTATATTCTGCTTTTCTGTCTATCCAGCACTTTCACGCATATCATCTTAGCATAGCCTTCCAGATGACAAAGGTAATGACAGTAGTATGAATAACAACAGCACAATAAGCACAGACACTGATTTATGTATTTTATGTCAAGCACATATATCATTATATTTAATCCTCCCAACAACGCTTTAAGGTCTGTACATTTTATAGTTGAAGAAAGTGAAGCAAGGAGAAGTTAAGTAACTTGCCCAGGATCACACAAGTAAGTGTTAGAGTCTGATACTCTGCCTCCAGAAACTGTTTTCAACTAAACACTTGAAGCATGGGTCGGGCAGATGACATATTAACAAAAGTCGCACAGCCAATTCAACCTACCCCTTCAGCCTCGTTCTCTCTCTGTGCCCCCACCCTGTACACCTCCCACTCCATGCCTCAGACCCAGAGCTGATTGCTCTCTGAGCTTGCCATCACCTTTTAGGCCTCTGTGCCTTGTTTTGTTATTTTGGTTTTTGCTTTTCTATTTTATTAATTATAAGGGCAAGTTTCCCCAGCAATCAGTGGTGGGAAAATAACAAAATAAAAAAAAACCCCTAAGCTATATAATAAGAACCTGGGAATACAAGGCTAGGGATGTATTTTGGGGGGTGGGGGAGGAGGGGAACAGACAGATGACCTGCCGTGGAGGAGAAGGTGTAGGTGGAGGAGGTGTTGGAAGTTGTCCAGCACCCAAAGTCACCCCTCAGCATGCTGGCCTTCTTTGGGTCTTCACCAGGAGGACCATGGCGCGCAACCTGCAATACAAGAGCACAGCAGCCCAGTTCTTGGAGCCCATGGCTGGATACTGGTTGTCGGAGGACACATCAATGTAGACTTCTCTTTCTGAAACAATCTTTGTAGAAAAGGTGCAGTTAAGCAGTGGATTGACTCGTCCAGGGTGGTCACAAAATAGCTCCCCCAGGAGGCAAACTTGAGGTGGTGGTGGTGGATGTGTCTAGGTATGATGGCCATAAACTTCTCCTTCCGGTGCATGTGCAGGGTTATGATATCACTCGTTCGCAGGCCCACTAACATCCATTCCTCACTGGGGTCGTGGGTAACGCTGAGGATCTCACGGTGTCGACTGTGTTGCTGCAGCTTCTGGTAGCTCTTCAGGTCTCAGGAATACAGGCTGGTGTCTGCCCCTCTGGAGCCAAACGTATTGCCCATGATACCCACACCTCGGGACCCATATTCAGGAACTTCATGCTTCCTGATCAAGATTGAGTTCTTCACACCCCAAATCTCAATGTATCCTTTGAAACAAGCCAAAAAGCAGATCTGGGCATTGGAGGAGATGGCCAGAGAGTGGCATTTGGGGCTTGTGGAGGCAAGCTGTGTCCTGATATGGGGTGTGGGTGCCAGATCCCAGAGTCAGGGTTTAGGACAGCCTCCAGTGATCAGGCTCTGCTCTTTGGGGAACACCTTATAGGTGAGGACACAATTCTGATGGTCCTGAAAGTTCAGCTGAACCTGAGGGGCCTTGTTCCTGGTATGCAGAGCACTCTCATCCCACACCCTGAGGTAGTCATGACCACACGTGTACTGTACATATGATTGAGCTGCTGATGGCAATGGCACAGACTTTTGTACTGTGATGGAGTATGCCAACCTTCTGGGGTGCATGTGGGGTCTCCTCCCTTCCCACCACTTTATCTGCTAGGAGGGATTTCTCTGAGGAATGAGCAGACTTCTTTACTGGGAGGAGGTGAAAGACAAGGCTGGCCAAACTCGGATCCTGGTAGGCTGGAGCCAGACTCTCCTTCTCCAGACTCCCATCAGAGAGCCAGCAGGCCTGGAGCTCAGACCTGTCTAGCCCTGGAAGGCCCACTGCTGCTCATCTCCTGATAAACTGGGCCATATTGTACTGGGGAACCTGGGGGTCACTGGAGTATACCATGCACCCCATCCAGTTGGGACTATGCTTGATGCCCATGCTGGGAGGAAACGTCAGAGCATTCTGGCTCGTACCTCTTTTCCTCAGGTTCATCATAAATTCCGAGGATACTGAATGAGGTCTCTTCCTTCTCTCCACTCATGTTCTCAGATTGATAAAAAGCCTGGGCCACCTGGTTCTAGGGCTTGAGAAATGGGCCCATTAAACAGATGCTGGATTCCCAATTCATCCTGATCCTCTCTGAAAGCAGAAGGTCAAACCCTGGGGATGGGAAGTCGGCAGAGCTGAGAGCTAGCCAGTGCTAAGAACCCCCACCCCTAGCTCTGGACCCTCTCTTCCACACCTAGGAACTCGCCTCTGTGCCTTTGTTCTTTCCTCATCTTCTATTGGACAAATCTCACTCATCTTTCAAGGCTCAGCTGTATTAACACCTCCTCAGTGAATTCCCCTTGAAACTCCATGCGTGGTTTGTTCCTTTCCTGGCATCCCTTTACTACCCCACTCATCTCATTAGCCGTGTCCTTGTCTTTCCCAATAATTATGAGCCCCTCAAGGGCAGAGGCTGTGTTTTTGCCTTCTTCTGCTTCTGGTGCCTAGTACTGTGCTTGCCAAAGGGCCTAGTTGAATGGTGTTCACTAAAATATATTAAGACTTGTATCTTCACTTTTAAAGGGGAAGAGGTGCTGTGTTTATCTCAAACCTCTGGTTTGTGCCTCATCACTTGAAACCCATGGCTGTGAGACACCTGCACCAGCTGCTGGTGCTGTGCTTGGTTTAGGAGTTCCTTTTCTGAGAGACAAATGCTATCCTTTCAAAAGACTTAGAGTTGCTAAAGTTCCAGACCAGAGTATAGAAAGATGTCTCAATGCAAGATGTTTTTTTATTTACAATTCTGTAACGAAAAGAATATGGCCATACCTGTTTGGCGTCATTGGGGACCCAGCCTTCTGCTAAAGAGCCTTCACCCAAACTTTGCAAAGTGTGGCTAGAAACTTCTTAAAATGCTGCACACCTTTATCCTGCTCTTCACTTTCACGTGAGCACCGCCTGAGCAATTTTATAACGTACTTTAACTCGGGATTTTATATCTGACGTCCTACATACAGTGTTCTATAGGACATTAAGAGGAGCAGGAAAGGGATAGATACAAGGTCAAATAAGCATGAAAAGTGATGTTTACGTGAGTTTCTTGAGAGAAGTACTTTACAGAGTGTCTATTGTTTAGTGTTTCATTTATTTATTTATTAAAATAGGGGACCCATTTTGGAGAGGCTCCAATCAACACCTCCTATAATAGTGTGCTTGTCCATCCATAGTTTAGTAAGCATTCTTCAGCTCTTAAGCATAAACATCCTTGACTCATTTTCTATCTCAAAGGTTATTTCTAATTGGTGCTTTCAAATATAAAACAATGTTGACCACAACCTGCATTGGATTACGCAGTCTCTGAGGACTGGAAACTTTCTGGCTCTTATTAGAAATCTCAGTGGATCTCTCAGAAACACCAATTGGCAAACAGGTAATGGAGGCTGGTTCTCGGGCTGACCTACAAAGGGAAGCTACTATGAAAAGGTCTGATTGTTGACACAGACTAAGATACCATGGTATGGAGTCATGCAGAAGCCAAAAGTCCTGGGCTCATAGCAGCCAGATGAGCTTGGTGTGAGTCTTTGATGCATTTACAACAGGGAGAACTATCTGTGCTTTTTCTGAAGACTGAGGTGCAGATGGCTATCACTGGATTCTCTTGCATTCGTCTCTCTCACTCAACAGTCCATAAAATGCATCACTGGTTGAGAGCCTATATTTTCTTTTTGTTAGAAATGGAGAAGATCAAGCCAACAGTAATATTTCACAGGATTGTTGAGATGACCAAATGAGATAATGTCTTGAAAGCACCATGCACAGGGCTGGGGATATAATAAGTATTCAATAAATGGTGACACTTATTAAAAGCCACAATAATTATAATAGTGATCATAGCAAAGCTTGTGCACTACGTTATTTGGTCATATCGCCCTTTGCCACTTTGTAGTTCCTGGTACATAGGGAGCATATAGTAATAAAAGTTTATTGAATGAGTGAGTACTAACTAGCTTACCTGTCCTCTGACTTTATTGACCAGTTCATCTCGGTGTACTTATGAAAACAGGTTTTCTTTTTGTTTCTTGTGTAGTGCCTGGGATCTTAATGTATTGCTGTGTTAATTTCCTAGAGTTGCCATAACAAATTACCATAAAGTGGTGGCTTAAAACAACAGAAATTTATTCTCTCACGCTTTTGGAGGCCAGGAAGCCAAAATCAAGGTTTCTGCAGGGTCAGGCTCCCTCTGAAATCCGAAGGGCAGATTTCTTCCTTGCCTCTTCTGTTTCTGGTGGTAGCCATTGATCCTAGTTTTCCTCGGCTTGCAGCCGCATCATGCCAGTCTCTGCCCCTATTATTACATAGCATTCTTCCTCTGTGTGTCTGTCTTCACAGGGTTTTCCTCTTCTAATAAGGGCAGCAGTCATATTGGGTTAGAGCACACCTTAATGACCTCATCATAACTTACTTACATCTGCAAAGACCCTGCTTTCAAATAAGGTCACATTCACAGGTACTGGGGTTAGGACATGAACATATCTTGTGTGGGGACATCACTCAACCCATAACAATCTCTACCACTAGGCTTACTAAGAAAGTGAAATGATGTGTCCCTGAGGTTTAAGCCATTGTTAGTTAGGTTTTCTGTCATTAGCAGATGCATTCTAAGTAATATAAGTTGGGAGGGAATGGAGTCGCAAGATTGCTATGAGGACTAAGACTGAACTAATACAGGATGTAGGATGAACCAGGACTGAGGCATGTACCCACCTGTCCCTGGGACTAGAGGCAGAGAGACACTGGAGGCAAAGTACTGAGATTAACACCACCAGAACCACATGTGAGGGAAGGGAAAGACATTTCTCCAAAGGGAAGGTGGACGAGGGGTACAATTACCTGAAGAGGCAGGAAAGAATGTTTGGGAGGCCAAAACAATGCACGCCAACTCTACAAATTAAATGTCTAACTGGGGGAAAGCTATCATTAATAGACTTTTATCCAGCTATTGAACGTGTGTTTATGCACAAATCTGTAATAGCATGTAGAAATGTTTATAATAACTCTAATAGAAAAGCGTACACAAGATTACTTTCCAAGTTTTCTTAAATAAAGATGATACCTTAAGAAGAAAAGTTTTAAGACATTACATATAAGCAGACAAGTCAATATTATGCTAGCTATTGTAAGAAGTATGTTACTTTTGTTGGTATAACACTGAATGATTTATTTAGAACGAAGAATTGATCCAAAATTTATGCAAAACTGAACTTGAAAGTGAGACATCTGGCGCGTGAAAAGAATCTTAAGGAAATGAAGAGGTGTCCAGCGCAAGAGTTCTGACAAAGAGTTCACAAAAGGTGTGAAGATAATAGGGGACCTCTTAGAAGATGGTGGATTAAAAACAGGGCCGAATTCCTCCTCCTGGTTACTGTAACAGAAAAGCAATACATGATCTGATAAAATGAAGATCAATAACCCCCCAGTGTAGGCTTAGGAAACAATGAACAAGTCTAAGTAAGTGCGGTGACCCCGATTCAATTCAGTGAGACTGCAACACCCGCTGAAGAAGCTACCAGAGAGGCAGCACCGACTCCTGAAGGGGCTTGAATGAGTCGATAAGTTTAAAAGAACTGAACAGTGATTTCTAAAAATGAAGCAAATTGCAAAACAGAAGGACCGCAAAAATGTGGAGTAAAGAGTAAAGAAGGGTCACAGGAGGTTAAGAGCAAAATCACGTCTAGAAGCCCAGAAACTCAAGGGCTGAAGAGAGATGGAAAAACCACACACATAGAAGAAATTCATAAACACAAGCTACACTAGGAGAAAGGGGAAAGACCACGTCTGTGATACTAGCATCCGGGACACAAGGAAACAACAAATTTGTTACATGAAAGAAATTTCATCATGCAAATTAGAAAGGTCCAGAAAACTCCATTTAAGAGTAGTCCTCAAGGAAAGACCCCTCTTTCTTTGAAACATTAGAGCCAAAGATAAGTTACTAAGAAAGAAGAGGAAAGAAATGGCAAGATGACTTGGATGTTTATTCTGAGGATTGACATTTCAAGGTGTAAGACTAAGCATGGCTCTATTACTTCGACCCTCAGATTTTGAAGAAGAAAAGGATATTGAAATGGTGTGTGTTTGTATGTCTGCTCAAGCAGGTGTGTGTGCCTGGTTTGAAAACTCTATTTAAAGCTAAAAGTAGAATTATTGAAATGCAGTTATCTCCCCACTTACCCATTTAATGTCTCTTTTTGAGGGTTGAAGAATAGTACTTTACACAAAGGCCCTAAATAAAAATGAAGCGTTGCACTTATTCTTCCCCATATTTAGAAAAAAAAAAAAAAGTGGTTTGTGGTCCTGACCGGTTTTGCTCAGTGGTTAGGGCATGGCTCCTGGACCGAAGAAGGGTTGTGGGTTCAATTCTCAGTCAAGGGCACATACCTCAGTTGCAGGCTCAATCCCTGGCCCCGGTCAGGGTGTGAATGGGAGGCAACCAATCAATGTGTCTCTCTCTCCTTCCCTCCACTCTCTCTAAAAAAAAAAAGGAAAAATATCCTCGGGTGAGGATTTAAAAATTTTTTTAGCTGCACTAGGTGAGAATGGGTAGGGTGGTATTGGGGCGATGGTTCTGGGAAGCTTCCTACTTGTGCTAGTTTATTAACAAATCACCACAAACGGGGTGGCTTAAGCAACAGACACGTATTCTCTCACCGTTCTGGAGGCTGGAAGTCTGAGATCCAGGTGCCAGCAGGGCCATGCCCCTTGTGAAAGCTCAGGAGGAATCCTTCCGTTCCTCTTCGATCTTCTGGTGGTGACCAACAGTCCTGGGTGCTCCTTGGTTTAGGGCAGCATAACTCTGCCTCCATCTTCACATGACCACCTATTCTGTGTGTGTCTGTGACCAAACTCCCTCTTCTTATAAGGATACCAGTTATTGGATTAGGATCCACCCAAATCCAGAATGATTTCATTTTAACTTGATTACACCTGCAAAGACCCTATTTCCAACTAATGTTACTTTCACAAGTTCCGGGAGGACATTAATTGGTGATGATGGGGCATCATTTATCTCAGTACTCTCCTGTGGAGATGGTTCAGAAGAATCTGAATTCTACCAACAATGGGAGCAGCACCAGGGGCACTCCATGCCCCCTGGTGGATGAAGCCTTGAGCCACAGGCAAGGTGAGCAGTGAGGAAAGCTAGGATGGTCAAGTGCATCCTGGCTCCACCCCAGCTTCCAGACCAGAATTGTTATGACGAGTCAAATAGGGACTTACAATTACTCTGTGTTCCATTTCTTTCTGCCCACTCAAGAATCTCAGTATAACACTGTCCTTTCAATCTTCTAAATCCTTTTTTTTTCTTTATTGATCAAGGTATTACATATGTATTCTTATCCTCCTATTGCCCCCCTACCCCCCCCCTCCATGCATGCCCTCACCCCCCCACACACATCTGATTTTTAGCTGCACTAGGTGAGAATGGGTAGGGTGATATTGGGGCAATGGTTCTGTGTCCATTGGTTAGGCTTATATGCATGCATACAAATCCTTTGGATGATCTCTCCCCCTTACCCTCACCCTCCACTACCTTCCCTCTGAGGTTTGATGGTCTGATTGATGCTTCCCTGTCTCTTGATCTGTTTTTGTTCATCAGTTTATGTTGTTCATTATATTCCACAAATCAGTGAGATCATATGATATTTATCTTTCTCTGACTGGCTTATTTAGCTTAGCATAATGCTCTCCAGGTGCATCCATGCTGTTGCAAATGGTAAGAATTCCTTCTTTTTTACAGCAGCGTAGCATTCCATTGTGTAGATGTACCACAGTTTTTAATCCATTCATCTGCTGATGAGCACTTAGGCTGTTTCCAAATCTTAGGTATGGTAAATTGTGCTACTATGAACATAGGGGTGCATATATCCTTTCTGACTGGTGTTTCTGGTTTCTTGGGATATATTCCTAAAAGTGGGATCACTGGGTCAAATGGGAGTTCCATTTTTAGTTTTTTGAGGAAACTTCATACTGTTCTCCACAGTGGCTGCACCAGTCTGCATTCCCACCAGCAGTACACAAGGGTTCCTTTTTTCTCCACATCCTCGCCAGCACTTGTCATTTGTTGATTTGTTGATGATAGCCATTCTGACCAAACTGTCATTTTGATTTGCATCTCTTGGATGATTAGTGACTTTGAGCATGTTTTCATATGTCTCTTGGCCTTCCTTATGTCCTCTCTCGAAAGGTATCTATTTAGGTCCATTGCCCATTTTTTTATTGGGTTGTTCTTAACTGCTTCCTATCTCCAGGCTCCTTTGCATCAAGATGGAAATATGATGTAAGAAAAACTTTCACTCATATATGAGATATAAAACTGAAGTATGTGAATATAAACAGCAGTGTTGTGGTTGTCAGAGGGAAGGGGGTGGAGGGTGAAGAGGGCTTAATATATGGTGATGGAAGATGAGGTGACTTTGGGTGGTGGGCGCATAGTACAATATACAGATCTTGTAACATAGACATCCATATAATCCATTAACCAATGTCACCCCAATACATTTCATAAAAAAGAAAAATTATATGTGTGTGCATGTGTGTATGTATGTACATACTCAAAATTACAGTCACAGTCCTAGAGATTTATATGTTGTCTCTATGAACTGAATTTCTCAAGTTTATCATTCTATGAATATGGCAGAGTGAGCAGCATTGGGGGGCACCAGGAAGAGAAGAGACCCCCACCTCCACTCTAGGCTAAACTGGGTCACCCAAAACCAGAAGCAAAACCATGGGGGCTTTCCAGTTTTGCACAGATTTCCTATGAACAGCCCCTTTAGTTCCCTTTTCTCAGACTAGTAAGGGACCAGACAACATTTCAACCCACCCATCTAGGCCATCCTCCCCCTGGTCTTCTCCCACTAGGATTCTCTGCCCTGAATAATCTCTTCCTCCTCCTTTCCCTGCCAACCAGATGCAGAGGCTACCCTCCTGCCAACAGATCCATCTCAGGTACTGAGTCTCTCCTCTGGCCAGCAAGAAGACTTCATTCCATCCCATTTAATCTTATGAGGAGGTATAATTATGCTCATTTTACAGAAAAGGAAACTAAGGATCCAAGAGGCAGAGAAACTTGCTCAAGTTCACCAGCAGAGCAAGATTCTAACCCAGGGAAAGCCGACTCCTAGGTCCAAAACTACATGCAATTTCTCCCCTCCTGCAACAAGAGGTAGAAACATGCTGAGATTAAAGGCGATTAATAGGGCCTTTCCTTTATCTTTAGCAGTACCTGGTCACCATTTATTATTATTTCCTCCTCATTGATTACTGGGATTCCAACCTCAATGTACCTGCTCTGGACTGAGAAGGGAAGTCTCTGGTTGAGCTGCTCCTGCTAAGTGAGTTTTTGTGACTCTGTTGGCTAGGGCTTCTGCACCGCGTCCCCTCAGTGCCTTTCACCCTGTTGGATGAGCTGCCTCAATCAATCTGCTTACAGTGCTGCTTTTACCCGAAGCCACTTGCTTGCAAATCTTGGTTTTGTTAACTGATTTGAATTCAGTCTTTACTCTGCTGTTTTTGCCCAGTCCCCCCACAAAAGAAAAAAAAAAAAAAAGAGAAAAGACTTCTTCATGCATCTTCCTGGAATTCTGTTGCAACCTTCACTTCCCATTCAGACCAGCTATTGGGACCACAACTCTACAAGGGCCACCAGACTTTCTCTAACTTCCATCTGCTTACTTGCCTGTCTTAATGCGCAATTAATCATGAATTGGGTTCTTACCTCTTTGAGTCTGTATGTTTCTGTTTCTGCAACCTGCAACAGTCTAGTGCTTAAAGAGGCCAAGTTCGGTTTACTTCCTTGGCTTTTATAACAGCACAGACCAGAACAGTACCAGAATTATCCTAAGCTTTGGAGTTCTCGGACAGCTCCAAGATGAAAGGAGGGACCCCCATTCCACCAGAAAGTAAATTTATAACTTTGGATTCTATTTGTACTTCTGCTATAAATCTATGAATAACCTATTTGCCTTAAAAGGACTCTGTTGGTTTTTTTTTTTAAAGCCAACAGCTCCACTCAATAAATGATTATGCATTTAAATTGCTAGGTATTGATATACCCAGGGATAGGCTAGTTTATGTGGTGGTAACACAAACAGCAAAATCTTAGTGGCTCCTAATAATAAGTCTTTTTCATGCTCATTCTGTAGGCCATTGCAGGTTGGCTGGGGGCTCTGCACCGCATCTCCTCACTTCAGGACCAGGCTGGTGGAGTTTCCACCATCTGGAATGCTGTTGGTAGCCACCACAGAAGAAAATAGGGCTCTGGCAAATTGTGCCCTGGTTCTTACAATTTTTCCCTAAAAGTGTGACTTGTCACTTCCATCCACATTTCATTACCCAAGGGAAGTTGTGTGGCTACAACAAACTTCAAGGGGTAAGGGATGTGCAATTCTATTATGTGCCTGGAAGTAGAGAAAATGATAAATATTTGGTGAGAAGCACCAATAACTGCCACTAGGGACTTGGGTAGGAGCTACAGAGAGTACAAAGTTCTTAAATTGGTGAAAAAGTGAAAGTAACTATCTTTTTCAAGTTAGAAATAAATAGTAAACTCTGATTCAATAAGCATCTAATTGTTCTCCTTTACCTTTTACATGTAGGCTCATTGAGAGTAGAGATTTTATCTTTTCATCAATATGATATAGTCAGTGACTTTGGAATCGGACAGTCAGCTCCATGATGTATTTGTTGTGTGAACCTATTGCTTTTTTCTGTCGGAAAAAACAAACAAACCCACAAAAATGGATCATGTCATCCTCTAGCAATCTCTCAAAGCCATTGGTAGTATACAGAGAATAGTGGTGTTTTGTGTGTTTTTTTTAACTTAGTCCTCATGGAGTCTAAGACTGCAATTTACATGTTTTGACAGAGTCTGGCTAATTTTGACAGAAACATAGCTTTTTTCTCATTTTCTTGGACACACAGCCAGGCTATATATAGTTAGATGTGGGCACAGCAAGCACATCTGGGAACCTCAGTCCTGGTCTAGCCAACTTATGTGTTCCTTTGAGCAAGCCCTGGTGTTCTGTTCTCCAACCTCTTTTTTCATTCCTTTGTTTTATTCAAGACTCAACTCAGATGTCACCTCTTCCTGGAAGTCTTCCCTGATCCCAGTCTGGGTTAAGTACACTGGTAAGGTGTACCCCTCCTCCATACTCCCACAGAGGAGCATCACACTGTAGCACCACGATTGTGTCTCCCCAACTGGACTGGATGTTCTTGAGGGCAGGAACTATATCTTACTTATTGTTGGATCTCCAGCACGTGGCCCACGGCCTAGCATATCAAAGGTGTGTTAAATACATTAGAAACTTATTTTTCTGGGAGGTTTTATATATATATATATGAAGGAAAAGAGAGAGCAAGAGATAGAAACATCAATGATGAGAGCGAATCATTGATCAGCTGCTTCCTACATGCCACACACTGGGGATTGAGCCCACAATCCGGGCATGTCCCCTAACCGGGAATCGAACTATGACCTCCTGGTTCATAGATTGACACTCAACCACTGAGCCATGCCAGCTGGACTAGGAGGTTTTTGTTTCATATAAAGAAGAGATCAGGACACTCTTCATCCCAAAAGACAGAATCTGAGCTGGGGCCTGAAGGAAGGCAGGAGAAAAGGGAAAAGAAATTCCAGGAAGAAGGAACCATGTGTGCAGGACTGTGGACTAGTTCCAGAACAGCCATCAGAGGGCAGTGGGTGGGCTGGAAGTCCCCGGAATCTGGGTGGTGTGGCCAGAGGCCTTTCCATGCAGACAATGCCTGGAGGTGAGTGGGAACAGGATCCTGCACTCCTGTCCCCAGGAATGCCCTATCTGGCTGCAGTCCTCAGGAGTGGGCTGTCATCAGTAATGCCAATGTCCAGGGGGTGAAATAAATAAATAAAGCTATATTAATAACAGCTCCATTAGAAACACAGGAAATAAATTAATGTTTGCCAAATGGGAAAAGAAAAAATCAATAGGGAAAGAAATATTATTTTTAATCTTCTGAGAAGGTTTTTATAAACAACAGAAAGGGAAAAAGATAAACACCATGAAAAAGAATCTACCATCATCCTTTTAACCTTTATTTATTATCACTCATTCTACATCATCCCAAACTGCATGATAATTTAAAATTTCATTTTAATTTCAATGTACCACATAATTCAACCTTGCCTTTTCACAGCATTTTTTTTTTGTAGAAAACTTTTTAAATGTCTCAAAAGGAAATATAACCAGGAGGAGGGAGGGTAAGAAGTCCTGTGACCTTCTAGAGTAGTCATTTAATTTCTGAGATTAAAAGGTCTGTGCAAAAATATGATAACACTGAAAGCAACAAACATGACCAATATGAATGTTCCTTAATGGCGTGCTGAATTGTGTGGAGTGCCTGGGCTTCTCTCTGTGTCCTTCTGTGCTTTCATTTGAATTCAAATTATTTTGGACTCTGGGCCATTTTGGTTGTTTTAGAAGAATTTTTTTTCATTCATTTCTACCATGTTTGATCCATTCTGAGACAGTGGCTTCTCCTTTCTGGGACTTGTCCTGTAGCTCTTACCTGAGACATTGCTAGAGTTTCGGAAAATACTCATATTAGTGGCATTTATTAAGCACATACTCTGTGTCAAACACCTCATAAGTGTTGTAAGTGCATTTTGTTATTTACTTCTCACTGCCTTATGAGATAGTGGTTATTAGAGTCCACATTTTGCAGATAAGAAAACCGAAGTTCAGAGAGGTTAAGTAAACTGATGGCGGTCACATAGCTAAGGAGTAGTAGAGACTTGAGCCCAAGCCCAGCAGATGCCAAAGGCTGTGCTTTTAAAATTATCAAAGGAAACTGATTTGTGGGAGGAACTAGGAAGGTACTGGGATTCCTTCTGCACATTGCTCCTGTACTGGAGGCACCCCTCTACTAAGGCTCTATTTGGAGATCTATTTTCTAAGCAAATAACCTAGAGAGAGAGGGAGCATGCTACATGGCTATGGAGGAGTTAGGCTGCACCTGTAATACAGTCAGTAAGACCTGCACTTTGCCCTGCCTCTTCTTTCCTGGGCTCATTGTCCTGGCCTTGGCTCTGATCTTAATATCCTATTGGTATGGACAAATCTGAGTTGGACTGTGGTTGCTGATACCAGAAAGGACTATTGCTAGACTTAGTAGGTCATCTGACTGTTTATTGTGTTCATTCACTCATTTACTCATTTCTGCACTATGCTAGTCAGGATAGGTTAGACCAGTGGTTGGCAAACTGCGGCTGTCGAGCCACATGTGGCCCTTTGGCCCCTTGAGTGTGGCTCTTCCACAAAATACCACGGCCTGGGCGAGTCTATTTTGAAGAAGTGGCTTTAGAAGAAGTTTAAAAAATTTGGCTCTCAAAAGAAATTTCAATCGTTGTACTGTTGATATTTGGCTCTGTTGACTAATGGGTTTGCCGACCACTCCCCAAGGCTCAGGGTTTTTAATTTCCTGGTATATGTCCAATGTGAGTTGTCAGGGGGCTTTTGCTCAGATTCCATCTTGACATGTGCTTCTCTGACCTCTGCAGCAGGGGGAAAGGAATGTGTTTGTGCACTGGCTCTTCATGGTTCTATTTGGAAATTATACATGTTATGTCTTCTTATATCTCATTGGCTAAAGCAAATCACTTGAACTGGAGTATTTGTGAATAGTCTTGATGATGGCCATGCCCCTATTCTAGGCCATATAATGCTATGGAAAGTCTCTATTCTAGTGGGGCAGGCAGTTAATAAATGTGTGAATAATTTTAAACAGAATTAAGTGCCATGAAAAATTAAAGCAGTGGGAGAGTACACAGTGAACACAAGGGAGACAGTGGGTAGAGGAAGTTTCTTCAGATAAGGTGGTCAGGAAAGACCTCTCTGAGAATATGACATTTGAGTCTATAATTGAAATGAAGGAATAAGCCACAAGAACTTCTAGGGAAAGAACATTTTAGAACGAAGGAAGCAGCAAGGGCTGAGGCCCTGAGATGAAAATGGGCTTCACATATTAGAAGAATAGCCAGGGAGACCAGTTGGCTGGAGCGTAGTGAGGGAGGGAGAGGGAGGTTGTGGACAAGGAGAGGGCAGAGTCCGATCACTAGAATCTCGTGATCAGAATTTTGAACTTTAATTCAAGTGTGATGGAAAGCCATTGGAGGATTTTTGAACAAAGAGTTGATGCGATCTGATTTACATTTTAAAGAGATAATTTGACTGTTCTGAGGAGAAGAGATTGCAGCGGGCAAAGGTGAAGGCAGGAAGGGAAACCACTCAGGAAGTGACTGCATCAGTCTGGGAGCCCAGAGGCATGTGCGGATGGTTTGCACCTTTCTGCCCCTCAGAGCCGCCCCTGGGCCTCCACTGGGCTGTCCCACAGGCGAGGTCTGGCTTCAGGGATTCTTCCTGAGGGATGTGTGTCTTCTTCCCCCTACAACACATCTCAGAATTTTCAAGGGAAGAATGGCACTCAGACCAAGATCTCTTCCCCAAATTCCAGAATATGAAAGACATGCTGCAGGAGTGAGCCAGTCCCGTGGAACCTGTTACAGTGGCCGAGAGCCATCTCCACATTGATTGCCACAATTTTTCTCCCTAATCATGCCTGAACAATAAATTCCTTGCTTTAAAAAAATATTATTTTAAAAACTCCTGAACATTAATTTGCTTAATGCTGCCCTGTCACTGATGATGTGTTTCACCTGATGCCTTGGCACAAGACATGGGCAGAAGGCGCCTAATTTTTCTATGTCAGGCCTCATTGGCAGTGACGTTTGTCAGGGGCTGCTTAAGTGACAGCCACAAACACCTGACTGTATACCTAGAATTACCTATTATGGCAGAGCGGCTCTATCTGCCATCAGTGATTTGTATGTTTCAGCGAAAAATGGGCACGAAACAAATCTGGAAGGATGTAGATATCCAAATTAGTTCTGTGACTAACCTTTTGCAATGAAAACGGGCCTCTTTGCTGAAAGTTTCTGTGTGGCAAGTTCGCTTGGGACATTTATTTGCTGTTTCTATTCTCTGCTCTGCCCAGACAGAAGCCTGGAAGTCTTAGGGCTCAGTGATACCCAGGGGAGGGGACCGAATTCAGGCGTTGCAAATGAATTTCAATTAGAGAGGATTCATTTCTATTATTTCTGAATCTAGCCCCAATTGGAGGTCTACTCTGAAGACCAGAGAAGAGAAATAGAGAAACTTAACATTTGCACAAAACTCAAACTGACATTCTTCCAGATTTAAGTCCAAATCATTATGGAAACAAAAACAGTGCATTAAAATAATGCAGAATAAGAAAGGCAGCAAATGTATGATGCCTCCACTTTCAGGAATATTCTGTAGTGAATGCAGTGCTTATTTTATTTTTTAATTTAATTTTTTGACTAGGTAACATTTTTCACATGCTTTAATAGTCAAAACAATATATGTATGTATCTAAAGCAAAAACAATTTTAGATACTTTAATTTTTATTTTGAAATAATTTTAGATTTATAGACATTACAGAGAGAGTACAGAGTTCCTATAATACAGTTTACCCACCTTCCCCTAACATTAACATCTAATATAACCACAGTGCATTTGTCAAAATTAAGAAATTAACATTGGTGTAATGCTATTGAGTAAATACAGGCTTTATCCAGATTTCATCAGTTTTTCCACTAAGGTCTTTTTGTCTGCATCAGCATCCAACACAGAATGACATGGCATTTAGTTATCATGTCTCTTTATTTCCTCTGGTCAGTGTTCTCAGTATTTACTAGTACTTGTTCATCACGATCTAGGTATTTTTGAAGAATACTAGTTAGATATTTTTTTTATTTAAATTCTTTATTGTTTAAAGTATTACATGAGTCTCCTTTTCCCCCTATTGACCTCTCCCTGGCTGCCCTCACCCCCTTACTGTCTGTGTCCATTGGTTATGCATGCATACAAGTCCTTTGGTTGGTTAGATATTTTGTAGGATGTCCCTCAAATGGGGTCTGCCTGATGTTTTCTTATAATTAAACTAGGGTTAGGAGTTTGGGGAAAGTATACCACAGAAATGAAGTGCTATTCTCATTGCATCTTATTGAGGGCTCATGATAGGTTAACATTGATCACTTGGTTGAAGTAGCATTGATACTGTTGTAATAATCTGGTTATTATATAATAGGAAAGGAATAAAGGGAAAACTAGATAATAGAGGTATGCCATTTATATAACTTTGCTAATTTAACATTCTCCAAGTCTGTTCCTCGCTGATCAATGAGGGAAGGGACTGGACAAAGGCAGTTTGGACTCAGGCCCAGGAAGGTCTGAGTGTCATGGGAAGGTGTCTACTGTTAGTCAGTAACACATGGGAATGAGTCAGTAGCCAGAATAAGTGTGGCCAGTGTAAGGAGCTGAAACCTGAATATTTCAACTCCTAGACAAAGGAGCAGGCTCTCTGGTCTCTTGGCCCTTGGGGGACTCCTGTTGTAGGGGGCACATTCCCTGCATTCACCCAGGTAGCCACAGCCACGTGGGCTCCACACAATGGACTTTAATTAACCTGAATGCTGAACTGAACTGGGCTGCAACATGGGATGGAAGCTCTGGACACTGGCTTTGCTTTTGGCTCTACTGGAACCCCAGCTGCACCTTTTCTAGGACTGGTGTAAGGGACATAGGACTTTGCAACCTGAAAAATGTAACTCTATGCCAATAAAGCCTTTTACCACATCTCATTCTCCCATGGGGGCTTCCGAAAATGCTTATTTTACCGGTACCCCAAGAACCTCGTTCCCACTCGTGTCTGGGAAATCTGGCCCACTGATTCCTCTGAGAATAATATCTGTTGTCTTTCAGGTTTTCCTTCCCATCCTCTATGCTTTAGACATGGGCCATAAAGTCCAGTTCCAGCTCTAGGAGAGGGGACTATCTCTACTACCCAGAATTATATCTTGTAAGGGAAATGTGTTCTTTATTCAATAAATTGTTTATACCAATATTCACTCATAGATATCTATTTTATGCTTTGGGTTATAATTCAATACTATGGTAACTGTGTTCCTCAAGCAAAGCAACAAGCAAAGTTTGTCATTCCAGTGTTGGTCACTGGGTGCGCTTTCTGATTGGCTCCATGGTCCTTTAGATATGACCCCATTCTTTACTTTCCCCCCCTTTTCTTTCTTCCAACTAAGTGGACAGAGCTAGGATATAAATACTAACTTATGTATTTACACAAATGTATATCTCTCTCCTCTCTCTTTTAAAATAAGAATTCACACTGATAACTCTGCCTCTAACCCAGCACCACAGAATCTATTCCAGCAATCCTTTCTTGCTTGTGACTCCTTTCTATGACAGTGAGAAAACAGGCTTATATTATCTGCAATATATTTACTTATTTGTTCAATCCTAGCATACATGTAGTTTCATGATTGCTAACCTATACACTTATGAGAAATAAATTTATCAACTAGAGTACAGTGTTTATGTACAATTCTTCTTGTCTCTAGCCTTAATATTCAGCTCAGACACCATTTTTCAAAGCTACTTAGGTCAACTCCTTTTTATTTTACACGCTTTAGTGAGCTTATGTCTAACACTGATCATACAGTTATATTTGTTTGTCTCAGTCTGCATTCTATCCTGCTTTATTGTTTTTCAACTAGCATACAGTGCCATTCACATTTTGTGGTGTATAGTGCTATGAATTGTGACAAGTGAACTCACTACCCCATCATTTCCTTTCATCTATTCATCTCCATCATCAGCTCTAGAATTTTGTTTTTCAGAAATGCCTTCATAAAAAAATAAAGTGTATAATCACTTCTTGAGGGTTATCTTGTCCTGGATTTGGAGCAGAGATCTACCAAGGACTGTTGCTATGTGGATGTGGGCAGCAACTGAGTGATCATGGGCTTAGTAACTGGCCAAGGCCATCTTTGTCTAGAACAGTATTCACTGTTATAGACAGTATCTCCAATTTGTCTAGATGCCATGGATCTTTGGGTAAGACAACATGTCCAATTCATGTATGTTAATTCCACAAATCTTGATATGATTGTGGAGAATAATTTACTAGAATTCAGGTATAGCTTTAGGAGCTTGGAATACCCTGAAATTGTATGCAAAATCTTATATGAAGAAGAGGAAACCATTTTATGGTTTCCCATCTTACGTTTGTTTTCATTTTTGCTGAGAAATAATTGATAACTTTTTTTTCCTTTATTGATTAAGGTATTACATATGTGTCCCCCGCCCCACTCATGCCCTCATCTCCCTGGTGTCTGTGTCTATTGGTTAGGCTTATATGCATGCATACAAGTCCTTTGGTTGATCTCTCCCCCTTCCCCTACCTTCCCTCTGAAGTTTGACAGTCTGATAGATGCTTCTATGTCTCTGGATCTGTTTTTGTTCATCAGTTTATGTTGTTCATTATATTCCACAAATGAGTGAGATCATGTGATATTTATCTTTCTCTGACTGGCTTATTTCATTTAGCATAATGCTCTCCAGGTCCATCCATGCTGTTGCAAATGGTAAAAATTCCTTCTTTTTTACAGCAGTGTAGTATTCCATTATGTAGATATACCATAGTTTTTTAATCCACTGATCTGCTGATGGGCACTTAGGCTGTTTCCAAATCTTAGCTATGGTGAATTGTGGCGCTATGAACATAGGGGGAGGGGTGCATATATCCTTTCTGATTGGTGTTTCTAGTTTCTTGGGATATATTCCTAAAAGTAGGATCACTGGATCAAATGGGAGTTCCATTTTTAGTTTTTTGAGGAAACTCCATACTGTTCTCCACAGTGGCTGCACCAGTCTACATTCCCACCAGCAGTGCAAGAGGGTTCCTTTTTCTCTGCATCCTCGCCAGCACTTGTCATTTGTTGATTTGTTGATATAGCCATTCTGACAGATGTGAGATGATACCACATTGTTGTTTTGATTTGCATCTCTTGGATGATTAGTGACTTTGAGCATGCTTTCATATGTCTCTTGGCCTTCCTTTTGTCCTCTTTTGAACAGTATCTATTTAGATCCATTGCCCATTTCTTAATTGGGTTATCTTCCTTTTGTTAAATTGTATGAGTTCCCTGTAAATGTTGGAGATTAAACCCTTATCAGTGATAACATTGGCAAATATGTTCTCCCATGCAGTGGGCTTTCTTGTTGTTTTGTTGATGGTTTCTTTTGCTGTGAAGAAGTTTTTTATTTTGATGTAGTCCCATTTGTGTATTTTCTCTTTAGTTTCCATTGCCCTAGGAGCTGTATTGGTGAAGATATTGCTTCAGCATATGTCTGAGATTTTGCTGCCTGTGGATTCCTCTAATATTTTTATGGTTTCCCATCTTACGTTTAAGTCATTTATCCATTTGAGTTTATTTTTGTGTATGGTGTAAGTTGGTGGTCTAGTTTCATTTTTTTTGCATGTATCTGTCCAATTTTTCCAACACCATTTATTGAAGAGACTGTTTTGACTTCATTGTATGTTCTTGCCTCCTTTGTCAAATATTAATTGAGCATAGTGGTTTGGGTCGATATCTGGGTTCTCTATTCTATGCCATTGGTCTATATGTCTGTTCTTGTGCCAATACCAGGCAGTTTTAAGAACAGTGGCTTTGTAATACAGCTTGATATCTGGTATTGAGATCCCTCCTGCTTTGTTCTTCTTTCTCAGGCTTGCTGCAGCTATTTGGGGTCTTTTTTATTCCAGATGAATTTTTGGAGAATTCGTTCTAGGTCTGTGAAATATGCCATTGGTTTTTTAATGGCGAGTGCATTGAATCTATAGATGGCTTTGGATAGTATGGACATTTTAATGATGTTGATTCTACCAATCCATGAACATGGTATGTTCTTCCATCTGTTTATGTCTTCCTCTATCTCTTTTTTCAGTGTCCTGTAGTTTTCTAAGTACAGGTCTTTTACCTCCTTAGTTAAGTTTATTCCTGGGTATCTTAATTTTTTTGGTGCATTGGTAAATGGGATTGTTTTTTTAATCTCTCTTTCTCTAAGTTCACTATTGGTGTATAAAAATGCCATAGATTTCTTGGCGTTAATTTTGTATCCTGCTACATTGCAGAATTTATTTATTAAGTCTAATAATTTTTTGATGGAGTCTTTAGGGTTTTCTATGTACAGTATCATGTCATCTGTGAATAATGACTGTTTTACTTTTATTAGATTTTCAAAAAACTCCATGTTCCAAAAGAGTTAATGACTGTTAGTGAATTGTACATATTTTCATCCCATCTTATTTCAGAAAAATTAAGATTATTTTCAAAAATATCCAAAACATGTAAGTTATAATAAATTCGGACCAAGCATTAAACATGAAGGTATGTTCAACTGATCTGACCAGTTGGGACCTTGTCATATGTCTCTCTAGACCATTCATTATTCATGGTGATTGGGGTGCTAGTCAAGGTCTTTAAAGAGAAATTACTTTGGAAAGGCCCCAAGTCCCTAGGGCATGCCAAAGAGAGGAGAATTGAGTGTTTTTTAAAGAAGCACGTCTAGGAAATTGTATGTATGCAGAAGTATGGGTATGTTTATACATATGTCTACTGTAAATGGATGTGTGACCATGTGTAAATGAGTGTGTGTGAGCTAAAAATATGAGTATATATGGTGATGTGCTCAAAACTACATATGTGTTTGAACTTCATTGTGTTTGTATGTGAGTTTGAGTATGCATGTAGATGTGTCACAGTCCAGAAATACACAGGACATGGAAAATAGGAGAGGGGAAGGCCAAGGGCAAACATAATAGGTGAAGAGGGGAAGGAAGAATTCTCTGGGAAAACAAGAGCATAATTTTATAGTAGTGATGAACACTATTTCAAGATGTATTCAATGATCTAAACATATCTATGAGTTCTATGAGTGATAATGTCACAGATACTGATGATACTACTGTAATTTTTTGTCTACATTAATAATAGAAGGAATCACTGAATTTGTTTCAGCTAGTGAAAATGAAGATGTAAATTTTCCCATTATAATTTATGAACCCTCTAAAATGTATTCACAACTTCCATGAAAGTATCTATTGGCCTCATGTTAAGAATGCCTGATTGAGAGAGTCATGACCAATATTTTAAAGGGAAATACAGAATTAAGTTGAATGGAACAGAATAGAATGGAAAATAATAGAAAAATATCTCACATAGGAGGAAGTATTATATTGAACATTTTGTTTCAATGATTGTGTTATAATGTGAAAATGGGCAAAATAGTCAGAAAAATATTGTGCCAGGGAATAAGTTTCAAATGAATCCTAAACCTCCTGGAATGCCAGGGAAGGATTTCAAAAGCAAGAGGCACCTAACTAGGGTCCAGTTGCAGAAATCGTCCTCAAAAGCCGTGAGAAGGATGGACCAGAGTGGGGTGAGGTGGGGCAAGGGAGGGCTAGCAGGTCACCATGGAATTCGAGGAACAGGGGAGCATCGGTGTGATGGTAAAAATGGAGGGCAGGGGAAGATACCAGGGCTGTTATGGAGGTAAAACCTAGGGATTTGATGAGTCATTGGATATGGGAAATGCTGCAAAGGAAGGAGTATTGGTTTACTCCTGAAGTTCTGATTTAGACCGGAGGTGGATGGGCATGCCCATCTGAGATAGAGCTCACAGGAGCAAGTCTGAGGGAGACTGAGTCTAGTTTTAGAAATGCTGCTTTTTGGTACTTCCGTTTGGGATGTTACTGAACCTCTCTCTAGATCTGTTGCATCATTTCTTAAATGGGGCATTTCTATCTGAAAATAAATTTTTTGAGGCTTATAAATATATTCTACCTCATAAAGGTATTTATATAATTACATTAAATGAGATTATGTATGCAAAAAGGACTTCCTAAACTTAATCTTAAAAATCTTTCTACAAGTAATAGTTACTTATTCTATAAGTAGTCTTTTTTTTTTTTTAATGACAAGGGACAAAACCCCAAAAGCAAATTGAATTGAGTGCAAAGGGAATATTTAATAAATTTTCTTTTAAATCCTCACCCCCAGGATACTTTTACCCTTGCTTTTTAGAGAGAGTGGAAGGGAAGGGTAAGGGGAGGGAGAGAGAGAGAGAAAAATCTATGTGAGAGAGACACATCGATTGGTTGCCTCCTGCATGACCCCCCTGACCGAGGCTGGGGGTCTAACCTACAACCTGGGTACATGCCTTTGGCCAGGAATCCAACCTGAGACCCTTTGATGCACAAGCCAATGCTCTAACCGCTGAGCAACATCGGCCGGGGCTAAAGGGAACATTTAAATAGAAAATGTAGGGGTAGGTCTAGCTTCAGGTAGAGTTGAATGCAGGGACTCCTGATTTTGCTCCAGTTCTCAGCTCGGGTCTTCTCTCCTCTGTGTGATGGTCCTATTCTCAAGGAGGCTTTCAACTTGGTGGTAGCAGCTCCAACCTCCTGGTCTCCCAGGTTCCAGGCCAGGATAAGATAGTCTCTTTTCTCCTAGGTCTTGCAAATGTATTATTATGATTCGATGAGTTTAGGTCTCTTGCATCCCTCTGGACCAATCAAGGTGGCCCTGGGAAAATGATTGACTAGTTTTCTTAGGGCTGGAGACAGTGGATCCCATGAGATCACTGGCCTGAGAAAGTGGGAGGAGGGTTCCTGAATGAAAAATGTGAGCTACAGCCAGAAGAAGGTAGAATGGATACTGGTGAGACAAACATCAAAAGTCTGGATATCCACACCAGAGAGGATTATAGCTTTAGTGTAGATCTACATGGAGAAAGGTGTTGAGGGCACCTTTGTTGAGCTGGACAGAAGGCACAAATACTAATAGAGCTCTGAAGAATCAGACTGCCTTTAAAGATTGACGGGGGTGAAAATTCAAAAGTCCTTATAACTGTAGGTCCTAGAAAGCCCCATTCAGAGAGTGAAGGCAGGATTTAACAAGTGGAGGTATCTGGAAGAATTTTTCTCTTCTAGAGTATTCAGTTGAGAGATTACCAGACCTCTGCATGTGTCAGACAAGAGTCTGGAACAATATTACATTCCTCCTCTCTCAAAGCCTCTCTTCAGGAGCTGTTCTGGCTGAGATTTCTTTGGGCCGGGGCCCTGAAGACAGGCAGTGTGGGCTCTGAGAGGTTCATCTGTGGTCGGCACTTTAGCTCTGGGCCAGGTGACCATAAATAAATTTTTAAGGTGCACATAAAGTACGTCAGTTGCCCACACACACCTACAAGTAGATTTGCACATGTGTGCAGTGTGTATGCAACACGTGCGCTCACACACACCTGCGCACACACACGCGCACATACCTCAAAAAGCAATTTTCCCCCAGAGCATCAAGAAAGTTCCCCTTTCCACTTAAATGCTTTTCCAAATAGTCTTATTTTATTTTATTTTTTTATTTATTTCTCTGCCATATCCTTTTCAATCTGGAAAGTGACTTGGCCTCTTTTCCCCCATCTATTTTCTGCCTTCCTGCTATTCAGTTTAGGCATGAAACACAGAACTAGATTGAAAGCATTCAATGGCTATTCAATCGGAGAAGAAAAGAGCCCCTTGGAGCTTTATTAGATATGAAGATCCACAATAAAAATCAATTTCTGCCTCTTTATGCAGTTTAAATGACAAAGCACCCACCCATTCTGCAGCCATTGTGCCGGGGAAATGTAATTCAGTCCCGGAGCTGGGCCCAGAGCACCGTGGACTCCCTGACCTGCACTGACAGATTCCAATATGATACAGACCTTCGGAGATAATGACAGCCACTTCATCTCACTGCAAGAAAAAAGTTATCTGATATCTTTGAGGGTTAAAAGGCTATGTGGGCAGCATTTTCAATAACCCACTAAATCAGCATCTTAAAAAATACCTAAGCTTTGTTCCTTTAAAAAAATTTTGACCCTTACTCCTAACTCCATTTCTGAGCCCCAGCTGACAATGTCACAAGTGTCTTCTGCCAAATCTATTGAGCCTTCTTGGACACAGAAGGGAACCGTCCTAGAAAATTAGTCCAAAGGGAAACTCGGTGCAAGAAATGTCTATTCCTCTAAGGAAGACAGATTTTCAGGTCTCCAGGTCTAGACAAAATAAGTGGGATGAAACCAGTATAAACAAAACAAAACAAAAAAACCCCAAGAACCTGGTCCCAAACCTGTGTAAAATGTTACCATAAAGTTTCTTCACTAGAAATGTACACAGTCCTGTTGGTTAATGGAAAGAAGTTTGTGTTTGAGGAAAGTTTGTTGCCAAGGGAACCACTGGAAGCCCAGCAGTTGGTCGTTAATTTCCATGGTAGAAACTTATCCTGATCAAGCGGGAGAAGTTCAGCAAGGAGAAGTGTATTTCTGGTTTTGTTTATGATGGTTTACTTGCAGGAAAACATGAAATCAGTCCTGGTGGTTTACGCTCTGAGCCCACTGAGGGACACACCTGTGTGAACTTCATTCTCTTACCATGACCAGGAAGGCAGGAGGGAAAAGAGGGGACGGCAAAATGAACTGCTTGTGTTCTCGGGTCCCAGGGAAGGACTCAGAGAATTAAAGGGCTACAGGATGGTTAAACAAGGACCAGGGGAAGAACTTCCAGCTCTAAGCTGAGAAAAGCACAGTATGTTACAAATCCACCTGGCCATGGTCCATAAGTAACATGAGGAATTTGAATGAGTTAGAACAATGATGCATTGCTATGGTAGCATTGGGGAGTAGTGCGAGTGGGGTTCTGGGTTCAAAGAACCAGTGGTACTTTAGGAAAGCCTCTCTCTAGGCCGAAGCTCTCTCTGATAACATGGAGTCTCTGCCAAATGACCCTTAAAGGCCCTTTTATTGTCTCTATAATTTGATGCCCAAATTACAAAGTTATTTGCTATATGGTTATTATCTTTTGGTTTTATATTTTTAAAATTCTTTACAACCAACTGGTTCTAATAAAACATTCTTTAAAATGCCAAGTGGAAAAGCTCAATTTAGCCCCATATCTGAGAAAACATGGGCACTATTGCCCAGGCCTGGGTTGGCTCAGGGGTTTGGTCTTATGTGCCGACTGTGACTGACAGGCTGGGGCTACCTGGACCAGTGCTGTCTGATAGGGATGTGGGGGACAAAGGTGAACCACATAGGTAATTTTTAAAAATTGTGGTAAAAACACATAACATAAAATTCACCATCTTAACCATTTTAAATGTGCAATACACTTGAAATCATTGATTACATGCACTCTTATGCAACAGCTCTCTAGAACTTTTTCATCTTGGAAAACTGAACTTATACTCATCCTATATAATAAAAGCCCAGGGACCAAAACAGCAGAATGGAACCACCACCCTGATCAGGGGTGTGGCTGGCCTGCAAACCGCTCGCGGCCCCTCACCCAGGCCGGCCCCGTCCCCCAGCGAGGACCCCCCACCCCGATTGGGGGCGTGACTGGCCTGAAAACTGCCTGTGGCCCTGGCCAGCCTCACCCACCAACCGGGTCCTCCCACCCCCATCAGGGCAGGCCAGCCGGCCCCCACCCGTGCACCAGGCCTTTATCCTATATAACCCTATATAATAAAAGGGTAATATGCAAATTGACCATAACGGCAGAACAACCAGAATGACTGCTGGACCAGTCACTATGAGGTGCACTGACCACCTCTTGGTCCCTTTCCCTGGCCGGCAGGCTCAGATCGCCTGATGGCCACCCATGGTGGGGGTGGGGCTGGTGAGCAGGAGGGAACAGCTGACCTCTTGGTCCCTTCCCCCAGCTGTCAGGCACCATTCATCCTATGGCAAACAGGGAACCAGGGGGTGGGGCCAGCTGCAGGCAGCTGGGGAAGATGGCCCTGATTGCAGGCCAGGCCTAGGGACCATACCTGTGCACAAATTTCGTGCACTGGGCCTCTATCTACACTAATAAAAGAGAAAGATACAAATTGACTGTACCTTCATGACACCCACCAGCCAATCTGGAGTGGGTATGCAAATTAACCCAACAAAGATGGTGGGTTGATTTGCATACATAGGCGCCGAGCGGCCGGGGGCGGGGCGGGATGCTTGCATCGTCACCATAGCGATGACACAGGCGTTCTGCACTGCCCCAGCGCTCTGGGCAGCATGGGAAGGCAGAAAGGCAGCTCGGCCAGAGCTGGCAGCCAGGGGAAGGAAGGCCCATTCTTGCACAAATCTTTGTGCATCGGGCCTCTAGTATATATATAAAAGCCTAACCAACTGGCCGACCGGCCAGTAGCTATGATGTGCAATGACCACCAGGGGGCAGGCGCTCAACACACAGGCATGGAAACATGGAACAGACTGATGAATCTCAGAGGGAAGGGGGCAGGAGGGAGGGTGGAAAGAGATTAACCAAAGATTTTATATGCATACTAGAGGCCCGGTGCATGGATTCGGCCCAGTGCCTGTGGGGATTGAGCCAAAACTGGATCTCCAACATCCCCCAAGGGGTCTTGGATTGTGAAAGGGCGCAGGCCAGGCTGAGGGACCCCACCTAGTTAAACAATAATTCCCCTTATTCCCTCTTCCAGTTCTTGGCAACCACTTTTCTGCTTTCTGTTTCTATGATTTTGGCTACTTTAGATACTTTATATAAGTGGAAACAGTATTTGTCCTTTTGTGGTTGACTTATTTCACTTACTATAACATCCTCAAGGTTCATGAATGTTGTAGCATAGAACAGAATTTTCTTCTTTTTGAAGGCTGCATAATGTTCTATTTTATATATGTACCACATTTTCTTTATCCATTCATCTGTTAATGGGATTTAGTTTGCTTCCACATCTTGGTTGATGTGAATAATGCTGCAATGAACATGAGTATACAAATACTTCTTCAAGATCCTGCTTTCAATTCTTGAAATATATACCCAGAAGTGGATTTCTGGATCATCTGAGTTCTATTTTTAATTTTTACATTTCTACCAATAGTACACAAGGATTCCAATCCCTTCACATCATTGTCAATATTTGTTATTTTCTGTTTTGTTTCTTTTACAGTGGCCATCCTAACAGATGGGAGGTGGTTTTGTCCCATTGCAGTTTTGATTTGCATTTTCTTGATGATTAGGGAAGTTGAACATCTATTCATTGGCTTGTTGGCCATTTCTTCTTCAAAGAAATGTTTATTCAAATCCTTTGCTCATTTCTAAATTGGATTACTTCTTTGGTGGTTAAGTTGTAGTAGTTATTTATATATTCTGGATTTCAATCTTTATCAGATATATAATTTGCAAATATTTTCTGCCATTCTGTAGGTTGCCTTTTCTGTTTCCTTTGCTGTGCAGAAGTTTTAAGTTTGATGTAGTCTCATTTACCTTTTTTTTTTAATTTTCTTGCCTGTGATTTCAGTAAGAAATCATTAGCAAATCCAGTTTCATAAAGCTTTTCCCCTCTGTTTTCTTCTAGAAGTTTACAGTTCCAAGTCTTAAGAAGTTTACAGTTCCAAGTTTAGAAGTACACCATAAGCATGTCACTCTATATTTGACATCCTGGTTTAGATCTCAGCCAGGAAGAAAGATAAAAATATCAGGATCACATTTTACCCTAATTTTAAATTTGGGTCTTTGTGCTGAGGTAACATCAGAAGATCTTAGTTTTCACTGCAAAAAAAAAAAGCGGGGGGAGGGTAGGGGTTTGAGGTATTTTAGGTTTTCCTCAGTAGATACAACTTCTCAGTAGAAAACTTTGGAGGAAAATTTCTCTGTGTTAGAATAATAGCTCCTAGGAACTGAAGTCTACATTTCTCCTCTGTGGTTTGACTGAGCAGGCTACTTTATTGTGAGGATAGATAGTGAACACCAACCAGCCTACACTTGTCTATTTGGAAATTCAAGTGGAAGAAAAGCAAATTTTCTTAGGATGCAATCTGTTTCTTGCTTACACCTCTAAGTAATTTGTGCCATGTTGTTTTAAGCCAAAGACAGTGTTAAAGGTATAATCAGATTCTCTTTTTAAAAAGGTACATTTTTAGTAACTGAAGCATCTTCCCAGCTATCTAAACCTTTATCTGAGTCTGTGATATATAATCTTTCTATTTTTGAGAGGTGTCAGGGTTAATTTGTGCCTATTTTATTATAATGCAATATAGCCAGAACTATTTTTCAAAATATGAGTAGTTATCTTCCTTGCTGCCTATCTTTAAGGAAAATCGTGGCATAATCTTTGATATTTTAAAATTCATCTTCCCAAGTCCATTTTACTAGAAATAATGGATATTGCTTGTCTTCAAGTTCAAGAAGGCCAAGAGAATGAGATTGGGAGGTCAGCCAGGATAATTTAGTAGGGTCAGCCATTCTAGATTTTTATACTGTTTTTAGATTAATTATTTGGAGTTCATTTATATTGTGAATCACAGTATAAAGGTTAGAAGTACTGTAATATTAATTCTTAATTTATGGAGTGGTTATTTCCTAGGGAAGTAAGTGATCTTCATGTTCTTTGGGCAATGACACGCATAGTTTATTTCCTGTGGAATATTTCTTGGGTGGCCATTCTAAAACTTCATAACTACTGCTTCATTGTGTGGCTTTGAGGAAATTACCTGACCATACTAGAACCAACATAATGCAACTGTGGTAGGATATGAAAAATATTAATAAAAAGGTTAGTGAAGCCATGGAGCCTGTTGAAGAAAGATAAAAATATCAGAATGAGACATTCTGTCATTAATAATTTCAGATTACTCCCTGAATTTGGAAGTTGAGGTTCTTAGACTGGACTAATTCCAATTTTAATATTTGGAGATATCAAATACTTAATAGTGCCTATGTGTTCACTGGAAACTTTCTAGCACAGTGGTTCTCAACCTTTCTAATGCCGCGACCTTTTAATACAGACCCACAGGTTGAGAACCACTAGCAGGGTCGCCTAAGACCATCGGAAAACACAGATATTTACATTACGATTCACAACAGTAGCAAAATTACAGTTATGAAGTAGCAACGAAAATAATTTTATGGTTGGGGGTCACCACAACATGAGGAACTGTATTAAAGGGTCGTGGCATTAGAAAGGTTGAGAACCACTGTTATTCTAGCGAATAACAAAGCCTAGTTAGAGAGCTCCATCATTGAATCAGGTCCTGTTAGACAAAATATTAAAGGAAGGCTCAATTGCTCAGATGGTTCAGATCTGACCTCCCCCTTGGACCCCAGGTAGTACAGCAAGGGCAGCTGACTTCATGGAGCAATAAGACTGGGGCAGAATATGGTCATCAGGAGGTCATCTCAGGAGGTCACAATTGACACCGGAAATGGCCCTCAACCCAAAGATTCCTACTTCTGCTTACCTCACAGGTTGTGAGGTTGACGAGAGAAGATATACTTGGCTAAGTACTGGAGATAGAAACCCTATGTACTGATTCTGTGACAGAAATTTAACTTTGGTTGGATTGGCATTTGTCCAGCTTCAGGAAATGAATAGTGGTTGGTTAAGTTAATGATTAACTTGGGGGAGGGGACTTGTGTGTGAGATGTGAACCAGCTCTGGACAAAGAACCATTAAGAGAAGTATGAGGAAATTTATAGAAAGATTTCCCTCCCTTTAAGAAGTGAAAGGCCATAGAAGAAAGCTCCTGCCCCACATCTGCCTATAAACCACATTAAACCAGTGATTCTCAAAGTGTGGTCTCCAAACAGTAATATCAGCACCACTTGGAAACTTGCGAAAAACTGTAAATTGTCTAAAGCTAACATAGCAGGCCTGAGACTACATTCCTTAGAAGGCCCTACTTGCAAGGACTTGGTTGCTTCATCCATTTGGTGACCATTTTTACACATCTTGGGTACAGCTCTGGTTCTAGAATCATGAAACTCCAAGCCCAAGCTTCACTGAACTGGGCCTCTTTGTGGGTGTCTAAGAGAAAGCTAAGCTAGTAAGAGCCAACAGGAGAAGGAACTAGGGGCAACCTGGTATGCAGGGCCTCGCCCAGCTCGCTCAGAGGCTCACTTATGGCCCTGCTAGACCCTAAAGCGGCCCTGGACATGGGTAGATAGGAAACGGACACTACTCTCTCTGTGTGGAAAGCTGCTTCACCCACAGACAACAGAGACTGGGGTTTCCTCTTCTAAATGAATGAAACTTTCCATTTCTCTGTGTGCCAGGGCCTTTACACTTGCCCCTGTTCCCATCATAGATGTGAAGATGGTGCAAAAGCAAAGAAGAAGCCATTGTTCATTCCCAGAATCCCAGGTCTGATCAGAATATCAGAACTATTGGGACTGGAAGGAATTTGCATAAATTCCCTCACTAGACCCTCATTCCCTCTTCCTCTCTTTAATTCTGGCCTTTAGAAGCTTTGCAGGGTTTTTAATTACAATGGAAAAAGGGGCTTGTACAGTAGTTAAGAAAAATAAAATAACAATACTTAAAATTACAATTGAGTCCCAAATGATCCGACAGTTTATTCTCTGCCTTAAAATAAAATAGCTTTCATCTTTTCCCCCTTACAACAGCCTCCTCCGCCTAGATAATGCATTTCCTTAGATTTATTTGCTCAGCCCCGAAAACTTGACACTAAGGGGATTATTTAGTTTTAGATTTGCTGTAGTCCATAGTAATAGCCAACAGGGAAAGGAATGAAGCAGCAATATTAGCAGGGCGATGGGAGGGAAGTGAGGACGGGGAGGGGGCTGTGCAGTCTGCAGCTAAGCAAAACTGCTTGCATAAACACCATTAAGAAGATTTAGACATCGCTTTTCTTATCATCAGCACTCCTGGAAGAAATAAAAAAAAAAAAAAAAGAAAAAAGGGAAAAGGGACAGGCCTTGACTTGCTGTGTATGCGTTTCCATTAAAGGTTCAATAGGAAATAAAACCAGCTGAGAGTCCAAATGCAATGAAGCTACAGACCTATCCACGCTACCTCATCATGGTCCAAAAGAGACATTTGTTCCACATGTTACTGAAAGGAGCAGCTGGATAGAGAACAAAACAGCCTGTGTCACCCCATCTGTGGCTGAGCATGTGACACTAAGGCTGCTGTCTAGGTTGGCGTTGCGCCCCCATCTCTTCTGTACACCCTCTGCACACACACATCCCTGGATAAAATATGCCTGATTTCCTATGCCCTACGCAAACCACTAATGTTCAGGTTCCGAGGACAAGAACTGGAGGAAAACAGAAGGAAACTGGAGGCAGGATTGAAAGGGTTCTGGGAGAGAAAGAGATAAGAGGGACCCAACAGGAGGAAGAGGAAGGGGAGGAGTCTGTGGTCAAACCTCCAGAGGGAAAGTGGAAAACATCTCTGCAGTTGAAAGTGGTTTTAAAGCATTTCTGGATGCAGACAGGCTACTCCCAGAGGGATGTCCGTCATTCTGTCTGTCTGATAAGTTCTGTGTACACCTAGGGGAATGGAAAAGTGGCAACTAGGCATTGCATGGCTCAGAGAGTACTAAGAACAGATAATAACTCAGCTGTGGGACTCCAAATATTACATTTGGGATTTTAAACACTGCTCCATTTTCTAGAAGCATCTTTAGCAAGGCATTCCTAAATGGTCAAAGGGTATGTGTGTATAAATATACACACACAGACGTAGAGGGTTATTGGTGTGAAGTATTTCTAATAATTATAGAATTTGTAGTACAGATAAAAAATACTGATGGGTACTAAATGTTATTAGCAATACACTCATCAACACGAGCAAACATTTTCATTGCCAAACTTGTCCATAAAATATTGGCATCCCTGGGGCTCCACACTTTTTTTTTTTTTTCTCTCCTTCCCCTCACTGGATCTTCCATTCTGTGGGTTTATTCTCCTGGGGGCCATACATCTCAGGGGCCACTGAAGAGTGTGCCCACAAAACCTCCCTGATTTTTTAGGGAATATGAATCCTGAATTCCATGGCACAGTAAGGGCAACTGGTCACACTCCTTCCGTACCAAGACTGAATGAGCAGACACCACGACCAAATGAGATGAAAGGAAGGGTTCCATGGGTCTCGCTTGTTTAGTCAATGGAATACTGCCACTACTACTAATATAAACAGCACTGCAATTTATCGAGTTCTTATTATTTTCCAGGTCCTGTCATAAGTGCCATCACACGCTCTCTCAGTTCCTCAGAGATGCATAAGTTGATGCTTGGAGGAATTAACTAAGTAGGCCCCATCACTCAGAAAGTGGCAGCCCGTTCTGTTTCTTAAGCCTGTGCTTCTAACAAGGGCTGTTCTGCCCCAGCAAAACGAGAGCTGGTGTCATCAGGACAGTTCATTCTCAGAGCCAAGTGGATTGTCCACAGCAACTTCTTTTCAATGAATTGAAAATGGAAGAGAGGGTGGAAGTGGGAAATCATAGATCTTAGGCTCTCCTAACTGTGAGACATGGGAATGAGGGAGAGAGTTGCCTGGATAAGACTTTGGTTATGATGTAAGTCTACAGGTCCACAGGCCAGAGGCTGGAGTTTGACCAGCCTAAGGGCCACTCTCCTGGCCGCCTGTTCAGGAAGATTTGCCTCATTCACGTGGGCATGCTGAATGGGCAGGACCCTGCTTAGGCTCTCAATCTTGGGGCACATCTAAAAGGTGCCCAAGGTCTAGTATGGGAAACAGTGCTTAGTCACCTGCAGTTCCCCATGGTCCTCAGCCTCACTACACCTCAGTACCCCTTGGTTTCCTAGGTCATTTGTCTCTACACTCTGAGCTCACTGAGGACAGGACCTCTCTTTCTGGATCAGCTTTGTATCCTAGCACTTCTGGCACAGGATGAGAGCTCTGGAAACGTTGGTTGAGTACCACTGTCATTTCACTGCATCCACAGGCTGCTGGGAACCCTTCTTTGTCTGCTGCCACCAAGCAGGACTAACATCCACTCCAGATAAGCAGCTAGCTCTGTTATTTTACAATTTTCTTTTCCTAGTAAGAAAATTCTCCACCATCTTTAATAACACATTACAGCATTTAACAGCCTCCTTGTCAGGAAGTTCTTCCCGGTAGCTAACTTTTCTCTCTCCTGTTCTTGGTAGGAATGCCAAACCTACTTCCACATCTATCCCCTGTAGAGATGGAGAATAATTAACAATACACCATTCCTTATGTAATAATTCTTTATCTGCTTGAAGGTTATTTACTAGTCTTATAAAAAGTATCTTTCTATTGCCCTAGTCCCAGAGTGCTAGTATAATGTAATGATAGAGAAGTGAGAAGTGACACAAACCCTAATCTCCAGCTCTTTCCTGCATGATTTTAATCGAATGTCAAACGAAAAGATGGGCAAGTAATGAGGGCTGAGGTCAATACGGCTCCAAGATGTCCCATGTGCAGAGTTGTTTCTATGCAGCTGTAGCTCATGTTGACATTCTGCAAAGCCCGCCCAACCCCTGCACCTGGGTCCCAGAGCACATCCAACATGGGCAGGCCCTGGCCTTTTGGAGGGCCACTGCCATTTTCCAGGATCCTTGAGTTCAACGTAAGTATCTTAAATCCTTATACCCACAGCCAAATTTTTGAGTGATTATGCAAAATTGTGTAGGCATTATTTCAAGTGCTTTACATATGTCATCTCTTTTGATCCTTACTACCACTTATAAGGCAGGTTTTATCATCCTCATTTTACAGAAAAAGAAATATAAGGCTGGTTAGTTAACTTGTCCCAAATCCTGTATCTTAAAACTGGCAGAGCCAGAACTTGAAGCTCGACAGTCTGACTCTAGAGGCCATGCTTACACCCCATAAACATAATGCCACCAAGGCTTGGCCCAGGGCCTGGCACACAGCAGGTGCCCAATGTCTTTCTGACGAATTTCCATGAGATGGGTGGTATATTTATTTAGGATCTCGTTATTCAAGAGGATCTTGCCCCCAAAGTCTCAACTTTCCTTTCTAAAAATTATTCTGCCTGTCAAATAGTCAAAAGCAAAACCTCCAGAATCCAAGAGTAGCAGTGATGTAGGTAACATCAAACCCTTAATATCAAAGGATGTGTTATTGTGATGGTGAGGAATAACGAGTCTGATTTAAAGAAGAGCATAGGGCAGTTTTCAAGGAGAGTAAACCCAGTGTGTTTTAGGTTACAATTCACATGATGAGCCAACAAATTAATTCACGAACACTAAACCAATCATCCAATAGAAATTCATCTGGAATCTAGCAAAAACAAAAGCAGTGACTACTGACCTCAAAAATTTTACAGTATAATTATAGTGACAAAATGAATGCAGTAGAATCTTGGAAGAGGAAGGAACCATAGGGCCATCCATGGCCTCCAGGTCCTGCCTGATTGCAACACTGCCAAACTGTCCCTCACTCAATTGCTCCAACCCCAGTGGTCTTCCTCCTGTTCCTTGAATGTGATGAGTAGATTCCACCTGAGACCCTTTGTACTAACTGCTCCTTCTGTCTGGAAGGCTGTCCTGTGTTCTTAACATGTCTCTTCATGCCACTCAAGTGTCAACTCCAATATTTCCTCCTCAAAGAAGCCTTCCCTGAACTGTGAGGCCCAAGTAAACCTTCTACACACACACACACGGTCAGTTTTAGTTTATTTCCTGTTGAAATTAAATAACCTTCTTTGTCTGCATGTTTACCATTTGTCTCCTTCACTGAATTTGTACCCCGAATGAAAGCAAACTGTAAACAATAGCATTAGCCTGCTTCTTGCCCTACTTGTGGTAACTAATAATAGTAATCTATAATAATAAAATCATAACATGCTAATTAGACCAGACGTCCTTCCGGATGTCCTTCTGGACAACCTTCTGAATGAAGCCGGGGCTGCGAGGGAAGCCCGGGTCCCGCGTGCCAGAGGGAAGCTGGTGCAGACAGCCAGGGGAAGGAAGGCCTACTCTTGCATGAATTTCGTGCATTGGGCCTCTAGTAATAATAATAATGGCTAACATATTAAACACACTATCAGACACTATTTGAAGTGTTTTCTATATATTAACTCATTTAATTCTCACAACAATCTTATGAGATAGGAAGGATTATTACACTCCTTTTACAGATGAGAACACTGAGGCAAAAGAGAGTTAAGTAAATTTCCCAAGATTATGGAGCACAGCTGTTATTTGAACCCAGTCAATCTGGTTCCAGAGCCTAGGCTTATGACCATTTTGCAATCCTGTCTCTTGAAATCCTAAAACTGAATATTTTCCCTCCATCTAGAACTTTCTTTGACTTTTCTATTAGAAAAGGTTGCAATTTAAACAGCTAATATTCTCAAAGCTGAGTTTTTATACAACTCTGAGTTTATCTTCCATTAATAACAGAAGCCTGAGATAGTTTCTCCATCATTGGTAGCATGGCCCACAGAATTGTTCTGAAAGCTGTAGGGGTCAGACTGATCACCATGATTCCGGTCCACAGTGACTGAGAAAGGCCTAGTGGCATTCTTGTGCCTTCAAACAAGCCCTCATTGGCCAGAATATATCAAAGAAACAGTAACGCATTTGCTGCTGCCATAAGGATTTCCAGGGTTGTGAGGATCCACATTCTATAGTAAGTTTTTGGGTCTGCATGCTGTTTTTGTTTTTCAATAGTGCCAAGGACTAATTTTTTTTTAATAGTCAATAATGCTTAGCCCAGCTGGTGTGGCTCAGTAGTTGAGCATCGAACTATGAACCAGGAGGTCATGGTTCTATTCCCAAGCGGGGCACATGTCCAGTGTGGGCTCCATCCCCAGAAGGGGGCGTGCAGAAGGCAGCCGATAGATGACTCTCATCATTGATGTTTCTATCCCTCTCCCTCTTCCTTCCTCTCTGAAATCAATAAAAAATATATTTTAAGAATGCTTTGACATCAATGCATTGACATGAAGCTCCTTTAGTCTCAGCTAAAATACTCCTTCACTCAAGGTCAGGATTAATTTATGCTCCTGAACTGGCCTGAAGTTAAGAGACATGTAGACAGCTTTATTGGCCTGATTTTCATCCCTTTATAAGGTCAAGCACATAGACCTTCCACAGTGGACTTATCTTAGACTTTAAGGGGAAGTTGGCATTTGAATTAGGGGTTTTGAGCAGAATATAAAATAGGATTTATAGGCATCATATTTAAGTTTACTAGTATTTGTAACACAAGAGCCTACATGTAACAAAGTTAAATATGAATAGAAAATAAAAACCAGGGTAAAAATATATTTTGAATAGTGGAGGATAAGGAATCTGGGACTGACTTTATCTGACTGAAACATCTCCTGGTTATGATCTAGAGTGGCAAATTTATCCCAGAGACTGCGATGCACGTGCCAAGTTATTTGTTGAGGAATTGGCCCTTTAAATGGTCACCTTCAGATGAGACCACATATCTGGGATACAAGACCACCCCAGTCATATTCCCACCCCCAACAGTGATTCATTTTCAAGGATTCTGAATTCAGAATTTTTTTTTACTTTGATATAAATTCACGTTTTCTAGAACTATCCCAGCCAGAGCAAGATGATCGCATAGGACATGCTCTTAAACTTGTCTAAGGAATAGCAAAACTCAGAACATCTGAAAGAAGTTTCCAAGCTTCTAAGAGCTTCCCTGCTTACCCAGTGACAAGCACTTGGATTCAGTTCTAAAAAAGAAACAGAAAAAAGAATGAGACCTGGAGATGTAGAGATATGCATCCTGTCACTGTGTGCTTGGGTGGCAGGTGCCATAGAAGAGAATTCTGGAAATCCGTAGGACTTCTTGAGAACCTGGAAACAAGTAGTAAAGGGATAAAGGGAAAACACCACCAGAATAGAAACAGATATGAAGCCAGAGCCTCACATGAACCCAGATGTGAACCCAAGATCTTTTTTAGGGAAATCTGCATAAGGAAATCATTAGGGCTATTGCCTTTGGGAATACTACGAAATTTTATTCCTTGGCCACTTTAAGTCAGCAGAGGCCATAGTATTTGCTTTGCTGAGTGAGATATAAGCAGGAACTTTAAGAATCAGTGTGTGTTTCTGCTATTCCATTTGGCATGGTGAACACGAATATTTAAGATGTGGCTGTCCCATAAACCTGGGTCCCGGCCAATTTACACTTGACAGGTAAAGTAAATGAAAAAACTCTTTGCTGTTTTAAGTCCCTGAGATTTGAGGGGAATTTTTTTGTGGTATAAACCCTGACTAATACATTAGGAAAGCCAAATGATTGAAATATTTAAACATGAAATATATTTGGAATGAAAATAGTCCTTGGAAACATGATATTCAGGACTTTATTTCCTGTTAGGAAAGGTAATTCTGGCTACTCTTTTGTAAGAAGTCAAGTGAAAATAACATGAGGAATAACAAACAAACAAACAATAAAAGAACAATCCAAATTAGATCAAAGTTGCAGAGACACAACTCTGAAGCAAAGCCATAAAAAATGGCTGCCAAATATCCTACAAAATTAGACACAGGTAAAGGAAAATAAACATATGCTTCTGCAAATCTCAGTATTTAGAGCTCTTTAAAAGAGGTAGCCCATCCTACAGAACCAAAATCCACTCCCTTCCTTCAAAACACAAATTCAGGTGTGCAGGCAGTCTGCAGTGGCGTCTCTGGATCCTGTCTGAGGCATGGTTGAGGTATAGGCAGGACTGAACAGAGAAATACAGATACACTGCGTTTGTAGGAAGTAGAGTTGGTGATGTTGACATTGTGGTTGTTGATCTTGGTTAACTGAAAAATTCTAAATCATTTATTTTTCAATTATGATCCTAAAAGAAATGTCTTGCTTTGGATTTCTTCCTCTTTCTCATTCCCATTCTGGAACTTGGCAGTAATCACACTTGGCCATACAGATAAAGTACCCTCAGGGTGGGTGAAGCTACAGGGGAAGAACCTGGGTTGTTGGATGACTTTATGAAACAGCTCTGACCACCATGGAGCAGCTGCACAGCTGTGTGAAAGAGAACTAAACTTCTATTGGTTTAAGCCACTGTACTTTGAGCTCTTTCTGTTACATCAGCTTAGCTTTTGCCCTAATTAAAATATCTAAAGGCCAATCTTTTTAAAAGGCTCTGAAATAGATGAAGCTGGTTATTGTAGTCAAGTAAATAGGAGCCAGCACAAAACTGGAAATAGAGTGGGGAAGTAATCTCAAAATAATAAATGAACTCAACAACATATAGCATGTACTTTCTTTGAAACTATGCAAATAAATAAGACACCTGAATGAAATAATGACTTTTCTATGAAAACATATATTTCCAAAATTACCTCAAAGGAAGTGTATTAGCTGAGATGGTTTCAGAGGTGAGTGTAATCAAATAATCAAGACAAATGAAACTCCAATACTATGTAAACTATTCTAACCCATAAAGAGAGAAATAACTCTTTCAAATTCTGTCTGTAAAGTGTGAATAATTTTGACAATAGAATTTGACTGAGATGGTATAAAAATAGAAAACTACACATTAATTTACCCAACATATCATTGTAAAAAATCATAAATAAAATATGTTTTGCCAACCTGAAAATACAACTCAACAGCCCAATAAAAGTAGAATGATCCACAATACAAGAATATTTTGCTTCTAGGAAAATTTGAGACAATCAAAGATTTTTCAAACAAAACATAACTTACATTATTGACCTAAATTGTCTTACTATAATAAAATTAATAGAACATTTCTTATTATAATTTTACATATACATAGTATGGTTTATTTTGTATATACTATACAGTGTTATGATTAATTTCACTAGAAGCATTTCCAATAGAATAGGACACAAGTAAAGGATGCCCCCATCAATACCTCTTTAGCATTGCTCAGGCAATTTAGCAAGAGAAGAAAGTGGTGTAACAAAAAAAGAGACAAAATATTTTTAGCATATGATAAGCTCTTTAACCTGGAAAATCTAAGAGGATCAAGTGGAAAATATTTTTAAGAAAAGAAAGACTTCAATAAGGTGCCTAGTTATAATATTGAACACAAAAAATAGCTTTTCAGTGGACAAGCAATCTCTAAACACTGATGGGAAATGTTATTTAAAATAGTAACAAGAAATATGAAATACTAAAGAAAAACTTGAGAAATGTGCCATACCTATATAAAGAAAACTTTTAAGTTTTGTTGAAAGACACAGAAGACTTGATATGCTAAATGTTAACTATTTCTAAATTAATCTATAATATCAATAAAAACTCAAAAGAATTTTTCTTCTTCACAAGAGTATTCAAAATTTCAAATGAAAAATAAATATTTGAGGGTAGCCAGAACAAATCTGAAGAGTTATGAGGGGGCACTATACCAAATACTAAAACATATGATAAACTTACAGTAATTAAAACAATCTGGTATTGGCACATAAACAGATCACTGGAAAAGAGAGTTCAGAAACAGATCCAAGTCCAGATGGAGATTTAATTTATTAAATGTGGCATTACCATTTGGTGGGAAAGTGATGAATAAGTCAGCAAACGATGTTGTGACAACTGGTTAGCCATTTGGAACAACATAAACCTTGAGCACTACCTTATTTATTACATCAAAAATGAATTACTTGCATCAAACATTTAAATGTAAAAAATAAAATCATGAAAATAATAATAAACAACAGGGGGATTTTTATTTGTAATACTTTTGTAACCTCACTAATAATTATGAAAATATGCATTTAAATGAAACTAAGATATTATTTTTGTCTATCAGAGCAAAATTTAAAAATATATAGGTTAGATAATCATTCTTTTTATAACTATTGGTGAGATAGCTAATTAATGCAAGCTTTTTAGAGGGAAATCTGGCAATTTTAACCCAGTAAGTCTACACGTAAGAATTTAATTTTCAGATGTATTTACACATTATGTAAATCTGTATGTACAAAAGTGTGTATTTAAGCATTGTTAGTAAAAGCAAAACAAAAAACAGAAAATAATTTTAATTATTACATGACTGGTAAATAAAGTATGGAAATCTACAATGAAATGTTATTTAGCCATAAAAAAAATGTTATAGATCTTTATGTACTAATAGGCAATAGTATTTAAGTTTTATTAAGAGATAAATGAAAGGTAGAGATATAGAGTATGTTATAGCACGTGATTTAAGTATATAAATTAAGACATATCTCATTATATGTCTTTAATTATGTAAATTCTTTTATGCTCCAGCCATACCGGACTCCCTGATGTTTTGCCAACACTCTAAGCACACTCCTGCCTCACTCAGGCCTTCCTTTGCCCTGGAAACCCTGATCTCCTGCATATTTTCATGGTTTACTTCTCTCCCTACATCTTTGCTCAAATGTTACCCAGTGATGAGGCTGACTCCGACTACCCTATTTTAAAATTGCACCCCCTCCCAAGACCCTTTACTGTATCCCCAGTACCTTTAATGGTACCTGACAAATAGGAAGAAACAGAGCCTCAAAAAGTCTTAAGTAACATGAAAGTTCATGGAACCAATAAGTGAAAGAACTACATATGAATCACAGTCAAGAATAAGTTGTTCACTAACTTCCACTAACTTCAAACAGGCAGTGGAATTACATGGGAGATCCCCTGCTCTGGTGGTTTAAGATGACCTGGAGTGCCTGCATTTTCCAGGTTAGAATAGAAGTCACTTGAGTGTGAGTTCTCAGGCACCTCTGAGGATGTTCTAGGGACAATTGAGGAGGACTCTTGCTGAGTCATCACTAGAGTGTTTATACACCTCTCAGGTTCTCAAATGGTTTGGCAGAATTTCCATTTCTTTTCTTAAACCTGTGACTCAATCTGCCTACCATAACCTAACCTATAATTGAATTAGCTCTCAATAAAATGACATACATTTTGAATCTCTCTCAAAATAGCTTCAGAAATTATTCCTTGACAATTTTTCTGGGTCAAATAACACTTTGTGTCAGGTTATTAATCAGTGAGAAATTCTGATGTCATTCATTTTACTCTGTATGCATCTTTCAGAAAGGGGAGAATTGTGATACAAATGACTGTGCGGGAGAAAATACATTAGGTTTATAAGGTGGTAAGAACAAATCTTTAAGGCCCAATTCAAATCATTCCACCTCCAAGAAACCTCAGATTCTCTTATTTCTCCTTTCTTCAAAATCCCATAGCACTTTGCTTGTGGGTCAGTAATTATCGTAGCCTGCTTTCTGTTAAAATTATTTGAGTTCCTTGTGTGCCGAGATCCCCCTCTTACTCTTCTTGGGGTCCCTCATGGCACCGAGCACCATTTTTTTTTTTTTTTGTATGTGGAATTTGCTCAACAAATATTTGTTGAAGTGATTAAAATATGTTCAGTATTGAACACTAGCTCCTATTCCAATTTTGGTTTCTCTATCATGACCTGATTATTATAGTTAACTTTTTAAAACAATAGCCTGTAAATATTCCATTAATTTCTATTTTTTAAAATAATACACACACAATTAAAACAAATCCTAGAGCTTGGCGTCTTTCCAAATACTGCAGTAATTGCTTTGCCCTTTTTAATTTCATCAAACTCAGTCGCCTAACCCTCCACAAAGCCTAATAGTGAGAGGTGAGCAAAGTTTGGTAAACTCATGAAGATTATTGATTTATAAATGCTTCAAATCGTTTATCATTTACCAGTTTTATTACTTCTTTCAGATAGAGGGTCTTTCATTTTACACACTTCTTTTTGTTATTGCTGGGTTGTTGTTTGTTCAGTTTTATTGAAGTACAACTGACAAAATTATAGGATATTTAAAGAGTACATGGAAATGATTTAATATACGTATATACATTGTGAAAGAATTCCTCCCATCTAAGTTAACACGTTATAGCCTCACGTATTTATCTTTGTGTGGTGTGAGTGTGTGTGTGTTTATGTTTGGTGAGATCCTTGTTTGTTTTTTACTTCATTAATTTCGAGATTCGTGTTTATTTTTTGCTCTTTCTTCCCCATTTGGAGCTCATCAGCATAAGAGCTCTGGCATATTGAGCCCTGAAATCAGCCAGCCTTCCGATGATGCTGCAGCCCACCCAACAGCCCTTGAACTACGCACTACCTGATTTTTTTTTTTTTATAGATGAGATTTAGAGGTATAAGGTAACTTACTTTCCCCTTTGCACAGATGGGGGGGGGGGAAAACTGTCCCCCCACAATCGTGCAGACTGCGCCTCTGTCTCTGAAAAAGTCCGCGGTGGAGGAGTGGCACTGGGATAGAGCAAGTGAACCCCCAGATGGATTTGTCCCGCTGCCCTAAGTGCCCGCAGTGGCAGGGCCAGCCCCGCACCCTGCCCACCGGGCTCACACAGTCCTGCAGGGCTCCCGCGAACCCCGGACAGCCCCTGGGCTTGCCTGGAGCAGGGCAGGAACCTCATTTCCTAGCCCCGGCTCTCCCCAGCTCTCCCGTCCATCTTCGCAGAAACCTCCCTGGTGAGAGAGACCTCAGGGGGTCTCCAGCTCTTCCCGAGGGTGAGGCTGTTCTTGGCCCCTTCAAAGCCGCAGAGCTTCCCAGGCCGGGTGCCCAAGTGCCTGGCAGTTCCCAGCTGTGAGTCGGCCGCATTTTCCGGCTCACAGCTTGGCAGAAAGCACAGACCTGGGAATGGTTATGGGCCAAGAGCTGCAGGCGAACAGCTAATCCAGTCCTGGAAGGGGGCACTGGTAGTTAAGCCCTTTAATGGCCCCAGTCCTATGATAATTAGTCCTGGCCTGGAGCTAGCGAACAGCGAGCCCCTTTAACCTGAAAGGGAGCCTCATCCACTGCTGGCGCTAATCCCTTGCACAATGAAAGCCGAACTAATTCACTGGGTAAACACCCTCTCCAGTTACTTACAAGCTGTCTTATTCCAGCCCCGAACCAAATAGAAAAGCGGCCAGTGGCTGAAGAGAAAATCAAATATTTAAGAACTCATTTTGCCTGATCCCTCCCTCCTCCCCCCAGGGGATGCTTGCCTATTGCGCACGGGATCTCTTCATGCTGCTGCTTCTATGAATCAAATCACAGCCTGTAAGCCTGGGGTCAGGCACATAGTAGGTGTTCAGTAGAGATCAACTTCTGCCTTTATTTCAGGGTGTGGCTCACTAGTCTAGACCAGTGGTCCGCAAACTCCAGCGTGCATCAGATTCACCCCGGAGCATATTAAACTCACATTGCTGGGTTCCATGTCCACAGTTTCTGATTCAGTAGATGAGGCCAGATAATTTATATTTCTAACAAGTTCCTCAGAGAACCACTGGTCTAGATCTGGGATCCATAAATTATTGTGTAAAGGGCCAGGTAGTAAATATTTTAGGCCAAAAAGTTTGTCCCAACTACTCAACTCTGCTATTGTGCAAAAGCTGCATATAATATTTAACTGAATGAGCATGGGACTCAAATGTGAATACCGTGTAATTTTCACATTATGAAATATTCTAATTTAGCTTGCAGGCCGTACAAAAACAGGCTAGATTTGGCTTTCGGACCATTGTTTGCTGATGGCATATCTTAGAATGATTATGGTTAACCCTTTGTACACCATAAGCGTCTATAGACGCAAGCGGCAGACCTTCCCCACACGTCACGCATGCCTATAGCTGCAAACCTCTCCTATTAACTCTGGTCGCCCAATTTTAAAATCAGACTTGTTAGTGACATCTCTGGGTTTGTAAAGAAAATTATGGTAAATATTCCAGCGCATATGGAAGAAATTCCAATATTGTCCCGTTTTGGACGCATGGCAGTTAATAAGTGATATGGCAGAGACAACAACTCAAGCCTGGAAACAGAAGAGATGGTCCTGTGGGTTAAATTGTGACCCTCCCCAAATTCACATGTTGAAGTCCTAAGTGTGAGCAGAGATAGCACTTTTAGGAGATAATTAAGGTTGTATGACATCATAAGGGTGGAGCCCTACTCTAATAGGGTTGGTAGCTTTACAAAAATTCATTTTCAATTACAGTTAACATATTAGTTTCAGGTGTACAACACAGGGATTAGACATTTATATACCTTATGAAGTGATCACCTTGGTGGTAAGTCTAATACCCATCATACATAGTTGTTACAATATTATTGATTGTATTTCCTATGACAATTTCTATAACTGGCATTATGTACTTCTTAATCCCCTTCACCTTTTTCACCCACACCCTCAAACCCCCTCCCATCTGGTGACCATCAATTTATTTTCTGTATCTATGAGTTTCTTTCTGTTTTGTTTGTTCATTTCTTTTGTTTTTTTAGATTCCACTTACAAGTGAAATCATGTGGTATTTGTCTTTCTCTGTTTGACTTATTTCACTTAGCATAAAACCCTCTAGGTCAACTAGGGTTGGTGGTTTTATATGAAGAGGAAAAGGCTGAGATAAGGCCACCCAGTGAGGAAGTAGCCATCTGCAGGCCAAGAAAAGAGTTCTCACCAGAACCCAACAATGATGGCACTCTGATCTCCGACATCCAGAAAATAAATTTCTGTTATTTAGGCCACCCATTCTATGGTATTTTGTTATGGAAATCTTAACTGACTAATATAGATGGAAATAATGTTATTGTAGAAAAATTCTATACTTATTTCTCATTTACTTATAAACCTGCCTCACAAACAGTTAAGAGCGGTCTCTTGTATGCCAGGCACTGATCTGGGCATTGGGCATACAGAGTGGAAGAAAAACCGTATCTGCTTCCACTTTCCAGAACTCTATGTGTCGGGGAGTGGTGCTGGCTCTGCACGGAGCTCAAAGGCTGTGATGTGCACATTTGCAGGCCAGGCAGCAGTGTTCATGAGGACACAGAGTTGCCAAAATTAATCAGCTAACTACATTTATGAAACCCACACCACGTGCACAGCCCTATTCTAAACCCAGTGGAGAAAGATTAAGAAAAACAGAGAAGACCTGTTCCTGGGCATGAATGCTAGCAATCGCATTTTTCTCAGTGCCAAGCACCTTTGCCTTTAGGAAACAGGGACAGAAACACCCTCAACTTTCAGTAGAGGGTGGCATTGCTATAGAAAAGGTAGATTCTTTGTTCAGAAAGCCAAAATAAAAGACACATCTCACTTTCTAGAGCAGGACATAAGAACTGTGCTCCTTTGATAAGTGAGAAGATTTGAAACATCTATATTCCTGTGCTTGAGGCAAGCAGGGACTTCTTAAATGCTGACCATGTTTATTCTGCTTTAATCTGTCCTGGTCCTGGAGTAGAGGAGTCAGGAGGTCTGTCAGACTCTTCTCATTCACTGGGGTCATGGGGTTGCTTTCGCAGGGGCTGCTGTTTGAAACTTGGCACATTTGAACACTTGAACACGTTGAACATTTGTCGAAGAAGTGGCATATCACGATACAAGGAGCTACATTTCTGTTCATGTGTTTCTGTCACAACTCTCAAGCTGTGTGGGGACCACTTTCATCAGAAGACAATTAGGGGATGTAGTGGACGCTTTCCCAATCACTGATTGTCTGTATCCTTAACTATGAGTTAGATTTACATCATTCTTGAGTCAGAGGGGCAGGAATAATTGTGGGTGTCTATACTGCTGAATCCTTACTGAATGCTTTCAGAAAGCTAACTGGGGTTACACCAGTAAGATCTTGGCAGAAATCGGGAAAACCTGAAAATTGTGGTCACCAATGGACATGGGACTGTCACCCTTGTCTTTGTACACTTCACTATCTGATAGCACAGATGAGCAAGCGAATTAAGATGACTCTTCTAAATCTTGACCACATTGGTGAGCTTTTCTGTATGTCCCCAGATTCCATTGGAGCCCAAGGGAGGCAGGCAAGGGGGTTGTTGAACATGCTCCCTGCAGTTTGGGCTCTAACTTCTGCCGATTCCCAACTTTATGCGTATGACTCATAATCTCTCAGTTTCCTCTAGGAGAGAGATGAAGCTAATGAGACTGACCTTTGCTTCAGGACTGTGCTGAGGATCAAGTAAGACAGTGGATGGAAAGGAGACTTGTAGTGTACTACACACGTGACAGATATTATATTTAAGTGCTTAATAACTAATTTTACATGAAGATGATAATGTTATATGATGCTTAAGTTTTCTTAGCATTTTCCAGATTTCTGTGTTAGACAAGTTAATCCTCAATTCTACCTTGTTATCTACTTTGTCAGCTAAAAGGGAATATCTTGGTCTCCTCAGGAAATTTAGTGAACAATGAAAAAGATATAAAGGCACAATTTGGATATTTCAAGTTCAAAGACTTGTCTAAAGTATTAACTTCTTACAGAAAGCTTAAATCAGGTGTACTCAGACAAAATCAGATTGGTGGGGACTTTTTCAGTTTATAATACAGGGATGATGGGTTTGGGGAAAAGGTGACTTCTATTATTTATGGAAAGGCAAAGCTATATTATTGTATACGATATAACGCTGGTCCTCTAAGCATTTTTCATGCACACATAGATATCTGGCCATTGATCAATTTCTGAGTCTATTAAGTGGTTCTCACCTAATAGTCTTCTGAGTAGGTACCAAGGCAGATGCCCATCAGATCACAACAGACCCCTTTCCTAGCAGGATCTGTGTAGCCCCTGGAGTGACTTAAAAACACTATTTTTACCTCAGGAAGAGATGCAAGACATGGAGCACCAATACCCCAGTGCTGAACCTTCTGAGAGCTCACCCATACCACCCCAGAAGAGTGGAAAGAACCATGGACTTGGAGGCCATGGCTTACATCTGAGTGCTGGACTGCCACTTTATAGGTAGGTCACCTAGATAGATCTCTTAACTCCTCTGGGAGTCCAGGTAACGCCTCTATAGGTAGGAAGAGTTTCCTTCATGTTTAGAGATCTGTTGCATTAAGTCTCTGGATGGAGGAGATGATTTTTAGGGAGGACTTCCTAACTCAGTTGTCCTATCCAGCTGGAGGACTGGGAGGAGGAGGGCATTTGGGAGAAAACAGTGACTGGAGGACCAGACAACCAGCATAGAACAAACAAGTAGACACTGACCTGGTAGCTCAACCCCAGACTCACCATCTCCCTGCTGCCCATCTCTTGCTTTGCCCAGATCAGTCTGCTGATCCAGGGACCACTGACCTGAGCTTCCATCTCATCTGATGAAGGAATTCTGACAAAGTCTTTTTCTCCAGGACTCCAAAGTCAGTGTTGCATATTTATTTAATCTCTTGATACTATTCACGTATGAGGTGGGGAGTTGGGGAGGAAGGACCTGATCTGGAGAGTGTGAGCCTCTAAGGGCCTGATACTTCCTGATCATGTAGGTCCCTAGGTCTGGGATTATTAACTATGGAACGCTGGCCCCCAGTCTCACCCGGCTAGTTCTCTAGCAGGGAAAAATCCTGCATTGCGGGGTTGGGTGGCAGGGTGCAGGGCAGTGGTGGGGGGGATTAGAAAGTTAAAAGTTAAAACCCTTCCTTAAACTTTCTGTGAGCACTAGGTGATGTGACTGCAGATAGACACTTGAATAACACATCCTCCCCTTTACTCCTTAATTACATAAGTAAGCATGTATAGCATATATTGGCTATAAATTATGTTTTACTGTGCAAGCCATTTAAGCAGCACAGCAAACCCCTTCAGTACTCCCAAGTCTTCACATTTTTTTTCCTCCCCTTCCCCACCTTGATCCCAGAGGTGGGATCCCCTTTCCCCCTGCCCCCTCTCCCCCCCCCCCAGCGTCTGCCAAGGGCCCATTAAAGAAATAATTTCCCACCCTGCCCCCAACAGCACCACACACCTGGTAATAAATAATATGATCATTGCCTAACAGGCACTCAGAAGAGCCCTGTGATAAATAAGGAGACTTCCCATCTCTCCACAGGCTCTGCAGCGAGGGCTGGCAGAGGAGAGTTCCCTATTAAAGAACTCGCATAGCCACAGGCAAATTCTCTTACTTCGTCTCCTTGTGGAGACCTTTTCTTAAAAGCTGAGATTGCTCTGATGGTTCAAGGTGCTATTGAGCTCTAACCAGGGACAATTACAAGACTCCAGTCGCAGCATCTGAGGCGATGCTTGTGTCTGATAAGGTTGCTGGAGAATAATGCAAAGGAGAGAGGCCCGATAATGGGTTGCTGAAAGGATGGGATGAGGCATCTTTGCCCAGAGCCTGAAGACAGAAGCAGCCTCCCCCTATCCCACCCCCAAATTCTTTTCCATTTTTATTGCATTAGAAAAACTACTCTCTAAACATGCACTTCAGAAATGATTTTTTTTCTAGCTCCAAGCTAGTAATGCTCCTCGCCAACTGATTTTTTTTTTTTTTATCATGAGAGGTTTTGAGAATAATTCTGCTTTTCTTGTTCAGTTTTTTTCCTGTTTTCTATTGAGAAAACCAGAGAGGGAACAATTGCATTTTGTCCCTTCCCTTTCTTCAGTTGTATGGTTATTCCATAGAATTTTCTACCTTACCTTATTTTTGGTTTTCAAAGCCTTTCACAAAATACTAAAAATCAAAAATCCCACAGCCATTCTTTCATGGTATTTTCTATTTCTCTTTTTATTTTCTTGCCTGTGGTCTGTTGTCTTTGGGAGATCTCTCTCTCTTAGAATTTTATGAAAGCGATTAATTACATTTAGAAATTCAGGCCATTTCGGCAATCAACAAAAGATGTTAATTCAATCCAAAGACAGGTAAGCAACCAGGAGATAACAGGGGTAGGGATATATGAGAGAGTTTGCTCGTTTGCCTTTCTCAGTGTGGTCGGAAGCCTAGATTTCCCGCCTGGACAAGGCAGAATCAGAATAGGTGCAGTGAAATAGTTTGGGGCCGTGACAACACAGTTGTAATCCCTCCATTTTTTTTCTCTCTCTCATTCACTTTTGAACTCCAGGAGATGTACCATAGGGAAGGCCTAAGAGCTCTGACTGTGAATCAGAGACCAAATTCCTTCCAATGTGTATGTGTGTGTGAGCAGGGGGAGGGGGACAGCGTCGGTGAACCCAGGCTGTTTCTCAGTCATGCACTTCTCTCGCCCACTGTTTGAAGCCATGTCTGTGGGTGAATGAAATTAACAAGGATACTTGCTCCTACCCAGAAGATTATTCAAGAACGAGTTGCTGACCTCAAAGAACGCAAGCTTGTGCCAAAATTAACACAGGTAGATCAATAATAGATCGATAACCATATGTTACAGATGTCAGATGCTGTTGAAACCCACAGTACCAGGAAAATGGTGAGGGCTTGGGTACTTAGGGTCATCATTGAAGATAAAGTGGGAATTACCTGGGCTTTTAAAATAGCTCTTTGGACCATGTGCTTCCAGAGAGAAGTCATTTTCAGTCCTCCCTTAAGAGCTATCCCATGATCAGGTAATGCCTGGTCTGCTGCATAGGAAGGTGAACAGACATGTGTCTGTGATTCTAGCTCTTAAGTCCTGTTTTGAATCTCCGTGAATACTTCCCTAGAACAGAGGGCATTGGATCTGAACTTCCTTTACTTCTGGTGGTTTCTGACTCACTCCCATTAGCAGGGGAGTAATGTCAGACCTACTCCATACAACTGAGGCTCCAACATGGGTGATGAGGAAGCACAGGAAATTAGAAGAGACCTAGAAGCCAATTCCAGTCCTCACTGTCTGTAAATCAAAAGCAACAACCTTGGGCGGATCCTTTCCCATCTCTGAGTTTTTGTTTCCTCATTTCTTCTGACATGAAGGTTTGATGAGAACAAATATCCATTTAGGGTGCAACTCTCAGAGGCTAATGGCCATGTGCTGGAGGCCAGCCATCTTACTTGCCCTGAGGCAGCTTATGATGGTGAGTAGCTGGCAACTGCAAACACTCCCTCCTGAGTTACACAAAGATCCAGCAGGATTTTCAAACCTTCATTTCCGGTGTGGCCAGTAGGTAAAGGCCAAACAGGCATCTAGGATTAGGGGTTTCTAGTCTCAGAAAAGGGCAACATGATCCTAAGGAAGAATCTTAAGCGTTATTTCAGTGAGTGTTATCCTGTCACATATAGCCTCACTTGAAGGGGAAAATATGGGGCTAGAGCTCTAGAATAGAATTCCTATGGTTTAAACTCAGGAATCTGGGGCAAGTGGGGAGAAATTGCAGGTGAATCAGACAAAAACAAAACAACTATAGTTTTAATTCATTTTGGAACCATCAGGCCCTCAAGTGGCAAACTTGGGGCTTGGACCAACTACAAGATTTGTGGAGCCCAGTGCAAAAGGAAGATGTGGAGTCCTTATTCAAAAATTGTTAAGAATCTCAGGAACAGTGAGCATTAAACCAAGCATGAGCCTTTGTAAACACGGAGTCCTGTGTACTGCTCTGGTCACACATCCATGACGTTGCCTCACTGGACACTTTCCCAGATGAGGTGAGGCCGCTGACTACTGGTTTTAACAGAATGAGGTAAGTCCAAAGAGGTCATTTGTGTGATCAGCATAGAATCCAATCGACTAGGTTCCAATCACAGGGTGCATAGAAGACTAACATTTTATAGACGATTCCTATTTAAAGCATTCTCTAGTATCATCGCCATTGCCTGTGTTTCACTGCTTTTTTGTTATTGTTTTCTTGTTCAGAAAGTGCAGCATCAAATATGTAAAATATATTCATGAATTTTTGGTTACTTTATTTCAATACAAAAAGTATGTATTGATTGATAGTCTGTGTTGCACTATGAGATGTGAGGGGTGTGGAGGACATTGCCCTCGTCCCCAAGGAATGATGGTGCTCGTTCATTCATCAGAGTGGCCCAGAAGTACGTATCCATACGGTGACTTCAGCAGCCATCAGGAGGTGCACCTTTTATGTATCTGGACACAACAAAAGGGGTCTTCCTTAATGATAGTTTGTGGATCAGACCTGTGACATTTTCAGGCTTAGTATTCAGGAGTTTGGTCATTTAACATGGTCTAAAGATGCCTAATGTTTTGCTGAGGCACAAATTTGAATCAGGAGCTGAAAGGCTGGACGGAAGGGCCAGACACTTACCCTGACCACTTGCTCACATCAGCCTTTGGTCATGGCTTTGGATCTCTTCATTTATCATTACCTATGTACTTCATGGGACTAATTCTATGGTGCAGCAGTATTAAAAAGGTGGGCAATTCATACGGGACTTAGAGCTTACTCCTCTAAAAGGCTAAGGGGTAAATGTGAGTCAAATTTTTTCTTATTCAAACTGGTAATCTCCTCATTGGTCTCACACAGAGAGCTGAATTACTCCCTCTGTATCTCTATTTTTATGCCCTGGTTCTCCGTCTCATCCATTGGTTTATACTTTCCCACTATTTTTAACATTCCTAAGGAGTCAAAACTCTTCCAAAATAAGGCTTGTGTCTATGTCCTTTCCCACATTTGTGACAGAGACTCCATTTTCATATGCGCCAAAGGAAATATACAAATCAACATGTTGAAAAATAACAAAATTGATTTGCATAATTTGGGTGGAAAGATGTGTAAAGAATATTTTATTTGTAAGTCAGTTAAACATTTGGGGCCTCAAGTAGTTAATGCTAACATTAAAAGATAAGATTTATAAATCCAATGACATTTCTAGGTTTTCAAAACAGAGATGTATGAATTGCTGTTTATCAAAGAACTTATTTTTAAAGAGTCATAGGTCCTTCTACATCAAAATAAAAAGCTTCTGCAGAGCAAAAGAAACCATCAACAAAACAACAAGAAAGCCCACTGCATGGGAGAACATATTTGCCAATGTTATATCCGATAAGGGTTTAATCTCCAAAATTTACAGGGAACTCATACAACTCAACAAAAGGAAGATAAACAATCCAATAAAAAAAAATAGGCAAAGGACCTAAAGAGACACTTTTTGAAAGAGGACATACAGAAGGCCAAGAGACATATGAAAACATGCTCAAAGTCACTAATCATCCAAGAGATGCAAATCAAAACAACAATGTGGTACCATCTCACACCTGTCAGAATGGCTATCATCAACAAATGACAAGTGCTGGTGAGGATGTGGAGAAAAAGGAACCTTCTTACACTGCTGGTGGGAATGCAGACTAGTGCAGCCACTATGGAGAACAGTATGGAGTTTCCTGAAAAAGATAAAAATGGAACTCCCATCTGACCCAGTAATCCCACTTCTAGAAATATACCCCAAGAAATCAGAAACACCAGTCAGAAAGAATATATACACCCCTATGTTAATAGCAGCACAATTTACAATAACTAAGATTTGGAAACAGCTTAAGTGCCCATCAGCAGATGAGTGGATTAGAAAACTGTGGTTCATCTACACAATGGAATACTACGCTGCTATAAAAAAGAAGGAACTCTTACCATTTGCAAAAGCATGGATGAACCTGGAGAGCACTATGCTAAGCGAAATAAGCCAGTCAGAGAAAGATAAATGTCACATGATCTCACTCATTTGTGGAATATAATGAACAACATAAACTGATGAACAAGAATAGAGCCAGAGGACAAAAATATTTTAGAATAGAAGTAATCCTATTATTTGCAGTTTTTAATATTTCCTACAACTTTTGTGATATTGTACTATGTTAGTACAGTTTTGGTAACATTATTTAAAATCTTTTTTTCTTGAAATATTTATGTTTATTACATGTAACATTATTATATTTAAAATCCCTTTTCTTGAAATACTGTTTATTGCATGTAACATTATTACACTTATAATAATTTTTCTTGAAATATTAATGTTCATTGCATGTCATATAATAAAAATAACATAGATGGTGCCAGGTGGGAAATGGAAATACCGAGAACACTTTGTAAAGCACATGATTGTCTAACTACATGCTGTATACCTGAAACTAATACAAAATAATATTGAATGTAAACTGTAATTAAAAATACATATTAAAAAATAGGTCCTTAATGCTGGAAAACCCCAGTAATTTCATAGTGATCATCTCAGAAAGCCCCAACTTCATGAGTTAAGACGCTGTTTTGTTCCTCGAGAGTCTTTAGATCAACCTTTCAGCATGAAAGCCAATGCCAGGACTAGGCAGTGGTGAGGCCTGTGTTTCGAAGGAAGACTAAAACAGCTGCTTTCCCTATATGGCCCCTAACTGAAGAGGATTTCTCAGAGTTCCACAGCTTCCACCCAAAGAGCCATGACTTTTTTCAAAAGTGTGCATGTGCCAAAAGCCCTCACTGATTTAAGAATTTAGTGTTCGTGAACTCTCTCATGTCTAAGAAGAAAGAAAAAAAGCAAGCAAGAAAAAATAATTCTCAGTTTCCTAGGGTTCTAAAACTTATTTTTTTAAATTAAATATTTTAAGCTGAGGATTTTCAAATCAACTATTAACTTTTCAGAGTTTCATTATAGTTTTTAAAAAAATCATAATTACTTGAGTTAGGGAGAGGGGGTGTCTACTTTATTCCTAATGGAAACCATACATATAGATGAAGTGTCTATATAAAAATAGGAACGGTGATTATATTAATGCGGTCTAACTGATATTCAATAACTCACCCTTCTATTTTCTATTGTCCATATTTAAATACTTCAAAAAGAATTCTAATCAAGTGGAAATTAATAGGGAAGGAAAGGCTGGGACTGGCAGGAGAAGGTTCTAATCCTACTATCTCTTAATATTTCAAAGTCTCCTTTATTTTCTTAATAAAAGGGTGAGAGAAAGAGAGGGAGAGAGAGAAAAGGGAATTAATTCAGGGCTCTGAACTGTCCTCTCATCTTAATGCTTTAAATAAATTCTAAGAGAATATTATACATGAGAAGGCTATTTCTGGCCAATGGCCGGGGTTTACTTTTGCTTCTCAATTTTTTTTCTATCTTTCCTTCTTTCTTCCCTTTATTCTACCTATCTTCTCTCCCCTCTTTCCTCCCAGTGATGAGAACTATATTTAAAGTCCAAGCTCCCCGATATTATCTAGCTGCACAGTCTCCCTGGCCCCCTTCTTCCCCACTCCATCAGCCGGGCACTGCTCCACACATCCTATGCCTCCCTGCCTCTGTGTTTCTGGACTTGCTTTTCCCTTATTTTTTCCTCTTCCCTCAAGTCCTATTTATTCTTCAAGTCCCATCTCCTCTATAAAAGTATTTCTATGTAGCTTCTTAAAAATTATAGTAATAATGAAATACTTTAACTGTAAATATTTATTGAGCATCCTAGTTTTCTAGGCAATTTACTTGCACTGTATCATTTAGTCCTCTCAGTAATATCTAGGAAATGATCCCAACTTCCTGGGTAAGGTCTGAGACTATGAAAAGGTTAAGTCAATTGTCAAAATATGACTCTTGAGTGGAAGAGCTGGAGGAAGGGTTCTAACAATTGCTTCCTCTCTTGTTCCTAAACTGGGAACATATTTAAAGTCAAAACCCACACAATTTAATAAAGTTCTTTCATTATTTCATAGGGCAACATCAATTTTATTAAGCAAACTGATAAGCTTTGTGAAGAGCACAACCATATCTCACATTTGTGTGTATCTCCCCAGGATCTCATTGGGAAGGTACACAGTAGTTTCTCAGTGCCTCTTAATGATAAAGGTCAGGTTTTTCCCTATGAACTTGATCATTTTCACTGTATGCACTCAATCACCATGTAAACCCAATTTAGGTCTTCTAGATATACACATTATCCTGCATTTCCTTAAAATTAAGTTAAATGAGTCAATGTTGAAACACTAAAATGAGTCAATGTTAAAACACTAGAAAGTTGCTATCTAATATATATTACCAATTGATCAACTGATTGATTGATTGGCTCATTTACTTCCCAAATACTTATTGACCACTTTTATGTGCCAGACACTGTTTTAGGCACGGAGGGGATACAGCAGTAAAGAAAATATACAGAAAATGGTACCTTCACTGTGTTGCTTAGATTCTAGTTGGGGTAGACAGAGAAATAAATAAGTAAAATATATGTTAGATGGCAATAAAACTATCCAGAAAAATACAGTAGAAGAGGAGCTAAAGAGTTGGTAGAAGTGGGGAGAGGACTATAATTTTATATAGGATGATCAGGAAAAAACTCACTGAGCACAGACAGGAAGGAGGTGAAGGAATGTGGATAGATAGTCAAGATAGTCCAGGCAGAAGGAAAAGCAAATACAAAGGAGAGAATATGCCTGAAATGTGCAAGAACCAGCAAGGAGGTCAGAGTAGCTCACTTACCTGAAATCATAGGAGAGAAAGTATATTTTCTAATTATATATATATGTAAACACTGGTAAAAGTTTAATATAGACCAACATGGGCAGGCAAATGTCCAAAGGCCACTCATGAATTTCGAGAAGATAGGACAGGAGTACAAATGTATTACTATAAAAAAAAAAAAAGACTGAAATAGAGTTTTAGCCCATATCCCTAGAAAACAAAGTCTGAGGCAAGGAGTAAGAGCTGAGTCTTCATCTGGGAGATAAAATCCCAGGATGCCAAGAACATAAAGGGACGTGAGCAGGGAGGAAGGGAATAGGGCAAGATGACCCATGACTTTTCTGGTCATTGCCTCATGGGAGCCTGAAAAGATAAGCAAGGCAGCTTCAGAAGCTGTGGTTGGCCCTGACCATGGGGGAGAAAGTAGAGGAAATTTTATGGTGGGTTCCCTGCCCTCACCTGTTTCCCACTGGTCAAATTTCATTTACCAGCTAACCATCACTGTCCCCCCACCCCACTCCCCGATCCTGGGACTTCCAGGTTGTGAAACCTGGCATTGTTGTCAGCTTCCCATGCCTGTGGTGTGACAGCTCATTAAAGTTTAGACATGGCAGGAGGAGACAGAGACCAGACCTGCCCCTGGTTAGCCTGACTGCTCTATAGCCGCCAAGCGGGGAAGCTGAGGACACCCATACAAGCAACCTGTAAGCCCCAGGCAGTGGGAAATGTGGGGTCTGAGTGGGGTTGCTGGGCAGAGCACGTAGCCGAGGGCCTGGAGGTGGCAATGCTGATGGAATCTGAGGAAACACATGTTTGATACAGCTAGTTAATAGCAATATTTATCAATAACAAATGCTTACACAACCCTAAAAGCAAATAAGACAGAAACACTACTTCCCCTAAGTTTGGGGTAAATTGTGTAGGAGATTAGTTGTATGTATATATGCATGTTTTGTGACAAGAGGAGGGTGGGGTGAAAAAAATGCATTGAGAGAAGAAACACCTAAGCTATAAATAAGAAAATATAACAGAATGATGTGGATTGGTTACTCTCTTGGGAACACCAACTAGCTACATTAAGTTACCATAACCAGGTCAATTTCAATTACAAGAGTGTCCCACAGGAGTTAAAGCTAATAGGAGAGAGAGTATGGAAACCTATAAGATTAAAAAAAATTTTTAAACTAATTTAACTGGCTTAATATGAATGAATCTCCTACTTTTTAAAATCGACAAATGGAGGAAGTTGATAGATTTAATCATGACTGAAAAATCACTGTGTAAATCTTATAGACATCTAAAATATTAGATAACCTATTCTGCTTTTTTTTCCCAATTTTTAAATCATTTAGTTATTGGAGAGACATAGTCATAGAAGTAACTCCAAAAATTTAATTTAGTGCAATGTAATATTTTTTTATAAAGCAAACAAATCTAAAAGGAACAGAAACATATAACTATACTAGAGGCCCGATGCATGAAATTCGTGCAAGAGGAGGCCTTCCTTCCCCTGGCTGCCGGTACCAGCTTCCCTCCAGCATCAGGAACCCAGGCTGCTGGCACCCGCTTCCCTCTGGCACCCGGGACCCGGGCTTCCCTCCTCCGACCATCGGCAGGCACCGGGGCCCAAGCTGGCTTCCCTCAGGCCACCCGCTGGCACCCAGGACCCGGGCTGGCTTTCCTCCAGCCCCAGCTTCGTCAGGAAGGATGTTGGGAATGACGTCTGGAAGACATCTGGTCTAATTAGTATATTACCCTTTTATTATAGACTAGAGGCCTGGTGCACGAAATTCGTGCACGGGGGTGGGGGGGGGGGGGATGTTGTCCCTCAGCCCAGCCTGCAGTCTCTCCAATCTGGGACCCCTCAAGGGAACCTTCATTTTTGACTCCAGGAGTGTGGTGGAAAAACCCTAGATCACCTTCTTGGATTCTTATAACTCAAGTTACCAAGAACACTGCAAGTGGCAGTGTACAGGTAGCTTAGCCAATGAGCGGTCAGAAAAGGTGTTTACTCTCAAACTGGTTTGGCTCAGTGGATAGACCATGGGCCTGCAGACTGAAGGGTCCCAGGTTTGATTCCTGTTAAGGGCATGTACCTTGGTTGGAGGCACATCCCCAGTGGGGAGTGTGCAGGAAGCAGCTAATCGATGTTTCTCTCTCATTGATATTTCCGACTATCTATCCCTCTCCCCTCTTCTCTGTAAAAAAAAAAAAATCAATAAAATATTTTTTTAAAAAGATGTATCCTCTGCAGCTCATGCAGCCCCTGGGTTGTGTCCACTGGGCTAGGGGCGTGTCCCTGCCACCCAGTGGTGGCTGCCAGGGTCTCTGCACACCCCAGAGGCCAGCAGCCATCCCCCTGTGGAGGGCGCTGGGCTGGGGGCGTGGGCACAAACTGCCACTTGGTGCTGAAGCTTGGAAAGCCTCTGGGGCAGGGCGGGAACATCCCCGTATTCAAACGCCCTGAGGCCAGCAGCCATCCCCACCATGGGCCCCAGGCTGGGGGCATGCAGGGACCCTGGGCAGCATGCAGCGGTGGCTGCCAGGGTCTCGGCACACCCCAGAGGCCAGCAGCCAGCCCCTAGACATGGGCGCCTGGCTGGGGGCGTGGCCCCAAACCGCCGCTTCATGCTTGAGCCTTTGCAAGCTGCTGGGGGTGGGGCGGGAACATCCCCTCCCGCCCGCCAGGCAGCTTGGTGCCTGCACCCATAGGCTTTGAGTGGCCAGGGGGCATTCTGGGACTCTTGCCACTCAGGTCCTAAGCGCGGGCCTACAGGCTAGGAGAGGCCTGGGTCCGGAGGATGTTTCCGGGACCCAGGCTGCTCAGCGCCCGCATATGCAAATTAACCGCCATCTTGTTCGCTCTGATTGGCTGTGGGCGTAGCGAAGGTATGGTCAATTTGCATGTTTCTCTTTTATTAGGTAGGATAGCCAGGTATATCACTAAGGGAGAACTGTATGCAACACATTTTTGGTGTCTGCCATGAAACGCTGCTTTATAAAGATTGAATTTAGAATTGCTTACAATTCGCTCCTTTATTTCTTGGCCATTCTTCTGACTCTGGACCTGATGCCTGCCCTCTAGCCACATTTCCTTGGCCTTGCTCTAGTCTGCCTTCTGTCTGAAAAATAGTTTCCTAAAAATTCAGTCAATGGGACTGGTCTGTTGAACTTTAATTTGGCATCATAGTAAGATCTCATTCCAGAGGTGGCTCACAGAGTTGTCAGCTAAAGGGGCCTGCAGAGTGTCAAGGCAACCCTTCATTTTGCACCTAGGTAAAGCCAAAGTCTACAGAGCAAAAGAGACTTGCCCAGTGCCTCCCAACAAAAAAGAAATGCACATAAGGAAAAAGAAAGAAAGAAATGTCTGCTGCCTTCTATCAGCATGCATTTTTAAATATCTACTTTCATTTCTATACATAGATGGGAAGCATGAGTAAAGAAGAGGCTTAAGATTCAATTGAAATGAACACCTTTTATATTACTTATTTATTGCTGCATACCAAATTACGCTAAAGCTTAGTAGCCTAAAACAATAAATATTTTTCGCTCACAATTTTTGTTGATCAGGAATATGGGAGAAGCATCGGTGGGTGCTCCTAGCTCAGGGTCTTATCCTACAGGCCGGACCTGCAGTGTTTTGAAAGTTTACTTGGAGGTAGAAGATTTGCTTCCAACATGACTCACTCACATGGCTGTTGGCAGGAGGCCTCAGTTCCTCATACATATAGGGCTACTATGTCTCATTACCTGGAAATTGGCTTTTGCCAGAACAAGTGATCCAAGAACAGGGTGCAAGCCACAGTGATTTTTATGACTTAGCCTTGGAAGTGACATGCCGTCACTTCTGTTGCATTCTATTTGTTATATATCAGTCAATCCTATTAATTGTGGGAGGGCCCTACACAGGGGTGTGATTGCTGGGAAGTGAGATTATTTCGGGGTTGGGGATCATAATAGAGGCTGGCTACCACAATTCCTTTGAATCAAAACCAGAGGTTCCTTAGCTTTGTTTGGAAATAATACTCTAGTGCTTAATAATTATCATTATCAAGAAATTCTACCTATCTTCTCTCTAATCAGTTTTGCTGCCTTTTAGTTTTCAAACTACTTTTCCGTTCACCACTATACATGATTGCTACAACAGTCTTTGAATATAAAAGTAGGGTTGGAATTTCTGCTTGAGAAACAAAGAAGCACAGGCATACAAAGGTTAAGTAATTTGCTTAAAACCACCCAATGGCAGAGCTGAGGGCTAGAATACTCTTTATTGAGGTTCATGTCATTTAATTACATCACCCTCTCTCCCCTTTCTTGATTATCTTTCTTCCTCCTGATCATTATCCATCATTCAGTAAATACTTTCACTCATGGCTCAAATTCTTCCTCTCTACCTTACCTAGATGACTTCATTGTCTAAGACTCTAAGCATATGAATCTAGTCATTATGCTGAACTCTCTATTCCTTCACCTTCACATCTCCAATGACTGTCTTCTCTTCCCCCTAGTTATCCACATCTGTGATCACTCCATGGACTCTGTCATACTGCTCTATCTCCAAATTTACTAATTCCAGCATCTAGCATTCTGACCACAATCTCCTCTCCTGTCATCACCATCTGTGATGGTTAATTTTATGTATTAATTTGGCTAGGCTATGGTGCCCAGTTGTTTGGTCAAACAGTCTAGATGTTGCTGTAAAAATATTTTTAAGATGTAACATCTTAAAAGTATTTTTAAGATGATTTATTTTTAAATCAGTAGACACTGAGTAAAGCAGATTACCCTCCATAATGTGGGTGGGCCTCATCTTGTCAGTGGAAGACCTTACAAGCAAAGACTGAGGTATTGAGACAGATAGACAGGAAGAAAGAAAGAAAAGAAGGAAAATAAAGAAAGGGAAGAAAATATCATAGCTCCTGCCCTTAAAGAACAATCAGACTAGTAGAAAAGACAGACATATGCAACACAGTCTTCTTGTATTGCAACGTTATAAAGGTGAATACAGGGAAAAGCAGGATGATCATAAAAGAGGTCATTTTCGTGGATAGGGAGTTAGTTGACAGTAGTCAATAAAGTTTTTGTAAAATGGCATCTAGCAAGTGTGGGTCTCTACTAAAAAATGAGTCCTCTCTCATTGTGAGAACAAAAATACTAGGTGGAGAATCCAAAGAATTTTAGTCCCCAAACTATCTCTGAGAAGCCACGCAACTTTGATCCGCTTACTTAACCAACTTGGAGCCTTAGTCTCAACTAGACAAGCATGTTGGACTAGATTATTTTTGACAGATATTTCTCATAATTTAAGAGTCCATGTTTAAAATCTCTGCTGCTATTTACTGTCCAGGCCTCCTCAGTGATCTCAAGCAGCTTACAATCATGGCCTTGGAGGGCAAAAACAAAACAAAACAAAAAAAAAAAACCCACACATTTATTTAAGCTACTTTGGTTGTGGCGTTTGTATGCTTTACCTATTCAAATGAACATTTTCATGGTTATGTTTTGCATTTGAATTGTGCTACTGACACATAAAATGAATCAAGTAAGTATTCTTTTCTACGTTATGTTTTATCGGTTCTCCCATTTTGTAGATGAAAAAACTAAGAGTCCGAGAGAATGAAAAGCTTGCATAACCTAACTTGATAAGTGAAAATAGGTTTTAGATAAAAACTGTGCTTTTCGAGTACCTGATTCCAAAGCCAGGGTTCAGGCTGGGGATGCAGGTCTTTATCATCTGGAGGACAGAATGCTGTAATTTTCCTTTCTTGGGGATTTCTTTGAAAATCATCTCAATGCAACAATTCTTGCAGAAATAAGAGTACAACTTTTCTTTGACACAATCTCTGGGAAACTGATCGAGCCTTTCTCACTGATGGCACTGGTCCTTTTGGGAAAATAGAGTCTGAAGTCATTCTGTAACAAGATGATGACTAGTTTAAACCTTTCTTTCCCTCTTGAACGGGGACAAAGTATTCCGTCTTCTGGTTTCTCCTTGTGAATCACATTTTATCGAAAAACTAGAGAGTAAATTGAAAAATTTTTTTTCTTTTTAAAATATTTTCTAAGTCTTCAGCCCCAGAATTGGGACTTTATTGTAAAGTTTGGGTATTGTTTTTTGTGTGTGTATTTTCTGTTCAACATAGAGAAACCAAACAATGCCTTAAGTCTAAGTTGGGGCTTGGAGAACAGTTTCCCCACTTATGACATTCGCTTTGATGCCCAGTAGTGCCAAGACTGAGACTAAAACAAAAAACTTTTTCACTGCTTCTAAGTCTAATTCTAGTTGTGTCTGCTTTGGGGCTCAGGAACTGCTTCAAGTGGGGTTCATCTCAGTAACACAAAAATGGCTGATCACATGAACATGATTTAAAAAAATCATGACTATCTCAACAGACACAGAAAAAGCATCATACAAAATTCAACATCCATTCATGATAACTAAACTTGGATAAGAAGAAAACTTATATAAACCCTACATTAATATTTTTTATAGTGAGAAACTGAGTGTAGGTCTCTGCTCCATTCATTTGCTTGGCTGGAATTCTTTCTCAAACTACCCCCCCCCCCACCCACACCCCCCATTGGTATGCAGGCAGTGGATACTTTGAATTCTTGCATTTATGCAAATATTTTTCTTTCACCCTGATTGGTAACTGAAACTGGAATCCCTGTGTAGCAATCATTTTCTCTCATGACCTACAGATATTATATTCCTATCTCAGTCTTCTAGTCTAATCCAATCTGATTCTTTTTCAATTGTAAGAAATTTGCTCCGTTTGAAAGTTTTTAAGATTTTCCAATTCCCCTTGAAGTTCAGGACATTTTATGGAATGCTCCTAAATGAATCCTGCCTCATGAATACTGCCTGAAACTTGGACTCCTGGATTCAGTCTATGTCTTTCGGTCTGTCTTCAACTCAGGGACATTTTTTTTTCTATTATTTATTTAATTATTGTTTCTCTATGTGTTCTTTTTTATCCTTCTGGAACTCATTTTTTTCATGTTAGGGCTTCTGGTTTGCACTTTGAATCCTTATCTTTTCCCTCTCTGTATTTTTGCTGTGTGTGAGATATTCTTTCTACTTGATCTTCTAGACTACTGATTTGGGTATCTGCTGTGACCATACTCTCAACTTAGTTCATCTTACTACCCTTAATTCATATCTTACATCTAGAAATTCATTTCATGGCTGTAAATGAATCTCACTAATTGCTGTATACTTTTGTGCAGGTGGCATTTGACTCATCCAGCAATTCTATTTAACTAGGACTTCCTGTTTTGTATTTTTGACTTGTTTTTTTTATCCCTGTCTTCTGTTGGTTTTCTTTGTCTAGTCTTTAGAACTCAGGTGCAGCTGATTACCTTAAGTTATGGCAGTCTCAAGACTGATGGATTAATGCTATATCATAAAGCAAGTGGCCAGTCTCTGATTGAAGTACCAAGATGGACCTTTCTTCTCTCTGATCAACTCAGTTCAAAGGCTAGAGTTCTTAGCTTCAGGGAGCCCTTAGCCATCTTTGCCATGGAGATGGGTAGGTCTTTCCAGAAATATTCATATAAGCTGATGCTGTCCTTCCTTGAGAGGATACATGGATTTCTAAGAGTTAGAGCTCTTATATGATTCTCAACTCATGACTCCCTCATTTTTGGTTCTCAAGCATTTACTAAACCTACAGAGAGAAAAGTCCTACCCGTGTACTCCAAGTGGCATGGTAGAACCTGAACCTGGTTCGTATATACTATTCTCCATCTATCTGCTGTGTCTTATAGTCTGGTTCTTAAAGGAGAAAACTGGTGGACACATTGTAGTTAAGGAGAAGAGTCAGCCAAGAGTATATACAGACATCACCTTCAAGAATTACTTCTCAGTTCCATGTACAACCAACCAACACACCAGGCCATTCCTCTATGCTCAGATTGTTCCAACGGGACATCACATTTCCAAACCAGGGGCCTTAACTTCTCAGAACCCACCTATTCTGGGGAGGTAAATTGAACAAAAAATTACCTTTCTAGACAACATTTTGTTATTATCAATCACTGCCCTGATAGTGATAGCAAATAGGTTTAATCTTATTTTTCAACTCTAATTTGTTAATCTGCCCTATAAATATTTACTGAATGCAAACATGGTCCCAGATACTGTTCTAGGTACTAGAGATGCATCAGTGAACCTGAATCTTTTAGCAACTTCCATCAGGAACCCTGTATTAAAGAGCTTTTAGGACCCAATCTGAGCTGAGAAATGGAGTGCTGCAGTGAATTAGTGGCATCTTGCATGGGCAGAGAATTTGAATAGGGCAGCATATGTGTCAAGTATTTGTTACATCCTTCCCCCCTTAGAATAATGCTTAGTTTATCTCCGGGTTCGAGTAGAATATATCTTCCTACTTTACTTTGAAACTTCCTTTTTGTGACTTGCTGAAATTTTTCTGACTCTGGGATATTGAACACATTTTGTATTAAGTTGGGATCTACAGACCTTCTAGCCTCTTTCATACTGGTTGCTGCATGTCTCATCTTTTCAATCCAACAACCACAAAAGCACTTCTCCAGAGGATTTGAGCCCCTTTCCTTAAGCACAACTTGGCAGGAGCTATAAGGGACACTATATTATAGATCTTTGGCAATGCTAGTTGTTGTGTCATTTTAAAATTAGAAAGGAGTAATTTCTTGTTCTTAATGGAGAAAGCACTCCTCTCCTATAAAGTATCTTAAGTCATTATTGCTATTGAAATGGAGAGCATTTCCTTAAATTTTATACCTAGGCACTTCAACTTGTCTCACCTTAATTCAAGCTCTAATTGTCATTCCCTTGTAACTATTATTTTCTGTCTTTATTAAAAATTATGTCTTCTTAGATATTCTGTAATTTCACTGTAACATGTCTAAACAGATTTATTTTTTATTCATTCTGAATATCATAGTTTTTGTCTCTCATCAATGAAGAAAAATTCTCATCTATTATCTCTTTAAATATTGCTGCTTCTTCATTGTCTCAGTTCTCTCTTTCTAGGACTCCTGTTACTTCTTCTCTTTGCCTCCCTGCAATGCATTCTGGATAATTTTTTCAGATTCATCTTCCAATTCATCAATTCTTTACCCAACTATATCTAATTAGCCTTTTAAGCAATTCAATCATTACTTTTTAACCTTAATTATTATATTTCTATTTCTGGAGGCTTTATTTAGTTCTCTTTTAAACCTGCTTCTTTCTTGGTCTTTTCTTGAGCGTTACCAATCACTTTCCATTAAATGCATAGTTTGGATTTTTTTGTTCACACATGTAATGTAAATTTTGGTTAATGAAAGGGCCAGTTTATGCTTATAAATCTCCAAGGGAGACATTATTTTCTCTTCATTTAGAGCTAGGACAAGTTGCCTCCCAACCCCCAAAATTGTCTTTTACCTATTGCCATTCTTTGGGAGACACAGATTTAAGCAGAAAGCTCTGATCTGACTTCCCACATTATATTGACCTTAAGCTTTGTCTATGTTCCCAGACCTGCCCTTGAAAACTCAAACTCTAATTTGTCTGGAATAAGCAGACATCCTGGGAATCCATTGGCACATTGCCCATCTACCTTTCTGGATTATTGCTTTATTATTATTTTTTGCCTTAAGTATTTTCCTTCTATTTTATCAGCTTAGCTATGGAATAAGCCTCCACGTAGTTAAATATTTTATTTAGTATTTTCAGTTATTTTGCACCATTGGAGTTTCCTGAACATTTTAGTTCACTCTATTGCCAGGAGCAGATGTCTCCATCATGTTTATATCTACCTTCACTTGTTCAGATTTCACATCTATATACGATTGATTGATTTATTCATTTTTATTGGTAGCTGGACTCTTAGAATGCAGCCCTTTAAAGGAATCAGTTTCCTTTCTGCCCATATCTGTTTCCTTCTTTTTCCTGCCCACCACTGAAATCTATTAATTACAACAAATTTAAGCAGAACATAGCAATGTCTTCCATCAGAGTTGTAAATGCTTATAAAACACCTTATGCGATGGATATAATGCAAAGTGGATTCATTTTCATATTTAAAACCTATTCTCTTGCCTAGCTGGCATGGCTCAGTGGTTGAGCAGGAGGTTCAATTCCCAGTCAGGGCACATGCCCCGGTTGCAGGCTTGATCCCCAGAGTGGGGCGTGCAGGAGGCAGCCAATCAATGATTCTCTCTCATCATTGATGTTTCTCTCTCTCTCCCTCTCCCTTCCTCTCTGAAATCAATAAAAATATATTTTTAAAAAAATCTATTCTCTTTTCCAGCTCTGTTCCCAGCCTACTGGTGATAAAGGGACAGATCACATTATGGTAAATTAGAATAGCCAACGACAGAATCTGAATACTTAAGAAATAATCATTAAGAAATTATCATTTTAGCAAACAACATGCACCTACCTACCTATTTCAGTAGACAGTTGCTGAGCACCTACCGGATACCTACCAGGCTAAGCACAAGGGATAACAGACCAAATGACACTGAACATGTGCAGTGTGAAATACTAGCACATGCACAAACAACATCAGTCCACACTGGACCCTGTCCTATGCGCCTCCACCAGGGTTAGCCACTAAGAGTTCTTCCTTTTCTTCCTTTTCCCTTCCTTCATAAGCAACCTTGATAGTGAAAAATCTGGGAGGAGCCTTAACTTGCCTGTGGCTGAAAGATCAAATAAAGTATACACAATGGCCAGCAAAACTCAGCAAATCCCCCAGTTTTGCCCCTTTGAAGAGAAATCGCTTTCTCCCAAAGAAAGAGGAATTTCAAGTTATATTCATTAAAAATGGCTGGCTGACACAGTTAGTATTTTTGAGAAAAATCCATCTGTTTAATATAATGCACTGTTCAATTTGAAAGAAGTGGTCCCTTATTAGAGATATGATTTATTCTTAGATAAATCACTGATTTATGGCTCGCTGGGGTATATGTTTAATACTGTCAAAAAATGAAAGGACACCCCAAACTATCTGCAGTGCCACAGCTACTCGTTCTGAAAAGGATCTAAGGCAGCTGAGACCCCTGGGTGTTAAATGTAATCTTTGCCTGGGATAAAAGCACAGAGAATTGCTGATCTTTATAAAAAGATCTGTCTCTACCCACCGCCTTCTTCCCCGCTCTTCTACCACAGTGCAGTTCACCGTCAGAAAGCTCAGAACTGGAAAATAAGGGGGGAAATGGGTTGTGTTTGTGTCATTTAAAAAAATCTGCAGCAGAAAGGACTCTTTTTTAATGCATGCTAGAGAAAAGTTTATCACTAAAACAAATATAGCTTCTGGATGGTAATGGGTAAATTTGACTAGAGAAATAATGGAAAACCTATAGGAAAACAGGAAATATGTTTCCCTGCTCTTAGACTGTTATCATCAATTGAATGAAATGTAGTACTGGCTGCCGAAAATCACTACATAAAAAACTCATGTAGCACCAATTCCCAATTCTTAGAGTCAGATTTATGCTTTTATTTTCACTCTAAGATTTCATCTACTTTTATCTGTATAGATTTGATGTGGATGACGTGTAGACCTACAACTTCTATCCTGACCTCTCACCTTCACAGAGCACCCCTATTTTAAGGCCTCTCAATACTTTCCACTTCAGTACTCAACTGTCACACCAAATCCAAATGGGACCAACACACAGCCTTGCCCCTTTTCTTTCAAACTGAATTTTCTTCCACCTTTACCATTTTACTCAAGGGCACCAGAACCATTCTGGTCCCCCAGTTGAGAAAATTTTTAGACATCTTTCACTTTAGTCTTTTCATTCAGCCCCTTATGACCAGTTTGTCACAAAAATCACATCATTCCTCTTCCGAAATGTCCCTTGGATGTACCCCTTACTTTACAACACCCTTGCCCAAGCTTGCACTACCTCACACCTACCCTCTACCCCCCACCCCCGAACCCTCACTCCCGATTTAAAAGGCTTCTTTGTGGAGCTCTCTGGCTCCACCTATTCTGGTCCCTCTGCTTCTTCCAGTTCATCCTTCTGAGTTTAACTTCAAGAACCACACTCAAGACCATCTGCCTTCCTACTCCAACATTATATCCTGCTTCTCCCTCAATACACCCATTCCCACCCCTACCCCTTTGCCCATTTTGCTTTTCTTCCTGGGAATGTCTGCCTTCCCATTTACCAGTATCTGCCTACAGAAATCCAGCTCATAACTTCAAACCCACATATGCAAATTTAGCTTAACATGTTTCATTTGTTATGTATTTTAAAATGCAACAATTAGTAAATTGACAGGATAAACAAATCCAGTTACTCCTCTCTTGCACCTGCTCTAGCCCCAGACCAGGATATCTAAATATTGTAAAAGTATCACTCTCCCTCAGAGACTGGGCAAGCCATTTCTTTATTTTAACTGAGTTTTATCATCCTCTAAAGATGATGCAATTATGTCTATTAGAAACGTTCTGTTATAATTCATATGCCAGATAACATAATGATCCTACTTAACAGTGTATAATGATTGCAATATCTCATAGACCCTACCATACACGGTTAGGCAAGTGCTGGCTTCTATCTTCTAGGCTCTGGCAGAACACCACAGGTACTACTATTACCTGCAGGGTTGGGACTCCCTTCACTTTGAGTGTCTTTTGTTCTCCTGACATTCTCTCTCCTCATGAATTTGGAAAATCATCTTCTGATTTCATGGGCCTGGACACTAACTATACTTGCTTTATGGTATGGTAAGCAATGCATTCTGAATCACTCATATACAGAATAACTTATTTTCCCAAAAGATATTTTCTTAATTCTGTCCTAAGTCCCTCTGATAGACAGCTGGCATTAGCATCCCTTACCTTAACCCTTTGCACTCGCTTGCTTTTTTCTCGATTCCTGCTACCGATGCTAACCGTGTCGAGTCACACTCGACATCCGAGTGCAAAAGGTTAAAGATATGAGGTAAATTCTGTTTTGGAGAAGCTTCATGGATTTTCTGAACCTATGCCAAGAGTCTCTGCTGGGTAGTCCTAGAATTTCCACAGTGTGCTCTGAAGGTCTGCAGAAACCTACACAAGAAGTCTACATTCAAAATAAGCTAATATTTTACGTCATCTGAAAATCATGAAAGGTGCAGTCTTGAAAACTGTAATAGCACCCCAGGCTTACTGTAGTGTTTTATATACACTGAGTGTCCAGATTATTATGATCTCTGAACGCATAATAATCTGGCCACTCAGTGTATATCCTATATAATAAAAGGCTAATATGCAATTGTCTCCTCGACCAGGAGTTCGACCAGCAGGCAGGCAGGTCAACCGCCCATGTCCCCTCCCCCTGGCCAGGCTGGCTGGACCCTGCCCATGCACTGGGCCTCTAAGATATATATATGTAGATATATATTTACACACACACACACACACACACACAGAGTGACCAGATTATCATGCGTTCAGATATCATAATAATCTGGCCACTCAGTGTAAACTGGAAAGAAGAGAGATACTGCTATATTTATTTGAGCTCAGCAACTTGTGATTTCATTTCAAACAAAAACTTAAACTCTAATAAGTACATTTGGAATGACTGACTGAATAAACAAATTTAAGATTATAAGTATGATGATTTTATGAGTACATCAAGTTTTATGCATATAAAATTTGTAATACATACTATTCATAAATTAGCAAACCTGACTTTAGTGCTTTTAAATAGTATAGTCATCATTGTTAATTATTTTACATTTCCATTTGAAATAAATAATTTTCAGTCTTTTGGTTTTTGGTCATAGAAGTTCTGGAAAATGTTTCTCTCCAAATGAAAGGTGTCTTGGGTTGGGGACTTTAGGTCTTTACCATGTAGAACAATCATGCTAGGGAGACACGGGGTAGTGGTTGGAGTAAACATCATGCATGAACATTATTAATGAAAGTCAGAATCAAGGTTTGAGCAGAATGATTTTGTTTTGTTCCAACACTCCCAGCTTGACACAACACTTTGTGCTCTTCAGCACTATCTTCCACAAGAAATGTAACTCTATAAGATGCAGAGCTTTCAAAATTTTTGATGAAATTTCCTAGAACATGGCAGTATAATACATGGTATTTCCCTGGAAAAATCCCCTTTGCATGTATCTCTGTGAGAGGAGGGCTGGGGGTTGAGGGATCATATCCTCTCTTCTCTCTCTCTTGTCCCCCATACATCACAGGGTCTGGTGTCAGTCATCCCTGTCTCCTTCCCCCTAGATTCCTCTATTCCCATCTCATTTACTCTCACCCCCTTATCATGTAGAGCAATGTAACTATGCCCCAACTTCTCTGTCTCTGAACTTGCATCTTCAACTGTTGAGGGCATTTAGCTTAGAAAGGGCCCTCCTATTACCAGGAAGCACCCCAGCTCAGAGGCAGGGAGATTCAAAATAAGTTTAAATAGTTTTCTTTTTATCTTTATAAACACCCTTTATCACATCTGTCATATGCTGCAAGTGGACAAAGGGTCAGTTTAGAGGGTTTCAGCTTCCCACACGTGACACACCTGTGCAGGTGGCATCCTGGCTGCCTTTTTCTGGATGGATCACCTACTGGGAAGGGAACAGCAAACAGTGGTAGGAACAAAGCATGTGTGAGAGGAAACAGGGGGAGCAGAGGGCAGACTAAGAGGGGGAAATAACTGCATTGAATCTTTTCAAATACTTAAAAGTGGCAGATAAAAGAAAAGGCACTGCTCCCATGATGGTTCTGATAAGAAATGTAGAAAAACCATTACATTAGAGGTGAGAAGCAAGGTGACGCAACTTGGAGAGCACAGGTTGTCCCACAGGTAGGCCAGCAGGAGGCGGAAAGGAAGCCCTGCAGCCCCCACGCTGCACCTGCCAGCCTGGTGTGGGGAGTTCAGGACCTGGCAGCCCTGGGTAACCTTGCCGAGGCCACGCTTTTACCACAGCTCTCTCACCTTTGTCTCAGGAGCAGTTCTAGATGAGAAATTTAAAGATACAAAATTCAAGCCACTACACCAGAAGGGGATTTCACAACATGTAGCCATCTGTACTGATGAGTTAGCTGCTATTAGATGGGCAACTTAAACGCTTATTAATTAATGTTCAGTTGGTGTAAGACTCTGTGCCTAGTGGTGTACAGAAGCAAAGTTAAATAATTTACTCTCAGGAATTATTTCACACAAGGTATCATTATTTCCACCTATTCTATATGGTTTCTGACCTTTCTTTTATCTTTATTTTACCCATGACACTTATCACTCATGGCACTATTTCTGGAATCTAACACTTCCTCAAAAACATTTTAAAGTAACCAGATCAACTAAGACTAAATAAACATATATCAAGAGAAATGAGTCTTAGGAAACTTGCACTGGATTGAAGGATGTAGTCATTTTTCAAGGCAGACTGACAAGGTAAGAAAAAGTTCTTTGGTGCACTCAGGGCAGGCTTCATGGAAGAGGCATCTTTAAGACAGGAACGGAAGTTGATCAGAGGAAGCAGAGGAAGAGTTGGTTGGGCAAAGGTGACAAGACAAGAGTTTGGCTAATCGGAGGAACTGAGAGCAGAAAAGTGCGGCTGGAGCACAGAGATCAGAAGTGCGGAGGCAGGTGAGGTTGCCCCGGCAATGACTGAAGGAGACTGCTATGAGATGGCCGTGGTGATTGCTTACAGGAGAGAGGGAAGTTAGACGGCATTCTTCACCCAGACAGCAGCTGCACCCTCATCTCCTTCTTGTGTGCTGCACCAGTCTCCTCCATTATATATTTTAGAAAACATTTTTGTGGAATCAGTTACTGAGTAACTAGTTACTGCTCAAATACATTGCCCATTGGCTAGCTGATTCATTTGGCTCTGAAGGCAATCCACTCCAATGCTAATTTTCTCATAAAATCATATCCATTCCTTCATTTATATATCCACTCAAAACTTATTAAGAGTCACTATCACATCCTTAGTCACTTCATCTGCAACTAAATTTTGTTTCATTGTTATTATTGTTATATAACTATATCTATGCACTAGAGGCCCAGCGCGCGATTGAAATTGCGTGAGCAGGCCGGGACCCGCGCAGCGCCCGCTGCCACATTGTGTCGCCTGATGTGGGGGCAGGCGCTCTTGTGTGTTGTGTCTCCACTCCAGCCCACGCCCAGCCCCAGCCTCTCCGGATGTTGTGTCTCCACTCTGCCCCCCCCCCCCCCCCAAGCCCCAGCCTCCCAATGTCTGCTGGGGCTGGGGGTGGCACGCAATCCCCTCCCGCCCATCTGCACATGCAGCTCTTCCTGAGTGGCCATGAGGCAGCCTCCTCCTGAGCAGTCATGACGCCCGGCTAATTAGCATATTATATATATATATATATATATATATGTATATATATATATATATATATACATATATACATATATATGTGTATATACATATATATATATATATATGTATATATATATATATATATATGTATATATATTGTTGGTATTACTCACAGTTGATCAAATCTAAGAACATTCCAATCAAAAGCTAAGAGGCAAAAACTTGGTTAACAATGAAATCTCTGATCATAAAACAGCTTCAGTAGGACAATTTGGGGATCCTGGTCATGATCTAATTGGTAACATAATCTAATTGGTGACTCAACATGAAAGATATTACATATACTGGGATCGTTACATAGAACAAGTTGTATTAAAAAGACAATTCCAGGGTGGAGCAAGAAAAGGAAAAGAGAAATTCTAGCTTTAAAGTGTAGAAAATCACCTAGAAGCAATAGGATAATAGGAAACTGAAAAACACCAATCCATTTTCAATTAAATTGGAGAACCACTGAAATCTCCAATTATGATATATTGGAAAATAATGCCAAAGTCATTAAAGTAGAAAGATACCAAGAGAGGATTCTGATGTTGCGGGCCTCAGACAAAACTGCCAGAGGCCATTTCTCCAAAGTAGATGGCACACCCTATATCACACCTTTGTTTAAAACATAGAGAATGGGTATGCATAGTCATGGCAGGGCTTTCCTGAGTCAGGTTAAGCCTCAAGCTCTCAAGAAGCAGGGAAAGGATTGTATAAACAAGCTATATCTGAAAGATGCAAACTGTCAGTGAAGTGAGGCGAAGGAGAGAAACTCATGAGCAGCCTAGCAGTGCCAGTCTCAGTTGGCTAGGGAGGAGAAAGGGCAAAAGAACTCTCGGACCCAAACTTGCCTCGTAGGGGAATTCATACAAGCCTGGGAAACAGCCTGGGAACTTTCCTTATGGGAAACTCTGGCAAATAGCTGGTATGGAAAAGTCTTCATATTTAAGATGAGTAATGATGTAAAGAGAACTTGAATAGGACCTAAGTAGAAATGGTACAAAGAGGAAGGGTGGGGAGCAAAGGAACGAATAAAAGCAGAAGCGAAGAAAAATAACTCAATAAAACTTTGTCACAGCGTGGGATGAAATGGTGACTGGCATGTTGGCAAGAATTAAACTCTGAAAGACACCAGACGCTCTAGAAAGCAATAGCACAAAATGAAGATGCAAGGGCTCAGGGATGAACTTGAATGTGATTGTCAGGATTGGGAATGAAGAGAAAGGAGAAAAAAAACACCTAACTGGCTAGAGAGGAAAGGGGTTTGAAGGCAGAACTGAAAGAGGCAGGAAGGGAGGGAAGCCTCATTGGATATACTTCATCAGAGGTGGCAACTTAGAGAGCTGTAAAGCCAATGGGAGAGAATGAAGGAAACCGTCTGAGTCAGGACTGGCCAAAGGAAGAAGTTATTATTTTGGTACTTAAAAAAAAAAATCTGCCCTGGCTGGGTGGTTCAGTTGGTTGGAGTGTCTCCCTGTACACCAAAAGGTTTCGGGTTCGATTTCTGGTCAGGGCATATATCTAGGTTGCAGGTTTGGTACCCAGTTGGGGCGTGTATGGGAGGCAACTCTTAGATGTTTCTCTCTCACATTGATGTTTCACCCTCTCTCTCTCCCTTTCTCTCTCTCTAAAAAACAAACAAACAAACAAAACAAAACAAAAAATCCTTGGGTGAGGATTTTTAAAAATCTGAAATTGGAATCATTTATTCTTGAGACTAACATTAATACACAACTATGTGTTCATTTCAGAAATCCTATACTGAGCAAAACTCTGCTATTTTAGTGAATGGTTACCCTGTATTTGAATTTCAAATAAAAAAAGGACTATTCATTTAAAAAGGGTTCTTCTATACTTTCATATCCCTCAAATGGTAAAATAATATAACAGTACAAAAAAGCTTTGATTGCAAGAAAATTGTTATTCTAGCTCAAAGATTTTCAAAATAAATGCGATATAAATGTGATAGTATTAAAATGGATGCTCCAATCAAGAAATTTTCTCTGTATTATCTACACTAATAAAAGAGAAAGATGCAAACTGACCATACCTTCGCGATGCCCACCAGCCAATCAGGCATGAGTATGCAAATGAACCCAACAAAGATGGTGGGTTAATTTGCATACACAGGCACTGAGCAGCTGGGGGCAGGATGCTTGCATCATTGCCACAGTGACGACCAGGCGTTCTGCACCGCCCCAGCTGCTCTGGGCCTCTGGGTAGCATGGGAAGGCGGAAAGGCGGCTCTGGGCTAGAGCAAAGGCAGAAAGGCGGCTCCAGCTGGAGCGAAGGCAGTGCTGGCAGCCAGGGGAAGGAAGGCCCATTCTTGCACGAATCTTTGTGCATCGGGCCTCTAGTCTATATAATAAAACCCTAGTATGCAAATCAACCAAACGACAGAACGACTAGTTGCTGTGACACGCACTAATCACCAGGGGGCAGATGCTCAATGCAGGAGCTGCCCCCTGGTGGTCAGTGCACTTCCACAGGGGGAACACCGCTCAGCCAGAAGCCAGGCTCATGGCTGGTGAGTGCAGTGGCGGTGGCAGGAGCCTCTCCCACCTCTGTGGCAGTGCTAAGGACCCCTTGGGGGATGTCCAACTGCTGGCTTAGGCCCACTCCCCATGCACGATGTCATGCACCGGGCCTCTAGTATGAAATAAAAACAATGAAAAAGACAAACCGTAAGTGCTTTCTTGAAAACAACTGTCGCTTTTTGATTGATTAAAAAAAACTGCAGCCAGAGTTTCACTACTGTCTAGAACAGCAGTCGCCAACCTTTTGGACCTCACGGACCACCAGTGGTATGGGGATCACTGGTTGGCGACCACTGGTCTAGAATGTAAGAGGTTAGATCGTGGGTCACTCCCACCCTACCAGCTCAAAAAAAGCCAAATAAGCCACATCTTTAATCCAATAGAGAGATGAGAATCTCCGGACAACAAGTGTCCAGAAGTCCAAATAAAAATAGGCCCATCCAAGGAGAAACAGACATGAGCCCTAGCTCACCTGTAGTAGAGCCCTGGAGAAAGGGAGACCAGGAACCATCCAAGAAGGTAAAAGAGTGCAGGTAGAGGCCAAGTATGAGCTACTATGAGAGGACAGATTTCCTAGGAACTGTAAATACAAATGGAGTGCACACTCCCTGACAAGCTATTCTCCACAGACCTCTACTTGGTTTCACAAAACGATGGTGAGGAGCAGGACCCAAGATGGGAGAGAGCTTCCTTTGGTGGCACAGGCCCAGATAAGGGGAGTGGCTGCTTCTGCAGGAAGCACAGGGAGCCCTACCTAATCCCCTCCTACTGTTTTAAGTCCAAAATCCATATAGCTGGGGGGTAGGGGGGAATAAAAGAATAAACCCTTTTCACAAGGGGAAGACAGTCAAGAGTTCTGGTGATGATAAATAAATCTGCCATAAACATATGTGTACATGGTTTTGTGAGAGCATAAGTTTTTGTTTCTCTTTGGTAAATACCTATTAGTAGAATGGCTGGTCTCTGTAAGGGTATGTTTAATATTTCAAGAAACTGCAAACCCATTTCCAAAGTGTCTGAACCATTTTGTTTTCCCACCACAATGACTAAGAGTCCAAATTGCTGAATACCCTCTATAGCACTTGATATTGTCAGGGTTTCTGTATTCTAATAGGTTTGTAGTGGTATCTAACTGCTTTTATTTTGCATTTCCCTCATAACTAATGTTGTGGAATATCTTTTTAATGTGTTTATTTTCCATTTATATTTATTTTTTGTTCATATCTTTGCCTTGTTTTTTAATTGGGTTGTTTTCTTACTAGTTTGAAAGTTCTTTATATACATACTAGAGGCCTAGTGCATAAGTTTCATGCACTTGGGGGTGTCGCTCAGCCTGGCCTGCGCCCTCTCACAGTCTGGGAGCCCTTGGGGGATGTCCAACTGCTGAGGAGGTGGGAGAGGCTCCCGCCACCACCACTGTTCTCGCCAGCCCTGAGCCTGGCTTCTGGGCTTCTGGTTGAGCGGCATTCCCTGTGGGAGCACACTGACCACCAGGGGGCAGATCCTGCGTTGAGCATTTGCCCCCTGGTGGTCAGTGCACATCACAGAGACTGGTCGTTCATTCCATCATTTGGTTGATTTGCATATTAGCCTTTTATTATATAGGATTGTAGATACAAGTTATTTACCAGATAACATGATTTAAAATGTTTTTCCAATCCAGTCTATGCCTTTTCTTTTCATGTGCTTAATAGTGTCTTTTGAAGTTTTAAAGCAGAGGTTTTAAAATTTTGATGAAGTTCAGTTTATCATTTTTAATCTTTCATGGTTCATGCTTTTGTGACTGACTCTAAGAAATCTTTGCCTAACTCCAGTTAACTAATATGTTCTGCTATCCTCTTTTAGAAGGTTTATAGTGTTAAGTTTTACATTTAATTCTATTATTCATTACTTGTTAATTTTTTATAAATGTTCTGATCAATGAGATCAATGGTGTGTTCATTTTTTGGCATATTGAAATTCCTTTTTTTTTTTTACAGTACCATTTGTTGAAAAGACTGCCTTTTCTTTTTTTCCTTTTTATTGAACTTATTGGGGTGATACTGGTTAACAAAATTATACAGGTTTCAGGTGTACAATTCTACAACACATCATCTGTACACTGTATTGTGTGCTCACCACCCCAAGCAAAGTTCTGTCCATTTTTTTCCATTGAATTGCCTTTGCATCTTTTTCTGATGTCATTTAAACTGTTCCTAAGCATAGAAAAAGAACTTTCAATTTCCAAATTAATTTTATACAGCTACTAGAGGCCCAGTGCACAAAATTCATGCATTGGGGGGGGAGTGTCCCTCAGCCCAGCCTGCACCCTCTCCAATTTGGGACCCCTCGAGGGATGTCCGAATGCCTGTTTAGGCCCGATCCCAGTAGGGTGGGGCCTAAACGGGCAGTCAGACATCCCTCTCACAATCCAGGACTGCTGGCTCCCAACTGCTCGCTGTGTTTTTTAATTGGGTTGTTTTCTTTTTAATTGGGTTTTTTAATTGGGATCAGGGTGGGGGTTCCCTTGGGGCATGGGGTGGCCTGGGTGAGGGACCTGTGGTGGTTTGCAGGCTGGCCACGCCCCCCCACGACCCAAGTGGAGGCCCTCGAATCTGGGATTTATTTATCTTTTATAATTGAAACTTTGTAGCCTTGAGTGGAGCCAAGCCTCCTGCTCGCTCCATGGCTGCAGCCATTTTTGTTGGGATTTATTTATCTTCTATAACTGAAACTTTGTAGCCTTGAGCGGAGGCCAAGGCAGGCCCGGGCAGGCGGAAAGCTTGGCTTCCTCCATTGCCTGGGAAACCCAAGCCTCCTGCTCTCTCTGTGGCCACTCTTTTATTAGATAGGATCATAGTATTGATAGCATAACCACCAAATACAGCCCCCAAAACATACGATATTTTAATATTGATGCAAAAATATCACATACGATTCTTCATATAGGATTATTTTAGAAAAGACAGCTCAGTATTAGGATATCTAAAAATATAATTCACTATATTAACTGATCAAAAGAGAAAATATACCACCAGAAATAAATAATTCTAACAGATGTCCTTCTCACCACTATTTTTTTTCATATTGTTTTGGAGGTATTAGCCAGTATAATTAGGTGAGAAAAAAAATTTACTATAAAAAATGGAAAAGGAAGAGATAAAGTAATAATTATTTCCAGGTACACCTTTATAGTTAAAAAAGTAAAAGACTATGCAGTAAAAATATTACAAATAATTTAAAAATTGAGTGAAGTAACTGGGCAGGAAATTGGTATCCAGAAATCAAAAGTCACAATGGATATGAACTATAACCACTTAAAACATCCTCAGACAAAAGGCCCTATCCTATCTAATAAAAGAGTAATATGCAAATTGACTGTACCTCTGCTACACAAACAAGCCACACCCACCAGCCAATCAGGAGCGAGTATGCAAATTAACCCAACCAAGATGGCTGTGGCCACGGAGCGAACAGGAGGCTTGGGTTTCCCTGGCAATGGAGGAAGCCAAGCTTCCTGAACACCCTGGCCGGCCCAACCCTCCACTCAAGGCTACAAAGTTTCAATTATAGAAGATAAATAAATCCCAGATACCAGGGCCTCCGCTTGGGTCACCGGGGGCATGGCCAGCCTGCAAACCACCACAGGCCCCTCACCTAGGCCGCCCCATACCCCAAGGGAACTCCCACCCTGATCTGGGACACCCTTCAGGGCAAACCAGCTGGCCCCCACCCGTGTAGCAGGCCTCTATCCTATATAATAAAGGAGTAATATGCAAATTGACCATCACTCCAACACACAAGATGGCTGCCCCCATGTGGACACAAGATGGCCACAAGATGGCCAGCAGGGGAGGGCAGTTGGGAGGGATCAGGCCAGCAGGGGAGGGCAGTTGTGGGCGATCAGGCCAGCAGGGGAGGGAAGTTGGGAGGGACCAGGCCTGCAAGGGAGGGCAGTTGGGGGTGATCAAGCCTTCAGGGGAGGGCCGTTAGGGGTGACCAGGCCGGCAGAGGAGGGAAGTTGTGGGTGACCGGGCCTGCAGGGAAGGACAGTTGGGGGGAACCCAGGCCTGCAGGGGAGAGCAGTTGGGGGGGACCAGGCCTGCAGGGGAGGGCAGTTAGGGGTGACCAGGCTGGCAGAGGAGGGAAGTTGGGGGTGAGCAGGTCTTCAGGGGAGGGCAGTTAGGGGCAATCAGGCTGGAAGGGGAGGGCAGTTAGAGGCAATCAGGCTGGCAGGGGAGGGCAGTTAGTCATCAATCAGGCTGTCAGGGGAGTGGTTAGGGGTAGATCAGGCTGGCAGGCAGAAGTGGTTAGGGGCAATCAGGAAGTCAGGCAGGCGAGCAGTTGAGAGCCAGCAGTCCTGGATTGTGAGAGGGATGTCCGACTGCCCATTTAGGCCCATAGGATTGGGCCTAAATGGGCAGTCGGACATCCCTCGAGGGGTCCCAAATTGGAAAGGGTGCAGGCTGGGCTGAGGGACACCGCCCCCCCCCCCCTGTGCACGAATTTCGTGCACCGGGCCTCTAGTATTATAATAGCATTTTAAAAAGAAAAAAAGTACCTAGGAATAAAAGAGGAAAGTGTTTAATATCGAAACAAAGAAAAAAACACATGCCTCTGAGGAATACAAAAAAGGTTTTGAAAGGAAAATACTGTAGCCACCCAGTGGATTGATAGAGATTTAAGTTTCAAGACCCCCAGTGGATGCCTGAAATAGCAGACAAGTACCAAACCCTATATATACTATGCTTTTTTTCTATGCAGACATGTTTATGATAAAGTTTAAATTTATAAATTAGGCACAGGAGGACATTAACACTAATAACATTATAGATAGAATAATTATAATAATATACTGTAATACAAGTCATGTAAATGTGGTCTCTTTCTCAGAATTCTTTATTGTACTGTACCCACACTTCTTGTGACGATGTGAGATGACAAAATTCCTTATTAAGCCAAGAACTTTCACCTTTTCACTTAAAGGAAGCTCTTTATGGCTTCTCTTTGGCAGATCCGAATTACCAGCATGATATTCTTATGCTTTGGGGCCATTATTAAGTAAAATAAGGGTGACTTGAACACCAGCATTGTGATACTGATGGCAGCCAATCTGATAACCAAGATGCCTACTAAGTGATTAACAAGCTGACAATGCAGGCAGCACAGAGATGCTGGTCAAAGGGATGATTCAGATCCTGGGTGGAATGGAGTGGGACTAGAGAGATTTTATCACACTACTCAGAACAGTGTGCAATTTAAAAGTTATGAATTGTTTATTTGGGAAACTTTTCATTTAATATTTTTGGACTGTGGTTGACCACAGGTAATTGAAACCATGGAAAGCAAAACCATGAATAAGGGGGGACTACAGGACCATATTCTTGATTAGATTCAAAAATTATAAAATAACTTATCTTAAAGTTAATCTTGAATGTAATGTATATCAATAAAATTGCCAATAAAAATTTTTTCTGGGAGTAGATCAACTGCCTCTGAAGTATATATATATATACTGCCTCTGAAGTATATATATATATATAAGAACCTCTACAGCAGAGGTTCTTAACCTGTGGGTTGCGACCCACAGGTTGAGAACCGCTAGCAGGGTCGCCTAAGGCCATCGGAAAACACAAATATTTACATTATGATTCATTAACAGTAGCAAGATTACAGTTATGAAGTAGCAACGAAAATAATTTTATGGTTGGGGGTCACCACAACATGAGAAACTGTATTTAAGGGTCTCGATATTAGAAAGGTTGAGAACCACTGATCTAGAAAGACACTCAATGAACACGGAAATTTAGTATTTGATAATATGGCATTTCCAATTAGTGAGAGAAAAATGGATTGACCAGTGAATGGTATTAGAATAACTGGGAAGCCCAGTTGAAAATTTAGTTGGTTTTCTACCTCACACTTTTTACTAAAATTAATCTAGATGAAGGAAATCTTAAACATGAGAATGAAACCATAAGAATACACAATGAGAATATGGACAAATTAGTTGGTAACCTAAACTTATCCACCACAATGGGGAAGACCTTTTCAAATATGATACAAAGTCTATAATCCATAAAATAAAAGATTGATAAATCCAAACACATAAAAATAAAAAATTTCTACAAGGGAAAAAACAAAATCAAAAGACAAATGATAAATTGGGAAATATCTGCTATTAACTCACTGAAAAAAAATCAATACATGAAGAACTATAATTTAATAGGAAATAGAATAGCAATGAAAATTATAACATGAACAAATGATATAAACAGCTCATAGAAAAGGAGGTACAAATGTGTGAAAAGAGGCACAACCTCACTCATCACAAGAGAAATCCATTTTTTCCTTATCTGATAGGTAGAGATTTAAAAGTTTAATAGCCCATTGTGCTAATGAGTCTCTAGTGGGAGTAGTTGTTTCTTGTGAGAGTAAAAATTGATACCACCCATATGGAGGACAGTTTGATAGCATTTATTAATAATACAATTAAGTTGATGTAGAAATTCTAATTTTGGAGATGTGTTCTCCAAATATCCTGCAAATATACATCCACAAAATGTGGCATGCACTAGGTAATCATCGCAATGTTGTTTAAATAGCAAAATAAAATTGGAAACAATCCAGAATCTTATGTTAGTGGGTTTTGTTTTGTTGGTGAGTATCTGGTTTCTTTTGCTTATCATTATGTTTTTGATTCATCCATGGTGTTGCATACTGTACTACCATTCTAGTGTAGTGTTCTATTGTATGACTGTACCATTCACTCATGTTAATGGGCATTCATTGTTTCTAACTTTGGCTATAATAAATAGTGCTGCTCTGAATGTTCTTATGCACCTCTGAGTGAACAAATGTGCACATTTCTGTAGGGTTTATACCTAGGGATGGAAATTTCTGGGTCATAGGGTATGTAAACATTTTAGTAGAATTACTAAACAGTTTTATAAAATATTTACCATATCCTTGTCCTCATTTTGTATGACCAATCTCATATTTAGCCATATTGATGAGTAAGTACAAAGCTATCACATTGTACTTCTAATATGCATTTCTTTGAGGGCCAATGAAGTTGGGTACCTTTTTAGTAAAGTACCTGTTTAGGGTTTTTGCCCATTTTTCTATTGGGTTGTCTGAATTTTTATTATTTATTTGTAACAATTTGTTTTATATCCTGTATATGAGCCCTTTGTCAAATATGTATAGTTGCAAATATCTTCTCCAATTCTACAGCTTGCTTTTTCATTATTTTAATTAGTACCTTATGTAGACAGTTAATTATAGTTTAATGAATTGAAATGCTCTGAAATATGACAATTTGTGCATAATCACTGTTCTAAGAAATAAATTGCTAACTGAGTAAAATACTAATTTACAGGAATATAGTTTATGCAACTTCCTTTCTATATATATATGTAGATAGGTTTATTGCTTTTATCTGTATAAAAAACAAAACCAAAGGGCTGTTTGAAAGCTAGACTTTAAAAAAGGAAAAATATAAAAACAACTAAAATTTATCTAAGCAATTCAACTATTATTTGCCTATTTAAAGTACTTTATTAGTGTATGATTGACATACAAAAAAATCATGCATATTTAATGTATGCGACTCGATGAGTTTGGAGATAAGTATACATCCATGAAACCATGACCATAATCTATGTCATAAACATATATCACCTCTGAAAATTTCCACCTGCCCTCTTTATTTATTATTATTTTGTGTGTGTGTGTTGTGGGGGGGAGGGGTTATAAGAACACAACATAAGATCACCCTCACCACATTTTTAAGTGTTCAATACAGTATTGTTAACTATAGGCTCTATACTATAAAGTAGATCTCTAGGACTTACTCATCTTATATAACTGAAACTTTGTATACTTTGACTAATACCCTCTGTTTCCCCTTAATCATGTTTATTGACACGTACTATTTTCCAGGCATAAACAAAGTGTCTGTTGTCATGGAGATTATATTCTAATTAGAAAAAATATAAAATATGTACATAAATAATTAGATGCAAAAATGTTTGATGATGAAAGACACTGTCAAGAGAATGAGAAGATAAGTCTCACAGTGGTAGAAAATATTTGCAAAACTCATATCTGATAAAGAACTCATTACCCAAAATATAGAAAGAACTCATAACTTAACAGTAATAAAATGAACAACATAATGAAAAACTGGGTAAAAAAAAATTTGAATAGACACCTCACCAAAGAAGATATACTTTGGCAAATACGGATGACAAATTAGCATATGAAAATATATTCAACATCATATATCATTAGATAATCACAAATTAAAATAATGAAATACCACTATACACCTTTTAGAAGAGCAGAAATCTAAAACACTGACAATACCAAGTGCTGGTGAGGTTGTGGAGCAATAGGAACTCTCATTCATTGGTTGGTGGGAATGCAAAATGGTACAAACACTTTGGAAGATAGTTTGGTGGTTTCTTACAAAACTAAATTACCAAATGATCCAGCCTAAAGGAACTAAAAACTTATGTCCAGCCCTGGCTGGTGTTGCTCAGTAGTTAGAGTGTCGGTCTGTGCATCGAAGGGTCACAGGTTCAATTCCCAGTCAAGGGTGCGCGCCTGGGTTGCAGGTTCAATCCCCGGTCCTGTTCAGGGTACGTGCAGAAGGCAACCAATCAATAATGTCTCTCTCACATTGATGTTCCCTAGTCAATCTTCATGAAAAACTATTTACATTAAGCCATCTGCACAATGAGATACTCTATTCTATCACCTCTATTGTCAGATAGAAAAAGTCAAGAACCATATGATTTCATTCATATGTGGGATATAAGACTGAAAGCAACAAATGAACAAACAAACAAAAACTCATAGACACAGACAAAAGTATGGTGGTTACCAGAGGGAAGGGGAGAGGGTAGTAAAGGGTAAAGGAGGTCAAATATATGGTGATGGAAGAAGATTTGACTTTGGGTGGTGGGCACGCAATGCAATAAACAGATGACTTATCATAGAATTGTACACTTGAAACCTATATAACCTTATTAACCAATGTCGCCCCAATAAATTTCATTTAAAAATAAAAAAAGACTGACTTCAGCCAAGAGCAGGACTTTGGTTTCCTCTCATCCTGTGACTAGAGCTACTCCCCATCACAAAGTCTTCAAGGCATGATATGTGTTCACTTTCTGGGTAAATTTACACAAAATTGATTAACACTTCACTTACATGTCATTGAACTTGATGTATGAGTTTTAAATCATACAGCTCATGGCACTTAGTCAACAAAACACTAAAATGCCTCTTTTTTATAATGATTTGGATGATGTCGCTGAAGCTTCCTAAATTATTGAGACTATAAACCAATTTATTAAATTTAGTGAAAAGTTTCCATATTAAGTAAGATGACTCTTTTTATGCAAAACCTTCTTATGAAAGGTTAAATAACTTTCTCATCATTCTTTCAATATCTAAGATAAATAGTCTTGGGTAGTCAGGTAGATGATATTTAACTCAGCACTCTACCAAAATTAAAAACAGCCTCTAAGAGAAAGAATGCAAATAAAGGGGGTTGAACAAACTTAAATGCCATATTTATGTTTTATGTGTATTTAGACTCCCAGTCAGACTGTAAGTGATCAAAAATAATTGTGTGTGTGTGTTTTAACCTCTTCATACTGTCTGACTCAGTGTGTAACATAATTGCATTAAGCAATGAACTACTAGAGATGCACAGCCCAGAACAGAAATATTGACCTTTGGAAAAAATTGTAAAGAGAAAATAGTGTATGTTCAGCCCTTGCCTGCAGTTATTTCCTCCATTCTAAACTTTCTAAAATCCCTTCATCTTTATAAACATTTTAATGCTTTCAAGGGTCCAGAATCCCTTCTCTCAGAGAACAAGAAAACATTCATGGAATACCTATCATGTCTAGGTATTGTGCAAGACACTCAGCTTCCATAAAGATTGTTCTTGCTAGAAAAGATACACTATATAAGATGCATCAGATATAATCTGTACATACATGTTTTAAAATCTACTGAAACACAGAGAAGTACTTTAATGTTATTATTTGAACAAGTCCATTTTTATTTCTTTAAAAATGTTACCATCTAAAAAGGGTAATAATTAAGCCAACATTTTGGACCAGACTTGAAATCAGCCAACAATGAGAGGCTAGTTGAGCTACAGGGGAAGAAAGGAAGAAAAAGCTTTGTAATACTGAGGCATCCCCATATTAAAGTCCCACTTGAAATCAAGAGACAGAGAAAAGAGATAAATTGCAGTATGTTCCCTTAACAGACTCTATGCACTCTCCACAACCACCATCTACCTCTACCTCCACCTCCTCTCAAATAGAGGTTCCCCCTCTCACTATCCCCACACACCCCTTTCATTTGGGAATGGACCACAGTCAGTTTTTGTATATGTTTTTGTTTTGAATCTGAGTAGCTATTGAATATTGTTATATGCTTTCATAAGCCCACACACCCTGGCAAGAGTTAATAGGAATTCCAGATACTATCAAATATATTTAGACATGATGCTTGAGTGGTCTTTGCAGCTGGTAGGTTATACATAAAATATGTTCGGCCAGTGATAGCGTCCTTATCTAAAGACAGAAGCTAGCAAAATTTCATCCTGTATGCTCTGTTAGATTGTTCCCTTGGACAGATGGCAGAAGACTCCTGATGACAAGTGTGAGATGCTATCTGAGTGTCATGGCAGTGGTTTTTTCATTGTCCTGGACAGAGTTCCCTGGCTTCTCTCTTCATTTGAAGCGTGCAAATGAGTAGATGTGGATAGCAGAATATGTGTGATCAATAAACTCATGTAATTAGAATCTTGCTGAAAAGAGTAGTCTAAGAACCTCCATTAATGCTTGGTCTCTCTGACTAGACAAGGGCTCAGAATTTTTTCACCTTCTTGTATATTTTTCCCCAAGTGACAAGAATAAACTGACAACATAAATGATCAATTTTGAAAGTGCTGCCCATGTCTCAACAATTAAAAAAAAGTATAAAAACAATAGTTCACCAAATAGAGAATATCAATGAGACAGAAATTATTTGAAAAAGGAGAAGAGAACCAACGAAAACTTCCAAAGTTTACTTATTGTACTTTTGGGTAAAATTTATAAGTTGACTGGAGGGACTCAACAGCAGATTTGAACAAACAGATTATACAGGCCAGCTAAGAATTAACAGCTGATTTCTCATTAAAGCACAGATACCAAAAGGCAGTGGGTTGACATATTCAAAGTACTGAGAGAAGGGCGAAGAACCAAGATGGCAGCATAGGCAAATGCCTGTACTCGTTACCTCCCACAACCAAGCCAAAATTACAACTAAAATACAGAACAACCATCATCCAGAACCTCCGGGAAGCTGGCTGAATGGAAGTCCTACAACCAGAGAAGTAAAGAAGAAAGCACACTGAGATTGGTAGGAGGTGCAGAGGCACAGAACAGGCTGGTCCGTCACCCACATGTGCTGCTTTTTCAATCAAGAGGGAGATCACCTCTGCAGAGGCCTCCAGGAGAGGCACGGGGTCCCAGCCCCACACCAGACAACCAACCCAAGGTCCCAGAGCTGGGAAAAGAAGTCTCTATTGGCAATAAGAACTACAGACTGTAAAAAACACTGGGGATTGGGGCTCAGTGACACAGAGCCTGCTAGAGACCCAGCTGCTCCTCTTAAAAGTCCAGCACATGAACTGAACTTACAAGCTCCCACTTCCTCTGAGCTCCAGTGCCGGGCAAGGCTCTGGGGGACCCAGACACAAACGAGGAGAAACTGGACTGTCTGGCATCGGGCAGGAACTCGGGGACAGCTTTCTTCCAGACGGAGGTGTTTGCAGTGGTCATTGTTCCCGTTGCTGGGACCTCCATGGTTGCAAGGATGACTGGCAGCCATTTCTGTTTGTTCTGCCCTGGTGATTCCCTGAGACCTCGCCTCACCCAATTTACAACCCTTCCCGCCCCTCCCCCCCCATACACACACACTGTGTGCAGTGGCTTTTGCATATGAATGGCCTGTCCTTGCTCAGGCTAAAACCTGTCAAACAAGCTGCAGCTGGGTCAGGGAGCCCCAAACCTATCAATAAAAGGCCCAAAACCTGGCACCAGCACCAGCCTGACTTGCTTCACAGCTGGGCCTCTTCTGGGCACTTCCAAACTGATACAAAGAGGAGGAATCTGCAGATCTCTCAGTAGCTCCTGCTGGGTGGCCCCAGGCAGTGACTGACTTTGCACCTCCCTAAAGACCCAAGAGCCAGTGTACCCAGTGGTCAGTGTCAGACCATACCACATTACAACTCTACACACCCATAAGCGACACACTCAAGGGGCAGACTCAGTGAGCACAAAAGCCCCACTGAAGCAAGTCCTGCTGCATAAGAGTATCTCCTGCACAGCAGCTCTCCCACTGTAGTCCCAGCTGATCCTCATAGCCAATTGAGCTGGAGGTCAATTCCTCCCAGTGACACCAACAGCAATAAAGTTTCAACTACAACAAGAATGTGCACACAGCCCACAAAGGGATACACCTAGAGTGTCCACCACAGGTGACTGGGGAGGCTGAGCCACTGGGCCCAATAGGATACCTACTACATAAGTCCACTCTATCAACTCAAGGAGACTTAGCAGCTACCCAGTACATAGAAACAAACACAGGGAAGCAGCCAAAATGCGGAGACGAAGAAACATGTCACAAATGAAAGAAATGGAAGAAAGCAAACTATTGGATATAGAGTTTAAAACCACAGTTATAAGGTTACTCAAGAATCTTCTAGAAACCTCCAAGGGACTTAGTGAGATTTTCAAGAATCTTAGTGAGAATGCCAAAAAAAATGGAAAAGGACCAGACAGAAATTAAGCATACACTGACTGAAATAAAGAATAATATACACACCTATGTAATACCTTAATCAATAAAGAAATTTTTTAAAAAAAGAATAATATACAGGGATTCAACAGTAGACTAGAGGATCCTGAGAATCAAATCAATGATTTGAAATATGAGGAAGCAAAAAACACCCAACCAGAAAAGCAAAAAGAATACAAAAATATGAAGATAATGTTAAGGAGCTTCTGGGACAACTTCAAGCATACCAACATCCAAATTATGGAGGTGCCAGAAGAAGAGAGAGAGCAAGATATTGAAAATTTATTTGAAGAAATAATGACAGAAAACTTCCCCTACCTGGTGAAAGAAATAGACTTAAAAGTCCAGGAAGCACAGAGAATGCCAAACAAGAGGATCCTAAAGAAGAACACACCAAGACACATCATAATTAAAATGCCAAGGGCTAAAGACAAAGAGAAAATCTTAAAAGCAGCAAGAGAAAAGCAGTTAGTTATCTACAAGGGAGTACCCATACTGTCAGCTGATTTCTCAAAAAACTATGCAGGCCAGAAGGGAGTGGCAAGAAATATTCAAAGTGTTGAATAGCAAGGACCTACAACCAAGATTACTCTACCCAGCAAAGCTATCATTTAGAATTGAAGGTCAAATCAAGAGCTTCATAGACGAGAAAAAGCTAAAGGAGTTCATCACCACCAAACCAGTATTAGATGAAATGCTGAAGGGTATTCTTTAAGAAGAGGAAGAAGAAGAAAACGCTAAAGATAAAAAATATGAACAACAAAGTGGCAACAAATACATATCTATCAACAACTGAATCTAAAAATTAAATGAATAAAAAATATGATGAACAGAATAAACTGGTGAATGGAATAGAATCGAGGCATAGAAATGGAACAGACTGATGATTCTCAGAGGGAACGGGGTGTTTGGGGCGGAGGGGGCGCGGGAAGAGATTAGACAAAGATCTTATATGAATGCATGCATTACCTATGTACGCAAACAATAGAGTGGCAAGGGCCAGGGGTGGAGTGGGGCAGGAACCTGGTGGAGGGGAGTTATGGGGAGAAAAATGAGGGACATCTGTAATAATTTCAACAATAAAGATTTTAAAAAATATATTTTTAAGGCAAATTGCCACATGTGTGCCCTAGGGACTGTTGAAACAGGGGGAAATGGGATGGAGGTAATAAACTTGATGGACTTATGCTTGAAAAAAAAAAGGTACTGAAAGTAAAAGATTGTCAACCAAAATTGTACATCCAGTAAAATTATACTTCAAAAATAAATAAGTTAAAATAAGATAAATTATTCCAAAATTAAAGTCATTGACTTTGGTAAATACTCTTCATCTTTTACCTGTTCTCTAACTAAATGCATAAGCAAAAGGCCTGTATCATGGATTGGTTTCAGGCCCAGGAGTTTAATTTAACATTTTTTTTGTAAATGATTTTGTAACCTGTTAGAGCAAATATTTTTGCCACCCGCTTATCTTGGATAGATGACCTGGAAGTGCATTGTTTAAAGGGTGCTTTACTGTCTGAGGCCTGAATTCATCAACAAGAGACACTGACAAATCAAACTTGCTCACCCAAATATTGACACTGATCTCAAATTTCTTCCTGTGTAAAATCTTGTCTCCACTTCTGGGCATTTTATGTGAAGGAGAGTTGGTTTTCATTTGAGGTTTCAGTAGAGTTCCTCCACAACAATAACTGAACATCAACTCTTGTTTAGTTGACTGTTAAAACATGGGGCCCTGCATTTAACTGACTACATGGAATATCTACAGGCCAGTTACTTGTCAGGGAGGATACTACTGAACACATTATTGCTCAATACTTATTATATACACGCTTGAGTCATGCAGGAAACTGTTCTTACCAAACTATTTCTATTTTTGCAGTAATCCTACATCAGGAAACATACTAGGAAGTTAAATGGTGAAACATTACCTTTATTGTAAATATATTATTAAGGACCAGTAGAAGAAAGTTTAAATATTTGAAGAAGAAATTTTTGTCTTTCTTAAGCAACTGGTTTAATTCTATCACAGAGACTCTATAAACCATGCAATGGTTCCTATTTCCTTCTTCATGGTGGTCATGAGGAGACCCTGAAGCAGGTTTACAGTGTACTCTACCTGGTACCCAACACTTATGATGCATGAGCTCGTTCTGACTGCATCTTATTTTTCTACCCTTATTTTACCTTGCCCCTATTTTCTCACTGACTAGTGTTCTGTTTTTTATCTTTGTGTGTATTTTTGTAAGCTGCTTTAAATACATCTTTCAAAGCAGACAGACATAAATAAATACATTTCTATAATAGCGCTGCGTGAAGGATAGTTCTACAAAGCAGTAGGATAAAAATCTTATCAGAAAAAAAAGGGACTTTTGTAGAATCTCTGTGGGTAGAAATTCCATTCTCACATAATTAAAAAGTCATAACAGGGATATGTTACAGCCCACCTGACCCGGAAACTGAGATGGAAATATTAATTGAGATTGTGGAAGCTGTGAAATTAGGCCAGAGAGTAATAATGGGAGTCTTTAATTACTCAATCGTAGATTGGCAAATGCCTCACTGGGACAGGGTGAGAAGTGAGATTTTTAGATAAGAGAAATTACTGCTTCCCAGCAAAGGTAGCGAAGGAGTTTATGCGGATGGGAAATATAACAGACTGAGCTCTGACAGTGAATGGAAACTGGCCTGCAAAGTGATGCAAAGTCATTAACAGTGACCACTGCACAATTTAATTCCACAGCCTTCTGGGCAAACTAAAAGCCACTACATGTCTATTTAATATGAGAAAGGATCCTAGGACAAAAATGAAAGAATTTAAAAACTCACTAACAAGCAAGAAATAAACCAAAAGAATATTTTCACAGCAACTTATCAGCAATCCAAGAAAACATGCAAGTTATAATAAACCTCCGTGGCTAGTTGACAGAGATAGAAATAACTTCTGGGAGCACAAAAAAGCACCAAGGAAAGGAAACAGGTAAATCCACAAAATTTGACAGATTAGGAATAACTTCAAAATTTGATACCCTCTTCCCCCCACCCACCCCCAAATACACACACACACACACACACACACACACACACACACACACCAAAACAAAACAAAACAAAACAAAACAAAAAACAACCAAAAAGGTGATGCATCTTAGAGAGGTTTCCAAACCAATTGGGAAGAAAAATCTTTAAATCTCTCAAAGGAAGAAAAACAGCTTGAGAAACAATGGAATCTCTTTAATATCATGACACCAAAGTTGAGCAAAAGGAAAAAGAGATAGCAAAAGGCTGGATGAAGTATTTGTCTCAATTTTCAGAGAGATTCCCTCCTACCAAAATACCCATTAAAACCCAGATAAGAATTAAGACTGCTGAAAATAGCAATCATAGAGCAGAATAATGAGCTAAAGTAGCAAAAACACATGCAGAGACTTTGGAGAATTTGGGGGTGAAATATTCAAAGAAGGAATGAAGCCAATTTTTAGTTTTAGTGTGGACCTATAGTGTCATTACAGGAGGCCTCTGTCCTAGAAATATTAAGACCCACTTCTTTGTCTAACAAGGCAAGGGGACTACAGTTAAATAGAGACTCACTGGATCTTTTTTATTTTTGAAAGAAGGGAAGAGAATATGGCTTATACATTGACAAATTAATAAGCTGCCATTTTTTATATTAAATATGTATGTCAAAAACAGATACATATGTCAAAATGGTTAACTGAGAATATATATTTTTAATTGAATTAAGATTGGGGAGAGGGCTACAGGGTGACTATTTTAGGTAGAAGAACTGTAAAAACACTGTGAGGGATTGGTTCTAGGCCCTGTGGTTTAATTTAACATATTTGTAAATGATTTGAGAGAGGAAGCAAACAGCAAAGTCTACTAATTCTTATTATTGAAGAGACATAAGGATGAAGAAAGATTTTATTAAGTATTTTAGAGAATGTGAGTAGAGAGAAAAATGTTAGGTAAAGAATAGCTGTAGGCATAAATAAGCAAAATTTTCCTAACAAAAGAAGAGCTCCAATTTAAGAAATATTCCAAACGAAAGAACACTCTTCTTCACTTTGCACCCAAATCCTTCCCTTTAGCTCGCCTGCCCACTGCGGCGGTCACAAGAAGCAAAGCCTGCTTTTCACAGGACAAAGTTTCGGGGCTGCGGGGGCAGAAAGGCTGACCCTATTTGGGGCACAGTTTGTTTCAACAGAAGCAGCATAGTGCACTGCTATGGAGTGCTTAGGATTTCCAAATCATATCCGTGTCCAGTATTCCACTGCATCCTGAAACCAGCCGGCGGGCTGCTGCTCACATCCTTTGTAGAACTGGGAAGTGGGGGTAGTGAGCACAAACGTGGGCTGCCTGGCTGCCCTCCACCAGGGGATGTGTCTGCAGTGTGAGACCATGCCTCTGCCAGGCGCCCTCCCCACAAGAGTTAGGGTGAGGAAGCAGCCCCTCTGAGACTTGGGGGAAAAAAGAGAGTTTAGAACAAATAAAAAAGAATGCAGATCACATAATAGATAACAGACTTAGAAGTTTCATTCTCCAACAAGTAGCGCTGAGAGGAAATGGAAATAAAGGGGTTTGGCAAACGGTGAGAGAGAAGGGGATGTCCCCGGCTGGCATCTGGGAGGCCCATTTTTCCATACTCTAAATCTCACGTGCAGCTGCTCCTGCTGAACGAGCCCAACACTGAACTTGGTTCACTGGCCTTGAACGCCTCACTTTCAAAAGCCCATTCCAGCCTTTGAGGTTAAGATGGCTCTGCTGTGACTGACTCCTCAAACGCTCAAATTCCATATATAAAGTGGTGTAGTATTTGCATATAACTTATGCACATCCTCCTGTACCCTTTAAATAACCTCTAGATTATTTATAATACCTAACACAATATAAAAGCCATGTAAATAGTTGGTATACTGTACTGTTTAGGGATCAACTTTCTGAAATTTTTTTCCAGAATATTCAAATTCATCCTTATACTGGTCCCTTTTATTATTGTTGTACACATCTTCCATGATCGAAGGCTCTAGAAGAAGACTTAGTCGTCTTTTTCACTACCTGTCCCTATTTTCCTCACCGCAGCTGCGAAGCATGTTGGGAAGAGCCCCAGTTTAGATCCTCTGCAGGCCCCAAGTCAGACCATTAGTCTATGTATACTACACCCCTAACTGAGAGGAATAAATGTCACTGTCAAATTCAAGTGAAAATGTATCTTCTCTTGCAGGAAATATGTGGAAGCAACTACAGACATTTTATGGCCAAAGACTGCCTTTTTCATATTTGATATTTTTTTAATCTCAATAGGGTGCTCAAAAAATGTTTCTTTCATGTTTCCTGATTAAAATGAATAGAAATCCACATCATAATAATGCCAGCTAATTACAGATATGAAGCATTCAAATTCCATTATTCTTCTAGGAACCCTTGAAATGAGGCGGCAGGCTCTTGGGACAGTGGAGAGAGTGTTGGGAGCAGTAGGACTGCCTTCTCCCATAGGCAGACAGGAGAGCTGGCTACTAATTTCCCACTTCCAAAACTGCTGGTTTCCAAATTTGCCAATTGCAGATACAGATGAATACACTTCCCCGAATGCCTCCACTGCCTATTTGACTCTCTATGTTTAGAAGAATGCATAATAGTATTAATCTCCACCTTACTTAACTCTATAGCTGTCAAATTACAGTCAAATTCCTATGGATAACTCAAGTATTTGGAGTATCTATAACATTCAGTTGCCACCAGTGAGAGAAGCAGGAGAAAAGATAGAAGACAAACAAAAGAAATTAAAATGACATGTTCTTTTTGACCTCCCAGAGGTTAAGAAAGGCTGGTTGCAAGAAGTAGATAAATACATGTAATTAAGGACTCTAAGAAACACATAATTCTAACTCTCTGTCTCTCTCCCTTCCCCACCTCTTTTCCTCTCTCTCTTCCTTCCCTCCCTTATTCCTCCTTGCCTTCCCCAACCTCAGAGAGTAATCTCATCCTTTCGTCACATATTATTGAAATCCCAGTTCTTAAAAAAATTCTCAATTTTTGCCCAGACTGAGAGCATGTCATTTGGAAGTGATGTGCAAGGCAAGAGATAACCAGGTAGAACTCAGCGATTCGCCACACAAAATGGTTCCATGTTTGGCCGTAATGCTATCAGAGTCTGTCCCTCAATAGCTCTTTACTGCTCCCAGCTCAGAATCTGCTGATTCAAAACTTTGCCTGCATGGGGAGGTGCGAGGGTGGCAGAGAAAGGGAAGCCTAGCAGTGCAGGAGGAGTTAGGAAGAAATATTTATAGTCCTTCCAGAACACATAAGAAGTCAGAGGATTTTTTAAACAGAAATAGTGCCCCCTCCCCTTCTCTTCCTCTCTCTTTCTACCTCATTCCGTGTCTTCATTTCATGCTATGGTTGTGTTGATTGGGAGGGAAGAATCTTCTCAGCTGGCTGCTTAGTACCAAGCAGATGCACTTCAGTTGAAAATGGTTAGCAGTTAGGGGTTAGCCAAATACAGGCAGCAGATATGATAAAGGTAAGTACAGATGTTTGGGTGGTGTGGTAATGGGAATTCAAAAAATGAAAGACTTCAAATCACCCAAAAGCACATCGGTGCACACATATATTTCCATTTGTACAGGTTCCAGAGAAAATCAACACACACACCAAATGGGCTGACAGAATAGAAACATCAAGGAATAACTTAGATATGTTTCCATCTCTTTAATAACTTTTCTTCCAGTTCCAGCAATTTCACACAAATTCAGAGAGAGATAGCAAATTTTCATTGTCTTTGAACCAAAAGGACTTTAAATGGTTATATTTTCACTTATCAATGATTTTCCTGCTTTAATGGTGGCTCCTAAACTTTTATTTGCATCCAAACGTATTTTAAATTTATGAAATAAATAAGTTCTCATTTTCCCCTACCCCCAAATTCTTTGTTATAGTAATGGCTTTTCAACCATTTCTTGTGCTTAAATCATCACACATTTAAGTCCTCATTGATCAATAATGCTCTTCAGTATAGAACTAGCTCTATCAGAATGAGGTAATACACTCACAAACTATAGTTATGTTTCCACATATTTTAAAGTGTTTCATTTTAGATCAGGAAGCCAGACTCCTCAGATACTTTCCTGTGATGATGTCTCCGATCAAAAGGAGGCGCTAATTAAGAAAACTGATAAGAAGCTTTGTGGATCAAAGCGAACATTTTTATTTGTTCTACATTAGCTGATCTTAGCTACTTAGTTATGTAAATAATTTATCTAATATGTAGGGGGAGTGAGAGAGGGAACAGGAGAGCCCAGTCTTTATTCTTTCCCCATCTAACAAATGAGCCTGATCTTAATGCTGAGCAGCTTTCCCATCTGATTCGTATCTTTACTTCCTACCCAGCCATGCCAACACCTAGTAGCCCGCGGTACTCTCTTTTTTTTTCTTATAGCCTCAAACTTAATGCCAAACCTCTCCTATGATTAAGCTCCCTCAACACATGCACATACACATCATGGCTAATGATAAGTTACATGTATATAGAAACCAGAATTATATGTGTGAGTTAGGAAACAATAAGAAATTTGATTGATAATCTTTACATTTTAAATTCTGAAAATACTCATGTATTCTGAGGTGTGGTCTTCATCAGCTATTACTGTTAGGTAATAATGATTGTTAGAAATAAGGTGTTTAAATTTATATTTACAGGGTGAATGGCACAGAGTTTATATTTCTTACGTGGACTGCTGCTCCAGATAATTTTTACAAAAATCCAAAAAATATGTGCAATTATACTTAAGCTAATAAATTAAAAATAATACAATAAGAGCCTGATTTGAGTACAGTGAAACAACACCTTTTTTTCTATCTATAGTTATTAAGCAATTTTTAAAATTATTGAATTCTAATAATTTCAGTATCAAATAATTTAATAAGTGAACATAAAAGCATCTGAAACACTCAAGACTACTATTATTACATTATAGTTGCAGTATTATTTTAAAAGACCAAAAAGAAAAGATGAATGCATTTAAATTTCTCATTCATTAAGGCCAGAACAAATATAATGGTTTGGAGATAAACTCATAGAGCAAGTCAGATGAACGCACATTTTGAAGACATCATGGAGGCAGAAACTAGAAGTTATCAGCCAGGTTAAGTTGAAGATGGCCGTGGGAAATGGGACAGAGAATAATTGGACAGTAGTTAGAGTCCAAGCCAAGATTTTCTCAGGACAATGGACAGTTCCTTCTCCACCACCACCACCCCCCCCCCCCCCACCCCCCGATTTACACTGAAAAAAACCACCGGTTCTTGTGCTGAGGCCACTTTTTCCTAAGTGGCTAGGGCAGGGGTCCTCAAACTACGGCCCGCGGGCCACATGCGGCCCGCCGAGGACATTTATCCGGCCCGCTGGGTGTTTTTGCCGCCGCTGCCTGTCCTGCTTAGCAGCCGACATAGCAGTGTGCATAGGAATTTGTTCAGTTTTTTTTTTTAAACTATAGTCCAGCCCTCCAACGGTCTGAGGGACAGTGAACTGGCCCCCTCTTTAAAAAGTTTGAGGACTCCTGGGCTAGGGAATAAGATAAACAGCCCCACATCCTAGAAACTCCTAACTGACTTGGACCCTCTACATTGAGTCTTGAATGGTGTATCTGGAACTCATCAAAAGATTTCACCATCACTTTCATCATCATCATCATCATCATCATCATCATCATAGGTGGCAGTTATTCCAGATATTTTACTTTTTTATTCAATCCTCACAATATTGATAGGAGATTGATAGTATTATTTTGAAGATAATAGAACTGAGGTTTAGAGGGGTTTTATAATACCCACAAGGTCACATATCTGGGACATCACAGAGGCGGGAAAGCCCATGCTCTTTGTCATTAAACTACACTACTTCTAGCCGTGTGGATCTCTAGGCAGAGAGTTTTCTCCTTGTGAGGTCTAATACTCCCTGAGTTACATCCCTGACACCAATATTCATGTCCAATTCTGAGTTCACCTTCATGACATTTCAGTTCCCTTACCTCCCACTTTCACATCTGCCTTCAGCTCAGATCAGCCCCTCTTTATCTCTGCACACTTATGTGCCCTACCAATATGAGCACATCTCTTTCCACTACTTCATCCTCCAGTTATTAAATTAGTGCTACTCTGGCCATAGCTGTCTAACCTTTCCTGCATTCTCATTCGCACCAAACCTCTCTGTCCATTTATTTCCTCCAATGTCCCTCCCTGATATCCACTCTTTTGACTCACCATCAGGTCATCTGATTTCACCAATTTCATGAACCCCCTTCTGGCAACACTTAGTCTTGACTCTTAGGTCATCTATTTTAACATGGCCTTCAGCACCCTCCCACCTCCAGATTCCCAAATTTCCTCTTTCACAAACCACGGTTCACAACCCTCTTCCCTGCTCCTGCTCTACACGATGCTGCTGAATACAGACAAAAGTCCACTTAGATTTACATAAGATGAAGTCAAACACCAGCCATTTTCTTGTAATATGTGATGTTTGGCGAAAAGTTTTATTCATCTCTTCATTTTTCCCTACTTCCTAAAATTAACATTCTAAGCTCCTTTTGCTTTCCTGGGCCCACATTTCAGTACCCTACTACAGGAGCATAAAGGGCCCCAAATCCAACTTGATGATAGTCTAGTTGTACTAATTCATCCATTGTTTTTATTCCTCAACGTTTGTGGTTGTCTACATTTATTCTCTTACCTTTTTCTGATCTCTGAGAGAAAAAAAAATGGTCTCTTCACTATTGTTTGAATTGTGAAATCTGGGCTCTGCAGCCCAAATATTCCCTCCCCTTCAGGAACCTTCTTCCCAAAGTATCCTCACTCATTATTTGCAGCCTCTCTTTGCAGGTTCCTTTCCTTCGAAGACACAGGTCTCCTCTATGTTGGAGAGCTCTGCTTTATCTCACTCTGCTCACCCTTCTAAAGACCTTCCTCCTCTTTTTTTCTTTCACTGGCACAGTTTTTGAATGAATGATTCTCTAAAATTGTATTTCTATTCTCACCAGTCTCCAGAAATGAATTATTTCTCCTCTAATGACTCTAATAAGAGTCCTTTCTTAAATTCAGTGGCCTTTTTTCTGTCATCATTTTCCTTAATCTTTCTCCAATAACATATTTATATTTCTACCTCATTTTTCTTAACAATCTCTTCCCCTAATCTTCCATTATGTTATATTACTTAGTTTGTTTTCCTTTTATTTCTTTAGCCAGTCCTCTATTGTCTTTACTGGTTCTTATTCACCTCCATACTCACTAATCTCCCTATACACAGTCTTTAATGACTATAGTCTTTTCCTTTGTTAATTAACTCCTACCTGTCCAGCTGTGCAGATAAAATAAATCTTCCTCTTCCTTTGATAGTGCCTCTGACACGGGTCCCATTTCCTCCGCTATCTGTAGGACATTTCCGTAGATGTTCTCTACCCAAATTGATACAGCAAATTATTGTTTCCTACAAAAGAACACACATATAAACACACATAGTTATCATAGTCACCATTCCTCATCAAATTTCTTATTGTCATCAAGCATTGTTGATTCCACCTTTGAAAAATGTCTCTCACATCATCCCCTTCTCACTATTCCCAGACTAGCTCAGGCCATCAGCATGTTGTGATTTTAAAACATTGTCTTAACTGAATTTCCTCACTTCTGTCCTCTCTGATTTATCCTATATTCCTGCCCAGCTCAAGCTTTCGTTTATACAATAGTTTATTTTGTTGCTGAATTAATTCATTTTTTAGAAGTCTAGAAAATAAAGGTATAAAAAAGAAAACATTAAATACCACTTAAAAGTCTACTACTAGATATAATCACTGTTAACATTCTGATATATTATTCTTCCAATGTTTTTAATACTCCCCTTTTTAATTTTTTTTTTTTACAAAATGGCAATGTATGCTATATTTAAAACTTAAATATGTATCATGAATATTTTCAATGTCAACTAGAACCCGTCTCATCATCACATCATTTTAATAGCTGCAAAGCATTTCCTCATGTGGATGGGATATATTTATTTAATCAATTCCCTTTTGGTTGAATATTCAATTTGTTCTCTAGTGCTTAAATTTTATAAACAATACTGTGATAAGCATCCTTAAAGTTAAATCTTTGTGTACATTTACATCCTTATTTAATTACAATTGCTGAGTATTTTTAAGGCTTTTGACATAAACTACAAAATTGTCCTTCAAAAAGGTTATAACAATTTGGAATTCTGCTAGCACTGAAGGAAAAATGCCTACTTTCTTGCAACTCATGCACACAGGGTAACAATCTTAAAAATCTATGCCAACCTGGTTAGTGAAATGGTAAATTAAGCTGAATCTGTTTTCATACATTTGCAGTCAAACCTACTAAAAACAAAAGAAAACAAATACAGCCCAACGTGTGCTGATTGCATTTCACATGGGAAGGAGAAAAGGAGAGTAGAGAGAACGTTAGGAAGCTAAATTAGAGCTCTAATCCTCATGCAGAGAGTCTAGAAACTCTCGAATCCCCTTTATCTCTTAACTCATAGAATATTTAAATTCCTTCCATTAGCTATTCCCCCTCCCTGTCTCTCTCCTTGCGAACCCAATTAAATTATAATATCTAATATTTTGAGGTAAAATGTAGAGAGACAGCAGGTGTGTACTGTTTTTTCATTCCTTCTATTAGCTTCAAAGTGCCCTTTAAAATGTGCCATTTCAATGAGTCATACAGCTGTCAGCTCACAGTCCCCTCTAGCTTTTGCACAAGAGTGAAATCGCCAGCAGTATGCTCATTGCAGAACTCCACTCCAACTAAACAACTTGGGTACACTATGGAGTTCACTGAGTGGGGTTTGACTGGTATGGAAATGTATTTGCCTTTGATCCTGGCAAAACATGTTTGTTGGAAATTTGGGACCTGTCAGAAAGGGAGGTAGATTTAAATGAAGGTGAGGTGAGGTGGAATGATATGTCTTGGGGAAGACAGAGAAGAATTATCAGGCTGAGACATGAGAGAGGCCTGAGAACACTGGAAAGAAAAAACAGTTGTCATTATCACCCAATGTATTACAGTCACCTTCATCCTGTAAATAGTGTACTATTCTCCACATTTTCAACTTTGAATGGGTTTCTTATTATAATTTAAGGCTTAAATTCTACCTTCTCCTTCAGTGTTAGAATAAAGCAAAGTTTTAATCGTTTCTCCCAGGGGGCTGCCAAAAATGATCTGGGGTTTGAAATATGACACAGCAGATTGACAGAGCTGTGGAATGACAGATGAAATAATTTTTTGTTGTTTTTGAAATCTGGGATACTGACTGGCTGCTTTTCATTTGCAATTTCACTTAAACTAAAAGAAATAAAAAGTAGATCTCAAATATTCTGTAAAATGTTTATGTATGCTCCCATTGGTAATCCTGGGTTTTTCTTTTTTATATATATATATTTTTTTATTGATTTCAGAGAGGAAGGATTAGGGAGAGAGAGAGAGAGAAACATCAATGATGAGAGAGAATCATTGGTTGGCTGCCTCCTGCATGCCCCCCACTGGGGGTCGTGCCCACAATCTGGGCATGTGCCCTTGACCGGAATCGAACCTGGGACCCTTCAGTACTAAGGCTGATGCTCTATCCACTGAGCCAAACCAGCTAGGGCAATCCTGGGTTTTTCAATTCCAGAATCTCTAGCCTAGAAGGAAGGTCACATGGCCCTGTCTTCTCATTCTCTGCTTAAGGTAACAGAAATCCCAGGGTGTTAGGATGCATTCAGGTTCCATCTGCAACCATGGGGGAATGGGATCCCAGCTCCTGAATCTGTGTCCCATGCTCTTCAGGACACAACCAGTTTCTTGGTATAACATTCTAGGGAAGCTTCTTGCCTTTATGGGTGTGAGGCTGGAAAATGAAGCAGAAATAAGCTCAATGGAGTCAGTGGCAGATTCTTCTGTGGTCTCTGCGTTCTCCCCTCCATCAGCTTTTCCCCAAGCTCATCATTCCCTTCAGTGCTCTCTTCAGAAGACTTGACCTCAATCTGTTCTTTTTGTAAATTCAAAATCTGGAGTTGGAATGACTTCTCCCATTCAAGACTATTATTTGAATTTCTTCATAACTTTATTTGTAATACCTTAGTTTTCATTTGCAATTTTTTGCTTATATGTGATTAATTCTTATTGATAATTTGACAGTTTAAATGACACATTTCCAAAGAAGCTGTAATTAATTTGAATGTGTAGCTCATTTTTTCCAATATCACATTTACATTTATCTCATTATACATGTTGGGTTAAAGATATTAATGTTCCATTTGAGCAAAACATATATTTTAAGTCTCACATTGCTGCAATGAAGTAGGAAATTTTGACAACATACAATTACATTTTTCAAAATTTCTGAACATAAAATTTATATATACTCTCATCCTCCAAGTATATTTATTACATTCAATGTAAAAAAAAAAAGAATCAGAGACTCAAAAATTCAATTCAGTACTGAGACTAACAACTAGGTCTTGTGGGTCTCAGCCCAGTTCTCACTTCTCTCTGCCACACACTTCTGCATTTACTCTGATTACATTGCAGCTGCCCTAAAAATTGCCACATAGTGAAATACATATCATTGAGAATGTAGGCAGAGGCGTGTGGGACAAGCACCAAGAAGAGCAAGAGAGATTTTATACAGAAGCTTTGGAGAGAAGAAGCAATAAACAAGCAATAATCAAGAACTAAACCAGGGTCCAAGGGCAAGATAGCAAAGAGGGCTGATGTCATCATTAAAATGTTGGCCTAAGATTCCAGGAGAGCAAGAACTACTGGGAGGAAATTCACCTGCCCATTTGCCCTGGAATCCCTCTTGTTCCACTGCATGAGGAGCCCCCCTAGTGCCCGCCCCTCCCGCCTTTTGCAGCTGTTTCTTCTGCACACATTTTTGGAGTGTGGTTCCATTTTCAATACGATCTTGTGGGGTTTGCATCTTTCAGAAAATCCCTCACTGTTCCTAATGTACCAAAGGATCTTCTTACTTTTTCCAACATGTTATTAGAAGATACTTTATTAACATGTCATTTTAATACCAAAAAAAAAAAAAAAATGTGTTCTCAAACAAGAATCGCCAAACATGTGGTAAAATCCTACACTATGTGAGCCAGTAACCTCAACAAATGGAAGAAATGTTACCTAAGAAAGCATAATTAACAGAATTAGTAGAACAGGACAGTACAGGAACTTCAATTCATTTCCTCAAAAATAATATAGTGCTTGTGCATGTGTATGGCTATATACACATATGTGCATGTATGTGAAATAATTAATTAGAAGTTATAAATATTAAAAATTAGATTGTTAAAGAAATTCAATAGATTGTCTACAAAGCAAAATGCCCTTGGTAGAACAATGATTAATGAGCTGAAGTTTAAGTGGAGGGATCTTACCAAAATGCAGCAAAAATTAGTAAGACTATAAGAGTATGAAAGTAAAATGAAGATATCAGGCTAAAAGATCCAAAAGTTTCATCATCTGATTAAAAAGAGTTCAGGTGGACAAAGTAGAGTGAGGGGAATAGGGAAATCTATAACAGTGGCAACAAAAATAAAGTTTAAAAAGAGGTCAAATAAAGAGAATATAGCAGAGTAAATATATGAGTGTATAGATCACATTTTTAAAGATTGTAAAACTTATAACATAATCCCACATAGGGCTTAGCAAGTATCAAATAGAATAAAGATTACACGCACACATACACACATATGTACACACATGCATACCTGCTATTCACATCATGGTGAAATTTCAAAACACCAAGAAAACAGAGAAGATTCTAAAAGTGTTTGTGGAAAAATAAAATGTAAGTACAAAAAAATAAGAATAAAAGAGTCAGCAGAGTATACTGGTTAGGAGATGGAGTGTATGGATTTGAATCCTGGTGCTACCACTACAAGCTGTGTGACTTTAGACAAGCTATTTATTCTCTTGGCTTCTTCATGTTCTTCATTGTATAACAAAAATACCTCCATCATAGAGTGGTTAAGTGAATAAATGAATTAATATTTGGAAAGCACATAGAAAAAAACCTGACACATAGTATATTCTATATAACTGTTAGATAAAATTGAAATCAATAATACTGGATGAAGGAAGATAATAAATATTTTGGAAATTCTGAAGAAAAATACTTTTGAATATAGAATGCTGCACCTATCCAAACTATCATTCAAGTGTGAGGGAAAAAATAAATACATCTTCAGAAAGTTAAAGACTCCCAAAATTTGCCTTCTATGGATTATTTCTGATGAGAAGTCTCCAGCAGGAAGGATGAGCTCTAATAGTATAGAGTTGAAGCAGATCTCCTATTTCAGTGTCTCCATCATACAGATAAGAAAGACAGGACCCAAAGAGGTCAAACTATATATATGGAAGCCTAAGTGACCGTTACAACTGGTCGACCGAACAACTGGTCAACCGATCACTCTGATGATGCACTGACCACCAGGAAGCAGACGCTCAATGCAGGAGCTGCCCCCTGGTGGTCAGTGCGCTCCCACAACCAACCTCCCATGCTCCACCCCCCTCCCCCCAGACTGGGCGAGATGGCCCCCAATTGACCCCAATCGCTGGCCAGGCTGAGGGACCCCACCCATGCACAAATTTGTGCACTGGGCCTCTAGTTTTATAATAATCATGGAGCTATTAAATGTAAGAGTTAGATGTCCTAACTTTGGTCCAGCAATTGTTTCTCACCTTATTGTAGCAGGAATCTATATATATAAAACCCTAATATGCAAATAGACCCAACGGCAGAACGACAGAACAACCGGTAGGTATGACATGCGCTGATCACCAGGGGGTGCGTGCGGAACATGGCGGGCATTGGCCACGGTGGGATGGTGGAGCAGATGAGTGGGAGCACCAGACCAAGATGGGGCGCAGGTCACTGTCATCGGGGTGAACCTCTGGTGGTTACTGAAAATTCTTTGCTCCCTCACACCGTGGTCCCGCCTGGCATTCACACCTGCTGCCAGTGCTGGCCCTGCTCACACCCACTGCCGCCAGAGCCACCACTCGCACCCACTGCTGGTGCCGGCCCCTATTGCTCAGCGCCATCAGAGGGTGCAAGCAGTGGCTGCTGGCCCCGATCACCCCTGAGGGCTTCTCCACCTCCCCCTGCTCCTGAGGGGAGATCAGGGCAGCAGCCACTGCTCGCACCCACTGACGGTGCCGGCTCCGCTCACACCCGCTGCTGGCGCCAGCCCCAATTGCTCCACGCCATCAGCGGGTGCTAGCGGAACTGATGCCATCATCGCATGGGAACCATGGCAGCAGGAGCAGAGCTGCCGGCAGACAGGGGACCGGGGGAAGGGAGGGCGTGGCAGGAGGGGCTGGGCAGGGGCGCAGAGGATGGGCCAAAACCCGCCCCTGTGCCCACTGCAGCCTCATGGCCCACAGTTCCTTTCAAGGTGCATGAATGTGTGCACTGGGCCCCTAGTTAATAGATAAATAGGTTTGTGCAGGTTTCAAGTTTCTTCTGTGACAGCAAGATAATGCTGTAGGACTATAAACATATAACAAACTCCACACAGGTTTAACATTTTTCAAAAAGTTATGCTCGGTGATAAAGTAGACATTTAGTCAAGAAATATTCATTATCAACCTCAATGACATCAACATCTCCATTTTCCTATGTACTAGGGAGCTTATAAATATAGTATTTGCACTAAGCAGTTAAGGTGCTCATTGAGTAACATGATTTAAGTGAGCCAAGTTGTCCCTCCACGCTCTAGTGTAATTATTAACAGTTATTGTTGCTTTATTTGTTTTTACTTTTTATATAAAAGATTTATTTACTACTTGAATTACTATAGGTAATTTACTTCAAATATCTAGCCTCAGTTTACTCATCTACAATTTGAGAATGCTTTGCTGAATTGCTCTTTGTGGATATAATGATTTAATGTAATGCAGTAAAGTTCAGAGAGCAACACCTGCCTGAGTGGAAGCAGCCAAATGTTCATTCCTTCCTCATTCTCTGCCCCAGGCACCAAACAACTCCTTTTCCAAGAATGAGATTTCTCCTTTCCCTTTCCTCATTCTTTCCTGCTTCTACCCTCTTTACTTTTTCTGCTGGACTGTGGAATGTTACTTATAAGCATTAATAAAAATATTTTATTTAAGGTCTTATCCTTTCTCTTCATTCAGTTTTCAAAATATCTAGATGATCTTTGAAGAATGAAGGAAGCAAATCTGAGACATGAGCCGAGACTCACATGTATAAAAATAAGCAAGAAAAGCCCAGCCGGCGTGGCTCAGTGGTTGAGCTTGAACCTGGAGGTCACGGTTCAATTCCTGATCACAGCATATGCCAGGTTGTGGGCTCCATCCCCAGTAGGGGGCGTGCAGGAGGCAGCCGATCAATGATTCTCTCTCATCATTGATGTATCTCTCTGTCTCTCCCTTCCTCTCTGAAATCAATCAAAATATTTTTTATTTTTTTTAATATATTTTATTGATTTTTTTTTTTTTTACAGAGAGGAAGAGAGAGGGATAGAGAGTTAGAAACATCGATGAAAGAGAAACATCGATCAGCTGCCTCTTGCACACCCCCTACTGGGGATGTGCCCGCAACCAAGGTACATGCCCTTGACCGGAATCGAACCTGGGACCCTTCAGTCCGCAGGCCGACGCTCTATCCACTGAGCCAAACCGGTTTCGGCCAAAATATTTTTTAAAAGATAAGAATAAAAGACAGTAAAGTCTCTTTTAATGTTCATATTTTGAGTTGTAGATCATGTGAAAGTGCTTAGGAGCTGTAATATGTTCTGCTGGTCTCATATTACAAACTGTTTCAAGATTGTTCAGAATAAAGAATCTCCACCCCCAACACTGATATGAAACTGTTATTCAATATTCATATGAGAAATTCATGTGGAATACCCAGACTGCAGCATCCACAAAGGACAGTCACTAGGAAGTGTCTGCCTGAGGGAGCCCTTCCCTGTGGCACAAATGACCATTGTATTAATAAACACTGTTTTAGAACCAAAGAGAAATCCCTGCTTGGAATTTTGTTATGAAAGAGAATGGCTACTGAGTGTTTCCTCTGTACCTGAATGGATGGGATGTATTTTAAGGAAATGTTTCCCTTAAAATTTCTATCTATATGTTGTACGAAAATTTACTGCTGTATTCCTCTTCAGCAAGCTCCCTTGGGCCTCTGAAAATGCCCATTTGTGCACAAAAATCACTTTGCTTGTCCTATTTACTTTACTTACAAGAATCGTCCTGAACAGAATCGATTGTACATTGCAGGGTTTATGCAAAGGTGTGCTAAAAGTTTCTTTGAATTTGAAGGTTTAAAAAAATGAGAGAGAAAAGGAGGCATAGATTTTGTCCAACCCTGGACACATATCCTCACTGTGTCTAGAAACATGTCAGCACAGAGCTGGCCCGTTCTTTTTTCACCCTGAACTAGCTGCTCCTCCTCTACTGCCCCCATGGAAATGTAGGAGGCATGAGGGAAAAAAGAGGCTGGCTGTGGCTGCTGAAGACACCTGGTGTCCATTTTCTGACCTTTTAAAAGTCACATTAAGATATTTTCACTTCTCTCTCGGCTCTAGTACTGAGGAGAAAAAATAAACAAGCAAACAAGTTTCATTTTCTTTGACACTTGAGGTAGAATGGAGAGTAGGAAAGCAGATGGGTAAGTAAAACAACATAGGTAGAGGAATGGAAATGGAAATCTAATTACTGACAGAGGGTCAACAGTGAGGAGGAAGCCAATGCAACCACAGAATACCAGAAAGACTCAGTAAGTATCATGTACTTCGGAAGGCAGGGTACATGGGGATCTGAATTCAAAGGGAATGTTTAGTTTGTGTAAGAAACAATTCGACCCTCCGAGCTCATACTGCTTCATAGCAGAGTCAATTGCCTACCATTAGGGCACTGAAAGTACCAGTATATTCTCTGGAAAAAGTGAACAATAGAACTTCAAACTTTGGTCAGCTAGAATGAAGGAAGTAGAGGATTTAGATGCCATAATGAACACGGGAAGTGAAAAACCACTGAACAGAGAAACCCTTCCAAACATTCTTCCCCATGCAGTTTCAGACTCCTATCAGCCAGGGTCATACATGCAGGCAAAAGATTGAAGGACTCTTCTCTGGAGAAAACAAACTACCCCAGAGGCAAGGCCTGACCCACATACACAGAACTTTCAACACATTATTTCTTAAATGTAAATGATACCAACATTTTACCATGAAAGCATGGACCAAAAAAACAAAGAAACGAAAGGGAATTGAAGGGCCTGGCTGGCATTGCTCAACGGTTGAGCATCGACCTGTGAACCAGGAGGTCACAGTTCGATTCCTGGTCAGGGCACATGCCCAGATTTCGGGCTCGAATCACAGTAGGGGATGTGCAGGAGGCAGCCGATCAATGATTCTCTCTCATCATTGATGTTTCTGTCTCTACCTCTCCCTTCCTCTCTGAAATCAATAAAAAAATAATAATCATAATAATAAAAGGAATTGAAGGAAACAGAGATAATGCTAGAAATAGAAGGAAACTCCCAAAGAACCATAATTAATGTCCTTAAAGAGAAAATACTAAATCTGTGAAATGAGACTAACAGATTTTAGGGGGAAAGTAATTAGAGAAGAATAATTTTGGATTCACAGAGAGGATAATATAAAGGGTTTGGTTTGCCTCTCATATTGGATTTCCCCTAATGTTAATATCTTACATACATCTTTTGTTAGATTTATTCCTGGGTAATTTATATATTGTGTTGCTATGATAAGTGGTGAAGCATAAAATATTGATCCAGGTGGTTCAGCAACCAAATAATAGGAGTCCCCAATAATGAAAACAGAGGAGAGGAAATTATCAAAGAATAACATTTCTAAAAGCTGAAGAGACAAAAATCTTTAAAATGAAAGAGTGCACCCAGTGCTGAGCACAGTAAATGAAAGGTAGAATCCAAGGGAAAGAGATCTTAAAAGCTGCATAAGACTGCTTGCTATAAAATATGTTATCCTGGAAAGCAGCTTCTACATATGACTTAGAGTTTCTGTGTTGAGTCTTTCCTTCTGAAAACATAATCTCTTTTTATGCTCCTGGTAGCTCTAAAGTGTTCTCGTGGAGGTCTTGGATATTTCCTGCTAACTTTATCCCTAGGTGGTTTATATTTGTATTGTTATTATAAATTGAACTAGAGGCCAGGTGCACAAAATTCATGCACGGGGGGGAGGGGGTGTCCCTCAGCCCAGCCTGCACCCTCTCCAATCTGGGACCCCTCGAGGGATGTCCGACTGCCCATTTAGGCCCAATCCTACCGGGCCTAAACGGACAGTCGGACATCCCTCTCACAATCCAGGACTGCTGGCTCCCAATTGCTCGTCTGCCTGCCTTCCTGATTGTCCCTAACCGCTTCTGCCTGCCAGCCTGATCACCCCCAAACCACTCCCCTGCTGGCCTGATTGATGCCTAACTGCTCCCCTGCCAGCCTGTTTGCCCCTAACTGCCCTTCCCTGCAGGCCTGGTCCCCCTCAACTGCTCTCCCCTGCAGGCCTGGCTCCCCCCCAACTGCCCTTCCCTGCAGGCCCGGTCGCCCCCAACTTCCCTCCTCTGCCAGCCTGGTCACCCCTAACTGCCCTCCCCTGAAGGCTTGATCGCCCACAACTGCCCTCTCTTGCAGGCCTGGTCCCTCCCAACTGCCCGCCCCTGCTGGTCATCTTGTGGTGGCCATCTTGTGTCCACATGGGGTAGCCATCTTTGACCACATGGGGGGAGCCATCTTGTGTGTTGGAGTAATGGTCAATTTGCATATAACTCTTTTATTAGATAGGATAAAGGCCTGGTGCATGGGTAGGGGCCAGCTGGTTTGCCCTGAAGGGTGTCCAGGATCAGGATGGGGGTTCCCTTGGGGCATGGGGCGGCCTGGGCAAGGGGCCTGTGGTGGTTTGCAGGCTGGCCATGCCCCCCAGCAACCCAAGCAGAGGCCCTGGTATCTGGGATTTATTTATCTTCTATAATTGAAACTTTGTAGCCTTGAGTGGAGGCCAAGGCAGGCCAGGGCTGTGGAAGTTTGGCTTCCTCCATCGCCAGGGGCAATGCAAGCCTCCTGCTCTCTCCAGCTCCGTGGCTGCCACCATTTTTGTTGGGATTTATTTATCTTCTATAATTGAAACTTTGAAGCCTTGAGTGGAGGCCTGGGCTGGCCAGGGTGTGCGGAAAGCTTGGCTTCCTCCATTGCCTGGGAAACCCAAGCCTCCTGGTCTCTCCGTGGCTGCAGCCATCTTGGTTGGGTTAATTTGCATACTCGCTCCTAATTGGCTGGTGGGTGTAGCGGAGTGGTGGTTAATTTGCATATTACTCTTTTATTAGATAGGATTCTTTTTACTCATATTTTCGGGTTACCATTGGTGTAGGAACACTATTAATTTTTGTTTCCATTTATCCATATACTGGTCACTTACTAAACTCATGTTATTTTTAAAGATTTTTAGTTGAATTTGTAGTGTTTTCCTGTTAGATAATTACATAATCTGCAAAGTGAAAATTTTGTATTTTTATCTCTCTTGTTTTTTTTCTTTTCTTATGACTTTGGCTGGAACATGCAAAAAAGTTTTAAATAATAGCAATGAGAGTGAGTATCCTTCTCATTAATCTTTGCCTGTAGTATTGCACTCTTAAGATAACAAATGCTTTTGGTTTCAGAGTCTCTATCATCTTTTAGAAGATATTGTTGTTGAAGTTTAACACGCCTTTTGTATTGAGATGATCTACTTTAACCTTTTAATTTGATGAATTTAATAAAAATATTCCAACTATTGAATCAACTTTACATTCCTAGCATAAATTCTACTTAGCTAAAGTGTGGTGTGGACCGAATTCTGCCCTTTTTAAATTCACATGTTGAACTAGAGGCCCAATGTGATGGTATTTGGAAATGGGGCCTTTGGGAGGTGAATAGATTTAGATGAGACTCTGAGGATGGGTTTTCATAATGGGATTAGTGCCCTTATAAGAAAAAGTATCAGAGAGCTTTCCATCTTTATCTCCTTGCCATGTGAGGACACAGCAAAAAGGTGGCCATCTATGATAGGAAGAGAGCTCTCACCAGAAGCAAACCATGACCTTAGACTTCCAGACTCTAGAACTGTATGAAAATAAATTTCTATTGTTTAAATCACCCAGTCTATGGTATTTTGTTATGGAAACCTGAGCTAAAGTAGAACTCCTCCTGCCTGGCTGCCTTGAGCTGGGACATCAGTCTTTTCCTGCCATTGGACTCCAACGGAAACATTGGCTTTTCTTGGGTCTCAAGCCTGCTGGAACTTACACCATCAGCTTTCCTGGTTCTCCGGCCTTCAGACTCAGACTGCAACTACACCATCAGCTCTCCTGAGTCTCTAGCTTGCTGGCTGCAGTTCTTGGGATTTGTTATCCTTAATGATTATGTTAGCCAATCCTTTATGATATGTACGTGTGTGTGTGTGTGTGTGTGTGTGTGTGTGTGTGTGTTGTGTGTGTGTGTGTGTGTGTGTCCCCTTTGGAGAAATCTGACTAATACAAGATCTATGAGCCTTTTAGTATATTCCTAAATTTATCTGCCAGTGGTTTGCTTATACACTGCTAAGTGCTATTGTTCTGTAGTTTTGTATGTATGTTTGCCAGTTTTAGCATTAGGCTTTGGCACTGAATTCATGTTAATCTTATAAAATTAATTGGAAATATCTTTTCTTTGCTTGGGGCAGTTTAAATCTCAAAGAAAGTAATATATGTTTCTTGCAAGTGAGCTGGAATTTTCTTTAAAAATCATCTGGGCCTAACATGCTTATTGTGAATAACCCTGTGACATTTTAAAAACTATTATTATTATTTCTTCCATAGTTACTTTTCCACTCAGGTTTTCACCTTTTTTGAGTCAGCTTTGTTATTTTTTTTATTTCCCCAGAAAATCACCCATTTACCCAGAATGTTTTTTAGAGTCAAGTTGTGCATGGTATTTTCTTTAAAATCTCATCCTTTTACATGATGATAACCCCTAACATTGTGTTTGTGCGAACTCCCTCTTCCCTCTACCACACACTCACAGGTTTGTATATCTGGTTAAATTTTTATAACTAGTTGAGTTTATATAAACTAATATTTTGAATAAACACTAATTTCTACCTTTTCCTATTTTTAATGGTTGTATTTTTTTTAATTTTTCATAATTTCTGCTCTCATTTTTTCTTTCTTCCAATTAATTTTTACAGCGCTTTTTCTAATTTCTAGAATTGAAACTAATATTATTTTCAAATTTTCTGATGCTCTAAAGCATTTCTAGTTCTCTTTAGGTCTGTGGATTTGTCTTAGGTTCAGATTTGGCCATGTCCCATAGATTTTAATTTTCAATGGTCTCATTGTTCCTAATCCTGAAATGCATAGCATAGAACTAACTTTAGAAAAGTTAGAAAATGCTTTTAAAAACCTAAGGCGAGAAAATTAAAATATTATGGATGCCTGTTTGGAAGGGAGATGGAGTAGGGAGAGAGAAAATAATATAAATCACTATCTCAATTTGTATTACAAATAAATGTTTGGCAAACTGTATACTCTGGCCCAGTATCATCATAGTGCAGATAATACATTTCTCAATGTATCATCTCCATTATGATCACCAGGATTTAGGCAGAAATTACTGCCACTGACATTTGTGTCCCTTAATTAAGAAAATGTTTATGAACAATTTGATCATTCCTGGTGATGACAGAGGAGCCTCCAGCCTTTGAGCCCACCACTGAACCTGCTCAGGGGCCAATCCAAGCACACCAGGTCTTATCTCCCTCTTTCATTTGTAAAGACCCTTGTGATCACATTGGGCCCATCCAAAAATTCAAGGATCATCTCCCCAGCTCAAGGTCAACAACTTTATTTCCATTCGCAACCTCAAATTCTCTTTCACCAATCACAAGTTCTGGAGGATACGATGTGAGCATATTGGAGGAACCATTATTTTGCTTACCATACTTCTGGCAAAACTATCGCAATAAATTTGTTCCACAAACAGTTACATAATACTATTTTCGAGACCTATTTCTATTCTGGTGCATTTCTATTCTGGATTCTGGGAACTTACATTTCTTGTGCTTTTCTTAACCATACCACCCAGCATTCAAAGGCAGTGGTTCTCAAAGTGTGGGATCCAAACCAGCGTGGACATCCCCTGGAACTTGTTATCCACTAAGAATCTTAGCCCCACCCAGATCTACAAATTCAGAAACTCTCGGGGTGGGGCTCGGCAATCTGTTTTAGCAAGCCCTCTTAGTGATTCTGATGCACCTCCATGTTTGAGAACCATCGAGCTAGGGACTATTAAGTCTACAGGCTTCTTATACTAAAATATAACTCTAAAATATATTACTTTCAAGCCAGAATTGTTTTTAAAATCTACTGTGCAAACAAGTTCTGGCATTGTGGAAACTCCATTCTAATATCCAGGAAGAAATTGAATAAAACCAAGGAAACACACCACAAGGAAAAAGTTACCAAAATATTAACAGGGTTTTTTCTGGGTGGTACAAAAATTGATTTTTTTTTCTCACTGGATTTTTCTATGTTTCCAAATATTTTATAATAAACATATATTATTTTAAAGTGGATAAGAAATGGATCACAAAATGGAAGAAGAAATTTATGGTCCAAGTACAAACACTCAAGAAAAGACCAGGGAGAACCAAGGTGGTGACATAGGCAAATGCATGTACTTGCTGCCTCCAACAACCACATCAAAATTACAACTAAAATACAGAACAACCATCATCCAGAACTGCCAGAAAGCTGGCTGAATGAAAGTCCTACAACCAGAGAAGTAAAGAAGAAGCACACTGAGACTGGCAGGAGGTGTAGAGGCACAGAACGGGCTGGTCCGGCACCCATGTGTGCCGCTTTTTTAATCGGGAGGCTGCCCAGGGGAGCAAGGGGTCCCAGCCCCACATCAGATGCCCAGCTCAAGTTCCCAGAGGTAGGAAAAGAAGTCCCTACAGGGCTCAGTGACACAGAGGCTGCTGGAGACCCAGGGGCTCCTCTTAAAAGTTCACACAAAATAAACTTACAAGCTCCCACTTCCTCTGAGCTCCAGTGCCAGGTGAGGCTCGGGGACCCAGACATATACAAGGAGAAATTGGACTGTCTGGCATTGAGGCAAGAACTCGGGAGTGACTTTATTACAGACGAAGGTGACCTCCCTAGTCACAGGGTTGACTGGCAGCCATTTCTGTTTGCTCTGCCCTGGTGATTCCTTGAGACCCTGCCCCACCCAATTTACAACCCCACCCAAGCTGTATGTAGCAGTTTTTGCCTATGAATGGCCTGTCCTTGCTCAGGCTAAAACCTGTCAAACAAGCTGCAGCTGGGTCAGGGAGACCCAAACCTATCAATAAAAGGCCCAAGACCTGGCACCAGCACCAGCCTGACTTGCTTCACAGCTGGGCCTCTTCTGGGCACTTCCAAACTCAATACAAAGAGGAGGAATCTGCAGATCTCTCTGTAACTCCTGCTGGGTGGCCCCAGGCAGTGGCTGACTTTGCACCTCCCTGAAGACCCAAGAGCCAGTGTACCCAATGGTCAGTGTCAGACCATACCACATTACAACTCTACACATCCATAAGCGACACACTCAAGGGGCAGACTCAGTGAACACAAAAGCCCCACTGAAGCAAGTCCTGCTCCATAAGGGTATCTTCTGCACAGCAGCTCCCCACTGTAGTCCTAGCTGGTCCCCATAACCAGTTGGCCTGAAGGTCAATTTCTCCCAGTGATATCAACAGCAATCAAGGCTCAACTACAACAAGAATGTGCACACAGCCCACAAAGGGATACACCTAGAGTGTCCACCACAGGTGATTGGGGAGGCTGATCCCTATAGGACACCTACTACACAAGGCCACTCTATCAACTCAAGGAGACTCAGCAGCTCTACCCAATACATAGAAACAAACACAGGGAAGCAGTCAAAATGTGGAGACAAAGAAACATGTCACAAATGAAAGAAATGGAAGAAAGCAAACTACTGGATATAGAGTTCAAAACCAGTTATAAGGTTACTCAAGAATCTTCTAGAAACCTCCAAGGGACTTAGTGAGACTTTTGAGACACTTAGTGACGAGTCAGAAATTAAGCATACACTGACTGAAATAATAATATACAGGGATTCAACAGTAGAATGGAGAATCAAATCAATGATTTGAAATATGAGGAAGCAAAAAACACCCAACCAGAAGAGCAAAAAGAAAAAAGAATACAAAAATATGAAGGTAGTGTAAGGGGCCTCTGGGACAACTTCAAGTGTACCAACATCCAAATTATGGGGGTGCCAGAAGAAGAAAGAGAGCAAGATATTGAAAACCTATTTGAAGAAATAATGACAGAAAATTTCCCCCACCTGGTGAAGGAAATAGACTTACAAGTCCAGGAAGTGCACAGAACACCAAACAAGAGGAACCCACGACATATCATAATTAAAATGTCAAGGGAAAAAGACAAAGAGAGAATCTTAAAAGCAGCAAGAGAAAAGCAGTTAGTTACTTACAAGGGAGTGCCCATACGACTGTCAGCTGATTTCTCAACAGAAACTATGCAAGCCAGAAGGGAGTGGCAAGAAATATTCAAAGTGATGAATAGCAAGGACCTAAAACCAAGATTACTCTACCCAGCAAAGCTATCATTTAGAATTGAAGGTCAGATCAAGAGCTTTGGAAAAAGCTAAAGGAGTTTATCACTGCCAAACCAGTATTATATGAAATGTTGAAGGGTATTATTCTTTAAGAAGGGGAGGAAGAAGAAAACGATAAAAAATATGAACAAAGTGGCAACAAATACATATCTATCAACAATTGAATCTAAAAATCAAATAAAAAATCTGATGAACAGAATAAACTGGTGAATGGAATAGAATCAGGGACATGGAAATGGAACAGACTGACGATTCTCAGAGGGAAGGGGGGTGGGAGGGCGGGAAGAGATTAGATAAAGATCTATATGCATGTATGCATTACCTATGGACACAGACAATAGGTTGGCAAGGCCTGGGACGGGGCGGGAACTGGGTGGAATAGAGCTGGGGGGAGGCGGGGGGGGGGGGGGGGGGCGGGGGGGAGAGGGGACATCTGTAATAATTTCAACAATAAAGATTTACAAAAGAGAGAGAGAGAGAGAGAGACCAAAAATCCTCTTCAGCCATTTCAATAGGCCAATCAAACAATAATATTAATTTGGCTGATTCTTTCTCTTTTCATCCCTAAAGAGTCTCAGCTCTTTATTTTGATCACTGTATGCAGTGACCATGGTCTTAATGGGTTAAGTATAGAGCAGGAGAAGTCATTTTGGAAGAGTAGAAACATCTACAGATAGTCAGAGAAGGGAAGCCATACTTCCCTGATGCAGCCAGTCTTAGCTAAGACGGCCAAGTCACCCAAGCCATCACCTTTTCTTGGGACTCTGCACAAGCCCAGGACCAACAAACCCCCCACAGTCCCACTCATAGTCTAGCAACACGCAGCACCTCCACCCCAGATTTTTCCCCCCAAAGCAGACAATGTGGTATTGTGATTAGATATAAACTGAAAGTGTATTTTCTGCCCTCAGTAATTACACTGCCTTATGGTAGCATTATTCAGTGTGAAGCCTTATTATACTGCAGAATGAAATTCTGTATAATTTTCTTCTCCTCCAATGCACAAATGGAAATCATATTTTGGTCTGAGTTGGGAAGAAAGGCTCAGTTATCACTTGTGAGCGTGGTGTTATTTTCCCCAGAATTAAAAAATCCATCTGGGTGTCCGACCTCGCTCACCCTGCTGCCTCTCCATTCAGCCTTTTGTATGCAGATGAACCTTATCAATTTCCACCACCTCAAAAGCCCGCGCCCAGCTTGGTGCCTCCCCCTGGTCCGCACGGCTTTAATGGAAATGCATGAGGCTTTTTTTTCCCCCTTTGATGTCTGTGCAATATACGCATGTGGATAAAAACCTGTGCTTTTATTTAGGGGGAGGGGGAGGAGGTTTCAAATCAAAGTTAAAGTCTCTACCCTATCGCGCCTCGCTGGCGATTAGCGGAGGAGAGAAAGGAACAGCAAGTCCAACACAGAAGCTGTGAAACTGGGGTTATTCAGATTATTGACTAACAAATAAAGGGGCACGGGATGTCACATTTGTATTCTCAAGGTTTTCATCCCGCCACAGGCCTCATCAACAACTTAGTGGAGAGCTGCTAAATCCCCAGTGTTAACACGGGGGCTCCTCTGGGGCTCTGTTTGATTAATGCATTAATTGCAGCTCCCTCAGGCCTAGCGCTGGCTGTGTCCGTAATTCACTTAAGGCCAGTTGGCTCTCGAGTTATTCTGCAATCTAGTGCAAACAACTCGCAAATAACACCACTCAACCGTTTACCCCATCCGATGGCAGTTTCCCAGGCTATTAGCAACTTCCAATGAACGCTTCGTGCCCCCGGGACAAAGCCTGGCCCGGAATTGCCTGAAGCTGCCAGGACTATAGGCAGGGACCAAAACAGCCTGGCTTTCACCCCACGCGAGGGGACTAACGTGTTCTCAGAAACGCCCGCTTGGGCAGGCCTACACACAGCACATAGTAAACGGTTGTTGTTTTTTTTTTAAAAAAAAATGAGCAAAAAAATGCGTACACAATTTAGGCAACAGCCCTCCCTCTTCACACAGGCAAATCCAAGAATCCCACCAACTCATTACATTCGTGGCAGACAAGTCTGATTCTGTTAACGGATTTTATATTTTCACCTAATGATGCAATTCACTTGAATCTTGAGTTTAGAGTCAAGAACGAGATCATCTTCCCTAAACTAGGGAGAGCTGGACTGTGTGAACTTGAGCGAGCAAAGCTACTCTGGTCTGAAGTATAGATAATACTTGTCCTGTTTGCCTAACAAGAGAAGGTTTTTAAAGTAATAAACTTGCACGTTTTCAAAACTTACTGATAATGTAACATAATTACTAATCAAATGAAGAATTAAGGCTCTTACTGATTAATATGATAAAATAATATATCTTTGGTTTTGGAGCACTTTAAATTTCACAGAGGAATGATGTATATGAGTATTTATAGACAATAAACCTAAGCATACAGAACTGGCAAATAAATAATTAGCCCACTTTTTTAAAAAAAAAAATCTGAATAATCAAGTTTAAGGAAAGAAGCAGAAACCTCTGGGTTAAACTATTTGCCTCTCACTGGCCTCATCTAACTTCTGTCTGAACAGGAAGCAACTGTTGCAACAGCCAACAAGGTTGAGCAAGATACCTCTGGCTACCTGTAATTTGAAGAAAGTTTTCCTCACAGGGAGCTCACATCTGTCTCCTTGGAGTCTGTACTCATTCTCTCTAGCTCTGCTCCTTGGGATATCAGAAAACATTTCTTTCTCCAAGTCAGGGGAACACGACCTCACGTGAAAGAATCAAGTCTTAGAGAAGGTTCAAAAAGTCAGTGATCAATCAAAACCATCGTATTCTGCCCCCCCCCCCATTTTTAATTTAAAAGTAAACACACTGTCAAAAAGGAAAAAAGTTCAAGCAGAACACAAGATATAAAGTGACAATTAAGTATTCCCACCTACCCCACCCATCCCACCAATATTCCATTTCCACAAAAGTAACCTCTATTAACAGTTTCTTGAGTAGCCTTCTGGCTATCTGAATGCAACCTATACATATAAAGAGGTAATATGCTAATTTGTCTCTTCTGGTGTCCCAGTCACAACCAGTCTGTGGGCAGGGACAGGGGCGGGGACTTCCATCCCCAGCACTAACCTCATGCTGCCTGCATTGGAGTCCCTGCCCAGCGCCGAGGTGAAGCTGCCTGCCTGCATCCCTGGCTAGGGACGTGACAATCCCTTCGTGCATCCCCCTGTGCTGACGTGACACTGCGGGGAGGGGTGGGGGGAGGAGAGGTTGGGCTTGATGGGGGACCTCAGGCCATGCCCCCGCCCAGCAGGTCTTGACAGGGGACCTCAGGCCTCGACCCCCCTCCCCAGTGCCCAGCCAGGGGACTTCAGGCCATGTCCCCCGCAGGGCTTTACAGGGGACCTCAGTCCACACCCCTCTTCCCAGCGCCAGGCCGGGGGACCTGAGGCTGCACCCCCCGCCCGAAGGGGCTTGGCCGGGGGTGGGGCCGGCCGGGTCTGGGTCTCCTGCGTTTTCGAAGTGCGTGCGGGTGGTGGGTGGGGACTTGATTCTAGGTCCCATGGCGCGCCCCAGACTCTGACAGGAGGGAGATTTTTATATACATTTTACTAATTTTCTTTCATCTCTGACACTCCTATTATAGAGAAAGGGCAAATAGCAATATTAAAATATTTCTTCTAATTAATTCCCTTTTAATGTGCACCAATTTTGTGCAGCGGGCCACTAGTTTATAGTATAAATGTATAAGGAAACACAAAGTTGGATATCATCATACACATTTTTCTCCAACTTTCTGCTGAACAATATCTTGGACATCTGAATAATACAGCACATGTAACATACAAAGGTGTTTACTGGGAAAATATTTGTAATAGAATTTTGTATCTAAATTCATACATGAAATTGAACATTAGTTGCACTGTTCTTTTAGATTGTATTATTGGGCTGCTAGCTTCAGAAAATGATTGGGTAGCTTCTCTTCATCTCTCTTTTTCTCCCCTATGTTTGGGAACAGTTCATATGACATTAAAATTCTCTGTTCCTTCAGTTTGTAAAACATCCTTAACACTGCCATGACCTGGTGTCCTTTTTATAAGCAATTGTTTTATTACTCTTTCAACATCTTCTATGGTTATTGTCCTAGTCAGATTTTCTTTTTTCTAAGCAATTTTTTATGATTTTATATTTTCCTAAGCATTTTAAAACTTTGCCTATATTTTTAATTTATTGGTACGATGTTGTGCTTTATAATTTTATTTTTATACTAGAGGCCCAGTGCACAAAATTCATGCATGGGTAGGGTCCCTAGGCCTGGCCAAGATTAGGGCCGATCAGGTTCCTCGCCTCCCCGCCTCCTCCTTCCCTTGCTCCCTCAGTGCCCCACCACTGGTCACCCGCCATGTTTCACGCTGCCTCCTGGTGGTCAGCGCACGTCATAGCAAGCAACCAGTCATGTTTCACGCTGCCCCCTGGTGGTCAGCGCACGTCATAGCAAGCAATCAAACTCTCGGTCTCCCAGTCAAACTCCCAAGGGGACACTATGCATATTAGCTTTTTATATATATAGATGTCTGTAGTCACATCCCTTTTAAATTTATGTTGTTTATTTGTACCTTATCTATTTTTTCCTTAATTGGATAGAGGGAAAATTATTTTTCCTCCCCTACCACATTCACCAAATATTTATATATTTTAGTAATCTTTTCAAAGAACAAGCTCCTGGTTGTATTGATCTGCTTTATTTTTGACTTTGTAATTTAACAATTTCTGCTTTCATTTTTACTAATTCTTTTTTTCATATTAATTTAGGATCATTTTATTTTATTATTCTTTTTTCAGTGTCTTAAGCTGAAAGCTTAGGTAACTGATTTTCATATTTCTGATGTTCTAGTCAATGCATGTAATGCCATGCATTCTCCTCTGTCTCTGCCTAACCCATTGACTTTGATAGGTGTGTTCTTAATTTTGTGCATGTCCAGAGTTGGTAATAACCATTTTTTATTTCCTTTCCAGTTACAAAATTATTCAGAAGCATGATTTCTAATTTTCAGGGACAAAGCTTTCTTTAGGTTGTTAATTTATATTTCTATTGCCTTGTGATCAATAACTATAAATCATATGATTTTTGCTTTCTGGAATTTATGTAGATTGCTTTTGTAACCTAAACCATGGTCAATTTGTGTGAAAGATGTTTGTGTTTAAAAATAATATGTTTTCTCTGTTAGAATAAGTCAAGATTGTTAATTATGTCATTTTATTTCTCTACATCCTTCAATTTATTTCATTACTCTGCTACATCTAGTGATTGAGTGCAGTAAGTTAAGGTTTCTCATTATAATTATGAATGTACTGATTGATCCTTGTGTTTCCGTTTGTGTTTGCTTTGCTGTGAGGTAACTAGTCTCTCTAGTGACCAATCCCTTGCTTTATATCAGATGTGTGTTGGAACATGTGTCATGTGTCCTAATTTTTCTTTCATATTTTGCTATCTAGGATTTCTCAGGTTAGTCTTGTAGCTTACTCACTTGCTCTTCAATTGCTTCCATTCTACTGTTTGAACTGCCTGTTGAATTTATTTCAAAAATCAAAATTTTAATTTCCAGATCTCTAATTGATTCTTATGAATGCAGTATTCCCTATGGCTCTCTAATGATTTTAATTATACTTATTCTAATGCCTTATTAATTTTGCTTTTAATTAGCCCAATTTCCTGGTATCAGCTCATTCACTTGTTGAATTTCGGTGCCTCACTTTCACAGTTTGGGCTTTCCTCAAATATGTTGTGAATCTTGGTTGTGTGTTCATGTCTGTATTGTGATTCCCTTTGGACTGCAGGTAACAGCCTGCCTCTGGAGGTTGTTGGAGAGGCATGGAACATGTGCTCGACAGTATGAGCCAGTAGCAGGATACCAAAATATCAGAGCCTCTGTGGTAGCAAACAACCTCCTGAGGCACTGTCCTTTCTCTTGGAACAAAAGTTCATCTTCCCCATTTGTGGCTTGTCAGAGGATAGAGGGGTGGGAGTTGAAGACATTTCTCCTGCCAGGTGAGGCTCCCACTATTGACCCCAGCAGCCCCTGCTGTTCTGAGGATCTGGCCCTGGAGGCACGCTGCTCCCTAGCAGCCACACCTTCCTTTGCAGCAATGCTCCTCTGCAGACATTTCTGACTCTGTCTGATTTCATCTCTCTGAGATTCCCCATAGTTTTGGATGCATCAGTGACATCTGTAATTTTCCTCTTTGGTTGTGGATTTTCCCACTGAGAACTATACCCCTTTTCTATCATTCCCACAGGTTTGGGAGAGATGAGTTCACAGTGTGTACTCAGCTGCTGTCTTGATCCACTCTCTGGCAGTTAATTTTAAGTTGCAGACTGCCATAAAATAGGCACCTCCTGTAGATAGTACTTGTATATCCTTGAAACAATGGCACAAAGATAGATTTGGGGTTGGATGAAGTATGGGGAGAATGAACTCATGTTTTTTGAACATGAATTCTTAGGGAAAGTATTTGCATATAATAGAATACTGGTGTGTGTGTGTTTTTTGTTGTTGTTGTTGTTTTTTAATTGAACACCAGGTGATTGGTATTCACTTCTGTTCCCTGGTGACTGCAGTGGGAGGAGCCACAGAGGGCTGGGCTTCCAGAAAACAGCTGTGCCTGTTTGAATAAAAGAGAGGGAAGGTATGGGCCCATCTATTTACAGGTCAACAGCAGCCTGGATATCTGATGCCTTGTGGAACTAATTCCTAATTGGGGCAGTGTTTGTCAACACTGACAGGACCCTAATACACTATAATGGTTCCAGCCACAAGCTCTGATAGAGATCTTAATCTCCACACTGTCCCCTTCACAGGCAGCGGGCCTGCCTCCTACCCTCTCCCTCCCCATTCTTGGCTCTGTCTGTCTCTCAATCTCTTTTCCCTCCACCCTCACCCCCTTTTTGTACCATTTTTGCATTTCTCTATTACCATCACCCTTTGTTTCTCTTTCACAGCCTGGTTCTTTCCTTCTTCTACTCTTTATAGAGTCTTGGATCTCCCTCTCCATCCTCCTATTTCTCTTTTTCTTCTCTCTCTCTCTCTCTCTCTCTCTCTCTTTCTCTCTCTCTCTCTCTCAAAAATACCCACCAAATTTAAATCCTCAATAGTTCCCAGAGAGTTTAGGCCACATTTAATCTTAATATGTGGGTAGTTATTCACTCAATGTCAACAATCTCTGAAATCTTTAAAAAAGTCAAATTACACTTTGGCAAATTTTTACAAATAGAAGCAGAGAGTTAATATAAATATCTGTGGCAAATAGAAAGTGTCTATATTTTGATAATTTGGCAAAGTAATTGTCTCACCTTAGCTAGTGTCCTGGTTAGTATTATTGCAGCACAATCTGAACCAGGCCTTGGGAGAAACATGTTTATAACAGAGCCAGATAAACAGCAGGCACCAGTGAATTAGGATGAAGCCCTTCTGTTAAACACTGGAGCCACACCACATGGATAATGTCCCAGTTCCAAGACTATCTGGAGAGACCTGGGTAGAAAGCAGTAGCCAAGTGGGCACTCCATCACTGCATTTCATTCAGTTTTCAATTTTGCCTCCAAACTAGCTGGTTGCCACTTGAATCACACTGTTGGCCCTGAATCTAAAGCTTGATCAATTCCTCACTCTTATCTTTCAAACTCCTTGGAAATGTTATATTTCAAATGTCATTGTCCTCACCCCTAGGGTCTCAGTTCAAATATTATACCTCTTTACAAAAGTGAAGCCCTGACCACTCTGAACAGAATATTAGCTCTCCACACACCATTATTCTCTATCCTTAATCTGTTTGTTTTCTCCATGGCACTTATTACAAACTGTAATTATCTCATTTGTTTGTTTCCCTTCAGGAGCATAAGATTCATGAAGACAACGAATGTCTCTTTACTTCCCTATAATGCCCCCATTACAGTGTCCAGCATATAGTAGTCTTCAATAAACATTTGTTGGATGAATGAAATATGGAGCAAAGAATAGGAGGATCATCCTCCAATCTTTCTCATTTCTAACAATAATTATCATAATTCAATCACTTTAATTTTCTCTATTCTCAAAAATTCTTAGTGACCCATGTAATCAAATCCAAACTTGTGAATTTCTCCTTCGAGACCTCCTAAAATTTTGTCCCAATCTCCTTAGCCAGTCTTGTTGATATGTTTCTCAAGATTTCCCATAATGAACCCTCTGCTTGGACTCATGCTCTCTGCTCCATGCCTTGTGTATGCTCACCTTTGCTGAAACTGTTCTTCTGCTCCCCAGGATGTCAGCATGCTGAGAGCAAGCCATGCTTTATCCTTCTCTGTATCCCTAAACCCACAGCAGACTTCCCCAAAACCTCTGTGTTCTGGTAATTGGCATCGCTGCTTGCCTGATTCTTTAGGGCTTTCTCTCCACCTGTATTATCACAGTTTTCAGGCAAGAATGCCCTCTGCTTACCTGTGGGGATTATACAAGTCATTGAATTGAACTTACAACCAACTCAACCTCCCACCTAGCTCTACTACAAACTGCATTAGTGGGACCTCTGGAGTTCCTTGGGAGCAGGCTGTCGGAGAGAATTTCTCACCTGAAGCTGCAGAGATGTCTGAAGAGTTAAGAAAAATGTATGGGGAGATGGAGGCCAAGGGAGGGAGGAGTGGAAATCACTGAAAAGGAAGAAAAAAACATAAAGGAGAGTCTAGAAGTGGAGGAGACCTAAGAAGATCTTCAAAGCCTGGGTGTGCTGATGGGAACTGGCAAGCCCAGGAGACAAGCAAAAGCACCTGAGGGTTACGAGTTGATAGGAAGTGGGCATGAGGCGGCAGGAGGGCCTGGGATTGTGGCCTCTGGTGAGTGTCTGTGGGCCAGCTGAGGCACGATATAGAGGTAAGCCAGGAATGAAGCGTGCTCCTCTGACTTCTTTTATCCCCTCCATTTCCTCCCATCCTCTCTTCTCTCCCTCCTTCCTCCTCTTTCTCTTCCCACTTGTCTCACACTAGGTCCCCTCTTTCTTCTTTATACCAATACTGTTCTCCCTCTTCTGTGCATTTTCTTCATCATACACTTTCTCTCCTCAGAGAGATGAAACTGTCTGCAAATGTTGTGGGGCTGAAGGCAGGCACATCATCAAACCTCCCCAGAACTCCCACCTCCTTTGAATGGACACAGTCGATGCTCTGCTTCTGAGAAACCACCACAAGGCCTCAACAAAGCGAGTCCTAAAAGTCCAGCACTCCCTGAACTGTCCGTTATCTCATGCTTTTTGTTTTCCCTTTTCCCCGTAGCTCCTAAAGTCTTTCTGCATCGGTCCCAGCCATGGCTACGCTTACCTGTGATTTATTGATGATAATCGCAGGGAAGCCATTTGTAATCAAATGTTAAACAAAGACATTCTCTCGCTGAGAAGGAGTGATAACGCACCATTTAGTAATTTTTGTGCGGTTGGTAATTTGGAGAATGAATGATAATTTCTGAGCCTTGAAAAACTACGTTGACAATGCCTGGTGTTATTCACCTAGTGAATAAAGACACCTTCCTCTCCATGTCTTGTGATAAATTTCTTTTATTAGGGCCACTTATGCGGGACTTTATCTTAATGGTCTCTCATATGGGGCAGTTGTGCTTAGCCATTAGGTTGTTTTTCATCACGCCTTAAACACAGGACTCAGAGAAAATAAATAGCAACCGTGCTTCCAGGCAGCTCAGCAGCTATAGAAAGCAGGTCCTGAAGTTAGCCGGTTTGCCCAATTACAAGCCACAGGAAACTCAGAGAGTGGGTCTCTACACCCCCATGAGGATCGTAAGACTACCCCACACTCTGCTTCTCTCGTCCCTGTGTCCCCTTCCTAAGTGACTTGTATCTTCCCCTCTTGTTCCCCACTCCCTATTAAGTTCCCTTATTGGCAGGTTTCCCTGTGCTAACTCAGTATTCCTTTCAGTGTGGAAAGAAGTGGTGGTACATCCAGTAACTGAATAGACATCCTGTTGGCCCAGACAGGTTCTCGGAAACCTGCCTTCCACCCAAGAGAAATCCTTGCAGGTGGTCAGAAGAATCTGAGGAGGAAGAGCTGTCACCCACTCCATACTCCACACCAACATGTCCTACGACGGCTACAGTGATATCCCATCAGTGATCGGCTTCCGTTACAGGTTATATAGCTCACTACATGCTGAAACCCCAGTGACAGAACCTGGGGACTGCCCTGGTAGAGGCAGGCTGCCTCGGTGTGCCATGCACAGCCTCAGGACCTCTCTATGGGCATTGTAGCCACCCCTTCAGATGTCAAAGAGTACTGTCCTGAGGTCATTTCCCCTTTCCCATAGTGCCCAGTTCCTAACCCCATCTCCAAACTCCCACCCAGTTCCCACCTTCAATTGTAACACAGACCCCAGCCATTCTCTACCCCTCCTAGCTCCTTTCCCAGGTAAGTCGACTGTGGAAGAGAGGAACAGAGGAAGGCTATTTTAGTAAGCTAGTAGCACATCTGAAAAACCATGGTTCTGTTGGTTGGGCATTGTCTCATGCACAGAAAGGTTGCTGGTTTGATTCCTGGTCATTCTATCCCCAGTAGGGAGTATGCAGGAGGCAGCTGATTGATGTTTCTCTCTCTCTCCCTCCTCTCTCTCTAAAAATCAAAATATTTTTAAAAAGCCAAAAACCCATAAGTCATCTCAACTTGCCTTACAAAAAGAGTAACTGTCGCCTTCTCAGCCTCGAACTGAATTATAAAGAACTCCCTTTCATTTCTTTAGCATAGGACACACAGCTCCAGGAGATGGGAGGTAAGTGGTAATATTATTAACATCTAACATTTAATTCATAGTTAACTATATGCTAGGCATTGCACCAAAACTTTGCACTGGTTATCTCATTTAACTTTCAAAACATCCTTAGAATGTAGGTACTATTATTTTTATAGCTTTATTGAGATATAATTGACATATAACACTGTGTAAGATTAAGGTATACAACGTGATTGAAAAAGATGGAGGAAAGAAAGAACCTGTTCAGAAAATAACTCCCCTTTAGTGGTCTTTTCAAGATGAGTCTTGCCTGGTCACCTCCCAAGGCATCCTTGTAGCTCATAAGGAAGCTCACTAGCCTTTGGCCATGGAGAGAAGTGAAAGTCACTCCTTCAGCTGCCCTCTCTCCAGTCAGACTTCCCTTTCATTTCTCTGGGCAGCAGTCCCAGACCCAGATGACAAATGAGGGTCTCCCAAGAATTCTCTCAAGCCACATTCTGCCAACAGCACAGGGAGTGAAACCAGGGTCTCCCCTCCTCTTTAGCACCCCCAATATCTCTAAGTCGTTCTTTTGGGTTATTCCTCACTTAGCTAAGGTGGGATAAAAGTATTCCTGACCCTCCCCTCTGCATCCTCTCTGTCTACAAATTCCAATCCAAGATTCTTGCTCAAGGCACCCTCTACATTTCTATTTTATAGGCTGTTGGAAATGTTTACTACATCAGTTTGGTCACCTCTTAGCAAGATCTCAGATTCCTTAAAATACATTAGCCATTTTCCCCAGCTTTATTAACCATTCAACATCCTGCCACTCTCACTTTTCCATACCCTGCAAAGTGTGTATTTTTTACAGGTATGAAAACAAACTCAGAGACTTGTCCAAGATCACTCCACTTGCAAATGGTAACACTTGTATTTTAACCTGAGATGTCTGACTTCAAAGCTAGTACTCTTTGCACTATGCCTCAAAATGTTCTGCCTCACAAATTAAATCAATTAGAAGCCCCCCCTTTTTTTTTTCTATTCTCAAGACAAAATACTGGACACACCCCCAATGAGCTTCTTAGAGTCCTGTTGCTGGAAAGATATAGTATCTACAGTCAAACTGTCAAATTGCAGGAATAAAAACAAACAAAGCAAAATATTATCTGCCAAGGAATATAGCAGCAGATTAAGGACAGTCATTTCTGTTCTTTTTACAGCATCTGTATGAGCAAGATATTGAGAATATTAACCTTCATTCTAAAAACCTCCATCCGGAAAGTAGATTCATTTGTGTCCTAGCTGTCTTGCTCTGCCTCCATAAACATGACTAGTTACATGTCAATGGGGTCTTCAGAAACTAGAGGAAGCACTCTCAGGAGACAAGGGCATTGTGATCCCCATGTTTCCATTTCAACAGCTCAGGGGTCCACATTCTCTTGGCCCACAAGAAATTCACAAATCTTGCCCCCAAACTCTAGAAGTCTGACCACTTCTACTGCTGCCATCACCTAGCCATCCCAGACCACACCTGTCAGCCTCCCATCTTTAGATTTTCAAACCAAATCCAATATATTTCACCCCAAACTTCTGCCTTTATGTCCTTTCTAAGTGAATGTTACACAAAACTGGCTATGTAATTTGTGGAGCCTGGTATAAAATGAAAGTGTAGGGCCCCTTTTCCAAAAATTGTTAGGAACTTTAAGACAGCAATAGCAGAATATTAAACCAAGTGTGGGGACCTGTGTGGCTTTAAGATCCTCTCATGCTCTGGTATTGGAGTTTATTGTCTTCTCATCAGTTGCCCCCGCTACACTGTGAGTAAATTGAAGGCAGAGAATGTGTCCAGTAGGCTTTCAATAGGATTGAATGGGTGAATGAATAAAAGAGCAAGAGTGTCACGAGTCTTCCAGAACTCTGACACCTCAAGCTCACTCTGCCTTTGGAGAATAGAAGGAGCAGAGAAGCCAATCTGGAAGTTAGCCAGGAAGGGGGCTTAGGGAGGTACATGAAGCATGACCATGAAGCTGGCCCTGGGTACCACCATCCACCAGTCTTTCAAGCCAGAAAGCAAGACAACTCCTCCCTCTACAACCCCCCATCACACTAACTCTCACACATATAATAAACTACCATATTCTGTCAATTCTAGTTTCTTAAAAGTACTTAAATCTGGCTCCTTCTTTCTGTCCTCACCTGCCACCACGTCATTTCAGGCCTGAATCGTTTTTTCACTCGGTGTATTAGTTAGAGTAAGAGTCTGAGCTGCTGTAATAGACTGGCTCAACAATGCTGTGGTTAGAGTTTAAAACCAGATTTGTCTCACTCCAAAGCACAGGTCTGAATCTATACTGGTATTTTCTAAGATGTTGTAGAAGTTCGTAAAAGTAGGAATAAAGGAGTTTATTATTCAAGGTTCTTTTGGATGCAAGTAATAAAAACTCAAACTAAAAAAAAAAGAAGAAGAAGAAGAAGAAGGGATTTACTGGTTGCCATAACTGAAGAGTCCAAAGGATAGCTATTTTTAGGGACAGTGAGGTCCAGAAACAATGTTATCAGGAAGCCAACTCTTTGCTCTGCTTTTCTTTGTTTGTTGGCCTCATTCCTTCCTGTTGCAAATGACTTTCTTAAGGTAGCAATGGAAGATGAAATACAAGCAACTCTGACTCCTTTGGCTCCAAAACCTGGTCCTCAGCTTTACAGACTTGGCTAGTTGATCTGACCAGGAACAGGAGTTGATGGGCTTCAGGGAAGCCAATTATGCCAATGACACAGCCCTCCCAGAACCACAGGATGTTGGTAAATTAATTTACAGTGGACATTTCAGATCAAGGCTCCCAGTTGGAGGCACCTGTCTTGCAGCAAGCTATTGTCCATATCCATTTCTCTGACTGAAGCTTCCCTGTAAGGCTGTGCATGCTTTTTGGATAGAGCCCTCCTTCTTCCATGCTCTGCTTCTTCCATTCTCTGAAGGCAGCATGGGCTTGCAGTGTCAGAGCTGCATGACACTCCACTCATTTATTCATTTATTCATTCATTCAATTTCCTTATGGAAAGCCTATGTATAAGGCACATTCTCTGACCTCAACTGGCTCATGGTGTAGTGTGGGAAACCAAATAGAAAACAGTAAACTCCAATACAGAGCAGCTGAAGGTCTTATTAAAGCCAAGTACAACACAGAGTGGTAAATGCTCAACATGCTGAGGTTCTGGGCCGTTCTAACCTTTACCACACTGAGTTTTATATCATCATATGTTCACCTGTTCCCTTATGAGAATGTGGGTTTTTTAAGAGAAGGAACCATATCCTATTTCACTCTGTATCCTTAGCACATAATACTCAGTATGGACACAGTAAGTGCTTGATCCAAATAAATGGGAATGAGGATAAAAGATGGAAGGATTCTTTTCAACATTTTTTAAACACCCACTAAGTTCAACACTCTGCGATGGATGTGGGGGGCACACAGGATGATTAACTGCCCATTCTTATAGGGAGAGGGTGCAGGGGAGTGAATTCTTAGAAGTCAGCTGAGACTTCTTAGGAACTGAATCTTCAGGTCTAAACACCCAAAGTTCCCTTCTACTGACTCCTATAAGAATGGAGCCTCAGTCAATAAACTCATTACCCTTCTCTGCCCTGTAATTGAAAAGACAAATAACTCTTTAGCTAGTCATTATGCTCTAATCAGAGTAATTTCCATACAAGAAGGTGGACTGTGTTTGTTCTTCAATTGTAACATTTGTGAAGTTCAACCACAATTCCACTTATTAATAGTCATTAGCGGTCTGTAAATAAAGCACAGTCCTTTAAATACAGAAACCAAGCTGTGAGCTTGTTTGAAATGTAAACAAGATATTTATGAATTTGCTAATTGCAATTCCCTGCTTGGCCTTTGGCCAACCTTCATTCTCTGGAAGTGGCCACTGATTGAAATGTTATATGTTGTCTAATGATGAGTCCTGGGAGGTCAGAATCTAGAATGTGTGAGTTTATAACCCAGAAACCTGGTACTTTCTTCTTTCACTCATTTATGCAAATACTGAGTCCTTGCAGTGTTTGGGTCTGTGGGTTATCCAAATGTGAATACAGCATGTTTCCAGCCACGTAAAAATGTAAATTCTGCTGTGAGGTGTGGACCCAGACATTAACAATGCCCAGTGGGACCAGAGGAATGGACCAGGGGTCTCTACAGGGTGAAGGATGGAAGGTAAAGAGGGAACCTTCTTAAAGAGAGAACAATGGGAAGGATTTTATTGGTAGAGTTAGAAGTGTAGAGTGAGGAAAGATGGTCTAAGTAGAGGAAAAGTTGAGGCCAACAGTTTAGAACATAAAAATTAAATATTCCAATTTAAAACTAGGCGGATTTTTTTAAATAAATTTCCGTATTTCTAACTTCTCTTATAAAGTCAGGAGATCCAACAGTACTAAGCCCACCCTCATTCCTTCAGACAACAACTGAGTCTAGGTTTAAACTACCCCATACATGTTAACCTTTGAGATTCAGAACAAGTGAAATTGGGATTCCTGGGAATGCTCAGAAATTTTCCCCAAATCATAAGTTTCTCCTAAAATAGCTTCAAAATTCTTCATAATCATTACTTGTTATTATGGATATTTTTAAATATTTTAAGAAATAAGAAATATTAAACTTAGCAGTATTTTAAAATAAATGTAGGTCATAGTAAACACTAGAAAAGACCAGGGAAAATTGTTGGTAGTATTCAAAAAGCTCTCCTAGCAAGGTTATTAACACTACACAGAGTCATATATCAAAATTGCCAACCTAAGGACCGACTTTGCTTCCAAACATGTTCTTTTTTGGAACATCATTCAGAGGATTCATATTCAATATATCATTTATAAAAATGTCATGTTTATTTTATTTGCAAAATTGACTCACTATAAGCAGCAGTCCAGGCCACAAACACACACTTATGAAGTGGTGACAAGCTGTAAGCAAGACTAACTGATTAAATGATAAGGATTAATTCGATCTTGATCACTTCTCTCTTACATGTTCATGTCCTGAAAAGTCAAATTTAATCTTCGATTTCACATGTCAGCATTTCCTGCTTGTTTTCAAGTTGACATCAGTGGATTCCTTTGAATCAGTTACATCTTAATTTTAATTGTTTAATTTAATTTTTTAATTGTTAAATTGTAATGCTTTTTCCTGTTTTCTTGACTAATTTTTCTTTGGATTCAGGATTCAGAGAAAGTATGCATTTTCTAAGGAATGCTGGAAAAGAATACCTGTTTGGGCCCTAACCGGTTTGGCTCAGTGGATAGAGCGTCGGCCTGCGGACTGAAAGGTCCCAGGTTCGATTCCGGTCAAGGGCATGTACCTTGGTTGCCGGCACATCCCCGGCAGGAGGTGTGCAGGAGGCAGCTAGCTGATCGATGTTTCTCTCTCATCGATGTTTCTGGCTCTCTATCCCTCTCCCTTCCTCTCTGTAAAAAAATCAATAAAATATATTTTTAAAAAAAGAATACCTGTTTGGAACCACTATCTGGGTCTGAGTAGGAGCTTCCCCCTTACATGAGATGTGTGTACAATTCTCCGGAGTCCACAATCGCTTCTTTTTCTCCCCTAAATTGAGACCAAGTATTGGATACCATTTATCATTTTTCCTTCATTTACATGGTCTACCTGGCTCCTGAAAAGTATTTCAGTCCTGCCTCAAAGTTTAGGGACATGGAGACCATGGACATTTGAAGGGACAGTGGCAAGAGGAACACCTGCTTTGAGTCAGGTGAGTCTAGTTCATGGGGAAATGTTGCTGAAATATCGAATACCAAGCTGTTTGTCTTACCCAATGGGAAGCCATCGGAGGTTTGCAAGAAGCGTGACACCACCAAAACAATGCTTTTGGAAGATTAATCTGGTGCCAGCATATAAGACAGCCATAACCTGGAGGCAGGAAGGCTCACAATAAGGTCTCTTGAAGGAGGAGATGAGACTCGAAACAACCGCAGACAGTAGAAGCACAAAGGAAGGAATGGACATCAGGTACATTGTGAGGGAGGTTGAACACGTGGCCCCTCATTGGAAGGCGGTGCTGAGAGGCTTTTAATCTACTGGGTCTGAGCCATCCAGCTTGTCTAAAAATAAGGGTAGCGGGGAAAAGAGTGCCAAAACCACAGCAGAATACAGGTCCAGGTGTCCAGGATCCCACTCAGACTTGTTCACAGGCAGAGGGAATAAGCAAGATGTCCTAACATCTTCCACAACTTCGCCCCTTTATAAAACTCTCAACTTTCAGTCCACACCAGCTTCACATCAGACAATCATAGGAAAGGAGATAAAGGACTTTTACAATTGCTCGAAATACTTTTGGAAAAGTATTCCAGCTAGGAGAGAAGACAGGATTCTTTCCCCACTGCAAGAAGTTGCCTCATCTAGATTTTTGTGTAAGACTTCAACCAGCATGCTGCCCTCCAGACCACGGCACCCAGGCCCACCGCACACTGCTTCCCCGAGGCTGCCCGCGTCAATCACGCCCTCCCCAGCCCTGGTAATTCAAGTCCTTCCCACAGCCCACGCTGCAGCTGCCCGCTACCTGGGAGCGTTAATAAGAAATTCACCTTTCCTCCCTGGCACAAATGAATTCCATTCAGCTCGTTCTCACAGGAAATACATTTTAAAATGGAAATTAAACAAAACAATTGCTGGGAAAGGTAATAACGTGTTGCCCCTGAGTTCTGCCTCAGAGAGGAATGTGTCACCATTCCCAAGATCACAGCAGGCTCAGCGAACCCGCTGTGGACACCAGGGTTGTGCAGTGTTAGGATGGTGGCCAGTGGCTCCTGTCCATTTGCTGGTGGCTTGCCAAACCGTTAAATGGGTCCCAAAACCACAAATCTACTCGTCGAGATTCATGGGCTGCATGTAGGTAAGGGCCTCTGCACGCCCTGGAGCGTTCTCTGCAGCCTTTGTCCCTAAGAGTTTCCACACCAGTCAAGACACTAACAGTGATTAAGAGACAGGCTTGTGGGGGATACAGGCTCTTCCATTTACTACCTGTGTGACCTTGAGCAAATTACTTAAACTCTCTAAGCTTTGGTTCCTTATCTGTTAAATAGGATAAAAAAAAATCCTGCGTCATAGGATTACTGTGAAAGCAAATAAATTAATGCTTGCAAAGACCATGCCTCACAGAACGTAAGTGTTCAATAAATGTCAGTTTTTATTATTATCCTATTTTTTAAAGGTCTTCAGGGGTGAGATAGATATGCTACAACCTAAAGCAGTTCCCATGTGATTTATTGTTTAGAAGTGTATATCCTATTTAAATGTTTAATGTGTTTCTTTAAAAGGTATTTTATCTTTAACCAAAACTTACAGAGCTAGAAATTTGGGTCAGGAGTTTTGTAACAAAATTGAATAAAGCTGTTTGTTTGAATAGTTTAGATCCCTTTGACCAGAAAAATCACAAAGTTCTGAATTGAAATGTTACTACAGGTGGTTCCGGGCTACACACGTGCAGGCAGGAGGCTTTTTTTGTGCTAAGAGGAGAAAACTGGGGGTGATACCAACAAAAAAGATAGAGACTGTAGGAAAATAATTAGCTGGAAGCATTAAGAAGGCAACCCAACTCCTACTCATTTATTCATAGAAGCAGGTAACTAAAGAACACTGAAGGACTCATAAGGGATTTAGATGTCAAACTTCCCCTATGTTCCAAAGTGCCAACCCTGTAAATGATTTTATTCTTTTGCAAAGTTTCAGCGTGAATCAAGGTTGCTTTTCACGTAACTTTGGGAGAAAGAGTCAGAGTAAGCTTTAGAACAAGGTTTAAATAAAAGCTACATGAAAACCTTGAAGTTTGACAATAGGGTATCACCACCTCATAAAGGAATACTATGCAGCCACTAAAAATGATGGCAGGCCTGTTAGTGGGGATGTACATATAAATTATTTATATGTATATAAATATATACATATAAAAATATAAATTATCTGGAGGGCAATTCAACAATATATATCAGAAGTTCTTATAAATTTTGACATTCTTTGATGAAAGAATTCCATCTCCATTACTTAATTTCAAGAAAATAATCTTAGTGTATAGACAGAAGTAAAATTATATTGAAATGCTTACCAGTGTGTTATAGTAGTTTAAAACATCTCCTAGTTAGATAACAATAAAATATGTTATGAATTTTTTCAGTTCTGTATAGATGTGTTTTTATTGCTATTATTTACTAAATTTTCTCCAATTGTGTCCTATCTTGCTCATTTCTACCAATAGCCAAGCAAAGAGGCATTTTAACATGGTGGTTAAAAGCTCAAGCTCTGGGGTCAGATGGCCATGGGTTTGAATCTTGCCTTTGCTTTTTACACTAAATTGTCTGGTACATGTCCTTAGCTTCTCCGTTTCTTCAAACTGGGAATGAGTATAATATTTACCTAATAAGGTCATGAAGAAGATTAAATGAGTTAATCTAATAACAGTTACATGAGTTAGGGCCTAGTACTTAGTATGCTGTCGATAAATGTTAACTATTGTCAATAGAGCCCATATTTCTGGCATCATCATACCAAGCACATTTGGACTCTAAATGCCATGAGCCCTCCATTAACACTTAGTCAAACCATCAGGAACATGAGAACAGATGAACTTGTCACCCTTAACTACAACCCTGATGATTCTTCAGTCTTAAACTAATGATTTAGAATTGGTAACACTTGACAGAAAATCAAATGTGACCTCCCACTCCCTTCATTATGAAGCTGAACCTTTAGAATAACCTCAGGTATCCCTCAGGCCAGAAGCCCCAAGCCTGGAGTCCGCAAAGCATGGACAACCAAGGGACAGAGTGCTGAGCCTGTCCCTTCTAGGAACCTTCTGTTGGGCCAAATTCTGGAAATAAATAATCCTTTAGAACAGGGGCCGGAAAGTAGCAGCCCAGCCAGAGTCCATTCTGCCTGTTTAACCCATGCTGTTTTACATTTTTCTAAATTGTCAACTATGAGTTGGTAGGTTCCAAATTAAAATGTCAGGCTTCTCTTGAAATAACACAAAAGTTGTCTATACTAGGCCCAAATTCCCAAAAGACAGCAATGCCTGGAAGCTGGGTAACAGCTGCCCCCTTCAGGCAGGGCATGGGCTCTCCTGTTTGCCACAGTCTCCATCCCATCCACTTCACTCATGTCTATTTCCTGCCTGGTTCCGTGGGCACTTGGTTTCCTGACTCTGCTCCACTGCTCCACAGGAGGGAGGGAGGGAGAGAGGGAGAGAGAGGGGGAGAGAGAGGGAGAGAGGGAGAGAGAAAGAGCGGGGCGGGGGGGGGGGGGGGCATGGGCTGGAGGGCTAGGAATCTCTTGGGACTCAGGAATGTTTTAAAAGATGGAGGCGGGCTTTAGCAGCACCAATGGACGTGCTCTTTGATAAGCAGGGTGTTTGGGGCTGCAGGGTTTCTGAACACTATTTACAGGCTATTCCTGTGTGGGCCAGGCCGTAGGCAGTCCCTCATGGCTGGTGAGAAGTTACAGAATTCTTGCACTGTCCCTGTCAGCAAACTGCTGAGACAACAAACTTAACCTCTCTGCCCAGTGTGAGCCTATCAGCCCTGGTTATTAAATCCCACAAAAGAGAGAAGAGGAGAAGTGAATAGGGCTGAAAGAAAAAGCACTTTCCCCATTTGGATAGCTGTGCAGAACAGGAGCTGCTGGAGAAAGGCAGGGAGTGTAATTGCTGGCCTGAAAGAAAAAGAAAAACTATAAAAGGAAAGAAAGAAAGAATGAAAGAGGGGAGGAAATTGATAATGAACAATTTATCCTCAGAGCTAACAGTTAATTAATTCTGAAAATATCTGTCAGGCTAATAGAAGGGGGGAGGGGGCTATGCTACATACACAATTAATAAAATAATAATAACAAAAAAGGAAAGAAAAAAGATTTTTTAAAGGTGTTACTATCTTCTTACAGGCTGGGCCCTTGGCTTCCCAATGTCATTTTCAACACAATTTTTTCCCCTCCGTCTCTTTTCAGAAATTGTTCTCATGAATGATTTATATATGTCTAGTTATCTGGAGTGATTTCTATGGACCCCGGCGCATTGCTGCATAATTGTTAATTTTAACGCCATAATAGCTTCAGATGGAGGAAGAGATTAGGCATTTATTGCACAATTAAATGAAACATACTTGAGAATCACAAAGGGTTCGGTAATTATTTCAGACCATTAATAAAATGGGCATTAAATTATATGGGACACAAAAGGGAAAGGAAATAGATTTTCATTACAGCAATAGAAGCTGAGAGTAGTAATAGATCCTTGTTGAATTATCTTTCTCTCTCTCTCTCTGAAATTAATTGTTGCCCAGCTTATTTCAAAGCAAAATAAAGGAGGGGGGAAAAAGTGTTTTAAAGAACCTCTGATGAAAGGGCTTTGTTTGATGGGGACAATAGCCAGTGATATATTCCAAAAAAACAAGGTAATCTTTGATTCTGGCTCCCTGCCTTTGGTTCTGAAGGTTTTAAAGGCAGCTTTGCAGCAGATGGAGTTTCCCCAACTCCCAACACAGAAGGAGTCAGGTGAGATACCGGAGAATGGGAGGTCAAGGAAGGGTGGGTCATTGGCTTCTCTCCAAACTGCTCCTGACCAGAGAACTCCGACCATTGCACATACTCCCACACAGTTGGATGACATTCAAACCATCCATCCAGCTTGAACTTCTTAAAAGGGAATAAAAATGGGAGGAAAACTCACTTCATTCACTGTGTAATTCATTCTACATGCACTGGTCTCCAAAACAACACTATGAGGTAGGGACTGTTGTTATCATTCCCATTTTACAGATGAGAAAACTGAAACTTGGCATGCTTAAGAAAATTACCCAAGGCTCCACAGCACTTGGGAGGGACCGAAAGAAAAAGGAAACAGTGCCCCTGCCCCTAAAAGTACTCTTATTCTAGTGCATGAAGACAGACAAGCCACACAGAAAAGTCTGACATCATGTTATTTTCTGCCGGACATGTGAGCTGGGCCCAGACACCAGCACACATCTACTGTTGCAGCTGCAGAAAACACAGTGGGATGAAACACTTCCTCTTCTTTTCCTTCCATTTACCAATGCCATATCTTCCCAACAGAATTCAAGTAAATGCTCCCTTCATTACCTTAATGTGCCCTTTGGGGGCCTTGTGAGCAGGATCCCTGCCCAACTCTCTATGGCAGTGGTTCTCAACCTTTCTAATGCCGCGACCCTTTAATACAGTTCCTCATGTTGTGGTGACTCCCAACCATAAAATTATTTTTGTTGCTACTTCATAACTGTAATTTTGCTACTGTTAATGAATCGTAATGTAAATATCTGTGTTTTCCGATGGTCTTAGGCTCTACAGCAGTGGTTTGCGACCCACAGGTTGAGAACCGCTAGCAGGGTTGCCTAAGACCATCGGAAAACACAGATATTGTCACCACAACATGAGGAACTGTATTAAAGGGTCGCAGCATTAGAAAGGTTGAGAACCACTGCTCTATGGCAATGACAAAATGACAAGAGGAAGTCAGGGTTCCTGGAATGACCAGATCCTCTTGATCCTCCCTTCAATCCGCAGAGGCTGCCTCTGCTAAGGAGAAATGACCATCTGAAAATCAGTGTGCCCAGCGCTTCAAACTAGAGGCAAAGAGTGAGGAATAAAGCTAAAAATGTTGCTAACTTAAAAGCTACAGCAGGCCGCAAGCAACAGAGAAGCTCGGTATCACCTCTGTGGCTGGCTCTACCTGAAGTCTGGTGGGGCTCAAACTCAGAGTCCAGGACCACACTCTGGACTTCTTTGCCCTTACTCTGCTTCCCAGCTTTGCAGGGCTTGCGTGAGGCTGCCCACACACACAAGTATTTTACTCCTAAAGCTTCAATTCTTGTGGCCCAGATCAGGATCTTGTAACACTTATCAGGAGCCCCAGTTTGCATACCAGATCCAAGAGCCCCCCTGACTTCACTAGCAAAACAGAGAGCTTGTCAATGTGGCCCAGGCATTGGGAGAACCCTGTCCTTTAGGAGAAAGTCACCCAGAAATAGTAGGGACAGCCTAGAAAAGGAGGCCAGGGAGCTGCAGATGCACCAGAAAACCACCCAAATGCCAGCATCCTTCAGAAGGTCTAGTTAGGAAGGACATGCATCAAGTTAAATGACTTAGAGCCCTATGAGCATAAGACCTTTGGATTTCTCTTCTTGACAAGATAAGCCACTCATAAAATAAGGCTTCACCTTCGAACTCTTCCACAATTCATGTATTAACAAGACTTCTACCTTCTCTATTAAGACAAATAACCTTCAATCAGGTTGTAAGAAAAACCAAATTCCAAGAGAGACAAGGATATAACATGAGAACACTTCCAGATCCAAACGTATTACATAGAAGGGGCTTAAGAAAACAGAGAGGTTAAATGACAATTTAACCAATTGATAATTTGTATGGAGAACAGGTAAGCTGTCAAGAGATTAGAGATGGACTTACATGGTTTCACTTTTGACTATAAAGATAGGTTCTGGAAACTGTATTCAGTGATTTTAAAATTACTTCATCCATACACAAAAATTTCGGGTCTGGGTCTCACCCAATGGGGGTGGGGCCGGCCGGGTCTGGTTCTCCTGTGTTTTCCAAGCGCATGCAGGTGGTGGGTGGGGACTTGACTCTAGGTCCCGCAGCGTGCCCCAGACTCTGACAGGAGGGAGATTTTCATATACATTTTACTAATTTTATTTCATCTCTGACACTTCTATTATAGAGAAAGGGCAAATAGCAATATTAAAATATTTCCTCTAATTAATTCCCTTTTAATGTGCACAAATTTCATGCACTGGGCCACTAGTGTGTGTGTGTGTGTGTGTGTATACCATTATTATTTACAAGAGAATAAACACAATACATATGGCTCAAAAGGCTGAAAGTAAAAAGATGGGAAAGAGCATTACCAAAAAAAAATTAAAACAAAAGTAAGAGTAGCTATAGTAATATCAAACAAAATAGACATTAACCCCCCTAAATTTAGTAGGATCATATGTCACTACATAATGATGAAAGGATCAAAGATATAGCAATTCTAACAGTCAAAATCATATAAATAACTGAAATCATATAAATAACTGAAAGAACTATAAAAAGAAATTGACTAATACACTATACTATCATAGGTGAAGATTTTGTTACACATCTGTCGATTAAAGAGAGGTCAAGCAGATTAAAACATTTGAAAATATATAAAAAATACAAATTACAAAATTAACATTTGACATATATTAAGCCCTGTACCCAGCAATTAGAATACCTATCCTTTTCAGTAACACCTGGAATATATATGAACTATACACTAGGCAATAATATGTCTCAATTAATTTTAAAAAATCAATATCATTTAACCACATTGTTTGCCACAGTGCAATTATGTTAGAAATCAATAACAAAAGACAGTTTACCAAAAGAAAATACACCTGAAAATGTAAAAAGAATCTTATAAATAAGTAACTTCTTGGTTTAAAAAAATCATAATGAAAATGTGAAAACATTTATAATTGACTAATAGTATAAAAACTACATATCAAACTTGTGAGAAGAAGCTAAAGAATTACTAAAAAGAAATTTTATAGCCTTAAATACTTCATTAGAAAACAATTATGAGATAGGCATCCCATGTAAAAGGTTATAATTTAAGAAATTTGAAAAAGAACATCCACATAAATCCAAAGAGGAATGATATGATAGAGCAAAAATAATGAAATAGAAAACAAAAGTAAACCATAGAAAATGAATAAAACCAAAAATGTGTTCTTTGAAGATACTAATACAAAACAAATTTATGGTAAAATTAATATGTGGAGGAGAGCACAAGTATTCAATATTAAGAATAAAAAAGGAGAAACCACAGAATCAGCAGAAATTTAAAATAATGAAAATATACTATTGATACTTTTATGCCAATAAATTTTTAAGTTTAGCTAAAATTTATACATTTTCAAAATTCTAACTTTTAAAAGCAGCTTCCAAAGGAACTAAAAAGCCTAAATTATACTTTATAATTATCTATTAAAGAAATTGAATCAATAATTTAAAATCTTCCCACAAATAAAACACCAGACATGATAATTTTACAGTTCACTCTACCAAACTCCTAAGGAACAGATCAATTATTCCGGAGACTGGAAAAAGAAGAAATACTTCCTACATCATTTTGTGAGATTATTATAACCTTGATATTAAAACCAACCAAGGAAAATACAAGAAAAAAATGAGAGAGACAGAAAGAGAAAAAGAAAAAAAAGATGAGAGAGATGAGGGATAAATCCAATAAAAGATGTGTAAAATTTGTCTATGGATAATTATAAAATAATATTGAAAGTCATTAAAGAAGATGCCTTTATACAATGTTCATAAATAAGAAGAACAAATGTTTTAAAGATTCCAGTTCTTCCAAAATTGATCTATAGATTCAATTAAATTTCAAACCAAATTCCAAGATTAACACTCTCATTCTAAAATTTATATAGAAGAGCAAGTGATCATGACAAATTGACAAGGCATTTCAAAAAACCAACAAGGCAGAATGATTTTCTCTATTAGAATTTCAAGATTCTAAAACTAGAATTATTAAAAGAATATGCATTGGTGCATATATAGCCAAATATACAAAAAGAACAAAAAGGAGAACTCCAAAACAGAACAATGCATTACTTGGAAAATTGGTATATGATTAAGGTGGCCATGAATATTATTAGGAAAGGAAGTACTATTCAATCCCTATCTACATGTAAAAATAATTCAATGTGAATTAAAGGTGAAAAAACTTTAAAACTTTTAGAAAAAGTGTAAAAAAAGAAAATATTTGACTTCCTTTTTAGTTGGTGAAAATCAGCCAAAACCATCATTTGCCACCAACTATCTGGATGCCTATTATCTACACTACTAGAGGCCCGGTGCACAAAATTCATGCCGAGTGGGGGTGATGTGTCCCTCAGCCCAGACTGCACCCTCTCCAATCTGGGACCCCTTGAGGGATGTCTGACTGCCTGTTTAGGCCCGATCCCTACTGCTGGCTCCCAACTGCTTGCCTGCCTGCCTTCCTGATTACCCCTAACTGCTTCTGCCTGCCAGCATGATCACCACCTAACCACTCCCCTGCCAGCCTGATTGATGCCTAACTGCTCCCTGCCAGCCTGATTGCCCCTAACTGCCCTCCCCTGCAGGCCTGGTCACCCCTAACTGCCCTCCCTTGCAGGCCCGGTCCCTCCCAACTGCCCTCTCCTTCTGGCCTGATCGCCCACAACTGCCCTCCCTTGCAGGTCTGGTCCCTCCCAACTGCCCTCCCCTGCTGGCCATCTTGTATCCACATGGGGGCAGCCATCTTGTGTGTTGGAGTGACAGTTGATTTGCATATTACTCTTTTATTAGATAGGATTGCATGTCCAGAGAGAAGATGGATATAGATTTCATAATTCTATCATCCAATCTAGCCTTGAAAACCACTGAGTAAAAGGCGATGATAAACTGGCATTCTTTTTAAGATGAAATTTGCCTTGGGTCACCATCAAAACCTATTAAATGTTATAAAGAAATTACGGTCTGATCTGTGTATGAGAATTTGGCTTTGGGAGAGTTCTTCTTTTCATACACTCTACCAGCAAAAGGCTGCTAATTTCTGGAGTCAGAAGTTAAAATCAGCTTGACCTAAGGTTACACCAGTTGTCAGTCATGTCTGTTAGTTAGTAAATTGTGCTACCTCCTAGAAGAACTTTGGCTTACACATTCTTATTCTTGCCTTTATCTTTTTGAATGACATAACCTCATCAAGGACAATTTGGAATTACTGTGGCAACCAAAACTATTCATTCAAGTGGTTTTTCCACAGCCATGGGAGTGAGCTGCTCAGATCTCCCCTTAAGAAAGAATGGATGGAAGGAATGCAGTCAGCAGACTTGCCCCACTTTCAGGATCCACCACATTTATGTCAAGGCCAAGCCTGCACTAGGTAGGTTCTAGCCAATGATTTAGCAGGGGTCTTGGATCCCTGCCCAACATAGGACTCCACTAACAGGAAATCTTTGCTCTGAGACTCACCCATTGCCTGGGTGACACTTTATTCGAGTTGTACTTCGGGCTGAGGCTCTTTATACCAGATTTCCCCACCTCTCCTCCCTCCTTGCACAGGTATCAAACTTACACTGCCGTCTCAAGGCTCTGTATTCCTGCTCTCCCTTTTACCTTTTAAGAAAATTTCCTCAATATTTTTCACTTCTAATTCAGTTTTGCTGTCTGCTTCTCAGAAGATCCAAAATGAAATGGGTGCCTTAGGACAAACGGGCAGAAACCCTTGTGAGGAAGTTCTCTGCTTTGGCTGACTAAGAGGCATGTCACTTTAATATGAAAGATGACTCTCCTTTGGGAATTAATAAGTATCAGCTTTTATTCATGTGATACTCATGGAATTATCAAGGCCCTGAGTTGTTTAAACCAGCTGTAGCTTCACTGTAATAACATCTAATGTATATAAGCATATCTAATATAAATTAGGAGTAAATTAGATTACAAGGTCTCTTAAAACATAATGAAGTAACTTCTGACTTTTAGGAGGTAACATTATATTGAATACTTACATAAATTTGGAAAATAAAATTGAAGAGTTTCCCAAAGAAATAAAGTTAACTCCTAATTTTTAGCTTATTTTGGCTTCTCTAAAGGAAAAATTTCTATTTCTATTATAGCTCTGAAAAAATATTAAAAACTTTATCTGTAAATTAAGTTAATGGCCTTTGTTACTAGGTTACCAGAAAAGAAAGAGCTTTTTAACATGATTTAAAGAATTATTAAAATTTGGTTTATAAATTCAAATATATTTTAATTGTATTCCAAAAAGTAACAGTCTGATCAAGATGCTTTGGAAAAATTAGACTAACTTAACAATTTTAATTTAAAACTAACTTCATGTCTCCTGTTTATACCACCTATAAGAAACAATGTAAGTGCAATATCCTGGATTTTGCAAGGGGAAATTTATTTTCACATGACTAAAATTTTCTAAATTTCCAATATTGGTTTTACAAGTCAAAATTACCATTGCTCTCATAAATTGATATTATAAAATATGTTTAATTAAATGAAGTTGTAATAATAGATGTCTTTTATTTTTTAAATATATTTTATTGATTTTTTACAGAGAGGAAGAGAGAGGGATAGAGAGTTAGAAACATCGATGAGAGAGAAACATCTATCAGCTGCCTCTTGCACACCCTCTACTGGGGATGTGCCTGCAACCAAGGCACATGCCCTTGACCAGAATCGAACCTGGGACCCTTGAGTCCGCAGGCCAATGCTCCATCCACTGAGCCAAACCGGTTTCGGCAATAGATGTCTTTTAAAAGTGTTATGCTATTGAAATATTTTACTATGTTTGAACTCAATCTTATAATTTCCATATTCATGTTAATTTAAAATCTTGAATTAATATTAATTTTTTAATTGATAAGTAACATTTGAATACTTGGACAATGTAATTTACATTTAACTATATTCTTTTTTCTACATATTACTAAAGTAGGCATCAATTAATATGTCAAAAAAAGAATGCCCAAATATCTTTGAGTTTTATTAATATTCATGTTCATTTTTGAAGAAATGTAAAAGAATGGATGTGCTGGTAAGGAGACATATGTTCAAGACAATCTATGTGTTTTTGTTTATGAAGGAAAAGGAAAGAATAATTTTGTCTTAAAAAAAAAAAAACTGGCTGGTTGTACCAGAGCATGAAAGAAGATCACAAAAAATGAAAGAAATGAACTTCATTTGCCTGGATTTCAAATACCTATAAGTAATAAGCTTTAAGAAGTAAGTAAAATGTATAAAAACACTGAAAAAGTATGTTAAATGTAATGGATTTATAAATTTAAAAAATATACTGGGAATTATTTTTATTGCAAATCATTAGAAGGATGATTTGAACTTTCCTGGTGTTGAAATGGTCAAGTGAGTCTGTGGCCAGATAACACAGGTCCCTTTTGTCACCACAATATTTAACTATCTATATTTTTTATATACTCTTGAATTACTTTTGAAAAAGTTTAATTTTGAAAAAAAAGATTAAGTTCCTAATAATTATCATTACTTACTGCTATTTTTTAAGTACATATGCATTTGTAGTTGTCAAATCTTCCTGAAGGATTAACCCTATTACCAGTATAAAGTGACCTGACCAATAATAGTCCTTGTCTTGATGTCTATTTTGTCAGATATAAATACTATTCCAGCTTTATTTTGTTTCTTGTTTGCATGATATATCATCTTCCATAATTTTTCTTTTAATCTATATGTGTCTTTGTATTTAAAGTATGTCTTTTGTAGACAGAATATATTTGGCTTTTACTTATTTTAATCTACCATAACAATCTCTGCCTTTTGATTGGAATATTTAGTCCATTTGTGCTTAACATAATTATTGGTTGTATTTAGGTCTGCGATTTTGCTATTTTCTATTTGTCTTATTTATTTATTTATTTATTTATTTATTTATTTATTTATTTATTTTTTAAATCCTCATCTGAGGATATGGGTTTTTATTGATTTTTTTTTTTTTTTAGAGAAACATCGATGTGAGAGAGGAACACTGATTGGTTGCCTCCTGTATGTGCTCTGACTGGAAATCGAACCCACAACCTTTGGTGTATGGGACAATGCTCCAACCAACTGAACTGCCCAGCCAGAGTTGTCTCATTTATTTTTTGTTTCTCTGTTCCTCCTTTCCTGCATTCTGTTGTGTCAAGCAAATATTTTTTTAGCGTTTCATTTACTTTTATTGGCTTTCTAGCTATATTAATTTTCATTCTTTTTAGTGGTTATCCCATTATGTTTAGAGCTATAATGTATCCCATTATGTTTAGCGCTAATATTGAATTAGTTCATATTATTTAGAAACTTTGCAACAGTATATTTCTATTTATGTCCTCCATACTTAGTGTAATTGTTGTCATATACAATTACACATTTTGTAAACAGAACAATACAGTGTAATAACTTTTGCTTTAAATAGTTACATATCTTTTAAAATATATTACATAACATATACAATTATATATATAGTGGGGCAAAAGTAGATTTATAGTTAAGAGTACACAAAACAGAGTTTATTCTTGCATTACTATTTATTATTGTATTATTTTCTATATGAACAATTATAAACCTACTTTTGCCACCCCCCCCCCCCCCGCATATATATGCATTTTTCATTTCTTTACTACTTCCCATAGAATTAGTGTTATTTTCCTTTAACCTGAAAAACTTCCTCTAGTGTTTCTGGCACAGGTATGCTGACGATAAATTCTCTGTTTTTGTTTATATGAAAACTAGAGGCCTGATGCATGAAATTCATGCAAGAGTAGGCCTTCCTTCCCCCAGCTGCCAGCACCAGCTTCCCTCTGGTACCCAGACCCTGGCTGGCTTCCCTCCGGCCACCCGCAGGCACTCGGGACCCGGACTTCCCTCTGGCCCCGACTTCGTCTGGAAGGACGTCTGGTCTAATTAGCATATTACCCTTTTATTATTATTGATGTCCCTATTTCACCTTTTTTTGACTCAGTTCTCACTTCTTTTTTTAATATATATATATATATATATATATGTATATATATATATAGTCTAAATAAAAAAAATATTTTTATTGATTTCAGAGAGGAAGGGAGAGGAAGAGAGAGATAGAAACATCAATGATGAGTGAGAATCGTTGATCAGCTGCCTCCTGCACTCTTCCCTACTGGGGATCGAGCCTGCAATCCGGGCATGTGCCCTGACTTGGAATTGAACTGACCTCCTGGTTCATAGGTCAATGCTCAACCATTGAACCACACTGTCCTGGCTTACCTTTATTTTTAAACAATAGTTTCATTGGATATGTAATTCTTAATTGACAGCTTTTTCTTTTAGTATTTTGAATACGTTATTCTATATTCTGGCCTCTATTCATCCCATTTTCATTAAAATAATATTTCTTTAATTTTTAATGTGTTTTTCTTTGATTATTGGAATATGTTTATAATTGCTGCTTTGGTGTCCATTAAATCTTATCTTTGGTCCTTCTTAGAGATAGTTTCTATTTACTGAGTTTTTTTCCTTAGTATGCACCACACTTTCCTACTTCTTTGCATTTCCATAATTTTGGTTGAAAACTGGACATTGTAAACAACACATTCTAGCAACTCTGGATTTGGTGGAGTTTAGAAATTATTGTATTTTTCGCTTTAAAAAAATTTTTTTAAGTTATTGGGGTGGCATTGCTTAATAAGATCATATAGGTTTCAACTGTACATTTCTATGATACATGATCTGCATATCTCATTGTGTGCCCACCACCCAAGGTCAAATCATCTTCTGTCATCATTTATTTGATCCCCTTTGCCCTTTACTACCACCCCCACCCCCTTCCCTATGGTAACCACCCTACTATTGTCTGGGTCTATGAGTTTCAGTTTTATATCTCACATATGAGTGAAATCAATTAGATACATTCAAAAGAAAAGGACTACTGTGTATATAAAACTTCCTTTTTCATAAACCTAATGGTAACCACATACAAAAAACCCAAACCAAGACATATGACTTTAAAAAAAAAGAGGAAACAGAAAAATAAGTATGTGGCTGTTTGTTTTTTCAATTAACATGCCTGGACTCACACTGCAAACTTTGTACCCACCACTCTGCACTCCAATTGATCTATCTCTGTTCAGTTTTTATGGCTTCCTTCTAATGCGTTTTTGCTTGGCCTCCTTGGGACCTCCTCTGAACCTATGCAATTTGGAAAATCAGAGAGAGAAATGAGCAAGTTCTCTCCTATCAAGCTCAAAGTTTATCGAGAAAAACAAAAAAGTAGGCAATATCAATACAATGTGACTAATTGAATAATGAAAATATGCACAGGGCATACTAGTAGTACAGATCAGGAAGCAATTAACTCTGAGAGGAACCAGTAATCCAGGAAGACTTCATAGAAGAGTGATTTGTAGGTTGGGTGTTGAAAGATAGTAATTTACAGGTGGATGTAGAAAGAGGACATTTCAGGTAGAGGGATGTACAAGGGTAGATGAGTGTGACACATCATGACATGTTCTAAAAATGGCAGACCATCTGATATAGCTGTAACATAAAACATTAGGGAAAATAAAGCTGGGAATGCAAGCAGGATGTAGATTATAAACAGTCTATATACCAAGTTAAGGAATAAATACTTGACTGTAGCGATGATGATGAGCTCCTGGATGATCTTAAGCTATGTTAAGGGTGGATTAGGGCAGCTCAGGTAGGAGGCAAAATAGACAGAGCTTGGGGAGAGAAGTAAAGAATGACACTGAAGATCTCTGCTTAGGCAACCAAGTAGAGGACAGTGTCATTATCTAAGATAGGAAATGCAGGAGGAACAGAGGTTTGAGGTCAGGAGAAGAGCAGATAATGTGTTTAGCTTTTGATGTACTGAGGTCAAGGTGCTGGAGCAAATCTGAAGAGAGGTCTGGCAGGCCGCAGAATATACAGTGATCAGCATGCTCTGGGAAAGAAATGTGTGAATGAGAGAGTTCACAGACTGAGAAAAGAGGTGGACTGAGAACAACATCTAGATTCTAGGGCATGCTGATAAGGGGTGGGCCAAAAAGGTGATTGACAAGAGAGGAAAGAGGAGTTGATGGTAATAAAGTCATAAAACTAGAGGGAGTAGTGGTCTCCCATTACAGACCAATGCTCTGCAATCTTGAGAAGGGCTGGCCTCTCCTACATCTTTTCCATTACTGGCCCCTCTAAGTCTTGCTCCTAATCCAGGCTGTATGTCAGACCTCTGCCCTTACTAATTAATTGGAAAATACCTAATAAATAACATTATCCTTGGAAGTGTTATATAGTCTTGCTAGAGACTTTGGTCCAGTTGTAAATCAATTGCACTTCTTTAAGCTTAGCACAACAGACCTCCGATAACTTCACCCCATCCATCAAATGTCATTCATGAGGAACTGGTGATGAAGACCCGCAGTCTCAGGGTCAGGCTCATTAGCCAGAGCCTCCTTCCGTTTCATTCTCTATGGACTTCCCTTAATGGCCTTTACCATGCGGTCCTGTAGCACGGGACCCAGGAAAAGCAGAGAGTATGTCTAGGAGAGGATTACCAACTGGAATGCCCTGCAGATCTCAGGAACCAGAGAATACAAGGTTATTCCTGCCTTAAGAAAAACATTCATGCACACACACAAAACACCAACAACGTGGGAAGCACATTTAAAGAGAGAAGGTGAAGAACAGACTGGATGTGGATTTAGACAAATGTTCTTTAAGGATTCAGAATTCCCGTATACCTGTAATTACAAATTACATAACCTCCGAACTAAAAAGAGATAGGTTTTCTAAGAGACAAATGAGTTACTAGGTAACTATGAAAGATTAAATGTGAAGCCATATTACCTTTCTTAAATTTCAGAAGACACAGTCGTAACTTACAACTAAGCAGGAGGGTTTAGGTAAATATCTGAATATTCCTGAATTGAGGACAGAACAGATTTTAAAGTAGGAACAACAGAGAAGAGTTGAGAAGAGAGTAAAGAAGAGGAGGCTGGAGATGGTGGTACAGGGAACGAAAGCAGGAACCTGATCGCATTTTAGAGAGACTTGCAGCTTTTATGAAAATTTAGAGTATCTAAGGACAGAGAAGATTTCCCCTACTCTCCAGCTTTATTGAGGTATAACGGACAAAAAAAAAATTGTATGTATTTAAAGTGTACAATGTGATGATTTGATATATGTACATATTGTGAAATGATTACCACATACAAATTAATTAACACATCCATCATCTCACATGATTACTTTTCTTTTTTTGGTGAGCACACTTATCTACACTTAGCAAATTTCAAGTACACAATACAGTATTGTTAACGACAGTCATCATGTTGAATATTAGATTCACAAAGACAATCCATTTATCCCTTTCTAACCTTTCTATATGGTAATATCACAAATTTTGGCTGAAAGCGCATTATTATGCTGATATTAGTATTATAAATAGTTAAGAAATGTATTGTTATTTCTTTTCTTTTTATACAATTGTCTTGTTTTTTTTTCCTTTGGCTTAGTTTTCTTAGATCATTTCCTCACCTCTGATTTTTCTGCTCTTTCTGCTCTTTCTATGTATCATCACTAATTCGTCTCAGTAGACTGAGACAGCCCTAGGACTTCAGCAATACCTCTCCTTCCCATCTCTCCTGAAGCCCTCTGGGCACTTGTCTAATTTGAGCTATTTGCTCTCACAGCCATCATCATGGGATCATCATTCTGAAAATCCCTTTCATCTCTCTCCTAAGTTGATTCTCACTTTCTTGAAGCTCACATCTTTGACTTTCTTAGTCCTGTCTACCATTTTGGAAGAGCCCATCCTCCAGTGGCTTCCTTGAAACGGCATGAGGAAGGTACATGGAGACCTGAATGCTGAGGGAAAAAAAAATGTTTGTTCTACTCTCACACTTCTGAAAATTTGGCTAAGTATAGGAATTTAGATTGGAAAACATTTTGCTCTACTGTTTTTTAGGTTATATTGATGCTGCTGAGAAGTAATCTTCTGATTTGTGATCCTTTCTACAGGATTCATTTATCTTCTCCAGAAGTTTTTAAGATACTTTGTCTCCAGAGTTTTGAAAATTTATGATAATACAATTTTGTATACACCTTGTATTTTTTTCCTTCATTACACTAGGTTCTCAAAGGACTCTTTCAACCTAGAAATGTATGCCCTGTGATCATAGGAAATTGTTCTGAATTATTTCTTTAATCATTTCCTCATCTCTGATTTTTCTGCTCTTTCTAAAGGACTTTTTCTTTGGATATTGGATTTCTTGGCCTACTCTTCTAATTTCCTTATCTTTTCTTCTATGTTCTTTTCTATTTCCATCCTTTGCCAATGGGTGCTATTTTATCTTCCAAATCCTCTACTGAAATTTTCATTTCTGCTTTAATATTTTATTTCCAATAACTTTTTTCTCTCTGAATGTTCCCTTTTTATAAGCTTCCTGTCCTTTTCTAGTGTCATAAATACAATATCTTCCTTATCTTTCTGAGTATATTCAGCCTCATGGTTTCATTGTCATTTTCCTTTGACTCACTCTGCATTGTCACCATGTTCTTTTTCTATTTCTTGATTTTGATCTTCCTGCTTCAAGTGAAAGGTTTTCCTCAAATGTCTGATGATCCTTGGCCATGTTCTCATATTCAAGAAGGAGGCACTGAAATGCTGATGAGGTGCTCTGTGTGAGTGGCTGTGCTTGTCCAGGGGCAGAACTCCCAGTTGTCAATGTCTGTGCATCTTTACTCCCAAGCAGGTTGCTCTCCTCTAGTCTCTGGCTGAGGCAAAAATCCTGGCTGCAAGTGTTCTTGGAGTTGGTGTCAGAACAATTGGAGCCTTGTGGCCTAATACAATCTTCTCCCTGCCTCTGTCATGTACCTGAAGTCCCTATGTCTAGAGTCCTGAAACCTTCCATTTTCAACCATGTGGGGCTGCAAATGTAGAATGTTTCCATCATTGCAGACAGTTTATTTAAGTGTACAGTCCAATGACTTTTAGTAATATTAGAGTTCAGCAACCTCACTGCAATATAATTGTAGAACATTTCTATCCCCCCAATAAAAGATCCTTCCTACCCATTTGCCATCACTCTCTATTCCCAAACTCAACCCCAGTAAACCACTAATATATTTTCTGTCTCTATTTTGCTTTCTGGACATCTATATATATAAAAGCCTAAGCAACCCTTCCACCATTCGACTGGTAGCTATGACACACACTGACCACCAGGGGGCAGACGCTCAATGCACAGGCATGGAAACATGGAACAGACTGATGAATCTCAGAGGGAAGTGGGGAGGTTGGAGGGCAGGAAGAGATTAACCAAAGATCTTATATGCATACTAGAGGCCCGGTGCACAGATTCGTGCACCAGTGGGGTCCCTCTGCCTGGCCTGTGGGGACTGGCCTGAAACCGGCTCTCCCACATCCCCCAAGGGGTCCTGGATTGCGAGAGGGTGCAGGCCAGGCCGAGGGACCCCACTGATGCAAGAATCCGTGCACAGGGCCTCTAGTTTTTAATAAATGGAATCATTCACTATGTGTTTTTGTGTGTGTGTGTGTCTGGCTTCTTCCACTTAACATATTTTTGAGGTTTAAATGTATCAAAATTCTATTCTTTATTATTATTTGAACTAGAGGCCTGGTGCACTAGGATAGGGTCCCTCAGCCCAGCCTGCGCCCTTTTGCAGTCCAGGAGCCCTCGGGGGATGTCCGACTGACGGCTTAGCGCTGCAGTGGAGGCAGGAGAGGCTCCTGCCACCACCGCTGTGCTCGCCAGCAGTCAGCCGGGCTTCTGGCTGAGCAGTGCTCCCCCCTGTGGGAATGCACTGACCACCAGGGAGTAGCTCCTGCATTGAGCGTCTACCCCCTGGTGGTCAGTGCACATCATAGTGACTGGTTATTCTGCTGTTCGGTTGATTTGTATATTACTCTTTTATTATATAGGATAAGATTACATTCTATGAATATACTACATTTTGTTTATCTAGTCTCTGGTTAATAGACATTTTGGTTGTTTCCAGTATTTGCTCTTGTGCATAATGCTGCATACGTGTCTTTTTGTGTACATATAACAGGTTGCAATTACTGTTCCTAACTCTTCATTCACTTACAGTAAGATAATACTTTCATATTCTTCACTGTGTAACCTTGCAGTGTCTCTCCCTGTAAGCACAGTAAACTCCCTCCCCATTAATGTTGGGCTTGGCCATATGAGTTATTTTGACCAATGGATTATTAGCAGAAGTGATGGTATGACTGTCCCAAGATGAGGTGTCAAGTGGTATGACAAGGGTCCACTCATCTCTCTTGAGTTTCTGCCATCTGCCATGAAAAGAACATGCCCCCAGGTAGCTTTTGGTTCCTAAATGAAAAGACACGTGGAAAAGACATGAACTCAATCCCCAGCTTCTGAAGCTAAATGCAACTAATCTCAGCTGAGTCCAGCATTGGTTCAGCCAATTGCAGACCTATGAGTGAGAAAAATCAAACCTGGGACCCTTCAGTCTGCAGGCTGACGCTCTATCCACTGAGCCAAACCAGCTGGGGCCTGAGTCTTTATTATACATGTATTTTGGCTTTTCTGCTCTCCCAGGAAGTCCATCTGTCAGTGGGATTATAGACGTCTGCTTTTCCTGTTTCCTTTCCAATAAACTCTAATTTTGTTTCCATATTATTGAGCAGCCAACTTCCAAATCTTCTACTATATGACAGTCACAGACTGAGTGTTGACATGTTTGCTCTTCTCCATACCTTTGCTAGGTACATGGTCCTTTTCTTACATGAAACCTGATGCTTAGTTCTGTTTTTATTTCTAGATGTTTTTTCCTGTGAAATAGTCTATAAGACTTCTCAACTTGACCAAATTGTTCTATTTCCTGCAGCCTCTAAAAAACCCTTTTGAATAACCTCATCTACTCCTCCATCAATTTCTATTTTATGGATATGGCTTCCCTTTGACATTTCTTTGTGTATAATGTTCTAGGGTATTTTCATAGATTTTCAGCCTTCATCCTTTCCTTTTCCTTTTCCCTGACACTCCCTTTTCAAAAACTAACACTCGTAACATTTTGTGTCCATGTGTATGAATTATTTCAACAAAAAAACCCTCCTCCATTCTGTATATGCTGTCTTTGGTTATTTGTTTGAGAATTCAAGGGGTTCACAACTCTTGAAACAAGTTTAAATTGACAAAATCTGGGTCAGTAAAGAGAGAATAATAAAAGTCACTCTTCTCCCCCACTTATAGCTCTCTTCAGAATGAATTAAAAATTATTGAATGTTAAGAGTCAAATAAGCTAGGAAGATGGCAAAAGATGGCAAGAAGCACTCTTTTGAACACTGCAGAAGCTGTGTTAGCACAATAAATAAAATAGAAAAGGTAGATGGTTGATTTGACAATATTTAAGGCAACAATGAGTACTAATTCCTATTGACTTTTCTGAAGCTTTTATTCATCTATCCATTCAACATATATTTGTTGATATCCTACTATGAGTTAGCAATTATCAAAGTACCTAGCCTATACATTGACATTCAATAAATATCCAGTGAACTGGTCTGAATTGCTTAAGAAATGGGAATGCAAAGATAATAAAGATAGTATAGTACTTAGGCTTACAATTTGGAGGATTAAAAACAGGATTAATATTTACTAGAGAATGTATTAGGTACTGGAAAAATTTAACCTAATTTCCCATTTAATCCTAATAGCTCATACTTTAAAGATAAGAAAAATGGAAAGTAAGTCACTTAGGAATATATTGGGTGAAGTAGCAATAAACCCAATGAACAATGGCTTAAATAAATAGGAATTTATTTTTCTCACATAACAAGAAAGTAGGTGAATTGCTGGAGATGGTACAATAGGCTAAAAATATCAGGATCTACATTTCTCTGGTTCTTTGGTCTTTCTTTTCTTTCCAGAGCTTCATGGTCATAAAATGCCATTCATGTTTAAGACATGAATAATGTGAAAAGGAGAAGAATGCTGCTAGGAATTTTTATTCCTTTTAATAGTAGATTAAAGGGCAGATTTAATATCATCTAAATACTTCCTATACATTATCTTATTTAATTGTCAAATTTTTGGAGTACATCTTTTAGAAGTTCTTTTGGTGAGGATATGTAGTAGTAAAATTTCTGAGTCCTTATTGCCTAAAATTTTATTTATTGACCATGCCCACTTGAATTACAGTTGAACTGGGTATAAAAATAAGTTCAAAATTATTTTCTACCAGTGTTTCAAAGATACTTCTCTATTATCTTCTTGAATTCAGTGTTGTTAAATAAAAGTCTTGTGTCATTCAGATAGTAGTTAGTATGCCTTTTATAATTATCTTTTAAATTTTCTGGTTTTCCTTAGTGTTCTGAAGTTTCATACAATGTCCCTAAGTATGGGTTTATTTTTATTTATCTTGTTCTGCACTTGATGGGCTATCTAAATTGAAAAACTTATGATTATCTCAGGTGTTGGGAAATTTTCAATTATTTTTTAAATATTGCCTCTCTTCCATTCTCTTTTTTTTCTCTTCCTGCAACTCCTATTAGAATGTTTTAACTTCCTATTTATTTCAATTTTTTCTTTACTTTTTTCATACTTTGTCAAATAATAAACAGTTTAGTTTAAAGCACACCTGAAACGTATTTGAATAAGAGGAACACAGCATATATAGATTGTCAGAAAACAAAGATGAAACAGGATTTACAGAAGAAAATATAAACACATTTTATAGAAAAGTGAGACTTATTTTTATGTTTTTAGTAGGTGTTTGGCTTATACTGTATTCTCTGGAGCACACTTATATAGGAATCAGAGAGAAAGCTCAAGTTACTTATGGATTTTCCACAAAATCCTGTGATCTAACTCACAGAATGCTTGTGGGATGGTCATCTATGGGTAGTGGTTGCTGCCCTTCCGTTGGTTTCTCCACCTTAAGAAACTTTGACAGCTTGATTTCAAAATATATCCTATATTTGAAAATATATATCTCGCCATTTTATATAAAAATTTTAGCAGGAAAAAAGTGTATAATTTTATAACTTGTAACTGGCACTTAGGTAGCAGAATCATAGGCAACTTTCAAAATAATATTTTATCACAAATCTAAAATTGTGTGCTTAAAACAGGAGCAATTAACTTTGTAACCCTCTTCTTAATAATATTCTTGTATATTTTTCAGCAGTCTCTAGTGACTCATAGGAGCTGGCTTCTTGCCCTCCAGCCAAGAAGCATGGATCTGGTCAGGATAATGCACCAGAACTAACCCCGAGGGAGTTGGGCCATCATGGCTGCCCTAAAATAGGCATCATAGTTGTATCATTATTATTTTTGGATAACTAATTTACCTAAAACACATTGTCTTAATACAAATCATATTTCAAATTTTCATTGAGAATCCTTGTTGGACTTGGGGAAACCACAAATAGGTTTCCAATTGTAGGGTGCTACTGGAGAAATCACACTGGCCACACACAGAGGTGGTGTTGACTTAAGTGTTACTCCCGAGGTAAAGTAATCCCATTGTTAACTATTTTCCCAAAAGAGAGATGTCAATTCTAAACAGGGCACAAGATCAGAAATATGGGGGGACAAAGTAGATTGATCTCAATTCCATTTACATGACAATTTTATATTATCAAGAGAGAATCCACCATTTCCACTTGCAGGTACTTCTTTTTTTTTTTTCTTTTTTTTAATCCTCACCTGAGGATACTTTTTCCATTGATTTTTAGAGAGAGTGGAGAGAGGGGGAGAGACAGAGAGAGAGAAACATTGATGTGAGAGAGACGCATTGATTAGTTGCCTCCTGCACACTCCCTGACCAGCACCAGGATCAAGCCTGCAACCAAGGTATGTGCCCTTGACCGGAAATCAAACCCAAGACCCTTCAGTCCATGGGCCAATGCTCTAACCAATGAGAAACCAGCTAAGGCCAGGTGCTTCATTTTCAATGGATAGTATCATTAGATTTGATTAGGCTGGGGCAGTCATACCCAAAACATATTCCACTAGACCAGACCATTGAAGAAAGAATTCCTTGGCCAAATAAATTTGGCAAACGATTCATACAGCATTCTTCTCTTAAAGTTTAAAGCCCATTGGCACACTAAAGGTTATAGAAAACCCACAGTAAAGAAACCTTGTATCGGCAGTGCCCTGGGCGGTCCCAGATCTGTCTCTTGCTTCAACAGTGTTTGGATAGAACAGACCCAGGAATGGCCCTTCTTCGAGACACTGGCCACTCTCCTGCGTCCTATCCTGTCACCACCTTCAGAACCACCTCTCAGACCAGCCAACACACCGGGGTTATTTTCTACCTTAACTCCTTATCGCCCAACAACCATGAGCTCCCACATTAGTCAGAATTATTCCACCGAGGTGGAGGCTGCGGCCAACCGCCTGGCCAGCCTGCATCTGCGGGCCTCCCACACCTACCTCTCTCTGGGCTTCCATTCCAACAGGGACGATGTGGCTCTCGAGGGCGTGGGCTGCTTCTTCCTGAGTTGGCAGAGAAGAAGCGGGAGGGCGCTGAGTGTCTCTTAAAGTTGCAAAACAAGCGTGGCAGCCGCATTCTCTTCCAGGACGCACTGAAACTTTCCCCAGATGACTGGGCAAAACTCAGGACGCCATGGAGGCCGCCCTGGCCTTGGAGAGGAACCTGAACCAGGCCCTTTTGGAGCTGCAGGCCCTGGGTTCTACACGCACAGACCCCACTCAGCTCTGTGACTTCCTGGAGAACCACTTCCTGGGTGAGGAGGTGAAGCTCATCAAGAAGAGGGGCGACACCTGACTAACATCCACCCACAGGCTGGCCGGCCCCAGGCTGGGCGGGGCGAGTATCTCTTCGAGAGGCTCACTCTCAAGCAGGACTAGGAGCCTTTGGAGCCCAGAGGCCTTTGAGAGGCCCCTCTGCATTTCCCTGGTGTCTGGCTTTTACCTGAGCCTCTTCCCAAAACTACTAGCCATTCTTTTAACCACTCTGAAGCCCTCTCCCATACATTGGACCAAATGAAACAATAAAGCTTTTTGCAGCAAAAAAAAAAAAGAAGAAACCTTATATCTACTTTTAACCTAGAGTTTCTTAAAAGTACTGGACTTTGGCATCATTATTTCTTTTAACACTTAGTAACATCTAATGGATGCCAGTGTCTGCACACTTTGGAAAACCTGGGCTAAAGACCAGATTGGCCATTCATCCCATTTTCACCTGATCAGATCTTAGTTCTATTAGTCAGTCCACATGGTGACAACTGAGCAAAATTTCCTCCAAATAGAATTACAAGGTTTCAATATAGTCTGAAGAGCCACTAGTTTATTGCTTTTCAGATGCTGCAATTTTGCTCATCAATTGGATTAGTAGCATGTGTCATGTGGTATCTTGTATATGACATAACTCCTGTTTAACTTTGATGGCAGGAGTGTGAACTACATACTGTGGCAGCTCATGCAACACCAACCATGATGCTTTATACATATTAGGTCTCAGAAGAAATTCACTGAATTGGATGAAACTGGCTTGAATTTTTCCACCATAAACAGATCACTCCTCATCTTTGGGGCTAATTCTTCACTAAGCAATTACACAGGCTCCCTCTTGTCCTTCCTACAAGAGCTCATTAAATTCAATAGGCAATTACTGAGTGGTCATCAAGAGCCAAGCTCCTTATGCTGTGTCCACTCTGCCCTCTTCTGGAGAAGCCCTACCCCTCCCAGTTGGCAAAAGTAGCCTGGCAGTGCCCTTGCTAATTCCTTTACCCTGAATACCCTCCAAGCCCCTGGAGGAACAGAAAGGAAAGAGAAGCAAATAAGAACCAAAAGAGGAAGGGTGCAATAGGCTTGAAAGATATTGTAGCACAGCTGTTCCTAACTCTTTAGCAGATATAGACCTCTTTCTAGCACCCTTATATTTCACAGACCTTGGCATGATTGGGGATATGTTTTGAGTACCTATTAACTGAGAAAATGTAGAACAAAATATTACACTAAATTCAGTAACAGTTTGAAACTGGAAGCTTTCAATGTCAATACAGAAATCCAGACTTAACCTGGGTTTAACAATTCGGTCATGTGACTCAGTTCTGGACAATGAAATGGAGAAGATGTAATGTATGTAACTTGAGGGTGAGAGTGATAACACTTTATTCTGCTCCTATTTGTTCCAAGCCAGGACTGTTGCTAGATGGTATTTCATTTTTGATCCTCACATCAACCTGTGGGGAAGGCACTATTACCTCTGTTTTATTGTATAGGAAGCTAAAGCTCAAACAGACCCTTGAAATTTCCTTTAAAGAAAGAGAGATCATATATGAGTGGCAAGGTTATTTCCTTATTAACTGTGTTTCAGCATATTGCCTTCTCCCCTACTCTCTCACAGGTGTCCTGAAGGTCTTTTCCTCTCCCTCTGCCACTCCCATAACTGTGAGTCATTCAATTAGGAAGCAACAGCAAAGACCAAGTGCCTCAAAGCAAAGGCAGAGGATTTGGGTGACTATTTGCCCAGGGAGGTTTTTCTACTACCTGAATCAAAGTTAGACTCACTATGAGAAAGGGGAGGAGGAGGAAGCATGGGGCAACTGAGACACCTGGGAAGGAAGGGGAAATTCAGTCCTACTGGAAGGGAGATTGGTAGAGTCATTGTACCTTGACAACCAGGTTGCTGAGAGCAAGCTGAATCATGCCCAGTGCCATCAACCTGAGGATACTGCCAGCTTCTCTCTGCCCCAACTGACCCACCATCTACATGAAATCAATTATCTAATAGTCCCAACCCTTTGGTGTGGCAGTCGGACAGAGGGAACGGTTCTCCCTAGCCAAAGGGGGTCTGGGAAAAACCAATTGGATAGTTCCCTATAAGCCAGGAAAGCAGTGGACACCTCATCCATGTTATCTGAGGCTTCTTAATACAGACATAACAGGAGGAGTGTTAAGTTCTGTTTTAAAATAGAAAGGTGGTTACTGCATGCACTAGTTGGAAGCAAAGGAAGCACTTGTCACTTGAGGAATGAAGCGACAAGAGCTAAAGATGGGAAAAGAAAAGGAGGCAGGCATTAAGAAGAAAGAAAAGTTGGTGGTTGGCAGCATATGAGAGAAGGGAAAAGAAAAGTCCATGATAATACCAACATTCCCAGCCCCAATGAATAATCACTACAGGCAGAAATAAACAAGGAAGGAGAGTGGGGAATTTGCATAGATGGAAAAATAGATACTTTCTGCTTTGGACAGAAGAAATCAGAAGCAGGACTAGAACTTGGTGAAGCGGTCAGAGCAGAAGACAGGTCTGAGTCCATTGAGCAGACATCTGTTGAGCTATTAGATACAAGACGTTGAAGTGTCCCGGGTACAAGATTAACCAGACTGTTCTTGACTACAAGCTCATCTTTTTTTTTTTTTTTGATTTTTTAATAGAGAGAAAGAGGGGGATAGAGAGTTAGAAACATCGATCAGCTGCCTCTTGCACACCCCCGACTGGGGATGTGCCTGAAACCAAGGTACATGCCCTTGACCAGAATCGAACCCGGGACCCTTGAGTCCGCAGGCCGACGCTCTATCCACTGAGCCAAACCGGCTTCGGCTACAAGCTCATCTTAACTCAGCTGATATGTTTCAGTACAGGACTGGGCTCTCCCAGAGAGCAAGTGAAAAGGGAGAAGGCAGAAGGCTGAGGTCAGCACCTTTTGGAAAGAAAAGTTTAGAGGATGGACAGTACCACCAACTGCTGCAAATGGTCAAGGGAAAGCAGAGCTGAGCAAAGATCATACATTTGTAATTAGGAGAGTCTGGCTGCCTTTGCTAGTTCACTTTTGGTACTTTGTGGAATCAGGGAACAGAAGGGAGGGTATGCAGGACCAGAGGTGCAGGAAAGACATGGAACCAATGGCATGAACTTTCTACTCTAGAAATCTGGAGCAGAACCTACTATTCCAAGACCATTACAGGGAGAAACTCAGCACGGCTCTCTCCTATTTCTCCTGTAATGCAAAAGCAAGAAAGATTTTGTGAAGGGAAAAGGGATCATGGGATGGTACATTGAGGAAGAGGTACGGTCAGCTTGTTTTTTTGTCCCAGGACAACAGAAACTAGAGTCCATCTTTGGGCAGAAAAGATTATATTTTTGCAGAAACCTGTTAATAAAAAGGGCCCAGGCCCTAGAGTAGGAAGAAGATAGAGGAATGGTGCAGTGGTAGAGGGAACTTTTAAGAAAAAGAAGAACACCTCTTCTTCTGAGACGGGGAGGGTAAAAAAGATGGGGAAGAAACAGCCAAGTTTGAACATGGAGAGATGATAAGAGACTTCACTGGGGAAATGACTACAGTCTGGAGGATCTTTAGTGCAGCCTCACTGAAGGGAGTGCAGTCAGAACAATAGATGAATAGAGGGACGCCTAAGCAGCCACACAGCTGCAACAGGACTGCTGAAATCAGCACAATCATAAGACTCAGGATAGGACCTAGGAAGCTATAATGTGAGTGTGGGAGGGGCGGCGGGGGGGGGGGGTCGTCTCCAGACTCCCAATCCTGTTGGGGCCACATCATGTTTCCCAGCAGCTGTAAAGTAGAAAGTATCTACTGTTCTAAGATAATTATAGGGAGAAATTCAGCCCAACTTATTTCTATTCCTCCTGGATTGTAAAACTGAGTGGTTATTTATACAGCAAGCTGATGCCAACCCAAATAAACTGGTCAGTAAAAATAATCACAATTTTACTACATTAAAGTATGTGAAAATAGAGTACAATTGAACAGAAAATCCATAAAAATAAGACTCAGATGTGCATACCAAAAGAGCTTCAAACTCTACATGTAACTTCAGCTAAGTCCAATCCTAGACAAAACCTGAGATGGTGAAGAAGGGAGGCTTGGCAATAACTAGGGAGTTTTTTACTGCGCCAACAGAAAACCTAACCAGAAAGGACTTAAACAAAAAGGAAAATGAATTCTCTCACATACCAAGAAGTTTCAAAATTGGGTTCCAAAAGTGGTTATTCAGCAATGAGACAAAGTCATCAAGGAACTAGATTCTTCCCCTTGTACCACACCCCATCCTCATCTTCTTGATGTGTTCTCTTCAGCCATCCCTTCAAGGTTCTAAGACGGCCACCCTAGCTCCAATGGTGAAGTGGTAGCATGTAGACAACAACATCTCAAAACAGAAAAACTGGGAATCATTTCCTTCTGTGCAAGTCTTTTGAAGAGCAAGGAAAACTTTCCTAGAACCCCACCCCAGAGCAGACTGGGTCACATGCCCATCTTTAAGCCAATCACTGGAAAGCAGATGGACACTCTATTACAGGTTTAATCCAACAACCCCCGGGTACTTGGACATTGAAAAGACTCAAGGTCTGATTAGCAAAGGAGAATAGGGGAAATGACTGTTAGCTGGGCAGTCAGCATTGCCTATCACAAGTCAGAGAATCACAATAGGATGGTTCACAGATGAGGAGGGGGGGTCTGTGCCATCAGCCAGAACCACGAAAGAACTTCAAGGTATCTGACCTACTTACTCAGCTCAAGTCCATCTTCACATGTCCAGTAAAGATGCCCTACATTTGGACATCTTTAAACAAGTATTTCAGCAAGGCAGTCCACTAGAATAGGATCAGCCAGACCTATGTACCAGTCCTCACCCCATGGCCTGCAAGTACATAAGTGACCCTTGACACACCATTCCAAGGAGGCTTCTTTCTCTCATTATCTGTGTCTATTGTGGAGATTAATAAACAAATCATCTCTGTGTATAATAAGCACTGTGAAATAGAAGGATTGAGATTAACTTTTAAATGGTAAGTTGAGGATTATAAATGGACTGTCCTGATTTGTAGGGAAGTCTAATCATTGCTAAAATTATCCTACTGAATGTAGCTGTTGAACATAGGTTGATAAGGGGATCAATCCACTCTAGCATAGTAAGTGCAAACCTAAAAATATTTTTAGCAAAGAACTGCTGCAAGATATATTTGGTTAAAACCATAATAACAGACCAAAATAAGTCCTCATCAGCAAACTGGACATTCTGCTTTCTGATACAAGTAAGAATTTAGGGAAATTTATTGAAAAAAAAATGTTGTATTAGCAGAGACATTGCAAATGCTTACCCTGAATAAACAGTGGCAGTAAATAAGTACTGAGTAACTTCCAAATTCTTCCCATTTTCATCCATCTGTATTACACTCTCATACTGAACTTCATGAAGTCCCATACTTAATCACTCACTCCTCATCTCCAAAATGTACGGGTTTGGTTGCCCATCTAATAGATTGCCAGCCCCTCATTCTGTCATTAAATGCTATTGATATCTGGTTAACCTTACTTTTCACCTTTCCCCAGCTCACAATGAGTCCTTCATCCCATTTCTGTACCTGCCCCAATGCACATACCTCCCAACCTGAACTGCCTCCTCCTTTCTTCTCCTCAGCTTTTACAATTTTTCCCAACCTTTCATGATAGAAGAGGGTCAAGGACCCTGCTCAAGGAACTTTCTGTTAAGAGCTAGCCCTCAAGGATCTGTGCTGTCCTCCTCTGCTTCCTACCATGCTTAGGTTCCATCCAAGTTCACACTAGGTCATATTGAGGGGAATCAGGGTAGCAAGATAAGGGATCTTGAACCTGAGTTCAAATCCTGGATCCAGCACTTACTAGCTAGTCTTTGACTTGGGGTACTACTGTCTAAATGTTAGGGGCCTCAGTATCCTTCTCTTCAAAATGGGGATAACAACAAATTTCTCCACCCGGGCTTATTGAGTATTAAATAAAATAATGCATGTAAAGAGTTTTTGCATAGCACCTGGTATATAATATGAGAAAAGAAAATTTCAATAATAGTTGGCCACTACCTGCTATAATTGTCTGCTCTCAAATTACTTTCTGGATATGAGGGTGGTCTGCCTGTAACATCTGTCAACCCATTGATTTGCCAGGGTTTATTCAGCTGACCTGGCTGGCTAGGCAGATGTCCCCTTCCCCCCTCACTGATCCATATGCATTACTGCTGAAGCTGTGAGCTCAGTCAAAGAGGACGACCTTCCCTCCAGAGGAGAAGACTGGTCTTTAGTCAAGAGTACATGTACTAGTAGCTGTGTTCCCCTGCTAGAAACTCCAAAAAAAGCTCTCGAATTACTTTCTGAACCTATGTCTTGCCTCACTGGTCTGACTGAAATTCCTGTGAACAATGACCTCGAAAGACAGATCCCCTCCTCTACCCAACTCCTCCATCAAGTCTTGTTGGGCCCTCAACAACTAGGCTGAGGAGGCTTTGCCAAGTCTAGGTCATGACTGAACTTTCCCTCTTGCCACTAACTCACATAAGAATCAGAGATGTCAGCTCTTCCAGATCCCTAGGTCAGCGCTGTTCCAGATATAACTGTTCCCTTATATGTTTTTTAGGGAGAGTTCTAATAAGAGTAGAGAGGCATGTGCTACTTCGCAAAGGGCAGGACTGCCACAGGGCAGCATGAGGGCACTGACCCCTGGAAGGCAGAGGAGAAAGAATGCCAAGAGGTAAGACAGAGAGGAGCTCAGAAAGTTAGAGGTAGGGTGCCAGAGCTCAGGAGAGGAGCAAAAGTGAGGACAAATAAAACTAAAAAGCATGAAAGATGAAATATGAAGGGGAAGACAGGGCACATAAACTGAAGCTCCAGGAGAAGTAAAGGAAATGTTCTGGGTGAAGATGAAGGGAGAACACCGGCACCAGGCAAAATAGCAATCACTCCACATTGGAGCAGTGGGACTTAGAAGACTGCCATTGTTATGCCATCTCTTCAACATGATAAAAATACTGGAAGTTACACTCCAATAAAACATGGAGTGGACATGAAAGGGGAAGATATGAGAAATGGAAAATAGGAAAGTCAACCCAGAAGGAAAGGGACTCCAGAAAACGTCTTTGAGAAAGAGATGAGAATGGAAGACTACCTGACATGGCTGACCTCGAGGGAAATTATGAGAGGCTATGGGAAGATTGGGGAGAATCAGTGACAGTTACAAAGCAAACCAAATAAGTGGGAAATAGGGCAATGAGTAGGAAGTAAAAAAATTGAAACAGTCATAATGCACAACTATGAATACTTACATAGGCATAATGTAAATGTTGCTAATTTAACAAAAAAAGAAACTCTAATAGAATTACTACATTGGGAGGGTGGAAGAAGGGAAGTGGAGGAGGTGAAGGCAGGGTCAGAGAACTAACTTCTCACCTACTGAGGCAATAAATAACAGTCTGCACATTCTTTAGAAATATGGAGAGGTGAAGAGGTTCTGAAATAGTGGAAAATGATTACCTCTGGAGAGAAGCACTTTTTGGGGGACGGGGAAGAGCAGGGGTGTCCTGGGTCAGGCGACTTACCAGGCTTTATACTATCTGACTTTTTTAAATGCATGAATGTATTATTTCAGTAAAATAAAATTTAAATAACAAATAAAAAAGGTCAAATTGATCAGCATATTCTAAGTCAATATACTGTCTCCTCATCAATTGCTAATTAATGTTTTACTTACAGATATTTTCCCTTTTTGTGTGTGTGGATCTTTTAATTATTATTTTGCTCTTTTTCTTTAACTGGGAGGGTTTTGTTTTTCTTTTTAACTTTTTGTTTTGTTTGATTTTTCAAATCTTTATGGTTGAGAGTATTACAGATGCCCTCCTTTTTTTCCCCCCATTGACCCCTCCACCAGGTTTCCTGCCCCATCCCAGGCCTTCACCATCCTATTGTCTGTATCCATAGGTAATGCATATATGCATATAAGATCTTTGGTTAGTCTCTTCCCGCCCCCCATCCCCCAGTCCTCTCTGAGACTCCTCAGTCTGTTCCATGTTTCCATGCCTCTGGTTCTATTTTATTCATCTGTTTATTTTGTTCATTAGATTTCCTGTTCTTTTATTTTGATTTTTAGATTCAACTGTTGATAGTTATGTATTTTTTGCCATTTTATTGTTCTTATTTTTTAACTTTTTTTTCTTCTTCTTCCTTTTCTCAAAGAATACCCTTTAACATTTCATGTAATAATGGTTTGGTGGTGAGCTCCTTTAGCTTTTTCTTGTCTGTGAAGCTCTTTATCTGACCTTCAGTTCTAAATGATAGCCTTGCTGTGTAGCCTTGCTTTTAACCTTTTTTTTTTTTTTACTGTTTATCCTCACCCAAGGATATTTTTTCCATTGATTTTTAGAGAGTGAAAAGAAGCAAGGGGGGAGAGAGAAACATCAATGTGAATGAGACACGTTGATTGGTTGCCTCCCACGACCACGTCGAGCAAGGAGCAGGGAGGGGATGGAACCTGCTACCCAGGTACATGGCCTTTGACCCAGAATCGAACTGTCAACCTTTCTGTGCTTGGCTGACCCTCTAACCATTGAACAACACTAGCCATGGCTTTTTTTTTTTTTACCTTTTGACCACCAATCTATTGTCTGAGTTTGGCTTTTGTTTTGACTTTTTTTAGCTTCCACATATAAGATAAATTATACGTTATTTGTCTTTGTTTAACTTAGCACAATGCCCTCAAGATCCATCTATGTTGTCATAAGTGGCAAGATTTTATTCTTTTTTATGGCTGAATAACATTGCATTTATACACACACACACACACACACACAACACAATTTCTTTATCAATTCATCCATTTATATACACTTAGGTTGTTTCCATAACTTGGCTATTGTAAACAATGCTTCAATGAACATGGGGCATATATCATTTCAAGTTGGTGTTTTCATTTTCTCCAGATAAATACCCAGAAGTGGAATTGCTACATCATATGGTAGTTCTACTTTGAATCATTTGTGGAATCTCCATACCATTTTCCACAGTGCCTACACCAATTTACATTTCCATCAACAGTACACAAGGCTGCCCTGTTCGCCACATCTTCGCCAATACTTATTTCTTGTCTTTTTTATAATAGCCATTCTAACAGGTGTGAGAGGATATTTCACTGTGGCTTTCATTTGCATTTCTATGCTAATTAATGATGTTGAGCATATTTTCATGTACATGTTGGCCTTCTGTATGTCTTGGGAAAAATGTCTATTCAGATCTTCTGCCCATTTTTAATCAGATTATTTGTTTTTTGCTATTAAGCTGTGTGAGTGCTTTACATATTTTGGATATTAGCCCCTTATCAAATATATGATTTGCAAATATTCTCTCCCATTCAGTGGGCTTTCATTCTGTTGATGGTTTCTTTTACTGTACAGAAGCTTTTTAGTATGATGTTGTCCCACTTGTTCCTTTTTGCTTTTGTTGCTTTTGCATTTGGTGTCAGATTTTAAAAAATCATCACCAAGACATATGTGAAGGAGCTTACCCCCTATGGTTTCTTCTGGGAGTTATATGGTTTTAGATCTTACATTTAAGTCTTTAATCCATTTTGAGTTAATTTTTGTTTATGATACAAGATAGGAGTTGAGTTTCATTCTTTTCCATGTGGTTGTCCAGTTTCCCCAGCACCATTGATTGAAAAGACTGTCCTTTCCCCTATTACCACGTCTTATATAACTATAGATATCAGGGTTAGCTCAGAAGCAGACCGAGAGCGAAGTGATGTCATTTCAGAGGTGCTACAAGGGGCTCCCTTCCCCACAGTATCAGCAACACTGCCTGTAACCTCCCCATCATGGTCACGCGGAACTGGGTCTTCAGCAATCCTCTTCTAAAACCCAGCTTCTCAAGTCTTTTTTTTTTTTTTTGACACCCTAATAATTAGTGAATCTTAGCTGGGATTCAACTGACAGAAGTTAATAGGACACAGTTTTGGGATGAGAATGGTGAGGGACAGGATGGCACTAAAGAAACTGGAAAAAGAACAAGAGACAGCTCCAGCAGGGCCAAATTTGTGCTAACAGAGGGAAGTGGTAAAAGTTAGGACAAAATGAGGTTCTCTGCACAATTCTGCCAATAGCTAGCAGCTAGCTGTGATGGAATCTGGAAGAAACAGCATCAGGGAGGGTAACTTAGAGTGATGGTGTTTTGCTGCCTACAAAGCTCTTCCCCTCTGTTGTACAGTTGGAGCCTCTGGTAGGAAGCCCCCAATGATCCCTCCTCCCAGTATTCACACTCTTCTTTAGTCTCCTCCCACATTGTACCAGGCTTTTGTCTCAGTCCCTCTCCAATCATTTGCACCAGGGGGAATCAAGATACTATATTGTGAGCAGTCTTTAGGGAAAGACCCATGTGGTGAAAAACTAGAGACCTCTTACCAACAGCTACATGAGTGAGTCTGGAAGCAGACTCTCCAGTTCAATCAAGCCTTAAAGAGTATCAATCAAGCCTGCAGCTCCAACATCTTGATGCCCTCTCACAAGAAATCCTGAGTCAGAACCAACTAGCTAAGCTGTTCCTGGATTTTGACTCTCAGAAACCATATAAGATAATAAAAGTTTGTTATTTTAAGTCACTACTAAGGTAATTTGTTACACTGGGGGCCAAGATAAGTCAAGTAATTTGTCCAAAGACTCATAGTAATTAGAAACCCTAAGTCTTGAATTTTATATTGATAGCTCTTTCTACTTAACCATCAATTCACTCAACAAATACTTCAATGACTTTCTTATTAAATAAAATGTTAAGGGTTGTTTGGGGTTCAGAACATGTAAAAATGATGCTTTAAAGAAACACCAGGTACATGAAAATAAGCATTTAATGTAGCATTTTTTGCAACTGCCGAGTGACCTAATATTTCCTGTTATTTAGGTTGTGAGCAAAGACAGGTGCCACAAAAGAGAGGAAGTGTTATTCTGAACCTTGATTGGGGCTTGTTGCCAGAGTTTGGTCTTATCCTCCGCAGTATATAATTTGTGATAAAACTGGCAAGAGAATGTATGCTCCAATAACTTGGCCAGTTGCATTAGCAAACACAGAGCCTTAAAGAGTATTATTTATGATAAAAGCTGACCAAGGATTCTTACAGTAGAAGAATAGGGGTGGGGGAGCCCTAATGCATGTGAAAAACCTGAGCACAAGAAAACCCAAGGCAGAGGCATACAATGCTGACATTCTTTTGGTTTTTATTCTTAGAAACAAAATGTCTTTCCTGTTCTTATAACCACTGGGATTTTTTTTTTTTTAAGCCTAAGAAACCCCATTTACTCATATACAAATCCTATATTTCTTAAGTGGAGATATTCAAGATGGCTATATGTAGACTCAGTTTCTCCAGGTAAGGCCAACTTAGAAGCCTTGGGCCCTCCACAGGGAAACAGGAGAACTCCACTTGGTGGAAAATGGGAAGAATAAGCCAAGGATGAATTGAGCTGCTATTATCTACTATCAGTGGACATGTTCTCAGAATCATGGACAGCTATGAATGACCATCCCTTCTTTTATTCCTCACTTCCTGAAAGGAGAGAGAAGAGGAGCCCAAAGCATTCAGGAGGGTGGCAATATTCTTTAAGGAATGGTCAAGCAGCTGACCCCAGGGCAAATAAAAAATCTATCTATTTATAAAATTTCTCGACCATAATTGGAGGTGAGAGGCCTCCACAAGTAAAGTGACTGAAAATGCGTATCTTTTGTGCATGGTTGCTGGGGTTGTTGTTAAATAATTCTGGGGTGTTTCATTTCAAGGACTTCCCAATACATGTGAATGAAACAAACTCGGATGGAATCTACAAGACTCTGAATAATCTGAGCCCGGGAATCACCCAGCCTTTCCCCAGCTTCACCCAGCCTTTTCCTTATACTCCGCCCAGGGTCATGGCCAGGTTTCAGCCACACTGGCCCCTTCAATCCTTCAGGTGCCTTCAGTGAGCCTCCTCTCCAGGTGGTACCATTTCCTGCTTCTCCTGCTTTACCCCCCATCCACAACAAGGTTAGCTCTTTGCTGTGCTCAGGTTCCCCACCACCCAATGTAAACACCTTCCTCATCTCAGCCCCTGTCTCACCACCTGATTCACTGCTGACCACTTATCACCGTCAAAAATTAACTCCTTATTTACATAATAACAACATAATATAACCTGACCTTTTATTGAGCAGTTTCATATGCCAAGCACTGTTCTAAGGGCTTTCCTGGTAATAACTCATTTAGTCCTAATACTATTCCATTATGCCCATTACAGACAAGGAAACCAGGACACAGACAAGTTAAGTAACTGAAGTGATCATCTATTAACTTGCACCACCTGGGTGATCACGTGGTCTCTGCTACAAGGAAACTCCAGCTGCTCAAGTTAAGGCAGTCTGAAGTATCACAAAGTCTCCTTACCTGGGCGTGCTCGCGGTGTTGAGGCAGAAGTGTCCTTCAGCCCAGCAAAGAGCTCTGCTAGCTCTTCGTAGGCAAACGCACCCATTGCAGGCTTTCCAGGCATTTGTTCTGGGATCAGAGTTTGTTCTGTTTCAAATTGTTTCTTGCTGGAAGCCGCGCCCTCCTCCTGGGCGAACTGGGCGAGGGCCCCGTGGAGTTTTACAAAATTTCAAAACTCTCCTAGCAGGCTGGGCTGGGGCTCTGGAGGGAAGAACTAGCTAAAGTAATTACCAGGAAATGTCTTAATAGGACCAGAGTCCTGGGTCCTCTCCAGCACTCTCGAGAGATGAGATGTATGAAGTCTCTGAATTTGAAAACAGACAGAAAATGGGGTGGGGGTGGGGGGACGCAAGGTTGTCCTGTATTAAAATATTTTCGCTCATAAGAAAATTAAAAGTTTATGATTTCACCGAAGTGCGTTATTTCCCAAGATCATTCTATCACTCTCAAGTTGGCTTCTGGGTTGGAAACGCTCAGAGATGGGCCGGATTGACGCTCGGGTAGCTGAACAGCGATGCGCCTCGCGCTCACACTCACCGCAGAGCTGAAGCCGGCTGCGCGCAGAGGCTCTTGGAAACCCGCACTTGGAACTTGGCTCAGGTCCTCCCCGAATCCCGGAGGGGCGTCCCGCGAGCGCCCAGCTCCTCCGCCCGCCCAGACGCAGGCCACTGTCTGGGTCTCTTCCGAAAAACCACTGGGCGCGACTCACGTGGCAAGGTCCCCTCTTCCACTCCACCTCCCAGCCATGTTCTGAAAGCCAAGGTCTGCACACCTTCCTCTTCTCGCCGGGCTGTCGTTCAGTCCCGAAGGCCTCGGTGCAGAGACCTTCTGTCCGCTAGAGAGGAGCGGGTGGTGGCCGAGGGCGGCGGAGCATTGATGCCAGGCAGGTGGCTGCGGGCCTGGTAGCCGGGGGTTTGCGCACTTGGCTCTCCCAGGCTGCATCTGAGAGCCTGTCTCCGAAGCTACGAGGAAGGGAAAGGCCTGTTGGAAAAGTTTAAGCCTGAGCAGAAGGAAACTACCCAGCGTCTTCTGTGCGCTCAGAGGTGTGCTGCCACTGGGCACTGGATGACGAAGAGCACGCAGCGACCACCTTCGAGGAGCTCGAAGTCTGGTGGACTGACTACACGGGCTGCGATGTGGCTCCACTAGAGGCTGGGCAGAGGGCGTGAGAAGGAGAGGTTGTGCGAGTGAGAACCTAAAAGTGGTCTTACCCCAGCAAAGGGAATCAAAGAAGCCTCCCCAGAGCAGGTGAAGCCTTTAAGAGTCCTGATGTACGCACGGGCGTTGGGCGGGAGCTCGCTACAAAGGCCCAGAAGCGAAAGCCAGGAGCGCGCATCTAGAGGGGGCTGGAGAGAGTGGGCGGGGCGAGAAGTCCGTGGGGTGGTGACCTTCAAGGTCGTGACCTCTCAACTTCCATTGGAAACACGTGGGTTCGCGACCAGACTTGCGTAAAGGCGCGCGCACTGCAGCTGTGCGCGAATTCTGTAGGAGAACGCGGAAGCGGAAAGGCCTTATCCCAGGGACGTCCCAGCCCTGGAGGGTGGCCTAGTGGCCAAAGGCCCTAGCTTCCTACTGTTGATTAAGTAGGAGGCGCGTGTAGGCGACCTCTGTCCTAAGGCTTGTTCCAGCGGTGACCACAGCTGTTGCTTCTCCCCAGGGGTCTCCTCTTTAGAACGTCCGCCTCGCTGCCTAGGCCTGTCGGGGAGGCAGAGCTCAGAGGGACGCGCAGGATAGAGGTCTGGGCTGCAGATGGCACCAGGTCAGGCCCCGGGATCATGGCAACTCCTGTGTGGGACCCAGCTCTAAGGAGTCCTGAGTAAACCCGCGGCCAAGCAGCACTGTGTAAGGGGTGTGTGCGGCTGCGCTGTTCACCTAGGAGACGTCTCCCAGCACTGAGTTCAAGTCTCAAGGTCAAGAAGTGCAGGGGGATGGTGGCGCCCGTCAGGGTCAGTGCAGCCTGACCCAGCACCCTGGGGCTCCGGAACCCTGGGAGGTCAGGCAATGCCTGGCTCAAAAACTGCCACCCCACCATTTCAAAACCTTGGTACCAATCTACTCCAGACTTTTGAATTGAGAACTAGGGCTGAGCCAGAGATATTTAAGAGAAGCCCGGGCAGTAGGAAGGGGAGAATTGAGGGACTGAAAGAGAGCCCACCTGTCTGAGCAGCCTCAGGGCAATCGAAGAGAGAAAGGGTCTTGGACCCTGTGCCATATCCCCTCCTTGAGCCCTTTCCAAGAGGTTGGTTTGCATTAACCCAAATCTCTGTGTGTGGGTTTAGTGCTCCCTGAGTGTTCTGGTGTGAGAGTTTGGTGGGTCCCCGCTGGATGCTGGATCTCCACAGATAGGAGTATTTCTGTCATTCCTTCCCCAAATCCTCGAGATCTGCAGGCTCTGAAAGCAGGGCTCAGTCTGCAGACTAGTTCCACCTGAGTAAGGGTTGCCTTAGACTCTTGGAAACCCTCCCGGAACTGGGCTGAAAAAGTGCTTCTACTCCCCGATACCCCAAGCTAGATCCAATTTGCAGAGAAAACAGGGGTAAAGGGCAGGATGGAGGCTGAGTGCAATGTAAAGACCGTGCGCCTGCTCTCCAGGTGTCTGGTCAAGGAGGTCAGGGTCCCATCAGAGCCTAAGTGAGTCAAAAACAATCATGGCAATTAGCCTTTCAGTGCCGTTTATCTGCGTGGCTGATTTTGGTGGCTCCAAAGGTCTCCTTGAAAGTTCTGCGTTTGAATGCAGCACCGGCAAATCCGAAGCGGTGCCGTGTGGGGTAGAACAAAATCAGGACTTTCAAATCCTGTACACCCGTTCATCACCACGTCCCACCGGAGTCACATTTTGCAAATCACTTAGCCCTTCTCAACCTCAGTTTCCTAATCTGTAAAATGGGCATAGTGTCCACCTCTCCGGAGAGCAAGCTAAGGATGAGAAATGCCACGCGTCTTTGTAACGGTAGGAAGGAGGAGCAAAGCCTTCGCCTCAAACTTGACACGCTGTATACTAAAGAAAGACCCTCTCTCCCCTCCTCCCAGTTCTCTGCCTGGTTCTCCCCCACCTCCGACCCCTCCGAGCCCGCGGAGCTGTGCACATTTCTGGTGGGCCCTCCCGAGAGAGGCCGATGCAAAAGCCAATAAGCCTGGAACACACGCAGGTCCTGCTGGGCCTGGGACAATGGTTTCCATTTAATAAATATTTCCCCCAAGGGCATTTCACATCGGGCAGGCAATTATTCAAAGGAAACAGGCGCGCAGGTCTGCTCTGCAGGTTATTTCGTCCTCTTTACCCGAAAATGCTCATCTGACTGCAAGAAACGAGTTTCTCGTTCTTGCTGGGTGGGCAGAGAGAGGCGCCCAGGGACAAACCGACCCGGAGTGCGGGTGCCGCCTGAGACTGGGCTCTAGGGCCGCTGCAGAAGGGGAACCGGGAACGCCCACCTCCGGCTAGGGCGCCTGCTGGCCTTCAGGCTGCCTTTCCGGTGCGGGCAGAGGTGGAGGGAAAGTTGGAGGCTTAAAAAACACCTAATAATAATAAGGTCAATAGGAATCGTGATGGAAATCCCATTCCCGCCCCCTCCAAGAAAGTGAAGAGCAGATCGCGGTGCTCTGCGGGGCTCACCAGCCAGGGTCTGAAACCTCCGCACTGCGGGACTCCAGGCCGCCCGGCACCATCGGGGAGCGCCCCGCCGAGCTAACCCGGGGCGCGGGGGCTTCGCCGGGCGCCTCGCGCGGGGGGCCGGGGTGGAGGCGGCGCCTCGGGGGCACCCCGTGAGAACGCAGCCCAAGGACGGCCGAGGATAAGGCGCGAAAAGTTTATTTCGCTTTCAAACCTGAGTTTGATAGATTCTTTTTCTCTTGCAAGGATTTTGACAAGGGGGGTAGAGTGCTGTCCTTGCATTTCGTGACAAGGCTGTCCTATTTATCAACCTGCGCTCCCGGCTCGTCCCCTTTGCTGCCCCTTCCCAGGGTCTTTGTATTCGAAGCCTTAACTCTCCTTTGCAAACCGGGAAAGAAAACAGATACAAAGAGTTTAATTTGTTGAAAGCGCCAGGAACAATGTGGAACCCAAGACCCCGTCCCGCGCCGGCCCCTGCCTTCTCCTCCCCATCTCGGTCTCCCCCGCACACCTCTCCCCGCCCCCGCCGGTCGCGCTCACTCCAGCCTCGGCTGGCGCGGCGGCAGGTGCGCCCCTCGCCTTCTCGGCCGCTGATTGGAGCCCAGGTTGGGGAGTCGCCGCCCCGCGCTTATGTCAGAGTGCGCGCTGTCCCGGCCCACCTCGCCTTTGAACTTCGCCGCTTTTGGCTGGCGTTCCCCAGCCTCCCCGCATTCTCCGCCAGGTGCTGCGCTAGGCGAAGCAGCTCCGGGAAAGCCACGGGAGGGAGGAGGGAGCCTCGGCCGTAGACCCGGGAGAGAAGGGAAGCAGAGAAGGCGAAGGTGGAGAGGGGGGAGAAGGAGGAGCTTCCTTGCCCCCTCCAACAAATTACCTGGCCACTAAATCCCAGAGACTCCGGTACTTGGACCCCGGCGAGTGTCGGCAGCATCCTGGCCCGCCACCCTCTCCTCCCCCGCCCTTTCTGTCCCCACTCGCCCCCCGGGGCCCGCCTGGGCGCGAGACTGGCATGATCAGCTGAACTTTGCGGGGCTAGCGCTTCTTTCTGGCTTCCCCTCAGCGGTGCGGAGGCGAGGGGAGCGCAGAGTCCCGGCTCAGGACGGACAGACAGGCAGACAGACAACCGCGCCCGGTTCGCCTTGCAGAACCCCTGCCCTCCCCGCCCCCACCCGCCTAGCCTCCGGGACCATGTCTAAACCTTCAGACCATATCAAGCGGCCCATGAACGCCTTCATGGTATGGTCCCGAGGCCAACGGCGCAAAATGGCCCAGGAAAACCCCAAGATGCACAACTCGGAGATCAGCAAACGCCTAGGCGCCGAATGGAAGCTGCTGTCCGAGGCAGAGAAGCGGCCGTACATCGACGAGGCCAAGAGGCTACGCGCCCAGCACATGAAGGAGCACCCCGACTACAAGTACCGGCCGCGGCGCAAGCCCAAGAACCTGCTCAAGAAGGACAGGTATGTCTTCCCCCTGCCCTACCTGGGCGACACGGACCCGCTCAAGGCGGCCGGCCTGCCCGTGGGGGCCTCCGACGGCCTCCTGAGCGCGCCCGAGAAAGCCCGGGCCTTCTTGCCGCCCGCCTCGGCGCCCTACTCCCTGCTGGACCCTGCGCAGTTTAGCTCGAGCGCCATCCAGAAGATGGGCGAAGTGCCCCACACCTTGGCCACCGGCGCGCTGCCCTACGCGTCCACCCTGGGCTATCAGAACGGCGCCTTCGGCAGCCTCAGCTGCCCCAGCCAGCACACGCACACGCACCCGTCCCCCACCAACCCGGGCTACGTGGTGCCCTGTAACTGTACCGCCTGGTCTGCCTCCACCCTGCAGCCCCCTGTCGCCTACATCCTCTTCCCCGGCATGACTAAGACTGGCATAGACCCTTATTCGTCAGCCCACGCCACAGCCATGTAACCCCCAGCCCGGCCCACCAGACCTGGAGGGTGGCCTGGAATTGGGGTTTGCACCCTGCCATCTGCGCCTAGCCGGGGCCTGCACACGCCTTGGGGCCAGCCCTGCCCCCAGACTCTGCCTCTCTCTTCCAGGGGGATGGTAGGGGCGTCCTACCCGACCCAAGACGCAGACAGGTGCCAGAAACTTGTGAACATTATCACCACCGCACAGTTGTCCCAACTCCAGCTGTCCCAAATCAGATCTCCAAATGTACCCCCTTTGGACAAAAAAAGTAGGCAGTTTGCTTTATTTATGTCCCCTTCTCTCTCCTCTGATGGGCTTTGGACTCCAGAACTCTCTGATCCTGGTATTATATCTAGAATATGCCTATTTTTTTTCTTTTGCACCCCGAAGAAAAGAGTTAGCTCTGTGTTTTGTCATCAGACACAACTAGGTGCCATTGGCTCTTCATGTGTGGGGAAAAGGCTTAAAAGTTTTCAACTGCAGAAGGGAAACATTTCTATTTAAAACTCATGCTATGATAGTGTTTGCTTCTTTAAAGGTAATACAAAAGGACCCACATGATTATTTACTTTGTATAAAGCAGTGCTCCTAGAGTCCTAAGTTTACTTTTAGACAGAATGTCAGGTTATGAAGTCAGGAAGTAGAAAGTGAACAAAAATTGAAAGAATAAAAACATCCTAAATGGTCGTAAATGTTTTGACGATGTCTTGGAAATGTACCTAGAAGGATTTCATCTCCTTATTCTGTTCATTTGTTGAACAAAGATGTTTTGAATAAAGACAATCTGTCATTGCAAAAAAATAATAATAACCTTTGATGTGCATAAAATCTGAAGTCAGGAGGCCAGGTCCGGGCTGGGAGCTGGTCACTGGGAGGCTGAGAGTGCATAGAGCAACTCTAGCAGTGGCAGCTGGTGGCTGGCCTGCGTTGGCCCAGCGTGGTGGCCTTCAGGCCAGGTGCAAAGGGGACTAGAGTCTTTGATTTGTCCGGATTGTACCCACTTTTTGCCTTTAGGGACGGGGACAAGGGTATAGCTCCCTAGGACATCACTCCTTCTCCGCGTCCTTCACAAAGTGGTCAGACCACTTCAAGGAGCAAATGAGCTAAGACAAAGGCTGGTCCAGACCTCTGAGATCTGGGTGCATTTTCCTTTTTTAAACCAAACTCCAAAGGAATGGAGAGAAACGCGAATCTACTGGGAACCAGTTGCGCATGGAGCACCTGCGTCCTGCAGTAGGTGTTTAAGTTAAATGATTAGGAAGACTGGTGGAAACCATATATATATATATATATATATTCTAAAGGTGTTTGAAAATCATGCTGCTGGTTATTCTGGGGGTTTGGAACTCTGTACTGTTCCTAAGTTAAAAAATAAAAGTCTAAGAAACGCCACGGGAGACTTTTTACTAAGACCCCATGGGATGGGAGCAAAGGAAAAAGGGAGGCGATAGTGACATGCTCAAAATCATAAAAATCATAACTCATAGCCTCCGTGTTTAACAAACAAGGAAAAGAACCTCTTTCTTCCCCCACTGGGTGAATGTTGGCTTGAACATTGCTGTTTTTTGTGGGAGAAAGGACCTTCGGATGCCTTCCAGCACAACTCTTTGGAACTTATTCTCCAAACCAAAGGGTTCTACCCCCTTTACCCCCCCCCCACCACCCACCACCACCCCAGCACCCATCTTCTCCTGGTCTCATCCCCAAAGCCCTGCTCGGGTTTTCTGTGGGTCCGGTGCTTTCCCCACTGGCTTTGATACGGTGGGGATGGGGGTAGGGGGCATCCTAGTGGCTGGCTGCTTTCTGCTGCTGCTGAGGGGTTTGTGCGCCCGGCTCTGCCTCTTCCCAAGGAGCCCAAGGGCCGGAAGTGCACGGGAAACGTTGTCAGCAGACACCAAAGCCAAACCCACGGATTAGCATATTGTCCTCAAAACAATTAGAAGTGTTTGAGGTGTTATTTGGAGCCTATTCATCCGAGCCCCTTTGTCAAAAGGGGATTTCATTATTAAAAAAAAAAAAAAAAAAAGTTAGCGGTTGTCCATCTGGCTGAGCTGAATAGTAAAGTGATCCGTGTTGTATATGCTTTTCTCATTAAGAGCTCTTTGGAGACCGATGTTAGAATTAAATGGTATAACACAATTAACATACACGGGCGCTGAATAGGAGGGGACGCCTATAAATAATAGATAGATAAATAAATGAGCGATCAGGCGAAGGTAAACAAAGGCGGGCCGGGGGACCTGTGGGGGCGCGGGGGGGGGGGGCGGGGAGCGGCGGCCGGGCGGGCTGCGCCACGCTTACTTAGCATCACAAAACCCTCTTACAAATCGAGACAATTAGGAAGTGACTTGCCTCTGGTGGCCGTCCGGTCTGGGGGGCCCCGGGAGCTGAGGGAAGGCGCCTCCTCCCGCCCTCTAGGAAGCCCAGGAGGCCCAGGGCGGGGGCGCCGCGGTTCTGCTGTCTGATATAACCCCAACTGACAGTGCTGTCAGCCACTCTGAGCTCCCTCATAGCTCAGTGTCCCTTAACATCTCCCAAGATGAAGCGCACTGGGGTCTGGGTGTCTCCCGCAGAGCCCGGCGCTCCAGCGCCCCGGATTCCCAGGGCCCCAGCCCGGGAGGAACCCCGAGCGCTCGGGCCCACCGGGGCACCCCACCAACTCCGAGGCAGGCTGAGGCTGGGAAGGGCACCCGGTGGGTCCTCTGGGAAAGGCTTTGGGCAGCGGTGGGAGCTGGAAAACTGAAACGAGGGTCGGAAGGACGTGTGTGTGCCCACGAATGGGCAACTGAGTTCTTTCCAGCCGGCACGGAGCTGGGGACGCAGCGGAGGTCTGGCTTGGGGCGTGTCTGTCTAGCACACCTCGTCTCCTTCCTTCCCAGGCGGGCTTTGTCCGGCTGTCTGTCTTCCTCAGGCCTGGCCCCTGCCTCGCCCCCCACGGGCCCATCTCAGCCCAGCCGCCCGCGCCCGGGGGACAGGGGGGCCGCAGAGCCTCTGCCGAGGTGCGCGGCCGAGACTCGCCCTAACAAACAGCCCAAATCCTGCCCGTCAAGCCAATGACAGGGGCCTATTACTGACTTTGAAGTCAGGCGCAGACAAAAAGGAATCCCCCGGGGTGTGTGTGTGTGCAGGCGGGTGGGGTGGGGGGGAGCAGTCCCTGTCAAACCTGTTTGCTCACAACCGTCTCTTTCTTTCAAGAAAATCATTAAAGCAAACCCATAGGGAGAGGAGCGCCCCGCCCGCCCGGAGTCCAGGAGAGCCGCTTCTCCCCGGCGCGCGACGCGCAGCCCAGAGCCACCGAGAGTCCCCTTCGACGGGCGTGGCGCGGCCGGGAGGACGCGAACCCCCGCTCCGCGCGGGCGCCGGAGACCCTGCAGCAGGCGGCTCCGTCCAACCCTCTGCCCTTTCGCGCGTCCCGCAGCCAGAGGTCCCGGACTTCTGCCCGCAGCCCGCGTCTCCCTGGAGCAGGGGCTGCTTGGAGGGCCCGGACCTCTCGCTTACAGGTGCGGTTGCTTCAAGGGTATAACATTTTTTTACCCAAATACGCGCCACGCTAGCCCCCGACTCTCCTTTCCTGGATACGTCCTAGGACCGGGAGACCTAACGCACACGTTGCTCAGGGTGGCAGCGGGCAGCGCTGGCAGGGGCAGAGTTGTTTGGGTTTTAGTTAGGGTTTCTTTCTTAAACCTTGGCCACCGTTGGCTCAGGGGGCACGCTGGCCACATCTTCTGGGAGAGGCGGGGTCTTTGGCCCCCTTCCGCTCCTGGCCTGTCACGCAGAGCCTCTGCAGCCTCGCATGCCCTCCCCAAGCTTCGGGTCCGACTCCAGAAACCTTTGGTTTTCTTCCAGTGTCCTGGTTTTTTCCATGTAGATATCAATGTCCTTAGAACTGCTAACTTGAGAGAGGGGATACCAGCAATGCAGACTAAATCTTACTGAGGTGTGAGTGACTGACATCTGAGACCCTTAACATCTGTGTTTTAAAGCAGGATCTAGATCACCTCCAGAACCCGCCAGTCCCCCGAAAGCAGGGCGGCATTTCAGTCAGGGCAGACCCTGGGGGACTTCCATGACATCGCTCTATCGAGGGAGGCGGCTCCTTCCCCGGCAGCTTCTCTGGAGATCGGAGACTGCCAGGGCCTGAGAAACTTGGCAAGCGGCGGTGCCAGCACTGCCCTGGAGGACTCTCCTTTCCTTCGGCTGCTTCCCAGCTCAGGCCTTGTCACCATTGTTCAAGCGGACAATGAATTTCAAATCATTTGAATTTGAATATCACGTAATTCACAAGATTCCTGTTAAGAACACTCATCTCTTTATTTGCTGAGTGCATTGTGCGTGTGTGTGTGTGTGTGTGTGTGTGTGTGTGTGTGTGTGTCTGAGAGAGGAAGAAAGACAGAGGCAGAAGGGGCCCAGGAGATTTGGGTGCAGGAGATGCCAAGGTGGGTGCTTTCCGCCTCCCCGGCTGGGCGCGCCCTCCCAGCCTCTGGTCTCGCCCTGGCCTCGGAGACCCTCCCAGACCCAGCTTTTGGGAGTGCTGCTCTGGCTGGTTTTCTTGGTGCTATGGGAAGGAGCCTGGTCCTGGGACAAGACCCGTTGGCACTGAGCCGCTGCAGAATAATTAAGAAAATAATGAAATTGGGGGCGCTTGGGGGGGGGGCACTAGAAATCCTAGGGTGTCGACATAACCGGAGACGGGAGGTTGCCCCCGCCTAACCCTCGATGTGCGCTCCTGAGCCCGCGGCTCGGTAGTGTCTGTCGTGGCACTGGGGAGGGGACCGATGGCGAGAAGAGCCTCCCCAGCCCCCCCCTCCTCGCCCGGCCCTGGGCCCCCGAGTCCGGCTGAGCCGTTACCCGCGGACTCCTGGCCCGTCCCTGGGGACAGGTGGTGGGAGCCGAGCTCTCCGGAAGCCGGAAAGGCCGCGGCCCAGGACAGTCCTGGGCGGCCTCCACAGATTCTCCATCCTCTCTCTCAGATCCCAGCACTGGGTATCCACTCCGACCCCCCCCCCAAAAAAAAAGGCCCCAAGTTTGGTCGGATTTGGGGAAGAGACCAGGTGCCCAAGTCGGACAGAGACCGAAAGGAGTTGGCAAGTTTTCTCTCCTCCAAAGTGAAGAAGTTGCGCTACTCCGGCGGCCAGTCACCATCCCAAACTTTTTCCTTCTCGGGTCGGGAAGGGAAGCAATTCAAATGGCATCCATGCCTTCGGGGCAGGGGTGGAAGGGCCCTCAGAAAAACTCAGCCCGCTGACCGGGTGGAGAGCCGGGAGGAAACTGAACACCAGACCCGACGGACCCTGCGCTCTAGGGTGGGCCTCCCAGGGGCCCCCGTCGGCGCCGCCCGCTCGCTGCTCCCTCCTCGAGAGCTCAGCCTCTGGCCCGGCCGCACCTCCGAGCCCCGAGGTCCTGCGGGCGCTAGAGCCGCGCAGGGAAGGAGGGAAACTGGGTACCGCGGGAGAGGCGAGCGCGGCGCACCGGTCTAGCGGGCGGAGAGCGGAGACCAGGGAGTCCCGAGAGCCGCTCAGCAGCTCCCGACTTCCCGCAGCAGGGCCAAGCCCCCGTGGCTTCCCGGCGCCCCGCCCGGGGCCCGAGGGAGGCGGGAGAGGGGAGGGAGGGAGCCGGCGGCCCGGGCGCTCGCCGCTGGTCCCCGTCCGCCCAGCACCCCCCGTGGCGCGGCGAGTCAATGGGATTTGCACACTCGAGGTGTAACAGCATTACTGCATTAATTACCATTTCCATTTCACGTCCAGATTGTTTACTTATCTGCGGGAAACATATGTCGGGAGAAGTTCACATTCCGGATTCTGCTCCGCTGCCCAAGGTGCAATTCCGAGGAGGCGGCGAGGGGGAGGGGAGGGCTTCAGATTTTTTATTACACCCTCTAGCCTTATCTGCCGCTGTAAATTATGAGGATCCTCCATTGAGCGGCATATGGAGATTATATACTTTTTTGAATATCGTTTCCCAAAGCCTGCAGATTTTCACTTTGAAATGAAACAATCCTCCGCCGGCTCCCCCGGGGCCGGGAACCGGCTGCGCTTACCCTCGCGGCCCAGGGGACCCTTTCTGCAGGGCCGGGCGCACACCCACGTCCCCAGGGCAGCGCCCAGCGCCCAGCGCCCAGCGCAGCTCTATTTCCCAAGGCGTGAACTAATCTACTGGGGGGAAATCCACCCCTCAGAGGTGTTTGAGAGCTAAGGCGATACCCCCGCTCTGTTTTCAGGACCTCACCCCGGACTTCTGTGCGGCTTGCATTTCTTTGTCATTTCGGATACCCGCATAGACGCGAGCCCACTTCTGCCCTCTTCCTGCGCCGGGAGGTTCCCAGCCCGCGGCGAGGGTTGGGGTGTCCACTCCTGCCCACGGCAGCCTGCCTCGCCCTCTCGCGCCTCAAGTCTTCCCAAGCGCCTGGGTCTAGGGGCGGCCAATTTTGGCTTCTTTGTTTGTTTTGGGGAGCAGAGGAGGTGGTGGGGATGTGCCCACGCCCGGGACCGCTTTGCCGTGAGCCCCAAACGGAAATGCTGCGTGGAGAGCAACTGCCTCCCCAGCCCCGGGATAAGCAGGACCGACCCGGGCAGCGGGCAGCGCGGACCGAATCCCATCTTCCTTATCTCTCCGAGACTCCTTTCAGCCTGAGATCAGAGAGGGAGGGAGAGGAAGAGAGAATCATTGTTCTTCTTTTTTTTAATTTAATATACCAAGCCACCCGTTCAGGTCATTTATATGCCTAATTTAGTGATAAAAGTCAATAAGCAGAATCACAGGAGTCTCCCCTCTTTCTATTTCTTTGACCACATTTTCCCACAGTAATTGGGGAGAAAAGTAAAATATATGTGTCCCTGTTTTGTGTTTCTGTTCAATGCTTTGTCGACAGTGCAATTGTAATAGGTGTGCTTTTGTAACGTTTGCCTTTTCAAAAAAAAAGGATATAAGGAAAAATATGCCTCTTAAGCCATTATTTTTCATCTGTTTGGGTTCTGTTTGCAGGATTACCCACACTCCATATGTAGACACCCACTCTCAAAAACCAAATTCAGAAATTTCCTTGAAATGCCTGTTTTTATGACTGTACATATCCCATGGGAAACCAACTGTGGTGTTATAGCAGGAACAATTAAATGGACCAAAGCAATGCAATTAAGGCAGAGAAAAAGTAAGATGGGAGAATAGGAAAACAAACAGATTCTTCTCCATTAAGTATTGTTTTGGGATTTCTAATTTTTGCAAGACTTCTAAGAAAATTGTGAGGTGTCACTTCTCTCTTCTGGATCTATCTGTAATTGAATCTAGGTCACTATTCTAAAGCAAGAGAAGTCTGCTTCCCACTTTCCTACATCAGGCTGAAATTTGGGGGAGGGACGAAGGTCTTGCAATTTCATTTAAAATGTAATGGTGGATGAACTGATAAGCAAATAGGGAAAAAGGAGTCTGCTTAAAAGGAAAAAAAAAAAAGGCATGGTTTTAATATGCTCCAGATGGGGGGAAAATGATTTACATGAGAGTTTATTTCCTCTTTGCTGATATGAAAGAATTACAGATACAAAACCCACTGATCTATAGAATAAAAAAAGAAAAGAAATGTTATTTTCCTGTAAAGGTGTCAGTTCATTTATATTCATTTAACCATCCATCCATCAACTCACTTTCTCACTCCTTGCACATTCTCTCCGGCTCTGTTAAACCTTCTCCTACCAATACACTTTGCTAGAATATGCAATGAAGTTTTCTTTCTCTAAAATAATCTGAGATTGAGATGAAATGGGTAAAGGTGAATAGAGAAGAAAGGGTTTGTTGTTTTTTAAGTATCTCTGATAATTTAACATTATGATTTCAGGGCAAAATTTTAACCATATTCACCTTTCAGTTTGAGCACACATAGCATGCCTAAAAGATTATATGCAGAGGATATGCAATTATATTTTTTTCTGTAAAATATGCATGCAGTTGAAAACCTTTCTGTAACACAGAAATGTACCAAAGAGGAAATCCTTATGTATAGTCAGATGCCGGGTCAATAATGCATTGTTTCATTAAAATAGCTGTTATGGGTATGAACAAGTTTGAATTTCCCTCAGGATTTTCTGATCAGTCAAGGTATGAGCCGTATCAAGTCTTTTGTGTTAAAAGTTGCCAAGTCTAAATAATTGTGTAGTATACATATATCAAGTAAGAAATGAGAGGTGCTGTTATGTGGGGACTTCCAAATGGAGAGGATTACTTAAGAATAGGTTTTATTTTTCTTGAAATAAAAGGATGACCAGAATGAAAGATACTTTTTCCATATTCACCCAAATAAAGGGGTGATGAGGTGTCAGCCTCTGTTTTAATGTCATCCAAATGGATGATTGGAGATCTACAGACTTAAGGACAAGATCAACCATCAACATCTGGTGATGGTTTCCACAAGTGAAAACAAACAAAACAAAACAAAAAACCACAGAAAATGCATTCCCACAGGCTGGAGCTTCTCTAGAATGAAAACTAATTTCTTTTCCTTTCTTATTCTTCCTCCTCTTCATGTTTAATTTTCCTTTATAAAATATGAACACTACTGTCAGATCAGAAATTTCCTTCATAGGTCTTGATAAATTATCAGCATCATTCTTTGTCATTTTGGTTTCTTCCTGGTCCCCCTTCCACTGTGGTAATGCATTTTCTCACTCATTTAAGTTTTAATCAAACAAACTGAGTATGAAGCCCAAAGAGTAACAGTTTGGTCAGAAGTAGAAATGTCTCATGTACATTTCTTACCTCAAACTCTACAGACTATTGGGAGTGAGTGTTTCTGATATAAATCAGCTGGATGAGGGGACACCTGGAAGACATTGTAGAATTTCTCTTTACCATTGCCTTTTCCCTCCTGGGTTCTCTGGAGTGTCTGTGATACTTACACCTAATAAGAAAGATCTGCTTACTTTGAGTTATCTTTGAGAATGGAATTGAGAAGAAGAAAAAGCTGAAGGCCTGAAGGTGTGTCATCTGTAGAAGAGGTGAGCTGAACTTTTCTCTATCCAAATATACTCATGGTTTTTAATGAGCCATTTATGTATTTGGGTTACACCCTTAGCTTATGTGAGCACAAACAAGGTGTAAATACAAATGACTCCCTATCAGTTGCTGTGGCAGTTCTGCCTTGTTACCACTGACTTGGCGAAACTCAAAGTGTATCACACAGCAATAGCAGTGTTTATGGCTAACTTACAAGGTAGAGTGGACTGGAACCAGGAGGTCATTCTAGTGTCAAGTAAACAACCTTAGCTCCTTTGCAGATGGTTGAAGATGCTTCAACGTTTCTTGAAAACATATTTTACAATATAAAAGTGAACTGAGTGATAATGAAGGTGGGTTTGGATTTTTATTTTAGAAACAGATATTCCAACAGCAAATCTGAAGCCAAGTCTTGTGATTAGATATCTCTCTGCCCTAGTCCCATCCTTCTGCAGGTGGCCTCTTCTAGAGCTCTCCTAGTATATCAAGACTGCCTGTCTCTTGCTCTCCCACGTCAACTCTCGGAGGACATTCTACAGGAACATTTTATTCTTGTCCTCCATTTTTAAAAAAATGAAAACAGAAATTAGATTATCTCCACTATCCACCAATGTGTAATGTGATGGACATCTGAATCACCAAGCCCACTGAGAGAAGGAGCCTTCATCCCCTTATGAGATAATCTGGAGTCAAAAAGGTGAATTTAATTTGTGACAAACTATTGCCAAATAGAAAATTACTATTATGATTTTACCCTTCTTAGTTGGCGAGGACTCAACAAAAGGAAAAGCTCAGAAAGAAAAAAAATTATTTGGAATGAGACCAAAAGGGATAGGTATTACTTTCTGTCTTCTGCTCAACCTCTGCGTTTCAACTAGATGTCAAAATAGCATTTCTTTAGTTAAAAATGGGGAAACAAGTTGAAAAGACCTTGAGTCATGAATATATTTGTCAACCCCTTTAGGGTTCAACTTTCCTACTTTCCTAAGTGGGCAGCTAATTGCCACTACCCAGGGGAACCTAGACTCCTTATGCTAAGGTTCCACACCACTGTCAGTGAAACACGGGTGAAAGAGATGATGAAGGGAGTGACATTAGTCATGAGTCTTCATAATTGGACTTTAGTCCCCTACTGACGGTATCAAGTTCATTCATATACTCTTGGCCTTAGAAGCATCAAAAGCTCTGACTGTCTTAGTAGGAGAAATCATGATACTTAAAAACAATAAATCTGGAGTATGATCAGATAAGCCTGGAAGACTCCCAGAGCCCAGTGGAGCTATTGCCTGTCATGGAAACTGAAGTCTACGCACCAAGCCTCAGACCATTCATTTAATGAAGTCACTAGCTTACATGAATAAAAAGGAGTCAGGAAACTTGTATTTTATTCCAAAGGGCAGTGACTGTGCCTAGATTGGTGGATGCAAATGGATAAGAGACAATTGGATGCAAATGGGTAAAATTTTTATTTCTTTGAAATCAGTGACAGAGAGGAAAGCCAAGATTGTCAACCATGTTTAGGTACCATCTCAGCTAGTGAATTAAGTGAGATTCCTTTTTATTTCAGTAAATGTATTTTAGAGATATATTTTAATTGAATATATTTTCTTTCCAGGACTCTGAAGATGTGTCTCCATCTTCCCTGGGGAGATGTACTCTGTTTGCAATAAGAGAAAGCCGCATTGTTTATTAGATGGATGTTAACTGAGTCTTCAGTGCAAAGAAGCATGCGGGGTACCTTAGATACTCCCCAAAGCACCAGGAGGTAGGTACTGCTATCACCCCCATTTCACATGGAAGGAAACTGAGGCTCAGAGATATTAAGTGACCCATCCAAGGCTCACAGTCCTTACAATAGAACTGCTATACTCATGTTCACTGTCTGCCCAATACTATCTGTCAAGTCAAGCGCTCACTGGAGGTGAGTAAAGGAGGGAACAGAGAGTCCACAGAATTTACAGCTGGGGCCAAGACCAAGGAAGAGGAGAAAGTATAGAGTATCAGGGGAAGATGGAGTAGTTGAAACATTTCCCCTTTCTCAGGTGGATGCATAGAATATTCAGAATCTAAACCAATCAGCATCCCATGTCAATGTGGATGGCGCCTTCTTACTAGTTGAGTACACACAAGCTTCAGCCTTATTGGCCCAAGTTTCACTGGCTGCTTCTAAGTCTTATAGGCACAGCCAGGGACCAGGACATCACCAAGCTAATCCTGAATCATTACAGATTTGGAGGGGCACATTCACAGACACAGATTTCCTGCAGAGCCAACTAGATGAGTCCCTTTCCAGTCTCATTTCATGTTGCTCACTCTGCAGGGCCTCCTATGCTGGGGAGCTTAGCAATTGAAGGTATAATGTGTTGGGAAGGGAAAGAAATATTTCCCCAAATCCTGTTTCTTATTCTCCTGCCCCTTGGCAGAGTTAGTAAATCTGTTACCCTATTGCTCCCCTGAATTACTCAGCAAGATCCTTTAAATCTTCCCAGCTTCTGTGTCTTTGCCTTAAGATGGGAACAATGGTTTTTGCTTACTCATTCTGATTTGAATGCTTTCATATCAACCACGGTATACCCACTGGCTTTGCATTGGCTTGTTAATAATAGTTTGCATTTGTCACATCTTTCTGGGAAAACCAAGGCTTGACATAAACAAAAAGTTACTGATCACAATGTTTATGTTTAAGGTAACATCAAGACATTCCAAAGCCATCAGTTTCCCAGTCCCTACTTTGGGTACAACCTTTACAGAACTGTTCGGAATCCACTAGCTTTAGAATCCACCCTCATTTTGAATACAGATGGTTCCTAACAAGTCACATTAAAAATTTTTTTTAATTTCTTTATTGATTAAGGTATCACATATTTGTCCTCATCCCCCCATTCCCATCCCACACCCCTCCCCACGCATGCCCCCACCCCCCTGTTGTCCTTAACCACTAAAATTTTTTTTTTGAATGTATGAAGCCAGAGGAGGGAATCCCATGGAGAACCGAGGGGCACAAAACTCGCATGCAAGATTTGATACTTTTCTAGAAAATTTAAAAGGAGATTTGAAATGCTAATGACCTTAACAAGACATTTATTTGTGAGCTGCAATTCATGACATGATCACTGTGTAAATTACAGTTTTATACCTAAGGGTTGCAAACCAGTGGAATGTTTCTATTGGGCAGGTTTCTCAATAATGTTGACGGGAAGCCCTGATGGAGGCTGGGAGGGGAGAGGAGAGGGGGTGTCAAGGAGAGAAATAAAAGAGAAGGCTGAGTGCTGGTCTTGGTCCCTGCCCTTTGATGAGGGACAGAAGGTCAGTGTTGGCCAAATGTTCTTCTTTCAAATATGATCTTCTCAATTTGGTCACATTAGAGGAGGCAAGGTTTTTTAGAAAAGACAATGATGCTGGGAAAAATGGAGGGAAAAGAAGAAGACCAAACATGAGATGGATTGACTCTATAAAACAGGGGTCCTCAAACTTTTTAAACAGGGGCCGGTTCACTGTCCCTCAGACCGTTGGAGGGCCAGACTATAGTTTAAAAAAAACTATGAACAAATTCCTATGCACACTGCACATATCTTATTTTGAAGTAAAAAAACAAAACGGCAAAAACACCCACATGTGGTCTGCGGGCCGTAGTTTGAGGACGCCTGCTATAAAAGAAGCCATAGGCAGGAGCTGAGCAGGGTTAATGAGGACAGGACATTGTGGACAACACTCATTCATAGGGTCGTCGGGAGTCAGAACTGACTCAAAGGCATGTAACCCACACACTTTATATATGTTTTTTAAGTTGACTCATTTTTTTTCCCACTTTAGTCTCATTTTATATGAATCATGAATTTGTTGTGGTAGATTTCTTTTTTTATATAGATAATACTAACTAAAATTTAAAAATTTCCCCTGTAATAGTCAAAACATCTCCAGTGACACACTTTGGAAGAAACACTGATCTAAAGTGAAGAAAGATCACAAGAGTTAAGTGATTTATCAAAATTCACAGCCTGACAACAGAAAAGGTTAGTTTATAGCCAAATCTTTCAGGCATTGGCCCAGCAACCTTTCTTTCCTTCTATTTCTCTCATTTTTCTTAGAGGCTAAAAGAAAGGGCAGGCAATTAGCACTTTCTTTTTTTAAAATTGAATTTATTGGGGTGACATAGGTTTACAAAATCATGCAGGTTTCAAGTATACAACTCAATAAAACATCATCTACGCACTGTATTGCCCAAAGCAAAATCTCTTTCTGACCCCATTTTCACCCCCTTTGCCCACCTCCACACCCCCTCCCCTTTCCCTCTGGCTATCACCACACTGTAGTCTGTGTCTGTGATACACACACACACACACAGGCACACACACACACACCCATGCACACATGCACTGAGTGGCCAGATTATTATGCATTCAGAGATCATAATAATCTGGCCACTCAGTGTATGTTTTTATTTTGCTTAATCCCTTAATCTTCTTTCATCTAACCCCCTAACCTCCCTCTGACAGCTGTCAGTCTGCTCTATGTATCTACGAGTCTGTTTCTATTTTGTTCATTAGATTCCAAATATAAGTGAGATCATATGGTATTTGCCTTTCTCTAACTGGTTTATTTCACTTAGTATAATATTCTCCAGGTCCATCTATTCTGTCACAAATGGTAAAATTTATTTATTTTTTTTACTGCAGGGTAGTATTCCATTGAGTACGTGTACCACAGTTTTTTTATCCACTCATCTACTGATAGGCACTTGAGCTGTTTCTAGGTCTAGTGGTCGGCAAACTCATTAGTCAACAGAGCCAAATATCAACAGTACAACGATTGAAATTTCTTTTGAGAGCCAAATTTTTTAAACTTAAACTTCTTCTAATACCACTTCTTCAAAATAGACTCGCCTAGGCCGTGGTATTTTGTGGAAGAGCCACACTCAAGGGGCCAAAGAGCCGCATGTGGCTTGCGAGCCGCAGTTTGCCGACCACGGGTCTAGACTATTGTAAATAATGCTGTAATGAACATAGGAGTGCATATATTCTTTTTAATCAGTGTTTCAGCTTTCTTTGGATATATTCTCAGAAGTGGAATCACTGGGGCTTAAGGCAGTTCTATTTTTAAGTTTTTCACGGAACTCCATATTGATTTCCACAGTGGCTGCACCAGTCTGCATTCCCACCAACAGTGTTCCAGGGTTCCCTTTTCTCCACATCTTTGCCAATACTTGTTGTTTGTTAATTTATTGATGACAGCCATTCTGACAGGTATGAGGTGATATCTCATTGTGGTTTTAATTTGTGCATATATCTGATGATTAGTGACGTTGAGCATTTTTTCATATGCCTATTAGCTTTCTGTAGGTCCTCTTTGGAGAAGTGTCTGTCCAGGTCCTTTGCCTGTTTTTTAATTGGGTTGTCTTCTTGGTGTTGAGTAGTATAAGTTATTTATATATTTTGGAAATTAACACTTTATCAGATGTACCATTGGCAAATATGTTCTTCCATTCAGTGGGCTCCCTTTTCATTTTGTTAATGGTTTCTTTTGCTTAATTAGCACTTTCTCTTAATGGAGAAAGGTATGAAGATTCACCAGGTTCTCCCATAAAGTTTAAATGCTCTCTTGGTAGTCCCTTATCTCTTTATTCAGAATGTCTTCATTCTGTTAATTATATTGCACGAAACCTAATGCATTTTCATGGGAATTGGGGGGCAGGGGTTAAGATGAGGGGCTGGCTCTATGGGAAGGAGGATTCTGAATGGGCTTTGAGAGCCAGGGCTGCCCGTCCTCTAAGAAGGTGAGCTGGACAGGACATGGCAGAAATGGAAGAAAAGGCCGCTAACCATAAGCAGTTCAGCCTTGGGCAGTCACCAGAGTCTCTGTGCCTTGTAAAAATGCAGTGAGTCGGGGAATGCAGTCCTGAGTCAGGGTGGTCCCTGGGCTGCGCTCTGCCCAACTGCCTGCCCGCCCTGGTTTTAACTTGGAGCACCTGTGGTCCTAGAGGATTGAATTCTTTTTTCTTTCTATTTATTTTTTTATTTTTTCCCCCATTTTTTAAATTAAGGTATTATATGTGTACATATCTTACCATTGCCCCCCCCCACCCCACTCCCATACATGCCCTCATCCCCCAGTGTCTTGTGTCTATTGGTTGTGCTTATATGCATGCATACAAGTCCTTCGGTTGCTCTTATCTCCCCCACCTCTCCCTAACCTCCCCGCTGTAATTTGACAGTCTGTTTGATGCTTTACTGCCTCTGTATCTATCTGTTTGTTCATCAGTTTATAATGTTCTTTATTATCCACAAATGAGTGAGATCATGTGGTATTTTTCTTTCATTGACTGGCTGAGGATTGAATTCTTAATCTGAGGCCTTGCTAAGTCTGTGGTTGTTTCCAAAATCATGTGACCTTGCAGTCTTGTATTTGTCACTCTTAGCACAGATTCCAAAGTAAAAGTAAAAATAACAAAACAAACAAACAAACAAACAAAAGCGATGAAGCAGTTTGACCCCATGGAAGAAAAAAAGCACCTGACAAATCATGTATGTTGTTGCCGACTGGTTTTCTTTGTGTGTGTGTGGTTTTTTTATTTTTTAGAGGGTCTGCCATCTTATATACTACTCTTTTCCCTCTGCCACATTTCTCACTCAGAATTACTTCAGAGCTTTAAACCTCCTGCTGTAATGAATGTATTTTTAACAAACCTCCCTGCTTACCTCAGTTTGTACAGTTGCTCATTCTCCAAGCAGTCCTCACAACACCTGTAGGTATTCTCTCTAGTTTACAGAAGAAACTGGATCTGTGAGAAGTTAAAAGGCTTGCCTACAGTCACAGAGCCCATAGGAAGAGGACCTGATCTTTTCCCTCCCAGTTTGGGGCTCTTGCTAGCACCCTGTTATTCAGATGCAAATTCATCCTCTGTGTTTCTTTTTCCAGAGTCCTCAGGTCCTGCCTCAGTCTTACCTCTGCAGCGATAGCTCATTCATTAGGACTCTTCTGCCTTGTGTTTGGTTTGTCTTTTGGGTCTTTTCCAGGCACCAGATTATGATTTTGGTTAACAACTTGGGTGTTAGAATCAGATCCTTGAGCGGGAGTTCTGCTGCTTGCTAGCTGTGCTGACTCTCCGTGTCCCACTTTCCTCATCTGCAAGACAGCCATAGTCACAGTACCATCCTCTCAGGATTGTTTTGAGGACATGATGGTCGCAAAGTGCTCAGTTCTATGCCACACGCTTAGTAAGTGTTAGCTATAGTTTTGGATTTATTAATTATTTTCTTTCACTTTTTTAAAATCCTTTTTTTTTCATATATATTTTATGATGAATGAGAATATCAGCTGAGGGTCTGTTCTGCCCATTTCTGCAAAGTATGTCATACTTTTTCTTTGTAAAATGACACAAAGAGCATCCCCATCCCTTTTCCCCTTCCCATGTGGCTACAGTTTGCCCATCATTACACAGGCCATTTCTTTTTCTTCAAAGCACAATTGGGGTTAAAAGCACAGTTCAAGAATTTTTAAATTGACAAATCTTATTTGCTTCCTCCCAGTTATATTGAAAAGAAAAGAAAAACACCTCTCCTGTTCAGAAACACTGGCCCGTTTGGTGGTCAGGATTTGGAAATGGCAAGGGGGATTTCAGTGGGTATCCCAGCTCCAAGGTTGGAGACATTACCCATCTCCTCCTGCTCCCTCATCCAGCTTTTCCCTGCCTCCTGAACCCATCACAGTCCTTTTAGGTCACCGCATCCCTCAAGGCTCTGAGTCTTTTCTTCCAGAGCCAGCCTCTGGGAATCTGGCCTGTCCTCTCCATACTTTTCTCTTCTGTCTCACTGTAATCTCTCCTCTCTCTCTACCTCCTAGTCCAGCTTCCTCCTCTTCACTTTCCACTACATTTTTACTCATTCAACCAATAGTCATGGAGTACTAATCACATTCAAGCATATTTTGGTGCTAAGGATTCAGAGGGGAACAAGGCCAAACCCTGGAGACTACTGTCTTCCCTTTAATGAAGTGAATAAATATGATTCCTGTTCCAAAATCACCTGCACTTTATGTAGCTCTGTCTAGTTTTCCACCACATATTATCTGTATAATTATAGGCTACTTACTATACCTTTCAGGGTCAGTTTACTTATTAGTTAAAAGGGGATTAGCCAGAGCTGGTTTGGCTCAGTAGAGCATCGGACTGCGGACCAAAGGGTCCTAGGTTCGATTCTGGTCAAGGGCATGTACCTGGGTTGCAGGCTCCTCCCCGGGCAGGGCCCTGGTCAGGACACATGCAGGAGGCAACCTATTTCTCTCACATCAATATTTCTCTCTGTCTTTCCCTCTCTCTTCCACGCTCTCTAAAAATCAATGGAAAAATATCCTTGGGTGAGGATTTTTTAAAAGGCAGGGGGGATTAAAATAGCAATTCCAAAAATTTGCCACAGATGAGTTGTAAGAATTAAATGAGATTACCTGCAGGATGCCCAACCAGGTGCCTGGCACATATTAAATGCCCAGGAAAAGTACCAATTGCCATGTGTTATTATTAAACTGTATTGACACAGCAGAAACCAATGGGTGGACTACTTTATGAATTTAGACTTTTTCTTCTCTCTTTTTCCTTTCCTATGATATTTAAGCAGGAAAGTCCTATATGTTTTCTAAAGTCAGTTATCTAGTAATTGTTTATAGAATCTACATTCACTTGATAATTCCTCCATGTTTCTGTACAGACCCAGTAAAATGTCAGAATAATAAACTAAAAGAAAGGGATTAGTCTATATTTTCAGGGTCAGTAGAGTTTCGGGAAGAATCAGGAACAAATGTATAAGAACTTGCTAAATTCTAAATCTGTGGTCTGTGTGGACCTGGGATTTTAGAAGTTGGGAGCCGAGAGAAACTGTTGAGAGCTTTGAGGACAGCCTCACATTCTCATATAAAAACAGTCAAGGAGGCCAAGGTGCTATGGTCAAGGTCACAGAAGGAGGCCATGCTAGAGCATGGTCTATGGATACCTACTCTATGTGAGCTCCACTTCACTGTACTGCCAGGACAATGGATGAAAAAATGTAGTCCATTGTTTTGAGCTTCTTTGATACTGAATCATTTTTTGTGTGTATACATATATAGAGGTCTCTGATGGGATGGTCTGTGAACTTTCATGATGAACAAGCAGATGTAAATTCATACAATAATGAGCACTCTTACTACTGATAGCCCAGAACAATAATTTCCTGCATATTGGCTACCTACTCTGTGCCAGGGACTTTGTATTCATCCTCTCATTTCATCCTCACACCCACTCTCCAGGGTAGATGTTATTTTGCCCTGAAGAAATTAAGGCTCAAGGAAGTATTCCCATGGTCCTAAAAGTCTCAGGTTGGAACTGAGACCTGTGTGTCTTTAAGGTACATGAGCTTTACCCTTTGTCATGCTGCTTGATTTGTGCTCAGAACTGTCTTCTTGGGAAAGTGATAAAAAGAGAAGTACAAAGTATGGAGGAAAAGGACCAGAGGGAGAGGATAAGGAATTTCTGGAGGGCCAATACAAGAAGGCTCCCTGAAAGAAGTAAATTTGTCAAGCCAGAACTGAGAGAAAATGTGTGGGGGATGGAGGTGGGAGAGGAGGGGTGTGACAATAAAATGTCTTGTTTACAAATGGGTTTTTCCATATTCATTGTTTGTGTCAAATTTTTAAAAGGTTTGCTGTCTTGATTTAAGAATATAAAATAAGCCCTAGCCAGTTTGGCTCAGTGGATAGAGCATTGGCTTGTGGACTCAAGGGTCCTGGGTTCAATTCTGGTCAAAGGCACATGCCCGGGTTGCAGGCTCCATCCCCAGTAGGGGGCATGCAGGAGGCAGCCAATCAATGATTCTCATCATTGATGTTTCTATCTCTCTCTCCCTCTCCCTTCCTCTCTGAAATCAACAAAAATATATATTTTTAAAAAGAATATAAAATAAGACAGGGCTGGCTTTTTCACTCAGCTTAATTTCTTTCATTTATACAACATTCTTGAAAAGACAAAAGTGTAGGTGCTAAGAGTCAAGAAAAGAGGGAAGGTGTGGCTGACAAAGCACCAGGACATTGTCAAGTGATGGGACTGTTCTGTATCCCAATTGTACCAATGGTCCCACCAATCTGCGCACCTGTTAACATTCATAGAACCAGACATCAACAAAGGCAATTATACTGCCTTTTTCTATTGAAAATAAAACAAAATATTATAAAACAAGGCACAGAAACTCATTGAAGGACACTTGGGTTGTGTTCATTGGGATACAGAAGTAGTTAAATTGGCCCACTTTAGATTTGCCATCTGATACCTCTCTCCATACAGCCCAATGTCCAGCTGACCTTCTTTTGGTACCGGTGGGGTGGGGGTGAGAGGAGAAATCACATTCAGGTGGAAATTAACAATGTATTTTTTTTTTTTGTAAGAGGCCTTTATCATCTCAAAGTATGGAGGACATTTTCCCTAAACCTATTACCTTATGTAATTAAAAATAGGTAAAGAGATTCTCATAGAATGTTATCAAGTAACATTAAACCTTCTTGCAACTATAATAGCAACTACTATAATTTACTGATTGTCTGCTCAAAGTATCAGGAATTATATCTCTATGCATTGCTTCATATCTTCCTCACACTCACCCTTAAATAAGGAAGGAAATTAAAGTTCAGAGGGGTGGAAGCACATGCACAAGGCCACAGGGCCAATCCCTGGCAGAGCTGGGGTTTCAGTCTCCACTCAGACTGCAGGAGCTGGTGTCCTTCCGCTAAGCTCCAATGGCCACTTTAGCTGGAGCCATCTCATCCCACTGAAGAGCCAGCCCTGCCCCACTTCTCATCCTCTTCACTCTCCACACTGGCCACCCCATTCTCCACTCTGCCCACTTGGTCTCTCCATACCCCAATTCTGACTCCACTCATATGCATCTCCCTAAAAGACTTGCCCCACTTTGAATCCATGTAGTCCCAGTCCTCCCATCCTTCCCCCTGTGCTCTTGGAACCACCTCCAGGAGGTTGGAAGCAGGAAAGAAACACAGGAATTCGGAAGAAGATGAGCTGCTGGTACTTCACGCGGTCATCCACACTTGTCCTTACAGACCTTATTATAAACTGGAGGCCCAGTGCATGGATTCATGCATCGGTGGGGTCCCTCAGCCTGGCCTGCACCCTCTCGCAATCCGGGACCCCACGGGGGATGTTGGACTACTGGTTTCAGCCTGGTCCCCGCAGACCAGGCTGAGGGATCCCACAGGTGCACGAATCCGTGCACCCAGCCTCTAGTATACATATAAGATTTTTGGTTAATCTCTTCCCGCCTTCCCTCCACCCCTCTTCCCCCTGAGATTCATCAGTCTGTTCCATGTTTCCATGCCTGTGTGTTGAGTGTCTGCCCCCTGGTGGTCAGTGTGCATCATAGCTACCGGTTGCACAGTCAAGCAGTCACTAGGCATATATATATGGCCTTCCTTCATGGCCTTTGCATATATATATATGTCTTGTGTTTATTGGCTGTTGGCTTGGAATCAGAGACTGTTATTCTCTATCTATCTATCTCTACCTCGGGCACCTAGTGGTCATCACAGAGATCTGTGATCCTTGATCAGTGTTGTTATAAATGCAAATTCTTAGGCCCCTATTCAAACTTACTGAATCAGAAACTCGGGAGTGGTGCCCAGCCATCTGGGTTTTAACAAGGCCTCTGGGTGACGCTGAAGCATGTGAAAGTTTAAGATCTGCTGATCTAGATCAGTGCTTCTCAAACTTGAATGTACACAAAAATTACCTGAAGATAGGGCTGCCAGATTTAGCAAATAGAAATACAAGTATACTTATATGACATACTTATACTAAAACGTTTTTTTTTTCTAAAACGCTTTTTATTGTTTATCTGAAATTAAAATTTAACTGGGCCTCCTGTATTTTATCTGGCAACTCTACCTGAATATCTTTCTAAACTGCAGCCTCTGATTCAGTAGGTCTGAGGTGGAGCCTGAGTTTCTGCATTTCTAACAAGCTCCCAGGTGAGACCAGAGCTGCCCAACTGATAGCTACCAGACTGACAGCAGGGATCTAGACCTACTTGTTAAATGCAGATTCCTGGACCCTCCCTCAACCTACTGAATCAGAATGTCCAAGGGAGACACTGATTTAGAATACTGTAACCAAGGGACCATCAGTCCTGAGTCACAAACATCCCATCAACAAACTTTGGGGAGACATTCTGTAAGTGCGGATCTTACACATACATGTAACTTCACACATACAATAGTTAGGAGGAGAAACCAAGATGGCAGCATAGGTAAACACCTAAACTGCTGCCTCGCACAACAATTTCAAAACTACAACTAAAAAAACACAATAGTTAGTAGTGATGAGCCAAGAATGAGGTGGTTCTGCTGAGAGGTGGGGCGGGGAAGGGATGCTTGCTGAGGTGGATGGAGAACTAACGGTGGGTTTGGAGGGCCCAGAATATCGGAGGCCTGGAGCATCTGCAGGGAAGGAGCAAAACTCAGGGCTGCTCATCACCCCAGGCTCATCAAAGACAGCCCCATTTTCTCAGTGTGGAAAATACTAGTAGGTACATTAATTGAACCCCTCTTGTATTGAGAACTCTATATCTTATTTCAGTTGATTCTCAAACAATGCTTTAAGTTTAAAATTCTCTCCCCCATTTAGTAGATGAAGAACCCAAGGCTCAGAAAGGCTGAGTAACTTGCCTAAGGTCATCCAGCGAGCAAGTCCCAGAGGCAGGCTTTGAACACAGGTCTGCTCCCAAAGCCCCTCTCCTTCCACTGCATGTCTCTCTCTACTGATACTTGTTCTTGTGGAAGGTTCTGAAGCACATGGTGGTTCCAGGAGAGACCTGGCCACTACCCTCTACAACTGCAGCCACAGTCCTTCCTTCATGGCCTCTGCATTCAGCGTGCTCCTAGCTGGGCCTCTCCCCCTGCCAGAGCCTCACGGGCACAGACCCCGCCTTTCTCCGTGACTCATCTGCTGGTTTGTGTCTCCCCAGGTGTGCGCCCTGCATGGTGGAAGCTCCTGGAGAGGGCCTGCCCACCCGCTTCATTAGGCCCATTACTCTCCTCCTTTTGCCGCAGTGGGGCTAGTCATGTATTTATTCTTGATGCACTTTTTTCCTCCCTTTGATCTTCCAGAATAGCCACTTCAATTTAGGTTTCTACCTGAACATGATGAAATTCCAAGCATGTTCTCAACTCCATCCCAGGTTTCAAGGTGTATTAGTTGAAAGAATTCCTCTCCAGCTGAGGAAATAATATTGGTCTGAGCAATGCTGGAGAGTTGGAGGTCCCAGAATCATGATGGGTAAGACGTTAGAATTTCAAACTCTTAATTCTACTGATTTCTCGTCCTTTTGATCTTTTCAGCACATGTCAGGAGAGCTAAGTTTGTGTAATTTGGAAGGGAGGGGGCTGATTAGCTCTGGTTTTATTATGACCTATTTGTGTCATTTAATTAATAAGAAGAACAGCAGCCAGTGGCTGAACCACTTAAGGACATCCTTACAGCTTCTACTGTTCCAAAGCCCAGGCAATTATTTGGGGTTTAGAAAAGTGACTGAATCAGATCATCAGCCTGGGATGGATTTTGTTTTGCCTTTAAGCAAGCTCCAGGCATCCTTTGTAGAGTCCACGAGCAAAGAGAATAACCAAGCGACACACAGCTCTTTTCAAGGACAGGAATGGGGAAGAAAAGTAATATTTCCTGAGTATTTAGGTTGTGCCAGGCACTTAACTCACTTAATCCTCTCAATAGCTTTAGGTCGTAGATCTTATTATCCCCATTTTACAGATTAGAGTCTAGCCCCAGAGGTTAAGAACCATGCCCTAAGTTCAAATGGCCAGAAAATGACAAGCCTGAAATAAGAACTCAAGTCTGTCTGATTTCAAAGTCGTGTTTTCACAGTATGTAGGCTAGAGAATTTCTTAATGCATTCTGAAAAGTAAGAAAACGTGTTTGATTTGTTTTATTGTTTCTGTGTTTTACAATGAAAAAAAAATGTGTTGTTTAAAAATATTGTATTCTCACTTACAGATATCAGTACTAACTAAAAGCTCTGCTAGTAAATGGAAAATATTAATAAATCAGCGAAATATAACGTAGGGATCTGAGAATCAACCCAACAGAAATTAGGGGAGCACATAATAGACTACTTAATAAATGGTGTTGGGGCAACTGACTTTTCGTGTTAAAATAAATTTAAAGCTGAATTTCTGCCTCACCTTTACTAGAGTCTGTACATTAAAAACAAACTGAGATGACTTATCTAAAGATAAAAACAAACATCTTAAAGAATCTTCAAAATGATTTCAAAAAATGTACTCTGTGTGATCTTAGGGCAGGGAAGGCAAAAAATAGAAATTATAATGGGAATGATTGACAAATGTGGCTATCAAAAGCATTTAATACTTTTACGAAACAAAAAGCTTCACTTACAAGGATAAAAGATGAGAAGCAGCCTGAGAGAAGATATTGGCAAGATGTGTAACTGTCAAGATTAGTATTGAGAATGTTTTAAAAGACCAAACAAAAAAGTAACTCCTACAGATCAATATGCCAAGCCAGACAGTCTAGTAAATAAATGGGCAAAGATTCTAGAACAAGAAGTTCACAGAAGAATAAAGATGTTCAACTTCACAGGGAAATAACAAAATGATACAATTGGCAAAATTACTTAATATTAATAAATAAGTAGGAATGAGAGTCTGGGCTGATGGAAACTTTCACATAGTACTGCTATTAGTGAAAATTTGTACAGCTATTATGAAATCCATTTTGATAATATCAGGTTAAAATCAACACTGTGCATAACCACTCAGAAACCCACGTGCAGACATCCCTCTCTCCCAGAGAGACTCACAGGAGGTGCAGGTGCAACGCCAGGGGCACGTGCAGTCCCACAGGATTCTGTTCTCAGGAGGGCCCTGTGCTTGGTTTCATGCTTTCACCATCTTGCGATTGTTAATAGCTTTATTTTTGAAATTGTGCTTTTAAGTAAATTCAATGGGACAATGGAGCATGTCACGAGCAGAGGAAATGGGTGCAATGTACATAACACCATTCCCTGCTGCCCGATTCACATACAGCATCCACAGTGCCCCAGGAGCACAGAATTCCAGTGGCCCCAGGATGCCTGGGCGTTCAGCAGGACTCAGCGAGAACCAGGTAAGCATGTGGCATCTAGGACTGAGTAGGCGGGGAGCTGACAGCCCCGAGAGGCCACGCTTTCAGTCTGAGCCAGAATTGGCTTCAGATGCAGAAAAAACGGGAGCAACAAAAGCACATGAGCAACCAAAGAAGCCTACCATACCCTTCCTCATGGCACTTCCCCATGTTAACCAACCACTCAGGCTGAACACGATGTCACCAGAAGAGAAAGGAAAGATAGACCAGCTCAGTTCCTTTTCCTTTCAGTCCTTCCTTACTCTCCAGCAAGCTGACGGCAAAGAGTGCGGGTAAAGAGTGCATGAATCAAGAAGTGAAATAAAAGCAGTTGAGTTGGTTTTGTGAGGTGTTTCTACTTTTCGGGTAAGATAAAATGCATCTGCATATAGGAGCTATAAAACGCAAGTTGTGTAATTTCAGTGATTTCCCATATGAGTTAAGTATGTTTACATTTGCATTTGAAATGGGCATTGCACAATATAACAATAAAAGGTAAAATTCATGATAATCATTTAAATTTTTAATTTTGCTTAGAACAACATTAGGATGCCACATAAAAAAACACCATGACAAGTTGAGAGACAAAGAGACAGAGAGACCATGGGAGAAAGGAAAACGTTTTATATTTCAGTACCTTTAACAGCACCTTTCCCCTGTGTTTTGAATGGGGGTGGGCGAGAGGAGCAGTCCTGCAGTTCATTTTTCACTGGGCACACAAATTCAGTAGCCAATTAGTTTTACGTGGTAACATGAACAAGACTGTCCATTTCGACATGGTTATAAAGATTTTTTAAATGAAGATAATTCAATATCTAGGAATAGGAAAACAGACAGATTATGGCATAGTCCATATGATGGAATAAACATGTTAGTTAACCAAATCCACTGATACATGAGTAGAGATCAACAACAAAAATAACGTTAAGAAAAAGTTAAATCTGGAGAGCATTGCATTAGGTACGAGAGCATGCATCTATATAATTTTATAAAACACCTACAGCAATTATTACTTATGGATGTGTTTTTTATTAGAAAAATGGTAGACTATAGAAATATTGACCAGGCACACACCAAGTTCATGACAGTGATTTTATTTAGAGAGGGGGAGAGAGAATGGGGCCATGAAGAGGAAAATGGAGGACCTTGAAATTATTTTAAATATTTTATCTCTTTAAAAGATACAACATTATGTTAACTTTATTAAATTGAATGCTGACTACCTGGGTTTGATATATATTGTTCTTAGTGATCTCCATATTGGTTCAATTTTTTTTAAATCCTCCTAATTTAAACAAGATAGACCAGCCATGTCTCCCACTGTCTTGCCATTCCCAAAAAGGGAAAAGAAAATTTGATGAGAATGCTGTGTAGAGACCCCCATGTGTCTGCTTCTTTGAACAAGATGCTGAAACGTGATTCTACTTATTTATCAATATGGGAGAAAGGCCTGGAGTAAATCTCTGGTGTTTGTGAGCAGAGATTATGCACAGGCCATGAGCTAATCATCTGGCTGACACAGGAAGACGCATTCATGCATCTGATTTCCAGAGTGGAATGCATCTGCTTTTTTTTTTTTTTCAACTCTTGAATCAACTTTTTTTTTTTAATGCACAGAACTTTTATGTCCTGAATTTACTAATAAGAAGTCAGACTTTTGGAATGTTCTGTTACCTTCTGGAGGATGGTTACATTCCTGGCCTTGGACCAAACCAGCACACAATGGTGATTTACTGATGCATGCAGCCCCTGAGTCCTGGCTCCCACACAGAGCTGTAATAGCTCTTTAAAACTCTGAAGGCTTGAGTTCCAACCCATTCACCATAGGCACAATATGAGACGGAAGTCATTTTTGGCTGCAGAGGCATGATGTAGCCCATTTGTGTATAAAATCATGGCAACAAAAGGGAAAGAAAGTTAATCTAGGAAAGTGATGTCTGTTTTCACTTTTGTTTTTAATTCCCTTCCTTTCTAGATGCTGGCCTTGTTACTGGGAACTTGGCTGCTCTTTGAGGCCTGGAGCAACAGGAACTGACAACAGTGCCTGGAAGGTGGCCCTTCAAGCTCAGCCCAATATCCTTCTATCTTCTGGTCCCCAACCCTCACCACGTAGACAACCGCCTCATGAGCAAACCAGGCACAGGTAAGTAGTAGTCGGCCTTCATCCACTTTTAATTGAAATAGCATTTAATTTACAAACTGTACCTCTATCGCTTTTCTCCTCAAACCTCAAAAACTTGACAAGGGTCAAACATGACCAGCATCTAAAGGACAATTCAAAATGTATCCCTTGTGTTGAGAGTGGGAAGAAAAGTAATAGTCTCTACATAAAAGTTAGATGGCATTTAAAATTATTTTAATAACTTACCGGCAACACCTTTTTTCATCCAAATCGGTTACAAAGACACAATTAATCTTTCTCGTATAATTTATAGTAGTTATTCTAATTTATGCAGGAAATAATTCACAAAACAATTAAGGCTTCTCTCACTGACATGAGCAGACATCCACAACTGGCTGGAATTTTCTTCATCCCAGCTCTTCCCCCAGTGGAGGGGGCACAGCAATAGTGGGACCCTGGTAAGTAAAGTTGTAGGCACCATTTGGGGGCTCCAGGTGAAAAACCGATGTTGAAAAGAGCTTGCTGAGTCAGGGCAAGTTCTTCCTGTCCTGCTTTGACACTGCTGGTTATGTGGTTAGGAACCTGGAACTTTATCAGCTTATATTATACTGTATCTGCACAAAAATCAATATACAATTAACTGTCAATTATTTGGACTCCTGAAGAGAAGAACTGACAAAAAAAAAAAATACCTTCCCAGAGAACTTATAACCCTATCCATAAATCATTAATATTTGTCTTTGGAATACGTGATGTGATTTCTATTTCGACCGATTTGCCTCCCTAATTATGTATGATTTCGACTAATCTGAAGCAGAGGTGGAGTGTGTAGGGAAGGAAGGGAAGGAATCTGTTAGATGGTGGGAGGAAGGTAGTCAGTCATGGGGGAAATCAAATTTTCCCTGAATAATCTCTCCAAGGTCTATAGGTGGCCAAGTGGATGCTGCTTTGTAATGAGCGGAGAGTTGAAGTTCCTTTGCTTGCTTACAGTATCTTTTGTTCCACTAAAGCAGATAAGGGTCAATGCGGGTGGGAGATCGGGGAGCAGTTGTGATTCTTTGTCTCCATCTTGCAGACTGTGTTCAGCAACACCAGAGAGTTCTTAGAGACCACGGGAGTCCATGAGACCGTGTGCCAATGGCTTGGAAGCCGAGTCCACTGTCATGGACCAACCTTCCTTCTGCAATGAAGAAAAGTGCACGGACTGGGCACACAGACGATGATCACGGGACTTGCTAGAGAGACACAGACATGCCCTGAACCTATTTGCTGTCCCTGAACCTACTGGGCACGGGGTACTGTTTGGGGGGAGGCCCAGAAGCACAGGGTCGGCGTTCCTCGTCTTATTGAAGACCGTTGCTTTTCATTCTGTCTCCTCAAATTACCATTTTAAGAACATTATTAAATGATGTTTATATTTATTTTTAGTGGTGCTTAATGTTTCATCTAGTAGCTAGGTATGCCTTCACTGTCTAATCACAATCTTGTATAGTGTCTGACATTTAATTTGTCCACCTTCTCAAATTTACAGATAATATTACAAATAATATTTTGCTTCTGGCTCTTTGCTTTTCTGTTGAATGATTTCTTAAGAATAAATCTTGCCGAAACCGGTTTGGCTTGGTGGATAGAGTGTCGGCCTACGGACTGAAGGGTCCCAGGTTCGATTCCGGTCAAGGGCATGTACATTGGTTGCGGGCACATCCCCAGTAGGGGGTGTGCAGGAGGCAGCTGATCGGTGTTTCTCTCTCATCGATGTTTCTAGCTCTCTATCCCTCTCCTTTCCTCTCTGTAAAAAATCAATAAAATATATATTTAAAAAAAAAAAGAGAGAATAAATCTTGCTGGCCAGTGTGACTCAGTGGTTGAGCATTGACCTAGGAACCAGGAGGTCACAGTTAGATTCCTGGTCAGGGCACATGCCCAGTTTTGGGGCTCAATCCCCGGTAGGGGGTGTGCAGGAAGCAACCACTTAATTATTATCTCTCATCATTGATGATTTTATCTCTCTCTCCCTCTCCCTTCCTCTCTCTGAAATAAATTAAAAAACATTTTTTTAAAAGAGTAATTGTTATTAGTGTTCCAGGTTAAAGTCTAGAAACATTTTAAGGTCTTTTGTATTTTGTGTTTTGAAAAGGGTTTTCCAATATTTATTATCAGTAATGAATGGTGTTGTTTTAAATTTTGCTTAGCTAACTTTATATAATACATTTATTAAAAAGTGCTTTCCTACAAAATAAATGAATAAGTAAATAAGTGCTTTCCTCCTTTTTAATTCTGGTCTTCTCCAAGTTCCAGCCCTAGACTCCAGGACTTACCCTGTCATGTTACCTGAACCAGCTCTCCTCTGTTTCTACCTGGGTTAGAGCCCACGTCAGAAGAAGGTAGTTGCCGGTTTTCCCTGTAATCCATCCTCCTTAATCAAAAGAGCCCGGGATTCTTCCTCCCTAAGATAAAAGCAGGGCTCTTCCTATGAAAAATAGAATCAGTATGGTCTGATTTAAGGTTGCTGAAAACTACCTTCCTGTTGACAAATCCTTATGCTCTGGAGGTAACGAGGGGTAGCAAGGCTGGAGGAGGTGAGGAAAGAGGAGCCACAGGCATCACGGACAACCTTGGCCTTTTAAAAATAAATTTCCCAGTATAACACAGAAGCACGTGCACATTCCTGCGTACACCCCCAAGCCTCCCAGTGTTGAAGCATTGCCTCCAGACCCCTACAACCAGCCAGGGATCTATTTAGTCTAAAAAAAGAAAGAGAAACCATTGTGTCCAGAGATACTGTAATTATCCAAAGTAGTAATAGTATAGATAACGGACATTAATATTTAGTAATGCAGCAAACATTTATAAACTTAAAAAAGAAAAGATAATTGGTAAATATGGATATATATTTCTAATTTATGCTTTTTTTAAAAAAAAATGTCTTCCAATGATTAAGTCTTTTGGGTCAGAGAGGATGCACTAGCCTATGTATGGGTTTGCCCTGAAACTTCTTCCTAAAAAAAAAATCCCAGATTTCAATTTGCTTTCTTGGCAAATAATAAGAAGATAAGCCATAAGAAAAGTTAATTCAAAATCTAAAGGGCTTGTAAATTTCACCTGCCTCTTTCTCAAAAAGTGACCAGAACCTAGATGTATAAAATGATTGCATTTCTACAAACACAATCCTTAAATTGGAGCTGACCCAGATTTTTACTTCCTAAACTTCCTCCATTCCCCATACAATCCTCTTCACTCCTGTGCTCCTTGTCCTTTTTCTTTTCACAAGTATCCAAAATGTTCCCTGAATTCTGGCCCAATGCACGTTTGCCTTAGCGTCCCAGGGCAATAGTGCCATCTTGTGGGCATTTGGAATGCTATGAGCTCATCCTAAAGTAAAGTTGCATTTTTCCAACCTTCTCCTGCTCCTCCTCCGCCTCCTCTTCTTCCTCTTCCTCCTCCTCTTCCTCCTCCTCTTCCTCCTCCTCCTCCTCTATTTAATCCTCACCCGAGGAAATGTTTATTGATTTTACAGAGGGACAGTGAGAAAGAGAAACTTGGATGTGAGAGAGAAACATCTATCAGTTGCCTCCCCTACGCAACGACAGGGGATCAAACCCGCAACCTAGGTATGTGCCTTGACCAGAAATGGAACCTTTTGGTATACCGAAGGACACTCGAACCAACTGAGCCACCCGGCCAAGGAGTAACTGTCTTCTTAGTGCTCTTTCACTTCTACGCTGATGGGCTTGCAGATGACTGAAGTTGTCAAGAGGGGTTGGGGTTGATAATTTGTAGTGCCTATTATTCATGTAGAGATCTTGAACAAACTTTGGGAACATACTGTGTAAGAGTTGCTGGACTTTAAAAGATGCATATATCGGCCCTGGCAGGTGTTGCTCAGTGGTTAGAGCATGGGCCTGCGCACTAACGTGTTTCAGGTTTGATTCCCAGTCAAGGGGTCAAGGGCATATATCTGGGTTGCAGGTTGCATCCCCCAGTGCTTGTGGAAGGCAATCAATAGATGTGTCTCTCTCACATCGAGGTTTATTTCTCCCTCCCTCTCTCTCTTTCTCTCTCTTCTTCCTTCCTCCCTCCCTCCCTCCTCTCTCTCCCTTTCTTCCTTTCTCTTCCCTCCCTTCCACTTTCTCTAAAAATCAATGAAATATATATCCCCTGGTGAGGATTAACAACAAAAAAAGATGCATATATCAGATTTAATAGAAAATTTTTTCCAATAAGACGTTAATGTGGCAACACTGTATCATGGGTGAACTGGCATGCTGTGTGACTTGATTTACCCTTGTAAAAAATTACTCTACTGGACATGTGGTCTCCAGACAAAATAGGCTCAGTGATTTAACTTCTTAAATATGAGAAATATTTCTACTACAGAAACTCACTAACATCCTTTTGAACTTTGTGGAATTAGATGTTTCCAGTTGATATATGTATTGGAGTTTGGTACAGAACACACCGGGTTTTAGTGATGCTGAAAAAACCCCCCAAAGGTATTTGGGGAAATAGGATCAGCACAGACATTAAATAGTTTAGAAAATATGTTAGTAACACAAAATAATTTTCTTGAGATAAAACTATTTTCTTTTTAAAAAGCATGGAAACTTTCTGTTTGATGAAACTCCTTCTTGTATGGTTCAGCTAAAGACTAAAATGCCTGTTATCCCTTCGAGAAAAGAAACCTGTGTGCATCTAAATTACTCTTAAGAAAGCTGTTTGTTCCACTGAGATGTATTGTTACAGAGCTGTCACTATCAGAAAAATAATCTCTGATTCTGTCTTCTTGGTGTGGATTCTCCACCAGTAAAATTCTATTTTGAAATGCAAATAAGCTCCTCTCACTACAAGCTTATAAAAATGGCAAAACATCTCACAAGGAAGAATACAATTGTCGCATAATTAAGTACCTGAACAGAAAGTAGGCAACAGCTTTATATCATGCTATGCTGATATTTTAATTTTGCTTCATTGCAATGATGTATATTCAGTAACAAGGCAGGACAGAATGAGATAGGTTTTGGGAAGAAAGTAGCACCAAATGGGGATGCCCCTGAACCCAGAGCCTGGCAGAAAACAGAATGAACTTCCAGGGAATCATCATGGCACCTAAGAAAAAAGAAACACAACTTAGGGAGCCCTCTTTACTCCCTGGTTAAATTAGATTAACCAGAACCCAACATAGTGCATTTGCAAGTTAGAATTGCTTTTAGAAGAAATATGTGAAAATGAGTCTTTATAAAGAGATTATTTCCTGGGGTTAATACTAATTCAGTCTAATTCTTCCAGCCTTCTTCATTTTCCCTACAGAATTGTACTTTTTTAAAGTGTTTGTGATAACCACCCTGTGGCACTATAGGCTCCGGAATCATCAAAGAAAGATCAAATTATGTCCCACGATGACATGTACTAGATAATAGAGTGGGTTCATGTGTTATAGAATGATGTCTGACAAATGTGAAAATGACAAGGGTTAGCTGATACACCTCAATTAATCAGAAACTTTAATTAAATAGAACCCTAGTTCTGATAACATTCCATTATGATAATGAAGAGGAAGAAGGAGGAGGAGGAGGAGGAGGAGGAGGAGGAGGAGGAGGAGGAGGAGGAGGAGGAGAATTATTCTTGTTCTTTCAACCTGTATCTACATTATTGGGGAATCACCATAGGTTCAACATACCTGCATTTTGGCAGGACAACTGAGCACCAAAGATATTTGGCAACACTGCTAGCCTAAACTTCTGATTGCCTTCTTCAATCTTCCAGTATGGAATATACTGTGTTGACATAAAAGTTGTCCTTTATAAGTCAACAAGAAAAAGAAAAAGAAAAAAGATTTGTCACCATCACAGGAGGCTATTTCAACAACTCCTTACTTGTAAAGTTTGTAATTAATGGGAGAGAATTAGGCATTATCCTGCCTTTCTACTGGCAACTGTAGCCAGCCCCAGATGATGAGAGAACATTTTCCTTTACAGTAAAACCCCAGCTAATAATACATGGGCTTACAGAATTAGAAAATCAGTATTTTGAAATCCCTAATAAGAGAAATGATTCAGGCATGAGCCATTGATGGACGCTAAAACCAGAGGAGACCGCTGTCTGATGCTAAAATATCACCCCTAGATCACAAGGGGGAAAATGTAACTTCATAAAGGAGGACTCACTGCTCTGTCTCAGCCTCAGTAATAGTGGGACAACCAGTATGTGTCTTCCATAATGAAGCAAGATGAACTATAACAGCAGCTATGACACATTCTTGCCAAAACTATTTCTATTGAATCTCATCAAGCCTTTTGTTATAAATTTCAATTTACAGGAATTACAGGGACTAGGGCAGTGGTCAGCAAACTCATTAGTCAACAGAGCCAAATATCAACAGTATAACGATTGAAATTTCTTTTGAGAGCCAAATTTTTTAAACTTCTTCTAATGCCACTTTTTCAAAATAGACTCGCCCAGGCCGTGGTATTTTGTGGAAGAGCCACACTCAAGGGGCCAAAGAGCCACATGTGGCTCGCGAGCCGCAGTTTGCCATGGAACTAGGGGAACAAGTGAAACTATATCACAATGGACCAAAAGCCCATAAGGTGAGATGTCTAGAGGACAGCTGGCCTAGTCTCAATAAATTATTGTTACGGGCTCTAACTGGTTTTGCTCAGTGGATAGAGCACCGGCCTGCGGACTGAAAGGTCCCAGGTTCGATTCCGGTCAAGGGCATGTACCTACCTTGGTTGCGGGCACATCCCCAGTAGGGGGTGTGCAGGAGGCAGCTGATAGATGTTTCTAACTCTCTATCCCTCTCCCTTTCTCTCTGTAAAAATCAATAAAATATATATTTTTAAAATTATTGTTACAGAAAATGAAGGAAGGAGGTTGTTCTACATTTAGTGAAATGCAATATGTGGTCCTTGATTGGAATCTGATTTGAATAAACCATTTTGGAGACAGTTGGGGACTTGGCCTTACATGATGTTAAGGTATCACTGTTAATTGTGTTAGTTGTGGTAACGGAGTTGTGATGATGTAGGAAAATGTCCCCAAACTCCACCACCCCAAAATAACTATTTTTAATACAGATAAACTTTATTTCACACATTTCTACATGAATGAGAGAGAGAATGAGCATGAGAAATATTTCTATAAAGATAAAATTATTCTATATATTAATTTTAAGAAAAATATTACATTGAAATTTAATTACATTTCAAGAAGAGAAACCAAAATGAAATCAAAGAAATAACACATTATACAATATACAGATGATGTGTCATAGAATTGTATACTTGAAACATATATAATTTTATTAACCAACTAGAGGCCTGGTACACGAAATTCGTGCACGGAGGGGGGTTGTCCCTCAGCCCAGCCTGTACCCTCACCAATATGGGACCCCTCAAGGGATGTCCAACTGCCGGTTTAGGCCCGATCCCAGGATCGGGCCTAAACGGGCAGTCAGACATCCCTCTCACAATCCAGGACTGCTGGCTCCCAACTGCTTGCCTGCCTGCCTCCCTGATTGCCCCTCACCGCTTCTGCCTGCCAGCCTGATCACCCCCTAACCACTCTGCTGCCAGCCTGTTTGCCCCCAACTTCCCTCCTCTGCCAGCCTGGTCACCCCTAACTGCCCTCTCCTGCAGGGTTGATCACCTCCAACTGCCCTCCCTTGCAGGCCTGGTCCTTCTCAACTGCCCTCCCTTGCAGGCCAGATGCCTCCCAACTGCCCTCTCCTGCTGGCCATCTTGTGTCCACATGGGGGGCAGGATCTTTGACCACATGGGGGCAGCGATATTGTGTGTTGCAGTGATGATCAATCTGCACATTACTTTTTTATTAGATAGGATAGAGGCCTGGTACAGGGGTGGGGGCCAGCTGGTTTGCCCTGAAGGGCGTCCTGGATCAGGTGGGGGTTCCCTTGGGGCGTGGGGCGGCCTGAGCGAGGGGCCTGTGGTGGTTTGCAGGCCGGCCACGCCCCCTGGCAATCCAAGCAGAGGCCCTGGTATCTGGAATTTATTTTCCTTCTACAATTGAAACTTTGTAGCCTGGAGTGGAGCCAAGCCTGGGTCTCCCTCCGAGGCCGGCAGCCATGTGTGTTGGGGTTATAATTGAAACTTTGTTGCCTTAAGCGGGTGGGCCCGGCCAGGGTGTGTGGAAAGCTTTGCTTCCCCTGTTGCTGGCGGCAACCCTGGCCTGCTCTCTCAAGCTCCATTCCACCGCCATTTGTTTGAATTTGTTTACCTTCTATAATTGAAACTTTGTAGCTTGAGTGGAGGCTTAGGCCTGGCAAGGGCAGGCAGAAAGCTTGGCTTCCTCTGTTACCTAGGAAACCTTGCTCTCTGTGGCTGTAGCCTTCTTGGTTTGGGTTAATTTGCATGCTCGCTCTGATTGGATGGTGGGCGTGGCTTTGTGGGCGTGGCTTGTGGTTGTGTCGGAGGTATGGTCAATTTGCATATTTGTCTATTATTAGATAGGATGTTACCCCAATAAGTTTAATTTAAAAAGAATTTAAAAAGAAAAAGAAACTGAAGAGATGCCTAAACTTTATTTATTTTTTTTTATTTATTTTTAATGAATCTTTATTGTTCAGATTACAATTGTTTCTCCTTTTTCCCCACATATCTCCCCACCACCCAGTTCCTACCCCCCCTCTTCCCTTACCTCCCCCCCCCCGCTGTCCTTATCCATAGGTGTATGATTTTTGTCCAGTCTCTTCCCATACTCCCCACACATACACCCTTTTCCCCCTGAGAATTATCTATCCACTCCCATTCTATGCCTGATTCTATTAAGTTCACCAGTTTATTCTGTTCCTCAGATTTTTAATTCACTTGACTTTTAGATTCACTTGTTGATAGATATGTATTTGTTGTTCATAATTTTTATCTTTCTTCTTCTTTTTCCTCTTTTTAAAGAATACCTTTCAGCATTTCATATAATGCTGGTTTGGTGGTGATGAACTCCTTTAGCTTTTTCTTATCTGTGAAGCTCTTTATCTGCCCTTCAATTCTGAATGATAACTTTGCTGGGTAGAGTAGTCTTGGTTGTAGGTTCCTGCTATTCATCACTTTGAATATTTCTTGCCACTCTCGTCTGGCCTGCATGGTTTCTGTTGAGAAATTAGCTGATAATCGTATGGGTGCTCCCTTGTAGGTAACTAACTGTTTTTCTCTTGCTGCTTGTAAGATTCTCTCTTTGTCTTTTGCTCTTGGCATTTTAATTATGATGTGTCTTGGTGTGGTCCTCTTTGGATTCCTTTTGTTTGGGGTTCTGTGTGCTTCCTGGACTTGTAAGTCTATTTCTTTCATCAGGTGGGGGAAGTTTTCGTTCATTATTTCTTCAAATAGGTTTTCAGCATCTTGCTCTCTCTCTTCTTCTGGTACCCCCATAATTCTGATGTTGGTTCGCTTGAAGTTGTCCCATAGGCTTCTTACACTATCTTCAACTTTCTGAATTCTCTTCTCTTCATGCTTCTCTGGAAGAGTGTCCTTGGCCTCTTTGTATTCCAAATCTTTGAGTTGATTCTTGCAATCCTCTAGTCTGCTTTTGGGTCTCTGTATAATATTTTTTATCTCAGTCAGTGTATGTTTAATTTCTAGTTGGACCTCATTGAATTTATCGGCCTTTTCCATGAAATTCTTGAAAAACCTTATAACCGTGGTTTTGAACTCTATGTCCAGTCGCTTGTTCTCCTCCATTTCTTTGGTTTGTGATCTGTTTCCTTGCCTTCTCATATTCTCTGCTTCCCTAAGTTGGTAGGGTAGTTTTGTGTACTAGGTGTTCTATTGGTTCAACGGGTCAGCCTCCCAGTTACTTGAGGTGGACACTCTTGGTGTACCCTTGTGTACTGTGTGTCCCCCAGCAGGAGCTACAGCAAGGGCTAGTTTTCTCCTCCTTTGCTTGGGCGGTTTTGGAGCAGTCTGACTGGAGCTGCAGTTGGTTAAGCTGCTCCAGAACAGGCCATTTATATGCAAAAGCCGCTGTGTGGAGCCGGGGCGGGTTTGTAGAATGTGCGGGGTGGGGCCTCAGGGCGGGGCCTCAGGGCGGGGCGGGGTCTCAGGGCGTCACTAGGCTGGGGCGTGGCCAACGGCGATGGCTGCCGTCAGCCGTCTCTGCCTTTCCACGTTTCCAAGTCCCTGCGCCCCGCGCTCCAGCGCAGTAAACAATGATTGCTGGGTGCACCACTGCAAAAAAGTCACTCTCACTTTCCGACCCGATGGCCGAGAGTCCAGCTTCTCCCTGTAGGTGCCTGGGTCCCCCGAGTGTCCCCAGAAACTGGATTTCAGAGTGATCGGGAGCTTGTCTCCCTGCGGGTTGAAGACAAGCCGCGCACCCAGCCGCCCGCTGCCGGCCCGATTCGCGTGCCTCCGTACCTCAGCTTTTCAGCGATTGTGCTTCTTTCTCTCCTTAGTTGTAAATTTTCCACTCAGCCAGCTTTCCCGTGGTTCTGGGTGGTAGACGTTTTTGTCTTTTAGTTGTATTTTTGAAATTGTTGTGTGAGGCAGCAGATTAGTTGTTTAACTATGCCGCCATCTTGGTTCCTCCGAGATGCCTAAACTTTAGATAAATGCTTCTTCACTCTAAGAGATTCCCTAAAGTATAGCACTAAGATTGAGAGCAAAGATTATGAAGCACTTTTAGAGGCTGGAATGATAACCTTTTCAAATAAACTAGATGCTTAAATTTTAGGCAGCAGTGATTGATTCATTGGGGTTAGGAAATTAGCCTTCTTGTTTTTCCTCCTGTCACTTCTGCCATCTTCCAAATCTATCCTTCCTTATATTCATTTAATCAATGTGTATAACCATAGTTCCCACAGTTGTCTAGTTTAATTTTATGTTAAATGGATTCAATGTCCAACACCAGTTTAACACAACTTCTCTATTTTTTAGTTCTTTATTTTTATTCATCTCTTGATTGGCTGAATTTTTGTAAGATCCCATCTAATAAAAGAGTAATATGCAAATTGACCATCACTCCAACACACAAGATGGCCACCCCCATGTGGTCAAAGATGGCTGCCCCCATGTGGACACAAGATGGCCGCCACAAGATGGTCAGCAGGGGAGGGCAGTTAGGGGTGACCAGGACAGCAGAGGAGGGCAGTTGGGGGGGACCAGGCCTGCAGGGAAGGGCAGTTAGGGGGGACCCAGGCCTGCAGGGGAGGGCAGTTGGGGGGACCATGCCTGCAGGGGAGGGCAGTTAGGGGTTACCAGGCCTTCAGGGGAGGGCAGTTAGGCATCAATCAGGCTGGCAGGGGAGTGGTTAGGGGGTGATCAGGCTGACAGGCAGAAGCAGTTAGGGGCAGTCAGGCAGGCAGGCAGGCGAGCAGTTGGAAGCCAGCAGTCCTGGATTGTGAGAGGAATGTCTGACTGCCCATTTAGATATCCCTCGAGGGGTCCCAGATTGGAGAGGGTGCAGGCTGGGCTGAGGGACACCACCCCTCCGTGCAGGAATTTCGTGCACTGGGCCTCTAGTATTTTTATAAGATTCAGAAAAGCCTCGAAATATGTTTAGTTTAAAAAAGTGCCTTGGGATGGAATATAGTAGAAAGAGAAGAGGACTGAGGACTTAGGAATTCCAAAATTTATGATTTGGTGAAATAGATGAAACCTGCCAAGGAGACAGAGGTATGAGAAGAAAGATTGGATAAGAGCAGGAGAGTGAAGTATCATGGAAGCCAGGTGAAAAATGTGTTTCAAGAAAGAGGAAATAGATCTATATAACTTTCAATTTACAGGAATTACATATAAAAGCACATATAATAGCACATATAAAAGAGGTGATGAAACAGTTTAATAAATAGATTATTTGCAAAGGGGTGAGCAATGTTAAGGAAAACTAACAAGGGATATTGAAGCACCCCAGGGCCAGCAGCAGGTCAGCATTATCACCTCCAGGTCAGAAGGGGCATGGGGAGAGAAGGGTTACCTGAGTCCAGAAGAGCTCTCAGAGTGGGCTTCCCAACAATGACCGAACTGCAGCGTGGTGGGGGAAAAGCCAGGAGAATAAACACCCTGACCTTTCCTCCCTCCCTCCTTCTGATTTCCCACCTGGACTTTTATTGGTCAAACTTAACTGTTAGCCAGAAGGTATGGAATCCTGTGGATGGAATCCTGAGAAGCAGTGCCCTGAGCAGGGTGGAAAGGATGAAGAACATCTGGAGTGGCAAACACAAACAGCCCAGTGCAAGTAAGCAGTGAAAGAGTGTTGCTGAGAGGGCAAGTAAGAGGACTGAAATGCATCCACTGGAAGACATAGAGGTCCTGGTTAACTTAGAGGGAGCAATTGGGTGGAGAGATGTTGTGAAAGTCAGCATAAAGTGGCTGGAAGAATGAATGGCAGGTGAAGGGATGAAGAGATTTCACAAGTTTGGCTGAGAATGGGGAAGAGAAAAGAGAGTCACTGCTGGAGAGTGAAGTGCAAATGAGAAAGATGGTGTGGATAATATTTCAAAGAGTTCATTGATGTGCTTCCTGCCACTCCCACCTGCTCGCCACTCAATAAATTTCCCCTCACACCCTGAGGGACTTTCCATTATCCCAGTCAACCCACTCCTTTGGGACAAGAGGTCGCTATGAAATTAGATAGACAATGACAGCAAATTACGTTCAAAAATGACTTGTCTGGGTGTAAGATAGAAGACTCAGATGCGTACTTGTAGAACCAGTTTATCCTCCCCACTATGGCTGTGATGAAAGACCCTCTGAGCTGTCTAACTTGCCTTCATGACCCCTCACACCATGGGCTGAGTCTGATAGACCCTTCTTTAGTTTGGGGAGAGAATATTAGAGAAGAGTTATGCCTCATGCCAAGGTGAGACCAAGAAAAATGGCCTCCTAGAATAGTCCCCTATGCTATCCTGGGGCAGCAGCTGTGTAGTGGAGAGATTGCAATCATCCTGAGAGCCCACAGAACATCATCCCACTTCATTACATTAATGACATAAGGCTAACTAGACCCTTGCTAAGTGGGCCTCAGAAGCAGCAAGAACCCTAGATTCCTTGGTATCTGTGATTACCAACATAGACCTCAGGACCAGCTATAGAAATAGAGACTATAAAAACTATGCTCGACATTAATTGCTTGTCCTCTCCCATTCCCCCCAAGTCACCATATATGAAGAATATTGGTAGTGACTAACATATTAGGTTTCAGAAGAGAGTGTGGTCAAATTGACATCGCTACCCAATAACATGGTACCTCAGGGAACTCTGAGTGTTTCCTGTGTCAGAAACACACACTTTTCACCTGAAGGAAGGATAAGAAGGAATGCTGTGGGGCAAATGAGTACATTGTGCTGATACCTTCCTTTCATTTGCTCTTCCATTCCCACTGTCTGCCCTCCTCTACTCTTGTGGGAGGCTGAATATTGGCCCCCAAAGATATCCATGTCATGATCTTTGGAATCTGTGAATGGCAAAAGGAACTTTGGAGATGTGATGAAGTTAAGGATTTTGAGATGGACCAATTGTCCTGGATTATTCCAGTGTGCCCTAAATGAGACCAGCATGTGCTAATAAGAGGTAGACAGAGGAGTTTGACTCAGAAGAGAAGAAGGTCATGAAGAAAAAATGCCGAGAGAAGCAGAGTTAGAGGGAGATATACAACATTGGCTTTACGAAGAAGGAAGAGACTATGAGCCAAGGAATGCAAGGAATGCAGCTCTAGACTCTGGAAAAGCAAAGGACTGATTGTTCCCTTGAGCCTTTGGAGGGACGGCAGCTCTGCTGACACCTTAATTTTAGCTTTGCAAGACTCGTTTTGGACTTCTGACATCAAGAACTAGAGGAGAATAAATTTCCGTTGGCTAAGCACCAAGTTTGTGATCATTTGTTACAGGAGGAATAGGAAAGTGCCCTGAAGATGCTGGCCTTCATCAATTATACAAATGATTCCTTTGCCCTATGATTTCTGGTTAGGTTTAGCACAATTGGTTATACTGGTATAATAGGGCATAAGGATATTCAGGTACAACTAGGGAAAAAAAAATGTTTAGTTTGGGCTTATCCAGGGTTGAGGTTTTGTATTGAAGGTGCAGGGATGTGTTGGAGGTGGCTTGTACCAGTTTGCAAGAGCCAATTCTGTTTATCTCTTCCTTGCAACCAGCCAGCCACGGTGAGAAAATTTACACAAGGGAAATCAGCAAAGGCTACAAATCAGCCACTCTCTCAAGTTGCATATTTAACATTTACCAGCATCCTACTTAATAAAAAATAAAAAAGATTGCAATTTTGGAAACAGAATTACTAAAATTTAAATTACTGAATTTAATTATTACATTTAAATTTTTTTAAAAACATGAAGTATAGGGAGCTGATGGATTAGAAACATGTCGGAACTAATGGACTAGATGACTCATTAAGGTTAAAGACCAGTGTAGTGAGAACAGTGAAAAGGTAATCTGCCATTTATAGTTCAAAAACAGGCCAAAGTACTAGATGGTTAAAGGATACCAACATGAATGTTATTTACCTTGGTCTCTAAATACCTAAGAAAACTCTCTCACATTTTCTTGGGGGTGTCATTTATTATGCTGAATAGAAGGTATTTATATTTTTCTTAAAATCCCACTTCCCCTAGGATGGGAACTAATATTATCTTAAAGATACAGAGAACTATCATTATTTAACCTATCTGGAAGCTCTCAGGAAGTTCCCTCTCAGGGTGCATCTTTATTTGACCTGACTCAAAACTCACTCACTGCGAACAACCTTTTTCCCTGGGCCATTATTCAAAAACAATCCATAGAAATTGTTTAACATTGTAGCTTCTTGAAGCTAATAAGAGACTGACCAAAAAACTTAAAAGGCGAAATTGAAGAATGAATTGACCACACAGAGTTTTTCAAAGCTCTGAAATATTCCTAAACTAGAGGTCCGGTGCACAAAATTCGTGCATGGAGGGGGGAAGTCCCTCAGCCCAGCCTGTACCCTCTCCAATCTGGGACCCCTCAAGAGATGTCCGACTGCCCGTTTAGGCCCAATCCCAGGGCAGTCGGACATCCCTCTCACAATCCAGGACTGCTGGCTCCCAACTGCTTGCCTGCCTGCCTTCCTGATTGCCCCTAACCGCTTCTGCCTGCCAGCCTGATCACCCCCTAACCACTCTGCTGCCAGCCTGTTTGCCCCCAACTTCCCTCCTCTGCCAGCCTGGTCACCCCTAACTGCCCTCTCTTGCAGGGTTGATCACCTCCAACTGCCCTCCCTTGCAGGACTGGTCCTTCTCAACTGCCCTCCCTTGTAGGCCAGGTGCCTCCCAACTGCCCTCTCCTGCTGGCCATCTTGTGGTGGCCATCTTGTGTCCACATAGGGACAGGATCTTTGACCACATGGGGGCAGCTATATTGTGTGTTGCAGTGATGATCAATCTGCATAGTACTCTTTTATTAGATAGGATAGAGACCTGGTACAGGGGTGGGGGCCAGCTGGTTTGCCCTGAAGAGTGTCCCTGATCAGGGTGGGGTTCCCTTAGGGCGTGGGGTGGCCTGAGCGAGGGGCCTGTGGTGGTTTGCAGGCGGGCCACGCCCCCTGGCAACGCAAGCGCAGGCCCTGGTATCTGGAATTTATTTTCCTTCTACAATTAAAACTTTGTAGCCTGGAGCAGAGCCAAGCCTGGGGCTCCTTCCGAGGCCTGCAGCCATTTGTGTTGGGGTTATAATTGAAACTTTGTTGCCTTAAGCGGGTGGGCCCGGCCAGGGTGTGTGGAAAGATTTGCTTCCCCTGTTGCCGGTGGCAACCCTGGCCTGCTCTCTCAAGCTCCATTCTGCCACCATTTGTTTGAATTTGTTTACCTTCTATAATTGAAACTTTGTAGCTTGAGTGGAGGCTTAGGCCTGCAACGGCTGGCAGAAAGCTTGGCTTCCTCTGTTACCTGGGAAACCTTGCTCTCTGTGGCTGTAGCCATCTTGGTTTGGGTTAATTTGCATGCTCGCTCTGATTGGATGGTGGGCGCGGCTTATGGGCGTGGCTTGTGGGTGTGTCGGAGGTATGGTCAATTTGCGTATTTGTCTATTATTAGATTAGACTAGAACGCCACACACATGTACATGACCATGCATGGGCCCAGTGAAGACCTGAGAAATCCCTAATTTGTTACCTCTGGCTGACCTTGAGGTAATAATATTAAAATATAGCATGTGGCTCATTCTATTAGAAAATATATGGTGAATTCAAAAAGTCACTTCACACACATAGTGGGGTTTGTTGTTATGTTGCAGTATGTACATTTTTTAATTTATTTTTTATTATTGACAGTATTACAGATGTCCCCCATGTCCCCCTCTTAGCCCCCTCCTCCCAGCCCCCACCTCACCCCAGGCTTTCACCACACTATTGTCTGTGTCCATAGGCTATGCATATCTAAGTTCATTGGCTATATCTTTAATAAGAAAACTACAGCCCAACTGGTTTGGCTCAATAGATAGAGCATTGGCCTGCAGACTTAAGGGTCCTGCGTTCAATAACAGTCAAGGGTATATGCCTGGGTTGTGGGCTCCATCCCCAGTAGAAGTGTGTGGGAGGCAGCCAATCAATGATTCTCTCTCATCATTGATGTTTCTATCTCTCTCCCTCTCCCCCTTCCTCTCTGAAATCAATATATATATTTACAGAAAAAATATCTCTATGAATATAAATAAAAAGTTCTAAAAAAAGAATATCAACATGTATTAAAACAATCTAGGAAGCCAAATAATTGATTTTTCAAAAAAAAATATCAGTTATGGTCACTTCTAGGGGCAGGAGATGCAGTCAAAAGAGGGCACATGCAGGGCTCCTAAGGAACTAATGATGTTATATTTCTTAACTGTGGTGGGCACCTGCATCTTTCTTTTATTATTATTCTTTAAACTTAGAGCTATATTTTATACACTTTTTGTATGGTATACATCAATTGGTTTACAGTTTTATAAACTTTAGACTAATACATACGTGTAGACTCAAGCATTTTACTTAATAAGGATACCATGGAATGGTTAAGAACTTGGGCTCTTAAGTCTTCCAATATTTGTTATGTGACATTGAACAAAGTATTTTTTATTTCACAAATATTTGTTAAGTACCTATCATATTCCAGACACCAGTCTATACTGGGAATACAATGATTCAGAAGACACCTGGGCCAGTATCACAGATACCATTTTCTGTTGTTCTACATCCTGCTGTTAGCTTCTCTGAACCTCAGTTTTTATGGAAGGCATAGAATTTGTGAAGATTAAATAATATAATTATGTAGCAATTAGCATAGGGTATGATACTTGCTAAATGTGCCATCATTGGTGGCTACTTTTATAATTAACATGTATGAAAAGCAAAATGATCCTTCATTTATCTGTTCCATGTAAATTAATTTTTCTAGAATTTAATACCTCATTGTCCAAGATTTTTTTAAACTAAGGTATAACATATTAAGTGCATAAATCTTAAATGAATGGCTTAATAATTTTTGTATAAGTATACACCCATGTAGCTACCATCTAGATCAAGACAGAAAACACTTCCAGAAATGCCTAGAACTTTTTTGATTTTAGACATTTCTACGGCTGCATTTCTGAAAAGCTTGACATGCTTTTTTGTCTGGGAGGTCCAGAAACATAACTTAACCATGGTCTTGCTGGCTACTGTCAAGGAGTGATATGCTTTGCTGTCTCCTTTTCTTTTCTTTCTTTTTCTTCTGTATCTCTTTTAGCTACACAAATATTACATGAGTTTGGGTAAGTTAATATCTGATTTTTATATTGAGATTGCCATCTCTTTTCTAGCTAACATTAGACCTTTTTCTTAAAGGTCCACACATTTTTAATGTATGTTTTGGTTGTAGAGACATATCTAAGTTACTGATAACTATATGTTAAAGAAGAATCAGCTTGACACTAAAGGCAAGTAAAACTCAGTAAAGGACTTTTTAGTGACAAGACCTTAGTGCAGCTGTTTTAAGGGTTAAATGAATTTTGTTTGTTTTTGACAATTTTTTTCTCTTCCATGAGTTTCACATACTTTGGACCAGAAGTAGAGTATTCTTACATATTGATTGATTTATCCTTGTAGCATCCTTTCAAGATTGGTAGTAACTTGACTCCTTCTTATAGGTGAGAAATAAGGCAAAGTACATAAAGGCTGGTCTCACACCAGGGTAGCGTTTTTAGTACAAGGTCTTAATCCTCCCAGCTGGGCACTTGAGGTTTCAGAAATACCTCTTTTCACTTCTTTGGAAACCAAGTAAATTTGAGAGTTGACAATTATCTGAACAGCCAGCTAATCCCCGCAATTATTCTTTAGGGTGGACTGGCTTCCAGTAGAGACACTCCAGATGACTGCTTGATCTTGACTTACTTCCTTCTGTTTGGTCATGGATAATTCTAGACTTCAGATCACATTAGGGAATGAATTACTGAAGCAGGATGGATGTACTCTGTATGCAGTACAAATTCATGGTGGATACCAACTGCCTACACTTGACCCCTAAGGCCTTTTGTAGAGACTTGGCCCAGGAGATTCATTGATTCTTAAACAGAAACTAAATGCAAAAGGATATTGAGACTAGACCTTTGGAAGTGTATGGATCTCACATTTGTCTGTTCACCTGTCTGTCCATCCATCCATCCATCCATCCATCCATCCATCCATCTACCCATCATCTGTTCATTCATTCATTCACTGACAGCACTTGCCATGTGTTGGGCACTAAGCTTCATGAAGCTCCCAAAACACCTGGAACATCCCTGCCTGCCACTTAGGAATGAATCTACTTCCTTGGCTTGGTTTCATTTCTCTTCTCTCAGAGACCCATCATCTCCATGCAGTGTGGACCAGTTTAATCTTGGCTTAGAAATAAGCTCATTTTTCTTCCCATTTATGGAGAGGATTCTTCACACAGAGGGGTAGTGTTGTTAGTGGGCTGTAGGGGAGAGATCATTGCACTGCGTGAGATGGCTTTTCTCCTCTCCGCAGACTCTGAGAGTCCCACTTGGACTCCAGAGTCCCATTGAGAGCATGACAGCAATGTTTATGTGCAATTCTAATGCTGGTTTTAGCAGCATAAGTGCTTTTTAATGCATAGCATTACAGCGAGTGGGCCCTATTCTCTCAGCCTCTGAATAGCTGTCTAGAGGGGCGTAATTCCCAGCTCTGCCTCCAAGCACAGTTATTTACAAGCTCAGTTACACATTCACGTCAAGTGTGGTAAAAGCCAGGATGGAGATGGGCTGAGTTTAAAGCAATTTGGCAAGTCTTTATTCCCTGCATAATCACTCAGGTCCCTCAGGTGCTCCTGACCAGAGCTCCCTGTTCACATATGTCAAAGGGAGCCTGGGAATTTGAGGAGACCTGCTGCAGGAGCAGAATTTCTTCCTTCTGCCTCTCTCTCTCTGAGGTTCCCCCATCAACCTCTTAGCAGCCCTTTAGAGCTGCACTTAAAGTAAGACTCCAACCTGAATCTGTCCACTGCTTTCTATCTGCACAGCCTCCACCCTGTCCCAAATTCTGCAAGAGTCTCCAACTAAACTTTTGGTTCCACCTTTGCCTCCCTTTTCATCCTTTGCCCCAATCCAGCCTGCACCCCACAAACAGACTGATTTTTTAATGTGCAAATCAGAACCTGTTGTTACTCTGCTGAAAACTCCGACTTCCCATCATCTCAGAATAAAATTTACCTTGTATGTCTATCTTAGTGCATATACCTTTTCACATGCTCCCTCTCTCTTGCTCACTACAATCTCATCACACTGGCCTCCTGACTACTCAAACACACCAAGTTTATTCCTACCTCAGGACCTTTACATGTCCTATTACTTTTGCCTTTCCCATAGCTGTTTCTTCGTTGCTCAGGTTTGAGTTCAAACCTCACTTCTTTAAAGAGGCCTTCCTTGAATATAGTCTAAACCAGTGGTTCTCAACCTTCCTACTGCTGCGACCCTTTAATACAGTTCCTCATGTTGTGGTGACCCCCAACCATAAAATTATTTTCGTTGCTACTTCAGAACTGTAATTTTGCTACTGTTATTGAATCGTAATGTAAATATCTGTGTTTTCCGATGGTCTTAGGCGAACCCTGACAGCGGTTCTCAACCTGTGGGTCGCGACCCCTTTCACAGGGGTCGCCTAAGACCATCAGAAAACACAGATATTTACATTATGATTCGTAACAGTAGCAAAATTACAGTTATGAAGTAGCAACAAAAATAGTTTTATGGTTGGGGGTCATCACAACATGAGGAACTGTATTAAAGGGTCACGGCATTAGGAAGGTTGAGAACCACTGGTCTAAACAATCATTCCTTTTCCCCAGTTACTCTCTACCCCATTACCCTTTATTTTCCTCAATGCACTCAACATCATAAAAAAAAAATCTTATTTATTTGATTTTTTTTTCTATCAACCCCACTAGAATAAAATCTATAACAGCAGGAACCTTGACCACTTATGATTTATTATGTCCTGGCACATGGTTGGTGCTCTGTAAGTGCTCATTGAATGAATGAAATTTCTCAACAATACTGATCAATGCTGCCCTGGTGTGATTGCTACCGCTATTATACTGCTGCTGCCTTTTTTTTCCCCTTTTTTAAAAAAAATTTTCAAAATATTTTCAACTACAGTTTACATTCAATATTTTTTGCTTTAGGTTTTGGTGTACAGCATAGTTGTTAGACCATCATATACAGAGGTGGGCAAAAGTAGGTTTATAGTAGTTAATACATAAAACACAGAGTTTATTCTTGTATTATTTTTATTGATTATTGTATTATTTACTTGTATAACTGTAAACCTACTTTTTCCCACCCCTGTACTTCACAAAGTATTCCCCCTAATATTTCCAGTATCCACCTGGCACCATACATAGTTATTACAATATCATTGACTATGTTTCCTATGCTGTACTTTACATCCTCATGACTATTTTGAAACTACCAATCTGTACTTCTTTTTTTTAAATATATTTTTTATTGATTTTTTTACAGAGAGGAAGGGAGAGTGATAGAGAGTTAGAAACATCGATGAGAGAGAAACATCGATCAGCTGCCTCCTGCACACCTCCTACTGGGGATGTGCCCGCAACCAAGGTACACGCAATTGACTAGAATCGAACCTGGGACCTTTCAGTCCACAGGCCAATGCTCTCTATCCACTGAGCCAAACCATTAGGGCCAATCTGTACTTCTTAATAGCTGTTGCCTTTTCTATATAGTCATCTCAGGACAAATGAAATTGGGTCAACAACATTTATTTTTCTTTCATTTTCCCTTTATAACGTTATCTGTTTACTTTTTAATCAAATGTATACGTGCCAAAAGTTTAAAGTGTCATCTACTTCTATAAGGTATGTTATTTAAAAAATAAAACATCAGGCCCCTTATTCATCTCTTTCTTTCTTTCTTTTTTCTTTTGTACTTTTTCATCTCTTTCTTCTTCCTTCCCCCAGGCTATTGCTTTTTCCTGTTTTAGCTAATTATCTTAGGACTTGCCTCAATGTTTCTAAATAGTATATTTGCATTGCTAATTCTTGATTTTTCTGTTTTAGACATTATTTGTTGACTTTCTTTTCACAAAGATGAGAATTCATTGATCTCTTTCTATGAGAAATGGGAATTCCTACTTTCTGGTCAATTGTATATATGCACTCTTCTCATCCATGAATCTCCCAGTAGAGTTCATCTCAGTTTTGGTTAGATTAATATTCCATGTTGACATTGTTATAATGATTTAAACACTGTCACAGCTAAGACATGTAGTAAATATGAACATTTTCCCTTTCCTGCACAACCTCTGGTCCCCAAGTATGTGTCCAGGTGTTCCTGTCCAAGATCCATTTGTCTCCACAGGAACCTTTACCAAAGAACTGGAGATTCCACCTCCACCTTCAGAATTGTGACCCAGCTGGGAAAGTCCTTTGGAAAACAGAAACAGAAAACTCTGCTCAAGTCAGTGTCCTATGCTTTAATATGTTGACTCATTCAAATCATTGAAACCTGACAAATGGGATGTGCTTTTCTGGAACTGCATCTGATTGGCTGTCTCATGTGTCCATCATGCAGTGTCCCTCTCTGGGGAGCTCTTCTCTGTGGCAGCCTGCTGTTGATGGACACTGACAGCTGGCCAACAAGAGCTGTAGCTTCCAGTGCACAACTTCATGGATGGTTCCAAGTTTGACTGATGTGTGTTCTTCAGTAGAAATCTCTAAGGAATATAAGTTTTGGAAGCAGGAGCATTTGGTTCCCACCAGAGTTAAACAGAACATACTCTGGAATAGCTCTTTGCCCATCCCTTGTGTGATGAATTGAATTATGCCACCAACCCCTCACCACCACCCCAATTCATACATTAAAACCTTAATCTCCAATGTGACTGCATTTGGAGATAGGGCCTTTAAAGAGGTAATTAAGGTTAACTGAGGCAAAAGGTAGGGCCCTAATTGCTGAGAAAAGACCAAGTGAGGACATAGAGAAGACGGTCATCTGTAAGACAAGGGAGAGGCCTCAGGAGAAACCAAACCTACCAGCACCTTGATCTTGGGCTTCTAGCCTCCAAAACTGTAAGAAAATAAATTCCTGTTGTTTAAGCAACGCAGTCTCTGGTGATTTGTTATGGTAGCCCAAGCTAACTGATATACCTTGTGATGTCTGTGATGTTTTGGAACCAAGAAGGGTCTACCCTGACAAGAGCATCTCTTTCTGCCTGAGAAGGATAAAACGGGCTAATTCCAATGTAACCCTGATATTTGGGGCTAGTGATCTGAATCCAAGCCAGCAAGCTCAGTGTACTTTCCTGATAACCTATAATTAAGTCACTACCTCCTTCCCAGATACTGGTCTTCCAGAACCTGTTACTGTGAACAGTGCACTGCCCGGGAGGGAGGGTTATTAACGCTGGTGCTAGGCCAGACCATCAGATATGGCCTGGAGACCCCCAACATCTGGGGGCCCTCTTGCAAGGCCCGCGAAAAGGACCGGAAGCATAATCCATATTTGCGAGACAAAGACCACAGGAGGATATAAAGCAAAGCCCCATGCATGTTCCTTCACTCAGATTTGGAAGGCTGTTCCCTGAGTCCACCGGTGTATTAAACAGTGTCCCTCATCTTCTTTGAAGCATCCTTAGTTTTCTTTGGTCTTCTGCAACATGCCTACCTTAGCCCTTGCAACTTCTCAGACACTCCAAACCCTTCTGGGGCCATACTGGGTGTATGCATATGCTGGGTATAATTTAAAATCCCTTTCTTATTGACCTACATGCTGTTCAACAGCTTTTTCTGCAAAGGTGAAAGTATTTTACTTCTAGGATTCATCTGACTCCTAAGGATTTACATGCTGAGTCACTTGAAGTTGAAGGAAGCCAGAATTTGTGTGGACTTCATGCCTCACCCAGGTTGGAATTTAGAGCATTCTAAAAGCTCTTCATGGTCTTTGTAAAGTTTTAAAATTGGTAAATTTTAACAACTCAGATTGTAGGTTCATAGAGACACCCTATATGTTTTCTCATAATGAGAATAGTATGTGAATTTTCTTCTGGAAATTGATAGAAGCTCATTTCTGCCTGGTGCAGTTTTGTCCTCTTTTCTAAGGAAGACATTTTTCATTTGTAATAAAATTTAAAACGTTTTTTATATTGTCTATATTTATGTAGCATAACTGTCTTAATCACAAATAAATTGGCTTCTAAATGGTATTGACATTGTTTTTCTGTTACTCCAGCTTGAGTTGATTTTGATCATTTTCTTTATTTTTACCCAAGTAATACATGCACATGATTTTTAAAATTGCATTTTTTTAAAAGGGAAAACAATGGTCCTTGATCTTAGCCCTTCCCATCCCCATTCTTGCTCTCCAGATATGAGCATTTTTAACTGTTTCTTCTTCTGGCACTTCTACAGTTCCAGGTAATGTGATTCTACTACTATATCTTGATTTGTTCACTGTTGACATTATCTATTGATTACGGTGTTAAGATTAATGGATAGTTAACTCTCTTGGGCTGTCCCTTCCTCACATGTCTATATCCTCCTAATGTAGTTATTTCACTATTTTTGTTAAATCTATAATCAGTAGTTTACACCATTATGACACAGTATATATGGCCTCTACAAAGTAAAGGAGTGTACTGTGACTACATTTTATCTCTTTATAGTTTGTTTTATCTGGTGTCTCTAATTGCCTTACTAATTTCCTGCTGTCTTTCAGGCATTAACATACCCTAATGATTTCCAAATGCTTCATCATGTTGGACATTGTATTGAGTCCCCTTTTTCTTGAAAGCACCCTCCCGAGGGCCTCCCCTTTCATTTTCACTGGTTACTGTCTGATCCTGCTGCATGGTGCTCTCCTGGTATCTCCTCCACTGCTCCACTGGGTTGACTCTAGTGCTTTCTGCATTTGGGAACTTCTTCCCTCTTGTTTCATGCCCAGTTCTTCTCAAGCACATCCTAAGACAAGAAGTTGATTGCATATTTGCATGTATAAAACTGTTTTTGTTTTCTCCTCATATTTTATTAATAGTTTGGTTGAATGTAAAATTCATTGGTTGAATATTATTTTTCTTCTTCATTGTGAAGGCAACACGCCACTGTCTTCTAGTATAGATACCATTATTGGGAAATTTGATGCCATTTTAATTCTCATTCACTTATAATGTTCTTTTTCTTTCCCTTCTAGAAGCTTTTAAGAATTTTTTTATTCCTGGGGCTCTGGAATTTCATAGTAGACATTGATATAAGCCATTTTTTAATTCACTATTTGGGCTACTAAATGGAATTTTAGATAAGTGTCTCTACTTCCATCCTTCAGCTCTGGAATATTTTCTTGTATTTGCAAAATAACTTTATCCCCTCTATTCTCTCTGGGTTCCCTTTCAGGAAAACTGTGGATCAAATGGTGGGCCTCCTGAATTAGATCCTCTATATTTTTTATTTTCAATTTCACTGTCTCTCCTCTCCTTTCCAAGAAACTTTCTCCATTTTGTCTTCTAACATGTACTGAATTTTTTATTTTGGCCCCTGATATTGGCCCACATAGGGCAATTCTTAGAAGGGGCCCACAATTGCACCTTCTAAGTTATACACACACACACACACACACACACACACACACACACACACACACACACACACCAAGCTATTATATGGCTCTTGTTCTCTAAACATATTTCTCTCTAAACCTGAACATACACCCCTTTCTTTTTTGTTTTTTGTTTTACTCCTTTTCTTCACCCATGACATGTACTTTTATTTCAAGACTAGCTATGCTGCCAAACTCTTTTAATAAAAGATCTAAAAAATATTTATCAAAACCTGCCTAAGACAGCATAAAAAGGAAATACAGACACAAATTCTAAATAAAATACTAGCAAATACAATAGAGTAATTCTTCAAATGAACAACCCATTAAACTGTAGAAGTCATTCAGGAATGCAAGGAGAGTTAAATACTAGAAAATCTTTTCATATAATTCATTATACTAATAGATCAAAGGAGAAAAACTGATTGAGCATCTCTATAGATATAAAGAAGGCATTTGGTAAAATTCTATGTGAACTACAATAAAAATTCTTAGTAAAGTACAAATAGATAGAAACTTTAATTTGATTAATGTGCAGATATGTTTGTGTGTATATATGCAAATGTGTATATATAGGTGTATACTGATATAAGTGTATAATAAACACATACTTCAAAAGCAAGAATTATGTGTAATGTCAAAGGACAAGCTGACTTCCCATTGGAATACAGTATCACTATATTTAGGCTCTATGGTTGGATATGTGGAGAATCCAAGAGAATTAACTGAAAACTAAAAGAAACAGCAGGAGAATTTAGTAAGATAAATGGCTGCAAGGTTAATGTAAAGAGTAGTTTTCCTGTATTCAAAAAACCAGTTAGAAGATATATTAAAATGAATGAAAATATTCCATTCAATGTTGAACTGAAATCATCCTTCCACTCCCATCCCCCAAAAGGAATAAACTTGAAAATAAGTTCAAGTGGTGGACTGGCCAGGATGTGAAAGGCTAAAATGAGGAAAAATTTCTACTCACTTCTGAAGAAAAAAAAAAACAAAAATATTTTGATAAATAGAAAGGAATGCCTTGCTGTTGAATGGGAAGATTAATGAATGAAGTTAATTCTTCCTAAGTGGATTTCTACATTCTGTATTATCCCAATCAAAATACCTGCAGCACTTTTTATTCAACAAAATTATATTTAAGTGTAACTATAAAATTCAATAAGTAAGAATGACCAGGAAAATCTCTGAAAAGGAAGAGTAATGAGAGGGACTAAACCAACTACATATTAAAATATATAATCAAGCTACAGTAATTAAAAAGTTCTTAGGATTAGATGAAAGATTTAATGGAACAGAGCACAGAATTGGAAAAAAAATAGACCAAATACATGTGGGAGTTTTGTACATGATAAAAGTAGCATTTCAAATCAGCAAGAAAAAAGATGGATTATTCAATAAACAGTGTTGGGACAACTGGCTAGCCATTTGGGAAAAAATAAAACGTGGTCTCTATTTCACTCCTTACGCTAACTTGAATTCCAGATGGAGCAAAGATTTAAACATTAAAAAGATAAAACCATAAAAGCACCAGAAGGAAATTTTTTGTAAAGGGAAGACCTTTCTAAGCTTGGCACAAAACCCATAAACCATAGTGGGAAAGATTAGTAAAATTGACTATCCACATTTCAAAGCCTCTAAAGTTAGCAATAGCTATTAAAAATTAAAAACAAATATACACTTTGACCTAATGATTACATTTTTAGGAATTCATCCTCTAAGTGTACTCAAAAAAATGTGGGGGGAAAAAGAAAAAAAAAAGGAAAGAGACCCATATGTGTAAGGATGTTCACTGCAAGCTTATTTACAATAGAAGAATAAATAAAAAACCTTGCAGGCATCTGAACACCTATCAGTAGGGGACTAGTTAAGTAAAATGTAGTACATGTGTAGGCTGAACCACATGTAGCTATTGAGAAAAACACGGTTAGTCTGTAAGTGCTGTGACGGAAAGCAATCCAAAATGCTATTAATTGAAAAAGAGAAAAATGCAAATCACAGAATAGTCATTTTATACACTCATAATTTCCTTCTAGTGCTTTTATGGTTTTATTTTTTAATGTTTAAATCTTTGCTTCATCTGGAATTTAGGTTGATGTAAGGAGTGAAATAGAGGCCAAGTTTTATTTGTAATCAGGTTTTATTTGCAGTATTTTGTAATTGACAGAAACTTTATATCCACGATCCATTAATTATATCTCCTTTCTCCGCAGATCACAGACGCTTCCTCTGCTAGCTTTTTCCTCTCAACAGGTAAAATGTATTGCAGAGCAGAACTCCCCAGCCCTTAATACAGCATGGCACAGAGAGAAGATAGTGTGTGTATGGTACGCTGAGGGAATTAGAAGAGATTGCTTATGCCAGTTTGCTCTCCCTGGTGGGGGAGTTCCAGGGTCCAGGGTGGAGGAGAGCAAAGATTAGCACCTCCGTGTACCTATAGCCCTTTTCCAATGCGCTTGTACACTAAGTAGGACATTTCCTCTGGAGCCCTGGAATTGCAGAGAAAAGGGGATGGCATGGGAGGAGGGAGAAAGGGGGATCGTAATCTGACACAATCTGGGTTGGGGTGGAGGGAGTGTGGGAGACAGGCAGCAAAGGAGGAGCTGAAGGGTGGGAGGGCTTGTGCTCGGGCTGGGCAGGCACTTTGGGAAGAGATACCAGCTTCATCCCTTTTCAGGAATTGAAGGCAGGTTGACATGCATGTGGGCTTTTAGGTTTGGTCTGAAGATGAGCAACCTCTGCTAACACAGAGCACTGGAAAGTGGTGGGCATGGAGGTGGGCAGAGTCAGGCTTTGCCACTTTCTAGCTAGGTGACCTGGGACAAGTTACCATACTTCACATCTCTAGGCAAAGTGACCTCATCTGTAAAATTAGGTTAGCAACTATCTTGCAGGACTGGGGAGAAGGAAACAAATGGTCTCACAGTGTGATCCCCAACCAGTACCATCGGCATCACCTAGGAACTGGCTAGAAATGCAGATTCTCAGGCCACCCCCTGGGCCCACTGAATTTAGAAACTATTGGGTGGGGCCCAGCACTCTGTTTTAAACAAACTCTCAAGGTGATTCTGATGCATGTTCAGGTCGAAGACTCAGTGGTGTATGAAGCAGAGAAGCCACCATAACCAGGCTTGAGGCTGGGAGTCAGCTTTTCATGCCTGCTCAGCAGAGCCCATCATTGGGAGGATGGAGGTCAAGATGTAAAAGGGGTATTGGTCCTTGAGGTTTCACCCACTTGGCTTCATTTGAAGAAATTTTCAAGAGAGTATATCTTAGGGGTTTGCATTCCTGGATGCAGATTAGAATCATTTGGGAAGCATTTGAACATACCTGTGCCCAGACCCAACTTCAGATATTCTGATTCAGAGGTTGTGAGCTAGAGCCCAAGCATGCCCCCTATCCCCAGAGCTTCCCAGATGCTTCTAATGTGCAATTAGGTTGAGGACCACTGGTTCAAACTTGGAGTGAGGCTGGAAAGTGGGGAGGATGACTCTGCTGGCATTTCCCTCCCTGGGAGTTGGCCCTTATGCTCTTTCAGTAGACGCCCTTAGGGGTTCTACATTTGGGCAGAAATGTGGAGCCTGGGTAATTCCCGCTAGAGGCTCTATTTGTACCTTCCCAAATATCCATGGTAGAGTTTCACACTAGAGACTGTAGACAATCTGATCCTCCCTCCCCTTGCCCCCAAATCCCCACCCCCACCATAAAACCCAACATACACGACTGCTTTGCATGGGGCTAACATTCAGGCTTTCTCCTACCTGGCTAGGACAAATTTCCTGGAGATGGGAAGAAACATCGAATAAATATTAATATCAAATCAAGCTTTCTCAATAAGAATCACTCTGGTGTGACAGGTTCCATCTCCAGCCCATGCCATCTTCCAATTCGACATACTAATGCTGCACTGACCTTCCTAACCCTATCTTGTGCAATCGGGCAGGTACCATGAATAATACAACAGACGTAGGACCTGCAGAAAGTAGCATCCCTTCCTCCACCTGGCACTAGGGTTTGGGTCAAACTCAGCTGTAGCCTGTCCTTTCCCAGTAAGTTTGGTGCATTTCAGGTTTTCTGCTGGGCCAGAAGCAGAGGTACCCGACTTTCCGGTTACATTATCATCAGATAGTTTCTTGTCCTCCACCAACAAAACAAAACAAAAGAACAAAAAAAGGATTCAGGCCAAACCCCTTGAAGCAAGTAGCAAGAGCTCCAGTTGATAATGAAGAGTGTTACCTAATGCTTTTTCCATCAATCAATTGCCTGAGTAACTATGACACAATTTTTAGCAACCTGAACTCACTCCTCGTTTTTCTGCTACCCCATTGAAGACCAGAGGATTCGTTAGAGGATACAACTTGATAAAACAAAGCTTTCCCTTTTCATCTCTTATAAGAAATAAGAATCCCCCTTCAAATCTTCCTGTGCGATAGGGCAACTTATCTAATCTCTCTGCATGTCAGTTTCTTCATCTGTAAAATGGGGTGAGTGTTAGGAGCCCAACTCAGTTTGCTGTATAATTTGTTGCTCAATAAATAGCTGTTGAATGAAAGGAAGGACTAAGAGACAAGGATAAACAATGCCAGCTATAACCCAGAGTCACAGGGCTCAGTCTTGCACAGCTGGGGATGAGTTTTAAGAAGTCTGATAGTTTTCCCAGTCCTTTATTCCAGACCACACCTCGGCCAGGATGTCAGAGGGATATGGCTTCCCTCCTGGTTCTCCCTTATTTTTATTTATTTTTTTGTGTGTGTGTGTGTGTGTGCTACCCAATGACAGAGTCCCCCTTGTTTCCCAGATAGGCAGGTGACTTTTTTTGGTTCTCCCCCTGGTTGGGCACAGATTATAGCCTCAGACCACATCTATACCTGGCCTCCTGGGCTCTCTCACTCTATGGTGGGTACTCACCTTTACTCCAGGTCTCCTCTCTCAGGCCTCTCCTCTCTCAGGGACACCTGGGTCCTCCCTTGCCTTTCTTTCACTTTGGGAGAGTTTTTAGATCTCTCTCTCTCTCTCTTCTCTCTCTCTCTCTCTCTCTCTCTCTCTCTCTCTCTCTCCCCCCCCCCCCCAATCCTCACCTGAGGATATGTTTTTATTTTTTATTTTTTTTTGAGAGAAAGAGAGAGAGAGAGAAGCATCAATCAATTGCCTCCCATATGTGTCCCAACCAGGCATCAAACCCACAACTGAGGTATGTGCCCTGACATGGAATCGAACCACCATCTTTTTGGTGTATGGGATGACACTCCAACCAACTGAGTCACCTGGCCAGGGCTGGATCCACATCTTTTAAGAACTGTTAGTAGATACAACTTGTTTTGAGACAGACATTGAAGGTAGCTCTCTGTTTTTAGGAACCTCTTAGGAGTCAAATGGAATTAAATATCATCATAATAACAATTAGATTTTACTATTCTCTGAGTTTTGTGCAGACTAACTAATTTATTCCTCACACCAACTACATGAGGCAGGGAGTATTATCACCACTTTACAGATGAGGAAACCGAGCACTGAGATGTTACATACTTGCTCAAGGTTAGACAAAGAATAAATCATAGGGCTTATAGGGCACAGGGTTACACACCCAGGCAATTGTGATTTTAACTACTATACTATGGTTGCTTCTTAATGTGCTACCGCATCTTCTCCATCCCGGCATAATTTGCACTTTGAGAACTGGAATGGGGGCATTTGGATAGACTCATGCAAATATGAGAAACTCCTGGTCCCCTTTGTCCCCTTGTCAGCCAGAGCAGTTCCTCCGCTCCTGGGTCCCCAGCTGAGAAGACTAGTTCCCTTGCAGAAGGACCCTGTGAATAACCTCACCCAAGGTAGTTGTCTTACAGGACGATGCAGATTCTTCTTAAGATTTATTCTCTCCATCTTTCATGGCTTCCAGACGCCTAATTGCTGTCAGATTCCAGCCATTCTAGGGGCAAAATTTTAAAGTCTGGCCTTGAGGATACTTTATCCACCAAAATAATTGCAAGATTTTGTTCATTTATATTGGCAAAACCCTAAGTAATATACATGGAGATGGACTAAGGTTGATAGATTAAGGAAAATGAACAAAATGTTGGCTTGGGCCAATTGAGGTACATTCCAGAGATGGATAACCACTGAACTTTTGTTTCTCCTTTTAGGAATAGCTAAAAGTATATTGGTTTATGAAGATGGCGGCAAGGGTGAACAACTAAACTGCCGCCTCGCACAGCAATTTCAAAACTGCAACTAAAAGACAGAATGTCTACTACCCAGAACCACGGAAAGGCTGGCTGAGTGGTGGATTTACAACTAAGAAGGAAAAATAAAGGAGCACAAACGCGGAAAGGCTGAGGTACGAAGGTGCGCGAGTTGGCTGGTGGCTGGCGACTGGGTGTGCGGCTTTTTTTCAACTCAAAGGGAGATAAGCTCCCGATCACTCTGAAATCCAGTTTCTGGGGACACGCGGGGGACCCAGACACCTACGGGGAGAAGCTGGACTCTCGGCCATTGGGTCGGAAAGTGAGAGTGACTTTTTTGCAGAGGTGCGCCCAGCAATCATTGTTTACTGCGCTGGAGTGCGGGACGCGGGGACTTGGAGACGCGGGGACTTGGAGACGCGGGGACTTGGAAACGCGGAAAGGCAGAGACGGCTGATGGCCACCATCGCCGTTTGCCACGCCCTAGCCTAGTGATGCCCTGAGACCCCGCCCTGCCCTGAGACCCCGCCCTGCACATTCTGCAAACCCACCCAGGCTCCACACAGCGGCTTTTGCATATAAATGGTCTGTTCTGTGGAAGCTTAACCAAATAAACTGCAGCTCCAGTCAGACTGCTCCAAAACCGCCAAAGCCCAAGCAAAGAGGAGAAAACTGTAGTTCTTGCTGTAGCTCCTGCTGGGGGGCCTCAGACAGTAGCTGAACTGCACCCCATTGGAGATCCAGAAACTAGTGCATCTAGTGGTCAGTATGAGACGACACCAGATTTCAACCACTCTCATAGGGACACATTCAAGAGGCAGACTCAGTGAGCACCAAAGCCCTACTGGAACAAGTCCTGCCCCATAAAAGTGTCTCCAGCACAGCAACTCTTCTGTTATAGACACAGCGGGTCCTCACAGCCAATTGGCCTGGAGATCAATTCCTCCCAGTGACACCAACAACAATCAAGACTTAACTACAACAAGGCTGTACACACAGTCCACAAAGGGGTGCACCAAGAGTGTCCTCCTCAGGTAACTGGGAGGCTGACCCGTTGAACCAATAAGACACCTAGTACACAAAGCTACCCTACCAATTCAGGGAAGCAGCGAAAATGAGGAGGCAAGGAAACAGATCACAAATGAAAGAAATGGAGGAGAACAAACGAATGGACATAGAGTTCAAAACCACAGTTATAAGGTTTTTCAAGAATTTCATGGAAAAGGCCAATAAATTTAATGAGACCCTCGAGGATATGAAAAGGACCAACTAGAAATTAAACATACACTGACTAAAAAAAAAAATATTATACAGAGACCCAACAGCAGACTAGAGGAATGCAAGAATCAAGTCAAAGATTTGGAATACAAAGAGGCAAAGGACACTCCTCCAGAGAAGCAAGAAGAGAAGAGAATTCAGAAAGTTGAAGATAGTGTAAGAAGTCTCTGGGACAACTTCAAGCGTACCAACATCAGAATTATGGGGGTGCCAGAAGAAGAGAGAGAGCAAGACACTGAAAACCTATTTGAAGAAATAATGACCAAAAACTTCCCCCACCTGTTGAAATAGACTTACAAGTCCAGGAAGTGCACAGAACCCCAAACAAAAGGAATTCAAAGAGGACCACACCAAGACACATCATAATTAAAATGCCAAGGGCAAAAGACAAAGAGAGAATCTTACAAGCAGCAAGAGAAAAACAGTTAGTTACCTACAAGGGAGCACCCATACGATTATCAGCTGATTTCTCAACAGAAACCATGCAGGCCAGACGGGAGTGGCAAGAAATATTCAAAGTGATGAATAGCAAGAACCTACAACCAAGACTACTCTACCCAGCAAAGTTATTATTCAGAATTGAAGGGCAGATAAAGAGCTTCACAGATAAGGAAAAGCTAAAGGAGTTCATCACCACCAAACCAGTATTATATGAAATGCTGAAAGGTATTCTTTAGAAAGAGGAAAAAGAAGAAAAAAGTAAAGATAAAAATTATGAACAACAAATACATATCTATCAACAAGTGAATCTAAAAGTCAAGTGAATTAAAAATCTGAGGAACAGAATAAACTGGCGAACATAATAGAATCAGGGGCATAGAATCGGAGTGGATTGATAATTCTCAGGAGGAAAGGGGTGTCTGTGTGGGGGGTATGGGAAGAAACTGGACAAAAATCATACACCTATGGATAAGGACAGCGGTGGGGAGGTAAGGGCAGAAGGGAGGGTGGGAACCGGGTAGAGGGAAGATATGGGGGGGAAAAAGGAGAAACAATTGTAATAATCTGAACAATAAAGATTTATTTTTTAAAAAGTATATTGGTTTACAAGGGGTAGCTGCATTGTATTAAGTGGAAGCATGAGTTTTTTGATATTGTTGGTGAATGTTTAAAAGAGTAGAAAAGTATATACAGATGCTAAGTAGCCAAAGGTGTGAACTGTTCTGGGTATTTCTCTTGGGCTCTCAGCCCCACACTTGTTCTACTGTACTCTTCTATATACCTGCAGAGCTGGAAGCTTGAAAACTACATTTCCCAAACTCCTTTGCCACTGACTTCTGTTAAAGTCAGCCAATGGGAGGCACTGTTAAGAGATTAGAAGACAGGTGGAAGACAGAAGCTGTTTTTCTGCTTCTGGATCTAGCACTGACTACATTGGGACTGTAGGCTACTGCAGGTGACCAGTTTCTTGAAATTGTAGTGATTGCTACAACCACAACAACAGGTCCCTGCAATAGTGACAGTGGTTACTATAGCTGAGGCAATAGCTGCAGCAACAGTGGAAGGAGGGGCATCCAAGCTTTCTGCTCAGCAGCAGTAGTGCTGCTGCTACCCATTGCCTGGGTACAGCAGTAGAGCTCTGTCAGTCTCAGCAGTGAGCACACACCAATAGGCTCTGGGTAGCATCACCTTCCCAAAAACTTTATAACTGTCATAACCCATTTTCTATATTAAATTCTCTCTGATTAGGTGGATTCCTGTTTTTCTGACTGGATCCTGACTGACACAAAGAGAGAAAAATATATCTCCTTCCTTATATGGTTGTTGTATTAAAGAAGATAAAGATAAAAGGTGCCCAATGCAGCATATGACACAAAGGAGGTATTAAATAATAACTCCACAGCCTCATATTCATTTCTCTCCACTCTAGATCCCTTGTTCCTGAGTTCTCTATAACCTCCTACAGTGGCCACTTTGGGGACATATGCCTGTCCTTTTTTGTCTTTCTGTGTGCACTGCTCAAGGATTTCCTCCCTCTACATCTCCTTCCCCTGTACTTATAGTCATTCTCTTAAATCTCTTTTCCCCTTTCTCTCTCTCTCTCCTTATCTCTTCTTTTTTGAGTATAAATTGGTGCAGCTATTATGGAAAACAGTATGGAGATTTCTCTCTTTTTGTAACCCCTACTCTGACCTTAAGAAATATCCTTTTCCTTCCTTCCCTCTTCCCTTCCCCAGACTCCTCCTACTTACTCCCTGCTCCCTACACAATTAATCATAAAGGTCCCTGCAATACTTTGGAAGGGAAGTATGGTGCTTATCTATGGTGCATTTGCATGAAGGGAAGGAAAGAAAGACTAGACAAAGAAGATCCTGTTTTAGCAACTTTTCATATTCCTGGAAATTCCTAGAAATTCCCTCACAATCTAAGTCTTTATTGAGGCGCAGGGAGAACTCTGCTTTTTGCTGTTGTTGCTGTGGTTTTACTTTTTTTATTACATTTTGTTGCTAGTAGAGCAACAGTAAAGTTATATACAGTGTTTTTTTTGCAAATGCTCAGTAGTGTAATTATCTGATGGCTTAAATGAGATTTGTGGATTCTAACAATATTTCTAATACATTTTCTACAGAGAATATTATTTAAAATTTTTAACTTATTTGTAAACCTTTTTTTGAGGAAACAGTTGTAAATCAGGGACATCCTTGTCTTAGATTCCCAACAAACAAGAGGTTGAAAATTCATGCCAAAGTGACTCATTAGCATATGTTTTCAGGAAAAATCAGTAAGGGATTGGGAAGGGGGACCAAGGAAAAGAAGGGAAAGCAAGGGTGTCACCCCTCAGTCAACAGCTACTCTGAGGGGGGATGAAAATTCTCAGGCAGGTGGGCTGTTTGCAGCCTTAGGCAAAGTGGGGTTAAACAGCATGAGAGAAGCCCTCTGATAAAACAAAACAAACAACAGACAAAAAAACACAAGTTCTAGCTTTGGGGATAATAACATCTAAGGAACCAGCATAGAAAAATGGTAAAGGGCTTGAGGGGATATTAGTGGAGCACTGACAGCGTATGTGACCTGCCTGCAGTTTTATTAGTTTCACAGGTGTTTGCCCTTGTTTATTGAATGAGTGACTGAATGAATTTGGCTTTGTAGATATAATCTTTGTAAAGAAATAAATGTATCTCTTGTCTCCCATGTGTTCTTCAATTTTAAAATGTCTTTCCCTTCTGTTTTTCTTCTTTTCTTTCTTATATATTTATAAGTAGTAAAATAATCATTCACATTTATGAAGTGCTTAATCTGGTCAGGTACTCACTTGATTTTGTTTATGGGGTGTTTGGTGTGACCCGGGTATTTTATTTAATCCTCATAACATTCTCCCTGAGATCAGTAGTATTGCTGTCCCCACTTTTAATTGGGGGTTGTATACAGATTAAATTATACCCTAATAAATGAATCTGGATCCATCTGACTTTTTCCTCCTCTCCCCTTTACTTCTCACCATCTCGTTTCTGTGAGAGTGTGTGTGTGCGCGCGCGCACACACAGAGTGATTCTTATAACCATTCACTTTAATGGGAGTCGTTTGCAGATATCAAGTCCCAGTGAGTATATCAGAGAGGGAGTAAGCCGCCTTGGTTAAAATAACACTGTGCAGTAGAACAGAAAATAAGATGTCACGGCAAACTAAACATCTTCACTTTCACAACATACAAAGGAGCTCCCTACATATAGATTTGACCTGCCCAGAAATTGCCAGAACCTTTAGCAGGGGCCAGGTGTTGGTGAATTTCACCTGAACCCCAGGGAGGCCCAAAACATAGGGCAGGAAAACCGGGTGTCCTCCCTCTGGTCATTCCCCAGCCCCTCTCCATGGTTCAGTCACCTCAGATATTTGTCCAGAAAGTGAAGATGTTTAGTTTGCCATGACATCTTATTTTCTGTCTCACTGCACAATGCTATTTTCACCAGGGCAACCAAGCTCTCCGATAAACTTTGAGAACATTTGAGCCAGCTTGACAGTGAAAAGACTCAGTGCACTCTAAGTTTTATATATTTATTTATTTCACTTTATTCCATGTTTAGTATGACTGAGTAACCAGTTCAATGGGAAAAAAGGTGGGGTGGGAAACCAGTGTGGATTGTATAATAAAGCAGCCCTGGTTATTGTACACTATATCCCAATATTCCTTTCAAAGTACAGATTCTTAACACGGAGAGATTACGTGTGATGGGCAGCTGATATTTCACCCCAGTTCACGTTATGGCTCTGAATAGGAACAAGCAAGGGTGTACCTCTTCAGATAGTCAGAAAGCGCATGCCTCCAAGGATTGTGTTAACCAGGTAATGCAGAAGCAATGAGAAAGGTAAGGGCTCAATAATCATGGAACAAAAACAAAGGCACCAAAAATCTGCAACCAAACTCTGGTTAGCAATATTTCCAGTAGCAATAGTACCAAGCGTAAAAGCAAGCCTTCTCACCACTTGGTGTCTGTATTTTCACCATCTGCATGGGCGGTCCCCTTCAGCATCTCCTATGTTTCTTTCCAGTTTTCAGAGGACCCCTTTTTCATCTCGTATTTTATTTAGGAGAGATTGGACTTGAATTCTATTTTGTCTCCCTGTCTGGGGCCTAGGTAATGTAGAATTAAAAAGCTGAAAATTGGAAAGGACTTGAGAGGTCATTGAGCATAATTCCCATCCAATGCAAAAGGCCTCCTTCTGGAATACATGGGATGATGGTGGCCTCACAATCTTATCCAGTAGCAAACAAAATTGTTGAATAGTATCCTCCTATGTAGAGTTTCCAGTGTGATTTTTTAATTTTTTAAAATATATTTTATTGATTTTTTACAGAGAGGAAGCGGGAGGGATAGAGAGTTAGAAACATTGATGAGAGAGAAACATTGATCAGATGCCTCCTGCACACCCCCTACTGGAGATGTGCCCACAACCAAGGTTCATGCCCTTGACTGGAATCAAACCTGGGACCCTTCAGTCCGCAGGCCAACGCTCTATCCACTGAGCCAAACCAGTTAGGGCTGTGCTTTTATTTCAATTGTTTTTGTCTTAAACATGTCTTCTTACAGTTTTACTCATTTAACACCTACTTTTAGGGACAGAAAGCTATTTCCATAGGCAGGCCATTAAATCTCTTGACAGCTCCAGATGATAGGAAACTGCAAGATCTAATTTTTTTCTCCTTTTAGAAGATGGAGAAACTCCATCCCACACACAACCTCCCAGCAGCTCTGTAACTCTTATTTTCTGTAAGACGGAGAAAATTGTGTGGCCCTGTATTAGTTTGCTAGGGCTGTCATAACAAAATACTGCAGGCTGGGGAATTTATTTGCTCACAGTTCTGGAAACTGGAAATCTAAGATGAATGTCTTGCAGATGGCTACCTTCTCACTGAGTCCTCACACTGCCTCCTCTCTGCTCACAGGCCTCCCTGGAGTCTCATCCTCTTATTATAAGGACTCTGCCCTACTGGATCAAGACCCACCTTTATGGCCTCATTGAACCTCAATTGGCTTTTTAAAGGTCCTACCTCCAAATACAATCACATTGGGAATTGTGGCTTCAACATATGATGAATGGGCAGGGGGGGGGGGGGGGCGCCAGGACACAAATCAGTCCATAACAGACTTTCTTGCAGGGCTGAACACATGCGGGACAGCAGACCTGCACACCCTAGAGTCCTCCCACTTGTTCCAGGCTCAGAGCTCGGGGACACCATGGGGCTGTCCTCTCTTTGCAGAGATGATGGGACACAAAAGGAGTTGGCGGAGTTCTAACTCTTACTTGCTGCCTATAAGCCTTACTGCACTCCCCCAAAACAGGTTTCCAGGGCACCCTGAGGATCCCATAGAGACTCATCTTCAGTTTAAAACAAACAGGGTAAGAAATCACTGTGGGGCCTTATGAGCAGAGAGGTCCCCACTTCCTAAGTGGAATCTTAGTAATCCAATTTTGGTGGCCCAAATCTTTTTAATGTTCTTGACTATTTCCTTCAAGTCTTTATTTTTCATTGTGTTCCTGAAAATGAGCATTTTATGAATTAGTAATTACTCTTGGTGAAGCTGGGTATTCCCCCACTTCTCCCCACCAGAAACTAATAAGGTTTTTTTTTGTTTGTTTAAGTTTTGATGGTGAAAAGCTTAAACACATACACATTTTGTTTTACATTTTCAGGTTATTTTGCTTTCTGCCTACCTCTAGGGATACATAGTCAAGAAATGCTTGTGACAGGTGAGTAGGTAAACAAAAAATGCTCAGACAAAACATAAGATGGACCAATGATATTGCAGCCAAGAACTGAATGAACCCAGGGCCTTTATGGAAATGAAGGAAACTGAGGTGACACTCAGACTGGAAACTTCTCTTTCTCCCCAAAAGCCCAAATGGTCTAACACACAGCTCCGAGAAGGCGGTTCAGGGACCCACCAGCAGGGACACTGATTGGAGGAGAGTCATGCTCCCACGAATCGCAGGGTTTCAGCAGCAACAATAAATAGGGTAAGAAAATGCACATAGGGACTGAGAGTTTCCTGCAATTATGACATCAGCCCTTGGACAAAGACTGGTCTAGTCAGCATTGATCACAATGAGACAGACAACACAGGCTGCAGGAGCAAGGTGATAGTTAAGGCAAAACCAGGACTGTGGTGGAACTGGAAGCTCCAAACCTGTCACAGAAAAAGAAAGAAAGATGTGACGGGGAGGGTGGGTAGGTCACCTCGGAGAACCCAGTCAAGCCAGTATTTATATATACAAGTGACGTGAGCGTGTGCATGTTCAGGTTGATTGCTTAGGAAATAGCATCTCATTCATTTCATGCTGCTCTCAGGCCTTCTTGAGTTTTTAGTAAGAATTCCTGCATCGTAAGGACCTGAAGAGAAGGAGCTGATGAAAGGGGCGGAGGCCGGGGGAGAGGATGGCAATGAACTGTCCCATTAAAATCCAGGGTCCAGATTACAAATATTGAGGATGGAACCACCCATCCTTTCTTTCTTCCTCCCTCTTCCTCTGTCCCCTCTTCTTCTTGCCCAAATGAACTTCTCATTCAGGAAATTCTCACAAGCACAGGCACTGGGCAAGGCAGGGTGCTCTGACCCTGGGCTGCCTGGGCTTCCTGCCTGCACACAGCCATCCCTGCCCAGGTGCGCTGACAGAGCAGGGGGCTCCGGGCCCAGAGGAGGGGTAATTACCCCAGCCAGAGCAGGAGAAGGAAGGGTTCCACGGTGGCTTCACAGAGGAAAAATTATATGTTCAGTCCAAAGCTGTTGAATTCAAAAGGCAAATCGGAGTTACCAGAGGTATCCCAAGGCAAAGCGCTCCTTGAAAGTCACCTCCCACTCCTCAGATGTCAAAGGATCCCATTTCAGACTTATCAAAGCAGCGGGGATTAGCAGGGCCACACCCCCCTACAGCTCTGCTCACTCCTCTCCACTTCTTGGTTTGTCTAAATAGTTGTTTTGGTGAGTGAGAAGAAAGAATGGGAGGTAATTAGTGTTTCCTGTAATAGTCCGTGTTTAGTTTTGTAATCCTCTGTCAGGTTTATTTTCATGTTAAGCAAAGGAAGTCCCACTGGAATATTATAATCTCCTCTTAGTGTTAGCACAAAGCCTTGGTGTTTAAATTAATAGAAAAAATTTCCAAGGAAACTAAGGCTCTTCTCAAGAGTGGAGTTTAAGGAGCACAGCCTTCTTCAGAGCTCGGCTTGCCCCACAGTGTTTAAGGCTGAGGTGAGACCTTTTCTAAGAGGCCGGGTAGGGGTTAGGCTTGAACTGTATGATCTGTCAAAGGTTACATGTATACCTGGCATTCTGCTCCTGCAGGGCCTCACTCTCCATCCCCCTCTGCCTGGAACTGCTGCCCTGGTTCAGGCCTGTCCGAGGCCCCTGCGCCACTGTAACAATCTCCTGACTTGACTCTCACCTACTGCACTGCCTGTGACTACCCACCCCACTGCGCTCCTCATTGGCTCCAAAGCTCCCCAGAGCCCTCAACCCGGGTCCCAGGAACTAGGTCCTAATCCAGCTTTTCTCCCTGACCCCCAATGCTCACCTTCACACAGTCATTCCCGGCAAACTATTGTTCTTCCCTCGTCCATCTTGCATTTTCCTATCCCCATGGCTTCGTCTCTTCCCACTCCTTGGCAGGGCCAGACCTGGCCCATTCTTCAGCTGGGACTGCCTCCTTCATGGCGTTTCCTCCACCGCTTCAGGCTGGCAGTGCCTCCTCCCACCCTCTGTATCCCATGGACTCCAGCTCTATCTGTCTATAGCACTGACCAATTTTCGCTTGGTATTATAGACTTCTAATCCCTACAAAACTCATGAATATGTCTCAAGAGAATGGAACATGACAAGTAAAGCTGAAGACCTCTTCACCTCCATCCTCACTCCCTTCTCCGCTCCCCAGAGGTAATCACTCTGGTGAGTTTGGTGTGTTTGCCTTCTAGGTTGGTGTCTACATTATCTACATCTATGTATATCTATCTACAAATACAAATAAATGTAAACAAATATCATATACATTACATGTAAACATATTTAATTCTGTGCTTGCCTTTCTAAAACAGCATTGTTTTTTTAGATCTGCCCATGTTGCTACATATAGATTTAGAGACTTTGTCTATTCAGTATTCTACGAAGTTTCATCATATGACAACACTTCACATTTTATTTAGCCTATCCTCTTTATTCATGGACATTCTGTTCCCTCTGCCTGGGATATTTTTCTGCAAGCCGGCCCAGCTAACCAACATCCAGGTATTGCCTCCACTATAAAGTATTTTCTGACCCTCACGCTGAACTGAGTATTCCTCCTCTCCTCTATCACCACCCTTTCAATTCATAATGCCAGGAAGACTGACACCCAAACCCCTCCCCACTGTCATGTGCAGTAGCTGCTCCTTCCTCCAAAGCCCTGGCATCCGATGGCCAAAGGCCTGGAGGCTCAACTTGCACTCTGGCAAGGATAGCTCTCTCTCACTCTCCAGGGAACCACAGTGCTGACTTTTAAAATAACAACATATTCAGCAGCTGGTACACACTTTTGTGTTTTTGTGTGAGCTCCGTGAGAGTGGCCACTCATTGTTGTGTCTCAGGAACCCGGCACAGAGTCTGACACTTAGTAGGTCCTCAGAAAATGTGCTGAACTTTTCTGTTGGATAAGAATCCTTAGGGGTTTCTGATTTAGAGTCTTTTCCTTGAGGAATGCACTATGTTTTAAGAAAATGCTTATTCCCAGCTGCACAGTTTAGGTACATAAAATTTGCGTATTGCAATAAATACTTGGCCTCATGAATTTCTAGCCTGTTAAATAACAAAACTTAAAATGCTAGGTAAGCATGTAAAAAAAGATAGCATCATAAATACCAGAAAATTACAGGTTGGTGATTTTTCCCCCCTTTGATCTTGTAACTTTTTACCAGATGAAAGAGTGATTGCCTCAGAGAGAGTCTTGAGTAGTTTTTCCTTATATTGCTTGCTGCTGATCTCTTTGGGGCAAGGAGGGAAGCACCCATTATAGTGGACACCGACTAGGGTGGTGGCTCCCCAGTTCACAACACATCTCCCTTCACTAGGAATATCCCCGAACAAAGGTGTGGGCAATCAGAGACTAAATCTTACTAGTGAGAGGGATTGGTTGAAGGATAGACCCCTGACTGAAGCAGGGCCAATTGGTCTCTCTTCCAGAATTTGAAACTTGAAGTTTTATAAGACCAGTGACTGGAGTCATGGAGTGGAGTTAACATAATGGCAGCCCCTGGGGAGGTGGTTCACAGATCCTGCTACGGAGGTCTCCTGAAGGTCCTGCTCTGAATCCAGTCTTTCCTTGATCTTGTGAGCCAACCCAAGTTCTTTTCAATACATTACCTTTTTGGATAAACTCATATATCCATAAACTCGTCTACCTATTCCAGGTTAAAAATCCAGGATTTTATTGCTCAAACATTCTCTCATTCTTTCTGAAGGGAGCTGAGACTCAGCCTGATCTAGATATGGAGTAGAGCTCAGCTGGACTGGTCAGTGGTCATCTGTTACACAAGAATTCCTGTCACCTGGGCAAGATGGGGAAGCAATAGAGTCTTCAGTTATCTAGAGCTAAAGGGGAAGGCTTGTTCTACTAAAGAAAGAACATTTGGCTTGCCTTTTAAGCAGCTATTTGGTTATAAAAGTAGGGAAAATTTAGTGTAATTCCTATCTTGAGTTTGCTAATCAGCATGACAGCACCACTGGTGTCAAAATCTCATCAATCATGTGAACCAAAGCAGTGCCCTAGACTTTAGGAAATTAAACATTGACTATGCTGAGCAAAGATAGCCATTACTGTAGAACTATGCCTTGCAAGGAAATATGGCTCAAGAGGCTTTAAAAATGAAATTTTAACGATGAGATTGCAAATAAGTACAAAGAAGAAGAAAAAGGTAAGTAGAGAAGCAGTGTGATTTCTTCGGGAACTCCCTGATAAGCCCAGATTTTTTAATATGAAAGAACATGGTCCCCAACCTCAAGGACATTGCAGTCTGGTGGAGAAGATAAAACTCTTAACCTAATAATTCAAACCCAAAGGGGAAAGTGCTGAGAACCCTGTGAGAGAGAGTGGGAGGTGACAGAGCAGCCACCTCCAGCTGGGGGATAACTTCTTATCCTGGTCATTATTTGTTTTATATAGACCAGATCGGGCTCTTCATCACATTACTTTTATTCACTCCTGTTTTGGGGCACCTAGTAAGTGCTCAGTAAATACTGTATTGCCTGAGTAGTTGATCTGCATGACATTAAAGATTGCTAGCATTAGTTGAGCCTTAAGTAACTACCATTTACTTATTACTCTAATGAAAGGCACGTTATGGACATTACCTCATTCCATCCTTACACTACGTCTACACATAAGTTGTATTCTTCCCACGTTATAGATGAGAGAACTATCTCTGGGAAAATATAAAATGACCTGCCCAAGACCACACAGCTAGTAAGGGGTAGAGTCAGGATTCAAAGCCAAATACTAAAGTCTTCCCATTCTACTCTATGCTTCTTGGGAGATGTTACAGAATATAAAGTCCAACTCTTCATTTCACCTACAGCCAGGGAAACTGAGTTCCCCAGATGGATGGATTCATTTCCCTAGAAGCAGCACAGAGGCAGAGTCCAGCCAGGCTTTTGTGTTATCTAGCTGGTTTACCTTTCTAGTTTACGTGGCTCTCAACCTGCCCATCAGAACGGACCATTTTTGTGCCCTCAGGTGTTGTCTCTACATGTCTTCCATCATCTGTGACTCTTTTTTTTATTAGACTTTTAAATCCTGGAGGTCAGCAATTCTAATCAAATGAGTGCCCAATATAGGATTGAATAGAATTCTTGTTGTCTTAAAAAGATGCAAGTCAGCCAAAACCGGTTTGGCTCAGTGGATAGAGCGTCGGCCTGTGGACTGGAAGGTTCCAGGTTTGATTCCGGTCAAGGGCATGTACCTTGGTTGCGGGCACATCCCCAGTGGGGGGTGTGCAGGAGGCAGCTGATCGATGTTTCTCTCTCATTGACATTTCTAGCTCTCTGTCCCTCTCCCTTCCTCCCTGTAAAAATCAATAAAAAATAAAAAATATAAATATATATATATATATATATATATATATATATATGCAAGTCACTTTTTTATTAGTACTTTGCAAAAGAATTCATTTTATAAAGCGTTCTCCAAATCCTATAGGAAATGTATTAGGACCTCACTGTTTGCTCTAACCCCAGCTTGGAAGAACCTAAAGTCTATTTCTTGCTTAAAGTTTTCCAGTGGTCTTCTTTAAGTCTAGTGTATTACCTAAAGCTTTCTTGTCAACTTGATATGAGATTCTTACCATAAAGACAGAAAACATAAAAACTCCAAGTAAAAAGATTACAATATCATCATATTGCTCCATCAACTGATGAACAGTTAAACAAAATATGGCATAACCAAATGATGGAATATTATCCTATCACAAAAAGGAAGTACTGATTCATGCTATACCATGGATGAACCTTGAAAACATTATGCTAAGTAAAAGAAGTCAGACACAAAAGGCCAATATTCTAGGATTCCATTTATATGAAATGTCCAGAATTGACAGATCTATAGTGACAGAAAACAGGTTAGTGGTTACCCTGATTTGGGGGAGGGGGAAATTGGGTGGGTCGTAGCTAAAGAGTGCATACAGGGTTTCTTTGGCGGATAATGAAAATGTTCTAAAATTTGTTGTAGTGATAGTTGTACAACTCTATGAATATACCAAAGATACTCTATGAATATACTAAAAACCATTAAATTGTATACTTTAAGTGGATGAATTATATCTTGTTAGCTTTGTCCCTCAGGCTGAGCTTTGACAGAAGTAGTTTGACAACAAAATGGGCCCTTCCCAATTTTTCAACCCCAACTTCCCTGGCAGGAAGTATTGCCTTTATTTCACTCTGATTAGTAACAGGAAGCGTTCTGTCTTGACAGGGAGAGATGGGTAAGGAGGCAGACTGCACCCATTAGGGGGTGCAAGGACCCTTAATGAAAGGCCAGGTTGTCACTAACCACTCGGGAGGGATTGAAAAGGGCCCCCGGTTAAACCTAAGATTGAACAGACCAGAGAGATGAAAAATTGGGAGATCAAATCTGCAATCCACAGGCCTTGAAAACACCCGAAGTTAATCTCACTGCTGTGGCATTCCTTTTGACTTCTTTCTTTATTAAAGGAGACTTTCTTTCATGTGGTGTTAACTTAAAACTCCACTAACAAAGTAATTGCCACTTCTGTATTTAATTTTTTTTTTGTCCCAGACTACAAAAGACAGCTGAGTTTTCCCTCACATCATAAATCTTGGGCTTGTTGTTGATGAATTACCGTGTGTGTGTGTGTGTGTGTGTGTGTGTGTGTGTGTGTGTGTGTGTTAAATTCGGCTCCTATTTCAGTCATTCTGCCAACTTCCTGGAAGCACACTGTTAATGGTCGTAGCGACCAAGCGCCGAAGGTTTCGCTGATACTTGTTGGACAGCAGTTTTCAAGGCAAGGAGGGGAGAGTTGATCAGATTCAAGCAATGTGAATAATAAAGCTTTGAGGCTGGGAGGGCGGCTCGCAGAGGTGATGCATAATTCATCAGGCGAATTAATCAAGTCCCCTTTGCTATGCCCATTGCAATTACTGAGAACTCGCGGAGTCATCAGCTTTCTCTCCCTCCCTCTGCCTGGTCCCTTGTCCTGGCAGCTGCACTGGGCTAGAGTTGCTGCTACTGAGGTGGAGTATCCTGGGCAGAGGGTACCCAAGACCGCGCCTCCCTCTGCCTCCGCTGGGCGAGGTTTTCTCCGAGGCCCCAACTGGGGAAGCGCACGCAGGGGTTTGGTGTGCAGCAGAGCAGAGAGTGGGGACAATTAGTTTTCTTCATGCTTGGCTGAGCCTTAGTGTAGGGACGGACCGGCTTAGAGGGTGAGGCAGATCGCAGATAATAGAAGCTTCATTTCCAACTGACCCTCCAAGCGTTCCGCCAGGCCCGGGAGAGAGGAACAATGCCGACCACCGCAAGGAACGCCGGTGCTGCGCTCCCGCCGAACAAGGAGGAAAAAACAAAAGCAATAGACAGGCTTTGCCGTGAAACGGTTTCTATAGTCCCCACCAAAAGAATGAAGAAAAGAAAAAAAGGCCCTATTGAGGACAGATAATAAAGTCTGATAATGGAAAATATATTTCTCACACAAACAAGAAGCGCACACACACTCATACACACGGACCATTGTGTGCGCAAGTTCCTTCTAGTCCAGGGATGTGTCTCCGAGAACGAAAAAAAAAAGCCTCACATAGAAGAGCCCTCACTATGTGACCTTGTAGCTCTCTTAGGGGTCACCAAAAAGGATGTGAGGGACTTGAGTTTAACAGCACGCACCAAAGATGAAAACAAAAAAGTTTTCAAACCGGAGGGAGAAATGAAACACTCCTATAGTTGGTGCTCTTAGCCTTCTCTTCAGTTGATCTGTAACTATGTAATAAACCTTCCCCAAAACTTAGTAGCTTGAAATAAGAGCCATCCTATATAATAAAAGGCCAGCCACTGGAGCGGAACGACCGGAACGACCGCTCGACCAGTCGCCATGAGGTGCATTGACCACCTCTTGGTCCCTCCTCCCCCCTCACCCTCTGGCCCGCAGGCTCTGATAGCAGCATGGCAAACAGGGAACCACAGCGAACGTGGGGGGGGGGGGGCGGAGAGGGTGGCAGCGGGGTGGGACTGGGGACTGGCAAGCAGCGGTGAGTGGCGAGCAGGCAGAAGATGGCCCTGATCACAGGCTAGGCCTAGGGACCCTACCCACACATGATTTCTGGGCCTGTAGTCCTATATAATAAAAGCCTAATATGCAAATTGTCCCCTCAGGCGGTTGTTTGACTGGGAGTTTGACCGGGAAACTGGGAGTTCAACTGCTCACTATGATGTGAGCTAACCACCAGGGGATGGTGTGGAACATGGCAGGCGTCGGTGACACGGCACTGGCAGCAGGCAGCAGTGGAGGTGTTGCAGGCCCCGATGGGCCCCAATGAGAGCAGGACCATGGCAGGATGGTGGAGCAGGTGAGCGGGCGGCGCCAGGCCAAAGTGGGTGCAAGTGAGGGCCCTATAGCCCCGCCGATCGCCCCACAGATGGCAACCAGCAGCGGCAGCAGGGGGCGAGGCCACCGCCTGGCTCCCAGGCGCTGAGGGAGAAAGGGCAAATAGCGACTTTTTTTTGCTATTGGCTCCATGTAGTATCAGCTGAAATACTAGAGGTCCAGTGCACGAAATTTGTGCATGAGTAGGGTTCCTAGCAGCTGCTGGTCAGGACCTTCCTTCGTTCTGTGCCACCCCCTTGGTGGTCAGCGCACATCATAGCGAGCAATCAAACTCCCGGTTGAAGTCCTGAGGGGATACTTTGCATATTAGACTTTTATATATAGATAGATTTCTTCTAATTATTTTTCTTTCAATGTGCATGAATCTGTGCATGGGGTCACTAGTTTTATTATATACTAGAGGCCTGGTGCATGATATTTGTGCACAGGTGGGGTCCGGCTGGCCAGCCCCGATCAGGGCTGATTGGGCCAAGCTGGCTGGGTGGAGGGGACATGGGCGGTTGGCCGGCCAGCCCTGGCCCCTGTTCAAACTCCTGGTCAAAATCCTGGTTGAGGAGACAATTTGCATATTAGCCTTTTATTATATAGGATGTTTCACAGTTCTGAACCCAAGTTTTGACAGGTGCAGTTGGATGATTCATTGGCTCCATGTAGTATCAGCTGAGGTGACTTGATGGCACTCACCTGTTACCTGGTCTGGTCTGAGGGCCCAAGATGGCTTAGGAAAGGATGTCTGGAAGGCTGATGAGCTCAGCTGGGCTTCCCACTAGAGCACCTACCTGTAGCCTCTCCAGCATCAGGGCTCCCACACAGAATGTTCCCAGGGCCTGGGTCTGGAAACCGGCATAGCATCCCTTCCACCATATTTTATGAGAGCTTCCTGAGGAGGGGACTCACTAGGAAGAGTATAATGAATATGCAGTCATCTTAATCCACTGCACTTTTCCTCACTGTGGGAAGAAGAAAGAGAAACATTAAGTTACAGATGGCTCCCAGTGTGTGGTATGTGGCATTTGGAAACATTAAAATAAGCAAAGAGAATCACCCTTATAATTACTACCCAGCAACTCAAGTCACACGTTTTCATAAGGGTAGACTTGGGTGACGCTCCGAGGAGAGGTAGGATGTGTGTGTGGACTAGGAGGAGAGGTCTCCAAATAAATTTTCTAGCCCTGTTTTTGCTCAGTGGTTAGAGAGTAGGCCTGTGAACCTAAGGGTCAAGGGTTTCATTCCCAGCCAATAGTATGTACCTCAGTTGCAGGTTTGTCCTCGGCCCCTGTCAGAGCATGTGCAGGAGGCAACCAATAGATGTGTCTCTCTCATGTTGATGTTTCTCTCTCCCCCTCCTCTTCCTCCCTTGCCAAAAAAAAAAAAAAAAAAAAACTATGGAAAAAATATCCTTGAGTGAGGATTTAAAAAAATTCCTAAATCTCCAATTCAAATGTTTTTCTCCTTTTCCATACATGGCCAACTTCCTCTAGTTTTGTACCTAAATAATCATTTTTCTGTGGCTGCAGGCTCCAAAGGATTTATTTCTTTGGTGAATGAATGAATCTGACTTAGCTTCATGAAGGTAGAAATTCATCTTAAATGTCTTCTTTGTATTTATCAAGAACTATGTAGTGCATTGGCCTTACTGGGTTTTTTTTGTTTGTTTGTTTGTCTGTTTCTTTTTCATCAGTTGATTCTGACTCCTCCATCCTGGCATAAGTTATTAGGAGGAAAGTTCACTATAACATAGCTTGTCTCCCACTGCCTCATTTTGCCCATCCATTCTTACTGGATGTTTTCCTTCTGCTTCATGGGATGGTGCTATGGTCTGAATGTTTGTGTCTCCTCCCTCCCCCAAATTCATGTTGAAATCCTAATCCCTCAGGGTGATAATATTAGGAAGTGGCAACTTGGCAGATGATTAGGTGATGAAGAAGGAGCACTCATGATTGGGATTCGTTTCCTTATTAAAGAGACTCCAGAGGGCTCCATTTCCCCTTCTCTATGTGACTACACAGCAAGAAGCTGGCCACCTCCAAACCAGAAGAAAGCCCTCATCAGACACTGAATCTCCCAGAACCTTGATCTTGGACTTCCCAGCCTCCAGACCTGTGAGAAGTAAATTTCTGTTATTTATAAGTCACCCAGTCTGTGGTATTTTGTTATGGCAGCCAGGATGAACTAAGGTGATTTTTTTTTTCTCTTTTCTCTAAGTTTTACACTTTACGTAAAGAGTTCAATATCTCCGGTTTATAAGACTTGGTTTCATGGAGACTCTAGAGTTTCTAGGCCCCATTCAGTAGTGAGAAGCCGGGCAGGGACTCTGACGACACAGCCACAAGGGGAAGGACTAACAACAGAGCTGGGAAATTCACCCCTTTTATTAGTCCTTTGCATCTGTCAAATGCCAATTCAGACTTCCATCAACAGGCGTATTTAAAAGGATACATGTTAGGGAAATTTGTTATCCATGCAATTTCAATAAGAGCCAATTCTATTAACTCCTCCAAAGCCCATGCATTATGGCTTGGCTTTCAGGAGTGAGCCTTGAATAAACTTTGCAGTGATTTCACAACACTCCCATTATGGCTGTTCCATTATGAAACAGATGAACATTTTCTTGAACAATTAGACAGGGTTGTGTAGAATAAAGAGTGAGGTTTGCCTGAGATCACGGAAACCTATCGGCTTAGGTGATTCATTTTCTTCCAACAAGGCAGCCCATAATACGCTTTTCTTCTGGAGCCTTGTCTTGCTTCCCATTTCAATTAGTGACAGTGGCTGGAGAATGGGAAGAATGTCTTCTTCATGTCCTTGTGCTGCAAACAGGACTGGCCAATGAAGAGCAGTGAGGGAGGGAAGAGGAAGCAGCTGCAAGGAAACCCAGTCTGCTTTCTCAGAGAGGCTCCAGCAGTGCAGGGATGGGGCCTGGGGGAACCACGTGGCAGAGCTAAGAGGGGGAAGAAAGACTTGGGTGCAATTCAGCAGGGAACTGGGTCACTGCAGGCTGAATGGCAGGCACCATGTGACACTAAGAAGCATCCACTGCTTCTCAAGACTGAGGCCAGCCAAAACCGGTTTGGCTCAGTGGATAGAGCGTCGGTCTGTGGACTGAAAGGTCCCAGGTTCGATTCCGGTCAAGGGCATGTACATTGGTTGCGGGCACGTCCCCAGTGGGGGATGTGCAGGAGGCAACTGGTCGATGTTTCTCTCTCATCGATGTTTCTAGCTTTCTATCCCTTTCCCTTCCTCTCTGTAAAAAATCAATAAAATATATTTAAAAAAAAAAAAAAAGACTGAGGCCAGTCTGATCCTCGGGCCTTGACCCCTGCTGGTTTGGGCATATTGAATTGTCACACTTTCTACAAGTCATTTGTACATGTATGTGTCTTGACATACTTCTGCCGTGTTGCTTTTTTTTTTTTAGACAGAGAGTGTCATTGTTTCCTGTCACCAGGTATATCAATTGCTCATTCTTTCAGATACAATGTGAAAATGAGAGAAATTCAATATCACCAGTTCGGTTGTTCATGTATTCATTCTCTCATTGAATTAGGACTTATTGGGCATACAGTGCATACATTGATTTCCAGGCATCCCAACTACTGGGCATGAGCTCTAGTTCAAGAGAGGCAAGCTTTTTATCTTTTGTGTCTGCCTTCTCCTCCATCAAATTACTCATCCTCTACATCCACATACAAGTCACCTTTGGCAAACATTAACAGACTGCCTCTCTATTCCAGACCCTGTTTTAGGCACTTGCAATCAACAGTGACCAGAATACAGGTCCTGTATTAGTTTCCTAGGTCCACCTCTAAGAAGTGCCACAAACTGAGTGACTTAAAACAACAGAAATGTATTCTCTCACAGGTCTGGAAGGTGAGAAGTCCAAATTCAAGGTGTCAGCAGAGCCATGCTCTTTCCAAAGGCCCTAGGCAAGGAAGGCAAGAAGGAAAGCAAGGCCTTCCTTGCAACTTACAGTCTAGAAGGGAAGAAATAAAAAGTAATTGTGGCCTTGAGTGATAGGTAATATGATAAAGTCTGCACGAAGCCCAAAGGAAGATGCAAATGAGACATCATCTGTGGCAATTGGTCTGGAAGTTGATATGCACTAAAGAAGAAAGGGATAGAGATGGCCAGATCCTAGTTCCCAATCGGCTGCCCATTAGCTCTATACACTATGAGGGTGCAATGCAGAAGACACAGTTGTTATTTTCATTTTATGGAACACCAAACCTGTGAGCTTGGGTCTTTGTGCCTCGGCCCCAGCTAGCCATATGGCCTGCCCCAGCGTCTCTCCCCGTGTACACTGCTAGGAATTTAACCCTCCACACTGGACCCCTTCACAATAAGGAGAATCCAAGCAAAGGAAGTACAAGGGAAAACAAGGGTTTCTAACCAAGGCCCATTCATTGCAGAGCTTCACAAAGAGGTAAACCAAAGCAAACACACCACACAATCATATGGGGGCTTAGCCTCTTCCTAATTCCCAGCCCCATTGTCTAGCAGTGCCCTTGGCCCCAGACTCCCCCAGTGTCCCTCTTCCTTCTCTGGGTTGCAAAGAAGATGATAGGAGCCATAGGGTTTTTTTCCTAAATATTAACAAAAATAATTTTTAAAGGAGCTGTTTGATGAGTTGTTTGAGTTCTTCTATGAAAATGAGAAGAGGATTGAGGGACAGGCTGGGAGAACCTAATAGGTAAAGGCTGAGTAGCAGCCTAAACACGACCATGATCACCAACATGTAAACATTCTGGTATTATAATTTTGGTTGGAAAACACTTCAGGCAGAAAGATGCCTTTGGACCTAAAGCCACCCCACTGTCTCTGGGACCCTATGCTACACAGACAGGAGCCTGGGTTCTTTAAAAGTCCTTTTGGCAACAATGTTTTATAACTGATGTGGGAACTGTTCTGATCTATCAAAAATGATATTAGAACCTGCACCTAAATGTTGAAAGGTCCCAGAACCATCCAGATGAATCATCAGGCATAAGCCTGATGAAGCATTTAATTAGTGCTAGTGTTGGTGAGCGGGATTCACCTAAGCAATCTGGATACATGGTGTTCAATCAAGTGCCACATGTCTCTCACTCACTGCAGGGCCATAGGTGTGTCTGCTCCCATTCCTTCCCCTCTGGGGCTATGGTCTAAACCAGTGGTCGGCAAACTCTTTAGTCAACAGAGCCAAATACCAACAGGACAACGATTGAAATTTCTTTTAAGAGCCGAAAACCGACTTCTGCGCATGGGCCACGAAGTTTCAATCGCACTGTACATGCGCGCCCGCACGTGGTATTTTGTGGAAGAGCCACACTCAAGGGACCAAAGAGCCGCATGTGGCTCGCGAGCCGTGGTTTGCCGACCACTGGTCTAAACCATATAAGATAGAAGAACATCACACCAAGGACTTGGGCAAGCCTGACCTGGGAGCAAAAGAAATGGACTGCAAGGTCTAGCCTGCGTGCACACCTCTGATAGACCGCTATCCAAAAGAGTATCTGACTTGATCCTCACCTTGAGTCGTGTTACAAAGGACCCCTTCCTATTACCTCACACTCCAGGAAAGGTGGGACACCTCAACGCCCCTTAGGAAACATATAATATCAATCTTCCCCCTGCCCAGGGGGAAAAGAGGACTGGGACATCCGAGATAACACTATTGTGTGTCACATACCAGCATCTTAGTCTCATGAGAGATGTCCTCCTCGGGCACACCCATTTAGAACATCCTGAGTTGATGAGCCAGTAGCTGTTTCTCAGTTCTGGAAACCCAGCTCTCCTCCCATCCTGAGCAAATCATCACCTCTTCCTCAGTGATACTGACTTTTCCCGATACAGATGCTCCATCCTGATCCCTGGGACTCAAATTCGTGGAGAGGGCTTGCTGCTTCTCCAAAATGAGGCAATAGATGTTCCACTTCTTTGCAAAGACAACTGTTCCACTCCACCCAAGAGGTAGCCATCTCTTCTCCTGTTCACCATCACCTCCCTCTTGCCAGGGGGGATGCTGGAACCCCTTCAGGTCCTTTTGGAGACCTGCCTGTTGCCCTTTGTCCTCTGAGTGAATGTCATGGTGCTGAGGGGGATCCCCCACCAAGTGGGGGTAGGCTGAGTGCTAATACAGCACTGAGACAGACCAACCCTGGTCTCCAAGAGCATTTCATAGCCTGGCAGGGGTCCCGAGTGCTGCACTTTAAATGCAGGTTCCCCAAATATTCTCAGCCCTCCCGTCTGGAAGGAGGCTCACCTCTGACCTGCATGTCCTAGAAGCACACATAGGGTCACAGGGAGTTTTGGGCCTCACCGGGTTATACTGAGGTGCCCCAATAACCTACCTAAAATACCCCTTGGAGGATATACCTCAGTTTAGCAATCTATTAGATGAGACTATACTTTCTGCCCCCTTGTCTGCAGCAAAACAGAAGACAGGCCCACGGTCAGCCTGGCTCTGGTCTGAAAGCAAGAATTGGGAGGAAGGGAGTGGTGTAATTCCTACATGTGGACCCACATATTGCCTTCATAGGATAATATATTTCTTTGGGATGATAGAGAATAATTGCAGACTGTTTGATCTTCATTAATTAAAACTCTTTTCATTATTATCAAGTCCCCAAGTCTCTCCTTTGATTGTAATGAATCTGGTCAGAGAATTTTCTCTTCGTATCTATGCAATGATAGAACTTTTCATCCCTGATAGGATGTGCCTAGGATTCATGACAAAAGTGGTTTGCTACTACAAAACCTAAGGTTTTGACTCTCATGTTGTGAGACAAAAAGTTGATGCATACTAGTTGTTATTCTTCACTGGTCTGAGTTTTCCTCTTCCTCCCTCTTCTCCTCCTTCTCCTCCTCCTTCTCCTCCCTCTCTTTCTCACTCTCCTATCTTGGAGAGTAGGTTTCTACTGCACATATGTTGAGTAGGGATATCATAATTCTTCCAAATGTTCCTTGGCCCACAGGAATGGACCCATATTTATAGCTTCTTCTGTTTCCCTTATGTCTGAGGTCACCATGCCCCACTCAGCACCATAAGGTGGCTTTTCCAGGATAGTAGAACCTAAATTTCAACCAACACCTGCACCCACCCCTGAGGATGAAAACCTGGGTATAATGTCCTTTTCTCAAGCATGAGCAGCTAAAACTCTTATCTTGGCCAGAAGTTGAAGGAGGACAAGTAGAAAGGAAGTGACAGCCCATGGTCATTTAAGACATTCCCTTTTCCATGAATATCCACTTGTGTACAGTACGTTATCTACCATCTTTACTTTTTGCTTTTCTGGCAATGTTGACTCACTGAAAAATACTGGTTTTTATTAAGCTCCCAATATTGTGTCTACTTGTGTTTTATAGGATTGAAAAATTAGAATCCACTTACTAAGTTACGGTGGAGTTTCTCTATAACAACTTTCATAGCCTATAGCTCTGTGATGCTGATATACCGCTCTACAAATTAGTCATCATTTAGACCATTTTGCAGTAGAGCTCATGAATTTTCCCCTTTCATGACTCTTACCTCTTAAAACTTTTCCATTGAACTTTCTCTAGAGCCTCAACCCCACCCTGCAGCTGTGAAGAGTGTTGTCCAGGCCCCATCTCAGACCAATCCTCAGGTTCTTTTTTTTTTTTTTAATTTAATAAATCTTTATTATTCAGATTATTACAGTTGTTCCTCTTTTTTCCCCTCATAGCTCCCCTCCACCTGGTTCCCATCCCACCCTCTTCCCTTACCTCCCCCCACTGTCCTCATCCATAGGTGTACGATTTTTGTCCAGTCTCTTCCCGCATCCCCCACACCCTTTTACCCCTGAGAGTTGTCAGTCCACTCCCTTTCTATGCCCCTGATTCTATTATATTCACCAGGTTATTCTGTACATCAGATTTTTAATTCACTTGATTTTTAGTTTCACTTGTTGATAGATATGTTTGTTGTTCATAATTTTTATCTTTACCTTTTTCTTCTTCTTCCTCTTCTTAGAGAATACCTTTCAGCATTTCATATAATACTGGTTTGGTGGTGATGAACTCCTTTAGCTTTTCCTTATCTGTGAAGCTCTTCCTTAACTCCTTCCACTGATAAAGAACGTGGAATTCATTGTCCACTAGACCTCCCATCCAACGCTGCCCTGCAGCATGCAATTCACTAATAATTCAATTCTGAATGTCAGCTTGGCTGGGTAGAGTAGTCTTGGTTGTAGGTTCTTGTTATTCATCACTTTGACTATTTCTTGCCACTCCTGTCTGGCCTGCATAGTTTCTGTTGAGAAATCAGCTGACAATCGTATGGGTGCTCCCTTGTAGGTAATTAACTGTTTTTCTCTTGCTGCTTTTAATATTCTCTCTTTGTCTTTTGCCCTTGGCATTTTAATTATGATGTGTCTTGGTGTGGTCCTCTTTGGATTCCTTTTGTTTGGGGTTCTCTGCACTTCCTGGACTTGTAAGTCTATTTCTTTCACCAGGTGGGGGAAGTTTTCAGTCATTATTTCTTCAAATAGGTTTTCAGTATCTTGCTCTCTCTCTTCTTCTGGCACCCCCATAATTCTGATGTTGGTACGCTTGAAGTTCTCCCAGAGGCTTCTTACACTATCTTCAAATTTTTGGACTCTTTTTCTTTTAGCTTTTCCAGTTGAGTGATTTTTGCTTCTTTGTATTTCAAATCTTTAACTTGATTCTTGCGTTCCTCTAGTTTGCTGTTGGGTGTCTGTATAATATTTTTTATTTCAGTCAGTGTATGTTTAATTTCTAGTTGGTCCTTTTCCATATCCTCGAGGGTCTCTCTCATATCTTCGAGGGTCTCACTAAATTTATTGGCCTTTTCTATGAAATTCTTGAAAAACCTTATAACCGTGGTTTTGAACTCTATCTCCAGTCGTTTGTTTTCCTCCATTTCTTTGGTTTGTGCTGTTTCTTTGTTTCCGCATTTTCGCTGCTTCCCTGAGTTGGTTAGGGTAGCTTGTGTGCTAGTTGTCCTATATGGGCCAGTGGCTTAGCCTCCCCAGTTACCTGAGGTGGACACTCTTGCTGAACCCCTTTGTGGACTGTGTGGACAGCCTTGTTGTAGTTAAGTCTTGATTGTTGTTGGTATCAGTGGGAGGAGTTGATCTCCAGGCCAATTGGCTGTGAAGATCAGCTGTGTCTACGCCGGGAGACTGCCTTATTTGACTAGACTTGCAAAATTGCAAAAGCCTCTGTGCTCAGCTTGGATGGGGCAGAGTTTCAGGGTGGAGCCTACAGCCTTGGCTTCTCGTCAGACCCGCCCTATGAGGTTCCTGGGTCTCAGTGTCCCTCGGTACTAGCTGCAAGCACCTCTGAGAGAAAGGCACCCTGGAGTTTCGCCGTTGCCAAACAGTCTAGTCTCTTCCCCAATGAATCTGGATTCCCAGATTCTCGCCTGGAACTGGGGTTCAGTGCAGTCGGAACTGGGGTTCAGCACAGTCCGGAGCTTTTGTCTCCTTCCCGCTAGGGCAATTCAGCAGCACAGTCAACAGTCCATACTCTGAGCGCATTCAAGTGAGCGCCTCCGGAGCTCTGCCTTTCGCCGCTCCCAAGTTTCCGCCTTACAGCCCAGATTCCCCCAGAATGAGCCTGGGTCCCCAGGGTCTCGCCCGGAACTGGGGTTCAGTGCAGTCGGAGCTGGGGTCCAGTGCAGTCTGGAGCTTTTATCTCCTTCCCGCTAGAGAACGCCAGCCAGGCACTCAGCCACCCCGTCCTCTCCAGCTCCGTCCTCTCCACACGCGCGCCCGTGTCTCTGTACCTCAGGCTTTTATGGCTCCTCTGATTTTCCTTGTGGTTTTCTCTTTCCTTCTAGTTGTAGGGTTTCCAGTCAGCCAGCTTTCCTGTGGTTCTGGATGATGTCCATTTTGTCTTTCAGTTGTATTTTTGAAATTGTTGTACGAGGCTGCAGTTTAGGTGTTTAACTATGCCGCCATCTTGGTTTCTCTCAATCCTCAGGTTCTTGACTTTCCTGAATCTCACTCCCTCTCTACAGCTAAGATGCCACTGATAAAGAACGTGGAATTCATTGTCCACTAGACCTCCCATCCAACGCTGCCCTGCAGCATGCAATTCACTAATAAGTGAGTAGCTGTTATCGGTCCACACTCAAACTGCTACTCCATATTTACTTCTTAAATGTATTCTTGACAGCCCACTTCAGCTTTAGAAACTGCAGATATGAATGGGGATGTGGAGAGGTATCAGGCCTTACTGTCAAAGAATGCAAGAGGTTTCTGCCATCTGCAGTTCTCTTGGTGCAACCTTCCACCCACAATCACCCACCAACCTTCCAAGCCAGCTGGTATATGATAAAAACGGCTACTGGGGTTAGCCAACAGTGGACAGGGGTTGGGTGGCCATTCCATTCAAGTTGGCATCCTGATCACCTCCCACCTAACAGCTCAGGGCCTGGGCCCAGCCCTCCTCTTTTGGTGCCCCTGGCTGCCTGATCCATCTGCCCTCTTGTCACCTTGCTTTACCTTCACTGTCCTAAGACACACTCCTTCTCTCTTACCCTTGCAACCTGTGCACTTGCTGGTCCCCTGCCTGGATATTTTTTAAGAGCTATCTGTTAGGTCACCGAAGGAGGAACGCAGGAGGCCAGAGTAGTGAGGGATTACGAATTTATTTGATCATCTGTACACCAGGTGGCTAAGCCCGGGGCAGGGGGGGTGAGGGAGGGCGGCTCCAACACCCAGTGACGGGAGTCAGCGGCTTTTAAAGGACTTTTGGCAGGCTTTTTTCTGGGCAGAGACTTTTTTATGCATAACCGGAGGGGAGATAATGGAATGTGGTCACCACAAGTGAAATGTGGTCTTCAGCAAAGGGACTGTCCATAGTGAAATGACCTGAAAAGCTATTTCCTGGGGTAGGGGTATCAATTCAATTGCTCAATCAAACCTAACATTATCTAAAGAAATTATATTTCTTTTAACACACTTTATTGTTTCCACCACTAAGTGTTACTTGGATATTAGTTCTATTATCAACTGATTTTTACTTTTCTTTATAGTGTTAGTTTTTGTCAGTTTGGTGACTCTTATCTTTATATTTGCAGAAACTGTCAGCCTGTCTGTGGATCCTGCATTCTACTTATAGCCACTTTCTTCTTTTGGAGGTTGGGTTGGGGGATGCTGGGAGTATTCTGGGAGGAATAGTCACAAGTTGCACTTGTGGGAAGCAGGCTCTGGGTTCTTCCTGGATGTATCCAGCCACCTCCAATGCCTGCCTGGCCCTCAGTCTGGAACTCTCTGCTCCTACCCAGGCATCACATCCTTCTATTCACTGCATGGCACCGGAAAGGAGGAGATGATGGAGGAGGGGCCAAACATCCCAGCTGCTCTTCCCCTAGACACTCCCTCCTATGACCTGGCAGTTGTTCCAAGACTCCCTTCTGCTCTTCTATCTGCTTCCTCTGAAGCCTCCCACCTCCTCTAATCATCCTTGTCTGAGTGTGTTTTGGGCTGTGATTTCTCAATAATTCCTTACAGTTTCTGGTCAATTTATATCATCTTTTATTGTTTTCCAGACCATTATGAATTTTAAAAAAAATTATTTTTTTTTCATTTCTAGGGCCTTAGGGTGAGAAAAGAAGGCTGAAACATGTGTTTAGTGTGTGATTTTCACCCACTCTCTTTTTTTTTTTTTTCATTTTACAGATGCAGCGAATGAGGTTTAGAGAGACTAAGTAGCTTTTCAAAGTCACACAGCCAGGAAGTGCAGTGGGACTGGTAGGTATCATGATGATAATAACTGTCTGTTGGGATTGGTGTAATAATGGTAGCACAGAGACAGAGAAGCCCTTGTTTTATGGACTTACTCTAGAGGCCTCCCTAACATCAAAATATTGGGTCTATTCAGATTTTCAGTCCAAAAATATTACATATGGCTTTAATCCTATATAATAAAGAGGTAATATGCAAATTGACCATCATGCCCTCACACGATGGCTGCCTATGACCAGGCCAGCAGGGGGGTTGATGAGGGATGACCAAACAACTAAACAAGCAGGCTGAATGGGGCAACCAGGCTGGCAGGGGGGTTAGTGAGGGATGACCAAATGACTAAACAGCAGGCTGCATGGGGCCACCCAGCCAGCAGGGGTGTTAGTGAGGGATGACCAAATGACTGAAGAGCAGGCTGCGTGGGGCAATCAGGCTGGTGGGGGGGGGGGGGGGGGCGGGGCGGGGGCAGTTAGGGGTGACCAAGCCAGTGGGGGAGGGTGCAGTTGGGGGCGACATGCCCAGCAGCATGGGGCAGTTAGGGGCAACCAGGCCAGCAGGGGGGGCAGTTAACCGGGACCATGCAGGCAGGCAGGTGAGTGATTAAGGAGCCACTGGGATCAGGACTAAACCAGCAGTCAGATATCCCCCAAGGGGTCCCAGATTGGAGAGGGTGCAGGCTGGGCTAAGGGGAATTTCATGCAGTGGGCCTCTAGTAGGTATATAAAAAGATTCACACCTCCAATATTTTTTTTACAGAATACTTAGCTATTTCATTAAAAATGGTGCCCCTAATGAGAATTAGTTTCTTATTTAAAGATCAGCTTTACACACATTGTGTGCTGTATGACAAGGCAGCACTGCTCATATTGTTGAATTCCAAAGGTAACTTACTGTAACTAAACATACCAATCTCTTCCCACCTCCCTGATCTTGGGTTTTGTAAAATGAGGATTCTAATTGCAGTTTTTTATGGTTATAAGTGGTATATGATAGACTGTCATTAATTAGTAGTTACTGTAAGCATTAAAGAGTGGTCTCTCAATAAAACAATACAATACACACTTTTAGTTTGAGCAAGATTTCTGACGATCCTCTATTTTATTTTGGAACTTTGATCTAAAAGACCTTTTTGCTTTCTTCATTTTTCCCACAAAACTTCTGCTTCAGTTAGCATTGCCCTTGGATCCACGCTCTGCTACTCTTAAAACTTTTTTTTTCTTAAAAATATTTTTATTGATTTCAGAGAGGAAGGGAAAAGGAGAGATAGAAACATCAATGATGAAAGAGAATCACCGATAGGCTGCCTCCTGCACGTCCCCCACTGGGGATCGAGCCTGCAACCCGGGCACGTGTCCTTGACCGGAATCAAACCTGGGACCCCTCAGTCCGCAGGCCAATGCTCTATCCATTGAGCCAAACCAGCTAGGGCTACCCTTAAAACTTTTATCTCTTGCTCCTGGAAAGCTGAGGACCCTATCCATGTAAGCGAGATGAGAACAGTTGGTTTCCAAAACCAGTTAATTAGTTTAATTCCTGCTGATTCTAAGGAGACAAGAAAAAAATATTTCCCCAAACAAAACCCACCATAAACAAGGCTTGCTTACATTCCAAACAGCAATGCATTAGGAGGAATTGAATACATGGGAGGTGCTGAAGAAAAGGAAGCTACGGAAATGTTTTCATGAGAAGAAATGGCAAAACTTATGGGGGATGTTGAGAATGTAAGTCCTTGAACTGAGACTGATTGGGAAAAAAATTTATGAAAAGATTGTCTGCCTGAATAATAGAGTAACTAGCGACCTTGAACACAGAGGAGTGTAGAATAGGAGTGAAACAATGAAATCTTTTTAGAACAGAGAATAATACTCATAAGAGGCAATTCTTAAATGAAAGACAGAATGTTCTATAATAGAAATATTGGGGGCCTGAACCACCTTGCAATTCATAGAGCAGGGAGCACCAGTGGCCTTGCCTACAAGCACATGACTAAGAGAAGGGAGAGCAGCTTGAAATAAGATTATTAATTTCTTTGGAATGAGGCCAGTATAACATCCCCTTGCAAAGCTTAGCCAGATTCTTAAGATCACTGTGAACAATGAAATCTAATGAATATGCAAAAACAAAAGCCAAGACACATCTGGTTACACCTACAAGATGTTGAGTTGTTTGCTCTTTGAAATAAAAACACCTTGTTTTCCTGCCTTCCAGAGACTTTGTAATATTTGCCCTGATTAATAAAGTAGTTTTCATCCAATTTCAGGCAAGAGCAATTGAACAGGAGATATTATAGGGCTTTGATGGTAAAAAAAAAAAAAAAAAAAAGATAAACATTAAGTGATATCAGAAAAATTGTGTAGGCCTTTATTCAAGTACAGCTTGGAAAACTATAGTAGACTTTCTTGTTACTGTCTACCCAGGATCCTGCCCCTCCTTTGGGGTACTGTATCCTTTTTCTGGGTACCCATTTCTCCCTTTGGGGAACTGTTCCTGCCCCTTTTCACAGGTGCTGGTGGGATTGCCAGGCAAAGATCCCGTGCTGTGGTTCGTTACTCTCCTCACGTTTCTGACTTGAAGGTGATGGGAATTTGTCTTTTTCTATTGGTACAGGCTTTAAGAAAGTGACTGCTAGTGGAAATTTTCAGTTTTTGTTGTCATTGTTGTTGAAAAATATTATTGGCAATTTTGCCTAATTAGTTTTCTAAAAATAAAAAAAAGAGCCTAATAAGTTTTTAAAAAGGAAACAAATGCATGCTTGAGTATTCATGTATGAATGACATGAAATTCAGAGGGATGATGAAAACATATAGCGAACAGGATTTTTAAAAGGTATCTTGGAAAACCCAAGAGAAGGAATACTGCTAACAAGATAAAATGAAATAGATTGTTCCTTCAAAAGAAGGGACTGGAGTTGTATGTCAAGAGGGAGATTATAATTCTTAGCTTCCAGTGTGTAAAGGGTGACCTTGTGGATTAGGTGCATCCCATGTTCCAGATGACTTTTAGGAGCAAACCTGTTATTGCATAAGTTAGCTCTCGGTAATTGTATCTACAGCCATTATCAGTGGCTGTTCTGGTTTTCAGTTGCTTTATAATAAACTATGCCAAATTCTATAATTTAAAACAACAACCGTTTTTATAGTTTCGTGGGTCAGGAATTCAAGCTGGACTTCGTTGGATCATTCTTATGCTGCACATGATGTTAGCATAACTCACATGCCTGGTGCCTTAGCGGGTATGACTTGAAGGCTAGGCTCAGCTGGATGCCTCTCACTCTCCATGTAGCACCAGAAATACAAAAATTTATCGATATGTAAATCATCTGGATTTTAAAGTTTTAGTTTAAACCTAGGTAATAATAAATCTGGTATAAGTCTATAATAGAGATATATTTTTTATTCCCTCTTCAGTTTCTTTTGTTTGTTTTCTGTCAGGATATTTTATATTTTATTAGGTAAACTTTGGTGATTTACATTTTTCTAAAATAGCATTTATATTATCCAATATGATATTCTATATTTATGAATTATTTATCTATATATATAAAAGCCTACGCGACCATTCGACCGTTCAACTGGTGGCTATGATGCGCACTGACCACCAAGGGGGCAGACGCTCAATGCACAGGCATGGAAACATGGAATAGACTGATGGATCTCAGAGGGAAGGGGGGAAGGGGGAGGGCAGGAAGAGATTAACCAAAGATCTTATATGCATACTAGAGGCCCAGTGCACAGATTCGTGCACCGGTGGGTTCCCTCAGCCTGGCCTGCAGGGATCAGGCTGAAACCACAAGTTCAGGCTTTGATGCAGTTCCCAAGGTCATTTCCTGTGTCCCCTTCTTGAAAATACCTCTAACTTTTTGCTGGGCATCTAAAACATGCCTGAGTCTTATTAAAGACCCATTGACAATAGATAGTTTTCTTAGCAACAGCCTTCAAACAATGCTCCTCTTGCAAGCTTTCTGGAACTCAGGGAAATTCATTGACTACTTTATTTGTGTTGATTTACAGACTTTGTAAGCATGGACTTTTCTGTTACTTTTGTACAATCTGTTTTCTAGTTTTCAGAATTTCTTCATGGTTTTTAGCCTATATATGGTACCCTGCATCTTCCTGCCACAGCATTTTTTTGTTTGTTTTGTTCTGTTTGTTTTTATACTTTAATATACTTAGGATTTTGATAGGAATGTGAGTTAACTGTAGTGATTCAATTTACCACCTTGAACCTGGAAGTTTGATATGAATACATTTCAAAACTAATCTAATAGGGCCCCCAAAACCAAATGCTCCATTAGGAGCAATTAGTTTAATATATTCAGACCTTTTCAGAAAATGCTTGGCTCTTGGTCCTTTTGAAGTAGGAAAAAGAATGAAATTGGATCTCATCTGATCAAAGTAGTTAACCAATTCTTAGAAAAAATATACTCCAAGAAATTTATCAATATTTCCCATACTTTGAAAATCTTTCAGAGCTCTCCAAAGGAAGGAGAGCTGGTTCAAACCTACATTTTCACCTCCAAAAACTCAACAAAGTAAGCAGTCTCTCACCTTGTATCAAGTTTCATGTTGTCCTTGATTTTCATACCACAAAAGATTAAAGATAATACCACTAATTATGATACTTAAAAAGAGCCCTTCCTGAGAATGATCTGCCACTGGTATTGTACTATATAAAGACTTTGAGAAATAGCTTTGATAATTTATACTCATTAACAGGAGAATGCAGGAGATTAAAGGTAGCAAGGGTGAATAGCCTCTCATTTTTGCAAAACTTGTGAAACCTTTTATTCACCTACTAAAGCCATTATTATGTAATAATAAAATAAGGAGGTGTGCTTCATCTATGAACTCAGAGAGGGAATAAAGACACAAGGAGCTATTTTCTCTCAAGAGAACTGTAGTGTTGTAGATTAAAGGTGGAAAGACAGCCATCATTTAAAGCAGCTCACATCTCCAAAGGATATTTATTCACAAACTGATTAGAGTTGGAAATGAAAATTATTCAGTTGGTGGGAACATTACAACTGCCCTTTAAAGTGTGATGGGAAAGATGAAAAGGAGGCTCACTTACCCTTTCCTTAGCATGCAGACCGAGATCAAAAAGACCCGTGTCCCATTGGTAGCCCTAATGAGCCTGTGCTTCTATTTAGCTCTTCAGCTATTTCCAGTGACTTGGAGGCATGTTGTCTGACAACCCTGACTCCCCCATTGCTGGAGACAGCATCACATTTTGTGTATCTTTTTTTTTTTTTTTTTTTGGGGGGGGGGGAGGGGGAGAAGTGGAGAAGAGGGGAGGAGTGTGATTTGATTGAGTTTTCCAAAATGGTAATGAAAATTAATGAAGCCACTCAACAGAACCCTTTATTTCTCCCCCAAAGACTTGCTTCTTTTCTATTGCTACTCATCCCAAAATCTTTAGTTATCTCCTACATCTTACTTCCTCTCTCATCTCCCATCAGATCTACTAGTAAATCCTGTTAGCTCTATTCCAAATCTGATCACTTCTCTCCCCTTCCACTTCTTCAACTCAAGTACAACTGATCTATTTCCATTGCTGTTAGACTTGGTGTCTGGCTCAGAACCCTGCTGCTGTCCAAGTCAAAGGGATAAAGCCAGTTAATGTGCTGGTCAACTGAGAGGCAAAGAGATTTTGGTTTTTGAAGATAATTAAAAGGAATAATAAATTCAGAAAAGTCAGTTCCAGAAAAAAAAAAAAAGTCAAAACTTCTTTAAAAATTGAAACGCTATTTCTCCTAAATCAAATTTGTTTCTTGTTATATTTCATCAAGAAAGGGAAAGACCGCCGAAACCGGTTTGGCTCAGTGGATAGAGCGTCGGCCTGCGGACTGAAGGGTCCCAGGTTCGATTCCGGTCAAGGGCATGTACCTTGGTTGTGGGTACATCCCCAGTGGGGGTTGTGCAGGAGGCAGCTGATCGATGTCTCTCTCTCATCGATGTTTCTAACTCTCTATCCCTCTCTCTTCCTCTCTGTAAAAAATCAATAAAATATAAAAAAAAAAAAAAAGAAAGGGAAAGACCAAACAACTCTTACTTTATTTATTTCAGACGCCAAGTTCATATTCAAAGTATCATGGAGCAAAAACCTCTGTACACAGGATGGCTCCTTAAAATCACTCTTTGAATCATTAAAATTACCTTTCATTAGAAAGACAGAATTAGTTGGTTCATTCTTATGAAAATTCCCACATTTATATCTGTGTCTTCTGTGGGCTCCACAGTTTCCAACACATACACCCTTGTTTTATGTACCATTACAAGAAGAAAAAAACACTAAGATGGTGTAAAAAATTGAGATATGAAAGGCCTATATGTTCCATGCAGGACTAAACAAGAAATACACTTGCATTTTTTAATCTTGGTCCAGAGTGAAGACAGAAAAAAAAAAAAATTTCTGGGAATCTGAACCCAAAAACTGCTCAAGCAAATTTGCATTCTAAATTCTCATTATCTATGCGGCCCCAACAATATCAAGCAGAGAATTTAAAATGATCTCAGTCTGGCGGTGCCCCCAGGTTCTCTCTGGAAGAGTTCTGCTTCCTTCTAGATTAAATGTCATCCTGATCTCAGAGACGTTAACTGTCTAAAGATGTGTATCTAAGACCAATGATTTTCAACCTTTTTCATCTCATGGCACACATAAACTAATTACTAAAATTCTGCAGCACGCCAAAAAATATTTTTTTGGTCAATTTGACAAAATATAGGTATAATTTGGATTCTTTCACACCAGATGGCTATTGTTGTGTTGATTGAAGTCATTTTTTTTTTTTAATTTGACAATTTAAGGGAAAAGAGGTCAGTGCCCTGACTAAAAAGTCAGGTATTGCCTATTTTCAAAATTCTTGTTGAAATGAAATCCTTCGCCATCTTGTTGATGTCTGGCCTAGCACAGCTTTTGAGTTCAGATCTGCTCCATCTTGTATCACTACAAAAATTTAGTGGTGTAGTACCTCAAAGACTGATCAATAAGAGGCATACAGCACACAAATGAATATTGAAATTTTTATAATAAAGAGCAAATTGGGCAGTGCCCTGGGTGGTCCCGGATCTGTCTCTTGCTTCAACAGTGTTTGGACGGAACAGACCCAGGGACGCCCCTTCTTCCAGCCTCCGGCCACTCTCCTGCATCTTATCCAGTCACCACCTTCAGAACCACCTTCAGGACCAGCCAACACACCGGGGTTTTTTCCTACCTTAACTCCTTATCGCCCAACAACCATGAGCTCCCACATTAGTCAGAATTATTCCACCGAGGTGGAGGCTGCGGCCAACCGCCTGGCCAGCCTGCATCTGCGGGCCTCCCACACCTACCTCTCTCTGGGCTTCCATTCCAACAGGGACGATGTGGCTCTCGAGGACGTGGGCCGCTTCTTCCTCGAGTTGGCGCAGAAGAAGAGCGAGGGCGCTGAGTGTCTCTTAAAGTTGCAAAACCAGCGTGGCGGCCACACTCTCTTCCAGGACGCACTGAAACTTTCCCCAGGTGAGTGGGCAAAACTCAGGACGCCATGGAGGCCGCCCTGGCCTTGGAGAGGAACCTGAACCAGGCCCTTTTGGAGCTGCAGGCCCTGGGTTCTACCCGCACAGACCCCACTCAGCTCTGTGACTTCCTGGAGAACCACTTCCTGGGTGAGGAGGTGAAGCTCATCAAGAAGATGGGCGACACCTGACTAACATCCACCCACAGACTGGCAGGTCCCAGGCTGGGCGGGGCGAGTATCTCTTCGAGAGGCTCACACTCAAGGACTTTGGAGCCCAGAGGCCTTTGAGGGGTCCCTCTGCATTTCCCTGGTGTCTGGCTTTTACCTGAGCCTCTCCCCGAAATTATTAGCCATTCGTTTAACCACCCTGGAGCCTTCTGCCATGCATTAGACCAAATGAAACAATAAAGCTTTTGCAGCAAAATAAAATAAAGAGCAAATTGAGCAAAAATTTCATCAGGACTTAACCTTCCTAAGTTCTCACTTCTCCTAGAGACCAAAAAGAGCAACAAGAAAAGTGGGGGAGAAAAACCTCACAAAACACATTTTTAGAGAAACCAAGAGACAGACGAATCCTGAAAATTCCCCTTGACATGTAAGTGGTATCAAAGGCAGAGTGAACTTGCACAAGCCTGTGCTGGAAGTTTCAGAGGTGTCACAAGGAAAAACAGAAGTATGGAGCCGGTAGGGGGGCTCATTGACCTTGGAAATCTCCTTCCAGAATGAGAGGCTCCCTCTAGAATAAACTCAAATGAACCAACGATTTGAATATGAAAAATGAGACTATACAAGCTCAGATAATAACATGAATTCCTTTATAAACCTGGGATACAGAAGATCTTTTAACTATGATGCGAAATTCAGAAGCCATTTAAAATTTTAGTAATTTGATTACATACAATAAAACAGTCTTTCATTAGATAAGTAAAAAGATCTCTGACACAGTAGAAGAAATAGTTGTAATTCATATTTCAGACAAAGAGTTAATTTCCCAAATACATAAAGAAGTTCTAGAAAAATTAGGATAAATGATAATCCAGAAGAAAAGTAAGCATAGAAATTATAGAGATTTTCCCTCATGCTCTAATTATCTGGATTTTATGTCCTGTTAATTTTTGGTTCTGGTTAATATCTCAAGGTCAATGTATGACATGGGTAAAGAGTTTCGTTCATGATAGTAGATATAATTCATATTTCTAATAGTCTTTAGAATTTGAAACCTGTGCTTCTCTTCCTTTTATACTTGATAAGATTTTCATTCTTTTTACCTCACATGGTGACTGATGAATCACTCATTCGAGGAAGCAGGAGAAGGGTCAGCTCAACCATTTTTGTGGATTTTTTTTTTTTTTCACTTGCAATAACATTTTCAACCAATATTTCTTATTTAATTAAAATCATATAGTATTATCTTTACATTACTTAACTGGGCACCCTTACACTGTAGTGTGTTGCAATAGCTTGAAAGTGAAGTAATGAGTGAGAGTTCATGCTCTAATTCCCACATTTCCCCCTCAAACCAGGCAGATTAAGGCATCAGGGCATCCCTAAGGCAGAGAGGACAGCCTGGCTTCATTGGAAACAAAACTAGAAACCAGAAAGCATCAGGATCTCAAGCCCTTTCTCTCTCTCTCTCTCTCTCTCTCTTTCGCTCTCTTCCTCCCTTTCCTCACCCAGTGTCTCTATTTCTCATTCCATGCCTTTTTCTCATCTTTAACTTTTATTCTGCTGATTTGTTTTTACTGCTCATGAGAAAATATGGTGACCTCAAGGCTAGTGACTTTTAGTAATTTCATGTCCTCAATATAAGGGGTCAGCTAAAACTATCTAAAATCACCATTCAAATTAGCAAGAGCCAAATTCCAAATAGCTGAACTTGGGTCAGCGGCCCTGTCCTGGTACAATCAACCCTGGCCAAGCCCGTGCTCATAGGTAGGTGAGATAGATTCTCAGAGAAGGAGATCTGGACATGGGAAGATTTTCTAAAAAGCAGCTTTCACAAATGGCCCTAGCCATGTATCCTGGTGTAGCCATCTCGCTGTAGGAATTGTCTCTTCCATCCTTTGGCTATATGATTTCTTCTCACATGGATGGGGCTGTGAATGGAAATGTGAACATTTGTTTCTGTGGTTTTCCTTTTTTTGCCATTCCTGTATCTGGCCGCCTAATTGACACATTTGCTCATCATTCATTGGTGAATACACTAAAACAGGTTGTAATTAATTCTGCTAGCCTCAGAGCCTTCTCCTTTTTATGGTTACCTTGTATATCTTTGTTCTTGTTCATCATGTGTTGACTTTACAATTTAATCTTCAAAAGGTAATATTATTCCCACACTTTCAAATTGACTGTGTACATAAATCCTCAAGAGGGGTCAGTGATATTGAAGTAAGAAAATGTCACAAAATGGTTAGGAAACAAATACAGTTAACCTGGGGAAAAAAAAACACACCATGTCATCTCTTGAGGGTACAAAACTAAGCAAAAGAAAAAAAAGGAAATGGAAAACTCACTTTAAATAATTATGATAACCCATATGCTATCTATACTCAATATTCAGGTATGTGATATATAGAACTAGATATGGAAATCACATTGGAGTTGGAGGTAGAACTGGACATAGGCATACAGCGTAAGCTCAGAAAGAGTAGGAGCCACTGTAGGCCAGTTCCCTTTACAGTGTCTAGACCACTCCACTCAGGATAACTTAACAACCACGAAAGCTAGATTTTGACCACGGCAGAGGCACTTGACAATCTAGAAAGAGCTAAAACCCACCAAAACTCCTGCTTTGGTTTTCTGTCTTGTATCAGAGCCAACAGACTCATGACCTTGTTCAAATGAAAGAGAAAGAAAGTGTTGTTTTTTCCCTCCTTGTCAGGGAATTAAATGGTAAATAAAAGTATTTAACTCTACTTAAAGCCTAAAACAGGGGAGCGGGGCGGGGGGGGGGGGGAGGGAGACAGAAAAACTATTTTGTCTGCAGACAAACAGGGAAGATGGGGAGAGACTTCAAGATTTTGGAGCATTAAAAGTGATGCAAAGCCCATTTAATGGGCACCCCCAGAGCTTTTTTTTCCATGCACCGCAATTGATTGCCATGAGATTATGATGCCATTAAAATTCACTCTGCCCATAAACTAATGCCGTAGAAAATGCTGACGTTTATAGCAGTTCCTACAAGGGACATATTTCAGTGTGAAAGTAAGTCCTAATGTAAGAACTTTATCTCAGTAAAGCAACATCTAGGAAGGGGGAGAGAAGGAGGAGGAAGAGAGGCCGTCCAAGAGTGCTGGGAGTTTTATTTCTCTCAATAATGGGTGTATGGATGCTAAATTTCAAAGACTTTTAAAAATAAATCTATTGGCCTTTGACAAAATCAATCCAAACCCCATAAACCAAGAAGTCATCCACTTGATATTAATGAGCCCACATTTGCATTTATTTGTCTCTTACACTAGACAAACCATTAATTTCGTGTTTATGCTTCCTTTGAAGTCTGAATGCTCATAGATAGATGGCCTCATCGAATCTCCTGCTGCTACATTAATATTTCGCTATAAATGATAAATTTTATCATTTTCCACAACACCCCTTTTTACTTTAAGAAAACTGTGAAAATACAGGCAATAAGTCTTAAGGCCTGAAAGCACAGCTTTTTTTATTTTTAATACTCTTCAGCAGGGATCATTAAAATAGTGATATCTTTAACATCAGGATACCTTTGATGGCCTCTAGAACTTAGAAGCCAAGATGATGTATATCATCAACGAATCAAGCTTTCTTGAGTAAAAGGTGGTTCAGCTGGCTAGAATTGACACACAGGCCCATTTTTGACCAACACTTGTGCCTAAAGTTTTTTCAGAATTTATCTGACAATAGATTCATTTCAAATATGAGCCTAATTCATTTGTTTTAAAAAGAAAAGTATTTTTGAAAGGTTTGAGGTGGAAATATTTACCTCCAGGAGCTGGTTCTTGCTTGGCAGGGCATAGGAATGGCAAAGTACGAGGTAAGAGGCAAGGAGTTCTACATTGAATAGATTGATGCTAAATGATATGCATTGTGTTATGTTATGGAGATGGTCACAATCAATTCAGTTATTCTATTAAATAATAATTGTGATGATGAAGATTGTGAAGATGATGATGATGACTACTTATTGGGCCCTTCTTACACATCAACAGCCTGAAAGGTAGTTACTACTGTTATTCTTAGCGTATAGATAAAGGAACTGAAGGGAGCAAAGAGGCAAATAGTCGGCAAAATGTTTAACCGCTGCATAGGATGATAGGTCTATTTGCCTCTTTGTCACTGGGCTCTTACAGTCAGATCCCCAAGGATCCCCCAAGAATGGTTGTATAAATGACTCAAACCTTTTATTTAGATCTATAAGACCCTCTTTTGCATCTGTAGTAGAGGTAAGAAGGATTTCATAGCCAGGAATTTCCAAGGGATTAACTTTGGTGACATCACCCTACAGTCACAGCCTGGATCGGGTGCATGGAAGAACTGGAACAGCTCTAAACCTTTGGTCCAGGTGTTTTCTTGGAACATTCTGTCCTTCAAGCAGCCTCTTTTTCCATGCTGACAGATTCACAAATTCAGTGGCCCCCACAGAAACTCACCACCTCTCTCAGATTCGTTCTATCGCTCTTTCTTACCTCCATCGCCTAAATCCGTGGTCGGCAAACTGCGGCTCGAGAGCCACATGCGGCTCTTTGGCCCCTTGAGTGTGGCTCTTCCACAAAATACCATGGCCTGGATGAGTCTATTTTGAAGAAGTGGCATTAGAAGAAGTTTAAGTTTTAAAAATTTGGCTCTCAAAAGAAATTTCAATCGTTGTACTGTAGGTATTTGGCTCTGTTGACTAATGAGTTTGCAAACCACTGGCCTAAATGTACTTGCCCTTTGCTTATATATAAAGTCTTTGCTACAATTCATGCTTTGCTTTGATGTTTCATTAAAATTAATGTTCATCTTTTTATATTTCTTATAAATATGTAATTATATCCAGTGTTGTTTTTTGTGTGTGTTTTTTTTTTTTTAGGTTAATGTTACACATTCCCTTTGGGGGGAGAATGGGCAAGAATTCTATCTTTGACCAGAATCCTCATGTTCAAATTGAGTCGATTAAAGAAACTATTCACAATAGCTAAAATACCATAATAAAAATGTTTGTAAATAATTATGGTGCCAGATATTTGATTTGACTTTTTTTAAAAACTTCTGAGCCAAATCTGTGTTTAAGGACTGCAGTCAAATGTTTCACATGCAATGTTTGTTATTGAAGTCATGTATTGACCAGGAATGAGAAAGGCAACTCATTAGAAAAGTGACCCAGAAATTCTCCTCTGTTTGGAAAAATGTGGTCATGCAAATAAGTAGTTCAGGTACTGGTGGATTAGACTGATCCACATGGAATGCAAAGCAAGAACATAAAAAGGTAGAGCCAGCCTTCCTGGCCAAAGGGTGGCTACAAGAGCAACTACATTGATTCTTTATGTAGTTAGCTAGTGATTGGTGATTAGGGTGAAGGAAGCCATCAACCGCAATAAGAAATACTTGAAAAACTCAGTTAGGGTCTTTGATGTCTAGCTAATCTGCATAGCAGCAGTTAGAGTGTATTGAGGCTTATTGGTGCAGGGCACTGCTTAAGTGCTTCACATTTGATACCACAACTACTCCTTACATGGACATTATCATTATCCCCATTTCACAAACAGGGGAAAAGATAACTGCCTGGGATAACTGCCTTGCCTGAGGTCACACAGCTACTAAGAGAGGGAACTGGGGTTAAAACCCAGATAGTCTGACTCCAGAAGTCTCCTCCTCGCTGCAACACTGATTTCTTTTTTTAATGGTCACAGAATAACCCAGAAAGGAAGCATGTTTTAATATACTACATAAAGTTGCTGTGATTACCTATTTTAATAAATTATATATTTTTTCCAGGTCTTTAATTAGATTAATTTATTTTTAAAAATAGCCTTCCTTGCCCTGGCTGCATGACTCAGTTGGTTGGAGCGTGGTCCCATACACTGTAAGATTGCAGGTTTGATTCCCAGTCAGGACACATGCCTGAGTTGTGGGTTAGATCCCCAATAAGGGTTTGTGCAGAAAGCAATTGGTTGATGTTTCTCACATCAATGTTTCTCTCTCTCTCTCTCTCTCTCTCTCTTGCTCACTCTCCCTTCCTCTCTCTCTAAAATTAATAAATATGTCCTCAGATGAGGATTTAAAAAATAATAATAACAAATAAAGTAAAATAAAAATAGCCTTCCTTGTCACCCTCTAATTTCTTTTTTTAATTAAATTTTGTGGTGACATTGGTTAATAAAATTATATGTTTCAGGTGTACAATTTCTAATACATCATCTGTATATTGTACTGTGTGTTTACCACCCCAGGTCAAGTCTCCTTTCATCACCATTTTTCCCTCTATATCCCCCCTTTCCCTCTGGTAATCATCATACTGTTGTCTGTGTCTATGGGGGTGTTTGTTTGTTTTTTTTGTTTTTGTTTTTTTTTGGGGGGGGTCTCTTAATCCAACTTTTCACCCAGTATTTTAGTTACTTATATTTTCTTTTTTAAGATAATTGAAGAGAAAATCAAGACAATCTCTTAGTTACTCGTGGCTACAGCTAAAGCCAGTCCTTTTATACCTATCACATAACTTCCCACTTCCCAGTAACACATCGAAGAGGAAATAACAGGCTTTTGAGTGCTGGACTTGCTCTCTCAAACTTGAGAATGGCACCCAAAATAACAAGACCTGGATGGAATTGGAGCAACTTAATCTTTAAAAATTGTTTAGTTATTTCCTTTCTGAGCAGTTACACTCAGACAAGGTGATCTGTCTGTGACCAGAATTAATCAGATGGGATCTAAGAGTTTTATCAATACAGATCTGAGGCTTTGGCAAAATCTCTTTGAGGCAATGAGGAGAATGAAGAATTCTGGTACTGACTAAACAGCTTTTACTTTAATTTCTTATTTTTATGACTCCTTCATATTTCTTCACTTTGGGGGATTAACAGTTTGCCATATTTTTATTACCTATGAGTAGAATCCTAAAGAAGATATCAGCACAACATAGGCTGAGGAAGTTAAGAAGTTTCCTTAAAACTTGGCCAGTGTGGCTTGGTGGATAAGTGTTGACCTATGAGCCAGGCAGTCATGCTTAGATTCCTAGTCAAGGCACATGCCCAGGTTTTAGTCTCGATCCCCAGTGGGGGGCATGCAGAAGGCAGCCAATCAATGATTCTTTCTCATCATTGATATTTCTATCTCCCTCTCTGAAATCAATAAAAATATATATTTTAAAAAGGTAAGATAGTAGCTTGAAAGATGGGGAGACCCACCAATTGAGCCAGTAATTGAAGAACCATAATGTTCGCTAGACTAGTTCCTAAGGTCTTGTTGCAATGCTTAGCTCCAGACATTGTTTTCTTGATGTTGGTTACATGGCCATAAATCAGTTGTGCCCAATAAACCAAAAACTACCCCAAATGATTCAACTTTCAGAAAGAAAAAAAAAATCTAGTTTCAAAGCATAGCAGGAGGTTTTGTACAGCTACCTGACTAAATACATCAGAAGTGAGACCATAATTTAAAATAAATGATTAAGGTTTGAAATAATAAATTTAATTAGGCACTAAGGCATTAAAATTTCCACAAATGCTGATACTTACACAGATTTGCCTTTGTCTCCACAGCAATGAATTATGAGAATTTAGGGGTTTAGATGCTGAATTAGGAGAGGAGCAATTCTTCTGGCGAGGGGCTGCCTTGAGCCGTTGACAATTCATTAGTGTTGATCTAGAAGCACAAGCTCTTCTTGGTCATCGCTCTTCATGGGATCCAAGCTTGAGACAGCACTTTGCCTACATTTCCCCCTCCCTTAGTAATAAGATGATGAAGGAGATACAGTAACTGAGAGCTTCTTTATTTTGCTACCTCCATCCACTCTCTTCTTTTCCTACCAACCATTTCAAGTTCTCCATTGGATGTCCTGATCCTGGCACCAAAGCTGACATTCACTTCAGCCCATTCACTTTGGAGAGAGGAATAAAGAAAAAAAGGGGGAAACAAAACTTAATTTATTTTTTTTTTAAGAAAGAAATGTTAACACGCAAGGCTCAGTGGATGCACAGGAGACAAAGTTCTTTCTGTTCAGTAACAATCACCTGGAGAAGAGAGTGCCATCATGTTGGGCAAGGTTACAGCGCAGGGCCCATTGTGTGGGATTGTGTGAATGTGTGTGTCAGCCCCTCCACTGCCAGAGCCTGTTCTGTGCTCAGAATGGTGTCCATTGTGCCTGTGCTGCTGGAAGGACTCAGGCGCACCAATGGAAAACGCTCCCTCTCACCTTCCCCCAATCTCTGCTTTGCTGTCCAAATCTACCATTATGGATATGATGTGGACCTCTGGCATCCGGGGCTGCTCTTGGCCTGTACTTCTGAAACAAAAGCTATTATACTGCACTATGAAAGCATGGACACAGAAATAAAACAGCCTGAAAGGCTAGACTGAGAGAGGGAGTGTGAGCTCCATTTAAAGTTAAAAACCCATGGAAAACAAAACACTTCCGATTAAAAATGGGCTTTCATGTCTTTGTGTGCACACACATGTGAGTGTTCGTCAGAACATTTCATCCAAATGCTCATGACAAAAGCGAGTGACCTGTCCTTGCTTTCAGAAGCCAAAGAGAAATGTCGCTGGAGAAGAGGCCGGAAAAGAAGGAATACTAAGCTTGCTAGATAAAGCTTGTTCTAATTAATGGGCTCCAGTACAGAGCGGGGATGGAGGAAAGGTGTGTTTTCACTGAGAAATGGCAGGCAGGGAATACAATGTGTATGATGTTCTGTACAAATGAAGGATGCAATCAAAGCATTTATGTACAGCCCGCCCCCGCCCTCCGCCCCCCACCCTTTTAGGAGAGAAGTAACAGAAAGCAGATGGAGTTTTTCTTTCATTGAGGGAAATTCGGTGTGCACCAAAGACGCTGAAGGCACTACCAAGTGGCTGATGTGTCTGTATATATCATTTAACTCCCTGAGAAGCCCAAGGTGCTTTGAAAATTTATGTGTTGGGGGGAGGGGGGAATGCTCCACATGCTTCTTGAGTCTGGAGCAACCTTGTGCAATTATCTGAGGCTTACCCGGACTTCAGACATCACCCATTCTACACACACATCTCAGGCATTTTAGATGTGGCTGTTCTTAAAGCTGTCCAGGGCAAACGACTCATGGCTTCCCCCAATTAACCATTTTGGTCCCAAACTCACCTCCATTGTTTCGCTCCTAGCTGCCCCCTCTGACTGCTATCCCTTGTTTCCTCTCTTCACTTATATAGCTCATGTCTTAATCTAGCTTCATACCTCAGTTTTAACCAACACTGTGCCCTCCAACTCCAAGGCTGAGTGAGGGGCCGCCTCTCCCTCAGGCCTCTGCCTTAGTCCTATTACAGAGCCTCCCAGGCTGTACTAAAAGTCTTCCCTCCTCCTTTGGGAGTTGCTGGCCTCGTTTCACCGCTGTAGGCCTAACAACATGCATAACACCTGACAAAAGCCCATGCTTAGCAAGCATTTTATGAGTGAACAACTGATGACCAAAAATTCTTTTTTATCCCAGTTCTAAATCTGTTTATGCTATCACTTAAAGTCAAGAAAATCTATTCAATGTCTCTTTTTCATTAGGACCGTAGAGTCCCCTTCCACAGAATGGAGAAGACTGAGGTCACCCTTTTGTAGCCACAAGCTAGGCATAGCTGTCATAAACAGGACCCAAATGCAGAGTCTATGAAGATGCCCAGGGAAGAGGGTGGGGAGAGATCCACTTTCTAATCACAAGAGCAAATCCAGAAGTCATTCACCCTGCTGGATTCATGTATGAATCAAAAAGAATCACTGAAACTATGGTTAATCCAGAGAAGTGAGTGCTGTAAACTGGATCCTTTGTGCATCGATGTTTCATTTTGTTCATTCCTAATCCTCAAAGCAACCACATATGATAATCTGAATTATAAACTGAAGCAGAGATGCAATATACTGGGGGTTAGCAGCATTATCTCCAACGCAGTATTCAAGAAACTGGGCCTATATCACAGCCATTCTCTTTTCCTTCTTGGATTTGGCACGCCACCAAAATCCTGCCCCTGAAGCTTCCTCACATGTGTACATGCGATGGCAAAGCACCAAATGAAAACACAAATAATTCAATCTAAAGCCAAAGCCAATTCTGAATTACTTGTCTCAGCAGAATTAACTGAATTTGCCAAATGCTCTGATGTTCTGTAACTATAATTACACTTCATAATTTGTTGCAATACAGTCACTTGGAGACAGGAGTGCTGAATTAATTGTACCATTTTTGTGACCTCTGGACTTTCTCCATTAAGACCAAGTTAATTTCTCAACATGGAAAGATTCATTTTTTTGTTCAGAATAATATCAGTAATAAAGCCAGAGCATAAGTGAGCAGTGTGCACAAATGACTGCTATCTAACAGCTATGTGATCACACCCCTGTTCCGCTTAAATGCAATTTATGTCAAATACATTAAGGGAGGATGTGATGAGTATTTGATTTGTTTTGGCTTTGTGGGCAAATAGCATAATTTCTCAAGGATTTGGATATGTGTTTGCGGCTAGGCAAAACTAACAAGTAGGAGCATGACTAGGAGGGTCGTTGATGGGGTCTTGAGGCATTTCTGGAAGGTAGGCTTCTCCAGGGAGACGCCGGAGGGCATCTTTCGTCAGAAGCACTCCAGATCATCAAGAAGCCATTGGGCATGTGCTGTTTTGGAGGAGATCTCTTTATCTCTCAGGCTTTCCCTGAATATGTGGATGGCAGTAGGACAATCCTGATATAGTCCAAGCCAACCCTTTAGGCCAATGCTTTGACTCCAGTGTGTCTGTGAAGCAGGCAGGACAGTGGCCCGGTGGTTTTCTCTGGAGAGTACGTTAGCTGAGAGTTTGAGCAAAAAGATTATTTCAGAGCATCATTCTATTGCAGACTGAGAAATGGCCCATGTCCTGGCCAGGTGCTAACTGAGCTGCCTTCATTTCCTTGTGTAAGATTCAGGCTGACAAAGATACTCATTTGTGGGCAATGCCAATAATCAACAGAATGGACAGAACTAATCAAGATAAATATTCATGAGTCAATGATATCTGAGGGACTTACTGTACTTTAAATGATGTGTTACTTTTCAAAAGCTAACATTAACCTGATTTGGTTTTAATGTAAGTGAGGAGTAGAGGATGTAAAACTTTGAACACAACTAAATTATTCATGGCATCTTCTAAGTCTCTTAGCACTAGTTTTTCAGATGCTGATTACTGTTTAGATATTTTTCCATTGATGATCTTGAGTATGAAAGCTACTTGATTCTAGCACATTACACTGTGATAGAAGCTGTTATTCCTACTTATAAATTCTACTTAGCTCTAACAGTAAAGAGTTAGTTTGCATTAACAAAATTATTGATGAAAATGATAAATAATAATATGGCTTTAAAAGTGATTTAAACATACATTATAAAGGATTCAGTCATTCAAATATTACCCTATCAGTCATTTATTTAAAAGAACTAGGAACTGGTTTGTAATCAGTATAGTGTTCTGTCTTTATTTCTCCTGAAAAAAAAGGGGAAATTAAACTAAATGTCTGATACATGGCAAAGGTCTGTCATTACCATAACCCAGAGGTTTCTGGGCAGCATCCAGCATACTAAAGATGAAAAATAAAGGAATCAAAAAAGATATGGCATATAAATATTACCAAACAGAAAAGTAGGCAAGCAATATTAATTGCATCAAAAATATTAACATTCAAACAAAAAAATACGTTATAATAAAGGCTGCAAATATGCACTTAACAACATGGACTCTGAGCAGATTGTATTTTCCAAAGCTGATTGTAAAAATATTGCCCATCCCACATGCTCTTCTGAAATGTGTGACCCTGCCACTCCCCATCCAGAGACTGAGTCTGATTTTCCTGCCCTTGAATCTGAGTTGGCCTTAGCTACTAGGTTGAAACCAATGAAATACAACAGAAGTGAAGTTACAAGACTTTTGAGGGGAAAGGTCAGCAGAAGCCTTGCAGCTTCCACCTTGGCCTCTTGGGATGATTGCTCTCCAGACACTCCCAGCTGAATGCCATGTTCTGAGAAGGCCAAGCCCATGGAGGGGCCACGGGTAGGTGTCCCAGACATTAGCCTCAGCCTTTAAGACACCCCCGCTCACGTCCTTAACATTTGAGTGAAGAAGTCTCCAGGTGAGTCCAGCACCCAGCCATTAGAGTCATTCCCACCTATTTGTGTCTTCACTACTGAGGTCCCACACATCGTGGAACAGAAACAAGCCTTCCTAGATGTTCCCTGCAAGATTACTTACTCAGAATCCATGAGCATAATAAAAATGGTGCTGTGTTATGACAGTAAGCTTGCTCTGTTTATAGTGATCCATGACCAGAATAGGCTCAAAAATAAATCAAGTAGAAATAAACTACATAGGCTCAATATATAAAGTAAAAAGTTATAAAGTTTCAAAGAAAATTAAATAATTTATAATCACAGTGGGAAATGTTACCATGTCTCTATAAAAAGAATAGATGAAGCAAATAAAAAGTTGTAAGAACAAAAAATAACACAATTAGCAAGTTGATATAATACATATAAGGAGGATTCTGAACCCACAAAATAAGTAATGCAGGTTCTTTACAAATTCAAAGGCAACACTTATTTTAAAGTTAATTTTTTAAAATTTACCTTGACCTTGTATTATGTCACAAGAGAAGTCTCAAATAATTTCAGAGATTAAAATTAATACAATACATACAACATTTGTTGATATAACAGAATTAAATTAGAAATGAACAATCACAAGTTGATAGTATATAAAACATAATATTAAAATATATAAAGCAAGCATAAATGTGTGTATATGTATATATGCATATGTATGTATATATGTACATAAATGCACCCATACATAATTCATTATTTAAAGAGAAAATCACAATGGAAACTGAAAAATGTTTAGAACTGAAAATTAATAAAAGCACTACCTAGGAGACTTGTAGGATGAAGCTGAAGTACTACTTAGAAGCAAATTTCAACATTTAGATGCATTATTTTTAATCCTGAAAAAATTCCAACAAAAGTAAAGAGGAGTGTAATGACCCTCTCTGTACCCATCTATCCAGCTTCAACCTTTATTAAACATTTGGCCATTTGGGATTATTTGGGAGCAAAATATGTCATATCATTCCATCAATAAATCCTTTAATATGTATCTCTAAAAGGTAAGCATCTTTATCATCATACCCAAAACAACTAATAATAATTCCTTAATAATATTTTAGCTAGCTAGTTAGTTAGTCAGAATCAGGACTCTAAACAACATATGGTCATTATTTGATTTATATATCTATAAGTTCCCCTCTCTCTCCTATTACTAATTGTTTGTTGAAGAAGCCTATTGTTTTTCTTGAAGAATTTCCCAGTCTGGATTTTATTGATTCCATCCCCATGAGGTCATTTAACATGTTCTTTGGTTCCCAGTAGTTAGATGTTGACAGCTAATTCAATCAAGATTTGGATTTTTAGCAAAAATACATAATAGGACCAGCACATCAACTCAGGAGCCTTTAGAGGCCATTTAGGATCATTGCCCACCTCCATTTGGTCATTAAGGGCTGCAAAGTGGTGATCTCCTGAGGATATTTTTCTTTATTTCTTAACTAAAGTTATTCTAAAAAGAACTTTCCTTCATCAACTATTTAGTTACTCTGAGGTATAGTTTGTATAAGAAAAGCAGAATAAGTGCTGACACTTCCCTTTCTAAAGGATTTTCAGAATAATGTGTTGATATTCTAACATCAGAAATTACCATAAAGGATATTTGTAGTATCATTATGAGTTCATGGACATATATATATATATATATATATATATATATATATATATATATATATATATTATATATCTCAATTCACAGAAGATAATATTTTGATGGCCATGTTGTCCCATTTTTGACCAATGAAAATGGACCCCTTTAATTAAGCGTCAGGGCCCTAGTGTTATGACCCTGGTAGTCTTTATTATCTATTGTGACAGATGTTCTGGGATCATTTTACCCATTTTCTGCTCCAGATCTGGACTCAGCCATTCTGCAAGAAACCCTGATTTCTTCCAGTGGTAATGATATTTAGAGAAGTGCATTTTTAAATTACAGATTAGAAATAAATTAGTGCTGTGGTCATTTCAAGAAGCTAGATGCAAACATTTATTTAAAAAGAAGTAGAATAAAATATTGAAGCTAAGGGCAGAAATTAGAAACTAAAAGTTGGTTCCTTGCAAAAACTAATACAATTAGTTTCATAATAATAAAATAGACAAACTTTTAACCAGACATTTAACCAAACTAAGCAAGAATGAAAAGGCAGGAATAAACAATATTTCTGGAAGGGGTGGGGGAGAGACAACTTTACATCTAAAATGATACTAAGAACATTATTTAATTAATACTATAAATAATTTTATCCAAATATATTGGTAACTGGGTATATTAGACAAGTTTCTAAGAAAAATTTAAAAAGCAAATTAAAGAAGAATAGGAAACCTGAATAAACCAAAAACTACCAAAGAAATTGAATTGGAAATTGAAAGACTTCCTCACTCTCAAAAACCTAGAGCCAAGGGAGTTTGGTGAAAATGTTAAGAAGTATGTAAGGTGAGACTTCTACTTGTCCATTACCATATCCCCAGGGACTAGAAGAGGAACTGGCACATAGTGAATATGCAATAAATATGTGCTAATTAAACAATCTCAACAACACATAAGAATGGAAAAACACAGAATGATGGAAATTAATTCATGGAGGAGGATAAGTATACTCTCAGTACTAAAACAAGACAAGGAAGGAAAAGGGAAGAAAGGAAGGAAATTATAGATTAATCTTATTTATAAAACTAAACTGAAAAATATTAGGTAAAATATCACTTACTTGAATACAACAATACATTAGAAGATAGGACATATCCCAAGAATGCAAGGAAATGTCTTAATATAATAAGTGACAATATCAGATTAAATGAGAAAAACTATGTGATCATTTCAACAAATACAGAAAAATCTTTAATGAAATTCAACACACTCAGGTTTTAAATAACTTCTAATAAATAGAAACAGAAAATATTTTTTAAATCTGGACAGAACATTTGTTAAAACCTAAAACAAATAATACACTTAATGGTGAAACATTAGAGGTGTCCCTTTAAAATCAAGATCAAGGCAAAAATGCCTACATCATTGCTTCTAACCACCATTGTACTGCATACAAGCAATTCAATTCTGAAACAAACATGAGAGTTGAGAAGAGGAAACAGCACTGTCTTTATTTGCAAATAAAAGAATTCAGCAAGCTTGCTAGAGACAAGATTTATACACAAAAATCAATTGAAATTCTGTATAATAGTAATAATCAAATAGGACAAATAATAGAAAAAGATCCATTCACAATACCAAAACATTAAAATCTACAAAGAGTCTTGTAATACACATGCTTTACGGGAAAAAATTATAAAACATTATTAAAGTACATGAAAGGAGACCTGAGTAAATAGAGATAGATACTCCACATTCATAGATAGGAAGACTTCATCTTATAAAGATGTCAAGTCTTCCCCAAAGTAACCTATAAATTTAATGTAATTCCAATCAATATCCCAACAGGGGTTTTATTTATGGAATGTGACAAGCTCATCCTTAAATTCACATGGAGGAGTAAAGGGCCAAGAAAATCAATGACTCTTTTGAAGAAGAGGAACAAGGTGGGTGGGCGCGTGGGTGGGTGGGGACAGTGTGGGACCATGGGATGGCAGGAAGGCAGGGGAGGAGGTCTGTGCCCCACCACCTGTTGGACTGTCTATACAGCCATTGTAATGAAGGAAGAGTGGTACTGGTGCCAAGATGGACAAGTAAATCCAACTCTGCCACTTATTAGCTATGTGACCTGGGGCAAAATTCTTAGCCTCTCTCAACATCTTCTTTAATCCTATCTGGAAATTTAGCTTTATAGCATCTACGTGTGTTATGCAAAATATATAAAATAACTGATGTAAATAGTAGGGACATGACATAGGGTATTTCGATACATATCTGAAAACCAAAAAGAGTAATTCAGCTGTAACAAGCTTTATTAAAATATTAATTCGGAAATTGCACTTCCAAATGTTTTGGTTTCTCCTGGTCTTCAGGGGGCCTCTTCACGTTACTGCCAGGACTGTGTGTCCTGTGTTTAAAAAAAAAAAAATCCAAAGGCTCTTGGCCAAGCTCCTTACTTGTTACTGGGTCTTGACTGTCTTTTTATTTCTGATGCTCACTTACCAAGCACAATTCCTCACTCTCTTCCGAACCTAGAAGTCCTCATAGGTTTCTTTGCCCTGAACACAAACAGGTAGCCCTCAGCAAATTCCTTGGTCCTTTCTGTAACCCGGACACGGCCCTCACAGGAGGGAGAGCACACAGCCTAACTTCCCTGTGTCTATGAGCCAATAAGATGCTCAAGGTAACAGGGATATTGCTATGTAACTTTAATTAGCACTAACTTTTTTAATACTAGAAGGTATTACCTGAAACCTTTAACAGTAGTTGTAGGTTATTTTATTTTATTTTTATTTTATTTTTGGCCTAGATTTGTTTCCCAAATTATCTCTTCTTAACATTATGTAATAAGCATAACTAAATAACATTGGAGGTATAAACAATATCAGATAATATACTTTATTTAATTTTTAAGGGGAAAAAATGTATTGCATTAGTACAGCTCTTCCTTGCAGGAAGGGGCCTTCAGTTTTGTCTGAGTTTCTTGAGCAGGGTCCGGTGCATGGTGCAGGCTCCAGGTTTCATTACTGACAATGCTTTCTATTGCTGTCGACATAATTTTCCTCACCAGAGCCAGAACTAGGTCAGAGAAACCAGGACTTACTAAGGAATAAGAATTATAAATAATTCCTTTTAATTGTGTGAGTTTAAAACTTATTATATGCGGCATGTGGGCCTCCCACAGCACAGAATAAACTGAGTTATTAACTCAGCACATCCAGTTAAAACAGGAAGCCAAGGTTAGCCGGTATCAGGATAACAACGAACACCTTACACTGCCTCTCTGAGGCCAAGAACGGCTTTGCACAGCTCTGGTCTTTACTAACGTTGGTGAGCAGGGGTCTGTGAAACAGTCCTGGTTGGAACCTCTAGACCCCAGACGTTCTCAACCCCTTTTTCTACTATGGCACACAGGACCCATGATGTCCCCATGAGGATCATACTCCATGTATGTGCTGTGATTATAGGCAGCAGCAAGATAAAACAGGCTACAGTTTATGTGTACTAGTAAGTCCTAGCAATTTCTTTCTCTCCTTAAGAAAGCACATTAAAGGCAAATACGAGGGATTGTAAGGGGAGAACCCCAAAATTGCTCTAATTTTTAATGAATTAAATTGCTCACAACTTCACATCTTTCTTACAACTGAGAGTACTGCTCTAAATACTTAATCTTGGGTATCAGCTCTCAGAGACACTATGTTCCAATGACAAGAACGCCCTTCTCTCTTCCGTAGTCACCAATTTCCAGAAAGAGCCTGGAACTGTCTCTCCCCCTCGGTGGTGGTGGTGGTGGTGGTGGTGGTGGTGGTGGTGGTGGTGGTGGTGGTGGTGGTCACCTCCAGCAGGCACTGCAAAATTTGTGCATCGCTCGGTAACGCTCATCACGATGCCTACACTTAATCAAACTAATTCTGAAGGTTGGAAATCAAAATCCTATCTGGGTTGAGTTTAGGGTTTCCTGGTAAAAGAGGAAACAGGAATCTTTTGGTTCAGTGGCACTTTTAAAAGGAAGTTTAATTGAAGTCTGAAATGTTGCATAAATGGAAGATATAAGTTTTAATTGAAAAATAATTATAACCACTTAATCATTTTTAAATGAGGGCTGTAATTGCAGTCAGTGCACAATAGCCACATACAGACACTGAGATTTCCGCAATAAAGCAGGGATGGTACAGCTTGATTTGCTAATAGCACTTCCACTTCTCCTCCCTTTTGTCTCAAAGATTAATTCAGGCAAGGGCTATTAGTGCTGTTAATTGGTTCTGCAATTTAGACCTTGTGCCTGTGAATGAATGACTGATGCAGTCGCTCAGCCAATAAATGGGAGCACTTCGTCAATGCTCCCCATTGTCCGGCAGGGCATCCTCCCTCCCGCCAGCCCTTGGGGACAAAAGGCTCTGCGCCTCTTCTAGGTAACAGCTTCAGTAGGACCTGAGATAGGTCGACCAGATGCCTTTGAAATGAGGCTGACTTATTGAATCTAATGATATTCAACTAGCGCTCTTCCCCTGTCGCCAGAAGGAAGGTTTCTTTTTGTTTTGAACAGTCCCCTCACTCTGTTATGAGGTTATGAAGGAATAGGAGATCTGGTTGTTATGACGCTTGGCAAAAGAAAGCACCAACTGTAACATTAGCTTGAAGATAAATATACCCCAGAGCTCAGGGAGAAAGCCTTCTTTAATTGCTGCAGAGCCTTCCTGGCATGGGCACCGCACCCCCAGGGACGCCTCGGAGAGTTATCAGGCCCGATGGGGAACCATACCGAATGTGCCTCCCCCAGAGGACTCTGGAGATAATTGCAAGCTGAATCACCACCGAAGAGACATCCTGATTGAAGACTCACTCACCAGTGGTCATTTGCAAAGCCACATCGGATTTCATTATTCAGACAAATTTCCATTGCTCCATGAAAGAGCCCCTCCTCCATGACTGCAGGCCTATCTATCCCTCTCCGCCATGGAAATGTAGACCAATACTTTTCAGAAGGAAGACATTAGGAATCAATGGCCTACCTGCCATTTTAGCTCCCTAGAACAGCCGCAGGCCTATCTATCCCTTGGCCAAGAAGATGAGGGCGTGAAATGCCCTTAAGGAGGGGAGGGAAGTGAAAATGGAAGGGTGCTCTGTGGCTGACTTGACTTTGAACATGGACATCCCTTGAATTCTGTGCAGATTGTGTACTGAGGTTACATATTCATGCTTCTGCCCGGGGGCCATCCGTGTTCAACTTGGATCACATTTGAGAAGTAATTCTTCTCTCCAAAATAAAAGTTTAAATCTCTTCTACTCATGCAATAGAAACCGTACCACACGGAAGGAGATCCAGAGTTCAGATGAGAGAGAGAGGGAAATGCCACAACACCAGGAAGCAGTTTCTGGAATAACAAATTTCTAGTACAAATTTCCAGCCACAAACTCAAATATTTAAGAAAATAACTTTGTTCATTCTTTAATAACAGCATAATTTTTACTTTCAGCCCAATTTCACCCAATGACAGAAACTCAGATCCTCTTCCTATGTTTTCCTAAAGGTTGAATCCAAATCTAGGTAGTAAGGCATCATGGAGGCATCATCTGTAGAGAATTTTATTTTATTTTTTAAAATATATTTTTATTTATTTCAGAGAGGAAGGGAGAGGAAGAGAGAGAGCAACATCAATGATGAGAGGTAATCATTGATCAGCTGTCTCCTGCACACCCTCTACTGGGGATCAAGCCCACAACCCGGGCATGTCCCCTGACCAGGAATTGAACCATGACCTCCTGATTCACAGGTCAACACTCAACCACTGAACCACACAGGCTGGGCTATAAAGAATTTTAAAACAATAATAAAATGTGTTCAAAGTCCATCTGCTTTTTAGTATCATCATGTGACAATTCCATATACTCTATCTATAATAATGAAAGCGTAATATGCTAATTAAACCGGATGGCTGAACAGCAGAACGACCTTCCGGATGACCATCCAGGCAACCATCCAGGACCACACTATGACACCCACTGGCGCCAGGCCAGCCAAGGCGGGTGCGATGTGATTGGTCAGGGGCCCGGCCATCGTCTCATGATCACCCCACAGAGGGAGGCCCAGGCCACCAGCTGGCAGGCTGCAGCGGGTGGGCAGAGCCTCCCTCTGCAAGGGAAGGGTACCTGCCAGCTGCCAGAGGGAAGTCTGAGTCCCAGGTACCAGAGGGAAGCCAGTGCCAGCAGCCGGGGGAAAGGAAGGCCTACTCTTGCATGAATTTCATGCATTGGGCCTCTAGTATATATATAAAAGCCTAAGTGACCAAACGACCGAACTACTGTCACTATGACTCACACTGACCACCAGATGCTCAACACAGGAGCTGCCCCCTGGTGGTCAGTGTGCTCCCACAGCCAACCTCCTGTGGCCCCTCCCCCAGTCAACCTCCTGAGGCTCCCATCAGCCTCCATCACTGGCCAGGTCGAGGGACCCCACCATGCATGAATCCGTGCCCGGGGCCTCTAATGTTAATAATAAAATTCTCCTCCTCCAAAATATCTTTTGTTGGTCTAAAAATCTAAACAGTTACTGTGGTTACTCTTAATTATTAATACTAATACATATGTAGTCTTCAAATTAGCACATTTTATTACTTCTTTTTTAATAAACATTTTCTGCATAGAAGTTAATTTAGAAAGTTCCCTGCAATCTACTTAGCCTGACACACTTGAACTTAGCTACACGCATTTGTTTCAAGAGTAAGCTCTTAAGGGTTCAAAATCATTGTGTTTGCTTCTGGCACAGTTTAAGGTCTCCGACTCCTATGCTACAACATATTCCTGCATTTAATGAGTAGATTTAAAATAAGCCAGAATAGCTTATTTATTTCAAAGACAAAGAATATGTGTTATTACAATTCTGTCATTCTATGAGTGCACTTGGAGTTTTTCTTGTATTTAAAATGTAAAAGAATACAAATTACAGTGTAATTTTTTTTCTTCTTAACAAAAAAAAAAAACTAACCCTGGCCAGGTAGCTCAGTTAGTTGGAGCACCATCCCATGTACCAAAAGGCTGCAAGTTCAATTCCCAGTTAGGGCACATACCTGCATACCTAGGTTTCTGGTTCAATCTTGGGGAGTCTGATGGGGGGCGGCGGGGGGGAGGGAGAGGGGAGAGCAGGTATGGGAGTCAGCTGATCAGTGTTTCTCCTTCACATTGATGTTTCTCTCTCCTCTCTCTCTCTCTCTCTCTCTCTCTCTCTCTCTCCCTCTCCTCCCCACCTTCCTCTCTCTCTAGAAATCAATGAAAAACATCCTCAGGTGAAGATTTTAAAAAAAATTCTAATGTCAGTAGAAAGTATTAAATCATGACTTTCCCCCTTTTCTGTATTATAATATTTTCATTTTTATTTATTTTTTTGCTCATATACGGAAATTTTATTTTTAAAATCCATGTTCTTCTTTGGACATTGTTATTGTTTCCTTTCATGATTATTGCTGAAATAAATTTGGTCATATAGATGGAGAAAATGCTAACGAATTATCTTCTGTGAATATCAAATGTACTGGACACACAATTGTGAGTGGACATACTGATTACTGAAATGTGACTATGTTTTGGTCACTCTGATTTGTGGATCTTTCGCAATCTGTGAGTAATCAGGAAAGCTATGGGACCTGCTTGGGAAGTCATCCACGATCAGGGAAAGAACTATTCCAAGCGTGGGTTTGAGAGGACACTGGGAAAGAAAGTGGTGTTGTGCTTACAACATATGGATTCTGTTTCTTCGCTGTTTTTTGCGAAGCATACTGGAGGGAAGCTTCCCTCTCATGATCACACTGGACCCCTACACTGAACTGAAACGCGATGGGAAGAGCAGAAAATGTCTGAGAACACCAAGTGCCGCCATTATACTCCATGTAAGGATGTGCCTGAGCACAGCCAGAGCTGCTGAGACACGCAGAGGGTGTCCCCAGAAACCTCGTCACTGCCAATGGGCCACAAATGGCCATTTTATTTATCATCCCAGGTGAAGACTTTCAACAAGCTCCTTAGTGAAGAATGCATTGAAATTGATCACATAATCTACCTGTATATGCTGTATATTTAATTGCCTGGGTTTTGTGTTTGTTTTTTTTTTAAATGAGTTCTATCTCATTTACAAACCCACTTTTAGATTTTATAAACATCCCCCAAAGATTGTTTCAAATAGATCTGGACAGCTGCAACTTTAGAACTAATGAGTGGATCCCACAAAGAGGTAAACTAAGAAAGCAGCTCCCTCCCCTACCAAAGGCCATGTTAACAACCTTATTTCTGTCTGAGTGAGTTTCATGCTACACTCACATTCTTCGGGGAAAAAATAGAAACACCATAAAACCTCGAGTTATACAGAAGATAAGAATCTGCAAAGTACTCTAATCTAAAACTGTAATTGGAGGCATTAATTTATATATAATTGGAGAGTAGAGACCTCTGCCCATCAATTTGACATTAATTTCACTAAAAGAAGATATTAAAACACAGCCTTGTAATGGAATTATTAATCTGATTAAAACTTTATTCACCAACATGAACAAGCAAATCAAAAGAGAAGAAATTAAAATGCCCACGAACATAGGAGAATGTACTTACTGGTGGATAATAATCAAAGAATTGCAGGTTAACCTAGACATCACTTCCATGTATTCTTTCTTGGAAGTAGTAAAAATATTGATAATCCTCAGTTTTTAAAGATGTGGAAAATTGTCATTTAAACATACTTTTTTAGAAGGAGTATAAGCTGACCTACTTTTTAAATATATATATATATATATATATATATATATATATATATATATATAATTGATGTCAGAGAGGAAGGGAGAGGGAGAGAAAGACAGAAACATCAATGATGAGAGAAAATCATTGATTGGCTGCTTCATGCACGTCCCAAACTGGGGGTCAAGGCCACAACCCAGGCATATGCCTCGACGGGGAATCGAACCATGACCTCCTGGCTTATAGGTTGATGCTCAACCACTAAGCCATGCCGGCCAGGCTGATCTATTTTTTGAGAGGACAATATGATCAAAATTTTAAATGTGAATCTTTTTAGGTTCATAGTAGATGTTTCAGTTTAGTTGGCTTATCCTAAGGAAATAATAAAACAAGTGGGAAAAGATTGAGGTTCTAAGATACCAATATCATTGTTCTTTATAGTAAAAAATTAGAAACATCTAAATATACACTCATAGGGAATTGACTAAATGAATTAAAATATAGTCACATGATGGAATACTATGCAGCTTTGTAAAAGATTGAGGTAAATTTTAATGTAATGGCATAAAAATTATTCCATGATATATTAAATTAAAAATAAAGAGGTTACAGAATACTGAGTGTGATCAGTATACTGAATATATACCACTGTTAATATAATAATAATGCAACTTTATTTTGGGGGTTTTAATGACACTTTAGAAATTTGGCCAGTGGGTATACATTTACTCTGCAATGAGATAAAATTCCAGCAGGCCCATGATTTCTCTGCTCACTCTTGGTTAGACAATTCCTCAGTCACTTTAAGTTACAATTACTGTCTCAGCCAAACCAACAGCCCAGCCACTTCAAAAATCAGAATGGTTGGTCCGTGATACCAATCAAAACTCCAAATTTGATTTAATATCATTTACATATGAGACCTGTTAAGATGTTAACCCTTTGTCATTTGTCTTTTAACTTTGTTTGTGCTATGTTTTGCTGTAGAGCAAACCTGTTTGGGGCCAGAAGGCTATAATTAAAAAGGAGAGTGGAGGTGTCTTCTGCATATAGAATGTCTCCTCCCCTCTCCTATGCACCCTTCCTCTCCCAGGAAGACCTGTCACTAAGTTTCCTTGAGGTGGGGTGGGGTGGGGTGGATGTGGGATGGGAGGGTCAGTCAGGGGATAGGAAAGGTCTTACTTGAACTGGTCCAACAGTAAACTCATTACTTGGTCAAACAAATTGAACCAGAAACCAGTGTGGAACAACAAGACACCAAAGACAGAATCTAATCTGAAGTCCAAGGGAAGTGGCTGGGGCTGTTTGTTGAGTGGGCTTATCTCTGACAGAGAAGGTACAAAGGAGGGGAGGCCATCCCAAGTGGCAGAAAAGGAATGGGCAGTGGTTGGGAGAAGAGTAAGAATGGCCTGTGCAAGTAACAATAGGGATTCCATGGAATTAGAAAAGAGGGAGCAAAGGGGAAGGAGGGAGTCATGGATACCCAGCACGTACATGAGTCTCCTTTAACTAAAGGCGTAGATGAGGCTCAGAGAAGCTGAACAAGCAGCAAAGCAAAACACTAACCTCAGGACCCCTATTCCAATCCCCTGTTCCTTCCACAAGTGGTGATTCCCAAACAACCCACAAAACCAGCATCTGACTGGCTGCTCGCATCACCTGAAGAACTTCTTTAAAATTCATCATCCATAATCCCTGGCCTTGTCCCAGACCCACTGAATCAGAATGGCTGGGAGAGGGCAAAATAAGATTTGTTCATAAGCTTTTAGGTGCTCCAGTTGTGCAGCGAGTTTGGAGCTAATATGTTAGATGTATCCCATTACCTCTAACATATCTGTAGGGCAGGAGGCAGATGAACTGTTATTTCCTGGGCACCTACTTTGCTTTACTTTATTAGAGCATCTCCCGGGGACTGCTCTGAGTATATCCCTACACATCGTCCTTCCTCAACATGCAGATGAGACTGGTATTATCGCCACACCAGTGAGGAAGCTGAGAGCGGTTATGTGATGCACTGAAGGGGCCCTCAGCCAGTAGCAGAGCGCTGGTTCAGACCCCAATCTGTAGGAGCCCTGCTGCCTGGTCTTTGTCCCTTTCCACACTGTGCAGGAGAAAGACCTTATGCTGGGAGGAGGGAGGAGAGATCAAGATACTGCAGACGAAAGGGATAATTATGGAGCAACTTAACAGAGGGATCTGGTGGTGGCCAGACTGTGGGAAACCTCGGCTGGGGAAAACCAGTGGGAGAACACCTAAAGAACGGGTTCAGGGTTTGCGTTTGTGGACTCTCCCCATTATTTCCTGAGTCCTGAGCCTAGTGAGGACCAGGTGTCTTGAGAAGCCTTTATCCTGAGCAGCTGGCTCCCTCTTGTGGCAGCTGCGGCTCATCCCTGAATGATCTGGGACGTGGCAACCTGGCTGCACGTTGGAATCACCTGGGAGCTATTAAAACGTACTCATTTCCCAGGCCAGGGAAATAAGAATATTTAGGGAGATTGAGGCCTTCGCTGTCCAATACAACAGCCACTAGCTACATGCGGCCATTGAGCACTTGCGATGTGGCTAGCTCAAACTGAGATGTAAGTGTAAAATACACACTGGATTTCAAAGACTTAGTACAAAACAGAGACTGTGAAATATCTCATTAATAATTTTTTTATGAATTATGTGTTGAAGTGGTATTTTGCACATATAGAGCTAAATAACATATATTGTTTAAATTAATTCACCTGCTTATCTTTTTACTTTTAAAAATGTAGCTACTAAAAAATTTAAAATTACATATGCGGCCCTCAGGTCATATGCAAGATTGCCAGATTTTGAAAATAAAAATACTGAATGCCCAGTTAAATTTGTATTTCTGATAAACACAAGTAAATTTCTTAATACATATATATATATATATATATATATATATATATATACACACACACACACACACACACACACACACACACACACACTAGAGGCCCGGTGCATGAAATTCTGCACTAGTAGGGTCCCTAGTGGCTGCCAGCCGGGTACTCCCTCCCTACCCCGCCCCCCCCTGGCTGGCCCCGCCCCCTGGTTGAACTCCGGGACAACTCCTGAGGGGACAATTTGCATACTATGCTTTTTTTATTTTTATTTATTTTTTTATTTATTTTTTTTAATAAATCTTTATTGTTCAGATTATTACAATTGTTTCTCCTTTTTTCCCCCCATATCTCCCCATCACCCGGTTCCTTCCCCCCCGTTGTCCTTATCCATAGGTGTATGATTTTTGTCCAGTCTCTTCCCATACCCCCTACACAGACACCCCTTTCCCCCTGAGAATTATCAATCCACTCCCATTCTATGCCTCTGATTCTATTATGTTCACCAGTTTATTCTGTTCCTCAGATTTTTAATTCACTTGATTTTTAGAATCACTTGTTGATAGATATTTGTTGTTCATAATTTTTATCTTTACTTTTTTCTTCTTTTTCCTCTTTTTAAAGAATACCTTTCAGCATTTCATATAATACTGGTTTGGTGGTGATGAACTCCTTTAGCTTTTTCTTATCTGTGAAGCTCTTTATCTGCCCTTCAATTCTGAATGATAACTTTGCTGGGTAGAGTAGTCTTGGTTGTAGGTTCTTGCTATTCATCACTTTGAATATTTCTTGCCATTCCCGTCTGGCCTGCATAGTTTCTGTTGAGAAATCAGCTGACAGTCGTATGGGTGCTCCCTTGTAGGTAACTAACTGTTTTTCTCTTGCTGCTTGTAAGATTCTCTCTTTGTCTTTTGCCCTTGGCATTTTAATTATGATGTGTCTTGGTGTGGTCCTCTTTGGATTCCTCTTGTTTGGAGTTCTGTTCGCTTCCTGAACTTGTAAGTCCATTTCTTTTACCAGGTGGGGGAAGTTTTCTGTCATTATTTCTTCAAATAGGTTTTCAGTATCTTGCTCTCTCTCTTCTGGCACCCCAAAAATTCGGATATTGGTACGCTTAAAGCCATCCTGGAGGCTCCTTATGCTATCCTCACACTTTTGGATTCTTCTTTCTTTCTGCCTCTCTGGTTGGGTGTGTTTTTCTTCCTCATATTCCAGCTCTTTGGTTTGACTCTTTGGGTGTGGTGGTCTACTCTGTATATTCTTTATTTCAGACAGTGTATGCATAATTTCTGACTGGTCCTTTTCCATTTGTTTGGTATTCTCATTAAGGTCCTTGAAGGTCTCTTCAAGTTTCTCAGCGGTTTTTAGAAGATTCTTGAGTAACCTTATAAATATGGTTCTGAACACTGTGTCGTCCATTAGTTGGCTTTCATCTATTTCTCCTACTTGTGACATACTTCGATGTCTCCACATTTTGGCTGCCTCCCTGTGTTGATGGAGTGGCTTTGTGTGGTCGGTGACCTATAGGGGCCGGTAGCTCAGCTTCCCCAATCACCCTAGGTGGTCGCTCTTGGTACTCCCCTTTGTGGGCTGAGTGGAAAGTCTTGGTGTAGTTAAAAGCCCTGATTGCTGTTGGTACACTGGGAGGAATTGACCTCCGGACCAATTGGCTGTGAGGGCCTGCTGTGTCTGTAACGGAAGAATTGCTGTGCTGGAGACACAGTAGGGCTTTGGTGCTCTACTGAGTCTGCCTCCTGAATGTGTCCCTTATGAGGTTGAAATCTGGTGTCGTCCACACCGACAGAAAAGTCACTCTCACTCTCCGACCGGCCGAGAGTCCCTCCCGTAGGCGTCTGGGTCCCCCGCGTGTCCCCAGAAACTAGTTCAGAATGGTTGGGATTGTTGGTATCACTGGCGGGAATTGATCTCCAAGCCAGTTGGCTGTGAGGATCAGCAGTGTCTCGGCTGGGAGAGCTTCTGTGCTCAGCTTGGATGGGGCGGAGTCTCAGGGTGGCGCAGACAAGCTTTGGTTTCCCGTCTGCTCCGCCCTAAGAGGGGCGGGTTCTCCGTGCCGGAATTAATGGCTGCGCGCCTCTGAGAGAAGGCAGCTTTCAAGCCTCTCCCGCTGCCTAACAGACCAGTTTCTCCCCAGCTGGGGCTTTGTTTTTCTCCCAAACGAGAAATGCAGTCACTGGGAGGGCTGTGCTCAGCTTGGATGGGGCGGAGTCTCAGGGTGGCGCAGACAAACTTGGTTCCCGTCCGCGCCGCCCTAAGAGGGCTGGTTCCTCCGTGCCTGAATTAATGGCTGCGCGCCTCTGAGATAAGGCCGCTCTCAAGCCTCGTCCGCTGCCAAACAGCCCAGTTTCTCCCCGACCGCAGCTGGACCTCAGTGCAGTCGGGCGGCCCTGCTTTTCTCCCAAACGAGAAAGCTCGCCACGCAGCGTCAGCTGCCCTCCCTCTCCGCGCGCTGCGAGCAAGCCTGCCGCGTATTCAGCCGCCCGCCCTTTCCGCACTCACGGGTCTCCGCACCTCCACAGCTCCTGAGGCTCAGCGTCCCCCTCTGTTTTTCTCTAGTTGTAGGTTTTCCACTCTGCCAGCTTTCTGGTGGTTTTGGACGGTGTGCGCTCTGTTTTCCAGTTGTAGTTTCAAAATTGTTGTGGTAGGCAACAGTTAGGTGTTTACCTTATGCCGCCATCTTGGTTTCTCTGCATACTATGCTTTTATTATATAGGATATATATAGTTGTTGTTAATCCTTGCCCTAGGATATTTTTCCATTGATTTTTAGGGAGAGTGTAAGAGAGAGGGAAAGACAAAGAGAAACATCAATGTAAGAGAAACACATGATTGGTTGCCTCCTGCACGAGCCCTGACCAGAGCCCGGGCTGGGGAGGAGCCTGCAACCAAAATCAAACCCAGAACTCTTTGGTGCACAGGCTGACGCTCTACCCAATGAGCCAAACCAGCTAGGGCTATTTATTATATTTCTAGTATAAATATGTCCCATGCAATATTTGGAACATACTTATGCTAAAAATAAAATTCATTGTTTATCTGAAATTACTTCATTCACTTCTCCTTACCAAAGAAGGGGAGAAAATTCTGCAGAGACACAATTCTGACTCAAGCATACACAACCCCTGCCTCCTCCCACCCCCAAATAATGCACCTTAGCCATCAGTATACTTGGATTCTCAGTCTACAAACATTTATATTTTGGTTGATGGCAACACCACACTTTCCCTAAGAATAGTAAGTAATTTATATTTGTGCAATTATAGTGTTAATTCTTTTGGTGCCCAGAACAATATGCAATCTATCTTGAAGGAGTATTACAACCTCTGTTTCTAGTGAAATAGAACATTACTTAGAGTTTAAATGCTAGTGTTTTCAACTTCTAACCATCAAGATTTCAAAAATCAGATGGTCTGTTATATAAAAAATCATATTACCCATAAAAAGTAAACAGTAAAATAACCTAAACGCTCAACAATAGGGGAATGGTTAAACAAATATGGTACCCCACATAATAGAATATTAAAAATTATGCTCACAATGAATTTTTGATAAAGAAAATATTTTTATAAATATAAATGAAAAAGTATGATAAAAAGTATATGTGTAGTATGATACTATGTTAAAAATATTGTATTCAAGGAAAGAAAACTAGAAAGAAATAGTCAAAATATTACCAATGGCACCTCTTAAAGGTAGAATCAGTTTATTGTTTTATTCTCTACTAGAGGCCCAGTACACAAATTCGTGCTTGGGTGGAGTCCAGCCAGCCCACCCCAATTGGGGCCCCGATCAGGCCAGGCCAGCCATGGGGAGGGGCCATGGGCAGTTGGCCGGCCAGCCCCGCCCCCTGGTCAAACTCCTGGTTGAGGGGACAATTTGCAGATTGGCCTTTTATTATATAAGATGCTTTTCTTATTTTTTTTTTAATTTTCTCCTTTGTTTTAAATTTTTTATTAGACTTTATTTTTAGAGCAATTTTAGATTCACATCGAAACTGAATAGAACTTACAGAAATTTCCCATATATCCACTGCTCGCCCCCCCACCCCCACCCCATGCACACACACACACACAGAGCCTCTGTTATTATCAACATCTTCCAGCCCAGTGGTACATTTGTTACAATTGATGAACTACATTAACATATCATTATCACCCAAAATCTACAGTTCACATTATGGGTCACTCTTAGCATTGTACATTCTACAGGTTTCGAGAAATATATCATGACATGTATCCACCATCATAGTATCATACAGTAGTTTCACTGCCCTAGAAATCCTATGCTCCACCTAGTCATCCCTGTTTTGGATTTTTAAATCTGTTTATCCTTTAACATCTTCTACCATTTTACAGCACTTTTACAATAAGAAAAAAATACTGTCATTTAAAGAAACCCTTTTGTGAAGGAAAATGCAGGTTGGAGCTTTCATTTTCCCGGGGACTGAGAAACTCTTCGGGTACATGTTCAGCCCCCCATGAATAAAAGCACCCTAAGGTGAACATGCAGTCTGTGTGTGGAGAATCAGGAGGAGGCAGGAGCCTCCTGCACCTACAGCTAGTCAAACAGAAACCAGCCCTCCCACTTGTTTGCTCTCTCGTCTCCTTCTCTTCCTGAGAGCGGGGTACACAGAGAACCACTTCCTGATCCTGAGTGTCAGCTCAGATAAGGTGTGTGCTGGTGGGTCAGTGAAAACCTCAGTGACCATCACCCCAACCACTGCCCATCCAATGGGCTTCTTCTCGTCTTGTTGCATAAATTAATTAACTAGAGGCGATTTGATCTTACATTTTACTTTTTTTATGTCAACTAATTAGAGGTCAGAAGGAAAACATCCTTCTCAGCTCGTGTGCATGAACTCTTTAGTTTGTAAAACACAGTCAGAGCACGGGACCTTTCTGGAGTGTTCTGAAGCATCATCACACTCCCTTTTACCCGCCCAACATACAGAAATCTTTCACCAAGGATAGCAGTATATTTTCCTTTAGCATACCTCCATTCTTCCAAGTGAAATTTTGATTTCAAATTCTTAAGTAAGATGATTTCTCACAGCACCCCATTCTGCTGCTTGTCCTTTTACTTTTTTGATGGTGTCTTTTGGCACACATAGCTTGGGCCACCTCTCTTTGAGCCCAAGTCTACTCCTCAGTATTCTAGTAATACTTGCTCTCCAAAGCCATCATCATTCCTAGTTGCCAGTCTCCCTCAACGTGCTCACAGCTGTTTTGGCTAATAATTTCCAAATAGGAAATACACACAACCCAGGTACAGACAAAACAATCCACTGGTATACAGGGAGATAATTTCAGAACTTCTATTTACAATTATTTTTGTATTATCTTCCTTTAATTTCCAAGGTAAGTTATGTTTTACAATGTAATACATAAATATAGTAGCACACATGATATCATGTATAAACAACTATGCATATCTGGGGACAAGGACTGTAGCTTATTCATTTCCGAATTCCCAGTGTTTAGTGCACTGCCTGGCTCAACAGTTGCTTTTTAAATAAATGCACCTATGAAATGAGTCAAATCAATTACATGAAATCAGTCAACCAATCAATCAATGATGACTCTTAGTCCCTGTCCACAAAACATTCTAGAGTCCCTTGTAAAGTCATAGTCTCTGACCTTAGGGATGGTTCATTGCTTCCTTTCTTTTCCATGCCTGATGTGAAAGATTTTTCACCAGGTACACCATGTCCATCCACTTCCACCCACCTCATTCCCTGCCCCCTCAACTAGATCATCCTGAGTCCTCAAGATCTCCTATCTTTGTTCATCTACATCCTCTCTCAAAGTCATCACCTCCCCTCAGAATCACCAAAATGTTCACTCTTACCTTCAGCTCAAGAGTCATGTTTCTGGTGCCTGTATCCTGGCATTGCTCCTCCTCAATGCACCTTAACGGTGAATATCTCACTGGATAAAGGCAGCTCCTAGGCCTCCAGCTCCAGGTTTCTGCACTCATGCTGGTCCATCATAACAGTCTTCTTATTTGAAAAGAAATGAGGGAAAAAATGGAGGACAATGCAGAACATAAATACAAATATGTATGTCCTAGCTGTCCATGACTGTTCTTTATTGAGATTGTACTTTTCTATATTAAAATATTCTTTCTCTTATGAATGACGGTGATTATGCTAATTAGTTATTATTCTTACTGGACAAAATGAAAAGTTGGCAGTCCTCTTTAGGTCCTGAAATCTTTTGTATACAAATTTACTCATTCATACAATCCAAAAGTCTGGGATCACCAAACCATCAGCAAACAGAAATTGTTCTGTTTGATTTGTTTTTAAGGTGGAGCCAGGAGACAATTCATGGAGTAAAATACAAATAGTCCACAAGAGGTTACAAACTAAAGCCTGCCATTTAATCATCATGCCTTAGGACATCTCTTTCCTAATAACAATAGCAGAGTTTAGATCTGAGAGGGCCTGTGAGGGGCCTGGGGCACTGAACTTCAGTGAGGAAGGCGATCTCAGAGAAACATACACAGGTGAGGTCAGAGGAGTAAGAGGATCATCTGAGATGTCATCACACCCATGCCAAGGTCTGATTCTGTCTCAGAAGTTTTGTCCTCAAAGGGCCGTCTATATTTCAGGGTTTACCTTGATATTGGCATATGTTGGAGAAACATGGACAAAGTGGATCGTGTCCATATTTCTGCTGCATCTTGCTCTATCACCAAAGGGAACAAGGTTTGGGTTTTCCAACTAAATTCTGTTTGGCAAACAAATAGGGACCTAATTTTTGTCCTGCCTGAGAGGATGTGTAATGTTCAATTATTTTCCAAATATACTAGGCATATTTTTTATTAAAAGTTTATACACTCAAACTGGGACTCAAAAACACATTCAGATCTACAAAGCCAATGGATGCTGGGTGGTATTTTGGTTGGCCATGCTTATTGGCTTTCGAATGAACTCCTGAGACTGAAATGGGGTGGGTACTTGAACCGTTTATACCCCTGGTGCACAGTCAAGGAAGCATTATCTTGTTCCTCCCACAAGCCAAACCAAATGGAAATGAGTCACTACATGGCTGAATCCTGTTCCTGGAACACCCATATTAGGCTGAAAATCAGGTTTCAGTGGTCATTTTTCTGAGTCATCTCTGACTTGGCAACATGAGCTCATGTCAAGAACATGTTGAGTTTCTCCTACAGAATCTGGGATGGACATTTCACCTGGAAGGAACAGGTTGGCTCTCTCACTTCCGGAAATCTGACTTTGTTTTTTTCAGAGCCTACATTCAGTGCTTGGAGACCTCTGGACATAGTGGTATTCAGTTTGTTGTTTCTCAAAATATTTTCTATACTGTAAATGAGAAATAGTCTTTATTTCTCTCAGAGACAGAGGGCCAATTTTGATTGAATGGCAAAAGTAAAATCTTACAACAATGCCAGAGTTAGGACATGAACACCTTCACGTGTTATGGTACATATATAAAATGCTGTTCCTCTGATTCCCAGATGGGTAAAAAATAAAATAAAATAAAAATTTCTACAAGTTTCCCAATAATGCTTGAACACTGACCATCTGGACAGAAGGTTAGACATGAGGAGTATTCCCCTGGCCACAGGGCTAAGGTGGACTTCTGGCAGCCAGAGGGGCAGAGGTACCAGGAGGAAGTCTCACAGTCACTGAAGGGCACTTTATGTCAGAATTCTCTCTTCTCATCTCAGGCTTCACAATTACCCCATTACTGGGGGTTTGAATGTGTGTTCTGACTTTAGACCGCCCCATGACTGAGCACATCACCAAGATATGACCTCTGCTCTCGCTTAGAGTTTGCTATAATTGTCTGAGTATATTGCTCCACATGCAATGCTTAGCATCTTGCATGCATAATCACATTTGACCTACAAAACAATCCAGGAAGATTAAAAATGGTTATCCTCTCTTTACAGATGAAGACAATGAGGCTCAGAGAGGTTAAGTGACTTAGCTGTTGTCCCACGCAGCCAGTCAGCAATGGAGTGAGGATTGAACCCGGGCTGCCTAGCCCCAGAGCCCAGGCCCTTCCTGCTGCTTGCCTTTGCTGCCTTCCGCCTCCATGGTCTCTCTGCTGGAGGCCGAGTCAACGCCACAGAAGCTGCAGACAGCTCGACTACGTTAACTACTCAATCCCATCAAACAACTACAGTTGATTATTTGAAGATTCACATTTGCAAATTTACCTACTCACTAAAATTTATACCCCAAAATCAATACTCCAAACACTTCCTCGGTCATTATTGGACACGTGCATTGAGCTGCTGGAAGTGCATGCGCTCAGCTGACCTGGAACAAGGCGAAGGTCTGCCCCCTCGTTTCAGCTCTCCTACTGTAATCAGGTGTCCTTCTCACATTTGGGCCATGTTTCCACATTTCTGTGAAATAAATTTCTCTATTTAAAACGGCCCCCAACCCTAGTGCTGAAGTTGCTGTCTAGTGTTTCCCAGTGCAAAAGGGCTATTTTGCGCCTTTCAGGGAAAAGCATGTGTTACATAAGCTTCGTTCAGGCGCGAGTTACAGTGCTGTTGGTCAACGTTAATGAATCAACAATAAATATTAAATTGGGTATCTTTAAACAGAAACACACACAAAACAAGATTACTTATGGATCAGTTGATGACACTGTGACCCTCAGAGGCTCGCAGGAACCTAACCCTGTATTTCTCAAGGGGCAACGGTTCAGTATTTGCTAATTTAGTGTTCCTGGTGACTCTAGAACTTAACTACCGTGATTAACGAGTACTTCATCCTGCCTCATCACCGGTGTTACCTAAGTTTTTAAATTAAAGTGGCAATGGCACCTTGGGAGGGCCACAGGGTGAAGCCAAGTATTTCGTGGCTTTAGCTCCTAGAGGCCCTGCCTGGCCAACCTGCCGGGCCCTCTTAAGAGTGCCCTCTGCACTTGCTTTACCCTCTACAGAAGGAAACCTGGCTAATCAGGAAAGAAACTCCCTCAAAAGGTAAACAGTGAGGAGAGTGTACATATGGTGGAAAACAAATGGGTCTTGGTACCATGTTGTGGAAATTATCTCACCGAGGCAGATAAAGGAGCAGGGTGAGCCCAGGTGGCACTGTTGAGTCCCCTCCTCCATTTCATGGCCCATTTGTGACGTCTGCACCAGCCTGTCCCAGAAAACTCTGTCCCTACACCCAACGCTCTCAGAACTGTGTTGTCCCTCTGGCGTGTAGTGCCCTGTGTCTACGCTGCACCCCACCATGGCCGTGACCGCCTGCCAGGGCTTGGGGTTTGTGGTTTCACTGATTGGGGTTGGGGGCATCATTGCTGCCACCTGCATGGACCAGTGGAGCACCCAGGATTTGTACAACAACCCGGTGACAGCTGTATTCAACTACCAAGGGCTGTGGCGATCCTGTGTCCGAGAGAGCTCTGGCTTCACTGAGTGCCGGGCCTACTTCACCATGCTGGGGCTGCCAGGTAAGGGCTGGTGGCTGGGAGGCTGGGAGGGGCCGCTGGGCCTCTGCCTGAGGCACCGTGGAGGGACTGCTGGGGAGGGAGGAGCAACAGCCCCCACCGCCAGGGAAAGAACAGGCCCGCAGACACCTTAGGGCGGGGAGCCTTCTGGAGCTGTCAGGGCTCCTGTTCCCCTCACTGGATGATGCCCAATTCTCCCCAAGGGGCACATTTTAAAAATAACTTCTATGTGAGCAATGGCACTGGGTCTCAATCACCCACAGTAACAGGACTCAGGAGGCCCAGACTTCAGCCCCAAGATTCTCCTTCCTGAATTGGGGACTGTGAATGTCTCTCCAGGCCCCCTTGTGCCTGGTCCCAGCTTCTAGGGAGATCACTTCGTAAGTCATGTAAATGTCTAACCGCTATGCTGTATTCCTGGAACTAATATAATATTGAAGGTCGACTATAACTGGAAAAAATAATTTAAAACAAAATAAATTTTAAAAGGAATAGATGATGTTTAGATAAATAATAGCACTTCTGTGAAATGGAATACTAATAGGCTCCTATTAAAATACTGTTTTACTCATATCAAACTAAACATTTAACATTAAATATATTAAATGGTGTTTATAAAGCTTTGATTGTACATATATGCAATTAAGTGAAAAGAGAAAAACATCAAATGGTATAATTTTTTAATCAGGTAAAAAATTATATACAGAGAATGGATAAAAAGGAAGTATTACAAATTTTGTCTAGGATTTAAAATTATAAGTGATTTGTTAAAATTATCACTACTTACAAATTTTCTATTATTAGCGCCAAAAGGTGGAATCAGAAATTAGAGATATTCAGGGTGCTACAAAAGTAGGTATACAGTTGTGAGTTTGTGCAACACAGAGTTTATTCGAATAGTATTATTATGTGTTAACTAATTATTGCATCATTTAATGAAGAACTATAAATCTAACTTTGCCCCACCCTGTACAATGTGATAATATATTTTTAAATTAATAGATGTATCAATTATTTTTATTAGTAGCTTACTAATTTTACTTCTCCCATATTTTATTTTATATTGCCATTAGACCACCATTTTTGCTTAACTACCACGCATAATTTATATTTATATTCCTAAAAAATGGTAAAGCAAAGGTGAGGGAAGTTTATTCTCCATTATCAGTAAAATAATATAAGCTCCTGGAAATTTATAACTTGAAATGGCACTGCCAGAACCATATTTAACCCTGAATATAGGGGTGGTTTTTTCCTAAGACGTCAGCAAAACATTTGCTCCATTTTAAAAATGATTAAACGAAGTAGTACCAACATTATTACATTATTGTTAGACAGAATCAGAACATGAATTATCATTATTATTACATATTATTATAATCAAGCCATGAATTATCAGTATGGTTAGGTCTACATTTAATTTAAAAAAACACACATAAAAAAAAAACACCTATTGCCATGAATGGGGAAGCCAGCTTTTCCCCTGCGGACCTTATTCACTCTTTGGAAATGGCAGCTCGGACAGTGGTCATCTCACTTCAAAGCACAGCTCCAGGAAATGGAAAATCCCATCTTCCAGATGTTTTAAAACATAGTAAATGTTTATTTCACATAAAAAAGCATGTAGACTTAAAATTTCTCTCTACTCATTCAGTATTCTGCCTAGGTAGGGGTGGCTTTAGCTTATTCTTTAAAATTAACCTTTCCTTCGTCCAAAAAATAAAGTTACTGTCACCATCTCAAACAAGAAAGAAAGCTTGATTCATTATACCTGCATAATATTTCCCTGTCTTGAAATTTTGCATAAAAACATTTGCATAGGGAAATGGGAGTGAGAATAGATAACTTATAATAACCTATTTTTTAATTTTTCCATTATCAGGTTATTATTTTAGTGATATTATAGTCAATGTGTTGGGGGTTGTTTGACAAAAGTCATAAAATGAACAACTTAAAACCAAACTCTTTAGGAATAAAAAGCCTGTGTCTTGGTTGAAATAAGTAAAATGAACTTTGCCCACAGAAACAATGACAGAATCATTCCTGAATTACTCCAACATTTTCCAAACTAATTGGTCAATCCCTGCCCACCAGCAGAGACCATAGTCACTTTTGCTAGTTGTCCCCTCCCTACCTTTTAGACTTGGCCTTGTAGCTCAGTTCAGGGGGTACAGAGACAACAACACTATTTATCACCTTAAGTCATATATGACTCTTACTCTCTTTTGGGGGGATTTCTGGCTCATACATCATTCTCTACTAACCCTGATCACAGAACCTAAAGCAAGGTGTGTGGTTGAGGGAAGTGTTGCCTCCATTCAAATTAGGAAGGAGACTTTCATATTTGCTTTCTGTGTTTGCTGGGAATAAAGTCCTGAGAGTGGTGGTTGGGTGCACCCAAGATAACATTGAAATGTCCAGTTGCTCAGGCTTGTTTCCTGGAGAACCTGTCCAGGTTAGAGATGTGTGTGTGTGTGTGTGTGTGTGTGTGTGTGTGTGTGTGTGTGTTTTGGGACCTTGAAATATAGATTTAGAGAAATTCTAATTAAAATGTGTCTAAATTCAGAGGCAAAATGCACAGCTCAATTAATTCTAAAAAAAAAAAATGGGTAGACAAAATGCAATGGTTGATCTCTGGCCAAGTCTCTCTTTTGCATGATTATACTGTACTAGAGGCCTGGTGCATGAAATTTGTGCATGGGAGGTGTCCCTCAGCCCAGCCTGCACCCTCTCCAATCTGGGACCCCTCGAGGGATGCCTGACTGCCCATTTAGGCCCGATCCTACCAGGACATCCCTCTCATAATCCAGGACTGCTGGCTCCCAACTGCTCGCCTGCCTGCCTTCCTGATTGCCCCTAACCACTTCTGCCTGCCAGCCTAATCACCCCCTAACCACTCCCCTGCCAACCTGATTGATGCCTAACTGCTCCCCTGCCAGCCTGATTGGCCCTAACTGCCCTCCCCTGCAGGCCTGGTCACCCCTAACTGCTCCCTGCCAGCCTGATTGGCCCTAACTGCCCTCCCCTGCAGGCCTGGTCACCCCCAACTTCCCTCTTCTGCATGCCTGGTCACCCCTATCTGCCCTCCCCTGCTGGCCTGATTGCCCACAACTGCCCTCCCTTGCAGACCTGGTCCCTCCCAACTGCCCTCCCCTTCTGGCCATCTTGTGGCAGCCATCTTGTGTCCACATGGAGGCAGCCATCTTGTATGTTGGAGTGATGGTCAATTTGCATATTACTCTTTTATTAGCTAGGATAGAGGCCTGGTGCACAGGTGGGAGCCGCTGGTTTGCCCTGAAGGGTGTCCCAGATCAGGGTGGGGGTTCCCTTGGGGCATGGGATGGCCTGGGAGAGGGGCCTGTGGTGGTTTGCAGGCCTGCCATGCCCCCCGGCGACCCAAGCGAAGGCCCTGGTATCTGGGATTTATTTATCTTCTATAATTGAAACTTTGTAGCCTTGAGCGGAGGCCAGGGCAGGCCAGGGCAGGCAGAAAGCTTGGCTTCCTCCATCGCCGGGGAAACCCAAGCCTCCTGCTCTCTCCAGCTCCGTGGCTCCCACCATTTTTGTTGGGATTTATTTATCTTCTATAATTGAAACTTTGTAGCCTTGAGTGGAGTCCAGGGCTGGCCAAGGTGTGTGGGAAGCTTGGCTTCCTCCATTGCCGGGGAAACCCAAGCCTCCTGCTCGCTCCATGGCCGCAACCATCTTGGTTGGTTTAATTTGCATACTCGCTCCTGATTGGCTTGTGGGCGTGGCTTGTGGGTGTAGCGGAGGTATGGTCAATTTGCATGTTACTCTTTTATTAGATAGGCTAATTCCTGATACTTTTATCAATTGCAGTGAAAATTTTTCAGCAAAATGTAGAAGACTGTATGTAAAATGTGAAAGGGCTTTGGAGTGTCCTAGTTTAGTCCCCATGTTACAAATGAAGACACTGTGACTTGCAGAAGCTCAGCAGTTTGCCCCAAATCACCCAGCACAGCATGTGTTAGTGATAGTGTCAGAAGCAGATCCTCAGCCTCTCAGTAACCCATCAGGGTCCAGCCAGCCAGAGTCCCTCCTCTGGCCTTTGTGGAACCTTCTGTGACTGCCATGTGGTCTTCATGTGCTTCTTGTGGCATGAGTGAAAGGGTGAGGTGGAGGTCAATAGGATTCTCATGTCTTTTCATCCCAATTCCAATACCTCTAGGATTTGGCTTCCTGTTCTCAAAAGTGGGGACAACTTAGTCTGACCCTCACTCTCTATATGGAAATAGAGAGAGCACCAGAGAGGAAGTTGAGCAGGGAGCTAGCTCCACCTTTGCTGACTTAAAGCATCTGTGGTTCACTAGGACAAGTTCCTTGAACTATTTGTACCTCACTTGACTCACCCCAAAAAAATATATGGGGGGAATAGTAACACTGCCCTGCCCATTTCTGTAAGATTAAAATGAAAAGATATAAAGGCAAAGTGGTTTATGAGTTGTGAGGAGAAAATATGAAACTCTGGTTTAAGATGGAGATTCCTGGGCCATTTTTCAAAAGTGAGGTCAGCCAGGTGGTTTCCTGAGATGAGCAGAGTCTAAAGGAAGGGCTTGGGGGGGTTCCCAGCGGTGGACACATCAGCTTTTCCCCCAGAGGGTGGCGTGCTGGGGGCAGAGCCAGAATCAGGAATGGGGCACGGCCTTGGGGGAGGGTGTCCACTCAGCCCGCCCTGCTCTTAAACCAGCTGGGCCTGCGCAGATCAGCAGGACAAGTGCCTCTTGGGGCTGCTTCCCTAACAAATGAGAAAATAATGCCCTTGAACCAAGAGTGAAACTGAACTATCTAAGGAAAACACTGTGAGCAAACACCAAGAGCTGAGGGAAACCATCTGATTAGAGCGGCTCCCCTCCGCAGCACAGAGCACGGTAGGCCCACACCTTCCACCGGAGGAAGGTGGCAGCTGGTCCTAAGGCGAAGGCCAGAGTGCCAGTGGCCCAAAGCCATGTCCACCACCACATGCCAAGTGGTGGGCTTCCTCCTGTCCATCCTGGGCCTGGCGGGCTGCATCACCGCCACGGGGATGGACATGTGGAGCACCCAGGACCTGTACGACAACCCGGTCACGTCCGTGTTCCAGTACGAAGGGCTCTGGCGGAGCTGTGTGAGGCAGAGCTCAGGGTTCACCGAATGCCGGCCCTTCTTCACCATCTTGGGCCTTCCAGGTAGGCACTGGGCAGGACCCGGGGGCCCCACCAGGTGAGGGCAGGAAGGGGCTGTGAGCTCCCACTGCAGCCGGGAGAAATCTTGGAACAGGTTTGGCTAAGAATAGAATGTGTGACTAGGAGGTGTTGGCCCCAAGTCAAAGAGGGCAATAGCATAGGGGAGAAAATCAGACAATTCACACTTGTCAAAGGAACTGGTAGTGAGGAAGCAGGTCAAGAAAAGGATGGGTCTGATGTAAGGGCATGCTCATGATACCAGAACAGACTAGAGTTCCTCAAGGCGGAAATTAACTGTGTGCATGTATGTGCGTGTGACTTGCTCCTGCCTGCACATACATAGGAATAAGGAAGGAGGATGGTGACTATTTTCTTACAGCCAAAAAGTTGGGTTAATTTTATTACATTTTTGATTCAATTAAATTTTTCTTTGAAAAGTTGGGTCTCTGTAGGTGCTAAAAATATATATATATTGCCATTAAATTATAGTCTTTTTCTGCATTTATGGTGAGAAGTTCTAGTATGCACTCTTAAAAAACAATATCTGTCAGAATATAACTATATAACTGTGTACTATAGCTTTGCCAAGTTGACACATTAAAAATAACTATCACAGGCATCAGGCATGCATATGTGTTAGGACAGTGAACAATGGATGAACACATACTTCACTGAATGAAACCCAGAAGGGCTCAATGTCCTGAGTTTCCCTCCTAACCCCATTCTGATCTCAACTCTCCTTCTGTTTTGATGGCCTGACCCACTTAGTTTGGTTCTTATTTGCTCTACCTTCTCCTTATCCTTCTGGATCAGGAGTAAGTGACAAGTATGTTGAACTGGAGGACAGACTTCACCATTCCTTGAATGCCTGCAGCATTCAAAGTCTATGTCCCGTAATTTTTCACTTGATTCTCATTTTTATGGCTTGGTTTCTATGGTTTAACTTGCCTCCCCATTTGGAGTATAGATTTCTTGTAAGGTAGATAATATTTCAAATTTTCTCAGTCAGGGTTCAGGTTTAAATTCTGAAAATACATTCAGAACTTTAGAGGTATACAGGATGAAGAAACTGGCAAAAATTATTCACTCATTCTTCAATGATTTGAAATTAATCAGTTATTCTAAATGATTAACTCATTCATCTATTTCAGTCCACCCATCCATCCATCTATAAAAAAATATATAATTATAGAACTATAATTATATTATAATAATGTCAGAATTTAAATATAATTATAAAAGTGACATTCTTTCACCCCTGAAGATGAACTAAATACACATCATAGGGTATTATGGGAGCTCTAGTTGTGTTAAAAAAAAAAAAAAGAAAGAAAGAAAAAGAAGAAGAAGAAAGAAAGAAAAGAGAAAATAAAAGGTCAGGCTAAACAGTGGCTCTGAGGAGTGTCCAGGATATGAGTTTGGTGAGGAAAGGAAAATGATATTGGGTTCTGCCTCTCTGAAACAAACACTTTGTGAATAGATAGATGGAAATAAATGTGCATGAAACTGTTAAATACCTGTGAAGCCCTTGAAACTGAATTGAGAAAAGCAATTTAACTAATTTGTCTTTATTTTTGGAAAGAAATAGAAGATGGGTGGCAGAGTAGAAGAATTGGGTTATTTATTCCATTTTTGGAAGCTACTTGTATTGCAGGATCAACAGGACCACACACTACATGGAAGACCTGCTTAGGGAAGCAGGGGAGGTCGAACCTGGCCAGAGGGAGGAAAGGAACCCTATGAAGGAGGGATATGCTGTAGTGTGAGGAGAGAGGTCAGAAGGGACTTGCAAGGCCATGGATTGTTGAACTGTTAAATGAAGAAAAATGACTGACCTCATATTCAAAACTAAGGCATGACTTTATACTCCATAACCTCTTCACAGAAACTCACCACACGTTATCAACCTTTTGCTCTTTCTTTATCTTTCCATGTGTGGAAATCCCAAATATTTCCACTCTTCTAATTGGCCAAACCCACTTTTCTTTCCGGTTTTACTGAGAGAAACTCTCCCCCTTGGCATTTCTACCTTCTGTGAAACAAGATCCCCTCTCTCTCCCGTGCAAGGCCGGCCTCTCCACCAGAGCTCTGTAGGCCCCACACCATCCTGTCTGGTCATCCAGCTGATCAGTCCCTCTCCTTCTTGCCTCTTTCATCTCTCCTCCTGACTTATGCTTATATCCTCCTTTCCTGGAAATCTTCTCTTAATTCTGGTCATTGTCAAGTTCTGTCTCTCCCTGTCCATTAATGATGCTTTGGGCTTGGTCCTGGATACCCATTGTTCCCACTGCCCAAATGCCCCCCCCCACCACCACCACCCCAAATGCCATTTCCACAAATCTTCCCATAGGCAAGGTCCAGCTCAAATACCACCTCTGCCCTGAAGCCTCTTCACGTCCTCATATTGACTAGGATCCCACAAACCTTTGTACCAAACCCAGTGCACTCTGATACCAATGAGCATATTCCCTCCCCGCACCCCGCCCCATGACTCTGCTCACAAATCTGAAAGCTGAGAAACCCAGGCAGCCATCAAAAATGAGTACCCCAGCCCTGCCCATCTGGGTCAGGGGAACAGGATTCCACCAAAAGCCAGGAAGGACATTTCGTGGGACTGAATTGGCAGAAAAGGAGATGGTTTAAATCTTTGATAAAATCTAAAGCAAAAATCCTTAAGGTAAAAAACTATGAAACTGCTCTTAGTATCCTTTCTAAAGGAGCTGCCTTGTTTGCCTCTTCATACAATTGGCTGTTTCACATAAAGTCTAATGCTCATCATCACGTAAAACCAACTTGTCTTTCCCCAATGTATGGTAGAAGAAACTGGCCCTAGGAGGTGAACTGATTATAAGTTAGTTATAAAGTTGAAATGAGATTTGTAGGAGCCTCCTAGGTTTTGGTCAAGCTGCATTTCCTTTCTTTAAAAAAAAGAAAAGAGATGTTTTAGCCTTTTTAAATATGTGGGCAAACATCTAAATGTGTACACACTATTGTACATGGAAGGAAATCCCACAGAGAACTGAGAACACATCTACAAAGTCCAAGAGAACCTGTATTTTGGGTATAAAAATGAGGCTGCTTGCCCTGATTTCTCATAATCAAAGTTATGTAAGAATCTGAATGCCTCCTCAGCTTGTGGTTGTGGAAGTAGCTGCTTGTTGATAGTAGGGCAGTCGCCCACAAAGCTTCAAGCCCAAGCATGGGCTAGTCACTGGAGGGGCATCGTTTTGTGGTGGGGCCACCCATTGTGAGAGTTATATAGTTGGACCCCATCTTAGAGGTGAAAAGAAAGGTCAATGAGGATATTAGCCGCTTACACTGACTCATCCATCACCCACCTCCCCTGTTCATTGCCAGCTGATCCTGAGCCCATTTTTCCTGATCTTCCCTCATTCCTTGGTCCAGGCCTTTCTCTTCCTTTTATTTTTCTCAAATCTTCTTCCCCTATTGCCCTTTATACTCCCTCACCCATGGCTTTTTCAAATCCTCAACCATATTTTGTCACCAGGAGAGAGGATTCAGGTTTGTACATAGTTAGTACAAGCCAAAGCCATGAGGAGTTGGAGAGAGGTAACTTCTTTTTAAAGAAGGGAAGGGAACTGATATCCACTGAGCCTGGCTTAGTTCTATGCTGGTGCCAAGTAGCATCTGATCCTCACAATATCTCCGTGCAAAAGACATCTCTATCCCACTCCAAGTTGAGGAAATTAGGTTTCAGTGAGGTTCAATTACTTGCCTAACAACTTACCTGGCATCACACATTCTGTAGTATTTCTCAAGATACAAAAGACCTCCCTATTGGTCCCCTGGGATCTATGGAAAATCTAGGCCTTTCACCTTGTTCTGAAGGGCCTTGCCTCTGAGGTCTGACCTCAGACTTCCCTCCTCCAGGCTCCCCTCCTCCACCAGCCCTATCAAGGGCCCCAGGCCCAGGCCTTTGGCTCCTGGTGACTTGCTGTGTCATCAGCCCCACCCTCACCCCTAGCCAGCTCAGTGATGTCAGCCACTCAGTTCCTCTCAACTCCCCACTCTGAGCACCTCCTCCTGAGCTCTCTTGAGATCAGTTTTCCCAAGTTAAACAATTGAAATTTTGTTAATAAACAACTAAATGAAAATCTCTAGGGGTAGGGCCAAAACATTAATATTTCTTTAAAAGTTTCCCCAGGAGATGCTAAGGTGCAGCCCAGGTTGGGAACCACGCCTGAAGGCACCTGGCCTATCAGTTCATTTTAGGGGAATAAGAAATTTTGCTACAGAGAGATAGCACTGAGTTTCCTTTTTTTTGTTTGCTTCTATCAGCCCTGAATTCTGCCCACCCTTCATGTTTGATAATGCCTCATTGTTCATTGGAAAGAATTCTATAATCACACCTTTGGTGCAGGGAATCAATCTATAGAAACCGTTGACTCACCTGTTATCAGCTGATAAGCCTATGCCTCTTGCTCAGAATATCAAATAAGAGGCAGAGTGGCTAAAAGAGAAACCTACCTCCTTCAAGAGCAGTTCCTCTTATCTGTCTGTGGAAAAGGGTTAGAATCCCAGTTGGTAGAATCTTCTAACTAGAAAGGAAGTTTGGGTCACAACCATGTATCACCATGGTCATTACTAGACATAGGGGGATTCTAGCAGAGAGTGATGGAGAACATTTCCTCCTACTTCCTGGCATCTGCCTCCATCACGGCTTCCACTCTCAGAAGGGGTCTCCAAAACATGGGGTCTCCAAAACATGGAAGACTTTGGTCTGTCCATCCAGGCTGAATTCTGGTTCTGACAAGATATAAAACAAAGTTGTGTCTTTTCCAACTACAGGCCAAAAGAAAGGGGTAGGAGTAAGCTAGAAGGAGATTCCAGATATGAAAAGGAGCTCATGGTCTGGGTGGACCCCTGGTTCAAAGCAGATTCCAGTGTTCATCAGAAATCCAAAGGTCAAGAAAGAGCAGGAAAGAAATGAGGACTTAACATGCAAACTGACCCCAGTAGAGGCAAGAGGGCATCTGAAAGCCTAAGCAAAGGTTGACTGGGACAAGCTGGCCAGGGCTCCAGTACCTAGGAACTCCTATAGCACACCAGCAGCAACTCTTCACATCACCCAAGCCCACAGTGCTTCCACCTCCCACCTGCCAGCATTGCCCTCCCTTCTCATCCAACAGTGTCAGGGAAGGTCACATACCTCAGCCATAACCACAGCGCACACACTATATGTTTTCAGGAACAAACATTAGAATCACTCAATCAAAAGAGATTTGATGACCCTATCCTTGCCAAGAGTGTGGGATAAGTGTAAGTTTTCATAGAATGAGAAAAAGACATCCTTTATCCTTCCTAGTTAATTATTTTTTGGTGGGTTAGCTAGTTGGATGGTTGATTGGTTGAGCATATGAATGTGTTGTTTGACTATGGGAGTACACCAACATGTGCTGGAAATATGTAAATGAATATACTAATAGGTGACACATGCTTGCATTTGCCAATGAGGAAATGAACAGGATGTTTGTTACCAAAATCCTTTGGGGCCAGCAAAGCCATCAGGCAAGGTTTGGGAGGTCACAGGTGACACCCTAGAGCCCTCCTGTTTTAGGAATGGATTCAAGGGCCACTCTCATGAGTTCTCTTTGCCTTAGTGGTGTTACCATGGCTCTAGCATCAGAATTCAGCTGAGAGTCCAAGAAGACACTGTGCTCAATTCTCCCAGGAATGAATGGTCAGATCACAGAGGATTGATCCACACCATAAACCAACACATCTACTTTGAAACTATAGTTGCTAATAGGACCAAGATTGATAATGGCTGCTTGTAGAATCCTCTTCCCAGGAGAGAAGCAAAGTTAAAATCAGAAGTTTCTTTATAGAGAAGAGAGTCAGAACCTAATAAATGGAGGTCAGCCCAGCCTGGTGTGGCTCAGGGTTGAGCATCCACCCAGGAACCAAGAGATCACCAGGTCCATTCCCAGTCAGGTCATATGCCCAGGTTGCGGGCGCGATCCCCAGTAGGGGGCATGCAGGAGGCAACAGATCGATGATTCTCTCTCATCATTGATGTTTCTATCTCTCCGTCTCCCTTCCTCTCTGAAATAAATAAAAATATATTTTTAAAACATAATAATAATAATTACTATTATTATTATTAAACGGAGGTCAGTGGCACAGAACTAGAGTAGCTGGATACCATTGTTTCTACACATGGAGTTAACTGATGAAAAAGGGCCTCCATTCCTCTGACACTGCGGAAGGCTCTTTAATGAATTCCGTATGATCTACCTGTCCTTTTTCAATATATTCATTGATTGCTATAACAGCTAGAATAGGATGGAGCTTTCTGCTTTGCTCCACACAGTTCTCCAGTCCTGTTCTAAGAACTCTCCAAGCTAGGGGCCTTTCCCTCTGGAAGACATCAAGCCTTCCTTTTGTAAGATTCATTATGCTTGCAATGGACATGTTTACTGACTGTCTTTCCCCACTTTGGTAGAACCTCCATGAGAGCAAAGACCATGTCTGCCCCGTTAATTGCTGCCATCTTGTGCCTACTCATGGGGCTCAGTAGAAAACTGTTGAGATTAATCACTGCACTTTAAGGACACCCTAGAAATTATTGAAGGTTTCTAGGGTGTCCTTAAAGGGAAGGTCACTGCAGGAGAGTCCCTGCAGGACTTACAGCTTCCACTCATCCTGAAAAGGAAACTGCTGGTAAAGTGTGGTCATGTTGAAAGGCCTGAGATTGAAATAGTATTTTTTTATAAGTACCCAAAACTTACAGTTCACCATGACCTTAGTTGCCCCCTTAGAAGGAGGCAAAAAATACAGTGCCCTTGTTATATCACTTAGTGACCTTACTTCATTATATACTACAAATTAATACTGGGTTTTGCTAAAGTGGACACAACTATATGAAACATTGAGCCCACATGGAAAGACTAGAGAAGACAGATGTTTGGGTTAGAAGTCAAAGCAACCCAGTTTTACTTTAAGCTCTATCAATAATTTTTAATGCCACCTTAGTCACACCACTTCACTTTCCTGGTCCCCAGAATATCAAGCTTTAAAATAAGGACACGAAATAGATAAATTCCATGGGCCCTCCCAGCTCCAACTGTCCATAATTTTCTCATTCTACAGATATTTGCATGCATGTCCTTCATCAATCAGAGGATTGTAAGTGATGGTTTTGCATTTCCCACACTTCCACATCCCTTGACAATAACAAGGTTCACATCATGGTTTATGGACTTGCTGTTCCCCAGAAACTCAGTGCTGGTTGGTTGTGGTTGCTGGGTTTTATTCAACCAGAGCCTGATCAGTCATGTTGGAATGATCTTGTCTGTCTGCTTGTGTCTTGCCCCTTGACCCACAGCCATGCTGCAGGCAGTGCGAGCCCTGATGATTGTGGGCATCGTCCTGGGTGCCATCGGCCTCCTGGTGTCCATCTTTGCCCTGAAGTGCATCCGCATTGGCAGCATGGAGGACTCTGCCAAAGCCAACATGACACTGACCTCTGGAATCATGTTCATTATCTCAGGTAAGCTAGGAGCCTGGGATTCCTGCTGTCAGACATGCTTCTGGGAATGTGAAAATCATTCTGGCAGAGGAAACTCCTGCTTCTTCCTGTTGAGCAGAGCTTGAGCACAATTCAGAGCTTTGCACACTAGGATTACAGCAAGGGTGAGGAACCTTTTTTCTGCCAAGGGCCATTTGGATATTTATAATATCATTCATGGGCCATACAAAATTATCAACTTAAAAATTACGTTATTATGAAAAAAGCTCCTAGGGGAACTTATTGAATTTCGAGTCCTGTCTGCTGTTGCCTTGGCAGGACCAGACCAAATTATATAGCTCTTGGGCCGAAAGTTCCCCACCTCTGTTCTGCAAAATTATCATGAGTCCCTCTTAGCTGCCACCCCAGTCCCATTGTAAGAGACTAGAAGCCTGATGCACGAAAATCATGCACAGGGGGATGGGGGGGGGGTCCTTCATCCCGGCCTATGCCCTCTCGCAGTCCTGGAGCCCTTGGGGGATGTCCGACTGAAGGCTTAGGCCCGCTCCCCACAAGGAGCGGGCCTAAGCCCTCAGTTAGACATCCTTGTCGCTGCCACGGAGGCGGAAAGAGGTTCCCACCATCGCTGCTGCACTCGCCAGCCATGAGCTCGGCTTCTGGCTGAGCAGCACTCCCCTGTGGGAGTGCACTGACCAACAGGGAGAAGCTTCTGCATTGAGCATCTTCCCCCTGGTGGTCAGTGCCATTATAGCAACCGGTCATTCTGCCATTCAGTCAATTTGCATATTAGCCCTTTATTATATAGGATTCCCAACCCTAAGGTAGTCATGTGACTCAACCCCTAAAGGCATTATTTTGATAAGATTCTAGAAAATGATTTTAAGAGAAGAGTTCTTGACATTGTCAAAGAACCAGGCCCCAAATGTTTGTACTATTAACCATTGGTTCTAAAATGCATGCAAAATCTCTTTCTGCACATATTCAAATCCTTCCATAATTAGAGAGATAAGAGAGTCCAAGCACCCAGCACAATGTCTAGGACATAGTGAGAATTCAATAATCAATGCTTGGATTAACTGTCTGTTATAGGAATGGAATGTTCTGAAGCCTATTCCTCTACACTCATTTAAGTATACATTGCCTCAGAAACATTGTGGTCACTTTAAAGCTAACTCCAGAGCTTTCTTGTTCTTTATCTACAGGTCTTTGTGCAATCGCTGGAGTGTCCGTGTTTGCCAACATGCTGGTTACTAACTTCTGGATGTCTACAGCTAACATGTACTCTGGCATGGGTGGGATGGTGCAGACTGTTCAAACCAGGTAACCTCCTAATCTAGGTCTCAGGATTCCATGGTGAATATTGTTGTAGAAATCCAATTAAACACATTGCCTAATGTGACTGTCAGTGCCTGAAATAGCAAAAATTTATCAGAGGCAACCAAGCCATATCGTAAATCAACAATGATCTGTAAATTCATAACCTTCATTTCAGTGAAATATCCTTGGTGATATGACTTGAGGCTGATCTGACATTTGCATTGAAATACAGTGACAGTTCACGATATTTATCTAACACTGTTACACAGACCCCATTGTGGTGGCCATGAAAGTGGCATCATTAACCAAGGCATGTAAATGAGCATCAACCCATATCTCTAGTCCATGATGGGAACCCGGCTAGGGACAGGCAAAAAGATTGAATAGAACTGAGCAAGATTGGGTGAGAAAAGTAATGTTTCATCCTCTTTCAGCTTGACTCTTTCTCTTGTTCATGAATTCATTCATTTTACAAATGCATTGAGCACCTACTGTGGGCCAGCCACTGTTCCGAGTGCTGGGGCAAAGACAAGTTCACAATTCTCATGGAGGTTATGGTATAGCAAAAGGACGTGAAACCCCACTGTATGTTGGTATCTGAAGGAGGGCAGAACTTTTAAAAGATGAAAAAGCAATTCTAATATGTGTATTCATTTAGCAACTTCAAAGGGCCATTTCTCATAGTAAGAAGCAGCAGCAAATCCCTGAAGGAGAAAGGCCTTGTTCTGAGAGAGCAATGCAAATATTATAGCTAAGTGACCAGTCATCTCTGGAGTAAATACACTTGGTATTTCTTCAGCCACACCATTATGGAATACAGACAGGGTGTAAGGACATGATAAAACCTTTTACTCTCTGGCTTCCCTGGAACTCCTATCCCCATCCATGTCCCTGCTTTGCTTCAAGAATGGGAAGGAAGCGTAGCTGCCCTTATCTGCCTCCATGGTCCCCCAGGTTCTCTTGGTTACAAGAGCAACTCAGAAGTAAGTTGACCGATTCATTCTGGTTTGCCTGGGACTTTCCCTGTTTTAGCATAGAAAGTCCCATGTCCTAGAAAGCTCCTCTGTCACAGGCAAATCAGAAGAGCCCACCTTGTCCACAGTTTCTATGTGCCTGGAGTCACTGCCCTGCCCAGAGGAGCCACCTACCACCCACCTGACGCCCAGCGCTAATGTGTTCCATCAACCTCTCACACCATCTCCTGGAACCTGACAGGCAACTTCAGCCCTGAAATTGAGATCAGAGGATGGCAGTTGGCCTCCTGAACTTTTTCCTCCTGGGTGCGCAGCATTTTTCCTCTTTCTGTCTTTTCATCTTCTCTATACAGATAGCACAGCTGCCAAGAAAAATCTTGGCAGTTTTGGGGGCTTTGGTTCCTGCCCTGCCCCTCCCTTCCCCGCCCCCCGCCCCCCGCCCCCCGCCTGACACTTGTAGAACCTGAACCCTGGATCAGAACTACAAAATGCCTGCCCTTGCCCTGTAGACAGCTTGCAAGGTGTTTTGTATTAGCCTAAACATCTCATTTTATAACCAACTTTTAAAAATTAGAAGTGTCTCAGAAACAGATCCTGAGGATCCCTGTGTGAGTGATGTATTAAGGACAGAGAGACAGATTAGGGCGTGGGGCAAGCAGAACAGGGAAGGGGTGATCTCAGGTGAAGTCTTGGGCTCAGCCTGATCCTAGGGAGCTATGGGGTCTTTCATATTTCAGCACCAGCCAGCCCCTTGTGCATGTGGGGAAAGTGACTCCAGTGGCTGAACCAAAGCCAGAACTCAAGGGAGAGCCACAGGGACCAGCAGGTTAAAGGCCAAATAACACATGAGCTGGGGGGAGAGGCACAGAAATGGATAAAGGGACAAAGGGGAACTGGGCAGAGCACCATTGTGCCTGCCACACAGAGATTTTCTAATGCAAACACACCTCACATACACACACAGGTCTATTTTTTCACCTTCTTATAGAAAAACCAGAGCTGGCAGCACTGGGCCCTCCTTCTCCGATGGCAACATCTCTGCGCTGAGAGGCAGCTGCCCTTTTAACTGGGGCTCACACCTCCAGGTTGCCACAGTCCCCACTACTCTCAAATGCCCAACTCTGAAATCATTTATCATCACGTTTATGGTTTTTCTCTCCGTATAATAGAGTTAGGAATGTGAAATATTTCCTTACACCTAGCCCACTTTGCTCATTTAAGTTTCTTACCTGTCCCAGATAGGTATATAAGTTTGCTCACCTTGATCAAGAGTGTCTAAGTTACCCTAGCTAGGTTTGGCTCAGTGGATCGAGTGTTGCAGGCTTGATCCCCGGCCCCAGGTCAGGGACAGTGCAAGTGCAGAGGCAACCAATTGATGTGTCTCTCCCACCTGGATGTTTCTCTTTCTCTGTCTTTCCCCCTCCCTTCCACTCTCTCTAAAAAAAAATCAATGGAGCCGAAACCGGTTTGGCTCAGTGGATAGAGCGTCGGCCTGCGGACTGAAAGGTCCCAGGTTCGATTCCGGTCAAGGGCATGTACCTTGGTTGCAGACACATCCCCAGTAGGGGGTGTGCAAGAGGCAGCTGGTCGATGTTTCTCTCTCATCGATGTTTCTAGCTCTCTATTCCCTCTCCCTTCCTCTCTGTAAAAAATCAATAAAATATATAAAAAAAAAATCAATGGAAAAATATCCTTGGGTGAGGATTAACAAAAAATTAATAAATAAAATGGGCAAATTAAAAAAATAAATAAAAGAGTGTCTAAGTTGAGGAAGGCAACCTCATTCCTCATGCACAGAGGATGGTGTAGTTTAATGATTAACAGTGAGGGCGAAGGAGGCAGAGTGACCTGCCTTTGAATCCTGGAAATGCCATGTTCTCCCTGGGTCTTTGGAAAAGTTCATTAGCCTCTCAGAGCCTCAATTTCCTCATCTATAAGATGGTCACATCAATGTAGTTCTTTATGAAGACGGTACTCCTCCCTACATGGACGGTTGCCAGGATTACTTGAGGTAGGTGAGATGAATGCTTCCAGAACCACAGTAAGAACTCAAGGGACCGAAATTCCTTCAGAAATTGAGACTGATTCTCTCGAACTTCTCTGGTTAAACTGTCAAGCCACTCCCCTTTAGGGATGCCTCAGTGACCTATGAGGTCCAAGAATCCTGCAGCTGTTCTGCCGGCTAGTTTAGTTCCAGTGCTCTGCTCCAGGGCACCTGTTCAGTTGGCTGTGACCCAAAGGCACATGTGTTCAGGGGCATGGGCAAGGATAGGTGTAGAATCCAAAGGGGAGACAGAGAGGACAGGCATGGCCAAACGCAGTGGGTGGAACCTGGAGAGTTGAGTCAATCACGTTCATTGCCATCATCTCCCCGCTCAGGTACACCTTTGGTTCGGCTCTGTTCGTGGGCTGGGTCGCTGGAGGCCTCACGCTTATTGGGGGAGTAATGATGTGCATCGCCTGCCGGGGTCTGGCACCCCAGGAAACCACGTGAGTTTCCCCATCCCAATGTAATCAGAGGTCTCATTGGATTCCATTTTATCATATAATTTCCAGCCAGAATGATCAGTCTAGGCATATGGAATAACATTGTTGAGACTGAACCTTCTCTTTTATGGGGAATAGAAAAAAAAACCCGAATAGGAATATTTCTACCTGAGCAAATTTAGGTGTGATCCTATTTGAAGGGGGAAAACCCATCCAGGGGTTCCCTCTGGCTCCAGTATTCTGTAACTCAATGGCTCTCAGCTTGGAGCAATTTTGCCCCCAGGGGATGTTTGGCAACATCTGAAGACACTTTGATTGTTACAACTTTGGTATGGGGGGATGGGTGATACTGGCATCTAGTGGGGGAAGGCCAGGGATGTTGCTAAACATCCCACAATGCACAGGCAAGCCCCACAGCAAAGAAGCATACAGTCCAAATGCCAATAGTGCTGCTGTTGAGAAACCTTGCTGTAACTCCATAAATGGGCCCAGAGTTGAAGACCTGGATCACAGTCTGGTCCTGCTGTTAACTAGCCCTGCGACTGCTAGCACATCATTTGCCCTCCTCTGGACCTCCGTTACCTCACCCATAAACCGAGCGGAGTAGAGGAGATGGGCTGCATGGAGGTACCTTCCAGCTCACAAATGCTATGATTCTTTGGCACAACCATGTTCCCCTGGACAGTGTTTCTGGTTCAGCTTCACTTTAATTCAGGGGTGGGGATATCCGGCCCTTGGGCTGTATAAGGTCCACAGAATCATTGGGTCTGGCCCTGCCAAGGCATTTAGGGGTGAATTAATTATATGTTTGACCAAATAAAGCAGGCTAGTTTTTAAGTTGGTTTTTCTGTATGGCCCGCAGATGATGTTATAAATATCCTAATGGCCCTTGGCAGAAAAAAGGTCCCCCACCCCTGCCTGAATTGATTAACAGAGGGAACTGGTAGTCAGTAACTACCAGCTCTAATACAAAGCGAGAAATTCTGCTCCACTGCAGAGGTCGAAAAACCAGTGCCCCAAAACCTAGAGTGACCAATTCGCTCAGTCTGCCCAGGTCTACGGGTTTCCTGGGACACTGGACTTTCGGTGCTAACACTGAGACATTCCAGCGTAAACGAGGTGCTTTGTCCTCCTCCCAAATACATCTATGATCCTGGAATGTTCCTTTGTCTTTCAGTTACAAAGCCGTGTCTTATCACGCCTCGGGCCCCAATGTCGCCTACAAGACCGGAGGTTTCAAGGCCAGCACCGGCTTTGAGCCCACCACCAAAAACAAGAAGATATACGATGGGGGTGCTCGCACAGAGGACGAGGTACAATCTCATCCTTCCAAGTATGACTACGTGTAGCACTCCAAGACACTCGGCATGGGCAGAAGAAAACCCCAATTAGAGCTCACCCCAAAAAAAACAAGGACATTTTACCTTGATTCCTGATGGCTTTTGACTCTCTGCTGGAAGTTAGAAAAGCGTTGATTTCACCTGTGGGGAGGCCAGTTGGTCTTAGCCACATGTCTCTGTCTCTAAATATTCCATCACAAAACAGCGAGTTATCAGATATGAATTAGAGCCTATAGCTCACATTTTCCAATCCTAAATTTCTTATTTTAAATATTATCTCCCTAATCTGATTATAGAATATGGTTTGAATTCCTATCTGACACTTGAATGATTTAGACAGACTCTCCCTCCTCCTTCTAGCCAATAGCCCATTGATGATCTATTTCTCAAACTCATCCCCCAGAACAATTCTGAAAGGGGAAAAAAAAGAGATTCTGTCAAAAGACATCATTTCCTGCTAATTTTGCCTCTAATAAACACTGATTGGAGAAGAGGAGAGAGGGGAAATGTATTTGTAATGTCTTAGTAAAACTCATAATCTGAGTTTTCTTACCCTGTGATCTTAAATGGACCAAAGTGATTTCAGTTTGAGGAAAGCAACCAAGCTTTTCCACCTCTTTCACCATCTGCTCATTCCAGCAAGACTCTCCCAAGGGTTTCCGGAGCCCCCCACTATGGGTCCCCCTCTGTCACAGGCCAGAAAGCATCCCTAAAAAAAATGAGAAGAGGATTTTTTTTTTTTGCTTCTCTAAATATATTTGATATTCTACATATAGTTAGAATAAATAATGTATTAGTAAAATTATACACTGTCTCTGTGAATTAGCCTCACTGCAATGCATAGATAGAAAAAAAATGAAAAACTAATTTCTTTGATGTTATCTATATTGTACTTTGTGAAAACCACACTTAAGTCCAAATTTCATAAAATGCTCACTGATCCTAATTCCCTTTGAAGTCTCCAGGACTCGGATGAAAATGATAGAATCAGTGTAACCCATGTAAAAACCAAATAATGGAACACAACAGGTCTAGGAAGTGAGTTGAACTAGTTTTGTTGTTGTTGTTGTTGTTTTAAGTGATGAGCCTGAATTTAATGTTATATTTCCAAGTGCTACATGTCCACATTTGCAGGGCTACAGGCCACTGTTGGCTGACAGTCGACTTACTTGGCACTGTGGTCAGCTTTGTTACCCAGAGAGCAGTTCCCGTCACTAAATTCACCTACAGTGTTTAGACCACTGAATGTTTAAGAGCCGAAAGCTCTTTGCAGCCACACACCTTCCCTGTGTTTACATCAGAGCTGCAGAAAGCCTACATTCCTTCCAGGCCACCAAGATTCCATCCCAGCACCAGAGCCAGAATAGGCCCCTCTGGAAAACGGAGGTATGGGTAAGGGTGGAGGGGGTCTGACCATTGAGTTTTTATTTGGCGGGGAGGGGTGCAGGAAGGGGAGAAATGTCCTAACACCAATAGTGCATATAAAAGTGACCTCCGAGAAGATGGGTGAATATTCAGAGGGATCTTTAGCTGGACAGACTGTATCTGGAGAAAGACCAGATCATGGCCCATTAAACAGAAGAGAATTGTGTTCACTAAGAGACCTTTCTCAGTGAAATGTCAATGGTTTTAGATCAAATTAAATAGAGTACTCATGGAATTTGTTGTCTAAGCTGGGGTAAATGATGAACACATAAATTAATTCAAGAATAAAAAGTGGGGGTGGGGGTGGGGGGGGGGTGGAGGAAGAGGAAGCTGAGCAATCTAGGGCATGGAGATTGTTAAGAGTCCTCAGGATTTGAGTTGAAAGCCTTGGGGCACAATGAGCTGTCTCCCTACTGCCACCAGAAAGTTCCTGGACAGTGTGAGACACTGGGGTGTGGCTCCGCTGGGTTTTAATTAGCATATTCTCTGTCTAACACTTAATTGTTTAATGTCTCCATGTAGTTAGACTGTGCTTTGTAATTTTGTTTTGTTGCTCTCTCATTGTATATGCATTGACTATTAACCTGCATGTTTTGTTACTTAAATATTAAAAACACTTATCTCACATTTGGACAGCTTCTGTTCTTTTTTTCTAAGCTCTGGGAAGTGGAGGTGGGAGTCTTGGCACCTCAAAGCTGAGGGCATCTTCCTGGAGTGTTTCTGCTGGCTCTGAAAGTCCTGCATTCCAGGGAACCCCTTGACCCCCAGCAACAGAAGGTCTGGTCACCCTACGCCAAGGCTACACAGCGAATAGAAAGATATTCCAACCAGGGTGGGTCTGGCTCCACACCTCACTCTCTTTCCACCATGTCAGAGTGAATCCCACTAAACAGGCAAAATACACACATACATATGAAGGAAAGAAGTAAAGAAGGAAGGAAGGAAGGAAGGAAGGGAAGGAAGGAAGGAAGGAAGGAAGGAAGGAAGGAAGGAAGCTACTTTAAACAAAAAAGATATTTGCTTATTAAGCCAAGAAGCATAATACTTAGAACAACATGGTACTGCCCTAGCCAGTTTGGCTCAGTGATTGGAAAGTGAGCCCATGGACTGAAGGGTCACTGGTTCAATTCTAGTCAAGGGTATGTACCTCCGTTACAGGGTCAATCTCTGGCCCTGGTCCTGGTCGGGGTGCGTGCAGGAGGCAACCAATTGATGTGTCTCTTTCACATTGATGTTTCTCTCTCTCTCCTTCCACTCTCTCTAAAAGTCATTGGGGGGAAAACATCTTCAGGTGAGGATTAACAAATAAAAACATAGTACTATAACATTTCTAATCATTAATTCTCAAGTTTAAAAAAAAAAGTAAAACAAGAGCAAATCTATTGTAAATGGTGGACAGACAGATGGCAGGGATGAGTGAAGACATCAGGCTAGCTGGTCCCTCTGAGCTGACACGTTCAGCCTCTGCAAAGCGCTCTGTATGCTGTGCAACGTGTGTGCACTTTTAAAGGCTTCTGGGCTAAAGAGGACTGTGGTGCGATGCCACCTGGAAGGACAGGGAACGGCCCAGGATCCCTAAAGTGTACTGTCTGCAAGTAAAACCCCTGACCCGTGCAGCAGTAGCAGCCCAAAGCCCCCCAGATATCACTGAGATTGGGTTTGGCCTGAGCTCATTTCATGTCAGCACTAATCTTAGGTGGGAGCTCCCAACACTGTCCGGGACCTGAGTCCGTTTCCCCCGCCACTGAGAGTGTTCCCATTCCTTTCTTGTCAAGTGGAGCTGGATGTGACCTGCTCACTCTGGTCTCAGGCTGTTCAGCAGTCCAGGCTTTCCCTGTTATCAAAGCTGCCGCCTTTAGCGTTTGTTGACAATAAAAAAAAAAAAAAAAAACTTATTTATTTTGTTCAACAAGCCAACTTGAATTTCCCCAAAGAATTTTTTGAAAAGTAAAACATCAAACATATTAAGCATGTGGGGTTTTGCCGCCCATACTTATTGCCCCAAGGAGGACTGTTGCCATGGGGATGGCTCTGTAAGGAGAACGGAGCTGGGCTGAAGGGTGAATAAAATACCACGATGGAGCCCAGGCCACCCAGCCAGCCAGCCCCTTATGATACTTGGAGTGTTTACCCAAGTCTTAGGAGTTAAATCATAATTAAGAGAGAGTGAGAGAAACAAAAATGTCCCGCTGCAACCAACACGTTGAGGGATGGGGGTGGGGATCAGAATGTGAGTGGAGATGTTTTGAAAGTCAACAGTGAGTATGACTCTATCTTTTCCTAAAGGCTGGCAGAACCCTCCAACCTGCAGCTTTTGTGGGGACAGACCAGTCCCATCCATCTGCAAAGGGGCACAGCCAATGGAGCAGACAGAACTCAATGAAGGGTTCACCAGAGAATTGGTGTCAGAATGACCCTCGTGGTCCCTGGCAACAGACTCTAAGACTACATGGTTCATGCTCTGTGACCCAGCGGTCTCATTCCTGGGAATCTGCCCAAAGGAAATCATTCTGGCTCTTAAAAAAAAAAAAGAAGAAGAACAAAGGTTGTGATTCCATGGCTAAGAAACTATCGGCGGAAGGATGGTATACGTGAAAAGAAACTTGGCACTGTTATCATTCTAGATACACGTTTTCCCTGGTGCAAGGAATCCCACAGAAAGTGGTGCACAAAAGCTGAACAAAGGTAAAGCTTTGACTTCTACAAAAGCAAAATTCAATCCGTACGGAACGAATAAGTTCTCCACTTGCAGAATTTGTAAAAGTTCTGTGCCCTGGCCAGGTTCTCATTACTGCCAAGGGCTTATGTGCAAGAATGTGTGGGGGAAAGGTTTTATCTTTTTTTGTTGTTGTTAATCCTCACCCGAGGACATGAAATGGAACCCACAACCCTTCAGTCTGCGGGACAATGCTCTATCCACTGAGCCAAACCAGCCAGGGTTGTGAGAAAGGTTTTAGACAGTAAAGACTACCAGCAAACATATTGCATTGATGATGTTTCTGGCTTTCTGTATAAATTTACTTTCTGACTGGGATTTTCAAGGCATTAACATAGGTGTTCAAGATACAAGGTAACATGTTTTAAGCCAAATAATTAACTTTAAGCCAAGGAAGTTGATGGGTACCGTATTTTCCGACGTATAAGACGACTTTTTAACCCAGGAAAATCTTCTATACGCCCAGTCGTCTTATATGCCAGAAAATACGGTATTCACTCTTTTGCTCTTAAGAAGTTCTGAATAGTACAATGTAACTAGTCCTCTGCCTGAAGTTGTTCTTTTCCTTATAATCATTTTATTGAACTGGAATAAGTGACAAATTTAACTTTTTCTTTAACATTACATAATTGTTATTATCCTCCCCATCTACTTTATTCATAGATATTGCAAATGTGAGGAGATTGATATTTTGCCTTGAACTTGGCATCCCGACTTAAAATTCTTCCCTCAATCCCTTGTTGGTTGCATAGTTCTTAGAATCAGCAGTCCCTTGATTAATTGCATGTTGCAAAGTATTTAAATATCTGATACCATTATTGCTGAATGGTTCCTAAGTAATTAGCCCCGACACAAATCCAACACAACTTGTATTTGTGATTCTTTATTTGTTCTTGAAGCCAAAATGCCAAAAACCTTGTTTATGAGTGCAAGAACACAAGGAGCATCCCACATGGGTCCAAAGAAATTCACTGGATTTCAGAAAAACACGTATTCCATGCATTACCTTGAATTCCAACTATCATGAGAGATAGAACAGTGTTCATCCACGATGATATGTAATGTAAATGAATCACCACTCGTTAGGAAAGCTCTTTGAAGCAGAAACCAAACCTTTTTTTAAATCTCCTTCCCTTCTCCACCAAATAAATAAATAAATAAATAAATAAATAAATAAATAAATAAATAAAACAAAGCAGGGGAAAGAAGTGCAACACAGGGTTGTTTTCAATTCTCTAAAACTGGTAAAGGTCGGGGGTTGGGGGGCAGATCTTAACCCTAACAGCAGGGGAGAAGTTACACTATGTTGCAGCAGCATAACAAAATATTCTGCAGACAGTAAGTGTTTAAAAAATGTTTCATAACAGATGGAGAATTTCTCATCCTTTCATGTTATAAGAAAACCATCATTGTAAATACAATATGATCTGAATCCTGGGGAAAACAAGCAAGAATCTGGAAGGAAATGCAGCAAACTGTTAAGAGTTCTTGGCTTTAAGTGCCGAGGCTGGGTTAAGTTTATTCTATTCTGTTTCTCTAAATTTTCTATAATGGGCATGTAATTTTTATGTTTGCAATAGCAAGCTTTTTAGAAGACCCAATACATGTTTTCTTACCTCATAGGCACTCCCAAACTTCCTTGTTCTTGTCTCCTTCTACTGTAGAATCTGGAAAAGCTCAAATAGCCACTTTTCTAGCCATCTTTGTCTCAGCACAATTCTAGCCAATGAGATGTGCGTGGACGTCAGAGCCCTGGCCTCTACTTACCCTTCCTCCATCTTTTTGTCTAGAATGTAGACGCAGTGAGTGATAGGGGCTGCAGGAAGCATCTGGGGACCAAAGTGGAAAGGCCTAGTGAATCAGAGATGCTGGCTGTAACACTGTCAGAATCAGAGGTGCTGGTTGAACCATTGTCAGCAGCTGACAGGTATTGAGACCAGAAATAGTGTTGGAGAAAGCTGTGTGACAGCAAGGCCAAAAGCAGAGTTTCTCAGCCATTATCATGTGGGGAGATGTTGTAAATACAAAAATTATAAAGCAAGTGAGAAAATAAAACATAATAAGAAAATCACCAGATGCAACAACCAAGAAATATCACGTCTCAGGATCGACAGCTAATTGGAAAATATAAGAGGCTGGAAAATAAGAATACTGTAAATGTTCCTCAACAAAGACTTGAAGAAAAAAGAATAGGTGGTATTTTTAAATTTTATTTTTATTGATTTCAGAGAGGAAGGGTGAGAGAGAGAGAGAGATAGAAACACCAATGATGAGAATCATTGATCAGCTGCCTCCTGCACGCCCCCTCACTGGGGATTGAGCCCACAACCCAGGCATGTGTCCTTAACCAGAATCGAACCCAGGACCCTTCACTCCACAGGCCAACACTCTGTCCACTGAGCCAAACCAGCTAGGGCAAGAATAGGTGGTATTTTAAAATGAGCCAACTAAAATGCTTAAAATTTAAAATATAGTCATTGATATAAGAATTATAATTAACATGTAAAACTTTAGACAATAAAAAAATTAATAAATAAATAAATAAAAAAGAATCATAATTAAGCTAAAATAGTGGACTAGACACAGCAACTAAAGAGCAACTAAAGAAAGTGACACAACGCAATCAGAGATAGAGATATAATACCTAAAAAAGATTTTAGCTACATGACACACATGATGAAGAGTTTTGACATGTACTTAATTCAAATTTTAAAAGAATAATAGAATGGAGGAAAGGAAACACCACTAGAACTGAAGAAAGACATATGTTTTAGTGTTGAAAACACAGTCTCCTGAACAGAATTGAGCTTATACTTACCTACATTGTTGTGAAAATGAAGAATATCAGCAATGAAAAGATCAACTTAAGATAAACAAAGAAGAAAAGTATTTATTACAAACCCTTGATAATGAGATCAGCACCAACAAATGCCAGAAAACTCTGTAATCATATATTCAAAGTTCAGAGGGAAAACAATTGTCAAACTAGAATTTTACACCCGGCTAAACTATCATTCTAAATTAAGGAGAAGATGAAGAGTAGCAACTATGATCAAGGCTTTCAAGGAACCAACATAAAAAGATACTGGCATTTTCAGCTGTCATTTTTATCAGGAGATCGTGTCAGCCCCTCCAGATTTTCCCAGTCAGAAAGAGTCAGGTCTGAGGAACTGGAGATTCTATTGACCCTTTTGAGTGGGGAATCCCAGGCAAATACCAGTGGGGATTTTATCTAGACATTCAAGAACAGGTGGACCTTGAAGAGCAATCATCAGCTTAGCATCAGTGCCCTTTATCCATCTGGAATTTCTTCAGTAGTTTAAAAACAGCAAAATACATATACGAGGCATGCAGAGGGCCCAGCTTAAACTTACACTGTGCTTACTCTGGATTGCAAGCATATATCTGGTTAAGTCTTTTTTTATGCAAAGGGCAGAAAACCCACTCCATGATTCTGGCTCTCTCTTCCTTCTGCATACTCATCAACTAAAAATGGTTTTCCTACCCAGACGCAACTCTGTATGATTTTTTAGTTCAATTTCTACTACCACCAAAGCATAATCCATGTTTCTCTCATTTAAATTCTTCTCAAGAGAGACTGACCACTAGCCAATGAGAAATTGTCATTCCTCTGTGAAGGGTCCACCTCTGATTCTCTCAGTTCTGCCCCTGTTGGCTTGCCTACTCAATAACTATTCTACTATTATCACCTTCACTTGCTAAAAAAGTGTATCCACCTCTCCCTCCTCTGACCCTATCCTCAGCTCAAAGGATATACATTCTGTTGCTGTAAGTCAATTATAGTGACTAAATCTCCTTTCCAGTGATTGGTATAGGGTAGTGGTCGGCAAACTCATTAGTCAACAGAGCCAAATATCAACAGTACAACGATTGAAATTTCTTTTGAGAGCCAAATTTTTTAAACTTAAACTTCTTCTAATGCCACTTCTTCAAAATAGACTCGCCCAGGCCATGGTATTATGTGGAAGAGCCACACTCAAGGGGCCAAAGAGCCGCATGTGGCTCGCAAGCCGCAGTTTGCCGACCACGGGTATAAGGGAAAGAGCATATGGCCTAGTTTTAACTAGTGATTCATTAAAGTCTGTTGGAGGATTCTTAGAAAGATTTCTTCATTCTTAATGAGAACACAGCAAAACATAGCCCTGTCTCCCAAAATATACACACACATGCACACAAACACACATTCTTCCTCCATCTAAGCATAATTGTGACTGGATGTGATGATTGAAAGTACTAACGCCAGGTTGCTACCAGCCTGAAAATAAAGCCAACTCATGGAGAAGGCTAGATAGAACAAGAGAAGCTTGGGGAAGTGGAGCCAGAGTTCTAATTTATGCTCCTCATCGGCAGACATCCCATCTCTGAACTTTTTGTAATGTATGATAATTAACTTCTTTATTACTTAACTCAATTTTGGTTGGGATTTGCTATTACTTAAAGCCAATGCATCCTAATCAAAACAAGCATAGACACACAGGCCAGGCTTTTATCAGAGACCATGGGTAGTACAACTCCCATACCATACAAATACCCACTGTGTCACATGGGTTTGATGGACTTGGGGAGCATGAAGACTGAAGAATATCGTAGGATATACCATCTCAAGGGAAGAAAAGTGATAAAGAACAAGTTTACTTCGAGGATGAGGAGGGATGATTCTAAATGCAATGTGATGGTTGTCAATTCGATTGTCCTCTAATCTAGTATACACCGACTTGTATCTGAGTTCTAGAGCAAGTGCACTGCAAAAAAAATAAAGTGAAAAATATCAACAACTGTTAGTGGTAGAAATGGGGTTCTTGTGGTGTCAGCCTGGGGACCCACACATGGGAGATTAAGGTGCTAAGGTTTATTTTTTTAATATATTTTATTGATTTTATTACAGAAAGGAAGAGAGAGAGATAGAGAGTCAGAAACATCAATGAGAGAGAAACATGGATCAGCTGCCTCCTGCACATCCCCCACTGGGGATGTGCCCGCAACCAAGGTACATGCCCTTGACCGGAATCGAACCCGGGACCTTTCAGTCTGCAGGCTGATGCTCTCTCCACTGAGCCAACCCGGTTTTGGCAGTGTGTTAAGGTTTATTGAAGCTGGAGCAAACACAAAGGACTGTCTGGGTTCAGCTCTGTCCCACTGTGGAAAAAATCCAGCCCTGTCTTTATCAGGCCCAGAAACAGGGCCAGTGTCCAGAAATTCTGTGCCATCCCAAGGCTTAGTCCAGTTCGGTCTCTGTCCCCACCCGGCTAACTTAGTCTGTTCCCGGCTGAGCTTTGGCTGGTGCTGAGTCCAGGCCTGTGCTTGGAGCCCACTTGGAGTCCATGCAGCTGCCAGACCCCAGATGGCTGCTAGGCCTGCATGATTACTATGGAGAGAGAATGCACACAGTACAGAGTCAAGCACATTACAGAGAAAATAGAGAGGGAGGGAGCACTTTGTTAAGCTTGAATTATATCATCTTGGGCTTAGGAAGGAGATAATATAATTTTTAAAATAACCAATCAATTTCCCAATTTTTCATAGGCTTGTGTTTGGGTCCTTCCCCTAACCAATCCATTTTCTAGATCTTCTGGGGTTCTGAGTCCCTTATCCTATCTGATCCTTTTCTCAGGCCAGACAGACAGGTCTTCATGGTCATCCCCCCTGTGCCATCTTGGCTTCTACTGCACATGTGCCCCGCAGAAGAATTTTCCCTTTATTTTTTATTCCTGCCCACCCCCACAGTCCAGGCAAATGGACCAGTTGCATCCTGGGGCAATTGAAAAGCTGGTCCTTCCTCCTTACATGAGGGAGGGAGGGGTGGCAGGGCAATGCTTCGACACCCTGGGGTACCTATGAATGCTGCAACTGCCTAGTGAAGCAGGCCCATCGTCCAATTCAGCTCCCCAGTCCTTCAGGCTCAATAATGTCAATTCCCTTTGCTCCCCGCTCTTCCACCAATATCTAGCTACCTACACTAGCACAACTACTTCACTAAAAGCTCCATGGCAGCCCTAGCCAGTTTGGCTCAGTGGATAGAGGGTCAGCCTGAGGACTGAAGGGTCCCAGGTTTGATTCCGGTCAAGGGCACAGGCTCAATTCCCAGTAGGGGGCTTGCAGGAGGCAGCCTATCAGTGATTCTCACTCATCATTAATCTCTTTCTCCCTTCTTCTCCCTCCCTCTCTCTTCCTCTCCGAAATCAATAAAAACATTTAAAAATAAAAATCAAAGCTCCGTGGCATGCTGAGAGGTGCTAGTAGCTTTGGTGCCATGGCCTGTCTGTGCTAGGGGACTAGTTTAAAATTTTCCGGGTGGGTGGAGGAGTTTTTTCAGTTTTAGGCACTAAATGGGCACAAAAGTCCCTGTTTAGAATCAGGATTCGATGTTTTTTGTTTAATGGCTTTTTCTTTTCTTTTATTTTTATTGTTTGCACTATTACAGATGCCCCCCCCCCCCCCCTCCACCGTTGGATCTTAAATGCCAGCTCAGAGTGATTCCAACTGACTGTGGTTAGAAGGACTCAGGCATGCGGGAATGCCATGGTCAGTAAGCAATGGCTGTGGAATTGGCTGGGGAAGGGCGGCACCCTGTCACACACTCACCCTCTGAATCCCTTCAGGGATGGACCTCAGCCAATCACTCCCCGCATCGGAGTGAGGATGCCCTCCCTTCAACACCCCATGTTATACATTTAAAAATCTTTTATATGTTATTTATTCATAAGCAAAGACACACTTACAAAAGTGCACTGTCTCCAACCATTCTCGTCACCGTCAAACAATCCACCAAACCCAGGAGCCATCTCATCATGTTTATTGTCCTTTGTGCTTTAAAGTACATGACAATCCTCAACTAGTGCTATTTCTTGAAGAACAACAGCACTTCACCTAGTGAATTTCACTTCAGAATTTTAGTACTTTCGTTGTTTTTAGTATTATTCTTGTTTTCCTTCTTCGTCCTAAAGATTTTTAACCATGAGTAGCCTTGACATGCTTCAAAACTTCTTTTGTTCTTTCAGGGAGCTTTTGGAGAGGGTCCAACTTCACGATGTCCCTGTGAAACAGGGCCATGGAGGATCCTTTGAATTTACTTCCACAAATATTTCTTGAGTACCTACTTTGTACCAGGTGCCATGACAGGTACAGAGATGAATAAAGAAGAAAGAGAAAGTATCATTTGTTGAGATTCTGCTGCGGTATGCAATGTGCCAATACCACGCTCGTTTGAAGTGTTTCAGCTCGTTTCATTCCCATAACAACCTCCCAAAGCATCGTTATTACAATTACAGCGGAGAAAACGGAGGCTTGGGGAGGTTACATGACCTGCCCAGCCACGCATCGAGTGATTAGTGGAGCTGGGATTTGGGTCTGTCTGACTCAGAGCCCAAGGTGTTTCAGCGCATCACGACATGGGACCAAATGACAAATATGGCTCATAAGGAAGTGGATGGGCATCTTGGGAAATTTGGAGTCATACCATTTCCTAGCCAGCTGTATGAAAGTGGGCCAGTTATCACTTTGTAAAGTATTTCATTGTCTAATCACTATGCTGTACACTTGAAACTAATATAAAGTAATATTGGCTGTCAATTGTATTTTAAAAAAATAAATAAATAAAAATAAAGGCTTCCACTAAGGGAAAATAAAAAGTGGGCCATTTACCAGTACTAACCTCTCGTAGCCTCAGAAGCCTAGTCAACAGGGTTTGCAAGGTTGTAAAGCACCTATTGTTATTCCAAGCTTTGTAAACTACCATTTCTCAAAGGGGCAGGAGCCATTTTCCTACACACCAATTCTCAGAACTTGCCATGGCTACGAATTATGAAACCTAGAAAGGAAGTTAACAAGATGTTGCTGTATGGCTTTGAAAAGGTATACCAGTTATTTGAAGACTCTCAAGAGAGTCTGCAATAAAAGAAAATCCCAAATCAGAGGCAAGTTCAGAGACTTGCACTCCTCCTCCCAAGTCTTCATTCAGTAGAGCTACTGGCCAGGAATGACAAGAGGACTCGCCATTGTTCAGCCTGCTCATGAATTTGCATGAACAGTGATAAACAACATGACCACCAGGTCTGGCCCCCTGGAATAGCCAGGTGTCTACAGTGAGAGGAAGGCCGTTATCTACACTGCCTGGAATCCTGCTGCAAATCTTGACAGAAAGGCACAAACTCACATTGGATCAGGCTTTGGCTGGCCTCCCGGGAATGCTGACTTTGTTTGTTAATGCCAGGACAAACGCGTCCCTGAATGAGGAAATTGACAGGACACCTGTCTCTGCATTGAAACCTGATTAAAAGGGAGTCCAGCCCCTTCTGTTCTCTCAGGAGTCTTCACCGTTCCTAAGCTGTTTAGTTCTTTGTGATTCAGTAATTTTTATGGCAGGAAGACTCCAGCCTTAGTTCTTCTAGTGCTAATCCATTCACAGTGCAGCATGAATGCTCAGGGAACAGGTTGTCTCCCCAGCAGAGAGAAGGATCATTGCCTAAGTGGCAGGACTTGAATAGGAAATGAAAACTCATCCCCAACACACTCAAAGCTCCCCCTTCAAATAAAGATTTTTCCCTATCTCCTGTTACTGATACTGTGAATTCTCAGTCTTCCCAAACTTTTTCATGAAAGAGTCCCCTTAAAAACAGAGAAACAGTGCCCGGCTGATGTGGCTCAGTGGTTGAGCATCGACCTATGAACCAGGAGGTCACAGTTCAATTCCCGGTCAGGGCACATGCCCGGATTATGTGCTTGATCCCCAGTAGAGGGCATGCAGGAGGCAACCAATCAATGATTCTCTCTCACTGATATTTCTATCTTTCCCTCTCCCTTCCTCTCTGAAATCAATAAAAATATATTTTAAAAGAAAAAAACAACATTGCGAATATACTAAAAAATACTGAATTATATATACACTTTAAAGTGGTGAACTTCATGCTATATAAATTAAATCTTGATAATAAAAATATTTTTTAAAACACACACAAGGGGTGGGGGTGGGGGCAATGCGGGGACAAGGACACATATGCAATACCTAATAAAGAAAAAAAAAGCACGCACACAAGGGAAACTCAGCCTTGGAAAACCTGTCCTTGGGAGGCCTGGAGGGCCACACTCAATTGGAGAGCTCTAGATAGAGACTTCTGTGCTTCTTGCATTCTGTTGCATTATATAACTATATTAATTGTTGTAATTTTTTTAGTTAAAGTTATTTACCAGTCAAAATGCTTCACTTGTATTCCTTCGTATTCAAATAAATTAAAACCCCAGAAATATGTACCTTAGTTTCCCAGGGGTTTGGAGAGCCTGTGGCAGCACCGCTGGCTTGTGGGCTTGAGATGCAGGAGAGGAGAGCCGGCTTAGCAGGGTGTGAGTCCCAGGGTGTGATCCCAGGGGCAAATCCTTGCTGTGGGACCCCTGTCTGGTGAGGTCACTAAGAGCATCCATGGTCTATTCTGTTAAATCAGGAATCCAGCACCTACTATACCATGAAACATACCCAAACAAAAAATACACTTTATGTCACAGTAATAATTGTCAAAAAACAAAACATTCACAACCCCAACAGCTTCAAAACACCACATGTACAGACGTTCCCACTCACTAGACAGTAGCTCCAGAGCTGAAAGAGCGTACCCAAGGCAGAAGAGCTCCGAGGTAAGCCAAGAACATTCCATGGAAGGTTTCCAGGTAAATCAAGAAAGAAACGTTCCATCCAGTAATGGAGACTTAGGGAGGCGAAAATTAGGACTATGATCGAGAACAAAATGAGTGTTTGTCTTCAGAACAATACTTACTTTAATACATAAATGGTAAAGCGGTGATCATATCAAACAGGAAACTTCAGTTGGAGGATCTACATCCATCCTAACCCATCAAAACAGCCTCACTTCTCTTTCTATGCCCGGTGTACAGAGGCCTGGAGCTCAACTCTACAAATGCAAATGTAGATGTGATCATCTTCGTGAGGAGACAGGAAGGAGCATCCATGGCTTAGCCCCTGGCAGGTAAGGGGCCCCAGGCCTCACGGGCTTTGTTCTTTTACTGCTTTCCTGGGAATTGTCTAAATCAGTGTAAGTTGCTATTATTGTTCGTGGATGGAAGTGGCCAACCATATACAGAAAAAATAAACCCTATATCTGCATCTAGGAATGCAGTTAATTATCCCACTTACCTTTACATTTAGCATACTTCAATTTTTAAAAATATGATTCCTCCAATTTAAAATCATATTATATTCCAGTAAGGATAAACAAAAACAAGTAAGACCATACTTAGAAACACTGTGGTGAAATTGTAGAATTGCAGAAATAAAGAGAACATTTTAAACTTAAATTAAGAAAAACGATAGATTGACTACAAAGCAAGAGCATTTGGGGTGATAATAGACTTTTCCAGAACACAATGGAATCATATCTTTGTGTAATGATGGAAAGCAATTATCATCCTAGCATTTTATACCTAAATATTCTATCATTTAAGAATGAGAGTGAAATCTTTTTATTTTCTATTTAATTTTTTATTTCACTTAACTCTAATGGCATACAATCCAAGTAAAAGCATAGAGTGTTCCTAAGTTCATGCCTTACCCCTCAATCAGGTTGTCACCCCCAAACCTTTTCAATATAGAAACTGGCAACCATCTATGACTAAAGACTGTATTAAGAGTACCTGAATCCACACTCTAAAATGAGAAAAATATACCAGTTTATAGGGTATTAAACCTAAGTATATTTGCCACCTAGCCTGCAACAGCTAATGAATAAAAATTATGTGATCAGTTATGTATTGCCACACTCAAAATATTGATGGTCCAAGCCCCTATACACTGGACTAATAGGAAGTTCATTCTTTGCTGCAGTACCTTCCCCAAACTTCTCAGATTTCTCATAATTTGCATTTGAAACCCAAATGTACCTACATCTACCCATGGGTGGGTTCTGGGTGAGGTCATGTTCCTCCCTAGAGAGTCCCAAGTGCCACATATACACAGAACTTCTGCTTGCACTCACCCTCAACTCTCACCCACCCTGTGATGTCCCACCCGCTTCCCAGCTCATGGATGCACCGCATCCTCTCCCCTCTGGAGTCCAGACTACCACTTTCTGGCTTCTTGGAGGCCATTATCAAACTACTGTCCACACCACTGCAGATCTGCCTCTGACCTCGGTTGCCCCTTTCTCCCCCCAGAATGTGGCTGGCTTCCCTACTGAGGTCCAGTTCTCTCAGAGCTGTGTGGGCCCCTCATGGTACCACTGTGAACCCCACACTTCCTAAATGGCTGTTTCAAAAGTCATTTTGTTTCTGCTATACATTAACCACAAAAGAACTAATTCTAAAACAAAAAGGAAAAAAAAGACAATTATGTGACAAATGGCTTAGAACCATGAAATAGATGCTGATTATAAATATAGGCTTTAAGCATTCTGAAATGAGGCAGTTCTAAATTTTCAAAGAACAAAGAAAAAGAAAAAGGATTTTTTTCGATATCAAAAGGACTTTCTAGTTCTAATTAATAAATTGACAAGCCTTTTTAAAGGTAAAAGTGAATTTCTAAAGCCTGAGGCATTCGTGGGATTCAAGAATACTATAAGTCCTGGAGATTGTCACTGCCAACCCACTCACTTCACACAGGAGAAGCAAGTTTACGTGACTCTCCCAAGGTCACAAAACAAGTGTAAGGCTGTCAGGATTTGAATCGGAGCTCCTGACTCCCTTCTTCAGGTCCTTCCCCCTCATTCTACAGTAAAAGTTGCTTTCACAAATGGGCAAGAATCCTCAGGATTATATTGATAAATATCCAGCAGTGGTTGTTGTGGAGGTGGCAGCGAGTGATGGTGTTATGTATATGTGCCGGAAAGTTAAGGAGTAGTGGACAGTTCAAGGGCAACTCAAGGGCACGTCAGCCAAAGCTGAGATTCACTTATGACTGGGTATAGCTAAGGGACAGGAATGGGGATCAAGATGCAGCAGGTATAGACGAGTCAATTAAATGTATCTATAAACAAACTAGTGCAGCAACTGAGGAAGCAACGAGGTTACAGGATTTTTCAGTGAGGAATGAGGCTTCTTGAGACCACAGGTTGTGGAAACCCATCGATACCTATTGATTGCCTTTTCCATGCAAGGCTCTCAGCTGTGCCTGGGTAACACAAAGGTAAGCAGGAAAGCAAGTCACGTCCCTGTTCTACACCCTGTCTTTAAAGGTTTTTTTAGTCATAAGAGAGTTGCGTGGCAGAATAAGACGATTTGCCAACTCCTGCCCCGCCTGTCCTGGAGTGGTGGTGCAGGCTGGAAGAACCCTGGTTATCTCTTCCAGAGAAGTTCATGTTATTTAAAAGGTCCTTGGGTAGCCATCTACTTTGTGGCCCACAGCGCCACCGTGTGGTAGGCACCAGTTGACTGATGGTGCACAAAAATGCAGCTGAAGCAGTAGTAGTCTTGAAGCCAACCTATCATTTCTGGTCCAGGAACTCGAAGTACTTTGTATGGATATTGTGCTGAGCCAACACAAAGAAAAGGCTTTTGAATCTTAAGGTGCGATGGACTCTTAGTGATCAGCCACCAGGCCCTGTTCTCACCCATCTCCTCTGTAAGATCTCACTGTGGTCAGAATCATGGAGTCACTGAGCAGTGGCAGCTCCCCACTCCTTCAGACCACCCATTGGATCTATCCTGCTGGTGGGCTCTGTTGAAATAAAGCTTCATTGTCCACCATGACCGGCTATTGGTAGTGGCAGGACAGTTCAGATCATTATCTTTTCCTTGGATCAGGTCCTTCGATTCCCCACCCTCTGACCTTTATTTTTGAGTCCTCTCTATGCCTTGGAAATATTTTTCTGTCTGCTCCTTGCTTAGGTTAGTTCTCTCTTGCCTTGTCATTAAAGGGATAATGTATGAAGACATTCCGGGCACAGTAACTGACTTGGAAGTGGCCCAGTTCGGCTTCTCTGATGGCGAGTGTCCGCTCTGTGCAGACACGAGTGATACAGGGTCATCAACACCTCCTCCTCCCCACAGAACCTAGCAAATGTTAGTGCCTGGCTGCTGCATTTTCTAAAACATTGTGCCCGCGCCATTACCTCCAGCAGGGAGACAGGCTTGAACCATCTGTAACAGAGACAGCGGGCCTCTCTCCAAAGTCCAGGAGAGAGTGCAGGAGCAGCAGGCCCCGGGCCTGAGGAGGGCTGGGTGAATGCAGCCCCTGCCCAGCCCTCCAGGGCCGTCCTCTGCTGGCCTCTGGACCCTTGTCCTGTACTAAGCAGGTCACCCTGGACTTTTATCTGCAGCCACCTCAACGAAAACCCCTTTGCTGCCTCCTGCTGAACTCCAGGCCCGGAGGGCACGGGGGAGGAACCAGAGATCCAATGAGTTTGTTTTTAAATCCTCTCATTACTAAAAGATCCCCCTTTACCTACAGAACTTAAAGCATTAAGCCACCCCAAATCGTTTTACTTTTTTCAAAAAGGAAAAATCCAAGGCTATTCTCTCTGGGAAGCCCACTCTTGGGATTCAGTCATTTCCACTCCCCGCTGGGGGTACCTTGGTTCAGAGCTGAGGATGAAGAGCCAGGCCAGGTTCAGGTCCCCAGCTCCGGGGCAGGACTCCTGCGGCTGTCTGCAGCAGCTGTTCAGCTTCCTGCCACCCCTGGCACCGATTATGGGGACTGCAAGGATTTTCCCTACTGCTTCGGGCATGGTTTTCCCATGCACCTTGGCTCATCTAAGGGTCCCAGGAGACAGGAGCGTGGGGAGAGTTCCCAGCTCTGTTTCTCAGCCTGGCCCCGCCTCCAAGTGCCGTGAACTGCCCCCAACAGCCCCAGGCCATTGCCGGGATCCTCTCGGGATGCTTCCCCAGCCTTGGGGAGGCTGGTGCTCTTGTGGCAGGAACAGAGCCACCTGGCCACCTCAGTGCTGCCAGTGTGCCAGGCCAGGGACAAGAGAACCTCTCTGCCCCAGCAGCTGGAGGCCTTGGGTCTCCAACAGATCAGGACCCCAGATCAGGACCCCCAGACAGGCACCCCACCCCATGGTAAAGAGCGAAACATCGATGAGAGAGAAACATCGATCAGCTGCCCCTTGCACGCCCCCTACTGGGGATGTGCCCGCAACCAAGGCACGTGCCCTTGACCGGAATCGAACCTGGGACCTTTCAGTCCGAAGGCCGACGCTCTATCCACTGAGCCAAACCGGTCTTGGCAGCCCCTCAGGTATTTTTAGATCTATAGGAGGGGGAAGGAGGGATTGCTGGGTTTAATCCCTTAGGAAAACCCAGGACCCATGTGAATGGCTCCCAGGCCTTGTTGCAAGGCCACCACCTGCAGCCCAAGGAGGCTGGATGTGCTGCTGCACACACACACACACACGCACAAACGCACACACACACACACACACACACACACACACACACGCACACACAGCTCACTGGTCCTAATCTAAAGGGATCTTCCTGGTTTCTACCTGTCCCACGCTGGTCCCTTGGGTGAGTCCCAGGCCTGGTCAGATGTCAACTACCCTGTCACCACCACCCCTAAGGCTGCCGGCTTGTCCTGTGCATCTAGCTGTGAAGCCCAGGACCAAAGAACTCCTTCTCTCCAGACATCAGTCCTGATCCCTTTCCAAAGCCAGCTCTTGCTTTACTGAGACTCAGATTTCGGGGAATTTTTTAAGGCCTTTCTCCCACCCCAGTGTCAATGTGCCAAGCTCTGTATCTTGGGGCAGCCAACGCAAAAGCCTGTGGGAACACGTGCTGGCGAGGATGTGGAGAAATTGGAAGCCCCAGCATTGCTGGTGGGAGAAAAAAATGGTACAGCTGCTGTAAAAAAAAAAAAAAGGGAATGGTGATTCCTTAAAAAATTACACATAGAATTACCATATGGCCCAGCCGTTCCATGTCTGGGTGTATACTCAAAAGAACTGAAAGCAGAAACTCAAATTTTGCACATACAAGTTCCTAACAGCATTATTCACAATAGCCAAAAGGTGAAAGCAACCCAAGTGCCCATCGGCATATGAATGGATTAAAAATGTGGTCCATGCATACCTACAATGGAATAGAATTTCCTTTAAAACAGAATGGAATTCTGATAGGCGTTACAACATGAACCTTGAAAATATTATGCTAAGAGAAATAAGCCAGGCACAAAAGGACAAATATTACATGATTTCACCTGTACATCATAACGAGAATAGTCACATTCATAAAGATATTCCAGAAAATATAATAGTGGTTACCAGGGTTGAGAGGGGGTGGGGGTAGATAAGGGATGGGGAGTTAGTCCTTCATGAGTACAGAATTTCACTTTGGGAAGATGAAAAAGTTCTGGAGATGGATGGTGGTGATGGTTGCACAACAATGTGAATATACTTAATGCCACTGAATTGTACACTTTAAAAATTGTTAAAATGGCAAATGTTATGGTATTGTGGACAAAAGGGGCCACATGCTGACCTGACAAGCTCGGGGAAGGCCTGCGTGGCAGTCTTGCAAACTCAGAGACCTAAAGTAACCACAAAGGATAGTCTGAAATTAAACTTTAACTAAAAGAGGTTATGGTGGGCAGTTACATCCTAGGCCGGTATCTTCACTGACAAGGTCAACCTTTACCTTAATTGAGCCTATCTGTCTTTTTGCATCTATGATAACATACCGTTGAAATGTCTGGGTAACTTGTAACTTCCTCTTTTTCTGGAGCCCCTGGGGCACAACCAAATGTGGTGGGCGCCAGGACAGATACCACAAATTCCTTCATTATCATGTTCATTGTTCCTGCACCCACCTAAGTATGTGTCCATCATTTTACTTTTTAACCAGTCCCAGGGGTCTTCCCTCCCCAACCCCACCCCATTTTGCTTTATCCCACCTCCTTAATCTATCACCAATGAATTTTATGTAAGCCACCTATGTCCCTCCTTTGATTGCAATGTATAAATACAAATGTAACCCACCATTCTCCGGAGCATTATCTCAATTCGTTGAGGTTCTGCTTCCTGGCATATGTCGATGGTTCGGCTCAAATAAACTCACAAAAATTCTTTACAGTTTTCAATGGTTTTTTTTCGTTAACATTACGTATATTTTATCACAATTTTTAAAATGCTAAAAACTTCAGTGGGGCAGGGACCAGGACCTAGGCATGCTTATCTCTCCAGGAGTTCCTACTACCCACAGCAGGGGAGGGGAGAGCCTAGGATTTGGAGTCAAAGATTCATTTACATTCCACATTCCCAAGCTGTGTGCCCCAGGGAAAGTCACTTCACCTGTCTGTAAAGCAGGGGTGGGGGTAGGGGGTGTGGGGAGGGAGGAAACTCTACTGAGCAGGGTCATTATGAGACACAACTTAGTGAAAGCATCTCTAGGCTCAGCCCGGGGCCTGGCAGTCAGTGTGTGTCCTCTGAGCACAGCCCAGTGGGAAACCTGGGGCTTAGAGCATTTGCTTTGCAGCTCTCTTCCCGGTGTATCCCTGGCGTGTGCAGAAATAGCTCTGAGGGTAGCTGTTTGTGATTGCCACTTCCACCAGCCTCGGTCCCCCCTGTGTAAATGGGTCGCCCTCTTTTGCAGGGCTGTTGTGAGAAAGTGGACTCGACATGCACCCTGGTCTACTTTGCCCGTAAGGCCAAACGCCAAAGACGGCCATCCTCAGCTGACCAAGACCTGCCATGCATGTAACCCTCACATCCCTCCCTTAGCTGGGCAGCGTTCGACATTCAATACAGCCAAGAGTTCTGGAGTGCCCGCCGTGTGCCAGGCTCTGTCCCAGGTCCAGAGGACACTGAGAGCGGGTAGAGGACTAGATCCCTAGCACTGGGAAGCTGTCACCTCTGCGGTGCCACATCCGCCACAGCGCACCCAAGATTTGGTGGCACCAGTGTGTCCCTGACACAGAAATAGGACAAAGGGCTTTGGGACTTCTCTACTATAGACAGAGGAAGCTAATGGTAACTGACGTGTGGGCAAGCCCCCACGCCCCTGGGGAAAGTGGAGGTCAGGGGGAAGTGTGTATCCAGTTCCACGATGGAGCAGCAACAAACGGGCGTTGGCTCTATTTGTTACCTGCGCCCGGCTCCCCAGTCACCAACCCCTCTGGGCCTCGAATCAGGTCCCTGTACGTCCTGGGACAGTGCTTACGGTAGAGGTTTTCCACCAGCGTGTTGCTGCCTCTCACCACCCCCTTCCCTTCCTGGTTCATGTAGTTCCACAGGTGCAGGGCGTAGGAGTCGTTGAAGCTCGGCTCTGGGGTCCACACTTCATAGTAGCGCCTCCACTCAGGGTAGGAGATGGGGTAAAACCTTCGGGGGTGCAGAAAGGACACGTTCAAACACCGGAGGTCGCTCACCTCCTGGAAGTCTTCGAGTCTGCACCACACTCTCAACATCCTCGTCATCAGCTCGGGGCCCTGGTTGCCCCAGACGTGGGAATTGTAGTGCTCCACAAAGTTTTCCATGCACTGCCACAGGAAGGCGTGGCGGGGCAGGAAGCCAAACACCCCGTTGCTAGAGTACCGAGAAGCCTGCGCCGCCAGGAAGTTCTCGGCAGGGATGGGCCTGATGGAGATGACGTCCGTGTCCATGTAGACGCCCCCGTACTTCCAGATGATGGCCAGGCGGGACGCGTCTGAGCTGACGTGGAGCCAGTTTCTCTCTGCACTGGCGTTGACCTGCAGGAGCAGGTGCAAATCAGACCCAGCAGCGGGGGGGGGATGGGGGAGGCCAGGGGGGATAGGGGCGTGGTTACAGCAGGAGGCCAGGCAAAATTGGGCTTTTGGCAAATAAATTATTGGGAAGCTGGCCTGCTGCCCCTCCCCAGCTGCCCTGGCACATTGGGTCATCCCTAATAGCTGGCCCCAGCTATCCTGAGGTGGTCTAACTGGGCCAGGACAAACCACATCAGCCCCCGCTTCCCCCCACAAGGGTCCCTGGTGTATGATTAGTTTGTGAAAAATGAATGTAGCATCTCCCAAAAGAATTTAAACTGAGATTTCTCTTCCCAAGGAGCAAAACGCAGCTTAGGTAGTGTTAGTTGAGCCCAGGTGTGGGGAGGCGGGGACCAGAGGGCTGCCTGGTCTTGTACAGTCCTGGAGCGCCCCCTAGCGGGAGAGCACTGAGAGCCGCAGGGACCCAGCCTGCATGTGCCCTTCACCTGGTCCCTCTCCACTCCCAGCCCCTGCCTGCTCTGCCGCTGCCCAGGGCCGCGCTAGTCGTCACCTATTTGTTAGAAACCCTGTGCTGGCGACTGCAGATGACATCTCAGTCTGGTGGGTCGCTCCACCTCCTGCTCACGGCTCCAACTTGAGATTTCCTGGCTCTTCAGGGGAAGAGATGGGAGCGCTGGGATCTACTAGTAAAGTCACATGGGGCAAGAGTGAAACTGACCAATTCCCTTGACCCCTTCCTCCCCCTACACACACACACACACACACACACACACACACACACACACACACACTCAGGCCTGTCGCTTAGTCTACAAAATCTCTCTAGCTGACAACTAGGGGCAGGTGTGTCCTTCACTCAGGAAATCCACCCAGGAAAGCCCCAGACTCCGAGAATGAGGCAGGTGGCACAGTTTTCCTCTTCTGTAAATGAGTACTGTAGTGGGCTGAATAACGGCCACACGAAGATATCAGGTCCTAAGTCCTGGGACCTATAGCTGTTACCTCCTGGAGAAAGGGGTCTTCGTAGATGTGATACATTGAGGATGTTGAGATGGAGAGATTATCCTGGAATATCTTGATGGACCCTAAATGCAATCATAAGTGTCCTTTATAGTAAGGTTGATGGAGAGTTCACACACACACACACACACACACGAAAGGGGATGTGAAGATGGAGGTAGAGGCTGGAGTGACCAGCTCCACAGGAAGGAGTGTTTTCTAGAGCCCCCCACACCCCTGGGGGAATGGGCCCTGCCAGCACCTTGATACCCACCCAGCGATACTGGTTTGGGATCTCTGGCCTCCACAACTGGAGGCAATACATTTCTATTCTCTTAAGTCACCAAGTTTGTGGCATTTTATTACACAGCCTTAGGAAATCAACACAAATACCTTCATAAATGGCCTCAATCCTGCCTCTTAACCTGCAAAACCTAAAGTACTGACTTTCTGATATTTGGTCTAGCCCAGTGGTCGGCAAACTCATTGGTCAACAGAGCCAAATATCAACAGTACAACAATTGAAATTTCTTTGGAGAGCCAAATTTTTTAAACTTAAACTTCTTCTAACGCCACTTCTTCAAAATAGACTCGCCCAGGCCATGGTATTTTGTGGAAGAGCCACACTCAAGGGGCCAAAGAGCCGCATGTGGCTCGCAAGCTGCAGTTTGCCGACCACGGGTCTAGCCTATGATTACAGCTTAGATAGGACTTTATATAGTAAGAAAATGTTATTATTTTTATGTCATATTTTAGTAACTTTTTAAAAAATAATTTTATAAAATTAACATATTCTCATTACTGAATTCACTCCCAATTCATACTAAAACACCTACTATTACTGTGTGTGTTGTTTTTTTTCTTCAGGTCTTTTTCTTCCAAATAGATTGGGGGAGGGGAGTTGCATAGCTAAAATAACCTTACATTATAATGCAAGAGTATTTAATTTTATGTTGTAGTCTTCATAAGGTGGCACAGTTTAAAGCTCCATAATGGAATCATTGAATGGTTCTACTATAAGTTCCTTAAACATTACTTGATTGTGGGTCCTCATGAGAGAAATACTTAATTGAAGTATTACTTCCTTATTCTGCTATTTTACTAAGATGAAGATTACAAAATTCTGAGATTTCCAGGAGTTTCTTGATTATCCTATATAATAAAAGCCTAATATGCAAATCTACGGAATGGCAGAACAACCGACAGAATGACCGGTCGCTATGATGCACACTGACCATCAGGGGGCAGATGCTCAGCACAGGAGCTGCCCCTAGCCTGCAGGCCCCAGGCCAGCCAAGGCAGGTACCAGCAGGGGCCCCCTGATTGCCCCGCCAGTCACCCCACAGATCGGCCCTGATCACCAGCCAGGCCTAGGGACCCTACCCATGCACAAATTTCATGCACCGGGCCTCTATTATCTTAATATAACCCAATCTTATACAGCAGTACCCAACCTGATCCCTTGTGAATTTTCTCTTTACATAATTTTCAAGTGAAATCTTGCCTAGTTTCCTCTTAAGGTGCAAAAATAGTTTAACATGGATGGGTTTAAAACTGGAGGGAAAAAAATAAGGAGTATACACAGCTAGAAAAAATACAGAAACTCATTCCGTCAAGAATAGTCTCAAACGGAACCTAGATACTAAGACAAAAAGCTAGGAACAAAAGACAGCAGGAAAAGGTAAGTAACTTATGGTCTCTCCCAATGACTTGAATCAGAGCTCAACCCAGGCAAGAGTTAAAGGATCTGCCCGACTGGTGTGGCTCAGTGGTTGAACGTCGACCCATGAACCAGGAGGTCACTGTTCTGTTCCGGTCAGAGCACATGCCTGGGTTATGGGCTCAATCCCCAGTAGGGGGCGTGCAGGAGGCAGCCGATCGACTATTCTCTCTCATCATTGAAGTCTCTCTCTCTCTCTCCCTCTTTTTCTCTCTAAAAATCAATAAAAACATATATTTTTTTAAATAATAAGAGTTAAAGGCTCTGGGCTCTAGTCCTGTCTCTCACACTGAGTCCTTACCCTCAGTTTACCCTTCTGTAGAATGAGTAGGTTGTCTGTGGTTCCTCCCAACATGGGCATTCTAAGATTCTCTGAACACTTACTTGAGTGTACCATGAAGACAATGGTGTGTCTTCAAACAGGCTTTTCATATCCAAAGGGATGAGGAAAACATTGTCTATTGCTGAGAGGAGGGAAAAGGCCGGGTGCGTGGAGTTTGGGGGCAGCTGCAGGGAACTGCTGAGACCCTTCATGAAGAACACCACCGGCTGCTCAGGATAAACCTTGGCAGCGGACTCCACGGCGCAGGAGACCAGCGGGGACGGCTCCATTCTCTCCGAGGTCTCGAGGAACACAATGCTGCGTCCCTTGCCCAGAAGGGCTTCCGGCCCCTGCTGGGACTTGTGGGGGGGCAGGCAGGAGAAGAGGCAGCTGGACTTCAGGGTGAGCTGGAAGAGGAAGCCACAGGAGAGCAGCAGGATGACCAACAGGGAGAGCTGGAGCTCCTTCAGCATGTCCACTTCTCCCTTCTGCCCGCTCCTTTAAGTCAACACAATTCATTAAAAATCACATCCACAAAACCGGACAAAGATAGCACCCGCAAAAACAATAAAAAAGAATGTCACTCCTAAGCTTAGATTTTTAAAATCCCAAATGAAATATAAACAAATCAAGTCATGCAGTATTCAAAAGAAAAATGCTTTAACTGGAGTTTAACTGAGGAATTTAGGGTGATTCAAAATAGGGGGCGGGGGGGGGATTCATTCATTAACAGAAAAACTATTAATCACGTGCACTAGCTAATAGATTAAAGAAGAAAAGCTGCATGATCATTTTGGTGAATAGATGCCAAGAACAGGATACAATTCTGTTCAACAGAAGGCGTGCAGGAGGCAGCCGATCAATGATCCTCTGCTAAGTCTAACCAAGGCAATAAAACAAGAGAAAAGAATGTCTGCTATGAATTCTAGAAAGGATGAGGCAAAGACATCACTAGTTGTAGAAACTATGATTGCCCACCTAAAAAATTCAAGAAAATTTACTAAGAAACTAATAGAACTAAGAAGAAAATTAACCAGGGAAGCAAACTGAAGTCTAGAGTTAAAGAACTTGCCAAGATCACACAGTTAGCTGAGCCATGCCTCTAACTTGGGGCTTGCCTGTCCCTGTAGGGCCCCCTTCTCCATAAACATTAGCTTTACCTCCAGGAGAGCAGAGATCTCAATTTTTCGCTGGTCTGTTTCTCGCATTCCATATGACTCTTTTAGAAAATACAAAGCCAATGGATCAGAGCTTACCTTCTAGCCTGGAACTTGCAGTTAGCCACTGTCTGAAGTCTTAGCAATGACCACAAGTTTTTCCTGCTGTACTTTTTGATAAATCACCACCTAATCTTCCAACTCAGCAACTGAGGGAAGTAAACCATTGGCCAAAGATTAACACTAAACACAAGTTCTCAGAAAGCTCCTCCCTTTAGTAAGTTCCCCCAAACACAGAGACTTGGAAACAACAAAGGGTTCACACCATTTTTCAGGTGACCCACACACTAATCCTGCCTATTTGTGGATTTATCGGTCGGGGGGCAGGGGGAGGGGGGATGTTTACAGGGTGACGACTTCATCTGAAGAAAGCTGAATACAATCCTGAAGCTAAAAGATACTGCACCTAAGCAGTGTAGTTTCAATCCAAATCATGAGCAGAGACTTGGGAAAGTTTCAACACCAGACAACCCTGTAATTTGGGCCAAACTTTGCAAACACAGATTTGAGTAGAAAAGAAAGTCCATCATCACCAATAAGCAATGGACAATCCGGGTAATCCAAGGTCCTGATGATTGGAACCAGAGTTTATTAGCCACAGTTACAGTGGCTTCAGGAAGGATCCTTTGCCCTGAGGTCCCCCTTGTGAGGTATAGCTTCCTCCAAGTCTCACAAGGTCAGGTTCATCGCCCTCCGATGATGTGTCGCCCACCTCTCTGAAGATAGTATCGCTCTCCTGTGGTCCGTGCCCCAATGCTCCTGACATGAGTACGTAGTTATCCTCAGTGAAACCATCCTCACTCAGGGAGTCGCCGATCTTCAACTCAGAGCCTTCTCTCAGCCACGAACAGCTACCCACAGTTCCCCCTGGATGTTCTGGTGTGAACCGGGGGGTCCCCTCCTGAGCAGACATTGGATCTGGACATAGCAGGTCCTGCATCAAGGGAGGTAAAGCTCTTTCCACTCATCAATAGCTTCTTGTCTTTTAGCACTTTTCAGGAACAGCTCTCTGAGTCTGCATACACGTCTTTTCCCTTTGGAGCTGAATTTCTTCTCTGGACCTCATCACTTCTAGGCTCAGGGTCACTTGGCATCTTTCCAAAGTCCCCTTGGCATTGGATTGGTGGGTTGTTTTTCCTTCTGGAGGGTGGGGGAGGGGAGAGCCGAGCTCCTGCTCCCCGCTCTGGCATAACTAGAGGGATCCCTTTGTAGAGTGATACATGCCTAGCACCTGCATTTCTGGTGGGTCAGGTATCCAGTGCCTCCCAGCCATCTGCACAATGGCCAAGACCATTGAAGAAGTGGTGAAGGCAGAGGTCAGTCAAGTAGTTGGTGGTGTTTGTCACAGGGGTGAAGGCGAGCATTAGCGATACAGTGAAATCCTAAACACGGAAAGTAGGACCTATCTGACCAAGAACCAAGCAGAGGGTCTGATGGAAAAAACACGGAGCTTAGAATCATGCCTCCACCCACCACAGGCTGAGGGCACCAGGGCAAGTCCCAAAACTGCTCAGAGCCTCAGCTCCTTTGTCCAGTGTGAGAAATAACTGACCGCAGGCACGTTGTGAGGGTGAAGGACTCTGTAAACCGAAGAAGCAACTCTCACTTTTAAAAAAATATTTGTTTTTATTAATTTCAGAGAGGAAGGGAGGGGGATAGATAGAAAGATCAATGATGAGAGAGAATCATTGATCAGCTGCCTCCTGCACGCCCCACACTGGGGATCAAGCCCACAACTCAGGTGTATGCCTTGACTGGGAATCAAAACTTAACCTCCTGATTCATAGGTTGACATTCAACCACTGAGCCACACCAGCCAGGCCAGCAACTCTCACTTTTCATCAAGGAAATCAGGAGAAAATGGAACACTATTACTGTAGATGGTATTTGACTCCCTGATGACAAACATTAAGTTGTTGTTGTTTTCAGATGAGTGAAAACTATTTCCCTGGGAACCTTTAAGAAGGAATCCTGAGCCCTGTGTGGGAGTTGATGAGACGTGCACAGAAGCCAGCAGTCAGTCACCTTTACCTGGGCCTTTTGGCGATCACAGCCTGATGTCCTTCCTGAGTGTTTCTGAAGAGGCCTCCTGTCACCTGAGCCACTCTGCCAGGAACTCCCAGGGCCCCCAGATCATCCCTTCAGCCTTCCCTCTGGTGGGAACAGAACTGCCTTCCCTTCCTTCTGCTCCCCTCTCCGCCTTATCTGGCCTGTATCACACGGACTTCCTGTCTGTGCGGGCAGATGCCACGGCAGCAGCTCCTAACCTGGACTCTACAGGTCCCCAGAGGCTCCCAGGATGGGCTTTGGGGACCCTGGAGCCATACCCTGCACCAGTCCCTTTGCCCTGAGTGCCACTGATGCACAGCTCCTACATAGTACCTGCCCGAAGGAATGTCCCTGCTCTTTGATGCTCCATGACATGAACTCTGTTCAAAATTCCTCCAACTGTCTTCCCCACACAATGGCAGGCTTGCTCCGACCAGCCAAGCAACCCCAGGGAGAGGTATCTGAGGAGAGATGTGCAATGGGTGGGTCTGGACACGCTGGTGTAAGCCACATATGCATCCCAATGTTGTCTACTTCCCGAAAAGTTTTGGCCTCCTGTGAGAGTTCCTGCTTCCTCCATTCTAATGTGAGCCAGACTTGGTCAGTACAGTGGACTATGGAGCCTGGGTAATTGCTCCTAACTGATGAGGCCTTAGGAATGGTCAAGTGATGTAGCCCAAAATAAATGGACAGGATGAGGGCAAAACCTCTGAATCCAGTGGGTTGTTTTTTTTACATTCAATATTATCCCAGTATTTTCTTTATTTTACAATACTCTTCTTTGGATGTTCGGAGCTAGTCTGAAGAAAAGTCGGTACAGGGAGGAAAACCTTAGAATCAGAGCTGAGATTTCCCCAACCCTCCAGCCCCATGGATAACCTCTGATAAACTCAGTTGGAGAAACTTCAGTGTTTGGACCCACACTCCCTCCGCTATAAAGGACTCACTGTATCAAGAAGGAAGTTAAAGGAATTTTAACACGAAATGTTTGTTAACTGAATTACACTTGAAAAGCGCACCACTAATTCTGTAGCTTCTTTGAACTCTGGTTTATTCTAAGAAGGAAAATATTAGAGCCAACAGCACTTGCCCTATTTATTTTGGAACCCTTGGAACCACAGTTCCGGTTTTTAACATATTTGTTAAGCAAGTGGGACTGATAAACTTGTTAAAGCATTCAGCTATTAACAGTGCAAAACCAATACAGAGTGATATCTTATCAACATTGTCAATTTCTGCCTTGGCCGGGTAGCTCAGATGGTTAGAGCATCCTTCCGATATACCAAGGTTGTAGGTTTAATCCCCGGTCAGGGTACATACAAGAATCCACCAATGAATGCATAAGTAAGTAAAACAACAAATAGATGTTTCTCTCTCCCCGCCCCCTTTCTCTCTCTCTCTAATCAATAAAAATGTTTAAGTTAAACAAAAAACTCGACTCCTGGTCGGGTGCATGCCTGGGTTGTGGGCTCCATCCCCAGTGGGGGGTGTGCAGGAGGCAGCTGATCTATGGTTCTCTCTCATCATTGATGTTTCTCTCTCTCTCCCTCTCCCTTCCTCTCTGAAATCAATAAAGGTATATTTAAAAAAAAAAAAACAACAAAAAAAACAAAACCACCGCCAATTCCTTTCATCACTGTTCTGAAGCTGGAACGAAGACTGGAGACCTGGGTTTAGGGGCATGAACAGAGACAGTTCACTGCGGAGTGAGAGAGAATCCACAGCCTCACACTTGGGAACCCCTGTGAGAATAACTGAAGGTTATGGACAAGTGACAGTATCAACATTAAATCCTGAAAAACAATTTTTTTTAATTGAAAATCGGTGAATTCATGCCAGCATAAAATCCCCTGGTCCCATGACAACATTTTAAACTGTTCTGCGTGTCTAATGGTTCTAGCCTCGCATTTCTGACAATAATGCTTTTGTTCTCCACTCTGCCTTACCAGTCAAACATGCTCCTGTGTACAAAACCTTGCATAGCGATCAGGAAGGTATTTCTGGGTTTGTTCTGGAAATTACCGTGCTCCCACGTGTCATTTTCCCCGTTTTTAAGTTTACTTGCAGATAAAGGACGGGATGGGGGTAAGGGCAGGGAGATAAGGGAAAACAGTTGTTCTCAGTGCAGCCGTTGTGCACAGACAACACCCTTTCAGGCTGAAGAACAGGGTCTGCAAGATGCACACACCAAACAGCGGCCCCAGTCGGGGAGCGGAGGGCTGTGTGAACAAGCTTTGCCTTCAAGCTCTGTAAGTCAGTGTGTAGTCTCTTTGTTCTGTAAGGAACTGGAAACATCTCAGAGCCGCCACCTGTGCCACGTGTCCACATGGCAGGGAACTTTGTAAAAACTGAGTGGCTGTGAGAATGAGCAGTATCCGATGTGGCTGAAAGAAACTGCTGTGGACTGAATGTTTGTGCCCCCACCACCATCACCACCACCAAAACTGGGAGGATGAAGCCCTGAACCCCAAGGTAATGGTATTTGGAGGGGTGGCCTTTCTGAGGTCATCAGGTTTAAATGAGGTCATGAAGGGGGCATTCTTACAAGAGGGGAAGACAAAGATCTTTCTCTCTCCACAAGCATTTACCACGGAAAGGCCAGGTGAGGACCCAGTAGGAAGGCAGCTATCTACAAACCAGGAAGAGCAGGAACCCCATCTTCACCTTGATCTTGGACTTCCCAGTTCCAGAACTACAAGCAATAGGTGTCTGTTGATTAAGCCGTCCATCTGTGGTATTTTGTTATAGCAGCCCCAGCTAAGACAGAAGCCCCCCAGTAAGCGTGTTCTCTTTAACCTCCTTCCATGTGTTTCCAAGTTTGTGTTGAAAACAATGAAAATGAGTATCTGTCTTCAAAATAAGGGTACTCAATCTAGTAAAGACATGAAATTTTAATATGTTTGTATATGAAATATACAAGGGCCTAAGGGCAAAGTCAATTCTCTATATAACTTCATTATTACAAAGTTTAGTCTTGAGTCAAAAAACCCAACTCTAAAAATATGGTCTTAAAAATCACATATCTGTATACACATTAAGACAAACACTCTCATGCTCCATCGTCATCATCCACTGCAGCATAGATGGCTTGATTCCTCCTCTTAATTTTCTTTCTTTGTTCGGGTACAGACTCATCACTCAGCCTTTTCCCTGGCGCTCTGGTTAAGTCCTTCCCATCTTCAGACTCCACAGCCTCGCCAGGTTTCCCCTCTCTGCTAACCGGGGAACCCGATGTATCATCCGAAGAAACAAACATGGAACCTGGCAGGATCCTGACATCAGAGAAGCTTGCAGAAAAGTCAGAGGCCTGGTCAGAAGAAGGTTCTAGGGATGTTGTATTCATGTCACTATGAGCACTTACAAAACTATCTTCCTCTTCCTCTTCCTCCTCTAACACTATTTCATCGGGATTAGCAGAGGACAGGGCAGAGGTGTCTGTGTTATATTCACTGGGCTCCTCTCCAGAGTCATTGCTGCCCCCTTCATCCTGCTCTTCATAGTCACCACTCAAGTGGTGTTCTTCCTTGGCCTTCTGAAGACTGACATTAATGTCTGTGATGCCAAGTTTGGCACAAAACTCAGTGGTCTGAGGGTTGATCCTGTGAACCAACTGCATTTGTGTCTGTGGCTTGCTTGGGTCATGACAAGCAGCCGTCACGCTAAAGTTAAATGGAACTTTGAGGTCACGATTCAATGTTTCCAATACTTCATTCATAGCTTCTTCTGTTGGACTGTAATCCCACCTATAAAAGTCCAAAACAATGGTCTTTTATACATCATTGGCCCCAGACAATAAATGATGAAATCTAACTATGAACTTCAGGTACAAGGATAAAAAATAAATGATAATCTAAATTCCACTTAGTAAAATTACAGTTAATTTAACAAATTACAGTTAATTTCAAAATAAAAATAATTCATAGAAAAAGCTGTCCGTACAACCTAAAGCAAGTATAAGTTGTTTTAATGTGAACCAAATCTCCACCGTATTAGTTTTGTGCACACTTAATCACTTATACAATTATTTGGGTTGGTACTCAACAATCCATTTTCTTGTAAGCCCTGAATTATTCTTACACTCATTAACAGGTGTGTTTTTTTTTGTGTTTTTTTTTTTTCTTAATAAAAACACCTTGCAAGCATGGTGAGAGCAAGTCCTAAATAAGGTCAGGCTTACCTTGTATGCAGGCCATTATTTTCAGGCATATTCCACAGGCGTGCAGTTACATTAATAAGGTTGTTTGTAGCCCTGAGAATAGTGAGCCATTCAATATCATACTCTAAGTAATCAGGAGCACTGGGGTCATGATCTATTTCTATTACCTATAGGAACAAATTGGTAATTTTAACAAATACATATCTATTTTTAATGTCTAAGGATTTCAATGTAACAATAAAAGTTAAAAGGAATTTAATTTAATAACCTAAAAATATTAATGTAAATATTCCCAAAGAATTCTCAGGCTATATAAATTACAAAATACACAAATTAATAATTTAGAAAACAAAAATTAAAATGTTTTCTTAATCACTGGGAGAGTAAAACTATATTGAAAAGTTATTTCATTGTCTTCTTACCTGAAGAAAGTCTCTATGTGGTAAGCATTTGTCCAAGGCTAAAAATTTGGTTGCTTTGGCAGTCTCTCCTTCATCCTTGGCCTAAACCATGATTTAAAAAGAATGTTAAAACATCACAGATAATTCATACATTGGATAGGATGGAAACAATCTTTGTTACACAAAGTTGTGGGTCAAAGGAACAACAGTTAAGATCTACACTCACTTGGGCAACAATGGGCACTTAAACTCTCTGGCTTTCATTTCTTACATTCGTACACAAGTCAAAGTAGAAACTAATGGTGATGATGATAATGTTAAATCAAAGCACTGAACACATATATTAAGGCATATAACAAAAGGACTCAAGATAACAGAAGAGCTTAAAAATAAATTGGCAGAGTTAAAAGTACACAATTTTTAGAAGAAATCATAGAGGAAAAACGTTACTACCTTGAGTTAGGCAAAGATTTCTTAGGTACAACATCAAAGGTAGATGCGATATACCCATAGAATGAAATACTATTCAACAATAAAAATGAATAAAACACAGATACATGCTATAACATAAATGAACCTCAAAAACAAGCAAATAATAGAAGCCAGATGCCAAAGACTATATATTTATGATTACATTTATATGAAAGGTTCAGAAAGAGCAAAGCCATAGAGACACAAAGCAGGTTAGTGATTGCCTGGGGTTGAGGATGAGAACAAGGACTGACATCAAACACACACAAAGGATCTTTCCAGATGATGGAAATATTCAAAAACTGGATTATGTGATGTGTGCGCACACACACACAAAATCACTGAATTATACACTTGAATGAATTTTACGTAAATTATACACCAATAAAGCTTTTTGTTGTTAATCCTCACCCCAAGGATATTTTTTTTCTTTTTTTTCTTTTTTTTCTTTTTTGAGAGAGAGAGAGAGAGAGAGAGAGAGAGAGAGAGAGAGAGAAACACCGATGTGAGAGAGACACATCGATTGGTTGCCTCCCACATGCCCTCAACCAGGGCCGGGAGCCTGCAACCAAGGTACGTGCCCCTGACCAGAAATGAACCCGGGACCCTTCAGTCCACAGGCTGACGCCCTATCCACTGAGCCAAACCAGCCAGGGCAAGGATATTTTTTCCATTGATTTTTAGAGAGTGGGAGGGAGGAAGGGAGGGGGAGGAGAGAAATATGGATGTAAGAGAGATACATTGATTGGTTGCTTCCTGCACTTGCCCCGACCGGGGCCGAGGATTGAACCTGCAACCCTTCTGTGCGCAGACCGACACTCTAACCACTGGGCACCACCGTCCAAAGCACCAATAAAGCTATTTTTTGAAAAGGGAATTGTCAGACAGAAATATGGAAGGGGTCACAAACAAGAAGGTCATATTAAAAACAGTAAAAAAGTGACTCACTGAAAACAGTAAGGCACCTGGAGGAAAAAATACAAGGAAACAAGCTATGGGATGTCCTGCTGCGGACCAGGTATCAAACTTCAGTGCTGAAGAGGGACTCAGAGAGGTGGAAGGCACAGAGGTTACAGACAGATCTGAAGGAAGGTGATCTTTGGGGCTGGTGAAGGGGCTATAAGAGAACACTGGCAAAGTCAGAGGAGGTTGAGGAGCCAAGAAAAAGGGATCGAATATGTTGTTAATACAGAGGTAAAAGTCCCTGGTTGACAACAGAAGATGCAGTGGGGAAAGGTAGCAAATCAGATACTTCAATAAAAATCCAAGCGTGTCAGGAGCCCTAAGAGACAGAAGAGAATAACACAGATGTGGAAAAGGCGACTGAACCCGACTGGCGAGGCTCAATGGTTGAGCTTTGACCTATGAACCAGGTCACAGTTTGAGTCCCAGGCAGGGCACATGCCCGGGTTGCGGGCTTGATCTCCAGTGGGGGACATACAGGAGGCAGCCAATCGATGATTATCTCTCATCATTGATGTTTCTATATCCTTCTCCCTTCCTCTCTGAAATAAATAAAAATAAATTGTAAAAAAAAAAAAAAAAAAGAAAGAAAAGGCGACTGATATAAAAACAGATGACTAGGACTTGGGAAAATGAAAGGAGTAACCTGGTCTCTTGAGGAACACAGCTAAAGTGGACCTCTACCACTGAAGAGTGTTTGGGCAAGCGAGTTTGGGAAGCACTGTAAACCACATCCCTCTCTTGGAGTAAGGCAATGCCCATTAATTAGTACGTTCAAGACTCAGAAATTCTACAGAAGCCTCCAAGGACTCCTAACTTTGTTAACCAAGCATCTTCTAAATGTTTTTCCCTCTGAAACACTTTATGGGAAAGTCAGAGTTTAGTCTGAATCGGAGGTGAAACAAAGAACCACATATTTCCATAAAAACCTAATCATAGGTATATATTTATTCTCTACCTTCTATCAAGCACTCCCACCATGCAATTACCCAAGGCAAACTTAGACTCATCCTAGATTCCCTCCTCCCTCCATCACCAAATCCTGATGATTCTACTTCCAAAATCTCTCTAGACTAGTGGTTCTCAACCTTTCTAATGCCGCGACCCTTTAATACAGTTCCTCATGTTGTGGTGACCCCCAACCATAAAATTATTTTCGTTGCTACTGCATAACTATAATTTTGCTACTGTTATGAATCGTAATATAAATATCTGTGTTTTCCGATGGTCTTAGGCGACCCTGCTAGCGGTTCTCAACCTGTAGGTCGCGACCCACAGGTTGAGAACCACTGCTGTAGAGCCTAAGACCATCGGAAAACACAGATATTTACATTACGATTCATAACAGTAGCAAAATTACAGTTATGCAGTAGCAATGAAAATAATTTTATGGTTGGGGGTCACCACAACATGAGGAACTGTATTAAAGGGTCGCGGCATTAGAAAGGTTGAGAACCACTGCTCTAGACTCTGCTTTACTCTGTGTTCCTTTTTTGCCTTAGGTTACCATCTGATCTTTTGCTTAAAGAACCTCTTGTGCCTCCTATTTTATATCACTCCAATCCATCTGCAAAACTGTAACCAAACTAATCTTTCAAAAATGAAAATCTGTATTTCATCACTCTCCAACTTTTCCCATTACCTCTGGTTAAAACCCAAACTCCAGAGCATGGCACTACGACCTTGCCCCAGCGTCTATCTTCCACCATGGGAACAAGCTGCAGTCCCCAAAAGCACCCTGTTCTCAGCCTCCGGCCTTCGCACATTGGTCCCTCCTCATAGATTACCCTCATAATCTACTTCTTCCTGCCCCATCAATTCCTTCAGAAAAGCTTCTCTTGCTTCATCTCTCTGTCCACATAGTCTGGCTTAGGTGCTCCCACAGTGCCCTAGGACTTTTTGTCACAAACTTATTACACTATTTTATCATTGCTTGCTTACTTATGTCTTCCTCCCATTGGATTCTGAAAGTTAACTTTCATTTCTTTCTCTAACTGTACAACTGTTTCAACAGTGGGTAGCCCACTGATGTTCAATAAGTGTTTGTTAAATGGAAGAATAAATACTATGGTTTCTACCTGATGCTGCATCAAGGCTGCAAACTTCACATGAAGGTGTGCGGAAAACCAGTAAGTTGGTTTTAAGTGCTCTAGAAGCTCTGAGGCAGCAGGACTTCCTAAGGTGTTATTTTCCACTTCTTGTCGGAAAAAAGATTTAGTCTTAAGAAGTTGCTTCTTATTTCCATAATGGTATATACTTCTTGGCCAATCATGAGATAAGAATATGTCCATAGGCTGCTTCAGCTTTAACAGAAAAAGAAAACTCTTAAAAACAGATTAACCACAAGCAAACTCTCCTTCCTTCTCTCCCCTGACACATACCATTTACCCACTTAGATCTCCGGATTTTTGTGTAAATCGTTCTAAGGATCTTTACGTAAGGGAGTCGCAGAAATACTAACCTATTCACTCACGTAGGCAAAAAGAAACAGCTTTCCCCCGCCTCACAAACCATTCTTATTTTCCAGCAAGGCATGTCAACAGAGACACACTTTGATTAGACTGCCAATCAGCTATGGTCTTCTGCATTGCGTTTCTAAAATATGTAATAACCATTGTGCTTTTCCCATCTTGGTAAAGAAACCACTGTTTTACGATCCAGAGACACCAGATTTCATAAGACATCTAATGTAAATGATACAGTAAACCTAAAGATATAGTCCACTTTTTTCCTAATGGACTCACATAGCATATACCAAAAATACTCTGTTTACTACATTAGTCATATTAGAAGTATTTAAGGTGGCTGTTGTCTTCATGGGGAACACAAAATATACTCCATATTTTACTCATACCATACTTGGAAAACTAAATTTAAATAACTTAAGTAAGTGTTCAAGACAATACAAACTATAAGAGAGATGTGACTGAATAACTGGTATGGGCAATACGTGCAATGAAAACTCAGTTAAGCCCTGGGCGGTGTGGCTCAGTTGGTTGGAGCATCGTCCCGTGCACGGAAAGGTTACTGGTTCAATTCCCCATCAGGGAACAAATCTAGGCGGCAGGTTCGATCCCGGGTCAGGGCGAATAGAGTAGGCCACCGATTGATGTTTCTCTCTCTAAAAAATAATCAGTAAACTATATCCTCGGGTGAGGATTAAAAATGTTTTTTCAGTGAAATATGATGACTTTAAACTAGAACATTGGTTGGGAAGTAGTATCTAACCTGGGTCAAGGACTGGTAGGATTTAGACTGGTGAAAAGGAAAAAGCATTCAAAGTAAGGAACTGCTATGAGTAGGACATTGAATGCCTGCGAGCATCCTTATGCTCCCATAGAGGCTGTGTGGTATGGTGGGAAGGGCCTGAGTTCTCTCAGACAGGCTCTGCCACTTAACTACTTCGAAGATCTCGGGCAGGTTGCTTATCTATCTGAGCCTTGGCCTCTCATTCTTAATCTGACAGAATTTGAGTGGCGATGATATGAAATATCTCGTGTGAAAACTGCTGAGCCCAGTGTCAGGCACTGAAATGTTCTCAAACAAAAACCTAGCTTCACCTATTCTCCAGCTGAGTCAGTGTTTTTAGACACCACTTTCATGATTTTCCCATATCTTCTGTCACCTTTACTATTATTTATTTTCTATTTAATACCATTCTTTAAAATAAAATATTTTAATATTTTCTTTAAAGTATCACTTTATTCCAATATATTTTAGCCTTACCATAATAATATCTGAAATCATGAGTTGAATGTTTTATTTTTACTCACTAAAATAAATTTATTACCATAAGAATTTTTTTAATGTTCATCTGTGAACCTCCTAAAAACAACTCAAATCCAAATTTTAGAAATACTAAATTATGCTCTTCTTGAAAGTAATATACCAAAATGATCAAACACATTTTGGTACAGAATTACTTTAACATTTTTTCAAGCCTGCCATATTGTACTTTTTACATACCTGTTTTAATTTATACACTTCAACATTTCTCACATGATATATACTCCTTATTGTAGCTGAATTATAAGGAGGGCACTCAAAATGACCTTAAATTGAAGGAGAGAAATAAGCTGTATTCAACACCTTTAAATACTGCAAATTATATAAATAGATACATATACTTCCCTAAAACTTGTGTCTGCTATCAATGCTTTTGGTTCTTAAAATTTTATAAAAAACACTGCTCTTTATATGTTGATATGTTCAATTACTAAGTGGTCACAAACTATGAATCTAAGTTTGGGGACTTGTAGTTTTTAAAATGAAATTATATCCAATTTTGAAGGACATTGTTTATTCACATAGTTTTAAAAAATACCTCCGGAAAGATATAGAAGACAGTGTTCCTCCTAGAGAGTAGACCAGTGGATGCCTAGGGCTGGTGGGAGCACGGATTAACTACAAATAGGCACAAAACTTTTAGGGGTGATAGAAATGCTCTAAATCTGGGTGGTGGTAAAATCTGGATGCATAACTCTATAAATTTACTAAAACCATTGACTGGTATACCTACAATGGCCTATAAATTCTATAGCAATAAAACTGCCAAAACAATGGGGGGGGGGCGGTCCCTCCAGCTCCTGTCCCCACCATCAGGAACACTACCTAGAGGCAGCTAGCATTAATCAGGTTTTAGAATTTCATTCTAGAGGTATCATCTATGCATACAACATGTCATCTATTTCTTTATCCTCCCTTTTTTTTACACAAATGGCTGTATACTTTATACATGCTCTGTGCCTTGTTTTTTCACTTCACTTATTTTGGAGTTCTTTTCATATTAGTTACATATAGAACTACTTCTTTTTCCTTTTCTTTACTTTTTTAATGGCGTCATAGCATTAAACTGCATAGTTATATCATGATATATTTAACTAGTTCCTAACTTTTGCTACTACAAACAAAACTGAAATAAATAAACTTGCATATATCATTTTGCACATGCAAAATATAACTAGAGACACGTTACTGGGAGTAGAACTGCTGGTTAGAGTACTTTTATAATTTTCACAGATATTACCAATTGTCCCTCTGAAGAGTGGTTCCAATTTGCACGCACATCTGCCATGTAGCAGATGGCTTACTTTTATATGTCCATGCCAATAGTTTATAATCATAGAGAGCAGAGCACAGGGCATAAACTTGTGACTTAAAGGTTACATTGAGGATAGTTTTAGCTGCCCAACTTAATACAAGAAATTTTAAAATCAAATGTGAATACAAGCTATTCCTTTAATTTTAAAATCAAGGTATAATTCATTCAGATATTGTAGGGTGAATAAGTGCAGTGTGGTATATAGTTGATCCTTGAACAACACAAGTTTGAACTGCTTGTATGTCCACTTACAGATGATTTTATTTTCAATAAATACCTGTACTGTTTCTGATATGCAGTTGGGAGTATGCAGATGTGGAGGATCAACTGTATGCATTGATATACACCATTTTACACAGGGGAGTAGAACGTCCATGGATTTGGTATCCACAACAGTGTGTGTGTGCGGGGGCGCGGAGAAGGGGTTGTCCTTGAACCAATCCCTCACAAATACCAAGGGACAACTTAAGTTTTGAGGAAGTCAAACTTATATGTGGATTTTTTTTACCATGCAGGAGTTAGAGCCTCTAACATCTGCGTTGTTCAAGGATCAACTATACTTATGCAATGGAATACTATTCATAAACTAAAGTGAATATATTAGAGTTACATGTATCAACATGAATTTCAAAAACATATTAAAGAAGCAAGTTGCAGAAAGATACATGCAAAATGATACATTCATATGAAGTTTAAAACATGTTATATAATACACTGTTTAAAGCTGTTACACATACGGTAATGATATAAAATAATTAAGTGAATGATAAACACCAAATTCAGAACAGTGACTACCTGATGAGAAAAGGGAGGGATAAAAAGTGAGGAATGGGACTGAGGACTGACAATAATGAGTTTCAATTGTATCTGTACTGTTTTATTTCTTAAAAAATCAAAATGAAAAGTGGCAAGAATACTGCCAAAACCGGTTTGGCTCAGTGGATAGAGCGTCGGCATGCGGACTGAAAGGTCCCAGGTTCGATTCCGGTCAAGGGCATGTACCTTGTTTGCGGGCACATGCCCAGTAGGGGGTGTGCAAGAGGCAGCTGATCGATGTTTCTCTCTCATCGATGTTTCTAACTCTATCCCTCTCTCTTCCTCTCTGTAAAAAATCAATAAAAAATATATTTTAAAAAAAAAAGTGGCAAGAATACTAAGTCTTGATGAAACTTGATGGTGAATACACAGATAATACATTCTATGTCCTCTATATTTCCATAGGCATAAAATATTTTATAATATAAACTTAAGAATAAATTAGTCAGTTCATAGAAGAAATCCAATGAAAAAGGCAAACTGTATATTACGCTTAAGTTATTCTGGGGCATGCAAGTTTTAAAGTTTAAAAACAGTCAGGACAACAATACCTTTTCGATAGTCATGAGATTTGAAGATACCAGAGATTCCACCAATCCTTACACCTCGGTATTTTACTACACCTGCCAAACCTGAGAAATTACAGTTAAATAAGATTACTACAGGCAAAAGCAATCTCTTTACTAAGTGACTAAACAGTTTCCAGGCCTAAAATTCCATGCAGTCCTAAAATTATTTGAAAATAAAGTATCATGATAAGGTTACTCTTTTACATAGTAATATGCCAACAATATACAAGGTAAACTAGGGAGGCAAGGCCTAAAAGCAGATCAGTCAAGAAACTAAGCAGAAAGAAAAAAAAGCACAAATGAGATAGATGTGCTTAGAGGACATTGACATAATTTGGTACCTAATGGAATACGAGGGTGTGGTGTGGGAATAGGCAAAAAGTGTCCTATGATGGATTTATATGTCATATATCTGAAAGTCAGCACATATAAGGTATAAAGAACCTGCAGTTTCTATGTTTCATTTCTAAACTGACCATCTTCAAAAAATTTCACTTTTTCATAATGTTGCACTTGTCAAAAGCTGATCAATCAGTAATGAACTAGAGAAATTAAATTTCTGTAGTTTTCAGAAACACCTATAAACATTTTAGTAAAGAGAAAAAAGGACTATAGGGTTTAAAGGGGCTAACATTGAACCCGAATCTAATCAGGTCTGTAAATCTAAATGCAGGTTACAGGCAATGCAGAGGACAAAAGGAACATGTTAAATAACTCAGTGAATTCCAATAGCTAAATCCAGAATGCAGGAAATTCTACAAGAAAATTTCCCATTTTCTTCAACAAATAAATGGCATTGGGGTGGGAAGGAGAGAGATGAAAGGACAGCTAGAGCCTAAAAGACTTTAGCATCATGACAATGAAATGCATGGACCTTGTTTGGATCCTATTGAGCAAGTCAGTTGTAAAACAGACAGCTTTGTGATGATCAGGGAAATCTAAACATGAACTAGGCAACAGAGAATAAAGAATTACTGTTACTTTAGTTAGGTTTAACAATGGTACTGCAGTTGTGGGTATTTTTTAAAATCCTTATCACTTAAAAAATATGTACTGAGTGTTTACAGGTGAAATAATATCATGGCTTGAATTTGCTTTAAAATAACTCCAGTCACCTTCTTCCACCAAAAAAGTTTAGCGGAGGATGGGTTGAAATAAGGATGGCAGAATAATTGTGGTTGAAACTAGTTAATAGGTATGGAGATTCGTTATACAGAAATATTCCAGCTTTTCCAAAGTTTGTGTCACACAATTTCACTTTTATGGGAGACCTACAGAACTGGAGCCTTTTTCTCTCCAGAGTGCCTGTTTTCACTAACTGAAAGAAATCCAAAGAGGATTTTTGCTTTAATGAAAATAGGTGCAAAGCCAAAATAGCTTCAGCATTTGTTTTGTAGCCTGCATCCAGAGCAGGGACCGTGGCCTCACCAAGCCCCTTCCCCAGGAACTACCACCATAGCTTTGAACTGTGTCTGAGCATCTGTGCTTTATCTCCATTTATTTTGAGCATCTATTAGCTAGATGTGTCCGAAGGTAGCACAAAAGCCTAACAGAGCTTGTAAAGGAGTTATACTTAGCAAAAAACTGGATGTAATTAAACCTATTGGTATGATTTAGTAGGTTATTTCCTGGGTCTGGGAATACTCAAAATTCTTGCATGTAAATTAATGGTAATTGGTAGGACCCTGGCCAGTTAGCTCAGTTGGTTAGAGCCCTGGTCAGCAAACTGCGGCTCGCGAGCCACATGCGGCTCTTTGGCCCCTTGAGTATGGCTCTTCCACAAAATACCACATGCAGGCGCGCACGTACAGTGCGATTGAAACTTTGTGGCCCATGTGCAGAAGTCGGTTTTCGGCTCTCAAAAGAAATGTCAATCGTTGTACTGTTGATATTTGGCTCTGTTGACTAATGAGTTTGCCGACCACTGGGTTAGAGCATTGGCCCAATAAGCCATGGTTGCAGGTTCAATCCCCAGTCGGGGCACATACAAGAACTAATGAATGCATAAATAAGTAAAACGAGAAATCTCTCTCTCTCTCTCCCTCTCCCTCTCTCTAAAATCAACAACTAAAAAAAATTTTTTTTCTAATGTGACCACAGCATTGGTGATTTTTAAATTACTGGTAATTGCTTATTTGCTTTACACAAATTCCCCTTATGAAAGTGTTCATAGGAATGCTCTACATTCCAATACTGAGGAAAACCCGTACTATTCTCTAGTTTTGTGTATGTTTAACAATTTCCAATAAAAAGTTCACATTTTTTTCATTTAATAAAAAGAGTGGGGGAAAATAAAGGAATTACAAGTAGTATGTAAGTTCTTTGCAGTTTTACTATCTATTGCTTAAAACACTAGATGAAGCATGGACATATTTTCATGATTACCTATTCAAATTAAGAGACATTCCCAAAACACCATATACCTGAAGATGCTGCCCAACTGGTATACAAATTTTAAAAGGCTTTTCCATCCCATCAAACCAAGAACTTACCCACAAACACATACCTAAATAATAAATGTTTGGTGCTACCCAGCCACCATAGGGTAACTCTTGCAAATGATTTGAGGCTTCATGGTTTCCCCCAATGAAGACTGTGAGAACTGGGGCCTTTTTCTCTCCAGAGTAATACCTGGAACATAAGAGCAAAGCTGTCCGTTGGCATAGCAGAAATGAGGCACAGAGAAAAGCAGTTAGGTGCGCCCTCACAATTAGACACGGCAGAAGCGCAAAACAAGGTCTTAAGGAAAAATCTGAGCTCATCCCTTAAAGTTAAAAAGCACTTTCTAAACAAACTGCCCATACTCTTGTAAAGTGTATCATGCTGTACACCTGAAACTAATACAAAATACTACTTAACGTGAACTGTAATTGAAAAATAAAATAAAGAATTGTTTAAAGTGCCTCTCCTTGTCCTTAAGAACGAAGGGCTGCACCTAGTGGTTCAGGCCAGAGAGGTCAAAAACGTTGTCAGTTCTCAGCTTCCAGAACCGGGATTAGCGCGGCGCAGGCGCCCAATGAAAACTCCAGGATCACGGCGTCCACTAGTCCCGGAATCCCATCCAGTACAAGTAGATTGACCTTTCAGCCTCTCCCTTCCGGTTTTACCCTCAGGCTGCGACCCCTCCCGAAACAGATCGCACCGGGGAAGAGAGAGAAGTGACATTTACTGAACGCCCGCCGGTTCCTAGAGACACACGGCGTGAACGAAGACGGAAACTAGGACAGAGGAACTCAAACCCAGCCCGGGCTCCTCCCACGGCTGGCGAGCCACCCCTCGCCGCGGGTGCCAGGGCCGTGCCGCGCCTCACCGGTAGAAGGTCTGCATGTGGCGGTACTTGGGGGGCACCGCCATGCAGCGCAGGTCCGCCTCGTTGCGCACCGCCTGGAAGTCGCCGCAGCACAGCAGCAGGTCGATGGGCCCCGCGCCGCGCCGCTCCGCCAGCGCCAGCGTCTCGTAGATCTTGTCCAGCTCCCCGTGGCAGCAGCCGGCCACGGCCACCCGCATCCTGCCGGCCCCGGGCGGGGGGCGCTGCCCGCAACCCCCTAGAGCAGAGCGAGCCCGGTGCGGAGAGCCAAAGCCAGACGGATCGCTCAGCTCCCGCCAACGTGAACTGAGCCGCCACCTCGTCCGGTCGCCTGAAATATATTTCACTTCCGGTTTCAAATCTCGCGAGAGATAAGGCGGAATTAACCCCAGAATTCCCAAGAGTTTTCGGAGAGGATTTGGGTCTTTAAGTCTGAGCGGTCTGACGGATAATAAAAATCACAACCACAATACTGAGGAAATAAAAACAAAAGTCCCCAGATAAATAAGTGCGCGGTGCAATTGGCTAACTAATTCCCTAGGATGAAGCTCTCACGGCAAAGATGCATTCCTGGAAGCAAATTAGAAATTAAAAAAGATTTTAAAGAATCAAAAACTAAAAATAGTCTTACCTAATCTTATCTAATAATAATAGACAAACATGTAAATTGACCACACCTCTCTACGCCCACAGCCAATCAGAGTGAGTATGCAAATTAACCCAACAAAGTTGGTGGATTAATTGGGGCGGGACTTCTGCTATGAGGAGGAGGGGGAGGGGAGTGGGAGGGGAGAGGGAGGGGGCGGTGGAGGGAGCTAAGGCTGAGGTGCTCTGACAGAAGCCAGACTTGCCGGCTCCGCCAGGGGAAGGAAGGCCTATTCTTGCATGAATATCAGGCAACGGGCCTCTAGTTTTAAAATAAACGTAAAGTCTCACTGAGGTTTTAAAATGATCTCCCCAAAAATTTCCTAAAATTATCAGGATTTATTTTTTTTTAACCTTGAACAAAAAAACATACTTACTTCAGTGGCTATAAAAGACACCATAAAATATAATATCCAGTATGTATCCTCATGATGAACAACAGATTTTGCAAATTATTCTCTCAGGCCCCTGGGCACATCCAACTAGTCACTAAGAACAGTTAATTCTTTCTGAAAATAAAGGGATTGCGACTCATCTGTGGTCAGTGGGAAACCTGCTTGTTGTATTATGAATAATGGGAACAGAAAATAAGACTCAAATTTGGTAATTTTCTGCCCCATAAGTGGGGTGAATTAAATCACAGAGACTCATATACAATTACTGTCCTTGAGCAAAGGTGCTCAGTAAGAGCTAGGACCTACTGAATCTGTGTGTGACCCTGTGGACAGTGACAGGGCAAAGGGAGGGAACCTGTCTCCAGCCAGCTCAGAGACCCTGCTCCCCTCCAGCAAAGTCAAACTTCCTACAAGTTCATGCGCCCTCTGTGGGATTCATGGGCCACCCCGACACAGGTAGGGCTAATGGAAGTGGGGGGGACATCCCACCCACCAGCACATGCCGGGAATCAGAAAACAAGACTGTGTGCCCTCTCCCTGGATAAGGAGAGAAACTACTGCATGGTCAGCTTGTGGTTCAGACAGGGCTATGGTGGGACAGGAATTCCAGACAGTGACCTCGGGACTCCAGGCCACCATGTGGCAGAAACAGGGCAACTGGTAGAGACATGCCCACCATAGAGTCACACCGAAAAAGGGAAGGGGATAGAAAGGCCACTCGACTCGGTGCGGAGCAGGCAACAGCCAGCAAAGCAGGGCCAAGACCCAGCTGGCCAGCCTCAGCCCCTTCGCAGGCAGAACGAGTTCATGAAGGCTGATCTGCCACAGGCTGAAGGTCTCACTGAAGGAGATCTGGGTCCTTCTGAAGAATGAACAGGTGTTCTTCTTGTGCGTGGCCAGCGCTCTGACGCAGCAACGTGACATGTTGAGGAAGGAGCTGGCGCTGGCGCAGGTGCCCACGGTGGCCTTGATGCCTCGCAGTAGGCCATTGGTCTTGAAGATGAGCAGCATCTGGCGTGGCAGGAACTGGCTGATCTGGGGGAGGTAGGTGACCGCATTGTTGCAGATCTCAGTGTTCTCAGTGGCGGTGACTGGAGCTTGGCTGATGCCGCAGTTGACCGAGTTCCACGAGCGGGCCGTCAGCATGCAGGCAAGCAAGGGGTAGAAGTCGCCAGCTCCCACACGCTGGCAATACTTCTTCACCTTCTCCATATCCGTCCAGATCAGCGACTGCCGGAGGTGGCAGTAGTCCGGGTTGAACGCTTCCGTCAGCACCTGGTAGAGCCCCTGATCCAACAGGACAATCTCCACCTTTCCCGAGTCAGGGCCCTTGCGCACCAGCATGCTGCCCGGGTGGGGGTCTCAGTGCAGGAAGCCGTCGACAAAGATCATTTCACTGTCGCCCTAACTGGTTTGGCTCAGTGGATAGAGCCTCAGCCTGTGGTCTGAAAGGTCCCAGGTTCGATTCCGGTCAAGGGCATGTACCTTGGTTGCAGGCACATCCCCAGTAGGGGGTGTGCAGGAGGCAGCTGATCAATGTTTCTCTCCCATCGATGTTTCTAACTCTCTATCCCTCTCCCTTCTTCTCTGTAAAAAGTCAATAAAAAAATTTTTTTAAAAAAAGATCATTTCACTGTGTACCTTGCCCAAGTGGCGCGAGATCTCGTTGACATCAATCTTGTTCCTCTCCATGTAATCTCTGTCGTTGACCTGCCCGCCATCCAAAAACTCCATCAGAAGGACCCGCTTGGTGGACAGCTCCCAGTGGATTTGGGGGACCTTTAAGGAGTCAAAGTGCTTGAGCATTTGGGCCACTTTCTCCACGTTCCTCCCTTCGCTGAGGAAATCCAGCTCCAAAGGCAGGTTCTTCTTGGCTTCATCCACCAGCCACATGAATTCAAACTCTGGGAACAGCTGCTTGGCAGCCAGGACGAGCACCCCCATCAGGAGAATGTCCTTTGAGCTCTGCACCTGCACCTTCGGTTGCTCGACCTTCACAGCCACCGTCCGCCCGTCACGCAGCACTGCCTTATGGACCTGGGCCAGGGAGGCGGCCTCCATAGGGGTGTCATCAAAGCTCACAAACAAATCATGGAAACCCGGCTGAGGTGCAGGTGGAGGTGCGAACTTGTAGAGTCTGGGGAGAGGCTGGGGAGAGGCGAGGGTCAGGGGACAGGATTTTTTTTTTAATATATTTTATTGATTTTTTCACAGAGAGGAAGGGAGAGGGATAGAGAGCCAGAAACATCGATGAGAGAGAGACATCGACCAGCTGCGTCCTGCACACCCCCCACCGGGGGATGTGCCCGCAACCACTGCACATGCCCTTGACCGGAATCGAACCTGGAACCCTCCAGTCCGCAGACCGACGCTCCATCCACTGAGCCAAACCGGTTTCGGCGATTTTTTGTTTTTGTTTTTTTTTTCTAGCAAGTAGTTGTTTGCATAACTAGACAGCAAGCTCAGCGAAAGCACATGAGTGTCTCCAAAACGTCCAGGAGGAAAAGACCACACTGTCAATTGACGAGTGAGTGGCCAAGACGGAAACAAGCAAATAAAACACCTTTGACAACATCTAATCAAGAACATAAGGAGAATAGTAAATCCATCTCTGCTCTTTTTTTTTTTTTATCGCCACTATACCCTCCTCCACCCCACCACCTCCATCCTGTCCCGCAATCACCACACTGTTGTCACTTTACATGAGCTTTTCGTTTTCTCTTTTTTTCTTTTTTGCTCAATTCCTCCACCCCGCCCCGACAGCTGTCAGCCAGCTCTCTATGAGTCTGTCATTGTTTTGCTTGTTAGTTCATTTTGTTCATTAAATTCCCCAAATGAGTGAAATCATATGGTACTTGTCTTTCTCTGACTGGTTTCACTTAGCGTGATGCTCTCCAAATTCATCCAGGTTATCGCAAAGGGTAAGATTTCCTTCTTTTTTACAGCCGAATAGTAGTCCATTGTGTAAATGTGCCACTGCCTTTTTATACACTCATCTACTGAGGGACACTTGGGCTGCTTCCAAATCTTGGCTATCATAAGTAACATTGCAATGAATATAGGGGTGCATATATTGTTTCAATTTAGTGTTTCGGATTTCTTCTGATAAGTTCCTAGAAGTGGAATCGCTGTGTCATAAGGCAGTTCCATTTTTAATTTTGGGGCGTAACTCCATACTCCTTCCCACAGAGGCTGCACCAATCTGCGTTCCCACTAACAGTTCCCACTAAAAGTTCCCTTTTCAGTATATACCTAGCAACATATATAATTTTCATGATATTTAAATTGATCAAAAGCGTAGAAAAGATAGAAATTTAATATTTTCTATTATTTTTAATATTTTATTCTCCTTTTGTACTGAATTTTAAAAATATATAACATTGCTAAATTAACTTTTTTCATTTGATATTTAATCTATAAGAATTGTCTTTTTCTGGATTTTTTCCTCTATGTAAAACATTTTAAATGAGGGCTAACTTAAAATAACATGAACAAATCCAATCTTAAGTGCATATTTTGGTGCCTTTTTGCAAATGTAATAACACATAACTACCACCCATCTCAAAATATAAATTGTTTCCAGCATTTCAAAAAATTCCCTTGTGCTTCCTCTCAAGTCCCTTACTCCGAAAGGAAAGCACTATTCTAACCTCTATCACGATCGATCAGCTTTGCTTGTTTTTAAACTTCCTATAGATGACAATACAGCCATGCACTCCTTAACAGGGAGGGATACATTCTGAGAAACACATTGTTAGGCAATTTTTGTCTGGGTGAACTTCACAGATGTTTCACAAACCTAAATGGTATCGCCCAGCAATTTTCAAACTATGTATTTCTTAAACACCCTTTGCCAGCTGAGGTCTGCATTAGGTTTTGCAAATGAGAAACACTTTTGTAAGATGTTAAACAACAACAAAAATTAGTTTCCAAGACTGAAAGTCATTTTAAAAGAAAGGGTTTATTAGACCATTGCTAGAAAAAAAAAAATTCATCTTGGAGCATAAGGTCTAAACTACCCATAAAATGGTTAGGCAGGAAAGACATGCCTTTTGTCCCAGAATTATGCAAGTGCTTTAATACATGAAGTAGGGGCAGAGAGATGTAAGCCTTTCTGAAAGGAGTTACATTAGCTATAGACAGAAGGGATGGGGGAAAGTGAAGTGGAGCTAGTTCTGGGATAGGTGCAACAGGGTCCTCAAAGAAGTGTCCACGCCTGTGGATTCACTGTGGGCAGCAGATTGGAAAGGTCAAGTGTAAATAGGAAGCGGGGGCTCCTGGGATTACAGGAATTATCAGAGCTGCTCCACAGCTATTAACAGGCTAACTAGTCACTCTCAGGCAACTGTGTGTTGTTGTTTTTTACACTCAGGCAACTGTGTGGTGGTGTTTTTTTTGTGTGGTTTTTTTTTTCATATATTTTATTGATTTTTTTACAGAGACTAAGGGAGAGGGACAGAGAGTTAGAAACATCGAGAGAAACACCGACCAGCTGCCTCCTGCACACCCCCCACTGGGGACGTGCCCGCAACTAAGGTACATGCCCTTGACGGGAACCAAACCCAGGACCCTTCAGTCCTCAGGCCGACGCTCTATCCACTGAGCCAAACCGGTTTCGGCTGTGGTGGTGTTTTTTAATTTAGAATATCTCATAATTTTTTTCTCGCCAGAGAGTAGAAGGTAGAAGAAAGATTTCTTTTCTCTTTTGGCAATGATTGTGGCAGCTCAGCACCCCAGGCTCCCTCAGTGTTGTGAACTTCCTGTTTTTCCTGATCTCAAGTAAAATTCTCCCTCCCAATTTGCATCTTTAGTTCTTCCAACTATTTTCGAATCTTTTTGCTTAAAATACCTAGAATGTGTCCTGTTTTCCTGTATGTGGTATTAGCCAAGATATGTTCAAGAAAAAGTGAACAAGCAGCTGTTTTCAACCATTAAAAAAATAATAATCTAGGGATACAATACCCACGGGCCATTTTTTGGAAAAAAGAAGATGGAGGAGGAGGAGGAGGAGGAGGAGACTTGACAGTAAAATCTAGCCAAACAATAGTTGAAGAAAAATAAATGACACAGAGAGTAAGAACTGTGTTTAAAAGATAGATGTTTGAAAATAGCGCAGATTAAGTGGGTAGGAAATGTCATGGTGAGGGTAGTAGGGTACTTAAAGAATAAATATAGATGGTTCTGGAAGACCATTATGATATGGTGACATATTGAGCAGAAACCTTCATGAATAGGGGAGTGAGCTATAGAGATTTCTGGGCAACGAGTTTTCAAGTTGAGTGTATAAAATGTTACAAACATCAGGAAAAACATCCATTCTTGCTATCAGGATCTTGTAATTGAACTTGGTGATTATGACACCTACCACCACCAGATGGCAGCACACTTGGGAAAACTCTGGAGAGAGCGCGTTTGCGGTGATAGAACTGAACTGAAGCAAACATCACAGAAGGATAAAAAGAGTTCTGTGTAGTGTCTCTAGCCTCTGCATCTTAAACTTGTCAGACATTTCACTGGACTTTCTGATTTCATCAGAAAACATACACACAGACACAGACACACAATATCTCTCCTTTATACGTTTTATGACTTCCAGATTCCATTCTTGAATGGAAAAGGGTGAAAAGATCAGATTTAAACTGCATAAATTATCTTCACTTCTCCTTTGTGAAACACATCTACCTACAGATTCTGCTTTTCTACATCAAGTAAGGAAGTCCTCTCTACTCTGTGCACAAGTACAATTCAGGATGATAGGGAGCTCTAATAGCCCCGGAGAAAACCTCAACCAGGTTGTACAGGATGCAAATGGAAAATAAATGCTCCAGCCTCAAGACGGATACCCAGGGGGCCAATCTGCATGTTTCTCAGAGGTCTTAAAGAAATAAACATGACTTTAATAATGGATGCTTATGTTGACTTTTTCTTCTTTCTTTTCTCACTCTCCCTGACCCATCAATTCTGTTCCTTGGAAACTGTTCTCAAACTATCAGTATCCAAATCATTGTCCCAGGATCTGCCTTTTGTGGCACCTAAACTAAGCCAAAAATTCATTCAGTAAACATTTACTGAGTATTCTAAGGTACATAGTGAGACAAGATACATAGAAGATAAAATTCCTAGTGCCTGCCATATCATGTATAAAGGGGAAACCAACAAACAATTATTACAATATATTGTTAGAAATGCTGTGTTATTGACAAAAACAGAAGGATGAAGAATGACATGAGGGAGGGGTCACCTCACCTAAACGTGGGGAAAGGGCTTCCTAGAGGATGTATGGCTTGAACTAATAGGTAAAGTGTGGATCAAACACAGCTATCACAACTCTATACCACGCAAATATCAACTGAGAAATCAACTGATGCCCCTGTATGAGCTGAGTAATGGTTATTTTTGTGCTGTTGAGTATGCAATACTTGACATGATTTTAGGTGATACATGGATGGACTTCTAAACTTTGTAGTTATTATGTTAATGCGTACTAGAATAAAAATAAAGAGTACAATAAACTTGATTTTACAGAGTATTACGGTTTAGGACGAGGGTAAAATTATTTAATGATTTGAAATTAGCTCTAGAAAGATACCGAGTGAATAATAATACCTGGGTGCAGATTGGCAAAGATCGTGGGAATGGTATGCAGATTACTAAAGTTTGAGAAATAGTGTTGTAGCGGAAGGAAAATCGAAAACAAAATTTCCTGCTTTCCAGAAACTCAGCAGTTTGTTAGGGACACATAGACCCATAAGCAAGGATGGTTAATGCTACAATAAATTTAGAAGCCAAGTATAGGGGGAGATAGAAAAGCAGTAAGGAGCAAAGTGAAGGAGAGGGTGGAGGCTACAAGATCAGTTGGAAGGCTATCGCTGTAGCCCAGGGGAGAAGTAATAACAGCCCGAGTTAGAGAGTGGCTTATAGAAATGGAAGAACAAGGAACGGAACAGGCTCATTGCAGCATCCTGTGAAAACCTTTCTGGTTACCAGCAGCACGAAGGTGAAACCTGTCCGACCAAGCAGCACACACACACACACACACACACACACACACACACAGACACGAAGCGGGAGAGGTGAGCTCATCAATCAGAGACACTGTAGTTAGAAGCATGTTTTCACTCGGCTTCAGTTATCAGAGCGTTCTGGTGTGAATTATTCAGATATTTGTCGCCCTTTTTTTCCTACTTGACCCAGAGGCTGGAGAAATGCTAACATATATAACGCTTTCTACATTCCAGGCATGTGTTAAGAACCCTTTTTTTTTAACAGAAGAGAAAACGAACTTAAAGAAGGTTAAGTAACTTGCCCAGGTAATGCAGCGGGCAAATGAAGCTGCAAGGATTAAACCCAGACGTTCTGACTCGAGTATCTCTGAACACAGCACCGGAGTCGGTGGGTAAGGCAAGACCATGCAAAGCCGGTTCACACTTCAGCGTCCGGTTGTGAAACTTACTGGGTGGCTGAAGGCCACGAACTGAGATCGCGGTGTCTCCACCAGTAAAATAGAGATAGCGACGCTACAAGTTTGGTGCAAAGAAGGAGGGCGATAAACGTGCTCCAAATGATAGACGTGGGTTCACACACTAGTGCTTGGGAATAGGAATACGCGAACTCCTTCCGACCAATCGGTCCGCGAGGCTAGGAGCGGCGAAGCGAGACCCCGCCCCCGAGGCTCCGCCCCCCCCGCGCGCGGCAGGTGGGGCCCGCAGATCCTCTGTGCGCATGCGGGGACTGCCGTCCGCTCCCACCTCTAACCCAGGCCGAGAGTAGCTGCTGTTTCTCAGCGGACGATTCGTAAGGAGGCCCCCCGTGCGGTATCCCTTCGCTCTTCCTCCTGCGGGCCCTGGCCGTCCTCCCGCGGTGTCTAGAAGCGTGGTCCATTCTCGTCTGCCGGCCTGACGTTCCGTATAAGTACCTGTGGTTGACCCAATACTTGGCTGTCGAAAGTGCCGGCCCCCGCGCCGGCGTCCGCTGCAGCCGGGTGGGAAGGCTCAAGATGGCGTGCCTGTTGGAGACCCCAATCCGCATGAGCGTCCTCTCGGTGAGTGACCCGCCGCCGCCGCCGCCAGCCTGGGAGCTCGGGCCCGGCGCGCAGCATTCACCCCACATGCCGTGCGCCTCTGGGGCACCACCCCTCTGGGGTCACCCCCGACTCTGCTTGGCGCGGGGCGGGGGGGGGAGTGAAGGAGGGGAGGCGGGTGTGCTAGACGGAACCCAGGCCGAGCCGGAGACGTCTCCAACTCCCGGAGCTCCCACCGGTGCAGGTTCTCGGTACGGCATCCAGCGGGCGGGGTGGTTGGGCGGACGGGCGCGGCTTGGGATTTGCCAGCGCTTCGCGGAGCGGTGCCGCCGCTTCTCCCGGGGCCGGGGGCTCTGCCCTGAGGCGCGGGGCGTGCCGGCGGCCGGGAAGGAGCGCCCACCCTGCCCCCCGCGGCTTAGGCGAGGAGAGGTGCGGGCTTCTTGTTCTCCGCACCCTCCGAGCTGCCACGCCAGGTCTGTGTGGCTCCTGTCGCGTCCCAGCACCCGGGCGGGCACTGGCTGGAGCTTGCTTCTTGGCAACCGGGGTTTCCTATCAGTTGCAACGTCTAGCGTGTGTAGTTCCTGCAGCCCCTTTACTCTGGAGGTTGCAGCCCCGAGTCTAAAGGAACGTACTTGTGCCTGGCATTTCTTTTTCCTTTAAGGGGGACTCAGATCTAGAAAAAGAAGGCAGGTCCAATTTTCCTATGGTTGAAAGAAGGGAACATATTGACATGCCAGGAAGTAATACCTGGCGGTGGTTGGTGGTGGTGGTGGTGGTGGTGGTGGTTTTAAGCTTAAACAAAACAGGGCTTTCCTCGTGTGGCTCGGGAGAGATCCAGGGCCAGAGGTGAAAGTTACTGGGCGATAACTTCAAAGGGTTTTTGCAACCAATTAGATCCGTCCAATTCTGAATGGTCCGTTTATCGATAGTCCCTTTGCTGCCTCTGGTTGGTGTACACTGGTTGGCCATCTTTTAGACTTGTGGTGGAAGTCAGTCTGACATTGAGAGGGTAGTTGGATTATAGGTGACTTGTCAGGTTCCTGGAGTCTGTGTGTGACTCCAACCGGTTTCTTGTCTCTTCCCCGACTTCTCCCACAAACACACTCAGCTCTCTCCCTGAGCACAGGACATGTGCTTATGATTCAGGGTTAGAGCCTTTTGGCGTACTGCAATTGATAATTTAATTTGGGGCTGTCCACAGGTTTCTCCCCTAATCCATTTTAGGAGTCCTGTTTCTTATTTTTAAACTGCAACTGGGAAATACTGTTCGCCTAAGTATTGAATCAGATTGGCCCATTCCTCCACCGTTGACTGGAATATCCAGGAAATGTTTTGTGGGAGAGCAGGCCAATGACTTTCCCCTCATGTTTTTAAGAAAGTATGTGTCTGCCGAAACCGGTGTGGCTCAGTGGACAGAGCGTCGGCCTGCGGACTCAAGGGTTCCAGGTTCGATTCCGGCCAAGGGCATGTGCCTTGGTTGTGGGCGCATCCCCAGTGGGGGGTGTGCAGGAGGCAGCTGATCGATGTTTCTCTCTCATCGATGTTTCTAACTCTCTATCCCTCTCTCTTCCTCTCTGTAAAAAATCAATAATATATATAAATATATACACACACATATATATATATGAAAGTGTGTCTACACTGTTCTCAGTTCCCTTTTATTATCTCATTTATCTTTCATTTCACCCGAAAACTTCTTTACGTTTTGTACATTGCCAACTTGTATAGTGCATACAGTTGACATTTTTTATTTCACTCCCTCAGTAAATAGTTTCTGATTAATTTTATTCAAAACCTTCTTGAAGAATGTTCCCTACTTCTTGTGGGGATTTGCTTTAGTCCTAGTCTCACTGGGAGCTTTAAAAAAAAAAAAAAGATTTTCACAGTCTCAAAGTCTGGTTTCTCTGGCTCAGTACTTTGCTGTCGAAAGTGCCACCTTCCCCTCCCCCCGCACTTTCTTAGAGCCTGGGAAATCAGATCTTTGGATAAATGACTTAAACTGTCTAAACTCACTGATTATACTCAAGTGAAGACTGTTCCTTTCAAAGTACTACCTAGGACACCACCTTTTGAAATACAAAGTGCAGGTGGAACAGGAAATATTAATCAGAAAGTATCTTTAAAATAATTGATTCCCTGAATAGGCTACTTATTCTGCACCTGTAATATATACATGAGAGAATGCAAGGATGAGAGCAAACATGCCCTTAGGGAGTTTTGTCTGAATGACTCTTTAGCTTGATAAACATAATTCAAGCAAGGGGCAAATCAAATGGTTTTAAAGGATTTTTATTAAGGCCTTTTTTACCTTCTCCCCTTTGAGAGATCTTATTCACTCTTGTAACCTTAACTGTAATCACCTCATACCATATACATTGCCAGCCTTGATTTTTCTCCATCTGGTCTCACATCTTTAATTGTGTGGATGTTACCCATCACTTCCAACTAAGCACATTCCATCCCCTAAGAAGACTTGGTCATGATTTCCCATTTCTATTAATGATACTATCTTTAACTGATCACGTACTATAAAACCCTTGAATTACCTCGGACTCTTTCCCCTTTCATGCCCCTATATCTAATTTAGTTCTTAAGTTTTTTTTTTTTTTTTTTTTTTTTTTTTTTTTTTTTTTTACATTACAATATTTGGGTACACTTTATTTTTATATGGGTTAACATTCTGCTATATTTCATTTCATTCGTCCTTTTTTGAGAAACTGAAAACAGAAAAATTGAAGGTAATTTGAAGGTTATTTCCAACCAATATCTGAGTCTTGCAGTATTTCATTATGCAGCCCTTTCTTCCCATTATTTTTTTATTTTTTTGCAAATAAGTCATTTTGACCCAAATCCAGCATAAATAGCATTTCACCGATTCCTAACTTAAGACAACTAAAATTTACAGTCATGTGGCAGTATAAATTTTAAGATTACAGTTCGTACACCTTGACAATCAAGATAGTCTGAAGTACAAAAAGTAAATTGTCCTTTAGCTGAATTACCTTTTAAAATATTAGACCTGCTAGTTAATCTACAAAAAAATACAAGTTTCAGGTGTTCTTCAAATACCTTTTGTAGATGTCATTTGTTAGTAAACAACATATGCAGGTTCCTAAAAGGCCCCCCTCCCCCAGTCTATTCATGACATTCAACAGAGCTCTTTATATGGGAATGTTAAAAACAAAACAAAACACTTTGAGGGGATGTATTTACTTTTGAATGGGCGGGTTATTTCCCTTTGTTTCAGATATGAGGCACAAACTTCTAAATTTAAGCTCTGTAAGGCATAGTACAAACCTCCAATTTACAAATAAGGAATTCTCTGTGGGTTGGAACTGCCGTGTCACACAAAAAAGGGAAAAATCATCTGTAAACTGGTACACTGCAATGTGTTAAGTGAGTCATGAAATGGCTGCTTGCCTTGGTATGCTGAAGAAAGGTTTTTTGGGTTTTTGTTTCTGAATAAGACATGCCCAAGTCATAAAACCTGCCACAGGCCTCCATCACCTACAGCCTCAACAGGAGTCCAGTGGCACACGCCGATAACGCTTGCAATCAGAATATAATATAAAGCATGAGTAAACTTTGTTTTTATACAAAACTGAAAAGAATCCCCTCCCACCCCTAGCTCCTTCAATAAAACCCCAAACAAAGAAATGAAAAAGAAAATCCTTTAGCTTCGACTGACTAGTGTGGCTACAATTAAGTTTCCAGGCATCACTGCAGGTAGGGTGATCAATTTTTTCCTTTCTCGAGAGAAGGGATCTTGTCATGCACCCTAGGAGGAACAGTGAGGCCACAAACCTCAATTCTGCATAGCAATTCCATCCCAATTTCATAAAGACACATAGAACAGTCTTTCCCTGTGTTGCTCAGTTTCCTCTGAGCTTTGAGATCAGGTTTAATCGACTACAATCTACTATAGCTCTATTAAATAGAATATCTTGATTCCCTACAACTGTAACACTTATGTTCTTGTGATGAGGTTTTCTCTATACACACTGTAGGCCTTCAAATGTTGTTTACATTTGTTTTATTTTTTTCTCTTTTTTGTTTTATTTTTTTGCTGCACCAAATTTAAGATCGCCCTTTCAGGCAAGCAGTGGTCTCTAGCTGTTAAAACATTTCCTTAGTGGATCACAATAGCTTCTAAAGCTGCCTTTCTAATAAAGGCCACCAGAGAGGTAATACTAAACTGTGCATTTGCCAAATAAGAATAGGAATTGTATAAAAGCTCATATTCCAATCCTAGGTAAATGGCAAAAGTTCTACAAAGTTGTTTTCCATGTTTGTATAAAAGCTCCAACTGATTTAATGTATTTTGCTATGAAATTACCTTTGGGTCTTATAATCAGTATACCTCTACTCAGGAATGTGCAAATGATTTTATACAGCACGATGCTAGTACCGCTCTGTACGAGAGTAAGGTTTTTTTTTTTCTTCTTTTCTAAATGGAAAAAAAAATATCCCTAGTCAGAAATAAACTGACAAATTTACATTCTCCTCTCTTAAAAAAGTAAATAAAATAACATTATTCAAAATGTGAATTAGCTATAAGACATACAATTACATAGATACATATCAATACAGCACATTCAATCTGCCAAAACAATTAATGATCACAAAGCCAGTATGGATGCTGCAATATCAAGAGAGAGATGTATGTACAACGATTAGAGCATTCATAATTGCACTATACTTACAGGCAGTCTGTTTCTTGATTAAATTACAGGTGCTTTCTGAGCAAGGAAAAAAAAAGTAACCTGTGTTGGTTGAGGCTGGGAGAGTGCAGAATGAGAACACTGCATTACCATTTAGTAATAACCCTGGTCCTCATCTAACAAGCCAACAATTTTCTCCCTCCCCTTTGCTGTTTCAAGAGAGTGATTTACATGGAAGTTTAGACTTGTGCCAAATAGCATTATAGTTAAAATGAGACCCGTGTCACGGCCTCATTCTAACTTCCCAGCAGGTTTAAAACAATCGGGATTTATTTTCTTAAATCCTATTTCAACTCACACTGCTTGACAGGAGAGCTCATCAATGCACGTGCTGTATTTTTTGCGTTGGTTGGAAACGGCACACAGAGAACTCCAGATCTCTCTCCAAGCAGGTTCAGTTACATAAATACGTGTTCTACAGAACAGTGAGAGGCTACTTTTGAGTTCAGTCCACAAATCTTCCTTAAGTTCTACTTAACCAGTCACCAGTTTAAAAAGATCCAAAGGTGGTAAATGAGCAGTAGCTTCAGATTTTGCAAATTAAAGGTGTCAGAATAATACTATCAATCAGTGTTCTTGGCAGACCTACTCGACCTTAAAGAACATAAAGAGTACAACTGGCTTCAAATGAAGACACACAAGCAAATGTCACGTTGCATCACAGAGGACACTTTTCCACATTGCCGATTTGGACACTCGACAGGGAACGTGGAGACTCAACAGTAAGGACTAAAAAAGGATGGACCATGAGAATCAAATGTACAGTTACCAATTGTTTGGCAATTGGTGTTTCAGGTTCATTCTCAGCCAATCATTTTAGGCTTCACAGTCTTATTCTCTTGCATTTTAAGATACTGGCTTTTATCATTTAAGTTCTTAGTCTGTTTTACAAAAAGCCAGCTTTGGCAACACAGACCTATAATAAAAATCATCTAAAAACTGTGGCCCAAACACTCAGAAAAAAAAAAAAAGGAGGAAAAATCCTAACCAGGGGGGAAAAAAATTAAGAGCAACCTATGAAAAGGCCCTGGGTAGCAGCCACTGGGGTAATGTAGTGTCTGTTGGCTTTTTTTTTCTTCTTTTTTTTTGGCATCTGCGATTTAAAGAAGAGAGGGTGGAAAAATAAAAAGCAAGGAAGGGAGGAAGGATGATGGCACATGGTATTTCAAAAGAAAGGACTCCTTCCGCGCGTCTCTGCCCTCGCCTCACTGACGTCTGCACAACTCTCTGAGCAGCCACGCTATGGCTGAAGGCAGAAATCCAAAAGGAATGACACTTAACTGTTAGACAGGCATCCAGGCCAAAGTGAGGCAAGACAATATACTTATATAAAAACCTCTATATGTGTATCCAGAACAATACATTTAAAACCATAGTATTAATACTTATAACCCTTCAGCAAAAACTACAAACTGTTCAACTAAGCTGATGTTGATGGCTTAAATCGAATGATGTCATCCTGAACTGTTTCATTCGAGAGAAAAACCTGACCAAGGATGGAACTAGGATAAAGGCCATTGTAACCTGGGAAAACTCAGGAGGGAGGTATGGGTTAGGAAATAGGAAATCAGCTTCATTTTGCTCAATAGGAGAAAGGGGGGGGGGGACAGGAGAGGAAAGAGGCGGGGAGAGGGGGAGAGAGGGGGACAGAGAGGGACAGAGAGGGAGAGAGGGAAACAACGAATCAGCTCTTATCTTTGTGAGTGCATGACTGAGAATTTAAAATACATTGAGTCACGAGGTTTTGCCTAAAAAAAAGATAGAGAGGAAATGTGCTGGGACTGTACTTCAGCATTCTGTTTTTCCTCTGAATAGTTAAATAAAATCATAATATTTACTATAAACTCTGTGGACACGCTCACACAGAGTCCAGGACGGCAATAAATTAGTATTATGCAAATTGCTTTCCACAGAAATACAGTCCCTCTTGTACAGCTTCGAGAGCCCACCAAGGAAGGGAAGGGCGGTGTCGAGGAGGCACAATTAGACCAGATTGTACTCCTTCAGGTTCAACTGGAGGATGGTGTCCTTGACGGCAGCAAAGACAAAGCGGATGTTCTCGGTGTCTGTGGCGCACGTGAAGTGGGAGTAGATGATTTTGTCACTGTCTGGGTTCAGGTCCACGAACATCTTCAGGATGAATTCTCGAGCTGCCTGGGCATCTCTCTGGGGTCCATCATATTCCGGGAAGTAGTCAACTAGGTGGGAATACATAATTTTCTCCTCTAGAAGATCTTTCTTGTTTAAGAACAGAATAACTGAGGAGTTCTGGAACCAGGGGTATGTGATAATTGTTCTAAAGAGGGCTTTGCTTTCCTCCATTCGGTTCTCATTGTCGGATTCCACGAGAACTTGATCATATTCACTAAGCGCTACTAGAAACATGATAGAGGTGACATTTTCAAAGCAGTGTATCCATTTTCTTCTCTCTGACCTTTGGCCCCCTACATCGACCATTCTGAAAATGACACTTTGTAAGTCAAAGGGGTATTCGATGATCCCTGTGGTGGGGACTCGAACTCTAAGCACATCTTGTTGCGTAGGCAGGTAGGCAGGGTCGGCAACACGGTCCAAGTCATTAAGATAGTATTTGGTAGAGTCGGATAATTGATATTCTCGTCGTCTATCATAGCATTCCTGGATTCCAGGATCATTCCATAAACTCTTTATTGCATCTACGTAGGGATTCTCAAAAGCAGACACCTTCTCCACATCAACTTCTCGAACTAATTGTGCATGAGCCTTATTGTGCTCGTACTTGTAGGGGATCTTGAGCGTGTCCATGGCTCTGATCATAGCCTGCATGGCCGTGAAGATGTTCTGATACACCAGCTTGGTGAAGCCCCTTTTGTCTTCATCAGAGTATCCCGACCCGTGGATGATTCTCATCTGCTTGATGAACGTACTCTTGCCACTCTCTCCAGTCCCGAGCAGCAGCAGCTTGAGCTCCCGGCGGGCGTCCCGCTTGTCCCTGCGGAGCTGCCGCTCGATCTCGTCGTTGATCCGCCGGGCTTCCTTGGCCTCCTCGCTCAGGCAGCACGCCATGATGGACTCCAGAGTCATTCTTCCAAGTGCCTCCGCTGCAGCCCCGCCGGCACCCCCTGCTCACACGCGCGCACACACACCCTCCCGCCCTCGCTCCCCCGAGGCAGCGGTGGCCGCCGAGACCCCGCCGCCCGGGCGCGCGTCCGGGACGAGCTCCGGGAACCGCCGCGGGGGGCCGCGGCCAGGGCCGGGGGGGGTGCGGCAGGAGCGACGGCTGGGACGCCGGCTGGAGCGAGGCAGGCACGGGAGGCGGCCGCGGGCGCTGGTTCGGGGGTGGGGGGCGCGCGAGGGAAGGCCGCCGCGCCCGGCCTCGCTCAGACGCCCGGGCTTCCTTCCCCGGCCACGGGCGGGCCGCCTCGCCCCCCGCGCCTTCGCCGCCGCCGCCGCCGAGGCTCCCCTACGCCCTGCGCTGGGCGGCGAGAGCACATCCACCGGGGCGTCTCCGCAGCGAGCGGCCGCCGACGGCTCCCCGCTCCCCGCGCGCCCGCTTCTCGCAGCCTGACCTAGTTCTTAAGTTTTGATGGCTCTTTATTCTTAGTGTTTCTCACATCTGTCTGTTCCCATGGTCACCCTTTCATTTTGTGCCTGCATTGCTACAGTGTTCTCTCAAATATTTTTACTGTCTCTATTGTCTTATCCTCGCAGTTCAAGTTCATTCTCCACATTAAGTTTTCTATAGAACACATTGGACATGCCACATCCCTGCTTCAATTTTTTAGTGGAATATATATAGATATATATAGTATATATAGAGAGAGATATCAGAGAGGAAGGGAGAGGGAGAGAGACAGAAACATCAATGGTGAGAGAGAATCATTGATCGGCTGCCTCCTGCACACCCCACACTGGGGACCAAGCCCACAACCTGGGCATATGCCCTGACCAGGAATTGAACAATAACCTCCTGGTTCGTAAGTCAGCACTCAACCACTGAGCCATGTCAGCCGGGCTTTATTGGGTTTTTATTGCCGAAGGGCTGACATTTCATTTTCAGCTTTGGGTATAAGATTGTTTATCCTTCTATGTGAACTTTCTATACCATATAAACTGGCTTTCGCAAGTTGAAGTGATCTAGGGTTCTTCTAAATCCCAGTAACTAATTGTCTGCCTGATGGTTTGTACATATGAATTATAGCTTTGTATAGATTTATTCATGTGATATACTTTTAGCTTTTGTCATTTTCCAGGCATGGTTGTTGGGTTTGGGAATACAGTGGTGAGCTACACAGATCTGTTGCTGCCCTTTTGGAGATTTTAATCTAATAGGGGAAATAGTTATCAAGTCATCCACACAGTTCTTTGTGAATGGCTGTTAGTGTTATGGATGAAAAATATAGGGCGCTGTTACAAGCATGTAGCAGGGAAATCTGATCTAATGTGGAGGGCAGTGAGGAGTTAGGGAGGGTCTCCTTGAAGAAATGACAATGAGCTGAGTTCAAAGATGGGTAAGAACAAACTAGAAAAATAGAAGAACATTCCAGGCAAAGGGAACTGCTTTTGCAGAAGCCCCGTGCCTTTAATAGTTATTCTATCTTATCTTCTTAGTAAATTAATTTCTTTTTCTTAATCCCAGTACTGTTTACAATACTATCTTGCATATAGTAGGTACTCAGTAAATGTCTGAACTATTTGTTTTGGGGGTGTTGAACAAACTCTTCAGCTCTTTCTAGGCTGCACCATGATCACCCATAACACTCTTTGGTTTTCACTTAGCATTATATCACCCTTTTCAACAAATTATAAATTCTCTCATGTTTCGCAAACTTTTGGATGATTTAACATTGCGTTTTTTAAAACTTTACTTTGAAATAATTATGTATTCACCGTAAGTTGCAAAGATAGTACAGAGAGATTCCTGTGTACAGATTCCCCCATTGGTTACATTTAGCCAGGAAATTGATATTGATATGGTCTTTATCATTTTATCACATGCGTATATTTATGTAATCACCACCACAGTCAAGATACGGAATTAGTCTTATAATCACAGAGATCTTCCCTATGCAGCCTCTTTGTAGTCACACCTACCTACTCCCTCTTCCCCACTATCTAACCCCTGACAACCAATAGTTTATGTCTCTAACTTTGTCATTTTTTATAATGTTACATAAATGGAGTCCTATAGTATGTGACTTTTGAGATTGGCTTTATCACTCAACACAGTAGCCTTGAGATCTGCCCAAGTTGTTGTGTGTATCAATAGTTTGTTCCTTTTTATTGCTAAGTAGTACTTCTTAATATGGATGTATCATGATTTGTTTAATCATTCACCTGTTAGACCTTTGCAGAGTAAACTTTGATAATTTTTTTTCTTTTGTAATGTAAGTGCCTGACTTACGCTTTGATTGCTGAGGCATCCACTTCAAAGAGGTATCCCCTTCAAGGACGCCTATCCTCTTCTATATATATAAAAGGCTAATATGCAAGTGTCCCCTTGGGAGTTCAATTGGGAGTTCGATCGCTCACTGTGATGTGTGCTGACCACCAGGGGGTGGTGCAGAACGAAGGCCAGCAGCCAGGGAAGGGTGGCCCCTGCCGGCAGCTGGAAAGCCCTGATCAGCCCTGTTCGCCGGCCAGGCCCCTACCCATGCACGAATTTCATGTACTGGGCCTCTAGTTCCCAATAAACATTGTTAGCTGCAGGACTAGATAAAGAGACAGACCACGTCCCTCCACTGAGTGCCTTTATTTTAGATATTTTAGTTGATCTCAATAACCAAACCTTTGAGTTGCTTGTTTTTATTCTTAACAAGCTTTAAATTCGGTTTTTGTATTTTAAATTCATGAATAAAGAGTGAGCCAATGAAACCCTAGGCTCCCAGCCTCAGCTCCAATAAAAGCAGAAGCCCAGACCCATGTGCACGTGTGCTTCCCACCCCCCATCTCATGACCTTGCAAGTAATGAAACCTTAGTTTTCTGATGGTTATTGCTGAAGGGCATCTTGCAACCATAATAAGACATAACTTTTGGTATCCCTGAGATAAATGTCCAAGAGTGCAATTGCTACATTGTATGATTTAGTTCTGAAAGAAACCAACAAACTTTTTTAGAGTGGCTCTACCATTTTATATTCCCACCCATAATGTCTGAGAGATCAGTTTCTCTGCACCCTCACCAGCATTTGATATTGTCATTATTTTAAAAAAATATGTTCTTATTGACTTTAGAGAAAGGAAGGGAGAGGGATAGAAACATTGATCTGCTGCCTCCTATATGTCCCCTACTGGGGATTGAGCTCGCAACCCAGGTTCGAACCTCGTCTTCTAGGTGCCTGGGTGGGAGCTCAACCAACTGAGCCATCCGGCTAGCTCTTTTAATAGATACGTAGTGATATCTTATTATGGCCTTAATTTACATTTCCATAATCATTAGTAGTGTAAAAAAACCTTTATTATTTATTTGCCTTCCATATTTTATTAAAATACGAATTAAATATTTCAGTGAAATATTTCTTCATGCCCTTTTGCCCACTTTCTAATTGGACTGTTTTTTTGCCTGCTGAGTTTTGAAATTTCTCCATATATTCTAGGTACGAGTCCTTTGTCAGGTGCTTTGCAAATATTTTCTCCCAGCCTGTTACTTACCTTTTTATCCTCTTAACCATAGGTTAAAAATGAATTTTTATCTTAACCTCACACGTCATACAAAAAGTAATTCAAAATGGATCATAGATTTAATTGTAAAACAAAATAAAACTTTTAGGGGAAATAAAACAGGAGAAAATCTGCAAAACCTTGGGCTTGGTGAAGAATTCTTAGACATAATACCGAAGGTATGACCTATTCTTTTCAATTGATAACTGGACTAAAAAATGAAAATGTATGGCCGAAACCGGTTTGGCTCAGTGGATAGAGCGTCGGCCTGCGGACTCAAAGGTCCCAGGTTCGATTCCGGTCAAGGGCATGTACCTTGGTTGCGGGCACATCCCCAGTAGGGGGTGTGCAAGAGGCAGCTGATCGATGTTTCTCTCTCATCGATGTTTCTAACTCTCTATCCCTCTCTCTTCCTCTCTGTAAAAAATCAATAAAATATATATTTTAAAAAAAAATGAAAATGTATGCTTTGTGAAAGACCCTGTTAAGAAGATGATTGTATTTTACTTTGATTATTTTGTAATTATTTGAGCGAGGCAAGGTAATGAAATGCTTTTGAAACGAAATGTAGGCTAATATGGACAGCTGAGGCACTTATTAATTTTAATTGCCTTCTTTACTATTATGCCTTTTTGACAAGCAGCTATTAGAACTGTATAGTGTATTCCAACTCTGGATATTCCTTAATTTTGTTCTGTTCTTGATGACTGTAAGTATTTTGTTGGACTCAAGCTGCATATTGATTTTCTCTTTACATGGACAACTGACAATAGTTAGAAAAGAGTTTTCTGTGAAGTTTTAAGCCAACTATCCTCTAAGCACAAATTTGGCCTCTCTTGGTTTTTATTTTATTTTAAATATGTTTGTATTGATTTCAGAGAGAGGAAGGGAGAGGGAGAAAGAGATAGAAATATCAATGATGAGAGAGAATCATCGATCACTGCCTCCTGCACGCCCCACACCCGGGATCGAGCCCGCTACCCAGGCATGTGCCCCAACTGGGAATTGCACTGTGATCTCCTTATTATAGGCTGATGCTCAATCACTGAGCCACCGCGGCCTGGCCATCTATTGGTTTTTATTAATACATGCTAAGTAAAATCTGGTCAACATATTTTAAAGTCTGCCATTAGTTTACTCTACAAAGCACCAAAAAGCACAGGGTATATATATGTCTGAAGATGGCCCTAAAATAAATGAATTAGCATGAACTTCCTAATCTTTACTGGCAATGTGTGAAGAATGGGAGATGCTTATTGTGTTTCCAGACATCCTGCTGTCTGTTTAAGGAAAGAATGCCACCTGAATTTAGACAATAAGTGCGCAAGAAGTCTTTTAAGTTTTACCAAGAATTAGAATCATCTTCATGTTGAATCCCTTTTATTTCACTTGGAGATATAGCCTTCCTATTCTCTTCATTCTCAATAATTTTTGAAAAATATATTTTTATTGATTTTAGAGAGGAAGGGAGAGGGAGAGAGAGATATAAACATCAGTGATGAGAGAGAATCATTGAAAGGCTGCCTTCTGCACTCCCCCTACTGGGGATCGAGCAATCCAGGCATATGCCCTTGACCAGAATCGAACCTGAGACCCTTTAGTCCACAGGCTGATGCTCTATCCACTTAGCCAAGCCATTAAGAATTTTAAAGTAGTGCTAGAGACCATGAATTTTCAGTGATTTTGAGTTATCATTTTTATTCCTGATTTGGTGGTGGTTTTGCAGTGGCTTTTGGGTAAAGATAGGGAATTATTGACAAACTTGCTTTCTGTAAATTGAAGAATAGCTGCCTTCACTGGACAGTTTTTACTATGATCCTTGGGACCATTCACATAGGAATGAAAGGTATTTCAAATTAAGAGCTGTTTTGCAGAAACAGCCCCCACTTGTCTCTTTGATAAAGGAAAACTGTTTTGACTTCATTCCATAAAATCAGAAGAATAAAGAGTTAGCTTTATTCTCTGGTATACTCATAATACAGTTATTGGGAGAGGGGGAATGATGAGACTGGCATGCTTTCTATTAAAAATGAAAAGTTGGGAGCGTTTCTAACCACTGGGAAGAGTTTCTAGCCTTAGGATCAATTAATATTTGGAAGTCTTTACCACCTGGGAAATGATTATAGAACACATGATTCTTTTGTTTTAAGAATATGTTAGGCTTTCAAAAAGCTGTAAGTGGTGACTGATTAGATAAGGGGAATGAGGAAAAGGAAAGAGTCATGATCATGATTAAGCATGATTGCAGGATTTTTACCTTTAAACTAGGTCATATCATATACTGAGATGTTGAGGATTAGGAGAGGAATGTGTTAAGATAGAAGGAGGAAAAATGAGTTTTATTTTGGACATGCTGAGTTTGAAGTGTTTTCTGGACATCAATTTAGAGTTGCCAGTAGGCTGTTGGATATTCTGGAATATTTTCAATACCACCAAGCAATTCTCCAATTCTCTGTGGACACCAGCTGTGTGTTCTACAATTTAACTCAGTTCTGAATGATCTACATGCAGATCCACAGGTTAAAGGTTCAGTCCTACAGACTTCCACTTCAGACACCAGTTGCAAGTCCAGGTTGTTCTTCTGTACCTCTGACTGACCAGCTATAAATCAGAGGTTTCCATAAGTCCCTCCTCCGATTCGATCATTTGTTGGAACAGTTCATAAAGTTCCGGAAAACAATTACTTATGTGTAGTAGTTCATTATAAAGGATACAAATGAACAGCCAGATGAAGAGGTACATAGGGCAAGATCTGGAAAGGTCCCAGGTACAGGAACTTCTGTCCCTGTGAAACTGGGTTCTGCCACCCTTCTGGCATGTGGATGCTTCCAGCAATCTGGAAGCTCATCAGAGTTTATTCAGTAATTTTTTATAGACCTTTACTCTTCCCCTTCCCAGAGGTTGGTGGGTGGGATTGAAAGTTCCAACCCCCTTGCTCTAGCCAGTTTGGCTCAGTGGATAGAGCGTCAGCCTGAGGACTAAAGGGTCCCAGGTTTGATTCTGGCCAAGAGCACATGCCCGGGTTGCGGGCTCGATCTCCCTCCCTCCCCCCTCCCCAGTAGGGGACGTGCACGAGGCAGTCAATCAATGATTCTTTCTCATCATTGATGTTTCTATCTATCTCTCTCCCTTCCTCTCTGAAATCAATAAAAAATATATATTAAAAAAGAAAGTTCCAACCCTCTAATCACTTGCTCTTTCTGGAAACAAGTCCCATTCTGAGGCTTTCTAGGGGCCTCAGCTTAATCATTCATTAGCATTAACTCATGTGCTCAAAAGGGGCTCCTTATGACTAACCAAAGACATTCATATTAGTCAGGAAATTCAGTGGTTTTATGAGCTCTGTGCCAGGAACTGGGACAAAGACCCAATATATTTATTACACCACAGATACAAAGGGAATCATTATTTGGGAGTCATCAGCATATTTATCAGTGGTTATTAACCTTTTAAGGATAATAGTCTTAATACTTTCTTTCCCAGAAATATATGCATATGCCTAAAGAATCACATAATTTCTAAGTAAGGATTCCCTGAAACACACACATCAATCTTGAATTAACGATTCCTATTCTACCCATCCCAAAGTCAATCACAAAAACATAGCAAAATTTTGAAGTAATTTAAAATCATTTTGAAATGGTAAGAATTATAACAATATGGTTTAAAATTCATGTAAGGTATCATGTGGGATACTTGGCTCTGAAGAACCATAATCTGTTGCCCAGATTATGTCAGTGATCTTCCATGAGGTATACTATATCTACAGAAAGGTCTTTGTGCAGTAGATGTTTAGCAGGCCTGGGAGGCAGCGCTAGCTTAGGTACAGATCCAAACTGGGACAAAGTAAGGCACTTGTGGGTCTGGGCACAGGCAGAGAGGACTAGATGGAGATCACAAGTGGCTAATGATTGTCTTAGGCCACAATGTGGGTGATGGATCAACAGCTCCTGATCCTATCTAATAAAGAGGGGATATGCTAATTGACCATCACACCCTCACAAAGATGGCGGCATCCACAGCCAATAAGGAGGGAATATGCTAATTGACTGCCACGCCCTCAAAGATGGTGACGCCCACAGCCACAAGATGGTGGTGCCCAGTCCCCTCAGCCCCACCGGGATGGCAGGCGCGTGGCATGGCTGAGCCCGCCCCCAGGCAGGTCCAGCTGCTCCATGCGCCTGCCTCCAGAGTCCCCCAGTCCCTTCAGCCCCTGAGCCACCCAGGGCCGGCCCGAGGCGCAGACAAGCCTTGGATGGCGGCTGCCCAGCCAACGCCCGAGGCACAGGCAAGTATTGGATGGCAGCTGCCCAGCCGCCCAGGGCTGGCCCGAGGCACAGGCAAGCCTTGGATGGCGGCTGCCCAGCCGCCCAGGGCCGCCTGTGGCTCAGGTAACCAGGGCTGGCTGAGGCTTGCACTGCCGGCAGTGGCAGCAGCAGAGGTGTGATGGGGGCATCGCCTTCCCCTGATTGCCGGGTTGCCTCCCGCCCCTGAGGGCTCCTGGACTGTGAGAGGGGGCCGGCTGGGCTGAGGGACCCCCCTCCAGTGCATGAATTTTCATGCACTGGGCCTCTAGTGGTATTATAATAGGAAAGCTAATGTACCAATTGCTGGGAGTGGTGGGCTGACTCTGGGTCCAGCACCATGGATAGCTCCAAGCCAAATGTGTTTACTGCCTCTAAAAATCTGAAGCAAATAAGGCCTTTTAAAATCTGGAGACAGCAAGCCTGTCTGGGCAATACTACTTCTGAGGTACACCATGAAAGATGGTATCCAGGATCTCTTAAATCATTACATGATTGCAATCTTGAATAATTTAAACTATTCTTATGGTCCAGGACAACATCATACCCATGTCTGTATAGCCTCACTCTGTCATTCAGGATCGGGAAGTAGGCATTTGAATGCATCCTAGTGGATTTTCTGAGGTAGCTTATCATTTTTGGAGGCATTTCAATGAACCCAGCCAACCCAGAGAATATCTCAATCTTTGTAAAACTCCTCACAAACATTGTCACTCTAATGCCCCAGAGATGGTTCTTGCTCTCTTTGACATCCAGATTATGATGTTTTGCACCATACATCCTTACTTAGTTTATTTACTCTATATGTAGGGATGCCTCCTTGGCCCTCAGTCTTCAAACATTTCTGTCTACATTAGAGAGTGAATAAATAGAATTTAATGGTAAGAGGGAGTTTTAGAGGTTATCTAGATACATATAGTTCTTTGTGATTTGAACCACTGCAGCACCTGATTAGAAAGAAGCATGAATATAAATTGCTTTCAGTTCTTGTGACCACCAAAGCACGTTTATAATTGTCAGTATTGTGCCAGGACTATATTAATATTTTATTACTTTAAACACTCACTACAGAAAAAGTAAAGGCTACTCTTCATATTCCTTTTAATCTAATTGTGCCTAGTTTTTCTATTATGAAAAAAACTAGAGGCCTGGTGCACGAATTTGTGCACAGGTGGGGTCCAGCCAGCCCTCCCCAATGGGGGCCGATCGGGTCGGGCCAGTGAGGGGGAGGGGTCACGGGTGGTTGGCTGGCCGGCTGCAGTGCGCATCATAGCAACTGGTCGTTCCAGTCGTTCTGGTGTTCCGGTCACTTGGCTTTTATATGTATAGATTCCCTTTTGTGTGAGCGTAAAATTATGGAATCTTTGCCTGGAAGAAACCTGCAGATCATCTCTAGTTCATTCTTGTCTTTTTCAACAGGGAAAACAGAACCAGAGAGGTTGACTTGCCTGCTGTCCTATTAAAGTGTCAGTCAAATTTCCAAACACCTAAATTAAAAAAAAAAAAAATTGTGCACAGCCTTACATTTGAGAATTTTATTTTCAAACTTTATGAGCACTAATTTATTTACTATTTATTTTAAAATATGTTCTCTTAACATGTAAAGCCTGATTTCAGTCTTAATTATTTATTGCTTCTTACCCAAGAAGATTAAGTTTAAAATTATATATTTAAGAAGTTTCATGATTGTGTTTGTGAAATTAAAGCAGATTATACTCCAGGCATCTTGGTTGTCATAGGTATATTACATTCTATACTGATGGGACCCAGCCAACTGTGAGGTGCCATTTTATAAACTTTCCAAAGTTGCTAGAGGCTGCAAAAAAGCAGGCTTTTGATTAATCTGAGGGAGGAAAGGTGCTGTGAACCTATAGAAACACCAAAGAATGAATGCATGATTTAAAAAAATTAAGGATAAAAATAGTTGCAAAAATACTATGTGATTGGTCTGAAAAAATTGAATGAAAATCCTAATGGGGTCAGAAGTTTACCAGAATACAAGAAGGAAAATAAAATAAAAACCCACCAAAATCTTGGGTTTTAAATAGTACTTGCATTTTGTTCTAATTTTTCCCCCTTTTGTAGGCCAGGGGAATTTTGGAGTATATTGGAAGGCCATGATAGCTGTCTGAAAGGAAAAGGTTGTTCTTTGTTGATGATATTATCCTGTTTGTATTGTTCCAGAAGGATGCAGATCTTTTCCCTCAAAATCAGGAAAGAATTGTGTAGCGATTACTTTTGTTTAATAGTGAAGTAAGCTCTCTGGCAGAGAAATATTACCTATCACCAAAACTCTTCAAAGCAACAGTAGGTAGCAATATTTAGGATTTTGTGAGTTTAACTATCTCACCAGAACCAAAGAGGACATATGATTTAGAAATTAAGGCACAATTTAGTAAAATGCTGATATCAAAGTATTGATTTCTGATATGCTGGATTGTGGCAACCCTCAGCTCTATAGGGCCAAATACAAACATCAAGTGTCCCTGGGCTTTAAAATGAATAATTGTGAATTTGGCATCTCAGAAAATTTTCAAAGTAACCAAAGGAAGCATTTGGGGGAAGAGGGGAAGGGACTGAGAGTTTTGGAGACATTAGAAAATCAAATTTTGGGGATGGGGAAGGGTTTCTGGAGCTCCCAGTTAACTGGAACATTAGCTATTTTAGTTAGTGGTTCCCAACTGTACCAGTCTTAACACCCTCTTCTTATTACCTATTTTGTAGTACCAGCTAGTTTTCTCTGAAGTGAAACTCATAGGTAAGTTAAGTATCCTCACATTGTAACTTTTTAAGAATTTACATAGTGCCCCAGTTGTATTAAGAAAGAAAAAGCAGGAAACTAATATATACCATTTAAGTAAATACACTGTTACTACTATTCTAGAAAGAAGTAATAAAGTAGTGATATATTTTCAAGTGTATGTAATTTGGCTATGAATATGACTGTACACTACAGACTAATATAGATATGATGAATGGTTACTTATATACAATAACTGGCTTTTTTTTTTTTTTCTGTGACTTAAGGAAATGAACAACTTTTGGTAAAGTTCCAATAAGTACAAAAGTATAACTTTTTCTTTATTCATGTGGGAGTTGAATTCTTGGAAAACTGATTGTATAGTAAAATTATAGAAAACATATTTTGTCTTTATATGTAAAATGGAGTTAAATTCTATACTCAGATAATGAAAAATGGGTTTCTTTCCTACATGACTGCATAGTGGAGAGTTTTTTGGGATATGGGCCTGTTGTCCCATGCATTGCAAAACACCTAGCATTCTTAGTCCTTGCCCATTAGATATCTGTAGTACTTGTCATTTTAACAACCAAAACCACTGCTGTGGATTTATAAAATGTACGAGAGCCCTGGCCAGTGTGGCTCAGTGGATAGAGCGTTGGCCTGCGGAAGGGTCCTGGGTTCGATTCCAGTCAAGGACACATGCCCGGGTTGCGGGCTCAATTCCCAGTGTGGGGCATGCATCATCTCATCGTGGATGTTTCTATCTCTCTCTCTCTTCCTCTTCCTTCCTCTCTGAAATCAATAAAAAAATATATTTAAAAAAATAAAATAAAATGTACTAGAGGCCCGGTGCATGAAATTCATGCACAGGCCTGGTCGGCGATCAGGGCCTATCGGGCCATCTCACCCAGTCCTGATCAGGGCCAGGCCGGCTGGGGCCTGCCGGCTGCCGGCCAGGGGGAGGGATGGGGAGAGGTTGGCTGACCAGGGGAGGTTGGCTATGGGAGTGTACTGACCACCAGGGGGCAGCTCCTGCATTTAACGTCTGCCCCCTGGTGGTCAGTGAGAATCATAGCGACTGGTTGTTCCGGTTGCTTAGGCCTTTATATCTGTAACTAGAGGTCCGGTGCATGAAATTCGTGCATGGGGGACAAGGTGTGTGTCCCTCAGCCCAGCCTGCACCCTCTCCAATCTGGGACATCTCTCTCACAATCCAGGACTGCTGGCTCCCAACCGCTCGCCTGCCTGCCTGTCTGATTGCCTCTAACCGCTTCTGTCTGCCAGCTTGATCACCCTCTAGCCACTCCCCTGCCAGCCTGATTGATGCCTAACTGCTCCCCTGCTGGCCCAATTGCCCTTAACTGCCCTCCCCTGCCAGCCTGGTTGCCCCTAACTGTCCTCCCCTACCGATCTGGTCTCCCCCAACTGCCCACCTCTTCCGGCCCGGTCACCCCTAACTGCCCTTCCCTGCAGGCTTGATCACCCCCAACTGCCCTCCCCTGCAGGCCTGGTCCCCCCCAACTGCCCTCCCCTGCCGGCCTGGGTCCCCTCCAACTGTCCTCCTCTGCCAGCCCGGTCACCCCTAACTGCCCTCCCCTGCAGGCTTGATCACCCCCAACTGCCCTCCCTTGCAGGCCTGGTCTCCCCCAATTGCCCACCTCTGCTGGCCCGATCACCCCTAACTGTCCTCCCCTGATGGCCTGATCGCCCACAACTGCCATCCTCTGTAGGCATCTTGTGGTAGCCATCTTGTGTGTTGGAGTGATGGTCAATTTGCATATTATGCTTTTATTAGATAGGATAATAAAAGTGTAATATGCTAATTAGACCAGACGACCTTCCCGACAAAGCCGGGTCTGTGAGGGAAGCCTGGATCCCAGGTGCCTGACGGTGGCTGGAGGGAAGCCCAGGTCCCAGGTGCCAGAGGGAAGCCAGTGCCGGCAGCCAGGGGAAGGAAGGCTTACTCTTGCACTAATTTTGTGCATTAGGCTTCTAGTATATAGATGTTAGTGCTGGCCATGTTTAGGACTGCTTAGATGCTAAGAGCATGGGACTTTAGTGGGGTATGTGTATTTTAGTGTACGTCCCGCTTTCTCTCCTGCACTTCTCCCTTTCCCCAGTTTGTGACAGTGTATATAGTATAAGGATCTGGGAATAAAATGTTGCTATTAAATATTCTCCCCCCACCCCCCCACCCACCAGTAGCATGTATAGCCCTCAAATTATCTTTCTGCCCATGCTGAAAGGTAAGCTATGCAAATGTGGGCTTTTCTTTTTTCCCCTGAGGGATGGGGTCTTTGTTAATTACCTAGAACAGTGCCCACATAGCTGTTTAAATATTTGTTGACTGACTGAATTAAACAGTACAACTTCAGCTTTGTTTTATATTTCTAGGTGCATACTATTTCATTACAATACTAACTTGCATTTCTCAAACACACCACATTGCTTCAGAATTCTCTATTGCATGTGTTGTGCTTTTCACCTAGAGTCCTTGTCTTTTCCCCCCTCCCTTTTTCACCTGGCAAATTAATACTAGTCTTTCAAATTACTCATCCTCACTGCTTAGACATCACCTTCCATTCCGCCTCTAATTTCAGTACTTCAATTAATTGTATCTTTGAGTTTCTAACTGTACCCACTTTTATGGTTACACTTATCGTGTGTTTCAAGTTACATTTGTAACTTTCTTACATATCTGCTGCTTTTCTGTGCTGTGAACGCCTTGAGAGTAAGGGACTCTTATCTTATCTCTATTTTCAGGACCTAACATAACACCTGGTAAATTAAAGATATTCACATGTTCAATTTCAGCCTGAAATAGGTTTTAAACTGAATTTTTAGAGTTCAAACATCCTGTTTTTTTTTTTTTTTTTTTGTATTTCTTTCATCTCTCCCTCAACCAAGATTTTCCCATGAACACTTTTCTCTTGAAGTTCCTAGTAGTTTGTGGAATAATTGACATTAAATTTTGATTGGCAGTTGCTAGTTTAAACTTGCATTTCTTAGGGGTCACAGTTCCCCCTTGAAAAGTGTATTATAATATTTTAATTTCTAAATATCATATGAATTAATTGAGAAAATAGATAGGATAATGCTTCTCTGTAAACTGTAACATACTAAACAAGTGTCAGGTATTATAAAAATATTTCTCTGTCTTTTTTTTTTCCACCCGAGGATTTTTTTAAATTGATTTGAGAGAGAGGAGAAGGGGGTGGGAGGAGAGAGAGAGAAAGATGTGAGAAACATCGATCAGTTGCCTTCTGTACCTGACCAGGTATTGAACCTGCAACCTAGATATGTGCCCGGACTATGAATTGGACACGCAACCTTTTGGTGTATGGGACAATGCTCCAACCAACCAAGCCACCCAACTAGGGCAGTTCCCTGTGAATTATTCATGAACATTGTTTCAGAAGTTCTCCCCTACCCCATTGCATTATCATTTTTTCTTCTCTATTTAAAAAAAAAAAAAAGTTTCCATCAACGAATAAGCATGCTCTAATTTCTTTCTTTTTTTAAAAAAAAAAAGCTCCTATGTTTCTTTTTCTAACCACTCTTATTTCCTCACTTCCCTTTATTAATGAAACACCTTGAAAGAGCTGTCTATATGTACTTTTTCTAATTCCTTTTTCCCGTTCTCTCTTAAACCCTCTCAAAGCAGGCTTTGGCCCCACCACTGTGCCCATGCTGTTATTGTCAAGATCACTCATGGCCGCCTTGTTCCTAAATCCAGTGGTCAGATCATAGTTACCATCTTAAGCTACACATCAGTAATGTTTGGCCTTTGTAATCACTCCCTCCTTGAAACATCCTCTCATTTGGCTTGGATTTCTTTCCACCACACTGGCTGCTTGTTCAGGTGCTCTCGAGTTCAGTCTTCAGGAGTTGCTTTATCTATGGTCACTCCCTTATTGAACTCATCCCATTTATATGCGGACAACTTCCTGATTTTGTATCTCCAGCCCACAGCTCTCTTCTAAACTCTAGACTTATCTATCCAACCACCAAATTGACATTCTTCTCACTTACATGTCTAATAAAATTCTCAAGCTTAACATGTCCCAAACTGAACTTTTGATCTTCTCACTCAGACCCGCACCACCCACAATCTTCCTCATCTCGGTAACTAGCAACTCAATCTTTCTAGGTGCTCAGGCAAGATCCTTAGGTGTTATTCTTGGCTTCTCTCTTCTTTTACTTTCCACCTCTAGTCTGACAGCATATCCAATTTGACTGTCATTTCAGCTTTAACATTAATCAGGAATCCACCTCCAAAACTTTTGCCCTAGTCCAGGATAGTATTATTTCTCTGAAATAATAGCATTCCTGATTATTGAAATAGACCCCTGCCTAGTTTCCCTGCTTTTTGTCTTCTAACTCCCTCCACACATTTGTCTGTTTCTAAAACTACAACCAGAGAGATCCTTTTAAAACAAATTTAGATCATGTCTCTACTTTCCCAAAATTCTAATTGCTTTCCAACGCACACCATAAAAATAAAAATCCTTATAATGACAAGCAAAGCTCTATTCCAGTGCTGTGCAGTAGAAAAACAATGCAAGCCACACACATAATTTTAAATTTTCTAGTAGCCATGCTGAAAAGTAAAAAGAAAAGTATAAGAAATTAATTTTAATATATCTTATTTAAACCAATATAGCAAAATAGTACTTCAACATGTAATCGATGTGAGGAATTATTGGTGAAATTATTTTGCTTTTTTATAGCAAGTCTTCAAAATCTGATGTGTATTTTACACAATTTGGATATTAAATGTTGATTGGAAATACTTGTTTGGTATTTAGGGTTCATAAAATTTATACTTGAAAAAGTAGATTGCATACCCACGTAGTTCTAAACACTTTTAAAAGTTTTCTAATAACTGAATACAGTGTTGGATTTGTGTTTGTTTGTTTTTTGGAACAATACACACCTTGTTTACATGAGCTACGATAGGAGGGAAGAGGATATATTTGCCTTCCTGGGCCTTAATTTGCCTCAGCTAGAACTCCAGCTCCTTGCCCTCTAACACACAGCCATCTGCTCGGCCACGTTGGCCTGTGGCCTGGTCTTGAATCTAAGCATGCACAAAGCAAGCTTGCCTGCTGGAACTGCTCTTTGAGAAGACTGCTGATTTTGGCATTCTCTTTCTTTTCATCATATTTCATCTGAATTTTCTTGGATAATTTTTTGTTTAAAGTCTCTTCCTCCTGGGGAGTCAGCTTGGCCCCCTTCTTGCAGCCCAGAGGCAGTGCGTAGTCTGTACGGTGTGCTGTCAGTGAGTGCAATGCAGTTCTCTACTAGGGGCTTGCTGTGGACCAGTTTGTTGTTGATGCACTGTAGACAGCAGCAATATCTTTGAGCATACAACACTCCACGCCCCAGGAGAAGTTGCCCACGTCCAGCCTCAAGGCACGGTACCTCTTGTTGCCTCCCCACACACATATTGTGTCTATGCGGCATGGGCCAATCTTAGTGTTGGCAGCAGGGCGTCCCAGCTCCTGTTTTTGCTTCTTGTGGTAGGGTTTTCTCTTGCCCCCAGTAGTGCAGCGCTTATGCCAGTTGTCCCGAGAGATGCCCATGGCTTGACGCCACCTGGAAAGAGCCTGTATTGGTTTTTAATTTTTAATTAATTAAAGTTAAAGTTTAAGTTCAGTTCCTAGCCATATTTCAAATGCTCATTAGCCATAGGAGGCTAGTGGTGATTATATTGGACAAGATGCTCCTTACCATCTGGCCCCTCTTCTCTGACCTGTCTCCTGCTGCTTTCTCCTTGGCTCATTCTGCCTGTTGTTTGAGCACAGCAGACACTTCGCATTTCAGAGCCTTTGCATTTGTTCTTCTCTCTGCCTAAAAAGCTTTGCTTCCAGATAGCTGCACGACTTACTCCTCTACCTTCTTCAGGTCTTTGTTCAGATGTTTCCTTCTCTTTTTTTTCAAATTATAAGAGGAAGTTTATTTAGAAAGTTATAGAGGCAGTTAAAAGTGAGCTGGAGAAGAAATGGCCCTTGGAGACAGAGGAAGAGGGGAAGGAAGGCCCATATGTATGTCACCTTCTTAGAGAAGCTTTTCCACACCAACCTATTTAATATCTGTACCAATTGCCTTCTCTCTCAAATTCTTACATTTCCAGGCTGCCTTTTGAAAGAAGAGAAAAGAGGGCTGGGAGGGGAGAGGTGACCTAAAGCAGTGTTCGGCAAACTCATTAGTCAACAGAGCCAAATATCAACAGTACAACGATTGAAATTTCTTTTGAGAGCCAAATTTTTTAAACTTAAACTTCTTCTAACGCCACTTCTTCAAAATAGACTCGCCCAGGCCGTGGTATTTTGTGGAAGAGCCACACTCAAGGGGCCAAAGAGCCGCAGTTTGCCGACCACGGACCTAAAGGAAAGCAGTGAAATAATAGGAATTGTTCTATATAGACAGACGAATGAATATGTTAGGCAAAAGCACCAAGTAAAATAAAAGTGAGTAAGTGATTATATCGCCTCAGCTTACTAATACCTAGGCAGCTCAGAGGAGATTATTTTTTTGTGTACATGACTGACCTTACAGAGTGTAAGCTTCTTAAATACAAGGCTTTGCCATAGCATTCTCTTCTGCCTTCTTTGGCACCTCGCATAGAACTTAAAACAAAGCCTATCTGAGCTCTGCAGTTGTGGTCACCTGTTGGTTAGCCTTTTGTGTTTTACATTCTGTGGTCACCGCTGCACCCTCCCTCCTTTTTCAGTGCCAGCTCCTGGGATACTTGCTGATGGTATATGGGGGTTGGCTTCACTTGCACCATTGCTGTGATTATGACACTGATTCTTTCTTTCTTTGCCCATTCTTGTGCGCTCTTACTCATTTCCCAAAACAACTCCTCTAAGAAGTCTTCACTGATTCCCCTGGTTTATTAAGTCCCTCCTCAGTGCTGCCTTCATGTTTGTATTCAAGTAGGGAATATAAAGTATGTAAACATGATTACAATAGAATATGCATTATTGAGGTCAGAGATGGTGCCTTACTAAATATTTTTTAAATCTTTAATTACTTCCTCAGTGCCTTACATATAGTAGCTACTCAGAACAGTAAAGAAAATTGCTACTAATGGGAACATTTATGTTGTTTAATATGCAGATCTTAAACTCAACTACCTTTTTAAAAACCACATGGAGAGGCAAGAGATGTAGAAGCTGTGGGAGAGTGTGTGGACAGGAGCAGTAAAATCAAAGATCAGTTTTTAAAACTGGAGGCCCGGTGCATGGGATGTGCACTGGTGGGGGACGTGGCCTGCGGGGATGGGCCCACTGTGGGAGCGCCACTCATCCCAGTCTGCCGAGTGGTGGTGGACCTGCCTTCTGAGCATCTGCTCCCTGGTCCGGCATCTTCCATGGAGCTGGAGCACTCGCCTCTCCAGGGGACCTGGTCGGGGCGGGCCCAGGGACAATAGCACTGAGATGTGGTGGAGTAGGCCTCAGTCCCATGGCGGCCACGAACCTGCCTCCCAGCCTCCGGGGTCAGCTATGCGAGCCTGGCAGCAGGCGGCAGGGAGCCAGGAGGAGGAGCCTGGGACGAGGAGGCAATGATCGCAGCCCGGCAGCCCGGCAGCCCGGGTTCCTGCCCGTCCGCCCGGAGTTCGCAGCGGGAGCAGCTGCTCATTCCAGTCAGCCGAGCAACACTCCCACTGTGGTAGTGCACTGACCACTAGAGGGCAGCTCTTGCGTTGAGCATATGCCCCCTGGTGGTCAGTGCACGTCATAGCGACTGGTTGACCAGTCATTCTGGACATCTGCCATTTGGTCGCTGGGCTTTTATTATATAGGATAGGATATGTCTTTGTATTTATTTTAGAAGGAGAGAGAGAGAAACATTGACATGAAAGAGAAACACTGGTCGGCTGCATCCTGCATGCCCCCTACTGGGGATTGAGCCCACAACCTGGGCATGTGCCCTTGACTGGAATCAAACCCTGGACTCTTCAATCCGCAGGCCGACGCTCTAACCATTGAGTCAAACTATGTAGGGCTGTATGAGTTCTGTATATATTTTGGGTATTAATGCCCAATGTCGGAGCTGTTGTTTGCAAATATCATCTCCCATCCCATTGGTTGCCCTTTTGCTTTGTTGTCGGTTTCTTTTGCTATGCAGAAGCTTTTTAGTTTGATATGGTCCTACTCAACTAGTTTTGCCTTTACTTCCCCTTGCCTTTGGGGTCAAATCCAAATGTTCTCTACAACTCAGGTCCATAAGTTTAGTACCTATGTTTTCTTCTGTGGATTTTATTGTTTCAGATCTTATATTTAGATCTTTGATCCATTTCGAATTCATTTTTGTACAAGGGGACAAACTGTAATCTAGTTTCATTCTTTTGCATGTGGCTTTCCAATTCTTCCAGCATCATTAATTGAAGATTCTGTTTCTTTTCTGCATTGTGTGTTTTGGGCTCCTTTGTTAAAAATTGTTTGCCCAAATACCTGTGCTTTTATTTCTGGGTTTTCAATTCTGTTCCATTGGTCTGTGTGTCTGTTCTTCTGCCAATACCATGTTGTTTTGATTATTGTAACTCTGTAGTGTAATTTGAAGCCAGGTAATGTGATATACCTCTGGCTTCGTTCTTTATAAATGGAATACATTTTAAAGTGGGCATTTGAGTTGCCTGTGAGTATATTTTGCTTGCAAGCTCATAATATAAAAATATGCTTTGATTTTTTTTAACTGTATTGTCAGGAAAGTAGAATTTATGTAGTGTTTCTTCAGTTACTTTTGCTGACTCAGAAACTTAAGCTGGCACTGTGTATTGGCAATGAACTCTTTACTGATCTGCGTTCTGGGTAAATTTGAGAAGTATTTCCTCTTCTCTATAATAATTTATTGCTAATGGGTACATGAGTATATTTCAGCAGGCATCAGGAAGAAAAAGCAAGGGACAGAAATGCTTTTTCTTTGGTTCTTAAACTAATAATTAAGAATGCTCTTTGTTTTAAATAAGGTTAAGTATTGAGAGTTAAAGGTAAAAAAATCACTATTATATGTAAGAAATAACATAATAGAACAAGCCCCATGATACAAATAAAAGGAGGTAAGTGTCTCCTCCTGCTCTTTATGCACTAACTCTCCCCCTTATATCCAGCTTTAGCCATTTCAGCCTAGCTAACTGTCTCGGACCTGAAAAATCACTCTAATTCCTAATTATTGTCCCCTCACAGAAAGTGACAACTCCTTTGTTTTAGTGTATATTTTTGCATATGTCTGCATTCTAGCAGTGCAGCTACTGTACATCAATCTGAGGGACTTTCTCTTGCACCTAGACTACCCCTCGAAGACCATTGATGAAGTCCCTACCCCTTTTCCTTGCTGAGACCCAGGTTTTCTTTCCCTTTAGTGGGCACTAAACAGAAGCAATGTTCCTATCTCTTTTTCATACATAGTGACATCCAACAGCTAGTTAAGAAACTTCACTGCTTCTTAATGCCCAGTACTTCCATTGGCAAAACTTGCAGGGCTTAGCACAAAGGTCCTACTGTCTAGTTATGTTTTCAGTGAGAACCAGCTATCTTCTTCCTCATCTTTTTATTTATCTTGTCACAACCTTTCTCAGAATGATTTAATATAATAAGCATTTTGTAGACATTCTAATGCACTTACCTTAAGTTAGATTATATAGCTATTTGATGTTGTGGGTGATGCTGTGAATTTGTGATTTGCATGGCTTCAGATGTCATAATTTTTCCCCCCACTTTCTAGGAAGTAACAGCTAGCAGTCGCCACTATGTTGACAGGCTATTTGACCCTGATCCCCAGAAAGTTCTACAAGGTGTCATGTAAGTAGTATGTATTTAAGAGTCTATCAAGTCTTGTTTGTTTTCATGTTTGAATCTGCCAAATAAATATTACAATTCTGAAAATGCAGGGTTACAGCTTTTTTTCTGCCATATTGGAAAGTCCCCTTAATAGTCATGACTTTAATATTGTACTGTTAAAGAATTGTCTGTTGTATAGTTAACTGACATGACTAGCTTCATTTTTTTATAGGATACTTGTACATTTTAAAGAATGTTCCTTTGGAGAATGCTTTTGTGACTTTAATCTCCAGCAAAAGCAAGAGAACAAAATTGATGATCTTTTATAATTGAAAAGGATTAGGAGAATAGCTCAGAGGATTTTCTGTTTGTTTTGATTTTGGTTAACTCAACTGTCTCTAAGGTTCTAATACCCTAGTGATGTTTTAAATATCAGAATTTAGAAAGCAGTCATTAGAAATTTAAATAAACTCTTGTAAATGCCCTTCTTTTATCTAAAATTCCATGTTTAATGAGAGGAAGTATTTTTAAATAACATACCTGAAGTGATTATGCTTTAAAAAATTAATTGGGACAAGTGTGATAAGATTGTAACTGATTGAAAGACAGAATTCTTCAAAGAGCAGATTATCATGCGCTTAACACCATAGTTCTAAGCGATAAGGTTTAGCCTAAGGGAACCACATTGCACCTGCAGGCCTGAACTGTGACCAGGGGAAGGAGGACACAAACAAGGGTCAGGATGAGATACATTTGGGATAGCAGCAAAGGCACAAATGAGTCCCTTTCTTCTTCTCTTACCCTGCTAGTGTTATCAGCCAATAGTGCCTTCAGTTTAACTTGCTCAGCCATGGCAAGGCTACTGACTGCAATTCTTATTCAACCCCAACCTCTCTTCTACCTCTCAGCCCCCAAGGCATTGTAGAAGGGAAGTCTTGGAAATGAGGAAGGGAAAGTTAGGAGCTGGATGGAGACCCACCTGGGATACTTGACACCGTATCTTCTCAGTTTACAGAAATAGGAGATGGTATTTCTTTTCTCATTGTGTTAACTGTGCTTTTGTCCCCTTAAATAGGGGACTTTATAATGATTTCATCAGCCCCTTTTAGGCTAGTTTGATTATTGTCAGAAAATGTGGTATTAAATCTATCTGTTAAATCAGGTTGGGTTATACTTACATACACAACTTAGTTGAGGGGAGGAAAGGTTTAATGTAATACTTCTCCTTAGACAGGCAGACACTCCACACACACAACCAAGCAGTGTATATTGATAATCCTAGAAATCACGAGGCAACTTAATCTAATCACCTAAACTAAGAATCACTTAAGATTCCTCAATAAATAGTTTAGTTGAAATGTCAGACTCATGAAGTGCTCAGTGAATAATAGTAGAAGATGATGTTATTACTTTTTTCACTGCTACTATAACCATAGTAGTATTTAGGAGAAGAGCTAAGTTTATCAATCAAGGATTTTATATAAAAGACTTATATCTTGAGTTGTATCTGATCTGACTAGCTAATTCGAGTATTGTCAATTTCAGGATTTTTTATTTACCAAAGAACACTGTAGCTTATTAAAAGTTGGTAAAATATTAAATAAAGCATTAAAAAGTTGGAAAGAGCACATTATAACAACCAGTTAAGGTGTAGTTTTCTATTTTCTAGCCTTAGTACCTCTTAAAAACTTGTCAAGTCTCAGACACTTAGCTGTTAGCTAAGACAGGTAAGAAAGGTTTTTGTGAAGGGATGGTGGAGTGGAAGGAGAATGGGCTTTGGAGTTGGACAACAGTATGTTGAATTCCTGGTTCTGACATTTTGTAGTGGAGTCCTTTCCTAGTGTGTGCTTGGCAAGTTGCTTTATTGCCTTCAGCCTTAGCTTCATCATCTTTAAAGTGAGAGTAATACTGCCCATCTTGCCAATTGTTGTAAGAATTAAGTCAGACATACAAAATTTAGTACTACAAATTAGCAATAAAGTGGTTAATCGTTAAAAGGCCCTAATATAAGACAATTTCAAAAATAAGATGAAGCCCTAGCCAGTTGGGCTCAGTGGATAGTGTTGGCCTGCAGACTAAAGGGTCCCAGGTTCGATTCCAGTCAAGGGCATATAACTGGATGGCAGGCTTGCGTGTGGGAGGAAATCAATCAATGTGTCTCCCTCACATTGATGTTTTTCTCTGTGTGTCACTCCTTCTCCCTTCCACTCTCTCTAAAAATCAATGGAAAAAATATCCTCAGGTAAGAATTAACAAAAAAACAAACACAAAACGATGATTCTCCTTAAAGAAGAGAAAGGAAAATGCAAATAAAAAATGTTAAACAGATAAAACAGTTCAAACTCAAGGAGAAGAGGGAGAGGGGCTAGAATTCTTGATTCAGAGAAGAGAATGTGAGTAATAATACATTCCAGTAAATTTCATTGCTACTTGTTTATGGTTTGAAAGAGACAAATCACGCAGAATCATTTCACTTTATGTCAGAATAGAGCTGGCCTTATAGGGTTATGTGTAGTGTGATTTGGTAAAGCTTCTCTTTTCCCAGAGAGAAATATTTATTCTTTCTGACTTAATTCTTTCCTGAACTTTGGAATTATCTGAAAATTATATAGTCCAGAGAATAAGTGAATTATATTTTTATTTTAAAGGAAACTTGTCTAATATTGGAATAATACAATGTTGATAGAAAGGGAACCAAAATGAGGTTTAGGAAAAGAAAGTTAACCATTTTTTTCCTTTTTATACACATTATACAGCCACTATTATGTCAACCAGAGACCATTACTAGACCAAAATAGGTAGGTAGAAGGGAGGTGGCCACAGAGTGTAAACAGCCAAAGATGGCCTACTAGTCCTATATAATAAAAGCGTAATATGCTAAGTGTCCAACCGGGTCGACCGCTCGACCAGTCGCTATGATGTGCACTGACCACCAGGGGGCAGACGCTCTGACTGGTAGGTTAGCTTGCTGCTGTGATCTGGCCAATCGGGACTGGGCAAGAGGGCCGGACATGCCTTGGAGTCTCCCACGGTCCCTCCCCAGATGATTGGGGCTGGTGGCCAACCTCCTGCAGTCCCTCCTGGCCGGCTGGCTCCCATTGGCCCTGATCGGGACTGGGCAAGACGGCTCTGATCGGACCCCACCCATGTACGAATTAATGCACCAGGCCTCTAGTTCTTTTTTGTGTTTTTTTTTTAAATATATTTTATTGATTTTTCACAGAGAGGAAGGGAGAGGGATAGAGAGCTAGAAACATCGATGATAGAGAGACATCGACCAGCTGCCTCCTGCACACCCCCCACCAGGGGATGTGCCCGCAACCAATGTACATGCCCTTGACTGGAATCGAACCTGGGACCTTCCAGTCCGCAGACTGACGCTCTATCCACTGAGCCAAACCAGTGTCGGCAGGCCTCTAGTTTTAAATAAAGGAAGGACAGAGGCTGAAGTAATACACTTTGAATCCAAAATATCCCATTAGAGCCGAAACCGGTTTGGCTCAATGGATAGAGCGTCGGCCTGCGGACTCCAGGGTCCCAGGTTCGATTCTGGTCAAGGGCATGTACCTTGGTTGCGGGCACATCCCCAGTAGGGGGTGTGCAGGAGGCAGCTGGTCGATGTTTCTCTCTCATCGATGTTTCTAACTCTCTATCCCTCTCTCTTCCTCTCTGTAAAAAATCAATAAAATATATTAAAAAAAATAAAAATAAAAAACAAAATATCCCATTAGAAAGATAGAATTGACAATTAGCTTTAGCTGTAAGACAACTGGAGTTTTTATTTTTCTATCTATATTAAACTGATTTTTCTCAATAAGATTGTGAACATATAAAACATAATTGCAGGAAAAACAAAAATTGAAGAAGTTAAAGGTGAATAGTGAGTTTTATCATGGTCTGTAACTAATCTCAGCTGAATTACAGGCATATAGCCTTACCCATAAATGGAGGGAACTTCTTTGTAGATAACATAAAAAGACCATTTTATCTACTCAATGAGTATCCCTTGTTGAAAAATGCTATTAAGCATAAGAACTGCTTAATTTCAGTTGTTGAAGAATGAGTTATCTATAGATAACTTTTTTGTTAGTAATAAAATATTTAACATTGATTTGAATGGCCCTATTGTATCAAAGGTGTGACTACAGAATTAGGTCCTAAAAAAGCAAAGTTTCAAATACATAACTGAATAGAAGATCTTTAGATATGGCGTAAGATATAAACAGAACTTGTGTAGGTCAAAAACTATGTAGCCTTTGCATCTACAACAGAGTAGGTGTATCAGATAAACTATTCTGCGTGGAAAATTCTGAGCTTCCTCAAATATGGAGATCTGCATGTGACTTAAAAGAAAACAATTGCAGGATTTTTTTGGTGAAGTTACTATGATATTAACTCAACCATGTTAAATCTCATAGTTGAAGAGTAATTGTTTAAATGATTTTGTAATTTGTGAAACAAAGCTGCTTGAACACTGTGGTTTGTTTTTGTGGGGGTGTGTGTGTGTGTGTGTGTGTGTGTGTGTGTGTTAAAAAATATATCTAAGTTTGAACTCCTGATTAATGATTCTCCATGAAAAGATCAGCAGATAACCCTGTATAGCCCTATGTTGATATTCCCTATGTTGAAAGACAAAAGATGATATAAGCAAATATGGCTGGTTTTGTAGTTTCCCAGTTGAATAGAAACACAAAATTTAGACCAGATCTCTCTTGTAAACTCAGGCAGACAGTTGTGGATACTATAGAATTGTTCTGAAGTTTTCACCAAGTGGACATTTCTAAAAAGGATCTTCTTAAGTATTTTTATGTACCAATGAAATATGTTTATTTTGGTAATGATTACTTGATTTTCTAGAAAATTATGTACCTCTGCTTTCAGTAAGATATAGACAGGTTCCATTTTCTTACATGAGCTAAAGATATAAGCTCCCATAAAATCAAGCCTTTGGTTTTTAAGAAATTTTAAATTAAAGGATAAGTTTTAGAATAATTCAAAACAAAAATCTTAATAAAAAGAAATTTATATACATCTGTGTTTATATATACACATACTCGTACATATTTATTCCCTTAATACTTTTTAATCAGTTATTTTTAGAAGTTTTATAGGTAAACATAAACAAAGATGACTTGAATACCAAATGAAATGGAGTGATTCTTAGTCTTGTTTAAAAGTATGTATTCTGAGACAATTCAGTCAGAGGATTATGATTTAAAGGCTGGCAAGATTCTCTAGAAATTACTAGATCAAATTGACATACTTTTTACATATAGATAGTTAAGCTGATTGTATATGTGGTAGTAACTTTGATATCAAGAATATCTGTATATTTGTATATGTGTATATATCTTTTCATATTTGTAAACCACTTAATTATATGCTGCCATATTATTCCACAGTGCTTTAGCACATTTTTAATGTTCTTTGGAATGATTACATATATAAAAATACTAGTATTTTGGCATTTATAAATGTAATTATTAAATTGCACTATTCATTATTAGAGAATGTCAAGTGATTTATGATCATATATTAGTAAAATAAAGAGTTAAATACAATAACTCCTAATTTTTGAGCAGTTATATATACAAGTTAGAACTGTATCTGACACTACATACATTCCAAAAATCTATACTATGGGATAATTTGTAAGAATGAACTAAATTACTGCCAATTCTCAGTTCTGTTCAATTTATACATATAGTAGGTATACAATAAATGGCTGAGTTGACTTGAAGTTCACTGTAAATTTCTCAAGTGCCTCCTGATTCAAAGCTTTATGTTAAAAATAACCTTAGTTATTTTTTATAATCTATTTTAGTTATTTTTAGTGATTTATTGATCATCATTATCAAGTTCTTTTAAAATTGGCAATTCACATATGGCAATGTTAATTTTAATTGGAATTTGACTATATCTCATTTCCTAACCATGCTATATAATAGATAACTTACTGTATTTGAATGTTGGATATTACATTATCCAAAAATAACATCATAATAATTATAATTTCAGGGACAGAGGAGTATGTTTGTAATTTTCCAAATCCAAATAATTTAAGTTGTTTATCATATTGCCTTATTCTAGCTATCCACAAATATGTTTTTTCCCCTTATTTTATAGATGTCCTAATGAACAGTGAGTTTTCACAAGTAGGTCAGACTTTATACTCAGATTGTAGTTTTCAGTAGCCAGTGTACTTTTTGGCTACTTTACACCTATTAGACCAAAAATGAATGTACAGTATTCCAAACAAAAGCTTCTTCAGGTAAGCAAAAAGTAATACTGGTTCAAAGTGAAAGTGACATAATGGATCTTTTAGCTTCAGACTCCCACCTTCAATAATTTTAAAGATAATTTTCTGGTTTTAGGTAATATTATGTTTTTACTTAAAACTTACGCTATTTTGATTGCTTAGGAATGAATATGCTTATACCTGACTGACTGAAACTGTTTCTCCAGCAGATCTAGATCTCAATTCTCTTCTTACTTTTTCTACTGTTTTAATGGCACTATGCAATGCTTACTTTCTCTCTTGGTTTTGATCACCATCATAATACTCTTAATTTAGACATATGCTATTATAGGCACTGTATATGTTGTTTTAATAGTTGAGCCTTTTCTCTTTACCATGCGAAGATAAGAAGTAGAAAGGTTAATTTCCATGTAAAATTAAGTGCGTCTTTAGTTCATTCATTAGTGGGCAAATTTAAGATTCTAGCTAGATTTTAGCTAAAAATGTTTAGACGATTGCATATTTGTAACATCTTAATATTGGCTCTTGTTTTCCGATTCTCAAGGAGTGGTATATCCCCAAGGCTTACTTTTTGGCTTTTCTATCTGGATATTCTTATCTCACCTTAGAGGGAATTCAGTGTGTCCAAAATTAAGAGAGATCCTTGTATTTCTGAGGGATTTATTCTCCAAGCTTCCTAGTGTTCTCTGCACCCAGGCACCCAGACTTGAAGTAGTCACTCAAGATATGTTACATATCACATTTCCTGTACCTATGAAATCACCTTGTTAAATGCTTTTTCAAAAGTTCTTTGTATTAATGATTCCAATGGTTGCCACCCTAATCAAGTGTCACAACCAGATACCTGGATAGACTAATTCCTTCAACAACCATTTGTTGAGTGCCTAACAAGTTCTAGGCATTGTGATAGTGTGGAACTATCTTATATAATAAAAGGCTAATATGCAAATCGACTGAACAGCGGAACAACCGATCGCTATGACGCGCACTGACCAGTAGGGGGCAGACGCTCAACGCAGGAGCTGTCCCCTGGTGGTCAGTGTGCCAGAAGCTGGGCTCACGGCTGGCTAGCGCAGCAGCAGTGGCGGGAGCCTCACCTGCCTCTGCAGCAGTCGGACATCCCCTAAGGGCTCCCGGACTGTGAGAGGGCACAGGCCCGGCTGAGGCCCCCGCCCCCAATCCCACCCCCCAGTGTACGAATTTCATGCACCGGGCCTCTAGTATAAGGATAAAGTGGTACTACTCTGGAAGATCCAAAATTCTAAAGGAGGAGACAGGTAACTAAAGAGATAGTCGCCATAGTTTGATTAAGTGCAGGTGGCCTTGGTATCACAAAGGAAGGGCATTAGCCATTTAGTTATCTCTCTTGACTTAAGTAATATCTGCATTCCAATCCATTCCACATTCAGCTTCTCGTCCTTAGTTATTGCTTCCTTCATGTTTGTTTTCTGATCAAAACCATGATTGCTCCTTAATCCTCCTCCCTTTAGTTTATCTGTTCTCCCCATCACTTTTCTAATTTTATGTTCCTAAGGGGAACATAATTTTTAGTCCAGGCTTCTGGTACTGTTCCAGAAATATGCCATTTTTATTTTCAGTATGGTCTTACACGAGTGGCTTTTCTTTTTGCCCTCCCCATCCACTTATTCAAATCCTGGCCATTCTCTAAGGTTCATCTTAGTTCTCACTATTGCCTCAAAATCTGTTAAGCTTGTCCTTTTCATGTACTTTTCTCAGCCCTATAAGCACTCAATTTATAATATAGCCTTACATTGTTAGTGTTATTTTGGTCTTTCCAAGGAAATTGTTAACTCTTTAGATTAAGCATCCCATTATATGATACTTTTGTATCCTTCATAGAGCCTATCACATGCTGAGTTCAAAACTAATTGTTGGATATCTGTAGTATATAAGTAGGTCATTCCCCCCCCAACCCCCAACATTAAAAGTTGGTAGACATGCGACTATATTTCTTTGATCTACTGGGAAAAGGATGTCTTTGACTGAAAGTTAGAAATACTTTTATTTTGTATAAAAATGTAAAATTGAAACACAGGAGGAAAAAGGGAAACATATTTCCTGAATTCTTTTGTCTTTTTTATTAGATGGTTCCAAATGCCTGATAGGCCGGAGGTAATGGAAAAAATACGTGGTATAAAAATATAGGTTTAGCCCTAGCCAATTTGGCTCAGTGGATAGAGCGTCAGCGTGTGGACTGAAGAGTCCCAGTTTTGATTCCCAGTCAAGGGATGTATCTCAGTTACAGGTTCCATCCAGGCCTTGGTTGGGGCATGTGTGGGAGGCAACCAATCAATGTGTTTCTCTCACATCGATGTTTCTGTCTCTTCCCCTCCCTTCCACTCTCTAAAAATCAGTGGAAAAATATCCTTGGGGGAGAATTAACAAAAAAAATATGTATGTAGGTTGATACCAGCTCTCATATTTAATGCGGAGCTCTGAGAAAATCCCCAAACCTGAGTTTAGCTTCCTCATCTGTAAAGTGGGGTTAATCTTACTCAAGGTTGTGATGAAGATTAAATAAAACAATGGTTATGGAATGCTTTGTAAACTTCAAAGCAGTATATAAATCTTGCATAGTTTTGTTGTGCTTCCATGTTAGATGATAGTTACGAGTTTGCATTTTACAAAAATACGGATTTCTATATGGTACATTTTATGGTCCACTGATAGTAACTTCTCTGATGGTTCCAGGTCAGGCTGACTTTATTGCCTCTTATGAGACAGATTTCTATCCTAAAAAGTAATGAGTGTGTTATGATAGAGGGTACCTGGGAGGGCCATCTAAACCATACCTGGGAGTTGTCAGGTCATGCTTCTTGGAGGAAGTCACATGACATCAGAGTGTAGCCCTGGAAAGTGAGTAGTTAGCCGGGGAAGGGAATAAAGTTGTGAGGGAGGGGATACGGAGATGAGAAAATAGCTGTTATTGGGAACAAGAAACTTCATCTGGCTGGCTCTGGCTCTGAAATGGGATCCTACACTGTACTTAGGTCTGCTAAAGATTGGTATTGTGATAATTATCGTCTTTTTTTGTTTTAACTCTTTCATAGAAATTATAGCATCCCTTTATAGCAATAGCTGAATAGAATTTATTTGCCAGGCATTCACATCTCTTCTTCCTTATCTAGCATAGGCATATTTTACTGATTAGAGCTGGCTCCTCCATGTCCTTTTTGCAAACTTTTTTTTTTTTAATATATTTTATTGATTTTCCACAGAGAGGAAGAGAGAGGGATAGAGAGTTAGAAACATCGATGAGAGAGAAACATCGATCAGCTGCCTCTTGCACACCCCCTACTGGGGACGTGCCCGCAACCAAGGTACATGCCCCTGACCGGAATCGAACCCGGACCCTTGAGTCCGCAGGCCGACGCTCTATCCACTGAGCCAAACCGGTTTCGGCCCTTTTTGCAAACTTTTAAGAGTACTGGACAGTTGGAAGGGGTTTTGTTTGTTTTTCTAAGAACATTCACTCTGACATGCTTTCAGATATTTGGAATGTGTTTATATGGTAATGTGGGGATACCTCATTTCTGCTTAGTTTAGGAAGAATGGGGAGACATCTGGGAAAATGTTATGGTTGGGAGTTCCATAAGAGAGAGAGAGCATCCAGAATGGCACCAATAGATAGCTGCTGGACAAATGAATGTGCCGCATTGGTATAGGCAGAACACAGAGAAGGAAAGAAGATGAGAGCAAATGGCAAACTGCTTGGTCTGTAAGCTGATAATTTCGAAGTAAGCTTAAGAAAACTGCAGGCATCCACAAGGAGGCAGGAGCCTAGGTGTCCAGTCTCACAACTGTGTTTTGCTAAATGAGGTTTTGATATCACGTAGTTTTAAGATCAAGTATCAGAATTTGGTAAGAACCTTGGTAAGCAAATAATACTCCTACTATTTACCCTGTGAACCATATGGAAGATCTGACTATAGTTCACAGAGAGACAGATCAGGTCCTGAAAATTAGGCCTACCCTCAGGCACTGAGCTAATGCAAGAAGACTGGGCAGATGCACAGTGTTTGGCTCAAGCTTTCAGCAGAGCACTATGCCATAGTAGTGTTTTTCTGCAATAATCAAAGGTAATAGAGGAAAAGGATATTATAATTATTACTAGGGTTTTAAATGCCAGTGAATTTGGTTGGTGTTGGAAATACATGCTGACTGTAACAGTTAGTTGATGTTTTTTAAAGTAACTTTCCTCCCCCTCTGTTTTCTACTCTGCTTTTCTACAAGATAATGTGATAAGTCAAAAGAGATGCTGGTCAAGTACCTAGGGGAGCTTATTTGGGGCTAGAAAGAAATGGGTGAGCTAAGAACTCCGAGGCTCTATAGCCTGACTTCCCCTTATAAATATTTTGTAACATCCCTGTACTATGCTGAAATTAAATCCATAATATAACCAACTCACATACATAACTCTAAAAATAATGCCTTCCCTCCATATAATATAAAGGAGAAATAAAAAATAAGGTAATTTCTAATGTTTCAATATGTAAATGCTTAGGTGCGACTATGTTAGAAAACTTAATAAAGCACTGTGAATGCAAGGGCTACAAATGTGGGCTGATACAGGCGTATGGTACTGATGACTCAAATACCATGAGTGCCAGTGTGCTAGTGATCTGATTTTCCAAAATGAAATAACTCCTAACAAAAAGTACAATCTTCCTCTTATTTATAGGGCAGGTATAATACTGAAAATTATATATATTTTTAAAACAACAAAAAATGCTTTCTATTTGTAAAACTATGACCAGAAATTTTTAGAAACCTCAAACTTTTGAAATGCCTGTAGGGGGCTTTAATGCCCTCTTTCCCTCTTTGAGAACCACTGCTATGTAGATCACATAGTTGTTCTATATTAAGATAGGGCTACTGACCAATCAGAGTATTTTTATTAAACATTTTATTAGTGGTATCAGGTTTATTTTGAGCTTTTTTTTCCCTGTCCTTTGGGACGAACCACATGTTTCTGAATCAATTGGTCATTGATAGAGATACTCTATCAATACAGTTTATTCCTGGTGAAGTAAAGATACGCGTTTAGCTAGAATAAAAATTACTGGTGAATATGTAAGAAATATTCAGTCCAAAAGAATTCAGAAAAAAAAGAGTAAACAAAGTCATTCTCCCTGAAACAAGGTCAGGTATGTTCTGTGGGCTGGTTGCTTTTATTTTCTACTCCCAGATGTGAGAAGGTGATCTGTATTTCTTTATATTCAAAGGTTTGGTGGCCTTTTTTGAAGAACTCAGCATTTAGTATTGGGAGTCTTTTGCCAGTACTCAGGATATCTCCCACTTCCCCCACTCCACTACTGTCCTGTTTTACAGCCCCCACGTTCACTCAGCACCTATTTCTATCCCTTCCCTTTGGCGTTCCAGGGGGGAAAGGGTCAGTGCATTGACTTTGTTACTAACTTCTGTACTTGCCAATCCAAGATGTGGCATAATAGAGATAAAGTGGAAGAATTGATCTTTGATTTTTATTCCATGATATTTCAACATATTGTACCCTTTTCTCTTCCCCTGATTTCAGAGACATGAAAAATGCTGTAATTGGAAACAACAAGCAGAAAGCCAATCTCATTGTTTTAGGAGCCGTTCCAAGGTATGTTTGCTATCATTCCTTTTTCTGCTATTCATACTAATTCTAATGTGTTTCTCATTCTCAACCATAAGACTAGTATTTTTTTCTGTATTGCCTATTCTATTTTTGAAAAGTCTCTTAATTTTCTTAATTAATGCCATGAGCTCTTTGAAGCATCTGTAAAAAACAAAACAAATTAAAATACCAGAGAATGGGCAGTGAAGTGAATGTATGAATACTTTTTGGAAATTCAGGAAGATCATTGACCCTGCAATAAAAGCCTTTTGGATAGAGAGGCAATGTATACCAGCCTGATTCATTCTTCCCAATCTAGAGCCCTGGCGGTTTTTTTTATGAATGGATAACAATTTCTCAGGATTTCAAAATCTGTTTTTGAATTAAAAAGAAAGAGAGAGAGAGAGACCTGGTTAGTCTTTAATTCTGCTTTTCTGTATTTAATTTCTAATTTTTGAAATTCTGTGTTTTGTTTTTGTTTTTTTTTTTAATATATTTTATTGATTTTTTACAGAGAGGAAGAGAGAGGGATAGAGAGTTAGAAACATCGATGAGAGAGAAACATCGATCAGCTGCCTCCTGCACACCCCCCACCGGGGACGTGCCCGCAACCAAGGCACATGCCCTTGACCAGAATCGAACCCGGGACCCTTGAGTCCGCAGGCCGACGCTCTATCCACTGAGCCAAACCGGTTCCGGCTGAAATTCTGTTTTTTAAGTTAACAGAAAGTTTGAATTCTTCTGATGACCTAATAAGCTTCCTTTTGGCAGATAATGACAGTTGTATAACTTTCAATTTGCTGCTACTACTCAGAACTAAGTTTTATGTGCAGTTCCTATAAGTTTTTCATTCAGAATTTTTAAATGTTTTGGTTTTTTTTCTGTTATCTTTTGATATAGGGTTAATGGTTGTATTGTTTTTATCATAACCAACTTCAAATATATACTTTAGTAACCATAAAGCACTCAGTAGCCTTTTTAGAGGAGTAGTGTCCAGTATATAAATATGCTTTAGGGCGTGGCCAGTGTTGCTCAGTGGTTGAGCATTGACCCATAAACCAAAAGGTCATCAGTCGATTCCCAGTCAGGGCACATGCCCAGGTTGCAGGCTCAATCCCCTGTAGGGGGCGTGCAGGAGGCAGGTGATTGATGATGTTTCTCTTTCATTGATGTTTCTATCTCTCTATCCTTCCCGCCTCTCTCTAAAAATCAATAAGAGCATATTTAAAAATATGCTTTAGGGAGTGTGAGAGTTCTTCCTTAGAATAAAGAAGATGGTCATAAGTGGTAGATAATTAGAATTTGGAGAGTAGTTGTTTGGAAGGCTGAGCTGGAATGGAAATGGGAGGATCCCCTGATTCCCCAAATGGGAGAATTGAAGAAAGAAGAGAGCTCCCCTTGCTTGAAGAACTGCACAAGGATTCTGAATATTCCCTGTAGGCTCAACCTTTGTGATCTCTGAGCTATAGCTCTGGTTTTTCAAGGTCCATATCTAGTCTGAATGTAAGACCCAGCAGCATTTGGCATTGGTTGTCTTCATATTCTGAAGTGGCAGATGACAGGGACTGTGATGTTGCTGTTTCTATAGCGATCACTTTGGACAACTTTTATATTTATAGTTCTGATAAGCTCTTGAGATTATATGATTATTCTTTTGCTCAAAATGAAAAAAAAATCACTTTTAGCTTTCTTTTCCAAACACTTCTTTATTAAATTATCAGCTGATAAAACAAATGACCATTTCCTATCCTCTATAAGCTTGTCAACAGTATTTTTAGTATGTGTGATGTATTGGTAGTCTTTTTTGTCACAGTACTTTTAGCTAATTTACTTTTATTTAAGTTTTTTAGTCTCTTCTGTTTATCAAATTCATTCTTTTTAGATTGTTGTACTTGCTTCAGCAAGAAACCTCAAGTACAGAGCTGAAAACTGAATGTGCAGTGGTATTGGGAAGTCTTGCTATGGGTACTGAAAACAATGTCAAGTCTCTACTAGATTGCCATATCATCCCTGCCTTACTGCAAGGTATGTAGGGAAGTCATATTTATACAAGTAAAAATTAGAATCAGTTTGCAGTTTTAAATATGGCTGAAAAGATGAACCTAAAATCTATTTTCTGTTAATAGGACTGTTATCTCTAGACCTGAAGTTCATTGAAGCTTGTCTTCGATGTCTGCGTACCATCTTCACCAGTCCTGTCACTCCAGAGGAGTTATTGTATACAGTGAGTTTTAGATGTTTTTAATCATCAGTTACATTCACTGATATCGTACTTCTAATTTACTTAGCATCTCAAGACTCAACTGTGTTACATTATAAAAAGGTCTCAAGAAGTACTAATTCTTGCTAATTTGCAAATGTCAAATAATCTAGGCTTTATAAAGAAGTGAAAGATAGTCTCAGACTTTGAGGGATTTATAAGCTATTTTTTAAGACCCATTTTGATCTCTTGCTATACACAAATTAAGGCAATATATTTAATGCTAAATGAGTGATTGGGAGTTCTGCTCATTCTAGGTTAAATCCAGCAGAGAATACTATATAGAGAAGCAAGAATTTGACCTGGGTCTTGAATAATGGATAAGATTTAGAGAGTAAAGAGGCCAGTCTAGGAGAGAACTGTGTAAGAGAATATGCAGGATAGTGGGCAGGATAGTCTAATGCAGGAAGGGTATCAGTGTTAGTTTCAGTTGGAGAGGTGGAGCAGAATCAGTTTGCAAGAAGCTTATTTACCAGGCTAGAACAGAAAATTCATGTGAGAGAATCCAAAGATTTTTGGAGTCATTCAGTAGTTTTCACAAACCTCAGGGATTATTAGGGGATGTTTTTATTTGTGGGTTACATGGTGCTTTCTTAATGAAAATTATCCAGGCCAATAATTTTCAAATACTCCAATCCACAATCCACAGTAAGAAATATATTTTTTATTGCCACATGAGGTGGTCTTCACAAAACAGTTCCATAAATGTGATGCCCTCTGGTTTTTATTACATTCTTTTACATTTAAAAAAAAAATGCTGGTTGTGATTCTGAGCCAACACAAAGAATCAGAATGCCAAATTGCACACATGTGAATCAGAGATCTTGTCCAGAATCGTGCTTTACAAATATTTCAAGAACATAAGCAATCAAGAGGCAAAACAATCAGAGAGGGGAGACATGTCATGTGTCTTCATAAACCGTCCTTCCCACATCAGACACGTGTTCCCCTGGCTGCTAACGATACATCCAATATAATAAAAGCCTAATATGCTAACTGCCTCATTGTCCAGTTGTCTGTTCAACCAATCAAAGCATAATATGCTAATGTATGCTAAGGCCACTCAACCACTTGCTATGATGTGACTGACCACCAGGGGGGCAGACAGTCGACTGGTTGACCAGTCACTATGATGTGCACTGACCACCAGGGAGCAGACACTCCAACCAGTAGGTTAGCTTGCTGCTGGGGTCTGGCCGATCGGGACTGAGCGATTGGCTGGACATGCCCTGGAGCCCTCCCACGATCCCTCCCCGGCTGGCCAACCTCCTGCGTCCCTCTCCAGCCCCGGTCATGCACCGGTGGGGTCCCTTGGCCTGCCCTGCACCCTTTCACAATCTGGGACCCCTCGGGGGATGTCGGAGAGCTGGTTTTGGCCCCATCCCGCAGGCCAGGCCGAGGGACCCCACTGGTGCACAATTCGTGCACCGGGCCTCTAGTAGTATTATAAAGGAGGGCCTCTAGTAGTATTATAAAGGAGGTTTGTGAGTCACCTTGAACAGCAGGGAGGCTCTAAATGACACATCTCAATTGTATATGTCAGGGAATTGTGTGACATTCTTCAGGGAGCGATGCCTCATAAATCTGGAAATTGTATACTGCAGTGGTTCTCAAACTTGAGCATGTTCCACAATTGCCTAGAGGTCTTGTTAAATACAGATTGCTGGACCTTACCTAGAGTTTCTGATTCACTGAGTCTGGGGTGGGGCCTGAGAATTTGCACTTCTAACAAGTTTCCAGGTAACTTAAATCCTGCTGGTCCTTGGAGCACTCTTTAGATCTACTGGTACTATAAGCAGCCCCTAAATTGGTAATTCTCCTCACAGCATTCCACGAGGCTCTCCTCCTAGTAAATATCAGTCTGTTTTCCTAAGGTCCTATTGTCTTATTTACAAAGAGGTTAAACCAGTCACTAGTCTTCTTTACTTTAGGTCAGCGATTTTCAACCAGTGTGCTGCAAGAATTTTTAAAACATGCAATACCTGATTAGTCAGGGGCACCAGCCTCTTTTCCCTTAGATTGTCAGATAAAAAAAAATTATAACAGCCAACACAATAGCCATCCAATGTGAATGAATCAAAATTATACCTTCTTTTTTTTTTTTTTTGTCAGATCAGGGGGAAACAACATATTTTTTGGTGTGCCGCAGGATTTTTAGTGGTTTATGTGTGCCATGAGATGAAAAAGGTTGAAAATCGCTGCCCTAGAAGTTTCCCATCAACCCCCAACCCAGTCAGTAATAGAGGGAGAAATTGATCCTGGCCAGCTGTCTTAACTCCTTCCTCCTCATACTTTAAACTGATTTCATAACTCACTAATGAATTATAGTGCATAATTTGGAAAACTCTGATTGATGCCAACTTAACTTTCTAATCTGAAAAAAAATAAGACTCAGGGACATTGCCTGACTTTCACAGTAAGAACATGTAAATTATGAAGCATCTCAATTTTATGCCTCAGAGACAATGGAGAATCCATGAAAAGCATTGGGTAAGATAATGACAGAGTGTAATGTTGTGTGGAACAGTGAAGAGGCCAGCTGCCGCGGCAACTCAGGCACTAAACGGAAGACAGCAGTCCGATTGGAAGAGGGCAGGATGTCTAGTTTGAAATCTCACTTATCCAGTGAGCAAATTATATAACTATCCTTTGCATGTTTACTCAACTATAAACTGCAAATATATGACAGTCTTGGCAGAAAGGGGGGCAGGTATGAAGAAATGCAGGAAAACTGAGGGATAAGAGAGCAATGGAGGAAAGGAAGGAGATAGAGTGGTTCTAGAAGTCTAAGAGAGGCTTTTTTATCTTCCTCTCAAGAGCTTTCATAGTTGTTGTTTTTTAAATTCCTCTTGATTACCTGATTTATCTTAGCTGCTACCTGCATTCCTGTCTTCTGCCACTGTTTTCCCTTCCCCTCCAGTCCCCATCTACTCTCTTTTTCCTATGCATGTAGTACTTGACTTTTTTGAGGTTTTCTAAGTTTTTCATTATGTTTTTAAACTGCTTGTGATGACACAGAGGGTTATACTAACAAGCAGTGGGGAAAGATTCTGCTTGGGAATCACAGCCTTCTCTTTTTCTACTTAGTTTTTATGTATCTTGGGCATTCTTTTCTTCCTAAGAGAAACCTCAATTCTTGTTATTCCTCACCGTGTATTTCTTTTAAATTTTCTTCCTTGCCTTCTGTTGTCTTTTGTCAAAGTGTGGTCTATGGACCAGCAGCATTGGCCTCATTTGGGAGCTAGTTAGAATGCAGAATCTTAGGTCCTACTCCAAACCTACAGAGTCATAATGTTCTCACAAAGAATATCTTCTGGGAGTTTGCATGCACATTCTTATTTGAGACACAGAACTCTCGGACTCATGGCAGCAGTGACAAGGATGCTTGAGCATAATAGTCTCCTTTCCATTTGTGGTTCCTTTCAACTTTTAATTCCTTTCACGTTCTGAGAAAAAGGAGATTTTTGGAGAGCCCTGTAGCAAGTTGGGTAGATTCTTCTCTCTTTTGTACCATCATGTATGTTGCTAAGTGTCAACAATAGAGAGAGTACGCTATAAATGAGAAGTTGATATTGCAGAGATTGAATTACCTTACTATAGTCATTGTGAGAGATTGCTACTGATTACTGATACTTATCATAACATCTCAGAAATCATAATTGCCAAGTTTTATTTTTATACAATAACAGGGAGGGGGAGTCCCTCAGTCTGGCCTGTGCCCTCTCGCAGTCTGGCACCCCTTGCTCCTTACCGCCCGCCTGCAGCGGAGGCGGGAAAGGCTCCCGCCACTGCCATCCTGCCACCATCCCTGCACTCGCCAGCCTTGAGCCCAGCTTCTGGCTGAGCAGCACTCCCCCTGTGGGAGTACACTGACCACCAGGGGGCAGCTCCTGCATTGAGCGTCTGCCCCCGGTGGTCAGTGCGCGTCATAGCGACCAGTCGTTCCACCTTTCAGTCGATTTGCATATTACACTTTTATTATATAGGACTCCTCCTTATAAGCTATTTATTATTGTATATTTTTACCTCACATTTGGGTTTCAGAATAGATTTCTGTCAAGTCTTACTGAAATGATTTTGTTTTATTGTGGGAATGTAGGCTGTTTATGGGAAAGAAATTGAGAATTTTCTGTTCTTATGTTTTATTGTCAATGATGAACATTTAAGCCCTTTTCCTTATTCTTTGCCCAGACAATTTTGGTGGCTGTGTTGCTTTGTTTTCCAGTGTTTCTTGAGCAGATCTGACTTACTGTCATTAAGATAAGAGGCTTGCATAAGTACCTGCTCATGGAAATAGTTCATTAGATGTGCTCCACATGCCTAAGGTCCTTGTTGCTGTGCTCTCCTTCCCTTCAACTCCAGGATGCTACGGTGATACCACACCTCATGGCGCTGCTTAGCAAGTCCCGCTACACCCAGGAGTACATCTGTCAGATCTTCTCACACTGCTGTAAAGTAAGAACCAGAATAAATAGTCAGTGTAATGTAAAATCTTATATGCCCTAAGGAGATGTGTCTGTGTATTTCCTCCCAGAGATAATCTTACATATAGGCAGACCTCTGTATATATACCCTCCCCCTCCTTTTTTTTTTTTTTTTTTTTGACATAAATGAAAGTATACCATGCATACTTTCTGCACCTTGCATTTTTCACTTAACATAATTTGAAGGGTATTCCATATCAGTACATAAGGAGCTCCCTTATTCTTATAAACAGTCATCTAGTATTTTGTATAGATGTGCAGTAATTTATTTAACTAGTCCTCTTTATTGTTGAACATTTAACTTGTTTCCCATCTTAGTATTATCACAAAACAATGCTGCAACAAATACCTTGTATGTAAGATATTTTATAAGAAATGGAATTGCTGCATCAAAGAGTGTGTGCATTTGTAATTTATCATACACTGTCTTGTGTAGAGGTTGTACCATTTTATACTCCTATCAGCAGTGTGTGATCATGACTGCTTCCCTACACCTTCAGTTTCCACATTGTTGGAAATTATTTTAAGTAATCTCTTACAAGCAGAACTGAGAGGTTAGTCTGCTCTTTGTTGAGAGAAATTTCAGTTACTTAAGGGACCTGAACCTAACCTGAAGAGTTTGAAGTGCTACTTATTTTGTTTCATAGTTTACACATTGAGTGTACTCTTTTGATATCAGTGGGTGATTATTTGAGATCTTTCATAATTTCTACACATTTGCTAACTTCTAACCAAATAATTATTTATCATCTGATGATTCTGTAAGTTTTCAGGGCAACATTACTCACCTATCATTTATAATACAAATACAAAGTAAGGAGTTTGGGGGACTGTAGGAAAGAAGGAAAAGAGAAGTGAACATCTACATACTAAACTAGGAAGATCACAGATCACGTTTTAGAACAGTTTCCCAAATAAATGAAAATTAAATAATTTGGTTCCATAAAAATTATCTATTATTGATTATAATTTAAATGTTTGAACCCCTCCCCAAATCCTAAAGGAAGTTCACAGCCCACTTAATTCTATTTAAGACATTTAGAATTTAAAGATTTTTGTCAAAAATCTTTGAAGTTTCCCAGTCGGAGAAAGATAAATATCACATGATCTCACTCATATGTGGGATATAATGATCAACATAATTTGATGAACAAGAATAGATCCAGAGACAAATGTCAGGGGGGGATGAGATTAGAGAGCAACCAAAGGACTTTATGCATGCATATTAGCATAACCAATGGACATAGACACTGGGGCGGTGGGGGCTTGCCTGGGATGGGAATGGCTGGGAGGGGGGGTGGTCAATCAGGGAAAAAGGAGACATATGTAAAACTTTAGTAAATAAATAAATAAACAAATAAATAAATAATCAATCTTTGAAGTTTCTCTTCCCAGATTGCTTTGACAGTGTGTAAACTGACTCACAGGACCAGGGATGTCAAATGATCTCTTAACTTTTACAATATGTGGTAATGTTACAAATACACACACTCTTTGATTCAAGGAAAGGCTTTAAGAAAACAGTACTTTCGTTGCAATTCATTTTACTAAAAATGAGCTAAACTAACAGGGTCTAAAATCTTTCAACAATGAAATGATGTCTTGTAGCTGGTCCTGGCAGGTAGAAAAGAATACTCCAGAACTCTGTGCATCATTACAAATCTTTGAGCACCTATACATGAGTGTTCGAGAACACAGCATCTACTAGTTATAACTACAGTAATCCCAAAAGGGCACTGAAGATTGGACCTGGATGTATATAACTACTACATGTCAAATTATGTTAAATTATGAGAAATTTGAATGATCCCATTCCTGAAGTTACTCAAATCACTTTTAGAATTATTCATTAGAAATTTCTCACCACTTTTAGATTTGCTTATGTGAAACTTCTCAATGCTGTTTTAGCTGGAATCATAGTTAAAGGAATACCATTAAATCACTAGTTCTTGTGCTGGAGAGAAACTTACAGGCAACCTCATGGCATTCATAGAACTAAAGATAACAGAGAAATTCATCTTAACTTGGCTTTCTTTTAGCCTGATAATGAGCATTTGCAACTGTAATTAAATGACCAAATTCAGGTGTACTGAGATAGAACTAGACCTCAGGAAACATAGCATTTATAAACCCAATGACAATAGAAATAGCCTAAAATACAGTATTAATTTTTCTACTGATACACTAACGATATATGTCTTTGAAAACAACTGATCTCATGATCTCTGTAATATCATTAATTGTAAAAAACTTTCATTTTCATGTTGGTCAGTTTACATATAAAATTCATAAAACAATTTTAAGATTCATTCACAAATTTGTATATGCTGATATCAGTATCAAATAAATATACATACTCGGGGTAGAAGAGACAGAAAAAGAGGAGAGATTACTAAAATGTTTGTGTTATAAGCTAGTCATAATTATATCTTTGAAATTTTCTCTCCCTGATTTATTAAGAAGCTGGAAAGGGCTAGTAATAATATTAATTGGAGCTCTAACTTCTAAATTGTTGTCACTTCTTAAGCAGTTACTCAGATTTTTGAGACCTATCTTTTGGAGTTTAAGATCACATGGGCTTATGTGCCTCCTACTCTGTGGATGCTGCCTCCGTAACCCTAGGTTCGTGCAGGTTGATTGGAGAGACTAGGAAGACTTGGCAAGAATCAAACGATAGCTCTTCCTCTCTAGTTGGTGCAGCCACTAATTCCTGTCTTGCAGTTGCTTTTACACAATCCTGTGTAGGACAGAGAAGAGGAAGAGCTTTTGTAACAAATATTGCTACAGTCTTTGGGGTAAAGAAGTTGAGGGATTGAAAGAGTACGGTTTATCTTGTTAGCAGTGGGGAACCGTTGTGGTCAGAGAATTGCATTGTGCTTGATCTTGTCATCATTTATAAACATAACTCCATCAGTAAAGATATCCATAAGTGATCCAGCTTCCCTGCTTTTTTGGGGGGTGAGTTTATGTAAGAGAAGGATAACTGAGAATTCTGCATTGTATTGAGTGTGGTTTTCTACATTTAAATAAATGTTTTATTGGAATGAATCTTGCTCTTTTTAATGTATTGCTATATTCTCTTTTCTTACAGGGTCCAGATCATCAAACAATTTTATTTAACCATGGTGCAGTTCAGAATATTGCTCACCTACTAACCTCAGTATCTTACAAAGTAAGATGTTAAAAATTACGTCCAGATTTTTATACTTTATTTTGATTTCTAAAATCTTGCTCTAGAAAGAGACCCACATATGTTATTCCTTCTTTGTTAGATATTGTAATCAAGAGTAGTTTTTATCAGTAAAATGTTATGGGGCATTGTCTTATCTAAGAAGTTGCTTTAAAAAAAAAAACAATTACCCTTTCTATTTTGTTTTCAGGATGTGGTTGTGGCATGAGTAGCTATTGATTTTCACCTGTGATTATTAACAATCTCCTCCAGTTAGATGTCCGTGCCAAAGCTGATGCCTTGAAGTATATAGGAACAGTGGTTTGCTATATCAGGAAAAACTGGCTTTCATATTTGAGACCTTTATTTAGCCAGACTGACTCAATCTTACAGTATATATCCACATATACCTAAACACTTAAAATTACTCTTTTTTCTATTTTGAGTTTAAAAGTCAAGGGTTTTCAGATTTGTTAATTAAATGTTCTTTACTGTCTTTTATATATAGGTAAGTGGCATCATGATATATTATCAAGCATTTAGCTAAAACTTTGGACATTTCATTGTTGTTCAGTTAGCAAATTGTAGCAAATATTGGGACATTGTCCTTGTGTCACATTAGAGTTGGGTTTACCAGGAGTTTCCTGTAGAGCAGAGAAGCCGTCGTTTTGTCTTCTATCCACTTGTACTTATCTTACTCTGCTCTTCTGGTCCTTAGCTCTATTGCAGCCTGCTAATATGTATGTTTTCCCTACCTCAGACGCCCAAAGTTCACTCTTGGTGAAGAGCTCACAAGGATAGTTGTACTGTCCAAGTGAGGGACATGTTTCTTCATACCTCAGCTACCTATCCTACCAGTCCCGGGTTCCACATAAGAACATCAAATATAGGCTCAGGCTTGGAAGTAGGGATTAGATATCTGGTGAAAACTGAACAGAAAGACTTAAAAAATAGTAGCTCCTATAGGAGCTCCTGCAAATTGTAAAATATGTTGTATGTGGTCGAGAGTTTGGGCCCTTCCTTGGTATCATCCCAGACCAGTTACCCAGTTTTAAGGAACGGTGGCACAATTTATAGGTGTTTTAAAAGTTAAATTAATTTAGCCCTTTTCAAACTTTTATGGTAACTTTGTTTCCTTTCTTCCCCATTCTCATCCCATATGCAACCACAAGAGTAGGGTACTCTTTTTTCTCCCTCCTTTAGGTATCTGTTTTTTGTAATTTGGGAAGAAGAAATGTCCCACTTGGAAGGCAGTTGGTAATTGTTTTTAAGTTCCCTTTTGCCTTACCAACATTGTATTTTGTACAGTGTTCTCTTAAATTTGATTAGGGATTTGTCTAGTTAAATTTTAGTTGCTACTGTTGTTTTTGCTTTTTCATTAATTTTAACTTATTGCACTCCTTAGATAAACAGGTTTTATTTCTATTCCCTTGAGTCCTTCCTTTACTACTTTGGCAGATTTAAATAGTTATTTCTTCAAAAGAGTTTAGATTTTTGAGACATTAAAATGCATATTTGTGCCCTAGCTGGTTTGGCTCAGTGGATAGAGCGTCAGCCTGTGACTCAAGGGTCCCTGGTTCGATTCCAGTCAAGGGCACGTGCACAGGTTGCGGGCTCGATCTCCAGCAGGGGGTGTGCAGGAGGCAGCTGATCACTGATTCTCTATCATCGTTGATGTTTCTATCTCCCTCTTCTTTCCTCTCTGAAATCAATAAAAATATTTTTTAAAAAATGCATATTTGCAAAACTGAAATAAAAATGTTGTTTTTTTGTTCATTTATTTCTACAGGTTCGAATGCAAGCACTGAAATGCTTCTCAGTTTTAGCTTTTGAAAACCCCCAGGTATCGATGACCCTGGTAAATGGTAGGCTGGAATTTTCAGTGGAACCTACATGATTTAATTTATAAACTTTGTAGATTTAAAGAAGTTCTCAATTCTTGTTGTTTGTTTTGTTTCTAGTTTTGGTTGATGGAGAATTGTTACCACAAATTTTTGTCAAGATGTTACAGAGGGATAAGCCTATTGAGATGCAACTCACATCAGCAAAATGGTAAAAGTCAAGACAGTGTGGGAAGAAAGATAGTGTTTCTCAATATCTTAGAGTATTTTGGGACAGAGTGATTAGTTCAGTTTCAATCCCAATCTTGTTTGGGGATTTTTTTAAATTTGAAAGTCATGGGGTTGTCTCACATTTTCTTAAATGGACATGGTTTTTACTCCATTTACCCAATAGCATGCAGAACAGGAACTCTCATATAACATCTAAGACTACCTACAGAAAATTACTTGATCACATTCCCTTCCTGTATTTCCACTGAAATAATATGGAATTAGGTGAGAATTAACCATCACATATTATGCTAAATATTAAAAGTATTAAGCCAGGAAAATATAAAGATATAGAAATATGGATGAGAATTAGTTAAAGTTGATAACCAAGGCACGATTTCAGAGAATGTGGTTTCTTCATTTTAGGAAAAACAAACAAAAAATCCTCATAGAGATGTAACAATTTATAAGGTAGTTACATAAAGTTCTTATTAACATAACTCCTGGCTCCTATAAGCCTTCAATACATGCTAATTCTGTATCAATATATTAACAGATAGGTTGAACACCTGTTGTATAGGGTTCTATGCTAAATGAATTGTTTATTTCAGTATTTAAGAAACTCTAATATTTTGATGGGAATGAGAAATTTTCAGTGATTTACTCATGAACTATGAATTGTTTATTGTTTGTTTATATTACTTGTATTTTTTTTTTCCTTTTGTCTTAACTTCAAAACTATTTGCTTCTTTGTTGGTGAGGTAACCCTGTCATAAAACATTAAAAAAAAAAACAGTGGGGATAACAAGCCTTAAAATGATAACAGCTATAAAGGATTCAACCCTCTAGAACAGGGGTTGGGAACCTTTTTTCTGCCAAGGGCCATTTGGATATTTATAACAAAATTTGCAGGCCACACAGAATTATTATCTTAAAAATTAGCCTGCTATATTTGGTCAAACATTTAATTAACTCACCCCGAATGCCTTGGCAGGGCCAGACCAATGATTTCTCGGGCCTTTACTAGTATACGGCCCACGGGCCGGACGTTCCCCACCCCTGCTCTGTAATATAAGTATTTTACTGATTTGTTTATAGCGTCCCCTAAAAGCTAGAACATGGGTGTTTTTTTCACCCAGCTTATTAAAGGAATGTAATTGAAAAAGGAAACTCATTAAAGTTTCTCAAGTGCTTAATGTTCATTACCTGCTTGGGGAGTGCAAAGTACTTTTATTCTTATTCAAAGCCGGATATAATTGTGAAGGTAAATTGTTTTTCAATAAAACCAAATCATTGCCTAATTCTTAATGCCACTACTAATAACCTCTGATGAGTTAATTTCTTATGGACACCCATAAGCATTAGAAGGTAAATGCTTCTCGTGATACTTCTGCTGTTAAAGTTAGAATACCAACTTAACTTCTTTTAAACTTAGATACTTTGTTAACTTTATATTTTATTTTTTTTTTTTTCCTTTTTCTTATGGAAAATTTAAAACAAAACAGAAAAGTATAAAGAACTCTAATGTGCTCAGCACCTAGCTTCAAAATGTGTCCACCTATTAGGCCATTTTAAAAAACAATTTTGTAAGGTTTTGGGGGTTTTTAATATCTGGCTTATAACATTGGTATCAGTTAGTTTTCTTTGACTATTAAATGAACAGAACCTCAGATAAGGGAATGTCAAAGCCTCTCTCAAAATAAATGAGAGTAGTTGTCTTATTTTTGGCCCATAAAATATTAAAGGCAAGTAATTTTCCTTTTAACGCTTTAAAACACAAGCAAAAACTTACTTTCTGCCATCTTATTCCAGTTTGACTTACATGTGTAGAGCTGGAGCAATTCGGACAGACGACAACTGTATTGTATTGAAGGTGAGCTAATTAATTCTCTAAAAGGTATATGAAAAGTATTCACTCATATGTGTTGAATATAAATATTGGTATTCCTATTTGTCACTATGGTATGTGTGTGTAGAATAAAATAATAGTAAACACCATGCTTTTCTTTTTGGTGGGATGCCATGTAGTTTTTAAAAATTGGTTTTATATGTGTTTTGAAAGTCAAAGTGAAATAATGATTTCCTTGTCATACTTTTTTTATTTTTATGTTAATAAGGGGGATGTAGAAATTGTAAAATTCAGGTGTTAGAAAATATATTTTAACCCTTGATTTTTATTGTTTGCAACAGTTTTGTAGGAAGCAGTTCACTAGCTCTGCAAATAAAAACTTTATATCACTCTCATGGCAGACAATCAAAAGGCAAACTGAGAAGGAATAAGTAAATAACACATGAAAACAGTCATCGTTATAGATGTCCAAATCAACTAGAAGTCAGAAAAACCCAGATAAAAGACTAGCCCTAAAAGTCCCAAGACCTGGAATCTGCTTTTAGCATTGCCACTACTGCCTAGCTTGGTAACCTTGGACACACCCCTTATTCTGTTGGCACTTCAGACTCCTAATTATGAAAATGGAGGCAATAATTCCTGCTCATTTGTCCCACAGGGTTATCTTACCTTATAATAGACAAATATGCAAATTGACCGCACCTTCGCTACACCCAAGCCACGCCCACCAACCAAGCCACGCCCACCAGGAAACCTTTGCTGGGACGTTGGGGTGTGGCGGAGCCCAAGGCTGGGAAAGCCTGGGGCGGAGGCTTTCCCGGCCTTGGGCACCAGCAGGGAGCCTGCACGGGTTGCAGGCAACGACCAGGGGGTCGGCTCCTAAGATCCGTAGCAGGGACGCTGGGTGCCGCCGAGCCCAAGGCCAGGAAAGCCTCGGGCGGAGGCTTTCCCGGCCTTGGGCACCAGCGGGGAGCCTGCACGGATCGCAGGAAACCACTGGGGGTCGGCTCCTGTGATCCCTAGCAGGGACGCTGGGTGCGGCCGAGCCCAAGGCCAGGAAAGCCTCAGGCACCAGCGGGGAGCCTGCACGGATCGCAGGAAACCACTGGGGGTCGGCTCCTGCGATCCTTAGCAGGGATGTTGGGTGTGGCCGAGCCCAAGGCCACCGCCTGGGGCCAAGCCCCGACCCTGAAAGAAGGCAGAAGGCGGTGCCCACAGCCAAGGCCTGGGTCCCCGGTGCCGGCAGAAAACTGGTGCAGGCAGCCAGGTGAATGAAGGTCTATTGCACGAATCTTCGTGCAAACAGGCTGCTAGTTGTGAGAATAACAATACATTAAATGTCTTACTTGCTATAAAGAACAAAGCAAGTATTGCCCTAGCTGGTTTGGCTCAGTGGATAGAGCGTCGACCTGCGGACTCAAGGGTCCCGGGTTCGATTCCAGTCAAGGGCACATGCCTGGGTTGCGGGCTCGATCCACAGTGGGGGGCATGCAGGAGGCAGCCAATCAATGATCCTCTTTCATCATTGATGTTTCTATCTCTCTCTCCCTCTCCCTTCCTCTCTGAAATCAATAAAAATATATTTAAAAAAAAAAAAGAACAAAGCAAGTATAAATAAATTCATTGTGTGTCATTTTATGAATGTGAGATCTCTCACTATCAGTGCTCAAAATCAACCCAAGGATAAAAAAAAAAAAGATTAATGTTTGCTTTAGTCTTTGGTGAAGCAAGTCAATTTAATGAGATCTGACGACCCCCTAAGAAAACAACTCTGCATAGAATGCTAAAGGCTTCCATGCAAGGACCTTGGTTTATTTTCTTAACTGCTCTCCCTTTGTTTCTTCCTCATTGGTCAACAAGATTAATAGTATCTTTCTTTCTTTCTTTCTTCTTTCTTTCTTTCTTTCTTTCTTTCTTTCTTTCTTTCTCTCCTTCCTTCCTTCCTTCCTTCCTTCCTTCCTTCCTTCCTTCCTTTTCCTTCCTTACTTTCTTTCTTTCTTTCTTTCTTTAAAAAATATATTTTTATTGACTTTTCACAGAGAGGAAGGGAGAGGGATAGAGAGCCAGAAACATCAATGAGAGAGAAACATCGATCAGCTGCCTCCTGCACACCCCCCACTGGGGATGTGCCCGCATCCAAGGTACATGCCCTTGACCGGAATCAAACCCGGGACCCTTCAGTCCGCAGGCCGATGCTCTATCCACTGAGCCAAACCGGTTTCGGCAATAGTATCTTTCTTGGTATAGTAGTTGTGAGAATGAAATTCAATAATCCATGATTTTATGGTATTGATAAATGTTAGTGACTGTTCAAAAGAAAATAAGAATAAGGCTTTTCCTCTTGGAAGCCTAGGGTTGTATTGAAAAGCCTGAAATCAGTAGTTAACAATAAAGTGCTAAACTGTGGTAAAGATATAAAAATAAATAAATAAATAAAAAATAAAGATATATTAGGGACTTAGAAAAGAACAGCTGACTGTGGTAGTTGAGAGAGGTTTCCTATAATTGTAATATTTTTCAGTTTTTACTTCCACATTATCCTTTAAAGTGGATTCACCGGCCTTAGAAATAGTAAATACATGGGATATTTTTATTGATAAATAACCAACCAAGACCAGTGCCAAGATTTTTGAAGGACCTCAGAAGTAAAATTGGACAGTTTAGATATTAGTCTTTCCAAGGAACTCTTTGGAAAACCTAGGAACTGTAATTAATGCATTTCACTTGCATTATAGGAGAACCGATGGAATCTGAGTGATGGTTAAGGTCACTGAACCTTTAAAGCTGTATCTTTTTTTTTTTTTGGTTCCTGTAGATTTTAATTCCCAAACAAAAAATAAAAGTCATCCCAACCATATTACTCTCTAAGGAAAAAATAGCATACTTTTTTAAGGCAAAATCGTTCCTGGTTAAACTGTTGGATGTCAATTAGGTAAATACATACATGGTGTAGAAGCATCAGACATGCTTTATTAGGGATTCTTGAAATGTCTTTTGTAAGGTTGTACCATAAAGCTTTAGTCTTATCAATCACAAAAGCCTGAATAGAGTTTGTATTGTTGTATTTTGATTGTATGATTAGAGTTTAGTATACCAGCATAAATGATTAATATGCACTGAATTTTATATATTTTTACATTAAAAAACTCTCTTATTCTCTGTGAGTCTTCATTGAAAATTTCATCACAAGCATGACTCCCAATAAAAATCATTGAGTTAATTCAGTCACTGTATGATCTCCAAGCTTTTGCCTTTACCAAAAAGCAAATAATTAATTTCACTACCTTTCAGACGTTGCCATGTTTGGTTCGAATGTGCAGCAAGGAGAGATTACTAGAGGAGAGAGTTGAAGGAGCTGAGACACTAGCCTATCTGATTGAACCAGATGTTGAGCTACAGAGAATTGCGAGCATTACTGATCACCTCATTGCCATGCTTGCTGATTACTTCAAGTATCCCAGCTCTGTGAGTGCCATCACTGACATTAAAAGGGTATGTTCTCTTTTCCTTTTCAGCAGCTCTGGAGAGGGATTTCCAAAAGTTTTACTTACCATTCACTACTTTGAACTACTTGATAATACAGTTCAAAGCCCTTTTAAATAAAGGAATCTTTTACCTTTGGTAACATAGATGATGTTGTTTTATGAGTTTTTGAGTCCAATTTGTTTCATGTTCAGAAATTTTTTTAATATGTTTTTATTGATTTTTAGAGAAAGGAAGGGAGAGCAATAGAGAAAGAAACATCGAAGAGGGAGAAATATCATCGATTGGCTGCCTCCTGCACACCTCCTACTGGGATCGAGCCCACAACCTGGGCATGTGCCCTGACTGAGAATCGAACTGCCATCTATTGGTTCATGGGTCAGTGTTCAATCACTGAGCCACACCAGCTGGGCAGAAATTTTTTATTAAGGAAATAATGAGGAAAGAAGAAAATTACATCCCTAATTCCCAACTAAAACTTCCAAATAGTGGGGTCTGGTGTCTAAACTGGTTACTGACATTCTGTCAATGTTATCTCATCCTATTCATGTGCCCAGAATCATCTCTATTGCATTGTTCTCGTTCTTTAGGTCAGGGTGATCTTTTGCTATGTGTAACTTAGTGGCCTTATTTTATTCTCCACTGCTGTCTTTCTCTTTTGATACTTCTCCTAACTTTTGCCATCTTCTCTTTCCTTTTTGCAGTTTTATACTGTACTTGGTCTGCTAGTGACAGCTAGAGCATCATTTAACCTCTAGACTGAGACTATTAATTGTGCTTACTTTTTCTTAAAATATAAGTTCCTTAGGATAGGTAGATATATTCCTTTGATTTTGTTTTTCTGAGCCTGTTTGTCGTGTTTATTTCTCTAAGCATAGGAGATAAATATTATGTTAGAGAAAGTTTATTTAAGAAGGTCATGGTAGAAAAAACATTGCCTCCTAATTAGTAACCAGTACTGTTTCATGAATATGACTGTATTTTTTATGCCAGTGGTCCCAATGGTAACTTTTAAAAAATTGTTTTCTTGACCTCTCTCATGCCCCCGAGTTCCAAAAAAAAAAAATCTGGCAGGCAACTGTTCATTTAGCATTTGATACGGAAAATAAAATAAACTACTAAGGGTATATATTTTCTCTGTCTCAGGAAGGACCTAAAATGCTTTCATTAATATTTGTGTTAATAATGTATATTGCCCTCTGTGTATTAAAGTTATGTCTGCTCTTCCTTCCGTATGATTGTTTTCCAGTGGAGGTGATGGGTTATACTGAACCATCTGCCTTGTCTGTTCTCCCTCTGGCTACTTGCTCACACTGACAGTGTCTCACAGGTACAGAGATACATGGGCAAGTCCTAGTGATGACCTCATGAACACCCTTAGTTGACCATCCCAGCAAGGCAAATAGAACACTTTGTTGGACATGAGAGTGAGGGAACATAGTTATAAGAATATATAACCTAAGCAGGTGCAAATCATTTAATTAGTATGTAGTTTATCTCTGCTATTAAGGTTTTTCCATTTTATTTTCATTACAGTAAAACTAGAAATAATTTTTAAAAATTATCTCAATGCCAAAATTGAATATTAGTTTGTTTTGTCATCTTTATTTAGTTTTTATTTTTTGTTAATCCTCATCCGAGGATGTTTCCTCCATTGATTTTTTTTTTTTTTTTTTTTAGAAAGAGTGGAAAGGAGGGAGGGAAAGTGGAAAAGAGAGAGAGATCGATATGAGAGAGACACATTGATTGGATTGTTGCCTCCTGCACATGCCCGACCATGCCAGGGGTTCCCACAACCCAGGTATATGCCCTTGACCAGGAATCAAACTCGAGACCCTTCAGTGTGCCGGTCAACCCTCTAACCACTGAGCCACCAGCCAGGGCAAGTCATCTTTATTTTTAATGATGGATTATCCAGTGGTTTCTGACCCCCCCCCTCAGAAAAAAACATTAAAATAATTGACCATAGAGAGAAATTCTTACCTGTTAACAAATGTATGATTTTCATGATATATTAGTCCAACTCAGTATTCTAATACCAGTATGTTATGACTAAAAAGTAGTTAAAACTTTAAGAATAAATATTTTAGGACTTACACATCAAAGTGAGTGTTCCTCATTATATATTGGGAGATTCCTCCCATAATCCATCAGTGCTTGCTTTGATCAGAATATTTTTGGAACTACCTTTAAGAATTGCCTTCAGCCCTGGCCGGTTTGGCTCAGTGGATAGAGCATCGGCCTGTGGACTGAGGGGTCCCAGGTTCGATTCCGGTCAAGGGCATGTACCTTGGTTGCAGGCACATCCCCAGTAGAATGTGTGCAGGAGGCAGCTGATCGATGTTTCTAACTCTCTATCCCTTCCCCTTCCTCTCTGTAAAAAATCAATAAAATATGTTAAAAAAAAAAAAAAGAATTGCCTTCAGAACTACACCAAATGAGTTTCAGGGTGTTTTGTTTTATTTGTTACTCTAAAGGTTACAATTAACTTCAAACTCTCTTAGTTCATATATATATTAGTCAGGGTTTTGTAGCTCACATGCCACTTAGCTCTTTAGGAAGTTTTAAAAGAGGGTCTCTGATTATTTTTGAACAACAGCTATATCACTGCAGAAGAGAACCTTTTGAAGGCAAATCATTTGAAGAAAGTGGTAGTCACTTGGATGAAGAAGTTATATCTCTTAGTTATAAAATTATTTACATTATTGATATGCCTTATATATTTACTGGTTCATAGTCACTGAAACTGTCCTATTTTTATTATGGTGGTTTGGTGATAAATCAGATGTATGGAAAATTGATAACTTAGAAGCCAGTTATGCATATGGAAAGGTAGAATTGTTTCATACTAGTAAGTAGTGTTTTTTTTTTAATACATCTTTATTGTTCAGATTATTACAGTTGTTCCTCTTTTTTCCCCCCATAGCTCCCCTCCACCCTCTTCCCACCCCACCCCCTGCCATTACCCTCCCCCCACTGTCCTCATCCATAGGTGTACGATTTTTGTCCAGTCTCTTCCTGCACCCCCCACACCCCCTTCCCCTCGAGAATTGTCAGTCCACTCCCTTTCTATGCCCCTGATTCTATTATATTCACCAGTTTATTCTGTTCGTCAGATTTTTTATTCACTTGATTTTTAGATTCACTTGTTGATAGATATGTATTTGTTGTCACTTTGTTGTTCATAATTTTTATCTTTACCTTTTTCTTCTTCTTCCTCTTCTTAAAGAATACCCTTCAGCATTTCATATAATACTGGTTTGGTGGTGATGAACTCCTTTAGCTTTTTCTTATCTGTGAAGCTCTTTATCTGACCTTCAGTTCTAAATGATAGCTTTGCTGGGTAGAGTGAGTAATCTTGGTGGTAGGTTCTTGCTATTCATCACTTTGAATATTTCTTGCCACTCCCGTCTGGCCTGCATAGTTTCTGTTGAGAAATCAGTTGACAGTCGTATGGGCACTCCCTTGTAGGTAATTAACTGTTTTTCTCTTGCTGCTTTCAAGATTCTCTCTTTGTCTTTTGCCCTTGTCATTTTAATTATGATGTGTCTTGGTGTGGTCCTTTTTCGATTCCTTTTGTTTGGGGTTCTCTGCACTTCCTGGACTTGTAAGTCTATTTCTTTCACCAGGTAGGGGAAGTTCTCTGCCATTATTTCTTCAAATAGGTTTTCAATATCTTGCTCGCTCTCTCTTCTTCTGGCATCCCCATAATTCGGATGTTTGTATGCTTGAAGTTGTCCCAGAGGCTCCTTACACTATCTTCATATTTTTGGATTCTTTTTTTTTTTTTTTTGCTTTTCGGGTTGGGTGTTTTTTGCTTCTTTGTATTTCAAATCTTTGACTTGATTCTTGCGATCCTCTAGTCTGCTGTTGGATCTCTGTATATTATTCTTTATTTCAGTCAACGTATGCTTAATTTCTGATGGGTCCTTTTTCATATCCTTGAGGGTCTCACTAAATTTCTCGGAGGTTTCTAGAAGATTCTCGAGTAACCTTATAACCTTGGTTTTAAACTCTATATCCAGTAGTTTGCTTTCTTCTATTTCTTTCATTTGTGATCTGTTTCTTTGTCTCCACATTTTGGCTGCTTCCCTGAGTTGATAGAGTGGCTTTGTGTGCTAGGTGTCCTATACGGCCCAGTGGCTCAGCCTCCCCAATTACCTGAGGTGGACACTCTTGGCACACCCCTTTGTGGGCTGTGTGCACAGTCTTGCTGTAGTTAAGCCTTGATTGTTGTTGGTATCACTGGGAGGAATTGACCTCCAGGCCAATTGGCTGTCAGTATCAGCTGTGTCTACGATGGGAGAACTTCTGTGCTGGAGACACCCTTATGGGGCAGGACTTGCTTCATTGGGGCTTTGGCGCTTACTGAGTCTGCCCCGAGTGTGTCTCTTATGGATGTGAAGAGTTATAATCTGAATGGTCTCACTCTGACTACTGGGTACACTGGCTTTTGGATCTCCAAGGAGGTGCAAAGTTAGCCACTGCCTGAGGCCACCCAGCAGGAGCTACGGAGAGATCTGCAGATTCCTCCTCTTTGTTTGGGGTTTGGAGGTGCCCAGATAAAGCCCAGCTGTGAAGCAATGCAAGCTACTGTGGAGCCTTGGGCCTTCTTTTGGAAGCTCTGGAGCTCTCTGACCCAGCTGCAGTTTGTTAGGTTTTAGATTGCAAAAGGCCAGGCCATTCATATGCAAAAGCCTCTGTGCACAGCTTGGGTAGGGTTGTAAATTGGGTGGGGCGGGGCCTCAGGGAATCACCAGGGCGGAGCAGACAGCAATGGCTGCCTGTCAGCCCTGCCCCGAAGAGGCCCCCGGGCCTCTGTGTCTCACAGCACCGTGCAGGAACAATGATCACTGCAAGCACCTCTGAGAGAAAGCCACCCTCGTGTTCCGGCCCGATGCCAGACAGTCCAGTTTCTCCCCATATGAGCCTGGGTCCCCAGAGTCTTACCCTGAACTGGAGTTCAGAGCAGTCGGGAGCTTATCTTCCTCCCAATTCAAGAAGACAACAGCATACCCAGTTGCCAGCCCATTTCCGTGCGCGCCTCCGCACCTCCGCACCTCCTCCCAGTCTCAGTGCGCTTTTCTCTTTCCTTCTAGTTGTATAACTTCCACTCGGCCTTCCCGTGGTTCTGAATGATATTGGTTTTGTCTTTTAGTTGTAGTTTTGATGTGGTTGTCCAAGGCAGCAAGTTCAGGTGTTTATCTATGCCACCATCTTGGTTCCTCTCTCTAGTTTTAATAAATGTATCAAAAAAGTCCCCTGACATAAATCTCAGATAACTGCAATAGATAAATAGTAATGATTACCATGGTATAATGTTCATTAAGGATTTTCACAAAAGTTATCCCTGTTTCTAAAAGTATTTGAAATACTGAAATTAGGCTAGCACTACTCTTAACATTTGGGAAACCTGCTAAAGATATTGTTGCAGTAGCATTCAAGTTATCAGTTGTATTCTGGGGCTATAAGGCCTGAGTGTACCTTGTTTTGGGGGAAGGTATTTCAAAGAGCCGGTGCAAGCAAGCATTAGTGCCACTGATGCTACAATCTAGGATCACTGAATTTTTAGGGGTCAAAGGTTCACAAAGGTTTTACATACACTAGTGTCAAACATTGTGGCATTCACTTTTAAACAGAAGCAGTGTGTATGCAGATAATGCTGACACAAACACACATAGGTCTCAGTCACGTGAGCAGAACCCAAAAATAATCAGGAATTCAGTGAGAACACTCATATGTTAATAGTTGTTAAACATTTTTTCTTCAATTCAGTTGGTTTTATTGAAAATTTAATTTGTGGACTGATTTGTAACATATCTTTTTTTCCTCTCCCATAGCTTGATCATGACTTAAAACATGCTCACGAACTCCGCCAGGCTGCATTCAAGCTCTATGCCTCTCTTGGAGCAAATGATGAAGACATCCGGAAGAAGGTGAGTCTGGGAGAGGGGCGTCCCCCAGTCCTGACAGCCAGCAGGCAGGGAGTGACGCCGACCTGAAAGTCGTGGTGAAGAGCACTAACAGTGACTGTTTGAATATAATAAAGCAGAGTGACTAAAGGCATAATTGAAGAATGAATGGGACCCGGATTTGGGGGGTTGTTTGTTTGTTTTTAGAACATAGAGTGGCATGGCCGTGCTGGAATGAGAAATAACTGGTGTGCTTTTTTGTGTCATTAATATGGATTATTGTGTTGCACATTTTTGCATGTGTTCTGATAAAAATCATTTCTAGCACTGTGAAGCTTCAGACACCTTGAAAGTCCTAACACTAGAATTGTATATGTTATTTATGAAAATACTTTCCAATGCCATTGAGAAATTTAAATCTATTGTATATTGTTCTTTGATATGTGGCTTAGTTATGTTTTGATTTTTTTGCTACTGTGCAAGTTTGATGTGAATAAAATCTTTGTGGAATGATGATTTTATGTTTAGTGAGTGGTCATGTGAAACAGGTCCCAAAAAATGTATCACTGGTATAGCACCTTATGTTTTAACAGCCTAGTCCAACACTGAATTCATGTTTTTTATGAGAATCGTTCTAAGTAGAAAATAAAGTATAGTTGTAAGCTCTGACCTGGCTCCCTCCTTAAACCAAAAAACTGGATCTACCACTCAAAAAAATATATATAACCTAATCTAATAAATTTTACACAAGGCTTTTAGGAACATCAGTAAAGTAATCCCACATGTTCTGTCTTGATGAGCCATAGCAGAAAGAGCAAATTGGGCATTATTTACTGAACATGGCACTTTACTAAGTCTTTCCATCTATATTGGTATTTGTGAAGGAAATTACAAAGTATTGGGAATTTGTCATGATTCAGAGAAGTACTTGGGCTTGAGAGAGAGAGGTATGGCATAGCCGTAGGTTTCATGAAATCAATTGAAAAGGAGCCATTCTTGAATAAAACTGAAATAAGCAGTAAGACTAGATATGTGAATAGCATTGATTTAAAATCAGTGCAAAAAAGCAACTAAGCTCATTGTTTTCCATGTACCTCAATTTAGTTCAACTAACAAGATTTTTTGACTTGAAGTGTTCTTAGTAAATATCTATGAAAATCTTTCTTGACACCTCTAAGCTTTCATTTGTAAACTGTTACTTAAAGGTAAACATACTAGTGATATGGTATTCCCTATGTCTGACAAACATAATTTTTGGATGTTGATATGCTTCGTTCAGTTTAGGAAGAGGCTTTTATGGCAACTCATAGATAAAACATTTTTTAAAAATTGATATGGACTGTATAACATAGACATAATGATTTGTTTTTGGATGGTTATTAGGGCTCATTAGAAAGACGAGAAGTGTTTTGCCCATTCTTTTAGCTCAAGAAGGTTATGCCATGGACTGAAAGGGAGATAGATAGATGGACTATAAAGGGGGGAAATAGGATGTCCATTTGTACTTCTTTGTACTTTTTTGTTAATAAACTATTGTTTTGGAATTAATGACTTAATTTGTGATATCATGTTCTAGAAATACAACATAACAGTCTGATGATCAGTCTATTAAAAGTTGTATTTATAATGTGTATAATTTCCTGGTAAGGCTAAATCCTGATAACTTCTGTAGAAAGATGACAAATAAAGAATAAGTTATCATTATTATAGCTTTTTTGTGTGGTGAAGAAAAGATACTCTGATATTCTTATATAATGGGGAATATATAGAGTTTTAAGGAAGATATTTAATTTCTGGAAAAATGAAGTGTTTGAATAATTTACAGTTCATAGTAACTACTGAAGAGGGTTATTGTAAAATGGAAAATATAAGCTATATTGTGATAAAACCTACATGAAAATGGTTCTTAGGAGTGGAGAATTCTTATTTTCAGTGCATAAAAAATGACAATGACCCTTTTCCTTTGAATGCCTTTATTTCTGTTCCATTTTTTGTTGACATAATTATTTGGATAGATTTTTATTTACTTTTCTATGAAATATTTATTTACCTTTTACACTTATGCCTTATTAACTTCCATTATATTTATTTTCGTGAAGTACAGTGTTAATTGTTTTATTTTTAATGCAATATTTATGCTTGTCAAGATGGAATTTCAGTTTACTGAGTTAATGAGTGGAGATTCTTTGAAAGAAATTTCAAGGATCATAGAGCTATTTCCTCCCCCCAAAAAAACAAAAAATAAATAAAACAAAACACAACACCCACACAAGGATAAAAATATGAAATGTTCAGTTGGTCTGCCTTTTAAACTGAAAATGGGAATGCAATTCATTAAGTACAGGGGATAACATATATTCCATTGCCCTGTTATGATCAGTTCAGGAAATGAAGCAGAATGAAGAAGAAAAAACTGAAGCTATAAGAGGTTGACAATGAGAGCTATACCCAGCTGTAAAGGAGAAAGATACAGGCCTTCTTTCTTTGTAGAATTATGTTTCTATCTTTTTGCTTCTAAAGACCTTCTGTGATTTCATTTCTTGTTCCTTCTCTCTGGGCCAGACAAAATTAAGCTGAAGACTGAGATATGACCCATAGGTCAGAGATATACCACTCCTGCTCTGGAGCAATGTTGGTGTATTCCCAGTAAGAGATATCAATATATAACAATTCCTGGAACCTAATAAGCACCCAGTAAATAAGTATTTGTTGAATAAATATAGAAATGAAAATACAGAAATCAAACACAGAGTGACATTTCCTTCAATATGCCCAGATCTCTCTGTATCCTGTGCAGAGCAAAGTTGGTATTCTAATTCCCAGCATTTCATCCGTTATCACTCTGTGGCATACTTACAAATTTCCTGACTTCCTCTGGTGTCCTGTCAAGAGAGTGAAGGCGTGTGAAGAGTTCTGCAGATGAGAGTAGAAAACAGTACCATTGGCTGTGACATGAAAAGGGAGAAGCCTAAGAAAAGATGGACCACTGAGCTTGACAATGTGGCCTGGCCATATTCAACTTAGAATAATTCAAGAATTTGTTAGGTTAAGCAAGGGCTGAGGTAGGAATTGAGTACTCAATGGATGAAAGGTCCAGAGCGCATTGGCAGTGACTACACAATTCGCTATAATCTCTGCCAGGGGGAAAGTCTAGTTTTTAATAATGGCCTTGACCACATATTAATGCTGACTAGGAAGAGTAAGTTCAGTTAATGGGACAGTAAAAAAGAAAGAAGTTAAGATACCTAACATTCTTTCAAGTGCTGGTATTTCCAGTCATAACCCCAGTCAGTGGCAAGCAGTCCTGTAATGGTGAGGCTGATTCTTTTCTAACGAAGAATTGTTCTTATGAAGATCATTACTTGGTTGGTACCTGTTGATCATAAATTAGGCTGGAAATTTTAAAGGCTTGTGTCTCTTTACTCTCTTTAAGGAACTAGTATAATTTATTAGTTAGAAAGTATAAGTTGAAGAAAATTATAAATAGTATAAATTAACTCAAGGAAATTAATGAACTTAACAGGATGTTATTTTTATTTTTTATAAAAATAAAATACATTGCAAATCTTAAAAGAAGTACTTATGCAGCCTTTGCTCCTTTGAGGTATCTTACTAATGGAGACTTTCAGAAAGCTTTCCTCTTGGATTTTGAGTACTTATACTTTAGCTGGACATTCCTTTTGAAGAACTAGAATGTAAGCTCCATGAGGGCAGGGATTTTTTTATGTATTGTTCATCACTGTATTCCCAGCATCTACAACACTGCCGGATGCATAGACAGCACTTAATAAATATTTGAAGAATGAATGAATGAAAAAAATGAATGAATGGACAAATAGACGAATGAATCATATTGCAAAATTACATTATTAAGCAAATTATGTATGGGCCTTCAAACATTAAGAGCATTTATAATTTTATTAGCAATTCTATGTGAAGAAATTTAAAATAGGGAAAATAAAATCTGATCATATAGGCAAGGGATTTCACTATACTTTAGCATAAAGAAAGTGCAGGAAATTCTCATTTTTCAAGAGGCAGACAATCCCAAGGACATGTCTTCTACTCACTTTGATATAGATCAAAGAGAACATATTTTATAGCATGGTACTTGTTTAATTTTGAAATAATTTTTACCATTTTTTAGTTTTTTTCCTTTCTAAATGTGTGATTTAAAAATAATGTATATTATTCACAAATGTGAATCTGGACCCATTTTTTTTCTAGGGATGAAAGTATGATTTGGTTTATAGAAATTAGCCTGACTCAGAAACCAACCTATTCTGTAAAGTGTAAATATTGTCTGATGGGTGGGGGAGGAAGGAAAGCAGTGCAGTGAGACGAAGAGCCATAAGACGCAGCCTTACAACTCAGCATTTATAATAAAACCTCAGTAAGCCAGAGAACAGGAAGGAATGGTCAGCAAGACTTTGCTAGGGGCTTAAGGAATTATTTGAAAAAAATTAGAATGGACATGTTGATTTCAGTGGGGCTATTCTTGAATCAGTTTGGAAATTAATAATTTAATGTTTTTGTCATTTTTAATATTTTATAACTGCCTTTCATATTTTCAAGAGTTGAAAACATGAAATCTTAACTTTTCTTACAGGGGGAGGGGGATCATCCAATCACACTGGTTTTATATTACGTGAATAAGGTAGTCAAGAATGGGATATTTTTTTCCTTTTAAATTGAACAATTTCTTTTAAGCAGTATAGGCAGAAAAAAAAAAGTAAAAAAAAAAAAACAACTAAAAATCAGAATTTGTCTTTTACCTTCTTTTTCCTAGCAAAGAAATTATATCTTCAGGGTCATTGTGAAGATGAAGATACAATGTATTTAAAATATTTAATGTGGTGCATGTAAGTGCTCAACAAATGGAAGCATTTATTAGAATATCTTAAGTGACTTCATTGGAAGATTAAAAATAAATATATTTTAAATTGTACTAGAAACACTGAACAATGTTGGGGCATAAATAAAAAAGGTTTGCAATGAAGACATTGACTTTATGCTATAAATTTCCAGTTCTGTTAGTTATTTATTCTTTATAGTAAAAAGAATATTTGTACTTAAGAAGTATAGAGCCTCTTTCTTTAGCTTATCTCTTATTAATTACAAGATGTCTTCTTACTCTCTTAGAATAGATTTAAATTTCTGGTTTTCAAAACTTTTTGTTTGCTTTAGCATGCCCTTCAAAGCATCAAATTAAATTCTGGGTTGTTGTTTTTTAAGTTAAATAGAATATACAATATAAATCAATAATTGGTTGAATTCAGAGGTAATAGATATGTTAGAAAAAGTATGGAGGCCAAATTTTAACTTTGGTTATCTAAGTATTACTGTCCCTGGTTGCCATAGATGTTATTTCTCCAAAGAGTCATTATTCATATGAAGCCCTGTCTTAAATATGCATGTTCAAAATTTGAACAAATGTAAATTCTTCTCTATATTTTTAAAGTTATAAGATTTTAAAGTATATTTTTAAATTTAGGTCAATTTTTTAAAATATCTTTCTGCCATCTCAGAAACTTGCTAAGTATTTCATAAAACATTTTTATAATTTGTTATACGTTGATTTTATTACTAGTTAGTGTTCTGGATAACAGTATAATTATACCATGAATTTATATTTTTAAATATTTTTACAAAGTGCAGTAATTCTAAATGGTAATTTAAAAGGCACAGTGTCAAAATTTTGTATGTCTCTGCCATGAAATCAGGCAGATGCAAAGAGTGATTTTTAAGCCTTAGCCTGCAAGTTGAAACAAACACCTTGAACATTTTGAAGGTTTTCAACAGTACCACAGAAGTAGCGCCCTTCAGGACTCGGCTCTATTACTGAATAACAACAAATTCATTCAGAACTCAGAATCCGTGGACTTAATCTGTGGTAAAATTGTTAGTTATCATCTTAAGGCTAATCTACCAAAGAATTGTAAATGATCTCTACAGCGTTCATTTATGATGGTAAGTATTTTTAAAGAGTTAATCATGACAGGGCCAGGTTTTGCCACTTGCCCACGGTACTGAGACCCTTGGCCTTCTGCATACTGAAAGAAGCAGACCTGGGACTGATAATGCTAGATACAAAACAGAGGTATTTATAAAACCAAGTAATGAATATTGATTTCAGAGTTTCATTAAATGGAGACATAACATTGAGTATTATACAACTAATTGTAATATTGTCGTTGCATAAACCATTGAATTACAGTTCCTTTTTTTTTTTTTTTAAGTATGAAGTACAGGTCGGTTATTTTGTTAGCTAGTTACAAAGCATCAGATTCAGAAAAAATATATATCTTTTCTCTCACATACTTTTTGGTACAAAGTGGGTAATCAGATGCTTTAATTACATCTTTTTCTTCATCTGGCATTTATGACATACTTCCTCCTGTGTGTCCAGGAATGAAGCAGAAGACTGGTGTGTACCTTGTAGGAGCTTACAGTACAAAATAGCTAAGGAGATGAGACACTAAATTGCTAGATATTCCAGAGCCTCATGTGTGTGTAAGTCTTGTCTATACTAAAAACCAGTTTTGCCATGATTGATACACCCAGATATGATTAAAATATGACTCTAATTAAAATACCCTGTCTGAACGAGTCTGGAAGAGTCCATCTCCTATGAAGAAGTTTATTTCAGTGTTCCCACTTTTCTGCTTCCAAAGTATTAAAATATGTTGTTGCAGAGTTTTGTCTCACAAAATCTGTGTTACTTCTGCATCAATTGAAAATATTTTTCTAAGGGACCTGTCTAGATGTGATTACATTGTAGATTAATATTTTAGAAAGGTAGCTACCAGAGTTAATGATGCCATGCCATAGGTACTATTTCAGCATTTTATTTTGTAGGTAGCTTCTGTATGGAATAGGTGTAAACTTGTCATATGTAGAGTGAGCGATGAATGGAGCCTTGGAACACATGTCCATTTAAGGAAGGGTAGGGGAGAGAGGACTGTAACTTAAAGAGATGACAGTTGGAGCACTTACGTCTTTTAAATAGGAGTGCAAGTGGCAGGGCACAGGCCAAGAGAAAGGAACCAGTGGGGTGGGGCAGAGTAAAGCTGCAAGAAAGAGGTGGGGGGAGGTAATTTCTGGATCAAGGTGCAAGGGCTTTGAGCTTGAAGTACCCAACTTCAGTGTAACAAGAGTGAAAAGGTATGGAGATACGTTAAGGAGAAGAGGAAGTTGAGACAACTTGTGTCCTAGAAAAAAAGCCTTTTCCCTGCAAGAATGAGGTGGGCACAGAGGGACTGAGGGTGTGAGGGAGGTAGGAAGAATTTGAAGGACGGAAATATATAGGGAAGATGGGAATATCTTGCAGGTGAGTGCAAGGCTGGCGGAGCAGTGAGGTCCCGCCGAGATGGGGTAGCACACACTGAGAGATTTGGCAGCCAGGTGTACTGAATATTCTACTGTAAATCAGCACTTTCGGATGTGAAACAGGAGTAAGTGGTGGGAGGTCAGTGAAAAGAAGGCATTTGTCTATTAAGTGGAGTATCTGAGCAAGAAATCCAGGTCGGGGAGAAAGGTATGTGAGGGTCGAAAAGCGTATGCAGTGAGAAAGGAAGGCATGTAGGGGTTAGAAGTGACAATGGGGACAGAGGTGGATGTGCATAAAGGTAAGGGTGAGATTAAGTTTGCTCTTGGGTGAGAAGTATAAGTTTTCTCAGCCACTTAGGAACCTCCAAATCACTATATAAAAATTACCATTACTACCCTACAGCTGCAGTGTGGTTCCCTGTACTTAATAGTTGCTATTCTTCTCCCCATCACTCTTAATTTCAACTTTTTTGTTCTCTTCTCATTTGGTTTGAACATCCTGAGATTTCCCACCTCCTCCTACTCTGAGGTAGTGATCCTCAACCATGGCGGCATACTGGACTCTACCTGTGGAGCTTAAAAAACAAAAACAAAAAAAACAAAGCAGGTGCCTGGGCCCCATCCCAGAGACTCTGATTTAATTGGCCTGGATTTTTTAAAAATACTTCCCATAGGAGCAATGACTGCCGTTCATGTGTTGCCCATCCTGGAAACCGCCTGGTGAGCACAGGCCTACTTCTCTACCAGGGCCATCTTACACGCATGGCTACGCATAAGGACTCTGTCTTATCTAAGTCCTCCATTTCTTAATATGCTGATGGTGATCATCATAATGGCCACAAAATGGATAAGACAGATAATGTAACATTTATTCACACTACCCCTGGCACAAAGAAGTACTCTACAAATATTAGTTTTGTTAATGTTTGTGTTGCGATTATGTTAGCATTTTTTAAAATATGCTTTTTTTTTTCCATAGGACCACACAAGTTAAACTTAATTTCTTCCCCACACTATTTATTTTGTATCTATACATTATTGCTTAATGAAGAAAAATTGTAGGCTTTGTTTTTAAATTTAAAAAAAAAAAGCTCCATGATTGTGGTGATTACATGGAGCAGGGCTTGGTGCTACAGTGCAAAATGGCAAGGGCTACTTTTCTAAATATTTAACTTTTCAATTTTCTTGATAAGAAAGCAGCCAGAGGGTGGCTCTGTCAGAAACCCGCAGATTACATTTCATAAGGGCTGTGTGGACCATGATTTCCCTAGAATCTCATTGTGGCAGGAACCTTTCCGATGGTAGTTCCTTTTTCTCTTTCACTTTCTCAAGACTGTTTATGCAAGACCCCTGCGCTAATCATGCCGTGTGGTTATTGTTTTAAGTGTCATTAAAAATAATCAAGCATAATCGGCCCCTTATGCCTGTCATTAAGCCTGGCAGGTCCGTAGGGGATAGCCCAACCTTTCTGAGGAGATGCCTGCCCCCACCACAAACTGATGGTTCCAGAGGTAAAAACTCTCACTAAAAGCCAACGTTAAACTTTTAATGACGTCAGCCTACTTGCATTTACAAGCAGTGAAGTGTGTCATCTTTGTGTTGTTATTTATGCAGCATTAACCTTTTTCTCCAGATCATTGAGACTGAAAATATGATGGACCGAATTGTGACTGGCTTGTCTGAGTCTAGTGTCAAGGTGCGGTTAGCTGCTGTCAGGTATGAGCTTTAAATGGTCTGAATAAAAACCCCTTGCCATGTGTTTAACGTGTTTCCTTCCCGGACCTTCACCAAGTAAGCACAGAATCCAGATGTTGCTCAAAAGTCTGCTCAGGTGAATTCAGTGTGTAACGTTTAAACCGAGAAGCTAGCCTGGAAAGCCCACCAAGTGTTCTGAAGTAGTTGAATTAATAATGTCTGTGGCTATACCTGAAGTGTATATTAGTAATTGTGAAATGCCAAGCAGTGTGTTTGAAACGTGTAAGTTTCAGCTTCTTGTGAAGCTAATTTTGATTATTCTTTGTAGATGTTTGCACAGTTTATCTAGATCTGTGCAGCAGCTTCGAACCAGTTTCCAGGATCACGCCGTGTGGAAACCTTTAATGAAGGTAAGGGAAGGAAGGATCAGCAAGTAACACCCATTCCCACGGAGCCCTTACTGAGCTGAGGTAGCTGACGGCATTCCGTGGTCTAGGAGTATGTGTGATTTTTGTGTAGAGCATTTTGAGCAGTTACCTCCTCAAATCTCATGTTCTAAGCATCTTTACACCTGCAGAGTGTGTTTCTGAGGTCAGCATCTCGTGTGACGGGGAAGTACATGCTTGGTTTTCTTTTATTAACTAAAGCTTGAGTTACTCATCTGCTCTCCCTGTGTGTTTAGTATTACACTTTGGACTTACCCCCAGAATCATCTTTGTAATTTTTAGTTATAAAAGGAAAGGAATCAGCCATTTACAGATATAATCTGTTCTTAGTCTTTTGTCACTCCCTTGATATTTTTTAACACAATTGTTGCCTCCTACTTTTCTAACTTCTTTTGGCCTAAGGTCTTTTCTTGAGGGGAAATAATGTTTTTCAGGTCAATTAAATCTGAATTGAGACTTAGAGTATGCTAATAATATTATTCCTAATATAAAAGCACGGTGAGTTTGGCCTCCGGTCCATCTTTATTTTTCTCTTTAAGTGAACATACACCTTGCATTTAATAAACAGAATTTTTTGTTTATGTTTTCTTTTTTGTTTTGTTTTGTTTTTTTCTACCTGCTAAGAAAGCCTCTGGGCATAGGAAAGCTACCAATTTTTTTTTTATTTTTTTTTTTTTTTTTTACTGTAGAGCTCTTGCCTTCAGCTTAAAGCATCAAGGTTACAGTAGAGGCAGAAATAGTCAGGGGAGGCTCCAGGCAGAAGTATGGAATGGACTTTGAAGGCAAAAGGAAGGCAGGAGGATTAGCCAGAGAGAGGAGCAGCATGAACAGAAACAGTACCTTACGGTGTGTGCAGGAAATGTACGATGCCTGTGACTGTAGTAGAGGGGTGGGATAGGAGCCCCAGATGAAGAGTTAGACCAATGCTGTCTTCATTTGAGTGATTTTCCTATTGACACTCTTTCTTGTCCTTAAAGTGCACCTTTTTCGTAGCAGCTTAATCTTTATTTATTGATTCTGTCTATTCACGATTTTCTTTAACTGTGCCCTGTTTCCCAAAATAACTTTTAAATATTTCTTCTGGAGCCAATTTCTCTGATTGCTCAGCTAAGTACCCCTCTCTCATATGATTTGAAAATGGAGCCCTGGCCCAGCCTGTGTTCCTCAGTGGTTTAGTGTCGGCCTATGAACCAGGAGGTCACGGTTCAATACCTGGTCAGGGTACATGCTCAGGTTGCGGGCTCGATCCCCAGTAGGGTGCATGCGGGAGGCAGCCGATCAATGACTCTCATCATTGATGTTTCTCTCCCTCTCCTTCCTCTCTGAAATCAATAAAAATATATTTAATTTTTTTTTTAAATGGAGCCTTGGCTGGTGTGGCTCGTTTGGAGCAATCTGAAAGGGTTTTGTGCATTTGGGTACATGTGGATATAATTACTATCAAACTACTACTTTGTTGCAGTTTTAAAGTATAGATACTATTAAAAGCTCAAAAGTAGATCAATAATTTATTTTAGATATTTCAGTTCCTCTTACTTCAAAGTCTGTTTGTGTGTCTATTGATTTTTCCTCTTTTACTTTTCCATGTTGTTAACTGTTGGTTAACAAACCACAAGAGAATAGCCATTTGATTTTAATTAAAATTTTTATTTGTGATTATTTTTTGTTACTATTTTGGTGAAATTCTATTTGGTCAGTGTTAGAGGTCAACTTCCAGATTTCTCCCTGTCTTACACTGCATTTAGGAAATGCTTTTAAGAATTTCACAGACTCTTCTGTTTTAGTTTATCATTCATTGTTATCTAATTTGAAAATAAAACTTGATAAAGGTACATTAACCTCTATAAAACAATAAATATTTTAAAAAGTGAATCATCAAGCAAAGCAACTTTTTAAAGTCTTGGTACGCACTAACTTATTTAAACCAGTGATTCTAAGTAGTGTAATTCTGGAAAATGATTATTGCTCTTATTTTGCCAACATTCATTGAGCACCCATTTTGTGCAGTGTCATTCGGTTGATACAGGCCAGGGTAACCTAGATCATAGATCTGTAGATTATTCCTTCAGACGCTGAAATTTGTTCATAGAAAAGGGGGTTGGCGTGTCTACACATAGAATTTGAACAGTGTGGACAGTAATAAGGGTCTTACAAGAGGCCATAAACAGTGGCACAGGGGAGGATAGAATGACTTCTGACTGGAAGGGCTCCACGGAGGCTTCTGGAAGAAGATGGCCTTACAGCATGGGTATGGGGTGCGCCTGAGAGATGGAGAAAGGGAATGGAAAGGCAAGGGAAGGTGAACAGCGTCTTAGAGGGGGTTGTGGCAGACAGAGATCAGCATGCATAACAGGAGATTTATCTTTATCAACTAGCTAACAAGTCACAGGAAAATTAAATACAGTATCTTAGGGAGAACTGCTTCTGTTTTGTAATTCTTGCTTATTCTTAACTTGGGAACTTCAGGCTTAATTTAGCTGAAGAAAGCAGATAATATACTTAACTCTATTTTTTTAATTGTGGTTGTTTTTGGTGTGGTTTGTTTTGTTTTGTTTTTGTGATTCTCCATTTCCAGTTTGCATAGCGAGAGCTCCTAGGACTCCTTTTGGGATGACAAGCCTTATCCGGATTTGCTCCCAAATGCAAAGGGTTTAGGTGGAGTGGTTATTGCATATAAGTGGTAGTGTTTATGAAGCCTTCTGTCTTAGAAACTGAAAAGAACAGGTTCTGATAATAGCTAATGGTGGCTAACATTTGTCATCATGTTGTTGTCTTCTGAGTTGAGTGAGAGTCTATGGCATTTAGTTTGCTCTAGACCTGCCATATGCCTGATACTGTGCCTGATAACAACAAAAACTATGGCAATAAATTACCTTTTTAAAACCCTTACTTATATAATCCTTACTATGTGTCAGTTACTAGTCTAAAATCTTTTTGTTTATTGATTCTCACAACAACCCTATGAAGCAGGTACTATTATTATCCCCATTTGACAGCCAAGGAATTCATATACCCATTCAGTGGTTGGGCTGAAATTTTCACTCAGGCAGTTTATGTTCTTAACTTTTTGCCATTATGCTTCCCTTTATTATTCACTATATCACATTTCATCCTAAATAGTCCTATAAACAAAGTGTTGTTTTCTTTAATTCCTCAACTCAAAGGCTCAGAGAGGTTAAGGTGCACACATCTCGTAAGTGGAGGAGTCAGAGTTGAAACCAGGGCTGTGATTCCAGTCCCCTCATTACCTGGCCTGTGCAGTAGCTTAATCCATCTGTGCTTCTGGTCAAACAAGTCCTACTAGGGACACATAGAAAAGTTTTGGGCCCTAGTGCAATTTTGTGTTTCATAAATGGCCCAAGTTAATGAAGTAGAATGTGCTAACTTTCCCCAAAGCAGTCCCCCGATCTTTAAACCTTTACATGGGGCACCCCTCCCTGCCTTGTCTGTCTTTGCACAGCAATTCCCACCCTGGCAGTGGAGCTGTAGCTTCTCCGGCAAGACAGGTGTGAGGGCCGTAGTCAGAATTATAGCACTAGGTAAGGGTTCACACAATATCAGGTCCATCTTTCCTAACTAGCTCTCAAATATGAGAAATCAGGATGAAAGATAAATTGTTTTTTCCTCATTCTTATGATCTCACCTCCATGTTTCTTTCCAAACCATTAATAGTACCCCTTTTTTTAATTCCCTAGGTTTTGCAAAATGCACCAGACGAAATCTTAGTAGTAGCATCTTCCATGCTATGTAATCTTCTTCTTGAATTTTCTCCAAGCAAAGAGGTTAGTATTGATTTTCTCTTCCTAGACTTTGCCTGGTCCTACCAGGGGCTTAGTCAAATAACTTCCATAGTAGTTGACATTGAAATTTGAAGACTAGTTTTAAAAACTACTTTTGATGCTGCAAGAAGGAGGGTAGCAAAATAAATCATTTTTAAATATTGTTATTTTAATTTTCTGTTATCCCTTTTATTCTGCCTGGCATATTCAGATTATTTAAAAGATATAGTTTGCATTCACTCTAAACTGCCTGTAAATGTAAGAAATAATACATAAATAATAGACTATTTTCAAACTATCATTACTAAGGAATAAATTAAGACAATTTTGTAAAACCAGGATTATAAGTAATTTCTGCTGGCATCAGGAAATAATCTTTTTTTTTTTTTTTTAAATCCTCACCTTAGGAGTGAGGGTGTTTTTCCCTTGATTTTTAGAGAGAGTGAAGGGAGGGAGGAGAGGAAAAGAGAGAGAGAGAGAGAAACATCGATGTGAGAGAGAGAGAGACACATTGATTGATTGCCTCCTGCTCTTACCCCAACTGAACCTTCAACTGAGGTATGTGCCCTTGACCAGAATCGAACCTGCAACCCTTCAACCCTAGAGCCAATGCTCTAACCACTGAGAAAAATGGGCCAGGGCCAGAAAATAATCTTTTTAGTGTTTAGTGTTAATGGTAGTTGTTTGAGGAAGGATTACATGTGTAGATATTTTTCCCTTGTTTTATGCATTTTATAAATTATTTGAGCATGTATTATTTCTATAGGGAAAATTAAAATCAGCTTTAATAAAGGAAGGAGAAAACCTTATCCAGTTAATTTTATCATGTTAAAATATCTCTGGTCTGCCCAGTTATGAACTAAGGTTTAGACACTGCCCTTTATTATGCATTTAGTAGAGCCATTTTGGTTGAACTACCTGTCTGCATTGTAATAGCTACAGGCTTCTGACTGGTAATTAGGAAGGCTTTAGTAACAAGGTGGAGGTTCAGACAGTTATTCACCAGCGATAATCTTGGAACAAAAGGGGAGAGACTGGCAGTTATTCTGAAGGATGACAAAGGGGAGATAAGATGCCAGGGCTTCCATCAGTTCTCTGTCCTGGTGGCGCGGATCTGGGTCTGATGACGATCTTGGTTGCAGTCAGTGTGACACCGTTAATCATCCTGCATAGCTGTTGTGATGCCTCAGATCCACCTTCAGCATATTTAGGGTTTGGTTATGCAGGAAGGTAGGTGAGCTCAGGGATGGGATCACTAATACAGCTAGTTTTCCATATTGAAAATAAACTGGACTATAGTTAGCACTGTATTGTATATTTGAAAGTTGCTAAGAGAGTAGATCTTAAAAGTTCTCATCACAAGGGACAAAATTGTAACTATGTGTGATGATGGATTTTAACTAGACTTATTGTGATGATCATTTTGCAATTCATGCTTACATTGAATAATGTTTTATACCTGAAACTAATATAATGTGTGTCAATTATATTTCAATAAGTAATAAACTGGATCTTGAACTGGAAGGTAAGGAAGTGTAATAAGAGCATTATTGGACCAGGTGACAAAATTGGAATATGGACTAAATATTCAATATTCAATAAAAATATTGTTTTGATGTTAACTTCTCTGAATTCGGTGATTGTTCTGTGGTTCTGTTCTCTAAGAGAACATTCTTGTTCTTAGAGTAAACATTGAAGTAGTAAGGGTAAAGGGGCATGATGTATGCACTCTCAAGTGGTTCAGAAAAGATTTAAAAAGGCAAATATGGGTATATAGAATGAAAGAGATCATGATTAAGCAAAATAATATGGCAAAATGTTAAAAGTTGGTTAATCTGGGAAAAGAATATATGTAAGTTCCATGTATTAATCTTGCTACTTTATAAGTTTGAACTTAGTTGAAAATAAGAAGTTTTAAAAAACATACCACAATTTGTACAAGAAGAGGAATGTGTGTCCTTCAAAAATGTCATCATGAAAGGCACTGCTCTATTTCTTGGTATATACATCTCAATTGCTTAAGCCATTTCTAGAATGCACTTGAAAGATGGCCTTTTAAGCATTCATTGGTGATAGTAAATCAGTCCTTTAGGATTTGAATTTTTATAAAATTAACAAAACCCATTTTCAGCTAAGTATCATAAATTAAGTGGTCAGGCTAAAAGTGTGCTATTTTAGCTATAAAACATAGTATGACTGTAAGTACAAGACTTATTTTGCTTGTATCCCTGAGAAATAGTCCTGAAAGTAGTTCTAAAAGATGAATTCTGTTTGGAATAAGATTGATAATTTGGAAGGAGGATAGTTTATCTTAGGTTCCATTCTAAATCAGCCTATTGCTTCATAGTCAGCTTGGAAACAACACATGAAATAGTGAGAGCTATGCCTACACAAAGCTGGAGTGATGGACTCTTGGAGGATGGTGAGACTGAGCCTGTGGAACTAGGAAATGGGGTCATGAGTATGTGTGAAATGAACAGATTGAAGGATATCTCCTGAGTCTTTCAGGACTACCAGGAAAACAGGAAATGACAGGGATTATTTGTGTTTTTAGATTTGAGAGAGAATAATTGTCCTTGCCCTTCTCAAGGTGATTTTTATGGCCACCTCACTCCCTGCTCTGTGAAAGTTGCTTGGACTTGGGTAAGAGTGCAAACAAAATCATAAGCAGAGTGCCAGGGTATGTACACATTTAGTTCACAAACCTGACTTAAAGCCTGTGTTTTTCCCCCCCTTTCCAATGGCAGCCAATTTTAGAATCAGGAGCTGTAGAGCTACTTTGTGGATTAACACAAAGTGAAAACCCCGCCTTACGAGTGAATGGAATTTGGGCTCTTATGGTACGTTTCACTCTTTATGTATGTCATCATTAACAAAGAGAATAGAGCTATTTTCAAAGTTAAAACTAAAGAATGTACTATTTGAAATTGGAGTTTTCTCTTTTAAAAAAACCCTTAACTATTTTAGCTAGTTTTCTTTTTTTTATTTATTTATTTATTTACTTTTAGTTAGTTACTTTTAATTGTTGACAGTATTACAAATATCCCTATTTCCCCTCTTTGCCCCCCTCCCTCCAATTCCCAGCCTACCCCAGGCCTTCGCCACACTGTTGTCTGTGTCTATGGGCTGTTCATATATGCATATAAATTCTTTGGTTAGTCTCCGTTTTCTAAGGACCTAGGACCTAGCAGACTCCATATTCAGCTTTCAGATTTATTTATTTTTATTTTTTTAAAATATATTTTATTGATTTTTTACAGAGAGGAAGGGAGAGGGAGAGAGAGTTAGAAACATCGATGAGAGAGAAACATCGATCGGCTGCCTCCTGCACACCCCCCAGCTGGGGATGTGCCCGCAACCAAGGTACATGCCCTTGACCGGAATCCAACCTGGGACCCTTGAGTCCACAGGCCAACACTCTATCCACTGAGCCAAACCGGTTAGGGCAGCTTTCAGATATAAACATAAGCAAGTTGCTTGGCCACTGTGTGCCTCTATTCTATTAATAAGAAAAGTAGATAGATGTTGAAACTTGACTTAAATTCATTTTGGAAAACAAATTTTCCTCATCGTGAACATATTGATATCTGTATATAGCTACCTTTTTTATTTTTTTGTTAATCTTCACCCTAGGACAGTGATGGCGAACCTATGACACGCGTGTCAGCACTGACACACGTAGCCATTTCTGATGACACGCAGCCGCTGAGGCGGCCGCATGCCGAGGATGAAACATTTGCTGCTCCTGAGGATGAAACATTTGCAAAATAATGTTTTTTCCTCAAAGTGACACACTACCCGAGTTATGCTCAGTTTTTTGGCAAAGTTTGACACACCAAGCTCAAAAGGTTGCCCATCACTGCCCTAGGATATTTTTTCCATTTATTTTTAGAGAGTGGAAGGGAGGGGGAGAGACAGAAAGAGAGAAACATCGATGTGAGAGAGACCTATCAATTGGTTGCCTCCTGCATGCCCCCATGACGGAGCTGGGGATCGAGCCTGCAACCGAGGTATGCACCCGTGAGCCGGGGATCGAACCTGGGACTCTTCAGTCCAAGGGCCAACGCTCTAACCATTGAGCAAAACCCATTAGGACAGAGCTACCTACTTTACAAAGCACTTTTGTGTCTTTGGGGTTTTTTTAAATTTTTTTAATTTTTTGGTATTTTTTATTTATTTTATTGTTGACAGTATCACAGATGTCCCTTTCTCTTTATCCCTCTGTTTCCAGCTCCTGCCCCACCCCAGTCCTTCACCATACTATTATCTGTGTCCATTGGTTATGCATAATAAGCAAATACTTTTAAGTCATTTTCAAAATGCATAGCACAGTATAGTTGTTAATAGTCATTTTGTTATTAAAGTACACAGAAGGCAACATGATAACCATAAGGATATTCTCAAAAGTAATAATGGATTTTGTATTTATTTGAGAAATCTTGAAGATACTCAACTGCCTGTGTCAGAAAGTAATCATATTCCTAATAAAGGAATATATTTAGAAGTGACAGTATCTTTCTCTTGACAGACAGAATATAGGTAATTAACAGGAATCAGAAAAATAATGTGACATAATTAAGGATTTTTTGCAGATTCTATTAGTACTTTGAAAATAATCAGAGTTACTATTTTTTAAAAATATATTTTTATTGATTTCAGAGAGGAAGGAAGAGGGAGAGAGAGATAGAAACATCAATGATGAGAGAGAATGAAAAATCAGCTGCCTCCTGCATGCCCCCAACTGGGGATCAAGCCCACAACCCAGGCATGTGCCGCTGATCGTAATCGAACCCGGAACCCTTCAGTCTGTAGTCCGACGCTCTATCCACTGAGCCAAACCAGCTAGGGCCAGAGTTACTATTAAAAATATAATTTAATAAAGCAAATGTAGACATGATTCTTGAAATTTCTTTAATCCTTTCAGAATATGGCATTTCAGGCTGAACAAAAAATAAAAGCAGATATTTTACGAAGCTTGAGTACTGAACAGCTATTCCGGTTATTATCAGATTCAGATTTGAATGTGCTGATGAAAACATTGGGACTTCTTAGAAATCTCCTCTCTACTCGGCCTGTAAGTAAAATCACCCAGGCTTCCAGATTAGCTACCTCTGCATCTGCATTGTAAAACATTGCCCTCCCCTCCTCTCCCAGCAACATCTACTCACAAATGTGATTGAAAAACTGCTTCTTCCCAGAGAAGCAAGGAGTTGATGTCTAGTCCTATCACCTTCATAGGTGTTCTGGAAGCTGCTTCACCATATATGGCCACCTGACCCTGCATTCCTTCCCTGCCTGTCCTGTCTCCCTCTCCTTCCACCTTGCTGCATATGAGCTTATCTTAATTGGTTACTTTATTCTTACCTGTTTTGCTGGCCATGTGGGTTTTCTTACAAGCCTAAGTAATTATCTCTGGGGCTTCTGATTCTTTCACTTTAGAGAATCCCCTCAGGGCCATTCCAGAGACAGACACCCCACACTCACCCGGCCCACAGTTAGTGGACTGATCGCTGAAGAAGTCAGTGTGGAGAACAGTGGATATATGTCAGAGCAGGAGAAGCTGAGCCTTGCTCTATGGCCCCTTTCATTGTTCTTTAATGGTCCCTGAGCAACATTGTCAGGGGCCTTTCACGTAGATGAAAAAGCATGAGTGGTTTCTTCTCTGTGCCTCACTTGTTGTTTTATTCAATTTATTTAAAGAAAAAAAACCACTTTACCCATTTCTCCCATCCTATCCCCTACCCTCTGCCTACCACCAAACTGTCTCTGTATCTATGATCATAATCTTCTTATTTATATAAAAATATATCTTACATATTATGTATTTTTATTTATATTTCATTTGTTTTTTTAGTCTTCTTTCTACATTTATGCTCAAAGATTTCCACATCTCTGGCTTCCGCATCTCCCTCACCCATTTTTATGTGCCTACTTTTTCTTTAATATATTTGCATTTGATGATCCCATTTGATTATAATTCCATATTCTGTCAAGCCAAGTCTACTCTCTCTTCATCCTAAAGTCATCAAAAAAAAAATGTTGAAGGCAAAATGCAGTTTCAAACACGATTCTTTGGCATCTAGTTCTATACGCTATGGTGTTCTCTTTGAAGTATAGTTGTATATTTAGAAGCCTCTGTTCTCTCCTGTGGGATTTTTTCTTTGTCCCCCAAGTGATAATTGTGGATTTCCCATTGTTTTGCAGCATATAGATAAAATCATGAGCACCCACGGAAAGCAGATTATGCAAGCCGTCACTCTTATTCTGGAAGGGGAGCATAACATTGAAGTCAAAGAACAGGTATGTGTTCCCTTTCTTTGAGGAAAATCTTCTGATTATTCCAAGAAAGATTTGAATTCTTCCCCCTGGCCCTGGCTGGTGTGGTTCAGTGGGTTGGGCGTTGTCCTGTGCACCAAGGTATGTGCCCTTGACTGGAATCAAACCCGGGACCCTTCATTCTGAGGGCCGACGCTCTTTGCCAACTAAGGCAGGGAAGGCTTCTTGGAGGGAATGACACTGAGTCCAGGAGCACAGTCAGTCAGGAATCACTCAAAGTGAAGAGAAGTGAAGGTAATTTTCTCCAACTTTAATCCACATTTTGTTTCCCTTTGTGTTCCTCTAGTAGGTTTCAAAAAAGTTTGGGTTCTAATTGCACATGGCTAGTGGACAGGGCTCAGGCCTTCACCCCGAAGGTCATGCGCTTGTGAACAAGTAGCATTTGGAGAGAGAGGGAGGGAACTTGCAACACTTCTGAAGCTTCCACCAAAGAGGCGACCCCTTTGAGGAAACCTTGTAGTGAAGTAACAAGAGCTTCTCTCGGAAATGGAGTTTTCAAGAAAATATTAAATTATGTTTTCCCTTTCATTTATGTGATAGCATGAACTGTAAGACATGCCTGCCTTTGCCCAGCGATGGCTTATGCCCGGAAAGAAACCACTGAAATGTTTGGGGTCCTTGGGCTTGTTGGCAGTGAGGCCAGGGAGTGAGAAATCAAGACATTCAAAGTGGAACCTGAGAAAATCCCAATTTGAGAGAGCTGAGTCTGGGACTTGGGAGTTCTCCTGATCACTGACCTTTGTTCTTTCCAGACACTGTGCATCCTAGCCAACATCGCAGATGGCACCACAGCGAAAGAACTCATTATGACCAATGATGACATCCTGCAGAAAATCAAGTATTACATGGTAGGCCTTTGTCTCCTTTCATTTATGTGATAGCCACACATGAAAGGCAGGGACTTCAAACAGATGCAGGGCACTCTTCTGTCGTGAAGAAGAAGAAACAACAGCAGGTCCTAGAAGCTATGCCATTGGCAGTGTTACCACCCACCACCCCAGTCCCCACCCTTGTCATCTGATTACCTTCCTCTTACTCAGTGAAGACCTGGGCATTTGGCTCTCAGCGTCCCCATCCCTGCCCTCCCTCAAGGCTATGTGGAGGATCGCTCTCGCCCTCTGGCACCTGTTCTTTGATCCGTTTACTTTCGTGTGTGTGTGTGTGTGTGTGTGTGTGTGTGTGTGTGTGTGTTTGTGTGTTTTAAAATATATTTTATTGGTTTTTTACAGAGAGGAAGGGAGAGGGAGAGAGAGTTAGAAACATCGATCAGCTGCCTCCTGCACAGCCCCCCACCGAGGATGTGCCCGCAACCAAGGTACATGCCCTTGACCGGAGTCGAACCTGGGACCCTTCAGTCCGCAGGCCGACGCTCTATCTACTGAGCCAAACCGGTTTTGGCTGATCCGTTTACTTTCAAACACAATCTGCCACCTGCTTCCAAACATTTCAGCCACCAACTCTCATGACGATGCCCTGGATCTTACCGCCAGAAATTGCCTGTTGCCAAAATGTGGCTATCAAACATTCTTGCTTTTTTCACTGTTGATATCTTCTTGCAGCACCCTAAACATGGGTGCCCCTGTGTTCTCTTTGCCTGCCATGTCAGAGCTGACAGCTGTAGAGAATGGCACAGAACTAGGCTGGCTGGTTTCTTGTTAAATCCAGAACCCAGATAGGCACTCAGCACTGCCTAGTGCCCTCCTGTGGTTCTCCAGCAAGCTGGCACCCTTATTCTCTCTCTTTTTAAAAATTTTTTTTCCATTGATTTTTAGAGAGAGAGTAGAGGGGACAGACAGAGAGAGAGAGAGAGAGAGAGACATTGATTGGTTTCCTCAAGCCTGCAACCAAGGTACATGCCCTTGACTGGAATCAAACCCGGGACCCTTCAGTGTGTGGGCCAAGGCTTTAGCCACTGAGCCAAACCGGCTGGGGCAACACCCTCATTCTCCACAAAAATAGGTTCTTGCCTTCCATTCTTTAAACCTCATCCCTTCTGCCCCTCATCACTCCTAGTGATGACCTCACTTTTTGTTTTATTAAGAGAAAGGAAGCCAAAATCCCTGTTACACCTTGAATAAAATCCATCCTCTCCTTATGATGGCCTGTGAAGTCCCACATGACCTGACTTGTCTTTCTCAGTTCACACAAGCGATACAGCTCCTTCATACCTCAGACCTTTTCAGGAACTTCCCCTTCCTCTCAAAACCCCTAGCCCTACCTCTTTGTACAACTGGCATTGTCTTCGAGTCTCTGCTTAAATGTCGCCTCCTTCAAAGAGATCTTTTCTGTGCACTCCACCTAAAGTAGGTTCCTACCCCTCCCCCTTCCACTTTTCTCTGTCACAGCAATTTGTTTCTCAAAACATATTTATTTGCATGAATGATGAACTTACACATAGTAAATGCTTATTGTTGTACTGTATACAAGTTCATTTATTCAACAAATACAGCCTGAGGGTAGGAGCAGATGATAAGTTTTGTTTTGTTTGTCTCAGTGGAGCCCAAGCTGGACACCTCCTAAAAAAAGTCTTGGCTTGTAGAAGGAGAAAAGAATCACCAATCATAGAATGTAATTGAGGAAGCCACATCCATTTCTTTGTCTCTGCTTAGTAGAGAGAGAGTCCTGCATGGTCAGATAAGTCTGTCCTAGCATATATCACTGGCATTTCTCAGATGTGAATAAATTATTTAAATGTTCTGGGATGTGTGTGTGTGTGTGTGTGTGTGTGTGTGTGTTGTGTGTGTGTGTGTGTTTTTTTTTTTTTTACACCAGTAGGAAAACCACTTGTAAAGACTGTTCAACCATTGGGCCCTTTTTCATTTAGGAGAAAGCATAAATGATAAATGATCCAAATGGTTGTACTTTCAGTACATAAAGAAAAATAAATAGAATTGTGTTTCAGACAAATAGGTGGCTCCTTAACAATAGGAGACATTCAAGATAAACCAAATAGAGTCAAGTTTTTGGAGCTGTTCCTACAGAAATGAGAGTAATTTGAATCAGATTATCAGCAGCTGAAGAGAGAAATACCAAATGCACATCCATCCAGCTTATTGGCCGCTAGTGGCCTGAAAGTTTTCTAACAGAAATAAGGCATAGCTTAAATCTAAAGCACAGAATTGTCATGTCAGTGTGGATTAAAGGATAAATTACAAATGGCACCTATGGCCCTGGAGGTGCTTTGTGTGGCCAGCCAGAGGATGTCTAAAATTGGAATGTGAGTGTTTTGGCAAGGCTTTCCCAGTTTGCCAGATTCTCACCATTTCCTATTGTCTTTAGTCCAATCCATTCCCCCATTAGTGCTAACTTTGTGGCCCCTCAAGACATTTGAGTTTGAAGCCCCTGCTTAAAACTTTTAGGCTGTTGGGATTGCTTATAGTATGTCACAAAAAGATGGTCTAAAACGAGATTACCTCCATTTTTATTTTTATTTTCTGCATCAAATAGGGTCATTCACATGTCAAGCTGCAGCTTGCCGCGATGTTTTGTATATCAAACCTCATATGGAATGAAGAGGAAGGTAAGAGATTGGTGAGATTTGTTCTGAAATGATGGGAGGGAAGTCCTACTCAGGGAAGGCAGCAGGCGCCCCTGAGATCCTGAGTTGAGGCACTGCTTACTGGGCCCCAAGCACCCAACACTGTCGCCCTGAGAAGCTGTGGGACTAGCCTGAGTCAGGTGGACAGTTAACACTGAGCCCCCACCTTGGAGTCAACACTGTAGAAGTAGGTGACAGTCCCTGCCCTGAGAGAGCTGAGGAGGGCAGGGAGAGGCACTGGAAGAAGAGAGGTGGGAGTGAGTGGGAGGACAGGCCTTTCACTGTTGCAGAGGAATGCATATAAGGACTACGGGCACATAAGCTTAATGGAGAAGAGGGTGCATTGGTGAGAAATGAAAAGTACGTGTGACTGTGAAGCAGGCAGTCTGTCAGGAGGTCCTCCACCTTGGCTGTTTACTAGAACCTCTGGGGAATTGGCACCAGACTAATTACATCAGAATCCGGAGGCGTGGGCTCCAGGCAAGAGTTTTTAAAACTCCCCAGATGATTCCAACTCCCCCGATGCAGGAGAGCACTAGGTCTCATTGCTGGGTTGGCTGCATAAAAATCACCTGGGGAACTTTTGAAGATGCAGATTTCTGGGCTCCATCCCTAGAGATTCTGGTTTACTTGGTCTAGACGGGGTCAGTGCAAAAATGAGTCGCGGAAGCTCTTCAGTGGGGAGGAAGGACTCCAGGTGATGACTCTGCTCAGCAGCTGTATCCAGAACAAAGCAGGAGGAGGAGAAATTGGATTCAACGTACAGACCCTAGAGTCCAAGTCTGGTGCCAGGGCAACAAGGCTTCCCTCAGGAGGTCCTAGTCTAGTTGGAAGCTAGACCAGAGCCGTGTCAAGTTGGAACTGCCACATGCTAACGAGAGGCAGCAGGAAGTGCTGGGAGGTCAGTGGAGGGTGGAAGAGAACAGAAAGAGGAGACCAAGACCTGTTGGGGCTAGGAAGAGCCTGGCTTGGTGTGTCCAGAAAGAAGTGAAGCTGGGGCCTGATGACAGAGGACCTGGTGCCAGGTGTAAGAAGCTGACCTGGTCCATGGAGAAGTTAGCTGAGGAGCAGACCTCAGGACAGACTGCAGGAAGGAGGGTGAGAGGCAGGGAAACCAGTTAGAAATCTGTTGGGGAATCCAAGCCAGAGGGCATCCAAACACAGGGAGAGGAGGCCCAGGGAAAGAAGGGACAGTGAACTCTGGTGAAGTAAGGCTCCAGGTTGTTGATTGTACACTAAGGTGAGCACCTGTCCGGGTCTGTGCCCAGTAACCTGTTAGCTTTAATCTCTTAGGTTCACAAGAACGCCAGGATAAGTTACGAGACATGGGCATTGTAGATATTCTACACAAACTGAGTCAGTCACCAGATTCAAACCTTTGTGACAAGTGAGTATCGAAAGGGCCTGCTTTGGGGTACTTGAAGAATTTGAATTGCCTAGCAATTAACATGGCCAAACTTAAAATCTTTTAGATTCTTGGATTCCTTTTTTAATTTTCTGTGAGCCAACTGTGTGACATTTGAGTAAGAGGTAAACTAATGATTAGCAAATTGATAAAGATCCTCATCTTACTGTGAATTAACATGAGTCGGGGCTGTCCTAGTGGGTATCTAGAAAGGACCCAGAGGCCATTCCTTACAGTCCTTTAATCATTGGAATAGAAATGCATGTGGCTTTCTGAAAAGCAGAAAGGAAGGCATTCATTAATAAAACATTGCCTCAAACCCTCCCTGAGCACTGCCTTTTGCCTGCCTGGCCTGGCTGCTGGGGATACAGCAGTGACCACTGAGGAGTCCCTGTTGTCAAAGAGCTCACCCTTTCTTGGGAGAGGCAAGAATCATAATCAGAGATCCCTCTAACCTCAAAATAGTCAAAAGTGTTCTTCCTAGCTGTGTGCACTCCCTTATAACGCAGCCTTCACTTTTCAGCTCACTTCCGTACATAGCAATGACTACAGCAACGCACATCAGCTCTCATCTCCAGATTCTTAAGCACAACCTAAGCCCTTCATGGCCTGGCCTTGCCTTTCTCATCCTCTACATTCCCCCTCCAATCCCATGCCCACCCTACCTACCCTCTCCAGTATCACATCTTCATGTTCATCTTGATTCACCATTTCAGTCTCCTCTCCTCTGAATCCCTATTCATTCAGCAATTGTTTGTTTTTTAATACTAACCTCTGCCAGGCACTGTTTTAGGCATTGGTGATATAACGGTGAATAAAATTAGTGAAGTCCTGCCGAAACCGGTTTGGCTCAGTGGATAGAGCGTCAGTCTGTGGACTGAAAGGTCCCAGGTTCGATTCTGGTCAAGGGCATGTACGTTGGTTGCGGGCACATCCCCGGTAGGGGGTGTGCAAGAGGCAGCTGGTCGATGTTTCTCTCTCATCGATGATTCTAGCTCTCTGTCCCTCTCCTTTCCTCTCTGTAAAAAATCAATAAAATATATTTAAAAACAAAAACAAAACTGCTTTAAAAAAAAAATTAGTGAAGTCCTTGCCTTCATGGCACTCTACATTCTAGTACAGAAGATGGACAGTAAGCAAACAAATATGGAATATGAGAGCAGGAAATGAGATTTACTATGAACAAAAAGCAAGTTGAGGGACTGGAGAGTAAGAAAATTTCTTTTCACACAGATTAGTCAATAAAGGCCTCTCTGAAAAAGTGACATTTGATCAAAGGCCTGGATGAAATGAGTCTGCCAGGCAGATGTTCAGAGGAAGAGTGTTCCAGGCAGAGGGGGCAGAAAGTGCAAGGCCCTGAGGCAGTAATGAGCTTGACATGTTCAAGGAATAGCAGGAAGACCACTGGGGTTGGAGGAAATGGAACCGGGGGGGAGAGAGAGAAGGGGGCTCAGGGAGGAGGTGGGGAGCATGTGAAGAGCCTTGTAGCCAATAGTGAGGCCTTTGGATTTCATTCAGAGTTTAATGGGAAGTCATTGGAGAGTTTTGAGCAAAAGAGACATTATCTGATTTGAATTTTTAGCAGATCACTCTGGTGGCTGTGTAGAGAATCGTCTGTAATAGAGCAAAAATTGAAACAGGGAGACTAGTTAAAGGCTGTTGGCCTGAGCATAAGAGATGAGGGTGGTAGTGGTAGAAGTATTGAGAAGTGGTGTGATTCAGGACTTAATCTAAAGGTAGAGCCAACATGATTTGCTCAGGGATTTGATATAGGATGTTAAGAAAAGAGAGAAAAAGAAACTGCCTAGAATTTTAGCCTGAAGCAGCTGCATAGTGGCTTGTCATTGACCAAGATGGTGAAGAATATGAGCGAAGTGGGTAGGGATAGGGAGATCAAAAGTTCGTGTTTGGGCGAGCCAACTTTGCGATGCCTATGAGATAAACGAGGGACTTGGAAGAGTGGGGCTGTGCATATAAATACGGTCATTCAAGGGTAGGATGTAGTGTCAGCCATAACGTGTTTCTATAGGAAAATTTCCTTGTAGAACTCACCTCATAACTTAGAGACAGTTTGAATAGAGCTTTCTGTTCCGATGTGTTGGTCTGTTTGTAACTATCATCTTTATAGAGTCTTAGATAATTGCAAGAATATCCCTTAGTATACTACTTTTAAAACTGTAGATTATATCTATTACTTTGCTATATAGAAACTGCACTTGAGGCCAGCTTATTGCATGCCTAGTCTACATGGTATACTTTCATCAGCCAATAGTAACTGAAAATGTTAGCCTTTCCTCCATTAACATAGAAGGGAAGACCATTGCTAAAACCTGACTTCCTAATTCCCACAAGCTCATAACAAGAGCAGTAAAGGAGGCCTCCTCAGTCCTAGCTCAAAGGAAGACACCTTTACCAGGATCAGGATAGGTCAAGTCGCTGCCCACATTGCATCTTTTCCTCTCCAACTAGTTACCTTCTTTCCCAATCATAATAAACGCACATCCCACATTGTCAGTGTCATTAGGAGAAGATGTAGATGAGCTTGTAACCCGTTCTGAGGCATTGGAACCCTGACAGCCTCATCCCATGAGCTCCTGGCCCCTTCTGTGCACCTTTAGTCAGCACCTAAACACCTTCCTGGGTCAATTTTAGTTTCCCAAACCCTAAGCTTCCTCCCCAGTGTCCTGTAGCACTAGGTAAAACCTGCATGGCAATAGAACATAATCCCAGGTCCGAGGCAACTCTGTGCCAGTGACAAGGAAAACTGTAGACTGTCACTGGGCTGCAGCAGGTGTAAGGGCTAGAGCAGCCCTGTCTAAGGGAACCACTGAAGAGGAATGGAGCCAGCCTGGTTTGGAAGTGTCTTCTGACTGCAGAATTCTGCCCCTGCGGGCAGGTGCCCAGCTGGGCTCACCCAGTTCCCTTTGGGGAATCTAACATTTTAGACTTCCCCCACTACCATCTTTGAGCCGCAGGGTTTTCCCCCTTATTGATACTTCTGAGATGATGGCTAACAGGAACTTTGTGATTTCAGGGCCAAGACGGCGCTGCAGCAGTATCTGGCGTGACGGGAGCACCCGGGGCACCCGCGAGCATCCCACATCCTTGGTAAAGGAAGTACAGGAACTAGCCTCATTTGATTCCTTCTATTTGCACACGTCACCTTGGACTGCAGGGAGCTGTTTTGCAAAAGCAATTTGGTAGGCTTAGATCTCAAATTCATCTTGAGAACATATTTTTGAGGTAGTAATTTCCTCAGAGGACTATTGTGTTTTGTTTTGGGGGTTTTTTCTGAGCTACCTGGACTCTTTATTAGAACAATCAATCATTTTCCTTTGGACCTACAATTTTTTGCCTATGCTGCAGCCACTTTGTGAGTGAGAATGAGTGTGTCTGTGCATACACAAATGTGTGTGTACGTGTGTGTGTGTGCACATGGGTCAGGATGAATGGATGTGTGTGTGGGGGGGATACCTCAAAATTTTCTTTTCTTATTTTGTGTGAAAATCTCTTTTCTACAGATTTTCCAGGGTTTAAGCATTGCTTGCTGTATAAAATAACTTTACTGAATTATATACAGTTTGAATGAAATGTTATTTTAAAAACAAAACAATTGTTAAGTGTTCCATAAAGGTTATGTTGAATTTTGATCAGATGAATATTTGTAAGTAAAAAATATATGCATTTCTGAACCTCAACTTACATAGATTTTCTTTATAAAAGAACAAAGAAAAAAAAAAAAGAAAAAGAAAAGGTTGGCTATAGTTGGCCTGAATAACAGGCACAATATATGGTGCTGTGCAAAATAGTGAGCTAGCATCTTACTGCCGTCAATATCAGCCTAATCCAATAAGCTCTCAGACTTCCAGGTCAGATGGACAGGGTGAAGGAGAGTGGGGACAGAGTCACCATAGGTTTTTTTGAAACATCAAAGGGAAACATAACTACTGATAGTGGAAGCCCAGCCATAACTCTGGGCTGCCCTTGGCAGGAACTGGGCACGGAGCGCCTCCCAGCCGCCCTCAACCCTGCCGTTGGTGCAGCAGTATCTGGCAGGATTTGAACCAGCTCCAACTAAAGTAGCTCATCACTTCCTGGAAACAAAGTCTGGTCACCTTGTGCTGCCTGAAGCAGCACACATCGCTGTGAAACTCCGGAATGCTCTTCAGACCCATCTGTGGAAAGAAGCAAAGAGCAGGATAGTGTGGAAAGCTGTTTTTCTCTTCGCGACACTGCTGTTGAGTGTCCTTTTGTAAAATGAAATAGGAATTTTAGTGAGAGATGCAGCCAAGATCTTTTCCTGCAAGAAGCCAAAAACACTGAAGTTAGCGAGAAGGAAAGGGACTCTCCCTGGGAGGAGCGAAGAGGAGTCCTTTCCACAAGCGAGTGTGCTTGGTCCTTCTGCAGCCTTCAGCGTGGCGCCTGCTCCACCTGCCAGGCCAGCTTCCAAGTGTACTCGACCGAGATTGCTCTTGACTGAAGGTAGAACCAGCCTTCCTTTCCCTTTGTTAAAAGACGGTCAAAGGCACTGTGGCCAGGAAGGGAGTCTGCGGCCAGAAGCTTGCCTTGGGCGCCTGCCACACAGGGTCCCGAGCCCACCAGCCACTCCTGATGAGGTCGCGCACATCGCGGGCACCCGCCACCGACCTGACCTTCCTCGGAAGATTCAAATATGTTTGATTGCAGATGAATGTTTTTAAATGTATTTAACGCAATTTTTCCTGTTCTCAACCTGACCACGCGAGATTCAAACACAGAGATTTCCAAGTTTTTACTTTCTCAGAACATCATTGATTTAAAAATCTGTCCCAACAGGCACTTGGGTTTTGTGCAGCTGTCAGAGTGCTAATGTGAGGACATCCTTGCTTGGCACTTGTAACACAAAACAGTATGGAGTTGGTATTTAAAAGTACCAGGTAAATATACAGAAACCAATAACGAATTGCTGAGACAATCTTGAACCCGGATAGCATTAGGAAGCTAACAGCCCAATGAAATAACACTTTCACACTTAAACTCTGTGGATAAATCTTGCCTGTGACTATAAACAGATGATCAAAGAAAAAGTGCTTTACTATAATTAACTTTTCTGGTTTCAATGAAGGAAATGTATTTATTAAAACAAAGCTGTTTGCTGCTCTACACAGGTGCAGTGTTCTGTCAGCAAGAGGTGGGAGGAATGGGATGTGATCTTGTGTCTTCTCCCAAGTTCTTAACTAAGCTTCTCGCTCTCTCTAATACTGCATTCTGTTTCTCCTTTTGTGCCCTGATTGTAACCCAAAACTTACGAACTAGAAAAGAATGTCCAATTTAATGAGTTGCATTTTTTTCCCTTGAGCACTTTATGTGGAACAATACGTGTTCTCCTGGTAGTGTTTGAATGATATGATTTTAACACATGCTAATAAAAGCCAAGAGAGATCATGGCAACTTCTATAAAGGAGTCTGTTTTCCAAATGTCTAGAACGCAGGAAACATTAGAAGATAGTGTGTACTGGCTTCTGCAACCTGTGATTCTTGGTGAGTGAGAAACCAGGAAGTGACTTTGCATTTCAGAGGGGGTGGCTGGTGCCGGAGAGTCACTGCAGCTTCCAGGGGCCTCTGCAGCAGTCTGGGGGCCCTCTCCTCCTGGCCTCCTGAAGGCCAGCAGACCCTTTATAGGTGGCCACTCCCAGCCACCAGGATCCCCCCAATGTTGTGTCCCCCTCCGTCCTCTCCTCTTCCCCTTCGTATGCCACCTGGACTCGGGCCCAAAGCTTGGCAAATGACCAGCTGCACAGTGCACGAGCCGCTGCTGTCCCTCTGCAAGGACTCACAGGCACGCCACTCCCCTGCTGTTCTTGTCCCACCTCTAGAATGTAGAGAAGCACCTCCTAGCTCTTGGTCTCACTAGAAACAGGAAGAAAGCCAAGGACACCTGCCCCAGAGCGTGAGGGGAAGATGGGGAGGTGATTGGCAGGGGAGGGAATTCCCCTGTCGCAGGGGAAACTTGGAATTGAGGCCTGAGAGAGAAGGAGTCGAAAGGGAGACTGACCCCAGATCCTGATGGAGAGTCGACAGGGCGTGATCCCAACTCCTTGCCACCTGGGATAGAGGCTGGTGCCCCAGCCCTGCCCCTTTCCACTGACTCCCTGATTGCTGGGCAAGGAGGCACATGTCAGTTCCCAGCATGAGGGGGGTTTTGACCCATGACCTAGCTTCAGAGGAAGCTGAGGGACACCCCAAACCCAAGGGCCAGATGGGGCCCACTTGAGCCACCTGCCTTTGCCCCTCTGTCAGCAGCCTGGGCTCCTGACCTTGTTGGCCAGGCACTCAGCCCTCTTGCTGAGAGGAACCTCCCTCTCTCTCCATGGGGCTGGGGCTGCCCTCCACCCTTTCAGGTACTCACACCCCAGATAGCAGCCACCCTGCAGTCCCAGGGGGGTTTCTTCTGTCGGAGGAAGCCAGGCCCGGTCTCTGCCAAGGAATTCTGCCCGCCGAGAGTGGGCTGACACTTTAGCCAAGCTCTGGGCCCTTCTCTCCTCCATCTCCATTCCACCACCTCCATTCCTCTGCCATGAACCTTCTGGATTCTGGGGAAAATGCCCTACTGTGTAAAGGAAGGAAGGGTGTGTCAACACTCCTCCCACTCTGGCCCTGTGACCCAGGGCCCCCCGTTTCTCCCCCAACCCTGCCACTCCCAGCCACTTCCTGGGAAGGCTTACGATGGTCACAGACACCAACACATCCTCCTCCACCCAGGCTCAGTCCTCGCCTACTCTTCTCTCTTCCCTGCTTCATTTCTCGTCTCTCATCTCTCCAGTGATGGATGATCCTTGGCTTCCCAGCTTCTGGGGAGATCAGACAGCTGTCAGCTGGGTGTACTCCTAAGCCGCTCATTCAGAGCCACACAGCACCGGCGGTGTGGAAAACCAGGCCTAGGGCTCTGGTGGTTCTCCAAGGCATTTGCCAGCTCTCACTAGAAGCTGACCTCAAGCACAGAGCAATTGAGTCCCCCTCTTGAGCCCACTCCCAAAGGGAGGAGCACATCCCCATGATGGGCTAGGGGTCCGACTGTCTGCAACAGTGGGTTCAACTTTCTTGATGTGCCCTGTCAGGGAGGGCTCCGTTGTTTCCCACGGGGGCCTGTGCGGATGCTGATGAGCACAGTGGACAGCGTGTTTCCATCGGGAGGTGGCTCAGGTCTCCACTTTCATGCTGCTCGGCTCAGCCTCTGCCTCCAGTGCCAGCACATGCGCCCTATGCCAGAGGCAATGCACCTATGAAGAGCAGTCTTCTGGGGGCGAACTGCCCGTTTAAAGAACTTCAAGTCAGAGGAGCAAAGTTCTCTGGAGAAAATCAGCAAATGAAAAGGAAATCGCTGACACTGGCCTCGTGATGCCGAAGAACACGGCCTTTTGCTCACTCCGAGAGGAAAGATGATGCCTGGGCTTAATGAATTTACAAGTAAACCAAAGAGCAAGCTGGTAAGAGGGAGTGGCTGTGCATGTTGATATTCATGGGGTAATAATAGTTACTTTTTACTGAAAACCGGTTTCCCTCGAGGGCACAACCGTGGAGGGAGGGCAGAGTCAGGCAATTCCGTGAAAGCTGGAGGCCACCAGGTCCCCGAGGAGCTCTCGGGTTTTAAAATTAGGCTTTAGCCAGAATCTAACCCAAAAAAAGTGGGGGAGGGGAGCATCAGGAAAATTAGATGATCCTGGCTCCAATGAAACCCCAAGCATTGCTTAGGAGCACCCCGATTTACTAAGGACCCGGTGGCAGGCCTGCAGCATACAGGACTGCCCGTGTGGCGTGGACAGGCAGCATGAGGGCTTAAGGCCGGGCCTCACCTATCTGCCTCCAAGCCCGTAGGCCTGGCAGCGTCGTATCCAGTCCTGTTGCACTGCTTTCAGGTGCATAGTTACCAAGTTAAGCTCTGAAATTGTTTAATCCATAAAGTAGATTTATTCCAGTGTTTATTGGGGAAGTACTGTCCTGTGTAACCCCGTTTCCCCGAGACAACACAGCAGAGTACAACTAATGTCCGCTTATTTTGTAAAATTCCAGAAATAGCCCAAAAACAAACAAACAGGTATATGTGCTATATACTGTTTAATAAGGCAGGAAACTATATTTTATTATTCATGAAAGATAGCTAAACTAAAAGAAATTGGTGCTCAAAAGAGTAAGATCCGATTCTAGAGCTTTCCTTAAGCGCAGCAGATGGGAACGCACTGACATTTCACTTGCTGGCCACGCCCTGGGTCACGTGCTTCGGAGGCAGCACATCCACCTCAGTGCACATCCTCAGGGGAGGGAAGCACCACTCCTTCCTCGGGGTCTGTGGGACGACAGATGCTCTGTAGGATTCCGGAAACAGCCCCGTCCCAGCCCTCTGTCCCACACACCGTCCACCAAGAAACAGAGGAAAAGGGGTCCTAGCTACATCACAGACAATAAAGTTAGGGGTCAGGGTGGAAGGGACGGCAACGAGAGGTCCTGATGTGTGTGTTAGGGACCAGGAATTAAAGAAGTAAGAGAATGAGGAACATGGGTTGAGCGCTTAACATGTGTCAGGCACCAGGCTAAGAACCTGGCACCCATGGTCTCCTTTCGTCTTCACAACAGCCCTATGAGGAAGATCCTTATCACAGAGGTATTATGATGGGGCTAAAATGGATCTGTCATTATCTCCATTTCACAGATGAGGAAACTGAGGACCAAAAAGGTAAATCGTTTTCCAGAGGCTATTCAGCTGGTAAATAGTGGAGCCAGGATTCAAACCCTGGATTACCTGTCTTCAGTGACCTTGACCCTTGCCCCTTAGCAGGAAAAGTGCTGGGTAAGTGGGAAGCACACTCTGCTCCTGACAACTAAAAAAGCAGGACACGTCAAGAAATGGGCGGAACACCAGCTCCCTGTGAGGCTGTGCGAAGCCGTGCCGGCAGGAGGCTGTGCACTTTTTCACGGGATGTGATCTGGGCTCAGCCCTTCTGGAATTCTATCCCCGTGCTCAGGATCACCTGAGGCCCAAAAGTCAGCCTCATGATCTCCCAACACTCCCCAATGGCCCCGATGCGTATTCCCCAGCCAGTTCGCTCTCCTTATACTTCAGTCTTGGACCTCAGGGAGACCTGCTTGTTTCCAGTTGCCCCTCCGAAAAGGACGACCCCGTCCCATGACCCTGGGGACATAAGGAAATGCACCGGGGGCTCTGAGGGCGGGTGTCAGAGGAAAGCGGGCCCCGCAGGGCCATGGCTTTGAGGAATCGCAGCTCGCACTCAGGTGTGTGAACTCGGTACTTCCCGGGATTTCTAGAATCCATTGCACCCTCAGCTTGCCCTCAGCTGGCAGGGGCCACACCTGTCCTGCTTTACCTTGCCCTCAGAACACCTAATTTTACTTGGCTGCATTCAGATCTTGAGAAAACGAGGAACATAGCAAACATTTAGGTAAATATATTAGTTAAAACCCAAACATTTGGGCACACACGGGTTATCACCATTTCAGATCTGCATGGGGCCTTCTCCCAAGAATCCCCTCCCCCCACCTCACATCCTTTGCTTTTCCCAGGATATTCACGCCCTGGTCCCTTCAGGCTCAAACTAGAACCGCAGACCTCGGCAGCAGGAGCAGGAGCAGGAGCAGGGCCAGGCCTGACTCTCCACGCGTGGAATGGGGTAAGTCCCGTGCGCTCTGGACGTCTTAGGTTTCTCACCCATATTTGGAGGTGATGACTCAGTATGTTTTTCCCAAACTGTGGGGGCTGAGGGATACGAGGGTGACAGAGCGCCCTTCTGTGTAACCCTCTGCTCAGCGACCTCACCAGGGGCCTCGCATGGGGCCTGCAGAGAACAGGGGAAGTGAGGGGATGGCATCTGGCCACTCACTGGCTTGGGTGTCGGCTTCCAGAAAGTCCTATCTTCCCAGTGGTTTCCACAGGAAAATGCAAAGAAACTTGGCAATGAAAATACGGCTTCAAAGTAAGAATGCCGCAAGAAAATGTAATGGGATTTAACAGCAGCACTCTTACTCCGCACATTCAAGCTGGTGAGGACTGCGGCTGCAGCTGTATAATGGCTCCTGTCTGAGCAGGACCTTATCAGATCGGACACTTGGTGGTTATTATCTGCCTCCTCCCCCCCCGCCCCCCCCAATATATTCACTAAAGATGACTAAAGACCAAACCTGCCTGGATGACTTACCCAGAGAGGCTTCCGGGACGTGGTCTGCAAACGTAACGCTGGGGAAGAGCAGAGCCAGCTCTCGGCGGGCGTCCTCTGCGTCCCGGCTCCCGTGGACCGCGTTAAAGGGCACTTCCGTGCCGTACTGAGCACGGAGACTGGGAGCATTGGCAACATGGACAAGACACAGTTGTTTCATTTGAAGGAGAAATGTTTTGCTCTCTGGCAACATGGTCACCAGCTACCAGTGGGCACCCTGCATTTCTGCGAAATGGCTTTCTCTCTGTTGGAAACGCCAGGAACAGCAGCCAGGGTGACAGGAGCGGACATCTGTCCCGCCAGGGCAGCGTTCTGGGCACACTGCCTGGTACTTCATCTCACTTGTGCCACAGCCCTGGGAGGGAGACTCTGTTTGAGCCCCAGTTTCAGAATGGTGTGAGTCCTGGTGGAAGCCCAGGGGCTGCCGTCTTACTGATGTTATAACCAGGGGCTGGCACCTGCTACGGGCTTTGGATAGGTCTGCCGAGTCAACCCCTCAGTAGTCCCATCAGCTAATGCTAATATTGCTGGGACTTCCTGTGTGTCAAGCACTGTCCTAAGTGCTTCATACATACAGGGTGTCCCCAAAAAACGTATACATACTTTTAACAGCTGACAGCTCCATTTTGAAAGTGAAATGTATTTTAATAAACATTGCCTTTATCATTATTCAAAGTGTGTGTTACATTTTGGAGGGACACCCTACATATATATATATATGCTCATTTAATCCTCACATCAGCATCTTTGGCAGGTCCCATTATAGCACCCATTTTTCAGATGAGGGAATCGAGGCAGAGATTAAAGCACGGCCCAAGGTCACACAGTAAGAGGAAGAAGAGAGGTTCTGAATTCTGTCTCTTAACCATGCCACTCTATAGCCCCCTTGATAGTTGCTCAGATCCCCATTTTACAGATGAGAGAACGTAGACTCTGCGAAGGGACGTGCCTGAGAGTGTGGTAACCTCAGCTTGACCACGGGGCTGTCTTTCGCTAGCCCAGGCTGCCTCCTAGACGAATGTCCCTGGCCCCTACAGCTACCAGGTGCAACCTCGGTTACTTAGCCTCTTGCTCATTTCTTTCCTGGTGGCTGGGCCGCTCACAGCTTCAGAGGAAAGACAAACGTGGTGCATTTGGCAGTGGTGGTGTCAGGCTAGAAACACACAGGGGCGAGGAGCAGACCAAGGACAATATGCAGAAGGGCGTGTCACGCTCAGGACACCCAGGGAGGGGAGTAGGCCCTGAGGGGCTTGAGTGCAGTGCATATTCCTAGACCCCATCCAGGCTCTGACTTGGCTGGCCTGGGGGGGGGGGGGGGCCTGGGATCTGTGTTTCCTGGGTGAGTGTTGCAGGTGGTCCTGAGACCACCCTTTGGGACCCTCTGGCTACAGGGAGAACAGTGAGGCCTGGGCCCAGCAGCGGCCTTCAGAATTGGGCAGAGGAGGCCGCAAGGAGGCAGTCACAGGAGGCATTCGGCCAAGGGCCGGGGACTGGGTCAGAGGGTGAGGATGTCAGGGTCTCCCCCAATATATAACAAAGGCGGGTCATGGCCATCAGGCAGGGCTCTCCGCTTCCCCGGGTGCAGGTTCTGAGATGGATGTAGGGACCCCAGCTAGTGACATCACCTGTCAGGCTGCTCCCTCCTGGCCACGTGTGGGTCACAGGGCCCCATGAGGGCTCGCCAGGCAGTGGCAACGTCCTCGGTGTCCTCAGTCCTGGTGAGGATCAGGAGGTGGCTTGGCCCACTGCACATGTGATGGACCAGCTTCTCAAATGCCTCCTGGAACAGGGAGGGGAACGGCCCGAGAGTCAGCGAGGCCCATCCCATCCACAGGATGGGTGGGGTCCGTGAAGGGCCCCTGGGAGGGGTGGTGGTGATGTCCCCCCCACACCCAGAGGAACCAGGAGTAAGCTAAAGGCAGGAAGATGAGACTGGGTTGACTCATTTGAGGTTGAACATGAGATTGTTAAGAAATTAGGTAGGGGCAGTTTTTAAAATCACATATGTGGAAATCCTGTGGATGCTGGGTAACCAAGGGTGGGGTGTAGTTGAGACTTTTTTTTTTTTGTTTCTTTGTTTTTGGGGTTTATTTTTGTTTTTTGGGTGTGTTTTTTTTTTGGGGGGGCGGGGTGGCAGTACTTTAGAACCCTTCCTCTTCCTTCAAGTAACAGCTCTCTGGTTCTCCTTCCTGAACAGCCCTTCCCCCATCGTTTGGCCCTAGTCTGGCTGACAACCATAATGTCTGTCCACACCCCCAAACCTCCCATGCACACACACCTCAACTAGAGGGAGGGCTGTGACCAAGAGAGGCAACCAGCTCCTTCCCCCAAGTCCATGAGCCAAGCAGATGCAAAGGGAGGTGGCTGACCCCGAATTCAAGGGCAGCACCAGGGACCCTCTGGCTACAGGGAGAACAGTGAGGCCTGCACCCGAAGTGACTGCCCCTGAGGTTTCGCTCCTAACATTCCCGACCACTGTCTTGGTTCTTCTCCCCACCACCTTCTCATTCAACTCTTCAATCCCCAGAGTTATGGAGTATCCTTTCAATAAATCCCTTCTTTCGTCACTTAAGGTAGAGTCCAAATCTCTTCCTGCAGCCAAAGCACCTTCACTGATACAGCATCATTAGTGAACCAATTCACAGCCACCTTCTGTTATATTCTTGTTCTTCATAATACTCTATTTTCTCCCAAACTAATAACCTGTAATCATACTCGGAAGAGAAGAGATGGGAGTGGGTTGGGCAATGGGAGCGGACGAGCTGACCTCTCCAGCTCTGTGTTGGTAGAAGAGTCGCATTTCTGCCTCCGTCATGGTCCTCTCTTCACTCATTAAAATGTCAAACCCAGCTTCCTGGATCTGCAGAATATACACACACATTCTGAAAGGGTAAAGAAAGCCCAGATTCCCATCTAAATGAGTAGAAAAGTAAAAGATAATAGAAAAGCCAACATTAAAAGCAGCGGAAATCCTCATCTTGATCGTATCTTTCCTGCTTAGATTTTTAAATTTTAATTTACTTACATGGAATTGGGGTTAAAGCTCCTTAAAAGCGTTCTCTCCCCACTAGGAAGGACACTGCTCCACGATGCCCACCCCTGTTTTCCACCCGAGGAGACCCGAGGACAGCCCGTGGGGTGAGTGCTGTCTCTGTACCTTCATGATAATCTCATCAGTCTTCCCGTGGCCGACTGCGTCTGGTTTAATGATCGCCAAGGTACAGGCCTTCTCCGATGAAGCTGTAATAAGCCAAGGTGGTGCTGTCAGACGCTGGGCTCATCCATCTTGGAGGCTCTCAGGAGGCCGCCTGCAGGGACCACACAGCCTCTGCGCACAGCTCCCAGGGGCCCCTCGCCTGGCCTCTGGCTGTGGCCCTGCAGACCTGGACTCTAGTGGGAGCACAGGCCTGGCTCCAGACCTCAACCTCAACCTGGCTGCAGGGGACAGAGACATGCCAGGGACACAGACCTGGGAGGGAGGGAGGGAAGGAGGGAGGGAGGGAGGGAGGGAGGGAGGGAGGGAGGGAGGGGGAGGGCATGGAGGGGGAAGGGGCAAGGGAGGAGTGGGAGGAGATCAAAGACAGAAACCCAGAAATGGCTGAGAGAGGAGGCCTGCAGGGGGAGGAGGGCTACTCCTGTTCCTTCCTGTCACCCTCATGATTCCTGGCCTCTGACTGCTGACTACTGTGTTCTCCTCTCACTCTGCGGGCTCCTTTGCCAATGCTTCTGTCTTACTTCCCTGGCACGTGGCCAAGGAGGGCTGTCCGGGGCCCTGAGTCCACATGACCCTTCAGCGTCAGCACCCATGACCAAGCTGCAGCTCTCTAGTCTTCTCCGCCTCAGTTCCACTCCCCCGGGGAGAAGCCCAAACTGGCCAGCGTGGTGGTCGCAGCTGAGGCCCCAGGCAGAGCTCACTGACGCGTCTACTGACTGGCTGCCTTTGGTCAGTGTCCATGGGTCCCATCAGCCGTGACGCTGAGGGAGATGCCACGTGACCACAGTCCCCGGCTCGGCCGCCGGAGCTGTAGGGAGCCCGGTGTCCGGTCAGGAAACCTGTCCTGTTGTACTGCTGTTTGTAGGAACGTGGTCTTGGGGAGCAACCTCTGCTCTCCACAGACTCTGTGTCCTCCGAGCCTCTTCTGTTCTCAACACTTACATCAGTTGTGTTGCAATGAGACTTGACAATATCCAGAAATCTCAACAACAAAAAAAGCGTACTGCAAGGCGTGAATTGTTTGAAGCAACAACTCTACTCATTTTTCTGTGAATTCCACTTAGAACGTCCTATGAGCCCTTAGACTTTAGGGGACTCTTACATAAATGTCCTTATACATTGACCAGGGAGTGAGATCAGCTCAGAGGTGTACGGTGAGAAGAGAATGGGCCAGAGCAGGGGCCTGGAGAACTCCAGCTTGAAAAGGGAGTAAAAGAAAAGACGCTGGTGAAGGGGAGGCTGAGGAGAGGCTGGAGAAGGGGGGGGGGGGTGGGGGGGAGGGGGGGGGGGGCACCGAGAAAGGCCGTGACCAAGAGAAACCAGGAGAGAAGAGGGTATGGAGAAGGAAGACATTGCGGACGTCCACGTCTGTAGGAAGATGCCGTAGGACGTGACTGGGAACGGTCCCTCGGATATGGCATGAAGAAGGTACGTGGTGCCCTGGGCAGGAGCAGGTCGGGGGAGCGGGGAGCAGGCAGCAGCCGCAGGTGGGGTGGCCCGTGGAGTGTGGACAAAGTTCCAGAAGCTCAGAGTGGGGGAGAGGAAGGCAAGGGCAAGGACAGGGTTTTGCATTGTTTTCTAGGCGGAGAGATAGGATTTGAAGGAAAATAAGGGGGAGGGGAATCACAGGAGGTAATCCAAAAAGGAGGCAACAAATGTGTCCTACAGAAGTCAAATCGACGGTTTTTCTTTTCACACTGGAACCATCTTGCTCTCCTAAACTGGGCCTCTTTCCTTGTTAGACCCCAACTCGAACATCCTCATGGCCCACACACCAATACACAGCCTTTCTACTTCGTGCAGTCACCGACTCTTCCTTCTCTTTCCGGCGCTGTCCCTGAACTTGGGCCTGGCTTCCTCTGGTGTCTCAGTGGCCTTCCTCCTCCCCAGCCACGGCCTGGCTGACGGGCTTCTCCCCACACTGTCAGGAGGCTCGGGAAGACCTGCCGGGCAGGGCAGTGTGGAATCCTGAGCTGTACTTGGGGAGCAAGGGCAGAGGGTGCAGGGCTGTGGGGAGAGAAGGTGTTCAGCTGACTTTCTGATACTTCAGAAAAAAAGGTGAGAAAAAAAAGAAAGAAACTTGAGCTCTTTAGCTGAAATAAGGACTAAGGAAACATCAACATCGTTCCTTTTACAATATTAGTGTCGATAGCCTCCACTTTATTACATGGAGTTTTTCCTGACGCCGGCTAATTGCCATGAAAGTCACACTTGCTCTATTTGAACATGATCAGAAAGCTGTGAAAAGCGCCCCAAATGCCATTAAAGGACAGAAAGGAGATATGAAATGATGCTGGAGGTCAGGTGACCGGAGGCAAAACGTTTTACAACTTCCCAGAGCTCAGGTGGCTCGATAAACTGACCACTCGTGTATTTTTTAAAAACACATCAAGTCGGAGTCTGCTTTGCCTTTTTGGCCCTGCTGGTTGGCTGGGCACTCACCCACGTCCGCGTCTTCGCCACCGTCCTTCCCGTGGGAAACGCGTTCCTCTTCCTCAGAGAGAGCCTCATCTTTGATCTGATGCAAATTGGTCATGAGCAGAGGTCGTTAGTTCATTAAAATGACCGAAAAACCTTCAAAAACCCGCAGAAACCCAAAACATAAAGGTTCAAAATACAGAGCAACCAAAGGGCCAAGATGATCCGTCTTGGAAACCAGGAGGTCCTTGCTAGCAGGTGTGCGACGGCGCGGGGAGGGGGTGGTGAGAGTGTTTGGAGACAAGGAAATGCGTGCTGAGCTTAAGGCTCACAATCTGCCTGTTTCCACAAGCATCGAGTACACATACAGAGCTGGCAACGGAAGGACTGAAATGCGAGTAAATATGAAGCGATTGCCCACACAGTGATCGTCTTTCTTGGGGGGAAATTGCCAGTTTCCTGGGGGGGAAGTATGATTCGATTCCCGTCCATTCTATAAAAACAGGACTTTGTCCTTTGGAATTGAATGTGAGAACTGGAACGATGGACGCTGAGCAGGAAGGCTCTTTGGCAGGTGCTCAGAGCACCAGGAAATGGCCCTCTCTCTGCCGCAGGTGTGCCGTTCTTCGGAGGCAGCCAATTATTTACGAAAACTCGGCCTGTGTCACCGGGGAAATCATAGCTCAGAACCACAGGCTGTTTCTCATGGTCCTGACGGAGCTTAATTTCTAAGTTCAGGACACGAGCCCTCTGGGATCACGAGTAAGACTTTCAGGAATGCGAGGTGAGGGTGGCAGGTCACCAGGAGAGAGCTCGCCCTGAGGCTGGACTCCGCCTGCCACTTCCCCATTCCATCCCTTTATTTTCATTTCTGACTTCCTTGACAGTGATCCAGAAGCCCTGTGAAGAGTAGAAGTAGGGGAGAAAGGGAGATGGATAAAGAAGGTTGAAGCGCTCTGGGCGAAGGGACAGCTCTTTAAAAGAAGGCTCCAGAAAGAAGATTTCAAAATGCACATGGCAGCGGGGCCTGGTGCTCTCCCTGAAGCTTCCAGCTGACAGGCCCAGGAAAGTTAGTGGGACGGGGAGGGCACGGCAGGCCTGGAGCACGCCCTGAGCCTGCTGCGTGGCCGGTCTCCTTACCACTTTCCGTTCTCTGCCTTCAGCCAGCACCTTCCTCTCGGCCTCCAGCTGGTCCAGGATGGTTTTCTGCAGCAGGGGGGCGTTGGCCCCTCTAACCACAGCCACCAGTTTCCCTCCCTGCAACAGGACGGAGGTGCTGCTCAAGCCCATGAAACCCAGATGCTAATGTCTTCAAGAACCAGTGGGAGTGTCCAAGCGCTTGGTTTAGGAGTGTGCCCAAGGTCAAGGTCAAGGTCCATTGGCCCCAGGCCCACAGCCTCCATCCACTTCTCTGCTTTCTACACCAGACCCTCCTTTCAGACTTCCTTCAGGGCAATGGGGAGTCAGCTAAGGGAGGGGCAGGGCACACTAGGTTGTGAGTTGCCTATACTTGGCTCATGCACTCAACACACATCTATTAAGCACTTATCTGTCAAGCACCGAGACCCAGGCAAAGACTATGACACTGAACACAAAAAGACACAGTCGTGCCCTCAGTGAGTGGGAAGCCGAGTGGGGGCAGAAAGGTGATCGTCAAACAATTACAATAGAACGAGGTCATTGCTTTAATGGGGGTGTACAGGATGCTTGGAATTCCAGACAAGACTCGATTCCCAACTCCATCTGGGAGGTCAGGTGGTGTTTGGGGTGAACCCCAGTTTCCTGCTTTCACTTGTTCAGCAGCGTCTAGGCGTATGACTCAGAAAGGAGTAGCCGGGAGAGAGCAGTTCGCAGAGAGTGGGTTCCCCTCCATTCCCATCCACCCCCGAGTGGACCTCCACAGTGTGAGAGCCACTAGGCACATGTCCCAACACAGCTGATCATATGATGCTTCCATCACTGTGGGCTCAGCAAGCAGACCACTGTGGGGCGATCCCTTTCTGCAAATGCGCCCCATGTCAGTTTGGCTGGGGAGCACGCTCATCTTAGCTCCTTCCCACGTCTCCCTCCCGCCCACCCATGTTCCATCATATAACTTCAGTCTCCCTACTAAATCTCAAGGTGCAAATGTTTTATCATAAGCTCCCAATCTGTAATACTTGCAGTGCTGAGGGGCCCAAACGTTTCCAAACTAAACAACCCTGGCCTGGCTATCAGGAGGCCTTGGGGAGGGCGGGGGGAAGGGACACACACCCCAGTTTCCCAGTATAAGGAGAGGGCTGGACTGGGTCAGGAAGAAGATATCATTCAGTTGCCTTCAGTGCCCGTCAGGAGACCTAGAGAGCCAGGAGTGACAGTGGGCCCTGGGTGTATGGAGCATGGATGTCATACCAAAGGCATCCCAATTATCTTCAACACACTGCACCGCTTGGCTGTCCTCAACAGTCCCTCTCATTTCTGACTTTCCGTAAACGACCTTCACGTTTTATGATTACACTAGAGGCCTGGTACATGAAAATTCATGCACTGGAGGGGGCGTCCCTCAGCCTGGTCTGCCCCCTCTCACAGTCTGGGAGCCCTCAGGGGCGGGAGGCAACTTGGCAATCAGGGAAAGGCGGTGCCCCCATCACACCTCTGCTGCTGCCACTGCCGGCAGCGCAAGCCTCGGCCGACCCTGGTTACCTGAGCCTTGGGTGACCCTGGGCATCTGGGCAGCCGCCATCCGAGGCTTGCCTGCACCTTGGGCCCACCCTGGGGGGCTGAGCAGCCGACATCCGAGGCTTGCCTGCACCTTGAGCTGGCCTGGGCGGCTGGGGGGCTGAGGGCGGGTCCGGCCACACTGTGCACTTGCCGCCCCCCCCACCGGCTGGACTGAAAGGACTGTGGGACTCCAGCGGCAGGTGCAAGGAGCGTCTGCCAGGCGCCCTCACCGGCCCCCCGGCGGTGCTGAAAGGACTGGGGGACTCCGGCAGGGCTGAGGGGACTGGGCGCTGCCACCTTTGTGATGGTGTGACGGTCAATTTGCACATTCCCTCTTTATTAGATAGGATAAAGGTGCATGCAGAGCTCGTCCGCCCATGAAGGGTGCTGGGTGTGCTGGAAGCTCCCCTCCACGGAGCAGAGCATAGGAAGCTGAAACTCTGCTCTGAGTGAAACCTCAGTCGGGAGTGTCCACCAGCCCGAAGCAGCATATCAGTGACTCCTGTTCTCTCCCCTGCAGCCCGGCCAGAAGCTGCCCCCGCTCAGGTGATGTACGGCCAGCTGGTGAGCAGGGCCCAGGCCACCGGGCCAGTGGGGCCCTGCATTACCAGGACTTCAGGACATCGTCCTCAGCAAAATGAGAAAGGCAGTCAAGGAGAAACCACATCACGTGCTTGGATCAGTGTGACCCCTTGGTGACTCCCAGTGAGAATTAATGCCCGTGAGGCTCACCCATCTGAACTCCAATGATCTGCAACCATCAAACAGTCCTGGTTCTGAAAACGTACTTACTGCGTAGAACAGGAAGGTAGGCTCACACCTCCCGCGGTACTTTTCGAGGACGTCAAGGCAGTCTGCCTCCGCCTGAAGAAACAAGCTGTCAGAGGGTCCCGGGCACAGCGGGTACAGGGGCATGATGTCAGGGACTACACAGGACATCCACACGTACACTGCACTCCACACACCACACACGCCACCTATCACACACTCACACATCACATATCACACACACACACCACCTATCACACACTCACACATCACATATCACACACACACACCACCTATCACACACTCACCACATATCACACACACACACCACCTATCACACACACACACCACATATCACATTCACACCACCTATCACACTTTCACACACCACATATCACACACACACACCACCTATCACACACACACACCACATATCACACACTCACACCACCTATCACACTCTCACACACACACACCACATATCACACACACACACCACATATCACATTCACACCACCTATCACACTCTCACACACCACATATCACACTCTCACACACCACATATCACACACACACACCACCTATCACACACTCACCACATATCACACACACACACCACCTATCACACACACACACCACCTATCACACACACACACCACATATCACACACTCACACCACCTATCACACACACACACCACCTATCACACTATCACACACCACCTATCACATACACTCCCCGCAAATGTGCTTCACACACACCATGACTGCCCTCCCCAGGTGAAGCCCTGACTTGCTTTCATGCTTCTATTGTTTTTTCATCAGAATCATAACAACTGTCCTGTCAACACGTTGGCAAAAATTGTTGGCAGTCGTTCTTCTTTGAGGAATAAAACGAGGAGGAAACGATGGTTTCCCCTGCTCCCCACCAGCCACCCCTCCAGCTGCCCTGGTGTCTCACTAACCCCTGCGCTAACCTCCAACTGCCCTGGTGTCTGAGACGCCTGCCCGGACATCCCCTCCCCACACCCGGCAGAAGCTCCAAACCCACTCCCAAGGGCGGGAGGAGCCAGAGCCCTTGAAGTCAAACTTGTGGCGAGATTAGCGTCAAGCCCGTCTCCTGTGTTCAGTCTTTGAACCTCAAACCATGGAGTGTCTCTTGCACACGTCTCTGGAATGTATCCCCATTGCCATACATTAACCCAAGTAAGTGTTCACTCATCGTTCCCCTTTGCGGAGCGGGGGATAGAGATCCTGAAACCCTGGGCTCTGAAGGGGAAACTCCAGAGTTCACAGTGTCGGTGAGCCAAGAGGGAGCACGCCTGTTGGAGTGACAGGTATTCTGTCCCTGCAGCCGGAGGGACTGTCAGTGAGGGGCTGAGGCAGCATGACTGATAAAAAATCCACAGTGGATGCCTCTTCAGGGCTCTGAGAAGGGAGCTCACACTCTGTTCCTGGGTTTAAATGTTTCCCTTTTCTTCCAATGTCGTGTGACCGCCGCCGAGAGAGGATCTTACCAATGCGAAGTGCAGAAGGTCCAGGCCAACCTCGATCCTCATCTTCTGGAAGAGGCTCACCACGGGCTTGCAGGGGCCACACCAGCCTTGATAGACATCGACCACTGCGCGGAACCGGGAAGGAAGCCGGGCGGCTCCGTGAGCCCCCGCGTCCATGTCCGGCAAAGTGTACACCCGCGCATTCTACCTCCCGCAGATGGATGTCGTTTGCAGGGACATTAGTGGTGGCAGAGATTTATTATCCCGTCAGAGTATGAGCAAGTGTGGAAACACAGCTATCCCTCCTTCTTAGCAACTCGTTGTTCCCGATTCTAAACACAATGAAGCAGTGTAGGGAAATGGGAAACCATTTACTTACCATGATCCCTTTGCCATAAGGAATTTTCAGGCTACGTGCAGACCCAGCCCAGAGGGGCCCTCAATAAATATTTGAATGGACTGAAACCGTCTATTCTAAAAGGAAGAAGCCACTGTAGGTGACCTGTCAGCATACAATCAATTCTTAGCTTCTTTGATAATAAACAGAGCTTTGACCTTTCCCCCTGATGAATTACCCCCAAGTGACTTGCTTTGGGTAAAGGAGGGTTTTGTTCACTTTAGAACGTCAACACTGTTCTCCTGGAAAGTGACTCTGATAGCGACCCAGGTGGGAACTTGGATACCGCGGTCTGCTTCGGTCCCCGTCTGTGCTGTGCGCCCGGGGTGGGTACGAGGGAACCTCTCTTCTGCCTGCACCTGACCCGGAGGCCTGCTACCGCACAGTACTGACTAATTCCCCGAACAGAGCTCACCAGCAGGTAGATGTTCAAGCCAGAACTACATACACAAAGAAATCACCTGGTTCTTCATGAAACTCAAGGTTATAGGAAAATGGTGATCATCGCAGCTTTTCTCTTCATGGTAAATGTGTCATTTAGCAGTTTTTAAAAGGATGGATCTCAACAGTTATCGTAAATTACCTGTTAGTCCTTTGGAACTGAGCATTTCCTCCCAAAGCTCCTGGGTGCTGATGTTGACCTAACATCAAAGAAGAACAGATACTGTATTACTGAGGGCACGAATGGGGAGACACTGATGTATTTGCTAAAGATTCCTCTCTCTCTCTCTCTCTCTCTCTCTCTCTCTCTCTCTCTCTCTGTCTCTCTCTGTCTCTCTCTGTCTCATTCTCTCTCTCCCCCTATCTCTCTCATTCCTGTGGCTTTACAATAAGTCTTGGAATCAGGCAGTGTGAGGCCTCCATATTTTGTCTTTTTCAAGATTGTATTGGCTATTCTAGGTCCTTTGCATTTCTACAAACATTTTACAGCCAGCCTGGCAATTTCTGCGAAAACTCCTGCAGAGATTTTAATTGAGATTGCATTGATTCTGTGGATCAATCTAGGAAATAATTGAAATATTAACAACTTTGAGTCTTCCAGGCCATGAATATGCTGTTTCTCATCATTTATTAAATCTTCCTTAATTTTCTCAGCAATTGGTTAAAATTAGTTGGGGCTGGTTGGATTGGTTGGAGTTGGTGTATATATTTTGCACATCTTTTCTTAAATATATTTGAACATCCACATCAGAAATTGACAGTGAGTTTATGGCCATTTCTCCACATTTTCTATTATCTACAAAGTATTCTGAGTTATATCAAAAATTAAATACAAGGAGAAATACATATTATCCCTCTTTATAAATAGTATACATTTTTGTATGTTTTTATTTTGAAACAATTTCTTTTTTTAAATATATATTTTATTTATTTTTTTTACAGAGAGGAAGGGAGAGGGATAGAAAGTTAGAAACATCGATCAGCTGCCTCCTGCACACCCCCTACTGGGGATGTACCCGCAACCGAGGTACATGCCCTTGACCGGAATCGAACCTGGGACCTTTCAGTCCTCAGGCCGACGCTCTATCCACTGAGCCAAACCGGTTTTGGCTATTTTGAAACAATTTCAAACTTACAGGAAATTTGCAAGTACAATATAAAGAACTTTTTCTTCTTGAATTATTTGAAAGTAAATTATCAACCTAATAGCCCATTATTCCAACGTAACCACAATACAACCATCACAATTAAAAAATGAACACGTATATTATTATGTAACTCTTGAACTCTATTCAAGTGTTACTGATCCTCCCAATAAAGTCATAGTAGCAAAAGCTCTGATCAGAATCATGTGCCAGGTTTGTCAGGCCTCTTTAGTCTCCTTCAGTCTGGAATGGTTCTTTAGGCTCTGATCTTCATGACTTTGACACTTTTAAATACTGCATACTGGTTATTTTGTAGAATGTTCCTCAGTTTGAGTGTGTCTGGTGTTTCCTCCTGATTACAGTCAGGCTGTGCATCTTTGGATAAGTGGAGCTGGTTGGAATTGGTTAGAATTAGTTGGAGCTGGTTGGATTGGTTGGAATTGGTTGGAGATGACTGGATTAGTTGGATTGGTTGGATTGGTTGGAATTAGTTGGAACTGGTTGGAGATGGTTGGATTGGTTGGAGTTGGTTGGAGATGATTGGATTAGTTGGATTGGTTGGAATTAGTTAGAACTGATTGGAACTGGTTGGAGATGGTTGGATTGGTTGGAGTTGGTTGGAGATGATTGGATTAGTTGGATTGGTTGGATTGGTTGGAATTAGTTAGAACTGATTGGAACTGGTTGGAGATAGTTGGATTGGTTGGAGATGATTGGATTGGTTGGATTGGTTGGAATTAGTTGGATGGGTTGGAATTAGTTGGATTGGTTGGAATTGGTTAGAACTGATTGGAACTGGTTGGAGATGGTTGGATTGGTTGGAGTTGGTTGGAATTAGTTGGATTGGTTGGAACTGATTGGAATTGGTTGGAGTGTCAGAGAAGCAGAAGAATGTTCCTCTCATGGCATCCTATCAGGTGACATACAATTTCCATCTCCCTCATTACTGCTGATGTTCACTTGGATCGCACCTGCTTTGGGTTACATGGAAGTTCAAAGGGCAGAGACCTTCCCCATGGAGTTCAGGTGGAGTAGGAGGAGGCCCTCTGTGAGCCTGCATGGGTGGCACATGGCGGGTCGTCTTAAAGGACACTGAGGAATTGCCAGGGGCCCTGTTCGTGCACCCTCTGCTTGTGTGGTCCTTGACCCAGTGCGTACCCAGTGAGCCCTTTCTAGAGAGAACTTCGTAGGTGCTTCTGAAGGCTGCTGTGCAGCAGCTCGTGGTAAAGTTTATTTCCCCAAGATGGTTGAGAGGGAAAGCTCAAACGTCTGTCAGGCTCCTCCACTGTGAAATTATTCTCTTTCCCTTTGTAATTGGTAAGCCTTTTTTTTTTTTTTTTTTTTGGTAGGGAGCTAGTTTGAAACCATATAAGTTAAAAGAGCATGACAATTACCACTTATTCTTAATACAGCTAAGCTAAGGTCTGTGTCCCTTTAAAAGGGCTCGAAACCTAATATCTGCAAATACTCTATTAAAGATCCACCTTTCTGAAAAAAATCATGTTTTCATACTTTTTTGTTTTGATTTTTTTAAAAAAGAGAAGTCTTCTTGATGCCTTACATGAGAGAAGCAAGTTGGACTGATGTCATGCTGGGCCCACAGCGATAGTCCTGAGGAAAGTGACAGAAGGGTTCTGAGGATCCCCGCCCCCACCCCACCCTCTCTCTCACAACAGTGGCTTTCAGAGGCTCTGCTGTCAGTGGCAACTGTCTGTGGGGCACACCTGTGACGGAGTGAGCCACACCAGCCGTGCCGCCAGGGCCCTTTGGACAGCTGAAGATCTCCCTCCTCGGAGCAGGGCCGGAGCAGAACAGTATGGGGAACATGCAGACCCCGTAGGGAACCCATGGGGAGTGTGTGGCACCTTTTGACTCCACTGTCTCTGGATGTCCTGTTATTTCTATTTCTATTTAGGAGGGACCCTAAATAGTCTTAGCCAGAGAGGGAACAGGGTTCCTGGGTTGGCAGACCCTAGAGCATTGCTTTCAAGGGGTTGACCTGATAGGCAATGTTTCCACAGAAGCCTCGGTGCACACCTTCTCTCCCTCCTCCCTCGGCACAGGGAGCACTGGCTTTGGAAGGCAGCTATGCTCACCACGGTACCACCAACGCAAGGAGCACTTACTTTGAATTTAACTCAAGAGCTCTGGGGAAACACATAAAAAAAATTGCTAAAAAATGTTATTAGCCCCAAAGGGTATAAAGGTATAGACACATGAGACAAAACTTTTAGAGCCACCACAGACAGCATTCAGACTAGCCTGGAAGTGTCTAAAGAAGTTTTTGTTCTTTTGGTTTGTTTAAATATATTTTTATTGATTTCTGAGAAGAAGGGAGAGGGAGAGAGAGCTAGAAACATCAATGATGAGAGAGAATCATTGATCGGCTGCCTCCTGCATGACCCGCACTGAGGATCGAGCCTACAATCCGGGCATGTGCCCTCAACCAGAATCAAACCTGGGACTCTTCAGTCCATAGGCCGACACTCTATCCACTCAGCCAAACTGGCTAGGGCTTCTCTAAAGAAGTTTTGTCACAACCATTCTCTCTTCAGGTTCTGGGTTTTCCCTCCCATTTACACAAAGGATATAGAGGCACAGAGAGGTTGAGAAAATCATTTTTGCAGCAGTAAGTGCTAGGGCCAGGTGCTTAGAATTTGTTTACAGACAGAATGTGCGCAGATGGCAGGATTCATAACTCTAGACTGCTAGAACATTAAGGCTGGAAGGCCCTATGGGATAACTCCCCTCATGTCCTCTTTCTACAGATAGGCAGTTATGTGGTTTGTCCAAAATCCCAGAGTTGTCTAAGACTCAAGAACTGTATCAAGTTTTCAGGCTTCTGACTCTCGCCAGTTTGGCTCAATGGATAGAGCAAAGGCCTGTGGACTGAAGGGTCCTGGGTTTGATTCCCCGTCAAGGGCACATATCTTGGTTGTAGGCTCAATCCCCAGCCCTGATTCCCAGCCCTGGTTGGGGCGACTGCGGGAGGCTACCAGTCAATGTGTCTCTCACACATCGGTGTTTCTCTCTTCCTCTTCTCCCACCTCCCTCCCCCTTTTACCCCCCCCTCCCCCGCTTCCTTCAACTCTTTTCTAAAAATCAATGGAAAAAATATCCTCCTGGGATTAATAAAACAAAGCGTTTTTCAGGCTTCCAGTCTAAAGCTCCTTCCTCCCCCACACCGCATGCACTATCCTTAGACTGAAAATGAAAAGGCTTTCTCCCTTTCAAAAAAATCACTAGGCTTTTGAAATTCACATGTGCAGTGCTGGTGCCCCTGAGAACAATGAAAGTGAAGTTAGGTGTCTCAGGACCCTGCCTTCTACTCTCCAGGGGGTGCCTGTGGCCTGAGCATTTATCCTGATGGGCGGAGCTGACTCAGACATTTTAAAGTTTACTTTAAAATGTACCCGTATGACAGATCATCCAGATGGTCTCCTTATGACAAAGCACTCCCCCGGATCCCACAGCCCACGCCTGCACGTTTACCACAAGCTTAGAATCCCCCGACGTATTGTCCAGGGCCAGGAAGAAACAGCAGGCGTGGGCTTATGGATTCACTTATCTTAGGCGCAAATGAAAGTGAAGCACTTTCTATGACAAAGGCACACACAGCACGTAAAATACCAAAACATAACTTGTTGAGTAAGCAAATGATTGAATAGATCAGTCGTGGGACCACTGGGTCTCCAGAGAGCATACAGTTCCAAACTCAACAGAATCTATATCATATTCTCGCAGCAAGATGCAATTCTATTTCAACAATAAATATGTCACATCAAATTATATTGATCAATATTTCTTGGTTGTTTAGTTTTATTTTTAAAACTATAAAAGTGTTATAGAGTTTCAAGACTGTATAAGCACTGTTAAGCATAAAGCGCTTAAATCCAACGTTATACTTGTTTGTATTTAAGTGCACAAAAAATTGCCATCACTATATATAGAGAGAGAGAGTCCGAGATCTATACGCAGGTTTGAGAACACTGCCTGTCTGTCATATACTGCTGGCAAAGAGTATCACTTCTATACTGAACTTCCCGGCCACAGCACCCTCCTCATCCTCCAACCCCAACCAAGTGCTGGAAGTCAGCGCCCCTTGAGGCTTACCTGCAGGGCAATTTCCTTCCTCTTGCCGCTCATGGCTCTGCAAAGACAGAAGCCCTGTTATGCTGGCTCCCCGACACACCCGCAGCGCAGATCAGCAAGCCTACCTTAGACCGTCCCACCCCCACCCCGCATCCTCTAAGGTAAACTTAAATGGCAGCGAATAAGTGCACTGATGCAAATGAACACCCCACGGTGCAAGCGGAGCCTGCAGCCCGCGGGGGTCATGGCTTGCAGGGCTGGGGTGGGGGCATTTACTGCGGAGCCCACAGAGGGGCGCCAGGCGATGGCATCCGGGCAGCTAAAGAATTCGGGTGAAAAAAGTCCACAGAATCCTGTTATTCCTACTGGTAAGTGTATTCCTAGGAAACGGAACCACCGTCAAGGATCTTCGACAGGTACCCAGTCTTCAACGTGCAGCAAGAGTTTACAAGCCCGTCTTCAGTGACTCGGCAACGGTCGTCATGGCAACACAGACCAACGCCAAGTTAGCCAGGCAATAAACATGCGGACGTGTAAGCCACGCCCACTCTGGACCCAGCAGAAGGGCAGGTGGGCCCCCTGCCGTCAGAATTGGACTAAAGAAACACTCCCATTGGCTGAAGTGTTTGTCAGTATCTGGGGGATTTGGACCCACCCAGCAGAGGCCGGTGCGCCTAGGTATTATATTACACAGTTGCGTCCCTGAATCCCTGCATCTCTCTTGCCCGGCCAGGGCTGGTCTGCACCTTTTTTCCTTTTTCTTTTACCGTTACTTAATGCATGCCAGACATTAAGGGTGACTTCCGTTTGTAAAGGGTTCCCTTTAAGACAGAGAATACAAAATTACAAATTCAAAATTAGGTATAAGGGTAAAGTGGAACAAATAGAAAGCAGTTACAAACATGGTGCAAGTAGTCTATACAAATTAAAAGACAGATTGTCAGTGGACAAAAACTATTCCTAACTGTGTGCTGTGAGAAATCCACTTTAAATATAAGACGCAGATAATTTGAAAGTAAAGAGGTGGAGAAAGCTATGCCATGCTAGTACTAATCAAAAGAATGCTGGAATAGCCTAATGACTTCAGGCAACGCAGAAAATGGATCAGGGATAAAGAGAAGGCAGGACATGATATTAAAGGGGTCAGTTCTCCAGGAAGACATAACCATACTTAACAGAGCATCAAAATACACGGAACAAAACCTGATAGAACTGCAAGGAAAGATAGATAAACCCGCTATTATAGTTGAAGACTTCACACCACTATTTTAGTAATGAATAGATCCAGCAGGCAGATAATGAGCAAGGATATAGTTGAACTGAATAACAACATCAATACATTTGATCGAATTCACATTTAAGCGATACTTCATCCAGCAACAGCAGAGTACAGATTCTTCTCAAGTCACATGGAACATTCACCAAGTTAGACCACAATGTAGGCCATAAAACATACCTTACCAGATTTAAAAGAATAAAAATAAAACAGAGTATGTTCTCAGACCACAATAGAATTAAACTAGAAATCAACAATAGCTGATGAAAGAAACTGAACATATTTAAATAAGTGGAGAGATATTCCATATTTGTGGATAGGGAGAATCAATATTGTTAAGATGTCAATTCTTCCCATTGTGATTATAGATTAAACACAATTTCAGTCAAAATCTCAGCAAGCTCTTTTGTGGAAATCAACAAACTGCTTCTAGAGTTTATATGAAAAGGTAAGAGATGCAGAATAGCCAACACGATACTGAAGAAGGATAAGAAAATTGGAAAACTTACTCTACTGGAGTACAAGACTTGCTATAAAGCTAACATAAGCAAGACAGCATGATGTTAGTGAAAGAACTGATACATGGATCAATGGTACAGAATAGAGTTCAGAAACAGGCCTATACCAATGTAGTTAACTCCTCTTTGACAAAGGGACGAAGAAAAGTCCATCAAGAAAGGAAAGTCTTTTTAAAAATAGTGCTGGAGCCCGGCTGGTGTGGCTCATGTGGCTTCAACCCATGAACCAAGAGATCACAGTTCCATTCCAGGTCAGGGCACATGCCCAGGTTGTGAGCTCAATCCCCAGTAGGGGGCGAGCAGGAGGCAGCCAATCTATGATTCTCATCATTGATGTTTCTCTCTCCTCTCCCTTCCTATCTCTGAAATCAATACAAAACCTATTTTTTTAAATGGTGCTGGAATAGTTAGACATCCATTTTCAAAAGAAAAATGAATCTGGATGCAGACCTTACACTTTTCACAAAACAATTAACTAAAAATGGATCATAGACATAAGTGTAAAATGCCAAAGTATAAAAGTTCTAGGAAAAAAACATAGGAGAAAATCTAGGTGGTCCTTGAATTTGGCAATGCCTTTTTAGAGACAACACCAAAAGCATGATCCATGAAAGAAAAAAAAAACACTGTAAGTTGGATTTTATTAAAATTAAAAACTCATGATCTGCAAAAGACTTAAGAGAATGAAAAGACAAGCCACAGCCTGGGAGCAAATATTTGTAAAGCACATATCTGATAAAGGACTTCTATCCAAAATATACAAAACTCAACAGTAAGAAAACAAACAACCCAATTTAAAAAATGGTCAAAAGATCTGAACACATACTTCACCAAAGAAGATATACAGATATAAAGTAAACAAATGAAAAAGATGCTCAACCTCATTTGTCATTAGGGAATTAGGTAATAAGATACTGTTACACACCTATTCGAATGTCTGCTATCTCAAACTGACAATGTTAACTGCTGGTAAAGGCACAGAGCAGCCCTGGCCAGGTAGCTCAGTGGGTTAGAGCATTGTCCTGACCTGCCAAGGTTGCGGGTTCCATCCCCGGTCAGGGCACATACAAGAGTCAACCAATAAGTGCATCAATGGGTGGAGCAACAAATCAATCTCTCTCTCTCTCTCTCTCTCTCTCAAGTCAATAAATAAAATTTTTTTTAAAGATACAGAGCAGCAGGCACTCATTCATTGCTGGTGGGAATGTAAAATGATACAGCCACTTTGGAAGACAGTTTGGCAGTTTCTTACAAAGCAAAACATGGTCTTACCATATGATCCAGCAGTCATGCTCCTGCATCTTAACCCAGATGATTTGGAAACTTACGTGCACACAAAAATCTCCGTGTAAATGTTCATAGAAGCTCTATTCGTAATCGCCAAAAATTGGAAGGAACCAAGATGTCCTTCAATGAGTAATCAACCTGGGGCACATCCACACAGAGATCTCTGTGGGACGCAGCATGGCAAATGGGTCTGCTAGGTGCATGTGGCGTTTGTTGCCACAAGACGGTGGTTACTCAAGCTCTTGAATGGTTTATAAAATTCAAACCAGAAACTAAGTTCCTGCCAGCACACTGAACGTTGGAAACTTTTTATTCTTTTTGAAAGGGTTAGATTTCTTGCCACATGACCTCTACTATAAAATGTAGCCACGTCTTTGCCAGACTAAACCACAGAAACAAATTTAGGGAAGCCACGTGTCCCTAATTTGCCTGAGACCCCAATTTCACACCTGCTGTCCTGTGCGATTATTAATAGTAATCCTTTTTGCTTTCAAAAGTGTACAGTTTAGACAATACAGAACCTCTTCAACGTTCCCCAAATGGATCACCTTAGGTCACCCCAGCTTTTTATATCTTGATTTAATGAAATTTTCATCTTTTACATATTTTATGATATGGGCCAGTAATTGGATAGCTTTGCCCAAAAGTCTTGCCCTAGCCGGTTTGGCTCAGTGGATACAGCATAGGCCTGCGGACTGAAAGGTCCCGGGTTCGATTCCAGTCAAGTGTACATGCCCAGGTTGCGGGCTCAATCCCCAGTGTGGAGTGTGCAGGAGGCAGCCGATCAATGATTCTCTCTCACCGTTGATGTTTCTATCCCTCCCTCCCTCTCCCTTTCTCTCTGAAATCAATAAAAATATATATATTTTTAAAAAACAAAGACATCTGCTTTAATTACACCTACCCTAAGGGGAGTCCTTTTTTTGTTAGTTTTGCTTTGTTTAATGCAAAAAGTTCTAACTTTAAGGGTTACTACAGCGTTTCAGAGTCTAAAAGATGGGAAAAACAAAACCTCTTTCTTCCTCCTGGAAGTCACATTCATTGCCACAAGGGGGTGATTTACTCAAGGGAAACCCTTCTGCAACCCAGGAACTTTTTCTTTTTGCTCTTCGTAGTCTTTTTTTTTTTTTAATCTATATTTTATTGATTTTTTTACAGAGAGGAAGGGAGAGGGATAGAGAGTTAGAAACATCGATCAGCTGCCTCTTGCACACTCCCTACTGGGTATGTGCCCGCAACCAAGGTACATGCCCTTGACCGGAATCGAACCCGGGACCCTTGAGTCCACAGGCCGATGCCCTATCCACTGAGCCAAACCCGTCAGGGCTCTTCGTAGTCTTTATTTTACTTTTGTGCTTTGTTTTTAGGAAGAATGTACCAAGAATGCTTTCATCTCCCCCTCCTAATGTGCTTTTTTTATTGTCTCTTACATATACTCTCTCGCTCACCTCATGGTGCGGGAGGGAGCTCCCACACCGCCCTCCTGTCTCCCTTGCTTCCCCAGCTGCCTCTTCATGCTCCACCCAGAGCCCTGGAGCGTGGGTTCCCACTCTGAGCACTGGACCCTGTGCCCTGGGGGCGGGGGGCAGCCACTGAGGTTTCTTGCAAGACACTGGATGTCTTGGAGCCACGTGCCATCATCGTGCGCGCTGGGATGGGCTCTAGGCATCCGGGCATTATCTAAGTGGGGGACGGACCAAGTGTCTCTCACTGCCGAGTTCTGGTGGGTTCCGGGACCCCAGGATCTTAGCCTGGTTTTGCCAGTCAGGCTTGGGTGGGATGGTTCTAGAAGGGTGAGCTGGGCCAGCCCCTCACTGCAGATAGATAGGCCGAGGTTGGTTTTTCAAAGCAGGAGGTGTAACCAGCACCGGCACCAGGCAGTCCTCCCCAGGACCGAGGGGGCAGAGGAGCCTCGGGCCTGCCCTTTGGCCCTAGCGCGAAGGCAGGGTGGCCTCTGCCCTGGGTCTGCCAGCAGGCCTGAGTGCAGGAAGAGAGCAGAGTCCGCCTGGGAGCCAGCAGGGTGGTGGCGGAGGGCTCAGGTGACTTGCAGGAGCAGCGGGCCAGGTGAGAACCCCTGTGGGTGTCCTGTCCGCAGTGTCCTGCTTGCCAGTGCTGAGCGGCTGACACCCCGGGGACTGGAGACTCTGACCCTGAGGGGGCCTCACCCCCAGGGACCCTGGGTCCTGCCAACGTGTGCTTCTGCCTGTTTCCAGCTCTAGTTGATTTTCCAGTCCCAGCAGTTTTATGTCAGACACCCACACCCACACCATCCAGGTAAGGAATGTGACATCTGTGGGGATTTATGGGCAGGCATTCTGTCCCTGGGATATCTCCCGGGAGGGAAGTACCGGAGAAAGCCAGGCACATGGACATCCCTTAACCTGTGACATACATGTTCATAGCAGCTGTGACGTGGGCAGGTGGCCCTGGAGACGTTCTGCGCGTCGTAGAGTAATCTGCCCACAGGTCCTCCTGTTGGCAGGCATTTCTCCATCGGGCTCTCGTGTTTCTGCACATTTGTGAGCAGAGGCACTAACTGCCTTTATGCCCAACTATCCTTTCAGGAACGTTTATGGAGTGACCAGCCTCGAAAGATAGAGGTAGTATCTTCTAGAGCAAAGTGCAGGCTTGCTCATCACCTTGGAGATAGAGATGGTATCTCCCTCGGCAGGAAGCACACTCAGTCTCGGTCTAAAAGCTTTGGTTTCCCGGAGCTCAGGGTTCTTCTGTGACACAATCCATGGCATGTACCTGGCCCTCTTTGCATTGTTCTATGGGAATTGAGGTTCAAGAAACCTGTGCAAAAATGCTACTACCAGCTGAAACTCATGGACGGGGACAACGGTGTGGTGGTTACCAGAGGGGAGGGCGTGGGGGGGGGTGGTGGGGGCTGGAGGGGTCCAATATATAGTGATGGAAGCTGGTGTGATTTTGGGTGGTGAGCACACAGTGTAACATGTAAATCTTGTACCATACAAATGTACGCTTGAAACCTATACGATTCCATTACCCAATGTCACCCCAATACACTTAATTTTAAAAGTGTTAATACCCTGGCTACTACCACTGCTGTGAGTAATAACCTATTCTTCATCTCCAGCCCAGGAGTTCCGCGCCCTCTGCCAGTATCCGTCAGGCTATGGGAAGATAACTCGAAGCTTGCGAGTGGGATGGCATCTCAGACCTTCACAGCTCCTGATACCTCTGGAGAGGCAATGGGTTTTGTCCCTTGATAGTTTAGGCTCCTCTGGGAGATTGGAGAGCAGGCCCTACTTCCCTTCTAACTTCCCATTTAGAACACAACTCCTTGCCCATCTATTTGGCCCAACAAAAGAAGCTTTTGAGATGGACCTGGATCCCAGTCACCTCCCGAAGACCTTACCACCAAAGGCTCTGCTCTACCAGGGTGTCCCTGAAGCTTCTCGAATGGCCGCCCCACGGACTGACGGCGTAATGCTAAATGGCTTCCTGAATCCCCTAACGTGGCTAATATTTATCTCAAAGATGTATGTGCATTTTGGAATACTACATGCCATACCCGTATTTGTTTTCATGTAAACATAGTATTTTAAAATGGAAGCCATCGGGGATTTAAAAACTGTTTCCTACCTTGTCTGTCAATAGGGTGATGGTATTGGATTTCAGAATATTGCGCCACATTGAAATGAGCAAGCTCTGCATCTGAGGCCCAAAATCCAGGCAATTTTTCTTCCTCTGATTTTGTTACTACAATATTTCAAACACTAAGACTTGTGAAAACATGTAGCTGCAAATGGCAATCACTCTCCCGCTGTTTTGCAAGCTGGGGCTGGGATCTTATCGAGAAGATGTGCTCTGGATGTTGGCTGCAGAGTGTCATTGAGGGAGTCCCCGTGGAGAGGCCAGGTCACATTGCTCATGTGGCAGGGAATGGCTGTGGGCCAGGCTCTGCTTCTTATTGGCTCCAGAAAACATTCATTAAAGCATTTTTTTTTTCAATGAAGAAAGATGTCCGATCCTTAAAAATTATTTTTAACCCCATTTTCCGCAATGTAATATGATGTGCCTACATGTAGTTTTTTTTGTGTGTTTATTTTTTTTTTAATTCACCAAGTTCTTTGAATTTATGTCTTTCACCAGTTTTGGAAATTTTCTGCCATTTTCTCTTAGAATACTGTTTCTGTCCCACTCTCTCCTCTCCTTCTGGGACTGCAGTGATGTGATATGAATGTTAAACATTTGAATATATCCACATGTCTATTATGCTATTATCTCTTTATCTATTGATCATTTTTCTGTGCTTTAGTTTCAATATATTCTCAGTCAGTTTTCTAGTACATTGATCCTGTGCTCAGCTGTGTTCATTCTGCTATTACACTTATCCAGTGATTCCCTGATTTTAGTTATTATACTTTTCACATTCTAGAATGCTCATTTTATTTTATTTGTAGATTCCACTTATTTGGTGACATTTTCTCTTCTTTCATCTATTTTATCTATCTTTTATTTTATTCAACATATTAATGTAGATGGGATAATTTGAGTTTTTAAGTATATCACATACAGTATAACACAGATAAGTGTGCTCATCATTAAAGCATGGCTTGATGAATTTTCACATTTGCATATATCCATGTAACCACCACCTAGATCAAGATACATAATATTTCCAAGCAATTCTTTTCAACTTGGTTTTCATCCCCTACCCCCTCTCCCCACCCCCCACCCCCAACAAGAGATGGTCACTATCCTGACTTCTATCATCATCAGTTAATTTTCCTTTTTTTTTTTTTTTTGTTAATCTACACCCGGGGATATTTTTTCCTCTTTTTTTTTTAGAGAGAGAGAGAGAGAAAACACATTAATGTGACAGAGACACATCGACTGGTTGACTCCTGCATGCACCCTGATCAGGAAGACAAGGATCAAGCCTGCAACCGAAGTATGGGCCCTTGATTGGGAATCTAACCTGAGACCCTTCTGTCTGTGGCCGACACTCTAACCACTGAGCAAAACCAGCCAGGGCTAATTTTACTTTTTACTGGACTTCATAAATGTTGTCTTTTTCACCTGGTGCCTTTCACTTAATATAATGTCCGTGCGATTCATTTGTGTTATTTATGTATCAGTACTTCATTGTTATTTTATTGCAGTATAGTATTTCATTATATAAGTAACCCAAAATTTATTTAGTCATGCTTCAGTTAATAAACATTTAGGTTGTCTCCGGTTGTTGGCTATTGTGACTAAAGCAGCTATAAATACTCTTATAAATGTTTATTGGTGAACATATTTACTAATTTCTCTTAGGTATATACCTAGAAGTAGAAATGTTGAATCAGAAGGTAGGTGTACATTTAGCTTTAGTAGATTCTACTGAACAGTTTTTCAAAGCCAGTTGTGCCAGTTATCAATGTAATGCCTCTCAGCTCCAAATCCAGCCTCAAGTACCTGCTCTGTGTTAATGGAGCTGGACCCTGCAAATATTTCCCCTCTGTCATCTGGCATAATGTTAAGCTTCGTCTTAGAGACACTGACAGCCACTGCAGGAGAAAGGCTTCTCTTCCTGGCTCTGGTGTGCTCACTTGGTGGGTTCCTGCAGCGCCTGGTTCCTGCGCCTGCAGCCACAGGGAGACACACAGCTCATCTTTATGGGCAGCTTCCTCCAGTACCCCAGAGGTCGATTTTCCAATGCATCGCTCCTGTGGGAAGTTTTCCAGCCACTTCCACAGTGTGGCGCCTTTCCACGGAAGGCTTCCCTCAGCACCCAGGAGGAATGCTTTCCAGTGAATTCCATCTGCATGGAACTTCAGTGGACTTCTGCATCCAGTGAGCCATGGTTGCACCGGCCCCAACAAGGTATGGATCTAAGCCTGGTGGGAGAAGGTGAGGGTCAGGACCTCTTACAGGTTTATTCCTTCCTTGGGTGCTCTGCCATAGGCTCTCTATATCGGCTTTAACTATATTTTTTAAACATTATCTTTTCCCCTTAATAGGTAGTCCCCTCTTATACGTATTAATTCTGTACATTAAAAATTCCTTGTCTAAATCACTGTGGATACACCAGCCTACACTTCTACCAGCAATGCATGAGAGCTCTAGTTCCTCTACCAGCAGTTGTTTTAAAGCCTTGTCTACTAACTCCGACATCTGAATGATCTGTATATCTGCTTCTATTGTCTATTTTTTCTCTTGCTTATCAATTTTATTTTCATCTGCCTAGTTATTTTTTATTATATGCAGACATTGCATATAGGAGGCATGGAGACTTCAGATGATGTAATTTGCCAACCAAAGTGTTCCTTCTTTCTTCTGTTAAGACAGGAGTGAGGGATGATCATCCCAACCCAGTGAAGAATTGAGCTGGGTTGAGGCTGAATTTTAATTGTTGCGAGACAATCTATCCCTGGTTTACCCCTATGGCTCCCATGTGCATTTTGATTGAGAACCTTCAGGTAACTCTGTATCTTCATCCATGAAAGACTGTGGAGCTTCAGCTCTGCCCTTCAGAGGGTCCCAGTCCGGCTTTCCGGGCTCTGTCCCCCTGGAGATGAAAAAATCTGGCAAATAGCACAAGGGAGGAGCTGGCCTTGTATTTGAGGCGACCCTTTCTTCTTGGGGAGCCTTTGTGTTTTAAGCGCGATGGGACTATGGAAGATTTCATTCTGCTTATTAGAAGCATTCTCAGGTCCAGAACTCAGCAAGTGCCGTGTGGAGAAAATTGGTTGTATGTTTAAGGCCACCTGTGTTCTAATTTGCCATTCTAGTACCATCTGGCCACTAAAAGCTTTGCTGGTTTCTCTTTCTTCCATTAGAGGGCTTCCTTCTGGGCAAAGCTTGATCCTGGGCCAGAACCCCAAACTGGCAAATGTCGTGGGGGAGGGGAGAGAAACAGCTGGAGAACCTCATCTCATTTCATTGCAGTAGGAGCACTGGCCTGCCAGAACCTACTACGTTCTGCCTAGAAGAGCAAGTGTCCTAGGCTTTTGCAAATAAAAAATCTTTTCTTTTTAAACTTTCATCTATCGCATGTATTTCAAAATCTTAGAGTTGACTTTCCTTTCTTTTCTTTTTTTAAATATATATTTTATTGATTTTTTACAGAGAGGAAGGGAGATGAATAGAGAGTTAGAAACATCGATGAGAGAGAAACACTGATCAGCTGCCTCCCGCACACCCCCCACTGGGGATGTGCCCGCAACCAAGGTACATGCCTTTGACTGGAATTGAACCCGGGACCCTTCAGTCCGCAGGCTGATGCTCTATCCACTGAGCCAAACCAGCTAGGGCTTGACTTTTCTTTCTTAACAAATTTCGGCTGTAATGTCACTACCTTGAAGTTCTGGGTTGTCAAAATACAAATCAATGTTTTTCAGACTGTAGGTCACAACCTAGGAAATCAACTTAGTAGGTCTTGCTAGCAATTTTTAGTGAAAAATAATAGAAAAGATCAGCGTGCATCACACATAGTCAAGATAAGTATCGTTTCATGAAATTTTTATTTCCCTTGTGTGAGAATGAGTGTGTTTTGGTTTGCGATGTAAGCCTATTTTTTCCTATGAGTTGTAGCCCAAAATGTTTAAAAGTCACTGGATTTTAGTTTAAACAGAGGAGAAACACATGGAGGAGAAAAACAAATGATCAGAAACAAATATATTCGTTGAGTACGGACAACTTTTTGGAGAAGTTTGGCCATGAGTGAGAAGTAGATTGATTGAAAACTGGCTCCAGAAAGCAAGAGGGAGCCCATGTGAGGGGTGAGCCATAAGCATCAGGACAATGAGCATCAGAGAAGGAAAACTAGGCGTAGCTTCGAATGCCGCAGGTGAGGGGGAGGTCAAGGGGGTCACAGAGAGAGCTAACGATGAGAAATGACTGAACCTGTACTAGTAAAGGCCATGGACACCCTGAGAGCCCCGCTGGTGTGGCTCAGTGGTTGAGCGTCAACCTATGAACCAGGAGGTCACGGTTCGACTCCCAGTCAGGGCATGTGCCCGGGTTGTGGGCTTGATCCCCAGTAGGGGGCGTGCAGGAGGCAGCCAATCAACGATTCTCTCTCATCATTGATGTTTCTATCTCTCTCTCCCTCTCCCTTCCTCTCTGAAATCATTAAAAAGAGAAAATAAAAAGGAAACCCTGAGAAAAGACCATGTAGATCTTGGCTCCATGTCATGGGCAGCCCCGGGAAGAAAGGCCTTGTGCTTGGCACAGAAGAAAGGTCAGCTGATGGCATGAACACACATGTGGGAGGGGTGAAGCTCTTCTGCTAACCCATAATTTGTATTTTGACAACCCAGAACTTTTGCTTCAGGGTCAGCAAAAGATCTAATTTCAGCCACAGGCCTGAGAGACTGTGATGGAGCGAGTGCTAGCGTCCTCTTCACCTTCTCCCTGCTTTCTCAACACCAAACACACACACCACTGACCTGCCCATCAGGACATAGTAGACTGTAGCTCCCTTTACTGGCTGGGCTTGGGCTTGGGCTTACGTCTAAAACCAGGGTGGGGCCCAGCCGGTATGGCTCAGTGGTTGAGCGGTGACCTATGAACCAGGAGGTCACCGTTCAATTCCTGGTCAGGGTACATGCCCAGTTGTGGGCTTGATCCCCGGTAGGGGATGTGCAGCAGGCAGCAGATCAATGATTCTCTCTCATCACTGATGTTTCCATCTCTCTCTCTCCCTCTCCCTTCTTCTCTAAAATCAATAAAAATATGTTAAAACAGGGTGGCTAAGACCTTCTGCACCAGTTGCTGGGAGGTGTGCAGGCCCATCACTCTGCCTGGGTGTGGCACACCATGAATGCTCAGGAGCTCAGAGCTGCCTTTACCCCCCAGGGCCACACTGGGACAGGGAGTTCTGGAGGAAGACTGTGCCACAATGACCTGGCTGGCTCCTGGCCCTGAAGTCCCCCGTCCCTCCCGGTTTCCCATGGATCCCCCAGGCACCAGCTTGGGTCTGCTCTCAGGCATGGCACTCAGCAAGCCTCATAACAGGGAGGTGAGCCCAGGATACATCACAGTGGATGAGGCACCTTCGCTCATGTCCTTGAGCAGGAAAGTTCTACTCTGGGTCAGGCCAGCGGCTCTGATGTTTACCCCATTCCAGGTGCTGGCTCCAGGCCTGTGGCTGGCCTTGGGCCTCAGGACCTGAAACTTGGGTCTGAGTCCTGCCTGGGTTTTTGGCCAGGAGCCTGGCCTTCTACCATGCCCCAAACACACCTGCTGAGCCATGCAGATCTGCTGGAATGTTTGGAAAGACTTCAGCTCACTCATGCCTCAGCATACAAGGTTTTCTGTCTCTCAGCAGTCAGGCTGATGGTTATGTGTCTTTCAGTCCCTGGTTCAATCAGCACCTCTCACAGAAAGCCTGCCCTGGGCACTCACCCCCTCCCTGCATTGGGTTAGGTACTCGTCTTCTGGGATCCTGTGGCCCCCCTGGTACCTCTCCCTTCCACACCCCTTGTGCCTCGGTGGCACTCTGAGTTTGCTTGGAGGTAGGTCCTGACACACAGTAGGTGTTACACAGCACCTGATACACAGTAGGTGCTCTGGTAGTGTTTACTGAGTGAATGAACTCTCAAACCAGGCCTCACTTTTCTGCTCAGTGACCCTGTTCTCTGAAGCCTCTATTTGCCAGCAACTGAGCCATGTTGTGTTTTAGGGTTCAACGAGCAGAGGAGGCAGCCCAAATGGGACAGGTGCCCTGTTGTAAGACCCCAGCCACAGCCTGCAGGGTTTAACTCACCATCAGAGAATCTCAGGTACCTGTGCGTGATTACTAGCTGTTTAAATTCCATTTCCAAAGAGACAGTTATTGAAGATTTGGGTATGAATGTGGTATAAAGGCAAATCTTTTACTCACTCTCGTGCAGACGTCTTAGCTCAAGCTGGCGGCACCAGTCTGGCCACTGTGCCAGTCAGGGCCCAGGAGGGGCTGACAGACAACCAAAACCCACAGACCCCTGCCTGCCCTCCCCCCCTTCCCCACCCACCCCCGCCCCCCCCCCCCCCCCCCACCCCCCAGTCCCGGCCCAGGCCTGTGGTAAATGGAAGGGGACGACAGAGGCAGGTTCTGGGGCATGTCCCTGGAGCCCCCTCCTCCACCAGTTCTGCGACGCCCTACCAAGGTAACAAACTCTTGATGGCCCCCAGTCCACTCCCCCTGCCATGGGGTCTAGGGGTCCATGGGGCCTTCAGAGCAGCAGGTGGAAGTGGGGACACAGGGGGCACAGTAGCTCTCATCCGAATGGCTGCATGGCTCCTGGAATGCCACTGGAAACCTGCATCAAATCGGGAGCCCCAGTGTGGCACGAAGGACTCCGGGAGGTGAGGTCCCTTCAGGCCCAGGGTGGAGGGCAAAGCTCTCAAAATGATAAGGGGATGGGTCCCCTGGGTGTGTAACGTTGGTCCCAAGTCATCATCAAGGTCCACCCACAAAAAGAATACCCTCAAAAATGACACTGATAGTCTAAACGACACGGAGATACCATTTGCCCCCCCTCCCCTAGGATGTCTGTAATAAAAAAGGACAGGCAGGAACAAGTGTTGGTGAGGATGCGGAGACCCCGAAACTCTCGCACATTGTTGGTGGGAATGTCCAACCGTGCAGCCACTCTGGGAAACAGTTGGAGGATTCCTCAAAATGTTAAGCGTAGTCAGCACATGACCCACAATTCTAAGTATATATCCAAAGTGAGAACATGTTCATACAAAGACTTGTACAGGAATGTGTATAGCAGCTTTATTCATAATACCCCCAAAGCCCAAGCAACCTACCTGTCCATCAGCGGATGAGTGGATAAACAAAATGTGGCGCACACACACGATGGAATACTATTCTGTCATGAAAAGGAATGGCTCCTACATGCTGCAACGTAGATAAACCTTGACAGCATTGTGCAAAGTGTAAGAAGCTGGTCACAAAAGACCGCATGTTGTATGATTCAACATACGAAATGTCCTGAACTGGCACATTTAAAACGTAGGTTAGTGGTTTCCAGGGAGTGGGGGGAGGCAGAAAGGAGGAATGACTTGCAAATGGGCACAGTTCCTTGGGGAGGGAGGCGGGGCATGAAAATGTTCGGGAAATTGATCATGGTGAGGGTTGCACAACTTTTGGGAATACACTACCAACCGCTAAAAACGAATCAAGGAAAAAAAAAATGAATCAAGGGTGGAATTTTATGGTATGCGGATGGTACCTTTATTTTTAAAAGAGGGAAAATGACGCCAATGGAGGAGTTAGCGGAACTGAAACAATGAAACGGAGCGTGAGTGTCGCCTGTCCCAGCCGCGTCCAGATGAACTTTGAGCCCAGGAAGGGTGCACCCAGAGGGAAAAGCGACCCTGGAGGCAGGACCCAGAAAGACACACGCCCCGGGGTTCTAAGGGAACGCGGTGAGGGTGGCGGTCCCGGGTCGCCTCGGACTGGGGCGGCTCAGAAGTTGGCCGGGCGGAGCGGAGATTTAAAGGTCGGAGCGCAGGGGCCCTTAAAGGGGCCGGACGAATTCCCCTTCTGCGTCCACCTTAAAGCCTGCCCCGCGGCGCCGCGGGTCGGACCCGGGTAAGTGCGCGGGGCCGCGGGGGAGGCGGCGGCGCCGGCCTGTTCTGTGGTCAGGCTCGCGCGCCCCGCCGAGTCTGGGGGGAGTCCGCACGGGAGGCTGGCACTTGGCGGGCCGCGCGTCCGGGGGGGCGCCGGGGTGCAGGCGGGCACCGCGGGGTCGCAGCCGGGGGCCCGGCTCCCCCCGCGCCCCGCCGCGCTCTATTTTTAGCAGCGCTGTTGCAACAGAAGGAATGCGCCGCGCGGCGGGCGCTCGGGGCGCGCTCGGGTGGCGCGGTCGCTTTAAGGAGGCGCCGGGGTGGGGACGGGCCAGCGCCGCCGGCGGGCCGGCGGGCCAGCCGCCGTCAGTCCGGCCGGAGCATGGAGGAGGCGACCTGAGGCCGGAGCCTGGGCTGGAGCGTGCGGTGAGTGGTCGGGGCAGGCGGGGCCGTGAGGGGAGGAGAGGGGACGGGGCCCGGCCGCGCGGCCCCCAGCCCGGGCAGGCGCTTTGTTCCGGGGCTGGAGGTGTGGCCGCCCCCGGCCGGGCCGCGCGCTCCCAGCTGAATGCGCTCGGGGACCGACGCTGAGTGGCTTTTGGCCCCCGCCCCAGGCTCCCGAATAACGGTGTGCGATCGTGAAATCGGCCGCGACCGAGACCCCCGTGGGGAGGGCCTGCCGGCCGCCCCAAAAGCCTCTGTTGTGATGACCGCACTTGGGTTCCTTGTTTGCCCCGGCGAGACCCCGCGGGGTGGTGGGTAGTGGGGCTGGGGTGGGGTGGGGTGTGGAGGGGTTGGGGGGGGCGCTTTCTCCCCTTCTAAAATGGCGTTAACGAGCGCTGGGATCCGCGGGAGGGGTTGTCAAATTCAGCCGAATAACAACAACAACAAAAAACACCTTCTTCATAAACAACCCTTCATTGCGCGTGGGGCTCTGGTCACAGGTCATTCATTGACCAGACCTGGCGGGGGCGCCCCCGTGTGTGGGGCACGGTGCCAGCGGCTGCCCCGCGGGGAAGGACCGGGAGCAAATGAGCCACAGCTCAGCTCGGCGGCGGCGGCGTGGTCGGTCCTGGGCTCCGGGAAGCTGAGGGTTTCTGGGAGCAGACAGCGTGGAAGGTCCGCGAAGGCCTCCTAGCGGAGTTGATGCCTGGCGGGAGCCTGGGCACTGGACGCCCCGTTAGCCTGTGGCTGGAACCGCGGTCTGTGCTGGCCGGGGACAAAGCCGTGTCTGGAGAGGTGGACAGGAGCCACTTCATCATGGCCCTGATCACAGAGCTCCGGGCTAGAATGGTTCTTGGCGCTCCAGGACCCATCTCTGCCCCTGGACCTGCCGGAGAGGGTGACTGACAAGGCTCAGACTTGTGGCCTCAAAAATTGAGTGACCTTCCTGGCAGCAGGAGCCATAAGGAGATCTGACTTGGAAAACCCTGAAGCTCTGCTGAAATAGCAGCCATCCGGGCTCACGCAGCCCAGACAGGGACGTGCTAGCTCATCATTTGACGAGACTCCTTCTGAAAGGTTTTAGGATTGCCCCCGTCGGCAGGTGGTGGGCTGGGGCCGAAAGGGCCAGGCACGTGCCCACGATCCTCTCTGAGACCGGGCTCCAGAGCAGGCAGCTGTGAGGGTCCGGCTGTCCTGGGCTGGAAGGCTCCAGGTGCAGCCTGTTTATGCTTCTGCTCTGTGGACACCCTCTGGCGCGTTGAAGTGTGGGGTGGTGAGCTGTTTGTATTGGTAATGGACATGTGTCAGGGGCTTCACTTCCACCGAGACAGTTCGTAGACTTTCTCCTGCTCTTCTGAAGGGAGAAACTCGAGCTGGCTAACATTTTGTACGTCTCCTAATTTCCTGTAAATTGCATGTCCCTGCTGACGGGGGTTGAATACGTTTCAGGCCACAGCTTTCACCCAAGGTCTGTTCTCGCGGCCCAGCGGCCGGCCAGCCTCTCCGTCCGTCCGTCCGTGGTGGATGGCGTCGTTTGTCCTTTCCCTGCCAGGGCAGGAGGTGTGGGGCTTTGATGCCCTGGGGTTTTCAAAGCTGCAGGGTCTGCCAGCCTCCTTCTGGGGAGGAGGGGTGTTGAGTAAACCTGCTCTAGTGGAAAGTGCCCTTCCCGGAGGAGTGTGTGTGTGTGGGGGGGGGTCAGGGCCCCTGCGGAGCCCTGTGAGGCAATCCACAGTCTCCCGGAGTTGCCAGCTTTGCTCCCGGCATAAGGCAGTTTGTATTTTTCCACGACTCGTGTTTTCATCTACATGAGACATTTTTGTTACGGGTATAACTTTTACTTTATTATTGGCTCTAGCCACAGATGTTTCATGCTTCCAGTGATCTGAGCTGCTTCTAGAGTGACAAGTGTGGTATCCCTGGGGCGGCTTCCCGGGCTCCAGTGATCCTGGGACCAGGGGGGACCCGCTGGGCTCTGATGGCCTGAACCGGCCCCGGGGTGACTGGCTCTGACATCAGTCAGAATCACACGTTGGCCAGCCCGCTAGATTGAGTGCGTTCTCAGGGAAATGCGACCTCCATTTCACATTTCACATCTGGTGTGATCACTGTTCTACCCAGGACATGCCCCCAGATGGAGGGTGCCTCCCTGCAAGTGATTGGAAACATACCTGCTCACGGGCATGGCGTCGTTTATACAAACCATACGCTCGTGAACCAAGTGGGAGCACCTTCTTGTGCAAAGCTGGCATGTCCTCAAGTGTCCGCAGGGTGTGCACGGAGTCCCAGGAGCCCTGTACCTCCCAGGCCCAGGGCAGGCATCTGGCTGGCTGGAAGACACAGTTACCTTTGGATGGGGAGGAGAAAAAGGAAGGAGCTGGGGGAGCTCCCTGTGCTCCGGGGCATCTGGCAGGTGCCCATTCTCTAGAGCAGGGGTCCTCAAACTACGGCCCGCGGGCCACATGCGGCCCGCCAATGACATTTATCCGGCCCCGCCGCTGCCTGTCCTGCTTAGCAGCCGACTCATTCCCGGGCCCGCAGTGCGCATGTGTGGAATGTGCGCCGCACTCTCCGACTCCCCTCCTTCTCTCTGAGGGACAGTGAACTGGCTCCCCTGTTTAAAAAGTTTGAGGACCCCTGCTCTAGAGGCTGAACTTTGAGAGGAATTTTGTTGGTGGACTCCGAGGCCTTGCCAGCCCTCGTAGTCTTGGGTGATGTCACTGGGCCCTGTGGTACTGGATCAGTGGGGATGCTTTTAGCTGCAAATAATAAAACCCACGTACTAGTGGATTAAGCAGACTTTAGATCTCCCGAAGATGCTCTCAGCTCATGTGAGGTCTCCGTACACAGGGATTGGGGTGGATATTAGTGGCACTTCCAGCAAGTTCTTGCATGGAACAGGCAGCCAAGAGGGCTGAGGGTCTGAGGTGCAGAGCAGTGGATTTTACTTTCTTGGGCCACAGCCTCTTAACTATGCCAGTGAGAAGCCGAGAGAAAAGTTGCTCAGATGTACAAAGTTGGGCATACAATTCAGAGGACCCGTGGATCTCTGAAAACGAGTGCTGGGTCCCAGGTAGATCCCCTGCTCTAAGCCATGTTACTTCGGTGCTGTTTACCTGGGACTCACTGCGTCCCTCTGCCTTCCCACCAGGCCAGCATGCCTTCGTGTTGGAGGCAGTGTCAAGAATGAAAACAGAGCGGACGGTTGTCAGTTCTCAGCCCCAGCTGAAGTCTGTGCAGTCCGCCAGCGGGTCTGTCCTGCGGAACTAACCATAGGGCAGTGCCGCCGCCGCCTCATGCTTCAGACAGGCCATGGCTGCACTCCTTGGTACCTGCCGTGCGTTCCTTGTGCCGTCTCCAGCCTTCTGGGTCGCATTCCTGCTGCCTGTGATGAAGTTGTCCTGCCTGTTCTCAGAGACTCTACCCCCTGGCCTTCCTGGCCTGGCGTCCACCACTGAGCCCCTAGGCCCTTTTAACCCTGTTAGCGTGATCCAAGGCCGCTTGCTGCAGCCCTCTCTCCTGCAGGGGTCCTACAGTAGCCATGTCCTTTAGTACTCGTTGTCCTGTAGTATTCTTGGTAGCTTACTAGGCGAGGCCTGCTGATGGCCAATGGCCAGGTGACAATATGGGTCATTACTGGTTGCTGAGGTGACATCCTGGGTCTCACAGGGGCATATTCTCATCAGGAGAGCCTAGCACGTGTCTATCTAAATTTACACCTAATGTTTTGCTAATGAGGTTTTGGGGAGCACCAGGAAAGGATTTGGCTGTGCAGCATGTAGAATGAAGGAGGGTGGGGTGGGGTGGGGCGCTGGGAGCTCTGAGCTCTGGGTCCGTGCCTCTGTGACTATCTATAGGGCCTTGGGTGGGTCCCGTGCTGCAGGGGCCCAGGCACCATCTGTGACTTCTCGGCTGAGCCCTCAGGGTTGTCATGGGGATTAGATGAAATATACAGATGAGAACATGCTTGGGAAACCAGAAAGGGTTATAAAAATGAAGAGCATTATCAGCATTCAAGCAGCCTTCAGATAACAGACTGATGGCCCCGGCGGGCCCCCTGGAGCCTGTGTGGACTGGATTCAGACCCAGAGAGCGTACGTCTCCGTGGTGAGCGCGACGATCTTAGGTGGGTCACAGACAGCTTTTATTAGTTAGGTCCTTGTTTATACTTACAAAAAATGCGGGCGTCACTTCAAACCTTTTTTTTTTTTTTAATGGATATTTAGCTCCGACCAAGGCTAAAGGAGGATTTTAAAGTGACCCCTTGAGTTCAGGCTGGGAAAGTTTCAGCAGGGGAGGCCCTCCCTGCAGTGCGGCCTGTGGGCCTTCAGCTGGACCCTTCTAGAGACGGGAGCTTGTTGCCCAAGTCAGTCCCCTCCATCTGGGGACCTCTCACCCTTGCAAAGCTTTTTCCTTCCTCACGCGAGCCGTCCCCCTGGGTCTGTCCCACACAGACCTGTGACCATCATGCTTTTCTCCAGCACCAGCAGCTCCACTTGCATCAACTGCTCCTCAGATGGCGGGGTTTAAAGACAGCCCGCTCCTCCCACCCTCCTTCCCCACCCTTCCTCCTTCCCATCTTTCCTTCAACAAAGACTCATGGGCCAGGCTCTCTCTGTTCTCCATTTTATTTTATAATTGTGCCATTAGCCTTTTCCAGACGAGGAAACTGAGGCCCAGGGAGGGTAAGCAGGCTGGAAGGAGTCTGCTCGGTCCCAAAGCAGGGGCTCCTGTCACACTGCCCTGCTCCCAGAACTGGAGAACCAAAAGTGTCTTCTCTCCTGCTGCTCACCGGACGTCCTACGGGGGCCTGGTCACATGTAATCCGTGAAGCGTGGAGCAGAGGTCTCCGAGGAAAAAGGGGCGAGCAGCCCATGCACAGGACGTAGGCAGCCGCAGAAGCCACAGAGGTGCAGGAGCGGCTGCTGGCAGAGAGGCGGAGAGAGGACCCCGATGACAGTGGGTTTCCCTGACTCTCACTCATCTTTTTTTTAAATTCTTACCTGAGGATATGTTTTCATTGATTTTAGAAAGAGGGAGAGGGAGAGGAAGAGAGAGAGAGAAACATTGATGTGAGAGAGAAACATCGATCTGCTGCCTCCCCCACACACCCCAACCAGATCGTATCCGCACACCCCAGGCATGTGCCCTGACTGAGAATCAAACCCTCTACCATTTGGTGTACGGGACGACACTCCAACCTACTGAGCCACCCGGCCAGGGCTCTCACTAATCTTACAGCCAAACACGAGCCCCTAAATCATTTGTGCGCTTGGTATATTTTTGAATTTTACAAAATAAAAAGCAAAAAACTATAAGGGATGGCATAATAAATACCATCTACCCATTGTCCACTTGGCCCTTTTCATAATAGTGCAGGACCCAATACACATCCCTCGTCTTCGGTGTGGGGGACCTCAGCCTGTGGGGCTTTCGGAGCCTGGCTCCTGGGTTCCCACGCACTGGCTTTTTTAGCTCAGATCCTCAGCCGATTCAATGAAAACACCTCCTGGTTTGTCCATCGAGGTTGTTGCTGGATCCTTTTTCGCCGCCTCTGACCACGCTGGGGAGGAGCCACAGGGGAGCAGGATGAGTATGCACTTTTGGATTTAACCCTTTTCAAAGAAGTTGATTCACCCTCAGAAAACATCTGCCTTCAGCCCGTGGACTCAGGCCAGGCTGCAGAGCAGAATGTGGCAGCAGCTGCGCAAACGGAACTGTCATTTACATGGTGGGTGTGTATATTTGGAAAAGAGAGAGAATAAACATGATTTTCATTTTATAATTAGATGACAACGATTCGATGAGCAGCTCATCTTAAAAGATCTTTAACAAAATACACTTTCTATTCTAAAGTATTAGAATAGAAACGTTAAAGGAAGGCAGGCTGCAGTACAACCTAGAACCTTTCTAACCCCTAACTTCACCTTTCCATTTTCCCCTTTCCTCAGCTTTCCCAGAAAGAGGGTGCGTGGCCCCGGGTCCTGGGGGAGGGGGAGGGAGAGGCGGCTCCCCAGCTGCAGAGGGTGCGAGCTCTCCATGGCAGCAGGAGACATTTCTCACCCAACTGCTCACAGCCTTCTCCTTTCCACCCCCGGCTGCCTCCACGCTGGAGCTGGTGCCATCCCGCTTGCGTGGGGCTTGAGCTTGGGCTAGAGCAGTTAGCAGGGCAGTGCTTTTAAAAGCTGGGCAGGGAAGATTCGAATGCTTCTGGAAAAGCCTTCCACACTCAGGCAGGTCCCGTCTGCAGGGAGTCGTGCACCATCAGGAGCAAAGGTTTGAACTGATTTTATAATAAAACATTGGGGACCTGAGGTGGCCCCCGCGTCCTCTTGGTTAAGTGGTAAGAAGGAGTGGACATGTTTTCTGTCCCCGAGTTGCCAACAGAAACCAGCACTGCCCGGGTCCTTCTCCCTCCCTCGGATGGAGATGCTGCAAAGCCAGCGAGGGAACCTGCTTTGTGGGGGTTTGCCTCCCCATGGAAGTGATCAGAGACTGTACCAGTGGCGGCAGGGAAGCATACTATAAAACCAATTCCATTTGACCACACAGAAATGTGCATACATGTTATGTTTACACACCTACTCTTTTTTTCCCCCAAATATTGATGTTTTTGGTTATTTCTTAAACTCCTCCCCTTATTCCTAACCATCTCTCCTTTAGCTCCAGCCTGAACATCTCTCACTTAGATTACTGCAATAGCATTAGAACTGCTTCTTTATCTCTAATTTAAAAATAACTTTAAATTTACTGATTTTAGAGAGAGAGCAAGGGAGCTAGAGAGAGAGGAAGGGAGAGGGAGAGGGAGAGAGAGAGAGAGAGACAGAGAGAGAGAGAAACATCAGTTCCCCTTATGCATGCATTCATTGGCTGATTCCTGTATGTGCCCTGACTGGGGATCGGACCCATAACCTTGGCACATCGGGACAGTGCTCCAACCAAACGAACTACCTGGCCAGGGCTCTCTCTCTCTCTAATTTTACCCCCCGCCCCCACGTCTATCCTAAAGTTAACCAAAATGAAGTATCTCAAAATCAAATCTGAGCATTTTACTCCCTTGCTGATAGACCCTTTAATAAGTAGGAAGGGCTAGTCCTGCCACATATTAAAATACACTACGAACCTGGAGGAAGGCACGCTGTGTTGCTCTGCAGAGGAACAGACAGGCCAGTGCAGCAGAAGAGTGTCTCCCCAAAAGCCCGCCAAACCTTTTTATTTGAAATGAGGCTGCAGGCCCACTTCTTAAAGAAAAGTTCTGTTTTTAAAAGAATCTGCTCTACCTACTGCGTGTTCGGCTGCCCCTGGTCTACCAGGTACCCAGAGGAAAAGTGAGAGTGTTCGTAGGCAGTGGAGCTGGGCGGAGGTGGCTGAAGGTGTGCTGGGGTTGGGAGGCCTCCCTACCCCTTGCCTTCCCCAAAGCATTATGTAATCATTTCAAAAGCAAAGCTAATTTTAATTCGGTTTAAGGATTTTCGTTTTATCGTTTAGATTCTCAACATAGCTTCTTGAAAATCTCCCTTTCTTTAGATAACCCACAGATCCAGCCCTTTCTATTCTCATTCCACTGGGGAAGCGAGTCCCAAGGAAGAGATGGAGGCAAACCCATCTTTCCTGGCGAGGACCATCCTCTCCCAGGCAGGCTCAGCAGCCCGAAATAGCCTCTTGTCCTGTTCTTCTTTCAATGCCTGCTTTATGGGAACCGGAGATGATGGAAAAGGGTGGAGCCACTGTCCCGAAGCCTTGGGGCATCTATGGGAAAAAAGCGACTTGTAGGCGATCTGTCTTCCCAGCCATCCCTCCACACCCACATTCCTCAGGTCAAGAGGCTTGGGCAGCAGAGCTGGGAAGGCCTGTGCCCCTCACACCCAGGCCCTTTTCCTGCAGAGGAAGCCAGGCCCCAGGTGTCCTGGTGGCACGCCCAGGAGCTAAGGGCAGCTGGCATCGGAGCCTTCCCAGCCACCCCCACTCCCTGACCCCCAGACCCACCCTCCCAACGTGGACAGCGGCCCGAGTCCACTTCTCTGGGACTGGGTGGGTGTTTCCTGCATGTTTGAGATTTTACGGAGGAAATCAAAATAAAGAAACAAAGCCTTTGTTTTACTTCTGGACTCAAACTGGGGCCGGCTGGAGGGCATGGAAAGGGGGAGCAGGAGCAGGTCACTTGGCACTTCAACAGAATAGCCATTCTAATAAAGCGTGTAACAGGGACTTCTTCTCTTTGGGGTTGGCGTGAGGAGGATAGCTGGGCGGAGGGCTGGGGGGGGGCCTCTGTGTGGAAGGAGTGGGCCCCAGGCAGGGGTCTGGGCCCACCAGCAAGGCTGCAGAATTGGCACCCGAGAGGCCGCAGGGAACCCTCCGTCCGTCCTTCCTCAGCGGACCCACAGGAAAGTGGGCAGGGACAGGGGCGTGAGCTCCAGTTTCTGCCCTCCCTGTTGTCTCCGTGACCTTGGGCTAGTCCCCGACTGCTGTGAGCCTCCTTTGCCATGCTTATAGCAGGGGACAGATGCCCCAGCCACCTGTCCCTCCTTTTGCTCCAGTCCAGTTATATGGGGTCAGGCCTCAACCCACATATGTGGGACTGGGGAGGTGGTTTCCCCCAATATTTCTTCATTCTTCCCAAAGGATTTCTCCTTGTAGAAGTGCTCTGAGTATATTATTTTAAAAAAAAAATTAGTCAAGCATTGACAAAATCTGCAGTATTTCGAGGGCTTTCGGGTGGGGCCGGTGCCGCTGGCCGCCGGGCCTCGGCAGGGTCAGCTGCCACACTTCACATGCGTACAGTAGTCACTGGCTTCCTCATTTCCTGAGCCTCACCAGGCAACGAGGCTGTTGTCTGTAACAGCTTCCACCACGTGTAGAAAAGGGTCACCCACGGCTCCGAACAGGGCAGAGGTTACTAGTAAACTCTGCAGACGGCCTCCTTGCCTGCTGACGCCCTTGGAGGATTCCTCGCTGGCTGGCTGTCTCCGCACACTTAGTTGACTGCCGTTTTCCAGGGGCCAGTTTTCCTGGACCGTATCCCCAGAACTTCTGAAAACTCCAATTTTCCATTACTTTTGACTGCAGAGCAATAATGACAGCTATTTAGACTGGGCCGTAGGCCTGTCCTTTTATATCTGAAAAGAGCCATTAAAGGACTTGGCTAAAGCCCTGGCTGATTTGGTTCAGTAGATAGAGCGTCAGCCTGCGGGCTAAAGGGTCCCCGGTTCAATGCGTGCCCAGGTTGCTGGCTCGATCCCCAGTAGGGGGCATGCAGGAGGCAGCCGATCAATGTTTCTCTCTCATCATTGAAGTTTGTATCTCTCTCTCCCTCTCCCTTCCTCTCTGAAATCAATATATATATATATATATACACACACATATATATATACCCCCTTACCTAAACAGGAGTTCTGCACCCCAGCCCTACACCTTTACCCGCAGTACGAACCAGCAAGAGCGCTGGGGATCAGCTTTTCCCTTTATCTGCACACCTGAAACAAGCCACACGACACTGTGGGTCGTGATTATTCCTCCTGTCATCAGAAACAACACGTGCTTCCTTGTTGAACCCTAGGGTGGCCCAGCAGTAACACTTCAGTCCAGCTGAGTGGCTGGGGTCTCCCGGTAGAGTGGCTGTTCCAGGAGATTCCAAGGGAGCACCTGTCTTTTCCGCCCCCTCCCCCTTCTCCTGAGCACTTTGGGACAATCTAGAAAACACAGCTCCGTGCGGCCCGGGCACCCCTCTGGCCAGTTTGGTGGAGGGGGGACTTTGACAAGAGTTCCCACAACATAATGAGAATAGTAATAGCAGGCACTTCATGTGCCAGGTGCTATTCTAAGTACTTGCTTATTATATTAGCTCATTCTGTCCTTAAAACAACCCTGCGAGGTGGGTACTGTTGTTAGCAGGCGAGGAAGCTGAGGCACAAATGGGTTGAGCCATGTGCCTGAGGTTGCACGCCCAGCAGAGGGTCAAATGCTTTGACTCATGACCTTTTATAAAGCGCTGTATGTAAGCCCTGGCCAAGGGGCTCGGTGGTGGAAGGTTGCAAGTTCCATTCACAGCCAGGGCACACACCTAGGTTGGGGGTGCGATCCCCAGTGGGGGCGCATCCTCGGTCGGACGGGGCAGGTCTGCCCACTCTGCTGTTTGCCTCCTCTCTGCCACCCAGGGCTCGTCGTCCAGCCTGGCCAGGCTGCTTAAGAGAGCAGGAAATGCCCTGACCGGTTTGGCTCAGTGGATAGAGCGTCGGCCTGCGGACTGAAGGGTCCCAGGTTCGATTCTGGTCAAGGGCATGTGCCTTGGTTGCGGGCACATCCTCAGTAGGAGATGTGCAGAAGGCAGCTGATCAATGTTTCTCTCTCATGGAAGTTTCTAGCTCTCTATCCCTCTCCCTTCCTCTCTGTAAAAAATCAATTAATAATATATATATATATATAAAAGAGAGAGAGAGAGAAAACAGGAAAAATGCGGCAGCTGTTTAGAGCTTGGGGAGAGAAAGGTGAAAAGTGGCCTTCCCGCTGAGTGGGCTTAAATCAGAGTTTAACTCAGTTATTCCACCCCACCTTCAGCCCCGGCCCGGTTCAACCCTCCCGAGCCAGGCAGCCCACCCTCCTCCCTCCGAGGCCGGCCGGCTTCACAGCCTTTGCAGAGGAAAATCCCACACCGCCCCAGGCTGCTCATTGCCATGCCCGCCTCGTGTTCAGGAAGTTTCCCTGACTGCGCCTGCTGGGCTCTCAAAGTCTGATGACTCCTCTAACGCGGAGATTGATGGGCTGGCCCCACCTCAGGAAAGAGCGTAGACCCTGTTTCTTCTAGTTGTGGGTCAGACATGAAAATGGTCGCGTTTTTCATTTACGGTGTTTAGCAGTTTGAACATAAACGATGGAAACACATCAAAGCAACAGCCGTTTGTGAGGGTGCCTGTCCGCCCTCCAGCTCCCCGGGCTCTGACGCACTCGGAGTGGGCTGTGCCCGCCCCTAACGGCTGCTGGACTGGAAAGTCTCCCTCCGGCTGAGTAATCCGGCTGCTGCCCAGCGTTATTTCCACTTCCTCTAACCTCACACCTCTTCGGGGCCAAGGCCAGGCCGGGCCCGGGCAGTGCAGAGCGGTCTGCCTTGCAGTGGCCAAGGCACTGGATGTGTGCGTGCTTGAGGCACGCTCCAGGCAGACGTGGTAGCAGGTGCCCCTGTGGGCTGGGGCCACCCAGGGCACTGATCTGTTTGGCTTAGATGGTGTGTGAAACTTTTTAATTGGTCGCCAACAGTAAAAAATTAGTTTCACGCTCTGGCTGGTTTGGCTCAGTGGATAGAGCGTCGCCCTGGGGACTGAAGGGTCCCAGGTTCGATTCCAGGTCAAGGGCATGTACCTTGGTTGCGAGCACATCCCCAGTGGGGGGTGTGCAGGAGGCAGCTGATCGATGTTTCTCTCTCATTGATGTTTCTGACTCTTTATCCCTCTCCCTTCCTCTCTGTAAAAAAATCAATAACAAAAAATTTTTTTTTTAAATCAGTCTCACATAAAAAGTCAGATTTCTGGCCCTGGCGGGTGTGGCTCTGTGGATAGAGCGTTGGCCTTCAGACTGAAGGATCCCGGGTTCGATTCTGGTCAAGAGCACATGCCTGGGTTGCGGGCTCGATCCCCAGTTGGGGGTGTGCGGAAGGCAGCCGATCAATGATTCTTTCTCATCATTGATGTTTCTCTCTCTCTCTCTCTCTCTCTCTCTCTCTCTCTCTCTCTCTCTCCCTCTCTCCTTCTTCCTTCCTCTCTGAAATCAATTATAATAATAAAAGCATAATATGCTAATTAGACCAGACATCCTTCCGACGACCTTCTGGACAAAGCCAGGGCTGCGAGGGAAGCCCAGGTCCCGAGTGCCAGCAGCCGGGGGAAGGAAGGCCTACGCTTGCACAGATTTCGTGTATCAGGCCTCTAGTAAAAATATATTTAACAAAAACAAAAACAAAAAGTCAGATTTCTGGCTACTCTTTAAAAATGTAGCCCTAGCCGGCGTGGCTCAGTGGATAGAGTGTCGGCCTGTGGACCAAGGGTCCTGGGTTCGATTCTGGTCAAGGGCATGTACCTTCATTGCGTCTCCTGGTCGGGGCATGTGCAGTAGGCAACCAGTTGATGTGTTTCTCTTACATTGATGTTTCTGTCTGTCTCCCTCTCTCTTCCACTCTCCCTAAAAAAATCAATGGGAAAATATCCTCGAGTGAGGATTAGCAAAAATAAAATTAAATTAAAATTTAAAAAAAATGTAGACTCTCTGGTAACCCTGTTACAGATATGCTCATGTTGCAGCCGTTAACTGGTTGGCATAGCCGTGGTCTCCTGTTAGCCACAGGGCCCACCTTTCCCTATTGCCTGTACCTGCCCTCCTCTCATTTATCGACCTGGCCTCTGCCAACACATGAGGTCAGGACGTCCATTTGTTTCCTGAGCCCCCTTTCTGCTGCCGCAGGGTGAAGCCGTGGAGAGTTGACCCACAGTCAGCCCAGACAAGAAGCATCCATCTGACAGCAGGGGCTGCTCTCGCCCAGGGATGCTTGCCTCTGGCATGCAGGCCTTCCCGCTGCTCTGTCGCCACCTCTGTTCTTCTCCCGGGCTGCTTACCACAGGGGGCTGGTGCGAGGCCATGGAGTCCATGAGACAGAAAGCTCTGGGCTGGGACAACCCTTGGAGTTGTGCTGTGGTGAGCTCCCCCCAGCCCCACTTGGGAGAAAGGTAATAGGAAAAGATTTGCCTCGCTGCCATCAGGAGACGGGTGGGGTGGGGTGTCCCCAGCCCAGAAGGCAGATGATCAGGGAGCTGGGCCCCGGGGGCTCAGTGTTTGGGAAGGAGCCCCTCCCTGTCACCTGCTCCTCCTGCTGGGTTGGTGCCCATGTGTGTCTAGTGGGTCTCCTCGCATGGCATCTCCCTTAGGAGGGCTTCACCCCACTCCTCTGGGCTCTGCGTGGCGCCCGGGCATTGCACCCACACCACCTCTGCCCTGCCCTCCACCCAAGCCAGACTCCCTCGCGGCTCCCGGGGTCAGCCCTGGCTTTGGAAATGCAGACAGCAGGCGCCTGGAGCGTCTCGGTGCAGAAAGTTGTGCCAGGGCTCCAGGCGAACCCTGAGATAAAGAAGACGAGGTCCAGCCCTCTGCCCCCACCCCACCTGGAGGGGAGATATGACAGGAGACCACCTCCCGCTCCCAGAGCTGAGGGGAGGAGAGAGGCCCGCTCCCGGGAGAGGCAGAGCTCCGTGGTCCCTGCAGATGGAGATGCGTGGCCTTGCACAAGCGCAGAACCTCTGTGACCTCAGGGTTCCTCATCACTGCCGGCTGAGCAATGCCTTCTTGGTGAGAGGCTGTGGGGAGTCCACGGGACAATGGCTGCAGAGCACTCCAGCTGCCCCCTGCCACCTGGGGGGCGCGCCGCAGTCAGGAGCGAGGTGGCCTGGTGGGAGGGGGCCTGGGCGGTGGCCGAGGGCCCAGGAAGGAGGGATCACTTCGGGAGCGTGGGTTTGAGACGGGCTTCCTGGGGGAGACGGGGAGGCTGCTCCTTGCCCAGGGCGTGCTTTCACAGGCGGGGACCAGTGCTGGCAGAGCTTCATGGGCAGACTTCCCGGTGCCCTGCCAGGGGCTGGAGCCCCGACAAATCAGGTGCCACCTGTCCTCGAGGATGCCATGCTAGGAAATCAGCAGGAGCAGAGGCTGCACGAGGGGTAGGGGTGCCCTCACGCCCTGTCAGCGGGGAGAGCTCCAGGCGCCCATGGGTCGAGTTCCGGGAGGAGCAGTGTGCTTGGGTTGGTCAAGGGGCCATGAAGCTGGTATGGTGGAGGGCAGTGCCTCCAGGGGCCCGGGCAGAGGGCAGAGCCAAGCACTGAGGTGCACATGCCACCTATGGCAACGTTGCCAGGCCTTGGCCTCAGATTTGAGTACAGGGAGGTTTGAGCTGCTGGGGGAGGAAGAGGAAGAGAATGCCAGGCAGAAAGATGGGAAAGGGGGTCTGGAGGCCAGGGGGCGGTGGGGGCCGCTGGCCTAGTCCAGCATATGAAGGGTTGAGCCTGCGCAGCCCGAAGAGGTGCCGTGAGGACTCGGCGGCTCACAGGAGTCTTCCTCTGAGGGGCAGCTGAATCGAATGGGGAGGGGAAGGCAGCGGCCTGCCAGGCTTTGGGGAATCCCAGAGCGTCCTGAAACTGGCCCTCCTTTGGGGGGGGGCATGAATGACCTTCCCAGTGGGCATGCAGATTTCTCCTAAGACTGAGAAGTTCTCCTTAACTAGGGGTGAGACTGTCCCGGCCCTAGGAAAATATTACTAGGCCCCCAGGACTGAGAATACAGCTTTAACAAAGTCACTTCCTCCTTTCTGTCCCTGCCTGCCACTCAAGCTGGGAGCCAGCCTCTGCAGGGGGGAGGTGGTGAGCCTTGCCCTCAGCCCTGGGTTGAGGTCCCTTCCTCCCCTGTTGTCTGTGGGGGCTGGGTGGGACCCTGAGGCCCTGCGGGCCAAGTGGCCAGGGGGTAGCAAGTGGCCCATGGGGCACGTTGCTCTGACGGGTTGTGTGGACCCTGTGACACTGTGGCCCTCGTTGTCTCCTCGGTTCTGAGAGCCTCTCAGACCTACCAGGCGCCCCAGACCAGCTGGGTGGTGAGTTGGGGCTGAGTTTTAGTGTTTAGCTGCCGGGCCTGGGTGCCAGATCTCAGCTTCGCTCGCCCTCCACCACGCTGTGCCCTGTCTCAGACTCTGTCTCCCTGCTGGCCAAATGGGGGCATTAAATGCCACCGCACGCACGTTCCTGCCTTCAGGCCTTTGTGGCTCTGCCACACCGTCCGTGCTCCCACCTCACCCTGGAGCCCTTTCCCATCTGCTTCCCCTCGCCCCAGGGCTTCTGGAACACTTGGAGTTTGTCCCGTGCCAGTTATCCAGTCTCCGCTGGTCTTTCCTCGCTGGTCACCCTCACTGGGGTCGTCAGAAAGAGGGTGGGCCCCTTGGAGGGGCAGCTGCCCAGCGAGCTGACACTGCTCCCGTGGCCTGTGTGGAGGGCAGGGTCTGAGGGCCCCTGGGCACACTCTCCCCTGCCTCGCCCTGCGGCCGGCTCTGGTTCCTGCATTATTCAACGCTGTGTGCCAGGCACTGTGCTCCGTGCTAGGGGTGCACCCACGAAGATACTTAGCTGTCTCGGTATCTAGCCTCCCTCCCACTCACCTCACACCCCACCCTACTCCCCTTACCACCCCACCCTGCTGTGCCTGGTGCCTCCTGAGTTTTTCACACCTCCGTGCTCTACGCCTTTGCAGCTTCTGGTCCTCACCCAGGGTACACTTGTCGCTATTACTCACCTGAGCTAATAGTTACTTGGCCTACAAGACGCCATTCTGGCATTGCCTCCACCAGAAAGCCTGCAGTGCCCCCAGGCGGGGTGAGAGGCCCTCACGCCTGTGCTCCCACAAAGCTCAGCCCCGTGCGCTGTGACCGGCTGTCTGTCTGCCCCCTCCCACCACACCCCCCCCCACACACACACCACACCACACCACACCACACACACACACACACACACACACACACACACACCACACCACACACCCCGTGAGCCTTAAGGCCGGCTGCCCTGGGCCGGGCCCACTGTAAGTGCTCTGGGAGCGTCTCCTGGATGCGCGCGTCTTCGGCAGTCTGAGCGTGTGTCCCGGGAGAAGGGCGGCCAGCACTGGTGGGTTGTTCAGTTCACTCTCCTGGGCTCTTTCCGGTGTCCTGTGTCTCGTTAGTGTTTTCTTTCCACAAGAGGCATCCAGAGAGGGGCCGGGCTTTACAATGGGGAGCACTCCTGGATTTAACGACCAGAGAGAGACGCCGTATTTAAAGCCGAGTTCGCGTATTTTGGTATCTTCCGCAGTCTGTTCCGTGGACAAGCATCTCCTGAATGCTGGGGGGCGGTGTCTTTGAGGAGCCTACATCTCATCCGTCACTCAGTCAGCATCTGGGGGCTTGCTGTCCTCCGGCATTGGCATTGCTGTGGGCACAGGGGCGGGCTGGGCCCAGATGCTGCCCTCCAAGGCAGAGCCCGGCCTGCAGATGGTGTGAGAGCGCACGGAGGAGGGTGTGGTGAGGGGGCTGAAGCGAGCTTCATCTGTGGAACCTGCCAGTTTGCAGGCGTGAACTCAGGAAGGACCCTGCAGGGCCGGGGGCGGGGGGGGGGGGGGCGCTTCCCCAAGGAAGGGGGACTCGGGGTGCACTTGGAAGGATGCTGGTGACGGTAACAACGTGATGTTTATCGAGCACTCACTGTGGGCCAGATGCTGAGCCAAGCAAATGAATGTGTAGCCTTCTGCAGCCACCATGAGGCAACTGCTGCCACTGTCCCCCCTTTTACAGAAGAGACACCTGAGGTACAGAGGTCAATAACTGGCTGAAGGCTGCAGCCCTTGGTGAGGGGCCCCAGGTGAGGGGCCAGCCCCACGCCTGTGTGCAGGACCACAAGGAGACAGGCCGGGGCTGGGGCAGGGACCAGCCCAGTGGAGAGGGTCCCAGACACAGGTGCTGGAAAATGAGGGTGTCAGAGCCACCTGGTGCTCCCACAGTGTGGGCAGCTGCCTGATACCCCCAGCTCCCTCCCTGGTCCTCGGCGCAGGAGGCCGCCTGGCAGCCCCATCGTGGTGTCCTGTTTGTGGACTGTATCCCAGTAGGGATGAGGGGCGTGTCTGTTTTCAGTGACTAGTTTGGGCGCTGACCTCCTCAGCTGCTCCTCCCACAGGGACAGCCATCTGGCCTTGGAGGCCTCCCTGACTGTGACTCCGCCTCCCTGGCTCACTGGTGACCTCTTCCCCGGGGCTCCCGGATCTGCTGCCACCCACCCTCTGCCAGCCTCGAGAGGACGCCTAGTACAATGGGCTGGCCAGGGCTCTGGAGGCACACCGCATGGCTTCAGATCCTGGCATTGCCTGGTCGACCTTAGAAAAGTTATTCTGCTCTTTTGTGTCTCAGTTTCTTCAACTGTAAAATGGGGACAGTTAGAGTCAGTCACACCTCATAGGGTTGTTGTGGGAATTAAATGAGTGAACTTGGTAAAATCTTCCAGCAGCATCAGGCACACCACTGACATGAAGTGTTTGTGCTGTTTTCAACATGATCACTATTGTCATTCTTATGCCAGGTGGCTTCTGCGCACCTGCTCTGGGACTCAGTGCTGGGTCCTCACTGGCTAGTCTCCGGGCCCTGACCAGGAGGCCCTCTCACACTAGGGATCAGACCTGAGAGCTAACAGTTGTGATATAAGGAAGCAGGAGGTGCTTGGAGGTTGTGAGTAAGCCCCAGGGCATGGGGTCCCACATCTGGATGACTTGGAGCCCTGCCCTTGGCCTGGATCTCTGGATTCCTGTCTTATTTCTGCCAGCAGTCCAGGTGTGATCCTGGCTGAGGAGTTGGGATTTGATGGGATAGAAGAGCGGGGCTGATGTATTCACAGAAGGCTTAGGTAATACCATCTGTCAATCAACAGAAGACCTGGTTCTCTCCAGAGTGGTGCAGTGACAGGGCTGGGCGTGGGTCAGCACGGGTGTGAGACAGAAGGCCTGGAGCTAAGTCTTGAGGAGGGGAGAGTGGAGCCTTGCGGGTTATCTCCAGCGATGACCAGGCAGGCTACCCCTGAAGGTCCTGAGCTCTTCCCAGGGAACAGGACGGCCAGTAGGTGGGATGTTTTGAAGGGGCCCAGATGAGTAGTGGGTTAGATCTGGGATGGCAAACAAGTTTCCTCTCTGGACCAGTCATCCAGTTCTGGCTGCCAAGGGTGCTGCATGAAAAGGATTCTAAGACTGAGCAGGAAAGAGAACCCTGATTGATTAGTGATGCCTGCCATGGCTCTGGGAATGGGAGGGGCAGCACCCATGTCACATACTCACCATCTAGATCTAATGATGTTTAAGGTCCTTTACGGCATAAAATAGCACACGTGTTGGGTGGGTGGTTAAGTATTAATGAAGTGAGCTGAACGCACTGGCAGCTTCCTGAGAGGGTTGAGTGGTGCAGTGACGTCGCTGGGCTTGGATTAGCAGGGGTGTGAGGCAGAGGGCTGGAGCGAAGTCTTGGGGAAGGGAGCGTGAAGCCCTAAGGGATACCCAGTGGCCTGGACCCTGGCAGGGACACACACCAGTTAGGCACGGCCTGCAAATCAGCAGCCCGTTTCTGGGAATTGTGCGGAGGGGAAGGGCAGCTCGTGGAATTCAGAGCCGTTTCCTCCACATGGGTTGGGTCACTCCCCGCACTGTGTCCTCGGCCCTCTGAGTGGGCACACCCAGATATCAGACAGAGGAGATTAGCTTCCCAGGGCTGATTCAGCTCAGTGTGAACAGAAGTCCCTTACGCTCCCAAGAGCTCCATTAATCGTGACTATGCCCCCCTCTTCCAGCCCTATTCCCCTAGACAACTTGTAGTTCAACTGATGGGGTTTGGGAGAATCTTTGAAACAATTAGTACAGAAATAGAGAAGCAAACGCAGTAAAAACGGAGCCTGCAATCAAGTTGGCAGCACCCTTGGGAGAGACTGAGTTGGCCACTGCCCCAGCCCTGAGAGTCCCTGGTCCTCTAGTCGGGGCCAAGGCGGCAGCCGCAAGGATGAACTCTGTGGGTTAGTGAATCACGGCGACAGTCGAAGGGGGAAGTCCTGTGAGGCTACAAAACTAATTGCCCAAGCAATTGAAGGCCGTGGGGTGTGACGGTTCCAAGCCTGACCGGTGGTGTCCAGCCAGGCCACCGCGGGCATCCACGCCATGTGGCGGGGTGACTGCTCTGTAGCCTCCCCTGGCACCACGTGTTCTGGCCAGGACGGTAGGAGACTGCTTAGGAGATGGCGATGGCTGGGGAGATGAGGTGCATGGAGAGGCCAGGAAGCCGTGACCCCTTACCCCTTAATGTCTGCAGCCGAAGCCGTGTCTTTCACGTGCCCACTTAGAAAAATGGGCAGTGTTTGGGGGTGTCCTTTTGGGAAATAAGCTCTGTAGAAGCCCTAGAAACGGGAAACCTGGGGAGAAGGGGGCAGATTGGGTGAGCTAACCACAGAGTGGTGGGCGGGGAGGCTGCTGGGAGCGCACTGCTGTCCTAGGCATTATATCCGACGCAGTGTGGGTCCCCTGGCGACCCCAGGTGCTCTTAGGGCTGTGGATGGGGCAGGTAAGTGGTTCGAGTCACTGCCGTCCACCAGGTTGGAGGGAGACCAGGGCCCACTACTTTGCATATCCGGGCAGATGTGCCCTTGCTGGAAGCCCTCCAGTTGTTGTTGTTGTTTTTTGTTTTGTTTTGTTTTGTTTTTGTGCTTTTGTTTTAAAAAACTTAGGACCGTACACATTCTTGAGCATCCTGTTGTCCTGTTTTACAAATGGGGAAACTGAGGCTCCTGGAAATGAAAACACTTGCTTTATGTCACACAAGGCATGTATATCAGAGACAGGAGTGAACTCAAGCTGCCTGGCTGCAGAGCTGAAGGCTGTTCCCCCCAAGAACCAAGGGGGGCTCTGCCCAAGTCTGCTCCCAGGAGGTCACCCCCTCCCCCAAGCACACTTGAAATTGCTGGTTGAGAAAGTTCTTCCGGGGTCATCAGTCCCCCAGCTCCACCTCCTAGGGGTGTGCGCCTGCCCGTCGTCGGAAGAGCAGGCTCACCCACTGCTTCTTGGCCCAAGGAAGGACTGGGTGGGTGGGAGGCTGCCTCGGGGCAGGGTGGGGCCATTGAACAGACCCTGGGCCTCCCCACTGGGCCCTGCCTGGCCCTGTGAGCGGCAGGAGTAAGGAGACACGGCTCTTGTCCGCATGGAGCTTCCCAGCTGCCTGGGGAGGCGCATCTGCCATTCAGGAAACAACTGCAAATGATGCAAGCTGGTGCTGACCCTGGGGAGAGGAAGGAGCGAGGGACAGACAGCCGTCTTCATGTACACATGGTCAGGACTGAGGCAGAGATGCTGCCTTTTAGAAAGAAGTTTCCAGAAGAGCGAGGTTGGGGCTGCCCGTGGGCTGGGTGGGGCTCTCCAGCGGTGGTTGCCATGGGAGCCAGCGCTCATCTGCCAAGTGGCTGCTGTTCCAGAAGTTGGTTTCTGAGCGGAGGGGGCTGCCTGGAACCTCAGAGCCATTTCCCATGGAAACAATGTTCTAAATGGTGGGTGACGTTCCCACACACGCCTCTTTAATCTGACTGCTGCGGAGCTGCGATGGCAGCACAGCTTTCTAGTGGGGGAGGGGCAGGGGGCTGGGAATGGGGAGCCTCAGAGCCGAGGAACCATGGGAAAATCTCTCTCTCTCTCCCTCCCTCCCTCCCTCCCTCTCTCTCTCCCTCTTTCTCTCTCTGTCTCACACACACCTCCACGCACACACTGAACTAGGCTAGAGAACAAAGATTTGAGCTCCTTCTCTGAGCTGCGCTCATTTCATGCATTTTAATTTTATGCTTAAGGCAATTCTGCAAAATATGGTTCTCTAACCAACCCCATCTCACAAATAAGAAACCGAGGCTGGGAACGGGAACATGCCCAAGATCCTTCAACCGGTCAATAGGAGAGACGCCAGCACAGAAAATCGTGTGGGGAAATTTTAAGGAGAACCTCAGGTCCACCTTACACACCCTCCCACCTCAAAGGGGCCATCTGTGACCCCCAAATGGTGAAGAACCATCATTCCATTTTTTTATTTAACTTTTTATTCCTTAGGTAGTGGTTCAGTAATAAAAGTCAATAGTATTTCCTATGTTCTTCAGTGGGAAAATTCTGACAAAATGGAACTGCACCAGAAAATTTGAGTTATAAACATTCTTGTATTTGAGGCAAATACTAGTATATGCTTGAGATGATACAAATATAATTTAATTATTTGTATATAAATCTTACTTTGAAGTGTCACCTGGTTTACAATTTGCCATTAGCAAATTATTTTAATAAATTCAGTTATACAGATTTGTCTAAACTCCCCTTAATTCTGTTTCCTAAGAATATCATTGTAAGCTTTCTGACACTGAACAAAGCGAAATTCAATATGTTTACTGACACTACAGGGTTGTTTTTTTTTCGGAAAATATTTTTTAAACAAAAATATGAGGTAGTGATGAGTAAATTAATTACCCTGTCTAAATGTCCTAAATTTATAGTAAAAACTCTATGATACCTATTATCAGCATTTTAATAATTAGGAAGGTAAATGAAAACATGCTACAGGCAGGCCTCAACGATACCACAGCTTCGGTTCCAGACTACCACAATAAAGTGAGTGTCCCAATCAAGCAAGTCGTAATACTTTTGTTGGTGGAGAGCCTTGCCTTCAATTTGTAACAAACAACATCTGTGAAGTGCAATAAAACAAGGTAAGCCTGGCCCTGGCTGGGTAATTTAGTTGGTTAGAGCATCATCCCGGTACACCAAGATTGTGTGTTCGACCCCCGGTCAGGGAACATACAAGAAGCAACCAATGCATAAATAATTGGAACAACAAATCAATGTTTTCTCTCTCTCCCTTCCTCTCTCTCTCTCTCTCTCTCTCTCTCTCTCTCTCTCTCAAATCAGTAAATTAAAAAACAACAACGAGGCATGCCTATAGTAAACTATTTTTTATGAAGCAGAACACAAGTCTTTGAATATTTGAACAGCCTCATGTTAAAGCTATAACTCACTTATTGTGCACATTGTACCTTAGATTCTATTCTAATTTTAAAATTGTTTTAATCATCTTTTAATTTTTCAATTGCAGTTGGCATACAATATATTAGTTTCAGGTGTACACCCAGTGAGTAGACATTATATAACTTACCAAGGGACCAATCCTGATAAATCTTGGACCCATCTGACGCCGTACGTAGGTATTATATTATGGTGTACTTTACATCCCCCTGGCTAATCTGTAACAACCAGCTTGAACTGACTCCTTCACCTTTTTCAACCATCCCCCCAACTCCCCTCCCATCTGGTAACTATTTTTTTAAAAATATATTTTATTGATTTTTTACAGAGAGGAAGAGAGAGGGATAGAAAGTTAGAAACATCGATGAGAGAGAAACATCGATCAGCTGCCTCCTGAACACCCCCTCACTGGGGATGTGCCCGCAACCAAGGTACATGCCCTTGACCGGAATCGAACCCGGGACCCTTCGGTCCGCAGGCCGACACTCTATCTACTGAGCCAAACCAGTTTCAGCCCATCTGGTAACTATTAAAATGTTCTCAATCTATGAGTCTGTTTCTGTTCTGTTTGTTCATTTATTTTATTTTTTAGATTAGAGTCAATTGTTGATAGATTGTATTTATTGCCATTTTATTGTTCATATTTTTCATCTTTTTTTCCCTTCTTCTTCATCTTAAGATCCTTTAATATTCCATGTAACACTGACTTGGTGGTTTCTTATCTGGGACGCTCTTTATATGCCCTTCAATTCTTTTTTTTAAAATATATTTTTATTGATTTCAGAGAGGAAAGAAGAGGGAGAGAGAGAGAAACATCATCAATGATGAGAGTGAATCATTGATTGGCTGCCTCCTTCACACCTCCCATTGGGGACCAAGCCCACTACCCGGGCATGTGCCTTTGACTGGAATTGAACCTGGGACCCTTCAGTCCGCAGGGCAATGCTCTATACACTGAGCCAAACCAATTTAGAATTGTCCTTCAATTCTAAATGATAGCTTTACTGGGTAGAATAATATTGGTTGTAGGTCCTTACTTCTCATCACTTTGAATATTTCTTGTCACTTCCTTCTGGCCTGCAAAGTTTCTATTGAGAAATCAGCCGACAGTCTTATGGGAACTCCCTTGTAGGTAACTAACTGCTTTTCTCTTGCTACTTTTAAGATTCTCTCTTTATTTGAACCCTTGGCATTTTAATGATGATGTGTCTTGATGTGGGCCTCTTTGGGTTCATCTTGTTTGGGACTCTCTGCACTTCCTGAATTTATATGTCTTTTTTTTTTTTTTCCCCACCAGGTTAGGGAAGTTTTCTGTCATTATTTTTTCAAATAGGTTTTCAATTTCTCTCTCTCTCTCTCTCTCTCTCTCTCTCTCTCTCTCTCTCTCTCTCTCTCTCTCTCGTCTCATTCCAGCACTCCCATGATGCGAATGTTGGTACACTTGAAGTTGTCCCAGAAGTTCCTTACTCTATCTTCATTTTGGGGGGGATTTTTTTCCTTTTTGCTGTTCTGATTGGGTCTTTTTTTTTGCTTCCTTCTATTACAAATTGCTGATTTGATTCTTGACTTAATCTACTGTACTGTTGGTTTTTTGCTGCCGGCTCAGTGGGCTTGGGGGTCTCAGAAAAGGAACAATGGCATCTGCCAGCATTTTTGTTTGACAGAAAGCTACCCCCCGTCCCCTCAATGCTCACCCTGATGCCAGACAATTCAGTTCCTCCCCATATGTCCTTGGTTCCTTTCACGCTGCTGCCGAAGCACTGGAGCTCAGAGGGAGGGAGTCTGAGTAAGTTCATGTGTGGGTCCTTTAAGAGGAATACCTGGAACTCCAGCAGCCTCCATGTCACTCAGCCACAATCCCCACTGGTTTTTACAGCCAGAGTTGTGGGGACTTTTCTTCCCAGTACTGGAACCCTGGGCTGTGGGGGGCTGGTGTGGGTCTGGGACCCTTTGCTCCTCCATGGGGACCTCTGGAGCCAAGATATCCCTCCTGATTTTTATCTGCCCCACGTGGGTGTGGGATGAGCCCACTCCACATCTCAGCTCCTCCTACCAGTCTCCATGTAGCATCTTCTTTAATTCCCTAGTAGTAGGACTTCCATCCAGCTAGATATCAAGCAGTTCTGAATGATGGTTGTTCTGTAGTTTAGTTGCAATTTTGATGTGGTTGTGGGAAGATTCAAGGAGTTCATTTACCTATACTGCCATCTTGACTAGAAGTCAAGAACCAACATTCTAGGGTGATCTCCAAGGTCCCTTCTAGTTGAATAGGCTGTGAATATAAGCAGTTTGCTCCTTAATCACCAACCAATTTTTTTTATCCTGTGGTGACTTTTAAAAACATGTTTCTCACCCTGGCCACTGTGGCTCAGTAGGAGTGTCGGCTCATACACCGAAAGATCATGGGTTCGATTCCCAGTCAGGACACATACCTACGTTGCAGGTTCAGTCCCTGGCCCTGGTTGGGGCCCGTGGAGGAGGCAACGGATAGATGCTTCTCTCTCACATCAATGTTTCCCTCCCTCCCTCCCTCTCTGTAAAAATCAATGAACATGTTCTCGGGTAAGGATTTAAAAAAAAAATCTTTCTCTGCACCACGTGAGACCAGCCTGTTTTGTGGAGTGGAGTGCATGCCCTTTGGCATTTTGCCTTCCCTCCCCATGTACAAAGACATCATTTAGTCAGGGATTATTTGGGAGGAGATTGAAGACTGGGAAAACACGTCCATTAGGAGAAGATCCAGCCAAGAGCCTTTATGAATTGGGGAGCATTTTGGACCCATTCTCCCACCCTGGCAACCCCTTATTTTCTTCCTGGGCTCACAACTGCTTCCAGAAAGGTCTCATCAGTGTGACTGGTTCGACTTGGTAGAGAAGGGAGATAATCCCAACCCCTGGCTGGGAGAGTTGCCCCTTAGCCTTCTGCACGGTGAGGCCAGTGCTGCGGACGGTAGGTTGTCTGATGGGCTGTTCAGAAATGCCAGGGTGGAGCTTCCAGTTCCTTCAGCGAGCATCTGCTCCGTGCTGGTGCTATGCCAGGCTTTGTGCTACAGACGGGACCGGAGGCACGCCCCTGCCCTTTTGTGCATAATACAAGTGTAGAAGAGTGTAGGTGTGTGGTGGCCTCTGTACCAGAACTCCGGGTCTCGAACCCGGGGTAGAGGTAATGCCTCTCAGGGGAGTGCGATTCCCAGGCTCAGGCCTGACCTGAGAAGAGATCTTTGCTCTTTCTGGGGCCACGGGGGTGTGCAGAGATGCAGTGTGACCCCGGGAGAACACAGCTGGTTGGGGGAGAGGGGAGAGTGTGAGAGGCTACAGGTAGCGACCACTGGAGGGTCAGCGATGGCAGCCTTGAGTGTCTAGTGAAGGATCCCGGGCTTGACCCATCAGCTGTGGGCAACGCTAAAGGGTTTTCACCACAAGGGACCCAGTCCAGTTTTGGTGTTAACTGTGCATTCCAGCCCTGTTCCATTGAGTCTGAGTTGGGATGGAACCCCGAGTTGGCCTCCTGTGGTCTCTCGGGAAGTCAACCCCCCCGAGTGCTGGGCACCATGAAAGAAGGGGCCAAGTCCCTGGTGAGTCTGTTGCGGGTGGTCCGAGCACTGACTCAAAGGTTCAGTTCATGTGCTCTATCATGTTTACTAGCACATTTTCAAATCTTGTTTTATTTTGAGAAGGAAATCAAGAGAAACCGTTTTCCTTCCCGATACCTTCCCACCCACTTAGTATTTCTTGTTCATGTTGCTGCCAGCAGAGCGTGGAAGGGAGCTTTAAAAACAGCCTCTTTCACGGACAAACACGTGCGCCCGGGCCCAGCGTCACCACTCACCCCCGGCCAGCAGGGGCAGTGAGGAGCTGGCTCTCTCCCACCTTTCCCCAGGTCTGTCTCCCTCCAAGGCCTCTGTGGCCCCTGGGACCGCCATCTCTGTCCCGTGGGAGATAGTTCATTGAAGTCTCAACTTACCCCCATCTTTGTAGGGAGACCTAGGAACAAGATGCAGGGGCTGCAGCTGGGCCCCTGGGCCCTCTCTCCCCCACTCGAAGGAGAGGCAATCACACGTTTTCAGGTGGCCTGAACATGTTATTTTGTTGGAAACATCTTAATATTGTTAAGCTTTTCTAATATACAAATATAATCTATACTAATAAAAGCCTTGGGGATGATCAGGCCAGCAGGGGAGGGTATTTGGGGGCAATCAGGCCTGCAGAGGAGCAGTTAGGGGGCAATCAGGCCAGCAAGGGAGCAGTTAGGGGGCAATCAGGCAGGTAGGTGAGCGGTTAGGAGCCAGCGGTCCCGGATTGTGAGAGGGATGTCCAACTGCAGGTTTAGGCCCAATTCCACAGGGATCGGGCCTAAACCTGAAGTTGGACATCCCCCGAGGGGTCCCATATTAGAGAGGGTGCAAGCTGGGCTGAGTGACACCCTCCCCAGTGCACGAATTTCGTGCACCAGGCCTCTAGTACATATTATATTTAAAGAAAATAGAATTGAGAAAGTTCCCTGAAATCTGCATTAGACACAGCCACCTGCCAATCCTCTCTGCCTGGATGTAGACATGTAGGTTCACAGATGGGTAGCTTTATGGAAGTGCAATCATATGTACTTGTTGTTTTGCAGCCTGTTTTGGTTTTTTTTATACATAATATAAACTTTTTCTAGGTAAGTAAATATCATCCTTTTTAAAAATAGATGTTTTTATTGACTTCAGAGAGAAAGGAGGAGGAAGGGAGAGGGAGAGGAAGAAAGAAGCATTGTTAGGAGAGAATCATCACCTGGCTGCCTCCTGCACACCTCCCCTACTGGGGATTGAGCCTGCAACTCTGGCATGTGCCCTGACCAGGAACTGAACCAATGACCTCTCAGTGGATGGGGTGACGCTCAACCAACTTAGCCACATCGGCCAGGGCTCAATACCATCTTTTTAATGGCTGCATAGTATTCCCTTGTGTGGGTAACTTTTTCTTTAGCCTACCCCTCCCAACATGTAAGTTATTTCCATTTCTTTCCTGATTCTTAACAGATTGTACACTTGTCTGTACATCTCCTTAGAATAAATTTTCACATGTTGGTATAGCTGCAAGAGAGGGCGTGTCCATCTGCAGTGTTGCTATATTTATGCAAGTGCAGTCTCAGACCAGCGTGGACAGACGTGCACTTTCACCCTTACTTCCCCCACTGCAGGGAAATCCTAAATGTCAACATCAAGCTTCAGTAACTGCAGAAGATTATGCAATGACTCTCGCCTGTAGCCCCATGCAAACCAGTGTGGCCACATGACCCACATTTGTATCTAACACCCTTTCTGTTGAGATCTAGACTTGAGGACTCTTCCGGAGTTGAAAATAACTGTAGCCAGCCCTTTCATCCGATAGGTAAGAAACCATGGCTCAGAGAGGTCAGTGGCCTTCCCAGGCAGCAGCAATGTGTCCCAGAGACCCAGTCTAGTGTCTCTCCCCTCCCACCGCGCCCCCTCCCCCACCCCCCTGGCAACTACCTCCTCACACTCTGCTGTGAGTCCTTAAGTTTCCCAGTCACACATATACTGCACCTTCCCCAGCTTGCTCAGTACACTGAGGTAGGCTCAAGCCTTCTCCCCCCTCAGCTCAGGGTCCGCTCTCATGCTGCCCAGGAATGCCCACCAGGAGGTGGTATTGCATCTCCCTGGCTGGACCTGCAGTTAGCAGCTTAGGCCCTGGCAGCAACCCTCCAATTGTTCTCTAGGGGGACTCTCCCCTCACTCCCAATGGTGCTTAACGTTTGGGGCTGTCAGCCTCCTGTTTCTGGAGACTGTGGGCTTCCCTTGTTACATCAGGTCCTGGCGTCCCTCCTATTTGAGTGCTCCTTCCATGCTCCCTGCCTGCCTCTCCTTGTCACGACACCATTTCCAAAGGCCACTCCACTTCTCTGCTGTTGCCTCTTCACAATCGGGCCTCATCTGTTAAGGCCCAAAGATTCTTTCACATCCTAGCTCCATATTTCCAGCTCCCTCCTAGGCACCTTAACTCAAGGTTTCTCAGTGTTGGCACTTTTGGTGCTTTAGGATGGACACTTCTTTGCCATGGGGGGCTGTCTATGTGCATTGTCGGATGTTCAGCAGCATTCCTGGCCTCTGCTGACTAGATGCCAGTGGCACCCACTTGGTTTTGACAACCAAAAATATCTCCAGTCATTGCAACATCCGGGACGGAGGGGAGAATTGCCGCTGGTTGAGAACCGTTGCCTTAGCTGGACTCAACATCATCAAAACAAAACTGAGCCCTGCTCCGCCCCTTCCTTTTCCCCAACTAGAGCGGGCTTGACCAGATGCCACGAGATTCTAGCATGACTCTGTGCATCATACCAGTCAAGCCGCCGGAGGGAAAGGAGGCAGGATCACAGAATTCCGAGAGTTGGAAGAGGCCCCTGAGACCCTGAGCTCAGGTGTGCTACGCTATTGGGGCCTTCTTTCCTTTAAGCAAAGATGGTCTCAAATCCTTCCCAACGCTTCATCTACTGGGTCAGAGTTGATGGGAAAGGTGAACCTCCGTGCTATCCCTGCCCAGACCCACAACCTCATGTTTACCTGCACAGGTATAGGGCAAAGCTGAGTGGTGGGAAAGCTTCTTTGACATGGCTTTTGGCTGTGCTTATTAGAGACCATGTGGCATCGTGTAGTACTGTGTCCCTGAGGCCAGTCCTGGCACAGAGTTGGTATTCAGTAAATGACTGAATCATTTTAACAGTGACTGTCTCTGGGTGGCGGGATCAGGGGTGACATTTTAATTTGCGTTTGCTTTTTTTCATTTTCCTTTCTTTTTAAATACATTTTTATTAATTTCAGAGAGGAAGGGAGAGGGAGAGAGAGAAGAAACATCAATGATGAGAGAGAATCATTGATCAGCTGCCTGCTGCACGCCCCCTACTGGGGATTGAGCCCACAACTGGGCATGTGCCCTTGACCGGAATCGACCCTGGGACCCTTCAGTCTGAAGGCCAATGCTCTATCCACTGAGCCAAACCAGCTAGGATTGCTTTTTCTCATTTTCAAAACTTTCCAAAATTGATAGTGTGTATTACTCCGTAAAAAGGCAAGAAAACCCGTGACCATTTTCCCCGTAAGTCAGAGAGGAAAAGGTCCCTGCCTCATTCCTCATGTCTTGCTTCCCCAGGTCTGACCCACAGGAAACATGGCAACCAGCGCCGTCCCCAGCGACAACCTGCCCACCTACAAGCTGGTGGTGGTGGGGGATGGGGGCGTGGGCAAGAGTGCCCTCACCATCCAGTTCTTCCAGAAGATCTTTGTGCCTGACTACGACCCCACCATCGAAGACTCCTACCTGAAACACACAGAGATTGACAATCAGTGGGCCATCTTGGACGGTGAGACCGGGCTGGCAGCCCTGCAGGGGGCTGGGGGTTAGAGGCCAAGGGTCAGGGAAAGTTCACAGGCTACAGTAGTGGGGCATGATGGTTTTCTTCAAGTTGCCATTAGGGAACAGTTGGTATTATGAGACAGATTGGTCCAAGGCCATGTATGGTTTCCAGGGTGAATTCTGAACAGCTTTGTGGAAACCAAAATGTGTGTTCAACAAAGAGGCAGGGCGAGACTCATGCCAACTCAGTGATGTCATGTTGGTTATTTCTTGCTGATCAGAAACTCTGATTAACATTTACAGATGTCTCTAGCTAATAAAAGAGTAGAAAATAAATTTCTCGATTAAACATAGTTTATTTGGTAAATGGCCCTTGGAGGGGAGAAACTTGCATCTGACACTGTGTTTCTAGTTGAGCCTAAATTGGTCTAGATTAGCAGTTCTCCAAGTGGGGTAGCCAGGCCTGCAGCGGCATCATCACCAGGAAATTTGTCAAAACTGAAATCCCCCAAGCCCTACTGATTCAGAAATTCTGAGGGTGAGGCCCAGCAGTCTGTGCCTTAACAAGCCCTCCAGGTAATGCTGAATTTAGAGAGCCACTATTCTAGATTCCTCCTGATTATCACTTTATACTCCGAGTCTCTCTCTTACACAAAGAGCCATTAATCATAGACTGTCATTGTAGGAGGGAAGCTTTGGAAACCACTGGGATGTAAGTCCTCTGCCAGATGTGTGATCTGCAAATATTTCCTCCCAGTCTGTGGCTTGTTTTTCATTCTCTTAACAGTGTCTGTCAAAGACCAGATTGTTAAAATGTCCCGAAGTCCCATTTATTAGTTTGTTCTTTTATGGACCGTGCTTTTGATGTTCTGAGAATTCGTCATCTAACCCAAGGTCACAAAAGTTTTTTCCATTATTTTCTTCTAGAAGGTTAATGGTTTTAGGTTTATCATCTCCCCTGAGTTAACATTTATATATGGTATGAAGCATGGAACAAAGTTCATTATTTTTGTATATGAATATGCAATTGTTCCAGCACTATTTGGTGAAAGACTGTCCTTTCCTGGCTGAATTGTCTTTTGTGCCTGTGGTGAGAATGGTTTATCTATTTTATTTCTTTAATCTATATGTCTATTTTAACACCAGCACCATACTGTCTTGAAAACTGTAGCTTTATAATGAGTCTTGAAATCAGGGACTGTTAAATCTCCAACTTTGTTCTTTTTCAAAATTGTTTTGGCTAGTCTAGGTCCTTTGCATTTCCATATAAATTTTAGAATCAGTTAAATTCTAAAACTCTAGATTTTAGTTGGGATTGTATTGAATATATAGGTCAATTTGGGAGAATTAACATCACAACAATGTTGAATTCCCAACCCATGAGCACAGTAGCCTCTCCATTTATTTAAGTCTTTAAGACTCTCGTTGTTTTGTAGTTTTGAGTGTTTGGCTCTTTTACATATTTTGTCAGATCTATACCTACATCTGTATTATAAATGATATTCGGGTTTTTTATTTCAGTTTTCAATTATTTGTTGCTAGTATATAGAAATACTATAGAACTTTGTATATTAATCTGGTAACCTGAAACCTTGTTAAATTCAATTATTCTAGCTTTTTTTTTTTTTTTTTTTTTTTTTGTAGATTCCATTGGATTTTCTGAATAGATGATCATGTCTATGAGTAAAGATAGTTTTACTTCTTTCCAATCTGGCTGGCTTTTATTTCTTTTTTCTTGCCTATTTCACTGACTAAAGACATACTTATTCTTGATCTTAAAGAGAAATCTTTCGCTCTCTGCATTAAGTTTGATGTTAGCTGTAGGTTTTTAATAGATGCCCTTCATCAGGTTGAGGAAGTTCCTTTCTATTCCTGGTTTGCTGAGAGTTTTTATCGGGAGTGGATGTTGGATTTTGTCAAATCCTTTTTCTGTGTCTACTGAGATAATCCTATGATTTTTCTTTTTCAGTTTGTTAATATGAAAAATTAACATTGGTTTTTCTAACATTGAACCAACATTGCATCCCTGGGATAAACTTGACTTGGTCATGATGAATTGTCTTTTTACATATTCTTGGCTTTGATTTGCTAAATTTTGGTTAGAATTTTTGCATCTATGTTCTTGAGAGATATTGGTCTGTAGGTTTCTTGAAATGTTGAATAATGTTGAATTTATCAAGTGAATGGGGAAGCATGCCTTCTTCAATTTTCTGGAAGAGTCTAAACAAAATTGGTATTATTTAATGTTTAGTAGAATTCACCTAAGAAGGCATCTGGGCCTGAGGTTTTCTTTTTAGGAAGATTTTAAACTACAAATTCAATTTCTTTAATAAGGCTATTTAAGTAATCTGTTGTTTTTTCAGTGAGCTTTGGTAGTTTGTGTCTCAAAATTTTTTAGCTCATCGAAGTTATTGAACTCATTGGCATAAAGTTGTTCATAATATTATTTTATTGTCCTTTTAGTATCTGTAGAATTTGTAGTGATGTTACTTCTCTCATTCCTAATATTGGTAGTTTGTGTCTTCTCTCTTTTTTTTTTTTCTCCTGATCATGCTGGCTAGAGATATATCAATTCATTGATTTTCTCAAAGAACCAATTTTTAGTCCATTGACTTTTTTCCCATTTGGCTCCACTCTCATCTGTATTATTTCCTTTTGTCTGCCTACTTTGGATTTGACTTGCTCTCTTTTCCTAATTTCTTAAAGCAGAAGCTGAGGTCATAGATTTGAACATTTGTTTTTTCCCCTAGGTATTCACTTGGTGCTATAAATCTCCCCTAACTACTCATTTAGCTGCATCCCACAAAACTTAATAAGTTACGTTTTTCTTTTCATTCAGTTAAAAATACTTTCTAATTTCCCCTTTGATTTCTTCTTTGACCCATTGGTTACTTAGAAATATATTATTTAGTTCTCAAGTATTTAGGAATTTTCCAGAGATCTTTCTGTCATTGGTTTCTGTTTTAATTTCATTGTGTCAGAGAATAAACAGTTTATCATTTGAATTCTTTAAAACATATTGGGGAAAAAAAAAAACATATTGGGGCGGGGGGAGCCAGGGCTAGAAGAGGAGTGGGGAGCTGGAAGAACCATCTCAGCAAAGAGTCCCTCCCAACCATCCCTCTCACTGTCAAAGTCACAAATCTAAGCGTCTAAGAATGTTGCCACATATATATCTGGATTTTTAAAAGGAGGAATTGACAAATCCCATAATCATTGCGGGAGAATTGAATGGGCTTCCCTTAGAGATGGACAGGTGGACAAGAGACAGACAGAACACACTTTACACTCAAACAGAAAATAAGTATTTTAAATACACATGAAATCATCACCAAAATTGGCCATATGTTAGGCTATAAATAAAAATTTCAACCAATTCCAGAAATCATAGATCATATGAGCCATCCTTTGCCTATAATGCAATAAGATCATAAATCAACAGGAACATGGGTATAAAAGAATCTAGCCACTCTTTGCTGAGATGGTTCTCCCAGCTCCCCACTCCTCTTCTAGCCCTGGCTGCCCCCCGACCCCACCCCCCCACCGCCACCCCTATAACATCCTCATCCTAGGAGACAAATGGCCCTGGCTCTCAGGGGCCACTCCTTCCCCTGGGCCCTCCTGGTATCTGTCCACACGGCTGGGGAGCCTCCTTACCCCGGTGGCCCCTTCAGGGCTCTCCCCGGGCACATCCCCAGACAAGCTGTCCTCCCAGGGTTGCCAGGCAGGCGCACTGTTTCCACTTACAGAGGAGGAAAGGGGCTGAGTCAGATGACTTCCCCAAGAATCCCTTTGGAAGGGCACACGGGGAGCCATGCCCAGGCCAGAGGGACTTGGAAGCCTCGCTGATCACAGGCCTTTCTGTAGACCGAGAACTAAGGCCCGGGAGCACCATGGGTTGGGATGTGTGGGGCCACAAGCACATCCACTAGAGCCTCACACTGAGGTGTCTGAGGCCCCGCCAGGACCCCCACAGCCCAGCCCAGGGGCCTTGTCTCATGGGGACAGATTGGATTGAGCCACTGAGGGGACAGCAGCAGCGTGGGGTCTGCAGGCTGTGGCAGGTGGGGGGCGGGGGGCTCCAGGCGGCTGGTGACAACCCTGACTGGCCCATCCCACCCCAGTTCTGGACACGGCCGGGCAGGAGGAGTTCAGTGCCATGCGGGAGCAGTACATGCGCACGGGGGACGGCTTCCTCATCGTCTTCTCAGTCACGGACAAGGCCAGCTTCGAGCACGTGGACCGCTTCCACCAGCTCATCCTGCGCGTCAAGGACAGGTGGGCACGGCGGGCGGCTCCCCGCTCCTGGCTCCGAGCCGCCTCTGTCTGTCTGTCTGTCTGTCTGTCTGAATCTCTCCAGGTGGGCCCGGCGGGCGGCTCCCTGCTCCTGGCTCTGAGCCGCCTCTGTTTGTCCGTCTGTCTGTCTGTCTGTCTGTCTGAATCTCTCTCAGATTTTCAGGTGGAAGCTGAGGCACGAGGGGCAGAGCTGAATTCAGACCTTGTTCCCTCCAGCTCCTACCCTGGTTCTTTCTATGGGGTCAAACTGTCCCCGTTTAACCAATGTCTTATTACAAAGAAAAAGTGAATTTTTTTTCTCCAGTATACATTGTAATTGGTTAAATTGCATTTGAATGTGAGCCCCCCAATTAAAGGCTCTTTTTTTTTCCTTAGTTTATATGGAGTAGTTAAATAATTGGGAGTCTGTTTTAAGCCTGATTGGTTTCTCCCAGTTAATTGCATCTTAAAGAGCCAATGTAAAGAAAGTAAAAGGGCAAACTTTGAGCAAATCTCAGTGAATTCCAAAAATTCAGTTAACACCTATTCCAAAGGCAAAATGTTCATAACTTTACAAGGTAAAGGGATACACAGTTCTCTCTCTCTCTCTCTCTCTCTCTCTCTCTCTCTTTCTCTTTCTCTGTGTCTTTCTCTCTCTCTGTCCCCCCCACACACACACATGCACATGCACACATACACTCACACTCACACATACAAAGCTCTAAGAGAGAAAGAAATGTGGGTTAAATCCCTGACCATAGCAGTCTCAAAAGAGAAAACATAAATGACTCCTATGTGGGTAAATACTCAACCTTCTAGCTATTAAAGAGGTGCAAGGAAATATAGTCAAGTCCCATTTCCACCTGCCCAGTTACGATTCTCTTAGTAGAAATAGCCAGCGCTGACAGCTGCTGTGAGGCGAGCTTTATTCACTTTGGACCGCGTTTGGCCACGTGTGTCAATGGGAGTCTCTAAGGCAGACATGCCCCTGGATCCCGCCCTCCTCCTGGGAGCCATCCTGACTCTGCAGCCGCCATTCATTGAGTGCCAACTGTGCAACACACCGCGGCCCTGGCGCTCCTCACGAGTCGTTGCCGATGGCCACGGCAGCCGGCACGGTTGGTGCATCTGGGTGGCCGGAGGTGGAAGGAAGCAGGTCTAGGAACCCAGCCCCTGGCCCAGGAGCCCCTCAGTGTCCTCACTCACAGTGCTGAGCCAGGGGGTTCCCTGGAGGGCCCCTCGCTCACCTTGTAACAGGCCTAAGCCTCCAAACCAGGCAGGCAGCAGCCTCGGCCCCCTTTCCCATCCCGGAGGTGCTGTGTGCTGTGTTAGGCCTGAGGTGTGGCTACGCTGCCTTCAGGGGGCTGGGGACAGCGAAACCTCACAAGCTGCTGCTCCTTGTTTCCCAGGGAGTCATTCCCGATGATCCTCGTGGCCAACAAGGTCGATTTGATGCATTTGAGGAAAATCACCAGGGAGCAAGGAAAAGAAATGGCGACCAAACACAATGTAAGTTGCGTGTGTGTGTGTGTGTGTGTGTGTGTGTGTGTGTGTGTGTGTGTGTGTTGGGGGAGCCAGGGGATGTGTAAAAGTCACTCCTGCAGGCCTGGTCTGTGTGGATGGAACTTGAGCCTCGCTGGTAGTGGGCTGGGTTCCGCGGGGAAGCTTGGCGGGCACATGCGATGGTGGGATGTTTTGTGAAACGGAACAACGGGCCCGAGAGAAAGCACCCTCTTGTCAGTCATTAGAGGCTCTAATGTGGGGAGCAGGTGCCTTCACGGTGGCCTGCAAGCTGCGGGTACAATGGGCCTGACTCAGCAGAGCATCGCTGGGCTGTGCCGAGGGCAGGCTCTGTCCCTGTCTCCGGGCCGGCTGCCTGATGACGCTCAGACTCATCGGGTCAGCTGCCAGGCGCTGTGCTGGGGGCACCCTCACAACCACACGCTGAGGTGGATTCGATGATCTCCCTCTCTCAAGGACTCCCACTGAGGTCCGCCCAGGCCCCAGTGTCAGCAGACATGCGATGCTGTGTTTAGTTCTCGGTGACGCCCCTTTGCCAGCTGGATGGTGCTGGCTGGGGGCACTGGACTCTTCCCACCTCTCCCTGCATCGACACTGCCCCTGCCCCTGGCCTCACTGGCCAGTCATGTAGAAGTCGGCCCTGACTGCCCGGAAGTCTGCGAGGCTGCCCGGGCCCTCTGCCCCGGGGGCCCAGCTCTGTGAGCAGAGGAAGGGGGCTCACTGCGAGGTAGTTCTGCTTGTCTCTGCCTTCTGTGTTCATTCCCATATTCAGTCAGCACTCCTAGGCCGGGAAACACAGCTCCTTTCCTTCTAGTGACAGCAGACAGACAGACACAGCAGGTTAGGGTGGGTCAGAAGGTGACATGTGCTGTGGAAAAAGTAAATCGGGGAAGAGGGTTGGGACGGAGGGGTGCAGGGGTGCTTTTCCAAATAGGTGGCAGGAAGGGCCTTGCTGGGAGGGTGCATGTCAGCCAGGACTTAGGGGAGGCGAGGGATGGAGTCTGCGGGTGTCAGGAAAGAAGTCCAGGCAGAGGGAGTCATCAGCACAGAGGCTCTGAGGTGAGAGTTTGAGGAACAAGAGGAACAGCAGGAGGCCTGTGTGGCTGGAGCAGGAGCAGGGGCAGGAGGGGTGAGGAGCAGGCGTGAGGTCAGAGAGATGGTTAAGGCCTATGGACTTTCACTCCGAGTGAGAGGGGAAGCCGTGGAGGGTTGTGAGTGAGGGGTGACGTGGTCTGACTCATGGCCGAACAGCTTTGCCGAGAGTGGTCTGTGGGGGCCGGGGTGGGACTGCGGCAATAGCCCGGGCAGGCTGGCGTGGGCCAGTGGGGCGCACGAAGGTGGCGGGCAGTGGATGCATTCTGGGTGTATTTCTAAGAGAGCCAACAGAGTTGGTTCACAGATTGGATGTGAGGAGAGAGAGAAGGAAAGGAATTGGGGTGACTGTGAGGTTTGGGGCATGAGTCACTTTCAGAACACGAGTGACCGTAACTGGGCCGGGGAGACTCCAGGAGCAAGTGTGTGGGGAGACCAGGAGCGTGGCGTTAGAGCTCTTCAGTTTGAGGGTGCACAGTCCTGGCCGTGGGGCAGCCTGGCCTTAGGCTTGCCCGCCCGCGTCCTCTCTGGGCCCTGGGAAGAGGAGCGGAAGTGCCCCAGGTAGAGAAAGAGACTCAGGAAGAAAAACGAGTGGCATCAGAGCGTATTTTAGTTTGATAAATGAATGTCTAGTCTTCCGGTATAGAAAACGATCATGTGAATTCTATTTTTAAGGAGCCATTACATATCTCTGTGGCTAGAGAGCCAGAGGGAATTGGAAAATCTGCCAGTGAAACTTGCAGAGGGAGAAGCCACCGCGGGACGTGGGGATGTCGGGCCAGGGTTCCGGGGGGCTTGGAAAGCATCGGGTTCCCCAGGGCCCCTGAGAATTCGCATGTGGCCCCTTTCACCGAGAGTGAGCTTTGCCTTCCAGATCCCATACATAGAAACCAGTGCCAAGGACCCACCTCTCAACGTGGACAAAGCCTTCCATGACCTGGTCAGAGTAATCAGGTGAGCACGGCGCCCACCCAGAAACAGGCCTCTGGGCAAGGTGGGCGCCAGGGGCCAGACCTGAGGGGAGGCTGGGCACTTCCGGGCCTGTTTTTAAATTTCTTCGCCCTCCCCTCTCCCCATCCCGCTTTGCTCACCCCATCTCTGCGTGAAGCATCACCAGCTGAAGGGAGGGGCTGCTGCCCGAGGCTCCGCCTCCTCTCTGGGCTCCCCTGGTCCTGCAGCGGGGCCTCCCCGAGGCAGCTCCCTTCCTCCCGCCCTCCGTGTGCCCCCAGCACCACAGCCACCCTTTGACATGTCACCCGAACACCCAGCATTCTGACCTCCAGGCTCAAATCTCAGAGGGGGTTGAGCGTGAGTCCCTTTGCAGACCCCACACCCAGTCCGTCTACAGGATTGTCAGAAATCCCAATCAGGAGCCTCTCATACATTCCTGCGCAGTCACCGGTGCTGAGGTGACTGACACAGCCTCCCGGCTGGTCTCCCTGTCACCCACCCTTCCCGTTTCCAATGTCCCAATGTCTTCAAGTTAGGTGTGAAACCACACACACACACACACACACACACACACACACACACACACACACACGGCCTCCCAGCACAGGCTGTGCCGTTGCTGGCTGCATCTTCTGCACTCCCGAAATTATTTTTCTCGTGGGCCTTTTGCCTCCTGTTAGGATATGCTATCACCAGGAGGTGGCGAAGTCTTGGTTACAGACCTGTAGTTCCCAGGAGAGGTTTTAGACATAGGAAATAGGAACAGAAAACATGTATAAAGCTTGTATTCGGCTGACCTGTCATTTTATTTAAAATCTGAAACATGGAAATAGAGGCGAACATTATATAACACATAATGTAGAGTTTGATTTAAATCGATGTAGCCAGCCAAAGCCGGTTTGGCTCAGTGGATAGAGCGTCGGCCTGCGAACTGAGGGGTCCCAGGTTCGATTCCGGTCAAGGGCATGTATCTTGGTTGCGGGCACATCCCCCGTGGGGGGTGTGCAGGAGGCAGCTGATCGATGTTTCTCTCTCATCGATGTTTCTAGCTCTCTATCCCTCTCCCTTCCTCTCTGTAAAAAAATCAATAAAATATATTTTAAAAAATAAATAAATCGATGTAGCCACAGCAGCAGTTCTCACCAGTAGGATGAGAGACACTGTCCAGGGCCAGGCGTCCTCAAACTACGGCCCACGGGCCACATGCGGGTGTTTTTGCCGTTTTGTTTTTTTACTTGAAAATAAGATATGTGCAGTGTGCATAGGCATTTGTTCATAGTTTTTTTTTTTTAAACTGTAGTCCGGCCCTCCAACGGTCTGAGGGACAGTGAACTGGCCCCCTGTTTAAAAAGTTTGAGGACCCCTGGTCCAGGCCATGCCCTCCTTCAGCACCTAGGACAGCAGCATCTCTGTCACCCCCCTCCCCCACTTCCCATCCCCACCCCCACTCTCACCCCCAGCCTCCCTGCCTCGGACCCAGGGGCAAGAGAGGGAAGTCACAGGGAGAAGCAAAGCCCATTCTGGCATTGACTTTCTGCCTTTCATTGTCTCAAAAGGCAACAGATTCCAGAAAAGAGCCAGAAGAAGAAGAAGAAAACCAAATGGCGAGGAGACCGGGCCACTGGTACCCACAAACTTCAGTGTGTGATATTGTGATGGGCCTGGGGCCCTGGGCACAGTCACCATGAACTGGCCAGCCCTCGGGACCCCTGCACTGCCTAACCTCACCGGGAACTGTTTCTAACCATGACCCTTGACCCGAGGACTGGGCGCAGGAAGGGAGACAGGGAGGGTGGGCAGGGAGGAAAGGGGGTCCGGCTTCCTCAAAAGGGCACAGGCTTCGTGTCTCAGAAGACACAGCATCCGAGCCCCACGTGTGATTCAGCCGGTTCCTCCCGTCTCCTGGCGGCTGTGTTGTTCCTTTGAACTGCGTAGCGTCGGTTCGAGGTGGAAGTTTACCCACCACGGACAGAGTACGAAACAAGCCATGACCCAGCTCCCCGCTTGTCTCCAGTCCTCGGTGTCTGAGCTTGGGCGTCTTTTGTAGGTTTTTAAATTATTTTCGTGCTGACTGTTGTCTCGAGGGCGCCCGTGCCCACTGTCTGGTGGAGTTTCGGCTCTTCAGCAGATCCCGCTGACAACACGTCCGGAACATCGTGGCGGTTTTTCACTGAGTTTTCCCGGCAGTGCCAAACTCACCTCACTATGAGGGACAGAGACTGGGGGACCGGAGTGACTGGGGCCCGAAGCTGGAGGCCTCGGGGGCAGCAGACCCTGCTCGTGGCCGGAGAATGGGAGCGATGAGAGCTGTGTCTAACAGATAGCAGGAAACGGAACCGCGTTTTGCTGAGGGGAGAGGCTGGCGCGAGCTTACCAGTTCTGCAAGGTGTTCCGTTATCCTGGAGATGTAGAGACTCGAGTGCACGGATCTGCCCAAGTGTCCGTGTCTCTCCCGGTCGGCGTGGGCTCCGTCTGTCCTTCCCGCCCGTGACCGAGCTCCCCGCCGGCCTGTGCTGCCCACACCTCTCATCACAGACACACTGACAAGGCCTGCATGCGTCTCCACACCACAGGGCGCTCAGGGGGCGCCCTCCGGGGATTCTGGTTTGGGCTGAACCTTAAGCGGAAGTGATCCAATACCGTTGTTACCTAAACAGCACCAAGACCCGAAACCGTGTTCCCTCTGCGTCAGCCGACGACCACTCGGAAGGAAGCCCAGTGAATCCGTTGCAGAGTCGGCGTCAGGCCGCCTTCCTGGCACACACGGTCATTAACCTCTCGGATCTTAACTCTAACATCCGACCGGAGGAGAAAGGAAGGTTGAGGTGAAGACATCACTCCCATACCCCGTTTCTACGAGGGGACAGTCCCCCAACTCCCCGGTGATGTACCCCTCCCCTCAGTGCTGCTGGTGAGAGCCAGCCTGGATTTGGGGGCCAGGGTGGGGGTGCAGGGGCAACAGGCATGGCAGTGACCCCTGAGAGGAGGTCAGAGACGAAGTGGCACATCTTGTGACCTTATTTTCCGAATGTTACCAATCGGGTCACCGGGCAAACTAGAGCATCCCTAGCAGGTGGCCTGGCCACTGTGGCCACTGTTTGGAGAAAGGACCGGGGGAGCGGGGGGGGGGAAAGCGAGTGCCTGGCTGGAGGTCGGGACACCGGATCCTTCTCCGGTTCTGAGGGAGCCCCGAGGGGCCAGCCCGGAGGGATCTGCTGCAGAAGGAGACAGCCGAGAGTTTTCTTAGTTGGAAATCCAACTTCTTTATGTGTCTAAATGGCCTTTTTTTTTCTGACCCTAAAAGAAAGGATAATAAAGAACATTCCAGATCAGGCACCTCACAGCTCCCCAAGAACCTACCATGTTAATGAATGGGCATCTTCAACACTCACAGGACCAGGCTCTTTCCAACCCGTAAGCTCCCCTGAGCCACGGCCCCGGTGCCCTGTGGTGGCAGCGGCAGGCGGGTGAGGGCGAGGCCAGGCTGGCGGCAGGAAGTCGGGCGGAGATGTTTGCATCGAGGCAGCGGTGGCTTGGGACCAGGGCCTCTGCACACGGGGCAGTGTCCACCGTCGGAAAACATCTACCGGGCACGGACCACCACCAGCGCACCTGCCCACGGGGAGCCTGCTACGCCCGAGCACTATGTGGAGAGTCTCGGAAGCAGTAAGCTGACCTAGAGTGAAGCCTTTAGCCGGGAAGGTAACAGACAAAGGGGTTCCAACCGCTCCCGGGCCCCCCGCCCAACAGGGGCAGTGCATCCGCCCTGCCTGGCCCCATCTTCCAGGGCATCCGTCCTGCGCCCAGCCCACAGCGCCACCCCACAGTGCCCGAGGGGGACCTGGGTCAGGGGTGGCCTCTGCGGCCTCTGCTGTGGGGCCAGTGGTCAGCCTCCATCTCCCGTGGCCTCCTTTTCCTCACAGGTGCGCTGGGTAACACTTTCAAAAGACAGGTCTTGGGGTTGGAGTGAGCCCTGGTGGCCGAGAAGGCTTCCCGATAGGCCAGAGTGGGGTGTGCCCTGGGGCAGCCCCAGCACAACATTTTCTCCAGGGGCCCCCTGGCAGGTCAGGCGTGGGACCCGCTGGCCCTGTTACCTGGTGACGGAGGAGCCCAGCGGGACGTGTGTCTTTTGTGACATCCCGGGGTTCCCACTGTTTTTCCAGACGAGCTGAACATCCCCTGGAGCACATCCTTCCTGAACCACCCCCCTCATGCCTTCCCCACGGTGTGCTCTCAGATTTCCTTCTACAATCCCGACACCCTCCCCCTGCAAGGGCTCCCTTTCTCCCCCGCTGGCAGTCCTGGCCACTCCCCCACCCCCACCGCCTGGGGGACGGCCACGGACTTCCCCGGCACTTTGCCGCGCCAAGTGGATGTGTGTGTTTTTTAGGACTCTGCCTCCCACCTCGCTGTGGAGAGCGCGGGGGCCTGTCTCACTAACACGTGGCAGCTCTAACTCAAAAGGACCTTCCCGTGTGACGACAGTCAACCCAGAGCCATAGACGGGCGGCCCCCTGAGCAGCCCTTTGGATTAGGAATCCCGTGTCGGTTTACCGAGAACGAAAGATACTTGAATAGCGGGAGCGCCTGGGAGCGCCCCGCTTCTGTTCCGCAGTATTAACAGGTGGCCATTGTCGTGAGACGAGAGCGATGCCTGGAGATCTCGACGATGCTTGAGCCTTTTCTGTAACTTTTTATTAAGTCTTTGTGTATCTCAACTCATTAATAAAGAAATGCAGAGGAACGCTTGTCTGTCTGACTTCCTCTCACGCGAATATTCCTAACGTTTTGCTGACAGCGTTGTCAGTTGACAGTGCCCGGCTCAGAACGCCCCTCTCTTCCGGGCGAACCTGGAGTCAGGAGACCACTGGGGGCCCGGGAGGTGTCTCCTTCCTCACGGAGCCCCAGGAGGAAGGCAGGTGGGTAGAGCCACAGCCCCTTGAGGTCCGGCAGCCCTGGATTGGAGCTTTGCCGCCCCATCTCTCTGGGCCTCTGAGCATGTTCCCTGCTTCGTGCTCAGCTGCCCCTCCCGTGAATGGGGCGGGAGTGGGCTCCTCCTAGGCAGGCCGAGGGGGCTCCCAGCGAGAAAACGTGCTCTTTGTAGAGGCCCCCTGCGGGGTTGTCTGATGGGCTTTTCATGGAAACCGCCCCCCCCCCGCCCCCATCACAAGATCACAGTTGATGTGATTTCATTGTTCTGTTGATTGAACCTGGTGGGTACTTGACCAAGCTGAGCCTCTCTCTTCTGTATCATCTGAGTTTTCTCTCTCTCTCAGATCTTTCCCATCTTAACACAAACAAGAACAAAACCTTCCTTTGACCCACGTCCTCTGCCAGGTACGACCCGTGGCTTCTCTGCTCTCTTTTGTAGAAAGGGATCTTAAAAGAGTAGCCTACACTCACTCTCATGAGTCCCTCTCATCCCTTTCTCTTTAAACTGCTCCAAAGAGGCGTTCACCCCTCGTCCCCCCACCACCTTTTTCAAGGTCTCCAGTGGCTCCCATCACGTTGAATTCAGTGGTGGGCGCAGTCTTCTCACCATTGATCTTCTTACAGCATTGGCACAGTTGACTACTCCCTCTTCCTTGTTAAACTTTCTTCCACTGGCTTCTAGGATGCCGCCATACCTGGCTGTTCTCCTTCCTTGTGGTCCCTCCCTAACCTCCTTTGCTAGTTCCCGCTCTTCCACCTAACCTATGGATAGAAGCCAGGAGGTGTCCCCGGGTCAGCATCGCAGCATCAGCATCACTCACAATGCTGGAGATTCATACTCTTGGGCTCTGTCTGACCTTCTCAACCAGAATCTGCATTTTAATGAGAACCCCAGGTGACTCAAGTACACTGAAGTTTCAGTACCACTGCCCTAGAACAGTGGTCAGCAAACTCATTAGTTAACAGAGCCAAGTATCAACAGTACAACGATTGAAATTTCTTTTGAGAGCCAAACTTTTTAAACTTAAACTTCTTCTAACACCACTTCTTCAAAATAGACTCGCCCAGGCCATGGTATTTTGTGGAAGAGCCACACCCAAGGGGCCAAAGAGCCGCACGTGGCTCGCAGGCCGCAGTTTGCCGACCACGGCCCTAGAACATCCGCTCCGCATCAGAATGAAATCCAGCCCTGGACTCCCTGTGCTTCGCGGCTCAGTTCAACCACGTGCAACCAGAAGAAGCCTCACGGGCATTCATCGCAACAATTCGAGTTTGCTCCTCTGTCTGCAGCAGCTGCAAGATTCTGCCTGGCGAAGGCAGCGGGCTCGGAAGTGTCCCGCAGCCAGCACGTGGTCCCCTTAACTATGGGAAGGTTTTACTCAATGGCAAGTGGGCTCCAGGTTTGCTTCTCAAACCCTCTAGCGTTTTTCTTAAAATGTGGACGGCTGCCCGACTGGCACGGTTCAGTGGCTGAGCCTCCACCTAGGAACCAGGAGGTCACAGTTTGATTCCTGATCAGGACACATGCCCGGGTTACAGGCTCGATCCCCAGTGTGGGGTGTGCAGGAGGCAGCCCATCAATGAGTCTCTCATCATTGATGTTTCTATCTATCTCTTTCTCTCTCCCTTCCTCTCTGGAATCAATTTTTTTAAATAGTTCTTTTTTTTTTTTTTAAAGGAGAAAAAAATGTGGACAAGGGTGTTCAATGTAAAAAACAAGAGAACTCCAACAATCGCAGCTGAAAACAGTGGAGGCCCTGTTCTTCGGGCACACTGAGGTGAGCTGCTCGGTGCCAACCACTCTCAGGCCCCGGGCCTTGCACTTTCTAGGCTCGAACATCGTGCCAAGTAGCTCATTACATGCTAATGCGGGAAGTAAACCAAGAAAAGAAGGCTGAGTTTACAGGGATCCAAGAACTGATGGGTGCATCCCGGCAGCGAGGTGTAAGCCGTGCACCCTGGCTCGCGCCCAGCTTCCTGGCCAGGCGTGGCGCCGGCGCCGGAGCGGATGAGCGGAGGTGAAATACCTGGGTGAGTGGTTCTCCAGGTCTGGTCCCCAGCCCAGCAGCTTCAGCGTCGCTGAGAACTTGTAGGAAATACAAATCCCCTGGCCCCGTCTCAGACCCGCTGAGTGAGATATTTTGCATGGAGGAGGATTTATAAGCCCTGCAGGAGATTCCGGTGCTCCCTCGGGTCTGAGAGCCCCTGAATTAAAGTGAAAACCCCATCACACACAGGCCAATGGCAGCTGGTTCGTTCTCGCCTGCAAGACAGCAGCTGGCTGTCTGGACCAAGGGGCCCAGGTCCTTCCTGCATCTGAACCCCAGGGGCCCCAGCACATGCAGAATTGTGTGTATTCCGGGGAAACAATCATTTTATCAGTCCTCACGGTGCCACCCACCGTGTGTTACCCAGAGAAAAAATGAGCTGACCCCGGGACCGTCCTTTTCCAACTTCAGGCCCTTCTGGCAGTTTCGCGGCCGCTGAGAGCGGGAAGAGGAAATGAAAGGAGCAGAGATCCATCTCCCCTTCTAAGGAGCGCGGACCCAGTTCTTCACTTGGTTGACACATCCCCGCACACGCCCCCACAGCATCCTGAGGGAGGGGCCGCCGCCCTTCTCCCAGTTCCCCCGAGTGACTCAGCGTGCGACCCACGCATGACTCACCCACCGCCTCCCCCGCCGTGGTTAGCAGCACCTGCCACTCAGAATTGACAGAAGAGGAGAGGAAATCCGATGCTGTGACAGTCAGCCTGGGAAAGACTTGGTTGGGAAGGAACCCAGCAGGGAACGCAGGCAGAGGAGGGATGTGAGGCCGGTAGCAAAGCCACCTCAAGTCCAGTGCCATCACCTGGAATTCATAACCACCTACGCCAGTGGTTCGAAAAGGACTGTGTGTTAGTATTAGGGTCACTTCAGGAGGTTGGGGGGGGGAATCTCGAGGCTCAGGCCACACCCCCAGAGAATCTGGAACAATTGGCCTGGGTAGGGGCCCGGGGATGAAGACTTGTTAACGCTCCCCAGGTGATTCGGCGGCACAGCCAGGGCGGAGACCATGAGAGGGTCCGTGGGGGTCTGGCCCCTTGAATACTGTGCTTCTCGGTGATGATGGATTAATACAAGAAGCAACTGCCTGGAGGAACCCGTGTCTGAGGCTACGCAGGACGCCAGTTTCCCGGCCTTTGTAAGTGGGCATCTACCGCAGGCGTCTTCTCTTCTCATTGGTGCTCCCAGAGCCTGGCGTGACCGGCCACAATCTGTCCTGACACCTCATTCCTTCACGTCCCGTCCAGGTGTATGGAAGGCCTGGCGGCCCAAAGTTCTCACAGTGTTTATTAAAGGAATGGATAATGACTCCAGACACCAGCACGGCCTCCAGGCCTTAACACCGAAGTCAGACAGGCTCCCGCTGCCCTTCTCCGCTCCCAACCCCATGGCCCATGGCGCCCCAAGGCCAGGTGCAGACTTCAGATCGTTCCCAAGGGTCAGGTGCTCAGTGATTTCCACTTTGTCTGTTCCACGGCCTCCCTGCCTCCGTTTCCACAAAGAAACCGCACTCTCAGTAACCCTCCCTGAGCCTTGCTGAGGACTCCGGGGTCCCAGGGCTGGTCCCTCTGCCATCTGGGCCTCTCAATTGGCCACCAGCCCATGCTCCACGAGACCCTCCCCCAACCCCTGTCCTCCCCCACCGCCAGCCCCTCCCTCAGATCCTCTCACCTCCGCTGGTTTGCCTTCCTTTGCTGTGATCCCATAATCCCTTGCTGGGCTGAAGTGTGGTTCCAGTGGTTACTAGGAGACCAAGGTTTCCCATTTGCTCAGGACTGAGGGCTTTTCTGGGACATGGACCTTCCGCACTAACACCAGCACAGTCCCGGGCACAACAATGTTCATATAACAACTCCTCCCCTCTCCCCGCCCCCCCAAAAAGAAGTAAGTCCAGTAGTTGGTCACCCTACTAGTAAGAATAAAACTTGCACCTTGTTCTAGAACAATACGAATCACTGTAAATTAGGTGGCAGTTCTCAGACTTTATCAACCATCACAGTCATCTTAGGAGCTGGATAAATGCAGGCTTTTCTGAACCAGCCGGCCTGGGGTGGGGCCCCAGAATTGGTCCTTAATCACAACGTCTTGGGAATGTGATGTTGCTGGTCTGGTACCACACTTTGCACGCCCTGGATTAGCTCATCCACGTCACACATTCACAGAGTGCCCCGCAGATACTAGTGACCAGCGAACATTTCTGTTGAGCCCTTACTGTAAGCCAGGCACTGTGCTGTTTAGACACAGCATCTCATGTAATCCCCACGGCAGGGACCCTGTGGTGGGTGACATGGCGCTTGTTTCATAGAGAGGAGCCCCGAGGTCCAGGGAACCCAGGAGCGACTGAGCCTGAACTTGCACCCAGCTCTCTCCTCCTCGGCCTGCCGCCACCCCCGCCATGCGGAGCACGAGCTCGTCCCAGCTGGCTGCCCCACCCTTTCCATTTTCACTTGTTTCAGGAAAATCTTTCGGTGCATCTCCCACTTCCCCGCCTTCTGCCTTCTTCCGAGTGAACTGAATGCAGATCAACTTCCCCTGGTGACTCAGCAGCAGCGTTTTGAACCTAGTTAGTTCACTGTCACTTTCCTGGGCATCTGCACTGGGCTTCCTCCCAGGGCCCAGCCACAAGCCCTTGATGCAGGGCACTACAATGTTCATATAACAACACCCCCCTCCCCCCGCCAAAATAATAAGTCCAGGTTTTTTTGTTTTGCCTTTGTGGTTGGCATTGCTGAGCTTCTGACGTTTTTGGTGCACAGAGGCTGTGTGGGGCGGTGCCCAGGTCTAGCCCAGCTTTGCTGCTGGCTGATGACCTTAGGCAGGTTGCCCAACCTCTCTATGCCTCAACTTCCTCATCTGTCAAATGGGGTTGATGATAATAATTGTACTTTTAGCGCTATTGGACTATTGTTGGGTTTGAATTAGATCTGTACTTTCAGAAGAAATGGCTGGCATAGAGAATCTCTAATTAAATGTTAGCCAAGATCCCAGAATCAGACCATTAAATGCTTTGGGAGTGCCTACCAGTAAGTACAGCCACCACTTACTGAACACTTAGCAAGCACTAGTCGCTGTGCTCTGCATGGGTCACCCCACTTAAGGTTGGGAGGAGCTGGGTGACTTGCCCAAGCACTCAGCCCAGTAAGCGGGTGCCAGGATCCCATCCAGGCCAATATAGCATCCCCTCTGCCACCCTTGCAGGGCTGGTCCTAGGCTGGGCATCAGCAAGGAGGCTCAGCCTCACTCCATCACCACTCTCCCTTGGATCACTGGCCTGGAAGGCTCTGCCCTGCACCCCCATCTCTGGCCACAGCTCCTGCCCCCCAGCCACTCCCCTGTTTGCTTCACTCCCATGGCCCAATGCGCTTCCCCTGAAAGGCAGCCACACCCCACTCTGCCTGTTGCCCTCTCTTCTCTCGGGACCCAGGGCTACTCGGAGCTTTGCTTTCACCAGGCTCCTCTTATCAAACAATACAGTCCACCCACACGGCAGGCAAGTTGGCATTAGGCATCAAGAGGCTTAAAATTCTCTATCCTAAAAATTCCACTCTCCCATAGAAATCATCAAAGAAAAAAGAATGATGAACAAAGTTGATCTTTGCATTCATAGGACAAACAATTGGAAATTATCTAAGTCAGTGGTCAGCAAACTGCGGCTCGTGAGCCACATGCGGCTCTTTGGCCCCTTGACTGTGGCTCTTCCACAAAATACCACGTGTGGGCGCGCACGTACAGTGCGATTGAAACTTCGTGGCCCATGTGCAGAAGTCGGTTTTCGGCTCTCAAAAGAAATTTCAATCGTTGTCCTGTTGATATTTGGCTCTGTTGACTAATGAGTTTGCCGACCACTGGTCTAAGTGAAAAATAATTGAGGAAGGTTAAATAAGTAATGGTATGCCCATAACATGGGATGTTGTCCTATTAAATTGTGCACGTGTAGGGTCCCCTAGTCCTAACCTGCCATCAGGGCCACATCCACCACCCTGTGAAGCCTCGCACGCTCCGCGGATGCTGCCAGCAGCCTGCGACGCTCCTCAGACACTGCCAGTGCCCCTAACTCTTCAGAAGTCCCACCCACTGTGGGACCCAGAAGTCCCACCCGCCATGGCTGCCGCAGAACCCATCAATGCACCTGTCCAGCTGTTAAGAGATGTGTGAACGAGCATAGGAACTATACATTTCCTGTACTTGTCATGATCCCTGGGTGTTATAATCATTTTTTAAATCTTCACTTAGTGGAAACATGGAGAAAATGGCATCAACTTCTATTTATTTTCATTTATTTGACCACCAGTAAGATTGGACTTTTATGGTTTGTCCATTTTTACTCCTTATAGAATGCCTACTTATGCCCTCTCTTCAATTTCCATTGGGGATTTTCTTTTTCTTATTTATGAGCTCTTACATATTAAGTTTACTGACCACTTATATGTTACTAGTAGCCCTGAGCACGAATCTGTGCGCCAGTAGCTCTCTGCGGGGCCTGGCCACTCTGCGCCCACTGCCCAGAGGCTCTCTGTGGCCCAGAGGTCCATCCATGTCCTGGCCTGGCCAGAGGCCCTCCGTGGCCGGGGTGGAACGCTTGCATTCCGCCAGGCCGCTCATGCTGCCCACTCTCAGCAGCCACCCCCGGGACTGGGGGACTCCGGTAGGGCTGAGAGGACTGGGCGCTGCCATCTTGTGGCTATGGGCTCTGCCATCTTTGTGATGGAGTCATGGTTAATTTGCATATTACCCTTTTATTAGATAGGATATTTATTCCAAAATTTCCCAATGTAATTTCTCTCTTAATTTTACTTATAATTTATTTTTACACTATATATTTTTATTTTAAATGTTCAAAGCTCTCATTTTATTCTTTATGTTTTTTGTCTTTGGTGTAAATGCTAATGAGGTCTTTTCTCATCCATATATATATATATATATATATACACACACATATATATTTTTTTTTATAATACCTTTATCCCCCAGATGACTTTCTAGCCATTAAATAATACAATGGAATTGTTCACAGTCCATACCATTATAGTGAAGATTAAATGTGTGAATTCTTGAAAGCTCTAGAAACAATCACTGGAACATAGTAGGTGCTGTATTATTAATGTAAACATTAATTCATTGGAGATTTATTCTGGAGTTGGATGTGAAATGGGTTTTAGCTTTGTGTTAAGCCAGTTGTCCCAACATTATTTATTCACTAGAAGCCCAGCGTGCGAAATCGCGCGGCCCCACCCACCCGTGCTGCTTTTTGGTCATTACGGCATTAGGGCCACAGGCCTTTTATAATATAGACTAGAGGCCCAGCGCATGATTAAATTGTGCACGTGTAGGGCCCCCTAGTCCTAACCTGCCATCAGGGCCACATCCACCACCCTGTGAAGCCTCGCACGCTCCGCGGATGCTGCCAGCAGCCTGCGACGCTCCTCAGACAATGCCAGTGCCCCTAACTCTTCAGAAGTCCCACCCGCCATGGCTGCCGCAGAACCCATCAATGCACCTCCCGGTGAGTCCAGTAGTTGGTCGTGACGTGTCATGACCAAAGGCCTTTTATGATATAGACTAGAGGCCTGGTGCACGAAATTCGTGCATGGGGGAGGGAGGTGTCCCTCAGCCCAGCCTACACCCTCTCCAATCTGGGACCCCTAGAAGGATGTCCGACTGCCCGTTTAGGACTGCTGGCTCCCAACTGCTCATCTGCCTGCCTGCCTGATTGCCCCTCCCTGCTTCTTCCTGCAAGCCTGATCACCCCCTAACCACTCCCCTGCCGGCCTGCCTGATCGCCCCCAACTGCCCTTCCCTGCCAGCCTGATCGCCCCCTAACTGCTCTCCCCTGCCGGCCTGGTCCCTCCCAACTGCCCTCCCCTGCTGGCCTGGTCACCCCTAACTGCCCTCCCTTGCAGGCCTGGTCCCTCCTAATTGCCCTCCCTTCCCTTACTGGCCTGGTCACCCCTAACTGCCCTCCCTTGCAGTCCTGGTCCCTCCTAACTGCCCTCCCATGCAGACCTGGTCCCCCCCCAACTGCCCTCTCCTGCAAGCCTGGTCCTTCCCAACTGCCCTCACCTGCTGGCCATCTTGTGGAGGCCATCTTGTGTCCACATGGGGGCTTCCATCTTTGACCACATGGGGCAAGCCATCTTGTGTGTTGGAGTGATGGTCAATTTGCATATTACTCTTTTATTAGATGGGATAATATACCCTGTCCTCATAAAAAAGCTTATGCTGGCCTGGCCTGTGTGGCTCAGTGATTGGGCATCATCCTATGAACCAGACGGTCATGGTTCAATTCCTGGTCAGGGCACATGCCTGGGTTGCAGGCTCAATCCCCAGTGTGGGGCGTGCAGAAGGCAGCCAGTCAATGATTCCTTCTCATCATTGATGTTTCTATCTCTCTCTCCCTCTCCCTTCCTCTTGGAAATCAATAAAAATATACAAAAAACAAACAAAAAAAAAAGAAACAAACTTGTGCTGGAATGGGCTGAGCTCTGAGCTGGGGGAGAGTCTACTCCAAATTCCCTGCTCACTTTTCCCAGTGCCAAGTTCAAGAGCTTTGTCCCAACAGGTTTGTTTTATTTAAATATATTTTTATTAATTTTTTACAGAGAGGAAGGGAGAGGGATAGAAAGTTGGAAACATCAATGAGAGAGAAACATCGATTAGTCGCCTCCTGCACACCCCCCACTGGGGATGTGCCCACAACCAAGGTACATGCCCTTGACCGGAATCGAACCTGGGACCCTTCAGTTCACAGGCCGACGCTCTAACCACTGAGCCAAACCAGTTAGGGCGCAACAGGTTTCCTAAGGATAGGGTGCAGAACCAACTGCTGTCTCCATTCCCAGCGCAGGTGCAGTGCCTCGTACCCTCAGTCTTTCTACACATCCTTCACTTTGACCTCTGGAGACAGTGAGATTCCCGTTTTCTCTAACCACACTCCTCCCCGAGCCCGCTGAATCTTCTCGGCCAAGGTCACCAACCGCCCCCCAACCTAGTCAGCATCAGCAGGGAGAGCCAGGGGAAGGACAGCCCTGTGTTTTGCGCTGGACAGGAGTGAGGGGGTGAGGGGTTCTCTACCCACGGGGGGGTCACCCAGCTAGGCTGTGTGGCCACTGCGGGTTCCTGGGTCCAATAAGGGCCCGATTTCCATGGTCTGACGTGCAAACATGTTCATTGTTCTTCCTTCTTCTTCTTCACCTCCGTGAGGGCGTTTTTCAGAAGCGACACGTTTTCTCTGAGGGCCATGGTATCAAAGGTTAGGGCGGAGAGGGGTCTATTGACAGAGATGCCTCTCTGTGTTAGGCTAAGAGCTGAAGGTCACTTTCTGAGGGCTCCTCTGTGCTGGCCTAGCCCAGACAGCACCATGCACAGAGCATTCGAGCGAATGGCGCCCCCTGGCCCGCACAGCTGCCAAGACACGTGCTAAGAGTTTTCCTCCCGCCGCTTCTCCTTGAGTCTGATGAGGAGGAGCGAAACGCCCCTCAGGTGAGGGAACTGAGCTTCGCAGAAGTTAAATAACTCCCCCAGGTCTCACAGGCCTGAGTGGCACAGCGAGGACCCTGTGTGCCAGAGCTCCCCCACCTGAAAAACAGGGCTCGTGTGAGCATTTACCTCTGTGTTGCGTGTGAGGATTCAATGAGCTGATGCATTCAAAGAGCTTAAAATACTGTCTGTCAGACACAGAAAGTTCTCAGTACCCGAGAGTTGGTATTTTAGCATTATTCTTGCGGTAGCTCCAGCTGGTATTACCCCCATTCGAGGTTCTCAGCCTCCCACCCCTCCCTCCTGCAGCCGGCTGGGCGTGCGCCTGGGAAGTGCGACTAGTGTTGTTCTTGTCCACCAGGTGGCAGCACTGCAGAGCCAATGGGTCCATTTCCAGCCTCCTCTCTGTGTGGTTCCTAGGGAAGCCCTGTGCTCCCAGAGGCCCGGGATATCAAAGGCCAGACCCTTCTTCTGCCTGCCCAAGCTCCACCTCTACCGTCTGGGGCTTCCTGCCCTCTAGGTCTGCTTGCACCCAGATACATGTGCACCCTGCGGACTCAGGGTCTGGACCGTAGCGAGTTCACAGTGTAGGTTTGCCAGGGTTCCCACAGGGGCAGGCCTTCTCAGACACTGATGAAGCCCTCTGGGTCTAAACCTCCCCACGGGCCAGGCTGGCTCCTCTGGACACTCCACACGACAGCCACGCCTAATCCTCACGGCTGATTTCAGTTGTCTTCTGGGGATGGGTTGCTCCATCTGCTTCAAGCTTCCCAGGTAAATACAAGGAAACGTGGGCCTCGGGAAGGAGCTGCAGACGGGCTCGGCACACATTCACCGTCCCACCCTGCGACCACCGACCACCTCTGCAGACCCCGAGTCCCTGACCCCCGATCTGTTCCCGGGGCAACCAGCATGTCACAGAATGTTGTGAGAGGCCCTCAGTCACAGATGGAGCCTCTTAACAGGCAGATTCCAAAGCACGGTGAGGTCCCAGGACCACTGCCACACATCACCTGGGAACTTGTAAAAAATGCAAATTCTCCCCAATCAGAAACTCTGGGGCCAGGGCAGCAATCTGTGGCTAACAAGCCCTCCAGGTGACTGCGGCATTGGGGTTTGAGGCACACTGGCCTGCACGCCCCCCATCGCCTGTGGCTGCAGGATCCTGCTCCGCAGACGTGGCCAAATCGCTCTCTCCAGAGGTCGGGTAGGTCTAAGGCATCATTGCTAAGGGGCCAAGTGTTGTGTCAATAGAGCGGTTAGTGGGTTGTGTGGTATGCCTCCAGGCATGGTTGTGATAGGTATTTTCCCATAGGAAGGTGCTCAAAGCCATTGTGGTTTTTAGTGTTTATCTTGATGAAAATGTGTAATGTTTTCATTGCAGTTGCTTAGCAAACAGGACTCTGACTTGTGACAGGGGACTTCACAGATGATCAGATTTCATGGTCTATCTTGTTTCCGACAGCTTTACAATTGTTCTCCGAGGCAAGAGGAGGTTGCCCTGAGGTGTTACAGTGAGAAGGGGGAGGAGATGCAGGCCCATGCCCTGCACCCCTCCCCCCATAATGTTGATGAGAGCCCCTGCCCAGGGGAGGACCAGGCTTGGGATGGGGCAGCATGGTTCCCGGAGGAGGGAGAGGTGCCAGCCCATTCTTTTATTTTTTTTTTAAATATATTTTATATTGATTTTTCACAGAGAGGAAGGGAGAAGGATAGAGAGCTAGAAACATCGACCAGCTGCCTCCTGCACGCCCCCTACCGGGGATGTGCCCGCAACCAATGTACATGCCCTTGACCGGAATCGAACCTGGGACCTTCCAGTCCGCAGACCGACGCTCTATCCACTGAGCCAAACCGGTTTCGGCAGCCCATTCTTTTAGAAGCTCCCAATCTCAGATAGATTATAGATGCTTGACAGGAAGTGTGACCTGTTCATTCCTTTCCCTGCCGGTCACCTCCCAGAGAGGGACTTCATAGAACTCAGCATTGCCATCCATATTCCCCCCTCCCCGCCCCCCACCACACACACATGCAGTGAGAGAGGAAACACAGACTTGTTTCCTCTGAAAATGGAGCTGTAGCATCATGTAAACAAGGCTGTCTCAATGATGCTGGCAGCTGTCAGAAAGTAGATTTTTTTTTTCTAATTACAAATAAACTTGTATGTGTCTCAGAAACCCTCAACCCACTTCTTATGATTCTAAGGATAGAAGTGTGAGTTGAATAATGGCCCCAAAAACGATAAGCCCAAGTCCTAACCCCCAGAACCTATGAATGTGACTTTATTTGGAATTAGTATCTTTGGAAATATGATTAAGTTAAAGATCTCATGATGAGATTATCATGAGATTTAGAGTGGGTCCTGAATCCATTGTCTGGGGTCCTCATAAAATAAAGGAGACAAGATCAGAGACACAGGGAGGGGGAAAGCTGTGTGAAGACAGAGAGGGGCAAAGCTTGAAGGGTTGCATTTCCAGGCTAGGGAACACCAAGAGTTGCTGACAGCTGCAAGGAGCTACGAGACGACGCCGGCCAGGTGGTTCATTGGTTAGAGCATTGTCCAGTCCCCCAAGGTTGTGGCGTTTCCTGTGTAGGAAGTTTTAAATTACAAATTCAATTTTTGAAATGATACAGAGCTATCCAAATTTTCTGTTCCTTCTTGGGCCAGTTGTGGTAGTTTTGGTCTTTGAAAGATTTTGTCCGTCCAAGTTTTTTGGCATAAAGTTGTTCATCATATTCTATTCTCATTATTGTTTTAATGTCTGTAGAGACTACAGTGATCTCCCCGCTCTCATTCTTAATATTAATGTTTTATGTCTTCCTTCTTTTTGTCCTTGTCCTTGATCCTAAGCTTATGACTTTTATTGATATTTTCAAAGAACCAGTTTTTGGTTTCATTGATTTCACAATTGTTGGTCTATGTTCTATTTCATTAATTGCTGCACTTGTCTTTATGATTTCTTTCCTTCCTCTTTAGTTTCAATTTGCACTTTTTTTTTTTACCAATTTCTTGCAGTAGAGACACCGATCATTGGCTTTACATTTTTCTTCTTTCTAACATAAGCATTTAAAACTAGACTTTTCCTTTTAGCATTGCTTTAGCTGCATCTCACAAAATGTGATGTGTTGTGTTTTATCATTAGAAAAATATTTTCCAATTTTTCTTGTGGGTTTTTTTTCTTTGACCCATGGATTAGATAGAAGTGTTTTAATTTTCAAATATTTCAGGTTTTTCTAGTTATCTTATTATTGAGCTCTGATTTAATATAGCTGTGGTTGGAGGATATACTCTGTATAATTTCAACCCTTTTACTTAAATGGCTTAGCATATGGGGCACCATGCACACTTGAAAAGTATAGAGTTGGCCATGTGTGGTATAGTGTCCTATACGTGTCATTTAAGTCACAGTGTGATGGTGCCATTCAGATTTTCTAAATCTTTGCTGATTTTATTGTCTAAGTCTACCTATATTGAGGAAGAAGTGTTAAAACCCCCAATTATGATTGGAGAATTGTTGATTCTCCCTTTGCTTGATTTTTTTAATGGTAGAAGGAGGAAAAGGAAATAGCAGATGGAACAAAGAGCAGACAGCAGAGTGAAATCCAAATATGCCACTTGCTACCTTAAATCCAAGAGGACTAAACATGACAATTAAAGACAGATTGTCTGACTAGTTTTTAAAAATACCCAACTTTATGCATACGAGACACTTGACTATAAGAACACAGATGAGTTGAAAATAACAGGTTGGAAAGAGATATTGTCACACACACAGTAAGCACCAGAAAGCTGGAGTGATTATATTCAGATCCGGCAAAATAGACTTCAAGACAAGGAGACCCTTCCGAGATAAGCAGTGACATTTTATAATAATAAAATGGTGAATTTAGAAGGGAAACATGTTATAAATGTGTATGAGCCCAATTTCTGCTTTAAAACACACGAAGCAATATTTGACAGAACTCAAAGAAGAAACAGACAAATCAAACCCTGTTCTTAGTAACTTGTAGAATAGCTAGACAAAAAAAATGTGTAACGATGTGGAAATTCTGAAAAATACTATCAATCTTCTTGATCTAAATGACACATAAAATATTATACCCAACAAGTACAGAATACACCATTTTTTAAATTTTTTCTTGATTGTTGACAGTATTACAGTTGTCTCCCATTTTCTCCCCTTTGCCTCCCTCCACCCAACCCCCACCCCACCCCAGGGCTTCCCCATAGTATTGTCTGTGTCCATGGGTTATGCATATATGCATATGTGTTCTTAGGTAATCTCTTCCTAGTCCCTCCCCACCCCCACCCCCACTGAGATCTGTTATTCTGTTCCATGCATCCATACCTCTGGCCCTATTTTGTCAGTTTATTTTGTTCATTAGATTGACATGTAAGTGAAATTATGTGATATTTGTCTTTCTCTAACTGGCTTACTTCACTTAGCATAATAGTCTTCAGGTCCATCCATGCTGTTTCAAAGGGTAAGAGATCCTTCTTTTTTTACAGCTGCATAGTATTCCATTGTGAAAGGTACCACAGCATTTTTATCCGCTCATCTACTGATGAGCACTTGGGTTGTTTCCAGATCTTAGCTATTGTAATAATGCTGCTATGAACATAGGGGTGTTTTGGGATTCTTAGGATATATTCCCAGAAGTAGGATTGCTGGGTCAAATGGGAGCTCCATTTTTAATTTTTTGAGGAACCTCCATACTGTTCTCCACAGTGTCTGCACCCGTCTGCATTCCCACCAACAATACACTAGGGTTCGCTTTTTTCCCACATCTGTACCAGCACTTGTTGTTTGTTGGTTTATTGACATACCCATTCTGGCATGTGTGAAGTGACACTTCATTGTTTTATTTATTTATTTATTTTTATTTTTTTAATCCTCACTCAAGGATATTTTCCCATTGATTTTTAGAGAGAGTGGGAGAGAGAGGGAAAGACAGAGAGAAATATCGATGTGAGAGAGAGACACATCGGTTGGTTGCCTCCTGCATGAGCCCTGACCATGGTCCGCTCCGGGGAGGAGCCTGCAACCGAGGTACATGCCCTTGACCTGAATCGAACCCCAACCCTCCCATCTGCAGGCTGACGCTCTATCCACGGAGCAAAACTGGCTAGAGCCTTATTGTAGTTTTGATTTGCATCTCTCTGATGATTAGTGATGTTGAGCATTTTTTCATATGTCTATTGGCCAGCAATCAGTATGACCTCTTTGGAGAAGTGTTTATTCAGGTCCTTTGCCCATTTTTAAATTGCATTGTTTGTCTTCCTGGTGTTGAGTTGTATGAGGTCTTTACATTTTTTGGAAATTAACTCCTTATCAGATGTATCATTGGCGAATATGTTTTCCCATACAGTGGGTTCCCTTTTCATTTTGTTGATGGTTTCTTTTGCTGTGCAGAAGCTTTATAGTTTGATGTAGTCCCATTTGTTTGTTTCCCTTGCCCTAGGCAATGTATCGGTGAAAATACTGCTACGTGAGATGTCTGATATTTTACTGCCTATGTTTTCTTCTAGGATTTTTATGGTTTTGTGACTTACATTTAAGTCTTTTATATCCATTTTGAGTTTATTCTTGTGTATGAAGAATACACCATTTTATTTCAAGCATACATAGAACCAAGATAGACTATATGCTGGGCCATAAAAATCACCCTAGCTAAAACAGCCCTCTACCCCACTCCAGTCACTCTCTCTCTCTCACCACTTCTTCATAGCACCTTTCCTTACCTGCTCTTTTCTTTAAAAAAATAAAAATATTTTTATTGATTTTAGAGAGGAAGGGAGAGGGATAGAGAGAGATAGAAACATCAATGATGAGAGAGAACCACCGATCAGCTGCCTCCTGCACGCCCCCCACTGGGGATCGAGCCGGCAACTCAGGCATGTGCCCTTGACCGGAATCGAACCTGGGACCCCTGTCCACAGGCCGATGCTCTATCCACTGAGCCAAACCAGCCAGAGCTCCTGCTCTTTTCTTGTTCTTAGGTTGTTTGTGGTCTGTCTGCCCACTAGAAGGTCAGCTCTGTGAGAGCAGGTGTTTCTTCTGTCCACCCTGAATCTCCTGTGCTGAGCATAGTGCCTGCCACTTAGCCAGTGGTTGTACTCCTTTCCAAGGGCTGCCAAAACCAAGTGCCGCACACTGGGTGGCTGAAAACAACAGAAATGTATTCTCTGCTGTCCTGGAGATTTACTGTCTGAGCTTGGAGATTTAGACCGTCACCTGCTCTGATCATTCACGGCGGGTTAGATAGAAACCCTGGGCTTCATAACTGACCCCCAAGCTCCCGAGGGCTTGCTCATCATTTATCTGTTGTCATTCACCCATCACTTGCAATGCTGGGCGCCCCGGAGATGAGCAGGACTGGTCTGGCCCTCGGGAATTCCTGGTCCGATGATGCAAGGAATGAAGATCCAAAATAGCACCCGCACAGAGGTTGGGGAGTGAGGGGCAGAGGGTGTTGTGGTCACAGGAGGGTCCCTGAGCCCGGCCAGGTTGGGCGGGAGGCTAGGTCTCAGCTTTATAGATGCTAGAAAAAGCGATGCAGGGTTCTAGGGGCCCCTTGGAGGGCTCAGACACAAGATCAGGTCCACGCTGGGGCCGGGAGGCCCTCGAATGCCCAACCAAGAGTCTACACTAGAGTGGATAGATGGGGTGTAGGAGACAGGTATTAGGTGATGTTTATCTATGACAAGCCATCTGGGCACAGGTCTCGGTGAGTCATATACTGCCTGGGGCAGCACCCGGTCCACCCAGGGTTTTCTAATCGGGTGTTGCAACTGCACCCGCCTCTGACGCCAGCGCGGGATGTTGATGTTGGAGGAAGCCCTTGCAAAAAAAAAAAAAAAAAAAGGATCATTTTTACACCCAGGCAAACTCCTGACCCCGCCCCCTTCCGCCTGGTCCCGCCCCTGGAGGCGGAGCCATCCTCGGCGGCGGGCTGGGAGCTGAGAGGCGCTGCCTGCCGCGCACTCCCAGGCCCCGCGCGAGTGCCGGCCGCTGGAACCCGCGAGCTCCGAGCGCCCAGCCGGCGCCGGCAAGTCCCGCAGGGCAGGTGAGGCCTGGCAGTCCGGTTCTGGCGCCTGGAGGACAGATGTGTCCGGGCGTCGGCACTCACGGACCAGAGCCCAAGTGAAGCTTTCGGAAAAGGCAAGACGGCGGCGAGGAGATGCCCGCGGAGAACCCCTGCGCCCCTGGCGCGCCCGATGCGCCCGGCGCCCGGGGAACGCCGCGCGCGCCCGGCCCGGAGCCGCGCCTGGCCAGCCAGCTGCTGCCCGAGCTCTACGGCTTCGTGGCGCGCGTGCTGTTCTACCTGGCGCCCGTCTACCTGGCCGGCTACCTGGGGCTCAGCATCACCTGGCTGCTGCTCGGCGCGCTGCTGTGGCGGTGGTGGCGCCGGAACCGCCGCGGGAAGCTCGGGCGCCTGGCGGCCGCCTTCGAATTCCTGGACAACGAGCGCCAGTTCATCAGCCGCGAGCTGCTGGGCCAGCACCTGCCGGCCTGGGTGAGCCGACCTGGCGGGCAGGGGTCGGAGGTGGGGGTTGGAGGCCCTTGGAGGTTCGGAGGGAACCCGCGGTGCGCCGGGGGTCTGGGACGCGGGGACCCGAGGGAGGGCAGGAGCCAGGTGACCCGCACACCTGGTCCCCCACGGGCCCGGCTCAGATACCCTGGGGCCGGGACCGTGCCCCTCCCGCCCCTCATTCCCATCCCCACCTCTGGTTCGGCTGCGCTGGGAGAGGGAACCTGGATTTCATCGAAGGGCCCAGAGCCTGGGAGGGAAGTCACGGGCGGGCCACGCCCAGGAGAAAAACGAGGGCGTCCGGGCCTCTGCAGAGTTCCTCAGGAGGGAGTCGGCCCGCCTGTTGGTTCAAAGAAAGAACGCAGGGCGCCGCGCTGGTCGGGACCGAGCGGGGAGGCCGGGCCGGGGACGGTGGTGCGGGGAGGGGGCTGAGCGGGGCTGGGGCGAGGCCGGCGGGGCTGGGGCAGGGCTTCTCTCCCCCCTCTGCCTGGCAGGGAGGCTTCTGATGTGGGTAATGGGGCGCCCATTCCTGGGATTAGGAGTCCAGGATGAGAAGCAGGTCTGCCTGAACACCTGTGAAGAGTATGCAACTAGGTGTAAATGTGAACACCTGTGAACAGTATGCAACTAGGTGTAAATGTGAACACCTGTGAACAGTGTGCAACTAGGTGTAAATGTGAACACCTGTGAACAGTGTGCAAATAGGTGTAAATGTGAACACCTGTGAACAGTATGCAACTAGGTGTAAATGTGAACACCTGTGAACAGTGTGCAAATAGGTGTAAATGTGAACACCTGTGAACAGTGTGCAAATAGGTGTCAATGTGAACACCTGTGAACAGTATGCAACTAGGTGTCAATGTGGGCTTTGGGACCCGGACCCGCCGCGGGAAGGTTTACAAGCTGCGGGGAGGGGCGAAACGTGGAAAACCTGGGAGCTACCCCGTCGAATATTCTTCTCCATCCTCTGCCTCCTGAGGAACTCGTACTGTTGATGAAGACGAAGACACCCGGCTCTGGGGACGCGGGGGCAGCGTGCCCCTTGCCGCGATGCTGCGGCACAGGTGTGTCTGTCTGACCTGCTGCGGCACCTGGCCGCCTTGCCCATCTGGAGAGCTGATTTCCTCGCATGGAGGTGGGGCGGATGGCTTATGGCCCCCTTTGATATCAGATTAACATGGCAAACCCGTAGTTGGGGATTGAAGAAGAGCTGGGGGTCTCCACGGCCTCGGATGTGGCTGCCACACTGGGCACCCCTCCTCTGACTTACACCGGCCTGTGAGGGGCAGAGGCCAAGGCCAGGTGGGGCTGAGCAGAGACGCCATCCCTCTCCCCGGCCGGGACTTGGCGCTCAGTTCTCACGGCAGCAGCCTTTCCTGAGCTGCTGCCTCCGGGTGATCTTAGCCATTGTCCTCCCTGTTGGGGCTCCTTGTCCCCCCTGTGGAAACTCCAGACAGCCCCCTGGGCCTCCCCGGTTCCCTTCCCTGGGAGATACAGCTCGAGGGATGCTTCCGCCTGAGAAGGTTGTGAGTGAAGAACCCGGGGACCCCCTTGTCCTGTGACTGTGGCCGGGGCACAGGGAGAGAGCAGGCGGGGTCTCCCCGGCTCAGCCCCTGGACAGGAGGGGCTGCCGTGGGGACGTGTGAGTGCTCCTCGCACCCAGCTTTTAGGGCTGTTTTTGGAGGAATGGAGAGCTGCCGCGGTCAGCCCCCCTGGCAGGCTGCGGCCTGGGGGACGGCCGAGTGACAGGAGTGGGGTCCTGGGTGCGGCGGAGCTGGTGACATCCAGCGCACCCTCGTGCAGCTGCAGCCTGGAACGCGTTTCCCCAGCAGCTGTGGGAGGTGAGTGTCTGAAGCTGCCCGTTCAGAGCCAGCGATGAGGGCTGGGGGGGGGCGGGGGGGGGCGGTATTCTCAGTTCCCTGGCCTCCAGACCCTGCCTTCCTCATAGGAAACTCGTTCCCAAGGGTCCGAGCAGCACGTGTGTGTCTCGGAGCTGGATGACCGCAGGGGGTGGAGCAGTAGGAGGGGTGTGCAGAGTGGGGGCTGTCCAGGCTCCCCCTGCCCCCGCCCCCCCCCCCCCCACCGGCTCTGCTGGGCCCGACCTGTAGGTTCAGGGACTCCAGCCGTGGTGCTCCAGCATCCACTTCCCTTCTGACCCTCAGCGTCGCTCCTCCATGCTCTGGGCTCCTCAAGACCCTCCTGGGGGGACCTTGGCTGCTGCTCTGCCCGTCCCGCCCCCTCTCCCCCGGGGCAGGGTCCTGGTGGGAGCCGGGCAGGCCGCACTCCTGGGTTCGTGCAGGGGCCCCTTCGCAGCTGCGTGCAATGATGCTTATTCATCCAGCCCGTGCCCAGGGCTCAGGTGGCTGATGGGTTTGATATTTGTTTTGCTCCTGCCACGAGTGGGCCGGTGTGAGGAGGGAGGTGTGTGGGGGATGAGGGCCTGAGGTCAGGTGGAGAGAGGAAAACACTGTCAGAAAACGTGGCATTGTGTCTGTCTGTGGTCCCGGGCCTGGCCGGGCTGGCTCCTCTGCCGGCCGATGGCAGCCAGCTGGCAGCCTTGTTAGGCACAGGGCGCCCTTGGGCAGCTGCCGGGGTGCGGTGAGCTGATGTGATTGGTGGCAGGTCTGGGCTTGGAGTCTGTGCTCATTCATTGGGGACCTTGCGAAGGTCCCCTGTCTTCTCTGGGTCCCTGACTGCTCTCTGGACATGATGAGGACTTAGGAGCCGCCATGGTTAATCCGTCCCCGTTGGCTTTTCTCTGGTGGGCCCTGCCCGGAGGACCCTGTTCCCCAGACTTTCTGCCTCCCACCCCCAATTAATTGGGTGCATCTGGTGGATGATGGCTGACAGGCGAGCCATTCCCCTGAAGTGGTGAGCATCCCAAGGCTCACGGTAGCATCCCTGCGATGCTGGGCCACTGGGATGGCCCCTCGAAGCCCCGCAGCCAGCCGTCCAGGCAGACAACCAAGCTGAGTGCTTTCCTTTGGGAGTTGGGCATTCCTCCTTTGGGTGGAGCCCCGGTTTTCCAGGGCCCAGGCTCTCACGGTCCGTCCGGTGCCGAGACGTCTGTTAATTAGGGGAAGAAAATGCGATGACAGCTCGGAGCTAGGCTGGGCCCTCTGATTGCATTTCAAAGCTCACTTCTCGGAGCTCATGTGTGGAACCTGGTTTTGAACATCAGGACTGGTTGGGGGCCACTTGGAACTGGGGGACTTCCTACCCATGAGGCCCCCGAGGCCCGGTGAGGTCATTTTGGCTCGGCGTCAGGCCCGTCCTCAGGAGGCAGGAGGCAGGCAGGTTTTAGTCATGCCCCAGGGTCTCTGCCCCGTGTCTTAGCGATGCTTCATGGGCTTGCCAGGATTGGGCAAGCGAGGAGCAGAATGTGGGCCTCCCCACCTCCAAGCCCAGCACAGGGATCTAAGGCATCCTTTACTCAGTTGGCAAACATCTACCGAGGGCTTGCAGGATGCCAGGCTCCGTGCCACAGGCTGGCCCACAACACGAGTGACACAAGGTCCCCGCCCTGGAGGAACCCCGGGGCTAGGTGGCTTCAGAGCCCCGAGAACAGCCTTTCCTGATACAGCGTGATGAGTCTACGGGTAGCAGTGCAAGGCTCTGCGAAGGCCGGGGGCGGGCGGGCCCAGGGCGGACTGGCCCAGGTAGCCTCCTAGGAGGAAGTGGCACTTAGGAGTTCCTGGCTGCCGTAGGGGTGGGAGTGGCTCAGCTGTTAGGGGGAAGGGCAGTGCCTAGAGCTCAGTGGAATCATGATGTTATGGCTTTTTTCTCTGCCTGCTCGCTCTTTCCTCCCCTTGCTTTTAGTGGCACAAATGATAACAATCCCTTTGTCAAAGAATTGAGGTCGGTAGGTTACTGGTAAGAATTTGGTGTTCCCCCCGGAGTGACAGCTGTGACTATGGAGCCCAGTCAGGAACCCCATGGGGCACAGGAGCCACCTTCTTCCAGGGCCTGGAGCCCTGCACTCTCATCTCCCACCCTCTCCCCCTGCAGGACCAGAGCCGCCGGGAGCTTGTTAAAGATGCAGGTTTCCAGGCCCTGCCCCAGGCCTCCTGACGCAGCATTGCCGGGGCTCTACCCACGAACCCATGTTTCTCTGAGCTCTCCGGGTGGTGGTTATGCAGAAAAGTTCGAGAGCCACTGCCCGAGTCTGCCCTTTGCATTGCCAGGTGCTGTGGGGTCTCCCCGCCAGCTGGTCCCAGATGCGCCCAGCATCCTGGGGAACTGGGGCAAAAGCTCAGTGAGATTAGGGCTCAGTCTGAGAGCGAGCCACCTGTCTTCTGCCGCCTTCCCTTCCGGGGCCTGGTGAGGGGAAGACATGAGACAGAGGCCCTGACCGGGCCCCTTAGCCGCACCTCACTGGGGAGCGCCCCTCCTGGGCAGACTTTCTCAGGGCGCTCACAGGCATTGGGCCCCCCTGTCTGTGGCCGCCTTTGGGGAACACAGCTCCCTCAGCCAGTCAGCAGAGGCCCGGGGAACAACTGTCCTTCCTCTGTGGCCTCCGCCAGGTGACTGAACTTTGTCTGTGTCAGCCTCTCCCCACTTTTCCCTCTCCCGTCTCGGTGGCCTCCCAACGTGCAGAGCTGGAGGCACCGAGAGACCCAGTAGAGAATTTGCTGGGCTTTGGGCCAGGCAGCAATGGGCGCACAGCCCCGGTGACCTTGTTCCTGGCATGTCCCTGAGCTCAAAGGTGTCTGTACAGCTTCCAGCAAGTGACCACGTCTGAGCCAGGAAGGATACTGAGCGCCTTACACGTGTTGTCTGAGTCGCATTTCGTTTTCTCAGGAACTCTGTAGAGTGGGCAGTGCTGTACCCATCTTGTGGATGAGAAAACTGAGGTTAACAGAGGCTAAATTTTGAATGTGCAAAGAACAGGTTAGCAAGACACTAATAAATGGACTTTATTTTTATTTTTTTAACATATATTTTTATTGATTTCAGAGAGGAAGGGAGAGGAAGAGAGAGATAGAAACATCAATGATGAGAGAGAATCATTGATTGGCTGCCTCCTGCACACCCCCCACTGGGAACTGAGCCCGCAACCCAGGCATATATGCCCTTGACCGGAATCGAACCCGCGACCCTTCAGTCCGCAGGCTGACGCTCTATCCACTGAGCCAAGCCGGCTAGGATGAATAAATGGACTTTAAATGCCGACATCTCAGGTGGAGGAGGGGGAGAGGAAATAAATGAGAAGATCTGAGTTCTGATCTTGGCAAGTGCACACTAGTCTCTGCGTCTTTACCTGTAAAATGGGCGTCGTTGTATTTTTGCTGTTCACCTTGTACAGCACTAGGAAGAACAAATAGAAATGTCTGAGGGCAGGCCCTCTGCTAACCCAGACTTCCTATCTAAGAGGAAGCCTAGTGTGTAAAGCAGAGGAGCGCGTGGGGTGCGGGGCAGCAGCGCAGCCCACACTCAGCTCCGCACTCCACCGCTGGTGATTTCCGGTAGCCTCCGAGCCTCAGCTTTCTTATCTAGAAAATGGAGCTTGTTGACCTAAACATAAAAGGCCTCTCAAAGTAAGAGGCAGCAAGCATTCATCTGAGATCAAAGAATAGCTATTTGGGGAGCACTGATTCAGGCAGAAGCCCACATCATGTTTCGATTAGGAGAAAAGCCAATCGTACTTAGGAGAAGGGGAAGGGGAACAATCACGTCAACAGGAGGAAGGCATTTCCGTGGCGCAGATAACATAACACAGTGATGCGAATTCTAAGCAAGGTTTTGAATTTTCAGTCCGGTAGTCATCAGTCTGACAGTCATAATGTCTACTTTCTTGTTAGCTTTGCAAACCGTTTTTGGCGGCATAATGTTGCTTTGGGCCAAGTCCAAAGGAGATTTTTGCCTGTTTTAACGTTCCAAAGGTTTGAGGTGTAAGGTGTGCAAGGCCGTTCCTCTGGAATGGCAGCTCTGGCTCCATTTACTTCTTTAATTAATTTTTATAATCTAATAAGGGAAGGGGAGTATTAAATAACATGAGATAACAGGAACTCAAAAGGGTTGAAAATAGGATTGGAGAAAGATGTACTGGGCAACTTTGAAACAAAGAAAGCAATTTTCATATTAGATAAAATAGAGTATAACTCAAATATATCATAAAGACAAAGAAAGATGTTATCTTTTATAATAATAAAAGTGCAATATGCTACTTAGACCGGACAGCTGAATGACCTTCCGGACGTCATTCTGGATGTCCTTCCAGATGAAGCCACAGGGGCCAAGGCAGAGGCAGTTAGGGGTGATCAGGCAGGCAAAGGCAGAGTGGTTAGGGGCGATCAGGCAGGCAGGCGAGTGGTTAGGGGCGATCAGGCAGGCAGGCGAGTGGTTAGGGGCTATCAGGCAGGTAGGCAAGTGGTTAGGGGTGATGAGGCAGGCAGGCGAGTGGTTAGGAGCCAGTGGTCTCGGATTGTGAGAGGAAGATCCCCCGAGGGGTCCCAGATTGCGAGAGGGTGCAAGCAGGGCTGAGAGACTACCCCCCCCCCCCGCACGAATTTCGTGCACCAGGCCTCTAGTAGACTCATAAGAGTAGCCATAACTAAGAATATATAAGCATGGCCATATATATTGTATAATATAAACCAACAACTGACAAACTGCACGGAGGAGATAAATCAATAGTTGGGCTTGAAAGTTTTCATACATTCTGCTCTGAAAATGAAAAATCAAGTAGAGAAAGAGGAAACAAGAATAAAGAATATTAAAAGGATATGATTACTAACTTGATCACACATGGAACAGTCATAGGAATTCATCACGCAGTAAACCACAAGGGCATTATCAATATATTCCAATGAATTGTCACCCTATGGACTGTCCAGGCCACAAAGAAATTAGAAAACAATAATGAATGGATTGCTGTAGAAATCTCATGTGTAGATTTCTAAAAGCATTACTATTTTAAAAAATCATTTAAGAGGAAGTAATAATGGAAATTATAAAAGAAAAACAATGAAACCACTATGTCAAACGTTTTAGGGGAATTATAACAAATTATTCAACTCTAAGATTCATAGAGTTCTACTCTAAGAACATAGAAAAGCAATGGTTTTATTTTTCAAATTACAGTTTACATTCAATATTAATTTGTATTAGTTTCCAGTGTACAGCACAGTGGTCAGATAGTCATACACTCCACAAAGTGAGATTTAGATCAAATAAGTAAGAAGGAAGGAAATAAAAAAGATAAGGATGAAAATAGAAAATTTAAAGGAAAAGGGGACAGAAAATTAACAAAAGTTAGTTTTCTGAAAAGATGAATACAATAGGCAAAATATTTGTCAAAGTTTGATAATGAAAAAGAAAAGATGAAAACAATATGGAATGAAAAAGGAATAAATACAGACATAACCTAATGATACAGATTAAAAATAATAAAATATTATAAACAACTACACATCAATACATTTGAAAACCTAGATGAAACACACTTCTAGAAAAAATGTAAATGCCACAGTTACCACGATAAGAGATAAGGAGATCTTGAACACATTGCTAACCACTAAAGAGGAAAAGGTAACGTACCACCCCCTCAGGCTAAGATGTTTTCTAGGTAAGATATCCTGAACTTCATGGATCAGATAGTTTCTATAGTTACAAGTTGTTCCAGAAAAGAGAAAGATGAGGAAAAAGCTCTCTCACTCATTTTCTGATTTATTGTAAAATCTTTTTTTTAAAAGAAGTTATACCTTTATTTTTTTTTTTTTTTTTTTTTTAAATATATTTTATTGATTTTTCACAGAGAGGAAGGGAGAGGGATAGAGAGCCAGAAACATCAAAGAGAGAGAGACATAGACCAGCTGCCTCCTGCACACCTCCCACTGGGGATGTGCCCGCAACCAATGTACATGCCCTTGACCGGAATCGAACCCGGGACCCTCCAGTCCGCAGACCGACGCTCTATCCACTGAGCCAAACCGGTCTTGGCTATACCTTTATTTTTAAAAAATATATATTTTTATTTTTTACAGAGAGGAAGGGAGAGAGATAGCCAGAAACATCGATGAGAGAGAAACATCGATCAGCTGCCTCCTGCACACCCCCCACTGGGGATGTGCCCACAACCAAGGTACATGCCCCCGACCGGAATCGAACCCGGGACCTTCCAGTCCGCAGGCTGACGCTCTCTCCACTGACCCAAACCGGTTTTGGCATGATTTATTGTAAAATCTTTATACCAAAGCCAGATATGAACTGAACAAGAACGAAACTTGTAGGTATCACTTCAAATCCTGAGCGTATAAAACCTCAGTGAACTATCAGCCGACTAAATATATTACGAAAAGGGGGGTTAACCCAGGAATTTGAGATGGTTCTGCTTTAGAAAGCACCGTCAGTTTAGTTGACCACGTTAGTGAACAAAAGGGAAAAAAGAACGTATCTCAATAGAAATGAGAAAATACTGAATGGAGCTCAATACCCTTAAGTAATGAAGCTCTCGGGAGCGGGGGATGTGAAGAGAACATCCTCCTTCTGGCCGAGGCTGTCCTCTGAAAATGTTCAGCAAAAACCGTGTTTAACACGTTGCAGACAGATCACGAGAATTCTCTCTCTTTTTTTTTTTCTGTTCTAAGGCTTGTGAATCATGAGAATTCTTTAAAAAGATATTAGCTTGTAAGAACATGTAATAAATAACTTCAAAATGCAATGGGTGTTTAATTTTAAAGCGTGCCTTTAACATTTATGTAAAACATTTTTTTGTACTCATTCAGTAGAAACTTATCTGGCCACTGGGTAAAGCTAGCAATAGAACTACTGGCCCGCAATGTGTTAGAAACTTCCCTTTGAGGTCAGGGACAAGATAGAGGTGCTGGCTACCACCCTGCTAGTCACACAAGAGAAACAAATAGTAAAGATAAGGGCAGGGAGCAAAGAACAGCAGTAGTTATTATTTGGAGATTATAAATGAATGTAAATAACCTCTGAGAATCAGTGAGTGATTAGAACTAGTAACATTTCAACCAAGTAGCCCAGAAAATGAAATTTCTAATAACCGTAAAACCGTCAAAGCCAGCTAACAAAAAATGTCCGGGACTTTAATAGAACGCAGTTTGTGAGCCTACGTGAATACAGCCATGTGAATTAATAAAGGGAAATATTCTGTTCATGGATGCAGACTTAATATTATAAAGATTTCAGTTCTCTTACAAATTTATCTATTAATTAAAAAAATAGAGCAATCAGCCGAAACCGGTTTGGCTCAGTGGATAGAGCGTCGGTCTGCGGACTGAAAGGTCCCAGGTTCGATTCCGGTCAAGGGTATGTACGTTGGTTGCGGGCACATCCCTGGTGGGGGGTGTGCAGGAGGCAGCTGGTCAATGTTTTTCTCTCATCAATGTTTCTAGCTCTCTATCCCTCTCCCTTCATCTCTGTAAAAAAAATCAATAAAATATATTTTAAAAAAATAGAGCAATCAAAATCCCAGGAGGATTTTTTTTTTGAGACTGATAAGATGATGCTAAGGTTCATATGGAAGTATAAATACCTACAATGTTCTGAATCAGCCTAAAAAAGAAAAGCAAAAAGAGGGGATTCACCCCACCCCAGGTGATACTGCAGAGCCGGAGAGACGAAAACAGAATGGTGACGGTGCAGGGACAGACCATGCTAAGTTCAGTACCACATGAAAATGCACACGACTTAGGAGGGAAGTAGCCTCACAAGTTAGGAGAAAAGTGGACTTTGTTTTCTTTTTCTTTTCTTTTTTTTAGTAGGTGATGTTAGAAAATTGCCTTCGAGTGGAGAGAGAAATGAAATGATAAGCCTATCTCACCCACTATTTAAAAATCCCAGACAGATTGTAGACCTAAGTGCAACAGCTAAAATATAAAGCCCATAGATAAAAACAGAGAGTCACTGAGAATTTGAAGTAGGGAAAGATCCCCAAAAGACCAATGACAGTGGAAAAACAGAGTAATTTGTCTACGTCGGGCTGAGTACTGGGTACTAGGAGCCGCTCCATAAATGTCAGTCTCTTCATTTCATTCCCTGGTCCAGACCTCGTCAGGGGCACCAGGAAGGCGGCCTGGCTGCGGTACGGCTCCTGGGGAGGGATGGCCGGTGCCGAGTGGCCGAGGAGGCCCTTCAGAGTGCCCGAGGCAGACCCTGAGGGTCTCTTCTTTTCTTGGCCTGAATTGCTGCTCCGTCTGGGGGTTCAGGCTCGCTGTTGGGAGGAATGTCAGCAAGAAGCCTCCAGTGCAGGCCTGGGTGGCCCAGAGACACCAGGTCATCGGTGCGGGCCCTGGGCATCCCGTGGCCGTCCTCACCGTCAGGGTGAGTGTGGGTCACGCTAAAGCAAGAGATGGGCTGGCCGGGGGCGCCTCCCAGCCACCCCTGCTGAACTCCAGAGTCATGCCAGGAGCTTGTTAAAAATAAGGCGGAGGGCCCCGCCCTGCCGCACTGATTCAGCCGGTGCGGGGCAGCTCAGCAGTCTTCGTCTGACTAGTTCCCACGGGTGGCCAACCTGGGTCACCTCTCCAGGGCCCAGGAGATGAGAGCTGCTCAGCTCCCAGGGGTGCAGAACCGCCCGGGGAGGAAGGGGTGTACATAGGTTTGCCTGGGGCGGGATGAGTGGGAAGTGCCGTGGTTAGGATGGGAGGAGCGTATGGGGTCCAGCCTGAAGGTGCCAGTGAGAGCCCGGCTGTAACCAAACTCTCCTCTGTGGTGCCCCCTCCGCCCGCTCCCTCGGTTCTGACCCCGCACTGGAATGGTCTGTGAATTGCCTGCTTCCTTCACCAGCCTGGGAGCTCCTTGAAGGCAAGCACATTGCATTCATTCATTCATTCATTCATTCATTCCACAAATAGGTATTAAGACATTAGCATGCCAGGGACAGGCCCTAATGGGATGGAGGCTGAGTCAGCCCACTAGAACTTCCAGTCCCGTCAGGAGGCAGGCAGGCAGGGAGACCGAGCAGCTCCAACCTGTGCTACATGCTGCGGGGGAGAATCAGCAGCCACGCCACAGGGACACTCATCCCCCCACTTGAGAGGGCTGGACGGGCCGCCGGGAAGGAGTGGAGTCTGAGCTGGCGATGAGCGGGGTAATTAAAGGAGAAGAGGGAAGTGTGCCTCAGACCCACGGAATGGGATGTGCAGGCCTGGGCCGGGGACAGAAAAGGTCACGGTGACTACTTCAGACGGGAGGGGCGTTCGGGGGGATGAGGCCAGGGTACGGGCTGGGGCCCCGCGCAGAGCCCACGTGCAGGCGTGTTCACTTTAGTGCTGGGCCTTGTGGTAGGGACACTCTCCAGGGACCCAGCGGGGACCTGCCCCGGGGCAGCCGCAGGGAATGGGTGGTGAGTGGCTGCTTTTCTCCAGCCGGACGGGGCGGCCTGACCCCAGGTCCTGCCACTCCCTTCCCCGTCATTCCCCTCCGCTCCTGGGGCCTGGGCCAGCTCTCCTCCTGGGAACCAGGAAGTATTCCTTCAGCACCTGAGCCTCAGAAGGACTGGGTTCCCCTGACCTCGCAGGTTAAAAACTGTGCCCATGAGGATTCCAGTGCTCCGCCCTCCTGGGGCACGGCTCTCCCCGGGGCAAGTGGTCTCGCCAAGGTCTGGGTCGGCCTGGAGGGCATCCCGGGGCTTGGTGGGTGTGTCCTGGGTGTGAGGGCTGCATGGACACCTGCTCAGTCCCTGGGCAGTGAGCCTGGAGTTCTGATGGGAAGGGCGGGCCTTTTCTCCACCTGGGAGGTCCCGGGCCAGTGGGTCTATCTGAGCTGGCCTCGCGCTCTGGGGACGTGGGGCCTGGCGACAGCAGTGGCCGTGTTATCGACCCGTGTTTTGCGCCAGCTGCCCCGCACACTCTTGGCCCTCCGTCCACCCCAGAAATCCTGGGGGAGGGGGCGGAGGAGCTCAGCGGATACCTTGGAGACTGAGACTCCTGTGGGAGGGTATTAAGCTCCCTCCACACCATGTCAGGGGAAGGTGAGCCAACAGGATTTCACTTCATCTTGGGGGCCTCCCTCCCAGATGTGCAGGACTCAGCAGCAGGCACCCGCTGGGGCTGTGACCAGGAGAGAGCTCTGCTGTGGGACACCCCCCACCCCCAACCCCCGCCTGAGGGGCCTCCTTCCTGGGGAAGGGGTGGGGCTCCTGGAAGCTGAGGATGGTCCCCCTTAGCAGCCCCATCCCCCACTTGCCAATGTAATCAACAGCGGGATGCCCTTTCTGGCTTTTCCAATTGGTACCAGTTACCTTTAGAGTCTGCACAATCACAATACGCGGTTACGTGTGACCTCCATTTCTGTGAAAACTGCGCGTACTTGCTTCTGGAAAAGACTGGAAGGAAATGTATCAACCCGCCCACGGCCTGCCGTTTCCACTGGTGGCATTCTCTGATAAAATATTTTCCCTTTTGCTCAGCTACGTTTTCTAGTTTTTCTGCCGAGTATTGTGCCATTGAAAGGAACAGGGGCACGGGATTTGCCAGGAGCAAGCTCCGTGTTACCTAGGGAGAGCCTCCAGCGGGGGCTCCTGGCTTCCACCTGGAGGGTGGGCCTTGTTTGCACCAGAGAATGAGCGGGTTCCAGCCTGTGGGCCAGCGGGGAGGGGAGGGAGGAGTCTCCCCACAGCCACCCAGGAGGGCACCCCAGGCCGGAACTGGCGGAGCTGGTGTCTGGCGCCCGGTGAGTGTCACAGCCGAGCGTGGGCGCTGCCTGGTCCTTGCAGCCTGCCCCACCGGCCGGCTGCTCCTTGAGGGCAGGGCCGCTGAGTCGCTGGCCAGGCGCCCAGTGCACTGAGCGCCCGCGGGAGGGGACCTGCCCCCAGCAGGCCTGGATGGCCCAGGCAGCCCCTCTGGTTCCAGGAGCCTGCAGCTCTCAAGTCCAGCTTCCCCTCGGGCCTTCTTTTTTCTAGATCCACTTCCCGGACGTGGAGCGGGTCGAGTGGGCCAACAAGGTAAGGCCAGGGCACCGTGCGTGGGACCGACCTCACCCAGGACCTCCCGCTGCCCTCTGCTGAGTCCCCTGCAGGGATGGGGGGAGGGGGAGGGAGGGACAGCAAGCCCCTTCCTGCCCCTGGAGCTGTGGCCTTCTCCTGTCTCCCCCCTTAGCCCTTACCTCGCTCCCGGTTCCTCAATGACTTCCTCCCTTATCACCAATGACTTTCTTTTCTACGAAAAAACATGCTTTTACCTGTGTAGTTAATGTAGGGCCCAGCAGGAAAGTTAGACAGAAAAGTGCAGCCTCCAGCGGCCCCGGCCCAGAGACGCTTCCCGGGAGAGGCGGGGGCTGAGTCCACAGCTGCCTCTGGCCTTGGCCCAGCCGGTTGCCTAGCGTCTCAGAGCTGGCTCCCGGAGTGACTATGGTCCCTGCCCGTGCGCTTGGTGCGAGGATTAGTGAGGTAATTAGTGCCCCACAGTGCCTGGCACATCGTGGGTGCCAGGATGGCGGTCGTCACAGGTGTGGCTGCTGCAGATGCCCCAGGGTGGGCTCCGAGGCTCCAGGTCTGACCCCCTCCCCTAACAGTGAGAAATCTGACTCACTCCTCCCTGCCCTGCCCAAAGCTGCCCCTGGATGTGAAGGCTCGTGCAGTCCCCCTTGAGACTTGAACACAAACCTCGCCTCTGTTCTGGATAGGAATGACTTAGGTTAAATATAAAAAAGGGTCCCTGATTGTGTGTTTTTATTAATCCTCACCTGAGGATATTTTTCCCTTGGTTTTTAGGGAGAGAGGAAGAGAGAGGGAAAGAAAAAAGAAACATCGTTGTGAGAAAAACACATCGATTGGTTGCCTCCTGCACACGCCCCGACCAGGCCGGGGAGGAGCCTGCAACCAAGGTACATGCCCTTGACTGGAATCGAACCAGAAACCCTTTGGTTCTCAGGCTGACGCTCTATCCACTGAGCCAAACCACATAGGGCCCGGCTGTGTTTGATCTAAGGTTGCTATTCTCCTATCACCCCAAATGTCTTTGCCGAGTGGATCAGAAACAGTTCTCCGCCCGGCCGGTATGGCTCAGTGGTTGAGCGTTGACCTAGGAACCAGGAGGCCACGGTTCTATTCCGGGTCAGGGCACGTGCCCTGGTTGCAGGCACGATCCCCAGTGTGGGGCGTGCAAGAGGCAGCCCATCAATGAGTCTCTCATCACTGATGTTTCTCTCTCCCCCTCTCCCTTCCTCTCTGAAATCAATACAAATATATATATTTAAAAAAACACACACACCTGTTCTTGGCCTCTGGGTAAAATTTGGAGGAAGTAGTTTGCTGCTTTAGGAGGAGGGAACAGATTTCTGTGGATTGATGCGGGCCCAGGGCCTCTGGGACAAACTGTGTCCTGTGACGCCCCCCCCCCCCCCCCCCCCCGTGTGTTTCTGTGTGTTTGTGAGTTCACAGGCCCCGCGTGCACGGTGTCTTCTTGCATCAGCACACACAGACCAGAGGAGTGAGGCTCCCGGATGGGGAGACAGTTATGTAGACGGACCACACACACTAGGGCACCAAGTGCGTCCCACAGAGCTTGGTGCTCAAGAGGCCCTGGGCAAGTGACAGAGCCGCGAGACGGGGAGACGGGACCAGCCCTTAGAGAGGCCCCTGAGGGAGAGGGGGACAAGCCTCCCGCCTCCAGGCCGGGGAGGCGCATCTGTAAACAGGCCCCAGCCTGAGAGAAGGAAGAGGAAGACGCCTTTGCCCGCGGAGCCTACGGCTGCCCGGCCCTCCCTCCGCTGCTCCTCTCTGATCACCATCTCTGCTGCCGTCCCCTCCCCGGCCCTGCACTGGGTGCCCAGACCAGCCGAGGGTCATTCTGCACAGAAATCGGCCCGAGAAGGCAGCCTGTTCTGATGGCTAGAAAAAGCCTAAATCCGCAGGAAACAGTTGGTTTCTCTTCTGTGGCGTTTTCCCCCTTAAACTTCTAGCCAGCTGCTCCTTACTTATCCCACAGTGAAGATTCAGATAACGCATGTTTCAGCACCGGATGGACGGGCGTCATATCGTCCTTGGGTGTAGGGAAGGACAGTCTGTCTCAGGGTGATGTGCAAACAGCACCAGATCCTGGGGGCCTGCTGCCCACACAAGAGCGAGAACCACGGCTGTAGTTACCCCTGCGCGGCGGACAGACGGCCGGCTGGGCGGGCAGATAGGCGGGGGGGGGGGCAGGCCGATGGGCAGTGCAGAGTAAGGATCCCATGGCCCTGATAGGCATAAATTTAAAATAGAATTTTACCATATAAAATTTTGTTAAATTTTGGAAGTGAAATTTCAAGTTAGATTTTTAGTGAGGGCTGGGATTAGGCCAGAGATGGCCGTGCTCCAAGGCCTACAGGCGTCAGTTCCGGCAGCCGTGGGCCTGGGGCGGGGGACCCAGACCTGACCAGCGAGGGCCCCTTCCCGTCCCCGCAGATCATCTCCCAGATCTGGCCCTACCTGAGCTTAATTATGGAGAACAAGTTCCGGGAGAAACTCGAGCCCAAGATCCGGGAGAAGAGCGTCCACCTGAGGACCTTCACCTTCACCAAGCTCGACTTTGGACGGAAGGTCAGTGCTGCGGGGAGGCCAGCCTGGGCCGGCGCTCTGTCCCCTGCCCCGGTCACGGCTGGCCGAAGGGCTCCCGCTGGGCTTCCCCGGGGGCCCGGCCCCCACCTGCACTGCCCGGCCCCTGGGCCTCCGTCTAGACCCCTGGCTCCCGGGTCCCAGCACCATCGATGCAGACCTGAGGAAGCCCCGCCCAGAACGGAGTTGGGGTGGGAAACAATTCCAGGTTTCTTAAGCCAGAGTCTGAAAGGATGTCACGCAGGCTGGAAGCCAGCCAGAGACAAGATGTCCAAGTCACACTTGCTACCCCCGGGCACCAGCTGGGGGGACACCCCCTCTGGGAGTGAGATGGCGCCTCGGAGCCGCGCGTGATGCTGTACCAGCCCCTGGATTCTGGCGGTCTGTGTCCAGAGCCCAGACTCAGGGTGCAGGAAGCTTCTGTTTAACACACCTAACACCGCATCCCTATTCTCGGCTGCACTTCTGATGCCACCTCCTGTCCCGCCCCTCCTGCCCCAAAGGGCCCCCTGGATGTGAGTCTCACTTTGGTCATCTGGAAATGCACCCCCAGGCAGAGGACCGTGGCCTGTCATCCCCCAGTACACGGAGGCCTGGGCCTCTAATCTGCTCTGGAATAAGCAGGTGTCTGAGGGAGGCCAGTCTGCTGAGCGCTGTCTGCCCAGCCCCAGGGCAAGGACCCAGCTCTGATGTCCCCCCTCCCCCGCAATGGGGGCTGGATGAGCCCTGGAGATTCTGGCTCAGGCCACGCAGACTCTGCCAGGCCTGGCTCGTCCCAGCACCTGCTGGTTCATTAGTTCATTCCGTGTTTACTCACGTGTGACATTGAGCATGGCTGTGTGCGAGGCACCCGCCGCAGACAGGCGGGTGTGGCTGTGTCCCTGCCTTCAGGAAGGCCCCTGTCCTGTTGTGGAGGCAGATGCGTACACCGGTGGATGACGACGTGGCAGTGCGCGCACAGTGGGGGAGGAACGCGTGCATTCAGGGGTGGGGGCCGTGGTAGTGAGGGAACTTCCCGGAGGGGTGGTAGCTGAGTTGGCATTTGAAGAATTCCGCAGGCGGAGCGCCAGGCAGCCTGCAGGCTGCTGTGTTCAGAGCAGAGCCTGCTCAGCCGGGCGGATGGTCTGGGGGTGCCTGTGGGATGTGGCACTGCTGGAGAGCGCCCCCTGCTGGCAGCAGGCGCAGGCCTAGAGGTGGCTGATCCTGAGGATGCTTTTTAAAAATATATATATTTTATTGATTTTTTTTTTTTTTTTACAGAGAGGAAGGGAGAGGGATAGAGAGTTAGAAACATCGATGAGAGAGAAACATTGATCAGCTGCCTCCTGCACACCCCCTACTGGGGATGTGCCCGCAACCAAGGTACATGCCCTTGACCGGAATCGAACCTGGGACCCTTCAGTCCGCAGGCCGACGCTCTATCCACTGAGCCACACCGGTTAGGGCCTGAGGCTACTTTTTATCACCTCAGGGGCACCTGGCCAGGGACCTGCAGGCTGACTAGATGCCCCAGCCCTGCAGGAGAAATACCTGGCTCCTGGTGTTCAAAGCCCTTCCCTTCCCGTCTCCTCCCCGACCTGGCTTCTCCCCCAACTCCTCTCCATTTGGGGGCTCACAGAGGACTCGTCAGTGACCCGCCTGGGCTCGGCCAGGACCAGTGCACTCACCACAGCCCTTCCTTCAGGCCCTTGAGTGTTTACAGCTCCTCCATTACCGTGTCCATGCCCAACTCTGCTGTGCTGTGATGACCTTGGGTCAGTGACGGAACCTCTCTGAGCGTGTTTCCTCCTCCGTAAGGAGAGGACCTGCTTCTAAGGGTGGTTGTGAGGCGTGACCGGCGGGCCTGGCCTCGGCACACTCGGCGTGGCTGCGTGAGTGGTAGTGCTTAGACACCTGGAGAGAACGGCAGGGGGCCCAGATCCAGCCTTGAGCCCTCCCCTGCCGTGAGTCCTGGGCTAGGACCGCCCTGCCAGCAGAGCAGGTGCTCACACGATGGCTCTCCTTCCTCTCTGTGGTGGGTCTCAGGGGGCAGCCTTCCCCGGGACCCGCTCCGCAGATGGGGTCCTGGGGCTGCTGAGCTTTCACAGGTGCCGCACCCCGACCGCCTGGGAGCAGCAGGCTCCAGGCTGTGGGAAGTCAGTTATGTCACCGCAGCCGCCCACCCCCACCCGCCCCCCAGGCTTCCACTGGCTGTTCCGGTCTTTAACCCCAAAGCCCTGGAGGCCAGGGTAGAGCCAGGGGCTGAGGGCCTGAAGCTTCGACAATTCTGGGAACTCCCTTAAAGGAAAAGAATGCGAAATGAGGACAAAAATGAATATTCAATAAATATGAGAATGAGAAAATAAATCACAGCAACGTATACATTTGACATTTCACGCATATCCAAAACTGGAAAAACGACATAATCATTTTAATTAACTGCTCAACAGGTCCCTATAATACTTTTTCCCTGCATTTTTGGCTCTGTACTCTTTGATAACCTTCTCATGTGACAATGCATCTGTAAACTGCACTTTCCAGGAGGAGAATAGAGAGATGATGAAATGTTTCCTCTAGTCGGATCACATTTTTCTTTAATATTTTATTATGAAACTTTTCACAAACAAAAAATTGAGAGAACCATCTGGATTACACACTGAGCCTTCTGCCGTGCTGCGTTAGCACCTATCCGCGCCTCTGTCCCTCTTGTCATCTTTTCTAACGCGCGTTTCAAACTGAATTCCACCCCTGTCCACTTCAGTATGTGCGTCACTCAAATTCAAATGAAGTTTATTTTTGATTCTTGCTAAATGATACCCAGGCCTTCCTCAGTGCCACTGACAGGAGGAAAGTGGGCAGAGCGGGGAGAAAGGTGACCTGGGAGCTCAGCCCTCGGCCCAGAGCCTGGGGACGGCGGTCCTGGCGTGGGGCTCTTACGTTCCTGGGGTCAGATCGCTTAGCCGGGGACCCTGCAGCTTCCTTTGCCCTTAGGGGCCAACTCCTCCTCCTCTGCCCGGACTGCTTAAATGCCACCTCCAGGAAGCCTTCACTGACCTCTCTGCCCACCCCAAGCTGGGTTAGGAGGTGCTCCTGACGTCCCCAGATGCCCACGTGACCGCACAGCCTGCACCTCCCCTCCCTCCCCACCGTCTCCTCTGCTGGGCTGTGGGCTGTGGGCTGTGAGGACAGGCCCGGCACCTGGCTTTTCACCTTCTCCCAGGCCGGCGCCTGGTGCAGCGTGGGTGCTCAGTAAATGTCTGTGGAGGAGAGAGAGAAACAGGGGTGCACCTTCTAGGGAGGGAAGTACCAGGGTGACCAAGGCAGATGGGACCATGGGTTTCTGTGTTCATGCCTTCGGAGTGCAGAGGTCACGTTGATTATTGTGGACAACACCCGGTGCTGGGAGGGGCAGCAGCCATCCCTGCCCCAAGCCCTCTGCTGACCTCGCCCTGGCCTCTCTTCCAGTGCCCCAGGGTCAACGGGGTCAAGGCGCACACCAGCAAGCACAACCGGAGACAGGTGGTCCTGGACCTGCAGATCTGGTGAGCGCTCTTGCCTGGGGGGCAGGTGAGGGTCCAGGGGCACATTCTGTGGGAGCAGCCAGTTTGAAGATGGGGTAGCATTTGTCCCTCAGAGCAGATATACCCCCCAGCGGCCCTGGGCTGGAGCTCGGGATGGGGAAGCGCTTCAGCAGAAGGGATGGTCCGGGGGAGCCACCGCCCTCTGACCCCTCAGCCCAGGCCTGGCTTCTCCGTCAGACCAGGCACCAGGCGTGTTCTGGGTACCAAGGCCCAGGAGCTGAGCTTCCCTAGAGGCTGGGGCCCAGGTCTGACCTCGAGGGTCAGAGCAGCTGCCTCAGAGAGGATGTAGCAAGAGGGAGCACGGGTGACAAGACGCTGGGACGTGGGGTGAGTCCCCAGGAGCCCCCGCCCAGGCTGAGAGACGCCAGCAGGAGATCTGGGCCCTGTGGCTCCTCAGAAAACGAAAGGATGCAAAGACACACGAGCGACTAGCTGAGTGGGCTGGGCAAGGGCACCGTTTCTGAAAGACGTTTGTAAACAGGCCTTGAGTTGGTGCGAAGGGAGACTGAACCCAGGAAGTCTTCCTGGAGGTGGTGAGATTGGAATTGTGTCTTAAAGGAACCAGGATCAACTCCTGAGGTTCCAGAATGTTGCCGTTCCTTTTCACTGCCTCATATGTCCCTGTCCTCATCCCAGAGGCTGGCACCGAGGGCACATTGGGAAGACAGGAGTCAGCTCTGGGATTGCCCATCCCCAGTTGGGGGCTGTTCTCAAGTGTGTGGGGATGGTGACAGCTTTGGGATCTGCTACAGAGCCTTGTGTGATAGTTAGGGCCTGTCAGGGTCATCTGGCTTCCCCACCCAGCTTCCTGCTCAGCTCCCGCAGCTCCCGGAGTCCCCCGGCTTTACCCTGACCCTTCCAGGGGGTTCTAGCTCCCCTGCCTGGGCCCTGCAGATATTTGATGGTCACCATCTCGCTCCCCTTAGTCTCCAGTCCTTTCACAGGGTCTCCGGACCTTTAGACTCAGGGGCATTCCACGCATTCTGAGCTCCCTGTGCCCATCACTTGGCAGGAGCCACCAGCAGGACTCGGCTCCTGAGAACATTGTTTTTTTCCCACCCCCACCCCCAGCAACCGCCTGGGTGAGGGCGGGATGTAGGCAGTGTGGCTGCTCTGTCCGTGGGGAAGAGACCTGGGCAGAGGGCGGGCAGGAGCATGGCCGTGGCAGAGGGGTGGGCCCGGTGTTCCCCAAGATCCCCTCCTTCACGTCCACGGGTGTCGTGGGACAAGGTGATGCTCAGAGTCACGGTCATCACGGGCAGAGGTGGGGATGTGCATGGGACGCCTGGGTGCAGGGGCCTGGGGTTGGCCCCCGGGCCTGCGTCAGTGTCTGTGCAGAGCCGAGAGAAGCCGAGGCTGTGAGGGAGACCCTATCTGGGTGAGGCGGGGCTCGGGCTGGGTGGCGCTGGGCAAGTTTCCCAACCTCTCTGAGAGGTGGACCTGCCCCTCTTCCCGACCTCCTCCTCCCGCCCCTTCCAGCTACATCGGGGACTGCGAGATCAGCGTGGAGCTGCAGAAGATACAGGCTGGTGTGAACGGGATCCAGGTGAGTGGGGCCCGATGGTGCTGCCCCCACTCCTGTCCCGGGGGTGGGGGTGGGGTGGGGGTCAGGGCAGGGAAAAACAGGCTCATCCTGGAGCAGGCTGCAAAAGAGGGTGGTGACACCCAACAGGCTGGTAATGATGGAAGGATTCCAGGCCCCAGGTCACATGGCCAGGAAGTGACTTCCGTGGCTCAGGGAGGGCAGGGGTTCTGTGGATGGGGTGATGCAGACCCCGTGCTTGGAAACGGGCAGATCGAGGAGGAGGAGGAGGAGAGGTGAGTGGGAGCCACGCCTGGGCCCCGCTGGCTGGGCCGGCCTGGGATGTGGGCAAGGCTGCAGGCCCTCAGCCCAGCGCCCCCTGGGGAGGCAGTGGGGGCCAGCTCATGGCCCCTGGGGAGCTGGCCAAAGGTGGCAGGTTTCTGTTTCTGAGTGGTCCCTGCGGTGACAGCAGACCGTCCTGATGTTTGTGTGTGGCATGGGCATCAGTGAGACGGCGGGTGTGGGAAGAAGGCAGGCAGTCCCTCATGGAGCCCTCGGTGCCATCCAGTTGCAGGGCACGCTGCGGGTCATCCTGGACCCCCTCCTGGTGGACAAGCCCTTCGTGGGAGCCGTGACTGTGTTCTTCCTTCAGAAGCCGGTGAGCCCCCGGGATGCGAGGCAGGCCCGCCACTCCCCGGGCGTGAGCTCGTGCCTGCCGGGCCCTAGGCGCTGGGCTTGAACCACGAACGGAGATGCCTAAGCCCACCTAGACCCGGGCACTCCACATGCCCGTCCTGTGAAATCTACGGCAGCCTGAGGTACCCGACTCGGCTCTCCCCGAGACCAGAAGCAGCTCAGGGAAGCTGCGGGGCCACTCAGGGCCCACGTGCACTGGCCACGCTGCGTAACCCTGGCAGGAAAGCAGCAGGCCTGACAGCCTGGCCCAGCCTGAGCGGGCACCCCTCAGCAGGCTGGGTTCTCCATGTGGTGGGTGTGGGGCGCTTGGCAGAGGGGCTCCTTCCAGACTAACAGCCCCTCTGCCTGCAGCACCTGCAGATCAACTGGACAGGCCTGACCAACCTGCTGGATGCGCCGGGAATCAAGTAAGTGCCTGCGAGAGCCGCCAGCAGAGCCAGGCGGGGGTCCTGGGGCTGTGCTCAGGGCCGGGTGCACAGTGGTTGCCCTCCCTCCTGGCTCCCTGTGTGAGGAGTGGGGCAGGCACCGAGCTCCCCTCCCTCTGGGGGAAACATTGGGTGTGGGAGTGGGAGGCTGACAGCATTGTTTGGCCTCTGCGGGCAGGCACTGTGCTCAGAACACACACACACATCACGGATGTGCACACACACGTGGGAGAGCAGGGGAGAGTGGCTCTGATCAGATGGGATGTCCTAGAGGAGGCGTGTGGGCTAATGAGGCTCCTGGCACTGTTGGTTAGCAACTGTGACTTTAGACAAATCACTTCACCTCTCGGCTCTTCCTCAGTAAAAGTGGAGCACGTGTTAGAAATAAGGTGAGCCCCTAAATTCAGGGGTCCTGGTAGAACACAAAATAAACATCTTTACTTCTACGTAGAAGGGTGCGCACACATGGTCTGGAAGCACGCGCACACCGAGCAGGTGGTCTGCTCGGCTTTATAATCCCTGATGCACGTGACCCGTCCCTTGCTCTTGATTGGAGCTCAGGCGCACAGTCTTTCGCGATTGGCTAATTCAAAGGGAGGGGTTGGCCTTTGCTGTTTCAAGATGGCAGCCCCCAGGGGAGCTGCAAGCCATGCGGCCAACATGGCGGCTGCCAAGTCACGCAGTCCAAAATGGCGGCTGCCTAAACTGTTCTTTGACAGAAAAGGTGACTTGTTTATTCTCACACAGAATGTGGATGTGATGTGAGGGACCAGAGGGCTAAGGTAGAGATCACTCACCCATGGTGGTGGCAAGGTGGGTGTGGACACACGAGTGTCCTGCTTTCATCCTTCTCACCAAGTGTGTGGTGAGAAGCCCGTGTGGCCGCCCCACCATGGCCACAGGCACAGGCTGGGAGCGGGAGGTGCTCAACGGGGCACCAGTGAGGAGGCGCTGGTCTGGCAAATCCCTCCTTCCTGGGGCTGGCAGGGAGGGGCAGCACCCAGAGGCGCAGGCCCCCAGTGGAGAAGGGCTCCAGCCCTGTGTGGACACAGCCCCAGCAGGGAGGGCCAGCTGGGCCAGCCGGGCACGCACCGCTGGCTCGCCGGGCGTGGGCAGCTGCCCCCCACCTGCGGGGAGGAATCCTCTTCTAGGGGCTGTCCCTGCTCCCTCTCTGGGGGATGGAGCCAGCCAGCAGGTGAAGAGAATGTGGATGTGATGTGAGGGGCCAGCGGGCTAAGGTAGCGACCACTCACCCAGCATTTACTGTGCACCAGGCACTGTTCTCAGACCTTTACACATGTAAGTCATCCTCGTCAAACGCTAGGGGGCAGGTGTCATTATCCTCGGTTTAGGGATGAGGAAACTGAGGTCCAGAGAGGTTAGCAGGTTCCCCAAGGTCACACAGCTCCTGCGATTCTAACACGGCTTCAGGCCGGCACTCTTAGCTACCATGCTGAGGCTGCAGGCTGGGCTCAGGCTGCACTCCCCCCGGGCAGGGCCCACCCTGGCGCTCTGCTCCTGTGCCAGCTCTGGGGTGGGTGGAGGGATGGGCGGCCGGGGGGAGGCTGTGCCACCTCTCACAGCTGGCCGTGCCCACTGTCCCAGTGAGATGTCAGACAGCCTGCTGGAGGACCTCATCGCCGCCCACCTGGTGCTGCCCAACCGCGTGACTGTGCCCGTGAAGAAGGGCTTGGATGTGACCAACCTGCGCTTCCCTCTGCCCTGCGTGAGTGCCCGCACCAGCCAGGGCCCAGGGCTGGGGATAGATGGCTGGAGGGGAATGCATTCTCACTTGGTGGGGGGAGGCATGGCACCTCCAGTTTATAGGGTGAAGACTGAGTCTCGGGATTGACTTGTCCAGAGCCACCCATCCAGGGACGGGCAAAGCCCAGCCGGCATTCCTTCCCGGATCCTGGTACCCTGTGCGGCCTGGGTTGGGGACTGTGGGCAGTCAGCCTCCGCCCTAGGAGACCCAGGAGCTCCCATCCTCCTCCAGGGACATGAGGCTCCTGACTCCATCCTTGGGGTCTACTGGGAAGGAGAATGTTTGGTAGAGCCAGGCAGGGGGCTTCCTTGGGTGCTCAGCCCCACTGCCCCCCCCCCCCATCCTGGGCCCAGCTAGGGAGGCCCCTGAGGACAGCCATGTGGCTCCCTACCGAAGGGGCCCTGGCTGCGGCCCTGAGCCCTCAGGGCTGGGAGTCGGGGCCTCAGGAAAGGGGAAAGTGCCCACTTCACCATCAGCACCAGGCGTGGGCATCAGCCTACTCAGGCCATGCAGGGTTGAGGGACCGGCTCGCAAGGGACACTCAGTCCATCCTGTCGGCCTTCCCATATGGAGTGTGGGCTCCATCCCACTACGGTGAGGCAGTCTCAAACTAACAATGCGATGCCATCACCTGCGTCACAACCACTAAAACACGCCTCGGGTGTCCCACGCCAGGTGTGCTGTCAAGCGGCCGCGACTTAGACTCACCGGGAACAGTTCCTCTGTGTGTTTGGGACACCAGCTGCCCACGAATGTTTATATTGATTTGTTTCATTCCATTTCCTATTTTTAGGGTTTAATTTTTACCTTAACTTTACAATCATATAAAAACACTAGAGGCCTGGTGCACGAATTCATGCATGGGTGGGGTCCAGTTGGCCCGCCCCGATGGGAGTGTGGGGGGCCAATTGGGGGCCGGGCCAGCCGGAGTGGGGGCCGATCGGGGCCCGGATCATGCTGGTTGGCTGCTGCAGTGCACATCATAGCCACTGTTCATTCTGGTTGTTCTGCCATTCTGGTCGCTGGGCTTTTGTATAGATAGATAGATAGATAGATAGATAGATAGATAGATAGATAGATATAGATAGATATAGATATAGATGTGCATGCTTCCAAAGTGCAATATAAAGAACAAATTATATTTTTTAATTTTTTAAATCTTTTAAAAATATATTTTATTGATTTTTTTATAGAGAGGAAGGGAGAGGGATAGAGAGTTAGAAACATCAATGAGAGAGAAACATCGACCAGCGCCTCCTGCACACTGGGGATGTGCCTGCAACCAAGGTACATGCCCTTGACCGGAATTGAACCTGGGACCCTTCAGTCCGCAGGCAGACGCTCTATCCACTGAGCTAAACCGGCCAGGGCAAGAACAAGTTATATTTTAAGGAGTCTGGCTTCTAGCCCTGGTCCCTCCACCTACTCTGCACCTTCACCTGGAAGTAGTGGTTTCTCCCCTCCCACCCCACACACTATTTTTCACTGTTTTCTAAGATGGCAGATATGCCCCTGTGTTGATGCATGCATATCTGTCCTCAGAACTCCCCCTTTCCTTGGTGGACGGCCGCATAGCACTTCCCCCGCCTTGCTGTGTCAGGCCGTGTCCTGGGGATCACACCTGGCTGCTCCACGTGCGGGCGTGCTGCACGTATTTTACCGGATCCCCACTGACACACAGTCGTGTCTTGCGTTTTTCTGGGACAAACAGGCTGTCAGGACGTTTTTACTTACGGCTTTAGGGCTAGAAAATGGGATGGCTGGGTCCAAGGGAAAATACATACGCACTTACTAATATTTAAAAAGAAATAGTTCCAGGCAGGAAGGCTACTCTTCCCAGTCCTTGGCTCTGTTCTGCCTTAGGACATAGCCTGGGGAGGGGGGTCGGGTGAGACAGTGCTGGGGCTTTTAGGAGGGCAGGGACCCCCTGCCAGCAGCAGGCAATGCCCACGGGCTGTATACACCTGGGCACTGGGAAGAAATGACACTGGAGGTCAGTCTGCATGCCGGTTACAGACGGGAAGCCTCAGGAGGCTTGGTTTGCCGTGGTTGTTGGCATGGGCGGAAATGGCTGCCGTGGAATAAGCCATTCCCAGGGCAGGTTGTGAAGGCCAGGAGTGTGGGCGGGGCACTGAGATGCAGTGGACAGAGCTCTGGGCCCTGCCCTCACGTGCTGCGTGGCCTTGGCCAGGAGGCTGCCGTCTCTGGCTGCTGTCTCCCCATCCAGACGGAGCAGAGGGGGAGGTGGGCTGGGTGGTGTCAGATGGCTTTGGCCTGGTATTGCGGGCCTTGAGGGCTGGCGCAGCCCAGGAAGCAGCGGTGAGCCCTGCGCTGGGCGTTTTCCAGGGGGTGATCAGAGTCCACTTGCTGGAGGCGGAGAAGCTGGCCCAGATGGACCACTTCCTGGGGATCCGAGGCAAGTCAGACCCCTACGCCAAGGTGAGCATTGGCCTGCAGCACTTCCGCAGCAAGACCGTCTACAAGAACCTGAGCCCCGCCTGGAACGAGGTGTTTGAGGTGAGGGTCTCCTCGGCCACAACTGGCCACTCGGATGTCCTCCGGGCTCCACTCTGGGCCGTGCTGGGGACGGGCGGGAGGCCTTGCCCTCATGGGCCTCAGGCCTGTGGGGCAACACTGGCCACAGGAGCGGGCCTTGGGGACGGGCAGGATGGTCTGCGTTACTCCTCTTCCCAAACCCACCGCGTTTCCAGAGGTGGGCGCTGTGGCCCCGGAGGGACAGCTTATAGATGACTTCCATGTCCTTTCCCCCCAGTCAGCCTCACTGGAGGCTTTCACATCACAGTAAGAGAGAACCTCGAGGCAGATCTGCCCAATCCTCTCAGCCAGAGCCAGACCCCAGGGGCTGAAGCTCTCCCTTAAGCTTAACCACAACCCCTGCTCCGTGAGGGAGAGGCCCCCCCGCCTGTGAAGTGCCCCGGGCACCACCCCGCATGGGCTTGCACTCGCCTCTCATCTCCCCACCTGCAGGGGGGCCTCTCACTGAGAAGGCCAGCTCCTGCCCGGCCTCCAGCTGGCAGCTTGGCGCCGGAACCTGGCTCCCCAGGGGTCGTGGGTGAGTCTGCTTCACCCGCTGCCGTGGCCTGCGGGTCATGTCACCCCTTTCCTTCCAGTTCTTAGTGTACGAAGTCCCTGGGCAGGACCTGGAGGTGGACCTGTATGACGAGGACACTGACAGGGACGACTTCCTGGGCAGGTGAGGAGGGCGACGCTGGGCCTGGGGCGCGGGGCCTTCCACCCCTCCCTCCTCCTCGTCTCCTGAGGGTTCCACCCTGGACTCTGGGCCCAAGGGATACAGAGAGGACCCAAGGTTCATGTGCCATAGGCCCTGTTTTCTGACCTCTTCATAATGGACCCAGAGTCCCCATTTGGGGAAGGGGCAGGGCAAAGCTGACATGGATGGCAGGTCCCCAGTGTCAGGGAAACCTGGCCACTCACTCGGGGGCAGAACACAGAAACCCAGGGTGTGTGAAGACTGACACAGTCTGGCTGGGGCTGCCCAGCACAACTGCCCACTTCCAGGTCCCATAAAAGCATTAACCGGAAGTGTTTATTGGAGAACTGAGGTGGCAAAGCAAGAGCCTGACACCAGTGTCCAGCCTCAGAGGACCCTGGCTGAGTATTAGAGTAAACTTGCTGTCGCTAAACGAGAGGATATTCTGCAGCTTTAAACCCTGAGCAGGATCTGTGTTGACCTGAAGGAAGTCCAGAGGGGCAGGTGGGAGTGACCGTGCAGTTTGAGTCAGCTTCCCAGGGGGACCCGTGTGTGTGTGTGTGTACACGTGTTCACGTACACAGCAGTCTGCTCACACTGCTCGTCCCAGTGGGCTGGGGTTGGGAGGCAGAAACGAATTTTACACGAAGCTTCACACTCCTGTGTTGTTTAGCCTGTTTCCATGAACACAGACTTTTAGAAAGTATGAACAAAAAGTGGGAGGGGCACAGCCTGACAGCCTAAGAAACAGCTCGCAAGCAAAGGCTGCTTACCTTTTTTTCTCACCTTGGTAATTTTTATAATATTGCAGATTTGAAGTGTGGCTTGTGGTTCCTATTTTGTGTAACTGATTTCAAGTGTGTTTGGAGCTCAAACACACTTCTAACAGTTACATGCAATTAATTTCCCCTCTGGCTTGAGTCAGGGTAGGTGGGAGGCACGCTGAGAATGTGGGTGTTACCTCTTTTCACACACATGCCAACATGGTCCTGTGGAGGCATTGGGGGCAGTTCTGGAGATGGAGAGGCATTTGGGGTTGTTACAATGACTGCGGGAAGTGGAGCCATGGCGTTTAGAGGGCACCTGACAATTCCACTCAAATGCCAGTAGCACCATCACTGAGAATTCAGAGCCGATGTGTCCAGCATTATCTGCTTACTCCCCTCGGGTGGAAGCCACCTGCCTCTGGGGCAGATGCCCGGATGGCTAAGGCAGTCCTTCCTCCTTGAGCTGAGAGCGGCTTCCCGTTGGTTCCCTGGCATGAATAAGAACCTGGGTGTTGAGGGCCCACTCAGATATTTGAGCCCAGATTCCAGGGTGGGCCGCCACGCCGTCTGCTGCTGCCTCCTCGGAGCGGAGCTGACCCTCCCTGTGTATTCCAGCCTGCAGATCTCGCTCGGGGACGTCAGGACCAACAGAGTGGTGGACGAGGTAGAGTTGTGCGTGCAGCCCCTCCCCGTGGACAGCTCCTGCAGGTTGCTTCAGCCCAGCTGGTCTATGAAATGGGCCCCTCCCATGCTGAGCCACACATACTGGTCTTCAGGGGCAAGAACTGGGCGAGACACAGATGGGTCCAGGGAACCCTCCAAGGCCTGGGTTGGAAGAAGCTTCCCTGGAATGCCCAGACCAAGGACCTCCAGCAGGGGATGGCCACACTGCAGGGCTGGGCCTGGGTAGGAGGGTTTTTCCATCCCAAAGTGCAGCGCTTCCTCCTGAACCACATGTCCCAGTCCCTCAGCCAGAGTCTGGGCTGCTTCCCCTTTTCCCTGAGCCTCTATTGGGGCCCTCAGGGTCCCACAACTGAGCTGCCTGCAGAGGGTCAGTAGCACCTCCCGGGCCCTGTCCCCAAGCTTTCCTTTCCCTCATCTCCCTGCAGTGGTTTGTCCTGAATGACACAACCACTGGGCGGCTGCACCTGCGGCTGGAGTGGCTTTCGCTGATCGCTGACCCTGAGGCTCTGACTGAGGTGAGTGCAAGGTGTTGGGGCTCCCTAGCAGAAAGGGGGGCTGGTCACGTGTGGGCTGAGTCCCCAGATCTTCTTAGTCTCCAGGCCAGCCCCGCCTTTTAGAGAACCTGTCCCTCAGCCCTGTCTCCACACAGGGCAGCTCCTGGTCTCTCTCCCTCTCCCTCTGAGCATCTCAGCCTCCTTCAGGGAAGCTGGGATCCTTAAACGCTGCTGGTGCCTGCCAGCCCAGACCGCAGGGAAAGACCACAGCCTAGTTCTGTGTCTGACTTGACCTGTCGTGCTGCAGTTGGAGTCTCAGCGCTAACGGAAAAGCTAGGTTGTGAGGGACCTTCTGGCCAGCCGGAGGGCAGGGGCTGGCTTCCCTCCAGGGGACACCTAATCAGGTCTGTCCTTGCAGGACCACGCCGGCCTTTCCACTGCCATCCTTGTGGTCTTCTTGGATAGCGCCTGCAACCTGCCGGTGAGTGGTGACATGGTCAGTGTCACACACACCCTGCCTGCCTTGTGCCCGCCCCTTTCTAATGCTCACTTGAAACGGAAATGTCTTCTTTGCTGCAGAGAAACCCTTTTGACTACCTGAATGGTGAATATCGAGCCAAAAAACTCTCCAGATTTGCCAAGGTGAGTGCGTGCGGCTGAAAACCTGAGAGCAAGTCAGAACTCCTTTTCCCCAGAGTAACCCAGCCCCATGCTTTCCGGGCGACAGTCTGCACACACAGCCTGGGTTTGGCTAGAGCTGTCCTTGTCAAATTTCCTGGTGCCAGGCACTGGGCTTGGCAACTCATCCCCCACACTTATTGTGCCCGTGCAACAGGAAGACCATGTCCAGTCTTACTGCCATTTTACAAATAGACCCAGAAGGTTAAGTGCTTGGGTCACACACCTAAGGGAGGAGCTGGAACTTGAATCCACCCTGTGTCTCCGTAATGCCAGGGCGCCAGAGCCTGTACCAGCCAGCTCACTGGTCACTTGAGGCCCCCTGGGGTCAGCCTGTCCAGGTGCTTGCACAGTGACGGCAGCCCAGGGGTCCTGCCGAAGGGAAGCAGCTGGCTGGCCACAGGTCCCACTGACGCTCCTGAGGGCTGGGAGGTGGGGTGAGGGTGTGGCATCCTAAGCTGACACTGATGATGCCACCCTCATTGTTGTGATTTGCCCCCTCCCAGAACAAGGTGAGCAGAGACCCTTCTTCCTATGTCAAGCTATCTGTAGGCAAGAAGACATACGTGAGCAAGGTAAGACAGCTTGGTGTGTAGCCACAGGATACGCAGATGGGGGCCCCAACTCTTCTCAGGGAGAGAAGCAAAAGACAAGGGAATTAGCTTACACTGAATACCAAGCAGGTGCCAGGACACATTCTAGACACTTTATATTTTATTTAGTCTTCAAAGTAACCTCACAAATAGTTTCATAGTTCAAGACTCTGAGGGTGAGAGATCAGTGACTTACCCAAGGGCACATGCCAGAAAGCAGCAGAGCTGGGGTTCAAGTTTAGGCATGACTCGAGTCCTTTCCACCACCCCGTTTCCCAGTCCAGCAGCAGAAACCTGCCCCCCTGAGAGACACTATGCTTGCATGACTCTCAGCCCCTGTAAAACTTCTTGGCAAAACTCCTTGCTTTTGAGTCTGGCTGCCCCGCCCTAATGCCTCCCACAAGCGTGTGTGGGTCTGATCATGGGCAGAGGCCACCAGAGGTCCCTGGGGGCCGGAGTGAGAGCCCAGGGTGTCCTGCTCTGCCCAACCAGACCCTTTAATGGTCTCTCATCTTGTCCCCAGACCTGTCCCCGCAGCAAGGACCCTGTGTGGAGCCAGGTGTTCTCCTTCTTTGTGGGCAGTGTGGCATCTGAGCAGCTGCATCTCAAGGTTTGCTGGCAGTTGGGCTGTTGGATCAGAGCTAAGAGGTGTCTAAGCCAGGAGGTGGGAGCTCGAAGTGCACCTCGAGCAGGTTCCCCTGGCCATAGTCAGCCCCGCCCTAAGGCCTCGCACAAGTGGGTGTGGGTCTGATCCCTGTGTGGGGGAGAGGTACCAGGCCCCACATCTCAGGGAGGCTGGTGCCCAAGCTCACTGGGTAAGAGGCGGTGGGCACACCCCTCAGGTCCCTTGGCTCTCCCTGTGAGTCTTTCTGGTTGTTACACAGCACCCAGAGTGGCCTGTGTTGAAATCTACTGAGGACATTACGGATGTATTTATTTTTATTTTAAAATGTTAATTTTCACAAAAGATCTGTGGAAGAGCAAATGGAGGATTAAACAAGGACTTGTCTGAGACCTTGGGGGATCTGGGGCCTCAGCCTGGTGTCCCCTCATGGAGCAGCACAGCTCACCAGCCCTGAAAGCCCCCAGGCCTGTTGTCTCTGACACACTTGCCTTATATAGACCATAACTGCCTCTACCCTGAGTCCCTCTCTTCTGACTGAGGCAGGGAGCAGGCCTGAGGCCAATAGAAGCACAGTCCATACTTACAGAAGTGAACTTAGACTTGGCTGGGCCCAGAGGGTGGTGGTGGTGATGATTCTCTTGTTTTGTGCCTGGCCCACTGCTCAGGTACTGGATGACGACCAGGAGTACGCTCTGGGAGTGCTGGAGTTACCCCTGTGCCAGATTCTCCCCTATGCAGACCTGACCCTGGAGCAGCGCTTCCAGCTGGACCACTCGGGCCTGGACAGCCTCATCTCCATGAGGCTGGTGCTTCGGGTAAATCTCTCCCTTTCCTCCCCATTGCGCCCCCCCCCACCCCCCCCCCCCCGCCGCCGTGAGGAAGGGGCGGAGTCCTGGTGCAAGGTAGATGGCCCCAACACTAAGTACTTGCTCTATGTTGGGAAGAAGCTAGGAGATGGATTCCTATTTTCCATAGTTTTGGAATATTATTAGCCATTACCTTGCCAAGTATTGCCTCTCCCATTCTTTTAATCCTTCCAGAACCCCTTCCATGCTGAACCTTCTCATCATCTTCATATTTTCTATCTTTTTATCTCTTGGTGCTATATTCTAATTTCTTCAGATCTATCTTCCAGTCCACTAAATCCTTCTTTGGCTATACCTAATCTCTTTAACCTGTTCATGGTCTTTATTTCAAAGGCTATTTTTCATCTCTAACTTTATTATCTTTTCATGTTTATTTCATCTTTAATCATTTGAAAATACTTATAAGGCATGTCTGTTAATTCTATTACCTGAAGATCTTATGATTTGAATTTCGTTGTGTCTGTTGATGCTTTTTCATGATGACTCATTTCTATGTTTGGCAACTTGGGTTGAAACATGGTCAGTGTTCCCTTGTGAGCTGGATTGAGTTGTTCACTTCCAAAGAGACTCTGCTATTGCTGCAGCCAAGAACCTCAGGGGCACTACAAATATGGGTTCTTTTTTATGTTAACTTATGTATGGTTTTTAGAGAAAGAGGGAAAGAGAAACATCGATTTTTGTTCCACTTATTTATGCATTCATTGGTTGACTCTTGTATGTGTCCTGACTGGGGATTGAACCTGCAGCCTTGGCATATTGGAACAATGCTCCAACCAACTAAGCTACCCAGCCAGGGCCTATGTTCATTTTTAACTTTGGGTTTCAAGACACCATAGATAGTGAGACAGGTGCCCTATTGTTAGAAAAGACTTAATTTCCCCCCAGCCAGATTCAGGCCGAGACAGACACGTGTCCTGGCATTAGTTTTTGTGGTGGGTGGGATGTTTATCCTAGGCTACTTTTTCCTAAAGAGATCCCACCTTCATAGGTTCTACTTCAACTCGAAGTCCCACATTGACCAAGGCCTCTCTTCCTAATCCCTTGGATTCCAAGGTTGATAAATGACCCTCAGAAAGCTTAACCTTTTAGTTTTCTCCTCCCTCCCCCCCTTTTTTTTTTAGCCCTAGGGATTTTACTTTCTTTATTGTGATTTTGGCTATTTAAAAGGATGTTTATTTTATTGAGGCATTCCTAACAAGATGTTTTTCAGAGTATTTTAACCACCATATTGCTGGAAATGGAAACCCTTAGCAAGGGTCCTGATAAGTAATGAATGAAGGGAAAAGAGGAAATGCAATGGCTGAAGTTTGAAAATTTGGTGCTAGGACTACAGAGGTATGTCTGGATAGAACACATTTTAGGGAAAGTAATGGTGAATAAGGTAACAATTGGAAAACGACCATATCCAGAAGGTAGCTGGTGATATGTGTGAAGGTTAAGGTGAGGGAAGACTGAAGGTATAGGTCTGGGAGGCCTCTGCACAGAGGGAAATTGCAGGCTGACAGTACAACTCTCCTGTAGCCAGTATGAGTATAGCAAGGAGGGACCAGGACTGCATCTTCATGAAGACCCACAAGTGAGGCAGGAGGAAGAGGTAAGATAGAGAAGTACTGGTCAGAGGGGGCCAAGGCCGAAAGAGGTTAAGGAAAACATGGTCTGGAGAGAAAATTTCATTGGATTGGGCAGTCAGGAAGGGACTGGGAGTTTTGAAAAAACAGTTCCTCCCAGAAAAAAAAAGAGAAGGAACCATTTCCCAGAGGTTAAGGTGAGAGCGAAATGAGCGGTGGGCCCAGCCCATAAACAACCCTGTCCTTGGCTTGCAGTTCCTACGTGTGGAAGAACGAGAGATGGGGAGCCCATACACGGGACCTGAAGCCCTAAAGAAAGGCCCTCTGTTCGTTAAGAAGGTGGCCACCAATCAAGGTCCCAAAGATCCGCCCCAGGGAGAGGGTCCTGCAGACCTGCCATGCCCCCCAGACCCTGCTTCTGCTACCAAGGAAGCCGCCAAGAGCACCACGGCAGCCACCAGTGCTACCACCGAGCCCACACCCCAAGCGACAGGCCCAGAGCCGAAAGGCAAGGACAGTGCCAAAGGTTTCTGTGAGCCCATGGGGGAGAAGAGGAGTTCGGCCTCCATCTTCCTGACTGTCCCAGGCCCCCACTCGCCAGGGCCCATCAAGTCACCCAGACCCATGAAATGCTCTGCCTCCCCATTCGCATGGCCGCCCGCGGGGCTGGCTCCCAGCATGTCCTCACTCAACTCCCTGGCCACCTCCTGCTTTGACCTGACAGATATCAGCCTCAACATTGAGTATGCACTTCTTTGCTTAATCTTTTCTAAGATCACCTGCATGAAAATAACTCCCTGGATGGAAAAGTAGATATGAACTTACTTTTCTGTTTGAGTTCTGGTTTTTCACAGACAGCATGGTGTGGTAGAAAGAACCCAGGATGCGGGGGGAGGGGGAGCAAGTGAGCACATGTACACCCAATAGTCTACATACAAAACTGTAAATAGACCCTGGACTTTAGTTGTTACAGCAGAAACCCTTCCTGAGTTCTGAAGAGTTACGCAGGAATAATATGGAATTATGTAATCAATGACTGCCACTTAAGTGTTTATTATGGGGACAGTGCATTATTTAATTTGATTTTCACAATAATCCTATGAAATAGAACTTACTATCCTAAAAGTCAAATAACTCACCCAGGATCCTACAAGCAATCACGCTGTAAGGCAGGTCCCACTCCAGGGTTCATGCTCTTCCTATGGTAAAGTAGGATAATTATACGTGAATGCGGGATGGAACTGACTTCCAAATGAATATATAAATTAACACATATTCCGAAAGCAGGACATGCTCTGTCTTGGAGAGAGGCCAACACTTGTAAAGGCAAAAGAAGTGACAAGCCCTTTCTTTCCAGAGGCAGGGATTTCAGGCCGCGGAGGCTGGGCGAGATTCAGCTCACTGTGCGTTACGTGTGTCTGCGGCGCTGCCTCAGCGTGCTCATCAACGGCTGCAGGTAAGAGGAGGCCGGGGCCAGGAAAGGTCCTTTGGGAGCATCAGGTGACAAAAAGGAGTGGGAGCACTTGGAGCAATGCAGAGATGGGCAGCCCCAAGACAGACAGTACAGTGGGAACGAGTGAGGTTTGAAGGCTGTCTTGCTGTGAGTGACAAGGTCCTCAAAGGTGTTGATGAGCTCAAGCCAAGGGCTTTGCTCAGAAGCAAGCGCTGCCAAACTGTCCGGGGTAGTGGAGTCAGTACATTTTCTCAACTTCCTTTAGATGGAAAGTATTTAGCTGTACTCCAAACTAGACAAAAACTTATGTTGTCAAAACCATGCATCTGATGTTTCGTCCTCCAAATTCTACAGACTTTTGCCTTGTTGGTCATCTAGACTCCTGGGCATTTTTATCCTCAAGGCCACCTACAGCTGAATAGCTAGTACAGCTTTCTCCAAATGAGTGTTTTAATGTTTGAAAACCAGGACCTTTTTTCTTTAATGTCTTTGAAACCAAATCAGAAACCTGACACGCTGTACCAGCAGTGGAGTTGATCCTTATGTCCGTGTCTACTTGTTGCCAGAAAGGAGGTGGGCAAGTCGTAAGAAGACCTCAGTGAAGCGGAAGACGGTGGAACCCCTGTTCGATGAGACGTAAGTGGTCCAGTCGGCCTGCCTAGAGGGCCTCACCCATTCAGGTACTTGCTGAACACCTGTTGTGTGCCTGGCAGTCTGCCAGATCATGTGAAGGGCTAGGGTTGAACAGGACAACATGGTCTATGCCTTCATGAGGCTTCTCTATACTTTAGTGGAGGAAAAGGACTGCCAGGGCAGTTTAGCAAAACAGCTGACTACTTTTCTTGGTCATAGGAGCTGAAGTGTTCCTGATTATGTAATGTTCCGTACCTTTAAATGAAGCCTCTTTGGCAGGAAAAGGATTTTAATCTGGTTAAATATGTTTTCTTTGAATCTGTTTTAGAGCAAAAGTTAAAAATAAGCATAACATTTTCTCTAAAGCAAGTTCTTTGGCCTCTCTTCCCTCCTACAACAAAGCATAGGTGACAGGTGAAACAGATACCCTCAATACCTGGTCCACCCATGTCCTTGGGGGACACGGCTTGTTTTCGATGGCTTTGTGGCAAGTCTTATCCATTCTTGATTTCAAGTTGGCCTCAAGGTGCAGAAATAAAAACCTCATCATTGCTTCCTTCTTCTTCAGAATCCTGAGAAGACATTTCTAGCCAGCCAAGGAAGATACAGTATACCTGATAATTTTGGTTTCCTCTTATCTTGGAATAACTACCCATTTTAGCTTTTACTTCCCTTGCCTTTGGGATCAAGTTCCCAAAGACCCCTCTGAGACCAAGGTCCATAAGTTTAGTGTCTTTGTTTTCTTCTATGTATCTTATTGTTTCAGGTCTTTAATCCATTTTGAGTGTATGGTGTCAGCAGTCTAGTTTCATTCTTTTGCATGTGGCTTTTCAGTTTTCTTAGCAGCATTTATTGAAGAGAATTTTCTTTCTCCATTGTATGTTTCTGGCTCCTTTGTAAAAAAAATTAGTTGTTCTTACGTGTGGGTTTATCTCTGAGCTCTCAATTCTGTCCCATTGGTCTGTGTCTGTTTTTTGTCATTACCATACTGATTACTATAGCTTTGTAGTACAATTTGAAATCGGAGTGTGCTACATTCAGGAATGCGTTGGCCATTTCAGGGTCTTTTGTGATTCCATTCAAACTTGAGGAATTTTTTATTCTATTTCTGTGAGAAATACCATTGGGATTGCATTAAATCCATATATTGCATTAGGTAATATGTTCATTTAACAAACTTAATTCTTTCCATTATTTTGTCTTCAATTTCTTTTAACAATTTCTTGCAGTTTTCAGTGTAAAGGTCCTTCACCTCTTTTTTTAGGTTTATTCCTAGGTATTTTATTATTTTTGTGGCAATTGTAAATGGAGTTATTTTCTTCATTTCCTCTTCTGATATGTCACTGTTAGTATATAAGAATACAACGGATTTTGTGTATTGATTTTGTATTCTATAACTTTACTGTATAAAGAATAAAATACCTAGGAATAAATTTAACCAAGAAAGTGAAAGACCTGTATATTGAAAACTACAAGACATTAATTAAAGAAATTGAAGGGGACATAAATAAATGGAAAGATAGTTTGTGCTCATGAATTGAAGAAATTAATACTACCCACAGCAATCTACAGATTTCACACAATCCCTATTAAAATCCCAGGTATATTTCATAGAAATAGGACAATCCTAAAATTTGCATGAAACTATAAAAGACCCAAAGCAACCTTGAGAAAGAACAAAGCCAGAGGCATCATGCTCCTCAATTTCAACTATATTACAAAGCTACAGTAATCAAAAAGAAAGGTACTGGCATAAAAACAGACACACAGATCAATGGAACAGAATAGAGAACGCAGAAATAAACCCACATATATATGATCAACTAATAGTCAACAGCAGTACCAAGAACACAAAGCACAGTAGTCCAATAACTTAAGAGAGGCAAACAGGCTCTTGACACTTCCAGGACAATGATTATGTATGACAGTGATGCACTGAGTATCTGCTATGAGCCAATACTGTTCTATAAGCTATTCTCAATAGTCTATTATCTTCTGTTTTAAAAGTAGGAAAATGGATGGCACATTTTCAATTTTCAGTGAAAATGTGTAACTTTTTTCCTGACTTTTTGCTTCTTAAAGATTTGAATTTTTTGTTCCCTTGGAAGAAGTACAGAAGAGGTCACTAGACGTCGCAGTGAAAAACAGTAGGCCACTTGGCTCACACAGAAGGAAGGAGCTAGGAAAAGTAAGTACAAGAACTCTTGGTACTCTGTCCCTCCTAGTATTCTAGCTAGTTCCTTGGTGGAATGGCAGCCTTGTAGAAATTCTGATTGGACCATTCAACTGTTACCAGAACTGAATTCAAGGAAGGTATGGCCTCATTGAGAGGTTTTTGGTGTGTTTCTTGAAATATTCTAAAAGTAAATGATGTAGATGAATAAGTTAATATGATAAACCGTACTGTAAAAACTCAAGACTATCCCAATTCATTACTACACAAGTATTTGAACATCTACTAGGGTGTTATGTATTGTTTCTGTGTATATTTCTATATATATAGCATTGTTTGTTGTGAAGCTTGGATCTTATATCAATATTTTTGTGATGATAGGATTTTGCTTAAAGTAGAAATAGAGGAAACAATCTTCAGGAAGATGCCAAGGGGAGACAAAGAATTATATTTTGTTCATAGTTGTATTCTAATAAACATCTCCTTATGCTCATCTTTTTAAAGCCCACTTCTATGAAGTAAGTGATACTATCCCCATTTTTACAGTTGAGGCTCAACTATGATGTCTTGCTTTAAATTATGACCAGTTAATGAGTACAGGCAAGCTGTTCTCTCTTTCTGTAACATTTACATTCCTGGGGTATACAGCAATTCACCTCCCCCCAGGACACTGAGGTCACTGTCCTGGAGAGGTTCCATGTTGAAAGCCAAAAAGACCCTTTTTATAGTCAATTCCATTTATCTCATATGTTTCCATTTAATGCAACATTTTTGGAAGGGAACTGATTTATTTGTGATTGTTTAGGTACTGATTGATTTATCAAAAGAAGATCTGATTATGGGCTTCTCACAATGGTAAGTGAGCCTTTCATTTTATCACATTAATCGTCTTATTTGCCCATATCTCTCTCCAAAGTTTTTCCTTCTCAGAACTTTTCAGCTCCTTTGGTCGAGGAAGGCTGATTATCAATCACCTTTACTGTCTGCACATCTCACTTACCTAGAGGATCTGTCAGCTCTAGCCTTAATCCTAGCTTATAAAGAGACTAGAGGCCTGATGCACAACGCTGTTTGGTCTAATTAGCATATTAGCTCTTTATTACCAGCATATAAGACGACTTTTTAACCCAGGAAAATCTTCTCAAAAGTCAGGGGTCTTATACACCAGAAAATACGGTAACCCACCCATCATTTGGAAATAACTCACTTTAATTCTAAATTGTAAATACCGTATTTTCTGGCATATAAGACCCCCAACTTTTGAGAAGATTTGCCTGGGTTAAAAAGTCGTCTTATACGCCGGAAAATACGGTATATAGGATGGGTTCTGCTGGTCCCATACAGGCTAGACTGTCCTGATGCTATCACAACACACTCTCAATACTAACATAAATCCAAACCCCATTGTCTTACAGGTATGAGCTCACTCCAGATGGACAGCCCAGGAGTTGATGATGAGCAACATAATCACCTTTATATTAAAATGTGTACATATGTATATTTTGTAATTTAATTCAGAACAGCCATTTGAAAATATATATACATACATTCTTGTGTGAATTTAACTGAATGGATAGTATTAGGAAGAGATAAACGTAAGTGAAAGCAAGAACTACTCTCTCTTGGTTGGATTTAATTGTTCAAATCCCGAAAGAAATGGGGTATTCATGGCTAATAAATGCTTACCTCAGTGGTGATTTTTCACTTTTGATAGGTAATTGTAGACCATCTGAATTCAGGCCTTGCCTGAATGCATGTGTCAAAAATGCCCTATCTCAGACATAGGGGCTGGGGGAGGTCTGTTCCTGGAGCAATGGCTGACCAAGGGAGGAGGCTTCTTTTATGGGACTAAAAGGTGACCCACCTCCAAATTGCTCAGAGCTAACACTACCTAAGCCCTTCTGGCTGCCACCTCTGGTACTCCTCTGCCTGGGGATTTATTCCTGTATCTGAATGATGGGAACAATGATATACCCAAACACCTTGCGTTAAATACCCCAGTGTGGATGGCCTGTCACCAAACTCCAGCATATTTCCATAGGAAATGCAAGCCAAGTTCCAGACCCAGGTCTACATCTGCACCCCCCCTAGCAGAGCTGGACTCTGCTGCAGTCAGTGCCAGAGAGGCTGTCTGTATCCTCTCAGACAGATGTGGGAATTAGCTCCACCTTTCTAAGAGACAGCTGGTTCCCCTAATAAATAACATGTAAAAAGCAAACCATGTAAATTGTATATTTAAACAAGTGCCTCCTTTGCATTTCAAACTATAAAACCAAATATTCTTGTTCTCAGCTGCTCCTAGAACTGTCATGTTCTCGTCTCTTTTATCCGTTAGGCAATGCCCTGTTGCCATCAGTTTTCTCTCCCCACCACTGCATTCGCTGCAGCTTTTCTGAAGAATAGTAACATCTTAAAACAAAGTTTACTCTGTTACTCTCACTTATAAATTATCTATGATTTTCTCTTTTCTATAAGATTAAAGCCTACTCCTTAATTTGCCTTTTAAATCTAACATAGTCTCCAGTTTTTTGCTACTTATTTGCTCTATTCTAGAATAGTCCAAATATTACATCCTGCTTATTAAAATCCTACTCAACTCTTAAAGGCCTATCTCAAATCCACCTCCTCCACTAGGCCAATCCACACTAAAATGGCCTCTCCCCAACACCTAGAGTATAGCAATACTGTCAATACTGTGCATTTTTCATTTTAACAATTCCCTGTCTTGTAACGTTTAATTTAAAAAAAGTTTACTAGGTATCTACATGTTAAGCAACTGCTTGTATTGTGTTTGGTATTTTTTGTTTCTGTTTACTCTCCAATTGAACTACAGTGGAACCTCGGTTCTTGAACTTAATTCATTCTGGAAGGCTGTTAAAGAAGTGATTTGTTTGAAAACAGAATCACTTTTCCCATTAGAAAAAAATGTAAATTCAATTAATCTATGCCAGACCCCCAAATGATTCACTGCTTTAATCTTTCTTATATACGGTACATGTCTAATGTACTTTTTAATCTATAAATAAGCACTTATTTTCTTAAGTTTATCAAACCACCCCCTACTAGCCTTAAACGAATCACTTTCAGGTCAGCAAGCAGCATCTTTATTTGTTCATTTATCACTGCCTCCGAAATGGCTGTCACCAACTGCTTTTTGTTTATCCAAATCAACGTTTTTTCTACCTCTTCAATTGCCTGTGATCATTGTTTCTTTCACAGTTAGCAACATTAGCAGTCTTGACCTCTTTATGTTTTAAAATTGTGCTAATTAATGACTTCCCCAGCAACAAAAGCATTCTCTCTTTGTTGCCTGAGCCTTTCTTGCTGAGATATCAGCATGAAAGGGCTGTGAGGTTGAAAACCGAAGCTTGGTTCCACAACCTAGACATTTTTTCTGTGAGCAACTTGGTCAAGAACAGAATTGTTGGAGATGGGAGCCTTTGGAGAAATGAGGTTTGACTATATAAGCTATTTGAATTGATTTTTACCTCCATCATCCAAGATTATGGTAGATGTGTAATAAATTTGTTTCTGCTGAGATTTCTATCTTGAATGACAAATTCTCATAATAAAATGGGGCAACTGATGCCTGTCCTATCTACCTCACAATGGCATTGTCATGTTCACTAAGTAGACAAAGGTCTTGAAAATGGTAAAGTACCAAAGAAGTAAAAGGGAATGTTATCATATATCACATCCTGAAATCTGGCAACCCTAAAACAACTGATCAAAATGGCAAAGCAAACAAGTGAAAACCTATCTTTCCTCTTCCAAACATAGAAAACCTAGTTAAAGCATGAACATTTATTTTAAACATGGTTAATTAAAAAGTAACACAGGTAACGTTAAAGAGGCAATCTAAAGCAATGTACAGGAGCTGAAGGGGTGTTTAAGTGTTGAAGGGAACCAGAATTTTAGCATAAACCAGCCAGGAGACAAGGCTACTTACTATGTGAGGGACAAGGAGCCTGAAAAATTTAGTGTCATCAAGAAAAGTCCTTATCAATAAAGACAAGGAATTGGTTGTCAGCAATGGGTGAAAACAATCAGCTAATCTCCTTTATGGGTTCACGGGGTCTAAAGTTAACACAACTGACTTGGTATGGGAACCCCCCAAACTTGAAACTTATGTGAAAATTGGTTTTGAACCTGGAACCATGTGAAGCCCTGTAAGAGCCAATCACAAAACTGGCCCTTAGGGTTGCCATTCCCATCCAGGGCACGTGTGGACTACTGCAGCAGATAATTCCCACTAAAGGGAAGCTCACTGGATAAATTATAAAAAGTAGAATTTAAAAAATATGAAGCACATGGGCAGATTATACAAAAATGGCCAGATGTATTTCAGCAAGAAGTCAGAAGTGGTGTGTGGGAAACAGTAGAGAGTAGAGAAATCTGTAAAATATGTTGGTAACCCTCAGTAAGTCTTGATTGTTTAAAAAACATACACAAGTCAACTCCAGGTATATTAGACTAAATGTGAAAGGCAACACTATATAGCTATAAGATAATATAGGAAAATAACATTACAACTTGTGACTACGGAAAGATTTCATAAGACACGAAGAGCACTAACTATAACTATCAAAATTAGATTCTTTAGTTCATAAAAAGAAACTACAGGAAAATGGAAGAAGACATTTGCAACACATGTAACTGTCAAATCGCTCATGACCAGAATATATAAATAACTTACAAACCAATAGAAAGTCCAACAGAAAAATAAAGACATGTAAATGCACCTTAAATATAAATGTCCATTAACCAAATAAAAAGATGCTTACCTTCATTAGTAATAATGGAAATAAACACTAAAATAAAAATAATAGCTCTATGTACTAGTCTGGAAAAAAAGTTTAAAAATTGACTTACCTGGTATTATTGGTCAGGATATGGAAAAGTAGGAACTTCTATACAGATGGTGGGAGAATAAAATGGTGCAACAACTTTGGAAAATAGTTTGGCATTTTCTTCTAAAACTGCAGATACACATTCCCTATTAAAAGTAGTCACACTGTACAATCCCAGAGGCTCCATTCACATTGTTACCTATAGAAATGGTACTACCTCCATTTGTACAGTACACAGCCTCTGTGGCTACATATAGAAGAAGTGTTTTTCCCTAAGATCCAGCAGTTTTACTTCTTGGATATTGATTCTAGAAAACTTGCACACAAGTGTACAAAGTTCCTTTTACAAAAATTATCATAGCAGCAGTTCATAGTATCTAAGAACTAGAAACAACCTAAGTATCAATCTCCAGTGGAACAAATGGATTGTAGCATATTCATAGAGGAATACTAGACAGCAGTGAAAACAAATGGCCTAGACTTACAAACAACAACATGGATGTAGAGTAAAAACACAGTACTGACCAAAATAAGAAATGTTAAAAATACACGATTCCATTTTTGTAAAGTTCAAAAACAGGCAAAATTAAACTATCTTGGTTTAGCCATCCACACAAAAATGAAAAAACTATTTTTACAAAATAAACACTTCCTTACCTCTAATGGTGGGTGGGGGAGGCCTTTTGGAGTGCTTGTGATGTTCTACTTCTTGGTCGTTGCAGAGTGTTCACTTTATAATCATTTGTTATACTTGACATTTATGGTTTTTAACATTTTTTTAGCATATATTTTACAATAAATAAAAGATTAGTGAAATACATGAAAAGAAAGAATATCCAGCAACTATTAATTAAAAGAAAGGACAATATTGCATTCAAGGCAAAATGCATGAGTAGCAACAAATAGAGATATTACTCAGGAGGATATTATCAACTCTGAATTTATAACTACTTATAAAATGGATTCAAAATATATTTTAAAAAATTTGAAAAATCCAGAAATTTCAGTATCACCCATAAACTAACAAATCAGACAAAAAGTAGATTTAAACAACATAGTAGCTATATGTGTGTGTGTGTATGAAATTAGACTTTAAAGCACATGTAGAATAGGTATATAATTTATCACATAGTCAACAAATTCCAAAGACTTAATATACAAAAGACCATGTTCTCTTGACTACAATGCAATAAAATTAGAAAAAAATAAAGAGACAACCCTGAATTATTTTCTTCTAAACTTCCACTTTTAACCAGGATGGACTGACAGAAACCAAATTTACCCTTCTGCCTATACCAACCAAAATCAAACAACAAAAAGACAAAATAAATGAAAACAATAGTTTTCAAGACACTGAATATCAGTTATGTGTCCACACAAAGACCTGAACATGAATGTTCATAGAAGTTTTATTTGTAGAAACAGTAAAAAACTGGAAATAACCCAAATTTCCAACAACAAAGGAATGAACAAATTATGGTATATTCATACAATGGAATACTGCACAGCAATAAAAAGGAACAAACTGTTAATAAATGCAACAACATGCAAAAATCTCAAAATAATTATGCCAAGTGAGAAGACAGACAAAAGAGAATACATTGTATGATGCCATTTATATAAAATCCTATCAAATGCAAACTATAATGACTAAAAGCAGACCATCTGTTGCCAGAGCAAAGAAATAACTTTTGGAGTGATGGGTATGTTTATTATTTTGAATGTGGTGATGGTTTCACAGGTGTGTAAGAATTTATCAAATCATATACTTTAAATATGTATAATTTATGTCAATTATACATCAATAAAATTGTAAGAAAATCAAGAGCTAAATAATATTTGCAGAACTTTCCTTATATTTTAACTAATTATCTGATAAAGAGGACAACATTTTTACTAGTGGCACTGTCCCCCTCCAAAAGACTCCTAGGCCTTTGAGGAAGAGTCTGAAAAACCTTTGTTTTAAACCAAGAGTTAGCCACAGGCTCTTAAACTAGCTGACAAAATTTAGATTAACCCTTTTAAACTGCATTTCTTCCTTTCAAATATTGTTTAATCTCCAAACTGTCTCATAGCAATTTCCTGGAATAATCTAATCAACTCAGCATATTTACATTATTGAATATCCAAATACATACATAAACACACACATATATACATATATATCTTTTTAAGTTTTTATTGACTTGAGAGAAACATCGATCAGTTGTCTCCCATACACACTCCAACTGGGGATCGAACCTGCAACCTGGGTATGTTCCTTGACCAGAATCAAACCCACCACCTTTTGGTGTACAGGACAACACTCCAACCAACTGAGCTACATTGGCCAGATCCCAAATATTTTTTTCTATCCAACCCTCAGATACAGGTTCTTTCACAAATTATGGGCTAGTGTTTGGAAATGTAATCGCAGGCTAACAAAACAAAGAATTTTAAATTTAGAAAGAACCATGTCTAATCCCTAAGGTCACAACACCAAGGATCTGTATGCATATCTACTGACATTCCTCTCTCCACTCTAGCCTGCTGCTTCCTGGAAATTCTTTATAATATTCTACACAACAACAAACAAGAATAACTAAGTAGTCTTCCTAGGCCTACTACTTATGAAAGTGAGGGGGGAGGGGTACAGGGCTGTGGTAGGGGAAGCAGTAGTAACCCAAAGTGGCTTGTACTCATAGATGTGAAGCAGAACACTAGTCCTTTAAGAAAATAAAGACTCGAATATTGAGAATAAAGAATAAGTAGACGGCAGCCAAGGGTGAACTTGCTGCCCAAGGAAGGCTCAGCCTAGTAAGAGAATATGACTCATTATTTGTGAGTGATACAAATAAGCCACTGAGGACGCTTATGTTTGAAAATTCTTCATAAAAGTTTTATTTAAGATCTCATGCCCTTATAAAAAGTACATTACATCAAGATTGCAAAAAAAAAAAGACACTTCTTTATGAGAAACTTTTATCTACTCATCTATGTTACCTCATAATTTATTTCCTACCCTAACACATTTCCTCCTCCTTCCTTTTCTTACTCTTGCTTTGAAAGGATAAGTGCCATGAGGGATATCTTAATAGAAGGTGCCATTTTCTTGCCAGGAAAGCAATATCTTCCTACTGGACTTAAGAGAGCCATTGGCATTCCTTGTTCCCAGAACCAGAAAGGTCTGGACTTAAGAGAGCCATTGGCATTCCTTGTTCCCAGAACCAGAAAGGTCACTAAATCCTGAACTTAAATGTGACCTTTCTATTATTTTCAATCTCTCCCTGAGTTTCTCTTTTACTTACACACTATACTGTAAATCAATCTTAAATTTTAAGCACTCAAGAATTGCTTAAGAAATGATTAAAGGGTCTAAAGTTAACTGACTACTTTAACTTAACTGTTTTCTACATAAGAATCTCAAAGTTAAAAAAAAATATGAGTGAGGACCCAATACTAAGAAGGGAATGAATTCTGAAAGTAAATACTTTTTATAACTCATCTCAAAGGTAAGATCAATCCTACAAAATAATTAGAATGTTAAGAATGCAATTTACACAGTAAAAATGATTTGTTTTCAGTATGAAAGTACTTTTAATTTCTTTACTGCAGGTACAATGGCATCCAAGTTATCAATTTCTGTAATAAAAAAACACAAGAATAATAAAAGAGTAGCATTGTCTAGTAATAGGCTCAGATAAAATGAGAATCTCTATGCAAAGGCAAACCTCAAACACAAAAGCAACAACACTGGTGCTTTCATGTACATGACATTTTTCTCCAATAGTGATGATGAGAGTATCACTAATGCAGACACAGATGCTTCACAGGGCATCTTGTTTGTAAAAGCTACCACATACCATAAGCATTCACTGACTTTGATATTAAATTCATTAGCAGTATGCTCTTATTACTAGATCTTTCTGGCCACATTTATGATATTATGTCACTGCCTCTTTAAGTCTGTATAGTTACGTGGGTGAGCCTACATGTGAAATCCCAGGTAGAGGCCATCTCTCTCCTGGGTCCCTAAGGATTTCTTTGCATGGAACATAGTCCTGTCCTTAATTCTCTTGGAAAGATTTCTCATTAGTAGGATCACTCTTAAGTCTACTTCTTAGGATGAAATGTATCTATCTAAAAAAGATGTGAAGCTTCCCAAAGTATAAATATCAGATGCAATGTATTATAGAGGTTAGCCTGCTCCAGCTTCCCAGATAAATCAGTTCATGTTTTTCTCTGCCAGCTTCTTTCTGAATCTGATTTTTCTTCCTAAAACTATCTTTTCCCAGTCAGCCTAAGTCAGAACTCTGTCTGAAAGCTCCTGGCTACTGAGGAAGCACAGTCCTTTCTCCGATTATCTAAACTCCATGCCCTCACCGGTTTGGCTCAGTGGATAGAGTGTCAGCCTGTGGACTGAAGGGTCCTGGGTTCGATTCCGGTCAAGGGCACGTACCTTGGTTGCAGGTTCCCTGATTGGGGTGTGTGCAAGAGGCAACCAATCGATGTGTCTCTCTCACATTGATGTTTCTTTCTGTCTTTCCATCTCCCTTCCACTCTCTCTAAAAATCATTGGAAAAATATCCTCAACTGAGGATTAACAACAAAAAATATAAAAATAAAGTCCAGCCCTACTTAAAGTAAGCCCCAATGGCAGGTTCTCTAGATTCTCACCACTTTTTCTGGATTATTCTGCTAGGCCTCTGTTCATAAATCTTACATAAAACACACTTCCTTAGTATCCACCTTCCTCCCTCAATGTTTAGCTGGATTTTGGTTGTTCTTTCTTTTGTCTAAACACATGACCCATGTTATTTAAGCTTCTGACTTCAGTCAGAATACTTGTCTGGATCCAATTACAAAGCATCAAGATATAAGAAAGGAAAAAATATAAGCAAATTTACAACATAGAATTTGGTTCACACATTATATCCTGGTAAGGTACAAGAGCAAGCTATTATCTAACCCATTCTGAAATCACACCTATTTCCTCACTAAATGAGAAATCTACCTGATAAATGAGAAGAATCTTGGCTAATATGAGAATTTTCTCCGCTTATATGAAATTCGGAAGAAAGACCTCCATATCTGATATTCAGTACATCACTCTGTAGTTATAGGTGCTTACTTTGACATCTAGTAATAAAAAAAGTCATGCTTGCCAAAACAGATTTAACTTTCCCAATGTTATATATAATATTTAACTCCAGAATTGCAACTAAATGATCTCACATGAACCATGCTGATAACATCTGAGAGGAAGTTGTATAGAAGGATTCTGAAATAAGTGTTAGCAGCACATCTATTAAAATATTTATTAACTAGAGGCCCGGTGCACAAAATTCGTGCATGGGGGTGGGGGAGGATGTCCCTCAGCCCTGCCTACACCCTCTCCAATCTGGGACCCCTCAAGGGATGTCCGGCTGCCCGTTTAGGTCCAATCCCAGTGGATCGGGCCTAAACGGGCACTCGGACATCCCTCTTACAATCCAGGACTGCTGGCTCCTAACTGCTCGCTTGCCTGCCTTCCTGATTTCCCCTAACCGCTTCTACCTGCCAGCCTGATCACCCCCTAACCACTCCCATGCCAGCCTGATTGATGTCTAACTGCTCCCCTGCCAGCCTGTTTGCCCCCAACTTCCCTCCTCTGCCAGCCTGGTCACCCCTAACTGCCCTCCTCTGCAGGGTTGATTGCCTCCAACTGCCTCCCTTGCAGGCCTGGTCCCTCTCAACTGCCTTCCCTTGCAGGCCTGGTCCCTCCCAACTACCCTCCCCTGCTGGCCATCTTGTGGTGGCCATCATGTGTCCACATGGGGGCAGGATCTTTGACCACATAGGGGCAGCTGTCTTGTGTGTTGGAGTGATGGTCAATCTGCATATTCCTCTTTTATTAGATAGGATAGAGGCCTGGTGCACGGGTGGGGGCCAGCTTGTTTGCCCTGGTGTCCCGGATCAGGGTAGGGGTTCCCTTGGGGCGTGGGGCGGCCTGAGCGAGGGGCCTGTGGTGGTTTGCAGGCCAGCCACGCCCACTGGCGACCCAAGCAGAGGCCCTAGTATATGGAATTTATTTACCTTCTACAATTGAAACTTTGTAGCCTGGAGTGGAGCCAAGCCTCCTGCTAGATCCATGGCTGCCGCCATTTCTGTTTGGATTTGTTTACCTTCTATAATTGAAACTTTGTATCCTTGAGTGGAGGCCTGGGCCTGCCAGAGTGTGTGGAAAGCTTGGCTTCCTCTGTTGCCGGGGAAACCCAAGCCTCCCTTCTGGTAGCCATCTTGGTTGGGGTTAATTTGCATACTCGGCCTGATTGGCTGGTGGGTGTGGCTTATGTAGCTGAGTGATGGTTAATTTGCGTATTACTCTTTTATTAGAGAAGATAATGAGAACTTCATTATTTAAGTTAACTATGCAGAAGCAAGTAAAATCATATTATTCTATACTGGGGATTAAACCCACAACCTGAGTATGTACCCTGACCAGAAATCGAACCCACCACCTTTTGATGGATGGGACACTGCTCCACCCAACTGAGCCACACCAGCCAGGAATAATTTGTATATTTAAAAAACACAGTAGACAGGTACTATCTTTTAAAAGGAGCAAGAGGATGAGGAGGAAGAGAAAAAAACACTATTCAAGGTCATAAATTCTATCAAGGTTTCTCATTAGGTAATCACAGAGTCAGGGCCTAGCCAGAGTAAATGCCATTTCTCATCTCAAGGTCCCAGGACAAAGGCAGTCCCCTGCTCTTTAAAGGATATGTGCTTCTCTGTTCTGTAGACTAATCCCAATCACCTCTAGCTGCAAGTTAGGAGTGTTTTGCAGAACTGTTCATGGTTTCCAGACACTTTCTACCAAACACTCTAGGTGAAAACCCTAATTCAGTGAGAACAGTCTTCGCTCAAACCCACAGACATCTTGAAACTTGAAATTTAAACACTATTAACAGAGAGCTTACCTAAGATTTCAAGTAGATCATTAGTGAATGCCTGAAACGCTGGAAAAAATTCCTCGTGTTCTTGCAATTTGATGATAATGCTTTAAAAAAAGGCAGTTTACAGTGAATTTCCAACTTAAAGTTCTTGCATCTGATTGAACATAGAACATTTTCAAAATAGAAACTGTCCTGTTAATAAGTTATTTAATAATTTACTGTAATACTTTCTTTTGAGCTCTTTGTTCATCAAACATCAGTTTTCTAAAATATATATATCTTATTATCAGTGTAAATATCTGATCCAAGGTTAAATTTAGGTAAATTCATATAAAGTTTCCCTACCATTTAGCTCAAGGATTCTTAAGAGACCATGTTCTATAATATATTAAAAAATAATTGGCTTTTATATCCAGTATTCTCTTAAATATTAAGTATTAGTAGCCAGTACTAGTAAAATGGTGGGAAGGGGAAAAAGACCAGTAGTGAGATAAATGTTCCTTTTAAAAGCATTAAGTAGCCCAGCCGGTGTGGCTCAGTGGTTGAGTGTCGTCCTACAAACCAGGAGATCACGGTTCAATTCCTGGTCAGGGCACAAGCTCTAGTTGTGGGCTTGGTCCAGGTCCCTGGTAGGGGATGTGCAGGAGGCAGCCGATCAGTGATTCACTCTCATCATTGATGTTTCTGTCTCTCTCTCCCTCTCCCTCTCCCTTCCTCTATGAAATCAATAAAAATATATTTAAAAATAAAAGCATTAAGTATCAGAAAACTAAAGTGTCAGGTTAGGTAAAGGTTCTTCTTAGAATATTTATAGAACATATGGAATAGCGTGTGTTTCCCTTACAATATGTTGCAATATAAAATTTGTGTGGGGGGTGGGGGAGGAAGGATTTTATAACAGAGATGCCTAGCTTAAAAAAAAAAAACACAACCCTTAACATTTTTATCTTCTAATCAAATATATAGTGTACTAAAAATAGAACTTGTTTATATATTCTAAACTCACATGAAGTTGCTAACAAGGTTTGAATTTCTCCACGTATTATTTCCCCTGGAAACAGACTTATAGCAATAATGCTGGATTATGTAAACATATCCACCTTATGTAAGCCTATAGGCTCTACAATCTATTTTTATCTTGAAAATACTTGGCATTCTCTCCATCCCTAAGGTGTAAGATTATTTTAGATTGTCAAGTTATTTAATGGATGCTATTCCAAACAAGAAAGATAAAGAACTTAAAAAGTTTTGAGTCTTTAATTTCACCACTCCAAGCATTTGGGATGATATTTTGCAAGCTTTTTAAAACAAATACCTTTGGAGGTCTTCAGGTCCCAATACCTGCATAACCTGTTCATTCATATCCTCATTAATCAGCCTACACAATTTTCCAACTGTGCTTACCAGCACACACAATGAGGATGAACTATCTGCAAAAGAAATAAAAGAATAATGTATTTTAAGCTAAGATTTGGAAACAGCCTAAATGCCCATCAGCAGATGATTGGATTAGAAAACTATAGTACATCTACACAATGGAATACTGTGCTGTTGTAAAAAAGAAGAAATTCTTACCATTTGCAACAGCATGGACGGACCTGGAGAGCATTATGCTAAGCGAAATAATCCAGTCAGAGAAAGATAAATACCACATGATCTCACTCATTTGTGGAATATAAAGAACATTATAAACTAATGAACAAAAATAGATCCAGAGGCAAAGAAGCATCGAACAGACTGTCAAACTACACCAGGAAGGCAGGGGAGGATTGGCGGGGAGGCGGGGGGAGTAAGAGATCAATTGAAGGACTTGTATGCATGCATATAAGCATAACCAATGGACACAAGACACGGGGGAGGAGGGGGAGGCATGTGCCAAGGGTAGGGGAGGCCAGGGGGAGGTCAATGGGGAAAAAAGGAGACACAGTAGTCTATTTGTAATACTTTAAACAATAAAATAAAATTTAAAAAAGAAGAATAAGGTATTTAAAAAGAATTCTCAAAATCATTAATTTATCAAACCAATTATCCTCAATTATCCCTCACTTATCCTCAATTTTTTTCCTTTAAACTTTTTTACCTACTTTTTGTTGATTACAAATAATTCTTAAATGGGGGCCCAAAATGACAAAGGGTCATCACCTAATTCTAAGAGTTCTTGGAGGTTTCTCACAGCACTGTTCAATTCTCCAAGTCTAGTATAAACTTCATTCATTCGGGGATAGACTCCATTTAAAGAAGGCACATCAAATAATTTTTGGAAATGAGAAACAATAGCTTGCAAAGTTTTAAAGTTTGGTATGTTGCTGTCCTGTCCAAAAAAGGGAGAAAAAGAAAGTTCACATGTTAAAAATAATCCCCAATCTTTAAAAAAATAAAAACTTTAAAAAGAGAAATAGAGTCCTAGTAGACTATCAATATCCATATTGTTACCAATTTTAAGTTAAGATTACATCCTCCTATATAATAAAAAGCTAATATGCAAATCAACCAAATTGTGAAATGACTGGTCGCTATGATGCACACTGATCACCAGGGGGCAGATGCTCAATGCAGGAGCTGCCCCCTGGCTGGGCTCAAGGCTGGTGAGCACAGCGGCAGTGGCGGAAGCCTCTCCTGCCTCTGCAGCAGCGCTAAGGATGTCCAACTGCAGGCTCAGGCCTGCTCCCCACAGGGATCAGGCCTAATCTGTCAGCCAGGCATCCCCCGAGGGCTCCCAGACTGGGAGAGGGCACAGGCTAGGCTGAGGGACCCCCCCTCCAAGTGCACGAATTTTGTGCACCAGGCCACTAGTTAAAATATAAACATTTACATAGTAGTATTACCTTTTCCTTATTTTCAACTTCTTCCAACATGGTATCTACCATAAACAACAGATCTTCAACTATGATACCTTCCTTTTCATCCTGCTTCTTTAAATTATGCCAAGGCACCAATTCTGCAGATAGTATTTTCAAGGACTTATACAAATCCTTTATAACAAAAGAAATAACAAGGTATCATTGATTTAAAAATAAGTTTCCATAAATATACTAATAAAATATAATTATGTTTCAATGTCTTTTTAAAAGTCAGGATTTATGTTAGGATCTACTAAGTACATTAATTATTATCAGTATTTTTTTTAAATACCATTACCAGTTTAGGGAAACCTGTTAAAATAGTTTTCTCCAGGTAAATATAGGCCTTACATAAAACTTTCCATATTAATTGTCTTGAAACTGGATGTTTTAAGCAATTATATATTATTTCATTTTCAGCTTATGTAATTTAAGTAATTGGTTTGATTACTGATGGATAAAAAAATAAGTTTGTTCTTTATATTTTAGCCTGGAATTTTTTATAACATACTTATTAAGATGTAATTCACATAACATAAAATTCACCCTCTTTAAGTGTACAACTGAGTATTTTAATATATTTACAAAGATGTGCAGCCATTATTTAATTTCTGAGCATTATCATCAACACAAAAATAAACCTGCACCTACTTGAAGTCATTCCCCATTCTGCCCTGACCCAAGACCCTGGGTAACTACTGATCTACTTTTTTTCTATGGATTTGTCTATTATGGGCATTTCACATAAAATGGAATCATATAATAAACTAGCATTCCCGTTGCAGGAAAAATCCTGCAATAGGGTTTCCTGCAGCACTCTACCCCACCCTGGCTGCTCTCCTCCCTTCTCCCCCACCCCGCCTTCTCAGCCAGCCCGATTGCTTTTCTTCCTTCTCCGCCAGCCCTCCCGCTCTCCTTCCTTCTCCCCCGGCCCTGCCTCCGCTCCTCCCTTCTCCTCCCCCCGGCTTGCTTGCTTCTCCGCAGCTTTGCTCCCTTCTGCAGCTCTTGGCTTCTTTCTACACTGTCTTGATATGCAAATTATCCGTCATCTTGGTTGGGATAATTTGCATACTTGTCCTGATTGGTTGGTGGGCATGGCTTGGCTGGTGGGTGTGGCTTGGGCATAGCGAAGGTGCGGTCAATTTGCATATTTGTCTATTATTAAGTAGGATGGCCTTTTGTGACTGGTCTCTTTCATTTAGGATAATATTTTCTAGCTTCATCCATATAATAGCATATATCTCCAAGCAGGTTTGAATTTGAAAGGATGCCTAAATTAATTGTACTTAATCTTGATGATGGCCTACTTAGTTTTCCTGGTCTAGACACGTTGCCCTAGTCTATTTTAAACTGCATAGGGGCAAGGCTACTGAAAGTTTACAACTTTAAGATTGTTCAACTGATAAACAAATATTTACTGAACATCCATATGTGCACGGCACAGTACTTGGCCCTTTAGAACAATGCTGTCCAAAAGAAATGTGAGTCAGTAATTTTAAATTGTCTAGTAGCCACACTTTAAAGAGAGAAACACGTGACATTAACTTTAATGATTTATTTTATTTAACCCAATATATCTGAACTATTATCATTTAATATTTAATATTATTTTTTCCACACTAAGTCTTCTAAATCGTGTATTTTATACTTACAGCACATCTCAATTGGAACCAGCCACATTTCAATGATCAAAGCTGCATGTGGCAGGTGGTTACTGTATTAGTGCAATTTCAGAATACAGAAAGAAGTATATAGGAAATTCCTTTTCCAACTCTTTTAGTCCTCCACTTATTTAACACTTTCCAATTAATGCCCAGACTTCACATATTGATATCTTTAACCTTTCATTTGGTATTTCAAGGCAATACATTCAGTGTCAAATGAATGTTTTAAACATTAGGTGACACCAGAATTTTTTAAAAAGTCCAAAAGTTGCAGCATAATGATACTTTCATTAACCAACGTTCCACCAACAAGATGTGGTCATAAACAAATGGCCTATGGTACAAACCACACCAATTATAAATTTCTGCTTGAGAATAAAAGTCTTAGCAAGATTAAGGGGGGGGGGGGGAAGATGTCTGATGTACTTAGCAGTGCAGGATGGCTGGAGTGGTCCATCAAGTAAGCCCTGAAAAACCTAAAAGAGGGTCTTCTAGATTCTCCACATTGCTCAGCTAAGGGATGTAGAAGTACAGGTCATGTCTGACTTTGGATGGCTGGCCTCTGGAGCACTAGGGGATGGGAAAGCCACAGCACACCACAGCATTGGGCTGGGAAAGCTACAGAGTCTGTAGCTCAACTTTCCGGGAAATGTGGGTGGTGGGAAAGACAGAAGGAAGGAGACAGCTAGCTAGCTAGCTCCACGCTTTTTCCATCCTTCTCTTTTATGCCAAATCTAACTTGAGAAATAAACTAGTCTGGGAAAATGGTTGTCCCAAACTTAGAGGCTGCTACAGTATAGAAAACCTTTCATATGAGGAGACCTCAAAGAACCTCATGTACTTCCTCAATCTGGATCCCGATTCTGCAGTATAAGGTAAATATCTGACGCACGGCCCCAAATCTTTGAGTTACTTCAGTGGCAAAGTCACTGTTGGGGGTCCTCAGGATAAATTCCTGTTGGGGGTCCTCAGGATAAATTCCTGTTGGGGGTCCTCAGGATATTCTAATTATAAAACTAATTCTCCTTGTCTCCTTCTAGTGGGAAAAATACACAGTAGCAAGAACTCACCACCACTGTAAAGCTTTCCTTGGGGGCTCCTTCCTCCTCCAGAATCTGGAGTACAAATTATGTGCATCATCCACTTGGCACTGCATGGCCTATCTGTTTTCATTTCTTCCTATGGTAAATTTTATTTCATATATTTTAGCATGTTTTCTCTCTCCAATTAATCTGAATCTGTGTTCATATTTTCTGATACCTCCCACAATGAACAGAGTAAATAACCAGTAACTATACATTTATTTGATTCTTCCTTTGCCTCCTTTCTCTTCTAATCTTTCCCTTGTTTTGGGAAGGCTGGGGCATTTTTTTTAGCCCATGTGCCCTGAGAAGGAGAAAAGTGAAATCAGCACTATTCTCTCCTACTGGAAGAATCCCCTGACAAGCAATAATTTGGAAAATGCCATGATTTACATAATTAATCACTAATTATTTCACTCTCTTCTAAGATATAAACTGGAGAACTCAAGCCTATAAAATAGGTATATTAATCCAACACTGTCACTCAATTTAAATTTTTTTATTTTTATTTTATAGCTCTGAGCCCTAGTTAAAAAGGGAAGAAAAAATTAGGCTGAAATGTGAAGATTCTTTCATCAGTTACAGGTGTGTTTTCATTAAAAACTTTTTAAATTCAGGACTATCTTCTCTATTTTGTTGCCTTGGACTGTGTTACTCTGATTCATTCTTTTGACAAATATTGAGTATTTATTATATATCAGGAGATTCCTTGGAACACGTCAGAGGACAAAGACAAAACCCCTGGAGCTTATACATTCTTACACGTATCTTCGGCATCCTTTATACTTCCTGTGATAAGGCTTCTACTGACAAATACTATTACTGAATCACACATTCATGAACAGAGGAATGCTATATATATTAGTTATTGAAAAATCTAAAGTTTAAAGGGTACAGTCCTAACTGGTTTGGCTTGGTGGATAGTGTCGGCCTGTGGACTGAAGGGTCCCAGGTTTGATTCCGGTCAAGGGCACATGCCAGGGTTGCAGGCTCGATCCCCAGTGCGGGGTGTGCAGGAGGCGGCCAATCAATGATTCTCTCATTGATGTTTCTATCTCTCTCTCCCTCTCCCTTCCTCTCTGAAATTAATAAAAAATATATATATAGTTAAAAAATAAAAATTTAAAGGGTACAGAAATTAAATACTATGACTTTAGCAATTCACCTTTCAGTGAGCTACTCAACAAAAACTGGAAAAACCTGAAGTTAATAAAAAATATACAACAACTCTATAAAGTGAAAAAATTTCATCTTTCATGGATAAAAAGAATAATAGTAGTACTGGCTAGCTATCTGACCAAAATCTGCTCCACAGAATAGACAGACATGGAGATAAGCTTTAAAAGAAAAAATAATAATTTTAAATATGAAGAGAAAATCTACATTCCCAATTAAAATGAAATGAAGGATAAAACATTACATTTGAAGAGGAATAAGGACCAGGAAAATCTGTACCATAGGGATACCAAAAAGAGGGAGATGAAAGTAGAACAGGGAAGCACCTAGAAGTCAAAGTGGATCTACTATGGATTTCCAACAAGGCAATGAGCCTAAAAAATGTCTTGTTTGGTAGAATCTTATAGGAGGCAGCTTATAGTAATGACAACATCAAATAGATAGTACTTAAAACAGGTATTTAAGTAGCAAGATTAACATTTAATATGATAAGCCGTTTCAGCTTTACAGTTAAACAAAACAAATTAAGCCTAGCCTATTAATGAAGTCCACAACTCCAATAGATTTTCTAAGCATGTAAAAACTATTCAACCCCTTACCTTCAGGGAAGTCAGTTGATCTGCCCACATTTCTAGGATAGGAACAAGATGCTCAAATTCACAATCTTGACCAAAATCTTTATTAAAATGTTGGACTCCTCCTTTGCTCTGTTTATAAAGTATTACTGGAGCTCTTGGGTTGTGAATAATTGAATTGATGCTACTCAGTACCTTTAAAAAAAAGACGGTTTTTAGTTGAAATGTTTACTATAGTCCTTTAAAAGTGACATAAGTAAAAGAAGTCCTTTATATGTCAATGTAACATCATTTTCAAAGTTAATTTTAGACATTAAGGTCTTTAATAAGACTGACACTTGTAATGTTTCAAAAGTACAATAGTTTCATCAACATGATTAAACCTAAGTTCTAATGAGAACCACAGATTTCACACAAAAAAAATAAAATGTATTTTTAACTGATGTAGAGTTGAAAGTAGTTATGACCTATTATAATCCACATAGAAAAGAAGCATCATCTAGATATCCTTAGCTAGAGCCCCACATTTCCCTATTTCTATCTTCTCATATTTAAGCTAATTTAGATATTAAATGGGAGCATTTCCTGATGTTTCACAGCTTCAGCTGAAGTTCTGAGTAAAGATAATCCTATACAATAAAGAGGTAATATGCAAATTGACCATCACTCCAATACACAAGATGGCCACCCCCATGTGGACACAAAATGGCCACCACAAGATGGCCGGCAGAGGAGGGCAGTTGTGGGCGATCAGGCCAGCAGGAGAGGGCAGTTGGGGGCGGCCAGGCCTGCAGGGGAGGGCAGTTAGGGGTGACCAGGCTGGCAGGGGAGGGCAGTTAGGGGGTGATCAGGCTGGCAGGCAGAAGCGGTTAGGGGCAATCAGGCAGGCAGGCAGGCAGGCGAGCGGTTGGGAGCCAGCAGTCCTGGACTGTGAGAATGATGTCTGACTGCCCATTTAGGAATGGGCCTAAATGGGCAGACATCCCTCGAGGGGTCCCAGATTGAAGAGGGTGCAGGCTGGGCTGAGGGACACCCCCCCTCCTCTGTAACGAATTTCATGCACCGGACCTCTAGTCAATTATAAAGCCCAACACATTCTAAACAGAAATCCTAAAAAACATCATGCAGGTCTTGCAAAGAGGTGATCAAAATGATCCTGGATAGTGACCAGCCTATGTAAGAAAATGTTAGTGATTCATTGGACAGGATTTACCAAGATTAATGTATTTTTAAAAAGTGGCAGAACTAGTGAGTGAAAAATGCTATGCTATTTTTCTTTTCTCCCCATAAAAGCTACAGGTCTCTTGAGAATTTGACTTCTGATGCTTATTTACAAGCAGTTTTGTTTATTGCTTATTTTAGTGCATTTCAGTATATCACTTCTATTATATTTAAATTTTTTAAATACAATTTTAATGGGAAAATATTTCCCTCCACTAAATTATCACTGAGAGCAAGATCTTTAATAAGACTGACACTTGGAATGTTTTGGAAGTACAACAGTTTCCTCAACATTAAACATAAGTTCTAATGAGAACCACAGACTTCACACAAAAACTAAAATGTCTTTTTAAATGATGTAGATTTGAAAGTAGTTATGACCTATTAGAATCCACATAGTCCTTCTCCTCCTGCCTCAGACCAAAAGTTAAGGAGGGCATTAGCACTCCTAAAAGAGACCAGGGAACTGATCTAGCTGAGCTTCAGAAGTTCATAGGAAAGGGAAGGAGGGGAGTGAGTGAGAAAGAGAGACCGAAAGACAGAGGCAGACAGACAGACATTGCTCAGTTGCCTCCATATGTACCATGACCAAGAATCAAACCCACAACCTTGATATGTGCCCTGACTGGAACCGAACCCATGACTCTTCGATGCCTAGGACGAGACTCCAACCAACTGAGCCACACTAGCCAGGCTGCCAGATTTACTTTTTAAGAGAAGCTATAAATAAGCAATTAATAAACAAAATCTCTTAATTTAAGAAATATTAATAATTAATTCAAAGTTTAAAAAAAAAACCCTGTGTAGGTCCAATAAAATAAAAATGCAGGCCCAGTTAGGTCAGTAAATAATCAGGCTTACCTGCACATCTAGTCAATAAATGCTCATCTACCTATTCTATAAAATCAGCAAGGTAAGATCTCTGTATCATACCACATAAAAAATTAAATTTCAGATTAACTTAATATCTAAATTTTAAAAAAAGAACCATACAAGAACCTTAAGAAAATTTACTTATATAATAGTAATAATAATAATAATACCAAAAACAATAAAAAGGGAAATGGCTTAAGGAGGGAGAGCAGAGAAAAGTATAAAATCTTACCAGCTTTTTACTACCCTGCTTTGAACTAGGCCAAAGTCTCTTTTAAAGGTAAAGACAAATTCTAAGTTAAACTATAATGTTTTTAGCCAAACAGGTATGCCATGGCAAGACATGACAGGATAAGCACAACAAATAGTGGATACAAATATTCCTTACCAACTGATAATTTAGGACACTGCAATTAAAACCAAAGTTGACTACAAACACTAGTCTCTTTGCCAGCTATTCCATACCTGAAAGTATCTCTGGTCAATTAGGGCCTGCCGCTGGTTATCTTTGCTGGGATCATCTTTTTTCTCTGTGTCCTCAGTCTTGTTTTGACTGAGACAATCATGTAATCTAGAGGGGGGAAAAATCAAGATAATACAAAATGCTTTCCTACATACTGGATTAAGATAACAAACTCAGTCAATGATCCAGCTACCCTCCCAACAGCTTTATATCATTTTATGTATGTGTGTGTGTACATGTGCTCACAAACATGCATACATGCATTTTTTAAAACTTAAACCATATTGTCACTGGAAATAAGAAGGTCCTCTCAATAGACCACAAATTAGAAGGAATCGCTGATAATAAAAGGGATAAGACTGAAGAAGAAAGTTCTAACCACTCCCCAACACTTGCAAAAAATACAAAGTAAGAAAGAACTACAGTAAAGAATGGAAGCAGCTTCAAAGGGATCCAAGCTTGGAAACTAGAGAAAGGAAGCAAGAAGCAATGGGTAGGGAAACTGACTTGGGCACTGAAACAGCAAGAACTAGAGCAGCGGTCGCCAACCTTTAGTACCTCATGCACTACCAGTGGTCCACGGACCACCAGTTGGCAACCGCTGAGCTAGAGAGTATGGCCCTTCCTTCTTCATGCTCCACAGATAACGTGATGCTTGGGCCAGTCAAGAGGGCATGAAAACCCAAGAGAACATTATTCCAGGATGCTACTAGAACGCTGGGGGAGTCTCTTTGCCCAGAAACCTAACTATGTATGAGTGTATACCTAGTAGCAAACCATTGCCCTTCTCCAAAAATCTCTGAAGTCAAACTGTAGTAGACATTCCTCCTTCCATCCTACCTTAAAAAACAGGTCTATTTATACCCACTTTAAATTAACTATCTTAATTTAGAGTATGCCTATCAGTTTCCTACAGAATCTTGACTCATAAAACTGATTCCATGACTCATCTGTAAAATAGGATAGCAATATGCATCATGTCATTTGCCTGCTGAAAAACAATCAATTGCTTACCACTGCTTTGTGAATTAAATCTAATCTCCTTGGGTTAGCATTTGAATCTCTCCAGGCGGTTAGTCCTAACCCAATATTCCTACTGACTTCTTTCTTACCTCATCTCTTACTACTACCCTACAATTATCTACTCCAGTCATATGTATTGCCCTTGATCTTCACTCAATTGCTCTTCTCTGCTCTCTGGTGAGTATATGACAAAAATAAAAATAAATTAAATTAATGGATTAGCTCTAGGTAAAAAGTCAGCCTCTTTCCTCTAGTAGACACAAAGACCTCATAATCCATTTTCCAGTTGATTTCCCACCTATTTTCCATATTCACATACTTTACAGCTTTGCCTAAAGGCAGTCAGGAGCATATTATCTAGAATACAAGAGAGAAAAGCCAATATGCTCTCTAGTGGGAATACCAGTAAACTGATATATCTGAATTTAAATGTCAGTTAACTTTACAGTCTTGCTCCTTGAACCTCTGGAATGTTCAAACTGGGCAAAACAACCTTTGGACTAGGCCTAAAACATCACTGTATTTCAAACAACTATTTGTAGAGCTAACAGGAAAGCTGACACTCTGGACTAAAAATTAAATACCTTCTTTAGAATTAGCACCACCATATTTAGCTAAAAAATAACCTAGCTTACGTGCCCCTATAGAAATTCCTTCCTTTACTTATTAACATCAATAGAAACTCCTACCTTCTATTCATGTAATTATTCCCCTTCCCTTTCTCATAAAAACCGTTTGCCATTAACCCCAATTGGGACACTTTGGGTTTCCGCCTGAATCAGTGCTTCCTGATTAGCTATTCTTTTGGATCTCAAACAAATGCTTGTTGTCGCTCACTGTGGCTTTTTTTTTAGATTAACACTCTTATTCACATAATTGTTCCCTTCCTTTTCTCATAAAACCCCTTGTTTTCACCCTGTAATTGGGACACTATTTGAGTTTCTGTCTCAATCTGTATTAAATTCTTTTTTTATCCCACCAAAAATGCTGTTGTCTCTCATTTTGGCCTTTTTTTTTTTTTAAGTTCTTAGTTTATTAATCCTCTCATGAAAAATCTGCACAATTACCACAGAGAGTCACTCAAGAATCTTGATTTGTTTTTGCCAGCACCAACATGGCCTTTGTAGTCCCCGACTTTCTTCATTCTGTTCTTGCATTCCTGTCGCTGTTTTCTTGAAGTCATCTCTTTTCATACAGACCATGTCTGACAAGTCTAGAGTTCATGTCTGACAAGTTTGAGTTCATTTTTCTTTTTCTTTTTTTTTTTAAAATGTATTTTATTGATTTTTTACAGAGAGGAAGGGAGAGAGATAGAGAGTTAGAAACATCGATGTGAGAGAAACATTGATCAGCTGCCTCCTGCACAGATGTGCCCGCAACCGAGGTACATGCCCTTGACCGGAATCGAACCTGGGACCTTTGAGTCCGCAGGCTGACGCTCTATCCACTGAGCCAAACCGGTTTCGGCGAGTTCATTTTTCTTTACATAATCCAAGGAATCATAAATCACCCCAAAGACTGTTGTCTTGCCATCCCCAAAGTGGGTTCTGAATCCAAATACAAAGATAACATCTGGTGTGCCCTTATACATTTTGGCTAGCTTTCCCCCAATTTCTGTCTTAGGTACTGTTGCCTTGCAGGGTGAAGGACATCAATGACCATTTGTTTCAGCGCAAGCAGTCTACTGGTCATGAACTTTCTGGTCCAGCTAGTTACTGTGTCATTCATGATGGTGGCTGACCTTCAAGCAGCCAAGGAGGAAAAGCTTTTTTTATTTTTCCAATTAAGTTAACAATGTTTGAGAAACCTATATTGTAGCAGAATAGGCTGTTCTCAGAAATATGCTAGGGTTGTTTTGTAGTTTCCAAAGCAGTGAGCAGGGCTTGAAGGCCATAAAAATCCCCTAAGAGTGACTAAGGGATATTTTTCGTACTTAGCAGACCCTCATTCTATGTAGACAACAGCAACAGCTCAGCTTCTTTGTGGAGTCTGGGAAAACCAGAAAACTGCACTTCCAACTTAAAATATGCTGTTATCTCCGTAAGATAACGTTCTGTGAGCAGGCACTTCAGAGCTTTCAACTGTATCTGTTGAAGCCTTTCCATGATCTCATGTGATTCCATTCTGAAGATGAGGAACGAGTTGAAAAGTGGAAAGCCCATTTTATTTTTAAAATCATGCTAATTTAGCCACAATGAAATAAAACACATCTGCATCAACATGAGCCTCTCAAAGTTGTATGCTCCCTAAGTCCTTTTCCCTACACTCCTACAATTTTGTAAATGATTAGGATGAAAAGAAGTATGGTTCTCTTCAGTCTAGCAGTCACAACTCTAAAGGCAACTGTTTCTCTAGGAGGGGAGTCCATCTCCAGCCCCAAAACCTATGTGTTATCTTTCAGGCCCAAACCGTAGGCAATTATACAGGCTGCCTGGGAAGCCTCATGGCGTAAAGCTGCCCCTCCACCCACCAGACTGGGTGTACAGCCTGTGCATCACAATCTTTGAAGGGAGTTGCTGTCAAGAATTCAGTCCCCCTAACCTCTCCCCTCCCAGCTGGCCATGCTCATATGCATTTCTGCATTCCTAGCCCAAGTGTCTCCTTTCTGAGCCCTTATTATTGGGGGACTCTGAGAGAGGCAACTTTCACTTCTTAACGAAACATTTTTCTCCAGTCTGACTCTGTTTTTCTACTCCTGGGCCTCCTCCTAGGCCCATGAAACAGTAGGGGTCTTTTGTGCCAGGCTCCTAAGGCACTGAGATGCTTCCTCCCATCTGTTCTACATGTCACTGAAGACCCTTGCCTGGTGCCATTCCCTGGGGAAAATGGAACACTGAGGACCCAGCCTTTTTCTTTTTGACCCCTTGCTAACACTATTGCAGAAAGTGAGTAATACCTAGATTGTTCATTTCAATTTGGCTCGTTGGTCTAACTGAACACCTCAGTGGCTGTCATATCTCAACACTAGGTGATGGGACTCTTATTTTGTTTCCTCCTAGCAAAATACAAACACCATTGAAAAATTAAATGGAATTGTGCTTTGGTTATCTTGCAATGGAAAACCTAGTTGATCACTTCCTAGCAACAGAATTCTATAATTAACTTGTTCATAATATTAACTCAAACAAGAGGAGTCCATGTTTCCGCATGTTAAATTAATCACCTTATCTGATATTGAAGGTTGGTTAGTTGAAAGTTAACTACAAATCTAAAGGGGAAAAACTGAATCTTCTTTGATTCTAAAAGGGAAAGAGACTTTCCCCTCCTCTTGTAGTAATTCCTTTGAAAAACTTGTAGCTATAAATCCTGTCTCTGTCTCTTTAAGAATAATGTAAATCACCAACAAAAAACCATCTCAGAGAAATCACCAACAAAAAGCACAAAATTGCAAAAAAAAAAAAAAAATGGCAACTGTGATAACAAGAAGGATGCTGTGGCTCAGTTAGTTGGGCATCCTGTGCACCAGGAGGTTGCCGATTCAATCCCTGGTAGGGGGCATGCAGGAGGTGCTAATCAATGTTGCGCTCTTGCATGGATGTTTTTCTCTTTCCTTCCTTCCTCTCTCTATAAATCAATAAACTACTCTTTAAAAAAAAAAGAATGTAAATTTTTAAGATTTACATAAGCCTCTTGCCAATTTGTAATGCCTGCCTTGGAAGCTTTGGAACCATCTCTCTGAATGTGGACGTCAGGGAGGACTGTCCCTTGTCTCCGTCTCTGTTGGAGGTTATCGAAGGCTCCTGGCTCTAAATTGTAACTTCTTGCTTGGCTAAGGTTCTGAAAAGTTTTCTTTTTCCTTTGGATAAAGACAATTCACAGGTATGTAATGGATAGTGTCTGCCTGGCTGTACAAAAGGGCGAGGTCTCTTTCTGTCTTTGCCATCTCTTTAGCAGACTGCCTATAGCACACATCAGTCTGGTTGAATGTTTATTCAGTAATGAAACAGTTTCTTTTTTTCTATATATGTAGAAAGGATTTACTGGATTGACAGATCATATTCTTAATTATTTCTCCAACATCAGTTGTTTGAAAAATATTTTACCCCTGACACTTAAAATAAAAATTTGAAATGTTTTACCTTACACTTTTTTCATTGGGTGTTTTGTTTGGTTCTAATTATTAGTGTGGTGGTTAGGAGTGTGTGCTTTGGAGTAAGAATGATTGGGTACAGATCTGATTTCTTCTATGTACCACCCATGTGATGCAAGCTATCTAACATTCCAAATTCTGTTTCCACATCTAGATACTCAAAAAAAAAAAAAAAAAAGATTTTTAAGCCCTAGCCAATGTGGCTCTCAGTTGGTTGCACATTGTCCCATATACCAAAAATAGATTTTTTAAATTCTAAATTTAAATTAATAGAAAATATAATTTCTTCAAATTTAGCAGAAAAATATGGCAGGGATTGGTTCTGAATCACAATTTTAAAGGCTAATAGTGAAAAGTCAATCTAAAGACCAGAGCCTAAATGAACAACACAAAACATATTTAGTCAATTCCTATTTGTGGTAGCTATGTTCTATCAAGTCACAAATATGCTTACTAAACAATAGACACTAAATTAGCGAAGATGAAACCACTACTCCTAGGGGAAACACAAGGGCAGGTTCCTGCATGCATCTGGTCACACTTTCTCAACTGTGTGTGCATGTTTAAAGACAGGGCTAACAGCACTGTAACTCATGCCATAATGAAGTTTACTAGCGCGTGTATTTTTCTGTAAGGCACATCACAGCCTTCTTGTGTATACGGAAGAAGAGTATGAGCTAAGGGTAGTAAACTGGGGGAAACTCAGATTCTTCTTGGTGTCCCTCTGTCTTCAGAGATAAGTTGCTCCTTTCCTCCTGGTACAGGGAGGGTACCTGTCACAGGAGGGCTTGGGAGCCATCTCAGAGAAATCCAACAAAAAGCCCAAAAATGAAAAAAAAAAAAAAAAAAGAGCGGCACTTGATAACAAGGATGCTTGTTTACAGTATAAGGGCTGAATCAAGAGGGCAGAACATCATCTTGTTCAACAGCTGGAAACGTTTGTGTTGGGCATGTCCATGAGTGATTATGAAAGTGCGGCAAATATTGATTTGGGGATTAAAAATAAAATTTAGCAGGTAGGCAAGTTCCCAAATATGTTATCTGCAAATAATAAGGATTGACTCTGTTATCTCTGTATATATACATACATGCATGTGTGTGGGTATTATACTTGCCTTGCAGTAAGATTCCCTTGTAGAGGATCAAGATATGGCACTACTAAATATACCACACTGACATAAGAAATGCTTTAAGCTGAAGGAATTTTAAAATGGCAGGTGCAGGGCATGCAGGAGGCAGCCCATCAATGATTCTCTCGCATCACTGATCTCTCTCTCTCTTTCTCTCTCTCTCTCTCTTTCTCTCATCCTCTCTGAAAATGGCAGGTGCAGGAAGGTCTTTCTGACCTCCCTCTTCTTTCCTGAAGCAGATCATACAGCCCTCCTGTGACAGGTACCCTCCCTGCACCAGGAGGAAAGGAGCAACTTTATCTCTGAAGACAGAGGGACACCAACTGAGTTTCCCCAGTTTACTACCCTTAGCTCATACTCTTTTGTCCTATCACATTTTACCACAACTTTCCACTCTTCATCAAACCTGGCTTAACTGCACTCAGGCTTAACTGCATGTTCAGATCTTCATTTCCTTAAGGATGCTCCTATGTCATATAAAACTTATATTCAATAAATCTGTATGCTTTTCTCATGTTAATCTGTCCTTGTCAGTTTAGTTTTCAGGCCCAGACAGAGACTCCAAGAGGGCTAATGAAAAGCTTTTCCTCACCTACACTTTCTCCTCTGACTTATTACCTCCCTATAGCCTCCTTTTACTAGTTGTTTCTCAACTGATTTTCCCATCTTGGTTAATGCACCAACAATTACCTAGTTATTCAGGCCTAAAACTTAGGAGTCTTGATTCCCCTCTGCCCCCCAGCTGCCTATATTCAATCCATCACAATCTATACATTCTAATACTCCAAACACTTTTCAACACCTCCACTACTGCCACCTTTGATCATGTCCAAACCTCACACAATAGCAACTCTTACACTATCTTACATTTATTATTTTTATATCAAAACTGTCTTGTCATTTTCACTGGCCTTCTCCCGTTGTGTAATCTCCATGAGAGCAGGAACCTTTTCTATTTGGTTTACCACTGTAATTCCAGTACCCAGAATGCCAAGCAGATAGTAGGAGGTATCATAGGTACCCAAAATGTCAAGCAATAGTAGGAAGGAAAAAAATAGTAATTGAATGAATGAATGCAGCTTTTCCAAACCTTCACTTCTCTCCTTCTTTAGTTTTCCTTCTGTACCATTTTATCTAATTCAATATATAATTCTTGGATATCCAGAATACTTGCCTTTCACTGTGGCATGTGTTGCCATAGGAAGAAGGAAATACAGCTGTCACTAAAAACTGAATCAACTTATGCTAATACAATTGATTTAATACATCTAATACATATATTAATCATATAGTTTTCAAAATATTTCATCCCAATAATCCCTTAAGTCCCATTCCCTTGAGTCAAAGAGTATACATAGATAATCTTCAGAAAATACTACCACTATTGGAGGAAAAATTTTTTGAAACTCTTCTGAGTACGTGCTTTTCAAAGTCAAGAAAGATACAAATGGTGAATATAAATGGATCACTGCACTCATTCTGGTACTTTTAAAGTATGATGAGGCTATATATTCTTCAGGTCATGGCTACCACCATGATTTGGGGCTTGTCATTTCTAATTTCAATGACTCTCTTATAATTCCTCCATGATTTCCAAAGACAATTTTCTAGTTAAAATCTTGCCCTTTATTAAATTAGGCAAATTCCGTTTTCTTGTTCTTAATTAAGATGAATATATAGCCAAATCCAACACAGTAGAAATTGTTTTTAGACTGTGGAACCAGAAATACCCCTTTTTAATGTCATTTCCCTCCATCAGCCTGGTAATTTTAAGCCAAGCTCACTATGAAGAAAAATGAGAGGTAATAAAATACAAAAGCCTAATAAATTTGTAACTTTCATAAAATATAATTACTTGATGCTTTTCTTTAGGGCTTTCTCCAGTTTCTTCACCTGCTGTTTATAAAGTATTAATTCATGCTGTGTGGGCCTGCAGAAAATAAATCATATTGAATACATTCAATTTATTAAATAAACATGTAAGGATATTTAATAATAAACAATAGTGTATACTTTGTTACTTGTCACAAATATGCTTATTAAAATTCTTAAAATATCTCACGACTGCTAGTGAGGGTTCATTGGCCATTGGATTTCTTCTCTATATTTCCTATTCAAAACTTTTTACCCATTTTTATCATTGTAAACCTATTATTTGTTTATATGTGAAATATTTAGTAAAACAAATAGTATTTTACGTGTGTCCCTTATTAATGTCATTCCGCTCTTTTGCATAAGTAACCACTATCCCAAATTCACTGTTCATGATTCCCATGCATGTTTTAAATTTTTACTATTTATATAATCATAATTTTCCATATTACTATGTGGCAGGCTGTTAAAATTTATATAAGAGGTTTATACTATAGGCATCAATGCCCTCTCCATTAAAATATAAGCTTTATGAGAATAAGGTATTCGTTTTGGTCATTATATTATACTAGATGTTCAACAAATATTTGTTGAATTAAATGTCTCATCCTTATTAATCACTGTACACATGTAGAGTCTCATTCTTTTGTAGTAGTATGCTGTATATAAATATACCTTTCTATTGTATTCTATTTAAACTTTTTTAAAAATATATTTTATTGATTTTTTTACAGAGAGGAAGGGAGAGGGATAGAGAGTCAGAAATATCGATGAGAGAGAAACATCGACCAGCTGCCTCCCGCACACCCCCTACTGGGGATGTGGCCACAACCAGGCTACATGCCCTTGACTGGAATCAAACCTGGGACCCTTCAGTCCGCAGGCCGACGCTCTATCCACTGAGCCAAACTGGTTAGGGCTCCATTTAAATTTTTAATTTTCTTCTTCTCCCACAACATAAGGATAAGATGAAATAATATGTCCTAAAGGAATTTGGGATGGGAAACCTACTAGTACAAGAATCTACTACTGAATCAACTCTGAGTTCCTACCCAGTTTTATCTTTTCAATGTAGACTCCTATTTTCTCACTTCCCTTGCCTACCTATGTGTTCTTGTTCCTTCCATCATATGACAGACAACTGACTAAAATGAATATGAGAGTATGAATTTCCTCAAGATTAGTTTTAGAGTAAAAGGGCTAGAATGACTCATTTAACATTTTAAATTCCAGTATGTGTTTACTTTTCAAAGGTTACATAAAAATTACTTAAGTTTCTCTCACCTGGTTTCCAAATCTTTTTGGAGATTCAGCTTTTCACTTAAAAGTGCATCAATCTTAAATTTTGATTCCTTCAGTTGATTCTGTAATGACTGCAACATATTTCATATAAAAAAATAGTTAACTTTCCTACATGATTATTTTACTTTATAAAAAAGTATTTATGAGTCATGTAGTCCCTGTACCAGTAGAAGGCCTTTATAAGTTGGTGAGGCATCAAGACTGCTGTAGTCGTCTTCTTCTGACTGACTTTCATCTTCTTTATATTGCCTATGAAAAAATAGATTTTTTCCATAAGTGTACTGTATCTATCTTCAAAGAAATGCTTTAGCTAACAAAAATTAAATCAATCCAGTAAGATTTTGATAACCCAAATATGAATTAAAATTTAAGCCAAATTTCTTACTTGTCCTCATAGAGAATAGTATTAGGTATTAAGTACTTCTACCTAATAGTAGAGTATATATCTGCTATCACCTTAATTAAAATATAAGATCAACAGAAACCAGAACTTTGTCTTGTTCACCATGATATCTCATTTACTAGAAGAGTATGGAGCCTAAGAGTGAATGAAAAAGCACTTGTTGAATGAGTAAACAAAGCATACTGTTTTTTTCCTTGTAGTACTTTTATGTCACCAAAAAACTGTATGAAAAAATGTAGAGTATAAGTGGACATTTTATCTCCCTTAGCAGATTGCAAAATCCTAGAATGTAAGGACCCTACCTAAAACTTTGTCCTATCTCTGTAGAATCTAACACCATGCCTACAATCTAAAACGTAAGTTTCATTTGAAAATGAGAAGGTCCCTGAAGTTACTTATAATACTGCTTTCTGAATAGAATGAAGCAAGGAGTTACTCTACCATTAGCTGTTCTTTTCTTGTCTTCCCTTCCTCCCTCTTTCACTTTTTCCCCCTTCTTCCCTCCATCTGCTCTCTTTTTAAAAGAGTCTCAAGGGTCTAGAAGGAATCAGCAACCAGCACAGCTCTGTCACTGGTCCTGCTGAGTTTCTGGAAAGTTATTTTTCTTAAGAATACTAGAATGTATGCTTAATCAAAGTGGAGATTTATCTGCTTAGTTTATCATGGTAACCTTAGTCCTTAAACCAGACCATGGCACAAAGAAGGTGCTCAAATAGATATCTGTTAAAAGAACTGTTCCATCTATAAATAATGAAATAGACTAGCTACTGTTTTAATGACCGTATATGAAAGCACTTTAGGTTATTTGGCCTTATATTATTCGGCTATTTTAGGTTAATTGAAGACCATTATTTTTATATTTACCCTTAATTTCTTTTATCAGAGGTAAACTGTGTTTTAGTCTATATGCTTGATTTTTCACTATGACATTTTATCTTTAGCTCATATAAATCTGCACACTAATTAGACTGCATGTTGGTAGATAGCTAATCTAATCATATCACTTTGTGACTATACTCAGTATCTATCTGATGGCCTGATGACATCCAATAGAATAAATTATAATACTTTAAAATATAAAATAAATCCTACTTCTTCTGTAACCAATATTTTGGTGAAATAAATATATATATTTAATAGAAATGCAACAATAGATTTTAACATAAGTAGTAAAATACAGTCTTCAAGATCTTTATTAAAAATTCATAGTTACAGGAGGAGAAACCAAGATGGCGGCATAGGTAAACACCTAAACTGCTGCCTCGCACAACAATTTCAAAACTACAACTAAAAGACAAATGGACATCATCCAGAACCACAGGAAGGCTGGCTGAGTGGAAATTCTACAACTAGAAGGAAAGAGAAAAGCACACTGAGACTCAGAGGAGCTGCAGGAGGCAGAGGTACTGAGATGTGCGCGTGGAGAGGACTGGCAACTGAGTGCGCGGCTGGCTTTCTCAAGCGGGAGGGAGACAAAAGCTCCCGACTGCGCTGAACTCCAGTTCTGGGTGAGACTCTGGGGACCCAGACTCATACGGGGTGAAACTGGATGGTCAGGAAAGAGAAAAGCACACTGAGACTCAGAGGAACTGCGGAAGGCAGAGGTACCGTGGTGCGCGAACGCGGAGAGGGCGGGCAACTGAGTACGCGGCTGGCTTTCTCAAGCGGGAGGGAGACAAAAGCTCCTGACGGCTCTGAACTCCAGTTCCGGGTGGACTCTGGGGATCCAGACTCATTCGGGGAGAAACTGGACTGTCTGGCAACAGCGGAACTCAAGGGCAGCATTCTCTCACAGGTGCTTGCAGCGATTACCACGGGACACTGAGACACAGGGGCCTATTAGGGCAGGGCTGATGGGAAACCAATGCTGTCTGCTCTGCCCTGAGACTCCGCCCCATCCAAGCTGAGCACGGAGGCTTTTGCAAGTCTTGTCTCATAAGGGTGTCTCCAGCACAGAAGTTCTCCCAGCATAGACACAGCTGATCCTCACAGCCAATTGGCCTAGAGGTCAATTCCTCCCAGTGATACCAACAACAATCAAGGCTTAACTACAACAAGACTGTGCACACAAAAAAAAACAAAACAAAACAAAACAAAACAAAACAAAAACGGAAAAAGACTGTGCACACAGCCCACAAAGGGGTGCACCAAGAGTGTCCACCTCAGGTAACTGGGGAGGCTGAGCCACTGGACCCTATAAAACACCTAGCACACAAAGCCACTCTATCAACTCAGGGAAGCAGCCAAAATGCAGAGACAAAGAAACAGATCACAAATGAAAGAAATGGAGGAAAGCAAACAACTGGATATAGAGTTCAAAACCACGGTTATAAGGTTTTTCAAGAATTTTCTAGAAAAGGCCGATAAATTTAGTGACCCTCGAGGATATGAAAAAGGACCAACTAGAAATTAAGCATACACTGACAGAAATAAAAAATATTATACAGAGATCTAACAGCAGACTAGAGGAACGCAAGAATCAAGTCAAAGATTTGAAATTCAAAGAAGCAAAAAACACTCAACCGGAAAAGAAAAAAGAAAAAAGAATCCAAAAATATGAAGATAGTGTAAGGAGCCTCTGGGACAACTTCAAGCGTACCAACATTAGAATTAGGGGGGTGCCAGAAGAAGAGAGAGAGCAAGATACTGAAAACCTATCTGAAGAAATAATGACCGAAAACTTCCCCCACCTAGTGAAAGAAATAGACTTATAAGTCCAGGAAGTGCGCAGAACCCCAAACAAAAGGAATCCAAAGAGGACCACACCAAGACACATCATAATTAAAATACCAAGAGCAAAAGACAAAGAGAATATTAAAAGCAGCAAGAGAAAAACAGTTAGTTACCTACAAGGCGAGCACCCATACGACCATCAGCTGATTTCTCAACAGAAACTATGCAAGCCAGATGGGAGTGGCAAGAAATATTCAAAGTGATGAATAGCAAGAACCTACAACCAAGATTACTCTACCCAGCAAAGCTATCATTCAGAATTAAAGGGCAGATAAAGAGCTTCACTGATAAGAAAAAGCTAAAGGAGTTCATCACCACCAAACCAATATTATATGAAATGCTGAAAGGTATTCTTTAAGAACAGGAAGAAGAAAAAGGTAAACATAAAAATGATGAACAACAAATACATATCTATCAACAAGTGAGTCTAAAAATCAAGTGAATAAAAATCTGATGAACAGAATAATCTGGTGAATATAATAGAATCAGGGGCATAGAAAGGGAGTGGACTGACAATTCTTGGGGAGAAAGGGGTATGGGGGGTGCAGGAAGAGACTGGACAAAAATCGTACACCTATGGATGAGGACAGTGGGAGGGGGTAAGGGCGGGGGGGGGGGGGAACCGGGTGGAGGGGAGCTAAGGGGGGAAAAAAGAGGAACAATTGTAATAATCTGAACAATAAAGATTTATTAAATTAAAAAATTTTTTTTTAAATTCATAGTTACATATTAGGAGATTTCCAAAGCATATTTTAGGTTTCAAAATGCTGACTACTTTTGGTGTGATTCACAACTGGGTAGTATCTTTAAAAATTGCAATACAGGATTAGTTTGTACCTTTGTTTATGAAGTTTTCTAATTTTAGATTCATAGTAGTCAATTAGGCAAAGTAACCTAGAAAACAGGAAATAAATTATTTCAAAATGTGATATTGTAGCATTTACTATTCTTTCTATATAATTTCAAATTACAGTGATAAGTGTACAGATAATCTAGCAAGTTTATAAAAAATTTAAGTGGTTTTGCCAGTATTATACTAAATCATATATTATATTACTTTCAAAGTATAGTTTTAAAAATAACCACATATTTCAGCATATTAAATGTATATTCTCGTTGTCCCAACAGTTCTACCTATAGCAATCGTTCTCACAGAAATATATGCCCCAAGGTTGTAGTCAAGATGAACAAAGTTGCTCATTGTACCATTATTTAGAAAGGTGAAAACACAGAAACAATTTATTCTTCAACAAGGAAAAAGTTAAATAAATAATGGCACATCCATACTATAGAAAATGATGAAGCATTAGAAAAATAATGTATATTTTACATTATTTTACAATAAGGAGTAAGAGAAAAATTAATGTTGCATAGCCAAATGTATACCACTACTATTTTTTAAAGAAATAATTGTATGTGATTTTGTATGTGTATTGAAAAAGAACTCTACAGGTTCTTAACAGGGGGATAATTCTATAATCTAGGGAACAGAGTTGGCTGCAGACTGACTGGTTGGGGAGAAGGCAAGATATTAAAATTTCATCAATGAGCATGACAGCCCTACACAATAATAAACTGTCCCACCCAAAATACCAAGAGCACTCCTGTTTGAAACTATGAAAGGCACAAACCAAACGATTAAAGTGGTTATCTATAAGGTGTGGGAATTAGGAGGGACAGGCAGGTCTATAACATTTTAAACACTTCTATATTATTTGAATTTTTATAAGCATGTACTGCTTTTTTAATTTAAAAAAATCCTCAAAGAAAAATAAAATAACACTATACTTCCACATGTTCTTTTTAAAATAAGAATTCACACTATGTCTCTCCTATCTTGGGAAACTTACCCATCTCCTGCCTTTAGATCTAATTCAACCAATTGTGCTTTTAATATAACTTTCTGGATTAGTCTTTCTTTTCAACTTTCCCCATCCCAACACATACTAGCTTACATATCATCCTTTCTATCCTTCACAAGCCCTCTCATCCCCACACTTCCCCCTTAAGCTACCATTCCATTTTTATCTTTTCCTCCTTAGCAAACTTCATTCATTCTGGGTGATTGTTACCTGCTATCTTCAATAAACTTTTAGTGAGGAGTTATTATGTGTCAAATGGAAGTTCTGAGCAAATAAGACAGGAAGAAGGTAAACATATAAACTGAGGCAGCATGTAACACTTCGTACCACCCTCTCCTTGAAACACTCTGCTCCTTGGTTATCCTGACACCCAAATATAACTTCTCTTCTGCCTCTTTTTTGTCTATCTGAAATTTGGAAGTTTTCTGGAGTTTGGTCCTTCTAACTGCAGCCCTGATACTTCTACATAGCTGGCATAAGGTGCTTAGGTACATGTCCAAAAATTAATTCATCATCTTTTCTCTCCATTCTCCAAATCTAACTTGAAATCTAATAATCTTTCACTCCTCTCCTCCTCTCAACAACTATAGCCAGTCAGTCTGGACAATTTCTGTCCATCTCCGCAATCTCTCTCTTTTAGCCCTAACACAGGCCTTCATTATCTCCCACCTAGACTATTACAGCTCATTACTAACTTGTCTTTCTGTCTCTGGGCTTAATTTCTTTGCTTAGAAATCCTGGGGATTTTTATCCTGCTATATAGAAAGCAGAACCCAATTTATGAGAGATATACATAACCACTCCCAAGATAAAATCAGTTTTAAAAAATGATAAATCTATCCACATATCAATTTATAAAGTAAACATTACTGTCTATCCAAGATGGTATGAGGAACTCTTTTGCAGAGATAAGAAAATACTCTGTTTTGAGTGACAATGCGCTCTTCCTCCTCCTTTGTTAATCTACAGATATCCTTTTGCAAAAAAGCAATAGTCTCTTGTTGCTCCATTTGTTTTCTCTTGTAATGCTGACATTTTGCCTAGAAGAAATTTTTTAAAAAACAATTATAATATGTACATCTAGGACATGCAGTTCTAACAGTATTGTACACAAAGCCATCTTCACAGTTTCTATCAAGCTGCTTCATTCAAGAACTTCAGTACTGAGGCTGTTTTTAAATAGGTACTAGCTCCAGAAACACTGTCATAAATGTAAACATATAACAAGTAAAATAGGTATAAAATAGGGGAATTATAGCTTATAACTGCTTGCATTCAAGGTTTCATAATAGTAAAGGAATCGGAGAATCTCCATAACACTAAAGAAAAAGGAAAGCCATTGGAGAGTATTGAGCTACTATGTTGAGAGCACATTAAAAAGACAAAGCTCAGTGGTTGAGAGTATCGACCTATGAACAGGAGGTCATAGGTTTGATTCCCAGTCAGGGCATATGCCCAGGTTGTAGGCTCCATCCCCTGTGTGGGGCGTGCAGGAGGCAGCCGATCTATGATTCTCTCTCATCATTGATGGTTCTCTCTCTCTCTCATTCTCTCTCCCTCTCCCTTCCTCTCTGAAATCAATAAAAATGTTAAAAAAAACACACACACACACAAGGGGACCCCTAGCTGGTTTGGCTCAGTAGGTAGAGCGTCAACCCTACCTGAAGGGTCTCAGGTTCGATTCCACTCAAGGGCATGTACCTCGGTTACAGGCTCAATCCCTGGCTCTGGTTGGGGCGCGTGCGGGAGGCAACCAACAGATGTGTCTCTCTCACATCAATGTTTCTCTCTTTCTGTCTCTCCTTCTCCCTTCCATTCTCTCTAAAAATCAATGGAAAAGTATCCTCGGGTGAGGATTAACAAAAAAGAAAAGAAAAAGAAAAAAGGCAAGGTGAGAAGCAGCAAAGCCAAGAGAGAAGCCGGGGATAAATGAAGGTGACTTGGACCAGAGTGGAGACTAAAAGAAGAAAGTTTTGGAGAGGAAATACAGGAACTCAGTTGTAGACGTTCTAGATGCCTATATTAGACATCCAGGAGTGATGTCAAGTGGGTATCAGGAAGTAAGGGAAGAGGTCTGGACTATAGATTTAAATTAGGTGCTAAGAAAGACTGAGCATCACCAAGGGAGTTAGAGTATATAGGGAAGAGAAAAGGACTAAGGAATTACTTGTAGGGAATCCCAACACTGAGAGGTTAGGGAGATGAGAAGAATCAGCAGTGGGGTTAGAGGGAAACCAAATGAGAAAATATTCTAGAAACTAAGGGAAGAATATCAAGAAGAAACAGTAATAGGCCAAGTAAAGACCATTGAATTAAGCAACATGGAAGTCACCTGTAACCTTGATGAGCTGTTTTATACTATCATGTAAGAAAATATATAACTCAGTACCTGTAAAGCTTTATGCTCCTTTTGAAGATCTTTTATTTTATTCTGCTGCTGGCAAACTCTATTTAGGGATTCATCCTCCAATTCACCAATTTTGGATTTCACACTCTCCATTATTTGTTCCAAGTCATTAGCTCGTTGTTCCTGATCTACTGCTCGGCATTTTTCTAGCTGAACTTCTTTTCTAATGATACACACAAATCCTTCCTTAGTAATAAACATAAATCACATCAACAAATCTACTCATCTAACAACATAATGAATTTCTAAAATTTCTTTGCTAAGCTATTACCAAAAGATTACCTACTAAAAATATTTATATTTGCGCCCTATCTGGTTTGGCTCAGTGGATAGAACATCGGCCTGCGGACTAAAAGGTCCCAGGTTCAATTCCAGTGAAAGGCACATGCCCGGGTTGCAGGCTCAATCCCCTGTGGGGGACATGCAGGAGGCAGCCAATCAAGGATTCTCTCTCATCATTGACATTTCTATCTCTCCAACCCTTCTTCTCTGATATCAATAAAAATATATTTAAAAAATATATATATGTATTTGCATCTACATAGATACAAAAAATCCAAGAGAGCTCCCCCTCCCCCATTTTCTTACTTAAGCTGCTGATTAGTTTCTATGAGCTCCTGGATCACGTTCTGTTGACGCTCTGTTTCTTCCACCAACGTTTTCAAGTTCTGTCTCATCCTTTGTGATGACCGTCTGTCAAAAACGATGAGATCTATATTTTTTAAAACATAGAATACAAATAGTAAAAATAAAGGTAAGGCAAAAAGATTTTAAGATAAAAAACATTTTAAAGGAAAAAACAGCTTTTTACCATCAGGAGCAAGAATAGGATCGGGTTACCTTTAAGATCTGTTCTTTTGACTAGAACTAAAGGTTTTAAGCCATGCGTCATCAACAGCACATTTATGCTCTCCCATTCTGCTTCTTCCTGCTACAATTACAAAGGAGAGAGAAAAGGATCAAGTTTATGATATAAAATGAAAAAATACCTTCTTGTATATAATTTCCTTTGTTTTCAGAATAACAGAACTTTTTCTCAAAAATTTTAATATGAAGTTTTGTGTACATACAATAATTAAAATTAAAACAAAACAACTAAAAAACACCTTATAATTGCAGTGAATCAAACAGACCTTAGGTTTTTCATTTAACTGAACCAGTTCAGGCCCCACTCAAAAGAAACAACTGCAAACTGAGTTACATTAATTGAATAGTAAAGAGAAGGTGAGTCACTTGGAAATAAGTGTAATTTTTAAAAATATATATATTTTATTGATTTTTTACAGAGAGGAAGGGAAAGGGATAGAGAGTTAGAAACATCAATGAGAGAGAAACATCGATCAGCTAACTCCTGCACACTCCCCACTGGGGATGTGCCCACAACCAACGTACATGCCCTTGACCGGAATTGAACGTGGGACCCTTCAGTCCTCAGGCCAACGCTCTATCCACTGAGCCAAACCGGTTAGGGCATAAGTGTAATTTTAACAATGACTAAGGTCACACACACACACATACACACAAAACATATCTGAATGGTTGGAGCCAATAATTTAAATAGTTTCTTGTAAAATGGATATGATCAAACTATAAAATTGAGTCTGTCCATTCAGGTAACCGATTTGAGTAGAATCATTCTGAGTGATTCTCTTTTTTGTTTGTTTGTTTTTGTTTTTCTGAGTGATTCTCAAGTCTTGTACCCCTGGTTCTAAGTATGTCATTATGCCATAAAGCTGAGAGGGGAACTCTAACTCTCTAGTCCAGGGGTCCTCAAACTTTTTAAACAGGGGGCCACTTCACTGTCCCTCAGACTGTTGGAGGGCCGGACTATAGTTTAAAAAAAACTATGAACAAATTCCTATGCACACTGCACATATCTTATTTTGAAGTAAAAAAACAAAAGGGCAAAAACACCCGCATGTGGCTCACGGGTCGTAGTTTGAGGACGCCTGCTCTAGATTAAGTGAATAAAAACATAATGGGGCCCTGGCTGGTTTGGCTCAGTGGATGGAGCGTCAGCCTGCAGACTGAAGGGTCCCGGTTAGATTCTGGTCAAGGGCGCATGCCCCAGTTGCGGGCTTGATCCCCAGTGGGGACGTGCGGGAGGCAGCCGATCGATGATTCTTTCTCATCATTGATGTTTCTCTCTCTCTCCCCCCTCTCCCTTCCTCTCTGAAATCAATAAAAAATATATTTTAAAAAAACAAAATAAAACATAATAGGAAGAAAAATATAATAAGGACATAAAAGATGGATCAGGCCTGGCAGATGTGGCTCACTGGTTGAGCGTTGACCTATGAACAAGAGGTCATGGTTCGATTTGCAGTCAGGGCATGTGCCTGGGTTGCAGGCTCAATTCCCAGTGAGCAGCTGATCAATGATTCTCTCTCATCATTGATGTTTCTCTCTCTCTCTCTCTCTCTCCCTCCCTCTCCCTTCCTCTGAAATCAACAAAAATATATTAAAAAAAAAAGATGGAACGGAATAATAGAGATAATTTTTTAAATGACACATTTAAATCCCTGATATTGATATCTATAATAATAAAAGCATAATATGCTAATTAGACCAGAAGTCCTTCCAGACGACCATCCAGATGAAGCCGGGGCTGTGAGGGAATCCCGGGTCCCGGGTGCCAGTGGGAAGCCGGTGCTGGCAGCCAGGGGAAGGAAGGCCTACTCTTGCACGAATTTCATGCATCAGGCCTCTAGTAGTTTTATAATGGGCTTTTAATGTTAAGTACAATAATCAATTTTGAAATCACTGTGTGAAGTGCTTTGCATGCTCTTTAAGGTATTAAAGAATATTTGTAAAAAGCCAATTTGAGTGACTTTTCAATGTTTAAATGCTTGAAAAAATATAATTTATACAATAAATACGTTTTTATTACTGGTATAGTATGTAAATACTGTAATAGCTTGAAGGTTAATAAATTAGACAAAGCACGAATAAAAGCATTACTCTCCACTCCAAATGCTCCTCTGACATTAAAGATTCTATCAGGATAAAAAAGGAACATATTACCTTGATGACTCTTTGACAGTATTATGACCCACAGCGCCAAATAAACCTTTTCTTTTGATTGCTGACTTTCTTTCCCTTCTTTATCTTTTCTATACTTCTCCTCCTTCCCCAAACCTTTCCTCTTCTTTATGCTTAGGTCTTCTGGTCACAAAGATTAATGACACAGAACTAGAATTACTACGATAGCCCTGGCTAGGTAGCTCAGTTGGTTGGAGTGTTGTTCTGATAAGCTCCCTGGTCAGGGCATATACAAGAAGCAACCAATAGCCCTAGCCAGTTTAGCTCAGTGGGTAGAGCATCAGCCTGTGGACTGAAGGGTCCTGGGTTCGATTCTGGCCAAGGTCACATGCCCGGGTTGTGGGCTCTATCCCCAGTTGGGGGCATGCAGGAGGCAATCAATGATTCCCTCCCATCATTGATGTTTCTATCTCTCTTTCTCTTTCCCTTCCTCTCTGAAATCATTAAAATTTTTTAAAAAGCAACCAATAAATGCATAAATAAGTAGGACAACAAATTGATATTTCTGTCCCATCCCCCTCTCAAAAATAAAAAAATTTATTACTGATATCTGTTTTAGGAGCCAAAAGCTCTGTGTGGATACCTCAGTGGAGGTCTACCTAGTATGACTCATAATGACAAAATGCTTTGTAAATAATAATGTTATGAATTTTGAATGATCAAGTTATACATGTTGTTCCTTATCTTTTCAATCGATTTTTTTTTTTTAAGAGAGAGAGGAAGGGAGAGAGAAACATTGATCGGTTGCCTCCCGCATGCACCCCAACAGGGGATCAAACCTGCAACCTGGTATATGCCCTGACCAGGAAATGAATCTGCAATCTTTGGTGTATGGGACAACACTCCAACCAACTGAGTTACACTGGCCAGGGCCTCTAATACCTTTTAAGAGAAAGAATAACATCAACTGTTTGCAAATTCTGAAAAGAGCTAAGAATGGCATTTTCCAAAGTATGTGCTGCAGAACACTTTATACTTGAGCCTCCTTTTAGAGACTGGTATCTTAGAGTAATGAAATCATTTAATAGTTTTTAACCCGGCATTTCCCAAAATTATACTATATAATAAAAGGCTAATATGCAAATCAACCAAACGGAGGAACAACCAGTCGCTATGACATACATTGACCACCAGGGGGCAAACGCTCAACGCAAGAGCTGCCCCCTGGTGGTCAGTGTGTTCCCACAGGGGGAGTGCCACTCAGTCAGAAGCTGGGCTCATGGCTGGCAAGAGCAGCGACAGTGGTAGGAGCCTCTCCCGGCTCTGCAGCAGCGCTGGGGATGTCTGACTGACAGCTTAGGCCCACTGTCAGCCGAACATCCCCCAAGGGCTCCCGGACTGCGGGAGGGCACAGGCCGGGCTGAGGGACCCCGACCCCAGTGTACAAATTTTGTGCACCAGGCCTTAGTTTTACTAAATAAAAGAATCTTTTTACTTTATTTTTCAATTACAGTTTATATTTAATATTATCTTGTATCAGTTTCAGGTGTACAGCATAGTGGTTAGATAATCATATACTTTACAAAGTGTTCCCCCAATATTTCCAGTACCCACTTGGCACCATACATAGTTATTACAATATAATTGACTATACTCCCTATGCTGTACACCTGAATCCTTTTAAATTAAGAATCCTTTTAAGATTTTTCACGTTTGTAGATGTAGTATTATTTGCCACCACATATTTTGAAAAACACTGGTTTCAAATATTTCACATTTACCTGTTTTTCAGTCATGAGTCTGTTTGATGATTTACTGGACTGCTGGGCTTTAGGGGCTGCTGGAGATATACTTTTCCTTTGCAGAACCAAAGAAGTAGAGACTGGCAGTGAAAAATTTTGAGTTGCCTAAATTAAAACAGAAAAAAGTGCAATAGGTGTTAAATGAAATTATACTTAAAAGAACCACTACTCTTGACAATTTAAGCCATTCCTGTGTCAAAACTTTTGTTACTTCTTAGAAAGCTAATTTAAAGAATGATTAGAATATACCTTATCTTATAATGTTTTCCTCTAGATATAAAATATGGGGTTTTACACACATACCAACACAAAGAAAAATATTTTTGTTTTAACCCTTTGCACTCGCTTGCTTTTTTCTCGATTCCTTTATTCTAATGCTAACCGTGTCGAGTCACACTCGACATCCGAGTGCAAAAGGTTAACTGGATGTGAAAAGTACATGATGCTAATAAACTGTTATCTTTTGGAAGCTGCTTTTCAAAAAACTAAAAGAATTGTGCCTGACCCAAAAGTTACGGGCCAGTCGAATAATTCACTGGACTGACTCCAAGAGTGAATGGAGTGCCACTTTCTTAGATGGACTTTATTTCTAAATAGATCAGAGGTTAGCAACAAAGGATTCTATTTGACAGGCACACATAGAAGTTTATATTCAGTCTAACCTACCGTCACTTGCTCTCATTATCTAAGAATGTACCATTCTATAGAAAAAAAATTTTTGGGTTGTTCGACATATAGGTATAATTCTTCCCCTCCAGAGGCACAATCCCACATATTCATTAGCATCATGGAATTTTAGAACTTGAGAGGACCTTGAAAATTGTTTAATCCTAAATCTCTAGCTGTTCATAGCTGGCAGAAAAGTGTGTAGGGAGAGCTGCACCAATAGATCAGGTACCAGAGACATCTGAGGCCCAGAGAGGTACAACAATCTTCCAGGACTGATTAGAGGTAGGCCTCCTTCCTGCCAGTTTAATGTTTCATCCAAAGCACCCTTCTGCTTCAGATAGTGAAATCCAACTAAACATTTCATTGGTCACTAATAATTTATTTTTAGCTAAACTTAGTAACATATTACCTATTCTCAAATGCTGCCACTTTTGCAGTTTCACATCAGAGTCCTTACTCCCTTTAAACTCTGGTCTCTTTCAATAACTCAATCACATACTACATTCAACCCTCCTGCCTTTATCCTATATAATAAAGAGGCAATATGCAAATTGACCATCACTCCAACACACAAGATGGCTGCCCCCATGTGGTCAAAGATGGCCACCCCCATGTAGACACAAGATGGCTGCCACAAGATGGCCAGCAGGGGAGGGCAGTTGGGAGGGACCAGGCCTACAGGGGAGGGCAGTTAGGGCTGATCAGGCCTGAAGGGGAGGGCAGTTAGGGGTGACCAGGCTGGCAAGGAAGGGAAGTTAGGGGTGACCAGGCCAGCAGGGGAGGGCAGTTGGTGGGGCAAGGCCTGCAGGGGAGGGTAGTTGGGGGGAACCAGGCCTGCAGGGGAGGGCAGTTGGGGGGAACCAGGCCTATAGGGGAGGGCAGTTGGGAGAGACCAGGCCTGCAGGGGAGGGCAGTTGGGGGTGACCAGGCCAGCAGGGGAGGGCAGTTAGGGGCAACCGGGCCGGCAGGGGAGGGCAGTTAGGGGCAACCGGGCCGGCAGGGGAGGGCAGTTGGGAGAGACCAGGCCTGCAGGGGAGGGCAGTTGGGAGAGACCAGGCCTGCAGGGGAGGACAGTTGGGAGGGACCAGGCCTGCAGGGGAGAGCAGTTGGGAGGGACCAGGCCTGCAGGGGAGGGCAGTTGGGAGGGACCAGGCCTGCAGGGGAGGGCAGTTGGGGGTGACCAGGCCAGCAAGGGAGGGCAGTTAGGGGTGACCAGGCTGGCAAGGGAGGGCAGTTAGGGGTGACCAGGCTGGCAAGGGAGGGCAGTTAGGGGCAATCGGCCCGGCAGGGGAGCAGTTAGGCATTGATCAGGCTGGCAGGGGAGAGGTTAGGGGGTGATCAGGCTGGCAGGCAGGCGAGTGGTTGGGAGCCAGCAGTCCTGGATTGTGAGAGGGATGTCTAACTGCCCGTTTAGGCCCGATCCCAGTGGTCGGACATCCCTTGAAGGGTCCCAGATTGTAGAGGGTGCAGGCTGGGCTGAGGGACACCCCCGCCCCCATGCACAAATTTCGTGCACCGGGCCTCTAGTTTTAAATAAAGATCCTTTTAAAAAATGCCAGCCAACTTCAGTTACTAGCTTTTTAACTTTTCATTCGAAAAATTTTTCAAAAAATACACAAAAGTAGAGAGACTATAATGAACTCATGTATTCATCAATCCAGCTTCAATAACATTCTTCTATTCTTGTTACATTTCTTCCTTACCTACTTATATTTCGGTAAACATGTCTAACAAATATAGACTCATTATCACACCCAATAAAAATATCAGTAATTCTTTACTATTACCTAATATCTAGTCCATGTTCAATTTCCCCCAAATACCTTGTGATTTTTTTTCAAATAAGGTCCATATATAGCACTCTTAAGTTCCTTTTAATTTTTAAGTCCCAGTCTCCTTTTTAATATGGCATTTATTTGTTAAAGAAATAGGCCATTTGTCTTCAGAGTTACCCGCATTTCATATTTAGCTTATTGCATTATCATTTAACATATTTCTCCATCTCCTATATTTCTTGTAAACTGGTTATATCTAGAGGCTTTATTAAATTCCAGTTCAGTATTTTATGGCAAGAATAATTTAGAGGTAGTGCTGTGTTCTTCCAACTGCATCACCATTAGTAATCAGCCAAAGTTTTAAAGTGGGAAGAATACACCATGTAAACCAGACATAACGTTAGTAGACATCAATGTAATAGAATCTTCCAAAAAGCATGGAGCCACATATTCTAACAGTCTTCCTAATCGCCACCCTGGATCTCTCTCAAATCTTCAAAATGCCATCTCCCTCCATGTTCAAGGCCTAAGAGTTCAATCTCTTCTTCACTTAGTTAACTCATACTTGACCTTCTGATGTCAGCTCAAATTTCCTTCTTCAGGGAAATCTCCCCTGATTCCATGACTAGATCAGGTTCTCTTGTTATATGCTCTTGTAGCACTATAAAGAATAAAGTATAGAGGTTTAGAGTTCAGAGTCAGATGGCCTGAGTGACTACCAGCTTAACCATTTATTAAACTGTGACATGGACAAATTCATTAACATCTTTGAGCCTTGATATCTTCATTTGTAAAAGAGTAATAATAATATCTATACCTCAGCAGTTGAATTAAGTCAGACAACATGTAGAAAGTATTTAGTACAAGTGCGTGACACATAGAAATATATAGATAATTGGTAGTTGTTATATGTAAGTATGCTGAACAAAATGGAACTTACCTAAGCATACAATCATATATTATCTTAGACCTTTTTCTACAAATTACTCAACTATCTGTTACAAGTTGTTTTACATAATATGTCTAGGTAAAACTAAATTCCAGGACATTAATAGTCTTTTTTTTTTTTTTGGTAATAGTCGAATAGGCAATCTGCCTCTAAGAAAGCCAAATAAAATACTTTTTCTTTTCTTTTTTTTAAATAAATTTCAGAGAGGAAGGAAGAGGAAAAGAGATAGAAACATCAATGATGAGAGAGAATCATTAATTGGCTGCCTCCTGCATGATCGAGCCCGAAACCTGGGCATGTGCCCTGACCAGAATTGAACCTGGGAACCTTTAGCCCACAGGTCAACGCTCTATGCACTGAGCCAAACCGGCTAGGGCCTTTTCTTTTTCTTAAAAGCATTGAAGAACTAACAAGATAATGAGGAATTACCAGGACAAAAAAAATCACAAAGATGAGAACACACTTTTTCTCTGAAGGCATTTACCAAATCCAAAGAAAAAACTGTGAGAACGAGCGCTAAAGAGCAAAGCCAGCTACCTTCAACAAATCAACGAATGACAAGTGCTGGCGAGGATGTGGAGAGAATGGAACCCTAATACAATACTGGTGGGAATGCAGACTGGTGCAGCCACTGTGGAAAACAGTCTGGCCCGGCTGGGTGTAGCTCAGTGGTTGAGCATCAGCACAGGGACCAAGAGGCCAATGACTGGATTCCCAGTCAGGGCACATGTCCGGGTTTCGGGCTCAATCCCCTGTGGTGGGCGTGCAGGAGGCAGCTGATCAATGATATTTCTCTCATCATTGATGTTTCTCTCTCTATCCCTCTCCTTTCCTTTCTCTCTAAAAAGTCAATAAAAACATATTAAAAAACAAACAAACACAGTATGGAGTTTCCTCAAAAAATTAAAAATAGAACTGCCATTTGACCCAGTGGCCCAACTTCTAGGAATATATCCTAAGACTCCCAAACACCAATCATAGAATATATGCACCCCTATGTTCATAGCAGCACAATTTCCAATAGCTACTAGTAAGATCTAGAAACAGCCCAAGTGCCCATCAGCAGACGAGTGGATAAAAAAGCTGTGGTACATTTATACCATGGAATACTATGCAGCAGTGAAAAAAAAAGAATCTCTTACCCTTTGAGACAGCATGGAGAGACCTGGAGAGCATTATGCTAAGTGAAATAAGTCAGTCAGAGAAAGACAAGTATCACATGATCTCACTCATATGTGGAATCTAATGAACAGAATAAACTGATGAACAAAATAGATCTAGAGACACAGAAGCATGGAACTGACTGACGAATCTCAGAGGGAAAGTGGGGGGGGTGGGGAGGAGGAGGGAGAATTTTCCAAAGAACTTATATGCATGACCCATGAACACAGGCAATAGTGTGGTAAAGGTACGGAATGGGGGTGGAGGAGTAGAAGGGGAAAAGGGGGAACACCTGTAATACTTTCAACAATAAAGATAATTTTTAAATAAATATATAATAAAAATGTTTAAAAAGAGCAAAGCCACCCTATTTAAAATTGCTGCCTGGAAGGGCTACAGCTCTCAGGAGAAAGGTGAGCAAGAAGTAAACCATCCCTGCCATGAACTGAAACCTGGCTTCCACTTCTCTATTTCATTCCATTATCTCAACAAGGTCCCAAATTAATAGTGCTTCCAAGCACCTGGCAGAGCAAATGAAATCTCTGGAAAAAGGCCTCAAATTATCCCCACCAAAAAAGTTTCAAGTGCAATATCCAGAAAACAGCCAAAGATAACCAAGACATATAGGAAACAAGACATAAGGAGATCAGAAGCAACAGTAAAAAAACAAACAAACAAACAAAAAACAAAGAAAGACTTCTAATATTGTAATTATTAGGCACAGACCATAAAATAACTACGCTGACAATGTTCATAAAAATAAAAACTTGAAACTTCTGGCAGAGAACTAAAACTGAAAGGAAACAAAACATATTTGAAAAAGAATAAAAACTTTAGAACAAAAAAGTTACAGTAACTGAAATTAAGATCTTAAATCACATGCTTAACAGTAGATTAGAAAGAGCAGAAGAGAAAATTAAATTAACTAGAAGGGAAGTTAGAAGAGACTACCACCTTTTTAGTTCTCTATGCTGCATTCAGGAAAACACAGAAAAGATTAAACTTTAAATGAAGGGAACACTGGCACATCCAAGAAAGAGGAAAAAATGGAGCAGCAGCAGCATTTGGAGATAAAACTAAGAAGTTTTGAGAGCCATTAAAATAAAAGTCCACAGATTCTAGAAGCTCAACATAATCTTGCATCAGGATAGAAAAAAAAAATCACTCCCAGGCATATATTAAAGTATAAAAAAAAATCTCAAAAGCAATTAGAGAAAAAAAAGATTATCATGAAAGAAGTGACAGAACATCAGCTAACTTTTTAAAAAAAAAAGTATTTTATTGAATTTTTACAGAGAGGAAGGGAGAGGGATAGAGAGTTAGAAACATCGATGAGAGAGAAACATCGATTAGCTGCCTCCTGCACACCTACCACTGGGGATGTGCCCGCAACCAAGGTACATGCCCTTGACCGGAATCGAACCTGGGACCTTTCAGGCCGCAGGCTGACGCTCTATCCACTGAGTCAAACCGGTCAGGGCATCATCAGTAACAATGAAAACTAAGAGTAGACTAATATCATCAATGTGCTGAAGAAAAATTTGCCAATTTAAAATTCTAAACCCAGTGAAAATATTCATTAATAATAAAGACAAAGGATATTTTCAAACAAAACAAATATGACAAATCTGCTCTATAAAAAATTCTAAAGATGCTTCATGTAGAAGATTCCTTGATACAAAGAAAGAGCTGTAGAAAGGAATAAAGATCAAAGAGTCCAGCTGGTGTGGCTCATTGGTTGAGCATCGACCTATGAACCAGGAGGTCACGGCTCAATTCCTGGTCAGGGCACATGCCTGGCTTGTGGGCTCAATCCCCAGTGTGAGACATGCAGGAGGCAGCCGATTAATGATTCTCTCCTATCATTGATGTTTCTATCTCTCTTACCCTCTCTGAAATCAGTAAAAACATTTTAAAAAAGAAATAAAGCCCAGAAACAAACCCACACATATAAGACAAAGGTGAGAAAGTGATTCAGCAGAGAAAGGATAGTCTCTTTAAAAATAGTGCAGCCAAAACCGGTTTGGCTCAGTGGATAGAGCGTCGGCCTGCGGACTGAAAGGTCCCAGGTTTGATTCAGGTCAGGGGCATGTACCTTGGTTGCGGGCACATCCCCAGTGGGGGGTGTGCAGGAGGCAGCTGATAGATGTTTCTCTCTCTTCGGTGTTTCTGACTCTCTATCCCTCTCCCTTCCTCTCTGTAAAAAAATCAATAAAATATATTTTAAAAAAATAAAATAAAATAAAAACAGTGCAACTGGGTATCTATGTGCCAAAAAAACAGACTTTGATTCATACCTCACACCATAAACAAAAATTTTCTCAAAATGAATCATAGACATCTAAAAACGTAAAAATACAAAGTGTCTAGAAAAAAAGCATAGAAAACCTTTGTGACCTTGCAATAGGCAAAAATTTCTTAACTATATCATCAAAAGCATGATCCATAAAAGAACAAATTTGGCTTCATAAAAATGAGAACTTGCCCTGGTTTGGCTCAGTGGATAGAACATTAGCCCACATGATTATAGCAAGTGCTTAAAAAAAAAACACAACAAAAACAAAAATACATTCAACTAAATCCAATGCCCTTTTTTGATAAAAACTCTCAGCAATGTGAGAATAGAGGGACCATACACAATAAAAGCCATAAATGACAAACTTATAGCCAACATCATACTCAATGGGCAAAAACTAAAACCATTTCCCTAAGAAGAGGAACAAGACAGGGATGCCCACTTTCACCACTTTTGTTTAACAATACTGGAAGTCCTAGCCATAACAATCAGACGAGAAGAAAAAGATAAAACGAATCCAAACTGGAAAGGAGGAAGTAAAACTGTCATTATTCACAGATGACATGATATTGAACATAGAAAACCCTGAAGACTCCATAAAAAAACTACTAGATTTAATAAATGAATTCGGCAATGTAACAGGATACAAAATTAACACCCAGAAATCTATGGCATTTTTATACACCAATAATGAACTCACAGAAAGAGAAGCTAAAAAAACAATCCCATTTACCATTGCAACAAAAAATGTAAGATACTTAGGAATAAACTTAACCAAGGAGGTAAAAGACCTGTACTCAGAAATCTACAGGATGCCCGGCTGGCGTGGCTCAGTGGTTGAGCATCGACCTATGAATCAGGAGGTCACAGTTCGATTCCCGGCAGGGCACATGCCTGGGCTGCAGGCTCAATGCCCCAGTGTGGGGCGTGCAGGAGGCAGCCAATCAATGATTCTCTCTCATCATTGATGTTTCTATCTCTCTCCCCCCGCCCCCTCTTCCTCTCTGAAATCAATAAAAATATTTTTAAAAAACACAAAAATGAAAACTACAGTACATCAAAAAAAGAGACAGAGGGGAAAAAAAACAAGTGGAAGAATATACCGTGTTCATGAATTGGTAGAATCAACATAATTAAAATGTCCATACTACTCAAAGCAATCTATAGATTCAATGCAATCCCTATTAAAATACAAATATCATATTTTACAGATCTAGAAAAAACATTCCAAAAATTTATATGGAACCAAAAAAGACCCCAAATAGACACAGCAATCTTGAGAAAGAAGAACAAAGTTGGAGACATCAAGTTATACTACAAAGATACTGTACTCAAAATAGCCTGGTACTGGCATAAGAACAGGCATATAGATCAATGGAACAGAACAGAGAACCCACAAATTGACCACTATGCTCAATTAATATTTGACAAAGGAGGCAAGAGCATACAATGGAGTAAGGATAGTCTCTTCAATAAATGGGGTTGGGAAAACTGGACAATGCAAAAAATGAAACTAGACCACCAACTTACACCGTACACAAGAATAAACTCAAAATGGATAAAGGACTTAAATGTAAGACATGAAACCATAAAAATCTTAGAAACCATAGGCAGCAAAACCTCAGACATCTCTCATAGTAATATGTTTACTGATACATCTCCAAGAGCAAAGAAAACTAAGGAGAAAATAAAAAAAAATGGGACTACATCAAAATAAAAAGCTTCTGCACAGCAAAAGAAACCATCAACAAAATGACATGATTACTTACTACAATGTTATTTATAAAAAAAAAATAGAAACAAACTAGATATTCATCAATTAGGAACTGGTAAATAAATTCTGGTAACATACAATGTACCAGGGTAGACAAATGAAATATTATGTAGATGTAAATATAAACAATAATGCTCTTCACGTACTGGTTATGAATTATCTCAAAGACATATTTGTTATTAAAAATCAAGTAGAGGACAGTACATAATTTTCACTGGGTGGGAAAAGTATAAATGCACATAATTTCTTGTTTATGTATAAATGCTTTCCTAAAAAAAAAAAAAAAAAAGAAATACAGTAAACAAAAAATATTTTTTTACTTTAGGGAAGGACCAGAATTATTAAAATAGTGACTTAAGTGAATATTTTCAATATATATATGCATTCAAATAGGAAAATTCAACTTTGTGAATGTCTAACATTGTCAATATTTACATTAAAATGTAAATTTAATAATATCTAAACTGGAAAAAAAAGGAAATAAAGAACCAATTTATAATCTTGAAAACTGGTAAGTAAATGGTAGGAATCAAGAATAAATGCTGCCTTTCCTGAAGGAATTATACTGCTGCCTATCCAAATGATAGATAAGGGACTAGTACTCCAACCAATAAGTGAAAAAGATATGATAGAAATACAATACCACTATTTCACCTTCAGTGAACAGATATATAGGCATCAAGTAGCACCAGCTGCTGAGATCAGGGAGAGAGAAACAAGGACACATTATGCACCTCCTATGGTCTTGCCAACCACCATTTAGACAATTGCCAAGGGGATGACTAAGTCTGATCCAGTCTGCAATCCAACTACTAATGTGCAGGAACTACCCATATGAACTATACATGATTATACAATCAGCAAAATCCAGACTGTAAGATATACAGGTCAAATGACTCAGGTTCTTTATCAGGAAAAAAAAATTTTAAGAAAAAGAAAGAAATAGAGAGAAAAACTACAAATTAAACATTTTTTAAAAATTTTAATGGGCAAAACTACATTATAATATCTAGGAATATACAATATGCATTTATGCATTTATGAAAAAAATGTTGTTTTAAAACACAAGGAAGCAATTACTATAAAAGTAAGAAGAATGGCTACTAATGGAAGTAGCTGTGCTTGGGATGGGGCAACAGAGCAGCTGTGGCATGGCTAGTACTGTTCTACACCCTGACCTAGATGGTACTGTCTTTTAATAATTCATTAAGCTATGCATCTGGTATGTGTGTTCTACTTGATTTCATAATAAAATTCATTTTACTATTTAAAAATTGTATCTATAATAATAAAAGCATAATATGCTAATTAGTCCGGACACCCTTCCTTCATGACAAAGCCGCGGTGGGGGGGCTGAGGCAGAGGGTAGCCGCCTCAGGCCCTTGCACAAATTCATGCATTGGGCCTCTAGTTAAATAATAATAAAAGTAAAGGAAATACCAAAAGAAAGCTGGTATAATTTTGTAGCCAAACTGCCTATGTTTGAATTGTGGATTCTGCCACACAGCCAGGAAAAGTACTAATCTCTCTGTGCCTCAATTTCTTTATCATGAAGTGAGAATAACAAAAGTGTTTAGCTCATAGTGTTGTTGTGAAGATTAGGAGCGTTAATATACAGGCATACCTCAAGAGATATTGCAGGTTTGGCTCCAGACCACCATAATAAAGCAAGTCATACAAATTTTTTGGTTTCCCAGCATATATAAAAGTTATGCTTACATTATACTCTATTAAGTGTGCAATAGCATGATGTCTAAAAAATGCACATACCTTAATTTTAAAATACTTTATTGCTAAGAAATACTAACCATCATCTGAGCCTTCAGAGAGTTGTAATCTTTTTGCTGATAAAGGGTCTTATTTTCAATTTGTAAAAAATACAATATCTGTGAAGTGCAGAAAAATTAAGTGCAATTAAACAAGGTATGCCTGTAGAAAGGAAACAGAACAGTGCCTGGCACATAGCAGGACAGAGGCGGTGATTAGAGTTAGGGGGTGATCAGCTGTGTTAGCTTAGATATTTAACCTCTCTGGGCTTCAATTTCCTTAACCTGATAAAATTATTAGGAAGTCAAAAGGAAATATATGTATTATACCCAGTATAGCAGTATAGCAGTCAATAAACAGTAGATTTGCCCTGGCCTGTGTGCTCAGTGCTTAGCAGGGGTCCTCAAACTTTTTAAACAGGGGGCCAGTTCACTGCCCTCAGACCGTTGGAGGGCCGGACTATAGTTTAAAAAAAAACTATGAACAAATTCCTATGCACACTGCACATATCTTACTTTGAAGTGAAAAAACAAAACGGCAAAAACACCCGCATGTGGCCCGCGGGCCGTAGTTTGAGGACGCCTGGATTAGAGCGTCAGCCCCTACACTGGGTTCAATTCCCAATCAATGGCACAAACCTGGGTTGTCGGTTGGTCCCCTGGCCTAAAAGCAATGGAAAAATACCCTCTTTTAAGAATTAAAACAAAACAAAAAAACACCAATAGATTCTTTCCATGGTCTCCCAACATCCACAGAGTCATCTGTCACATTAGGCATACCTCAGTCACAGCACATTCCTCTTGCACTTTTTATCTGGTCATTCAAGTTGATTTCAATGAAATGATCACCCAGTGAATCTCACGTTCGAAACTGGATCTTCATCTAGGTTTCAAAAAAAAAAAAGGCCAAAATCTTAAAATGTCCAACCTCCTAGTAAGAATGGTCTTGTGTTACTCCCAGAGCAGGAATTCATGGTACTGGTAACCACTAAACTGAGGCTGAACAACTGAAGTAACTGCTAATGGACTCCGATGCTCACCACCCCTTCCTAACTTTCCTCTCCCTGCTGGGGTCCAAATCTATCTTTCATTAATTCTGACTCCTGGCTTCACAGGTAGGGTCTTCTCATTTGCAAGGGCACTAACAAGAAGCGTGCTCAGAGACTCAGAGAGATAAATACCACTGAACATAAAAGGCAAGGGCATCAATTCCACCTGTAACCAAATGCTCCTTTTGAGGGATCCATACTGTGAAATTCATGTGTCAATAGTTTGCAGCAGCCCTTCCCTACTCAGCTGTGACAGGAAGAGCTGCAGGAAGAGAGGAAAAGCTTGCCACCGCAGAAGCTGTAGCTGCAACGGGTCTGGGGCTTTTTTGATACCTCACCTTAAGGAAGACTTTGGGCATAGGGGTTGCAGGGTAGGAGTTGGTTCGCATGTGGCATAGAAAGCCAATGCCAAACACAGCTGTATTTCTGGCACTGTCCAGGTTTCCCAAGAGCCCTTTGGTAACTTACCCGTTACAGTGCACCGTACATTAAACTGTAAATATTTTTCACCATTTGGGAGGTGGGGGAGAAGCTAGAAATAACAAACCATGGCGAGTCACTGTTCTTTCTCAAGTGGGCCACGTTAAAGTCTGTGATTAGCTTTCTCAAAGGCATGTCGTTCACATTATTGCAACAAATGGAATACGCATTGTTTTCAAAGTCTCTACTGTCTATCAACTGCAAAAGCTCTATTCCAAAAATATGCCAACACGCTGTGTAATGTTCCTAAAAAGAATGGAATCTCCCACAAATAAGGAAATGCAGTTAGAACTGGATATGGTCTCAACCCGATCATCCTGCCCCAGGAGAGGTTACATAAAAGGCCCGAACACACCTCTCCCCCTTAGAAGCCGAGCCCCAGTGGGTTTGGCTCCCTCTCCCCCAAAGTGGGGTCAGATGGCAATACAGAAAGTAAAACAACAGCAACAAATGGGTAATGCCTGCGCGGTGTTTAATACCGTTACAGTCTGAAAATAAAAGGGGCGGTAGACACCCTTTCTGGCTGGTCCCTGCATTCCGGGCCTCTTGGCCTCTGACGTTTCCACCTCACGGACTTCCTTCAGAGAATCAAATCGGACGCCCCATAAAGTCAGATGCGCCCGGAATCAGGGAAGAGCGGGAAGAAACCGGAGAAGAGGATAACACTTACCTGCCACCCACTCGCACACACGGCCCCCGCCTTCGGCTCCGAGCGCTCACCAGCCGCGCAACCTTCCCAGACGCCCGCTGGCCTACAATTTACCCAGAGCCCAGAGCCCGGCGGCGCGGCACCACCAAACGCAGCGATGGTCAGCCGGTGTGCCGCCGGGATCGCCGACACCTGCAGCCCCTGTTTACTCGGGCACTGACTCTTCCCCCTTCCACTGTCCAACACAATAGCCACCCGGCGCGAACGAGTCAAAATTATACCTTTGTTTATTATATTAGCAATATATATATATTTTAAATTTTTAATTTTTTTTGATGTGCCGCAGAATTGTAGTTATTAGTTTACGTGCCATGAGATGAAAAGGGCTGAAAGTCGCTGCTCTAAGATTGACACGGATTGCCCCATTTAACCTCCTCAACCCCCACGCCGGGCAAGAATGACCGGCTGTGCTCGGTAAACGAAGAAATCGCGGCGCCGAGGCGTTACGCCAGCAGCCACAGATCACAAAGCGGGGGGGGGAGGGAGGGGACCAGGTTCGCCCGGTACCCGATCCTAACCCACGACTGAGATTTTTTAATCGGCGCGAACCCGTCCCCGGCGGCTCCTCTCTGGGGACCACGACAAGGGTCAGTGTGACCACTCGCAGGGCCCAGAGGAAGCCGATTCTGGGGGTGCTTCGCAGAGGAACTTCAGCCGCCGCCTCCGCGAACCCCGAGCGCCGCACTCACCTTCCGCGGCCGCCCGTCTCCCACCAGCAGCGCGCCCAGCTGGGCCGGCTCCGCCGCCTGGGGCCCCGCCTCCGCGACCGTTACCGCGCTGTGGGAGGCCGACCAATCGAGCCCGAGCAGGTCGAGGTGTCTCCTCCTGCCCCGCTTCCGGACGCCCGCGAGCGATTGCTCGGGCCGCACGGGGAGGCTGGATGTAAGCCCCGCCCCGCGCCCTCTGGTTGGCTCCGCTGCTGGGGGCGGGGCTTACATCAAAGCAGTTGTAAGTTTGGGCGCGGCGTTGCCATCTGCGCCTGCGCACTTCCTCCACACCTGTACTGCGCTCTGGGCTCGCAGGTGTTTTACCACCCACCTGGAGTTCTCCTTTGTCCGGGCGACTTGCTGGTAAGAAATACCCATTTAAGGCTATCGGTGAAAGGGAGGCCCGGGGCACGTGGCCACCACAGACTGCCCGCCCGACACCTACACCCGCCCTAATTGTGAGCTCTTGCTGCACGATCCATCAGCTGTTTTCTATGTTCCAGACCTGGCTGAGCACGGCGGCGTCTGGCATTTGGAGGACCCTAAAAGCGTTTGTTGATGACATTTTACCCTCCCACTCATCACTTTCCAAATCTCCACAAAATGTCAGGACCTACATCGGGCTCCAGAGGTGCAGAGGTGGCTGACTGGAGATACTCAAAAGTCTAGTTAGGGAGAATGGGTATACACTCTGAAATTAAGAGACATTGTGATATGATCAGAGAAGGCTGTGACGGGCCCAGGAGGGACAGAGGAGGAGGCTTACCTAAGTCAGTCACTAAAGTCTTCCGAAACCAGTGGTTCTCAACCCTGGTTGTGCATTAGAATTAACCGGGGAGCTTTGAAACCCGTGTTGCTCACGCCTCAGACCAATTAAATCAGAATCTCCAGGGTGGGACCCAGGTGTCCATAGTTTGGAAAGCTTCCCAAGTGATTCTACTGTGCAGCCATACTTGAGAATGGCAAACCTGGAGAAATACTTAAGAAGAATGACTCTAATGATGAATAAGAATTCTCCAGCAATACAGGGGAGAAAAGTTAGAGAAATTTTTCATGTGCAAATTAATAACTCAAAAGCACATTATTATAATGCCTATTTCACAAGTGCTTAGCAAACCTTACCGTTTTGTTGTTGTTTTTTGTAATGAAGCCTGGCTGGGTCCCTTCTATGTAGCTCATATCTACCCTCCCTAAAAAACCTAACTCCCCAAACACTTACAAGTATTATGGAACTTACTGAGGGCTTCCTGAGAAAGTTGAAGAATGTGTTGCATCACTAGAGAGGCTGAGGAGGAAAGCCTCAGGAATTATGCTAAGGAGCTGGGACTCTATCTTGGAGGTGATAGGAAACAATAGGCAAGTTTTCAAAAGAGGCATGAATTGTAAAAAAACAACAACAACTGTAAAAACAGCTCCAACAATGTACAAATATGAACTGCTGTCATTGCATCATATAGCCACATGATGTCGCTGTTAACAGCCTGTATTTTCCAACTGGTTAAATGATGCAGGTCTGCAATGATGCAGGTCCCACAAAGGCCAACAAGGCTTCTCCCACACAAGACATGAGCCATGGTATCGCTCACAGGAAGGTCTTAGGTTCATAGCTCAATACTTTCGGGCCCATACACAGCCTTATTCCAGGCAGCTGGGACCACTGTGAGTCTGATCTCTGTGTCTGGCCCCCATGCAAAAGGGGATTACCATAACTGGAATTGGCAGTGGGGTAGGTGTTCCTTAAATCACATGGGTTGGAAGGTGGAGGCAACTTAAGTAAAACTGAAGTCCTGTAAGCAGTGAGAGGACAGTGGATGCTAGATGAACAGATCACCAGTATCCACAATTTTCAAAGCACAAGAAGCCTGATTGCTCTCTATTTCCTAACAATAGAGAGCTCCCTCTCTCATCACTCCTGGATTTTGTGTGTAGCAAGTGGAGGGGAGGAAGCTCTATATCATTGTCCTCCAAAGAAATCCCCTTCTTATGGACCACCAAGGTATAGCTCAGGCAAATATAGTAATAACAAATACTCAAGAACCTATACAGAATAACCATAGTTATATTAATTGAGCCCTTAAAATGTGCCAGGCTCTGGGACATTTTCATCTTCTAACTTGACTCTTCACAACAACTGTAGTGTAAATACTGTTATTATCTTATGTTACAAATTATCAAATTAGGAAATAGATGAAAAAAATAAAACACCACAAACAAACCAGACTTGCTTAGGTCTCACAGCAAGTATGTGGCAGAGCCAGGATCTGCAATTAAAATTCTGGCTCCAGCACCTATTTCATCAATCACGTGACCATACCACTTCTCATGATGGGCATCTGCTCTACTGTAAGTTGGTGTATGAACTTATTTTCATTTGCAATTATTTCATCTGTCTCTATATTAGTTATCTATTGATGTATAACAATAAATTACCCCTCATCACAGCAGCCTAAAACAAACATTTACTATCTCAAAATTTCTGTGGGTCAGAAATATAGGAGTGGCTTAGCTGGATGGTCTGGACAGAATCTTTCATGAGTTTGCAGTCAACCTGTTGGCCAGGGCTACCATCTCAAGGTTCAACAGGGGCTGAAGGATTTACTTCCAAATTCACACATGTGGCTGCTAGCAGGACTCAGCTCAATCCTTGTCATGTAACAAACAGATAGCTGCCATTCACGGTACCATTTAAATAATTTTTAATAGCAGGACTATATCCAGACCCAAGAATATTTACTTATGTATATAATTTCTATATAACTACTAGACGCCCGGTGCACGAATTTGTGCATGGGTGGGGTCTGGCTGGCCTGCCCCGAGGGGCCCACCATCGGAGGGGCCGAGGGCAGTTGGCCAGCCGGCCCCACCCCTGATCTGGTTGTTGGGGGCCAGTCGGGGCCCGGATCAGGCTGGTTGGCTGCCGCAGTGCACGTCATTGCCACCGGTCATTATGGTCGTTCTGCCATTCTGGTTGCTGGGCTTTTATATATAGATAGATAGAAAGTGGACTTGGAAGGTAACATCACATTCATGAGAACATTGGCCTTTGGGGAGGAGAAGAATATAATGGTGTTGGGATTGAAAGTCAAATAGGGTTTTATCTGCAACATTTTCTTCTATTAAGATTTTTATTGAGTCAATATTTAATGATGGTCAGTCAACTCTGGGTAGCAGGAATGTAGGAATTATATTCTGTTCTCTATATTTTAAAATATAGAGAACAGAATATAATTTTCAAAATAAACAAGATATTCCCTGGCCGATGTGGCTCAGTTGGTTGGATGTTGTCCCATGCACCAGAAGATTGCTAGTTTGATTCTCAGTCAGGGCACATGCCCAGGTTGCAGCTCGATCCCCCACGGGGAGTGTGCAGAAGGCAGAAGGCAGCCAATTGATGTTCCACTCTCACATCTCTGTTTCTCTCTCTGTTCCTCTCCCTTCCTCTCTCTCTAAAAATCAATTTTAAAAATCTTTAAGAAAATAAAAATAAACAAGATACAAATTTTCAAACTCTTAACCAATTGAAACATATGTCTGTACTGCCTTCCTTTGGCTCTTTACTCTAATTGAGGGTGTATCTACAAACCCCACTCTCCACATGACTCGGACCAAACCTATTTTCTCCTCAGATTTTCTGGTTTGAAGTTTTACAAAATCTCCTTGGTTTGCTGCTTCTCCACTTTCTGTGTTTGTGCCACAGCCTCCTTGAGCTGAGGGAGAGCTGGCCAGCAGCATGAGGCTATAGTTACTGGCATTGGTTCTGACACACGATCCTCTGAGGTCAGAATCCTGGGTCCTGAGCTCATTTCTAAAGTGCCGGTGCCTCTTCCTTTAACATAACCAGTAGTCACCCTGGAACAATTCTGGAAGTGCACATGGAAATCTTAAATCTGTAGGCATCAGATTATGTAACCCTTTCCTTCTATTCTGATCTCCATTCATGCTGTTTAAAAAACAAGTTCAGAAAATCAGTCAATCCATTAACAATTCCCTTTTCAAAAGGAGGCCCAATAAAAACATGGACTCTTGTGAATTAAAGCATTTTTAGCTGCTCTCTTAAAATAAATCACTGATGTCTAAGGGCAAATTGGTAAGAGGCCATTTAAGAAGAAAGAGAAGCATATAGGTACTTCCTGGGAAACAAAGAAACAACTCAGAGTGAGAATAAAGTCAAAAGCAGGGTACCTCTGAATGAATGAATATGTTTTGTACTCAATCTCAATACCTTTCACAGTGTTTTGTTCAGACTTTATTTTCCTCCATAACAATCCTGTCTGGTTACAATTCACTATTCCTACCTCCAGTGTCCTGGACGGAGGGAATCAGTAGGTAGAAAATGCAGGTATGTTCCTTAATTCCAGGTATCCTAGAAACTGGACCCAAAGAGAAAATAGTGGTTATCTGCGGAATCACAAACTGCCTTGCCTTTTCTGGGTGCAGACCTGGATGTACCTTATGAGCTGACTCTGGTGTCCCTGGACAGAGAAACTTTCCAGGCCTCGAAGACAGGGCTCGGATTTTTCTTCAATCAAAATGAACACTTTTCTAATAAGGTCCTATTAACATGAGCATTTCAAATTCCCCAGGCCTGGCTCCACAAGCTGTCATTTGGTGTAAATGTAATCACTGGGCTGTTGAAAGACCTATAGGTAATGATATACAAGACATATAGCAAGTATTCAATTACACGTATTGGTTTTATAAAAAATATCCAGATTCCTAAAGTTTCTCAAGAAAATCTGATTCTTCATTAACATATCTTTGATATGACAACATATCCCCACCAGGATTTCCTGGTCCTAACCCAACAACTCAGGGTTGTTTCTCAGAAGAACTAAGGACTAGGAAGAAAAAATTAAGGAGATGTCTTCACCTAGCCTTGTCCCAGCTCTGGAAATTTTGTCACACTGGAGCCTTTTACCTTTCCCCCCTAATTCATTCCTTCAACAATCGCTTATTGAAAAGTCTTTGTTCCAGACACTGGTATGGAAGAAAATGCAAATATGAAGTCTTTGTCTTCAGGGGACTTTCAATACAGGGTAGCAAACAAGAACTTAGCACTCACTAAGCAGAATCCCTGTAACATAATTTGCGTAAGAACCTGTTTTTATTACCTTGCAGACTGGTTAACCCAGTGGTCGGCAAACCTCAGCTCGTGAGCCACATGCGGCTCGCGAGCCGCGGTTTGCCGCTCTGTTGACTGAGTTTGCAGACCACTGACCTAAGCATTTAAAAGAGGAACACTGTTGCTCAGTAGTTGAACTTCGACCTATGAACTAGGACAGTGGTCAGCAAACTCATTAGTCAACAGAGTGGCAAACCGCGGCTCGCGAGCCGCGGTTTGCCGACCACTGGGTTAACCTAATCAATAGATAGTTACCTGTTTTCTCCCAACTTCCCCTTCATTCACGTACTGGCCCAGCATGTAGAAACGAATCCATCCTACCTACCAGGGTGTGACCATCCTTTACATTGCTATCAGCTGCAAGAAGAAATCACACAAGGGGCCTGGCTGCCTCTCTGCCCCCAAATCTGCTGGGCCCTCCGAACCCCTCCAGAGCACTTCACATGTCTCTAACGTGTTGCTGGTCCCAAGACCACTCATGGCTGTCTTCAGATGGCCCACTCAACAACCTTCCTCCCTCTCTGCAGGTGCCATTGTCCCTCCTTAAAGTGAAAGCCAAGGTACCTAACACATTACCGGGCCTGATGTTCATTCACTCACTCAACAAACGTCTATCAGAGCCTCCTGTGTAGGAGCCTGCACTGAGCAGAGGTGGGAGCTACAAGAGGGAGAGCCAAGCGGCCATGGTCCCTGCCTTCACGGACCTCCCGCTGCTAAGATACACTTCCAGCAAAAATCACACACAAAACTGCACACCTGGAAAGGGGCTAAGAAGCAGAGTTACAGGTGCTGCAAATCTTAGAGGCCAGAGTCGTTTTCCTTAAGAAATGATCGGAACAATCTCAACAACAAAATGGACGTAACCTAAGGAAAGAAGCCAGGAGCGTTGCAGAGGCCCTGGGGGGGGGGGTGGGGGGGGGGGGGGAGAAGGTGCGGGCACCCACGAAGGTAGGTAGGCGAGAGCATCATACACCGGGCCTCGGGCCTCTCCTACGGGGGTTGGGTCTCCAAACTAAAGAAGTAGTCGGAACCCACCCAGAGGTTTCACGGAGCGAAGGCCGCGATCGGATGAGCCTGCCCGGCGTCTGCAGCGCAGGCTCAGGGTCCGCTCTGCCCCCAGGTTACCGCCCCGCGCCCAGCCCCGCGCCCGCCCTCAGCGGGTTCTCACGGCGCCGCTGGCCGGGGCGCCGCCGCCGGGCTGGGCCTGGGGTCGGGGCCGAGGAGGGGCGGCGCGCCGAGGCGGCGGGCGGGGCCGGGCAGCGGCGCGGCCGGGCGGTGGCGGCCTGCGCCCCGGCGCCCCCCGGGGACCCGAAGCCGACACACAGCCGGCGCGCATGGGACTCGCGCTCGCCGAGTTTCGGCTTCCGCGGGGGCTGCGTCCGGTTCTCGGCGGAGGGAGAAGGCCCCGCGGCCTAAGCGGCCGAGTCCGCACCGATCCCCGGCGTGGCCCGGAGCCCCCCCCCCCGCAGCCCACGGCGCACAGGTGAGACCCGCGGCCCAGGTGGGGGGCCCGGCCCGGCCCCCCGGAGGCCCCTGCGCGCAGCCCCGGCACCCCCTCTGCGGCGCGGCGGCCGCCATCTCCGGGCGCGGCGGGCGCGTCCACGCGGCCGGGAGAGCGGCGGGAGGCCCCGGGCCCGCGGGGTGTGTTCCGGCGGCGCCCGGCCGCCCGGCCGCGCGGGCAGAGGCGGGGACCCCGGTGCCGGCCGGGCCCCGCGATCGGCCGCTCCAGCCTCCGGCCTCGTCCCACCTCTAAAGTTAGCACTTGTCGCTGTTGAAAAAGTGGGGCCGGACAGCACCGGGGAGGAAGCGCAGGAGCCGGGAAAACAGCCCGGGGGAGCTTGGAGCTGCATGTCCTTCCTTTTCCCCATAAGCGTGGCCAGACTGTGCTTTTGCAGGACCCGGATCGGAAAGGGGTGTGACTTGGCTTCTTTCTCGGTACATCGCGGGCATCACCCGCGGCTTGGGATGGGTTTCTCGGTTTCTTTGTATGGAGGACACCAGGCTGCGGTCCTGGGGGCCAGGTTGACCTCTGCATCCTTCCCCGGAGTCTGACCTGGCTCCACCTTCAGGCTGTTGAATGACAGGACTGTGATTTACTCCGTGGGTCCCCTCCCGGATGGTGAACACACAGGTGGTTTTCAGTTTTTACAAAAGCAGGTTGTTAGCACTGTTCCGTCTGGCTTTTGTTTACACTGACTCCTTCCTAAGGCTTGTGGTAGATATACATTGCACCGAGGTCGGCAAACTGCGGCTCGCGAGCCACAGGCGGCTGCTCTTTGGCCCCTTGAGTGTGGCTCTTCCCCAAAATACCACGGCCTGGGCGAGTCTATTTTGAAGAAGTGGCGTGAGAAGAAGTTTAAGTTTAAAAAATTTGGCTCTCCAAAGAAATTTCAATCGCTGTATTGTTGATATTTGGCTCTGTTGACTAATGAGTTTGCCGACCACTGATCATTGCAGAATGCTCCTTAGAAGAGTTATTCTGGTTTTTCCACCTTCACTAGTGTTGGGGAATACCTGGCTCAAGGAACTTCCTGGTCGCCTTTGTTGCAGGTCCCACAAGGCACAGGGAGCAAATTGTCAACACCTGTTTGTTAAAGAGTGCCTTGCCTTGTGGCTGTCCTTACCTAGAGCTTTTGCTGAAAAGGGAACTATGAGTATCTTAGTAATTTTAAAATTTTGATTTAGATTTAACTTGGACAAACCACTACAGTCCCCAATACGGTTAAACTTGGGTTAATGCAAAATTCAAGCTGGGCTTAGATGAATCGTGGAGACGTTTTAATGTTTCAGTCATACACTGAAACATGGGTGTTGGGTTGTAAGGGAAGGGATTTTAAGAGATTCTGCTGATGCCCAGTCACTAGAAACTCAAAAATCTTTCCTTGAAGACTTGAAAAAGACTTCGAGTGACATTGTCCTCATCAGTGAAAATACATGGAATTCGTTTTTCCATTCATTTCATTTACATTTTAAGTTTTGTGCTAAAATAGAGGGAATTTTTCTCTGTCATGATCATTTATTTTCCTGTTTGGTCACATGATCCTGAAAATTAAATGTGTAGATAGGAGTTTAAAACTTACAGTGGATTGGTTCCTTTCCCCCGAATATTAAACCAAAGCCTTCCCACCACTTGGCAGGGCTGGGGTCCTTTCTCCGGGCCCATTCTGTCTTTTCCTGCTTCCCTGTGTGAGACACTCCCATGGAGGTGCTGTGATCCTCCTCCCACCCCTCCGGGGTCCCTCACTCTGAGCTCCGTGCCCAGCTCCGCGCCTGGCACACAAGTGACTGATAACTATTAGCATGGTGGATGCATTCCGATTATGAGTGTTTAAGTCCAGTTTGTAAGTTAGAGATCTGTGTGTGACTGACTTTCCATTCCAATGAGTCAGGTGACCAGGGCAGCTGTGATCATCTCTTGCTTTTAAGTGGATTACATCCCAAGAAACACTAGCCTCAGGGCACCTAGGCCTTTTTTTTTTTTAAACAACTTTGTTGATATGTAATTCATACACCATATAATTCATCCATTCAAAGTATACAATTCCATTTTTTTGGTATATTACAGTATTGCTTTTTGTCACTTTATCTATTTTTAAGTGTCAAGAATTTAATGACATTAAGTACACTGACAGTGTTTTCAACCATCACCACTATTTCCAAAACATGTTTACACCTTAAACAGATACTCCATAAATACATATATGAATGGATGTTGATAATTTAAAAGAAAACAATTTCAATATTGATTTCTAACCCCCTTTTTATTTATTGTGTTGTCTTTTACACCTATATGAAAAGTTATTATAACTAAGATGGCATCATGCATTATCTTAGTCCAATAATACTTGAAGTTCCTTATAATGGAAAACTGGGCAATTCGTTCAAGTTTGAATGCTGAATTACTGAACTTTCTAGGGTCTCTACAAGTTGTAGAGCAAAATTTGAACAATATCCCTATGTCCACTCTGATTTGCAGAGGATGCTTTATCCAAGTTGATATACACTGTTTGGCTTACTCTATTGCTATGCATTCCCTTTGCTTTTATAGTTGTAGGATACCCTCCACTTTCTTTTTATTTATTTTTTTATTGTCTGAAATTTTACATATGTCTCCTTTTTCCCCAATTGACCCCCCCCCCCAACCATTCCCACCTGGGCAAGCCCCCACTGCCCCAGTGTCTGAGTGTCTGTGCCCATTGGGTATGCTAATATGCATGCATACAAGTCCTTTGGTTGCTCTCTAATCACCCTCCCCTCCCCCGACCTCCCCTGCCATTTGTCTCTGGAACTATTTTTGTTCATCAAATTATGTTGATCATTATATTCCACACATGAGTGAGATCATGTGATATTTACCTTTCTCCGACTGGCTTATTTCGCTTAGCATAATGCTCTCTAGTTCCATCTACCCTCCACTTTCATAGGAGGTACCCTAGGGCTTCCTAAGACTAGAAAAATCTATAAAATTTTAAGGTGCTAATAAAAAAAGAGGGATTTATTTTAGGTACAAAGTGTTTTTAAATACCTAGTTTTCATTCTGAAATTCTTAGCTTTTCTTTGCCTGTTATATTGCTTTTATGGATGTCAATCTCTTAACATCTTTTAAAAAACAATTTGTGGCTTCTGGTTGTTTGAGCTTCCATTTTTAACAAGGAGAGAGCACCCTTGGGCATCAGTAGGAAGAAGGCTAGGCTAGGGTAGAACTTGGGAGCAAAAATTAGTGAGCCCATTTTTTAGTAGGTTTGGCAGGGGTATAACCGTTAATCCCAAATCTTCAAATATGGAGGGATTCCTGTGTATGTGAGTACACCTGTGCTTCTGATCGCAGTGAAACTTAATTAGCATTATAGCCCAGTTACCGTTTAGTTAATTGCACAGGAACACTGGGCTCTAGGTTTGGCTTGGGCCCTGCTAGTGGCCTGAGCAAACCACATCATTTTTGTGGATTCATTTTTGGCACTAGTACATTAAGTGGGCTTGAGTAAACAGGTGAATTAAGTTTGCTCTTCTAAAGCCAGCTAGCATATTCTTGGCTGCTTCCTGCAAACTCACCATTTCTTTGAAGTTATCTAAAAAATTTGTTTTAATTATATATTCTACCATAATGTAGCCTTCTAAAATTTAGTATAAAGATTGCATTTTAAATTTGTAACCACCTGTAACATTGATGCGTCCAAAAGATGCATTCTGTTTATCCTAGAGTTTTGTGTATTCCCTGACGCACTGCCGAAGACCCTTGGGGCTCCTTCTGCCTCAATTTGAGAAGCATGGAACCCAGGGGACTTCCAGGTCTCTTGATGCTCTGATGTGGTATAACCCTTGAAATAAACTAGAGTTTATTCTCTAGTTTTAGGAGATTATAAATCCATACCACAGAAAAATATGATTAACCGATTTGAATGACTTAACTTCTTTCCCTGGAAATTAGAGATTGCAATTCTATTGTGTGTAAAAGCTGTTTCATCAGAAATTTCATTCCATTTTAAGAAATGGATTGCAAAGTTAGAAAAACCCTTTTACAGATGTCATCTCTGTTGCTCTCAATCTTTCTTGCCTGCAATTCTGCTGTTTTCTTTCCTGGCTGCTAATTGGATTAAAGACTGTTTTGCCAACCATGGCATCTGGAGATGAGAGTCCTATCTTTGAAGATGACGAAAGGTAAATATCTTGCATTGCAATCAGACTAGCTTTTGAAACTTTCAAGATTGTTTTAGTCATCCAGAAGAGTTATTTATCCAGGTTACTTTTTAAAGGACACATTTTGTAAAATTGCAAAGTGCATGGTTTTGCTTTTCTATGATGTGAACGCGGGTAGTAAACACCCGGTCTGAGGGTGGCCACCGCTAATGTGGCATCCTTTATAGGACCTGGATATAAGATCTTCAAATCCCTCTCAGCACAGTTCTTGGCAATCACTTCAAAATGACATAAAACCCACTCAGTATCCCTGATTTAGAGCACACGAAGGAGATGAGAGGGAACGAAGAGTCGGACATAGTTAAGAGAACAGTCTCTTGAGCCAGAGTCCTAAGTTTAAATCCCATCCCACTTACTGTCATTGTGACCTTAGACAAGTCCTTAGCCTCTCTGAGCCTCAGTTTCCTCACCTATAAAATAGGGATAATAATAGTACCCCTCCATGATGAGGATTCTATGAATTAATACATGTAAAGCTCTTACAATAGTGACTGGCACACAGTAAACACTTCACTGTTAGCTATGGTCATTAAGGCTGTAATGTTACTTTTCTCGAAGCTAAAAACCTCTATCACTATAATATTATATATGTCATTTACATATAAAACATAATATGTTTTATATTAAAATATTTATATTATGTTTTATATTAAAATGTGTTTAAATTATGCCAGAAACTTCTGACTAAATAAAATCCTTTATTTTTTTAAATAAGATTTTCTTTTTCCTTTTTTATAAATAAGATTTTCTACATCAATGACAAGAGTTACTATTTTTCATAACATTTTAATCTTTATTATAGGACATTTCTTCCATGACTTCTCCTTTTCTCAGTCTTACTTTAGTAAATTAAAAAGTGTTTTTGTTAAAATTAATTCTTAGTCATTGGTTTAAGTATGAAAGGTTTGTAGAATTCTTGTTTTGGAATTATTGGATCTGAAAAAAAAACCAACAAAATTAAAGACTGCTTTTCAATAAGGGGAGGGAGAAACAGAGACTTCTTACTGACCTTTCCAAGCATTATTCTGTAGCCTAGCTTAGAATACTGTCATGGATAAACTGATAGATTCTTAATCCTATTAAAATTAAGGTGACTTTGTTTGGAATTACCTGTGTATACCCATGAGAGTACTTTCATCTTAAAGGAAGAGTGCATAAGAGGGAGAAGATAGTTTCATGTACTGTGAGTGAGATTTCTTAGGTAATATCACTTTAATATTTTGTAATTTTATGGGTTTTAAACATCTGTTATTTTCTCCTTGGAAGGATTAGTTGGCTATCCTATAACTGTTTCTGGCCTTCTATAATTGCTGTATTTTATTCCCTTAGCCCTCCGGATAGCCTGGTAAAAATGACAGATCTTGTAGCCGTTTGGGATGTTGCTTTGAGTGATGGAGTCCATAGGATTGAATTTGAACATGGGACCACATCCGGAAAACGAGTGGTATATGTAGATGGGAAGGTAGGAAAAAAAGCATGTTACTTTGTAAATATGGTATACAGAGAAGGTTTATTTTGTTAGTGTAGATTCTTCATATGTGAATTCAGGCTTTTCTCTGACTAAAGTGGTTATCTTTATATTTTGGCCTGTATCATTTTGCTGTGCAAAGCTATTGAATCATAGTTAAGGAATTCATAGACTATAACATCTAACATCTAATATTTAAACATAAAATGCCTTTAGAGTCTAAAACCTTTGCATCACAAATTAATATTACATCTAACTAGCATTATCATTTGCTCACTTTAATTATATTATTTCTAACATTAAACATTACATTTTCTTCCATTTGTGTGTTTTCAACTTTTCTATTTTATTACTTAGGAAGAGATAAGAAAAGAATGGATGTTCAAATTAGTGGGCAAAGAAACCTTCTGTGTTGGAGCTGCAAAGACAAAAGCAACCATAAATATAGATGCTGTCAGTGGTTTTGCTTATGAATATACTCTGGAAATTAATGGGAAAAGTCTTAAGAAGTATATGGAGAACAGATCAAAAACCACCAATACTTGGGTATTACATTTGGATGGTGAAGACTTGAGAGTTGTGTTGGGTAAGTGATTGCTGTTACTACAGAATTGATTTTTATAATGGCTGTTTAATTACTTTCTCTAACTGTCCAGATCTTTTATGGGAGCTTTTTTTTTCCCTTTTAAATCTTTATTGTTGAAAGTATTACATATGTTCCTTTTACCCCAGTGCCCTCCTCCCCCCGCCCCAGGCCTTCACCACTTTATTGTCTGTGTCTATGGGTTATGCATATAGGCATATAAGTTCATTGGCTAATCTCCTCCCTCCCCACCCCACCCCCCGCCATGGGAGCTTTGAATAGGTGTATTTTTAATGTGTTCTGTGTGAATGAAGTATTCATTTAATTGATTGATTTATATATAAAATGTGAGAGTCAGAGTTTATAGTGATGGATTTGAGGAGTATAAACTTAGGTTTAAAAAAAGAACTATTGGGCCCTGGCTAGGTAGCTCACTTAGTTAGAGCATCGTCCTGATGCACCCAGGTTATGTGTTCCACTCTTGGATGGGGCACATACAAGAGCCAGCCAATGAATGCATAAATAAGGAGAACAACAAATTGATGTTCCTTTCTCTTCCATCCCCTCTCTCTAAAATCAATAAATAACATTTTAAATAAATAAAAAGAAGTATTGATATAGACATTGGCTGTTATTCGATATTTCACTTTAAAAGCATGTCTAAAGGCAGTTGGAAATTTAAGATTCACCAGTGAGAAGGGAATTTTTCTCTAGGTGGCAATAGGGTTAGGACTGCAGCAGATCAAGTTGGTGAGTCTAGATAAAAGTAGATTAAAAAAATAAAAGGCCCTAGCCAGGTGACTCAATTGGTTGGAGCGTTGTCCTGTATACCAAAAGGCTGGGGTTCAATTCTCAGTCAGGGCGCATACCCACATTGCGGGTTTGATCTCAGGTCAGGGTGAGTATGGGAGGCAACTAATCAATGCTTCTCTCTCACATTGATATTTCTCTCTCTCTCTCAGGTGTATTTTGGCAGCATTTTGCTCTTTTGTCAGCACTTAGCACAGTCCACCAGGTATACTTATATTTTTTCTTATGATCCAGTAATTTTTCCCTCAAGTGAAACCATTACAAAAATGAATAGAGATTATTGCACTATCCATTAAAATATTTACTCGTAAGGCTACATTTCTAACCCTTTAGAACTTTATCCTGTCTATTCTGTATGAGCTCTGTGGCAGCCCTTTGTAGTGGTCTTTTTTTAATCCTCACCCGAGGACATTTTTACAGAATTTTTAGAGAGAGAGGAAGGGAGAGAGAAACATTGATGGGAGAGAGAGAAACATCCATCAGTTACCTCCTGTACTCACTCGATTGGGGACTGAATCTGCAGCCTAGGCATGTGCCCTGACCAGAATTGAACTTGTGACCTTTCGGTGTATGACACAGCACTCCATCCAACTGAGCCACACTGCCCAGGGCTTGGTGGTCTTTTTATGCCATCTTCCAATTGACTCAGCGTGAGAGGCCGGGGTAGTCATCTAGTCACTGATACTAAAGGACATTCCTTTTGGAAAAGTCCCTCCTCACATTCACTTGTATGCATCTTCCTTTGAAGATTATGCTTCAGTATTTACTGTTGAGTTTAACAAGTCTTCATCAATTTGTATTGGGATCATGATTTTCTCTTAAAAGTTTGTTTTGTTTCATTTTGATTTTGTCTGTGAAGAAAATAATCCGTTTCTTCAAATTTAGAACCAATTCAAAGTTGTGAAAAGTTAATGGACTTTGAGGAATCCAGTGTATCAAACCTTTCTAAAAATAATAAATATAAAGAGTTATCTTTAAAATCATATATTATAATTTTTAATTTGTTACTTTTACAGAAAAAGACACTATGGATGTATGGTGCAATGGTAAAAAAATGGAGACAGCAGTAAGTTGACTTTTTTTTAATGTGGTAATAATTTTATTTTATTTTTATTTTTTAAATCTTTATTGTTCAGGTTATTACAGTTGTTCCTCTTTCTGTTGTATGCCATTTAAACTTTTCATTTTCTTCTTTTCCCACAACATAAGGATAAGATGAAATAATATGTCCTAAAGGAATTTGGGGATGGGAAACCTACTAGTATAAGAATCTGCTAGTGAATCAACTCTGAGTTCCTACCCAGTTGTTTTATTTTTCTTTTTATAAATCTTTATTGTTCAGATTATTACAGTTGTTCTTCTTTTTCCCCCCCATAGCTCCCCTCCAACTGGTTCCCACCCCACCCTCTGCCCTTATCCCCCCACCCCATCCTCATCCATAGGTGTACAATTTTTGTCCAGTCTCTTCCCACACCCCCCACATCCCTTCCCCCCCCAGGATTGTCAGTCCACTCCCTTTCTATGCCCCTGATTCTATTATATTCACCAGATTATTCTGTTCATCAGATTTTTTTATTCACTTGATTTTTAGATTCACTTGTTGATAGATATGTATTTGTTGTTCATTATTTTTATCTTTACCCTTTTCTTCTTCTTCCTCTTCTTAAAGAATACCTTTCAGCATTTCATATAATACGGGTTTGGCGGTGATGAACTCCTTTAGCTTTTTATTATCAGTGAAGCTCTTTATCTGACCTTCAATTCTGAATGATAGCTTTGCTGGGTAGAGTAATCTTGGTTGTAGGTTCTTGCTATTCATCACTTTGAATATTTCTTGCCACTCCCTTCTGGCCTGCATAGTTTCTGTTGAGAAATCAGCTGACAGTCGTATGGGTGCTCCCTTGTAGGTAACTAACTGTTTTTCTCTTGCTGCTTTTAATATTCTCTGTCTTTTGCTCTTGGCATTATGATGTGTCTTGGTGTGGTCCTCTTAGGATTCCTTTTGTTTGGGGTTCTGTGCACTTCTTGGACTTGTAAGTCTATTTCTTTCACCAGGTGGGGGAAGTTTTCTGTCATTATTTCTTCAAATAGGTTTTCAGTATCTTGCTCTCTCTCTTCTTCTGGCACCCCCATAATTCTGATGTTGGTACGCTTGAAGTTGTCCCAGAGGCTCCTTACACTATCTTCATATTTTTGGATTCTTTTTTCTTTTTGCTTTTCCGGTTGGGTGTTTTTGGCTTCTTTGTATTTCAAATCTTTGACTTGATTCTTGCGATCCTCTAGTCTGCTGTTGGATCTCTGTATATTATTTTTTATTTCAGTCAGTGTATGCTTAATTTCTTGTTGGTCCTTTTTCATATCCTCGAGGGTCTCACTAAACCTTATAACCATGGTTTTGAACTCTATATTCAGTAGTTTGCTTTCCTCCATTTCTTTCATTTGTGACCTCTTTCTTTGTCTCCACATTTTGGCTGCTTCCCTGAGTTGATAGGGTGGCTTTGTGTGCTAGGTGTCCTATAGGGCCCAGTGGCTCAGCCTCCCCAGTTACCTGAGGTGGACACTCTAGGTGCACCCCTTTGTGGGCTGTATGCACAGTCTTGTTGTAGTTAAGCCTTGATTGTTGTTGGTATCACTGGGAGGAATTGACCTCCAGGCCAACTGGCTGTGAGAATCAGCTGTGTCTACGATGGGAGAACTTCTGTGCTAGAGACACCCTTATGAGGCAAGACTTGCTTCAGTGGGGCTTTCGTGCTCACTGAGTCTGCCCCGAGTGTGTCCCTTATGGATCTGAGGAGTTGTAATCTGGATGGTCCTACTCTGTTCCCTGGGTACACTGGCTCTTGGATCTCCATGGAGGTGCTAATTTAGCCTCTGCCTGAGGCCACCCAGCAGGAGCTACAGAGAGATCTGCAGATTCCTCTTCTTTGTTTGGGTTTTGGAGGTGCCCAGATGAGGCCCAGTTGTGAAGCAATGCAAGCTGCTGAGGGGCCTTGGGCCTTCTTTTGGATGTTCTGGGTCTCTCTGACTCACCTGCAGTTTTATAGGTAAGTTTAGATTTCAAAGGACCAGGCCATTCATATGCAAAAGCCTTTGCGCACAGCTTGGATGGGGCAGAGTCTCAGGGCGGAGCAAACAGCAATGACTTCCCGTCAGCCCTCCCCTAAGAGGCCCCCAGGTCTCAGTGTCCCACGGTAATCACTGCAAGCACCTCTGAGAGAAAGCCGCCTTTGAGTTCTGCCCGCTGCCAGACAGTCCAGTTTCCCCCTGTATGAGTCTGGGTCCACAGAGTCTCACCCGGAACTGGAGTTCAGAGTAGTCGGGAGCTTGTGTCTCCCTGCGGATTGAAAAAGCCAGCCATGTACTCAGTTGCCAGCCCTCTCCATGCACGCGCCTCTGTACCTCTGCCCTTTACTTCCGCAGCTCCTTTGAGTCTCAGTGTGTTTTTCTCTTCCCTTCTAGTTGTAGAATTTCCACTTAGCCAGCCTTCCTGTGGTTCTGGATGATGTCCGTTTTGTCTTTTAGTTATAGTTTTGAAGTGGTTGTGCGAGGCGGCAAGTTCAGGTGTTTACCTATGCCGCCATCTTGGTTTCTCCATAAGTTGACCTTTTTATTATTCTTCACACCATGTGTGTAAGTTATGTTGAAATGTTGCTACATTTCCTAATTATGAAGATTTTATAATAAATCCGAAGGTCCTCTTAGTTGAAAAAAAAATAAATAAAAGGGAGGAATTACTTCAGACTCCAAAATTTGAAAACCTTTCCTGAAAAGTGCTTGGGGCAGCAAGAATTTGGAAATAATTTACGTTGTAAGCTTGCCCGACCTCCCACTCTACCTTTCATTTCCTGGACCAGGCTCTATCCTAAAAAGAGTTCCCCCATTAGAAAATACCTCCCCCAAAAGTTGTGTACTTCTGTGTTTATTCACATTAAAGCGGTGCTTCCTGCTGCTTCTCAAACATACATGCACATTTTTAACATTTCCCCAGGTGAGGCCCATGCTGCTGATCCACAGGTCACTTTGAATAGGAGGCTTTATACCATACACTCAAACAGATGGTACTTTCCTAAAAGCAAAGTTTTTGAAAAAGAAACGATGCACATGATGTCAGATGGTGACACAAAGACAGACAGGAAAGGGCATTGTCACAACCCCCAGAAGTCAAGTGGAATTTATAGACTAGCAGTGCCAGAGGCTACGCACTCATTGGGGCCACACAGGATGAGATCCCTACCTAAACCCCAGTGTGTTTGGCTTTTGCTATCAGCTGCTTGCACTGTGAGTAAGATGAATATAGGAGTGAATTCCAAGCTGGAATTAAGTAATAGTGGTGTATATAGAATTGTATCCCTGAAAACTATATAATTTTATTAACCAATACCACCCCAATAGATTCAATTAAAGGAAAGAAAGGAAGGAAGGAAGGAAGGAAGGAAGGAAGGAAGGAAGGAAGGAAGGAAGGAAGGAAGGGAAAGAAAGAAAGAAAGAGAGAAAGAGAGAGAGAGAGAGAGAGAGAGAGAGAGAGAGAGAGAGAGAGAGAGAGAGAGAGAGAGAGAGAGAGAAAGAAAGAAAAAGAGAAAGAAAGAGAAAGAAAGAAAGAAAAGAAAGAAAGAAAGAAAGAAAGAAAGAAAGAAAGAAAGAAAGAAAGAAAGGAAGGAAGAAAGGAAGGAAGAAAGGAAGAAGGAAAGAAGGGGAAGAAAGGGAAGAAAGGGAAGAAAGGAAGAAAGAAAGAAAGAGAAAGAAAGAAAGAAAGAAAGGAAGAAAGAAAGAAAGAAAGAAAGAAAGAAAGAAAGAAAGAAAGAAAGAAAGAAAGAAAGAAAGAAAGAAAGAAAGAAAGAATAGTGTAGTATACATAGCATGGGGAAGGGGTGAAAGCAAAGGAGACTATATTGGGAAGCAGGGAGGTTGGGACTAGGCACTGAAATTGTCAGATGGAAATTCCCACGTGTTATTGGGTCACCTGGCAAGCAGGGAGTACCTGCTTGTCCTGCTGGCTTCTGGTGCGCCAGGGCTAGAGAACGAGACGCTCTCTTCTGTAGTCCTTTTTAGCTCGCTGCACAATAGTAGATGCTGCCATCATCTCCGCTGTCTGGTGTAGGTATAGGAAGATGAGAAGAGCTGCTTGGTCTGGGATAAACTTATTCAGACTACCTAGAACCTGCTGGGTCTTATAGATGTTCGCTCTGAGGAACTGCTCAAGCCTTAAATCAAGACTTAATCCTGGCATTAATTCTTGAAGGGAAATTTAACCAGGAGTCACTCAAAATTGATTCTCAGAGATTAAGCCACTCTCCAAGTTCAATCTCCTCATTGACTTCTTTTATGCAGAGAGGCTTGGCGAGCTCTTCGGTATCCTGTGACCCCTTTGGGAACAGCTTCTGTTACCATTCACATGGACTGGGCACCTGCTGGGTGCCCGGCGCCACGCCCGGTGCTCCTTCCTGTTCTTACTTTCCTACCTTGCAGTTCTCTCGGTGGAGAACGAGCAGTTTGAACCACATTCCTTTCCACACTCACAGAATTCTCCAGTGCCTATGTAAAGAGAACATTGTTTTATGACATTAATATGGTTGTAAATTGGTTCAAAATAGTGTTCACCCTACACTGTCTCTGTTTCTCAGTAATTGATAGGAAACCACAAGTGTGTGGACAATAGCTCTTTATGACCCAGTTGCCTCCTCACTGTAACTACAGCCTAGTTTGCAGGACATTCGGCAGCTCTGTGTCCGGGCAGCCTCCCCAGTACTCTGCACACCTGCAAGTTACATCTTATTTGCTCCTTTTCATCTCCAAGTATCATGACCAAGGTTATGAATCTGTCAAATTGTCAAGAAGCTACTTAGAGGAATTATTTTACTAAACCATTGCCCTGCCCTCTGAATTGATCTTTACAGAAGTATGACTTAAAGGACATTTTTCAAGGCTCAATATAAAAAAGAGTGAAAACACATTGCACTCCAGGTCCAGACCCGCTCACTTTGGAGGTGTTCATACAGCTCTCCTAAGAGCTATTGACCACATTCTGCTCAGAGCTAGGAAAATGCTTCTCCCTGATGCACCTGTGCTTTCTTTGGTTTGATAACGTTAGCTGCGGGACTTTGCTCTGTCTGCTTTGGCTGCCAGGAAGCTCACAGCCAAGTTTTAAGTCTGACTGGGGTTTCCTTGCTTTCTGGAGTAATTCATTCTTATTCTTATCCTTTAGTCCTCCTCTTCTTCCTTCCTTCTCTATACTACTTGACCCCTATTTTTTTTATTCCAGATCAGTACTATTCAGTATGAGCCACAAACATGAGCTTTGAGTGTAACTTCTTTATTAACAATAATATTTTAAGGTGAAATTTATTTTATATTTGATTTAAATCCATCTATCAAAATAGTATTATTTAACATGCAATCAATAGACACAGTTTTTAGTGAGTTATTTTACATTCTTTGTTTCATACTAAGTATTCCAAATCCGGTGTGTATTTTACACTTAAATAGCCTATCTCATTCCAGACTCAACACATTTCAAGTGCTCGATTTTGCTACACATGGCTAGTGGCTACTTGTATTGGACAGAGCAAATCTAGATCTAGTAGTGTTTGTTACCTCTGTGTTTTATTATAAAGCCACTTTACACCCGAGGAGTCAGATCTTCAGAGCGGTTAGAACACTCCATCCCTTATTGACTAGGGTCTTAAGCAAGTTATTGACTCTGTGCCTCACTTTCCTTCTCTGTAAAAGGAGGATAATAGTATTTCTGTCCGGGTTCTTGTGAGGATGCAATAAAATAATGCATGTAAACTGTTCTTGGTCTAGAATAAGTAACTAATAAATGTTTTCTATCATGTTTATCTTTTTTACTTTTGAAAATATTCTGTATGTCTGCATAGTACATGTTACATACACAGAGCCATGAGGTGCATGGTTTTACTTTTCTCTGAAACTTAAGATTCTTAGATTGTAGAGAGTACAGATAAGAAACTTTCAATTCATAGCAGAATGTAAAAGCACCTAAATACTAGTTTCTAACTTTACAAAGCTTAACATTTAGCATGTAATTCATTTTACCACCCTTTTAGACGGTGTTAGTGCTCAAGGTAAATGTTTCTGAACACTAATTTCTCCTTCTCTGTTGGCCTAGGGTGAGTTTGTAGATGATGGGACTGAAACTCACTTCAGTGTTGGGAACCACGACTGTTACATAAAGGCTGTCAGTAGTGGAAAGCGGAGAGAAGGAATTATTCATACTCTCATTGTGGATAACAGGGAAATCCCAGAGATTCTTGAATGACTTCATGTTCATGAACATTAATCTTAAGAAGTAACAATCAGGACTTTTACATTACTGTGGTAATTAAATATGTTCAATATGTACTTCTCAGTACATTTAATCTGCCATGTTTTTATTTTTTTAGTTACTTGAAACTGTAATGTTCTAAGAGTCAGGGAAAAATATTATATACAATTAAAAAGACCTGCAATTTATTTTGTAAATAATGTAAAAATGTTTCAAAGCCAAATGGAAAATAAGGACCAAAATCACTAATGTTTTACAAAAGGACCTTTTACTATAATAAACATTATAAAATAAAATTGGTGCTGCTTGATTGTGTTTCTAAAAATGGATGTCTTCATATATTTCTCACTTGTGCATATCAGACAGGACAACATGAATAGGTGTCATTAGTCATCTTGGGCTGCTATGACAAAATTCCATAGACTGTGGATGAAACAAGACATTTCTTTCTCACAGTTCTGGAGATTGAGAAGTCCAAGATCAAGATATTGACTGATTTGGTTCCCCAGTGAGAGCCTGCCTGCTTGCTTGCAGAAAGCTGCCTTCTCACTGTGTCCTCACATGGCGGAGAGCGATCATCTTTAAATTTGTATTTACCTGATAATATTGCCTCAAACTCTATAAAACAAAAATTGACATAACTAGAATAGGCAAATCCAAACTCATAGTGGGATATTTTATCTCTCTCATAAATGCTAGGCAAAAACTCAGTAAAGATATGTACACTTAAACAGTAACACCATTAGCAGACTTGATCTAATGAACATAGGTAGAACAATCTAATAATTGAAGAATATGGATTTTTTACATGCACACTGAACATTTATAATACTTGACCATAGTGTGAGTCATAAAAACAAGTCCCAAATTTCAAAGAACTGAAATCATACAGAAGATGTTCTCTGAATGCCATGCAACCTAGAAATCAACAAAACGGCAATGAGAAAATCCATGAGTATTTGGAAATTAATAAGCATACTTCTAAGTAAGCAGTAGCATGGAGAAACCAAAATGGAAATTAGAAAATATTTTGTTCTGAATGGTAATGAAGACTTCATATCAAAACTTATGAGATGCAGATAAAGATTATTATAAAGATTGCTATTGATCAGCTAAGCAAACATACAATTGGAGGAGAGGAATAATAAATACAAATAGAAGGAAGAAAATAAAGGAGAGTTAAAAACATACAACAGGATAAAAAAGCAGAAAGCTGATTCTTTGTGAAGATCAATGCAACTGGAAAACCTCTACTGAGACCAATTCAGAAAAAAAGAAGGTACTAACAAATACCAAGACTGAAAAAGATCACTACCAATCCACTAAACTCAAAACATAAAAATAAATTTGAAAATGTAGATGAAATGGACACATTCCCAAAAAACTGGAACTCTTTAAGATGAACACAAGATACAAAAATCTGAATATTATTCTAGCTATTGAGTAAATCACATCCATATCTCAAAGAAAACATCAGACATAAGGTCACTGGCAAAATACTATCAAACTTTTAAGTAAGAAGTAATGTCAATCTTACTTGTGTTATAACATTACAAACACCTAGTTAACAAAACCTGACACAGACCTTAAAAAAAACTTAAGGGCAAGTTCCACTGATGAAAATAGATGCAAAAACCCCAAATGAAATATTGGCAATCAAACCCAGCATTATATAAAAAGGATAATACATAACAATCAAATTGCTCATTCTAGGAACGTAAACTTGGTTTAATATTTGCGTATCAATCAACATAACTCACCAAATCAGAAAAACTTTATGAACATCTTCATAAAATATAGAAGAAAAATTATTTGATAATATTCAACATCCTTTTATGATTTTTTTAAAGTTACTATTACCAGTTTATTATAAAAGTTATACATAACATACTGATGAAGAGGTCCACACGGCAAGGTCCGGATGGGTCCTGAGCGCAGGAGCTCCTGTTTTTGAGGAGTTGGTGTGCCAACATCTGGTATATACATGCGTTTACCAATCCAGAGGCTCCCTTTCATAATTAAAACAATACATATCTTGGGAACTGAAGTTTACTTCCTTAATTTGGTAAAAAAATCCAGAGTCTAGGACAAATACCACACTTAATGTTGAAAACTTTCACCTTTTATTGGAATTCCTAACCAATGCAGAAGGGCAAGAACAAGAAATAATTGAAGGGAACAGAAAGAAGAAATAAAGCTGCAATTATCTGTAGATGATTTATGTGGAATTAAAATAATTTCTATAAATAGGATTAATAAGAATGTTTAGTAAGTCTGGTAAATACATCAATTGTATTTTTATTGATTGCTCTGAAACTTTAAAATCACATATTGTTGGGCCGAAACCGGTTTGGCTCAGTGGATAGAGCGTCGGCCTGCGGACTGAAAGGTCCCAGGTTCGATTCCGGTGGAGGGCATGTACCTTGGTTGCGGGCACATCCCCAGTAGGGGTTGTGCAAGAGACAGCTGATCGATGTTTCTCTCTCATCGGTGTTTCTGACTCTCTATCCCTCTCTCTTCCTCTCTGTGAAAAATCAATAAAATATATTAAAAATAAAAAAATAAAATCACATATTGTTGGATTCTATCTCCAGAGTTTCTGATTCAGTAGGTCTAGTGTGAGGTTCAAGAATTTGCAGTTTTAACCAGTTTCTAAGTGATGCTAACTAATATTCCTAGTCAGGGAACCACTCTTCCAAAACTACTGTGATATTTTAGCAACAATGAAAATTAAATACCTAGGAATCTAGCAAAAGATATACAAGACTATACATAGAAAACTATAAATCATGATGGATATAAATTAAAGAGGATCTAAATAAAGGATACTACAGATTGGAAGTCAATATTCTGAAGATGTCAATTTTCCTCAACCTAATCTACAATTTAATGCAATCCCATTCAAAATTTCCATAGGTTTCTTTTGGTGAATATCAATTAGCAGATTTTGAAATATGTATGAAAACATCATCAATAATTATAAGTAAAGAACTTACACTTAAGACAAACTCCCTGGATTTGTATAGTGGTTCCTTCTTTGGACAAATTACTGAACCTTCTATGCTTCAGTTTTCTCATCTGTGAAGTGGGGAAGAACAATTATACCTATCACATAAGATAGTTATAAGGGTTAAATATATATAGTTTTGATATGTGCCTCAAACACACTAAATGGTATGTATGAGTTTGATAAAAATAGGGAGATGAAATCTACTGGGTGTCTTCTAAAGTCCAGAAGCAGACTCGTATATATGGGCACTTGGTTTATGACAAAGGTGGATCTATAGAACAGTGGGGGAAGATTACTTTTCCAATAAAAGATACTGGGACAACTTCATGCCCATATGGGAAAAAAACAAAATTTGATTCCCTCTTCACACTATATGTAAAAAGCAATTCCAAACAGATTATAGCTCTAAATGAAATAGCTAAAAAGTAAAGGTTTTAGCATAATCCAGGAGAATACCTACCTTGGGATAAAGGAAGATTTTTTAACTACTACACAAGAAATATTAACCATAAAGGAAAATGATAAATTTGACATTAAAATTAAGATCATGTTAAAAGAAACCATTACAAAAATGAGAAAGTCACACAATGAGTAGAAAACATATTTCCAACACATATGACTGATAAAGGGCTTGTATATGAAATATACAAGCACCTAACAGCCAAGGCACTGGGTAGCCAGCCCCCATGCAAATTATATATATCCTATATAATAAAGCCCTAATATGCAAATCAACAGAACAACCAGTTGCTATGATGCACACTGACCACTAGGGGGCAGACACTCAATGCAGGAGCTGCCCCCTAGTGGTCAGTGCTCTCCCATAGGGGGAGCGCCGCTCAGCCAGAAGCTGGGCTCACAGCTGGTGAGTGCAGCGGTGGCGGGAGCCTCTTGCGGCAGATGGACATCCCCTGAAGGGTCCTAGACTGCAAGAGGGTGCAAGGCTGGGCTGAGGGATTTCCCCCCCAACCCTGCCAGTGCACAAATGTCATGCAGTGGGCCTCTAGTGTGTGTGTGTGTGTGTGTGTGTGTGTGTATAAAATATATCCTATATAATAAAAGCATAAGATGCAAATTGTCCCCTTGACTGGGAGTTTGACCAGGGGGCAGGGCTGGCTGGGGGAAGGGAGGGAGGCCCCAGCTGGCAGCTGGCAGCTGGTAGCCGCTAAGGACCCTACCAGTGCACAAATTTCGTGTACTGGGCCTCTAGTCTATACTAATAAAAGGGTAATATGCTAATTAGACCAGACATCTTTCAGATGTCTTTCCAGACAAAGCCACAGTGGCTGCTGCTGCGAGGGCCGGGACGAGGCTCAGGCAGCTGCGGCAGCCGGCAGTGGCATGATGGGGGCGTCGCCTTCCCCTGATCGGGCTGGTCACCTCCCGCAGAGGGAGGCCAGACTACAGCTTAGGCCCGCTCCCCCCAGGGAGTGGGTTTAAGCCTTCAGTAGGACATCCCCTGAGGGCTCTTGGACTGTGAGAGGGGGCAGGCCGGGCTGAGGCGCCCCCCCCCCACCAGTGCACAAATTTTCGTGCACCGGGCCACTAGTATATATATAATTTCACATAACAAAAACCAAAAAGAAAGATTTAAAAAATCCATCCTACACCAAAGTGATAGGAGGCAACCAAATAAATGGACAGAGGACTGAAGCAGGCATTTCACAAAAAAGAAAATCCAAATGACTGATGTTCAGATCCTACCTGGATCCGAGTAGAGGTGCTGTATTCTGGAGTAGAAGGGGAAAGAAATAATTGCTGAGTGTGTTACTGCCTATGAACCCTGCTTTATCTCACCTCCATATGCTTTCTGCCTAGTCTGCTCTTCCTACTGAAGCATAGTAACCTCCATCTTGTATAAAAAAACTGCTGTTTGAAACTCTCTATTGTTATAGTCCCTAGTCCTATAAACTGTCATTATAAACTCTGTCACTTTAAGACAATCTGTTATTCTGTAACATGACTTTGTTTTTAGTTCAAATAATAGGAAAAGATTAACTGTCTGACCTTGCAAGCTAGCCATCCAATGTTATAGACTAAAATGACTAATACTGATAATATTTCCCATATTCTTATACCAAGTACAAACTCATTATGTATTCAAGGTTACAACTGCCTGTAACAATAACTCACACAGAGAGAGCCCTCTGTAATATCTGCAAACGAAGAGGCTCAAAAAGTAAAAATACAGGAGACTTCCTGTATGTGGTGCTCAGAGATTTGGAAGAGACACCTCCCTCTGGGCCACGCGCAATAAATGACTCCTAATTAATTGGCTCATTAAGGCATCTTGTATCTCATTTGCTGATTTACGAAACAACACTACCACCCCTTCACCTAGCTCCTATCTGTCCTCGAAGACTCAGCTTTTCTAAGGAGCCCCAGCTCCAGCCCCCTCCTAAGAGCTGCCCATCTCCAATAGTCAGGGTCCCGTGGCAGGTTTGGTGCTGAATTAGGAGACAGGATAGAGCTCTCAGGGAAGTGGCCTTTAAGAGGGGGAAGCAGGGAAAGAAATGAGCTTGCCTGAGTGAGGAACAGTTATTTTCAGTTTCGTTTTACAGACTAGGAAGCTCAGACCCTGAGAAATAAATACCTTACTCAAGGGTCACAGAGGCAGAGCTGGATTGCAAACATGGGCCTCTGCAGCCCAGGGTCTCCTAATGACATGAGGACGATACTCAGGAATTACTTGTTCAACAAAGTCATCCTTTGTGTTCCCAGACAGATGCTGTCCTCAAGTATGGAAATGGACAGGGTCTCAAAAACCTTGTTTTGGGAAAGTACCAAAAGGAGAGGGAGCTAAGTGTGTTGGGGGGGTAAGATCTGCTGTTGACCAGAGCACTTAATAGCCAAGGCACTGGGTAACCAGCCCCATGCAAAAAAGCTCATCCTGCAGCTCAGACCGCAACCCATCCCAGAGGCTGGCTATCCTCTGCCTTTTACTTTCTCCTCTCTGGCTCAGCCAGAGGCCCTGAGAATCAGACATGCAATTCAGCAAGTCTGTAGGAAGCACCTACTAGTTACTAGTATGCTTATCAGTTACTGAGGCTCCTGTCCCACAGTGTCCTGGCATCTTTAGGGGGCTTACAGTATGAAACAAGCCATTCTGGACTCAGGTCCAACACTGTCTGGAGAGGTCCTTTCCCTTTTTCGCTCTTAAAGACATTCACATTCACTGACCGAGGAGACCCCTCTGGAAACAGTGGTGCCCATTTCTACCAGGCAATGTTCACCCTCCTCCAAACCCCAGGCTTGCAATCTGGTGCATGTAATGATGGACTGATACCAGACAAAAACCCCTGAACATACCATCCTTCTACAGTCCTATTCCTGGAACTCTCACTGAGTCTAGACCAGCCCTAGTAATATTGAGAGATCAATCCCCATTCTCAGCTGAGTTATTTCCAAGAAACTGTGACCTGCTCTGAACATCTGCCTGTGGAAGAGAGCGCCAAAGTGGTACAGCCTGGCTTTGGCCTGGGTACCGAGTAACTGAAGAGGCATTTTAGACCCCGGGGTACCTCCCAAAGATATGGAAACGATGAGGGTACCCTCTTGCCTCAAGCTCCCTCCAAAGTCCAGAGGCCTCCCATAGTACTAATGGGATAGGGAAGCAAGGAGAGAAGTCAGGGAAGAGACCGTGTGCCTTACAATTCCTGAGGTTGGTTTGTCTCGACTTGACTGTTTCTTCAGAGTCCCAGTGCCAAGGTCCAAAGGCCTGGGCTGCCCATAAAGAAGAGGCCCATACATCCCAAGAGCCGCTGAAACCAGCTCACACATTTATTTGACTGAAAACATGAAGGAAGACAACAAAATTAAACAATCTTTAATGAAATTCCTATAGAAAACTCAGTCACGGGGCAAATACTCAGTTTTCTTTCCCGTGTCATTGAGGATTGGAGATCCCAATAGTCTTTGGAGAATAAGCAGTAGTTTTGCTGGATGTTGCCAGTACTCAGAAAGAGCATCCATTTACACATTCAAACCAGTAGTTCCTATTGCACATATTAACAACATTATTTGCCGTCTAGCACCCTAAATATATGGTACCTCAACAAATAAATTAAAGAATTCCATGAAACCATTTCATTTTCAACTAATATCCTTAAAAAAAAATCACATCATTATAAGTTTTAATAAATACAGTAAGAACAGCTGGCATTTTACTAAAATACTGAATTTTAGGTCTGAAGTTTATTTCATAAGAGTTTCCTTTTCATTTGTTTTCTGTCTTGGATACATTTGCTCAAGTATCTCTACCAAGTGAACGCTTTCACAGATACAGTAAAATCTGTATTAATGTGTGCCTCAGTACAGAAGCAGCTGGAAGAACTGGATCACATAATTAACTAAAAAAAGTAACTTAGGGAGATGCTCTGCTTTCTGTAAAACAGAGGCTGAAGGAAAACAAAAAAACATATTTTTATACAGAACTCCCACTAGAAATTTTATAAATATATAGTCAGCAAATATATTATATTTGCCTCACCAGTAGATTTTCAGCAAGTCTGGCTGGGATGATGCTATCACGACAGATAAATATCAACAAAAGAATTAATGTTCCCACAGGTTTAAAAGATTTCTTTTGAAAAATAATCATAATTTCATATTATATTATAATTTGTAGTTTACACAATTTAAAAAGGAAGAAAGATACTGTTTTTTAAGCCTCATTTGGAAATTAAGAACAGCCACCAGTCCCCAGGTGTGGATAAGTTGGCTGAGTGATAACACTTGGTCACAATTCATAAAAGAAGTATTTACACCTTTCTGGAAAAGTACCAAATAATGAAAACAAAATTTAAAAAGACAAAAAACAATCTCTAGTAGCATTCCTTGGCGTGCAAAGTCAGCAGGAAATGATTATCCATAATGTTGACAGTTTTCGTGATGAATCTTGGAAGCATACAAAAAGCAGAGGGTGGTAATTGGGGATTGTTCTGTTGATGCATTGTTCTTAATTTAACTGAGATTCAGAATTTCATTCCCTTTATAAAATCTCTGGCAGGGTCATGTTCAATTTAGTGCAAGTGCAAAATGAAAATGAAACAAAAGGCTGGTCATTAAGATCTGTAGTCTTTCCGAACCGTGTGGGCCATCCAGTTCACCTTAGTAGTCCAGCTTTCCCTGAGTGCCTCATCAAATTTTTGCTTAAATTGCTTGAGTGCTTCTTCTTCACTCTTCCCTAAGGCAAGTGAGTCCTAAAAATTGAAGGGAAAAAAAAAAATCAGATTTTATACATGCTCCAAAGTGATATGCAAATGTATGCAGGAAGCTTACTTGGCCATGCCACCCCAGCCAACATGAAGTTGTGCGCCTCATGTTTTTATTTTTATATTTATTGTTGACAGTATTACAGATGCCCCCACGCCCTCCCCCTTTCTCACCTCCACCCAGCCTTACCCCACCCCAGGCCTTCACCTCACTACTGGTCTGTAGGCTATGCATATATGCATATATGTTCTTTGGTTAATCTCTTCCCATCCCTCCCACCGTCCTCCCCTCTGAGATCTGTCAGTCTAGTCCATGCAGACTAGTCTAGTCTCTGGACCTACTGTTTTTATTTAAATGCCGTTTGCAGCAGGGAGCATGAACACCAAGGTAGGGTGATAATATGACCTCTGCCAAAGGGTTTTCGAAGATGAAAAGAATTTATGATTACTGCAAGACAGCTACTCAAGTGTTTGTCGCTACCACTCCTAATAAGAACTATCTCACTGAACATGACTTTGTTCCATTCCCTTTGAACATTTGAATGAAATAGGCAGGCATACTTGAACTCCTATATACATAGAAAGGGGTTTATACCTTAAGATACTGTATATCCTTGACTGATGTGAGCTCAGGAAGCCCTGCAGTCAACATCAGTGCAAAGAGAGTGATGAAGAGGTTCCCGTGCCGTCGTAAAATCAGATAGGCATCCTCACAACACTGGCGGAACCTTTAGTTGATGCGGCAAATCACAAGAGCATGATGTTAGAGGGGGAGATAGCAAATTAGTACAAGAAAACAAGAGAGACATAGCTAGGCTTTCCATAAGAGCTGAACATTTTCTACTGAATTAATTAATAGTTCTGCTTCTTTGAAAACTGCCAGGACTAAAATTTACATAAAATAAATCAAACTCTCTAAAATAACACTCACTTATCTCTTTGCTTTTTAAAAAAATTGATTTCCAAGAGGAAGGGGGAGGGATAAAGAGATAGAAACATCAATGTTGAGAAAGAATCTGATTGGCTGCCTCCTGCACACACCACACTGGGGATGGAGCCCACAACCTGAGCATGAGCCCTGACCGGGAATTCGAACTGGCAACCTCTTGGTTGCTGAGCCATGCTGGCCAGGCCACACATATCTTTTTCAACACCAAAACCAAATAGAAATTCTATGATAAAAGGCAATAAAAAAGTTAATTGAGGCTTTTAAATTCTATGAGGCAAAAAAAAAAAAAAAAAAGGTTATAAAAACAAAGTGATAATTATAATCCATGAGGATTCCTGAACATACTTCTAGTTTGTGGCCTGATTCCAGAGATTTTCTTTAATGTCCCCGAAATCAGTATCAATGCTTTTGCATTGGGCCTCCCTGTCATCTTTCCATCTTTCTCGCTCCTCTTCAAGATGGTCATTCAAGAGGACCATCCAAACTTAACTTTGCCAAAGAAAAAAATGGACCCAGAGGTATATTCTGCAGAAACCCAGGCAGAACTAGAAATGATAATGATAATAGCAATTATTTAGTAAGCCTATAATATGAGTTGGTCACATCATATAACATACCTCTAATAATCAAAACAGCCCTGAAATTTAATTATTTTTGTATCAGTTTTAAGATAAAACAAAGACAGGAAGACAAGTTATGTGCTTGGAAACATACAAGGAGGAATAGATCAGAGATTACAAAGTCTACCCCTGAAACCCTGGCTCCCGTACTGTACTCCACACTGAATAACAGCCAAGTGCCTGTTCTCAGCATCTCACTCTCAAATGCCTTAACAGTTTCAGAGAATTTTCTAAGAGAGGAAAAGGAGATATACTATTAGAATAAAACACAGTAGCTAATTTCAGTTTTGTAGCTTCGTTTCTCTTCTCTGAGTGTATCTGAATTACAACCTGGATCTAAAAGGCAAATTCCCCCCCAAAACCTCCTATTAACAGACTATTTCTCAGACCTAAATATTGCTCAGCAAAGAAATGCAAGTCTAGATGGTCAGAGGAGAAAACGTTAGGTGTGTTTATACCCTTAACATGAGGACAATACTCACCTGCCAAACTTTTCTGTGTTTCCTGTTTTTCCTTGTTGAATCACATGAATGAAATCATAGGTAAGAATAAAAGGCACTCGCTCCCTTTTAATGCCAAATTTAGACTTAAAATTTCCAAGAATATGTCCAAAGTCAATGTGGAAGAGCTGGAAAACAAATGGGATTTCATTTCCCTTGTTTTTCTTGTGGATTCTAAATAGAAAGGCAAGATCTCAGCAGTCCTAGATTCACATACACTACACCCACCCTCAGCTTGAGCTCTTCTCTCTTTCCACAGCCTTCTTGGGAACAGAGCATGTCTAACATTCATAGGTCTTTTATATTCAGTAATAACCGATCATAAAATGCATATACCCAGTGAGGAAGGCAACTCTTTAAAAGGCAAAAATATATCTGAAATAATAAACATGTCTGATTTTTAAAAAACAAATAGTTATACATACAGAACTATTTCTATAGTTCTACATGTAGAAACATAACAAAGAGAGTATATTCTTGTCCTAGTAGCTCCCTCACCATCTTGAGTGCTACTAGTGGTAACATCTCCCCATTTTCACACATATTTCCTGATATCTGCCTCCATTTTCCTAAATAGTATGTTTATACTTATTTTTTACTTCCTAATTTTGGATTACTATTCTTATTATGGAAGGTAAAGATTTAGTGCTCTTATACTGATGTAATGCTACACAATTTGGAACATTATATCATAATTTCCGATCAAATTAATATTCAATATTTATACTGTTCAACTACGTAAATGCATTTCAAAGCTAAGCCATGTGGGTTTTGGAATACTAGGACTACATTTCTATTTTTGCTCACCTTTTTCCTTGATACAACTTTCTTTTTTTTAAACTTAGAGTTCTAAGACCCTAGCATTAATTCTTCCCAAAATCTTCTTAAAAATCTAAAAATTGTTTTCAAAATATTTTCCCTCATGGTCAGGTAATCTAATAGTTCCTTTGTGGGCTGTTTGTTCTCTAGGGCTGCTGCACAACCATCATCCTGGGCTCTCCTTTCAACTCTTGTCCCACATCACATTCTTGTTTGGTTTAGACCAGAATTTTTCAATATTGGCACTACTGACATTCTGGGCCCAATAATCCTGTTATGAGGTTCTGTCCTGTACACTACAAGATGTTTAGAAGCATTCATGGCCTTTACCCACTAGATGCCAATAGAATATCATCTTCCCAGTTATGACAACCAGAAATGTCTTCTGATATTGACAAATGTCTCCTGAGGGCAAAAGCACCCCAATTGAGAACTACTGGTTTGTACCCTTGTTTTGGTGGATGTCCTTATTCAGATAGCCTGCTTAGGAAAGATGCAGAGGAGATACAGCTTTTAAGATCTTGTATGGTTGAAAATGTCTTTATTCCACCTTTATACTTGACTCATAGTCTGATTAGAATGCTAGGTTAGAGCTCGTTTTCCCTAAAAATTATGAAGGCTAACTTCCACTCTCTTATAGTGTCCAATATTGCTACTGAGAAGCCAAGTCTTTCTGACTCCAAGTATGTGGCCTGCTGCATCTCTGGGAAGGTTTGAATACCGTCTCTTTATGCCTGGTGCACTGAAATGTCATAGTGAAGGGCTTAGTAAGGGCCTTTTCATCCAATATAAGGAAACTTTTGTGCTCTGTTGACTGGATATTCATAAACATAAGCTTTAGGATATGTTTTATATTATTTGCTTGCTAAGTTCCTTCCCTTCTTCTTCTTTCTGAAACTCCTATTAGAATGATGGTGGACCTCCCTGGATTGATTCACCATCATTACTGGATCTTCTTTCTTCTATTTATCAGATGTTTTAGTTCCTTTGGTATATTAAGGAGCAACAGAGAGAATAGTGGCTAAAAAACAGACTCTGAGCCAAATAATCAGGATTTAAATGGTATGTCTGTTGCCTCAATTTTCTCACTGGTAAGTGGTGATTTCCCTACCACTAATTCTATAGGGTTTTCCTGAGGATTGAAGAAATTAACTAAAGAACTTAGCACTGTGCCTTCCACAGGTTAAAAGTTCAATAAATATTATCTAATCTTCAGTTTACACTAATTTTAACTTTTTATTTGTCCCTCTTTTTAATTTCTAAGAATTCTATTTTCTGTTTAACAAAAACCCCACAGAACCCTATTATTACTTCGTAGGTGCAATGTTCCTTTTGTTTTGATATTTTAATCATCTTTTTTTTTGTTTGTTTTACTGTATTTATTCTGTTTTCCCAGGTTTTTTTCACCCCTTCTGTTTGTTTTGGTCTATATTTTTTATGTTGAGGCTTCCCTCAAATTTCTGCTAATGCTTGGCCAAGCAGAAATTTGAACAATGAGTTGCTAAAAAGTTGAATGAAAATTCTATGTACACGGTAGGACTGATTGGTGGGCTTACTTGCAAAGTGATTGGGGGGAGACCTCAATTGTCAGGATCTGTAGGACTTTTCACTGGAACCAATCAGAGTCTCTTGAGAAGAATCTCTAGAGTCTTGCTGAGAGTGGGGATATACACACCTAATTGCTCCACATAAAAACTGCCAATCATTCGTGTTTCATCCTCTTCCCTCATCCACACCTTCTGTAGTGCCTTGTGCATTTGATCCCCAAGCTTTTCTCAGACTTGACAGACTCCTCTAAACGTACACAGGTTTCAATTTTCCTCAACTATGCTAAGTCATTGCCACTTTTTCCTCATGCTTTCTATCATTCCCAAATCTGCCGATGTCTTTCACTTAATGGGGGCCTCTTTTCATATTACTTTTTATTTCTCTTATTCCTTAGTATCATATTAAAAGAGTGTCAGAAAGAATTAAGAAAAACTCATGTGTTCAATCTGATTAACTGGAAGTCCTAAGGAATCCTTTTAAGTGTGAACACAAGGTTCAACTGTCAAAGCCCAAGCCGAACTACCTAAATCTCTCAGGTCTAAAACTCTGGGTCCCACCTAGAGCCAGAGTTCACACAGGAACCTAAACATTTTCATTTTGGAATGTGCTTCTCCCGGCAGGAAATTCTAAGGGTGGCTAAACTGAAAAAATTATCCTAAATATCTCATCTATGTTGCTTAATTAAAGGAATTAACAAAAAAAATAAGTCACATCGAAAAAAAACACACCTTCATTTGAAAACTAACAGCTTCTTCATAAATAACCTAGTCTAGTTCCCTGGTTACCCCAGAGTGATATTACTCCTACTCTACTTCTCCCTACTCCTATGTATGATTAGATTGATATTCTAAATGAGAAAATGGGTCAAGCAAATTTCATCTCCACTTTTTTCTTTTTAAGCACTGGTTATCTTATTTAAAGTTAATACATTTTGTACGTCATCTCTTCCTTCTACTCTATTTAAAAGAATAGGGCACTTTTAAATAACCATAATAATTTTAAAAATTTAAATTCTCATCACCTAACTCTAAGCAAACAAACCAATGGATAGATGAAGCAGATGGTATGTGAAACAAAGAATAGGAAATCAAAGATAAGCACATGACTCCGAGAATCACTACAGAATCTGCCTGAGTTTCACAAGAGACTGTGCTGTACATAAGTAAGCATCCCTGAGGCCCTTGGCAGACTCTGGGGAACAGCTCACCTGGCCATTTTTTTTTACCATGATGTTGTCACTATGTCTGTCACCAATTCCAAGGACATAAGAAGCTACACAGTAGCCAGCACAGGACAGGGTAAACTCCTCAATGGCTCGGTCCAAGTCATCCCTGAACAAAAGAAAAAATACAAGCAACAAACGTTTTTGGTCTCCAAATGAGTGAGATAAGACCCAATCCCACACTTGTTTCCTCTTTAATTGTGAGAACTGCAACACAGAGCTGCCAAAACCATATGATCAGAACTTGCTGGCTCAGCCAAGAGGGTGAGAACGGTCATCACAGGAGCAGAACCGAGAGGAGTAAACATGAACAGGCTGGCTTAAAGCCATAAGACTAGACTTTAGCCATTCAAATGACCATGTCCTAGGGCAGTGATGGCGAACCTATGACACACGTGTCAGCACTGACACGCGTAGCCATTTCTGATGACACGCGGCCGCATGCCGAGGATGAAACATTTGCTGCTCCTGAGGATGAAACATTTGCGACTAGAGTCTTGGAGTTAGTTTTTTCCTCAAAGTGACACACTACCCGAGTTATGCTCAGTTTTTTGGCGAAGTTTGACATACCAAGCTCAAAAGGTTGCCCATCACTGTCCTAGGGTCATGTTTCAATGAAGATGGGGGCAGGTTCATATGCATAGAAATGAGAGGAGACCATTAGCTTTTCTGGATAATGCTGGGGCTTTGGAACATTTTGGTCTGTTTTGACCTAACACTAGAATTCTATATTTAAGAGTTAAGTATTGCAGTTCCAATCATTCATGTCACTGACCTAAATTAGAATACAGACCCATTAGAGACAAGATCAAAATTTATAAACTGATACATACAAGAGCTTGGATTTTGTCAATAATCAAATTTAAGCCTGATTTTTGAGGTCTTCAGCTAAAAATACTTGCCAAGTGTTTTCCTCTCACTGTGTAATTTCTTAATTTCCTATATATTAGGGCTTTCTAATACAATAACCATAAAAAACACAGATCCAAGCACTTTATTTTTTAGTGTGGAGAGATCAGTCTACAAACTCATTTACTTCTATTACAAAAATCCATTGAGAACTCACTTAAGCTCACACATTCACATAATTATAAAAGTTGATAAATATAAACAAAAACTTGTAAGTTCTTTTTAAAATACTTAAATGTTGGAATTTAAGATTTAGATAAAGTAGAATTCAACACTAATCATCTGTAAGACTTTAGGAAGTCCTATTTTGTCATTTTGATCTAACCTGAAATGAAGCAATAAATACATTAATATTTCCTCTAGGACACTGATGATTCTAAATGGGATAACAGCTATTTGGATGTTTGTTCAGAAAAGTAATAACCAAACAAAATAAACTAACCCAGAATTGTATTCTTTAAGCCAGTTCAGAAGGGCATCTTTATTGAAGGCTGCTGCAGCAGCCACATTGCTACTGTTCAGCTGAATGTCAGCAATTGTTTCAGAGGTGCTCACAACTTCAATGAGGCCTGAGCGATCTCCTGTCGCTAAACAGCCATAAGGCAACATCCTGAAAGGGAAAAAAATGGGAATAAAGAGCCACATGTGTAAATTATCTATTAAATGAAATATTAACCGAGTTTTTTCTTTTATTTTTAAAAACATTTTACTACTAATTGATATCCTTGCCATTACTGTATTGTTATCATGTGGAAAGATATGAGTTCTACCTTCTGTTAGGAAGTAAATCTCTTGGCCAACAGATGGAGTAATTTACTAGAATTCCAATATGCCAGCTAAATGTAAAATCTGTTATCTAGTTATTCTGGTGAAATATTCTATTAATTCACATAGGTGGACAGAAGTACATCAGATAAAAGTCTTTCATTTTTTACTCTAAATTTTGAGGAAGGAAACAACCCTTAATGGAGCACCTAAAAGGTAATACATAGCAAGATAATTACTTCATATTAGCTTCATATAAGTATTTCACATTAGTTAATGGCAATTTCATGTGTCCAGATTCAAGCCCACAACCTTAAGGTCACCTTTTACGCTTTCTCTCATGCCCAACATTTACCTCTCGTGAATATGTATATTGCCTCCATCGTTCCTTCTGCTACCACCCTAGTTCAAGTCACCATCAACCCTTAATTATTCAACAGTTTCCTAACTAGTCTTCCTGCTTCCACATCATAGTTCTGGATGCAACAGCAACATAATTCACTTAAGATATACTTATATTATGTCCCTCTCCTGATGGAAATGTCTGCAATGGCTTCCCACCTTACAATGAAAGCCAATATAGTTGTCATAACTCACAAGGCCTTCAATCTACTCCCCCTTTACCTTTCCTAGTATCCTCCCCTGGCTCACTTTGTTCAGACTACACTGGCTTCCTTTCTGTTCCTCAAATACATCAGGCACTAATCCTCCCTCATTCCTTTAGAAGTGTAATTTTTTCTGCCAGGATCATTCTTTCCCAAGATATTTACATGACTTATTCCCTTGCCTTTTGGGAACCTTTGCTGAAATGTTACCATCTCAGTGAAAAATTCCTGGATCATCCTATTTAAAATAGCAACAATATCTGTGGTACAATACTTGCTCTCTCTTCCCTGTTTTATTTTCCTCTATAGACCTCAATACTATCCAGTATCTTATACATTTTATTTATAAGCTTATTGTCTATATCTACCCTCAGGGTGTAAGTTCCACTGGCAGTGATGCTTTGTTCACTGCAGAATCCTCAGTGCCTGAGAATGTGCCTGGCACGAAGCAGGCACTCAACAAATATTTCTAATGAATAAACATTTAATAACAAAATTCCTATAATGTAAGTTACCAATATTACACACGAGAAATAAAGTAATGTGCAAAAAATCATACACTTAACTAAGTAAAAGATCCAATGCTTAAAACTATGTCTATGAGGCTCCAAAACTATCTTTTTAACCTTATATAGTTTCTAATGTCACTGAATATATATAAGAAGCCTGTAAGGCTCCTTCTTGTGCAAAATAATTTTCACCAAATTGATAAGAAGCATTTTGCTTTGATTTGCATTTTTATGACCCCTAGTGAAAACAAAACTTCTCAGCTCTCTTTTAGCCATTTTAAGATAAATTTCTTTTGTAAATTAGCTATTCACATCTTTGTCTATTTATTAGGATTTTACATGTTTTCCTTAGTGATTTATATTAGTTGTTTATATCATAACTAGAGGCCCAATGCATGAAATTCATGCACGGGGTGTGTGGTTGGGGGGGAGGTGGTCCCCTCAGTCCAGCCTGCACCCTCTCCAATCTGGAACCCCTCGGGATCGGGCCTAAACCGGCAGTTGGACAACCCTCTCACAATCCGGGACCGCTGGCTTCTAATTGCTCACCTGCCTGCCTGCCTGGTTGCCCCATGAAGCCTGCTTTTCAGTCATTTGGTCACCCCTCATTGCCCGCCCCCCTGCTGGCCTGGTCACCCCACACAGCCTGCTGTTCAGTCATTTGGTCATCCTTCACTAACCCCCCTGCCAGCCTTTTGCCCCACCCGCCTGCTGTTCGGCCCGTTGTGAGGGCATTCTTTTTTTTTTAAATGAATCTTTATTGTTCAGATTACAATTGTTTCTCCTTTTTCCCCACATATCTCCCCACCACCCAGTTCCCACCCCCCTTTGCTCTTACCTCCCCCCCCCCGCTGTCCTTATCCATAGGTGTATGATTTTTGTCCAGTCTCTTCCCATACTCCCCACACAGACACCCTTTTCCCCCTGAGAATTATCAATCCACTCCCATTCTATGCCTCTGATTCTAATAAGTTTACCAGTTTATTCTGTTCTTCAGATTTTTAATTCACTTGACTTTTAGATTCACTTGTTGATAGATATGTATTTGTTGTTCATAATTTTTATCTTTCTTCTTCTTTTTCCTCTTTTTAAGGAATACCTTTCAGCATTTCATATAATGCTGGTTTGGTGGTGATGAACTCCTTTAGCTTTTTCTTATCTGTGAAGGTCTTTATCTGCCCTTCAATTCTGAATGATAACTTTGCTGGATAGAGTAGTCTTGGTTGTAGGTTCCTGCTATTCATCACTTTGAATATTTCTTGCCACTCCCGTCTGGCCTGCATGGTTTCTGTTGAGAAATTAGCTGATAATCATATGGGAGCTCCCTTGTAGGTAACTAACTGTTTTTCTCTTGCTGCTTGTAAGATTCTCTCTTTGTCTTTTGCTCTTGGCATTTTAATTATGATGTGTCTTGGTGTAGTCCTCTTTGGATTCCTTTTGTTTGGGGTTCTGTGCGCTTCCTGGACTTGTAAGTCTATTTCTTTCATCAGGTGGGGGAAGTTTTCGTTCATTATTTCTTCAAATAGGTTTTCAGCATCTTGCGCTCTCTCATCTTCTGGTACCCCCATAATTCTGATGTTGGTTCGCTTGAAGTTGTCCCAGAGGCTTCTTACACTATCTTCAACTTTCTGAATTCTCTTCTCTTCATGCTTCTCTGGAGGAGTGTCCTTGGCCTCTTTGTATTCCAAATCTTTGAGTTGAATCTTGCAATCCTCTAGTCTGCTTTTGGGTCTCTGTATAATATTTTTTATCTCAGTCAGTGTATGTTTAATTTCTAGTTGGTCCTCATGGAATTTATCGGCCTTTTCCATGAAATTCTTGAAAAACCTTATAACCGTGGTTTTAAACTCTATGTCCAATCGCTTGTTTTCCTCCATTTCTTTGGTTTGTGATCTGTTTCCTTGCCTTCTCATATTCTCTGCTTCCCTGAGTTGGTAGGGTAGTTTTGTGTACTAGGTGTCCTATTGGTTCAACGGGTCAGCCTCCCAGTTACTTGAGGTGGACATTCTTGGTGTACCCTTGTGTACTGTGTGTTCCCCAGCAGGAGCTACAGCAAGGGCTAGTTTTCTCCTCCTTTGCTTGGGCGGTTTTGGAGCAGTCTGACTGGAGCTGCAGTTGGTTAAGCTGCCACAGAACAGGCCTTTTATATGTAAAAGCCGCTGTGTGGAGCCTGGGCAGGTTTGTAGAATGTGCGGGGCGGGGCCTCAGGGCTGGGCGGGGTCTCAGGGCGTGGCCAACAGCGATGGCTGCCGTCAGCCGTCTCTGCCTTTCCCGTTTCCAAGTCCCTGCGCCCCACGGTCCAGCGCAGTAAACAATGATTGCTGGGCGCACCACCGCAAAAAAGTCACTCTCACTTTCCAACCCGATGGCTGAGAGTCCAGCTTCTCCCCGTAGGTGTCTGGGTCCCCCGAGTGTCCCCAGAAACTGGATTTCAGTGATCAGGAGCTTGTCTCCCTGCGGGTTGAAGAAAAGCCGCGCACCCAGCCGTCCGCCGCCAGCCCGATTCGTGTGCCTCCGTACCTCAGCTTTTCAGCGATTGTGCTCCTTTCTCTTCTTAGTTGTAAATCTTCCACTCAGCCAGCTTTCCCGTGGTTCTGGGTGGTAGACGTTTTTGTCTTTTAGTTGTGTTTTTGAAATTGTTGTGTGAGGCAGCAGATTAGTTGTTTAACTATGCCGCCATCTTGGTTCCTCCTGTGAGGGCATTCTGACCAATTTGCATATTACACCCTTTTATGAGTATAGATATCCTTTTCTAATTCTGGTTGTGAACATTTTTTCCAGTTTTCTAAAAACTTTATTATCATTACAGCAATTCCAAAATGAAATGAGATGCCTTGAAAAGTTCACATAAAACTCTGGTAACTACAGAAAATGAAATGGATGGAATTCATTCATTCAGTAAGTATTTGGGTGCAGCTATGTGCCAAGCATTGTGTTAGCTGATGGTGATGCAGAAATGAGCAAAAATACTAGCCTTTCATTGAGACAAATCACAAATGCACAATATACTACATATGATCTTTGTATGAATGAGAAGTGCCACAAGAACATGCCAAGAGTTAGGTAAGATCTCTGTGAGGGGGAAGGTCAGAATGGTTGGAGGAGAGTGCAAGGGGAGCACAAAAGCAAGGTGAGGACAAGAAACAATCAGTGTTGGAAAGACCATGCAGGGTTCTATAGGCCATGTAAAGGCTTGTCATTGTCCCAAACTCACTGAAAAAGCCTTTGAAGGACTTTATGAAAGAGTGTGTGTGTATATTTGTAATCTGGGGAATGTGTGTTAGTGCATGTAACAATCAGATAAAACAAGAGAGTTTTAAGTAGTTCCTAAATTTCCCACCAAACAACAATTCAACCAGTTTATGCCTCTTTTTTAAAAAACTGAAATAATGGCACCCTGGCTGGTTTGGCTAAGTGGATAGAGGATCGGCCTACAGACTGAAGGGTCCCGGGCTCAATTCCGGTCAAGGGCGCATGCCTGGGTTGCAGGCTTGATCCCTAGTAGGGTGCATGCAGGAGGCAGCCAATCAATGATTCTCTCTCATCATTGATCTCTCTCTCTCTCTCTCTCTTCCTCTCTGAAATCAATAAAAATATATTTTTTAAAAATTAAAAAAAACCTAAAAAAATGGCCAGGTTTTTTGTTTTGTTTTGTTTTTACATATGCTCTTATTGATTTGAGGGAGAGGAAGGGAGAGGAATGGAGAGATAGAAACATCAATGATGAGAGAGAATCACTGATTGGCTGCCTCCTGCACCCCTGACTACGGGGGATCGAGTCCGCAACCTGGGCATGTGCCCTGACTGGGAATCGAACCGGTGACCTCTTGGTTCCTGGGTCTAGGCCCAGATGCTGAGCCATACCTGCTGAGCATATTTATGCCTCTTGAAGCACTTGCCTAGTTCTAGCAAAATAAGGTTGAGAGCAGAGTTGTCAGTACATGCTGGCAGTCTGATATTACCAATGGATTGCTTTACATCTACATTATTAATTTATTTCTCCTTTTAAGAATTTACCCCTCAATAAAAAAGGCAGTTATGGTGCATGAAAGGTTTTTACCAATTTCCTTATCCTTATCATGACACAACACATGTGAAGTAAACACTGCCGATTCAAGTGCACTCTGGCTCACTTTCCTGCATCTCCTCCCACCCTACTTGCAGCCAAACTGGGCAAAAATCCAACAACTTCCCCTTCAAAAGCAGGCAATGATGAAAGCATTCAGTGTCTTGAGGATGGAACACTCACAATAGGAAGGAAAAAACATTCTTGTCTGAAAGACAGTTTGACAGAGTCAAGCTGGGGACAAATCCTGACCATCTTACATGGGCCTCATTTGCACTCAACTTCTACACTTCTTATAAAGGCCATGACAACGATTAGCAATGTTTACCTTCCTTTCTGACTCTCTGACCCGAAGAGTAATTTGCTACCTTCCCACTAAAGAAAGAATTTAATAATTTATTTAATTATACAGTGGAGTGGCAGCTCCTTAACCCTACTCTGAATGGGTATGTAGAAAGTTTTCTCTGGCCTTGACTCTGACACATTGACCCAAGTCTCATTGACCCAAGTCTTAGCCCATTGCCTCCAAAGCAGGAGAGCATAACATCTTTACTTAATGATTTCATTAATTCAATCTTCTCCCTTCATTCTGAGACCACTGATACCAGTGTCATTAAAGCACTCTCTCTTAATAGGGAAGTAAACCCCATTAGTGCAACTCAGATGTAAGTCACAATGAAGACAACTGTCCAAAATTTAATGTCACATGTATTTATGGGAGTGTGTATGTGTGTGTGTGTTGAGGGGGTAAAGAGGGAGGACTGTCAACTTTAACAAAGGCTTGACAGATTTAAATGTAGAAAACATATTGGACTTGACAGAAAAGGCTAACTATTATTTGTTGAGCAAAGGAGGTCAGGGTGTTCTAACATATTGATGGCTTACAAATGTTCTGATTTGAAATTAAATATGACAAAAGAGTACTTTAAGACATCAGGGGAAAATGAAAACGAGAAATATGCACTTTGGTTCAAGCTAAAATGGCACTGTTACAAGTACTAAAATATTCTGATCAAAATAGTGCTGTATAGAAGTTACATTAGATTTTAGAATAAACTTAAGAGTATGTGCTACGTGACCCAGTTTAACCTGAACAGCTGGCCAAAAGAAAAACAAACACAATAGAAACACTGGAGCATGTATATTTATAGAAACAGTAAAAATGTTTAGCGAGGAAAAGGTACTAGTTTGAAAATGAACTCAAAATAATTAAAGTCCTGCATATTTTTTTAAACATGGGGTCAGAGTACCAAAAGTCAGCAAAGATCTCTCTAGACAGACAAGTTCCTTTTTCTTGTTAGACACACATTGCTTCCTATCAGGGAGACACCAGGTTTATTTCTAGCACTGCCTCACATGGGGCTGCCTCCCTTTGCCCGAGGTCACACTGAACTTCAGATAATGCTAAACATACTTCACATTTGATCAGAATGTAAAATCAAAACTAAAAGAAAAGAACTTGGTTGGGGCTTTCAATTAGGCTGATGGAACTAAGGACAAAATCTTTAGCTCAGCCTTTTATAACTAAACTAGAGGCCCAGTGCACGGATTCGTGCACCAGTGGGGTCCCTCGGCCTGGCTTGCGGGGATCGGGCTGAAACGGGCTCTCCAACATCTCCCATGGGGTCCCAGATTGCGAGAGGGCACAGGCCAGGCCAAGGGACCCCACGTGCACCAGGCCTCTAGCATGCATATAATATCTTTAGTTAATCTCTTCCTGCCCTCCCCTATCCCCTCTGAGATTCATCAGTCTATTCCATGTTTCAATGTCTGTGGTTTCCACTCCTGCGTTGAACATCTGCTCCCTGGCGGTCAGTGTGTGGCATAGCTACCAGCCGGCAGGTCGAATAGTTGGCCAGCCAGTTGAATGGTCAGCTGGTTGCTTAGGCTTTTATATATTTAGATAAGATTCATCATATGGCCTGAATCTGTTCTTAGCGAAAGGAGACCACTATGTAGTTTAAACGCTGAATTTGAAAAGAATCAATGAGTTATTAGCCTAAGCCTGAAAAGTTTCCCCTATTTTTTATGGTATAAGTCAAATAAAAACATTTTTATCGCCGTTTACTGTTTTTGGAAGGGTCTCTAAACTTTTGCTGGAATGAGACAATATTTTAGATGCTGCAGACTATTAGGTTGCTACTCAATTCTGCTATTAATAGCATAAAAGTGGCCACAGACTATCTGCAAATAAATGGATTGTGGTTGTGCGCTAATAAAACTTCATTAAAAAAAAAAAAAAAAAAAGCCAGCCCAGATCCCTCTGGGTTTATATCCCTCAGGCAGAGTTTCTCACGATCACCATGCCTTTTATCTATGCAGTATTTCTTATGAGTGGTTGACCAAAAAACTTGTTTCCTACTCAAAATTACTAATTCCATTTTTACACAGCTGTATTAGAAATTCCTCCTAATTAAAAAACAACACTATAATTTATGGTGTTAAAAAGGTCTTTTTCGTATGAACTCTATAATCTCTCTTCCTTATTCCAATCACATCTACAAGTCTCATGAAAACAACAATACCTGTGAATTGTTCTTTCTACCTCAACAGCATAGCAAAAGTTTACCCTGGGAGGATTTAAGACTAGAAAACTTTCTAAAGAGAGAGAGAAAGAGAGAGAGAGAGAGAGAGAGAGAGAGAGAGAAAGAGAGAGAGAGAGAGAGAGAGAGAGAGAGAAAGAGAGAGAGAGAGAGAGAGAGAGAGAGAGAGAGAGAGAGAGAGAGAATGAGAACCAATGGGAAAAATACACACTTTTTGGGTACCAGAACACTTGGATAAATAAAAAAAATTACTATATAGCCCAACCGGTATGGCTCAGCAGTTGAGCGTTGACCCAGGAACCAAGAGGTCACTGGTTCGATTCCCGTTCAAGGCACATGGCAAGGTTGCAGGCTCAATCCCCAGTAGGGGGCATGCAGAAGGCAGCCAATCGATGATGTTTCTCTCTCTCTTAAAAAAATCAATAAAAACATATTTTTAAAGAAGGGGGGAGGTACTAGATATATCTTACCATAATTGTTTTCTCGTTTAGACTGGTAAAATAATAGAAAGACATCAAGTTTAGAGTCTAACAGAGCTGGATTTGAATGTGGCTCTGCTAATTAATATTTTTGTAAGTTTTGACAAATTATTTAATATCCTTTGAGCCTTAATTTTCTCTGCTGTTAAAAAGGAATCGCACACCCTAGCTTGTTTGGCTCAGTGGATAGAGTGTCAGCCTGTGGACTGAAGGGTCCTGGGTTTGATTCCGGTCAAGGACACATACCTGGGTTGCAGGCTCGATCCCCAGTAGGGGGCGTGCAGGAGGTAGCTGATCAATGACTCTCATCATTGATATTTCTATCTCTCTCTCCCTCTCTCTTCCTCACTGAAATCAATAGAAATATCTTTTTCTAAAAAAGAGACACACAAACCTCAATGTTGAACATATTAAACAAAAATTTTATAACACCTATTTCCAGTATGTTCAAAGAACTAAAAGAAACTATTTCTAGCCCTAACCAGTTTGGCTCAGTGGATAGAGCGTCAGCCTGTGGACTGAAAGGTCCCAGGTTCGATTCCGGTCAAGGGCATGTACTTGGTTGCGGTCACATCCCCAGTAGGTTGCAGGAGGTGTGTAGGAGGCAGCTGGTTGATGTTTCTCTCTCATCAATGTTTCTAACTCTCTATCCTTCTCCCTCCCTCTCTGTAAAAAATCAATATAATATATTAAAAAAAAGAAAAAAAAGAAACCATTTCTAAAGAACTAAAGAAAAATATGAGAATAATTAATTGCCAAGAAGAGACTATCAACAGGCAGGAATTATTAAAAATTAACCAAATAGAAATTCTGAAGTTGAAAAGAACAATAACTAAATATAAAATTCCCTAGAGGAACATAACAACAGATATGAGCAGCCATAAGAAAGAGTAGACAAATTTGAAGATAGGTCAAAGAATGAAGAAAGAGTGAAGAAAAAAATGAGCTTCAGGGTACTGTAGAATACCATCCAGCATATCAACAAGTACATAATGGCAATCTCATAAGGAGAAGAAAAAAGAAACAAACAAACAAACAAACAAAAATTGAAAAAGTAGAGCTGAACATTTCTGAAATTTGATGTAAAACAATAACCTACACATCCAAGAAGCTCAACAAATTTAAAATGTGATAAACACCAAGTAGGATTAGACACATTATAGTCAAACTGTCAAGATTAAAAAATAGAGCCCAGCTGGCAGGGCTCAGTGGATGACAGTGGACCACAAGGTCATGATTCGATTCCCAGTCAGGGCATATGCCTGGGTTTCAGGCTTGATCCCCAGTATGGAGCATGCAAGAGACAGCCGATCAATGATTCTCTCTCATCATTGATGTTTCTATCTCTCTCATTCTCCCTTCCTCTCTGAAATAAAAAATATATATATATGGGGAAAAAATATTAAAAAACAGAATCTTGAAAGCAACAATAAAGATGTGACTTATCACTGACAGGGATTCTCAATAAAATTAACAACTGATTCCTCCTTAGAAACCTTAAAGGCCAGAAGGTAACATGACATTCAAAGTGCTAAAAGACTCAAACAAGAATTCAATGTCCATTAAAATTATTCTTTAAACACAATGGAGAAATTAAGAAATTCCCAGATAAATAAAGAGGAAGAACAAAAGCTGGACTCACATTTTCCAATTTTAAAACATATTAAAAAGCCACAGTAATAAAGCCTATGACAAAGACAGACATGCAGATCAATGAAATACAATTTAGATTACAGTCCTAACTGGTTTGGCTCAGTGGATAGAGCATCGGCCTGTGGACCAAAGGGTACCCGGTTCGATTCCAGTCAAGGGCACAGACCTTGGTTGCAGGATGTGAGACTCATGCAGGAGGCAACCAATCAATGTTTCTCTCACATTGATGTTTCTCTCTCTCTTTTACTCTTTCTAAAAATAAATGGGAAAATATCCCCGGGCAAGGAATAACAAAAAAACAACAACAACAAAATTTAAAGTACAGAAAAAACTCTCAAATTTAGTCAACTGGTGTTCAATGAAGAAAGAACATCTTTTCAACAAATGGTGCTAAGATAACTGGATATCGAATTTAAAATAATAAAATTAGACTCCTGCCACATACCATATAAAAAGATTAAAAGAAAATATTTGCAAATAGTTTATGTAATAGGAGGTTCTAGTATCTAAAATATATAAAAAATTCTTATAACTCAAACATTAAAAAACAAATAACTCAATTCAAAAAGGAGCAAAAGACCTGAAAAGATATTTCTCCAAAGAACACACGCAAATGACCAACAGCACAATAAAAAGCTGGCCAACATATGGAAACATGCTAACATCTGTCACTTAATTGCTAAATATATGCTTATTAAATCTGAACATCAGAATATAAAACTTGCTGTAAATTTTCTTCTGTACTTTCATGTTTGAAACAGTCCACAATTAAAAAAATATAGAATTAGGTAAATGATAAAGTTAAATATTATTAACTAGCATTTTAAAAGTTTAAAAACTGTATGGACCTATGCTATATCATGAAACATGCTTAATGTTTTTTTTCTCCTTGAGTAAAAGAGATTGCCATTGTAGAAAACTAGAGAAATAGATACACAAGGGGGGGGTGGGGCGGGGAGAGGGGAATCATTTTCAATCCTACCACCTGAAATGACTATTGACATTAGTTTCTGTCAACATCAGTTTGTCATTGTTCAGTGAATTTTTAACATGGTTGAAATCTATATAATAAAAGCCTAAGCAACTGTTATGGTAGAACAACCAGAACGACTGGTCGCTATGATGCGCACTGACCACCAGGGGGCAGACGCTCAATGCAGGAGCTGCCTCCTGGTGGTCAATGTGCTCCCACAGGGGGAGCACCGCTCAGCGAGAAGCTGGGCTCATGGCTGGCGAGCACCTCTCCCACCTCCGCAGCAGCGCTAAGGAGCAGTGTGCCGAGCGGTAAGGAGCAGCGAGCAGGCAGGTGGTAAGGAGCAATGGGTCCCGGACTGCAAGAGGGATGTCACCTGCCAGCTTAGGCCCGATCCCATGAGCCCACATGAGGTGCTCGCCAGCCATGAGCCACATATATATATATACACACACACACATATATATATATATAAAGCCAGCATCCATCATGACCAGGACGACTGATGACCAGTCGCTATGATGTCCACTGTGGCCAGCAAACTGGCCTGATCAGGGGGTGGGGCCGGCCGGCCAACCTCCTGTGGCCCATCCCCCCGGCCCCCGATCGGCCCGCCCCACTATGATAGGCCCGCAGCCCCTCCCCCTGGCCGGGCCCCGCCCCTGATCACCTTCCCCACCCCAATAGGGGGTGGGGCCAGTCAGCCAACCTCCTGCAGCCCTCCCCCCCAGCAGGCCCCCATTACCCTGATCGGCCCGCAGCCCCTCCCTCCACCCGGCCCCACCCCAGATCGGCTCCCCCACCCTGATCAGGAGCAGGGCCAGCTGGCTAAACACCCATGGCCCTTCCCCCAGGCTGCTGGCCCCTAGTCGGCACCCCCCACCCCAATCGGGGGCGGGGCTGACTGGCCCACCATCCACAGCCCCTCCCCCTGGCCAGCCCCGCCCCCAATCAGCTGTGGTCCCTCCCCCGATCGGGGCAGGCTGGCTGGCCAACCTCCTGCCATCTTCTCCTCCTGACAGGCCTATCCCTGATCTGCCCCGATTGGGGCTGGGCTGGCCAGACCCCACCCGTGCACAAATTCGTGCACTGGGCCTCTAGTTTTTATATAAGTACATCAACATTTCATTTGCAATTATCATCTGCTCTTTACCTTAGAATATTTGATAATAATTAAACTTTTAAAATCTAGTATGTTTCCTTTTTTCTGTTGCCATAAGCCTTTCCTGCTCGCTGTCCACCCTTAATAATGGTGGTAACTTAAAAGCTCTAAAAGTTTACCAAAACTCTTGGCTCTCAGGAAGGCAGAGAAAACAATGTTACTAGGCTAAAAAGAAGGGCAAATCCTTTCGCTGGCCTTGTCACTCCATAACCCCGTGATTCCTCCCTGAGAGTAAACCGATTCCTTCTTTCTGAATTCACCATCACAAATCTACTTCTACACCTGATGAGGTTTAAATAAGATAATATATTTGAGAGTGCACTGCAAGCTATAAAAAGGTACATAAACATTATTATAAAAAATTAATAGTAACAGGAGGGAAGGAATCAATAAATTTTAAAAATTCTGCTGTGGAAGGAATATAACATGAGACAAAAATAATTCACTAGTGCCTGGCCAGTTTGGCTCAGTGGATAGAACACTGGCCTGCGGACTGCAGGGGCCCAGGTTCAATTCCTGGTCAGGGCACATGCCTGGGTTGCAGGCTCAATCCTCAGTGGGGGGTGTGTAGGAGGTAGCTGATCGATGGCTCATTATTGATGTTTCTATCCCTCTCTCCCTCTCCCTTTCTCTCTGAAATCAATAAAAATATATTAAAAAAAACAACTTGTAACTAATATTTAAAATAATAATAATAATAATTCACTAGAAATCTCACCGAAGATCCAGACCGGCTTCTTTCCAGAGTAAATCCATCAAGCGCAGCATTTGGAGTGTCAACATATCCTGTCGTAAATCTAAGAGAAAAAACCCTCATTATTACAAATGTTTTCCATTTTATAATTGCTAACATTAACTTAAGATTAGCTGATGCAGCCAGAATTAACTAAAACCATTGGCAAATGCTCTGATAATTTTTTCCCCAAAGTTTTAAAGTTGATCATATTCATTAAGGTTTGTTGGTTAGCACATCCCAGTAACACAATTTTAAAAATGGAGTGTAAAAATATTTTAGTTTACCATGTGTAAGCTACTCTACTAATTATAATACAGCTTTAACACAGTAATGTTATATTAAAGCATCCACACAATTCACACTAATTTTTTTCCTTCTTTTTTAATTTTAGGGATACACAGGAAGTTCTCAAGAATTGCTAAAGTAATAACTGCATGATGCGTTCACAAAACAGTAATAGCTTATTTTATTTATGATGTCCAGGGGTAATTTTCAGGTAACAGAGGCTGTGAAAGTAGTGACTTCTACATAATGACATTCATATGGTCAAGTGATGTAAATGTCTGGCAAAACACTACAACTTCTTTTAAAAGTAGTTGTAAGCACATATTATGCTAAGCACATTTACTTGTTATCTCACTTAATTCCTGTTAATAACCCAATGAAACACTGGTTGGCTGCCTCCTACACACCTCTTACTGGGGATCGAGCCCACAACCCAGACATGTGCCATGACCAAGAATCGAACTGGCGCACAGAATGACACCCAACCAACTAAGCCACACCTGCCAGGACTCAGTAAGGTATTTTAAAAAACAAAACTATGGCAGCAATATAAAAATTGTTATCACTGAAATAAGATGTATGAATATATTACTGGAAATATTCTGTTGTATTTCACAAGCTTTTTACCAAAGGAATAGACTTTGTATTTTGTAGGGGGGAAAGGGAAGGTATATTAGAACAATGTATATAAGTAAGCTGTAGAAGTCAATTTCCAAAAAGGGGGGGAAAAGATTTAGGACATGATGAATTCAACCTCACGACCACTGATAGCTAGCTCTTTTGGATGCCATTTGCTGTTAACATTTACACATTTCAGATAAAGAAACCAACAACAAAAGAAGAAATACTAAGAAATTTGGCACTATAAAAACTTCAGTACATACCATCACCATTTTTAAAAATCACGCCGACTGAATCCTCACCAAATACCTTGTTGTTGTATACCAGCCACAACGGCTTCATTTTAGAATCCATGTATTTACACTTTTCAACACTGAAATCAAACAAGGGGAAAATTAGCCCACTTCAATTTAAAGACAGGACAAGATTATAATTTTGCTGTGATATACTAGTCGAGGGAGAACCCCTCACCTGTTCCAGTCTACAGAAGTCAGAACTAGAGCATTTCCTCTTGGCAGAAAAGCAACCTGGATGACAGCCTTTGGTATGTAGTGATGCCAGATGGGCTGGACTAAAAACCTAGGTTTACCCTTCTTACTACCTACATTTAAAAGTCCTCCTTTCTTTTCCTTATTCTTCTTTATGTTGTTATGTATAGTCAATAATATTATTAAAATTATTAAGAGTTCATTCTTAATTTCTTAAAAAGGAGTCAATTTTGAATACTGATATACTGAATACATATTATTACTTCTCCATTATTGCTTCTATAGAGAATGAAAAAGTGAGAAATAATTTTCCAAATTTATTCAAGGTCTCATTTTGAAATAGGAAAGCTGGTTAGTAAATAATTTTAAAATAAGTTAATTATCAAATGATGGGTAGCAACATTTTTACTTACATAGGATTTTCAACTCTTAGAAACCAGTAATAGAAAATAAATTTAATTACTAGTATATACACTTGAAAGGAAGTGAACTTGTAATAACTTTCACTAACCCCACAGGTAAATTTAGCTAGCAGACATACATCCTATTGAACACAAGAATAACCTTTGAGGACATTTAAGGTCTCCCTTCTTTAATTATATTCCACTTATTGGTGCTAATACGTGGCCCTTTTCCTCCTCCAAGGCAGTCACTTAGAAATCCTTTCTTTATTGCTGTTTTCATGTAACATCCACTGAACATAGCATAGACTGTCACTTACTAGAGTTCCGAGAGGATGACACATGGGTTCAGAGGGGACTGCAGGTCAGAGAGGGCTTCCCGGTAAGCATTCTGTTTTAAACAAGTGTGCATGGCCTCTTTGCCTTTGGCTCTGTTTAGCTTCATTGCATTCAGTTTGATTAAACTATTTAAAGTTTTTAATTTATTGAGTGCTTCAACCTGGAAAATAAGTTTCCCCACCACCAAAATTAATTCATGGTTAAAAATAATACAAAGTACTATGACACAATTTGATCATATTAATCAGCAACCACTCAGAACACACCCCCAACCCCACACACACCCCAACCAGCTAAAGTAAAAACAGTACTTGGCTTATGAAAAACAGATACAACAGCATAAAAAACTTACTTTTATCACTTGTTACTTAAAACATCATTTTTCAAACTTTCTTTAACCCTTTTCTTAAATGGAATCTTATCAATCAGGAAAAAGTAAAGGGACATAGATTGTGGATAAAAAGATAAGTATGAAACTTAAACTACACAGAACTCTACAACTCACTAAGTAACAGAATTTAAAACACAACTAACCTGAAACACTCCATTTGGCCAACTCCGTAGTTTAAGAGGAAAATTTATGTACAAGTAACCTGGGGTTCCTAATATTCAACCTTACTACCTGCTTCTTGTCATCATTCTTATATGTCATCTTCTCAGTATATTCTCTTTCCATTAATAGTATGTTAAAATGGATTTTTTGTGTAATAAATAAAAATACAGTATTTGTTGTCCAAGTCTAAATTAATGACTTGTTTTTATAATGAGGACACTGGCTATCAAAACTTATGCAAATAAAAAAAGTTTATGCAAGAAGTACAAGGTCAATCAACAATGGCCAACTTAATCAAAACCACTGTGTTTAAAAGGTAACTTTGTCTAATAACTGAGGGTCTTTCCATCATGTTATGTAAAATTCCATAAAACAGCCTTGGCCAACCACAAACCAAAATAATTTATCATTATGGCATTAAAACTGGAAACAACTAATGATAAAAACAAAGTATGTATAAGTTGTATATAACAAGCATATAAAATATGTATACAAAAAACATTATGAATACCATGGCTTGAATTTCCATGAACATGAGATTTATTTTATACCATATTTTCATTTTCGAACTCTGCTCCTATTCAAGAAAACTACTAAGACTCTGTAGGGAGGTGAATTCAGGCATACAGTTTCTACAGACAGGCTGGGGGCTTACTCACAGGAAACTGGGAAATTTCTATTAGCTTGATGATAAAATTGAGACGGCAGACCAACCTGCCAAGTCAGTCATCTGTCAAAACCACAGACACTTCGTTTCTCAACAATTCCAGAAGCTGTACAAACAGTGGTGAAAAGGGAACCAGCTAAAAAATGGGCTATGCAAACAGGAACTTTTAGAAGTATTTCAAATTTTAATTTCTTTCATGTTTGTACAGTTTGGAATTTTCATGCCCCATCACTAATGTGTTGATATCCATTTCCTGGAACAGTGTCCTGAATACCCATATGGCCATAAGTGCTTCAACACCTTGTCTTTTTATAGCTTTACAGTGATAACAAGAACTGCCATGTAAAGGGTAGTCTTCCCCTTGCAATTCATCAGTATAGGAAAAAAAGTAAGACTAATATGATCATACATATGTCATATGATTGCTGTTATAAAAGTCAAGCTGAGGTCTCCAGAGAACCAAGATGTCCAGTGTGATTTGAGCATATGAGTGAAGCCAAAGAAGTAGGGACTTCATCAAGTGTGGCCTTACAGACTTTGACAAAGAGTTTGAATTTTTATTCTCCATGCAATAAAAATTACTGCAGGGATTGTAAAAAGGGAAATGACATAATACATCTACATTTTAAAAACATAACTTTATCTGTCAAGAAAAGGGGTGAAAGGAGGGGGGGAAAGAATGAAAAGAAAGGGTACAATATAGGAGGTTAATGAAGACATACAGGTGAGAAGATAATGGGTGAAACTAGGGTGGTAGCCATGAACACATGAGACATTGATAGATATGAGATAGATTTAAGGGGACTATAAAGTTAAGGGGATTAATAGTATCAATCTCAGATTGTTGTGAAGAATAAATGTCCCATAATAAGTGCTTAGCTATTATTGCCATCATTAAAGGCCTTTCTAAAAGGGAGGGATCAGATATAATTTGTTTCAACATGAATTAAAAGTCATCAATATTAAAATTATCTCTGAAAACCTATGGGAGTTTCTCTGGCAATGCAAATGAGTTAGAGAAGTGCAGTGGCTACGAATTTGCCTTCCCTGCATTCAATGCTTCTGCTAAAACTACCATGCATGGACTTACAGAACACCTTATCTATCATTGTGGTATTTTATATAGCATTGCTTCTGAACAAGAAAATCATTTCACAAAAAATGAAATGCAGCAATGGGCTCGGTGCTCATGGAATTCACTGGTCTTACCATATTCCCCACCACCCTAAAGTAGTTGGCTTTATAGAACAGTGAAATGGCCTTTTTAAGACTCAGTTACAGCACCAGCTATGTGATAATACCTTCCAGAGCTGGGGCAAGGTTCCCCAGAAGGCTGAAGGTGCTCTGAATCAGTGGCCAATATATGGTGCTGTTTCTCCCATAGCTCGGATTCATGGGTCTTAGAATCAAGGTGTGGAAATGGAGATGGTACCACTATTACTCTCATGGTAATCCACTAGCAAAACTTGTGTTTCCTGTTCCTGTGACCTTATGCTCTCCTGGCATAGTTATCTTAGTTACAAAGGGAAGAATCTTCCACTGGAAGACACAACAATGATGCCATGGAACTTGAAGACTCCTTTCCAGCCCATTTTGCGGTCCTTGTGGGAGAACAGGCAAAGAAGAAGGGCGTCACGAAGCTGGCTGGAGTAACTGATCCTGACTATCAAGGTGAAATTGGCCTACTACTCCACAATGGAGGTAGGGAAGAATATGTCTAGAATATAGATCGTTTGGTATCATCAGGCTCTGTGATTAAGGTCAATGGAAAATTAAAAGCCAATCCAGGCAGAACTACTAATGGCCTACACTCTTCAAGAATGAAGATTTGAGTCATTCTAGCAGGTAAAAAACCACAACCAACTGAGGAACTTGCTAAAGGCAAAGGAAATACAGAATAGGTTGGAAGAAGGTAGTAATAAACACCAGCTATGACCATGTGACCATTTACGAAAATGAGGACTAATTGTTATGAATATCTCCTCATTTTGTTATGTGTTTGTATGTGGTATGTTTATAGAAAATGCCTGTTTCTTCTTGCTCTTTTTTCCTTATCACAGAACATAAGATAAACTAACTTTATATTACAGTATTTAAATGTTGTTAATTTTACATCATAGTATTTAATTTATAGTATATCAAGGAGAAGAATAAACATCACTCAAGGAACCTCCTCTTCTGGGAAAGAGGTCAATCATTTTTTAAAAAAATATGTATTTTATTGATTTTTTACAGAGAGGAAGGGAGGAGGAGAGAGAATTAGAAACATCGATGAGAGAGAAACATCGATCAGCTGCCTCCTGCACACCTCCTACGGGGGATGTGCCCACAACCAAGGTACATGCCCTTGACTGGAATCGAACCTGGGACCTTTCAGTCCGCAGGCCGATGCTCTATCCACTGAGCCAAACCAGTTAGGGTGGTCAGTCATTTTTAATTATACTCAGGGTAGTTGTATCAGGTTAGGTGAAATTTTGACCTTGTTATTGCCCTTATTTGGAGATTAAGTATGGTTTAACATTCTGCATATGGATGCTTCATCTGCCATAGTTAATTTGATGTATTAACTTGACTGGGCAATGGAGTGTCCAGATATTTGGTCCAAAATTATTCTGGTTGTGTCTGTGAGGGTGTTTTCAGGTGAGATTAGCATTTGAATCAGTAGACTGAAAAAAGCAGATTGCCCTCCCTATGGGAGTGGGCCTCATCCAAGCATGAAATTTTGAATAGAACAAAAGGCAGACCCTCCTGTGAGAAAGAAGAAATTCCACCTGTCTTACTGCATTGAACGTGGACAAAGGTCTTTTCCTGCTTTTGGACTTGAACTGAAACATGGGCTCTCCTTAGGTGCCAAGCTTGTCCTCTTTCAGACCAAAACTTATATACTATTGGCTCTCCTGGATCTTCTGCTGAAATTGTTGAAACTTCATTTTTTTACTTAAATTTTTATTTTAAAAAATATGTTAAGATTCAGTTACTAAAACCTCTATAAGTAATGAAATGGAAGAAATTATACAATTTATCAAGTACCATGTGGCAAATTGAATATGAAGATTAAAACAAGCTGGTATTGCCCGGCTGGCATGGCTTAAAGGTTGAGTGTCGACCTATGAACCGAACCAGGAAGTCACGGTTCAATTCACGGTCAGGGCACATACCTGGGTTGCGGGTTCCACCCCCAGTAGGGGGTGTACAGGAGGCAGCCGATCAATGATTCTCTCTCATCATTGATGTTTCTATCTCTCTCTCCCTCACCCTTCCTCTCTGAGATCAATAAAAATATATTTAAAACAAACAAACAAACAAAAAAGAAGCTGATACCTGCTTGGAAAGCACTTTCATGTGCCCTACGCTTCCCCGGCAGTACGCTTCAAGGATGACACCAAACTGTATGGAGATAGCAGGAATGTGCACTTCTGATCTGCAGAAAGTTAATATTATGATCATTTATCAAACACTTCAGATTCACCAAACTAAAGTAATGACTTCTTTATTCTATTACTAGAGGCCCAGCACACAAAATTCATGCACTGGGGGTGGGGGGGTTATCCCTCAGCCTGGCCTGCGCCCTCTTGTAGTCCGGGACCCCTCGGGGGATGTCCACCTGTCAGCTTAGGCCCGATCCCCCTGGGCCCAAGCCGGCACTCAGACATCCCTCTCGCAGTCTGGGGCTCTCCTAGTCCAGGACCCCTTGCTCCTTACTGCCACGGAGGCAGGAGAGGCTCCTGCCACCGCCGCTGCCTCGCCAGCCGTGAGCCCGGCTTCTGGCTGAACTGGGAGAGGGGGGAAGGGAGGGAAGGAAATGCCGCTCAACTAGTAGCTGGCCCTGCCCCTCTGCCCACTGGTGGGGGTGGGGGGCTGATTGGGGGCAGGCTGGCCAGGGGAGGGGCCATGGGAGGTTGAGGCCCTGGCTGTGAGAAGCTGAGGTGTCGTGGTAGTGCCCAGTTCCACCTCCTCCCCACCTCTGTGGAGATGCTGGGACCACGCAGCCCCCTCTCCCACCGCCTCTGCGGAAAGGGGGCACCGGGACCAGGCCTGCACCCTGCCTCTCCCAGGGTGGCATGCCTTGGCCCTCGCAGCCCTGGCTTTGTCCAGAAGGTCATCCAGAAGGACATTTGGCTGTCCAGTCTAATTAGCATATTAGCTCTTTATTATATAGGACTAGAGGCCCGGTGCACAAATTTGTGCACAGGTGGGGGGTCTGGCCGGCCCTCTCTGATCAGGGCCAATCGGGGCCAGCCGGCCGGGGGGGGGGGGGGGGGGGGAGGGAACGTGGGAGGTTGGCCAGCTGATCAGGGGTGGGGGAGGTGATTGGGGGCGGGGCCAGCTGGGAGGAGGGGCCGCAGGAGGTTGGCTGGCTGGCCCACCCCCGATTGGGACAGGTTGTCTGGCTGCAGTGAGTGTCATAGCAAGCGGTAGTTCCAGTCATCCAGTCGCTTGGCTTTTATATATATAGATAAAATTAACTTATGATGCCAACCAAAGAAAAAAATACATCCTCTTGCTAAAATATTTTGGTGGGATGGTCAACTTTTCAATTCTTTAAACATTATAGTACAAAAAGTTATGAAATTTTATAGTTACTTAATTCTTCCAAGAAATCCAAATATTTTACATATTACCTTATTTGCTTTTTAGAGTGAAAAGGTAATATTACCAATTTAGAGATACTTACAAAGATCTGACTCATATCACACAATTGACTAAATCTCTCAACTTGCTTCTATTCAATTTTTCTCACTTAAAGAATGTGTATATATTTGAAACAGGAAGGAATACCTTATTCCCTGAGATGTTTATAAAACACTTACTTACCTAAGGTGCCAAAATAGAAACTGCCCTATCCTCCGATTAGCAAGTGCTCTTTCTAACAGGAATCTAGAGAGGGCACAATCAAGAAAAGGCTCATATTTTAAAACTTGCACCAGTTGTAAAAGATATTGCGAGAGTTCTTCATCGCTGAAAAAACAAAACAAACAAAAAACACACAGTAAGTCACTTAACATCCTATGCCAGAAAAAGATCCCTTCCTGTCAAACTATTGAATATTAACTTACTGAAGCACAATGGTTCTTTTGGGTCAGGCTTGTTGCATGCTTACATTCCCTGTTCCACTATTACAGTAACACAAGAAAAGCTGAAGATTTCAGCAAGAGGGAGAGTGGAAGGGAGCAAAGAACAGATATATGGGGCATTTTTATTAAATTATTTAGGTTGATACAAGTATAATCGGCCAGAGTTACAATAAAATTCAGTACTGATTTCTGGTCATGTTGAAAATGTTGTGTACTCAGTCAAGCAATCAGTTTTAAAAAATAAAAACTATATCAGTACTGTGGTAATTTATTTTACTCTCCTATCATTAGGATTAAGTAATTCTTTCTCCCAGATAATGAATGTACAATTAAAATCTTAACTTTAAGTAGTCTGAAGGATAAGAAAATGAGTGCATTTGTGAGTACTGAACCACTGAATTAATATAACATAATATTGTAATTAACATGAGTTGAATTAATTAAGATTAGTGGTTCTCTATTGGATGTCCATCCCAAAACCATTCACATGTAAACGCACTCCCATCAGAGGCAATTCCAGTAGTCGGGTAAGATATGAATCTCAAGTTCACAACTTACAAGTAAATGCCATAGATTTCCACACAGTTTTGACCAAAGAGGACTGTACAAGCATATTCACTGCAGGATTGCTTATAACAGACAAATCGAGAGAAGACTTAAAGTGTTCCTCAATAGGGGAATTAAATAATTAAGATATATCCTTATAACAGAATATTACACAGTGGTAAAAGGAATAAACTACATTTATCTGTAATGTGAGAGACTGACCTTAAAAACCTAATGTTGAATTTTTAAAAAAAGCAAAGTGCAAAACAATATACACAACAAAACACATTTGTGTGAATTTTAAATGTATTATATTATCATTCTGTATCTATATTTTTATAGATATAGAAGTGTGGTAAAGCAGAAAGTGTGATATAGAAGGATAAATACCAAATTCATGATTATGGCTGTCTCTGGAAAATGAAAGGAAAAAATCAGTGCTCAGTAAGGAAACTAAAAGGACTTCATCTTTAACTGTATTGTTATTTACTTAAAAATTAAATAATCATTACAAAATATTAACATTTATTAATTCTGAGTGGTAGATAGAAAGGAGTTAAGACAGCAGGCCTAACTGCTATCCTTTGAAAAAGTCTGGCCCTTGGCTGGCATCTGGAAACAGATTTAAAAGGCTTTCTACCAACCTAACAGAAAAGAGTAGCTCAGTGTGCCTAACCTATGCAAACAGTATATTTTATGCTGAACTTTTCTTCTGGAACTCTAGAATTTTGGTTTGTGCTAGACAGAGGGTGCTTGTGTGATTAGCCACCAAGTCTCTAATGCTTCCCTTGTAGACATTTCAAACGTGTCGTTTCAACTCATTACTGGGGAAATTAAGTGTATTTAGTTTGATTCCACTGGGAAAGGAACCTTAGAAACTTGCCTGGTTTCCTCCAGACTTTGCCCCATGAATCTTTTTCCTTTGCCAATTCTGCTCTGTATCCTTTTGCTGTAATAAATCATAACCAAGAGTATGATTATATGCTGAGTCCTATGAGTCATCCTAGTGAATCATAGAACCTGAGGGTGATCTTGGGGACCTCTGATCCAGTATGTTTTTGTTTTACAATATAGAGTAAATGCAGAGAGAGAGGGAGAGAGAGAGAGAGAAAACAAATGCTTTAAATTCTGAATAATTCCTACCCTTTTTCTTTCTTATTAGATATTCAAGCAGGCATTACCTTCTCTATCCACACCCAAGTAATTCCTTGCCCCCCAAAAAGCCAACTGCAGGAGATACCTCATCTGTCGCAGGCAGCCTACAGCATATTCCCGAACGTACTGATCTGGATAGTTGAAATCTAGAAGCTCCAGGGCCTCCCGAGGAGGTAGTTTAGGCCAAATCTGAAGTAGTGCCTGAAGCTGTTTAAAAATTGAAACTGGTTCAGAAATTATAGGGGTTAGGAGAAGAGATGGGTCAAAAGGAGAAGCCTACTTGCAATTACAGAGGCCTCAAAAATCCATTCCTGTTAATATGGAATAATAAAGACTGTCACAGTTGAAATACTCTATAGATAAGCAGAAAATAAAAGCTATTAAATACTTACTTGGAAATAGATGATGCACTGAATATATGAATTCTACAATCAATGACCATTAAATAATTTTAAAAGGAAAGCAACAAAGGGTGAGGAAGAGTACGTGTGCACAAAATGATCAAGAAATACTTAAAGGTAAAATTCAAAGTACAAATATAAGTGGCAATGCTCAAATTAATGAGTTATTTACATGTAAAGTTAATGAATAACAACATAAAATTATTTTGAGGGAGTTTACTTTTAACTCTTAATATTTTAAGAGAATCTTATGACTTGATGGAACTTTTTATTGACCATAACATGTTTAAACCCTAAATCATAATAAGTAACTCATTAGAAATAAATAGTAACTAGTTGTTTATTTTCTATAAACAAGACAAATACAACTAGTCTTCTACTTGCAGATGCCACTTAGAAATGGTCTAGATTTAGGATAAAAAAGAATCCCTTGGGGAGATAAGCTGGGACTACAGGTGGAGAACAGGTTTGGGTACACATGGCCACATCTTTGGAAACCTGAGTTCCAGAAAGCACAAACCTCTTGAGCTTTTGTGCAAGACTTAGGCTCTAAGAATTTAAGAATTAAGAATAATGTTTCTTTTTTCTTTTTAATACAATTTTTATTGATTTCATAGAGGAAGGGAGAGGGTGAGAGAGAAACATCAATGATGGGAGAGAATCACTGATTGGCTGCCTCCTGCTCGCCCCATACTGGGGATGGAGCCCGCAACCCCGGCATGTGCCCTTGACCGGAATCGAACTCAGGACCCTTCAGTCTGCAGGCTAATGCTCTATCCACTGAACCAAACCAGCTAGGGCTCTCATCATTGATGTTTCTTTTTTATTTTTTTAAATATATTTTATTGATTTTTTTACAGAGAGGAAGGGAGAGGGAGAGAGAGTCAGAAACATTGATGAGAGAGAAACATCAATCAGCTGCCTCCTGCACACCCCCTACTGGGGATGTGCCTGCAACCAAGCTACATGCCCTTGACTGGAATCGAACCTGGGACCCTTGAGTCCACAGGCTTACGCTCTAGCCACTGAGCCAAACCGGTCAGGGCACATCATTGATGTTTCTATCTCTCTCTCTCCCGCTCCCTACCTCTCTGAAATAAATAAAAATATATTAAAAAAGAATTAAGTAAAAATAGTTTGTATTTTATCTGCATCCTATCAGAGCACAGTGAGACTCATCAGGATTGCTCTTGACAAGAGCTCTTTCCTCATGTTTTTGATATGTTGATAGCATGCATTCTTATCAGGGATGGTTAAGTGGGAAGAAAATTGGTTATGGAGAGCAAAAACATTTTTTGGTAATTATGAATGTAGCACTCTAAAGCTCAACTCTATCTAATAAAATCTTTTTCCTTAATATTTATCTTGTTGGGTTTCCTTGGTTATCGCTGACATCAAGTCCAAGGAGAAAACACAAAATGCATACAAGATAAGTTACAAACTATGGCAAATAGATGGCAATGAGTGGAGAACGTTCTCTCAACTGACTGCCCCAATCTCGAAGTCATGTTGTAAGAGATGGTCTGTTACTACCTGCAAGCTGCCTTGTATATGTCATTTGAGCTGGTATGTGAGATTTGGGCTTTGAGAATTAAATAAAAATAGCTTACATTTTATTATTTAATTCTACAAATTATTCAACCTCTCATTAATTATGTCAGTGCCCCCCTAAAATCAGTAATATCTGAATATCTAATAGCTAAGTTAAAAGGTATTATCTTATATCAAAGAAATTTCAAAGTTTACTAAAGATAATTTAAGAAATTAACTTAATTTTTCAATCGTTTTATATTTACAGAATAGCTCTTGAATAAGTTTTAAAGATTTTATTACCTTGCTATTAGTATACATTTATATAAATTTGTGGTGGCCATCTTGTGTCCACATGGGGGCATCTTTGACCACATGGGGCAGCTATATTGTGTGTTGGAGTGATGGTCAATCTGCATAGTACTCTTTTAATAGGATAGAGGCCTGGTACAGGGGTGGGGGCCAGCTGGTTTGCCCTGAAGGGTGTCCCTGATCAGGGTGGGGTACCCTTGGGGCGTGGGGCGGCCTGAGCGAGGGGCCTGTGGTGGTTTGCAGGCTGGCCACGCCCCCTGGCAACGCAAGCGGAGGCCCTGGTATCTGGAAATAATTACATGAAAAATTTTCAACAAACAGTAAAATGTTATTTTAACTTTTACCTATTTTAAAATTTTGTTTAATTATTCTTAAAAGTTGCATTGAATAAAAATAAGCTTTATACTTGTTATTCATATATTTTAAAGCACATATATACATACAGTACATAAACATACATATACTTGTCTGTGGTATCAAAATCTCATGGGAATGAGGCTATTAGGAGACTAAAAAGACTCCTAAAGAGTGTAATATTAAAAAAAGTTTGAGAAGTACTGGTTTAAAGATATGAAATATCCACCACACCCCACTTTTTATCACTGATGGGGCCCCCTCCCCACTTTGCTCAAGGCCACAAAGGATCAGCAGTCCTCATTATGGATAGAGGAATTAGCGGGCACCATTTCCTGAGGGTCTGAAACAATAGTAAAAAAAGCTCCAGCATCTTGAGTTAACACTTGGAATATATTACTCCACAAAAACAATACTGCAAAGGATAGATAATACTCTAATACTTGAGGTTCAACTATGTTGTGCGTTAAAAACAGCCCTACTATTGAGAAGTAATTAACTTTGGTAAGATTATTTATAATTATTGAAAAATCAATTATATAAACATAAATAAATTACCAAAACCCATCTCTTTAGTTTACGGAAACCTACAGAAACCAACAGGGAAGGGAAATAATTGGACTCAGCCATATTAATAGTAAAAGCAATGCTGACTAATTACTTATCTGCCTGCTGCAAAGACCATTGAAACCCTTTCTGCATTATGCCAACAGAGTATTTTTCTGTGGATTAATGGGAGACTACTCTTCCATAGAATTTTCATCTATGGCCCATACCAGTAGAATCAGAGTACAAACTATGCACCAGGCTTCTGACTCTTCCCTTTTTAAGGTAGTAGGTTTACTGAAAATACAATTTACATTCTTTGGTACCAGTTTACTGTAACTGGCAATGGGGCAGGGTTGAGAGAAAAGCCAAACCACATTACTTTTTATTCTATTAAATTTTTTTCTACACTACTAAAAAAGGAGATTAAGATTGTGAAATTCATGCTTTCACACACTTGTTTACACACATTTAGGTGTCTACTTGAGTATTAAGTTACACTACTAGCTTTCTTTTAACATCAAAATGGAGGACGTTAAACTATCTGAAAATAATGCTTTAGATTCCCTCATGGAAATGAGATAAGCATGCTAAATTCCTGAATATAAAAATTACTGTCCCTAGGGTACAAATAAAGAAATATTAACCATAAATTAGTTCATTCCATTTTCTGACAGTTGACATATAGTAAAACCTCTTTCTCAGATATCTTTTAAGTATACAGCAAGAAATATTTCCTACTCTATAATTTTATACAAAATAATATGATGTATTTCTTGGTGGAGGGTAGGATCGGGAAGTACTTAGAACTGAACACTACCTATGAGAAGTAGGCAAATGTGCCAAATGTTTACATCTGGTACGCCACCATTATGAGGGCTCATAGAAAACTAAGCTTGAATTTAAATAAGATGTAACAACAATAAAACCTATCTAAAGGACAAAATTAGTTCTTTTCAGAGTAAGTAATGTGCATGTGGTCTAACTATAGAAACAGTTTAAACAAGGCCCATAATAAATATAATTATATAACATGTTCAAAAAAATCATTAAGAAGTAAACTCAAAAGAAATCCTTTTTACACTTAATTTGAGAAGAAAAACTGTAACAAAGATTTTAAAAATGCATTTGATTAAAATAAAATTTTAAAGTTATTATAGAATTACTAAGCCCAAAAAACTCTTTAAAAAAAAAAACACACTGGGTGAATTCAACTAAGTAAGTAAATTTGGTTATTTCAATATTCCAAATATATCTGTTCTGATTACAAACAGAAAAAGGATCTTTCTATAGATCTTTTATGGTCAATTAAATTTAATAAATGCTGGTGCTTTTTGAAAGTCTTAAAAAATCAAAAAAGGAGTTAAAATTTAGTGGCCTTTTAAAAGGAAGCAAAATTTTTTTCCCTTCTCTATTCTGCCTAAAGGCAAACATTCAACTCTGCCAAACAGAAATGAATGTTAAAATTGAGCTGAATGGTTTATGTTCTAAAATGTTAACTTCCACAAATGGAGGTAATTTTCAAATAATATACTCATTTTAGAATAGCCACTGCAAAGGATCTTAAGATTAAAACTTTGGAGTTCAGTGACCTGTTAGAAGTAACCCAGGACCTAGAACCTGTCAGTAATTACTGTGTGTGTGTGTGTAATTATTATTATCAAAACCATTGTTTTTATTGTGTTTAGTGAAAGATACAGGAAATCTACACAGAATCTGGGCTTTTTAAATCTTAATACTTTCTGGACTACTACTTAGATTATATATAAGAGTTAAAATCTCAAAATTTCTCCTATAGAAAAATAGCCAACCTATACACATATACCTACTATGTAGGAAAGGACAATTTACACAAAAGCAACAAAGTAACATATACTCCCAAAAGGTGTTACAGAAGTGATCTTTTGTTACCTGAGCAACATCCTCAAGTTTATTCCACTTGATCGACAGTAATAACTTTGGCAGTGACTGTGGGAAGTTCTCTCTGCAGTCTTGTCGCAAAGTCCAAATAAGATCCATTTCATTCTCACACAGTTGAGACAAGGGATCCCTGTCCAAGATTTCCTTCAGTACAGCAAGAAACTTTTTTCCACCCCGACTCTAAGAAAGTAAAATTACTCATTATAGAACTGAACTGTGCAAACATTCCTGGCAAACACTTAGCAAATTTTATACAATGAATTTATAAATAATTTATCAGCTTTAACATGTGAGATACCTAAAATCGAATTACTCAAAAAGATTAATAAAGATGAATTCTCCTTTTAAAGTTTTTATTGTCAAATATAACATCTGTAAGCAAAGAATAAAGGAATGAATTATTCTCAAGCAGTTCTGAAAAAAGAAAAATATTGTTTACTAAAAATCCATATGCAACAGAGAGGAATCGACAGGACTACTCCAGCCATGAAGACAGAAGAGAAGCAGTCCAGAGATGGAAGACGCTGACGTGGCCTTCCCATACTAGCAGTTAGCAGCTGTGCATCACTGCAGGTTGCCCAGGACCAAACCAGAGAGAGTCGGACCTGCATTACCACCATTTGTCCACCATCCAGAACTGTAATGTCAGTGCTGACATGTACACAAAAGGAACTGTTGGACATTGTAATTGGGTCTCAAAAGAACTGTTGGCCCAGAAAGACACTCACTACAGACTGATTCATTTCCTGTCACCATAACCATTATTGCTTGTCTCATTTTCGGTTCTTATAAGTGTATTTCTAATAGCACATGATCTCACTCATCTAGTGGAAATAATGAACAACATAGACTGATGAATAAGAACAGACCCAGAAACAAGGAGTCATGGATCAGACTGTCGGGCCTCAGAGGGTGGGGGTAAAGGGGAAAGATCAACCAAAGGACTTGTGTGCAAGCATATGCGCCTAACCAGCAGTTGGGGACAACAGGGGGGTGGGGGCATGTGTGGGGAGGAGTGTGGGATGGGAATGGGGGGATGAGGACAAATATGTGATACCTTAATCAATAAAGAAATTAAAAAATAAAAATCCATATGCAAACACTAGGTGGCAGAATTGTAACCTGGATTAAAAATAAGTTATTATTTGAACTAAATTTCTTCTTTAATTTTCAGTTCCTATCAAAATAAACCAACAAAAAGATAAACCAAACATATTATGTTTTAAAAGAAAAGTAGCTCTGGCCAGGTAGCTCAGTTGATTAGAGCTGCATCCCCATATGCAAAGGCTGCAATTCGATACCTGATGGAGGAAAATAGAAGAAGCAACCAATGGCCCTGGCAGGTGTGGCTCAGTTGGTTGAGCATCATCCTATGCACGGATAGGTCACCGGTTCAATTCCCGGTCAGGGCACATGCCTGCATTGCAGGCTCGGTCCCCAGTGGGTGCCATGCAGGAGGCAGCCGATCAATGATTCTCTCTCATCATTGATGCTTCTCTCTTCCCCTTTCCCTCTCACTTCCTCTCTGAAATCAATTAAAAAAAAAATTTTTTTTTAAGTCACAGGAGAGCTTGAATGGGCTGCCACTGGCCAAGTCTGGGTCATTTTTGAAAATCAAAATAAATGCCAGTGATTAATTATAAATCACTAAATAAAATGGAAATCATGAGTCTGTATTACTATACCTTAAAAAAAAGAGAGTGAGCAAAAAACGGAGAAGAAAACCTCTATCTTATGGTATAAGCCAACTAATAAATCTAACAGGAAAAATAAATTTTAAATTCAGCACTTGGCAAACCACTGTAATAATATTGATTCAAGCAAGGTATGTTAATATTAAAACAACTGGGTAAAAATGTGAATCAGGATGTCTACTTGGAGTCAAAATACACCCCCATAAAATACTTACTAACTTTATAGAGAAAAACCTAGTAGATCAAATGATAACAATTAGTATCAATATTAATCACACAAATTGACATTGTTGCTTCCTGATAAAATTCAGTAAAGAAGAACACTCCATTATTTCTATAGTATTCCTGCTAAAAATGCATAGCTGGTTTCTGATCATGGATAAAACATTAGGCAATCCAAAGTGAGTGACATTCTACAAAGTAACTGGCTTGTATTCTATAAAAAGTCAGTTATTAAAATAAGGAAAGGCTGAGCAACTGCTTTAGAATGAAGGAAATGAAAGACGCACAACAATGAAATACAACAAATAATCCTGAGTTGGATCCTGTACCCAATAAAGGACATTATTGAGACAACATTATTGAATGGAATGTATAGTTTATACAACAGAACTACAAGTGTGGCTCAGTGGGTTGAACACTGTTTCATGCACCAAAGGGCTGCCAGTTCGACTGCTGGTAAGGGCACGTGCCCAGGTTTCAGGTTCGGCCTGGGTCAGGGTGCATATGGAAGGCAACCAATTAATGTTTCTCACACTGATGTTTTGCTCTTGCTCTCTTCCCCTTTCTCTAAAATCAATAAAAACACATTAAAAAAGGAAAAGAAAATTACAGCCTCCTCATTCAACTTAATAGTATTCAGAGTAGTATTATTAATCTATGAGATGTCATAGCATCCCTTACAAACTAGCTGAACTTGTGTTTATCTCAGAAAAGGGCTTACCATGGAACACAGACCACCTACAGACAGCTGCCATTTAACAAAACATTAGTATGTACATATGCATGAGTACAGTCTTCTGTAAGTTCAATGCCATAAAGGAGATGAAGGTAGCTAATAATAAGCACAACTTTATAATAAGTCATTTAAAAACCTTGATACTTACTGACACATTAGCACTATCGCTGCTTGCAATCTCAGCTGCCTTTTCGATAATCTGTTTAAAAAGATTAAAAAAATCAATTTTGGCTCTTGTATTTGTAAAATTTTAAATATAAATGACTTCACTTGTATATATAGTCTGGCATTTCAATGCTTTATAATGTAAACATGAATTTGAAATGCAAAATGGTATTGTGCAGTGATTCACAATCTTTAAACTCCAGAAAACTAGGAACCAATGGCATAACTACAAGGGACTGTGAATCCTGGGATGCACTAGGATTGTCTGTAGATAAAGTGAGCAGTGGCTTGCATATGGAGGTGGGGAAAAATTTTTTTTAATATAGGTAAATGTCTTCTGATTAAGAAAATAAAAAGGTATATGAGAGTTACTAATGATAAAGTTTTGTCATTTGTCAGCACTTTTTTTCTGAATTAACAGATATCAAAAAACCTAAAAATATTTTTTAAATCATTAAGTTCAAAAGGGCTCTAATTATTGAAAAGATGTGACCCCATGAATTCAGGAAGAAGAGCAGCGGTAAAGAATCTGAGAATCTATATCTGAGTTACATAACAAGCTAATAATTTGTATCCTCATCTGTAAAATGTAATGATAATTCCCATCCTATTTCATAGGGTTTTTATAATAGTAAAATGAGATTATGGTTATTAAAACTAAGCAATAAAAATAAAGTTGATTTTAAAAGCAAAATGCGTGTGAGATTATAGCACACACAAAAAACACATGAAAAAGAATATGGGGAACTTTCACTTTTTATATCTGTATTATTTGATTTGGTGTTTATAAAACACAAAAAGTTGTACTATTATAAAAATTGTACTATTAAAGAAAACCCAGTAAGTATAAATGTGTTTAGACATACTTAAAGACTAAAATCTTCATCCCAAGTTGATCTTCAAAGACAAAGGAAAGTTTAATGACTGAATGGAGAGGACTTATGCAATGTTGAAATAACGCATTTTAAAAAAATTAAACTTCTCTTGAAGTATTATATTAAAAACATTTATATTTGCACAGGATGTCATATTTGAAAAAGTGCTTTGAAATGCGATCTCATCTGATTTCAAAAAAATTATACCTGATTGTCAAATATACCATAATTAAACACAAAAATAGGCACAGCTAGGCCTATTCTATTACTATGCTAAGGAATAAAGCCATGGCATAAATGTAATGGATGAGTCAAAATGTATCTTTTTTACTCAATGTACACTAAGATAGAGGGTTCTTGACATATTTAGGATTCCTATTGTAAGAATCACAAAGTATTATTGATCAGAAAAACATTTTATAAGAATCTGAAATGAAAAGATATTTCTTAGGTGGATAAAATTCAATTAAAATAGAAGTAAAGGAAAAAAACTTTAAATTATATACATTTAATTTACATACTACTTTTAAAACCTACTCCTTACAGGTCTGGTAGTGCTAAACATTAAAACACAATTAAGTTTATAGGTGGAATAATTTAAATACTACTTAGTATAACATCAACTTTTAAAGGTAGCTGTTCACAAATGGATTAAGGAAATAAAAGGAACATTATTACTTGAGAATTTGCTCAAAGATTTCATCATAAAAATCAGTAATCATACCTGAAACAAAGATACCAAACCTGAAGATAAAACATATGAGCTTACTTAACTCTCTTAGCAAGTAAATTAGACATACTATGATACTACTCTCCTTATCCTCAAGACATGCCAATTCACTCTAAGGAAATGTGTTTAGAAATGGAAATCCTTGCTATAGATTCTACAAAAATAATAGTACCTTAGGAAGTCCTACTACAAGTAATATTCTACATAAATCATCTTTTCTTGAATAACAACTCTAACACAGCAGTTATTATGTCTTTAATCTCTGAACCAACATGCTGGCATATTTCACATGTTCAGAATTACATCTAACTGCATTTACTGCCCTTGTAAACTGAAAAACAAACAAATAAAAACCTCTGAGAACAATTATGATTTCCTCATTTTATAAATGAGGAACCTGAACTCTAAAGATAACACATCTCACTTGGTCAGTGACAAAGCCAGGACTAAACAGAGTTGACTCCAGTGATCTTTCCACTGAACCAAGCTGGCAATTTATGCGATGTTTTGAAACAGAAATCGAAATAGACAAATAGAGCTTCAACTATAAACCTTCAGAACCAGGAACTAATAATTCAATTACTTCACACATAGTGGCCCTTTAAATAATTATCTTACCTTATCAAAGGGAGGGTAATAATAAGGTTGTTTTTTATTCTCTGGGAATCTGATATGCAAAGCTGTTGCATTCTCAGTATATGGATTTGTTTGAACAGTTCCCATTGGATTCAACATTTCTTCAAGTTCATCTAAAACATGTAAATAATTTTGATTCTTAAAATATATTTTTGAAAATGAAATAGAACTTTAATGGATTTAAACCATGAAAATGATTTTAAAAGTGTGTCACCTAAAGAAGTATGGCAGACAATTTTATCAGTAAGCCTCTAATTTTCTGTTAATGCTTGGCACAAAATTTGAATCTGTGTTTATATACATTTTTAAAATGAGAAAATTAATAAAAATTAATAGCTACATCACATCATTCTTCAATTTGGTAAGTAGTCTCAATTTTGGGGAAAAAAATTTAATTGAAACTGTTCTCCCTCCATCAAAATTAAGGGCCCAGCCCCCTGGCTGGTGTGGCTCGGTTGGCTGAGTGTCTTTCCATGCACCGAAAAGTTGCCAGTTCGATTCCCTGTCAGGGCACATGCCCAAGTTTCGGTCAGGGTGCACATAGGAGACAACCACTCAGTGTCCCTCTCCTTCCCTCCCTCCCTCCCTTCTTCCCTCCTTCCCTCCCTCCCGGCTTCCTCCCCTCCTGGACTCCTCCCTCTTCCTCCCTTTCCCTCTCTCTTCCTCTCTCTAAAATCAATAAAAAATACTTTAAAAAATTAAGGGCCCATAGGACTCATTATTTCATCAGTATAGATAGACTTCTTAATCACATGTAATCTGATTTCCATGGTCATCACAGTACCCAAACTGGTATTTTCAGTCATCAATGACATTCCTTTTGACAAACTTAATGTTCCTTATTATCCTATAACTGCTGATACAGTTAAACACCTTCTCTGGCAGTTTCTACAACTCCATTCAAGTGGTCTTCCTTTAACCTCACCAACTGCTTCTTTCTTCAAGGCACTCCTTCCTCTTCTCTACCACTCTAAACACAGTCCATGCACAGCATTGTGCACAGGAATCTTAGAATTTCAGTGTTTTCATAAAACCCTGGAGTTCATTAACTTTCTCATTTCATAGCTAAGTAAAATGTTGGAGACATGAAATTTAAGATGAGAGAACAGAGCTAGCTCCCCCTCTCTAAACTAATTTCTCTTTTCTTATACTGATTTTTAAAAGTTACTCTTATAGTTCCTGAGAAAAATCTGTCTAGGCCTAATGTCCAGATAGTATGTATAATCAGAATTATCTCCCAAAACTAGAAAATCTTTTTAATTCCATCTTTACTGGACTGAAGCAAACCTCATAATTTATACACCTCTAAAACTACCTTCTTGGCAAATTATGATCTTACATTTGCTAACTAGTGGCATTATACCTATTTGTCCTACCAAATGCAACCTATCTAAAGTCAAATGTAGCATTTTAGTATTATCAGCCCCAAACTTATGGAGGCAACCTTGCTTAAAAGTGATCACAAAAAAAAAGCAAATGGAGAGTACAAATTGGTACGATCTCTAAGAGAACAATTTGAGATTATCAATATTACAAATGTGTTTGTTCTTTGACTCAATAAATCCAACTTTGAGAATTTACTTTAGATATATACCTGCACATAAGCAAGGTTATTCATTATAACTGTTAAAACTATCACAACATAACTCTGCTTTTGTAAAGAGAAAAGTTCAAAAGGCAAAAGAGCAGAACACTGCACAGAATATGCTATTTTATGGAAGAATGGGGGGAAAAATAAAATCTACTTTTATATTGCCTAGTGTATACATGAAAAATTCTGGAAAGACACAAAAGTAAACAATAAATGTAATGATATACCTTTTAATGATGACCTAGGAACTCAAGATAATAGATTTATAGTTCATTTCTGACTTGCTCCTCCTCCTGGGATAAATGTGACAATTCTAGAGCTGATACATGCAGAGCAAAGGTGTTCACTTATTATTTTTCACCTTACATTTTGTTAGATGATAAAGTTAAGTTCATGGTATACCTAGTTCATACCACCAAAATATTTTCTAAAAATACCAGTCACGTTGCTTGATGATTCTGGAGAACATGTGTGAATCTAAATTCAGATTTTCAAAAAAAATATATTGCTGAAATGCATAATTTTTACCCTAACGGTGAAACCATAGTTCCTCTTAAGAAATGTGTACATGCACACTGCTTTCCTATAATTGGGTATTAATGTGATTAGTGAAAATTATTAGAGGTATATGCAGGAAAGGATAGGAACACAATATGTACACACATAAAATATTAGAATGTGAGATGAGTATATACATCCATAAATAACTAATTGTAATTTATGTACAAAACAATTATGTGTGTGGGTGTGTCCAAAAACAACTTCTATGCTAGCAACTACTAATACATGAACATTTTTCAAATGTTTGTCACCCACAAAATAATTTTACAATGCTAGTTCAAAATTTTATTAAATATCTATGAAGACAGAAAAACCCCCACTTATATAATGCAAGTTACACACTAAAAATGTCTAACATTTGGGTAAGTATAGAGTAATGAGAAGAGCCAAGCCGTCTCTTGTACAAATCCTAGGTTTGAACCAATTATGTAAGATTGACAGAGGTTCACTTTCCTCATTTGTAAAATGGAGATAAAACCATTGACCTGATAGGAGTACTCTGAGCTGTATTTGAAAAATATAGGCATGTAGAAGGTGCTCTTCTTAGCTCAAATTTCAGGCTAAAGCCAACTAATAAATAAGTGTTTTTATTATTCTTCCCATATTAGTGAATGTTCCTTCTACTACTATAGAAATTAGTACAACAAGGAGCAATAAAGAAAAGACAGTTATAAAAAGACATTATTCCTTTGGAGAATTTCTCAAAAACTTAAAAATATAAAATGCTTACAGCGTGAACACATTCACTGAACACAATATATTCAGACACAAATAACTTTTTGAGTATATTAAAATAACCTATGGAAATTTGTTTTAAAATAAACAATAAAGATATGAAATGACGGTTTTAGTAAACTGAAAAAATAGTGAGTCATAAAGAAACATTAACTAGTCCACATGCCAAAAGTTATTCTTTAACACTAAGAATTAGAAAGTAAATCTTACCAGGAAATGAAGACCAGCTGTGCAATATTATGTCTCCAGATCTCAACTGTCCTTTAAAGTCAAAAACCATCGTATTTACCCATGCTACAGGATAATGCTGTTGAAAAAGATACCATTGCATCAATATGCTAAGAATGAATTTTAAGGTGTAAACATGTTCATGTCTTTGTTCCAATAATCTTAGTTCTAGAAATGTCTAGAGTTCTAGATTATCCCCCATCAAAACAAACAAACAAAATCCTCCAAGATATATATTGTAAAATGTTCAGTGTCTTTACAATGGTTGAAGAAAACCCTAAAAACCAATGAAAGTTTCACAAAATAGTATATCTAAAAAATGAAATGTTATTGTACATCCACTGAAAATGAGGAGAAACTTTCAATGATTGAAGAAAATATATCTAATATATTGTCAGGTTGTATGTTTTAAGACCTTTCAGCATATATAACTAGAAGAAGGCAATGCCTCTAGATATCATAGAATTTATTTATATGTCTAAAAAGGAAGCACTAAGCTGATAGGACTTTTATGTAGACACTTAGACTAATAAGTCAGTGTATCAAAAAACCTTATTAACCCTCAAATGCTTTGAGTAAAAAAATTCTATATCAATGGGGGGTAGGGGAAAAGACTAAGAAAGTAACTCTTCGGTGACTTTTTTGTGAAAATTTTATTTTGAAAAAAATCTAATAACCAGCCTAGCTGGTATGCCTCAGTGGTTGACCACCGACCTATCAACCAGGAGGTTTGATTTCTGGTTAGGATACATGCCCAGTTGCAGGCTCCATCCCCAGTAGGGGGTGTGCAGGAGGGTGCCGATCAATGATTCTCTCTCATCATTGATGTTTCCAACTATCTCTCCCTCTCCCTTCCTCTCTGAAATCAATAAAAATATATAGTTCTTAAAAATTATAATAATCAGAGAAAATATTTACATTCTGATGTTAAGAATCCTATATAATAAAAGTCTAATATGCAAATCAACTGAACGGTGGAACCACCGGTCACTATGACGAGCACTGACCACCAGGGGGCAGACACTCAATGCAGGAGCTGCCCCCTGGTGGTCAGTGCGCTCCCACAGGGGAAGCGCTGCTCAGCCAGAAGCTGGGCTCACGGCTGGTGAGCGCAACGGCAGTGGCGGGAGCCTTTCCCGCCTCTGTGGCAGTGCTAAGGATGTTTGACTGATGGCTTAGGCCCGTTCCCCATGGGGAGCGGGCCTAAGCCGTCAGTCGGACATCCCCTGAGTGCACGAATTGTGTGCACCAGGCTCCTAGAAGTAGATAAATCCATATAGATAAATATAATAATCAACATTTTTTTAAGGTATAAAATTCTCTCAAAAACAAAACAAAACAAAAAACTCTCAACTTTTTATAAAGAAGAAAAATGATTTGGTTCAGTGGATAGAGTGTCAGCCTGTGGACTGAAGGGTCCCAGGTTCAATTCTGGTCAAGGGCATATGCCTGGGTTGTGGGCTCGATCCCTAGTAGGGGGTGTGCAGGAGGCAACCAATCAATGATTCTCTCTCATCATTGATGTTTCTATCTCTCTCCCTCTGCCTTCCTCTCTCTGAAAAAAAAAAAAAACCACACAAAAAAGAAAAAGAAGAAAACAAAAACGAAAAAATCTTGAATGAAAATATTAAATGGAAGAGAATATGGGAAAAAATGCACCATCCTTTATTCACAATTTCAAAATTGAAGAAAGTGAAAACTAAAGGTTTGTTCATATCATTTGATAGTTTAAAAAAATAACCTGAAATTAATATTTGCCTCATTTAACGTGACTATTCATATACTTTCCTTCTAGATACTGATGTGTTTGATTATAGATTTGAGTCCCAGACCCCCAAGGTGTGTTGAATGCAATATGATGATCTATGATCTTTCTAAAATGCACAAAATTCTTAATTCTCAAACATGTGGCACCTGAAATTTCAGTTAAGAGATTGTGGACTTGTAATTTTTAAAATGTCTTTATTCTTTTTCATCAATATCTCCTAAAAAGTATAACATTTATAATAGAGCACTTATAATATGATATTTACTAAAATAAATTGGCCAAAAGAGAAATGAATGAGCAGGACATAAAAAAAAGGAGATTTATTATCTTTTTGAAATCAGTTCTTAGGGATCAAAGTTATATTAATTTCACTTATATTACTCAATTATGTCAAAGGGTCTTAAAATTATTTCATTATAATATTATTCCATTGTTACTTAATTTTTAAAAATTCTCAGAAGTTAGTATATAATTACCACTTTCCCAGATTTCCTGATGGTCTGATATTTAGAGGCATTAATTGTTTTAGTTGATTTCTTTGTTTTCACTTTATCCAAAACTGCATAAACAGCAAAACATAATCTAGCCATTCGTGGCAGGTCACAAGTATTAATATCAAATTCCAGTGGTTCATTCCAAACATGATCATTTTTTCCTGATATCTCTGAGCTTACGATGGTTTTACACAGGAGTTCAGTACCATGAAAAAGGCCAGCCCTGACATGAACCTGTAATGAGGGAGACAAAAACAAATACAGATTCATGAATACTGTACCACGGCCGCACCTCTAATTTCGGAGAATAAAGGAACATATACAGGGAGAAGAAGCAAGTTGGTAATCTAAATTTAAGATCTTATAACACAGACATAACAGCAAATGTCCACAATCAACCTAAAACTCATTCCATTTAATAAAGGTATGGATAAAAATGAAAATGATATTTTTGGTATTACTGTTAAAAACCACGATTCACGTTTTTCTCCCTGCTTATTTAAATAGTTTCTAGATTGAGTAGCCATAGCTTTAAGCAACCTTTGTTTAAGTCCATGTCTCTAAACTGTTGTAAATGATATTTCCCCAAAGTTTAGATTAAAAGCCTGGAGATTTTCATATTTAGTTTATAAAGGATATGGTAAGAAAAATTAAAAAGATTTTATACAACAGTACTTTAAAGAAATCTCTGTATCTACCTTTATGCTAGACTCAAAGTATCTAAACTATGAGAAACAGACATTAGTATTTTTAACAGCCAAGACAGAAGAGGAATAAGAAAGCATACTGATACACAATTTCTCGTTTTCATAATTACTTTATTCTCTAAAGAAAAATTTAATTGCCTATAAGAATCATTTAACAGTTCTTTTCTAAGCAATGGCCCCATCATGAAACGCACAATAAATGGCATTTAGTGTCAGTAAAATTATATGGAAGGTAGGAAGAAAAAACACAAAACCTAGATTTCTCAGTTTTCTTTTCCTTCCTAACATACCTCAGAAAGATTGAGCATCAGTTAAAGAACACACAATGGATGGAAGTTTGAATTCATCAGGAGGTTAGGAAAAGGTTCCAGCACTTTTGTACCAAACATTATCTTAAAAGGAATTCAACGGGTAAAGAAAACAATGACAAACTCCCCTGGCATGCCTTAAGAACCCAAAACAGCCCCATACAGCTTGAGTCTCAAAGTGCTTGGGTTGGAGAAGCTAACAGCAAAGTCAGTGCCATTTAAAACTATTAAGCGCAAATGCAAGTTAAACAGTTAGAAGACCACTTGAAAATATTCCAAAAAAAAAAAAAAAAAAAAAGGCTATTATGTCAAAACAAAACAAACAAACAAAAAAAAACCACAACACTTTTTCTTCAGGGAGGAGAAATGCTGGGTTCAAGGTAAGGTGTGAAGAGAGGCAAGAAGAGCAGTCGGGAGGCTGTAATTCAGGGAGAGACAGTCCAGGCTGGAACTATGACAGAGTCAGAAGATGAAGGAAGGAATGGAGGTAAAGGATATTAAGGAAGGATCAACAGTATATGATCAATTGATCAAATATGATAGATGAGAGAGAGGGGCAACTTTAGCTGGTGTACCAAACATAATAGGAAAGGCAGTCAAAGAGGGAAGAGAATGAATTGGGAACTTTAGGTATCAACTGGCTTTAGAAATGTGTGTGAAGATAGAAGCCTGGAAGTGAGGAGATATTTGGGCAAAGGCTTGAGAATCATAAGCAAAGGTGGTATGTTTTTCAATTTTCTAACAAAAAAGTGATCAGTAATTGTTTTCCAAGAACTGAAGAATGCCCAGTGAGAGGAAAGCACTGAGAGTGCTGAGGCAGGGTCCACATGCCTGAAGTAAATAATCCATCTAATCTCTGAGTTACTTGGCCTCAAAAGCACCATAGTATTTTCCCTCCTTTCCCTCAGGTACACATCACACAGGAAAGCTCCCCTGCTCTCATTAGGCCTCCATTTCAATGACCAACCCCTCCCTGCCTTTCTGTCAGCTTTGTCTGACTTCATTCTCCCCAAACTCCCTGCAAGTGCCTGTCTTTCCCTCTGTCACACTCATCTGAAGCCCATGCTCTAGATCAGTGATGGCGAACCTATGACACGCGTGTCAGCACTGACACGCGTAGCCATTTCTGATGAAACATTTGCTGCTCCTGAGGATGAAACATTTGTGAAATGTTTTTTCCTCAAAGTGACACACTACCCGAGTTATGCTCAGTTTTTTGGCGAAGTTTGACACACCAAGCTCAAAAGGTTGCCCATCACTGGTCTAGATAAACCTAACTGCCTGTCTCTCTTCCATGCCAAATGACTGGCCAATCACAAATGTAAAATTACCCTTTCATCCCTGAGTAAAAATATACATAGAATTTCCTAAAAGACACACAATATATTTGTTTCTTAGGAAAGTCCAAATGTTACCATTCAATTAAGGATAAACTATCACCTGGTTGAGTACAGTACTCAGACTGAATTATTTTGGTGTCTCATAGAATAACTTTTTCTGAATTGTACTGTCAATGTTATTTTTTAAGTCTACCCAGTAAAACATATTGTAAGGGACAAATATGTGGAACATTATTTTACTACTGTAATGATGCTGTCAGTGGTAATGGTGCTCACTTTATCACCCACTGTATCTCCTTCAGTATCAGGATGAGCTACAAACACATGAACAGCTAGTTTGTTTTTATCTTAGGAGATTCTGAATATTTTAAGTGATCATATTTTCTTTGCTTTGACTACTAGCTATCTTGCAAGCTGAGAGCAAAATTTGTAGCCCACAAATTCTTATTACTGTATATATATATACCTACTGTGAATCTTGCTCCTGACTTTTCTTGGCCATTAAATATCCTCAATTTTATTTTCTCAATTATTTTTTTAAAGATTTTTTTTTAAATCCTCACCCAAGGATATGTTTATTGACTTCAGAGAGAGAGGAAGGGGGGGTGAGAGAGAGAGAGAGAAATCTCAATGTGAGAGAAAAACACTGATCAGTTGCCTCCTATATGCACCCCAACTGGGGATCGAACCCACAATTTAGGTATGTGCCCTGACTGGGAATCAAACCCATGACCGTTCAGTGCACGGGACAACACTCCAACCAAGTGAGCCACACCAGCCAGGGCCTCAATTATTTTATAAAAAGTCAAAACTTTGTATATTTTGTGTGTATATGTGACAGAGAGAGAGAGAGAGAGAGAGAGGAGACAAGTGCATGTGCACAAGTGCACTTGACTCAAATCATTTGTGAAATGAGAGTAAATAAATCATAAGACAAAACATACATAAAACATATTTTGCATCTTTTGTATGATATAATGGAAGTTAGAAATTTTAGGATAAAAATTTATTCAATTTTCACTCTCAGTGACCTCGAAGACTTATGAATTAACCACCTTTTGAAAGATAAATTATTAAAAAAATAAATTATTTTTCAACATTATTGTGATAAAGCCAAGCTATTTACAATAAACTGCTGAGCTTAAAAACAGAAATACAAGCAAAAGCCCACTACATAAGTATTCAATAAATGTTAATATTTTAAAATAAAAACAAAAAATGCTAGTTATAATTCCATCAACCAACTTCTGGCAAAATTCTGACATAAGGAATGAAGTAAAATTATGGATCAGATGGCTAGAAAGCTTAAAAAAAAAACCACCTCAATTATAATGAATAGAAAAGTCCTATACTAGCTGTAAACAGAAACAGTAAAGGGTGTGATCTGGAAAAGAATAACAATAAAGAATGAGTGTAACTTGGGCATGGTAACAATAAACAAAAAAGAGACCCTGCACATTTTGAAGAAATCTGTTGAAATAACATTCATTATCTAATAGTCAAAGTGTGACTTATTTAAAACCAAGTCATTAAGATTATGTCTGCTTGAGAAATCTCTTTAAAAGAGTAAAGTTGATTAAAAACAAGAATAGAAAAATTAATCCACATTTAAAATAAAATGAAAAAAATTCTGTTTTCGGAACTTAAAATCTCCCATGGTATCAGATATATTAAAGGTTTTGTTTTCAGAAAAAGCAGTAAGAAAAACCATTCCCTAAACTTCTATCATGTGAAATGTCAAAATTGTCCCATTTCCTGATGCTTGGTCTGGATCATCTTCAGACTCTGAAAAGTGCAGAATTTTAAAGCCACCATTATGCTTAATACAGTCACACATTTTATTGTCTGACTGTAGTAAACTTCCAGAGACACATTTTCACAAGCCCCACAACACATGGAGAGCAAGAGAAGGCAGGCTTTATAACGAAAAGGCCTTGCCACTGTGCTCCAGCAAGGGTGTGCCAAGCATACACACAGACTGTATTCCTGAACTCACCAATTAAAAATGTTCTGTTTTGGGCAAGATATGAAACTTTTTCCCAACATCAACACTTAATTTCCTTCTAATTTTGCAATATGGCCAAAATCCACTACATTTTTGCCTTTAGATATTAGACACCAAAAAAAAAAAGGCGGGGGGGGGGGGACAGTAGCATGAATAATAGGCTGAATTCTCAGTTTCATGAAGTATATCACTTTTGTAAAGAGACAGATTTGTTCTCATTTGTGGGAGAAGCCATGTGCTACCTTTAACTAAGGATATAAAGATGTTATAGCTACATGAAAATGTATTATTAATTCATTATACAAAAGTTTACTTAGGATTTAGGCACTAAAATAAGATAAAAAGATTAAGACACAATTTCTTTCCCCAGGTTACATATATTTTAGTAGGTTAAGAGTGCTGAGACCCATATAACTAGGCTATGAGGTGTTATGATTTATGACTAATAAGTGGGATATATGGGATATATCTGGCCTTGGAATTCTGTAAGTTTAAGAATCTGTCATAATAGTTATATCTTTCGCCAACTTTGGAAAGCTCCCAGTGATAATTTCTTTAAACAGTTTTTCTGAACTGCACTCTTTCTTTGCTTTCTGGGATTGAGATTATACAAATGTTAGACCCTGGCCCTGTAGATAGTCACAGGCCCTGTAGCTTTTTTCTTCCCTATAATTTTTCTCTCTGTTGTTTAAATTGGAAATTTTTTTGATTATTAATCTTCAACTTCACTGACTCATTCTGTTCTCATTACCATTCCATTGTTGAGTCCATTCAGTGAGTTCTTTAAATTACAGTTGTTGTTTTTTCATTTCTAAATTTTCCATTTGGTTCCTCCTTATACCATCTATTTCTTATCTGAGATTTCTATTCTTCCATTACTTTCAATTATAACTGCCCTTAGTTGTTGGCACATTTTTATAACTGTTTTAATAACTTTGTGAGATAATTCTAAAAATCTATGTCATATCAGCATTGATATCTGTTATTACCATTGTACATACAACTTCAGATTTTCCTGGTCCTTTATTTATTGTTTTAAATATGTTTTTATTGACTTTAGAGAGAAAAAGGGAGGAGGAGGGATAGAAAGAAACATCAATGATGAGAGAGAATCATCGATCCACTGCCTCCTGCACACTCCCTACTGGGGATTGAGCCTGCAACTGGGGCATGTGCCCTGATGGGGAATCAAACCTTGACCTCCCGGTTCATAGGTCAGTGTTCAACCACTGAGCCACACCAGCCAGGACAGATTTTCCTGATTATTTAAATGCCAATTAATTTTGAATTGTCTCCAAGACATTTTGATCATTATGTTAGACTACTCTGGGTTTCATTTATATCCTACAGAGAAAATTAATGTTTGTTTTTAGGAGATCATGATTAAGTTCATGCTGCAAGTTCCAACAAGCTTTCAATGAGCTGTGGTTCCAATACCAGTTCAGTTTTCAAATTCTTTGCAGGATTATTTGGATCTGTCCTATGTGTTCATCATACAGGGACTGGTCTGAGGATTGGGTAGTGATTTCTGCTATAGTTCAGTTCTCAAACTATGTAGGTAGTAAGACTCAGATCCACAATGAACAGCTCAGCAATAAACATATAAGCATAAATACACAAACATTTAAAGGGGTTGCTTTCCCAAGCTCTTGCACTCTGCAATCATTTGAGTATATTTTAGTTGCTAGGGCTCCCCTTTTCTTGTCATCCAGCCAGAAAGCTGAGGCTTTATTCACCCACACTTCCTGCAACTATGCCAAACAGCAGGAAGAACAGAAGGGGAGTTGGGGGGAATCAATGAGGATTTACCACATTCTCTTGAGATTACAACTCCTCCAATCAAAGAGGAAGGTTCAACTCTGCATTTTAAGCCTGTCCCGCTTTGGTGTTGCTGTTGCCACAGGACTTCTTAGAGACTGAGGCAAATGAGAACAGAGAAAAGAACAGAAAACAAAAAAAAAAAAGGAGTAAAATGGGGAGAACTTTCTCTGATAGTTAGAAGACCCTTTCCCCACAAAAAGCTGTAACTAGAGGGCTTTTTGAATGCTTTCCGATGGCACTGACACCATCTTCTAGATTTAGGCAGCATTGAGTTTAAGCTTCTGGTAAATATTAAGATGCGCACCAGAAAAATGAAATGTCACAAGGTTGAAAAAAGACTGACCAGGAAAGAAGCTGAATGCTACAGAACTCTAAGCACTCTCACAGGGTTGAAAGACATTCAATTACCAGCCAGGCAGGGTAGTGAATCCTCATTAAACAGCTAGGATTTTCATTACAGACTACAGAGAATCATCTGGAACTGTGAATATAATGTATCTCACTCCCATGATTAGGTTATACTATATGATATTGCTGGCTTTAAGGAAGGGAGATTATCTGTTAGGGGCCTGATGCATGAGCCCTTAAATCCTTGCAATAGATTCAAACAGTGAGCAGGATTTGATGCTTGAGAAATTCTCCACTTCTAGATTTTAAAATGGAGAGCCACATGGCCAGGACCTGAAAGATGCCTCTATTAACTGAGAGCAATCCCCAGCTAACAGCCAGCAAGGAAACTAGAACCTCAGTCCTACAACTACAAGGAACTGAATTTGGCCAGTAACTTGAATCATCTTGGAAGCAGATTCTTTCCCAAAGCATTCAGGAAGGAATGCAGCCCAACTAATACCTGGATTTCAACCTTGTAAAGACAACAAGCAGAAAACCCAGCCACACCATGCCCAGACTACTGACCAATAGAAACGTGAGCTAATAAACAGATATTGCTTTAAGCTGCAAAGTTTTCAGTAATCTGTTACCCAGCAACAGAAAACCAATTTAAAGGGCCACTATAAACTTAATGCTAATAAATTTAACAAGTTAAAATAAATTATTCAAAAGACAAGAATTACCAAAATTGACACAAAAGAAAAAAATCTATATATCCATTAAAGAAATTAAATTTCTAATTAAAAACCTTCCTACAATGAAAATTCTAGGCTCAGGTGGCTTGGAGTAAATCCTATCAAATATTTAAAGAAGAAATAATACCAAACCTACATAAACTTGTTCAGAAAATTGAGGAGGGGAAGGCTTTTCAACTCAATTCATAAGGCTAACATTATCGTGATACCAAAATCAGAGAAAGTCATTACATGCGAAGAAAAGTGCAGACCAATATTTTCCCTGAGTATAGACATAAAAATCTATAACAAAACAGTAATAAAACAAATCCAAAAATATATAAGCTACATCTTCACTGAGTGGAGCATATTTCAGAAATGCAAAGTTGGTTTCAACCTTTTAAGATCAATCAAATTAACAGACTAAAATGTAAAAAACATACAATCATCTCAATAAATATAGAAAAAGCATTTGACAAAGTACAACCTTTTTTTATCCCTTTCAGGATACAAACTCTTAGCACAGTAGGAAGAGAAGAGAATTTCTTGAATAAAGGGCATCTTGAAAAATGTACAGCTAACATTATACTTAAAGTTGTAAGACTGAATGCTTTCCTTTAAGAATACTAAGCCTTGGGATGTCCAAATGTTCTGGGTGTTCCTTTGGGGATTTTAGATGAGATAAACATTCAAATGGTAGGCTGACTAAAGCAGATTGCCCTTCCTAAAGTGGGTGACCCTAATCCAATTTGTTGAAGAATAAAATAGAAAAGGAAAAAAAAAAAAGCTGACCCTCTGAAGAGTAAGAAAGAATTCTTCCTGCCTGAATGATTTATCAGCTTTTCTCCTGTCGTCAGAACTGAAATAGCAGCTCTTCCTGGTCTTGAGCCTGCCAGCCTTCAACAGGGAACAACTCAAACAATCACCTGGTTCTCAAACCTTCAGACTCACACTAGAATTAAACTCTGAGCACTGAGTCTCCAGTTTGCCTCTATCCCTACAGATCACAGGACTTAACCAACTTCACAATCATGTGAGCTAATTCCTTAAATAAATGTGTGTCTGCATGTGCACGTCTGCATGTGCATGTCTGCATGCCCCCGCCCCCCACATATTCTACTGGTTCTGTTTGTTTCTCTGAAGAATCCTGACAGATACATCTACTCTCATCATTTCCATTTAACATCATATGTTGAAGGTCCTAGCCCGGCATACCCACTTCTTTTTTTTCCTTCAGATTTCTTTTCAACATTGTTCTGGAGCTCCTAACTTGTGTAGCAATTAAACAGAATGGTGTGTATTTACAAAAATAAATCATGTTATAATTGCCTTAACTTACTTACATTCAACAATATAACCCCAATGGAAAAAATAAAGGGGGCTGGCGAGAGGAGACTAGCAAACTAGATGGAGTGGACTAGGAGACATTTTACGTGTCATTACGACTATTACTCCTTAGAGCATGACCACAAACAACAGAATCAATTCAGCTTGAAATATCTGTTGGAAGTTATCCTATGGAAATAAAATGTCACTGACAAAGACATATAAAATGTAATACTCAAAAAAATAAAGCAGGCAGTGAAGGCTTCTTTGGTCTTTTTCAGAAGAAATAAAACAGAAGACCGTAGAAAATTTAATAACTACACAAGAATTAAATAACATAAATTACCTACAGAAGACAAATACAATAAACTACAAATGGGAAGAACAAGTAAGAATTCCCATTTTTACAATGTAAATTACACATCCATACATACAAATCAAGGAAAAAAACTATACAAACATATATAATACTCCATATGACTTGAGGATAGATTTGCCTATATGTGATTTCTGCCATTAGAAATATAATAACCAAGGAATTTTAGTGACTATTTATGACAGTCCAAGATGTATTATAAAGTAAATAAATCAGGTTGTAGAATAATGCATACAATATCATCCCTTTTTAACAAACCAACCAATCAACAAAATAAACACAATCAATCTATTCAATCTCCAAACTATATGTATATATTCTATTTATATAAATATGGAAGTCACTCACAATACTGGTTATATATGATGATAAAGAGATAGGTAGGAGAGATCGGTAACTTTTTTCTCTAATCATGTTTGGACTTTTTTTAACCTATTGTAACAATGTTACACTTTTACAATTGGAAAATAAGAAAATTTTAAATTAAAGGAAAAAATAAAATTACCACTAAAATAGAAAACAAAGGCTAATTGGCATACACACACTCATTAAAAATGCAAATCTAGCTAAGAATTTAAGAGAAAAAACACACACCCTTATTTTAATGACAGCTACCCAAAGAATCTTTAATGTCCATTTACAAAAGCAAGCTATTGGTAATCTTTGGCAAGGTGCTTCCTGTATATATTGTCATGCCAGCAAACATCTCAAACTAACTGAATCTCTTTCTTGGATCACAAAACTGTTCACTTAATTTCCTGCCAAACAAAATAGGGGAAAATGCATGCTTTATACTTTGAGACAAAATGCCTTGTTAAGTCTTCTCTTAATTGTATGGGGTTGTGCAATAAATCTCCATGTGTTAACAACTTGTGGTCTATAATGTAGTCATCTATTTTCTTGCAGGAAATTGTATTACATTTTTTGTGCTCAGCAAGTTTAAAAGAAAAAAAAAGGCGGGGGCTGAGTTCAGCTCTAAGCAAGGCCAAGAAAGAAGAGTAAGCTTGCATACAAACACGTAACCTATAGTTTCAACTTAAATTTCACTTGCTATATCCCTGTTCTAAAGCAATTTCTTTTATATAATATACTGGAAAATGTCAATCTATCCATTACATCTCCAAGCAAGTATTTAAAGCATAGTTTAAAACAAAAAAACATTTTTAATTAATAACAAAAATTCTTGTCTTATAATTAACTGCCATATTCTACCTCGTATAATTGACCAATGTTAGTAAAATTTAATTTCCAATGTGACATTCATTGAGCATATCAGTGAGTTATTTAAATAATGGAGCAGATGACAAATTCAAATCTTAGCAAGTACTCACTTTTACAGTTTCTTCTGTGTTAAGTTTATTTCCCTTAACCAAGACAATTTGGAAAGGGTTGTTATTTTCCCAAACATGCTGTAAAAGAATGAAATAAGTACAGGTATTTTAATTAAAGACATGAACATCTTATGCCAACAATGAAATCATCTCATCAATTCTCATGTCCACTGGCAAAATAATGAAAATAGACCTCTAAACTAACAACTGAAAGTCACATATGTTAAATTAAGCATCATAACCAGTAGCACCTAATTCTCACGGTAAAACACAAGCAGCATTCCAATATTGCTAAGAGATTCACTAAGCTAAATATCATAAACAAATAGTATTAAAAGCTTTGAATAAATTAAGAATTTACCATTTAAATTAATATATAGATAATATCTTACTCATACAATTTGTTAAGACTGAATAACTATTTAAAAAGTGTTAACTGTTCCCATGAACACAAACATTTCTTCTTTTGATACAATTAAAGTCTAAGAGTATTCAATAAGACAGGCAAATTACACTGAGTGGCCAGATTATTATGATCTCTAAACGCATAATAAGCTGGCCACTCAGTGTATATCCTATATAATAAAATGCTAATATGCAAATTGTCTCCTCGACCAGGAGTTCGACCAGCAGGCAGGCCGGTCAACCACCCATGTCTCCTCCCACTGGCCAGGCTGGCTGGACCCCACCCATGCACGAATTCATGCACCGGGCCTCTAATATATATATTAGAGTGGCCAGATTATGATGTGTTCAGAGATCATAATAATCTGGCCTTTCAGTGTATACCACAACACTATCATAGCTAAGCTGATAGAAATGAAATATAATAGTAAATCAACTATTTCTGCACATCTAACTTTTCTACCACAATGTCTCAAATTACTCCGGTCCCATGTTCAGCTCTAATCTAAAAAATCTCTCTAATTTAATGGCATTTTTATTTGGAACCAAAAGAACAACAGAAATATAAATGTCATATTTACATTTATATGTAGCTTGAGTAAAGAAAAATAATAGTAACTAAACAGATAGTTATTATAAATGGAAAGGGATTTGTATGCATTGGTTTTCACAGAAGAAGTGAAAAAAAAAGTGTGTGTATGTGTGTGAGAGAGAGACTTACGTATACAACTTAACAAAATCACATGCCTTTTGGGGTTGGCAAAAATTCACACATGAAACTTACAGAAATAATTCGTTTCTTTGGTGGTAAAGGAAGAGGAAGGTTAGATGAATTTCGATTTATGGCAGCCTCTATGGCAATCATTTCCTGTTCATACATCTTTTTGATCTTGCAACATTCCACAAGTATAAAATGGGGCAAGGTCCTGTTCATGACACAGTTCCGGATATACTAACAGTGGCAAGAAACAATAGGTAAGGATATTCAAGCAAATACTTAAATCAATAGAAGAATAAAATTAAGCTGAACAACACTATATTAAAATGACTATGAAAGTATATCTTAACCAATTTAATGTCAAGAATATGAGAAATAAAGTCACACCATAAAAAAACTACCATTCACTGAATATCTTAAGTACATAAGAACTGAGCTAGACAATTCTTATACATTAAAGGTAATCTTCATAAAAACTCTATTAGAGCAATTATCCCCCATTTAATGATATATTAAAGAACAAAAATTGGAAGAGTTAAGTTATACATCTAGTATCTTTAAGACCTGAATTTAAATCCACCTGCCTGACTTTTTTTTTGTTTATTGGCTAAACCTTGAAATACATGCCTCAGTCTAGATGTTTTATCTTCTCCTTTCTGCACTTAACACCTGACAGTTTGACAATAGGCATATCTTTCTAGGGCAGGACATGAACATCGTAGACTGATGTCACAGTACAAGCTTTCACCAATCAGTCAAGAAAGGTTAGCATGTAGTACCCATGTGGCCATTTCTTAAGTCATCTCAACTGGCCACTCACACTTTCCTATGGACCCCTGAGGTAGACCTGGTACCTTTTTAGCACAGGGCTCCAGGCAACCATTACTGTTTTCCAGAAAAAAAAAAAAAAATTATTGGCCTCTCAGCTTGAGGCTCTTGTTTTATTTCCATGAAACCAGGATGACTCTCCAGAGGCATGTAAAAAGGGGGGTGGTTATTCACATTACCAAAGATTCCTAAAAAAATGAATAGAAATCCAATGTATTACTCAAAAGAAAAACTTTCTTATCTATAAAAGCGTAATATGCTAATTAGACTGGACAGCCGAACCACCTTCTGGACTTCCTTCCCGACGAAGCTGCAGCTGCGGAGGCTGAGGCAGAGGCGGTTAAGGGCGATCAGGCAGGCAGGCGAGTGGTTAGGGGCAATCAGGCAGGCAGGTGAGCAGTTAGGGGCTATCAGGCAGGCAGGTGAGTGATTAGGGGCAATCAGGCAGGCAGGCAGAGTGATTAGGGGCGATCAGGCAGGCAGGCAGAGTGGTTAGGGGCGATCAGGCAGGCAGGCAGGTGAGCGGTTAGGAGCCAGCAGTCCCAGATTGTAAGAGGGATGTCCTGGACTGCGAGAGAGTGCAGGCTGGACTGAGGGACCCCCTCCCGCACCCCTGTGCACGAATTTTGTGTACTGGGCCTCTAGTACAGATATAAAGTGTGACTCTATGTATTGTATCAAATGTAGAACCACTAAAAATATATTTTTTGAAATAAATAAAAAACATTTCCAGGATGGCCTATAAGTGGAATTACATGATATTATGATAAATATATTCATTCAAAACTTTTCACTATGAAAGATGTATCATTACATTTCCTTCATATTCCTTTGTTGATACTGTATATTTTCTTTCCAATATGACCTTGTACAAAAACATATGCATGGCTTTATTTTTCTTTATAATAACAAATTCTAGTTTTTGGCAAAACAATATACCTTCCTCTTATTAAGTTAAGAAAAAGGTGTTAAGTTAAAGAAGCAGGAGGCTACTTAAAATATGGCAAAACATGAAGGGAAGAAGGCAGTACTTCTATGCTCCCACCAAGCACTTTATATCTTCCTTCTTCCTCTTATGAGCCAGAGTTCAAGCACTTACTATCAGAATGCACAGCTCCCAAAGCTGTGCACAGAAGTTATCATCACTGTTAGACTTCCTACCTACTAAAGCACAAGAATTGAAGGTTACACCAAAAATCTGAAAACAAAGGTGTAAAATTCCCTATTTCCTTCTAATAAATCACAGGTCTTTATTCTCAAACAAACATCACTTAATATTTGGCATGCCTGTATTCCTCTTTCTTAAAACAAAACAAAAATAAAAGTGATCACATATTACTCTAAAATCTTGCTATTTATCTAACTTGGCACTCAGCTTATTGTTCTTAATACAATGATCATTTTTTAGTCTCCAAATATAATTTCAAAAAATAATCCTCAAATTCCTTGAAGGCAAAGCTAGGATCCTATCCTTTAAGTAGCATAACATATGGTGGGGGAAGAGGTAGTGCACTGCACATATCTTATTTACTTTACTCCAAAAATAATCTGAGGCACTTCAGTGCCTTTCATAACACATATAAGCAGAGAATTCATGACTAAATGGTAATAAATAACCGAAAGGTAAGGAAAGACTTTTGGAGAATGGTAAAACTTAATTCTTACAAAATTTCTACCACATATGGAAGTAACAAAAAAGGTGGGGGAGGGGTGAAGGGGGAAATTACACATACAAATATTAGGCTTAAACTGAAAAGTTTTATAATACATAATGGAAATTTTTAATATTACTTTACCTAGTTAACAGACCATTGCAAATAAGTTTTTATATAATTCAATTAGTGGCCATTTAATGAAAATATTTTGTTTTGCTTCCCCCAGAATATTTCATATCTAAATCATTGTTTATATGATGAAATAGTGGGCAGCTATAACAAACTGTATAAGAATTCACAATACTATATGAAATTATGACACTGAAACAATTAAAAAAGCACAATAAAAACATTATAGATACACACATAATGCCAAAAATACATGTATCTTTGAGTAAAATGACAAAAACATGCCAAAATGTTAACAATGATTAACTCGGAGGGAGGTAGGATTGTAGCTATTATTTAATTGAGTATAATTTTCTGTAGGTTCCAAACGCTGACTATAGTTAACACATTTTTATATCAGAAATTTAAATTGTCAAATTGCTAAATATACACACACACACTTCTCTGGTAAATTGAGAGTTAATACTCATACCTGGAATTGGATTAGTGGGTGATCACCAAATACATATTCTACTCTCCCACTGATTTGCAGCACATAGTCATAGGGGCTAACTTCATCCTCTTTCCAATGAATAGTCAAACGTTTTTGGATTGCCAATTCATTTATTTTTATAGGATTCATATTAGGAGATACTTGAAAGCTAAACACATCCTAAAGAGAGAGGTAGAAAAAAAACCACAAATAACATTTGTGCTAAAAACAAAACATTCTTTACATTTGTACTTATTACTACATTATAAATAGCCATACATAATGTTCAGATATATACATCCTTTAGATTTAATATTTCAGTAAATCTTTCTGTTTTCTAAATATACTGTGTCCATGCCAAATATGCTAAGATTTCTGATAATTTGCAATTCATCTTACGCTATAGAGTGTGCCACAGTTTCCACAGGTCAGATAAATACTTAACTGAAGTTTAATAATATTTAACTAAATTTTATCTTCAGGTAGTTTATCACATGCATTTTCCAGTAAATATCCTTCTTTTAAAAAGTTACCCAAAACCCTGTGTTTTTAGTCTGTATTAATAAAAGAGTTATATGCAGTCACTAGTAAGAAGAGATTTTTACTTTATACTAATTGAACCATAATTTAAAATTTTTGTCTGATTTTATAAACATGTAAAAAGAAACAGAGAAATTTTTACTAGTGAAAAATGGAGATATAGTTGTGATGGAATATTATTAAACCTATGCATAAATCCCAAAGACAGAGATATTAAAGACTGTTTAATAATACCCAAATCCTTCTATAATATAGCAAAATAATTTCACACCAAATGATAATATATCAAAGATATAAGAAAGCTCACTCTCTCTCACAGCAGCCAACTGCTACCCTGGACAACTATGATTATTAGAACACTAGTGGCCTGGTGCACGGATTCGTGCACATTCAAAGGAAATTAGAATATTTTAATATCGTTATTCGCCCTTTCTCTATAATAGAAGTGTCAACCAAATTCATGATCGACAATGACAGATCGAAACACATGAGTGCAACTGGCGCCAGTGAGAGCTTTATATGTATTGAGCATGGGTGAGTCAACTTAGCCTTTTATATATATAGAATAAACTTGCTTAATTAAATCTGATTTCTGGTTTAGCTCAACTTTTCCCAGACCAGTGAAGCACCCCAACTTCTCTTTCAGGTCATTGTCAGCAACACAGCAGTAAATATCAACACAAAGCAGATTGTTATTGTAGATCACACAGGGAGAACAAAGGGTAAAATATTTAACTGTAGCAGTGTTTGACTATATTCTGTGCAGTGAGAAAACTTGAAGTCATTTTCAAGGTCCACCATTTCTTACTTCTTTTCATTGGGGTCAAGTTTCTAAACTTTCTAAGTCTCCATTTTCCAGCTAATGAAAAGAAAATAGGATTCTACTGAATCTCCTATCTATCTACTCCAGGACTTCTGTGAGGATCAAATGAGATGAGGCATGGGAAAACGCTTCACAAACATTTGGTTAAAGTGTAAAATATTTGCAACTGGCTATAAAGCAAGTCATGTTCTTGGGTGAAGAAACTCCAAAGAGGCTAGTTGCTAGGGAGAGGAAGCCGGGCATTGCTACCTGATGTCATTACCCGGTGCCCTCAGCCACCGTTTCTGGGCTGGGCTGGGCTGTGGGCCGCATTTTGCACCATGGCAGTGTCAGCTGCGATTTGGTGGGCTGTCGTCCCGGGATGGCAGCGGGGCCTGTGTCCAGCTTGGGGGAAGCCGATGTTGCTTTGTCAGCGCCAGATCCACACTGCCGTTTCTCTTTAAATGTCCAGTGCACATCATGGCAGCTCCTGAATTGAGCGTGAGCATCTGCCCCCTGGTAGTCAGTGTGCATCATAGCAACCAGTCAGTGGGCTGGAGGGACACTTAACATATTAGCCTTTTATATATATAGACTTTCTATACTGACCTGGAATTGATTTTGCAGTAATTTCCACCAAATTAATTTACGTCACCTCCCTTTTCTACAAGGTATCTCAAATTCAAACTTTTAAGACCTAAACCTACTGGGTCTTCCAATCTATTTTCTCCAGTATTTTTACCCCTTTCTTCTGTATTTTCTCTGAGTTGGTGCCTTGTGCATCATAGTACAGGAACTAGATCCACAGAGTCACTTGATAAGTCATACCACTTCTCTACCTCAATTCCCATAATAATAGTCACCTTCTTTCCATCTCCAGTAACACTCTTCTACTTCAATGATTCTCTACATCTCTCCTAAAGAGCAATATAGCTTCTTATTTGACCTAACTCTTGTACTATCCACCTCAAAACTAACCTTCACCCAACTTAGAAAGTAATCTATCTTTAAAAGAAAAGCAGCAAAAAGATATGGTAGTATCTTTTAACATAATGCAATTGCTCACAACTATTTAAAGCATGGCACACAAATAGAACTTTAATAATAAAAATATGTGCTGTCTAATACATTAACCAATACGCACAAATGGCTCAATATGTGGCTACTGTGAAGAAAGCAGTGGTACACAAATGAACTTTTAAATAAAATTACACATCTGACTAGTAGCTACTGTATTCAATAGCACAGGTCTGAATGATAAAGCCCATACTACTTAATATAATTACTCTATGGTCCTACTCTCTATTTCATACATAAACTCTTCAAAAATATAAAACTATAAGACAATCTCATGATCTCTAAACTCCTTTCAGTGGTAAATTCTATGACTACTTGGAATCTAGTATGATATCTGAATATCTCCATTTCTCTTCTAACTTCAAAATACTTCTTTTCACATATAGTTACAATGATGATTACATTAAAATTTGGGTCCAGTAGAGATTTGACCAATCTACATATATATAAAAGGTTAATATGCTAATTGACCAACCATCCAACCAGTTGCTATGATGCACACTGACCACCAGGGGGCAGACGCTCAACGCAGGAGCTGCTGTGACGTGCACTGGCAACGCGAACCTGGCGCCTACAAAGCAACACCTGACTTCCCCCAAGTGGGACACAGGCCCCACCACCACCCCGGAGCAACAGCCCACCAAATCTCAGCTTACGCTGCCAAGACCCCATGGCGCAAAATGCGGCCCACAGCCCAGCCCAGCCCAGCCCAGAAATGGTGGCTGTGGGCACTGGGTAATGAAGTCATATAGCAATGCCTGGCTTCCTTTCCCTAGCAACTAGCCTCCTTGGAGTTTCTTCACCCAAGAACATGACTTGCTTTATAGCCAGGTGGGAACATTTTACACTTTAACCAAATGTCTGTGAAGCATTTTTCTGTACCTCATCTCATTTGATCCTCACAGAAGTCCTGGAGTAGATAGATAGGAGACTCAATGGAATCCTATTTTCTTTTCATTAGCTGGAAAACGTTGATTTAGAAAGCTCAGAAATTGCACCCAACTGAAAAGAAGAAATGGTGGGCCTTGAAAATGACTTCAGGTTTTCTCACTGCACAGAATATAGTCAAACACTGCTACAGTTAAATATTTTACCCTTTGTTCTCCCTGTGTGATCTACAATAATAATCTGCTTTGTGTTGATATTTACTGCTGTGTTGCTGACAATGACCTGAAAGAGAAGTTGGGGTGCTTCACTGGTCTGGGAAAAGTTGAGCTAAACCAGAAAGCAGGTCTAATTAAGCAAGTTTATTCTATATCTATAAAAGGCTAAGTTGACTCGTGCATGCACAATACATATAAAGCTCGTGCTGGCGCCAATCGCACGCATGTGTTTCAATCTGTCATTGTTCGATCATGAATTTGGTTGACACTTCTATTATAGAGAAAGGGCAAATAGCGGTATTAAAATATTTCTTCTAATTAATTTCCTTTCAATGTGCACGAATTTGTGCACCGGGCCTCTAGTACTTAATTAAATTCAGACTGATCTAGAAATCCAGGCTGTGTTCAAGTTAAATTCTACTGTTTTTAACTTAAACTCTAATAATCTCTTAACAGTAAAATTCCCTATTCCAGATCTTCCAATACTGCAGAATTCACTAAACAATATTTTAAATTTGATCTTGACACCTCATAATATCCTAATCTTGGCTCAAATTGAACTTTAATCTCAACACATCTCTGGATAGAGTACAAATGGTTTTTGTTCTCTATACAAACTTCCTCTGTAAAATGCCAGAAGGCAGGATCCTTTTCTCATATTTGTCCTAATAAATACTTATAACATGCTGTTTGAAAGGTGGTAGGACTGGATAAAGCCATAAACACCAGGATAAAATCCTTGTTCTACCACTGGCCAGTTATGAAGCCTGGCATAAATAACCAAATTTCTCTTCTTTTCTGTTTCTTCACTATAAAATGTGGAGAAAATAACTTCACTTTATAGAGTTGTTGTGAGAAGTAGCAAATATATTAAAAATTCCTTTCATAGATCCAGGCATAGTATTAGTGCTCAAAATAGAATGGCTACAGATAATGGTTTTTGTCATTGTTATCATAGTAATTGAAGAATAAAACTATCTTTTAACTTCTACACTAATCCTAAGGCTGACCCTAGATGATAAGATAATAATACAAAGGTAGTAGCATAACCCAGTTTGTAAAATTGCTCTGAACATTCAGATGCAGATTAACTGTATAAACATACATGGAAATGTCCAACTCCATATCAGTACTTAATTTACATATTAACAAATACAAGAATATTTGGGGGGGATCATTTGGTCAAACCTTTCATTTTATAGACAAGAGAAAATTCACATGAGAAAATAAAATATCTGCACTAAAGAAAATTATCTAGATAGGAGTTAGCAAATATTTTCTGTAAAGGACCAGACTTTGAAGACATGTATCTTTGTCATATATTCTCTTTCTTTTCTTTTTAACATCCCTTTAAAATTCTTTATTTTTTTATAACCCATTGAAAATATAAAAACTATTCAAAAACAGTACAGTTTGCTAACATACAATTGCATAAAAAAATCATATATGAGCAAAGGATGTGTCACTTTAGATTATCACTATAATCCTAAATATATTTCCACACTAAATCTAAAAATACTCTTGCCCAGCCAGTGTGGCTCCGTGGTTGAGCGTCAACCTATGAACCAGTAGGTCACAGTTTGATTCCCGGTCAGGGCACATGCCCAGGTTGCGGGCTCGATCCCCAGAGTAGGGCATGAAGGAGGCAACCGATCAATGATTCTCTCTTATCATTGATGTTTCTCTCTTTCACTCTTCCTTCCTCTCTGAAATCTGTAAAAATATATAAAAATAAAAATAAAAAAAAAAATGTTCTTTATAAAAGTTTTCTAGGCAAGCAAGAGCCTCCTCTGAGGGTGGAGCTGTATTTAGGTAAAAGTCACAGATTTATTACAAAATATTTATTAAAATAATATTACCTGACAATTTTCAAAATGCACAGCCACAATGAGCTTTCCTCCATAAAGTTTATCTTCTAAGTTTTCAAGGATGGATGATTCATGCTCTGGTGGATATGTCTGCTTTAGCCAGTCCATCCAAGACAATCCCACAAGCGACTGAATTTTTTCCTCACTAAATTTACGCATTTTTATTCGGAATTCATTCACTTCAGGATCCTTCAAGGCATCAAATTCATGCAAACCTAAACACATTTTTTAAAGTAGTCATTTTGAGTAGCTGATATTAAAGAGAATATTAAAAATGTAAGAGAATATAAAATATATTCAATAGAAACATATAGATAATTGGCTTTTATCAAGCAAACAAAACTGGGCAGGAAAATATTATACAAAATCAATGAATAGCCAGATAAAATACTAAAAGTAGCCCAGCTGGTATGGCTCACTGGTTGAACTGCTCTATAAATGATAATTTAGAATTAAAACAGAAAATAAAATAATCAGGCACATCATATTTAAAAGAAGGTATTTTTAGACCCATTAGGCAGTTATATCTGTAAAGGTTCCATTGTTTTCTTTGGGGAGGATGCGGCAGCAAACTTGTTCCTGAAGTTAAATTGAAATAATTGTTTATTGTTTTGCCAGGAGGCATGACCTCACTAAACCCGGTTGTAGTCATGAAATACAAAACAACAATGGCAAAAATTTACTTATTAGGTATTTAAATTGGTTCTAAAATATTAAAACAAACTTATTTAACTTCCTAAATTAATGTTAACATTTAAATTTGTGTATATGATCAAAACACCAGTTTTTCTAGAGATGCTAAAGATCTAAAGTACAATTTATAAAGAGTTAAGAGTTTATAAACTGTTTAATTTAACATAGTAAAACACTTCTTACATGCTGATCTTTTAAATTGCAAGGAACACTGCAAAATAAAATTATACAATAAGCTTTATGATTCTGAGTGAAATATAATACATTGCTTATAGAAAGAGAAATTCAATTCTAATATACATATTTCCTGTGCTGTAGTAAGGTAAAGTTAGGTTTGCCAAAGAAAAATAGCATGCCCAATTCTATTTCAATTTTAGGTAAACAATGAATAGTTTTTTAGCATAAATATATCCTATGTAATATTTGGATCGCCTATATTTTTATTTACTAAATTTGGCAAGCTTGGGTAGAGTTAATGATAGCTAATGAATCCTATGTTTTATAAATCAAGACCAGAACGGAACACAGTGATCTAAGGGTTGAAAAGGTGGTAAATTTTAAAAAGATACCTATATTCCGAAGAAAGTTAGGTATCTCTGTGGTGCTACCCTTTTGGATTACCAAATGCTTTAGATAAATCAAAATATTATCAAGTGGATAGTCTTATCCTAGAGGATAAAAGATTATAAGTAATTTTTAATTCTTTCCAGTTTTCCATATATTCTTCAGGTGAAGGAAAAACTTTTTCTAATGTAGAAAATTAATAACCTATAAAAATCTTTGGAGCATTTGGAGAAAATGGAAAAGAATGCTTTCTATGAAGTCTAGTAACATATAAGAAAAAATCTGTATGGTAATGTAATTATCTATCTATTTAATTGTGTGTGTGTGTGAGGGGGAATTATTGCCAGAAGCTAACAAGCTATCCTCTGAAGTAATAAAACATTTTAAAGAACAGGGTGCCATTAGCAAATCAACAGGGTTCTGTTCTAAGTACTCAAAGGGAAGAGGTCAGCCTCACAGTGTAATTATTGGCTACCCTGAATTACCTAAGGTCAAGATCAAAGAATACTATTTTAAATGGGATGGTTCTTGGGATGGTACTAGATTATACTCTAATACTAAATTTGATTAATATAGGTAGCCAATCCAGATCCAATAATCTCCAGTAGATTTTTTGGTTTTGTATTTAAACTTCCAAGTCTCTTCCTCAATTACCCTATGGTACTCACTTCATATTGGTATCTTGTCTAAGGGAGGAGGATATTGATAGTAAATACTGGCCTCTGAGATTACCGTATTTTCCGGCGTATCAGATGACTGGGCGTATAGAAGATTTTCCTGGGTTAAAAAGTCATCTTATACGCCAGAAAATACGGTACTACTTGTCCTTGTTTTTCATTTTGTTACTAACAATTCTCCCTGAAATTTATTTGCAAAGAATACTATAGACATGCTGTATCTTGACTCACTACAAAATTAACTTCTTAAAGATAATTTTAGTTATGGAGTAAAATTTGTCAATAATATGGGTTACATATGGAAACTTACCAGCTTAAAGTCTTGGTTGGCATAAGAATCCTATCTAATAAAGAGGGAACATGCTAATTGACCCTCATGACGTCGCAAAATGGCGGCGCCCACAGCCAATAAGAAGGGAATATGCTTATTGATTGCCCCGCCATCAAAGATGGTGGCACCCAGTCCCCTCAGCCCCGCCAGGGCGGCAGGTACGCAGCAAGGCCGGGCCCACCCCAAGGCGGGCCTGGCTGCTCCGCTCACCTGCCTCCGGAGTCCCCCAGTCCCCTCAGCCCCCCAGCCACCCAGGGCCAGCCCGAGGCGCAGGCAAGCCTTGGATGGCGGCTGCCCAGGCACCCAGGGCCAGCCCAAGGTGCAGGCAAGCCTCGAATGGCAGCTGCCCAGCCACCCAGGGCCACCCGAGGCTCAGGTAACCAGGGCCAGCTGAGGCTTGCACTGCCGGCAGTGGCAGCAGCAGAGATGTGATGGGGCATCACCTTCCCCAGATCGCCGGGTGGCCTTCTGCCCCTGAGGGCTCCCGAACTGTGAGAGGGAGCGGGCCGCGCTGAGGAACCTCCCCCTCCAGTGCATGAATTTTCATGCACTGGGCCTCTAGTTGTATATAAATTATGTTCATGGGGGAGTAGGGGCAGGATGGGGGGGTTCAATGGGGAATAAAAGGGGGGACATCTATAATACTTTCAACAATAAAGATAAATTTCTTTAAAAGAACCAATACAAATATATTTTAAAAATTATGTTCATACTGTAGGGGCAGTTCAGTATCTCTTAGAAAAGGGCTTCTCAAACTATCTGAGGCAAAGGAACATATTTCTTTACAACCTGTCAAAAAAAAACACAGTATTTTTATAAAATAAAAATAAGTCACTCGAAAAAGAAACACAAAACTTAAGCCTTTGGATATTGTGGCACTATCACATCGCTAGAAGAGTTTTTATTCCTGATTTCCGTACTTGCCTCAGTAACTGGTAACAATTTACAGACTATCACTGGTCTGTGGACCACACTTTGCAAAGCAATGTCTTAAATCATACTTACTACATGTTTGAATATATTGCAAAAAACATGTTAAGAATTCATATTAGAAAAAATTTTAATTACCTTTTCCTATAAGGACTCCAATTTTTGAGTCTAATTTTTCCCCTGGGTCACAACTTCTAGTCACTAATTTGAGAACTGGAAGAAAAGGTCTGACATCACAGAGTCTTCTTGTTTCATCTTCGAGCTCCTCATATACAGCAGTTTGATTCACACATGCAAACATATAGGAGTCAATTTCCATAAGGAGGTTAAACATTGGGTAATTATGAATCTGTGTCCACAACATCTGCAGGATAAAAATAAGACATTTTCTGAAATGGCACTTGCTTAAGTGCACAAAGACACATCTACAAGGATACTCACTGTAGCACTGTTTGTAAAACTCAAAAACTGAAGATAAGACAAATGTTTAGCAGTAAGAGATTGGTTAAATAAATTGTAGAACATTAAAGAACTATGAATATAAAACAGAAATATGGAAAGCTATCAAAGACATATTAAGGTGTGTTTCTTTAAAATAAAAAATTGCAAGAGACCCCTAACCGGTGTTACTCAGTGGTTACAGTATTGGCCTGTGCACAGAAGAGTCTTAGGTTCAATTCCTAGGTTGTAGGCTCAATCTCCAGCTCTGGGGCACATGCAGGAGACAACCAATCACTGAGAAATTTTAAAGTATGTATCATCACCCCCATACAAAACGTGTGTTATTTTTGTCCTGCATTCTTTTCTATTTACGAGGGGTCACTTTATTAATATTGCCCTATCAGAATGAACATAGTCAATCTCTCTTCATCTCTCCCCAGGTCTCCTGGATTAGATCATGTACAAAAAAATCAACTTACAAATGCAAGACGGGATTGCATATTTTAACTACAGCTAGTACGAAAACCAGAAGCTGAAGATAAGAGACCTAGGTTAAAACCGTGGCCAATTCTCATCCTATCTAATAAAAGAGTAATATGCAAATTGACCAAGACACAAGATGGCCGCCCCCATGTGGTCAAAGATGGCTGCCCCATGTGGACACAAGATGGCCACCACAAGATGGCCTGGCAGGGGAGGGCAGTTGTGGGAAGTTAGGGGTGACCGGGCCAGCAGAGGAGGGCAGTTGGGGGTGACCAGGCTGGCAGAGGAGGGCAGTTGGGGGAGACCAGGCCAGCAAGGGAGGGCAGTTGGGGGGGACCCAGACCTGCAAGGGAGGGCAGTTGGAGGGTGGGGGCAGGCCTGCAGGGGAGAGCAGTTGGGGGGGACCAGGCCTGCAGGGGAGCACAGTTGGGGGGGGGGGACAAGGCCTGCAGGGGAGCACAGTTGGGGGGGGGGGACAAGGCCTTCAGGAGAGGACAGTTGTGGGTGATCAGGTCAGCAGGGAGGGCAGTTGGGGGGGACCCAGGCCTGCCAGGGAGGGCAGTTAGGGGGACCAGGCCTGCCAGGGAGGGCAGTTAGGGGGACCAGGCCTGCAGGGGAGGGCAGTTGGGGGGACCAGGCCTGCAGGGGAGGGCAGTTGGGGGGACCAGGCCTGCAGGGGAGGGCAGTTGGGGGGGGGGACAAGGCCTGCAGGGGAGGGCAGTTGGGGGGGAACAAGGCCTGCAGGGGAGGACAGTTGGGGGGGACCCAGGCCTGCAGGGGAGGGCAGTTGGGGGGAACCAGGCCAGCAGGGGAGGGCAGTTGGGGCGGACTAGGCCTGAAGGGGAGGACAGTTGGGGGGGGGGACCAGGCCTGTAGGGGAGGGCAGATGGGGGCAGGGCTGCAAGAGAGGGCAGTTGGGAGGGGACAAGGCCTGTAGGGGAGGACAGCTGGGGGGGACCCAGGCCAGCAGGGAGGGGTAGTTGGGGGGACCAGGCCTGCAGGGGAGGGCAGTTGGGAGCCAGCAGTCCTGGATTGTGAGAGGGATGTTCAACCACCTGTTTAGGCCCGATCCCACTGGGATCGGGCCTAAATGGGCGGTCGGACATCCCTCAAGGGGTCCCAGATTGGAGAGGGTGCAAGCTGGGCTGAGGGACACCCCTGCCCCCCCCCCCGCCCCACCCCCCATGCATGAATTTCGTGCACTGGGCCTCTAGTAGCTATATAAAAAAGAGAAGCAATGCTAGGCAATAAAAGAAAAAATAGGCAAATGAACTTTGTTGAAATTAAGATCTTTTGTGCATCTGACACTATCTAGAGAGTGCAAGGCAACCCACAGACTAGAAGAAAATATGTGTAAATTATATATTTGATAAGAGATTAATAGAGAATATATAATAAATTCCTATGACTCACCAACAATAAAAACAAACAATTGAATTTTAAAATAGGCAATAGTCTTAAACAGACAATTCTAAAAATGTGCATAAGAACATGAAAAGATGCTCAACATCCTTAGTCACTAAGGAAGTACACATAAAAACTACAATAAGATACCACTTCACAGCCATGAAAATGTTATTAGAGAGAGAGAGAGAGAGAGAGAGAGAGAGAGAGAGAGAGAGAGAGAGAGAACGAACCCTAGCTGGTTTGGCTCAGTGGATAGAGCATCGGGCATGTACCTCTCTTGAGGCTCGATGATGGCCCGGCCCTGGTCAAGGCCATGCGGGAGGCAACTAATCGGTATGTCTCTCTCACATCAATGTTTTTCTCTCTGTGTCTCTCCTCTCCTCCCTCCCTTCCACTCTCTCTCTAAAAATCAATGTAAAAAAAAATATCCTCGGGGGAAGATTAACAAAAAAAAAAAAAAAAGAGAAAAATGGATGGATAAACAAAAATGTGGTAGGATCCATATAGTGGAAATTATTCAGCCTTAAAAGGAATAAAATTTGGATACACTTTACAACATGGATGAACTTTAAAACTATTATGCTAAGTGAAAGAAGCAAAACACAAAAAGACAACTACTGTATGATTCCACTTACATGAAGGAGCAAGAATATACAAATTCATAGGAGACAGAAACTAAAATACAGATTCCCCAGATTGGGAGAAAGGGTAGTTTGTCATTTAATGAGTAGAGAGTTAGTGTTTGGGATGATAAAAAGTTCAGATATGGATGGTAATGACAGTCGGACAACATTGTGAATGTACTTAATGCCACAAATTGTGCATGGAAAAATGACTCCAATGGTAAATTTTATAGTATGCATGTTTTATAATATGCATACAATTTATAACAAAAAAGGAGGAGGGTATCAGTGGTTAATCCAGGTTCAAGTAAAACCATAGGCATCTTGGTCAAAATAAAAATAAGTACTCTCTGCACCTGCAGAGTACCTAAAAAGTGTCTTTTTCTTTTTTTCTTTTAACTTCATGGATCATGCAGTTTTAAAATTCTCATGTCTCTCTGATGAAGAAGCATGGGTTAAGAGTAAAAAAAAAAAACAAACAAAAAAAAACACAGTCCAAAGTCATGAGCTTTAAAAAGGTTTGTTGCCTGGCCGGTGTGGCTCAGTGGTTGAGCATTGATTCAGGAACCAAGAGATCTCAGTTCAATTTCCAGTCAGGGCACATGACCGAGTCGCAGGCTCAATCCCCTGAAGGGAAGTGCAGGAGGCAGCTTATCAATGATGTTTCTCTGTCATTAATGTTTCTATCTCTCTTTTGCTCTCTCTTCCTCTCTCTCTAAAAATCAATAAACATATTTTTTAAAAGTTTGTCATAAATACTTTTTCTTTAAATATCATAACCCTTGCTTTCCATATTGGGTTCAGCTACTTGAAAAACATTAAAGAGAAAGTTTAGAAAAACAATTTCATTTATGTGTCAGAGTCTTCACAAATCAATGGTACTAATCAATTCACTTGAAAAAATAATCCAACAAAACAGGCAAGCCTTGTCATACAAAAGAAATAGCTTCCAAATGAGGATATACCATTCATTACTGAGGGTGGAAATAAATCTAGTGAATAGCAGAAAACTTTTTCTTCCCCAAGAGTCACCATAAAAAGTAGTGGGTTAAGGACGGAAAAGAGGAAGAGAAGGAGAAGGAAAAGGAGAGAAGTAAAGAGACAACCAACCAAAAATCACATAGGGAAAAAAAAAACATAATAAGCTCAAAGATCGTAAATACAAAGATTTAACAATGTCAAATTCCTTTTAATAAACTGAACTAATATTTCAAACTAGCTAACATAAGCTTATTTTTCTTAATTCAGGTATCACATATGGATTTTTTTAAATTAAAGGTGGGAATAAGAATGAGGATGTTTTAAATGTTCATAAGAGATAAAGCATGAATCAAAATTTTTAAATGTCATGAACTAAAGGTTAAAAGTCCCTCAAATTTATCCTTTGGTTTACATTATACTTTCTATAATAGAAGTACATGTTCCCTTAAGTGTTATAGTAATAAGCTACATTTATAGAAATTCTACTATTATCATACCTGTTTAATATTAGAAATGGTAGCTTCCCGAGGTACCTCCAACTGGATATAAATCCCAGTGGGCAAAAGGAAATCCACAGGTATGGAGCCATCAGATGCTATCTGTGAATCCACTGCCCAGATGTCAAGGATGTCTGCCATAGCAGGAGGCATTATGAAACTGAAGCACATTCATAACCATGGGGCCCTAGAAATCAGTAAATAAAATTTAGTGAATATTTAGCCAGATACTACACTAAAATATGATAAAGCCCACCAATCCACAATTAGTCCTTGTATTTCAACATAGCCAGTAATGTAATAGGAGGCCAATTAAATCAAGCAACAGTAAGCCAACAGAAATAAATTACTTAAATATACTTCGGTTATCACTACATAAATATTACACACATCCACACACAATCACACACACACCCCCACCGACTCAAATTCAAAATAAGTATATCACATGTAAAAGATGAACAGTTAAGGACTATAGGGTCCTGAAAAAGTTAACAATCACTCAACAAGTGATTATTTCCAGACTTTACTTAGATGATATTGGCTTCTTTGGCTGAGTTTTTCTTTGCAAACTCCAATGAAAACAGCAATCAAGAGGCCTTCTTTCGAAAATAATTTTCTTTCAAGCTCATGTGAGAAACAAAATATCATCAATTTAATCCCATGACCCGCCACCTAAGTATTAAAAAGACCAAATCCCTCCACCCAGCTAGCAAAGTCCTTGGTACTATGTTTCTGGCCTATGTTCCTTTCCTCCCAGCACTTCATAGCCCAGACCCTTGTGCCACAGGTGCCTTTTGCCTTCCTCCTGTTAGACCTATGTTCATTGAGGCTGACACTCCTGCATCAAAACCCTATCCCAACAAATGCCCCCTCAACTGTGCCATTTAAGTCCCATCTATCCTTTAAGAGCTTCCTTCAAGAAGGTACAATAACAGCGGGAAGAACATTGGCTTTGAAGTTAAATAAACCTAGGTTCAAATCCCTTTATTCAAAGTATGAAAGTGTTACAAGAAAAGACACAGGAGCCATCTTAAAAAGCATTTTGAGCATCAAAAATAATGACACCCATGGGTTGAAACACATCAAATATATACAATGTGTGACTTAATAATGATATAAAAAAATAAATAAACCCTTTATTGGTCACCATGAGGGCTGCTTAAACCAACTCATTATTTTGAAAACTGATAAAGAATAAGGACCTATAAACCACACATTTACCTGCTTGTTTATACTAATTCATAATTGATATGATTAAGGTGTGTGTTTTTAAGAACAATTTTAGCTAATAAATGCAAAAAGAATAATAGAATTAGAAAAATCACCATATTGCAACCTCTAATGAAATAATGGATCTAGGCAAGGATCATTAATGAATGCTAAAAAGAAATTTACAATATAAGGTGAAAAGATAATAGGGAACTTTACAATTCAGACTGACACCATCTGAATTCTCTGAATAATCCAGGTGGAACTTTACAATTCAGGTTGACACTACCTAAACTCTCTTGAATAATCCTGACATGTCTGTTCCTGTACTACAGCAGTAAGTACTACAAAGTCACTACCTATACAGTATATTTAAGACTTTTTAAAAAATGTACTTGAACCTAATGAAGTTCCAAATTTGATATATCTACCAGTTTATAGAAACTAGGGGAAATAGAGGAGAAAGTTAAACAATCAAGGAAGCAATCAGTAAGTAGTGTCCAAAATGTTGGATCATCAGTAAAACAATAACAAGAAAGCAAACTAATTAATAACAGGAAGGAAAAGGCTGGTGGGAGGATTGTTAAAATAATAAAAGAATACTTAGGAGACATAGCCAAATTCAATGTTGATTTGAACAGATCCTACATAAAAAACTATCTTTCAAACAACCTAGAAAATTTAAATATGGATTGAATATTAGATGATATTGAGGAAATACTGTTACGTTTGTGACATATAATACTGGAATGTTTATTATGTTTCTAAAAATCAGTCCTATCCATTAGAGATGCATAATGGCAGTATATGTAGGTGTAAATAGCATTATGTTGACATTTGCTTTAAATCATTCAATTTTTTTCAAGTGAATGGACAGCTGGTTTCAAAAGTTTGTATAATGATAAGATGATGAAAAAAAATCTTTTCAACAAATGGTGCAGGAATAACTGAACATCCATATACTAAGAAAATGAACCTCAATTCCTATCTTAAGCCAAAAATAAAAATGAACTCAAAATGGGCCATAGGCCCAAATGTAAACTCTAAAACCAAAAACCTCAAGAAGAAAATAAAAGAAAATCTTGTGGTTTTGGATTAAGCAAAGATTTCTTAGATATGACACCAAAAGCAGAATTTATAAATTTAAAAAATTGATAAACATCATCAAAACTGAAAACTTCTGACCTTAGCTACAATCGTTCATAATATCAAAAGACTGCCTGGCCAGTGTGGCTCAGTGCGTTGACCTATGAACCAGGAGATCACAGTTCGATTCCTGGTTGGGGCACATGCCTGAGTTGTGGGCTCGACCCCCAGTGTGGGGTGTGCAGGAGGCAACAGATCAATAATTCTCTCTCATCATTGATGTTTCTATCTCTCTCCCCCTCACTTCCTTTCTGAAATCAATAAAAATATATTTTTTAAAAACAAGTCACAGGCTGGGAGAAAATGCTTGCAAATCATATTAAGGGCTTATATACAGAATACATAAAGAACTCTTAACATACAATAATAAGAAAACAAACACCTCAGTTTTTAAACTTTGGCAAAATATTTGAACAGACACCATCAAAGCAGATATGTAGATGGCAAAAGGGCTCAATATCATTAGTCAGTGCAAAGTACAACAATGAGATACCACTACACACTTATTCCAAAATCTAAAATTAAAAAAGACCAATCATACCAAGTGTTGGAAAAGATTCAGAGGGAACTAGAATTCTCATACACTATTGGCAGTTTCTGAACATATATCTACTATATAATCCATTATCCCACTACTAAATATAAATTAAATAGAAATAATGAAGACACATATTCATACAAAAACTGTACACAACTGTTCACAGAAGCCTTACCTATACTATCCAAAAATTGGAAATAATTCAAATGTCCATCAACAGATAAATGAATAAAAAAATTGTGACATATTCATACAATGGAATACTACACAGCAAAAAAAAATGCACTACTAATATATTCAGCATTATGGATGAATCTCAAAAGAATTATGCTGACTGAAAGAAGCCTGACAAAAAGAGTACATACTCAATGATTCCATTTACATAAAATTCCAGAAAATGTACACTAAACTATAGTAACAGATTAGTGGCTAACTTGTGTGGGGAAATGAGTGGGAGAAGCAGGGAGAGGGAGGAATACAAAGGAACACAAGGAAATTCTTGGTAGTGATGGATGTGTTGTGTTCATTATCTTGATTGTGTTGTGCTTGCAAGTTCTATACATGCATCAAAATATGTCAAGTTATGTACTTTAAACATGTGTACTTCATTATATATTGATTATACCTCAATAAAGCTTTTTTAAAGTTTTTTTTTTTTTAAATGAGAGGGATAGATGCAACAAGAAAAGCAAAATGTTGATACTTGCTGAAGCTGGGTGATGAGAAGTACATTCTATTACTCCTCTGCTTTTGTGTACGCTTGTAATTTTTCATAATAAAACATTTTTATTACATCTTATCTAAACTACTTAACCTGTATGTGAATTTTGGTAAGTCACTGAAACTTCCTGAACTTCCATTAACTAAAAAAATAAATACTATGGGGTCAAGATGGCCACGGCATAGGAGTACATTAATCTCACTCTTTAATGAACAAATTCAAATATACTATAGTGTACATGTATATGGAAAGCAAGTACTCCTACAAGACAACTAAGGGCTGAATGAATAGCTTCTGAACAATAAATGAGAGAAAGAGACAGAATACAGAAGGAACTCTCTAGGGTGGAGGAGTAAGCGAGTGCCATTGTTGAGTTCTCCTCCACTTAGATATGGTGGGCTGAGTTCTCTTCTGGTACTTTGGCCTACCTGCAAGATGATTACAGCACATTCCCAGCTACACTGCCTAAAGCCTTTTGCTACTAAACACAGAGAACAAGCATGAACAAAATTATGTCACAACACACATCTGGCCTCCCTGCCTGGAGCTACTCTAGGCTAGCAAGCTAGTGCCTAAGGCTCCAGAAACTTCTGCATGGCTCCACCTGCCTTCGCCAAACTTCCAGGCAAATAAAGACTAGAAGTCATGCCCTGACCAGGTGGCTCAGTTGGTTGGAGCATCATCACATACATCATGTATTAATAATAAAGTATTATTTAGAAATAAGAAAATAAAAGCTTGCCATTTGGGACAAAATAGGTGGACCTGGAGGGTATTAAGCTAAATGAAGTAAGTCAGAAGAGAAAGACAAACAGCATATTATCTCACTTATATGTGGAATCTTTTTTAAAAAATGAATGAACAAAACAGCCCTAGTTGGTTTGGCTCAGTGGATAGAGCATAGGTCCGAGGACTGAAGGGTCCCAGGTTCAATGCCAGTCAAGGGCAAGTACCTTGGTTGCAGGCTCAATCCCAGACTTGGTCAGAGTGCAGGTGGGAAGCAACCAATCGAGGTGTCTCTCTCACATTGATGTTTCTCTCTCTGTCTTTCCCCTTCCCTTCCACTCTTTCTAAAAATCAATGGAAAAATATCCTCAGGTGAGGATTAACAAAAACAAACAAACAAACAAACAAAAAAGACCAGAAACATATCTATATATACAGAGAACAAGCTAGTGGTTGCTGAAGGGGAGGGAAGAGGAGTGATGGGAATATAAAAATAAACGAGTTTAGGCCGTGGCCAGGTAGCTCGGTTGGTTAGAGCGTCGTCCAATTCACCAGAAGGTAGCAGGTTCAATTCCTGGTCAGGGCATAGTTAATAATTGCCAAAAATGAGTTGCAATATCAAGCATTTTTTTGGTACCATCTCAAAATGCATTATAAATGAAAGTTTAGTTCTTTAGCTTTACAGCTAACCATGCTCTCTTTGCTCACTAAAGGAACATCACACCAATCTCCAAAATCAATTCCCCTATCTTCAATTTCAAGGACAAAATCCACACATTCAAAATGTCAACAATTTAAAATGATTCAGCAAGACATTAAAGATGCTTGTAAAGCAATACTGTTTAAATAAGAGACCTAAAAATGTTTTTGTCAACCAGGGATAAATTCTCAAAGGGAATATTACAAGGTTATACCCAGGTATATAAATTTCTGCCTTGATACTTTAATATTAGTAATCCTCCTATATAATAAAGAGGTAATATGCAAATTGACCATCATGACCTCACTCAAGATGGCCACCCCATGTGGTCACAAGATGGCCACCACAAGATGGCCGGCAGGGAAGAGCAGTTGTGGGCGATCAGGCCAGCAGGGGAGGGCAGTTACGGGTGACCAGGCCAGCAGGGGAGGGCAGTTGGGGGCGACCAGACCGGCAGGGGAGAGCAGTTGGGGGCAACCAGGCCTGCAGGGCAGGGAGGGCAGTTGGGGGGAACAGACCTGCAGGGGAGGGCAGTTTGGCATCGATCAGGCTGGCAGGGGAGTGGTTAGGGGGTGATCAGGCTGGCAGGCAGAAGCGGTTAGGGGCAATCAGGCAGGCAAGCAGTTGGGAGCCAGCAGTCCCGGATTGTGAGAGGGATGTCCGACTGCTGGTTTAGGCCCGATAGTTGGACATCCCTGGAGGGGTCCCAGATTGGAGAGGGTGCAGGCTGGGCTGAGGGACACCCCCCTCCCCCAGTGGACGAATTTCGTGCACCGGGCCTCTAGTATACTAATAACTGAGTTAGAGGTTGTCAGACTTTGTAAACACTCCAGGGAGACATCTAGTATATAATTACAGCTTAACATATAGGCTGTACTTGTGTGTCCCTTTAATAAAAGCAATTTTATTAGACTAATTTTCAAGTACTTCAAGCTAAACACTATCTAGAAGAATGGTTTTCGTTTTCTTTTTTAAAAATATTTTTAAATTAGTTTACATTGAAATTTATTTTTTACTAGTGTCCTGGTGCACAGATTTGTGCACATTGAAAGGAAATTAATTAGAAAAAATATTTTAATATTGCTATTTGCTTCTTGCTAATGAAAAGAAAATAGTATTCTACTGAGTCTCCTATCTATCTACTCCAGGACTTCTGTGAGGAACAAATGAGATGAGGCAAGGGAAAACACTTCACAAACATTTGGTTAAACTGTAAAATGTTTGCACCTGGCTATAAAGCTAGTCAGGTTCCTGAGATGAAGAAACTTCAAGGAGACTAGTCACTAGGGAGAGGAAACCAGGCATTGCAATGTGACATCATTAACTGATGCCCACAGTGACTGTTTCCGAGCTGGGCTGGGCTGTGGGCCACATTTTGCGCCATGGAGTCTAGGCAGTGTTGGCTGTGATTTGGTGGGCTGTTGCTCCGGGGTGGTGGCGGGGCCTGTCTTCCACTTGGGGGAAGCTAAGTATTGGTTTGTTGGCGCCAGGTCCATGGTGCCATTTATTTTTAAACTAGAGGCCCGGTGCACAGATTTGGGGGGGTCCCTCGGCCTGGCCTGCAGACATCCTCCGAGGTGTCCCAGATTATGAGAGGGCACAGGCCAGGCCGAGGGACCCTACCGGTGCACAACTGGAGGCAGGGAGGGACCGCAGAAGGGCTCCAGGGTATGTCTGGCCCGTCTCACCCAGTCCCAATCAGTCAGACCCCAGCAGAAAGCTAACCTACCAGTTGAAGTGTCTGTCCCGTGGTGGTCAGTGCACATCATAGCGACTGGTCAGACGGTCAAATGAATGGTCAGACACTGAGCATATTTGGCTTTTATTATATAGGATGGCCAGTGCATGTCATGGCAGCTCCTGCATTGAGTGTCAGCTCCCCGGTGGTCAGTGAGTGTCATAGCTACTAGTTGGACGGACAGACAGACACTTAGCCTTTTATATTGAAATTTATTTTGTATTAGTTTCAGGTGTAGCAGAAAAATGGTTTTTAATCCTCTCATATTCAATATTCTTTTTTAAAATATGTTTTTATTAATTTCAGAGAGAGAGGAAGGAAGAGGGAGAGAGAAATAGAAACATCAATGATGAGAGAGAATCATTAACTGGCTGGCTCCTATACACTCCTGTACCAGGGATTGAGCCCACAACCCAGGCATGTGCCCTGACTGGGAATTGAACTGTGACTTCCTGGTTCATGGGTCAACTCTCAACCACTGAGCCACACAGGTCAGATTCAATATTCTTTTTAAACAAATATTTTACAAATACTTGAAAATTCTGAAATAAAATTATTAATATAACACATATACTTAATGTGAAAATAAAACCCATATAATGTCCTAACTGTACCATGAAAAAGAAATTAATACAATAATAATGTATATCAGAGTATGCAGATACTTGGGCATAGCCATATCACTGCATAATGAGATAGAGTTTTATATACAAAGCCCAAACGGTGTGGCTCAGTGGTTGAGCGTCAACCTTTGAACCAGAAGGTTGCAGTTCAATTCCTGGTCAGGGCATGTGCCAGGGTTGCGGGCTTGATTCCCCATGGGGGTCATGCAGGAGGCAGCTGATCAATGATTTTCTCTCATCATTGATGTTTCTACCTCTCTCCCTCTCCCTTCCTCTCTTAAATCAATAAAAGAACTTTTTTTTTTTTTTAAAGAATCACCTTGGATATGACAACTATAAATGCAGACTGATCCAGGTGTGTTGTTTTGATGATCAAATACCACAAATGCCACTAGAACCACAAGTTTTCCAAATCTATATATTCCAAATCTCTATCTTATGAAACCAATAATTAAAATAATATAAATTTACCAGGTATTATATTTTTATGTAATACTAAAGGCCTGGTGCACAAAATTTGTGCACGGGGGTGCAGGGGGGGCTCTCCTCAGCCCAGCCTGCATCCTCTACAATCCAGGACCCCTTGGGGGATGTCTGACTGCTGGTTTAGGCCCAATCCCGGGGATCCGGCCTAATTCGGCAGTCGAACATCCCTCTCACAATCCTGGACCACTGGCTCCTAATCGCTCACCTGCCTGCCTGCCTGCCTGGTCACCCCTAACTGACCCCTCCCCCCCCCGCCACCGACCTGATCGCCCCTTCACTGCCTCTGCGTGCTGACCTGATCGCCCCTAACTGCCCCCTGCTGCCAGCCAGGTCGCCCCCAACTGCCCCCTCCCTGCCAGTCTGGTCGCTCCTAACTGCCCCCCCTGCCGGCCTGGTTGCCCCCCAACTGTCCCCCCACCAGCCTAGTCGCCCCTAACTGGCCCCCTGCCAGCCTAATCACCCCCAACAGCCCCCCCTGCCAGCCTAATCACCCCCAACTGCCCCCCCCCGCGAGCCTGGTTGTCCCAACTGCACACACACCCGCCCCCCCCGCCGGCCTGGTCGCCTCTTACTGCCCTCCCTGCTGACCTGGTCGCCCCCAACTGCTCCCTCTGCCGACCTGGTCACCCCCAACTGCCCCCTCCTGCTGGCCTGGTCACCCTAACTGCCCCCCCCCCCGCTGGCCTGGTCGCTTGTTCAGTTGTTTGGTCGTCCCTCACTAACCCCCCTGGTGGCCTGGTCGTAGGCAGCCATCTTGTGAGGGTGGGAGGGTCAATTTGCATATTACCTCTTTATTATATAGGATAGAGTTCAGATCTAGCATCAGACACAATAAAGAGACTTTTCACCTACATGAATATCTAGAAGGAAATTCAAAAATTGTAATATACATGAGATCCTTTTTTGTTGTCCAAGACTGTCCATATCCCAGAAGGTTCCCCCAATGCTCTCTTCTACCCACTATCTTGTCCCTTAGAGGTAAACTCCCCTGGAAAAAAAAACCAAAAAAATAAAAATTGTCCTGTGCATTGTAGGATGTCCAATTATCCCTTACAAAATAGTAGAACCTCCCCCAATCACTGACTCAACAACAAGCACAACAAAATCACTTCCCACAAATTTACAAAGCATCTTATGAAGGAAGTTCACTCTGTCCACTTTCAGAACCACAGCTCTAGGACAATTCCTATTATATCTAAAAGTAGGAATGAATGGGCTCTTTGCACAATTTATCTAGACCTACTTGAAGTGTGTATTTAAAACAGTATAAGGCACATAACTTAGCATATATTTCTATTTGCCAATCAATGGTGTTTTGTGTATTTGCCCATGTTGTCTGGGGCTAATTCTTGAAGGGTAAAAGACAGGCTAAGTAAAAAATAAAAATAAATGAGGTAACAAGCCAACCGCTAAAAGATAATCTTTTGTAGAGATATTTTGAAGAAAATAAAATTATTGCTACATATTTGAAAGTAAAAGATATCCTAGTTTGTACTTCCCTATGTCACCCACCCTTCTTTTACAGGAAACACCACACACAAGAGTTCCATCTGTGAAGTAACACAGTTTCAGGTTAGGAGATAGGTGATTTAGGAGTTACAGACCTTTCCCATTTTATTTTATTTTTTTCAAAAATATATTCTATTGATTTTTTTTACAGAGAGGAAGGGAGAGGGATAGTTAAAAACATCGATGAGAGAAACATCGATCAGCTGCATCCTGCACACTCCCCACTGGGGATGTGCCCACAACCAAGGTACATGCCCTTGACCGGAATCGAACCTATGACCCTTGAGTCTGCAGGCCGATGCTCTATCCACTGAGCCAAACTGGTCAGGGCTGACCTTCCCCATTTTAAAGATAAGAAAATAAGACCCAGAGAAATTAAGTAAATTATCTAGGATTACGGCTGAGTCACAGCCAGGACCAAAAGAAAGAATTTTTTCCAAGTAATTAGCATACTTTTAAATTCTTTATTTTTTTTTTTGCCTTATTTTATTTTTTCTTTAAAGGAAATGTTCTTCACAGGGTTACCTAACCTAGCAAGATTCTCAGTCTTGTATCAAATGATGAGAGACGAAGGACAAGCATGAAACAACTATGAAAACTTTTTAAGGAAGCTATAAGAGGGCACAGGAACTTCACAGTGACAATTAACCAACTAAACCCTTAGACTGTAACTACAAACCCATATCCTGTCAATTGTTCATTGGCAGAAGGAGAGGAAAGCATTTAAATGTTCTCAGCTTCCCTGGCAAGTGCCAGCAGAGCCATTGGATTTTACTTCAAGTTTAAATGATAAGCAGAAATCAACATAAACTTGTCACATACATTAATAAGTTCAACCAAAAACTACTTTGGAAAATCATGGGAAAAATCTTGAGAGACTGAAAGGGAATTTTTAAGAAATTAAATGCAATAGAGCTTACCCAGTATTTCTCTTTCCTGTTATATCTAGAAGAAAAGTGCATGTTCATAAAAGAATAGAACATTATGCCTGGCCACTGTGGCTCAGTGGTTGAGCATCAACCTATGAACCAGGAGGTCACAGTTAGATTCCTAGTCAGGGCATATGTCCAGGTTGCAGGCACATCCCCAGTAGGGGGCGTGCAATAAGCAGCCAATCAATGATTCTCTGTCATCATAGATGTTTCTATTTCTCTCTCCCTCTCCCTTCCTCTCTGAAATCAATAAAAATATTTCTTTTAAAAAAAAGAATAGAACATTAGTATTGAAAGGGGCCAGGCACTGACGACATGCACTGCACTACATTTACTAATATTTTTAACCTTTAGGTTTCAATCAGAGGCAACTTAAGTAATGGGATTTTGATTCATCTGGACTTCAGCCCTCCTGTCCTCATTGTTCAAAGACAACATACCAGCCTTTATTATTGATTTGTTAACAGTGAAGTATACATTATACTGAGCAATGAAAAACTGAACAGTGTAGAATTTCATTTTATAAAAAAAGTTATTTGATCCAAATCATTATAATTCTATGTAAGAAATATCTCTAAAGTAAGTCTACAAATTACTAAAGAATAATTGCTAAAACATTATAAGTTTATCCTCTCAAGTAGAAGATGGCACTCTAAATTGCTTTTAGAAAACATATCCTTAAAATATTTCATACTTACTAAGTATCCAGTAATTCCAGTTCTATAATTTACATATTTAAAACTTGATTAGAGAAAAAATTTTAGGCATAAAGCAAAATATGCAATATGACAAACTTGCAAACAAACTGTCCAAACATGAAGCAATAATTAGATAAACAATGATATACTCATTTGATGTCATATTAAGTAGCCATTTAAACTGGCTTGTCAAGTGTGTGCAATACTATAGAAGTATTTATAAATGATATGAAAACAGCAAAATATAAAACCGTACAAAAGTATAATTAGAATTCTCCTTACTGCAAAAAGAGGAAAAACCATGAGCACAACCTAATGCATACAATTAAGACTGCAAGAAAATATATTAATATAGTTTGAAAGTAACTATGAATAAATATTTCCTTTTTTCAAGGTTTCATTAATGACAGCATACAGCTTATACATTTTTTAAAGTTTTATTTTCAGGACACTTTGACTAATCCAAATGAAAGACTCAGGTTAGAGTTAATCTATTTTTTAATGCCATTTTAATTTACTAAGCCAATAGTACAGCAACCTAAAGACTGTGGCTGTGATCACAGCAGGATGTTTTTATGGAATTGCTGTTGAACACTTGATTGACAGCTGGCACCCTCTAGCTCACTGTGCCAAGTAAGCATCTCTAGCACCAGCTCCTTGAGGAGACCTACAGATGGAGCGTGTAGCCCAGGTATTTCTTGCCAAATGGGAGCTCTTTGGTGAGGAATCCTTTAGGAAAAGGTTTCTTGGCTTCCTCTTCAGGATGGTTGGAAGGACCATCACGCTATCTCCAACTTCCCAATCACCTGGGATGGCAACCTTCTTTTCTGCAGTCAGTTGGAGAGAGATAACTACTCTAAGAATCTGTTCAAAGTTCCTGCCAGTGGTAGCTGGGTAAAGGATAGACAGCTTCAGTTTCTTATCAGGACCAAAAACAAACATCAGGTGTGCCATCACAGGCATGCCCTTTTTGTCCTTCTCTGCTGGGTCCAGCATGCCCAACAGGATAGCAAGGTCCCAGTTCCCATCATCAATGATGGGAAAAGGTAACTTTTCCGTGGGCTCTTCGGAGTTGTAAGCACTGATATCCTTGCTCCAGGCTAGATGATGGTCAACACTGTCTACTGAAAGGGCAATCAGCTTAACGTTCCTCTTGGCAAATTCTGGTGTCAGCTTTGCACCAACAAGTGTTACAAAACATACTATAAAAAAAGGGCTTTTGGTCTAACAGGGTTTAGAATCACTGGTATAAAATTCTTTAAAGTTCTTTATACATAAATTTTACCAATCTGGCTGAAACCGGTTTGGCTCAGTGGATGGAGCATCGGCCTGCGGACTGAAGGGTCCCAGGTTCGATTCCGGTCAAGGGCATGTGCCTTGGTTGCGGGCACATCCCCAGTGGGGGGTGTGCAAGAGGCAGCTGATCGATGTTTCTGACTCTCTATCCCTCTCTCTTCCTCTCTGTAAAAAATCAATAAAATATGTTTAAAAAAAAAAATTTTACCAATCTGTATTCCCACTACCTTAATAGTTGTACTAGTATACAGCATCCATTAACAGGATTGTAATCGAGTTCTTGAGTTAATTTGCATTTCTCTAATTACTTGTAAAATCAAACTTTTAAAATATTTAATGGAATCTGTGTTTCTATATGTGTTTGGTCACAGTAGTGTAATTTATAGGTTAGAGATCATTCTACTTAAACATTAACCGTCTTTTTGCATTTTGTAATGAATAATATGTAAAAATGTTAGAATTCTGAGTTACGGACCTGTTGGTTTGCTTATCTCAGGCTTTGTAACTTTCAATATGTTAAAATATTCTATAATAAACTGAATAATTTGGTATTCAAATAAACTGAATAATTTGGTATCTTAAAGAATATTTGCTTTGAAAATAATTCTCATTGTGATAAAATAAAGCACATAAATTTCTAAAAGACACTTATTCCTGATCTAAAGGGGAACACTTGTAGTTTTTGCCTATTGAGTATGATGTTGGCTGTGGGCTTGTCATATATGGCCTTTATTAGGCTGAGGTATGCTCCCTCTATTCTCACTTTGCTCAGAATTTTTATCATAAATGGATATTGGATTTCATCAAATGCTTTTTCTGCATCTATGGATATGATCATGTGGTCTTTATCCTTTATTTTGTTTATGTGATATATCACATTTATTGTTTTGCAAATACTGTACCAACCCTGTATCCCTGGAATAAATCCCACTTGATCATGGTGTATGATCTTTTCAATGTATTGCTGGATTCGGTTTGCTAATACTTTGCTGAGGATTTCAGCATCTATGTTCATTAGGCATATTAACCTAAATTTTCTTTCTTTGTCATGTCCTTATCTGGTTTTGGAATTAGGATGCTGGCCTTATAAAATTAGCTTGGGAGTCTTCCCTCTTCTTGAATTTTTTTGAATAGTATGAGAAAGATAGTTTGCTGTTAGTTCTTTGAATGTTTGGAAAAAATTCACCTATAAAGCTATCCAGTCCAGGACTTTTGTTTGTTGGGAGTTTTTTAATTACTGCTTTAATTTCACTAGTTGTAATCTATCTATTCAGATTCTCTGATTCTTCCTGATTTAGTTTTGGAAGATTGTATGTATAAATTTAAATTTATCCATTTCATCCAGAATGTCCAATTTGTTGGCATATAGTTGTTCATAATATATTCTTACAATCCTTTGTATTACTTTGGTGTTATAAAATATTCTATTTTAAATTACTTACATTAACTTGAGTTAGAATATTTAACTTTTTATTAATTAATGCTAATCAATTTTTTCAGTGTTCTAATTTTCTTTCATCTTGCTTACCAACAACAACAAAAGATGATTATTCTATCGGGGCATACATTTCTAAGAAAGATATATTTCATCCCCACTATATTCTCTCCTCAACCTGTCCCTTCTCTTCCTGAAGCCGAAATGAGTAGCATTGTGAAAAGGGGAACTAACTGTTAAACCTATTTCAATCACTATTTGACCATAACCATATTTTAGGGCAAAAGTGGATATTTTCCTAAATAGATAAAAATTAACAGGACAAAGACTTACTACTAACATCTATTACAAAGTATGTGACCTACATGATAGGCAAGTATTCTCTATTTTTAAACATTTTTATTGTTTAAAATAACACATAAATTAAAAAGTACCAAACAAAATTATTGAAAAGCAGCACCTATTATAAAGCAAACCACAATCCAGGTCAAGAAATACAACACTGCCTTGGCTGGGTGGCTCAGTTGGTTGGAGTGTCGTCCCATACACCAAAAGGTTTTGGGTTTGATTCCCAGTCAGGGCACATGCCTAGGTTGCGGGTTCAATCCCCAGTTGGGGCGTGTACGGAAGGCAACCAATTGATTATTTCTCTTTCCCCCTTCCTCTCTCTCTAAAATCAATCAAAACATATCCTTGGGTGAAGACTTAAAAAAAAAAAAAAAGAAATACAACACTGTCTGCATCTTCAGGGTGTTCCTTTTAAATACCAACCCCCTCCCCCTCCCTAGCCCCTCACCACAATACTGATTTCTGTGGTAAGCCCTTTTTGCATTTTAATCACTTTAGTTAATAGTAAAAAAGTGAAGCAAATAATTCTGGTTTATTGGATACACTTTTGCATCTATCATGCACATAAATATTTCAGACAAAAGTTTCATTGTCTGGATGACTCTTTCTGTTTCTCACTCCAGTGGCAATGGAACCAACAGACTAACCAGAGTGTTCTTTTGAATGTCAACAAATCTTCATTTGGAACTGGTGTCCAATCAATTCTGGAACATGTTTATAACAAGTGACATTGTGACAATCAGGAATGACTGTATAGTAAAGGGTACCCACATGTAAGCATTGTGAGTCATGAGTCAAATTATACAAGAGTGTGGTGATACTGGTGAGTAAATAACCAGCAGCCTTCACATCTAGGAACTGAACCAGTGCCAGAAAGCCATCTGGATGGCAAACAGTAACACGAGAAGAATTTTAAATAGCTTACAGCTGTAGAAAAAGCACTATTCCAGACTCTGAACCCTTTAGTTATTTCTGTGTGCTGTCGTGTTTAAAATAAGTTATAATATATAAAAATTAACAGAGAGCATCCCAAAAAGCTGGCATTTCTCCCAAGCCATTTCAGGATTACTCCTTTGCATGCTGGTTTAAGTTGGTCTATGCAAGTATTTGTTTGTCTGTTTTATAGCTTTTACTTGGAGACCAATGTTCCTCCTAAGCTATCCAGCCATAAATGACAAATGCTTCTGTGTGTAGTTTTTATTATCCCTTCACTACTGACATAAACTGAAAATTTAACAACAACAACAAAAAGTAGGGAAAATTGTCCTTGGTGCCAACTCTTCTTTCACTGCCTATTCTCTAGAGGACCCAGTAAGTCAAGAGAGGCTGGCTGATAGTGTCATCTCAGTGCTAGTACTTGATTAACAGAGAAAGGAAGAAAAATTATTAGACTTCAAGTCAATAAATATTTATTAAGAACTCATTCTGTTTAAGATACCATATCACACCATAGTTTGGGAAAAGATGGGATAAAAATAAAACATGGAGCCCTTTGCAACCCATCCTGCACCAGAGCACTTAGGTCAGCTGAGAAAGACAAGTGGGAGGTACGACTGTTCTGTTTATTTGGATGATGCGCCTTCTTAGACTGCTGGGGGGGCTGGGGGGGGGGGGGGGCGGCGTGTAAAACAGAGAAAGATAGTGAAGGCTTATATGACCAGTTATAGTATTTTCCACCTCAATCCAACAGAGCCTCAACCACAAGAGATGAGGATGAAATATTGGGAATTTCAGGAAGAGGTTTGGAAATTAGTGTCTAGGGATCAGGAGACCTGACCTTAAAGGTTAGGTAGCACCACAGTATTGCTGCCATGAAATCCCCCTCACTGCCTAACTGCCCCTGCCTACCACAAGGACCAGTACACAACAGAATAAGTACTGGGAGTTACATGATTTGGAACAGCAATTTTCAACCTTTTTCATCTCATGGCACACATAAACTAACTACTAAAACTCTGCAAAAAATATATATTTTGTTGATCTGACCCAAAAAATAGGTTTAACCCTTTGCACTCGCTTGCTTTTTTCTCGATTCCTGCTACCGATGCTAACCGTGTCGAGTCACACTCGACATCCGAGTGCAAAAGGTTAATTTTGAATGATTTAAAAATATATATATATACACACACATGTACACACACACACACACACACACACACACACATATTAGTAATTACCTACCCCTTTTGCTCCAAAGTGACTTTTAACAAAATCAGGTGCCTATATTGTTCATAAGAATTTTTAGTATCAAGTATTAATCAATCACATGCAACTTTATTATGCAATATGATCAATAAGATACAACTCTATTATATGACCTATACACTTATGGCTCAAGACAGGGCATTCACACTGGTTGGCTATTGTTGTATTGGCTGTTGCCATTTTTTTTATTTGACAATCCAGGGGAAAAGAGGTCAGTGCCCCTGACTAAATAGGTATCATATGTATTAAAAATTCTTGTAGCATACCCGTTGAAAATCACTGGTTTGGGATATTCTAATAATAATTCATCACAGGAATTCACTATGCCTAGGTTCCCAAAAGATCTGATATCTTCATTTATTTATGCTTCAAATTCAGCTTCTGGATTATGTCCTATATTGAATTTACAACATTTAATATATCACATTATTTAAAAAACCTCAAATCCATTATTTTTAAAGCAGCATAATTTTTCCTTCTGATGAAAACTTTTAAGATCTACTCTCTTAACAACTTCCAAACATACAAGATAGTATTATTAACTATAGTCACCATGTTGTATATTACATCCCCAGGGCTTATTTATAACTAAAAAGTTTGTACCTTTTAACCCCTTGCATCCATTTTGCCAACCTCTAACCTCCTACCTCTGGCAACCACCAACTGTTCAACTTTGTTTTTTAGTTCTATATACAGTATAAAAATGAAACTTACATTACCCAACTTTGATCTGTCAAACTTCAGTTAAGAAAACAACTATCAAAGTAGTTTCCTTTAAATCATAACTGCTGAAACTTACAGTCCAAATTTATAAATAAACTGATGCAAGCTCTAGTCAGCTTCCTTAATTACATGTTTATAAATACACTTAATAATCTTATATTTCCTAGAGAAAATATAGACTACTAGAGGCCTGGTGCACAAAATTCGTGCACAGGGGACAGGGGGTATCCCTCAGCCCAGCCTGCACCCTCTCCAATCTGGGACCCCTCGAGGGATGTCCGACTGCCCCTAACCGCTAGTCGGACATCCCTCTCACAATCCAGGACTGCTGGCTCCCAACTGCTCGCCTGCCTGCCTTCCTGATTGCCCCTAACCGCTTCTGCCTGCCAGCCTCATCACCCCCTAACCACTCTCCTGACAGCCTGATTGATGCCTAACTGCTCCCCTGCCAGCCTGTTTGACCCTAACTGCCCTCCTCTGCTGACCTGGTCACCCCTAACTGCCCTCCCCTGCAGGCTTGATCGCTCCCAACTGCCCTCCCCTGATGGCATCTTGTGTGTTGGAGTTGATGGTCAATTTGCATATTATTCTTTTATTAGATAGGATTAGATAGGATACAGGCCTGGTGCATGGGTGGGGGCCAGTTGGTTTGCCCTGGTGTCCCAGATCAGGGTGGGGGTTCCCTTGGGGCATGGGGTGGCCTGGGCGAGGAGCCTGTGGTGGTTTGCAGGCCAGCCATTCCCCCTGGCGACCTAAGCGGAGGCCCTGGTATCTGGGATTTATTTATCTTCTATAATTGAAACTTTGTAGCCTTGAGTGGAGCCAAGCCTCCTGCTCGCTCTATGGCCGCAGCCATTTTTATTGGGATTTATTTATCTTCTATCATTGAAACTTTGTAGCCTGGAGTGGAGACCTGGGCCAGCCAGGGCAGGTGGAAAGCTTGGCTTCCTCCATCTCCAGGGGCAACTCAAGCCTCCTGCTCTCTCAGCTCTGTGGCTGCCGTCATTTTTGTTGGGATTTATTTATCTTCTATCATTGAAACTTTGTAGCATTGAGTGGAGGCCTGGGCCGGCAAGGGCAGGCGGAAAGCTTGGCTTCCTCCATTGCCGGGGAAACCCAAGCCTCCCTCCTGCTCTCCGTGGCCACAGCCATCTTGGTTGGGTTTATTTGCATATTCGCTCCTGATTGGCTGGTGGGCATGGCTTATGGGCGTGGCTTGTGGGTGTAGCGGAGGTACAGTCAATTTGCATATTACTCTTTTATTAGATAGGATGTAAACAGGTTCTTAATTTAGCATTTATAAGCTAACATGTTTGCCTACTACTTTGTACAAACACATAACATCAGAATTATTTCACCTCACATAATAAGCTTCCATTCATGGTAGAGTTGGTACCCAGGGCCTAGATAAAGCTAAAAGTATGAGTAGCCTAGTTGTGATGACAAGGAGCCAATAGTGATGTAAAAGCTTTAGCATCTCACATTCCTTCAAAATTGCACTGAACAAGGTGAATGGAGACACAATGGAAACACTTTCCTTGTGCCTTTTAAATTTAATCTCTAAGAAAGAAGGATATGTACTATATTATAAGTCTTCTTGAGTATAGATGCCTTATTTTATGTGATCTACAAAAATAAAAGATTACCAGGGTCACTGTGAAAGAGACTGCTTTTCTCCTGTCACAGTATGGAATTGGGGCTGCGCACTTGGCAGACTAGGTATTCTAACCTCCTCTAGAAAAAAGCAAAACACCGTAACATAAGTAGTTTATGTATATTAAAAATACCAAACTATTATTGCTTAATAACATATGTATGTAAAGGTATGAAAGGCAAGCAAGAATAACAAAAATTCACAAAACTATAATAGTGATGACCTCAGAGAAGGGATATGCATGCTCATGGGACTGGAGGCTGTGCAGTAAGAAATAGTCATGTACTAAGAGTTCTCCAGGGGAATGTTGAATGGAAATGCCACTTCAGGTGAGGTCTTTTAAAAAACTGAGTGTGCTGCCTATATCTTCTCTTTTCTTTTCCACTGGTCATAGAGAATGGAAGTCATAAGATAGAAGAAATCACCCAGAAGAGAATCCACCCACCAAAGAGGGACAATACACTTTAGACGCTTCCATAAATAAAAAATAAACATCTACTGTGTTTGAGCCATTATTCATTTTCAGTCTTCTATAGCAATTTGGACTTCACTAAATTTAGTCAAATACATAGTTTAGATCAGCAATTTTCAACTGGTGTGCCGCAAGAATTTTTAAAACATGCAATACCTGACTATTTAGTCAGGGGCACTGACCTCTTTTCCCCTGGATTGTCAAATAAAAAAATGACAACAGCCAACAAAATAGCTGACCGGTATGAATGCCCTGTCTTGAATCATAAATATATAAGTCATATAATAGAATGGCATCTTATTGATCACATCACACAATAAGGTTGTGTCTGATTGGGTAATTCTTGGTACCAGAAATTCTTATATACAAATATAGACACCTGTTGTGTTGTATGTTTTTTTAAGTCACATTGGAGCAAAAGGGTAGATAATTAGTATTATTATGTATTTTTGCAAATCAATAAAAATTATATCTATATTATGGCAGATCAGCAAAACAACATTTTTGGTGTGCTGCAGAATTTTAGTTATTAGTTTATGTGTGACATGAGATGAAAAAGGTTGAAAATCACTGGTTTAGGTAGCTGCAAGGCCATGATTAAAACCCATGTATCACCCAGGAAGTCACGGTTTGATTCCCCGTCAGGGCACATGCCCGGATTGTGGGCTTGATCCCCAGTAGGGGGTGTGCAGGAGGCAGCCAATTGATGATCCTCTCTCATCATTGATGTTTCTATCTCTCTCCCCCTCTCCCTTTCTCTCTGAAATTAACAGAAATAGATTTTAAAGGAAATTCATTCCTTTAAAAATAAATGAAAGAACGAATGAATAAATGAATGGATAAATAAATCTCACATATCCTCCTCAGTCATATTCAGTCCATTGATTGGTTTACTCTACACTGAGTTTTCCTTATCACCCTTCTCCATCCAAACAGAAAACAGAATCATGAAGAGAAGTGAGGCAACATCATAATGAGAGTACCATTATGACACTAGCAGATTCTCTCCTATTTTAACTCAACAGCTTTCATCCTTGTTTATCACTTGCACAATGCATTTTTTAATTCACTGGCAGAAATACTGACTACTCTCTTTCTGCTCCTAATCAGTCATCTAACTAGAATTATTGTATTTCTCAGAAATAAGTGTAGATGTACAAAGTACTTGAATTTGAGGCAGGTAAAGCCAAGAGTAATTTCCTGGAAAAACAGAATTTTAGCACAGATTTGAAGAGAAGAAATGCTAGGCAAAAGGAGAAAGAACATATGCCAAGACCTAAAAAAAAAAAAAAAAAACACACATAGAAAGGCAGAAAACAGGGAGAATGGTATTGGAGAGGCTGGCTAGATCCAGATTCTGGTAGGCCATATAAAAGGTTGCTCTTAATGCAAAAAAAAAAAAAAAAAAACAAGAAGAGATTCAATTAAGAATGTTAAACAGGTAAATAAAAATTGATCAAATAATTTTTATAAATTACAATGAAAAAATGAATATGTAAAGAACAAAATCCCAATAGAAAAATGGACAAAATAATTAAACAGAAACTTCACAGGAACCCAAAAAAACCAAGAAACATATGGGAACAAAAATGTTCAATGTCATTAGCCAGTCACCAAGGAAATGTAAATTAAAACCATAATGCTATGACATTACATAGATCACCGAAGGTGGGAGAATAAACCAATTCAACCTCTTACAAAGAATTTGGCATAAAAATTCCATTATTAGGTTTATATACTAGGAAAATTCTTATCCAAAAATGTCACATGTACATAAATATTCAAAGTGTAATTTTTCATAATACCCCAAAACTAGACATAACCTAAATATACATTAATAGAATGATCAATATGTTGTATTGAATATTTTATAATATGGAAAATTAACAAAATACAGCTAGACACATCACTATGAAAGAACCATACAATGTTAAGAGAAATAAATAAATGTATACACACACACACACAATGTGATTCCATTTTTCAAGTATAAATACAAAGTTAAATATTGTTCAGAGATATAAATGTAGGTGATAAAGTTATAAAGAAAAGCAAGGAAGTAAACAATTCAGCAAAGTGTATCTTTGGGAGAAGGAAGGAAATATGATAGAGGAAGGCACATAAGTTAGCTAAGCTGTTACATACATGTTTTATTTTTTACTCTTTAAATTATAAATTTGAGTTTTCATGTGCTCTTCTGTATATATGCTACATTTCACAACTTTTAAAAATGAATTAATAGCAATAATATGTGTAAAGGCCCTAAACAGCACCTGGCATGGGAAATCCATTTGATGGGAATCCATTTCCATTTTCCTCTGCTTATGACCTCAGTGTAGGTGATAATCAAATTCAAGCTCCAGATTTCTACTGCCAGCACTATTCTCACCTAAGAATCCTGACTATCCTCGCGCCCCTACTGCTTCTCCTTATAACCTTTACCCCTTCCTCTAGATCAGTGATGGCGAACCTATGACGCGTGTCAGCACTGACACACGTAGCCATTTCTGATGACACGCGGCCGCTCAGTGGCCGCATGCCGAGGATGAAACATTTGCTGCTCCTGAGGATAAAACATTTGCAAAATAATGTTTTTTCCTCAAAGTGACACACTACCCGAGTTATGCTCAGTTTTTTGGCGAAGTTTGACACACCAAGCTCAAAAGGTTGCCCATCACTGCTCTAGATTCTAGAAGGGAAGTGACATTAGCACCAACAGCAAGGAGTTGTGATCCTGCTAAACTCTATTTCTGTCACCCTTGCTGATATCTGGATAGTATGTTCCTGAAAGACAGGGACAAGCTTTTTCATCTTCGGGGTTCCTCACAGTGCCTGATACAAGTCCTCGGTAACTATTTAAACAGGTAAATAATAGAGCTATATTACTAGTGAAAAATAAGATCAAAGTTTAAAATCAGGCTGGTGCTTACTCATGTTCCCCAGGTCCCTTCACAGTTTTAAAGAAGCCTCTCTTGACTGCTCAAGAACACCAGAAAGACACCTCCAAAACTGCTTTAAAATCTTTGTCCACGCCCTAACCAGTTTGGCTCAGTGGATAGAGCGTTGGACTGCAGACTCAAGGGTCCCAGGTTCGATTCCGGTCAAGGGCATGTACCTTGGTTGCGGGCACATCCCCAGTAGGGGGTGTGCAGGAGGCAGCTGATTGATGTTTCTAACTCTCTATCCCTCTCCCTTCCTCTCTGTAAAAAAAAATCAATAAAATATATATATTTTTTCTTTTCTTTTCTTTTTTTAAATTTCTTTATTGATTAAGGTGTCACATATTTGTCCTCATCCCCCCATTCCCATCCCACACCCCTCCCCACGGATGCCCCAACACCCTGTTGAACTTAACCATTGGTTAGGCTCATATGCATGCACACAAGTCCTTTGGTTGATCTCTCCCCCCTCCTCCCACCCTCCCCTATCCTCCCTCTGAGGCCCGATAGTCCGATCCCTGCCTCCTTGTTTCTGGTTCTGTTCTTGTTCATCAGTCTATGTTGTTCATCATTTCCCCTAGATGAGCGAGATCAAGTGTCACTAGAGATATACTTATAAGAACTGAATGTGAAACGAGCAATAATAGTTATGCTGACAGGCAAATGAATCAGTCTGTAGTGAGTTTCTTTCAGGACCAACAGTTCTTTTGAGACCCAATTTCAATGTCCACCAGTTCCTTATGTGTACATGTCAGCACTGACCCCTCAGTTCTGGATGGTGGACAAATGGTGGTAACGGAGGTCCAACTCCCTCTGGTTTGGTCTCGGCCGGTCCCAGGGGCACAGCTTCACCCGGACTCAGGGGCACGTGGCCTCACCCAGACCCAGGGGGCGCGTGGCCTCACCCGGGCCCGGGACCCAGCCTCACCTGGATCCAGGGGCACACGGCCTCACCCGGACCCGGGATCCAGCTTCACCCATACCCAGGGGCGCGAGGCCTCACCCGGACCCAGGGGCGCATGGCCTCTCCCAGACCCAGGGGCGCATGGCCTCACCCGGACCTGGGACCAGCCTCACCCGGATCCAGGGGCACACGGCCTCACCCGTACCCGGGATCTAGCTTCACCTGAACCCAGGGGCGCGTGGCCTCACCCAGACCCGGGACCCAGCCTCACCCGAATCCAGGGGCACAGGGCCTCGCCCGGAACCAGGATTCAGCTTCACCCGGACCCAGGGGCGCATGGCCTCACCCGGGCCCGGAACCCAGCCTCACCCGGATCCAGGGGCACACGGCCTCACCCGGACCCGGGATCCAGCTTCACCCGGACCCAGAGGCGCGTGGCCTCCCCCGGACCCAGGGGCGCGTGGCCTCCCCCGGACCCAGGGGTGCGTGGCCTCTCCCAGACCCAGGGGCGCGTGGCCTCACCCGGACCAAGGGGCGTGTGGCCTCTCCCAGACCCAGGGGCGCGTGGCCTCACCCGGACCTAGGTGCGCGCGGCCTCACCCGGACCCGGGACCCAGCCTCACCCGGATCCAGGGACACATGGCCTCATCTGGACCCGGGATCCAGCTTCACCCAGACCCAGGGGCGCATGGCCTCACCCAGACCCAGCGGCGCGTGGCCTCTCCAAAACCCAGGGGCGCGTGGCCTCAACCGGACCTAGGTGTATATATATATTTTTTAAATAAAATAAAAAATCTTTGTCCACAAAAAAGGTGGATTTGAACTCATGGCTATGTGTAGAAAGTTTCTGAGATTCACTAATAATTCTTAATATTTTGAGTAAAAATCTAGATGCTTTTTCAAAGTAACATAAATGTTTTCCTATTTAAATTTTAAGTATTTATCCCATATAATAAAGAGGTAATATGCAAATTAACCCTCATGCCATCACAAGATGGCTGCACCCACAGTGGAGGCGGGGTTCCTGTAACACAAGATGGCTGCACCCACAGCGGAGGCGGGGTTCCCATAATGAGCGATCAGCAGGGACCTGAAGCTGCGTGGCTCTGGGCCAGGCTGGGGGACCTGAGGCTGTGCCCTCCCGCCAAGCTGGGCTTGATGGGGGACCTCAGGCCGCACCTCCCCGGCACCGGCCTGGACTAGGGAACCTCAGGCCGCACTCCCCACCCCGGCACCCAGCCAGGGGACCTCAGACTGCCCCCCCCACCCCCCGGCAGGGCTTGACAGGGGACCTCAGGCTGTACCTCCCAGCCTGGCGGGGCTTGACAGGGGACCTCAAGGCTCACCCCCCACCCCGGCCCGGACCGGGGGACCTCAGGCTGTGCCCCCTGCCCCGGGGCCAGGCCAGGGGACCTGAGGCTGCGCCCCCCGCCCAGCTGGGCTTGACAGGGGTGGGGCTGGCCGGGGCTGGATCTCATCCAATGGAGGTGGGGCTGGCCGGGTCTGGGTCTCACACAATTTCGAGGCGTGCACAGGGATGGGTGGGGACTTGACTCTCGGTCCCACAGCACACCCTAGACTCTGACAGGAGGAAGGTTTTCATATACATTTTACTAATTTTCTTTCATCTCTGACACTTCTATTATAGAGAAAGGGCAAATAGCAATATTAAAATATTTCCTCTAATTAATTCCCTTTTAATGTGCATGAATTTCGTGCACCGGGCCACTAGTAAATGTTATAAAATCAAATGTAAGATATACTCTGCATTATGCATAAAGCTAGTTAATCCTCCACCTAAATAAAACAACAATATTTAATAACGTATGTGACTATTCAGCATGCTCTTATATTGGAAAACTGTATTGAGATCAACAAGGCAGTCATTTATGTTGTCCTTTATATACTACTTCCTCTGTCATGTGACAGTCAAAGGCTAAGTGAGATGCTTGCAGCAAAGAAAACAATTTTGAAAGGTCATGCTACACAGACAGTCAGAATTTCTTTCACAATATCCTTACTGTGTATGACAGAATATATGACAATCTGACCACAGTTATTTTCTGAGTAAAGCAAAAAGCATGTTATTTATCAAAGGACCAGAAACAGTAGGCACTTAACAATATAATCTTTATGAACATTTTTTCTAACTGCATAAACATCCAATGCAATTAAAGAAAAAGAACCCTGGGGCAAAGAAAGAACTGAGGAGGAAGAACTGCTAAAAATTGCAAGGCAAGTATAAATCACTCCGTTTATTCATACTGTTCATATAACATGATAAAAGCTTCTAAAGCGAACTTTTTCAAATTAAAACACCACTTACCAAGGGGAAACATAATTTTACAATATGATTTACTTCAAATTTTCCAAATCTTAATGACAATTGCAACAAGGTGCAAAGTTTCAAAAACCTCTCTGCAGGGGCTGTAATCCTACCAACATTTTTACCCTTAATAACTTTTATTGGTCTATTATCCAACTGAACAAGGAATGTCTTCCCCACCTGTTACATAAATAATGTGTCAATCAACAGGAAGATAAAATTCCTCCAACTACTTTTAAATTTCCAATCTCAGAGATTAACATATATACTCTTTGAGGAAGAAAAAAAATCATTCTAGCTCATTTAATCCTTTTTTCCAATCCTGAGCAATCAATTATTCTACGTAGAAACCAAAACATGCAGTTTTCTCCTGAGACTATTGAAAGTACTTAGTATATTTTAGTATATTTACACTTCACAGCCAAGTTACACAGACATAGTAACCACAAATTCCTGGCAATGCATTCTTTTAAAGGCCCCAGAATTTTAATTCCTGTGAGGATTTCTCACTAAAATTTAACTAGAAGACAACTTCCTAAACTAGTTCTAACTTCATAGTAGAGTATGAGGATTCGTGTTACTTCCAAAACTACTAGAAAACAATATATGATAAACATTCTTTTAAGGAAATATATTGAAAACATTCTACTGCCTAAAAGCAAAGATACACTGTAAACCAAATTCAGGCAAAGGCAACCCTGTGTATTACTGCTGGGAATGTAAAATAATGCAACTGATGTGTAAAAGAGTACAGTGGTTTCTCAAAAATTTAAACATAGAATTACCATATGATCCAGTAATTCCACTTCTGGCTATACACCCGAAAGAACTAAAACCAGGGACTCAAATAGATATTTATACATCCACATACATGGCAGTATTATTAACAATAGCCAAAAGGTGAAAAATAACCCTTATGTCCATTGATGGATGAACAAATCAACAAAATGTGGCTTATATACACAATGGAGTATGATCCACTTTTAAAAAGACCATTGTGACACATGCTGCAACATGGATGAACCTTGAGGACATTAAGCTGTGAAATAAACCAGCCACAAAAAGATAAATATTGTATGATTCTATTTACATGAAATATCTAGTATAGGCAAATTCAGAGAGACAGAAAGTAGATTACTAGATATCTGGAACTAGAGGTGAGAGAGCAATCTCCATGTCCTTGTTTAATAGGTACAGTTTCAGTTTGGGCTGATGAAAAAGTTCTGGAGATAAGAGAGTGGTCACGGTTGCACAACATTCTGAATGTATTTAATACCAGTGAATTGTACTCTTAAAAATTGTTAAAACGGTCATCAGAGCTAAATGGCTCAGTTGGCTGGAGTATCATCCCATACACCAAAAGGTTGTGGGTTCAATCCCAAGTCAAGGTGCATACAGGAGACAACCAATCAATGTTTCTCTCCCAGGATACCAACCCACCACTGATTATAAACCTAATAGATAACCTCAAGCCTCAGCTTATTTAAAAAGCAGGATACGAACTATAGTTTTCTTTCTCTTTGCCTAAAAATTCCTTGATTCACCCTCTCTTCCATTTGTCTGCTTTCTAAGCAGAAAGGTTGTACTTTTTGGTAAAAGTTAAGCCCTTTGCCAGTGTCCTTGATCTCAAAACATCTTACCTCCTCTGGGCAATTAATCACTCTAATTTTGAAGCTACTCTACATGTTTAAACTATCTAATGGATCATTCCTTTTTACAAAATATTGTATACCAAGTGCTAATGCTAAAAATATCTTTTCCTATGTGGCTAACTCCTCAAAATGATCACTGTCTCACATCCTGCACAAACTCCTTGAAACACATTCTATTTTATTCTTCTAGCTGTATATTTTGTAAAACCATTTACTTAAACTCTTACAGTTCATCCTGGTCTACTCAATCTGTTCTCCGTTCAATAATCTCTTAATAACTAAATTCAATGGCCCCTTCTAGGGTAATAAAATCCTTAATCTTTCTACAGTATCTCTTTCCTCTGAAGAGACCCTCCTTAAAACACCTTATTGTGCTTGAGAGAAAAACACTGCAGGATTATGGTTTCCTTCATGCCTTTCTTATTTTTCCTTTACTGATTCTTTTTAACAACAGCCATTCATTATAACAGGCACTTCCTAAAATTCAGTGCTTTACCTTTTTTTCTCTGCTCTCTGCTAAGATACTGGAAATATCTATTTTCAGAGCTTAAACGCTATGTGAATTTCTCCTAATTCTGTATCTTCATGGCCTAAATTATTTTTCCTAAATTTCAATCTCATATATCCACATTTAAGGAGATAATTCTCAAAGTTCTACCTGTACCCCCAAAATACAAATATGTCTAACAGAATTCATTATGTTACAGTCCTACCCTCTGAACCTCTAATACCAATCTTTCCTCACAGTTTCCTTACTTTTCTTTTTCTGTTCATGGTACCATCATACTTCTAACCACTGAAACTCAAATCTTGGATTCATTTATATGACTTCTTTCTTTCATATTCCCTGCCAAATCTACCTATGAAATCTACCTACCCTGCAAAATGAATTCACAGATCAATAACTTTCACTCCTACTACTCATTCAGGTGGTCATTATTTCACTTCTTCAGCATTTATCAATGCTGTACTTAACCAATTAATTTCATAACTATTTGTTAAACTCCTAACTTGCCTGCTAGACTAAAAGCTCAGACTAGCAGGCAAGATAACAACTTCAGGCAGGGAATGTCCATCCTTGTTAATAGTATAACGAGGGTATTATCAGTATAACCACGTCATTTATCATCCAAATCAGTAGACTTGAGAGTAAAAAAGGGCATTAAAAATAGCTGGGTAATTACACAGTATTATGTGTCAATTATATTTCAAAGTTGGAAAAAATAGTTGGGCATTAGTTGATCTATAAGAGCCTTAAACCAGGATATATATGGTCACACTAACTGTAATTCTAGTGCTTAAATGATTGCTGCATCCTAAGTACATACTACATGATGGTTTAGTAAATGAATTAAGAGATGAAATATTCACTTTATCATCTCCTTATTCTTTACTCCATTGCAAGCTTACTTACAGCCACAAACACTGTCCTGAAATGGGCCTGCTAGAGCCAGCAATGACCTTCTAACTGCCAAATTCAAAAAAGTTTCTTTAGTTTTCAATTAACCTCTCTAAAAAGTTTTCAACACTTCTGGCCCCTCCTCTCTCTTTCATTAAGCTCTGTTAACTCTGTGGTAAACTAATCCTAAACATACCCCTGTCTTAAAACAAGACCTAGTATCCCCCAGCTCCCACCCAAATAAACTAGAAGATTTAGAATCTAACCAATATTCACAGTTTCCTTCTATATTTTACTTCTGGAAAAATAATGTAAGTAATCAAAGATACAAAATTGAACACTTACCTCGAAATGGTAGCCCCCATTTCAGTCTTTTAGGAAAACAGATGGCATTATTTATTTTTTTAAAGTGAAGTTTTCATAGAAGACTTTTATCAGATTGGAAGATACACTACAAAAAAAAGTAAGGATAAAAGGTATTAACATTAAATGTGCTAAATTAAAACTAAAATAAATTCTATTACTTTTATGACATTTAATTGCTCAGAACTATATTCTCCTATCTAATAAAGGGGTAATATGCAAATTAACCATCACTCCGTCACAAAGATGGCAGCGCTCAGCCCCATCGGAGTCCCCCAGTCCCGGGGGGCCGGCTGCTGAGAGTGGGCAACGTGAGTGGCCTGGTGGAATGCTTCGTCGCAATGGCGACAAGGCAAGTGTTCAGCGCCCGGCCGCGGATGGGCCTCTGGGCAGCGGGCATGGAGCAGCCAGGCCCCGCAGAGAGCTACTGACGCACGAATTCATGCGCAGAGCTTCTAGTTTTTTAATAAGGGGGAAATATAAAACACACATGAACCACAACATTAAAATTATAGAATGTTAGAACTGGGAGGGGCTTAAGTGGACATCCTATGCAACTAAATGCTCTCCTCTGTCTTTAAATCTCCTATATAAGGCTAATATGCAAATAGACCGAACGACAGACGGTCGCTATGATGCGCACTGACCACCAGGGGGCAGATGCTCAATGCAGGAGCTGCCTCCTGGTGGTCAATGTGCTCCCACAGGGGGAGCACCGCTCAGCCAGAAGTTGGGCTCACGCCTGGGGAGTACAGTGGGGGTAGCGGGAGCCTCTCCCACCGTCACGGCAGCGCTAAGGACTCCTCGGGGGATGTCTGACTGCCGGCTTATGCCCACTCCCTGCGGGGAATGGGCCCAGGTTGCCAGTCAGACATCCTTAGCGCTGCCAGACATCCTTAGTGCTGCCCCAGAGGTGAGAGAGGCTCCCGCCACCACCGCTGCACTCGCCAGCCATGAGCCCGGCTCAGAGCTTCTTGCTGAGGAGCACTCCCGCTGTGGGAGCGCACTGACCACCAAGGGGCAGCCCCTGCATTGAGCGTCTGCCCCCTTGTGGTCAGTGCGCGCCACAGCAACCAGTTGTTCCGTCAATTTGCATATTAGCCTTTTATCATATAGGGTGTGTGTGTGTGTGTGTGTGTGTGTGTGTATGTGTGTGTCTGTGTGTAATGATTTCAGAGAGGAAGGGAGATTGAGAGAGGATAGAAACATCAATAATGTGAGAGAATTGTTGATTGGCCACCTCCTGCATGCCCCCTACTGGGGATCGAGCCTGCAACTTGGGCATGTGCCCTGACCAGAAATCGAACCGTGACCTCCTAGTTCATAGGTTGATTCTCAACTACTGAATCACACCGGCTGGGCTGCTTTTTCATTTTAATTTTTATTGAATTTATGGGAGTGACACTGTTTAATAAAATTATATAGGTTTCAAGTGTACAATTCTATAATACATGTTCTGTATATTACATTGTGTTCACCACCCAAAGTTATTATTACTTTTTGAAAAATAACTGTCACATATGCATATATTTCTAAATTATATTTTATTTGCTTGTGTCCCCTGCTTCCTTTTCAGCTTGATAAATTGGTGTGCTATATGAATTCTCCAAAGACTTGAATTTTTTTCCACTCAATTTTTTTCTAAGTTTTATTCATATTACATTTTCATTGCTCTATAGTATTTTATTATATAAATATGCCACAATGTATTTAACCATCCTGTTGAAAGACATTTGGATGGTTTATAGTGTTTTGCTTTTATCAACATTATTATACAAACAAGAATTTCTTTAGGGTATGCTTTAAACATAGACATGAAATTGGAGGGTTATAAAACATGCAAATTCCCAACTTCACTAAATGCCAAATTATCTTCCAATTGTATCACTTTACCAATTCACCAGCAGTGTATGAATCGATAACATATCCTCTCCAAATACTTGGTAAAGCTCAATTTCTTAACTGGTAGCATTATAGAACATATAAAATGGTATCGCACTATGATTTCAGCTATATTTGCTTGATTAAGTTGAAGACCTTTGCACATATTTGTTGATTATCTATGTTCCTTTCCGCATTCGTTTGGTCACAAATTTTAGGCATTATTATTGAGATGTTGTTTTCTTATTTTAGGAGGCTTTATATATTCAGGATGAGTACTGACTAAATAACTTGCAGAGCCCAAAGTAAAACAAACTAAAAATTTTAAGAGAGTGACAGCATAGCATTAAAATAACATGGGGTTCTGTGTGACTGCACAGATTGCACATCTATAAGACAGCCCTGTTCAGGACCCTAATTCTCTATTATATATAGTATTTTCTTTCCCAAGTTTGTGGTTTATCTTTTCATTGCATTTATGGAGTCCTTAGATGAACATTCATTTTAATGTGATAAAAAATATCATTTTTTTTTATTTGACTCTTCTGTCTTGTTGAGATCTTACAGTCTTCATAAAATTTTATAGCTTTGCCTTCCAATTTGAGCTCTAAACCATGGGTGTTTCCCAAGGATCGAGTTCACAGCCTTCTCCTCTCAGCTGTTATGTTCCATTCTCCACTGATGACATGCTATAGGATTTAGTAACCTTGATGATAGCATCCTAATCAATATCATTTAATTCATTTCTGGGCAAGCTCACTCAACTTGGATTAGAGTTTGTACTACACACCAAGTTTGGAATAATTTACATTTGTCAGTAGTACTCCATGTCAGGAATTTTACGAAAGAAGTTCAAGCATTTGGTTAGAACTGTTTACATTTAAAAGAAGGGAGCGAACACTGAAAAATCTTCAAGTTTCATGAAAATTGGTAGAAATCAAAAAAGAGAGCATAATTGTTGCTATTAAGGTTGAAAATCTTTTTCATATTGTATCTTCAAAAGAAAATTCAGCTAGGAAGCAAGTAATTTAATTCTAGTCTTGGTTTCTTTGTTTTTGAAATAGGATCAATAATACTCTTTTTAAAGTGAGAGAAATGTTATAAAGTAAATTTTAGAATGACGTCAAAACTATATCAAACTGTTTAGATTTCTTGGAAGTAAGGAAATCAGTAAACTCAGTAGGGGAGGCTATGTGTGTGGGGGCAGGGATATATGGGAACTCTGTACTTCCTGCTTAATTTTGCTGTGAACCTAAAACTGCTCTCTAAAAAATAATGTCTATTCAAAAGGGAGGAAAAAAAAGATTTGACACAATATCAGCTAATACTGAATGTAAATATATTGCTTACTGTTCTTAGACAGTCCACAAAATTACTCTGATTCATCACAGAATTAAAAAAATAATTTATTCTTAAAGTTCCTAATAATTCTTTAGGTATAAACAATGTTATCAATGACCTTACATATGAAGATCCACTCACACAACTTCATTGTGGCGGGGGGGGGGGGGGGGGGGGGGGGGAGGGAGGGACGGACAATATACTAGGTGGAAAAAGTTCTAGACAAACAATAAATATCCAATATCATAGGGGAAAATGGGTAATCTCATTAGTACTTCAGAAAATAAATATTAAAATCACAATAATACCACTGTGTACCCACCAAAATAGGTAAAAATTAAAGAAACTAGCAATACCCAGGCTTGCTGAAGATGTGCAGCAATGGAAATTCACATGCCTTATGACAGGAATTCCACATTAGATATAATATTTTTATATTAGTTTCATGTGTACAGCACAGTGGTTAGAAATTTATATAATTTAGGAAGTAATTGCCCCAGTAAGTCCAGTGCCTACCTGGTACCAGACTGAGTTATTACAATACTAGAGGCCTGGTGCACAAAATCGTGCATGGGTGGGGTCTGGCTGGCCCACCCCGATCGGGTTGATAGGGCCGGGCCAGCCAGGGAGAGAAGACGCAGGAGGTTGGCCAGCTGGCCCTGCCCCCAACTGGGGGGGAGGAATTGGGAGAAGGGGCCAGTCGGGGGGGGGGGGGAGCTGGCCCGCCCCCTGGTTGAACTCCCAGTCAAGGGGACAATTTGCATATTAGCCTTTTATTATATAGGATTATTGACTATATTCCCTATGCTGTACTTTATAGCCTTGAGACTATTTTGCAACTACAAATAGTACTTACTTCCTTCACCTTTTTTACCCAGTGCCCCACCCTCCTCCTCTCAGCAACCATCAGTTTATTCTCTGCATCTACGAGTTTTCTCTATTTTGTTTGTTCATTTCTTTATCCAATTGTCCACTGATGGACACTTAGGTTCCATATCTTGGCTATCCTATCTAATAAAAGAATAATATGCAAGTTGACCATCACTCCAACACACAAGATGGCTGCCCCCATGTAGTCAAAGATGGCTGCCCCCAAATGGACCCAAGATGGCCACCACAAGATGGCCAGCAGGGGAGGGCAGTTAGGGTTGAACAGGCCTGCAGGGGAGGGCAGTTAGGGGCAAACAGGCTGGCAAGGGAGCAGTTAGGCATCAATCAGGCTGGCAGGGGAGTGGTTAGGGTATGATCAGGCTGGCAGGCAGAAGCAGTTAGGGACAATCAGGAAGGCAGGCAAGTGAGCAATTGGGAACCAGCAGTGGTAGGATCAGGCCTAAATGGGCAGTCGGACATCCCTCAAGGGGTCCCAGACTGGAGAGGGTGCAGGCTGGGCTGAAGGCTTCTAGTTGTAAATAATGCTGCAATGAACATAGGGATGCATCTATCTTTCAAATTAGTGTTTTGGGTTTCTTTGGACAAATACCCAGAAGAATTGCTGGGTCATAAAGTAGTTCTATTTATAACTTTTTAAGGAACCTCCATAACTACTGTTTTCCATAGTAGTTACACCAATGTACAATCTCATCAACAGTTCATGAGGGTTCCTTTACTCCACATCCTCATAAACACTTAATGTTTGTTAAATGTGTACACATTTCAACAAAAAATATTTTCTAGAGGTTCACAGCAGTATTATTCAGTATAGCCAAAAACTAAACCCAAAACAGAATGGATAAATTATGATATATTATCATAATGAAATACTATACTGCAAGGAAAATGAATTAAGTACCTTAGAGCATTATAAAAATGAATTGATACATAAAATATGCAAGATGTTAAGCAAAAATAATAAAAGTATGGGATAGTTGCTATAATGTACTTTGGGGGGGGGGGTTTGGGGTTTGTGTTTTTTTGTTAATTTTCACCCGAGGATATCTTTTCCATTGATTTTTAGAGAGAATGGAAGGGAAGGAGGAAGGAAGGGCAAGAGAAAGAAAGAGAAATATCGATGTGAGAGAGACACATCAATTGGTTGCCTCCAGCACTTGCCCCAACAGGCCTGAATAGAACCTGCAACCCAGTTATGTGTGCACAGGCCAACGCTCTCCACCTAGCTATAATGTACTTTTGGCAGAGGGATGAAGATGTAAAGAAATAAAAATATATATTAATATTTGCTTATATGTATAAAAGGCATTGAAAGATTACAAAAGAAACTCGTAATACTAGTTTCCTGGGCAGAGTAAGATGTTAGAGATTTGGGACAAATATGATATGGATAGTTGGGGACAAGGGTGGGAGACTGTTTACCTTTTTACATCTTTTATTTTTGAACCATAGGAATCCATTATATAATACAAATGTAAATAATCCAGAAAAAGGATTTAAATACCATAGACATATTTTAAAAACAATTTAGATATGAACATCTGCATTATAAAAAGGTATTTCAGCAACAAAAGTAATTTCCAAATGCCTCAAACACACACAAATAATGGGAACCACTCTTACACACCATGAGAATGAGATTATAGCTTTGTCCACCTTAAAGCTTCATGGAGAAACTCACAACTATGCATAACAGGTAAATCTCATAAGCATATTGCTGAACAAAAGATATCAGGAACAAAGATACCCCTATGGTATGATTCCATGATATGTTCCAAAAAGTGGGCAAAGCTGGAATGAGGTGCTGGGCTCAAATGGAGGCTGAGCATGTGAATCCAGCTCTGAAGCATTCTGCATGGGGAGATGGGAGATAAAGGAGAATCTTCCCCATGAGCTCAGGAGCCCAGGCTTCAGGAACGGTGAAGGACCAGGAAGCAGACAGCTGGGGCGGCCCAAGGCACAGGCTGGACCACCCAGGTGGAAACTGGCACCTGGCACCAGCTAGTTCTGCTGTCCTGGGGAGCCCCACCCCCTCTTCTCTTCCCCATCTGCAGGCTTCCACAGAGTGTTCTCTTTCTCCTTTGTGGGGTCCCTAGCTTCAGACACCATGGGGTGGGACCTTCTGCTCTTGTCACCCCATCTTCCTGTCTGCATCTCCATTCATTGTCTGGACAATCTAGACAGATTATACCTGGAGCTAATGGTGCATGTGAGGGGCCAGCCAAGGGCTGGTCCAGTCCCAGCACCAGCCCAGGGAACAGAATGTGTGAGTTCTAGAAACAGATTCCTGCTCTCCTTCTTGTGATGTGCCAGGCACTTTTCAAGCCCTGGGGAGACTTGGTGACCAAGAAAAACATAGACCCTGCCTGCACAGAACTGACAGGCCACTGGGGAGGTAGTAATAGCAGAGGTCAAAGATGAGTTGATCAGACAGGGACATCAAGCTAAGGAGATGATGAAGCCCCGAGGAGGACAGCATACTGGGCTCCTGCCCCTGAAATGGAAGCATATTCTGTGCAAGTGCTTTCCTTCTCCGGGGCATGGGGTAGAAGAAAAATAAAAGGGCAAAACTCATCTGTAGAGTTAACTATCAGAGCATGATTACCTTTGGGAAAGAAGCAAGCAGTGATGGGGTAGAGAGTGGGGGAATAACATATATGGAGAGTTTCTGGACTCCTAGCAAGGTTTTCTTCTGGGTGGTGGTTAAATGGGTCTGATTACTTTGTGACAAGTCATGATGTTATACACTTAATGATTTTTTGCCTTTCACTACATGTATTATACTCCACTGAAAAAAAAAAGTTAAAAAGAGAAAACAAACAAAACACAGTGGACCAGTTTCACATCTACCAGACTGATCAAAAGGACTCAGAATCACTCAGCCAGTGTGGCTCAGTGGTTGAGCGTCAACTCATGAACCAAGAAGTCACTGGGCCCTAACCAGTTTGGCTCAATGGATAGAGTGTCGGCCTGCGGACTAAAGGGTCCCAGGTTCGATTCTGGTCAAGGGCATGTATCTTGGTTGCGGGCACATTCCCATTAGGGGGTGTGCAGGAGGCAGCTGATCGATGTTTCTCTCTCATCAATGTTTCTAACTCTCCATCCCTTTCCCTTCCTCTCTGTAAAAAATCAATTAAAAAAAATTTTTTAAAAGTCACTGGTTCGATTTCCAGTCAAGGTAAAAGCCTGGGTTGTGGGCTCAATCCCTAGTAGGGGGCGTACAGGAGGCAGTCGATCAATGATGTTTCTCTCTCATCAATGTTTCTATCTCGCTATCCCTGACCCTTTCTCTAAAATCAGTAAAAAGCTTTTTTTTTGAAGGGACTCAGTATCAACTGCATGTGAGAATGTGGAACAACAAAAACATTTTACTTTCCTGGTGGAGTATAAATAGGTATAACCTCTTAGGAAAAGATTATGGTATTATCTAACATACTACATCAATTTAAGTTGGGAGTTTTTTCCACATTTTAACACCCCTGATATTAAATTGCATCTTACAGTCACTATCAGTCAGATAGCATGTATGATCTAAAGGTCACTGCCTACACATGTGACCTTGATTCTTTTTCCTGATGGCCTAATAAGACAGCTACAACTCATTAATATTTCAGTACACAAACCATGCAAGGACCATTTGAGGTAAGAATAAATATCCTGGCTGTGATCTGAAATCTCTGTTGACATTTTCTGGTAAAAATCATCAAAACCCCCAGAATGAGTGTCGAGGTTTATGAAAATCCATGTCACTATGCCCTTACTTAAGATTTATATACTCTGCTGTATATGTTATTAGGAAAACAAAGGAATGTAAATAAAGATAACAGCCTGACCAGCGTGGCTCAGTGGTTGAGCGTTGACCTATGAACCAGGAGGTCACGGTTCAGTTCCCAGTCAGGGCACATACCCAGGTTTCAGGCTCAATCCCCAGTAGGAGGCATGCAGGAGGCAGCAGGTCATTCATTCTCATCATTGATGTTTCTCTCTCTCCCTCTCCCTTCCTCTCTGAAATCAACCACTGAACCACGCCAGCTAACTAGCAAATTGCCTTTGCATATGGTAGGTAATAAAAATGTTCACTAAATGATTTTTTAAAACTACGCTTGCAAACAAATGGTTGTTAAGTGTGGCCTAAATCCCACATATGTTCTGTTTATCCTGAAAGACATTTTACTTCGTTCAGCCCTTTTTGAAAGAAACAGCACCTCAATAACACTTTTCCTTAATGAAATATATTAATAAACATCTTCAATGTAAAGTTTTCATACATATAAAACAACTGAAAATATTAAGAACACACCTCAGTATTGCATAAAACTATGTAAAAAGTATGTATGTCTATTAAGAGATAATAAAGGGCGGGGGAAGCTGATGTTAAAGTGCTAAATTTTTATGACCTTTTGTTCATTTTTTCTGTTTTAAAGAAACTGAGATATAATGATAAAAAATAAACATATGTAACATCTTCTAAGAAGGTAGACAAGGTTACAAGGGCCAGGCATTTTTCCACATAGTGTCTCAAATGCTAATTTTTATGGACTTTGCCATATGGGCTGTCCCAAGTGGCCTGAGAAAGAGGAAGCAGAGAAGAGAATAAGTAACTATTCACATACACCCAAGAATTGTATGACAGGTACTTATTTTTTATATATATATTTTTTATTGATTTCAGAGAGGAAGGGAGAGGGACAGAGAGATAGAAACATCGATGAGAGAGAACCATTGATAGGCTGCCTCCCGCAAACCCCCTACGAGGGATCGAGCCTGCAACCCAGGCATGTGCCCTTGACTAAAATCGAACCCGCAACTCTTCAGTCTGACACTCCATCCACTGAGCCAAACTGGCTAGGGCGGTACTTATTTTTTTAACAATTTTTTAAAAATATATTGATTTGATTTTAGACAGAGAGTAAGGGACACTCAGGGAGGAACTAATTTGTCTGGAATCAGGGCAAGAGCTGGAGGGGCAGCTTTCTCACAGACAGAGGTGCTGGCAGAGGCCAGTGTTCCTGTGTTGAGTCCTCCCTGCCACAGAGCTGACAGGCTGCGCCATATCTCAATCTCCATCTACCTTTCTCACACTTTTGGCCCATCCTGGTGATTTCCTGAGACCTGCCCCTCCCTATTTGCAGGCTCATCCAAGTCATTTCCAGTGGTTTTTCCATACAACTGACCTCTCTTACCTCATGCTTTGGATTTTCCTAAAAGCTCTCAAACAAGCAGCAGCTGGCATCAGTGTGCCCCGTACCACTCAATAAGTGGCCCCAAGCCTGAAATAGTGGCAGCCTGCCCTGGTTCACAGCTTGGCCTCTCTTGGGCACCTCCAAGCTCAACACAAGTAGCAGCCATCTGCAGATTGCTTTGTAGCTCATGCTGGATGGCACCAGGCAGAGCATAGGCAAAGGCTGACTTTGCACCTCCCCCCCAGAACTAGTGCACCCGGTGGTCAACTTCCACCACAGAGGATTACAACCCTACCACCTTCCTGAGTGACACACTCAAGGGGCGGACTCAGTGAGTATCAAAGCCACAGTGAAGCAAGTCCTGCTCCATAGGGTCAGTTCCTGCACAGCAAATCTTCAGCTGTAGTAGCAGCTGATCCTCACAACCGATTGGCCTGGGGGGTCAATCCCTCCTAGTGACACTAACATAAATCAAGGCTCAACTACAATAGGATAGTGCACACAGCTCACACAGGGATGTACCTGGACTGCCCAGTTTGGGTGATGGGAGAGCCTATAGGACACCTATTACACAAGGCCACTCTACCTCGTTCGGGAGACATAGCAGACCTACCTAATACATAGAAACAAACACAGGAAAGCAGCCAAAAGGAGACAAAGAAACATGTCACAAATGAAAGAAGAGGAGAAATAACCAGAAAAATAAGTAAATAAAATGGAAGCAAGAAAACTACCAGATACAGAGTTCAAAAGAATAGTTTATAAGGATGTTCAAGGAACTTAATGACACTTAAGGAACTTAAGAATTTCAAGGACTTTAGTGAGAATATCAACAACATAAAAAAAGGACCAGTAAAAAATGAAGCATACACTAACTAAAATAAAGAATAATTTACAGCCCTAACTGGTTTGGCTCAGTGGATGGAGCGTCGGCCTGCGTACTCAAGGGTCCCAGGTTCGATTCCGGTCAAGGGCATGTATCTTGGTTGCGGGCACATCCCCAGTGGGGGGTGTGCAGGAGGCAGCTGATTGATGTTTCTCTCTCACTGATGTTTCTAACTCTCTATCCCTCTCCCTTCCTCTCTGTGAAAAATCAATAAAATATATTTTTTTAAAAAGAATAATTTACAGATCAACAGTAGAGTAGAGGATGCTGAAAATCAAATCAAGAATTTGGAATATAAGAAGCAAAAGAACACCCAATTAGAATAGCAAAAAGAAAAAAGAATTAAGGAAATATGAAGATGGCCCTAACCAGTTTGGCTGAGTGGATAGAGTGCCAACCTGCAGACTGAAGGGTCCCGGGTTAAGGGCACATACCCGGGTTGAGGGCTCAATCCCCAGTAGGGGGCATGCAGGAAGCAGCCGATCAATGATTCTCTCTTTCCCTCTTCCTCTCTGAAATCAATAAAAAAATATATTTTTTTAAAATATGAAGATAGTGTAAGGAGCCTCTGGAACAACTTCAAGCGTACCAACATTCACATCATGGGGATGCTGGGAGAAGAGAGGAAGCAAATCAAAAACCTATTTGAAAAAATAATGACAGAAAATTTTCCTTACTGGTGAAAGAAACAGACATTCAAGTCCAGGAAGCACAGAGAGTTCCAAACAAGGTGAACCCAAAGAGGCCCACACCAAGACACATCATAAATAAAATGCCAAAGGTTATGGACAAAGAGAGAATCTTAAAAGCAGCGAGAGAGAAGCAGTTTGTCACCTACAAGGAAGCCCCCATACGACTGTCAGCTGATTTTTCAACAGAAACTTTGCAGGCCAGAAGGGAGGGGCAAGAAATATTCAAAGTGATGAAAAGCAAAGACCTACAACCAAGATGACTCTATCCATCAAAGCTGTCATTTAGAATTGAAGGTCAGATAAAGAGCTTCCCAGACAAGGAAAAGCTAAAGGAGTTCATCACCACCAAACCAGTATTACATGAAATTTTAAAGGGTCTTCTTGAAAAAGGAGAAGAAAGAGAAGAAGAAATAAAAGATAAAATATATATGGACAATAAAATGGCAATAAATGCATATCCATCAACAACTGAATCTAAAAATCAAAATAAATAATCAAGAAATCTAATGAATAAAATAAATTGATGAATAAAATAAAACCAGAGGCATGAAAATATGGAACAGACTGAAGAATCTCAGAGGTAAGGGTGGAGAGGGGGTGGGAAGAGATTAACCAAAGAATTTATATGCAAAGAAGCATTACCTATGGATACAGACAATATGGTAATGAAGGCCTGGGGCAGAGTGGCGGAGGACAATGGGAGGACAATGGGGGATATCTGTAATACTCTCAACAACAAAGTTTTGAAAAAAATAAAGAATTCATACTGATATCTCAGATTCCAATCCAAAATCAGTCATATTTATAATTAGCTTTACCACAATGATAAACTCTTATTTCAATATATTAAAAACCTTAATCCTAAAATTCACATAAAGTAGTTATAAAATTCCTAAATCAATCCAGTATGAAAAACAATCTACAGGCAGTCCTCAGGTTACATCAGACTCAACGAATGTCGTTCCGTGGTTACGTCACCATCTCCCATCCTATATAATAAAAGCCTAATAGCTAAGTGTTTGACAGTTCATTTGACCAGTCGACCAGTCGCTATGATGTGCACTGACCACCAGGGGGCAGATGCTCCGACCAGTAGGTTAGCTTGCTGCTGGGTTCTGGCCGATCAGGACTGAGCTAGAAGGACCAGACATGCCCTGGAGCCCTCCCGCGGTCCCTCCCTGGCCCTGATCGTGCATCCATGCAAGGGACCCCACCAGTGCACAAATCTGTGCACCGGGCCTCTAGTTTATATGTATATATAAAAAAATGGTCCATCATTTCAACATATGTACATATGTGCTTTATGGTTTTTATTGTTTATTTACCACAAGTAAAGGTCAGGAATTGTTATCTTTCTTTTAATTTTTTTTTTTACTGTTTCACTTCATTACTGCTATGTGCTCCATGTGAATGACGTAGGTGCTTATGTAGGTGGGTTCCAACTTACAGCGAAAATCGCGTTATGTGGCACCATAGGAACGGATCTCCGACGTAACCTGAGGACCTACTGTACTAGAGTACAGTTATTTGTTCTGTGGACCCTGAGAAAAATGATACCTCCCAAGAAGGGCTCACTGCCTCTACTCTAGCCTCTCTATTGTGCCAGAGCAACCAGAATGTACCTTGTAAAGCAAAAAACAGACCACTCCAATACCTTGTTTAAAACTTTCCAAAAGCTTTCCAGTGTAACCAGACCTGATTTGCAACTAGGACCTATAATAAAGCATCCTATATGATTTGGTATCTGTCTACCTATGACCTCATCTTCCACTCTCTTCCTCATTCACTACTCTCTAGCCATACTGGTTTTGCTATCCCTTTGTCACATATTTTGCTCCTACCTGAGGGCTTTTGTACTTGCTGTTCTTGCAGCTTGGAATGTTCTGCCCCAGGTCATCCACCACCTTCTAACATTCAAGTCTCAACTCAAAAGTTACCTCTTTTAAGAGGATTTTGGTGTATCATCACAATTAAGATAGTAACCTGGTACTTTCAACAATATAAAGTTTAAAAGTTAAGTAAATTTTCAAAATAAAATTAAAATATCTTTAAAGATAGTAGCCTGGGTCATTCTTGTGAACAAAAAAAGGGTTCTACAGAAAGTAACCTCGCAGAGTGACCTAATCATAAATTCCTAACTGGGCAGGTCATGGTGGATAGTCAAATGCCAGGCACATAGCTTCTTTTTTTTAAAATACGGTTTGTTTGTTTTTTATTGATTTCATAGAGAAGGAAGAGGGAGAGATAGAAAGAAACCATCAATGATGAGAATCACTGACTGACTGTCCCCTACATGCCCCCACCGGGAATCAAGCCTGCAACCCGGGCATGTTGTCCTGACCTGGAATCAAACGACGACTTCCTGGTTCATGGGTAGTCGCTCAACCACTGAGCCACATCAGCGTGGGCCATATAACTTCTTTAGTAAAAGGTTTATCTTTGCTTTAAGCAAGCCTTGTCCATTGTTTCTGGGCATCTAGCTAAAAGGGTGGGGAACCTTTTTTCTGCCAAGGGCCATTTGGCTATTTATAATATCATTCACTTAATATAATTCACTTAATATAAATTTATGTTGCTTTGAAAAAAAGCTTCTAGATTTATTGAATTTCGAGTCCAGCCTGCGGTTGCCTTGGCAGAGCCAGACCAAATGATTTTGCAGGACTTATACAGCCCACAGGCCAGCCATAACCCACCCCTCATATCTTTGAAATGCCTTTCAGACCCCATAGGAGCCACCCTGAAGAGAGCATATAATCTTGTTAACTATCTTGTAATCCAATCTCCACCTTGCTTTCTCCCACTTTCATGTAATCTTCCTTCCTTCCCTCCTTAATTTCAAATGCCTAAAAAAACCTGCAAACGGACATTCCAAGAAGCAGTTTTCTCTGTCTGTTGAGATCTTTCTTACTTCTTGGAGTATCCTCAGTCTGGCTCAAAGAAATTTTTGTAAAAATTCTCTACAGGCTTGGAAGTTCTTACGTCAACATTCTCCATCACTTTATCACCTTCATAAAACTTATCAGTACTTACAATTCTCATTTATTATTTACATGTTTGTTTTTCCACTGGCAAAAAAAGGAAACTCTTGAGGATAGCTTTTAATCCACAGACCTTTATCTTTTTCAATACCTTTTTTATAAGTCTAAAAATATCTATCTATCTATATATATAAAAGGCTAAGTGTCCGTCCTTCCCTCCGACCAGTAGCTATGATGCGCACTGACCACCAGGGGGCAAATGCTCAATGCAGGAGCTGCCATGATGCGCACTGGCCATTTAAAAATAAACAGCACCACAGAACTGGCACCGACAAACCAACACTCAGCTTCCCCCAAGTGGGACACAGGCCCTGCCACCACCCCGAAGCGATGCCCCACCAAATCGCATAGCCGATGCTGCCGAGACCCCATGGCACAAAATGTGGCCCACAGCCCAGCCCAGCCCAGAAACGGTGGCTGTGGGCGCAGGTAATGACATAACGTAGCAACCCCAGGCTTCCTCTCCCTAGCAACTAGCCTCCTTGGAGTTTCTTCAGTCCAGGAACACGACTTGCTTTATAGCCAGGTGCAAACATTTTACAATTCAACCAAATGTTTGTGAAACATTTTCCCGTGCCTCATTTCATTTGATCCTCACAGAAGTCCTAGAGTAGGTAGATAGGAGACTCGGTAGAATCCTATTTTCTTTTCATTAGCCAGAAAACAGAGATTTAGAAATTTAGAAACTTGACCCCACTGAAAAGAAGAAATGGTGGACCTGGAAAATGATTTCAATTTTCTCACTGCACAGAATACAGTCAAACACTGCTACAGTTAAATATTTTACCCTTTGTTCTCCCTGCATGACCTACAATAATCTGCTTTGTGCTGATATTTACTGCTGTGTTGCTGACAATTACCTGAAAGAGAAGTTGGGGTGCTTCACTGGGCTGGAAAAAGTTGAGCTAAATCAGAAAGCAGGTCTAATTAAGCAATGTTATCTATATATATAAAAGGCTAAGTTGACTTGCACATGTGCAATACATATAAAGCTCTCACTGGCGCCATTTGCACACGTGTTTCGATCTGTCGTTGTCGAGGATCGTGAATTTGGTTGCACTTCTATTATAGAGAAAGGGTGAATAGCAATATTAAAATATTCCTTCTAATTAATTTTCTTTCAATGTTCATGAATCTGTGCACCGGGACACTAGTTTCAAATAATTCTCCATGGAATTGCCTATTCTGGACATTTTATATAAATGGAATCATATAATACATCATCTTTTGTGACAAGCCTCTTTCACTTAGCATAATATTTTCAAGGTTCACCCTTGTATAATGTAGCATGTACAAAAACTGTATCCATTTTTAAGGCTGAATACTATTTGATTGTATGGATAAAATGCGTTTTATTTATTCACAAGTTGATGGGCATTTGTGATGTTTCCACTTTGTAGCTATTATAAATAACACTGCTTTTGAACATTCATGTAAAGTTTTTTTTAATGGACCTGTGTTTCAATTCTCTTGGGTAAATACCCAGGAGTGAAATTGCTGGGTCATGTGGTAACTGTTTTTTAACTTTTTGAGGGACTGACAAACCGCCTTTCTAAAGTGGCTATGCTATTTTACAATCTAACTAGCAATATATGAAAGTTCCAACTCCACATACAAAACTTATTGTCCACCTTTTGGTTAGTCATGCTAGTGGTATGAATTGGTATCTCATAATGGTTTTGATTTGCATTTCCCTAATGACTAATGATGCTGAGCAATTGATCATATGTTTATTAGCCATTTGTATGTCTTCCTTGGAAAATGTTTAAACATGTTGCCAATTTTTAAGTTGGATTATTTACATTTTTATTATTGACTTGTAAATGTTCTTTATATATATATGCCTTATTTGATTTATACTTTATTAATATTTTCTCATTGACCCTTTATTTGAATGTTAGGGTCTGCATTTACCTATCATTAACCTTAAGGTTCAAAATAAGATTTTTGTTAGTATTAACTTATAACCATAACCAGCACATTAAAAAATATATATAAGAATTTGGCATCACTGACAAGTGGTTACTTGAAATCTACATTTTACAGTAAGTAAATAACTTCATTTACGTAGTATGAGGACTTGAAGTCACGGATTACTCATATGTTGTCAATGCTAAAATAGTGTATAGAATACCCTTTGATATACAAAATGTTGGCTGCCAATTTACCAAATCACACAAAATCATAAACACAACCTTCTAATCTCTTTATATAAAAAAAATGTATATAGTAAAATAGATACCAAAAGTACTTCACAAGGGTAGAAATAACACATTTTAGAATCTCATTATTTCTGAGTATAGGAACAGGAACAAACTTCTCAGTCTGGCATACAAGGCCTTCTGTGATCCACCTCTTCCTGCCTAACTTCTGAAACTCCCTCCCACGTTACATTCCAGCTGGCAGTTATTTATACACCTGTGATTAAGCCCTGGTATCATCTCATACAGGAATATTTCCTTGACTACCTCTCCCTTGAGGACTAGTTTGTAAATTTCTATTCAAGGGGTCCTCAGACTTTTTGGTTTCAGGATCCATTTCCACTTTAAAAAAAAAAAATTTTTTTTTTTTATTTCAGGGATGAAGGGAGAGGGGAGACAGAGATAGAAACATCAATGATGAGAATCACTGATCAGCTGCCTCCTGCATGCCCCCTACTAGGGATCAAGCCCGCAAGCCAGGCACAGGCCCTTGACCAGAATCAAACCTGGGACCCTTCCATTTGCAGGCCGGTGCTCTATCCACTGAGCCAAACCCACGAGGGCCCTTTACACTCTTATAAAATGGTAAATAGAGGGACATGTTCACACATCCTAATTAACATAAAGGAATATGTGAATGAACCAGATTTTCCTATGGCAAATTTTTTAGCTAATAGAAATGTATAAAAGAAAATCTTATGATAAATTGACAGCAATGCCAAAAGTAGAATAAAGGATACATTCAGACCTGGCTTAACCACACTAGATTAGACCTTTTCAAAGTTCAGCCCTGAGGCAACAAGGAAAGCAGATCCTAAAAAACATCTTAGACTGTAAACAAACACCCACAGCTCCAGTCTTCTGACTAAATAAAAGTATCCACCTCTGCAACAAGACAATTACACCACTGTTTGAAAAAATGGCAGGCCGGGGAAGAAGGAGTGTTGGTGTCAAGGTAGGGAGAGTACCAGTGACTGATAACTAGAATCAAACAGGTATTCTCAGCTTATGAATTTCTTGAATGTTGTCAATTGTACTAGAATATTTTTTAAAAAGGTCCTACTTTTATTCATCTTGTTTTTCAAATCAATACCTCCTTTTATTTCTATAAATGAACAAAACCCTCCCAATCCAATTAAACACCAATATAACATTATTGAAAATAGGACACACGTTTGTCTCTCTCACTTATACCTAGTCCAGTACCTTGAAGCTCAACCAATATGTCTAGTTTGTTCATTAACTGGGTATTTATTTATTTTTTAAATATATTTTTATTGATTTCAGAGAGGAAGGGAGAGGGAGAGAGAGATAGAAACATCAATGATGAAAGAGAATCACTGATTGGCTGCCTCCTACATGCCCCTCACTGGGGATCGAGCCTGAAATCCAACCGGAATAGAACCCTTCAGTCCGAAGGCTGATGCTCTAGCTACTGAGCCAAACAGGCAAGGGCTTAACTGGGTATTTAAAGAGATACATATGCCAAGGAAAAAGAAATACTTTTGCAATAAGGCCTGGGATCAGTTGGAATGGAATGGTACACTCACCAAGGGGATGAGAAACGCTCTTGGGACAATTCCCAGGAGTGAAGGGAAAACTGAATGCAGGGCTAAGGAGCCTAGGGGTTCAAGGGCCACTGCAGCTTGCACACCCTAGAGCTGATAGCCACTTTCCCTAGGTCTCCACTCTCAAATGTAAAATGAAGCTCTAAAATGCAGACGCTCTCTAACATGATTTTCAGGAAGTCTATGTTGTCCAGGAAAGCCCCAACCCCATGGCAGAACAAATCTGACTTTCCAAAGGTCTGAATTTAGATAAGTCAGTGCACTAGCATTCCACATCAGACTGGCAGAGCATTTAATTACTGTAAGATAATTTACAACAAACGAGTTAATACTGTTAACAGATTTTCTAGATAAGGAAATAATAACAGAAGTAAACTAATTACTTGACCTCTTATACAAAAAAGCCATGTGAATACTTTAGAAAATGATAATCATTAAAATAATTTCCTAGCTCCTATTGTTTTATAAAAGACCACTTAAACTTTTAGTGGTTAAAATCACAACATTTTTCATTGGCAGTACAACTTGTAAATACAGCACCATACAAAGACATTCACTTTGGCGTACCCTTAGAACAGGTTCATAGAACCATTATAAAGTCATGGTTTAGAAAATAGGCTTTTCTTGTGAAACTGTTATCCATTATGTTCACTAAAATTTCACTATGCCTGGCCGGTGTGGCTCAGTGGTTGAGCATCAACCCATGAACCAGGAGGTCACCATTTGATTCCTGGTGGGGGCTCAATCCCCAGTGGGGAGCATGAGGGAGGCAGCCTATCGATGATTCTCTTATTATTGATGTTTCTATCCCTCTTCCCCTCTCCCTTACTCTTTTTGAAATAAATGAAAACATTAAATTGCTTTTTCATAGTATTTTCAATTTTATTTCTCATGTTACCTATTGAAGAAGCCTTCTATGGCCTTTAGATTGTGTTGATTATTCTCACCAACTGTTAAGAACATCTCTACAAAGCTAAATCTGGTCATTAAATGCAAGATACACAACTCCTTAAGAATTCTTAATTTCTGCAATTTCTTCCCCAGGCATTAGGAACTTCACTTCGTATTTTTAAAGGATTCTTCCCCTTACAAAAAGAATCAGATTTCCTTAATTAGATCAGCAGAGCAACCGTTTGTATAGATTAAGAGAAAGGTATCTTGACACACAATTATAAACACTTCAGTGGTTTGTTTATAAAATCTTCAGTGATTTTTCAGACTTGAAAGGAAACATAAAGGTCCTTTAACCGAGGACCATCACTGTTAAAGTCATTCAGCCACATAACTAAACATGCTCGCCAGAAAGGAGTCCCAGGAATGACTGAGTTGACAGCCTACCTAGTCAGGGCTGGGACTAAAAAAAGGAGGCCCTGAATTCAGGGAACCTGAAACCTGTTTATTCAGAATTACTCTGGAAAAAGTTAGACTTGAAAAGAGACCAACAAGAGGTAAAGAGCTAAAATGGCCAGCAGAAAAATAAACTCACATTAAGGGAATCAGAAGATGGGGGATATTTGAGATCATCCTGGAAAACAAGTCACTGGCCAGGGGTGATAGCTGCACATGGGTGAATGTTAAACTCCATCATTAAAACACAAGAAACTGGGACATCACAGGCATCTGTAGGCAGATAACTAAATGCTTCCTCTTTACAATAAACCTCTGTACTTTTAAGCTTTATACTATATACTAGTGGCCCGGTGCACACAATTTGTGCACAATAAAAGTGAATTAATTAGAGAAAATATTTTAATATTGCTATTTGCCCTTTCTCTATAATAGAAGTGTCAGAGATGAAAGAAAATTAGTAAAATGTATATGAAAATCTTCCTCCTGTCAAGAGTCTGGGGCACACCATGGGAACCAGAGTCAAGTCCCCGCCCACCCACATGCACCTTGAAATCACATGAGACCCAGACCTGGCCAGCCCCACCCCCGTCAAGCCCCACCGGGTGGAGAGTTCGGCCTCAGGTTGCCTGGCCCAGTGCCAGGGCAGGGGGTGCGGCCTGAAGTCCCCCGGCCCAGCACCGGGGCGGGGGGGGGGCACACCTTGAGGTCCCCCATTAAGCCCCTCCGGGCAGGGGGCTTAGCCTGAGGTCCCCTATCAAGTCCTGCCAGGTTGGGGGGCGTGGCCTGAGGTCCCCTGGCCCGGCGGCAGGGCGGGGGGCGTGCCTTGAGATCCCTGTCAAGCCCCGCCGCGCAGGGGCACGGCCCGAGGTCCCCCGTCAAGCCCTACCGGGTGGGGGGCGCAGCCTCAGGTCCCTGCTGATTGCTCGTTAAGGCTCATTACGGGAACCTTGCCTCCACTGTGGGCACAACCATTTGTGATGGTGTGAGGGTCGATTTGCATATTACCTCTTTATTATATAGGATAAGCATTCCACAGCTCCTACAGCTCTTTATGGAAGTGCCTTCAAATACATAAATTATATTCATACATACAGATGTGTTAAACACTATTCTTTGAATGTGAGCCATTTATTACAGTATGTCAATTTGCTTTCACTGTTTCTTTCACTGGTCATAATCCATATTTTGAATTATACAGGTCTGAACCAAATGTTTCAAAGTAAAATCTAAACTTTTTTTTCTGTACAGTTGTACTTGTAATAGCAAAAGACTGTAAACTAAAAGTCCATCAATAGAGGACTGGTTAGGCACATTATGGTACATCCACATAATGTAATGTTCTGCAGCTACTTAAAAAGAAGTCTTTAAAATTTTGGAAAGATCACAATAAAAAAAACTGCAACGAGAAAAACAATAGAATATGCTATCGTTTTTGTAATAAAAAGGGGGGAATACATAAATACATATGTATTTGCTTTTATAAACACTCAGGAAATAATCACTTGAGCCCTGGCCAGGTAACTCCATTGGTTAGAGCATCATGCCAGTATGCAGAAGTTGCGAGTTCAATCCCTGGTCAGGGCACATACAAGAATCAACCAATGAATGCATACTAAAAAAGTAGAACAATAAATGGATGTTTCTCTCTCTCTAAAAATCAATCAACAAAAAAAATTTTTAACCTCTAAAAGAAAACTAAGAGAAACTCTAAGGAAACATGACAACTAACTTCAATGTGGTATCCTGGATGTTAAAAACTAAAAAAATCTGAACTGAATAAAATATGAGCTTTAGTTCCTAATAATTTATCAACATTGATTCACAAAATGTAACAAACATATTACATTAATGTTAATAATAGCAGAAACTACATGCAGAGCATATAGGAACTCTAAACTATCTTGGTAATATTTCTATAAATCTAAAACAGTTCTTAAAAGATTATTTAACTATATCTGCTTTCAGATTCTCAAACTTGCTTTTGTCTTTTTGTAATTCACCATCAAATCTTAACTTTTGAAAATTGCCCTTTACAACATTTTTCTCTTAAATATTATACTTTTAGGAGGGCCTAAATTTGTTATCCTTTTTTATACAATTTAACCCTTGCATTTTTTAAAAAATATATTTGCATTGATTTGAGAGAGGGAGAGAGAGATAGAAACATCAATGATGAGAGAGCATCATTGATCAGCTGCCTTCTACACGCCTCCCACTGGGGATGGAGCCCAAAACCTGGCCATGTGCCCTGATCAGGAATCGAACTGTGACCTCCTGGTTCATAGGTTGATGCTCAACCGCTAAGCCACACAGGTCAGGCAACCCTTGTCTTTTTAGGCTTGATTTTACATTCTTAATATATATGAAAGAATTGTTTTTTCTACTTGTTAATTGGATAATAAAATAGAAGTCAGCTCTGCCTTTTTGCTGTCCTTTAAAAGTTTATCATCATTTTGCAACCATGATAATAACAGCTGATTAAGCTACCAAAAAACTCAATGCATACTAAAATTGATGAACATTTGATGAAAAATGGGATCTTTATTTAAACTCAAAGTGTCTTCACACAAAAATACTTTTTATTGACAAAAGCAAAAATTTATAACTTTGAATGGAGAAATCAAGCCAAGATCACTTTAATCAAGTGATCAGAGTTAAAATGACCAATAATGGCATGAACTGCCATTTTGTGTATGCTGAGCAACACACATCATCACTTCTGTGGTACTCCTGCCAAAAATGCATAACTTGGATCTTAATCAGGAAGAACAGACAAACTGAAACTGAGGAGCATTCTACAACATAACCTGACCTGTACTTTCCAATTATATCAAAGTTATTTTAAAAAAGGGGGGTGGTAAAGGAATTGTTTTGGATTAAAGGAAATTTGAAAGACCTGAAAGCATGTGCATCTGATAATAAACTGGGTGATGGTGTAAAAAATATTGTTAGTACAACTGGTAAAACTGGAATATGGACTATATATCAGATAACAATATCGCATCCATGTTAATTTCCTAAATTTGGCAACTATACTATGGCTATGTAAGAAAATGTCTACTGATATATGCAACAACTTCAATAAAGCTTCAGAAAATTACGCTGAGTGGGGGGAAAAATCATCAGCCCTGGCCAGTGTCGCTAAGTGGTTAGAGCGCCGGCCCCACGCACCTCAAGAACTTATTCCAAGATTTTACTTTTAATGATTTTCCTCAGCCCAGTCACTTATTACATTATTAAAGAGTTAATACTGTCTATAATATCTACATTTTCATTATTACTTAAAAGTACAGTCATCAAAGTAAGTTGCTGGAGAAGAGCTTTGCTATGGAAAGCATGAACTCATCTCTGAAGGCAACCACAAGTCTACTTAACTAGGTAAAAAGTCAATGCAGGAAGATGAAATGACGATTCTAGTACTCTAGTAGCCCAATTCAAATCCTGATACATGGGACCTGACTTTGTGGCTTCCCATTACCCACTGCCTCCTGGATCCAGCCATCTCCCTCTTGGAATTATCTTGCTTAAAACCTGAAATGCTCCCAACTATCTATTAGATTTAACCCCTCGGTCTGATAGTCAAATGTAAACAATGAACTAGCATCACTGAGTTCTAGCTCCACCTCATGCACTAACTGTTTAACCTTGGGAATGTTCCCTAACTTACACTTTATTTGTAAAATTGGACGGTTATATTATATGATCTTTAAAATCCATTTCAACTCTAAATTCCACTTGGTCAAGCAACTCTACACCTCACAAGTACTCAGCTTTTGTTCTAGTCCAGTCGTCAGCAAACTCATTAGTCAACAGAGCCAAATATCAACAGTACAACAATTGAAATTTCTTTTGAGAGCCAAATTTTTTAAACTTAAACTTATTCTAGCCCTGACTGGTTTGGCTCAGTGGGTAGAGCATCGGCCTGCAGACTGAAGGGTCGCAGGTTCGATTCCGGTCAAGGGCATGTACCTTGGTTGCGGGCACATCACCAGTAGGGAGTGTGCAGGAGGCAGCTGACCGATGTTTCTCTCTCATCAATGTTCCTAACTCTCTATCCCTTTCCCTTCCTCTCTGTAAAAAATCAATAAAATATGTTTTAAAAAAAAACAAAACAAAAAAAAAACTTATTCTAACGCCACTTCTTCAAAATAGACTCGCGCAGGCCGTTGTATTTTGTGGAAGAGCCACACTCAAGGGGCCAAAGAGCCGCATGTGGCTTGCAAGCTTCAGTTTGCCGACCACGGTTCTAGTCAAACAAATGTCCAAGCTTCTTCCTACAAGATCCTGCCTGAACTTGAACTCATCCTACACATCTCTTATCCTACACATCTTTCCCTCACCCTCTCCTCTCAAGCTATATATGGCCTCATTCAGTTTCTACAAGATGCCAGGCTTCCTCCCACCAGAGTTTTCCCATGTGCTACACCACTACATCCCACCTATCTTAGGTGGTCACCTCAGTCATGTCAAACTCAATGTTCCCTTTTTTAAAAGAGCAAATATTCTATAACATCCCCTTTACTATTCTGAAATAAATTTGTAGATAAGACTAAACATAATTTTAAATAACTACATATATGTATATGTTATAGAGTCCTAACTATATTATAAAGGCGAAATAAAACATAATTTAGTACGAAATAACATGTCCACTAATAGTAAATTCTCAAATACAATTATTTTAGAAGGGAGTGGAGCAGCAGAATACTATTGTTTTTTCATAACCTTGGAGGACTATCTAACCATTCAAACAATATACATGAAAGTATAACTAATTTACAAAAGCAACACACTAGTTACCAAGAAACCAGAGTTCCAATACCAGCTTTGCCAGTGACAAGCCTAACATCACTTCCAAAAAAAAATTTTTTAAGTCACTTTACCTGTCTGGCCCTCAGTTTTAGCCTGTGTGATGAGAGCAGACAAGGCCAGCACAGTCCCTGAGTGGTGATCAAGCAGGTGGTACTCCAATCTTACTCCACCAGAACAGCAGCTCAGCTATGATTTATGTATATACTGCAGCTAGCATTTATATAAGGCTTCTTTATTAATCATTGTATTATTAAAAGGGACTGTTGGCAGTTTCTTATAAAACTAAACATGCATTACCCTACGACCTAGCAATTGCACTCATGGGCATTTATCCCAAAGAAACAAAACCTTAGGTTTACACAAAACCTGTACTCATACAAAAAAACAAATGTTCATCCTTGCTTTATTTGTAACAGCTAAAACCTGAAAACAATACAAATCTTTCAACAGGTGAGTGGTTAAAAAAAAAATGTGGTCCATCCATATCATGGAATTCTACTCAGCAATGAAAAGGAGTCAACTATTAATACATGCAATACTTGAAAGGCAAAATGGAAGACAAATTAGTGGCTGCCAGGGGTTAAAGGCCACAGAAGGCAATGAAAGGTGAGAGGGGTGGGTGCCCGAGGTGGGTGTGGTTATAAACATGTAACACAAGGGATCCTGGTGTTGTAAGAACTGCTCAGTATCTTGACTGTGGTGGTGCATACAAAAGCCTAGACAGGTGACATGATTGTATAAAATTTCATACACACATATAAAAGTACAAAGGAAACTGGAGAAATCTGAGTAACATTAGTGGATGATTGTATAAACGTCAATATCCTGGTTGTGATACTATGCTAATTTTATAAAACATTACCACTGGGGAATACCCAGTCAAGTATACAAAGAATCTGTTGTATTATTTAATACAATTGCACATAAATCTAAAATTGTATCTATCAAAATTTCAATTTGCGCCCTAACTGGTTTGGCTCAGTGGATGGAGCATTGGCCTGTGGACTCAAGGGTCCCAGGTTCGATTCCAGACAAGAGCATGTACCTTGGTTGCCAGCACATCCCCAGTAGGGGGTGTGCAGGAGGCAGCTGATTGATGTTTCTCTCTCATCGATGTTTCTGACTCTCTCTCCCTCGCCCTTCCTCTCTGTAAAAAAATCAATAAAATATATATATTTTTTAAATTTCAATTTGCTCTGGCCAAGCGGCTCAGTTGGTTGGAGCGTCGTCCCATACACCAAAAGGTTGCAAGTTCAACTCCCAGTCAGGGCACACACCTAGGTTTTGGGTTTAATCCCCAGTCGGATGTATGCACAACCAATCAGTTTCTCGTTTCTCTCTCACATTGATGTTTCTCTCTCTTTCTCCCTTCCTCTCTCTCTAAAATCAATAAAAACATATTCTCAAGTGAGGATTTAAAAAAAACTTTTTTTCAATTTTAAAAATCCTGAGAATTAACAACACACACACACACACAAACACACACGCATACGCACACACACGGACATATATAAATGCCTCCTGCACGCCCCCTATTGTATGACAATTAATATATGTATGACAATTAATGATTTCCAATGAAAAGGGGGAGAAGAACAAAAATGAAATTATTTCAAATGATCAAACCTTGTCCAAAACCAACAACCATCTACTCCTATGGATCGATGTTTTCTTATGCTCACAGTACAAAATAAACAAGCATATTAAGAGAATTCCTGGTGTCTCCTCAGGACACACTCCCAAAAAGGTAACCATAATAAATCTTAATTAAGAGGAATGACATCTATATAGCTGATAAATATAAAACCTAACTTTTGAAAATACACAACTGCAAAAATAAGCTTTACCTCACACATTTTTTTAAAATATATATTTCAGAGAAGGGAGAGGGAGGGATAGAAACATCAATGATGAGAGAATCATTGATGGGCTGCCTCCTGCACGCCCCCTACTGGGGATTGAGCCTGCAACCTGGGCATGTGCCCTTGACCAGAATGGAACCCAGGACCCTTCAGTCCACAGGCTGATGCTCTATCCACTGGGCCAAACCAACTAGGGTTACCTCACAAGTTATAATTTTTGTTCAGCTAACATAATAGCATAAATTTGTAATCTATCTATAATAATAAAACCTATAATAATAAAAGCATAATATGCTAATTAGACCGGATGTCCTTCTGAATGACCTTCAGGACGAAGCCAGGGCTGCAAGGGAAGCTGGGGTCCCGGGTGCCTGCTGGCAGCTGAAGGGAAGCCCAGGTCCCAGATGCCTGCTGGCAGCCGGAAGGAAGCCTGGGTCCTGGGTGCCAGAGGCAAGTCGGTGCTGGCAGCCAGGGGAAGGCAGGCCTACTCTTGCATGAATTTCATGCATCGGGCCTCTAGTGATTTATAAAGCTAGAGGAACCAGGCCAGTGTGGCTCAGTGGTTTAACATTGACCCATTAAACAGGAGGTCATGGTTCGATTTCCTGTCGGGGCACATGCCCAGGTTTCATGCTCAATCCCCAGTAGGGGGCATAGAGGAGGCAGTCGATTGATGTTTCCCACTCATCAATGTTTCTATCTCTCTCTCCTCCCTTCCTCTCTCTCTCTCTAAAAAAACCAATTTAAAAATCATATGTATAAAGCTAGAGGAAAACATTGATTTTAAAGTATCTAAATACAAGATTTTTATGTTGGAGGAAAGTTCTACACATACCCTGAAGGACCAGAAAGAATACAAGTGTGTGTAGGGGAGTAGGGATATACAAGTGGATCCAAGAGCAAATGAAGCCTGAAACAATGCTGGAGGAAAAATGGCAAAACTAAAGCTGTCCTATTTCAGGCACAGCCTGATCTAGAAAAGAAAATAATGCTGGGAAAAGCAGAAGGCAGCAAAAAAAAAAAAAAGACCAAATATGAGATGGGTGACTCCATGTAAGAAGCCATAGGCACGAGTCTACAGGAGCTGAGCAAGGCTGCTAGGACAGGACATTGTAGACATCACTCATTCATAGGGTCACCAGAGTAGGAGTCTATCTACTCAATGGCATGTAACACAAATACAGGACCTACACTAAATCAATAGCTCAAGAGTAAACAATTTTAAATGACCATATTTCAACTATTTAATAGAAATTAATTATTGTGTAACTACATGTAACTTGAAAGTAGTAGTTAGTGACCTGGCTACAAAAACTCAGCATCTCTATTTTGAATAGCAGGTCTTCAGTTACAAATTCAAATTAAACTTAAAACTCAATCTGAAATCTCATTATTTAAATCTGAAATCTCATTATTTAAATCACAAAAGCTCAATCAGTTATGCCAGTAAAGTGCAAATGTCTCAAAATGGAGTATGACCTCTTGTTGACGGTCACCTCAGATTCCTTCCAGTGGCTCAGCAGATAAGGAATTCATGGAATTCAGGTCTTCAAGGTCTAGTAAGCATCATGGCTAAACCACCCAGTCAACACCAAATTATGTGGGGCAATGCCTGATGATTATCTAACTCCTTTGACTGCTCCCATCTTTCCACTACGTCACAGACTACCATTACTTCTAACTGGTAAATGGAGATAGATAGGAAATAAGTAAATATTATAAATTCGAGAAAAAACTATGGTCAGGAATGTGGGTAAAGTACAGTTTAAATAAAGCTTCTGAATTACCCAAGGATTTCTTTTAATCCACATAATCCTCCTCCTGAAGGCATGGATAATCAGGATCACATTTCCCTTCAAGGCAAATGAGCATTTGCTTGGTGGTCTCCCAAGAAGCCAGAGCACCAAAAAAATGACAAACTACAGGGTCAGCAATGTGGCAGTCTCTCGGGATTCTGAGCTGCAGACCTGGCTCTAGCAATGCCAGGATATAGGGGACTGTCCAGATTAACATTATTTCAGCAGTAAATACTCCCGAAGGGTCATCTAATAACCTCAGGTGATCTGCTTTAAATATTAGAGGAAATAAGGCGATATCCATAGCTTGGTGAATAAGTAGGGAAAGATATATAAATCCTGAAGCCAGGATTTTTTCAGGGGAAGGATTTGTGAATTTTCTGAGTAAATGATGGAATTTCTACATTAACTGCTTTAGGCTGGAACCAAGTTAATAGGAGAATGGAAAGCTACATTTGCAATGTACTTTAGCTGTACAGGTAACAACATATCCTCCTCCTCAACTCCTAGGAAAGTTGAATACCTGCAACTCTTAAGTGCTGGAATAAAATGGATAGGCTAGCAGAAAGTGACAATGCTAGACAGACCCGGGAGAAAAGCTATAACTTCACAGCATTATCCTTTGCAAAATTAATCTCTACCCCGTGATAGCAGTAAATGGGAATTCTGAATTTATTAAAGAGACTTGAGAGGATATGTGATGATGTCCATTACCATTTTATCACAGACTTAGCCCCCAAATTTCTTTGTTAGATGGTCCCTATTATAACCTGGTATTATGAGATTTGCATCACTTGACAGGTTCCAAAAGGTATAATTTTTAAGTTAAAGCCCTTAGAAACATTCCTCCATCTACAAGGTTAAATATTTTATTGCATGTAAACCCATTATGTTGAAGATTGGAATTCTCTTTTATATTTCTAAAAGAAAACCAGTAAGTAGGTTGATCAATTAATTATCCACTTATTCCAGTTCTGATACATTCTGATACTTGAGAAATTTTTTCTTTAAAAAAACACCTAAGTCTGCCAGGCCAGCATAGCTCAATGGTTGAGCATTGACCTACGAACCAGGAGATCATGATTCAATTCCCAGTCAGGGCACATGCCTGGGTTGCAGGCTCGATCCCCGGTGGGGGTGTGCAGAAGGCAGCCAATCAATGATTCTCTCTCATCATTGATGTTTCTCTCTCTCTCTCTTCCTCTCTGAAATCAATAAAAAATATATTAAAAATAAAATAAAAAATACCTAAGTCCAAGTGTCAAGAATTAGGGGGAAGTGACCACAAAGGACTAACATAAGGGAATTCTTTGGGGTGTTGGAATTGTTCTGAATACCGTTAGCTGCCGTAGTTACAAGAATCTATCTATGCATGTGTCAAAATTCATAGGACTACACATGCAAAAGTGAACTTGACTGTATGTAAAAATTTTTAAATTCAATGTCACTCCCCTTTTAGAAATGTCTTTTTATTGAAATCTCTTGCTCTAGCCAGTTTGGCTCAGTGGATAGAGCATTGGCCTAAAGGGTCCTGAGTTCAATTCCAATCAAGGGCACATGTCCAGGTTGCAGGCTTGATCCCCAGTAGGGGGCATGCAAGAGGCAGCTGATCAGTGATTCTCTCTCATCACTGATACTTCTCTCTCTCCCTCTCCCTTACTCTCTGAAAACAATAAATTATTATTTTTTTTTTCAAACTCTCCTTAGCCCTGGCCGGTGTTTCTTAGTGGTTAGAGCACCGGCCATGCACCAAAGGATCTCATGTTCAATGGGAAAAGGGGGGGGCAGTGAGGGAAGCAACTAATAGATGTGTCTCTTTCACATTGTTTCTCTCTCTCTCTTTCCCCCCCCCCTCTCCTCCCTCTCTCCCTCTCTCTCTAAAAATCAATGGGAAAAATATCCTCGGTGAGGATTAACAAAAAAATATACATATATATCTTTAGTCATCTAAAAAGAAATGTCTATTAACTCAAAAAAAGAAATGTCTAAATTAGAGATATGCAACCTGCTTTACTACAGCAATAAGTAGCTAACACACTATATATACCCAATCATACATCTAAATCCCTTTCATTTTCCTTCTCTTAACTAGAGGCTTATAACTCAGAATTATTTAACCTGGAGATAACATAAAGACAACCATCCTATATAATAAAAGCCTAATATGCAAATCAACCAAATGGCAGAACGGCCAGTGGAACGACTGGTCACTATGATGCACACTGACTACCAGGGGGCAGACGCTCAACGCAGGAGCTGCCCCCAGCCCGCAGGCCCCAGGCCAGGCAAGGCGGGTGCCAGCAGGAGCCCCCCTGATCGCCCTGCAGAGGGAGGCAACCGGTGGCAGCAGGGGGCGGGGCTGTCGAGCCAAGGCAGGTGCCTTGCAGGGCGGGTAGAGGGGGAGTCCCCATCAACTCTGATCTCTGGCCAGTCTAGGGACCCTACTCGTGCACAAATTTTGTGCATCAGACCTCTAGTAGAATATATGGGAAAACAACTTAAAAAGGAAGCGTACCAGTTTGAAGCCATTCTCAAGGGTAAAAGCTGGACCCAATGGCTGAAAAAAATCCAAGAAGACATCTTAATTATGGGAAAATAAAAAGGCCCTGCCTTAGCTGCCACTGTGGCTCGGCTGGTTGGAGCATCATCCCATACACCAAAAGATGGGTTGGATTTCTGGTTAGGGCACATACCCATGGTGGGCAATGGAGGCAACCAACCAGTATTTCTCACTCACATAGATATTTCTCTCTCTTTCTCTATGTATCCCTCCCCCCCCCCTCTAATCAATAGATATAAAAAGAAAAATAATAAAACAAATAGTTTTAAAAGAAGAAAAGGATAGCTGTGGCTGGTTAGAGCATCATCCCAATACGCCCAGGTTGCCAGTTCAATCCCAGGTCAGGGCACCAACAAGGAGCAAGCAATGAATACATAAATAAGTGAAATGATATCTCTCTCTCTCTCTCTCTCTCTCTTTTCCTCCCTCCCTCCCTGTCTCTAAAATCAATAAATAAAATAAAAATGCAACTGATTTCTGGGTATTAAAAAAAAAAAGAATAGTTTCCTTTTCTGCAATGTGTTCTGACATTGGACTACAGTAGGATCATAGACACTTCTTAGAAAAATAACCCATATATATCAGCAAATGGAGAGGAAGCAAACGGGAAAATACCCAAGTGTCAAAATTTGGGGAGGGTGGTGAGAGGAACGCTGTCTCAAATAAGCCTCAAAATCTCTATTTTCCCTTATCTTTCTTTTCTACTAAATGTTCAGTCAATATTATTCCACTAGAGGCCCGGTGCACAAAATTCGTACACGGGGGGGGGGGGTGTCCCTCAGCCCAGCCTGCACCCTCTCCAATCTGGGATCCCTCTCACAATCCACGACTGCTGGCTCCCAACTGCTCGCCTACCTGCCTTCCTGATTGCCCCTAACCTCTTCTGCCTGCCAGCCTGATCACCCCCTAACCACTCCCCTGCAAACCTGATTGATGCTCCCCTGCCAGCCTGTTTGCCCCTAACTGCCCTCCCCTGCAGGCCTGGTCACCCCTAACTGCCCTCCCCTGCAGGCCTGGTCCCCCCCAACTGCTCTCTCCTGCAGGCCTGGGTCCCCTGCAACTGCCCTTCCCTGCAGGCCTGGTCACCCCCAACTTCCCTCCTCTACCGGCCTGGTCACCCCTAACTGCCCTCCCCTGCAGGCTTGATCACCCCCAACTGCCCTCCCTTGCAGGCCTGGTCCCTCCCAACTGCCCTCCCCTGCTGGCCATCTTGTGGTGGCCATCTTGTGTCCACATGGGGGCAGGATCTTTGACCACATGGGGGCAGCCATCTTGGGTGTTGGAGTGATGGTCAATCTGCATATTACTCTTTTATTAGATAGGACTAGAGATCCACCAAAGGACTTGTATCCATGCATATGAGCATAACCAATAGACACAGACAATAGGGGGTGGGGGCATGTGCTGGGGGTAGGAGCAGGTGGGGAGAGGTCAATGGGGGGAAAAGGAGATACATGTAAAACTTTCAACAAAAAAGAATTTAAAAAAAAAAAGAATATAATGGAGCTGAAAAATTCCTATTGCCCAGTGACATCATAGCTGTCTTAACACTGTGCACAACTCACTATCATGTATTTGTGGTGATGCTGGTGTAAACAAACCTACTGCTGTACAAAAGTGTAGCATATACAATTATGTACAATGCATAATATTTGATAATGATAATAAACAACTATGTCACTAGTTAAAAAAAAATTATTCCTCTAATCTCGAATTTCATCGTCCAACATATTTTTCCTATATTTCTACTTTGACAATGGAATTGTACACTTCTAATTTTTTCCATGCCCTTCTTTGTTCATAGTTTTCAGGGCTAGACTCAGTCTCAGGCAGAGAAGAAAAATACTAAGTTATTTGCCTCTTTCTACAACATGACAAAGCTGTCAAGTGAGCAGGTAATAGAAACCAAATAGCCCTAGCTGGTTTGGCTCAGTGGATAGAGCATCAGCCCGCGGACTGAAGGGTCCCAGGTTCGATTCCAGTCAAAGACATGTACCTTGATTGCAGGCGTGATCCGGTGTACGCGGGAGGCAACTAATCAATGGCTCTCTCACATCCATGTTTCTGTCTCTCTCCTTCCCTTCCACTCTCTTTTTTTTTTTTTTTTTTTTTTTTTTTTTTTTAAAATATATTTTATTGAATTTTTACCGAGAGGAAGAGAGAGGGATAGGAGTTAGAAACATCGATGAGAGAGAAACCTCAGCTGCCTCCTGCATACCCCCTACTGGGGATGTGTCCGCAACCAAGGTACAGCCCTTGACCGGAATCGAACCTGGGACCCTTGAGTCCGCAGGCCGGCGCTCTATCCACTGAGCCAAACCGGTTTCGGCTCCACTCTCTCTTAAAATCAATAAAAATATCCTCAGGTGAGGATTAGCAGAAAATAAAGAGAAACCAAATAATAGGGATTTATCCCCAAGATATGGTAAGTTATGACAACTTCAAATCAAATGGTTCCCAGAATATGTACATATATGTATGCACACACACTCACAAAAGGTGGGGGGGAAAAGTCTCAGACTTTTGTTTTTAAATAGTGCAACTGAAACAAAGACATTGGCTCTCTGTAAAAATTCTGCTACCCTACAGGATTTGTTATGCAATTATTTGATCAAACTACCACATTCTAGAACCAACTCCCTCCCATCAAGACCAAAATTCAATGCCTCAAAATAACAAAACAGACCGGAAAACTTGTTTGGTTCCTTATTCGCAAAAATACTAATGATCCAGTACACAATGAACAAAATTCACATTTGTTTTGTTATCAGTGGCTTAAGTTCCAAATGCTTAGCCTTTTCAGGAAGTACAGCATGTTTATGAAGACTGAAGGAATAAGGATGTCTAGCAGAGTAACTCTATGCCTTCTGATTTCTTCCTCATTTGCACAAATCTGGGACCAAAAAAGTGTAAAGTGTGATCAGTACATGTTATACTTGGAATCAGAGTATTTTATAACTTATTTCATTCGCACGTTCATTCATTCAACGTTAGTTAAATGTTCCAATCACTGTTCTAGTTACTGAAAATAGCCCAGGAAGACAGGTCCCTGCCATCAGATAACTTATAGCACAGCTAGATGGAGGAAAAGACCATAAACAAAGAACAAAAGAATAAGCAAGATAATTAACTGATAGTGCAGGTGAAGAGTTGGATTTATTTCTTAGTGTAACAAGAAGCTACTAGAGCAAGAAACTAAGTAAAGATCATGCTGATTGCTGTTTGGAAATGGACTGTAGGAGAGTAAGACGAGAGGCAGACACCAGTTAGGAAGCTACTACCCAGTAAGAACTGGGATGGTGTCTATAAAAACAAACTAAACTAAAAATACTCAGCACATATTGTGGAGGTAAATTTACAGATTTTGCTGGTCATTTGTGTGATAGGCGAAGAGTGAGGCAAAAGAATGAATTAAGAATGGATACCAGATTTTTCACTTATGTAGGGTGGAGGAGGGGAGGAGGAGCTCTTATGAAATGGAGACTGCTGGGAAAGAAATAAGTTGAGGAATGGAAATCAAGAGCTCTACTTTGAACATGTTAAGTTTAAGATGCCTACAGACAAAATAGATAAAGATATCATGTAGGCAAGTAGAAGAAATCTGAAGTTCAGGACCCAAGATAAAAATCTGAGAGTAAACAATACATTGAGAGTATTTAAACCATAGAGCATGTTTGATAGGATCATCCAAGAAGAGTATAGATCAGTGATGGCGAACCTCTGACACGAGTGTCAGCACTAAATATTTAGTTTTTGGTTTCTTAAATACAATTATATATAGCAATTATACATTTATGTTATTTAAACTATAAATATCGTGAAATAATGTTTTTTCCTCAAAGTGACACACTACCCGAGTTATGCTCAGTTTTTTGGCGAAGTTTGACACACCAAGCTCAAAAGGTTGCCCATCACTGGTATAGATAGAAAAAAGTAGAGGGGCAAGCTTGAAAACCCTGAGGCATTAGAATGTTTGAATTCAAGAAGAGAAGAAAAAGTCAACAAAAGAGAGAGAGAAAGCAAAAAGAGAAGGGCAAATATAATATCCTGGGATATCCTTTATATGTATAATACGATTCTCTAGTCCACTACCATCCTCCCAATCTGCTGGTCACACACACACTCAAATTCCATTAATTATAAAAATATATACATAAATTGAGGTCCAGAAAGACTGAGTGACATCCCCAAATCCCCAGCTATTTGGGACCCATGTTCAGGCCTAGAACCAAGATGTGACTTCTGACCCCTAGCCTTTGCACAGTAGCTAACAGTACTTCTACTGTTGGGCTCACTAGTCCAAAATGAGACAACAGGGAAGATCATAACTTAGGAAGAACACAATTAGACTACAAGGAAGAACATAATTTAAGTGATAAAGCTCATTTTTAATTATTTTCTATGTATTTTGTTCACATTCACAAAGCAGCTTGGATCAAAAGTCTTTATGAATGAGTCGCTAGGAAAAGCAGGAAACACAGACAAGAGGTGCAAAACGGCAATAAACCCAACTCAATTTTCTCCACTTATAAAAAATAACCTGAAGGTAGAAGACACTCATCCGAGTGTGAAACAGGGATGTAAAACAAAAGTTCTTTGTTTTTAGTCATTTTTGCTTTAGTGAGTACAAGTCCAGTGTTAAAGCTTAAGGGTTTTACTTTCTTGCACACTTGCCTCCTGAAACTAGGTTAAGAATTGTAACCTGAACACCCTCTCCTATAGCTACATGATCATGACTTCCACAGTTCTGCTTTTTACCATAAAAAAAAAATCTTAAAGAGCATAGCATAAAAATCCCCAAATGATTAATGAACTGCTGAGAATTCTGACTCGTTGGAGATGATTTAATTAGGAATCATATTTCCAAACATTCATTCAGTGCTTCAAAATAAGTACTCATCTAATTTAATTATGATGACTTCACCAGACAGTAACACGGCCCACGACGATGTTTACAGAAGCGCTTGTCACTCCCTTCGGATGTAGCAATGCAGAAAGAGAAAGAAGAAAAAAAAAAAAAAAAAGTCTGTTTCCATATTCCTCGTGTGTTTATACTCTGTAACAAGTGACAGAGTTTAAGTGTCACTTAAGATTATTTAATCACCAAAGCACTTCAAGTTGGTGTGTCCCGCCATCTTCCATCCTAAGCGAATCCTAAACTCGCTGGGTTTTTATTCCAGCCACAGTTCCCCCACTCGGTACGTGAGACAGGTATTCCCAGGCAACCGAAGCAAAAGACGACAGGGTTCTAGGATGAGGCCGGAGGATTCTGATGCCACTCCCAACAGTAAACAATCCCACTTGGAGGTTACTGCAACCCCCGAGTACCTCCGAAATAATGTGCCCTCCGAGCGTACCCGCGCGGCCAGCAGTCAGCAACAGCTGACCAGAGGATGCACCAGGGCTGATCACTTGCTGTTCGGCCTTGCACATCTTCCTAGTGTCTATCCTCACAACCAACCTGTGAAGTTACATGTTATTATTCCCACTAACAAAACTGGACACTTTGACCCAAGGCCCCAGGGCTGATCGGTGGCGGCACGAGGATTTGAAAACACGACCATACCCCAACAAGTCCCGGATCTCTGCCCCTAAAAGACACTTCAGTGCAAAAAAGGTACCCGAGAGTCGGGAGGCTCCGGAGCTGGCCGCGTAGACGCAGGGGGCAAGGACACCCTCTCCACGGAGACTCCCGTCAGGAACGCGACCAACTGCGCCGGCGGCCCGGGGCGCCCCGCGGCGTCCCTGCCGTGGGAGGCCGGGCAAGCGCCGCTCACCTTGGAGAAACCGGGAGGGCCGCAAGTCGAGCGAGGCGCCCCCGCGGGCCGGCGGGCGGGAGTCCTCTCCGAGCCGGGAGGAACCGCGGCGCGGGCAACCAAGTCGCCGGCACCACAGGCTGTGGCCAGCAAGAGCACGCCGCCGGCCCGCTCCGGGGAACCTCGGCGGCGGCGGCAGAGCCCGCCGCGCCGCCCAGCAGCCGCGCCGCATATCCGGGTCGCGCTCCGCCACACTCACCTGCCTGGCGCTCCGCCGCCGCCGTGGGCTCCAAGCTCGGGTGTGCGGTCAGCAGCCCAGACCACCGCTCCCGACCAGCTGCGGCGCTCCCATCTCGCCTCTCTCAGTCACCTCCCGCCTGCCCCGCGCGGCGCTACACCGTCCCGCCGCCCACTGCCATGGCCCGCCCCGTTCCTCCGCCGCCGCCGCCGCAGCCCCTGCCGCTGCCGCCGCACCGACCGACGGAGCACGCGCGCGCCGCCGCCGTGGGCGCGCCCGCGCGTGCGCGCGCGCGTGACTACCCCTCCCCTCGCGCCGCTCGGGCCAATCCCAGACCCCGCAGCGGCCGCCGCAGACCTACGGGACAGGCGGGGCGGGGCGGGGCGGGGCTGGGCGGGGCGGGGTTGGGAGAAGGGAGACTGCTGCCTAGTCCTCTCGGCTGCCCGCCCGCCCGCCCGTCCGGCTGCTGCGCGGTGCTTCTGCTCCAGTTTGCTGCTGCCTGAGGACCGCAGGACGGGGAATCCCCAGCAAGCAGCCTCCGGAGACCTCCACCACCTGCCCCGAGAGACCTCGCTGTTCCTGGGTCTCCTTGCTGGCCGTCTCTTCGCAGTTCCTCTCCCTAATTCCGTTCTGCGATTTTGGACAGACTCCTCGGTTCTTGAGCGCAGGCAGCACTTTGCTTTCACCCCTTCCCCTCCGTTTGTCACTCTGGTTCTGGGATGGGAACCCTTGGTCAGCCGCCCCACAGCCGGCCCTTCGTTCCCTGCACTGCCAATGATCATAAAAGAAAAAGTTTAGCCTTTCAAGCCCAAGAGTCTTTTCCTGTATGTTCATCGTGGCGATAACAACAGCTAACATTTGCTGCAGAGCCTTAAGGTTTACCCAGCCCTTACTCATACCTTATCTCCTGTTATCTTTGAAATTTCATGGCCCTCTTTCTTAGTGGCACACTCGAATTTCACTTATTGAAAACCAAAAATTTAACTTATTGTAAAGCTAGTATTTGTAACGTTATTGTAACTGACTACCATAATAGCTCAGGCATATATAGTTTAGTCTGGGATAGAATCTAGAAGTAGAACCTAATATAAAGCAAAGGTGGCTTGATAAATGATCTTGGTTTAATTGACTCTCTGTTCATAATAGATCAAAAATAGAACCATGCCATATTCAAAAATAAATTCCAGAAGAATTAAAGATATAAAATATACAAATTAAAAACTTGGAGGAATATTTTTAAAGAATAGTAATATCACTGTAGTGAGGGGGGACCTTACGCAAGACAGGAAGCCCAGGCTCATTAAAGAAAAAATAAAAACACTTGTCTCTATAAATATTTTTAAAGTTTTGCATGACATCACAATGACAAGACAAGTTTTTTTTAAAAAAAAAGAAAAAACAATAGACGGAATAGAACTACACAAAACATATGGCAAGCACATTGTATCTCTAACATAAAAGAGTTTCTATAAATGGACTTTTTTAAAAAGCTGAATAGCTCAATGTTTTAAAAATATGGACAAAGTATACAAGCAGGCAATCAATAGAAGATAAAACCCAAATTTGAAAGATGCTTATTTCACTAATAGTCATGGAAAAGAAAATTAAGACATATAGTCCAGGTTTCTCTCATTATGTTGTCAAACATTTAACAAAAGCAATCACGATACATGTGGAAACAAGCGCTGGGACATAGCTGATGGAAATGTAAATTGACACAAACTCTGGGAATATCTATTAAAATTTAAAATACACATACCTACTCATTGGGGGGAGGGGGGAATTAACTCTGCCCTGTAGCAAAACTACAGAAATTACCAGTTGTAAGGATATACACAATGATGCCACAGTGGATTGAATGTTGGTCCTCTAAATAAAGATATGTGCACCTGGCACCTGTGAGCATATAGACGTATTTGGAAATACCTTTACAGGTGTAATTAAGTTAAGGATCTTGAAATGAAATCATCCTAGATTTAGGATGGGTCATAAATCCAGTGAAAAGGAAAGGCAGAGGAAGATTTGAGATACAGAGACACAGAGACGAAGATGGGAAGAATGAGGTAGAGATGGGAGTGGTGTGTCTACAAGCCAAGAATGTCAAGGATTGCTGGCAGCTGCCAGAAGGTAGGAGAGGGGCATAGAAGAGATTCTCCCTCAGAACCTATGGAAGGAATGACACCTTGATTTCAGACCTCTGGACTCCAGAACTGTGAGAGAATAAATTTCTGCTGTTTTAAGCCACCCAATTTGTGGTGATTTGTTAAAGCTGCCAAAGGAAACAAATACAGGTGCGTATTGTACTACTTGTAGTGCAAAACAAACACAAACAAATTTGGAACCACCTGACTGTCCATAGGTAATGGAATCCATGAATCAAATGTACTGCCTCTGTACTATGGAATATTACGCAATGACGAAAATGAGTTAGACCCAGAGGGATGTCCATAATATATTGCTAAATATATTCTAGAGTGATAAAGAGTGGTATGATCCTGTTAGTATATTGCTGACCATTTTTATATATATTCATAGGAACATAAAGAAAGGGGTGGAAGAATTTACACTAGGCTGATCACACTGGATACCTCCGAGTGTGAAAGAGAAGGGTGTGAGTGGGAGGGAGTTCTTTTTCTTTATAGATCTTTGAATTATCTTAATTGTTATAACCAGTGAATGTATTATCTCATTATTTCAATCTAATAAATGTAGTTTTAAAGGGGAAACACTTTTGTGACTAATTCTTTTAAAATATATATATATATATATATATATATATATATATTTTTATATTTTTTATTTCAGAGAGGAAGGGAGAGGGAAAGAGAGAGAGAGAGAAACACCAATGATGAGAGAGAATCATTGATCGGCTGCCTCCTGCATGCTCCCCCACCGGGGATAGAACCCGAAACCCAGGCACATGCCCTGACCGGGAATGGAACTGTGACCTCCTGGTTCATAGGTTGACACTCAGCCACTGAGCCACACCTGACAGGCTATGACTAATTTTGTTGTTTTTGCTGTTAATCCTCACCCAAGGATATTTTTTCCATTGATTTTTAGAAAGAGAGGAAGGGAGGGGAAGAGACAGAGAGAGAGAAACATCAATGTGAGAGAGACACATGGATTCCTTGCCTCCCACACAGGCCCCAACCAGGGCTGGGCATCAAGACTGCAACCATGGTACGTGCCCTTGACTGGGATGAAACCCATAACCCTTTGGTCTGCAGGCCGATGATCTAACCACTGAACCCATTGACCAGGGCTTTCTTCAATTTTAGAAGACTCATTTGTTCTCCTTGACCCCCGCACTTCTCACCACTGAGTTCTGAGCTATACTCAGTATATACTCTTTTGGCATTTCCCCCTTCTTTCCAAATACTTCTCAGTATTTCCTAGATTCATAGAATTTTTAAATTTTTCTTTTTAAAATTTGAGTGCTTTCATTTCCTTGTATAAGGAATATATTCACATGGTTTGAAATTCAAAATGTACAACCAAATATCCAGTAAAAAGTCTCTTTCACAGACAGCTAAGAAGTTCTCCAATGTTGCCATTTTCTTGAGTATCCTTCCAGAAATATTGTGTGCATATGTAAGCAAACACAGATATATATTCCTCCATTTTTAAATTAAACATTTTTTTATTGATTTGAGGGAGAGAGAGAGAGAGAGAGAGAGAGAGAGAGAGAGAGAGACATTGATTTGTTTTCCACTTATTTATGCATTCATTGGTTGATGCTCTCACTGGGAATTGAACCCGCAACGTTGGCGTATCAGGACCATGCTCTAACCAACTGAGCTACCCAGCTAGGGCATAGTTCCCCATTTTTTTACACAAATCACAGTGCTTGATTTATACTTGTGTGTGTGTGTGTGTGTGTGTGTGTGTGTGTGTGTGTGTGTGTTTTCTATTTTTAAAATACATTTTTATCGATTTCAAAGAGGAAGGGATAGAGAGAGAGAGAGAAACATCAATGATGAGAATCATTGATCAGCTACCTTTTGCACGCCCCACTGGGGATTGAGCCTGCAACCCAAGCTTGTGCCCTGACCGAGAATCAAACCGTGACCTCCTGGTTCCTAGGTCAACGCTCAACCACTGAGTCACGCCAGCCGGTCTATACTTGTTTTTTTGTTTGTTTGTTTGTTTGTTTCATATATATCAGCTTATTTTATATCAGTACATATAGATTTTCTGTATTATTTTTAATTTTTTATTGGTGTATAGAATATATACAAAAAACTGCACTTCATAATTTTTCACATATCAAACACACTTGTATCTTACACAGTTCCTAAATCAATAAAGAGAGCATAATGAATATCTCTGAACCCAGTTACTGCCCTGCCTCCAGGGGTAACCACTATCCCAGCTTCTAACTTCCTGTTTTTAAACTTCAATCAAATAGATTCATGCAGTGTGTGCTCTTTTTGGGTTTGGTTTCATTTGCTCTACATTTCCTCCACATTATTTTAAGAGTCATACACTACTGCAGTAACAGGGCTTGGTTCATTCTTTGCCATATAGTATTTCATTATATCTGCCTTCTATTTTATGGCTATGTAATATTTCACTGTAAAGATATTCTATAACTTATTTATCTGGTCCCTTATTGATGGATATTTAGAATGTTTCCAATCTTTTATATATATATATATATATATATATATTTTTTTATTTTTTTTTTTTTTTTTTTTTTTACAGAGAGGAAGGGAGAGGGATAGAGAGTTTGAAACATCGATGAGAAAGAAACATCGATCAGCTGCCTCCTGCACACCCGCTGCTGGGGATGTGCCTGCAACCAATGGTACATGCCCTTGACCGGAATCGAACCTGGGACCCATGAGTCCGCAGGCCGATGCTCTATCCACTGAGCCAAACCGGTTAGGGCTGTTGCCAATCTTTTGATATACAAACCTGCAACGAACAACTTTGAATTTATATCATTTGGCACACGTACAAGTATAACTACAGAATAAATTCTTAGAAGCAGAATTACTGGGTCAACAGGTATAGGTATATGCAATTTTTAAGGATATTACCAAATTACCCTCCATACAGGATGGACCCTTTATACTCCTGCCAGCAGAGTATTTGAGAACTTTCTTTCTTGGAATTTTAGAGCTTGGAGCTTGGAGACTTAAAGATCCCATTGTACAGCCCACTCATCTTACACAGAGAAAAATTAAAGCCCTTAAGGGCGAAAAGACTTGTACAAAGCCAGAGAGCAAGTTAGTTACCATCCCCAGGTCCTGAAGGAGGAGGCTTGGATGCCGGCCTCCAGTATCAGAGAGAGCCAACAAAGCCTCACACATCCTGTCCTGCCCACAGCTATTGGCATGCTGCCCTCCTCTCCCCTCCTCTTCCAACGGTCCTCAAAGACCAGCACAAAAAGGCCACACACACCAGGGCCACCAAACATGGGAGGAACAAAACAGAAAGGGGAAGGCAGATGGAGGGCAGAGGAGAAGGTGAAAGGGTGAGCAGCAGACACTTGAGGAAAAATAAACTCTGCAATAGGAAAGAAAACTTGGGAGGTAAATGAAAACTTGGGTAACAGATAAAGGTGGACAGTGATATTGGAGAGAGAAGGAAAGGCAAAAGGCATGGATTTCTGTCTTTTCTCCAGATAAGAAAAATATTTTCACAAATGCCTGGTTATCAGTAATATCAAATATAAAAAGCCTACTTGAGAAACCAAGATGGCGGCATAGGTGAAACACCTAACCTGCAGCCGGGCACAACAATTTCAAAGGCACAACTAGAGGTCAGAACGGACATCGTCCAGAACCACAGGAGAGCTGGCGGACTGAAATGCCCACAGCTGGGGGGAAGGAGAAGGCCACGGGGACAATCGGGGGAGCCGTAAAAGCCTGAGGTATGGAGAAACTGGCGGAGACACGAGCACGCGCGCCTGCGGGGAGGATGGAGCCGGAGAGGAAGGGGCGGCTGACGGCCTGGCCGGTGTTCACTGGCAGGAAGGAGATAAAGGCTCCGGAGTGCGCTAAGCGCCGGCTCCGACTGCACTGAGCGCCAGTTCCGGGCGAAACCCTGGGAAGCCAGGCGCAGGCTGGGGGAATGAATCTGGGCTGTGGGGCGCAGGCACAGAGGAGCGGGGGAAGGCAGAGCTCCAGAGGCGCGCACGGGAAGGGGCGCAAAGGACGGACTGTTGCCTGCGCCACTGAACTGCCCTAGCGGGAAGGAGACATAAGCTCAGGACCGTGCTGAACCCCAGTTCCGACTGCACTGAACCCCAGTTCCGGGCGAAACCCTGGGAAGCCAGGCGCACGCTGGGGGAATGAATTTGGGCTGTGGTGGCGGAGGCACAGAGAAGCGGCGGCTCCAGACGCGCGCACTGGAAGGTGCGCAGAGGACGGACTTTTGCCTGCGCCACTGGGTGGCCCTGCTGGGAAGGAGACAGGGACGCCAGACTGCGCTGAGACCCAGTTCCAACTGCACTGAAACCCAGTTCCAGGCGAGAATCTGGGAGTCCAGATTCATTAGGGGAGGGACTGGACTGTTTGGCAGTGGGCGAAACTCCAGGGCGCGTTTCTCTCAGAGGTGTTTGCAAGGAATACAGAGGGACACAGACACAGGAACCTCATAGGGCGGGGCTGACAGGAAGCCAAGGTTGTAGGCTCCACCCTGTAGCTCCGCCCCAGCCAAGCTGAGCAGAAGCTTTTTCCTGCTGAGTGCCTCAGGTAGTGGCTGACCCACACTGCATTGGAGACCCAGAAACGAGGGCATCTAGTGGTTGGTGGGAGATGACACCAGATTTCAATCACTTGCATAAGGGAGGCATTCTAGAGGCAGACTCAGTGAGCGCCAAGGCATTGCTGCATCAAGACCCGGCCCACAAACATGTCTCCTGCACAGCAACTCTTCCTATATGGACAAAGAGGGTCCTCACGGCCAATTGGCCTGGAGGACAATTCCTCCCAGTGACACCAACAACAATCAAGACTTAACTGTACAAAGGAGGACCAAGATGGAGACATAGGGCGGCAGCCTGATCGTTGCCTACCACAACAATATTGAGACTACGACGGGAGAGCAGAGCAGACACCAGCCAGAAAGACCGGGGGGCTGGCTGAGCAGATGCTCTACAACTAGAATAAAAGAGAGGGGTACGCAGGATGATGCTGATGCCGGTGACCCAAAGTCCACACTTTAAGAACTATGGCTCAGGCGACACAATGGTGGCCAGGAACGTGCTCGGCGCAGTTCCCCCGGCGGTCTCCGGCTGAGGGGACGGCTCCACTCGCTGCCGAGCACGGACAGACGAGCCCCTGGGAGACATGGGGTGGGAGACTCCGTGCTTGCTGACCTCCGAGTCCTTCAAGAATCTCAATGCCCCGAAGTGGCCAGGTGTGCACGCTCAGCGACTGGCCACCGTTGCAGACCCAAGGGCCGACGCAGCGACACCGGACCAGCCCACCGCCGGGCACCGGGCACACCGGAGCCTTGCCGAGCCCGCCGCCCAACGAGTTCTGCGGCAGCCGCCCTGGAGCTCTGAGAAAATGACCGAAGGAATTGCTGAGAGGGAATTGACCAACAGGAATTGGGATCAGGAAGACGAAACCCCGCTGAGACCCGAGTCCAGGCGAGCCTGCGAGCCTCTGGGCTCAGATGTGGTCACACGCCTCTGGGTCTAGGTGAGGCCTCACGCCCCTGGGTTTGGGTGAGGCCACGCGCCCCTGGGTCCAGGTGAAGCTGGATTCCGGGTTCGGGTGAGGCCATGTACCCCTGGGTCCGGGCGAATCTGAACCCTGGGTCCGGGTGAGGCCGTGGGCCCCTGGATCCGGGTAAGGCTGGGTCCCGAGTACGGGTGAGGCCGTGAGCCCCTGGATCCGGGTGAGACCACGCGACCAGGGGTCTGAGAGAGGTAACGCGCCCCTGGGTCCGGGTGGCTTCGTGCACCTAGGTCCAGGTGAGGCCACGTGCCCCTGGGTCTGAGAGAGGCCACGCACCCCTAGGTCCGGGCGAGACCATGTGTCACTGGATCCGGTTGGGGCCTCGTGCACCTAGGCCCGGGTGGGGCCGCGTGCCCCTGGGTCTGGGGGAGGCCAGGCGTCCCTGGGTCCGGGTGAGACCATGTGTCCCTGGATCCGGGTGAGGCCTCGTGCGCCTAGGCCCAGGTGAGGCCACGTGCCCCTAGGTCTGGGGGAGGCCAGGTGTCCCTGGGACCGGGTGAGACCGTGTGTCCCTGGATCCGGGTGAGACCTCGTGCACCTAGGCATGGGTGAGGTCACGTGCCCCGGGGTCTGAGAGGCCAAGCGTCCCTGGGTCCGGGTGAGACCATGTGTCCCTGGATCCGGGTGAGGCCGCGTGCACCTAGGCCCGGGTGAGCCCAAGTGGCCCTGGGTCTGGGAGAGGCCAAGCGTCCCTGGTTCCGGGTGCGACCATGTGTCCCTGGAGCCGGATGAGGCCTCGTGCACCTAGGCCCGGGTGAGGCCACGTGGCCCTGGGTCTGGGAGAGGCCAAGCGTCCCTGGGTCCGGGTGAGACCATGTGTCCCTGGATCCGGGTGAGGCCTCGTGCACCTAGGCCCGGGTGAGCCCAAGTGGCCCTGGGTCTGGGAGAGGCCAAGCGTCCCTGGGTCCGGGTGAGACCATGTGTCCCAGGATCCGGGTGAGGCCTCGTGCACCTAGGCCCGGGTGAGCCCAAGTGGCCCTGGGTCTGGGAGAGTCCAAGCGTCCCTGGGTCCGGGTGAGACCATGTGTCCCAGGATCCGGGTGAGGCCTCGTGCACCTAGGCCCGGGTGAGCCCAAGTGGCCCTGGGTCTGGGAGAGGCCAAGCGTCCCTGGGTCCGGGTGAGACCATGTGTCCCAGGATCCGGGTGAGGCCTCGTGCACCTAGGCCCGGGTGAGCCCAAGTGGCCCTGGGTCTGGGAGAGGCCAAGCGTCCCTGGGTCCGGGTGAGACCATGTGTCCCAGGATCCGGGTGAGGCCTCGTGCACCTAGGCCCGGGTGAGCCCAAGTGGCCCTGGGTCTGGGAGAGGCCAAGCGTCCCTGGATCCGGGTGAGACCATGTGTCCCTGGATCCGGGTGAGGCCTCGTGCACCTAGGCCCGGGTGAGCCCAAGTGGCCCTGGGTCTGGGAGAGGCCAAGCGTCCCTGGGTCCGGGTGAGACCATGTGTCCCAGGATCCGGGTGAGGCCTCGTGCACCCAGGCCCGGGTGAGCCCAAGTGGCCCTGGGTCTGGGAGAGGCCAAGCGTCCCTCGGTCCGGGTGAGACCATGTGTCCCTGGATCCGGGTGAGGCCTCGTGCACCCAGGCCCGGGTGAGCCCAAGTGGCCCTGGGTCTGGGAGAGGCCAAGCGTCCCTCGGTCCGGGTGAGACCATGTGTCCCTGGATCCGGGTGAGGCCGCGTGCACCTAGGCCCGGGTGAGCCCAAGTGGCCCTGGGTCTGGGAGAGGCCAAGCGTCCCTGGGTACGGGTGCGACCATGTGTCCCTGGATCCGGATGAGGCCTCGTGCACCTAGGCCCGGGTGAGCCCAAGTGGCCCTGGGTCTGGGAGAGGCCAAGCGTCCCTGGGTCCGGGTGAGACCATGTGTCCCTGGATCCGGGTGAGGCCTCGTGCACCTAGGCCCGGGTGAGCCCAAGTGGCCCTGGGTCTGGGAGAGGCCAAGCATCCCTGGGTCCGGGTGAGACCATGTGTCCCTGGATCCGGGTGAGGCCGCGTGCACCTAGGCCCGGGTGAGCCCAAGTGGCCCTGGGTCTGGGAGAGGCCAAGCGTCCCTGGGTCCGGGTGCGACCATGTGTCCCTGGATCCGGATGAGGCCTCGTGCACCTAGGCCCGGGTGAGCCCAAGTGGCCCTGGGTCTGGGAGAGGCCAAGCGTCCCTGGGTCCGGGTGAGACAATGTGTCCCTGGATCCGGGTGAGGCCTCGTACACCTAGGCCCGGGTGAGCCCAAGTGGCCCTGGGTCTGGGAGAGGCCAAGCGTCCCTGGGTCCGGGTGCGACCATGTGTCCCTGGATCCGGATGAGGCCTCGTGCACCTAGGCCCGGGTGAGGCCACGTGGCCCTGGGTCTGGGAGAGGCCAAGCGTCCCTGGGTACGGGTGAAGCCAGATCCTGGGTCCGGGTGAGGCTGTGCGCCCCTGGATCCATCCGGGTGAGGCTGGGTCCCAGGCCCGGGTGAGACCACGCGCCCCTTGGGTAGGGGTGAGGCCACGTGCCCCTTAGTCTGGGTGACGCCGTGCCCCTGGGTTCGGCCGAGACCAAACCAGAGGGAGTCGGACCTCCATTACCACCATTTGTCCACCATCCAGAGCTGAGGGGTCAGTGCTGACTTGTACACATAAGGAACTGGTGGACATTGAAATTGAGTCTCAAAAGAACTGTTGGTCCAGGGGGAAGCTCGCTACAGATTGATTCTTTGCCTGTCAGCATAACTATTATTGCTTGTCTCACATTCAGTTCTTATTAGTATATATCTAGTGACATATGATCTCGCTCATCTAGGGGAAATGATGAACAACATAGACTGAGGAACAAGAACAGAACCAGAAGCAAGGAGGCATCGATCGGACTATCGGGCCTCAGAGGGAGGAGAGGGGAGGGTAGGGGGAGGGTGGGGGGGAGGGGGAGAGTTCAACCAAAGGACCTGTATGCATGCATATAAGCCTATCCAACGGTTAAGTTCAACAGGGGATTGGGGCATGCGTGGGGAGAGGGGTGGGATGGGAATGGGGGGATGAGGACAAATATGTGACACCTTAATCAATAAAGAAATTAAAAAAAAAAAAAAAAAAAAAAAAAAAGCCTACTTTAAACAGGATATCTGGAGTAAAATTATCTGGTCTCCCTCACATTTGTTTCTTTTATCTATTGCCTCCCCAAGACTGAGATTTATTCCTAACATATAGTAGATGCTTATTAAATATTTTTGAATGAAGAAATTACATAGCAGAAACCAAGGCCCAGAGAGGTTAAGGGGCTTGCTCATAGTCACAGAGGCCATGGAAACCCAGATCTTTTAGGCTCCTAATTTGGTGAAGTGCTGCCAGTTGCTCCTCATAACCCATTGAAATGGCCTCATTAGGTTGCCAAGCACTACTTATGCCAGCATTCCTAGCTGAATGAGAAATTCTCTAGGAATACTGAGGAACCATTCCTGGACTGCTGAGAGTGATGAAACCCACATAGGTTTGTCAGAAGAGTCAAGATGCATTTGTTTTGTTTTGTTAATCCTCACCTGAGGATATTTTTCCATTGATATTTTAGAGAGAGTGGAAGGGAGGGGGAGAGACAGAGAGAGAAACATCGATGTGAGAGAGACACATCAATTGGTTGCCTCCCATATGTACACCAACCAGGGCCCAGGGATTGAGCCTGCAACCAAGGTATAGCCTTTGCCCGGAATCAAACCTGGGACCCTTCAGTCCTTGGGCCAACACTCCATCCACTGAGCCAAACTGGCTAGGGCTCAAAGTGTATTTTTATAAAAAATATATTATTTATTGATTTTTTACAGAGAGGAAGGGAGAGGGACAGAGAGCTAGAAACATCGATGAGAAAGAAACATCGACCAGCTGCCTCCTGCACACCCCCTACCGGGGATGTGCCCGCAACCAATGTACATGCCCTTGACCGGAATCGAACCTGGGACCTTTCAGTCCGCAGACCGACGCTCCATCCACTGAGCCAAACTGGCTAGGGCTCAAAGTGTATTTTTATAGGCACCAGAGAGTAGGTTTATCTTGACTGGTGACATCTTTCCTGCCTGCCTTCCTAGGGTGTATCTACTTTGGTGCTGAAGGCCCAGGGGGATTTAGGTTCAATTGTTTTTTTTGTGTGTTTTTTTTTTTACTAAATATACTTATTGATTTCAGAGAGGAAGGGAGAGGGAGAGAGAGATAGAAACATCAGTGATGAGAGAGAATCATTGATCGGCTGCCTCATGCATGTTCCCCACTGGGGATCGGGCCCACAACCCAGGCATGTGCCTTTGACCAGAATCGAACCCGGGACCTTTCAATCCACAGGCCAACACTTTATCCACTGAGCCAAACCAGCTAGGGCTAGGTTCAGTTTTTAAATTTTTCCCTACCACTCTCCATAATCGAAGCCACATCTGCCTTTAGTTCTCTTGGCCAACCTTTCTCCATGGCCTCAGCCTCAATTTCACTTCCTTGTGACTGCTGGCCTCTCCCTGCTCCACTATGAGACTCTTATTTTGATTGGAGGCAGAAAAGTTACACTCGGAGACTGATTCTGTCTTTTCCAGCAATTTATTTAGCACAGGTTCACTGTGAGAATTATAATAATTTTAGGAGCCATTAGCACACAGGATAATATATCTCCTAATAAGGCAAATAAAGAAATAACATACTCCAAACAAATGACAGATTAATCACAGGCAAGGGGAGGCAAAAGGAATAAAGTCCAAATTTAGAGGTGTACTGTTTATAGGAGTTTGGTTTCTTGGGAGAGATGGCGAAACCACCTGCAAGCTGACTTTCAGCTACTAGAGCAAAATGGAAGTCCCTTGTTGCTAGAGCACGTTGCTAGGGGATGAAGACGGCCAGTGTTGGCAGACAAGCTATGCTGCCCTGAGGGCTATCACTCCAGGGACCATTACACAGTTTAGTGCCGCCACCCACCAAAGAATCCCTTTGGCCATTGCAGGAGCAAGCATTTCAAGATCTCTGGAGAACTCCTTAAGTCGGCAAAGCATCCACTTACCCAAACCAAAACTCTCGAACAGTCCTCATAAACTTTCCGTTTTTATAGTCTAAATGTCCCTTGGCCATAGGTGGGTTAAAACAATGTTACCTGTCATAAACAGATGGATTTGAAATCGGATCAAACCAATACACAGACTCCCACCTCTCTGTTGGACAATCGCTGGTTTTCCAGCCTGTCTCTCGGTGGGCTGCAAGAAAGCTGAGGGCTGGAATGCTTTCTTGCTCCCTTTTGTATCTTCAGGTCCCAGCACAAGGGGCAGCTGGTTTTAATCGAAGGCTTTCTTTTGAAGAATCAGCTTCTCTTCTCTACTCACATTTTTAGCCATATTGTTTTAGGAAAGGGTTTAGAGGAGAGTATCTGGATACACCAATGTACCCCCTTCGGGGCTGGAGCCTGTAGAAATAGGGCGGGCATTCTGAAAAGAAGGAGAACGCCAGGCATTGGGACACAAGGAGGACCAGATACTACATGCTCCTGGAAATCAAAGAGATACATAAGGCTTTGGAGAAAAATGGAATAAAACACAATTACACGCACATGCATATGAGCACATGCATACAAACAGACACAGAGACTTTATCTGAATTACGTGGTATTATACAACTTTAAAAAAGAACAAGGCACCTCGGCCTTGTTGGAGCATCGTCCCAGACATTAAAAGATTGCAGGTTTGATCCCCGGTCAGGGCGCATAAAGGAGATAGCTAATGAATGTTTCTCTCTCACATCAATGTTTCTCTCTGTCTCGTTCCCTTCCTCTCTCTCTAAAATCAATTTTAAAATATAGGCATTTCTAAATGTACTGGTCTCCAAAATATTGTTTAATAAAATAGGCAAGATGCAGAACAGTAAAATATGCTACTATTTGGATGTACAAAGATTATCATCAGCCAGGTATAAGAAGTTAACAGTGGTTGCCTGGAAGACAGAGAACTAAAGGCTGGAAAACAAGAATGTAAGGGAGAAAAAAAGAGTGGAAAGGACAATTAATTTTTGTGGTTGTTCTCTTTTATGCTATTTGACCTTTTTGTTGTTGTTGTTAAATATATTTTTATTAATTTCAGAGAAGAAGGGAGAGAGAAACATCAATGATGAGAGAGAATCATTGATCAGCTGCCTCCTGCATGCCCCACACCTAGGATAGAGCCCGAAACCCAGGCATGCACCCTGACCAGAATTGAACCTTGACCTCCTGGTCCATAGGTTGATGATCAACCACTGAGCCACGCCAGCCAGGCTGCTATTTGACATTTTTATCATGCTTATGTGGGATAGGGATTTCCCCTCTTTTTCCTCATAATTCTTCTGGATGATCTAATAATCAAATTGACATGAGACAGATTAACTGGAGGAAACCATATAACCAAAATTAATTATATATGTACATACCAGGGTTCCATAAGACTATAGGACGCCAGAACAAATGGGGCAGTTGGGGCTTCTAGGCCATCTTGAGCTAAGGAGAAAGGGGAATAGTAGCTTGGACTTCAAAGGGAAGGTGGGCAATTCACAGGTAGATGAGAAGGAGCAAACATTTGGTGAACAAATTCTTGCCAGGGCCACCCAGAAACAGTGGGACACAGTGGGGAGTCTAACAACAAGATTGCTGGTTCCTCCCTGACTGCCACACTTAGTTCATCTTAAAATACAATTATCTATGATAATAGATCCCTTACTGAAGCAGATCCTCTATCTAAATTCTTTTAGACAGTTAGGGTAAGGTCCAAGTTTCTTCCGGTGTCTTTTGTTTCTTAAAAATAAAAGGTTTTAAAATAATCAATATCCTAATAAAGGCATATTTTGATGTGTCAAACTCTGCTCCTCCTCACTCACGTATTACTATATCATACCATATCAAAGGGCTGTAATTTAGCAGGAGGTACTACTGTCATTGAGAAAGGAGAGGCAAAAAAGCAAGAGGAAGGGGTGGAGCCGAGTGCGGGAGTGAGCCTGTGTGGCAATGAAGGCACTAGAAGGACAGGATGTAGGCTCAGGAACCAGCCTTGCAAAGTGAGAAGGCTGATTACATTGTACTTTAAGCACAATTTCTCTTCAATCCTATTAACTTGCACCACTAGAAACGGTGTCATCCACTACAGAAATATAAGTTGAATGTTGAAAAATAATAAATCAGGTACTTTTAAAACCAATTAGTGCTGGTATGCAGGGTTAGGTAGATCAAAGATTGTAGTCCTGGCTCCCAAGGGGTTCGGGTGTGACTCTGCCCTGTGGAATGTGAGCAATTCATCAACAAAGGCACTCACTGCCCTGCCCTGTTTGTTGTTGTGGACAAGCCACGGAGACTCCAATTTAACCTGTTTTCATAAATACGGAAGATAATGTAATGTCATTAGATTCACATTTTAAAGTTGTACACTTGAAACCTACAGAATTTTATTAACCAATGTCACCCCATTAAACGCAATTAAAACAAATACTTTCTGGCTCATTAAGAAGACATCGGAGGAAGAAATGTCCCAAACTCTGGTGCCAGTGGCCTGTTGGCAGTTTCACCCCACCTCACCATATTACGGAGCTTTTACTGGAGAGCCTGGATTCAGCTCCTTAGGCAGCTCACAAGGCCTTACCTTCGCAAAACAAATTCCAACTGCAAAGGGAATTCCTTTAGCTAAAAAAAGTGGTCTCCATCACATCCTTTTTCTTCAAGCAAACTCAAACCAAAGAATTGACTTTCTTGAGCTTCTGCATCTTTTTAAAAAATTTGTCTTCATTGTTGAAAGTATTGCAGATGTTCCTCCCTTTTTTCCCCTATTGACTCCCTCCACCTTGCACCCCCTGCCAACTTCTGCATTTTAAGTCTTCATTTCAAAATATAGGTAGACTAGAGGCCCAGCGCATGAAATTCGTGCATGGGGGGGGGGTCCCTCAGCCCAGCCTGCACCCTCTCGAAATCTGGGACCCCTCAGGGGATGTCCGACTGCTGGTTTAGGCTTGTGGGACCGGGCCTAAACAGGCAGTGTGACATCCCTCTTGAAATCTGGGGCTGCTGGCTCCTAACCACTCACCTGCCTGCCTGCCTGATCGCCCCCTAACCACTTCTACCTCTGCCCCGCTGCTGTGGCTTCATCCAGAAGGTCGTTCGGCTGTCCAGTCTAATTAGCATATTATGCTTTTATTATTATAGATAAGGCAGTTTGGCTTCTTGCACTAACTTTTGATTCTTAAATCAAACTGAGCTCACCGTTTGAGAGCAGTCTTGAAATACCTATGCAAATGAAAGGGGAAGTTGGTAGGTACAGGATAGGTCTGGACAACCAAAACCTGGATTGCTCAACACTGGTGGGGACTGGAGTGAAATGTGAAATGACTTCCTCATACTCAGTCCTCCAGATGGGTCCAGAGGCAGATAGATGTTTCTTTTACAAGATCGAAAGTCACACTGTCAGAGGGTTCAGGGATGTTCCATTGAGAATAAACTTTCAGATTGAAATCAGCAAGTATTTGTTAAGTGTCTTCTCAATAGTTTTTTAGTAATTTAAGCTGGGGTTCCAGTAGAGCTAAGAGAAATTCATACAAGGCAGTGTTTCTCAAATTCCAATAAGATGCAGACTCTTTGGAGGGTAAAAAAATTATTCCCAGAATCTTGAGAATATTCATTTCTTTGTTCACTCAGCAACAGTCCCAGGCAACTGGAATAAATGGTGGGGATACAGAGGTGAACAAAACAATGTGATTCCTACAGCATATGCTGCAGAGGAAGAAAGTCTTTAATGAAGTCATCTCATGATTAACTGTAAATTACAGCTAAGTGCCATAAGGTGGGGCGCCGGATGCTCTGGAAGTAAATAATAATGGGGGAATTGACTGAGAGGGGAAAGCAAACTTTTCCCTAAGGAGGGGAAAACGTGGCTAAGTCTGAAGGAAGATTAAGGGAGGCAAAGAGTGGGAGTGTTACAGGAGAGGGGAGGGGCTCATCTCCCCCAGGTTGCTAGTGGGAGTGGGGTTCTTGGGGTGCCGCTAGAATAGCATTTTGGAGGCCCCCATGGGAGGATGAGATATAGTAGAAAGCTTTATTTCCATGGAATTACACCCCATGTCCCTTAGCCCAGTCATAGAAGTGTAGCTGGGGTTCCAGTAGAGCTTAAATCAGAGCTGCTGTCCAGAGTTTCCTCTCCGTGTTGGAGCCGGGTCCAGCATCAGGCTAGCTTAGCTTGTGTTTCCCGTTGCAGTCCATTAGTCCATTGCATGTGGGGTCTGCACGGCCATGGCTCAAAGGGGCGAATACAAGAAAGCCAAGCCCGAGCCATGCAAGCAACAAGAGTCCCAAGAGTGGCCCGGCCAGCCTGGGTCAGTGGCTGAGCATCGGCCTAAAAATCAGGAGGTCATGGCTCAATTCCCGGTCAGGGCACATGCCCAGGTTGCGGGCTTGATGCTCAGGTTGCGGGCTTGATCCCCAGTGTGGGGTGTGCAGGAGGCAGCCGATCAATGATTTCCTGTCATTATTGATGCTTCTATTTCTCTCTCCCTCTCCCTTCCTCTCTGAAATCAATAAAAATATGTTAAAAAAAAAAAAAAAAAAAAGAGGGAGTCCCAAGAGTGCAAGAGAGCAAACACCTTTGTTTAGGGGATTATGTATTCTCAAATGTTCAGTGTACTTGCTGTGGCCACACCCATTCTGGCCAACCATCTCTGTCCCCAGGTATGATTGACAGACACCTTCCGTAGTCACCCCAACTTTCCTGGGCATGTGTCTATCTTCCCTTTATTGGATCCCTGGGGAGTTCGAAATTGCAGCTTCCCAATTAAGCTGCCCATATGACATGCCTACAAGGTCTGGCCTTTTCCCTTTGCTCCTTTCCTATTATTAATAGCTAGCTCATTACAATGCTATCAGGGGCAAGGGTCCTGTGGCAGGAGGGAGCATGGCCATTTGTACCTGAGTTTGTTTATTTAATCTTCCTAATAGCCAAATGAAGTAGGTCTATTATTATATGCATTTAACAGATGAGGAAACTGAGGCTCAGTCCTACCAGATTGCAAACTCCTTGGGGAGAGCATACAGGTATGGTGTTTATTTTTATACCTCCCACAGTAGACACAGGGCCTTGCTCTGAGTGAGTCTTCAGCAAAAGTGTATTCGGTCCCTTCGCCTGAATCCACATAGCCAGCAAGTTACTGAAACAGGGACTCCAACACCACCTGTTTAGGACAATAGCCCCTGTGCCTTCCATACCACATAACTCCTGCCTTCCAGCCTCCCTGAGTTCCTTTCCTCCAGGATTTTAGTTAATTCTGTGTGTTCTAGGGATATACAATTTATGGCCTAACCTTACATGGCAGCAAATGTTTTAAAAAAATTCTGTATTCAACTTTGAAAAACCATTAAGTCATCTGTTATTTGAAAAAAAAGAAAAAACACACCTGACTCTGCATATGATTAAATGGCCTTGAGGATGTAACACAAGCCAACCAAAGCACAAAAACCCCGAGTTCACCCTGCAACAACATCCTGAAATTGTGTCTCCACTTCCACTTTGATTCTGTGAACGAGCTTCCCAGGTGTTACTTCCCAGTGATGACATGACTCAGTATCTGGAGCTCTGGACTGCTCCGAACAGGGAGGACGCTATCTTAACACACTTCAGTCCAGGCAGCGTAATGGAGGGCCTCTGAAACAGTAAACGATGCATTTTACACTGCAACCCAGTACAAAGGGGTGTTTGTGTGTCTGCTTTTATAATATAAGCTGAAGTCAAAATGTGATGGAATAACACCCTTATTATGTGTGATGCACTCTGATGTTTTCTAGCCCATTCCTATTTTTTATTCTATTTTATTTTGTTTTAAGAATTGTAGTTGCAATCCACCAAGTTAATTTCACCCCCCGTTGAATCTTGCAATTTGAGAAACATTGGCCCAATACATACGCAGAAGTTGATACTCCTTGAGTACAGTAACACAAACAGTTTATGCACCCGTGTCCCTAGCACCTATCACTCCTTTTTCCCTCCTGAATAAATGAGGGGGTGAAAACCTACCATGTGCAAGTGAACCGGCCAAAACTAAGAGCCAAAGCTATGAGGATCCTTGCCATGGTGGAGCTTGGAGCCTACTGAGGGAGACAGACTTTCAACCAATATTAAATTAAATTTAAAAAATTTAAAAAATTACAAATTGCTATAAGAATGTCAGTCAGGTAGATGTACCTTAATGTGTGGGGTCAAGGGAGACATCTCTCAGAGTAGGACACATCTAAGCTGAGACCTAAAGTCCAAGTAGGCGTTAGCTACGTAGGATCTGAGAGGCAAGGGAATGGGTAGAGCATTCCAGGCAGAGGAAAGAGCATTCATGTCAATGAACAGAGGCAAGGAGTTGGGCACGTTAACACGTCTCCCCAAAGAGGGGCTGGAGCTCTGCTGTTTCTGTCCCCACTTTTTATTTTATTTTTATTGATTGATTTGAGAGGGAGAGAGAGGAGGGGGGAAAGAGAAAGAGACATGAGAGACATGGATTTGTTGTTTCACTTATTTATGCATTTATTAGTTGTTTCTTTAAAAAAATGCTAGTATATATATAGCCCTAGCTGGTTTGGCTCAGTGGATAGAGCGTCGGACTGCGGACTGAAGGGTCCCGGGGTTTGATTTCAGTCAAGGCCACAAGCCTGGGTTTCAGGTTCAATCCCCAATATATTTTTATTGATTTCAGAGAGGAAGGGAGAAGGGAGAGAGAGATAGAAACATCAATGATGAGAATCATTGATCGGCTGCCTCCTACATGTCCCCAGTGGGGATCAAGCCCACAACTCGGGCATGTGCCCTGTCTAGGAATCAAACTGTGACCCCCTGGGTCATAGGTCGACGCTCAACCACTGAGCCACGCCTTGCTTCTTATATGTGCCCTGAGCCGGGATCAAACTGAAACCTTAGCATATTGGGAGGATGCCAGGGCTATGTCCCCACTTTTCCTATGGAAGCCCCAGTATTCCCTGCTCCACCTCGGCCTGGGTGGAGCCAATCAGAAATCTTCATTTCCCTGGCCACAGTGATGAATGTGATTAGTTCGGGGAGGAGCAAGTGACCTCAACTGGACCAGCTGAAGTCATCTTTGGTATGTGAAAAGGATCTCTTTTTCTCTACGACTGCAGATGCAAGATTAAGTGAAGCCTGAACTCTCTTCCATTGTATAAGGAGACCAGATCAGAAAATGAAGTTGACATCAACAAATCAACAAACGACAAGTGCTGGCGAGGATGTGGAGAAAAAGGAACCCTCCTGCACTGCTGGTGGGAATACAGACTGGTGTAGCCACTGTGGAGAACAGTATGGAGTTTCCTCAAAAAACTAAAAATGGAACTCCTATTTGACTCAGTAATCCCACTTCTAGGACTATATAACAAGAAACCAGAAACACCAATCAGAAAGGATATATTCACCCCTATGTTCATAGAAGCACAATTTACCATAGCTAAGATTTGGAAACAGCCTAAGTGCCCGTCAGCAGATGAGTGGATTAAAAAACTGTGGTACATCCACACAATGGAATACTACGCCGCTATAAAAAAGAAGGAACTTTTACCATTTGCAACAGCATGGATGGAACTGGAGAGCATTATGCTAACTGAAATAAGCCAGTCAGAGAAAGATAAATATCACATGATCTCACTCATATGTGGGATATAATGATCAACATAATTTGATGAACAAGAATAGATCCAGAGACAAATGGCAGGGGAGGTGGGGGGGTTAGAGAGCAACCATAGGACTTGTATGCATGCATATTAGCATAACCAATGGACACAGACACTGGGGCGGTGGGGGATTGCCTGGGGTGGGAAAGTGGGGAGGGGGGTCAATTGGGGAAAAAGGAGGCATATGTAAAACTTTAGACAATAAAAAAAGAAAGAAAGAAAATGAAGTTAAAATACAGAGAAAAGGAGAGCAATCAGCAGGAGCAAGAGAGAGAAAGAGAACATCATTTGAAACTCTGAGTCCACACAGGCCTGAAAGCCAGCAGATTAGCAACACTTCGAAAGTGTTTGAGCAAATAACTTCACTCTCCCCGAGTGCTGGTTTTAGTTGGGTCTCTGTTCTTGTAACTGACTACAAGTATGAAAGAAAGAGTAGAAAGTCAATTAATTTATTTTTTTAAAGAGAAACAAGCCCTGCCTTGGCTGGTGTGGCTCAGGTTAGAGCATCAGCCCTCGAACCAAAGGGTCTCAGGTTCGATTGGTGGTCAAGGGCATGCACCTGGGTTGCAGGTTCCATCACCGCCCCTGGTCCAAGTGTATGTGGGAGGCAATCAATCAATGTGGCTCTCTCACATCGATGTTTCTCTCATGCGCTTTCTCTCTCTTTCTCTTTCCCCCTCTTTCCCTCCCTTCCACTCTATCTAAAAAAAAAAATCAGTAAAAAAATATCCTCAGGTGGGCATGAACAAAACAAAACAAAACAAAAAAGAACAAGTAGCTCAGTTGGTTAGAGCGTGGTCCCAAACCAAGGTTCTGGGTTTGATCAGGGCACATATAAGAATCAACCAAGGAATGCATAAATAAGTGGAAAAAAAACAACAACAAAATAAATAAATGAGTGGAACAACAAAATTGATCTTTCTCTCTCTCCCTTCCTGTCTCTCTCTCAAATCAATAAATAAAAATAAGAAGAGACACAATTCTTCCATGAATGAAAAATTTGCCTGGACTATGCGAGATTTCAAAGGTTCCAATTTATGAAATTGGTGACTTTTTTTAAAATTTTTTTTTTACTTTATTTTTTAAAAATATTTTTATTGATTTTCATAGGAAGAGGAAGGGAGAGGGAGAGAAAGAAACATGGATGTGAGAGCAGAACCTAGACAGCCTGGGATGAAGCCGGCAACCCTGGCATGTGCCCTGACTGGGAGTGGAACCAGCAACTTTTTGGTGCTCTGGATGACTGACTGAGCCAGACTGGCCAGGGCTTTTTCTATAAAAATAAAATAAAATAATTGATTGATTTTAAAGAGTGAGGAAGTGCGGGGGGGGGGGGGGGAGGGGGGAGAAGAGAGAGAGAGAGAGAGAGAGAGAGAGAGAGAAAAATTAATTTATTGTTCCACTTATTTATGCATTCATTGGTTGATTCTTGTATGTGCCCTGACAAGGGATTGAACCTGAAATCTTGGCATATTGGGATGATGCTCTAACCAACTGAGCTACCCAGCCAGGCTCTTCTTCTTCCTTTTTTCTTTTGTATTGACTGTGTGGAGAAATGTTAAAGGAGTTTATAAAGAAAGCAGGGAAGCTATGATATAGTCTTAGCTATAAGTATCTAGAGGTGATGAGAAGCAAACATAATTTTGGTCGAGGTGCTAGGACTTGGTCTTAGATTAGATAGAGATAAGGGGCTAAACTGTCAAGATGAATGAATAAAATAGATAATTTAATACCTGCTGAGTTCAACAGCCACAGAGCAATTGGTATATCTTGGACAACCTGGAGCTAAGACAGCAGAGCCTAAGACAAGGCCTGCCTTCAAGGAGCTTACAGCAGGGGAGATCCTACAATCAGAAAAAAAAAAAAAAGAAACAAACAAAATCCAAGAACCCCAGAAATAGGGAAGTGCTCACCTAGAGTTAAGAGAATTAGTTTTGTTTTCCTTCTAGACCTGAGGTGGAGGGTGGGGGTGGGGGGCTGAGCCTTGCCTTTGTATAACAGGATTTGTGTTAACTGGTAATCTAGACTCTCAGTCTCCAAGGCCATTAGGAAAGCATTTGGCATGGGGAGGGCACTAGGTGAGGGGAAGGAAAAAACATGGGGGCAAAATGTACGCAGGATGGGAGCCTACACTGAACTTCACTGTTATTAACAAGTCAAATGGGATACCCAGAAACAAGGGGTATGAGAGTAGGTGTTCTCCAAGTGCAGCAACAAGGCAGCTATCTCAGAGGCCATAGAACTGAAAGGCTCTCAAACCGGGCTAACGCCTCAAATTACATCCTTTATTGAAGCACACATAGGGAAGAGCAAGGGGAAAGGGATGGGGTAGGTTACCTCACTTAGGGTAGGATGCAGAGGGGTGCAAGCATGACAGGACCTGAATTCTGGGGGACACGATATTTGTATGTTGTCTCTTGGCCACATCAGCCTTCCCTGCGAATGGTGCCGTTAATAAGGACCAGAGGTGAGGTCTGAACAACGGCGTGCCCGTAGATAGACGTCTCCCTGGATCAATAGCACACCAATGCCAAAGAAATACACAGCCCAGTATACCTGGCCATTGAGGTAGCTCACCAATTAGCCAGCTGATCAGCTATAGATTTCATTTGTAGATTTTGGGGAGAGGATTGGGCCAGAATGGTTGTCCTCCTCCACATTAAGACTTCATGCATGAATATTTAGGGTCTCATGAATATACAGAGTTCCAGTGCCTCATGTATGTTCAGGACCTCAAAAGTGGTAGGGAACTCTTGGTCCTTCCAGCCTATGTTTATGTAGAATTACTATCTTCACTTACCAGATTTCTAAGTGGCTTTGCCTTTATTTTACAAACTGTAAACTTGTTCATTTTCTAAAATAAATCAAAGTCTGTGAAAAGTTCACATTACAGTAGGACTTGCAGATATCCAAGTCAGAGCAACCTCTGTGAGTGGGGAAAGAAGACTTGGGGAGGGCTCTTTTTAACACCAAAGAGGGAAAGCACTTTCTCCCCCAGGGGCTGAACCCAGGCGGGGAGAGGGGCAGCCAGATCCTTCTAAGGGGTACTCAGGGGCCAGGGGCCAGAAGTGTGACAGGGAAGCAGCTAGGATAAGCAGATGCAGCCTAGCGTCCAACCCAGACAGGCGGGATTGCTGACACCCAAACCCTGAAGCTAGTAGCGACTTTCCCCTGAGGCCCCCTCAAGCAGGAGAATTCTGGGAAGAGGTGAGAGGAAGCCCAGCCAGGCCCAGCTCAGCGGGTCTAGCCTTCCGCCCAGTGAATAAGGACCAGCTCAAACCAGGACTCCCCAGGTTTCTTGCAAATCTGTAACTTCCTTAAAGTTAGTTATTTCTGTTACTCCTTATTTCCCTGCAGCTCAGCGGGTAACATGAATAGGGTTTAAGCAGAGAAAGGAGGAGGTGCCAGGGGGATCGGTTACGTATTTAAAAGCTGACCCGAGGTGGCTGTGAAGCCGAGAGAGCACCTGGGAGCCTGCGGGGAGAGCTAGGAAAACCGACCCCAGCCCCGTGGAGGTGTGAAAGCTGGATGGGGCTGGGTGGGGTGGGGTGGGGGGTGGGTGTGAGAGCTCTGACTGGCACAGTTCAGCTAACCCCTCAGAGAATAGCTGGGCTTTTCCAAACCGCTTTGCTTTGTAGTCAGAAGTGTAGGAACTGACTGCTGTGGGAAGAAGCTCGGCCCCCTCCCCTCCAGGCTCCTACCCTTCTCTCGGCTGCCTCTCTAATCACTGTACGTGCATTGTCTGTTCTCTGTAGGTCTCCCCAGACAGACCATGAGCATCCTGGGAGCAGGCACTGTGTCCGATTCACCTCTTTCTGCTTCACAATGTGGCCCAGCATGGGGCCTGACACTTGGAAGTTTCTCAAAGAGTTACTTGTTGAATGAATGAACAGATGAATGCTTTCTCCCGACTACACTGAACTCTAGAAGGGATTTACAAAGAGCGAAAAGCCTGTTGGCTGCTCTCAACTCCTTCCTCACGCTGAACTTACCCAGGATCCCAGGAGGCAGTGAGCCCCTAAGGTTTGTTTCAGTGTTTATGTACACTTTCCTGGGGATACAATTCTGGGTAACTAACCAGATTTTCAACGGGGGGTATGTCCCCCCAAAAGGGTAACAATAAGTCATTTGAGTAAGTAGCTCCAGGACAGAGATTTTATATACATGTTCTCAGCGTTGATTTTCCTGAATCAAATTACTTTTCTTCGCAACACTACTGTTCTCTTCTTGTCTAAAATCGTTTCAATTTGTTATTTTGTAATGTCAGGATCTCCTCCTGTTCACCTGCGTAAGTGATAACAACATGCTGATGGGATTCAGGACACGGTACCCTGAAATATGGCACGCTGGCATAGTAAATATTTAAAGCTGAAGGAATTTTTAAAAGTGGCAGAAGCAGGAGGGTCACTCTGACCTCCCTCCCCTTCTTCCCTGAAACAGGTAATAAAACTCTCGTGTGAAAGGTACCTGCCCTGCACCAGGAGAAAGGAGGACATTCATCTTCAGAGACAGGGAATTGGGGGGCGAGGCTGTATAAGCAAAACTTGTTAAACGAACCCTCATCTTCTTAGTTACTTCTTCACCACTTGCTATTTCTAGCCCAAATCCCTCGTCTTGTCAATTCTTCACAAATGCTCTGGTCACCACTTCAGGTCTTCATTCCCTTGTGAAGGCTCCTAGGTACATGTAAAATGTTAATAACACCTGTATGCTTTTCTCCTGTTACTCTGTTTTTGCCTGTTTAAATTTTCAGACCCAGCCAGGGGCCCTAAGATGGTGGAGTGAAACTTTTTCCTCCCTTTCAATGCCACATAATCTTTGAATCCTCCCAGCGCCTCCCTTCACTGCCTCAGCCAAGGCACCCTTCTTGGTTTCTTTCACACTTCTGGTTCTTCGGGCGGTTTTTTGCAGGTGGAAAGAATGGGTGTGGGGAGTGTTGGAAGTGAGACCTCAAGGAACCAGGAAGAGCTGCTGAGATATCCTGCTACCCAATTCAATATTCTTCGCACGTTTAGCAGCCTCCCCTCCCTCTGCATAACAATGGAAGGAAAGAGGAAGTGGGGAAAAAAATTAGGTCCTGTAATTGAGTTATAAGGGGTAATTACCCGGACCCAGGAGCTCCCAGAAAGGAACGCTAAAGCCAGCACACGAAGATGGCAGTTGGGGAAATTAGTAACAAATATTCACTGGTGTGGAGAAGCAAAACAAAAAACCCTCAGGGCTGAACTGGATAGGCACCGAGGACACGTGAGGTGGGCAGCAAGGCCTGGGCCAGGGCCACCAGGTTCAGGACAGGAGGAGAGAAAGCCACCAGCCAGGCCGGGATTTTGCTGCAGCTGCTGTGGCCTCATATTGAGTATCGGTGCCTCAAGGGAGAGATGAGTCAGTCCCAGCAGATCCAAGTTTAGGATAAGAGAGCCACGGGGAAGACACTGGGCAAATACCTTTCCAGTGAGAGCGCTAGCTGACCATTCCAATAAGGAATCCCACTAAGTTGGCCCTGGACCCTGCCCCACGGTCTCATTTGCATGCAGACTGAGCGTGAGGTGCTGTTTTAAACTCCCTTGCCTTCCTCTGCCAGGAGGTTTCAGCCAGATATGCCACCCTTCATTTGGTGTCATAGAGTTGTCCAAAGCCAAGGTTGACATAGTCACAAGGATAAGTGACAGATTATGGTTGCGAATGTCACATCTTGAAGCAGGAGGCAGGGAAAGGTCCTTGAAACCAAAGAATCTTCTCAGTCCTGGGCGTGGCTGGAAGTGCACAGTGAGTGTTGGTGCCTCCTGGGGGAGAGTGAGGAACTGGGTGGGGATCTGGCCAACTGGTGTCTGGTTCCTTTGAGGAAGGTAAGCTCCACCTCTCACTACTGACATTCATGCCTCTTGAAAGGATGGCAGGATTAGGGTGCATTACTCTGCCTAGGTCTACATGGAAACAGAAAGTGACCCAGAGCTGCCATTGGCCCAGTATGCAAGCTGTTAGCTCATGGTGGCTGCATTTGTGCTGCATGCTAGAGAGATTTCCCTTGTTGGGAAAAAGTTTGTGATGGGTGACGTTTCCCCCCGTTAAATTTTTATTTATTTATTTATTTATTTATTTATTTATTTATTTATTATTATTTTTTAAATATATTTTATTGACCTTTCACAGAGAGGAAGGAAGAGGGACAGAGAGTCAGAAACATCGATGAGAGAGAAACATCGATCAGCCGCCTCCTGCACACCCCACACCGGGGACGTGCCCGCAACCAAGGCACATGCCCCTGACCGGAATCGAACCCGGGACCCCCGAGTCTGCAGGCTGACGCTCTATCCACTGAGCCAAACCGGTCTTGGCAAATTTTTATTTATTGATTTGAGAGAGAGAGAGAGAGAGAGAGAGAGATTGACCCATTGTTCTACCTATTTATGTATTCATTGGTTGACTCCTGTATGTGTCCTGATCGGGGATTGAATCCACAACCTTGGCACATCTGGACAATGCTTCAACAGAGTTATCCGAGAGGGCTGGATGACTTTGATCATATGGTTTTGGGTTTGTTTTTCAATTATGGTAAAATATATTTACCATTTTAACCATTGCTAAATATACATTTTCTTTTTTAAAAATATATTTTATTGATTTTTTACAGAGAGGAAGGGAGAGAGAGAGAGAGTTAGAAACATCGATGAGAGAGAATCATCGATCAGCTGCCCCCTGCACGCCCCCCACTGGGGATGTGCCCGCAACCAACGTACGTGCCCCCGACCGGAATAGAACCCGGGACCCTTCAGTCCGCAGGCCGACACTCTATCCACTAAGCCAAACCGGCTTCGGCTAAATATACATTTTCTTTTATTTCTTTTTTAATCCTGGCCTGAAAATGTTTTCACTTATTTCAGAGAGAGAGAGGAAGGGAGAGAGAGAGAGAGAAACATTGATGTGGGGGAGAAACATTGATCAGTCAACTCCCAAACATGCCCTGACTCAGGATCAAACACAAAAACTGGGTATATGCCCTGACCAGGAATCCAACGTAGAATTCTTTGGTGCACAGGACATAGCTCCAACCAACGGAGCCACACTGGCCAGAGCTAAATATACATTTTAATGACATTAATTACAATCCCAATGCTGTACAAGCATCACCACTACCTATTTTCAAAACTTTTTCATCTAAACAAAACCTCTGTACTCATTGTGCTTGGTTTTTTGTTGTTGTTGTTGTTTAAGTAACATTTTCTCTAGAGTATGTTGGTCTCTGTGCTGGTAGGTGGGGCCCTAGTCAAGAGGTCTCTTCCCTTAAGCTTCTTTCATCACAGGATTGCTGCGAGGGGTTTTTCTGTGTAAACAGCATTTCTATGTCCCTTCTATCTATACACATTTATTTTTAGCAAAGTAGATATTATATCAAACTATTCCAAAACGTAGTGCTTAAAACGACAACACTTATGCTTGCTCAACTCATTTCTGTGAGTCATCCTTTGGGCAGAGTTCAGCTGGGCATTTGTTTTGCTGCCATCAACTAGGGTGTTCATGCCACTGCAGTCTTCTGGCGCTTCCCCTGGGGCTGGATGCTATCATATGGACTCATTCTATGAATGAGACATTCTGTGTCTGGTGCTGGCTATGGGCTGGGTGGTATATTTTCAGCATGCTCCCTATGCAGCTGAGTTTTTAAAAAAATCAAGAGAAAAAAGTCAAGACCCACTGTGCAAGTTGTGTTCAAGCTGCTGCCTGAATCATCTTTGCTAATGTCCCAGTGACCAAAGGAAGTCACATGGGGAAGCCCAGAGTCAAGGTGAGAGGGGACCTCATGAAAGACCAGATATAGGCAGGTGTGGTTCATTGAGTCCCTTATGGTAACCATCTACCACACTTGCATGCTATTTTGCATTTTTCTTTCCCCACAACAATATGTCTATTTTCCATGTTAATATGGTTATTATAATTACATTTGCAATGACTACTTAATAGTCAATCAAAGGTTTATGCCTAATTCAGCAATCCCTCTCCTGGGATATACCCGAAGAACTTGAACATATGGATGGACCTTGAGAATATTATGCTAAGTGAAATAAGCCAGACAGAAAAAGCTCAGAGCCATATGATTTCACTCAAATGTGGGATATAAAACTGAAACTTGTGGAAATAAACACCAGTGTGGTGGTTGCCAGAGGGAAGCAGGTGGGAGGTGTGGGGTGAAGAGGACCTAATGTATGGTGATGCAAGAAGATTTGACTTGGGTGGTGGGCACACAGTGTAATATACAGGTCTTGTATCATAGAAATCTACACCTGAAACCTATATGATCCTCTTAATTAATGTCACCCCAATACATTTAATAAAGAAAAGAAAATCTATGCCAAAATGTACTTAATCATTATTACCTTATTTTCCACATTTGTTTTCATTTTCACTATTTTATTTATTTATTTTATTTTTTAACTTCTTTATTGATTAAGGTATCACATATTTGTCCTCATCCCCCCATTCCCATCCCACACCCCTCCCCACACATGCCCCCACCCCCCTGTTGTCCTTAACTGCTGGTTAGGCGCATATGCTTGCACACAAGTCCTTTGGTTGATCTCTCCCCTTTACCCCCACCCTCCCCTACCCTCCCTCTGAGGCCCGACAGTGTGATCCATGCCTCGTTTCTGGGTCTGTTCTTGTTCATCAGTCTATGTTGTTCATTATTTCCCCTAGATGAGTGAGATCATGTGCTATTAGAAATACACTTATAAGAACCGAAAATGAGACAAGCAATAATGGTTATGCTGACAGGCAAATGAATCAGTCTGTAGTGAGTTTCTTTCTGGGCCAACAGTTCTTTTGAGACCCCATTTTCACTATTTTAAATGATTCATTAATTAAACAGATATTTACTGAGTATTTACTATGTTTAAGGAATTATTCAAGGGCAGTAGGAACACTCCTCACTTAGATTCTTTCCTAGGTGTGGGGGTAGATATGGATGAGGAAAGGCAGACAAAAGCATCTTTTCATTGAAGCATGCATTTACATGTTGGCGCAACTTTCATTCATTTGGTATACATTTATTAAGTACAAGATTTATACTAGAGCGATCAATAATAATTAGTTAGGAATCCAAATGGGTATCCAGAGAAAGGTCCCAGGCTGTAGACCTGCAGCCATGTTGTTGGTGCATAAATTGAGATCATGGCAATGTGCTGGCCAACCCTTCTTGGTCCACTGACTTTGAACAACTAAACTCTTGTTTTACCAAACCAGAAACAAAATATACTAACTGAGCATTCTTTATTAGGAAAATTGTATTATTTTTCTCTTTGTGATAGAAAAGGTTGGAATAACAATATGTGACCTTACAGTTAGTTTTGGGCACTGAATACACTATGTCAGCTGTGAAAAAACAGATGTCCCTGCATTCAACTGACAGCCTTTCTTTGACAATTTTATGTACCTTTGTGCTAAAGAATAAGGGGCCTTAATATATATATATATATAGATATATATATATAGATATATATATATATATTTTTTAACTGATTTTTAGAGAGATCAGAAAGGAGAGGGAGAGAAAGAAACATTGATGTGAGAGTAAAACACCCATTGGCTGCCCCCTGTACCCCCCTTATTAGAGATCAAGTCCACAATCCTGCCATGTGCCCTGATTGGGAATTGAACTGACAACCTTTGGTGCACAGGACAACCCTCAACTAACTGAGCAACACCAGCCAGGGCGAAGAGCATTTATTTATTTATTTATTTATTTATTTATTTATTTATTTATTTTTATTTTTTATTTTTAAAAAAATATATTTCTTTATTGATTTCAGAGAGGAAGGGAGAAGGAGAGAGAGATAGAGACATCAATGATGAGAGAGAATCATTCATTGACCGGCTGCGTCCCGCACGCCCCCCACCGGGGATCAAGCCCGCAACCCAGGCATGTGCCCTTGGCCAGAACCGAACCTGGGACCCTTCAGTCCGCAGGCTGATGCTCTATCCACTGAGCCAAGCCGGCCAGGGTCATTTATTTATTTTTAAAATATGTTTTTGTCCTACCTGGTTTGGCTCAGTGGATAGAGCATCAGCCTGTGGACTGAAGGGTCCTGGGTTCGATTCTGGTCAAGGGCACATACCTCGGTTGCAGGCTCCAGGGCGAGTGCAGGAGGCAACCAATCGATGTTTCTCTCACATTGATATTTCTCTCTGTCTTTCCCTCTCTCTTCCACTCTCTCTAAAAATCAATGGAAAATACCCTTGGGTGAGGATTTTAAAAAAGTGATGTTAAAAATATGTTTTTATTTATTATTTATTTTTTAAATATATTTTTATTGATTTCAGAGAGGAAGAGAGAGAGAGAGACATCAATGATGACAGAATCATTGATTGGCTGCCTCCTGCACAACCCACACTAGGGACCGAGCCCGCAACCCTGAGCATGTGCCCTTGACCGGAATCGAACCTGGGACCCTCTGGTCCACAGGCCGATGCTCTATCCACTGAGCCAAACCAGCTAGGGCAAAATATGTTTTTATTGACTTTAGAGAGAGAAGAAGGGAAGTGGGGGGGGGGGGGTAGAAAGGCAGAGAGAGAGAGAGAGAGAGAGAGAGAGAGAGAGAGAGAGAGAGAAACATTAATGGACTGCCTTTCGCACTCACTCCTTCTGGGGATAGAGCCTGCAACCTGAGCATGTGCCCTAACTGGGTACCAAACTGGGGACCTATTGGTAGACATCTGGACAATGTTCAACTGACTGAGCCATCCTGGCCAGAGCAAGGGAGGCATTTATCTTAAAAAGCAAAATTCAGACCCCTGTCCTTAGGAACTTATAATTTAGTTGGAGTAATAAGGTTAGTCCACCTGGAGTTATAGGTCATTAGAGGCCCAGTGCATGAAATTTGTGCACGGGTAGGGTCCCTAGGCCTGGCTGGCAATCAGGGCCAATCAGGGCCTTCTGGCTGCTGGCCAGGGTCTCCCTTCGTTCCATGCTGCCCCTTAGTGGTCAGCGAACTTCTGAGGGGACAATTTGCATATTAGGCTTATAGATAGATAGATAGATAGATAGATAGATAGATAGATAGATAAATAGATAGATCGATAGAGAGATAGATAGATAGATAGATAGATAGATAGATAGATAGATAGATAGAAAGAACTAAGTAATGTTTTACATTGAAGGCTGCCTGGAGACACATCTGGTCTTTTTTTAAAAAAAATATATTTTATTGATTTTTTACAGAGAGTAAGAGAGAGGGATAGAGAGTTAGAAGCATTGATGAGAGAGAAACATCAATCAGCTGCCTCCTGCACACCTCCTACTGGGGATGTGCACGCAACCAAGGTACATGCCCTTGACTGGAATCAAACCTGGGACCTGCCGAAACCAGTTTGGCTCAGTGGATAGAGCGTCGGCCTGCGGACTCAAGGGTCCCAGGTTCGATTCCGGTCAAGGGCATGTACCTTGGTTGCGGGCACATCCCCAGTAGTGGGTGTGCAAGAGGTAGCTGATCGATGTTTCTAACTCTCTATCCCTCTCTCTTCCTCTCTGTAAAAAATCAATAAAATATATTAAAAAACAAAAAACAAAAAACAAAAGTGACTACAGTGCACCTACTATGAAATAGAATTCTTAAAAAAACAAAACAAAACAAAACAAACCTGGGACCTTTCAGTCTGCAGACCAACACTCTATCCACTGAGCCAAACCGGTTAGGGCCCACCCCCCTCTCTTTAAAAAAATGGAAAAAAATATCCTTGGGAGAGGATTAAAAAAAAATGGTTTTTAAGACTTAAAAAAAATTTAATAGTTGAATTGAGTAAATTTAAGTAAAATAAGCCAGTTACAGAAAGACAAATAATACTGCATGAGCTCACTTATACGTAGAATCTAAAAAAGTGGAACACCTAACAGAGAGCAGAATGGTGATTATTAGTTTGGGGATGATGGGGGAAATGAGATGTTGGTCAAAGCATACATATTTTTAGTTACAAGATGAGTAAGTTCTGGAGCCCTCATGTATAACATGGTGACTAGAGTTAACAATAATGCATTATCTAGTTGAAATTTGCTAAGAGAGTAGATCTCAGGGGTTCTCTCTGTAACTGAGTGCAAGTTTGAACTGCTTGCCGCACAACAGCCAATAAGTCGAGTGACAGGAGTTGGGGCAAGGAAAGTGATTTTATTTGGAAAGCCAGCATGCCGAGAAGATGGCAGACTAACATCCTAAAGAACCATCTTGAGACAGTACAGAATTCAGGCTTTTTAAAATTTCAGTGTAAGGAGGAACAGGAGGGTTTTGAGGCCAGAAGGTGAATGATGACTGCAGACATCTGGACGTCAACAAGGGTCCAAGGAGGATGGTGAAACGTCTTTGCTTTTGTGGTCTCAGCCAAGAGGTTCCTATAAATCTTTTGATAAACAAGAATTGTTTTTGTATATACCTTCCTTATCTCCTTGGGTGGTTGTTTCAATAATTCCTACGCTACAGGTTAGATTCCTTTAATGATCAGCACATTATATGCAGGACAAAGCAAAAGTTGCTAACAAACATGGGAACTGGGCAGGCTCAAGCAAGATGGAGTCAGGAGGACTGATTATTTCATTCTATTACATCACCACCACCACTACCAGCACCACCAAAAGGTAACTATGTAAGGTGACAGGTATGTTAATTGGCTTGATTGTGGTAATCATAGTGTATATGTATATCAAAACATTATGTCGTACACCTTAAATATATACAATTTCATTTTTTTCATTATACTTCATTGTAGCTGGGGGGGGAGGGAGGTGGAATTTATTAGCACTTTATTTTATAGCTGCTTTTAAATTTATTTATTTGTATGTTTATTTTACCATGCTGAGGCAGTCTCGTCTAGCAAGATTATATACATACAGCCCTGGCCGGTGTGGCTCAGTTGGTTGGGCAGCATCCTATGCACCGAAAGGTTGCTGGTTCGATTCCCAGTCAGGGCACATGCCCGGGATATGGGCTCAATCCTAGGTAGGGGACATGCAGGAGGCATCCAATCAATGGGTCTCTCTCACGTCAATGTTTCTTCCTGTCTCTCCCCCGCTTCCACTCTCTCTAAAAATCAATGGAAAAATGTCCTCATTGTGAGGATTAACAACAACAAAATAATAATCCTGGTTCTGCTAAATGTCAGATTAATTTATTGTAAATTGACATCTTTAGAATATTGAGTCTTCCTACTTAATAATATATATTTTCCTTCTCCTACCAGGCTATTTTTTGAGGCAACCCATTCCATTATTGGGTGGTTCTAATAGTTTTTAAAGTTCCCCTTGTTTTGAAGTGCATGTCTTTTTGTATTTTCTAGGCAATAGTTCTAATTTTGTCCTTTGAAACTACACAGAAGTTAAAATTTAAAGTGTGTTTTTTAAAAATATATTTTCAGCCCTAGCCGGCTTGGCTCAGTGGATAGAGCGTCAGCCTGCCGACTCAAGGGTCCCAGGTTCGATTCCGGCCAAGGGTACATGCCTGGGTTGTGGGCTCAATCCCCAGTGGGAATCGTGCAGGAGGCAGCCAATCAATGATTCTCTCTCATCATTGATGTTTTTATCTCTCTCTCCTTCTCCCTTCCTCTCTGAAATCAATAAAGAAATACATTTGAAAAAAAAAAAAATATATATATATATATATATATATATATATATATATATATTTATTATAAATATATATTATATATATATACATATATATATATTTATTATAAATATATATTTAATATTATATATATATATATTAATAAATATATATATATATATATATATATATACACACATATATATATATATATATTTTTTTTTTCCATTTATTTCAGAGATCGAGCCCGCAACCCAGGCATGTGCCCCGTCCGGGAATTGAACCATGACTTCCTGGTTCATAGGTTGACGCTCAACCACTGAGCCACACCGGCCAGACTAAAGTGTTTAATATGTTCTACAAAAACCTACATTAGCACTTCCCAACATTCCACATCATAGAATATGAGGGAAATTATAATATGTCCCTGGAACACTGGGGTAAGTAGATCGAACTTTTTGTAGTGATGGTGGTGGTAGGGAGGGATCAGGCTGCCCCTCATCCTACTTCTACTGCCTTGAGGGCTGAGCAGGTCACAGCTGGGACCATGTGAAACCCCTTGGGGCACATTATTAGGGAGGCTCTTCACTAGAGGGTCCATTCCTTGCCCCTCTGTACCCCTCTAACTTCATTTCAGTTACCAGGACCTGCTTAGCTTTCTAGACCTTAAACACACCAAGCACATTCTCATTTTAGTGCCTTTGCACTCGCTGTTCCCTCTGACTAGATTGCTATGGCCCCAGAAGTTCACACAGCTGGAACTCATTCTTCAGGTCACTAGATGGCCACATCTAAAGGAGCACTCCTCTCCTGCCCCACGTCATGCTATTTTCTGGGTAACACCAGTTTCAGAAAGTTCCAGACCCTTGGTGACAGCATGGATGGACCTGGAAAATATTATGCTAAGTGAAATAAGCTAATCTGAGAAAGACAAATATCACGTGATCTCACTTATTTGTGGAATCTAATGAACAAAATGAATTGACCAGCAAAATAAGACCTGAAAGCATAGAGGCATGGAACAGACTGACATACCTCGATGTAGAGTTGGGAAGATGAGAAGAGATAAACCAAAGAATTTATATACTTACTAGAGGCCCGGTGCATGAAATTCATGCACTCGGGGGAGGAGGGGAGTCCCTCAGCCCGGCCTGCACCCTCTCACAGTCTGGGAGCCCTCGGGGGAGCGGGCCTATGCTGGCAGTCGGACATTCTTAGCACTGCCGTGGAGGCGGGAGAGGCTCCCACCACTGCCGCTGCGCTTGCCAGCTGTGAGCCCAGCTCAGGGCTTCTGGCTGAGTGGTGCTCCCCCTGTGGGAGTGCACTGACCACCGGGGGGCAACTCCTGTGTTAAGCGTCTGTCCCCTGGTGGTCAGTGCATGTCATAGCGACCGGTCATTGTGCCGTTCAGTGAATTTGCATATTAGCCTTTTATTATATAGGATATGCAGAGCCCATGGACATGGGCAATACGGCAGTAAGTAGCGGGTAAGGGGTGGGTAGGGGCTGGTAGGAGGATAAAGTTGGGGGAGGGAATGGGAGACATCTGTAATGCTATCAGCAATTAAAAACAAAGAAATTTCCAGATAATTTGTGTGTTCATTGTCTCTCTCTCTCTCTGTCTACTAGAATATAAGCTCTAAAAGGGCAGGAGTCTTTTGTCTGTTTGTTCTCTTCTAGCCCAGAGCCTTATACAATGCCCCACACAGGCACTCAATAAATATTTGCTACATAAATGAGTTGATGGGCTTCCTATTTTAGTTCTTGGAGGATATTTTTCATACCACACCAATTCTTCTAATTCCCAGGTTAATTTCTCTGCATCTACCTACTTTCCCAGACTTCTTGGTCTGATCAAAGGGCTTCAGGAAAAATTGTTCAGCCAGTTATGACTCCTGCTATCTACCCTCTTTCCCACTTTGTTTGGCCATTCTGGCCACAGAGAGACCACGGGACCTTATCATACCCCTTGCAGAATCCAGATACACTGTGTCTGCAGTATTCTCAGAACCCTTCCAGTTTAGTAACCCTATCAAAAAACGGAAATGAGGTTAGCTTGGCAGGAAATAAGGTCAGTTTGGCAACTGATGGTGAAACACTGAACAATGTGGGAGTTAATAGTCCTGAGTTAACAATACAAGACATGCCCTGAGGCATGCAGCGGAATAGAAAGATCAAATGGACCACCAGCCGTGTAGGGCAATTTCAGCTCTGAGAGGGAAGATCCCTGTAAATTGCCGATTGGTCACTTTCTGTGTAACTTGGACAGCTGAGTATGTAGTGGAGCACTGCTGAGTCCTCCCAACCAGGACAAGGGTACCTCAGGGCATCGGTAGGAGAATGGCTTTGGCCAAAATCAGTAAGCACTATTTATTAAGCCTCCCATACGCTGTGCTAAGCATCTGTTATCTCTACTCCTCCCAATAGTCCTAAGTAAGTAATATTAAACATTTTAGAGAGAATGAAATGGAAATCTAAACGACTTACCCAAGGTCCCAGGGTGCATGATAAAGTGAGGAATCCATCCAGCCCCCATCCTCACCCCAGTTTGGGCCCTTTTTCTTTTTCTATGCTAATTGAGGGGAAAAGGATGCAAATCTAGGGCTCCAATAAATATTTTGGTAAGCAAACCCTGGTTTGAATCTATCTAGTGGAGTCTGCAATGCGTAACCAATTTTGAAATGCTATAATAATTATTTGGAATTATTCTTTTTAATGGACCACATAACACAAGGGTGGGGAACCTTTTTTCTGTCAAGGGCCACTTGGATATTTATATCATTTGCGGGCCATACATAATTATCAACTTAAAAATCAGCCTGCCTTGCCGAAACCGGTTTGGCTCAATGGATAGAGCGTCGGTCTGCGGACTGAAGGGTCCCAGGTTCGATTCCGGTCAAGGGCATATACATTGGCTGCGGGCACATCCCTGGTGGGGGGTGTGCAGGAGGCAGCTGGTTGATGATTCTCTCCCATCGATGTTTCTAGCTCTCTATCCCTCTCCCTTCCTCTCTGTAAGAAATCAATAAAATATATTAAAAAAAAAATCAGCCTGCCATATTTGGTCAAACATTTAATTAACTCACTCCTAATGCCTTGGCAGGGCCAGACCAGATGATTTCTCAGGCCTTATATGGCCTGAGGGCCGGATGTTCCCCACCCCTGACATAACAGAAACAGAAGGGAAGAGTCGATGGAGAAAGAAAATATCTACAGAAAAATCTAGGATGGTTATCAGAGATAATCAATTCACTCAAAATTTCCATACATCATAGTCTCTCAAGAGCTAATAGGCATAAAAGCTAATCAACAAAATATACCCATTAATGAAAATAATGATGCTGTTAATGTAGATGAGGGATAGGATTGAGCCCATTAACCTCCTGTTTCATCCACATCTTTCCTGAACTTGTGGAAACAGGGATGTAATTATAGTCAGAAAGGACAGAGGCCAGTGAGGATCATAACTCCATGTGGAGGACATTTAATGTTATCACGGCAGGCTCCTATCTTTCCATTTCTTCTGGAAAATCAAAGCCCCTGGCTGCCTTCCCGGCCGCCTGCCTAACTGCCCCAGTCCTGCACTAGGACGTCTGAATGAGCACTAAGGGAAGGAGTAAAGTTCCTGGGTGGGGTAGTTGGGAGATGCGGTCTTAAAACTGCCAACAGCTATTCTCCCATTCACTTGTAGGAACTTGTCTGAGAGAGAATGGAGTTGGCATTTAGAGAGATACTCAGAGAAGGAAGGGGAGAGAGAGAGCTGTCTTAGTTGCAGTTGCCCTTGAGGCACTTTCTGTGGCTGTCTGAGCTAAGAAGAATTGAGTTTCTTTCACTTGTAGCCAAGAATCTGACTGTTTACCTTATTCATTCCAAACATCTCAACATCATTCTATTGGTGGATTGAGATGCTTCCTCTCTGATCTAGGGAGGTTCTGTTCTCAGTGTATGTCCCCACCCATTCTGTCCCAGGAAATCTCTCTACCTTCCAGGCTCCACCCCTGCCAGCAATGTGTTCTCAAATACGTTTAGTTCTACCTTTTTAAGTCAGCCTCATCTGTTGAAAAAGAATTTTTGGTTTTATCCTTCAATTTATCCCTACAACTGGATGTGGGCAAGCCTTGGAGACAATGGTGGAATAGTAAGTGAAGCACTAGTAAATAAAGCTTGAATCCTGGCCTTTTTGTCCTGGCTGTGTGATCTTGAGCAAGTTTTTTGAAAGTCTGAATTTTTCCTTACCTGTTAAATGAAATGTTTTTTTTTTTTAATATATTTTAATTGATTTTTAGAGAGAGAGGAAGGGAGAGGAAGAGACAGAGAGAGAGAAACATGGAATGGTTGCCTCCTGTACATCGATCTGGGACCAAACCCACAACCTGGGTATGTGCCCTGACTGGGAATTGAACCAGCCACCTTCGGTGCTAGGGACAATGCTCAACCAACTGAGCTACATCAGCTAGGGCTTAAATGAAATGGTTATGTGCAAGCATCTAGTACAGTGCCTGGTACACATTCATGCTCAGTAAATGTCTGTTAAATGCATAACTTAAATGAAGGAATTGAATCCCAGTGCCCCTTTTGGAGTTCACTATACGGACAATAATTTCCCTTTTCTCTTTAGAGGTCTACTCCATTCTTAGTCCACTGAGATCAAAGGTCATATCCCCCCTCTCAGTTTGTTCAAATGCCAAAGCCCTAGGAGAGAGCATTTGATTGGTGGAGCTTGTGACACATGCCGTACTGGAGCAGGGAGTGGAAGTTTCTGTTAGAAGGATCCTCTAGGGACACTTACAGTTTCCTTAGTGAGAGGGGTAATTCCTGTGTTAACTAATTCATGCTCAGCAATTACTAATTAAGTGAACAAAGGACAATTTACCATAAAATTATCACAATATACTTCAAAATCAAATATATTCATGGATTCTTATTTGGCGTTATTGGTGCCTTTCCCACACTCCTTTGGGAGAATAATCAGATTTGACTACAGAAACACCATAGCTTTGCCATCAACCACAAACATGTATCAAGTTCCCTCACTAAGGTAGAAGAGCTGAGGATGTAAAGAGATGGCAGGTCTGGACTTAATCAAGAAGACTGTGTCCCTTTCCAAATATCTTACTGTCGTAGTGTTCACATATAAATCAACAAGTATGTTTGCTAAAGGAACTTCTAAAATCTTTTAATCTAGACTGGGAGGGCAGAGGACCATTTTGTTTTATGGAAAGGGATTTTGTATTTTTCCAGTTTTATTGAGATCTAGAGGCCCGGTGCATGAAATTCATGCATGTGGTTGGGGGGGGGGGGGCGGCTTAGCCCAGCCTGCACGCTCTCCAATCCGGGACCCCTGTGGGATCAGGCCTAAACCGGCAGTTGGACATCCCTCTCGCAATCTGGGACCGCTGGCTCCTAACTGCTCACCTGCCTACCTGCCTAATCACCCCTAACCACTCTGCCTGCCTACCTGATCACCCCCAACCCCTTCTGCCTACAGGCCTGATTGCCCCTAACCGCCCTCCCCTGCCGGCCTGATCACTTCTAACCGCCTCTGCCTCGGCCTCTGCCACCGTGGCTTTGCCCGGAAGGAGGACCAGAGGACTGGATGACCGGAAGATGTCCAGTTGAGCCGGTCTAATTAGCATATTACCCTTTTATTAGTAGGGATAAAATTGACTTGTAAACATTGTAATAGTTTAAGGAGTACAACCTAATGATTTGATATATGATATTGCAAAATGATTACTGGAAAGAGATTTAAAAACACTTCACAATCTTGGTAACTTTCCTTTTCCATCCTGTAATCAGATTCTCTGTCACTTGACTCTTGTATGTTAAATGTTTATTTCCTCTGATTATAAATTTATGCATGGATTCTAGTCCCATACTGTGTAATATCACAATTAGATTAAATTCAGATGCTCATCTAACTTGTGCCTCTTCCCTGGAGGCTAGGGCCTGCTCATCCACTTGCAGATCTGCTTACCCCACCCCCCACCCCCACACACTCAGTTCTGCACAGCTGGGGTCTGGGAGGATGGTGGAGGCATTTTTCTGGCTAAGACCCACTCCCAAACTTGGCCTGCCTACTCCTACTGGTCATATTTTTGTTTTGTTTTTTTAGTAATGCTCGCCCGAGGATATTTTTCCATTGATTTTTTTATTTTTTATTTTATTGATTTTTTACAGAGAGGAAGGGGGAGGGATAGAGAGTTAGAAACATCCATGACAGAGAAACATCGATCAGCTGCCTCCTGCACACCCCCCAATGGGGATGTGCCCGCAACCAAGGTACATGCCCTCGACCGGAATCGAACCTGGGACCCTTCGGTCCGCAGGCCGATGCTCTATCCACTGAGTCAAACCGGTCAGGGCTCCATTGATTTTTAGGGAGAGTGAAAGAGAGAGGGAAAGACAGAGAAACATCCATATGAGAGAAACACATCGATTGGTTGCCTCCTGCACTTGCCCTGACCAAGGCCCGGGCGGGGGAGGAGCCTGCAACCAAGGTACATTCCCTGGAACAGAATAGAACCCGGTACCCTTTGGTCCGCAGGCCAACAATCTATCCACTGAGCCAAACCAACTAGGGCTGGTCACTGTTTAAATCTACAGGAGCATTGTTTAAGGGTCCTTTATAAATCAGAAGTGTGGATTTGCTCTTGATGTCTAAGTAAACACTCTCCCCACTGAACTAAGCTCAAGTGGAAGGAATCCATACTGCAGAAAGCACTGTGCAGAAAACGCATTCCAGCTCACACTGCCCTGCAACCCCGATGAAAGGAGCAAAGTTCTGATTCCTGGCAGAAGCAGTGCCAAACCTCACTTGGGGGAATACTGATTTTACCATTGTCTTTTGATTATTTCTTTGTAACAGTCAAGGTCAGCTACAGCCAGGGGCTCCTTAGCCCCCTCTCTCGATCCGCACTGAGTCAGCCCTGCACCTTGGTGTGCCTTTACTTCCCACGAGCTCCCAAGTAGTCTGAGGCTCACAGCACCGGTTGGCAGGGGCTTCTGCTGAGCCGCCCCTGTGCCTGTCTAGGATCTGGAGCTTCAAACCCAGTGATCATCAGGGGAGAGTCCTCCAGAACAAGAGGCATTAACTTTGATCCAGAGGTTAGACCCTGAATGAAACAGTGACTTCAATGTTAGAGGGAGAATTCCAGACCAGATAACTTCTAGAGAAAGTTAAAGTGAAAAAAGAAAGGTAAACAGAATTTAAATACTGTTCAGTCTATATCTCAACCAGGTTACTGAACATGGTCCGGTGCACCAAGAGGTTGCCGGTTAGATTGCTGGTCAGGGAACGTGCCCGGGTTGCTGTGAGATCCCCGGTAAGGGGCATGTGGAAAGCCAATCAAGACCAATGGATGTTTCTCTCACTCCCTCTCCCTTCCTTATTCTCTCTAAAATCAATAAAAACATTTTAAAAAAATTAGTTATACCCAGAAAAGGAACTGAAAAGATTGACATTAAAATGTTGACAGCGGTTTTCTCTTAATGATGGGATTACAGCTGATTTTTCTTCTTTATATCATTGTGTATTATCCTACCAGCTGGTATTACCATTTCCTTTTTTAAATTGTTTTTTAAATCACAAAAATAATGTAAGTTCATTGTAAAATCTTCAAGTCCCAGAAAAATACATAAAAATGAAAATGCCACTCTCCCCAAGGGCCAATGTCAGTATCCTCTCAGGTTTATAACCATTGATAAAAGTTTATTGTATTTGTACTGGTATACATGCAAGCATGCATGCCGTTAAATAAGAACATGTACATTTAAATATGTAATCAGCCCTAGCTGGTTTGGCTCAGTGGATGGAGCAATGGCCTTCGGACTGAAGTGTCCCGGGTTCGATTCCGGTCAAGGGCACATGCCCAGGTTGCGGGCTCAGTCCCCAGTAGGGGGTGTGCAGGAGGCAGCTGATCAGTGATTCTCTCTCATCATTTATGTTTCTATCTCTCTCTCCCTTTCCCTGCCTCCATGAAATTAATAAACATATATTTAAAAAATAAATATATGAGCCGAAACCGGTTTGGGTCAGTGGATAGAGCGTTGGCCTGCGGACCGAAAGGTCCCAGGTTCGATTCCGGTCAAGGGCATGTACCTTGGTTGCGGGCACATCCCCAGTGGGGGGTGTGCAAGAGGCAGCTGATCGATGTTTCTCTATCATCGATGTTTCTAACTCTCTATCCCTCTCTCTTCCTCTCTGTAATAAAATCAATAAAATATATATTAAAAAATAAATATATGATCATTTTTTTTCTCTTAACATTATGTATTGAAGACTTTTCAATGTCAGCTCTATTTCATTCTTTTAAATTTCTGTTTAGTATTTTATAGCATAAATGCACTGTAATTTGACTAAATGTTCTCATTAGTGGGTATTTAGGTCATTTCAAATGTTCTACGATTACAAACTATACTGCATTCAAGATTATTGCATGTACTTTCCTGTATACGTGTGTATTTCTTTAGGATTCATTTATTTATTAATTTAATTTATTGGGGTGACATTGGTTAATATGAGTTCAGGTGTATAGGATCAGATTAGAGAAGTAAAATTTACGGGCCAAAGATATATCCACTTACATTTTGATAGAACTTATTAAACTGCCCTTCCAAAAGATTTACCAATTCATTTTCTGCTCATGGAGAAAAGAGAGCACTCATTCTTCCATAGCTTTTCCAACAATGGAAATTACTGCATGTTTTAATGCTTGATAATTCTGTCCTCCAAAATTGTATCATTATTATTATTATTATTATTATTATTATTTTGGATTTAGAATTCTTTAATGAGGCGAGAGAGACATTTCAGTGATATGATGAGGCCAAAAGCCAGTTTTTAGGGATTGGAAGAATCTATTTATAAATGCCAAAGTGTTTTTAGAATGAGTATTTTATTTATTTATTATTTAAAACTAGAGGCCCGATGCACGAAATTCGTTCAAGAGTAGGCCTTCGCAGCCACAGCGGCTGCCTCGATCCCTCCTTTGCAGCCACGGGCAGCTGCCTGGATCCCGCAGCTGCAGCCCCTGCTTTGTTCCAAAAGGACGGAGGTCTAATTAGCATATTATGCTTTTATTATTATAGATTTTATTCATTGTATTCTTCAGAATTTCTGTTGAGTTCTTTTTTATGATTTTCATCTTTCTGTTGAACCTCTTGTTTGGTTCATATATATTTCTGATTTCATTGAGTTGTCTGTGTTTTCTTGTAGTTCACTGAGCTTCGTTATAACAATATTTTGAATTCTTTGTCAGGGAATACATAGATCTCCATTTATGGGGGCCAGTTACTAGAAAGTTGTGCTATTTTGGTGGCAACAACTTCTTTATTTTTCATGTTTCTTGAAGTTTTGCATTGTTGTATTCACATTTGAAGAAAGTCACTACCTCAAATTTTTACTGACTGGCTTTGGAAGATAAATACCTTCACCGGTCAGTCCGGTTATGAACTCTTGAGAATTTTTCAGATCTTTTCTATGGATATACCCCTCCTTTTTTTCAAATTCTTATAATTATATGCTTTCTCTCAATCCTACAAAGCCAGATACGGAGAACTTCTTTTTTTCCATAGCATGGTGCCCTAAAATGTTCAAGTTTGTGAGTTCTCAGATTCAGGCTGGCTTTCTGCACACACTCAATAGTCACCTGCAATGTGTTGCACTTACTAATCATGGGAGCACATGCCAGGAGTCAGCCAGGGATGAGAGTTGAGGCATTCAGGATGCCCATGGGCCAGTTGGGGCGGTCCACAGGCAAGACATAACCAGAAGTTTGTGGGTGGGCTTTCCGATGGAGTCCACAAAGCACCTAGTAGTATTAACTGCAAAGCACTCATAAGAACCCTTTCATGGATCTCACTCACCTATGGATATTAGAGAAAATTATAAGCTGTTGAACAAAAAGATAGATACAGAGACAGTAAAGCATCAAACAGAAGGTCAAATTACAGCAGGAAGGTTAGGGAGAGGTGGGGGAGATAAGAGATCAACCGAAGGACTTGTATGCAAGCATATAAGCATAACCAATGGACACAAAACTTTGGGGGGTGAGGGCATGTATGGGAGTGAGGTGGGGGTGGGGCAATGGTAAGATATGTACACATATAATACCTTAATAAAAAATAAAAAAAAAAGAACCCTTTCATGAGTTCTGAGACCTGTAACTTTCCATTTTCAGACCCTCTGTTCCCCACAGCCCGGTCTGCTCAGCACACCTGCAGGTCTTCAAGCAGCACCAGGTCTGTTCAGAACCTGGCTCTGTTCAGGCTCCAGCCTCTGCTTCTGGGCTGTTCTGACGGGGGGCCTTGTGTGTAAACGTGAGGACACTTGAATGGTCACTGACCAGTTGTGCCATGTTGTCCTTGACAGTGAGGCATTCCTGAGGGCACAGTCTTAGCTCCTCCTCCACTTTTCATGGCAAAGAACCACAAAAAATTCCTTCATGTTTCCCAGGAGAAGAAACGCTGAACAAACAAAATCAAAGGCCACAGGGCCAGTTCCTGGCTGGCAAACGGGGTGGCTGCAACAGCCAGAGCTCACTGAGAGCAGGACCTCACCTGGGTCTGCTGTGAACACTGAAATAGTCATCAGCTAATTTATGTTGTTTTAATTCGCATTTCTCTGATTACTAGTAAGGATAGTAGCTTTTTATATCTTTATTGGATATTTATATCTCTTGTTCCATAACTTACATCTTTGTTATCTGTGTCCCGATTGGGAATCAAACCAGTGACCTCCTGGTTCATAGGTTGACACTCAACCGCTGAGCCACACTGGCCAGGCTCTTAAAGGTGTGGGATTTTTATTTGCATATGGGGTGAGGTAGAATATAACTTAATTTATAAATATTCAGTTGCCAATTCCATGCACTGAATACTCATTCTGTTACTGGAAAGGGACTGGCCCAGAGCGATCAGCCTGGGCCAGCCTGCAGTGTGTGGGTTCTTGACTTCATGCAGGAAAGACTTCACAGTGAGTCCAGGAGATTATGAGTGTGTGCTTATTAAAGCTGGGACCTTAAAACAAGGAGAGGCTTCGGACAGAAGAAGCAACAGGAGAGAGACGAGGCGGGGCTGCTTTGGCTCACTGAGAAGTCAGAGCAAAGGTGGCCTTGGACACAGGTTCAGGAGGTTAGCCCCAGACACGCTGCCACTGCCCATTGCTCCCGCCCTGGTTGCAAGTCTCCTGGGGACCCTTAGAGGTTAGGAGATGCATGCCTGTGGGGAAAGAGAAGGGAAAGGCTTGGGCATGCTCCCAGGAGGAAGAGTGCATGCTGGGTCCTTTGGATTGAGGGTTTTAACGGCTGGGGGTTTAAGGGAGGTTTTAGAGGAGGATCTCAATAGAATCATCATCAGCTCCGTGCTGATGTGCCAAAATGAGATTTATCCCCTAACTTCATCTGTCCTTGGGTGTGGTTGGCACAAATGGTACTTAATGGATTTCTGCTATCGCCCTGATTAGGGTTATTTAAGCTTTTTTCACCCTCTGATTGGGGAGAAGTGTAAACTGTCGACTCTTTAGTGTCCTTGGTTATGGAAGATAGGATTTTGTGATTTACTAGATGGCTGTAAACTGCTTGGCCATTTAACTCTCTGTCTTAGTTTCCCTATCCCACTTGTCCTGGCTTACTAGCCTGTCTCAATTCCAATTCGCTGATTTGAAAATGCCATCTTTATCATCATAAACTGAATATATTTTTACATATATGCAGAGTCAGTTTTGGGGTTTTCTATACATTCTAATAATTTTTCTACTCCTGCAACAATACCACACTGTCTCCATTACTGTTGCTTTTTACTATGATTTGGTATCTAAGGCAATTTTTCTCATTGTTGATAATTTTTAAAAAATGTTCTTTTTGTGCTCATGCATTTTTTAAAAAATATGTTTTTATTGATTTTTTAGAGAAAGGGAGATGGGGAGAGAGATAGAAAATGAATGTGAGAGAGAAACATTGATCAATTACCTCCCATATGTGCCTCTCCCGACCGGGGACCAAACCTGCAACCTGGGCATGTGCCCTCACTGGGAATCGAATCAGTGACCTTTCGGTGCATGGGACGACGCTCAACCAACTGAGCCACACCAGCCAGAGCTGTGCTCATGCATTTTTCAATTCAAACAATCTTGAGAATTAGATAAGCTTGAAGATGACCAAAGGATCATTACAATAGATGTCAAAAAAGCTTTTGATGAAATTATACAGCCACATTATGTAATGTAATAATTGTTTAAAAACAGAGAGACAGAGTCTATGGCCATAGAACCCTGAACGCATCAATCTTGTCTGATCTCAGATTCTAAGCAGGGTCTGGTTAGTACTTGGATAGGAGACCACTGGGAATAAAGGGTGCTGTAGGCTTAAAAAAAAAAAAAGAGGTGGGGATTTATACCCTAATTGAAAGATTGCCAGCCCAGTGAACAAAGCAATAGGACAATGAATATCTTATGAATTTCTTGAAGTGAAAAAGGAAGAGGTATTTACATATATATCTGTGTATGAAAACATATGCATATGAATTAAAAATCATGGTCCAGAGGGATACACACTTAACTGTCATGGGTTTTCTTTCTGGGGAGGGAAACAGTAATATAAGGGTGTACTGGGCACTATGAAGTGTTATCCAGATGCCTCTCTTTAGGACCAAGACACTTCACCCAGTTGCCAGGATGTTGTCTGCTGACAGCTTATGCAGAGTGTCCCTCCAGGCATTGCCCTCAGCTGCATGTAGCTGCTTTGCCAAGTTGAAGCCCCTCCCTGGGGACAGATTGAATCCCATGACTGGTTTTATGCAGTACAAAAGGCAGGTCCCCTTTGCCTCCGTTTGGGACAGTTCTGAAGGGCCATCCTAGCTTCAGAGCTCCCCAAGGGATTGCCGCAGCCTCTGTTGCAACTGCATTTGCTTTGCAACCTGCCCTCTCTCTGCCTCATTCCTCTTGTCTCCGTCCTTTGCAAATGCTGTTTCTGAGAATACTTCCCAATAAAGCACCTGCACACAAATTTGATGCAGAGTCTATTGCTTTTAACAATGGGAGGTAAATTACTTGGTGAAAGAGGTGGGTGGGCTTTTCATATTTTGCTCTCTTATGTAAACCTGAGTAACTTATAAGAATCTATTATGTAATTTTAAATTTGTGTTTAAATATTGCCATTAACTAGGAAATATAATAACAATGTTGAGCTAATTTTTAAAGGAGAAATTCTCATGCCCTGCTTCCCACCCACGAGTCTCACTACCGTGGCATGAGTCACTTCATGTCTACATACTTCCTGAGTGGGGATCATACTCAGTCATATTGTTGCATGGCTTGCATTGTTGGGAAAAAACAAATAGTCATGCAAATATTTCTCATGAAGGTGGGTTTTCACTGTTCTATAAAGATGATAAAAAAGCAAGGCACAGTTGAACCAGAATGGGCATTCAGAGAACTCGGTAGTTGTCTCGGCCGTGGGTCCAGAGCAGGTGAGTTAGCTGCACTCTTTGAAAAAGGGAATTTCTGGAGGAAGTCCGTGTAACATCACACAGCTTCGGAGCCAAAGCACCAGAACTGAAACCCAGGGTTCTGAGCTCCAGATTCCTAGTTCAGCGTTCTTTCCACCAAAGAATGTCGCCACATTCTAAAGGCTGAATGCATTCTCTGATTAGGAGCCTCCTCCAGATGGGCATAGCAGGCCTCTATTCCCTGGCAAGGGCAGAGGAATTGTTTTTTTGTTTTTTTTTTATAGGACTGTTTTTTAAAAATATATTGTTATTGATTTCAGAGAGGAAGGAAGAGGGAGAGACACAGAAACATCAATGATGAGAGAGAGCCATTGATCGGCTGCCTCCTGCATGTTCCACACTGGGGATCAAACCGAAACCCGGGCATCTGCCCTGACCGGGAATCGAACCGTGACCTCCTGGTTCATAGGTTGATGCTCGACCACTGAGCCACACCAGCTGGGCAGATTTTTTTTTTTTTTTTGGGTGGGGAAAGGAGCAGAGGAATTCTTGTCCTTGAAGGGGAAGGGGGTAGGGAAACCTGTACAAAGGACCTGCCAGTCTGTGGCCACCCTGAGGAAATAAGTAGCTGTGGTCCTCCGCTGCTCAGGAGTCCCTTCCTCCCCCAACTTTTCTCCTGAGTTCTATTTTCAAGTTTCTCTGGGGACCGTTCTCCGGAAGCCACGGGGAAATGCTGTCACACTCGTTATTCTCACATATCAATGAAACTCCCCATTTAGGAGTCTGGATCTCAGGTTGGCCAATGAACAATTAACCACAGTGGTGTGGTTGGAAACTTCCCTTAAAAATGAGGAACTTAAAAATTGAAGAGTCTATGTTTGTTGATCCAAGACCATTGTGCTTTATTCTGTCCCAAACAAACCTCATGAAACCCTAAGTACAGAAAAAAAACAAGTGTTAATGAAGGTATGGAGAAATTGGAAGCTTTGCATATTCTTAGTTAGACTATAAAATGTTACAGCCACTGTGGGAAACAGTTCCTCAAAAAAAAATTAAAAATAGAAATATCATATGATCCAGCAATCCCACTTCTGAGTACATACCCCAAAGAATTGAAAGCAGCATCTGCAAGAGATATTTTCACTCCCATGTTTACAGTAGCATCATGGAAGCAACCTAGCGTCCATTTATGGATTAATGGATAAACAAATGTGGTCTACACATACAATGGGATATTCTTCAGCCTTAACCAGGGAGCTATCCTAACACATGCCTCAGCACGGGTGAACTTTGAGGACATCATGCTATGTGAAATAAGCTAGTCATATAAAGACAAACACTGTATGACTTCACGTATACTAGGCATCTGAATTAGTTAAATTCATAAAAACAGAAAGGTTGCAGAGGTGGTGATGGAATCAGGAGTTGTTGTTTAATGGGTATAAAGTTTTGAAAGATGAAAAAGTTCTGCAGATTGGTTGCACAATAGTGTGAATATACTTAACACTACCAAAAAGTAGATGGATTTAAATATGTATTACGCTAAGAGGCATTCTCTCAAATGAGTTTAAATGCATTTCATTGTTAGACAACATACATTGTCATGTTTTTCTAAAAACCATGCTTCGACTCCAAATAAATCAAGGTTAAAATAAATGAAAAGCTCAAGAGCTCATTTGTCCTAGTCCTGATGTGTGGATAACAAGCAGCAATCAGTTATGATGACAGGTGATAGATCCCACTTGCCAAACTTGTTAACATTTTTCCATTTCTAAACTGTCCTTAAAGAAAATCATATCTGGCCCTAAGCTGGTTTGGCTCAGTGGATAGAGCGTCGGCTGCGAACTGAAAGGTCCCAGGTTTGATTCCGGTCAAGGGTACATGCCTGGGTTGCAGGCTTGATCCCCAGTGTGGGGTGTGGAGGAGGCAGCCAATCAATGATTATCTCTCATCATTAATGTTCCTATCTCTCTCTCCCTCTCCCTTCCTCTCTGAAATCAATATACATACATATATACAGAAAATCACATCTGGGGTCACACCATCCTCACAGTAGCCCCACAGAGCAATCATGCCATTTGGATTTATGTTTTCACCAGTAAAGAACTGATAGGCCCTGACCGGGAAGTCTCAGTTGGTTGGTGCATCCAAAAGGTGGCAGGTTTGATTCCTGGTCAGGTTGCAGGTTTGATCCCCGGTTGGGGTGCATGCAGGAACCAGTCAGGCTGCGTGCAGGAAACAACTGTTTGATGTTTTTCACATTGGTGCTTCTCTGTCTCTCTCTCAAATCAATCTAAAAAAAGCCAACAAAAGAATTTTGAAATTACCAAGAAGGTGCTTGATTTGTTCTGCACCCTGTCATAAAATTTTATGCTTTCTGGTCTCTGTACTCCAAGTTTCTCTTTGATTGATTTCATGCAGTCCTTGATGTATTTCTCGTAGGCTTCTTTTGTGAAGCTTGTTTCCTGTAAATGATGGTCATGACAGTATCCACAACAGTGATGACTGTGCTCTAGGTGCCTCTGCCCTTCAGGCCTTCATTGGAGGCATTTCCAGCAATAAGTGAGTCATCAATGCTATCTGCTATCCTCCTGTCCATCTTCTTCACCTTCAGGCACAGCCCATCAGCCATGTCCCAGGTCTTGAAGACTTCTGAGAACACCTCGTCACTGTCAGATGACCATGACAGTGGCTGTAAGGAGAGGATGCGGCCCTGGTGACACAGCCAGAGCTTGCTCAGGGCGAGGGAGATCAGGTGGAAAAGCCACACCTACATTCTTCATAGGAAAACTGAAAGACAGGGAGTCTATAGTAAAAGCATCCAGAGAGCAACCCAGATGAATAACCAACTACTGAAGGCAGGGGGTGAATGGGTAAATACCAGTGGTATGTCAATACAATGTATACATTGTACACTATACATGGAATATTCAGCTCTAAAAAGAAATGAGCTACCAAGTCATGAAGAGATATGAAGAACACTTAAATGCATACTACTAAGTGAGAGAAGCCAATCTAAAAAGGCTATACATTATGATTCCAAGTATATGACATTCTGGAAAAATGCAAATAAATTCTTCAAAACTACGGGGCTTCTGGTTAAGATGGCAGTATAGGCAAACACAGTACTTGGAACCTCTCACAACCACATTAAAATTACAATTAAACTACAGAAGAGACTAGTAGGAGTGGAGATGCAGAACAGGCTGGTCTGACACCCACATGTGGCAGTTAAAAATTGGGAGGGATATCTTAGCTGTGGAGGTCCCCCCGAAGAGTCAAGGGTCCTATCCCCATACCAGGCCTCCCAGCCTAGGTTCCAGTGCTGGGAAGAGAAGTCCCTATAACTTCTGGCTGTGAAGACCAGCAGAGATTGTGGCTGAGTGAGATGGAGGCTGCTGGAGTCCTAGGTGTTCCTCTTAAAGGGCCCACCCACAGACTTACTCAAACTCACTTGCTCTGAACACCAGTGCTGGGGCAGCAAAGGTGTCAGCAACATATGGGGAGGGACTAAATTGTTTGGCATCAGGGTAAGAGCCAGAGAGGCAAATTTCTCCCAGCAGAGGTGCTGGCAGAGGCCATTATTCCTTTGCTGAGCCCTCCCCTGACAGAGCCTGCAGGCAGGCTACCATATCTCAGTCTCCATCAACCTAACACTGTTGGCTCTACCATGATGATTCCCTGAGACCCTACCCACCCAACTTGTGGGCCCACCTGTTGTTTCCAGTGGCTTTTCCATACAAACAGGCTGTCTTGGCTCATGCTGCCAACTTTCCTGAAATCTCTCAAACAAGCAGCGTCTGGCCTCAGTGTATCCTGTACCTCTTGCCAAGTGGCCCCAGGCCCAGCACTAGTGGCAGCAGGCCTTGGTTCAAAGATTGGCCTCTCCCAGGTACCTCCAAGCCCAGCACAAGTAGCAGTCTGCAGATCACTTGGTAGCTCAGGCTGGGTGGCTCCCGGGCAGGGCAAAGGTGGCAGTTGACCTTGGCCTGCACCTCCCAGGAGGCCCCACAGCCCACCCGGTGGACAGCTTCAGATCCAACCACCTTCATGAGCAACACACTTAAGGAATAAACTTGGTGGGTACCTGAGCCCCTCTGCTCCATGTAAGTTCTGCTCCATAGGGTCAGCCCCTTCATAGCTATCCTCGAAACTATGGTTGTGGCCAGTCCTTGAAGCTGATTGGCCAGGTGGGTAAGTCACTCCCATTGATGTGCCAACAGCAGTCAAGGCTCAACTATAACAGGAGGATGCACATAGCCCACATGAGGGGTGTACCTGGAACACCCAGCTCAGGTGACTGGGGAGGCTGCACCACTGGGCCTTACAGGTCAGCTACTACATAAGGCCACTCTAACAAGACCTGGAGATCTAATACACAGAAACAAACACAGGGAGGCTGTCAAAATGAGGAGACAAAAACACATGTCCCAAATGAAAGAACAGAACTCAACTCCAGAAAAAGAACTAAACAAAACAGAAGAAAACTCCAGATAAAGAACTAAACTAGAAAAGCAATCCACCAGATACAGAATTCAAAACAGTGGTGATAAGGATGCTCAGTGAACTCAGGGGAAGAGTAGAGGAATTTAATGAGAACTTCAACAAAGAGATAGGAAATGTAAAAATGGAGACAGAAAACATAAAAAAGAACCCGTCAGCAATGAAATGAATACACTAACTGAAATGAAGAATACGGCACAGGGAATGAACAGTAGAGTACATGAAGCAGATGATCAAATCACCAAATTGGAATATAAGGAAGCAAAAAACACCCAATCAAAACAGCAAAAAGAAAAAAGAATCCAAAAAACGAGGATAGTTTGAGATGCCTCTAGAACAATTGCAAGTGTGCCAACATTTGCATCATGAGAGTACCAGAAGGAGCAGAGGGAAAGCAAACAATGACAACCTATTTGAAGAAATAATGACAGTAGCCCTGGCCAGCGTGGCTTCAGTTGGTTGGGCACCATCCCATGCATCAAGCATCACCGTCCACCAATTCAATTCCTGGCTGTAAGTTCTGCTCCATGGGGTCAGCCCCCAGTAGAGGCATGCAGGAGGCAGCCAATCGATGTTTCTCTCTCAGCGATGTTTCTCTTTCTCCCTCTCCCTTCCTCTTTCTCTAAAATCAATAAAAACATATAAAAAAATAATGACAATAAACTTCCCTAACCTGGTGAAGAAAATAGGCATACATGTCCAGGAAGTTCAGAGTCCCAAACAAGATATCCCAAAGAGGCCCACACCAAGACACATCATAATCCTATATAATAAAAGCCTAATATGCTAAGTGTCGGACCGTTCATTTGACCATTTGACTGGTCACTATGATGCGCACTGACCACCAGGGGGCAGATGCTCCGACCGGTAGGTTAGCTTGCTGCTGGGGTTTGGCTGATCGGGACTGGGTGAGATGGGCCGGACACATCCTGGAGCCCTCCTGCAGTCTCTGCCCGACCCCGATTGTACACCTCGGCCTGGCCTGTGCCTTTTCGCAATCTGGGACCCCTCAGGGGATGTGGGAGAGCTGGTTTCGGCCCTATCCCCAAAGGCCAGGCTGAGAGACCTCACTGGCGCATAAATCCGTGCACCAGGCCTCTAGTTAAAATAGAAAAGGTTAAAGACAAAGAGAGAATCTTAAAAGTAACAAAAGAAAAGCAGTTAGTTACTTACAAGTGAGTGCCCATAAGACTGTCAGCTGATTTGTAGGCCAGAAGGGATTGGCAAGAAATAGTCAGTGATGAAAAGCAAGGACTACTCTACCCAGCAAAGCTATCATTTAGAATCAAAGGAGAGGTAAAAGGCTTCCAACAGCTTAGGTCTGCCTGCTATGAAAGTCCTTACTGAAGTTCACAGCTCTTCCCCCAACACATTTCAGCCATTCTTTCAGTGAGCACCTAAGGCCTGGTTCCTTCCTCGTGGTCACAGAGGGACTCTTCTCCAGACTGGCAAATGAAGTATGGTTTGGGGGAAGTGCTTGGCTGGGTCCCCTACGTGTTGAGTTCAATTTCCTCCTTTGGGTGTGTTTTAGCTTCCAACTGGGATCTTTGCCATAGTAATTGTAACAACCACAGTCTGCATGGAGACTCTTAAAGCTATACAGGCAAACAAATAGAAAGGACTTCTTAAGCCATGCAGCTATTAGAATCTCCACTCCTACCAGACCCAGAAGTTCTGTATAGCCTGCGCAGTGCTTAGTGAGAACTATTTAATCAGCTTGAATTCTTTTATAACCACAACGAAATTGTATATTCCAAAGGAATGAGCTGTTTTTCCCACCCCCATCCTGCTCCTCCCCAAGCCTTCCCCATCCAGCCAGTAGCACTGTTATTCACCTGGCTGTTTGAGAGAAAAACCTAGACGTTTACCTTTATTTTTCCTTATCCTTCACCCCTCATTCTATCTATCGGCAAGGCCTATTGACTCTACACAATGCCCAGAATCTATCTTCTTCTCTTCATCACTTTGTGACAATCAGGTTCGTCACAGACAACTGCAGTGGTCTGCTAACTGGTCTCCCTGCCTCTACTCATGTCCTGCTCCAGATCACCCTCTTCACAGCAGCCAGAGCCATCTTTCAAGGACAGGCCGTAGTCCCTGCTCATAATCCTCCCACTGAACTTTGATACATTACAAACTTCTGATCATGGTGCAGGAGGCTCTGTACATGTGGCTACAGCCTTTCTCTGAAGTCACGTGTCTTACTGCTTCCCCCTTCAGCCACGTGGCCTTGTTGGCTCGTTCAGTGTGCCAAGCTTGTTCCTGTCATAGAGCCATGGGATTGTTGTTGGCAATGCGTACGATGCTGTGAAGATTTCCTTGTGGCTGGCTCCTTGGTATTTAGGCCTCAGCTCAGTACTTTGAAACCTTCGAAAGTTCAGTGGCTCCAAAACAGCAGTCATCTGTTTTGCTTATGTATCTGTAATCTGAGCAGGCTTTGATGGGGAAGATGCATTTCTGCTCCATGCAGCATCAACTGGGGCAAATCCACCAAGAACTGAGGATCTGCTCACTCCCATGGCTGGCAAGCTGGTGCCGAAAGTCATTTATGAGCAACACCAGGGCTGGAGCCTGAGAGCTTTGGTTGTTCATGAAGCTGGATTTCTAGGAAAATGTCCCCAAAGACCCAGGTGTAAGCTTTATTGTCTTTCATGACCTACCCTCAGAAGTCACAAAGCATCACTTCTGTTGTACTTCTTTAGTTGAGCAAGTCACAGGTCTCAAGGACAGAGACTCTACCACTTGAATGGGGAGGGGCAGCGTTCTGCAACAGTACTCTAAAATGGAAATATTGCTTTTCTGGACAATTCTGGGTAATACTATCTGCCATAGCTTCCTCTTCAATGCGACCGTCACTGACTGTCCTATATCAATCAGCTCCTTCTTCTCACCCCAAATCGCCAGCTGTGAGCCAGCTTCTGGCTGAGCGGCGCTCCCCCTGTGGAAGTGCACGGACCACCAGGGGGCAGCTCCTGGGTTCAGCGTCTGCCCCCTGGTGGTCAGTGCACATCCTAGCGACTGGTCGTCCACTGTTCGGTCGATTTGCATATTACGCTTTTATTATATGGGATATAAGCCCCCTGAGAGCAGGAGCCTTGCATGCAGGGAGGCCATGTGGGAGGCTGATGCACTAAGGTCTGCCAGTTGCAGTCAGAGAGATGATTGCTATTTAAAGATATGTAAGGGTGGAGACAATGGTATTTGGTAACTGGCTGTGAGGCATGAGGGGAGAAAGGAAGACACTGGGTTGCTGGTCCACCTCAGACCAAGGAATAGCATGGGAGTAAGGGTGTGTATGTCTCAGGATTCTCTGGCCGAGGCCATGCTGAGACCTACTCTAGTGGAGGGTAAATGGTATTACATGTGTGATGAGACTGGCTAGATGCTCACCAAACACCATTCTTCTTTTTCCCAAGCTTCCAGCCACATTTCCCAGCCCTCTTCAGTTAGGTAAGGGCCTGATGAAGTTATGGCGAAAGAAATGCAAGTGGAAGCTGATGAATACCACTTTCAGGGGTGGCCTATTAAAAGCCATCCTGCAAGGCCCTGCACACTCCCTTCCCCTTCCTTATAGGTATGTTAGCGATGGCAGCATCGCAGATGAGAGAGGCATGGGAATCGCTATGTGGAATAGTTAAACTCTCCCTCCCAATCTTCTTAATTGCATGACACAGAATTTGTTAAGTCAAGTTGTAGACTGTCCCAACACTCAGGATTTGTCTCCATGTTTCTTCATATTATTGAACTTCCTCTATTTTTGCATTTCCTGTAAATTTAAAGTCTGATCTATAGCTTGATTAGATTCAGGTTGACTTTCCTGGTAAGATAGATTTCAAAGGTGCTGTTGTACTTTACCTAACATCTTATCAGGAGGGACATCAATAGCAGGTTGTCCCATCATGAGTGATCTTATGGTTGAAGACTGAGTTCAGATGGTGGTTGCCAGATTTCTCCATTGTAAAGACACTTCCTCCTTTTGCAATTAGAATGTAAACCATGGGGTAAGCCTTGTAACACCCTGTTCCTGAATAACATTTCATCTAATTTTTTTATTTTAAAAATATGTTTTTATTGATGTTTGAGAGAAAGGGAGAGGGAGATAGAAAGAGAAACATCGATAGAGAGAAACATCGATCAGCTGCCTCCTGCATACTCCCTACTGGAGGTCAAACCTACAACCCAGGCATGTACCCTGGCCTAGGATTCAAACTGGTGAACAACTGAGCCACACAGGCCAGGGACCTAATGTTTTTAGCATCTATTGTGGTTCCTTCCCTCAATTATTTATATTTATTATTTTTTCTAGCATTTATTGAGCAATTTACTATACATGGGGTACTCTTTGAAGGGTTTTACCTATATTTTCTCTTTAATCATCACAATAACCCTACGAGATAATTTTGCTTTTGCTATTTGATGAGGAAACTGAGGCATAGAGAAGGTGTATTAGCTTTCTATATGCATATAAGTTCTTTGGTTGCTCTCTTCCCACCAACCCCTACCTTCCCTCTGAGACACATCAGTCTGTTCCATGCTTCTATGTCTCTGGATCTATTTTGTTCATCAGTTTATTTTGTTCATTAGATTCCACATATGAGTGAGATCATGTGATACTTGTAAAGACAAGTATCTTTGACTGGCTTATTTCTTTTAGCGTAATACTCTCCAGATCCCTCCATGCTATCTCATGTCTTATCATCTTTAAAAATTTTTTTAAATTGACTAGTTTTCAGAATAGTTTTAGACTTATATGCAAAAATTTAGACTAATATAAAAATTGAGGAGATAGCCCTAGCCAGTTTAGCTCAGTGGCTAGAGCGTCGACCCGAGGACTGAAGGGTCCTGGATTCCATTACAGTCAAGGGCACATACCTGGGTTGCAGGCTCGATCACCAATCGATGTGTCTCTCTCACATTGATGTTTCTCTTACTCTGTCTCTCCGCATTCCATCCACTCCCTAAAAATCAATGGAAAAATATCCTCGGTGAAGATTAATAAAAAATAAATAAAACTGAGGCTATAGTACCAACTTCCCATATATCCCACTCCTACTTCCCTCTATTATTACCTTAGGTTAGTATGATACATTTGTTCCAATTAATGAATTAATATGATAAATAGTCATTTACTAAAATCCATGCTTTATTCAGATTTCCCTAATTTTTACCTAATGTCCTTTTTTTCTCACCCAGGACCCATTCAGGACACCTCTACCACATTACATTGAGTTGCCATGTCTCCTTAGAATCTTCTTGGCTGTGAGAGTTCATCAGACTTTCCATGGTTTTGAGGACATTGACCATGTTTAGGAGTACTAGCCCCTTTTGTACAATGCTCTTCTATTGGAATTTGTCTGATGTTTTTCTCATGGTTAGACAGGGGTTATAGGTTTTTTGGAGGAAGGCCACAAAGATAAAGTCCCAAATTCATCACATCATATAAAGGTACACACTGTCATCATGAGTTGTCGCTGTTGATACTGACCTTGATCACCTGTCTGAGACAGTCCCTCCACTATAAAGTTACTCCCCACTCCACGCCGCCCTTTCCAAACTGTACTCTTTGGAAGGAAGTCACTATGCCCTGCACACACTTAAGGAGTTATGTGCTAGCTCCTTGAGGAGTGTATTTGTTTCCCAGGATTGTATATCAAGGTACCACAAACTGGGTGGCTTAAAATGACAGAAATTTAGCCTGGCTCCTTGCTTGAGCGTCAACCTATGAACCAGGAGGTCATGATTCGATTCCCCATCAGTTGCGAGCTCGATCCCCATTGTGGGAGGTGCAGGAGGCAGCCAATCAGTGATTTTCTCTCATCATTGATGTTTATACCCCTCTCTCCCTCTCCCTTCCTCTCTGAAATAAAATAAAAAATTTTTTAAATGACAGAAATTTATTCTAGTTGTGGAGCCAGAAGTCTGAAATCAAGGTGTCAGCAGGGCCAGTTCTCTCAGAAGGTTCTAGGGAATTTTTTAAAATATGTTTTATTGATTTTTTTACAGAGAGGAAGGGAGAGGGATAGAGAATTAGAAACATCGACAAGAGAGAAACATCAATCAGCTGCCTTCTTACACTCCCTTCTGGGGATGTGCCCACAACCAAGGTACATACCCTTGACTAGAATCGAACCTGGGACCCTTCAGTCTGCAGGCTGATGCTCTATCCACTGAGCCAAACCAGTCAGGGCGGATTTTTGATCGGTGCCTCTGTCCTAGCTTACTGTGCTGCTTTGGTGTTCCTTGGCTTGGAGATGCATCACTCCAGTGTCTGCCTCCATCAGCACAAAGGGTTCTGTTGTTGTTGTCTCTGTCCTTCTCTTCTGATCAGACCACCAATTATATTGGACTAGAGGCCCGACGCACGAAATTCGTGCAAGAGCAGGCCTTCCTTCCCCCGGCTGCCAGCACCAGCTTCCCTCCAGCCCCGGCTTCGTCCGGAATGACGTCCAGTCTAATTAGCCTTGTGCCCTTTTATTATTATAGATGGGAGCCCACCCTAATGACCTCACCTTAAGTTAATTCTTTCTGCAAAACATTATTTCCAAATAACCTCGCAAGTACCAGGGTTTAGGATTTTAACATTAAATTATTTGGAATTCTTCTGCATAGGAAATGTATTACTTCTCCCTATTTATTTATTTAACCATTTATTTATATCAGTATGAACTGCCACGTTGCTATACTTGTTTATTAACTCCAGAAGTTATTTTGGGATTTTCTACATAAACAATCATGTAATCTGTAACTGCTTCCCAATCTGTTTACCTTTTATTTCCTTTTCTTGTCTTAACGTAGCAGCTAGGACTTCTAGCACAATGCTGAATAAGAGTGTTGAGAGAAGACATCCTCGCCTTAGACTTGCTGCCAATTTTGAAGGGAAAGCATGCAGTTTCTCACTCCTGAGGACAAAGTTATCTGTAGATTTATTTTTTTTTTTTGCCCATTTGAACAATCTCTTTCAGTCTGTGTATTTAGACCATTCACATTTTTTTTAACTATTTAAAAAAAATTTTTTTTGGAGCAGTTTTAGAATTACAGCAAAATTGAGCAGAAAGTATACAGAGTGCCAATATTTTCTCCCAGTTTGTGGCTTGTCTTCTTATTCACATGAGACAATTCACATTTAGAGTGATTATTGATATCACTGGATTAATATCCACTATGCTTGTAACTGTTCTTTATTTTTTAAGTTTATTCTTTTTTTTAACTCAAACTTTTTTTTTTTTTAAATTGATTTGAGAGAGAGAGGAAGGGGGAGAGAGAGAGAAACGACCAACAGTTGCCTCTGCATGTGACCTGACCGGGTATTGAACCTGCAACATGGGTATGTGCCCTCACCGGGGACCGAATGTGCCACACTCTTGTGTATGGGAGGATGCTCCAGCCAACTGAGCAACACCAGCCAGGGCTACATTTGATCTCTTTATGAAGAAAAATTTTGCTGCTATTGTTTACGTAAGCAGTTCCCAATTGACAGAGATTTTGCTCCCTCCGCGACTTCTGGCAATGTCTAGAGACATGTTTGGTTGTCACACTGTGGGAGTACCACTGGTATCGAGTGAGTAGAGGCCAGTGATGCTGCTAAACATCTTACAGTGCATAGTACTGTCTTCCACAGCAAAGAGTGATCTGATCCAGGCTGCCAACAGTGCGGCTATGGGCAAACACTGAGTAAGACACAAAGAACCAATGTGTGTTACTCAGGAAAGGCTGGGTTAGGGTTATGAAAAGGACCCGCCAAATCTTATTGACTTAGAGCAATTAAATTCAAGGAAGCACTCTCAACAATGTGCGTGGAAGTGGGGGGACTAACGGTACTTGGTGAAGAGCACTGATGACTACCATACAATATTCCAGTTTTTTCTTGTGATGCCAGGAAGCTCGGGACTAAGTTTTATACAGAATGGCAATAGTTTTTGTCTTCGTTCAGGTCTTCCAAAAAGGGGACGCCAAGATGGGGTTGGACCCCAAGAAATTTACAGGGAAAAGATCTGGGAGGGAAAAGGATTAGGAAGCTGGAGGAAGTTGGGAGAGCATCAGGCCATGATGTAGGTCTAGCATGTGTGGAGGAGGAGGAGGAGGAGGAGGAGGAGGAGGAGGAGGAGGAGGAAGGAAGGTGAGTGAGGAAGTCTTAGAGTGAAGTTCTGGCTATGCTGACGAGGAGACCCTGAGTCTAAGTCGCCTGTCAGAGGAGTCCCCATCTCCTGGACATGGGCCTGCCCTCATGTCCCTGTTGAGCTTAGCCATTGGTTGTGAGCAGCCTGTGGGAAGTTGTGATGGTCAAACACTCCCACAGATGGCGATCTGAGGGGCACATTCTCGTGGCCACTTCAGCCCACCCCCCTGCACTGCACAAATGTGTTTTTCCACAGAGGATCCTGAATGCCTCTCTTTCTGGGAGGTTATTGGACGACAGCACCCATTGCTGCAGCTGATCTCTGAGTTGCAATTGGTATTTATTCTCTCCCCGCTTCACTACTTACTCGAAATGCCCCTTATGGGTCACCTCTGCAGGTTGTAGCTGACCTGGTGGACTGACCGCTGGTAATCATACCTATCTCAGGCTGGGGTTGCTACACATGTTCATTCATAGTTCTGAGGCAAGGGGGTGGAGTAGATTAGTGGATCACCTGGGCCCCACACGTGTTCCTGTTGTCCATTACGTAAAAGCAGTTTGACCTCCTTCTGGTCACGGTGGTTTACCCTTGCCTCCTCTCATCAGCAGGACCCTGGTGAGGAGCTGTAGCTTGTCATTCAATGGGACTCTTGTTGTGTCCCCTGGCAAGAGTGCAGCCCCTTTGGGGACCAGGACCCCCAACACTGCAGAACTCAGTTGCAGGCACCAGAAGCACAAAAGTGGATCCTGGGAGCAATGGCAAATGGGCCTCCGGTCCCTTGGGTTCCCTGACCCAGGCTGACTTCCTGGTCCACTGCAGATCACCTTCTTCTCTGGCTTAGCTGGCCTGTTATCTCTTGGCAGCCAGCACCCCAGTCTCACTTTGCAGCTCTCCTGTCTTGTCTCTTAACTTAGTCTCCAGCTTGAGTTAGTTCTGTCTCCTCCAGTTGCCTCTAAGCTCCTGTCACCAGGGCCCGCCCAGCAGGAGCTCAGGAAGTTCAGACTGTCTAAGACCTTAGGTCTAGTGTTACTAAATGCCTCCCAGCTCTTTGCTCAGACAACATGTCCTGAGACAATACACGTCAGAAGAATAGGGCAGACTTCTGGAGGAGGGACCCTCAGTGCCGAGTTTCTTTCTGTCTAATCTTGTTCTGTTAATGCTTTGGTTAGAATGTGGTATTTTGATAGGAAACACTGGCTATTTCTTGGGTTGTTTGTTTTGAATGGGTAATTATTCACAGGGTTCAAAATTCAAAAAGCATAAAACAGTATTCAATGAAATGCTTTCCTCCGACCTCTATTTTCCAGCCACCCAAGTCCCCACTTTTGGGCACAACAAATGCTTTCAGCCCAGCTGGTGTGGCTCAGTGGTTGTGCATCAACCTAAGAACTAGGAGGTCATGGTTCAATTCCCCGTCAGGGCACATGCCTGGTTGCGGGCTCAATCCCCAATGTGGGCATGCAAAAGGCAGCCGATCAATGATTCTCTCTCATCACTAGTGTTTCTACCAGTATATCTCTCTTCCTCTCCCTTCCTCTCTGAAATCAATTTAAAAAAAAGAATTGGCTCCTTAAAAAAATTTTTTTTTCCAGGTCATTCATTATAACACACACCTTTATATTTGTTTATACAGATGGTAACATACTATACATAATGTCCTGAATCTTGTGTGCACAGTTTTAAAAATTCTATCAGTGTATCTTAGAGATCATTTAAAACCAATGCCTTAAAGAGACTCCTCATTCTATTTTTACTAATGCTTTGTTGTGCATGTGTATCAATGTACCATAATTTATCTAGCCAGTGTACCAACTGATGGGCATTTAGTTTTTTTCCTAATGGTTTGAAATTACATTGTTGTAGTGAATAACTGTGTATATCTAGGTATGTGAGTACCTATCTAGATTTGTTTTGCAGCAGAATAGCCGAATCAAAGTATATTTACATTTATCATTTGAGAGGCAACTGTCAAATCGCCTTCCATATGTGTTAGCATTCTGCCCTCAATGTCCCTGTTTCCTCAGTCTTGCCAACACAAGATGTTGACAAACCTTTTAATCTTTATCAATATGAAAGGATAAAACCAGTATCTCAATGTTGTTTTAATTTGTATTAGCATTAGCCATATGAGGTTGCTGTTTTTTTAGGTAAAATTGTTGAGTATCAGCAATTTTATGTGGTTTCACTTCTCTCATTGTGAGACTGAGAATTCTTTAATCTTAACAGTCATTTATTACCCTGGCTGGTGAGGCTCAGTTGGTTGGAAGGTCAGGGGTTTGATTTCTGATCAGGACACATACCTAGGTTGTGGATTCAATCCCTGGTCAGGGTGTGTGCAGGAGATAACCAATCAATGTATCTCTCTCACATTGGTCTCTCTCTCTCTCTCTCTCCTCCCCCCCCCCCCCACTTACTCCCTCTCTAGAATCAATTTAAAAAAAAAATCATTTATCTACAACTTTATTTTCTCAGCTTCTGTCATTTTTTTTAAATTGGGGGGTTGGTCTTTGTTGATTTGTAGGAGAAATTAAACTCTTATTCTATTACATGAATTGAAGAATGTGTTCCCAGTTCATTGTCTTCTGAATTTGCTTATAATGGTTTCTACAATCAAGTATTTTAAAAATGTTTATTTAGTTGTATTTAACAACCTTACTTTATGGCTTCTGGATTTAGGCCATAGTTAGAAATGCCTTCTTTTTCCCCCTCCAAGGTTATACAGGAATTTTGCTGTAATTTCTTATGCAGGGGCAGGTATAACAGGTGAGGTCAGGTCGGCTATTAGTCATTTCAGGAATGGGCTGCTCTGGGACTGCAAACCTCAGCAGCAGGGGATCTGCCTCTTCATTTAAACTCTATGGACTTTAGGATTCAAGGGGGGAGGTTCTGGTGTTTGAGATAAGGGTGATCCTCAGCATGAAGATGGGCTGAGGGCCAAGATTCATAGGAACCAGATGAGAAGCCTCAAAAGTTGATTGTGATGGGACAAAACCAGGAAGTCCTTGGGCTCGGCTAGCCATGACATAATCAGTACGCCTCACCAGGCCACCTCCAAGCTCTTGTGTTCCAAACCGTCCAGAACGAGCCCCTGCAGCGCAGCCTGGAGCACGAGCAGGGACCACATGATGGGAGCCCCGGGCTCGGCACATCCAACAGTCTGGCAGGCCCACAGAGCGCACCCTCCGGAGCTGTGACTTACATCACTCCAAGGGTCTGCTCCATCACAGTCTGTCCTTTCCGCTTGTTGTGAGCTTCAGAGGAGACGGTCCCATCACCTCCTCCTGCTCTGTGGTGCTCGGGGAATGCCGGTCATGCTTTGTACTGCACTGGGCACTGAGGCTGGAGAGGAGAACAAAGCAGAGTCCGGAGGGGCTCTGCTCCAGGAGCTCACTCACTGCTATGGCGTGCATCCCTTTCTGAGGCCCCCAGAGCAGCCTCCTCCACTCTCAAATGTTTCAGGACACTTACTGTGAGGACTTGGGCTTTTACTTCTTCTCTTCTTCTTCTTTCTGTTTTTTAATTGAGGAATATTTTACAATAAAATACACACATCAGGAGTTTTCTGACTTTTGGTGATGCATACACCCGTATAACCCAAATAAATAGCAATCAAGACATGGCCTTTTTCAGTCACCCCAGAAAATTCCCTGGTAACTCTGAAGTGTTAGGTATTATTAGTAGGTTAAGTTCACAGATGTGAAAGCTTGGGCATACCAGGATAGTACTATTTTCTGAATCCTAGATAACGGATGGGGCTAGTTAAAACCCAGTCAGTTTAGCTCCAGTCAGTGGTCCTGGCCCCCATGCACACGCTCAACCACTGGAGTCCCAGACGGAGGCTTTTGGTTCAAATGGTGACCACATTTAAAAGTGCGATGCTATTGCCCTGGCCGGTGTGGTTCGGTTAGCTGGAGTGTTGTCCCATACATCAAAAGGTTTGATGCCTGGCCGGTGTGGTTCAGTGGCTGGGCGTCAACCTATGAACCAGGAAGTCAGGGTTTGATTCCCGGTCAGGGCACATGCCCAGGTTGCAGGCTCAATCCCCGGAGTGGGGCATGCAGGAGGTGGCCGATCAAATGATTCTCTCTCATCATTGATGTTTCTATCTCTCTCTCCCTCTTCCTTCCTCTCTGAAATCAATAAAAATATATTAAAAAAAAAAAAGAAAGGTTTGATTCCCGTTCAGTTCTCATACCCCGGTCCCGGCGTGTGCAGGAGGCAACCCAATCAATGTTTCTCTCTCCCATCGATGTTTCTCTTTCTCTCTCCCTCTAAAATAAATAAAAACGCATAAGAAAATATTTGGTGACTAGGGGCTATGTGAAAAGGGTGAAGGGATTAAGAAAAAAAATTAAAAAATTTCATAGACACAGACAGATGTATGGTGATTACCAGAGGGAAAGGAGGGTGAGGGGTGCAGAAGAGGATACAGTGGGGATAAATGGTGATGGGCAAAGGTTTGACTTGGGGTGGTGAACACACAATACAATATACAAGATAATGTATTACAGAACGGTGCAAATTGTACACCGAAACCTAGACATTTTATTAACCAATGTCACCGCAATAAATTCAATTAAAAAATATAAAAATCTGGTGGCTGTGGCACCTATTTAGTCACTGTTTCCAGGAACTGGGTGGTGCAGCAGCCGGCGGCAAGAAAACCTGCCCTCTGGGCCTTTGTGAATCCTGCCCAGGGGTAGGAGCCAGGAGTGTCCCCCTCCCCCCCCCCACCCCCCCACCCCCCCACCCGCGGGCCCCAGGTCGCTTGGCCCGTCTCCAAGTCAAACTCGGGCAGCGACCGCTTTCCCGCGGCGCCGCCCGCCCCACAGCGCCCCCTGGCGAGCCTCGCGCGCCCGGCGGCCGAAGTTGGCGCCGCGCGGGCGAGCCCTCCCTCCCTCCCTCCCTCGCTCCCGGGACGCTGGGAACCCCGGGAGCTCGGCCCTCGCACACTTCTGCTTTTGCCCCTTTGCCCCGGGCGGGAAGAGGAAGGAGGGCTGGGGGAGGGCGGGGTGAAGGGCAAGGTCGGCGGGGAAGGGGGAAGAAGGTCGGGGTTCTGGAGCCTTCTCCCACAAGACCTGCTTTTTCCAGTGCGAGGTCCCCACCCCCACACACACACCTTTTAGGATGTCTGGCTTCTTCCGGCTCCTCTCGGGTCCCCCCCTCCGCCCTCCCCGAGGCGAGGGGCTGCGAGGTCGAACGGTGGAGGCGAGGGCCGTGCCAATGGCCTCCCTGGAACCAGTCGTCCCTCGGGCCCTCTCCTAGGGGTTTGGGGTCAAAGCACGCGGTACCTGCGTGTTGGGGTGGAGCTTCTCCGGGGTCCCCGGGCGCTAGGCGCGTCCCCTTGGGACCTGCGGGGAGGGCGAAGCTGGCGCCGCGCGCGCTGAGGTCAGGGCGCCCCCTGGCGGCCGGTGGGCCAGCCGCTCCTAGGGGTTGGGAGTCTCTTCCCAGGCCCTGCCCTTAACGCAGGATCCCGTGTTCCCTTAGTGGTGGGCGGCCTTTATCATGGGACATGTGCACGGTAAGATGGAATGAGTTTTTGCAGCGTTGAGGAACGACAAAACTAGGATGGTTCTTGGTGTAGGCACTCTCGAATTTCCTGTTTTCCTGGATGGTGTAAGGGCTCCAAGTGGTGTAAGGGCCCCTTCGCTCTACTTCCCCCAGCCCAGCTGTATTATTCTTTTTATTCGGGCTTTGATATGATGTGCTGTGTGATTATAAAAGGAATGCACCGTCTTTTTCATTTTTTTTAAAGGAGAAAATATCACCCGGCCAGCGTGGATCAGTGGTTGAGCGTGTGCCTGTGAACTGGGAGATCACGATTAGGTTCCTGGTCAGGGCCTGTGCCCTGGTGGCGGGCTCCATCCCTAGTAGGGGGCGTGCAGGAAGCAGCCAATGAATGATTCTCTCTCATCATTGATGTTCCTCTCTCTCTCTCTCTCTCTCTCTCTCTCTCTCTCTCCCCCTTCCTCTCTGAAATCAATAAAAAAAATATTTTTTTTTTTTAAAAGGAGAAAATATCTTGTGGTTTCTGTTGGAAGTCCTTCCTTCACTGGCACATAGGTCTGTGCTCCTTGAAAGTGCATGTTTGCTGGTTCTTTTTCCTTGATCCTGGCAGGCCCATGGCCAGGCCCATCCCCTTCCTGATGTTGGCAGGACCGGCCCATCCACTTCCAGGGCTGGGACCACAGAGGCAGCTCTAGATGGGTGGAGTCTGAGGGCAGAGGGGAAGCAAGGGGAACACACCCCCCCCCCACCCCGCCCACACACACACACAAGGTTTCTCACTTTTCTTGTTGCATAACTTGATGATAAATTTTTTGTCCTTGTCAGGTTCTTGCCCACTCAAAGACAATTTTATTTTGTTCTAGGAGGTTTACCTTGATATATCAGTAACCCCTCTTACCATGGGTGAGCCCTTTTCTCAGCTGATCTGAGTTGCTTCCAAAGGGCCACAGCAATGAGGAGCCAGTATCCCAGGTCTGGGGGACAGAAAACAAGGTTTGTGGTCCACTCTCCCAGTTTAGCCAGGGAGGTCCCGTCCCAGGAGTCCAGGTTCTAGTAGAAGCAAAGTTAAGGTGGCCTCATTTTCTCCTTTAATTACTACAAAAATGTATTTATTTGTTTCTAATAAATACCTGGAAATAGAAAGTTTAACAATTCTGCTGATATCATGCTCTAAAACAGGGGTCCTCAAACTTTTTAAACAGGGGGCCAGTTCACTGTCCCTCAGACCGTTGGAGGGCCGGACTATAGTTTTAAAAAAAACTATGAACAAATTCCTGTGCACACTGCACATATCTTATTTTGAAGTAAAAAAACAAAACGGCAAAAACACCCGCATGTGGCCCGCGGGCCGTAGTTTGAGGACGCCTGCTCTAAAACATAGAGGTCCTCTTCAAAGAACTGACAATCTGTGGGTGTCATGTGGTTTATTCAGGCAGCCTGTGGGAGGACAGAGTGGGAACAAGTCTGGGTGCAGAAGCTGAGGTTCCCAGACATTTCCGCTCATATGAAGCCCCAGACCAGTGTCTAGTATGGTAGTTGTTAGGCTCTCGCAGTTCATGAACCCATGAAGCAGCCCCTATAGTTAATGAGAAAACAACACAGACTGCCAATTGTTGCTTTGACACATCACGACGTTAGCAAAACCAAATTCTATGATCAGTTCAGGAAAGACGGGGCATTTTAATACCAAAGGCTTCTCGATGGAAGTTTTCTCATTTCACCAAGGACGAGTGGAAGAGGAAAAGACAGCCTGGGTCCCAGTGGGCATCTGGGAGTCCTGGCTGATTCCCTTCAGAGGAGCTGGCTGCCACCGCATCCCGAGGCCTCGATGAGCAAGAGGGGGGACTTCCATTCAGGGTGTAAGTCTCCGAAAGCACAGACTTCGAAGTATCCAACCTGTTTCACCTGCCCGTTCTGTGGCTGGTCGTCTCCTCTAGACTCTAGTACCTTTGGGCCAGGTCTCTGTCCTTGCAGTCCACACATTGTCTGGTGGCTCTCACTCCCCACGGAACAGCTAGCTGGCCAAAGACCGGAGCCTCCTTAGAGCTGGCTGCTGGCTGCTGGCTGCCCGGCACAGTGCCCAACGCCCAGCAGGTGCTCACCAAATACTTATTGCCCGAATGAATTACACTCAACTTCATTCTTTTGCGTGTCCAATTAAATAATTAAGGAAGTACTCACTGTAAGCTACTTCAGAATGAGAGGGGAAATGGCTAATTTCATGCTGAGAGAGAAAATACGTTTGCTAGTTTTCACGTAGGCTATGTCACAGCTACTTGATTTCCTTTTGGTTGTGTATGTTCTGTTGGGCAATCCACACTCCGCAAAGGAGAAGTACTCACGCCTTTCACCGCCCCACCTTCTAGAACAGGGGTTCTCGCAGCCTCATTTCGCATTAGAGTCACTTGGGAGAGGTTACAGTCCTGACGCTGAAATGCTGAGGGCCCCACTTCGGGGGCAGGATCTGAACATTGTTTTTTGTTTCTTCTTTTTTTTAAATCTGTTTTCCCCAGTGATTTTAATGTGCATCAGTGACCAAGAACCTGTACCCTACAAACACTTTTTTTTTTTCCTAGCAACTGAGCAAGAGGAAGTGGTGAGGGAGGGGAAGTCATGGACCGGAGGGGAGACTGAGGTTCTAGGCTTGGTTCACAACTTCCTGTGGGTTGAAGCCCTTCGCTTCGTCTTCCATAAAAGGAGGATGGTGATGGCTGCCTCACATGGTGCTGCTGAACTTATCTGAGTGCCTGGCACAAAGCAAGTGCTTGTGATGGTTAGTTTTATGTGTCGCTTGTCTAGGCCGTGGTACCCAGTGGTTTGGTCAAACACTAGTCTAGATATTAACATGAAGTTATTTTTGAGATGTGTGGGGAGGGGAAAAATTTTCCTCTAACTTTTCCAAGTTCTTCTGTCTGGACTAATAAATAAACAAACATGAGATAGATTAACAGGAGAAAGTGACCAAAATTAGTATACATATGCATACTGGACTTCTACAAGAGTATGGGATCCAGGGCAGATCTGGCAGGTAAGGCTTATATGTCATTTTTTTTTTTTAAAAAAAGAATGTTAAACTTTTAAAAAAATGTTTTAAAAATGATTTTAGAGAGAGAGGAAGGGAGAAGGGGAGAGAGAGAAACATTGATCGGTTGCCTCCCACCAGCACCCCAACTACAGCACCCCAACCACAGCACCCCTGACCGGGGATCTAACCCAAAACCTGGGCATGTGTCTGACCAGGGATCGAACTGGCAACCTTTCGGTGCACGGGACAACACTCAACCAACTGAGCCACACCGGCCACGGCATTATATGTCATCTTGAGCTAAGGAGAAAGAGAGAGTGGTGGTTTGGGACGTCAAAGGGCAGGAAGGTAATCCACATGGAGAGGGAAAAGAAAATGTTTGCTGGACTCCCTTTAACAATGGGATACAGAGAGTTCTTTGATCAAACGGGCCTCGTTAGGTTCCTCCCTGTCTATCACACACTAGATCATATGAACCTATAGTTATTGATGATAAAACTCCCTTCCTGGAGCAGGTCCTCTACATTCTTTTAGGCAGGTAGGAGGAAGGTTAAAGGTTTTTCCGGAGTCATTTTTTTTTTCTTGAAAATAATCAGCTTAAAATTATCAATATCCCAAAAGTCATATTTTGGGGTGGGAACTCTGCTTCCCCTCAGATATAATTAGCATTCAAATCAGTAGGACTTTAAGTAAAGCTGATTATCTTCCAACAATGTGCGTGGGCCTCGTCCAAACAGTGGAAGGCCTTCGAGGAAGATTGAGGTCCGGCAAGAGGAAGGACTTCTGCCTCCAGGCTGCCTTTGGACTCCTGCTGGAGTTCCCAGCCTGCCAACATGCCTGCAGATTGCAGGATTTCAGACTTGTCAGCACCCGTAATCATGTTAGCTAGTCCCTTAAAATAAATCCCTCCTCTCCCTCTCCCTCTCCCTCTCCCTCTCCCTCTCCCTCTCCCTCTCCCTCTCCCTCTCCCTCTCCCCCTCCGTCTCCCCCTCCGTCTCCCCCTCCCTCTCCCTCTCTCTCTCCCCCTCCCCCTCCCCCTCCCTCTCCCCCTCCCCCTCTTTATCCCTCCCCTCCCCTCCCCTCCCCTCCCCTCCCCTCCCCTCGCCTCGCCTCCCCTCGCCTCCCTTCTTCTCCCCTCGCCTCCCCTCTATCTCTCCTGCCCTAATACAGTGTTCGTAAATGATGGCTACTGTTGTTACCATCTATTCTGTAGTAGCTGGAGCTGGTTTGGGGCGATAAATAAGACTGCAGCTTGCCCTGACCGGTTTGGCTCAGTGGATAGAGAGCCTACCTGCAGACTCAAGGGTCCCAGGTTTGATTCCGGTCAAGGGCATGTACCTTGGTTGCGGGCACATCCCCAGTGGGGGGTGTGCAGGAGGCAGCTGATTGATGTTTCTCTCTCATCAATGTTTCTAACTCTCTATCCCTTTCCCTTCCTCTCTGTAAAAAATCAATAAAATATATTTTAAAAAAAAAGAAAAAAGACTGCAGCTTTATGGGTTAGGGCCGTGGTCGGCAAACTGCTGCTCGCGAGCCACATGCGGCTCTTTGGCCCCTTGTGTGTGGCTATTCCACAAAATACCACGGCCTGGGCGAGTCTATTTTGAAGAAGTGGCGTGAGAAGAGGTTTAAGTTTAAAAAATTTGGCTCTCAAAAGAAATGTCAGTCGTTGTACTGTAGATATTTGGCTCTGTTGACTAATGAGTTTGCTGACCACTGGGTTAGGGCAGTGGGATTATCCCAAGTAAGTGCTAGGTATGAACTCCCACTATACAATTCCAGAGTGTGAAGTGCAGGTGCGAAGATCACAGCATGGCACAGAAATCCTTATCCCTTTCTTCATCTGAAACATGGAAATTTCCCTCAGAACAGGGGCCCTGCAGCACAGGGCACAGAGCCCCAGACCTGGCTTTGGCTCTGGCTGTGTCACCAACTCACTGTGTGACCTTGGGCAAGTTCCCTGCCTTCTCTGGGGTTGGGCTGGGTGATGTGTGAGGAGCTTTCCATCTGAGAACCTCTGAGCTTAGAGTTTTCCTCTGATGCTTCTGATTGCAGAACCGGTTTTCGCCAGTCTGTTCACGTGGAGTTTGTTTGTTTTCTGCTCTCCAAGTGGTTACAGGTTGGGGCATTTGTATTTATGCTCAGGAGAGGCCTCATGGCTGAGTCGTGGCTGCCCCCTCCTGGCTCAAAAAGATGTCTCAGACCTCACCCCTAGCTGCAGCCAGGCTCCCAGGGACAGAGGCCCTGGGACAGGGAAAATCCAGGCTCCTATAGGTCTCTGCTGCTGGGGTTCCCTTCCCAAGTCTGCTCAGGCACATGGGGACCGTTCCTTCCCTGCCAGCTTGCCCCGGAGGGAGCAGAGACCATGCACAGAAGATGTAATGCTCTTCTACAAACACAGGCGAAAGAAATAGCACAAGCTGTGGTCCTCTCCAAATGACCCTCATTCCGACTATTCCCCCCTCCTGTCTGACGTCAGGGGCCTCGGGACATTAGTCCTCAGACATTACTGCCAAGTTGTTTGCTGTCCCAAGCTGCATGGTCCCTTCGGGCCTGGCACCTCTGCTGTTTCAGTGCCAGGCTGGTGAAGCTGGAACCCCAGTGTCCAGGTCACACGTGTCGCCTGTGGTCATCCCCTCTGAGCAATCTGCCACCTCCCCAGGGCACCTTCAGGAAAACTTTCTGGAACTTAGACCCACTGAGCCTTCCCTGTCTGCGGGTGCTAAAGGTACCCGGCTCTAATCCTAACTTCAGTGGCTTCAGTCTCCATCTGGGGAATGCAAGACCTCAACTTGCCGTAGAACTGCCCACCCCCACCCCACCCCACCCACCCCAGTGCTTCTGGAGTTTCCAGGAATGTTTAGCGAGAGCTCACAAACCTTTCTCTCACCTTCTACTCCGGACTGCCCCGCCCCCTTGTGGAATTGGGCTGCCTGTGAAACCACTGGAGGTGGGAACTGTTCATGGCCATTGCTACCCAGGCCCGTGGTGGCTATGAGGCTGTCCTCTGTCCAGAGGGCACTTGCCAGTCTCTCAAAGCTGCAGTCCTCGAGCATCCAGAGGGCCACCCAGGAGTGGGGTCTCCCTGCGGCCAGGCTGTGGCCTCAGCAGGGGTGGGAGGATGCCCCCTCCCTCACTCAGGATTGCATCTGGTGACCTGGGCATTCAGTGCTGCCTATGGACTGGGGCTCTTGGGACCTTCCTGACGAGAACTCTTCTGCCTCAGCCTGTGGTTCCATATGACCCTGACACACATCCATGATGATCTAACTCCTCAGTCGGGTCCCATGTATTAGGAGTACACACATCCATGATGATCTAACTCCTCAGTCGGGTCCCTTGTATTAGGAGTACACACATCCATGATGATCTAACTCCTCAGTCGGGTCCCATGTATTAGGAGTACACACATCCATGATGATCGAACTCCTCAGACGGCCTCACGTATTAGGAGTCTGCTGTTTGCAGGTGATAAAAACTCAATGTAGCTGCCTGTGATTAAAAAAAAAAAAAAGGGAATTTTATCGGTTTATATCACTGACAGCTCGTGGTAAGTCTCGAGGTATGATTGGAACCAGGAGCTCCAACAAGGTGGTCAGAACTCAGCCTCTCTCTCCGTCATGCTTTCCTTTGTGTTGGCTTCACTCGCCTCTTGGGCGCCCCCCAAAAGCTCCAGGCTTATGTCTTCCCCACATCTATCAGTCTGGGTGGAAAGAGTGCTTCTCTTTGCCGTTTCTCCTTACAAAAGTTCTAGAATTGGGTTTCCTTGACTTACTTAACGTGCCTGTTTTGGAACTAATCCCCATGGAAGATGGGGGGTGAAATATACATCCCTTCCCACAAGCATGGAGATGGGGGTATGTATGGCTCCATCTGAATTACTAGAATAAAAGTGAGGGAGAGGTAGTCCCCCTAAAGAAAATCAAAGTTCTCTTAGGAGAAGAAAGGAGAATTGATGCCAGGTGGGAACAAAGCCTCAGCTATGTGCTCCATCCTGGCACATTGGCACCCCTGCATTGAGAGCAAGCCAGGCTCAAGTTAGGGGCCCAGCTTACAGCTAAATGCCAGTACAGAAGGGGTCTGAGAACCAGTTAAATGAAAGCAAGGGCGGTGAGAGTTCAGAGAACAGAGTGAATGTTTGGATTGAAGCTGTTTCAGAGAGCGGTGCTTCTCAAATTCTAATGTGTTTGTGAACCACCTAGGATCTTGTTAAACCATGGATTCTATTTCCAGGTCTTAGAGCCGAGGTTCCCAACCAGGGGATATCCAGCAGGGGAAATGGGTGTGACTTTTAAAAATATTCTCTTGCCCTAGCCCCATGGTCGGCAAACTGCGGCTCGAGAGCCACATGCGGCTCTTTGGCCCCTTGAGTGTGGCTCTTCCACAAAATACCTCGGCCTGAGCGAGTCTATTTTGAAGAAGTGGCGTTAGAAGAAGTTTAAGTTTAAAAAATGTGGCTCTCAAAAGAAATTTCAATTGTTGTACAGTTGATATTTGGCTCTGTTGACTAATGAGTTTGCCGACCACTGCCCTAGCCAGTTTGGCTCAGTGAATAGAGCTTTGACCTGTGGACTGAAGGCTCCCAGGTTCAATTCCGGTCAAGGGCACATGCTCACATTTCAGGCTTGATTCCCCAGTAGGGGGTGTGCAGGAGGCAGCCGATCAATGATTCTCATCATTGATGTTTCTATCTCTCTCTCCTTTCCTCTCTGAAATCAATAAAAATATATTTAAAAATATATACATTATCTTGATTCTTTATGATTTGTGAAATTGATACCAAACCAGGAGAAAAACAGGGGTACCATGTTTCTCTGAGCCACTGTGAGGGGCCCAGTTTCAGGTGCTGTGTAAATAAATATCGGTAAACTGAAAACATGTTCCTCTCCCGTTCTAGGGAATCCCTGTGATGCTCTCCTCCTTAGGCGCTTCTTAAAAAAAAAAAAATAAATAAATAAATAAATATATATATATTTGATTTCAGAGAGGAAGGGAGAGGGCAAGAGAGAAGTAGAAACATCAATGATGAGAGTGAATCATTAATTGGCTGCCTCCTGCAGGCCCCACACACTGGGGATCGATTCTGCAACCGGGCATGTGCCCTGACTGGGAATCGAACTGTGACTCCCTGGTTTATAGGTCCATGCTCAATCACTGAGCCTCACCGGCCAGCCACTCGCTTGTTTTGACAGGCCCGAGCCCTGTGAACTGACTTCCACGGAAGACATAGGGCCTGCAAGTGCCCCTGGGACAGAGCCTGAGCGCAGGGAGCGCCACTAACACTGCAATGGCAGGCCCCTTGGCAGCCAAGCAGCGGAGGTGAGCTTTTTGGACCGCCAGCAATCCAGCCCCGCTTTTCCGTGGGGCTGCCTGTACCAGGGCGGGCAGGTGTGGGTCTCTGGGAGTCCTGGTGCAGAGGCGGTCAGAGGCGTCCTCTCTGGCCCTGCGCGGGGCAGGCGCATAATGGGGACCATGCCCGAGCTAATGGGAAGCAGCCGCAGCGCCCCTGTCCACCCTCCTCCTCCCACTCGGCCCCAGAATGGCCGAGATAAAACGGAAGCGCCCCGAGAGGCGCTTTGATTCCAATACGAAACAAATTATTTCTCCCGGAAAGGAACAAAATAAGTCAGAGAGAAGTCGCAGGGCCGCCCTGACTCCTGCCAGGCCACTGCCGGCGGCCCCAGGCCTTCAGACCCCGCGGCGCTTGGCAGGAACCGTGCACTTGCTCACTGGGAGGGGGGAGGGAGCGAGTTTGGAGTCCCTAGCCTCTGGGACAACTACCCACGGGGCCCTAATCCTTTAAGACCGTTGGGTACCCGCTGCTGGGCGGGCTCAAGTGGAAGTCGCGTCCATGCCTGTGGTTCTCAAACTTGGTCAGGAAGCTTCAACATCTCCAAGAGGACTTGTTAAAGCTCAACTTGCTGAGCTCCACCCCCAGACGTTTTTATTCTGTTGGGGCCTGATAATTTGCATTTATTTTTTATTTTTAATGATTTCAGAGAGGAAGGGAGAGGTAGAGAGAAATAGAAACATCAAGATGAGAGAGAATCATTGATCAACTGCCTCCTGCACTCCCCACACTGGGGATGGAGCCCACAACCCCGGCATGTGTCCTGACCGGAATTGGAATGAACCATGACCTCCTGGTTCACAGGTCAAGGGGATAATTTACATTTCCCAGGTAATGCTGGTGCTGCTGGGTCAGATTATAGCTTTGAGAACCACCTGACAAATATGGAGCAGGAGCAAGCTTGGTCTCACTGCCTGACATTCAAATGGCTGAGTCCCAGGGAGGTCTGCAGGTGGTACACTATGCAGTATCTGCTCAAAGGACCCATCAACTGATGAGTAGGCCTATCCCCACTTCCCTTTGGAGCCTGTTTTTGACTGATTACCTCTGTCCAATAGTGAACCAATCCAGTCTCACTCCAAAGCTCAGGGACTGGAATTTCCCAGCAACACTGGTTGCAGGATAGCCTCTCTAGGTATTTCTTCTGTTTGAGATCCTTAGCCTCTAAAGAGGTCCCTGGCTCTGTGTCACCCTGCCTGAGCCAGAAACATCAATGATGGCAGGGAACGTGTGTGTGTGTGTGTGTGTGTGTGTGTGTGTGTGTGTGTAGAAGTGTAGCAGGAACTTGCTTAGGGATCTAAGAACCTGGAAGAGTTTGACTTACTATGTGTTTTAGGTGTGGGATGTCTTGGATGAATGCCTCCCCTTCTTGTATTCCCTGGAGTAGACTATATAATTTTACAAATTTTCACAAATTTGAGTGTGAATCTGAATGATCTGGAAGCTTTGGATTGCTGTCTCCACCCCCACAGTTACTGATTTAGTGGGTCTGAGAATTTGTATTTTTAACAAGGTGATGGTCTGGGTTCCACACTTTGAAAAACCCAACCGAGGCTGTATTGGGCATCTCCAAGCCCTTGCTTTGGCCTCAATGTGGTCATGGTATGTGTGCCCATCCTACCCTCTGCACATTCTCCATTCCGTCACTGGCCTTTTTGTTGACTGCCCTTCCCAGCTTTCAGAAGGCAATTAGGTCTTGCTGTCTGTGCCACCTGGTTCTGAGAGAAAGGAACAGCTCTCAGGGTGGTTCAGGCTTGGGAAAAGCAGCGTCCCCCAAGCCCTAACCCCCATCCCGCATGCAACCAGACATTACATCTCCCTTCTCCTTCCTGACATCCCTCACCCTCTAGGTTTGCCTGAGACTCAGCCCTGGGCCAGGCTAAAAACAAAACAAAACAGGAAGCTGAGGACGGGATCCCTTTAATATTTTTAGGACAGTGGTTGGCAAACTCATTAGTCAACAGGGCCAAATATCAACAGTACAACGATTGAAATTTCTTTTGAGAGCCAAATTTTTTAAACTTCAACTATGTAGGTAGGTTATTAACTTAATTATTAACATTGTTATTAACTTAATTAGGGTACTCCTAAGCTGGTCTTTGCTAAAAACTCAAGGGGCCAAAGAGCTGCATGTGGCTCGCGAGCCGCAGTTTGCCTACCACTGCCTTAGGACCCACACAAGGCCAGGCCTGGAGGGGTTGCTGCTGCCCTTGTACCAGTGACGGTCTCTCTGGGGTAATCCTTCTATTTTTAGTCTGTGCCTTATACATCATGGCTAGTTTTGAAGTATTTGCTGATTGGCGGATTGTTTGGGCAAACCTACCAGAAAAAGGAACAAAACAAGGCAACAAAACAAAATGAAGACTCCTCAAGCCTGCCATGGACGAGGGCCAGGTTTTGATCAGTGTTAGCCAGCTTGGCTGAGGAGGCAGGGTCTCCTCTCTGGTCTCCTGTGTCCAAGGCTCTTGGGTAGGAACCTCTGTGCGTGCAAGCAAGTGAGGTCAGTGTAATTCAGTGTTGGGAGCTTTGAGGCTGCCCCAACAAGCTGGAGGTCTTGGAAAAGAAGGGGCAGGTGGTCCATGGGGGGCTGGGGTCAACCAAGGCCATGGGGAACCATCCTTTGTTGTAGTGCCTCAGGATTTCCAGAAAAGGCAAGTTTCTGTAGGAATTTAACCGAATATTTATTTACACCAAGAGGTTTAGAAAATACCAAGTGTGAATAATCATGGCATTTTTTTATTTTATTTTTTTGGATTGGATTAGTCTCCAATTTAGATGAAAAGAAGCCATGTGCAACCCATTAGGTTTTCATAATTTTCCTCTTAATTGGTTATACTCTGAGATTGTGTATTTAGGAAATGGCTAAATTGGCTGTAGATTCCCTATTTGGTTATTGCTATGATTCTCAACTCTAGTTGTATATTGGAATTACCAGGGTTGCTTTGAAAAATCCTGATGCCCTGGCTACATCCAAGATGTGGAGCCTGAGCACAATATTTTTAAAGACTCCCCAAGTGATTAAACATTTTTATTTATTTGTTTACTGATTTTAGAAAGAGAGAGGAAGGGAGAGAGGGAAACATCAATTTGTTGTTCCACTTACTTATGCATTCATTGGTTGCTCCTTGTATGTGTCCTGACTGGGGATCTGACCCACAACCTTGGTATATTGGGAGGATGCTCCAACAAACTAAGCTACCTGACTAGGACCCCGGGTGATTTTTGGAGTGCAGTTGGCATAAAATACCTCTGGACTACTGACTAAGTCAGTGGTCGGCAAACTCATTAGTCAACAGAGCCAAATATCAACAGTACAATGATTGAAATTTCTTTTGAGAGCCAAAATTTTTATACTTAAACTTCTCCTAATGCCAACTTCTTCAAAATAGACTCGCCCAGGCTGTGGTATTTTGTGGAAGAGCCACACTCAAGGGGCCAAAGAGCTGCATGTGGCTCGCGAGCCGCAGTTTGCCGACCACGGGACTAAGTGGTTGGAAGGGGCCAAAGTGAAGCAAATCAGACTTTTGGGGGAATCTTCTTAGCCTTCAGTGATTACTTTGACTGCTCTCTCCACACAGGAAGAGACCATCAGAAGCCACTACCAGGCCCTCCTCCTTACCAACAGCTCTAGTCCACAGGACCAGGGATGGGTTCCTGACCCAGGTGGGCCAGTTTCTCTCTCACAGGAAAATGGAATTGGGACACAGAGATTATAGCTATAACTGGGCTCCTCCCTTGAACAGAGCAGAGGAGAAGCCTGGTCAGAGCAGCAAGAAAAGTTGGTCTGTAGAGAGAAGCTACCGGGGTTCTTGCCATCCTTTCTGCCCCTTTTCCAGCCCTTCATAGGGTCTGGTTGCCACCCTGCTGGGGCTTCAGGGCTTCAGGGGTCACCTACAAATCCTTATAACAATCTCCCCCAACTCCACTGTTTGATGTAAGCCAGCTCTAGTGGATTTATGTTACTTATGACCAAAGAGGCTGACACGTGTCCAGACCACAGCGAAACAAAAGCACGCAAAAATAAACATGTTCACCCCCATACACACACATCCGGTGTTTGAACCAGGCTCTTTGTAACTCCATGTGGTCCCAATGGAAGATTCTTTGGAATCTGTACTTTCCGGAATCCAGTTGGAGAAACCTCAGCTTTCAATTCAATTGGGAACAGCAGTGGTTCCCTAATGTGGCTCCATGGCTTCATCAGAATCACCTGGAGGAACTGACTGACATCCATAGATGGCCAAGCACCAGCCCCAGAGAGGCTAAAGCTATCCGGTTTGAAGAGGATCTTGAAATCTGTGCTTTAGAAACTCTCTCCTTGAGATGTTCACATATAGTTGAGTCTATTGCAATAAGATGGGCTGAACTAATGGAATTTCTTTTTTAGCCTCTTTTTAGAGGGAGGTAATGTTCTTACCAAGTCTGGGAGATGGGTAAGGGCCTACTCCGTGGACACACAAAATAGAACCCAGTGAAATTCGGGCTTGTTGGAGCACATGTAAGCAAACGATCAGCCTAAAGCGACCTTTGCAGGTTGGCTGCTTGAGTTGAACAAATGAACCAGATCATATGCCCTGCCTTCTTTTTTTTTTTTTTTAATATAGTTTATTGATTTTTTTACAGAGAGGAAGAGAGAGGGATAGAGAGTTAGAAACATCGATGAGAGAGAAACATCAATCAGCTGCCTCCTGCACACTCCCTACTGGGGATGTGCCCGCAACCAAGGTACATGCCCCTGACCGGAATCGAACCTGGGACCCTTGAGTCCGCAGGCCGACGCTCTAGCCACTGAGCCAAACCGGTTTCGGCTGCCCTGCCTTCTTAACGCCGCCTCCCCCTCCCGCCCCCACCCCTGCAAAAAAATGTGTGTGAAGTAGCAAATGTACCTTTTATTTTAGAAACAAAAATATCGTATCTGATCCAACAATAGCCGGATCCCTGTGAATGAAGGGTTTGCATATTTTCCTGTTTTAACGGTTCTAGTATAAACAGCCCAAGCCCAGGGCTGATTGTCAGTGGGCCCTGAGCAGCCCAACCAGAGCGCTGGAAATGGCTCCTTCAGTTCTGAGAACCTGGATCCGGCTTAGTGCCAGGGTTCAGGCTTGTGTTCAACTGGAGCAATGGGGTCAGGAGTTGAGGGAGAGGGCAATTGCAGTGTTCCCCTGGAGTCTAGGGCCTAGACCAAAGCTAATGCCAGAAGCAACAGCAGTAGCAGCTGTAGAGACAGTAGGAGCAGTAGCTACCACGTATTGAGGATTTATTTGTATAGGCACCAGGCTAAGTGATGTAATTATTTATTTGAATACTATAAAAAGCTCGATGTAGTAGCTTTGTTATTCCAATTTTTAGAACAAGGTTCAGAGAGGTTTAGCAACTTTTCTGAGGTCACACAGCTTCTAAGGGGGAAGATCCAGGATTCAAATAAAGGCATGTTTGACTCCTAACTATTATAAGATACAGCACACACAAACCCGTCACTGACACCATTTTGTGTACCAGCTGGGGATACAGGGCTTTGTGTCGAGAAGCAGGCAAGGCTCTTTGCTTTCTTTCAAGACATTTCTCTCAGTGCCAGACTCCTCTGGTCTCCAACAAAGGGAAAGAGCTGTCGGCAGGGGCTGGAAGGCCTTCTCCAAGCTCAAAGCAATCCCAAATGTCTGGGTGGATCCTTCATGCCTTGAGAGTGGAACCATTACTCTCCTTTGGGGGCTAGCAAAAGACTCAAGATTTATTGATAAGCCCTAACTGGTTTGGCTCAGTGGATAGAGCGTCAGTCTGCGGACTGAAAGGTCCCAGGTTCAATTCTGGTCAAGGGCATGTACCTTGGTTGCGGCACATCCCCAGTTGAGGGTGTGCAGGAGGCAGCTGATTGATGTCTCTCCTATATGTTTCTAACTTTCTATCCCTCTCCCTTCCTCTCTGTAAAAAAAAATCAATAAAATATATTTTAAAAAAGATTTATTGATAAACTACTGATTGTATATTTGGTGGCTCAGAGACTTTCCTGGACCTGAAACAAAGAGACTTGTGCTGGTATATAAAAAAAGTTCTGATTCACCCATATGATGGATTATTAAGCATTCACTGAAAATCATGTTTCAAAGAATAAAATATGGAGAAACCATCATGGTGTAAGGTTAAAAGAAACAGGATACAAAATTGCAAATTCTACATAAAATATATTATTTTAAGTATGGAAATTAGACTTACTTTCATTAAAACACACAAGTAAAGACCCAGAGAGGAAAGCCACCAAAATGTTAACCACGATACTTGTAATTTTTGTTTTCTTTGTACATCTTAATGTTTTCCCCCAACTTCTTCAATTTGAATTATCTTTGTAAATAGGGAAAAGGTGAACATGTAAAAAGCCTTCATTTATAGCAAAGGAGGTGCACAGGTATGACTATTGGTTAATTTTTACCCCACCTTGGATTTTAGCAGTGGAAGTGTCTTTCAGCCTCACTGTTAGGAGCAAGAATGGAGGCGTCCTGAACCAGTACTGACCCACTAGGCAGAGCCTGAGCGAGGCCCTATGCGGTGCGGGGTCGGCACCGGCCCCTTCCGGGCTTTTAGGCACTTTTTTTAAAATTATTTTTTTCTTTTAGGCGCTTTTAATTGGGTTGAGGCGACAAGTGCATTGCAATGAATAGTGGTAGCCATGCTCCCAGGCGACTGTTACGTAGGGTTGGAAGTCGATCCGAGGGGTGGGCAGGGTTTTCTGGGGGCAAGGCATGGCCAATGGGGTGCCAATCAAGGCTATGGTTCAGCGAATACAGGGGCCTGAGCATGGCCTTGGGCTCTCCCCGGGGTCCCCAGCGTCCCCCGGATGCGCCTGGAGGACGTCGGTGGGTTGCGGCTTCCCCTGCCCCGCCGCGCTTCTCCCCGAGGGCCTGCCAGCGGGGAACCCGGCGGCAGCCACAGAGCAGCCGGGGCCGGCGCAGAGCTTAGCCTCCCGGTCTGAGAGCCCAGAATCCCCAGTGTGGGCGGGAGTGGGGGTAGGGGTAACGGGGGCAGGGGCGGGGGGCGGTGGGGGGCGCGCGCAGGAGCCGGAGACTGAGAGATACAGGAGGGTTTCAGCAGTGGTTGAAGGTGCGGCGGCCACTCCCAGGACCCCGAGGGAGTGAGGCCACCCACTCTGCGCTGTGGTGTCGCCTTGCCCGGCGCGCGCCCCGCTCGTGGGCGCAGCTCCGGGGCCGCGGAAAGAGGTGGCCATGGTGTTGCTTAGGGCCAGCAGAGGGCAGCCTCGAGGCTGCGTAGCCGCAAGGTGACCTCGCTAAGCGGCGGGCTCCCTTCCAGAGCCCCGGTTCTGCCGGGTGGGGGCGGCCTTGGAGCCGGTGACCTCAGTCTGCAGGAGCCGAGCCCTGAGGCCCAAGGGCATCTGGTGAGATGTGGTAAAGCTCCAGCCCCAGAGTGAGGGCTTAGGGCTGGGGGTAACCAAATAAATGCCTCAGAAGAGGAAGCAAGAAGCAAAACTCCACACACACCGGAATGTATGTAATATTTAAGCAACAGATTCCACGCCGTGTAGAAACTTTTTATTTTTATTTTCAAATATATTTCTTTACTGATTTTAGAGAGGAAGGGAGAAGGAGAGATAGAAACATCAATGATGAGAGAGAATCATTGATCGGCTGCCTCCTGCACACCCCGCACTGGGGATCGAGCCTGCAATCCAGGTATGTGCCCTTTGCCAGAATTGAACCTGGGACCCTTCAGTCCCCAGGCTGACGCTCTATCCACTGAGCCAAGCCGGCTAGGGCCGTGTAGAAACTTTTTAAATGATGCTGGTGGGAGCGAGGATCACCTTCGTGTTTTTGGTGGGGGAGCGAAGAGACTAGGAGCCCGAAGGCTCAGAGCAGCAAGCGGATGGAGAGGTGCAAGCAGGGACCTGGCCATCACGTTAGGGGCAGAGGGCCCTGTGGTTAGGGACCCAGAGCCCCCTCGACTGTGCTTTTCTCCGCAGAGGCACTCAAGTGACTGGGGATTCCAACCCTGACCTTGGGCACTTCCTGGCTGTTTAATTGAGGGCAACTCACTGAACCGCTGTTGCCTCCCACTAATCACTTCTGTCAAATGGGCATGGTGGGCTCCAGTCTTCGGCGGTGCCGGACAACAGAAGTTCAGTGAATCCCAGTTTTGTCCCTCCTCCAGCTCTGGCAGGACACCAGGCTCCTGGGTTTGTTGCTAGGGTGAAAGGATCCTGTCACCCGCCTTGGACGGACGTAGCTGTCTTGGAGATAAAGGCCCGCCAGGCTTTGGGACCGAGTTGTCCGCGGCCGGCTGCAGCCCGGGAATCTTCCGGTGCTCTTTCAGGGCATTTGGCATTCTTTGGCATTCGGATGAGCCCCGAGCTACGCGTCCTGGGCAACCGGGTCACCGAGCTCCGGAAGAGTGCACTTATCAGTGAACGAACTGAAACCTGGCACCCTCCTTGGCTCTCTGGGGAAGCCTGGCAAAGGGCCAAGACCCTGTAGACAGATGGACGGGGTGGGGTCGCTGGGGCCGCTTCACGGGCCAACCTCGTAGCACATTGGCAATCACATCCCTGTTCAACAGCCGGTGGGAACGTCGGCAAGCCTCGGTCTCTCACAAACTGTATGCACACAGGCACCTGTTACATTATCTTCGTTTGTTTCCACCTTCTAAAACTCCAGAGGAGAGCATTTCCCAGGGTACGTGTGAAACCCGTGATGGAAAACTGTGTACGTGTGAGGTGCGATTACTATTCATGAGCCACCGGCTCCATCAGAGCTCGCACAGCGTGGGAACAGGACAGATGCAAGAGCCGTGTACAAACGTGTGCACGTGCATATCACAGGCATGTGTGTGTGCCTGTCTCCCTAGATGTATGACAAGTGTACACACATGTGCATGTATGTGCACACGGATACGGGACACCCTCGTACAGACGTGTGCATGCTCGCAGACATGACTATTTGTGCCTGAAGGCAGAGTGTGCACTCTGCTCAGCCAGCTCCTTTCTCTCCACCCCTTTCACCGGGTCAGTGCCACCGGGGAAGCCGGGTCTTACCTGCGGCTCCAGGGTGCGGGGAAGCCCGGATCCAGCCTGCCTGCGCCCGGGCAGTGGTGTGCTGCCTTATCTTTCATCGCCCGTGGCGGACTTCTCCCGTTTCACTCGGGGCCAACATCCCCAAGTCAGTTGTTGGGGGCAAAGGAGAGACAAGGAAGAGGTGGAGGGCGCTCCAGGCAAGAGGGGCGACCAGTGCCTCACTCCCTAGGTCTGTCGCTTCTTTGCCTCCCCAGGTCGCGTCCCCACGGAAGAGAAAAGAGGGGCCCTCCCTGATCGGCTCAGGGAAGGCGGCCCTTGTCCCCTACCCTCAGAAGCCATCACGAAGCAGGCGCCCCGAGGGTTCCCCCCCTCGGCTTGGGAGCATTCGCGGCTGCTGCAGGGGCCAAGGCACCCCAGGGATGTCCCTGCATCTCCGCAGGCAGCCAGGCCGGCCGGCTCTCTCTTGCTGACGAAGGGCTCTTAGCGGCGCAGCGCTCCCAGCACCTGGGGGCCTCTGCGGAGAGAGAGCTCCCTGAGCCCCCGGGAAGTCCAAGGGCGCCGCCCGGCGCAGGCAGCGCCCAGTGTCTGAAGGACAGAAAGCGGGGAGGTCGGCTCGCAGATTGTCCCCCGCCACCCCAGCAGACCCGTTCCGCCGACAGGAGGGCAGCATTACGCAGAGAACCGGAGGCCGAGAGCTGGAGGCGTCTCCGCGGGAAGGCACAGAGGCGCCGCGGGGACCCACACGGCGCGAGTTCGGATCCCGGTGGCCAGCCGAGCCCAGCGGCCGCGAACGCCGGGCGCAGCCAGAGGGGCGCACGACGCCCCTTCGGAGGACCGAGTCCGGCGTGGTCCGGCGGGGCGTCGCGGTCCCTCGCGCCCCAGGAGCCCTGGAGTCGGAAAACGTTAATACTGCGGGAACGGGGTCCGGGGAGCTGAGCGACGGAAGTCTTTCGGGCCAAGTCGGTGCCTCGGCTGGGCCTGCGGGTGGGGAAGCAGTCCCCGGCCGGGGCGCCCCCGACCCAGCCAGGCCGGCCTGCAGGAACCGGCGGCGGGCCAGCCCCGCTCCCCCTCCCTCGGGAATCCGCGGGCCCTGACCCGGCCGTTATCTCTGCGCGGCCAGCAGCCGGGGGGCTGCAGGAAAGAAGACAAAGGCCCGGGTGTCCCTGCGGGCGGGGGCTCGGTTTCCGGACTCCGCTCACACTCACAGCCTTTAGCGATTGTTGGGGGCAGATTTTTTAAAAAGTCCAATTTCCTCCCCGCTCCCTCCCCAGACACACACACACACACACACACACACACGCACGCACCATGTATATCCCCCTTCCCTCCTCATCCCTGGAGACGGACATTTCCTGGGATCATGCCCTTCCCTTTTCTTTGTCTGCCTGGAGAAGTCATTTTCCTCCGTGCAGAGAGGAAAACCCGGGAAAGGCTTTGTTGAATTCGGTTTGATGGTGATGTGACCGAGGACAGCGAGGAGGGGCTGAGCTCCCGACGTGGAGAGCCAGAGCCTCTGCCCGGGGCGCTCAGCACCTTTGGGGACCGCCGCGGCCTCCCGCGCCTCCTCGGCCCGCCCCGCCGTGGGGAGCATCCTGCGCCCGGACAGGCCCCGTTCTTCTCCCCGAGTTTTGTGTAGCGCTGCCCGGAGGCGCCGCGTCCCCGCCGGAGCGAGGACCTGCGCCGGTAGCGCCGCCACCCGTCTGCGCGCGGCGGTCCGGCGGCTCCGGCGGGTCCTCCGAGCGCTGGCCCCGCACCCGCCCCGCTCCCACCCTCGGGCGGCGCCTCTGCCCGCTGCAGCTCGGCCCAACCCGCTTCCTGCGTTTGCCCCGCACGTTTCCCGTTTCTCCACAAAGGCCGAGGGGAGCCCCTTCCACCAGCGGACCTCCGAAACCTCCCGCCCCGAGGCTACTGACCGCCCTTCTGAAAAGGTGGGGGCGGGAGGCAGTTCCGACGGCCCCGCGCCCCGGACGGAGGCTCCCCGGGGCGGAGGCGGCAGCCCGCGAGCTGGGAGTGGCGGCCGGCCCGCGTGCCTGGCCCCAAGCGCCTGGGTCCGTGTCACTTCGCAGGTCAGCCGGGTCTTGCTCAAAGAAAACCTTGTATATCGGTGAAGACGGCCTTAGGAGAAGTGCGAGGGCGGTTGGAGGAGCCCTGGGCTGGGGTAGTCCCCACACCGGCGACAGAACGTACCTTGTTTCCCCAGGTCAAGGGGCTGGGTCAGGGTGGACGCAGTTGCCTGGGGAAGGGTACAAAGGAGTGGCCGTGGCCACTGGGTTAGGATGTCAGACCCTGCAGGGTTACTATGAAAGGCTCCCTTCCTTCCTTCCTTCCTTCCTTCCTTCCTTCCTTCCTTCCTTCCTTCCTTCCTTCCTTCCTTCCTTCCTTCCCTCCCTCCTTCTTTCCTTCCTTCCTTCTTTCCCTCCTCCCTCCCTTTCTCCCTCACTCCCTTCTTCCTTCCTTCCTTCAACAGGGGGAAGGAAAACCACCTACTATAAACCAGGCATTTGGACATTAGAACATGTAATTATTGTAACAACCCTGCACGGTATTATAATTTGTTCTATTGAATAGGTGAGAAAATGAAAATTCAGCAGGGGTGCTTTGCCCAAGGTCACACGGTCATTAAAGGAGGTTGCTGGGCTCCACACTAGTTCTTTCGAACGGAACAGACTGCTGTCCGTGCCCCGTCCCACAAAGGCACGTCCCTGGGGTGACAGAGTCCCAGAACAAACGTGCCAGAGCTTATCACCAAGCTGAGACTGTGCAGCGAACAGCCACACAGACGTTCTTGGGTACAATCGGCCCACCTGTGCTCCCTTCATCTCTGGCTGGCTCCCCCTTCCTCCACGGAGCTCCCCCAACATTGAGTGGCAGGCCCCGTGCCACTGGGAGAGCCCGAGTGGGCAGCTGGGCTCAGCGCTTACAGGTCTCTCCTTAAAATTCCTGAGGCTGTTTGCCCCACAGATAGCTAGGTGACTCCCGTTTCCTTAAATGTAAATGAAGAGATTCGGGGTTCCAGGGGCCCAGACACCCTTTTGTGACAGAATGGAGCCTTCTCCCCAGAAAGCAGAATGTTGATAAGACTGCTTAGTTTCAAGAATCCTTAATTTCTGGTTGCCCCCATGAGATAGCTGGGGACATGAAGGTTTTGCCCAGCTATTCCATGCCTCTGGTCCCTGTCACATAGGGGACGTGTGGGATCCCAGTCCCCTCCCTTCCCATAGGTTCCACAGGCCACTCCAGGAACCAGGGCCTGCCCAGTGGGGGCAGCAGGAATGACAAGACGTGGTCACCACTCGATTAGCTCCTCAGAGTGAGGGCACACCAGGGCTCCTGAGCCGGGCCCAGTGGTTACCGTGCTCCATTAAGGACACAGCTCATTCATGGGCAGACTTTCTTGGGTCTGACCTAGTTTCTTGGGTCTGGCCCATCCTCTCCTGCCCCCCTGCCTGCAAGAAGCCCGGGTCCTCCCCTGATTTCCACCTACCACCAGGGGGCTCCTTGCATCCTGGAGCTCCAGCCTCTGCTAGTGGGAGACGCAGGCAAGGGTGACAGACCCTAATCTCAGGAGAAAGAGGCCAGCCTTCAGGCCCACCCAAACTGGGCATGCAGGGCGGTGAGCTCTTTACTTATGCAAGGAGGACGCAGACCAGAACACCCTCTGGAGTAGCGTATGGTGCCATTCCAGAGAATCCCCACAGTCCCTTGGTGCATGTACTGCACTGGCAAAGATTTCTCCAGGGTCCTCCTGAGAACAGGACACCCTCAAAAACCCAAGTATTCTGGCTGGGCTGTCTTAGGGTGCAGGGGTGACCAAGAATTGGTGTGTAAATGTGAGGATGTTTACATGCATACAAGCACACACATACTTCTCATTCAATACCATGTATAGCAACGCATTATGCAGGACATGCAGAAGGTGGCAGGGCATGTGTATCAAACTCTATTTGTGTTGTATTTACACTACACCCTGGCAAACATATATACATATACCCATGTGTACTGAGCCATCTAGATTAGACTGTATAAGCTAAGGCATAATTGCTACATATCAGGAATTCTCTTAAATACTTTTGCCCTTACTTAGGTTATTCCTTAAGTCATCTTCTGTAACAGAAACTCAAGTGCAGAGGAAGAAGAGAAAGAGGAAATGAGAGACCAGGAAAGTCAGCCATTGCCCTGAACTTTTAGCACTGGGGGGAAATGAGAAAATTAGGGTTTTGAGAAACCCCTAGGGCTGGAATTCGGGACCGATGTCTAACTGTGGGCATCTGTGGGGAGGTGGGGTATGATTTGGCTCCCTTCTCTCACTTCCCCAATCCCTGTGTAGACCAGGAATTCCACACGGATTCCTTAATTTCATCATTTGTACTTGGTGAGGCTGCTGCTCTCCCCAGCCTAGGGTGCCTCCTGCCTTTCAGTTACTGGGGGCAGAGAGAGGTCCTGTCCTCCGGTGCTGGCCTAGGCGAACTCCCCTACCTCACTGAAGGCTCTGCCTCCTTTACTTTATCTGCTTGGGATAGCGGTTGGGAGGTGCTGAGAGCCAGCTTCCGAACAGAGAGCCTCAACCAGCCGAAGCCAAGGGTCTGTATGTATTCTCTGTTATCGTTCAGCAGACCAGGATTATATACACATAACATAACTGCACACATTGCCAATGACTTATAAATACAACACACACTGTGGTTTCAGTAAGCCACTTTCTGCGTACTGGCCATAGGATTATTGCAATGCCCTTTCCAGAGGTGAATGACAGATACACCTCCCACACTGTCACCAGGATACTGACTTGGACTGTATGCACACATTTGCAGCAGGCATAGACTTGGGAGTATTAGTCCGACTGTGTAAAAAAAAATACAAACTTGCTTGGGTGCAAAAACCACAACAAATCCTACCTACAACCACGCCTGGTGAACGAACCACCGCAGATAAAGTCTCTGATGAGGTTAAACAGCCACAACAGACTACCCAAGTGCCCATGGGATACATTTCACACCACAGAAAGCACAAACAGACAAGCACACAGCAGTCCACTTTCTTTTCCGCAACTCCTCTTAGTCATCTAGACAACGGTGCAGCAGGTTGCCAGACGTGCCCAGACACCAGGCCTGACCTGCCTCTCGGGCATCCAGCCCCAGCTGAGAGTCTCTCCCCAGCCAGTTCTTCCCAGCTCCCCTGGCCCAGGCAGGCTCCAGTCCCAGTCTCAGGGTGATGCTACTCAGAACCTCCGTGGCTTCATCCTCTCCCTTCCAGCCTCCCCAGGGAAGCCTGAGGGAGGAGGGGGCTGTCCTGAGCCAGAGCCACTTCCCCTTGGGCCCAACTACTCCTAACGGGGATCCCACCCTGATGGCCCCATGGAGTGACCACCCACCAGTATCATCGGTTGAAGTGGAAGGCCTACAGGCTCATTTCCCACAGCCGCCGCGTGTGCAGCCGCGCCTGGTCCTGGTCCAGGAGAACACCAGGACCTCTGGCCACCGTTGTCAGGTTCAGAGTGGGGGGCTGTGAGGGACACTTGTCTGGATGTGGGATCCAGCCCAAGTTTCACCCGAGTTGCAGCGAGAGCTGGCTGATACCGGTCATCTGATGGGAGGACTGAAGGTGGACCATCCCTAATCCTGCCTCCTGCCTCCTGCCTCAGGGCCCCAGACTGCAACAGGGTCAAATGGGCTGGTGTCCCTCAGCGGAATTAATGGTTTTAATTCGTTATTTGAAGAGTCTCAGTAAAGGAAAAGAAAGAAAAAAAGATTAGATTTCCACAGCCACGCAGTATGTTCATCATTTTCTAATGCTCCCAAATTTCTTACACGTCTCAAGGTAAATGAATTATGATGATCAATAATAAGCCACTCATTATATTAGTATAGAGGTTGTCAGCTTACAGAGCATTTTTGCAAACAGGATTTTACCTATTTGGAATAAACGTATCTAGCTGTTCTATTTGACTGGAAAACATTTTAATGTCCGAGGACAATATAAGGGAAACAGTCCACACACCTAGTCCGACTGTGTAAGAAAATACAAACTTGCTTGGGTGCAAAAACCACAACAGATCCTACCTACAGCCACGCCTGGTGAACAAACCACCGCAGATCAAGTCTCTGATGAGGTTAAACAGCCACAACAGACCAGTGATGACACGGAAAACAAACAATCCCCGAGTAAACAATCCCCGAGTAAACAAACCGGTACGGGCAACCAAAAATGCTCTCCTCCCCGGCCGCCCTCCGCCCGTGTTTATCTGAAAAAGGATAAAATTTTGCTGAAAACCTCCTTCTTTTAACTGGCCGCTGAACAAACTTAGGCACGACAGAAATAACATAAGCCCGGGTTAAAAGAAAGAACAAGAAATTTATTCGAGTATTGACAAAAACAACAACAAAACGACAAAAGTGCTCTAGTTCTCTCTAGAAGAAAATTTGGTCCTCCAAACGACACTACACAACAACCAGGTCTAGGAATTTCGGACAGGCCGGCTCTGGGCCACAAGCCGTCTGGTCCGACTGCTGCCCAAGGTGCGAGAAGCAAGACGTTTGGAAAAAAAAAACACACAAATCAGGGAGAGGATGAGTCGTCCCTGCAGAGTTGGCCAGGCAGGCTGTGATCTTCCCGGCACTCGGGGCTTGCATCGGAAGATCCGGGAAAATTTGTTTTTGACTTTATTTTAAATAGAGCGAGGGGGGGGGGAAATACCCCAATCTGTGAAGGAAACCATCTTTTACCGAGCGTATTCTCCTACCTCTCTGAACACAGCTTTTTGAAGGCCCGACGGGAATTCTACTTCAAATCTCCTGGAAGAGAAGATTTTCATGTTTTGCTTTAGCGAACTCCCAAGGCCACAATACTTCGCCGATTTCCCCGGTGAGTTTTCTTCCTTAACAAATATTTCAAACTGTTCTCTAAAACAGCCCTCTCTCCCGATCTTTTCAGCAAAACCTAGCCAGCCGCGGGGTGGTGTAAACCCGGGGCGCAGGCCGCCCAGCGAGGCCGCCCGGCGGCTCCCTGCTCGGGCCCAAACCCCGCCCTGCCCAGTGGGCCCCGTGGAGCGACTTCTGAGCAGCTTCCAGAGGGTGCGGAGCAAACACACTTTCGTCCCTTTTCCCCGGCGGCGCGGGGAGAGATGTCGGCCCAGAACCGTGCCTCTAGGCAAGGACTGCACGGCGGCAGCCAGGCGGGCAAAGCTGAGCGCGAGCGCACCGACCTGGGAGAGATTGTCAAGCGGTCCGCGCCGCGGGCGCCCGGCTGCACCTCGGCCGGCCGGGGCGGTTCCTCTCCGCCTTAGAAGTTTGGTATGGGGTGTCCAGCCCGGACGCTGGGGCCTGCAGAGAGCGCGGGGAGAGGCGGCCTGCAGGCGGCAGGAGCAAAAGGCCATAGAGGGCAGGGAGGTGAGCACTGGAGAAACCAAGGAGACAAAGAGGAGCCAGAGGAGCCGAGGGGGAGCGAGGGCGCACGGAGGAGCCCCGGACGCTGGCTCAGGAGGCGGCCCCGGGCGGGCGCGCGGTCCGGCTGGCGACCGTGGCCGCGGCCCAGGCCGGCATCGCACGTCCCTGCATCCTCGCCGCCGGCGTGCGCCGTGGGCTCTCAGAGATCGAGGCGCGAGTGCAGCGCACCGGTCTTGCTGTCGTGGTCCCAGTAAGAGCAATGCATCATGGCGAGCTCGGGCTGCCGGGCGCAGGCGAACTGCAGGCCGGGCGCGTTGGGGGGCGCCGGCGCCGGGGGCGCGGCGGTGGCCGGGCTGGCGGGGCTGAGCTGGCCCGGGGGCGGTGCGGCGGCCCCGTGGTGCGGCGGGGCCGGCGGGGGCGCGGCGGCGGCCGCGTGTAGATGGTGTGCGTGCGGATGCGAGTGGGGGTGCGGCGGCGGCGGCGGCGGGGGCGCGGCCGGCGGGCCTCCCAGGCCGTTGTACGAGTTCACTACGCCCGGAGGCAGCGCCATGCTCTGCACGCGAGAGTACGGCCCGTACGAGGCGGCCGGGCCCGCCAGCCCCTTGACCACCGCGGCCGCGCCGGGACTTCCCGGGCCCGCGGCCGCGGCCGCCGCCGCCGCCGCCGCCGCGGCCGCCGCCATCTGGCAGGAGGCGTAGGGCATGGGCGAGGGCGGCTGCGGGAGCGGCCACGAGTTGTTGAGGAAGCCGGACTGCAGGTACTTGGGGGGCGCCAGGTAGCCGTAGCCGTCGGCCCCTGCGCCCGCCACGCCGCAGCCAGCCGCGGCGCCTCCGGCCCCGAAGAGCCCCTTGCCGGGCTGGAAGTGCGCGGGCGGCGGCCGGAAGGGCCGCTTCATGCGGCGGCGGCGCCGGTAGTTGCCCTTCTCGAACATGTCCTCGCAGGCCGGGTCCAGCGTCCAGTAGTTGCCCTTGCGCTCGCCGCCGCCCTCGCGCGGCACCTTGATAAAGCACTCGTTGAGGCTGAGGTTGTGGCGGATGCTATTCTGCCAGCCCTTCTTGTTCTTCTCGTAGAACGGGAACTTGGCGATGATGTACTGGTAGATGCCGGACAGCGTGAGCCTCTTCTCGGCGCTCTCGCGGATCGCCATGGCGATCAGCGCCACATACGAGTACGGGGGCTTCTGCGCCGGGTCGGGCTTCTCCGGGGCTGTCCCGGCGCCGCCGCCGCCGCCGCCGCCGCCCTTGCTCGGGCTCGGGGGCGCCGGCGCCTCGGGCTCCTTGGCCGCGCGGGCGGGCTCCGGGGCCAGCAGGGCCCCCGCGGCGTCCTCGGGCTCGGGGTAGCTGGCCATCGGGGACGGAGTCGGCGCGCCCGCGGCCGGGCAGCCCGCACTCCTTGCTGCCGGCGCAGGCGCGGCCAAGAGTCCGGGCGCGCAAGTCCGCTCGAGGCCGGATCGCAAACTTGTGTGCAGTCGGCCGACGCCGCGGCGCTCGCTGGCTGGCTGGCTGGCGGCCTCTCGCTCTTCTCCACTCTTTTCCGCCCCCCCTTCTCCTGCGGAGCGGCCGGCGCGAGTGGAGCTCAGCTGCTGGCCATGGGGGAGTCCGCCCAACAGAGAGAGGGGCTCCGGCCCCGCCGCCCCTCCCCGCCAGGCCAGTCCCCGCCTCGGCGGGTTTCTGCGCTGCGCTCCTCCCCTCCCCCACCCTCCGGTTTCTCGAAGCCGGACGGACCCGCGTCTCTCCGGCGGAGCTGCCGCCCGGAGTGCCTAGTGCGCCAGGAGCCTCGCTCTGTTCTGATTCGTATGGGCTCCGCCGAGTTCCGCTTGCGTCAGGCGCCTTCGCCCCTATAGCTGGGCGGCCAGTCGCGCACGGGCGAGTTCATCTCCAAGTCACTTTTTTTGTAAACGCCCCGCACGGCCCGGGCTGGCCTGCCCCCTCCCGGGGAGCGCGGGGGGCTCGGCGGACGGCGGGGCTCACCGCTCTCGCCAGCCCCGGTCATCTGCCGCTGCTCGCTCCGCGGGCCCGACCGCACTCGACCCGCGCGTCCAGGGAGCTCGGGCCCTGTCGAGGAGAGGCGAGCTTTCAGGTGAAAGAAAACGACTTCTTTGCTCTGCCCTTTGCTGCCGTCTGGGGACTCCACTTCTGGCTCGGGGCTGGGGGAGGGGCGGGACGGCGAGGGGGCCGGGCGGGGATGGGGTGGAGAGAGCTGCGCGGCGGCTTTGGGAAAAACCAGCCCAGAAACGCGTGTCGCTGAAGGAAGGAACCTCGGCTGGGTCTGCTCCTGGCGCTCCCAGTGCGACTGGGCCGGGCTGGGGCGAGGACCGCCGGGGAGAGGGGTTGGGGGCCCCGCCTGAATCCCCCCCCCCCCGTCTTTTCTTGAGCTGCCCCTGGACCTCGGAACCAGACCCTCCTCAGATGGCGGGTGGCTCTCTGAGCGGTTGGATGTGTGCTTCAGGCTCCATTCTGCTCCTGCTCTCACGGAGGCGTGGAGGGTGCCGCCGTGGGGCTTGGGGGGACTGCGTGTCAGGGCACTGGTATCTCATCTAGAAGTCAGGGCAGGGCCTGTCCTTGAGACACGCGAGATACCAGCTGCCCCGGTGCACGTGCGCTGGTGCAAACACAGGTACAAGCTGTGAGCGTGAGGAGGTAAAACATTTATAGATACGGGATGGTACGTGTACCACACATCAGAGGAAATGCGGCTCAAGGATATTGCCTCTTCTTTCTCTTTCCTCTCTTCTGTCCTCTCTCTTTTCTTCATTCTTTTCCCCCTTCTTCCCCCTTGCCCTGACTTCTTTTCTTCCTCAATTTTTCCTGCCTCTATTGCTGCCAGTGTATATATTCTGTCACAGACAGGAAGAAAAACAGGCGGTGAGGGAGGCACTTACTTCATGCTCCCTCCTGACATTTATTCTGATCTTTCTCCAGGGTTGAGGGGTGCGTTCTCACCTCCCTTCAGCAGAAGTCTGACTGGGACCCAGTTCCATCCGCCTGTGCGGACATTGTCTCAGGGGAAGTCCGCGCTGGCAAGAAAGAAAGCCAGGCATGCCTGGCTTCTCACAGTTAACAGCCTTGACAGCAGTTCTGTCGTTAGACGTGTGAGTCCTCCTGCCCCAAACTCCTGGGCGCGGAGGGGGCAGGGATTCTTTGTAGAGGAAGGTGGACGGAATGGATGTGCTGCAGGTGTGTGTTCGTGATTGGCATGTCTGGATTGGTCGGCCCAATGCCTGTCACCACCTGGTCCTCTCCGGCTGCCCGGTCTCTGAGGAAGTCACAGCCCACCTGCCGGAGCTGCTACTTCCCACTCGGGCCTTTGACTCTGCACTCTGAGGTTAAAGGAAAGGAGGCCAGGGTGATGGGGCTCTTGGGATTCAGCACCCTAAAGGTGAGGTTACTCCAGAGAGGTCAGCAGAAACGCCTGGTCTAACCACCACAGTAAGAGGGGGCAAGGTTCTCTGAAACTCATCTCAGGAAATGCTCTTCCCCCCACCATTGAAAATACCTCATAATAGCTGGGTGGGTTTCTCCCACTGCCCCCAGCATGCAGCAGGGCACAGCGGCCCTCCACATCCTCTGTGCCTGCTTCCTGAGCAGGGCTGCGTGTTTTTCTCCATCCTTACTCCGTGAGTGCCTAGCCTACCAGTGGGACGGTTCGGTTCGGGCTGCTGAAGATTGACTGCAGTGCCCGACATCCCATAGGGCCTGGGGGGAGGGGGGAGAGAGGGGGTGTGTGCAGCTGGGACTGGCCCCACCCTGGATACTGCTACCTCCTTTTTTTTTTTTCCTGACCACCCAGGCTGGCTCTCTGTCCCTCTTTCCCCGTGCAGGCATTTCCGCTTCTGGCCAGCGGCAGCCAGGTGTAACAGCATTGTTGTGTGTGTCATCACTTCCCCGGATTCCAAACTCGGCTCCCTTTTCAGCCTTTTAAGGAGTGTGTGTGTGTGTGTGTGTGTGTGTGTGTGTGTGTGTGTGTCGGGAGTGGGGGTAAAGGGAGGAGTGCTGCCTCTAGAGGATTTTCGGAGTGTGAGAAAGGGGAGTCCTGCTCTGCCCAGGTACTGATCTCTCCAGGAGGCGGCGAGGCGCGCCTGCCTTTACTTCTCCACCTTCCAGGGCGGGCTGGGGAGGGCCCGCTTCCCGGCTGGTCAGGATCTCGTGTGGCAGGACAGACTCTGCCAATGCTTGTGCGGGGCTCCAGGCCTGCGCTCTCTCCCCGCGGCGTCTCGGCGACGCAGGACCCTGTCTCCGTGACCTCGGGTGGTGCCCACCTCCAGGGACCGGGCGGGAGCTCCTAGCCTCCGCGGCCCGGTTTCCCGGGGCCCGCGCAGCTGCAGCTCAGGAGGCGCGGGCGCCTCCCTCCGGTCTTCCCGCCCGAGCGCCGCCTGAAGATGCCGGGCCAGACCCGCCGCCGACGGAGCGCGGCCTCTCCTCCCGCACCTCCGAGGCCCCGCGCCCGCCCCGCGCTCCGACGCCCTGACCGCCGACTAGAGCAAAGCACTGGGCTCTGATGGCGGGAGGTGGTGACAGGCGTTGGGCCAGCCACTCCAGACGTGCCAGTCGCACGCTGTAGCTGAGCTCGAGGCCGGGAACCCTGCGACCGTCAGGGGAGCGGCCTGCGGTCGGGCCCCGCCAGGTGAGCAGCCCGCGGCCCGGAGGCAGGCAGCGCTGACCTGGCGCGGCTCCTATGGTCCCGCGCGGCCGCCAGCCACCTGCACCAGGTCCTGTGGCCCCCTTTCCTGGCGGGGCTCTGAACCCCACCTGGGGAGGTGAGGCACCGAACCCCATACAGGCAGGCCTCTCCTGTGGGTACAGCCTCTGTGGCGTGCACGCGGGAAAAGGGAAGCTTTTGTACCCACAACTCCACACCTCAACTGGCTACCCTACCCTAGCCCCCTGCCAACCCTCCCTTATTTCTTCGGACTCCAGGTCCCTCCATACATTTCTCTCAGTCAATCTGGGATCCCCTCCCCTACATTCCGCCACACTCACCTGCTGTCTATACTAGCTCAGATACTGCACATCTCGAGTAAAATGTCAATCCGATGATGCCTGGACTCTTAAGCCATGCACACGCTCGCCACCCAGCTATCTTATGACAGTGACGTCTTGGTCCCATGGCAGCAAGTCTGAGTCCCAGAACCTGTTGATTCTCGGATGTCTTTGGCCTGTGGTTAGGGGGACTGGTGGCCACCTGGATGTTCCCCTGGTGAGCTCAGACTTTTTTTTTTTTTGAGAAGCTGAGGTACAGAGCACACCCCTGATGTCCTTTAACACACACACAGGCCACTCAACCCAGGCTTCATCTCTGTTTTGTAGCTGAGCTCGCAGCTGCACTGACAGTCTGCGGCCTGAGATGGCTGCACAGTTCTCGTGCACACACCCACACAGCCCCGCCCCAGGCCAGCCGGAATTATTCTGCCTGGATGGGATTAGCAGGGTCACTTACCCAAATATGTGCTTGGGAGAGAGAGTAGGGGAGGAGAGAGAGAGAGAGAGAGAGAGAGAGAGAGAGAGAGAGAGAGAGAGAGAGAGAGAGAGGAGAGAGAGGCAGGCATCGCCACTGCCCATTCTGGAGAACGCACAGATGACAGCTGTTTCCCGTTGGTAAGCATCCTTTTGAATCCCACACCCCTGACCCTGCGATGGCTGGGCTGGGAGGCAGCAGGCCCGAGTTCTGGGCTCCTCCATACCTCTCTGATGTTGGGACTTGAGTCCACCAGCACCTCTTTGTCCTAAGGAGTGTGTGCCCTGCCCTCTGTAAGGCAGACTACAGGGCAGTTGTAGACCTTTCTCCTGGTTGAACATAACTCAGGGAGAAAGGGCAGAGGGGGCTGGTTTCTGGGCCTTGTGAGGACTTGCCCTCTCCGAAGACCCCTGGGATGCTCCCAGAGAGAGAATTCTAGGGTGGCAGGAGCTGCTGGCCAGCTTCCTTTGGTGTCCCATAGCTATGACTCCCATGGCCCAAAGCCATTTTATTCATTCCTAAACAGCAGATACCCTGCCACTAGGTCCCAACCCATGCTTGAGAGAGGGATGTTGTTGTTTAATGTTGCCTTTCTCCACACCCAGACTGTAAGCCTAGATGGGCAGAGGTCCTGTCCTCCACGTCTCACTCAGCGCCTCCCACCAATGGGCTCAATACATTCTAATGGAATTGGAAAATGACTGCTCCTCAGAGAAAACTGAGAAATGTCACTTTCCTTGTCATGAAGCTGGAATTTCCGAGGAAGGGACTGCAGGTGGGACACAATGGCTGGACCATGGAGGGCCAGCTCAGGATCTGAGAGCTGGCTGTGATTGGGGCTCTCTCTTCATCATGGCTGCACAGTCATGCTGCTGAACCTTGGGCGGGGACACAGGACACCTTCTTGGTTCCCTGTCTGTAACATTCAAACTGAACTTTCTTAGAAATAGAGAGGACTCTGCACCGGTGGCAGCTGGCTTGCAAGGTGTAAGACCTGCTGTCTGGAGCCCCAGGCAGGCCCATGAAGGGATGCCTGAGAGAGCCCTTTCTTTTGGCCCTCATTCCCTCTCGAGTTTCTCTCCCCAAATGGGTATCATCTAAAAAGCCTCCACACTGGAGGGCAGCTTTTTTTTTTTTTTAAAATATATTTTTTATTGATTTCAGAGAGGAAGGGAGAGGGGAGAGAGAGATAGAAACATCAATGATGACAGAGAATCATTGATTGGCTGCTTCATGCACGCCCCCTAGTGGGGATCCAGCCAGCAACCTGGGCATGTGCCCTTAACGGGAATCGAACCTGGGACCTTTCAATCCTCAGGCCGATGCTCTATCCACTGAGACAAACTGGCTAGGGCTGGAGGGCAGTTTTAGATGCCTAGCTTTGAAGAAGCCCAGAGGAAGGGAGGGAGAAGGGCTTTGTTTTGTGTTTTGTTTTACTGGCCTTCTGAAGATTTCCCTCATACCAAATACCAAAATGATATGTGTGTGTGTGTGTGTGTGTGTGTGTGTGCTGTACAATTTATATATGGTAAACAATATGCACTTCAAGTGTACAAGCCGGATGTATTTTTACATATAATGCACCATGAAACTATTACTGTGTAACCATTATTCAGGCATGAGACATTACCATTTCTGTCACCTCAGAAGGTTCCCTTATATCTTTCCCTCATCAATAACTATTCCCAAAGGTAATGCATATTCTGATTTCTATCGCCATAGATTACTTTTTCCTGCTTGCTTTGAGCATCATATAAACTGGATATATAACACATACTCTTATGTTTATGGTTTCTTCAGCTGAACATGTTTTTAACATTCATCCATCTTGTTACATGTGTCAGACATTCATTTCTCTTTGTAATTGCTGTGTAATATTCCACAATATGCTTGACCCTTCACCTATATCATCTGATGGACATTTGTGTTGCTTTCAGTTTTGGGATATGGTAAATAAAGTTGCTGTCAACATTTTTGTACATGTCTTTTTGTGAAGGGCATTTCTTTACTCCTGAGCGAGCACCTAGGAGAGTAGGCATATGTTTAGTTTTAGTAGATATTGCCAAACAGTTTTCCAAAGTGGAAGAACAAACTACAGTGCTAGACAGACAGACAGACGTATATTGTAACAGGGCCTTTTCCGTACAGATAGCATTCTCTAAAGACCACTGTGTACTTCCAGCTGTTATTATTATTCTTTAGAAAGAATTTTATTTATTGAAATTTTAAGAGAGAGAGAGAAACATTGATTTGTTGTTTCATTTGTTTATGCATTCATTGATTGTTTCTTGTATATGTCCTGACTGGGGATCAAACCTTGGCATATTGGGACGATGCTCTAACCAACTGAGCTACATGGCCAGGACTCTAGCTGTTATTATTATCATCATTATTATAAAGGAACAGAATAGCTATCCTTTATTAAGCACTTATTTTGTGCCAGGGACTTTATATGTATTCCCTCGTTTCATTTTTTTCTGACAAACCTAAAGGGTTGCTAGTATTCTTACTTTATAGATGAAGAAGCCGAGGCTCAGAGAAATGAACTAACTTGCTGAAGGCCCTCAGCCAGTAAGTGGCGGTTTGACCTTGGAGCCCTGAGTTTCACCTCTGCCTATGTGCCTCTGTTTGTCCCTGCACGGGCAGGAAGTCCTTCCTTCCATCTGACCAAATCTAGCTGCTATTTATGAGGCCTGTTTCCTATAACCTCTGGTCCTCCCCACATGTGCTGTCACACCCAGGCTTGAGATTTGTGTACACACATATGCACACAGTCTCACAGCCACATACGCTCACTGGGAAGAAGAAGAAGGGCCTGGGGGCCAATTCAGTGAAAACCTCAAAGCTTGCCAAGCACTGGGCTCAACAATAGTGTCCTTCTCAGGGAATTTGCTAAAGAAGAACGGACCAATTTGTTTTTGGATGCTGCAGAGAAGAATTCAGAGGAGATGGGCATTTGGTCATCCTCCCAACAAGCTGAGCCAAGCCCATGACAATGATGATTTAGAGGCGGCCTGGGGAATCCCTCTATCTGCAGGGCTCATCCAGGGTGCTCATCTTCTCTTAGAAGGAGATGACAACCTGGAGCTGGTGCATCTTGCCTGGGAGAGTGGCAAGCCGTGAGGATGTGTGTGGTCTGAGCAGGGAGAGAGCATGAAGTCTACAGAAATGCACTTTAGGACAGAGGACTTGAGCAGGCCCTGCAGGGAAGGATCACTCAGAGAAGGAAAGTCAATAGCCTTCTCCGCAGGATGTCCTGGGATGTTGTTACCAAGTATCCAAGCCCCTGGGCTTGACTGAGGATTATGCTGCCCGGTGGGTGGAGGCGCTATGTGGGCACTATACTCTGTGCAGCTGGCCCCTCCTCAGGCCCCATTTTAGACTAATTGAGGCCTTGCTGGCTCCGGGTTTGTAATTGGGTGTAATTGCTGACAGGCTGCTGTGGGGGTACAAGCAGGCTTTTGTTGGGAAGACAGTGGTCAGGATTCTGGGACTTCGGGTGGGAACAGTTCAGGCTTCTGGTGTGCTCTGTTCCAGGTACCTCTTGGCCCTAGTTTTCGCTAGGAGGTGGCACTCCTGAGGACTAAGGAGGGGGCTAGTGGCATGTCTGAATAGGAAGGGACCCCCTCACCTGGGTGATGGAACTCAGGTCCAGACATACACAAGGTCTGCTCTAGGCCACAGAGGTAGTGCAGATGGGCTGGAGATCCTGGTGCCTGGTACTGTCACTGATGCACAGTCCCCTCAGGCTGTAGGTGCCGCAGTGGAGTGGTTAAACAGGCATCTGTCCTGATACTTACTGATATCAGCCTGGGAAATGATGGAACCTTGCTGAGCTTCAGAGTTTGAAAATTTTGTCATTCTTTCAATAGGCAATATATTCACATATACCAAAATTTAAAAATATTCAAGGCTTACAGCAAAAAATCTCCCTCCCATTTCTGTTCCCAAGCCATCCTTCTCACAGGCAGTGACCTTGCTTTCACATATATCCCACTGGACATATTTCATGCATATACAAACACTAGTGGCCCGGTGCATGAAATTTGTGCACTGGGGGGTGTCCCTCAGCCCAGCCTGCACCCTCTCCAATCTGGGACCCCTCAGGGGATGTCCAACTTCCTCTCACAATCTAGGACTGCTGGCTCCTAACCACTCTCCTGCCTGCCTGGCTGCCTGATTGCCCCTAACTACTCTGCCTGCCAGCCTGATAGCCCCTAACTGCTCCCCTGCTGACCTGATTGACACTTAACCGCTCCCCTGCTGGCCCAATCACCCCCAACTGCCCTCCCCTGCAGCCCTGGTCACCCCCAAATGCCCTCCCCTGCAGGCCTGGTCACCCCCAAATGCCCTCCCCTGCCGGCCATCTTGTGACAATGTGGGAGTGGCCATCTTGTGATGATGTGGGGGTGGCCATCTTGTGACATGAGGGCGTGAGGGTCAATTTGCATATTGCCTCTTTATTATATAGGATGCTATGTACATTGCCCTGCCCTTCCTCATTTTTTGCACATGGCAGCATCAAATGCACAGTATTCCATATCTTAGAGATCTTTCCATGTCTGTGCATTCTTTTTTAAAAAATAAGTTTTTATTGATTTTTTTTTTTTTTTAGAGAGAGAGGAAGGGAGAAAGAGAAACATTGATGAGAGAGAGACATAAATCGGCTGCCTTCTGCATGCCCCCTATTGAGGATGGAGCTCACAATCTGGGTATGTGCCCTAACCAGAAATTGAACCAGTGACCTCTTGGTTCATGGGTTGATGCTCAACCACTGAGCCACACTGGCTGGGCTGTGCATTCTTTCTTCTTTTAGGGTTGCACAGTATTAAGTTGTTTCCAATCCTTAGCTTTTATAAATAACTAGAGGCCTGGTGCACAAAATTCATGCACTCGGGGGTGGGAGGGTTCCTCAGCCCGGCCTGTGCCCTCTCACAGTCCAGGAGCCCTTGGGGGATGTCTGATTGAGTGGGCCTAAGCCATCAATCAGACATCCTTAGCGCTGCCTTGGAGGCGGGAGCCGCCTCCCACCACCACAGCTGTAGGTGCCGCAGCTGTGACCCACAGCTGTGAGTCTGGCTTCTGGCTGAGCGGCACTCCCCCTGTGGGAGCATACTGACCACCAGGGGGCAGCTCCTGTGTTGAGCATCTGCCCCCTGGTGGTCAGTGCACATCATAGCAATTGGTCAACCAGTTGACTGTCTGCTCCCTGGTGGTCAGTGCCACTCATAGTGAGTGGTTGAGCGGCCTTAGCATATCATTAGCATATTACATTTTGATTGGTTGAACGGATGACTGGTCGACCGGACACTTAGCATATTAGGCTTTTATTATATAGGATACTGTAATGTATAATCTTGTATATATCTAATTTTGTAGGTGTGTGCATATCTCTGTACTAAAATTTCTAAAAGTATAGAGTTGGGTCAAAGGATATGCACATTTGAAACTTTGATAGATGTTACCAAATTACCCTCCTATGGATTGAAGCAATGTACATTCCCACTAAAAGGGTGCGGGATGCCTGTTTCTCCACAGCCTCACTAACACACATATTTCTTTTTAAAAAATAAATCTTACAGATATACCCCTCTGCACCCTTTCTTGATGCCTTTCTGTCTCTCTCTCTTCTAAGGTGATCACATTGGTAAATTTTGGTGCCAACTATTTCCATGGTTGTTTTTATACTTGTACTACATATACATCCACTCCTAGGTAGTACTTAATATTGTTTTGTGTTTCATAACTTTAGATAAATGATATCCTGCTGTTGCAGAAAGATGCTTGCTTTTTCATTCAACCTGATGTTTGTGGAAAGTTCCTGGTTGATATACAGACAAACTTCATTCATTTTCACTGTGTTGCACTATTCCATTGGATGAACACACCACGGTTTATATATTCATGTTTGTTGAGGGACGTTGGGTAGTCCTGCTATGGATGTTCTTATATACGTCTGCTGGGGCTCATGTGCTACAGTTTATCAAGAAGTGGGGGACTGCTGGAACTGACATCTTTAACTTTACTAGTTATTGTTGAGCAGAAGCTCAGCCTCTTCATCTGTAAAACAGAGAGTGATGCCTGAACCCTGGGAAGTCAGTGTCAGTGAGTGTGAGATGCTGGAGGGCAGAGAACATGGGCTCTGCTGCCTGCAGATATAGACTTTCTGCTTGCTGTATGACTTTGGTCCTGTTATCCAGCCTCTCTGTGCCTCAGTTTCCTCATCTGTAAAACAGTGATGATTGTATCTAGGTTTCAGGGTTCTTGAGAAGATTAAATAAGGTATTATGTGAAAAGTATTGAATACAAGAAGCACTAAAAAACCCTAACAATCATTATTAGTAATACTAGGGACCCAGTGCACAAATTTGTGGGCCGAGAGGTTGTGGTAGGCACAGGGGTGGGTCTCGGCCCATCCTCCATGCCCCTGCCCAGCCCCTCCCACTGTGGTCTGCCGAAAGCCCCACTCCTGCTGCCGCTCTCACACGCTGAAGGTGCTGGCCCTGCTCACACCTGCTGCTGGCATGGAGCAATTGGGGTCAGCGCCAGTAGCAGGTATGAGCAGGGCCAGTGCCATCAATGGGTGCAAGCAGTGGCTGCTGTCCTGATTGCCCCTCAGGAGCAGGGAGAGGTGGAGAAGCCCTCAGGGGCCATCAGGGCCGGCAGCCACTGCCGCTTGCACCTGCTGATGGCGCCGGGCACTGGCAGCAGGTGCAAGTGCTGGGTGGGACGGCGGCACGTGGGAGCAAAGAATTTTCAGTAAACACCAGAGGCTCGCCCTGATGACAGCAACTGGCGCCCCGCCTTAGTCTGATGCCCCTGCTCACCTGCTCCACCATCCCGCCGTGGCCAAGGCCCACCATGTTCCACACATGCCCCCTGGTGGTCAGTGCACGTCATAGTGACCAGTTGTTCAGTTGTTTGGTTGTTCCAGTTGTTCTGCCGTTCGGTCTATTTACATATTAGCCTTTTATTATACAGGATTATTATTATTTTTTTATTTTTTTATTTTTTTAATTACTTTGTTGATTAAGGGTCACAAAGTACTTTATTTTTTTATTTTTTTATCTTTTGTAGTTATTTATTAAGGTATTATATGTGTACATATCTTACCATTGCCACCCCCCACCCCACTCCCATATATGCCCTCACCCCCCAGAGTTTTGCATCCGTTGGTTATGCTTATATGCATGCATACAAGTCCTTTGATTGATCTCTTATCTCCCCCACCTCTCCCTAACTTTCCCCCTGAAATTTGACAGTCTGTTTGATGCTTTACTGTCTCTGTATCTATCTTTTTGTTCAAGTTTATAATGTTCTTTATTACCCATAAATGAGTGAGATCATGTGGTATTTTTCTTTCATTGACTGGCTTATTTCACTTAACATAATGTTCTCCAATTCCATCCAGGTTGCTGCAAATGATGAGAATTCCTTCTTTTTTATGGCAGCATAGTATTCTACTGTGTAGATGTACCACAGTTTTCTGATCCAGTCATCTGCTGACGGGCACCTAGGCTGTTTCCAAATCTTAGCTATGGTGAATTGTGCTGCTATGAACATAGGGGTGCATATATCCTTTCTGATTGGTGTTTCTAGTTTCTTCGGATATATTCCCAGGAGTGGGATTACTGGGTCAAATGGGAGTTCCATTTTCAGTTTTTTGAGGAAACTCCATACTGTTCTCCACAGTGGCTGCACCAGTCTGCATTCCCACCAGCAGTGCACGAGGGTTCCTTTTTCTCCGCATCCTCGCCAACACTTGTCGTTTGTTGATTTGTTGATGATAGCCATTCTGACAGGTGTGAGATGGTACCGCATTGTTGTTTTGATTTGCATCTCTCGGATAATTAGTGATGTTGAGCATGTTTTCATGTGTCTCTTGGCCTTCCTTCTGTCTTCTTTTGAAAAGCTTCTATTTAGGTCTGTTGCCCATTTTTTTATTGGATCATTTATCTTCCTTTTATTAAGTTGTATAAGCTGCCTGTAGATGTTGGAGATCAAACCTTTATCAGTGATGCCATTTGCAAATATGTTCTCCCATGCAGTAGGCCTTCTTGTTGTTTTGTTGATTGTTTCTTTTGCTGTGAAAAAGCTTTTAATTTTGATGTAGTCCCATTTGTTAATTTTCTCTTTAGCTTCCATTGCCCTAGGGGCAGTGTCAGTGAAGAATTTCTTTTGGCATATGTCTGAGATTTTGCTGCCTGTGGATTGCTCTAGTATTTTTATGGTTTCCCGTCTTATGTTTAAGTCCTGTATCCATTTTGAGTTTATTTTTGTGTATGGCGTAAGTTGGTGATCAAGCTTCATCTTTTTGCATGTATCTGTCCAATTTTCCCAACACCATTTATTGAAGAGACTGTCTTGACTCCATTGTATGTTCATGCCTCCTTTGTCAAATATTAATTGAGCATAGTGGTTTGGGTCAATATCTGGATTCTCTATTCTGTTCCACTGATCTATATGTCTGTTCTTGTGCCAGTACCAGGCTGTTTTGAGAACAGTGGCTTTGTAATACAGCTTGAAATCTGGTATTGAGATCCCTCCTACTTTATTCTTCTTTCTCAGGATTGCTGTGGCTATTCGGGGTCTTTTTTTATTCCAGATGAATTTTTGGAGAGTTCTTTCAAGGTCTGTGAAATATGGCATTGGTATTTTAATGGGGAGTGCATTGAATCTATAGATTGCTTTGGGTAGTATGGACATTTTAATGATGTTGATTCTACCAATCCATGAACATGGTATGTTCTTCCATCTGTTTACGTCTTCCTCTATCTCTTTTTTCAGTGTCCTTATACAGGATTATTATTAATGTATCTTTGATCTCTTTGTTTTAAACCTGTTATCGTGGCACATTTCAAACCTATGTAATAGGAGAGAGAATAGTACAGTGAACCACCCATCTGGTTTTCTCTATATCCCCCCAAATTTCTTCACCTTTCCCCTACCAGATTCTTTGGAAGTGAATCCCATATATATCTACTATTTCACGCAAACATATGATTTTATATCCCTAAGATATAAGCACTTAAAAAGATAGCCACCATACCATCATCACACCTAAAAATTGTGAGAGAGTTTTTTAGTATATCACACAGATAATGTTCAAATGTTCTCAATAGTCTCAAATGGATTTTACAGTTGGTTTGTTTAAGGATCCAAACAAGATCCATACATTTAATTTCATTAATATATATCTTAAGTCTCTTTTAACCTATAGATATCTCACTTCTCTTTTTTTTTTCTCCTTGCAAGAAATCTTTTAAAGATAGCAGGCCACTTGTTCTCTAGAGTTTCTCAGAGCCTTGATTCTGTGGATTGCATCTCTGTGGCATCCTCCACCATGCTCCTCTGTCTTCTATATTTTCTATGTATTTTGGAAGATGTAGAGGCTTGGTTAGATTAGGTTTGATATTTTGGCAAAAACACTTCATCAATGGTGTTGCATACTTCCATCAGGAGACACTAATGTCTAATTGTTTTTCTCTTTTGGATTTTAACAGCCATTGATAATCACTGCTTAGAGCCATTATTCATTAGGGTTCATTAGCAAAATGGTGATATTCTAATTATATCATTCCTTCTTCATTAATTATTTATCAACCTTTTGATTGCCCTCAGGTAGGGTCTGTGAAGGACAAGCAGGATGAATGTTGGATTCTTCTTACATTTAATGACAATGACAGTGGTCATTTAGGAAATGACTGATTTTGTGCGTCTTGAAAGATACTAGACTGTGTCTTTCACCCAAAAGAAGAAAAGAGAGAATGATTGAACAAATGCATTAGTTCCCCAGTTACATCATTTGTTTCTTCACACACATTTGTTGAACCCTGTTTCTGTGCAGTGCTGTTTTAGGTGTGGGGATGAAGAGAGGAGCAAAATGTACCCACAGGGAACTCCAGGTGACAAATACACAGCCTGTACAGAGGTTCCCAGCCCAAGACACAGGTGGGATTGGAGGGAAGAAGAAGAAAAGAGAGATTTATGGCTGGGTGACATGAAAAGACCTGACAGATAAAGGTCAAGTCTCCAGGAGAGGCCACAGTAGGGCTGAGCTGCCCACCAATGCACTGCATGTGGTGGAGGCCAGAGGACAGCATGTTATTGCTTTAATAACGAGGCATTTCAGCTGTGTATTTGTCAAGTGCCAAGGTGTATGCCAAGTTCTCTAGTGGACATATGGAAATACCTAGCTTTTACCCTTGTAGAGTTTGCTTCATTCTGATTGGGAACAAAAACGACATACTCTTTTTTTTTTAAAATTTCTTTATTGATTAAGGTGTCACATATTTGTCCTCATCCCCCCATTCCCATCCCACACCCCTCCCCACGGATGCCCCAACCCCCTGTTGAACTTAACCGTTGGATAGGCTCATATGCATGCACACAAGTCCTTTGGTTGATCTCTCCCCCCTCCTCCCAACCTCCCCTATCCTCCCTCTGAGGCCCGATAGTCCGATCGATGCCTCCTTGTTTCTGGTTCTGTTCTTGTTCCTCAGTCTATGTTGCTCATCATTTCCCCTAGATGAGCGAGATCATATGTCACTAGATATATACTTATAAGAACTGAATGTGAGACGAGCAATAATAGTTATGCTGACAGGCAAATGAATCAGTCTGTAGTGAGTTTCTTTCTGGACCAACAGTTCCTTTGAGACCCAATTTCAATGTCCACCAGTTCCTTATGTGTACATGTCAGCACTGACCCCTCAGCTCTGGATGGTGGACAAATGGTGGTAACGGAGGTCCGACTCCCTCTGGTTTGGTCTCGGCCGGACCCAGGGGAAAAACAACATACTCTTGATCCACAACAGAGCACAAGCTTGGTGTGTAATTCAACCAACTTTTCTTAGTGTGTGTGAGCCAGAAGCAGGGCTCTGCAGGGGAGTTGGACATGCCTCCTACTTTCAACAGGCCCTATGGCCATCTCAGCATGTCATGTTTTGGGTGCTCCATGTTCCTGTACACCCCTTCTCTCACTCCAAACGAGGGGTGCATCCTTGTTCATGTGGGCCTTCAGGCTGCCCTACTTGGCCGTGGTCAAGGTGACTTGCCTATCAGCCGATTCTCAGCTGTTTGTCCTTTAGATCTGTTCAAGGGTCACCCCCTCTTGGAGGTCTTCCCTGGTCTAATAAACTATTTCAGTAAGCTGGCTGGGTGTGTAAGGTCCCATGGCACCTTGTCTGTGCTTTGTCTGTCTCCTTCTGCTAGCCTGTGAGCTCCTTGAGGGTAGTGGCTATGTTCTTACCATCCTTGTAGTCTCAGTACCTGAGGTCTCTATACGTCTGGCATGAAATGTTTGTTGACTGAATCTGTGGGATGGTACATTTAGTGTTTGTTCTTTTTTTCCTTTTCTTTTAGGTGAAGATTTAGTCTGGGAAAATATTAGGCATTCAGTGTTATTAGTCCTTTACACTTTCGTATGAATCAGTCCAGGATTGAATTCTAGTTCTGTGAGAGGTAGAAAGTCTCCCGGGAGAAGGACAAGTGTTAGGGGTCTGCATGTGAGTGTTTATGGATAGTAAGGTGTCAGGATGAAGAAGAGGGGAATTCAGGACGGGAGAGGGTCCTAGAGGGCTCTAAGGCAAAGGCTGCTGGCTGTCTCACCAGGCTCTTGGGTGGAGGAAGGCAGGCACAGCTTCTGGGTGTGCCAGGCCTGCCCCATGCCTAAAGTGTAGAACACTGAGGCCATCTTGCCCCTTTGGGGGTGGAAGCAGGGTTCCCCTGAGTGTGTATGGGGTCTTCATTGCTTCGTACTGCTCCACTTCCCCACAAGGCCCACCAGCCAGAAGGAGCGGCCAGTGGTTGGGGCCAGGGCCGGGGCAGGGACAGGGCAGGCAGGAGAGTGTTTTCTTTCCCCTGGGCCAGGCAGAAAGTGCGCAGGGAGCCTGCCGAGCTCAGTGCGCAGGGCCACCAGGCTCATGAACGCAGACACAGGCACCCAGGCTAGCTGGAGTCAGCTGGAGTCTTGCACCCCAGTCGCCTTGCCCTCTTTATATCTTCTTGATGTTCTCAGGGAGCCACCAAGGCTGCTGGTTTTCCCACGCAAGCTCTCACTGCCTGCCCCTAAGCCCTGCCTCGGATGCCTGCCCCAGGAAGGGAATGAGGGTTCGTTGAAATGGTGGGAACAACTCACTACAGACTGATTCATTTGCCTGTCAGCATAACTATTATTGCTCGTCTCACATTCAGTTCTTATAAGTATATCTCTAGTGACACATGATCTCGCTCATCTAGGGGAAATGATGAACAACATAGACTGATGAACAAGAACAGAACCAGAAACAAGGAGGCATCGATCGGACTATCAGGCCTCAGAGGGAGGATAGGGAAGGGTGGGGGGGGGAGAGATCAACCAAAGGACTTGTGTGCATGCATATGAGCCTAACCATTGGTTAAGTTCAACAGGGGGTTGGGGCATCCGTGGGGAGGGGTGTGGGATGGGAATGGCGGGATGAGGACAAATATGTGACAGGTTAATCAATAAAGAAATTAAAAAAAAAAAAGAAATGGTGGGAACAGCTGCAATTTCCCTGGGGCTGCAAGGCGTGGCTGAGGCGCTGGAGACAAGGTAAAGTCCAGATGGAGGGAACACCTTGTGTGTGGAGGCTGGCACTTCATTGAGGACAGGTTGGACGGCCTTGGGTCTAATTTTCTATGAGAAATGGGTGGCTATGTTTTTTGGCACTTGGCAAAGGCTTCTGGGACATTAGTTTATGTCAAGGGATGATTGGTCTTTCCTTAATCTGAAGAGTACTAGTATATGAACAGAGAACACGAACATGTAAGCTTGGGTATGTGCCCACACAATGGCACATGCATTCTGCACACTCGTGTGCCCGCACACTCCTACAGATGTGCACAGAGATACATGCGTGTTCTCACCTGTGCATGTGTACCTCCTACCCCCCACCTCTTTTCTCTCCAGGTTGAGTCTTAGGAAAACTGCCCATCTAGAGTGCCTGTTATACTAGTATATGGCAGTCTGTGCTTACCAAATGCTTCCTGGTATTTCTCCGTGTTTCAGGCCTGGGAAGGAGATTTTTTTGTTAAAGATCCCATCAGATTTTCTTTGGCTCTTGGGACTTTGGGGTAAAATTGTTTGCAAACTTTAAACTTTGTGAGCCATCTGGGAAGAGGAAGGTTCCAGCATATATGTGGGTTTGCTTGCGACTGGCTGCCCCCCAAGGACTGCCTTTAGATGCCACTCCGTGGCTGGTAGAACTTGTTATTCATTCATTCATGCACATATGAACGTATCCAGGCACCATCGCGGTACTGGCCCTGTGCTAGGCCTGGGGCTGTGTAGAAGACCTTGTTCTTGCCCTTGGGAAAGTACAGTTGAGTGGCGAGTTGGATAGGTAAACAGACAGTTCAGTAAGTTAAATGCTGTGATGAAGCACGGTTGAGGCTGTGGAAGTGGTGGGGGAGAAGTCTTCCTGGAGGAGGTGATGCTGGGGCTAAGGCTTGAGGGATGAGTAAGAGCCGGGGGAGGGCAGGGGGAAGGTATACCAGTAAGAAGAAGCATATGTGTACAGGCTCAGAGCTGGGGTAGGGCGTGGTGCTCTCAGGGAACCACCAGTGGCCAGTGTGGGGGAGGGGTGGTGGGCAGCGGGCGATGAAGCTGGACAGGTTAACAAGGTCTACATGATCGAGGGCCTAGGGTGCCTCCCTGAGGCTATTTGGGCTGTCCAGTGAGAGTGAAAGGGAGGGTTTGAATGTTAGGAAGCTGATTCTGGCTGCAGCGAGGAAGATGGCTGGAGGGGGGCAAGCCTGAAGCACACGAAGTCCAGATGGGAGATGATGGGCCTGAGCTAAGAAAGGAGCAGGTGGATGGGGAAAAGGGCGCACCTCGGGGGACATTTAGGAAGTGAAATCTGTGAGACTTGATAACTGACCAGAGTGGGAGTGAGCACGGAGTGAGAACAACTCCCGGGTTTCTGACTTGGCCGACTGGGCATGGGGTTTGGTCATTCCCCGAGGGAGGGAAAGCTTGGAGGCACAGGTTTCTGGGGTAAGAGGGTGATCTGTGTGGAACAGGTTGCAACCGAGGTGCCGAAGGGGCATCCGGGAGGAGATATCTGGGAGCCACTTGGACGTGCAGATCTGGACTCGAGAGAGAGAGGTTCGGGAGTCATTAACCCAGAGATGGGACAGGATGCAGTCACCCAGAGAAGGTGTGGAGTGAGGAGGAGAGGAGAAAAATGAAAGAAAAGAGATGGGTGTAGGGTCGGGGAGCCTGTAAAATGACTGAAGCAGGAATAGCCAAAGAAGTGGGAGGTGATCAAGAGTATGTGGTGTTACAGCGTCTTGGGAAGACAGTGGTCAAGGTCAGCTCAGCACCCTCCCCCTGACCCAGGCTTCCCTGGCTTCCCAGGCCTGGGTGCTTTGTCCCGTAGGGATGATGGGTGTTTTCGTGGTGACAGTCTCTGATGGTGAAAATTCAGATGGTGCAGAAGCCTAGTTGTGGGACAAAGGTGGGGGGCTTCTTATATATTTTAAGTACTCATAGTTACTATTTTGCAACTCTTACTAGGTGTTGCTTAAATGGATTATCTCATTTGATCTTCGAACAACTCTTTTCAGAGGAGATATTATTTCGCCTACTTTACCAATGAGAAGACTGGCTCACAGAGGTTACGTGTCTTGCCCAAGGTCACGCAGCTAGTTAGAACTGGGATGTGGAGTCAGGTCTGTGTTGCTTTCCATACCCCACGTTTTTGTTTTTTTTACTGTCGTATGCTTTTCCTCCCATTAGCATACGTTCAGTGGTGGCTGCCTCCCGGATTGGCGTCTGAGCCCGGCCTGGCCTGACTTGCCCACACCCTCCAGGCCTCTAGGCCACGGGGACTTCAGAGGAGACCTGTATCCCAGATTAGCCCTAAAGACAACACGCTCCTGAAGAAGAAAGGGGAGGTCTAGGCACAGCTGAGGCCTGTGTTGGGAAGGGCTTCCCGAGAATCAGTGGGGAACTTCCTCTTGGGAAAGCCATGAGAGGGGCAGTTCCTCTCCTGGGCCAGGCACCAGGGAGTCAGGCCCCAGCGGTTCCTGCCCAGCCGCCTGCAGCCCTGGGCGCCCACCGGAGACAGAAGGCCCTGCCTGCTCACTGCCCATTGTCCCCGCACCACAGTGCTGCTTCCCACGTGCCTCCTGTTTATACAGGAAGCCCCTGCTCTGGATGCCACCTCCCTCTCCTGATGGCTGGCCCCAAGCTTGAATTCTTCACAGGCGGCTTCAGTGGTTAGAGTAACTTACTCGGGACCAGAGTAAGTTATCACCGCTCAGCGACTTTAAGAATGAGTACAGCAGAGTGGGTAAAAGCCTGGATTTTACAAGGTGGTTGCCCTGGATTTGAAGCTGGCCACTCCTTAGCTGTATGACCTTGGGCATTCACACCAACTCTATGAATGCAGCTTCCTTCTCCGTGAGAAGGGGAATAGTATTTCTCCCTATCTTACGGGTTTGATGTAAGGATAAGTGAAAGTGTCTGGAACATGGTATATGCTCAATAAATTATAGATCTCGCTATTGTTGTTATTTGTTCTTTACCTTCCACTTTTTAAAAAAATTTCTTTATTGATTAAGGTGTCACATATTTGTCCTCATCCCCCCATTCCCATCCCACACCCCTCCCCACGGATGCCCCAACCCTCTGTTGACCTTAACCATTGGTTAGGCTCATATGCATGCACACAAGTCCTTTGGTTGATCTCTCCCCCCTCCCCCCACTCTCCCTTACCCTCCCTCTGAGGCCCGACAGTCCGATCGATACCTCCTTGTTTCTGGTTCTGTTCTTGTTTATCAGTCTATGTTGTTCATCATTTCCCCTAGATGAGCGAGATCATGTGTCACTAGATATATACTTATAAGAACTGAATGTGAGACGAGCAATAATAGTTATGCTGACAGGCAAATGAATCAGTCTGTAGTGAGTTTCTTTCTGGACCAACAGTTCTTTTGAGACCCAATATCAATGTCCACCAGTTCCTTATGTGTACATGTCGGCACTGACCCCTCAGCTCTGGATGGTGGACAAATGGTGGTAATGCAGGTCTGACACCCTCTGGTTTGGTCTCGGCCGGACCCAGAGGCACGGCTTCACCCGGACTCAGGGGCGCGTGGCCTCACCCGGACCCAGGGGGCGCGTGGCCTACCTTCCACTTTTAATTGCACCAAATTTTAGCTGTGTCCCAATTGCAGGGGATAGTTGTAAAATAGGGCCTCAAAATTCTGTGACACGCCTCCCATTGTGAGGTGGGGTCATGTCCCCTCCCCGTGAATCTGGGTGAGGTTGTAACTATCTTGGCCAATATGATGCAGCAGAAGTGACACTGGGCGTGTGACTTCTCAGGCTTTGTTTTGGTTTCTGGAACACTTACACTTGGCAGGCAATGCGGATCATTCTTCCTAGGTTCACTACCAGAGAGGTGGGAATAAAAAATGTATTGAATGTAGCTTCAAAGTGGTAGACCAAACTCAAACTGGGATTCTATCCTTTACCAACAAAAGATGGCCAACATTAAAAAGATAAAATAATAAATACAGAGTTGCACTTAAATTATGAAGGGATACTCTTTTTTTAAAGAGTTATTTATTTGTTTGTTTTGCAAGAAGTAACATTTTATTGAACACTTACTGTGTGCCAGGCAATGTTCTGCTTTTTTTTTTTTTTAACATTCAGTAGTATTTTGTATTAGTTTCAGGTGTACAGCATAGTGGTTAAACAATCATATACTTTACAAAGTGATTCCCCAATATTTCCAGCACCCACCTGCCACCATACATAGTTATTACAATACTAGAGGCTCGATGCACGAAATTTGTGCAAGGGCCTTGGCCCTGGCCCCCACCCACTGCTGCTGTGGCCGGGGGGGGGGGGGGTTCTCTGCAGCCTCTGCCTCAGCCCCGCCCACTGCAGCTTTGTCTGGAAGGAAGGACGTCCAGAAGAACGTCTGGTCTAATTAGCATATTATGCTTTTATTATTATAGATTACTGACTATATTCCTTATACCATACTTTACATCCCCATGTCTATTCTGTAACTACCAATTTATACTTCTCAATCCTATGAAAGGATACTCTTTTTTAAAGAGATTGTTTTATTGTTGACAGTATTACAGATGTCTCCCATTTTCTGAAGGGATGCTGTTGGTAGACCAGAAATGATAAACATTCCTGGAATAAAAAAGTAAATCAAATGTGACAGCCATATGCCCCAAACATATGCAGACTTATGTCTCAGAAAAGGTGCACACAATCAAGAATCACTGATCAAAAAACACTTGTCATGCACTTATTATGTGCTAAGCCTTTGTCACTATTTATCTGTATACTAGAGGCCCGGTACATGAATTCGTGCATGGGTGGGGTCCCTCGGGGTGGCCTGCAGGGATCAGGCCCCAGCTCGTGCCCCCAGGCTCGCAGCCCCGCAGGCCCGCAGCCCCGCCTGGCACCCCGCCGTGGCCTGACGCCGCCAGCAGCCAGCCCTCTGCTGCTGCTGGTCGCCATCTGCGGGGCAATCGGGCCCCTGCTCGCACCCACCTTTGCCTGGCGCCACCCGCTCACCTGTTCCACCATCCTGCCATGGTCCTGCTGTCATCAGGGCCCATCGGAGCCGGCAGCACCTCCACTGCCACCCACTGCCAGTGCCACATTGCCGACACCCGCCATGTTCCACGTCGCCCCCTGGTGGTCAGCACATGTCATAGCAACCAGTCGAACTCCCAGTCGAACTCCTGGTTGAACGACTACCTGAGGGGACAATTTGCATATTAGGTTTTTATTATATAGGTTTTTATAGTCAATGCTTCTTTAGAGGTTTTCACATGTTCACATTTTCTTTGCTCACCCATTCCTTCCTTTTGAGTTCAGTTTCCTTTTTCCTGAAGTGTATAGTTTCATAGTGCATTCATCAAAAGTCTGTGAGAAGTCTTTTGCTGAAATTTAAAAATTTCATTCTCTCGCTTAAGTTAATATAGCTGGATATAGAACACTAAAGTTGACAGTAATTTCCCCTCAGCACATGGAAGATACTTGGGATATTCTATTACTTTCTGGCATCTGGGGTTGCTATAGAGGAGTCTGTGGTAAGCCTCATTGTTCTTTTGTGGGTATTGTATCTGTTCTTGCTAGTTGCTTTTAAGATTTTATTTTGATATTCTGCAGTTTTAATATATTTCTAGGCATGGAATTATCTATATATATATATATAAAAAGCCTAAGTGACCATTACGATGGAACAACCGGAATGATTGGAATGACTGGTTGACCAGTCACTATGATACGCACTGACCACCAGGGGGCAGACGCTCAATGAAGGAGCTGCCCCATGGTGGTCAGTGCGCTCCCACAGGGAGAGCGCCGCTCATCCAGAAGCCGGGCTCATAGCTGGCGAGTGCAGCTGTGGTGGGGGGAGCCTCTCCTGACTCTGTGGCAGTGCTACTGAGCAGTGGCAGCAGGCTCACTGGGCCGGGATGAGCACAAGCAGTGCGGTGCCCGGCCCGGTTCTGGTTCCTCTCTGGTCACCTGCCACTTGGCGCACTGCTACATCCCCTGAGGGGTCCCAGATTCGAGAGGGCACAGGCTGGGCTGAGGGACCCCCCCCTCCAGTGCATGAACTTCATGCACCGGGCCTCTAGTTTTTATATAATCTACTTGGGGACTGGAGTTATTCTTCCTTATGGAGATTCACATCTTTCATCATTATTGAGAATTCTTGGCTCTTATAGCTTTTGATATTTCCTCTTCCCCATTATTTTTGTTCTTTCTTATTACAAACTTGTTGAACCTCTTCATTCCCTCTTTTATACTTTTCATTGCTTTGCCTCTCTGTGCAATTGTATTGGTGATTTCCTCATTGCTATTGTCTAATTCAGTAATTCTCTTTTTAGCTCCGTCTATTCTACAATGTTACCCATCCACTAAAATTTCAATTTTGATGACTATGTTTTTTCATTTCTAGAAATTTTATTTGGTTCTTTTAAAAAAGCCTACCTAGGATTTCATTATTCTTCCCCCTTTCTCTTTCATTACTTGAAATATACTTATTGTCTTTCAGAATGTTCAATTATCAGAAGCTCTTGGGATGCCATTTCTCCTGTTAGTTGTTTCTGAAAACTCTTGCTCATGGTAAACTTTTCTCTGTATGGTTTGCCATTTCACTGGGTGGTTTCTTTCCCTGTGGGAATCCTGTACTGCCTGAGTTGTTGGAATGACCCTATAGAGAGGTTTTATTTTGGTTTTGTCAGGTGCCCTGGAGGTATCACCAGCTTGAGATCTATTTTTTGTATATTTGTTAATTTTTTGACTTGGTTTTGCTACACGATGTGGTTGGTATAAGTCTAATTCTAAACCATCACCTGATACAAAGTTGGTGTTTTGATTTCTAATGGGAGACCAGGAAGAGACAAACTTTATTGCTATGTCTCTGGGCTGGTGGGAGAGTTCTTCTAACCTTCTTTTCACTAAGGGTGTGGCTTTGCAAAATCCCTGAGTTTATGCAGGATTCTCACTCCTAATTTAACTTGAGTGATCCCAAAGCCCTGTCTCTTGTCCCTGTATGGGGATTAGAACTGGAGTTTCTCACCTACAGCGATATTTTCCAGTCTATAAGCCTTCTGCCCCGATCTGGGGTTTCTTCAGTGTCAGCGCATGAGCTTTCAGTTCCCTCTATTGCTGGTATGTTCGGATTACTTTTTTTTTTTTTTGAGAGCCAGAAGTTGAAAACAATGGATATTTTTAGTTATTTTTAAACATAGAATTTCTGTGAATTTGTAATGGAAGACTCTTTTTATTGTGCTTTATAGCTTCAGGTCACAATGAACCTTTCCAAGCCCTTTGCATATGTTCTTTCATATCATCCTCACAAGAACTCGATGACACAGCTTTTTTTTTTTTAATCAGCTTCTTTTTATGCACTATGATACTGAGACTTGGCAAATTTAAGTCTTGTCCCTGATCAAACAGGTAGGAAATGGCCTTGTCAATATAGGAACCCAGGTTTCTTTAATTTCGTTTCATGTTATATTTAGGATGGTAATGATAATGATTCTCTCCCCCTATCATTTCATTATGAAAATCTTCAAATATAATACATATACTATCCACCCAGACTCTATAATTATGTTGTTATATTTGCTTTATTATATATCTATCCACTCACCCAGCCCTCTCTTCATCCATCTATCCATCTTATATTTTGATACATTTCAAAATAAGTTGCAGACATTAGTATACGTCATCCCTAAACAATTCAGCATGCATATTACTAACTTAAGTATTTATGGCTCTTTTTCCCCTCTAGGTACAAATATCAACTCTGCCATCCATGAGTTTTGATTATTGCATACACTTGTGTAATGCCAATCTGTATCAAGGTATAGAACATCATCTCTGTAGGAAGTTCCCTTTTGCTCCTTCCCAGTCAATCTCTGCCCTCAGGCAGAGGCAACCACTCTTTTGATGTTTCCCCCATGGACTGGTTTGCCCATTTTAAAAATTCATGTGAATGGGCTCTTACCAGGTGTACTATTTTGGGTAAGTTTTCTTTCTTTTCTTTTCTTTTTTGTTAATCCTCACCTGAGGATATTTTTCCATTGATATTTAGAGAGTGGAAGGGAGGGGGAGAGACAGAGAGAGAAACATTCATGTGAGAAAGACATATTGATTGGTTGCCTCCTGCACATGCCCCGACTAGGACCAGGATGGAACCTGCAACCTAGTTATGTGCCCTTGACCGGTATCAAACCCGGGAGCCTTCAGTCTTTGGGCTGACACTCTAGCCACTGAGCCAAACTGGCTAGGGCTGAGTAAATTTTCTTTCGGTTAGCACAATGCTCTTGAGATTCATTCATGTTGTGTGTGTATCAGTAGTTGGCTTGTATTTATTGCTGAGTTTCATTGTTTGGTTATCACACAGTTTATCCATTCTCCTATTGTTAGACATCTGAGCTGCATTAAGTTTTTGGATATCATGATAAAGCTGCTATGAACATTTTTATAAATATTGTTATTTTTTAACAGTTTCTATGACATGGGGGTGAGGGGAGTAGTGTAGCAGGCAGATTGCAGTTAGTTGAAGGAGATGAAGAAGTGCAGAAAATAACACAGACGATTTTCTTAAGCTGAGTAGATGAAAAGTGGGGAGATAAAGAGTAAGAGCTAAAGAGATGTTCAGGGGTCAGACCCATATATAGATATATACCATATAGATCACATAATAACATCAGTATATATTTAATATTACATACAATATATCATCATGAAATAAATGTAATGTACCTATTTATAATATAGATATATATTTACACATATATAAATTAAACATATATGTATATATAAATATAGATATTTCTATTTAATGAGAATAATATAAGCATGTTTTCACAGGGGAAGAGGGGGAGGAGAAGAGAGAGGGGACGGCGATCTTTGTTTCTAGGGCAGTGGTTCTCAACCTTTCTAAGACCCAGGGCCAAGAGGAAGGCAGCGACCCACAGGTTGAGAACCGCTAGCAGGGTCGCCTAACCATCGGAAAACACAGATATTTACATCACGATTCATTAACAGTAGCAAAATTACATTTATGAAGTAGCAACGAAAATAATTTTATGGTTGGGGGTCACCACAACATGAGGAACTGTATTAAAGGGTCGCGGCATTAGAAAGATTGAGAACCACTGAGTTAGGGCTTATCTTGTAGATTTATCCATGTTGTTGAGTGATTCCCTAGTTCACTTAAGTTTATTTCTGAGTAGTATTCCGTTGCACACATATATCCTAATTTATTGAGTAGGTGATAAGACACATGGTTCAAAATTTAAGAAGTACACGTCTTTCCCACCCCATTGTCTAACCAGTCAGTCCCTTTTCACAGGCATCAAATACTACCAGCTTCTTGTGTATCCTGTTGAGCTATTTAGAAGCAGATGTGTAGGCAAGATCGTCCTTCAGTCCTCCAAAGAATATATCTAATTTTGCATGTGTGCGAGTATAATCTTAGAAGTATAATTGCCTAATTAAAGGGTTTGTGCACATGTAATTTTGATAGATGTTGCCAGATTGCCCTCCATAGAGATAATACAGTTTCCTTAACTTTTTGGGTGGAAGATTTAAAGATAGTACAGACTTTTGATGGAGCTGCAAGTCGATTGATTTGAAGAAGATCGAGACATTCATTTAAATCTGTAGGAAAAAAATAAACCAGCAAGGTTGTTACTTTGTATACATGGCAGGTTTTCAGCCTCGCACTTGGTGAACCTGGAGTGTACCTGCTTTCAGTCACAGTCTTTGGGACCTGCTGCTCTCATTGGCTGTGAAATGATAGGCTTCTCGCCACCCAGGGATGGCTCAGCGTTTAGGATGTTTCTGTTCAGAGTAGCTCGCTGAGTTTCTGACTTGAGATGGACAAGATTGGGTCTGGGAGGGATTCTAGAATGGATGGTCAGGAGGTGTGTGTGTGTGTGTGTGTGTGTGTGTGTGTGTGTAAACAATCCATAGCCACGCTGCAGCCAGGGTGGGTCCTGAGATATGCCAGCCTGATGCTCTTGCCCCAGTGGCTTGTTGCAGGAGCTTTTAGGAGCAACAGCAAATACTTTGGCCAATAAAGCCCGGAGCTCCTCTGAGGAGCTCTCCCTGGGCTTCCTGCACTTCAGCCACTTCGGCTTTCCAGTTCTTTCCCTGTTCACTGTATCCGGACACACTCCCTTCTGCCCACCTCCCCTCAGCACACTGGCTTCTCCTAGTTAACCTTGTTTCATCTTTCAGGTCTGACCTAGGTCATAGCCTCTACAGTTCTTCTACAGCATTTATTACCATCTCTGCTTAAAAATGTCTCCATCTGCCCTGGCCGGTGTGGCTCAGTGGATTGGGCATTGTCCCGTTCACCAAAACATTACTGGTTCCATTCCCGGTCAGGGCACAAGCCCTGGTTGCAGAGCTGTGGTAGTGTGCAGGAGACAGCCGACCAATGTTTCTTTCTCTATTTCCCTCTCCCTTCCTTTCTCTCTCTCTCTCTCTTAAAAAAAATATTTAAAAAATAATGTTTCCCATCTGATCCTTAGTGTTTATTTCTCCTCTTAATCTATTAGTGTCATGTGGGCAGGGATCATATCTGTTTTGTGCACACTTTTATTCTCTGTGCTCTAACGGAGACTGACACATAGCAGGTGCTCACTCAAAGTTTGTGAAGGAAACATGTAAGGGATTTGATAGCACAAGCATGGAGCTAATAGTCAGAACTGGGGGTGCATTTCATTTTTGCATCGTGGCAAGTTGCCTAACCTCTCCGAGCTGCAGTTTCCCTGCCTGAAAGATGGGTATAACCCTGCCTCTTGGAGTTGCTGGGAGAACTTGGAAAGTGCCGGGCAAATAGCAGGTGGTTGAGCGCTGGTAAGGATCATAGTAGCATCTTGGATACGAAGCCAGTGAGCACACTTGTTCATGGGCAGCTTGTGCTCCTGGTAACTGGCGACAGCTGGCCTCAATGGCTGGGGTCAGGCTGGGCCACAGGTGGGGCTCAGTGCCCCCCTTGCCCCAGGAGGTGAGAGTGACGCTGGAGCTGGGGGGTGAGGAGGTCACAGTGCCATTTGGCAGCTGCCACCGAGACCTTGGAGGGAAGGCGGGCCTGGGGCACCTCCAGTCACCGGCCTCTGCCAGGGCAGCGGAGAGGAGCAACAGGGAGCCATGGGAACAGGGGAGGGCGGGGAAGCTGGGTGGTCTCAGGAAGCTGCAGGCCTGGCTGGCAGGCGGGAAAGGAGCGGATGAGAATGTCAGGGCTCTGGAGGGGATAGGGTTTCGGCCGCCTCCAGCTGCCCTAAGCTGCCTCTGCTGTTTTCCAGAGGGACCCAATTACCACCCCCTTGTGGAGCCAGGGCCGCCAGAGATCCCAGGGAGATAGGAGGCGGCTCCCAGCAGGGCAGCAGGGGCCTTTTAAGCTCCCCTTACCGCATACCTGTTCCTGATCAGCTGAGATTAGGGGTCTGGTTTGGGGGAAACGTTAGGACTTCTGAACATGGTCCCTCAGGTTTCCACAGAACCTCAGGCTTTCAAAGTGTTCCCATGAGCACCGACTCCTTTGATCCGCCTCACAGCCTGGGAGCTGCCTGGGAGGGTTTGGAGGCCTCTTTGGACAAACAGCGCCCCCGTGGCCCAGAGAGAGGGGAAGCCAGTTGGCCACAGTCACCTGATGAGCTAGTGATCCAGGACTTTTGTCTTTATAGAGCCTCTTCCCTGCCCCACTTCTGTCAACACACACACAGGAAAGCTCTCCAGCTTGCCACAGGCCCCACCATGCCCTACTGTTTGCCACTAGGCTGGCATCCCTCATCTACGAGTACGTTACCTGCCTGGCTCTTGAAGAGATTTGAGCAGCAGCCCCTGCCCGGCATGTCGCTTATGCCCAGTGTTGTCCTGGGTGCTGTGGAGGGGACAAGGGAAGGTGGAGGGTTTTCTGTCCCCAAGGAGTGGACAGCCAGACACGCCCTCTGAGAGAGGAGCATATAATGTTGGGTACACTATTAGGAAGCCATGTGATGTCAGGCCTGAGGATGCTGACCCGAGCCTTGAGCTGGGCCTCTATGGGGTTGGGGTTAGCCTACACCAGCAAGTGTGGAGAGGAAAGAAGGGACTAGGGTGTCACAGGATGGACAAAAGAACTTTCTGTGTAAAATCGAAGACGTTTGGAGGTTACATGGCTTTAAATCCATTCATACCACAAATGTTTCCTGAGAACCTACTATGTGTCAGATACCTACTAGGCACTCTACATACCTCATCTAATTTCATCCTCACCTTAGCCATGGAGGTAGATATTTCCCCCACTTCACAGATAAGCAAGTATGAGTATGCAGATGATATCTATATCTATATCTATATATATAGATATAGATATCAATAAAATAAAAAAAAATAAAAATCAATAAAATATATTATATATATATATATATATATATATATATTTAAAATATTTTTATTGATTTTTCACAGAGAGGGAGAGGGATAGAGAGCCAAAAACATCGATGAGAGAGAAACATCTATCGGCCGCCTCCTGCACACCTCCCACTGGGGATGTGCCCACAACCAAGGCACATGCCCCTGACCGGAATCGAACCTGGGACCCCCCAGTCCGCAGGCCGACGCTCTATCCGCTGAGCCAAACCGGTCAGGGCCAGATGAGGTATATTGAGGTATATTGAAGTTAAAGGACTTGCTCAAACCCAGTCTGACTTCAAAACCAATGCTTTTCCTTTCCAGAAGGCTTCTGGGGGAAGGTGGGTTTTGGGTATGTATGAGGGCAGATGAAGGGCTAAGCCTTAGGAGGCATTAGAGGTGGTAGGAACTGCATGAGTAAAGGCAAGGAGGCAGGACCAAGTTGGGCGTGCACAGCGGTCAGCGAGGTAAACGTTTTGATTGATGCAGAACTTCCTGGTGGAGACCCTCATTCTTCCATCCAGGGCCCCGCTGCCTGACCGCCCTGTCTCCTCCAACAAGCTCACCTCTCCTCCAGCTGGCGCCCCCTGCAGACTTTCCGCCACTGCCGGGCTCTTTTCTGGTTCCCACCTTTGCCTTTGTTGTTCCCCTCCCTGAATGTCACCCTTACCTTCCCCACCTCTCCCAGTCCTGCCTGTCCCTGCATGGTCCACAAGAAGTTTCAGCTCTTCCAGGAAGCCCTCTCTGACCTGGAATGGAATCTCTCTTCTCTGAGCTCCATTTGTCCTGGTTCTTAGCTGAGGGGCCCCGGGTCCCTTTCAAAAGCCTGCCTTGTCTCGCCAGTTTATAAACCCGCCCTGTTCTGGCAGGAGCCACAACTCTAACCCACTCCCTGCCTGCCCAGCAAGCCTCCTGGGCAGTGGTAGACCATTGACAAAAGATGTGCTGCAGGCTGGGCAAGATTTCCTGGCTTAGTCCTCGCAGCAAGCCCTGGGTCCCCGACTAGCCTGAGGGTAGAGGTCGCTTGGACTAGGTCCCTGCTCACAGGAGCCCACAGGAAGAGAGGGGAAGGCAAGAGAGTGTGGCCCCAGCAGGTGGCTGGCTCCTTTGCAGATGCCTTATAGCACAGTCCCTCTTATTTTTCCGATTTTTCTTTTGTATGCTTGGGATGTGTGTGCGCCCCCCCAATCCCATTTCTGCCTTAAATCCATTTCCATTTGGAAAGTGAGCCTGGGTGGCCACGGTTTGAGATAGTACCTACCTCTTGAGAGAAATAAACCCCTCTAGGGTGATGGTGAGGGGATCGAGGGGCCCCTTCAGCAACCCCAGCTGCCACAGCTCAGGGGTGCAGTCCCCATCCTCCCGCCCAGGCAGCGTGGACCAGCCTGGAGGCGGCAGAACAGGAATGCAGCCTCTGGCCAGCTCCTGGCAGGGCATCTCTGGGAGGCCCCCGGCTCCTCCAGGCCACGACGCTGCCGGGGAAGCCGGGGATTAGAAGCCTAATGCCGCCGAGAAATCCTGTTTTTCTTAGCCTCACACAGACTGCTCTTTAGGAAAGGCCCTCATCTCATTAGTCTGAGTCAACAGCTCCATTTATTTGGACACGTGATGTTAGGGAGTGGGCTGCTGCGGGTGTGTTTTTGTACTGCATATCTGGGCTGCCCCTCCAGGATGGCACCGGGAGGGAGGCACCGCGGGCCACCGGGCTGGGGTGAGAGCCCAGACCCGGAGGGGCTCCCGCCGAGGCTGGAAGGGCAGCCACAGGTTTGCTAGCCGGGCAGGAACTGCTCACTCTCAGGTTTCATAACAAGAAAGTGACCCATGGAGTGTCCACATATCCAGCTTCCTCTCCCGTTGGTGTTTCTGAACCAAAATAAAGAAGGGATTAGGGGCCTTTTGTCTAAAACGCCTTCCTCTGTCCCCTGTCAGCATCAAAAGGGACTTCTACAGGAGGCTTTCGATGGTGACAGGCCCTTTACCACGGGCATGACTACCTAGGACTTTCTGAGAGAGAAAAAAAGAATAGTTATCATTTATTAAACATTTATTATGTGCAGTGTGCTAGGCATATTATAAAATAAGTCACCTGTGCATGCATGCACACATAGACACACAAGTACAGACACACACACACACACACACATTTCTTTTTCTCTCTGTCTTCCCTTACACTGTTATTTCTTTCTCTTTTTGTTTAAAATATGTTTTTTATTGACTTCAGAGAGGAAGGGGCAGAGATAGAGATAGAGATAGAGAGAGAGATAGGAAGGGGCAGAGAGAGAGAGAGAGAGAGAGAAAGAGAGAGAGACATCAATGATGAGAATCATTGATCAGTTGCCTCCTGCACGCCCCCCACTGGGGATTGAGCCTGGAACCTGGGCATGTGCCCTGAGCAGGAATCGAGCCGTGACCTCCTGGTTCATAGGTTGACACTCAACCACTGAGCCACGCCGGCTGGGCTACACTTATTATACTATCTACTTGATGGAAGTGGAAGCCTCCCTCCCTCTCTTCCACATTCAGCCTCCTCCCACTCCTCCCCCCCCACCTTTGGTGTTTATCCTTCCATATTCTTTTCTGTGCATTCATATACATATACATCATATATTATTTCTAACTATAAAAACAACTCTTCAAGGAAAGTACTGTTGTACTCATTTCACAGGTGAGAAAACTGAAGCGAAGAGAGGCTAAGCAACTTGCCCAGGGTCACACAGCCAGGAAGGAGCAGGGCTGGGTTTCACTGTGATTCCAGAGAGAGACAGGGAAATCCTGTTCCTCTGGCACTGCCCTGACCCCCAGCAGGTCACAGGCGTGGGTCTCCGTGATTTGTAGCGTGCTTCTCACCTGGTCTCTCTCCACCTTGCCATTCCTTCTCTGTGCTGCTATTATTTTTGCCCAACGTGGACCTTCGATACCTTGGGCCACATGGAAGCCACCCTGAATAAATGGGGCAGGAACTCTGTCTTGCTGCCTCCTTCCTGTCCCCTGACCTGGAATTGCTGCCACCCTACCCGGCTTACCTGGACCACTTCTGCTGTGTGCACACAAGAGGCAAAAGGAAATAAGGACCAACGAAGGTGGCATTGCCACCCTTTCCCCAGAGCACGGGTGATCAACTCACACATACCCAGGCCACAGAGCACTTGGGGCAGAGTGTTCACCCCTTGCCGACCAAATAGAACATTGTGTGAACAGCAGCAGCTCAGGGGTTCAGGGTGCTCGCCACATGTGGGGAGATTGGGAAAGCCGCTCGTTGCTGCTACTTCTGTCTCCCAGACAGTGGTCGGCAAATTGCGGCTCACGAGCCACATGCGGCTCTTTGGCCCCTTGAGTTTTTAGCAAAGGCCAGCTTAGGAGTACCGTAATTAAGTTAATAACAATGTACCTACCTATATAGTTTAAGTTTAAAAAATTTGGCTCTCAAAAGAAATTTCAATCGTTGTACTGTTGATATTTGGCTCTGTTGACTAATGAGTTTGCCGACCACTGGTCTGGGAGATAAACCCAGTGGGAGGAACAGGCTCCTCAACATTTTCCTCTTTATAATGGGGTTTCTTGGCCAGGACCTACAGTACGTGTAAGATACTGGAACCACATCTCACAACTGACGTAGGCTGGAGAGGCAGGAGTCAAAGAGATATTACTCGATGGATTGAAAAAACTAAATTCAATCCTGTAAATTGCTAGATTCACTTACCAGTTTTAGCAAGTGATTTGTAGCATCCTTTGAGTTTTTCTATATAAATAATCATATCATGTGCAAATAGAATAGTTTTATTCCTTCTTAAACACACACACACACACACACACACACACACACGAGAACTACACAAACAAACCCCGAATTCCAAAGCTGGGCCTGGAAGTTTCTTTAAAAGGTAATGGGACTTTTTCCTGTTGAACTTCCAAACCTTTCTGACCCTGCGCTGTGTGCTCTGTAGTTTATCAGGGACACCAGGGGCCAGGAGCGTAGCATGACTAAAGTTACTGGGGCAAAGCTGGAGGCAGGTCAGCCCTCGGCAGGGGAGTCCCAAGGGCCTGCAGGCAGCCACCGCCACCAAGAACTTCTAAGGCCAAGAAAGGGAAGCCTCAAAACCAAACATCCCTGCACGGTCCCAGGCAAATGTGTTCCTCATCAAGGCAGATACAAACAAAGTTTATTAAAAAGCCCTCTAAAGGACATTCCAAATCACCAGCAGGCCTCCGGGAGGCCACCGTCCATTCTCCTGCGGACTCGTTCCAGCCTCGTTGGGGCTTTTCAAACACCGAGTCACCAATGTGTCCAGAAAGGAAAATAAACAGGGGGCGGCCCCGGGGCTCAGGGTGACTTGGCTCTCCGTGCAGGCTTGCACTTTCTGACACCACAGCCAGTGGGGTTGATAGGAATGACCCGGGAATCGAGTACAAACAGGGCAGGGAGGCCTCTTGGACTGTGTGGCGGGTGCCCCCCCCCCCAACCCCATGTATTAATGGTAGCCCACCAGGCAGAGGAAGGGCCCCCTGTGGCTGCCAACATGGCGGCTTGGTACAGTGGACGAGGAAAGCCATGTGTCTTTTGCGTTCCTGGAGGAAAGGAGACTCTGCCTCCAAGTTTCCTCATCTGTAAAATTGGTGGTTTTCCCAGTAGACGGGAGCGGGTTGTTCTCATTAAGGTCAGCGCTGGAGGTCTCAGAGCTGGTCCACGTGTTCTCCAAAACGTGTCAGGACATCCCATGGAACCCTAGGGTCCTGTGGAGGGAACATAGGGTTTTTTTGTTTTGTTTTTAAGATATGTTTTTATTGATTTCAGAGAGAGGAAGGGAGAGGGATAGAGAGACAGAAACATCAATGATGAGAGAGAATCATTGATCGGCTGCCTCCTGCATGCCCCTCTACTGTGGGCGGAGTCCGAAACCCAGGCATGTGCCCTGACTGGGAATTGAATCGGCCACCTCTTGATTCCTTGGTCAATGTTCAACAGGTGAACCACACCAGCCGGACAGGGAGCATAGTTTAACATCCCCCTCCTGGCATTTAAACTAAGAGCCTATAATTTTAAAATAATTTGAGTATACACGTGAACCAATAAACAAGTTGTGAGCCACAGTATATCGCAGTGCAAGGGACAGGGGAGAACTCTGTCTCCAGAGTCAAACAGGCTTGAATTGCCACAACCAACTGTGTCACTGTGGGCAGCGTCATTGCCTAAACTCCCAGGACCTCATGAAGAGGGATCATCGTACTTGTCTCACGACATTGATGTGAGCATCTGTGTCTAAACCAGCGATTTGCAACCTTTTTCATCTCTTGGCACACATAAACTAATTACTAAAATCCTGCAGCTCACCCAAAAAATCTATTTTTTTTTTTTTTGCCAATCTGACAAAAAAAAAAATAGGTATAATTTTGATTCATGCACACCGAGTGGCTATTTGTTCTGTTGGCTGTTGTCATTTTTTAGATTTGACAATCTACGTGAAAAGAGGTCAGTGCCCCTGACTAAATAGTCAGGTATGACATGTTAAAAAATTTCTTGTGACACACCTGTTGAAAATCAATGGTCTAATTCCCCAGCAAAGATTCTGACACATAGCGGGTACTTACTAAGTGGTAGCTATTGTCATCTTTATTTGTTGGGCATGTCCTATGGCCCTAGTACTGTTCAACATTTTGGAGAGACAAGGGGATATCCAGGGAATAAAGGAGGGGAGGAGAAAGAGAGAGAGCGAGAGCCCATGGGAAGTAGGAGGAACTTTGATGCTGATGGAAATGACTCCTGGAATGATTTTTTGACAGATTTCTATGAGTGGTTACTGTGTATGGAGATTATAGTAAGTCCCACCTGTGACAGTCCCCCATTTGCAAGTTAGTATGTTCCTTTCCTAACAGGGAAGGAAACTGAAACTCAGAAATCTTCAGTGATTTTCCAAATGCCAAGACCTGTGCTATAGATGGAATGTTTTGTACCCCCCAATTTATATGCTGAAAATTTAATGCCCAATGGGATGGTATTAGGAAGTGGGGTCTTTAGGAGGTGTTAGGTCATGAGGGCAGAGCCCCTATGAATGGAATTAGTGCCCTTATAAAAGGGGACCTTCCACCCTGTGAGGGCACAGCGAGAAAGTTCAAACTATGAACCAGGAAATGGGTTCCCACCAGATACCAAAGCAGCTGGTGCCTTGATCTCAGACTTCCCAATTTCCAGAAATGTTTGTTGTTGTTAAGCTTCCCAGTTTATGGTATTTTGTTATAGCAGCCTGAATGGGCTAAGCCCATAAGAGGAGCTGGGACTGACACCAAAGTCTAGGCTCTCGGCCCGTAAGGGTCACAGATCCTCAATTCTGAGGTGAGGAGAGCCTTCCTCTTAAGTCAAGGTCTTGAAAGACAGGCGCCCAATCAGAGCTGCCAATTGCGATGCTTGGGAAACCCTTCCTGTCAAGGTGCTGTGTACAAGGCCAGGGAATGATTTCACCAGTTTGGGCCATCCCAGCTTTCTTGGTTCTAAATTAGTGATTCTCAACCTTGCACATGACATCCCCTGGGGAGCTTTGAAAAATTCACACCACTTGGGTCATCCAGACCAATTACGGTGTCTCTGGGTGGGGCTGGGCATCAGTGTCCTGTTAAGCGCCCTGTGGTTCCAAAGAGCATCCAGGCTTGAGGACCCCTACGAAGGGAAACCGCTGGTTTGCAGCTCTCCCTCCCTTCCCCTGAGGGGCCAGGGGTAGGGGCTGGGACCAGAGGAGGTTTTGAGGTAGAGATCAGTTGCGAGGCAGTAAAAGGGGAGAGATCAAAGGCTGAGAAGGAACGTGTGGCGTGTGGGCACGGAGGCTCAGGCAGGTTAAGTAAGTGGACTCACGGTGCACACACGGGAAGTGGCAGAGCTGGAAATCACACCACCCAAGTTGTGGCAAAATGACTGGAATCTCTTGTTCCTGGGGAGACTCCAAGGGTAGCTCAGTGGTAGAGGTCCCCAAGACCTAGTTTTGCATCTCATTCTCTTCTCAACCCATCCTTTCTACTCACGCAGCCTCATCCACACCCAGGGTTTCTTTCCATCATCACCTGACTCCCAAATGTCTATACTGCAGCGACTCATCTGACATCTCTGTTAGCTGATTCCGAGGCATCGAGGACTTGACGTGCCCAAGACTAAACTCATAACCACCTCCATCCCCGGGCTGGCCCTTTCGCAGGCTCCCAAGCCTGGTGAATGGCACAGGAATCGTGCTCAGCTCCTGCCTCGCTCACTGCCCAGGTGCATCACCAGCGCTCTCAGTCTAACCTTCGAGGTACCTGTCCATCCTCTCTATCTCCATTACTGCTCCTTTCGCCAAGTCACCATCATCTTTGGTAATTTACTCTTTTTATTTTTAATGTTTTGGTAATTTATTCTTGCTTACCTGATCATTTGATTTATGTCTGCCTCCGCCAGTCGCTTATACACTGTGTAAGGAGAGGGACTAGCTTTTTTGGTGACTTTTGTATCTTCAGCACCTAGTACCTTACCTGTGACTTAATAAACACTTGCTGATTCCTAAGTGAGTGAATAAATTCATTCCAAATATTTAATTCCTTCGGTGGGCTGTCGATATAATGACTTCTTCATTAGAGCTTGCTGCTTTTCAGGCTGAAATCAGGGATAATGTGCTCGGACGACTGTGCATTCCAGAAAGTCTAGGGGCAAAGAGGTCTTGTCTATGGAGGCTGAACAGAGGGTTTGAGGGGACCACATGCTCTGAAATGAGACGCAGCCACACAGTGGACACACACACACACACACACACACACACACACACACACACACGTATCCATCCTTTGGCAGCTCTTGCCTGCTTACTCCACAGACATTGCCTTTATTTGGAGAATTAATTATGAAATCAATCCCTCACTATTTCTCCAATAACGTAGTTAATAAAAAGGAAAGCTATTTTGATGGTGTCTGGTTTTCAGCTAAAAGGAGGGTCAAAACAGCAATTTTATCAGCTGCCCTTTGAAAGTGCTTCTCTTGGTCCCAGCAGTTCGCAGCGGGAAATACGATGATTCCAACCCCATTCCTGATACTGGCTCCTGCCCGAGGTGACAGATTGTGTTACTCTGGACCAGGACATCGGTGGGTAAACAGCAAGATCAAGTCAAGGGCACATCATGCTTGCTCTGTCATTAGAACATGGCCCACTCCTCCCTCCCATTGCACACACATACACACAGTCTGATCCGGTGAAATACAGGAAAAAAGGTGGGTCTCTGAGATTCTGGCAGAAATGAGCCATCGGAAGAAGTCCTGGTCCGTTGGTGCAAGCTCGTCTTTCAGAACCTCTCCTAAGATTCTCCAAGAAAACGATCCCAGCCTCACAGTGGCAACTCTGACTGTTGTCCTTGCCCCATATGGTTGGCAAGGCCCCTGAGGGCAGAGACCATGGTCTTTCCACTCCCCGACCTCACTGTCTGGGCCTTTATGGTGCTTAGGAGTTCCTTGGTGGCAGGACAGGTATGACTAAAAAGTTGTTAGAAATTCAGTACTGGATCAGGAAATTAAGTCTGCTTCCTGGACCTGCCACTTCCTGGATGAGAACTTGGGGCATGTTACTTAATGTCATTAAACCTCAGTTTTCTCATCTATAAGATGAGGACCAAAATAGTAGCTATGTTACTGGCATAAGGTTTTGTGAGGAGGGTTCAATCAGATAATGCATATAAAGCCCAATAAGTGCCAGTTGTGGAGCGAATGAGGGCGGGGTGCCCCTCCTTCTTGCGTCAGTGGGTCTGAGGAGATGCTGGCACCCACTGCAACCCACAGGAGGTGGGGTCTCCGGCCTCCTCAGGCCACCGCTCCTTTGGACTTAGTTTCCACTAAATAGAAAATAGTGACCACTGCCTTTTACGACCAAGGCCCAGATTTAGAACCGAATGTTTTACAGGCTAAATGTCACCAGGAGACACCAACAGATTGCAGTGTCCCTAGCCAGCAGCTTCCTTATTTACATACTAGAGGCCCGACGCACGAAATTCGTGCAAGGGGCTTGGCCCCTGCCGCTGTGGTGGCTGCGTTGGCCCCTGCCACCACAGCTGCCACCTCTGCCACAGCTCCCACCCCCCTCCCCCCACCCCCACTGCCGCTGCTTTGTCTGGAAGGTCTCCTGGAAGGACGTCCAGTCTAATTAGCATATTCTGCTTTTATTATTATAGATGTATCATAGATACAAGTAGTTGATTTTATTTTTCCTTTTACTAACTCTTGTAATTTAAATATGTTCTTAGTCCATCCAAGAAGCATTTAAAAGAAACTCATAAACTGTTCTTGGGCACCAAAGAGTAAAGAAGAGCACAATGCCTCACTGGCTCAGGTGGAAAACTCTAACCACTGAGCTTTTAAAAATACATTTTTATTGATTTCAGAGAGGAAGGGAGAGAGAGAGAGATAGAAACATCAATGATGAGAGAAACATTGATCAGCTGCCTCCTGCACGCCCCCCACTGGGATTGAGCAACAACCTGGGCATGTGCCCTTGACTGGAATCGAACCTCATTGCTCAGCACAGCCATGCCGGCCAGGCCACTGAGCTTTGATGCGCTCACAGTCCCTAACGAGGCCAGGAGAGCAGTGACCACCTCAGCAAGTGCTCTAAAGAATTTTTTTGTGTGTGCACAGTCCGGCCCTCCTGTCGCTGGTGTGAACACAGCTGGGGGACACCCCTTCTGACTGAGGAGCTGAGGGGGTGGCCTGGCTTGGAACAGCTCTGCCAATTTATAGCTACTTCTTAGGTTGCCACCTTGTGGCAGTCGCTCTGAGGTGAGTCTGCCTATGGGTACCCGACTTCCTAACTTTTCCAAAGACATGTTCCTCTCTCCCTTGAGATTTATTTTTTTTAAATATATTTTTATTGATTTCAGAGAGGAAGGGTGAGGGAGAGATAGAAACAGCAATGATGAGAGAGAATCAATGATCGGTTGCCTCCTTGCACACCCCCCCCCCCCCCCCACTGGGGATCGAGCCTACAACCAGGGCATGTGCTCTTTAACCCGAATCGAACCCGGGACTCTTCAGTCCCCAGGCTGACGCCAAACCAGCTCGGGCTTCCTTGTGATTTATATAGCACGTGCACACATTTGTATATGGGGCTCTGGGGTTCTAACTACAGCTGTGGGAAAAGGGAAATTAACAAGATGATCTCAGAATGGGACCTTCTCCAATTGGGACATCCAGGCCAGCCCTGGGTGGCAGGTGTCCAGGTGATACGTCCAGGCGGTGTGGTAGCAGGGCAATTACGAGCTACTATTTGTGGAGTGCCAGATACAGCTTAGCATTTCCTGTATTATTTCATTGAAAACTAACAACAGCCCGCTGAGCTAAGCCCTGCTCGCTCCTGATAGTACAGACGAAGAAACTAAAGTGCCCAGAGGTGAAGGCACCTCCAAAGGTTACGGAGTTAGTATGGTAGAGTTGGGACTCAAAATAAGGCCTTTCTGACCCCAAAACGTGTGCTCTAACCCTCCCACTTCGTGCAGTGGTGGGCTGGAGAGCCACAGAGCCCTGAGATCCTGTCCTGGCTTAGCCACTTGGGTTGTGTGAGCTGGTCTCAGTCACTTAACCTCTCCCACCACTGTCTCCCCTCTGCAAAGTGAAGCTTCCTCACAGGGTAATGGCAAGGATTAAATCGGGTAGTTGATGTAGTTAGCACAGTGCCCCGCACAGGTGGAGGCTCAGAAATGGGAGTTTCTTCCTTCCCGCTTCAGAAGGGGAGAAATATAAGGCGCCACTTCCCTATGGTTTCAGCCTCCTCTCCCTCCCCTGGACTCCACAGGACCCTTTGCACCAACACCAGAAGGTTTTTGATTCCAGACAGTTTGATCCATTTATCAGTTTTAATTGCCTTGGCTGCATGGGGAAGGCAGCACTGGACAGTGTAAATAGCCCGTGACTAGCGTTTTGGAGACCTTGGTTCTAGTCTAGTCCTGGGTCTGAGACTTGGGCAATTTCTGTCTTTTCTTGGGCTTCAATTTCCCCATCAATAAAAAGGAGGGTTTATCTATATGCAGGACCAGCGTGGACATGTAGGCCATGTGCAGCCACTCCCGGTCCCGCACCCACTGTAGACGTGACTAAGGAATTGCAGCATCTCTGTCCGTGAACCTGGACATGACTGCAGAGCCCTCCCCACACATAACGGGAATCACTGTTAAGTGATTAGAGTTGAAATGACAATGAAAACCTCTTGCATGTTCCTGGAACAGTTAGTTGTCTGCGAAGGGTCCTTCCAGCTCTGACTCTCCCGCTGGAGTCTTTGATGCTCGGAGGGGCAGTGCAAGTGCATGGGTGTGAAATGAGGGGGTGATTCTAACCCTAGCCATATCACCTCGCAGCTGTGCGATCTTGGGCAAGTTGCTTATACCCTCTGAGCCCTGGGTCTGAGATGTGGGCACGCTGACCTCACAGGTTTTCTCATCTGTAAAAAGGGGGTCCTCACACATGCTCTGGCTGTTGTCATTGTTCTGACACTGAAATCACTGTAGCCTCCCTGAAGGCAGGGCCTGGGTCCCTGTCAGCCCTGCACCCCCTGGGCCTAGAACAGGGTCTGGTCTGGAGCAGGCTCTCCATAAGTTTTGTTGAATTGAAGCACAGTCAAATACGAAACCTGAAGAAGTGGAAGAAGCTGCACTCAGCTGGAATGAACACATCTCTAGGGAAGTGGTTCTCAGCCTTTTTGGAGTGTAAGGCTGATCAGGGAGCCCTTTCAACATGCAGATTCCTGCACCCCACCACAGGGAGCTGGTCCAGGATGCCTGGGGAGGGACCCCGGAGTCTCCAGGTTCAAAAAGCTTTCCTGGGAATTCTGCTGCAGGTGGTCAGGCACCCACTGCGGATGGGGAGGCTCAGAGTGGAAGTTAAAATAAACAGGGAGGTCTCGGTTTGCGGCCAGTTGTTCTCCAGGAGTTGAGTTTCCACTTTGGAGTTCCCGGAGCCACTGCATCTGGGAGGGAGTCCGCCGGAAGAGCGGCTCCTTCCACCCCTCCGTGGCTGCCTGCAGGAGAGGCTTGATCCTCAGCTGACGGATGCTCTTAGGTTTCTGTGCTCTGACCTGCGAGGCCCACATGGAAAGCAGCCAGGTCAGGGGCATTTCCCCTTTTATCTCCAGTAAAATGGGAGTGTGGGGGGGATGCGGGTCTAGGTTGCCAGTGCTGCTCATCAGCAATTGTCCTGTGTGGAACACGGGTCACTCTCCCCAACTCCACCTACAGCCGTAGACCAGGAGCCTCCAGGAAGGGTAACCAGGAGGCACATTGGTTGAGGCTTAGCTGGGGTACTCTGGTTTCGGTGGTGGTGGTGGTGGTGGTGGTGTGTGTGTGTGTGTGTGTGTGTGTGTGTGTGAGAGAGAGAGATTTTTCTGATATTGGTTATCTACAGGTTCCCAGAACAACTGAGTGGGAAGTGAAAAACAGTCAGATACTTGGCATTTTTTTCCTGCATGTTGCTAAACATGGAGATCTTCTCAAACACCCACCTATTAGCTGGAAATTGAAAATTTCATCCATATGTTCCAGGGTGCGCTAATGCAGCTTGCATATAGATGACTGATTAAAACATATTTTTGGATTTTTTTTTTTTTACTTCAAAGTCATATTCGTCATTTATGGCATCATCATCATTCAGGCTGAATTCATGAATTATTAAGAGATAGTTGGATTTGTGAGCTCTTATTAAATATTCACGATAAATCCAGTTTAAAAAAAATTATAATTCTTTCCTTTTCTTCCCAGGACCTTTTCCCCACAGCTAGCAAGTTCTGTTAACTTCATGGGCTTCTTATAAGAATTAAACAAATTGTAATAATAATTTGTGCTTATAATAGTGCCTGGTAAATTCTCATAAGATGATGCCCAGTTTTCTTGAATACTACTGCCACTGCAGATACAATCCTGCCAGAGCAGCCCTCAGTGATCCCAAACCAAGAAGCAATGACCCGTCCTATAGACATTACATTCTCAGCCACTGAACTCACGCTTTAAGAGAGGAGACCTCTGTACCTTTTGCCACCTGGGACATGGCGGGCACGCTGAACTCACTTGCCTTTATAAGTAGAGCTCCCTGGGTGCAGCCTCATTTTACTCTGGGCTCCTGGGCTCAGGACTCAGAACATCAGCTGGTGATTGTCAGGCCACTGCATGGCCCCCAGCGAGTGCTTCTTCAGGCCTCTTCCTCTTTGCTTTTCGTGGTGCCCCCTTCCCATTCAGACAGTCAACTGTCTTCGCTTCAGGGAATCTTTTTTTTCTACTCTCCCTTCTGACTTGCTGTAGCCAATCTGTCAGGCCTAGGGACAAGCAAGATAGATCATGCTGTTAAACTTGGTGAAAAATAAGAGTAAATGTATCCCATGCCAGAGGCCTGCTTTTGCCTAATCCTAGGCCGTTAGTGATGTTCCGGAGAGTTATGATTGTCGTGCAAACATCTTCCAGAGAAGGGAGGTGTTACCTGGACATTTCACTCCTCTGGGACACAGAAGACCCTCTGAATCCAGTGTAAGGGCCAGCTATGCTCAGTCATCCCCGCCTGGTCAGAGACTCTAAGCAGGCGCCTGGCGTGGGCTCCCTGCTGCCCTAGCTTCCTCAGCCCGTCTCAGAAGTGAAACCAGATGGGCAGGGTGGGTAGTGAGGGAGACCCACAAGGAGACCCCAGGGAAAACTGAGCTCCTGGTCCCACCCACTGCCCCAAACTGCTTCTGAATTGGTTCATCCATGAACAACCCCCCAAATTCCTTTTATCTCCCAATCACCAAGAATCCGATCCTTTATTTAGTCCCAAAACTTGGAAACTAATCTTTTATTTATCTCTACTGTAATCCCACTTCAGGCTGTGTATGGAATACACTGCTTGGGAACAAACCTCTAGGATTTCAGAAGGACCCTCAGTCAGGGAAGCACAGGGGCTTAGGAGGGAAAGTAAAACCAGGGCCAGGATGTTTTGGTTCCATGTGTGAATTGGAGGAAGAATGTGGCTCATTTGGGCTTGTGTGATGGAGAATGAGCCACAGGCAAGCTCCCTAATCACCAGACCATAGGAGAGGGCAGGAAAACAGGCCGGCATGATGTCAGGCCCCAGAAGGGCAAGCTGGTTGAAACAATTTCCCAAGCTTCCTTTAAGGCTGCCGGCTCAGCCCTCAAACCAGGGCGAGGAACCACGGACACGCTGCTTGGAGTGTGCTGAGCGGTCCCAGACAGCTGTGGTCCCACCCCCTCTCGGTAGATCTGGGGCCAAACCGCATGGCCAATGTGGCAGGGGTTGGCCAGCCTACCGGCCAGGCCCCATCCATCCATCCTTAGCAGGCGACTTCCACCGGGGCCCTGAGGGCACTGCCTTGCCCCCAGAGGTTTCCGAATCACCATTCTTCTGTTCATTCTTGTATTCAACAGCTATTTCCTGAATGCCTACCATGTGCCAGGCATTACCCTGATGCCCAAACCAGACAGGGCTGGGGCTGGCCATTCCGTGGTCAGCAGGGCACTGTCCTGTGTTCACAAAGCTAACAGACCCTGTGGGAAAAAGCAACCAGACACTGAATAGTCATTTAACTAAAATTACGGTAGCAGGAGGGGGCGGGGCCACCCTGGGGGTTTGGGGGTCAGAGGCTAGTAATATGAGCAGGAGTTAGTAAGGTACAGAGTTGGGGCTGGGGGGGTCAAGAAGTGCCTTCACAAACTCCTCCACTCTCTTTGGCTTTTCTGCTTCTTCGTGCCTCCTTCCAAACCTTAGCTCCGGACGCGGTGCACTTAGCATGCATTCAAAACTCTGTTTCTAGAAACTGCCTCTGGCATCACCCCAGTACCAGCCAGCTAGTCTGTCCCTTCCCAATTCCCCTTTGGGGGAGGCAGCTGCCCCGTCTAGGTCCTTCTTTCTCCAGTTCACTCTCACGTACTCACACATCATTGGTTCACATGCCATGTCAGCTCAGTTATAGGGGGCTTTCCTAGCACTGCTGGCCCCACAGAGAAGGCAGCACACTTTGTTCACCTACTAGTCTTCTCTCCCTCAGAACTTCCTTTCTTCACTTCACTAATGTCCTCTCGGCCAGGGCCAGGCCTCGATCTGGTCCCTAGCTGAGCACTAAAGGGGAGCCTGAAAGAGGGTCCTAGGGGTGGGGGTCAGAGTAGGCTTCCTGAGAAGGTGACACCTGGGAGAGTCAGACGGAGGAGGAGTTGGTCAGGTGACACTGCCCCTCTTTCCCCTTCTTCTACCTTTCTTGCTCTTTTCCGTGCATTTTCCATTCTCTACTGTTACCTATCGTGAGTATTTCTGGGCTTCAGCCTCAAGAGATAGAGCTGGGAAGGCCCTTGGAGATCTAGTCTGACACCTGCCCATCTAACAGATGGGGACAGTGAGGTTCTAAGAGGGATTGATTGATTTGTGGGTATTGAACCATCCTTTCATCCCTGAAATAAATTCCACTTGATCATGGTGTATGGTCCTTTTATTGTATTGTTGAATTTGTTTGGTAATATTTTGCTGAGGATATTTGCATCTACGTTCATTAGGGATATAGGCCTGTAATTTTATTTTCTTGTGGCATCCTTGTCTGGTTTCGGTATCAGGGTAATGCCGGCCTCATAAAATGAGTTTGGAAGTGTCTCCTCTTCTTCTACTTTAGAAGACTTTGAGAACGATTTGTATTAATTCTTCTTTAAATGTTTGGTAGAATTCACCAGTGAAGCCATCTGGTTCTGGATTTTTGCTTGTTGGGAGGTTTTTGATTACCAACTCAATCTCCTTACTAGTAATTGGTCTCTTCAGATTTTCTGTTTTATCATGATTCAGTATTTGTAGGTTGTATGTTTCTAGGAATTTATCCTTTTCTTCTAGATTGTCCAATTCTTTTGGCTTATGGTTACTCATAGTGGTTTCTTATGATCCTTTGTATTTCTGTGGTATCAGTTGTAATGTCTCCTATTTCATTTCTGATTTTATTATTTAAGTCCTTTCTCTTTTCTTCTTGGTGAGTCTAGTTAAGGGTTTGCCAATTTTGTTTATCTTTTTTTTTTCTTTAAACAGCTCTTTGTTTCATTAATTTTCATCTAAGTATCATTTAAGTCTCTATTTCATTAATATCTGCTTTGGGGTTTATTTCATTCCTTTTACTAACTTTGGGCTTAGCCTGTTCTTCTTTTTCTGGTTCCTTGAAGTGTAAAGTGAGGTTGTTTACCTTAAATTTTTCTTGTTTCTTAATGTACTCACACTGAACTTCCCTCTTAGAACTGCTTTGTTTTCTTTGTTTTTTAAAAAATATATTTTTATTGATTTCAGAGAGGAAGGAAGAGGGAGAGAGAGATAGAAACATCAATGATGAGAGAGAATCATTGATCGGCTGCCTCCTGCACACCCCTTGCTGGGGATTGAGCCCATAACCTGGGCATGTGCCCTTGACTGGAATCGAACCCGGGACCCTTCAGTCCACAGGCCAATGCTCTATCCACTGAGCCAAACCGGCGAGGGCATGCTTTGTTTTCTTATTGTTGAGTTTTGGGAGTTACTTCTATAATTTTGGATAATAATTCTGTATCAGATATATATTTTACAAATATTTTCTCCCAGTCCGAGCTTGTCTTCTCATTTTCTTGATGGTTGGTATATATTTTAATCCTATCTTTGTTTTGTTTTTATCACCTTAAGACATTATTAATGTTTTAGCCAGCCATTATTATTCATTTAGATTTATTACTGACATATATACCAGTAGTACTTTGTTCTTATTTCTTACCCTACTTCTCAGAACTTCCACCTTGACATCAGTATTCTTCTGTTTGAAGTATATCATTTAGGATTTCCTTTAGAGAGGGTTTACTAGTGGCAAAGTCATTCAGTTTTATGTTTATTTAAAACTGTCTTTAGTTTATTGTCATGGTGGACTTTTGCACAGAACTGAATTGGCATTATAAATAGTAAAGGATGAATAATTCAATAATTGATTGTAATACTGAAAATTGTAAGCACAAATATCTATTATTAAATTAGTGAATAAAATATGGTATATCATATAATGGAAACTTAAATCTTTAGGAGAAATGAACCATATATATTTATAATTTACGATTCCAAAAATAAAGTTGAGGAAAAAAGTAAATTGAAGAATATGATGCCAGTTATGTAAAATTAATTGTCAATAAAACAACATAAATATTGATTATTTATATCTGGAAATAGTATATGTAGCATTCATATATTGACTAGAATGATACCCACCAAACTCATAACATGATGGGAATCCTCTGGCAACGGTGAGGAGGGGACAGGGAATGGGGACCAAAGGATATGATTATATTATCCGTAAAAAATTCTTTTCTTTATAGTGAAACCAACATTATGAAAATAGTACTAAGAAATAACACCCGAAAATTCTGGATGATGGGCTAATGAGCATGAAAAAATGCTCAATAATAAATTAGACTAAATATCCATGCTGTGAAGCTAAGTGCATCCTAGTGAGTAGCTGTTCTTCCTCCCATTCTGAGCGGGAATCAAAGGGAAGCCTAGACTGCCGTGATTAAGAATACCCATTGGATTGCTTGTTAAAGTGCAGGAGAATATGGCACTGTATATGCTTCTGTAACAAATCAATATCATAGCTTCCTCCTTTCATTAAATATTGTTTTTACTAACTTTATGTTCTAATTTTAGAAATATCCCCCAAAGTCCACGGCATCACACCTGTGTGTCATTTATTCATTTACTTCTTCAATATGCATTTATCTTGATTAACCAGGTCCAGGGAAAGGTGTTAGAAAAGCAAAAAGGAAGGGATAAAGAAAATTGGTGATCAGACTGTATCCAAATATTCAAGGCTTAGATAAATAATATTATAATCACTTCACTGCTAGTCATAATTGAAGGCAGGAATAAATGGAGATGGACATCAAGATAAAAAGAAATCCATATCATGAAAATGTGGTGGACAGTGTGATGCAGCACCAGGTTCTTCTTTAGTGAGAGTTCTTCCCACAGCTGCTAGGAGCGCTATGGACAGAAAGCCTTCAGCTGCCATCCCCTTTAGAAATGGTCTCAGCTGAAGAACGCTGCCTTGACCAGGACCAGGGCCCCTCCCTGGTGTCCCATGCTCAAGGACCGATGAATGAGGGAATTGGCCTATTTCAGCCTAACGTGGGACAACTCTGACCAGCCATTCTAACTCCAGAGCTCCCAACGAGGCGGGCTGCAGCTCTTACTGGACCAGTAGCACCTCAGCTTCTCCCTCTGACCACTGCCGTGTACTTTGCCTTCTTTTGCAAGGCTCTGCTTCTTTTTAAAAAAATATTTTATTGATTTTTTTACCGAGAGGAAGGGAGAGGGATAGAGAGTTAGAAACATCGATGAGAGAGAAACATCGATGAGAGAGAAACATCGATGGGAGAGAAACATCGATCAGCTGCCTCCTGCACACCCCCTGCTGGGGATGTGCCCGCAACCAAGGTACATGCCCTTGACCGGAATCGAACCTGGGACCCTTGAGTCCTGGGACCCTTGAGTCTGCAGGCCGACGCTCTATCCACTGAGCCAAACCGGTTAGGGCACAAGGCTCTTCTTAATAAATACTGTGCATGCAAAAAAAAAAAAAATGCTGATCAGAAGCTCCTCAGAGAACATTAGGGAAATACACAGATATGTTCATAACTACAAAAAGAAAAAAAAACAACCTGGAATGGAGAGAAAGGAGAGATGCATGGAGGAGGTGTTGGGGAAAAAAGATAAATTTGGGGAAAAAGGTGAGATGAGTTTGAGGCAACAGTAGGAGTGAAACGAGAATGGATTTGGCTGAAGGTGAAAGAGGTGGAAAAAGCAGCTCATGCAACAGAGACAAGGAACCTAAAAATCTACGGTTAGCTATATGTGGCTCTGCTAAAGGACCTTACAAGAATCTGCTTTTTAAAAATGTCCTTGCCTGCTACGGATCAAGGCATTTTACTAAAAAAACTAACAAAACCAACAAAAACCGCAGCTGCCCACTGTCTATGAATGAAGATGCTCCATCTCTGAGTAGCGCTAAGAGCTTACATCCAGCCTTGGTAGATCACTAGCGCCAGAGTCCGGTGGCCAGGAATTGTGGGCAGTTCATCCCTGGAACAGGCCTCTCCCCGCTGGCGCGCAGGCCCCAGAGGGCGCCGGGGGCGCACCTGAGGACCTGGACTGGGGGACGGAGGTAGAGGTTGGAGTGGTGAGCTGGGGAAGCGCTCCCAAAGGTGGAAGTCCAGGTTGTAGTAGGGACCAGGCGGGCGTCTCTCTGGACTAGGCGTGGGGGCCCGAGGCCATGGCGCTCTGATGGGGCCGTGCGGGTGGGTCCCTAACCCCGTTCCAGCGACTGAGCCGGCTGCAGCGACCATCCAAGGAGTCAGGAACCCGGGGGCCGCGTCCTCGTCGTAGGCCTCTTCTGGGACGGCGATCTCTGGGTCGGCGATCTCGGGGTCGGCGATCTCTGGGTCGGCGAACTCGGGGACGGCGATCTCTGGGTCGGCGATATCGGGGACGGCGATCTCTGGGACAAATGCGCAGAAGAATCCCTGCTGGATGGCGACGCCTCCCCCGGGAGCATCCAGGAGAGCGCCGGGTTCCAGGCCGACGGGCGAGTGCGCCCCGGTTCCCGAGCCCAAGAGGGCCTCGGGCACCAGCACGAGGGTGTGCCCTCCCAGACACACTTGCAGGACCGACGTGGGCTCGGGCTCCAGCACCAGGTCGACGCCGTCCAGAGGCAGCTGCAGGGCGCAGCCCGCAGCCAGGACCACCACGGAGGTGAGCGCGTCGGCGGCCCGGGACTCGGCCTCGGCCGGGCCTGGCAGGCTGGGCGCCATTCCGTGTTCAGGGCCCGCGGGCTCCTCAGTTCGGCGGCGCTTGGCGGGGCCGGGTCCTCCGGATTGCGGTTCCCACCAGGGCGCAGCATAGAAGCCGGGGCTGAGGAGGCGTCTGCCCATCATCTGAGCGGCGCTGCGGGCGGTGCTCCTGGGGCCTGGCAGAGGGCGAGTGTCCCCCAGCGACGGCGACGGGTGAGACAAGCTGGGGGCGGGCTGGGTGAAGGGTCGGGCATCGCCGAGCGAGTCCTGGGAACTCGGGTGGTGCCTCCCGGGGGGTGGGGGCCCGCAGACCCAGATTCTAGGAGAGCCCTGCGGGGCTTAGGTCTTGCCCTCCAGCCGCACTGAGTGACAGGTCAGGTGACCTGCCTCTCACTATAAGCCCCGCCTCCTGGCACTTCAAACAACACGTTGAAAATGGAACATCTTATTTTTCCCCCCTATATCTGCTCAAGGTCCTGCCAATCTCAGAAAATAATAGTTCCATCCTTTTTGTGCTCAGGCCCCAAACTCTTCACTTATCCTTGACTCTCTCACACCTTTCACAAGAAATCCTGTTTTCTCTATCTTCAAAATACATCCAACTACGTGCAGCTTCATATCACTCCTCTTGCTACTACTTTGATGTAAGGCAGCATTATGTATTGGGTGAATTATTGCACTCCATGAAGGCAGTGACTTTTAAATGTTTTTTTCTTGCCTGTATTCTTGGAGTTTGGAAAAAGTGCCTGGTACGTAGTAGGCACTTGATACATATTTGTTAAATATGGCAGCTTTAGAAAAGAACTAATGATAAAGTACAGCATAGGGAATATAGTCAATAATATTGTAATAAGTATGTTGGTGCCAGGTGGGTACTGGACTTATCAGTGTGATTGTAAGGTACATAAATGTCTAATTGCTATATTGTACACCTGAACTAATAGGTCAGCTGTAACTAAAAAAGGAACTAAAAAACACTTCTAGGGATTAAATATGGAAACATGGAAGCAAGAAATACAATGAATAGGTTAAACAAAAGTTTAGACAGAATTGAAACTGGAAATACTGAATGAACTAGAAATAGTATGCATGAAGCTAAGAAGGTTAAAAACATATGAAATAAAAAAAGCAAACTAAAAGATATTATCAGAGAGAAAGCAGTTTTACTACATGACTATTGGAGATGGAAAGGCAGAACATTAAGAATAGGGAATCAGTATTACTCAGAGATAATGAATAAGAATTCTTCAGATGGGATTATAGAGAAAAATCATTTGTTCATTCAAATCCGACACATACTATTTAATTTCGTAAAATTTCCTTCTCTCCTCTGAGCTTCACCAATGAGGACTGACTAAACTAATTTTTAAGGACTCAATGTAATACAAGTAAGATAGAAAGTTTGAATACAAAAAGTTAACCTTATGATAAATTTTTACTAGTATTATTAAATACCACAGCCTGATCTCTAACAAAAAACTGCAGTTTCACTTGAGTATTTTAAAAGCTTTTTTATTAAAAAAAAAATTCAAGAACCATTGCATAAGGAGTGGTCAGAGATGGGGTAAAGGCTTTCCATAGCCTCCAGGAAAATCTTAGAGACTTTAGACATAGGCACTAATAAAAGTAAGCAAGTGGTTTATGAGATTGTATTTTAGCTAATTTTTCCCTCACGAATAAATGCCATGGGGCCCCCTCTCCCCCGCCGCTGCCGCTGGTTGCTATCTGTGGGGTGATTGGCGGGGTGATCGGGCCCCTACTCCCACCCGCCTTGGCCTGGAGCTGCCCACTCACTTGCTCCACCATCCCGCTGCCCCGGTCCTGCTCTCCTTGGGGCCCATTGGGGCCAGCAGCACCTCTACTGCTGCTCACTGCCAGCCCCGCATCGCCGAAGCCCGCCATATTCCGCACTGTCCCCTGGTGGTCAGCACATGTCATAGCAAGCGGTTGAACTCCAGGTCAAACAATTGGCATATTAGGCTTTTATTATATAGGATACCTGATTGGATTCCCAGAGATGGGGATATGTGGGATATTCTAAGCTATGGAGCCTAATATTTTGTGGGATTTCAGTCAAGAGACAATTCCCTATATTGATAGTTAATTAAATTCCACTCAGCCAAATAAAAATAGAGTTCACCCCAGAGACATTACAATAAAACTCTAGAACACCAAAGGAAAAGGAACATTTAAAAATATGCTAAAGTTATTAGCAGAATCAAATATAGAAGGAATAACAAACTGACTGGCAGAAGACTTCTTGCTTTCAAAAACAAAACAAAAAAAATGGCAGAACAATGGACTAACATCTTTAGTTAAACATCATGTTAGACTTATTGAATATGCAATAAAACATAAGAGAGTTTACCACACAAAAACATGTTCAGGCTTACAAAACCAAGACAGTTTATCATACATAGAACATAGTAGAAAGAACTATTAAAGGATATTCTTCAGCAAGAAGAAAACTGTGCCTAGACTTTCAGAGTGGAACATAAGACTGAGGAGGCAGAGAAGAATTGGTAAAGTATGTGCTAAATTTAATAGTATTGATGTTTTTAAAAATAAAATCATGTTGCCCTAGCCCCGTGGTCGGCAAACTGCGGCTCGCGAGCCACATGCGGCTCTTTGGCCCCTTGAGTGTGGCTCTTCCACAAAATACCACAGCCTGGGGGGAGTCTATTTTGAAGAAGTGGCGGTAGAAGAAGTTTAAAAAATTTGGCTCTCAAAAGAAATTTCAATCATTGTACTGTTGATATTTGGCTCTGTTGACTAATGAGTTTGCTGAACACTGCCCTAGCCAGTTTTGCTCAGTGGATAGTGTCAACCTGTGGACTGAAAGGTCCCGGGTTCAATTCCAGCTGGGGTCACATGCCCAGATTGCAGGCTCATCCCCAGTAGGGGGCGTGCAGGAGGCAGCCGATCAATGATTTTCTCATCCTTGATGTTTCTCTCTCTCCCTCTCCCTTCCTCTCTGAAATCAATAAAAATATATTTAAGAAATCATGTTGACTTCAGGGCTTGATCAATAATATTTTATTTAATAAAAGCAGGAAGCAAATATGATAAATAAAAATTTAAATGTTAGAAGATTGATTTACATAGGAAAAAGGTCAGGGTAAAATTAAAAAGGTATGAAATAATGTGGACCAGCCGAAATGCAAACATTTTACATCAGTCTATAGGTCAAAACCACCGGATGATCAGGTTTAAAAGTCCCAGTGCATGCTGGAAACATCTGATAAAATCCAACAGTTACCATTATGCTGTTTTGCAGTTTTCCAGAAGAGCATCTGGACACACCAAGAAAGAGAAAACCAATGGTCTAGAATATTCTTTCTCTTCCTAACGTCTTATCTGCTTACTATAGCCAGTCTGCACGGAAGGAATTGCTTGCACATGAAGTGCTCAGTCTCCAGGTTGTAGGATATTTAGTATAACTCTGGAGGGAGGGGCAGTTCATTCCTGGAACAGCCGTCTCCGGGCCTTGGGAGCAGGCCCCAGAGGGCGCCGGGGGCGCACCTGAGGACCTGGACTGGGGGACGGAGGTAGAGGTTGGAGTGGTGAGCTGGGGAAGCGCTCCCAAAGGTGGAAGTCCAGGTTGTAGGAGGGACCAGGCGGGCGTCTCTCTGGACTAGGCGTGGGGGCCCGAGGCCGTGGCGCTCTGATGGGGCCGTGCGGGTGGGTCCCTAACCCCGTTCCAGCGACTGAGCCGGCTGCAGCGACCATCCAAGGAGTCAGGAACCCGGGGGCCGCGTCCTCGTCGTAGGCCTCTTCTGGGACGGCGATCTCTGGGACGGCGATCTCTGGGATGGCGATCTCTGGGACGGCGATCTCTGGGTCGGCGATCTCTGGGTCGGCGATCTCTGGGTCGGCGATCTCTGGGTCGGCGATCTCTGGGACGGCGATCTCTGGGACAAATGCGCAGAAGAATCCCTGCTGGATGGCGACGCCTCCCCCGGGAGCATCCAGGAGAGCGCCGGGTTCCAGGCCGACGGGCGAGTGCGCCCCGGTTCCCGAGCCCAAGAGGGCCTCGGGCACCAGCACGAGGGTGTGCCCTCCCAGACACACTTGCAGGACCGACGTGGGCTCGGGCTCCAGCACCAGGTCGACGCCGTCCAGAGGCAGCTGCAGGGCGCAGCCCGCAGCCAGGACCACCACGGAGGTGAGCGCGTCGGCGGCCCGGGACTCGGCCTCGGCCGGGCCTGGCAGGCTGGGCGCCATTCCGTGTTCAGGGCCCGCGGGCTCCTCAGTTCGGCGGCGCTTGGCGGGGCCGGGTCCTCCGGACTGCGGTTCCCACCAGGGCGCAGCATAGAAGCCGGGGCTGAGGAGGCGTCTGCCTATCATCTGAGCGGCGCTGCGGGCGGCCTGGCAGAGGGCGAGTGTCACTCAGCGACAGGTAGGCGGGTTGGGGGCGGGTTGGGTGAAGGACCGCGCGTTGCGGTGGGGAATCCTCGGAGCTCCTGGGTCTCCTGTCTGGAGGCTCGCAGTCCAGCTGGCGGGGAATCCGCGCCTAGACTTCGAATCTTTGGCTCCTCGTGCTGACCTGTGCGCGTAGGGGGGACCGATGAAGTGGCAATTGAGGCCCCGGGAACCAAAATCTCACTTCTCGCTAAGCCCCACCCCTTCCGAGGCTCCGCCCCCAAGAGATCCAGCCCAGTATCTCTGTCTGTGGTTGGTAGGTCACTATAAGGAAATACTTCTATAGGCCTGTAGGGGGCAGAGTACTTGTCTAGGGAAAAAATGATATGCCAGTAACAACTTGAAACATTGCTTACTTTTGGGACCGATGTTTTTCCGTGATTTCAGGCATTCCAGCAAAAAGACCACTCAACTAGACCACTCACTTCCCAGCATCAAATGGACCCACCCAAATACTCCAAGAAATTTCTTTAATGCTTGTTCTTTAATTTCAGGAATAAATGGAAAATACTGATTTCTCTTTTAAGAGAAGTTTTGTTTAATGCTAAAGTAAAATATTTGTGGCAGATTCTTCCTGAAGGTTAAGGCTGTTATAACAGTATTAATAATATCCGTAAAATTAAAACATTAATATAAACTAATCATTTTATTGAGCACTTATTATACATCCACCTTTTTATTGAGTAATTTAAATAAGAATTTTCTTTAAAAACATGGTTGACATACAAAAATCTGTACAGATTTAATGTATACAACTTGAGTTTGGAAACAAGTATAAATCCCTGAAATCATCACAGTTAATGCCATAAACATATCCAAAGCTTCCCCCTGCCTTCTTTGAAAAAAATTGATCTTTTTCAGTCTTCACAATAGGTGAAACTGAGAATGGTAAAGTAAGTTATTCAAAATTAAATAGCCAGTTTGTGTTAGATGTAGGAATCAAATGCAGACTTATCCGGTTTTAAGTCATGGATTTTTTACTCATACTTATTGTGCATATCTAGGAGTGAATTGCTAATTGGTACTATGTACACCTTTTCAAATTAACAGGTAATGCCTCCCCATTTCCCCCCACCCCCACAAATGTTTTTCATAGTTTACACTCCTGTGCAGAGAGCATATTTCCATACATTCTTGCAAACATCTCTTATTGCCAAACTCTTAAATCTTTTCCACTCTGATGTACTTACATGCTATCCCACTGTGTTTTCATTTTGCATTTCTGATTGTCAGTCAAGGTGGATCATTTTTTATATGCTTATTAGCCATTTTTATATCTTATTCTTTGAAATGTTTCTATCTTCGTTTTGATTTTTTACTTTAAAGAAATTGGATTTTGACTCTTCTTCCAATTTATGCAGCATTGGTACCTTCTTCAAAGACCAACTTAGCACCTTCTCATAAAGGCCACTGCCGACAGTTTTATTCGATATGGCTTTCTTCATTTACTATGTCATCACTATCTTTGTAACCTTCGTAATATTACCTCAATTTGTAAAGAAACAAAATATTGTTTAAAAAGATTAGGTTTCATACATACTTTATACCAATAATTTAGCACATACATGCATAGGAAATGTCTCTATCATAGTTATGAAAACTTTAGCACTTGATTTACTATAATTCTCACACATTTTACACCTGGCATAATTTGTGGTGATTTTAATTTCCCATGGATTCCTCTGCCCCCAAGTCTTGGCCTCTCCTCTTTCCCTTCAACAATTTTGTCTTCCCTTCTACCTCATTGATTCTTATTCTTGACCTTGTCATTACCTCCATGATCACATTTCCAACCATTTTATTCTCCTAATTTTCTAGTTTAGGCCTCTAAATATTTAAGCTCTATCAGACCTTCCATCCCTCTGGACAAACCCATGGATCCTACTACCTTTTCACTAAAACCAACACCATCAGGTTCTCTCTTTGCTCCTCCCATGGAACTTAAATTATCCTCATTATAATAATTATAATCATAAACCATGTTTATACCTTCAGCTCCCTTTCCTGTCTCCTACTTTGCTGGTTGATATATCTGCTACCTTGTGTCTGCACTTATGCAGCTGAATGGGGCTGAAGAAAAACATTCAATCCCAATAACTGGTCTCATTTTATATTCATGATCATTAACCTCAAGCGGGCTCCAAACGCTGCCCAGTGATCTTACTCTTATGCTTTATTCCATCACTCTCTTGTTGTGCTAGGTGAACATTGCATGCTTTCTCCTCTCTCTGCAAATCTCTAATACCTCACCCCTTATGTTCTCCCCTAGATGGTCACCTTGCTTCTTTTCCACTGAGACAATATAAACAATCATAAAAATACTTTTCAAAATTTTTATTATTATATCTCTCCAAGCTCCACTAAGGACTATATATTCTGTCTTCTCTTCTGTTCCTATGGATGAAATGTCTATGCTCCTAGCAAAAGCCACTTCCTCCATTTGTGCACTTGATCTCAGTTCATTTTGCCTCCTCAAGAACATCAGTCTGGCAATTATCCTGTCTCTGTCTAGCATCATCAAAGTTTAGCTACCTGTACTGAATAAATATCTTCAATGTATAATTGAGAGCTAAACTCTTCTTTCTTTTTTTTTAAAAAAATATTTTTATTGATTTCAGAGAGGAAGGGAGAGGGAGAGAGAGAAGAAACATCAATGATGAGAGAGAATCATTGATTGGCTGCCTCTTGCACGCCCCCTACTGGGGATCAAGCCTATAATTCGGGCATGTGCCCCTTCCTGGAATTGAACTCAGGACTCTTCAGTCCACAGGCAGATGCTCTATCCACTGAGGCAAACCAGCTACGTCAAGAGGTAAACGCTTCTTTCTTAAAACAAGTAAAAACTTTCTTGACATGACTTTCTCCTCCAGTTTCTGAATCAATTTTCTCCTTCCTTATACACCAAAACTCGAATTAGTCAACTCTACTTCCACTCTCTTAATTTCTCTCCTCCCACTCTCTCGAACCCATTCCAATCACATTTCTGTCCATGCCAGTCATCTATAAACACTCTCATGAAGGTCACTAATGATCCCCCCACATTATGAAACCTAGTGGTTAATTCTCTTTCTTCTCTTGAGTACCAGCAGCATTTGACACACTCACTCTCTCCTTTAAACACGTTCCCCCTGGCATCTAAGATCTCACACTCTTCCTGGCTGTCTCTAACTTCTCCTTCTCAGTTTCCTGAGCTGTTTGTTCCTCATTCTGAATGCTGGGATATCCTAGGACCATGCTCTTGGCCTTATTTATTTATTTTATCAATACTGGTCTAAGCCGGTATTTTTATACAGGTTCTATATGTCTTAAGTGCCATGTGTAGGTTGGTGGCTCTGTAAAATGAGTCTCACTCCTACTCCTTTGCCATGGACATCCAAATGTACTGTCAGCATGTTCTCCTGGATATCTAAGTTGAACTATCTATAATTTTCACATTTGTAGTTCAGAGTCATTAAATATTACCAATTTTACATATGTCAATCTAATAATGCATAGTCCAAACTTCAGGTCCACATCTCAGCTGCTTATATTTCCCCACTTCTCATCCCTCCACAGGGTTTCCCATCACAATAATTGGCAATTACTTCCTGTTGCTCAGACCAAAAACACTCAAAATTATTCTTGCGTCTTTTTTTCACACATCACATCCATTGCTGGATATCCTGGACCATAGCACTTCATACCATATTCCTGCTGTTACCCTGCTGCCACCTTCATCCTTTCAGTGAATTACGGTAGAAGCCTCCTAAGTGGTCTCCTTGCATCTCTGCTTTGCCTTTTTTTCAGGTAATCTCTACACAATAGCTAGGGTGATTCTGTTAAACCTTAAGTCAGAGCATGTTAATCCTCTGCTAAATACCTACAATTTAACTCAGGGTCTAAGCCAGTATTTTTATACAGGTTCTATATGATCTAGACTCCCTATTTGTATTATGTCAGATTGACTCTCCCCCTTGCTCCTTCTGTTCCAGCTCTCTGGCCTTTATGCTTTCCTAGAGAGGCATACTCACAGATTTTGCAGTTGCTTTTCTTCTACCCATAGAACCGCATGGTTCCTCACTTCTTTCAGCCCATTACTCAAAGGGCTTTGTCTCTGAGGCTTTCCTGAGCACACCATCTAAAATGGTAATCTTTGTAAAAAACACACACATATTTTTATTGATTTCAGAGAGAAAGGGAGAGGGAGAGAGAGAAAAACATTAATAATGAGAGAGAATCATTGATAGGCTGCCTCCTGCAGATCCCCTACTGGGGATGGAGTCTGAAACCTGTGCCCATGCCCTGACTGGAATCCAACCATGACCTCTTGGTTCATAGGTTGACACTCAACCACTGAATTACGCCGCACAGGCAAATCCGGTTACAGGCAGTCCTCAGGTTACGTAGGAGATCCTTTCCTATGGCCCAATGTAACTCGATTTTTGCTGTAAGTTGGAACCCACCTGCATAAGCACCTACATCTCTCACACGGAGCACATACACAGCAGTAATGAAGGGAAACAGTAAAAAAAATTTAAAAGAAAGATAACAATTCCTGACCTTTACTTGTGGTAAATAAATAATAAAAAAACATAAAGCACCTGTGTACATATGTCGAAATGACGGAACTTTTTTTTTAATTTTAATAAATACTGTAAATGGGAGATGGCAATGTAACCACGAATCGACATAAGTTGAGTCCGACATAACCTGAGGACTGCCTGTATTATTATTATACTAGAGGCCTGGTGCATGAAATTTGTGCAGGGTGGGGAGTGTCCCTCAGCTTGGCCTGCGCCCTCTTGCAATCCAGGACCCCTTGGGTAGGGTCTCTAGGCCTGGCAATGATCAGAGCCTATCAAGTCTCCCCCCCCCCCCCCACTCCTCTTGCCGGCAGCTGACCTTGCCCCTGCCACTGCCACAGCTTGCCATCTGTGCGGCACTGCCCTCCCCACCCCTCCACCACTGGTAGCCTCCCTCTGCGGGTGACAGGCGTGGGGTGCGATCACTTGGCTGGCCTGGGCCTCCCCCTGTGGGGCGATCGCTGGCTGGCCCTGCACACCCACCACAGCTTCCCTGGCTGGTGGCCTGGGCCTTCCTCTGGGGGGATATTGCGGGGCGATGGCAGGGCCCCCTGACCAATTGCATCGCACCCACCTTGGCTGGCCTGGCGCCAGTGCATGTCATAGCGTGGTCGTCCGGAAGGTCTTCTGGACAGTCGTTCTGCTGTTCGGTTGTTCAGTAGATTTGCATGTTATGCTTTTATTATTACAGATTTTGCTATTGAGTTCCTTATATATGTTGAATATTGTCCACTTAACAGATCTATATTTTCTCCATTCTGTAGGTTGCCCTTTTATTCTGTTGATTGTTTCCTTTGTTTTAGTTTATTTTTGCTTTTGTTACCTGTGCTTTAGATATCATATTCAAAAAATCATTGCCCAGACCAATGTCAAGAAGCTTTTCCTCTATGTTTTCTTTGAAGAATTTTATTGTTTCAGGCCTTACGTTTAAGTCATTAATCAGTTTTGGGTTGATTTTTGTATATGATGAGATAAGGGTCCAATTTTGTTCTTCTACATGTGGATATCCAGTTTTCCCAAAATAATTTGTTGGAGAGACTTTCCTTTCCCTATTATGTACTCTTGGCACCCTTGTTGGAATCTATTGACCGTAAGTGTGGGGATTTATTTCTGGGCTCTCTATTATGTTTCACTGGTCTATATGCCTGCTTTTATGCCAGTACCATACTGTTTTAATTACTGTAGATTTATAATAAATTTTGAAATAAGAAAGTGAGATGCCTCTAGCTTTGTGTTTGCTAAGATGGCTGTGGCTATTCGGGGTATTTTGTGGTTTCATATGAATTTTAGGATTTTTTCCCTATTTCTTTTGTTTGTTTTCTTTAAAGATTGTCATTGGGATATTGATATGGATGGCATTGAATCTGGAGCTGACTTAGGGTACTATGGAAATTTTAACAACATTAGTTTTTCCAATCCATAAACATGGGGCATCTATTTGTCTTCTATAATTTCTTTCATCAATATTTTATAATATTCAGTGTATAAGTCTTTCACCTCTTTTGTTAAGTTTATTGCTAAGTATTTTTTTTGTTTGTTTCTATCATTTGAATTGTTTTCTTAAACTTTTCCAGGTAGTTTGCTGGTTATGTATAGTAATGACACTGATTTTTGTATTCTGCAACTTTAATGAATTTATTATTGCTAATAATTTTGTTGTGGAGTCTTTAGGGTTTCCTATACATAAATCATATAATCTGCAGATAGACATTTTACTTCTTCCTTTCTGGTTTTGGATGGGGTTAATGGGATCTGAGAGGCTGAATATATAAAACAATGGCCAGACCACATATGACAATAGAAATTCTGACCCACACTTTTGTAGCAACCAGCCCAGAAAGAAAACCATAACCTCTGCAGCAACTGGCCCCAAATGTTCAGGACTTCGTCAGCTTTTCTAATTTTTACCCCCACTTCCAACTCAGGACCAGCTTGAGAAAGCCAAACATGCTAAGCCTAAGACCCAAAGCACACAAACCAAACCAATGACATAGGATGTCCTGCTTCTAGTTAGCCTGCCTCCAGCTTGCCCCAGCCAACAACCTCCAGTCAATCATACCTGAAGCCCTCCCCTTTCTCCACGAAAAAGCTTCCCTACTCCCTTGCCTACCGATAAGTTTGTTAAATGCAAGCCAGTGATAGGGCTGACACCCTTGCTCTAACAAGCTCTGAATAAATAGCCTCTGCTTGTTCTAATGTAAGTGGGCTTTCTTTGTTTTCAGCTTTCCTGGAGGTCCCCGTGTGATATAGTCTGCACTGCCCATCGCCATGGACCTCAGCCTTCAAACAGGTACAGCACCCATGCAGACACCTTTTGCCCTGATACCCTCAGTTTGTGGAGTCTGGGCCAACGTGGTGAGTCAACACCAGGTTTTAATTCTGTTACTGCAGTAGTTTCTTGGCTACTTATTCTCAGTTTGGTATCAGGTTTGTGTGTGTGTGTGTGTGTTTTAAGATTTTGAAATTAATTTTCGGAGAGAGAGAAATATCAATGTGAGAGTGGAACATCGATCTGCCTCCTGTACACCCCGTATCGGGGTTTGAGCCCACAACCCGGGCATGTACTCTGACTTGAAATCAAAATAGCAACTTTTTGGTGCCTGGGACAACCCCCATCAACTGAGCCACACCAGCCAGAGCTGGTACCGGGTTTTGATACTGGTTCCATTTATTTGACATCCTTGGTGGAATCAAGCCATTTTTTTTCTCATCTCCTTTAGCTCTCTGTCATGTTTCCATTTTGCATTTGCTGACTAAAAGTGTTGCTTGTCACAAGAATGAGAAACACAGGGTATATAACACAGTAATAGGTCCTTCGAGCCTGTTGCTCAGGCCAACAGCACAGTCTGGTGAGTTTGCCGCTCTCAGCAGACTGGTAGCCGTTGGGAGAAACTTTGCTGTGGCTTCTCAGTAAAGCCAAGAGGTTCTCCTGTCCTGAAAGTTGGGAATTGACTCAGAAGGTTTTCTCTGGTCTTCCTCCTGCTAGCGGGTGTAGGCTGTCAGTTGTGCATTCAGAGGCGGCCAACCATCATGTTGGGGGCCTAAGACATAAGGTGCACAAGTATCATGTTTTACCCACCTTTGACAGCTCTTATGGGGTAACCTAAGTCTAAATCCTCTCCTCTTCCAGGAAAAATGCCTGCTTCTTATATGTAGTCTTTTTACAATCCCAATCCTTGGGCCTATCTTTTAAAATGACATAACTTCACCAAGGATGATTTGACTTGAACAAAACTGTTCATTTGAAAGGTGCCTTAGAAAAGAAAGGGAATATTTCTCAGGTTCAAATTATATAAGCTCCATATAGGTGGGTCTGAGTTCTGGATTTTAGGGAAACTGAAAGAAGCAAATGGAAAATTCAAATGTGGAGCAGAAAAATGTATTCCCATTCAAAATAGGTCCACAAAAAAAATTTCTTTGCCCCGGAGAAAACCAGTCTTATTTAATGTTGCCAAATAATTAGAGATTTTATGCCAGAGGAAGTTGAATTATTGAGCTAATTGATATAGAACTTAAAAAGAGACATAGGGCTAGGGACATTAATTAATCAGCTCCAACATTTCTCTATTAGAAGTCCCACAGATTGGAGAGGGGTTTAATAGGCCAAGAGATTCTGACTCATTCTTTTTTGAGATTTTAAGAAAAGAGTTAAATCTTCAGATTTAGAAAGCTCACTGAGTTGCAGCAGGAAACTTTTTTACTGCTAAATACATCAGGTTGAAACTGTGGAACATCAAAGTCAAGAAAAATACTAAAGTAAACAGCCTAATCTCCTACAAAGGAATGGCAATACAAATGACAGAAGACTTCTCAACTGTGACAATAAATGTGTAGGGAAAATAATAGAGCAGCCTCTTTAAAGTAGTGAGAGAGTACAGGCATTATTTTAGAATTCCACACCAAGCTAAAATTATACAAGTTTGAAGGTTTAATTGAAATACGTGCAGGCATAGAAAACTAAAATTTATACACAGGCCACAGCTGAAGGAATTTGAAAGAGTATACCTTGATAAGAAAAAAATAAAAAATGAGGACAGAATGAAGGAGTGGAATGCAAGAACAGAAGGTGAGCAAAGACACTGGCAAAGCATGTTGGTAAGTCTAAATAATTATTAGTATTCAACAGAAAAAGCTAGTATCTTGATATTAGTTTTATCACTAATAATTTATTTCATTGTAAAATATGAGGCAAACCTGGAAAAATAATTTTAAAATTAGGAATGGTGGGTATATGGTTGCAATAAACAAAGAAAAAACAAAACAAAAAAGAACCAAGGGTGGAATTAGAATTGTATAAAATAATGTAGAATAACCAAAATGCAAAGGTACTTCTTTAGAAGGCCTATCAGTGTGAATGACCACATGAATAGATTTAAAAAGAAACTACAATAAATCATCTTATACATACAGAAAATTTAGTTTCAAAATTTAACATTTAAAATCCTTAAAGTGATCCTGCAGTTATTGCCTTTCCCCTTCCACATTCTCTTCTGAAATCAGAAGGGCATGCAATTTTTAAAATTCCTGAAGCCCCAAGCTTGGTCTCATTTGCTCTGTTGCCAGCTTTCTGTATGTACCCAAAGACTCAAAGATTGAATGTAGCTACTTTATGTAGACACACAAACAATAAAATGCCAACATTCAGAATAATCTGAGAAAGTGTTTGTAGCCAGCCCCAAATAAACAACACAAAAATCCAAAATTTTTAATGATTAGAAAGACGGAAAACTAACTTCTTATATAGGTTATCTACCAAGCATGTTCAGAAAAGATTAAAATTTATGGTAAAATTTAGAAGCACCTACATTTACACAAGTTATAAGACAGGATGCCCCTATTACTGTTCAATCTGGACTTGAAGTGATATCTAATAAAGGAGACTAAGGATAACATGTAAGAGGCTTGTCAAAAAAGACAATTTCTCGCCCTAACTGGTTTGGCTCAGTGGATAGAGCGTCGGTCTGCGGACTCAAGGGTCCCAGGTTCGATTCTGGTCAAGGGCATGTACCTTGGTTGTGGGCACATCCCCAGTAGGGGGTGTGCAAGAGGCAGCTGATTGATGTTTCTCTCTCATCGATGTTACTCTCTCTCACTCTCCCTTCCTCTCTGTAAAAAATAAATAAAATACATTTTTAAAAAAAGACAATTTCTCACCCTAGCCGGTTTACTCAGAGGTTAGAGCACCAGCCTATGGAGTGAAGGGTCTCAGGTTCAATTCTGGTCAAGGGCAGGTGCCTCGGTTGCAGGCTTGGTCCCAGTCCTGGGCACATGTGGGAGGCAACCAATTGATGTGTATTACATCGATGTTTCTCTCTGTCTCTCCTCCTGCAGGCCCAGTAGCCCCCAACTTCCCTCCTCTGCCAGCCTGGTCAACCTTAACTGCCCTCCCCTGCAAGCTTGATTGCCCCCAACTGCCCTCCCTTGCAGGCCTGGTCCCTCCCAACTGCCCTCCCCTGCTGCCCTGGTTGCCACAACTGCCCTCCCTGCAGGCCTGGTCTTCCCCCCCTCCCCACCCCAACTGCTCTCCCCTGCAGGCCTGGGTCCCCCCAACTAGTCTCCCCTGCAGATTTGGTCTCCCCAACTGCCCTCCTCTGCTGGCAGGGTCACCCCTAACTGCCCTCCCTGCTGTCCTGGTCACCCCTAACTGCCCTCTCCTGCAGTCCTGGGTCCCCCCCCTATTGCCCTTCCCTGCAGGCTTGATCGCCTCCACCTGCCCTCCCCTGCTGGCCTGATTGCCTCCCAACTGCCCTCTCCTGCTGGCCATCTTGTGGCAGCCATCTTGTGTCCACATGGGGGCAGCCATCTTGTGTGTTGGAGTGTTGGTCAATTTGCATATTACTCTTTTATTACATAGGATAGTATTTTCTTTATCAGTCAAGCAAGAGAATCTACCAATAAGCCATTAAAGAAATTAAATAATTTTGCTGGATACCAGATCAATATGAGAATAAATTATTTCCGTATGCCAGTACCAATGTACAAAGTATATCTAGGGTCTTAGAACTATAAAAATAGTCTTTAGAATTACATTTCCAGGACAGGAAAATTATATTAAAATATAAGAAAATAATTGAAAAGGGTTGATACTTTGGGGGAAAAAACCTCTATAAATCCAGCAATATAGTTAAATCACTGGCTTACCTAGTCATTAAAAAGACAGGAGGGTGCACAGTCATTGTTCCCCATTCTGTTTGTTTTGTTCACAACAGACATTTGTCCACATATAGCTATTTGCTAGGTCCTCCGAAAAGGGGCTAGTGCCATGGATATTAGGGCCAAAACCCATTATACAAAAGAAATTTAGTAATTACTCTAATTCGGGAGAAAAGAGGTACAGTGGTAGGTTACTGGGGAAGAGAAGTATTTTTAGAGAAAAGTAGTGGAGCCGAGGTCTGAAGTAAAACTAGGGGGAATGGAACTGCTTAAAGGTGACCTATATAAAGAAAACAACGCAAGTAGCAATCTGGATGTACATTATATTTTAAAAATATTTCTTAAATATTACATTTATTGGGGGGGCATTAATAAATTACATAAGTTTCAAGTGCACAATTATATATAATACATCATCTGTATATAGCATTGCTCACCACCCAAAGTCAAGTATCCTGTATTTCAAGCAGCATTTCTTTGCTGCTTTGTGATCTTTCTTCCAAAAGTTTTAGTCTACCATTGATAGAAAATTCTGCAAAGCAGCCCGCATCAAGAGAGTATATGTCCTTAGTCATTCTTGTAGGTTGTGCAATATACACACAACCGCTATCAGAATACCTTCTCCTGGTCCTCAGCCCCGTGGGGCGGGGATTGTAGTAGTTCATTCCTGGAACAGCCGTCTCCGGGCCTTGGGAGCAGGCCCCAGAGGGCGCCGGGGGCGCACCTGAGGACCTGGACTGGGGGACGGAGGTAGAGGTTGGAGTGGTGAGCTGGGGAAGCGCTCCCAAAGGTGGAAGTCCAGGTTGTAGTAGGGACCAGGCGGGCGTCTCTCTGGACTAGGCGTGGGGGCCCGAGGCCATGGCGCTCTGATGGGGCCGTGCGGGTGGGTCCCTAACCCCGTTCCAGCGACTGAGCCGGCTGCAGCGACCATCCAAGGAGTCAGGAACCCGGGGGCCGCGTCCTCGTCATAGGCCTCTTCTGGGACGGCGATCTCTGGGATGGCGATCTCTGGGACGGCGATCTCTGGGTCGGCGAACTCGGGGACGGCGATCTCTGGGTCGGCGATATCGGGGACGGCGATCTCTGGGAACGCGATCTCTGGGACAAATGCGCAGAAGAATCCCTGCTGGATGGCGACGCCTCCCCCGGGAGCATCCAGGAGAGCGCCGGGTTCCAGGCCGACGGGCGAGTGCGCCCCGGTTCCCGAGCCCAAGAGGGCCTCGGGCACCAGCACGAGGGTGTGCCCTCCCAGACACACTTGCAGGACCGACGTGGGCTCGGGCTCCAGCACCAGGTCGACGTCGTCCAGAGGCAGCTGCAGGGCGCAGCCCGCAGCCAGGACCACCACGGAGGTGAGCGCGTCGGCGGCCCGGGACTCGGCCTCGGCCGGGCCTGGCAGGCTGGGCGCCATTCCGTGTTCAGGGCCCGCGGGCTCCTCAATTCGGCGGCGCTTGGCGGGGCCGGGTCCTCCGGATTGCGGTTCCCACCAGGGCGCAGCATAGAAGCTGGGGCTGAGGAGGCGTCTGCCTATCATCCGAGCGGCGCTGCGGGCGGTGCTCCTGGGGCCTGGCAGAGGGCGAGTGTCCCCCAGCGACGGCGGCGGCGACAGGTGAAGCGGGCTGCGGGCCGGGTGGGTGAAGAGCCGCGCGTCGCGGGGCAAGTCCGCGGGGCAAGTCCTTGGAGCTCCTGGGCGTCCTCCCAACAGGCCGGCAGTCTGGTTTGTGGGAACCTGCGCCTAGGCTTCGAGTCTTTATAATCCCACGCTGACCCACGCGTGCGTGCCCTTAGACGCCCGGAACCTGCGTCTCACCGCTTCTGGCTAAGCCCCGCCCCTTCCGAGGCTCCGCCCCGCGGAGATGGGGGCAACTTTGCCGCCCAATATGGGCGGCTGTAGTTGATAAGTCACAGTAAGGAGGCCCCATTGGGCCGAACGCCCATGATGCTCTGGGCTTGATTTCCAGTGTAGTTCCTGTTGTTTTTTGAATTGACCTCGGATGCGGAGGACAGGATAACCCGAACGCGGACTGGGTTCCTAGTCTCACCAACAGAATGCTGTGCCAGGATACCGACACGGAAGACCGTCTTCCCCCGAGCCCCTTCCCCTGGTGACCTGAGCTTTTCTCTTTTGGGGTGGGGTGAATTTTGGGGTTACATCATTGTTTTCTGTTTGCCTAAGTTGTGAATTACTATCCGATCCTTTCAGTCGTGTTAGAATGGAGTGTGTTAATAGCAGCCTCCGTACGATCCACTTACGACTGTATATATATATGTATCTTTATATCAGTGTAGCACTATCGTAATTTTTATGCTACCATAAACTGAAGGGTTTGACCTAAACTACAGCAGCGAAGTGTATCTGTTTTGAGCCCAATTTACAGATAAAAATACCATGCAGAAGGATTATGTCCCGGAGCCCGGAACTCTTGTGCGTGGTGTGCGAGGTGTACGGTGGCTGCAAAAGCGAAGGTGTGGCTCAGCGTGTTAATAGGAGTAACCGCCCAACGCTGGTTTTGTAATATGTAATACTTTCATATGGTGACAGAGGACAAGGAAATATTGCCTTCGACCCCTGTCTCCTAACCACATGATTGCTCATTTTGTCCATTTTTGCAAAATAGCATACTAAAGAGTCACATTTTTAGGGCTGCATAGTATTCCTGTATTCGGAATTATATTTAAATCAGGGCTCTCTTGATGGGCATTTGAGCTAGTGGTCTGTGACTTGGAAGCAATGGCATTCCTTGGGAAATCTGTGGGAAATGCAGATTCTTTGCCCCACCCCAGGACCGGAGCGTGCAGCCCGGAGCGTGCAGCCCAGGAATTCTCTGTAAGCACCTCCAAAAAGTTGTTTTGCACTAAAGTTAAAATGAACTTGTTTTCATTTGGCCGTGGAGGGCTTCAGGCTCCAGGGGTGGTTTATGCTGGTTAATGATGGAGTCATAAGGGAACTCAAACTTCCTGGGCTGCGTTCGGGGATTTTGCCAGCACTAACTGGCCTGCATCTGCCCTTACGGCTGGATTTCCGGTCTTCCTGTCTGTGTGGGCGGAAATTCCCCGGAAGTGGCACGACCCTGTGATGGTCCCCGCTGGGCACATGTGCCTGCGGTTGGAACCTACACCCGGGCTCCCAGGCGGTGGGAACAGCTGCTGTGTTTCCGGTGTCTGGGTAGAGGGCTCGGTGGTGGGAGGAGCTTGTAGGAAAGAATTGCTTTGGCCCTGGAGAATTCTGTCTTCGATCCGTGAACGTTCCACATTCGATGAATAATGCGGGCAACATTCAGCAGGGGGAGGGTGAAGGTGCCATGTGTAGGGGACAGATGGACGAGTTCAGAGCTGGCCAGGACTCCAGGAGGAGCCCTAGGCCCCTGGCCTGGCCAGGAGTGGGGTTCGGAACCCAGTGGCGCCGCCTCGTGTCTGCTGCTACTCTGACCTCAGCCCGTCACCTGTGAGCTCCTCATTGCCCTGTGCCCTGTGAATCCTCACTGTGAACTCCCTGTCTGCTGAGCCAAACCAGCTAGGGCTGGACTTACCTTTGTGGGAAGGTTTTAAATTGCTAGTTCAATTTTAAAAAAATATTGTAGGTCTATTCAGACATTCTATTTCTTCTTAAGTCAGTTTTGGTAATTTGTGTTTTTATAGGAATGTGTCCATTTTTTATTTTATAATCCTCACACGAGAATATATTTTTATTGACTTTAGAGAAAGAGGGAGAGGGGGAGAGAGGAGAGAGAGAGAGAGAGAGAGAGAGAGAGAGAGAGAGATATTGAGAAAGATATTTATGTGAGAGAGAAACGTTGATATACCCTGTCCGGAGATCAAACCTGCAACCTAGGTATGAACTGAATCCACCACCTTTTTGACCCACAGGGTGAGGCTCCAACCAACCGAGCCACCTGGCCAGGGCTAGGAATTTGTCCATTTTATCTAACTCATATTTTGTTGACATACAGATTTTTTTTTAAAAAAAATTTTTTATTTGTGTTTTTCAGAGAGAGGAAGGGAGATGGAGAGAGGGACAGAAACATCAGTGATGAGAGAGAATCCTGGATCAGCTGCCTCCTGCATGCCCCCTACTGGGATCAAGCCTGCAACCGGGCATGTTCCCTGACCAGGAATTGAACTGTGTGACCTCCTGGTTCATAGGTCAACACTCAACCACTGAGCCACACCAGCCAGGCAAATAAAGATGTTTGTAATATTTTCTTATAATCCTTTTTACTCAGTTCAAAATATTTTCCAGTTTCCTTGTGGTTTCTTCTTTAGATTATATGCAAGTGTGTTGCTTAATCTATAAATATTTGGAAAATTTCCAGAATTTCGTTTTTGTTGACTTATAGCTTAATTCTATTTCATTCAGAGAACATATTTTGTATGATTTCACTCTTTTTCAAAATTTAGTGAAACTTATTTTTTGGCCCAGAATGTGGTCTGTCCTGTGTATTTTAAAACAATGCATATTCTGCAGTCTTTGGATGGAGTGTTTCATATATGTCAGGTTGAGTTAGTTAATAGTGGTGTTCAAGTGTTCTCTGTTTTTGATGATTTTCTTTCTAATTGTTCTGCCAATTTTTGAGAGTGAAGTATTAAGACTTCCAGTTATAATTATTGAATTGCCTATTCTGTTTTTAGTTCTATCAGTTTTTCTTCATATATTTTAGGGCTCTGTTGTTATAGGTGAATTTACATTTACAATTATTATATAGTCCCAGTTTATTGACCTTATCATCATCATAAAATAGCTCTTTTCTAATAATTCCTGCCTTAAAGTCGACTTTCTTCCAATATTAATATAGCCACTCCAACTTTCTTACCTATGGTTACTTTGAATCTTGAGGATCTCTCTCTCTCTCTCTCTCTCTCTCTCTCTCTCTCTCTCTCTGCTGCAAAAAGCTTTATTGTTTTATTTGGTCCAGTGCATGGGAGAGGGCTTCAGAGTGGTTAAAAGAATGGCTAGTAGTTTTGGGAAGAGGCTCAGGTAAAAGCCAGACACCTGGGAAATGCAGAGGGGCCCCTCAAAGGCCTCTGGGCTCCAAAGTCCTTGAGTGTGAGCCTCTCGAAGAGATACTCGCCCCGGCCAGCCTGGGGCCTGCCAGCCTGTGGGTGGATGTTAGTCAGGTGTAGCCCATCTTCTTGATGAGTTTCACCTCCTCACCCAGGAAGTGATTCTCCAGGAAGTCACAGAGCTGAGTGGGGTCTGTGCGGGTAGAACCCAGGGCCTGCAGCTCCAAAAGGGCCTGGTTCAGGTTCCTCTCCAAGGCCAGGGCGGCCTCCATGGCGTCCTGAGTTTTGTCCACTCATCTGGGGAGGCTTCAGCGCCTCCTGGAAGAGAATGCCACCACCGCGCTAGTTTTACAAACTCTAAGAGACGCTCAGCGCCCTCACTCTGCTCCTCCACCAACTCAGGAAGAAGCGGCGCACGCCCTCCAGAGCCACATCGTCCCTGTTGGAATGGAAGCCCAGAGAGAGGTAGGTGTGGGAGGCCCGCAGATGCAGGCTGGCCAGGTGGTTGGCCGCAGCCTCCACCTCGGTGGAATAATTCTGACTAATGTGGGAGCTCATGGTTGTTGGGCGATAAGGAGTTAAGGTAGAAAATAACCCCGGTGTGTTGGCTGGTCCCGGAGGTGGTTCTGAAGGTGGTGACTGGATAAGACACAGGGCAGTGGTCGGAGGCTGGAAGAAGGGGCCTCCCTGGGTCTGTTCCGTCCAAACACTGTTGAAGCAAGAGACAGATCCGGGACCGCCCAGGGCACTGCTTTAGGATGTCTCTTATAGACAACACACAATTGGATCTTGCTTTTTAAATCCATTCTAACAATTCCTACCTCCTACCGTGAGGTCCAAAAGGTTGGCGACCGCTGGTTTAAGGAAACCTTTGGAGCTGTGGTCGCCAACCGGTCGGTGGTCCGCGGACCACTGGTGGTCTGTGAGGTCCGAAAGGTTGGCGACCGCTGGCTAGATCATTTGTATTTATGGTAATTATTGATATGGTTGCATTTACACTTGCCATTTTAATATTTGTTTTCTAATTGTACTATCTTTTTTTTGGTTCCTCTGTTGCTCCTTGAAAAGAGAAAATAATTTTTCTTTTGTAAAATATTTTGTTTGTGTATCATTATAAATTTCTCTGTTGATTTTTAAATCATATTATTTTGAGCTGTTTTCTTTGAAGTGGGGATCTAAGGATCACAATATGCATCTTATAAAAATTTACTTAAGATAATATTAACTTAATTTCAATAATATATAGAAACTTTGCTCCAATAGAATTCCATTCCCTCTTCTTTGTTCTATATTCTCATCTATATTATACTTATGTTATGAATCCAGTAATATAGTGTTTAATTATTGCATATACAGAAATGTCTTTTAAGGAACTTAAGAGAAGACATGAGAGAATATATTTGTAGCATTTAAAAATAATAGATTTTACTTTTCAGCATAGTTTTAGGTTCACACATGTATAATTTCCCCAACTGTCACATCCTGCACCAGTGTGGTACATTTGTTGCAACTGATGAACCTAATTGACACATCATCACCCAAAACCCACAGTGTACATTAGAGTTCACTCTTGGTGTTGTACATTCTATGATTTTGATGAAAGCATAATGACATGTATTCATCATTATGGTATATTGAATAATTTCATTGCCCTGAAAATGCTCTGCTCTCCCTATTCATTCTTTCCCTGTCCATAACCCCTGGCAGTCACTAATCTTTTTACTGTATCCATAATATTGCCTTTTCTGGAATGCCATGTAGTTGGAATCATACAGTTTGTAGCCTTTTCAAATAGGTTCTTTAACTGAGTAACATGCACTCAAAGTCTTTTTATGGCTGATAACTCATTTTTTTATTGAATGATATTCCATTGTCTGCACTCACTACAGTTTACTTATTCACCTATAGGACATCTTAATTGCTTCCATGTTTCAGCAATTATGAATAAACCTGCTATAAACACCCGAGTGTAGGTTTTACTCCTTTGGGTCAATACCAAAGAACACAGTTGCTGGGTCATATGGTAAGAGTATATTTAATTTTGTAAGAAACTGCCAAACTGTCTTCCAAAGTGGTTGGCAGTGCCACTTTGCAATCTCACTCTCATTGAATGAATGTTCCTGTTTCTCCTCATCTTTGTTAGCATTTGCTGTTGTCAGTGTTTCAGATTTTTGCCATTTTAATAGACAAAAGGTAGCTCATTGTTTTAATTTTCATTTCTCTGATGACACAAGATGTGGAGGCACCTTTTCATATGCTTATTTGCCATCTTTATATTTTTCTTTGGTGAGGTGCCTGTTCAGCTCTTTTGCCCATTTTAAATATATTTTTACTGATTTCAGAGAGGAAGGGAGAGGGAGAGAAACATAAATGATGAGAGAATCATTGATCAGCTGCCTCCTGCACTCTCCCTACTGGGGATCAAGCCCGCAACCTGGGCATGTGCCCCGACCAGGAATTGAACTGGCGACTCCTTCATGTATGGGACAATCGACTGAGCCACACCATCTGGACTAACCATTCAGTTTTTAAAAATATAAAAGTATTACAACTTTTTCCATATAGCTCTTGGGAATTTCTTTTTAGATTCATTCTTATGGTTTTACTAGAGGCCTGAAATGTGTGCACAGGTAGGGTCCCTAGGACTGGCTGGCCTCCTCCCCCCCCCCCGCCCCCACTTGCACCCCACCCGCCTTGGCCTGGTGCTGCCCACTCATCTGCTCCACCATCCCGCTGTGGTCCTGCTCTCGCCGGGCCCTTTGGAGCCAGCAGAGCCTCCACTGCCGCCAGCTGCCAGCACAGCATCACAGACTCCCACCATGTTCCGCACTGCCCCCTGGTGGTCAGTGCACATCTAACTCCCAGTGGGTATAACTCCTGCCTGTGGGGACAATTTGCATATTAGCCTTTTATTATATAGGATTTTACTGTATTGTTGCTCTTGTGCATAGGATATTTTCTTTTTCTATTACATTTTCTAATTATTTATTGCAGGTATAAAGGAAAGCTGTCTCTTGCATTACTTTCCTTTCCTTTTCCCTTTCCCTTTCCCTTACTTGAGGCTAAGTTAGCCTGTGGTTGCTGGGTTTTGTAACTGCACCCTGTGGTTATGTGGGGAGAGGGTGCTGTTTGGGAGATGTGTCACTTGTTAGTTTCTGGCTGTGAGAGCTCCTTGTTCTTCCTCTGGACTGTTCTCCTTCTGTCGTCTCCCTCCTGGGCCAGATATCATTGTCTGATACTAGCAGGTAAGAGACGAAGGAGAGGATAACCTATTTGGCTGCTCTACCCAGCTGATTGCCTCAGGACCTCTCTGTTAAGAGCTGGGAAGGTCTGAGGTTTTACCTGACTTACAAGCTTTTAAGTGAGCCTGCCACAATCTCATGGATGCCAGTAGAAGGCATGAGACTCCAGGATCAGAGACAAATGACTTGATTGCTTGGGATTCAGAAGCAGCATGAGCTTTATTGTCATGTCAGTTCCCCTTGCCTCTCCCCCACAAGCCTTATGGGGGTGACACAGCTGGCTCAGATGGATATAGCCTAAGCAATGGATTGCTAAGGGATCCTGTGCTTAGGAAACCCCAATCTTTTATAATGGGCTCAAGCAAATTTACTCATCATTTGCCCCCGAGGGAGACTTTATTTTTATTGTACAGCAAGCAGACAGCAATCAAACTTGCTCTCTGCTTCTGGAGGGAGATACTACCTCTGTCTTCTAAGGCTGTTCTCTATTCAGACACCCATGAAAGGATTGTCTGCAACAGAAGCTGTTTGTGCTCCTGTCTAGAAGACATGCAGAAATGTGGGAGAGACCTGGAGAATTCGCTCCCAATACTTTCTTGCTCTTGGAATCCACCGCCTCTGAGATTTGAGTAGTTTTGGGGTCCTGCCTGCTTTTATGCACCAAGTTCTTTTGAGCTTTAGTTTTGACTGTGATTTTTCTCTTTCAAACCAAATCTTTTCTCTATTTTATCTTTCAGAGATTCCTGAAATTTCTGATTTGTAAAGAGCACGTAGTCCAATTTTCTAGTGCTTTTAAAGTGGGGGAACAGTGACTGTGGAGGCCAGGTGGGTGGCAATAAAAATTATTATGGGGCCCCAAGAGGCAGTGATCTCAGACTTCTCTCCGGTTCCAATGGGTCAGCTAGCCATGTTGTTTGTAGCATGAGTCTCTCAAGTCTATCCACTTCTCTCTCTAGTGCCATTCATTAGGACCCTCATGATCTCTCACTAAGATTATTCTGTTGGAATGTCATCTCCACGAGGGCAGGAATTTGTGTCGGATTTGTTCACTCTTTCCTCACTGCCTAGAACAGTGCTGGGCGATTTATTTATTAAATGAATGATTTTTATGTTTTAGTAACAGCTTCCTTGAAATATATAGTTAACACTTGAACAATGCAGGGGCTATGGGTGTGAATGACCCAGGCAGTCGAAACTCTGCTGGCCCTCCACCTAGGCAGCTGACCCTTGAACAATTTGGATCCAATTCAAACCCCCATTGTTCCAGGGTCAGCTGTAATTCACATATCATAGAGTCCACTCTTTTAGAGTGTACAACTCAATGGTTTTTCGTATAGTCACAAAATTGTGCACTAATCACCACTATCTAATTCCAGAACATTCCCCACCCCACCCCCCAGTGTAAAAAACTTCATCCCTGTTAGCAGTTACTCCACTCTCCCTCCTCTCTGAGCCCCTGGCAATCACTAATCTATTTTCTGTCTTTATAGATTTGCCTATTCTGGAAATTCCTATCAATTGGATCATACAATATGTACCCTATTGTGATAGGCTTCTTTCACTTAGAATTGTGTCTTCAACATTCATCCATGTGGTAGCATGTATTAGTATTTCATTATTTTTTTACGGCTGAATAATATTTTATTATAGGACATAACACATTTTATTTACCAAATTGATGCACATTTGGATTGTCTCCACTTTTAGCCAGTGTGAATAGTGATACTATGAACATTTGTGTGTAGGTTTCTGTGTGAAAATATGCTTTCAATTCTCCTGGGTGAAATGGAGTGAAATTACTGAATTATATGGTAACTCTATGTTTAACTTTTTGAAGCCCTGCCAAACTGATTTACAAAGTGGCCGCACCATTTTAACATTTCCACCAGCAATGTATGAGGGTTCCAATTACTCCATAGTCTCACCAAACACTTGTCCGTCTTTTTTATTCTAACCCCCCTAATAGGTAGAAGTGGAATATCATTATGGTTTTGTTTTTCATTTCCCTAATGACTAATGATGTTGAACATCTTTTTATGTGCTTATTGGTCATTTGTATATCTTTAGAGAAATGTCCCTCCGTAGTCTTTGCCTAGTTTTTAATGGAGTTACTTATATTTTTACTGTTGAGTTGTAAGGGTTCTTTTTATATTCTTGAGGCAAGATTCTTATCAGATATATGATTTGCAAATATTTTCTTCCATTCTGTGGCTTCTCTTCATTTTCTTTGGGTTGTCATTTGAAGCACTAAAGTTGAATTTTGATGAAGTTCAATTTCTCTTTTTTATTTTATTGCTTGTTTTTTTTTTTTTGGTCATATCTAAATTGGATAAGCATTTAAATAGTTTCATTTTATGTTTACAAATTATTAGTAAATTAGAGGCCCGGTGCACGAAATTTGTCCACGGCGGGGTGTGTGTGTCCCTCAGCCCAGCCTGCACCCTCTCCAATCTGGGACCCCTTGAGGGATGTATGACTGCCCCTTTAGGCCTGATCCTACCAGGTAGGATCGGGCCTAAACGGGCAGTTGGACATCCCTCTCACAATCCAGGACTGCTAGCTCCCAACTGCTTGCCTGCCTGCCTTCCTGATTGCCCCTAACCACTTCTGCCTGTCACCCTGATCACCCCCTAACCCAGTGATGGCGAACCTATGACATGCGTGTCAGCACTGACATGTGTAGCCATTTCTGATGACACACGGCCGCTGAGGCGGCCGCATGCCGAGGATGAAACATTTGCTGCTCCTGAGGATGAAACATTTGCGACTAGAGTCTTGGAGTAACTCCAAGACTCTAGTCGCAAATGTTTCATCTTCCCCTATTAGACACTCTGTGCTGGAGGTCTATAGGCCAAAACAACAGAAGTCCGGCACAGAGCGTCTAGTTCTGGGACTTCTGGTTAAGCCGGGACCTTTGCCCTCACTTCCGCCGGCAGAGCAGAGAGCAGCGGAATGCAGCAGGGGACACATCTCTGGGGGCCCTGCCATTACCAGTAACCAAATAACAGTTAACCACAGCAACCATTATCTACTGTTCTGGGGTGTCATGGATTTCTAATCCATCATTACTGAGATAAGTGAGGGGGAGGCTGGGAGAGGCGAGGGTTTGTGGCGTGCTAAGGGTGCCGTTTTCCGCCATTAGAAATAGCGGCAGCCATTTTAATTCACATAAGGAACACCATCTTGCTCCATAGTGCAGACTCCATTTCACCACTATTACTGTTGTGCATCCTTATTAACCCCTATTTTTGCTTATTAACCCTGCCTTTTCCTAAAAGATAGTTATATGCACCATTTTGTGGTTAGTTAGGCTAGTTAACCCCTAATTGCCTGCAGGCCTAACAAGCTATCTATAATTCTATCTTCTGTCACTGCCCCCCTGATGGAGAACCCAAAAAAATAAAAAACGAAGGTTAAGTAAAGGAAGTGGTAGTAGCAGTGGCCGACCCTTTCAAGAGACATGGACCGAGATGTATGGCTTTATAGAAAAAAATGGCAGATCATTTTGCGTTCTATGTACTGAAACGGTAGTAAGCAGAACGTGGAATATAAATAGACATTTTGAAACTAATCATTCCCAGCTCTTGGAAAAACGTGAAGATGAAAGGAAGGAATACATTTCCAGGCAGCTACACCTTTATAAGAGCCAATCTAATTCCATCCTTAAATTTATGAAAGGCTCTACAAATTTAACATCTGCAAGTTTGAGCATTGCTCACTCTATAGCTCAGCATGGAAAAGCTCTCAGTGAGGGAGAATTTATTAAAGAAACTCTCCTAAGATGTGCACCAGTTCTATTTCACGATATGCAGAATAAAGATGCAATTATTAAGAGAATATCTGAGTTACCACTCAGTAGAAATATCACAAAAGACCGAATAATGAGACTGAACACAAAGGTACAACATCAATTAAAGAGAGACATAAGGAAGTGTAAATATTTTTCGATCTCTCTTGATGAAACTACTGATGTCACATCACATGCTCAGTTGGCCATTATTGGTCGATATTCTGATGGTCTCACAATGAGAGAAGAGTTGATAAAGTTAATATCAGTGTCAACAAGTAAATCAGGGAGCGAAATATGTAAGGTTGTTATACAAACATTTCGTGACCTAAGCATTGATATCTCTAAAGTTGTGTCAGTGATGACAGATGGGGGACCAAATATGGTGGGGAAAAATGTCGGATTTGTCAAATTGTTTACAGAAGCTATTGGACATCTGATTGTGCCTTTTCATTGTATTATCCATCAGGAAACTTGCAGATGTTAAATTTATGTGCCAAGGCAGGATTCACCGACTTAAACGACTTAATGTCAGTTGTTACAAAAATAGTTAATTTAATAGCTGCTCGCCCCCTTCACAAGCGAGAATTTTCGGCACTTTTACTGGAGGTTGATTCCACCTACAGTGGACTGCTGATGTACAATAATGTAAGATGGCTGAGCCGAGGCAAAGTTCTTGAGCGCTTTGTGGAGTGCTTTGAAGAAATTAAGGTATTTCTTGACGATAAGGATCTGGGAAACTTTCCTCAGCTTAATGATGATAAGTGGGTCAACACCATGATGTTTTTTACAGATCTCTCTGTTCATATTAATGAACTGAACTTAAAGTTACAAGGTTTCGGCAAAAGTATTGACGTTATGTTTGGATACATAAAAGCTTTTGAAAGTAAAGTTAAAATTTTCAAGCGAGATGTAGAAACTAAAACTTATAAGTATATTCCTCGAGTAACAAAGTATTTTGAGAAGGCCAGATCAGCTGTAAAAATAAAATGGAACTCTTGCATATGAAGTACCAGCATGTTTTAGACTTGTTACTTGACCAGTTTAGTGATAGATTTAGTCAATTTAGAAGTCTAGAACAGACCATGAAAATAATTAAGTATCCTGATGTAGTAGTCTACAGTAGTTTGGAATTAAATGGTTTCCAATGGATGCAAATTGATGATTTGGAGATGCAACTTGCAGAATTTCAAGACAGTATCTGGGCTCAGGTGTTTGTCAACTTGAGGTCAAAGCTTGAGAATCTGGAAAGGTGCCGCTTGGAGAATCAAGAGGAGTGCCACTACGAACAGGAAATTTAGAGTGCCGGAACCGACTACCAGACACTTTTAGCACCCTGAAAAATGTAGCAATGGCTTTACTCACAATTTTTCCCTCTACATACTTTTGTGAGGCCTTATTTTCAGTGTTAAGTAATATCAAAACCAACAAAAGAAACAGATTGACAGATGAAGTTAGTAGCGCTTGCTTGGGCCTGAAGTGTACAAAATACCAACCTTCAATTGAAGATTTAGCCAATGAAATTCAGCAACAAAAAGTCACTAATAGGCAGGTTAGTCAAAGAATTCCCCCTCCCCCTCACTTATCTTAGTTCACGGCACCCCACATAAGCTAAATAATATCAAGACCAACAAAAGAAACCGACTGACGGATGAACAAAGAAGTCACTAAGCAGGTAAGTTAAATATTTAGTTTTTGGTTTATTAAATACAATTATATATAACAATTATACATTTATGTTATTTAAACTATAAATATTGTGAAATAATGTTTTTTCCTCAAAGTGACACACTACCCGAGTTATGCTGAGTTTTTTGGTGAAGTTTGACACACCAAGATCAAAAGGTTGCTCATCACTGCCCTAACAACTCCCTTGACAGCCTGATTGATGCCTAACTGCTCCCCTGTCAGCCTGTTTGCCCCTAACTGCCCTTCCCTGCAGGCCCGGTCGCCCCCAACTTCCCTCCTCTGTCGGCCTGATCACCCCTAACTGTCCTCCCCTGCTGGCCTGATCGCCTACAACTGCCCTCCCTTGCAGGCCTGGTCCCTCCCAACTGCCCTCCCCTGCTGGCCATCTTGTGGCAGCCATCTTGTGTCCACATGGGGGCAGTCATCTTTGACCACATGGGGGCAGCCATCTTGTGTTGGAGTGATGGTCAATTTGCATGTTACTCTTTTATTAGATAGGATAGAGGCCTGGTGCACAGGTGGGGGCCAGCTGGTTTGCCCTGAAGGGTGTCCCGGATCAGGGTGGGGGTTTCCTTGGGGTGTGGTGCGGCCTGGGCGAGGGGCCTGTAGTGGTTTTAGGCTGGCCACACCCCCTGGTGACCCAAGGGAGGCCCTGGTATCTGGGATTTATTTATCTTCTATAATTGAAACTTTGTAGCCTTGAGTGGAACCAAGCCTCCTGTTTGCTCTGTGGCTGCAGCCATTTTTGTTGGGATTTATTTATCTTCTATAATTGAAACTTTGTAGCCTTGAGTGGAGGCCTAGGCCGGCCAGGGTGTGCTGAAAGCTTGGCTTCCTTCATTACCAGGGAAACCCAAGCCTCCTGCTTGCTCCGTGGCCGCAGCCATCTTGGTTGAGTTAATTTGTATATTTGCTCCTGATTGGCTGGTGGGCGTGGCTTGTAGGTGTAGCAGAGTGATGGTTAATTTGCATATTACTCTTTTATTAGATAGGATATTTTGAAAACAATCTGAAATGCTTCATTTATTCAAGCTCTATTTTTTAAAAAATTAATATTCTTTTTCTTTATAATTTAAAAAATAATTTTTACATGTAACTTTGTGTAAACTTAAGGTGTACAGCATGTTACTTTGACACATTTATATCTTGTAACACGGTTGCTATTTGAAAGATCTTTATCACATTACAACAGTACAATATTACTATCTAATGAATAGTTTCTTAGCTACTCTTCCTTACCTGCCACTTTGCCTATATCTTTTCCATTATAACTGAAATGCGCATTCTAAAAAGAACATTTACCAGTTGCTTCCTATTTTAAATCCTGAGTTGACTTGTAGTGGACTGCTATTGCTTTCAGGAAAAGTCCAAACACTGTTCCATGGCTAGAAGTTCTCAGTGATATGGACTTGTCTGTCATTTGTACTGATGCCCTGCTTCTAGCCCTTACTGAGTCAATGACTCTTGTTCATTTTCTCTCTTTCTCTTTTCCTTTCTCATCAGGGCCTATGACTCTATACACATGAAAGAGAGTAACGTTGTAGAGAGATGAAATTACATAGGACTCTGACAGCATGAAAAAATGTCTTCAAAATGGGCTTTGTGTCATAGAAATAATAATAGTCAGTCCTGGAAATCCCAAGTGTGTGCTAATAAGGAATGAGTTTATTTCAAAGGCCAAAGCTGTGTTAGATGGTGAACCGAATGACTTCTTATCAAGTTGAATGCCTTTTCCTGAGCAGTGTGCAGTTACTCTCAGGGTGAAAACTTCTGAACTCCCTGGGAGAGCTGAAGGCGTCTCTGGTTTCAGTATAATTCAATTTAAGCAACGCTGTCATAGCATCTGCAGCCTGGAGCTGTTTCCCACCCAGATATCACAGTTCAGGGTAGACATGGAGGAGGCAGGGAGAGGGATTACACGTCCTGCGTCTTTCTCCTTGGGAGGTGGAGGAACGGGAGAAGAGAAATAAGAGCATGTATGTTATGCCTGGTAAGGTCCTTTCCATATATTACAACACTTAATTCTCACAACAATCTAGTGAGGTAGGTATTATACCCTTTTATACAGAAGCTTGTCTTTGTTGGCTACCTAGATTCTGCTCTCTTTGACCACTAGTTGGCCTATCTGAGAGCAGGAGAACATTAAAAATGCTCCCCTCTTGGCCCTAGCTGGTTTTGCTCAGTGGATAGAGTGTTGGCCTGCGGACTGAAGGGTCCTAGGTTCGATTCCAGTCAAGGGCACATGCCTGGGTTGCGGGCTCGATCCCCACTGGGGGGCGTGCAGGAGGCAGCCAGTCAATGATTCTCTCTCATCATTGATGTTTTTATCTCTCTCTTCCTCTCCTATTCTCTCTGAAATCAATAAAAATATATTTTAAAAAATGCTCCCATCTTGGCCCCACACTCCTGGAGCCCAAGGTGCTATCATAAATGTGGACTTGCAGATGTGGGGAAAGTTGACAGGTTGGGGGTGGTCTCTCCTGGAGCTGACTTCCAGGGCTTCTCTCCAACCTGCAATGTTACTCTTTTCTGCCCTGGGTACTGAAGTCTGCTTTGCGACGCTGGCCAGCCTTGTGATTCAGTGTCTGTACCTCTTTCTTGCGTCCCTGGAGCTCCAGAGGGGCCTGACATAGGCCCAGACCCATGGGGATTTCTGACAGGGCTGTAGGAGGGCCTCTGCCACCATTTCCTCAACAAATCCTTGGTCTTGGTGAGTCTGCTGTGTGGGAGGTGCTGAGTCAGTGCTGGGGTGTGGTCGTGAAAAAAACAAACAAACACAGTTCCTGCCCTCATAGAACTTATATTCTTAGGTGGAGACCATTAACCAAAAAGTAAACAGACATAAGTAGTGTCGTTACACATTTTTATAGGAAGTAGGAATGAAACAATTGGGGACTATGCTTTAGATTGAGTGGTTGGGGACAGATCTTACAGTGGATGAGAGAAAGAGAAACGGTTCAGGTGGAGTACTTTTGTTAGGAATGGTAGAAAGGTCCTGAGGACAGAAGGAGCTTGGTGTGTTTGGGGAACTGAGAAGACTTGTGTTGAATTTATATGTTGCTTTGGGTAGTATGGACATTTTATTTTATTATTTATTTATTTATTTATTTTTTAATATATTTTATTGATTTTTTTTTTTTTTTTTACAGAGAGGAAGGGAGAGAGCGAGAGCGAGAGCGAGAGCGAGAGAGAGAGAGAGAGAGAGAGAGTTAGAAACATCAATGAGAGAGAAACATCGATCAGCTGCCTCCTGCACGCCCCCTACTGGGGATGTGCCCGCAACCAAGGTACGTGCCCTTGACCGGAATCGAACCTGGGACCCTTCAGTCCGAAGGCTGACGCTCTATCCACTGAGCCAAACCGGCTTTGGCTAGTATGGACATTTTAATGATGTTGCTATCTCAACAATATTGAGACTTCCAATCCATGAACATGGGATATCTCCTCATTTATTTAGGTCTTATCTTCTATTTTTATTGTAAATGTCCATAGGTTTTTAGTTTTGCTAACTAAGTACTTCCTGTTTTTAATGGGGATCTGAGAAAATTAAAAAACTGCTGTCACCCTGTTGCCATCTTCCCCAAATTTCTTTTACTAACTTTACCAAATTTCTTGAAAACAGTGCTGAGTTCATGAATTTTAATTACAAACAGGCATTTATGGCTATAAAATTTTCTCTAAGCACTGAATTAGCTGTATCTGACAAATTCTTCTGCATAGTATTTTTGTTATCATGCAGGTCAGAATTTTTCTACTTCCCTTGGGACTTCTTTGATCCACTAGTTATTTCAAAATACGTTCCTGAATTTCCAAACATATTAGTATTTTTTTAGGGTTTGTTGTTGTTACTGATTTTAATTTAATTGCATATAGTTAGAGAACATACTATTATGATTTCAGTACTTTTCAGTTTGTTAATACTTATTTCATGGTTTAGTATATATTAATTTTGTCATTGTTCTGTGTGTACTTGAAAAAAAATTTATTCTGTAGATGTTGGGTGTAGTGTTCTATAATTCTCCATTAGTTAAATGTTGTTAAAATATTCTTTACCCTTACTGATTTTTTTATCTGCATCATTTAACATCTACTGATTATTATTAAAGCTCTCATTTTGAGACTTTACCTCTTTTCTTTGTTGATTTGCCCATATTTACTTTATATGTTTTGAAGGCACATTAGTATCTGCATACACATTTATAATTGTTTATCTTCCCGATGAACTGGACCTTCTGTTGCCATGAACTGGCTGTCCTGTTTTCCAGTAATGCCTTTTGCTTTAACGTTTTCACTAATAATAGTGTAGCCACACTGCTTCTTTAGGTTATTGATTGCATGGCATATCTTTTCCTATCTTTTTACTTATAACCTTTCTGTCTTGGTTTGCTTGGGCTGCTGTAACAAAATACCATAGACTGGCTGGCTTAAAAATAACAGAAATGTATTTTTCATAGTTCTGGAGGCTGGGAAGTTCATTATAACCGAAATGCGCATTCTAAAAAGAAAATTTACCAGTTGCTTCCTATTTTAAATCCTGAGTTGACTTGTAGTGGACTCCTACTGCTTTCAGGAAAAGTCCAAACACTGTTCCATGGCTAGAAGTTCGGTTACATGGCACCGGCAGATTAGGTGTTTGGTGAGGCCTGCTTCCCCTTAGCTGGCTGTCTTGTAAAGGTAACCGCACACGGTGAGGGATCTCTATGGAGTCTCGTTTATGAGGGCACTAACGACCTCCCTAAAGCCCCACCCCCTGTACCTTTCAACATATGAATTTTGGGGGAAACAAACATTCATATCATAGAACCTTCCTATATACGTATGTCCTATATGTTTCTCTTTTTAAAGAAATATGTTTAAGTTAAAAGTATTTCTGATAACCTTTCATTGGAGTTTCTTAAGTGGAGCATTTAGTCCATTTACATTCAGTGTATGTACATCTACCACTTTTACTATATGCTTTCTTTCTCTCCACATGCGGCTTTTCTTTTCTTTTTCTTGTCTTCCTCTTTTGGATTTAATTATTTCATTTTTTCTGTTAGTTTGGAAACCACATACTTTTACTGCCCTTTTAGTGGTTATTCTATAGAGGCAATGCGTAGTGTGCACTCCTCTGCTCCCCAGAGCTCGCTGTGGCTAAGTTCTGCATCAGCTCCCTGCTTGCTTGCTGTGTGTTTGTCTTGTACCTTTTCTTTTTCATGTCATTCTGATGGACAGTGACCCAATCATTCCACCCCCTCCAACTCTACTCACCCAAGAGATTGTGTACTAGTATGTGGCAGGTTTTATTGAAGGATTTAGGCAGTAGAGGAGAATTACATCTTGAAGAAGCAAACAGCTTAAAGGGGAATTTTAGACTCCTTGATTCTTGAAAATCCTTAATCGTTTTAACCGCAGAGGAATTTTCTCTGGTTGCCTGAACAATATTGTTTTTGTCTCATCCCAAACCCAGAAACCGTGCCTGCATCTTCATTATCAAACATGCCTACTTGTGAGTACTCATAGACAAATGGTAAAAATAACAGTTATTACTGAGTGCTTACTATGTCCAAATCAATCATTCAGCCAATCAGATATTTATTGGTTTCGTACTTTTTGCTTGGTACATTCTGGGCACCAGCAAGGTAGCTTTCCCTCAGCACTGGGCTTAGTGTATCCACATATTATCTAATTTAATCCTCAGCAGCTACATGAGATAGGTGTGATTATGATTCCCTTTTGTGCTGAGGACACTGAGGACAGGAGGCTTAGGGAGTTAGGTCACTTACTGAGAATTAGTTTAAAAAACAAGTGAGTTTGGCCCTGACTGGGAATTGAACCGTGGTCTTCTGATTCATAGGTCGATGCCCAACCACTGAGCCACGCCGGCCAGGCCAAACTCACTTGTTTGTGAAACTAAGTCTCTAAAGTCAGACTCAGCATGGCCCTCTTCATCCTTTCACCAGTCAGCTAGTAGTCTGGCTGCTCTGGGGCCAGTATCTACCCTGGTTGGATCAGCTGGGATTGGGATTGGGCTGGTGGAGCCATGTGGCCCACACTGTGGCAGCCCAGACAGCAGAGGCCTGCAGGAGGGAGCTGGGAGCAGGCAGATTCAGTGGTCTGCGTCTGTAACCCACTGACAGCCTCAGCACATGGACTCAGGGCTATTCATTTGACTGTCTTCCCTCACCTGCCCGAACTCTGCAGAGTGGGGCCCACATCTCATTAACACCTGCATCTTCAGTGCTTAGCACATGGCCAGACCCACAGCAACAGCCAATGACCTGAGAACCATGGCAGCGATGCTGATTCCTGGCAGGATGGACTGCAGGCTCCCCAAGGCCCAGATTGCCGCGGGGCGGAAGAGTCTGCTGTTTGCCTGTGTCCACCTGAACGTAAGCACTGATCCATTGGGCCTGGGTCTGGCAGATTTTAGACGTGGCAGCTCTTGTTCAGGAAAATGTCATTGCTTGTACATTGCACCAGTTCTCAACCTGTACAGCATTGAGAGTGTCTCCCAGTTCCTCCCCTGCCCGGGCGCTGGGGAGCACAGAGGATAAACAGTGGAGCTGCCAACGTTGCTCACCTCCCATGCGGGGTTCTTAGCGTGGTGGCAGCCTGTCTTCTCACAGACACCCCCCCTTTAGCCCTGAGAGGTTGCCCTGGAACTGGTCGTTTCTGCCTGCCACCTGCAGGGAGAGGTAGGGAGTGTCTGCCCTACACCTCCGCAGACATTTTTGCTGTGCTCTCATCACCACCCCCCCTCCGCGCCCCCCCACCCCCCCACGCCCTGCCAATTCCTAGGAAGCTTTTTGGGAGACCTTCCCAAGCACTTGCAGCTGCCTGGGCAGTTCTCTCATGAGAGAATGCTTCTGAGATGGACCTGGGTAGACCTGGAAGAGGATCTGAAGCAGGTGTCCCCTTGGGGCTGAGGGTTGGATGGAGAGGGATGGCAGGGTGCAGTGAATGGGTCAGAACAGCTCAGCTAGGGCTTGAACCTGGGCTCTGGGTGACTGGAGCACATCCCTCTTGGAGTCTCAGTTTCCTCACTTAAGAGTCTCCATCCTGAGAACACGGAGGTGTTTTGAGTCATGAATGGCTCTGTCCCAAAGTAGAGTTGGGGGTGAACTGCTCTATGCCACCTACGCTCAGAGATCATGGTGTAAGGCTGGGAAATTTGGGGGTGGGTTTCCTCTTGCTTGGAAAATGCAGGAGTGACTGGCCCCAGGGCGGATTAGTAGGTGCTCTGTGAGCACCCACTGTGGGAAAGGCTCCTGCTGGGATTTTACAGACTTCCGGAGCTGCGGATGAAATCTAGAAACAAAAGGGGATCCCAGTGACATTAATCAGACCGAAGTACAAAAATATTTATCATCCACATGCATCTATTGAGCACCTGTGTGCAGCAGGTGGTGGTGCGTGTATAGCTACAAAATCTATGAACTGTATCAGGTAGTTGGTGGGGGAAGGAGGTACAGAAGGATTCAAAGCCAGGTGGGGTGTAGGTGGGTGGGGGGAGAGGACAAGCATGCTGGCATTCCTCAGATGCTGGTTTCCGTGGGGGCATTTGGGAGAGGTGGAAATTGAGAATGTGCAAGGTCAGGGGGGTACTTGCTGTGACCCAAGGATCAGGTGAGAGTTGGACGAGGTTGGCTACAGTGGGGAAAGGAAGGTGAGAGGGAGGCAAGGAATCTGAGACTAGGAAACCGGTCATGGTCGCTTGAGCAGAGAGGAGCAAGGTGAGGACAACCAGAATGAAAATTCCTACATGTTGTGTCTGGGTGTTGGGTGAGGGGCAGAGCTGACAGGACCAGGTGGGCTGGCCTTCAAGTGAGAGGATGGGGCAGGAGGTGCTGAGAGAGCTTGCTCGTGGGCCAGTATCTGGTTCATATCAGTGCCCTCACGGGGCCTGAGTGAATGAACGCAGAGACCCCAAGGATGGGGAGGCAGTGTGGCAGAGTGGGGCCAGGTGGGCTTTGGTCCGGCTTCATCATACCCCTCTTAGCTGTGTGACCTCAGGGACTGACCCAAACCTTTCTGAGCCTGACTGAAACATATCAGCTCCCTCCACCGACCTGGAGATGGTAATGACAGCTACAGCACTCCATTTTACCAAAAGAGGGCCAATAGAAGGAAGCCACAGATGAATGGATACGAAATTATGGTATGAATGCAATGGAATATTATTCAGCCTTAGGAAAGAAGGAGATCTTGCTATTTACAATAACATGGATGAACCTAAGTGAGATAAGCCAGTCACAGAAAGAAAAATACAGTATTGCATGATCTCACTATTATGTGGAATCTAAAAATGTCAAAGTCATGGAAGCAGAGACTAGAACAGTGGTCACCAGGGCAGGGGGGTAGAGGGAATGGGAAGGTGCTGGTCAAGATGTACAAAGTGGCAGTTATTATGTCGGATAAGAGAGCTAAGGTGCAGCGTGATGACTATAATTAATATTACTGTAGTGAATGCTGGAAATTTGCTAACAGAATAGATTTCAAATGCTCTTACCATGCACACACAAAGGTAACTATGTGAGGGGATGGTTTATTAATTAGCTTGATTATGATAATCATTTCACTGTAAACATGTGTACCAGATCATCATGTGTGTACCTTAAGTATATATAATTATTAGTTAAAAAAGAAAGAGAAAAAGAAGGGAGCCATGCCAGACAGAGACCAGACTGAGAAGTCCCATTTCACAGGCTGGAGAACAGGCCTTTGAAAAGCCTCCCTCACCTGCCGGACCACTGGGGTCTGCTAGGCTCCCGCTTGCGGACCTTCATGTCATGTGGTTCACAGTGTCTGGCGGCCTTGTGGTGGCTGCTCTTACCCCGTATCATCTGTTGACACACAATTGCCCTGGTAAGGAAAATATTTTCATTCTTTTATAACAGCATTCTTGGGCCTGGTTAATCCTATTTTTCTTTGTCTTTGAAAACAAGCTCCTGTGTGGTTTTCTATTTTCTTGCTGCTCTTCTACGGACATTCTAGGACTGAGCTTCCCTGTCTGGTACTTAAGGCCTTTTCAGTGTGTCACAGCTCTCTGGCTATTCTAGGGGGGTTTAGGGTGGGCAGCTGCTGAGCCCTTCCAAGTGTCTCACACCACACTTGATACTACCTCCATGGGTCTCTTGTCAATCTCACTTCTACTCTGGGAGAAAGATGTTACCTCATTTTGCAGAAGAAGCTGATGACCAGAGAGATGAAATGTCCTGTCCAAGGTCACACAGCGTTAAGTGGAAAATAAAGCCAGAGCTTGAAATGGGAATTCAAGCCCATTTGAGTTATTCTGTTAATAAACTTGCTCGGCTGCCACCCTGGTCCAGTCTCTGGCACCAGCCTGCTGTGGTGACTTCAGGCAAGTTTTGGGAAGTCTCTGTGTTCTTATCACATCCTCTGGTGTGACAGTCCATCATGAAAACAGGGGAATGAGGTTGAGAGTGATTGTCGATTGACTATATGAGCCGTGAGTCAGTATTTTGGGCAGATGTTTATTGAGGGCCTACTGTGTGCCTACTGAAGCCATAGGCTCCTCAACCAGATTGGGAGCATACCTCCCACTTGCAGCATCCTCACTGACTTGGCACACACAGGAGCTCAACAAAGATGTGCTGGATATCAGATCTCAATCCCACATGCCAGGGTCAAGTTGGGACGTAAGGAAGAATCCATAGAATGCTTTCCGGAAGCCCAGAGATTGTGTGGGTGGGTGGGGGGAGATTGTTCACAGCAAGGAAGAGGAGGAGCCTGTCCTGAAGGAGGCTGGCTGAGTGCTAGCTGCACATGGGCCTCTGTTTCCTCCTTCCCACCTTCCTCCAAGGGAGGCACTGTCACTGCCCCCATTTCACAGATGAGGACACAGAGCTGAGGTGACAAGAGCAGCAAGCCAGCAGGTATGGAGCCTAAGTACAGGTCTGCACACAGACAGAGCCTGGTCTTTCTCCACCCCTCCTGTGGCCCACCATTTGTTCTCTGTCCGTGCCCAAGAAATGGGGGTGGGGCTGGCTCCTCTCAGGGACTCAGGGGACCTGGCTTCTGTCCATGACCACATCCATGAAGGGAGGGAGGAGGTGAAATCACGGTTCACAGGGTGAAAGAGAAGCAAGTCTGGGGGCCGCTGCTCTAGATCCCATGGATATCTTCTGCAGCCCGGTTCCGCTCAGTTGATTCTGCCCAGTCCCCAGCGGGCTTGGGATCAGAGAGGAACAGTTTTCAGAGCTCCTGTGTGGCGGAATCCAGGCCTGGGAGCCCACCCCAGGACAGCCCGCCCTCACTCTGTGGCCCTGAGCAAGGCCCTTCCCTGTTTGGCCTTGGTCTCCCGCAGTGAAATGTGGGTCTGGCTCACCAGCCGCCGTGCAATACTGTCCCTGGGTTGATTTCACTGAGCCCCAGCTTCTCGGGCATCCCGCCTGCTGCCCCTGCATCCTCACAGCCCTGCTGGGACCCCAGGCCTGGCCTCTCTCCCCACTCCCCACCAAACACTCCTGTCCGGAGACGGGAAGGACAGTAGAGAGTTACCCTGTCTTGTTGCTGCCCTGCCTGCTAGAACCCCCTCCGTGTGGCTCAGGCTTGTGGAGGAGACATGTGTCCTGTAGAGGGTGTGGAAGGGAAGGGGCTGTTACTTGTCGCACAAAGTTTCTCTCGACTGCGTGCTCTCTGTGACCAGTGGAGCCCCCAGGCCCTGCCCTCTACTTTGGAGTCTCCCCTAGGTTCTTTGGTTTTAATATGGCTAATGACCAGCACTGCCACTGACCCAAGCTGGGAAGAAGAGTTGATGAAAGTGTGGGACTTCCCTACTATCTTCAGCCCTGCCCCTATTTTCAAGGTCCTTTATTTGTGAAGCAAGACCTGGGACCTTGACTGGCAAGATTAGCAGTGGAGATGGTGGCTCTCTCTTGCTCCCTGTGGTGAAAGCCAAGCATACTTTCCTCCAGTCAGTCTCAGAAGCTGTGCGATAGCCTATAATTACTGACATGAGACTCCCCACATGCAGAGCCTGGACAGGGCCTGTTATGCAGGCGGCCTGAGCCGGGGATGGGTTGGGTGTCAGTGGGCCTGTATGTGGTCCCAGGGCCTGCCTCCTGATGAGCTGTGCTTCCTTTGGCAGCTTATTTGGCCCCTCTGGCCCCAGCTGTCTCCCCTGTGAAATGGGATAATACTGCTCACCTTTCAGAGGAGCGGAACTTGAAGATGAGAAGGAATTGGCCAGGCAGGGAAGATGTCCTGGCTTGGGGGCCTTCCTGGGCTCTGTGACACTCCCGCATTGCCGGTGCCTTCGGTCCTGCCCCCAGGGCACCCCTCAGAGAGCCCTCACAGTTTACACCTTGGCCCAAGTCTGCAAGACTCTGGGGTTAATGCCCGGATTCCTGGTGCTGCTGCTGACAGCGGAGCAGACCTCCCCAAGTCTCCAGGCTGCACATTCCGCCCTGGCCTGCTCATGACCTGGCCCAGCAGATGTCCCCGATGCTTCAGAGGAAGAACGATTCATCCTCTGCTCACCCAGGGGTTTTTACATACTTCTGTCTGACATCAGATGTCTGGCTTTGATTGCTGTCCTCTATACCCAGATTCCATTCGGAGATCAAACCTCTTCATTCAAGCCAAAATGGAAATATTTTCGACGACAGACTCATTATTTGAAAATATATGTCTTCATCACAGCCATCTTAGCCAGGGAGTCTCTGAGGCTGAGATGTCTCTCTCAGAGTCAGGCTGCCTGCCACCTTTGTGCACACTCTTCCTTCTGCTCATCTGTCACAGCCTGTGGCCACATCACCTCCTCCAGGAGGTCTTCCGGGGCCTTCCCTATCCTTGTTTATGTTGCCTGTAGGCTACTCTTTAAAGTACCACTCTGATAGTTTCCCAGCTACCCTCTTCAAGCCTTTGTTAGTCCTTATGTCTGAGTGGATAAGCTTGGTACTTAAAGCCAGATCTGGGTTCAGATTTTGTCTTGACCACTCACTAGCCTTGGAACTGGTAGAACTGGGTGACCATATAATTCATCATCTCAACTGGAACACTTTCAAGAGTGAATTGAGCAGGGACAACCGGTGTAAACCACACTGCTGTGGGCGGAGGGGACTGTTCACCCTTTTTCATACACACGAAGGAGCAGCAGCTTTCCAAGGTAGATTTTGTTGGGGGCAGGAGCTGCTCTGGTCTGGTCTAGCCATGGCCACTTCCCAACTCCCTGTGCTGGTCACTGGGGCTCTGGGTTGAGTGGGATCTGGCCGTGCCCGCGCACGCGTAGAGAGGAAGAAGGCGGAATTGCTGACCTGAGCAGGCTCCACTTGCCGACCCAGCATGTGAGGCAACATCCAAATGAACTCCCAAGTGCTGCTTTCTGCTGCTAGGGGAGGAGGTAGGAGAAGGACACGAGCTGAGTTAACAGATGTGCCAGTTGAGGCCGGTTTAGGGAGACTCGGATGCTGCAGAGAAAGCCTTGGAGGCCTGGCAGAGCCTACAGATAAGAGCCTGTGATCTTTTCCATTTCCAGAGGTCAGCTGAAAGCCAGGCTGGCCCGGGTTCCTGACTCGGGGGAGGAGGGTCTAGGGCTGTCCTGCCCCCACTCTCTAATGCAGTGAGGCTCTATTAGTTCCCCATCCTACAGAGTGATATTCTCAAGGCCGAGGACAGGCCGGGGGCTGGGCCTCGGTCTGCATTTCAACCTGCCCAGCATCTGGGGGCTGTGCCCAAGGCCCAGAGCTCACTCTGACCCCCATGTCCAAAGGCAGGGCAGACTGAGCCTGTTCTGGGGGAGTTATCAATGGTAGAAGCTGCTGCCCAAGATTGTGGGAGCCAGAAGTGTGGGGGCAGGGGCAACAGGCGCAGCTGACTTCTCTAAAGTCTTTGGTCACAGGGAAAACTTTTGGCCTGGGGGCCGGAGGAGGGGAGGCTCAGCACTGTTCCGGGCAGCCCTGCCTGCGTTCTCTTTGTCAGGTGGCATTTCAGATCTGAAGAGCCGCCTCAGAGGACTCTCAGAGATGAGAACCCACCAGGGAATAAACTTGGGGAGATGAAACGTTACTCATTCTGCTCCCCTGCAAGGCAAGCCCTTTGTCCTGCTTTGGCCATCCTCTGACGTGCCTTGTTTATTCCACCTCCAGTCTTAGCGCTGGCTGTACCACCTGCCTTAAATGCCTTCCCCTTTCTGTTTCTCTTTTAAGAACCAGCTCCAGGCCTGTCTCTCTGGAAAGCCTTTATGCCTTTTCCAGCTCACGGGACCTTTTTTCACTCAGAGCTCCTCTTATAAAATATGTGGATCAGGGACACTCCATTCAGGTCTATGGCCTGTGTAATCCCCTCACCGTTTCACATGAAGGTCCAGCCTCTTCCACCAGGCAGGATCCTGCAGCACCAAGGTCACTTCCTCCCCACCAGCCCCCCCGCAGTGGTGAGCAGGCACTAGCCCAGCACTGGGTGAAGGTGTACAAGAAGCCCTAACACCAGAGGGGCCATAGGCAGAGCTGTGGTCTGGGGTTATCTTCAAATGGGGGAAAGGTACCCCATGTAACCTCAGGCCCCAAAGCCTGGAGGTGCCAGGTTGTTTTTATTCTACTTGGCAGTGTCACTCAACCAATTGGCTTGTGGGATAGCAAACACAATCCCTACACTGAGGAATGAGCCCACCCTTTCTCAGTGCTTCAAAGGGGCGATTTGTCTTCCTGGTCCTGTGTTTGCATTGTCTTCAGTATGGTGACAGTGACATCAAGCTGTCCAGCTGCTCTGCCCTCGAGATGCTGGTCAGATCACAGGGACAAAGAGCAGCCTTGGAGAGATGCTCTGGTTTTTAGATTTCAGGGTTTCTTAGTACAATTCAAGGAAATGAGATTACCCCATATAGGACAAATCTATGCATATTCTCATGATTCCTATATTTTTTCCTGGCATTTATCAGCTGCTTTTTATTCATTGCCTTGATTCCTTTCCAAAAGACAGCTACAGTCATTCCAGAATTCTACGTTGGGTCCAAAATGTCAAAAGACTGGGCTCTGCCATGTGCCAAGCCATATGCCTGCATCTTTGATCATTCAACAGGCTACCCTTACGATGTCCAGCAGGGGTACAGCCAGAACGCAAAGGAGCTCCCGAGCCCCTCATGTCAGAGTGCGTGTGAAATGTGTTCGTTCATGAGAGGCGCGCTCTGCGGAGGAGCTGTTATTAGCAGGGCTGCCAGAAGCATTTTCTAGAGTAAGTACTTTGGGGCCACCTAGAGCTCAGACCATTTGTCTCCTGGCCTCTAGCACCCCCTCCTCTCATGAGAATGGTCCCCTTTACAACTTGCCTCAGGTGTCTAACTGCCAGGCAAGCCAGGAATCTGGTCTGATCCATCTGGACAACAGCCTTCTCCCAGGCCTCACTTTATGGTAGTTGATGGTGGTGATGGACATACCCTTTTAAAGCCCGGCCGGCCGGCATGGCTCAGTGGTTGAGTGTCAACCTCTGAACCAGGAGGTCATGGTTCGATTCCCCAGTCAGGGCACATGCCCAGGTTGCATGCTTAGTCCCCAGTAGGGGGCGAGCAGGAGGTGGCTGATCAATGATTCTCTCTCATCATTAATGTTTCTATCTCCCTTTCCTTTCCTCTCTGAAATAAATAAATGTATGTATTTTAAAAAGGGTATGTCCAGAGTGGTGATTTTGCTCTGTCCACCTCTGCTGCTGGTCCTTCAGGAATCCCAGAGTATTCTTTGAACACTCACACACCCAGACTGCTTAGAGGACCACTGTGGACTGCTTTTGGAAAAAGCGGAGAAGAGCACATTCCAGAGGACACATGCCACTCTCAATATCAAAGTCTCTCTGGAGGAAGGTTGCCTTGGTTAGATTTCAGTTGCAGAGTTGAAGACATTTCACTCTGCAATGTTGTTAAAAAGCTTCAAAAAATCCTCCTGTGGTATGTTTCTAATTTAAGATTGAAAAAATATTTCTATTGTGGCATATATAGAGTAACTTAAAACCCAATAAAAGCTCTGAATTAGGGCCGGACAGACTGGTTTGAATTAAACTCAGGTAGAGGCAAGGACACTGTGTCTATCAGCTGGGGCTGTTACGCTCTTAGGCCAAAAGGCAGGTTCAAGCCGGGAGACCGGACCTCCTGCCAGATGCTCTTGGCCACTGGCCCGTAAGCTCGGATACTGTCGTCACCTGCCCCCAGCCCAGGAAGGGCCTGACTATTGCTCTTAGTGTTATTTTGGTTGCTTTGCAGGCTTCTCATTGGGACTTGGTGTATTTGATTTGTTGGCTATTTATTCTTTTCTTTTCTAGAGGTACCTGCTGGCCTTTGCCTAGCACCTCCCTCGGAGAAGCTGTGTGGCTTGGTCCTCTATCCAGATAGTGACTGTGTGTTTTTCTGAGCTGAGGGTGGACTTCCTTGCCTCAGGGTCCAGTGTTCCATTCACAGTCTGAAAAGCAGCACGTGCTAAGTGAATGCATAGAGAACTAATAACTGAGTGAACCCGTGGGTGAGAAACGTGATTTTTGGGTTATAAATAATACTGTATGAAACATTTTCACATCTCTGCATATTATACACATACAGGAGGTGCTTGGATAAGTTGGTTTCATTTAAAGTCATTTCATTTTAAGGTTGAGGGGTGCTGTGGGAATTGAACTCTTGTTTATATTGATTGGCCTATGGTAAGCTGGTTTTGTTATACATTGTTTCACCACAGTTCCAAGAACCTATCTAGGCCTTAAAAGAGGACTTAATATGTGTGTGTGTGTGTGTGTACATGTGTGTATATATACATATACGTATGTTCACATAAACATACATATATTTGATATATATGTATCATATTTCTTATGCCCCCAATTTCTTCCCACATCACACATTTTGGTTGCTCTGCTTATACCACGTGACCCAACCCTAACTACCCTCTTCATCCCAACTGCCTGGGGCCAGCTCACAGCTGACTGGATAGGAAGGTCATTTGACTCCAGAGGATCCAAATCACAGGCTAAATTAAACCAATCAGATTTTTCTCTTGAGATTTAATATAAGACACAGAGAAAGGTGTGGGGTGCTTAAGCTGGCAGGACACAACTCAAGAGCTGAGGCTAGATTCTGGTTGGTCATGATGTGGCCATGTGTGAGCAGGTGAGTGAGTAGAAAAAGTTGAGAGAGAGAGAGACAGAGAGAGAGAGAGAGAGAGAGAGAGAGAGAGAGAGGTGATGCTGGGAGTTCTGACCTTGTCATGGAGCCAGAGGTGGTTTAGTGTGTGTGTGTGTGTGTGTGTGTGTGTGTGTGTGAGAGAGAGAGAGAGAGAGAGAGAGAGAGAGAGAGAGAGAGAGAGAGGATAGATGGGTGATGCTGGGAGTTCTGACCTTGTCATGGAGCCAGAGGTGGTTTAGTGTGAGCCATGGGAGGGGGAGATTGGGGGATTATTTGATTTATAAAGCACCGTCCTCCCCCAACCCAAACCAGAGATCATTAAGCTACAACAGATTGTCCTACAGATTCTAAAAAGGCAAGGAGTGGTCCTCTTGGCAATAGCCCGTGCTATATTTAATTATTTAAAATGATGGTGTTGCCCGGCTAGGGTGGCTCAGTGGTTGAGCTTCACCCATGAACCAAGAGGTCATGGGTTTGATTCCCAGTCGGGGTGCATGTCCGGGTTGTGGGCTCAGTCCCTGGTGGAGGGCATGCAGGAGGCAGTCTATCGATATTTCTTTCTCATTGATGTTTCTATCTCTATCCTTCTCCCCTCCTGTCTCTGGAATCAATAAAAACATATTAGAAAAATAAATAAAACGATAGTGTCCTACCTCTGACTGAAGAGTCCCTAGCCGGGGAGCAGAGGGACTGTCCAGGTGTTCTCAGCCCCTATAGGAATGAGTCCTACTCTGACTCTAGCAGATGGCCTTCCCAACCACCTTGAGCCATGACCTTCCTGGATGCTGCTGGGCTCTTTGAAACATCATGGACACAGCAGCCCAGTCAAGAAGGCATTCTTCTTCTTCCATTATATAGAAGAGTAAACTGAGTTTCAGAGGCAGGAACCTGGGGAATAACTGAGGCAGAATCTGGCTGGAGCCTTGCCCACATTTGTGTGTCTGGGTGCTGGGCTAGAAGTGCCTTAGCAGGAACTTGAACCTGGTCTGTGCCCTTAATCCCTGCACTGCACCACCTCTCAGGAGCACATACATTTCTTGGCTTGGGTGAATGCTCTGTGCTCTTTTCCCACTCCCTGCAGAGCTGGTCCCACATGAGTTCCCTGCAATTCATGTGTACAGTTTGTCATCTCTGTCGGGTGCAGGGTTTGACAGGGCTGTGAGCATTTGGGTGTGTAGGTATGCGCGTCACTTAGCACCCTGTGGAGGTAGGAATTTAGTGGGGTGATGAGAGGTCCCAAGATAGTTTCATCACTTCTTTTGTATCCTTCTCCATAAGACACAGCCACAGCCTTCATGGCCCTGAATCTAGAGACCATCTCTCTGGGGTTCAGTGGGGAAACCTCTGAGGGCAAGACAGCCCCAGCCCCCACTAGATGGCACTGTTGCAGGTTGTTTCCACCCAGAGGCCCATCTTAGGGTGTATGTGTGAGGGTGTGCATGCATGAATATCTGAGCTGTTTGGGGAGTGTGTGTGTGTGTGTGTGTGTGTGTGTGTGTGTGTGTGTGTGACATGTATGTTCATTTTAGGCTTGGGTCTTGCAATGCCCCAGCCCATCCTTTGTGCCTCTGCTTCTCTGGAATTGTTCCTTAAGATAGAAGTTACTGCTTCTGAGACATCTCCTATGAGCCCTTGGGAGTGGGCACCTGACCCCAGGGAGTTACGAGTGACCAGGGCAGGCCCAGCTCTCCTGATAGCCCACCCCTCTGTGGGAGGCTGCCCAGTTCTCCTGAAATCTAAGCCCAGAGACAGTGCAGAGCCCCAGCACGCCCCACACTCTGGGTGGGCAGTTTTGGGGGACTTGGGTTGGGGGGAAATTTTCAGGGGCTCGGATGTTTCTAATGCAAATAAATTTTATTTTGCATCTTAACCCTGGATGGGTGGTAATAGCTGCTGGAGTGCTATGTTGAGAAGACTTCTGAGGCTGGGTCTAGCTTAAGAGGAAGGAATGCTGCTGCCAATCAGTGGTGCCTGCCCAAGCCTTGGGGTCAGAGTAGCACTCATGACGTATTTTTTCTTAACTTATCTATGAGGATGCACCTGTAAGTCAGAGAATCCTAGATATTTAGGACTTTAGAAACTATCCAAATCACTCATTTATTTCATAGAAGTAGAAACTGAGGCACATATAGGCACAATGAGGTGCCCATGGACACAGGACTAGTGGCAGTGATTGGAATGTGGGTCTCTGACCACCAGTGCCCACGCCTTTCTGAACACACCTTGCCTTTCCAGATGGTCTAGTTCCCTGTTCAAACAAGGAAGGTCCCCAACACCACACCAACTTGCTTTGTCTGGTGTTGTAGGGTCTTTAGACATGGCTGCCAAGAGAAAGCTCCAATTAATGCTCCTCTTTGTGTCTTTGTATTCCAGTTAGATTCCGGCTAGGAAGATTGTAAGGTTAAATATCGGAAAATAAATCTTAAGAGAGATTTATTTGAAAGAACACAGGACAGCAAATTACACAAGGCTTTGGCCAAGACTGGTGACTCCTGTTAAACCCCATTTGGCAGACTGCAAGAGAGCAAGAGTGTCTTAGGTGAGACACAAGGAAGGATTGCCTGAGGGTGGGTGGGTCTGCCAGGTCGTTGCATTGGCTGCCTCAAATGCCTGTCTGCTCAAGTGGAACCAGTAGGAACCAGCAGAGCCCCAGGGAGTAGAGCCAGGAGCTGCAGGTTTTCGACCCAGCTCCATCACCAAATTAAATATATCACATGCTATCCCTTTGCTTCACTGTTCCCACCTAGCATATGGACTAAGCTACTCAGTACCCCACAATCTAGAAGAAATCAAAGAACATAATGGCTGTCAGTCTCTGTGGATACAAGGAGTTGATTTAAAAGCAAGGGCAGCGTCTTCTCCTGAGACCTTCGTGACGTGAACCATGAGCTCTGCTTAATAGTCTTTGTGTGTATACATATGAGGGTGGGAACATGTATGCGTCCTGTGAGTGAGATTAATATTAAATTATTGGGAATGCTCTATTGGGAGTAGCCAGGAGCTGTGTTGGACACTCCATCTTGTTGACAGTGACCCTGTGAGACAGACACTATTATTAGTCCCAATTTCCATAAGAAGGAGCTGAGGCCAAAGAGGTCAGATCCCATGTCTAAGAAGATCTAGTCAGTAAGAGGCAGAGTGCTTGATCAACCCCGGCCTGCCCTCAAGGAGGTTGCCGTCTGTAAACCAGTCTAAGGGAGGGCTGGCTTGGGCATCCATTTCCAACTGTATATGTTGTATGGATGTAGCACAGGTATCTTGGAGTGAACAGGGTTTAGTAGCCACGTGGGGTGGAGGTATTGCATATGCACACATGTATATGTGTGTGTATCCCAATGTGCACATGTAGTTTAGAAAATTATACCCAAGGTAGAATCCAGAAGGTGGTGGCTCTTCCATGAAAGCAGCACCATATCTACATGGTACCCAAGCTGGAGACCAGGCCTCCATCACCTTTGATGCACTATATTAGTCAGGGTTCTCTAGAGAAGCCAACAGGGTGTGTGTGTGTGTGTGTGTGTGTGTGTGTGTGTGTGTGTGTATGGTTTCCCCCCAAAAAATGTACACATACTTTAACAGCTGATAACTCAATTTTGAAAATGTATTTTAATAAACCCTGTAATTGTAATTGTTGAGGTGGTTAGTCCAAAGTTTTCAGGGTAGGCTGGCAGGCTGAGACCCAGGGAAGAGATGATGCTTCAGTTTGTATCTGAAGGCAGTCTGCTGGCAGAATTCCCTTTTCTTCAGGGAATATCAGTTTTTTTCTTAAGGCCTTCAACTGATTGGATGAGGCCCACCCACATTTTGCACAGCAATACTGGCAGATAATTTGATTTAAATGTTAACTTTACCTAAACAATTTTCACAGTAACATCCAGACATGTTTGGCCAAATATCTGAGTACTAGCCCAGCCAAGTTGACACATAAAATTAACCATCACAGGGACTAACTGGCCTCTCTCCATACTGGTCCTGGGATGGCTTAGGAAACCTCTTCTTTGTGAGGGTATTGTCCCCACAGACAAAATCACAGCAGGTTAAACAATATGGCTGACTCCCCTTGCCCAGGGGAGAGCTGTACCCAGGGGTCAGGAGGAACAGCCTCTCCCAGAGACATGCACATTGTAGAGTCCTCGGGGGCTGGGGCTTCTGCCTTGCTGGTGGGGAGGGTGGATCCCTCCCTCTGGATCCTGAGTAGCAAACATGTCCCTAGGAGCCTCACTGCATTAGTGGGATGTCTGATGAGACTTCTGGGTGTTGGCATGACCTGCAGCCCTTTCTGCTTCCCACAAAGGTTTAACAGCACCTGGGATTTCTGGCCCTGGAATCTCTTCTTTCCAGAATATTCTCCAGTCTTTCCTATTGGTGGCTGTGAGTCTGCTAGAGTTCCTGGTGGGCATTAGCCTACAGGCTCTAGTTATACTCTTGTGAGGACTGGCTGGAACCTCTTCAGGAACCTGGCCAGAGACCCTCGAGGTAGAAGGGGATGGCCTAAGGAGCGGAGAGGACCTTTAGCCACAGTGCCTGACTCCAGGGAATGGGGAGCCCTGACAACGTAGCCTGCCATCTTTGATTCTCTGAGCCCACTGAAGACAGAACTGGGCACCCGGATGCCATGCCTTTGACCAAAGGCTCAATCATGTCCTCATTGAGTAGAAACCAGCACAGTCATCTGTCCCAGGGGCTTACTCTTATAAGTTCAACTCATGAGGGCAGGTTTTTTTGGCTTGGGGGACGCAGAGAGTATAGAAGGGAGGCATCTATTGCAATCTGGGGGTTCAGGGAAGGACATTCGAGAAGACATAGAAACAGTGGTAGTCAGTTGAAGTTGTGCGTGATGCAAGATAGAACATGGCCTAATCAAGGCCCTGAAAGTGGTTCAATGTGGGAGGAGCCTAGAGTTGTGGAGGACAGAGGCAGAGAGAGGCAAGCTGTTAGACATGCAGGGTGCAAGCCAAAGGAGTTTAGGCTCTATCTTATGTGCAGCAATACTGTTAGATTATGTTTTCAGGCACTCACAGTGAGGAATGGATGGGGTGATGCTAGAGGTCAGTGGTCACAAGGCAGCTGTGGTGGTCACCCGGGTGACTGAGAAGAGGACTGTGACCACAGAGGTCTAATTGTGGGGCCGGAGCTGGAAATCATGGTTAGGATTGATTGATTGACGGATTGATAAGGCATGAGGAGTCAAGGGTGATGGAAGTCTGGTCTTTGGCTTGGGTACCGGTGGGGGGATGGTGCTGTTTTTATGACAGGGCCACCACCTTGTTTAAGGGTTTTGGGGTCTGTTGTCCCGCATGGTTCAGGGTTCGGGCTCTGGAAGAGGGGCCGCACGCAAATGAAAGAGACAAGATAAGAAATAATAATTTGGAAATATTGGGGGACCAGGCAGGAGCCCAACTCAAGAGGAAGAACTCTGCTTGGGCTCTGGCCTTGCCATCCTTTTATTCAATTTGGGATACACCTATAGCCCTTAGGCAGGCAATTTCCAGTAACAGGCAGACTATCTTATCAGTGAGGATTTACATGACTGTCTGGTAGGGAAGTTGCTTCAGCTACCAGTGTCTGTACTAAACAGTGGTGTACAGCCCTGACCTTTGCCAGGGCTTAAGGGTCACCAGCCTTCTGGGTTCCTTGTCCACACCTCTCTGCTAGTGAAGACAATGGGCGGCTTCCCGCAGGGGTCCCCTTCAGAGGGACGCCCATCCTGCTTCTTTAATGGCCCATTTTATGAAACTGACCGTAGTTGGGATTCCTGGTAGCATTGTCAGCTCATTGACACATAGTTCCAACGTCTGCCTGGGTGCCCGGCTCAGGGAAGAGCAGGTTGGAATGTGGTGCTGGGCAAGTTCACCTGCAGCTCCACAACTCTGCCAGGAGAGCCCTTGCCTGCCCCCAGCTCTGGCAACCCAAGAGCTGTTGCATCTCCTAGGAAGGGTCTAGGCGAGGCTGTTCTCATAGATTTTCCTAAGTTTTTACTTGTGGCTGGAGAGTGTTGGTGTTGGCAGCTGCATGTCAGGAAAATCTATGTGGAGCACCTACTATGTGCTTGGCCCTTTGCTGGCTTCTGAAGAGAGGGGGACCAGGCCCTCATGAAGGACACATTAAGAGACCAACAGCTGACAGCCAATGATCAGAAATTGGTTTGGTTCGCAGCTTAGGAAAGGGAGAGGGCAGCGTGGACTAGAGGGTTAGGGATGCTTTAGGTAGGAAGGACAGCTTGAGTTAAGTCATGTCCAAAGGAAAGGAAGGGGGTGTCATCCATGATGGGGGAAGGGCAAGAGCAAAGGGAGGGCCAGGAGTGAGTGATAGGGAAAGGCTGGGTATTGGAGTGTGAATATATGTGAGTGTGTAAATTGCACAGGTCAGGCATTGTTTCTTTTTGAAATTCTCACCCACGGATTTGTTTTTATTGATTTTAGAGAGAGGAAGAGAGAGGAAGAGAAAGAGAGAGAGAAAAGAGAGAGAGAGAGAGAGAGAGAGAGAAACATCGAATGGTTGCCTCTGGTATGCACCCCAACATGGGAACGTGCCCTGTCTGGTAATCAAACCTGACACCTTTGGTGAACAGGACAATCTTCCAACAATGGAGGCACCCAGCCAGGGCAGCCGTTGTTTCTTTATGTATTTTCTTAAGTCTATAATGTACAAATTATACGCTTCTAAAGGGGGGGATAATTGGGTATGCTTTTCCTTTTAAATCACAAGTGGAGGCAGACAGCGTTGGTACAGCTCTTCTTAGGGTGCCACAGCGCGAGCAGGGATGGAGAGTGTGAGGGGCTCCTGGACCCCGCTGATGGAGCTGCCCCACCCTGGCCCCCTCTCCATCAGGCCTCTGAAATCCGACTCCCCCCAAGGTCTCCCAACCCAGGCCTGGCCTCTAGCGCTCCTCTGTTATCATGCCAACCTTCCAGGATCTGGGTGTGGCACCCACAGGGACCTCAAAGAGGGGCTGAAATCATGAGATGGCCAAGCATGAAGATCGGCACCAGGGACCTGGTTTCCAGCACTGAGTCCACAGGTGGGCAGTATCCAGCCTGATGGCTGTGGACAGCAGCTGTCATCAGGCAGGAGGGGGCTGACACCTGTGTGAGAGGTTGGCCGCTCACTGAGCCCACAGTAGTGGCAGGTGGAGAGCAAGCAAGGGGGGCCCTGTGTCATTTCTGAGATGGCAAAAGCTCTGGTCTGGCCATGACAGGGTAGCCAGTGGTCGGCAAACCCATTAGTCAACAGAGCCACATGTCAAGAGTACAACGATTGACATTTCTTTTGAGAGCCAAATTTTTTAAACTTAAACTTCTCCTAACGCCACTTCTTCAAAATAGACTCGCCCAGGCCGTGGTACTTTGTGGAAGAGCCACACTCAAGGGGCCAAAGAGCCGCATGTGGCTCGCGAGCCGCGGTTTGCCGACCACTGGAGACGATCCAGTGGGCTGAGAGGTTGTGGCAGGTCAGAGGGGCCCACCTGTGCTGTTTCCCACCTGTTTCCTGAGTGAGGTCCCTCTCCAGCTCCCACCCAGTCAGATGGCCTGCAGCCTGGGCTTGTGCAGCTGGGCTGGCCCAGGGCCGGGCTCACAGGGCTGCGGAGAGAACTTGCCTCAGGAAGGAGGTCAGGGGAAGGCCTGCTGCCCCAGCGGTAACTTGATTCCTGGACCTGAGACGTTTTCCATTTGTCAAATTGGTTTTCCCTTCTGGTTCCAGAGTGAAGATAAGCCTGGCCCAGCTGTCAGCGGGCCACCACGCTGCCCTCCTCCCTTGAGTGGCTGCCTCCTAGACGCCAGAGTCCCAAGTCACACCTGTGCAGTCCCTTTTCCTCACTCTGCTGGTGGCACCTTCTCAAACACACAGCCGAAGGATGCGCTCCTTCATGCTGCAGCCAGAGACCTGGTCCTGCCCGCGGCTCCTGCCTTGTCACCTTGGAGCCTTTGCTCATCCCCATTCCATCTTCCCAGAAACTTCTCTTCTCACTCTGTTTCCTCCTCCAGAAAGCTGTCCCTGGTTTCCCCTCTGTGCTCCGCAAAGCGTCAGCACACACGTCTCTCGTTGCCCTGAGCAGGCGATACTGGGATTGCTGGTCTGTCGCCTCCTTTCAAAGCGAGACCCTGAGAGCAGGGGCTTACGAGGAGTTCTCTGAACCAAACCCTGAGTGGGACCCAGGAGAGGTGGGGAAGCCTCTGGCGATTGCTGAGTGTCTGTGGAGAAGAATGTTCCACAGCTCAGCCCGTCTCTCCTGAGTACCCTGGCCAGACTGTGCCAATGAGGGGCCAGTGGACTGGAAATTCACTCCGAAGTGCGAAGGCAGATGGCAGTAGCACTGACTCCACACAGAGCACCTACTATGTATCAGCACTGTTTTCCAGAGTTTAACAAGTCCTATCTCTAACCCTCCCAGAGCCCTGTGAGGCAGGGAGTGTAAAAACATCCCTCCAACGAAGACAGTGAGGTTCAGAGAGGTGACGTGACTTGCCCAGGGGCCCCAGCTGCTAGCACTTGGAGTAGGGATTAGCTTTCCTGTTGGTCTCATCTCAAGGTCCGTTACTTTGCACGACTCCACCCTGGTCCCCTGTGGGAACAAGCCCGCTCTAGGAAGGTCCCTTCCAGCCTGAGGAGCGTGTGCTGTTTGTTTCTTACCCAGCATCCTGTCAGGGTCCCGGGCACAAGCATCTGACAAGTCATGTAAACTCTGACGGGCGTGAGCCCTGACGTCAGGGCCAGCTCCTCCTCTGTTAGTGTTTCCTAATTGGTGTTATCTCAGCAGTTGCTTTAGAAATTGACTTTGATGAAAAAAAAAAATTTAATTACATAATGAATTACTCTCTGAGGAGCAGGCCGTTGAGTCATGGCTCAGCCACGTGTGGGGCAAGGAGCCGGCTGAAGGGGAGTGTTTGGGATGAGTTGACGTGCGTCCCCCACAGCCTGCCTCTGCATTTTTCCGTGGTGACTGCACGATGGATTTTGGGACTTGAATGGCCTGCGGGGATAACACAGGGTGTTTGGGCCACAGGGAAACATCTGCGCCATTTTGCTCCAAACGAACCAGAGAAAGCTGAGTGCGTAAGAAGCCTTGTTTTGAAATGTGCTTTCAAAACAAAGGGTTTCATAACAGCCACGATTGCAGAAACAACTGCTGATGGGAACAACTTCCTGGAAAGCAGAGGCCTCCATGAGAGCTGGGATTTAAAAGGCCAGAACAAGTTACAAAACAGATCAACCTAATTGAAGCTTAGCCTTACTCTCTGCGCCCACACACATGTAGGTGCTTCCCGCAGGCTGCAGACTTTGTTGTTAGCCTCTGATGCTCTCCCATGGCCACTGAGCCTTTGTTTCAAGGTCTGAGGCAACGTAGGGGGGTGAGGTGGACTTCCTATTCTCCCCACCCCTAAGTCCTTGGTATAAAGAGAGGGAGCGCCTTCTGCATTGGTTGCCTAGAGCTGAACTATGTGTCCCTGCCCTCTGGCCACACGATTGGCCCAGGAATTGAGGCTCAGCCAAAGGCAGCCTCTCATAGGCTCAAGCGGCCTACAGGGTGCTGTGGTGCAGGCTGCTGTCCAATAGAGAGTTGGGATTTGGTATCACGGCTAGTGGGCCCAATCAAATCCTCTCCTCTGTGGGTACCAGGAAGGAGGGATACATGCCAGCAGGCAGGCAGAGAAAAGGTGGAAGTCAAGAGATTCTGAGAAGCCCCGGGATAGCAGGAGAGCAGGGTCAATTGAGAAGGCAGTTGGTGGCAATGGGAGGAGACAGAAGACTGGATCATAAGAATGTCAGAACCCGGGAGCCCTAGTGGTTCCTGAAGGATCTCCTGTTCTCTAGCTGAGCACCTACATGTCTCCACAAAGCCATACTCGACACACACTTCCCTGGAGAGTCTTTGCTCCCTAATGGAACCTAGCCAGCCAAGGGCCCGCCCACGTTCCTGCCCATGGAGAGGGTTCTGCTGGGCACCACAGACAAGCAAAACGAGCAGATTCTGCCAAGGGGAATTGCCAGCCTTGGCATGGTCTCCATCCCACCCTTCATCCAGCTTTTGGGTTGGGGAAGCTGGCAGTGGGACCCTCTGCTCTCTGGTCAGAAGGCAGTGGAGGGGGTGCTGTGCTGAGGCTGGGGATGCTTGGCGGCCCCAGGAGACCTGGCCTCCGGACCAGAAGAGTTTCCCACAGGGGTGGAGGGACACCGTTCTGCTTTGGATTTGGAAAGGGTCTTGCTGCATTTTCCCAATGTTGGTTCAATGAAACTCAAAACTGTTTTTTTCTAATGTTTCCCCCCCCTTCATTTTTAAGTCACTCTGTGTGCGCAGAGAAAGGCACTACATGTGCTTTTGATTCCTTTACCCTGAAATCATCACCCTTCCTCCCTTGAGAAATCCTGTGTCTCAGAAACCTTTGGAGACGTTTTAAGGCCTTTCACCCCCTCTTAACACCAGGACCCCGCAGGCTGCTAGAAGCAAATGGATGCGGAGGGTTTCAATCAAGACAAAAGGCATTCCTCCCTGAGTGATCCCAGCGCGGTCAAGACCAACCTGAGCAGCAGCCACGTTCCCAGGAAGCAAGGCCTTGGAGAAATCAGCACCTTTTGTGATGATGCTGAAGGCTGAAAAGCAGAGCAATGAGTGTCAAGTTGTAAATGATTATTTAGGGCTGACTTGCGTACTGAGTCCTTCAGCTGCAGCACACAGCCTTCCCTCCAGCCCCCGGGGACTGGAGGCTCCTGTCCTGCACCCTAGCCCTGCATTCTGCCCTCAGCAGAGGCTTCCTGCCTCGTGTCTGGAGCACAGCAGCTCCTCTGAGGTAACCCGACGGCAATGCTGATGGGGCAGGAGCGCCGAGAGACGACAGGCTCTACATGTGACCTGCAGGAAACTCATCCTGGACCAGCTCTGTGGGGAGTGGGGGGAGAACATGTTGTGTTCACCCAGGCCAAGAAGCGGCTGTGCTCCTGAGAAGTGGTGCAGTGTAGGTGATAAGGGCACGGACTGCCTGAGTTCAAGTCCCAGCTCTGCCATTTACTAGTTGTAGGACCCTGGGCAAGTAGCTTCTGTTTCTCTGCCTCACGTTTCTGTCTGTCTGTGAGGCTGGAGATAACAACAGGCTTCCCACGATCATGGTGACTGAGCATGTGTGAGTGTGTGTTTGTCCTGCTGCACCTGCCTGGCATCTAGCAAACACTCTTCAAATGCATGCTCTGATCAAGAATGTCAAGTATGTGAATGAAATGATACGATGTCTCAGATTTGCTTTAAAATAAAATATGGGAGCTGGGAAGTGGGTTGAGGTACAGATGCAACAGGACTAGCCATGAGTTGAGTCATTGATGCTGGATGATGGGTACACAGTAGTTCATTATATTATTATTTCTACTTTTTTTTGGGGAAACTTTTCCTAATAAAAAGTAAGAAAAGTTCTATGAATGTGTACATGTATATATTTATCTATGAGAGAGAATAATGTTTATAGCAGAACTTTACTAATAGCATGCAGTACACAAGCTGATTTTAAGTGATATGCCAATACAATTTTATATTTAAACTAGAGGCCCAGTGCACAAATTCGGGCACCGGTGGGGTCCCTCAGCCTGGCCTGCACCCTCTTGCAATCTGTGACCCCTCGGGGGATGTCAGAGAGCCTGTTTTGGCCCGATCCCTGCAGGCCAGGCTGAGGGACACCACCGATGCATGAATCTATGCACCAGGCCTCTAGTATGCATGTAAGATCTTTGGTTAATCTCTTCCTGCCCTCCCCCCCTCCCTCCTTCCCTCTGAGATTCATCAGTCTGTTCCATGTTTCCATGCCTGTGCGTTGAGCGTCTGCCCCCTGGTGGTCATTGTGCATCATAGTTACTGGATGGTTGGCCGGTCGGCTGGTCAGCCGGTCGGCTGTTGCTTAGGTATGTATGTATATATATATATATATATTTAAATTTAATTAATTATATGCCCTAACTGGTTTGGCTTAGTGGATAGAGTGTCGGCCTGCGGACTCAAGGGTCCCAGGTTCGATTTCGGTCAAGGGCATGTACCTTGGTTGTGGGCACATACCCGGTGGGGAGTGTGCAGGAGGCAGCTGATCGATGTTTCTCTCTCATCGATGTTTCTAACTCTCTATCCCTCTCCCTTCCTCTCTGTAAAAAAATCAATAAAATGTATTAAAAAATTTAAATAATTATAGCAAGTGATATGGGCTATGATAGTGTGAAACATTCCCTTTTAAGATAAAGTAGAAAAAGTGAGTTGATTTGATGGAAGGAATTAAGAAGATAATGTGAGTGGAAGAAATATGTGGATTTGGCAAACATACTGGAGATAGAAATTGAATTGCTGAAGTTTTGGAAACGTCCTTAAAGCTCTGATGAGAGAGGACTCATGTTCATTTCTCTGTGTGAGTCTTAGGACCATTTATCTAGAAAGTTCAGCAGCCAGAGGCAGGAGTAAGACTGTGGGCTTTGGAGATGCACAGGCCTCATTTCAATTCCCGACTCTTATCTATAATGGCTGTGTGGCATCAGGCAAGTGACTTACCTGCTCTGGACCTTGGTCCTCATTAGCAAGACTGGGATGTTACATGCATCTTAAAATGTCGAGAATTAAATAAGATGATGCCTATGATGCACCTGCCTGGCAGGTAACAGGTGTTTAATAAATGGTAGCTTACTTGAGAAAGAAGTAGAAAAGGCCAGGTGGGCTCAGGGGCCACGTCTGAGGTCTGGGCATTGTCCTCACAGGTTTCAGAATAATTTTACTTCTACTTTAGACACAATTTTAATGTGTCTTTTTGTTGGTTTTCCTAGTCTGTGGCTTCTGAGAAATGGCCAGGGGACAGGTGGGGACAGGCTGAGCAGACAGCACCTGCCAGTTGACACTATCAGCACACCATTAGCCACAGGACGTCTGTGTGGTTCCTTGGCTTGTTCTAACACTGCTGACAGTTCAGCAATTCTGCCCTTTAAAACGGCTTTCAGCCCAGTCAAGGCAAAGTTTGCTGTCCGTAATTCACTAATAACATCTTTTATTGAGCATTTACTATGTGCCAGGGACCATGCTAAACACTCCACATTAACTTCCTGACTCAGCTATCCTCTCAGGGAGGTGCTGGTTCCCAGCTGAGGACGCTGAGGCTGAAAGGATATGGTGACTTTCCGAGGGCCCCACTGCAAGCACGTGGCAGGGCCAGGAGAGACCCAGGTGGGATTCCAAACCCACGTGCTTGGTCACAGGCCTCCATAGCCGTCTATCTGAGGAATCCTGCGTACTTCTGACGAGCCCCTGTGGCCCCTCAGGACCTGTACATCCCTTCTCCCACTGTACGGCCCCAGTCTTGGTGTGGTGACATGGGGTCCTCATTATGTTAGCTTGTGGGGACAGCTGCCTGGTGGCTTGGGGGTGCCTATGCGCGCGCGCACCCCCCCCCCCCCCCCACACACACACAGGAGTGGCTCTCCCCAGTCTGGAGACCCTTTACACATTTGCACTTAAAAGTGCAAGCTCTGCACATCTTCAGAGGAGATTTAATGACAAGCAGGCTTTGAAGATTTGCAAACTGTATTTTTAGGTCACAAGGACCTTCCCTTTTTTGTGTGTGATGGTGTGTAGGGATGGCAAACATATGTCTTGGTTTCTGCCACTAGTGCCCGGAATCCCAAAGATAATGGTTGTTTGAACTTTACGGTAGTCTGTTAACAGATTTTCAAACAATTTTCCCCTAATCCAGCAGTTCTCTGTAGATACTCATAGGCATCTAACATTTCCAAGAGAAAAACAGTAGCCTGGGGCTTAGAAATGGAAATGTCCATTAATTGAATTCACAGAGCTTCTAAATGGGACGATCTCCTGGGCAGGAAAAAATATTGTCTTCGATTAAAAAAAAAAACATGGAAAAAATATTGTCACTTCGGGCAGTCACAGTCAGAGATATTCAGCAAATATGAGGTATGATCATAGGTAAAGGGGTAAACCAGCATTTACATGTCTAAGTGCATGCTACCTTTTTAAAAAAGAAATTTGCCTGAGGGCTCTACACTTATCCCAAAGATGGTATCACTGCTCCATGCTTTTCGATGGTTTCTCCCAAGTGACCACCTTCAGAACCCAGTACATATTCATTTCCATGTCTGTAAGGCAATTCTTTGTTTCTGGGGCCAGATTTGGCTTTTAGAAAATTCATCCCAAAGTCGATCTTATTTGGCTCATAACTCTACAGGGCTTCAGCTGAACTGGGCTGGGATTGGCTGATCTTGGCAGGGTTTGTTCATGTGTCTGTGGGTAGCTGATCCTGGCTGAGTTTGCTCATGTATCTAGGATGCAGCTGGATTATGGCGGGTCTACAACTTTTGATGCTTCCAACAGTCTTCATTGAACTAGGCCCGTGGTCGGCAAACTGCGGCTCTTGAGCGCATGCGGCTCTTTGGCCCCTTGAGTGTGGCTCTTCCACAAAATACCATGGCCTGGGTGAGTCTATTTTGAAGAAGTGGCGTTAGAAGAAATTTAAGTTTAAAAAATTTGGCTCTCAAAAGAAATTTCAGTCGTTGTACTGTTGATATTTGGCTCTGTTGACTAATGAGTTTGCCGACCACTGAATTAGGCTCCTAACTCCATCTTCAAGTCCTAGTCTGAAGCCAGGATGCCTGGGGGTGGAATTTGGCCCTGCAGATGCTCATTGCGGTCAGCTAGGATCAGCAAGTCCTGCAGGCTGTGAACACACTCATGAATAGTCACTGTCCCTCTTCAGAACCCTAAGCCCTGGGAATAGAAATGCTACTCAACTGGCTTTATCTTTGTGAATATGGAGGGGACCCAGTGCCTACAGAGGTCCAAGAAGATGAATGGGGAGGGGAGATCAGCTGTAAGGGCTGGAGATGCCCTAAGACAGACAAATGAATAGACAAATGGACAGACAAACAGATATGCCAGATTCAGAAGACCTCAGAGCCATTTAAAGAGGAGCAGTGCAATGGCAGGTGCTGGCATCTCCAGATGGAAGTTCCCTTCCTGGTCCAAGTGAAGGCTGTAGGAATTCCTCTAGGTCCGGCCTGCAGAGAGACAGCCAGGCTGGGCTCATGGGCTCAAAGCAGCTTTTGCTGCAAAGATCAAGGGATGACGCATTTAAAAAAGCAGCAGTCATCTCTGTTATGCCCTGGGGAGCCTGAGCAAGTTTAATGCAGGCAGGAGGTGTCCTTAAGTATTTATTCAAAGGCTGTCCTGAGCACTTACTGTGTGCCTGCTGTGTACATGTGCTCTGAGCTCTGGGGAAGACCTGAAGAAAGACCCAGCCTCCGTTTTCAGCGAGCTGGTGGGCTAGCTGGAGGTCAGCAACTACTGCATAAATTGGGAGATGGGGTACATAGGGAATAGAGAACAACAAAGGAGGGGCTATATGCCATTCCCTCATTCATCTATTCATTCGCTAAGCAATTGTCTTTTTAAAAATATATATATCTTCATTGATTTCAGAGAGGAAGAGAGAGGGTGATAGAAACATTAATGAGGAGAGAGAATCATTGATCAGTTGCCTCTTGCACGCCCTGCGCTTGGCACCGAGCCCACCTGGCATATACCTTGACTGGGAATCAAACCATGACTTCCTGGTTCATAGGTCGACGCTCAACCACTGGGCCACACCAGCCTGGCTCAGCTAATGTCTTGGAGTGCCTTCTCTCCGCCAGGCTGGCCATGGCTCTGCCCTCTTGTAGCTCACAGTCTGGCTGAGGGGTGGAGGCATGATTGGTGCTGGATCAGATAGAAACACAGGAGCTTGTAGGCACAGAAAATGCAGCCTCTGGGAGTGGAGACACTCGAGTCAAACCTTAAAGGCACAGCAGGATTTGGGGAGGGTTTTGGAGGCAGAGCAGTGATAGGTGCAGGAGACAGTGGTCTCCCTTGCAGAGGCCAACCCCATCCATGATCACTGACCTACCACCATCTTTCCTGAGAACAGGAACGAGAGAGGTTTGCAGAACTCTCACATCAGTTCATTGGCATGTGGGGTAAGAATGACGGTCGTGGGAAAAGCCAGTGGAAAGCTCTGACCCTGCCCTCCTCCCTGTAAGGCAGTACAGAAAACGAGACTACTCCATCCAGGGGGCGCTGGCAGAGATTCTGGCTCCCCTCGGTAACCTAAAGGGTGTCATCGCCCTACCTAATCCACGGCCTGGCACCTTCCACACCTTGTTGGATTCTGGCGGACAATGCTGGACTATCCCATTCCTAGCTAATGGCAAATTGTGAGCTGGCTCGTTAGCCCATCAAAATAGCCTGTTCATAGTGGTGGGACCTGGCTGGGTGACATAACCCTGACTCAAACACACACCGCCAAGTAGCTGGACACTATAGTCCTGAGGCAGGGACCGCCGCTACTCAGCAGAGGCACCTGGATGACGTAACCCCGAAACATGCACCACGTGGATACCTTGGACCTTCAGTGCGTATACATCAGAGAAACCCCGTTGTTGCCAGTCCGCTTCACCCAGACTTGGCTTTCCCAGCGTGGGACAGAAACAACTCTGTTGGCTTTGACAGAGCTTCTCTAACTCTTCCCTTGCACCTCATCCCCAAGAGCTTACTTAGAATTTGTTCTCCATCAGGTTCCCTGTTTGGTGGGGAGAACTTTCACTCACCCCTCAAATTTTGGTCTTGAATTGCCTTTATTTTAACATGAAGAAGTAGCCCTGTTGCAGCTGCCGAGCCAGGTGTGCGCTCTGTTGGAGACGTGCCACACAGTTTCCCGCAGGTGATGCATGAACATCGATCTGGCAACCGTGTGGCTCAGCCACCGTGAAGCAGGAGCAGAATCCGTGGGGATTTGCATGGGCAGACAACAGTAGACATTTGTGGTCTTTTCCCAGAATAACGTTACTTCTCTCACTTGAGTTACAGTATAGTGGGAAGGGACCTGGACTCTCTGGACATATGGAAGGATCTCGCAGTGGTTCACTAGGTTGATGACATGTGAATTGAACTGGATGAGTAGGAAATGGCAGGTACAGTGGAGGTGTTGGTATGGCATGGGTTCTCCACATGGGAGGAGGTAAATCTTATGAAGACACAGGCTTGCTGGGACGTTTTCAGGGATTCAGTGGGCAGAGGCATGCTGGAATAGCCCTTCCAAAGGGCAATTGTATCTTGAGCCTCCCAGCAAGCAGCGCAAGGCTTGGGCTTGTGGAGGGAGCACACGCTGCACTTCAATACAATAGCCTGACCCGTTTATGGGGGACAAGGAGACTGGACAGCTTGGGGGGGGGCATGGTGTGAAGGGGTTTGTGGCAGGTCCATGCTATGGTGCAGGTGGGTTGCCAGTTGGGACAGTTGACCTGGTAGATTCTCTGGAGAGCTAGCATTTGGGAAGCTAATGACAGAGTCTGGCCAATGCAAAATGGCCAAGTAAGTCTGCCATTTGGTTGTTTAGTACTTCTGCAATGGCACCCTGAGCCTGACACAGCCATGGGCCAGCGCACAAGACTAGGTAGGCAGAGCTCAGGCCTGATCCCAGATCCCACTCCCCCTCTTGCTCAGGCACCCTTGGGAGGCCCGGGTGGACTACTGTGTCCTTTTAAAACATTCTCTGAACAGCCCTCTATTAGCAGTTTACCATGCCTCTGCAAGGGAGGTACTGCAGGGACCTATGTTCCCACTAATAGGTAAGAAAACCGAGACATAACTGGCTCACAATGGAAAGATGCTAAGGGTCTTGTTAAAGGTCTTTCAGCGAGTCATTCATTTATCCATTCACCAGTTATTTATTGAGAAGGTTCTGGAACCAACACTGTCTAACACCAAAGGTATCCTGGTAAAGTAGACCCAGTCCCTGTTCTAAAAAAAACTGTTTGGAAAGGGAAAGTGGAAGTCAACTGGTAATTCCAACACTGGAATAAATGTTAGCAGAGGTGGAATAATAGGGCTCTGGGTGAACTTGGGAGTGGGGAGAGAGAGGGGGAAAGAGAGAAGGAGGGAGGGAGGGAGGGATAGAGAGAGAGAGCGGGAAAGAGAGAGAGAGAGAGAGAAATGGAGTAGACCCTCTGAACTTGACATGGTTCTGAGTGGCTGGCTGGAGCCAGGGTGGGGGATACAGAAGGGGTTGGGAGGCTAGTCCTTCAGGTTCCAGACTCTTTCCCTGTCCGTAGCTCCTGCTCCCAGGGCAGCTGTGCCCAGAGCTACCACAGTGGGCAAGGCCCCGGGCCATTTCATTAGGGAGGTTTGTTTCTAGATTCATCCTTTAAGCCCTATTAAGTCTCTTACTTAGTGGGGGAAGCAGCAAATCAAGATGACATTTCAAAAGCAGTGGCCCAGCCTGGTCTGGAGGAACAGCTAAATCCTCACCCATATTAAATACCTTCTCCTCAACAGCAGCGGCTGGGCCATTTAGGAAAATTAAAAGGCGAAAGATGAACAGAGAACGGGGAAATTAAAAACAAGTGTAATAGTGTTTCCAGTCCTGTGGCAATTAAGGGACCTCACATATGGCCTTTTCACTTTATCCTTCTCTTGGCTTATTCAGAGGGTCCGTCATTATGAAAGTGGTTTTGCAAAGAGGTGCTCGGGTTTCCAGCTTCTGTCATTAGGTGAGCCAGGTACCTGGGCTGATGGCAGACCCATGACTGCGCATCTCACGGACACGAGCTGGAGACTGTACTGAGAAACGTCACCCTGGAGAGAGATTTCTGTGTGGCAGCAGAATTCAGGGTTTGTCTTTAAAGCCAACACACAGCAAAGGAACTGGCTGACAGACATGGGAAAGAAGGTCTATCATTGCTATTCATCAGACCGGGCTAAATTAAAAGAACAGTGATACACCATTTTTAAAAATATACTTTTTTATTGATTTCAGAGAGGGGAGAGGGAGAGAAAGGGAGAGAGAGGGGAGGGAAGGGGGAGAGGGGAGAGAGAGAGAGAGAGAGAGAGAGAGAGAGAGAGAGAGAGAGAGGCGAGAATCATTGATTGGCTGCCTCCTGCATGCCCGCCCCTGGGGATCAAGCCTGCAAGGGAATTGAACTGTGACTTCCTGGTTCATAGGTTGACACTCAACCACAGAGCCACGCCGGCCAGGCAGATACACGATTTTTAACTCACTGCATTAACACAGGTTAGGGAAAGAGAAGACTTAAATGCTACTGAGGACATAGTAAAAGGGCAAGCTTGTGCATTGCTGGTGGAAATATAAAATGATGCCAACTTTTTGGAGAGTAGTTAGGCCAAATGCATCAAGACTTTTAATATGTAGTATTAAGAATTTAAAAAATGTTGCAATAGTTGGTATAATAACTCTACTTCTAGAAATAGGTCCTAAGGAGATATCAGAAACATAGACAGAGAATTAGGCAGGGATGTGTTCATTGTAATGTTATTTCTAGTATCAAAAAGAGAAACTTAGATGCCTACCGATAGAGATTACTTATGTACAAAATGGTGCACCCATAAGAAGAAATGGTGGCCATTTGTTTCAAAGATAAGCTTATGTGCAAATACTAAGTTAAAAGGGTACAAAATACTTCATATACTATGAGTTCTTTCAACTCCCTGTCTCTCACATATACCTTCACCCCCCAACCATACCTATGCTCATACCCACACTCACACAGTCAATGTGTCTTAATAGATCTTCATTCTGCTGTCCACTCAGTTGAACTATGACTAGTTAGATGAACTGATACCCTGTATTTCTTCTGTAAACAAAGAAGCTGGTGCCCAGGGCACTGGGAAAAGTAGTGATAAATCCGATTCTTAGCTGTATGCTTACCAAGTGTCCATTATTTAGTATTCTCTTAAAATTCTGCCAAAGTCTGTTTGATAATATGTTATTGAGGGTTTCTGCTTCTATATTCAAAAGTATGCTTGACCCATTTGGTGTGTGTGTTCGGGCAGATTTGTGGTAAAGGTTAAAGCTAGCCTTGTAAAAGGGGCGTAGACACTGTTTTTACAATGCTCTGATCGCATAGCCTGAGGATGATCTGTTTGCTGAAGGCCCAATACAATTTGCCTTCCCTACCATCTTCACCTAGACTTGTCTTTACATGATTGACTCTTTTTTCTGTCTCTTCTATGGGTATCTGCCTGTTAATGTCTTTTCTGTTTTCTTGAGCCAACTTTGTAATTATATTTTACTACAAAAATATAGCATTCTTTGCTTACTTTTATTTTATAATTATATTATTCTGTACATTCTCCTATGCTTGCTTATATTCATTGTCAGAAAATGCAATTTTGAATTCTGTATAAAAGTATCCAATAAAAAGAATTCTAATTAAAAAAATCTATTTTAAATAAGCACTGCTGTGCATCAGGCACTGAGCTAAGAGGCTAAAATGCTACTTCCATTCACGCCCCACAACAGCCCCAGGTGTCAGAACTGTTATCGTCCCTCCTTTCCAGGGGAACAAATCAGGGGCTGTAATTGTCCAAGACCATGGCATTTGTATGTGGTGGGGCTGGGATTCAAGCCTGTGTTTGTCTGATTCTGAGCCTCTGTTCTTATCTACTGGGCTATACTGTTCTTTTGTTTTTTTGGGGGGGGGGGGGGCGGGGCTATACTCTTTAAAACAATCTGGACAAGTGGACAACAGACAAAAGCACGCGCCACCGGCAACACCCTGCAGTTTTGGGAGTTTGCTGGTCCTCAGGCGCAGGCTCTGGGTATTTTTGCATCGTCTTCCTCGGCCAGTTTCCTGAGCAGGAGCTGCTTGGGGCAGTGCAGGCTGCAACGTTACCTGGATACTTCATCTTTCCACCATTGTTAAGGCACAATGTATTCTACCTACGTGGTTATTTCCTAGAGAAACGAAGCTCACTCCTAAAAGCACCAAAATGAATAGGAGCCACTCTCACTGGGAATTTTGGAAAATGCTTTGTATAACTCTTAGCTTTCTTTTTGAAGTTGAGACTGTAATTTGATTTTTTTCCATTTTTAAGTGGGAATTTTCTGAGATAATTGTAGATATACATGCAGTGGGAGGAAATAACATGGTGTGATCCCTTGTATCCATTGCCCAGTTTCGCCATCGGTAACATTTTGCAGAACTGGAGTGCAGTATCACAACCAGGATATTGACACGTGTACAGTCCGATAAGGCTATTCAGATTTCCCCCGTTTTATTTGTATTCATTTGTATGTTTTAAGTTCTGTACAGTTTTCTCACCTGAGTAGGTTCACGTTTACCTTTGAGCAGCTCCAACACCGTAAGGCTCCCTCATGTCACCCTCTTACAACCACACTCACCTTTTCTCTGACACCTGTGTTTTTAATTCCTCAAATATACACCATTATCAGAGTGTGTATTAAATAGATTAATCAATTTATATGTAACCTGATTATCAGAAGGCTGCAATAGGAATTAGTGGGGATGGTACTAATACAGTGTGCTCACACAAACACACATACATATTGATGCAAGCATCTATATGGAGCATCGCAGAGCAGGGCTCATACTATTAAGTCCTAAGACAGGCCAGGCACAAGAAGAGTGCTCCAGTGTCATATAACTTTGGAAAACTGTACTATGTCCCCACTCTTGGAGATCCACACAGCACATAGTCCTGCAGTATAAAAACTTACTTGATTTCTTGAAGCATTTCCAAAACTTACTTGGCTATAATAGATCCTTTGGTTATGAAACTCTTATTTCATTTCTAAAAGTTTCCCACCACTCATTGGGAAAGGTAGAATAAAGGGAAAAAGAACATGGACATGATTTGGAACTAAAAGACCAGGGTCTGACTCACCTTTGATAGTTATGTGACCCAGGCAAGTTACATAGGGACTTTTGAACATGGATGGAAGTGAGAGGTGATAGCAACTTTTGGAGGTTCCTCAAAAGTAAAATGAAGTTGTGAAAACAGTGTTTCAGTAAAATACCATGTCCTACATTTGCAGAACACACATTATTTTCAAGTACAAATAAGAAACTTGTAAAAAATCGCATACCCTTTATTATGGTCAACTGGTAAATATACTTGTAAATGTTTCCCTGAGTTCTGTAAGTGAATAATTTGGGGACCATTGTTTGTAGTTGACATCTGAAGTGGGGGCAGTCTTGTGGGACTGAGCCTTTAACCTGTGGGATCTGCCTAACTTCACGTAGGTAGGGTCCGGATGGAATTGAATGGTGTTGGGAGAAGTGGTTGGTGTGGGAAGAACACCTGTATATTGGGTGGCCAGGGATGTCCCAATAGTGTGTAGTGTCCTTTCCCTGTGTTCTAGGGTAGATAGAAAAATGGGAGGGTGAGTGGGAAGAGGTCAGCCAGAGACCTTGTATGCATATATGCATAACCCATGGACACAGATAATAGGGTGGTGAAGGCCTGGGCAGGCTAGAAGAGGTCAATGGGGGAAAAGGGGGCATATGTAATACTTTCAACAATAAAGATTAAAAAAAAGAATGCTTGTTGGTAACTGTATAAACAAAGTATGGAATACTCATATACTGGAATATTATGCACTTAAGTTGCATATAACAACCAGAGTCAATTAAAAACATATAAGGTGATCTTTAGAAGCCATATGTACTATGTGATTACATATATTAATACTGTTAGGGTGAGAACAAGGAAGAGCTATGATTGGAATGTGATCTGTAGTGGCTGCTGGAGTCCAGGCAATGTTAAGTGTTTCTTTGAGGGAGGAGTACATATTCACTGCAGAGTAACTTGTTAGGGCATAATGGATACTTTTTTTAAAGCAAGTTATATTTAGTAATAAAAATGTTTTCAAAGTCTCCGTATTTTAGAAATATCTATTTGGTTGGCTGAGCCAGGTGGATTGCAGCGGGTAAGAGGCCGGAGGAGGGGCCAGGGGATTTTGTATAAATTTGATCCTCACAGCATCCCTACAAGCTGGGCACTGGCATGCCTGTTTTACAGGTGAATTAACTGAGGCTCAGAGACATTAAGTCACTTGTCTGAGTCCACACAGCTCGTTTATAGCTGAACCAGAATTCAAATCTAGATCTAGGTCGGTGCCTCTTCTGCTAAATAACACAAACTCTCTGCAAGCCTCTGTTTACAAGTACTCTCCTATTTGCCAGCGCACACTGACAGCTGCCAGGACGTGGCCAGTGGCCTGACCGTGCTCTGTGGAGGCCCTACCAGCTCTTTCCCGCCCCGCCCCGCCTGTGCCTGGCCCCCGGCGGCGTCGATGGCAGGGAGCAATGTACCTCCATCTCATTTCTCCTGGTCCAGTGGTCGGCAAACTAATTAGTCAACAGAGCCAAATATCAACAGTACAACGATTGAAATTTCTTTTGAGAGCCAAATTTTTTAAACTTAAACTTCTTCTAACGCCACTTCTTCAAAATAGACTCGCCCAGGCCGTGGTATTTTTGTGGAAGAGCCACACTCAAGGGACCAAAGAGCCGCATGTGGCTTGCGAGCCGCAGTTTGCCGACCACTGTCCTAGTCCATAGGCTCAAGGAGAGGTAGGGACTGCCTTCTGATATGGAGGCATCTTCCAGTGTCCACGGAGCCCCTAAGTCCCAGAGCCTGTTGTTCGGGAGACCCACCCCAGCCAAGCATCTATGAACAGCCGCGCGGCAGGTGGAGCCCCGCCGGCTGGTGGGGCCTGCCTGGTTCGGATTATACCTGTACCTGCAACAAGAGCCTCCCGCCCAGCAGAGCCCTCCACACAAACCCCTGCCCCTTGGCCCTTCTGTTTGTTTTGCTTTGCACTGACCTGAAATGGATACCTCCACGGGTCCCTGCAGCAGGACAGACAGCAGTTGGGACCTGCGGGGACAATGGCTGTGCCCACCTGTAGGTCAGGGGTCAGGCTCAGCAGTGCAGCCCTGTCAGTGCTTCAAAAGCGGGGGCCTCAGTCCTGTGGGGCGCTGCCCATGGATCAGTGGCTGGCTGGCCTGCAGGTGCGCCTGGCTATTCAAGTCCGGTGACCAGGATGGGGCTGGGCTGTGTGTGGTGGCTTACCTGGGATTACAGCCCCGTCACAGGTGTCCACTCAATGCCAAGGAAGGGAGGCTGGGCTGGGGGAGCAGGCAGGGGCACCTGGGTCTCCCCAGAAAACACATTTGTGCACAGGCTGTGGAACCACGTGCCAATTCTTGGGTCCATTTTTTTTGAGAAGTGTTGGAAACTTTATAAATTTGGATATATTCTTTTTAGTCTAATCAGTCAATAGTTATCAAGTGATTGTTTTCCGAAAAGTGGAAGGAAAAGGCTGGAAGAGCTCTGTGTGTGTTTACCCATCTGTGCCTGTTGGGAAGGGCTGGTGCTGAAATAAATCAAACAAAGAAGGCCAGTGGAGAGAGATCTCATTCATGTGTTCACACAAGAAACATCCATTGCAACCTTACTACATGCCGGGATCACTAGGATACAGAGATCCTGCCATCCATCCATCCATCCATCCATCCATCCATCCCTCCATCCTTCCATCCATCCATTTTGCCAATGGACCAGTCAACATTTCCCGAGTGACTTTTATGTCCTAGATTCTGGGCTGGTACTGGTGATACAGAAAGAAACAGACAGACAGTTCTCAAGTTCTCTCCGTCCTATGGTAGAGACAGAAATATAAATAGATAATTGTAAGTGACTATAAAACAGGTGTACATCAGTAACAGGGTGTTTGGAAAGGGATGCCACAGACAGACCCAAACTGAAGCAGGTCTCACAGGATGAAGAGCTTTCCAGGGGCACAGAGAAGAAGGGAGCTGGAGGCAGAGGTATACAGACGGGCGCATTTGGGGGGGCTACTGGCTGTGGTGAAGGTGGGGAGGGGACTGGGAGAGATTATGCAGTGAGAGGGAGGTTAGGAGCACGGGCTGAGAGCTGACCATGTAGCGTTTAGAGAGTAGCTGTGCTTAAGAGTTTGGGCTTTTTCTGAGGACAAGTGAAAGTAGGGCTGGGCGTTAAGCAGAGAGCTGACCTGACTAAATTTGAGTGTGGAAGGCTCACTTGGGCAGAGGTGGGGAGAATGGACTAGAGGGGCCTCACTACAGGGGGGTTGAGAATTTGTTGGAAAGTAGAAGTGCCCCAGGGAATGACATTTAAAAAAATATTTTTATTGACTTTTAGAGAGAGAAAGGGAGAGGGAGAGAGAGAGAAACATCAATGAGAAAAAAACATCAATTGGCTGCTCCCTGCACACCCTCCCACCAGGGTTTGAGCCTACAACCTGGGCATGTGCCCTGACTGGGAATCGAACGAGCGACCTCTCAGTGCGTGGGACCACACCTAGCCAACTGGACCACACTGGCCAGGGCAGGAATGACATGTTTTCAGACACCTGGGTAAAGAGATGGGATGGCAACAGGATGGTCTATGAAGTCTCTGAGGGGCAGACTTCTGAGGCCTGGATGAAGGCCTGGACGAGGCAGGCCCAGGTGAGCATAAGTCTGTCTGCAGCTGAGAAAGTCTGTGGAGGAGTGGGTGACCTTGGACCCTTGAGATAAACTCAACTGGCAAGACAGCAGGTCATGCCTTTGAGGCCTTGAGAAGCCCCATGCCTCAGGAGAACCAGCCCATTCAGTCTGCCGGTTGTTTCATTCAGCACGCATTAATTGAACACCTACTATGTGTCAGGCCCTTTGCTAGACATTGGGCCCAGAGATAAGAAAGATGAAGTTTCCTGCTCTTAAGGACGGGCAGTTTAGTAGGAAATACAGATAATTAAGGAGTGATAATGTTAATACTAATACTCAAGTTTATTAAGTGCTTATGTGGCAGGCAAGGTTCTCAATACTTTATAACAATTAACTCTAATTTGTGTAATAATCCTTTGAGGTAAATACTACTATTATGCCCATTTTACAGATGAGATAAGGAAGGCACAGAATAACTTTCCCATGTCACACAGCTTGTAGGGGGCAAGAGCTAAGATTTGAACCCAAATCTGTCCTACCCAGAGTCTGTGGTCATAATTGCTGTGCAGCACTACCATTTCCTTGCAAACCACCCCTGCTTTAACCTCCCCGGGGTTCCCCAACAGCTTCAGACTGATGCGCAAATTCCTTAGCCTGCCCCACCAAGCTCTCCATGACCCAACTGAGCCTGGAATCCTGGCCTCACTCTGCTCCTCCTCACCTCAGCCTTTTGCCTCTCTGCTCATGGTTCCGCATTGCCCTGCCTTCATCCAGGCTCTTCTCTCAGAAGGGAGTGAGAGGCCCCTATCCTGTCCCCGAGGAGTCCCTGCTGACCTCTCTGAGCAGAGTGAAGTGATCCCTCCTCTGAGTGCTAGCAAGATTGGTTCACCCACCCATCGTAGCCCATTCTTGCAGACATTACAGAGACTTGCTTCACCCACATGTTGACTGGTAACTGAGTTTGAGACCAAAGGGTAAGTGTTGTTTCTACTACTGTATGTGCCTATGGTTGTTCTATCTAGCTTTTTCCAACTCATTATTGGTCTTGGATTTCTTGTCTTTAGTTACTGGTGCTAGCTCAGGAACCCACCCTCATTCTAATGTTCCCGGGGGAAATGCCATTTCCATGGCAATAGTCTGTTTTGCACACAGTGTTCAGGAGTGCCCCATGGACAAAAGAAGGGCCTGGGGTGTAAGATCTCTTAAAGAATCCCCTAAAGAGGGGCCATGTCCTCTTGGAGTAACAGCGGCTGGAAATGCACCAGATGATCCCAGATCAGCTTACAGTATGGGAAAGAAGGAAGGCATCAAAGATGAATGGGGTTGCGTCAGAAGTATAAATTAATAGTTTAAAATATTGTTATCAGGAAAGAAAAAACAATGTTTATATGCTCTGTTGATTCGTGGATAGGATGCTGTCGCAATAAATTTAATAGTTTTGAAAACGTCAATTGAATTGCAGAGAACTGACACATGCAAATGAACCAAGAGGTTCAATTACGCATAGTTCCCCGATCAACCCTCTTCATCCAACTCTGTAACTGCATTTTTATGGCAGCGATCATGGCAGTAAAATCATTTCTCAGCTTTGCCTTGCAGTTGTTGATTAAGAGTATTAAACCTTGAAAAAATATTCTAAATATAACATCTCTGAGAACCACTCTTTGACACTTCAGTGAACAAAGGCTTTATTCACCTTAATTAATTTTTTGCCCTTAGTCATGGCACAGTTGACATTTTCTCTCTGAAAAGCATCAACCTCAAGTTTGAAAACCTAGACCAGCATATTCTTCCTATTAAGCCAGCACACATCTGTGCGGTAAAGCAAGCTCTCAAAACAACTTTTCATTTTATCTTAAAATGGCCCTAAGAGCCCAGCTGGCGTGGCTCAGTGGTTGAGCATCGACCTATGAACCAGGAGTTTGGGCTACATGCCCGGGTTGTGGGCTCGATCCCCACTGTGGGATGTGCAGGAGGCAGCGGATCAATGATTCTCTCTCATCATTGATGTTTCTATCTCTCCCTCTCCCTTCCTCTCTAAAATCAATAAAAGTATATTTTAAAAAATGACCCTAAGAGACAAGTATTCAAACTGCTAAGTTTCGATGAAAAGTTTATCACGTAGAACAGGTTTCAGGAACACACATTGTGCGCAAGGGCCCATGGGGCTACCGTGTTCTGCCATTTTGCCCATCAGAGACTTGGCTCACCTGTTGAGGAGTCTGAGCTCCTTCTTTTGAGTTGATTTGGATCCTTTCAGACCTACACATCTTGTTGAAAATATCTCCCCTGTTATTTTACCATCAACCACTTTAGAAATTAACTCATCTTCACAGACACTCATTAGAGTGACAGTGAACCAAGACTGATAAAAGGGCCCAATCATGAGTATCTGTGTTTTCATAACCATAGTTTCCCAGTTTCCCCTGCGTCATTCAAGTAGGTCTTCTGGAACCACTAACACACGTTGGTAGACAGTGTGGCTCTGTAAGGACACCTTTTCCCAAGTCAGCTGCCTCTTTCTGATGCAAATCGAGGTGTGGTCCTTCCTGCAGGGAAGCACTTCACCTACTTTGTCCCTAGGACTCAAGCCACAATTTCTGAGCCATTTCTGAAACAGAGTCAAGAAATCTTTTTGGAGGCTCTTTAATTTGCTTTTTCGATTGTGTTTTTCATTATATTGCTCATGGTGAAGCAATATAATGTCAGGTCTTCTCTGTTTTATGCTTTCAGGTTATTTGGTGATTTTTTTTTCTCTCTTTGAAATTGCATGCTTGACTTTTTCAGTGTCATTGCAGTAGAGATGGCTTGATACCATCATTTCCTGTGCTCATCTGTAACGCCACTAAAATCAAACTTCACCACAATAGACCCGCCTGAGCTCACCGCTCAGCATTTTAGGGAGTTGCTCACTACCAGTTCACGCGATGTGCTTCGGGAGGAGCTCTGGCCCTGCTGGCTGTCATGGTCACGTGGTGGGCTTCAAGGTCAATAGCACGTTTTCCATGACCCTGTGACTCACTGCTCTTCTGGATTTGCCCCAGTCGCTTCATATTTTCACTGGTTGCAAGCTTATGCTTCAGATCTCCTATTTTTAACCACTGATTCATGTCCTAAGTTGAAAACAAAAATTTGAAATTGCTATACTTAAAAAAAAAAAAAGAAATAAAAAAGTAACCCAAACTTCTGGCTTCTTTGTGTTTGGGGAAAATTCGCTGCGGTGGGAAGTGGAAAGATGCCCAGCGATGTTTGTAAGCAGAATGTGTGATCAAGAGGAGCAATAGCAGGCAGCCGAACAGATTTGGGAGGTCCGTGGTGGTGTGTTTTTTTTTTTTTTTCTTTCCTGGATTCAAAGTGAAAATAAAACTGGCAGACTCCTTTTTCCGGAACATTTCAAAGAATTGCTGAGAAAACACATGTCCTGCCTGCCCAGCCCTAGCCTGTGGCTGAGACATTGGCCAAGTCTGTTTTTGCTGCAATGGTGCACTCAGTTCTATGCTAACTGTATCAGCTTTCTTCATCACAAGACAAATTAACAGTTTTAGCTCTCACTGCACAGACAGCTTTTGTGTTATTTTGTGAAAAATGACACAGATCAACCGGGATTAGGGGGCTTGGCTGATTTTACTCGGGCATATATGACACAAATCATTTTGATTTTGGAATTTGCTTAAAACACATTTAAAAAATTAAAAAATGAATACATGCTCACTGTTAAAACTCAAGCATTACAGAACTCTATAAAATAAAATAAAACGTATTTTTTTCTCTCCCTGCACTTACTACTCTCACTCCCTCCCACTCAATAGAATTAACCACTAAAAATAAGTAGCTATTTATTTTTCCAGCTTTTTCTTTCTATTTCTTTATTTAATGGCACACAGAAACATATGCAAGTATGTCATTGTAAATTAAAAATGGATAGAGGATCATATTATTTTGTAACTTGCTTTTTTTTTTTTACTCAGCTGTATGTCTTGGCAACTCTTTTTATTGTCTGATTTATATCAATGTATCATAATTTAACCATTTCTTTACTCATTTACACTTGCTTTCAAATTTTTACTATTACAAAAAAGTCCCCAGTGAACATTCTTTCTACATATGTCCTTGTGCACTTTTGTGAATAGTTCTGTGAGGTAGAGTCCAAAAATGAATTGCTGGGTCAGTGGGCTTGCAGATTTAAAAAATGATAGATGCTGTCAGATTGTCTTCTAAAAGTATGAGAACACCTGGGAAAACTGGTCAGATACATGCAAAAAAATGAAACTTGACCACCAACTTACACCATATACAAAAAATAAACTCAAAATGGATAAAGGACTTAAACATAAGATGGGAAACCATAAAAATCTTAGAGGAAACCACAGGCAGCAAAATATCAGACATATGCCGAAGCAATATCATTACTGATACAGCTCCCAGGACACTGGAAACTAAGGAGAAAATAAACAAATGGGACTACACATCAAAATAAAAAGCTCCTGCACAGCAAAAGAAACCATCAACAAAACAACAAGAAAGCCCACTGCATAGAAGAACATATATGCCAGTGTTATCTCTGATAAGGATTTAATCTCCAAAATTTACAGGGAACTCATACAACTTAACAAAAGGAAGATAAACAACCCAATCAAAAAATGGGCAAAGGACCTAAATAGACACTTTCCGAAAGAGGACATACAGAAGGCCAAGAGACACATGAAAACATGCTCAAAGTCACTAATCATCCGAGAGATGCAAATCAAAATGACAATAAGGTACCTTCTCACACCTGTCAGAATGGCTACTATCAACAAATCAACAAATGACAAGTGCTGGCGAGGATGCGGAGAAAAAGGAACCCTCGTGCACTGCTGGTGGGAATGCAGACTGGTGCAGCCACTGTGGGAAGCAGTATGGAGTTTCCTCAAAAAATTAAAAATGGAACTCCCATTTGACCCAGTGATCCCACTCCTAGGAATATACCCCAAGAAATCAGAAACATCTGTCAGAAAGGATATGCACCCCTTTGTTCATAGGAGCACAATTTACAATAGCTAAGATTTGGAAACAGCCTAAGTGCCCATCAGCAGACGAATGGATAAAAAACTGTGGTACAGCTACACAATGGAATACTACGCTGCTGTAAAAAAGAAGGAACTCTTACCTTTGCAACAGCATGGATGGATTTGGAGAACATTATGTTAAATGAAATAAGCCAACTGGAGAAAGATAAATACCACATGATCTCACTCATTTATGGAATATAATGAACAACATAAACTGATGAACAAAAATAGATCCAGAGACAGAGAAGCATCAAACTGACTGTCAAAACTCAGAGGGAAGGCAGGAAAGGGGGGTGGGGTAAGAGATCAACCAAAGGACTTGTATGCGTGCATATAAGCATTACCAATGGACACGGACACTAGGGGGGTGAGGGCATGTGCTGGGGGGTGGGAGTGGCTGGGGAGAGGTCAATGGAGGAAAAAATAATATTGTAATAGCTATGTATGGGCCAGGGGGTGTACTTGAAATATCAGGGGGATCACTCTGTAAGATATATGATTGTCTAACCACACACACACAAAAAACAGCATGAGAACACCATTCTTCCCTAAACCCTCACCATCTGTGGCTATTATCAATGTTTAGAATCTGATAAGAAAAAAATGACATTTTATTATATTATTATTTTAGTTTGCAATTATCTGTTCATTCAGAAGACTGAGCCTATTTTTATATGTTTACTAGAGGCCTGATGCACGAAATTCGTGAAAGAGTAGGCTTTCCTTCCCCCAGCTGCCGGCACCGGCTTCCCTCTGGCACCTGGGACCTGGGCTTCCCTCGCAGCTCTGGCTTCATCTGGAAGGTCATCCAGAAGGATGTCTGGTCTAATTAGCATATTATGCTTTTATTATTATAGATTAGCAGTGGTCCTCAATTGGAGATGATCATGCCCTCCACAGGGCATTTGGCAATATCTGGAGACATTTTTTATTGTTACAATCTGAGGTGGGGGGGACAGTTACTGTTGACATCTAGTATGTGGAAAGAATAACTGGCTTCAAATGTTAGTAGTGCTGAAGTTTAGAAATTTTGGTTTATTAGCCATTTGTGTTTTGAATTGTCTATTGATTATTATTATTTTTTTGGGGGGGGGACTCTTTTTTCATTGAATATATTAAGGTAACATTGGTTAATAACATTATGTAATTTCAAGTGTCCAACATTATAACTTGACATCTGTATAGCCTATTATATACTCACCACCTGAAGTCTACTTTCCTTCCTTTACTATCTTTGACCCACTTTACCAACTTTGTCCTCCCCTCCCCCATCCCCTCTGGTAACCACCATTCTGTTGTCTGTATCTCTGAGTTTGTTTTTATTTGTTTTGTTACTTGGTTACTTTTTGTTTTATAGTCTACATATGAGTGAAATCATACTTTTTTGTCCTTTTCTATTTGACTTATTTTACTTAGCATAATACTCTCAAGATCCATCTATGTTGTCACAAATGGCAGTATTTTATTTTTATGGCTGAGTAGTATTCTGTTGAATTTATGTACCACTCATTCATTGATGGACATTCCGGTTGTTCCCATGTCTTAGCTGCAATGAACATATGGGTGCGTATATCTTGACAAATAAGTGTGTTCATATTTTTGGGATAAATGTGTTGGGAACTCTTCATATTTTGGAGATCTTAACCCTTTGTTTATTATATAGATTACAAACATTTCCCCCATCTGATATTTATATGTAATTCTGTTTTTGATGTCTTTTGCACTAGAGAATTTAAAATATTTATGTAGGCATATCTACTTGTTTTTCCCTTTAGGGCATCTTAATTTAGTACCATGCTTGGAAAGTTTTCTTATCCCAAGCATATCCTATATAATAAAAGGTTAATATGCAAATCGACCGAACGGCAGAAGGACTGGTTGCTATGACATGCACTGACCACCAGGGGGCAGATGCTCAATTCAGGAACTGCCCCTTGGTGGTCAGTATGCTCCTTCATGGGGAGCGCTGCTCAGCCAGAACCCAGGATCACAGCTGGTGAGCGTAACGGCGGTGGCAGGAGCCTTTTCAGCCTCTGTGGCAAGTGCTAAGGATGTCCAACTGACAGCTTAGGGGGAGTGGGCCTAAGCCATCAGTCTAAACCATCAGTCAGACAACCCCCGAGGGTTCCCAGACTGCGAGAGGGCACAGGCCAGGCTGAGAGAACCCCCCTCCCCCAGTGCATGAATTTCGTGCACTGGGCCTCTAGCATAAGTATAATCCTTTATTTTTATTCTAGTATTTTAATAGTTTTATTCATTTCAGTGTTTAGTTCTTTAATCTATCTGAAATTTGTTTTTGAGTAGACAGGACAAAAACTTTCAAGAATTCTAATTAAAAATCTTTCTCTTTCAAATCTGTAGGTAAGATTAATGCTATAGGAAGTTAAACCAGGCTTATCCAATGTTACCCTCTGAGTATGCCTTCAGAGGGGACAAGTGACGGGCCAAGGGACAAATCTGAACTCCCAAGAAGTGCTTTGGAAGCCTCCAAGACCCATCTCCAAACCGTGTTAAAAACATTCCTTCCTAACCTGCTGCCTCCTTCAGAAAGCCTTCCCGGATTCCCCAGCTTGCAAGGATGCTTTTTGCTTTCAGTCTCTCAGAGCACTTTATTAAGGAATGCTTTCTGTTCTGCCTAGTCATTTTGCTTTGCTATTATTATTTCTTAAGGAAGTCTTTTCTAATTAACCATGCAGCCAGCTTCTAGGCAGTTCCTGTGTGTCCCCCTTCAGTACTACATGATAGGTGTTCCAATATACTTATTTCTTCAAGAGTCTGAGAGCAGGTGCCTGAAAAACTGGCAGAACATCTGTGTTTGTGTGTGTGTGGGAGGGTGGGGGGTGGGAAACTAGGATATTTTTGCTGCTCCTTTGAGGGAAGGAGGGGCTGGAAAGGGGAGAGTGAAGGAGCTGTAGCTGGTTTCGCCACTAACCCTCAATATGGCCGTGGGCAGCACCTTCCCTCTTTCAGTTTCCGCCTCTGAAAAGGAATAGGACTTTAGAGATGGCAGATAGGAACTTCACGAGAGCAGAACCTATGCCTCTTTCCACTCAGTCTCCTCAGCACTTGACAGTCACTAATCATTTGCAGAATGAACACATGAATGGATGGATGGATGAATGGATGGGTGATTGAATGGATAGGTGTGCCCTTTGTGCTTTCATGGCCTGTCCCCCTGCCCCTGCCACGCATTGCTAATGGATCGTATGAATTAGGACCTTTTCCTCCCTCTCAATTCAGATGTGGGTTTTTTTGTTTTGTTTTGTTTTGAAGTAGGGCTAAAACAAATCCTGACAATTAGTTGGCATTGGTGCCAGAGAGGAAACCTCTGTGTCAGCCTTGGTTAGGAGTCCCCGAGTTCCCCTGGGGCCCTGCCTGGGAGGTGGGGGGTTATTTTGTATGTTTTTCTCCCTGCTCCCCCAAAAGGCACAGGTGTGGGTTGGCACACACTGTCCCAGGCGCCCCTGCAGGTGGATGCCGCTCATCTTGCCAGGGACCTGCTTTTCTTTATGAGCTTGGATTTCTCGTAAAATCAACTCGGTGCAAGGGGCCCTCAGGCCTGGGCTCTTTGTAAGGAAATGGGAACAATTAATGGGCTTATCTGATGAAAAGTAATGCTGCTAATGATTTATTAATTATCATGAGTCTTATCTTTCCGCTTCTTATTAATCAAAGATGTCCTAGAGCTCTGGGGCTCCACATGAGGGGAGCAGACCTAGACGCAGCTTTGGGGAGGGATGTGGGCTGGAGCCAGGTCCCCTGGCTTCCCTTGATCCTGTCTGGACTGCTCCATCTTGGGGGTTAAGCCCCCTGGGATTCTAGGCCAGAAAAGCTGAGAGGGGCAAGGGAGGAGGGCGCCATGTTAAGTTGAGCACCTACTATGTGGGTAGGTATGCCATTGTCCAGACCTGCAATGGAGGAGTTATTGTTCTCATTGCTTAGATGAGGAAACTGAGGGTAAGAGATGTAAGGGAGGTTGCCCAAGTTATACTGTCACAAATGGTGGAGCTCGGATTTGAACCTGGGGATGTCTGTGCCTTGAATGGTTGCCTTTTGTCTGGGAAAGCCTAAGTGAGAATAGGATGAGTCTGAGGCAGTACCCCTGGGCAGAGCTGAACTGGAGGGCCAGCTCTACAGTAAGTGTTCTGGGGCCACAAGAGGTTGGGGTGGATACAGTTTTCTCCCTGGGCCTCTAGTCTTTGCTATCTCATGAGTGAGACAAGATTCATACCCAGGAAGCAGGCAGGGACACCTGCCTGGGGGACCACTCTTCCCAGGGTACAAGGTTGCTGGCGGTAGTTCCTCTTGAGGCTAGAACTGTGTTGAGGGTCTTGCAGGTGGAATGGAATTGGATAGACGGGACACTGTCGGGAGGGCAGGACATTCAGGCAAGGGAAACTGCTTGACAAAGATGAGAAGGGGCAGAAACGACCACGCTTACTGAGCCAGGTAGCAAAGAGGAGCCCAGACTAACTGCACTGGGGGTGGGAAGAGTCCTGGAAGCAGCAGCCATGGTAGGATGGGAGGAGGGACCATTACCAAGTTGGGGCCTAGGAGCTGGTGGCTCCTGCCTTCCACAACCCTGTCTAACTCTAGTGAAGCCAGCAGCAGATATCTTATGTGGTCAAATGTTAACATGTGAAGGCGTGTTTATGGATGTGCTGTGGGCTTTGGGCTGCATGAGTTCTTGTCTGATGCGGCAGGAGGGGCACGAGGAGCGGTGGGTGCCAGAGAAGAAAGTGAGAGGGCTCTGCAGGACCCTGGGGAGAGGGGCTGCGAGCCCTGCCCTTTCTGGCGCTTAGCCGAGGTACTGGACCTAGAGACGGGAGGGCCACTCAGACAGGGCGGACCTTCAGGTGAGCTCCCTAGTTGGCCCAGGAACTGGGAGCCTGTGCAGCCTTGGCCTTTTAGATGACTGGTGGACACCTGGGGCACTTCAGGGAAAGGAGAGAAGCCAGCTCAGGTGCTCAGAGCCACCATCTTTGGGCTCTGACCCAAACTAGTCACACCTCCTCCCGCGTTGGCCTTTGAAGCCCCTTTCCTGCTTCCTTGGTGGGTGTGAGTGATCGCATAGCCTTTGGGCAGAGGGCAGCTGTGGGGTGCTGGTGTGACACGAGACCCGTGGGGTGCTGGTGCCAGGCCCTGGGCGGAAGGGCAGGCCTGGACCTGCGTGTTGGGTGTTGTCCTTCTCAGCCCACCTCAGTCCACCTGTGCCGGTAGAGGTCCTTGGCTCCTGAGGTCACTCGATCAGCAAATCTCTGTCCCACACAGAGGTCAGCTTGGCCAAAGACCCACATAGCGCAATCCTGCTTTCTTCAGACACCGCTCTCCATAATGCCCAGCCATCCACACACTTCCTAGGGCCGCAGTCCCCTTTTATTCAGCAGAGTGCTTGAAAACAGCATGAGAACTCATCTTATGGAGAAATAGAAAGTGGGGTAGGAGAGGTGTGGAGAACCGGGCCTCGGGGGCTCCTCCGTGTGATCCGGGGAAGGCCTGCCTTCTCTCCATCGAGGGCCTGTAGGCATCTTGTTCTTTCTTACCCCACCTGTCCTGCCCGCTGTGTGTGGGGCTGGCCCCACATCTCCCGCATCCTGCTCTGAGCTGGCATTATCGACTCAGGATCTGGTCTGCTCCTGTTGGCATGGGGGTGTCCACCGCTGTCCCCAGCCAGGTCAGGGCCCCTCCTGGGAGGCTGCACACAGGGCTCTGCTCCAGGCCCAGAGGTGGGGGTGGGACGGGCGGCTGCCCCGCCTGCATCCGGGTGGGCCTGGCTCTCTTCAAGCAGTTGGGCTCCAGCTGCAAACTCCCAAACACATACTTTGGGAGGTCAGCCTGGCCTGCGGCTGGGGCATTCCATTACTCCGGTGACATATCTTTGAACGTGCTGCAGTTCCTGCACCCCAGCTCAGGCCCCAGTCCCAGCCGCAGAACTGTCTGGATAGAGAGGAGCGCCGGAGGAGTGCTCAGCCCCAGGCTAGTTCCTAGGCAGGAACGGGAGGTGCTGATGCAAGGAACTGCGCCTGGAAGCCGCCCAGCGCTGTCATTTGGCCAAAGCACTGCCCTTTGCTTTGCTTTTCAAACGCAAGTTCCCGGGGCAAGTAACATGAGATTCTTAATACCTGAGCATGGGGGGCATTTTCTGTTTCCTCCAACAGGGGGAAAACGAGGGAGCCCTGGGAAGGGAAGTTAGCCCTGCCTGGCCTGCTCTGTGGTTTTCATTTTTACTTTTCCTTGACCCATCCCTGTCTCTACTTGTGATTCCAGCAGCCCTGTCTATAAGACGATCTTACCGGATGGTTATTGTGAAGTACTGAAAGTGGCACCGCAGACAGGGTGGCCGGAGGAAAGCGTCCTGGGTACGGACAGCTGTGTCTGTTTGGAGCCCTGCCCGGCTATTATTTGCTGGGGGACAATCGACAAGCTCCTTCACCTCCCTGAGCCCCACTTCCTCAAGCTACCACGTCACAGTTACCAAGCCCCTTCCTGCCTGTGCCTTGGGGCTGTTGTTTGCCATCTGTCTCCACTCCTGGGCATAGGGTACCCCTGCCTGTGGCTGGGAACCCTGTGGCCCGGTGGGCTGTAGGAAAGGGCCTGATGCGTGTGCAAATGCGCTGATATGAGAATGATGGCGATGACACTCCCAGCCACGAGCGCCCAGCCGGACTGGCTGCTCCTGCGTCCAGGGGGTGTGCAGAGTGGAGGCTGGTTGTGAGCAGCTCTCTCCCTGAAAACTCGCCCTGTGTGACTCACTGCAGCCGAGTGGTGGCTTTCTTCTTATGAGCAAAGGGAACTCATTTGTTAAACACTTGCTGTCCACTGGGCTTGACATGCTCATGTGGCCCCATCGCCAAACAGGTAGATAATGAGCCTGCCATTGTCCAGGATGGAATTGGCCGGAATGAGATTTGAACCCAGATCTGTCTCACTTTGTCGCTTCTTTGGGACTCTGATACCCGACCAACTGTCACTTGAGAGAGAGCCCTTCTCTCGGCGCCCACGTGCCTTTGCCTTCTCCTCAGGGCTGCGTGCGCACCCATGACAGCACCTCTTCTCCCCAGCGCATTAGATCCCAGGCTTCCCTCGGGTCCCGTGGCCTGGGAGGAGGGGTTGGTCAGCCTCTTCCCGTATGGAATGAGGGGTAGAGGATGCCACTCCTGCCCAGCGTTTTAAAAGAAAAGTCCGAAGAAGAAGGCAGTGCTTAATCTAGGAGAAAGATGCTGTGTTGGTGGAATTTCAGGCAGCAGAGTAGGTGGAAGAGATGGATTCAGACAATGTGACCTTCCTAGGCTCTCAGCTCCACCTTCTGGCAAGCTAGTCCCTTCCTGAGTGTGGGCCGGCTTCCTTTCGCTGAGTTCCAGGAAACTTCTTCTCACTGGTTCTTCCCCACCTAGAATTCTCACTCACACACAGAAGTCAGAGTCAGTCTTAACAAACTGAAGTGCACGGGAGGTTACAGAAATGCACATGTTGTCATTTCTGTGGAGAGCTGGCTCCCGACCGGGGCCCTGGTGGCCATGGCAGCGCTTAAGATGTCTTGGGAGTAGGTCTAAAATGGACCCTACTTTGGTCACCTTCCATCTCTGAACCAGCCACTGTGGCGGAGATGAAGTATGCTGATCACCAGGCCCAGGCCCATGCCCTCTATTGGCTGTGGGATGTGGAGGTCTGTTCCACCCAAACTGGTCTAAGGGGGCGGGAGGGCGATTAGAAACGCAGGGAGAGGCTGTTGGTCAGGCGCCAACCACGGCTAGGTTAGCGGTGTTCCATCCCTGCTCTGGGAGCTAGAGCTCGGAGGAGGGGCTTTAGGGAAAATACCTATAACTAGTAAAGTATTTTCCAAGAGTCAATAAGGATTTAATTGGAAGAAACTCTTTATCACCTTTGGCTGCTTTCATATTGCGATTTTACTTAAGTTTTCACTTGGATATAACTTTTTATTTTGCTGACAAAAAAAAAAAAAAAAAAAGCCTGAAACCATTGGACTAGAAAATGTCTAAGGGTTCTATTTAAAACATTCTAGTGGGTTACATACCAAAGTGAATACTTTTCTTCAATGAAGGGCACATTGAAATAGTGGGTCTTCAACCCTCCTTTGCCCAGTGTCCTGACTCTGTCTTGTCCCACCTCCTCCCAGATGATCCTGCCGGCTTTACTAACATCTCCGTCAAGGTGGAGCCAAGCCTGCCCTCCCGCTCCCCGAGGACCCACCTGCTTCATGCTTTGCAAATATTTTTGCAGATGCAGCAGGTAAACACCTTTAGTTCACGCACACAGCAGGTGCTGGTTCTTGCCTTATCAGTCTAACTGCTGAGCTATTCGGAGACGGAGGTGCCATTTTCTGGTCTGAATAACATGGAGCCAAAGGAAAGGAGCTCTCGGCTGGGCCACTCCTAACACATGGAGGCCTAGGGCAAGAGGACAAATGGAGGTCCTCAGACCACATGTCTGTGTAATTTATAAATCCAGCTAACAAAGTTAACTAAAGCGTGTTTTTCTCCTCTGCCTTGACAAACGCCCCTTTGTAACGATCTAGAAGGCTGGATTTAAATTTGGAATTCTCAGACGCCTAGGAATTCTGCACTGGAACGCAGCAGCCTAGGGTGAGCCAGCCCCCAAACCGTGGCCCACCCCTATTCGCTCCCCACCCTGGCGCGGCCTTGCTCTAGGAGGGATTTTGCATACAGTTGTGTGGACACGCCAGTTGTTGTCCAGGCTTAGTCACCAAACAGTCACCCTTGGTCATCTCACAGGTCAAGAGGCACATACACCAGGCCTCATCTTGCCATTGGAGGGCGGAGCAAGGAAGAAGCTCACTCCGGCCCTGCAAGGAGGCTCAGGAATTCCTGAGTCCTGGGGACCGGAACTGTGCTCTAGAGGGGGATCCTGTGCAGGTGGCCATGTCCTGTTGGATCTGTGGACTCCTTATTCTGGGATCAGGGGTATAGTCAGAGAAGCACAGAGCAGTGCCATGTAAAGTAGGGCGCATGGGGGTTCAGGGCAGGAGCCCTGCTTGCCTGAGTCTAAGAGCAATCTGTTCAGGTGGGTGGACAGACTTGGGGTGACAGAGCCTAGGCCTTCAGAAAGCAGAGCCTCTGAGGTGGAGACCCAGGAACTATGATAGCTGTCAATTTGGGGAGATTGACCCCTGAGTTGGTCGTCAGTGTTACTTACCAGTTATGTCCACGACTTGGATTGTGTATTTACAATCGCCCACAGTAGCTGGGTCTCAGGGAGCTGCTAACAAGAGCAGAGGAGCAGGATGGTGGACTGGTGGCTTCAGCTGAATTGCCATGATCAACTAGAGATCAAATAGTAAAATGAGTGATGAAGCAGTTCAGGATATGTAAGTATTTTTCAAAGGGAATCTGGAGAACTGATTTAATGACTTAAAAAACCCATCATTCTTAAGGGAGTGGGAGAAGAAAGGGAGATTTTGGGGAGGATTTTGTAGGAAGTTGCTGGAGTAGGTGAGCCCTGAGCATGGCGGTGGGGGATATCTGCCCTCACTTTGGGCCGCTAGGAAGGGCTTCAGGGCTCAGAGAACCCAGAAGAATCATGTGAGTTGTGGCAGTGAGTAGGAGGTGGGTGTTGTATCTGACAAGTGTCTGGTCAGTATTTGTTAGTGCTTCCCATTAACCAGATTGGCCTGTGTGCATGGGACCCTGCCTGGAGCCATTTGGACTGCTGCCCAAGTGGTCTGCCTGGAAGAGGTCCCTGAAACCAGCCCACCACCTGTGGACTCCAGACCTCACCTCCTGGGCACAATCCCCTCAACTAGTCTGGGGCAGAATCTGCTAGTTGTTCTAGTATCTGCTCTACCCTTATTCCCCAGCAATACAATTTGTAGTTGGGCACATGACTGTACAACTGGAGACTATATTTCTTAGCTTCCCTTGCAGCTAAGCAGTGATCTGGTCACTATGTTCTCTCACCAGTGACTTGTGAGCAGAAAAGTGTGTAAGGGCTTGCTGGTCATTGTTTAAAATAACGTATCTTAAGGGAAAATAAAGCTGATTATCGTGTATGCCAATGTCCAAGGTGTAAATGCTCCTGCCACAGCTGATTTTAAGCTACAATTATGATTTATGAACACATGTGCATGACTATCTCTTGGAACCAGTGGCATCCAGCTCTGGCACATCATTGGAGCCACTTCTGACTTATGGCCTTGAAGGACACAGGTGTGCCCTCCTCCCCCCGTCTTCTTCCATGCTGGCTGGAATGCTGTCTTGTGCCAAGCAGATGAGGGCAACACTCGAGGGATGGGAGACCAACAAGGGAAAAAGAACTTGGGCCCCAGTGACTTTTGGAGCAGAGAGGCCATTCTGGTTCAGATGTTTATACATGAGAGCAAAATAAACATCTATCTTGTTTCAGTCATTTTGATTTTAGGGTCTCCACTCCACACAACTAAAATGATGAAATTTAATTCACCCAGGAGCCCATAAAGACAAAAAGAGGGTTGCCTTTAAGCAACATCGGCTTCCTTTTCTGTGTGCTAATAGAATTCAGTTGCTATCTCTTTTCTTACTTTCTGCCTTGCCCCAGCTAGGTCTGCCTTTTCCTCAGGGCAGCTCCACAAACACTGCCCCTGGTCACCCAGCAACCCTGAGAGGTTGGATGACCGTGGATCGCAGCCACTTGGCAGATGAGCAAACTAAAGCCCAGATCATCCATCTTGCTCTTGCAATCTCTTGCTTAATAACCTAACTTCCTTAACTGACTGGGCTTTGGGAAAGCAAGGATCACGTCTGTGTGTGTTTGCTATTCTAGCGAATAAAATAATCCCTCATTACGAGGTGGGAGAGGGGGATTTGCAGAGCTCAAGCTGGAATTGTGGTTTGCAACATGGTACACTTTCAAATGCAAGAATTTTTGACAGCACATTGGAGGTGTTAAGAGGTTCAAAAAAAAAATCTAAATAAGCCAGCAGTAACCACATGAGTCACTATGGGGTGTCCTTGCATGACTGTGAGGCCCCCAGAGCAGACTGCTCTTGATTCCTTTTGTGCCATGTTGCTTTATGGGTTTGCTTTTTGGAGCCTCTTAGTCACAGGCACACTTACTGTGAGATCAGTGGATGCTCTGTCTTTCTTCGATGCCAGCCTGATAGCCACCTCCTTACTGATTACAATCTTTTCTACCTCTGGTCATACACCTACCCAGTCTTCTGGGAATTGAGCTATTCCTTAAGCAGGTTCTAGGGGAGACCAGTGGTTCTCAATGGGGGCTGATTTTGCCCCCTGGGGACATTTAACGAGGTGAAGGCATTTTTGCTTATCACACCTGGGTGGGGGGGGGGGGCGAGGGCAGATGCTATTGGCGGGTAGTAAGTAGAGGCCAGAGGCACTGTCAAACATTCTACAATGTCTAGGACAGCCCCTACAACAAAGAATAGCTCATCCCCAAATGTCACTATGCAGAGGTCGAGAGACTCAGAATTTTCAGCCTTTGGGGATGGGAGCCTCAGCAGAAGCTGCAATTAGCAGGGAAAGCAGCAGCCCTTCTGTGGTCAGAACCAGCCCCTCCAAGGCTCCGATCACGCATAGGCCTCCTTGTCAGGGCAACCCTGGGGACAGTCACCCCTAATGGGCAGTGACCGACTTAGCTTCTGCTTCAGGAAGTGGCCTGTGAGTCACCCTGACTTACCTGTAGCTGGCAGAAGTATCAATGGCATGACATTGCCCGCATGGCCATTTGAAAGCTGTATCAAGAGGTAAACAACAAAACAAAAAATCCTCCAGGAACTACCTGCTCTTTGGACCAATAATTTCTTTCCTAGGAATAAAGCCAAAGTGAATAGTTGGAGAAACACAGAAAACTGTGTTGAGGGATATTCATTGCATTGCTATTTACAGTAGCAGTAAACCAGTAGGGAATTTTAACATGACATAGCGATACGTCCATATGATAGAATGTTTTGCATTCAGGGTTGCATTCAGCTGCAAGGAACTGAAAATGCGACCATGTGGATTGAACACATGAGTTTATTTGTCACCCAGTAACAGGTGACAAACAGGCAGCTCCAAGCTGGTGCAGCAGCCCCAGGATGTTATGAAGAAACCACATTTCACCGAGTTTCCTGCTTTCATCCTTAGGTCACCGGATGGTTGCTGCTCCTCCAGCTATGACTTCGGTTTTACCAGAAGACCCACCCAGTGAGTTCTGCTTTCATCTATTGGCCACAACTGTGTCACATGGCCACCCCTGTCTGCAAAGCACTCTGGGAAGGTAAGACTTTTTGACTTTCCAGTTTTGTTTTGTTTTAGTTAATCCTCACCTGAGGATATATTTCCATTTATTTTTAGGGAGAGTAGAAGAGAGAGGGAAAGACAGAAACATCGATGTGAGAGAAACATCGATTGGTTGTCTCCTGCACGAACCCTGACCAGGGCCCGGGCCAGGGAGGAGCCTGCAACCGAGTTACATGCTCTTGACTGGAATCGAACTTGGTACCCTTTGGTTGACACTCTTATCTACTGAGCCAAACCAGGGCGACTTTCCAGTTTTTTAAATAAGTAAGTTAAGAGAGTAGGGGTGGGTCACCAGACAGAATGGCTGTTGAGTAGCTAATGTGCTGTGTCTGCCACAACAAAGCTGACTAGAAATTTTTAGGTAATATGAAAAACTTCAGGCCTTGTAAAAGTTAGCGGGGGAAAAATGGATACAAAACAGTAGCTATACTATTTTAAGTTCTAAAACAAATTATATTTTTATTCCCCCCAGTTTCATTGAGATATAATTAACATATAGCATTGTATTAGTTTAAGGTATACAACATAATGATTTGATTGCCACAATAAGTTTGGTTAATATCCATCATCTCACATAGTTACAATTTTTCTTCTTTTGATGAGGACTTTTAAGATCTACTATCTTAGCAACTTTCAAATAAAAAAATACAGCATTGTTAACTATACTCACCACGCTGTACATTACATCCCCAGGGCTCATTTATTGTATAACTGAAGTGTGTACCTTTTGAACTCCTTCACCCATTTCATCCACCTCCAACCCCCACTTCTGGTAACCAGCAACCTGTTCTCTGTTTCTATGAGTTCATTTTTTTTTTTTAGATTCCATATACAAGTGAGATTATACAATGTTTGTCTTTCTCTGTCTGACTTACTTCACTAAGCATAATGGCCCTCAAGGTCCATCCATGTTGTTGCAACTGGTAGAATTTCCTTTTTTTTAATGGTTGAATAACATGCCATTGTGTATATGAGTACATTTCTTTCTCCATTCGCCTGTTGGTGGACATTTCAGTTGTTCCCATGTCTTGACTATTGTGAAGGATGCCACATGGACATAGGGTGCAGATAGCTTTCTGAGGTAGTTATTTGGTTTCTGTTGGATATATACCTACGGGTAGATTAATGGATCATATGGTAGTTCTGTTTTTGATTTTTAGAGTTTTATCAGGAAAAAAATCTGGGAGAATATACATGGAAATATTAACAGATACTATGGGGATTTATATATATTTAAACTACCTTTTAAAACAAAAGGAGTTATATATATACTAGAGGCCCAGTGCAAGAAATTCGTGCACAGGGGTGGGGGGCTGTCCCTCAGCCCAGCCGGCACCCTCTCCAATCTGGGACCCCTCGACATCCCTCTCACAATCCAGGACTGTTGGCTCCCAACTGCTCGCCTGCCTGCCTTCCTGATTGCCCCTAACCACTTCTGCCTACCAGCCTTATCACCCCCTAACCACTCCCCTGCCAGCCTGATCGACGCCTAACTGCTCCCCTGCCAGCCTGATTGCCCCTAACTTCCCTCCCCTGCAGGCCTGGTCACCCCTAACTGCCCTCCCCTGCAGGCCTGGTACCCCCCAACTGCCCTCCCCTGCAGGCCTGGGTCCCCCCAACTGCCCTCCCCTGCAGGCCTGGGTCCCCCCCAACTGCCTTTCCCTGTAGGCCCAGTCGCCCCCAACTTCCCTCCTCTGTTAGCCTGGTCACCCCTAACTGCCCTCCCCTGAAGGCTTAATCGCCCCCAACTGCCCTCCCTTGCAGGCCTGGTACCCCCCAACTGCCCTCCCCTGCAGGCCTGGTACCCCCCAACTGCCCTCCCTTGCAGACCTGGTCCCTCCCAACTGCCTTCCCCTGCTGGCCATCTTGTGGCAGCCATCTTGTGTCCACATGGGGGCAGCCATCTTGTGTGTTGGAGTGATGGTCAATTTGCATATTACTCTTTTATTAGATAGGATTTTTTTAATTCAGCAAATCTTTATCTATCAAAAAAATCTGAGGTTAAACATCCTCCCAGACTCATGGACTGCTGGGCTTTGAGGGGGTGGCCATGGGCATCAACATTCCCAGGAAATGGGCTGGGCTGGGGGATTCCAGAAGACCTTCCATGACCTCTGACCTCTGCCCCTGGCTGTTCCCGGGAGTCCTCTCTTAGAACTCCACTCCTGTGTCCTGTCCACAGACTGTGGTGCCCTGCAGAAAGGCCTCTCACTAAGCTGTGGTCAGGCAGTCCACCAGAGGGAAGAAGAGTGGGAATGAGGAACACAGGCAGGGTTACCCTTCTGGCCTCGGCTGGGGCTACCTTGAGCTGAATGAATGGAGGAGGAGCAGGCAGGAGAGGTGGGGTGGACAGTGCTGTCGGGGTTGGAGACCTGGGTCTGCACCTCACCTCTCCGAGCCCTAGTAGAAAGGGGATGATGATAATACTTAATACTAATAACAGTGCGACAAAGAGGTCACTCTCATTGAGCACGTCTCGATGCTGCATGCAGTTCTCTACCACTCACCTAAGGCTCACAACTCCCTGAGGAGGATGCTCTTTCTGTTTCCATGTCATGCAGAACCTGCACGAGGCAGCGGAACAGTGGCCTGTGTGCTCTGGAGCTGCGCAGCCTGGGTTCAAGTCCGCCACCCATTAGCAGTATGACTGGGAAAGTGAAGTGCTCGGTGCCTCGGTTTCCCCTCTAGAACATGGAGATAACAACAGGACCTGCATCATAGGATTATTGTGGGGCTTAAGTGGATTAGCACACATAAAGAGCCCTGCACAAGGTCTGGCCAGTAGCAAACTCTCAGTAAAATGTCAAGCTCTATTAATATAAAGTTTTGCAGAGCTTAAAAGGAATAATGTACATAAGACAGCAGGAACATTGAAGGCATCCAGTAAATATGTCTCCTGGGATATGGATAATACCTGCTTTCCTCACTCCTGTATTTGACACACAAGGAAACAGAGGCCTGGAGAGTGACAAGGGAATTTCCAGCAGTCACACAGTGAGAGTGGGCCAATCTAGGACCTGAATGCAGGTCTCCTGGCTTCTAGCAAAAACTCGGGATACACACTGCAAACCTTCCTAGAAAACTTAAAGAAGGCACAAGGGGACTTGGCAAAGCCTCTGGCGGCTGAGGCCTCATACCACCCCCGGGTGGGAAATGGGCCTCAGGAAATGCCACCCCGTGGACCCTTCCTTTCATGAGGCCTCCCCCCAGTTCCTCCTTAGCCTCAGGCGGCCCTTCCCTGGGGATGGACCAGGTGTCCCTGAGCCATCCCAGACCTGGTCTCTCCTGGCACGAAAGGAATGCTTCTTGCTGCACTCGGGTCCCTGAGCAGTTGCTGACTTTTGTTCACATCCTGCTCTCTTGGGCTTAGGGGCTTCATTTCGATGACAGTCCTAGAGCCCCACCACCTGGCCTTTCTCAGTGGCCTGGCCAGGGGGCCAGGTGGAAAGTGAAATTCAGCAGCTGTAGGCATCAACGGCACCAAACTGATGGTGAGGGAGAAGCTCTGAGGAAGCCTGCATCTGCCTTTAGCCCGGGCCTGGGCCCTCTCCCCACCCAGGACTGGCAGCCACAGGACCAGCCTCCTCTGGTGGGCCACATGGCCCCGTGGTGTGTGGTTTCAGAGCTGCCACACACATTCTTTACCTGTTCTAGGCAGTCTCTGAGGTTGGTTAGACCAGGCCCAAGATGCGTTTGGGTGGACAAATGGAAATAAATGTGGCATGAAGCTGTTTTTAGCATTTTGGGAAGCTGATCAGAAAGCCAATATTTAACCCAAAGGAAGAGTACCAGGTTACCTAAGGCAGTTTGGCCTTTGGCTGAAATTTTACCAACTCTTTGTGGTACCAGGGTTAGTCCCTCCTGGTCACCAGTGCTGATTGGTGTTGATGCCATCATCGGATTCCCAGGAGACTAGAGGGTGGGGGGCAGGATTGGGCAGGACTGGGAGGGGGGTATTCACCCCTGTGTAGGCCTATGCTCTTCTCAGAAACAGAATGGCAGGGAGGGCTTGGTGGGGGGGCGGTTGCTCCTTCCCCAGCTCTGCTGTGCTATACGCTCACAAGCTGGGCTCTCTTCTCAGAGTTTGGATTTTGAAGGTACTTCTTGTAGATGGAAAGTACGGGGCCTTCTCAGGGGTAGAGGGGCATAGGCTCTGAGGCCGACAGAAATGGTTCCCGTCCCACACTGCCACTTGCTACAAGTGCGACATTGAGGAGGTTATTGAACACTCTGTGCCTCAGTTTCCCCACCTGAGGATAAAACAATGCCCCACCTCCCTGTGAGGATTAAAATAATTTAGCTAGAATATGACGTGGTAAGGATGGGTGTCGTGACTCCCTGTTTTCCAGGTGCGGTCCTTAGGGTCTCTTGCGAGCCAAACAGCATGCTAGGTTGTGGCCAGAGCGGTGTGGGACAGGGCCTTCGCCCTCTGCCGTGTGCCTGGGGAGTCCAGACCACATGAAGACAGTGAAGGTGTGAGACAGCGCCTGGCAGCAGTGGGCCAGATGATCCCTGCTGGCACCGGGATGCTGTGGTCAGAGATAGGCCAAGGCAGGCCCCGCCCCCTGCCAGTGCCTCCTCCTTCGGACTGGCTTCCTTTCCCAGCACTGGCTCCTGGACACACAGGCAGCGGAGATCTCTTCTGTTTCTGGACATGGTAGGGTTTGGCTCTGATGCCCGGGATGATGACCATCATTTTGGGGGGCAGCCTGGGGACAAGGCGATGTAGAGAATGGGTGAGCAGAGAGTGGGGAAGCACCTGGCTCTCACTGTGCCTTCCCACTTTCCCACATTTGCACAGGCCTTTCCTGCCACCTGGAATGCCGTCTCCTAGGCTCAGTTTGTGTAAAGCCTAGCTGTGGTTCAGGGCTCAGTTCTGGCACTCACGGATCTCCTCGCAGAGGGACCACTGGGCTCCTAGAGCATCTCCCCCCAAAACCCGTACCCTAGACATTCTCAGAATGTCTGCATCCAGCTCTGATGCTCTCCTGCACCGAGGGCATGGGCTGTCCAGTACACTTCCCCCTTCCCAGGGGCTGCATTTAACCTGGCAACCCTCCCGGGAAAGAGGGTGAGAGTGGCTGTCCCAGAGCAGGAGGGTTGGGACTTTCACTGATGCTGTTTGCCAGCCTGGGAGGGTGACCTCTAGAGGTGTTGGCCACCATGTTCCCCCAGGGCAATGGCTGCAGCCTGGGTGCTTGAGAACATGTCTGACTAGGGAACGTTTTCTTCCACTTCCAAGCCACTTTCCTGCCCAGACTCTGCCCATGGGCCCCCGGGTGGGGCACCGAGGTGCATCCCAGCCTCCTCTACAGTCCTAGCCGTAGCTGATGGAGGCTGACAGGCTGCCTAAAAACACGCAGCAGCCTGACGCCCCGCTAATCTCCGCATCATCTGTGGGCGAACGTTTCCAACAGAGGTGGAGGAGACGATAAAAAGCGCAGTGTTCCTGCACGCAGCACTTCTAGTGAAGCGTGTTTGCATGGTGATTCACATCAGCACAGTTTTAATATCCATAAACCCTCGCCGGCAAGGATGGGAGCAGCCTTGTGCCAAAGCTTTGCAAACGTGCTGGACCTCGGGCAGAGCGGCCAGTGAGCAGGCGGGCTGGCAGTCTTGCCGGCTGCGTTCCTCCACACACTGTGTGCCAAATGCGATGTCCATGCCCCCGCCCCTCTGGGGTTTCCTGAAGGCTCTGTCCCAGCTCCTCCGAGTTCCCGCACCGTGGCCAAAGCTTATCCAAATAGCCATGCTTGGAGTTTGCTCCCAGGGTAAAGTTCCTTACCCAGAGTTGGACTAACAGCTTCCCTCTGCTTGACTGATGGGTCCGATGGTCAAAGGACCCTGCCGCCCAAAGATGGTGGGGATCCCAGGTGCTGGCCCACAGACTATCCCAGGCATGGTGAGGGGGCCAGGGATGGTCCAGGAGGCAGCACTTGGTTGTCAGTCTTCCTATAATGTACCCAGAAATGCGCAGGGAGCAGAAGTTGCTACCAAAACCAGTAAAACCTGGTCCCTGGTCTGAAGGAGCACTCAAGCCAGCTGAAAAGAAGGACTGAACAAATCGAGAGGACAGTTGTAGGGCAATGTGTGGTATGGGAAGAGAATGGCATAGTCCCCAAATTCAAGGAGTGGGTTGGTCACTGAGGTGATCAAAGAAACCTTGTGGAGGGAGGGACGTTTGAAGGCTGGGCCACTTTCCAAGGTTGAGGTTGAGGCGTGGGGCTCAGTTGCTGAGATGGGCATCAACCAGTGGGATCCTTGGCGAGTGTAAAACCTGGGGGGAAGGGATGGTGATAATAAGGGGGAAATTCCAAGCCTAAAGCTCCGAGGATAGAAATAGAGAACACACCCGGCAAGACTGTCAGCTCCCCGAGGAGCTACTTGTTGGGTTTGGTTCAGTTTGGACACCAGGCTCTTTCCTGTAGCGTCCAGGCAGGCGCAGCTGGACCAGGCATCCTCCTTAACAGTGCCTGGAGAGACGGGCTCTTTAGGTCGAGACTCTACACACACACACGTGGTGTGGTTGGGAGTGACTGAACAGTGTGCCATGGGTTAGCTCCCAGTGGCTCAAAGCGAGTTTATGTCAACACCCAGATCTTCCTCAGCAGGAACTGGTGGCCTTGAACTAGCAAGGCCTAGAAAGGAGCTCTGGTTTGGTCTGGGCAAGAGGTCTTATCCTCCAACGTTCGCTGACCCTCTTTAGTCTGTCCTGTGACAATTTGTGCTCAGATTGTAGCATCTGGAGGTGTTAGGATGTTTATTATTTCTGCAGATCGTTCTCCAGCCCTGCTAACGAAGTTGTTTGAAGTTTCCCTCAAGTATGGCGTGATCCCAGGGAAGGAAGTGTCCAGGTTCCTGGGTTTGGGCTGGGAAGGCACCCTTCCATGGTGGGCTTTCCTGGACCTCCAGGTCACTCAGCAATACTCCCCACCCCACCCCACTCTTCCTCCCCACATTTTCTGTATCCTACTTTGGGTGGGAGGGAGTGAGGAAGTAGGTGGCCGGGGCCTGAAGAGTTGATTCTGAATGCTGAGGTGGCACCAGAGGACCCTGGGGACCTGCAGGGAATAAAGGGAGAGGAAGGGGAGGCCCTTTCTTGGTTCTTGTACAGGCACAGTTCAGCCACTTACCCCTGGGGAGGTTGGAGATGGGGGAATCTGGACCCCTGGAGACCCAGCAGCTCTTTCCCCCTAGGGTGGGGAGACCCAAGAAACACAACTCTGGACTTAATGCCTGGGTAACATCAACATTAGCAACAGATGGTTAAATAAAAACAGACACCAAAACAGTAATATTTCAAAAATTTGGAATGAAAAAAGGACACCTCTCCTCAATCTCTGGTAGGCAAAGTTCTCTTAGTAACAGACTTTCTCTGACTCTCCACCAACCCCATCATGCAATGTTTCCATTTCCATATAGACATTCCAAAGGGATGATAATAATCCCCAGCATCTGTTATTTTAAGTCTCTACTCCAAAGAGTTCATCATGATGTGAATTGTGGTACTACTTGTGCTCAGTGGATGTAGAAAAAGTATTTGATAAAATTCAGCACCAATTTATAATAAAAACTCTAATCAAACTGGGAATATAAAGGAAGGTCCTCAATCTGATAAAGGGTATCTACAGAAAAACCTATACAGCTAACCTAAAAACCCCTGTAACATACTTAGTGTTGAAATATTGGGCACTTTCCTTGTGAGGTTGAAAGCCAGACAGGGGTGTCCACTATCACCACTTCTTTCACTATTGCACTCGGGAGCCTCGGCAGTGCAAGAAGACGAGAGGATTCGCAGGCAAGAAGTAGACAGATCTCTATTTGCAGGTGAAATGATTACATATTGGAAAATCCAAAAGAATTTACAAGCAACTAGTGTAATTAATAAGTACATTTAGTAAGACCCCTGGATATAAAGGCAATATACTAAAATTATTATATTATTTCTTCTTCTTCCTCCTCCTCCTCTTACTCTTCCTCCTCCTCCCCATCCTCTTCCTCCTCCTCTTCCCCCTCCTCCTCTTCTTCTCAGCAAAGAAAATAATGGTTTCTTTAAGGAAATGGTACCAAGCTTGGTTATTTATATTTCTATAACTAGTAACCAGAAATTGGAAAATGAAATTTTAAAAGTGGTACTATTTATGATTGCATCAAAAAGTAAATATCTAAAATAAGCCTAATTAACAATGTATAAAACCTCCACACTGAAAACTATAAAAATGTTGAGAAAACTTAAAGAAGACCTAAATAAATGGAGAGATGCTTCTTGTTTATGGATTAGGAAATTCAATATTATTAAAATGTCAGTTCTTTCCAAATTGATCTATATTTAATTCAACCCCAGTCAACTTTCCAACAGAATGTTTTGGGGCTAAATATTGACAAATTAATTTTTAATTTTATATAACAAAGCAAAAGACCTAGAGTAGACAAGCAATCTTGAAGAATAAGAACAAAATAGGATTTTCACTTCTAGGATTTAAGACTTACTATAAAGCTGCAGTAATTAGGACAGTGTAGTATTGGCATAAGGATAGACAAATAAGCTAATGGAACAGGAGAGAAAAACCCAAAATATAGTTTTTTGATTTACAACAAAGGTGCGACTGCAATGTGGTGGGGGAAGGATTGTGTTTGCCACAAATGATGGTAAAGCAATTGGATATCAGTAAACAAAACAAACAGAACAACCCAACCATATTAAGTCTTCCAATCCATGAATGTAAATGTTTTTCCATTTCTTTGTGGGTTTTAAAATTTCTTTCTACAGTATTTTGTTGCAACAAAACAAGTTTTCAGTATATAAGTCTTTCACCTCCCAGGTACGTTTATTCTTCAGTATTTTATTCTTTTTGGTGCTACTGTAAATGAAATTGTTTTTAACATTTCCTTTTCAGATAGTTTGTTGTTAGTATATGTTGATTTTGTATCCTACAGCTTTACTCCATTCGTGTATTCTAATAGTATTTTCATGGAGTCTTTAGAATTTTCTGTATAAGACCATGTCATCTGCAAACAGGGACAATTTTATGTCTTCCTATTCTATTTGCATGCCTTTTATTTATTTTTTTTCTTGACTAATTTCTTTGGCTAGGGCTTCCAGGATTATGTTGAATAGAAGTGGTGAGAGTCAGCATACTTGTCTTGTTTCTGATCTTAGAGGAAAAGCTTTAAGTATTTCACTATTGAATATGATGTTAGCTGTGGGCTTTTCAGATGTAGCCTTTATTATGTTGAAGTTTTTAAAAATATATGATAAAGATACAGTAATCAAAACAGCATGGTACCGGCATAAAAACAAAAATATAGACCAATGAAACAGAATCCAGAATCCAGAAATAAATCCATACATTTATGGTCAGGTGATCTTTGACAAGGGTGCCAATAATACATAGTAGGGAAGAGATAGTTTCTTCAATAGATGGTATTGGGAAACTGTATATCCACATGTAAAAGAATGAAATTGACCCTTATTTTACACATACATAAAAATTAACTCAAAATGGATTAAAGACTTAATAAGGCCTGAAATTAAAACTCTAAAATAAAACAGGGAAAAATCTTCATGACATTGGTCTTGGCAGTGGTTTCATGGATACAACCACAAAAGAGAAGGCAACAAAAATAAAATAAACAAGTGTGATTACATCAAACTTAAAAGCTTGGAGAAAATATTTGCAAATTATATATTTGATATGGGGTTAATCTCAAAATACATAAAGTACTATAACTCAATAGCAACAAAAATAATAACCTGGTTAAATAATGGGTTTAGGACTTGAAGAGGGCACACAAATGGTATATGAAAAAAATGCTCTACATCACTAACCATCAAAGAAATACAAATCAAAACCACAATGAGATAATACTTCACATTTGTCAGGATGGCAGTTGTCAAAAAACAAGAGACACAAGTATTGGCGAGAATGGGGAAACTGGAACCCTTGCAGACTGTTGTTGGAAATGCAAAATGGTGCAGCCACTATGGAACATAGTGTGGAGGTTCCTCAACATGAAAAAAAATGAAACCAGTGAACTCACTTCTGGGTATTTATGCAAAAGAATTGAAGATGTCAAGGAGATATTAGCACTCCCATGTTTGCTGCAGCGCTATTCACAATAGCCCAGATGTGGAAACAATATACATGTCCACCCACAGGTAAATGGATAAAGAAAACGTGATGCATACATACAATGGAATACTAGTCAGCCTTCAGAAAGTTCTATACCATGCGACAACATGGATGAACTTTTGAGGACATCATCCTAAGTGGAACAAGCCAACCACAGAGAGACAAATACTGCAGGATTCCATTTATCTGAGATATCTAAAGTAGCCAAATTCATAGAATCAAAGGGTGGAATGGTGGTTTCCAGGGGCTGGGGCAGAGGCGAAGGGAGGAGTTACTAATCATTGGGCATAAAGTTTCAGTTAGGCAAGACGAGTAAGTTCTAGAGGATTGCTGTACTACAGTGTACCTGCAGTCAATAAGACCATATTGTACACTTAGAATGTTGTTAGGAAGGTAGATCTGATGTTAATTGTTCTTACCAAAATTAAAAAGCACACAACTTTTGTTTTTAAGGGAACCCCAGGGGAAAATAGCATTGGGTGGCCACTGTCCCCCTCATCTGAGGTCTTGGGAGTTGGGAATGTGATCCTGGGCTGGAGTGTCCGATTGGGTGAGGGAAAGGATGATGGCTCCCTCCCCTCACTCCCTCCCCCCCCCCCCCACAAACAACCTCCCACCTACACAGGGAAAAATAAGAACCAGAAGCCCCAGGCACTCCCGGGAGGTCTGGTCCTGACAGCTTCCTCCCGGAACAATGAGCTGACACTGGATAGTCTGCAATCACCCGCCAGTTACTCTTCCTGTCCCGGCTCAATCAGCGTGTCAGGGCCCGGGACAGGAGGTGGGGTCTGTGGATGTGCAGGTTCCGGTTGGACAGCCTCAGCCCCCTAAATGCATTCCAGCTCCCCAGGTTCCGAACCAATTGCTTTGCCTAACTGTTTTTAGAGGGATGTTAACAAAAAAAAAAAAAAAAAAGGTGGCCCACTGAGTTCATTGGTTTCAGTTTCCTTTGCCTGAAGATGACATGTGCTGTGTTTGTGCTGGTGGTCTCCAGCGCTGGGGCGGCTGCTGTCACAGGCTGGTTGGGAGAGAAGGGGTGACTGCTGGAGAATGTCTGCTGGGCCCTGCAGCTCAGTCTTCGCTTCCCAGGGCTGGTATAAGCCTTACATCATACTTCCAAGTCTCTGTCTGCTCTGTGCTGGCTGCTGGAGACAGCAGTGAAGGGACACAGTCCTTACCCGCTAGGAGCTCACAGCTGAGTGGAGATGAGCATGCCGGCATCACAAGCAGTAGCAGGGTGGGAGAACACAGTGGGTTGTGGGGAAGGCACCTGCCTCTCTGGTTAGTGTGACAGAGCTCTGGCTGGGGCGCAGGACCCCTGGGTTGTAGACCTACATCTGCTGTTTTTTGTACATCACTGAACAAAGTGAAATCCATCTTGTATGTTCTGATGGCCTGTTGTCACCTATGTAAAGTGAGAGAAGACTGGGCTGACAATCCCATAGAACCATTATGAGGGGCAGAATCAGCTGCGAAGGTGCCTGGGGCAAGGGGGTGAATGTGGCTTAGGTGCTGAGGTTGATGGTTGTTCTGTTTGCCGCTGCCAGTGAACAAAGGGCCACGACTTGGGTGTTGTGCTTGCAGAAACCAAACCTTGAACTTCTTTGTTAGTCTGAGTGGACCCAGAGTCCTTCCGAGACCACTCTCAACACAGACACAGCCCTGTTGCCCCTCAACATGAAGCTGTGATTGGGCAACGCTGGCGGTGGCCTGGCTGTCTAGATGGAGCCCTCCTGGGGGCAACTGGGGGCAAGTGCACGTGGGTTCAGGCTGGATGGCGGTGCCCACCGCGGGGATGGAAGCTGCGAGCGGGGACGGGAGGGGCTTTGCAGTTGTACAGGACGAGTCCTCTCCTGTAACTCTCCTACTTCATAGTGGGGCCCGTGCTTGTTTCCGTTCACTCTCCCTGCACGTTGCATGAGCATTGGAATGTCCCTGCCTGGATGCAGCAGGTTCGGAGGAAGCTGGAGTTGGAGGGTCACAGGGTGAACAGTGCTCCTGAAGTGGCAGCATGAGGACCAAGGCACCTGGAGAAGGGCGACTGTCGGGTCACAGTGGTCAGGACGCAGGGGCCAGCTGTCCCCTCTCAGGATGCTGTTCTGTAGCCATTGGAACCCCTGCTGTTTTGTACCTTTCCTCCCTCTTTTTTCCTTTCTCTTCTCTTTATTTCCCTCCTTTCTTCTGTCTTCCTCTCTCTCCTCTCAATCCCAACTCTGCACGGTCTCCCATCTGCTCCAGGTACAGTCACCCAAAGGCAGCAGCACAAGCATCTGTTCCCACCTTTACTCATTACTACGGTGCTTTCTTTACAGCCTTGATCATCAGTATAATAACGCCCTTAAAATCTTCGTCTGCTAATTCCAACATCTGTGTCTTATCTCATGCACATTGGACATGTATTCCTGTTCTTCATATATGTTGACTAATCTTTTTTTATTGTATCCTGGACATTGTGAGTGTAATATTGTGGAGGCACTGGGCTTTGTTATAGTCTATGGAGAGTGTTGATTTTTTGTTGCAGCTGGTAATTAACTTGATTGGCCTCAAACGCAAACTCTGTTTCTGAGGCAACAATGCAAATCTCCCTGAGTTCTCTCACCCGCAGGTGGCTTTGAGCCTGCCCCGTGAACGCTGGGTCAGCACTCACTGGAGGGTTGACAGTTTATGCGTAGAATTCAGGGCTCATTTTCTTGGGCTCTCTCCTTTCTAGAATTACCCTTTCACTTTCCAGCAGCTAAGGTGTCCCCAAGCTTTCTCCTTTGGTTTTTTAACCCAGAAAAACTGAGGGTTTTTATAAGAGCTTTAGTCCCCCACACGGTGCTCTCTGCTCACTGTCTGCTTAAGCTGACTGGGAACTGTGTTCAAGTAAAAGCCTTAAAAATGGGAGCCTGTTCCCCATCCCTTATTCCAAATATCAACTCCCATTCAGAAACTGCCTTTGTTCATTCTCCAGTGACGTTAGATAATTGTATTTTTAATTTTGTCCAGAGTTACTAGTTACTATCACTGGGAGGATTGGCCCGATAGGAGTTTACTTGGCCATAGCAAATGCAGAACTTACTTCTGTTTTCCTGTTCCATCATCTTTGGCCTTCTTTTTCAAGATTGCCTCATGGTTACAAGATGACTGCTGTGGCTCAAGCCATCATGTTAACATTCCAGGCTGGGAGAAGGATTAAAGGGAAAGGGCAACATGTGCTTTCCGGTTGCATCAGTCACCCTTTGAAGAGTTTCCCCATAACTCTCCCTTAACAACTTCTACCTACATCCTATTGGTCAGAATTTAATTGCAAGATTAGGAATGAGATATGATTATTAAGCTGGACACATTGCTATTCCCAACAGAATTAGAGCTAAGTTAGAAAAAGAAAAAAAAAGAAAAAAGGAGAGAGAATAGCTTTCAGGAGCTAGAGACTATCCCATTTCATAGGGACATTATGAAGATTAAATGCATTAATACATGTTAACTGCTTAGTACAACTCCTGGAACATAGGAAGCACTCCTTTAATGTTGGTTTTTCTATTGCTGTATGTTTCACAATAGACATAAGCCCGGAACATGATGCAAGTCCCGAAGAGAGACACCTAGCCCGGCTAGGGATGGATGGGTGACAGGGACGACTTCTTGGAGACAATACCGCCCCAGCCAAATCCGAAAGACAGAAAAGTGTTAGCCAGGGAGGAGAGGAAAGGAGTCCGGGCAGCAGGAGCAGCACGGAGTGAAGGCATGGCCGTGAGAAACGGCCTGTCCCGTGTTGGATGTACTAATGTTCCACATAAAGCACAGAATGCTGAGTGAAGAGGCGTGAGAGGCAGGCAAGACTCGGACATGGAAAGAAGCTGGTTGATCTCCAGTATCCAGAAAAGTTCCCAGCACGCAGTGGGAGACAGTTTCCTATGCGGTCAGGTAGGAGTCGAAGTGGAGCGTGCACATACACAGGCACGTACACACAGACAGACAGGCAGACAGACACACATACATACAGAACACCCTCCCCCTTCCCCCTAAGATTTACGTAACCCTTAGGCCTCCCACGGGAGAGAAGCCTGGCAGGAAGTGAGCCCTGTGGCCCAAGAGCTGCAGACCTCCCCCCTCTGGGAGTTCAAGGCAGAGGTGCGGAGCTGCGGGCCGGCTGGTCACTGTGGCCCCTGAGAGATCTGGACTCCTCCCTCCCCCATAACTCTTCCCAAAGATAGGAGCTTTCAAAAACACACTTGACAAGTTTGGTCAAACAGGAAGACAAGAGCTGATAGTGTGGGGAGGAGGCAAGGGCGGGAGCTTGCTGCCTGGGCCTTTTCCAGCCTTCTCTTCCTACCCTCAGGCGGGTCTGGTTCCAAACGCCCAGATCCCCTTGGACGTGGGCCTGGGCGGAGTGTGAGCACCTTTGCAGCTGCTGTGCTTGGGTCTGTGGGTTTCTCCTCTGCGTCTGCCCTTTGCCTGTGGACAAGGCATCCCCATAGTGTTAGCCAGGGACTTCCTTCCCCTCTTGTTCTCTTTCTGCTAGAAGCTTCTCCTGGCTCCTAATCTCTCTGTTTCTCCTGACCCCTCTGTGCACGTGGCCTGGCTCAGTTTAGTGCAGCTCACATTTATTATGCATCTAGGAGGTGCCAGGGCCCTCTCCTGGGCTCGATGAGCCCTGCCTGGGAGGTGGTAGTGGTGTGGTGGTGCTGGTGTGTGTGTGTGTGTGTGTGTGTGTGTGTGTGTGTGTGTGTGTGTAGGGTGAGTACTTGATATTAGGTATTTGATAATAGAACATAGTACATCTACCTTGTCTTCCTTTTACTGAGGAGAAATATTCTATGTCATGGCTCAACGGCACTTTTGCCCATTCTTTTATTAATGGGTATTTAGGTAGGTTCTGGGGCGTGGTCTTCACACAATGCTGCAGTAGTATGCCCTTATGTACCTCCTTTGCACACACCTGCGCATGGGTGAACGGCTCTAAGGGCCTGGCAGTGAGAGGGGCATACCAGGGGAGCCAATGGCAAGTGGCCCTTCGGAACAATTGAACCAACTTACACTCATATGAGCTCTGACTATTGCAACCCATATCCCTGTGTTCTCATCAGTACTTGACCTTATCGTGCATTTAAAACGTTATCAGTAGCCCTAGCCGGTTTGGTTCAGTGGATAGAGCGTCAGCCTGCAGACGGAAGGGTCCCAGGTTTGATTCTGGTCAAGGGCACGTGCCCGGATTGCAGACTCGATCCCCAGTAGGGGGCGTGTAGGAGGTAGCTGATCAATGATTCTCTTATCATTGATGTTTCTATCTCTCTCTCCTTCTCCCTTCCTCTCTGAAATCAATAAAAAAGAAAAAAATACGTTGTCAGTAGAATTATGTCTTTATTTGCTTGTTCCCTGCATTCAGAGTCCCCTTGAGGAGACTCTGAGCTCCTCAAGCTCAAGAACTATCCATGTCTTGTTTAACTTTAAGACTTTTGAAAAAATTCCATTTCTTCCTCTGTTGAGTTGGAAAGGTTAGCTTTCATTTTAGTGGTTACTCTTACAAACTTCAGCAGATACCTTTAATGCTGAAAGATAATCACCCTTCCCTCATCTCCCATGTCTTACTATTATCATTGTCCACTAATTCAGTTTCAAATGATCTTTTGTCCCAATCTGAGCCATTATCATTTAATGGAACCGATGCTTGTTTAGCTTTGTATACATATTTACTATTTTTTTTTTATCTCAATTCCATCTTGTCCAAGATCTTTCTGGAACCATTTTTCTTCTTTTGGTCCTTTAGTGAAGGTACATGGTAATAAACTCAGTTCATTGTCTGAAAGGCTATTGTCCTCTTATTTCTAGTTTTATTGAGGTCTAATTGACAATTAAAATTGTATATATTTAAGACGCACAACTTGACGATTTGATATATGTATACATTGTGAGATGTTCACCATGATCAAACCAATTAACATATCCATCACCTCAATAGTTACTATTTGTGTATGTATTCTTTGCATGATGATAACTCTTAGCAAATTTCAAGTATACAATACAGTATTGTTAACTTTGGTCACATTGTTGTACATTAAATCTTCAGAACTTATCTTGCATAACTGGAACTTTGTACCCCTTGACCAACATTTCCCCATTTCTCTCCTCCTCTCAGCCCCTGGTAACCACAGTTCTACTCTATGTTTCTCTGAGTTTATTTTTTTATTTTTCTCTGAGTTTATTTTAGATTCCACATATAAGTGAGATCATGCAGCATTTGTCTCTCTGCATATGGCTATTCCACTTAGCATAATGTCCTCTAGGTTTATTCACGTTTTTGCAAATGGCAGGATTTCCTTCCTTTTTAAGGCTGAATATTTCATTGTGTGTATATATCCCACATCTTTTTTATCCACTCATCCATCGACAGCATTGTCCTCTTACTCTTTACCCCCCTAGAAAGTCTTTAATTTTCTGTTATGAGTCATTGCTTTTTGTAGCTTTCCCAAATAATTTTATAAATTTCATAATGTTTATATGCCTGACTGGGATCCATGAAATAACAAAGCACAGTTCCCCCTGCAAGGAAACAAAAGCATCAGACGTAATGCAAGGCTCTTTCAATTGTTTTACGTTTTCAGGAATAAGAGTGACTGTATACTCTTTTATTTATTAGATGGTAATTTGGTGAAATTTTCATAGAATTTTTCATGATTTATGGTTTTTCGTGATGTTTTCTTAGGCAACATTCCACCAAATTAGCTTTTCAAAAGTCATAGCACCATGTACAGCTTTAGCCTGACAGCAGTTTTGTTTTAAAATTAGAATCAGGCTGAATGTGGCTTTCTTTCTAAAGCTAAAATTTATGTTTTAAGTAGAGCTGTAAAACACTTATGTCCCGGGTTTTCATTACCTTTAATTAAAGAGTGATTACACTCTTGTTGAAAAGTAAAATTATGTATTAACTGATGAAACTTCGAGTTGTAATAAAAGTGAAAGAAAAGGGAAGGAAAAGAAACGTCTTTTTTGATGAAGGCTTTACAGGAATAGGGTTTGTATTTAATCAGAACGACTCTCTATGACCCTTTTCTGGTAATGAAGGCATGGTATCTTCACCTAAAAGAAGCAAGTGGAATTGTTAAATATTTTATTTTTTGTCATCTACTTACTATTACAACCCCAAGTAGGTATAGTGCATTAATTAATATGAAATACTTTAAAATATATTTATTTTTATTGATTTCAGAAAGGAAGGGAGAGGGAGAGATAGAAATATCAGTGATGAGAGAGAATCATTGATTGGCTGCCTCCTGCATGCCCCCTACTGGGGATCGAGCCCACAACCTGGACATGTACCCTGACTGGGAATCCAACCATGACCTCCTGGTTCTTAGGTCGACCACTGAGCCTGTATAAAAAGACCACATACTGCTAGACAGGATGTTGAAATGACTGGTGTGTAATGTTTTTAAGGCCTTCATTTTTGTCAACGTAAATTTCCTTTAATTATTTTCCATTTCCAGTAGGATTTCATTTTAAGGTTTAATGTACCAAGCCAGTATAAAGTTCTATATTCAGTAATTCTGGATTTCAAGTAATCTAAGATAAAAATGGAAATGTGAAATTTAGTTAAGAAAGTTAATTTTCTTCGTCTTTTATATCCAAGGCTTCATCCTCTTCATTATCATCTTCTGCTTACTGATTCTTTCTTAGTTAACAGGTAAGATACCTTTCCTGTTCCAGGTACACGCTTAGCTGACAGTGATCTCTGAAGAGGTGACTTAGAATTTGCTCTTGCAATATCTAGTCAAGATGAACAACCTGGTGGATATAGAGAATTTCAGAAAACCTCGAAATCTTCTTCAACAATCTTTTGTATATTTTGGTAGGCAGCAGTGTGGACCTCTAAAGCTTTGCTGTGAAATAACATTTGAATAGTTATACATTCTGAAAATATAGTCTTTAAATGCTTTATTTTCTGCTTTTCAAAATTGTCAATCATTTCTTCCAGATGATGAGTTGTTCAAGTAGCATCCATTGCAACTCTCGGTAAGTTCATTTCTGCCTGTGAAATAACATGTCAATCAGATGGATTTCACTGAGTTAATTGTTTAGCTTCTCAATTCCTTGCTGTTAATATTGCTTTTACCTCATCTCGTTTCATTTTTACATGGTTCCATAAGCTTTCAATGGTTCTACTGCTTTAGCTTTAACTATTTCATCCTCTGCCTGTTGATAATCCTGAAGCTTGGCAAACTCACCAGCACAGTGTTCCAGGCCCTGCTTTAAAGTTGGGGGGTCTCTCAGTGGGGGTGGGGGACCTTTTTTCTACCAAGGGCCATTTGGATATTTATAACATCATTCTCGAGCCATACAAAATTATCAACTTAAAAATTAGCCTGCTATATTTGGTCAAACATTTAATTAACTCACCCCGAATGCCTTGGCAGGGCCAGACCAAATGATTTCACGGGCCTTACATGGCCCTCGGGCCGGACGTTCCCACCCCTGGGCATGCAGAGGTTCACCAGGAGGTCTGCTTTGTCTCACCGTCTGGCAGTTCTCTGCACGTAAGCAGCAAAGCTTTGGCACAGCTCTTCTAGATGCTTCTCCACGTTTGTGACAGCATCTTGCAGTTGCTTGGTTTGAGCATCCCGGTTTTCCAAGCTGTGCCTCAACACCTTCCCTTGAGCACTGCCAGGACCCTGGACTGGGGCCAGGCTCGGGGCACTTGGGTGTGTGCTGGGATGCCCGCCGCTGCCATGGCGGGAGCCCGAGAACTGTCCTCTTATATTTGAGGGAGAGTTTAGCTGAATTTGGAATTTAGGTAGTTATTTTCCCTCAACATGCTGCAGATGTTAGTCCACTGCCTCTGGCTGCTCTTGTGGTTATTGGTCTGCTTGTTCTTTTATAAGCAATCTGTCTTTCCCCTGGGGCATTCTTAAAGGGTTTTCTGCAATTTCACTATGATGTGTCTACATGTGACTTCATTTTTACTTATCCTGCTGGGATTTCTTGTGATTCCTGAATCTGATGATTCATGTCCTTTGTCAATTTTGAAAAATTCTTACTCATTATTTCTCAAAGATGGCTTGTCCCTAAATCTCATCTTCAGGATCTCCAATTAGACATAATTTAGATCTTCTCATTCTATCATCCACGTCTCTTATATTTTTATCGCTTTATCTCTGTGTTGCCCTACAAGTAACTTCTTTAGATCTGTCTTGCAGTGCATGAATTCTCTATTTAACCAATTCCACTGTGCTTTCAATTTCAATGATTTGAGTTTGTTTCAAGGAGTTTTATCTATCTATCTATCTATCTATCTATCCATCCAGCCTGGTCATTTTTAGTGGTCTGTTTCTTGCTTGAATTTTCAGTTCTCTATTTTACTTTGTTCAACATTTTAAACTTACTTATTTAATATACTGTACCTAATTCTTCCTGTGTCTAAAGTCCGTCCAGGTATAATTCTACTATTGGTTGTTTCTGAAGATTCCCACTAGGGTTCCTCATGTGTCTTACACCTCTTTGATTGCGAGCTCCGTTTGACTCCCGTAGATCTCTAGGGACCTACGGGCCTGGATCGATGGTGTGCTCCTCCAGAGACAGTTAGCTTTAGCCTCTGCCAGGTGTTGCAGGGCACTGCTGGCCTGAGACAGCTTTAACTTCTTGGGATTTTCTGGACTGAGGAGATAGTATAAATTTGAATTCATATTTTCAGAGTTCAGGGCTATGAAGTCAGCAGAGTCTTCACTCTTTTATTTTCCTTTTCCCCACTTAGATACGAGCCTAAGATTAAATTACGGATCTAAAATGGTTGAGTTATCTTTTCTTCCTTTGATGGTGGGCAGATTTTTTTTTCTGGTCCATCTTTTCACTATAGCCCTCTTCCCTAACTCTGTGTTTGGGAGAGGAGTGGGATGGGGGACCCAATCACATATGCCACAGCCTTGTCTCCCCTGTTGCCCATAAACCCTGAGACTCCAGAGTCCTGGTGTCAGCAAATGCCCTGGAGCTGCCCTGGGGCAGCACTGGCCCTCCAGGCTGGAGGCCCATCTCCTCTTCACCTCTGACCTTTGGAGGGTCCTTGTTTTACTTATTGCAAGTTCAGCTCTGCATTTAAAAAGATTGTCTGAGCCTGGTCAGCATGGCTCAGTGGTTGAGCATCGACCTATGAACCAGGAGGTCGTGGTTCGATTCCCAGTCAGGGCACCTGCCCGGGTTGCGGGCTCAATCCCCAGTAGGGGATGTGCAGGAGGCAGCCGATCAATGATTCTCTCTCATCATTGACGTTTCTCTCTCTCTCTCCCTCTCCCTTCCTCTCTGAAACAAATTTAAAAAATATATAAAAAGATTGTTTGATGTGTTTCATCATACTGTTTTTAAAAAACCAGAAGTTTGTTTGTTTTAGAATATCAAATCCACAATATTACCAGGAGTAGAAATCCTTATCAGGATTTTGAAGTATGAGTAGGAGTTCAATACTAGCTATGCCCTAGTCTAGCACTCAATCACCGTGCCTGTAATTGTTTTATATTGAGGACATGTTGCTCAGCCTGTTTTAGCTCTTTGCAAATTCCTTGGACTTGGCACCTGGTTCTAAGCCAAGCCTGGCTGCCTGCAAAAGAGCATACGCATGGCTCAGCCCATCCTGATCCCATCCCAGGCTTCTCTGCCTGCATTTCCACCTTTGGCACAATTGCCATCACCATCCCAGGTGATGCTAAGTTCATGGCCCATCAGCACAGGAACGTGTCCTTATTATAGCCTTCCTGGCTGACAAGCTCCTGCCCTGACTCTCCCTTCTCCGTCTTTCTGGAGACATGGACCTTAGCCTCAGGACCCTGCGTCCCTGCTGGAAGGCCTGCCCTGCCTCCTTCTCACTCTGGGAGCCAGGCTAGTATCTGCAGATGTCAAGGAGCACTTGAGATATCATGCTTAGAGATTTGCTCTCTGGGGTTGCCCCTTCTAGAAAAGAGAACTGTTCATTTAATATTGACTATTAAGATGTTAGTGTGAATGAACTTATCGGACACTATAATAACGGCACTAGCTAGTGTTCATTGAGGTCCTTCAGTGCACTAAGCGATTTTTATTGAGGCTCCACACTGAGAGCAGAGATGGGGAGAGATCACGCTGTAGATGGAGATATGGCCTGGAGTCTGTTGCTGGCCAAGGGGGATGGAGATGGGCTCCCAGGTGATAGGGTTCATGAGAGCTCTGAGGGCTTGGAAAGGGAAGGCATCACTGGCAAGGGAGGGGGACAGATAGACATTCATAATTTATTCAGTCAACAAACACCCCTTGAGCACCTACTGACTGTCAGGCATTGTGCTGGGTGCTGGGGGTGCAGATAAGAATGAGGACTGGCCTCAGGGAGCTTAGAAGAGCCTGGCACAAGGCAAATCCCTGCACATCACCCAAGAACACCTAACCTAGTCCCTCACTGTACAGATGAATGAAATGAGGCCCAGAGAGGGGCGGGACTGGCTCAGGGTTGCACAGCAAGTACTTTAATCCCAGAGATAGTGAGGACGGCCATGAGGAAAGAGTCTGAAGTGAGGGAGGCCCTGCATCTCTCCACTTCCCTGGAAGTCCGTGTGGAGGCCTGGGGCTAGCCACAGACTCTGCTCCCCAAGAGGCAGCTGGGGTGGAAGGGATCCCTCCACTTCCCCTCAGTCCCCAGGCAGGGAGGGCCGCTGGCTGAGAGAGCCCTTCCTCTCCCCTCATCAAACCCCTGGGCCAGAGCCTTCTTTATCAGAGTCCAGCTGTGGCTGCCTCGGGCTTACTGGGAGGTGCTGGGGCTGGGAGCGAGGCTCAGGACGGGCTGACACAGGAGAAGAGATAATTTCAATCTGCAGCCTCCAGATTGAGGGAGAAATGTAAACATAGGCTGCAGAGCCAGCAGCATGGGGGTGGGGCGGGTGGGCAATGGGCACCCTGCTGGCCAGCCTTCCTCACAGAGCCCACTGTGAGGAGAGCTCGGGGTGATTTCCCATGACCTGGTCTTTCATGGGCATGTGAGGGAGTGGCTGCTTTGGCTGCGGAGATCTCTACAGGCCAAGCACGCCATCAGTGAGACTAAGTGGGGAGAGTCCTGGCCCGACACCAGACAGAGCTCCCTCCAGTCCTAGCTCCGTTTCACAGCCAGCTGTGGGACATCCTTGATTTCACTACACCTCAGTTTCCTCATCTGTAAAATGGGGACCATGTTAGAACCAGTTTCCTAGGGGTGCCTGATCTTTATTTGTTCTACAAATATTTATTGGGTACTACCTCAGTTCCAGACACCACTGAGGAACAGAACACAGAGCAGGGACTGTAGGTCCCCTCTCCTCAGTGCTAAGGGTGAGGTTTCCAGGAGATAATGTGGCCAAAATGCTTGCCAGCGGCCCTGGCACAGAGAAAATGGCCAGAAGATGGAACTATTGGCTGTGATGGTTGTTATCATTAGTTAGTTAATTTGAGCCAGTGCAGCCTGGTTCATCTCCCACCCTCCTCACCCCTTCACAGGCTACTCATGCTCAGCCTTCAGTACTTAGATGCTCCCTCCTACAGGAAGCCTCCCGGGATTTCCCGAGGCTGCATTTTCCCCCTCCCCACTTCACTGACCTCTCCCCGCTTCCCAGGCTTCCTTATGGCACTTTCAGGTAATGTGTCTCTGGGGACACCGATGACATGCTGAGAGGCACAGTGTCTTCCACGCATTCTTCAAGCTTTGGATTTTGTTTGTATCTCCCCCTACCCCCCAGTTATGGTAAAAAAAAATACTTGTTACTATCAGCTCCCCCCTCGGTGCTGCAAACTGGACATGTGCTCCTGAAGGCAGGGTGGACCTTGTCCCATCTCTGGTTCCCCAGAACCTGGCATATTGTAGATGGCTACTCGTGTTTGTTGAATGAATGAATGAATGAATGACTGTGAGTCCTTACCATGCCCCTACCTTTCAGGCACGGTGGTGTTGCCCCTTAGAGTCAGAGAAGGGAACTTCTTAGCCCATGACTAAGACTTCCTTGCAGGGAAATCACAGGTCAGCAGTGCAGATTTCTGAAGATGGGTGTGTGTGACAATGACCGCTGACATTTATTGAGTGCTCTCCATAGCTGGATACTGTGAGGAGCTCTTTAGGTAGATCTGATCTCCATCCTATTCCTATGAGATAAGATGTAGTGTTTCCCCCATTATGTAGGTGAGGAAATGGAGGCCCAGAGTGGTGAGATACCTTGCCCAAGATCACCCAGCTCGTCAATGTGAGCGGAGTCAGGATTCGAACCCAAGTGGAGCACCTCCAGGGCCAGTGCTGTCGGCCCTTCACTGTACAGTCTCCTAGGGGTGTGGTGTGTGGCTGATGGGCAGGTGGGCACACCCGGGTGTGGCCTGGGGCAAGTGCATCCTGGGCAGCTCCTGCCATCCTGGGTGTGCCCTGGCCCCCAGCAGGCTTGCTGCTGAGGGTGGCAGAAAGGAGGAGATGTTGCTTTAGGTTCAAGTGACAGAAACGGGTAGGCTGGATGCATGGGCTGTCATAGTAATTGGTGTGGGTGAGAAGCCACCTGCCTGCCCCATGGGGACCTAGTGAGGTGGGCTCCCAGCCTGGAGGGGTGGGGACTGCTTTGGGTCTGAGAGGTCACCGCTTGGCATGGCATATATGTTTACTGGCTAAATGAGAACAATTTTCAGCTGATGTACCTCTGGGGACCCCAGTGGCATGCTGAGAGGCACAGGGTCTTCCACCAGTTCTTCCAGCCTTTGATTTTGTTTGTTTCTTTTCCCCCAGCTACAGTCAAAGTGATTCTCAGGAAATGAATGCCTTTAGGTCAGAGGAGGAGCCCGTGTGTCTTTGTGGATTCCTGTGGATTCCCGTGTGTGTGGGTGCACAAGTGTGCCACACTTCGCTCCTCCACGTGTGCTCGGCTGCATATGCTCCTGGCAGGGGCTCTGCCTTCATTACTCAGAAAGAAAGACGTTTCCTTGATGCAGATTGTCACCTTTTCATCCAGCCAACCTTCTCCAAGAACCTAGTCTGTGCCAAGCCTTGTGCTGGGCCTCAGGGATGAAATGGAGAATGAGCCCCAGATCCTGCCCTCAGGAGCTGACAGTTTAGGGGGAGAGTCAGGTCAGGAAACAGGTGACGACAGCTCAGGATGGGGGGGCGGGGCGCTGGCTGTGCTGGAGGGATGCACAGAGGACACGCCATGGAGCAACTCCTAATGCAGCCTGGAGAGAGGGAGCCTACGGAAAGCTTCCTGGAGGAGGTGGCAACTGGGATTCGTTTGAAGGATTCATCTAAGATAATTAGGGAAACAAAGTGGGGAAATGCTTTAATGGGTTGTAGATAATATAAGTACCTGGTAGGGAGAGAGGGTCTGGGGGGTTCAGGAAATACTAAGTAGTTTGGTTTGTATGGAGAGTCGTGTGTGTTTGTGCATATGTATGTTTATATGTGTGTGTTTGTGCATGTCTGTGTGTGTGTATGCATTTGTATGGAAGGTAATGTCTGAAGAGTTATATTGGAAATTTCTGTTTACATATTTTCTGTGAAAACTTTTCTGAAGTGTAATGCTGGAAGCACATTTGATCATTCACATTTTAGTGTGAACGAGTTTATATCTTCCTCCAAGAAGCTTGGACCCTTGGATGAGAATGGGTGCTGAAAGACAGGTCAGGCCACCCCGCTGACAATCATGCTCTGTCACATTCCATCTCACTCTCAAAACCCCCCTGGAACCTGATATTTTCGGCCTGTATCCCTCTGAGGTGTAATAATCTAGCTGTCCACCTCACACGGCAGGAGGCCGAGAAGCCTGCTGTTTGTCCTACGCTCACCCCGGGCTAACCCTCTGGAGGAAGGGACCCTTCTCACGCAGAGATGTGGCCGGGCAGGCACAAGGGTTAGGACTGGCTCTGAGGGATGAGGCTGGACAGGCTGCCCCCAGACCACATGAGCCAGCCCCTGCTCCTTGTCCCTGTGCCAGACCTTGCCTGCTCCCAGCTCTGGTACTTCCTTTGACAGATTAAAACAGTAGATCACCCCATTTAGCTGGGGCTCCACTAACTCATACCATGTGGGCTCCATGGTGGGGGAGTGGTGTGTAGGAGGAAAAGTACACTTTTTGGGGGGAGAGAGGAAGGTACAAGGATGAGCCATATCTCAGAGGCATGTGTCCAGCCCGCAGAGGGCCTCAGGGTGGACATTCAGTGCACTGGCCAGCTGAGCAATGGAGCCCCGGGTCTCTCCGCCCACTGGCCACTCCATCGCCTAACTGGCCGGCTGCCTGGTAGATGTAGCTCTGGACAACACTGGTGGCCCCACGGCAGGCACATCTCTGGAATGAAGACTTGGAGGTAGCCGACATACAGCCTCACCAAAATGGGGCTGCCTCTGTGAGGACCTGAGGGTTGGAGCTCCTGGGATGGCGAGCTCCACTCTCAGAGCAGAGGGGACCTTCTGAGGGGACCAGGGCTCAAGGCCAGGCCCCGAGCGCCTGAGGGCAGGGCCCTGGGGGTAAGGACTGTGGACAGCATGTTCCAGGCCAGGCATATGGCATCTTGCTGGGGACACAGTGGAGGATTCACTGTCAGGTGGGACTGCTTTGGCCCCACACTTTATAAGGTACCTGTGCATTCATTGTCCCTTTTGATCCTAGAACAAGCCTCAGTCAAATTAACTCATTACAAAAGGGAACTTGTCCAGGGACACAGCTGGGAATAGGTGAAGTCAGGCTTGGAATCTAGGCCAAAGCGCATCTCACCCCATACATCGTGAATCTTTGCTCCTAAGGCCTCTGCAGGTGCTGGGGGGTCAAAGCCTGGCTAGGCCACTTTCATGCAGAACCTCGGCAGATTACTTATTGGTGTCTCAGTTTCCTCGCCTATCAGTGTTAATGATAGCACGTACCTATAGGATCCCAGTGAGGCTCCAACAAGGTCACACCCGGGAGACCCCGAGTGAGGACCACGTGATTGTAACTGTTGCCTGAGTGGTGGCTGCCCAGGCTGTCAGAAGAATTGCTGAGATCAGCCTGGACGGGGGAAGAGCGTGTTGGGTAGGTGTGGTCTGGACACCTAGGGCTTTAGATGGGGGAAGGGGTGCAGTGAACTCTTGGGCCTCCCAGGGGTCCCCTCTTTAAATCCTAAGAGACAACTTAGACACTGGGCTTGATCAGCCACTTTTCCAGAGTCACTCAGCTGTCAGGAACAGTGAAGGGACATTGAAAACACTGAGTAGCTGGCGCATGGCTGGAAGTTGGGTGTGGCTGTTCAGGGGGCTGCCAGACTCCCTGGCCTTGAGAGGTCCAGAGTCATCAGAGAAGGTCATTCTGAAGAGGTGGACTTCCATTTCTGTAGAGGGGAGCAGGGTCTCCGGCCTGGAGTGGTCTGAGAGTGGGTAACCGTGCATCCTGGGGCCAACACAATCCTGGTTATGCATGTTGCTCCGGGTAACTGCTGTCAGTGCCCCTTTCACTGTTAAAAGTGGCCTGATTTGGACAGTAAATTAGACAGTCACCCAACTTTGAGCCACAGGCTCCCTCTTCCCTGGCGAGGCCGGTTCCTGAGGGTCCCCAGCACGTAGGCTGGGTGAGGCAGGTTGGGGGGCTTCCATGCCAGGCCGCAGCACTGGGAGCTGGGCCGCCCACCCTCTGAGCCTGGAGGGGGGTGGGAGCAGGGAGGGACAGGCCAGCTGGCAGCATGGAGACCCACCTGGGCCCACGCCCGAGACCCACACTGTTGTCATCTGGGTAGGAGTTGGGAGATTTTAGCTGAAAGAGATACGAGATATTGGTCTGGCTTAACTTTTCTATTTTCCTGATAATAATGATAATAGTAATCATGATTACTTTTAAATAAACCCCACCTAAGTACTAGGAGTGTGTGTATGTGTACATGCACATGTGTGTAAGATATTTATATATTATATGTAATATGCAGTTGAATAACATGGGATTTTGGGGTGCCGACCCACGGCGTAGTGGAAAATCCGCATATAACTTGTTGCCTCTCAGTCTACTATTGACTGGAAGCCTTACCGATAACATAAACAGTTGATGAACACATATTTTGTATGTTTTATGCATTATATGCTGTATTATAATAAAGTAAGCTAGAGAAAAGAAAATGTTATTAAGAAAATCACAGGAAGAGAAAATGCATTTACAGTATTTATTGCAAAAATCCACGTGTAACTGGGCCGGCCTTCTTAGTGTAAACTGTATTGCTCAAGGGTCAACTGTATGTTATACAGAAACACGCGTTCAATAGTTCAGTGGTGCCGCGTGAGACCGAGGAGGGGAGGGCCAGTCTTCCATTCCACCCCTGGGAAGGGGCAGAAGCAGGGGTCAGACCCAGGTCCATTTGACCTCTGAGCCAGTGTCCTTTGCCGACCCCACTCACTACCCGCTGGGCATCAGGATCAGGCATGCTGTTTGCACAACCTCACAGCCTAGGCTGGGCTTGGGAGATTAGGAGGCAGGGGTAGACGGGCTGGCTGGGGACCTTTCTGTCCCTGTCTGGCCCTTGCCCTCCTCGGGCCAGCTCCGTCAGGGAACGGCCAAGCTCAAGGCCACATGAGGAGTTCCCAAGCTGTCTTTCATCCGGGCCCGCAGTGATTTGTTCAGCATGCAGTGCAAATTTCCCTGTCTCAAGACATGGAATCTGGTACAGCTTTGCCTGGATCAATGTCCAACCCCTTTCAAGTTCTGGAGAAAGTTACTCCTCTCCAAAGTTCAGACCTGCCAGACTCAATAACTCCACAAAAATGCTTGGATGAAAATTGCTCCAAGCAATCCCAGCGGAAAGCCAGCACCTCACCCCTCGTTTAAAGTTATGATCCTTATCATAATTAATTCAATAAAGAAGTAATGTGCTTCAACCTAGGCAGAGAGAATAATTTTCTGTCCTGACTGGGATAAACTTTCAACTGGGGACATTGAAAGTCTGGGTCTGAGCTCTCGCAGCAAGTAATAAATTGCAGACCCGGGCAGCCTGCAGAGCCCCATTTAAACTGTGGTAAATAGGCCGCTATTGAGGAGAGGAAGATTTGGATTCGGGTGGGCAGCTCCAATAAATAGCGGAGTGTTGTTTATAAACCCTGCAGTCCCGCTGGCCCCCGCCTCCAGACAGGCAGTAGCATTTGCTTGTTGAAAGCACCAGAGCGTTTGATCCTCGCACTCGGAGGGACCCACCTTGAGTCTTGAATCTAAAATCCATTTCCTCCCGTGATTGAGAGGTAGGATTAGCCGGGCTTCTCAACAGACTAGCACATTCTCAAGTGGAGATACTGACTTGGAGACCCAGCCAGCCCAGCCCACACAGTGGCAAGTCCTGCTCTTCCCTTGGAGGTTGCAATGATTGAAGTTCATTCTGGGCTCTGTTTGAACACAAGCCCGCCAGGTTTACAGAAATTGCAAGTGTAGCAATTAAGGCCTCTGGAAACAAGTTAAAATAGAAGGAAAGTTAGTTATCAAAACAGCATCCAGTTAGCACATTATGGGAAGAGATAAATTCAACACGCATTGTTTTCTGAAAATAATTCAATGATGGGGAGGCAGGGTTCTTTTAAAAAAATCTTTTAAATATATTTTTTATTGATTTAAGAGAGGAAGGGAGAGAGAGAGAGAGAGAGAGAGAGAGAGAGAGAGAAGAGAGAGAGAGAGAAACATCAAAGATGAGAGAGAATCACTGATTGGCTGCCTCCTGCACACACACACACACACACACACACACACACACACCCCCACTGGGGATCGAGCCTGCAATCTGGGCATGTGCCCTGACTGGGAATCGAACTGTGATCTCCTGGTTCATAGGTTGATGCTCAACCACTGAGCTATACCGCTGGGCAGGGAGACAGGGTTCTTTAAAGTGATTACATTTGGGAACATCAGGTTGTCTGACATATATATTTTGGATACCTCCTTTGTGAACTGACAGTGAACGTGCATTCCAGAACTCAAAAGGGCCTTTGTCGTCCATTCTGTGGGGTTGAAAACAACTGTGCTCTGGGCCCACATTCCATCCCATGGCCTGGAGTTTGCACAGAGATGTACTGTGACCAGGCTGCCTGGCGGGGCAACCATTCCAAACCTGCCGGCCTGCAGAGTGCCATGTCCAAGACAAACAGCAGTTCTGGAGAAGTGAGCGAGCATGCTCATGGATGTTATCCATCAAAACATACAAAGTGCACACACTGGACAGCCTAGACTCCTTCTACAGCATAAAACATGTGAAGGGTCTGTTTTGGGGAAGGGGATGCAGCCCTTTGAAACTGGATGGGGAGGACAGCCCAAGAGAGAGGATGGGCAGCTAATTAAATATTTCCGGTCTGGGTACCACCCCTAATGTCCTTTGTGGAGCATGGAAAATATACATAAAGATGTAGATAAAACCTATATAATAAAAGCCTAATATGCTAAGTGCCTGGTTTTCCGGTCGTCCATTCAACCAATCAAAGCGTAATATGCTAATGATATGCTAAGGCCACTCAACCGCTCACTATGATGTGCACTGACCACCAGGGGGCAGACGTTCTGACTGGTAGGTTAGCTTGCTGCTGGGGTCTGGCCGATCAGGACTGAGCAAGATGGGGTGGACATGCCCTGGAGCCCTCCTGCAGTCCCTCCCCGATCCCATTCGTGCACCGGTGTGGTCCCTTGGCCTGGCCTGCACCCTCTTGCAATCCGGGACCCCTTGGGGGATATCAGAGAGCTGGTTTCGGTCTGATCCTGCTCAACTCAGGAGCTGCCCCCTGGTGGCCAGTGTGCTCCCACAGGGGGAGCGCCACTCAGCCAGAAGCCAGGCTCACGGCTGGTGAGTGCAGAGGTGGTGGTGGAAGCCTCTTCTGCCTCCGTGGCAGTGCTAGGGATGTCCGACTGAAGGCTTAGGCCTGCTTCCTCTGGACGAGTGCTCCCAGACTGTGAGAGGGCGCAGGCCGGGCTGAGGGACCCCCTCCCCCCCAGTGCACGAATTTTGTGCACCGGGTCTCTAGTAATAACATAAGAGGCATGGTAATAGTGTGCTACATGCACTGACCGTTTTCTGTGGGTTTGTAAAGAAACATAATTTTCTATGTGTGTCTTACCTGTATTTGTGTCACCCATTCAAGGCACAGATGTGAAACTTGAAGCTGATGGTACTTCAGCTCTTGACATGGTCACATATGTCCAGGGCTGGTGACTTTGGGTCTTTTCTTCCAGTCAGTGTCTTTTAAATGAGAAAAACATCCAGTTTGTGATTTGTACTGCTGGATGCCCAAGTTAAAAAAAAAAGAAAAAGAAAGAACAACTCAAAAATAGATAAATACTCGGGGCTTCTTACTGGCTACATTCTGTTCCAGAGCATGCCCGCTCTGACTGTTCCTGGCCCTTTCGGGGTCCAGCCTGTCTTCCCCTGGGTCCCTTAAGGGGCTCAGATGTCAGCAGTGTCTGGGGGGGTTCTGCATCCCTGACATTGTCTCCCCAATGGCCTTGAAGACTTTCTGGGGCTTTCTCTCTCGAACCCGGGCCAGCACTACTCAGCAGTTTCAAACAATCCCAGTAATGAGGCTGAAAGTGGACACAAGGCGGGACCCCGGGATAAAAGTGCAGGTTGGAGCAGCAGCTGAAACCCACAAGGCTGGGCTTAGTTGCTTCACGACACACGCCTTGAGCCAGCGTGTCTGACCAACGCTCACAACCCTTGCCCGCGCCCCCCTCTACCCCCCAATCCCTCTTGGATTGATTAAATTGGCTCAAGATGACACCAATAATTGGCTCAAGATGGGGCTTCGACAGGCCCAATGATCCATATCTTCGCATTCCCTAAAATCAGTCCTTTCAGCTCTGTGTTGGATTTAGGATGGTTTACATTGGCTCCGTCACAAACATTTTAATAAAGTCCCAGAGAAACCGCAAACGGGTGACATCATTGGATGGTGTTAAAAAAAAAAAAAAAAAAAGAGTCCCATTTTGTAAGAGAGAGGCTGGGCCTCTGGAGTGTGATCACGGTCTGTCCGTCCGCTTGGTCATTCAACAATCATCCGTTCTAATTAGGACCATAATATTTAAAATGGGGTGTGGCGTGTGTGTGTGTGTGTGTGTGGGGGGCGGGAGGGGGCTGGCAAAGAACATTAGCTAATAAGTAAAAAAAAAATATGAATATTTTGACATAAAGTAGCCAAGAAGATGACTGTAGGGCATGTGTGCAGCCCCAGGGCCGAGGGGCTCGCAGCCCGGACACCAGTGGAGGCACTTGGAGGGTTAATGTAAGGCCAGCCCCCTCCTCCCGGTCCCTGGACAGAGAGACGGGATGGCTGCGTCCTCCAGCCAAGGACCCAAAGGCTGGAGAGGGGAGCAGGTCAGAGCCCAGGATTCTCCTTAGGAGGGCTTCTTGCTCAGGGGTGGGCTGTAGGGAATTTCATTTTCTTCCCTCTGCTCTTCTGTTTACTTACCCTAAACTTCCTCTAAGGGCTTCTATGAATTTTAAAATCAGGAAAAAAAAAATCATTGAGCTTTTTCAAAAAGTAGGGTAGCGATTTTGATGCTGTCCAGTGGTTACAATTATGTATTAGCCTGAAAATAAAAGGCACAATGAATGCTAATGGTGGTTCTCTCTGGGTGGGAGGACCGGGAGAGCCTTTTGTCTGCTACTCTGCTGGGGGTTATTTTTATAGTCGACAAAAGCTTCCAAAGGAAAGTAAAACCCTGAAACCTGAAGAAAATGAAATCATTTCATTTGGACACAGATTAAAATATATATGCGTCTCCCTTCTTTCTGCAAAAAAAAAAAAAAAAAATACATGCATCTGTTTTAGAATTTTATTGTATTTAAACATACATTGCACTCGCACGATTATGAACTTACAAGAAGCAAGATACTTTTAAATGGCAGAATCCAGCGTCCTAGCTGAGGAAGGGATGTATGCGGACTCCCTGCGTGTGGGGACCACACTGTCCAAGGTGAGTGGTTGGGCTGGTGGGTCCCCCGCCCCCGTTTTTGCATTTGATGTGTGTCTCCGTGTCAGCCTGACAGGCTGAAGTCGGGCTGAAGTCACGTTGTAGATTTTCCAGAATAATCGATCCATTATGGCCATCACAATTAATTGACTTTTCTGTGACTCAGGGTCAATCTGATGCCAGAACTTACCTTGATCACTTTTCCTAGTGAGAGATTTCAGAATTGTTTGTTCCATTTCCTTCGTAAATGTATCCATAGTTTTGGTTCACACTGGAAGGGGGATCTGGGGACCTTAGAGTCCATGCAGAAAATAGAAGAGCAGAGCAAAACTAGACTATATGGTGTGTGTGTGTGTGTGTGTGTGTGTCTGTGTTTTTTTTTTTTTAATGCATTTTTAAAAGGCTGGATCCGGCCATGACTTGCTAATGCCGGGCCTCACCTTACTGATTGAGGATCAGGCACATGGAAAATATCTGTTGGTTTAACTAAATACACCTACTAGAAAAATCGGACCCTGTTTCTAGTGCTAAATAAATGCATTAAATTTGCAATGTAAACTCACTGCTTTAACTCCTGTTTGACCCAACATATATCTGGGGTTATTCTTTCCTTCTCTCCTCTCAGCCTTATTTTTCTCGGAGGGAAAGTGGAAGGCAGAATGGACTCTGGAATGAGACAGGCATGAGATCAAATCCCCTTTCTGTTTCTTGCTGTGTGACCACGGGCAGGTCGCCTAACCTCTCTGAGACCACAGCGTCTCTCGTCTGCAGAATGGAAATAACATCCATGTCTGAGGGTCTTTTAAGAATTGCATGACACCTCCATCACCCTGCACAGCACCCAGGGTGATGGAGGAAGGTGAAGTTTAGAGGTGGAGACCTTGTGGTGTAAGAGAAGAGCTTTGGATGAGGAGTGAAGTCTTCTCTTTACTCCTTGGGGACAGTCTTCTCTCTGGAACTTTGTTTTCCAACTTGTGATGTTGGGGAGGCAGAGGTGTGGACTCTGTGGAGTGGGCAAGAGCCTGGGTCAGGAGCCCAGCAGCCGGGTTCAACTGCTGGCCACGTGCTCTTGGGTCCCTTCACTGCACCGTGTGAATTTCCTCCTCGCGAGAATGTGTGCAAGTCCTTGCGTGTGATGTGTGTGCAGGCATCAGCTTTGCCGTGATTCTAATGAGGATGTTCTCGGGGCTCCCTCTGGCTCTGCTGATTTTTGATTTCTGCTTCCCCTGCCCTCCAATTTTCAGAGGAAGGCTGATTTTTTATTTTATTCTTCAACATTAAGGTAACTGCAAACATATTGTTGAGAGAAATGAAGAGGAACTTTTCGGGCTTTAGTCTGCAATAACTTAAAGAAAAGGACCCAGAAAAAAAAAACCTCAAGGACCCAGCACTGTCTTGATTCCGTACAAATGTTCGCCTCCTTCAAAGAGGCAAGAAGGCAAGTGCTGCCAGATCTGATTGTGCGGACCCGGAGGATCTGATCGCCCGTCACTAAGGCTACTAATCAAATTTCCATCCAATATGCTCGCGCAGGATTTCCTGATCAAACACGTCGCCTGCCCCTCTGCACCCCCATTAGCTAACATGTTTTATATGCAGAGGGGTCATCAAAAGTGTAATTGCCCGAAAGAAACTTAATCCCGCATTCTTGTCAACTCGAAGATCGCTAATAACGCGCACTAGCTGAGATTTTTTTCGACATCAAGAGCGCACCAGAAATTAGGGTCTTGTTCTTAATGTTCCTCACAGCTAATGCTGAGATCTAGGTGTGCTGACATCTGGTACGGGACAGGTAAATAAGATGAGCTTTCTCTGACAGAAGTTGTTTTTGTGTGTGTGTGTGTTTTTGTTTTTTTGTTGTTTTTTTGTGGAAAACACATTGCTCCCACACAGTGCTTAGAAGACTGGAGTAGGCTGTGAAGATCCAAGCCCCGGGCTTTTTCAGAGTCGTTGTAACATTATTCAGGCCTCCAAGCTCAGACTTTCCACATGAATATTTACCAGGACATTGCACCCGGGTTTGCAGCCCTCTGACTCCGGTCAGCTAACGTTTTGTCGTGGCTGCAGCAGAGGTTTGCCCGATGCCTGCCTGCCGAGACCGTGCCTCACAAAGCGAAAGCACGGCCCCCGGAAGGGATGATGTGACCGCTGACTTTAGTGTTAGCTCGTGTATTTAATAAAGGCAATTAAAAACATTATGCGACTGATATTGGCATTTTATGTGACTGTATTCTAAACAGGTCACATGCCTAACATTTCAGTATATTTATGACTTTTAATATGCTTGTTGATCAGTTCATCGGGGGATTGTTTTCTTGAAAATTGAGATTTCTTCTTTTTAAAGCTTGTTTTCCACAAAGGTGTTTCTCATATTTGAAGCAGATTTTCTGATTCCATTTCAAATCATCACTAAGGGCAAATGTGTTTCAGGTTATTTTCGCTGTGTTTTCTCCCCTTTTGTGAACAGGTTGAAGCTAGCTTTGGCCTGAGAAGTGGTCATGTTGTCATATCCATGTGTAGACATGTAAGTGTGTCTGCTTGCACACACACATACTCGCACAGACACACCAGGGATGCCTTGCTGGGACTTGTGGTTTGAATGAGAAAAGGCCCCGGTCAGGCTGGGACAAGCAGGTCAGGAAATTTAACCTGACGCCCCCAGCCCCAGTCATCATCGGCAGGGTCTGAAAAGGCCAGATTTGTCAGGGCTCAAGGATTCTTGGTGTCTTGAGTGGCAAAACCGATTTGAGGTCCTGTCTGTTCCGTTCTAACATTTGCCCTGGACTCCTCTGCCCGGCACTGACTCTCCCCAGCTTCGGTGCACGGTGCCCCAGGTTTCTTTGACGGGGGTACAGGGTGAGTGTGATTACCCCTGACTTCACTCTGGGCTAAGGTCAGGGGTCACCTGCACGGACTTGCTCTGCTTCGGGAGGACAAAGAAAATGTGTTCCTTGTGTTTGTGGGGGAGAACAGAGCCTGCTACGAGGGCCTGGAGAGGCCAATATTAAACAGGCCCATATGACAAAGAGATGAATACACGGTACAGGTTTCAGCCAGTTGTGGAGGTCTAGGCACAAGCCTGTGGGGGAAGGAGGGGTCTCCCTTCTCTGCAGATGAGAGATTAAGGGGTTCATCCATGTCATAGGTTCTTTAGCGATTCCCAAACACAGTCCCCGCCCGGCCCCAGGATAGAACCCAGCCCTGCCCACCTCCAGAGCCCTGTGCTGCCCACTGCCCCACCCGCCTCCTCAGGAAACGCTGTGCACCGCCCGCAGGGAAACGCATGCACACACCGTCACTCAAGGGCACGGTGCTCTGTGTGACAGTGGCTGCGTGGTCTGGAGCTGTGCAGGCAGAGGAGAAGGACATTTCCTCTCTGTCCCGGCTGCCTCTGCATGGGGCCACTTGGGAGGAAATCCTCAGGCATCACGGCATCGACTGCCCTTGGTGGTGTCAGAGGGTGGCCTGGGAATGGGGCTTTCTGAATCCCCATCAGTACCTCCCTCCCAACCACAGGAAGTACAGACCAAGTAGATAAATAAATTAATTAAATAATAAATAAAGAAATAAGTTACAATCTAAGTCAACTGGGTGTTCTTGCCGAGCAACTTTAGCTCTAAGACAACTCTCCCAGCCTGCCTTCTTTTAAAAAAATTTATTTAAAAAATATTTTTATTGGTTTCAGAGAGGAAGGGAGAGGGAGAGAGAGATGGAAACCTCAATGATGAGAGAGAATCATTGATCGGCTGCTTCCTGCACGCCCCACACCGGGGATTGAGTCCGAAACCCGGGCATGTGCCCTGACTGGGAATTGAGCCGTGACCTGCTGGTTCATAGGTCGATGCTCAACCACTGAACCATGCCGGCCGGGCCCAGCCTGCCTTCTTAACAAAACATTGCCTGGTTCTTTTCTGTGTAAATGTTGAGGCAGCCTCTGTTAACAAGTGTCTACAGTGGCCATTTCAACATATCTCATTTATTCAGGACAGTCACTCTCTTTGGTCAGGCCGTGACTTAGGAACTGGGCACTCAGAGGTGAGTGAACAAGACATATCCTAGACCCCACAGGCTCTCGAGGGAGGTTAAATGCTTGGGCCTGCCCTCGGGGTAAAAGGGTGGGTAAGGTGCTTCTTCCATTTGTATTTGCAGCAAAGGCCTGCCACGTGCTGAACTGCCACAAAAAAGCAATTCTTAGCCCGTTGTCATGACATCTTGATTTATTCTTCAACATGATCAGGTCTTTGGATTGGGCTCATCTGAGGCTGGGTGGGACAGAGGCAGAAAAACAGTTCATTTCAGGGCAGTTTGGGCTGTTCCTGGAAAACTGGTTGTTACTTGATTGCACTGGATGACCCATGTCTGATTTAAGAAATTACTGAGCAATTTGATATTTTGCTAGCTAAAAAAAAGTTACATAACAATTGAATGCAAAATTCATTTGATATGTTAATATGCCATAAACTCAGAGCATGTCCATGCTTGAAGATCTCCTAAAAGTATGGGTCAGCCTCCCCATTTAACAGATGGGGATACTGAGGCCTGGAGGGTAAAGGCTGTGTCCAGAGTGGGAGCGTGAATCATCAGGCAGCAGTTTATGAGCGTTTCTATTACTGGGCATTTTCCAGCGAGTTTATTGCCACAAATAGAATGGTCTCAGTTACCCCGGGCAGCCACAGAACTTGACACAGATCAGGAAGTAATTCCAATGTCAAGAGTTTCACATAGTTTTCAACTTTGTTTTACCAAAACGCATCTGCTGTTCAGAAACATCCTCACGTCTTTTAGGAGAAACATCTCGAAAGGACAATGGAAATATTTTCTATTTTTATAATCATATCTGATCTTTTGCTTTTGGGAGATTTGTATTTAAACCACCTCAGCCTGCCAACTTCCCATAAAGAAAAAGTCATTAAATTTCCAATAGGAAATTTGAGCATAAATGAGAGGTTTCAAATGAAAACAGCAAGGAATTCTGCACAGGCATCTGATCCTGCATCATACTCCCAAATCTTCTTTAAATTAGCTCTATGTCAAAACTCTACGTGGTAAGACCTTTCCTTTTGTCTGATAAAGGAAAAAATTGGAACAGTATCGCTTCACTTTAGGATCCAGGCGATCATTTGGTTTCACTCCAAGGAGAGGTTTTTTTTTTCTTCTTCTTTTTAAACTTGGGTCTGTAACTGCACATGTGTATGACTTTAATCAGTTTTTCCCATAGCTTTATTGCCATTTACGCTATTCTCTACTTACTGATCTTCCCTCAAATCAGACGGGTGGGTCTTGTCTATGATCAGGCATTTAGCTCCATCAGCAGAGAGATATTTTAGCTGAATGTATATAACATTGCTTTGGTGGAAGAAAATAAAGGTTCTTCCGAAAAGGCAGCTGGAGAACAAGATGAGTTCATTGTCCCAGTGCCTCATGGGGCTGTTCCTTATCAAAGCATGTGATTCCACATCAGAAAAAGTGACCATGGAGAAACACTTAAAGACCCACGACCCTGTTCAAATCTCCTCCCGTTTCACCCATTGCTTTCTTCTGGGATGTCAGTGACCAAGATAATTCTTTACCAAGATTTAGAGCCTGAGTCTGTCCCCAAGGGAAGTCCTCCCAGAGACACTCTGACCCTCATAGCCTAATGCCATCTCCTGTCCCAAGATCAGCCGGGCCCCTTGGTCCCTCCAGTGATAGGACTGTGGGGCTCAAGTCAGAGGGGGCAAAGGTCTTAGTGTCACAGACTTCCTGGGATCAAAGACACTCTAGGCTGTAGTCAAGTCGTGAGACCATGTCCGAGACTCTTGCTTCTGGAATCTGTGCTTCTTGCTTTCCTCCACTTGTTCTATCAACAAACATTTATAAGTATCTACCTTTCCTCCCTCCCTCCCTCCCTCCCTCCCTCCCTCCCTCCCTCCCTCCCTCCCTCCCTCCTTTCCTTCCTTCCTTCCTTCCTTCCTTCCTTCCTTCCTTCCTTCCTTCCTTCCTTCCTTCCTTCCTTCCCTCCTTCCCCTTCCTTCTTCCCTCCTGCCTCCCTCCTTCTCTCCTTTTTTTTGTTTCTGGTTTCCAGAAACAGAACAATCTCTTGTTAATGTGATTTTTATTCCTCTATATATTATCTACTAGAGGCCCAGTGCATGAAATTTGTGCATGGGTAGGGTCCCTAGGCCTGGCCAGCGATCAGAGCCTTCTAGCTGCCAGCCAGGGCTTTCCTTTGTTCCCCCTGGTGGTCAGCGCACATCATAGCGAGCGATAGAACTCCTGGTCTCCTGGTCGAACTCCCAAGGGGACACTTTGCATATTAGCCATATATATATATATATATATATATATATATATATATATATATATATATATATAGATAGAGAGAGAGAGAGAGAGAGAGATTTTTTTCTTCTCTAGAGTATTTAGGAATTTAAAAAAAATTCTTCTTAAGACTATTAGGTATGAATTATTTACCATTTAGTATTTGTCATTAAGTTCATTGATTTTCATGTTCAGCCAACTTAGTATTTGCTTTATCTTTTTAATTTTGGAGTTTTCAACTTTGGGAAATTGTCTTCTACTATTTCTTTATTTTTCTTTTTCTTTGAATTTCTGGTGCAGAGAGATGAGTTTATCATTTCCAATGAACAGCCCATTCACCCATTGGCCTGTGCCGAACTTCTCTGGTATTATTTTACCATTTTTCTCTGTCTGATCACTAATCTACATTTCCATTCCCTGTTCTCTCCAATGGTATCCTTTCTAATGCTTTTGGCATATATCCTTGCCCTATATAGTGCCTTTATTTATGTACTATTTTTCTCCTTTTCTCTAGACCTCAGGTGCAGAGGGTTGAGTTTATCAAACTTCTCAGATCATTTTTTGTCTATTTTGTGCCCCTCTCATTAAAAAAAAAAAAATCCATTTTGTTCTCTCAACTACCCCAATCCCATTTCTCCTCATCCTTGGACATTTCTATGTGGTCTTTTAAAATGTGTAGGGTTGCTTATCTGTGAAGATGTTTTCAATTTGCACAAGTGACACTTCACTACAGAGCTTATATACTTTACATTTTTCACTGAGCACTGGCTTTTAGAGACCTGTTCATGTTGCTGTGTGAACATGAGGTCCTTGGATGTGGTGCCAGTGTCATTGCTTTACCTGCTGGGTAGCATCCCATCTCCCAGGGAAGGACACCTCGGTTGCATCCATCCCTGCTACCTCCAACATGATGATGAACATCCTCACAATGCCCCCTTGTGGATTTATGTGGGATTTTCTTGAAATATATATCCAGGAGTCCAATTTTTGAATCATGGGGTATATAGACTACCTTAGTTTAATTAACTGCTTTCAGATTTATGCCTCAAATGTGTGTCCCACTGCACAATCTCATCACCAGTGGATGGAAGTTGCTGTACTCTAACATTTTGTTAACATTGACATTATCTAGTTATCTAATATTTGTCAGTCTAATAAGAATGTGGGAACCTGTCTTGTTTTAATTTGCATTTCTCTAACCATTCAACATATTAGTGATATCAGTTTTCTTTTTTTGATTGCCTGTTCAAATCATTTTTCCATATATTTTTCTGTTTGGTTTCCTGGTATATGTTTTTGCTGCTGTTGATTTTTTTTAGTTGTTGTTTCTTATATAGTCTAGAAATTAGGTCCTTGTTGGTTCAGTTTATTGCAAATATGTTTTTCCAGACTTGAGCTGATAGTATTGTCTGTGATGTCTGTGAAGAAAAACCCTTTGGCGTTATTTAGTCAAATACATTTTTATTTATTTACTTATTTATTTTATTGCTTATGTTTGTCATTTTTGAGATTTTATTTAAGAAGTCCTTACCCATCTCTAGAGTGCAGAGGTTTATTACCTACTATGAACTTTATGGTTTTACATTTTACTCTTAAGCCTTTAATTCATCTGAATTCCTGCACCATGCATTGCATTAGGTAAAGATCCAGTTTAAAATTTTCTCTTAAGTGAGCCATTTCCCCCAAGACCATCTTCTAAAGAGACCATCTTTTCTGCATTAATTTGTGATGCCATCTTAATCTGTATGAAATTCTCATGTACACAAGGGCAGGTCTCTGAGCTCTTTCATCTGTACTAGTATCTTTGTCCCTTTGTCTGTCCTTGTACCAGCAATAGACCATTGTTATTGTTATGGCTTTGTAATATGTCTTAACAGCTAGTCAGGCAATTTCAAGATAGTTTAACTATTTCTGGTCCTTTGTTATACTCTATATTTCAAAATTAATTTATTAAGCTCTAAAAAAGTCTCTTGGAATTTTATTGTGATTATATAACATTTGAGATTATTTGGAGCAATATCAACATCTTTACAATACTCGATGTTCCCATCCGAAAGTGTGTGATGTCTATTTCTATTTATTCAAATCTTCTTTTATGCACTTCAGTATTGGATATTCTTTGTTAAGATAATTCTTAGATGATAGTTTTTGTTGAAATCCTGATGACATATCTTTTTGTTACATTTTATAGTTCTTTCTGTTTTAGAGAATGCTATTGAGTTTTGTAACTTGATATTATATCCAACAATTTGCTAAACTCTCCTTTAGTTTTAATATTTGTCTATTGATTCCGTGGGTTCTTCTTGCCTGGGGCGTTTGAAAGGACAGGCCTTTGAACTATTTGTGTGTTTGTATGTGTGTGTTTTAAATTTACATAAATGATACGGTGCAGACCTCTTTCTGTTCCTTTCTATTTTTGTCATTCAACGCAATGTTTCTAAACAATATCCATGTTCCTATATACATCTGAACATGTTTCCTTTTGCTATTGCCTAGTGTGCCACTATGCTTTCTTTACCCATTTTCTTAGTGGTTAGATCCTAGGTTGTCCCCTTCCTGCTATAAGAAACTGTGCTGTGGTAAGCATCTCTCTATATGTTTCTTTATGGAGCTGTGCACCAATTTCTCTAGAGCAGTATCAGGAATGGAGTTGATAGGTCATAGAGAATATGCATACAGAATTTCACTAATTGCTTCCAGATTGTTCTCTAGCATTACTGTACCACTCTCTATACCTACAGGTGTTCAAACAGGGTTTCTTCCCTTGTATACACCATCACTGTCATTCGTTATTATTTAATTTTATAATTTTTACTACTCTAATGGCTCTCTTCTATCTTGTTTGATTGATCTTTTTCTAAGTACTAATGAGGTCAGTTATCTTTTTAAAAAATTATTAGTCATCTGGATTTAAACTGCCATCCCTGATTTGCAGGCATATACATTTTTGCAAATAAATTTGCATATAAATGTTTGCAAATATCTCCTCCCAGCCTGCCACTGGGCCATTTGCTTTGTCCAGGGCATCTTTTGTTGCATATTGTTTTGCCAGAATAATTTGTTCTTTCTGCTGCTGTTATGAATGCTATCTTGTGTTCAGTTATAGCTTAGTTGGTCGTTGCTGCTGTAGAGAACAGTATTGATTTGTGGAAATTTGATCTTGTATCTGGCAACTTTGCTAAGCTCTTTTCATTGTTTGTATTGTTTATCTAATTTTGCTGCATTTTCTATGTGGATAATCAAATTATATGCAAATATGAAGGTTTTGTTTTTTTCCTTCCTATTTTTTACCTCTTATTTTTTTCCTTGTTTTACTCTGCAGGCTTGGGGTGCTAGTACTAGATTGAACCTACTTAAAGCAGTAATAGTGGATGTCTTTAATTGGCTGCGGATGTCGGAGAGGACATGTCTAAGGTTTTCCATGAAGTATGATGTTTTTACTCCATGTTTTCATCTGTAGTCATTGTCAAGATAAGGAAGGTCCAGCTCTACCTAGTTTTCTGAGAACTTTCATCTTAAAGTTAGACTTTTATCATAAATAATTAGGCTGTGGTGTTTGTTTGTTTGTTTGCACCTAATGGTACATTAATGTGTAGATACATTAATTTTAAAATTTCAATATAATGTATTCTTTTAAATACACTTTGGGGTTCAGATAACCAGCTATTATTAAAGGTCTTACTTTCTTTCCTTATAAGGTCCTTATCTGGCTTTGGAATCATGGATAAATGATTCCAGCCTCATAAAATGAGTTGGACAGCCTTCCCTCTTTCTGTTCCCTACAACAGCTTGTATAATACAGACTTTAACAATTTCTTAATTGTGTTGGCCTCTCCTTAAAGCCATCTAAGCCTCAGATTTTTCTTGGTAGTGACAGAGTAGTCTTTCATTGTATAATTTCTGTTTCTTTAATGGCTATTTTATTTCCACTTTGTCTTTTACCACATATGGCACTATAAATTCTTTCCAAACTATTATTGTCATATAGATTAAAAATTATTTAAGTCTCTATTATAATTGTTTTTTTTTCTTTTCCATCTTACATTATGCTTATAAATTTCTCATTTTGGCATTCCCATTTTTCATTCCCCAAACCTTCCATTGTCCTTCCCCACCCCCCACCCCCCACCCCTCCCAATGGCAGCTTTTTTGTGTGTGTGTTTGTTTCATGGATGTGGTATCCTCTCGTGTCCCTCTGAGGACATAAATGCACTTTTAAAGCTGCTTTCAGCTTGTCTGTTAACTCTCTTTCCTTGGATATTGTACTTAGATGTTTGTTGAGTCTGGTACCTTTCTTTCATATGTTGGTTATTCTGCGGTGTGTACTTTTCTTTGTTTTTTATATTCCCTATCTACTGATCTGGAGAAGCTATTTGTGCTTAACCTATGCCCGCCAGCCTGCTCCTAGTAAATTCTTTATGGAGGAGGAATAAGGGCGAGAACTGGGGAGAGAGGTGTGTAAAGATGGGATGCACTACAAGTAGGAATATCAAGACTCATCTTCTTACGTTGTCTGAGCTCCAGGCTTCAGCTTGGAAGCTGACATTTCTGCTGCCTGAAGCTTAGCCAAGGGCTTGGGTAAGTGGTCACCTGCTTGGCTGTTCCAAATGTCGCACCCCAAGCAATTATTCTGCTGGTCACTTCTTTCTGCTCCCTGTCTCCTGCCTTTAAGCCTGGAACACCCCCGAACTGTGCTGTATTTCACAGTCGTCCCAGTTGAGTGTCTTTGGTGTTACTTCCATTGGTCCAATCCCATCTGCGTTTTGCCTTTCAAGAATTCTTCTTAATTTCTGGTTATCACAGAACCACTTATTCTCCACTGATCTCGTGTGTCTGTGTGTGATCATTTTTAAGGATTTGTGGAGAAACAGACACATGTGCTCCATGTGCCATCTGGATACAAACTCCATAGACTATTTTATCTCAAAAATTAATTTATTAAAATATGTTTATTAAATATCAAGAACAGCAACATAGTAACCACTAGGTATTGGACAGCTGTGATTCGATCTATAAAACTTGAAGACCAAGTTGAGGCTCCTTCTCCCTCCCCTGAGAGGAGCAGGACCCCAGGGCTCTGGCAGCCCCTGAAGTTCATGGTGGCAAAGCCTCTTGTTTGTAGTTTCCATAGCATCTGCCCAGACACCTCTGGGAAGACACATCAGAGCAGCTCTTCTGACTGTATCAGCTGCCTCCCACCCCGCACAGCTAGCTTGGCCACAGGGGTCTTCTCGGTGGCTGGCAAGGACAGAGGACTTAGGACTCTTAAGTGTGAACAGCACTGTAACCACCCCATGGCCTGTCACTTTCAGGGCTTTGTGCACTGTGGACATGAGTCCTCCCACCCACAGAACTCTGACCTCCCAGTCTCAGGATTTCTCCTCTCTCCCCCCTTCTTTCTCTTTCTTCTCCTTCTGCTCTTCCTTCCTCTCCCCCTCCTGCTGCTCTTCTCCATCTTCCTCTCTTCTCTTCCTCTTTCTGCCTTCCTCTTTCCTACCTGCCCCCCCCTCCTCCATTCCCCCATCCTCTTCCTTATCCCTGGACTGTCTTCATAAATATAGACCTTGAAAAACAAAGCTCATTTGATGATGACTCCAGGCCATTTCTCTCTCTCTCTCTATTTTTCCTACCATACGACTCTAAAATCCTCATGGGAGAGGAAGTCCAGTTCTCAAAAGCCCAAGGCCCGCCTCCCGGCCCACGAGAGGGAAAGGTAGAATGCCTGCCATTCATTTGCTGATGGCTTCGCCACAACTGAAGTGGAGATTCGTGCCCGTTTCTCTGTGACTCCCCTGCCACAGGACTGTTATTGCTTTTGCTGCCTCGGGTGTGCACTTCAGGCTGCCCAACCCCACACTCCCGGAGGGCACAGTGCAAGTCCCAGAGGCAGCGGACAGCCCAGAGGGGTCCTGGCCTGCCCCTCGACCTGTTGATGTCTGTCCTCTGTTTAGTCACTCAAGGATGGGGTCTCCCCTTCATCTCTCTCCTGGGATTCTGAGGGCTCCTTTCTGGCTCAAGAGAATGGGCAGTGGCCTGGTGTGGGGGAAAGGGAAGAGAAGAAGGACAAAGAGGGACCAGCCTGAGGGAACAGGGCCATCCTGGGACCTTCTGGCCTTGTCTTTCAGGACGGCCCTTAGAGAAGGGCTTGCCCTCTCCTCAGAGCATCCTGAGAGAGGAGCTGAGGAGGTCTTGAACCCTTTCTCTCGGGGAAGAAATATGACAGTCTGACTCCCCACTGAGTCAGGGCACTGATGGGTCTGGAGAGGAGAGAGGAGCCATGGACAAACCTCCCCATTTCAGTTTCCTTCCCACCATCCCGGGCAGGTGCTGTGCCCAGAAATGGCCAGAGATGACACTTGCTAGGACTTCACGGGCCTGAGTCTTCCGAGGCCTGAGGTGCTGGACCTCTGGGTCAGCAGTGGGCCCTTGAATCTCTCTCTCCTGGTTATCTGGGCTCTAGGGGTGGATTCCGTGGCCGGCCCTGCTGGGAAGCAGGCCTCAGGGCTTCTTCCGACCTCAGGTCCTTGAACCCACCTCAGCGCAGGCCACACTGTTGGTCATTCCCACCCCACTTCACAGGCCCACTGGGACTCCTCAGGGGGCTCAAAGGCTGGGCATCAGATGACCATTTTTGTGTCTCTCAAGCCTGGTATCAGTGGGCTCTGGGCCAGGTGGGCCTGGCAGGTGTTTGGGAGCCGAGGGAGTCCAGCTATCAGCAAGTGTTTGCTGAGCCCAGCTGAGCTCAGAGCCCTGGGCCGTGGGAAACAGAGCCGAAGCCCAAAGTGTGGCCCCTGGGGCCAGAACAGGTGCCCAAGGGCACCCTCTCACAGGCGTGGTCGCTCAGCACCCCTGGCCTCCCTCCATCCTGCTGCTGCCCAGCCCTCTCCTGGGGAGAGCCCCGGGGGGGTGTCCATGGGAACGGGAGGCTCTCCTGGCTCTTGTTTGCCTCAGCTAATCTCCAGAATGCACTTGTTTTCCCTTTTGGTTTGGGAGGTCCTCAGCAGCTCCCCTTCATGCCGACAGACGGAGGCCGTGGGAGCCAGAGGACAGCGATCCCTGGCTTGTTCTCTCCTTGGCTTCATTCCTCTCCTTCCGATTCTTTCTGTCACCTCCTCCCTCCATTTCAGCTTCTCCTTGAACTTCCCCAGAAACTGGAAATAAATGTCCTGAATTTTGGGCACTTCAACCCCTTCTCCTTCCTGTGAATCTTCTCACAGTGGACAGTACCTGGGAGGTGTGAGCATCTCCATTTTACAGACGAACCTGGAGCTCAGAGAGGCTGAGTTATTGCTCATAGTCACACAGCAAGGAGGAGCAGAGTTGGAGTACAGCCCAGGGCCCTCCTTCCTTTATGCTGAGCTTCAGCTCCAGGGTGCTAACCTCACTGGACAGCCACTGTCTTTTATTGGCGGTTTCCTTCTCGGAACTGTTAGTTCCTTGAAAGAAGGAATCCTGCAGTATCATCTTTGTATTCCCAGGCTTGAGCCAGTATCTGGAAACATAACAGACACTCAGTGACTGATATTTGGTCAATGAATGAATAGTGGACGTTAAGCCAGGCTTTTTATACACATGATCCTTGATCTTCCAAACAACTCTAAGAGGTAGCAGTTGTCCCCATGTCATAGGTGGGACCGCTGAGGCTCAGAGAAGTTAAGTAAATTGCTAAAGGTCACAGGGCTTGTAAGTGATTGAGGCCCATGTGTTCTCACTCTGGAACTCACGCCACCTCCTTGCACAAATGAGATGGAAGGTCTGGAGAGGAAGGACACTGGGCAGAAGGACTGCGGGCCTCCCTTCCTGCTGGTTGGGGTGATCTCTGACCAAGGGCCGCTGCAGGGCGGGACCCGGCTCCCTCTCCACACGCCCTCCGATCACAAGCTCACAGACATGTTTGTTGAATGAATGACCAGCCCTCCAGGTGCCTGTGCAGCCTCTTCACTCCCAGGACGGGTCCTTCCGGCTGTTCTTTCTTCATCCGTTTTGGAGCCTATTGCTTTCCACCTAAACACAAGTGCTGGGATTCCTTGGGTGCTCCCTGAGCTCCCTTTCCTTGCTACACCTTTCCTGGGTGATCACATTTCTAGTCCCATGTTCAGTTACCCTCTACGGTGGCTCCCAAGCCTGTATTTCCAGCCCAGGCTTCCCCTCTGAGCTCCAGAACCTCATGTTTCTGCCTGAATGTCCGACAGGCATCTCACCTCAACATTTCAAAAGTGTTTATGTCATTTCCTCCCCGTCTCAGACACAGGGACTGGGGCCATCGCTCAGCGAGCTGCCAAGCCTCAATCTCAGGCTCATCCTTGACAGCCACCGCCCCCCCCCCCTCACTTTCCCACACCTCATTCTCCTTGGCTAATCACCAAGTTCTGGTGCCATTTCATCCATTCTCTGGATGACTCAGTATCTTCCAACTGGTTCCATAAGCTCAGTCCCCCACCTCACTCATCCAGTCTCCACAGAGCAGTAGGAAAAGCCTCCTGAGCAACATATCTGACCAGTGCACACCCGTGCCTAGAACTCTGACTCAGGGAGAGCCCAGATCCTCAACATGGTACCCAAGGTCCCCCAGGACCTAGCCCCTCAGACCTCTCTAGTTTCAACTTTCTCTGTTCCCCTCTCCCCCCAGCCTGCTGAATGCCCAGCCATCGAGCAGTCACAGCTCCTGAGGTGGTGATAAGGCCTTTAGTTAGGCATGCCACCCCTTCGAATGGGATTATCTTCCTTTACCTCTGCCCCTGCCGAATTGTCATTAAGCCTCAGGATCCTGCCTGGATGTTGTTTCCTCCTAGAAGTCATTCCTGATCCTGACGACAAGAGTAAGGGGCCCCTTCTCAGGGCTCCCCTAGCCATCCCAAGCCTCCCCCCACCTGTTTTGTATTTGGCTGTATGCCTGGACTGTGAGCTCTGCAAACTTGAGGACAATATCTGACGCACTGGTGGCGGCTCCAAAGCTTAGCCCAGGGCCTGGCCCAGACGGGCCCCATGAATGTCCATCAATCAGGCACAAGTCCTGGGTCATTGGAAGGAGAACATGGCCTCTTCCCTTAACCTCTTCGCTGTAGCCAGCTGGGTTCATGATTTTACCCCCCCCCCCCCACTCCCCGCCCCTGTACCCTGTTGTTATATCCGGCTTGTTCTGGAACAGGAATCTTCTCCGTGGGCACATTCCCCCCCAGTTCATGGTGATCAGTTCTTCCCTCACACCTTCAATCAGAGGGCCCCCAGCGTCCCATTTCAAAGCCCCAGGAAAACTCGCCACGTAGTTCTTCCCCCAACTGTACCTGAGGCCTCAAATTCACTTCTTAGGACATGAAAAATTTCACTGGGAAGCTAAAGATAAATAATAGATGTGAAATCCCTTGGAGAGAAAAAACATTAGGTTCAGTTCGCACTAAGTGTAAGTGGCCAGCACAGTATATTTACCTGGGAGGGAGGTGTGGAGCGGTGGGACAAGGCCAGAAGCAGGAGTTCTCTGGCTGCGTAAACGTGGGTAAGGACCCATGAGAAAGGAAAGGGGCCCTGCAGGCTGCCTGGCCTCCACCACACACAGTGGAGCATCAGTTCTCACCCGCATCTCGCACCAGGGTATGTGTGTGTGTCCTTCTAGTACAACTCTTAGGAGCTGGACAGTTCTCTTGGAGGTCCCATAGCCTCATCAAGGAGCTGGACACATAGCGGGTGCCCAATAAATGCCTGTAGCTTGTTTGTTGGCTCAGAGCTTGACCTGGCAGCAGCTCCTGCTGGGAGCCCCCAATCAGCCACCTCCCCCGGGGGACTGGGAAGGGTTTGCAGCAGGAGGGGGATCCTTCCTGGTTTCTCCTCTGGCTCTGATGATTCTCCTTTCCCATGAACCCTGCCCTTCCGGCAGCCACACGGATCATCTAGAGCAGCTCCCTTGGTGGCAGGAAGAGTTTAGGGGAGTGGGCCCAGAGCCCACAGGGTCCCGGGCCCTTTGTAGGGTCCCGGCCTCTCTTGGGAACTGTGAATTTGCCAGAGATATGTCCTGAGTCATCTTCTTGGCTTCCCTCATCCTTTGGTGCCTTACATTCATTTTAACAAATGTTTATATACAGGGGTGGGCAAAAGTAGCTTTCCAGTTGTTCGTGTGGAAAAATACATGCAGGTTATGATTGTATGGTTTTAAAAGCATAGAGACTGTATTTTGCATGTTCACAACTGCTAACCTACTTTTGCCCACCCCTATAGAGTTACTATATAACCCAGCAATACCACTCCTAGGTATACACCCAAGAGAAATGAAACCATATATTCACGCAAAAACTTGTACATAAATGTCCATGGCAACATCTAATCTAATAATAGACAAATATGCAAATTGACCATACCTCCGACACACCCAGAAGCCACGCCCACAAGCCACACCTACCATCCAATCAGCGCGAGTATGCAAATTAACCCAAACCAAGATGGCTACAGCCACAGAGAGCAAGGTTTCCTAGGTAACAAAGGAAGCCAAGCTTTCTGCCAGCCGTTGCAGGCCTAAGCCTCCACTCAAGCTACAAAGTTTCAATTATAGAAGGTAAACAAATTCAAACAAATGGCGGCAGAATGGAGCTTGAGAGAGCAGGCCAGGGTTGCCGCCAGCAACAGGGGTAGCAAAGCTTTCCGCACACCCTGGCCGGGCCCACCCGCTTAAGGCAACAAAGTTTCAATTATAACCCCAACACAAATGGATTCGGGCCTCGGAGGGAGCCCCAGGCTTGGCTCTGCTCCAGGCTACAAAGTTTCAGTTGTAGAAGGAAAATAAATTCCAGATACCAGGGTCTCCGCTTGCATCCCAGGGGGCGTGGCCCACCTGCAAACCACCACAAGGCCCCTCGCTCAGGCCGCCCCACGCCCCAAGGGAACCCCACCCTGATCAGGGACACCCTTCAGGGCAAACCAGCTGGCCCCCACCCCTGTACCAGGCCTCTATCCTATCTAATAAAAGAGAACTATGCAGATTGATCATCACTGCAACACACAATATAGCTGCTCCCATGTGGTCAAAGATCCTGCCCCCATGTGGACACAAGATGGCCACCACAAGATGTCCAGCAGGAGAGGGCAGTTGGGAGGCACCCGGCCTGCAAGGGAGGGCAGTTGGGAGGCACCCTGCCTGCAAGGGAGGGCAGTTGAGAGGGACCAGGCTTGCAAGGAAGGGCAGTTGGAGGTGATCAACCCTGCAGGAGAGGGCAGTTAGGGGTGACCAGGCCAGCAGAGGAGGGAAGTTGGGGGCAAACAGGCTGGCATGGGAGTGATTAGGGGGTGATCAGGCTGGCAGGCAGAAGCAGTTAGGGGCAATCAGGAAGGCAGGCAGGCAAGCAGTTGGGAGCCAGCAGTCCTGGATTATGAGAGGGATGTCCGACTGCCCATTTAGGCCCGATCCCAGGGATTTCGTGCACCGGGCCTCTAGTTATTTATAATAGCCTAAAGGTGGGAACAACCCAAATGTCTATCAACTGAGAAATAGACAAACAAAATGTGGTATATCCACATAATGGAATATTATATGTGTGTGCATGTGTGTGTACAGGGGTTGGCAAAGGTAGATTTACAGCTATGAATATGCAAAATACAGTTTATTCTTGTAATTATTTATTAATGATTGAATTCGTTTCCATATGAACAACTGTAAACCTACTTTTGCCACCACCTGTATGTGCCAAACACCACCACAGCTGCTGGGCATGCGTTGGTAAACAGATAAAAATCTCTACCCACACTAAGTTTATATTCTATTTTTTTATAGGGGGAGAGCAGCAGTAAATGATGAAAAAAGTAAAATATAATAATATTTGGTAGTCGTAAGCACTAAAAAGAAAAGATAAAGCAAGGAGATATGAAATATCTCATGGGGGAGAGTAGGAAGTTTAGAGAGTGGCCAGGGAGGGCCTTAGTGAGAAGGTCATTTAAAAAAAATTTTTATTGAGGTAAAAATGCCATTTTAACCATGTTTAAGTGTACAGTTCAGTGATATCCAGTACATTCATATTGTTGTGCAGCCATCAGCCCTATCAATCTGTAGAATTTTTTATCACCTCATACTGGAACTCTGTATCCATATTCCATTCTATGCATACACCTCATTTTCTTTGTCCTTTCCTCTGACGATGAACATTCAAATTGTTTCTACTTTTGCTGTTGAGAATAATGCTAGTGTGAACATGGATGTACAAATATCTCTTTGAGTCCCTGCTTTTAATTCTTTTGTGTATACTAGTATACCAGAATTGGAATTGCTAGATCATATGGTAATTCTATATTTAATTTTTTTAGGAACTGCCATACTGTTTTTCATATTCCTACCTGCAATGCACAAAAGTTCCAATTTCTTCATATCCTCATCAACACTTGTTTTCTGTTTTTATTTTTTAAGTATATCTAATAGCACCCTAATGAGTGTGAAGTAGGTTTTATGGTTTTGGTTTGTATTTTCCTAATGATTAATGATATTGGCCATCTTTTCATGTGCTTATTGGTCATTTGTATATTTTCTTTGGAGAATATCTGTTCAAGTCCTTTGCCCATTTTTGAGTTGTGTTGTTTGCCTTTCTGTTGCTGAGTTTTTGGATTTCTTTATATATTCGCAATGTTAATCCCTTATCAAATATATGATTTGCAAGTATTTTCTCCCAATATTTTGGTTGCCTTTTCACTCTGTTGATAGTGTTCTTTGATGCACAAAAGTTTTTAATTTTGATCAAGTTGAATTGATCTATATTTTTGTTGTTGTTGTTGCCTGTGCCTTTAGTGTTATGTCCAAGAGATCACTGCCAAATCCAATGTCATGAAGCTTTTCCCCTGTATTTTCTTCTAAGAGTTTTATAGTTTCAGCTTTTATGTTTAGGTCTTTGATCTGTTTTGGGTTAATATTTGTATATGAGTTAGGTGTAAGGGTCCAATTTCATTCTTTTGCATGTGAATGTCCACTTTTCCCAGCACCATTTGTTGAAAAGATTGTTCTTTCCCCATTGTATGGTCTTGGGACCCTTGTCGAAAATCATATGATCATAGGGGGTGGGAAATGGGATGGAGGGGGGTCAATGGGGAAAAAAGGGGACACCTGTAATACTTTCAACAATAAAGATAAATTTAAAAAAAAGAAAATCATATGATCATATGAGGGAGAAAGTAAATTTTTAGTAAAGACCTAGAGGAAGTGAGGAAACTAGCCTTGTGGATGTTTTGGGGAGAGTGAGTGCCTGCAATGGGGAGCAGCGAGTGCAAAGGCCCTGAGGGAGTGGAGTGGGTGAGGGGGTAAAGGGTATGAGAGGAGGCCAGAGAGGTAGAGGACAAGGGGAGCAAATTATGGAGGGCCTCTGTGTCCCAGAGAGGACTTTGCTTTACACTGAGCAAATTTGGAAGCCATTGGGGGGCTACTTATGTTTCCACTCTGGCTCCCATGAGAATGGACTTAGGGGCCTGTGGCAAAAGCTGGAGAACCGGTGAGGAGACCACCCAGGTAGAAGCTGGTGGCCTGGGCCAGGGCGTGGCAATTAGTGAAAATCTGCATGATAGGACTTGATGATAGACCAAATGTGTGATGGGGGTGGGGGAGCGGGGGTGGGAGGGGGAGAGAATGAGAAGGAGATAGACAAGGGTGATGTCAAAAATATCAATTTTAGTCATTGTAAAAGTGGAGTTGACATTCACCAGAGGGACGGAGAAAGACTGGCAGGCACAGGTTTTGGGGAAGGACCAGGACTTCAGCTTTGGATGTGGTAAGTTTGAGGCAGCCATCATACCTCCAGCTGGAGTTGTCAGGTGGGAAGTTGTAGATGGGTCTTGGGGTTCAGGAGAGAGGTCTCCAAGGCAAAGAGGGACATACAGGGTGGGGCCCAAGTAGGTTTGTAGTTGTTTGCATGGAAAATAATACAATAATTAATAAATAATAATACAAGAATACACTGTTTTGCGTACACACAACTGTAAACCTACTTTGGCCCCACCCTGTGTGATCAGACAGAGGAGTCATAATATCCACAATGTTAAAAACTCACGTGTTCCTGCTGTTGGGACGGAGAGGACTGCTGGAAGTCAGGGTCACGCGGATGAGATGTGATGTGGTAGATGACGCCCTCCGTGACAACAACTCTCAACAGTGACAGAAGGAAATTTCCTGAGGAGGCTTCTCACAGCGCCCTTGGGTGGAGGTCACAGCTCAGCTCGGTGAGAGCAAATGCAGGGAGGAGGACACGGTGGCCAGAGGCATGCCCTTGGGAAGAGGCTGCCTGTGCTGCAGGGGGCCGTCTCAGACCCTTGGGGTCTCCAGGGCCCCATCGGGGACGCCAGAGACCCAAGTCGTGCTGGAATAGGGGGAGGCCCTTCACTGCTTCCAGGGCAGGGCGGCATCATTCCCTGGAGACAGATATTGGTGTGGGAGCCCTGGTCCATGTCCCTTCATTCAGTGCAGGGGCTGGGGGCCCAGGTCAGGCCTCCGTTCCCAGCCGTGCTGACTGGTGTGCAGCCCCCAGGACGTCGGTGCCCACTGAGGCCTCTCAGACACACCTTCCCTGGGAACCTGCAGGCCTGGGAGCATTTCTCCAGCAAGTTCTTGGTGGGAGACAGGCCGTGACTTTGTGGCGTTAAAGCATGGAGGGACATAGAGCGAGGCATCCTCTTGCACAGCGTGCTGCTCATGAGTAGTTGTGGAAGGGAGGGAGGGAGGGAAGAAGGCAGGAAGGCAGGAAGGCAGGAAGGCAGGAAGGCAGGAAGGCAGGAAGGCAGGAAGGAAGGAAGGAAGGAAGGAAGGAAGGAAGGAAGGAAGAAGGGAGGGAGGGATGGAAGGAAGGCAGGCAGGAAGGAAGGAAGGAAGAAGGGAGGGAGGGATGGAAGGAAGGCAGGCAGGAAGGAAGGAAGGAAGGAGAGAGGGAGGGAAGGAAGGAAGGAAGGAAGGGAGGGAGGGAGGGAGGGAAGGAAGGAAGGAAGGAAGGAAGGAAGGAAGGTGGGACCATGCAGATGACTGGTGAAGAGAAAATGAACAGAAGGGAGATATAGCCTGGCCGGCTATTCCACACACCGGGAGGTTGCTGGTTCTGTTCCCAGTTAGGGCATATACCTAGGTTGCGGGTTTGATCCCAGTTGGGGCGCTTACAGGAGGCAATGGATTCCTTCCCCTCTCTCAGAAACAAAAGCAAAAGGGAGAAAGAAGGAGGGGACCTGGAGCTCAGCTAGGCTGTTTGGAAATGAACACAGATGAGACTGTCTCTTTTGGGCTGTTATGGAGATTAATGGTCGTGGACAAGGGCCCTCACGCATCACCAGGGAGAGGATTTCAAAGACCCTTAAAAACCATTGGGAAACATTTCCAAAGGAAAAGCGGCCAGCAGCCCGCCGAACGCGAGGGTGTATAGCTCACGAGGCGATGCTTGTAATCTAATTGCCTATGAGCAAGCGTTTAAAACAATATTTACGATGTGGAAAATAGCCCTCGATTTGATTTGTACAGAAGAAACATGCCTAATGAGTAAATCAGATTTTGATCTTGCTGGCTCGGGTCTGGGGTGGAGCCTAGTCCTCCACTTTCCTCCCCACGCCTCCCTCAGCTGGCTTGGTCCTGTGGCTGCTCTCTGCCTGGTATGACGTCTGAGACCAGCACCATCCCCCCATGCCTGGTCATAGCAGCCGGGTATCCCCCTATTTTCTTGGGTCAGCTAGCCCTTTAAGCCCCACCTCCTCCTCCTCCTCCTCCAGGAAGCCTTCCCGACTGCTCCAACCTGCTCTCTCTTTAATCCTAACCCAAGGCTATGCTTATTGATTTTAGAGACAGGGGAAGGAAGGAAGGGGTCGGGAGAGAAAGAAACAGTGATGGGCCCTAGCTGGTTTGGCTCAGTGGATAGAGCATTGGCCTGAGGACTGAAGGGTCACGGGTTCGATTACAGTCAAGGGCACATGCCTGGGTTGTGGGCTTGATCCCCAGTAGGGGGCATGCGGGAGGCAGCCGGTCAATGATTCTCTCTCTCATCATTGATGTTTCTATCTTTCCCCTCTCCCTTCCTCTCTGAAATCAATAAAAATATATTGAGGGGAAAAAAAAGAAACATTGATGGGAGAGAGAACATGAATTGGTTGCTTTCTGCATGCACCCCAACCAGGGATCGAACTCACAACCTTTCCATATATGGGACAATGCTCCAAGCAGCTGAGCCACACCGTGGGGCTTCCAGGGGACAGAGCTGGCTCTTATTTAGACATGAACTTGGATTGCCATTGTTTGGTGCGCTGCCTCCTGAAGGGTGTTAGATGTTCCTTTGTAATCTGTCTTGTTACTTTTCTTTTCGGCCTTATTTAATGGGCGCTCTGGTGAGTATCCATTGCTTTCGCCAGCCCAGTGTCCATTCTCCTTCTGGAAAGTGCCCGATTTCCCTTGGGGGAATTACCCGCACCTGGGCTCAGCCCCAGTGGTCTGACTCCTCCCAGCCTTAGGCACCAGAGTTGGGCACATGACCCAGACCTGGCCAATCAGAGTAACACCCTCCTCCCAGGGCCTCAGTCATTTATTTAGGGATGGGCATGTGACCCACCCCGGGCCTTCTCTGGAGGGCTGCTGGAGTGACCAGGAAGGGGGCCCCTTCTGCCTCTGGGGTTGCTCAACTTGGAGAAGCAGAGTTGGAGCCATCTCCTCACTTCCCGGAGCAGCTCCCTGGACAGCGAAGCCAACACGTGGGAAACGTGCTGAGGAGCGTGGAGAGATCCCTAGGTCCGTGGTCAAACACCTGAATCCAGCCTGGGGCGATTCCCTCCACTTTCCTCCAGTGCCCCCCCCCCCCCTTTCTTTCTGTCAGCCTGTTTGTGTGGGTGTCAGTCGTTTACATAGAGGCCGGTGGTTCTGACCTACTCAGTAGGCACAGGACTGGTGTCCAGCAGTGAGGAAGAGGTTCTCCTAGAGCAGAGTGCAATGTGGAGGCCATCAAAACCACAGACTCCTGGACGTAATTCTGTGACCGAGGCCAGTGTGCCAGCTTTTTCCTGACTGCTGTGTGTGCTGGCTCCTCCCCAGATGCCGGGACAGAGAGAAGAATCAGAACCGACCCAGCCCGAGAAGCCCACGGCCTTGGAGGGCAGGTAAGAGAGCACTGCCTGACCTCAGCCAGGGGAGAAGTTTGCTGTGTGCTGTGGAGAATCACTCCAACCCCGTGGTCGGCAAACTGCGGCTCGCGTGCCACATGCGGCTCTTTGGCCCCTTGAGTGTGGTTCTTCCACAAAATACCACAGCCTGGGCGAGTCTATTTTGAAGAAGTGGCGTTAGAAGAAATTTTAAGTTTAAAAAATTTGGCTCTCAAAAGAAATTTCAATCGTTGTACTGTTGATATTTGGCTCTGTTGACTAATGAGTTTGCCGACCACTGCTCTAACCACAGGACTCTGGGCGTCCTTGATGGAGGGGCAGGCACAAAATCAGGAGGGCGAGCAGGGCTTCGTGGGGGAGAGGAGAAAGGCCTCCAGGGGAGCGTGCCAGGGTGAATGGTGAAGTTGGCAGCATTTCCAGGACTGTTGGGTGAGAAGCATTGAGGCCGCTTGCCCCAGACCTCAGGCAGAGCGGCCCCAAAGCTGCTGTTCGGTGCCTGATGGGGGTTTCTGGCTGGCTCTCTTCCAGCCCATCCTAGCAGCCCCCTCCGCTGGGGGCTGAAGCAGAACAGCGCCGTGGTTGTCTGGGGACACGTGTGGGCATTCAGGGCCAGCTGAGGGCCATGGGCTTTCCAACCGCACCACGAGGCGGGGGAGCAGGTGCCAATACTTGACTGTGTGAACCACGAGGTCATTATTATCCAAGGCCTTCGTGGCATCACTAGCAATTTTATGGCATTTGCTGGGTTTTTCCATGTGGCAGCCATTGTGCTGCTGTCCATCCTTCACAGTGAATCACCTGCCTTGGTCCTCACTTTTCTGATGTTGCTTGGGAAGGTGTAAAGCTCAGACCCCCAGGTGAGAGGGTCTGCTTGGCTTCTTACCGTAAAGTAAATCCAGCTGAAGCCAACTGGTTCTGTCACCAAGTACCTACTGTTTCCTGAGCCCGCCTCCCTCCCCACTCAGCTGCAGGAGATGGAATAAGAAGCAGGCAGGCCATTGCTGGCAATACAGATATGCCCACCCTCGTTTCATAGTGTGGGATGCATGCAGTGATGTGCGCACGCATCCAGCCAAGACGCGGTATAGAAACACGTACAGAATCGTAGGACTAATCCTGTCTTGGCGATCGCGCAGGACGTGGGGGCTGGGAACAAGCTTGTTGCACAGTAAGATCCTCACAGTGTCAGGGCCGGCACTGAGGATGGCTCCCATCTGTCATCTCCGGGAGGGAGATTTTTCATCACCCCATTTTACAGAGGAGGCAGTTGAGGCTCACTGTGCTTACGGAACTCGTCAAGGCACAGCAGGGCTGGGATTCCAACCCAGGCTGGGGAATGCAAACTTTGGGCTGCTGTCTCGGTGTCTCACTTCCTTCTGAGTAGCTGTGGCTTTTGCCACTATTGCTGGGCCTGCAGAATGGAATCTCTTCTCTGCTAGGCTGACACCTTCCAATCCTCAGTAGGTGCTGAGTGTCACACGCTGGAGTGGTGACGGAGATACTCTCATGCCCCTTCCCCCCACACTACAGGTATACGGGAGGCAGACTGGGGAGGGAGCCGGGCTCCTGTCTCTCGGGCCTGGCTCTCGACTGTCCCACGGCTCTGTTTGTGGGGATGGATGTCAGACTTCAAAGGCAGCGGCGCACTGTCTCTCCATCTCCGGCCCATGAGAAAGCGCCCAAGTCCCAGAACAAAGGCCTTCCCAGACTCCCGTCACCTGCTCAGCACTTAGCATGGGGCTTAATTGAAGGAAACAGAGCTTCTTGGAGTGAGAGCGAGGAGTGAGTGAGAAAGTCGATAACACTAAAGACACCGCCATTAATAAAGCCAGACTTGCTGCTAATATCCCACTTGAATTCAAAACAGGACAAATAATTGGAAATCTGAGCAGGGTGAGTGGTGGGGCCAGTGGTACGGATGACAGAGGTCTGGCAGCTGTGGGAGACCTTCTGTATGGGGAGATGTGGCTGGGACAAAAGCTCCTGGAGTGAGTAATTCAGTCCTGGGGCCCGGTGTCCTGCTCTCTGCCGACAGCCACAGGCTGACACCTGCATAGTGGCAATAACTCACTGAATAGCACTCGAAATGTACCAGGCACTGCCCTCAGTTCTTTACAAATATGAAGTTAATCCTTACGATATGTGTGTATAGCTATAATAATAAAAGCGTAATGTGCTAATTAGACCAGACATCCTTCCGGATGAAGCTGGGGCTGTGAGGGAGGCCCTGGTTCTGGGTGCTGGAGGGAAGCCCAGGTCCCGGGTGCCAGAGGGAAGCTGGTGCCAGCAGCTGGGGGAACACCTACTCTTGCACTAATTTTGTGCACCGGGCCTCTAGTCTATATATATATAAAAGCCTAAGCGACCGTTACGACCGGATGACCGGACAACTGGCCGGTAGCTATGATGCACACTGACCACCAGGGGGTAGATGCTCAATGCAGGAGCTGCCCCCTGGTGGTCAGTGCCCTCCCACAGCCAACCTCCTGTGGCCGGCCAACCTCCTGTGGTCCTAATATATATATATATATATATATATATATATATATATATATATATATATAGGATATACTAGTATGTTATCCTTTATACCTCTATTTATCTATGTACCTCTATCATCTACTACCTACCTAATTAGGTAGCTATTATTATTGTCCCCATTTTACCGATAAGGAAACTGATGCACAGAGGGGTTAAGTAATTTTCCCAGGCTGAGTGGGATTTTGAACTTATGTAATATGACCTCAAAGTATATGTGCCTAACCACTAGACAACACTACCTCCTTTGAGTGACCTGGCCTTTGGTCTCTGGCTTGCTGGATAACTTTGGGCGAGGACTGAAATCCATTCAGTCAGTACACATTTGTGAGATATAGTGCAATCTTAGCATAATGGTAATAACCACTATGTATGGTTCCTATATGCCAGGAATTCCCCTGATAACCCATGAGGTAGGTAGGTAGGTACTTTTATTGTGTCCATTTTACAGGGAGGAAAACTGAACCTGAGAGAAGCTAGGTGACTTCCCCTTGATCCCCTGGCTAGTTACTAACAGAGCCAGGATTCAGACCTACATCTTTTGGCTCAAAGTGCAGTCCCTAAACCACTGCTGATATCCAGTGCTTATTCTCAAAGGGTCCTCAGGTAGAGCCTGGGAGGGTGTACTCACAGGCAGTGATGACACTGGCTGATGGAGGCTGGACACACCTAGACACATGTGAGCATCCCCAGAGATGGGTGGCAAGCGGGTATAAGCCCACTGAGTACCATTCACTAAGTCAGGGGTGAGGAACGTCTGGCCCATGGGCCATATAAAACCCACAAAATCATTTGGTCTGGCCCTGAAACTCAATAAATCTAGGAGCGTTTTTCATAGCAACATAAATTTATATTATGTGAATTATAGTCAGCGAATGATATAAATATCCAAATGGCCCTTGGAAGAAAAAATGTTCCCCACCCCTGACTTAAGTCCTTGGGTTATAACCCCAGGGCATTGCCCTAGACCAGTGGTCGGCAAACCCATTAGTCAACAGAGCCAAATATCAACAGTACGACGATTGAAATTTCTTTTGAGAGCCAAATTTTTAAAACTTGATCTTCTTCTAACGCCACTTCTTCAAAATAGACTCGCCCAGGCCGTGGTATTTTGTGGAAGAGCCACACTCAAGGGGCCAAAGAGCCACTCGCGAGCCACAGTTTGCCGACCACAGCCCTAGACTCCCCCAACCCCTCTCTTGTTTTTATCTGCCTGCTCTTCCACCTGATCATCCCACAGCCCTTAAGCTGGAGCTGGCTACTCAGGGAATTCCATGTATTCTGGACCCTGTGTGGAGGACTGGGATGCATTCTGCTGGCAGGAGACAGAATCTACCTAGTACACCTGTATAGGAGGCAACATAATGGGATGAAAAGGCTTGGCCATTGTAGTCAGATAGGCCTCAGTGTGACTCCTGATTTCTGAACCTCAGTTTCCCTATCTGTGAAATGATCCTGCAAGTCCAAAGAAAGGGTGGAGAAGGCTGGCTCTGTGGAGGCTCCCTAAAACCAGAGGCACCCTCCCTCTGGAGAGGGAAGGGAGAGCAGGGAGAGGGTCAAAGCCTATGAACTCTGGAGAGCACAGAGTAAGGAGCGTGGACTCCCCCCAGCCCATTGTATTGGAACAAGGGGCTCTTTCAAAGTGGAGGTCAGAATATTTAGGGAAAATAAGAGATGTGGCCACTGGGGAGGAGACTTAGAGCCTCCCTGCTCTGAAAGCGGTGAAGGCTGGAAGTGTTACCTCAGGTCACCTCAGGCCCAGGGCCAATGGTCTGTTGAGATGGGTCAGGGCATGGCTTCATTTTTAGGGTCATTACCCTGGAGGACTCCAAGGCCTAGTGGCTTAGAGAGTCTCCCTCCCCTGTAATCCTTCTCCGTGCACCTACTAGGCCTAGAAAAAGGCTCACATTCAGTCCATATCTGAAATGTTTTCATCTCACCTACTCATGGATGCTGACTCTGAGTTTTTATTTTTTGGTGGGTGAGGGGCAGAGGAGATGAGAGCGTGAAGGGGGTACAGTGGAAAGAGTGGTCAGTGCACAGATGGAAGGCTCTGAGATCACTGCCCTAGAGAGATCTCTTCAGATATGATGCTCAATCTAATGGCCTTGACCTCTGAGTAGTCCAGCTGTGGTGGCCAATAATGGGAACTTGGTGCCAAGGACTAGAACTGGATTTACATTTTTGCTATCAATAGAGGTGGATTCAGCATTGTGCTGGCAAATGTTTAAAAACTGGTTTTCTGGAAGTGGGAGAAGCCCTAATGTGCAGCATTTGCCAATTTCTGTGGTATAAATGCTCCCACCATGGCTGATCTCAAGTACCAGAATGACCTCACTGAGTGTTAAGTCGGGAAGAGGTGTTAAAAGTTGTTTTGCTTGAGCCTATACATACACTGGCTCCAGCACACTCGTGGGTAGATTGACCACAAGGCAGAGGACGCTTGAGCTTCAGGGCTCCTCATTTGTAGGTGTCCTTCCAAGACCCATGCAATGTATTCACATGGTCATACGTTTTCGTATGGTTTACAAAAGTCAGATGTAACAACTGCTTTGGTTCATATTTTTTCCTCTTTCTACTCCAACTTATATTGAATGGCTTGGAGTAGCCATGGGCATGGTGTAATTTGTTGTGATTCCCTTTTTCATTCTAAATATATATTCATTTTTGTACTTAATTTTGATTTGTAATTTTATTTTTGTTTTCTTAAAGAGGGCTTCAAAACCTATATATACCTCCAGGTGCAAAGCATTGATCTACTCTTGGAGTAAATTACATTACAACTCATCCTCCAGAAAATTTTTGTGTTTGTAACTTTATCTTGGAGTCACATTGGCATATGGAAATTCCCTGGATAATTTGGTCCAGACTAGCTTCCGAGAATGCCACTTTCATTATATCATACCTCTCTGCTCAAAGCCCTCATGGCTCCCCTTGATCTCTTACACTGGCATTTAAGGCTCTCTGCAGATTGACCACCCCATACCCTTTCATAAAGTATCTTCTTTACTCCTCTCTGCATCCCCCCAAATAAAACTTCTTTCCTTGCAAATTTGTTTAGATAGTTTCTCCTGCCTAGAGTACCTTTTTCGTTTTTTTCGTTTCCTCCCCTTTTGGACTTTGCCAAATGCTTTGAGGTGACCATGTGGGCTTTTGTTATTTGTTATATTAATACTGTGTATCACATTAATTGATTTTCAGATGTTAAGCCAATCTTGCATTTCTGCGATAAAACCCACTTGATCATAGTTTATATCATTTTTATATGTTGCTGAATTCAGTTTGCTAGTATTATGTTGAGGATTTTTTGCATCTATATTTCTAAGAGAAATTGATCTGTAGTTTTCTTGTGATTCTTTTGTCTGGTTTTCATATCAAGGAATTCTGGTTTCACAAAATGAGTTGGGAAGTGTTCCTTCTTCTATTTTTTGGAAGAGTTTGTGAAGGGTTGGTATTAATTATTCTTTAAACATTTGGTAGAATTCAGCAGTGAAGCCATTTGAGGCTGGGCTTTTCTTTGTGGGAAGTCTTTAAGTTATTAATTCTCTTTTCTTGTTATAGGCCTATTCAGATTTCCTATTTCTTCTTGGATAAGTTTGGATAGTTTGTGTCTTTCTAGGAATTTGTCCATTTCAACCAAGGTATCTAATTTGTTGACATATGGTAATTCATAGTATTCCCTTGTAATCCTTTTTTGTTTCTGTAAGATTGGTAGTGCTGTCTCCCTTCTCATTTCTGAATTTAGTTATTTGAGCCTTCTCTTTTTGTCTTGGCCAGTCTAGTTAAAACTATGTCAATTCTGTTCTTTTTATTTTGTCGATTATTCTATATTGTTTTTCTATTTTCTATCCTATTTATTTTCACTGTAGTCTGTATTTTTTTCTTCCGCTTTATTTGGATTTAGTTTGCTCTTCTTTTTCTAGGAGAAAGTACTGGGAAAGACGCTAAAAACTATGTAACACAGTATTGATATTTTAGAAGATTGGCTGAAGCCCCAAATCTGAAAAAATACACTGTAAAATAAGATGCCAGCCACATCTATCCAGGTAACCAAAAGGTAGCAGAGATGGTTCAGTGACACTACCCCATCATCTATCTCCAGCCTGTGTGAAAGAAAATAGAGATTTGAAAGGAATTAAGGAGGTTTTGTGTCATCCCATATCTGCTACTCCATGGAAAAGAGGGTGGCACTTGAAGGTTAATAGGGCTTCAGAAGTACTTACAGAAATTGGGAGTGGGCCCCTGGCAGGATATTTCCTGAGCTTCAGAAACCCATGGGGTATTTTGCTGCATGAAATAGAGCAAAAGGCAGGAGAGGACGTTGCACACACTCCTGCAATTTGTGGCTGATTGTGAACGTGGACACAGCTGCCTGCTTCTTTCCAGGGACTCAAAGGGCTGGCTGGAGTGGCCCATGGTGTTAGGGGGAGGGGCAAGGGCAATGGCAGCAGAGCAGCCTTACACGAGAGATTTCTGAAGGTTGTGTGGACAGGATGGGAGGTGCTATGGCTCAAGCTGGACAGGACCTGCCCCCTGCGGGGAGGGAACCTGAGCAGTAAGGGGCTTTGAGGAGGACCATTTAGGCGGTTGCTAGAAAGGGGTTGAAGAGGTCAGCCAGAAAGTGCATAGCCATCATTAGGGAGCTGTACTGTGCAGTGAGCAGGTGTCTGTAAGAGTCTACAAATGTATTCCCAGTGGGTGGTAGGCTCTTCAGCATTTTGATGGCTGATGTCACAGAGGGTAACATAGCCAGCCAGTAGTGTCTTAGAACTACAAATAGGAGTTTCCTCTCCCTTTCCCAGTCACCTATGTGTGTCCCCAGCACATTCAGCCCCTTCAGGATCCACGGAGGGGATAATCAGCAAGTCCTCTTAGAGCTCTGAGACAAAGAACATCACACTGGTGGGCTGACTCCCGCCATTCCCCCTTTTTTGTGCCTCTACTCCACTGACTGGGAGAGAGAAACAGGAGATCCGCAGGGCCAGCCTCCCTACTGTACAGTCAGGGCAAAAGGGCCGGGAGAGGGGAAAGGCTTTGCCCAGGATGGCATGGTCAGGCTGTGTCAGAGGCTCCTGACCCCTCAAACCCCCGGAAGTTGGGAGGCTAGGGCACTTCTCTGTTTATTCAACACAGACAGCTCTAATTATAAAAGAACTCGACTTGGGGGGACAAACTGGGAGAGGATGAAATATAGACGCTCTGAATTTCATTTTCATCATCAGACGTTTCTCAGGTAAAATGATAGTTCCAGCCTACACAGGGAAGTGGCCTATGCTAATGTCTGGAAGTTGTGGAAAACGCTGCATTTTAACTCTGTTCCTCCAGAAGTCATACTCATCTATTTGAAACTGCCAATCAACCTTCCAGCAAAGAAAAACATGCGCACACACCTCTGCACAAATGGCTTTGATTAGGCTTAGCTGTAGGTTTAAGAAAATTTAATCATCTTAACCTGTTTAGTCTTTTTCCCTGATGAAAATCATCAGTCAGATTCCAGCATGAGCCAGCGAGAGCTGAGCTGCTGTCAGCACCGTTGTTTATGTTAATACGTTATAGGCATGAAATGGAGGAAAGGCGAGTGATGAGAAAAAGTCCTGAATGAATTAGGAGGGTGCGGGTATGTGGCAGCCCCCGAGGTCAGCAGGCAGGGGCTCTGAGGGGACTGCTTATTTATGAGTTTCAGCATAGAACCCTCTCTCCCTGCTGGAAGGGACGTTGAGACACTCTATAAAGTATGTTTCTCTCTGCGGTCAGCACTTGCCTTCAGCAGAACTGAAGGTCTGGAACCCCACAGACTCCATTTGCTCGCTGTGTGACCTCAGATAAGTTACTTAACCTCTTGAAATGTTGGTTGTCTCATCTAAGAAATGGGGCTGTCGGGAGTAACTGGTATGCTGGATGGCTTTATGGATTAGATGCTGACATGTTGGGGAAAGGGTGGTCAGTCAAAGGCTTCGTGGAAACACTATCCCTCCTTCCCGAGACCAGCCAGCTCCTTGGCGGTGCTCTCTCCTGGTGCCGCAGGCCCTGTGGACATTGGTGGTGCTGGGCACAGAGGCAAAGGCCCTAAATCTGGAGCCTTAACCCATCTCTTTGTGACTTTAGGGAAACCACTGCCTTTTTGGATCTTGGTTTCTCAGTCAAATGAGAATGCTAATTGTCCCCAACATCTGTTCTCACCTTCCTCCTAGGAAAAAAGCCCACTGGCCACCCATCTCTCAGGTTTCTTGTAGATAGGTGTGGCCATAGGACTATTTGGGGCCATTGACATCCAAAGGAAATGTTACATGGAACTTCTAGAAAGTCTCATAAAAGAGAGGGAGAGGGAATACGTGAATGTCTATCAACATGTAAGGAGGTAAACAATGGCCATCCTATGAAATGTTACTCAGCAATAAAAAGAAACAAACCACTGAGACATACAACAACATGGATGTATCTCCAAATCATTATGCTGAGTGAAAGAATCCAGACACAGAAGAGTATATGCTAAATTATTATATCCCCAATACACATGCACGCGCGCGCGCACACACACACACACATACATACACATTCACAGATTCTGAAACATTCCTGTTCACCCAGATGCATATGTAGTAAGTCAAAGTTGGCCACATCTTTCTTACTGATTCAATCGAGAGTGATGTCTCAATACCTTTCCTTTACTCTGGACTGGCATTCGTGACTTACAATGCAGCAAAAATGATGTCCTGGCTCCTGAGGCCTTGCAGCCTCTGCCTGGACTTCTGTCGTAAGAGGCCTTGCCTTGCAGCCTCTGCCTGGACTTCTTAGAATTCAGCCTCTGCACCGTTAGCCCCAACGCACAGACGACAGCACCTTTGCAGCCGCCAGGTTACCTTGAAAGTGGAGCCTCCAGCCCCAGTTGAGTGGACCCAGATGATGAGCAAAGATCAGCTGCCCACCAAGCTCTACCCACATTGCATATTCATAAAATCAGTGATGACTGTTACAGTAAGCCACTGTCTCGGGTGATTAATTAAGCAGCAATATGTAACTAGAACACCATCCAGTCACATGTACATGTGAGAGGAAGTGCTGCCTTAGGTCCCTCAAGGGCCTGCGGGCAGTCTCCCCAGATCACATCCCTGGACCCTCGCCTACAGGGGCAGGAGCAGGAGAAGGTAGGGCAGCCGTCCAGGACTCTGAGCTTGCGATATAGGCAGCCAGGATGGAAGAGAGGGCAGCACCCCACAAGGATGGGCAGAAAGTGTTTGGGGCTCTTATCACGGGGCCAGAGACTCTCCCAGGATCTCACACACAAAGGCTAGAGTTAAAAGCCCTCTAGAATCCCTTCTTCCTGCATCCATCCATGACCCTATCTGACCTCTGCTGGGAGCAAGAGGATGGGAAATGCTGGTGAGAGCCATGGGAGGAAAGTAAGCTGTGTAGGCTTGTAAAGAGCCGTCTGATGTGAGCCCAGCCCCCACCATTCTAAGGGGTTTGGCCAGATCTAGTGCTAACATGCACAGTCCTATCGGGATCTGCTGGGTGAGGGGTCTGGATGCACCCAGGAGCCTGTGGGTATGGCTGGCCATCTCACTACTGAACTCCTTGTCCCGCCTTATACATCTAGTCTCTAGAGTACAGAGAGGGCTCTCCCAGGGGAGTGGTGCCTGAGGACAATGGAAAGGGAGTCCCTGACTGACAGAGAATCCTGGAATTCAAACTCAGAGTTATTCCTGGGATCAAACTCTCCAGGATCCTCTCAATACATAAATCTTTAAGGAAAATTTAAGAAGCTTCCTAATATGTAACATACTAAGTATAATGTAACATGCCAGGTAAGCTGTTTTTAGTCATTAATACCTTAGCATGAATTAGTTTATTCATTTCTTTCTATCAAGGGGAGGGAGAGAGCAATTATGAAAATGGGAAGAATTACCGAAAAGAGAAGGGAGAATGGTATTTTAGAAGCATGTTTACCAGCATTCTAAATTTGCTTAAGCCTAGCTTTAAGACAGGAAATGCTTTATATTTTTGCCCAAAATGTCTGTGGGAGGACTCCCATTTCTGGAGCAATGATGCCTTAAATACGCTCAACAACTTTCCAAAGGAAAACAGTGAATATCAGATAAAATGTTTAGAAAATTCTACTCCTGAATTGACAAGAAAATAGGGGATTACAGAGACTGAAGCTGAATGGAGAGTATGGAGCCTAATGCCGGCTGTGATCATGTCCAGGGCTTTCACCATCGACATCTTTGCTGCAAGCATTTTTGCCACAAACATTTTCACTGAATAACTGATTGGCCATAAGGCAATTTTGCCATAAGAAGGATGAAATCACAGCAAGTAAAAGAGGGACATGAAAAAGGACATAATGAAACATGAAAAAATGAATAACAAAATTAAAAAGACTTTATTTAAAACTAGAGGCCCGGTGCACGAAATTCGTGCACGGAGGGGAGTTGTCCCTCAGCCCAGCCTGTACCCTCTCCAATCTGGGACCCCTCAAGGGATGTCCAACTGCCCGTTTAGGGAAGTCGGACAGTCGGACATCCCTCTCACAATCCAGGACTGCTGGCTCCCAACTGCTTGCCTGCCTGCCTTCCTGATTGCTCCTAACCGCTTCTGCCTGCCAGCCTGATCACCCCTAACCACTCTGCTGCCAGCCTGTTTGCCCCCAACTTCCCTCCTCTGCCGGCCTGGTCACCCCTAACTGCCCTCTCCTGCAGGGTTGATCACCTCCAACTGCCCTCCCTTGCAGGCTTGGTCCCTCTCAACTGCCCTCCCTTGCAGGCCAGGAGCCTCTCAACTGCCCTCTCCTGCTGGCCATCTTGTGGTGGCCATCTTGTGCCCACATGGGGGCAGGATCTTTGACCACATGGGGGCAGCTATATTGTGTGTTGCAGTGATGATCAATCTGCATAGTTCTCTTTTATTAGATAGGATAGAGGCCTGGTACAGGGGTGGGGGCCAGCTGGTTTGCCCTGAAGGGTGTCCCTGATCAGGGTGGGGTACCCTTGGGGCGTGGGGCGGCCTGAGCGAGGGGCCTGTGGTGGTTTGCAGGCCGGCCACGCCCCCTGGCAATGCAAGCGGAGGCCCTGGTATCTGGAATTTATTTTCCTTCTACAATTGAAACTTTGTAGCCTGGAGCAGAGCCAAGCCTGGGGCTCCCTCCGAGGCCCGAAGTCATTTGTGTTGGGGTTATAATTGAAACTTTGTTGCCTTAAGCGGGTGGGCCTGGCCAGGGTGTGTGGAAAGCTTTGCTTCCCCTGTTGCCGGCGGCAACACTGGCCTGCTCTCTCAAGCTCCATTCTGCCGCCATTTGTTTGAATTTGTTTACCTTCTATAATTGAAACTTTGTAGCTTGAGTGGAGGCTTAGGCCTGCAACGGCTGGCAGAAAGCTTGGCTTCCTCTGTTACCTAGGAAACCTTGCTCTCTGTGGCTGTAGCCATCTTGGTTTGGGTTAATTTGCATGCTCGCTCTGATTGGATGGTGGGCGTGGCTTATGGGCGTGGCTTGTGGGTGTGTCGGAGGTATGGTCAATTTGCATATTTGTCTATTATTAGATTAGATGTGTGTAGATTCATGGCAATACTGCACAACCAACCAGTGTTATTTTGTGGATTGTACCTAAGCACTTGTCTTCATTCTATGGGAAATGGGGTTCAACTCTGTGCCCTCAAACAGGGCCCTTGGCCTCTCTCTCTCCTCCCAATGTAGTGTGTTTCACAATAAGAAACCAACTCTTGGGCAGAGCATCCTCATCTGGAAGAAATGCTAACTATTGTAAGACCAGCACCATGTGTACTCATCACTGTAGAGACTGTTATGAGGGCTGGCTAAGATTTCTCATAAAGTATAAAAATGGGAGTAACTGAGGACTTTGTCAGTAGACAAATGAAGCTAAGCTGACAACTAGCTTAAATATATTGTCTGCTGAGGGCAGAGTATTCATCACAGAAATAAATGAAACTAAACAGACAAACAAAAAACCGTACCATCAACCCGTTATTCATTTTTTATTTTTTTGTGGCAAAATGGCCTCACGGCCAATTAATTACGTAGCAAAACTGCTTGGGACAAAGACGCTTATACGGGGAAAGTACCTAGAACCTGCTTTTGTTCCAGGATCTGCCAACCCTGGTGTCCTCAAGCCTTCATGTTGATGCTGGACTGGGAATGGGAGAAAACAGTTGAGTAAGAAACTCCTGCATAACGCTGGGGCCCCAAGGCCTACATCTTTGGTGTAAGAGTAAAGGAGAAATGAACTCTGTTGCATAGAAGAGGGGGCAAAGCAACTTGGCCCCAGGTGAACAGAAAGACAGTGACCTCTCCCAAGAACACTTAACCAAAAGCTGCTCTCACGTGGATATGTGATCCAAATTCATACATACAGGTGTGCCTCAGGGCGATTGCAGGTTTGGTTCCAGACCTTCTCAATACAAGCAAATATCGCAGTAAGGCGAATCACACGGATATTTTGGTTTACCAGGGCATATAAAAGTTGTTTACACTGCACTGTAGTCTATTAAGTGTGCAAAAGTCTTATGTCTAAAAAAGCAGTGTACACGCCTTAATTAAAAAGTACTTTCTTGCTAAAAATTGCTAACTATTCTCTGAGCCATCCGTGAGCTGTACTCCTTTTGACGGTGTGATCTTGCCTTGATGTTGATGGCTGCTGACTGATCAAGGTGGTTTTGGCTGAAGGTAGGGGTGAGTGGCTGTGGCAGTTTCTTAAAATAAGGCAGCAGTGAGGTTTGTCCCAGCAGTTGGCTCTTCCTTTCATGAAGGGTTTACCCGCAGTAGAAATGCTTTCAAAACTGGAGTTGGTTCTCTTAAACCCCGCCACTGCTTTGTCGGCTAAGTTTATCTGATATTCTAAATCCTTTGTCGTCATTTCAACAGTCTGCATAGCATCTTCACCAAGAGTAGCTTCCAGCTCAAGGCACCACTGTCTTTCATTGTCTGTAAGGAACAGCCCCTCATCCATTAGTTTTAACCTGAGACACAGCAGTTCCGTTACACCCTCAGCCTCCACCTCTAATGCTGGTTCTCTTGCTGTTTCCATCACCTCGGAAGTTACGTCCTCCACTGAATCCCCTCAAATCATCCATGAGGGTTGGAATCGACTTCTTCCAAATTCCTGTTAATGTTGATATTTTGACCTCTTCCCGTGAATCACAAATATTCCTAATGGCATATAGAAGGATGAATTTTCCCCCAGAATGTTTTCAATTTACTGTGCCCAGATCCATCAAAAGAGTCACTGTCTATGGCAGCTATAGCCTGATGAAATATACATTTCTTAAATAATAAGACTTGAAAATCAATTACTCTTTGATCCCTGAGCTGCAGAATGAATATTTGTGTTAGCAGGCATGAAGACAACATTAATCTCATCTCCATCTGACCAGGTGCCTGGTCCAAGAGCAGTGATGTTTTGAAAGGAATATTTTTCTGAGTAGCGGCTTAAAATATTCAGCAAACCATGTCGTACAGAGATGTGCTGTCATCCAGGCTTTGTGGTTCCATTTGTAGAGAACAGGCAGAGTAAATGTAGCATCATTCTTAAGGACCCTAGGATTTTCAGACTGGTCAATGAGAATTGTCCTCCCCTTAAACCCACCAGCTGCATTAACCCTCACAAGAGAGTCAGTTTGTCTTTGAGGCTTCGGAGCCAGGTACTGACTTCTCTCTACATATGAAAGTCCTGGATGGCATCTTCTTCCAATGGGAGGCTGTTTCATCTCCCTTAAAAATCTGCTATTTAGTGCAGCCATCCTCACTCATCGTCTCAGCCAGATCTCCTGGCTGACTTGCTGCTGCTTCGCGTTGCACTTTGATGTTATGGAGACGGCTTCCTTCCTTAAACCTCACGAGCCAACCTCTGCTGGCTTCAGACTTTTCTTCTGCAGCTTCCTCACCTCTCAGCCTTTGTAGAATGGAAAAGAGTTAGGGCCTTGCGCCAGACTAGGCTTTCACTTAAAGGAATGTTGTGGCTGGTTTGATCTTCTTTCCAGACCATTAGAACGTTTTCTGTGTCAGCAACAAGGCTGCTTCACTTCTTATCATTTGTGTGTTTACTGGAGGAGCACTTTCAATGTCCTTCAAGCACTTTCCTTTGCATTCACAACTTGGCTAACTGTTTGGGGCAAGAGGCCTAACTTGTAGTCGGTCCCGGCTTTCAACATGCCTTCCTCACTAAGTGTTATCATTTCTAGCTTTTGATTTAAGTGAGAGACGTGCGAATCTTCCTTTCATTTGAACACTCAGAGGCCATTGTAGGGTTATTAATTGGCCTGATTTCAATATTGTTGTGTTTCAGGAAATAGGCCCAAGGACAGGGAGAGAGATGGGGGAATGCCTGGTCAGTGGAGCAGTCAGAACACATCCAACATTTATCGATTAAGTTCACATTTTTACATAGGTGTAGTTTGTTTTGCCCCCAAACAATTACAGTAGTAACTTCAAAGATCTCTGATCACAGATTATCATAACAAACATAATAATAATGAAAAAGTTTGAAATATTGTGAGAATTACCAAAATGGTTCCAATTTGGCAGTTGCCACAAACCTTCAATTTGTAAAAAAAAAAAAAAAAAGTCTGTGAAGCACAATAAAGTGAAGCACAATAAAATAGTCCTGAGTGGGTGCTTCCCACAGGTGAAGGCAGAAACAAATTATCTCTGCAGGAAGCCAAGTTCAGCTCAAGATCAAAGGTTTCTCAGAGATGAAAGTTCCAAGGAACACGTCAGTCCAAGTCAGAAGTCATAAACCCACACCAGGAAGCAGGCACCATGAGTGAGAACCAGCAGAAGCAACAGACTGCAGAAGCAAACCTACAGAGGCTTCAGATATTAAAAGAATCAGACATGGAAAACAACTATGCCTCAGTGTGTTTTAAGAAATAAGAGAAAGTTCGGAAAATATGAGCACAGACACTATTTTTTTTAACTGCAAATTTAGAAAAAAACCAGAAAGAACATATAAGAAAAAAAAAAAAAAAATTGTAATAATTGAAATGGAAAATTCAGTGGGTGAATTTAAAATAGATTAGACACAGCTGAAGAGAAAATAAATTAACTGATAATTCTTAAGAAACTATCCAGTATGCAGTTGAGACAAAGATATGGACAACAAGAAGCAAGGTTAAGAGACATGGAAGATAGGGTGTTAGGGTGTGAAGGTCTAACATATATTTTACTTATAGTTCTAGAAGATGATTGTAGAACTAATGGGGAAGAGGCTGTCTTCAAAGAAATAATGACAGAAATTTCCCAAGAGTTGTTAAAAGTCACCAACACTGAGATCTAAGAAGCACAACAAATTTCAGACAAGGTAAATTGAAATTCACAACTCCATAAATGTTGGTGAAACTGCAGAACATAAAAGATATATTACTTTTGAGGATATCCTATCTAATAAAAGAGTAATATGCAAATTGACCATACCTCTGCCATACCCACAAGCCATGCCCATCAGCCAATCAGGAGCGAGTATGCAAATTAATCCAACCAAGATGGCTGCGGTCACAGAACTGCAGCAAGCAGGAGGCTTGGGTTTCTCCAGCAATGGAGGAAGCCAAGCTTCCCTGCCATCCTGGCCGGCCCAGGCCTCCACTCAAGGCTACAAAGTTTCAATTATAGAAAAATAAATCCCAACAAAAATGGTGGCAGCCACAGAGCTGGAGAGAGCAGGAGGCTTGGGTTGCCCCCGGTGATGGAGGAAGCCAAGCTCCCGCAGCCCTCGCCTGCTTTGACCTCTGCTCAAGGCTACAAAGTTTCAATTATAGAAGATAAATAAAACTCAGATACCAGGGCCTCTGCTTGGGTTGCCGGGGGGCGTGGCCAGCCTACAAACCACCACAGGCCCCATGCCCAGGCCACCCCATGCCCCAAGGGAACCCCCACCCTGATCCGGGACACCCTTCAGGGCAAACCAGCTGGCCCCCACCCGTGCACCAGGCCTCTATCCTATCTAATAAAAGAGTAATATGCAAATTGACCATCACTCCAACACACAAGATGGCTGCCCCCATGTGGTCAAAGATGGCTGCCCCCATGTGGGCACAAGATGACTGCCACAAGATGGCCAGCAGGGAAGGACAGTTGGGAAGGACCAGGCCTGCAAGGTAGGGCAGTTGGGGGTGATCAAGTGTGCAGGGGAGGGCAGTTAGGGGTGACCAGGCCAGCAGAGGAGGGAAGTTGGGGGTGACCGGGCCTGCAGGGAAGGGCAGTTGGGGGGGTCCCAGGCCTGCTGGGGAGGGCAGTTAGGGGCAATCAGACTGTTAGGGGAGCAGTTAGTCATCAATCAGGCTGTCAGCAGAGTGGTTAGGGGGTGATCAGGCTGGCAGGCAGAAGCGGTTAGGGGCAATCAGGAAGGCAAGCAGGTGAGCAGTTGGGAGCCAGCAGTCCTGGATTGTGAGAGGGATGTCCGACTGCCCGTTTAGGCTCGATCCTACCTGGATCGGGCCTAAACGGGCAGTCGGACATCCCTTGAGGGGTCCCAGATTGGAGAGGGTGCAGGCTGGGCTGAGGAACACCCCCCCCATGCATGAATTTCACGCATGGGGCCTCTAGTATATCTATCATCTATCTATCTATCTATCTATCTATCTATCTATCTATGTCTATATATAGAGATAGGACTCTATGTCTAGAGATCTGGACTCTTATGTATAGACATCTGGACTCTATATCTATATATAGAGATAGATATATAGATAGATATTGAGATATATATATAGTTAATTCTCAACCAAGGATAGTTTTTCATTGATTTTTTAGAGAGAGTGGAAGTGGCGGGGGGGTGAGAAACTTTAATGTGAGAGAGAAACATTAATTGGTTGTCTCCCACATGTGTTCTGACCAGGCCCAGGGATTGAGCCTATATCCCAGGTATATGCCCTTGACTGGAATGGAACCCATAACCCTTCACCCTTCAGTCCACAGGATGCTCTATCCACTGAGCCAAACCAGATGGGGCAAGGAGATATATATATATATATATATATATATATATATAATTCCTTTTATATATATATATAAAAGGAATTATATATATATAATTCCTTTTGTTATAGACTTATATTAATGTACTCTTTTGTATGTGTATTTCACAGTAAAAAGTTTTTTCATTGGCTTTGGCTTCTGCACAGAAGAGATGTGGCTACATTGAGGGGGCTAGAAGGTCTCTCTGAGTCAGTTTTGGATACTGAGGGCAGTGTGGTGTCTGGGCAAAGACTGAGATTTGAAGTTAGGCAGACCTTGTTTTAAAGCCCAGTTCTGTTGCTTCATAACTATGTGATACTTAGCAAGTTAGTTCACCTCTCTTAATATATTTACTCATATTGTTCACTTTTTGATGTGTTTGGGAGATGGCATAGATTTCAAAGAATTTACGGGCAGGGGAGACCTTAACGACACGTAGTCTAAGTCCTTTTGTGGAAAGGGGATTGTGAGTCCCCCCCCCCCTCTTCCCCCTCCTCTTTAGGAGGCTCCATGCCTGTGTTTCTCTTCTTGGCCAAACCAAATAGTATCCTCTCTGAACTCTGATGAAAAGTATTACCATCTACTTGCTGCCTGCTAGGAGCCAGGCACTACCCTCAATGCTGTCCATGCCCTCACTATTTCCTCACGAGAGCCTTGCGGAGGAGGGCTTTGAATGGAGGAGCTGGAGGCCAGAGAGGTGAAGCCACGTCCTCCAAATCATGCAGCTACAGAGTCAGAATTTGTGCCCAGGTCTGTGACAATCCAACATCTGGACTCCATCCCGCCCCTTCTTGGAAGCCCTCTCCCAGAACTGTAGGCCTGAAGGAGTGTGCCAGGGCCCTTGGCCCTCCTCATGGGGCCCAGCTGGGCCACATTCCCAGCATCACAGCCTCCTCTCCACTGTACGGGTGCCCGGCGAGTCTCACCCAAGGGGGTCAGAGCCTGACTTACCCTGAGGCCTGAAGGACTCCCCAGTCCCCTTCTTCTCACCCCCAGCCACAGTCCCCTGCAATAGAAGCAGGAGCTTTGGAATTGGCTACATGAGGCTTATAATCTGGCTCTGACCCTTCCCAGGCTGTGACCCCAGGTGGGCCGCTTTCCCTCTCCACACCCTGGTTCCTCGTCTGTAAACTGGGGAGAAGGATCTCACACAGTGCAGGTGCACAGTCGGTGAAAGTTGCGAGTATTGAAGGTTAGGAAGGCCCCTGGTGGTGAGCAGAGAGACCCTCGTGAAAACCTCGGAGGCCTGGACCGCCCGCCACCCCCCCTTGGAGCAAAGATCCCAACTGTCACAGGACAGGGTTCAAGCAGGAAGGACCCTTGGGGTTCAGGCTTTTTGACCCCCTTGTACACTGTCCTGTGTGGGCTAAGTGGGCAGGGTAGTTAGTCCCCACCAGCGGAAGAAGAATGCAGAGGCTAAGAGACTAGGTAGCTTGTCAGATACTTATTGCTATGTGCGGATCATAGTGAGATAACCCAACTCAGCAGCCCTCTTGGGCCCTCTCTTCATGGCCACTCCTGCCTTCTGCTTCCCTTCCAATTCACCCCTTTGGCTCTTCCCTTAGCAACTTCCATTCCCTCGGTCTGTTCCTCCTGAATTGCCTGATGAACTAATTTATACTAGGGTGTAAATGACCCCACTTGTCATTCTGTTTAGCCTCTTAGGCGCCTGTACTTTCTAAAACAAGAGATGCCAAAGCAATGAACTGCTCATGGTAGAATATCAGGAGGGAGAGGTCTGGGGGAGGCCCCAGAATAGGCCCATCACTTTAAATATTGGCTGAAACTAAGAACTTGCTGAGTGGCAAAAATAGCAGTCTCATATGGTTCAACTTAGCAAATTACCAACTGGCTTTTCAGTGGGAGAATTCTGGACCCGAAGGCCAGTGTGCCCATGGGTTCCAGTGTCCCCACCCACTGCTTGTGGCGTTATATTGGACAGATCACTAAGTGTCTCTGAGCTTCCGATTTTTTCCCCCCCCCCCCGCCATTTGATTACAGGGCTCACAAGCCCCTCCCCACCCCCAGAGTGTGTGTAAGATCGAGTGTGATTGGCACGTGTGAGCTGGCGTGGCAATTCCTGCTGCTGCCTGATGTCTGCGCCTTCGCCCTGTGCTGCCCACCTCTGGGTTTCCTTTTCAAGGTAGACAGCTCCACTTGGTTTGGGTGAGAATCCAGTTTTCTCTTTCCTTTTGTTCCTCAGACTCTGGGTTGGGCAAGGACTGGCTCCCAGAGACGGCTCAGCTGTGTGCCCACCATGGGTATCAGCCTGGTGGGGTGCACATCCCTATTGTCTGCCTGGCACCCCCTCTTGCCACCCCGGAGGCCCACAGCCTCTGGGCTTGCGGCCCACAAAACCACTTCTGACCAACGGGAAATGTGCCCCCAGAACAGCTCGCTCCTCGAGCCTGGGAAGCAGGCTCTCCTGGGCTCACACCTGCAGACGGCTGGCCCTCATCTCAGGAGCCCTGGCTGCTGTTCTGGGCCCTGTCCTCCCACGCAGAGAGCTGTGCCGCTCACAGCCCTCGCCAGGCTGTGGCTTTCCTTATGGCCCTTTCTCTTGTTTGCAGCTGTTTTCTAGGCTGGACTACTTTAGGCCAGTGGGTTTGTCTTTGCAAGAGACAGAAGGGAGTTTGGGAGGTGAGAGGGAGTTGGGGGTAGATGGAAACTGGGTGGGTAGAGGAAGGTCGGGGTGTGGGAGGGAACTTGGGGGTAGAAGGAGGTTTGGGGATGGAAGGGAAGTTGGAAGATGGAAGGGAGTGCGGGGCAGCAGAGAGCTCAGCAGTGGTGAGGCCTAGTGCTCTGGAGGGATCTGACTTGACCCAGGAGCCCTTCGAGCATTTAAGGAAATGTGGGTGCCTCTGTCCCACAGTGGTGCCCACCCTGCTAGGGGGTGGCCTTGCTGGTGGCTCAGCCGGGGGCAGTGTGAGCAGTCGCGATCTCCTGGGAATGAGTTCATCCAACTTGGCTCTGTCAGAGGGACAAAGACAACAACAGTAACAGTGACGGGGGCGCCTCTGTCACTGAGCACTTGCTCCTGACCGGGTGCAAAGTGGACAGCAGTTAGCCCTCCTGCCAGTCCCGGGTGGGAGGCATGGCTATTGTTCCCATTTAGAGTGGGGGGCACTGAGGGGGTAATAACCCACCCAGGTCAACATGAGGGCCTGAGTCAGGATTTGAAATAAAAGCCCACACTTTTTTTTGGTCGGGGGAGTATATTTTACCATGAAAGGACTATAGCACAGTACTTTATCAATTCTAGTATACATATTTCATTTTAACATCTCTGAACTTGTGATGTATCCTACAATCTATGGCTCATGAATGGTTCAATAGGAGGCCTTTTTTAAATTAATGGTAAATAAAATGGTGCACTTAATCATGGACAGTATCTTAGAGTCAAAGTAATGTGTACATTTTTTTCTTTTATAAAAGTGGTATTATTATATGACCTGTTTTTTCTCAGTTTTATTGAGATGTAACTAGCATATATCATTATACTAGTTTAAAGTGTACAACATAATGGTTTGATATATGTATATGTTGTTGAATGATCACTATAGTAAGTTTAGTTAATGTCCATTACCACACATAATTACAAACTTTTGTGTGTGATGAGAACTTGTAAGATCTGCTCTCTTAGCAACTTTCAAATTTACAATACAGTATTATTAACTACTAGAGGCCCAGTGCATGAAATTCGTGCACTGGTAGGGTCCCTAGTGGCTGCTGGCCTGGGCATCCCTTCCCCCGACTGCCAGCCAGGGCCTCCCTTCACACCCACCTTGGTCTGGCACTGCCCGCTCACCTGCTCCACCCTCCTGCCACGGTCCCACTCGTTGGGGCCCATCGGGGCCTGCAGCGCCTCCACTGCCACCGCTGCCAGCGCCACATTGCCAACACCCGCCATGTTCCACACCACCCCCTGGTGGTCAGCGCACATCTAACTCCCGGTTGGTCGAACTCCTGCCCATAGGGACAATTTGCATATTAGCCTTTTGTTATATAGGATGGTCACCATGCTGTACATTATATCCCCAGAACCTGTCTATATATGTATAAAAGTCAAGTGACTGGAACGACCGGTCCAATTGGAACTCTGATTGGCGCCCCCCGCCAACCTCCCGTATCCCCTCTCCCCAGCCAGCCCGGCCTGATTGGCCCCCATCGGGGTGGGCCAGCCAGATCCTACCTGTGCATGAATTTGTGCAGCGGGCCTCTGGTTAATATTCAAACTAGAAGTTTGTACCTTTTGACCACTTTCACCCATTTCCCCCATCCTGCCTCTGGCAACCAACTGCCTCTTTCTCTTTTTCTGTGATCATGGGTGTTTTTTTATATTCCACAGGTAAGTGAGATCATACAGTATTTGTCCTTCTCTGTCTGACTTATTTTACTTAGCATAATGCCCTCAAGGGCTATCCATGTTGTTGCAAATGGCAAATTTTGGCTGGTAACATTTCATTTTATACTTAACACACACACACACACACACACACACACACACACACACACACACACGCCACACTTTCTTCATCCATCCATCCATCCATCCATCCATCCATCGATGGACACTTAGGATGCTTCAGTGTCTTGATTATTGTAAGTAATGCTGTAATTTATTTTGGGTACAAATATCTCTTTGAGATAGTGGTTATTCCCAGAAGTGGGATTGCTGAATCATATGGTAGTTATATTTTTAATTTTGGGCGAACCTCCATACCGTTTTCCATTGTGGCTGCACTAATTTACATTCCTACCAACAGTGCCCATCCACATCCTTGCCAACACTCATCTCTTGTCTTTTTTATGACAACCAACCTAACAGGTTTGAGGTGATATTTTGTGATTTTGATTTCCATTTTCCTGATGATCTAAGTGATGCTGAGCATGTTTTCATATACCTGTTGGCCATTTATATGTTTCTTTGGAAAAATGTCTATTTGGTTCCTCTGCCCATTTTTAAATCAGATTGTTTTTTGCTAATGGGTTGTATGAGTTTTTTAGATATTAACCTCTTATGTGCTTTGCAAATATTCTCTCCCATTCTATAGGTTGCCTTTTCATTTTGTTGTTGATTTCCTTTGCTGTGCAGAAACTTTTTAATTTGATGTAGTCCCAGTTGTTTATTTTTGCTTTTGTTGTCAAGCTCCAATGTCAAGGGTTTTAAACATAACTTTTTTCTTCTAGGAACATTATGGTTTCAGTCCTTATGTTCAAATATCTAATCCATTTTTAGTTGATTTTGTATGTGGTATAAGATAAGGGTCCAGTTGTATTCTCTGGCATGTGGCTTTCCAGTTTTCCCAAAACCATTTCTTAAAGAGACTAACCTTTCCCAATTATACTAGAGGCCCGGTGCACAAAATTCGTACATGGGTAGGGTCCCTAGGCCTGGCTGGCAGTCAGGGCCAATCTGTGGGGCAACTGGCAGGGCCATCAGGGGTACCCCACTGGCACCCGCTTTGGTTGGCCTGGGGCCTGTGGGCTGGGGGAACCTCCTGCGTTGAGCGTCTGCCCTCTGGTGGTCAGTGAACATCATAGCGACCGGTCGTTCCACCGGTCAATTTGCATATTAGCCTTTTATTATATAGGATATTCTTGGTGCCTTTATTATAAATTAATTGACCATAATTGCAAGTGGGTTTATTTTTGAGCTCTCTCTTCTATTCCATTGATCTATGTGTCTGTTTTTATACTAGTACCATAGTATTTTGATTAGTGTAACTTTGTAATATAACTTGAAACCAGGGTGTGTGATACCTCCAGCTTTGTTCTTTCTCAAGATTGCTTTGGCAGTTTGGGGTCTTTTGTGGTTTCATACAGATTTTAAGATCGTTTGTTTTATTTCTATGAAAAAATGCCAGGGGAATTTTTATATGGATTACATTGAATCTATAGATTGCTTTGGATAGTAGGGACATTTTAGCAATATTAATTCTTCCAGTCCATGAACATGGAATATCTTTCCATTTATTTGTGTCTTCTTCAGTTTCTTTCATCAATATCTTACAATTTTCAGTGTACAAATCTTTTACCTCCTAAGTTGAATGTATTCCTAAGGATTTTATTATTTTTGATGCAATCATAAATGGGATTGTATTTTTAATTTCTCTTTCTTATAGTTTGTTGTTAGTGCATAGAGATGCAACTGACTTTTGTGTATTGGTTTTGTATCCTGCAACTTTACTGAATTTGTTTATTCTAATAATTTTTTGGTGAAGTCTTTAGGGTTTTCTACATATCATATGTCATATAAAATTGAGACAGTTTTACTTCTTCCTTTCCAGTGTGGATGCCTTTTATTTCTTTTTCTTACCTAATTACTATGGTTAGGATTTCCAATATTAGGTTGAATAAAAGTGGTGAGAATGGGCTAGTTTTATTCTTGATCTTAGGATAAGCTTTCCAGTTTTTACTGTTGAGTATAATGTTAGCTGTGAGTTTGTCATATACAGCCTTTATTATGTTGAGGTACATTTCCTCGGTATTCACTTTGTTGAGTTTTTTATCATGAATAAATGTCGAATTTTGTCAGATGTTTTTTTTCTGCATCTATTAAGATGATCATATGATTTCTATCCTTCATTTTGTTAATGTGGTGTATCACATTGATTGATTTGCAGATGCTGAACCATCATTGTATCCCTAGAATAAATCCCCATTGATCATGTTATATGATCCTTCTAATGTGCTGCTGAATTTGTTTTGCAAATATTTTGTTGAGGGTTTTTATATTTTTGCTCATCAGGGATACTAGCCCATAATTTTCTTTTCTTGTAGTGTCCTTGTATGGTTTTGGTATCAGGGTAATGCTGACCTCAAAAAACGAGTTTGAAAGTGTCCCTCCTCTTTTATTTTTTGGAAGAGTTTGAGGAGGGTTGCTATTAATTCCTCTTTAAATGTTTGGTAGAATTTACTAGTGAAGCCATCTGATCTTGTTTTTTGATTACTGATTCAATCTCCTTACTAGTAATTCGTCTGTTCAGATTTTCTATTCATGAGTCAGTCTTGTAGGAATTTATTAATCTTTTTCTAGGTTGTCCAATTTGTAAGCATATAATTGTTCACAGAAATCTCTTATGATCCTCTATTTCTGTGGCATTGGTTGTAATGCTTTCTTCTCTTTCATTTCTAATTTTATGTATTTGAGTCCTCTCTCTTTTTCTTGGTAAGTCTTAGAGGCTTGTCTATTTTATTTATCTTTTCAAGAAACAACAGTTCTTAATTTTATTGATCATTTATCTTTTTAGTCTCTATTTTATTTGTTTCTGCTGTGATCTTTATTTCCTTCCTTCTGCTAACTTTGGTAAAAGCCTTCACTTTTAATCACGCCTCAATCCCTCCTTTCTGGCCAGGGGCTGGGGGAACAGCTATTCACCAAAACTGCTTTCTTATCTTTAAGAAAACTAGAAAGTTATTTAAAAAAAATTGAGAAACAAAGAGTTATTGTGTTGATTGTGTAAACCTTAGGGAACACCGGAAGGTATGAAGAAGGTCATAGAAATGATCCCCATCTCATCACAGGGGAGCACCGGCTGGCATAGGGGAGGCCAAGCTGGGGGCTGAGCTCTAGCAGGTTGGAGGAGAGGACTGTGGTCACCCTTGGGGACTTCCCAGTAGGGACTGGGATGCACCATGTGAGACATAAGAAGACACGCACAGGCGGCCCCAAGTCCTAGTGTGGGCTGCCCCAGTGGGGTCTATTGTGGGCAGGGCTGCAGGGAAGGGACATCGGTTGCAGGAAACTGGTAGGCAGGGAAGGCTTCCAGGAGAGAGGCTCTGAGAGGTGAGGGTGGGCAGGGTGGTGAGGGGAAAGGGAAGAAATGTCTGGCAAGGAACACCAGAAACCATTGGGGTGCTGGAGGGGAGCGTTTATGAATTTGCTGGGCCCCACAGGGGTGAGGGAGTGGCTGAGAGCCAGCAAGAAGATCTGGAGATGCCCTACAAAAAGACAGCTAGGACCCTGGGTGAAGACGTGCACTTGGTGAACAGGAAGTATGCAGACCGGGCAGCAGCAGTCACAGCATGGCCACAGGATCAGACAAGGGACATCCAGGACCAGGCCTGGGCAGAGGCAGCTGGAGGGAGAGGCAGTGGTCCCTCCCTCTAATACTTGCAACTTCCATCTCCCCTGGGGACAGAGCGGGAGTGCTGTATTGACTGGGAGTTGATTGAGAAAGTTTGGTAGAGACGGGGCCTCCTGTGGAATGGCTGGATGGTTGCCTGCCAGCAGTGGGCACCGGGTTCAAGACCTAAGCTGGGCTGAGAAATAAAGGCATAGCTGTGTCCCCTGGGATCTGGGTGCACACCCTCCCCTGCACGGTGTTTAGCTCTCCTCCTCCGACGTGGGTCTCCTCTCCTGTTACAGGTGGGGAGCTGAGGTGCAGGGGGTGAAGTTGCTCACCCCAGGCCACAACAAGTAGCCAGGCTGGGACTTGAGCTCACATCTTTATGACATCAAAGTCCCTCTCTGCTCCTTTGGTCTCACTGTCTGTGGCCTGCTTCTTGGGGACCCTGGCTCCCTACTCAGAGGCTGAGGAAGGCAGAAGACCTGTATCAGAGCAGTATCCCCAGCAAACAGATCCGTGAACCCAGAGAAGTGCCCCTGGCCACGCTGGGGCCTGGTTCCCCAGCTGCTCAGCACCACAGCCTGCGGACAGAGCTGGCTGCAAGAAGCAAGACTGCCGGGACCCTTCCCTCCCCTTCCAGGGCAGCTCTGAGCACTGATTGGAGGATATTTCTGGAGGCTGCTCGAGGGCCAGGCCTCACGCACAAAAACACCAGAGTGATTTTTCATCTGAAGGCCTGGAAACATGGTGGAGAAATCTTGATGAGTCGATCACGGAAGATGATGCAAATCTCCCGGCTTTTCGTGCCGCCGTCTCCAGCCCAAAGATACCATGTCCAGATGTGGTTCCCTCTAAAAATAGCAGGTGGAGTCATCTCCCCTGGCTAATTGTTCTAAGTGGTCCCTCGGTGCCATCTGGAAGTGGGTCTCGTCAGTGTACCAGGACGTCGCCCCAATTATCTGTGCGACGGCTCTTCAACGCCGGCCCCACAACAGAGGGGCGGCAGCTGTCTGCTCATCCCCCTCCCTTGCCAGCACCAGCTCTGCCTCCGATGTGCTCGGCACACCCTGCCCTGCAGGCTCCGCCAGAGAAAGTGTCATCCCTCTGGAGGAGGGTCCTATCCCGGGAGCCTCCAGGGGGCAAGATTTTTGGCGGAAGGTGGCAGTTTCCCTCTTCGGTGAGGATGGGGGCCGCTTTCTCTGTGCTTCCCTCCGGGGGAGATGTGGGCCAGGTCCCAGCTCTGAGTGCACGGCACCCACTCTCGACGGTGTCCCACCAGCACCTCTGGCGGCCAGGACAGGAGACGAGCCTGAAGCCAACTCTCCCCTGGGTTACGGGTGTCTAAAGGAGGTGTCCACCGCAGGCAGATCTGGGACAGGCACTCAGCTGGGTACCTGGACCCGGCTGGTCTGGGGCTTTGGGCAGGTCTTCTGCCATCCTCAGCCTCTGAGCTCCCTGCTCTGCCCACCGCTCAGTTCTGGGGGTGAGAAGTGACAAAGTTCTCACAAGGTCATGTGGCTCAGGACGAAGTGCCATGGGTGCTGGTTTTGTGGGGTTCATGTCCCCCATGCTGCCCTCCATGCCTTTCCTGGCATAGAGTGGAGCTCCCAGACCTTCACTTCACTCACATGCCCTGAGGGGCACCCCTGTGGCATCATGGGAGGGTGCTCGGGGTCCAGGCGTGGCCAATCTGGAGCACGCAGGAAGGGCACGTGCAGACCTTGCTGAGCCAGGAGGCAGCGGTGGCACAGGCAGCGCCGCGCAGTAGAGAAGCAGCACCTGTGGGACACCTGGGTCCCACCTGGTCTGGTACCGCCACCCAGCTGCTCATGGGTCCAGTGTTGTCTTAACTGTGACCATATGACAAGTGAGAGGAAATGCAAGGGATCGGGACAGAACAAAAGCAATTCAAACGCTCGTGGGGGTGGAGTGGAGGTGGGGTCAGCTGGACAAGAGTCCCCTCAGGTTGCCTAACTGAAGGGGCCTAGCGTGGGGCCCGGCTACTGGAAGGATTCCTCCAGAAACAGCTGCAGAAACAAGCCCAGCCCCAGCCCCCTCCCTCCCCCGGCGCTCCGGGCAGCCTCCCCCCACGCACGTTTTCTGGCCAAATTGTTCCTTGGTTTATCTTTGACCTCCACTGCAAACCAGGCTCACTCTGACAAGGCTTTGAAGTCAAGTCCCTGAGTCTCCCCCTCTGGGGCTGGGCCCAGCCCAGCTGGACACGGGCTGAGTGCAGGGCAGAGGTTGGGGTGCACGTGGCTGGAGGCAGGAGCAGGGAAGGCCCATTACGTGGGCTATGGAGGTGGGTAGGAAAGGGCAGGGATGGTGGAGGTGAGCAGGGCTGGTGCAGGCAGGATGGGGCAGGTGCAGTGACCAGGAGGGGTCAGACAGCCACAGGGTGTGGAAGCCAGGCTGGGACTCAAGGCCTAACCCCAGAGCCTGGTGGTGAGTACTTCGGCAGCAGCCATAGAAGGCTAACACAGTGTAGAGGCAGTGTAGACCTATGACCTGAGTGGTATGTACTGACCTTCACCAGGGTTCTCAGACTTGAGCTGCCATCACAGTGACCTGGAGGGCTTGGTAAAGTCCACAGCCCTGGGCCGCCCCTGAGTATCTGAATCAGTGGTTCCCGGGCGGGGCCCTGCATCTGCCTTTTTAACCAGTTCCCAGGGGAGGCTGCTGGTGGTGGTCTAGGACCACATTGTAGAATGACGGCCTGAAGTCCTTTGCCTCCGTACTCTCTGGGGCGCGGGAAGGGGCAGCGAGTACCAAAGGGAGCTAGGGGGCCTGGGAATTCACCTTAACAGGGTTAGCTTTGGAAGTAATCTTATATGTTGAGCTTTGGTTGGGTCCCAGTCACTTTACATTATCTACTGAATCCTTACAAGGACCTTGCTGAATGGGGCTCTCACTCCCACGTTAGAGAAGGATGAACTGAGACTCACAAAGTGGAGTCACCCCAAGTCACCCACTGGCCAGTGGCAGAACAAGGATTTGAACCCAGAGGCCATCTGCTGGGCACGATCCTCCCTGGCTTCTCGGGACAGGCAGGCCAATAGCCACCAACTGCGAGATCAGTTCAGAGCCCAGAGCAACCCTTTTCTTGAAAGGCTCAGGGAAGGACTGGCACACAGGCCTACCTCTGCCCACTGGTGCTGCTGGCCCAGGCCAGGGCCTCCCTAAGGTCAGCCAAACAGGCCTGAATTGTGGGGTAGACAACGAGGATGAAGGCGAGCAGGGAGGAAGGCTGGGGTACCGTCCTGACTGCTGCTGGCCAGCTAGGCTCGGGCCAGCCTCTGCATTTGTGAACGGGGAGCTAGAAATGGGCCCGTCCTGGCCTAATACCTAACGGGGCCACACCGAGTGCAGCCCCCTGGGGCCTGGCAGGTTCATGGTCCCCGAGGGCCTCCTCCTGAAGCCGGGTCCACTCCACCTGTGAACACAGTGGGCCCGAGGCCAGGCCCTGACGCTTACAGAATGCCCCCTGCATCCCGCACTGTTGGTGCTGCCAGGAGAGAGGGCCGGTGCCCCGGGGGGACCCCTCTCTAGAGAACAGGGCCAAGCCCCCTGTGCTAGCTCAGTCCTGTCTGATAGCATCAGCAGCGCTAAGATGTTGGCTTAGCTCCTTCCTTTTGTTCCTTTTAAAGCTGTTTCTGAACCTCCTTAGCCTGTATTTTATTCTTCAGTTGAAAGTGCTCCTCCCGCCTCATCCACTCTGTTTGACTGTAGTTCCTGGACTGAGCTTGTTCTCAATGACGGGACGTGCCTATGAATTTCTGGGTGTGCACAGGGACCCGTGGACACGCGGGGCGGCGGTGTTTCTGCGGGCGTATGTGGTGTTGCGTGTGCCGGGATGCACGCAGGCCCAGGCACACGTGTGGGGCCTGAGTGCATGTTGCCTCGCTATACTTCCCGATGGACACTGACCCCTAACTGTGAACAGATGTGCCTTGCAGGGCCCCGCAGGGATCACAGCTGTTTGGCTGCCCGAAAGCGCCAGTTCTGGGGGCCCAGGAGGAGCCTGGAGCACCTTGACCCAGCAGAGGAGCACCTCACCCTCGCGCTGCGGCCTGGAGGCTGCTCTCCCAGCCTGTGCTGCTGCGCAGCGTGCGGGGGAGACAAGGCCGCCAAGCTGTTTTATCAAGCCCTTTGAAATGGCGGGGGGCTGCCGGCCAGGCCACGGGGGGAAGCAGTGCTTTCTGGGCCTGACTTGGTGGTGACCTGGCTTCTTGCTCCTCTCTGGCCATTCACCATCCCAGCCTGACATGCGGTTGCCTGCGAGAGGAGGTCCTGTCCTCCCCATTCACTCCCTACGCTGTGGAGGCAGGACTAGCCCTGGAGGACGGAGGGGGAGGCGGAGAGTGCCAAGGGGGCCTCTGCATCCAGGGCAGGTGTGGGAGGGGGAGAATGGGCTTCGCCTGCTTTCCTCTGTGGTTGCAGGGCAGTCCTCATCTCCCCCTTAGCTCAGAAAATGACAAGTGAGAGGAAATGCAAGGGATCGGGACAGAACAAAAGCAATTCAAATGCTTCGTCTGCTTTCCTCTGTGGTTGCAGGGCAGTCCTCATCTCCCGCTCAGCTCAGAAAATGGTGCTGAAGGAAGAAAGAGAGGACAGCCACTAGAATAGTGGTTGCCAACCGGCGGTCCATGAGGTCCGAAAGGTTGGCGACCGCTGCACTAGAACATCCCCGTGTCAGCCACCCTCCCACGCCCAGTGCCTAGCAGAGCCGTTGACTATTAGAAAATACTCATGACTGTGTGATAGGTATTACCGAGTGAAGAGGGAAGGAGGTGGAAGCTTGGGACTAAGGGCTGGAGAGAAAAAGATGAAGCAGCCAGAGAAATGCCAGAGAGAGAAGTGAGGCGCTCGCTGGCTGGCTCAGAGGTGCTTGCTCCCCAGGAGGTCAGGCTGGAAGGCAGAGAGGGAGAGAAGGGGGCGGGGGGAGGCGGGGAGATACAGGAAGCAGCCAGCAGTGAGCAAGGGAGGGGGCGATTTGCCCACTCTCACTCCCAGCCAATGCCAGCACCAGCAAGGCCCCCTGGGCCTGCGGGCTTATCTCTGCTTTCCCTCGGCAGTGGGTCGCCTGAGAATGGATGATGAGAAGTAGGAGGCTGGTCTGAGATCTAGATTCTTTTTGGGGGAGAGGAGATGCTGGTGCCTCGCTTCAGAGGAGTGGGGTGAAGGTGGACCTGGATGTGGAGGACGGTGGCCATCGGATGGGACAGCCATGCTTGCTCTTGGAAGGGAAGTGCTGTACTGAGCAAGGGGCCCCATCCTCATGGCACCCCATCATCGTCACCCCATGTCTGCCCCAGCGGCCCTGTCTGTCCATTCGGCAACTAAAGAACCCGAGTCTGAGAGAGGCTGGGAGTTTCTCTCAGAGGGGCATCAGGGACGGGGAAGGAAGGGGCCCAGCTGTGCCTGATGCCAGCGCCCAGGGCTCAGGACAGGGCAGGAAGGCTTCTTGGAGGAGGTGGAATTCGATCGGCTGGGCCTTCAGTGGTAGTAAATTGCATCATCCATAAGAACCAGCTGAGAAGAGAAACCTCTTGTGTTTTCTCCGTCGGGAGAGATGTCCCATCTTGGGCTGCCACGGCTGCCACCCTGCATTAGGCTGCCCTCGGGCCTCCTGCCTGGGGCAGGGGAAATTAGAGGCAATCAATGTGATTTCAAGGCAGCAGCTCCTTCCCAGGAGCCCAGGCCATGCCTGTTAACCAGCCCGCAGCCCCACTGGCCTGATACCACAAGCAAATAGCCCTAATGGGGACCAGATCTCCTCCCACCCTCCCGCCTGCCTGCCTGTGAGTCTGCATGCCTATGTGCTGAGCTGAGAGCCTTGCCCTTGGGACCTGTGTCCTGCCCGCAGGCCCCCGGCCCCCTGCCCCCTTCAGGGTAAGAGGCAGGTTTCTGAGCTGAGAGGGCTGTCCTGGCTTCCTGTCCAGCCCACTCCCCAAGTCTCCTCTCTTGAAAGAGCCAGGACTCGGTTGGGGAGAGTGAGGTATCAACTCCCGTGCAAAATTTAAGGGGATGCCCCCAAACTCAGCAACCAAGATAAATCATGTTTTAACGCAGTCTTTTGTGGATTCAAAATTAATGCAAAAAAATCCATGACAAACAAAATATCAAAATCTTGAATGAAGGAATGGGCTGGCAGGGCCAGGATTGAGGCCAGGGGAGTGAAGTGAGTCATGCCAGTGCGCTGTCAGATCGGTCTTTATTCGGGCGTCCCTCGCCCGCCCTGCGTCTGGACGCGACCGCCTCCTTCTCCAGCACCCCTTTGGGCCCAAGTAACAGAGGCCCCCAGCACCCCAGGCCCTTGCAGCGCTGACCCCTCTGCCTGGAAACTCCTCCCGGCTTCCTTCTCTGCTCTTCACCTGACCTTTACAATTCCTCTAAACCTCAGCCCTGGCCGCGCTCCCTTATCCCCAGGACAGGTTAGGACCCCTTCTTTGCCTCTTAGGGTCTCTCCCCCTTACCCCGCCCCCTGCCTCCCGGCCCTCCTCCCCCTGCCAGTCACGTATCTTTGCTAGTTCAGGGCAGATTGTTGACTCTGCTCATCTCCGCGTCCTTAAAGGCCGTCACGGGTCTGGACACAGGCTGGTCTTTGATCATCTTGGGCTGACTGACTGACTGAATGGAAAACGAAAGAATAACAGGGTTGTGGGTCACATCCCATTTCAACTAAGACTTTAATGACCAAAACCAAACAAAGCCCTTGAGGTTCCTCAGGCCCAGATGGGTCCACATGCTCCCAGCGCCATGGAGGCAGTGCTGCCACGTTCTGGTCCAACAAAGAGACCCTGGCAGTCCAGGCACTGGAATTTGATCTGTACTTTTTAAAAACACTCTTTTTTTTTTTTTTTTTCGTGAACAAAACTCTTCAGCTTTCTCTAAAAGATAACATAGGAAGAGGGAGCCAGTGCAGGCCAGGCCTCTCAAAATAAGGCAAAACCCAGCTTTCCTTTATTTTGAGCAACAGTTTCTCCAACTGCCAAGAGGCCCAACTCCATGAGCTAGCTTTGCAGCAACCCACCAACTTCCAGGAAAGTTTCAACAACTCATAAAGATTCACATGTGCACGACGTCCCAGTGACCCCTTTGAGGGAAGGGGCCCCCAGAGTGCCTGAAACCTGAGTTGGGGCCCAGTTGTCCCATCCCAGGACAGCCCCCAGCCAGGCTGGACACTGAGACCCCGTCAGCGGGCCCAGAAGACAGCCCACCTCTCCGCAGCCCCCTGGACGGGTTCAGTTTTGCACCCCCCTGATGTTTGGTGGACTTGATAGCAAAGCATCCTGGGAAAGTCACATTCCCTGGAAAATCTGACCAAACTCTAAGAAAAAGGAAGCCTGCCAGCGAACTCGGTGGAGACCCACTGAGAGCCACGCCTGGAGCTCGGGAGCTGGAGGGAAGGCACTTAGAGTACCTCAGCACGGTTGTCCACACCGTCACTGTCTTCATCTGGACAGCCTGGCCTGGGTCACGTGACCTGCGCAGGGACCACCTCTGAACAGAGCGGCGGGAGGCAGACGCTGAGCCTCCTCGGCTGGAGCCAGGGGCTCTCAGTGCCTGTTGACTCATCTGGAAAATGGGAATAACGTCAGGATGAGCTCATCAGTGCGAAAGCCAGAAAGCCGGCTGCCTTGCTCTCTCTGTTTCCAATATGATTTTTATGGCCTCCAAGATGGTGCCTCCTTGTAAGCTGTCTCTGCAGCAGGCTCGTGTTTCTCCGCAGATTCCTCCGTGTTTGGCTAAGAGCAATCTGTGTTCCCTGCACTGGTCAAGTTGCTCGGAATTCCTAATGCTCATTCACGTTCTTTCCAAGGATCAGCAGCACACCCCTCGCTCGTCTTTCATCGCACGCCCTCCGCATGCGGGGGTAAAAACTGCTTGGGCAGAACCCTGGCTATGGATGCCCATAAAATGGAGACTTTGGCGAGAGTCCCTTGCATGGGGCAGAGCGGGAATGCGGCCGAAATGCAGGCCGGAGCATCTTTAATGATGTGCAGAAAGAGAGGGGCCTCTGCCCACACGGGCAGATGTGCACAGCTGTTAATGGAGAAGCCCCTAAGACTGCGACCAGCGCAGAGTAACGGATACCCTCAAATGCTTCCTAGCGGAGTTAAGAATTTTTTGTTGATCGTGCCTTTGAACTAAGGTCATTTAAGTATACAACAGATGTTCCTCTGAGGGAAACAGACTTATAAAGTCAGGAACATAAAGGGACCTAATGGTTTACTGGGGGTGGCGCATTAAGTTCATAGCAGTTTAACTCCTTTCAATGTTAAACAAAACAATGACGCAATTTTATGCACAATAAAAACCTGTCAAAACAATCATCCTGGGCCGCGGAGGTCCTTTCAGTCATTCTTCTAAAGATAAACCGAGGGCACAAGTGACAGACGTTTCTGGCTTCTCCTGCGGTTAAAGCAGTCGGTGTGTCGGCCTCAGCCGCTCCAGGCCGAATCATCCAGGATGGTCAGAAAACCACAGCTTGGGGTAGAGGGAAGGGCTGGGGATAAAGTAAAAAGGCAGGAAATGCATGGTCTGTGTGGCCGCTGGCCACGCTAGCCTTCCTCAGGTGGGATCAGCAGTCACCTGGGAGGTGAGATTGGTGGGGAGCTGGATCCCTCCACCATCTGCCTTCGCATGTCATGCCTCACCATTAGAGCTTTATCAGACCACAAGTATTTTTTGAGTGTCTGCTAAGCATCAGGCACATCCACTGGGGTTGAGCGTTACCCTCTTCAGGGTCTTCTATGGAAATGCGATTCTCCTGGGAGGGATCCTGGAAACGACTGGATTTGCATTCAGATCAGAGTCTGAATCCTAGCCTGGCACGCATTAGCTGTGTGACCCTGGACAGGTCACTTCACCTCTCTGAGCCTTTATCTCTCTCTCTCTCTCATTTTATAACATGAGGTTGGTCATGCTCACACCACAGGATGATCGACCTTGCGGGAAAGAATGGATGAAAATTCCAAGTCTGGTTCTTGGAACAGGCATTTCACTTCCCTTCTCAAGGAAGAACCAGGCAGCACGCCTGTTTCAGGGAGTGTGTGGTGTAGGTAGGGAGACAAACTCCATGTGCGCAAAAGACACGTGATTCTTCCAGGCCTTAAAAAAGTAGTGGCTAACGAAGGCCACGCTGAGATGCTGTAGAGCCTGAGCGGAAGCTGGTCCACGTGGACTGGGTGGTCATGGCTACGTCGGCCTCGAGTTGAGGCTAGGAGACATTGGAAAGGGGAAGAAGCTCGTTCCAGTCGAGCGGACCCCGTGAGAAAGGCACGCTGGGAGTCCTGAAGGCATGCCGGGGCCCCTCAGGGAGGCGGCCAGCCTAGCTGAAGCACAGGGTCCAGTAGGTTACTGGTGGGGATTGAGGTTGCCAGGGATGTGGGGTACAGATTGTGAGGGGCCTTGAATACTATGCTTAGCTTTCTCTGGGGGCAGTAGGGATCGTGGTTGCTCTTTGAACTAGCGAATGTTAATAACATTCGTATTTCAAGAAGATCAGTCCAGTCCATGAATGGAAAATACCTGCCCCCCACCCTTCCTATCCTGTGCCCATGGCAGACATTGCTAATCAATCTCAGCTTGGTGGCCAGGAGAGGACTGGAAGCTGGCAAAACATGGTCTGAGTGTGTGGGGATGAAGATGCACCCTGTGTGTGTCTCAGATACTTGAGAGCATGTGTCTCTCTACTTTTTATTTTAAGACCCATGGGGAGAAAGGGCTCACTGTGGGTCTACAATGATTTTCATCTTTGCTGCTCCTCGGACCAGATTCTGGGTCTGGAGCCTTCTCCCCAGCTTCCGGGCCACTCTGTTCACTGTCCCATGCAGTCTCTGGCGCCCCCTGTTGGTTTCCGAATCTGACAGCTGCAGGTGCACCTGGAGTCCAGCCCCAGCCCTGGCACAGGGAGAGGGGCTGGGCTGCCGACAGGCCTGCCCAGGACCCCCGGCCGGGTTTCAGCGGTAAGTGGTGTCTGTGGTTTCCCATCTGCACCCTCTTGGCAACGGTGCACATCAGTGATGTCTGACTGTTCGGGCAGGAGCTTGGAAGGCTTGGCCTCACTCTGGAAAGGGGGTGGCATTTTCCTGAAATGACAAACCATTGAAATCTTTCAGGACTTTCTAAAGTTACTGAGGTGCCAGAAATAGAAGGCAAGTCGGCTTCACGTTGCTGTCATTTCCTTCTTGGTTTGCATTTGGAGTCAATTTTGGTCCACGGAGGTGGCAGCGCCCAGAGCCGAGTCCTGACTCTGCAGGAACCGGAGAGGGATGGAGGCCCCTGAGAGCAGGGCCCACCCTTCAGCTGCCAGGGCCCCGGCCTCTGGGAGAGCCCACCTCCGTCCCACCTGGCCCCTTCCGAAGGGCAGGGCAGCCTCATCCTGCCTCCCTGGAGAAGCCTCGAGAAGTCTGGGGAGTGTGGATGCCTGGTTTCACTCCTTCCTAATAGGCATCTCCGACCATGCTCCAGTCACTCTCCACCTCAGGTCACCGTCATCTCTGCTGGAGGACTGGCACAGCCTCCTCGGGGCTCTCCCTGGCTCCTCTCTGTCCGCCGCTCTCCCTCACCTCCCCTCCACCACTCCACGCAGCAGCCAGGGTGAGCGAGTTAAAGAGTAGCTGAGACGGACTCGGATGCTCTTCCAGGTCCTGTGCACACAGCAGCCTGCTGGGGGTGGCACTGTCGCTTCCGTCATGCCCATTTTACAAAGAAGGAAACCGAGACACAGAATGCTTGATAGCTCACTTAATAGCTTAGTAGGCACCAGTGGCAGGGCCAGGACCGGAAGCCAGCATCTCCTGGCCCGGAGTCCACGCAGTTGGCCACCATGCAGTTAGCCACCATGCAGTTAGCCAACCAAGCCCTGCTGGCTCTCTTGATGCCACAACTCTGGCTTTCCACTGCGCTTAGAATAACATCGAGGCCCTGCAGGATGTGCCCGGGGCCCCACCTCTGATCTCTCTCGCTCTGCTCTGGTCAGCCTGGGCTAGGGTGGCTGGATGAAATAAGGATGCTCAGTTAAATTGGACTTTAGACAAGCCGTGAATGTTGTGCGCGTATAAGTATATCCCATGCAATGTTTGGGACATACTTATACCAAAGAAGTATTTGCTGTTTATCTGAAATTCAAATTTAATTCATGTGTGTGTGTGTGTGTGTGTGTGTGTGTGCCTATATGCACACGCGTGACTAAACCTGGCGGCTCTCGCTAGCACTCTCTCTGTCCCCCGGCTGCTGAATGGATGCCACCCGGCCTTGGCTGCTCTTTGCCCCCCGCCTGCAGTGTTCTTCCCCCGGCGCTGCCAGGCCGGCTGCTCCTCGTCCTTCAGTGTCAGCTTGAGGGGCACCTCCTCTGACCTCCAGTCTCAAGCAGACTCCCTGTTATTCTCTCAGAGCATCCTCTTCTTCCCCATGATTTGGAATTAGATGTATAGCCTCCATTAAGGCTGCCTCGCTCCCGGGCTCGGAGCTCCCCCAGGGAAGGGACCAATGCCCAGAGCCAGCAGCTGCCTTATCACAGCCTGAGTCACAGCAAGTGTATTTGTATTCACGATATAAATGCATATATGGAATGCTTTGGGCTGCAAGTAACATAATCCATGACTATTTCAGTCAGTAAGGAATGTCGTGTTTCACACGGTAGGAAGCCCAGAGGCAGGTGGACAGAGCCAGAAGTTTAGTGATGGCTCCAGGGACCCAGGTCTCCCTGTCCCTCTGTTCTGTTGTCCTCAGCACGGGTGCCATGCTAAGGAGAGTTCCCTGAGATCACAAGGTGGCCACAGTGGCCCTGGGTCTGTGTGCCACTCTGTTCTCAGCCGTGGGAGAGTGAGAGGACCTGCTCCCAGCCATGCCGCATGTGCCCTTATCCCGAGTCTGTTGGGGACAGCGGCCCACTCTGGACCGCGGACAGGTGCCAGGCAAATGCTTGTTCTCATTAGCTTAAGGCGGAGGTTCCCGAACTTCCTCGGTTCTGGCACCCTTAGCGCCTCAGGAACTTTCCATGGCATTCTAGAGCAAAAGAAATATTTAACAGTTCTCCTTATTAGTTAGTCAGGCACAAACAATTTAGTAATATTTATATCCTAACAATTTAGTAGCCATTTGTAAAAACCACTCATCAACGGAAAAAATTTCTTTTCCGATCTTTCCTAATTAACCGCAGCTATTTCTAATGGGATGTCTGTGCCTGTTGGGCACTGCACAACTTCTCAAACCTGGGACTTAGACTGATGCCGCGGCCTTTCTTCCTAATTACGTTGATTTTTGCATGGTCCTAGATTTTCATGCCAGTGACCACTGAGAACCTGGCTGTACACGGTTACGATACCATTAATGTTAAAACTGTGAGTCACCTTGAGCTCGCAGTCCTCAGGATTCTGACAGATGTCACTGTATTTTCCTTGAAGTTTTAACATATCACCTGGTGCTCCGTTGAATTCACTGCAACACCTTGGGGTGCCGTGGTGCGTGGTTTGGGAACTGTGCTCTTAGAGTAATTATTGCGCCTCCATGGAGCCAGGCCTGAGGGAGATAAATACCTGGACAAAATAAGGGTTCTGTTCAGAAAGAGAAAGAGTAGGAGTGGATGCCGGATCAGTAACAGGAGCCATGGAAACGGACATTAATGATTATTGCCTGGATGTTGCCTTTCAAGGCCATTAAGAAAGGAGAGATAAGTACCTTCTAGTCGCTGCTTGCCACTAAGAGGCACAGAGAGTGTGCTGTCTGCAGCCCTGGAATTCCTATGACAGGATCATTTCCCTTGGTTCTGTCGGTGACTGTTTAAAACATCAGTAACTCGTTCAGGGGCTCCTAACCCCTGTTGCACAGGCTGGGGAGACGGTGAGCCCTCCTCGGAACAGTGACATGTGGGAGACTTGCGTTCACATCCTGCTGGCCCCTGGTCCACTTTGTCATTCTGGGCACATACTCTGACCGCCTTCCTCCCCGGCGTGTGGTTGAGATCTGTGAAATGCCGATCGTCACTCCCACCCAGGCTTCCCTGTGAGGACATCCTGTCCTGGAATGAGGGGTTCCTACTTCTGCTGAGCAAACTGACCGGGATGCTAAGGACACCCACTGACTAGAGCTGCGACCCCTTCCTTGCGAGAGCCCCGGAGCCAACCACCGCTTATCCTGGGAGGTCCCGGCCTGGTGGCTGGATGCCAGGCTCGGGCTGGCCCCTGACAACAAGGCCTGTTTCTGATCGTGGCTCTCCATCCTCAGCCCAGAGAGAGGGTTCTGTCCTCACCTGGTCTCTCCTCCACCCTCCACCACCTAGAGCCACGGACCTGGCTTGTGTCTCAGCAAAGCCCTGAGGAAACGTCTGAGGCTGAGTCCGTGGGGCCTCCCTCGGCCCCAGGTACAATCCCTCTCTGCTACCCCACAGGCTTATCGGAGTTCAGTGTCCTTGTTGCCCAGCGAGTGCAGACAATCTCTTTCTGGAGATTATGTTCCCAAGCCTTCGAGGCAGCTGGGCTTTGATAACCACCTGGCGTAGAGGCCTCCACCTCCCCACCCCCCCGCCCCCGCCCCCACTGGAAGGTCCTGGTGCAGAGCAGCCAGCCTAAGGGTCTCTGTTGGACAGAGGTGGGTAGGGCCGCTGCTGGGTAACTAGCGCCACTGTGGGCTGGGAGCGCTTTCTCCACCTTAGAGGACCCCCTTCCGTTGTGTTCTTGGTTTCCGTCCACAGCAAGCAAACTCGATAGCATCAGACCCTTTAAGTATTTACTTTGTGCCGGCCACTGTTTTGTTCTTTTTAATCCTTCCCTAAGGACATGCTTAGAGAGAGGAAAGGGGGCAGGGGGAGAAAGAGAAACATCAATGTGAGAGAGAAACATCACTGATCTGATGCCTTCCTTACATGCGCCGACCAGGGATTGAACCGCAAACCCAGGCACGTGCCCTGATCAGGAATTGAACCTGCAACCTTTTGGTGCACAGGCCGACACTCAACCAACGGAGCCAATCTAGCCGAGCTGGGTGTTTTTTTTTTTCATATATGCTTTTTGAGTGTACAATTACATTCAGTTCTTACGATAACTTGATAGGTAATTGAATTTCTCCCATTCCCATTTCACAGATGATAGGATTAAGGCTCAGGCTGGTTAAAGAACTTGCCCTGGAGAGTGCTGCCACTGGCAAGTGGCAAAGCTGGGATACAAGCCAAGGCAGCTGGACACCCCAGCCTGGCCCACTCACTCCTGCACTGCCAGCCTGTGCCACAGGCTGGGGGCCCTTGGGGACCATTCGGTTCAAGCAGTGAAGACCCTGAGGCCTGAGTTCACCCAGCTCACTGGTGGCAAAGAGGCTGTGGAGCCTGCTCTCTTATCTCCTGGGCCCAGCACTCTTTCCCAAGATGGTTAACGTTTTTTATTTTGTGGGGAAGGTGGCCTTTGAGGGTAGGGAAGCAGGGAGACTCTTTGGTACTTGGAAATCCCAGAATTGATAGCGGTGGCAAGATCATTGGACGCTACGCAGCAAGGTCTGTGGTTGAGGGTCCTCTATCTCTGGCTCTGAGCACAGTGTGTCGAAGTCTTGATTGGGTAACAGAGACCAGGAACCCTTAAACTGTGCCTGTGCTTTGCCCAACAGTGCCGCCTCTAGAGATTCCAAGGAAATAATTTGGAATGCAGGCCAAGCTTTTCACGCCATGACTTTCGCAACACCACACAAGGAATAAACGAAGCTTGCACTAGGGGAACGCCCACATAAACCCGGGTTCAGGCCAGTGCAGGAAGGCCCTGCAGCCTCTAAAAGGGTGTTTAGCCCAGCCAGTGCGGCTCAGTGGTTGAGCATCGACCCATGAACCAGGAGGCTGCGGTTAGATTAGATTCCCGGTCAGGGCACATGCCTGGGTTGCGGACTTGATCCCCAGTAGGGGGCATGCAGGAGGCAGCTGATCAATGATTCTCATCATTGATGTTTCTCCCTTCCTCTCTGAAATCAATAATATAGCATATATATATATAGATAGTGCTTACAAAGAGTATGTGATGTAATGAGAAAAATCCTGCTGATATAAAGTTAAGCCAAAGGGTGCAGTGGGCTGGGGGAACTGGGCATGGAATGGAGAACGATGAATACTTTAAGATCTCCATTACTCCATTATGTGAACAACAATGAGTGTGTATACGGGGTGGGGGAGGGAAAATTTCATAACTTTGATTGCCTCTGCAATTTTCTGATTGCACAATTCAATTTTCTACAGATTTAGGGTAACTTGTATAGCTGGAAAACACAACCAACTACCTAGCCACAACAATAACTGGTGCCTCTCCAGACTGGAGGGCAGGGGTGGCACCCACCTTCTCTGCTCCCAGGGCCTGGGGAGGGGAGGGGAGGGGAGGGCTCAGGGACTGTCCTGGGCACTGATGCTCTGAACTGGCCTGGACAGCTCACCACTCTGGAGTGCAGGTGGCACTGCGCTCGCCCTCACTGGAGGGAGGGCTGTGGGGTGTGGATGGGGTGATACTTGACTGTCCAGGTCACTTCATGCAGCCAGCTGAGCTGACTTTGCCTGTGGCTCAGGGAGGGCCAGCCCCTCCAGCCTCACAGTTGACCCCTGGAGGAAGGAGCAGGCTCACTGAGAGGGTGACTCAGCTGGCCAAGAGTTGAAACTTCCCTTCACGCCCTTTGCAAAGCCAAACAAGGTCTGTGTTGCCTGGAAAGTCTGTGCTTTGAGTGGTAGGAAACAGCAGCGCCTCTGGGCTGGAAGCTGTCTCCGTTCAGGTTTGGTTTGATGTCGGTCAGGATGGCTGGGGGGTCGGGGAAACCTCCTCCAGGGTCCAGGATGCCTTGCAGGGTTCAGAGCACTGGGTTTCAGTGGGTCCACCAAATCCAGGCCACAGCGCCCCCTGCAGGCCACCTCCTGTGAGCTAAGGGTGCGAGTGGCTGGCATCCCAGGCAGGCCGCTGGCTCAGGGAGTGAGTGGACCACGCGTGCACACAGCAGATTGCAGCCCCCAGCCAGATGGGCCCCACAAACCCTGGCTGAATGAGCAGTGACGGTAACTCCCATCCATGCAGTGCTTGTCTGGCCGTGGGCCGCTCCCCGGGAACTACCCAGAGGGCCACACAGATGTCAGTAGGATGAACAGTCGGAGTAGCCTGGGACCCGACCAGCCCGCAGCCTGCCTCCTGGGGGAATCGACCACAAACAGTGGCCGGTGTGGGGAGGAGGAGTGGCTCCCAGGAGAGCCACAGGTGCTGAGCAAGACCCCGAGGAGTCAGAGAGCCACGCCTCCACGTGGCGAGGTGGACAGCGAGGCCCCCCTGCGGGGGAACCTGAGCTCTCCAGGGCCCTCCTCTCTTCCTGTGATTCCTGTGTTCCGCTCACCGTCCACCCGCAGACTCCTGGGCCAAGGTGGGGTGTCCAGTGCCAGAGCTGCAGGCGTGCACACGGCCTCACACGGGCCCTGCTCATGGGCTGCCTTGGGCTCCGTGCTGGGGCCTGACTCACACCCCGGCGCGGTCTCGGGTTCTCTGGCTGGTCCTCATCAGGACCTCGTCCTCTCTGTGGTGCTGGGCTGGCCCGCTAAGCTGTGCTTGGCATGTGCGTGATCACAGGGGCAGTTATGGGGTCACTTGGGGCTGGTTGTTTCGGTTTTGTGTTTTGTTGGTTGCTGTTTCTTAATGCCTAGATCAGACAGATGTGGCTATGCGCAGAAAGGTAAGAAATGTTGGCTGGGATGGCAAGGCAAGTGGCTGCGATGTCCCCGACCTCCCCCTACTTCACACAGTAGTTACTGTTTACCAAGTCCTTCCTGGGTATTCTGCCCCTCCTCATATTCCCACTAGTCCTCAAGACGACCCTATGAAGTAGACATTTCTGAATCATTCATTCGTTCCTCAACTCTTGAACGAGTTGTTACTATACCCCACACATTGTCACTCCTGTGTAGAAGTTGCAGTGACGGATTCAGAGGTTAAGGAACTTGCCGAAGGACCCGAGGCAAAGAGTGACGGGAGGTGAGGGAGGACTGGCTGGTGGAAGTGGGGGCAGGTCTGGGGCGGGCACCGCACTCATGCCACGTGGGAGGCTCAGCATGACGGATGGAGGGGCAGTGGCGAGCGTGGTTGTTACAGGCTATGGCCTGCCTGGGCTGCAGTGGAAGAGGGAGGGTGGGGGTTCTCCCCTCTCCCAGTTTTATTGAGACACTAGAGGCCCGATGCGCGAAATTCGTGCAAGAGTAGGCCTTCCTTCCCCCGGCTGCCGGCACCGGCTTCCCTCTGGCCGTCGGCTGGCACCTGGGACCCAGGCTTTGCTCCGGCTGCTGGCAGGCACCCAGGACACAGGCTTCCCTCTGCCCCGGTTTTGTCCGGAATGATGTCCGGAATGACGTCTGGTCTAATTAGCATATTACCCTTTTATTATTATAGACAATTGATGTGCAACAGTGTATACGTTTAAGGTATACAGTATAATATCTTGACTTACATATACTGTGAGTTGATTCCCACAGTAAGTTTAGCTAACATCCGTCATCTCATGTAGATACAAAAAGAGAGAAAATGTTATTTTCCTTATGATGAGAACTGTTAAGATTCACTCTCTTAACAACTCTCAGATGTACCACAGCAATGTCAACTGTAGTCACCCTGTTGTGCCTTGCATCCCTGGTACTTAGTTATCACTGGAAGTTTGTACCTTTTGGGCATTCTCATCCAATCCCGCCCCCCCCCCCCCCCGCCTTTTCTCTGCTAACCACAAAGCTGATCGCTTTTTTCTCTTGAGTATTTTTTCCCCTCTTTTAAAAAAGATTCTACATACAAGTGAGATCCTATAGTATTCGCTTTTCTCTGTCTGACTTATTTCACTCGGCATAATGCCCTCAAGTTCCACTCATGTTATCACAAATAGCAGGATTTCCTTCATTTTTTGTAGCTGAATAATATTCCTCTGTGTGTGCGTGCTGCATATGTGGTGTGTGTGTGTGTGTGTGTGTGTGTGTGTGTGTATGTGTACATCTTCTTTACCCAGTCATCTGTTGATGGACACTTAGGTGGCTTCTGTGTCTTGGCAATTGTAGATAATGCTACTATGAACGTGGGGGTGCAAAGAGCTCTTTGACATGGTGTTTTCATTTCCTTCAGATGATTCCCAGAAGTGGAATTGCTGGATCACGTGATAGTCCTGTGTTTAACTTTTGGAGGGCCCTCCATACTGTTTTCTAGAGTGGTTGCACCAACCTGCATTCCCACCAGCGGAGCACAGGGTTCCCTTTTCTCCACGTTCTTGCCAGCATTTGTTATCTCTAGTCTGACAGGTGTCAGGTGGTACCTTATTGTGGTTTTGATTTGCATTTCCCTGGTGATTGGCGATGTTGAGCACCTTTTCAGGTACCTGTTGGCTGTTTGTGTAGCGTTAGAAAAATGTCTGTTCAGGCCCCTTACCCATTTAAAAATTGGATTCTTTGGGGTGTGCATTCTTTGAAAGGTGTAACTGATGTAAGATGTTCTTGCTCAGAAGGAAAACCCGTCTCTGGCCCCATGTAGAGAGTGGAAACTACCTGTCTTGGATTTCTTGCTCGCCCACTCACGCCTGGGAAATGATACAAGTCACAGTAGCACCAACGGGTTTAGGCGAGGCTGGTTGGCAGGGGCAGGAAGACCAGGCTCTGCCTCCCTTCAGCTGCTCTCCTTGTGACTGGCCTCACTGCCGGAGCCTCCCTGCTCCGCACATAGCTTCTCCCAGGATGCCTTGCTCTTGGCCTGGGCTCCTCCTTGTGCCAGGAATACCCTTCCTGCCATTTTCACCTAACGCCTGCCTCCAGGCATCTCCTCTCCAGGAAGACGTCAGAGGTACCCAGAGCTCCTCAGGACGCCACAGCCTCCTCCGGCACAGCCCTGAGGTGGGGTGATGCCCTGGCCCGTGTACCTGTGTGTCTCCCCGGCTGGGCTTAGGATGAGGGATGTTAGGGTAGGTGGGCTTGGCATGTCTGTGCGTGTGCGTGTGTGTCTATGGTGGCTTGGGTATAGGTATGCATGCTCACATGTGTCTGTGACTGAGGGTCCATGTGGGTCGTCTCCTGGATGTGTCCAGATGTGTCTTTTCTGACTGCATGCGTGCGTGTGTGCTTTATGTCTGTGTGGGGATGCTCCCCCGGGCCGAGAATGGGGGCGGGGAGGGGGGTAGAGCCGTCACCACCCCAACGGGAGCCAGCCGGCTACATCTCCATGGAGTGGCTTGCCTGCCAGCCTCCTGGACAGCCAGCCCAGCCCAGGGAGACCCTCTGTGTCTCTCCTCCAAGTCCCGGCTGGTGGCGCAGACACAGCCCGTGGCCCGCCTGCCCTCTGGTTCCCCTGCCTGGGTGGCGTGCGTGGGGATGTGGCCAGCATCTCCCTGCTCTCCCTGTGCTCGGTAAGGAATGGATTATAATTCCTGGGCAGGCTGCATCTGTAACCAACTTGAGGGAAATAATTGTTGAGCGAGTTGAAAGACAAAAACTTGGAACTTCCATCCAGCCATCCACCCGTGTCATTAAATAAGGCTAATCTAAGTTCTCGGCGCCTAATTTAGCAGCTTCCAAGGCCGGTGGAGGCCTTACCCTACATGGCTCTCCGGAGCGCCCATGGCGAAGTCCCCGCAGAGGCGAGCTTTGGGCAGCGCGGTGGGCAGTGACCTCGCAGCCTAAGGACAGGCAGAGCCTGTGATGGACCGCAGCCACGCCTCAGGGACCTGGCTCTGAGCTGAGAGGCAGGCCCGGCTCTTGTGCTGCCCTGCCCCTGGGAAGGTCACCTTGTAGCCCCAGGCCTCATCGGCTCGGGCCTGGCTCACAGGGCCTGTTAGAGGCGGGACGGGAGGAGCTGGGGTGGAAATGAGGTCGCCATTCCTCCAGGGTTGCCTTACAGTCGCTACTCCAAGCTGTGTCTTGTTGACACCAGCCGGTGGGTGACTGGAAGAAATAAGAGATAGATCTGTGCCATAAGTCCAACTTTTTAAAGGACTGTCGTGCATCATTAGTTCTTTCACCCATTCAGACATTTAGTGACTCATTAATTCAACCATTCCTCCCCTCCTCTATTCATTCTGTCCTTAGAGTCCCTCACTCCCTCATCCTCTTTCTGATTTATTCATTCACTGGTCTTTTCCTTCCTTCCTCCCTCCCTCCCTCCCTCCCTCCCTCCCTCCCTTTCCATGCTTTGGGGAATTGCCTGGTAGATGCTTGTCTCAGTGGCTGCCCAGAAATGAAAAAATCTTGGGGGCCTGCTGCCCTGAGGATCAGTGTCCAGGCTGGGCTCCCGAACGAACGTGCGTCTCTTCCTCTCTCCCTGCCTCTGGCTCCCCCTCATTGGAGCACATTTCCTCTCTGCCCCCTCCCTCAGGGGGCGTGGGAGCCGGGGGTGGGCTGGTGGGTGCGCCCTAGCCGGGGCACTAGGGAGGAAAGGTGCTGAACTGACCTGATAAATGAACCAACAGGGATGTGTGGCCTGGCCCCCCTCCCCCTTTGATCAAAAGCCTCTGAACCCCTGATGACATCCATGGCGTATTCCTCTATTAATCAGAAAAGCCTTGACAGATGTAAGCAATTTGTCTTTGGAGAGGACTGGAAGTGGGGGGCGGGGGCGAGGGAGGGAGCCCGCTCCAGCCCCATCCGCGTGGAGAAGATGCTGAGGGTGAGTCTTGAGATGGGGCTGAATTCATGCATACTAAGAAGGCAGAGGAACCCAGAGTCAGGCAGATCAGAAAGAGAAGTGTTTTCATTTCAAAGCATATTTCTCCCTTGATTGAATAGGGCCCCCCCACTACCACCACCCAACCAGGGATGCTGGAATGAGGCTGGGATCCTGGGGTTAATCCCACCCAGACCCCTTCAGGGCTCAGATGCTTGAAGCAACAGGGGTTCACGTACGATTCTCTGACAGCAGCAGTCAGCGCGCTCGGTGCCGGGGGGCTGCCTCAGTTCTCACCTGCACGTCATGGTGAGGCTCAGCTTAAAAACCACACCAAACACTGAGTGGATCCGCCACGCCGCGGTCCAGAATGGGCACCAGAGATGCAGAGAGGAAATAATGTCTACTCCTCAGAACCCCAGCCAAGACCACCAGGCAGATAAATAACCCCGGAGGTGGGCGGGCAGGGGAGAGAGCGTACCGTGTGGTCACAGAGAGGAAGCCACCAGCTCAACAAGAGGACCACTTCCCAGGAGGCGACATAAGCCGGGCCTTGTGTCTCACGTGAGAAGGGTCATATGAGAAGGGCCTTCCTTTATTTGTCAGTTTGGAGAACTCCTACTCATCCTTCAACACCCAACTTGGGCCTCCTCCTCTGTTAGCCCCTTTTCCTCACTAATTTTTGAGGTCAGAAACTGGTCTGATTCATCTGTACATCCCAGTGCCCAGCCCAGGGCCTGGCATAAAGTAACAACCAGTGCTCCCTGAAGTGAGTGGAAAAGAGTTGCAAACAGTGGGAACAGCATGTGCAAAGCTACGGAGGCAGGCATGGATCAGCATGGGGGTGTGCAGAGAACTACGGCCTGTGTTTGTATCAATGAGGCTGTGTCTAAACAATGTCTGTATCAATAGGGAAACCCAGACCTACATTGCATTCCTGGGTTTTCTCTTGAATATCTGGCACCCTACAAAGGCAGCCTCAAGATCTGATTGCATCTGAGGAGCACAAGGACTACATACAATCTTATTCTCGTTGTGGTTTTGTGTTGTTTTTTTAAAGAGGGCTCCATGAATCCGTTGAGATGCTTCAAACATAGATTTTTAAAACTTGCTCTTGCAAATTTCAGAGATGAGAGCCACAGCCAATGTTTTGATCCTTTGCCTCCTTCCCTTTCCAATAAACACCTAGCACACTTTGCCAAGCATTCTGTGGTCGGGATTTACAGACCTGTGACTCACCCAAGTGAGCCAGGGAACATGAAAAGATGTCACTGGGGAGAAATATGCAGGGAAGGATGGGAGAGGTCAGCGCCTCCACCAAGCAGGACAGACTCCCACAGCTTTTCCTAATAAACAAGTTTCCAGGCCCTTTGAATTCTTCCGGAGAGGAGAGGAACGTCAGCATTCACGTGGAGGGGAGGGACACCGCGGACAGAGGGCCTCGGAGAGGGGGCTGAAAGCTGGGGCAGGAAACAGAACTGGGAGGCGGGCTGGTCCTGCAATGGTGGTTGCCAGCAACCATCACCGAGTGCCTGCTGTTTGCCCATTGCCAACGGCGGCGAGTTGCCTTGTGTAGGGTCATGTGGCCAGTAAGGGAGGAACTGGGATCAAAGCTGGGTTTCCAGCGAGTCTGCTGTTGTGGATTCCACTGGGATTGGACAGTGTGTGTGTGGGGGGGGTGGGGGGGGGGCGGGGGGGTGTCTTTCAGTGGGGCTGGGGCCTGGGCCTGCGCCACCACACCGTGCAGATTGCTGCTCGTTGTCTCATAAGCCAAAGATGCTCATTGATTCCAAGACCCCCAAACTAGTTCCACAGGAGTTAGGAGGAGAGGGTTTAGAATAGGATTTACTCCAGGCTTAGCATGCCCTCTGAATGCCCCAACCCACAGGACAAACCCCCTGCTAACCAGGAGAGTACATGTCCTGTGCCCACGTTGTGTTCACCACCTCCCTGAGCCCTCCAGGCGGCCACCCCTCCACGCAGCCCTCCTCGGCTCCTCTGGCCTTCATGTATGTCCTAGTCTCCGAACCGATGCTGAGAAAAAGCTGTTCCGCATATCGAGTTCCTGCGTGTGCCTGCTCTGCGTGCAGAGTTTTATGTACATTGTCTGGATGAATCCTCCCATCCCTGCTCAGAGGTGGGTCCTGTTGTCTTCATTTCTCAGATGAGGCAATGGAAACCCAGGGCCAACAACTGGAGAATGACAGAGCAGTGATTGGTACCCTGTATCTGCATGACGGGGGCACCGGTGTCCCTAAGACCTGCTCTTCTGTCTCGAGGCTGCCTCCCCAGGTCGGCTTCCGTCCTCCTGTCTGGCCACTGTTTCTGATTAATCCTGACTTCCCAGGTGAGGGCCTGGGCCTCTCTCTCTCCCAGTGCCATTGGAGCTCGTTTTTCACTGTGTGTTTAAGGCATCTGAGTGTGGCCAGAAATCGGCCTGAGGCTTCTGGAAGGTCAGTCCATGCATCAGTGAGCCTGTGGTTATGTGCATCTGTGCATGTGTATGAGAGCATGTGTGGCTATGATTATGTGCATGTGTGTGCGCACACATGCATACGTGTGAGTGTGGGGGAGGGCAGCGATGGGAGACAGGAGCACAAGGTGAGTCGGAAGGAACGTAATATGATGAGAGAGCAGGGCTCTGAGCTGCACCGCACAGGACAAACGTGGAGCAAGCTTGAGGGGTCCCAGCAGGGGTACAGAGAGACGGGAGGCCCCGGGACAGGTGAGGCCTCTGAGAGGCAGACACACTCCTCTGTGACATGGTTGGTCATGGCTGCCGCAGCCTGGCACAGACGTGTGTGGACCCATAGAAAAGAAAAGAAAAGTATTTCTTAAGGGCCTGCCTTAACGATGAGGTGTGAAGAAATACAGTAATAACTGCCGTTAGCTGGTCCCTTGCTACATGCTAAGTATGTTACATGCATGAACCTATCTACTCCTCAGACCCTTGCAAGGGCTGCATTATGAGTGAGGGAACTTCCCAAGGCCACACAGCAGACTGATGGCTATGGAAACCTGAGCCGAGGCAAGCATAGGTCTGCCTCCCAGGGGCTGGAGCTGAGAGCCCTCAGTGGGCAGTGCAAGGTCACCCATCCGAACCCAGGGGATGCGTTTTAGAGGCCGCAGAGAGGCCTTCCTGACTGGGACCCAGGACCAGGCCTCCTCCCGAGGCATCAGTGTAACTGCGGCGTGGACCTGGGGGCTGCCAGGTGTAAGCAGTGCGTCTGGTCAGGGGGGGGCTGTGTTTTCCCATGTTGGCCCAGAGCACCTGTCACAATGTTGACAGAACGTTGGAGACCTTTGACTCTGAGTCTTGGAGGTCAAGTAGGGGTGCACCAAGGAGACCCCAAGACAGGTGCCTGTTCTCACCAAGCGCATCCTACCTCTGTGTCACCGAGCAAGCTGTCCCCATCCACTTCCCAGGCTAATCCTTACGGGCCCATCCGTTTCTGGTCTAGTCCAGCCTCGTAGATCACACCCTCAGGGTGGCCCTGCCCGGCCTGTGTGCAGAGTGACTCTGACCCACCCTGGGCGCTCCACGGGGTGGAACAGCACAGCCTGGAGGCCCTGCAGAAACGGGCTGGAGCCATTGTCACCTACTGGACGAGCTGTGGGTGGCTTCTCACTGAGATGAATTCTAGCTAAAGAGCTGCAACTGAGCAGTTCCTGGAAGCGCGTGTAGATGGTGACTGTAACCAGAAGACTGTTTTAAATGCCTCTTAGCATATATTCTAAAGCGGATATTTCCTCGGAAAGCCCACCTACCACCCACTGAGGCCTGAGGTCTGTGCTCCAGGAGAGGAGTGAGCAGCTGCAGCCAGGAGATGGGGTCCCTGGGGCAGGGAGTGAGGAACCGCCTAGAGCAGGGGTGGGGACCTTATTTTTCTGCCCAGGGCCATTTGGATATTTATAACACCATTCTCGGGCCATACAACATCGTCCCCTTAAAAATTAGCCTGCTATATTTGGTCGAACATTTAATAAACTCACCCTAATGCCTTGGCAGGGCCAGACCAAGTGATTTCATGGCCCGCGGGCCGGCCGTTCCCCACCCCTGGCCTAGAGGACTCCATCAGACTTTGGGAGGAGGAGGAGGGAGGAAGGCAGGGGCAGTGGTCAGGCTGCATCATCCAGTTCCCCCCACAAGCCTTCCCCTAAGAAACCGAAGAACTGTGGTGTAAGAAGACACAGAGAGTGTTTCCGACTTCAGGGCTGACGTGTCGTTCCCAGGGAGGTGGGCTGAGAAGCGTGTGGTCCCTCTTAGCGAAGTGCTACCTGGCGCCACTGACCAGAGGAGAGCCAGCAGGGACCGGGCAGGGAGCCACGCAAATCGTGCGCCGTCTCCTTTGGCTCCTGGAGGAACCCGGTGTGTCCACAAGCTCCCGCTGAAGAGGTGGGAAGCAGGGGGTGGGCTGCCAGGGGCTGCCACTGTGTGGGTCGCGGTGACCCCCGAGGAGAGGCCAGGGAGGGGGAGGCTGAGCGGGGCCAGGTGGTGCATCTGGCTGAGACACTCGCAGCGTCGCTGGGGATGGGACCGGGGGCGGGGGGGCGAGGTGGGGGAGCCCAGTGGGCACTGACCATCCTGAAGGGCAGACCAGGAATTCTCAGCACTGACCTCCGCCAGAGGGGGTCAGGAGTGGGTTGGGAGAACAAGCCCAGGGCTTCTCTCTCACTTTCCTGAGACCCCTTTCTCCACCAAAGAGGACGCGTAAGCTTCCCCTTCCCCTTAGAACAGGGGTCCTCAAACTTTTTTAAACAGGGGGCCAGTTCACTGTCCCTCAGACCGTTGGAGGGGCGGACTATAGTTTAAAAAAAACAATGAACAAATTCCTATGCACACTGCACATATCTTATTTTGAAGTAAAAAAACAAAATGGCAAAAACACCCGCATGTGGCCCGCGGGCCGTAGTTTGAGGACGCCTGCCTTAGAAGCTGTTTGGGAAGAAGAAGAGAAAGGGAGAAAGACTGCGTATTTATCTGAAAGAGACGGGTATTCCTTTCATTGTGAAATGCAATGGCCTCTGCTTCCCTCGCTATCCTGCTAGAGCAGACCTATACCCTGTCCCTGTGGGTATAGTCCAGTGTGTAACATGCTAAGTTCTTGACCATGAAACAACATTAATCTGAGGCTTGGCCATAAATTTATTCTGAGAGCATGGTGTTCACCTGTGAAGTTGTTCTGTTCTCTCTCAGAGAATTTACCATTTATCATCTAAAGTCATTTTCTCATTTATCCTTTTAAATACCCAGAAACAGAGACCTTTGAAGATAGTTGTACCCCATTCCTTCCTCCCTTCCAGTGGGAAATGCTTGCTGTGTTCTCTTATTCTTCCACTCCAGTTCCTGGATACCCTCCTGTGTGCTTCCTTCTGTGGGGGAGAGGGGAGAGGCCAGGGAGCTTTGTAGCTAGCCTGCAATGATATTTGCCATCTTAGCTTTTGGCTACAAGTAACAACTAAGGGTGACTTAGAAAACATACTTAACAGGAAGACTGAAGAAAGGTGCATCCAAAATCAGTTCAGTGGCTCAAAGATGTCAGCAAGGAGCAAGGTTATTTCTCGTTCTCTAGTTCCCTATCCTCAGCAGGCCAGCATTTTTGTCCTCATGCATGTTGCCTCACGGTCCCAATATAGCTGCCACCGCTCCAGACATCACATCCTCACACAACTGTATCCACGTCTAGCTCATGTGCCTCTCTTTCCTGGTAGGAAAACTTCTCCCAGAAACTTGGCCAGGGATGGCTCATGTGTCTCCTCTCCAGACCAGGTTCTGCACCCACCTTTCCTAAGATCAAGACATCCACTCTCCGGTGCTCAGGGTTCTGTGAGCAGGGGGAAGTTTGGGATGACTTTGGGCCAACAAACCAACAGTGTTTGTCAATGGTTCAGGTGAGAGCAGGCAAGGAGAGGGAGCCAGGGTAGGAAATTTCACGTGGCAAAAGCTAAGAGGGGACAACAACAAGAAGTTAAAAGGAGTAGATGCTGAGCTGCAGTGTAGATGATGGTGGTGGCGATGGTGGCGATGGTGGTGGCCATGAGGCTACAAGTGACGGGGCACTTACTGTGCCACGCTTGATCCTTACTAAGCAGCCTACACTGATCCTCACAGCAATGCTGTTACTTTACTTACAAGGGAATTGAGACGCAGTCCCACGTGCTGGCAGGTGGTGGCACTGAGGTCATTATTTCACCACCCTGGCTGCTGATGTGGGTTGCTGGGAGCATTTCAAAACAGCTGCTGTATGTGGATTTCTTCTTCCCTCTTCCATCCCATAGTCAACAACGTTTGACAAAGTGTCCTCTGTTAGACTCATCAAACAGCCTCGCGTTCTAGGATATGGTGGGGAACAGAAGAGACAAGGTCTCTCCTCGTCTGCAGCTACCTTCTAGTGGGAAGTATGGGATCATCCAGAAAGCAGTCCATCGATAGGAAGATACTGGGGTGAGGGTTAAATAGGATATTAAGTAGGATGTTGGTGCCTCCAGGAGTGCGTGGGTAGAGAGCCTTGTTTTCATGGGCTGGGCTGGGAAGAGGTCCCAGGAGATGGCACTTGGGCTGGAACTTCAGTGGTGAGATGGCACAGCTGTGTGACTATCTGGTGGAAGAGAATTCCAGGCAAAGGAACGGCAAGGATGCAGGCTCGGGGAAGTGGGGGTGCGTGGGGGCATGTAGGTAGCGTTTGAAAATCAAAAGAAAACCACCCTGGCTGGGCAGGGGCTGGAGTGTCTGGGAGAAGAGTCTGGATGTTTTTCCAAGTGACAGGAGATGCCGTAGAGCATCGTCAGCGGGGGAATGCATGATCTGATTAATGCTTTTAGCACAGGATCCCCCTTTCCAAGGTGCACATTGACACCCCTGTTCTGTGGGCCTCCATCACGTCTCCCCTGGAGGGCTGCAAGTTCTTGGAGGTGAGAACTGAACCCCTCCCCCCTCTTCACCTGCCTGAGCAGAGATGTCAGTTGTCACGGAGAAATATTGCAAGTTCCCGTCTTTACCTGAAGGGGCCTGGGAAACCACTGTCCCAGGTGAAAACTGGAGCGTGAAAGCAGCTACTTCTGAAGTTCTAGGCTCCACTGGTCCGCAGAGGAATCTTTGCAGGAGAAATATTTCTGCCCTTGGAGGTGTTTCTCCAGTTTGGTGGGGGTCCCCCTCCGCCCAGCCTCCCGCACGAGCTGGGGAGCAGCCCTGGGTCTCATTAGGAGGAGGCTGTCAGATGACCTCAGCTTTCGGCGGATCATTCCTCCAATGAGGTCTGATAGGTAGCAGACGTGTGTGCTGGGGTGACCTGGTGAGCAGCTACCCCTCTGCCCCCGCCCGCCAGCCAGGGGGCTCCCCCCGCCCGCTCAAGGTGCTCTCAGAACTTGGCTCTGAATGCACGAAACATGAGGCCATCCCCTTAATCAGAGCTGACTTAGGGGAAAATTAAACACAGAAGGACACACCAGCTCCAGGGACGGTTCCTTCCCTGCCTTCCCGGAGGCCCAGTCCGGCTCTGAGCACCTTCGGGGAGAAAGACTGACCCTGCTGTCAGCCGCGGAGCTGTGACCCCACGGTGGCGGTTGCATCCAGATGATCATATCACCTGGAGAACAACAAAAGAAGACTAAAAGGGGGACTCTTTTTGTTTGTCCTCATTCTTGTGGCTGGATGTCATTGCTTTTTCAGAAGTACTGAGTTTAAATGTCATTCAGTTTTTCCAGGTGTGTCAGTTACAAATTAGCCAACTCCTTCTGGAGCCATTAGAAGATGCAGGTTCTGCTTCAGGCGGTTCACGATGGGGAGCCCAGGGGGCCAGTGCAGAGGGACTGTTGGGAGCACGGGGCAGGCAACCTGGGAGAAGAGTGTTCAGGAGGTCGAACCCCGTGGAGGGGAGACTGAGCTAGGCTGCGAGTCGGCTCCTCTGTCACCGTTTGGATTGAAGGGCAGGCTGGGAGTCTCCGCACTCGAGCCACATTGAACTTGCCCCGGGCAGCAGGGAGATGCAGAGCCAGGCGCTTCTTCCTCCAACCACTTGGTCCAGAGAGCCCTTTGAAGGCTGCCGTGGGCTCCCGCTCCACTCAGAGAGACCCTTTCTCCTGAGGATTTAAAGCATATGCTCGGCCAAGGCTGTCAAAATGCATCATAGAGATGGTCCCAGACCAACTGCCGAGCACCCCCCTGTCCTGATCAAAGCGGAGGAGGCAGGCATCCCCCTGGCTGCGGACGCAGGAGCAGAATGTGGGAGAGCCAGCTGGGGTGCAGGCCGGCAGCCCTGCTGCAGAGGTTTGGGGGTGCTGTCCATGAGCAGCTGTCCAGATAGGCACCTGGATAGTGCTACCCCAAGGTGTCCAAGCTGAATCAGTGACTCCTGGTCACAGCAGCTCTGGCCGGGCCAGGGAATCAGAGTCTGGTGTCCTAACTGGGGAGGCTGGTGGGGGAAGGCCATAGGCTGGAGGGGTAGCCTGCCAGGCTCAGTGGGAAGTTGGGGAGCATGGATGGGGCTGATGCCTGGGAGGTGGGAGGAGGACCAAAGGAGACCCCAAAAGCCCAAATCTGAAGCTAACGCTCATTACAACAGCTATCTTTTGCTTGAGCACCAGCCACGTACCTGGCACCATGCCAGAGCTGTCACACCGGGCCTCGGCGGGGCCTCCTGACAGGCCTCGGGGGTGGGCACATGAGTGCTTCCCTGTTTGACAAAGACCACAATAAAGTGCAGAGAGACTGAGTGCTCTGCCCAGTTTGTGGCACAGTTAGGACCTGAACCCACGGCTGTGTGAGCCCAAGCTTGGGACCCCTCATCCCTGGCTGCACCACTGTTCAGAGATGAGACTGGGTGCGTCCTCAGAGAGGAGAGGCGGTGATGGGGCCTGGGAGCTCGGGGCACGGGGCTCCGCCGTGGGAGGCTGGCTCAGAGGAAGACCACGGGTGGGGACCCAGGCTCAGCAGCTGCACGTGCAGGGGAAGACTGACTGACAAGAGTAGAGTCATTGGACCTGTCCCCAGCCCTCTGCTCTGGTCCCAGTGCCCAACACATCAGACTTTCTGGGTTCTGATGTGGCCTCCAGGACTGGCATCTGTCAAGTATTTTCTCTCAATCACCAGCCGGGCACTGGCTTCAGAGCCAGGTGGTCCTGGATGAAAACTCCATCACGAACCAGCTGTATCACTTGGGCAAGTGACATGATCTGTGGTGCTGCTTTTGAAGCTGTTGCCTCAGCTCCAAGCCCGCCCTTCCATCCTGCTCGGTGGTGCTGTGGGACTCGACAACTCAGGCGGATGCCTTGCCAGTGGCACGCTGTTAGGCTCTGACAAGAAGCGGCACCAGAGGGGGCCTGCACATCTGCTCCCTGATCCCATCAGTGTGACCCTGCACTCGAGCAGCAGCTGCCAGTTCTGGTTGTCCATTCCTTGTACACTCCCACCCCATCGGGTCCTCTCTCAGGTCCGCGTCCCAGCCTCATGGGCCCCTCCTCCAAAAGTCTAGGTCTTTAGATTTATTGTGTGTGCGTGTGTGTGTGGGGGGGGGGGGGGGCAGAGACTCTGTACTTCCTGGGCTTGATATCTATTTCCTTCACCAAGTTGGGAAAGTTTTCAGTCTTTATTTCTTCAAATAGGTTTTTAATTTCTTACGCTCTCTCTTTTTCTTCTGGTACCCCTACGATGCAAATGTTGGTATACTTGATGTTGTCTCAAAGGTCCCTTAAACTATGCTCATTTTTTGGGGGGGGCGGGGGGAATTCTTTTTGTTGTTCTGATTGGGTGTTTTCTGCTTCCTTATCTTCCAAATTGCTGATGTGATCCTCTATTTCATCTAATCTACTGTTGATTCCCTCTAATGTATTCTTCATTTCAGTTATTGTATTCTTCATTTCCGACTGGTTCTTTTTTATATTTTCTATCTCCATTTTTATGTTTTCTATCTCTTCGTTAAATTCTCGCTGAGATCATTGAAAATCCATATAACCAGTGTTTTGAACTCTGCATCAGGTAGATTTTGTTTAGTTCTTTTTTTAGAGTTTTCTTCTGTTCTTTCATTTGGGACATGTTTATCTTCTCACTTTGGCTGCTTCCCTCTGTTTCCATGTATTATGTAGAGCTCTGGTGTCTCCTGGTCTTGGTAGAGTGGCCTTATGTAGTAGGTGTTCTGTGGGGCCCCGAGGCACAGTCTCCCTGGTCACCTGAGCCAGGGGTTCCAGGTGTGCCCCTTGTGTGGGTTGTGTGTACCCTCATGTTGGAGTTGAGCCTTGATTGCTGATGGCACATCAGTGGGAGGGACTGACCCTCAGGCTGATGGTTGTGAGGACTGGCAGTGACTTCAGTGGAGGAGCTGTTGTGCAGGGGCTGACCCGCTGGAGCAGGATTTGCTTTAGTAGGGTTCTGGTGCCTGCTGAGTCTGCCTTTTGAGTGTGTTGTTTGTGGAGGTGTTTGGGTGGTGCTCCGGTGTGGTCTGAAGCTGGCCACTGGGTGTATTTGTTCTGAGGCCTCTTGGGAAGTGCAGGGCATGGTTAGCTGATGCCTGTGCCTCCCCTGGGGCCACTTGGTATGAGCTACAAAATGATCTGCAGATGGGCGCCACTTGTTCTGGTCTTGGAGGTGCCTAGAAGGGCTAAGCTGCAGACCTAGACTTGCGGTCACTAGTGCTGGGTTTGGGGCTTAGGAAGAGGTATGGGGCACACTGAGGCCAGATGCTTATTTAGGAAAGTCTGCAGCATGAGCCAAGATAGGCTGTTTATATGAAAAAGCTTGGGTGAGCCTGCAAGTTGGGTGGGGTGATGTCGTCAGTCAGGGCAGGGCAAACAGTGTTAGCCAGGTTGATGGAGACTAAGATACGGTGCCCACCTGTGCCTGCACCTGCAGGGGGAAGGCTCGACAAAGAAACAGTGGTCTCTGCCAACACTTCTGTCTTGGAGAACACGGCCCCTCCAGCCCTCACCCTGAAGCTAGACAATTCAGTTCCTTTCCATTGGTCCCTGGAGCCTTTTGAGCTGCTGCTCAGCGCTGGAGCTCAGAGTGAGTGAGTCTGTCCGCCAGTACGTCCATGTGCGGGCACTTTACGAAGATCTCGCGGGACTCCCGAGGCCCTTTGTTTCACTCAGCCACAACCTCTGCTGCTTTTCACAACTAGAGTTCTGTGGACTTTTCTTCCTGGCACTGGAACTCTGGTGTGGGGCTGGGACTCCTCGCTCCTCTGCAACCGAGATATCCTCCTGATTTTTAACCACCACACATGGGTGTGGGACCAGCTCTGTCTTCACCTCCCTCCCTCCTACCAGTGGCTTCTTCTGTATATTGTTAGTCATAGGACTGCTGATCAGCTATACTTCAGGCGGCTCTCAATGGCGATCGTTCTGTACTTATTTGTAATTTTGATGTGGTCGTGGGAGGATGCAGGTACCGCATTTATACCTGGACCATCTTGACCAGAGCCTGTAGCACATCTTCTTTATCCATTCATCTGTTGATGGACATCTAGGTTGCTTCCTTATCTTGGCTATTTCTAGGAATGCTGCAATGAACATAGGTATGTGCATATTTATTTGAATTAGTGTTTTTGTTTTCTTTGGATAAATACCCAGAAGTGGAATTGCTGGATCATATGGCACGCTCTATTTTTAATTTTTTGAGGAATTTCCATACTATTTTCATACTGGCTGCACTAATTTACAATCCCACCAACAGTGTACAAGGGTTCCCTTTTCTCAACATCCTCGCCAGACACTTGTTGTTTGTTGATTTATTGATGATGGACATTCTGAGAGGTGTGAGGTGATATCTCATTGTGGTTTTAATTTGCATTCCCCTGATCACTAGTGATATTGACCATCTGTATGTCCTCTTTGGAGATGTGTCTATTCAGGTCCTCTGCCCATTTTTAAGTTGGATTGTTTGGATATTTTTGGTGTTAAGTTGTATGAGTTCCTTATATATTTTGGGTATCAACTCCTTATCAGATGTCATTGTCGAATATCTTCTTTCATTAAGTTGTCAAAAGACAGCGGTAGGTTGTCTTTTCATTTTGTTGATGGTTTCCTTCACTGTGAAAAACCTTTTTGGTTTGATGTAGTCTGATTTGTTTATTGTTTTCTTTTGATTCTCCTGCCCAAGGAGATATAGCCAAAAAGATATTGCTAAGAGTGATGTCAAAGAGTTTACTGCCAATGTTTTCTTTTAGGAGTTTTTTGGTTTCAGGTCTTACATTTAAGTCTTTGAGTTTATTTTTGTATATGATATGAGAAAGTGGTCTGATTTTATTTTATTTTTTGCATGTATCTGTCTAGTTTCCACAAAACCACTTACTGAAGAGACTGTCTTAACCCCATTGTATATTCTTCCCTCCTTTGTCATAGATGAATAGACTATGTGAGTATTTACTTCTGGGTTCTCTATTTTATACCATTATTCTCTATATCTTTTTTTATGCCAGTACCATACTGTTTTGATTATTGAAGCTTTATAGTACAGTTTGATATCAGGGAGCATGATACTTCCCACTTTGTTCTTTCTCAAAATTTCTTTGGCCATTTGAGGTCTATTGTGATTCCATATAATTTTAGGATTTGTTTTTCTGAGAAGAATGCCATTGGGATTTTAATAGGGATTGCATTGAATAGGTATATTGTTTTAGATAATAAGAACATTTTAACAATATTAACCCTTTCAATCCACGAATAAGGTATAGTTTTTCATTTATTTGTATCTTCTTCACTTTCCTTTCTTCAATGTCTTATAGTTTTCAGAGTACAGGTCTTTCACCTCTTTGGCTAAATTTATTCCTGGGTATTTCATGCTTTTTGATGTAATTGTAAATGAGATTTTTTTTAGTTGAAAATTTTATGTATGTCCCCCTTTATTTCCCATTGACCCCTTCTAGTCCTCCTTAGTTTCTATTTTTGATCATTCATTATTGGTGTATAAAAATGCAACAGGTTTTTGTATGTTGGTTCTATATCCTTCAACTTGACTGAATTCATTTATTCTAATAGTTTTTGGTGGGATTTTAGGGTTTTCCATGTATAGGATCATGCCATCTGCAAATAATGAGAGTTTTATTTCTTTCTTTCTGATTTGGATGCCTTTTATTTTTTTGTCTTATCTGATTGCTCTGGCTAGGATTTCCAAAAATTTGTTGAATAGAAGTGGTAATAGTGGCCATCCTTGTCTTATTCCTGATCTTAGAGGAATAAGATCAGCCTTTTACCGGTAAGTATGGTGTTAACTGTGGGTTCATCATATATACTCTTTAATTATGTTAAGATATGTTTTTTTCTATGTACCCACTTTATTGAGAGTTTTTAAATAAAAGGATGTTGAATTTTGTTAAATGCTTTTTTCTATACCTATTTAGATGATTGTTTGGCTTTTATTCTTTATTTTGTTAATGTAATAAAATAAAGAATAAATCAAGCATGTTGATTGATTTATGGGAGTTAAACCATTTTTGCATCCCTGGGGTGAATCCCACTTGGTTAAGATATATAATCATGTTACTGAATGTTGAATCTGGTTTTCTAATATTTTGTTGAGAATTTTTACTTCTATATTCAAGAAAGCACTAGTTCTCCAAAGCCTTGGCTTAGCCTGGGACCCAAATTCCTTCTCTTGGTTCATAAAGGGGCTAATAGTTTTAAAATTAGTTAATACCACGGGACATTAGAAGGGAAACAGAGAGGACACAAGAGGCATGAGCCACTGCAGGTGACACCAATCAGGTTGGAGGCCCCATGGTAGCCGCTACCTGCCACACTGTTCAATACTAGAGGCCCCATGCGTGAAATTCGTGCATGGGTAGCATCCCTCGGCCTGGCCGGCAATCAGGGCTGATCTGAGGGGCGACCGGCAGGGCGATGGGGGCAGGGGGGGGTGCGCCACGGGCACCCGCCTTGGCTGGCCTGGGGCCTGCGGGCTGGGGTCAGCTCCTGCATTGAGCGTCTGCCCCCTGGTGGTCATTGCGTGTCATAGCGACCGGTCATTCTGCCATTCAGTAGATTTGCATATTAGGCTTTTATTATATAGGATGGCTGGTGATGGTGGTTTCCAGTGGCCACAGTCATGACTACCACTTAACAGCTGCTACTATGCCCTCATGCTGGTCTGGCCATTTTATCTACATTAGTTCACCTTTTCCTCATGCCAATGCCATGACTGAGACACCACGATTTTCATGTTTTATACATGATGAAGCTGAGTTCAGCAAAATTAAGTAACTTGTCCAAGGTCATACCTCTTAAAACTGGCAATTCCAGATTCAAATCTGGGTACTTGTCTGAATTCCAGTACACCTTGCTGCCGCCCTTCCTTACTAACCTTGGGGTGTAAAAGTTCAGACCTTGTCTGGGTGGTGCCTCCGCCGGTGGAATCTAAGGACCCGCTAGATGCCTCAGTGAAGCCCTGGACCCCTAGGCCCTCCTGAGCGGAGAGAAGGGGGGATAGCTGGCCAGGCCATCTCTTCACCTGGCCCCTCACTTTCTCTGCTGCACCTGCAGTGGGATGGAGCCCAGAGAACTCACCTCACTGGGCAGGGCACGTGGCCTTGGCATGTGGAGCCCCTCCATGTTCCATTTTCTTAGAGGGGTATTGAGGGCATGTGTTGGGCTGCTCAGGTTTTGGAAATGCCATCTGGGGGTGTCCCAGCAACAGCCTGGTCCCTGGACTCCCCATGCAGCTGGAGATCAAGGCTCACATCGTCCCATGGGCCTCCTTGACAATCCCCCCAAACACCAAACTGTGCGCTCTGTAAATATTTTGGAGTATATGAGACACTATGTAGAGTTTACAGGATATATATAAAACGACCACCCTTGTTTGTTGTCCGGGTCTTAGAAACCCCATGTGAGCAGCCCCCTTGTTTCGTAGATCAGGGCGTATCAGCAGTGGCACTCTGACATTTGGGCAGGGTAATTCCTTGGGGGGATGTGGATGGGGGTGGGGGGATGTATTGTTCACTGTAGGATGTTTCGGTGTGTTCATGGCCAGTAGCGCTCTCCCCATCCTCCCCAGTCATGACTTCTCGGACGTTACCAGGTACCCCTGGGGCAGATGCGTGTGCAGAATCACCCCAGTGAAGAGCTCTGTCAGGGGGAAGCCACCACTCTGACTTGGTGACCGTCAGTGGTGTTATTTTTAGTGTTGTAACACCCATGTGGGTATCCCTAAAGCAACATTTGTTTTGTTTATTCTAAAACTCAGTAAAAATGGAATCACGCATGTACTCTGTGTCTGTGTGTGTGGGATTCGTCCCTGCTACTGCGTGTAGTTAGCGCATGTGCATGTCATCGCTGTGTAGTGTCTGTGAGCAGGACGCATTCCGGCACCGAGGGCCCTGGCCGCTCCCGTCTGGGGCTGTGGTGGGCACTCTGAGCCCTGGTGTGCCGCGCATGTGTTTCTCTGGGAGTAGGTTCCCCTGGGGAGCATCGGGGTGGGCCTCTCCCCTGTGTCTGGAGTAAATTAGCCTCCCACCAGCAGGGTGCGCACATTCCTGTTGTTCCACATCTTTGCCAACTTTAGCGTCTGGTCAATTGACGCACGTTACATTTCATATTCTCCAGACCCCATTTGTCCGCACACCACTGGGAGCCCGTCCCCTGTGCTATCCTGAGAGCCCCGAGCCTCCCTCCGTCCTGGCTCTCCCTGCCTGCATTGCATCTGCCTCACTTCTACCCCCCTCCCTCAGGCCTAGGGGTCCCACAAAAGCAGGGATGTGTCCTTTACCTCTGTGTCCCCCGAATCCCACCAGAAGACTGTGTTGGATGAATGAGTAAATAATTCATGGGAGTTACTCTCTCCTTCTGCAGCCCAGTGGGGGAGGGCGAGGGGCCCGGGCTCCTGTTAACCCTGCCCTTCCAGTGGGCACTCGGCCTCGACTGCTCCTCCTTGTTCCCTGTCCCCCAGCCCAGGTACATCCCCCAGGACCCAGAGCAGAGAGCTCACTCAGGTACCTGCCTGCTTCCCTGAGGTGGCTGGGCTTCGGGAAGGTCTTGTCGGGGAGGGAAGGGGATGGGCCGGTGGTGGGACTGAGGCACACTGCAGGGTAAGCTGAGTTGGTCTGATTCTCGGCTGCGTTTGGGGAACAGGGACAGTGACCAAATTCCCATCATAAGAGAGCATCTCCAGTGAGGTCTGGGGAGGGGCAGACAGATGGGCATAGGAGACAGCAGCTAGTAAGGTCAGGAGCCTGGAATCCCAAGAGTATGGAACTATAAGGCGGGAGGCAGCGGTGAGGGGCAGCCTTCCCTCAGACAGAACCCACCAGTAACTGCCAGTGGGCCCGGCTGGCATAGCGGAGGGCGGTGAACAGGTGGTAGAGGTAACTAGCAGGTACACTGACTCAGTCCCACTGTGTGCCTGGCACCATATTAGGTGCTTTCCTGGCATTATCTCATGCTCCCATCTTAAGGATGAGCTAAGGTAGCATCATCCCCATTGTACAGATGGGGACTCCGAGGCTCAGAGAGGAGAAGCAGCTTGTCCAGGGCCTCTGCTTCTCACCAGAGCTCACACTCCAGCCAGGGCTTGGATGGGTTTGAAGCCTCCCACTGCACACCACACTCCTTGAAGGCCAAAGCCTCAGCATACAACACTGACCACGGTGGGCAGGACCCAGAGCAGAGAGTGACTTCCGCCTCCAAGACCCCAAGCGAGCTTCTCTAGGACCCTGGGGTGGGCGGGGCGGGGCAGGTGCGACAGGCAGAGGGAGCAGGGCCTGGAAGAGCAAGGGGCCCCTGGGAGACACAGAGACCCCCCCTGGAGCGGGGGCGGGGGGGGGGGCCTTAGGAGTTTCAAAATGAAAGACCATGCTGGTTGCTAAAGTTACTGTCCACCATCTTCCCCAGATTCCTCCCAGCCTGTTCTTTCAAAGCATTTACAGTCCAAGTCTTCCACCCGGATGACCCCTTGTAAAGTCTCTTGAGGGAGTAGGGTTGCCAGATAAGATACAAGACATATAATTAGTTTGGATTTCAGATAAATATCAAAAAAAGTCTTTGGTAATTTAAGTATGTCCTAAGTATTGCATTTATCTGAAATTCAAATGGATCTATATTTTCATTTGCTAAATTTGGCAGCCTTAAGAAACAGGCCTGTGCTGGTGTCACCCCCATTCTACCCACAGAGGGGCGGAAGCACAGGTGGCTTGTATGGGGCAGCGCTGGCCCTGGCACGGTGTACCTGACCCCACGCCCGGCCCTCTCCACTCCCCACGGCTGCCCCCTCGGAGAGCGAATTGCCAAATGGAGTTGCAACCTGACATCTGGGGCAGGTGTCAAACCACAACAGAGCCCGTCCTCCCTTTCATCAAGCGTGGCCGGGGGGAGCTGCCGGAGCCCTGGGAGGGAGGGAGAGTCTCACTTCAAAGGCCTCGTCCCGAGAATCCCTGCCGCAGCCTTCCAGGTTTGCTTTTGGCCTCATTTCTTGGACTCCCTTGGCTCTGGGGCCTGAGGCTTCACTCGTGTGTAGAGAGAAGGCATTGCCTCTCTTTCCTACTGGGGGGAAATAGCACCTGCACTGAGTGGAGTTCGGCCCTTTTCCAGATGCTTTTACATCGATTCGTTAGTTCTCAGGGCACCCCCTGGCTGCAAGGCGAGGGCAGAGCCAGGTGGGGGCGTTGCCTTCGTGTGCTGTTGCTCCCACATTGCAGATGGAAAAATAGAGCCCGAGGCACTTTGGAGGCTGGTCAGGGCACACAGCGGGGGCTGGCTTCTCAGCCTCTTTTCCGGCTCAAAGGTCTTGCCAGGCTGCTGTGGGGAGGGGACAACTCTGAGACATGGGGGGGGGGGGGTTGTTCCTGGATCTCAGAACATAAATCTCACTAAGCCAGACCCCAGCAGCTGGGGCTCCCATCGTCCCAGATTCTGCCGCCTTCTCTGCCTTCTTCACGAAGGGGGCAGGCTCAGGACGCAGGGGATGGGACAGATTCGAACTTTTGCCCAAGGAGGTAGCCCCGCGTCCGTCTCAGGCCAGCCGGCTTCCTGCCGTCTTGCCTTCTCCGGTGGTTGTTCTGTTGCCCAGTTCAGAGGGACATTCAAGGGACATTCCGTCCAAGGCCACCAGCAATGATAGGCACTGCGGACGCTGGTATTTCAGAAAGATTTCCAGCCACAGGAAAGGAAAAGGAAGCGACTGCGGGTGCCCCGTCACTCCCCAGCAGAGGGGCCTCTGCCCCAGGCCTCTGGCCAGCCAAGACCTCCTGGCCGCCAGTTCCCGCCTTGGTGATCAGGCTGCCGTGGAGGGAGACGCTAGGGAAGCAGGTTGCACCGCACTGGGCGGGAGGGGCTGGCCCGTGCAGCACCCTCTGCTCCGGGGTGGCAGGGAGATAAAGCCGGTGGTGCATTGGATTCCACATGGCCCTGTGGTCTGCATGGCTTTCCCCCAGAGGGAAGCTGACCCTGTCCTCCGTCCGTTTCGTTCCCCAAGGGTGTGCGTGCGTGTGTGTGTGTGTGTGTGTGTGTGTGTGTGTGTGTTGGGGTGGCGCTGCCATGGGTTCTGTAACCAGCCTCTCTCCTTGAGACAGTTTGGGCCTCAGCTGGGCTGCCTGCCTTGCTGGGGGCGGGAGGGGAAGCCTTGGGGACACCGCTCGTGGCGTCAGTGCAGACAGGAACGCGTGAGTGAACAGCCCCGGGTCATCGGCCAAGTGCTGCCTGCTGTGGCCTGGCCAGGCTGTCCTCCAGAGGTGGAACAGATGCCTGAGCCTCCACGCTCAAGCCCATTGCAACGGCCAGGAAAAGGGAGAGGGGGAACCGTGCTTCCAAAGTCACAGTTAAGAACGGGGTGACGTGCACACGGCTGACCCCGGCCTCCAGCCGGTTTCCCAGCTCTCATCTCACTCTGCCAGGGTCTTTCCGAGGGCTGCCCTCCGTGGGCAGACGTTCCCTAGTGGCCGGAATGTTAGTCTGGGCAGCGGCCAGGCACTCAGTGCCCTCCCGCCCCCCCGGCTCTGTCCTTGCCTTGCAGCCTGTGGCCCAGCCCCACTCACCCCCACTCTCCAGTCCCCGTCCTCCTGTGAACCCAGGCCCCTTAATCCTCGCCACCGGCTCAGGGCCCGGCTCTCCCTTCCACTCTCCTCGCCTTTCTGGCCGCGCCGCCCACACCGGCCATGTTGCTGTCCAGGTTTGTTATCGTTTTGCGATAACCACATCTCACAGGTGCCCAGGGCTCTCCAGCCAACAGAGCCCTGTCACAAGGCGCACCCCGTAGCCCTCCCTGCAGCCCTGTCCCCGGGACTGCGCTCCCCACGCGGCAGATGAGCAGAGAAGTCACCTGCAGACTCTGATTCTGCAGCACCCGGTCTGCGGAGGCTGAGCTTGCTTTGCAGGCCTCAGTGTCCTGACTCACACTCTCCTCCACCCAAACACAGGCTCACAGCAAAGCCTCCTGGCACACGCAGGGCCTTCTGGGTGCTGATGGGAGGAGAGTTGGCCTCTGGCTCTATGAAACAGACCCTGGTAGAGAAGCAAGACTTCCCAGAGACAGGGCTGCAGAAATTTCTCTCCAAGCTTCCAGAGTGAGAAAGGGGTTTGGGTGCCTGGGTGTGGGCTTTGGCATTTAGGAGGTAGACAGGGTCTGCAGCATGGTGGCCCTCTCCCTGGCGGGGCTCCTGTCTGCTCCCACTGCCTCCTGTATCTCGGGAGACTCCACGCCTCTGGCAGGAAGGAGGGAGGGTGGAGATCCTTCCTATCCACACAGGCTGGTGAACAGGGAACCAAGCGGCTGCATAAGAGGGAGGACACACTGTGTCAGGCAGAGAAAAGCTGGAAGCAGAGGCTGCTGCCCCATCGGCAGGAGGGTCAGGCAGCGAGGGCTCCTCTAGGGCTGAGCTGCCTTAGGGGGACCTGACACTGAGGTCTGGGTCCCGGCAGCGGTCCCACAGTGCCACCTAGTGTCGGCCAGGGAGAATGCGTTCCCATTACCCCACAGAGTTGGGTGTTGGACAGGAACCCAAAGCACCTCCTAAGGACCAGCTGAAAATCTACATCTACACAAATCAATGAAGAGCACCGGGAAAAGCATACATTTGAAAATATGTTAAAGATAATTTGGGGGGGGGGGATGCAGAATGGTACAGCCTCTTTGGAAGACAGTTTGGCAGTTTCTTACAAAACATACATACTCTATGTGATCCAGCAATTGTATTTCTAAGTACTTACTTAAATCAGTTGAAACGTATGTCTACACACAAATCTGGATTTGCATGTCTATAGCAGCTTTATTATAATCATCAACGATTGGAAGCAACCAGGATGTCTTTCAATAGCTGGATGGATGGACAAACAGGGGTACGTCCATGCGATGGAATATTTTTCAGTGATAAAAAGAAATGAGCTATCACGTCACAAAAAGACGTGGAAAAGAGAATATTACATGAAAGAAGCCAGTTTTAAAAGGCTGCATACTTTATGATTCCAACATACCTCTGATGTCTTTTTAATTAAAACTTTAGAAAATTCAAACTAACCTGTAGGGAAAGAAAGCAGTGGTTGCTGCTGGAGGGAGTTGTGCAGGAAGAATGGGACGAAGGGATCACCGGGGAACGAGGAAATGTTTGGGTGAGAGACATGTTCATTATCTTGATGGTGGTGATGGTTCTATGGTGTGTGCATAGGTTAAAATATGGAGTTATATGCTTTAAATATGTGCCGTGCCGTCTATTGTATTCCAATTATACCTGATTAAGATGGTTTGCTCTCTTGTTTATTTATAAAAAACAGAGGCCCAATGCACGAAATTCGTGCAAGGGGCTTGGTCCTTGCAGCCCCGGCTTCGTCCGGAAGGTCGTTTAGCTATCTGGTCTAATTACCATATTATGCTTTTTTTATTATAGACTAAAGCCATGGTTGGCAAACTGCGGCTCACGAGCCATATGCGGCTCTTTGGCCCCTTGAGTGTGGCTCTTCCACAAAATACCATGGCCTGGGTGAGTCTATTTTGAAGAAGTGGCAGTAGAAGAAGTTTAGTTTAAAAAATTTGGATCTCAAAAGAAATTTCAATTGTTGTACTGTTGATATTTGACTCTGTTGACTAGTGAGTTTGCCGACCACTGGACTAGAGGCCCGGTGCACAAAATTCGTGCATTGGGGTGGGACATCCCCTCAGCCCAGCCTGCACCCTCTCCAATCTGGGACCCCATGGGAATGTCTGACTGCCGGCAGTCGGACATCCCTATCATAATCCTGGATCACTGGCTCCTAATCGCTCACCTCTTTGCCTGGTCGCCCCTAACTGCCCCCCACCCCCCGCTGGCCTGATCACCCCTCACTGCCTCTGCGTGCCAGCCTGGTCGCCAACTGCCCCCCGCTGCCAGTCAGGTTGCCCCCAACTGCCCCCTTCCAGCCGGCCTGGTCGCTCCTAACTGCCCCCCCCCTGCTGCCAGCCTGGTCACCCCTTACTGCCCGCCCCCCGCTGACCTGGTCACTCTCAACTGCCCCCCTCTGCCGACCTGGTCACCCCTCACTGCCCTCCCTGCCAGCCTAATCACCCCCTAACTGCCCCCCCTGCCGGCCTGGTCGTCCCTCGTGGCCCCCTGCCAGCCTGATAGCCCCACACAGCCTGCTGTTCAATTGTTTGGTTGTCCCTCACTAACCCCCCTGCCAGCCTGGTCATAGGCAGCCATCTTATGAGGGTGTAATGGTCAATTTGCATATTACCTCTTTATTATATAGGATAAGTCAACTTCACTGGGAGATCCTGAGGTCGGGGATATGTGTATTCTCTTCTCCTATTTTCCACAAGCCTCTGCCAGGCCTGGGTATGCAGAAGGTGGCCAGCAACCATTTGATTGCCTTCGTCTGAGCAGGGTATACCAGTACAGAAAGAAAACTCACTGAGCAAGGATGCTTGCCGTGCCACTCGGCTGATGGGGAAATTGTGACTTCCTGCTGTAGCCAGGTTCACGGGGTGAGGGGAGTGGGCCTGGTGCCTTGTTTCCCTGGACTGCTCGTCTAACTCATTTCCCTCTGCACTGTCTCAGCTCTGGGTGGGTTTTACAGAGGACGGAATGAAGGCTGCCGCAGCTCCCGGGAATAAGATGAGACCAGGATGCTGACGACGAGGACGATGGGGTCAGCCGTTGGTGGGCACTGACTGTGGGCCAAAGCACCCCCTGCTTCAAGTCTGTTAACCCTCCCCGGTTCCGCGTGGAAGCTGTGTCATCCCATCTCAGAGAGGAGAACCCCAAGGTGGTGAGTAGCCAGGGCGTAAACTGGGGAGTAAACTGTGGAGTTAGAATTTGAACCCGTGTCGGTCTGATTCCAAAGGTCTTACTGTTAAACTGCCCCCATTCCCAGGCCAATATACATGTGTGAGCACATGCATGTCCACCTGTACACACAAGACCACACAAACACACACACACATGCTCACCATACCTTACATGTGTACACACATATTTGAACACACATGCACATGTGTATGCATGCAAATGGTCACCTAAACCTACGCACGTGTCCCCCAGACAAACAGAAACACATGGCCACACATTTGCATGACACATACAGTCCCCCCACCACACACACATTGCATGTGCACACACAGGCACACACACTTAGAACACTCTAAGAACATACATTCTGCCCTTTTGGTCTGGCTCCCCATTAGGAGTGGCCGGCGCATTCTGTTGCCGGCCTCCCCCAGCCAGGCCCAGGCACCCCCAGGACCCTGCAGCCCCGAGTCTAAAGCGAAACTGTGCTCGGGCCCCGACCTGGGAACTGCAGGGCGATCCGCTGCAACACATTTTCTCATGAGAGAATGTCCGGCAGGCTCGTTAACCTTTGCAAAGACCAGCTCTCGCTCCGAAGGACTTCCCGAGTCCAGATCGAACTGAAAAATAACCTCGTGACAGACCACCCGGTTCTGAGCCGATGGGAATTGCTTTCAACCCCGGCCAGCATGTCCCTCAGACAGAATGTTCACATACCATCCTGACAGCGCCGGCTCGTGGGAGCGGGGAGCCAAGCGTCGGCTGTTCCAGATCACATCCGCGCTGGCTGTGACCCGGGGGTGGCCCTGGGCCCGCGTCCCTGGGGGGGGGGGGGCATCTGGGATGGGCAGGAGCCGGCGGGGGCCTTTGCCTTGCATGTCCCTCTGCAGGACAGTCTGCCTGTCGTCACCCACAGACGCGGCCGTGGCCTCTGGCAGCGTTTTCTGTGCCGAGTGGCCAGCGTGGGCAGAACTGTGGCTGAGTGGGTGCTGTCAGAGGAAGAGGCAGAGTGCCACTGGGACCTGGGAGATGCACTGAGAACTCCCGGCGGGAGGGGCGGCTCCTCCGCTCCCGCCGCCTCGCCTCGTGGCGGGGACAGTCTCCCTGATGCTCTCTTTGGGGGCCACCTTCTGGGCATCATTTCTGGGCATCTCCGTGTTCTTCCTCGCCCCATGAACCATGCAAACAGAGCTTCTCCAGCATAGCAGCTGTCAGCCTCGTCTCTCACTGAATGAACTGGGCGGTTTGGGGCGAGACCCTTCACCTCGGAGCCTCCCTCTGTGCACACAGAGGATGGGATCTCAGCGCCTGCCCGTCTGTCTCACCCAGCGCCCTCGCCACTGCTCAGGCCGTTCTGCTCAGACACAGCCTTCACGGGCCTCCAGGCACACCTTCACATGTTTCCGTTTCCTTTCGGAACTGGCCGAAAGTTCCCTGGCTCCCACGCCTCCTCTCCTGCACTCTGCCGCTGTCCCCCTTCTCCCAGGGCTGGCGCTGCTTCAGGTTCTGGCATCGCAGCCACGTGCTCAGCCCCCAGCGCTGCCTCAGACTTCCTGCTCCTGCAGCTCCCAGCACAGCCCCACCTTTTCTCAGCCAGTCGCTTCGCTTTCCGTTGCTCAGAGACAAGAGGCAGGGGGGCGCTCTGATTCCCTCCTCAGACCTATCCACTCTCTACCCCTCTCTAACTCTGCATCCCTTCCCATCAATGGCCGTGCCCCCACTCAGGATGCCATCCTACAGCTCCCCTGGGACCCTCCCATCCTCTCTTGTCCCTTCTCACGTTACTCTTCCCCTTGCGGCCTGCCCCTTCTCAGCCACAGAGGGGCCTGGCCACGGACTTGGTGTCTGTGGGAACATGCGGGGCATTCGCATTCCAAACAGGAGCAGGGGGAATTTTACCTCCGGGTGCGGGTAAAAAGGGGGCAGATGTGGCTGTTGGTGAAGGCTTCAAAGACAGGTTTTTGAAGACGGGATAGAAGTTGCAAGGTGTTGCTCAAGGTTGCAAGGGTTCTTTGATAGTCCAGACCAGCGGCCGCCAGCCTTTCAGACCTCACGGACCACCAGTGGTCCGCGGGCCACCGGTTGGCGACCGCTGGTCCAGACTGTCACCCTTCTCCCGCAGGTCCTGTCTTTTCTCTCTCCATCCCTCTCCTGGACTTCTATCCCCGCACCCTCATCTTGAAGAATTCTAAAAGCCCAGGGCAAAAACCTAGTCCCTTTAGGGAAGCAATGAAATGTTCAGACCCTGCCAAATCACTGACAGTTGGGTAATGAAAAGGTCACCATACTCTTGTTCTACAAAGAGTAGGGCCCATTCTTGCTCCACAGACCCCTCTCCCAAATTTGGCCTGATGGATCCTAGCAGTAGAGGCAGCAAGGTGTCCACCAGAGGGCCAGCTCTCCCTCTTTCCCCTGGGTGAATAGGACCCCACCCAGGCCAATCAGCTTCTCTCACCGGGAACTTGAATTGGATGGAAAGCTCAGCTTTCCCTTTAACTCTGTGAGATACTCAACATCTCTCCAATAAGCTCCATCTCTGTTTTGGGCAGGAAAGATGTCTGTTGCTTACAAGAGCATGTTAACTGATCAACGTGTAACTCTCTACAGCTCCCCCTCTGCACATCTTCACAAGTTGCCAACTTGCTGCCGCACGGCCTTCTGGCACCCTCTTCTTGCTCCAGCCATCAGGTCCTGCAAGTCCTTTATCTTCCAAGTCTGCAAGGTAAGGACTACCATTATACCCATTTTGCAGGAGAGGGACTGAGGCTTTGAAAGAAGTGGGCATCTGCCCAAGGTCACAGCTGGAACCAGGAATCTTGGTTACTCCATGTCAGTGAAACTTTGTGTTGCCCGCATAAAGGAGGTTAATGAAAGGAAAGTGGGAGGGGCTCTGGCCAAGACAGCACTTCCTCCATCTCTCTCTTTTTGTCACACCTCATAGTTGGCCCTCCCTGCTTCTGCTCCATTTGCCTGTCTTTCTCTGCAGAGAGCATGTTGCTGAAAAAGGCTGCTACAAACGCTAAGTATTGGGTTATTCACGTCAAGCTTTTACCATCAACTATACGAGTAGCTTCTGTGTCTCTTAGTTTGAAATATTGAGAGAAAAATCTGCTTGGTGCCTGGAAAGCTGGGGTAGATTGAAAACTGTTCTTCTTCCTCAAAGGATATTTATCTCCTAATCCCTAGAACCTGTGAATGTTACCTTCTATGGAAAGCGGGTATTTGCAGAAGTGGTTAAGCTAAGGATTCTGAGGTGGGGAGGTTATCCTGGATTACCCAGATGGGCCCTAATAGCGATCATATGTATTCCTAAGAGAGTGAGGTAACAGACGAGAAGGTGATATGAAGATGGAGGCAGAGATTGGGGTGATGTCTTAAGCCAGGGAATGCTTGCAGCACCAGGAGCTGGAAGAGATAAGGAACAGATTCTCCCCTGGAGCCTCTGAAGCGAGCCTCTGCTGTGCTTTGAATCAGTGATGCTGATGTCAGATCACTGGCATCAAAAACTGTGAGAATAAATTCCTGTTGTTTTAAGCCACCACATTTGTTACCGTGGCTGTAGGGAACTAATACAGCGATAGACCCATTCCTCCTGCATTAGGTGCCCCTCATTATCTACTCAGTGCTGTCCTGGGGATGTTAGTAGGAAAACAGCCACTGAGGCCTGTCCTCTCATCAGTGGCTTTGGGAAAGGAGATGATTGATGCTCAGAGAAAGGGCCAGGCTGGAGACACCCGGCATGCATCCCGCTCCCCGGCACCTGTTCTCACTTAGGTGCGAGAGGAAGTGTTGGGAGCACAGCGCAGCAGCCATGCCTGAATGCAGCACCAAGCCTGGGCTCTCCCCTTCACCACCCACAGGGCATGAATTCACAAACAGAGAAAGGAGGTAAGGGTAGAAGATGAGTCTGTCTGTCCCGCTAATTCAAACAAGTGTTTACTTAACACCCTTCTCTAGCCAGGCTGTGGGATAAGTTCTCAGCACAGGCACCAACCTATGTCCAGGGGGGAGTAAGACCTGCACATCTTGGACAGCAGGAACGAAAATAACAGGATCATTTAATCATTCATCGAGTCATTTATTTGACAAATGTTCGCTGTGGACATAGGTGTACCAGGCTAGGTGATGTTATAATCAAATATAGAAAGTCACTAACTTCATGGGTGAGAAAAATAAGTATAGATAAACGAGGAAAGTAATCACAAATTGAGAAAGGGTTGTGAAGGAAAGGAGTAATGTTCTGAGAGATAAAATAAAGTGTGTGAGTTGCTGGGAGATGATGGATGGTGCTGGTGGCAATCAGGGCTTGGACTCAGGATTTATATTTGGGGGTATGGGGATTGAGAGAAGTTTGAATGGAGAAGCTACTATTCAGACACTTGGATTTAAACCTGGGTCTGGGGAAAAGTTTGGGTAGGAAATGGTTATTTAGAGCCGTGGAAACGAAGGGAGGCCCAGGAAAAAGAGCACAGAGGGCTCTATGCGTAGAGAAGGACACGAACACTTTCACGTGTGAACAAGCAGTTTACAGAAACAACCTGTAAAGGGCCCCGAAGCTGCATGGCTTTCGGCTTCCTCCTCCGGACTACATTTCCCAGAATGCCGTAGGAACCGCGCGAGACCGACGGTCGCTCCCAGCATCCTCCGGCGCTAGCGGCCCCGGATAATTATGGCGGCCCTGAGAGCATCCGTGTTGTCTCGGAGCCTCCCGAAAGGTCCTCAAGGCGCGGAAAGGATCTGTTTCCGGGTCCGGGCGCGGCCCCAGCCTGGCGCCCTGCTCCAGCCGCTGCCAGGGCCCTGCGGGGCGGGAATGCCATGCCGTTGGCTCGGCTCCGAGGCCGGTAAGTGACCTGCCCGAGGTCGGCTGGCGCGTCCTGGAGCCCCACGCGGAGCCCCACCTCCGCCCCGCCCCGCTCCTCCCGCAGGGCACGCTTTCACCTGTCGGCTCGCTCTCTCTAACGGCAGGGTTTGTCGTTTCCAGCTTTAGCTCATTCGTTTATCCACTTAACCAGCAGCTCTTTGCACGGGTTTTCCCCGCAGGAACTCATGGGCCTTTGGGAAAGTGGCAGGGCATTGTGACCGGGCCGTGATAGGGGAACGCACATAAGACTGGAACTCAAACTAGGGTGCAAGGGCTGGAAGGGGTGCCCGGAAAATTTTTAGTTCCTGGAATGGTTATGACCAAAGCTGAGACCTGGTTAACCATACGAGGGAGGGGGAAAAAAAAAAAAAAGCATCGCAAGTAGCGGAAACAGCATAAGCAAAAGTCCAGAAATAAGACAACACAGGTAGTTTGGGAACCAGTTTTGGAGGTAGGATTGATGAGAAGGGTTAGTTATGACTTTGGATCTAGGTTTAAAACAGTGGTTCCCAACCTTGTTTTGGCCATGCCCCACCTAAGCATCTCTAAAATTCTGATGCCTCCTCCCCTCCCCCGTGACATATAATTCTTATTATTCAAAAAGTGAACTGTTCACATAGAGGAAGCTTAAAAGGCCATTCACTTGGTCTAAACAAGCTTGGTGCCTGTGCTAAGAGCATGGCATCCATGACAGAGAAAACTAAAAGAACGGAAGGACAGTTGAAGTATTGAGGAAGAAATCACTAAGAAATTGTTTTAAAAAAGTAATATGAAGCGATATGAAAAAATAGCAAAAGAGTTTCAAAACGTATAATAGAGAACTGAAATGCATAAATATGTCACTACATATTTATAAACTGTATATGAGGCCCCTAGAACCATAAGAAGGCAAAAAATTCACTGTTAATAACTCAATTCTAGAATTGCCCCCCTTAAAAGTCAAATTGCCTCCCTGTGGGGTGTGTGCCCCACGTTGGGAACCACTGGTTTAACAAGAGGAATCAGCTTTGTCGCTCAAGTTTCTAGCAATTGAGCGGAAAGTGATCCTATTTACACCAAGACAAGGTTAATTGTGGGAGCAGCTTTTAAAGGGGGAGGCAAAGGAGGCGAGGGGGGGGAGAAAAGGCGGTAGATGAGGTGAAGAGATGGGGAAAGAGGCAGAATTCTTACTGCTGCATAGTCTTCCAGGGTGTGAATGTACCAGTTTTTTATCCACTTGTCTACTGATGGGCACTTGGGCTGTTTCCAGAGCTTAGCTATTGTAAATTGTGCTGCTATAGGGGCGCCTTCTTTCTTTCGGGATCACTTGGTCAAATGGCAGTTCCATATTTAATTTGTTGAGGACCCTCCACACTGTTTTCCACAGTGGCTGCACCAGTTTACAATCCCACTAACAGTGCACAAGGGTTCCCTTTTCTCCACATCCTTGCCAGCTTTTGTTAATCTCTTGTCTTTTTGATGCTAGCCATTCTAACAGGTGTGAGGTGATAGCTCATTGTGGTTTTGATTTGCACTTCCCTGATGATCAGTGATGTTGAGCATCTTTTCATATACTATTGGTCATTTATATATCCTTTTTGGAAAAATATCTGTTTAGGTCCTTTGCCCATTTTTTTTTATTGGATATTTTGTATTTTGCTATTGAGTTGTATGAGTTCTTCATATATTTTGGATATTAACCCCATAACAAATATATGGCTTGCTAATATTTTTTCTCATTTCGTAGGTTGTCTTTTTATCTTGTTAATTTATTCTTTTGCTGTGCAGAGCTATTTAGTTTGATTTTGTTCCATTTGTTTATTTTTTATTTTGCTGCTTGTGCTTTAGGTGTCATATTAAAAAATATCATTGCCCAGACCAATGTCAAGGAGATTTTCTCCAACATTTCCTTCTTCTTTTATGGTTTCTGGCCTTTTATTTAAGTCTTTAATCCATTTTGAGTTAATTTTTGTGAGTGGTACAAGATTGTCTAGTTTCACTCTTTTACATGTGATTATGCATTTTCTCAGCACCACTTATTGAAGAAACTATGTTTTTTCTCTATTGTGTATTCTTAGCTCCCTTGTCAAATATTAGCTGACCATATATGCTGGGCTTATTTCTGGGCTCTCGATTCTGTTCCATTGGTCTCTCTTCATGTGCTAGTTAACATACTGTCTTGATTACCATAATGGCCATATAGGACAGCTCTACAGCTAACATACTCAGTGGTGTATAGTATAGCTTGAAATTAGGAAGTGTGATGCCTCCCACTTTATTTTCTCAAGATTGCTCGGAGTCTTTTGTGGTTCTGTATAAATTTTAGGATTGTTTTTTCTGTTTCTGTAAAAAAAAATGCAATTGGAATCTTTTTTTAAAAAATAATTCTTTATTGTTGAAAGTCTTTTACCCCCATTGACACTCTTCCCAACTCGTGCCTCCCCCCCCCCCCTGCAATTGGAATCTTAATAGGGATTAGATGGCTTTGGGTAGTATGGACATTTTAACAATATCCTTTCAATCCATGAACACAGATAACCTTTTCGTTAATTTGTGTCTTCCTCGATTTCTTCCCTCAGTTTTATGTTTTCAGTATAGAAAACTACAGAATTTTTGCTGAGGATATTGCCCTGCAGTTTTCTGTTAGTTTTCACCTCCTTACTATGTTATTGCTTTTTGATGCTGTTATAAATGAGATAATTTTTAAGTTTCTTTTTCAGAAAATTTGTTAGTGTATAGAAATGCTATTGATTTTTAATATTAATTTTGTATTCTGCAACTTACTGAATTTGTTGATTAGATGTACCATTTTTTTGGTGTATTTTCTATGTATATAGGATTTTTTTATATATAAAATCATGCCACCTGCCCTGGCCGGTTTGACTCAGTGGATAGAGCGTTGGCCTGCGGACTCTAGGGTCCCAGGTTCGATTCCGGTCAAGGGCATGTACCTTGGTTGCCAGGCACATCCCCAGTAGGTGGTGTGCAAGAGGCAGCTGATTGATGTTTCTCTCTCATTGATGTTTCTAACTCTCTCTCTCTCTCCCTTCCTCTCTGAAAAAAATCAATAAATTTTTTTTTTTTAAATCATGCCATCTGCAAATAGAGACAATTTTACTTTTTCCTTTCCAGTTCTGTTTCTTTTTTTTCTTTTTCCCCTTGCCTAGTTGTTCTGGCTAGGACTTCCAGTACTAACAAGAAGCAGTGATGAGGGTGGGTACCCCTTTCTTGTTCCCGATCCTAGAGGAAAGGCCTTTCACCTCCACCACTGAGTATGTAGCTGTAGGTTTGTCATATATGGCCTTTATTACATTGATGTATGTTCCTTTTATACCTAATTTGTTAAGAGTTTTTATCATGAATAGATGTTGAGTTTTGTCACATGCATTTTCTGCATCTATTGAAGGGATCATGTGATTTTTTTTTTCATTCTATTGTGATGTATCACATTGATGGAGTTGCGTACACTGAACCATCCTTGCACCCCAAGGATAAAACCCACATGATCATGGTGAATGATCTTTTTAATGTGCAGCTGAAATCAGTTTACTGGTATTTTATTGAGAATTTTTGCAGAGAATATTGCCCTATAGTTTTCTGTTAGTGTCCCTTTTCTGGCTTAGTTATCAGGATAATGCTGGCTTCATAAAATGAGTTTGGAAATGTTCCCTCCTCTCCAATTTTGGGAAAAATTTGAAAAGGATTGGCGTTAATTCTTTAACCTTTTGCACTCGGATGTCGAGTGTGACTCAACACGGTTAGAATCGGTAGCAGCTCTTTTTATACTCTTTGAATGTATCAATAATTTGAAATATAAAAAAATCCAAATAAATAAGTTTGTATGAAAAGAAACTCCAGTTTCTTATTCTACTTGCCGTGCTTTGTAAAATCTGGGGTATTTAAAAAATTAAATCCCGAGTAGAATAAAGGAGTCGAGAAAAAAGCAAGCGAGTGCAAAGGGTTAAATATCTGGTAAGATTCACCTGTGAAGACATCTGGTCCTAGACTTTTCATCATTGGGAGAATTTTGATTACTGGTTCAATTTCCTTACTAGTAATTGATCTTTTCTGATTTTTTGTTTTTTTAATTTTTAAAATAAAAAAAATGTCAATTGTGGTTTACATTCGATATTATTTTATATTAGTTTCAGATGTACACCATAGTACAGATTGGTAGTACAGTTACAAAATAGTCATGGGGATGCAAAGTGCAGCATGGGAAATACAGTCAGTAATTATGTATGGTACTAGGTTGGTACTGGAAATATCGGGGGGCGGGGGGACAGTTTGTAAAGTGTATGATTATCTTCCTCATTTAATCTAGGATGTTTATTTCTAAGAATTTTTCTATTTATTTTAGGTTGTCTAGTTTGGTGGCATATAGTTGTTCATAGTAGCCTTATGATCCTTTCTTTGTATTTCTGTGGTATCAGTTGTAATGTCTTTTTAGTTTATAATTTTGTTGATTTGGGTTCTTTTTTTCCTTTGTTAGTCTAGCTAAAGGTTTGTCAGTTTTGTTTATCTTTCCAAAAAAATCAGTTGTTGTTTTGTTAATCTTTTTTATTGTTTAGATTACAGTTTAAAGGGTTTACTATGTATTCTTTGGAGACTGGTTTACAGTGGAGTCAGAATGGAGACAGGGTGACTGGTAAGGAGGCTAAGGCAAGGGATGAGGATAGCTTTGATTAAGGTAGTGGCAGTGGAAATGGAGGATTAAAGAAAATTTATGAGGTATGATAGGCAGTATGTTCTGTGTCGGTGTCCTTTTTTGTAAAATGGGGATAATCATAGTATTTACAAGGTTGCTGTGAGGATTAAATGTGCTAAGTACTGAGCTCAGTAAGCCCTGGCCATAGTAAATATCTAACACATGTTAGCTGTCATTACTATTACTGCGGCTGCTTTAGGCTAGGGTGAGTCAGGAATGACCATAAGGACCTATTTTATGGTGGTAAGACAGGGAATAGTAGGAAAGGCAGGTTTAAGACAGGAGTTTTAATAATATTAACGTGCATGTGCAATGTTCATTTAGTGTTTCGATGCAAGATGATCTTGGCTGGAGAGTCAGATTTGAGAGTCTCCTGCATATAGAAGTAATTTCAGTTACAGGAGGCTAGGAGATCATCACTGAGAATGTGAGAAGGGAGAAAAGAAGGATGTAGTTCAGAATTCTCAGGGATACCAGCATTTACAAGACGAACAGAGGAAGAGGTGGCCGGGAAGGAATGACTTTTTTTTTTTTTTTAATGAAAGTGGAAATGGAGGTTAGGCTAAGGCAGTGGTCGGCAAACTCATTAGTCAACAGAGCCAAATATCAACAGTACAATTGAAATTTCTTTTGAGAGCCAAATTTTTTAAACTTAAACTTATTCTATCGCCACTTCTTCAAAATAGACTCACCCAGGCTGTGGTATTTTGTGGAAGAGCCACACTCAAGGGGCCAAAGTGCTGCATGTGGCTCTCGAGCCGCAGTTTGCCTCCTACGGGGCTAAGGGATAGGAAAACTGCCTGGGGAAGAACTGAGATCTGGGTCTTCTCTCTTGTCCGGGGTCTGCCATGACACCAGATGGCCTCTTGAGTATCATGTCCAATCCAGGCCTCTCTTTCCTAGCTGCAACCCCTCAGCCTAGAGCAGTGATGGGCAACCTTTTGAGCTTGGTGTGAAACTTCGCCAAAAAACTGAGCATAACTCGGATAGTGTGTCACTTTGAGGAAAAAACATTATTTTGCAAATGTTTCATCCTCAGGAGCAGCAAATGTTTCATCCTCGGCATGCGGCCGCGTGTCATCAGAAATGGCTACGCGTGTCAGTGCTGACACGCGTGTCATAGGTTCGCCATCACTGGCCTAGAGTTTTCTTCCCTTTTTTCTTGGCCCTATTGAGGCCCTTGGGAAGCCATCTTTTGATCCCATCACACCCTACATGCTCCCAGGCTGTTTAATTCCTTCCTCAGTAGTCACACAACTTTCCGCGCCTCTCTGTCTGTACACTTACACTGAGGAGCACCACAGTCGATTGGCATTGATGGAGGCTGGGTTTAAGTTCTGGCTCTAGCACTTAATGGCAAGGTCTTGAGCAGGCTCCAGGAGCCTCATTTATAAAAGTGGGATAGCAGTGCCCATTTTGTGGGTTGCTACAAGCATTCCTGAAAATGTATGTAATTCTGGCCTATAGGAGACAACGCTATAAATGAAAGCAACTATTATTATTTTTATTATTATTAATAATATCATTACATTCATTACTTTTTTCCTGTTGCTTCCTCCACTAGACTTTGAGTACCTTTTTGGCAGAAACTGTATCTTCATCATCGTGAATATTCAGTAAATTTTAAATGAAGGAATGAATCAATAAATGGATATCATAAGTATTAGCATTATGTGTTGAGATAGACATTGTGTTAATCATTTCTTATTTTTAGCTTTTCTATTTAGAGGTTTTGTTGGCTTGTCATTTTTTTTCCCATTTATTTGCTGAAATCATTTTAACAGAAACTGGTAGCTCTGAGACCAAGAAACCTGCATTTATGGATGAAGAAGTGCAGAGCATCCTCACCAAGATGACAGGCTTGAATCTGCAGAAGACTTTTAAGCCAGCTATACAAGCGCTGAAGCCCCCAGCCTACAAGCTCATGACTCAGGAGCAGCTGGAAGAGGTACATGAGTGCAGGAACATTGGTAGAACACCTCTCTCCAAAGGGCTAAAGGATACTTCAGGACCCCTCCAGATGCTGATACTTGCTCTTCCACAGGCACTAACGAGGGGGGAATTCCCGGCACAGAACAGAACAGAAATCTGAGCCAGCAGGTGGGGGATCAGGAAACATGGCCAAAATTAGGCAGACTGGGCGTGTGGGTCAGGCATCTGGGTGTTCAAGCAGAGCTGCCTCTGCTCCAAAACCAGCCTGAGCATTCTTCCTCTGTGCTGCCTGCTCCAGCTTCCTTCCTGGGGAAATAATTGTGAACTGCTTTGAGGCTGAAACTTGGGTGTGATTATGAATAGCATCCTACTCAGGCAGCAGGGTCCTCCTGGAGTCCTGGGTATTGAGAACTTTGTGGAAAAAGGCTTTGATGTATGAATACGTGAAGCATAATCACTCTTCTTTCTAATTCAAAAGTAATTTATAATCATAGCATAAATTCAAATACCCAGTGGCATGTCACACGAAGAGGGACAGTTCCCCTTCACCTGAGAGGCAACATTGTTAACAGTTAACAGTGGAGCAGTGCGGTCAGCGGTTAAGACTGTGGACTCTGGGGTTGAGTTGCCTCGGTTCAAATCCCAGTGCTGCAACGTCCTAGCAATTTTCTTAACATTTGTGTGCCTCTGTTTTCTTGCTCATAAAATGAGGTAACGATAGCACCATAACGTAGTTGTGGGCCAGATACATTCAGAGTATTTGAACAATATCTGGCACATAGCAAGCACCCAATAAATGAGATGCTTTGTCCTATTTCAAGCAGCTTTTGTGGCCTGGCTCTGCCTCCGCATTCCTTTGCTGTTCACAGCAGCGGTTGCCAGCCAGTGGTCCGTGAGGTCCGAAAGGTTGGCGACCGCCGGTTTAGTGAATGGTTGACCTGTAGCTGGTTCTCTCAGCCATTCCACAGAAGCAGAGCCAGGGCCCCGGAGTCCACTCACTAATTCATGGCTCTGGCTTCTTCTCTTTGCAGTCCTTAGCGTTTTTGATTAGTGTCCGCATTTGTCAGGTGATCCTTTTGTCTGTAGGCAAGTGGCTTTCCTTAAGAAATATTTTATTTCATTAGGCTACAAGAAAGGCAGTTGAGGCAGCTAAAGTACGATTAAAAATGCCACCGGTTCTGGAAGAGCGTAAGCCAATAAATGACGTGTTAGCTGAAGATAAGATTTTGGAAGGAACAGAAACAGCCAAATATGTGTTTACCGATATAACATATAGCATACCACACCGGGTGAGTATATGTCTCATAAAGAAATTATTTTTGTTTGAAATACTATGTGGAGATGGGACTGAGGGACAAGGGTCAACACCATGTGACCCAGCTGTTTGAATCTTCCAAACCAGAATTTCTGTGACTGGGGAGAACCTTCCGGAAGATACAGCTTAAGGAAGAAGAGGAATGCAGACCAGCCCCACATCATGTTACCATTCCCCTACAAATTACAAACACAGTATATTCCAGGTTGATTTCCAGGAAGGAGACAGGTGTGCTGAGACAGAACCAGGGACAAAAGTCTTCAAGGCAATGGGAGAAGGGAGATTCTTTCTGTCCAGGTTAGACTGGCTTCCTTAGCTGACGCTGTTTGAAGAGAGAGAGTGTTTCTTTCTTAAGCACTTGATGCCAGAAACCCAGACTGCCCAAAGGGTTTTCATTTTTCAGAATTCGCAGTAAGAATGGCATATCTCCCCAGATAATTCCCAGACACTACTTCTTATTGTTTTTATTCTTCCTCCTCTTCCCTCAGCTGTCAAATCCAAAAGGAGACCCTGGTACTTACATCAGTTTTGCCTTTGAGCCTTTTCACATAAAGAGTAAAAGGAGTAATTTACAATTCAGCCCACAAAATGCAGCAGAGGATTACATAATGCGAGGGTTGGGAAAGGGCTACCCATATTAGCCTCTTCGTCAGACACGGTCGTGGTTAGAAGACATGATTTGACAATGTCGATGTTTGTCCGTGAACCACCATATACCTGATCTATACACATCACAGTTTCATTTTAATTACAATTTTTGCTTTGGGTGCTTTAAAATTTTTTGCAGTGCTACGAAGACTCGTTTGTGGGAGCATTCTTTTTTTTTTTAAATATATTTTATTGATTTTTTACAGAGAGGAAGGGAGAGGGATAGAGAGTTAGAAACATCATTGAGAGAGAAACATCGGTCAGCTGCCTCCTGCACACCCCTACTGGGGATGTGCCCGCAACCAAGGTACATGCCCTTATCTGGAATAGAATCTGGGACCTTTCAGTCCGCAGGCCGACGCTCTATCCACTGAGCCAAAACAGTTAGGGCTGTGGGAGCATTCTGTAACCTGAAAGGGAAAAAGGAACTTGGAATTCAAATTACCAAAATAATTTTGAGGAATAATTGTTATTTTGACATCTGCTATTTTTTTCTATTTCTAGTGCTTGATGAAAGTTTTAATTATCCTCAACACATGTTCAGATACTCTTTTTCTGACTCTGAAAAGATGAGTCAGTACCATCTGGTTAATTTGATTAGATATGTATCAATTTTCTGCTATATGCAGAGCTCTGTGTAAGTCACTCTGGGTGTTGCAAAGAATTATAATCACAATCCCTGCCCTTTTCTAGCTCTCTAGCAATATTAACAATGTCTGAGAGGTGTTAAGAATCTTGCACAGGATACACTGTCAGTTGAGTGGCGCAGAGCTTAGTGGAATTCAGAGAACAAAGTGATCCCATGGTCTGGGACTTGGCAGTTGGAAGAGTGGAAAGCCCAGAGGCAGGTGAACCAGTCAGTTGGACACATCTTTGGGTTTCTTTTTATTCCCAGGACTTTCAACGTAGATCCTAAATTAGGAAAGTCTGTTTAAGTGAGACTTTGGCATGGGGAAATGAAACAATTTGAAAGGGTTTCATAGCACTTTTTTAATCTGAAATGCATTTAGATGAATCTCAAATCAGAAATTTTTAGTTGAAGCATTTTATGTATTGGACTCACTTTAGGACCATGGTTGGCACTTAGTAATACTTTCATTTTAGGTTTCTGATTGTCAGAGGCCCAGCAGTAATTAGTGGAGGAAGTATCAAATCTTACCCAAGTCTTTGAGGTTTGAAATTATCATTGAAATATGCACGATTGCATTTCTTATTTCCCAGCTGTACCTTATATTGCTGTTTGCACATTATTCACATAATGGTATTTATAGTGGGACCCTAGAACTGAAAATAAATCCTCATAAACTCATCCTTGATTATCTTTTCTATTTCAGGAGCGTTTTATTGTCGTCAGAGAACCAAGTGGCACACTGCGCAAAGCCTCTTGGGAAGAACGGGACCGGATGATACAAGTTTATTTCCCCAAGGAAGGTCGGAAAACTTTAACACCAATAATTTTCAAGGAAGAAAATCTTAAGGTAAGACGACTTGGTTTCAGAGTCAGTGGTGACGGTTTCTTTGCTGAAATAGTTGACTCTGGTGCTGCTGGGCATTTTGCTTTGATAAACATTTCCAATGCTTATGGCTGGGATTCAAGTGCAGATGTGATGGTCACAAAGCCTGTGTTATTTCTGGATACCTCTTGATGGGCACAGATGTGCCTGTATGTGGATGGGCAAGCCTGTCATGGCGTCAGGCTAAGTGTTGAACTTCCATGTTCTTCTCATCTAATTCCAACTCTGCTGTGTGGGTTTAGACCATGTACAGTCAAGACCGGCATGCTGATGTCCTTAATCTCTGCGTTGCCCAGTTTGAGCCAGATTCTGCTGACTATATCAAAGTGAGTATATTTTCTAGTTTCTAAAGTATGAGCTTAAGCATGGTTATGAGTAAGGTTTTTAATATAGCAAATGAGTTAAGTTATAAGCTTTGATTCAGGGTGAAGAGAAGGGGAATACCTGAACACCTGTTAAGGAAGGACCTGATGTTTAACAGGTATTTCATCCTTACAATACCCTTGAGTTAAGGCTGAGAGAATTTAAGCTTGCGGAGTTTAGTAGCTTGCCCTAGTCGGTTTGGCTCAGTGGATAGAGCGTGGCCTGCGGACTGGAAGGTCCTGGGTTCGATTCCAGTAAGGGCACATGGTGGGTTGTGGGCTCGATCCCCAGTAGGGGGCATGCAGGAGGCAGACAATTAATGATTCTCTCTCATCGATTTTTTTTTTGATGTTTCTATCTCCCTCTCCCTGCTTCTCTAAAATCAATAAAAGTATATATTTTTTAAAAAGTAGCTTGCTAAAAGTTGTACAGCTAGTGAGTGATGACCAAAGTCTGTTCTTTTTTCAATTTATCATAAAGGAACAAAGTTACTTACAGAAATTTACCAAAATGCAGTGTGTTTAATCACCGAAGTACCTTTTATGTGTAAGGTAGTACTGTAGATAGTACAGATGATGACAGCAGCTAGGACAGTGTGTGCTGTGTCAAAGCTTGCAGTCCAGAAGTGATTGTGGGGAAGGGTGCTACAGAAGCATACAGATAATTATCACCTCAGTCTAAGATGTTAGGTGCTCAGAGGTTACAAAGTGCCCTCAGGAAAGGCTTCATAGGTTTCTTAAAAGGGGTTCTAAAAGGGCAGGGAACATGGCGGGTGGAGTTGGGTGAGGAGAGGTGTCTCAGGTAGAGGGGAGGGCAGTATGAGCAGGCAGGAAACAACAGTGAATGCCTGAGACATGACCAATCATCTGGTGTGGCTGTGTATGTAGGGGTGGTCAGGGTTAGACTAGAGGGGTAGGAGGGGCCCTACCACAGGTGACCTTAGATGCCAGGCTGAGGAACCTGGACTTCAATCAGCAGAAAGCCTGTGATCATAGGAATGCCCTCATCAAAGTCTTCATTTCAGAAGATCAAGGACTCAAGGAATGTTAGTTAATAAGATGGAAAGTAGTAGTTGATGGGATAGGGTAGTTGACGAGCTTTGGGGGAGGGAGGAGGAGAAGGAGGGGGGGGAGTGAAAGAATATTCTTGATTTCTTTTTCCCCGCTAGTGACCAAGAAATAATGGTCCATTATTTCCAGTGGTTTCTCTATATGTGTGCTTCATAAACAGTGCTTGGCTGCTGAAAAGTAATTGATCTGGTTATAAATGTTTGGCAAACTTGTTCCAGGCTGCCATTTGTGTCTGCAGTGGAGGGTTGGTCTAAATCGTCTTTTGGTTAATGATAGTGGAGACAGATAGAAGTAAACCTGATTTTACTGATACTTTCTTGGGCAGTACTCATGCTAGTAAATGTATATCCAGTAATGCCACTCACTTCTTTTTATGTTTCTAAAAATAATCGCATCTTATGTGGATAGGTTCATCATCAGACCTATGAAGATATAGATAAACATGGAAAATATGACCTTTTACGTTCAACAAGGCATTTTGGTGGAATGGCTTGGTATTTTGTAAATAAGAAAAAGATTGATGGTTTACTGATTGACCAGATTCAGAGAGATTTGTAAGTATGAACTTAATTCCTAAGTAAAGTAAATCTATATTTAAGCTGTGTTATTTTTCTAGTGATAAATGTACTGTCCAGTGACAAAGAGCTTTCACTTAACTCAGTTTATTTATGGGTTTGTTCTTTCAGCACAACCCAGTTTTCTGTGTTGTGTAAACAGAGCTAGATTCTTTGAAAGAGTAAGTGGCTTTGATCTGTCCTGTATGCCCGGATACTGACTGGTACCTGGCATGCCCGACGCTGGCGGGGGGAGGTTGGGGGGCGGTGTGCTTGTTTTCCGGTAGGACTACTCTTAGGGCTTTTCAGTAAAAGTCATTAATTTATGAAAATGTTATAGCTTTCAAAGTTGCATGAAATGAATGTTGTATTTTAGCATGTAGACTGGTATGCGCTCAGCCTTCTTAGCTGAAGTAATAGTGTAATTTACAACTTGTGGTAGAATTGAAGAGAAATTTTTTTGGTTATGTTTCTGTTGATTGGGTTAGAAAGGCCAAAATAACAAGGACAAGAAACCAGCATGGCTGTACTAAAAAAGTCAACTTTCCACAAAAAGCCCTTGCTGGACTCAGGCGGTTTATTGCTACCTTCAGACTAAGGCCTTTTGACTCAGAGATTATCCACCAAGTAACCTGAACCATTCCTACTAAGGTAAGGCATTTGTAATTAGAAAGTGCCATAGGCATGGTCTAAGAAATACAGTCCATATTTGAAAACAGCATCATTTCTCATAGAAACAGCATTCCTAACCGTAGGTGATGTCCAGCCAGCCCACTTCAGCATGTGTAGTGGAATCCAGTGCAGAGGGCAGGAATATACACACCTTCGTCCCACATAAGCAGAGAGCAGGCTGGGGGTCATGAGGATGCTTCAAGTGAATTGCCTTTAGGTGCATTAGCTTTGACATCACCCGTGAATGGGTTTTCTTAAAGTTTCTGAAATGTAAGCATTCCGAAAGTATGTTACTATAAAAACAGAGTAACTTTTTTATAAGACATTAGAGCAACACAGAAATGCCTTTGAAAATTAAATATTTTTTATCAAGGTGTACTAATATGTGATATAGTAATATCATGACATCTGGAGCAGTTTATCTGCATATGGGGAAGGAGTATTGTGTACTGAGTTAACCTTTCCTACTACTCTGCATAAGTAAAACTCTGGGATTCTGAACAACTTGCTGCAAACCCCAGGTTAGCCAGTAGAGGGTGCATGCCCTCGCTGAATGGAGCCCAGACCAGAATTTGGAATCAGCAAACATTTCAGACTTAAGTTCCACTGTTGGTTTTTATATCCTCACCTGAGGACATGTTGATTTTTAGAGAAAGAGAAACATTAATCACTTGCCTCCTGTACACGCCGGGACCAGGAATCAAACCTGTACCCTAGGTATATGTTCTGACTGGGAAATGAGCTCATAACCTTTTGGTGTGTCCAATGAGCTGAGCCACCTGGCCAGGGCCCATTGATAGTTTTGAATTGAGTCTTTTAAAATCTTTTTGAACATGTGCATTATTTTTTAAAATTTCAAATATGGGCTGTGTGTGAAGCTAAATTATTCTGTGGGACATAGGCATTATACTTTAGCATGAATGTAATGAAGCCCCAAACATGATTCTGCTATACAAAAAACAGTTAAACATGATTCTAACATATCCAAAGCTCTAAAGAGAATTATGTTTGTATTTTGAGGAAATATTTTGTTGTCACATTTATTGGACTTTGTTAGACTATAACAAGCAGAATAGATTTATAATGAACATTTTTTAATGTTTTTCCCCTGGAAAGTTTTACTATATGAGCAGGTCTGGTTTCTCAGGGGATGGCTTTTTAGGGTGGATGGACCTTGGGGTAAGCCCTGAGCATTTCTCTAAGGCTTAAGAAATTCTTTACCTACTCCTGTCACCCCACCCTCTATCCCCCAGCTCAGGTAATAGGAAAGCAGGATCACTGCATTAGGGTGTCCTCACTCCACCCCAACCAGAAGCCAGTACATAGCAGAGCCTCAAAGCACAAGCATATTAGAAGAGTTATTTTTAAATAACTGCTTGTCCTTGAGGTGGCAAACAGGAGGAAGTTGTTGACTATGTTAGAAGTTAGTGACTGGTGAAGGATAGGGAAGTTTTAATGTTGATAAAAATTTAAGTACAATCCTGAATTATATTCTTGTTCTGGCTTTCCTTCATCTGATGTGCATAATTTCAAATTTGCTTCACTAGGATGCTAATTTTTAACTAATGGGTTCCTGTGAGTCTTTCCTTGGACTCCTAGGAGGCTTCTAATGGAGGCTCAATGAAAATTTCGTTAGGAGATGTCACCGCTAATACTTACAGGTGGTGGCTTTGAGCATCCCTTACCACCAGCCTCTGGCTCATGTGGGGTCAAGGGATATTCCTGCCCTCTGAGTTGGATGGATTACATTATCTGCAGGTGAAGAGGGTTGGCCTAGAAATCATCTACCATTAGCAATGTTGTTTCTATGAAAAATGATGCTGCTTCCAAGAATGCAGCCACTTTTAGAACATACTTTATAAACAGGGAACTGCCTGTAGAGACTCCTGCCCTACTACCTACTGCAGAGTTGGTATGAAGCCTAAATTAGCTAATTTCCCTGAAAATGCCTTCAAAAATATAAAATTTTCTTCTGGCCCAAGGGAAACTTGAAATGTAATTTAGTTTTAAGTAGGCACGCCCTTTTATAGGACTGAGCAAACGGAGAAAAACAGTAAACCCTTTCTCTGTAGAGTCGATGATGCCACCAGCTTGGTCCAGCTGTACCACATCCTCCATCCAGATGGCCAGTCAGCTCAAGAGGCCAAGAAGCAGGCTGCTGAGGGATTACATTTAATTAAGGTAAAGGGACTTTTCCACGTTGGCTGTTGTGTGATAACTAAGTTGGGAAGAATTCTGAAATACGTCATATTTAATGGTAACTAACCAGGTCTGTGATCTTGAAATAGTGATTAGAGCCCCTGTATTTCTTCAGTCTGGACACTAGAAACAGGTAGGCTGGGGTAGTTACAGCAGTTCAGATGGTGGGACAGCTGCCCCCCGTTCTTCGGAGTCCTGTCATCTGATGACATCACCAGCAGGGCATGGTGGTCCATGTCCCCAGTCATGGGCTACCTTCTTATTCAGGTTTCCAGAAGGGGAGATGGTGGTGCTTGCATATACCAAGCCTTAGTTGCATTATTGTTTTGAACTGCAGATGTCTCAAACATGTTCCTCTGTAAAATCTTTAGAATTGATATTGATATGATTTTTTAGGAAGGGGCGTTCACTGTGTAATTTTCATCTCTTCTAATGCTCAGAATAGACATGGTTTGTGGATCTGGCTTCTATCCCAACATTATCTATGCATTTGCAAAGTAGTTATACAGCAATCAGTGATGTGAACAGTCTAAGAGGAACAGAGAGAAACTGCAGTACAAACACTGGTTTTCTGTGATAAGCCAGATAAAGCAAAATGCTTTAAAGTGAAAAATTAGTTTGCTGATACTAACCTTCCAGATTTCTCTTGAAAAAAATTTTTCTAGCCCAAGGGAAACTTGAACATAAGGGGGTTTTCATTTTATCCAGCAGAAGGTGCAATGTCAGGTTTTATTATTTTTTTTCTGAAAGAGGACATAGCCATACTAGGGCACTTCTGGTGGTTAGTATTAATTAGTATTGCTTGAACTGGGCTGTTTTTCTGTCTCTGTAGTGTGCTTATCCTATCTAATAAAAGAGTAATATGCAAATTGACCATCACTCCAACACACAAGATGGTCAGCAGTCCTGGATTGTGAGAGGGATGTCCGACTGCCCATTTAGGCCCGAACTGGTAGGATCGGGCCTAAATGGGCAGTCGGACATCCCTCGAGGGGTCCCAGATTGGAGAGGGTGCAGCTGGGCTGAGGGACACCCCCCCCGCACGAATTTTGTGGGGCCTCTAGTTGCTATATTTTAATTGTTTCACAAGGAAAACAATTGTGAAACTTGGAAGGCTTTTTAAACTGGTGCTCTGCTACTACAGAAATGTTAGTCTATAAAGTGATAAAAATAATATATGTTCTGCTTTAAAACTTTTTTTTTTTTTCCATTTAAACAGGTTTTTGCAAAAACAGAAGCACAGAATGGAGCATATATAGAATTAACACTACAGGCTTATCAAGAAGCTTCCATTAGCCAATCTGTAGCTTCCTGAAAATATTTTTCAAATAAATTTCATTTTGCTAAATACTAACTAGCTTTCTGTTAATATTGATTGATCTGAGTGTTTAAAATTGTCAAAATCAAAAGGTACTTACGATTTGGAGTTCCCTATTTGTTTTTTTCTTAAGTTCCAAATAGTGGCCCTACCACAAAAAGAAAACTTGTATTGAGTGCCTGGATATTAGTTTCCCTAATCACATAAGGTAAGGTAAGTGCAGTGTAAGAAGAAAAAGTACCATGCCTTCTGCTTTCAGACCTGGATTTCCAGAGACAGAGCAAGACTGAGGGGAGTGATGTAATGAGATTAAGAAAAATGTGGTTGGTGGTATGTGAAAATATGACTTAGTGATGCAGAGAGAATGCAGGCTGATCTGCACAGTGAGGTGTAGTTTTGGCCCAGCCTTCTAAAGTAGATGCTATTTTCTTAATTAGAAACTTGAAGAGATTTCACTAATTCAAAAGATTTTATGAGATACGGTCCAATGACAGTATGAAAAAGCCAAAGTCCTTGTCTATTTTAGTGAACAGGAGGGCACAGCACAGTGTTCACACACAATTTAAGGAGTTTCCTCTCGGCGTCCCAGAGCAACAATTAATACCTGTCCATAATCTGTTTAGTCCTTAAATGGGAAACATTACATTCAGTCATCCAAAATCTCTTCATCCAGGTTGATATCTGTTGTGTCAATATCTTCTAAATCCAAATTATCCAAATCTTCTAGTTCCAGTAAACTCTACAAAGAAAAGGAAAAGAGTTATATAGTTCTGTGTTAAAGAAAAGTTAGCTCTGATTTATGATCCAACGAGAACTAAATACAGGCATATCTCAGTGCTACTGCAGGTTCAGTTCCAGACCACCACAATAAAACAAGTCACATCAATAAAACAAGTCACATCAATTTTGTCTCCCAGTGCATACAAAAGTTATGTTTATGATATACTGTAGTCTATTAACACATGAGGACGGATCATGAGAATTCTTTAAAAAGTTATTAGCTTGTAAGAACATGTAATAACTTCAAAATGCAATGGGTATTTAATTTTAAAGCGTGCCTTGTTTTTTTGTACTTGTTCAATAGAAACTTAGCAATAAAACTACTGGTCCACAATGTGTTAAGTTTGCAATAGTATTATGTCTAAACATGTACATACCTTAATTTAAAGAATTTACTACTAAAAAATGCTAACCATCATCTGAGCCCTCAGTGAGTCAATATTTTTGCTAGGAGGCTTACCTTCAATTTTTTAAAAATGCAGTAACTGTGAAGTGCAATAAAATGAGGCATGCCTGTAGTCTGTCAAAAAGGGTCCCTTCCCATTTCCAAGTCCCTGCTCTGAAACTGATTCCATCACTTAAAATGGGAAGTTTGGGGGTGGTGATCATACCTTTTCTTCTTTGTTGGCTGTGTGGGATTCTATGATAACCGGAGTAGGAGAAGCAGGTTTCCCATCAAGTTCCTGAAAGCCCAAGTGGAAATACATATAAAAATAGTAATTTGTTCAGGAATTCAAAGATTCCCCCCAAGGGAAAGCTAACAGGATTAGGAAGTGGAAGACAGTACTTAATCAACAAATCTCAACCAGATTACTTCATGTAGCATTCTACTGACCTGTTGAGTTGCAGACCTTGAGGGCTGAAAGCCTTTTGCCTCTTCCATGACATTTCTTTCTTCATTTGGCTATCAGAGAATAAAGCAATAATAAAATGAAGTGTTTTGAAGTTGTAATTCATCTATGAAGTTGGCTTAAATCTCAGACATTGGCTCTTATTCCAACAACAATATGCAGTACAGTTCAAAACATTGAGTCGTGAGTGCGCACTCACCGTGACAAGTGGGTATTGCTTAGCTGGCAACAGGTCAGCATGTGTTTCCTTCACCCATTCTTCCACAACAAAGGCTTCTTTTAATCCAGGAAAAAGGTTCTCATACTCTGTTGGATCAGCAAGGGATTCCGCTGCTTTCTGATTGACTTTTGAGAGATTTTCTCTCCACAGTTTAACCACCCTAATATAGATATCATGGAACCAAAGGGAGACTAAATAAGTGTGCTGCTTTTATTTGAAACATTTCTTCCTAAAATTAAAAGTCTGTACCTTGAAACCTGACTGGGTAAGTAAGTCCGGGCCAGGAAAGCAGCTTCTGGCAGTCGTCCAGTCCTGATCAAGAGCTCTAGGCAAGCATCGAGCCTGAAGATGGAAAAGGAGAGGCACTGTCACCACGAATAAACACGGTAACCCTGGCATTTCACAATTAAAGAAGCATGGACCTAGTGTTTGACAGTCAGCATTCCCTCCCCAACGCCCACACATACTCATTTTGTCACTGAGCCATCTAACCTGTCATCACCTGTGTGTTCCACAACCAGTGGACTCCAGTTGTTGTGATGGGTGAGAAAGCTTTTGTGACCATTTTCCACCTCCTTAACTTTTAACAACTAAGGAGAATTGAAAGGGGCTTTTTCAAGACACGTTAAGGCAGTTGAGATGAGCACCTTTTAAAGGCTTCAGGAGGTAGGGTTGAGGGCAATGTCTCCATTATGGCCTGTGCTGGACAGTCCAGTGGGAAAATACCCAGTGTCTTATTTTAAATGTGTTTTAGAATTAAAATTCTTTGGATTTTAGAAAGGTAATACAGTACATATACATTACCTAATATCAGTATCAAAAATCAATATTCTGCAATAACAAATACTACATTCTATAAAAGTAAAAGTATTTCAGAGTTAAGGTCATGTTTTAAAATCAAATTAAGTTATAAAAACTATTTTCAGAATATTTTTTGATTTCTGAATTATGGGTAAGGAAGAGTGGACCTATTACAGGTATATAAAATTATAAAATTGTTTATAAACACAAATATTAAAAATATACAATAAATAATAACTGGGGCGTGGGATGCACACTGAAAGGTTTTATGATAGTGTGGGGTTTAAAAAGTTAGCATGTAGGCCACAGCTGGTTTGGCTCAGTGGATAGAGTGTTGCCCTGCAGACTGAAGGGTCCTGAGTTCAGTTCTGGTCAAGGACACATACCTCAGTTGCAGGCTCAATCACTGACCCTGGGCGGGGCACATGCGGGAGGCAACCAATTGATGTGTCTCTCTCATCGATGATACTTTGTCTCTCCCTCTCCCTTCCACTCTCTAAAAAAAAAAAAAAAAAACAATGGAAAAAATACCCTCGGGTGAGGATTAACAACAAAAAAAGTTAGCACATAAGACAAGGTTAATGAATACTTTTGTGTTTTATTTCATAACATGGTCAACTAATGTTGAAATGATTTGATGTGCACTAACTGCCAGACTTAATGTGACATTTTTACACTTTACAGTTGGACTCAAATCTGAAAGTAACTGGTATCTTCATCTCCTTTTATTCTTGCCATGAACAGATCAGAATTACCCAATTTGGGTAAAATCATCTGCCATTCAGGTACTAACTGGAACAACACAAGCAACCTCCTGCCGCCATAAAATGCTTCAGCCAGTAAGTGGTAGGGCTGTTGAGGAATTTCTCCTAATTGAGCCTCCCTGAATAGCTCATTTTCCTCAAACATTTAGACCAAGTGTGCTAAGAGCATCCTTCGCTAACGGTGAGTGCTACCGGGGTCCTGACTGCCACCACTAGCAACACCATTTGGCCAGGCACCAGCTCTATGCAGGGTTCATTCTTCACAAACTTCTCCAAAGTGCTTTATTTACTATGCCCACGACTTTTAGACCTTGGATTCATACTTACTTGCCCTGTAAGAAGTAACTCATGAATGCCACATTATTCTTGCCATCTCTCTCTGCACCCTCTGCTAGCTTGTTCACCATACTAGCATTTCCAGAGGCGGTGGCCAATAGCAACAGACCCCCATAATCCTGTGCGTGGTGCAGGCACTCCTGGGCGAGGCCAAACTGACATTTACTGATGGCAAGCTCAGCAAGTTGTTTCCACTTCTGTTCCGACTGTAAGAAAGTTTCTATGTTAAAATATCTCTGGAAATAAACATTTGAATTTCCAACATCAACATTATTCTATTAACCTGAACAATTCTGTGCTGACAATGGGAGATCACAGGGTGGGGCAAAAGTAGCTTTATAGGAATTCATATGGAAAATACAGTAAAAAATAATAATTTAAGAATAAACTTTCATGTACTCAACTGTAGACCTTTTGCCTCACTATATTGAGCTGTGTTTGTTAGACTGGTTCTATCAATCAAAATGAAATGACAAAATGTATAATGAGGAAATGGAAATTATTCACATACAAAATTAAAACAAATCAATTTTAATGATACATGAATAACCCATTATATTTTTACTTTGTAACTGCACAGTGAAAATAAACATCTAATAGACGTTTGTTTTAAGGTAATTAGATTACAATTTTAATGAGTGATTTAATACCACTTTTTTGGAAGATTACAAAATTGTTTATGTCCTTAAATATTTACTAATAAATATTATTTGTCATTTGTAGCTTCTCAAAAAACAATGAAAATACACACTTGGGTGATATTAATGTAGCTAAAATTTACTTTGTACATCTGAAAAGAATTTACCAGTAAATGCTAGACTTAAACCACAACTAGAAGCCCTCAATTTGCAAAGATTCATAAAATGTCACTAAACTATCAAAATATCAGAACCCTTCTTTAAAACCAACATCTTTCTCACTAGTTTGGGATACTGGCAAATTACTGCTACACCTGCACTCTTAAAGTTCTCAAACTAGTTTACCTACTATCTTACATCTTTCCTTTTCTTCCAAAACAGATCTCTAAGATATAAAAACACTTTAATTTTTTTAAACAAATTAGAATGCTAAGAATATCGCCAATATAATCCATGTAACTTATGCAAAGATAAACATAATACATTTTTAAGCAAGACCAAAGAGACAACCTCAGCAAAATGAGTCTAATTTGCAATTTATACTAAACACACAGAAATACTTACTGACCTATCAGTTATTAGTACATACCTCTGCTTCCACTGCTAACTGGTACGCAATTTTTAGTTCTCCAAGCTGAAGAGCAAGTTCAAAGCGATGCTCAGGATCTGTGGATACTGTTAGAGCTTGCTGCTTGAAGCCCTAAACAGATTTAAAAACGTGTGTGTAATCTGTATGTAAACACAAATGCATTCAGTAAATCATCCACTTCCTTTTCCGACTAAAATAGATATCCCTGCTGACACAGGAAGCCCATTTGAATCAAAAGTAACAGGTAACAAAATACTCCAATGAGAAGACAGGAAAAAAATTAAGGAATCATTAAATTAACTGATAAGAACCCCAGCAGAGAAAATTCAGTCACACAATGTCTGCTGTTCTCTCGGCAATGGAAGCTGACCAATGCTAGATAAACTCGAGTAAAACAACTAGTAAAATCAGAAATGCAAAAGTAAAAAGTGTCAAAAAGAAAAGGATTTCAGGAAGTTGAATGAACAAGAGTCATTTTTTAAAAAGGCAGGCAGTGGGGTAGACCTCGGTGTTTGTAATCTCACTAAACTGGGTCTTTAGAGATCATCTAGACCAGTCCCTCAAAAAAGTAAAAGGCAAAACCTTCTTAGTATTTTCTACCACCTGCAGGTCACTTAGCAAACATTTGCATTCAGCTCCTGACATGGATTGTCATTACTTATGCTTTTAGTGTCGGTCTCATGTCCAGTGTATTCATCAGCAAGTATCCCTTCCCCTGCTCCACTCCTCAGTCATCAGAAACGGGTGTTTAAACCAACTACTGTAATTTCTAAATTAGTTTCTCTCCCAAGACAAACAGTACTGGTGAGGTCTGTCCTATGAGCAAGTTCTTCAGCTCTAGAGAAGTGGTGTGTTAGACAAAAAGCTCCGACTTCATCGGACTGAGGGAGAATGCTCAGGTACAGGGTGGTCAGCAGGGAGAAAACGGGAGAGCTTTTTATAAAATCTAAAAGTGGGGGGTGGAAGAGCTATGGAACTAGTCAGGTAAAGGCAAGGACAAAGGTGAAATCAGGTGGATTAAATACCTGTTTTCCTCCAAATGCCCACTGAAATGACATTAAAGGGTTCTTTTTTAAAGGCAAAAGCTCCCAACAACACACAAAAAGGCAGAGGAGACATTAGTTGCAAAATGTTGGAAGCTGGAAAGGTGGTGGAGGGGTATAAAGATCCAGGTGAAACACTGGAGAAAATCCTAAATCAGGAGTGAACACCGCATAGAAAACCATCCAATTTACACCCCAAAATCCCAAAGGTGTCTCGTGAAGGGTAGTGCTAAAACAAAACTGCCTGAAAGGTCATATAAGAAGCAGTTAGATACCCCAGGTCCCCATTGCTCTCCCTCTCTCCCCTTGACATACACACAAAACACGAGGCTGGTTTTTTGAAAGGATCTCGTCTGAGAGAGACCCTGCACACGGAAGGAAAGAGTCTTGAGTATCAAAAGGGAACAGGTTATGGAAATGGATGTGGAGACTAAATGAAATACTAAATACCGAGACACTAAACTGTTTTCTACTTAACCCCCAGCACGGTGGTGATTGAGGAGCTTTTCTGTAAACTCTAACCAGCCCAAGGGGGTATGACTTACAAATACTAAAATCACTAAAATGTCAATGAGGGCTACATGTCAGAGTGCCTGGTACAATACTAAGTGCTCATTACATGAAGAGTCATTAAATTCATTAGATGAAGATACTGACATTGAGGTTCCCCAATCAAAGGGCCCAGCCACATCACATGGGAGGGAGTTCATACCCAGTAAGCCCACCCACAAACTCAGACCTTTTGATCTGCTTCTGAAACTTCTACTCTGAAATTAGTGCCCAAGGATCAGCAGACACCTGAGGAAAATCCCTAACGAGATCAAAATGAACCAACAGTGGTAACTTACCATGCAGGGAACCTACCAGGTAGGGACAAAAGAAAACTTCAAAACTACAGCAAAAGAGAAACTACCATATCCTCAGAGAGAGAAGAGAAACTTTACCCACAAACAAGATTTTAAAACTCCACGAATAACAAAATGAGAAAACCAGTTCAGGAAATCCAACATTTGAATAACAATTCCACAAAGAGAAAGGTATAAAACGAAGGAAATCATCGGAGGAATGGTTTTTAAAACTCAAAAATGAAGGATGACTCCTCATCTAGAGTGGGAAGTTGTAAGAAATGTCTTAAAACTCCAGTTAAAAAAGTTCATCTAATATCCAGCAAGATGAATAATAATTGACCCCTTTTAAGGCTCACCATCATGATATCCAGAACAATAGGGACAAGATCCAAAAAAACTTCCAGGGGGAAAGCAGATCAGGTATCAAGAATCAGGAATATAAGTGGCTTTAGACTTTAATAATAACTGGAAATTAGAAAGCAATAGAACAATGTCTTTGATTCTGAGAGAAAACTACCCCCAACCTTGAATTCTATATCCAGTTAAGTGGTCAATTATGGTATAAGGTAGAACAATGGCACTTTCAGGCAGTCAAGGTCACAAAAAATTTACTTCCCAACAGACCCTTTCTCAGGAAACTACTGAAGGACATGCTCCAGCAAAATGAGCACATAAACCAGGTAAGAAGTTAGGGGATACAGGAAACAATAGATCCAACTCAAGAGAGAGGCAAAGGGGAGCCCCAACATGATGGTGAAGGGGGATATCCATGATGAGAGCAGAAAAACCAGTTCAGACTGAAGCTGACTAAATAGACTGAAAGGAGATGTTAGGGAAATCTGGAGAATCAGCAGAGTAGGGAGAATCACCATAAGTACATTTAAAAAAAAGCCAAGTTTAAAAAAGAGAATTACTAACTTCAGGGAAAACAGACTGCAGGAAGGGAAAGCTACAATATACCACATGGCTCAGCTGTGAACAGTGTTTACATAGCCATAATAATGTAAACATCGATACTGATCTATTCAAACTCATGATATAATTATATTGGAAGGATAAGGAATAGGAAAGTGAGATGTATGTGGGAGAAGCAGAGGGGGTGAAAGAAAGATAAATCCTCATCTCGAGTCATAAGAAATGTCTAAAGCTGAGAAACAGCAATATAAGCATGTTATTTAGAACATGGAAATAAATACCGAGTCAGCTAAATGAATTAAGTGATTACTTCCAGAAAGTAGAAATGAGAGAGGGAAGGGAGGGCTGTTTTTTCATAAGTCTTGTAAAACTTTATGCCCATGTAACTTTGGTTTAAAAAAAAAAACACATTAAAAAAAAGACAAATCACTCCTTTTAAATTTCATGTTATGTGTATTTTACCATGAAAAAAAATAATGCCAGTTAGGAAAGAAAACTATAGTAATGAAAATAGTAACAGGATGGAAAAGAAGTCTACAGAAAGGAAAGACTGATAATCACCCCCAACATTTAAATGGGGTACCAAGGACGTAGGGGAAGGAGAAGGAAGAGTGTAACCAGTGACTTACATTTACAGGAAAACTCCACTGCCGTAAGGAAATCAGTGGCAATTAAGAAAATTTTTCCAATTTATACTGACATTCTTTCTAATTGCTGGTTTTAAAAAACATACAAAACTAAAATAAGCAAATAAAACCTCTTACCTGCTTTTCCAAAAAGTGGGCGACTCTGGTCCTTTGTTCCTTTGGAATGGTGGGAAGGACCTTGTCAGCCATGCTGAAGTCCCTCCGCATGACAGCCGTCTGGTACTCCAGCACGGAGACCAGGAGGGAGTAGCTGACGATGTTCAGTTCTTTGTCCCCCAGATAAAGCCTGTTGTCTTTAGGAATATAGCCCAGGAGATACATCGTTCTGTATTGGAAACAGAGACTAATTTAGCCCAAATCAGTACACACAGATACACACCCCACATTGTGCCTCTAGCTCAAAACCTTTCCATTTGATCGATGTAATTTTGGTTAGCAATTGCCAACCTACTATAACTATAATACTGAGAAATCAGGCCTATCATCCCTATAAGCCAGCAATAGGTTTTGTTTAAAAAGTGTATTTTTAAATTTAGGCGGCTACAGGCAAAAGCAAAACAATACTCAGCTACCTGTCCAAGTGGGCAATGGTGACTATTTCTCCTCCAACATAATAATTTAATCTGTTCACAGAACTTGTGTAAATGAAGCAGTCGCCTACCCACAGCCCTGTTTTCACAATTTCCTGAATCTCACCAAGAACCTACAAAAAAAGAAAGTCTATTATTACCTTATTCAGCATTAGAAATCCTGTAATAAGAAACTCAATATTAAGGCAGAGTAAGGAATGCAAAACAAAATCCTATTTCAAGAAAGAAAATCTAGCCTGGCTGGTGTGGCCCAGTGGTTGAGCATCAACCTATGAACCAGGAAGTCACAGTTCGATTCCGGTCAGGGCACATGCCCAGGTTGTGGGCTTGATCCCCAGTTCGGGACATGCAGGAGGCAGCTGATTAATGATTCTCTGTCATTATTGATGTTTCTATCCCTCTCTCCATCTCCCTCTCCCTCTCTAAGAAATCAATAAAAAACACACAACAAAACGTATTTTCATAAAAAAAAGAAAGAAAACCTATCTTTGGAATTTCTATCTTCTTTCTCCATTTAAGAACAGAATCTTGGATGAGTATTTGTAATGTAAAATCTCATTGTTGTGTCAAAGCCGTGATTAAAAAAGTGTTTATCTAAACTCCTTACACACACACGTGAAACCAGCAAAGTATTTCATAAAATCTTCCACAGCATCTCCACAATGGATGATTTATCTTTACCATTTGAGAGCTCATTTAAATCACTGTGACCAAATTGTCTTAAAACCAAAACACCTTCTACATTTCTTTACTGAAAGACAATCGAAGTTAGTCTAAGGATTTCCTAAAATCAAAGCACAAATTTCTTTTAAATATAAATACTTTTAGACTCTGATCTCTAAGCCAATACTTTAATTTTCACATTTTACTGTAACTCCTTAAATGCTTAGTTCCCCCAAACCTAATTTATACTAAAATGTTAAAATGAGTGAAGTTCTAAGAATATAAATCACTTAGAAGCAAAGCTAAGTTGTGCTGATGCCATTACCTCAAAGGCATCTTCAATGCCATCTTCAGTAACTCCCTCATGCGTTTCCTGTGCAGCCAAGACTTTTTCCGACAGGTACTTAAGGATAAAAAATGACTCCTCAGTGGCAATACAGACCAGCTCTCCAGAGTCAGACCAGAAAATCTGCAGCATGACAAAAACACAGACAAATGATTTTGGATTTCTGAGTAGATGTGATAAACTGCATACACTTTCTTTCTTACAAGATTTATCTTATAGTAAGTATATACTTAGCAATTTAATACAGTGTGTATATACATACATTGGAGGTGGGCAGGGCAGTGCTGTTCATTTAGCCTAGGAATGTACAACGTAGGGAGACAGGTAGGAGAGCTGTCAGCGTTCACTAGATGTGCTGTACTTTAGAGGAACAGAAGCCCATTCCCTATTGTTCTAGAATAGTGTTTCTCACTCCCCCACCCCATTATCAATTTTCAATTCCCCCCTGAACTTTTTTAGACACTGTTTTCATAATCACCTTCCCCTATGAAGTTTTAATACCACAGATACTACTACTGTCTGTATGTTTATTAATATATAATACATACACATATGGTATATAGATTACAATACATATATATATACATGTGCATACTTACACTTTATAGGTAAAAAGTTAAGCTTTTTCACCCCTCACAAACTGATTTTTGCCCCTTTGCCCACTGAGAGTGCTATGCTCTAGAAGACAGAAATATGACCTAGGTAGGTGGACTTGCTGCCAAGGATAATTTCCTGACAATGAAAGCTGTCAAAGAAGCAGGCAGTTCTAAAGTAGAAAACTTTGTCACTGGAGACGGTTACCCGAAGTTTAAGCAGCCACTATCAGGGAAAGAGTGAAAAGACATTCTGAAATGAGTGGGACGCCCCACTTTCCAAGTGAAGGACTCCCTGACCTTTTGTCTTCAAAGCATGCTTTTCTCACTCAGGCAGAAGAAAAGTGCTTGGCATTTATATAACTTTATATTTTTCAAAATATCCAACATCTATTGCCTTATTTTAATACCACAAATCCGAGTGGCTAAGCAATCCTGGGGTAAAGGGTGCTGTGTCCAGCACAATGGGACAGGGACTGCAGGGGACAGGGGCCCAGAGACACAAATTCCACAACAATGGGGGAACTCACATGTTTGGGCTGAATTTCAATTCTGCGTATGAGTTCTGTATTGTCCCAGTCATAGAAAGCCAAGCCATTTACAGATCTGACCCCCAATAAGAAGCCTCCATAGATACCTAAAAAGAACAAAAAGATTTTTACTTAGGTGGTAATTGAGCCATTACAAAGCTTCTAAAAATGTATCATATATAAATAACACTCACTTTCAGCTCCAAAATCTGGTTTAAATGATTTTTTTTCCTTAAAGTTCTTAAATATCTTTACAACACTGTTGCTCTCTCTTATTGCATATCTGGGGGGAAAAAACGGAAGGCAAACATAGCATATTATATACTAAATCGTAATTCCATCAAATGTTACAATTATCTTCAAATATACTTATGCATAAATATAAAATATTTAAAGATCCACTATTATAATTTTTCCTTAAGAGTTCAGTGAATAGTTGGACAAATTACGAATGGGTTTCACACTATTACACAAATTACTAGGGCTTACAAATTATTTTAGAAACTGAAAAAGGCCTAAATGTCCATCATTAGGTGAATTATTGAACCAACTGTGGTATATTTGTACAATGGGATACTACTCTGCAAAAAAAATAACCAATTATTGATTCATGCAACCATGGATGAATATCAAAAACACTGTGCTGAGTAGAAGAAGCCAGACAAAAAGAGTGTATACCATGTGACTCCATTTATACAAAACTCTAAAGAAGACAAATCTATATGGAAACAAAAAAGCAGATCAGTATTTGCCTGGGGCTTGGGAGTAGGGGTGAGTACTGACTGCTAAGGGAAACGTGGGGACTTTTTGAGGTGACAGAAATGTTCTGTATCTTGATTGTGCTGATGGTTAAAATCTGCATACATCAGTTTAATTTCACTGAAATGTACACTTAAAATATTTTGTATAAATTATACTTCAGTAAAAGTGACTTAAAAAATAAAAAAAAACTTTCATAAGTGATTCCACTTATAAGTGATTTTGCCATGTTTGGCAAAAACTTAAGAAAATTGCATATATTCAGGCCTCTTGAAAAGAGGGGCTGTGGCCGTTGCTGGATATTCAAGAATATTCATTAAGTGCTGTGCTCAAGACAGAAAAGATGCTCAGCAGTGTAGTATCTTGGCTGGACAAAGCTGAAAAAGGCGAACCACCAAACCAGAGGCAGCGGTATGCTGAGAGAGGTAAGGCAATTCAGGAACTATAATTTTGCTTAAGATGATAACAAAGTACCTTTTAGTATATGGAACTGTTCATGAATGAGTGTATTTAGAAAATTTATGAAAAGATCAAAAGAACTCGTTCTCTCTCAGTGAATCGTTTTTGTTAAAAAAAATTTAAATGCATCTTATTACACAATACTGAGGTAACACAAAATATGGGGGGAAAAACTAAGAAAACTGAAGATGTAATTCCATGTGTGGTCTAAAAATGACAAAGCCCTAATGTTTATCACATGCACCAAACTGGAATAAAAAAGGAACAGTCGGAGACTTTCTGGTATAATAATTCAGAGTTAAGTGTTTTTTTTCCTTGTTTTCAATAAGAACATTTTATGAACATTATGAATTAAGATAGAATTTGTTTTATTAAGAATGGGAAATAACAGAAAATGAATTTTTAAAAAGATTCAATGAAGTTCAAGATGACATCAGATTATAGCATCTCCCTCAGGCAGCTCATAAAGGGGCAACAGCACCTTGGGATGCCAGGGCACAGGGTCACCCCAGGTCACTTGCCAAAGACCTGATTTGAGGGCCTACTGTGCTTTGCACCCATAAGCACCAGGCCTTGCCATGGGCTCCCATCAAGGAAATGGGTGCTGGGTTCCCAGTTGAGGGGATGATTAGGTCAGTTTGAGGGAGCCAGCTCAGTACTGACCATAGAAAGGGCAAAGGCAGCTCATGCTGCACAGCTGCCTCTGACTCTACCCTTCCAACAGGCAGCTCTGCTGAGAGCTGGTCTTTAACACGGAGAAGCAAAGCACACACTGGCCCTCAAGAACCTCTCTGACCCAACCACACACAGAACACCATTTGCAATCAGGGCAAGCTGGGTATCACATAGCCTACTTACTCTGAAGAATCATGGGCCCATGCAAACTCCTGGGCAGACCCAAAGCTCTTGTTTCTCAAAGCCATTGCTGTGTAGATGATATACTCGCCATCACCACAAACCACAACAAACCTAGAAAGTATGGAAGCCAAGAAGGGAATTAGGGGGCCAATGACATGTATAAGGAATAATGATTCATATTTTTGGTAAAATATTTCTAATAACAAATGTTATTTCGGTTGACAGTTACAACTGAACCTAATATCTTATTATGAAGATGGGTTACTGCTGTAGTGGCTTTCTCTTATAAACAGGAGGATGAGAATAGCTGGAGATGCACAAGGAGGATTCCAATAATTTAACCAGTATTTGTTGAACACCAAGATGCCTAGCACTTTGCTCACTACATTTACACCATAAAAAGGCACTATCTTGCCCTGCCATTGTGGCTCAGTGGTTGAGCATCGATCCATGAACCAAGAGGTCACTGGTTCATTTCCCAGTCAGGGCACATGCCTGGGTTGCAGGCTTGATCCCCGATGGGGGTGTGCAGGAGGCAGCCAATCAATATTTCTCTCATTGATGTTTCTGTTCCTCTATCCCTCTTCCTTCCTCTCTATAAAAATCAGTAAGAAAACATTTTTAAAAAGGCACTATCTTGTGCAAGACTATCTTCATTTTAAAACTGATCATTCAGCCACAGCCGGTTTTGCTCAGTGGATAGAGCGTCGGCCTGCAGATTGAAGGGTCCCAGGTTCAATTCTAGGCCAGGGCACATGCTGGGTTGTGGTTCGATCCCCAGTAAGGGGCATGCTGGAGGCAGCCAATTAATAATTCTCTCTCATCATTGATGTTTTTCTCCCTTTCCCTCTCCCTTCCTCTCTGAAATCAATAAAAATATATTTAAAACAAACAAAAAAACCCTGATCTTTCAAATGAATAAAAATATCTCACTCCAGCCCTAGCTGGTCTGGCTCAGTGGATAGAGTGTCAGCCTATGGACTGAAGAGTCCCGGGTTCGATTCCAGTCAAGGGCACATGCCTGATTTGCGGGCTCGATCCCCAGTCGGGTGGGGGGGGGGGGGTGCAGGAGGCAGCTGATCAATGGTTCTCTCTCATCACTGATGTTTCTCTTTCTCCTTCTCCGACACACATGCCAGGCTACAATAAATTTTAAAGCTCCACAGGCTTAAACTCATTGTGCTAGCAACTCTTCTCTCATAAGATGTCTGGTGATTTATAAATCTTACGGGAGGAATAGAACTGATGGGTCAAATTTCAAAAAAAGAGAAAGTTATTGCCAATCCCCAAACTTTTCAAGACATATATATATCAGAGCCAGCTTTTCTTCTTAAGAGCACTGAGTCAGCAAATACTGAGAGGGCACCTACTGAGCCTCAGGGTAAGACATGATCCTTGCTCTCAAAGGACCACAAGGACAAAAACGCAACACATTTGAAATAGGAGTAACTGTTCAAAATTGTGTGGTGGGACCACGCCAGGAAGGCAAATATGTGTTCCCTTGCATGCCAACTCGATCCACTGGTATGGCTGCCTGCAGCTGTGCTGAGGATTGTGCAGCCAGGGCAAAAGCTCAGTGAGGGATGCCCACCACAGGGCAGGAGTGTACATTCTGTGGCTACTCAAATCCTGCTCAAAAGGAGATTTTGGTGATAGCTTACCGCCCATTAGGATTGTGTTGAATAGTCTGAGGGTATATTTCACAACTGCCCATATCCTTTACTGCCAGTGGCAATCTTTCTCCATCTTTAATTTCAGCATCTCCCATTGCTTTTAGGTTGGCCTGCTGGACTTCTGAATGCTTGGCCCAAATTATCTTTCCATTGGCATCCATGGACATGGCAGGTTCCTCCCGACCAAGCTGGAAGAATGACAAATGACTCTTAGCAATGAAAAGGAAAGCAAAACCACAACAAAATAAACACTTCCTTTCTTCTGCTTCACATCTCCAGTGCTTACTCTCTTGTGCTTAATAGAAGCAGCAGCAGTTTAACAAAACTGGTGACTTGGAAAATGACTGCACTTAAACAATGATTGCTTCCCCGACGTTCACCTCTTCAGAGACAGTATAATTAGTGATTACCTTAACAATGATACTCCCTTCGTCATAGCCCAAAGCGACATTATTGGACCCTCTCAGACTGGCCACACACCACACCCTCTCCATTCCATAATTCAATGTGCTCTCAAGGCGATACGTGCTTGAATGCCATATGCGCACAGTTCCTAAAAAGGAGAATGTGAATGCTCCCTTTTAATTTGAATATCCAACAATGAACTGTCAGGTGAACCAGATGCAAACAGAAAACACTTCCTGACATGGTAGCTTAACTTTTTATAAAGCGACATAAATAAATTAGTAATAGAAAATTAATAATCAACTAAGAAATGTCATTTCAATGTGAGTTAATATCCTGCTGGTTACAGTGCTTACTGTGTGCTTTATACATGTGATTTCTCCTCACCCTCTCACTGTAATCCTGTGAGGTGGGTATGTCTATTCCCAATTCATAATTCGCCCAAGCCATATCCATGAAGTGGCAGAACCTGAATCTGACCCCAGGTTTTATGCACCAAAGCACAGGTTTTTTTCAGTCTTTCTCTAGGACTTCTAGATGTCCTCTTATTTAAGTAATAGAGTCAAAACACGTTAGGATGATGATGATGTTCCTTTACTCTTATAGTTTAAGTATTCTACTCAAATAAAAATGTTAAAATTTCTTGGAAAACTCCAATTACAATGCAGTGGTCTACCTAACCTACATATCCACTTAGTAACTATAAGCATACATTTCTAACTTACCATCTTCTGAACCTGTGATGATGATTGGCAACTCAGGATGAAAACTGGCACAAGACACATTTTGGACATGTCCCTCTAGTGTCTGCACACATGTTTTATTCTGTAATCAAGACACAGAAAACATTTTTATTAGTGAAAAACAAGTAACTATCTCATCCTTAATTTTGTGAGCGCACAGACATTATAAATTATAGTGGTTATGACAATCTAAAATAGTTTTCGGTATAGACATTCTTGAAATAGAATTATCTTGTGTAAACATATTTCCTCTTATTTCATAGTACAGGCAAATGTAAATGTAAATATCACATTTAAAAATGCACACACACACACACACACACACACACACACACAATCTCTGGTTTGCATCTGAGTATTTTTCCCTAAATTCTTAAGTATCTTTAGTGCTTTTATCCTGTATTTAAATACAAAAAAATGGTTTTCTAGGTCTCATTTTATTAAACTGCTCGGGGAAATTGTTATGTGAGAAGCAAAAAAAATAAAAATAAACAAAATCTTGAAGATAAAAACTATAGTAACAAGAGTTCATAACGAGGTTTATAGAAGTCTATGTGGCAAAATGGTTGTTCCATGGCTATTCCATGACATCATTCATTCATCTGCTAGTGTTCAAATATAAATAGAAGCCTGTCAATGATGATACTAAAGAATTTAAGAATTCACATTAATTATAATGCTAACATTTCTCTTTTTTTAAATCTGTTAATAGTTTTATTTCTTTTAATGTGAAATACCATGGAACAGGATTCTAAGGATGGAAAACTTAGTCAATAACTGCCTCACAAGGGATAAGAAAAATTCTGCCAGCCAAGCCCGTGTGGGTCAATGGTTGAATGTTGACCTATGGACCAAGAGGTCACGGTTGGATTCCCAGTCTGGGCACATGCCCGGGTTGCAGGCTCCACCCCAGTAGGGGTGTGCAGGATTCTCATCACTGACATTTCTCTCTCTCTCTGAAATCAATAAAAATATCTATACGCCGAAACCGGTTTGGCTCAGTGGATAGAGCGTCGGCCTGCAGACTCAAGGGTCCCGGGTTCGATTCCGGTCAAGGGCATGTACCTTGGTTGCGGGCACATCCCCAGTGGGGGGTGTGCAGGAGGCAGCTGATCGATGTTTCTCTCTCATCGATGTTTCTAACTCTCTATCCCTCTCTCTTCCTCTCTGTAAAAAATCAATAAAATATATATATAAAAAAAATCTATACTTATAATAGGGTAATATGCAAATTGGTCGGGATGCTGTCACGTAATGACCAATCAGCAGGATGGTGGGGCAGTGAGCTACAAGCGGCAGAGAGCTACGAGCAGTGGTGGGCGGAGTGGCCAGCTGCGGCAAGTAGCAGCGAGCTACTCGTGCACAGGGCCACTAGTATTAAATAAAAGAAAAATTCTGCCATGATATTAGCAAAGATAAAGGAGAAAATTTACATTGTAAGAGGTACCATTTCCCCACAGCATACCTCTTGGCATTTCCTGAATAAGTGGAATTAGTAATCTAAATAAATCATATTTTGAGAAGAGCAACAGATAAAATTTAAAGGGATTATTAAAATAATATTTACAAGACTGAACAATTCTTGAACTCTTATTAAAACCACTAAGAACAAACAATTCTTTTATGAATTTCATAAATGACTAAATGTGCAACTGACATCTGCTAGTGGTGATCTGGTAATACACTATTTGTCCAGTAGCCAAACATTTGTTTTTATTGTGTTTTCTAACCGTAAGAGGTTAAATGCAAAACCTATATGATGCTATACACATAAAAAATGGTCACCGGGGGCCCCACTACCAATGAAATGGTAGGTAAACCAATCTTTATCTGGTCAAGATAAAATAAAAGAAATAGCACTCTGCATGCTTCACTCTACAAGATGCATTTCCCTAGAAAGAACACAATGAAAAGGGCTGCAATTACAAGAAGTGAAGGAAAAGGACGGTGGCATTATCTCTGAAGGATGCAGTGAGGTTGATCCAGGTTTATCTGAGTGTGCTACTTTTCTGAGCCTTAAGCCTTCATCTCTCAGGTGTCGATTTTCTTCTAACAGCTTTGTCATTTCTCCCTGAAGTCTTTTCCACTTCCATGAATTTCCTTGTTTCAGTATCACTGAATGAAACACTGTGTGGTTTTGGCATGGGTCCATCTTGTTTAGATGCATTCAGCAGAACAGCTTTGCTAGGTTCCATATCATTCAATTTATCATTTTCCTTGGCATTTCAAAAACACATCTCAATTTAGAATCCATTAAGTCATTAGGTTTTGCCTCTTTCACACAGAGCCTATATCTGAAATGTTTGGTGGAGCAAAAATTGTACCATAAACTTGTGTTTACTCTTCATTGGGATCATAGGCAAAAAGCTGTAGCATTACTAAAACTATCACAGTCAATCCGGATCAATAATTCCACTGGTGGGCCTCAGACAGTAGTATCCTGTCGGATGGATTTTGCAACTTAAGATTTGTAGTGCCTACATCTGTAAAGGCTGAGCCCTGTGGGAAGGCGGAGGACCAGGATCTATTCGTGCTGCGCCATGGCACCAGAGGCAGACGCCATCACAGTGCAGAGCAGTGCAGGGACAGGGTCAGGGGTGTGGCCGTGGTGGCAGTGTGCTGGCTGGGGACGGGAGACTATGGGGGCTATGGCTTGGCCGAGCTCTTATGATGTGGCCAGTTCACAACTCCCACATCCCAGTGCCCACCATTATGTCCTGGGTTGTTGGGCTACTGGCTGGTCAGCAGCTCTGGATCTCACAACTGACTCAATCCCACACCAGCTGCTGGGGCCACACGCGCTGCGATCCTCGGTGCCCCATGTGATGACTTCTCAGTGCCTATGTGCGCGCTCTGGCAGCCAGGAGCCTAAAATTTCTAATTTCTACTATTATATAAACATTACAGCATTTTACCTTTAAATTGTGTTAAGACATTTGTTTTCATTTTTATGGGAGATTCTGGGACCACAGTTTAGGTAAAATACTAAGGCCTTAAATTATTACACTACTAGAGGCCTGGTGCACGAATTCATGCACCAGTGGGGTCCCTCGGCGTGGCCTGTAAGATTGAGCCAAAACAGGCTCTCTGATATCCCCTGAAGGGTCCCAAATTGAGAGAGGGCGTAGACCAGGCCGAGGGACCCCACCGGGGCACAACTGGGGCAGGGGAGGGATACGGGAGGTTGGCCAGCCAGGGAGGGACCGCGGGAGGGCTCCAGGGTGTGTCAGGCCCCTCTCGCTCAGTCCTGATCAGCTGGACCCCAGTAGCAAGCTAACCTTCCGGTCAGAGCGTCTGCCCCTTAGGGGTCAGTGCACATCATAGCAAGCAGTTGAGTGGCCTTAGCATATCATTAGCATATTATGCTTAGATTGGTTGAACGGACGACCAGACACTTAGCATATTAGACTTTTATTATATAGGATGAACAGAGTTCAACAATCCAAGTTTTAACTATCCTATAAGAAACAGTAAGAAGCACATCTAATATATGGCAAGTAAAGTTATAAAAGAAATGTACCTGATAGTCCCATATTTTAACCAGACGGTCATCTGCACCTGAAATAAGGTATGGTTTGTCGCCACCACTGTAGTAATCAATGCAATTCACGCCTTTCTCATGTCCCTCCAAAGTGAAGTTTGGTGATGAAGAGCCCAGCTGCCACACCTTCAGAGAGCAACAGCATCTGCCAGTCAGTATGGGGTCTTGCTTCTCAGGGGACACCTCTACCATACCTCTGACAAAGTATGTAAAATGTGAAAGCCCAGGAGAGAGAAGCTAAAGAATGTTCATTTTGTTCTTTCTCACTTTCCCTGAATTTCCAGGAGGCAGAATCATTATGGTGTAATCTGAAAATGCCAATTTCCAGGCTTTAATCCCTAGCAATTATGATTTAGTGGCTCTACAATGAGCCTAGGAAACTATATTTTTAACAGACACACCAGGTGATCCACTTTGAGAAATTTTAAGGGTAGGAAATGACTTTATGAGAGATTTAATATAAAGCTAATGAAATGTAATAAGATCTATTAAAAGGAGAAAATTACTGCTTAAGTGCAAGTATGAAAAAGTAATCAAACATTACTACAGCATTGGTATTGACTATCTTTATAAATATTTAATAAGTGCCAAATATATTGGGAGACCCTGTGAGAAATATAAAGATGTGTAAACAAATGTTTACCAAGTACTGTATACAACAAATTACTTCAGCTAAAGATAAGACAATTCTCAAGATATACCAAATTTAGTGAAAAAAAATTAATCACTAAGTTTAATTCAAAGTTTCCAATCTATGTCAAAAGCAAGGACAATGCAATGAAAGGAAAAAAGAGTAAGATCAAAACCCTAAGATCACCCTGGCTGGTGTTGCTCAGTGGATAGAGCTTGGCCTGCGGACTCAAGGGTCCCGGATTCGATTCTGGTCAAGGGCACATGCCCCAGTTGCAGGCTTGATCCCCAGTAGAGGGCATGCAGGAGGCAGCTGATCAATGATTCTCTCTCATCATTGATGTTTCTCTCTCTCTCTCTCTTCCTCCCTCTCTGAAATCAATAAAAATATATTAAACAAAACAAAACCCTAAGATGTTCAGACATATAACATTTAATAATAATTAAATTGTCAAACAATTAACATACATTATGTATAAAAGAAAAAAATGTTATATAAGCATACACGTGTAAGCAAAAGTTAATGCAATATATCATTTTAAATCTATGCACATAGAGATATTTTAAATATTGTAATGGAAAAAGGAACATGAGTACACTGACTGTAACACATTTTCAGCATCTTTTTGGGGAAGGAGGGTGACACACAGTTCCTGCCCCAAATATCAACATTTCAGGGAATAAAAATTTCCAAGGCACATTATTTATTATTCAATGTGAAGGCCATTAAGAGAGGCAAAAGGCAATGGAATGAATGGGATGAGCATGGATGTCTGGAGAGCTTCTCAGAGTAAATCATTGTGCTAAGCCTTGAAGGATAGTAATTCAGCAGAGGAAAATAAATCAGAAAGGGAGAGTAAAGAGTATTGCAGGCACAGGGAATAGCTAAATAAGGTAAGGTTCTGTGAACATTCATGGTAACTATAGAGAATGGTGGCTAGACCAGGATTGTAAGAGACATCGCATAGTATTGGCTGAGAAGCCCTTGTATTCTACATTAGGCATTTGAATTTTATCCTTAGGTTGGCAACTGATTAGATAGAATCCATGTTTTAGAAAGTTAACTGGCAGCAGTATGGAGAAATAGAGTAAGAAAAAGAGAATGGAGGCAGATAAAATTCAAATAATAAACAGATTCATAATCAGCAGACGTCAACAACAAATACACTAAAAGGAGAGGAAATAGTAACCAAGAGAAGATGTGGGCATTTTTAAAATTCTGGGTTTGTAGAGGTTTAAAAGTCTTACAAAATAGTGCTTCCATATGGAAAAACACCTCCTTCATTAAGAACACTGAGCTGCCACAATATTTTTTCTAAACAGAATATACCTTTCTGGATCAAAATGAAGTCCTATTTTGACTTCAAAATGAGCTTTTGAGAGAAACTTCAAAGATGGGAACAACTTTCTGGGCAGCAGGGAGTAAAACACCTAAAACCACTGTATTTCACCAATAATCATAACTGACACAAATAGTAAACACCCTACCTTGATAGTTCTGTCCAAAGATGCGCTGGCAAACTGATTGTTATCTTTGGGGTTGATCACAATCTGCATAACATAATGCGTGTGTCCTTCAAACACTTGTGAGCAAGACCATTTTTTATCCCAGTCCCAGAGCTTAATAAGCATGTCATCTAGGCCAAAAGAAAGTCTCAAGTTAATTGCAATTTCTGTTTCTTTCATTCGGAAATAAGAAATCTCTGTGCCTTTTAAGGCAGAACACCAATCATTTTATAACTTACAAAACTAGTGTCAGATTTAAGTAGATATTTCAAAATCCTTATTTATTCTAAGAATAAACTTAATTCTCTACAGAAAAGTAGAGATAAAATAGAGAAATTACTAATAACAAACATAAAAATTTCATGGAAAAATTTAAGGCTCTGAGCTTTACAGGATGACAAAAGAGTAATGCAAGTTCGATGAGAATATAAGTATGGTCCGGGTGGTGTAGTATAGCGGTTGAGTGTTGATCTAGGAACCAAGAGATCACTGGTTCGATTCCTGGTCAGGGCACATGACTGGGTTGAGGCTAGATCGCCTGTGAGGGGCGTACAGGAGGCAGCCCATCGATGATGTTTCTCTCTCATCAGTGTTTCCATCTCTCTATGGAGGCAGCCCATCAGGAGGGAGGCAGCCCATCGATGATGTTTCTCTCTCATCAGTGTTTCTATCTCTCTATCCTTCTCCCTTCCTCTCTCTCTAAAAAGTCAATAAAAACATTAAAAAAAAAAAGAATATAACTATGACTGAACAATGATGGCAATGACTACTAGGGAATAAGCAGTTCTCTTATACTACAAGATTGGTTTTAAAAGTTCTGAATTACTTCTCAATTTTTAACTTAAAAATGTTTCAAAGAGATATTACCAATTCAGTGCAACTTGTTTTAATTGCCCTCCAAAAGGTCCACTGTTTTATACATAATACCAAGGAGCAAACTAGTCTGAACATAAAGGTAAAACTGACTAGGGTATGTGGCGATCTGCCAAAAGTTCCCTCATCAGCATGTAAATGAGCTTTCTGTTCAGCAGATGTTTAAGCATCTAGACCTTCAGATCTTCCCTGACAGGAATTGAAGCAATTCTGCTATACAAATCCTAAACAGAGTTGATATTTCATTAAAATATAAAAAGTACGCAGCATCGATATCAAGTTAATGGATTTAAATAGTTTAAAGGCTGCTTGGAATTAGAACTTTACTTGTAGCAGCAGTAAAGAATTGCATGTCTCAGTGAATGAAAATAAATTACTCAAAGAGATGCACATGACCCAAAGGGGTCACCTCTTACCACTGCTGGTGAGAATGAAAGGCTGGGTTGGATGAACAGCGATACAGCGAATGTAGTCCGAGTGCGCTTCAAACATATGAACTCTCTCCAGAGTATTGTAATTGAACACTCTAATCTGCATGTCATCCTAGAAATGGAAATTTAACAACTATCATTAAGGTTATGAAGTAAATTGCATGAAAAAAATATACTACGGGCTCGGGGTATAAAGCCCATGCTTCAACACATTGCACTAATTTACAAAACAAACCAAGAATCAGAATTCTGCAACTCATTTACGTTATCTTTGACCACTTCAGAAAATGGGATTAGAAATTCACATAATTACTTACCGCTCCTGTCACAACCCAATTCTTTCTTGCAACAAACTTTGCAGCTCGAACAGGAAGGTCACATACTTCAAATGTTTTCACCAGCGTCTTTAAAATTTAACAAGAATATACACTTTGAGTTATGGGAAAATAACTGAAATATCTATTTTAAACATCTAATTTAAAAATATTATTAGGCTAAAATATGAAAGCTCAGCAGTCAAGTTAAAAAAAGAAATAGATCATTTTTTTCCAACAGGTTCAAAATTAAAATACTTATAAAAAATAAAAGAAAGTGAATGTTCACAAGATGAAATTCCAGATCCTCTGTGCTCCAGCATTTCCCTACTTCTCTAGCTTCATCTTTGGCTACTCCCAAACTTACCGTTACTCCTGTTCCCTCTGCCTGAAAACCCGCGCAAAGGATCTTATACTTCCCTAACATAACTTAGCACCTTCATAATTATGTGTTTATTATCAATCCTTCCTGCTAAGCTGAGAGCAGGAATCTTGTTCACCACTATATTCCCAGAGTCTAAAACACTGACCGGAAAACAACCAGTGTGTTATAAGTATTTGTTGAATGAACTAGCTCCTAATTTCTTCTTTTTAAAATGAAACCCATAAACTAAGATAAACTCACAAAAACAAGAAACAATTCATTTTACACTTTAGCGTATGCTTGCATACAAATGTTATCTCTTTTTAGTGAAATAACTAAAGAGAAACAGTGATGCAGATGTTCCTTGAAGCTGCTCCGAAAGGAGTAATATACACAGGATAAAGGTAAAAAACTAGGAGACGCTCCTAGAAAGAGCAGGGGTGAATGCATTTCTTTGTTCTCCCACTGAGATTCCTTGTTCTTTAAAATTCTGAAAAATCAAACTATGTTTTTTCAATCTTTTTCGTACCACAGAGTCATAAAAACACATCTTACTGACTGATTAACCATGTGAACTAAACAAAAAGAATAAGGACTAGCTCATCAGAACTGTTAAGCCTACTACTCTGGCTAGGGAAGCTTCTTCAGACAAATGTTGAATAACTAGAGGCCTGATGCACGAAATTCGTGCAAGGGGCTCGGCCCTCACAGCTCTGGCTTCATCCGAAAGATCGTCAGGAAGGACATCCAGAAGGTCGTTCAGCTGTTCGGTCTAATTAGCATATTAGCTCTTTATTATATAGGAATAGGATTGGGGACATTAGCTCCAACCTGTACAGCTGCTACCAGTTAACTGTGACAGAGACACTGAGAACAGATAGAAATGCAATCTATAAGATCACAGACAAATCCACTAAAGCTCCGGAGGAGCCAACAAATCCAGGGACCTGTTGAGCAGTAAAAATAAAATAGCTGTAGAACAAATAGTCAAGGTTCGGGTCCACGTTAAGTGCTGTGGTTGGTAAAGTTGACATGAGAGCTGGTCTCCATACTCTAAAAGCTAAACAATCTAAAGAGAGGGAAAAACTACACATTCAACATATAAACACCCAATGTAAGTTAGGGAAAAAATGACTAACAGGTCTCATACACAATTTTACCTAATTTGATTTAACCCTTTTGACAAGCTTGTGATGCAGGGAAGGAAACAATCTCATCTTCACTACAGATAAGTAAACTGAGCCTCAACATGGTTGAAAGGCTTGCCCATATCATTTAATTAGTAGAATGGCTTCAAATTCTAACATACTGATTTTTTAACCATTGTAGTAACCACCTTAAAAAGTATATAATATCTTCTTATTTGAAATTCAAGTACATTTGAATTTATTTCCAAAACCCTTTTTATTTTTATTTTTTTAAAGAATTTTGCTTCTAATTATACATGAGTGGTAAGTGACTCCTGTTGGTGATCAACAGGAAAGAAAAAAATCAGGGAAAACCAGAAATAGATCAACCTTTCAAAAAGACAGAGTACGCACAATGAGCCTGACTGCCAGGTATGCACTTGAAGCAACAGGGGGAACTAAGACTAGGATAATTCCTGCCCTCATAGTACCTCCATTCTTGAAAAAAATAAAATTAAACAGCTTACTACTGATGAGATAAATTATGAAAGCACAAGCAGATGGCCTTGCAGGAGGGCACAGAAGGGTACAAAAGAGAAAATCAAGGCAAAGTAGATGGCCTAGATAGAGTTATGTTACAGTAAAGACTAGAGAAAGGTAAGGGAAATACACCAAGGTATTAGCCTATACCACAGTGAAACAACAGAGCTGAGAGAGCTAAATGGAGCTGACAGAGGGGATCCCTAGAAAGAAGTAGGAAGTGTGGTGGGGGTGAAGGGAAGCATCAGCATATCTATTAAGCATGAAATCAGAAAGGTTTCAAACATCTGGATGAAAAAGTAGACCAAAAAGAAAAGAAAACCACATGCAACAGAATGCAGATGTTATCTGCATCAAGGCAAAAGGAATTCACAAGGTAAAGATCTGAAATTGCAGAAGACAGAAATCATGAAATAGTAATATAGTAATAAATGTAATATTTATTATTCATTAGTTCAACAAATAATTATTGAGCACTCACTATGGGTCAGGTAATATTTTAGGCACATGGATGCAGCAGAGAACTAAGTGCATAAAATGTCACCAATGGGGTCTTTATTTAGTGTGCAGTCATTATTGTTTCATTATAGTGAGATAAAGCTGTAACAGTATTTTTTGGTTTACTACTGACCTTGGTCCCCTAAGCCTATTTTGCTATCTTAAATTCCTCAAATGTGAATATGTGAATTTTTATCTGTATTTAATAACTTAACCTTGGACATTGCAGATAATCCTAATATATAAAAAGCTAGGGGCCGTAACGACCAAAACAAGACGACCAAACAGCAGGCTGTTGGGGCGACCAGGCCGGCAGTGGGAGGGCAGTTAGGGGCGACCTGGCCGCAGGGAGCAGTTAGGGGCAACCAGGCTGGCACGGGGGGGGGGGGGGGGGGGGGGGGGGGAGGAGGGGGAGGCAGTTAGGGGCAACCAGGCAGGCAGGTGAGCGGTTAGGAGCCAGCGGTCCAGGATTGTGAAAGGGATCCTGGACTGGAGACGGTGCAGGCTGGGCTGAGGGGGACCCTCCCGCCCACCCCCCCCCCCTGCACAAATTTTGTGCACTGGGCCTCTAGTTACTGTATAAGCAGACATAACTGTATGGTAAAGTGCTGACTATATGTTCTGTACTTTGAAATAAAAAGATTAAGGATGGTCAAGAAAGATTAGAAAATATGAGATAATCTAATTTGAAGGATACATTATTTACTGATATGAAAGAACAAAACAAGCATTTAAGGCAAATATTCTGTAAAATGCATATTCTAATATATGTAATCAAAAGCTGACTACAAATATTTCTCTGATGTAATTTAAAGTTTGTGTGGCTGTTTGAAAGTTAACTACATACCATATTAAGCACTGGGAGAGAAAGAAAATTTAAAATCCCATTCTTAAGACTGTTATATTTCTTCTTTTCACTATAAATATAGTCTAACACAGCATTTCTAATAAAGCCCTTAAAAATTCCTACCTGTGTTTCATGATTCCAAACACACACACTGCCATTGTAAAGACTTGCCAACATCCATGGCTCTGTAGGATGCAAATCCACACTCTTAACTCGATCAGACCGAGCAGTTAGCTTTCTCTTGATATCAAGTCGTAGAGGCTAAGAAGAAACATTAAAAAAAAATTATAATGCTATGCCAAATAAAATGTTTGAGATTGTAACTAAAAACAGTGTACTAACAACAGGTTTACAAAACAATTCAGTTTTTGCTTTGCTAAATTGTAGAGTTTCAAGTCTAAACATTTGGATGGAGAAGTAGACCAAAAACAACAAAAACCCAGAATGCATGTTACCTGCATTAAAGCAAAGAAATTCACAAGGTAACTTGTTCTACTTCTTCACTTATATACACAAAAAATATATAAATATTTAAATTTATAGCTGAAGTTGTCAAGCATTTTGGTCTCAGGACACATCTATACTCTTAAAAAAGTTCAGGACCTTAATAAAGCTTTTTTATATGGGTTATATCTATTGATATATACTATGTTAAAAATTAAAACTAAGACAACTTAAAATATTTATGCATTAAGTCATGTTCAAGTAACAATAAACCCATTTCATGTTAACTTAAACAACATACTTTTATGAAAAATAATTATATTTTCAAAAAAATGTAGTGAGAAGAGTGGCAATGTTTCACATTTTTACAAAACTTTAAATTCTGATTTAATAGAGAACAGTTGTTTTTTCATATCTGCTTAGGCTTTCAATATGTTGTATTATGTTGTTTTGGTTGATGCATATGAAAAAACACATTTGGCCTCACAAAGATATGTAGTTAAAAAGAAATATTTTAACTTTTTTTTTCAAATAACTGTGGATATTCTTCTTTGATATCAACACCAACACTTAACAAGTGGTAGTTTTTTAAAGGTCACTTGCAATGTAAAATCTGAAACCATACAAATGAACTTTTTATACTTTGTTACTTAAAATCCATTAGTCTATTTTGTATTTTTAATAGAGCCATGCGTCATTTTGTAACATCATGCACACTGATCATTTGGAAACAGTTGGTTCACTGAATTATGCAGATCTTCCACATGTTGACATATTTCACTACACGGTATCAAAATCACAATTCATTAACATCACCACCAACTTCAACTGATTTTTTTAAGAATTACAAATCTGTTAAGATCAGTGATAAAAGTTTTCTAAAATTCTAACTCACTGAAAAGCTCTAATTTTATTATTAGCAACAAATTACTGTCAGGGACCAAATAACTTGTTTCAGTTTTTAGAAAATGTATGTCAAATAATCAAGTCTGAGCAACCACAGTCTGTCAGCCATTGTTACAAGTAAAGCTAGCAACTTAAACAGTATGCAACGGAAGTGCCTCACGCATACTTCCCATTTCATCACACAGAATAATTAAAAGTTGTATACACAGTGTTGAGATGCGATAAAATTAATAATTTTTATTGCTTCATCAATGACATTCTTAAAGAAACTGACTCTTCAGTAGAGTGTGACAGTGAAGAAATACACTATCAGTACAATTTGGTGACACTGGCAGTTTCACCTTTCATTACTTTTACAGCATCAGATACATGTTTCAAATAGCAACACAGTAAAAAAAGGCCCATAGTGTCTTCCTATTAGGAAACAGTTTTAATTTGTGGACCTTCTGAAAAAATATGGGGACTCCTACAAGATCATAGACCACATTTTCAGACTCTTGGTTTATAGACTATTTAGTAAATAAATATAAAATATCTACTAAATCACAAATTCTTGCCCATGTCATTAGTATCACATAAGAAAATATTCTTAAGAAGTGTTATTCATGAAGTCTTTGTTTAGTAACCCTAAATTATAGTATTAATCAAAACAGTATAGTATTGCCATAAAAACAGACAGATCAATGGAATAAAATAGAGAGCCCAGAAATAAACCTACACATACATATAGTCAAGAAACCTATATATACAAAAGGCTAAGCGATCAGCCAATGGGCCAGTAGCTATGATGCGCACTGACCACCAGGGGGAAGATGCTCAATGCAGGAGCTGCCGAGAGACAGCAACTTTGCAGAGTGCCCTCTCCCACTCCCAGACCCCTCAGGGGATGTCAAAGAGCCGGTTTCAGCCTGTTCCCCACATGCCAGACCAAGGGAACCCCACCTGCTGGAGGGACCCCGCTCACTCGGCTCACTCCGAAGACGCCCTTCGAGCTGCCCCAGGTGCAGCCAGCCAGAGAGGGACCATGGGATGTTGGCTCCAGGGTGTGAACGGCCCATCTCGCCCAGTCCTGCCTCGTCGGCCACCTTCTAATCAATTTCCTATCAATGTGCACAAATCCGTACACTGGGCCACTAATTTATGATAAAGGAGCCAAGAATACACAACAGGGAAAGGCAGTCTCTGTTGGGAAAACTGGATAACCACATACAAAACAATGAAGCTGAACTCCTATCTTACACCATCTACAAAAATTGACTCAAGACTTCAATGTAAGACCAGAAACCATGAAGCTCCTAGAAGAAAACATAGGAACAAAGCTCCTCAACATCTATCGCAGATATTATTTTTTAATCTGATACCAAAAACAAAGGCAATGAAAATAAAAATAAATAAGTGGGACTACCTCAAACTAAAAAGCTTCTCCACAGCAAAGGCAACCATCAATAAAATGAAAAAGCAACCTACTGAATGGGAGAAAATAATTGCAAATCATATATCTGATTAGGGGCTAATAGCCAAAACATAATAAAAATTCATACTACTCAATAGCAAAACAAAACAAAAAACAATCCAATTTAAAATGGGGAAGATGATCTGAATAGACATATTTCTAAAGAACCCATATGGCCAACAGTTATATGAAAAGATGCTCAACATCACTGGTCACCAGGGAAATGCAAGTCAAAAACCAAAAGAGCCCTGGCTGGGTGGCTTAGTTGGTTGGGAGTGTCATCCCGTACACCAAAAGGTTGGCTGTGAGTTCAATCCCCAAGTGGGGCATGTACTGGAGGTAACTGATAGATATGTTTCTCTTTCTCAAATCAATAAAACATATCCTTGTGAGAGGATTTAAAAATAAAAATATCCTACTTAATAATAGACAAATATGCAAATTGACCATACCTCCGACACACCCACAAGCCATGCCCACCATCCAATCAGAGCGAGTATGCAAATTAACCCAACCAAGATGGCTACAGCCACAGAGAGCAAGGTTTCCTAGGTAACAGGAAGCCAAGCTTTCCTGCCTGCCCTTGCCAGGCCTAAGCCTCCACTCAAGCTACAAAGTTTCAATTATAGAAGGTAAACAAATTCAAACAGAAATGGCGGCAGAATGGAGCGTAAGAGAGCAGGTCAGGGATGCCGGCGACAACAGGGGAAGCAAAGCACACACCCTGGCGGGGCTCACCCGCTTAAGGCTACAAAGTTTCAATTATAACCCCAACAGAAATGGCTGCCGGCCGCGGAGGGAGCCCCAGGCTTGGCTCCGCTCCAGGCTACAAAGTTTCAATTGTAGAAGGAAAATAAATTCCAGATACCTGGGCCTCCGCTTGGGTTGCCAGGGGGCGTGGCTGGCCTGCAAACCACCATAGGCCCCTTGCTCAGGCCGCCCCACACCCCAAGGGAACCCCACCCTGATCAGGGACACGCTTCAGGGCAAACCACCTTGCCCCCACCCCTGTACCAGGCCTCTATCCTATCTAATAAAAGAGTAATATGCAGATTGATCATCACTGCAACACACAATATAGCTGCCCCCATGTGGTCAAAGATCCTGCCCCCATGTGGACACAAGATGGCCACCACAAGATGGCCAGCAGAAGAGGGCAGTTGGGAGGCACCCTGCCTGCAAGGGAGGACAGTTGAGAGGGACCAGGCCTGTAAGGGAGGGCAGTTGGAGGTGATCAACCCTGCAGGAGAGGGCAGTTAGGGGTGATCAGGCCGGCAGAGGAGGGAAGTTGGGGGCAAACAGGCTGGCAGCAGAGTGGTTAGGGGGTGATCAGGCTGGCAGGCAGAAGCAGTTAGGGGCAATCAGGAAGGCAGGCAGGCAAGCAGTTGGGAGCCAGCAGTCCTGGATTGTGGGATCGGGCCTAAACGGGCAGTTGGACATCCCTCTAGGGGTCCCAGATTGGATAGGGTACAGGCTGGGCTGAGGGACAACCCCTCTCCGTGCACGAATTTCGTGCACTGGGCCTCTAGTACATACATAAAACATATTCTTGGGTGCGAATTGAAAAAAAAACCACCATACAGTCAACCACCACCACACAATAAGATATAACCTCACACTTGTTAGAAAGGCTGTATCAAAAATACAAGAAATAACAAGTGTGGGTGAGGATACAGAGTAAAGGGAACCCTTGTGCACGCTTGGTGGGAATATTAATTGGTGCAGCCACTATGGAAAACAGGTCTTAAACATTATGCTAAGTGAAATAACTCAGAAAGAAAAAGACAAATACTGTATGATCTCACTTATATGTGGAGTTAAATAAAAACAAACTCATAGATCTGTTCATAGAGAAACCATTGGTGGTTGCAAGGGGCAAGGGATCGGTGAAGAAGTCAAAGAGTACAAACTGCCACTTATAAAATAAGTCATGGGGACAGTATGGTGACTATAATTAATAATACTGCATTGCATATTTGAAAGTTGCTATGTATTGTGATGGATATTAACTAGACTTATTGTGGTAGTGATCATTTCACAATATGTACATACAAATATCTAATCACTATATTGTGATTACTGCTATATTTCAATTATATATTGAAACTAATATGTTACATGTCAATTATACCTCAACAAAAATAAATCGAGTTCTTGAGAGAAAAGTAGATTTATTTTGGCAATAATGCTAGGCAATGTAATGTGTGATCAATATGGGCTATATCTATGTCCATGAAGGCCTTTGGAGTCAAATGGGAGTGGTTATATTATTTTAATGAATTTAAGTTACGGGAACCTAATGGGAAGTAGAACAATTTTAAACAAGAACTAAAATACTCCCTCAAGCCAGAAAATACTAATAGTTTAAAATTGCTTTTTTCAACCTAGATTCCTCATCTAAACCACAAAATAGAAAATTATTTAAATAACTAATTTCTTAATTCTCCCAAAGAAACCATTTCAGGAGAAGAGTTAATTCATTATATACATGATGCCTTATGACAGTAGCCTTAATTCTCTCTTTTAAAAGCAAATTGAGCAAGACTAATTTAAAATCTATTTCCCCTTCAACAGGTCTTAAACACAAACTAAAAGTTTATCTGGCAAGTTGAGTTACCATCAAATTTTTATTTTTATGAAGATCCATGATGCTCATGAATGGAACAGAAATTTAAGGTTACTTTTTAACACAAAATGAAGATCACTAGGTAATTTCAGCAGAGAGCATTTCCCAAGACAAAGCAAACACCTCACAAGGCTTTTATTCATATTTTGGCATCTGTATCAAATTTGGGTCACTGATTACTTCGAACCTTTCCACTTTTACCACCAACCTATACCTCTTAATTTACTTTAAAAGATCCGAGTTCCCTGGCTCTTCTCTATGATCACCACAAAAATGCTTCCACTGTCATACCTTCCTCTCCATCTCAAACTTCCTACTTTCAAACATCACCGCCACAATCTTTGCTCATTCAGGGAAGCAGGGCCTTTTACTTCATTTCTGAATTTTGCCCCATTAATTATCATCACAGATTTCTAATTTTTTCTGATCTCTTCAGAGTCAACAAACATGAAGTGTCTGTTATGTACCAGGAATCATGCTGAGGGCTTTCACTAAGCCAGTATATCTCATATTTTTCCTCTACTAAATGAGGAAATTGGACACTTACAAGTGTGTATTTTATCATTAAAATGTTTTAAATAACTGATTATTTGAAAAACAATGCTCCAGGAAGGTGAGACAAGAGACTGAGGAACCTCAATACCACCTTTGAAAAAATAAAATGAAAAATACAATTTTTATTTCAGAGAAGAAGGAAGAGGGAAAGATAGAAACATCCATGATGAGAATCATTGATCAGTTGCCGCCTGAATGCCCACTGCTGGGGACAGAGCACACAACCTAGGCATGTGCCCTGACAGGGAATGGAACTGTGACCTCCTGGTTCATAGGTCAAAGGTTAACCATGGAGCCACACTGGCCGGGCAACCCCAGTATACCTTTATCTATACTCAATGCACAAATTCTAGTTTCAAAAGCACAGCCAAGATCTCTTGCTATATTTCTTCCAACATTTACATGACTACTTGGAATGAGACATTGTACTAGGCACTCTGGAAAACAAAGATGATTAAAACACTCATCCTGAACCCTCAATTCTAAATTACTCCCTCCATCTTCCAAAAGCTGGATTCATTTAGTACTCAGCTGAAATGCTTCTGTCACCAATATGATCTTATTACCTTAGCTAGAAGTATCCTTTCCTATGGGATCCTGTAGACTAAATTTTAACCTTTAAAAATATATGCAGTCTCTATTTCTAGAGTAAATGTTCTTTAAGGGTAGGGTCATTGCTTATTCGTGACTTTATCTCCACAGCACCCCATATAAGTATACCTTGGGAATATTTCGGTCTGGTTTTAGACCATTGCAATAAGACAAGTCACACAAATTTTTTGGTTTCCCAGTGCACGTAAAATTATGTTTACACTATACTGTAGTCTATTAAGTGTGCAATAGCATTGTGTCTAAAAAACAATACCATAATTTAAATACTTCGTTGCTAAAAAAAATGCTAACCATCACCTGAGCCTTCAGCAAGTTGTAATCTTTTTGCTGGTGGAAGGTCTTAGCTTCAATTTTTAAAATACCCAGTTTTTATGAAGTACAATAAAGAACAGTAAAATGAGGTATGCCTGTATTTAGGTATGGGGGTTTAGGGACAGACAGTATAATCCAGGTCTAGAGAATCATGTTGAAATCAAATTTCAGTTCCACCCTTCATTTAAAATGTGCAATAGTGGGCAAGTTTACTTAGCTTCTCTCAGGCTGGACACAAGTAAAAGAGTGACAATACAATTATCTGTTTCTTAGAGTTATGAGAATTAGGAGGCAAAAGTTTAGCAAAGTGCATGGAACACAGTAAACACTTTATGGTAAAAGAGTGAATGAATAAATTCATTTTGGATATTACACAAAAGATTTAAAATGTATTAAAGAATGAAGGAGCCCTGGCCGAGTTGGCTCAGTGGATAGGGCATCGACCTGCGGACTAAAGGGTCTCGGGTTCGATTCCGGTCAAGGGCACATTCCCGGATTGTGGGTTCAATCCCCAGTAGGGTGCAGCCAATCAATGATTCTCTCATCATTGATGTTTCCATCTCTTTCCTTCTCCCTTCCTCTCTGAAATCAACAAAAATATATTTTAAAAAAAAAAGAATGAAGTAAATATTTCACTATAAAAATATAGTCTTAAATGCAAAAGAAAACTAAATTATGAGCCAAGGGTCTTTTCCAAAAATGCCCATTACTAAAAGCACAGCAGACCCCAGACCCAAGCAGGTCGTTGGCAATATGAGGTGGTATAACTAGAGAGACTTGAAGTCTTGCTCAGGGCTCTTAACCTGGGGACCCAAGCAAGCTCGTGGATGAGACTGGGGGTGGGGTGTCTGTGAGCAAACCCACTGAAATTTTATGCAACACTGTGCTTCTCTATGCATTTTTCTGGGAGTATCTATACTTTCACCAGGTTACCCAAGGAATCAATCTCTGTTGTAGTTTTGTCTCAATTTACCTCATACAAACTTAAAGCTTTATTTTCTAATTGCCAGATGAGGAACTTGGACTTAATACCTAAGCTTCAAAATCTTTGAACCTGTGCTTCACAACGAGAAAAAAAAAAAAAAGACAGGAAAATGTTTAAATATAAAATACTGACTTTCTTACTTTTTTCCAGAATGGATATTTTCACACTATTGTTTTTCTTATAATTAAACACTCTTGTGAAAAAGTATTTCAGGGCATTTTTGAGAGTGAGAATGATAACAAACAAAAAGTGCTGTCGACTGCCATTCTTACCAGCCACCATATTTGCAAATGCAGAAAAGCAGGCCGGTTTTATGAACTCTCTCACCCTTCTTTTCCCTTAGAAACCTAAGTCATAACCTCAAAGCATTTGAAATTCCACTTCTGACTCCATTATACACTTTATTTTCTTTTTCTCTCTGCTTAAGTTCGTAGTCTGTGGTCAGCACACACTATACCAGGATTAAGTTCAACCTGAAAGCAAGGCCAGCTGAGACCGTTTTAAGGGCGGAATGCGGTAATTATGCCAGAGCCTTCCACCAAGTCCGTTTTCGGCCTTTTGCATTTCCCTGCACCGCGGACCTCCCACCCCCACCCCCCACCCCCCGCAGACTTCAGGAGCTCTGTCACAGGCCTTGGGCACCCGAGGAGTCAGAGACCCCTCAATTCCAGCTACTGCTTCCCTAAACCACGGCGGACTCCTGGGTCCCACCGCCTCCTCACGAGCTCGCACTGGACCAGGACCCCACAGGCCTGAGGCGGCGGCCACAGCGGGACCCCAGGCCGCTTCTTACCGCGGCCCCCCGTCCAGGAGTCCCAGGAATGCCTCCCGGCCCCAGGGACCTGGCTCCCTCCAGCAGGGTCTGCACCTACCATGGCTCCGTCGGTTCGAGCCCAGACGCCCTCGCTTGCAACCGGCGACACAGTCCCTGAAGAGACCCACGGACCCGCTGACCGACTGACTGACGTGGAACTTCCGGGAAGCAGTTCTCGCGATAGGGAGACCAGGACGCGAGCGCCTGCGCCAACCCGGAGTAAGACTGGCGTTCCCCAAGCCCCGCCCCAGTTTCCTAGGCAACAGGGTCCGCCCCAAGGAGCCTAGCCCTCCCGGCGCGGCCGGAGCACGCGGGGTGTGGCCTGGCGCGGCTGAGCGTGGCTGAGAACCTGAAAACCAGGAGCTAAAAAGGATGGGAAAAACGAAAAGATTAGTTCCCGCTGGACGCCGAGAATTCGTGTGCAGCGGCTGAGAAGCGCCGTGGGGCCTGCGCCGGTTCTGGCTAAGGAGAGGGAGGCGGGGAGGGAGGCGAGGCAAGGCTCTAAGCGCACGGTACTCTGTTGGGCTAGAGAACGTGGCTGAGTTCCCTGCGGGCCCTGGACCCGACCCTGATTGAGGCTCGGAAGGTATGGGCTGGACTCGGGGCCGAGTTTCAGGCCTCTGAGGTCAGAGGGGAGCGAAGAGCCTTCAGTTGTGGGGCTCCCAGAAGATGGGACTCCCCAGCTGTACTTGATTACTTCTTATTAAGCATCGACTGGGCGCCAGATATACGTCCCTTCCAATTCCTCACATCAAATCTGAATTATCTCTTTACTAATGAGGAAACTAAGGCTCACAGAAGTTAAGTGTCCTGGCCAAGGCTGCATATTAAGTGGTAATAGAGTCAGAATTTAATCCCTGATTGGTAAGTCTTGTGTTCTTTCTACAAGAGCAAAGTATCTCTTCATTAAGGTAGTTGAGCTCTAGAATCAAGGACCAGAGCCATAAGGGGTTACAAAATAAAGTACGAGAACATTTACCTACCACCCTTCACCCTCCTATATTTCTGCTTTTTTTAGAAAAAGAAAAAAAACACAGTGGGCCAAATAAAAGTTGCCCTCTGGCTACATGTGAATGAGTAACTCTGGCCTGAGGAGAGCCTTAGAATTTATTTATTTTTTTGACCTCTAGATTTTCAGAAAGGCAAAAATAAATAAAAATAAAATGTGTGCTGAAAATGATATTCAGAGGAAGTCTGGACTCTGAACCAGATTATTTGGCTTTTAGTAGGAGCTTTGCTAGACCTCAGTTTTCCTTATTTAAAAAAAAAAGATTCGCCCTAGCCGGCTTGGCTGGGGGGGGGGGGGGGGGGATAGAGCGTCAGCCTTCCGGCAGGTTGGATTCCGGCCAAGGGCACCTGTCTGGGTTTCTGGCTCCATCCCCAGTGGGGGGCGTGCAGGATGCAGCCGATCAATGAATGATTCTCTCTCATCATTGATGTTTCTATCTCTCCTTCTCCCTTCCTCTCTGAAATCAATAAAGAAATATATTTTTAAAAATAAATATAAAAATAAATTGGGTAATTTCTGAAGACCCTTTCCTTTCCGACAATCTGTGTTTCTGTGATATTCAATAGTAGAAAGAAGAGTGGGTCTGGAACTGGATTTTAGGGCCAGTAGTGTGATGTTATGAAATGTAAATTGAGACTAATAATTGAATGGTTTGCTTATGTTTCAGCTTAATTGTGGATCACAAGAACTGAAAATTTTACAGTATGAACTATAATTTGCTTGAATAGTGAAGCTTCCAGTATTTCCGATTCCTGGATACTCTTTCACTTGAACAAGTATCTTTGGACTTGGCACTGTACCAAGTAATCCTATATAATAAAAGGCTACTATGCAAATTGTCCCCTCCACAGGGAGTTCCACCAGGAGTTTATCCAGGAATTTGATCAGGAGGCGGGGCCGGCTGGCCTGCCAACTGGCCTTGGCCTCTTCCCTTTCCCCTTCCTCCCAGGCCAGCCTGGCCCAATGGGCCCCTGTGCACGAATTCATGTACTAGGCCTCTAGTATAAAATAAAATGATACCTCACCTCTATTCTCAAGGAACTGGTATTGAGGGGCTGAGCCCCCAAGTATCACATTCATTTTGTATCTTTTTTCCCCACTGCAGTTAACCAACATTAAGTTCTGCAGTTGTGCACTGTAAACCCATTCTTCTTTAAACCATTACATACTGAATTTGTACTATATCCAAAGCTCTACGCTAGGTGCTGCCTGAAAATTATACCTATAAAAATCTAGTCTTGAATGTTGGTTGAAAGAAATTCCATTTTAAAGAAATAAAATTCTCAAATATGAACTAATACAAAAAAATAGCACTACATATATGTGTGTATATTCCTGTGTGTTCAATTGTGGGTTTAAAATAAGCTCTTTTGATTATTCTTTGGTTTAGAGGAAATTGGAAGTTTAGGAAAATAGCTCTGGGGAAAAAAGAAATATGGACAAGCTTCACCAATTGGTAAAGGGTTTCCCCCAAGAGGTTGATTGCAATTGATCAACAGATCTTAAAGTCTTACCTAATCAATTTCTAGGATGACTGTTTCAACCCTGCCTTTTCGCTGCTCCTGGGAGAATTCCAAGTGGAAGTTCAGCCAGCAGTGTTAATATCAGTACCTAATATACACCCTTCCCTTCTCATTCTATTTCCACCTCTTCATAAGAAGTTAAGGAGGTGAAAAGAATTTCTAAGGAAAAGTCTACTTTGTTTTTAAAAAACATATATACAGTCCTAGCTGGGTAGCTCAGTTGGTTGGAGTATTGTCCCGATATGCCAAGGTTTTGGGTTCGATCACTGGTCAGGGCACATACAAGAATCAACCAGTGAATGCATAAATCAATAAATAAAATAAAGAAAAATACATATATACATGCCACATCATTTAGCAAAATGTAAAGAGCATAAGAGCATCAGAACCTCGTTTCTCTTTTTGAAGAGGTTACACTCTATAAGCAGGAATGGTCAGTTTTGCACAAATAACTGAATACCAGAAAGAATATACAGAGAGAGAGAGAGAGAGAGAGAGAGAGAGAGAGACTGACCAATAATATAGGACAAAATACCTGGTTGGAAGGTAACAATTTTCATAAAGAAGACAGAACTTGAGCTGGACCTTGGGGTGAAGAATATGTGATATATGTGATATGTTTGAAGACCAGAAAAAGTCCAGTTTGTTTGGAGAATGGTATTCATTAAGAAGGGCAGTGAGGGAGAGGGCTGGAGAGGAAAGATGGGGCTAGGTCCTGAAGATTTTTAACCCAGGGAGGAGTTAGGCTTTGCTTCAAGAAGTAATTGGGAACTGCTAGTATTAGGCCAGAAAAGAAACCTGTTCATATCTGTGCCCTATAAGATATATTTATTGTTGATGTGTATGAATAAATGGATTGGGACAGTGAAATACTTTATATACATTTTGGGGAAGTAGGTGTGGAAATAACAGTAATAATGAATAACTTATTGAATGCCCACTATGTACCCAGCTTTGGTACTCAACAGCACTTTTCATGTTGCACTTCATATAGTAATACCAAAAAATAAGCATTTTCTCCAACTTACAGATACAAAAACTAAGGTCCAAGTGTATTAAGTAATACATCCCATGCCACACTGCTCAAGAATGAGTGACAGACTTGAGATCTGAACCCAATTCTATCTCTAAAACGAATGCTCTTTTACTAGAATGTTATTTCTTCTGTTTTCACTGAGAAGCTAGAATCAACAGGATACACAAATATTTGTTGTGAGTTAAGGGATTGGAAGGCGTCCTAATGCTAATGTTTTGACTCTAATGAACCCAGAAGAATATCTTTAACTAGAAGCCCAGTGCACGAATTCATGCACCAGTGGGGTCCCTCGGCCTGGCCTGCGTGGATTAGGCTGAAACCACCTCTCTGACATCCCCTGAGGGATCCCGGATTGCAAGAGGACACAGGCCAGGCTGAGGGACCCCACCAGTGCACAATCAGGGTAGGGGAGGGACGTGGGAGGTTGGCCAGCTGTGAAGGGACCACGGGAGGGCTCCGGGGCATGTCCGGCTGTCTTGCTCAGTCCCTGATCGGCCGGACCCTTGCAGCAAGCTCACCTACCAGTTGGAGCCTCTGCCCCCTGATGGTCAGTGCATGTCATAGCTAGCGGTTGAGCCACCTTAGCATATCATTAGCATATTACACTTTGATAGGTTGAACGGCCAACCGTGACCGGACACTTAGCATATTAGGCTTTTATTATATAGGATTAGAGGAAGTGAAGCCAGTAAATGACACGGAGAAGGAACAATTAGAGTAGGACAGCTCGGAGAACTGTATGCCACAGAAGGAAAAAGGAGGGAGAATATTGTGGGGTGAGTAGAAGTCTAGATGGCTTTAGAGAAGTTCAGGGGGCTTGGTATATGGGGGAAAAAACACCTGTTGCCCATAAATTAAACCGTTATGAAGGCACCAGTAGCCTTTAAAACATTAATTGACTAACATGAACTTAGGGAAAAGCAGGTTTGCAAGGGATTAAGAAATGATTGAAATAATAAAGAAGTGAAGGCGGTGAGGGTAAGCTATTTTACCAAAAGATGTGTAATAAAAAGGCAAATGGTGCCTCACTGAAAGTGGATTGATTGTTCCCATATTTAGGTACAGTTTGCATTAACGATTTTATGAAACATTCCAAAGGGGTGGATACAACTAAATGGACTTTTACAGTGGGAATAGGAACTAAACAGACAAATGTCATGAGGGTATATACAGGGCATTCTGAGTAGAGGGAAGAGCGAGAGTTCAATATTTCCAGAGAACTAAAAGTAATCTAGTGTTCCTGGGCCGGAGCGTAGGAAGGGGAGGATTGAGAAATGGAACTGGAAAGGTAGATGAAGCTCAGATCCTGGAGGTCCAGGGTTGTCAGTTTAAGGAGTCTGGACTCTATCCTGAGGCTCTAGGGAGCCTCTGAAGAATGAATTCGGGTAATCTTTATGCTCCATTACAGATTCATCATTGCACATCAGTTACTTTCCCATTAAAGGAAATGTTAACGCTATCAGCCAGGTTTCTGCATACAGTGAATGAAAGTGAGAATTTTGACCGAATAATGACATACCAACCATCAGCAGACTAAATTGAGCTGGAGAACTACTAAGCTGTCATCCAAGAAGAATGAAGCTCGTGGCTGCCCGACACTTAGAGGCAAAAGCTTTGACTTTTTGCAAAAGCACCGATCAACTACCATGTGCTGTGCACTACATGTGATTACCTTCAAAGAATTTAAAATTTGTCAACTCAGATTTACTTCGGTTGAGTTTGATGTAGGATTTGGGATGGAGGGAATGCTCACTTTTGTTTACCTGAAAGCATAAAGATCCAGATGTTTAGTCATGTTTTTGGTGTGGGCATAATTTTACCTTTTAAAAAATTGTACTAAGTTCATGTTGCTTTAACAAACATTTTCAGAGGAGGCATCTTGTAAAGTGAGTTTTGAATGAAATGGAGGTGGTTTCACAGATGGGCATCATGAGGCATGTAAATAAGGCAGGACAGTTTGGGGAGTTTGTCGTTTAGTGACCTCCATCGCGTGCCATGCACCCAGACATTCCATACCTGGCTCTTCACACCGGAGGTGCTAAGACCACCCCTGGTGCATCATGACCAGCAGGCTCTGGAGACTTGTCTGTCCCAGGGTTGTCTAGTGGAATGACCTCCCTGGGTCTCGGTCTCATGATCTACAAAATAGTGTCGGAAAAAATAACTTTAAAATCCCTTTCTACTCCAAGCTTTAGAATTTTGAGTGATTCTGTGTTCTGGTTACATGAAGTGGGCAAGGGGAGTGGCTGCAGGGTATATTAATAGACATTTGCTTTTACTTCGTTCATGTGTTTGACAGTTGTTCTTCCCACGTATTCCACGGCCTGCATTGCTCTCTTTCTCTGGAAGCCACCTTAAATCAACACATTTTTGTTGAGGCTTCATGATGCTTGGAACAAGACTGTGTAAACCTGACTGTCCTGGGCCTCGGGACAAAGAGCCTGGTGAGTGTGAAGAGACCAGAGCAGAGGCCCGAGCGTGCATTTTATGCAGGAGTCGTTAGTGAACATTCTCTGATAACCAAAGCGTAACTTTCTCTTTAGAGAAAGTGTTTTTACAAAGTTTTACATAAGCTAGTTGATAGGTTTAGAGCAATTATGTTCCCTCGAGAATTATGTCCTTGCAAATGACAGTGCTGCATATAAATAAATGAATAATAATGACAAATAGCCTGTGTATCTGGCTATTTTTTTCAAATTAATTGAAAAAAATTTGATGTAAAAGTGAAATATCTGGAGTGACAAGGCACTGCACAGTATAATTTCCATCCAATTGCCTTATTCCACTTCCTTCTGAAGAATTTGTCAGCTCAAGTTGATCTAAGGGCATTACTGAATTTGAATTCAAATGTAGCTCAAGCCCCAAGGTTTAAAAATGAAGTCCTTGGGCTGTGAAGTTCTGATACGTTTTTGTAACTGAAGATGATAATCCAAATCATATTGAGTTGCACTACTACAGGATTGGTTTTTGTTTGATGTCAAAGAAACTTTGCATTGATAGTGTTTGATCCATTCACTAGAATCCAATAAAGGTATTGTCTCCAGGAAGAATACTTGTTTCTTTTGCTAAATATGGCTGTATCTTAGAACATGTAACTTTATCCTGAAAAGGTTTCACTATCAAGTGAATGTTAGTTAATTGGAACACACACACACACACACACACACACACACACACACACACACGTAAAGTCAATTATCTCAGAGGGAAGTGGAAGGAGATTACAGGTGCTTTTGTTTATTTATATTTTCTAGCTTTTTATTATCAACTTATAATGTGTAATAAAGAAAATAAATTATTTTATAACTATAAAATGTAGCGAAGGAGCTTGTCATTTGAAGGAAGCCATATTTTGAATCTGACTATAAAGCAAAGAAATGCCTCTTTTTTTTTCTGCATAAATCTGGATTTTCATTTTATAAAGCCCATTTAAGGTGCAACAACATGATATAGTCATCTCTAGGAACGAATATGCAAAAGAGAATATGCAAAAGAGAATATGCACTCTGCCTGAGTGTTCCCAGGGAACTCAGAGCCAGGGTTTGAAATGGGACGCTGTCCTGTGGCATTTCGTTAAGGCATTCTCCTGGCAGAACTAGACAAAGAAATAGCTTTGTTGGAAGGTTTAAGTTTTCAAGGGTCTCAGAGAGGTGACCAGGGACCAGGGAGCAGAGGAAGAAAGAAAACTGCGAAGGAGCCTGGGGGAAGGCTGTGAGCAGGGCTCATCTCCGCTGGTATGTATTAGTTCTGCTAACGTGTATTAAAATACCAATTGTTAGATAGCTGCTGCCTGGAATGGCTCTACCACCCACGCCAATCAGGTCCTTCGTCTGGGCTTGTCCATATTCTAGCCACTAAAGGGGTAACAACTTATATCACAGAGAACCCTCCCTGCCCCCCCCCCCAGCCCCGCCCAGGGTCCTGTTCTTGTACAATAGCCAGCAACTAGTCTGATGGTGGGAATGTTTTTTGATTGACGACTGCAGGTGCCTTAGCATGGTTAAATATTCTATCAACCCGTAAGGTAAGGATGAGGAACAGGTCCTCGATGCATCATCCCTAGATGAGGAACCAATGGAATGGAAGTTTTCCACCAACAAGCTATACTCACGGCAGGGCAGCTTATCAGGTAGGCCTGGTTGGTCTTTGGCAGCCAACTCCAACCTCTCAGGCACTCCCTCCCTCTTTCCCATCACTCTGGAGCTTTTACAGGCGCCTTGTTCTGTAATTTTCTCAGACATCAGTCTGGTGAACTCATCACATAGCCCATCACTTTAAAGTGCAATCAATCAACATGGGTGTTTCAAGCCTCTCACAGAGTGCCTAGAATTTTATAGGGGACCACAGTCTAAGAAAAGGAACCAAATTCATTTTTGAATGTGTGTGTGTGTGTGTGTGTGTGTGTGTGTGTGTGTGGTGATGTATAGAATTCTAGGTTAGCACTGATTTTCTTTGAGCACATTAAAGCCATCTCAGTCTACCCTTTCCTGACTTGCTGTTAAAAGTCCATTGTCGGTTGCTCTTTTGAAAATAATCTTTTTTTCTCTGGCTGCTTTAAGTGTTCCTCTATGTATTGGTTTTCTGCAATTTCATTATGAGTTGTCTACGCATGGGTTTCATTCTATTCTGCTTGGAATCCTCTGAGTCTCTTAAATCTGTGAATAGGTGTCCACCAGTTCTAAAAAATCCTCTATCCTATTCTCTCTTTCAGCCCTTCCTGGCATGCCAATGTTAGAACTTTGTACCATATTCTCCACATCTCCTGCATGCTTTTGTGTATTCCCCATTTTCTTCTCTTAGTACTGCAATTCTGTAGAAGGTCTTCTGCCCTACCCTCCACCTTCCAATCATTATTTCTCCCTTATAGTGTCAGTAGTTACAAATGTGATTGTTTTTTGTTTGTTTGTTTTTATTCTTCACCTGAGGATATTTTTCCATGGATTTTTTTTTTTTTTTTTTGAGAGAGAGAGAGGGAGAGGAAGGGAGCATGGGGGAGAGACAGAAAGAGAAAAACATCGATTGGTTGCCTCCCATACACATCCTTACCAGGGCTGGGGGATCAAGCCTGCAACCAAGGTACATGCCCTTAACTAGAATCGAACCCAGGACCCTTCATTCCAAGGGCTGACGCTCTATCCACTGAGCCAAACTGGCTAAGGCTGATTGTTGTTTTTAATCTCAATTATCTTTTCTTTATTTTTAGTTTAGCTCTTTTTCAGATATGGCGTGTAACTTCTTATAGCCTCCCTATAGTTATTTTCAAGGTTGTCATTTATTTTCATAAACATATAAGCATAACTACTTCTAAACTTGGGACTAATAGCTGAAGACCATATGGGTCTATTTCTGCTGTTTTGCTGGTTCTTGTTCCCGCGATACTTGGTTATCTTCGATGGGAGAACTGGTCACTGTTCTTAATTTATGGGGGTACTCCTAAGCCTAGTTTGGATGTGCCCCACTCCAGAGAGGCTTTATTTGGGTTTTTCCAGGAACTGAGGAGCAATAACAATTGAGATCTTGTTGCACCAAATTCATAGCTTGATTCTGGCTGAGTGTACCCACAACACAAACCCACCAGGGGGTGGTCTGTGGCCACACTTCTCAACGACTTTTGTTCCTTTACTTTTTAATTCTCCTGCCTTGCTCACTGCCAAGGCAGGCCTTCCTGCAGTCCCCTGAGGTTGAAGGGTAAGGGAGGCAGATCTAGATACGGGTAATCATTAATCTACCTGTGCATTAACTTGGGGAAGACATCCTATAAGATGTCATTTTCAGTGGGCCCCTTGACTGGTGCCCATCTAGCCCCCAGTGGCCACAACAGTATTGACAGATGCCCCTGGGGTTTTGATCATCCAACAGTCTTCTTACCATTTTGGTAGCAGGCTCTCTCATCCAGAGATTGACCAGGAAATTCTTTATTGTGCTTTCGGATCTTTGGTCATCTTAAGGTAGTGGGATTTTAAAAAATCTATTTTACCAGTATTTTTTGTTGTTTTTAACAAGTGTGTTGATTTGAATAGCCTAGCTTACTATTACCAGAAACCAGAAGCTGTAGGGAGTTTATGATTGGGTCTTAATAAAGGCACTCTGAGCGTGAAAAGACAATCATGGTGATGAGTTACTTTGATTTAGAATGGAAAAAAAGAGGTCTAGGCTAAATCGGCAAGGAGCTGCACAACAGAGCAGTGCACACGCCAAAGCCACATTTTTTATAGGAGGTGAGACCGACTTCTCAGTGCCCCTGAAACTTGAACCTATCCATGGGTGATATAGTAGGATAACATTTTGACATATTTGGCAAGAATTTTCCCAACCTTTTTTTCTCCTGTTTTTCTCCTATGCCTATTTTCTTCCAGCATCTCTCAGCCTTGACTCCCCAACAGTCTCTGTCCAATCATCTGTCTCAAGTTCTCCTTCCATTTTCTCCACCACTGCTGCCTCCCTCACCTGGGTCAGAATATGACGGAAGGTTCACAGCAGCCACCAGTATTCCAAGATCAGAGCAGGATCTTTTCCCCAGGGTAAAAAAGGTATATACGCTTATACTTTTCCATACAATTCTCAGACTTCATGGAACCCATGTTAAAAACCCAAGCACCAAGCCTATGATGTAGACAATGCAATTAAGTTCATTAACATTTCCTGATGATCTATTATATGCTATGAATCACGTAGACTTCTAGAGCTAGATAAAGACACTATTTCTATCCTGAAAGTGCTGATCTTGTTATCTTACATAATAAAAGCCTAATATGCTAAGTGTCCGGTCATCTGGTCAACCAATCAAAGCATAATATGCTAATGATATACTAAGGCCACTCAACCGCTCACTATGACGTGCACTGACCACCAGGTAGCACATGCTCCAACCAGTAGGTTAGCTTGCTGCTGGGGTCCAGCCAATCGGGACTGAGTGAGACAGGTCAGCTGGCCAACCTCCCTCATCCCTCCCGGCTGGCCAGCCTCCCTCATCCCTCCCTCATCCCAGCCAATCGGGACTGAGTGAGACAGGTCAGCTGGCCAACCTCCCTCATCCCTCCCCAGCCCCGATTATGCACAGGTGGGGTCCCTCGGCCTGGCTTGCACCCTCTTGCAATCCAGGACCCCTCAGGGGATGTTGGAGAGCCGGTTTCAGCTAGATCCTGCAGGATGAGTGACCCCACTGGTGCACAAATTTGTGCACCAGGCCTCTAGGGATAATATAATAATAATAAAAAAAATATTGTCCTCACAAACATATCCACAATGATTACTCTTTGAAGAGACTTTATGAAAGTATTTTGTTTCTTTTAAATTCTTGCCTGAGGATATTTTTCTATTGATTTTTAGGGAGAGTAGAAGAGAGAGGGAATGACAGAGAGAAACATTGATGTGAGAGAGACACATTGATTGGTTGCCTTCTGCATGAGCTCCGACCAGGGCCCAGGCTGGGGAGAAGCCTGTATCCAAGGTACATGCCCTTGACAGGAATCAAACCCGGGTCCCTTTGGTCCACAGGCCGACACTCTATCCACTGAGCCAAACTGGCTAGGGCATGAAATTACTTTGCATGTTTAAAAATAAAAAGCCACCACCACCAAACCCCCCAAGAAGTTGGGATGAACTATAAATTCCAATTGCAGCAAAAAGAGCCAGAGACTCGCTACAGATTTTAGTGGCCTATAGCCACATGGCCGAACAAGCGAGGAATGAGGGACACAGTGCAGTGGTCACCCTACAGGTGTCAGCAGTGCTTATACAAAGAGCCCCCCCCACCCCCGCCCCGGGACCCTGGACATGGAAGGCCATGTTCCCATAGGGAGCTGGGCCAATGGCAGTAAGAAAGCATTTGCAGGATATCATAGAGCTATGCGAGCTGCAAGCCGCCATTTAAGAGCCCTGAGTAAGGAGGAATATCCGTCTTGCATTCGGCATTAGGGGAAAAGGCAGAAAGACCAGCAAGTTAGCCAAATCTTCCAATAGTCAAGATTACAGGGAAGAGGGCTCTTAGTGCCTCTTTAGAACATTTCCCACAGATCAAATATGTTCCCCTTGTCTCATCCCTTAGCACTCCCATTTACAATTTGCCGAAAAGCTAGTGTGTATGACACAACCCTGGGTGGATTCACCGGTGAGCCTGTGACTGCATAGTGGAATCGCATCATGTACTTAAATTTACACAAATTCAGTGATTTGAGCTCAGAAATAAAGAAATTGTTTAAATAATATCAAAAGGACCTTTTTCCTTCTCATGGAATGAACACAAAGTAGAAGAAGTGAATCTGCTGTTCCTTCAAAACACCTCATTTCCTTTGTGCCATCAATAATGAGAACCTGCTCCCTCACTGAATGAGATTCTGGGGTTTAAAAACAGGTGATTTTCCTATCACATGCCTCTAAGTGCAATCCATCTGTGTCATCTAGTATCAACCCAGGAATCAATAATTAAAGGGGAAGGGGCTGTGTTGGATTTACTGAAAGGTAATAAATGTCTCCAGCATGGCTCCTTCCTTAAGAATGTTTTAAGGCTTATTTTGTCATGATTTCTGTCTAATATGTTAAATGTATAACCCAAACCTTGCTTGTGTGAACTCTATTTTAAATGTAAAATAGTGTGTTCTTTGTTGAGGAAGGGCAATTTAGACAACTAACTGGCAATTGTAAGGTGCTAAATGGGTCGTTAGCCCATTTAGCTATTTCAATTCAGTGACTTTATAGAAGAACTACCGTATGCAAGGAATTGTTAGGTGCTTCTGGGGATACAATGCAGACTCCTGCTTTGCAATACTGCCAGTGTTGAGCTCTAGGAAGAAGGTGAAAACCAAAGACAAAAGGAGAAGGATGGGACACCATCCTTTAGGAGATTGAGGAAGGCTTCTTGGAGGAGGAAACACTTAGAGGGGGCTGGAATTCAGCTGACGCCAACAGTAAAAACAGTTGGCCATGGTCACAGAGTTTGGTGCGTCATCCAACAATCCTGAAGTATCTCCATCTTACAGAAGAGAAATCTGATAGTCACCAATGTTAAGTCACTTGGTCAAGGTCACAATATGTGGTAGAGCTGGGCCTCGGACCCAGATGGCCGTTGTAAAGTAACAGCACTGCCTGTTATAAGGATAACGTTAACTAGGCTCCCAGAACACCCAATAATCAATGAGAACCCAGTAAATGTTAGTTCCCTTCCCTTATTTTTATATTGTATCTCACTAGAGCACCTCGCTCAGCAGTAAATGTTTAATAAAAGGGCCAGAAAGAAGTGGGCTTGGAGGGGTGTAGGGCAGGGAGCTGAAGAAATCACTGTGGCCTGGCTGTCTGGAAGAGGAGCCAGTGCAGATCCCATGAAAAGAGTTGGTCTCCGATTACTGAGGAGCTGAAAATAAGATCTTCATCAGGACACCCAAACCTACCATTACACCTATTTGTTAATTGATTTTCATAAACTACGAATATATATACACATACTAATAAAATCTTACCTAATAAGAGAAACATGCAAATTAACCATCACTCTGCTACTCCCACAGCCAATCAGAGTGATATGCAAATTAACCCAACAAAAATGGGGGTTAATTTGCATATGCAGGCCTGAAGCCTGCTATGAGGGGAAGAGGGCCAGTGGAGGGAGCTACTGGAGTGGTGCTCCAGACAGAAGCAAGGACTTGCGGGCTCTGGGCGGCCCTGGAGCAAGGACGTGCCGGCTCCCAGGCGGCTGGGAGTGAAGCCAGGGGAAGGAAGGCCTATTCTTGCACGAATATCGTGCAATGGGCCTCCAGTGTATCTATAATATAGTGTGTGAATGAATATACATATGTGCATTTGCACATACACACACATATATAAATTTGTCTATCACTACCCATGGGAGTAACTAATTTTTTTTCTAACTCATCTACAGTGGGTGGTGGTGTTTTGTCTGCCCAGTATAGCAGTATACCCTTCTTATATGGGAAAAAACTCCCTATCCCCTGGCCTCTGCATTTACGCATGGCCATATGGCCTCCATACAACCTGTGAGGTGCTGCTGTTTGAACTGACCTCGAGAGGCAGGGCAGCTGGTGATAACCGGCAGTGGAGTCCAGTAGCACAGAGGGCATGTCCAGGGCACGGAGAGCAACGGTGCCAATGGAGAGGGTCCCGGGGCCGTGATCCCCGTGGTGCCTGCAGAGCCCGTGATGCTGTGTGAGATCAGGGCCTGGCTTGTTCCCCAGCCAATACGCTTCTGATCATCCCTGGAGGTGCCGTCTGTTGTTTTCAGTCAAGAGCCCTGCCTCGTTCAGTATCCACTCACCTGCCCACAAACAGAAGGTGGCGTGGTACTCTCCACTGTCGTTTTGAAACCTGAAGGAGAGCCACACATGTTGCCTCGATGTTAATCATAGCCAAAGCAAGTTTCGGAGAGCAAATAACCATTCCCAGCTTGGCTAGGGGTTTGGTTGTCCTTTATAGAAATAATACTATTTTCTGTCTGGATATATGGGTGGTAAGAAAACAGTCAAAATCAATAATCAAACAAGGCCCGACCCTTGGTTCTGTGTGGCTCAGCTAATGTCTTGGCTCATTTCTTATTTTATCTAAAGCCAGGTCAGATTGTCCAGGTGCAATGTTCATAAAAACCAAAGCCTTAGTGTGCACATTTCTTTAAGGTCAGGGTAATTTACAGTCTGCCCGGAGAAGCTTTCAGAGATGTAGAGTGTGATGTAGAATGTGACTGTAATCCACAATGCACTCTCATTACCCTTCCCTCCTATTAGAAATTGATTCTGGCTCGGTTCCTTCAGTGGAAAGCGACTCTGTCAGCAATTGCTGTTTCTTTTTTCACCCATTGGGGTTCCCCCAACCAAAGTATTAAAGCATCTTTAATGTTCCTTTAGGAAAGGTTAAATACAGTTTTCACCAACATTTGGAATTTCACGTCTGTCTGCTATTTCTACTGTGCCTCACTCCCTGAGCAATTAATAACCACGTGGAGTGGAAGGTTTTTTTTTCTTCTTCTTCAAATTATTTGAGCTTCACTACTCTGGATGCCAGGTGACTGAAGGAAAACACAGCCAAACAAGGCACAGAGCCCTGGCCATGGTTGGCGGCATGTGTCTCTCTTTCTCCCTGCCTGCAACTTGACTCTAGACAGGCCAGAGAACACACTGGCCTGTCAACAGATCAGTTGAAGTTAACAAAGAATGTGGTCAGTACATCTTTGCATGTGACTGTTAAGAGTTCCTGCTGAAACCGGTGTGGCTCAGTGGATAGAGCATCAGCCTGCGGACGGAAAGGTCCCAGGTTTGATTCTGGTCAAGGGCATGTACCTTGGTGGCAAGCACATCTCCAGTAGGGGGTGTGTAGGAGGCAGCTGGTCAATGTTTCCCTCTCATCGATATTTCTAACTCTCTATCCCTCTCCCTTCCTCTCTGTAAAAAAAAAATCAATAAATATATATTTTTTTAAAAAGAGTTCCTGTACTTTTCAGGGCATTGGACACTATGATGGTCCATTTTATGGGGTCATGGGGTGCCCCTAGCTTTTTATCTAAACGTTGTTTCTAGGTGTGCTTGTGTGGTGTTTCCAGATGAGATTAGCACTTGAATTGGACTGAATAAAGCAGGTTGCCCTCCCCAATGTGGGTGGGCATCATTTAATCTAGTGAAGGCCTGAATAGGATAAAAAAAAAAAAAGGGAGAATTTGCTCTCTGCCTGACTGAGCTGGGACATTGATCTCCTGCCCTCAGAATGAGACTTAGACCATTTTTCTCCCCTGGTTCTCAGGCCTTTGGACTCGGATTGAATGGCACCACTGGCTTTCCTGGGTCTCCAGCCTGCAGACAGCAGGTCATGAGACTTCTCAGCCTCCGTTATTACATGAGCCAATTCCTCATAACAAATCTCTTTATAATGGTTTTGTTTCATGAAAAACCCTGACTAATATAGGTGTTATCTCTTAACAGTGTCCATGATATCATGCTTAAAAAAATACCTCTTTAAATTCATTTGCTTAAATATAAAAATTCATTCTGCCCTGGCCTCGTGGCTCAGTTGGCTGGAATATTGTCCCATACACCAAAAGGTTGTAGGTTCGATCCCTGGTCGGGGTACATACAGGAGGCAACCAATTGATGCTTTTCTCTCACATTGATGTTTCTCTCTCTCTTCCTCTCCCTAAAATAATAATAAAAAAATCCTCAAGTGAGGATTCAAAAAAAATCTTTCAGCCCATATATTGAATATTACATCTTTCACAGATTCCCAACTATTAAGTAGGTGTTAAGTTTAATTCTCTTTAAACTTACTGATTGTTAAAGTTTTCAAATATGGAAGCATATTGAATATGCCTCATAAAAATGAAGAAGATTTTCTGGAGATTTGGGTCAGACTGTATAGGGAAGAGGCCCCTGGTTAACAGTCGTGGGTCTGGGTGGTGGACCCCACAGCCATTCTCAACCTTCTTCTCCTTCTTGTCATCTACTTTAAACACTGACTAGCTGTTCCACATTTCCAAGCAGAAAGGAAATGACAAGAGAAGAAAACTTGAAGCATTAGGAAAGAAAAAAGAATGTGGTAAGCAACATTATGGGTAAATACAATAGACTTTCCTTTTCCTCTTAAGTTTTCTGTATTATGTTTGATAATTAAGGTAAAAATTATACCACTGTCTGATATGGTTCTAAATGTGGAGGAAATATTTAAGACAATTATATTGTAGGTGGGAGAGGATAACAATATGTAAAGGGAGATAAGGTTTCTATATTTCCTTTGAACTGGTAACATAATGATATCAATAGACTGTGATGTTATGTACATATAGTGTAATACCTAACCCAACCACTAAAAAGCTATACAAAGAGATATACTAAAATAGACTATAGATAAATCATAATAAAATTATTAAAATGTTGATATAACCAACAGGAAGGCAGGAAAAGGAGACAGAACTGAAAACAGAACAGAAAACAAAAACAAAAAGTAATATGGCAAACTTAAATCTTGATAGATCAATAACTTCATTAAATATTAATTGTCTAAATATACTAATTAAAAGACAAGGATTGGCAGAGTGGATTAAAAACTGACCCAGTTATATGCTACCAACAAGAAACTCATGTCAAATATAATGATACTAGAGGCCTGGTGCACGAATTCATGCACCAGTGGGATCCTTGGCCTGGCCTGTGAGATCAGGCAGAAACCGGCTCTCTGATATCCCCCGAGGGGTCTCAGATTATGAGAGGGTGCAGGCCAGGCTGAGGGACACCACCAGTGCACGATTGGGGCTGGGGAGGGACATGGGAGGTTGGCCAGCTGAGGAGGGACCACAGGAGGGCTCCAGGGCGTGTCCGGCCCATCTCACTCAGTCTCAATCGGCTGGACTCCAGCAGCAAGCTAACCTACCAGTCAGAGTGTCGGCCCCCTGGTTGTCAGTACACATCATAGCGAGCAGTTGAGCGGCCTTAGCATACATATCATTAGCATATTACACTTTGATTGGTTGAACAGCCTACCAGTCAACTGGACACTTAGCATATTAGGCTTTTATTATATAGGATAAGCAGATTAAAAGTAAAAGAATAAAATAAGATATATCATATAAACATTAGTTGTAAGAAGGCAGAAACAGCTATATTACATCAGGTAAAATAGACTTCAGAGCAAAGAAAATTTCCAGAGGCAGAGAGGGACATTCTATAATGATAATAGGATCAATCCATCAAAAAGACACAGCAATCCTAAATGTGTATGTGCCAAACAATAGAGCCACAAACCGTGTGAAGCAAAAACTGGTAGAACTGAAAGGAGAATTAGACAAATCCACAATTGTAGCTGAGGGCTTCATTCCCACTTTCTCAACAGTTGATAAAAACAACTAGACAAAATCAGCAAGGACGCAGAAGAACTCTGTGAAGTCAACACCACCACCAACAAGCAGGATCTAGTCAATATATAGACTATTCCGTGAAACAATACCAGAACACACGTTATTACCAAAGGCCCACAGGATATATACCAATATTGACGATATCTTTGGCCAGAGGACAAAAGTTTCAAAGAAAAAAATTTAAAAGAATTTGAAATCATACTGAGAGTATTCTCTGACAACAATGGCATCAAACCACAAATCAATAAGAAGGAAATTTCCAAACACTTGAAAACTAAATGATATCCATCTAAATAATCAAAAGGTTATAGAGGAAGTCTCCAGGGAAATTTAAAAAAACACATGGAATGGAATGAAAATAAAAAGAAAACATATCAAAATATGTGGGTCTCAGCTAAAGGAGTGCTGACAGGAAATTTAAAGCACTGAATGCCTACATTAGCCAAGAGGAAGGCCACTCAGGAAACAGCTTGGTAGTTTCTTAAAAAACTATACATGCATCTTAGCCTTTGTATTTCTAGGCTCTATCCCAGAGAAATCAAAGTATGTTCACACGAAGACTTGTATACAAACGTTTATAGCAGTTTTGTTTATAATAACCCAAATCTGGAAACCATTCAGATGTCCAACAGCTGAGTGGTTAAACAGTCTGTGGCACATCCACACCATGGAATGCTGTTCAGCAATAAAAAAAAGGATGAACTATCGATACAGGAGACAACCTGGACGAATCTCCAGAGAATGCTGCTGAGTGAATAAAAAAGCCAATTCCTAAAGGTTACATACTTATGGACGAAATGACAAGATTTTAGAAGTGGAGAATAGATTAGTAGTTGCCAGGGATTAAGGAGATCATGGGTGAGAGGGATATGGGTGTGACTAAAAGGGCACCCTTAGGGATCATTGTGGTCAAGTTCTGTATGTTGACTGTATCAATGCTAATATCCTAGCTGTGACATTGTATTATGGTTTTACAAGATGTTACCATTGGGAAAAACTGGCAAAGGGCTCATGAGATCTCTGTCCTCTTTCTTACAACTGCATGTGAATTTACAATTACCTTAAAAGAAAAGGTTTAATTAAAGTTATCAGTACTTTGTTCAAAGAATGTATTTTATTTTTTTATTTATTTTTATTGAAATGTTATTTTTACTTTTTTTAAATTAATTAATTTTTTTTATTAAAGTATTATATGTGTACATATCTTACCATTGCCACCCTCCACCCCACTCCCATATATGCCCTCACCCCCCAGAGTTTTGCATCCGTTGGTTATGCTTATATGCATGCATACAAGTCCTTTGATTGATCTCTTATCTCCCCTACCTCTCCCTAACTTTCCCCCTATAATTTGACAGTCTGTTTGATGCTTTACTGTCTCTGTATCTATCTTTTTGTTCAAGTTTATAATGTTCTTTATTATCCATAAATGAGTGAAGTCATGTGGTATTTTTCTTTCATTGACTGGCCAAGATGTATTTTATTATTTATAAAACAACTTGCATTCATTGTGAACTACTGTCCTAAAGTTTAAGCAAGTAGTTTTTTACTTAACTTTTTTTTTATTTTGAACTACTTTCAGACTTACAGAAAAACTGCAGAATAGTAGTTTCCATATATCCTTCACCTATATGCTCCTGATTGTAAACATCTTGTATAAACATAGTACAATAATCAGAATCATGAAATTAATATTGCTGTAATACCATTCACCAAATTCAAGTCCCTTTCAAACGTCATCAGTTTTTTCATTAATGTTCTTTTGTTTGTTTGTTTGTTTGTTGTTGTTTTTTTTTGTTCCACGATCCCATTCAGGAACCCACACTGTATTTAGCTGTGATTTCTCCCCGTTCTCTGACTGGCTCCAATTGTCCCTTAGTCTTTCCTTGTCTTTTCATGACCTTGTCATTGCCAAAGATCAGTTGTTTTAGTGAATGTTCCTTATTACAGACCTGTCTGGTGTTTTCATGTGATTTGATTGAGCTCTTGCTCTACGAAGCCATCTGGAAGCTTCCAGATTCTGAAATTAGGAACGGATTCCTAGGGAAAGGGAGGCGTGAGAGAGCTCATTCCCTGGGTTCTGTAGAAATATATGTACAGTGCACGCACAACACACGTTTGCAGGGCACTCCCTCCAAAAAACCCAGCCAGGTATGTTGCCTGCCCATAGTTGATAGCCGTAGCCCCTCCTGGCATAAATACCTTCAACCACTAGGTAGCGCCTTAGTTCTTCTCAGTGGCAGCATTTTTGCTGGTTAGCACCAGGAGTCGGCTCTAAAAACCTTTAAGTGAATCGTTCTTTCTCAACCTACTGCCGAGTGTGAAAATCATTTCCCCACCTGATTCCCATGTATTATGATGTGCTGGGAAATCTGAGCCTTCCCTTTCCCCGCGGAGATTAATTTCCTTGAGATATTCATTGGACTAAATGTATTTAAACGCGCACTGTTTAAAGCTCGGTGCTGCAAAATGCCATACTCAAGACATCTATTATATATTAAATCCTTAACTTTACTGCAGGAGAAGGAGGGAGGGCTGCAGGGGGAGAGGGGGAGACCTTCTCTCCCTGCCGCCCTCCCTCCTTCTCCCGCAGTAAAGTGTAGGCCAAAGGGTGAAACTGATGAGCCAAGTCTAAAGCTTTCCACAGGTCAGCTCCATCCTGGCTTCACCTTTACCAGAATTACGTTACCTGGGGCACAATAATTAACCTCTCTAAGCCTCAGTCTCCTCATCTGTAAAGTGAGAACAACAGTCCTTCCGAAGTATGGCTTTTACATGTCTAACGCTTGGAAAGCACTGGGTGTTGTGCCTAACACACAGTAGGCACAAACCTCGGGATTTTTTTTTTCTTCTTTAGAGCCAGAGATGGCATTGGTCCTGGCTCTGCGGCACCCTCCTTCTTCCCTGCGCCAAGGTGTTCTCCCTTCGCTCTGGGAGGTGGGGGTCTGGGGCACAGGCTCAGGAGCCCCACTGCCCCGGTCCCTGGCCCAGCTCCACCACGTCCCAGCTGGGAGACCTTCGGCAAGTTTCTGAAACTTCCCGTGCCTCAGTCTCGTCATCTGTAAAAGAGAAGAATAATAATAGTACCTTACCGCACAGGGGGCGTTGTGAGGGTCGACTGAGTCATCATATAAATTCATGAGGACCCGTGCAGGCATCCTCGGAGATCTGGCAGGTTCCGCTCCAGAGCACTGCAATAAAGCCAGCCTCGAGTCGAGATTGTTTTTACGGTGGAGGGTGTTGCTCTCAATTTGTAAAAAAAAACAACACCACCTGTGAAGTGTAACACAGAGACGCGCAATAAAATACCTGTACCTGCCTCGCACTGTCATACAGGTGTTGGCCATTATTATTATTTCAGGTTAATTCAGTCCTCCTGTGTCTTCAACTCTTTGCTGGCTTCACACCCAGAGAGGGGCCTGTATTGGCTCCCCAAACCCCATCCTGTTGTCTCAGTGCCTTGCTCAGATTTTCGAACTTCTAGAAGCCCCTGTGCAGGCCTGCCTTCTCCAAATGGCACCTGCACCATGCTATCTGCCCTTCTTTTACGTATTCAGACTTGCCGTCCTCGTACCCTGATTGGTGGCTGCTGCAGGAAATGGAGAAAACCAGCAAGTTCCTACGAAGATGCTAGTGGCTGAACAGACGTCCCAGGGGCCAGAGGTCTTGTGGGTCTTCTTCACGACTTATCCCCAATACCTAGCAGGTGCCTGACCGTAAAAGGGCTCCGTAAAGAGCCGTGGCGTGCCATTTGGGCCCGTGGGAGCACAAAGCCTTAGTTGAAAGTCATGCATCTCGAGTGGTGGGATTTCAGACATCTTGACGGGCCGGAGAGGAACGTGTGGAAGGCAGGGTGTCCCGCCTGTGTCCCTCAGACCACAGTGCCGGGGGACTTTCTACTTCGCTTACACATGCACCTGTATTTCTAAAGACTTTTTCTTTTGAAATGAATTTTGACTTACAGAAAAGTTGCCAAGAAGGTGCCCATTTTTTCAACTTCCCTGGATGTTCATGTTAACATCTGATATACTCACAGTGATCCAAACCATGAAATTAACATGGATGCTATGGCTGTTACTATTGATGCTAATTAATGAATCAAACTACAGGCCTAATTTGAATTTTACCCGTTCTTCCACTACTGTGGAACTCAGGCTGCAGGTAATTGCCTCAGTCTCCTCCAGCCAGTGACACTCCCTCAGTCTTTCCTCATCTTCGGTGACCTTGCCACTCTTAGAGAATCCCGGTTAGATACCTTGTAGAATGTCTGTTAGTCGGGTTTTGTTGGCTGTTCCTCACGATTAGATTGAGTTGTGGATTTTTGGCAGGAATACCACAGAGCGAAGTGACCTTCTCAGCATCTGTATCCGGGGAGACTTGATGTCAATATGTCTTATTATTGGTGATAACTAACCTTGATCACTTGTTCAAGGTGGTGTTGGCTGGGTTTCTTTACTGTAAACTTGTTCTTTTCCCTTTATAATGAAGGAATATCTTGAAGGAGACACTTTGAGACTATCCAAATATTCTCTTTCTCCTCAAACCTTCTCGCACTAATTTGAGCATCCATCGGTAGATTTTTGCCTGTAATAATTGTTACTGTGGTGTTGGCCTAGTGGTGATTTTTTAAAAATATACTTCTCATTTTGTCTACATTTATTGATTGGAATCCTTCTGTAAAGAAGAACTGTCCTTTCTTCCCCATTTGTTTATGCAAGTAAAAATTTATATCAGTATAAAATCATGGATTTTTATATTATTTGTACAGATTATAATCCAATATTTACTTTATTTCTCACGTTGTTCCAGTGTTGGCCAACGGGATTGGCTTCAAGTTGGCTGTGTGTCTTGTCATGTGCCTCATCCTTTCTGGAGCTCTTTCATAAGGTCATTTTGGTAACCACAGAGGTCACCTGGGCATCTCCCCGCTATACGCGCTCAGGGGGCACACTGTGGTTAGGAGTGGTTGGGCTAAGAATTGTCTGAATGTCTGTTCTGCTCTCTGCTAAGGCACCATGCTGCCTCTTCACACTTCAGAGTCTTTGTTTACCAAGAAACTCACATAACCCCAACCATCGCTCTGATCCCCAGGGCTCAGCCAGCTACTGGTTGGGTGGCAGGGCAGGGGGCAGGATCTCACCCCACTTCTGCCTAAGAGCTCCTGGAGCCACTGTCATGGAGGGCTGGGCTTTGCTGGGGGCCCTTTACCTCTTCCCCTAATCCTCTGCAAGCAGTCAGGGATGGTAAATCTTTAGGTTATTATTACTGATGTAATTATACTACTGTCAAAGTTAGCATCTCACTTTTCAGCTAGTGTAGTCAGCCAGGGCCGTTTTTTTTTTTTTTTTAAGTGGAGGTGAAAGGGATTAAGAAGTACAAATTGCCAGTTATAAAAATAGGCATGAAGATATAAAGTACAGCATAGGGAATAGAGTCAATAATGTTGTAATAACTATGGATGGTGTCAGATGGGTACTAGAATTATCGGGGTGATCACTTCACGAAATATATAAATGTCTAATCACTATGTTGTACACCTGAAACTAATATAAATACTGTATGTCAACTGTAATTAAAAATAAATTAAAATAAATAAAAAATTTTAAAGCGTAGGTTCAACTTATTTCTTCCTCTCGCAGTAATGGTTTGGAAGCAGATGAGGCTTGTTTAAAGAGCCCGAACATTTATGCAGAAAATGTTTTTTTTCTACAGAGAGACAGGAATAAGTGAAAGGCTATTACTAGGAAACATCAAGACATCTCCATAGTGTGGAAGACTTTACGAGAAAATTGGCCTGGCCCTGGAGGCTCAGAGGATAGAGCGTCAGCCTGTGGACTAAAGGGTCCCGGGTTCGATTCCAGTCAAGGGCACATGCCCGGGTTTCGCCTAGTATGGGGCGTGCATGAGGCAGCTGATCAATGATCAATGCCCTGCAGGAGGCAGCTGATCAATGATTCTCTCTCATCATTGATAATTCTCTCTCTCTCCCTCTCCCTTCCTTTCTGAAATTAATAAAAATATATTTTTAAAAAATTGGCCTGGACTCTTTACAAAGTCAGTGTCGTAAAAACATTGAAGAAAGGGGATGAGGGTTTTGTAGATTAAAAGAGGCCAAAGAGACATAACAACCAAATACAATATGTTGATCCTTGATGGGAATCCTGCTTTTTAAAAAGTTATAAAAGTCATTTCGGGGACAGTCGAGGAGATGTGAATTTGGACCGGATAGTAGACACCAGAGAATTATTAATTTTCTCAGGAACAATGAATACTTCTTTAGTGTATGCCTATGCAATATTTGGGAATATCTATGCTAAAATTTATTTGTTGCTTATCTGAAATTCAAATTTAGCTGGGAGTCCTGGTATTTTTTTTCTAGTAATAACTAATTCTTTTTTTTTATTGTCTAAAGTTTTACATATGTGGGAGTCCTGGTATTTTTATTATTATTATTATTATTATTATTATTATTACAGTAAAACCTGGATATGCAGACTAATTCAGGTGAGGGAGTGTCCATTAAAGCTGGAAGTCTGTTAGGTAATACTAGAGGCCCGGTGCATGAAATTCGTGCAAGGATAGGCCCTTGCAGCCTCGGCCCCCACCCTCTGGTCGTTCTGGAAGGTCGTTCTGGAAGGTCATTCTGCCGTGGGGTCTAATTAGCATATTAGCTCTTTATTGTATAGGATAGTAGGTATTCCGAATCAGTATGTTAACCAATTGACAAATTAGTTCAGTTTACCTGTTTTTCTTCAGTGTAATTAAAATTAAGTATGTATGAAAAGTTTAAGTCACAGAAAAGGCTTATATGTATATGTTACTGTAATTTTAAATGTATACTGAATAGGTCTAGTAAACGCCTGCATTCGCCAGTCACGGGGGGTAAACAAATGCACGTGGCTGTAGCGCACATCGAACATCGTCCGGCCCCTGTTAAAACAACTGAAGAAAGTTACGCCACATGACAACAGATCAATTACCTTGCCAGATGCGGTGTGATCACGTGCTAATCATTTGCTGAACATTGTTTAGGAGTGCTGACTCTTGGATTTAAGTATGTAGACGATAGTTGTTCATATGTAATATGTACTTATGTTGGCGAAATAACTACAGTGTTTTTTTTTCTAACCTATGGCCTATTCGCTAAAATTTGTTAAATATAACAGTGAATTAATAACAAAAATAACTTTTAGTTTAATTATAAGCAAGTCTTGATTAAAAGCATTTTAAAATCAGCAGGTGTTAATTTTCACATATGACATACGATCAGAACATTTGTCTGTTAAATCTGAAGTTCATTAAATTGAGGTCCGCAAAATCAAGGGTTTACTCTATTACTGTTTTTGTTAAATCTGGCAACAGATTTAATAAGCAGATATATATATATTTTAAATTTAAACACACAAAACAAAAATATCTCAAGCAGAAGCTTCTAACTACCCTAGCCAGGTCTCATTGGCAATAGGACTCACCATCCCTTGGGCTCCTTTCTGAATGTGGGCATTGTTTTAACACCTATGGGAGCTGCCTGTGGCTTTGATGATATTCCAGTAGAGAAAGCCAAAGTCCTCCAGGCTTCACATGACTTATACTTCTCCCTTCTGCACCCTCAGGATATACAAAATTGGAAAGACTTCCATTACTCCAACTTCCAGAGCTTGGAGAAGACAAGTATGTTTAGGTTACAGTAGGAAAGAGTCCATAAGAAAAGTTTTTTCAGAGCTACCTACATTCTAGTGAGCAAAATAAAGATGAACATATCACAAGTATGAAAGCAAGCAATATGTAGAAGATAAAGGATGGATGAAGAACCCTGCCTAGAAGAAAACCCAAGGAATAAAAGAAAATTCCCTCCGGTCATTTTGAGGGTGTTTTTGTTTAGTTGGCTGTTCACCAGATTGTTATAGCAATAAAAGAAAAGGAAGAATCAGCCTTGGATCTTTGATTAATTCTCCACTTCTGAGAATGACTGTTTAAGGAGAAAATCAAAGAAGTGCCCCAAACAATATATATATATATATATATATATATATATATATATATATATGTTCAGGGATATTGGTTCTAGTATTGCTTACAATAGTAAACAAAAGGATTTATATAGTCAGAAATTGGTTGAGTAGATAATAGAAATTCATACCTTGGCATACCATGCAGTGTTGAGAATGAAGATTGGAATCTGCATTTTCTATTTCTGAGTAAAAATAATTGTTATGGAGCAACCTGTAAAGGAAAACCCTTTTGATGTTTGATCTGCTTACCTGTGATTATGTGCTTTTGTTCATAAAGGTCTGGGAGAGGTGTTTTCTCAAGAAGTTAGCAATGGCTCCCATGTCTTTTGATGGGATTTCTAATTTTCCCACCCTTCTCCACACTGTTCTGTATTGAGTTGACTTTTAAAAAAACACACCACATCATATATGTATTGATTTCATTAAAAACAAAATCCAAAACACTTGTATCTCCCTTTGCCTTTTGTTGAGCTCAGTGGACTTGCAAAGTACCTGAAGTGCTCCGGGGTGAGGTAGACCAGATGGAATGAAACCAGGTCCCAGGAGCTTTGCAGTGAGAGGCCAAACACTTTGCTGGGCCTCCTGACAGTTCTGCAGCCCAAGCCCTTAGGATGTCTTAGCGCAGCTGATTGACATGAAGCTACAGATGACCAGCTGGACAGGCCGCTGTTGGGACACTGGACTTGTGGCAGATGAATTGTTTTGGAAAGCAGAATGGGGCCATGAAGAGTAAGAGCCCAGCAAGTGATTGGCCAGACCATCTTAGGCCATTATGTCTCCTCACTAGCCTCAGTTTCTCTGTCAATGAAACGGAGTTAATGGAACCTACATTATAGGGTTATTGTAGGGATCAGATAAAATAATATATGTAACAGATAACAAATGTCCATTTTCCTCTTCAACGTCTTTCGATTGTGTGGCTAAAATTTAGATTTTTCATTTTATTGGTGATTGAGGCTTGGGTGGAGGGCAAATTTATTTGGAAATGTTTATGGAAAGATAAATACCCTCCCTGGCCCACACATCTAAGCCCAACATCTAGCCTTTGACACATTCGAATTTCACTAGGGGTGGGAGTCTTACCACTCAACTATTTGTTTCAAGAACTTGGATTTCCTGGTGCCTTATCTTATTTGATTTGTGGGAAGCAAGAGAATTCTATTGTTATCTCTATGAACAGAACGTGATTAAACAGTCATCAGGAAATCAGAACGAAAGGAAATGCTTTGCCCTCTAAAGGCTGGCAATCAGCAAGGAAAGGTCAGAATGGCGTCGGCTGTCCGAAATGGAAGGAGGGTTTCACTTCCCCACAGGGTGGCAAACTTTCCAGCTTCTCGTCTCTGGGTTTCAGCTCCATTCCACAGCAGAGTCAGCCTGCTGCCCTGCGCGGAAACACAAGTTGAATACATTTGGTTACTCCTGTTGTATTCAGTCCAGCAATTTGGATTTTAAAGAGTAATTAAGACGAGTGAACCAGCCCTCCTCCGTGTTGTCTTTGGAAGGACCGTCTGTCCTAGGGTAGGACGGAAACATTCTCTCTAAAGTCAGCCGAACACAGGAACTCAGCACCATGAGGCTGCTCCCCCGGGTCAGGCTCGGATACAACGTTCAAAACAAAAAACATTTTATGGCAACTGGTATGTCAAAGCAGTGAACTCAAAGAGCTGGGTTCCAGTTCAGGCCCCAAGCGCGTGGCCACGGGATCCGGGATTAAGCAGAACGAGGAACTCACCTGCACACAGTCCAGACAATTTCTCCCTCGGAGCACATCTGTGTTTCTGTAGGACATCTGTATTTCTCGTTGAGGTTAATGTGTAGAAAAGATGGATACACACATGAACCTTGTGCTTAGGCCAGGGGCTTCAGAACTTTTAAATGCACGAAGGTCCATGTCCTAACTTTCCCAGGTCAGAGCTCCTCGGCCGGGGAAACGTCACCTCTGTCGGGTGGGTGTACATCTGAGGGGGCTTGACCTTCACGAGCATCCTCTGTGTGGGAGGAGAGGGAGGACGGAGCTTCTAGGCACTGGGTATGAAGTTGAACACCATTGGTAAGTGAAGATGCTGATGAATTAACAACCTCTAAATGGCAAGCCTTAAAACTAAGCTCTTCCTAATGTTCCTCACCGGTAGCCATGGGATTAGTAGTAACTTGGCTCATATTGTGAATGACTGTGTGTGTGTGTGTGTGTGTGTGTGTGTGTGTATGCACGCGCGCGCATGTGTGCAGGCACACACACACATTAAGTGGAATAAGAGAACAGAAATAAAAGATTCCAAACAATTAATTGGCCAATTAGCTGTCCTCGCAATTATGGGAATGTGACATTCAGTTAAATACACAATGATCGCTTTAAATTAAATTGCCCATTTTGAAAGCGTCCTCCTGGCTCGGTTGCGATGCCAACTGGTTCTGACTGTGGTGCCTTTGCTTTTGAGGCCAGCACAATAGTTTCCCTCACACTAAGCCTGAGTCTGCTTTCTTAATTAACAAGTTGAAGGGGGGCGGTGATTGGGAACTGGGGGTTCAGCTCGACAACCTTTTCAGTGATTTCTCAGGCCGGAGGGTGGCCAGCCCGGCCCCCGCATCTGAGGAAATAACGCAGGGGGAGGCAGGGCAGGCCGGGAAGACTGGCTCCAGCCAGGACATTATTGTGCAACCAGCTCTTAAGCCCCGCCTCCTTGCTTAGACCTGGGGCCTGGGGGCCGAGGCACAGGCTGATGGGCCCCCTGCATGACCCACCCTGCACGTGGCCTCCAGGGAGGCTTTTCTAAAAATGGGGCTCCTGGTACCCGAAGCTCTTCAGTGGCTGCCACTGACCACAGGACACAGGCAGGGCTTCTTGCAGCCGAGGGCCCCCCTGAGCCACCTGGCAGAGGGAAGGCTGGCAAGGGTCTGGGGGTCGGTAAGGGCCAGGGGCCAGGGTTCCATCCAGGTCTAGGGAAGACTCAGGAACAGAAAGGAAGCAGATTTGGGGTGAGCATTTCAGGACCGGAGGCAGGCGGGGAGGAGGGGCCTGCATGATGGCCGGTGATCCTGGCGGGGGCGGGGGTGGTGAGGCGGGGAGGGAGATTTTGGCCTCTTTCTGTCCCATCCCCGCATGGCTGCCATTCTTACTATGAATAGAAGCATGAATAGAAGTGTGGCAGCACCCTCGGCGGCTTCAGCGGCTGGTGTGAGAAAGAAGCCCTCACCATGGGCAGTTAAGATGCTTTCGGTGCAAGTTAGAGAAACTCCAATTCAAAGGGGCTTGAAAAATAGGGATTTCCCCCTCACAAGTCTAGAAGTCAGAGGCGAGGCAGGCTGAGGTCATCAGGAACGAGGCTCTGCTTGTGTCTCGGCTCTGCCGTCCTAGCTGTGTCCACGATGCTTTTCTTCAGAGTCCAAGACGGCTGCCGGGGAGGATGGCGAGTACCTGCTTCCTCGGGAAGTGGAGGATGGGCGCCAGAGACCCCTGGCAACCATGCCAATCTTTCCCTCCAGCCTGGCCGGGCAATTTAGGGCACTCAGACCAATAACATGGTTTCCCTCCGGAGCTGGGTGGATCCCAGAACAAATGCAGGACTCAGTTGGAACATGGACAGGGGGACTGTGGGTTGGGTACACAAAGCTACCTCTCCGCAGGTCCTAACAAACACATACCCACACTGCCCCCGGGAGGCACGCCAGGTCTGCAGGACTGTGACACCAGAGCTTCTTGAAGACCCACGGCAACCCTGAGACGTGGGCAAGGAAAGGGCTCAGAGAGGTTAAGCAACGGACCCAGGCTCACACAGGCAGAGGCTCAGCAGCAGGTCTCTCCTCGCCCTCCCTGCCCACTCAGAGCTTGTTTGTGGTCTAGCATCCTATGGAGGCCTAGAGGGCAAGCTGGAGGCCCTCGGGTGATTGAGTTGCCTGTTCTGTCTACAATTGGACTGATATGTCACAATCCACTCAAGAACAACCCAGCCCAGCCAGTGTGGCTCAGTGTCGACCTATGAACTAGGAAGTCAGGGTTTGATTTTCAGTCAGGACACATGCCCATGTTGAGGGCTTGATCCCCAGGGTGGGGCGTGCAGGAGGCAGCCGATCAATGATTCTCTCTCATCATTGATGTTTCTCTCTCTCCCTCTCCCTCCCTCTCTGAAATCAATAAAAATGTATTTTAAAAAAGAAAAAAGAATGACCCCACTATGTGCTTGACTCCCCAGCAGCCCTCAGTCCTCAGCCACCAGCCACCTGCTCTCTGGCACCGGCGTTCCCTGCCCCCAGCCCCGCTGCCTGCCCACAGGCCTGCTTTGTCATGTTCCCCTTCCTGCCTCCCTGTGACCTTTGTCCCAAGACTCCCTATTATCAGAGGATGACAAAGTCCTCCCCGTGTGGGTGTGACAGGCAGGAGCCTGGGAGAAGGGTGAGAGGAAGGACACGCCTGTGCAGAGAGGCGGCGGCAGCTCCCCCTGGCACCGTGGCAGGGAAGCCATCTGGGTGGACTGGCCCAGGTGTTGCCAGCTGGAACATCAACTCCATTAGGACGAACACTCTGATTGGTCCATTGGAAGATCGATCGGATTCCTCCCCAGAAGTTTCTCTGTTGATGCTGAATGCAAACTAAGAAGTCGGAAGCAGGACTTCAGACAAGCTGGTTTTCCAAGATGCCAAGGGGCAGAGTCTACTTGCTGGCTGGTGGGCTTAAGATTTGCTCCTATAGGGGTTCAGGGACATTGGGGGGAGAGGGGGTTTGGCCTTTTTCTCTTTCTTCTTCTTCTGATGGGAGAACTAGAGTCAAGAAGGCTTCCCTTGCCTGGCAGTGTGGCTCAGTGGCTGAGTATAGACCTATGAGCCAGGAAGTCATGGTTAGATTCCCAGTCAGGGCACATGCCTGGGTTGCAGGCTCCATCCCCAGTAGGGGGCGGACAGGAGGCAGCAGATCAATGATTCTCATCATTGATGTTTCTATCTCTCTCTCCCTCTCCCTTCCTTTGTGAAATCAATCAATCAATCAATCAATCAATCAATCAGTGTGTGTGTGGATAGATATACTGTGATGCCCACCCGCCATGCCCATGAGCCAGAGGTCACCTGAATGTCTTGCTCTTTTCCAGGGCTCCTTCTCTCCTTTTTCAAAGGGAGTCTCCCAGACTGGGGTGGGCCCCACCAGGGATTTCTGGATACCCTACATTTTTCTGCCTTTAGGAATTCCTGGGGGGTCTACAATGAATGTGAGCCCCGGAGTTGTGGGGGAAGCGCTGGGACACTTTCTTTGTCCATCGGTTAGGGAGAACTGTGGCTGAGTGCCTGCTCTGCCTTAGCTACCCTGGGTGGCTTGGGGAAAATCAAGTAATCCCTCTGTGCCTCAGTTTCCTCATCTGCCAAGGGGATTTTAATACTATCTGCCATTTCTCCTGGTTCTTATGAAGGTCACAGATGATGCCAAGTATGAAAAAGCCATGCAAACTAGAAGACATGTCATCAATGCAAAGGTGACTCTTCTAGTGGCCCCTGATCCAATGCTGTGCTTTGTCATTTCTCCCCAGTTGGAAATAAGACTGGGTGGGGGGCTGGGAGGGGAGGGGCGGCGGGCATGGCTTTCAGCGAGGTGGTTATTTTCTTTAGGCCCCATCATCACTGAAGAGCTCTGGAGTGGAAGTCAATAAAACTGAATCCGAGCCCCAGCTTCCTCCATCACTAATGCAGTGACCTTAGCAAGTTCCTTCTCTGGCTTCTAGAAGTGGGGGAGGGGCGATCAGTTGACGCTAAGCCCCCTCCTGGCTCCGGTTCTGTGAATTTTATGAACTCCTTCCTTACCCTATAGTCAGGGTTGTAACCACATCCCCACTGTGGTCTTGACTTTAAAGGGCTTTATTGAGGTGCACTTGGCATAGAACAAACTCCCAGCCGACGCCTTTGCAGCCTCCCAACCCTTACCCTGACGAGAGGGAGCAGCACTATTTTTTTCCTGGCTTCCAGGGTTCCCGTTACCCAAATGTCACGGTGGGGCTAAGAAGGGACCTCCAGGTCTGTGATGGGGAGAGAAGAAGCGTTGACAGGGCAATCACTTAAAAATATTGACTAAACCTCTGGAATCTTGACTCTTTCTTCGAAGAAGCAGGTTTTGGCCAAGTCTTCCGTGTTCCCGGGAGAACCAACAAGACGGAGAAGGATAGGAAGAGCCGCGGTGGCAACACCCCACATCCGGTCTGTGAAGGAACCTCACAGGCGACTGTAACTGTTCTGAAATCCTGGAAAGTGGGGTGAAGCAGATTCATCCTATACTGTGATACAAAAAATGCGTCTTCCTATATACTCCATCGCGTCATGTGGTCAGCTGCTCTGCACCCTCTGGAAATAATGCTATACGAGAACCAAGACGCGGCAAGGACCCCCGCGGCCAGCTTCTCCTCTTCTGCGCTATTGACATTTGGGGCCGATCGTCTTGGTTTGTGGGGCCGTCCTGTGTCGTGGGATGTGTAGCAGCATCCCTGCCTTTACCCATTCGACGTCAGCAGCACCCCACCCCCAGCGAGGACAACCAAACACATCTCCGGACGTTGCTGAATGTCCGCTGGGGTCGAAATTGTCCCATTGTGGTGTTTTGTCTTGTTTCCAAAGTCCCGTTTTGTTTTTTGGAGAAAGTAATTAAGGACTATTGTTTTAGCCACTATGGACTGTGTGACTGCTGCACACCAGGCGCCGTGTTAAGGGCCTTATAGAGGCATCTCCTTTACCATGACTAGTGAGTTACGATGGCCTCTTCTTTTATCATGAGAAACACATAAAACAACAGGCCTTTCCGTCTCTCTGGGGGGAATTGCAGGTTTTCCCTCTGCCTCTCACCTGACCCAGCAAGGAGGGGGGCCAGTGTCGGCAGGGGAACATCACCAGGGTCCTGGCCCTGTCACTTCTTAGGAATGTGCTTTTAGGATCCTTCTCACCCTTTTGGAGGCTCATGTATACGACGAGGAGAACGATCCCCGCCCCGCAAGGCTGTGAGGCTGAGAAACAAAATCTGTGAGGAGAGGGAACATACCCGCTTTGCGTACCACTGCCTCCTCCGTGCCTGGCCGCTGGCTCATAGTAGATGATCAGTACGTGCCTCTTGGATGAATAGGTTGATGGAGAAAACGTTGGGCATCTGTCACAGGCACGGGCACCAATATGCACCCAGTGAATACCAGGCTGCTCGTGTCTGTGGTGCAGACAGGCCCAGGAAGGAGGCACCAGCCGGCGTCCGATGCTCTGGAGAGCAGGCCACACACCGCAGCCGCCTCTGTCCTTGTGGAATGCGTGACCCAGGAGGACGTTCACACCATGGCACAGCTCATCACGTCATGGCCAGCGTGAAGACCACCGCAAAGCCGAGGTGCCACACACTCCCACGTACGCCACCCGGCCACGGGCCGCCGAGACCCTCTCTCCCGGGGCCTAGCCTGTGGGACTGTGGTTCGCCGAGGGTCTGGGCTCTGGAGAAGTTTGAGAGAGGTTTTCATTGCTTGTTAAGCTTACAACAATGAACTTTAATAAAAGAAAACATGACCATCGGGCTTGTACATTCTTAATAGGAGTTAAAAGTAATTAGCTGGTCTGTTTGGTTCTAATCCAATAAGTGCTTTCTTTTATTAACTTCATTGTCTGTGAAGATTGGGATTGAGGTTTGTCTGCATTTGGAAAAGGTCGCGTTTGCCCGATGATGGATGGGTGACGGGACTAAGGCAGCCACTTGCGCGGGCAACACCAACCAGAGGCGGGGCTCCGTGAGGCTGTGTGCGAACCGGGCCACGTTTCCCCTCTCTACCTGCCGAGCCTCGTTTTCTCCTGAGAAGTGGGCCTGGCATTGCCATGCAAGGCTGGGTAGGGAAAGCACCTGCTGTGCTGTGTGGCACAAGGAGGGGTCAGTTCATGATGACCCCCTCTTCCTTCTTCCCTTTACCCGGGAGACAGCCCCTCCCAGTCAGAGTCTCCGTGTCCCACTGAGGTCAGGTGGTAGTGCTGGTGCTGGTGGGCATCCTTGCCCGGATCTGAGTCAGACTGGAGGGCCAGGGCTGGGACCCCTCCCCTGAGTGCCCCTCGGTGCCCTCCCCGTCCTGTTTGCTGGCACTGCCGGGGACGGACGACATCCCCCAGGCTCGCTGGCAGCAGGCTTTGGCGAGGGTCTGCCAGTGGGAGCACTGATGGGAGACTGGAAAGCGGAAAGAAAGGAGGAGCCAGGGTGTTCGCCTCGCCCTCCGCCTTCTGTGTTGGGCTATTTGTTTGGCAGTGGCTGTGTCTCCTCTGATAACCATGGTCCAGCCCTGCCTGGCGAGGCTCTAACCACACCCCTTCCTCCTGCATCCCTCTGTGCCCCGCGGGTGGTCCTGGCAGCCTCCTGCTGTGGCTAAGCTCCGAGGGCTTCTCCGGCTCCTATTAGGGTTCTAAGCTTTTCCATCCGTGCGAGCACTTCCCTGCTCTGCATTCCCTCCACGTGGACTGCCTCTCGTGGCTGTTTCCCTGACAGGAGCTGGTGGATGCTTCCACGTCTCCAGCCTCTGATCACGGAAGGAGCTCACTGCACTCCTATTGGCTGGGTGCATTTCCTGTTAAAATATTCCAGAAAAGGCGGATTTTGCCCGCCTTTTCCAGGCCTTCTCCTTGGTCTCACCTCACTTTCCAGAACCTTAGCAATCTAGACGCCTGAGGAGCAACTCAAGTGAGGGCCAGCCCCAGAAAACCGACGGCCAGATCTTTAAAGCTCCTGAAGATTCAGTCTGGCTCATTACTGATTCGTTTTCTCAAGCCCCAGCTTCTAATTGGATCCATCTACATAACAAGTGTAATCAGTGAGCCAAAATTAAATATCCCCACCTCTGCCCTTCGAATCGGTCACAGATCGAGAGTATAAAGAGCTGGTTCAAGTGGAAGGCTCGGCTCCGGGAGCCCAGCTCTGCCATCAGTCCTGGCAGGCTCGGCACAGAGGCAGGACCTAACCCCACCTCGGCTGGGGATGCAAATGAGTCACTCTCAGTGAGGTCCTGCCTGCAGCCGAATCAGTCTTGAAGGAGACTCACAGGGAATGCTGATTTAAGAAAAACACAACCTGATTACAGATGGCTGGGAGGCAGTGGCATTGGTGGTCTGAACGTGCCAGGGCTCTGGGACCTTCTAGGGTGGGTCTGGAGGCCCAGGAATGGGCGGGCCACCCTGTTCCTGCCCAGGCCCCCTCCTGCGCGGAGGGTCTCAGAGTCTGGACCCACCTGGGTTCTCATTCTGCCTCCGTTACTTACCAGCTGTGGGGTCAGGGTGAATGTTTGACCTTGGTCTGAGCCTCAGTTTCCTCATCTGTGAAATGGGCTCCTCTGTCATAGTCCTAGAAAGAGCTCCAGGACAGAAAAAAAAAAAGCTCCACAAAGAGCCTAACCTGGACCAATCAGCCAGGACCCAGGCCAAGCCTCTACAGCGCCTGTGAGCCTACTTGCTCTGTGCTGACCTGGCGAGTCATTTAAATGAACCTAGCCGGTTTGGCTCAGTGGATAGAGCGTTGGCCTGCGGACTCAGGGGTACTGGGTTTGATTCCAGTCAAGGGCATGTACCTTGGTTGCGGGCACATACCCAGTGGGGAGCGTGCAGGAGGCAGCTGATCTCTCATCGATGTTTCTAACTCCCTATCTCTCTCCCTTCCTCTCTGTAAAAAATCAATAAAATATATTAAAATACACACATGCAAAAAAATGAAACTAGATCACCAATTTACACCATACACAAAAATAAACTCAAAATGGATACAGGACTTAAACATAAGACGGGAAACCATAAAAATACTAGAGGAATCCACAGGCAACAAAATCTCAGACATATGCCAAAAGAACTTCTTCACTGACACTGCCCCTAGGGCAATGGAAGCTAAAGAGAAAATTAACAAATGGGACTACATCAAAATAAAAAGCTTTTTTACAGCAAAAGAAACAATCAACAAAACAACAAGAAAGCCCACTGCATGGGAGAACATATTTGCAAATGCCATCACTGATAAAGGTTTAATCTCCAACATCTACAGGCAGCTTATGCAACTTAATAAAAGGAAGATAAATGATCCAATAAAAAAATGGGCAACGGACATAAACAGAATATTTTCAAAAGAAGACAGAAGGAAGGCCAAGAGACACATGAAAACATGCTCAAAGTCACTTATTATCCGAGAGATGCAAATCAAAACAACAATGAGGTACCATCTCACACCTGTCAGAATGGCTATCATCAACAAATCAACAAATGACAAGTGTTGGCGAGGATGCGGAGAAAAAGGAACCCTCGTGCACTGCTGGTGGGAATGCAGACTGGTGCAGCCACTGTGGAGAACAGTATGGAGTTTCCTCAAAAAACTGAAAATGGAACTCCCATTTGACCCAGTAATCCCACTCCTGGGAATATATCCGAAGAAACTAGAAACACCAATCAGAAAGGATATATGCACCCCTATGTTCATAGCAGCACAATTCACCATAGCTAAGATTTGGAATCAGCCTAGGTGCCCATCAGCAGATGACTGGATCAGAAAACTGTGGTACATCTACACAATGGAATACTATGCTGCCATAAAAAAGAAGGAATTCTCATCATTTGCAGCAGCCTGGATGGAATTGGAGAACATTATGCTAAGTGAAATAAGCCAGTCAATGAAAGAAAAATACCACATGATCTCACTCATGTATGGATAGTAAAGAACATTATAAACTGATGAACAAAAAGATAGATACAGAGACAGTAAAGCAACAAACAGACTTTCAAATTACAGGGGGAAAGTTAGGGAGAGGTGGGGGAGATAAGAAATCAAACGAAGGACTTGTATGCATGCATATAAGCATAAACAATGGACGCAAAACTCTGAGGGGTGAGGGCATGTATGGGTGTGGGGTGGGGGGGTAATGGTAAGATATGTACACATATAATACCTCAATAAAAAAATGGAAAAAAAAATATTAAAATAAATAAATAAATAAATAAATAAACAAACCTTCCTGTGCTCTGGGGGAGGTGGGTTCAAACTGGAGAAAGCCCCTGGGCGAGCCTCGGCTGCTGTTGCTCTGGCTGCGGTCTGTACAGCCGGGTTCGGGTTCGTCTGGGCAGAGCCTTTCTCTGTATTTTCTCACCGTGAGTGTGGGCTCTTCCCGTCTCTCCTCCTCCCTCCCCTCCTTCTCCCATTTCTCCCATCCTTTCCTCCTGCTCCGCCCTTTCCTTCTCCGACTCTTCTTTTCTTTCTCCTTTCTCCTCCTCTTTTCTCCTTTTCCCTCTCCTCCTCCTCTCACCCCTGATGACATCATCGCTTCCTGGCCTCAGAAATGTCTGTGGAGGCCCGGCTGCTCCTTCCTCCCCAGCCCGCCAGGGGAGGGAACACGAAGGGCGTGACATTTAGCCATTGGAGGGTGACGTGGGTGGTGGGGAGAGGGCGTGTGGCCTTTGCAATTGTTGCTCTGTTACCTGGTGTGCTAGGCCTAACCCAGGTCCCTCCGCACCCCCTTCCCCTTCCCACTGCTAAGCCACGTGGAGTATCATTCTTCTCCCTCTCCCCCAAGCTCACACCCATCTTTATCGACCCCCCTCCTGTGTGAACTTCATGCAGCCATCTCCTACGGCAGGGCTCCTTCAAGTGCCCTTGACTGGGAATGGAACCCGAGACCCTTTGGGGAGAGGGCTGACGCTCTGGCCATTGAGCAGCTCCGGCCAGGGCCTCAGTGGCTTGTAAAGGTTGACCACGCTCACTCTGTCCCCAGCAGCCTTGCCAGTGCCCGGGGGGAGCACTCCCGTCATGGATTGGTTTTGAAACTGGCTGAGGGAACAGAAACAGGAGGCCGGCGACTTGTCCTCTCTCAGCCACAGGGAGCGCAGGGCTGGAAGGCAGGCCTGGCCCCAAACATCGGCCCTGGCTTTGAAACAGGTCCCTCCGATTTGACCGCTCCTGGGTTGAGACGCGCCTTTGTTGAGGAAGAATGATCAGCGGAATGGACACAGCCACTATCGGCCTTTCACACTGGATGTAAATGAGCTCATTCCCTTTCTCTCCATTTGTGGAAAAATACACAGAGAAAATCCCCTGTGGGAAGTGGGAGTTTTAAATGATATTGTTTGTTCTCTGGAATTGAAGAAGTGCTGTGCACGGGCGAGGCATGAGCACCGTGTTCTCCAAACACCCCGTGCACGTGAGAGGCTTCAGGGTAACGGGGACCCCGGGTTCAAGGCTGGGCTTTGCTGCCGGTCTGTTCACAGCTATGGAGACACCGATGCTTACTGTGAATTTCTAAGGCAGAGATGTGTTCCCAGCATTCCTGAGGTTTATTTGACCATGAATCTTGTCACAGAATCTTGGCGGGGGCTAGCAGACCCTTGAGTACATTTGTAAACCCTAGGATCAAAAATCACTAGTGAATATAACCCCCTACACGTACGGAATACTTTATAGCTGGTCCCCAATGAGCTTTCAGACATGATTTCACTCAATGAGGTTTTTTCCAGGGACAAAGGAGAGGGTCACTTGAGATTGTGGTGGGCAAGAGCAAGCCTGGGGGCACCAACAGGGGGACCTGGGCACCCGGAGAAGCTCCAGGGAAGCTGGGGACAAAGGCCCCACCTCAGCAGCCCCTTCACTGGGCTCCTGCTCTGCCACAGCGGAAGGGCTGCACCTCCTGAGCCCCCCAACCTCCCCAGGGCCCCAGCCAGCATGAGGCCCCAGCCAGGCACTTCCCTGGCTTTCTTGCCGCAGGGACATGCGTGGTTGTCGGGGAGCACAGCTTTCCAGGAGGCCCCTGTCATGGCTGTCTGTCCACAGGGTTTGGGCCAAGGCTGGCCCTGGGCCACACGGCCAGATTGCAGCGTTTCCCTCTGCATCCATAGCATTTAGGATACTCAGGATCAATGAGTGACCTGATCATTCAAACCATGCCGGAGTGCGCTAATCCCACGTGCTAACCCTGTTGGGATAAACCTACTTTTCCAGGGCAACGTTTGCCTAATGGTGGGATTGCAGGCCCCGCTGCAAGCGATGAAGGCGACATCGTCGACCTGCCGTGCCTTCCCGGGACCCCGTGAGTGACCCACCATCAATTCGTCCCTGTTAGCTGCTCTGCTTTTCCAGGTGCACCACCGCATTTCCGTATCCGGCAGGAAAATACAATGCCTCTCAGAGTTATGAACCTAATGCTCTGGAACCACCAGGCGGCCTTGGAGGTACTGACCTATCACGCTTAGTGTCCATTCATCTGGACCCCTGGGACTGTGGGGGGAGTGACTCCCCATCATGACCAGAGGTCGCAATAACCAGGCCCCATTTCAAGCCTTTTTTATGCATTAACTTGCTTACGCCTCCTGTTGGGGAGCACAAGAGACTTGGTTGGAAAGTTGTAAGGAGGACATCCTGATAAAAGGGAAGTGTGTGGAATGCCAACTGCCCTGTTTATTGCAGTTCTGACTTAGGGGAGTGTCGAAGGCAGCACCCCTAATTATTTCCTTGACCTTTCTAAATAAGTCTGTGCGTGTGCAGACCCCCGGGTGTGTACTAGAATCCTTATGCCTAATCCCTGGATGCCCTTGCCTAGAGGACAATGTAAACATGTGTCCTCCCAAGATTACTCACCCTACTGATTGTATCGAAAGAAAAAAATTCCAATGAAGGCCTAAGGAGGCAGGCAATAGAGGCTGCTCAGGCTGCTAAAGCCAGGGACCCCTTAGCTCTCTCTTTCACAGTCAAACTGTGTCCAAGTAATCTGTTCGTCCATTGAAGCGCAGAGGGCTGAAGCGCAGAGAGCTGGCCTGGACCCAGAGCAGCTGGAACTGCAGACTGCAGAGGCCTTTAGAAGTAGCTCTGCCCAGGCTGCCCAGGCTAAGGACAAACTTAGAAGGCATATGCATCTTAAAATAGGATCTTGGAGAAACGAATGTGCTGTCTAAAGGAATGAATCTCAAATAGGCAATGTTCAAGAATTAGGAGGAGATACTATGTTGGCCAGAGAACATTTCCAGATAAAACAACCCCCCCCCCCCCCGCAAACAAATGAACTAACAGAAAACCAACAAACAGGCTAAACTAAAAATATAAACAACAACAAAGCCACACAGAAAACCACAGGCAGGCAGTCACCTCTTCTGCTTGGGGATAAAACTGACAGTTCTACAAATACAGGGAGAGAGAGAGAGAAAGGATTTCAAAGTATGGGAGTGACTTTTGTTTTTTCATTTAATGCCAGGTTTCAATGAAGGAAAAATACGTTTGTCACTGGTACACATTCGTTACATTTAAAACCCACCCAGATGTCTTAACGGCTCTGTCAGGAGTGGGAGGGTCCCCACGGCTTCGTCTCAAAGCCGGTGAAGAACCCTTCGCCGGGAGTGTGGAGCAGCCCCCCTCAGGGCCATCACTTCTTTTTGAACACCTGATGGCACACCTGGTCACCGCATGTCAGCTCCTGCAACATCAGAAAGTGGGTGAGTGATGAACAAGCTGGGTCTTCCTTCTGCCCTGCCCCTGGCCTTCTTGTTGTCTGTGATTTGGGGGCGGGGGGTGTGGGGCGGGGAGCGACTGTAATACAGAGGACACTTATTCTGGGCAAAGTGTATCTCATGGATCCAATCAGCTGGCATGCCCTGATTTGATTTTGACACTTGAATTGAGCTTGAGCAACTATAAAAACCAAAAATTTGAAGAAATTACCCTCTTGGGAGGGATTTCTCCTACTTTCATGATTAAAGCAACATCACCTAATTTATAAAGGGCAGCAAAGCCACGAAGAAGAGAAGGATCTAGTGGGGAGACGCATTTGGAAGGCAAGGGCCTAGGACGCTGCTTGCTGGTGACCCGTGTGGCTCGGCCCTGTGGGCTTTGTGGCCTTGGGAGATCAGAGCGTTGGTTGGTCTTGGCCCAGACAATGAAAGGGTGTGGGCTGCAGATAAGATGCTGTTTTTCATCTGGGCAGAGGGAGCCCTCGAGCCTTATCTGTAACTCATGACCCTTTAAGGGAGGAGAGAAAAACACGAGTGTGGGGAACGCCATGAAATCATTGCAGTTGACGATGAACCCATTGTCTTCACCACAGGGACCGCTGGGTATTGCACTACAATGAAAAAGATCCATCATCCAACCCGGAGCACGTAGGGAAAACCTTCAATGAAAAAACACAGCGCAGGCCTCCCATCTGTCATCCATCAGTTGACATTGCCTCTGGAATACAGAGCTCAGGTGAGGCAAGGCTGGCTCTGAAGGGCACATGGTGACCTGAATACTGACATTGGGGCCAGGCACCTGCCTGACTCCACAGATAAATGAATGAATGAAGTGCCATTAGTTGAATGAGCCATTTGTTTAACAAATGAGTGGCTGAACGCATGAAGGCGTGAAGAATTTTTCCCTGTTTGAATGTTTGACCCACACATTGCCTTTTGAAGATTGAAGAATAAAAAATCAAGCTACCTACACAGATATAATTCAAGGATATCAGCCGTGGTACCTACTGCACTGCTTTAGTACCGAATAACCTAACATAGTTTGGCATCCGGCGGACACAGCTTAGGATGGGAGGCCAATGCCTGTGGCCCACAAGCAGTGCGTGGGCTCAGCTGCCTCCTGTCCGTTCCACCTGCACCCCAACCTCTCTTTTCCAAGCTCACATACCTGCGAGGAGGCCTGGTCCCACCCTCTCTGGGGACGTCTTAATTCTGAGCCTCACCTTTCTCTCCAGCTGCTCTTTACAGGTTCCCTGCCTTCCTCCATGGATCTCAGCTCCCTAGCTCAGCATTTTGGACTTTCATTTTAACGGCAGCCATTCACAGGAACGGCCGTATAGATTTCTTCCTGGAGACCCCTGGGCCAGACAGGAATGGCTTTCTGACTCTATGACCACACACGTTTGGCTGGAGCTCGGGGTGGGGGTGGGGGTGGTGGATAGTGCAGGGCCATTTTTCTTGTCAAGGCGCCTGGCTGGGTGAACAGGCGGCTCGTGTGAGCACAGAGGCAGGGAGCTGGGCAGACCCAGGGCTTACCAGGTGCAGCTTGTCCCCTTCCACCCACTGCTTCCAGCCACGGTTCTCCTTCTCCCCCTTCTGCACGCACACGAGGACGTCGCCTTCCCAGGTGATCAGCGACTGCAATGACACGTTCCAGCAAATCAACGGTGTGGCCTTGACTGGGACCGGACAAACGTCAACTGCGGCTGCAGTCCCGACGCTGTGCCCGCTGTGCCCGGGGCTCCCGCCTGGCCGCCGGGCAGAGCCCTCAGCCTCGGCCGAGACCTTCCAGGCTCCTTTCCACACACACCTGCCATTCTAGCCAAACCGACTCGCTGTGGCTGGTTCTGTCCTCTTTTAAGGAATTCTACTCTTCCGTTTTATCCTATGGGACAGACAGCATCCCAAATCAGAAGGGGGAAGGATGATGAATGTGACTGTACCACGATGTAACATTTCTGGGAGGGGAAAATGCCTCAGAGTCTACAGATGAATAACAAGCGGGGAAAAATAACTGGAACACATGTCAGACAAAAGACCTGCTTCCCTTCTCTATAAGGCGCTCCCATAAACCAGCAAGAAAGAGATCATTAACCTAATAGGAAATTCAACTAAAGACGCCGACCTACAGTTTCCATTTGGGGTGGGGAACGTCCTTTGGTCTGGCCCTGCCAAGGCACTGGGAGTGACTCAATTAAATGTCTGACCAAATAGAGCAGGCTGGTTTTTAAGTTGATAACTTTGTATGGCCCTCGGATGATGTTATGAATATCCAGATGGCCCTGGGCAGAGAAATGATTCCCTTCCCTGGTGACACAAGGAAAAAAACCCACAACCCTAGCAGATGGCTTTTAAATGTAAGAAAAGACAATCAACTTCACTCTTGATAAGAGAAATGCAAATGAAGGCTTTTTTTTTTGATACAATTCATCTCACAGTCAAAGATAAAAGAGCGATAACACCCTGCAGAGAGGCAGGCACCTCCTCTGTGGCTGAGAGGCTCCCCCACGTCCTGTCGCCCCTTCGGCTGAAGGGTTCCAGTCAAGTCACAGGAAGGAGGTAGTGCAGAGGGCACCTGCCTGTGCTGTGCTGTGATTCTCTTGGGAACAGCCCATTGCGGGAGACTGGGCAAAGCCTGTCCTGGATAATTCTCAGTCCCCACCAGAGAGAGAGAGAGAGAGAGAGAGAGAAGAGAGAGAGAGAGAGAGAGAGGCGAGAGTGTGTGTGTTAGCCCCAACTGTTTGCTGTGGACAAGCAGAGACAAAAAGTGAGAAAGGGGATTCTCTCTCTCTCTCTCCCCCCCCCCCCCCCTGCAGGGCTAAGTAAGAACTGATCCTGGGGAGGGTGGGGTCTGAGGGAAAGCAGAGAGGCAGAAGGAAAGTGGGTGTTAAGGCAGGGAATCATTTGAGTCAGAAAGGGCTGAAAGGACACCATTCATTTCTGGAAGAGGGGGTTCTCTGCCATCCATGGTGATGCAAGAACAAGTCAGAGAGAACAGGCCTCTTTCTCAACCAAAATGCAAAGGCCAGGGGAAAGGAATCATTTCCAGCTGAAATTCTGAGCCAGTTTTCCTATGAATTCTGGTGTCTGATGCATCGGCCTTCCAGCCGCACAGTTCAGAAAAGCCCTGCCGATCCATCAGCCTCTCGCAGGGGCTGTCCTAGGACTCGGACGCTGAGGCTCTCAGGCCAAGTCCGCTCTGATGGCAGCATCTCCAAAGTGCTTTTCATTTCTGACTTCTTTAGCGAGGGCACTAACTATAAGTCAGCCTCCACGTGATGGCGGAGATGATCGGTGCTGCAGGACAGCATGAGAAATAAAACGTGTCCCGCTCTCGTGGCTTGGAAGTCAGTAGCAAAGAATGATGGCAACTTTCCCTTCCAATCCTGGGGGGAGGTGACAGAGCTCATGGCCCTTGACATGGGGAAGCGTTGAGACCTCCAACTTTGAAAGAGCTTCGGAAACAAGAGAGAAGGGGGACTCCCGGGAGAGTGGACTGCATGGTAAATGAGGAAGGGCAGGGTGGAGGGTCCTGGCACTCCAAGGAGCTGACCTCTGCTGGGGGTGATAACATGGGTACCCGGGGATAGGATACCCAGCTCACCTCCCCAGCTTGGGAGCCAGGGCAGAAGTCCCGGTGGCTGCACTGGCACAAATGGGGTGGGTGCCATGAATATTCAAGCTGTCCACCCTCATACAAACTACACGGGCACGGACAGTGAGCAGCCAATGGCAATCATACCAAATGACAAACCAGGAACCCTTCCCTGGACTGTGTGGCAAAGGTTGGGGTGAGAGAATCCTTCAATTCGACTGAGATTAACTTTCCCCCCATTCTTGCTTGTGGGGACTGACCAGGTGTAACTGAATTTGGAAAACCAAAGACAGGCGCACGGAGTGTGAGTGTGAGCACTGCGACCATCGACCACCAGGCTGTGGTACCACATGGTGACTCTGGAGGAGAGGGGACCGGCTGTCACCCCTGCCTTGCCCACCTCCACCCGCTGCCCCCTGCTGCTTCCCCTCTCTGCCTTATTTACAAACCGCTCCTCTGGGTGAGGGCCGGCCTCCTCTGCACTCCAGCTCCTGCGCTTGGAGAGAACACGTGAACTCGGGGCTGCTCGCTTTCAGAATCCTCCCTGTACCCACGCCCCTCAAGCACCCGGCAGCCTGGCCTTTGGAAGCCTGGGGATTTGCCCCATTAGGTCCTGGGAGTTAGGGTGACGCTGACACAGAGCCAGAGACTTGCCCGAGACTCCTGGGGCTGGAGTGGGACTGGAGAACCCTGACTTCACTCGGTATACTGAGTGTTTTGTTTGCTATGCACTGCATTCTCCTTTTAAAAATAAACCAGTGGGGTTCATCTAAAAATGGAGACATTTCATATGAAAACCTATGAATTCTCAACATCTCTTGGGGAAAAAAAAATCTGTGAACGTGAGGCATCCGTCCCCCGTGGCAATGTGTGGCTGGTGCTGAGCAGGCTGCCCCTCCGAGGAAGCTACACTGCTCAGCTCACAGGGCGGAGTCCTCCCTACGACATCCCCCTGGGCCCTCTTCTCCTTGCCCGCCAGCCCAGGCCAGCCCCTGGAGAGGCCGCACCCTTCAATCGCTCCTTTGCTCATAAGCTTAGTGCAGAAGCCAGCGTGCCCCTTCCTACCTAAAATAAGGTTGCTTAGTGCCAGCATCATGAAGTCCACTCTGGTCCCCCTTCCCAGGTTGTTTCTGTCACTTTCCCTTTGGGAAGCCGAACTGCCAGCCCCTCCAGGGTGTGCGCATGAAAACCGCCCGCCCAGCTGAGTACCTTAACAGTCCGGTTGTCCAGGCCCTTCGTGTGCTCCTCGAACTCCACGCCAACGGTGAAATCCAAGTCGTAGTTGCGGAACGTGCTGTTGGTTTTCGTCTTGAAGTTATCGCCGTCCTGCTGAATGATCTTCGTCTGATTCAGGCGGACTGCGATCTTGCGGGTGGCGAAATCAATATCTGTTGGCAAAGGGAGTTGTGGAGGTTCTGATGTGCTCCGCCAGACTCATTCATTTCTTTAACAAGGCCGCGCAACCAGGACCCGAGACGCGGAAGAGCAGGGCAGGCCCCATTTCTCTGCCGAAGCAGGAAGCAAGACTTGTCTTACGCCCGACCAGTTCGGGCAGCTCAGTCAATGGTTGGGGAGCCCTGGTGGCAGGGGGAGGTCGCAGGCAGGGTCATGCCTGAGCTGCAACGCTCCAATATGCATTCATACACACACACACACACACACACACACACACACACACACACACACACATCCTTCCACCACAGCAGCTCCATTCTAGTTACATGACATATAGGGTTTCTTTTGAAGTGTTTGCTGAACATAAGACTTGATGTTTTAAAAGAAGAAGGACTGTTCAAAACTCACCAGCCTAGATCATAGGCAAAGATGGAATTTGTTATTGTCTGCCAGCAGGGAAGGACACACATCAACTTCCATTTTTAAAGCCGATTAGGAGCTTACTTACTTGCTTCTAGATTTGCTTCGTCGTTTTTAAGGAAAAGACGGCCATTTGTTTATATGTGTATTATGAAAAATTTCAAACAAACCAAAGTAGAGAGGAGCGTACCAGGAACCCTACCCTCATCACCCGGATTCCACAATTACCAAGATTTTGCTGCATTTATTCCTCTGCAGCTTTTCTTCGTCCTGATATTTTAATGGAAATCTTACTCATCTCTTAGAGACCATTAGGAAGTAAAAGGGAGCATGCCCTTGAATGGAGTGCTGTATTTCCCAAGCTTTGTACTTGACAGTAAAAAGCTAAGTGCCGCGTGCACCTCCTTGCTAACCTCTGGTTACACATAAACCATCCTTAAGCCAAAAGGGCGCCGTCTTTGAGGAATCAACCTAGAAACAGAGGATACGTCTGGAGCTGCTAAATGTGTTCCTTTGCTGTGAACCTCATTAAGCTCTTGGTCTCTAACCAAATCTTATTTGACGCCCTTTATGCCTGTAAATTCTCCAGTGAAAGGGGGGAAAGATGGCTTATCTCACAGATATTTAATGCAAAAATTCACTTAAATAATGATAAAATGCTTTACACAGCGCCAAGGAGCTGTGGTTATTTGACGCACACTGGCCTCCAAGCTTTGGCCCTTTCTGTTTCAGTCAAACCCAGTCTGGAGTGAAATGTTTGGGCCACACTCACACATCCACCACCCCATGCTGTCCAAGGGCCCCGGACTCTGAAGAACAGTCGGATGGCGGCCGATCCGCTCACGTGCATGGCCCTGGCCCGTCACATGGACGTTTTGTCAGCTTCCTCACTCCGTGGTTTGGCCAATGGGTAAATGCTTTAGGCTGCTTTGGCCCTCGGTGCTGTGGCCCATGCTGGGCCATACCCTGCTGCTGGCACCACAGGTGGCGATGGAAAAAAGCCAACCAACCAACCACAGGTCACGTATTAACCAGATGAAACAAAGAAGGTGGCTCCTCCAGGCAAAATTACCGTATTTTCCGGCGTATAAGACGACTTTTTAACCCAGGAAAATCTTCTATACGCCCAGTCGTCTTATACGCCGGAAAATACGGTCCTCAGAAAGAACTGGGAATTACGGAGGAATTCAAAACCGAGGTGTTTGTCAGAGAGCAAGCCTGTTTTCACTCCCCAGATGTGGACAGCAAGGCCCAGGGACGTTAAGTGGCGGGTTCCGAGCTACTCAGCTGGGCCGGAGCTCCCAACAGTTTGCCTACAAACACATTCCGTGTATCATTCAAAACTAAGGCTTTCCCGGCAGAAACTATTGCTTGTCCTTGGCTGCTTAGAAAGGTGGATCGCAGTTTAAAATGCCTATTGCCGGGGGCACCGGCTTGTCCTGGAAACAGCATCCCTCCTCAATCTTTCTGACCAGGGCCGGCGGAATCTTGTTAGAGGCTCTATGCAAATGTGATCAAGTACCACTTCTTCTCTGGATTGAAAAATGGCACGGCCTCTTGGCTACCCTTCAGCGTTTACACAGGCCAGTTAATCACGCCACCTCTGCTCCACTCCGGGGACGGGAGCCGAGCGTTCCGTTGGCGGGTGCGTGATATTTCTAATCAAAAGGAAAGGTTTACCTGCAGCTGTAGAACACGCGCGCGCAGCCACACACAGGTTACAAAAACGCTTCCCCTTTGTGCTCTGCAGAGAAAATTATTTTCCTGATATGGTATTCTAGCACCAGGGTTATCGAGTATGTTTTATCTGCTTCTCTGGGTTAAAGGTAGCTCTGAGCCTGATTTACAGCCAGGTGAAATGAATTTCTACCTCAGGGGAGAAGGTCCAAAGGCAAGCTAGTCCTGAATAATATATATATGCCTTGTAGCTGCTGCAGAAGAAAAAAAAACACAACACTGAAGTGACTTTATTAAAAGCATACTTTTCATAACTGCATTTTGAACAATGCAAGCCATAAAGGTGAAATATGGGAATGCTGCTCCACATTAAAATGCTTTGTAATGTTATTGTGAAAAGAGCTAGAGTTGCAGGCTGAAAGGGCAGGCGCTCTCTGTCAATTAAAGAGCAGAGGTGCACACTTAGTCATCCCATGAAATCTGAGACCCGTCCCCTGGGCACCTGGGATGGGCTTCCAACCTGGACTCCTTCATTCTCCAATCATCGGCGCTTGTTGGTGACTGTGAGCAGCAGTGTGGAGGAGCAATCCTCTCCATTCTTCCACGCCAGTTCCTCCCCCGTACGACACATTTGGAGAGGACGTGGCCTGGCCCCCTGCCTGCCTCCTCTTACTCCTCAGGGACATTTTCAAACAGGTTTCCCTGGCCAGCAGCGGCCGGCTGGGGAACTCCCCTTGCACTGTTTTACCTCTTCACCTGTGGGCTACTTCTCCCCACTGGGAAGGGGGTCAGGATGGAGGGGCTGCTGGTACATGCAAGGGAGGGACCAAACTTGTCTTCACCTGGGTCTCTTCCACCCCCAGCACTTCCCCTGTTTGAAAGTGCAACCAGGTACCATGTGGTTTATACAAAGACTTGGGCAATGACCTCATTGACTTGTGAGCACCAGCAGGAATCCAAATTTTGTGACACCAACTCTTCCTTGGGTCATTAGACAGCCTGTCTCCCTTCCTCCCTCCCTCCTTCCTTCTCTCCCTCCCTCCCTCCCTCCCTTCCTTCCTTCCTTCCTTCCTTCCTTCCTTCCCTCCCTCCCTCCCTCCCTCCCTCCCTCCCTCCCTCCCTTCCTTCCTTTCTCCCTCCCTCCCTCCCTTCCCTCTCCCTCCATTTTCCCCCTCCTTCCCTATCTTCCTCCCTTTTCTCCAGCCCATGGCACTGCCCTATCCCAAGCCACCATCACGTTTTGCCTGAACAACATATCAGCCTGCTAATGGGAATCTCTCTTCCACTCACTCACTCACTCACTGAGGGACTCTGAGTGGCTCCCTTGCAGTTACTAAGGGTCCTGCCTGTCTACATAGGTGCCCCCTTCCTGACGAACTTGGCTCAGAATGAAGCCTCCTCCCCTAACCCTGGGCCTAGTACCTCCTCCTGGGACAGTGCTGCGGAAAGAGCTTGGGTGTTGGAATCAGACAGGGCTCCTGCCTGCACTGCAGCTTTCCCAGCCACAGGTGACCCCAGGCAAGCCCCTGCCCCACTTCCCTGGGCTTCAGACTCTTCCCCTCACGAGATGGAAAGCATTCCTTCCATCTTCGCCCCTGACTCCACCCTGTGCTCTGGATCGTGTATCAATGTGCCAGTTTTAATACTCCCCTTGGATGCATAATGAGCATCTGAAAGCAAAATATGGAAAACAGAATGCTGCATGCATGTCCCCTGCCCAGCATCCCCGTCTGAACTCACTCCTCCCCATGCCTTCCCCGTTTCAGCCAATGGGATCACCACCTTCTTAGTTATCCAGGCCTAAGCCTGGGGGCCATCTTCACTTCCTCTTGCTTCATATTCATCTGCAAGTCCTGCCCGTTTACCTCCAAAATATACACGGAATCTGTCCTCCTTTCTCCAGCCCATGGCACTGCCCTAGCCCAACCCACCATCATGTTTTGCCTGAACAACACAACAGCCTGCTAATGGGCATCTCTGCTTCCAGTCTTGCCCTCCTGTGACTCATTCTTCATACTGTCGCCATAGTGATCCTTCAAGAATATACAGAAGATAGGTTAAGACTTCCCATCATCAGGCCTGGCCTGCCTCTGTGGACTGATCTTTCCTTGTTCACCACACTCCCAATGCACCAGCCATCACATGGTTCTTGAACATGCCCAGAGCCTTTGCATGTGCTGTTCCCTGTGCCTGGAATAATACTTCTCAGCATTTAAGCTTTGGCTTCGATGTCACCTGCTTAGGCAGCCTTCCCTGACCACCCATCATTCTCCACCCACCACTCCTTCTTATTTTCTTTAAGCACTTACCACTACCTAAAACCATCTTCATCCTGAGATTTTCAGCCTTTTTCATCCCATGGCACACATCAATTAATTACTAAAATTATATATTTTTTGCTGATCTGACAAAAATATAGGTATAATTTTTGTTGATTTACAAAAAATAATAAAAATAGCAATTACCTCCCTTTTTTGCTGCAAAGTGACTTTAAAAAAATCAGGTGCCTCTACTTGTACACAAACATTTCTCTTACCAAAAAAATAAAAAAAAAAACAACAACAATCAGACACAACCTGATCCAGCCGGAAGGAGGACCTCAGGACATGACACTTTTCTCAGGGTGAGTGAGTTTACCAGCTGCTTTCCTTTGCTGTCAAAAAAGAATCTGGGGCCTCAAGAAAGACCAGGTGTCTCAGAAAGCAGGAGAGGAGGTACCCTTGACCCTTGGCCCTCCCTCTTTGAACAGTCAATGACTTTGATAATTTGGGGCAGACCCAAAGGTTGTCATGACGTGTCACTCTGCTGAGGCCGGCAGCTGGGGAGGCCGGGTGTGGGGTGAGTCACTGGGAGTCTCTCATTCCCTCCGGAACCAGCAGTCAGGCCCGCAGAGAAAGCCAACTCCCTGACACTGGGACTAACGCTAAGAAAGGGATGAGTCTTTGGCAGGAAGTGGAGTTATACTTCACGGTGATTACTTATCTGGGATTTGCTGAGATCTCCATATGTGTTCTCCCCAAATGCCAAGGGCCTCGTGCCTCCAAGCACAAGGCAGGCAAGCTCCATGGACTTGTCAGTGTTGGAGAAACAGCCCCTGCCTTGCAGGCCGGGTGTGGAGGGAATTGCACAGCTCTGCTGGGCTGCTTTCAGCAGGTGAAACTGTCAGGGTGGCCCTCCCTCAGCTGCTTCCGGCTGAGACCCTTGACACCTGTTTTTAGTCATCACCAGGACCTGCCCCTCCCCCTACTCATGGCCCCCTGGGAGGGAGCAGGTGTCCTGTCTCCATGGAGGGAAGTGACTCCAGCTAAAGCATTTCTGCACGTGGCATCATGGCCTCAAGCTGGAGCAACTTCCTGAGTCCCTGCGACCCCCTGGGCTGTCAGCAGCTGGGTAAACGGAGGCATCAAGCACATCCACCTTTGGGGTTTAACTAGTAAACCACCTACAGTTTTAATCTTAACCAGGAGAGTGGCAGCCTACTCCTCCTAAACTTCAGAGACTCTGGCACAAAAAGGCCCAACAAGCCCGGCTGGTGTGGCTCAGTGGTTGAGTGTCGACCCAGGAACCAAGAGGTTGCTGGTTTGATTCCTGGTCAGGGCATGGTTGCAGGCCCGGATTCCCAATGGGCAGTGTGCAGGAGGCAGCCGACCAATGATGTTCCTCTCTCATTGATGTTTCTATCTTTCTATCTCTTTCCCTTCCTTTCTCTCTAAAAACCAATAACACACACACACACACACACACACACACACACACACACATATATATATATATATATATTTTTTTTTTTTTAAAAAAGGTCCAACAGTTTCCTCATTAGCTTGAGATCTATGTAGAAGGACACTAAACTGGAAATTCTGACTGAAGCTGTAAGAGACAATAGGCATCTGATACCAAAGATACCGGGACAGAGCTACCCAAACAACGCATTCCCACGGTGGGAGCCCTCCCCCACGCGGAGGCGGCACATTGGTGTGGAGGAGGCCCCTGAAGGCTGTTTCTAGAGCGAGAACTGGCAGCGTGCCTTGCATGGATCCCTTCCTCCCGGAGAGGACAGACGGTGGGGACAGAGTGGCTGAACCTAGAGAAAGGGTCTCAGGGGCCCACCCTGCAGAGCTGGAAACGAGACGGAGGCTGGATTTTATACCCAAAGCCACCGCAGCACTTTTCATCCTTTAAAAATGAGCAGAAAAAGACACAAAGTTGCTTCCTGATGAGATTTCCCCGAATCCGCTTGTTTGGCAGGCTGCTAGCACCTGGCAGCCCGCAAAAGGCCCCTGTTAACGTGCTTCCCGATGTTCACCGCCGACATCACCCGGAGAAGCAGGCAACGCTGGTGCTGTTCCCCTACGCAGCAGATGAGGAAACGGTTCTGAGAAGGTCAAGGTCAGAGAGAAAGCCGCACCGATGTTGGCCCCTCTGGCTCGCTTTCCTCCTCTGATGCTCTTGTTCAGAGCTAAGCTCCAGACCATCTATTTACCCACAGATAGAATCAGAACTCAATTCCTATTGCTCACTCAGGGCCCTAACACCAGGTGCAACAGGGTTAGGATTTTCGCCTCCCCCCGCCTCTTCCAAGTACAGAGTGTCCCTAAAAATGTGTACACACGGTCCCAGCTGCTAGCTCAATTTTGAAAATGAACTGTATTTTAATAAACACCGCCTTCACCATTATTCAAAGTGTGTGTATCCATTTGTTGGGATGCCCTTTGTACTGAGGTAAAATTCTGATCACCAGGAGGAAAAAAGCTACCCAGCGTTGGAAATAAGTTTAATGTACACGAAGAAAGTTCTATAAACTGTCACACATGTCACAGCCCTCACTGTTGACACACTGGAAATGTTCATTAAGCTAGAAGTTAACTGCACACACAAGACCATGATAACCGTTCTTGATGAGACTTCCCATCTCCATATCCAAATCCTTGGGCCTCCGACCCCACCCGTGGCCACTGTTCTCCTGTTTTGTGAGGGCAAGTCCCAGCCAGGAACTCCTCATGTGGAGGAGAGGCTACCGCTGGCTAAGGTGAGTGGGAGGCCGGTGCAGGATGAAGTCAGGACGGGCAGCCAAAGCCTCTTGCTCAGTGCCCGGACCACGGTGGCTGCCCAGCAAAGTGAGCTCCCCTTTGGGGGGCCAGTCCCCCTGGCTTCCAGGGGCTTCTGTTCACCCCACGAGAGATTCCACAAAAGAGTCCACTTATTGAGCCCATGGCGTGGAGGCTATTTCAGAAGTCAGATAGCAGTACTACCTGGTTGGACCTCTACGACCAAAGCCTTTCCTAGCCTCTGCGGGCTTGCTTTTCTCTGGCCCTGAAAGATGTTAGCCACTCCTATTCTCTTCCCACGGCAAGACTGACGAAAGGGCAATGCAGGGTCATTGGTGGATAATATCGGGTCCAACCGGCTATTTAAGAGATGGCAGTCACAGGAACGAGAGCTACTGCATGATCCTCTCAAGTTTGGCTTTGCTCTTGTATGCATATGTATGTGTGCATGCGCACACATGCGTGTGCCTGTGTATGTGTATCCTCCATTCAGTGCATTTTTTCTCTTTACCACGTACTACGCTGACATTCTAGACACAATCTCAGTTACTACTATTCCCAACTTGCAGAAGAGGACTCTGAGCCTCAGAGAATGTGTATGATGTGCCTGATGTTGCATAGCTAGTAGGCGAGGAGTGAGACCTGCACTTAGATCTGTGAACTCCATAGTGGCACTGTCCGGAGGGCCAGACCACAGTCCTTCTGAAGTTGTCCTCCCTCTTCCACCCCGAGCCACCCGCTTACCCAGCGCCTTCATGTAGCCTTCAAAGTTGTCGTTGCTCTCCATCTCCCAGGTTCCATTCTGGTCCCTTGTCATGGTGATGGCCTCTGGTTGCCGTGGGTGTGTGGTGCACGTCCAGGAGCAGGCTGCAGGGAGAGCGTTTTGAAATGAGTCACTTTTATAGCCTAATGGATTAGGTTTATGGCTCTGAAGATAACAGGTTCAAAGGTGATAAGCACAGCCCAGAGGAACTTTCCTTTCCTTTTCAAAGTTCAGAAGGACTACAGGAAACCCATGCTCAAAGTCCTGGCCTGGGCCAGCCTGCGTGTCCTGTGACAGCCACACACACCTGGCCCTGGGGCAGCTCGTTTTCGGCTGGCTGGGCTCCCACAGAGCCCCTGGCCCCACACAGAACACTCCATTCAGCACTGGAAGAACACAAAGACCCAGTACCCACCCCACATGCACTACCGGCCACAGCCCCTAGGCCTCAGACTTGGAGTCTGTCAGCCACGTAAGCACTTCCACTTCCGGTCTGGCTAATGAAGCCAAGAAGATGAGCACTCACACCTGTGGAGCTCTACTGTACTCCGTGCTGACCACTGTACATTCTTCATCTTGTTTTATTTTACACGAGCTCTGAGTTATGTTTAGCTATCTCCATTTTACAGATGAGAACAGATCAAGGAGGTTAAATCACATGCCTAACAACAACTGGTAAGTGGCCGAGCTGGGATTCAAACCCAGGCCTGTCTGGCCCCAAAGCTCTTTCTTTAGCAGTGTGCGCAAGTCAGGTGGGAAAGGTCAGAGCTTGGTTTGGGAGACTGATTCTCACTTACTTTCTTCCCCAAGAGCCTCTAAACAGCAGGGTCGCTCAAAAAAGGTATGTTCTAGGACAGTGGTCGGCAAACTCATTAGTCAACAGAGCCAAATATCAACAGTACAACGATTGACATTTCTTTTGAGAGCCGATTTTTTTAAACTTAAACTTCTTTTAACCCCACTTCTTCAAAATAGACTCGCCCAGGCCGTGGTATTTTGTGGAAGAGCCACACTCAAGGGACCAAAGAGCCGCATGTGGCTCTCGAGCCGCAGTTTGCCGACCACGGTTCTAGGAGAATTAATCTTCTGAAAGCAAGCAGATTAGGTTTATGGCTTAGGTTTGGGAGGGAGGCCAGATGGGGCAGTGGGACAGCTTCAAGACCCCAGGAGCAAGCTGAAGTTCACCTTGACCAACATGGGTGGGGGTGGGGGGACATACTGACATTTGGGTAAAGACTCTTGGTTCAGGGCTGTTCTTCAAACTGACTGTCCCAGTGGGTCAGAAAATGGGTTGATTTATTGCTCTGCCACATGGTTCTGAGAGATGGGGTCTGATTAGGGGTCCCTACACTCTGACAAAATGGAGGTGCAGGTTGAAGATGGGTAAACCATGAGTACTCCAAAGCAAGGCCAAGTGTGATGGACACCCTGGGGCTCTGATGTATGTATTCTTGTGCTGTGAAATCTAAGCAAATGGCTCCGTCTGTGTGTGGTTTGGGGGATGTCAAACAACACATTTGTTTTTCGGTAAATATACTGGAATCAGGAAGACACACAGTCAAAAGTGGCCCAGCTGCTGTTAAAAGGGGAAGAGGAGAATAAAGGACAACTTCTCCACAAATGGTGAATGAGTGGTATCAGCAGAAGTGGACAGAAAGTGAAGAATTGGGTTTCATTCGTTGAGACCCAGCAGAGGCTGCTGTAGACTGAGCACTCAGCCTTCTTGGTTGGAGAAGTAGGCATTCCCCTCCAGGTTCAGATCCAAGGGCCTCCACACAGCCACTCCTACCCAAACTGAGTCCCCTCTAGGCCTCCCTTGCAAGAAAGCATAAAAAAACTGGCCCTGTAGCAGAAGGGGTTAGGGGCAAAGATGGGGTTGTTAATTGCATTAAGCCAAGGACTCGGGTTTTAATGGGCCTGGGAGTTATTCACCCTGTGTAAGGCAGGAAGTTGAAACTGAGATGCCAGCAGAAAGCCAAACCACTTGAGGAACTAATTCTCAGTGAGCATGTGAAGTGGCCAAAGCTGCCCAGAGACAACAAGAATGTTTGCCTATTTAGCCCAGGATCTATGTGAGTTAAATGCAGTTCTGCTCTGTTCAAACTCTGGTTTGGGGTTTGACTTTATGCTTCCGGCTAGCCAAAATCTATTCTAATAAAAGCATAATATGCTAATTAGACCAGACAGCCAAATGACCTTCTGGGTGTCATTCTGGATGCCCTTCCCGACAAAGCCACGGTGGCAGAGGCGGTTAGGGGTGATCAGGCCAGCAGGGGAGCAGTTAGGGGGTGATCAGGCAGGCAGGGGAGCAGTTAGGGGCATCAGGCCGGCAGGCAGATGGGGTTAGGGGCGATCAGGCAGGTGAGCGGTTAGGAGCCAGTGGTCCTGGATTGGAGAGGGTGCAGGCCAGGCTGAGGGACTCCCCACCCCCTCCCGTGTACAAATTTCATACACCGGGCCTCTAGCATTAAAATAAAGTCCTGCTTGCAATACTTATAGACTGCTAGAAAGAAGTAAATGTAAAAACTATCTGGAGGGACACACCTTTGATGGAGGCCAATCAGAATTCCTATAATAAAGCCATGACAAATGTGATTTCATAATACCAAACTGTAAAACACACATGAAAATAATCCACCTAAAGCAAACATCAGCAGAAACGTACCGTCAAATTAGACTTCCAAGAGCTTCAATTAAAAAACAAACAAAAGAGATACAAACTATAAAATAAGTGTGTTTAAAATGAATAAAGAAAACTACAAGCACTTAAAAACATGAAAAAGAATAAAGTAATGTGTTTTAAAAGCTAGATTAAAAAATAACCAGAGTAGTTGTAGAAATTTAAAAATACAGTCATTAAAATTAAAAGGTAATAGATGGGTTAAACACAGCTGGAGAGAGAATTAGTAAACTAGAATGTAGTGCTAAGAAAACTACCCCATGTATGTAACACAGAACACACTGGTGGAAATTCAGAACACCAACATAAAAATAACATTCTAAAATCTTCCAGAGAAAACAAAATGAGCCATAGAGATTACCTATAAAGAAACAATATAAAATAATTTCATTTACAATTGCATCAAAAATCATAAAATACCTAAAAATAAATTTAGCCAAAGAAGTGAAAGTCTTGTACTCTGAAAACTACAAGACATTGGAGAATTAAATTGAAGAAGATACAAAAATGATACGCCTTGCTCATAGATTGGAAGGATTAATATTGTTAAAATGTTTTTACTACCTAAAGCAATATACAGATGCAATGCAATCTTATTAAAACACTAATGACATTCTTTCTAGAATTAGAACAACTAATCCTAAAATTTATATGGAACCACAGAAGATCCTGAATAGCCAAAGAAATCTTGGGAAAGAACAAAATGGGAGGTATCATGCTCCCTCACATAAAACTAGAGTGCAAAGCTACAATAACCAAAAGAGTATGGTATTGGCATAAAAACAGATATGTAGATCAATGGAATATAATAAAGAGCCCAGAAATAAAACCTTACTTATATGGTCAATTAATCTACAACAAAGGAGGCTAGGATATACAAGCAGGTAAAGACCATCTCTTTAATAAATGGTGTTGGGAAAAGTAGACAGATACTTGCAAAAATATTTGGACTACTTTATTACATTCTATATAAAAATAAGCTCGAAATGGATTAAAGACTTGAAGCCATAAAACTCCTAGAAGAAAACATAGACAATATATTCTTTGACATCAACACACACACACACACACACACACACACACACATACAGGAATATTATTCAGTAATATCTTTTTGGATATGTTTCCTTGGGCAAGGGGAACAAAGAAAAAAAATAAATGAGACTATATCAAACTAAAAAGTTTTTGCACAGCAAAGGAAACCATCAACAGAATGAAAAGACACCTTGAGTAGGAAAAGGTGTTTACCAATGATACATCTGATAAGGGGTTCATATCCAAGATATGTAAGGAACTCATACAACTGAACACACACAAAAAATAAACAACCCAATTTAAAAATGAGCAGCAGACCCGAATAGATATTTCTCCAAAGCAGATACATGAAGGTGGCCAACAGACATATGAAAAGATGCTTACTATCATAATCATCAGGGAAATGCAAATTAAAACCACAGTGAAATATCACCTCACACCTTAGGAGATCAAGCTCCTAGCAAGTGTTTGATTTGTCCTCAGCAAAACACGGCTTCCGTATGTTCTTTGGCCTCAGAGGAGTAGAAGATGGGGTGGGTGGGGAGTTCTGTGGGCGATCATGAATAAATCAACAAATAAGTGCTGGTGAGAATGCAGAGAAAAAGAACCCTCATACATGGTTGGTGGGATTACAAATTAGTACAGCCACTATGAAAAACAGTATGAAGGCTCCTAAAAAAATAAAAAAATAGAGCTGCCATAAAATTCAGCAATTCCATTTCTGGGGGTTTATCTGAAGGAAGCAAAAACACTAATTTGAAAAGATATATGCATCCCTATGTTCATTGCGGAATTACTACTTATAGCCAAGATATGAAAGCAACCTAGATTTCTATCAATAGACGGATAAATAAAGAAGGTGTGGTATGTATATACAATGGGATAAGTTAAATAAATCAGGCAGAGAAAGACAAATACTGTATGATTTTACTTGTATGTGGAATCTAAAACAAAACAAAACAAAACAGAAACAGACCCATAGATATAGAGAACAAACTGATAGTTGCCAAAGGAAAGGGGAGTGGGGGGATGGGAGAAAAATAAAATAACTCAGACATTTTAAAAAAGAAGCAATACAATAATCACATTAATAACAGACTTTTTAGCAATGGATGGAAGACAACAATGGAATGATATCTTACAATGATGAGAGGAAATACTTTTGAATAAGGATTCTAAAACCCAGCCAACTTCATTAAAGTATGAGGGTTTTAAAAAATAAAGTATTTTTAGATATAATAGCCCCAAACTGGAAACAACCTAAGCATCCATCAACAAGTTAATGGAGACACAAATGGTGGTATATTCACTCAAAGGAACACTACCCAACAGTAAAAAGTAACAATGTCCTGATACACATAACAACAGGGAGGAGTCCAATGACATATGCTGAGGGCAAGCAACTTGACACAAAAGATCACATACTGCATGGTTTATATAAAATTCTAGAAAAAAAAAACAACCTAATCTACAGTGATAGAAGATAGATCAGTGATTTGGAGGGTATGGGGAGAGAAGGTGGGGATAGGAAAGCTCACAAGGGAAATTTCTTGGGGAAATAGAATGGAAATGTTCTATAGGTGAGATGGTGGTTGCAAGACTTGTCAAAGCTCAAACTCTACAATAGATACCTGTTTCTTTTCAGTGTATGTAGGTTATGCTTTAATAAAAAATGAATACAATTGTTTGTTTTTTAAGTAGATTTTTTATTAACTTTAGAGGGAAATGGGGTGATAGATAGAAACACCAATGATGAGAGAGAAACTGGATTGGCTGCCTCCCCCTACCTGGAATTGAACCTTGACCTCCTGGTTTACAGGTTGACGTTCAACCACTGAGCTATGGCCAGCTGGACTGAATACAATTGTTTTTTAATTCACATAGTCATGCATGATTATTTATACAAAAAAGATTTAGTTATCAACTCAAACTAAAATCCCATATTATTCCCACTTGAGAAGTTAGCTGATGGACATGAAGTACACATGAGCTAAAGAGGCTGTAATTAGCGATTGACTAGAAGATGTTTGTAAGAAATATCAGCTTTAATATTACCTTAAAAACTTAAGAGGGACCCCTAGAGCGGCAGTTCTCAAACATTAGCAAGTGTCAGATTCCTCTGGGGGGCTTATTAAAACACAGATTGTTGGGCACCACCCTTGAATTTCTGATTTAACGGGTCTGGGGTAGGGCCCAAGAATTTGCATATCTAATAGGTTCCCAGGTGGTGCTGCTGCTTCGGGGTCAGGACCATAATTTGAGGACTACGAGAGAGCAATGGAAATAGGAGAGAGACCAATGGAGAGAGAAAAATAGAATCTTAAAAAAGTTTTCGGTTGGCCACAGCAAGTTTTGAATCCAGGTTTCACTGCTTCCAGCAGTGAGACCCCTGGACACTTACCTTCTTGGAGTGTCTGGTTCATTCTTTGAGTCTCAGGGTCATTGTAAGAATTAAAGGTGATGAACATAAAGCTCCTAGCAGAGTCCCTGGTACAGGGCATGCGTTTATCCCAAGGTAGTGGCTATGGTATGGGATTGCAGATTAAGCTCCTAGCAAGTGTTTGACTTGCCTCCAACAAAACACAGTTTCAGCGTGCTCTTGGGTCTCAGATCTGTGTGAGTGGAAGGTGGGGGTTGGCCGGGGAGTTCTGGAGGCAAAAAGTGAGGGACGGTGCATGAAAGATGGCAATTGCCAATCAACCACCCAGCCAGTATTGTCCCCTACACCTTCCATTCAAAGACGGCCACCTATCTCAGCAGGGCCCCTTACCTCTCCATTCATACTAACAGGTCACATACCTGAATGTTCCGTTTCTCAGCTGCCTGCGTGTCTCCACTTCTGAGCTTATTTGCCTAAGTCTTTGTGGAATTCCCTTAGGTGACTTTTAAGGCTGGGAAAACTCATCAGCCAGAAGCCAATCTCTCTAGGCTGCAAGAACCTCTCTGGAGACCACGCTGAAAAGTGAAGGTGTGGGTCCCTCAAGAGGCTTGGGTGTGAGATAAATCAGTCAGCGAAGAGCAAGCACAGCAGGGACTCCAGGCATTTACCTGCTGTCCTCGGGGGCATCTGCCTGCCAGAAGCTGGGCACCTCACTGGTTCTCAGAAGCCATGGCTCCTCAGGCCCAGGCAATCCCACCTCTGCCCGCTCTTCTTCTCTAAGGGGAGAAAGCCTTCATTCAGCAGCAAATGACATCAGCTGGATGCTGACTAGCTTCTCTGCAACACCCACTCCTTCCCCACCCTGTGACTTGCACATCTGGTCCCACTCACTGTGCTTGTTACAGGAACAAGATATTCCACCGCCTTTGTTTCACCTGGAGACTCAGGAGACAGGGACCTGGAGTTCCTTCAGCCACCAGGCAGCACGGGGCCTTGCTTCAGCTTTTACATAAATTGTGCTGCTTCTTCACGTTTCCTCCCAAAAGGCAGGCCGGGAGAGCAGAGGGTCACAGACTCTCATCCCTCCCAGGGCCACAGGGGTCGGATTGCTCTGGCCCTAGAGGGGGCCCATTTGCAGTCCCCTGTGGTAGGGAGCTGGCAGGGGTCACTCCAGACCACCTCTTCCCAAGGGGACTGTCCCTGCCTCTCCTCCAAGGACTCTAGGAGGGCCCTTACCAGTCCCACCCATAGAAACTGTTTCCACCAGACCTAAGGCCTGTATGACATTTTCCAGACTGGGCAAAATCTGTTGTCGCCGTAAGAAACATTCAAATGTTTGTGAGTTTATTTGAGCCTAACTGTCGGCAATTGCTGGGATGCAAAAATCTCAATGGATTGAGATAATGCTCCAGAGAATGTCAGTTTTGCAGTTTATTTTATACTTTTTTTTTTTATTACAATCAAAAGTGAAGACGGCCCTAGCTGGTTTGGCTCAGTAGATAGAGCGTCGGCCTGCGGACTGAAGGGTCCCAGGTTCGATTCTGGTCAAGGGCATGTACCTTGGTTGCGGGCACATCCCCAGTGGGGTGTGTGCAGGAGGCAGCTAATCGATGTTTCTCTCACATTGATGTTTCTAAGTCTCTATCCCTCTCTCTTACTCTCTGTAAAAAAAAATCAATAAAATATATTTTTTTAAAAAGTGAAGATGCAAGTGGGTTACATGAAATTCATTGGTGATAGAGAAGGGAGGTGGGAGAAAGCAAAGCGGGGAAACCTCTGGGATTGGATAGAAAGTACAATGACAGACATATGCTTCTTTTACTGGTACATAGGTGGGTATAGGGTAGTTAATAGTCAACAGCTAACTCAATGACAATGAGGGGGTCTGTAGTCTCCACAGAGCGGTGCCTGTGCTTTGAGGGGTCCGGAAAAAGGGAAATTACTTTGACATTCCAATGATATGTTACGGTAGATGGGAAAAGACAATAGATAGGCTCAGTTAAGGCAAAGATTGACCTTTGCCAGGGAAGATACGGGCCTAGGACATGACTACTCACCATAGACTGTTTTTATTTAAATTTTTAACTTCAGACCATCCTTTGTGGTTACTTTAGGTCTCTGAGTTTGCAAGGCTGCCCCGGAGGCCTCCCCTGACCCAGTCAGGGTAGCAGGTGGCCCCTTTGTCTCTCTCCCTGAGATGAGGGGCCATTTCCTGCTTTACCACCATATCCCGAGAGCCTAGTGCAAGGCAGATGAGGAATAAACAAAGGTTTGTAGAGTTACTGCTTGTCCTGAGGTCTGGTGAGGGAGGGCCTCCCCGCAGCAGAAAGCCCCAGTTCTCTGCACACTCTGTGGAAGGCAGGGCAGAAGGACTTGGACTGCCAGTGATGCCGTGAGCGACCAGCAATCTTTCTTTTCAAAACTTCAAATTGAACGAAAACATTGGTGAGTTAATCAATAAGATATTGGTCCATATACTCTCCCGCCATTTATCAAATGCTGTTTGATGTGTTAAAATCAATGGAGATGTGCCCTTTCAAAAGCTTTTATTACATAGTGTTTTGTTTCCAATAAGTGGTTTCACCCACGATTAGAATAACAATTGTGACCTTTCCTTATGAGTGCTGAGCCCTTGGCCAGGCTTGTTCCATTGAACTCTCTCTTAACAACTTCTCAAGGGAGAAGGTGTCCGTGAATTCCCACTGGTATAAGGATGATGAAGAGGAGGTCCGTAGAGGTTAGGTTCCTTCCCAAGGCCACACAGCCAGCAAGAAGACGGTGGGTTTGAACCCAAACACGTTTCTTTCTGAACCATTAGGTCTTTGTTTTCTAATTGAGGAACATAGTATTTACTTCTTAAGGTGATGTTGAGCATTAAGTCAGGTAGTGTTTGAAAAGAATTTGGCTCAGTGGTTCTCCAACTGTGGTCCTATCAGAACCGCCTGGTAAACCTGCTTAAAACACGGAGGCCAGTTCCCTGGCTACTTGAGGGATCCTGGGCCTCTGTGTGCCTTATCAGCTCCCAGGGGATTCTGATACCCATCAAAAGTGAGAACCATCCTTGCAGCACCTCATACAGGGTGGGCAAAAAGTAGGTTTACAGCTGTGAGTACCCCAAACACAGAGTTTATTCTTGCATTATTATTTATTAATGATCATATTATTTTCCATAGGAACAACTGCAGGCCTACTTTTGCCCCACCCTATAAACACAAAAACATGGAGGAGCTGGAAAACAGGCAAGTACAACATTCCCCTGAGGTCCAGGTGCAACGAGAGAGCAGAGGCTGGCCAAAGATGTTGGGCCAGAGAAAGCATCATGGTCCCCTCCGTGCCCCACCTTCTGCGGATGCTGCCCCCTGGACTTGGGAGGGCCAGGCCTCAGGAGCTGGCATTCGTAATGGCCATGACCACATGGCTGCCCTTGTGCCAACAGGGGCCCCAGGGCGGCCACGGGCAGCATGCCTCTGTGTGCGGGCCGCTGCGGGCTGCTCTTCTTGACTGTGCAGTTTGCCTGCTTGTGAGTCTGATTGAATGTTTCCCCACCAGACCCCCCTGAGGCTCCCTGGGCCAGGCAAGTCTTTTCCTCCTGCTGACGGAGGTGAGACCCCCAGACCCAGAGCCCCGACAGGGCCCTGAGTCAATGTTTGGTGCTACCCAGGCTGGGGTAGGAGCCATCAGGTTTGTCTCCACCTGGAGACTCAGAAGGAAGGGGACCTGGAAGTTCCTTCAGCCACACGCAGCACTGGGCCTTGCTTTCGTTTTTATGAAATTGTGAGTCTTCACTTTTGCTCTCAGAAGGCAGGTGAGGAGAGCAGGAGGTCACAAACCCTCATTCCTCCCAGAGCTACAGGGATCAAACTGCTCTGGCCCAGGAGGGGGCTCCCCACCCTCTCCCACCCTCTCCACCCCCTCACCCACACTCACGAGGAAGTAGGGAGCTGGCAGCGGTCACTCCAGGCCACCTCTTCCCAAGGGGCTGTCCCTGCTTCTCCTCCAAGCACCCCTGGACTGCCTTTGACAACTTCTTCCCATTGACCTTGCCTTCCACCCGACCTAAGGAGTGCCTGACCTTTAATAGACCTTGGAAATATTTTCGCATCAGCACATGTTGTCGACTTCATTCTTATTTATTTATTTATCTATTCCTACTTCATTGCATTTTGAATAGTAACATATTCGCATAGTTTGAAATTCAAGTAGTATGAAAAATTATGCAATGAGAAGGCTTGTTCACCTATGCTCAGTTCCCGTCGCTGCTACCCCCAGACAAGAAACCATTGGTGTGAACTTGTGTCTTCCAGTTTCTTGATTGCACTTAAAATCATATATGAAGATGTTTTCTTCCTCTTGCCTTTTTATCCAAACAGGAACATATAACTAAACTTGGATGCACATTTTTCTTTTTCCTTCTGTTGGCCAACTTTCCATATCAATACAGACAGATGTTCTCATTTTTCCTGACTGCTAGCAGGTACCATCATGAATGTAGCCAAGTCCTGAGTGGAAGGCCATTTGGGTTGTTTACGATTACTTGTAACTACAAGCATGGCTCTTCTGATCTAGCTTGTACATGTGGTTTTGTGCCTGTGAGAACATATCAGAGTGATTTCCAAGTAGGTTGTTCAATGTATTAGAGTTCTTGTGTCATCATGTTCTTGGCAACCCTGTGTATTAGCAAATTGTTTAAAAAATCTTTCTCATTCAGGTAAGTACATAAAAATGTATTTTTACAGTTTTTAAATGGATTTCTTTTATTATAAGAACAAGCGAGCATATTTTCAAATATTTGTGAACCTTTTTTTCCTTTTTCTGTGAGCTGTCTTTTCATATCCTATCTTCATTTGAAATTGGGTTGTTAGTCATTTTTATTGATTTATAAAGATCTTTCTATACACTAAGGAAATTAATCTGGCCATATAACTGTTATAAATATTTCTCTCAGTTCCTTGTTTGCCTTTGACCTTTTTTTATTACACTTTCCTGACAAATTTTTCTCAAAACAGTATCTGCAGATATTATAAAAGTCTAAGTACTGCAAGTTGTCAAAGAGAAAACCACAGCCCCAAAAAGGCATCACTTGCTAAAAGTCCATGACACCAAATGTAGATTTAATACCTGATTTGATTGCAGTTTCAACCTCTCTCTGGAATATAATCTTAAACAACCAACCTGGGATTTTCTAGTCAAGCACCAGTCAGGTAAATTGTCACCTGGGCCCAAAGGAGGAAGAGGTGGTGTACATGACAAAACCCTTGCTATTCTCTTCCTCCCAAAAGAAGATGTTCCGGTCTAGAAATAATCGTTTATTTGCTTTTGCTAATCACTTCCCTGTCACATCCTTCTTCCTATAAAAAACTTCCATTTTGTCCAACCCCTAGGAGTGCCCTTCTAGTGGCTAGATGGGATGCTACCTGATTCACGAATCACTGAATAAAACGAATTAGATCTTCCCATAAGCAACTGTTTTTTTGTCACGTTTAGCTGTTTCACTGGCACTTGCCTCCACATATCTAAATAAACATATATCACTTTTCTTTATTGTATCAATTTTAGACATTTTCTATTGATCTTTGTCAATGATGTTGAAGATTTAGCATGCTATACCTTCTTCTCTTCCCTCTCCTCTATTTGCTCTTTCTCTATGTATATTATCCAGTTTTTGGTTAGGTCAATATTTAGTGTTTACATCCTTCGACTATATAAATATTGTTTATAACTGAGCTGAATAATTTATTGTGATTACATTTCCATTCCTGTACAGATCTTTCCTGGAGTTAACAATTGCCTCCGTTTTTTTTTGTTTGTTTTGTTTTGTTGTTGTTGTTCGCTTGAAATTGTTAGTTTTGGTAGGTCCAAAACACTTGAGTATTATCAGTTTCATGTTTCAACTTTAGAGGTTCAGAAGGAGTCACCCCAAGATGTGCCTCTGTGGTATGCAGATTGTTTTGAGTTAGTTAGTTTCTCTGAAGGCTCAGGAGAATCTTCTTTCCCCCCTTTAACTACCAGAAGAACCTGAATCAGGGGCGTTCCTCATACTAAGAGATGATCACAGATAACCTCTTTTGACCTACCTATAGGACAGACAAACTTCTACTTACCAAACTTCTGTTATCACCCTGAAATGACCTTTTGAAGCCCCCAAGGCGCATGACCTCATCCCTAGCTCAGCTGTCTTCAATCCCCCTTTCTGTCTCTGAACCTCTGTTGCAGGGAGGGTCTCTGACTTTCTCATGTATGTGGGGTTCCCATACATGTGTATGTATTAAATTTGGTTATTTTCTCTTACTAACGTCTCATCTCTATTGGATTGTCAGACCAGCCAGAAGAACCTTGAGGGAAGAGGAAAGCTTCTCCCTCCCCCACGTATATCTTTAATTTTTTTTACACTCTCAACTATAATGTAAAATCACTCTCAATAGAATCAAGCACCTCAAGGAATACATTTGTTTCTTGAAGAGAGCCATAGTCAATCTCCTGGATTGAACAGAGGTGAAAATTCAGGATCTTAGTTGTGCCTTTTGTGGATACACATATAATCGATCCTTTTGCTTTCAGTCTTCCTTGCCTTCTGGGACATTTGTGCTTCTGACTTCTGTGTCCCACAGAGGGATACGTCTTTGTGACACTTGAGTTTCCTTTTCCTACTCTGCTACATCAGTTACCACCCATATTCAACCACTTTTCCATTTTTCCCATCACTCAACTGCTCTTCCACTTTCTTCACTTTTGTGGATTTATACCTCTTTTATTCTTTTCTGAAAAACTGTAGACAATTTTGAAATGGACAAAAATATATGAGTGGATATTCTGGCCAGCCCACCCACTTAAGTTATCTTTGCTTTGGTTGTCTTTGATTAGGCTATTTTCCAACTTTGTAGAGACAGAAGTTAACTTGTAGAACTAACTGTAATGCATATATTTCTGGTCTATAGCTACACAATTGATTCCTGATCATGCCAGTGTGAATAGGTTTTATCCAGTAGAGAATATAAATTTCTGTAAACCAAATCTTCATTTAAACCAGTTGTAACATCTAATTGGTTGCCTAATTAATTAGTTAGTTAATTTAAAATCTTTGCTGTTCATTTTATATTTGTACTAGAGGCCCAGTGCACGAATTCATGGACAGGTGGGGTCCCTCGGCCTGGCCAGGGCCAGGCCGGGGGTGGGGGGGAGGAGGGTAGGGACTGTGGGAGGTTGGCCGGCCACAGGAGGCTGGCTGTGGGAGTGCACTGACCACCAGGGTGCAGCTCCTGCGTTGAGTGTCTGCACCCTGGTGGTTGTGCGCATCAGAGCTACCAGCCCATCATCCAGTCGTCTGGTCATAACGGTCGCTTAGGCTTTTATATATATAGATAAGGTTATGATTTCATCTTTAGAAAAACTATCTTATAACAATTTTGGAGTTCCTGTTGAGATGGACAATAGAGTCACCTGCAAGAACCAGGTAGCCTGTGAGCTGTGTGCCCAGAGAAGTATATACAGTTCATGAGCAGCTTAAGCCAAGGCACACTTTCTTTTTTTTTTTTTGGTGCTTATTGGTGAATCCTAAGTGTCAATAGAACTTCAACTTTGCTGACTCTATATCCTCCGTGTGTGTGTGTTTTTTTCCCTCCGCTCAAATAATTTTGTGTTTCAGTTTTGGCTCATTTACAGCCCATAAGTTATACCTCTTTTGTGATAGAAATGACTGGGAATTTGGCTTGATGGTCTGACTGTTGATGATTTCTGTAGATAAATGATAGATATGTGTTCTCTGCTGGGTGACAGATAATAGAGAATCTGGTTTATTAGTTGTTGTTTTTTCATTTGTTTGCTTATGTGTTTGTCTATTTTGAAAACAAATTAATTTAAGAATTCATGCCCACCAGGAAGGAGAACAGCTCTTTTTGTCTGTGCCACGTGACCTGTGGCTGAAATTGAAGAATTAAAGCTCTCAATGTGTGTGTGTGTGTGTGTGTGTGTGTGTGTGTGTATTTCCCTATGTCTGGAGGGTATAAAAAATTAGGTTGCTAAGTTTTTTAAATTAAAGGATCTTTGTTCTAATTGGTTTATAGGATAAATAAGTGCCTAAATAAAATTCTGAAAAGTAAGATAAATTCCTAATCATTAAAATGTGCTATAAAAATGTGCTAAAAATTGTTCTTTCTGAAGCTAATTTAGAAAATTTGTAAGAATCCAAGTTCACATAATGTAAATGTTAGGCACACAAGACCCACTTACTAATGTGGGTTTAATAAAAACAGCTTTGCCTTCTCTGATTTATCACTGTTAAGTATAATACAAGCAGATTGGAAGTGAAGACTTACAACTGTCATTATTTGAGGTGATATAATCATTTACCTAGGAAAAATCACAGTCAACACACAATCTGTTAGAACTGATGAAAGTTCAGAAAGTTTGCCAGATATCAGAGCCAAGTATAAAATGAATAGCATTGCCTTATATTAGCCATACTTACTAGAAAATATAATTAAAAAGAAGAAATTGTTCACAAGAGCAAGAAATCTATAGAGTATAGGGATTAACAGAAACAAAAACATACAAGATCTATATGGAGAAAAAATTTTTTAAAATTACCTTTTACCCCTCATTCTTATATTAAAGAGACCTTTTTAAACAGAATTTCTCTTTCACTCCTAGCATGCAATGTGCCTAACAGAATTCCATTATTGAAAAAATGTGAGGAAAAGCATATGTGGTGATTAATCAACAGTAGGAACCACACCTGGGGAGGGGCGCTGGCATGGGTCCCACAGCAAAGATGGGGACCAGCTAATTTTGCTGGAGCCTTGGGTAAGGGCTGAGGCCACCCATTTGGTCCCCTTCTTGGCCTTAACTCCAGATGCTGGGATGGAGCAGGAAGGAGATTTCCTATGGAGAAATCTTAAAACCTCTATTAAAAGACATCGGTAAATATAGTTTTATAGTTGTGAGTATGCTAAACACAGGGTTAATAAAGCTATTGTAATAATTATAACCTGCATTTTTTTCCCCTTATGAATTACTGTATGCCTACTTTTGCCCACCCCTGTATAAGATGATTGAATAAAAAGGGAGATGCTTGGATTAGATAACTTAACAATCTAAAGTTTTCTCATCACCACAAGTTCATCCATAAATTCAATGTGCTCCGAAACAAAATTCCAATATTTTTTTTTGGGGGGGGGGGAGTTAAGAGGAAACATGATAGAATTGTTCTAAAAATTATATGGAAGGATAAAAGTCCATGGGTAGTTTAGTCTAAGATTAGAGGGTGATAATTTGTTTTTAACAATATTAAGATATACCACAATGTCAAAGTAATAAATATACTGTGGTATTAACCCCAGTATAGACAGATAGACCAAAGGAGCAGAGTAAAGTTCAGAGACAGACCCCATTGCTTATGGGGAGTTACTGTACAACAGAACTGACACCACAATCCATTGATTTGTCTATAATTCTTTGTTGAGCACTATTAATTGTTTAAGGGTATAAGTTCTGTTTTAATCATATCTCTCAGATTTATATGTAATCATTTAAAAACTTTTCATCTTGATATAATTATAGACTCACAAAAAGCTGTGGAGGCTACAGAGAGGTCCCATGTACCTACCACCCAGCTTCCTCCAATGGTGACATCTTCTATAACTATAGAGCATTTTTAAATCCAGAAAATCGATTGGCACAATGAATACAATTGAGTACAAGTCTTACTCAGCTTTCACCATTTTGTATGCCTTCATTTTTTGTGTGTCTTTGTGTACAATTCTATGGTATTTAGTCACCTGTATAGGTTCATGTAACCACCAGCGCAATCAAGATATGCACTGTTCTGTCCCCACAAAGGAGCTCCCTCATTATTCTGCCCCTTTATAGTCATAACCTCCTGCCCTTCCCTAACGCCTGGCAAACACTGAAGTGTCCTCCATCTCTCTAATTTTGTCATTTAGGTAACGTCATATAGATGGAATCAAATCGTGTGCAACTTTTGAGATTGGCTTTTTTCACGTAAGATCCATCCAAATTATTGTAAATGTCAATAGTTTGTTCCTTTGATTGTTGAATAGTATTCCATTGTATGAATGTACTCCAGTTAATTTAACCTTTCATCTGTTGAAAGACATTTAGATTTTTTTTTTGTCTTTGGTTATTACAAATAAAACAGCTATGGAAATTCATGCACAGTTTTTATGAGAATATAAGGTTTCATTTCTCTGGGAAAAAATACCCAGGAGTGGTATCGTGGTTGTATGAAAAGTGTATATTTAATTTTAAGAAACTGCCAGGCCCATTTCTAAACTGGCCCTACCATTTAATATTCCCACCCAAAATGTATGTGTGACCTAGTATTATCAGATACTTGGTATTATCAGATTTTAATTTTAGCCATTCTAACAGGTCTGTTGTGGTATATTATTATGATTTAATTTGCATTTTTTCAATGGCTAATGATGTTGAACATAACTTAATATGTTTATTTACTATCCTTATATCGTCATTGGTCAAGTGTTTATTCAAGTTTTTTGCCCATTTTATAACTGGATTGTTTGTTTTCTGACTGTTGAATTTAGAGAGTTCTTTTCATGTTTTATATAGAAGTCCTCTGTCAGTTATGTGATTTGCAAATATTTTCTCCCGTGTAGTCTTTTCCTTATTAATTTCTGACTATTTTGCCATTTCCGTTTTTAATTTACTGTTTGATCCATAAGTTTTTAAAGAGAGTTAATGGGCCACAAAAAGAATTGGAATTTAATAACACAGCATCAGCCAGGAGAGAAGTTTATCGAGGGCTGATGGGGAAGGCATGTTGCTTAGGGAGGGCTTTTAGCTGAGTCTTGAAGAATAGGTAGTGATTACAGCAACCTTGAGGATTATCAGTTAGGAGCTATAAAATGGTGAGAGTCCTAAGGTGCAAAATAGCAGAGACTTTCTTAAGACATCCCAAGCATGATCTTGATACTCCAAATTAGGTGATGCAGTGCCCATCTCATCCGAAGGGCAGCGCCCGCTCAGAGGTGGCCTGCTTTGTGGACCAAAGGTCTCCACTTATTGCTGCGTGGCAGGAAGATTTCTTAACAAACACAGTCTGGAGGTCTCCTGAGAAGGGCCATAAATGAAAACGTGGCCAAGGTTGGGCTGATAACCACAGTGTGTGAAGTGCAGGCTATCAATTAATGTAATTGCACAGTCCGATAACTCCGAGGACACAGGGCAAAGTGAGGAGGATGGAGGATGAGGAGAACCGCATGAGACGAGGTCCCACCGGCTGGAGGAAGTCTGATGAAGGCCATGTGCTGATCAATAAGAAAGAACTCCTGGGATGTGCATCCTGACTCGGCCCTTCCCTGCCAAGATCATAGCAGCACCAAACCAATCACAATTGAGCAGGATTCGTTATAAAAGAGTCAGCCAACGAGGGCTTCTTGGAGAAAGGGCTTTTGAGCAGGCTCAGGAGATTTTGCTAGAAAGGGAAGAACTGGGCATTGTAGGGAGGGGCGATGAGAACAGTAGAGAAGTGCAGGAACCGTTGCATTCACTTCAGGAGACAAGCCTGGCGCAGGCAGAAAGGGATGTCCAACAGCTTCCGGGGAGGGACTGCTTAAGGAGGCCTTGAACCCCAAAATGCGGAGGGCAGGCAGATGCTACAGGACAGGACTGCCAGGGCCCCCTGTGGCAAAGGCGGTTCCCCACACCCTCTAGCCCCCACTCTTGTCCTGGTGTCTGAGATGTCAAGGAGGTCTAGGGTCATTTCTTCAGATGAAGACATTGCCTCCTTCAGGTTCTTCTTTCAGAAACAAAATTAAGCTCTTTCTTCGCTCTCATATGCCACCCACACAATGGACCAGCCCCAAGTGCATCGCCTGGGGCTATGTCTGCTAGAAATGTCCCCTCTTACCTTTCCCCATATCGCCCAGCTTGCCCAGCCCACCCCGCGCCCCACACTGCTCTCTCTCTATGCCAGGAGCCCCTGGAGCACTGGCCGAGGGTCTGAGGCACTCATTTGGGCCCCAAACCTGATGTGACATTTCCTGTGTGAATGGCCCAGCCATGGCCCTGGCCCGATCAGGTGATCGGTCTACATTGATGGAGGAATGAAGACAACAGGGGACATCTCAATCCACTAAGGCCATTTTGAAACTGGGATCTGATATTGCCTCACCTATTTAAAGTCACTGGTAGCTTTTTAGGTGTTTTTAGATGAGAACAACAGAACTTCTCTCACTTCAGGAGGCCAGAAGCCCAGAAGCCCAAATTCCCATACATCTGCAGGTAGATTTGACCAGGTTCAAAGTGAAACTTCTGGGGAGACCACTTCATAGGTGGTGCTGCATAGAGGCACAAAGGTCTGGCTGCCTCTCCATGCTGCGCCCACTCCCAGTGCAGGTGGAACTGGAAGCAATCTCGCTGGTGCCGTCCCAAAGCCAAGTCCTCGCTGCCACTATTTCCAAAGCATTGAATCTGCATTACCCACCTGCTTCCCATGCTTCTTTCCAAATCTCTTCCCTCTGGTGCCTCCAATTGAGAGAAACTTGGTCTCACACCGGGAGCCTAGATGCAGGGTAGGCCGGGAAAGCTAGTTTTCCTTCTATGAATACCTTGGAGAGAAGGAATTCCTAGCGGAGGACACTCCCCACACATGGGAGAGTGGCTCACAAGAGGACAGACAGTCACATATGTGACACATGTCCACTAGGATTGCCTAAGACAAAGATAAGACTGAGAGTTAAATGTGAGGAGTTCAAACAGGGCCTCCGATGGGGGACCATGGTGTCAGGGAAAGGACCCGTTTGGCCCAGACATCACATGCATGAAGGGCTTTTCAACTTTTGACATCGTCACCAAATGAAGCGACCAGTGAAGGTCGCAGAGAGACAGTCACGGGACGGAATGAAGTTCATTCTCCAGCTTCAAACCTGTGCAATGTGATCGGACTAGACTGCCTCGGGCACACGACACACGCATACATTTTATAAATCCCATAATTATCTTGGAATTAACACAACATAATTACATTACAGGGTATGTTTGTGTGCTAAACGGTTTAATTTGTTACAGGCAACCATTTGAAATAAAGCACACGTTTTGTTATTCCGATCTGGCATTTCTTTCTAGGGGACATCTCAGAAAGGGGGAATGGCCTTGAGATGCTCAGAACTCAGAGAAGGGGGAGGGGGGGTTGTGGGCTGTGGAGGCAGGAAGAGCACCCCAAGACCATCTTTGGAGGGGAAATGGACGTGGCATCGTTGGTAAGTGCCCTCCCCAGAGCAAATGAATTCCTTTATCCAAAGGGCTTTGCAAAGTCATCTCTGTCCTTGTCTCAAAGCTCCCTGAGAAGGAAGCCCTTCCCGTGACAAGGGGGGTGGAGGGGGGATGCGCAGGTTCCCACCACCTGTGCAGACCCTGCCCTGCATCCCCAGCTCCCAGTGGGCTGTGGGGCTGGTGGGGTTGAGCTGGTGAAGCCCCTGGGAACTCAGGGCTGGAAAGACCCAGATCTGCAGGTGGGGATATGAGGAGAGCTCCTGTCAGTGTGGGTGTGGATAGGGAACACTGAGGAGAATTAAGCAGACTGTAAGTGCAGTGCAGCCTTGAGCTGTTTAATTTGCACCTGAAGGAACAGCCTGGAGGTCCTAATTAACCGAGACAGAGGTTACACATTAGGGCTTCCAGAGAGGTGCTTGAGGTCAGCCTTGTCAGGGTTTCCTTGTGGGAGGGTTTTGGAGGTGGCCCAGCCAATGACGTTGATGGGGACTTGGGGATTTAGGGTCCGAAGTCCATCCTCCTACCAGCCCTGGAATGGAGGGTCACTGTGTTGGGCCCCAGACTCAGGGTCCTGTGTGTGTTGGTGGCCAGGGTGGCAGAGACCCTACACTGGGCGGTCAGAGAGGCCCTGCTCTAGCCCCTCCCTCTGTCAGGGGGTCACTGGGGGCCTCCTGCCCTGGCCAAGCCAGCCCTCCTCATTTCCGTTAGACGCTTCCTGCTGTCCTTGAGCCTCAACTCCTCCTCCGCTTCTGTCACCCACACCATGAAATTCAGGTTGATCCCACCCCTGAGGTGCCTCTCACATCTGTGCTGTTTTTATTTTTGTTTGTTTTTAAACTCACATGTAACTTGGCTTGTTATATGCCTGCCATTGTTCAAATCTCTTGGCAAATAAAATGTACCGAGTATCTATTCTAAATTACTTACATGTATTAGATTCATTTAATTCTCACAGAGTCTGTGAGGAATTGTTAGCCCCGATTTACAGATGAGTAAACTGAGGCACAGGGGACACATGACTTGCCTTATCCTCACAGAGCCAGGAAGTAGCAGAGTTGGGATGCGAACCCAGGCCACGTAGCTCCAGAACTTGGACGCTCAGCCACCCGCCTCCCCTCAGGGGACTGGCCACCGCCCGAGGCTCAGTCTTGGCACTTCCTGCCTGAGTTGCTGCACATGGCGGTCCTAGGTTTTGAAAATCTGAAGTTATGTGATGTAAACATATTAATAAGTCTTTGTGTGGAGTACATTTTGAAATACTGTAAGTCTTCAGTTAAAAAAGAAAAAAAGTCAACAAACCTTTCCAAGTTGGCAGGCCCAGGGAACTGCAGGTACAGTGAGCTGAGTCCACAGCCCGGGGCATCGGGCCAGCGGGTCAGTGCTGTGGGCACCACGGGATGCTGCCACGCTTTGGACATTCAGTGAGTCCATGACGAGTGCCCGGTTCTGTTGTCAGGCACTGATGTTGTAATTGAAAATCTTTTTTATACCCTGTAACAATGGCGTCCCAGTGACAGCTAAGTGGTGGAGCCTGCAGTCGTGTTCCAGAAAGGAAGCTGACATCAATCGCTTGTGACCGGAGGGGAGAGGTGCTCAGATGCCACAAAGAAGGCTGAGCGAGCTGGTCCGTGCTGCTGCCGTGTTCAGGAGCAAGCCCCCTGCACAATGCTGGAGACGCTGCGGAGCCGTCGGAAAGCCGCCTTCAGCCAGAAGTCTGCCTCCGTGGCTATAGATTTAGGCACAATAAGAAACATCCCTCCCACTTTACATGTCCTGCTTTGGGAAGATTAGCCTCATAGGAAGCGAATTTTGAATTTAATGGGACTGCCCTGTGCTAAGCTCCAACTGGTATTCTTTGCTATTTTTCCTTCTTACCACGGAGAGAACAGTGGCCAGATTAGTTTTGCTGAAAGGCTGATCATGCCACTCTCCTGCTCAAAAACCTCCTGTGGCTCCCACTGCCCACTGCAACAGGTCCTGCTATTCAAGCCATTCGATCAGAGTGCGGCTGAGTCTCCCATTGGGGCCAGAGGCCCCCGGGGGGGGGAGCCGAGACTCTGACATGGCGTGCACACGCACACTAACACGGCCACACAGCTGAGAACCTGACTGTTGAGGGAGGTACTGGGGTGGTCTGATGGGGGGTCTCAATACCTGGGATGCGGTGGGAACTCCTGAATGCCCAACAGGTGAGGCACTAGCTCAGTGCTGGCACCTAATAGGTCTTCATTAACCATTGTGGGATGAATGAATGGATGAATGGATGAATGAATGAATGGTTGTTACAAGAGTCTTTGCCTTTGAGTTCTCTACGCGCAGGGACAGAGACCAGGGCCCTAAAGGCAAAGGGGCCTCCCAAATCTTGGGCAATTCTGAGTTTTCATTTCCTTGGTCTCCGCTAGGGAAACAACCTTAATAATGAAAAACATTAAATATTTCTTCCGTTTGTCTAGAGCGGGGTTTCTCCACCTTACCGCTGGTGACATATGGGCTGGGTAATTCCTTGTGGGGGGCTGTCTGGGCATTGCAGGGTGTTCGGGAGTATCCCTGCCTCTGCTTAGCAGCTTGGGTGGGGGGCACTACTGGCATCTAGTGGGCAGAGGCCTGGAATGCCAGTAGAGGCCCCCATCCCAGTTATAAATGAAAGGTCTCTAGACATCGCCAAATGCCCCTGGACGGAGGCTGGATCACCCTCAGGTTAGAAACACTAGTTTAGGGCAGCGATTCTCAACTCCGGTGGCCTATTAGAATTACCTGGGAGCTTAACAACAACAAAAGATGCCCGTGTCTCACCTTGACACACTCTGATGTAATTGTTTCTGGGGCGTGGCCTGGATTAGGGAATTCTGAAAACTCCCCAGGTGCTTCTCATGTTTAGCCAGGTCTGAGTGACACTGGTCTAGTGCTCGGCTGGTGGGTGGATCATTATGGCGGTTTGCTGACTGGAGAAGTGAGGTCCAGAGGGGTGTGGTGTTGCCCTGTAAGTGGTAGCATTGGGATTTGAACTCAGCTCATCAGACTCCTAACCCAGTACTGGTTCCAAGAGGCAGTGCACAGCCTGGACAGACTTGATATTGAGGGGGGTCCTCCATGTAAGTCTCCCCTTTTCCAGGGGTTTCCCCTACCCATGGTCTCCCACCTCCTCACCCACACTTCAGTTTCCCTGTGTTTCTCTATACAAAGGCACAGCAAGCCATCGCTGCACTTGAGTATGAACATGAGTTGCTTTCCCTCTTCTAGGGGAATTTGCGAGTTATGACTCTTCTATAACAGTGGGGGGATGTAGTAGAGGTTAAAGGTGGGATAGATGGTGATGGAAGGAGCCTTGACTTTGGGTGGTGAACACACAATACAATATACAGATGATGTACTATTGAACTATATACTTCTGGAACCTATATAATTTTATTAACCAATGTCACCCCAATAAATTTAATAAAAATTAAATGTGTATATAATAGTGAAAAGGAAGGCTTTACATCAGCCCATAGGTGAGGTGGGGATGGTTTTGGGAGGGTACATGACACCTTTAAAATCCAATCAAATAGGTAATTGCCTCTGGTTAAGGATCACCTCATTCTAGCTGTTTCCCAGCTGCAACCCAGTTCCATTTCATCCACAAGTAATGTTAGAGCATCTCCTGTGTGCACACAGAGTTAGAGATCTCTGCTGGTGGGGTCCCCTTCACTAGGCTCTAAGTGCCCACGGTGGAGAGCACCTTCTCCGGCTTCTGGGGCACCCACTGCACTGTGGCTCTGAGTGGACACGGAGTGTGGGAGGCACACAGATGACAGCCCACACACCCCAGACCCCAGCCAGCGCCCTGAGGAAAGATCACACAGGTGCACCATCATGACTAAACCTTCAGGTCTGTGGCGGAACTCCCCACTTCTGGCGGGGGTGGCACCAGAGGAAGCCCACTTCCGAAGCCCCAGAGAAACAGTGAGCACAGTGGGGTTTCGAAGCTTCTCCAAAGAGACGTCTTGAGCAGAGAGCACTTTTATTGGGATGGTTGTGTTCGAAGAAAAGGGAAAGGGACAAGGCCAAGAGACAGGCTGCTAACCGATACCTGGAGGTGGCTGGACGTTTCTGCCCCATGCTGTGCAGAGCGGGGACCCTGGCCCGCATGCCCATGCCACTCATTCCCCGAGACCGAGGTCTGCCCGCTTCAGTGCACCTTCTTGAACACTTGCTTGCAGACCACACCCTCCACTCTCATCTCCTGAAACAAACACAGATGCTTGTCATTGGCCAGACGAAGGCCACACGAGGGGTCAGTACAGCTAGGGGCAGCAACTTAGAAAATACCCAGTGGCTGCTATTCTTCCCAAGAGTTGGTTTGAACTACCCAATTCCTTGGAGAGTTGGTTGAACTGGATCAGTGTCCATGAGGCTACAGCCTGTGAACAGAGCTGGTTGGGAAACTGATGTGGCTCCGAGCTGACCAACAAGACCGACCCTGTGATGCTCCCACTGCCTCCCTAATGGGCCAAAAGACTCTTAAGAACCTCAGGCCTAAACCCAGGACAGGGTCTGTGCCCAGCCTTGGAAGAAATCAGGTCCAGACACAAGACTCGACCCTTCAAAGGGCTCAACAGGTTGCCACAGACTCGGGTGGCAAACTAGCACGCTGGTTGCAAGCTTTACTTGCATGCTGGAGTTAGCTGGGGAGTCTGAAAAATGCCTGGGCCCAGGTTAGACCAGTTCTATCAGCATCTCAGTGGGTGGGGTACTGAAGTTGCTATTATTAAACACTCCCAGGTAGTACTGAAATATCGCCAAGAAAGCCATGCCCTGCCTACAGGGCAGCCCTGCTGATGGCTGCCAGGGGGAATGGCAGCACAGTGTTGCCACCCCTCCCAAGGGTTTTTTTTTGAAGGCTAGAGGCCTGTGGCCCCCAGTTTGCACCCTCTGTCACGGAGCCACAGAACCATTGGGCTGAAAGGCCCGTGGAGATCACTCAGCTGCCCTCACTTCTGCAGCTGAGGAAGTAAGGCCCAGGGAGGAGATGCTCAAGGTCGGGCACTGCAGCCTGGCTCTCCGTATCGTCCTAAGCCGCCTCTGAAAAGAATGCCCTCGCGCCTCTTCGCCCGTACCCGTCCCAAAGCTCTAGCAGACCCTGATCTCTGCAGAACCCCTATGTGGTAGGATGCATTTTGCAGATGAGCTGGAGGAAAGAAGGTACCTACTCAAAGGCACCCAGTGAGTCAGGACTAGAACCCAGGTCACCTGGACCAGCGTCCTTTCTTAGAAGGTAGATGGATGGGGAAGTCCAAGGGCACAGGAGTGATGAGAGGTCTCCTCTCCGAGGAAACGTCTAGCCCTCTGGATGCTAAGGTCCCTTCTCTGGGTTTGTGGGTGCTTTTTCCAGGCAATGCATGGAGCAGAAGTGGCTTTGTCCAGAGGTCCCAGGCTGGAGGGCAGGGTGAGTGGGGCCCACAGCTGAGCTGAGAAAGGCGTCTCCTCCCCAACCTGGATTGTTGAGATCATGTCTTCGAGAAGCTTAGAGAACTGTCCTAGGTGCTTGCCTGCCACAGTTGGCATGGTGAAAACAGACATTACTTGGGAGTACATTTAGTTCTGCCACTTTCTAGCTGTGTGACTTGGAGGTGAGCCTCTATGCCCTCATCTTGAAAATAGGAACCACAGCAGGACCTGTCCCACCCTCTCCCCAGGAACCCACCAGGTGCAGCTCGTCACCCTCAATCCACTGGGTCCAGCCGCGTCCTTCCTTCTCACCCTTCTGCACGCACTGGAGCTTGTCCCCGTCCCAGCTCACCGTGGTCTGCCAAGCAAACAAACAGTTTATGTCAGTCTTGAGCTAGCACCCCCCTGAGGGCTGGAGGAAAGGCAGCCCCAATGGATCATCCAGTCAATTTCACAGAAAGTTTGCCGCCTAATACTCCCTATCCATCACGTGCTCTTATTAAAATATATAAATCAGCCCTAGCCAGTTTGGCTCAGTGGATAGAGTACTGGCCCGAGGACTGAAGGGTCTTGGGTTTGATTTCCAGTCAAGGGCAGGTACCTCAGATGCAGACTTGATCCCTGGCTCCTGGTCTGGGCGTGTGCAGGAGGCAACAGATTGATGTGTCTCTCTCACATCCATGTTTCTCTCTCTGTCTCTCCCCCTCCCTTCCACTCTCTAAAAATCAATGGAAAAAATCCTCGGGTAAGGATTAACAGCAACAACAAAAAATTAAAATAAAATTAAAATATGCAAATCAGTTTAAAAATTACATAGACCTTAACAAATTTCATTTAAAAGGGTAATTAGGAGAGAAAGTGTCATTGAGGCGGGGCTATGAGAGCCAAGGCTGAGAATGGGGCTGGAAGGGAGGAGGGGCTTCCGAGGGCTGAGTGCACACTGGGTGTGTGTGTGGGGGAGGGATTTGGGAGGAGGACGGTGAATTCTGCCCATCCCCAGAATTCATTCATTCATTCATTCATTCATTTGCAAGGTCTTGGGACACCAAAAAGACCACACTCCTGCCCCCAAAGAGCTGTTCATCTTACGGAGAACCCAGATATAAATACCAACTGCAGGCAGGAATGGCAGCTCCTGCAGGCACTCCCTGTGCGTCTCCAGATCCTCCTGACTGTCCATGTGGAACATGGATTAGCATCTCCGTTTCACAGATCTGGCTAAGAGACTTGCCAAGTTCACCCAGATGGGCAGTGGCCGTGCCAGGTCGGAACACAGACCTGCAGGGCCCTGACGTCCTCCTCCCCACTGAACTCACAGCTTCCCTAGTGGCCCAGGGTCACCAGTTACAGACCAAGGTGGCGGGAATCCAGATGAGCCTCAGGGAAGGGGATGCTCTGGGAGGAGGAGGCTCCAGGGCTGGGCCTTGAGCGACAGAAGAATGGAGCTGAAGCAGAGGAAGGGAGAGTGGGGAGCGGGCTGTTGAGAGACCACCTTGAGACAAAGGCCCAGAGACGAGACAGCACAGACGTGCTTAGGAAGCTCCGCGGGAGGTTCCCGGGGAGGGTGGGGAGAGAGAAGGAGGTCCCCTGTCCTGTCGGTGCTCGATACCCATCCGCACCCACCACCTTGAGCTCTCACATCTTCCCTGAGCACTTAGTACCCTGCCAGGCGCTGGGTGTGCGGAAGGGAAGACAGACCGCAGGAGGCCCAGCCTGTGTGGATGGGAGACATCATGGTTTTACTGGAGCAGCAAAGGGCCCACCCAGAAATATGGGCTCAGAGTGTTGGAATTTAGAGGTGAGACAACCCAGGAGCTGCTGGTCTAGGCTGGGGCCTGTGCACAGGTGCAGTGGGCATCTCCCCTACCTGCAGCCACCCGCCTCCCTCTGAACAGCCCTTCCACTGGGGCCTGCTTCTCCCCTGGAGCAGTTAGAACTGTCTGCCCCTGGTTCACTGTGTGACTCTGAGCAAGTCCCTTCTCTGGGCCCCAGTGTTCCCATCTGTCATGCGAGGGGGTCAGGGGCCCAGCTGTACAGCGGTAGGGTCTAGGGTTCTGGTGCTCCTGCCCTGGCTCAGCTGAGTCAGGACAGTCAGCAACAGCCTGATAAGGATTCAGGGGAGAAGGAGAAATCTGGGAATGGGTGTGGGGTGAGTGTGGCCCCTCCCTATAGGAGGACCACCTTCCCCTATAGGAGAGCTGGTAACCCATCTCTTTCCTGGGCTTGCTGATCACTACTGCCCTCTGCTGTTGGGATGACGCCACAATGAGACACATGCACAAGGGTGACAGGTGGAGCCAGCTGTTCCCCCACCTTTGTTTGCACAGGAATAAATCCGACTTCTGCCCCTGAAGCATGTCCCCTGGGGGTGATGGGGCACAGGAGGACTTGGGGTGGGGGTGGCTCTTCCCCTGCAGAGCTCACTCGAGGCACATATCCAGCCCCAAGCCCGAGAGAAGGTCCCACCTCCAAGTCAGAACATAATGAAGTTCATGTCTGACGAGGGCTGTCATGGGTCATGACCTCAAGTCACAAGACAAGATGCCCATTCACTGGCCGCCTTGGCCATCCCCGGCCTGTGAAGGGGAGAGGGGACTGAGAAATCAGGCAGCTCTGGGCTTCAAGGAGCTCCTATGAACACCTTAACAGAGCTGCTCTGCGTGTGCTAATCCAGAGTCTACTCTGCACACTGAGGGCTCCAGACTCATCAGAGGCCAAGAGAGACTCACTGGCTCTCGGCTACGATGTACATACTTCTGCCTCTACCGGAAACAGGGCCGCCAATGAGCATATTCATACCCTCTGTACCGGAAAACACAAGAAATGCTCTAAAAAGAACATAGTCATGAAAAGAATGTGTGGGATCTTGTTTCTTCAGAGATAATTACTCTAACATCTAGACTTCTGTCTAGTGTTATTTTCTACTGATACACACATATATATATTTCTGCTTTTTAAAAATTAGGGCTGGCATATGAGGCAGAGCTCAGATGTGAATGGGATTTGCTTGTTGAAGTTGGACAATAACTAAAGTCTTTCGTGAAGACCGATGGGGCTGCTAGTTATCACGACTAAGTGTTTCAGGAGCTCCTTCCCTTCCCAGAGATGTCGCACCACCAGGAGGCCGTGCCGCCTGCTGAGCTGGGCGCCAAGGAGCAGGGCTGTGTCCGCTTGCTGTAAAATTGAATGAGTCTTTGTTTAACCTTTTGCACTCAGATGTCGAGATTAAAATTACTCTTTGAAAGTATCAATAATTTGAAATATAAAAAAAATCCAAATAAATAAGTTTGTATGAGAAGAAACTCCAGTTTTTTATTCTACTGCTGCGCTTTGTAAAATCTGGGGTATTTAAAAAATTAAATCCCGAGTAGAATAAAGGAATCGAGAAAAAAGCAAGCGAGTGCAAAGGGTTAAGCAGAAGATCTGTTTGGAGACTTCCCACAGATAGCTGTGATGACTCCAGAAGCGTGACTTAGTTCTCCTGCCTCTGCCCCACAGTCAATGTGGTGGGAGGGAGTTTCCTTTTAAGCTTTGTGTCCTGTGGGAATAAACCATCCATTTCCCAGAGAATCAGATTTATCCTAAGAACAGAAAAGGGGGGTGGGGAGCCAGGGAGGAGGCTGATCACCTACAAACAATGGAGAGGGAAGAAGGAAAAAGGCAATGTTGCAAAGGGGAATGGGTAACAAACAATGGTCCCTTGTTCCCTTATGACACAAAACAGAACTTCTGATAACCACCTTCCCGGGGCCCAAGAAGAGGCCATTCTGTGGCCGCCTCTGCAGGAGGCAGGCAGCCACCTTTGCTAGACCCGGAGCAGTGAGGTCTGGGACAGGGGCTCAGCTTGTCCTGGAACCCCAGATCTCATTCAGTCTAGTTTTCTAGTTTGGACCCTCACCCTGCAGAGTCCATTTAATCGGGGTCTCACGGGGGAAATTTCAGCCAAAAGTGTGTTCCTGATGCTTCTCAAGTGGCAGATGCTCTGGGGCTGTGGTCTGCAAACTTCGGCTCTCGAGCCACATGCGGCTCTTTGGCCCCTTGAGTGTGGCTCTTCCACACAATACCACAGCCTGGGCGAGTCTATTTTGAAGAAGTGGTGTTAGAAGAAGTTTAAGTTTAAAACATTTGTCTCTCAAAAGAAATTTCAATCGTACTGTTGATATTTGGCTCTGTTGACTAATGAGTTTGCTGACCACTGCTCTGGGGCAAGCATGTCAAACTCACGGCCCACAACGAATATTTTTGCGGCCCAGCCAATATAACGTATGTAAGAAATGTTTTAATAAAAATTTCGTAACTTAATTTTTACAATAACCTGTTATACATAATTATTAATAACGAACTACAACGTTCGCTAATGACTGATTACTATAATCGTGTTGTATTCATTTCCCTTATGCGCCTTACGCGCAGGCGCACCATTTCTCTCCACTAATACTAGCAGCGAATATTTTAGCAGCCGATTGCCACATCATTAGTCTTGGACTGACTTGTTTGGTGTGCGCAACAGGAAATATTTCGCTTTCGGAGAACAAGAAAAACAGGTTTATTTGCGTTAACGCTTATTAATTTGTGCAGTTATTCAGTGTCTGGTAAGTTAATGTTCAAGAAAAAATATTAATTTTCATTAAAATGTTCTCTTATTTTATGTTAATGATGACTCATTTATTTCAGCCCTTTGTGTTCAGCCTGTCTGTATCGAAATAAACCTACGTTTCTATGACAGTTGAAGCTTTTGTTTTGTTGTGGCCCACATGAACTTACACCTTGTTTATTTGGCCCGTGCTAGCCTTTGTGTCTGACACGCTTGCTCTGGGGGCTGAGGTGGACATGGTACAAAACACGGGGATGGCAGTGCTGCCTCCAGTCCTCAACCCCGTGAGTTCTGGGACGTCACCTTGGATATGAAGCCCAGACAAATCCAAGGACAAGGGGGGAAGTATGGCTATCCTCAGCTCCCTTTCAACCGCAATTCTCATCGCACAGACCACCTAAAAGCCTGCCAATGGGCTGGAGCCCAGAGCAGCTGGTTGTAAAGCAAAGCCAGTCTAACTTTTCTATTAAAAATGAATAACCTCCAACACTTCGGCCTTGTCAGCAGCTTTCCCAAAAGGACATGCACCAACGGATGAATGCAGACAGCTCTGCATCACGCTGACAGAGGACTGTCCCCTTAAAAGCCACTGTCTGGCTCCCCTGACCACGTAGAAAGCCCAGCTGGCACAGCTGCACGGGGACCAGGGACGGAAAACCTGACTCCTGCAGGCGCCCGAGGAAGGATGTCCCAGGGCGGCCTCGAGCCGCCCTGCCCCGTGCAAGTGACCTGTTCCAGAAGTGACAGACCGTTCCCACTAAGTGGATTCATCTTTGGCAGTGACCGGGCATGAACCACAACGAGCGGGATTCAAGTTGGCTGCCAAGCGTTTGTGACATTCGTTACAGCTCCCACATGTCCCAACTCCCGCTCCTGTGAGCGGGGCTGGGGGACGATCACCCACTCATCCCTCCACACTTGCCCGCCCAGCTCTAGGAGGCCCCCTGCTTATGCACCACCCAGAGGCTGGGAGTGGATCTTGTTTTCTGTGGTTTTAGAGCCAGAGCTTAACAGGGCAGGTCTTGTCCACGGTGATTCTGCCTGCAGAGGCCAGAGCCAGGGTTGACGCAGGTCTGACTCCAAACCTGTGCTCTTTAAATTTGGGGGATGAATTGAAAAAACCAGACAGTGTACTTCTACACGTGATGTGGATTACTAAACGATGCCAACTGGCCATTCCTCCTGGAGTTTGAGTTTAAAGTGTGCTTTACCCTTTGAGGGCTCCTGGGACAATGCGGAAGTTCTCAGCCTCTGGAGCTTGTGGGAAGGGCAAGGAGGGTCACAGAGAACCTGCCAGGTGCCTAGTGCTGTGCGGGGAGGGTTCCATAGTGTTCCACTTGACCTTTAAAGCTGATAAAAATGAAGCTTAGTTAAGTCACCAGCCCAAGCCACCTCGGGGTTAGGAGTCGAGCCATCACGTAAGCCCACTTCTCTCTGGCTGAGGAGGGCACGCGCTGCCGTGAGGCCAGGCTGCTGCTGAGTGGCTGGGCTGGCTCCACTTCCTCTGATCCATTCCTAGGGGGCTGGCAATTATCTAAAATCAGCACATGCGAAAGGAAAGCCAATTCACTCTAAAAGCAGATTAAAACTAAATTAATAAGGCCTTAAAATGTGAACAAGTAATTAGGGACATAAATGCTGTTAAAAGCAACTACTACAAACCAACGAAGCCACAAAAAGGCCTTTGTGGGCATGGAAAAATGCAATTCCAATACCGCAAAGATGCTTATAGCAAATGATAACTAATTCTTAGGGCAAACACAATGATAAAATGTTAAGACTCTGTTGTCTTTGCTCAAAAACAACAACAACAACAAAAACAAATAACGAAAAAACATAACCAAAAAATGTTAAGACTCTTCTTGACATGTTGTTTTTAAAAACTCCTTAAACATGTAAGAAAGTACCCAGAATCAATTTTAAACAAAAAACTGCCAGAGATCCCGAGGCCCCATGAGGCCACGGTTCTGGGTGCGGAGGAGGGCAATGGGGCTGGAGATGGTCGCAGGGCTCCTGTGGAACTGCACGCAGTCCTAGGGGACCAGCACTGAGGGTGGCCCTGAGGCTGGGCTCTGCCTGCAGGGAAGCAGATGTGTACACTGACATGGACCCCACCCGCAATCCATGCTGGGATGTGAGATGGGCACCCAGCCCAGCCCTGGATGCTGGGAAGGCTTCCTGGTGGAAGAGGATCACTGTCACCATCACTATCCTAACAACACACACTGAACACTCACTACGTGCCGGCAGGACCTTAAACAGAACATGGGTCGCAGCAAGTTGATCCCTTAAGCCACCTGGAGCAGTTATGCTTCTCCCCATTTTACAGATGTGGAGGCTGAGGCTTCCAGGTCATGCACCCAGGAAGTGGGGAGATGAGATGTCCCTCTAGTAGCACTCTTGCCTACTGTGCTCTGCCATGCCCTGATCTGACCCTTGGATGAGCAGTAGGCTGTTGCAGCGCGGTTCTGTGCAAGGAAACAACATTCAGCAATTGTGGGTTCCACGCCTGCACACCAGCGTCAGGTGCTGGAAACAGAGGAAGAAGAAGACAAGCAGACAGAGGATTCCAGCAGAACGGGACGTGCTGGTTACAGGCAGGTGCCGGCATGTAGCTATGCAAGGGGGAAGCCTCCTCACCAGCCTCTGACGTGGGGACAGAGGTCCAGCAGGGAAGGGTTCCTGGAAGAGGTAATATCGGAGGTAATGCTGGAATTGACACCAAAAACTGCCTAAAGGCTGGGTTATACAGTAAAAACTGAAAAAGAAGCACGAGAGACTTTCAGGCAGGGGGCACAGCCTGGACGGATGCAGGAAGGGCAGGGCGACATGAGGGGCACTGCCTGGCTGGACTCTCTTGGCATAACCCTCCATGGAGCCTGAGCCTGCACCTCCCACCCCTGAATTTACTGGGAGACCACTCACAGCCTCTCCTCTCCCTCAGCCTCACATCTCTGTGGCCCCACCAGCCAAGCCTGGTGCAATGGAGGAGCCAGATGTTTGCTTCTCGGGCAGGCAGAGCCGGCTCTGCTCCTCAGCCAGTGCAAGGATGACCAGGCCCATCCGAAGTGGGAGGGCATAAGGGCACTCCGTCCTGCCAACAAGGCTCAGAGGGGCTCTGAAAGGCAGAGTCCTCCTCTATTTTTTGAATCTTTCAAGGAGAATAGAAACAAACAGCTCCCAGGAGGTAAGAGATGCTGGCTCGGTAACCGGGAAAGAGGGAGCAGGTCAGGGGTCTGGGTCCTTTTAGTCCCAGAGGGTGCCAGGTCCCACCTTAGAATCTCTGGCAGAGAAAAGGCACATCACCACTGGCTGAATGAGTAGGGACACTCTTGTTAATTTTCAGGCCATGAACACCCAGTTTTTAAGACAAGATAGCCCAGGCAATGTGGCTGTTCATTCTGCCTTAGGCCAGCCTTATAAAGTGGGGTTAGCCCCTGGTGTGACAGGGCCCCGACTTTCTCAGGCCCGGTGCACTTGGTCATCATGCAGGCCACACAGCCAGCGAGGGCATCAGCCGTGGTGTAACCCCCTTCTGCCCAACTCTGACCCTGCGCTGCCCCCTGTGCCCACAGGACCACTGTGCTGCCATGGATGGCGTCACCGTGGGATAGCACCGACTGCAGGCTGCGGGCCTGGGTCTGGCCCAGCCACGGGGCAGCAGTTCTCCTGCCGGAGCTGGGCACTCAGGAGAGACCTAATGAGAGCCTTGGGCAGGACAGAGGCAGGCCTGAGCTCCAACCCATGCCCACCTCCTTCTAGCTGGGTGACCTCAAGCCATTTACTCCACATTTGAGCCTCCATTTCTTCCTCTGCAAAACGCGCTTGACACGGGACAGAGCCAGAGGAGGAAATGAAACAAGGGGCTGTGAGGACCAATTTCAGTGCCGGGCACATACAATCCTTGGAAAGCAGTAGTTCCCCGGCCCTTGCCCTGCCCGGCCTGTGTCTATGGGCCTACCTCCGCTCATGGGACCCTGTTAGCTTTTCTCTGGATGGCCAGGTGTCCCCTTACACGTTCCGGCCCCAGAATTTGTCTTTTAATGGACATGGTTTACAAGGTGCGAGAATTAGTAACGCATATCGCTAGAGCAGTTGTGTGAGGCTTTCCTGCATCTACTCCTCCCCAGGGAGTAGGTACCCCTTACTGTATAATTATCCCCACTTCACAGACAAGTAAAGGCACAGAGAGGTGAAGTAACTTGCTTAAGGGCAGTGGGTTATAAGTGGCAGAGATGAGATTCCAAAGATGACAGTCTGGCTCCAGAGCTAAAATCAGCCAGACTGCAAGGCCCTCTCTCAAAGGGAGCTGGGCTGTGGACAAGCAAGAGCTTGAAGGAGAGCCAGGAGCAGCTGCCCTCAGGCCTTGAAGCTGGGGTTGTTGGCCTGCAAAATAGCCTCCACTATCGGGGACGGCAAACCAGACGTCACTCCTCTGCACCCGACGAGTCCATTCCCCGACACGACCGCTTTGCAGAGGGACACTGCATTTCAGACTTCAAGAGCTTCACAGAGGGATTAATCCAGAGCTTTGACCCCTTAGCATAACAACGATGTCATCTCTCTCTAGTGACAATCTAGAGTCAGACCAGCAGGAGCCAAGCCCTGCTCTGCCAGCTACCTGATCTCAGACAAGACACCTGTTCTGTCATTGTCCTCATGGATAATACAGGAAGAATTCTGGCATTTTCATCAGAGAATCCTGAGGATTAAAGAACGAATGCGGGGAAATTGCTTCGAATTCCTAGCACGTGGGAAATAGGGACACGCTTTAGCTATTATTAAATGGCAAGTGGATTTTGCAGTGATAGGATCGATGGCGACCATTTGTATTGTTTGAGGGCCTGCTATTTTTACTTAACACTCATTTGACAAGCACATTGGAGCCCCTGGTGCTGGGTACTGGGGATACAAAGGTGTAGGCCCCACTGTCTGGAGTCTCAGATGCATTATAGGTGTCACAGGTACCCGGGTAGCAGCACCTGCAGAGAGAAGCAGTGAGGAGAAGGCAAGAATGAGGATGGAGAGTCAGGACAAGACTGATGGAGCAGTTAAGCCTGGGCTGGTCTTGACCAATGAGAACTTATCTTCCTGGAGGAGGAGGTGGGGGCCTTATCCCAGGGAAGTGAGCAGAGAAATGCAAAAAGGGGTTGGCAAGTGAAAGCACCTGCAAAGGGTGAGGTGGGGGAAGGGAGGTGGGGGGAGGCAAAGTATAAGGTGTGAGGTAGGGAATGGGGCTAAAGAGGCAGGTGTGGCCTGGCCTTGCCTGTCAGCCCTGGGAAGCTTCTGGCGGTGTTGAGTTTCGAGTAGCATGATCAGATTCCCGTTTTAGAAGGGGAAGGTTGGGCTGCAGGGTTGAGGGCAGTGGAAGGGGGACCAATGTGAAGATACTGCAGTCATTGAATAAAACAATCCACGGAACACAGCCTGGCACGCAGTAAGCACGAGAGATGTTGTTATCATTACTACAGGCAAGAGGTAGGCAGAACTGTGGGGGTGGGGAAAGGGGAAAGAGACACTAAGCTGTGGAACTTGTTGACTGGTTGCCCATAAACGCTTTTCATTTATCTTCACGGGGATCATTTACATGGCTATGTGGTGCTCTATGGAATTAAAACGCCTGTCACTCTAACCACCGTGGTCATCTGGCACCTAGGAACACCAGCAGGAGGCAGCCTGTTCTGTAAACCACACAAAGAAGGAGTCCCTGAGATCTGAAGGCGAGTCCCCAGTAGTGTGATGGGGGCAGGCCCTTAGGTCTGTCTGTGAAATGGGAGAGCAGCATTCCCTCTAGGATCGCTGGGGGCAGGGCCTGCCACAGAGTAGTGGCCCTCACGTGGGGTGGGTCGTTAAGGATTATTACCACACAGCTACAGATACCTTCCTCCGAATAGATAGTTTGTTTTTTTCTTTTGAATGATTTTCCTGGACTATAATCCCATAAGCCTTATGGCATAAGGGGATCTCTAAGGTGACTTTTCTGACTCGTTGCACACTGTGAGAGGGGATGTCTCCCCTCATTTTCTGAGGGCGGAGCCAGTTTGTTGCAAGGCTGACAAAGGTGGGTGCTGCAGCCTGGGCTCCCCTGCACCCTTACCCCCTGCCTTCAGGCCCCTCTTCTTTATACAGTTCTTCCCCAGAGTGCTCCCATGCTGTTCTAGGATCCTCAGCCAGGAAAGAAGGGGAAGGCAGGCAGGAAGGAGACGCGTTGACACCCAGGCATTAGAGGCGGCTAGCTAGCACCTGGAGGTATTTACATATTAAAGGAGCACCTAGAGTGGTCTGTGGATAGTTAACCAAAATACCTGTGCTCTGATGGAGGCATTTCAGGCAGCAGGACAGGGACCTGGGGTTCCCCTTTGGAGGACAAGGTTGTGTGTGTGTGTGTGTGTGTGTGTGTGTGTGTGTGTGTGTGTGTGTGTGTTCTAGCACAACTCAATTTATATAACAGAGACAGCAACAAAAATGCTTCCCAGGGAGGAAGTTATTGTGAACCAGGCATGGAGGCATGGTCCTTGCTCTCTGAGATTCCCATCAGCTCCAAGTCAAATATGAATGAATCCCAATAACATGTGAAATGTCTGCAATAGGACCTGGGCTGGAGGGGTTGGTTTCCAGAGACTTCCATGGGGGAAATGGGGCCCTAAGGGCAGTGATCAGTTTACTGACTCTGGATGCCTGCAGGGGCGAGTGGAGGGGCTTCCTGCCCCCCCCCCCCCCCCCCCACACACACACACCTCTCTGCTCCCAGGCCCTGTGGAGCCAGGGCTCTGGGGTGACAGTGACGGGCTGGAAATCCTCAGAGACTGGGATGGTAAACCTTCAGTCTAGGGCATCAGAGGGCTCTGGCCCTTTGCTGCACACAGCATTGTGGCTTCACAAGGCTCAGTCCCCTGTACTATCTCTATGGTCCTCAGAATGTGCCTTGTAAGCAGCAGTCATGATGCCCATTTTGCAGATGTGAAAACAGAGGCACTGTGCCAATCTTTAAAGTCACCCTTCCCCACATCGTCACGCCTAGTCAATACCGGCTACCTCCAGGTTGTGATGGGGCTCACAGTAAGTGCCAGGCCTCAGCAGAGCTCCATGGGAGGCTTTGTAACAGAGACTATCTAATTAGAAGCCCTCCTCAGCCACCAGCTGGTTCTTAACCTCTGTCAGCCCAGATTCTCATCTGTAAAGTGGGTGTAATGATACTGAAGAATAGCAGTTGTGAGGACCAAAAGAGGAAAATTGCTAAAATCATTTGGTGCAGGCATGGCACTTAGTAAGAACTGAGTACATGCTATTTTCCTGTGTTGCAGCCTAACAAAAAAAAAACACCTAACAAACCAGTGGGATTTTTGAAAGCTACTTTGTGAATTTTATTTGGGTTGCTTTAATTCTTCCTTTGGTAATCCTCAAAAGCATGCTGCTGACACGATTTCAAAGGTCGGAGAACTTCAGCTAAGACATGAAAGAAACTCCGTGTTCCCACCCGGGAAAGGCCCCAGCCGAATGCTGGGGGCCTGATCTGGGCAGAGGCAGCTCCCACGAGCTGCCAAATCCGACGGCATTCTCAGCTCTGCAGCCCAGGGAGTTACTTCTGCCATTGGCATTGTGTTTTTAAAAAATCTCTTTAATGAGTCAAGAAGAGGATCAGAAAGCTGGCAAGAGTTTATACCCAAGTGTTAACAGCAGTTTGGTGGGTTTCATGTATACCACATATAAGTAGATGGATGGATGAACGGATGATGGACAGATGGAAGCAAGAAAGTCAGGGAGGGAAGGGAAGGAAACATAGATGGTTAAAAGGAACAGAATTCAGAAAATCTATAAGTGCTGATATAGAAAGATGCCTAAGAAATATCATTGAGTGAAAAACCAATATACAGCACTGGCCAGTAGCTCAGTTGGCTAGAGCAGTGGTCGCCAACTGGTGGTCTGTGGACCACTGGTGGTCCATGAGGTCCAAAAGGTTGGCGACCACTGGGCTAGAGCATTGTCTTGATACAACCAAGGTTGTCGGTTCAATCCCCGGTCAGGGCACATACTAGAATCAAGCAATGAACGTATAAATAAGTGGAACAACAAATCGATGTCTGTCTGTCTCTCTCTCATCAATTAAAAAAACACCACCAATATTTGAAGTGGGCCTTCCTTCCTTCCTTTTTGGCTTTAGAGATATTGACTAATTAAGTGATTAATAGATGAAGATTTCCAGACAGACCCACCAGAAACAGTAACAGGAGTAACCTCTGGGGAGTGGGAATCAGGCCAAGAGAGGGAAGGGGTCCTTTCCATTTCAGTCGACTGGCTCTCTCCTCTGTTATTTGGATTTTTCCCTTTACAATCAAAACAAAGGACCGCTCAGAGGGGCGGAGGCTGGAAGCGGAAGGCAGGCTCTGTGGAAGGGGTCATCCTGAGTTCAGAGCTGAATATGAAGGCGAGGCCTCGGCCAGAGGAAGGGGCGCCAGGCTCCTGCGTGAACAAAGCCACCCCCTCCAGGGAAAACCTGACCCGGTGTCCATGGTGGGATGACAGATGGCCCTTCTGCCACCACCACGCAGAGCAGGCTGGCTGTGATTCCTGGGAATCAGCTGTTCATGCGAGGGGAGCTGGGAACAAAGAACCCCGCCATTCCTCATTCCCAGGGATCCCCTGGCCCCAGAGTGGGGGACACGATTTGAAGTTGAGGGGCACCTTCCTTTTTCAAGGCCCCCCACCCTGCCACAGCCTACAACTGCTCGATTCAATAAATGATAATGGCTTCAAACTGGGCTGGAGATTTCATCCGGATGGATAAAGGCGTGCAGGAGGCAGGGGAGAAAACCTGGGTCTCGTCTATACATTTCCACCAAAATGACAGCCTCTGCTGCTTGTGGGGCATGTCAGAGCTGAACAGAACAGACTGAAAACGTTGTGAGTGACTCTGGCTACATGGATCTGAATCCCTCCATGCCTCAGCCTGGGGAGAGGCCGTGAGCCATTTCAGGTGGTTCTGGGCATGGATGGCAGTGTCCACAGGGGTCAGATGATGGACGAAACCGGCCAGCGGCACACAGCTCTCTACACCTGGTTTAGAGAAGCGCAGGCACAGAGATGTTTCTTCACTCCAAAGCAATGGATCAAAAGCTTTAGTTGCATCAGAACCACCTGGTGGGCACAGTGAAACCCAGATTGCTGGCCCGATGCCTACAGTTTCTGATTCAGCAGGCCAGGGGCGTGGCCGGAGAACCTGTTTCTTGTGATGCTGCTGCTGCTGCTGGCTTGCCCTTAGGGAGCCATCGCTTGGCGAGCTGCTCAGGAACCCAAGGCACAACGATGAGGATGGGCCAGCTGATCCTTGACTTCAGGGAACAGGGTGGGGTGAGCCGACTTCGCAAACTGGAGACTGTTCCATCTAGGGGGGCAGCTGTGACAGTGTCTCAGGGAGCCACATGGCACAGACATAATCAGGCACCCAGTGTTTTTAGCATCTTGATTTTTTTTTTTTTTTTTGGTAAGAACAGCTAGAAATATGGATTTTTTTCTATGAAATATTACAATCTTTGGCAATAATTGGCAACTGGCTTTGAAATTTTCAAACATTGCACAGGCCAAACAAAACACATCTGCAGGCCAGATTTCACCCTCTGGCTAGGAAACTTATCTTGTTCCCAGGGAAGAGAGGCAGGGTCAGAGATCTCTGAGCCAGGGAATCTCCTGGAGGAATGTCAGCCTGACCTCTCCCAGCAGCCTGACCACGCCTCTCCCAGCAGGCTGACCACGCCTCTCCCAGCAGGCTGACCACGCCTCTCCCAGCAGGCTGACCACGCCTCTCCCAGCAGGCTGACCACTCCTCTCCCAGCAGGCTGACCACGCCTCTCCCAGCAGGCTGACCACGCCTCTCCCAGCAGGCTGACCACGCCTCTCCCAGCTGGCTGACCACGCCTCTCCCAGCAGGCTGACCACGCCTCTTCCAGCAGGCTGACCACGCCCCTCCCAGCAGGCTGACCACGCCCCTCCCAGCAGGCTGACCACGCCTCTCCCAGCTGGCTGACCACTCTCTCCCTGCAAGGGCTCCCTGAGGCTGTGGGCTCCTTAAGTCCTCATCACTTCTCTCCTTTGGCCACATTTTGCACACCAGCCACACTGAAGTCTTCCAGACTGCACCTCTCTCACCTCCTGAAACCTCCTCCCAACAGGCTTTTCTGACCTCTGGGCCTTTGTGCATATGGTTCCCTCTGCCTGGAATGCTTTATCTTTTCTCCAAGTCTGCCCTAATTCTTACTTGTCCTTCAAGGCCTCACTCAGTGTGACCTCCTCCAGGGAGCCTTCCATGACCACTGCCCCCAAACCCCAGTTCTATGCTCCTCAGCCCACTGTGCTTCCATCACAACACTGGGCTCAACGGTCTGAAGATGCATCTGTCTCCTCCACTGGCCTGGGGGCTCCAGGAGCCCGTGCTACCTCCGTGACCCCACACTGAGTCCAGGGCATGGTGTGGGATAGGTCCGAAATAGCACTTACCAAGTGCTGCTCTCTTGGCCTTGGCCTTCCTCTCATCCTCTTCCTGTTTGCCTGGCGACTTCCTGTCTATCCTTCAAGCCACAGCTTAGACTCCACTTCCTGTGGGAACTGCTCCTGACCTCCCAGAGCCAGGAAGAGGTCCCTCTCTGCCTCTCCTCCCTCCATGGCACACATAACAGTATGACTGGCTGCTGTGGCCTGTCTCCCCCACTATCCTGAACTCCGTGAGGACAGGACTCTCATATGATTCATCTCAGTAACAAAGGGCTGCAAAGATAGAGCCAGCACCTCAAAATACTTGTAGGACCGAGAGAGGAATGACCACCACCTGAATGAATGATCCCAGGTGAGAATTGACACCTTTGTAATGTGCTGGGAAGAACACGTTAGAATGAAGCCACCGGATGCTGAGAACAAACTGCTTCCTCCCAGCTGCTGGACTGGGTGCAGAGCGTGTGGAGCAGAAGGGGCCACCACCTGGCTCAGGCCCTTGAGGGCCCAGAGACCGCAGCCAGCGTGGCATCTTGGCATGCAGCTCCCCTCCATTCATAAGCCTCAGGCTGGCAGTTCCTGTAATTCTGTTCTAACCCTCCCACAGCACGCTCTTCACTATGGCCTGCCATCCAGCCGGGCAGTCAGGAGAGAAAGGCGAAGCGGGGGCCAAGGGCAGGCCTGGGCAGAGGGGCCGTCCCGCCCCAAAGGGCAACAGCAAAGTAAGCGAGTGGCCATCTAGTGAGTCCTGGGACAGCAGAAGGGACCAGGAGTCTTGCCCGATGTCATCGGTTTGCCCAGCTGCTGGGGTCCCTGATCTGCTCACCTACCACTGTCCTACTGCTGGGTTAAGAAATGAAGGTGGCCACGTGTCCCTTCCTTTGTGTTCAAAACCCTCCCTTCCTACTTTTCTTTTCTTTTTTTTTTTTTTTTTATATATTTTTTATGGATTTTTTACAGAAAGGAAGGGAGAGGGATAGAGAGTTAGAAACATCGATGAGAGAGCAACATCGATCAGCTGCCTCCTGCACACCCTCTACTAGGGATGTGCCCGCAACCAAGGTACATGCCCTTGACCAGAATCGAACCTGGGAGCTTTCAGTCCGCAGGCCGACGCTCTATCCACTGAGCCAAACCAGCTAGGGCCTCCTTTTCTTTTATCATCAAGTACAGCAGTGACCTTCTCCAGAACTCTTCTGGATCCCTCCTCTGTGCACTTCCCTTTGTCACCACTGATCTCACAGTGTTTGAACTGTGTGTCTCCACCACAAAGACTGTGAGTCCCCGCACAGCAGGGATTGTGCGTGCTGGGCTGTGTCCCTGCCGCTGGAGCAGTGACTACTAACATGTAGTTAGGTGGGTATAGTGAAATGGTTAAGGGCAGGCACTCTGGTACTGACGGACCAAATTCAAATCCTCCCTCTGCCATTGACCAGAGACCACACAATAAGTCCTGCCTCCATCTTCTTATCTGTAAAATGTTGTGAAGAAGGAATTAAAATAAAATGTGAACAGTACCAGGTACATAGTAAGCACGAGTATTAGCTAGTATTCCTGGGTGATCAATGAATGTTTTCCGCATTAATAGAGGGAATAAAAGAGCGAAGCTAATTAGCCAGGTTCAAGCCAACACATTCCAGAGGTTGTGGGTGACCCAAAATAAACAGAGATTTTTTTTGTGTTCTGTGAGTTCCCCAAGAGTGAGCTGGGGACGACTGTTCTTACAGTGCAATTCCATGCAGCGGGCCAGGGGGCGGATCGTGGGCAGAGGTCTGAAAGGCAGGGCAGGGCCCCCACCTCACCATGGCAGACCTTTCCCACAGAGCCTCTGGGCAGATTAAGAGGCCTTGGGTCTTTACAGACACAATAGTGTTTTCTCCCACTACTGGCCTCTTCAAGGACACTCCAGGGCGGCCACCCCCTCTTCTGCTATCATTCCAGACAGCAGGCTCCCACTCACTCCTGACTGCCTTCAGATGAATCAACAACAGAGGATGAGTCCTCCAGGCCTGGGGCTCCTCAATCCCAGACACCAGCACTCCTCAACCACTGTCCTAACGAGTCTCAGCCATCTGGTTTCTGCACAGGCTCCCAGCAGAGAGGAACCTGGCCGAGAGCCGGAGCCTGGGCTTCAAAGTCCAAAGACCCAGGTTTCAGATCCCATCTCTCGCCAGTCCCTTCTCCTGGGGAGCCTGCTATGGCATAACATGGGGGACTTACCCCTCCCTCACAGGGTTGTACACAGCGCAGGGCAAACAGCAGACCCCAGTAATAACGGAGGGGGGAGGGGAGGACAAGAGGGAGGGCCTCATCAATAAGCAGAAACCAGCTCTGGGCCCAAGACTGTGAAAGCGAGACCCGAGTACCCTGACCTCCCAGTGACCAGAGAATGTTGATGGAGGTCCGGGGCTGACCTTCCGGAGTTTGCTGTGGCAGCGCTAATTGGGGTCTCCTGGTCACCAGCTTCCCACCCGTGGGGGCGGGTCTCCACCTCCTTCCCCCATTGCTGCAGCCTCTGGCTGGAGCTGCAGAGAGCTGACCTTTCCAGCAGGCGTTGGCTGCAAGGTTCAAAGGAAGCTCCTCAGCGCAGAGTGGAAGACAGTGGGGACGACGGATCCCAGAGTGGAAGACAGTGGGGATGGGGATGGATTCCAGTGGGGATGGAAGACAGTGGGGATGGGGAAGACAGTGGGGACGGGGACGGATCCCAGAGTGGAAGACAGTGGGGACGGGGACGGATCCCAGAGTGGAAGACAGTGGGGATGGGGACGGATCCCAGAGTGGAAGACAGTGGGGACGGGGACGGATCATGGAGTGGAAGACAGTGGGGACGGGGATGGATCCCAGAGTGGAAGACAGTGGGGACGGGGATGGATCATGGAGTAGAAGACAGTGGGGACGGGGACGGATCCCAGAGTGGAAGACAGTGGGGACGGGGATGGATCCCAGAGTGGAAGACAGTGGGGACGGGGATGGATCCCAGAGTGGAAGACAGTGGGGACGGGGACGGATCCCAGAGTGGAAGACAGTGGGGACGGGGACGGATCCCAGAGTGGAAGACAGTGGGGACGGGGACGGATCCCAGAGTGGAAGACAGTGGGGACGGGGATGGATCCCAGAGTGGAAGACAGTGGGGATGGGGATGGATCCCAGAGTGGAAGACAGTGGGGACAGGGACGGATCCCAGAGTGGAAGACAGTGGGGACGGGGATGGATCCCAGAGTGGAAGACAGTGGGGACGGGGATGGATCCCAGAGTGGAAGACAGTGGGGACGGGGATGGATCCCAGAGTGGAAGACAGTGGGGACGGGGATGGATGGTCAGGAGCCAGATCCCAGTTTGGGGACAGAAAGGGGCAGGTCAGCAGGCTTCTGGCAGGGATCCCGGTGGCCCCTGCTTCCCAGAGTGGCTTCATGCTAGGTCATATGGGAAGTTTACACTTCAAGAGGGTTTCCTGTGTTTCTTCTTTATTTCTTCCCTTCCTGCTCTCTCTCCTTCCTCCACCACCCAGAGTGCAGCAAGAGAACAGTCAACAGACATGCCTGGAATTCCAGCCCACCCCTCCCTAGCGATGCTGCTCCAGGCATGTTACTTCATCTCTTTGAGACTGTTTTCTCATCTGTTAAATGGGTGTGCTCAGACCTCCCTCAAAGGTTGTTGGGAGGATTAGGTGGAGTCAAGTGTGTAAAGCACATGTCGGGCCACAGAAGAGACTAAACAAGCCGAAATTTTTATAACTATAACCATCCGCTTTGCACGGAGGAGGATGCTGGATGAGTGGGTGCTGCCTACTTGGGGCACCAGGCCAAGATCCCTAAGAATACAAGGGCCCTTGCTCCCCTCTCAAAAGAATTAGCCCAGCCGTTGGTCAGGCGCCCCCTGGGCAGGAGATGCGGGTGTAGTAAATCCTCACCATGCACTTGCGGTCATCTATGCCCGTCAGATCCTCCTCAAACTCCTTCCCAATCTGGAAGTCCATGATGTAGTTTCTAAAAGTGCTCAGCGTGCGGATGATCATATGGTCGCCGTCCTGCACGATCTCTTTGTCTGGCTTCAGCAAGTTGGCGATTTTGCGCAAGGCCACATTGACATCTGCAGGGGGCCGGGCAGAAGGGGGGAAAGAGTGGGCCGGAAAACTCAGAGAACTGCTCCTAAGGCAGAGGGGCCCCCCGAGGAGCCCGCCCCCGGGGAGAACAGCTGGGGTTCCCTCTCGCTCGCACTGTCTGTGCGCAGCCAGTCTGCGCCTTTTTCTTTAATTTCTTCTTTGCAACAAAGTTTTCCGCCCTTATGCTAACCCTTAAAAAAACAAAAACTAGGAAACCAAGCCCAGCGTTCCCAGTGAAATTATCCACGTCTAGAGCCAACTCTCAGATATTTACCACTAAGGAACCCCGACAACCCCCATCCTCCAGTTCAAGCCTGCAGGCCACCTCGGAGCGCGGCGGCCGCCCTTGCACGCAGGCTCTGGGGAGGAGCGCCTCGGAGGGGTTCGCGGGGCGCCCCGGGCCAAGCTCGGCGGGCAGAGGCTTACCGAGCGCGCGCAGGTACTCCTCGAAATTCTCGTTGGCCAGCATCTTCCAGTACCCGGTGAAGTCGACGGGCATTTCGGGGGGGAGCGATTGGGGCCGGATGGCCGCGGAGCGTTCGGGGGCAGCTCTTGGCTCTGCCGGGGCAGCGGCTACCGAAGCGACCCGGCCGGTGGGCAGCCCGGAAATGTGCGCCCTCCAGTGGGGCGGTGACAGCTGGATTCCAAGCTCGCACAAAGCCCGCGGGAGGATCCGGGGTCGCCGTCGCTCCTCCTTCCCTAGCGGGGGCGGGGGCGGGATGTTGGAGGGCTAGGTCTGTCCATGGCCCGCGGCCACCTTCCATCAGACCTTCAGTTAGCTCACCTACGAAGGAAGAAATGGGGGCGCGGGCGGGGGGCATGTTGCTTTATTGGCCACAACTCTTCGGTTCCTGCAGGATTCCTTCAAAAAACCACGAACTGCTCACATTCGGCGGCCATTGACGGTTGGGAAACAGTCTCTCTGGGTTGCTGGAGCGATTAAGGAAAGAGGCCACTTTATAGGCCTTTGTCTAAAACGCTGCGGCCGGTGGACGCCTAGTCAGGGTCCGGAAAGGGGCAGGCTGGGCAGTTCTACTTTGGGAGAAAAGTGGGGCCCTCTCCACATTCCCTCCACGCCCTCCCCCCTCCCCCCAATAAAAGCGAGGTGGTTGTTGCTTGAAGTGTGGCCAAAAAGGCCCTCTGGGCGGTTCCCATGCACAAGTTTGAGACCCACTGCTTTACCCAAATGGAAGCAATTACTAATGTACTGCTGGTCTCATTCCTGCCCTGTCACCTAACGGCAGCGCAGGACACCAGAGTTCTGCACTCTGCTTCTTTATGTTCTGCTTGATATACTCTGGAGACATTTCCATATCTGTACATGGACAGTGTCCTCCTTCTTCTGCGGGATAATCCACTGTTTAGCCAGCTTGTCCCCCATCCATGGGCATGTATGTTGTTTCTCAGCCTTTACAGTGAAGATCTTTGATCACACCTCATTTCCCACCTGGAGTGCTTGTCACAGTGCTTTCAAACCTCTCTCTCTGCCAACAAGGAGGTGACATCATCGTGTGGGCTGACTTTTTGACCCTCTATTAAAGACTAAATATCTCTTTGAAATTGCTTTTTGCACAAATTACAGCCTAGGCAACAGCAGATACATTCTCTCTTCCTGACAGTGGCTCCCTCCCAACCACTCCCCCTCCCACCCCCACTCCCCCCACGCCCCTACCCCCCCCCCCACACCCCCCACGCCACACACACGATTTAGTCTCCACATGCATCAGGCGGCATTAGGAAAAGAATGCCTCCTCTTGAGGGCAGGGTCACTTCATCCGAGGGAGTGGCCTGGAGTTCAGCCCCTTACCCGCCTTACTCTGCATTGGGGTCTGTTGCCATCTTGGGCCATATAATTCTTTGTTGGGGCGGGGGTTGTATTGTGGGATGTTTAGCAGCACCCCTGGCTAGATCTCAGTGGCACCTCCCACAAAGATGTCTCCAGACATTGTGAAATGCCCCTGGGGAGGGTGGGGGGATCACCCCTGGATGAGACCCACTGTTCTGACAGCTGTACCCCTCCTCAGGCTGGTCTCCTCTCTCTTTCCTCCTGGCTCTGGGATGCTCAGGCCACCAGTGGCTCCCACAAGGCCCTGGCTCCATGTCCCTCCCTAGCCAGCCCAGAGCTCATCTCAGTGGGACAGCCAGGTGATGGGACAGCCAGTCCTGGCCCTGCCCAGCCTAAAGGTGCAAGAGCTCAGGTAGTGGTTGGGTGGGTCCTGGCTTGGCCTTGGTTCTCTAGGGCCTCTAACCAGGGCTAGCTGGGCTTCCTTCCCTGTTGGCCTGACTCACTGGGATGGAGGTGCAGCCAAAGGCTTAAACAGTGAGCTCGTCAGTCCTTAGTCACCCCCAACTAGTCCAAACTCCTGTCCCTGCTCCCCTGTACCATCCACTCAGCCGAATGGACTCCTCACCCTCCCCAACCTTCTCCCTTTGTGCTGTCTCCTGAAATGGTTCAGGCCAAATGTCCAGCACCGTGCCTGGCACACAGCGGGGCTCTGCCAGTGCCAGCCCTCTACCGTGCCCAGAGCAGTCCCTTCATGCTCTAGGCAGAGGCCTGCCTCTCCTCACCATCCCCATTCTCCCAGGTCCATCCCAAAGAACCACGATCTGGCCGTTCCGCCCTCCTCTGGCCGGTTGGGAACTCTCCTACTCACCTGACCTCACTGTGCCCCATTGGCCAGCTGGCACATGGCACTTAATTCAGGGGGGTTTGCCCATTCCCATCTGCCTTTGTTTAGTCCCCCGAAAGGTCAGTATACTCCTGCCCTTCAGGTCTCCTCCCAGGAGGGCTGGGCCCGGTGCTGGCTGTGCTGCTTCCTGCAGCTGGGGGCTGGGTGTGAGGGTGGGCACTAGAGGCAGGATGCTTGGTTGGAAGTTGGCGGTCACTGTCTACCTGAGTGACCCTGGGTAAGCTGGTTATCCCTCTGTGCCTCAGTTCCCCCATCTGTAAAATGGGGACACTCCGAGAAGCAAAGGAGAAAAGGGATATAAAGGGCATGGCACAGAGTCCCGCTCCAGAAACACTGCTATTGGAGGAGCCTTAGAAGTGAGGAAAGAGGCAAGGAGAGAAGGGTGCTGGCCTGTGCCCCCTTCTGGGGCATTGAGCTCAATCCAATGAGTTGAAGTGGGAGTGCTCTGTGGAAGGGTGGAAGCATTAGGTTTCATCACGGTTATCCTTGCTCTGCCCACTCCGTCAGGCCCAAGTTAATCCATTAAGCAGTAGTTTTTGGAGCTGCTTTCTGTCTGGGTGATCACCTGGGATGTGTTAAGAAAGCATCCCAGGACAGTGTGTAAAGAAGAGAGAGGGGATCTGTGTGGGGTTGGCAATTAGTGAGGCGGTGAGCACAGCCAGGATCAGAGAAGTCAGGAGGAGGGAGGAAAGGTCAGGGGAGGGGAGAGATAGGTGAACAAAGCAATATAGAGGTGGGGGCAGAATTGTTAATGATTGAAGAGAGAGAGAGAGGAGAGAGAGGGAGGGGGGGAGAGAGGAGAGAGAGAGAGAGAGAGAGAGAGAGAGAGAGAGAGAGAGAGAGAGATCCTAGGACATCCTAATGGGCTCTTTCCTTTAAAAAGAACAGCAGAGATATGAGATCCAGGATTAGTCCCAAAGCCCTACCAACACCACAAGGAAGGGAACCAGCCCAGTGTGGACCTACCCTGAGGGTGCTGAGAGGCACAAAGAACAATTCTGGGTTGTCGGGGAGGGAAGGCAGGAGAAAGCCAAGGACCCCCAGGGGCTTCTGGGGGACCGCTCAGAGGAGCAGGGAGGAAATGTGCTGGCTCCTTATTTAGCAGATCCACGGGGATACATTAGAGCTCAGGGGACCATCTCCATGAAATGATCCCGCAATTGGATTGGCCATGATCCTTACAGGCTCCTTGTGAGGTGGGCGGTCCTACCTACATTGTTGAGCGGTCAAGCAGCTGGGCCCACAGGAGCTTCCCCAAGGCAATGGGGCTGCAACAGAGAACCCAGGGGCAGACCCTGAGGCTCCAACCACCCCACCCCCTGCAACCCCCTTCCCCTCAAAAATGCTCCTCACAAAATGCTGGGGGAAGAGTGTTCCTTGGAGTCTCATCCCCGCCCTCCTTGCTGGCCTCCCACACCCAGAGACCCCCAGCAGGGGACGGGTGGCCTTGTGCTCTCGCTTTGTGCTCATAAAGAAAACCTTCATCTGGTACCACATCCCTGCTTCTCTCTCAAGGGCTCATTTATTTTGGAGACCTGTAAAATCTTCTCCTTTCCTGTGTGCAAACATGACTCTGGGGAGCGGCCCTGCTCCAGTCCCCGAGTTGTCACCGCGCCATCTGTGAGGTTAATGACTGAAAGGACAAGTGTGACCCTACAAGCTTCCTTACTGTGTCCACCATGTCAGGGAGGGAGAGGGCTGGTCAGGAGACCACAGGGAATGAGGGGCACCAAGGTCTACTGAGGACACTCTCCTTTGATGATGCAAATGTGCAAATGACACACTATGTCCACAAGCCCCAGAATCTTAAATCCACTTTTTTTTTTTTGGGGGGGGGTGGCCTGGGGATTTTTTTCTGTCTAGAAAATGTAGGTCAGCAACCTGCCATCCATACATGGCAATTGTTTCTACAAATTGTGGCACACTGCATGGGAAGGGTGTCTTTTTTATTCTTTTCTTTCTTTCCTTCCCTCCCGTCCTTTCTTCTCTCACTCTTTTTTTTTTTTTTAAGAGTTTAAAAAATGGATTTTTAGAGAGGATGGGAGAGGAAGAGAGAGAGAAACATTGATGTGAGAGTGAGACATCAATTGTCGGCTGCCTTCTGCACACCGCTTGGCTTACTGGGGATCGAGCCCGAAACTCAGGCATGTGTCCTGATGGGGCATCAAAACAGCAACCTTTTGGTGCACAGGACGATGCCCAACCAACTGAGCCACACCAGTCAGGGCTTCTCTCACTCTTTTTTGCTTCCTTAACTATTTCATTATGGAAAAATTTAAACCTATATAAACATAGAATTACATATTGAAGTCCCATGGATTCATCACCAGCTTCAACAATTATTAATTCCTGGCCAATCTTGTTTCCTCTATTTTCCCATCCTTTCCCATTTCCAAAATTATTTTGAGGCAAATACCAGACATTGTATCATTTCATCTGGAAACATTTCAAGAAGTATCTCTAAAAGATAAAGGCTCATTAAAAAATTATCCAACAATACCATTATCAATTTTGTGTTTTCACTGTGATGAGACTCTTAAAATATATTTTTGGCCAGTAATAACAAATTTTGAAAAATATGAATTATATATATTCACAACTTTCCCCACATTTCAAGAAAGATTGTGGCCTAACCAGTGTGGCTCTGTGGTTGAGAGTTGACCTATGAACCAGGAGGTCACTGTTCGATTCCCGATCAGGGCATATGCCCGGGGTTGTGGGCTTGATCCCCAGTGTGGGATGTACAGAAGGCAGATGATCAATGATTCTCTCTCATCATTGATGTTTTTCTCTCTCTCTCCCTTTCTCTCTGAAATAAATAAAAATATATATTTTTAAAATGATTGTGTCATGTACTTTACCCTGGGCCGACTTAGCTAATCAGAAGTGTTGGGAGGCAGGGAGGATTGGAAGTGGCCCTGAAGGCTGATTTAAGTGGACAGAGAGAGAGCAGGCAGCTACCCTCAGGAGAGGAGGGAGGGTGGAAAGGACTGAGGGATGGAGGAGTGCAGTGAGGAGGCAAGAGTCTGAGCACAGAGTTAAGAACTTCTCAGAAGTAATGTTATGACCACATCTGAGCTTTGTGCTGATTACAGAATCCTGGGTAAGATATGATTCCGTAGGGCCTTCATTTTCGGAAGAGAATGTGGTTTAAAGAGGTCACATGGATGGAGCCTGCTGGGCTGGGGACTGAATTTGTGTCTGGCTCTGTCTGACCCGAAAGTCCAAGGTCTTAACCACCAGTTGTCTCCTGAATAAGGCAAAGATCTATGGGGACCGTGGCCTGCTGGATCTGATAAATAAGCCCAAAGAAGAAAATCGCAGAGAGAAAATAAGTCTCCTAAGTCATCATCAATATGGAAGCAGAGCTCGAATCCCCAGGTGAAAAGAAAGCACAGGGCATATATTCTAAGCAGGAAAATCTATAAACAGTTAAAGATTAATGTACCTTAGTGAGGCTCCAGCCAGCTTTAAAAAGAACAAATCTTGCCCGAGCAATGTTTTGGCATTCTTGGGGCAGAACTACACAATGAAGAGATGAAAGGGAAGCAGCTGGTCAAACACATTGATTCCCAGGAAGCACGTGGCCCAGCTCTCTGAGGACTTCCCGAGACCTGAGAGTGAATACAGATCAGGGCTCATGCTGTCCCCTGAGGAGGGGAGGTGGCCTCAGAGGGAGGATTGCAGGGGTAGGGTGGGCCAAGAGCCCCTGTTCAGGGCTGGCCTCCAAGCTTCAGTCCATGTCCTGTCTCCTTAGAAGCAGTCCAGGGTGAACATGCTTTATAGGCAGCTGATGGGGGGTTTGTGCTTCCAAAAAGGGAGAAAATAGGCCAGGAGCCCATGGATTCATTGACAGAGAACAGACTCCAAATAGCATTAGAATCATCTTGGTAAAGACCCTACTCACCTGTGACCTTCCTTCCTCCTCCTCCCTACCCTCTGGATTGATAGAGCCCAGTGATTTATACAGAGCGGGGTTAGAGTCAGACTGGGTTTGAACCTCAGGCCCACCATCTCCTAGCTGTGCGAGTTGGGGTAAGTCACTTAATGTCTCTAAGCCATCCATCGCCTCCAGGGTAGTTTCGAGGTGTCTGGCACACACACATCCTCAATGAATTCTAGTTTCTTTCTCTTCCTTGTCATTTGAGGCCCTTGACCATCTGATCTCAACATCTGTTCCCAGCCCTATGCTCCTTTCCCTTTCAGTCACCCTCCCATGCTGGTGGCATGGTCTTCTATGCCCTCTTGGCCAAGCTCCTGTAGATCCCGGGCCCAAGTATCCTGCCCCTTCTCCTCTTCACCCATCACAGCCTCACGTTCCAACTTCACCATGATCTCTGCCCTGAGTTCCGAGAGCCATGAACTCCCCAGTCATGCTGTGTTGCTCACACCACCCGGGGGTAGACTGAGTTCTTTCTGGGTACATGTGCTCATGCATGCCTGCTTCGCTTCCTCAACAAGACTGTGAATGCTTTGTGGCCAGTGACTGTGCTTTAGATTCCTTCCATATTCCTCACGACCCCTGCTCATGAGCTGGTCACACAGTGACAAGAGCTCCGTGGACACTCACCTAGAGAACTGGGGGAAGTGTCAAAGCTGTGAGTCTACAGTTCCTTTCAGCAAACATTAAGCACCTCGTAGGTAGGTGGTTGGCGCTGGGCTTGATGCTGAGGGTTCTGCCTTGAGTGAGACACGATCCTCAGGAAGTTAAGTCTAGTGGGAGACAGAAGTGTAGCAAGTCGAGGTTTGTGCTTCAAGGACAAGGTGGTGGTTGAGCACAGGGACAAAGTTTAGAAGGATGAGTAGGCGCTTGTCTGACTGAGGGTGGGGAGGGTGCTCCCAAGAGGGAATGGCACATGCAAGAGCAGGGAGGAGTAGGAAAGGCCGTGGGATAATCGGGGAAAGTGGGATAATCCCATGTGGCTATAGCATGACTGAGGGGAGCAGTGGGGGCAGGAAGGATGGCATGTTCTGACACAGTGGAAGAAAATGTTGGGGAGACGAGTGTGGCCAGGCCATGGGCAGCCCTATATGCTGTAACAAGCTACCTGGACTCTATCCTGTAGGAAATGAGGGACTGCTGCAAAGTTGAAGTACAGGAGTGTCACCAAAGGAGGGAAGGAGAGACATGCAGTCCTGTCTTGGGGATGAGCGTCTGTGAAAGCCAGCCCAGAGGGACGGAGCCTAGTGGGGGGTGCAGTGGGCAGGAAGGTGGCTCATTCCGCTGCCAGCAGATCACAAGGGCTGTACGATGGTGTTAGCACAACTATCTTGTTCTTATGCCACCATGGCCCTGGGCTCTAGGGGTGAGAGGAGGATGTGAAAGTTATCTGCCCACCCATTCACAAATCCACCATCCATCTTCTAAACAATCTCCTTGTATCCACCCATCTAACGCACCGCCACAGAATGCACCCTACCGCCTACCCATCACCCATCTACCCCCTCATTCATGTACAGCACTGTCCACCCACCCAGCCATCCTTCTGACCATCCTTCCAACCATCCAGTCATCTTTATTTTAAACAAGTTTTCACTTCAAGGCATAACTAGGAACAGAGGGATGCCGAGAAATTCTTGAGGCCCGTGGCAGACTGCCAAAGTGCCTATCTCATCATCATGAGATGGGGATATTTGCCACCCCGAGACTGTGGGCTGGCCGCATGACTTGCTCCGACAAGCAGAATCTGTGGTGGAAGTAATGTTGCACCAGCTCTGAGTGAGGCCTCCAGAAGCCTTTGCAGCTTTTGCTCTTGTGCTCTTGGGACCCTGCCACCTACACCAAGTGAGCAAGTGTGGGCTGGTCTAATGAATAAGAGATACATGGTCCAGTCACACCTGTTGCCCCAGCCAACAACCGACAGACAGCCACCAGACCTGAAATGCGCCCAGCCGAGATCAGCTGCTATTGGCCCAGAAGCTTCTTGCTAACTGCTAGACTCATGAGGAGACATGCATGGTTCTTGTTTTAAGCCACGAAGGTTTGGGGTGATTTGTTCCACAGCAAAAGTTAACGGATACAAGTCCTCAAAGTCCTGCCTGTCCCCACGTGGGCTCTGGGACCCAAGGCCCCTGCCTTTATTTTCCTTGGCAGATGGGTAAGTGGATGAGGAGTGGCCACAGACAAGACATGGTAGAGTTAGAACAGATGTTGCTAAGCCTCAAGGAACAGGTAGGAAAACAACACCCAGCCTGATGAAGATGGTGATGAAGATGATCCCAGCCGCTGTTTGAGTGTTCATGTGAAAAACATGTTGAATATGTTATCTAATTTAACCTTTAAACCACACTGTGGGGTAGGTGTTCTTATCCTTTTTAATGGATAAAAACAATGAAGTTTGGAGAGATTAAGTAACTGGCTGAAGGTCTCATAGTTTTAAGTTAAAAAACCCATGATTCTAAACCCATTCAAGGAGACAAGGGCTTTACGATGGTATTAGCATGACTATCTTGTTCTTATGGCAACAGGGCAGCGAGGGGGCCTGGGCTGTGGCAGGACATGCTGGGCTGTGGGTGCACAGAGGAGAGGCTGTCCCCAGCTCTGACTGCAGGGATGGGGTGGAGGTTAGGAAGGAGACATCTTGCGATGCGAGGGAAATCCACATCTTACAAACATCCATTTGTACAAATTTGCCATCCTTTTCCCGAGAAGCCAGTTGAGTTTTGGCCACGTTAGGGCTCCCAGAGAGGTTGTGAGTCGAGGCAAAGTTGTGGAGGATTGGGACCCCACGCCTGGCTCGACACCCCATGTCCTGTGCTCGATGCAGCTTCCCGGGAAGGAAGACCCTGGCTCCTCTGCAGGATCAGGCTGAGAGTGACCAGCTCACCAGTCCAGCTACAGTCCATTCACTCTGCCTCCTCCGTGGAGTCAGGCTCCCCCCAGACCCATGCTCACCTAAGCACATGCTACAACATTGCCTGTGGGCCCAACCTGCCCCGGGCCCAGGCCTGTCTGCCCACAGTGGAGGGAGGAATAGAGAAGGAGGTGCCATCCTGCCCATCCATCCCTTTCTCCCTCTAAGGACATGCTTTTTCCATCACTGTACTACCTCCTGCACAAAACAGGAGCAAGAGCGGTACACATACTGCTGTCTGCTTCCCGGTTTTGTGGACACTTGCTAGAGCAAGCATGTCAAACTTGTGGCCCGAGGGCCGCATGTGGCCCACAATGAATATTTTTGTGGCCCAGCCAATATAACGGTATGTAAGAAAACATTAATTTTATCATTGCTTTGTTCTATTTTATGCTATACTTTTCGAAATACAGCTACGTTTCTATGAAAATTGAAGTTTGTGTTTTTTTGCGGCCCACTTAAACTTAAACCTTGTTTATTTGGCCTGTGTTAGCCTTTGAGTTTGACATGCTTGTGCTAGAGTGTTATTAGTGCCCATCACTTCCTTCCTGTCTGCCCTTGCAGACATGTTGCTACCACATGGACCAGGGGGATACGCCCATCCAGGGCGTGAGTCTCTCCCAGGGAATCTGGAACTGTGACACTGCAATAGGGGTGTGGTGGGAGGTCACACGGGCAGTGAAGGAGCATAGAAGCCAATCTGGGAACAGGGGTTAGGGAGGGCGGGAGAAAGAGGAAGAGCGGAAAGAGGAGGAAGAGGAGGGGGAGGGGAGGGAATTCAGTTTCTTTTTTCTTTCCAGCTTCTTGTGAACCCTGTAAATGTGTCCTGTCCTTGGGCCCCTCCCATTGCTGGCATCCTAGGACACCTGGTGCCCCCATCTCTCTTATTAGGCTTGTTTGAGGAGCTCCTGTTTATCAAAATGAGAAAATAAATAAATAAATAAAAAGCCTTGAAGGTGCCCAGCAAACACCAGGAACAATGTTTGCTTACAAATTGCTATGTCTCTCTATGGCAAGTGAAATTCATCACAAATTATCTACTAAAATAAAGAGATTGCTTTGGCTTGTATAAAAGATAATGAAAGTGACATTCTGAAAAAGAATAGGAAATGCGAATTTCAGCAGCTCTATGAGATGAGATTCCCCCACCTTCCCCCCCCCCCCCCCCCACACACACACAAAAATCAATTTACTTAAAAAAAAATCTAGAGTCTACAATCTGGTAACATCAATTAGAATGAAAAATACACATACCATTTGACCCAGCAATGCACTCCTGGGAGTCTTCCCCACAAAAGCACTCGTTTGAGAGGGCTGATGTTTAAGGGTGTTTATTGCAGCATTGTTTGTAGCAGAAAAAAAAAACAAAACGGAAAATCTTTAGATAAGAACTTCCTAAACTCCCTTGAGTACTGTGTTCCACATATTATTAAGTGTATGTGTATAAAAAGGATACATACCCTATTTTTCTGTGTATAAGACACTATTTTTTTCTAAAATCATTAGACTGAAAATTGAGGGGCATCTCATACATGTAAGTCAGCTGAGGAGGGAGCCATGCGGGTGTGTCACTGCTGATACCTTGTCAAACAGGCTTCCTTTAATCACGAGCCTTATTGTTACTGACATCAGCTGATGTCGTAATTGGAGGTGGAGGTGGAGAGTGCGCAGATGCAACACGCACCAGAGCATGCTGAGCCCATAAAGATGTCAAAAAATTAAAAAGATAAATACCGGTAAGCGATTGTCTTACTCTGCAAAATTCAAACTGAATGCAATCAGCTATGCAAAAAGGCATGGAAATAGAGCTGCAGAGAGACAATTTGGACCTCCTCGAACTGAGTGTATGATCAGACAGTGGAGAAAACAGGAAGAACAATTCCTTAAGATGCCAAAAAAGAAGAAGACCTTAAGAAGAAAACTAGCAAAATGTTTAAAATATTGATTTCTTAATTTTGGGTTGGAAAAGTGTGGGGCATCTTATACATGGGGGTGTCTTATACACAGAAAAATACAGTTCTTCAAAAACACTGATTTATAAACAGGCGCATTTATCATGGGCTTCTCACACTATTAAGATGCTTATTCAGATACTAGAGGCCCGGTGCATGAAAATTCATGCACTGGAGGGTGGGTCCCTCAGCCCGGCCTACCCCCTCTCACAGTTTGGGAGCCCTCAGGAGCGGGAGGTGACCCGGTGATCAGGGGAAGGCGATGCCCCATCACACCTCTGCTGCTGCTACTGCTGGCAGTGAAAGCCTTGGCCAGCCCTGGTTACCTGAGCCTTGGGCAGCCCTGGGCATCTGCCATCCGAGGCTTGCCTGCGCCTCGGGCTGGCCCTGGGGGGCTAAGGGGACTGGGGGACTCTGGAGGCAGGCACACGGAGCAGAGTGCCTGCCACGTGCCTGCCGCCCCAGCGGGGCTGAGGGGACTGGGCGCTGCCATCTTGTGGCTGTGGGCGCCACCATCTTCGAGGGCATGCAATCAATTAGCATATTCACTCCTTATTGGCTGTGGGTGCTTCCATCTTTGAGGGTGGGGCAGTCAATTAGCATATTCCCTCCTTATTGGCTGTGGGTGCTGCCATCTTTGAGGGTGGGGCAGTCAATTAGCATATTCCCTCCTTATTGGTTGTGGGAGTCACCATCTTTGCGATGGTGTGAGGGTCAATTAGCATATTATCTCTTTATTAGATAGGATTATTTCATGAAGTATTTCTTGAGCTAGAAGTTGTACTGGGGAAGAGAACAATGATCAAGATGAATTCTTGCTTTCAGGGAACTTTGAGTCACCACTGAATCAATAATTTCAAGAGTGAAGGAATTCTCTTCCAAGAGAAGGGCAGGGAGCTAGGAGTGGCATGGGCAGGTCTGATTTACTCAGGACTCTGACAGGGCATCCTGGAAAAAGCGACGTGAGGTTGAAAACTGAAGAAGTCGTGGGAATAAGCCCAAAGAAGGGAGACAGCATGCCAGGTGGAGGGAACCATATGCAACAGCACCAATGAGAAAGAGAAGGTTGAATGTGAGAAACTGAAAAAAGCAGGTGTGGCTGGAGCAGAGCGAGCAAGAGCTGTAGGGGTAGGAAGGTGGAGGGAGGGGATAGGCTCAAGGGTGGGAGGATTGGGGGTGTGTGGAGCAGGCCACCCCAGGAGGAGTCAAGTCTTTACTCCAAAGGCAAGCAAAGGAAGTGCCAGAGGATTTAAAACACACACACACACACACACACACACACACACACACACACACACACACCTTTGTTAAGGTATAAGTTAAATACCACAAAATTTATCTATTTTTGTTCATAGTTTGATGAGCTTCAGCAGATTTATAGAGTTGTGCACCATCAGCACAATCTAGTTAGAACACTCCTGTCACCTCCGAAAGGTCCCTGTGCCCACTTGCAGTCAATCCTCACTCCCATCCTCAGCCACCACCGGCCTGCTTTCGCCTCTATAGTTTTGCCTTTTCTAGAAATTTCATGTAAGTGGAACGATACACTGTGCTGTCTTATATGTCTGGCTTCTTTAACCCAGCATATTTTTGAGATCCACCCATATTGGGGCAGGTGCCTAACGCAAGGTTCCTCTTTTATTATTCTGTTGTGTGGATGAATCTGTTTTTCCATTTACCAGTTGATGGACATCTGCATGGCCCCAGGTTTTGGCTACAGTGAATAATGCTGCTATAAACACTCACACACATGTCTGGGTGGACATGTTTGCATCTCTTTTGGGTGGGTACCTAGAAGTGAAATTGCTGGGTTGCTTTTAACCATTCCAGTGGGTACGAAGTAGCGTCTCACTGTGGTTCTCTCAAGACTAACAGTGGCGAGCATCGCTTCGTGTGCTTCTGTCCTTCATGGATCTTCTTTGGTGAAGGGTCTGGCTTCTGGGGTTTCCCATTTGATGACTCACTTGAAGGACTCAGAAGCAATTCTTTATACCTATGGTAGTGGGTTATCACAGCAAAAGGACATACAGCAGGACTAGCTGGGAGAGAAGACACGGCAGGTGGAGTCTGGAGGAGCCCAGGCCAAGGCTTCCCAAGTTCTCCCTCCTGGGGTGGGGGCCACACAGAGCACACTTTCCCCTCCAGCAGTGAAATGGAGCATCAGTGTGATTGTTTCTGCCCAGGGAAGCCTGCCTGAGACTCCAGGGTTCGATTCCTGGTCAAGGGCATGTACCTGGGTTGCAGGTTTGATCTCTGGTCCGTCAGGGCACGTGTGGGAGACATCCAGTCAATGTGTCTCTCCTCTCTCTCTCTCTCTCTCCTTCCCTCCCTTTCATACTCTCTCTAAAAATCAATGGAAAAAATATCCTCAAGTGAGGATTAACAACAAAAACAAAACAAAAACTCTAACAATTCCCCCCCAAAAGAAGACTAAAACCCAATTACAAATGATCCAAAGATTTGACTGCATGTGTGCAGGGTTTTTATCATGGGCTGGTGATCAGGGCACTTTGCCTGCATGACCGGCCATGACCAACAAAATTCCGGGCTCCTAGAAGGAAAGCAGGTGTTCGCTATAAATCACGTTTGCACAGTCGAGGCAAGCTGGTACAGGATTCAGTGCCCCGGGCAGGATTCTTATCACTCAGACACGTAGGCGGTACTCCAAAAGCCAATTTCTCCGGTGCCAGCCAAGGGTCACCCCATGAGCAGGTCCTTCCAAAGAGCAACACTGGGCCTGCTGCACACGCCCAGTCCAATCTTTGGTTCATTTTTCAATTGGGTTTTAGTCTTCCTTTTTTTTTTGAAATTTTTAGAATTCTATTCTTGTTGTTGTTAATCCTCACTCAAGGAATTTTTTTTCCATTGATTTTTAGAGAGTGGAAGGGAAGGAGGGAGGGGGAGAGAAAGAGAGGCAGAGGGGGAGAGAAAGGCAAACATCGATGTGAGAGAGACACATAGGTTGGATGCCTCCCACATGGGCCCTGACAGGAGGAAGGGATGGCTCCCCCAACTTGTCCACAGAACACAATATTGTCATTGTTTTTCAGAGTGAAACTCCCATGACTTTGTGGGATTTTTAGAATTTTCATCATTTGGGGAAGGTGGGACCAGATGCAATCCCTTCTGGTTTTCGGTCTATGGTGCCACGAACATGTCCCTTTGGGGTTATGTGAATAATTCTAAAAAATTTTCTGGTGTGTGCCTACGTGCATTATTACAGGTTGTTTATTAGTCACACACGTGTGTCTATAATGCTGAGTTCTGGCCCAAGAAAATAACTTCATGACTGAAAGGGAACGCAGTCCATGCATGGAGACCTTTGCAGAAAGTGAAGGCAGAAGCCCTCAGCATAGGAAGTGCGAGGATGGGGATGAGGACGTTCACAGTCATGTATTAACCCAATTACCAAATGCGCCTTGCAAATCCGGAGCGGTTTAAAATGGAATTTCACATCCTTCTGTCCCAAATGACACAGAAAGTATTATAAACGAAAATGTCTTTCCTCAGGCTGAGATACAGAGCTCCTCTCCTTCGGCAGCACACGCTATCACAGGAGAACCTTTAGTTAAGGCTGGAAATTCTATTTACCCAGGAGCCCAAGCCACTGTTTTTCTATTCTTGCAAAATAAACAGAACAGCGAGGCAAACCAGATGCAAAGAAGGCCCGAGGGAATGGAAAGGAATGTGAAATCAGGTGTGCTGGTCAGAGTCCAGGCAGCAAATCAGGAGCTCAGCGGTGATACACATTTTCTCTCCTCTGATACTAACAAGGGGAGGTTATGGGCATCAATGGGACAAAGTGAAACTAGAGAAATATATATGTGAGTGTGGATATGTGGGTTTGTATGTGTGTTATTTTATTTATAATTAAATATATTTTTATTGAATTCAGAGGGGAGGGGAGAGGGAGATAGAAACATCAATGATGAGAAACATTGATTGGCTGCCTCCTGCACGCCCCCTACTGGGGATCGAGCCTGCAACCCAGGCATGTGCCCTTGACGGGAATCAAACCTGGGACCCTTCAGTCTGCAGGCCGAAGCTCTATCCACTGAGCCAAACCAGCTAGGGCTGTTGTTTCGTTTTAGAAGAGGACGATGAAAAGGCTCAGAAGTGAATGTTTTGCTTGGTGGGAGTCCCATGACACAGTCATGAATCAGAGAGATGAAGGCACCTCCTCCCAGCCTCGTTGGGCCTGGTGCTCTGAGCCTATAGAAAGGCTGGATAGGGAGAGGGCGGCATGCAAGGATACCTGCTCTCGGGTGCATACTGTAATAACAGCCCCCTTCTTAAGGGGGTGGTAATAAATCAAGCTCATCTTGCAGCATATTTTGCCCTTTCCTGCCTCCGGGCCTTTGCGCATGCGGCTCATTCTGACAGCCAGTGGCCTTGACCCATCCCCAAAGTCTTGTGAATTCATCTTTCAGGTTTCAAATCCATCTTCTCTTCCCTGCCATTGGGGTGAATCCCTGATGCTTTATAGGGTCTAAACTCTGTACAGTTTTGAAGGCCCCTTTTCAGAATAAGAATAAAAATTATGATGTGAAAGTCAGACCCCTCCAAGGGTGCTGGGAAGTGAAAGGCTAGCGCTTAAGCTTCTCGGTGAACCTGCTGCCTCTTGTTGTCAGAGCACACAGTGTATTTGTCTCAGAGCCCTCATCACAGTTCATAATCATGTCTGGTCATGTGAGTATTTGATTGCTGTCCACCTCCCCAGTGGACAACAAGCTTTTAGAGGGGAGAGACTGTGTCTATTTTGCTCATTCTTGTACCCCTAGGGTTTAGTCTAGTGCCTGGCACATGAGAGGTCCTCAATAAATAGGATTTGAATAAATGAATCCTGAATATTGAATCATAATCATCAAAATCATACAATTACTAGCTTCCACTCATTGACAGTCACCTCTTGCCAGGCCCTGGACGGCAGTTCTGAAGGTTCAGGTAGGTTGGGAGCCTTAATCTGTGAAAACGGGAGAGAGAACGCCACGAGGGCCCTGGGAAGTGAAGGGAGACTGAAACCGAGGTGCCCCTGGTCCAAAGACGTGACTTCTGATTCCTACTGTCAAGGGCATCCTGACCCCCAGAATAAACACGACTTCATGAGTGGTAGGGACTGCTCCCAAACCGTTTTTGTTTTGTTTGTTTGTTTTGTTTTTTAAGAGACTCTTCTGCAGCTGTTTCTTCCTGATTTTCCCTCTTGGGAAACAGAACCCCTCCTCATATATATACCCCTGCAGCCATGTTCTTAAGCGAGGACGATTATATTGTGCCCAGGAGACATATGGCAATGTCTGGGGGCATTTTTGTTGTTACAGCAGGAAGTGGGGGGATGTTACTACCAGCACCTAACGGACAGAGGCCAGGGATGCTTAGCAATGCACAGGGCAGCCCCTCACAGCAAAGAAGGATCTGGCCCAAATGCCAATAAAGCCCAAGCCGAGAAACCCTGCCTCCAACCCAAAGGCTCCCTCTCCACCCCTTTTCCTGAACACTACAGCTGTTTGCAGGGGTGTGTGTGTGTGTGGGTGTGTGTGTGTGTGTGTGTGTGTGTGTGTTTTCCTCCTTTGCCTTCTATACTCCACACAGAACAGTGGGCAACACTGCTCAGAGAGCAAGGAGGAAGATATTCAGCAGAGCAAATGTGATGTAATTTCAATTACACATTCAGCTTGTTAAAAGAAAACTGACATTATTGTAACAGGCCCTGTTCTAGGCCAGTGCATCGGGTGGCCCGGGAATCTTGTAAAAATGAAGCTTCAGAGTCAGGAGCCTGAGAACCTCCATTGCTAACCAGCCCCCCAGGGATGTCTGTGCTGTGGCCCGGTCCACACTTGGAGTAGATTTCTAGGTACGTAGGATAGGTCAACCAACAAAACAAAGATCCCCCTGCCCTTGGAGAGCTCCTAGTCTGGCTAGAAACATTGGACCCAAAGAAAAGTAGACAGGCTGAGGTCAGAGGCTCTCAGAGACTTAGAAAATCAGAGCGGGAAGAGAACGTAGAGGTTGTCGGTTCCTATTTTAGAGGCTGGGAAACTGAGGCTCACAGTGGGAAGGGAGCTAGTCAAAGTCCCATCGTTTGCTGCGGCAGCTTTTGACAAGGCTGTGGGTTTCCTTTTGCATTATCAGGGTCCTTAGGGACCTCTTTAGGGTAGAGGTCAATCATGGGGAGGGGGAGGAGGAATGGCCAGCAGCTTCAGAGGCTGCAGGAGTACAGGTCTGGGGATCCCCACGGAGGGCCCCACGGTTCTGGACCCAGGAAATCAATTTCAGTCACCACTGTAATGACACATATGCAAACACTTGGATATATTTCTGGAGATTTTAGATTTCTTCGACTGACCCTCTGTTTCTCTGCATGACTAAAACTGTAGCAAGGATGTGCCAGGAGAAAAGGATGGAGAAGTAACACGAATACACGCAGGCATTTAGTTGGCAAGTTAAAGAGTAAACTCAAAATAGAATTAGGCCAGTCAAAACCTCTTCCTATCAGGAATGGAAGGATAAATCCTGAACCCAAGCCGGGCTCCTGTTCTCATCTTCCAGGGCCCAGCTGAACAAGGCCACCTGCCCAGAGCTTCAGGTTGGAGAACTGTTCGCATGGTGTTGAAAAGCAACTGCCTCGTCCACTGCTAAGAACATAAACTTTTAAATTCAGGCCAGTTTGATAGGAACAGTAGCAAATTGCATGGAGTAGCTAAAAAGAAGAGCAACATCTGGCACACCAGGCATTAATAATACAACAAAGGAAGAAAAAGAGAAACTTTTCATTAGTAGTTTTTGATGTCAATTTATTATTTATCCCTTTGTCAATACTCAAACAGGCAGGCCATCATTAAACATTCAGAAAGATCCTCTAACAGACTCGAGGCATCTGTCTTACCTCAGTTTCTTCTTAGAAACCTGGAAATCAAGAGCTTGGGCATTTATAGGATAGCTGTGTTAAAAATATCTGCTGTATCAAAAATATTGTTTGAGGATCACTACTTGGAAATATTTTAGTTGAAATTTTTATCAATGGCCAGTAAGCAGACAGATCCTGGTTCTTAAAGGAAGATCTGGTGTGAATCAGCAAAGTGCAGCTTCCAAATTTTTAAGTCCTCAGTTGGTATTATTTTGTTTGGAACCTGGTGTTGACAAAGCCCACTGTTTATTAATTAGCATCCTGTCAAATCTCTCCAATCAAGACCACGCCGCACCTGGTCCTAGTTAAAAAGTGCATTGTGGGCAATTCTGATGTGACCCACAGGGGACCCTGCCATGCGCAGAACCACCTTCAATGTGCCCGTCACAAGTACCACTTCCGAAATGAGAAGGCCTCTTCACCCAAAGATGCTGAAAGCTTCTGCTACTCCTAATGACCTGCCACGCCATGCTAACTTCTTTGATAAATGTTCATCCTCGAGACACTTGCTCTTCCCGAAGAAAGGCATCCCTGCCTGGGGACAGAAGACTCCTCAGAAGTAAAATCATTCTTGAAAGAAAACGAATGAAAAATGGAAAAAAAGAAAAAGAAAAACAAAGACCGAATGGCTCTCTCCTCAGGAGGAGCTCAGTGAAGAAGAGGCTGGCCTCCCTAGCTTGTCTCCCCTTCGTTGTTCTGGGTGCTGCTGCCTTTCCAAGAACTGCCCCTGGAGTAGAGGTTGTGGTCCTTTATGTAGGCGATGACGGCGTCCGGGAGCAGGTACTTCACGCTGTGCCCGTGGCCCAAGGCCCTCCTGACGTATGTGGCGCTGATCTCGTTCTGCACTGGCTCCCTGACCAGGAGAATGTTGTGCTGCCACCTCTGCAGGATGGGCGAGTCCGAGATGTACCTCTTTAGGTCGTGGCCAGCCCGGCCCACACACACCAAGCCGAACTTCTCCACTATTTCCTGGATGTGCTCGTCTTTCCAGAGGTTGGGGGTCTGGAAGGTCTTCAGGATATCTGCCCCGCAGAGGAGCTTCAGCTCAGGCACAGCTGGAAAGACAAGGGCAGATCCCAGCCGTTACAGGAAGGGTCACGGCCGGGAAAGATAACGTATTCCATTGGCAATGTTCATAAAACGCTCCTTGGAATGTATTGGAGACTCAATGTCTTCATGCTCATGACTTAAAAAGAAAATGCATGAATCTGAAGCCACTTCAGGGACACGCAGTTATAGGTAATAATTCGATCAATAAATCTTTGTTTGATATTGTGAAGTGCCAAGTGACACAAAATAGTTTTTATTTTTAGTGGTTGCTGGATCCCACGCAGAGTGGTCCAAAGGTGGCTATACAATAACAAGCTGTGGGCCTCAGACAAGTTACTGCCCTTCTCAAAACCCATTTCAGCTCTAACACGTGTGCTTCTCTAAGACCTCATCATAAAGGTTAACTGTAAAGGATAACCAAAAGGTCTCTAAGACCCCAGCTGATGACCTTGTCATCTGTTTTCAATGAAACAAAGCTCTAGAACAACTGATCAATGTGGATAATCCTTCGACATTTGTTCTAACAGAATGGCGATAGTGCTGATAAAAGAATACTTAATGTTTATCGGGTGCTTACTATGAGCACTATTGGTTGCTGAGCGCCTTTTGTGTATAATCTCATTTGAGCCTCAGAACAACTTGATGAGGCAGGTATTACTGTTGCGCCCATTTTGCAGAGGGAGAAAGGAAGGCACAGAGAGGCAAGTGACTTGCCTGAGGTCACTCACTCCTCCAGGCAGTTAGTATTCAAACCTGACAGCCAGCCTCTAGGTGGGGCATTTGTAACTGGTAGGCTCTGCTGCCGCCTGCTGGCAGGAATTGTACATGCATCAGAACCGAGAAGCCCTTCCTGGATTGTCAAGGACAAATCAAGTCCATAGGAGAAGCAACCGGCAGGATCCCTGGTCCTTCTAGAATGGGATTCTAGCTTTGGTCAACAGCCCAGGCCGGGCTCCTAGAGCGCTGGCATCTCTCAGTCACCAGGAAACCTCAGTTGGGAGGGGCTTCAGGGTACCACCTGCTGGGGGAAAACCTGATGTAAATGCTCAGTTTAGGCTCCTCTATTGTGGAACCTTTGAAGGAATCTGGACCTGGACCAGAGAGATGAAGTGAAAGAGGAGCACTAGCCCAGCTGTGGGATGGGAAGCGAGAAACTGAGTGTCACGGAGAGGTCCGAGTTCCAGCCTCAGTTGGGCACAGGCTATCGTGGGGCTGGAGCCAAAGCCTTCCTTCTCTGGGCCGCAGTTACCCACCTATGAAATGGTGGGCGCTGGACTTGTGTACTCAGCAGATGTAATTAGAGAAACACACTTTTCAAACACTCTAGCAGGATAATATTGGTATAAGGAAATGGCATTCAAACATACATTAATGCATGTATGCAGGAATTCTCCATGGTTAAGAACAGGATTCTAGACACTGTAGATTCTCATCCTGGCTCTGTCATTCAACAGTGTGACCTCAACTTTAAAATGAGGATATCAACAGTACTTATCAACTAGGATTGTTTTAGAATCAAATGAGCTTACAAACGTAAAGTACTTAGAATAGTAATTGGAACAGAGTAAGTGTGGTATGTGTTACCTGCATCCATCAGTCCGTCTGTCCATCCATCCACTCACTTATCCACCAATTCATTCATCAACACATCTATTGAACACTTACAGGGTATCCCATGGCCTTTTATAATCAATGAAACTGCATTTAAAATTTTCCAATAACTCACACTTTTCACTAATTTGGGCTGGTCCCATTGCTCCAACATATGTGTGGGTTTGAATTATTCTGCACCTGTGAGGTTTTTACTCATTTCTTATTTATTCAATCATTGTACTACAGCCTAACACCAGAGTTTGTCCTTTCAAACAGTTGGGTGGTTTTTATATGGCCTTCCTCTGGGGGAGGTTAGATGATGTACATTTATTTCCAGGGCCTCCCGAGGCCTAGGGCACACACCCCTGTTCCCATAGGTCAGAGAACAAAGACACCCTCTTCTCCTCCCAGTAGATATTTGTGGAATGATTTCCACATATCGGCTTCAATATGAGGTGCCGCTTGACTCATTAACAATGACAGTAGGAGCACGGTTCCCTTTGAGCCCCTGCTCACCCCTTCCCTGGTCCTCAAGTCATAGGCTTGTCTTCTTCCGGCAACAGGTGCTCAGACCCCAACTCTGGGCAGTCCTGTCATCAGGCCTCACAGAAGTGTTCCCATATCCCTCTCAAATCCACTCACATCACTGCTACAAAACCTTCAGATCAAGTGGGTCTCACCATCCAAGTCCCCAGTACATCGTCTGAGGTGTTGAATAAAAGGCTACCATTTGACTTGTCTGAACAGTGACATAAACAGGAGGTGCGCTGGCATTTTCGGGCAGGGTGCTCTCTCTGAATTGCCACAGGCTTTGAAAAGCAGAGATTCACATGGAATGTGAGGGAAGGGCCCCCAGAACCTTTTCTGTTGAATGTCCAGCTGCCCTAATGCCTTTAAAAAAGTTTTTTAATTGATTTTGAGAGAGAGAGAGAGAGAGAGAGAGAGAGAGAGAGAGAGAGAGAGAGAAACATCTGTGAGAGAGAAACATCATCGATGGACTTCTTTCTGCATGCCCGCTACTGGAGAATCAAGCCTGCCTGCATGTGCCCTGACCAGAAGTTGAACTGATGACCTCTTGGTTCCTGAGTCGATGCTCAACACTGAACCACACCGACTGGGCAAGCTGCCCTAACTCTTTGACATTAAAGGGCACCAGACCTGAGGTCAGTCAGCCCTGGGTTCGAACTTCAGACCAGCTGCGACTCTGGGATAGTTGTAGCAGACAAGCCTGCTTCCTCAGTTGTAAAATGGGGATGATAAAACCTCCTGGGGAAGTTATGGAAATGGAGTGAGGGAGGGAATGCTATGTGAATTGCCTGCCTAGTGCAGGATATGCACATGGGCACACACAGGAGTGTGGGACTTCTGGGCCTACACAGGAGGACACCAAAGGTGAGGCCAGGTATTGGCGTCTGTAGGGCAGCACCCAGCTTAACCGGACAAGTCAGTGTGAAAAGGAATCAGATGACGTGCCTGCCGGGTTATATGGAAAGGGAGTCCTCTGAAGGTCACTGGGCGGTGCTCAGCCCCATCAGCCCAGGGCGGGGACCAACTTCACAAAAGACAGACATAGTCGGCTGTTAAAGGACCCAGGCATCCTCCATCCCAGTGTGACACCCATGTAACCCAGGACACAGCAAGCAATCCACATGACTCTGGTGAGGCCAAGGAGGACTGCAAATCACAGGAGTGATGGGCAAAGCAGGGCTCTGGCAGCCAGAAAATGCTGAGCTCAGCCTATAATTCGCAATCCCAGAGTAGAACAGCACACAATAAAATACAGAGCACACAAAATGGTCCTTTAGAAATACGTCACTAGTAACATACAAGCCCCCTCATCAAAAGCCAGACTTATGCTGAGAAAAACTCCATCTTCCTCTTTTAATTGCTCTTGTATTTTTTTTCCTGATTATAAACATATCTGTGTCAATTATGGAACATATAGAAGATATGTGTTAAAAGCAGGAAATAATAATAATAATGATAATAATAATAACAATCCTATATAATAAAAGGCTAATATGCTAAGTGTCATCTGGTTGTCCTTTCAACCAATCAAAGTGTAATATGCTAATGATATGCTAAGGCTGCTCAACCGCTTGCTATGATGTGCACTGACCACCAGGGAGCAGACAGTCAACCAGTAGACCAGTCGCTATGACGTGCACTGACCACCAGGGAGCAGACAGTCAACCAGTAGACCAGTTGCTATGACGTGCACTGACCACCAGGGGACAGGCACTCCGACAGTTAGGTTAACTTGCTGCTGGGGTCCGGCTGATCGGGACTGAGTGAGAGGGGCCAGACATGCCCTGGAGCCCTCTTGCGGTCCCTCCCCAGCTGGCCAACCTCTCATGTCCCTTCCTGGCCTGGCAATTGTGCACTGGTGGGGTCCCTCAGCCTGGCCTGTGCCCTCTCACAATCCTGGACCCCTCAGGGGATGTTGGAGAGCCCATTTTGGCCTGATCTTGCTCAACGCAGGAGCTTCCCCCTGGTGGTCAGTGTGCTCCCACAGGGGGAGCACTGCTCAGCCAAAAGCCAGGCTCACAGCTGGCAAGCAGAGTGGCAGTGGCGGGAGCCTTTCCTGCCTCCTCAGCAGTGCTAGGGATGTCCAGCTGACGGCTTAGGCCCGCTCCCCCTGGAAGCATCAGCTGGACATCCCCTGAGAGCTCCCAGACTGTGAGAGGGTGCAGGCTGGGCTGAGGGACCCCCCCCCCACCCGAGTGCATGAATTTCGTGCACCGGGCCTCTAGTTATATATATATAAAAGCCTAAGCGACTGAACAACCAAATGACTGAACGACTGGTAGCTATGACATGCACTGACGACCAGGGGGCAGATGCTCAATGTAGAAGCTGCCCCCTGGTGGTCAGCAGCAGGAGTGCTGCTTAGCTTACTGACGGGCACCAGATGCCGGGCTCACAGCTGGCAAGTGCAGCTGCAGCAGCACGAGCTTCTCCTGCCTCCACCTCAGCACTAACTGAGCAGTGGCATTGGCAGGCACAGGGCCAGGATGAGCGGGAGCGGCACAGTGCCCGGCTCGGGCTCGGGCTCCTCCCTGGCCACTTGCTGCTTTCTGCACTACGACATCCCTCGAGGGATGTTGGATTGCTGGTTTCGGCCCGATCCCTTGAGGGGTCTCGGATTGCGAGAGGGCGCAGGCCAGGCTGAGGAATCCCACCAGTGCACGAATCTGTGCACCGGGCCTCTAGTAATAATAATAGTTTTGCTTTCTATAAATCATCAATAGTTTAGTATATCCTACCTAATAAAAGGGTAATATGCAAATGGACCACACCTTCACTATGCCTAAGCCACGCCCACCAGCCACGCCCACCAGCCAATAAGGGCGAGTATGCAAATAAACCCAACCAAGATGGCTACAGCCACAGAGAGCAAGGTTTCCCAGGCAACGGAGGAAGCCAAGCTTTCCGCCTGCCCTTGCTAGGCCTAAGCCTCCACTTAAGCTACAAAGTTTCAATTATAGAAGGTAAACAAATCTTAACAGAAATGGCAACAGCCATGGAGCTGGAGAGAGCAGGCCAGGGTTGCCCCTGGCAATGGAGAAAGCAAAGCTTTCCACACACCCTGGCCAGGCCCAGGCCTCCGCTTAAGGCTACAAAGTTTCAATTATAGAAGGTGAATTAACCCCAATAGAAATGGCTGCCGGCCACGGAGCAAGCAGAAGGCTTGGCTCCACTCCAGGCTACAAAGTTTCAATTGTAGAAGGTAAATAAATTCCAGATACCAGGGCCTCCGCTTGGGTCGCCAGGGGGCTGGCCTGCAAACCACCACAGGCCCCTTGCTCAGGCCGCCCCATGCACCAAGGGAACCCCCATCCTGATCTGAGACACCCTTCAGGGCAAACCAGCTGTCCCTCACCCCTGCACCAGGCCTCTATACTATCTAATAAAAGAGTAATATGCAGATTGACCATCACTCCAACACACAACATGGATGCCCCCATGTGGACACAAGATGGCCACCACAAGATGGCCAGCAGGGGAAGGCAGTTGGGAGGCACCAGGCCTGCAAGGGAGGGCAGTTGAGAGGGACCCAGGCCTGCAAGGGAGGGAAGTTGGAGGCGATCAACCCTGCAGGGGAGGGCAGTTAGGGGTGACCAGGACGGCAGAGGAGGGAAGTTGGGCGCAAACAGGCTGGCAGGGGAGCAGTTAGGCATCAATCAGGCTGGCACAGAGTGGTTAGGGGGTGATCAGTCTGGCAGGCAGAAGCAGGTTAGGGGCAATCAGGAAGGCAGGCAGGTGAGCAGTTGGGAGCCAGCAGTCCTGGATTGTGAGAGGGATGTCCGACTGCCCATTTAGGCCTGATCCCACCGGGATCAGGCTCAAACGGGCAGTCGGACATCCCTCAAGGGGTCCCAGATTGAAGAGGGTACAGGCTGGGCTGAGGGACACCCCCCGCCATGCACGAATTTCGTGCAACGGGCCTCTAGTTTTAAAATATTTATATTTTTCTATATATTTGAGATTATATATATAGAACTGTATCCTGTTTTTTCCACTTACCTCATAAGCATTTCCCCAAACCAAGAAAACCTTCTGTTTAGTGTCTTCATCCAGGTATACAGTATAATTTACTTACACATTCCCTTATATTTAAACACTGAGGTTGCTTTTATGTTCTGCCATTATAAAAATTGTGTGATAAACACCTTTCTGCATAAATCTTTGTCCTGATTTCTAATTATTTCCTCAGCTAGATTCCTGAGGGGGCAGGGTGGGAACTATATCATGCAAGAGGCATGGATATTTTTTTCCCCTCCTTTTTAAAAATTTTTTTAAAAATTGATTTTTAGAGAGCTTGGAAAAGGAGAGGGAGAAACATCGATGAGAGACATCATCGACTGGCTGTCTCCTGCAGGTCCCGTGAGCACCTGCAACCTAACTCAACCCAACCCAAGTATGTGCCCTGCGAGAATCAAACCAGTGGCTTCTCGGTGCACGAGTCGACACTCAACCACTGAGCCACACTGGTCGGGCAGGGGCATGGACATTTTTAAAGCCCCTGATTCATTCTGGTCAACTGAAAGCCCACTTTTCATTCAATGTAAACTTCCTTTTTTAATAGTTACTTTAAATGAGAACAAGATGAGCAGCATTTAGGGTTTGAACAGAAAGAAGGGGATATGAGACAAACCCTAATGTTATAGGGCCAAGCAGAGTAGGCTAGGAACCCCTAGAAAAATAAATCCCCAAAGCCAGTGCCGTGAGCTTTGGCAGAGGGAGTGAGGAGTCCATCTCAGTGAAAGCAAATGGGACTGTTTTCACGGGGAAGGTGGGTTCCAAACTGCGCCTCAAGGTCAGATAGGTTTCAACAGGGGAGCCGAGATGGGAGGGGGAGGAGGGGCAAGCCAGGTAAAGAGCCAAGACAGGGATTCTGGAAGCATGTGCAGAGAGGTGATGTGCGAGAAGATGGGAGCCTCAGGGTGGCATGCCTCCCACAACACGGGGGGGTGGGGGGCTCCCAGCCTCTCACTGGAGGCTCTAGCATTCCTCAGAGGCACGGAGTGCCCAGCACCTATGCTGTTTCCTGCCTTTGTGCCCTGCTCAGCTGCCCTTCTGTCCAGAAATGCCCCCAACTCCAGATAACCTACTGATCCTATGAGTCCCGATGCAGGTGTCTCCTCCTTCAGGCAGCCTTCCTAATCCATGCCTGGACTCATCACCATTCACAGCCTGTCTCCAGCTCAGGAATAGGGTGGGGGCAGGCTGTCTCTGTTCTCAGCCTGAGCCCAGAGCCTGGTCCGGGGCGGTGCTGAGCGAGCATCTCTAGACTCCTATGAGGAGTGACTGCTGAGCCAGAGATGATTCAGAGAGGAGGCAAAAGACTGAGAATGAACACTCCTTGTGCTCACGACTGGGGCAGGGGGAAGAGCCCATGCAGTCAGGAGGAGAGGTGGAGACCAGAAGAATATAATAAACATTGCATAAGCTGATTACCCAGGACACTCTATAACTCCTTCCTCCTTAGATTCCTACTCCAGTACACAGTTCCCCAAACTGGCCGTAAAGCCTGTCCCCAGAGTGACTGTGAAACACCCAGATTCCCAGTGCCATTCCCACATGGGAGGTCTGGGGTGTGGTCTGGGAATTCGTGTTTTTAACAAGCCTCACAGGCGATTCTGCTGTGAGGGATCCTTTGGCTGGCATTTGGGGACTACTGCATGAATCCTTTGGGGCCTGGTAGCATTTTCAAGTCCTTTTAGAAGATTGTTTCCCAGTCTGTGTTCTGGGGAGCACTAGTTCTGAGAATTACTAACATGCACTAAAAAAAGAGTTCCATGACTAAAGAATGACAATGGCTGCTATTTCCTTTTCCTGTGGAGTCACAATGCTCATGAACATAATGAAGGCTCTGAAACGCCCTGCAGTAAAGAAACCATTTTAGGCTTGTTTAACCATGACATTCCCAAGCCCAACTGATCTGGAAATAGGGTCCCACCAACCAAAGCTGGGAGAACCGCAGATGGGCTGCTGGAACTTCAGGCCAGTGGGAAAGTAATTGATTCCCTCTGTGTCAAGTCCTGCCCTCCCATCACCTGTTCCTGTTTATTTGCAAGAGGGGGCCCTGCATTTGACTCCCACCCCAGTGCCATGGCCGCCTTTAGAGAAAGAAGGTACTTTGAAATCACAGCTGGCAAGGTTCTACCACACACCAGGAGTTGACAACAGGGTAGAAACCCAGGGTTACAAACTGAAAGGACAATCCAAATCAACTTTAAATTCCCTTAAAAACAGGTCTTCTTTCCCTCACCGGTGTGGCTCAGTGGATAGAGCGTCGGCCTGCGGACTGAAGGGTCCCAGGTTCGATTCCGGTCAGGGGCATGTACATTGGTTGCGGGCACATCCCCAGTAGGGGGTGTGCAGGAGGCAGCTGATCGATGTTTCTCTCTCATCGATGTTTCTAACTCTCTATCCCTCGCTCTTCCTCTCTGTAAAAAATCAATAAAATATAAAAACAAAACAAAACAAAACAAAAAAAACAGGTCTTCTTTCCCAAGTAAACCACTGAGTTACACTGTTGTGTTAGTTTCTCAGTATAAGGGTTATAATGGCACATTTTGTATTCAACAAGAAAAAAAAACCCATCCTGAAAAAAACAAAAAGAACAAAAACACAAAACAGAAAGGCTAAGGCTTTTAAAAGAACCCCAGCATCACTCACCCATTTATCCCCGTGTAGCCCTGACTGTAATCCATGTCACAAGCATAGGTCACAGGGTAGGTAAACCCCTTTGGGGCAGGAAATCCCAAATTAGCATAATGATTTACAAGGAGTGGTGGCAGACTGATTAATTTGACCATTCAGCCTGGGAAGCTCACCCCAACCAGGCGGGCCCCAGAGGGCTGTGACTCCCATCAGTTCTCCCTCCCACAGAGGAGGGGGTCAGTACCCACCTGTGGGCGCCTGGGAGACATCTCTGCCTTGGCCCCGACCTTCCTCCTGGGGCAGATATCTGAGCAGTTCGCTGTGATGATGCCTGTGTTGTAAACATAAGGCTCAGGGTGTGTCTGTGCGGCCTACTGTCCCCCAAAGCCACCCAGGGGCTCCCACATGTTAAGTCTCAGCCTGCTTCTGTCCATTTTACGTAACACATCCCACAATTATTTGCTGAGGGCCTACTATGTGCCAGGCCCTGTGCCAGGTGCTAGACAGAAAGCAGACACTAGGAGGGGTGGGGGGGTGGGGAGGAGGGGAAGAATTAGTATATTCCTACTCTTTTCACATTTTCTTTCAATATCTCACTTTTTAAAAAGAACTGAGTAGGGGTTAAGGACATGGCTATTAGAATCAGACAGATCTGAGTTCAAAACACAAATTTTCATTTGTAAAGCCGGGATAAAAACACCCACTTTTTAGAACTAGACAGAGTAGTGGCTAAGAGTCTGGCTCCAAGCCAGTCTGCCTGGGTTGGATCCCAGCTCCCCCGCGCCCTGCCCCGAATGCCCCGACCACCCCCGCCCCCAACCCCCCCGCCGCCCCAGGCCTGCTGTGTATCCCTGAGCGAGGGTTTCAGGTCTCTGTGTGGATGGTTCAGCATCTGCATGATGAGGAATAATGACAGTGCCTGCCTCCAACGGGTGGTTATGAACATTAAAAGAGCTGTACATGCAAAGTGCATTGAACAGTGTGCACACAGAGCAAATCTCGTTACACGTTAGCATTTCCAATATGATTAGCCTCACCAATTTGGCATGCGTGGCTCTTTTAGCATTCTGTCTTCTGCAAATCAAGAGATAGCTCTGTCTTTTTCTTTTCTTTTTTTAAAAATCACACACAGGTAATTACTATGTCATATCAATTTGATCTTCCATCTCCTACCTACTGTATTGTGCATTAACTAGAGCTGTATTTGAGAGGGAGCAGTGCCGGCGATAAAAGCATATGCTTTGCAGCCAGAGCAGGTGGGTTCAAGTTTAGGTTCTCCTGCATGTCTGATCCTGGAAGGGTAACAACACCCTGGGAGCCTCACTGATCTTGTCTGTTAATTGGTCATGAAAAGTTCATGCCGGCCTCATCTCCGCTGAGTATCCCAAGAACACGAAGAATGAAGTGCTCTACCCTGCCAAGTGCTGGGGAAGAGGCTCAATGCTGATGATTACTGGGGGAGGGCTCAGTGTAAAGACGAAGTTCTAGCATTAGACTGCCTGGGTTGGAACTCTGGCTCCAGCTTGTAGCTGTGCAATCTTGCTGGGTTTCTTATGCAATCTGCCTCCAGCTTCCTCATCTGAAGGACGGGGGATAATGACAGTCCCATCCCAGAGAGCTGCTGTGAGGATTACCTGAAGAGCTTAGCACCGGCCCATACACAGAAAGTGCCTAATAAATGTTAGCTGTTATTATTATTGTTGTCAGCCTATCTTCCCCATAAGATTGTGAACGGGGAGCGCTTCCAATTCACCCTTACAGTCTTAGTACTCAGGAACTGCGCACCGAGTCAGCTAAATTCCGGAATGATGGAAGGAGTGGATAAAGAATACATTTAATTCTGGTCCAAAGTCCTTCCTGATCATCTCAGAGACTCGGCTAAGTTTTTTTAAGGCCTAGCTGTGCTTCCATATTGTCTTTCTGCTTTGGTTTTAGTAAGCTGCACTCTGCCTCTACGGTTTCACTCCTGGCTTCGTCTGAAATCTCACATCAGGTTGAAGTAGGTTTGGGTCTCACTTCCGCTTGCTTACTGCAGGACTTTAAGGTATGTCACTGACCCTTTCAGAATCTCCATTTCCTTATCTGTAAAATGGGGCTAAACCCACCTACTTCTCAGAGTTGCTGAGCTGATTAAATATTATACACATGAAAGCACCTAGTACGCACAGTAGGTGATCAATAAAAGGTACTGATTGCCATTTCGTTTACTTACCTTGAAGCTTCTAGTTCAAGTTAACCTATTTTGAGTATTAGCTAGATCTCTAAACTCTGCTGTGCAAATGATTACTTACAGTGCTGAGTGCCTCTTCCTCAGAGACCTCCACTCTGCCTCTGTGGGAAGTGGCCATCACTTCCTCTTGTTGCCTGCCTGAGTGGTACCCTGGTGTGCCTCGCCCTAAGCCTGAGAACTGACCTGAGGAGCACGTTCTCTATGTCCTAAGAAGCCCCAATAGTCTCTGGGGACACCTGATCTAAGGGTCACTGTTGTAGGAGCAAAGTCAGCCTCATGGTGTTCCCACCGGCAGATCCCTGGTTTTGAAGATGGCCATGAACTGGCTTCAGAGTCCAACAGACTGAGGCTCCACCACTTGCCTCCTTGTTGTGTGACTATGATAAAGTTAGCTTCTCTAAGCCTCAGTTTCTTCATCTGTAAAGTGAGGACAGCGTAAGATCATGTTTGTGAAGGGGTACATGAGATGTTGATGATGGACTATATCAAGTCACGTGACTAGGGCTCTCCTCCCACAACATGGGGAAAAGGTGAGTGAGATATAAGTTATCAGATGCCCTAAAAGCATGAAAGCTGGCCTAGACTTAAACACAAGCAACCTGATAAGGAGAAAAAGAATCCTCAATAAGCCCCACAGTGATTTACTTTACAGTGATATTTGTCACTGTTACTATGATGGAAATCCACTGTTGACTCGATCAAGAAGATACTAAATGGAGCAAAGGATGGGGTAAATTTACCATGCCTTCTAGAAATCACCTAACTTTACAATTAGTCAGATTTTTCAACCTTAAAACAAAGAGCTTCTGGTAGTTTTAGATAAACATTAATAATCAAACAAATTTTCTAATGTAATGAATAAACTTGGAGATGAAGCTCACTCCAAATATTGAAAACATATCTGATAATCAGCTGATAAAATGGTGTTGACTGTCTGTATCAGGGGCTTCTCAACATTGGCTGCACAAAATAAATCATTTGGGTACCTTTTAAAAATTACCCATGCCTGCCCTGGCCGGCTTGGCTCAGTGGATAGAGCGTCTGCCTGCGGACTGAAGGGTCCCAGGTTCGATTCCGGCCAAGGGCACATGCCTGGGTTGCGGGCTCGATCCCCAGTAGGGGGTGTGCAGGAGGCAGCCGATTGGTGATTCTCTCTCATCATTGATGTTTCTATCTCTCTCTCCTTCTCCCTTCCTTTCTGAAATCAATAAAGAAATATATTTTAAAAAAATTACCCATGCCTATACCCCAACCCAGACATATCATAATTGTGTGTATGTGTGTGTGTGTGGGGGGGTGCTTAGCATTTAAAAAAAAAGCTTCCCAGGTGATTCCTACAGCAGGGCTGAGACCACTGGTTTGGACGGATCTCTGTACTAATGAAAAGCCTGAAAATTCTGGCCACAGGTTAAGATCACAAGGGAACTCTTAAAAATCCTGACGACATCCCAGCCTCTGGGGAAAGACTCAGGCACTGATACTTTCGAAAGTTCCTAGGTGATTCAATGTGCAGCCAACGTCCAAAAAAGAAAAGAAAAGAAAAGAAAAGAAAAGAAAAGAAAAGAAAAGAAAAGAAAAGAAAAGAAAAGGAAAGAAAAGAAAAGGAAAGGAAAGAAAAGAAAAGGAAAGAAAAGAAAAGAGAATTCGTTCAGTAAAATTTAGCTCACACCTGCATTTTCCCGCAGAAGCTCTAGTAATATGATATAGTACTGTGGTCAGTTCCTATTTATCCAAGAATGGCTTCTCTGTTTTGAGGATAAATTACAGGCCAGAGTTAGGGATGCAGGGAATGTAGTAAACATTATTAAGCATCTTCCAGAAACCAAGTGTTTTTTCCTACACTATCTCATTTAATTCACACTGTACCCCACTGAGGTAGGTGGTGTCACCCCCATATGATCAGGTGAGAAATTGAGGCTCAGAGAGGGTGACTCACATCAAGTCACTTAGCTAGTAAACTGGGCTCCAAAAGCGGGGCCCTCGGCCACACTCCACAGCATCTATCTGTTTCTGCCTTCGTCTCCAGCTAAAGGATTTGTTGGATTGTCTATTGTTTTGTTTCCATTTCCCTCTTATCCTAGATGAATGAGAGCTGACTATAGGGCTTATTCTGAATGATGATCTAGGCGGAAATTTATTCCTTCTGTTAAAAAAGGAGAGAGCACATGTCCTAACAATTATTTCATATTTGCTCTCCTTTTAACTTGGCAACAGATTCTGAAGTAGCACTGGAACTGCTGAATGCTTTTAGCTGGTTCTCCGCGCCCCCCCACCCCCCCACCAAAGGTAAATAATAAACACCAGGGTATGTAGCTAAATGTTTACCTGAACTTTCTCCCAAGTGACTTTGAAAATGAGTAAAAAATGGAAATCTAAACAGATTATAAACAGAGCTGCCAATGGTCCGAACGTGCTCCCAAATAGGTGGAAGACACAGCCGGCTTCCGGCAGAGCTGGCTGTCATTACAGCCCAGGCAGGCCCGCCTCCCAGTCCCCTGTGGCAGCCAGGACAGGTGGGGCTTCCTGCTTCTCTAGCAAACTCTCAGTGACGTTTCCCAGACACAAGCCAGTGGCCCATCGTCCTAACATGCAGGACTTGCCAGGGCTTTTACAGAGCAAATTACTTACCCTGAATGCTAACAGCAACTCCAAAAGGAAAAAAAAAAAAAAAAAAAAAAAAAGCCGTGTAACTAGTTCTAGATTCATAGTCCCCCCTCTCCCACATTTTAAAGTCTAGATTTATAGAACCCAGGACTTGTATAATTAGAAAAGATAGCGTATTATGTACCCACAGTTTTCAACCTACTCAATGCTGACAATAATAAAAGGTCCCACTTACTGAATATTTTTATGTGGTTCTGGGTCAGAAAAGTTATTTCCATCTTTAAAATCCTAATTAGGATTGATTGTCCCCATTTTGCAAATGAGAAATATGTCTCAGAGAAGTTAGGTCGAGAGCCCAGAGTCACCGAATGCCTAAAGCTACTCAGTGGTGGCACTGCAGCCAGATGGTACCTACAACCGGCTGAAACAAGACTGGGCGTTTCCAGAAAGCCCATCCCAAAGGGCAGTGGTTTGTGATTTTTCTCATTCAGGACCTCTCTGAGATCGTGGGCCTGTTGGTCTCTCTCCCTCTAGGGTGAGCACTTCTTGGATTTTGGCTGTGAAGGCCTGGCTGAAGCCCCACTCAACACTCCATCCCTACTTTTCACCCCATGGGCCCTGCAGACATGACCCATGGCCCCTGGTCATCTCAGGAAGGCATGCCCACTGTTACCTCAGCACCTTCACCGTCTCCGTCCACTGCGCCTGCTCACTCTCCCAGGGGTCCACCCGGATCCAGTCGGACGTCTGCAGGGCCAGCCGGACCATGGCCACTCGGTGGTGGGCAGCTGCAAGGTCTTTTTTCCTGTAGTTGTCACTGACTGGAGAGATGATACCCCCGATCACCTGGTACGTTCCTAGGCAAAGCAGAACAGTGGTGTTGCTCGCCACCTGCCTGAATTCAGGCAGGTGCTCAAAATCTCCATGCCTCATTCTGGCATTCTCTCCTGAGTGGCCAGCTCCCTTAGGCATATCCTTATTTGAAGGATATGTTATTGCCTACGTATTTATTACTCTTACATACCTTTCTGTGAATTGAGCACCTTTAACTCTAACAATGCTTCTTGACTTAAAGTCTTTATGTCTGATATTAATGTAGCCTCAACAGCTTTATATATGCATGGCCTTTTTTTTTTTTTTTTTATAACCTTTCTCTTTCAACCTACCTATACTTCCGTTTCAAACACGTCTTTTGTAAATAGCTGAATTTAAAAATATTTTGGTCAAGTTTGACAATTACTGATTTGTAACTAGAGCATTAAGTTTACTTATATTTAATGTAAATATTGACATATTTAAATTTCAAGCTACCATCTTTGTGTTGAATTTTTTTAATTTTTTTGTCACAAGTTTTATGTGTTTTTTTTCTCCTTTTCTGCCTGCCTATGTACTTTATTTCATTTTTTTTTCCTCTTGGACTGAAACTTACATATGCAGTCTTATATTCAAAGTAAATTAAGACCTTTACCCTCTTCCTCAACAACACAAGGACTTCAGAACTCTGTAACTGCATTTAATATCTCCTTACATGTCATTGTTATAGATATTTTAAGTCTGTTTATCCCCCTAACCTTAATAGGACATATTATTCTGTTTTATACACTGATCACATTTAAATTAAAATAACCTTTTTATTTATTTCAGAGAGAAAGGGAGAGGGAGAGGAAGAAACATTAATGATGAGAGAGACTCACTGATCGGCTGCCTTTTTGTATGCTCCACACTGGGGATTGAGCCCACAACCCAGGCATGTGCCCTGATCAGGAATCAAACCGTGACCTCCTGGTTCATAGGTTAACACTCAACCCTGAGCCATGCCAGCCAGGCTGTTTTTACCAATTTTAGAGAGAGAGGAAAGGAGAAAGAGAAGGAGAAATAGCAATGTGAGAAACATTGACCGGTTGCCTCCTATGTGCTCCCCACCTGGGAATGGAACCTGAAACCTGGGCATGTACCCTGACCAGAAATCAAACCCGCGACCCTTTGTTGCTACTGGCCCTTTGTTGCCACAGACGATGTTCCAACAGAGCCAGCCGGCCAGGGCAAAAGCATAACTTTTAAACTCTGTATCTGACGATGCCAATTTCAAAGTCTGTACAGGTTGTTTTTGTGGCCTGTTGTTTCTTATTTATACTAGAAATTCGTGCACGGTGGTGGTGGGGGGGTATCCCCTCAGCCCTGCCTGCACCCTCTCCAATCTGGAACCCCTCGGGGGATGTCCGACTGCTGGACATCCCTCTCACAATCCCGGACCGCTGGCTCCTAATCACTCACCTGCCTGCCTGCCTAGTCGCCCCTAACTGCCCCCCGCTGCCAGCCAGGTCTCCCCCAACTGCCCTCTCCCTGCCGACCTGGTTGCCCCTAACTGCCCCCCCCTGCCGGCCTGGTTACCCCCAACTGACCCCCCCTGCTGGCCTAGTCACCCCTCACTGCCCCCCTGCCAGCCTAATCACTCCCAACTGCCCCCACCCACCCCCGCCGGCCCGGTCACCCCCAACTGCACCCCTACCCCCCCCCCCCGGCCGGCCTGGTCGCCTCCAACTGCCCCCCTCTGCTGGCCTGGTCACCCCCAACTGCGCCCCCCCCCCTGCTGGCCTGGTCGCCCCACGCAGCCTGCTTTTTCAGTCATTTGGTTGTCCCTCACTAACCCTCCTGCCAGCCTGGTCGTAGGCAGCCATCTTGTGAGGGCATGATGGTCAATTTGTATGTTACTTCTTTATTATATAGGATTGCTTCATGTTTATTTATATTGTTTTGTTTGTGCCTATTTTTGACTGCTTGCTGCTCAATGTCTCTGACTAGTTACTTGTGGAGGCTCCCCCAGGCCTAAGATACATATATTTTCTTCCAGAAAGACTTTATGTTTGCTTTTGACAGACACCTGGAGGTAGAAGTCATAGATGACCTTAAATCAAGCCCTTTGGTTTCAGCTTCTTTGGCCAATCCAGGCAAAAGGTTGCAAAGGCTGATGTGTGGCCGTTTTTTTCTGGCAATGTTTTATCCTTTTGTTTTCTTCTCCTACTTGCCTCAGTACCAAGGCAACAAGGCTTCTGGGAAGTCCTCTAGGGTTGGGGAAAGGAGGTGGGTTATGATGCAGTTCACCCTGGCCCTGTGGGTATAGCTCCTTAGGGGTCCAGCTTAATGTGTGGGAAGTCACCCATAGGCTCCTTAGCTTGGGCAGGCTCCAGCCTTTGAACAGTTTCCCTCTTGGCCTCTATGGCCATTGATTCAATGCTAAGTGAGCAGTAGGGCATCCATGGCAAGTGTCTGTAGGACATCAGTGGTTCTGGTGTTGTAGTAACCTAGTGATCTCCATGGTTACAGGTGTTTATCTCTCAGCTGGTCGGAGACATCAGCACTTTTCAGCTTTAAAAGTGAGGTTTGAAAAGGTTCTATCCACCATTTATTGTTGTTTTAGTGGGAGATGATCCAAAGAGTGCAGCCTGTCCCCCTGGAAGCTGGAGGTTCTTTGAGGCATTTTCCCAGCCAGGGTAACCCGGTTGCCTAGGGCTCTCTTCAAGGGGCAGCAGCATTCACTGCTCCAGGGGGATGACAGAACCAGCGGAGAATAGAAAGGGGACATTCAGCTTCTGAATTCCAGCACTGGCTGCTAAAACTCATCTTCAGAGGAACACTGAAGGCTAAAGTTTTCATTTGTAAGAGTCAGGCTTTGTTGAGAGAGAAATATTTAAGTTCCAAAAGTTAAACACACACACACACACACACACACACACACACACACACACACCAGAGCCCAGGGAGTCAGAGCACACAGTTTTACTAAAACCCACAGAGTAGTAAGAAGGAGAGAATATGAAACTGGAAAGGAAAGGCCCTTTCTGGGCTGAGGGTGGAGGAGTGAGCTGCAGGCATAGAGAAGAGCCTAGAAGAAAAGTTTGTGGTGACAGAGTTTAGACACAAGTGGAGGCTTGCTCCTTACACCCTCTTACCCTTCGGAGACAAAACCTTGTGCATGTTGGGTGGGGGAGGGCCCAAACTGCAGATCTGCTGGGCTTGTATTATGCTTCCCACTTGGAATTCTGGGAGGAGACCATCTTGCATTGCCCTATGCCAACACAGCATCAACACAGTAGTAATGGTGGTGTGGCACGCATGGGCAGAGAGGGCTTCAGAAAACATTCCCTCCCCTGCCCTCCAAGTCCCTCTTAGCTTCAGCAGGGCATGACAGAGATCCATAAAAATTCCCCAGGCTCCTTGAGAGGAGTAGTGAAGGAGATTGAGGGTAGTTAGCAGGGTTACTTGCAGGGAGACAGGGTACAGGATACCGAGTGTGCAGCCAAAGGCAGGAACCATGGTGTTGGGAGTACCAGGGAGAGCCCAGGCATGGGCCCAGACAGCAGTGGTAGTTAGTGCCTGAGCCAAGGGATGCTGAGGAGGCTTCCAGTGTGGAGGCACAGAGGACAGGGGCCAGTGCCAAGGTCAAGGGCAGCCCCCTTGGCTAGAGGGTATTCGGGGCCAGATGCCCCTTTTTGGATGCTAGGATGATATGCTACCGATGAAGCTTAATTCAATCTTGGAGAAGTAGGCAGTAAAAGATTAACTTGACTAAACAATGACCTGTAAGAGTAAGCTTAATATCAGAAAATAGTTATCTTGAAGTAGCATTTTTTTTTTTTACCATTCATGGAAATGGTGGCTTAAGAGCAAGTTGAGTGTTATAGAAAGCAAAGAAAGTTATATTTCTACACATCTGAGTCCCATGTTATACATGGAACATGTTAGTTCTTTCCCCTTTAGAAGAGAACTAGCTTCTGCTAGGTGCTAACTCTCTTGGGCAATTTACATACATTTTTAACATTCACATTTGTCTTTGTTTTACTGGAGAAAACTGGGTATGAGGCACCAGGGTCCCTTCCAGGTGGTTCTGCTAGGCACTTGGATACTCAGGTGCCACCTGTGATGGTTTAGCTCATCTTGACAGGGCAGGTCGTAGGCTGAGAAATCATTGCTGTGTTACGGCACTCAGGGGAGGAGAGTCAATAAAAATAACAGTTTGGGCTAAAACTTCTTGCCCTTCGAATGGTCATGAGTTCAAGCCTTTTTCCTCTGCCACAATCCCAGTTTTTCCTCTTATGTGACCTCCCTCTTCCAATTGTTAGATGCAGGTACTTCTCTGGTGACCCCACTGCTACCCAGACACACCTCCCTTACAGCGCTTGTATGATAATGATCTGTTTGCCTTTGTCTTTCCCATGAGACTGATAGCTCCCTAAGGACTCGTAACTGTTTTCATTCTGGTAACATGCCCAGAACATTGCTTAGTATGAAGTTATACTGTCCTTACCTTGAGGTTACCATAGTAATACATGGCTGTGAGTTTAATAAGGTGGATAGAGCTCCTTGTTTATCTCCACCCCCTGTGGAAAATCTAATACAAGGGCAATAAAGGAATAAAAGAAGTATGAAATCACAAGGGCAAAGTGAGTGAGAAAGGAGACAACAATGGATGGAAAGGTGAACAAAATTTTGGAAGCTAGAGAGCTGATGAATAATGGTGACAGAGCAAGCAGAGTCTGCAGGCGGGGAAGGTGGTAAGAGGGAAGGTGCCCTCCATGGCAGAGCCCAGAGCAGCTCAGGAACTGGAGGAGCCAGCAACCTCTCTAGGTGGGGTGTGCCCGAGGGCCGGGACACAGGGAACTAGTTGAGAATTTGCCTAAGGAGCCCTTAGATCCAATCACCTACCTTTTTCTCCCATCCTGGCCAGAAGGCCATGTATCTGCTTTCTGTTGAGGTTGGACCAGAAAGATTCTTTTTTTTTTTTTAATTTCAGAGAGGGAGAGAGAGAAACATCAATGATGAGAGAGAATCATTGATTAGCTGCCCCTGCAGGCCCCAAACTGGGAGGAGCTTGCAATCCAGGCATGTGTCTGACCGGGAACTGAACCATGACCTTCTGGTTCATAGGTTGACATTCAACCACTGAGCCATGTTAGCCGAGCAAGAAAGACTCTTGACTCCCAGATACAGGCACAGTTGAGAGGAGGACTAAGTTTGGCTCCCACTATAATAGACTGGAGATGTCTCTCTGGGAAATCGGCCTACCCAAGAGAAGACAGCTACAGATACTCACATTTGGGGGTCTTAGACCTAGGACCTGGTCATATGGCCATGAGCCCCACCAGCTTCACCCAAATACTCAGAGCCTCAAGCCAGCATTTGCGGCCTGACCTGAAAATATGAGTGGAGAGCCTAAGAAGAGACACATTTTAGAAAGGTGCTGATCATGAGTGACAGAGACCAAAACCACCACCAGGAGAAAAGGAACTCGGACACAAAAGCAATGCAGAGAGCAACAGGACATTTCAAAAATCTCCAAATAATGTCAGAGAGATGAGAGATGACATCCCCTTCTATGAAACAAGAATGGGATGCTTTATAAAGAAATAATCAGAAATATTATACTGACTGAAATACAGAAGGTAGGAAATCAAATAGATGTTTTTCTTCAAATACTTAAGTGACTGTCCATTTCCTTTTATTAGATAATCTGTCCCCCACTGACTTTGTTTTTCCCTTAGCATATATTCTTTTCAGAGAGATTTTATGTTTCATTATGCTGTCTAGAGTCAGAATCACATTCATTTAATCACTTAAAAAATTACATTTTAATGTCTGAGAGAGCCTTCTGAGTACCTGGTTAGTTTTCCAGGAGAATCTTGGGATACTTTCTCAAGTTAAATAAAGAAAAATAGCCAGGGGTATTTTCACTGGAAAGCCAATCAATAAAAAACGGTGCCAGCGAGGAGCTGGCTATATTTCCACTTAGTCGGGTCTCTGAGCAGAGGAACAGAGCTGCTGCCCTCAGCGCCCTTCATGTTTCTGGCTTAGGTTAGCCCTGGGGGCTTGTGTCCTTGGCTGTTTCTCTTGTGAATGATCTTTTTTTCTCATGTCTTATTACACAGAGTGGCCAGATTATTATGATCTCTGAACACATAATAATCTGGCCACTCAGTGTATATTCTATATAATAAAGGGCTAATATGCAAATTGCCCCCTTGACCAGGAGTTCGACCAGCAGGCAGGCTGGCCCCCACCCATGCACGAATTCATGCACCGGGACTCTAAAATATATATATATATATATATATATATATATATATATATATATAATGAGTGGCCAGATTATTATGCATTCAGAGATCATAATAATCTGGCCACTGTGTGTGTATATATATATATATATATACACTAGAGGCCTAGTGCACAGATTTGTGCACCAGTGGGGTCCCTCGGCCTGGCCTGTGGGGATTGGGCCAAAACCAGCTCTCTGACATCCTCTGAGGGATCCTGGATTGCGAGAGGGCGCAGGCTAGACTGAAGGACCCCACCAATGCATGATTGGGTCTGGGGAGGGACCACGGGAGGGCTCCAGGGCGTGTCCGGCCCATCTTGATCAGTCCCAATTGGCCGGACACCAGCAGCAAGCTTACCTACTGGATGGAGTATATGCCCCCTGGTGGTCAGTGTGCATCATAATGACTGGTCGAATGGTTGAACGAGTGTTGGGACACTTAGCATATTAGGCTTTTATTATATAGGATATTTTTTCATTACGTTGTATTAATGTTACTTAGAAAACTCTACCTTTTTAAAATTAAAGTATAGTTGACATATCTATAACAATCCTATCTAATAAAAGAGTAATATGCAAATTGACCATCACTCCAACACACAAGATGGCTGCCCCCATGTGTACACAAGATGGCTGCCACAAGATGGCCAGCAGGGGAGGGCAGTTGGGAGGGACCAGGCCTGCAGGGGAGGGCAGTTAGATGACCAGGCCAGCAGAGGAGGGAAGTTGGGGGCGACCAGGCCTGCAGGGGAGGGCAGTTAGGGGCAAACAGGCTGGCAGGGGAGCAGTTAGGCATCAATCAGGCTGGCAGGGGAGTGGTTAGGGGGTGATCACACTGGCAGGCAGAAGCAGTTAGGGGCAATCAGGAAGGCAGGCAGGCGAGCAGTTCGGAGCCAGCAGTCCTGGATTGTGAGAGGGATGTCCGACTGCCCGTTTAGGCCAGATCCTACCAGGATTGGGCCTAAACGGGCAGTCGGACATCCCTCGAGGGGTCCCAGATTGGAAAGGGTGCAGGCTGGGCTGAGGGACACCCCTCCCCACCCCGTGCACGAATTTCGTGCACCGGGCCTCTAGTAAAAGCATAATATGCTAATTAGACCGTATGTCCTTCCGGATGACCTTCCGGATGAAGCTAGGGCTGTGAGGGAAGCCTGGGTCCTGGGTGCCAGAGGGAAGCTGGTGCCAGCAGCCAGGGGAAGGAAGGCCTACTCTTGCCAGAATTTCGTGCATCATGCCTCTAGCAATATTATTTTAGATCAAGCATACAACATAGTGATTCAATAGTTATATTCCTTATGATATGATCACTCTGTACTTTGGTTTGTTTAGTTTGAATCTGGGCTACCTTACTGAACTGATTAGTTCTAATAGGTTTTCAAACTCTTCTCTTGGATCTTTTTTTTTTTTTTTTTTTTTAGGGACATGGTAACATCACCTGAAAATAAAAACAGTATCCTTTCTATAACCATATTTCTTACTTTTGACTGATGCCGTTGGAAAATAATAGTGGTGAGTAGGCATCCTTTTAATTTCCTTGCTTCTGTGGGAATGCTTCTGAAGTGTTAGGCCACTATTTATCATGCCAGATAAGCATTCTTATAGTTCTAATTTAAAAAGAGCTTAAAAAACACCACCCAAGCAGGTGTTGGGATTTTATTGAATGACTTTTAAGTGTGTATTGAGATGATGATTTAGGTTTCATAAAAATATACTGTCTTAGTAATGCGATATATTAATAGATATCTTTATGGTATACTGTCCTTGAATACCTAGGATAAATGCTACCTGGTCATGTTGAATTATTCTTTCATTAGCAGTTACATAACCTACTATTTTATATGGGTGTTTTGCATTCAAGATTATACTGTTAAACGCTAGCTATAATGTTACAATATCCTTATCCAATTTTCTTTGTTATAGAAAATGGCTATGGTAGATTGAACTATTGGTCCTAATTCCCCAGTCTGCCATGATGAGATTACACCTCTGCCACAGCCTCAGGAGGCAGAATATATGTCCCCACCCCTTGACTTTGAGGTTGGCCATGAGACTTCCCTTGGCCATTGGGATATTAGCAGATGTGACATGAATAGAAACCTAATGACTTGCTTTCTTGTTGGCCATCCTGCGCTTGTGCCATCTGAGAGAATATATGAGGTAGCCACTATTCTGTCTATTCTCCTGGACCCCAGCATTATTTAAATACTATACTTTAAACTAATGAGAATTAGATAACATATGGACAGCTGTGGCACTTAGCTGGTGCTCAGCAATTGTTCCTTCCTCCACTCCCTGGCCTGGTGAGTCAGCAGAGGAGAGAGTTGTGGTAGAATGCATTTCCAAAGATGGTCAGAACATTTATCTCCCAGCCTGTATGCTCCTCTAGAACCTGGCCACTCCTCCACCAGGAGAAGTCTGTGCCCCTCCCCTTGGCTTGGGTGGGCACTTGTAAGTGCTTTACCCAGTGGCAGAAAGTGACACTGTGTCACTTCTGAGACTGTGTCATTAAAATGCCATATACTTCCACTTTGTGATGTGGGGAGACTTGGTCTCAGAGCCTGGTTACCAGACCGTGAAAGCCCAAACTAGCCTATGCTGAGAGACCCCACAGTGCAGTCACATGGACGTGTTACAGTCAATGTTAACATCCCATCCCATACCCAGCATCAACTGCTAGAGTGAAGAAGTCTCCAGATGCTTCCTGCTCCCAGCTGTGTCGTCACTCCCAGCTGAGTTCCCAAACATCCTGGAGCAGAGACAAGCCATCCCACTGTGCTCTGTCCAAATTCACGATCCATTGAATCTCTGAGTGTAACAAAATGGTCAATTTACACCACTAAGTTTGGGGTGGTTGTTATGCAGTAATAATAACTGGAACAGGAATGGAGATTCAGAAAGGTTATGTAATTTTTCCATGGAAACACCACCAGAAAATGGCAGAGTTGGGATTTAAATCCAGGTCTGCCTGTACTTTATCTATTGCCCTGAACTGATGACTGACCCTGAGGTTGTGAGAACCCTAAGTCAGCCAGGTCTAAGAAGGGCGCCTCTGTCTATGTAGAGCCCCACACCAGGTCACTGTGGTGCGTGACAGAGATTCCGCCCCCGCTAGAGCTGACCTGAACAATGAGACCATCTCCCCTTGCAAGACTGGGCTGCAATAAAATGTTACTGCTGCTTAAAATGCTAGCAGCCTCACAAACCATGAAGTAAGACTTAATAGCATTTCAAAGTGTAAAGACTTCATTATTTCCACAGAGAATGCTTCGGCACATTTATCAGCATTTTATTAAGAACGAGCATACATATTTAAAACAAAGCTACACTTGTCAAAACAACTGAGAAAAGTGTTGGGTAATGCTTGGCCTTGCCTGCCCCGTCCCACGGGTTCTGGGCTTTTGCTCAGAAAGCTCAGTGTCCCTGTGGGCACAGGCACAGCCAGGCCTTACCCACTTCATGGACCCTTCTGTCCATTTCCTTCTTTCTGTGGTTGTGCTGGCTGGAAAACAAAACCTTGAAAGGCAAAAATAAATAAAAAATAAAAAATTAAGAACTATCAGGAGCAGCCCAAGGAAAAGGAGCCAAAGGGATGATAAGCAGGTTGGAAAAAAGACAAAGAAAAAAAAAAAGACCAGAACCTCAGTAACTAAATGGATCTGCATGATTTTTTTAAAAAGGTTATTGTGATTAAACTTGGCCTCCAAGCTAAGCCTGGAGAACATGAACTGGCTGAGGCTATTAAGGCTTTGTGGCCATTTTCTTCATCAGATTTCAAGCTTATTTAGCAAGTCCGTCCTCCCTCCGTCCTCCCTCCCTCCCTCCCTCCCTCCCTCCCTCCCTTTCTTTTCTTATTTTGTTTCTTCAGCCAGATTTCTCTTTGCTCTTTTGGCCCAAATGGACTTGAGACTGCCTGTTTATTGCTCTGCTCTGTGCACTGCTGGCCAAAAGCACCCATCAGTTTCATAGGCCATGGTGTGTCTGGATCACAGACATCTGGGGGAGGGAGAAGAATACATCCAGGTCTTCTCATCATCCCAAAGTAGATTGGTGGCCCTCTGGAACCACAGTCGGCCAGCTGGGACCGTGGTGGCCATCGCCGGAAGTGTAATCATCCTTCCCCCCTCTTCAGTGCCCTCAGGGTATGCAGCTCTGTCTGCCCGTCACTTCCCTCTTTCTGTGCCAAGGCTCTTTCAATCAGCAAACTCTTCCTGCGTGCCACAAAGCACTGGTCTCCAGGTCTTTCAGCGCCTGAGCTTGTCAGTGTGAAGTTTCTCTGCCTTTCACTTCCAAATGTCCTGCTTTCTTTGTGTGCAACTTCCTAAAAACTTGGCAAAGTAAACAACAAAGAAGCAATATTTCCTAGAGTTTCAACTTCCCTTCTTCGTCTGGATAGAAAGGACTGTTTTGTTGTCTCTCTCTACTGCCCTGTTTGCTACAATCATTTTTCTGAGTCTCAGGTACTTAGTGTTGGCCATTTGGGAGTGCCTTCTGTTTATCTGAGGACTGACAAAGCCTCAGATGGGGTGGCCGGCTCCTTGGGGTTCTACGTGCTTTCAGGGTATTACAATGTTTTTCTTTTGCGTGTCTCTGTTTTCCATCATTTAACCCCTGGCTGTGTGTCTCTGCCTGCTGAATAGAATGAATGTACTTGCAGAGTTGGTATGTTTTAAAAAGAACTCACCAGAACTCCAAAATGCTAGGTTATTGGCTCCTTAGAAACTTCTCTTTGGGGGTCTTAGATCTGGCAGGAACTCCACAAAGCAAGAAAGGCAGTAGGGGGCAGGTTGTAATCAGACAGTTCTGGCTTGGAATAAAGTCCACTGAAGGAGTCCTGGGAAAGCAGCTTGAAATACTGCCTTGAGCAACCTCTCTGTGTGCAAGCTATGCAAAGCAGCCTTGTTTCCACCAAGTCCTGGGCAATCTGTCATTTCAGTGGTCCTCTTAAGATGGCAGGAATGTGAAGGCAAGCAGACAGAGGCACGTCTGAACAAGAGGCTCAGCTCTGCTACTTATGAGCTGTGTGACTTGGGGCAAACTGCTTAACCTCTCTGTTCCGCAATCTCTTCACTTGATTCCAATGAGCTAATAATATAGGAGACAAAGACCAGTTCAGGCAAACACATGGTTGAAGAGCGCACTAGAAACATCAGATGAACATACCCCTGCCTCTCTCTTGTTCTCACCACAAACACCATTGCTCTTCTTAAGGCAAGAGGGGACCACATTCATTTATTTAGCATGTATTTTAAGGCAGGCAGTGCACCAGCATGTGAATTCTGAAATAAAGTGGGAGCCCTGCCCTCAAGGGGGTTTCAGTCTTGGGAGAGACAGACAGTCACCATGAGGTGGTCAGTGCTGGCAAAGGTACCTGGGGAGCCCCCAAAAGGCTCTGAACAAGTTGAGCAGATTTTCTGGAGGAGGGGGCATCTAAATTGAGTCACATTCCAATGCAGAAGGCAGCGGGTGGCCTAAGAAAGGTGAACTCTTGTTAATCAAATCAATTCTTTCCACTTTAACTGTATTGAAAAGAGACTTTCTTTCTTTTTTAAAAAATCTTCAGAACAACTGAAGCTTGATGACTCCTTGATTCTGCACTAATATCCTTGCCCATTTCTTGATACTTTTTCAATTTTCCTTCATGGTAATTTACACCCAAGGAAACTGTCCAAGATCTGCTAAGAGATTCAATAAAATAGGTCATGGAGTTAAATGCTGCGGTGAAACACAAGGCTTAATTTTATGGATAAAATTTAAACTGCTTAGCTGCCTTTTTGCATTATTCGTGTTAAGACTAATGATGACTCAGGAATGGAAAGGGATCACTGTAGGAATCAGGAAGCCATTTTCCTAATTCTATAAGCTCATCTGGTGGGGTGGTGGTCTTTGCCCTTGAGGTTAACAGACAGGGCATTTGGAAAGAGACCTGACCAGCCTGCTAGCCCGTCTCCACCACTAGGGTTGCTCCTGGCCCCACTGCAGGAACAGGGAGCCTGAAACTGGAATGCTTCCTAAGATTGACATTGGGAGGAAGGAGAAAGAGGAGGACAATGTTTCCATGCCAGCCAGTACTTCCTGGTATCTCTCTGAGTGAGGTCCACATTGATGTCATCGTTCACAATTCTTGGCAGTGAGGCTGTAAGAACTGTAATTTTCCCCAGCCATCCCAGGGCAATGGGATTCTTATGCATCAGTGGAGAACCATGGGTCAGCACTAACTCTGGAGGGACCACTTCTTTTCTATTATCCAAGGTTCTTTTATTAACCGAGCACTGGGCTGTAAACAAGACCTCTTTTCTATAATGACCAAAGTACTAATTTTTTGAGAATGGAATAAAAGAATATATCTCAGTAAAAATACGTTTAGAAAAAAAAAAAAAAGGATATGGGTTTCTTAGGTTGTAAATGCTTTAAGGAGTTTAATGCAATTTCATTTTTGTGGTTTGTTTCTAACAATACCCTTAATTTACATGTCTAATGTATTCAATGGTCAATTCTGATTATGTAAATAATAAATGATCTTTCCATTTGCAATATAAGATATAATTTAGAGTTGCAAAACTAACTTAAAGCTAACCATTCTCACCAAGCACTAAAAAAGTAGTCTGGGTGGGAACATTTTTCTTAAAAGTTTTTCTTTTTCTTTTAATTTCAAGTGTTGTTTAGATTTGTTTTTCTGTAGCTGTTCTGTGTAATAGTAAATAGGCACCTACCAGCCCCCACAAAGAAAAAGGGTTCTGTGATCCAATGGTAACATCTTGCATTATTATACTACTAGAGGCCCGGTGCATTAAATTTGTGCACTCGCTGGGGGGGCCGGGGGGGAGAGGGTCTCTGAGCCCGGCCTGCGCCCTCTCGCAGTCTGGGAGCCCTCGCAGTCGGACATCCTTAGTGCTGCCGCAGAGGTGGGAGAGGCTCCTGCCACCGCTGCTGTACTCGCCAGCCATGAGCCTGGCTTCTGGCTGAGTAGTGCTCCCCCTGTGGGAGCGCACTGACCACCAGAGGGCAGCTCCTGCATTGAGCATCTGCCCCCTGGTGGTCAGTGCACATCATAGCGACTAGTCGTTCCGCCATTCAGTCTATTTGCATATTAGCCTTTTATTATATAGGATGACACAACCAGGACACTGATATTCATATAATCTACTAATCTTGTTCAGATTTCACCAGTTTTACATGCACTCAATTGCATATGTGTGTGTGTGCGTGTGTGTATTTAGTTCTATGAAATTTCATCCATCTGGAGGTTTCATGTATCCACACCACAGTAGACATACCTAACAGTTCCCTTACCACAAAGACCCTCAGGATGCCCTTTTATAATCACGTCCACTTCCCGCCTGTCCTCCCACCCCCATCCTTAACCCCTGGCAACCACTAATCTGTTATAATTTATATAATTTGATCTTTGCAAGAATGTTATATAGATGGAGTCATACAATATGAAAACTTTAGGATTGGCTTTTTCACTCAGCATTATTTCCTGGAGACTCCTCAAAGTTGTCACATGTAGCTTCTTTTTATTACTGAGTCAGGTTCTGTGGTATGGGTGAATTGTAGTTTAACTATTAACTATTCAGCCCTTGGAGGATATCCGGATTGTTTTCAGTGTTAATCATTATAACTGAGGCTGTAATGAACATTGTGTACAGGTTTCTGTGTGCACATAAGTCTTCATTTCTCTGGGATAAATGCCCAGGAGTGCAATTGCTGGGTTGTAAGGTAGTTTTGTTTTACATATTTAGTTTTACAAGGAATTGCCAATCTTTTCCAGAGTGGTTGTGCCATTTTATGTTCCCACCAGCAATTCTGAGCAGCCCCGTTTCTCTGCATCCTTTCTAGCATTTAGTGTGGTAGCCATTTTACCAGGTATATAGTAATACCTTCTTGTGGTTTTAAAATTGCATTTCCCTGATGGCAAATGCTGCTCAGTGTCTTTTCATGTGCTTCTTTGCCATCCTCTTCAGTGAAATGTCTCTTGGTGTCTCCTTCTTCCCATTTCCCAATTGGACCGTTAAGTGTTTTCAGTTTTGAGACTTCTTTATATACCGTAGGTACTCGCTCTTGGGTGGATACATCGTTTGCAACTTCAGCTCTTTTTGAGGAATAGCACAAAGTGAAACAAAATAATCAAAAAATTAAATATAAATAATTATTGATTTGTTTTCTTTTTATCTTCGGCTAGGGGGAAGGAGAAAAGGATGAGAAAACAGGGGAAGAGGTGGGAGGCATCTTATAGTTTATGGGGACATGAGTAACGGTTCCCATTTTTTCATAGCACTGTATATATGAGCAGCAGTGGTGTAGAATGAAAACCAGGACGCAGGGTTCATAAAGTGTCTGAGAGCCTCAATGTAAAGGTCACTCATCGGTTAAGTGCTGTTTACCTCTAACCTGGCGTAGTCAAGTCTAGTGCAAGAGTAATGTCACAGAAACTGCCCCCTCCGAGACCTGTCCAGAATCTGCTTCATTTAAGCCACATCCCAAGGTAGATATATAAGGATAAGAAAAATGCTGATTTCTTATTAAATCAGAACAGCACCTACTTTTGAAAGGATTTGGAATGTTAACACATGTGTAGCCACAAGCCCTTGAAACCTCACAGGATAAGGAAAAACTTATTTTGGTCCAAACAACTGCTGGAATAATCCAACACCTCCAGAAAAAAAAAGTTTTAAATTAGAAATGTGAAACGAACCATGTTTCAGACCAGGCTGGAGAACTGTGCATGAATATATATTAAAATCACTCTGATTGATTGATAAACATCATCTGTGTGAGCCCAAGATTAAAGTACCATGCCGGGATTATTTTAAATTTACTCAGGCTCTCATGGTATCTCCTAAAGCGCAGAAGACCCAGAACTGGAGCTGCCACTGCCTTAAATAGAATTATTACAGCTTAATCTCCCCCCTTATCTCAGATTATGCAGTACTGCCTGATCATGATGCATTTAATTCTCTTTATACTCACTGTATAGTAGAGAATCAAGATTAAATCACAGGGGTAGCAACAGTCATGTGCAATATACTGGACACTGACCAGGTGTTTTTCTTTAACACAGAAAACTGCTGATGCTCAATAAATATGCTTCCATTTAAAATGCAAGGCACTGAGAGGAAACTCTGGGAGCCATAAGATACCTTACCCCTCCTCCAGGTTGTCCAAAAGGAGGAAAAGAACAAAGCTTTTGACTGGTGGTTATCTTTACGATGCAGTTTCATCAGTTTTAACATGCGGGGCAAGATTGTGAGGAAATAACATCATAAAGTATCAAGAAAGGAATAAAGGACACAGGAGAAGCTGTGCTGTGGTCTCCTCCCTTCCATGCATAGATGTGAGATTATTATGTGAACCTGTCTGCTCATGGTCATAGGAACAGGAGCCGCTGTAAGCCAGCACTGGGCTGGGGCCTGCTCCAGATGTAGTGGAGAGGCCAAACATGTATTGGATGTATCACGTGGGCTGGATACTTTATGTACATCATCTCATGTAGACCTTATAATAAACTAGAGGCCCAGTGCATGAAATTATGCAAGACCCAGACCCGCCGCACCACCGCAGGACCCCAGACCCGCTCTGCGCCACCATGGAACCCATCAACGCACCTCCTGGTGACCAGTCATTTGGTCGTTACGGCATTATGGCATTATGGTCACTGGCTTTTTATAATATAGATAACCTTGTAGGGTTAGGAGATTGTATCCCCATGTCGCAGCTGAGGAAACGCAGGTTGGGGGGTGAAGGGCATTGCTCAAGATCATGAACTAGTGAGTGGGTTTAACAACCAGGTTAACTTCAAAACCAGTGCCCTTTCTGACCCTCTTGTCTCCTCTGTGGTTCACTATTCCGCAATCCTTTCTTTTATCTGTTGTGGCAACCAAGAGAGACTAGAAATAGAGAATCCAGAACCCAAGAGCAACGAAGTCCGAGCTGAGTGGCTGTGTGGGGTCTGCGTGCTGGCGGGCTGCCAGACACAGGCCTCCTGGGTCCTGCCTGGGCCGGAACAAAGATTTGATGGAGAGTAGATCTGTGGCCACTTTCTCTCCATGAGTCTAGAAAACCAGTGCTCTTCTTTCTGGAGGAACCTGTTGAGCTGACTATAGAAAAAGCATAAAGGATAAATTCTGGACTACAGTTTGGGACCCTGAATTCAAACCACACCAAAATCAGGGACAGGGCCTGAAACTGATAATTTCTAAGCCACTTAGAAAAAGTGATGACTACTCAGAGCTGGCAAGAGTTCATAGAGAATAAGTCATTTCCCTATTTGGGAGGGTTTCCACATGAGCAGGCAAGTAACAGCAATGAAGGCAGAACCTTATCCAGGCATCAGACAAGATTTTACAAGATCACCTCAGCAATGAGTGGGAAATGCATACTGGGCCAAGTTTCAGGCAAAAGCTGTCTGGGGCTATGCACCTGCCCTGAAGGCTGAGTCCAGTTTGCTCTGGTGAAGGGGGCCCGAACCAAGCATGTCAAACTCAAAGGCTAACACGGGCCAAATAAACAAGATTTAATTAAGTTTATGTGGGCTGCAAAAAAACAAAAGCTTCAATTTTCATAGAAACATAGGTTTATTTCGATAGAGACTTGCTGAATATAAAGGGCTGAAATAAATGAGTCATCGTTAACATAAAATAATAAGACATTTTAACCTTTTGCTCTCGGATGTTGAGTGTGACTCGACGCGGTTAGCATTAGAATAAAGGAATCGAGAAAAAAGCAAGCGAGTGCAAAGGGTTAATAAAAATTAATATCTTTTTCTTGAACATTAACTTACCAGACACTGAATAACTGCACAAATTAGTAAGCGTAATGCAAATAAAACTAATTTTCTTGTTCTCTGAAAGCAAAATATTTCCTGTTGCATATACCAAACAAGTCAATCCAAGACTAATGACGTGGCAATTGGCTGCTAAAATATTCGCTGCTAGTATTAGTGGAGAGAAATGGTGCGCCTGCACATAAGGCACATAAGAGAAATGAATGCAACACAATTATAGTAATCAGTCATTAGCAAACATTGTAGTTTGTTATTAATAATTATGTATAACAAGATATTGTAAAAATTAAGTTATGAAATTTTTATTAAAACATTTCTTACAGCCCTAGCTGGTTTGGCTCAGTGGATAGAGCATCGGCCTGCGGACTGAAGGGTCCTAGGTTCGATTCCAGTCAAGGGCACATGCCTGGGTTGCAGGCTCAATCCCCAATAGGGAGCATGCAAGAGGCAGCAAATCAACGATTCTCATCATTGATGTTTCCCTCTCTCTCTCTCTCTCTCTGCCTTCCTTCCTGAAATCAATAAAAATATATTAAAAAAATAAAAAAATAAAAAATTTCTTACATACCGTTATATTGGCTGGGCCGCAAAAATATTCATTGTGGGCCACATGCGGCCCGTGGGCCATGAGTTTGACATGCTTGGCCTGAACTCTTAAGTCAGCAATCCAGGTGCTGGATGGGTATCTGGGCTGTCCAGGTATAGCTTGCTAAGAGTATTCTAGCAATTGCTTTTCCGAGGTTCTTTGAGGATTTGTGTGTCAAGATCTCACCTGGTGGCCACTTGGTTAAAGACTTCCACAGAGTCCTTTTCACCTAAAGTCCACATTCCTTCCTTGGCATTTCAGACTCCAAGATCTAGCCTCGACCACTTCTCCGTGTTCTGCCAGTCCACCCAGACTCTCTGCTCTCACACATGTCTCTGGGACTTGCACCTTCAGAAGGCTGCTGCATCTCTGCAGGTGGGGCAGTGGGAAGAACACTGGCCTTTGGGTCACAGCCTGGGTTCATGCCCAATTCTCCCATGATTAGCTGTTTAAGTGACAACCTCTTCAAGCCTTAGTTTCCCTATCAATAAAGGTAGGGAGAAAATGGTCTCCTGACCATTGAAAACTTTCTTTGTTTGTTAATTCTCACCCGAGGATATTTTTCCATTGATTTTTAGAGAATGAAAGGGAGGGACAGAGACACAGAGAGAGAAACATCGATGTGAGAGAGACACATCTTTTGGCTGGCTCCCGCACATGCCCCAATCAAAGCCCGGGATGGAGCCTGCAACTGAGGTAGGTGCCCTTGACTAGAATCAAACCCAGGACCCTTCAGTCTGCAGGACTATGCTCTATCCACTGAGCCAAACCAGCTAGGGCAACTGAACACTTTCTATGTTCTAGTCCTTGTACTTACACAACCTTCTTTAACCATTATAGCTTATGCAGTGTTCTCTTGCACATTGTTGTTATTCTTGTGCTTAAAGTATCCTTCTCAGCCTCTCCCCTTGTCCCATTTGATTCACAAGTTCTCAAGAGTAGGACTAGAAGTACTTTCATCTTTATAAAATCTTTCTGTACTTTGAGATTTGCACATTATAAGGTTCTTATGTTCTACCCTTTGGTAACTTGCCTGAGGTCACACAGGGACCACTTTTGCTCCCCTATTATGCCTGCATGTTGCATAGCTCCCAGCTCAACAAGTAATTTGTTGAATAAATGGAGGAAGCATGGGTTGGTGGTTATGAGCACAGATTCTCTGGGGCAAACTGTCTCTTCTGGCTGTGTGACCTTGGAAAAGTTACCCAATCTCTCCCAGCCTCAGCTTCCCCATCTGAAAAGTAGGGAGAGTAACAGTACCCACTTTGCAGGGTTGTTGTGACAGTTAAATGAGTTTGTGTAATGCAGTTAGAACACTACCTGATAAATAGTAAGGTCTATATGAGTTTGTTAGATACACAAAACAAACAGGTGCTACACAGTCATTAATGAACAAGTATTAAACTGACAGAAAGTTTGATTTAAAAAAGGAAATACAAGTGGACTGTTGTTGAAATATAGGCCAATGCCCAAATTAAATTGATTAGAAATAATAAACGTTGAAATAACAGAACACAGAATCCAAATTCAATTAGTAAGTTTGTGACTACATGTTGGGAAAACAACTGCTTACAACTGGGAATACATCCAGCATCTTAGGAGAAATTCAGTCTTGAATCCTTAATATATTCAAAGAAATGCTTTAGGTATGTCTGATGCTATTGACTAGTCATATGTTGGGTTGAATCTTCTCTGTCAAAAATCAGCAAATTAAGAATAAAAATGCCAAATGAACTTCTTTACAACTACCCATACCCACTACACATCTTCATCCATCAAGCCTTTGAGAACCCTCTCTGTGAGTGTTGTGCAGCATGCAGTGCAGGGCAGGGAAGTGCCTCTGGTTAAAGGACAGCACTACAAATACAGAAAATCCAGACACCACACATTCCTACAAGCCCATATCTTATTCCCAAACAGTCTTGCAAGTAAAGGAGGGTAAAAATATAGCCGGTTCAACTTGGAGTATGTATGACTTTGTTTTACTACTTTATTAATGAAAATCTACAGGCACAAGTTTTCACAGGACTAAAGACAGTTAAAGGTTTTGACATGTTATAGGGCCTCTGTCAGTTTTTAAGGTTTCCTGTTGTTTCGGGAGAAAAAGGAAGCAGTAAACCAAGGAAGGGAAGGACAACTGCAGTTTGAAGAAAGGATGCTTATGAAAGGAGAAAGTTCAAAATTTGAGCTACTACAGCAAACTAGGAAGACACTGTTAATTTCTATTTAAAGGTACGAAACAAATTGCTTTAGCTTGTTTAATTTGGTTTATATGCCTGCAATAGCAAATGAAAACTGTGAGTTGTTTTAGTAAAAATACACCATCACAAGGAAGATTTCATTTTCTTCAAGAAAAAAGGAGGTCATCTGTGGGGCCAGTTTTTCATCCAGCCTTAGCTGTGAGCTGATTCTGATTGAGAGAAAGGCTCTGTTTAAGTATTTGCCCCTGGAGAGATAGTGGGTTGGATTATGCCTCATTGCACAGATCTGCTGGCCGGGGGAGACTGCAGTCAGTGGCTGGGGCTGTGGGTCAGAGAAGATGATGCCCGACTATAAGAGAATGGAATTCCCACCACATACCCCTCATGGTGGCAAAAAGGTCCCCTTTTCCATGACCTGGTCCTCCCTACCTTTTCAGCCTCGTCTCTCTCTCTCCCATGTGCTGGAATGTGGTCTTTTCCACCTCCATGTCTACCCATGCTGCTTTCTCTGCCCACAATCCCCCTAAACGGTGCCTGCCTAAGTCTTTCACTTCTGCAAGCTTTAGGTGTCACCTCCTTCAAGAAGCTTCACCCAACTGCCAGGTGGGAGACATCCCTCCTTTGCACCTAGTGCCACAATCACCTGCTACTGTGCATCTCTGGCCACCTACACTGTGCACTCCTTTGGGGCAGGGGAGAAAATTTAATCAACTGTATTTCCAACCACAGTGGTTGGCCTGGGGGAGATGCAGTAAATATCTGTGGGATGTTGAAAGATGTCACCTCTATGTATAACATTCAAAGACATGGGCAGGAGAATTCATTCTGGACTTTCAAAACTGACCAAGTTCTTTCCATAGAAGAATGACTGAGGATAAAGGCAAAGAAGGTACTGGAAGTCATTTGTGACCAAGGACCCTTTACCTATTAGTACCCCAAGTGATAGAAATCATAAATAATATAATGTGTCCATGCATTTTGTGGTTACTGTGACTTTTGGGGACTAGGAATATTCTGACATGCACAGGGTCATGCCAGAGTCTTACCATGTGGCTAAAGCAGAGTCTGCAAGTACATTAAGTACCTGAAGTCCCCAATACAGCTGTCTGTGAAGCAGCACATCCTAGAAAGCAGAGTATAGGCCCTGCCCTGATAAACCTCACAGCAAAGATAATGGCCACGAAGCCAGGGGCATTTCTGATGAGTCAAAGTTGACAGGAAAAGCCACTCAGTGGCTAAGAGTCAAGCAGATATTTATAGCGAGCCAAGTAGAAGCTATACGCCCTGAAAGGACATTATTCCACACACTATTTACAAATATATAGGGAGTATATTCCTTCTTTCCCCCCAAATAGAAATATTCTCCCTCCCCCAACATAATTGCTTTATAAGAAATTTGTGGAAAGTGGAATGGCTGCACCAAGGGTATATCCTTTTTTCCTAAGAGAAAAGGACACTTTTTTATTTTAACACAACAGCAGTTATTGATCTTAAAATTTAAACAATAATTCTTTAACACCATTTAATATCTAGTCAGTGTTCAGATTTCCCCAACTCATGAATATCATTTTATAGTTTGACTTGAATCAGGATTCAAATAAGGACCATGCATATTTGAATGGTTAAACATCTGTTGAATCATAGTTTCCTATAGCTCTTTCTTGCTTGCTGTTTATTTGTTAAACAAATTGGGACACTACAGAATTTATCCCATTACATATATGACCGAAGCAACCTTGTGGAGTCTTTTTTTTTTTTAAGTCTGGTATTTTTTTTTACCAAGGTATAATTTGCACTTATATACTTATATACATAGTTCATGGACACAAACACTAGGGTGGTGAAGACCTGATTTTGGGGTGGGATGGGTAGGGGCTGAATGGAGGGGAGTAAAAGGGGGAAGATGAGAGACATCTGTAATACTGTCAACAATTAAAATAAACAAATAAAATAAAAAAGGTACAATTGGCATACAATAAACTGCACATATTTAAAAGGTATGATTTTGTAAGTTTTGACATATGTATACACCTGTGAAATCACCACCACAACTGAGATAACAAATATATCCAACATCCCCCAAACTTTCCTTGAGCCACTTTGTAGTCCTTCCCTCCTGCCCCAGGTTGCTCCCGGACCCCTCAACTACTAATCTGTTTGCTGTCATTGTGGATTAGTTTGCAATTTCTAGAAATTTATATTAATGAAACTCATATAGTATATACTCTCTTTTGAGCTGGATTCTTCTATTCAGCATAATTGAGATTTATCTGTGTTTTTGATTCATTCTTTTTTATTGCTGAGTACTACTCCGCTGTATGGATACAACACCATCTGTTTTATTTATTCACATGTTGGTGTACGCTTGCATTGTTGCCAGTTTGGGGTTATCATAATTAAAGCTGCTCTGAAAATTTGTGCACAAGTCTTTGCATGAGCATATGCTTTCATTTTTTTGGGGGGGGTAAATAGGTATGGAGCAGCTGAATCTCATGGTAGGTAAATATTTAACTTATAAGAAATTGCCAAGCTGTTTTCCACAGCCGTTGCACCATTTACTTTCCTACCAGTAATATATAAGAGTTCCATACGACTAAGTTTTGGGGGAGTCAGAAGCTATATGTGGATTTTTGACTGTATGTGTGTGTGTGTGTGGGGGGGGGGTGGTCAGTGCCCCTAACCCCTTCGTTGTTCCGTGGTCAACTGCAGAATGTTTGCTTACCCACTGAGGGGTAGCAGAGGTTCTCAAGGGCACATACTACCTCTTCATCTGGCTGTGTAGGTAAATGCTTTCTGGAAGCACCAGGAAGGGTGCCCTGATGGAGACATAGGTTCTATAAAGTATTCGGTGCCTTTAGCATTTATAGGCAATTATGAGATGGGCAGGGGTATGGGGTGGGGGCGGGGGGACTCTGAGAAGGATTCAACTATATGGCCAGGGATATGTCACACGGCTAAGGAGTGTTAACCCTCAAACTATGATGGAAGAAATGTACGCCACCAGCTATGCTGTGAATGAAGAGACCAAGCAGTTTTAATAATGGTGATGATGACGGCAGCCAGCAAAGCCCCGGGAGGCCCAACCCACCAGGACTGGTGTAGGCCCCTGACTGACCTGTTTGGTGCAGGTGGTCTCTGGCAACCTCAAACAAGCGCAGGTGCATGTTGGTGATGGGGTTGAAGGAGCCACAGGCCAGGAGCACCACGGGGATCCGGCTCTTCATCTTGTCAGGCACGTCCGCAGCTGCTGCAGTGGCCACTCTGCCTAATGGGGACAAAAACTCATGTCAGGGAGTTCACGTGAAGATCAGTGTCTCTAAACCACACACAGCACATTACTTCTCACTTATTAGATGAATGAGGAGGCAATAATAACAACAACAATGTTTGTGGAGGGCTCCCCATGGGTCAGGAACTGTGCTAAACACTACATCAAAGTATATCCCTCATCTCACCTAATCCTTTCAACAACCCCCAGTGGTTACTTTTATGGCACAGGAACCTGAGAAGCCACAGGGCCAGGACTGAAACCCAGGAAGACTGACCTCAGAGACCATGTTCTGCTCATAAGTTCCATACCCTCCCTGGCCTCTGATGGGTCTCCCTGGGGTCAAAAGGAGGTATGTAATGTCATCTTTGATAGTCCAAGTAGAACTCAGGTGTAAGAGTAGACCAGCACTTTTTAAAAAACGTATTTTAAAATAATTTCCAACTTACAAGAAAAGTTCCAAAACTTATGCTAAGAATTCCCATATACCCTTTACTAAGATTCCCCAAATATTAACATCTTACCACACTTGCTTTATCATTCATTCTCTCTTTCTACACACACACACACACACACACACACACACACACATCTCCCTACAAATATTTTTTTCTGAAATGATTGAGAGTAAAGTCTAGATAATACCTCTTTATTTCTAAATACTTTAACAGCGGTTGCCAACTGGTGGTTCACGGACCACTGGTGGTCCGTGAGGTGCAAAAGGTTGTCAACCACTGCTTTAGTATATGTTTTCTATGAACAAAGACATTTTCTTATATAACTACAGAGCAATCATTAAGATCAGAAAATGAATATTGTTGCAGGGCTATGATCGATTTTACAGATCTTTTTTCCTTTTACCTATCATTTTTCTAAGCCCAAGCATTTTGAGAGGGCCTAGCTTACCCTCTCGTCTCTGCACTCCTTGGCTTCTAGCACTGGTGAGGTTAGAGGAAAGCAGAAAACAGCCTGGGCTCCAGGGCAGGCTGGCAGACGTGGCTCTCCGACCTCTGAGATGCTGCCTCCTGGAGAGGCAGTGAAGAGCTCCACTGGGGTTAGGCCTTGGTTTGACTCCTAGTTCTACCTCTTACTGGCTGTATGATGTAGGGTAAATCACAGTCCCTCTCTGAGCTTCAGTTTACTAATATTCAAGATGGGGATACTATTACTTACCTTTATTTAGGGGTTGTGAGGATAAATGAACTATATATGTTAAGTATCTGGTACATAGAAGTGTTTAATAGATAATCACTGTGGCTGTGGTGATGATAATGACAATGATAAAACAGATGCTGCTGCATGACAAGGGGGAGGTGAAGGAGAAAGAAAGGAGGTGGCAATGGGCTTGTGGGTGGCAGCTGCCAAATGGCTCCCAGTGATCCTCACCTGTCAGTATTCACCTGTATTCCCCTCACCATGAGTATGGGCTGGACTTGTAACATGCTTTCAATGAACAGAATGCAGCAAATTCTACTTCTGAAAAAAGTTACAAAAGGATGCAGACTTCCCTCTTCTGCTTTTCACTTGCTCACTTGATAAAGTCAGCTGCTCTGTTGTGAGTTGCCTCATGGAGAGACCCATGAGGCAAGCAGCTGAAGGAGACTTCTGATGCCAACAGCAGATAAGGAACTGAATCCTGCCAATAACCATGTGAGTGAATGTGGAAGTGGGTCCTTCCCCAGCTGAGTCTTCAGATGAGACTGTAGCCCTGTGTCTTATAAGAGACTTTGTGTCAGAAGACAGAGTTAAGCCACATCTATATTTCTGACCTATAGAAATGATGAGATCGTAAGTGTGTGTTGTTTTAACCTGCTAAGCTCTGGAGTAACTTGTTATGCAGTAACAGGTAACTAATAGAGTGGCCACCAGGAGGAATGCATTCACTTCCTTTCTCACTCCTCTTGCTATGGTGGCCTCAGCTGTAATTCTGCAATTCCAGGGGTAACACAGACAGTTATGTCACTGGAGCCTGGGACCCTCTTTGTATCTAAAAACATTGTTTTAATCCGGCCCCTACTGTCTGCTTCTCCAGGCTTGCATCCAATCACCGCCTGCCTCTTACTTTATATTCTAGGAACAATGAATTACTTGTGAGTGGTTCCTTTGTGAGCTCCTCATGGCTTCCTGCTTCAAGCTTCTGTTCATGCTATTTCAGTTTCCTCCAACTGAAATAACCCAGCACACCCCAATCTGTTAAGATTCAACTCAGGGGATCGATCACATTATTTATGGCTTTAATCACAATTTCTTGACTGACTGCTAGGTGCCTATTATCAGTTAGGAATGCATTTGGCTGCAAATTTCAGAAGCCTAACCTCAGTGGCTTAAACAAATAGAGGTTATTTATTTCTCACATGATGAAAAATCTAGAAGTTGGCAGCTGCTGGCATTGGATCACTGGCTCTCCAACGCCCTGCAATTCTCTCAGCTTTTCATTCATGATTACAAGATTGCTGCTATAGCTACAGCCGCCATGGATACAATCAAAGCAAGAAGAAGACTAGTGGTGCTACACTAGTTTGGTTGTGCCCCTTAGTCAAGAACACAGGAGCTTTTTCAGAACCTCCCTCCCCCACTATAGATTGCTTCTGTCTCACTGGCCAGAACTAGGTCACATGGCCACTCTATATAGGAGGCTGGAAAAGTATTTAGCTTTGTAACCTCTCCATTGAGAACCAGCAAGGTAAAGGGAGCCGGAATAGGATGTCCACAGTGTCCGCCACAGAGTTGGAGATATAATTGCCAGGGAGCTCTTCTGACACTTAGCTTGGGCTAGCTAATCTCTACCTTTAGCAAATCACACACCACACATCAAGTGCAGAAACCTGCTCTGTGTCCTTCCTCCTCACCAGACAGTAAGCCCTGTAAGAGCAGGGGCCGTGTTTTCTCTACCTCAGAAGCTCAGTCAGCTTCAAGCACAGAGCTGGGCTCCCTGGAGACTGAGAAGGGCACTGGCCAGCTGGAGAGCAGACCTGCACGCTGGTGGTGGGAAGGCCCAATGCACCTCCTAGTGTACAGAAGCTGTTCTGGATGTGTTCTGAGTTACCGCATGAAGATAAAAAAACTCTCAGCTTAGGTGGGCTCCTTTTGAGGCAGCAGAAACACCCCCCACTGCAGGAGAGAAAGGAGTCTGCAAGCTGCTGCTGCTAGCTTCTTCCCAGGGAGGTTGGATGATTTAATGAGATGCTATTTGCAGAGAGTGCTGAACTATTCACAAGAGCAGCCTTGTGGTGAGTGTTATCTGAAGAGGCTGGCTGTTTTTCACAACTACGATGAAGCCTTTCAAAATTCTATTTCATTTTGACAAAATATAATTTCCTAGGGCCATTAAAACATGTAACTGCCCCATTTCAGGTAACCTGGGGTTTGGATCCACTTTTCCAAAAGTTCCTAGAAACTGTATATGAGAACATTTATTTGAATGGTGGCAATGAAGTGTGATGTTGGGAAGAAGAATAAATGGTATTTAGTAAGTGTCTTTCTTTTCTTTCCTTGCTGTGGGCGCACTGAGCCACTCTGCTTGAACAGTGACTTATACTGCCTGGGCAGCACCTCAGGCAGGAGGCGGCAGGGAGCACACAGTCCCAGGCTCAGGAACGAGGTCAGTGCACCTGCGTCATTTGTATGCTCTAACTTGCTTCAACTACACACCCTCCCCAGCCCAAGCCTAGAGAAACACAATGGTAGGGTTGAAATGGACTCACTCCAGCGGTCCACCAGGAGAATAAACGAGGCTCCGATTTGAGTGCAAGTCTCATCAGACACAAGGCCAGAAGCATCCTATAAAAGTGACTTGTCTGCCCTATCATGTAATAATACCTCGGAACACGAAGCAAGCGTGGGGGACTTGCTATTGGGAAAGGCTTCTCATCAATGAGCATTTAATGGAGGTCCACACATGAGCAATAACTGCTGTGGAAGGATTTAACAAGTTGAGAAGGCAGCATACAGCCTTCTTGGAATTCATCATTAAGTAGGAGACAAGGCAAACAGATTCTACTTCTGGCACCAGTCCCCTCTCTGGTGTACTGCTTCCCCCTCTACAGTCACCCAGACAGCATTTCATCTCGCTCGTCAAATACGACGTGTGGCTTCCTTTCTCCTTGCTTCTGCAAGTGCTGTTCCGAGCACCTGAACCGCCCTCCTCACTCCTGCCATCAAGGTTTCTCCTTGGAGTCCTTACCCAATGCCCCTCTACCCCATCCCACGCCCGTACCTCGCATTGTGCTAATGTATTTGTTACACATTTGATCACTTCCTTCCTTCATCAATCACCGAACCATCATTGCTTTGTTTCCATGTCACTCTTCACCAAGTAGATGAATTCCTACTGGGTGGTTTCTTATTCATCTAGATCCCCTCAACTCCTGAACTGTGCAAAGCACACGGAGGAGGAGGGAGGGCGCTCAGAAATGTGTGGAATGAATGAGAGAATGACTGACTATCCCCAACCATGCATAGTCCCTTTCAGATGACCACCTTCTCTTTCTGGTTTTGTCACAATCACTAGACAGGGTCTTCCTGAGATATAATCTGACCTTTCTGGCTTCCTAGAGGAACTTAAGATCATACTCCAAGACCCCACTCCACCAGACCAGACTGAAATCAAATTAAGCATTCCTGCCCTGTTGTGCCATCTTCAATGCCAGGATGCCACCAACAGGAACATACCAGTCTCCTGCACATGGACACCAAGGTCATCCCTCTATTCTGGACAACTGGAGTGTTGCAACAGGCTGCCACTCTGCCAGGCAAGGGGACTTTGCAGCTGTGATTAGAGTAAGGGTCTTGAAATGGGAGGTAATCCTGGATTAGCAAGGTGGCCCAATTTTATCAAGAGGGATGATGAGGGAGAGTCCGATAAAGACATAAGGACCAGAAAGGAGAGAAGATGCTGTGCAGTGCACTCAGCCTCTAGTTACTGGAACCGGCAAGGAAATGGTTTCTCCCCTAGAGCCTCAGCAGGAACCCGGCCTTACGGACACCTTCAGTGCAGACCTCTGAAAGAACAGAACTGTAAAACTGTGTTGTTTTAAGCCAACAATTTGTGGCAATTCGTTACAGCAGCCACAGGAAAGTAACACCCTCACCTACTTAAGGGCTGGTTCTCTGAAGTGGCCTTTGCACCCGGGCAGGAAAGGCTCAGGAGTTGAGCTGATATTAAAGGATATTAAAGGGTATGTTGGACACAGGTACCAGCACTGCAAACGTCCAGAAAAACACTACCTAAGGTGGGTCATGAATTAAAAAAGCATGTCAATGTGGTCGTGTGTCGGTGTGAGCTCATGTGTGGGTGGCCCGAGATGAGGCTGCAGAGGGTGTAAGGATCATGCAGGCCCCCAGGGGTGCTGTGCAGGATTTTACCCTATGGACAATGAGAAGCCTCTGAAGGATTTTAATCAGGGATGTGACTTACTCATATTTCTGTTTCTGAAGGAGCTCTCAAGTGCTCCCAGGAGGGTGCATCAGGAGGCTCCAGGATGGCTAGTCCCGGCACCCCTCACCAGGTGAAGGTCCCCGGCTTCCCAGAGAATGGCCTTCCCTGCTGCCCACATTTCACCTCAATCACCAGGTAATGCGATGCCGGCGGATGCCCCACATGCACTAAATTCTAACTAAGCATGTACCCCTCGGCCCATTTGTCACAGGCCGTCGCAGAGCCACAGCGAGGAAAGGCGAGCGGGAAGGTTAAGTGCCCGTCGCTGCTGATGTAATGTGCTAATGCTCATCGCCTGGGAGGCAGTCAATTTACCTTTCCTTGCCGTGAGTGCCTCTAACAGGACCCAGCCCGCGAGAGTGGCTGCAAACATCCTTGTTTATTATAGACATAAAGCAGATGGCTTCCGGCAGAATGGAAATGGATTCTATAAACATCTTTCATTACACAGACCTCTTGACCGGACTCATCTTAAAGAAAACAAGAGACATGGTAGGTACAGGGTTGGGCAAAAGCAGGTTTACAGTTGTGAATACGCAAAAACACAGTTTATTCATGTATTATTGTTTATTAATTACAGTAATACTTTCCATACAAACAATGGTAAACCTGCTTTCGCCCATCCTGTATTTGTGGGGTCGGCGAACACATTTCTCAGGACCCAGTAAAACCATTTCCATCTGTGGGAGTGTGTCAACTTCTCCAGGGCAATCAACCTCCACATGAACTCCGGGCGCTTTTTCTTTTCAACTTTGTTGGATGCACCCGCTGTTGCTATGGGCACACAGTGCTGCTAAGAACAAAAGCAAAGCGGGCCTTCTTTGTCAGTGTGAGGATCCTCTGCCAGCCAACCCTTGGAGGAAACAAACATGCCAATTAAGCCCTCGTCCCAATTATGAGACTCCCAGGAAAGCAGGCAGCCTGGCTCTTTCGTTTTGAGAACTTTCAAAAGATTTGAAGGAGCTCAGGAATGGAACGAGGTCTCTTGCAACCCTACTACCCTCAGGAGCTGGGACTAATTTCGATAGGAAGGTGGAACTGAGTGACAGTTACCTGGTTTACTGAGTGACAGGCTGGGCACTGTGCTAAAAACTACACACATCAACGCTGATGCTTTCAACACACCTGGAGGGGAAGGGTTTGTGCTTGCGTTCTGGTGAAGAGTCCCAGTCTCAGTGAGCCACATGGGAAACGGAGATAAATGCCCCGCATCCTAGGTCTATCATGGGGGATCGGAATTGACCCATGTACCTGGCCCATAAGAGGTTCTCCAGAAATATTAGCTCCTTTATCTTTCCTTTCATTATGTTTAAAGCAGAATTCACCATTTCCACATCTGCTGCTATATGCTGTTCACTTTGTTCAAAATAGGCCCCACAATTTTTATATTCACCCGCAATCAAAACATAGCAGCTCTGGAGGAGGAAAAATGGCTGCGGAATAGACAGACGTGTCCCGAGCCTTGTCCCAGAGCAGAAAGAAAGAACAGCTGAGGGTCGCACGGGGAGTGTTTGTTGGAGAGTTAAGGGACAGCTATACTCCAGGAGAAGGTGGGGGACTGCTGGACGGGGTTCCCCTGACCGGGCAGCCCCCACTGCCGCTGGGTTCCCTCCCAGAGCCACCGGCTCGGATGCGGAGACCGCGCCATCTTGAAGGGGAAAGTGGATGTTATCGGAAGCCTGAAAATCTACAACTGCGACACCCACCGAACAGCTGCGAACCCCAGAACACCGGTCCCCAATTGGCGCAAACACGCGGATTCAGAGGAGCTCTACACTCCACCACGGAAAGGTCAGATTTCGCCCGGGATAAGGAGAGAGAGAACTACATAACCAGACACCCGGAGAAGAGAGACCACGGGGAGACAAAGAAACAGCCCGCATATGAAAGAAAAGCAGGCATCACCAGAAAAGGAAGTAAACGAAATGGAGGCAAGCAACCTGTCAGAGAAAGAATTCAGAGAAATGGTCATAAGGTGGCTGAAAAGAATGGAAGACAAATTCGACAATATGAGTAAGAACCAAGAGGAAATGAAGAAGAACCAAGAAGAAATGAAAACCTAGCAGCCCTTAGGAAGCTGTCAGCAACCCCCCACTTGTTAGGCAGCTCATTCAGACCAGCTGGGCCTGGGAGGTGGACCACAGTGGGGTGCTCCCGAGGAAGGCCATCCCCATGGCCCTGCTGCAGTCGTCCGTCTAGCTCCAACCAAAGTAACTCAGCTCTAAGCATCCCTGAGACTGCGTTAAGAGTCAATACTGAGGAACAGAGGAATGAGTAGTTTAAGCCATGCTGGTAGAAATAACGTCTTCTGATAATGAAGAATGAAGATGCCCCACGTCACAGCTGACTTGCTAGCTTGGAACAAAGAAGGTCTAGAAGAGCAGGGAGAAGGTGAGAATTGTCTGAGATCTGCTGTTAGGAGTGCAAACTAGCAGATAATTAAAATAAAAAAACTATCAGCCACTCTGCTAGTGCCTTAGAGGGACGGGGGCAAGTAAAACCTAGTGCCTGTCCTTAGGATTATAATTTAGCAGGAAGAACAACTATTTAGGAACTGTAGGACAGAGGCAGCTGGTCACTTCCCAGTATCCACTTCCCCTTCCTTTTTAGTTACAGAACCCCTGTCTTTAGCTGGCACATTGCTATATTCCCCATCTCTGCACGAGGGTGAGGCCCTGTGCCTAAGGTTTGACCAGTAATCTATGAACAGAAGTGTTGGGTGACACTTCCAGGAACTCTTCAAAAGAAAAAGGCATGACTTTCTCCTCTTCTCACTCCTGCTTTCTGGAATGTGGTGGCTGGACTACGGCAGCTCTCTTGCATCCTGAGGACTAACTGCAGGTTTGACAGAGAATAAGCCAAGAGAAAGCCAGGACCCTGAGGAACCTGACGCTGCCATACCAGGCCCAGACTGCCTACCTCTGGGTTTCCTTGACCTGAGAGAGAAATAATCTAAGCCACCATGATTTTCTGTTTTTCTGTTATAGCAGCTAAGCCTACTTTTAACTGATATACTGACACCTAATGCATGTTCACTGAATTAGTATGTAAAGAAATAAAAAAGTGTGTAGACTTTTAGAAGTTTCTCTTGCCCCAGTTAGAAGTATTTTATATGCAGAAACTCAAATGGATATTGTTTGAAAGGGAAATACACCTAAGGAAAAAAAAATCTACCATAACTTAATTTTTTTATATGAATTTTTCATGGGAGGAAAAAGCCTTACTCAGGACTCTGGGAAGCTGAAATGTGAAGCAGCAAATCTGCTTTTCTGTAGATCACAAAAGCCAGACTCTGTCCTATATCCTTGCCCAAAAAAACAGATTCATTATGGCGCACTGTCGCACTCTGCTTCGAGTGGGCATTTGCCATATGGCTTGGCAGTTTAATGGTTTTCTGATACTTGACAAAAATAAAGCACAATCATTTTGCAAGGAGTTTGAGTTCCTAGATGGGTCTTTTCCAAATAACAGCTGTGCCTCAAAATTGAGTTACTCAATTTGCAATTTGTGGACACAATACTCAAACATTTACAAGTGAGCAAAACCACAAATCACTTGGGCTATTTCCAGCCTTCAGAGTTTATGAAGTTTTTAGCAATGTTATGAGTGTGCAGCTGTCAACAAGCTCAAGCCATTGTCTCTGAACCACCAGACCTGGCAGGCAGCAGTGATGTCCTACTTAGCAGCAGGCCACGTGGAGCCAACCACAAACCCTCCGGAGAAAAAGAATGTGAGGGAGAGAAACAAACTTCACTGCAAAGCCCACAGTCTAAATTCCACTCCCTACCACATTTGTGTAGGTGACACCTAACTCGACAGCTCTAGTCCTGACCTTGCTTATGGGCCCCTACAAGTCCACGGATGGCTACCTGGCACGAGCTTAATCATAAGCCAGATAGACGTGGATTCAAAGCCAACTAGCACTTCCTCAGTGATCTTGACTGAATATAGCAGCCAGGAGAAGCCAGGTGAGGTGCATTAACAAACAACCCCCCCTCTCCCCCAAATATCAGTAGCTTAAACCAATAAAGGTTTATTTAATGTTCTTGTTAGACACATATTCTGATCGCAGCTCTGCTCTGTGTTACCTTTGTCCCTTAATCCAGAACTCAAGCCGATGGTGCAGTAACTACTTATGGTGACTAACTACAGTCAGTCACTGTAGCAGTGAAAACGAGGGATCTGGAAGGTCCCTCACCAGGAGTATCAGCTTGGCCTTAAATTAGCACATGTTACTTCCAACAACCCCACCCAACCTCAGTGAGTTAGAAAAGACAATTATACTCTGGGTCCCAAAGGTGGAGAGCCAGAAATATTAGATGAATAGCCCCGAGCCCACTACAGTGAATTAATCAACCACTCTGAGCCTCAGGGACCCACATGGAAAATGAAGATACATTAAGTCTTCACGTAACGCTGTCGATAGGTTTTGCAACTGTAAACTAAACTCTGCATAACGAAACCAATTGTACCATAGTCTAAATGATATAAATAAGAGTTAAGTCCCTATGGCATCTCATCAACATTACGAGATGATGTTTTTCAAAGACCTGCTATAATGACACATTCCTCCTGAGACTGTCATGAGGGTATTGAAGATGACCCACTTAGAATAGCAGCTGACCCATAGGAGGTTCTCCAAAAATATTAGCTCCTTTCCTTTCCTTGTGTTCAACACAGAATTCACCATCTCCCACACTTGCTTCCTGCTGCCCATATCCTTTTTCTGATAAAAATTCCACTTTTTCTAGTCACCCGTCATCAAAACCTGCCAGTTATCTATGACATATTTTCATCCTTCATCATATTCCCCCAAATACAGTTAGCCTCCAAGTATGAACTATATTCCCTACTGAAGGCCTTCACATTCTGCCACTAGTGAGACCCACCCCACTATAGCATTTCATCACCTTCTCATAGAAATTAGGGTGTTTAATATTGTGAGAGAAAGGAGCTCTGGTTATCTTGGTGCCTCTCCACACCAAAGGCAAAGCAGTGAAGGGTCATGGAATTATCAGAAGGCTACCAGGCCATTCCAGAGACTAAAGGAAGAGCTGAACATGAGAGACCTCAGGGCGGACAAGGGACAGGGCAAGTGCCCTGGGCTCAGCCTGGACAGGGTGCCATGGTACAGACATGGTCCCCAGTGTCCAATGCTGTTCCCAGAGAAGGGAAATGGATGTGGGCTGGACAGCTCCCCTCCCTACCCCTAGAGATGGCTTCCACAATGATAAGGTGAGAGAAACTCTGGAGTCACCTCCCCCCACTGATCTGGCCCCAATCTGCTAAACTAGATTAGCCAATTCAAAAGTCTGGATTCAGTCACTCAAACTAATGTGATAAACTATTGAGTGTTTACCATCCGCCAAGCACTGTATAAAATCTGGGCCTTTGTGCCAGCCCAAGGACAAAGTTCTCAGTAATTTGTTCTCCACTGGCACTGATTTGCTAGGCCACGTCCTTCATCTGGCATCAGGGAGGTTTTGGCCTCATTCTACCACTCCTAATGATCTCCTGACCACCTTCTCTTCCCTACACGTGCTCCATATCCTCACCAAGCGCAGGCCATCTGCCATTCTGACGTGTCCTCTCCGTCTTCCTGCTCCTTGGGCCTCTGTGTATGCCATTTCCTGGAGCTAGAATGGTCTCTTCCAGGACCACCCTCCATGGAGCTTCCCCTGGTGGCCCACCTGGAAGTCAGTGCTCCCTTCTCGAACCTCTTAGAAGTGACACTGTCTATATTGTTGCACCCCCACACCGAGGGCAGGGATCCCCATGGGATCCAATGCAGAGTGGAAGGTGAATAAGGAACAATCACCATATTCACTGGGGAACAAGGCAAAAGTGAAAATAAAATAAGAGCCAGAGAGTACCAGCCACTTCCCAGCATGGTCTTGGCTGAGCCACTGGGGAGGAAATATCCCCCAAATCACAATGGCAGAGCCCCAGGTTTATCTACCATTCCATCCCCTTCTTGCTTCCAACACTTCCTGGTCTTCCCAGTTTGCTTACCCCACCTAAGTTTCCATCTCCCAATCTGGGGTGTCAGCTCCCTTTTGGACTAGGATTTTGCTCTTGCACCATGAATTGTGTCTGCTGCCCTGGCTGGACTTCATCCTGGGATCCTGATTTCTGATTCTCACCTCCGAGGCACCTTTTGACTCTTATGTCCTCTCCCTGTTTCTACCCAAGCCTTATCCAGAGCCCATGCCCAGGACCCCACTCCAGTTCTGCAGTGGGCAATGAGGCACATTTAGTAGTGGGGAGGCAGTCCCACACCCTCGCCAGCTCCATGAACTTTCCTGTATGGCAGCAAAATGCAGAACAGTTCATAATGATAACAGGGGATGGCACAATGACCCATCTAGTACCCAAATCACAAAACTGGCAGCCATCTGGGCTCTCCCCGCTCCCTGGCCTTGACAACCTGTCAGCTCCACCTCTGCAATATCTTTATTATCCACCTCTCGCTCCCTCTCAAACTCCACAGTCACTGCCTTGAACTGGGGCTCATTATTTCTCAATTGGGCCTGAGTGCACTCTTAACCTGTCTCCTATCTCACCTCCTCTGATCCATCCGCTGCTCAGCTGCTCAAGGGGATCTTTAACATGCACATCTGATTCCTGCTTAGTCCCCTGCCACCCAATCACGTTCTGGATAATGCTGAAACTCACCGCGGCATCCGTGGCCCCTTATAATCTGGTCCTGACCTGTTTCACAAGCCTCATCACTTACTTTCCAACCTCCTCCCTATGTCTGCCCCATCAAATTGCTTTCCATTCTATTCTAATCTCCTTGGACTGCATTTTAGGACCAGCCCTAAAATCAAATAAAAAATCCTAACAAAGAAGGCAAGTTTGTTTAGCTTGCCTGTTCATTCTTCACTAAAAAAGAAAATGCGCTGCCACTGCCATCAAGCTCCTCAAGACAACAGGGGGATGATCCCAAAATAACTGGAAAGGTGGGAAGCTGGCCAGGCTCTCCGTGAAGGCAGAATAGACCAGTGGAGGCCCAGGGAACCACAGCAGGGAAGAGGCAGGCAAGAGCTTTGCTGCTCAAGGAGAGGTGTTCGCTTGAGAATTTCACTGGGCACAACATAATCAAGTCTGGAGAAAACCTTTCCCGCTTCATGTAATATAATTTTCTCCAGAAATTATAAGCCAAGCAGCCAATCTTCCCTTCTTTAAGGAGCTATAAGAAGACTACCATGGTCATGAGCAGATAACTGCAAATCTGGGCAGTGATCTATGAATTCAGAGCAGACCTGAGCCAGGTTTGGGGCAGTGATTAATTAAAATTTTTAACCAAGTTCATCCAACATATATTTCATGGTGTGTATAATTGCTATTGTGTTGGCCAGAAATTAGACCCAAATCGTGGGCAGTTCATAGAAACAACTGCAGTCCCTATGATTCTTAAAGAGACAAAACTTATTTTGTTTCTCTCCTCAGCTACTGCTTTAGAATCCACTAGTAGGACTGGCTGACTATTCCCACCCAAAGTCATGCATAGGCTAACATTTCTCATGTGTGGAGGATACATGTACTCAAACAGTGGAGGGCAAGGGGACACTTCTGGCCTTGAACTGAGGTTGCCTGTGCTTGCACTTGGGGCACTTCTGTAATGGAAAAAAGCTTGGCATTTACAAGCTCTATGACCTTGAATAAGCCCTCTCGTCCTCTATAAAGTGAGGATAACCCAATACTCATTCATGGGGGTGCCATGAAGATAAACTAAAGATACACATTAGGACTATACCTCCTCCTTAGGGTTAAGAGGAAGAGGAAGCTTTTCATCAGAGTCAGGAAATAGGATTCATGTGTGCCAACCCTGTATAAAGATACCACTGTCCCTGACAGAGTCTACCGTTCCTGAAAGAGCAGGTCAAATGAAGCCACTATTGGTCTGAGGGCATCCAGCCCTGCACAGTACAGATGAGGGATATAATGGAGCCAGTGTTCCAGCTCACTTGGGCCTGGGCTGGGGCAGTCCAGGAAGCCCAACATATCTACGAGCAGATCATACACAACACTCCAGCTGACCTGCACCATGCTCCCTCCCACAAAGTCAGGACTTGTTGACTTTCTTTACTATGCATGAGTTTAAAAACCAGCAAAGAGGTTAATTTGCTTCTATGATTTCTGTAGAACTAATGTATTTACCTGTACACTTTGGCTGATGGCTCTTTTTACAGGTCATTAAAATTATTTTTTAATCCTCACCTAAAGATATGTTTTTATTGATTTGAGAGAGAGAGAGAGAGAGAGAGAGAGAGAGAGAGAGAGAGAGAGAGAGAGAGGAGAAAAGTTGGGGTGTGTGTGTGGGGAGAAACACCAATCAGTTGCCTCCTGTACTCGCCCTGACTAGGGATCAACCCTGCACATAACTATGGCCTGTGCCTTGACCCTGAATCAAACCCGCCACTTTTTTGGTGTAGGGGATGATGCTCTAACCAAGCCCTAACACATCAGCACACTCATCTCCAGTGAGTCCAGTATGCAAAGTAGGTACTTTCTGCATAACATGGTCTCTCAAGTCCAGGCATCTATTTTGTCTGGGTTGCAGCTGAAGAGAGACTGCCTGTGATTGAGGAAATCCCACTGTGTGGGATCTGGGGAGGCTTGGTGTGTTGAACCCTAATGTGGAACTGGACTGGGAGTTTTGCAGGGGCTATTTTGAACAAACACGATTTTCGATTGGGCTCAGAACCTAACCTCAGGGGAAGCTGCCTTTGGAGCCTCTTACAGACTCCTCTCAACTGCATTCACTGTCCCCCCGGGCACCACAGGGACCTTTTGAGGGCAGCTCTGTGATTGGTGGGATTGTCTTCACACCCTATGCCCCCAGGAGACATCCTCCTTGCTCCGGCTCACCACAGGCAAGGACAGCTGTGCCTCTCCTGCTTCCGTGCTGACTGCTTGCCTATCTGAGCCTTTCGCCCAACACAACCTGGTGACTCAAGGAAGCCCTAACACATCAGTACAGTCATCTCCATGCCTTTGGCTCCTGATGGTTCCTTTGCTTAGAATGCCCTTTCTATCCATTTCTACCTATTAAACTTTGTTCCTCTGGCACTCAGAACATATTAGGCCAACAAAAAAAGGTCTTAACAGCAAAAACAAATGACTTGATTAAAAAACAGACAAAGGACTTGAATAGACATTTCTCCAAAGAAGATATGCAAATGGCCTAAGTACATGAAAAGAGGCTCAACATCACTAATCATTAGAGAAACGCAAATCAAAATGACCATGATATGCCACTTCACACCTATTAGGATGGCTACTATAAAAAATACAGAAAACAACAAGTGCTGGAGAAACTGGAGCCCTTGTGCACTGTCGGTAGGAATGTAAAATGGTACAGCAATATGGAAAACAGTATGGCAGTTCCTTAAAAAATTAAAAATATAATTATCATATGACCTAGCAATGCTTTTGGGTATAAACCTAAAAGTATTGAAGGCAGGTCTTAAAGAGATATTTGTAAACCCACATTCATATAGCATTATTCACAATAGCTAAAATGTAGAAGCATCCTAAGTGTCCATTAATGGATGAATAGATAAGCAAAATGTGGTATATACATACAACCCTCAAAAGGAAGGATATTCTGATATATACTACAACATGGATGAACCTTGAGGACAATATGCTAAGTGAAATAAGATAGCCAGAAAAAGGCAAATACTATATGATTCCACCTATATAAGGTACCTAAAACAATCAAATTCAAAGAGACAGAAAGTTGAATGGTATTGCCAGGGGCTGGAAGGAGGAAGGAATGGAGAGTGTTTGTATAGTAGGTATAATTTCGGTGTTCAAGATGAAAGAGTTTTGGAGATGGTTGTGTAACAATGTGAATGTACTTAACATTACTGACCTGTATACTAAAAAATGGTTGAGAGAGTAAATTTTATGTTATATGTATTTTACCACAATTAAAGTCTATATATTCAAAAGCCTAAGCAACCATTCAACTGGGAGCTATGACATGCACTCACCACAAGGGGGCAGATGTTCAATGCACAGGCATGGAAACATGAAACAGACTGAGATGAATATCAGAGGGAGGGGGAAAGGGGGGAGGGCGGGAAGAGATTAACCAAAGATCTTATATGCATACTAGAGGCCTGTTGCACAGACTTGTGCACTGGTGGGGTCCCTTGGCCTGCAGGGATCGGGCTGAAACCGGCAATCCAACATCTCCCAAGGGGTCCCGGATTGTGACAGGGCACAGGCCAGGCTGGCGGACCCCACCGGTACACGAATCCATGCACTGGGCCTCTAGTTTTAAAATAAAAGGTCTCCTTTGGTAAGCCTTCTCTGATGCTAGGTTCCAACTGCACTCTACTGCTCACCAACCTCCAGACTCCTCAGTTTCTGTTCTTTCAGGATTATTTTGAGACTTACCCAGTTGTCCAAACCAAGAGAATCACAGAGAAATAGAATCAGAGCCCTGATTGAACTATTCTCAGAGTCAACCCCACCTGGACCATTTCAATGACCATGAACCAATAAATTGCCTTTTTAACATTAAGCTAGTTTGAGTTGGCATCTTCTTACTTGCAAACAAAATCAACCTAATTGATAATACACTTTATCTGAAATGCTAGAACACTAAGAATAAAGAAAAGATGCTAAAGACTTCTAGGGAATAAGAAAAAGAAAGTTCATAGACAAAGGAAAAAAACTAAGACTAGCATCTGACCTCTCATTTGCTGAGAGGTTGGGTAAACTGAGGTTACAGTGAAAACTTCTCTTCAAAGTCTAACCAAAGTATATATATATATATATTCTGATAAAAATATAAATTAAAATGTGACTTTATTTTAGGCCCTTGATGGAATGAGAGAGAAAAAAATTCATTTGACCTTGATATTAGGAATTTCCCTTTGAGTGGTCCAGGGCTACTTGACCCCGAAGTGAACATTTATGTGATAAAAACAATTTAAATGCTATTTGATGATGTTAAACTTTTACTGTCAATCTAGTAAAAGGCATAGAATGCTTAACTGTGACGACAGAATTAAAAAAAAAGGCAATTTAAGAATATAGCTACCAGAAAAGAAGTAGTTGGAAAAAGAATGATGAATCTAAATACTCATGAAGAGTCTAAATACTGACTCCAGTTTATGAACAGGGAAGAAATGTGGTTATGATATATATGGGGGAAATAGTACATTAAAGATGGGGCATTAACTTTTCTCACATAATATGAAGCTGGAAGGTAGGCAGCTCAGGGATATGCAGAAGTTCTGATATAATCAACATCGAAGAAACCCTCTAGATTTTTCTGTCATTCTTACAATATGCCTTTCACCTACCCTCAAGGTTCTCTCATGGTCACATGATGGCTGCTGCAGCTCCAGCCATTTTATCTGTGCTCCAGGTAAGAAGGTACAAGAGGGAAGAAGGGCAAGAGAGTCCTTCTTGCTGAATCAGCCCCTTTATCAAAGAGTTTTCCTGAAGCCCCACCCAACAACTTCTGCTTATACCTCACTGACCAGAACATGGTGACATGATTGTCTCTGTCATAAGGAAAATTAAGAAGTACAGTTTTTTTAGATGACACATTGCTGCTTCCAACAAAAGTGGGTTTGTTTGTAAGAAAGAAGGGGGAATGGATATTGAATAAGCAATTCACCATCTGGGATTCAAGACACAGAAGTATATTATTTAAAGTAAAAAGGTAACCAATAAAAGAATAAAAAATAATAGAACCATCAAAAATGAGAGGAAGGAGGAAGGGTAGAGTGCAGAGCATAAATGAGTTAAACCAGTTTTTCATAATGGGACTCAATGGCTATCTTATCAGAATACAATTTAGAGTTGTGTATTTAACCTCCAAAATAGTAAAACTAAAGAGACTATTTCTGGGAGGGAGGCAAAGGGGTAGGAATGGAGCTGTAACTTTTTATTAAAAGCCCTTCTGAATTAGTTGAATTTTTAAAAACCATGTGTGCTCATTATTTTAATTACATAAGTAACAGTGTTTAGTCTATTATATTGGGAAGCAAAGCATCACTCTATTTCATTTACCCTTGGCAACTTTGCTAAGTGTTGGGTATGTTTTTAACTCCCCTCACTGGCTTAGAAAGTGACAAAAACCAGCCATAACCAGGACTTTCTTTATTTTACTTCTTTCAACTGACTTGTTATTTTTTTAACTCTAGCTATTCACATTCAAGATCCTTTATGAGAAGAGAGACTGGCAGGCACATCACCTCTTCTGTTTCTGGTGGGGCAGGTCCCCCTAAGCCCCACCCTCTGTCTTAAGGAGAAGCCAACATCTCCTTGTGCTCATTACCCCAGCTGCTGCCATCTGCCTTCTGTGCAGGGGAGCATGTCTCTACCTGGCTGGTCTGCACTCTCAAATCGCTGTCCTAATGTCTCTATAATATGTTAACAGGCAGTGGCCAAAGGGAGTTCTGCTGAAATAGTCAGTAGTTTAGGCCATTTTGGACTAAATCCTAGAATGCACACAATAGTGCTGAGCGATGCAGTTTAATTTATGAGCATGCAGGTCTGCTGTGAAATTGGGAAATGGAAGTAGAAGACATTAGCATTCACATGGCAAGGGCAGGGCCACATCCAAAACTGTAATAGGCCTTTCACAGGGGGGACTCTCCTTCAGACACTCTGCCAGTTAAATGTGTGTCACGAACCTCATCTTTCTATTTTGATGCCGCCGACCACCTGAGAGGGAGGTATGTGTTGTCCTTATGCCCTTAATGTTGCCCAACACCCTCCATTCTTTTTAACAGTAGAACAGTTGTGTTCACATCTAAAATGAATTTCATGGTTTGGATGTGGTTTGATCTTCAGGAGGGAAGGTAGAACAGATGGCTTCTCAACTTCCTTCTAGCTAGGCATGCAAACGATTCAACAGCTAAGTATTTCCAAGTTAAAAAGGGAAGACAGACACGTTTGTAATTTAACTCATAGCAGTTGTACATGTGGTTCATGCCATGTACTCTCCAGTTTAAGAAGTTCGTCAGCCAGAGATTTTTGTCTGACCCTGACCTTCTAGTCCATTTTTAATGCACAGAGTAAAAGAACATCTACTTCTGCCTTCCTTATGAATGAAAATACATTCTTCCAAAGAGTTCAATGGAAATATTAAGTGTGCCCCAGCAGTAAGTTAAAGTATATTGGAAAAGAGGTTGGAGAATAATGTTCCCCAAATATATCAGGTTCGAATTCCTGGAACTGGTAGATGTTACCTTATTTGGAAAAAGGATCTTTACAGATGTGATTCAGTTAAGAATCTTGAGATGAGGAGATTATCCTGGATTATCCAGAGGGCCTTAAAAGCAATCACATGTATCCCTACAGGAGGAAGGGAAAGGAAGATTACACATACACTCACACACATACACACACGAAGGCTATGTAATGATGGGACAGAGAGAAATTTGGAAACACTGTCCTTAAAGATTGGAGTGATGTGGCCACAAACCAAGGAATGCCAGCAGCTACCAGAAGCTGGAGGAGGCAAAGAACAAATCCTTCCCAGAGCCTCCAAAGGGTCTTTGGTTCAATGAGACTCATTTCAGTCTTTTGGCCTCAAGAATTCGAGAGAATACATTTCTGTTGTTTTTAAATGACCACCAGGTTTGTGGTAATTTGTTACAATAGCCTGGGAAACGAATACACCCACAGAGGTACTGGAGGGTAGGATTTGTATGTACAAAATTCATCCCTAACACGCTAGAGTTCTTTCGATGGCATTTAGCAGAATTCAACTTTCTGCCTCCAGTAGGTGGGACATGAGCGGGTTGAATGCAGGACAGTCAGGCCCATGAAGCACAGGTTAAGAAAAGCAGGCTGCCGCACTCCTGGGTCTTTGGGAACAGCTCTGAGCAACATCCCCTCCTGAAGCAGGGGGCTGAGTGCATGAAGAAAACATGGCTAGTTCTTAAAGCAAATATCTGAATAGATAAGAAACTTTGCATAATTTAACCTCATAGCTCAGATAGAGCTGAGTAAGTTTGTGTGTGTTTTGGGAGAACACGTCTTTAAACAAATGCAGTGTAATTATTAATAAACATGGCCAGATGCCTGCAAGCATATGGTACCAGGCTGTTCTCTGAAGGTTTATCTATAATAGTGAAAAATTTAGAGACCCACAATGTCTAGTGCCAACAGGGGAATGGTTAAATCCTATATAATACTATGCAGCTAATAAAAAGCTATGTACTGACATCAGAGGTTATTAATGAGTGAATGTTCAGTGTCTCTCCTATAGGTATGAGGGTTAAAAAAAGCAAGTTGCAGACAGTTTTACAGTTATTATCTCATTTTGGTTAAAAACACTATATGTGTTGTTGTCCTATACAGAAACAATATATAACGTATGCACCTATATACCGTACGTGCATACATCGATTGGATGGGTACCCATCGCACAGTAAGTCATTACCTCTAAGGAAAGGGGAGGGCCGTTGGGGGAATAGACTCGAACTTTCTACTTTATACAAATACATTTTTTCCCCCTCTAAGTGTGGACTCTTTTTGTACAAAAGAGAATATGCAATGAAGACACACTATGAGAACCTTGTCCGTGAGGTGTCCGGTAGGCAGTGGAGACCCTCAGTAACTGTGTGCCTGACGAAGCTGTGCAGCAGGTGGTTACTTCAGAAAGTGGCTGTGGCCTCCTGAGCTCGCCTGGGAGCCAGCTCATGTCGCAGGGCTACAGGCAACAACCTTGGCTTTTACACCAACCTCCCTAATGGTGCTGCCATTTTTTTTTTTTTAAATATATTTTATTGATTTTTTACAGAGAGGAAGGAAGAGGGATAGAGAGCTAGAAACATCGATGAGAGAGAAACATCGACCAGCTGCCTCCTGCACACCCCCTACTGGGGATATGCCCACAACCAATGTACATGCCCTTGACCGGAATCGAACCTGGGACCTTTCAGTCCGCAGGCCGACGCTCTATCCACTGAGCCAAACCGGTTTTGGCCATTTTTTTTTTTTTAAATAAAAAGAAAGAGAAAAGCAGCCAGCAGACCAAAGTCCCAGGCAAGTGTGTCCTGTCTCTCCTATAGGCAGGGGGCACCAACTCAGCGGTTCACGCAGAAGCCAAGAGGAATCCGTCTTCTGAATGCTTTCTGCTGAGAAATTCTACATGAGAATGTTTATAAAGATTGTTTGCCCCCTGGGAGGGTGGTTTTCTCACCAGATGAGCAGACAGTTCCTGTGCTCAGGACTGAACACAGCCCCCCCTATGTTGGTGAGCTGCCCAGCAGGACAGGAGGCTCTGTGCCTTGGAAAAGGACTCTCCTAGCCTCCCTCCTTGGAGTACACCCCAAGTACACCCCAACTATGCTCCGGCACATATAAAAGCAGAGCTCTTGGTTGAAAAGAGCCTCCCCAGTTACTAGCCCAGTGGAAATGCTGTTTTGGATTCATGTACAGCCAGGCTGATCAATTGTCTACCAAAAAGGTGTTATTACAGCTAGGGAAATATGCATTGAACTCACACTGTTCAATTCAGAGGCGCGGAAAGATGAATGGGAGTGTGACTCAGAACCCGAAAGCAAAGATGAGATTTCTGGACAAGAAACTACGAGCACAATTTCCTTTTGGATAAAAGCAGGGGTGTGCGTCGCTCCCATCTCAAACACACGCTACATGAATGCATTGCTCTGAAGGCGACAGGTCTCTCCAAACACTTCTTAAGTGATGGCTCTTAGTGAAATTACTGCTTTTTGCAGAATGAAAGGAACCAATCCTCTCTCCCCCCTATATAATCTGAAGTGCTTCTTTTTAAAAGTACATTTCTCCAAGACTTGCTGCAAATCTTTAGAAGTCATGACATTTTATGATTCCTTAATACAAATTTCAGGAAAGACTTTCATCTCCTGTATTTTAAAGAAATTGTCACAAAAACAAAGGTTGTGAGCTGGATTTTTCCTTAAGCTGGAACTGCTGTATGTAGAAGGCTTGTGTTTAATCAAAGTATCTTCTGCTCTCATTTGCAGAATGTTCACATCTAGTCCAAATCCCCCATTTTATAGTTGAGGAAACTGAGAACCAGAGAGGTGAAGTTGGTTACCCAAGGTCACACAGGAAGGTACAGCTAGAATAAAAGCTCAGACTGAGACTTCTATCATACCGTGACAACGCCTTATAAACCAAGCTCTTTGGTTATGGAAGATTTTTAAGTTTTACCCAAGGAAAGCATCATGACACAACCCTTGTCCTCAGGCCTAATGAGCCCGGCACAAATGCAGAAGACCCCTTTTGTGCAGGTAATAAATTCAGAGAAACATAGGAAGGAAGGACCTAGAGTGATTCTCTACTCCGCCTCCTTCCCTTGAGGCAGAAGTCATGACATCATGCTACGGGAAAAGTAGTTATCTTATTTCTAAAATCCTTCAGGGAAGATTTCATAACGTCACTTACAAAAAGGAATACCTGATTTCTTCTCAACAGTAGGATCCAAGAAATAACCATAAAAAACCATTGCACTGTCTTTCACCTAAAAATATAAAATTTTCTGTATCCCAATACCTCAGAAGTGATTCCTTAAAATCACCTCCTAACTTAGTCCAACATGGACATTTCTACTGGAAAAGGAAAACATTTTGGAAAGTAAGAGTATGGAGTTGTCGTGAAAGCTTAAATATGATTTTTGTAAGAATCTGTTAAGAATGTGGAAGACTCATTCGGGCCTGTTTATATGAAGAACTTTGACAGAAATGATATTTCAAGACATAAAACATTTGTAACATGAAAACTCCCAAGTTACATGGCTCCTGCCAGATGGTTTCATCTCTAAGTTTTATAAAAAGTCCTGTGTTGTTTTTTTTTTTTGTTTTGTGTTTTTTTTTTTTTTTTTGCAAAGCAGTTTTTGTAGTAGGTCTTAGCTAGAGAATGTACATTTCTAAGTAATCTGAGGGGGGATTCCATGATTCCACACATATTCATGCCAAATGATTCGAAGGCCAGAGGTAGTTCTGAGAGGAGGAAGTCTAACATCCGGGATATTAAGAGAGGGGAAGCTAATAAACATGCAGCACTTTGTCTGAAGATGCTACCGCTGACCCACTGCCAATGGCTTGGAACTGCTTTTCCATCTCTGATGAGATTAAAGGCTCCTGAGAATCCAGGGCTGCTTCCCAGCGGCAGCTGCTGGAGTTGGGGTGGCCCACATCTGTGGCACAGTGCAGGCTGCCTGTGTGAGGAGCTGACAGGTCTGAGGACAGGGTGGACACCAGAGTCTTGGCCTCAGGGTCCTGGGCAAGGGTATAAAATGGCCTCTTTAATTTTGTCGTCCTCCCCCCACCCTGCCCAACCCTCCATTTAAGAGCTTCTGCAGCCATGGTTCAGTGCTTCTGTTCCAGCCATTTCTCCTCTGCTGTTCCAGGCAAGGGTTTCTCTGAATGCCCCACTGCCTTCCCCTGATGTTTAGGAATCTTCCAAGCACTGACTGGTGGTGTATCTGGGGCCCACTCCTTGATCAGTGTCCAGCACTCATCTTCAGGCCTGATGGAAAAGGTCTATCTCAGTCCTCACCGAGAACCCAGGAAGCCCAGGCTGGAGGTGATGCTGGGAGGGCACTGTGCCGGGGAAGACTCTTGGTACCCTGGGGTCTGCCCTGAGCCAGCCGGTGACCAGGCTAGGTGTGGGTCCCAGAGGAGGTTCAGTAGCATCTCAGCCTGGAGACTGCCCACAGCTGGTGGGAGAGCCAGATGAGTCATAGCCATAATCCAATTTAGTGTGGGTACCCAGAAAATGCAAGGTACCCAGAAATGAGGCCGCATGGCTCCGAGCACACGAGGCTAGAATAACTTGTAGAGTTAGCATGTAACAGGGATCATATCATTACTAACCATTTATAGGACACTGCTGCTATTTCATATTATTTTGATTAGATGTTGTTATTCACCTTTTGCAGATGAAGACACTGAGGCTGAGAGACGTGAACTCATTTGTTCAAGGTTCCATAGGAGTGAGCTCAGTTTGACTCCACACTCCTGGCTTCCTCTCAAGCTGTCTCCCAGCACTTGGGCATGAACAAGGCGACAACAGCACTTCTCAGTTCTGCATGGACCTGTGAGCACATGGTTGGGGGACTTTGCAGCCGGTCCCCAGTAGCAAACTGTTTAAGTGGAACTGCAAAATTCTCAAAACTAAATTAAATTCACTTTAATTTTGAGAGCAAAGCAAACAGATGCCCTGCAGCTCTTTTCCTAAGAGAGGGGATGGAGTTCCAATAAACTGCCTTCACTTCCCTCCCTTGAGAGAGGTTGGGGATCACTGGAGAACCAAATGCAGCTCTGTGCTCAGAGAGCAAACAGCTTCAGCTGAAACTCTAGAAGTTAAAAAGAAAATGCAAAAAAAAAAAAAGAAAAACCTGAGCCTGAACCAGGGAAATGCACATTCACTCAAGAGAGGGTTTAAAAAACACCTGAAATACAAAATGGTTTTCATGATAAGCATCTTACCCCTATTTTACTGAAACAATGGGAGTTAAAATGTTAAGGGAACAAATAGATACAGGGCGAAAAAACTGCTAGACATTCCAGTTTAAGGAATCAATGCTTCATAAATGTCACCTTTATTGCATCATTTTCTGCATCTACTTAATTTTATAAATATATTCATACTTAGATAAAAAGGTTCCTAAGAGGTCACCCTGAAAATAAAATGAGGCTCAGAGATATTTTTTCTTCAATTCTCACCTGAGGATATGTTTATTGTTTTTGTTGTTGTTGTTTTTTGTTGGTTTTTTTTTTAGAGAGAAAGGGAGAGAGAAAGAGAGAAAAACATTGACGGTTTGCCTCCCTTATGCACCCCGACTATGGATTAAACCCACAACCTAGGTATATGCCCTGACCTAGAATCGAACCCACAACCCTTAGGTGTATGGGACAATGTTCTAACCAATTGAGCTACACTGGCAAGGGCTCGGAGACTTTTTTGAAAATCCAATGCAAAAAAAACTCACAATGTGTCATTGAATAACGCCAATGGTAAGTGATATTATTAAATCCTCATAATTTAAAAAATCTTTAATTAAAAAATAATAAACTATAAAATGCTTTTTGAGTTGAAGCTATTATTTTCTGAGCAATCATTTAGCAGTAGTTTCTCAGTTATTGTTTCTCTGTATTATAATCCTATGTGTAGTAAGAAAAGCCTGCATTTGAGACCCCAAACCCTTTCTCCTTCCATGTCCACACCCTGTGAGTCTTCCTTTTGGCCTGAACTCTCACTCCACTCCCTTCCTGGCCCCCACTTCCTAAGGTGAGTTTCTGGCCTCTGTCCAGCGCCTAGCACGCTGGCCCCAACATGCTTATTCTTAGATTCCTGGCCTTCAACCTGGTCCACAGAAGGTGCTTAATAACGGCTTGCTAAATAAATGACGCAGGTATCTGGCCAGGAGCTACTTGCCTCCTTTCTTTCCTTGGGGTTCTTTTCTCCATGTGGAATGCCCCATTCCCCCAGTTTACCTGTTGCAATTTTCCATAAAAGAGCAGCATCACTCAGTTGTGTAGGAGTGATCTGGCCCCCTTATTTTTCCTCCCCTTGCCCCCTCCAATTCATCCAGCACCGAATCCTGTAGACTCCACCTCCTAGGTCTCTCCCTGAACTCCCTTCCTCTCCACCCCCTCTATAACACTGGCTCTCCTCACATCTATGGGGCCACTGCTTGGCCTGCTCCCCACTCCCCTTTCCAGCTTCTCCTGAACTCATTCTTCCGCTGCTCCTTTCTGTCTTCAGGCTGGAGCCAGCTTGTTGACAAGGCAGACCGGTGGTCTGTGATATGGATTTTGCTGGTTCCATAAGTCTCAGCTCTTAGCAGTCAGTCCCCGCCCACTCATGCAGTCACTGGGTACCCAGCAGCTGAAGAAGCCCTCGTACCCACCCTTGACTAGTTGCCAAAGCAGACTCAAAGGTTAAATCAGGGAGTAACTAAAAAGATGTCTTAGTGAATTCTAACTTTAAATTGAACCTACACAAATAGGTGATTTGACGCAGGGCCAAGGCTTTGATTTGGGAGCAGGGATTGGAGCTTTTACAAATCCCATCTGTCAGCAACATTCCCCTTTCTAGTTCCTTCTCAGTGGAAAGGGTATTTAGAGATGCACAAGAAGCAATGTGAAGTAAAGCACCTGTCTTGACTGTCTGATTTCCCATGCCTCTACCCCTGCCAATCTTTCATAGCCTCGTTCCTTCACCAGCACCTCATGGGGGCAGGGGTGGGGGCAGCCATTCTCACTTTTTTGAGTATTTTCAACGCATTCACTCATTCCTCAAAAAACAAAAAACAAACCCAACAACCCTACTCTTTCCTTCAATACTCATAATCTATTAGTTTATGGGATATTTAATAAAGTTATATGGTTTATTAATAAGTACAGTTGGCATTAAACTGGAAACAAACACAACTGACTGTAGGTATGGAGCGCAGGAGGGGAGTGGGCAGGAGAACTTGGGCAGAGAGCTCAGCCCAGGCCTGGGGGTGGGGAGCGGCAGGCAGACAGGCCTGCATGTGACTATATGTGTGTCCCGTCTCCCCCACTCTATTATGAGCTCTGGACCAGAAGAGTCTGGCTCAGTTCACTGCTTTTATGATCTTTGTGTCGAGCATAGGACTGGGACATAATCTGTGTTTAGGAAATGCTGGCTGCATGGAGAAAGAAGCCTCCCCACAGACCTGCCCCATGCCAATTCCAGCTACTCCTCTAGCAAATCCAGCTCCCAAGATACCCCTTCCTCTCCCGACTTGGAGTCATTCATGGCCCAGTCACATAGTCAGCAACACGTTCTAACTCAGATCCAGAGCATGACAGCATTTCAGGGCCAGATGCAAGGGACCAAACACTCTCTAGCCTCATGGCTTACAGGTCAGGAAGATGGAGACAGGCTAAGAGATCCGGTCAGAGGCGCACAGCCCCCTGTGACCAGAGCTCCCCCTACCTGTCTCCTAGCTCAGACTCCTGTCCTCTCTCTTGTCCCTGGGTCCCAGGAGCTGGTAGAGTCCCCGTGATGGCACAGCCCCAGGCTAAGGATGGCTCTGGAACAGCTCCACTCTATGTGAGTGTCTCACAGGTGAGACCCTTTGGGCAGGAATCCCACCTTCCTCCCCTCCCCCCAAAGCCTGGGACATGAGAAGTACTAGATTAGCTGAAAAGTGAGCCTTCAGCAAGTTAGCCTGCAGATAAAAATAAAGTCAACTTCAAGCGAGGGGTATGATTTTAAGGTAAACGTTGCACCCCAAATGACCCATGAGGAACCCAGTGACTGGCAGACGTGCCCACTCACCGGCAGACACAGAGAGCTGGCCACTGGGTTACTGAGTGAAGGAATAAATAGAGATAAACCTGCTTCCTGGGCTTGCAAACACTTCATTAATAACACTGACCTCCTTTTAATGCTGAAAGCATTTGTTCTACAATACTTCTGATAATATCACACAAATAAGACGCAAAGCAGTAAATCCATTATTGTCCTGATTATGGTACAGACGCATGCAGAATTTACGACAGAAGCAAAACCATGAAGTCTGGGCCACTTTTGCTTTTGAACAGAGAACTGGCCTACCTCACAATCCACCCCTTAGTTCATCACAAAAATGAACATGGATGCAGAGGATCCAAATAGCCCAGTTGGCTAAGGAATGTATTATGGGATTTATTTTATCAATGACTGTGATAATTATGCTTTTTAAAAGACAAACTTTAAAACTCCTTCACTGCCATTAATAATCCCTTCATTCAGCAAACATCAACACCTACTAAGTGTCAGGCAGTAGTAGGCCAGGAACCACATTCCTACCTACAGGGCTCACCTGTCTGAGCTAGTGGAAAGCAGATGGGCTAACCAATGTTCACAATCCAGTGTCATTAAGAACTGGCATAAATGGAAACAGAGGGAGCCTGAGTACACAGAGGAGGCCCCAGCCCAGCGAGGCTGAGAGGGGTGTAAAAGGGGTATGTAAGGGTTCCTGCAGGAAGTAACATAAGTTTTGCATTTTGAAGGATGAATAGGAGTTAGGTAGGTAAATGAGCTGGGAAGAGAAAACAGCATTTGCAAAGCCTGGTAATGTGGAAGGCCAGGGGCATGTTGGGGCTACGAGAGGGTCAACAGAATAGCCAAGGTTATAGAGGAGATGACAAGGTTTTCCAGGGCCTGGTTGCCAAGGGCCCTGTGTTCTATGTTAAAGTTGAACTTGATCTTTTTTTAAAAAATATATATGTTTTATTGATTTCAGAGAGGAAGGGAGAGGGAGAGAGCGATAGAAACATCAATGATGAGACAGAGTGTCATTGATTGGTTGCCTCCTGCACACCACCTACTGGTGATGGAGTCTGGCACTTGGACGTGTGCCCTTGACCGGAATTGAATCTGGAACCCTTCAGTCCGCAGGCTAGTGCTCTATCCACTGAGCCAAACTGGCTAGGGCTGAACTTGATCTTGATGGTGGTGGCTGGTTGGCCACTGCATAGTTTTATGCAGGGTGGTGATCAATCCACAAGTGATTACCTGAGGGTCTCCTGAACAGCTGAGCAGTTCCCAGGGACACCTTCCTTTATTCAGTGCTCCTGAGGCAACAGCAACTTAAAAGCCTCATTAGCAGGCTGGTCTCCAACAAACAACTAAGCCTGCCTTCCCTTCCATAATGCCCTCTCTTTGAGGCCACAGGTACTTTAATCGCATTCTAATTTTAAGAAGTGATAAACATATGCTATGTTTCCATTTGCAAGTTTTTGATTATCAGCCAGGCATTGTAGCTGCAAATTACCCATTTCTATTATAATTATTTTTACTTCTCGAGATGAAGAAAGAAAAGAAGCACTTTTAAATTACTAAAGTGCTCGAGCCACAGAGGGAGGAAAGAATTAAACACTGCTGCATCTTCCACCAATGGCACTATAATAGTAAGAGTTTGCAAAATGAAATGCAAGCTTGTGGGTTGCGTTAGACCAGACCTGAATAGGAGCCTTTGCTCACCGCCATCATAAAACACGGCCCAGACTGCAGCAAACCAGGGAAGAGCTCGGCTGGTGGCAGAATTGCTGCTGTGAGGGGTCTCACAAATGGCTCCTTGAAAACCAGGCTGCTTTAGGTGACAGGCTTGTGCTCTTGGGACTTTTTTTTTTTCTGACTCTAGGAGAAAATTTTAAAGATGTAATGGTCGCTAACTCAGATGCATCCAAGCATCTGAAATGTATGGTTATATTATGACTGGAACTCCGCAAGGATCCAGCCAAGCTAACTGGCATCAAGGACCCCGAGACCCTGCACTTCCTGTCCTGGTAGAGACTGGCTGGGATGAGGGTGAGGAAGAGCCTTGGGAATGGATGGGAGGTGATGAATTCAGGCCACTAACTGAAGTGAAGAGGAGACTAGCATGCGGAGATGCATGCATATTGGCAGCTTCATAGTGGGGTTGACTGTGCAGTGGGGTACCCTAGAGAGCCCACTACCAGGCCACTCTTGTCCACTGCACCTGCCTAATCCCCATGATGGTAAACTCATGCCTTCACACCCCCACTTTTTCCCCATCATGTCCCTGGGCCCAGTGAGACATTGGGGTGGCATGTTCTGATGGTTGGGGAGTCTGGGAAGCCCCCTCTATTCCTCACCCACTCACATCAGCCTTTCTGTGGGAGGGTCCAGGTGGTATTTGCAGGTCACATCTAACACAGCCTCTTCACAGCTTCACCTGGGGCTGGTTGCCAGGGCGACCCCACCATGGAACCTCCAGGACACAGCTCATGTGAAGGAAGGAGTGCCCTTGGCTATCTTCTCTGGCAGCAGGGCCAGCACAGGGAAGCCACAGTCCTCTCTCCCAAGACAGCAGCTTCCCTTGAGAACCACCCCTTAATCCTATAAGGTACAGGACATCCCATCACCCCAAAAAGTTCCCTCATGTCCCTTGCTACTCCATCTCCCTGTTCCCTTCCCTCAAGCAACCACTGTTCTAAATTTTTCCACCACAGACTAGTTTTGCCTGTTTTAGAACTTGAAATAGAATCATACAGTATATAGTCTTCTGTGTTTGGCTTTCACTCAGCAATTGTCTGTGAGATTCGTCCAAGTGGTGTGTGCATTATTAGCTGTGTGTTCCTTTTCATTGCTGAGTAGTATTCCATTTTTTGGCAATACTACAGTTTATCTATTCTTCTATTGATTAATCCTTTTTTTAAAAAGTGAAGATGATCACCTAACCGAGGTTATTCTAATGAAGTCACTCTTACTTGTATTCCAAACTGTTTCTCTTGTGGGGAGAAGATCATCCTGCTCAGAGTTAGCAGAACCCTGCCTGTTCCACAGAGGGGATGAAGAACAGAAGTAGTATATTCCATCACCTTTGTGGGGAAAAAGAGCTCAGTTCTATAGTAGAGACCTCCAAAGTGTGATGAGATGCAAGATGAATCCAGGCTAGAACTTTAATAGTTGTTTTACATGTGTGTCCCATATCTGGCCTGTGAAATTAGTTTTCCTCCATGAAGGAGATAGTTTGCTTTTAAAATAAATTCATATGAAAAGCTTTACTTAAAGAAATATTAAATATAAGGGGTAAAGATATGGGAAAAATCATGAAACTTGTATGTAGATGACAAAGGATTGGAAAACATTACTTAGATGTACATTAAATTCACCCGGGAGCTTTAGAAACACCCATGCCTGGGTCTCACCTCCAGAGTCTCTCATATAATTGGCCGAGGTGTTATCTAGGCATCAATAGGTTTAAAAAGCTCCTCGGGTGACTCTAACATGCAGCTGGGATGAAAAGAATGGTCTGGAAAGCCATGGTTCTCCAAGTGTGGTCTCTGGGTCGGCTGTGTTAACATCACCTGGGCACTTGTTAGACAAGCAAATTCTCAGGCCCCACTGCAGACCCACTGAATTCCAGAGACTGGGGCCGGGGCCCGGCAATCTGAGTCTTCCCAAAATCTCCAGGTGGGTCAGCTGGAGCTCAAGTTTGAGAACCACTGATCCAGGCGCAGGTGTGACAAGCCCTCTAAGCAGCCTTCATCCAGCTCCCAGAACTGAGGTCTGCACCATAATGGTATCTGTCCAGTCAAGATGAGCCCCTTCTGCCAGATATAGCCCCCAAGAAGCCCTTCTCTTCCCTGAGACAGAGAGGGTGGGTGGAGGCCAGGTGGTGAGCAGCTGCTGACCAATTACAAAGACAATGACACCCTAGAGTCCACAGTGTCTTAACCTCAGTTAATCCACAAACCAGTTGATCACCCCCAGAAAATCCAGTGTTCACTATAATTTTATTTTTGCCATGATTTGTGATTATCACTGACCTCCTTCCACTCCATTATCCTTGTTAATTGAGAATTGACTATGCAGTTAAAATGAATGTTTCTTCCACTAACAGAGCTATACCAGATTCATCTTAAAGTCCCTCGCAGCTCAAAAAATTCAATGAGTCTACGGATATATTGATCTGATACAATTCATTTCACCAAGAATTCATGAAATGACCACTCAGAGGTCACCTATTATACATTCACATGTCCAAAGGCTTATAGGAAAGAAATCGAATTTTAGTTGAAGAATAACATTGTATTTAGAGAGCTAAACCAGTGCTTGGCCAACTCTGACCTCTTGGTTGGCAGTGATGTCTGCTTTAAAAGATGCTCAACACAGTCTATAGATTTGGCAAAGTTCTTGGAAATATTGAGATGATAAGGTACGAACAAACACTCTCAGGGGCTGCTCACCTTCATCAGCTGGCTATTTTGATAAGGAAAAAATGCAAAGAAAGAGGAGGCTAAAGGGAGATCAGGGAATCTGTTTATCTATTCCAATGCTAAGTCTGAAAAATAAACTTCCATGTGAAACCCAAAAGATTACAGGACTTGGCAAGAAAAATCTGCTAGAGAATCTGCAGTGACAAATGGAATTCCTATTGATTAATATGTACCATGAGAAGATGTGTGATAAAACACAACAGTCCTTTTCTCATATCATAACACAGCAAAAGAATAATGCCACCATGAAGGAGAAGTCAGGCCACCTGTGGACGGACAGTCACACACTGCAGGAAATCCTCAGTGACCAGGCATCAAAAAAGACCCAGCTAGCTATCCCTTAGTTACTTGACTCAGGACTGACTATAAACAGCTAGACAAAAGCAAGAGTACACCTGGAGAATCAGAATTAGGTCCAAGGTATGACTTCCTGACCCTCTGAGGACTGTCCCACTTGGCTCCATCATGCCCCTCCACCTCTGCCCCAAGGCTGGCCCCACCACTGTGGTCATTTATCTGTGGGTCCCAGAGTGTAGAGCTGTGTCTAATTCAGCCTAAGACTGACCTCCTAAGGGCTCAGTGATGACTTTAAAATAAGACAACTTCTATATATATAAAAGCCTAAGTGACCAGAACTACCAGAACAACTGGGACAACGGTTGCTATGACGTACACTGAACACCAAGGGGCAGATGCTCAATGCAGAAGCTGCCCCCTGGTGGTCAGTGCGCTCCCACAGCCAACCTCCCCCAGGCCGGCAGGCCCTCGATTGCCCGATCAGGGCCAGGCCCCAGGCTGGGATGGGGAACCGGGGGTGGATGGCAGTGGACACAGCCCCTTTCCCAGGGGGGCCGAGAGCTGGCTCCCTCCTCAGGGCAGCCAACCACCCATGCCCTGTACCTCCCCTGGGCTGGCAGTCCCCAACTGGCCTGCCACCCACCCACCATGGTGGCGGTGCGGTGGAAAGGGAAGCGGGGTGGGGAGGCAGGGAACTGCACAGTGGTGGAGTGCCAATGATGGCGGCATCAGCGTCTGGCGTCCGTTCCTTCCATGCCCAGCCCAGCGACTGTTGCCTCCTCTCCTGAACTTGCCTGGGGCCTTTGGGCCCTGGGCTGGGATGGGGAACTGGGGGTGGGTGGCGGCAGATATAGCCCCTTTCCCAGGGGGGCCAAGGGCCGGCTCCCTCCTCAAGGCTGGCGCCAACTCCTCCCATCCCTCCCCCTGGCCAGCCCCAATTGGCCTGCCACCTGCCCGCCATGGTGGCAGCGCAGCAGTGAGAGAAGGGGGGGGGGGAGAGGTGGGGAACCATGCAGTGGTGGGGCGCCGATGATGGCTGCATTGGCGCCTGGTGTCCATTCCTTCCACTCCCGGCCCAGCAACCGTCTCCTCCTCTTTGGCCTGGCCCTGATCGACCTGGCCCAAATTGGCCCTGATTGCTGGCCAGGCCTAGGGACCATGCCCGTGCAAAAATTTCGTGCACCGGGCCTCTAGTTTTATTATAAAAAATTACAAAGTAGCCCCCCAAATTAGAGAAAATAATATAGTGAACTGCTACAGAGAAATCTCTAAGCAATCATTAACAACTTTCCATGTTATTTCACTTCCCCCCACCCCCTGAAATAAAAGCTGTGGATGCCCCTACAAGGACCCCAGAAGCAAATGTGCCCCAACCCCATCTCACCAGGGGGCTCCATCATTCCCAGAAGTGCAGGAGGGCGGGGCATTTCCTCTGGAGACTTGGGGAACCCTGCTCCTACAGGAATGCAAACACAGCCCCAGCCCCTTCCAGTCAGCCTGTGGATGGGTCATGTCTCCCACTCGGTGACCAGTTTGGTGCAGGAGGCTGGATCTGGAGTCAGACAAACCTAGCTTGTAGTCCCCGTTCTGTCACTTGAGCAAGTAGCCTAACCTGTTGGAGTCTCTGTTTGCTCCTCTGTAATATGGGAAATAAGGCCTGCCTCAGAGGGCTGTGGTGAATACTGGCTCTGTCATAGGGCACCAAGCATAATGTCTGGGCCATAACGAGCTTAGTGAAGTTTAGCTGCTGACACTCGAGGTTGGAGTAATGATTTTTAAGACCATACGGGCAGCCAAAGACATTAGGGTGAGTGAGGGCCAGGCAGAGAGAGGCCCGCCTTCTACTAGATCTCTGGCAGCCCTTCCCCAACCCCCGCTTCCTCCAGGTAGGATGGCCTTGATAGGTAAGTGCTGAAGAACAGGAAGAGGATAGTCCATTCTGTGGACTAACAGATAGAATGGTTCCCTTTGGCCACCAGGTGTCGCCTGCTGGCCTCCTACTAGCCCTGAATCTCACCTCAGAGTCACTGACCTTGATTCTTCAGGCACCTGCCATCAGCTACTCTCCCTTTACTCTGTTAATGATCACCACTCCTCCAACATTGTCCACCATCAACATTACTGTTTACTAAGCATCTATTATGTTTCAGGAGCTTTACTGGGTAATTTTCAGACATTATTTCCTGACTCCACACTCCAATATTTTGAGAAAGGGATGATTATCCTCCTTTAGTTTCCTGTTGCTGCTGTAACAAGTGCTTCCACTTAGTAGCTTAAAAACACACACACACATTTTATTATCTTACTAGAGGCCCAGTGCAGGACATTCGTGCACTGGGGGGCAAGGGGGTCCTTCAGCCTGGCCTGCGCCCTCTCGCTGTCCAGGACCCCTCGGGGAACATCTGACTGCCGGCTTAGGCCCCCTCCCTGGAGCGGGCCTAAGCTGGCAGTCAGACATCCCCCAAGGGGTCCTTAGTGCTGCCGCCCAGCTGTGAGCCTGGCTTCTGGCTGAGCTGCGCTCCCCCTAGGGGAGCGCACTGACCACCAAGGGGGCAGCTCCTGCGTTGAGCATCTGCCCCCTGGTGGTCAGTGCGCATCATAGCGACCTGTCATTCTGCTGCTCGGTTGATTTGCATATTAGCCTTTTAGTATATAGGATAGTTCTGGTGGTCAGAAGTCCAAAAAGAGTTTCACCAGGCTAAAATAGAGGTGTTGGCAAGGCTATATTCCTTTCTGAGGCTCTAGGGGAGAATCTATTTCCTGCCTTTCCAGATTTCAGAGGCTGCCACATTCCTTGGCTCATGCCCCCTTCCACCTTCCAAGGCGATGCTTGTTCTGGCTCTGACACCAGCCACAGCTGGTCCAGTCTCACTCACACTGGGTCACTCTGACTCTCCTGCCTTCTTCTTTCACTTATAAGGACCCTTGTGATTACATTGATCCTGTCTGTATGATTCAAGATATTTTAAGGTCAGCTGATTAACAACCTTAATTCCATCTGCAACCTAACAAAGCCACAAGAAGCACCATTCAGCGGGCTGCTGGATATTCCAGAGAGCGTGGGTGATGGAGATGAGGATGTAGGAGGTGTTTATGCAAAGGTGAGAGTTAAAAACCGGGGCCGGGGATGAAATGATCCAGGTGGAATGTACAAGAGGAGAAGTGAAGAATCCTGGGGATTCACCACTCACAATGCTAGCAGAGGGAAGGCAGCAGATGGGGAAATCAAAGAAGAAACTATTAGGCTGGAAGGAGGAAAATCTAAGAAAGAAGGGTCAAGAGGTGGGCATGATCAGAGGTACCACATGCTGCACATGTGGCACAGAAGATATGGGAGATTTGGCAATGTGGAGGTCACAAGTGACCTTCAACAGAGCAGTCTTCCTGAAGAGGTAGGAAAAAAGCCCTCAATGTATTCCCATTAATACAAAGTACTTCAACCAAACTTTATGAGACCAAATAGCAAATAATTTTGGACTCTTTGCTTGATCTTCTGAGCAACATTTGAGGAAGAAAGGAAAAAACAAAATGCACATGATAGAAAGAGAAAAGGAAAGGAGACAAATGTTGACAAACTGAAAAACTACCATCTGCATAACAGAGAGGTGACAAAAGGCACAAGGTGGTCATACCTACTGCTTCTTGAATTCATCTTTTTTTTTTTGGTAGAGAGACTGGGAAGGGTTCTTTTGTTGACCCTTCACGGCAATGACAAGAACAGGTAAGAAGGTGTGCATTAGCACAGAGTACCTATTGGCTTCATCTGGTGAGCCAATGATGATGGACTGTAGCGGCCAAACACTGCAATGGAAGATGCAGACTCAGGATGAGTGAGTGATGTCTGCCGTGTGCACAGGACATGGGAACAGGGCCTGAACATCAGGAATTCACTCTCTTATTCTTTGTGGAATGCATGTTGAACCAAAGGGAAATGGCTTCATTGCTTTAAAACATCAGGATCATGAATTCTTTTTATACAAATTCTAAAATGCCCATACCTCAAAGCATATAAACTTTAGCCACTAAACCCTATTGAACTTGCTACGTGAGCAATTTTAAATCATTCTCAGAGTAAGTCCTTCATTTATAGTGACAAATATTCTAATAGACTTAATAATAATAAATACATGGAGAATGTTTCTAGACTCTGCATTATGCCCCCAAACTCTTGTCATTATTCCTCCTCTGTGTAGAAAAAAACAAGCATCTAAAATGGATTGGGACCCACAAAATTATAGAGTGAATTAAGTTGAAATGTCAGCACAACCGTCTCGTACGCCTCAATTGTGAATAGATATTTTGATGAAGAGCTTACTAAATCTTTAATTGGAGATGGAGTGTTACTATATAAAGGCAATGACTACAAAGCATTTATCACATTGCCTAAAGCCATCACTACAGAAATTCTCTCCCATCCTCTGATATTAGTGTCAGTACGGTGAATCCAGTATTAATATTAAAACGTGGCACTGGATACAAATGAAGTTAAATGTTTTCTCCCAATGAATTTTTCTTTTAAGACCATCTTTAATGTGCTTGAGAAATTAACAGAAAAAAGAAAAACCAAGCTACAACAATGGGAGAAACATTGCCACAATACAGATAAATCTTATTATACACTCAGGCCCTCTTTTAAAATGCTGGGTCTCAAACTGCACAGCTGCAGAACACTAGCATTCTGCCACTTCAAATATTGGTAGTCCATCCCAATTCACAGGAAAAAGATATGGTACTATTTTTCTAATTTAAAGGTTTCTTACCATAATTTTTCATAAGCTTTTGGGGTTGGTTAGTTCTTTTTTTTTTAAAATATGTATATTTTTATTGATTTCAGAGAGGAAGGGAGAAGGAGAGATAGATAGAAACATCAACTATGAGAGAGACTCATTGATCGGCTGCCTCCTGCACGTCCCCCACTGGGAACCGAGCCCACAACCCAGGCATGTGCCCTTGACCGGAATCGAACGTGGAACCCTTCAATCTGCAGGCCGACGCTCTATCCACAGAGCCAAACCGGATAGGGCTGGTTAGTTCTTAATACAGTCTTCGACTTGGTATAAATGGACCTCTGATTTAGCATTTGGTTATTTTCAGTTTATAATGTTCACGGTGTTTAGGGAAGAATTGTAGGGAGTGGTTATAGGGTTAAGCCTGGGACTGCTGGCAAAGTCACAAACAAGTCCCAACTTGGAGGGCACAGCCCTCTAAGCATAATTAAGCCTGATCTTGTGACTGCTCCCTAGATCTTTCCTGGGTGGCTAATGGGCTGTGGGAGGAGCAGCAAGTGCTGCCAAAACAAGTGAAACTTACAAGAACATTGTAAATTACCTTGTTTGCCCCTGACTATAAATAAAGCATCAGCTTTGCAGTCTGGATCTGTTCTGTGGCCTCAGCCAGGCACAGAAGATCCACCTAGACCCAGCTTATTCTCTTTGTCTGTCTTTTCTTCATACTTCACCGGCCCTCCCTCAGGCTCGCAGAACCCTGGGCTGTGCTGGCGCGGCACAAAGAATGTCACAGCAGACATTGTCAGTGCTATGCCCTGACACTCGGGCCTCACCACTTGAGAGAAACCAGCTTGACTTCCACGTGCATCCCTTTGCCCTGGTGCTTCACTGGAAGCTGCCACAGTCCTGGAGTATTCATTCCCCCCAGGACCAGTGCTCAGCCAATGAGGGACATCAATGATGTGTACATAACCAGCCCCACAAAAGGCTAACTCTGAAAGGGTGTTCTACACTGGCTGCCGGGGACTCCAAGCAGGTGTAAATTCCACTTGTCCACACTGGTGACCTGCTTGGTGGTGAACTCCTCTGGCTTATTTCCCTACTTCCTGCTAGCACTTCCTGGGACCTCCTCCCAAATAAACCATGCAGACTTAAAGCTTAGTCTCTAATAAAGACACATGCCTTGATTTCTCAATGTTTGGTCAAATGAATGAGTTTGAGAACTGCTGTTTTGGAAATGCCCTTGGCGACACTCTAGGATGACGGCTACAAGGGCTGACACAGGGAGAGTTGTCATTAAGAATATACAAATGACAGTGGTTGAGCGTCAACCTATGAACCAGGAGATCACCATTCGATTCCTGGGTTGTGGGCTCGATCCCCAGTAGGGTGTGTGCAGGAGACAGCTGATCAATGATTCTCTCTCATCATTGATGTGCCTATCTCTCTCTCCCCTTTCACATCCTCTCTGAAATCAATAAAAATTACATACATATGAATATACAAAGCAGACCCTGAGGTACTGAGTACCAAGGCCTGAGCAGGACAAGAAGCTGAGTAATGTGGGGCTGCCCCAGGCAATTGCTGGCAGTGTGTGTGTGTGTGTGTGTGTGTGTATGTATTGGGGGGCAGAGGTTGCTAAAACTTCACCAATGAGGCCCCAAAGGGAGCAAGGAGGAGAGAGGCTGGCAGAGGGACATGAGTTTGTAGGGCAGGAAAAGGGCAGTTGCCTTCTTCATCTTAAAAACCCTGAGAATATGGTCTACAGGGCCAGAGTGAGCACATCTGCAGGCCATTCAGCCAGTGGACCCGGAGTACAGGCCTCTACCAGAGACAGGGAGGCAGGCAGACAAGCCCAGCTTTAGAAACTGTTGATTAAAAGACTTACTCAGATTAAGGTCACAAATGCCATGCCCTTGAAACTGCAAATAGAAGAAATATCATTAACTTGGCTCATTTGAGGGTCTTTAAAAAAAAAAAAGTTTTGGGAGTAATAAAACAAAATAGCAAGTTTGAAATACGTAAAAAAGTTATTCATAGTTCTATTGTTCAAATGCAATTATTGTCCCCTTTGAGGCTTCCCTCACAGACTGTCTTCCTGAATGCATATTAATGTAACGGCATTCTGTTTACTGAGCATGTAACAACTTCCCACATTACTAATCTTCATATTTTAAAATACTGCACAATATTCCATCAACCTGGTGTTCTGTACTTGGACTATCTTCCTATACTGTATATTCAGGTCACTTCTAAGTTTTCACCATTATAAAAACAATGCATCTTTATACAGTAGTTCTATTCACTTTTCAAATTATTTTCTTAAGACAGAATTCCTTAAGAAGCCAAAGGAAGCGCATTTCCCTGAAACAGGCAGCCCTCCTCCTTTTATCATCTGCGGTCCTTTGATTATTCATAAAATATAAAATGGGTAACAGACACTGGCATCATTTTTTCACAAAAACATTAAGGCAATAATGACCAAAAAAGCATTATAAAAGTTACATAAAAGAAGGCCTGATGGGAGAATTAAGAAGCAAAGCAGTCTTTGATACTAAATCTCTGATAGGATTCATGCCATAAACACCTATTTCTGATCTTTAAAGTGAACATTTGAAAGTCAATAATTTAAAGTCAGACTCCTATACTAATTCATGTAACAGGCATTCTGTCCTAATGATCTCCTGCTCATAGAGAAACATCTAGCCTTTTCAAGTTTGCTCTTTACCTGGCCTGCTGTGATTACTTTACTGACACTGACCTTCAGTCTCTCCATATATGTAACTTATTGGGCCCGAATGGGGTTTGTTTACATCACTTGTTTTCATCATTTTCCCCCCACCAAGTGCAAACCCATTTCAGCGAGCAGATTGGCTGCCAACAGAGCTCTGATGGCTGTGGTTAGTATGCAATTAGGCTGACAGGGTTGGTCAGTCTTGCTCCATACTCCACTCTTCTGAACACTGTGACTAGGTGGGAAGGACCGGAATCAAGGTATTAAACCCCCACACATCTGCCTTTAATATGTTCCAACACTCCCACCTGGCTGTGTCCTGCATTGACAGTTCCTTTTATAAGAGGAAGCAAGGGAGGGAGTGCTGATGGGAGGGCGAAGGCAGGAAGAAAGATGAGCTCTCATTTAAAACCATCTTCGGAGCGCTGGATAGTTCCAGGTTGACGAAGGACACATTTACTCCTCAGAACCCACAGGCCTTGTGGGTTTCTGCACAGTGATGCCAGTTCCCTTCCTTTGCTTCAGGGAAGACGGCAGCTCATCTCTGGTAATGAGGCCTACATCTGAGACTGGTGGGGATCAAAGATGCCTTTTGTCAACAGCTCTGGCCAAACAAATAAAATAACTCTCTAATAATATTCGGTCACGGAAAGAGAATGTTTCTTGGAGCTGTTGGGGTCACATCTTATTTAAAACCAGCCTTTTAGTGTTATTTTCTCCTTGTTCTCAGTGGAACTGAATGGGCTTGAAGGCAGGTGTGCTACCCCTCTGGAGGCTGCAGGTTGCTCACGAGGGATGGCGCTGGAATGGCACAGCCCTGCATGCGGACAGGTGTTCCCGCCCTCTGTCAGCTTTGCCCTTCTCTCCTCTCAAATGGCAGGTCACTAGCTACAACAGAATAAAACCTATACTGACCCCGTGTGCCCAGAGGTACCAAAGAAGGAGAAAATAAACAGGTTCCCAGGTGGACCCTTGTCACCCAGGAGAAGGCTCCAGCACCCACTGCATCAGAGCCACCCCCAGAGAAGGTCATTCCAGGGCAATTGGAGACAGGCATGCCTGGCAAGGTGCCCACTGGGACTATAGGAAGGCAGCAGCTCCAGGGATTCCAGCTTTTTAGGGGCAACTCTGGCTGGAGGCAGGGATAGCAGGGAGGCAGACATGCAAATCAGATTTTCACTGGGCAGGTGGCCAGCTGCAAAAAGGGCACTCCTGGGTAATAAGAGCAGACAGCTCTCACTTCCAGAAGACACTGCCAACTTCATTGAAGGCACTATCACCCAAAAACCCATCACTGAGAACCTTAGATTTCCCTGGAGCTGATTTCTCCAGGTCCGTACTAGCAGCAGAATGCCTTTCCATTCCCAGTTCCTAGATTGGCACTGTGGGTCTATGTGCACGGGAGAGACAATGATGAGAGAACCACGAGTCCACCGTGGTTTGTTAAACACCACCACGCAGCACTGCGCGGCTAAAACACTGGGGCTGGAGCTGCCATCCCGGGGTCCGCCCTGCAAAATGGGATCTGTCTGTCTTCACCAGGGAACTATGATAAACGAGCTAAGACAGACACTGGTCAGGACAAGCCACTTTATTTAAGAGCTTCGACAGCCTAAAGTGGTTTAACATAGATGCATGAAAGATTTATCTGGATGATAAAATATCTAAACTTGAAAGGCACATACGTTATAATTTTGCAGGGTTTTTTTTTTTCCTTTTAAGATTTCACAGAGTCAAGCGCTTTGGGTAATGAATGAAATGCACATAAAGTTGACTTCATTTCACACAACCTTGTCTGGTTAGTGTCTGCCGAGAGCCTTTCCTTCCCGATGGGATGGAGTTCAGAATCAAGGCCCACCCATCGGTTTCTGTGGCCTTCCATCCCCGTGGAGAGCACTGGGAGGATTAATAAATAGAAGAGCAGCTATTACTGATGGAGCACCTACTATACCGTGTGCTGTGCATTAAGACTAGCACTTCATATACTTACATATGAGCATTACTCAATACTCATAAAAGCCCTATGAGATAGGTACAGCGATTCCCATTTTACAGATGTCCAAAGTGAGCTTTCGAGAGCTTCTGTGACACACATGAGGTCACACAGGTAATTTTATCTGACTCCAGAGCTGGGGTGTTCACCACTAAGCTACAACATAAATGAAAATGCTTGGCCCTTAGCAAGTGCTCAAAAACACTGGTTATCTTTCCCTATCTTCATACTCCTTTCTTTTAATAGCACACTTAGATGGTTGCCTTGCAGGTTTTTGTCCATTCATTCATTCATTCATTCATTATGGGCTCAGTACCCTGCTGGATTTAGTACTGACTCTAAGCTCCTGGACCAGTTTCAGGCAATTAACACATGAAGGTGAGGGTCAGCATGGGGGTGGGTGTCAGGGGCAGCCCCTCACAGGAGACCCATACCCAGCTGTGGATTAGCGACACAACCAGAATAAGACAATTTTGGATCTTTTTCAACCCTAGTTTTCTCCCATGACTTGGCTGTTTTCTTTGGCCTGAGCTTTTAGGCCTTCTGACAGTGTGACTGCCGAGGAGGCCCTTTATCATGCGGAACACCCCTTTTCTCCACACAGGGCTGATGCTTTCTGGTAAAACCACTGCAACAGATAACCCGACTCCGCTGCTAATCACCATGCACAGTCCCTCAGAGCTAACCCCTCACCCCCACATCTTGCCCTCTGCCTGCCTCATCTCACCAGTTTTTGCCCAGAATAAAGAGTGATGATAATAGCAGTACTAGTAACTACCTACATATTGGGCACTGCTGTCTGTATTTTAGATACATTAACTCATTAGATCCCATAATAACCCTCTGAAGTAGGTACTATTATTATTCCTATCTTAGTACATTTAGGGGAGGAGGGTAGAAGTTAATATTTCTTTAGGGCAAACTATATGCCAAGCGCTGTGTTCAGCTTGCACAATTACACCATAAGTGACCCGTGCAGGGTCACTCACAGAGCTGAGAAGTAACGAACATGAATTTGAACCCACATCTGTGACTGCCAAGCCTAGAGCTCCCTTTCTTCTCTCCCAGTCTGGCTCTGACATGGTCTGCGAGGGAAAACAAAGTTTACCCTCTCTCCCTCTCCCTCCAGCACCCTTCTGCTAATATCTCTTGTTTTGTTGTTGTTTTTTTACCCCCACCTACAAATGGCACCCCCCACCTACAAACAGCACCAGACTCCTCTAAACTGTGCTCCCCCACTCTCTGAGCCTCCCAGCCACTTTTCATGGAGCAAATCCAGAGTCTACACCAGGGGTCCTCAAACTTTTTAAACAGGGGGCCAGTTCACTGTTCCTCAGACCGTTGGAAGGCCGGACTATAGTTTAAAAAACAAAAACAAACTATGAACAAATTCCTATGCACACTGCACATATCTTATTTTGAAGTAAAAAAAAAACAAAACGGCAAAAACACCCGGCGGGCCGGATAAATGTCCTCGGCGGGCCGCATGTGGCCCGTGGGCCGTAGTTTGAGGACGCCTGGTCTACACCAACAGTGTCACAGAGTCAAAGAAGGAATTGGGATCATTTAAGCCAACAAAACACACCAAACAGCAGGTGTTTCCTGAAGCCCAAATCTCTCTCCTAAATCCCTGGAGTTTTAAGATCTCAGGGGGCCTCAGCGAGGAGATTTTTGGACAGTTTTAGAGGGTGACACTACCAATAAAAGGAAGTAACTGATGCTCAGTGGAGGAGTGTGAGCCTTCTGTCGGGGGAGGGGGGCGCTCATGCAGCTGGCAGTAACCCGGTGAGTCTTTCTGGGAACTGGGTACCTGGCTGGAAGCCGAGGGGCTTTCCTGGGCAAGGCCAGAGGGTCAGACCCCCTCCTCTGGGCTCCTAGAGACCCATCCCTGCGGGCTGGAGCTGTTTGCCTCCCCGGGCCCACCCCAGCTGAGCTCCAGGAGGGCAGGGCCCTGTCCGATGACTCTTTCAATCCTGAGAGCCAGGGTACCCTGGGCACCAGTTGCACGTTTCCAGAACGAATGACCAAAGCAGTCATCGTTTTAGAGAACAGGCTGTTTGAGAGCCTCAGACGAGGAAACAGGACTCAAGGAAAGGGGGTGGGGGTGGGCGGGGGGGCGTGAGGCACACACTATTTATGAGGATCACCATCCTGCTCCATCCAGAAAGGTCCTCCCGGGCCTTCACTGCCTGCGCACCTGGAGCACTGCCAAGTCACCTACATACACCCTCCACCTTCAGGGAGTGGGAAGACTCCCATTTTACAGAGGAACCTCCTTTCCCCCCCAGTTCTGTGCACACCAGCCCCACCGACTTTCCTGTTTCCTCAAGTGGGTCACATTCTCTCCCGACAAAATGTGTGTGCTCTGCTGTCCTCCACCCCGGAACCCTTTGCTTCCTATGGAAGTTGGAACCCCAGCGTCCTCCGCAGACGGGGACCACCTGTGGAATGCTCTCGCAGCACCACCCCACGGAGCACTTTCTGTCTTCCCACCAGCCTGTGAGCTCCGCGCGGCGCGCACCACGGTCCTCTGCCCACAGCCGCGTCCCCGACACGCGGGCCAGCGGCGGGCCCTCGGGGCACACGGTGAGCCTTAGTGGGGGGCCCTTCTGTGTATCGGCTGAGTGCACGAGCGCCGACGGCGGGATGGATTCGAACTCACGTCTGCCGACCTCGGGTCAAAACCGCGGGAGTAACGGGGGTCGGCTGACAAGGCCGAGGCGGGAACGCGCTGCGAGGCTCTGCACCCCGCCGCCACCTGTCGCCCTGGCGTCCGAGTCCGGGCGGGCGCCCGCGAGGGCACCGGCGGGCTGACAGGGCGGCCGGGGTGCGCTTACCTGCGTCCCGCGGCTCCTCAGGGGAACTTCCGGGACGGGGACTTGGGAGGCAGAACCGGGGCAGTGCCCGCGGGGCCCGCACCCACGCCCCCGGGAGGGGACAGCCTCGGGCGCGGAGTGCAAAGCCCCCTTCAGTGGGGCAACCCCCGGACGCGCCCGCTACGACCCCGCGCTGGGGGCGGGTCTCAAGCGGCCTTGACCCCCGCGCTCCGCGGGCTCCCCCTGTGGGCGGAGTCACAGGAAACTTAGCTCTTCGCCCCGCCCCCTCCCTGGAATGGGAACCAGGGTTCTGTGCCCCGCCCCAAGCCCCGCCCACTCGCCCCGCCCCCTCCCCGGAATGGGAACCGGAGACCGGGTTCTGTGCCCGGCCCCAAGCCCCGCCCACTCGCCCCGCCCCCTCCCTGCCCCCACCCCCTGACAATTGTGTAGCGTGCGTGTTTATTTGCTTTTTATTTTCCTGTTTTGTATTGCGTTTTATTTCTTAAGTCATTTAATTTCACTTTAATTTTTAAAGATCAAATTAAAAATATATATCAAAGTAATGCAAGAGCAGCACTTTTTACAAAATAAAATGGTCCAAATGTTCCTAAAATGAAAGCAACAGGCCCCTCTCTCTCTTGCTCCCCACACACAGCCCTTTATATCAGTTCCTCCATTTAGTTCTTCTGGTGGTCACCCCTTGTCGCTACAAAAATAAGCTTACATAGCGATATTTTGATTTATCTATTGACTTTCTGCCATGTTAGATGAGGATTTACTCTCTTACTGTGCCCTTGCCTCCCTTCTCCTGACAAATTTACACCTTCATTCCCAAGTTCTGCCCGGGTGAGCTCTGAGACCTCAAACCAAGAGTGGATGAAGGTTTTGGGGACATGAAGCTTATAGAATTGCAGGGGAAGGTAGAAAGAAAGGCTGTTTTAGAAAGCCCTACAGAATTGAGGCTAAGAAAAGCAATCACAACAAAATCCTGGAGTCTTGGAGATTTTGAGTCCCTATCCTCTGAGATCTTCTTAGGTAATTTATTTCCTGAATTTGCCTCTCCAATGTGGCCTGGCTTCCTCTGCCCACCCAGGACCCTCCATAAATCCAAATCCTCTCAGGGGTGGTAGGGTAAAGGTCCAGATTCATCATTTTCTGCCAAAAGAATTTCCTAAAGGAGTGACTTGGAGTGTGCAAAAAACAGACATCAAGGGTGATGTCAAGGTTTTGTGATCGCTGCACACATAATACCCAGCTTTTCCTAGTATTGATGACAAATTGTTAGTGTAGAGAGTGTTTTTATAAACCTGGCCCTGGGCCCCTGCCTGGTGGGCGGGTCCTCACAGAGCTTCCATGAGGTTGGCTGGACAGGCAGTAGACTGTCCGTGTGCCTTGACAAGGTAACCATAGGCAACGTCACTTTACCTCTCTAAGCCTCATTGTCCTTCTCTGAATTGGGGGTAACAGACTCTATCTCTTGGGGAAGATTAAGTGGCTTAGTATCTATATGTACAAGGATAATTATTGGTTGTTGGTGTGTTGTTTTTTTTCATTTTAAAAACTATTTTAACAACTCAAAAATTTTAAATATTGGTCAAATTTATTGTTCTTTTCTTTTTATTGCCTCTGGATTATGTACCATACTTAGGCCATCCCCACTCTGAGACTTAACAAAATCCAAGGATAATTATCTTTGCATGTTCTCTTATTGATATCTCAGTTTGTCCCCCAGCAGAGTTGAGGCTCATGATAAAGGTTAGGGATTTCTAAGAGTCGCTGTGTAGCACGTTGGTTTCACAGGTTGAATTAAAGTCAAGGGCTAATTCATTCTGAGTCTGGGCCCGGACCTAGGGAAGGAGAGGCTGCACACAGAGAGCGAGACAGACTGGGCAACGATTTCCTCCTGCAAGGGATGCTTCTTTGCCTGGAGAGTGAAGACTAACTAAAGCTTGGTCAAGGAGGGAAGCTGGCTTCCTTGGCACAAAATATATCTCTTAATGGAGGGAAGTAAGAATAATGGCCACAATGTACCTAGATTAAGTGGGGAGGGGCAAGAAGCAGTAGTTGAGAAATCCATTCTGGACAGGCATATTTTTAGAAGAGAAAATGTCTACGTAAGAATTATGCCCTGCCCTAGCCAGTTTGGCTCAGTGGATAGAGTGTTGGCCTGCAGACTGAAGGGTCCTGGGTTTGATTCTTATCAAGGGCACATGCCCAGGTTTCGGGCTCGATCCCCAGTGGGGGGTGTGCAGGAGGCAGCCAATCAACGATTCTCTCTCATTATTGTTGTTTCTATCTCTCCCCCTCTCACTTCCTCTCTGAAATCAATAAAAATATTTTTTAAAAAATAATTATGTCCTTTTCTTGAGGAGCTACTGGATCATGGGTATAATTGGAATAATGTATTTGTATCTCTCCTTTATTTATTTTTATTTTTTAAAGAGAATACTTTTTTATTTCCTTTTTATTGATTTCAGAGAGGAAGGGAGAGGGAGAGAGAGATAGAAACATCAATGATGAGAGAGAATCATTGATTAGTTGCCTCCTGCTCACTCCCCACTGGGGATCGAGCCTGCAACCCGGGCAGGTGCCCTTGGTTGGAATCAAACCCAAGACCCTTCAGTCTGCAGACTGAGGCTCTATCCACTGAGCCAAACCAGCTAGGGCTGTATCTCTCCTTTATTGGAAAGTTTTATTTCTCCTGAATCCTATCTGCCCTTATGGCTCAAGGAAGTGGGCAGGTAATGCTCCCTAAGTAAGAGGAGGATTTTACATAGAGTTTGGCTCCCTCAGAAGCAGATCTCGAGACAAGGGTTCAAGTAGTTTATTTGGGAGTCCACTAAAGGATGCATTGTTCAGCCAGCTATAACAGGTGACTAATCTGTGGGAAAACTAGAAAGCAGTGTAAAGAACATGCCTCAGAATTGTCCACTAAAGAAACAGGCTGTAGGGGGGAGATCTCTAAGGGAAAAAAACTTGAACCGATATGTTAGCTCATTTTTTAACATTTGACAAATTATTTCTAGGCATAACAGTGTGTTACCAAATGAGATCAAGCTATAACATTATTGTGCCGTTTTCTTCTATGACTTAATGGTGTGCCAATGAAGTTTTAATAGGAGCACTTTAAGCACACTGTCTCTGGCCTGGAGGTGTATCCCAAACACATTCTGGAAAACTTGCTCTTGGACAGACCATGATGGGACTGAGAACTGGGTCAGCTCCGTGTTGGGATGGGCCCTTGGCTTTTGAGTGCTCAGAAAGGAGACTGGTAGACTTTTTAAATGATCAAAAGGGGCAAACTTGTCAGTCACTCCAGGTACTGCACAGGTGGGTGTTTCCTTACCACCAATAAACAGAGAGTGCCAATGCCAACTCTTTCTTTTTTCTTAAATATATTTTATTGATTTTTTACAGAGAGGAAGAGAGAGGGATAGCGAGTTAGAAACATCGATGAGAGAGAAACACCGATCAGCTGCCTCCTGCACACCCCCTACTGGGGATGTGCCCGCAACCAAGGTACATGCCCTTGACCGGAATGGAACCTGGGAACCTTCAGTCCACAGGCCGACGCTCTATCCACTGAGCCAAACCAGTTAGGGCACCAACTCTTTCTTATATGGCCATTGAAGCAAGCCTCCACTCGAAAGCTACCATTGGCCATACTTACTATTAAGTGAAAGTGATCCCTTTAAAATATGAATCAGCTCACAATACTTCCCCTCTCATAAGCCCTCAGTGGCTTCTACTACAAATAAGATAAAATACCCAGTCCTCCCTAATGGCCTCCAGTGCCCTGACAAGCTCTCCCTGACATGGTCTCCTGACAGTGATCGTCCCTCGCCTCCAGTCTCCCTGGCTTTGTTGCTGTCCCTTGAACAGCCTGCTTGTACCCCAGAGCCACTGAAATGGTACACTTCCTCACTCCCAAGGTAACTTGCCCAACTCATTAGCTTTCTAATAGACCACCCTACCTACAAAACCAGCAACAGACGCTCCCATGTCACTCCATCCATAGCACTCATTATTTGTCATTGACATATATCTTTATTCATTATTTGTCTCCCTCAATTAAGTATAAGGTCCAAAAAGGGCTGAATTTTAAAATATTTTGTTCTGTTTTGTTTCTTGATATATCCCCACACTTAGAACAGTGCCTGGCCCCTACTAAGTATTCAATAAATATTTGTTGAATGAATGAATAAATTGAGCCAATGAAAACTAAACAAAATCAGTAAATATATTGTTCAAAAATGTTCTAGAATGCAGACTTTAATTCAGATTGGATTCCTCTTAAATTGGGAAGAATTGTCATAGTAGAGAGAGAAAACAATAAAATAAAATGAAGTGGCTGGGATGCATTATATAATCTGATTCATAATTACAGGTGAGTATTAGATTGAGAACTTTTACTACTTTATATTTGACCCGATGTCTGTGTTAAATATTTAAGCAAAGGTTAGCTCAGAAGGCTACATACTCATTTAAAAGTAGTAAGAAGAAAAAAAGTTTCCCCTAGTCATTTTAATAATTCAGAATGGTGTTCTGTAGTGTCTGTTGGCATTTGGGGGCCCAAGATGGTAACTGCTTACCTGAAAACAGAGGCCTTGATGAAATATTTATGATCTCACTCATTTTCATTTTCTGCATATTTTTTATTCCTGCTTCACACACATTTTTTTTTTACCCATTCTTCAGCTGCACAATTCACACACTAAAGTTAATAGAAATTGTTTCATGGATTATTAAATGCAGCTAAGCAATGAGCTTTTGGTAGAACATAAGGCCAAACTGGGGCCATTTTGCTGTTCTAACAAAGTCATGTTTCCTTAAAGGTGCAGACTCCGAATTGACAGAGGCCTCTGCTCTGTATTGTGACGTTTCCTAAGGCAGATGCATGTCTGCTGCAGAAGAGGCTTTAACGTGGGAAACAAAGCCTCCCTGAAAACAGGGTTTACCCTGGTTCAGGTAAGCAGTCTTATAATCAAGAACAGTTGGAATCATGGGATTGATAAGTGGACCTTGGAAATTATGGCAAGAAGACACCAAGTCGTGCCAATATGCTAATAAAAACATTGCCCTCTGGTGCCAGCAGCAGTAGAGTGCATTTTGGTTAGCGTCTACCTGGGCTTAATTGTCTAAGGAATGTTCCAGTGGCAGCACTCCAATGCTGTAAATTATCTTCCTTAATGGAGCTTTTATATTGTACTCCCGTTGCTAAAACTGTAATCCGGGCTTTGATGTCCATCTGGGTCCACTTGGTACAAAGAGGCCTTCTAAGGAGGTCAGAGCCATGATACATTGTTCACAGTGGGAAGCACTCTAGGAGTAACCCATCCTTGTTCCATGAGAAGAGAGGACCCAAAGAGGTTAGATGATCTTCTCAAGACCACACACAGCTCGTCAGAGTTGGGGTTGGAGGATCAGTCAGGATCTTTGTTGTTGTTGTTGTTGTTGTTTTGTTGCTGCTGTTACAAAACAACAGAAATAGTCTCTGCTAACTGAGTAGATGTGAGTTTATTGGTAGGATTGGAAGGTTGGAGATCCAGGCTTAGGAAGGGATGGGAAGAAAGCAGTTCTGAAAAGCTAGGAAGTGGAATCCCTAGGAATGGTCTCTGAGCAGAAATGGTCTAAACCAGCGGTCGCCAATCGGTCCGTGGACCACTGGTGGTCCATGAGGTCCGAAAGGTTGGTGACCGCTGGTCTAGACAGAATGCCACTGCAGGGGCAGGTGATTAAATTCTAGCCATTTCTTCTGTATTATTTCACTTATTCATGAGTCAGAGTCCTGGGAGAGACTCTCTGATTGGCCAAGATTAGGACATGCTCCCTTGGCTGTCCTGGGGAAGGTGTTGGCAAACCTTTTCGAATTTGCATGTTGGAGGGAAGGTCCCTGCTAATCCCCTCACTAAGACTCTCATAACAAATCCCCAAAAGGACCCCCCAAAATATGCTGTTAGGGAAAGGCAGGGATGCAGGGAAGCCAAGGTGCAATGAAGCTCACATTTAGTTTAGAGTGGTAGACTCCTGTGCAGCTAGAAGTGGCCAGGAGAAGCAAACAGGAGTTTGCTTGGAATTACTAAGGAGGTTTTGTTTTCCAAACACTGGAGCTCCCAGTCCCTCTCCTTCCTTCTTCTGTCCTAGAATGTGGATATGATCCTGGAGGCCAAGCAGCCATCTTGAGTCTATGAGGTGACAAGCATGAACTACAAAGTTACTTGCTACAAATGGTGAAGTGGGTAATTAGGAGTCTGAGAGGCTAAATACATCATAGAGCTGCTGTATTAGTTCTAAATTGCCTGCCTACAGACTTCTCATTGTGTAAGAAAATAAAAAAAGTTATTTGGCCAGGCCAGTACAGTTGGATATGAGTGACATGCAGCCTCACATAATATGATAACACCTATTGGTCCTAAAATTCTGGTTTCTTTATTCCCCAGGCAGCACCATTTCTGTTCCACTTACAAAGATGTGATTTCATGCTTTCAAGGAGCTTATGGCTGAATTGAGGGCACAGATAGAGTTCAAAGGGCAGTCCTTCTGCCTAGGCCCTTGCCCCATCCTCCTGCCTCCGACCTTGGACTGTCACAGCCATTCTCTTCTGCATCTTCACCTTCACCTTTTCCCTGCTCCTTCCTCTGAGCTTATAAAGAGGCTCAAGTCTAAAAGAATCCTCTCTTTACCTCCTGAGCTTTCTAACAACCAATCTCTTGCCTTTTCTTCTTATTCAAACTTCTCAAAGAAGTGGCCTGTCCACGCCTCTCCTCCCATTTAATCCTCTACCCAGAGCATCTAGCTTCTGTCCCGGCCTCCACACTGACACTGCTCTGCTGATTGCTAATTCCTATGGGGAAATCTTTGTCCTCATTTCACTGGCCCTATCGGCCACCTTTGATAATGTTGGCCACTGCCTTTGTAGAAACTTCTTCCTCCTTGTCTCTGGGACTTCACATTCTTCTTATTCTCTTCTTATCTCTTGGAGTATGCATGCTATCTTGCTGGGCCTCTTAATCAAGGCATCAGGCCATACCCGGCCTAACTAATGGGAGGACCCTACCTCTGCCCAGAACCTGAATTGTGAGCAGAGAAACTCAGAAACTAAAAATGGTGGTACCCTGGCAGATTGTTGAAGAGCTCCTGGCACACAGGGCCCCAGAACTTCCAGGTTTCTGTCTGCCTCCCTGCCTGGTTCTTCAGCTCCATAGTGGCCTCCCTGCAAATCTTTTCTTTTATATTAGCCAGAGTCAGTTTCTGTTGCTGAGGGATACTCTGGGCTATGCTCAAATCTCTAAAACACATGTCTACAGAGCAGGCCCTGGGCCCTGGTTTGTACCTGCATTCTCAGGGAGCTCATTCTGCAAGGCTCAGATCAACTATCACCTCTTCCATGAAGCCCTCCATGATGCATGTCCTTGCAGTTGAACATGTTGGTGTTTCTATTTGACTGCCTAAGCAAAGCCCAGACCTCCAATGGTTCCTTAGGGTCTGTAGCACTCAGTGGTCCCTTCCGAGTCACCTCTAATGCTCACAGAGTAGTCTGTCCAACTGTCTGTTGGAACATAGGGCTATGTCCTGGTCTCCTCCACTAACCCAGTGTCTCCTAAATGATGCGGTCCTGCCTCCGGTGAGAACTTTAGAAAAAGATGACAGGATCCTGTCAGCAAAGTCATCCTTGGACTTGGATCTGTCCTCTGAGAAGGAGCTGGCAAGGAACTGCCCCATCTCAGTGCCTGAAGAGCCCATTCACTCTTTCCTCCCTCCCCTGTGCCCTCCTGTCCCTCTGTGCCTGATTGGTTCTCCATGAAGCAGACACTGAGATGGAAGTAAAGGTACAAATGGTTTACAGGAGAGAGAAGGGGCAAGAAGCAGGAATGGACTGGGGCGGCTGACGGATCATGATGCTGACTGACAGTCTTTGTCATCCCGTGGCACCCCGGAGCTTAGATTATCCACTAGAGGAGCCCTGTGTTGGATGGAAATGGCCAGGCCCCTGAACCCCACTTTGCTTAGTCATTGGCTGGGGTCTGGCTGAGAATAGCTTGACCTGGTCTTAAAAACTGGGGCAGACCTTGCAGAAATTAGCAGCTGGAGGCTGCCAGGAAGCCATGCCCCTCCCACTTGGGAAGCAAGCCTCTTCGGGAGACGGAGCTGAGCAGTGTATATCCACGTCTGCCACACCTTCTGCCAACCAGTATTTGTCCACAGGAGCTCATGGGGTGGCCCAGGTTCCCACATGGCTCCTGTCTCTGTGCCAAAGTTTCCACCCGTGATGTAGTGGTTAGGGCTATACCTGTAGCAAGGGAGAGGTTTTCCCATCTCCCAGATCCTACAGTAATAGCCAGGACTGCAGACTTCACCACTGAGTTTTTTTTGTACTCGAGTAGCAAAAGCTCAGCTGTGAATCATGGCTCTGTGTCCTTCCCTCTCCCGCAGGCCCTGCCTGCCCCCTTGCCCACACCTCCTCTGTATGCTGCTCAGGGTGCCAGTGGTTGGAACAGTACTGTGCTCAGAGGTCTCACTGGCTGAATGAGGGAAGGGATGAATGAATGAATTACAAAATGAGTGAAGGAAAGAATGATGGCCCAGATGAAAGAATGCAAGAATGATGAAATGGCCTGAGAAAAGAACAAATCGAATAAAGATACTTCAGCAACAGAACTGCCGGCTGAGTCACTTAGCGAGGAGATGACCAGGTCCACCCTCCAGGGATTCTTTGAAAGATCGCTTGACTGCTTCATCCAGTAGCAGAAGCCATGTCTGCTTTCTCTCCTGCCCATTTCCCAGTGATAACAGCTATTCATTTTACTCTGAGCCTTCAGCTTTTTGGTGAAGTTGCCATTCTTCCCTCCAAGGCAGCTTTGCTAAAGGCATGTAGAGCACAGACTGTCTGTGAAGGCTGGTGGCTCTATGGATCTCAGAACAAAGGTGGTAATTGCCTGCGTGGCCCCAGCCTTCCTTTCATTGGTCTTCATTGCTTCATGCTTTGCTCAAATGGCACCTGAGCCTCCAGCCTCCAGTTGTGGCTGCAGTTGGTCAGAGCTCAGTGCCCCTGGGGGAGGAGAGAAGGCTGAGTGCTCCCTTTCACGTGGTCCTCTGATGACGGACAGCCATGCACTAATTGGCCTGTCTCTCCTTGGGCAGTTCCAGAGCCTGTAATTGGGACTGATTCTGACAGCCTGCCCTATCGGGAGAGTGTGCTGCAGAAATACATCCTAGAGGAGGGCATACTTTTCCCAAGATCATTTTCAGAAAGGACAAATGGCCCTGCTGGTGTGGCTCAGTGGTTGAGCATGAACCTATGAACCAGGAGGTCATGGTTTGATTCTTGTTCAGGGCATATGCCCAGGTTGAGGGCTCGATCCCCAGTGGGGGTGGGGAGGGTGGGTAGGGGGTAGGACATGCAGGATTCTCATCATTGATGTTTCTCTCTCTCCCTTTCTCTCTGAAATCAATAAAAATATATTTTAAAAAAGAAAGGTCATATAGAACTTCACACTGATGCTTTAGTCAAGATTCCCTCTATTTTGTCTTCCAAGAGAAGGAAGTATGAAACAAATTAGTAACTGCTTATGCATTTGCAGTCTTGCATATGTTGAGTCAGTCAACTTAGGCTAAGTTCTGCTGTGGTAACAAACAACCCCCATAGCTATATCTCCTACAAAAACAAAGATCTATTTTTTTCTTGGGCCATATATCCATCATGGGTCAACTACAGCTCTGCTCTACTCCATGTTTACATAGTGACCATCTTTGGGACATTGCTTTGTGGCAGAGGGGAGAGTGACATGGAAAACCATAAGTTGGCTCTTATCACTTACTATATGCAGAGATGACATATCCTTTCACTCATGGCTTATTAACCTAAGGCCATGGTCGGCAAACTGTGGCTCGCGAGCCACATGTGGCACTTTGGCCCCTCGAGTGTGGCTCTTCCACAAAATACCATGGCCTGGGCGAGTCTATTTTGAAGAAGTGGCGTTAGAAGAAGTTTAAGTTTTAAAAACTTTGGCTCTCAAAAGAAATTTCAATCGTTGTACTGTTGATATTTGGCTCTGTTGACTAATGAGTTTGCCGACCACTGACCTAAGGAAATCGTATGCCAATTCCAAGTTCACAGACTCAAGATGCATAGTCCTCCCATAAGTTACAGACCTGATGTCAGCGAGATAGGAGAGCAGAATTCTCCCCCAGAGAAGGCTAATATTGCAAATCATATTGTACAGACCGCTTGCATTTACAGTGAGGAGTCCATCGAGACAGTTTGGAGAATCTAGTGTGTGGGGGCTCTGTATCTACAGGTGAAGTAGAGGCTGGGCCTCTACAAGCGGCATGATTTAGTGGCCGAGGTGTCCTTTAATTTCATCTCTGCTTGTGTGACTTTGAGCAAATTGCCTAACCTTTCTGAACCTCTAAATGGACATATTAGTATCTACCTATGAAGGCTATTGTGAAGATTACATCAAAGATCTGGCAGGTCCATAATACTTTGGAGATTTTACTCTGATAAAATAGTTCATGCTTGCCTTGGACAATGGAAAATTCAGAAAAATAGGAAAAAAATAAATAACATCAAAGCATCTCTTGCCACTCAAAGACAGCCAGTGTTAACATTTTGGCACATTTCTGTCAAAAGATGAAAGCATGCTGTTTTTAAAGCTGCAGCTGTTTCTGCATTTGGGCTGAAGGACAAGGGAGAAGACACCTTAATGGGCTCATTAGCTGCCCTCCCTTGTCCTCTTTGGCGAGTCTGGGTGGGAAACATGGAAAGTTCTGTGAGTTCCCCGCATACTACTAATCAAACAGAAGTCTTTTAGTCCTCTGCTGAGAGCCAGAGGAAGGGAGGTTCCATTGTTGGAGCTCTGGCAATCAGAAAAGAAACGATGTGAACGCAGTGGGAAGCTTATGCGGTTATCTGAGACAGAGGGAGAAAATGAGGGATTCCCAGGGAGAGATAAAGACAGGAGGGATGGAATGGAGAGCAGCGGACACAGAAAGACACAGAGAGGGACTCGAACTTGGGAGCCAGAGAAGAACAGGAGCACTCACACGCAGAATGTGAAGCTCGGTGAAGCCAGGCCAAGTTTGCTTGGGGCGCAGATGGCCAGTGACCCTCAGAGACTGAAGCTGGATTTCTAGCTCTCAACACATTCCTGCTCTCTGCTGCAGCCCACCCCCTGACTCTCTGCAAACCTTTAGGATAAAGGTCTGTTTCACAAAACAGCCTGATGTTGCTGGTGCCTTGGGGAGTGCAGGAAGTTCTTTGTCCTGAGAGGGATAGAGTAGCTTAAGGAGAGGAGCAGATACAGTGGGACTGAGCTGAGTCTCTTGAGGGGATTGATAACTGAGCCGAAAAGAGAGTTTGGAATAAGAGATGAGAGACAACCCCTAGAAAAACAAAATCCCCTTTTCTAGGGGAATCCTTGAAATCTCAAGGAAGAGGCTTTGGGTTCCTGCATTTCTGTAAGCTTGAGGCTTGAGTTATATTTGGGTATCAGAAAATCTGTTCATGGATATGTATTAAATCTCAAATATAGTCAAATATCATAACGATGGCTGTCTGTCGAGATATATCTACTTAACGCAGTTGGACTCAACCTGTCCACATGTGGTATACCCTGCTTTTTCGCCCAAGCATTATATTTTAAACGTTCTCCCACATCATTAAAAACTCTCCATAAACATCATTTTAGGGCGTGTACTTTTTAACAGCCATTGTGTTACCCTCCCTCTGTTCCCCCTGCCCCCCGCCTCCTTCCTGCCCCTGCCACCCACTGGCTTTGTTTTATGAATTCCTCTTGGCTGAGCTGGAGGAGGGGCCTCTGACAGGGTCCTGGGAGGGATCAATTATGGAAAACTTGGCCTGAGTCACAAGCTGAGTGATGGCCGCCTCTCCCACCCGTTCCGGGAGCCATCACAGAGATACTTCCAGAGTCCTTTAGTTATTTGCCATTGTGGTTAGTGAAAAGGTGAAATTGGAGCCTATGAGCACAACATGTAGCACAGCAGCACAATTAGCCCTTTGGAAGGTAAAGGATCCACTTTAAAATAAAAGAAAATAGTTTTACTCCCACAATGAAATGGCTGCAATTTTCTAGCTTATGCCGAACCTGCAGTATTTCTGTAATTATGTCCCCTAGGTCTTCTATTCACTGTAATTTCCTCCTTTCTTTTTCTCTCTTTTGCCTCTTTCTTTCTTTTTTTTTACTCCTAAGTAAATTCCCTTTGGTACAAAAAAGGCTAAATAACATTATTTGCAAACAGGAGAAAAAGGCTTTTACATGATGAATGCATTTTACTTGGAACAGTAGAAAATGAAAGGCCAGATAATTAAGTTCTTATCGTAGTAGAGCTGTGCTGTCTGACATTCAGCCCAACCTATGCAGGTGAGACTTGGTCTTCCTTCCTCAGGAAAGGGCAGGTGCCCTGATGGTTTCCTGGGAGGTGACTGACAGCTGTGGCAAATCACAGGCGGGATGAGGCAGCAAGGGTGGCGGGGTCAGACCAGACCTTGAGATTATCATCTCACCTCTCTGTGCCTCGGTTTGCTCACCTGAAAAATGCATAAAACTCCCTGCCTTGCAGGCCTGTCTTGAGCATGTGAAAGTGCCTGGCACAGTGCCTGAGTCAGGTCAGGGCTCAACAATGCTAATTCTTCCTTTGACCCCATGGCCATTGAATGAAGGAACTTTTAGCACAGACAGGGCGAGCCCGAGCTGACCATGACTCATTGGCTTCAGGAGGCTTATGGCTCCAGGAGCCTAGAACCGTGGTCGGCAAACGGCGGCTCGCGAGCCACATGCGGCTCTTTGGCCCCTTGAGTGTGGCTCTTCCACAAAATACCACGGCCTGGGCAAGTCTATTTTGAAGAAGTGGCGTTAGAAGAAGTTTAAAAAAAAATTTGGCTCTCAAAAGAAATTTTAATCGTTGTACTGTTGATATTTGGCTCTGTTGACTAATGAGTTTGCCGACCACTGGCCTAGAAGATGGCCAAAGTGAGAATCTCTGGATTTTCTCAAAGCAGCACTTTGAGGAGTTTTGCCGCAGACAATCTTGCAACACAGGTGCTGTTATTCCATTTTATACTTGAGGAGACAGAGACTCAGCAACTCGCCCAAGGCCATACATCTTGTAAGGGGCAGGGCCAAGACTTACATCCCACTCTGACTCCAGAGCTTATGCTCATTTCTCTGCACTTTTGCTCAGATTCTGTCCTGGTTCTACTGTGCACTACTTTTTCATCTGCGTCAAACGGGTCAAGGGCTGGCCTTTGCTATCACACAGACATGGATTCAAGCTCCAGACCCCCCACCCCATAGCTGTGTGACTTTAGGCAAGGAACTTCACATCCCTGAGCCCCAGCTGTAAAGTAGAACCCAGATAGAGGCTGTGGACATAAATGAGAATGTTTGGAAAGCAAGTGTGTGCAGTGCCTGGCATCTGATAAGCATCCAGTTAAATCATAGCTTTCATAACCTCTCCTATGCTGGACGATTCATTGATTTGGAAGTCTTTAGAACTAGACCCACATTGGCCCTTTCTGAAAATTTTCTTTCACTAACTTCCTTACCCCTCCTGGTAATAATGCCCGTGGGACCCTTGTCACCCAGTGTGAGAAACCTATCCCTATACCTCTTAATGCTCTGAACTGTCCCCTGAACTGAGGGGACAGTTACCATATGAAAATGTTTGCAGGAGGCTCAGCAGCCAGTGCAGAGGCTTAAGCACCAATCCCCCTTCCTGATTAGTTCCCCTGCAGATCCTAGTCAAACAGAGTCCCCAGTCCCTTAGCACAGGCAGCGCTGAGACCTGTCAGGGGCAGGGGGAGGGGGAGTGGCTGGTCTGTGATTAAAAGATTCACCGCCATCACCAGCCAACAAATCATGCCCTTTGGGAAGACTAAAAATTGACTGCAGTGTCAATTTACTGTCAACGCCTGGGAATCTGTGCCCGGATCTGGGGATAGAGAAATCAGTGTCTTCGTCCCATCTCAGAGTCAGGTGGTGGTGGGAGGTCAGCCCAGGTCAGGCTGGAAGGGAGATGTCTGACAGGCTTGTGGGGACCAGGGTTCCCACCCTCCTCTCTCTCCTTCACTCCCTCCCTTTTTTCCTACAAATAATTCTTGAATCCCAATTGAGCCATGTTGTGGACTAGGGTCTGCGATAAAGAATGAATCTGACCCAGCTCTGGCCTCAAGGGGTCCAGAGAAGTAAAGAACAATGACATTCATTGATCAGCCATGATGGAGGTAAGCACAGGTGCCATGGGAGCTCAGAGGAGAGCTCAGCCTTGGTGGTAGTGTGGGAGGGAGGAGGGGATGTCTAGGGAAGCCTTCTAGAAGAAGTGGCATCTGAGCTCAAATTTGAGGGATGTTGGACACGCAGGGGTGTGAGATGAGAAGAGCCTAGGCCATGGTCCGGGGACACTTGGGAGATACAAACAATTTGGCACGGTGCTGGAAGTGGAGTGGCAGAACAGGGAAAGCAAAGAAGGAAAAGGGAGGCCAGGGAGGCCAGGGAGGCAGGCTGGGGCAGAGGCCAGGCAGGAAGCATCCTGCCAGCCAGGCTGCAGTGAGAAGAGTGAGTCAGACAGGCCCAGAGCATGTCCGATGGCCTCACATTCCAGTTCTGCCATGTAGCAGCTGTGGAGCTCTGGGCCAGTTTCTGTCTATGAAGTAGGAATTCTCACACCTACCTCACAGGGGTAAACCTCCGAGCCAGAGTCTGGCCCAGTAGAGCACTCAGCTAACCATACCTCCTTCTTTCCCCCAAGTGTGGGGATTGGAGAGAATGTGGGACAGGAAACCAGGCAGGCCAGTGTCTGGCCAGTAACCCTTTCCTCTCTGGTAGAATCATCTACTACCAAGCCCTTTGAAAATCATACTGTAGCTGGAACCATAGGATCTGTAGCCCCTCACTGGTCTCCAGCTAAGTGGTGTGGCTCTTGTTGGAAGGTCTCATAGGAAGATGGAGGGGGAAGTTACATCACACATCTTATCTCACTTTTCTAAATATTTTCTTTAAAAATTTCTTCACCGACTGTCTCTTCCACCCCTCACACACTCTTTCTCTAAATCTCCACTCTGCAGGTTCCTTTATTCCTACCCCAGGGTCACCACATTGCACAACTCCAGGGGGCACCCTTCACAGGCCCCCTGTTCCCTGTGAGGCTATAGTTGGCAGCCCTGCCACACCCTCTTCAACAACCCAACCCAGCACACTGTTCCCAGCAGGCCAAAGCTATGTCAGAACACATTTCTCGCCCCAAACCTTGGCCCTCCATCATCCTACCACAGCCACTTCGCGAAAGTGACCACCCACCGCAGTGACTGTTCACCCGCGGAGCCCAGCCCGCCGCAGAGGAACGGAAAGCTGTGAGGCAGAGCTTACCTCCATACTGCATGTGGGCAAACTAAGGCTCCGAGAGGTGAGTTCAACCGCCAAGTTCACACAGCTGCCAAGGGACAATCCCTCTCCTGTAAGCCCGCTCTCCGCACCATTGTGCAATATTGGCCTTTCTATTCTATTTGGGCTATGGAGAGGAAAGACTGTGCTCTGTATGTATATTCCTTTAAGATGTATCACAGTGCTGTGCACATATTAGAGACTGAAGGAAGAAATTCATGGGGAAAAATTAAAAGCCTTTAGATCATTAGGGACACAATCACATGTTGTGTTTCCACTCCATATGAGGCAGTTAACGGGACGATTTTAGTTCACAGACTGTGGCACCAGGCAGCCTGTGTTCCAAGTCCAGTTTCATCACTGGCTGTGAGAACTTGAGCAAGTTTTTAACCTGCCCGTGCCTCAGTTTCCCTATCTGTCATTTTGAGGTAGTTTATATGATGGTTGTCATGAAATAATTCCATAGGTTTGAACATTTAGAACAGAGCCTGCATGTTAGTAAGTGCCATAGAAGTTTAGGTTGCTTTCATGGCTAATAATTTTAGATGCTCACTCTCCCACTGGACTATTCTGGAGAAGGGTAATAAAAGGAATAGTAGCTAGATCCTGTCCATTCAAGAGGGTTTGAGGCCTGGGCAAAGGTTTTGAGGGCATTTTAACAACTTTGCTGATTCGTGAAGAAAAGAATTGATCAGCAGGCCAAGCTTTTCCAATTTTGGCCCAAGTACCGATTCAATCATAAGCTCTGGCTGCCCCAGGAAACACAGGTGTCCTCAGTGCCTGGCCCCTGGGCCCATGCTAATTTGTAGGTTTGCATTCAAATCAACAACATAGAGCAAGTAAAAGCAATGAGCAAGGCACAGAAAATCAGGACTTTTTTTCCCCTCCACTGTGTCTAACAGACGAATAGAGTCCACTCATGAAATAAATGAATTTAGTCATCATTGCTTTAGGAGAACCACTAACATTAAAAAATAGATCCCACATCCGGGAGCCAGGAAAATTCCATTGACAAACTCAAGCTACATCAGGAAGGCAGTCTTGACATCTAAAGCAGTGGCTGGAATTTTTAAATAAATGGATATTTTTATGAAACAATACATTAGCTATCAAATCCTATGCTCAGCTTCTACAAAAGACTGAAAGGGATATCACCCCTGCCTCCCCATTTGCCCCTTTCTAGAATGCGATTTCGTGGCTGGGTAGAGGCCACCGGACCCCTTCTCTTGCTGGTGGGCACCTCTACTCCAGCCAGCCCCCTACTTCCGGTACAAACACAGCCAAAATAATTGCAATGGGTAAGAACAGTTTTCCCTGTCCCCCCCTTTTCTTTTTTAAAAATAATTCTTTAGCCCCCTCCCCTCTTTAAGTCTGTGTCATTCATGCCATGCCAATCCTGCTCAGCATCTGAGATCAGGTGCAGAGCTGGTCCTTCCCAGGAGAGCAGCCTGCGGGACGGTGTGTCCAGTTCATCACAAAATTACGCACCATTTGTGCTGTTTTGTGGTGCTTCTCAAATTCATACATCCAAACCAATGAAGGCAAGGCGGAAATCCTATAGGAGGGAGCAGGGATTTTCCTTCCACGGAGAAGTCAAGACGTATGCATTTGCTAATACCTGCTTCCCCAGCCAACACACCTCGGCCGGCTTCCAACTGGGGAGCTCCGGGGCCTTAATGGGCTGTGAGAGCGTTCATTTTTGTTAATTTCGCAGCTGACAGTTTCTCCTCTGGTTTAAGCGGGCCTGCGGACGGTGATTTGTTAGTTCTCATTGGAAGGGAGAAGCTGTAGCCCTGCACGCCGCGGCTTTCATAAATCACATTTTCAGGTGGCTTTAGCATGCCAGCACATTTCTGAGCGCAGGGCCTGACATGAATAATCCCAAGGATGGGGCCCCGTGTCGGCAGCAGCACTTGAAGCACTTGTACGATCCCATCTGTGATTCACCGAACATTCGTGCTGAGGCTCAGACAAAGGTGAATTAGTTCCAGACAAAAAATGCATCACTGCTCTATTGAATAGTCAATTATTAAACACATAATGGAATCTGTGGTTAGCAAGGCATGCTGAAGATGTGCCAGGCTTGCAGAATTTCTAAAAGGAAAGGAAGATGGGCGGCTTTCGAAAAACGAAACGATTCAGGGATAGGGCAGGTAAACTTGGGAAGGCACAGCTTTCCTTAGAGGTAAGCGTAGGGTTTCTGTTCATCTTTCACAGCTTCTTCCATTTCTCCCTTTGGTGAGACCCTGTGGCGGTCCACTCTTGACACTCAACAGTCAGTGATTCTGAAGGGAATGATTAGGGGTGGATTGTCCAAAGTGGCACACCATCTAAGTCTTTATATTTTGGGGATGTTTTGGCCTTTATCCAACTGCTGTACGAATAGGGGTGTGTGTGTTTTGAAATTCATAGGGCTTCAAGCAAAATAGTACATCCATAGTTTGCCTTCCTACCTGGTATCCTGGTCTCAAATTACCAATGGGTGCAAAGCCCAGATGGTAACAAATGCCCAGATCTCCATGGCTTAGCACAAGACTTTATTTAGATGCCGTCTGACATGGGGCAGCAAGGGCTAGCCTCCACCTCGTGACTCAGGGCCCAGCCTCCCTCCATTTGGGGATGCTACCATGTTACCGCATGTTCTCCGAGGTCTCCCTGGCAGAGGAAGAGAGGGACAGAGAGGATCCCTTCATGAGCCCGCCTTGGGTGCCCCGGGCTTTAATTTCCATAATGAATGCTGCTTTCTTCACAGGCACTCTAGACATTTGTCATGTGCAAGGAATATTTCTATCTCCACAATAGATGATTGTAATGTACTTGCTCAATAATGTTACAATGAGTTAGAACTGGACTCGTCTGAGCCTCTCTAGATCTGGTAATGGCACTGTGCATTTATATAGCCCTTTTATTTTCTAAGAGCTTTCAGATTTATCTTCTCATTTCACTCCTTCAACATCTTTCTGAAACGTGAAAGCCCCCGGCCTCCCTGCACTGTCCAGTTGGAGAAACCATGTTCAGCAGGGCTTTGTGCTTTACTTATGCCCCACAGGGGTGGCTGGCCCATCCATGTTTACACCTACCTCACAGGGGTAAACCTCCTGTGATGGCAGTGAAGTTAGGGTGAAAACAGGTGGAAGGACCCTCCTATCCCTTGTGGGTCCCCCTCTCCTTCCACTCTCCCACCTCCTGTCCAGGCTGCCTTGAGGTGTCTCCTTTACCACCTGTCTAGAATCTGTTCTTCTGCACTCACTGCCACCACCTCAGATCTTGCAGAGACCTGAGTATCCAACTGAATACCATAGTAGTAATTCAGCCAACTCCCACGGACTACTTCATGATTGGATCTTAAGCAGAGCATACACAGTTTAAAGTCAGGTGAATACATCCTTTCTTGAAATTCCCAGAAGTCTCTAAGGCTCTTGAAAATATGTTAGAACTGTCAAAACTAAGAGGTTTGGCATTTTAAATTGTGAAGTACAAATCCCAGCTCTGTTTGGTATTAAATAATATAAAATGGCAATTTTTGAGAAAAGGGAGACATAAAAGTAGAGACTTAGAATTAAATAAGGTCATCTGTAAACATACATTTATCCCTACTCCCTCCTGAGATATCAATAAAGTGTCAAGAAAAAGGAATAAAAATGGTACAAATCTGCCAAGATAAAGACAACAGACCAAAGATGACGCTGAGAGAGAGCAACATGTTTAGGAAGATGGGGTGTGGATGGTGGAGGCAGCTGAAGTGAAGGCAGTGGATGCCATGAGTGTTGGTGATTCACACTCAGAGCCAGAAGTTTCAGGGATGGGAAGTCGAGGTATCTCTGAAGACAAGGATACAACTAGAGACAGGTAGATTACAAGACTGTGTAGGGAGTAGCTAGACCCCCAAAACTTCTCTTCTTTGGCTGGCTATGGGAGATGACTCTGAAGAAATTCTCCAGGGAGGTCCTGAACTCAGGACACCCAACACAGAGCAGCGGGGGTTCTAGGGATGGTGTTGAAAACAAAGGAATCAAGTCCAAGTTCATAATGGATTGGGGAGAGCCCAGCCCCTTTCCTTTGCTCAGCTCCTACAGGAATGCTGATTGTCTAGCTTATAACCACCATAAGTCAGGAAAATATTCCAGAATGGAGAACAAAAGAGGTAGAAATAGGACCCCCCCAAAACACACACACACACACACACACACACACAACACAAAACATACACACAAACAAACAAAAACAATCTTGCAAAGTAAAGAAAGAAGAAGAAAATTATGGACTCAATCTACAAGGTCTAAATCTAACTGATAGGAGTTCCAGAAAGAGAGGACAGAAAAGATTGGTGGGAGGAAATTTTCAAAGAAGTAATAAAAATACATTTCCCAGACCGAAGGGCTCGAGTTTCAGATAGAAAGGGCCTGTCACATGTCCCGCACAGTGGATGAAAAATGACCCACGCCAAGGCCAGAGTACCAGAGATGGAGCAAGGAGCCTAAAAACGCAAAGAAAGAGAGAGGGAGGGAGGGAGAGAAGGAAGGAGAGAGAGAAAGAGAGAGAATCATATAAAAATAGGTGGAAATAGCATCAGACTTCTTAACAGCAACCCAGGATGCTGGCAGATAAGGGGCAATCCTTCAACATCCTTAGGGGAAATGTTTTCCAGTCTCAAATTCTCTGCGTGGCCCAACTGTCAAGGACAAAACAATGACTTCTCAGGCACCCATATTTTAAGAATGGTGTGCTCCGCAAAAATGAAAGAGTAAAAAACAACAAACAACCTACTACAAAACAAAAAGCAAATACTATGGGGTTCAGGAGATGGAGGAGCCAGCGCAGAGAGAGGCAAAGGGGATTTGCAAGCTGATGACAAAGGTGTCCTTGGTGGCGGCCATGCGGCAGCTCTAAAGAACACCTTTTCAGATGAGAGCTGGGGACTGGAAGGATCTACAGGGAGAAAAAAGAACGGAGATTACCTCATATATTTGACTGTAATGAGAATTGTTTTACAGCTGGGTCAATGTTTAGCATGAACTGGAGACTGATGCCCAGAAAAAGAAGCAAATGTAAAGGTAAGGCAATTTCAGCTTCAGGAAAAATGAAAACGTGTACAAGAAAATAGATGTAATTATAATACACTATCTATCTCAGTTGTGAACAGGATTTATATTATTCTAGAAATGTGCACACTAGAGTAATTCATCCAAAAATTGTGATGTGATTCTATGGGAGGATGGGGCGGAAAGATAGTGGGATGGCTGGGGGAGCCGGGAGGAGGGAGAGAGAGCTCAAGTCTCACCTTTATAACAGCAGTTGACAGATTCTGGCTAAAACACACCAAGGACTGGCCCTACAAGTGTCCTGCTTAGAGGGATAAAGATGCCCACCAAAAAGACATGCAGAGACTTGGACATGCGAGTTTTTTTCCTCGGAGGAGCAGGAGAGGGGTGGAAGGGACAGTGAGAAAGTCAGACAGGAACAGACCCAGGTTTGGTGGTGCCCGGAACTTATACAATTGGGGGCCCTCTAAGAAAATTACAAATGCAACACTAGGAACAAAGGCTTAGGAGGGGTTTGTCCAAATGAGGGGCTCTGAAGATTGAGCATCAATCATTTTCTGATGCAGCCACTTCTGAAGTCAGGAGACACTGCTTTTCATGGTAAACTTCACGGCATTATGTATTGCTTAATGTCACGGATGTATGATTTGATGTATATTTAAAAAAAGAAAAACAATGAGCACGTTGCTAAAACCCAACTGACTGTCACTTGAATTCAACCATTTCTGCTTGGCTTTTGCATAGTGCTGTTGGGACCAAACCAATCTGTGCGAATTGACACTCACTCACCTCTTTGCATTGCTTGGTGCGCGAAATGCTTCCTCCTCTGTTTGCAAAGGATAACAGTGAATTTTCTCGTAAAGTGTTGGGCCTGCTTAGCCAAGCGCCCTAACACTAATATGTTTTAAAAAAAACTGCCCCGCCCCCTTCTTACCTGCCCCTGTGCCCAAGGCTCCTTGACACAAAGACAACGCTCCTTAGCTGTGGGGTGAGCTCTTCTGAGGAGCAGAAACCTTCAATTTAGGGGAAGCTCAACTGGTACCTTAGATGCTCCATATCAGGTGACAAAACTCAGACCAGAACTCAGGGTAGGGGGCAGGAAGGGGGCATCCGATGGCTGTAAGTTTTGGTGGGAGCGAGCCTCTCACAGAGCTCTCTTGCCAGCCCATTTCCAGCTCCCCCAAAGTCATCTAACAAGAAGGCCATCATGCTGTCAAAATGGTTCAGTTGGGCCATTCCAACTGTTTTAGCCACATTCGATAGCCGTGCATTGAGCCTCAACTGTGCACAGGGCACCGTGCAAGGCTCTGTGCTGCCCGGACCCCAAATGAGTGACACCCGGCCCTGCCCATAAAGAGTCCTGACCTCGGTCTCAGGCTCGCCTCGTGCAGCTCAGCCTTGAGGCTGCCCTCCACCTTCCAGTGCTAATCAGACCCTCTCTGTGGGCTCTGCTGTCAGAGTGGGGGATTCAGACACAGAAAAGATGCAGTTGCTGGAGGTCACTGTCTTGCTAGGGGCCGTGGAAGTCAGAAGAGAGCGCTAAGTTGTCCCTCCTTCTGAGAAAGCAACCGTCCAGCCGGGAAGACAACACACCTGTTTCAATCTGGAGCTGGTGGAATGGAATGCGGAGGTGAAGAAAGTGCCTGTAATTGGAAAACGTCTTATAGGTCCAAGTTTTGTCCCTTTTTGACCAAGATTCAGTAAAATTTATAAACAAATACAGAAAAGTATCAAAAGTCCAGATGTTCACTTATTATTGATCCAATAAACTTGAACTTGCGGTCCTGGGGTAGGTACTGGCTGTGTCCTGAGCCAGGGATGCCTGAATGACTCCTATTACATCATTAATAGGGAAATGGGCTGGCAAGAGAGCTCTGTGAGAGGCTCGCTCCCACCAAAATTTGTACTCAAATGTTCAAAGCAGTATTATCCATAATAGCCCCAAAGTGGAAAAACCCAACTGTCTATCAACTGATGAATAGATAAACAAAATGTGGTCTATCTGTACAATGGAATATTATTCGGTCATAAAAAGGAATGAAGTACTAGAGAAGCTATAACATGGAACATTATGCTAAGCCAGACTGGGTTTCCTCTTCCAGGAAGCCTTCCAGGACATCCAGGTGGAGCCGAGCCCTCCCACTGTGCCCCTAAACCTCCTGTGAGACTCTCTTTATAAGTGCAGATCACATGGGACAGAAACTGCCTGTCTTCCCACCAGATGGTGATGAACTGAGGTCAGGAAATGGTTTGCTGAATACTGCAGTGCCCAGTCCAGACCCTGGCAGCTGGTAGATGCTCAGAGGATGCTTCTTACACTGAATGAGGCAGTCTGTCATCTCCTGCTTCTTTGAACTCATACATAACTGGCCTCCTTCAGGCTGGCTGGGTGACTGTGTGGACAGGAAGGAATAGGTGGATGAATGGGTGGAGGACTGGGAGGGATCACAGACGCTTCCCGCCCGAGGTGTGAGTCATTTCCAGATTTGGTGCCTCTAGGTCACGTTGGGCCTCTGCCCCAGAGGCGGGCGCTGTGCCATTTCTCCTCGCTCTCAGGCCAACCCCTACTCTGCTTGCCTGGCTGTAGGAGGATGCCCGCACTCATCTGCCTGACGTGGCCAGTGTAGGTGAGCAACAGGTGTTCAGACACTCCGGTGTGTAGGCTGCCTGCTTCACCCTGTCCTCCTGACCGTTCATGTCTGTCCCTCTGAATGTCTGGTGAGCTGTTTCTTCCACCTTAACTTTGGAATGATGTGAAAAATTGGATACAATGTAGGGCATGAGAGACAAAAACATTTTAAAATGAGTATTTCTAGACTGGACTGGATTGAAATGTTTACAAATCCTAACATAATTGAAAGTCAATCCATTTAATAGGGAAAGGGCTAAGATCCAAGCAGGCAAATAACCTAATTTTAAAATAGGCAAAGAAACCTAAATAGACAGTTTTCCAAAAAAACATATACAAATGGTCCATAAGCACAGGAAAAATGTTCAACATAATTAGTCATTAGGAAAATGCAAATCAAAACCACGATGAGATAACACTTTGTACCCACAAAGATGGCTATAATAAAAAAGATAATAAGTCTTGGCAAGGATATGGAGAAATTGGAGCCTTCATATATTGCTGGTGAGAATATAAAATGATACAACCCCTTTGCGAATAGTCTTGTAGTTACTCAAAATGTTAAACATCGAGTTACCATATGACCCAGCAATACATACTAACTTCTAGGTATACTTCCAAGAGAAATGAAAACATGTCCACAGAAAAATTTGTACTCAAATGTTCAAAGCAGCATTATCCATAATAGCCCCAAAGTGGAAAAACCCAACTGTCTATCAACTGATGAATAGATAAACAAAATGTGGTCTATCTGTACAATGGAATATTATTCGGTCATAAAAAGGAATGAAGTACTAGAGAAGCTATAACATGGAACATTATGCTAAGTAAAATTTTATGCTAAGTGAAAGAAGCCAGTCACAAAAAAACCCACACATTGTATGATTTCATTTATATGAAACATCGAAAACAGACAAATGTATGCATACAGAAATTAGATTAGTGGTTGTTCAGGGCTGGGGTAGGGGTAATAGTGAGTGGCTGCTGGTGGGTACAGTATTTCCTCCTGAAGTTATGAAAATGTTAGAAAATTGATCATGGTGTTATTTGTACAACTCTGTGAATATGCTTAAACCCATTGAATTATATACTATAAGTGGGTGAATTGTATGGTATATGAATTATCTATACTAATAAAAGGGTAATATGCTAATTAGACTGGGAGACCTTCCAGGAGACCTTCTGGATGTTCTTCCGGACAAAGCCATGGTGGCGGGGCTAAGGCAGAGGCGATCAGGCCAGGAGGGGAGTGCAGTTGTGGGTGATCAGGCCGGTGGAGGGGGGGCAGTTGGGGACCAGCAGGTTGGTGGGGGGGCAGTTGGGTGCAAGCAGGACGGCAGTGGGGGGCAGTTGGGGGTGATCAGACTGGAAAGGGGGGCCGTTGGGGGCAAGAAGGACAGCAGGCCGGCAGGCAGAGTGGTTAGGGGTGATCAGGCAGGCAGGCAGGTGAGCAGTTAGGAGCCAGCAGTCTTGGATTTCGAGAGGTATGTCTGGCAGTCAGACATCCCCTGAGGGGTCCCAGATTGGAGAGGGTGCAGGCCGGGCTGAGGGACACCCATGCCCCACCACCACCGTGCATAAATTTCATGCACCAGTCCACTAGTATCTCAATAAAACTGTCATTAAAAAATTTCAAACAGGGCCCCTCTCTGCAACCTGCCCTGACACCGTAGCCTCTCTCACCACTGGGGGCCTTCTCCCAACAAGGGCTCATCCATGTTCCTGGGTCTCATGTTAGGTGTAGGCCAGTATCTCCCACCTGGATTGTGAGTTCTTTGAGGGTAAGCTTGACACCTTCTGCCTATTTGATCCTCTCATTGAAGTAAGCACAGTGCTGAGCACCAGGAAGTTCACTTTTATTTGATTGGCAATTATTGATAAATTAACAAATGTCCTTTAAAATGTGAAGAGAGAATAGAGAAACAATCCCCACATTATACTATTATCTACAGGTGGTGTGTGTGTGTGTGTGTACATGCAGCTGCAGAGAGAGAGAGAGAGAGAGAGAGAAAGAGAGAGAGGGGGAGTGACAGAGAGAGAGAGAGAGAGACAGAGAGAGAGAGAGAGAGAGAGAGAGAGAGAATACGCTTGGGTGTCTGAGTGGAAGTTGTTGATACCTCTCCAGTCCTCCTAAAGCTGATACGCAGGCGAGTGAGAGAAAAGGCAGCAAGGAATGAAAGCACCAGCATTTTAATTCCAGTTCAGCTGATAACTGGCCCATGGCTTGGGTTCTGGGACTCAGCAACTCATATGTGGAAGAAGGGACTGGAGATTAAGTCTCAAAGACTCCGTGTAGCCTGGATACCACGTGACTGAGTCTAGGGGAAAGATCCTGACTGAGGTCTGGAATATCAGTTCTGGCCACAAACTCTGGAGGCCTGAAATCTCTTTCCCTCCCAGAGCAGGCATGTTCCTAGGTGTCCTGATTTGGGTTGGGCTCTGGGCCCCCTGGGCCCTGGCTGTGCTGGTAGCCATGTTTACTTGAGTCTAGAGTATTCAAGGGCGGTTCCTTTCCCTTCCACCTCCCAGTCCCATCCTGAGTTTTCACTTTCCCTCTGGCCCCAAAAAGAAACGAAAGAACAGTGTGATTAGAGCACTTACCAAAGATGTGCCCTTGAGGTGAAGTGTGGGTGGGGGGTGGGAGGTGGTGGTGAGAGTGCCCTGCAATGGGAGGGCGTCCTGTCCGGGGTGGGTGCGAGCCGGGATAGGCTCCGGTCACCCACGACCCTGAGCTTGTTTTTTTTTTCTTCTTTCTTAAGTGTATGTACTGCTCACATTTAGTTCAAAGTTTAACATTGGAAGTATTTGGGGTCTTTATTAAACCAGAAATACGTTGTAGGAACTTAATTCTAGTTTAAATTAATTACTCTATGGTAAACTTGGTTTTGATATACGTCATTTTGCTTAAAGCTAGTTTCCAAGAACCCTATGGACGTGAAGTGAGGACTTACTCCAATAGTGATCAGTCGCACATTTTTAGTATCAGGTCCCATAATTCCTTACCATATCCCCAGGGGGCCATAGTTATCATCCCCACTTTTCTGATGGGAAACCGGAGGGCAGAGACGAAGGCACTTGCTGAAGGCCACAGAGTCCAGGTGCGCTTGCCTCTGAACACCAGCTCCTTCCTCCCATGACGCTGCGCTTCAGTGACCGGGTCTGGGCCCTTCCCTCTGGGCACAGCCCCTCCTCCCCACCCGGCCCGCCACTTGTGCACAGAGGCACTCAGCCTATATCCGCTGACATGTTAGGCTTGATCTGGACTTGATCCTGAAGAGACAAGGCTCCAAAAAAAAAAAGAATCACTCTAGGGCAGTGATGGCGAACCTATGACACGCGTGTCAGCACTGACACACGTAGCCATTTCTGATGACACGCGGCCGCATGCCGAGGATGAAACATTTGCTGCTCCTGAGGATGAAACATTTGCGACTAGAGTCTTGGAGTTAGTTTTTCCTCAAAGTGACACACTATCCGAGTTATGCTCAGTTTTTTGGCGAAGTTTGACACACCAAGCTCAAAAGGTTGCCCATCACTGCTCTAGGGCGTGTCCCCAAAGGGTCTTGTTCACTGCTCCCAACAGAGCCGGGGGCATTGTGGGAGGAACACCCTCTCATTCGGCTGATCCCACCTCACACTCCTGGGAATAAGTGTCGGCAGCAGGAGGGAGGCTTCTACTCCATTCCCAAATGGTCCTCCTGAGCCAGTGTCCCTGCTGCCACTGGCATCCCCTAGGAGGGAGCTGCAGCCACTGGCCATTTGGCTGGAGCCGGGTCAGATTTCACACACGCTGACTCTCCAGGCTACATTCTCTGGTCTCCATCATGGAGTCTGTCAATGCTTCCTAAGACTATTTTTATAGAAAGTCCTATTTAGCATCGAAGTAATGCCAGAAATGCAGCCTATAAAGAAAGACGACAAATGATCACTTCCTCTTCCAATTCTGTCCCAGGCCTGAAGCTGGAAGGCTTACTGCAGAGTCTATTCTTGGACAGTCAAGACAGAAGTTTCTTTTCTTCTTATTTTTTTGAAACGCCAATCAAAATGTAGTGCTGTTAACAGTCTTTGGGAGTCAGTGGCTAGCATGTGAGCCAACGGGGTAGATTATAATCAACAGACGAATTGTGGTGTTGGAGATAAAGACAGAGTGTTACGGTAATATACATATATCTATGTAGATGAAAGCCAATCTCTGGCTGAATGCTATCGTGTTCCAACAGTGTTTATGGGGCAGCTATAGTGTGCTAGAGGAGACTTACAGGCAGTGTTATATGAAGGTCCCAGATAATAATAGCAAGCCCTTCTGCAGCACTAACACTGTGCCAGACACTGTTTTAAGTAGTGCTTTATACATATTTATCTCATTTAATATTTATAATCACACTAGTAGGTCAGTACTATTATCTCCATTTTACAAATAAAGAAACGAAGGCTCCGAGAGGTTAAGTAACTTGCCCAAGATCACACAGCTGGTATGTGATAGTGCTGGGATGCAAAACGCGGGCCACCAGGCTTCAAAGGGTGGGCTCTTAACCACTGCACTGACTGTCTCTCGGATGCTCAGATGCATGTTTGAGGAGCTCATACTGGCAGGGTCAGCAGAGGCTTCCTGGAGGTGGTGGATAGAGCCCAGTTTGGGGCCTCCTGAGCCTCTCCTGACCCCCTCCCCATCTGTGCCTCCCCCATGCCATGTGCTCTTTCTTACTATCTTTCTAATCACACTGTGCGCCCTTGTGGCATGTCTCTCCTCCTCATTCCTCCTCCTCACTAGCCCTCCATATACATGAATATATGTATATTACCGCAACACTCTGTCTTTATCTGTGAGGGCAGAAGCTCTGCCTTCCCCTTCTCTGTGCCCTTGGCCGTCAGCCCAGGGTCTGGCCCGGGTTGGGGGAGCCCAGTGAACTTGGGCTGAATGGAGCTGTTGTTGAGAGGTGGGAAGGAGAGGGTGGGGCGTTTCAGGGTGGGACTAGGAATAAGTGGGGTGGGGGTCTGAACATCTCTGGGTCCATGTGGAGTCCAGGTCAGAAAGGCAAGATCATGGAGGCCCTTGAATGCAATGGAGGAATGAAATCTAACAAAAGTAGAGCTGCTCTTGGGCAGGTAGGCTTCAGGCAGGAACAGTTTTAGAAATTTAAACTGACTTGAGGTCATGGGGCTATCTAAAACATGGAGATATCTAAAACATGGACCATCAGATGCAAACAAGAGCCAGGAGGCCTTCTGATACCTGTGAGTGAGAGGTTTAGAGGAGGCCAGACTGGGGGCTCCGGGAAGAAATCAGAACAAACTCTAAATTGATTTATAGCAGGAATTGATGGAAACTTGCCATGTGGTGACTCCAGTGGGTGTTGGGAAAGACCTACCACAGAGACCAGCACCAGCCTTCTCTCCTTCCCGGGGCTGTCTTGGAGAAAAGGCCAGTGGCCCTGTGGACTGTATCCTTCAGACTCCATCAGCCTCACCCAGTGTTTCCCGTGACATTGGCTGAGCCAACAACCTTTCATTTTTTTGTCTCCTGGGCTGCAGCTTCAGACATGTTTTCCTCTCTGCAAGGAACCAGACGATTTTTTAACCCACTCTATCATACTGGAGTGGGAAAAAGGAATTGCTGCCCCTCAGCAAAATTGATGCAAATGCCAACTCTGATTTGAAAACAGTCCCGTCATTGAGAAGCTGAGTTTCTCTCTTGAGTTCCCAAGGAAAGTAGAATAATCATTTATTAGAATAATAAAATTATGTCCCCGTCTGACAGTGTCTGCTTTCCAGCACTCAGCTACGAAGCAGGTGCTGATTCCCAGGACTCCGTTTTGTTAACACCCCCTCCCCCTTTAAGCACTGGGGTCTTTCCGCACTGGAAGCCTCATTGCACAGCCCTACCTAGTAACTTAGAGGCAGAATTGAGGGCTCCTTGTAAATTTTCTATGCACTCTTCCCTCATCTTCTCACCTTTGATGGGGTGTTCTTACCTAATCTGGATGTCCTCTCTCTTCCCTCCGGCCTAGAGTGAGTGCCACCCTTGGCACTAATAATGGTAACTGTTATTTACAAAGCACTCTGTGCTAAGAGCTTTCTGCAGATGATCACATGTAATGCTCACAACAACTTTGAGAGGATACTATTTTTATCTGCATTTACTAGTATGAATGAAGACAATAGACATGAGAGGTTAAGTGAGGGTAGATCGAAGACACAAAACCAGGTAGGTCTCTGGCTCCAGAGCCACGCTCTTCCCATGCTGTCTGCCCAGCTGTCAGCAGCATTGCCCAGGTCCTGTCCGATACAAAAGAGGGAGCAGTGGAGGCCATTGTGGTTTCTGGGGCGAAGGTAGTTGTGACAATGTCCAGGGTGGAACTGATATCCTGCAGGTAGAATAAAATAATTTGTCCGATGGCTGATTAAACGACTCCATGTGTGTTCTCATTGTCATGTCATGTTAGGCCTTTAATGTACTTGACGTTGCAATTGAACACAGGATTGCTATAGAAACAATCTTGTTCACGGAGCCCCTGCTATTTATCGGGTGCTGTGCCTGGATACCATCTAACCATTCATTCAAATGATCCTTTGACATACGTATTGCTAGCATTTCCATTTTACAGCGGAGTAATGTGCTCAAGGTCAAATTTATTAAGTGGCAGAGCCAGGATTAAAAGCCTGTCTGACTCCAGAGCTGTCGTGGGGAGCACTGGCTCTCTGGCGCCTCTCTTCCTCTGTTAGGGCCTCAGCTCCTCAGACCCTCGGTGTACACCTCGCCATCACCCTCCATTCAGGTCGGGCCCCTCTCTGTTTACTACTGTTTGTCTGTTTACTACTTAGCTGTTTATTTCCTCCCCATCTCTGAGCTCCATACCCATCCCCCCAGGTCCCTAGAAGCTCTTTCTCCAATGAATTTTATGTAAAAGCTTAAATATGCATGTCTTTTTGTAAACAATCTGGAGTTCTTTTATACATGCTTAGCTTTTATTTTATTTTAAAAGTATTGTGCCATACACCCATGCTGGTTCTGACTGTTCCTATTCAAAACCATGCTTTTAAGATCTTTCCATGTTGATTTATGTGCATCCAGTCCACAGCGTCTCACTGCTGTCTCATATTTTATTCTCCAGCACATTCCACTTAATTATCCCCCCCAGGGATGGACCCCCAAGTTCAACTTCCTGCTATTCAAAATAATAATGCTGTCGACAAACATCCTCCTATCGGTTCCCTTATTAGATCTGAGGAAACTCTCTGGGTTGTATAAATGAAAGTGGAATTGCAACATCATTGGATATAAATACCCATAATTTTACTAAATTCTGTTAAATTGCTTTCCAAAACAGCTGTACTGACTTAAAACTCCCAGCAAGCAATGCACAAGTATTTCCATCTCCTCACATCCTCACCTAAACTATGAATTAACCACTTTTCCAATTTCTGCTACTCTCATGGCTGCAAAGCACTGTCTCATTCATGATTTAATTTGCATATCTTTGATTATGAGAGAGTAAGAGCATCACCTCATTATCATTTTCTGTAAATTGCCTATTCATATTCTTGCCCCTCTACAAAAATAATTGGGTTTACTGTCTTTTTTCTTGATGACCTGGAGTTCCTTGGTGGAGTCTAGTGTAGACATGAATGCATTATTGGTAGTTGATACTACAAAATCTTTTTCCAGTCTGTCATTGACCTATTAATTTTATCTATGGTGCCCCTTGTTAAACCCCATGACTACCAGCTCCTTGTTAAACCCCATGACCACCAGCTCCTTGTTAAACCCCATGACCACCAGCTCCTTGTTAAACCCCACGACCACCAAGTTTTGATGTTTATCTATGTTTGTTTTTAGCCTTATGGTATCTGCTTTGGAGTATATGATTATAGATATTTAACTATATTTTCTTCTATAAAGTTTATAGTTTTACTTTCCATGCTTAGGTGTTTATTCCATCTGGAATCTCTTGGCATGAAGTGACTATCTATGTAGCTTTCTTTTTCTCTTCACGACAAGCCAATTTCCCTAACACCACCGACTAAAAAAATCTTCACTTCTCTGTTGTCTGTGGTGCCATCTAAGTCATCTATAAAGTTCTCATATATACATGATAGGAGGTGCCCCTTGGCCAAGCGTGTCCTTCCTGATGCAAATGGGCATTTCTGTGTCCTGTCCAGGCAGTTGAGGAGAGATCTGGACACTGATGGCGGGGCCATGCTTAGTGAGGATTACTCTCAGAGGGTGTTGTTGACCTCCAGACTGTTGAAGACACAGCAGGATGCTAACATGGACCCTGAAATGGCCTCAGCTCAGTCTCTGGCTCAAACCCAGCTTCAGGGGAGCAGTCTATATTGCAGATATGAGTATCTGTAGAACCAGACTTAGATCACGGTGCTCTGAGTTTGAAGCCCAGTTGTACTTCGTATAAGCTGGGTGAATCTGAGTTAGTTACTTACTAGTAATCTTTCTGAACCTTAGTTTTATCACCTGTAAATGGGTGGGGCTAAGAATACCTACTTTATAGGGCTATCAAGATCAAATGAAGTACCTTGCACATTTCCTGGCACATGAAAAGTGTGTAATAAGTGATAGGGGCCAAAAGAAAAATCTTCATAGGAAAGGTGCTGCTTGAAAGATGAATGGATGTTTGCTAGGAGCGAGGCTGGTGTGGCTTCTAGATGGGAGGGAGGGAGCACAGAACACAGGCCCCAAGGCATGAAATAGCCTGACATTTCAGGAAACTGTAAGTGGTTTGGTTTGGCAGGAGCATCATGTAAGGGAGAGGAGGGACATGCATTATCTTGGCGTACACATAGATGGGTAATCATAGATTGTCTTAGGGCAGTGATGGGCAACCTTTTGAGCTTGGTGTGTCAAACTTCGCCAAAAAACTGAGCATAACTCGGATAGTGTGTCACTTTGAGGAAAAAACTAACTCCAAGACTCTAGTCGCAAATGTTTCATCCTCAGGAGCAGCAAATGTTTCATCCTCGGCATGCGGCCACGTGTCATCAGAAATGGCTACGCGTGTCAGTGCTGACACGCATGTCATAGGTTCGCCATCACTGTCTTAGGGAGTTCTCCAATTGCTTCACCTGTGTGTCTGGCCATCTGAAAGAGATGGCTGCTTTTTCAGGATTGGGGGCTCCTGTCTGAATCCCTGACCCTGCGGGACTCCAGTTCATCCCCAGCCAGAGCCCTCCATGGTCTCTCTGCAGGTTGGAGGCAGGTTACAGTGTGGGGCACTCCCTGACCCCACTGCTTCTTTACCTCCTGCCTGCCATCTGGTCCCAAAGCCAATGCCACTTGTTTTTATTTTTTGCTTTTTTTTACAGCAGCAGCTCATTTCTACTACCCATTTCTGTATTAGGACTTAGGGAAGTGGAACCACTATGCAGGTCATGGAATAAGGGGTTTATTATAAGAACTAGAATTTCCACAATTGGGTGATGAGCAAGGGGGTAATTATCTGTGTTATAGGCTAAAATATGTCCCCCCAAATTCATAGATCAAAGTCCTAGCTCCCCAGTCTCTCAGAATGTGACTGTATTGGAGAGAGGGTCTTATAGAGGGAATTAATATTAAATGAGGTCACTAGGGTGGACCTTAATCCAATTGGACTGGTGTTCGTAAAAGAAGAGGAGATTAGGACAAACACACATAAGGGAAGACCGTGTGAAGATACAAGGAAAAGACAGCCATTGATAAGCCAAGAAGAGAGGCCTCAGAAAAAAATCAACCCTGCGGATGTGTGGACCTCAGACTTCTAGCTTTCAGAACTGTGAGAAAATAAATGTCTGCTGTTCACGTCCCTCAGCCCGTGGTGCTTTGTGAAAGCAGCCTGAGCAAAGGAATACAATCTGGAGGGGAAGTCAGAGGATGTAGAGCCACTGTTTATCCTCCGGCGTCCCTGGCATGGATGGGGAAGTTGGAGCTTGCAGGGAAAACCTGAGAAGCTAGGCAGGTCTGGCCGCTGAAGGGGGAATGTGAAGTGGGGACTCACAGAGAGGTCTATGGGAAGGTGCTGCCTCTCTGGCTGCCACCTCCGTGGTACCCATGGACCTACTGGCGAGCCTAGGGCCACTGGTGGTGATTAGGGCTAGAACGTAGGGGGTGAAACTAGGCACAGAGAGATGGAGAACAACAAAGTGGACCCCATCAGGCACCTCTGGGTCTGTCTGTCACCTCCTCAGACCTCAGAAAATTTCAGAGAGAAAAGCGTACCGCTTCACCACCTCTTCCACATCTCATATACAGTAGGTGCCACTTTTAAGTCAATTTGCACTTGGGACCATAGAGAAAAGGGGGTTCTGGACAACAGAGCTTCCAATCTGACCCAGCTGTCAAAGCAATGGTGCAGCTCTCTGAGATGCTCTGGAAAAGGAAAAGAAAGGCAATCTGAGACCTAACAGGCTTTTGTAAGTGCCACAAACTAGAACCCTCATCACTGGCACATTAAAGGCCCGTAGAAGACTCATTTGAAAAGAAACCCATTTAATTTTGATCAAGCATTTCCCAAAATTCTTTGGCCACTCAACCTTCTTTCTTCTGGGCATAGCAACTCTTGACAACCTGGGTGCACCGGATGAGTGAGGCTGGGCACTGCTGTTGAGCAATTATCCACCTTCTTGCTCAGTCCCCTTTTTGGCCTTGCCTACCTCCCAGACAGCTCTTTGGCTCAAGGGTCGCCCTCTGCCTGCTCTTGCTAGCTCCTGTCCTGCTCCTGGAGCCACACAGCACCCGCCCTGTCACTGTCCGCATGTAGAATGGGACAGGGCTGAGCAGCACTAATGGGGCATTGATGGGCAGGTCAGGTGGATGACATGTGTGAAGGTCCCTGGAGGAACTCGGCCAGCGAGTTTCTGGCTGCCCAGTATGCAACAAAGCCTTTCCCTAAAAATTGTTATTTGTGACAGCTTCACTTTTGGAAAACTCTTTGAGCAGATGTCTTGCTGTTCCCATAATAGCATCATGCTCACCCCCTTGCATGGCAAGATGCTTCCTTGTGTGGGAGAGGACGGCGGAGAGCGGAGTCAGGAAGGGAATCCCTGAGGCCCAGGGAAGCCCCCAGGAGTGAGGCACACACGTGACTCTTATCCAACATGTGGGTCTATTGCCTCAGGGTCCAGGCTATCGTGATGTTGACACTTTGTCCTACCAAGTCCTGTGGATCTGAACAAATACATCCTCCGAAACCAGAGGTACCAGAGGTGCCAGGAATGCAGGCTGTCAGCCCAGATAGAAACCAGAGCAGGCGCAGCAGGCATCTTGCATTGTGTACCGATGCTCCTAATTCCGTTGTCAATTCAAACATCCACTGAGGACTTTAAAGGTACGTTTGCCTAAATCCAATCACGTGTTGGAATTGGAAAAATAAAAATAAAAAAGGCAGACATGTTCCTGACAAGATTGCAGCAAGTGCTTAGCTCGACAGGGCTTTAAATAACTGTTACGGGGAAAGAGCTGAGGAGTCTAAAAAGAGTGCATTCCGTTTCTCCTCCTGAGCCCCACTCCCAGGGGTCAGCAGACAGAGGAGCTATAATTACACCTCAAGTGGTTTTAATGACACAGGAGGGAATTCTGAAGCCCTAGGTTGGAATAGAAGCGGAGGCCTCTGTTCAGCTAGGCATAGCTCACAAATCTCCTAGCTTTCTCCAGATAAAAACAGTCCTGAGAATTTCTGGGGGCAGAGCTGGGGGCAGAGATGGATATAGATGGATTTATTTTAAGCAGCTTTAAACCCTGGCCTCAAAGACCACCTCTTCTTGACCCTTCAAGTCTGTATAAATTAGGGTTGGTAAGCCAGTAGTATTTGGGGTGATTTTCCATATTCTTTGGGAAATCTATTCTGTGGGTGAAACTGCCAGTTACTCTTTGAGGAGCCAGAAGCACGTGTGTGTGTGGGGGGGGGGGGGGGCGGGGGAGGGGGAAGGGGGACATGCCAAAGTGGCCACCATACTTCCCTCTTCCCCTGGCCTCCTGCCTCTCCTGTGGTGAGGCTGATCAGGAAATCCCTGATGGTCCCCTGGAAACTCCAGGGAAGAGATGAAAAAGGAGGAGGACATTGTGAAAGTTAGCTTTCTACCATGAAATACCCTCCCTGAGGCCAGTTCAGTCTGGAGCATAGACACTGGCAAGAAGATGCATTTTCCAAAGAACCAGCAGAGGGAGCTTAGAGTGGAAGTCAAGAGCCTCCAAAGGCCTCAGACAGAGCATTAGCAATTCTGATTTCCATCTGTTTGTCTCTGTTTTTTTTTGTTTGTTTTGACATCAAACCAATAACAAACAACCCCTCCTGAAAGTTGTCAGTGGATTTATGCTCCTCAGCTTATCAGAGGCACCCGGTCTCGCTTTGGGGGGCGGGCTCCCCACAGAGCACCGCTGCCTTAATGAAGAGCACTGTGCTCACCTGTGCATGTCCCCTGTCCAAACCCAGTGCGCAGAGAGCCCTGCAGGAGTGGGAGCAGCTGCCCCCGTGGTGCAGAGGCATGGCCTGCTGTCACGACCTGACAGGCCAGGTGGCCTCTCAAGAAAGAGTCCATCCTGGTAGATACATTTTCCAGGACGGAACCCCATACCCACCCACCAACACATTTTGTCCTGTGCCTTGCTCTTTTCATTTAACAAAATGTGGTGGCTAGCTTTTCACTTAGGTCTACCCCTTCATCCATTACCTTTCACCTGTCACAGTTTGAGGTTGGGGCTTCTGAGTGTGTGGGACTGTTATCTGGTTATTGAATCATTACTATGTACACACACACACACACACACACACACACACACACACACACACACAACTTTATGTGGTTCTTAGGAGAATGCAAAAGTTCCTGGTGCGTTTTCTACTCTTTCACTCAAACTTCTTAAATACTCCCAAACTAGGAACAGGATTCATCTCAAAGGCAGGGTTAGTATAGGGCTCCCTACCTGAGGGAGGAGCCAGCTGTGGGTAGGGATGAACTGAGACCCCCCTAGAAAGATTTCAGGCACCGAGTCTGATGAATGGTTGGATACATATGGGGCATGGGGGCTTCTCAGTGCCCCTGCAACCTCGTGGCAGATAACACACAGACTCAGCAGCCCTCAGCCTCCACACGGAGCCCCTCCCTAAACTGCGGGCGGCAGGTGGGAGAGATGCCTCCTTTTCCTAACAAAAGGCTCCTGACGACCACAGCCTTCATTTACATTTTTGACTTATTAAACTGAGTCATTGCTCTCAATTACATTTATTAATGGAAACTAAGAGCTTCCGAGTGGGAGGCTTATTGGAACATATGGTCAGCTTTCCACGCGGAGAGCCTGGGGCTGAGGAGCACAGGGCGGCAAGCGGCTGGGATTTTAATAAGCGGCTGGTTTTCCTGGTCCCCACTCCCTGAAATAATGAATTAAAAGGAGCTCTGCTTTTTACCTTCCGAGGAAGGATTGGACAATTTAAATGAGGAAAAAAATCAAGAAAAAGCTAGGAGATATATTTAAATACTATTAATGATGTCTATGGATATAGACTTGAGAGTTATTTCTCTCATTTACTTTGCAATTATTTTAATACATGGTTGAATAAAGGTTGTGGATTTGGGGCTCCATAAAGGACTCCATCAATGCCTGGTTCACAGATGAGGAAACCGAGGCTCAGAAAGGTAAAGCAGCGTGCTCAGCGTGACCATGTCCGGAGGAAGAGCTCAAAGTGTGAGAAGAGAGAGAGGCTGATGGATTGGAGTCATTAGGAAAGCTTTGGGAGAGGAGGGGGGTTTGAGTTTTGATTTGAAGGATGGGTAGAATTTGGTCATGAGAAGAGTAGGGAGAAGGTACCCAGGTAGGGGGACACTAATTGAGCAAGGTCGCAGGTGTGAAGAGGTGTTTGTGGTGGTGATGGGAGGAAGAACATATGAGAGGCCAAGGAAAATGATGGGATTTTGATGATGAAGAGGGGAGGAGCTAACATCGATTGAATGCTTCCCAGTAACCTAGGAACAGGGTTTCTCAACCTCGGTGCAGTTGACCGTTTGAACTGGACAATTCCTTGTTGTGAGCTGCTGTGCATTGTACCATGTTTAGCAGCATTCCTGGCCTCTATTTATTAGATGTCAGTAGTACAAGGGTACTCTTGGCTAACTTGTGACAATCAAATATGTCTCTAGACACGGTCAAATGAACCCTAGGGGCAAAATCACTCCCAGTTGAGAACCATCGCCCTAGAAGGTAGGAAATTGAGTCTCAGGAAAGTTAAGTGACTTCCCCAGGATCCTTTAGCTAGAAAGTGCAGCAAACAGGCTTTAGACCAAAGCAGTCAGGCTGTGGAGCCTGCATTCTTCCCCCCGGTGAGGCGGGATGGGTGGGGAAGCAGAAGTGATTCCAGCTAGGAGGCCAGGAGAGATGGCTGCTGAGCCTGGTGCCTCCCAGAAGCCATTCCCCTTCAGCACTCTTGGAATGGGGCTGGCAGCAGGGTGGGCACAGCCCAGCACAGTAGGAAGTGGCAACTGGTCAACTACAATTCCCCCAAGCCAATAATTCTCTGAATATTAAAGAGTCAAAGAGAGAAACATTTATTTTTTTTTCATCAAGCCAGGCTCTCAGGCTCCGGGGGAATCTGTTACTGCTATGTTGCAATATTTCAAGAGTAATTACCCAGCCTGCTTTGGATTAAAAATGCACTTGCAGTTAAAAAAGTTGATGGGCTAAGAAAAAAAAAATTCTAAATCTGGAGATGATGTTTGTTTCTCTCCAAATCTAATTCGGGCCCCACACTGCCACTATAAAATCTATTGATCTGTCAGCTCGTCTCGCACTGGAATAATGTAAAGTAAATTTATAAACTCAAACACCTGGTGAATCAGTTAAAAAAAAACCACCTTGCTTCTCAGAGCATCTTCCCTGACTCTTCCAGCCCATTTCATACTGCTTCTTTGCACTCCTTTAGTTACTTAACCAATGTGATGTTGTGAAAGTAATAGCAATAAGTTTTGGAGCTACAGATAGTTATATAGGTAGGATACAGTTTCTGCTCTCAAGGAGCTCACAGTCTGTTGATCAATCTGGGGTTAGCATGTGCATCATAGGAGGTGGGCAAGGCAGCCCAGGTAGTGGACTCAGCATGTGCAAAGGCCCGGAGGCCTGGCAGAGCTTGGAGTTTTAGAGGAATTGCGTGTTGTTCAGCATGGCTGCGAGGCAGAGTGCAGGTGAGAACACAGCATGCATTACAGGCAAGGTGCACCCCACAGCATCCTATTTCTTTCCATTCTGAACTTTGTTTCTGTTTCATGTTTCCTTCAGTCTACCTCCCAGTACTTTGCCCCCTTTCAAGTATCAAGTGCCCTCTCCACATGCTTTCCTAAGGACTGCCATTTTTGTTGCCCCCTCACTGACTCCTTGTGGCTCTCAGGGTCCATTTTAGTAATAATCAAAATGTTATCAGCATATTGAGGTACTTTGAGAGCAGAAGTAGTGTCTTATAATTTCCTGGTTCCTCAGCAGACTTTTAGGAAAAGGTTGGTACTCAACATTCTATTGATTATTTACTTTGGAATTTCACAAATCGACTTGAAAGAGCTGGTGTGGCTCATTCTGGGTGAATTTGACTGAACTCCCTCTGGGGATTCTGGCTCTCCTTGACATCACATGACTCTACTCTCGTCTGGGTTTTCTTCCACTTCTTTGGTTGGTCCTTCTTGGTTTCCCATGAGACAGACCGCTGTGTCCCAGCATCCAAACGCTTCTGGCCGTGGCTCTGTTGCCTCTTCACTGGTTACCTGCTGCCTGGCTGAGCTCCCACCCTTTCTTCATCTACTTGCTGGCAATTCCAAGTCCAGCCAAGAACTCTGCCTGCATCCCAGACCTGTTCCCACCCGGGCTGCTTCTGCCCCGGGTCCTCTGAACTTCCCGTATGCCAAACAGAATTCATCATTTCCACCCTCACACCTCCCCTAACCCACTTCTCCTCCTGTGTTCTATAGCCTGGTGAGTGGCATCAATGCCAATTCCAGATGCCAACCCAGAAATCTAGACAACATTCTGGAACTCTTTTTCCTTTCCCCAGTCCTTCCAGACATAAGCCCAGTAGAGTCTCCCATCAAATTATTTCACCTTCCTCTCCATCTCTCTTAACTATGTGTTCATTCTGACCTCATTCTCTCTTGCTGAGATAGCTGCCTTTCACTGCTCTTCCAATCTTAATGGGAGTCCCACAATCTTTCTAAAAACCAAGACTGATCTTTTCCTTCTACCATTTAAACATTTCCTGAAATTTTTAGAAATGATATTTAAAGTCCTCAGTTGAAAGATCAAGATAAGATTATTACCTGGCTCCTCCCACCCTTTCCAACAAGTTCCTGGATGGCAGACACCATGGAACGAAGGGATTCCACAATGTTTGTTGAGTGGATAAGTGTTTTTTTTTTTACTCTCTTGGAAGTGACATGAGTATGTTTTCAACTTGGGGTTGGGTAACATAACCTCCCTTTAGATCAACAGGGTCTGACCTGAGACCTCTGCATGTTCTGACAGCTCATATCTGCCTCACAGAAGGTGAATTTCCTGTTCTGTCATCAGGTCATTGTCAAATGCCCTGCCTTGTCACTCAGGATATGTCAGGGATGAATGTTCTTCAAAAGGGAGCTGGCCTTCTTTTTTATTAACAGGCTTGGCTGATACCATAACAAGAGGACTTAGGGCTTTTCTTTATAGTATTTGTGAGCGAATCAGAACCATAAGAGATTTTTATTTGGTAGGGATAAATCTGTCTATCCTGGCAATGCTTGCTGTGCTATTTATTACTCTCCTAGCAATATCATAATCTTGTGTGTTAATGCTTTCATGATACAAAGGGCTTTCTCATGTTGCATCTCATTTTTATTTCTGATCTTCGTGAGGTTGGGATGGAAGTCATTCTTCTCTGAGGAGCAGAACTGGGATTTGGACCAGAGTTCAGTGGACTCCCAGTGCCAGTGCTCAGTAAATGATGGCCACAGTGTGTTCTTTGGAAAACAACCCACCTTTGTAAGAACACCACCATTTCCAAAGTGGTCTCAGGTATGTTTTTTTAAAGCTTATTTTATTTAAGTGAAATCTTTCACTTTCTGCCTTTATCCCTTTGGTTCCTGTTTTGCTTTCAGCACTGGTAAAATGGTTGAATAAAATAGTAGCTAAGGTTTTCTTTCTGTTCTAGCATTTTCTGATGGCTAACCAGAGAAACTGTGGCTCCGGTATTAGTATATTAGCACCTTGGACAGTGCCCAATTCGCTGCTTGGGACTCAAGTCCCTGTTTTCAAATTCCCACCTAAATTTCGGTCATGCAAGATGAAAAGTTCTAGAAAGCTGCTGTACAACCTATAGCTAATAATTCTGTACTCCACACTTAAAAGTTGTAAAGAAGATGGATTTCATGTTATGTTCTTTTTTTTTGCCTTTTTTTTTTAAAACTACAACAAAAATGTTCTTATCTGAGCATCTAAAGGTTTACTTGCATCAAAAAGTCATTGCAAACCAGAGAACCAAGAAAGGGACTATGCCCCGCACTTTCAGATGAAGAAAGCGAGTTCTCCGTGTCTCCTCACAAAGCAAGGACCAGGCTGCACTGATGGTGGGCATATTTGGTCCCGTGGGACCTGGGGTCCTAGGGCTTTGAAATGCAGGTATCGCCATGCAATTATAAGGGGAATAGTGCCTGGTACACGAAGGCAAGAATGACATCAGATAACTGCTCAGTCACTCAGGCGGTTCGCTTTCTCTGTCCTCCGGCTCTGCTGACTGAACTCTCACTCTTCAGAACTCAGCTCTGGTGGCACCTCCTCTGGGAAATCTCCTCTCATCCTTCAACCCAAAGGGAATAGTTCCTGCCCAGATGATCTCATGCTTTGTACACTTTTTGGTTTGGTTTTGTCTCTGAGGAAGAGGGGACTCTGCAATCATACTGCGGCTCTGAACCCTGAGGCTACCACTCACTAGCTGTGTAGACTTGGGTGAGTGTTTTTACTTCTCTATTTATTTGTGAAGTGGGATGATGATGATACCACATACCATACAGAGTCGGTGCAGTGAACAACATATGTGTGCCCTGTGACAGCATTATTATGATTAGCACAGTTTGGCCACAACCAGAGCTACTCATTTGAATCCCACAGCACCCAACACATAATTGGTGTAAGCAGGCATTTGTTGAGTTCCAGTATTTACATAATAGGTGCTCAATAGGCATTTGTCGAATTGTTTATTGAATTGAAATTAATCCAGACTTGTACAGGAAAAGCAGTGTTGAGGCAGCCAACCAATCAATAAAAATGTTATTAAGTGCTGACCAAGGGACTAGCTTTGTGTGAAGATTTATAGCCTTAATACAGCATAAAACTTAGTACCCTCTGTAATATAAGCTTGGTGTTTACTATAAGTATAATTAATAAATTCCTTTAAGTATCAAACTCAATAGTCTAGCACAGAGCAGGATACTCAGTAGACATTTTAACAAATGTCTAGTAAATCAAATTTTCTTCCTGAGTTTAAACCGAGAAGAACATTTTACAAATAATAAAAAACCATGACAAACAAAAAGCCAAAAAAAAAACAAAACTAAACTAAAATCAGCTAATCCTTTCAGGACACGGTTCCCTATGGCAACAGGTGACAGCCCCATTATGTCATGTGCCCTTTGCCCAGCAGCTGAGAACACAATCTTCAAAGCCTGCTGTCTCCCTTTGAATTTTTAAGAAACTTTTATTTTGAAACTAGAGGCCCAATGCACAAAAATTCATGCAAGAGTGGGCCTTCCTTCCCCCTGCTGCCGGCACCAGCTTCCCTCTGACACCTGGGACCCAGGCTGGCTTCCCTTGGCCCCGGCTTTGTCAGGAAGGATGTCCGGAATGATGTCTGGAAGACGTCTGGTCGAATTAGCATATTACCCTTTTATTATTATAGATAAGTAGACTCTCAGGAAGTTGTAAAGACCGTGCAGAGAGGTCCTTTCTGAATTTCCCCCAATTATTACAACTTATGTCACTTTAGTACAATAAAAACCAAGAAAATGACATTGACACAATGTGTCTGTGTAGTCCTCCTTCTGAACTGTGACCTTAACCCCAAACATGCATTGGCCTCAGAGCCCCTGGAGTGGGGGTGTCACAGCCGCTGGCATCCACAGAGACCCATCCAGGAGGTGTGTGAGGGAGTTTGAGATCATCCGGGCTCTCCACCTCCAGACAAGCAGAAATGCGGGTATGGAGGAGGGAGAGGACAGTTCGGACCTTGAGAATTATGTGCTGGTTCTCCTAAACCCTGTCCCAGCTTGCTTCCCCCCTCAACTCAGAGATTACCCGGGGCCCCAGGACATAATTCTTCCACGGGTCCCCAATCCTAGCTGGGCTCGGTGCCTTCTGCTAGGCTCATAAACACGAGCTCCAGGGGCCTGATCCACATTTATGAGAGGGAACCGAGGCAGAGCCCAGCGCGGTGGAAACACCCGCCACGCGCCCTGTTTATGAAGCCTCAAATAACCCGCTTACCGAGGTGTGGGCGATGGTATTTTATGGGGGCTTAGAACACCTCGTAAAGGCCTTTGATTCAGCATGCTTAATTTTAAAGAGATCCTTAAATTGTAGGGCGTCTAAATGCCAGTGTTCTTAGAATATTTATATACCTTCTTTGAGGAGAGAAATAGCAGAAATGGCCAAGACAGAGGGAAAGCCCAGGCTGCCACCCCCAGCGGCTTCCAAAGGAAAGGTTGGGGAACGAAGGCAGGGAGCCTTCTCTTACGAGCGGGGCTGAGAGAGAGATGTGGCCGTTCAGAGCATCCGCACCTGGTGCTGAGCTGGAGGCTGAGAAACCTGTCCTGCAAATCACAAAGCAGCGGGGGGCGGGGGAGGGGGAAGAGCAGCTCCCCACAGAATATGTGTAACTACAACAGAGCCAGCATGTGCTGAGGGCCTACTATGTGCCCGATTCCTTAATTTAATCCTCACTATAACCAAATTAGGCAGAGGCTTTTATTTCCTCTCTAGAGAGGACAAAGTGAGGCTCAATGGGACTGGCAAGCATTGGACCAAGAATCCAATTTATGCTGCTCTTGGGGACTTACTCCCCAAACTTCCTCACTGCAAAATGAGATGAGAAGAGAAACAGCAACCTGGGTGAGAATCAAATGAAATCACCAAAGCAGATCCCCGTGTGTCTTTGATCAATGTTAACACCCTCTGTTATTTTATTTTGGTGAACTATGTGTAAGGCGCTCTTCCAAGCACTTTACTGTGGAGAGCGGCTACAGTGTTTGGACAGGTTCAAGCCTCGGACAAATGAGAGGGCACAGTCCTCTCATGGCCACGTGCAAGTCCCAGCTTGGAGGGCAGAGCCCTCCCAGCACTATGATAGCCAACAGCTGTAGTTGTAAGCGTGAACCTATGGCCCGAACACGTGGCCTCACGTGCCTGAGTGATATAGGCTGCAAGTAAACAAAGCTTGATCAGGTGCATGTAATTGAGTAGGATCGAAACCCACGAGAATGTTGTAAACATCTTGACCACGCCCTTACTTTGCCTCGTGGCATCTGCTATAAAATAAAGACACGGCTTGTAGTCCGTGGCGCTGTCTCTCCATCGGGAGCAGCATCCCACCCAGACCCAGCCTTTATTCATTCTCTTGTCTGTCTTTTCTCAATCCGTCACCGCCCCCTCTCAGGGTCACTGAACCTGGCTGAGCTGGCCTGGCACATAAGGCGCCCTGGGGCTGAGTATGCCATGGCCGTGCCGGCTCCCCACACTTTACGAGTGTTAAATCATTTGATTATTAGAACAACCCTGTGAAGTGGGATCCTTATCATCTTACAGGACGTATTTCAGTTCCCACTGCCCTTTGCCCTTAGTAAGGCTTTGGCTGTCTTTATCACCCATTAATTAGCTCACTTAAAACAATGTGGTGGCCACCTACAGGTGTGCCAGGGATACTGGCCGGCCGTGAGCCCTTCCCTGCCTGTGGAGCTCATGGTCCAGGGGGAGGTAGAGACTACACACTGTTCACCATTTCTGGGAAGTGGGAACTGCATCTTAGGAGATAAGAGTCCTGTGCTGAAGTGTCATAGAGTTTAAGGTGAAGATACCCCAGGTCAAAATCTTTGCTCTGCTGCTTACTAGCTGTGTGACCATGGACAAAGGGACTCAAAACTTTTCTAAACCTCCATCTCTTCATCTGTAGAATGGGTACAGCAAATCATACTTCGCAGTGATATGTTAACAGTCAGTAGCTGGTATCTCCTGCGATGACTCAGGTGTGGGGCAGAGCAGGAAAGGCATGCCAGGTGCGCAGAGCAGCAGGAGCACAGGTGGGCAGTAGTGCAGCAGCCAGAGCTTCAAGATGGCTGGAGACTTGGATGCAGAGGTAAGTGTGGGCGGGGTGGAAGGCAGCGACGCTGGACGGAGGGTGCTCCTGCAGGGGCCTGCGGGACAGTGAGCTCTGCGAGGGGTGGCAGAGTCACATGAAGCGCTGCCGCCTGTGTGTGCTGAAAGGGCCCCATAAACCCTTCCTTGGGGACCCCGGGGCCTGGCAACTGTAGATGTAAGAAGATCGAAGCGGCGGAAAGCATTGCATCTTGTCCCCTCTGTTGTTGAATGTTCATGCCCCAGTCTCTGGGTGGTCCGTGGCAGTCAGTGGGCACCTTCTTGGAAGGGCAAATGGAATCACAGCATTGATACATATGCCAGGCCCCACCCCCAATGGAACCTTTTCGTTAGAGTGAGCCAAGCGCTGGCACAGAGAGAGAAGTCAAGCCCAGTTCACCAATTATACTAACTTCAAAACAGACAGGAGATATGGGCTCAGCGGACAGTGTGGGGAGATACGAACATGCATAAGCAGGAAGGCATAGGAGCCAGATGTTGGCATGCTCCACCCACACAGCTTCCCCAGAAGCCGGCCACTCATCCAGTGCTGTCTGGGGATGACTGGCAGGGAAGTATACACACGGATCAGGAATGAGCAGACGCATCAACTCTACAGCAACTGCTGCCACAGTGGCCTCCGTCTCTGCCGTGTGTGCTGCCCTGGTACTGTTGTATGCGGCAGTCTCTTGGCCAGGTGGGAGGACAGCCATCTTGGGGACATGGGTGGGCTCCTCTCTCGGGAATCTTTGGGTCTTGAGAGTGCTGATCCTGCAATCACGAGTGCTGGGTTTAGGGGCTAGTTCTGCCCCTCCTTGGAAGGATAACCTGGGCAGTTCAGTTAATCTCTCTGGTCTTATTTCCTTTAACTGTAAATGGAGACCACGATGCCCACTCACAAGCAAGTGTAAGTCGCTGATTCTTTCAGTAAATATTTTCTAGGCACGTACTCTGGCCCAGACTATGTGCTGGGCCCAGGAGATGGATGGGGATCAATGAGACAGGCCCTCCAGGAACTCCTAGTTTAGCAGAAAAGGCAGCCCCGTAAACTGGCGGTTGTGCCTAGGCCCTAGGGCCGTGGTCGACAAACTGTGGCTCGCGAGCCACATGCGGCTCTTTGGCCCCTTGAGTGTGGCTCTTCCACAAAATACCACGGCCTGGGCGAGTCTATTTTGAAGAAGCGGCATTAGAAGAAGTTTAAGTTTAAAAACTTTGGCTCTCAAAAGAAATTTCAATCGTTGTACTGTTGACATTGGGCTCTGTTGACTAATGAGTTTGCCGACCACTGCCCTAGGGCATCATGGCGGCCAGGGTGGGTGTCTAAGATTGAGAGGCTGTGAAGGAAGTTCCCCGGAGGTTCTCCATTTCTGTGTGAAGTGGAACACAAGGCGATATGCTGAGAGCAAGGAGCTTGCAGAAATGGCAGGAGCATCAAGGCTATGGGAAGGGTATGAAGTGATTGATTGATGAGGAGAATATGAGAAGCCATCGACCATTGAAATGCGGCTAAGAGGATCACTGGGCAATTGAAGGAAGCTGTGTGTATGAACGTGATAAACAGCTAAGGGCAATGGCGTTGGCAGTTTTTGCTAACAGTTGTGTTGGTACTTACTAATATGAGACCTTCACTTGGTCTTTGATGGCTAAAGTTGCCTCCCCACTCTGTGTTCCCTGGTGCATCCATATCTATTCCTGCCCTGCCGCCTGCCCCTGCTCCTTCCTTTCCATTTAGATAAACCTACCCTATTCTCCAAGGCCCAGCTCTGGGCCTACCTCCTCCAGGAAGCCGCCTGGGATGCCACTGTCACTATCTGCTATGTGAATACCTTCTCTTCCATCTGGGCATCCAGTACTCTTACTGGACACCCTGACTCTTACTCTCTGGTCTTCGTGTGCAGTCTTTGGGGGCCATGGAATCCTGGGGTACAGGTTCAACAGGTAGCCCTGGCTGTCAAGGCCTTTCATTCAGTTGGGTCCCTATGCCCTTGGGTTTCTCTTAGGCAGCTTCCTCACTCCAGGGTGCACTCCCCGCCCCGCCCCGCCCCCCAGGCAGAATAGAGGGGAGGGCCTGCCCTCAGCAAGCTGAGTGGTGAGGAGGGAGAGGGACCATCTCAAAGGCTTTCATGTCTGAGCAATTAAGGCTCTGCGGGAGCAAGAAACACTTCTTACCCATCTCTGGATCCCAGATCTTGGCATAGGATAAGGCACTTGGAAGGGCAAGGCCTAGGTCCTAAGATATGGTTAACCCTTTGCACTCGCTTGTTTTTTTCTTGATTCCTTTATTCTACTCGGGATTTAATTTTTTTAAATACCCCAGATTTTATAAAGCGCGGCAGTAGAATAAAAAACTGGAGTTTCTTTTCATACAAACTTACTTATTTGGATTTTTTTTATATTTCAAATTATTGATATATTCAAAGAGTAATTTTAATCTCGACATCCGAGTGCTAAAGGTTAAGACTGGCAAGGTTTTCTCTTTGGCCAGAGGAGAGCAGAAGGAAATGAAGCTGGAGAGGCCTGGGGGGCTCTGAACACTCTGGGGTATTGTGAGAAAGTGGGCTGGCAGAGGTAGCAGGGCGGGTGGGCAGTGCATGAGAAGTCAGCAGGGGCCATGGCCAGTGGAGCATTGGCCCATGCACTGAAGGGTCTCGGGTTCGATTCCGGGTCAAGGGCATGTACCTGGGCTGTGGGTTCACTCCTCGCCCCCTGTCTTGGCACATGTGGGAGGCAACCCGTGGATGTGTCTCTCTCACATCAGTGTGTCCCTCTCTCCCTCCCTCCATTCCACTCTCTCTGAAAAGCAATGAAAAAAAAAATCCTCAGGAGAGGATTAACAACAACAGAAAAGAAGTCTGGCAGGGGAGCCCACACCATACAGTTTAGAGGAGCAATTTAAATATGGTAACACCACAGCCGGCATCAGGCAGCTGCAGGCACTGGTGAGGTGGGGACAGGGGCAAAGGGAAGAAGCTTCCAGTCCATGATGGGGGCTGCCCATTGGGGGCTGGAACCGTGGAGATTATGCAGTCATGCTTGGAGATGCTACCTGAAGCAGAGAGAGCAGGGGATGCTGCCTGGCTTCTCTCTTCTCCTGCCTTCCTCATTGCTCAGGCATCCAGATACCAGCTCATCTTGGAGCTTGGGAAATGCAGCGTTGCCCTCAAGGGCAGTACCTCTGTCCTACAGAACAGAGTGGAAGAGGAGCAAGCCACGGCCTGAGGGAACACAGTCCCAGGACTAGATCGTCCGTGGAAATGATTCTGTGGACTGATGGACACTCTGACTCTTAATCTCTGGTCTTCGTGTGCAGTCTTTGGGGGCCATGGAATGCTGGGGTACAGGTTCAACAGAGAACTTGGGGTGACCCCCAGGGACAGGATAATCAATGAGGGCCCCTGAGCTCCAGGACTCACCTCCCATCAGCTCAGGCAGCAAGCTGCCCATTCCTCTCACTCCCTTTTTGCCCAGTCAGCACTTCCCTGCCTCTTCACAGTAATCACCATGGACAGCTATTGACTGGTGGGGATAGGCCTGAAATCTGAAGGTGAAGATTCCCTCCTGTCTAGCTGTGCCACTCCCAATGCATCAAGGTGAAGCGCTCATCTCTTGTCCAACTCCTAAAGCACAGCGCTCCCTCACTTCTATCTCTCCTCCTTCTAAAGAGGACCTCTGAGTTCCTAGAAAGGATCACCTCCTCCAGGAAGGAGTCCCTGACTGCTCCAGCCCAGTGGCATCTTCCCCTTAAGTCTGACACCAGGTGCGGTCGGTATCTACCCTTTAAATACCGGGACTAGGCTATCTGGAAGCAGAAGTTCTCAAACTTGTGTATATCACATCATCTGGAAGGCATGTTGCAGCACAGATTTCTGGGTAAGTCCAAGATGGGGCTGGAGCATTTGCATTTCTAACAAGTCCCCAGGAGCTGCTGCTGCTGCTGCTGATCTGAAGTGATAATTACTGCTCAGTGGGCCCATGCCATTTCCTTAATGACCCAGGAAGAGCCTGTGGGGAGAAGGGACCCTATTTATCAAGAGTCTTACTGGTGCTCTTCTGCTAGAAGCGGGTGCTCAATAAGTCATTGCTCAGATAGTAACTAAAAACTTTTTTTTCTTTTCTTGTGAGTGGCAGGGAAGGGAAGAGAGAAGAGTTTAAGGTTATTGGGATGAATTTTATGAGGCTGTAAAATCTTGAAATTCATCATATAGAATGGCTCTTTCTCCTGCTGTTAAATGAGTTAATTAATACGTGAAATGTTTAGAATAATATTGGCAACATGTTAAATGCTACAGAAATGCATTTTATTATTATTGGAGGGGGAGCTTCAAATTCTGCTGGTCCCCTTGACTTTAGGAACAATCTTTGTATCAGGGCTGCCTCAGGCCTTGGACTATTTTCTCTTTTCCTGGGATGAAATATGCCCCAGGAAAATATGTCAGCAGCACCTACCTCTTGTGGGGTGAATTAAGGATGGATTTTATTTTCTTCTTTACACTTCCCTGCACTTCCCTAATTTGCTACCGCAAACATGTATTATTATTGCTACAAACGGAAAAATGTTATTTACAAAACCCTTGGCATCTGTACCACAACAGTACACAAGACACAAGTTCCATACACCAGGCTGAACAATCACTTGACCGCCAGCAGCGACGCCATTTCTTATTTACTTATTCATTTATTCACTTAAGATATTGATCGGGTATTTAACACGCATTACCCTTGTTCTAGGATTCACAGATACACAGGTAGTACACAAGAGGTTAAGGGCATGGCTTTGGCATTGGCAAGACCTGGGGTGTAACCCTGGCTTTGCCACCTGCTGGCTGGGTGTCTGGATAATGGACTCTCCCTCTGTGTGTCTCAGTGTCCTCGTCTGGCAGTGGGGATCACATGCTAACTTCCCTGCAGTGTCTCTGTGAGGATGAACTGTGGGGAAGCCCACCCAGCATGTAGCCAACACTCGCTGAATGTAAGCTGGGTCCTTGTTCTGAGAGGTGGTCCCTAGCATGATGTCGTGGTAACATCAGTGATACCAGGATACCCACGTGCATGGTTTTCTCCACTCCCACAGCATACAATTTGGTGGTGGTTTTCAACCACACCTTTGAGATGGGGACTGTAGGTCTAGAAGACCAAGGCAGTAGCTCAGGGTGTCACACAAGCCCTCGGCCTCCTGCCCTGATAGGACCTCTGTGTCACATCAGTGGGCACGCAGGGTGGCACAGCGAGGCCAACCTTCTCAGGAAATGGTTTTGCTGGTTCTGCTTTGTGTCAAGGAGTTGAGTCAATTTGGCTGCTTTTGGTGCACATTCTCCGGCTCAATTGTCCACTAAATTGAGGGAGACCTTCCTTTCTCAGGAGTGAAGGCCAGAGGAGTGATTCTAACTTAGTCCATGTGGGGGGCCATCTCACACCTGTCACTGCATGAATGAGGCCCCACGGCACTGCGTTAAGTGTGTTGAGCTGCAATAAGACCCCTTAGTTGCTGAAAGCTGCCACCTGCAAATAAATATTTCTATCCAGGGAGCCCAGTGAAGCCTGAAACATTAATGAAAACATCCTTCAACATTGCTAATATGATTAGAATAAATTGGGCAGCAATGGCATGCTAAATGAAAGAGTGGGTGCCTGGGAATGTGAGGTTGTGGGAGGTGGGCTTGCTTCAGGCAGGATGTGCCATTTTGGAGATGGTGGTGCCACTTCTCCAAGGGAGAGACTTGGTGTGTCCATTGAAGGTAGAGGGATGGGTAGAAACACAACCTCTCTGCAGGGGAGTAAGAGACCCAGTCTGTGGTCCCAGCTCCAGTACCAACCAGCTGTGAGACCTCCGTGTCACATCGCTGGGCATGTGGGAGCCCTTTCACATCTCTGAGACTCAGCACTCTCCTCTGTGAGATAAGAACAACAATGGCATCTTCACAGAGATGTTGGAAACACCAAATTAAAGTGTGTGAAAAAGTTGCTTGACGCCTGGGGAGTGTTGTATAAATGGCATTTTTACAGCATATAAAAATTTGGTGAAGCTTCATTTATGGTGGTGTTAAGGGCTAAGTCTTCCACAAATAAAACTTTCCAGATGGGTGGAACTTATGTGGGTTTTTTTGTCTCGTTCTTTTATTGAGAAGGTTTTCTACAATCTAGTCTAAGAAGGTTATAATAATAAAAGTGTAATATGCTAATTAGACCAGACAGCTGAACGACCTTCCGGATGAAGCTGGGGCTGTGAGGGCCGTCCAGGGCTTGTGAGGGCCCAGGCAAGCCACCACATCTGCGAGGCCGAGCCCCTTGCACGAATTTCGTGCATCAGGCCTCTAGTATATACATAAGGGGGTAGGGAGATGAAGTGGGGAAAGTACTGAGATAGGTGAATGGTCTTTAAGGAAGAAGTATTTGATGTTTCTGGATTGGTTGTAGGCAATAGTCCAGAAATTTCATGTGTAAGCAGAATGTGGTGGCCTATGGTGGTTGGCTATTCTTTCTATATCATTACTGAACTAGCTGCCTAATTCAACAGACATTGAGGAATTTGAGCAGTGTTTTGTTGGTTTCAGGCCATAGCTGCTAACTGATTAACTTCCCTTGCCTTCCTCCCACCCTCCAGCCTCCTGTAAATTAATTTTAGGACATCACAGAATTTTTCTCTGGTCACCTGCGTTTCTTATAAATTGGTAGTTAGATCTAGAGTCTTTATTATGTTCAATTTTATGGGCACTCCATAGGTGGTGCTGTGTTCTTCTATCAGGAGGCACGCAGTGGCTGGCTGCCTCTCTCTGTGATGGTGGCAGACAGGGATGCTCATTGCCCAGCTCTGTTAATTCATCGGCAATGGCAAATGCCACTATACCATTTCTATCGTGCCATCTTTGTTTATTAGCTAGAATTTGTCTATAAATAGATGCTTCTCTTCATCAATTCTGCAGTTACCCTGAGGGATAGCTTATTTGGGAAAAGCAAGATAAACTGTTTCCCCCTCTGCTCACCAGTTTTAAAGATAATTAGTTGGTTCATTTGCATCTTCCAATGATGATTAAATAGCTTATTTTTGATTTGGGGGAACTCATGGATTTGAACCTATTTGAAATCTTTTCATCTGTTTTAGTTATCATCATTATAAAAGTTTAAATCGCCTCCCTTTAGCCAGTGGGAGCTTCTTTGAGTTGGCTCCTGAGTCCTTTTGACATAACCCTGCACAACTTTGGTAGTTTTCTTGTATAAGTAGGATAAGATGTCCTAGACTCATCTTGTGCAATTCCCACCCCAGATCTTTAATCAAACATTTCTCCAAGGATTCTTGGTTTCTTTTAGCGAGAAGTGGGCATGAGGGGTGCTCAATATTCCACGATTAGTCCTTATTACTAGGGCTTTTCAGTCAACAGAGATGGGAAACATATATGTGTATGTATATATATTTAAGATAAAATAGACTGTGAGTTAATACTGCTGCTATCAATTCAGGTTTATAACTATAGAATTTTACTAAACCTCATTGGTCTTATATGTCTATATGCCTTTTCTCCCATACTAAAAATAACAGTTTTTAGTGTCACCAGATAAATTACTCATTTGCTTTATTGCACAATCCTATTTAATAAAAGGGTAATATGCAAATTAACCATCACTCCATCACAAAGATGGTAGCACCCATAGCCACAAGATGGCGACGCCCAGTCCTCTCAGCCCCGCTGGAGTCCCCCAGTCCCGGGGGGGCGGGGGGGGGGCGGCCACTGAGAGTGGGCAGCATGAGCGGCCTGGCGAAATGCTTGCTTTGTTGCTGCGGCTACGAGGCAAGCGTTCTGCACCCGGCCACGGATGGGACTCTGGGCTATGGCGAGCCTCTGGGAAGCGGGCGTGGAGTGGCCAGGCCCTGCATAGAGCTATTGGCACATGGATTTGTGCACAGGGCCACCAGTATACACATAATAGTCTAAGGATAACAATACAAATACCACCATGACCATTATGAGTTAAACATTGAATATGGGTTAAGAATTATTGCAGTGCTTTTGTCCTTAAGATACATTCCACTAGGGATGGATGTAGGTCAAATTGCCGTGTTTAAAAATTTCATGGAATAATCTCTCTCTCTGTGGTTATGCTACCAACTGAGTTCAGAGTTAAGCTCACTTATTTCATTTTGCTTTTTAAGGGATTACTTTTTACAAAATTTAATTTTGTTTGATAATTATGTAAAGCATGTACATGGCTCCAAAATTAAATCTATGAAGCAAGGCATATTTAAAGAAACCTGTGATTTAGTTTTAATAGAAGCAAAAATGTTTTATATATTTATAAATTTCCCTTTTGTAGATAATTGGTTGCATACTATACATTTTCTCTGCCTTGCCTTTGCACTTAATAGGTTCTACAGATTTCTCTATAGTTGTATATATATTTATTACTCTTTCCTTTTTATATATGATAACATTTCTCGTGAGTATCACTTTGGTTGTCTATAGCTACCTACCTTCTACCTTAAAGTGTTGAGATCTCCCAGCTTACAGGAACTGTGTGTTAACTAAGAGTTAACGGCCTCTGAGTTAGGACCCATGTTGCTCTGCAGTAAGGAATGGCTCTGGTCTTTCTGGTAGGTATCATGACTACTGAGCCCGTAGTACATGTGTTGCTCAGTAAAAAATAGTTGAATCAAACTGCTTCAAAATGTTTTAGACATGTTTACAATGATCAGAACAGTCACTGTAATGATAAAAAATTATATTCACATCAGACCTATCCATGGCATTTGGTCTCTTTGACTGGTAAAGACGTTGGTGTCTGGAATACGTTATTTTGCTATTAGAATTTCTTCTAAAAAGCCTGTCCTTTCAGGAGATCATGCAGGCTGGGGGATAAAAAATATATAATTTGGCAGGATTCATCTCAATGAGAAGTTGTTCATTAGCTTTCTTCCTTAGCATTATTGAATTGATTGATCTATTCATGTGTTCTCTTAATTTATAAAACAAACCATTTCCTGTGCATCTACTACATCCAGACACGATGTTGAACATTGGAACTGAGGGAGTGTCCCCTCTTTTCTGAGGCCAGGGGCATCTTTCCTTGTCTTCCTGGAATATTCCCACGTGACCTGTCCAGTCTTGGGCCCAGATGATGATTTCTCCTTCCCTAAAAGTATGTTGAAACCCAGGCAGGTGGCGAGGGCTGGCTAGTGCCTGCCAACACCTGTTCAGATGTAAGGAAAACATTGGGTGGCTTCAGCTGTGTGTGCTGTTATCCTGCTGGAAGTATCTGTTTATTTAAATCTTGAACAGACTCGGGTCAAATATATTCAGGTCTTCATTAAGATACTTGGGTATTTTTAACCCAATAAAATACTTGGGTATTTCATTGATGCCATTCTTCATCAATGAAAACCTTTATTAGTTAAGCATTAATAATGTAGTTGTTTTGCCCTAGCTGGTTTGGCTCAGTGGATAGAGTGTCGGCCTGTGGACTGAAGAGTCCCAGGTTTGGTTCCAGTCTGGGGCACATGCCAGGGTTGGGGGCATGATCCCAGTAGGGGGTGTGCAGGAGGCAGCCAATCAATGATTCTCTCTCATCATTGATGTTTCTAGCTCCCTCTCCCTTCCTCTCTGAAATTAATAAAAATATATTTTAAAAAAATAATGTAGTTATTTTTAGCATGAAAGTAATGGGCCCTTTTCTAAATATAACATTGTCTCTGTTTTCTCACAGCTGACGGCCGTCAATTCTGGGACACAGTTAGTCTTGTCCTCTGTAGAACCTACTCTTTTTTTCAACAAAATATGAAGGGGTTAGGAATAGTGCTTGCTCTTATTGTGCTGTAGTCTTCTACAAAAAACAATTTTCTTGTAAAGGCTGTTACAGATTGCTCCACACACACCTTCAGCCTCTTATTAAATTGCCCTTTGGGTTTACTGCGAGGATAGTGCCAAAGAGATAATGTGAAGACCAGCAGGAGGCAAAGCACACTAGGAGAGGTGAAAGGCAGGAATCTCAGAAAGTACACACAGGCCTGCGCCTGCACACGTTTTCACCCGTATACTCACATAACACACGGATGCACTCACATAACACACACTTGTGTGTGCACACATATACATATATTGTACATGCACATCCTTTACACACATGCACACCAACTTGTACATGCACACGTTCATGTCTGCTCATTTACACATTCACCTATCTTACCTTATAATAGACAAATATGCAAATTGACCGCACCTTCGCTACGCCCAAGCCACGCCCACCAACCAAGCCACGCCCATCAACCACGCCCACCAGGAAACCGTTGCAGGGAAGCTGGGGTGTGGCGGAGCCCAAGGCCGGGGAAGCCGCCCGAAGCTTTCCCGGCCTTGGGCGCCAGCGGGGGCAGGGACGCTGGGTGCGGCCAAGCCCAAGGCCACCGCCCAGGGCCAAGCCCGGACCCTGAAAGAAGGCAGAAGGCGGTGGCCACAGCCAAGGCCTGGGTCCCCGGTGCCGGCAGAAAACTGGTGCAGGCAGCCAGGTGAATGAAGGTCTATTGCACGAATCTTCGTGCAAACGGGCTACTAGTCTACTAATAATTGTATACACAGATTTGGCAGGTGGTGAGGACTGGCTAGTGTCTGCCAACACCTGTTCAGATGTAAGGAAAACACTGGATGCCCACTCACATCCACACTCTCCCACATAAATACTCTAAAACACACACTCATATATACATGCACACACTCCCACCCAGGTTCAGGTAACACATACTCTTATGCCATTCTTCATCAATCTGGAAGGTTGGAATGGTCATTTAAGATGAAAGCTGTTCTCTTTCTCCAATGCTACTCTCTCCACTGTGTTCAGAAGTAAGACATCTGGATAGAAAGTCACCTATTGGCACTAGCTTTATCCTGAGTTTCCTACTGGGCAGCAGGCTCTCTAACACACGTGCACACACAATGCACAATGACTCAAACCCAAGAGATTGTTTTGTGTGTGTGTGTGTGTATGAGGAGGGCATGGGGGGGGGGGTGGTTGCAGCAAACTCTTGTCTCAGAACCAATGTCTGAGAATCAAGGGGGCAAGTGTTATACTTTCTGCTCCCCAGCTGGGGAAAGAGGGGCAGAAGGAAGGTCTGCAACTTGCCCAAGGTCATCCAGTGAGGTCACAAGCAGCTGACACAGCCCAGAAGCCAACTCCCCCGAAACCATGCCAGTCAGGCTTTGAGGATGTTACTTGCTTGACACTCCCAGGAAAAAATGCTTGTTTTTGATTTCTAAACACTCTCAACTGTTAATGAATCCTTTAATCAAACTCATTAGTTGTGTTTTTCATTATCTAAAATGACCCCTGGAATAAGGCCCCCTCCATTGTTTAGAGAAAGGAGCTGTATAGTTTGCATCTCATTTATCAAACTTTTATAAAGTAGCAATTATGTGCATGCTTCATGAGCCAGGCACGCTCTGAAATTGCTGGGAATGTAATTTTTCTGGGCACTATTTCATTGCTGCCTCTCCGAGTGACAGAAAACGGAGCTGATAGTACAAGTGAGACTGTCTTCAAAGAGGAAATTAAAGGCCTGATTGCTTAACGCAGGTCCTCTCTCTGGAAGATGAGATTTTATACTGAGGTTGTTTTTGTTGTTGTTCTGGACGAAAGGGGTCTAAAATCCAGACCCTCACACCCTGGCATGACCCTCCCTAGCTCCCCGCAACCCCAACTTTGTGTCAGGTCTTAACCAGGTACTCATGAACCCATGAACCAAGGCCAAATCAGGCCTGCCCTGCCTCCACCCCTCTTTCCAGCCTCTCCTCACGTGTTTCAAAGGAGCTGGAGAGATGAGGTTTCTTTTTATTGAGAATCATTTTGCATTTCTCTGAGCCCCTGTGTCAGACCCCTGCCAACTACTGTTCTGTTAACTTTGTTAACCCATTTCCTTTCTTTCTTCTGACGAGTAGCTCTCAATGCCTGGTCCCTTCTGCCAGCAGCATCAGCAGTACCTGGGACCTTTTCAAAATGCAGGTTCTCAGGCCCCAGCCCAAACACACTGAATCAGAATCCCTGGGGTGTGGGGTCCGGAGATCTGTGTTTAACACCCCCCCCCCTCCTTTCAGGGGATTCTGAGGCTCCCTGCTCTGGAAAAGAGGGTTGGTGCAGAAGAAGAGATACCTGTCAGCCCAGTGGGCATTTTTAGAACTGACCTCAGCTCAGTGAAGAAGGAAAAAACTGTGTTGTGAGCAGCCACAGCCTTCCTGGGCAGGAGAGAAAAAAAATTGACAACCTGGATTATGCCGGGACACCAGGTGGGGGGCAGTGACACAGAGGGGCAGTCAAGGGTCCCGCCTGCTTCACTATGAGAGGGGTTTGCTGAGAGCAATGCCAAACTCAGCGGCTCTCAAATTTCCTCACGTGTTGAAACCACCTGGGGCCCTTAAAAAATGATTGACGCCTGACTCCCACCTCCAGGCATTCAGATTTAATTGATAAGGGGTGCGACCTGGGCTTCGGGAGATTTTAAAACTCCCCGAGTGATCCTAATGTGCAGCAAAGCTTGGGAGCCAGTGGGTTAGCCCTAAGGCAGGAGGTTCTAATGGTGGGGGTTCAGAAGGTAGGGAGTGGATGTGGGAGGCAGCTGACTTTCTTGTGCCTCTGCGATTACAATGTTGAGGAGGTCACCTACTCAGCCTGTGGGAAAGCTGGTCTGGGTGGGCCGAGCTGCCTAACACACGTGCACACACAATGCACACATGGAGGAGGGTCTAGAAAAATCACGACTTTTCTGAGGCAGAAAACACACTGCTGTCTCCTGATTCATTAGGTTGTAGAGGTGCCAAGCCCAGCCTGGGCAGAGCCCCTTGGCAGCACACCCTGTACCCCCGATAACAGAACAGCTACAGTGTCCCCAGGTATCCCCAAATACCTGTGTTCCTTGTCTGCCATGCCCGTGGAGGTGGAATCTTGAGTAGGATGAAAGTTCTGAGGTCCCGGGGGGTCTGGGCGGGGGGAGGGGGGGGACTCTCTGCTGTTTCACTTCCCCCAGGAGCTCTGGACCTCTCATCGCAGACCCGAGGATGATACAGCCCCTCCTGTCTGCTGTCTGCATGAGGACAAGGTTCATGGAATCTGTGGTTCCCCCACACCTGTGCATGTCCCTTGCTTCAGAGTGGGCTTCCTGGGAAGCCCATCCCACTAGGGCCTGGGTGTGGGATGCTCACCTGACTGCACTGGGAACGCCTGGAGAGTTAAAATGCTCATGCCCGAGGCCTGCCCCAGAGATCCTGTTGTCATGGGCCTGATGTGGTCTGGGTCCTGGATTTGAAAACTCCCTAGATGTGCAGTCAAGGGGAGGATACATAATGACTTCCCTAGAGCGCTCTATGATCGTATCTGAACCAGGGCCTGAGGAGTCCTAGCCCAGAGGGGCAGGTAAGGGCACTTGGGGGCTCTGAGGCGGGCCAGAGGGAGGTGTATGGTAAGAGAGGACCCCCACCCCAACTCCAAAAGCAGTCACCTCCTCTGCGGTCCCAGAAGGCCAGCCTTGGCTGAGGCATCTAAGGCTGGTCTGGTGCCCAACTCCCTGCCCACACTCACATTCTCAGCTGCCACGATTTGTCTTCCCAGCAGCCTCAGCAGCCAGCTTTTCACCAGCACTGATCCTGGAGGGTGGGAGGTGCCTACACCTACGTCCCCCAGAGTTCCCATGGCCTTGCCAATGTCCTCTTCCCAGCTGCCTCGCCTCACCCCTCCCGGGGGAGCGAGGTGCTGCTTCCTTGTTCCTGGGCTTCAGACTTAACCACGATGCGTCGTTTATAGTTCTAGAAGAACTGAGCTTGCTTAGACCAGATGGCCAAAAGCCATGACGGGACATGAGGAAGGGCAGTGTTTCCAGTAGTAAAATGACTTGGATTAGACCAGCACCCTGTGATACCACAAGTAGTTTGCAGGGGGTGGTGGTCTAGGGCAGCTTAAAATTAGAACTATTGTTAAGCAAGGAAAAGCTTGGGGAAATTTTTCAGCGTTGGACATCGGATATACAGCAGGTGTCAAGCAAACCGGGCATAGAGAGAGAGAGAGCATTTCACCAAGTTAGCATGAGTTCAACTTACTGCTTCTCTCCCATCTACCAACTTCCCAGCATAACCACAGCGCTGCCTAAAACACCTATGTTATCATGGGAGGGGGGTTGGGGAGTAGGGGGAGAAGAGGGAACATCAGGGGGCCTTGGCTACATTACTTTGCCTTAGAATGAAAGTTCCCTCCTGTCCCTAGGTGAGGCTCAAAGGTTGCGCATGTTCTAATCTTTAAAATTCCAAAGAGGTCATGTCTACAGGCCTTGGTGCCCACAAGCCAAACGTGTCCATATGAGCTAGAAGGCATGCCCCGGGTGTCTGGCTCATCCTGACAGGCCCAGAACCTGGCCGAGGGCCTGGCGCCCAGTAGACACTCAGTAAACACTTTTGAGGAGTGACGGAGGGAGCTCCAGCCGTGCGGGAACAGTAGCACAATGGGCAAGGCCATTTGGTCCCACAATTATTGGGTGATGACCTTGTGCCAGGTACTGGGCTATGACAGTCAACAAACACAGACATGCCCATGCCTTCAGGCACTGAGCCCAGCGGGGAAGGCAGGCAGGTGGCAATCACCACACAGTGTAGTTTTTTTTGAGGTGCAGTCAGTCTAATGTGCTACCGGAAGGGGGTTTGAGGGAAGGCCCCTGAGGACATGACATTTGCAAGGAGATAGGCAGCGGGAATGAACTGGGTCAGAGCTTTCCCTGCAGAGGGTACAGTTCCCGTGAAGGCCCCAAGGTGGGAAGAAGTATGGCTCATTTCAATTCCTTGTGGCCAGAGCACAGACCGTGGAGGAGAGAGCGAGGTGGGGAGCGGTTAGAAGGTGGGGGCCGTACCTTGAATGATCTTGAAGGCCATGGGTTAGGAGGTTGGCCTTTATCCCGGAAACCACAGCAGCCAGGTCTGTGGGTGAGGTGTTCTGTGCGGGGCTGGACTGTTTGCTCCAACTGCAGTCCCTCCTTCTCCTTGTACATGGGGCCTGAGAGCTGATTCGTGAAAATGCGAGTCTTAGGTCCTCTCAAGTTTTAGAACCATTGACTTAATAAACGTGAGGTTGCAGAGTTCACTTAATTCCTCTTAGGCTCCATCCAAGAAGTGACTGAAGAGTGGCACACCCACGTCCAGGTGGGTGGGGGTGTGACCTCCTGGACAGAGCTGAGGGCAATTCTCTAGGGCCGTGGTCGGCAAACTGCGGCTCTCGAACCACATGTGGCTCTTTGGCCCCTTGAGTGTGGCTCTTCCACAAAATACCATGGCCTGGGTGAGTCTATTTTGAAGAAGTGGCGTTAGAAGAAGTTTAAGTTTAAAAAATTTGGCTCTCAAAAGAAATTTCAATCGTTGTACTGTTGATATTTGGCTCTGTTGACTACTGAGTTTACCGACCACTGCTCTAGGGGAAGGGACAGCGGGAGCCACCAGCAGCCCACACTCACTGCGGCTGGGGGCTGGGTGCATCCTCTCACCTCCTGGAGCTAATTCAGCCCCATTTTACGGAGCCAGGTGGAACACCTCTGTCTAAGAAAGGAGAGACCCCTTCCTCCGTGTGACCGCACCTGTCACTCAGGGCAGTATGGGGTGGGAGCTGTCCCCCAAAGGAAGGCTCCTTCGGCATTCCTGAGAACTGTCCTGGGGCTGCTCAGGATCTGGGTTTCTCAGGGAAGAATTCCAGCCCCTCAGGAAAGGCGATTCTCTCGGGGGTGGGGGGTGAGGGGTTCCCAGCATGCAATACACACAGGCAGGCCCCCATGGCTCTGCCCAGGGCCCGGGAAAGACCAGGATCAGGAGGCAGGACCTTCGCCCTCTTGTTAACCCCCTGGATGAGACCTTGGTCACTGCACGCGCTGGCCTGTCTCCTCGCTTGTTGACCTCACTTTTCATATTATGCACCGTTTTGGGTTGGTTGTGGGTGTGTTTGCAGGATCAGTGTATTTCTGGGCTCCGCTGAAACGAGTCCCTGGTCGGTTAGGTGCGCAGCCGTGGCTGAGGGAGAGGTTCACGCCTAAAAATTATATCCTGGTGGGAGGGTCTTGAAGTCTCTTCCAGCTCCGGCCTCGGAGAACTCTCCATGGAACTTCCCCTGCCTTGGCCCAAACCCATTCTGCTTCCCTCTTTCAGCACCTGAAGCGTTTTCTTTCTTTCTTTTTTTTTTTTCTTTCCTATTCAAGCTTGTATTTCAGTTTTTATTTTGACATATCATTGGACCTTTCTACTGTTGTGTAACTCTTTCATTTCTCCACTCACCTCCTCAAGTAGATTATAAGCTCCTCCAAGGCAAGGTCCCTGGTCGCCCCACATTCCCCTGAGAGCGTCCTACACAGACGGTCCACCCTACAGGCCTGTTGAAAAGGATGCGCACAGACCGCTTCGGCCTGATTTTGCTTTGTCTGACTGCGGTTCACTGGAAAGCCCTTGGCACCCCTTTGGTTCTGGCCTGAAAACTTGATTTATAATTTAAACAATTACGACCCATGCTGTAAGTAGCCACTAAGATCCCCTCCACCGGGTACAGATGCCCATCCCCCAGCACCAACTGCCCATGGTTCATACCCCTGTGCTCCAGAGACTCGCCCACCAGCCTACACCAGGGCTGTCCATCAAAGACTGAGTCTAGTTGGGAGTCTGGTTGAGCCTCAAGGAGGAACCAACTCTCTGGTGCAACTTGTGCTCCAGAGCTCCCCAGGGATCAGGCTGAAGCCAGTCTCCCCGAGACCACAGCTCGCCCAGTGCTTCCCTGACCCGTGTGCTTCTCTCACTCCCCCTCCCCTGAGATCACAGCTTCAGGAAAGACCCATCCGGGCTCTGCCTCTGGGGAGCAGGATCCAAGACAACAATCATGTTTGCATTTTGTTCTCCTTTGACTCTTAATTTATTCCATTTCAGGGGGGAAAAAGCGGGGCGGGGGGGGGGGGGGGGGGCAGTGCCTATTCTGCCTATTCCACCAGTTCTGGGGTAGGATCTGTGGAAGATTTAATAACAAAGGCTCTGTCAGTCCACATATGAGCCTCGCCAGCAGCATCTCATTTTAGACATCTTGTGTCACAGTCTCCCTTACTTCTGGAGATGACCCAGGAAGTTCAGTATTTCGGTCTCTTCCAACCTGAACCTCCCAGGTAGCTTCCGCGATGTAGCATTAGCTCCCAAGTTCGTTGCTGGACCTTAGGTTACCATAGCTATTTCCCTAAGTGTGGTCATTGTTGTATATTTTCTGAGTTACAAATTAGCACTCATGGGAAAAACTGGGCAGAACAGTTTAAATTGGGAATTTGGGGCAGATCCATAAGCCAATGATCAGGCAGGTTCAGGGGGTGGGCGGGATCCCCTAAAGAAGTGATGGGTATCTAGCACAGGGGCCGGTGCATGGGCTGATTTCTGGGGGAGCAGAGTTTTTTGTGTCTCTCTGATCTGAAGGATTTGGAACCAGAGGGCCTGGATTGAAGTTACAGGCTAGAAAAGAAGTGGGTTTGGAGCAGGCATGGGGGTGAGGGCGTAGGAATCACTCTCAAGGAGGCTGGGTTATCAGCTATGTCAGTGGTAGGCAAACTCATTAGTCAACAGAGCCAAGTATCAACAGTACAATGATTGAAATTTCTTTTGAGAGCCAAATTTTTTAAACTTAAACTTCTTCTAACGCCACTTCTTCAAAGTAGACTTGCCCAGGCTGTGGTATTTTGTGGAAGAGCCACACTCAAGGGGCCAAAGAGCCGCATGTGGCTCGCCAGCCACGGTTTGCCAACCACTGAGCTATATGATCAGGGCTAATTATTTTACCTCTTCGAGCCTCAGTTTTCTCATCTGTAACAATAGGCATGATAGTAGTACCTATTAGCAGGTAGTTAGGAAGATACAATATCATAATGTATGCAAATGTCTCAGCACTGAGCCTGGCCCAGCAAGCATCTAATGAATGCTTATCATTATTATAAGGCCCACCCATGTATGTCAAACAGTCTGTCAGCTCTGCCGCTAGAGGACTCTGAGAGCTTTGTTTACCGCCCACTTCTTATCATGGTCTAGCATGAGGACTGTACATGGAAACCTCAGATCCTGGGAAAAATCTCACATCCTATCCATCAGACCACTAACGTCAGCCTTCCCAAGGACCGATATGGCTTAGAAACTGTAACCAGACAATCAATCGGTCTGGGCTGCCTGTTACTGCTTGAGTCAATTTAGCAGAGACAGGGTTGAATCATATATGAGCATTTATGCCAATAATGCCAGCAGTCTGGGAGAGCAGCAGGTCATCCATGAGAAAATCTGCTCTGCCCCCCACCATAAGCCAGCTGCTTATATTGGGTAGAAGGACAAAGATTACAGGGGGAAGTAGGCAAAAGGAACAAAAATGGGCATGCAAAATGGGCTTCTTACCGGTAATGGGGGCTGAGGAGGGTGAGGGGTTGCAAAGGCCTGGGGTATGCAAAGGGCTGGTGGCTCTGGTTTCTGCAACAAGGTTGCTCATCTTTCCACGATACTAGGCAGCTCTCAGATGTGGAGCTCACCACATTTCCAGGTGAGCTCCCAGGTCCCGCATGCAACTCCCAGCCAGGTTAGAATGTGTTTTCTTTAATCAGAACAAAACAATCCCAGTTAACAGAGCATGATTAATATTACTTATAATTATAGCTGGTTCCCAATATTCTATTTCTGCCCCTAACAAAACTACAACTAGGGCTGGAGAGAGATGCGGAGCACCCCCATCCTAACTCAGGACCATGGACCTAGGGGCAGTCAGGTTGAGCAGGTGGAGAGGGCTAGGGAAGGAGAGAGGATTGGCAGCCAGGTATGTGGAAAACAATGGCGCACACAGGTCTGGGTCCAGCCAGCTCTGTCTCACAGTAGCTGTGTGAACTCGGACAACTCACCAAACTTTCCTGAGCCTCAGTTTTCTACTGTAAGGTGGGTACTTTCTACCCTGGAGTAAGAATCTGTGCTAATGCATGTAAGATGCCTGATGCCTGGCAGGTTCTTAGGAGACAGTCAGTGCTATATTTCTGGGTCAAACTTCTGAGCTGGTTTTGTCTGCAGCCACACCCTCCCTGTCCTGCCCTTTACACTGTTGACAAAGCTCTGATTCTTAATGGCAGGGCTACAAGGTTCCCTCTATCATGAGTTGGAGGACCAGGCCCCAACTTACAGAGAATGGTGCTTGTTTTGGTGTCTCTGAAGCTTGTTCAGCTTCTGTGACCCAGTGCTCTGAGGTTCACATTGCTGAGAGTCCTCGGATTCCCCTACAGTCGGCCCAGGAGACCAGCAGGGTGGAATGTGGGCAGACATTCAGCCCCTCGCTCCTGCCCTGAGGTCTGCAACAGCTGCTTTCCCATTAAGCTTCCCAGTTCAGACGAGGCCACTGACCCTCCGTTCACCGAAATAAATGCACTCCTTCAGGAATTTCACCCTGGCCCCACATGGCTTCCCTTGGGGCTTTTGAGTTTCAGAGACATTCTGTGACCACGCACTGGCAGCATTGGGTATGGGAGTGGCTGTGGCCTCAGAGCCCCAACGCCAGGAGGGCACGTGCGTTTCCACGAACTATGGCGAGTGTGGGTGAAGCTTCCTCATCTGAGAGTGGTTACCCTCTGAGGCTTGTCACGACTTTGTTCTCTTTAACCTTCTTTTTCACACTCAGTACTGGAGGCCCTTCTCCCTGATGTGAGATGCTCCACCCCGAGGGTTGGAAACTATGGCCGGTGGGTTTGTTAATGGGGAAAAAAAAACACATTGAAACCTGTAAAGAATTTTAGTGAGTTTATTTGAGCCAAACTGTCGACATATGCCAGGAAGCAGAACCTCAATGAATTGAGATAATGCTCCAAAGAAATGGTGGGTTACATCTGTATTTATACATTGCCATCAAAGGAGGGACATAGGTGGGTTACATGAAATTCATTGGTGACGGATTAAGGACGTGGGATAAAGTCAAACGGTGGGAAACCCCTGGGATTGGATAAAAAGTAAAATGATGGACACATACTTAGGTGGGTACAGGAACAATTAACATGATAATGAAGGAATTTGAGGCATCTGTCCTGGCGCCCACCACATTTGGTTGTGCCCCAGGGGCTCCAGCGAAAGAGGAAGTTACAAGTTACCCAGACATCTCACAGATATGTTATCTTAGAGGCAAAAAAGGCAAATGGGCTCAGGAAAGATCTAAGTTGATCTTTGCCAGGGAAAATATCAGCCTAGGAATGACTGCCCACTATAACCTGTTTGTAGTTAAATATTTAATTTTCAGACCATCTTTTGTGGTTATTTTAGGTCTCTGAGTTTTCAAGACTGCCACAGGCCTCCCCTGAGCTTGTCAGGTTAGCAGGTGGCTTCTTTCGTTCACAGGTTAAATGTGGCCCACCACCTGTCTTTGCCAATAGAGGTTTACTAGAACACAGTCCTGCACATATGTTTACGTAATGCCCCGAGTAGCTGCAACAGTGACCATGTGGCCTGCAAAACCTAAAACATTTACTGACCAGCTCTTTACAGAAAAGGTTTGCCTATCTCTTCCCTGTACCTTCTAGGCAGATTTGGTGCCAGACCGCACGCTGGGACTTGGCTAGAAAAGGGGTTTGGTTCAGGGAGAGGTTGGGCCGGAGCTTCCCTCTGACAGGAAGCCCCTTCTCCGGGGAAATACTGTGGACATATGGCAGAGGGACATCTGAGGCTGAGAACCCAGGGTGCCCAAGGCATGCTCTGCAGACCCCTAGTCCTGCAACAAGGTCCCCGATAAAGGGGTTAGAAGTCAAAGATGTTTGAGAAACACATTCCTTAACCCTCCTCTTAAAAAGTCACAAGGTAAATTAGTATATTAAAGGCTCTGAGAAGTCCTGTGGGTAGCAAACTGAAACAGGAACTTTTGGGGGTGAAAAAGACAGGTTTTAGGAAATTTTAGAAATTAAGGGGACCATGGAAAGAAGCACAGGGCTGCAGAGCAGCAGAAGGTATATTTCCATAGAATAGGGAAGCTGAAAAGCTGCAACAGGTACATTTCCATAGAATGAGGGAGCTGGGAACAGCAAAAGGTCCATATTTACAAAATAAAGGGAAGGAAGCCCTTCATCCAGAAGGAGAAGAAAAAAGCCCAAAGGGAATAGGAAAACAATAAGGAAGGAGGGGGGAGAACCTCACAGGTCCCATGTGAGGTTCGACCTTTGAGCCCAGGAGTTACTATAGTAACCAGTCTAAGGGAATAGTGACCAATCAGAGGGGATATCAAGGCCCCAGGATCTGCAGCCTTTATAAGCCATAGGGAACAGGAACTCAGTGGGACCCTTTTCCCCCTCCCCACGTGGGAGTCTGTTCTGTGGGACTCTTTCCTTCTCCCCATGTGGGAGTCTGTACTTGTTCTTCAGTAAATCTCCACCTTTGCTATACTACCCTCTTTCCATGGATTCATTCTTTGACTCCGGCAAACAAAGAACCCGGGTTCCAGTCCAAAAATTCCGTATCAAAACCTAAGTACTGTCTCTACTGGAAATGGATCACAGAATGTTTTTTATATTTGTATCCCAATCATAGCCTACAAAACCTCCAAAAATATCTGGGAAGCAATGCGGAAAGGGCAATGAAGCATCCCAGCTCAGACAAGGCCACTGATCCTAATTTCACTGACATAAGTGCACTTGACATAAATGGATTTAAGACGCTATTTATTTGTTAGTTCTAGAGGACTCTCGCCTAGTTTTATTTTTATTTATTTATATATTTTATTGATTTTTTACAGAGAGGAAGAGAGAGGGATAGAGAGTTAGAAACATCGATGAGAGAGAAACATCGATCAGCTGCCTCCTGCACACCCCCTACTGGGGATGTGCCCACAACCAAGGTACATGCCCTTGACTGGAATCGAACCTGGGACCCTTGAGTCCACAGGCTGACGCTCTATCCACTGAGCCAAACGGGCTTCGGCAGACTCTCGCCTAGTTTTAGAAAAGGGCAGGGACCCTGGGTACAGCCTTTCCCTGTACTAAACCTCCTTCGTGGGTGTTGCAGAATCTGGGTGCTGAGGGTTCTCTTTCCTTCACTTGATGACTCTGGGCCAGTGAGATGTATGTTGTGCAGGAGTCAGGGAGTGGCCTCCACACCAGCGTTAGTGACAGTGAGGGTGGATGGTAGAGGTCATTTTGTGTCTGAGGTCATAGGGGGCCTTGTTGCTCTTCATCTCCCCTGAACTGTGCTGATGTTGGCACCAGCCACAGGGGAAGAGACGCCTCTGTGGGGTCACCTCGTTCTCCAGGGCCCGGAGAAGGAAGGGCTTCTTGAGGGCAGGCAGCCCCATGAGAGAGACCCCTGAGCATGGTCTGGGCTGTGCATGTGCCCAGGCCCTTCTTGCCAGGCACCCCCGTCCCCCTCACATTCTGGCAGGAGCGACTGGGAAATGAGGAAGGATATACACCTCTAAGGGGCACTTCTGGTTGGAGTTGGGGGTTGGCCATTCCTATTTTGGGCCAAGGATACAGAGAGTCCCTCATGGCGCTTACTGTCTAGTGGGGGAAGGAGCCTGAGAAGCCAGCATAACACTCCATCGTGGCTGCCAAGCCCTGGTGTGTGACGCTGGCCTGGACGTCTCTGAGGTCCTCCAGCCAAGGAGACGCCAGGCACAGCCACAGGACAGACGGGCCGAGATGGAAAAGTGACGGGAGCATATTGAGACCTGTAAGCAAGGGAGAGAGAAGGAATTTTGGTTCACTTCACCACTGTGGGCCCAGGCCTTGTCTCTCATATCAGCTACAAGATACAGGTTGATACAATGGAGAACATGCCAACACGCACATCTGCAAAGAATGAAACCCACTGAGAAAATGAACAGAACATCTAGCAAGGAGTTTTTTTTAAAAAAAATTTAACAAAGCAGCCATGAGAATCCATTTAATCTGGATCAGAACAGCAAGATGTTTAAAAAGGAAAATAATGAAGCGATGGGAAGGCTGTGGGAGGTGAGGCCTGTCCCACCTCACCGATAAGAATCAACATTGCTGTGACGTTTCTGTATGCCCTAAGAGCCTTCAAATGGTGCTACCCTTTGACCAGAAGGCTTTGTTTCTAGAAATATGTCTAAGGGAATGATCAAAAGCGAACAAGAAAATGACTTATGAACAAAGATGTTCACACAATACAATTTATAATATAAAAATATTGGAAGCCTTTTAGATGTTCAACAGCAGGGGAAGGATTAAGTAGATCTTCGCTTGTACACAATGGGATATTTTACAGACCAGAAAAATGATGCTTCCAAATAATTTTTTTTCACGTTTTCATTATTTATTAAATTATATACAACAGCCATCATTCCTTTTTTATCCTCACCTGAGGACATTTTCATTGATTTTGAGAGAGAGGGAGAGAGAAGAGAAGAGAGGAAACATTGATCAGTTGCTTCCTGCATGCACCAGAAACAAACCCACAACTGAGGCATGTGTCCTGACAGGGAATTGAACTCACGACCTTTCAGTATACAGGATGATACTCCTACCCACTGAGCTACACTGGCCAGAGCCAAAACAACTATCATCCTTAAAATGCCCAAGCACCCAGCTGGTCCTCTCACTCCCAAGGTCACACCCTCCTTAGCCTGTCCCCCACCTGCTCTCCCACTTCCCCTGACAAGCCCAAGGACAGTCCTGGAGGAGGCTGGGGCAGAGCTGGAGGTGGGAAGGGATAGCATTGGATAGACAGCTAGTTTGGATCGGGGAAGAGATAAAGAGGGCTAGGTTCGTAGAGACCTTTCTTAACACCAAATAGCCAGCCCTGTTCCCAGCCCCTTTCAAGTCATTTTCCATAGCTCAGCTTCTCTCCGCCCTGCACCCACTACCAAATGGTGTGGCCCTTACACCATCCTTGCTCCTCCACATCCATCCCTGGCCCCAACCCGCCACCTGAGTCTCCCTCTAGTGGGGATCCCAGGACCCATGGGCCCCACAGAGCTCCCAGAGATGAAGTGCAGAGAACCCGGGGAAGGGCCGTTATGAACCGGAACCTCGCAGCGGTGAGACAGGTGTGGCCTGGGAGACAGCATGGTGATGGTAAAGAGTTTTCTCTCCAGGCCCACAGTTTCTAAGGTCCCCTTTCCCAGCATCCCACCAAGAATCCCAGGGGAATGTTCTTGGCTCCCCCGGACAGGGCTCTCCAGCTTCACGCTCTTGGCTGCTTCTCCAATCAGCTCCCGGAAACTCCCAAACTCCAGCTTAGAGTCATGACAGCTGCCAGGCTGGTGCTGCTCTCTTCCCGCCCATGTGCTCGGCAGGAGGTGGGGCAGCAGCTGGATCCCAGAGCCCAGAGTTGGTCAGCTTCTCCTTCCACCCTTCGCGGAGCACTGGTGGAGGTTCCTGATGAGGACCTCAGTGGCCCGCTCCATGTCACCGAATTCCTGGGCGTCCTCGGCATGGGCTGACCGACACTCTCCCAGGTGCCTGGTGTGCTTGGCCCTTTGGTGAGAGTGTGTCGTCCTGCAGCCTGCCCCGGGGAAGCTGATTGGCTTATGATCTGCTTGCAGACTGGCTGCTGAGATAGGACAGGTGGAGCCAGCTCACCCGAGCTCAGCTCTTATACCTCCAAAGATGTTTTCAATGACACAAAATTCTTTTTGATATAGCATTAAATTAAAATGCAAAACTGCAGAGATTTATCTAAATAATTTATATATATATATATATATATATATATATATATATATATGTATAACATGATAGATAGAAAATGTTAAAAGTACATATTTATCAATGGTGAGATTATGTGTAATTTAAAATTTTTCCTTTTACGTATTTCCCAGATTTTCTGCAATGATCACATTTTATGTTTATAACTAGAATATTTGAGCAAATTCTTTAGCAGTTCCATGATGCGAGAGGCCATGGGCCTGGAGCAATCGGATGTTTCCTAGAAGACCTGAGTTGAAAAAGGCCCTGTAGAAAGTGACCAGTGTTGTTACAAGAGGTTGACCAGGTGGGTCCTATTCTCTCCACTGGACAGCCGGGGAGCCTGAGACCTGGGCCTTACTCAAGGTCACTCACCAGCATTAGTAGTCCGGAAGAGAACCCAGTTCCCGATTCCGGGCACGTGGGTTTTTCATTAGGCCCAGCTGCCTGGTGATGGGAGGAGCCTGTGGGCATCTGCTCATTAGCTCTCAGCCCTCGCCCTCCGATTGTTTATCTGGAGTGACTGCAGAAGCAGGCCTGGGACGCCTGCCCCTGGCCCGGCTGCCTGGCTTGCATGCATCTCCCGGTAGGTCTTAGCAGCCATTGCTCCAAATCACGGGGCCTGCTGCTCAGGGCTGGCAGTGTTTGGGAGCACACTGCTCCCAGGTCCACTAAATCACTCCCAATGCAGCAAGCACAGCAGGTACTGTCAGCTCTCATCAGCAGGGTCTTGTGCTGGGGGGACTCGGCAGGTGGGGGACTCTGCAGGTGGGTGCCTCCCAGAAGTAGCTGTTTGTTTGAGCAACACTTGATCAGGACGTGCATTCTGGGTTGTTTGCAGGTTTCCTGGGGGAAAACAGCGGCAGAGGCTGGCACCAGGAAGCGAATGTGCAGTAAAACAGCCACAGGGACATGGCGTGAAGGATTGGAACTTTGGTGCCAGACAGACTTGGGTTTGAGTCCTGACACAGTTGTCTTTCCGTTAAGGTTCTTTGATCAAGCTGCTGAATCTTTCTGAGTCTCGATTTTCCCCATCTGTCAAATGGGTAAGATGATACCAATCTCACTGGGAGTATTAAACAATATGATCATGATGCTCCATAATTGTACTCCGATGGCTAATGATAATGGACTTATTTTTAAAAAGTTACTACTTACTATTAAACATAATGGGGTAATATTTCATTTTAAGCATATTATAACCCAATGGTGCAATGTGAAACATGGCAGAGCAGTTTGGAACAACTGGAGCTGTTTGAGAGACTCTGAGAAGGATGAGACACGGTAGTGGCTTTTAGGAGGGCAGCCTTGCTAAGTGGGGAGAGCAGTGTAAATAGCCTTGTCAACATTAAGAGAACTGTTAACGGTCTGCGTTTGATTTAGGTTGTATCCTTGCTGCAGGAGGGACACAGACATATGGGCCCCTCACTGCCCCTGGGCCACACCATTCCTATCTTGTGCCTCTGCTCATGTCATTCCCGGCCTGGAGTGATCCCTCGGCCTTTCTGAGTCCCATTATCCTCCTAGATCTGCTCAGACCTCTTTCCACCCCACCCCGCCTCTCTATCCAGAAGTCACCGAATTGTTCAACATGGTTTCCTCCTCTCTCTCTGCCACTATCACTGTGTCTCCGTCTGAGAGGCTGGGCAGAGTAGTGGGAAAGGCAGTGGTACCGGACAGAACCAGACCGTCCCTGCCACACATTGGTTCTGCGGCCAAGGGCTGGTTATGCAACTGCTCTGAGCATCATACAAATGTGTGAATTGTATTTATAGTGATCAACTCTTGAGCACTCATATGCCAAGCACTGTGCAAAGAGCTGTAAAGACATTATTTCCCTTAGTCTCTGAGTATATGAGGCACGCAGCAGTGTGCTTCTATTCATAACCAAATGTTTAACAATTGGCTCTCTGAAAAGAGCAGCCTTGATTTGTTGTTTGCCAATTTCTGGGGTGTAAATATTCTCACTGCAGATAATTTCAAGCTGTCAACTTGATGTCACTGAATACAGAGTTGGAAAGAGCAGTGGCCAACCAACACCACAAACCATGAGAGCCAGTATCTCACATACTTCAGGAGGTGCCACCATCCCTCTTCTGTGGGGGAAGAAACAGAGTCTCTGGGGCTTAAGTGACCTGTTGATGGAGGCAGAGCAGTAACTCTAACTCAGGCTGTTTACCTCCACAGCCTTTCCTCCCTCAGCCTCACTCAACTATGGGACTGTTACAGGATCCCACTTAACTAGGGTACTTTTGATGTGGCATGGTGCCCAGCACACAGTAGGTCTTCAAAGCTGATGGCTGTTGATGAAGCCATTGTCAATGATAATGTGGCTTAGTGGTTTCCAGGTCCTTCTCTGAGGCTGGGCCTCGGCAACTCTGGAAGAGCCGGGGTGGAGGACTCCAAGGCCGCTCCTCCATCTCTGTCTCCTTCCTGCCACAATTCAAATGTACCTCTTTCCCTGGTGAGAACATTTGAAAAATGCATTCTCAGTTCAATAATGACTGCTGCAGCTGCCAGAGGGCAGTTTTTTATTTCACACGACTTAGTAGAGTTTCATAAACACATTTAAGATGGTCCATGTCCGAGAGGAAAGGAGTGGTCAGTAATCCTGCAGATCCCTGTGGGAGTGAGAGAGGAAGAGAGAGCATGTGTTCCCTTGGAGTTCGTTTCGTCTGTTGGTGATAGAAGTTCCAGGGAAGAAGGTGATCGCCCTTTGGCCACTTAAAGAAAATCTCTCCCCAACCCAAGCATATACACACATACACACCAAACCCCCAAATACTGCAAAGTCAGGGGCGCTGATTGTGCTGTCAAGGAGAGGGTTGTGAATATGAGCCAAGGGTTACTGTGGGGGTCACCAAGGGAAATTTCAGGGGAACCATGTCTCCTCAGACAGAGACATAGATGGAGGGACACAGCTTCCTTCGGGGCCTGGGCTGGAGGTGGGATTCTCCCCACGGGGCAGCTTCATCACAGAGGTTAGTGTCAGGGCACGAGGTTCTGAGTCTAGAAGCCTAAACAACAGTGAGAACAACTAGAACAAACACATCAGATACTTACCCTGTGAGTCATCTGCTTTAACCCGTACAGCTGCACTGTGACATAGGGGTACGTTATCACCCTACTTCATGGCGGAGGGGACTAGGCTTAGGGACAATAAGCACCCTGCTGAGGATTTTACAAGCACAATAGCTCACTTGACTCAGCCAAGCCATCATGCAATCAGTGCTATTATTGGTTTTTCGTTTGATAGACATGGGGGCTCAGAGAGGTTAAGTGAACTACTCAGAGTCACAGAGCTCATAGCAATGGAGTGAATGGGCACTCAAATGCCCTTGACTCTGTCTGTACTCATGACTGCTGGGTGGGATTCCTAGAAAACCTGAGGCGATTGACCCCACCCAGGTCCTGGCCTCCAATCTTCCTGCAGGAAGCAGATAATTGACCCAGCCTACAGCCCCTGGGGGTTCCTATGTCTTGATGTGAGACCCCTAAATGCCTTCTCATTGTTTTCAGGTGCTGCACAAGTGCCTTCTCTCTCTCCCCGAAAGCATGCCAAGTGGGCGAGAATCGCTGTGTCTTGTTTGAGAGTCTCATTCCAGTCTGACTAGAGGAAGGCTGTGCATTTCTTCAGCCTCTGGACCCCTTCACTTGGTTGACCTTGTTTTGTATGAGACCAGCAACAATCAATTCCCTGCAACCTCAGCCCCTGTCTTAGGCTAGTCCCCAGGACTTTGGGGAGCTGAAAGAGTGGGCAGTGCTTTCTCATTGAGAAGGGTGACCCTTCTGTTCTCATTGCTACTGCCTTGGTTCAGACCCCTATTAGCTCTCACCCAGAACCCAGTGCGAAATGAAAATGCTGGTCCCCTTGTTCAGCGAGTACTGAGAATTTCAGGACAGTGACAGCAGAGCATTAAGCCAAGCACAAGCCTTTCCAAGCATGAGGCCCTGTGTGCCTGCACTGGTCACACAGCAGTGAAGCCAGCTCTGCTCCGGCCTGGACTATGGTAACAGCCTCCTAACTGGTCTCCCCGCCCCTCCTCTCATGCCCATCTTCAGGTCTCTCTTCACACGGCAGCCATAGCCACAGTTACTTTCCTTGATTGTGTTTCTGTGTAAGCTGGTTCACACCTCTACAGAGGGAAGGCTAAGTGAATACAGCAGGTGCTCCATACTGGTCCTACTAGACCTGTGTTACCCGGTCTCAGCACTATTGACATTTTGGGACAGATCATCTTTGTCGTGGGAGATTTTGCTATACACTATAGGATATTTAGCCTCATCAAAATATCTGGATAGTTGGCCTCTACTTACTAAATGCCAGAAGCGTTCCCCTTCCATCCCTTACACATTGTGACAATCAAAAACATCTTTAGACATGACTGAATGTCTGGGGGGACAAAAATCACCCCCAGTGAGAACCACTACTCTAGGCCCAGAGGCCCTGAGTTGGGGGCAGAGCCCACAGGGGGCATGGGCAGCAGTTGAAGAGGAGGCCATACACCATTTGGCCCTTGAAGTCACCATCCAGGCTAGGTTTGTTTCTGTGGGATCTGGGGGAGCATGGTTGTCCTTCCTGACATCTCTACCTCATGCTTGAAACCTGAACACACCCAGGTAAGACATCAATTCTAAGTCACTACAACTTTAAAAATAATCTGTTTCAATTTTCAGCTTTTGCATCATTCTCTGGGTACTTTACAGGATTTTATCCCTGTGATTGCCTGTATTATAGATGAGGAAACCAAGTCCTAGGTAGGTACAGTGATTTGTCCAACATGGTGGACATCTGTTACTTTTGCTGGCCTAGTTTGCATTTCCCTTCCACAAAGGGGCATTGCTGTGATTTTCGTTGGGGATCTGAACTCTCATGCCATGTGATAGGCTTGAGCCAAACCTTCCTTCCTATTTTGGGGGTGATCACATGACCCCAAACTGGCCAATCAGAATTTGTCCCAGGATTTGTGCTGAAACTCATGTGAGCCAAGACCCTCTTTCCCTCCAGGGTTGCTGAACTTGTAGGATGAAAACCTGGGGTTCTTGGGGTGTACATGCGCAGGGAGCCTGGATGGAGGAGGGAGGTAGAGTGGAGGGATGGAGAGCCTGGGTCCGACAGGCCTCGGTTGAGGCTTGATTCTTGTAGGGTCTGCAGGCAGATGTACCACTGAACATTGCAGTTTTGTGAGCCTGTCATGTCCTTTTTGCACTTCAGCCAGTTTGAGTTGAGATCCTGGCACTTGTACACAATCGATCATGACACATCTGGGGTTGCGAGCACAGTGGAGGCACATGTCCAGGTCTCCCCCGACTCTAAGCTCAGGGCTTATTTATAGCAAAATGCTGCTCATAAAGGCTATGCAAGAGCTTTGATGCAAGGGCAATTTTGTGTGATGGCCCCAGGAACCAGTCCCCAACCTGGCAGGGTCACAATGAGACAGTGCTCTGGTTCCTGGTGGCACATACTTACCACGTCCCTTTGAGGTTTCTTCCCACTCATTAATGCATTCACAGGGAACATCTACCCAGAGACACAGCAAGGAGCAGGCCTCATAAATCTTTTAAACTGACATAAAAGAAAGACTTTGATTTTTTCAAATCCAGGGTAGAAAGGGCAGCTTTTTTCTGTTTCAAGCATATTTATCTTTTGAGCATCTTCAGGCCTAGAGTTCATCAAGTGAATCTTCCTTTAGCCATTAAAGTGAGCTCTCAGAAGCAGCCAGAATGCAGACCTATTTGTCTTTCATTTTCTACTGCAAGGCTCCAGCCCTTACAATGGGATCCCTCCTCTTCCAGCCCAACTTCTCTGGCCAGTGCTCCAGGTTTTGCATAATCTTGTCTGGTCCCAATACAGCTACCGACCAGTGGGGAAGATGAAGAGTAAATAGGAAATTAAAATACAGGGCTAAGTGTGCCATAGAGGGAAGCGTGGGGGCTGTGTGAGCACAGTGGTGGGGTGCCCAGTCCAGCGTGGGGATCAAGAAAGACTTCTCAGATGATAGGGGTTAGATAGCTAGAAAGGGGAGGGGACATTCCAGGCAAAATAAATGTGTGTCTACTGGGGGGTGGGGGGGGGGCGGGAAAGAAGAGCTTTGTTTATTCAGCCTCCTACCCAATGCTCAACATCCTGGAGCCCAGTGAAATCAATATCTTTGAAATGGACTGAGGCAAGCAGGGGTCATGTCCTCAGGCCCTGGCCCAGAAATAGCAGAGCAGGGTCTTAAAACAAATCTGATGGGGGTGAGTTACAGGCAAAATTAACAGGTGACAGCTGGAGGTGCAGGTGGGTGGCAGGTGATTCATTTGTTACCACTGCCAGCCCACATTTGTCACTGTTCACTATGAGCCAGTCCCAGGCTGGGCCCTGGGGACATGGAAACCCTGCCTTCGAGGAATTCATAGACCAGATGAGTGAACAGATGAATCCAGCACTGTACGGTGAGGAGGATTCTGGGATGCTGGAACTATGTGATGATATCTCTGGTAGAGACAGTGCAAAACATTTGGGGGCCCCAATGAGGGCAGCCCCATCTACCTGGAGAAGTCTGAGAAGGCTTCCTGAAGGAATTGGCATCTAAGTAGAGTCCTGAAAGACAAGTAGAAGTTAGCCAGTCGAAGAAGAGTACATGGAGGGGGACTTTCCAGGTGGAGTACGGAGGGTAAAGTCCTGGAGGGAAGAGAAAAATCCTTCCTTCAGAAAATTGAAAATGTCTCAAGGTAGCTGGAGGGCAGCATTCTAGGGGAGAGAAAGGGGTGGCAAGATGTGCCACTCAGGATGTCAACTGGGACAGATCATGAAGGACAGTGTGGGGCATGGTTGGGGAGAAGGGTTGGGGAATGTTACACAGGTAGAATCAGCAGGACTAGGTGTGGGGAGGGGGATGTGAGTGAGATTGAGCCAGAGTTCTGTGCTTTGGATCAGGAGGGGGATGTAGAAGGAGTAGGTTTGGGGGGGAAAAGGAAGAATTCCATTTCACCATGTCAAACTGAGAAGCCTGTGGGATATCCCACAGTGATGGCTGGAACTGTGGGCCTCAAGATCCATGGGGAGGCTGGCGGTGGAGGCACAGGTGTGTGAGTCATTGGCAGGGAGCGGAGGTTGAAGCCATGGGGTCAGCTGTGTTCATAGTGGGTAGGAGTTAGGGGGAAGGAGGGATATAGAATGAGAGCACCATGAGACTGGAAGCAGATCTCTGGGCACTAGCAAGAGTCAAGGACTGGCCAAAGATGATTAACCAGAGAGAGAGAAAGAGAGGGAAGGAACTAGGAACAGGGGACAGAGGGCAAAGGACAGAGTGGTCTCTGGTGCCCCAACTACAGAGAAAGGGGTCATGAGGCTGAGTGGGCTTCTGCCCAGCAGACATGCTGGTACTTGGGTTCTGGAGGGTCTGTGCCAGATAGAGGGGACATGGGTCATAACATGGGACTTGGTCACAGGATGGGAGCCAGACTGTAGAAAATGTGCAAAGATAGGTGGTTAGCTAATTGGGGTTGAGGCTCTGGTTGACCTAGTGGAGGGATATGGAGTATTTTCTTGGGTGGGGAGTGTTATTGCCTTTTCACTCCTTCCATTGTTCTTCTTTCCCACATCATGGTATCTGGACAGGATATCCAGGCTCTCTCTGTACTTCATTCATTCATTCATTGGGTTCCATACTTCATTCATTTGTCAGATAATACTTGGAGAGGGCTTAGAACAGTACCTGGTATAAAGTAAGAACTCAATAAATGTTAGCTTTTTAAAAATTACTTGTCACTTGTCACTTTGAGTTGTTGTAGATTGTGGCAGACCACTCTCAGGTGACCCCCAATGATCCATGCCCCTGTGCAATTCCCTCCCCTCAGGTGGAGGTGGAACCTGTGTCTCTCTTCTACCCAGTAGAACATGGCAAAGGTGACGGGATGCCTCCCCTGGATTAGATGACCTTATATAGCCAGTGTGGTGGGCTATGACTCCTGTAGTCCTACTATGCTATGTGAGACTCCTTCTTAGCAGGAGAGAGAGAGACTCTTCTGATGCAAGTTGCCTACCTAACATGGCAGGGATATGGGAGTGGCCTCGAGGAGCTGAGGCCCCCAGCCCCACAACCCTAGGCACTGGGTTCTACACAACCACGTGCGCTTGATAGGTGTTTCCCCAGCTCCAGAGAGAAATGCAGCCTGGCTGATGCCTTGATTGCAGTTTGTGATCAGAGGATCCTTCGAAGCTGTGCCCAGATTCCTGAGCCACAGAAGCTTTGCGATAAAAAATGTGTTAAGTTGCTCAGGTTGTAGTAATTTGTTAAAGCAGCAATAGAAAATGAATACGTTGATAATCACACACTTCACAAACAATTATTAGACACCACCTGGCTCGGTGTTAGCCACTGTGTCGGGGAGAAGATACGTAAGACTCAGTGCTTCTCCTCAAGGGCTCCCAGTGGGTTCCTGAAACAGTGAGTTCCCAAAGCAGCAGTTCGCCTGTCGGTGGAAGGGGAAGGGTGAGGGAGGACTTCTAGGCAAAGGGAATAGCAGCGGAAAGGCCCACAGGCCTGAAGGGACTGGAGTATCCTGGTTGGTGAGAACTTCAATGGAGGACAACTTGGTACTTTAAAGAGTAGACTTGACAGCCACACTGGAGAATCTTGCAGAGGATTCTGAGCAGAGCAGTGAGTGTGTGAATGAATGCTGGGCTGCGGGCTGGCATGTAAGTCTTTACTGTTGGCTCAAGGCCAGCATGGCACTGATGTGCGTGTCCTGGGATGTGGGTGTAAATTCTGCAGCCTCCCAGGAGCCCCCTGGGCAGGAGGTGGCTCCGGTGAGCTTGAGGCTGAACTACTATCTGTCAAGGTTCTCAGACCACCCCTGGATGGTCTCTCCTCCCAGGGCTATGGCTACAGCCAAGTCATTCCTGGGTATAGGCCTTTCTCTGTTGCTGGAGAAGGTGCTTTTGCTCTGTGCCACACAGAGAAGGGGAGGGATAGTTCCCAGAAACCTTCCAGACCAGGTGATGCGGGCTGGTCACTCCAGCAGCAGAGATACCGCGAGACCTCTCCCTGTTCTCCCGTCAGCCATCCAGAGACCCAGAAACGAGGCATGGCTTCCCCTGCAGGCTCCTAATCTACCTTCTGAACTCAGCCCTTCTTCTCTCTCCTGAGCCTCCCTGCTAAGAAGAAACATTGGCTCTGTGTCTCAAATGCACCGCCCTCTGCGTTCTCCACCAAGGAAGCATTTACTTCTTGGCAGGACAGGGACCGAGCTGGGGCAGTGGTTGGCAATGGGTGTTTCTCTGGAAGGAGGTGAGTGTGGGCTCTGCCCATGATCAGATGCCTTTCTCCAGCCTTTCCTAGCAGGCGGCTGTGCAGGTGGTGGTGGTGATCAGGCCGCCTCTGGAATGCAAGCAGGAGGGCCGGGGCGACTGGCTTTGGCCTTGGCAGCCCTGAGATCAAGCGCAGTTGTTATTTCCGTTTGGAGGTCTCAGTGCTGTGAGACTGGTGTCGCCTCCCATCTCAGCGTGAGCCTGGGGAGTCACACGCCCAGTGGCAGCTGTGTTGCTGTAGATGTGACAGTAAATATCCAGAAAATTGAATACTTTCTGGTCCTCAATTTAAGAAGTCATTTGCTGGATGGTGCTAACTAAGAACAGTCATTAAACGTGAGAAAGCACCCTTCTGCCTCATTCCTTAATTAAATGAAAGACAGAAACAAAAACCTGGCTTTGGGAAGAACGGGGCTCTGAGCATAATGCCCTTGAGGGAGGAAACTGGGAAGGGGCCTGGCTGGGTTTTCCCTTTCACAGGCAGCAGGGCTCAGGGGGCGGGTGGGCACGCCTACTCAGAGACCTGAGTCCTGCCTAATCTCCTGGCTGGAACCAAAAGACAGGGGCTGGATGGAAATGGGGCAGGCAGGAGAGGGACTGGTATGCACTGAATTGTGCCTCCCCAAAATTCATGTTGAAGTCCTTCCATGTGACTGTATTTGGAGATAGGGCCTTAAGGAGGTAATTAAAGTAAAATGAGGCATAAAGGTGGGACCTTAATCCAATGGGACTGTTGTCCTCCTAAGAAGAGGAAGAGACACCAGGGGCCGTGCACACAGAGGAAAGGCCATGTGAGGACATAGAGAAGGTGGCCAACCATGTGTCAGACAAGGAGAAAGGCCTCAGGCGAAGCCAAACCTGCCGACACCTTCACCTTGGACTTCTCGCCTTCAGAACTCTGAGAAAATAAATCCTTGCTGTTTGAGTACCCAGACGGTGGCATTTTGTTATGGCAACTGGACTGACTGATACAGGGGCCATCCTCTAATATCAGAGTTGGCTGTGCACAGGAGGGCAAAGATTAGAGGGTCAGACAGGCTCAGAGGCCAAGACTAGTGAGGCCCCTCAGTCTGCCGCTCCAGGAGGGTGGTGAAGGCTAAGGTACCGAAGGGGAGCTGTTGCTGGGTGGGCATAGGCATTAGGGTTCTGGTTTGCATGTCTCTCTCTCTCTCTCTCTCCTCCTCCCTCTCTCTCTCTCTCTCTCTCTCTCTCTCTCTCTCTCTCTTCATCCTCCCTCCACCCCCTCTTTTGGGCTCTCCTCACCTGCAGTAAGTCCTCCTTTTGGAACTGCCTTTCTGGGCACTCTTCTCTGGTCTGGCTAGTGGAGTCAGGGGATCCCAGGGCCCCTCTGCTTGGGAGGATGTGCCTCTCTTTGCCTCCCTGTGAAAAGCCAGGGAGGAGCCAACTCAGGTGTCACTCATGCAGGGAGGCCCAGGGGTCCCTGGCTTAGGCCAGGGGCCCTGGGCTGATAGGGGAGCAGGAAGGCCCTGAAGGCCAGTATTGGGCCATGGGCCTAGGGAAGGGGCTCTGGAGCTGCCGGGGCTGGCTTGTGTCCATTTGGCTTAGGCTGGTCTTCATTTCCAGCAGCAGGAATCCTCCTGCTCCATGAAGCTGCCCCCACAGGGTATGGGGCCAGACCCCTAGGGTGATGGTGTGAATGGGCTAGAGCAGTGGTCGGCAAACTCATTAGTCAACAGAGCCAAATATCAACAGTACAACGATTGAAATTTCTTTTGAGAGCCACATTTTTTAAACTTAAACTTCTTCTAACGCCACTTCTTCAAAATAGACTTGCCCAGGCCGTGGTATTTTGTGGAAGAGCCACACTCAAGGGGCCAAAGAGCCGCATGTGGCTCATGAGCCACAGTTTGCCGACCACGGGGCTAGAGTAACCCCTCTGCCCAGTCCTCAGAAACCTTAGGAGTGGTGGCAGCTGGGTTAGGGCACAGGGCACAGGTCAGGGGTCCTAGTCATGGCTATTTCTTCCTAACACGGAGCTGCACTCAGGTGGGGGGAGGGGGAGCATGAATTCAAATACTTCCTGGGCTTCTAGGAAGCTCATCGTGTCCAGTGGTGTTTGCCCCATAGTTGAAGCAGTAGGCAAGGCGACACTGCCCTTCCCCCTCAGCAGAAGGTTCCTGAAAGGACAGTCCTCTGTAGGACTGACCTGGGCTCCCCAACACTCTCCTCCCGGGTCCTCTGCACCTTCTTTCCTGACCTCAGGTACAGCCATTGCAAACCGTCCTGAGAGTGGCCGGCTACACCCATGGCTGAGTCTCCTCCACTACTGAGGGGTTTGTGGGAGGAACACACCCTGGTTTTGTCTGAGGTGTGGCGGCGTGGAACCCCTGGTCTTTCTAATCAGATGAGCCAACACATTTGCTGTTTTCATCAAACTGGTTTGAGCATGGTTTCTATCACCTAGCATCCTGACAAATACTGTGAATTGGGCATTTCTTAATTTTGTCTTGTCCTCAACATGAGGATTCTCCAATCTACCTCAGGAGACGTAGGTGGGATTAAGGAAGCTGGCGTGTGCACCATTGGAGGAGCTAGCCTTTCGGGCAGAGTAAGCGCTCAAGGAGTGATCCCCCCCCCCATAGTTATTAGTAATATGGCAGCGTCCTCAGGGTCACATTTCTGTACAGCCCTTCTCTCTGTTTTCTCATCTCTCTTGTCTTTGTAATCAGCCGTGGCACCAGTTCTCCTTGAACCCACTTACTCCACCCTTGCCATCATTGCATCACACACAGAAGGACACGCAGGTCGCTGGTGGTTTCTGACCTCTGCCCTGTGCCCATGCTCCTCCTGCCCACTCCCACAGCCCACAGCTCCCCCCCCCCAGCCTCCTGCACCTCTCAGATGCCCATCTTTCTGATGCCCATTAAATCCCTTAAAGACCTGATATTTGACATTTTTTGTTTTGATATTTGATATATTCTTTTCTGCAGAGAATCTACTGTTCCAGTGTGTCTGAAAAGACTCAATGTTCTGTTTCAAATTGTATTGTGTGAAAAGTTGTTAGGCAATAATCGTGGACCGATGAACATAACACATTGAATCTGAAGCCTTTGTCAGTGAGTTTTGTGCCTCTTGAAAATATACTTTTGGTAATAAAATGGACGCTTTCAAAAAATTTAAACACTAGGTATGTATTTGTTGGTGAAGTGTCCTTATTGTTTGTGTCCTATTTAAACACTCTAGCCAAACTATTTGAGAGAGAAAAATGGGTAAACATGATGTAATTATGTGGCAAAAAATATACTTGGCTATAGATGAAGGGGATATGGGTGTTCCTAATACTATTTGTTTTCTTTTCTTTAGGGTTAACATTTTCTAAATAAAAATGGAAGAAAAAGAGTGGATAAGACCCATCTGGTGCAATACAAAGTAAAAGTGGGTAATGCTAATTGTCAATAAGCATCCTAAATCAGGTGTACATATATTTTGAAACTGACACATTTTTTATTAGGCATTTTAGGTATTTTTGTTGAGCCATCTGGCATCTGGAGGCACAGTCTCAGCAATCCCAGCTTTAGTTCTGAACAGTGTGCCCTGACCTATTTCTCACACCTGCTGTTTCCTGCCTCCCATACCCTTGGCTGTGACCTGGCAGCCATTCTCCACACGTTCCCCCCCCTCCCCTGCCCCGGTTCCTCCCCTGTCTCTGAAAGTGGGTGCTTGGGAGAGCTCATCTAGCTCTTGGAGCTGACCACGCTGCCTCTGGAGAACTTGGGTAAGCCCTCCTCTGGGTGGTGAAAATTCTCCTGTTCTATGGGAGCTTCCTGATGCTCAAGAAATTGAACCAGAATTTTATATAAATGAAACCCAATTTCCCTGTGCTTATCTGTTATTACAAAACATAGACGTGATAGATTTCCTTTTCGCTAAACTGAGGGAGTACATTTGGGATGGACTGCTCTCAAGTTCAGGCCCTGTGGCCTCTGTGAAAGCCTTGGGGTCTCAGAGGCACCCCCAGGCAGCATGCAGATGGCTTCACAGTGGCAGAAATGAGGTCCAAGAAGAGGCCCAAGGGACTGGCAGCCAGAGGACACATGGCATGCCTCTGAACACACTGTGGGCCCTGAAAGCAAACATAGGTTTCCAACATGCACCCCTAAGTCAAGAATCCCAAGTGCAGGTCCTCCCAGGGGCACAGAGTAGTTGGTGACTGAGCTACTTCCCACCCAGACAATTCCATGCAGCATGTTCCTGGGTGAGTAGCAGTAGGGATTTCATTAGTTAAAAATTGGGCACAGTCACAAACAGCCCAGGACAAAAGCTGGCGAAAAATAGGAGGGTTAACCTGGACATCCTGTGGCACCTCCTCTCAAACAGTACCATTTTCAGGCCCGGCCCAGGCCCTCCTGTTCTTAGGGATCCCTCCCTGCCTTCTTGGCTGACGGAATGCTTCTCAGGGTCACCCCCTATGGCCCTGCCGCGCCTTACACAGAGGGGTCAATCTGTGGGTTTCAGTTTAGTGAGATGCCCTGGCTGACAAGTTGATTTTGTCCATGATATGACCCTCACCTTACACACATTCAGGGGGTTCTACTCACAAAGAATATAATGTTGGGAGGAGACAAGAATGGGTAAAAGCCACGGGCAGTGCGGTAGCGCTGGGGTTTGAGGTATGACATATCACTTGCTGAATATTATGCACAATATTGAAATCTTCTCCATCAGGGAAGAGCCCACATTGATTAGCTGCAATATCTTTGTATCTACCCATCAGCAAAGCCTAAACTAAATTAGACAAGCACAATCTTTGAATGGACCCAGGGCAAGGGTCACGCTCGCTCAGAGGTCATGAAGCCTGGGTCTGTAAGGCTGGGCCCGTAGTGCTTCACTGTTCTCCCTGCAACAGACACTGGCTGACCAGGAACAGGCAACCTTGGATGGAGACAGCCTTGGGGTGGGGGGTGGGGTGGGGGAAGGGACTCACATAGTGTCATGCAAAAGACTGGCTATCCATCCACACGGGCAGGTACTGGCTTCCCACAGGTTCCAAGACTAGAAAGCAAACAGGCTGGTGGCTCTTTGGGGAGAGGGTATAAATGGTGTCCAAGACTGACACTGTTGTCACAACAGCTACATTTGGGAGGAAACCATGAGCTCCTATTTAGAAAGCAAGGCCTGGGAGGGGATTCCTTCTCTCTAGAGTCCTGTCTACTTCAGAAGATTAATCTGACCCACCAGGACTAGTCTTAAACTTTTCTATACCTACCCTCAGGAGGGATTCATGTGTCCTTTTTTGGGGAGGGAGGCCTGAGAAGGGAACCCCTGCCCCTATTCCCCCACTTGACCTCAGAAAATCTACCTGCGACATTTTCTTTATTAGGTGCTGCATTAGTTTCCTGTGTCTGCTATAATAAACCACCACACACTGTGAGGTGAAAAACAACAGAAACGTATCCTCTCACAATTCTGGAGGCCAAAAGTCAGAAATCAAGCTGCAGGACCCTGCTTCCTCTGAGGCTCCAGGTGAGAATCCTTCCTTGCCCCTCCTGGTGGCTCCAGATGTCCCTTGGCTTGTGACCTCCAACCTGCCTCGATGGTCATGTTGCCTCCTCCTCTATGTCTTTTCTGTGTGTCTCTCTTATCAGGATGCATGTAGTTGCATACAGGGCCCACCCAGAGAATCCAGGATGAGAACCAACCCCCATCAAGATTCTTAACTTAATCCTATCTTTTGCCAAATAAGGTGATATTAACAGGTTTCCGGGATTACAACATGCACACATTTTCAGGGTGGGGTGAGGGGAGGGATCCTATCATTCAAGCTACTACAGGTTGTTAGCTACTGGAAGGGTCTGCATCTTACCATGCTCTCCACGAGAGAGCACAAGGCCTGGCATCAGAGAGTGCTCCTTCGACACTGTAGAACGGGCGGATGAAATGCACACACAGGGCGGCCATGAATCTTAAGAGGTGCCCGCGGCTGGAAGGACGATGGTGTAAGTTCTACGCCTGCCCTTGTCCTTGACAGAGCAGCCTTCTTTACTGGTAACAGGTTTTGAGACAAAAACATGGCTTGAGTCTCTCAGGTCCAGCCTCGAGCAGGGCAGCTGTATCACCTTCCACAAGTCATAAATATTTGGGGAGCGAATCAATTCCTGTGGCAGTTGTGGAGGGATGGATGGTAAGCTGAGCATTTGCTTTCTATTCTGGCTCAGTCAAAAGCACCTGAGTGTGTTTGAAGCTGATGCTTCTGCGTTTCTTCCCAGCAAGGTGGTCGCTGCACTTTGACACAAGCCAACTACCTTGACCACGCGAGGTGGCTTCAAGACTCCCCAGGAGGTGGGCCTTCATCTTCGGCCATGGGCTTGGCCATGGGATGGTGATAGAGGGAGTTTGTCAGCAATGGCTGTCAGGGAGGGCACCTGCAGGATTGAGATAGATAGAGCCAGGGAAGCTGGGGTAGGAGCTTCCCTTTGGGACTCTGGGAGTGAATTCAGCTTGAGGAGGAGTGAAGAGAACAAGAGTTAAGATGGGCGTGGCCTGAGGGCCAAGGCTAGTTGGGAGAAGTTGACAAGCATAGGAGTGATTCCTCCAGGGCCCAGAAAACAAAGTGTGACTCCCTCACTCGGCCACACTGGGTGTCTTCTATGTACACAGCCGCTGAACTCACTGGGCAATGCTAATCCCTGTCAGCCATACTTAGCTGGTATCAAATTTGCTGTGTGACCTGAGCCCTGAATAGGAAGCAGGACGAAAACCCCTCTGCCTTAGCCCGGTGGTTGGCAAACTGCGGCTCGTGAGCCATGTTTTGCCGCTCTGTTGACTAATGAGTTTGCCGACCACTGGATAGGGGCTTAATCACAAGAAACAACAACAGCCTGTAATTATTGGAATTGAGAGTCTAGGTCAGTGGTCGGCAAACTCATTAGTCAACAGAGCGGCAAACCGCGGCTTGCGAGCCCCATGTGGCTCGCGAGCCGCAGTTTGCCGACCACTGCCTTAGCCAACGTACAATTCTCCAAAGGGGGAGTTCAGAACAGGCCTCACACCATCTGTTTCTTCTCTTCGTTTCCCTTTCCTTTCTCTCATTCACCAAAGTGAGCTTTCTACCTCTGGTGTCTACTTAAAGGGATATTCCCACCTACCATGTCCACTCCCTCTGTCCCTGCCACCAAGCTGGCTGGCTGGATGCCGAGAAACCTGGTTTATGCAGGAGAGGGGAAAAGCACATTAGTTTCATGGTTTCTAAATATTAACCTTGTTTTTCTTATTTTATCTGCAAGCATGTGTGACTATGTTGTGTGACTAATTGTGGAGATAATGGTTTCTTTCATTGAGAAGCTTGCATTTATAAAGAAAGGAAGAACTTTTAACTTAACCTTTAAAAAAAACCCAAAACACACCAAACCTGTAAAGACCACCAACAGCAAGAGCAAACATTCTAACTGAGGAGAGCAGAGCTCTCTCTGGGGCATGGAACCTCCAGCATAGAATGGGGCCTGGAGCTAAGATTCAAAAAAGATGGTGGCTACCGTGTCCTAGCTGAAGACCACACTGTGTGTTTGCAATATGCAAGTACAATAACCACTTCCTAAGGTTTCCATGGCATTTCATTGTCAAGGGGAATCATTTGCCTTCCTTGAATCAGAAGCACCATTGCCAATGTATTTTTTTTAAAAAAATATTTTTGTTGATTTCAGAGAGGAAGGGAGAGGAAGAGATAGAAACATCCATGATGAGAGAGAATCATCGATCAGCTGCCACCTGCATGCCCCATACTCCCCAGTCAAGCCCTCCACACAGGCATGTGCCCCGACCAGGAATCGAACTGTGACCTCCTGGTTTATAGAGCATCGCTCAACCACTGAGCCATATCAGCCGGAAGCCAGTGTATTTTTAATAATGCGCTTGTCTTTCCTAGCAAAGATTCTAATTCAGTTTGCATTTTCCTGTGGCTCCATGTGTGAAGTCTCACTTAAGCTCATAAAGGGAAGTATGAACAAAATCCTGACTTGCAGTGTTGTGGTCATTATTGCTGGAGACGTGCATTGGCTCATCATACCAGCCATGACCGTCAGATCTTTATGGCACACTATATTAGCTGGTTTGCAGTTAATTCAGCCAGTTACAGATTCTTCACAGGCAAGGGCTAAGCTTTTAAGCTGATGCCATATCCATCTCATGTGGTTTTAAGATGGTCCAGTGATTTCCCTATCTTAAAGGTTGCACACAATTTGATTGATAACTCAGAGCTCAAATGTTTCCAAAAGTAAAAAAAAAAAAAAAAAAAAAAGTCATTTCACGAATCAATTTCCCCAACTGTTCAATTTTTTTGTCGTGAGTTCTCAATTTAACCATTGGAACTGAATCATTTTTAAAAAATCTATTCTCAGATTATAACATCTGAGAGACCAAGTGTACTCCTTAAGAATAAATGTCCAAATAGACTTTTAATGTTTCTAATTATTTCCACTTTTTAAATAGGTTTTTCTGATAGGGAGCAAAGCATGCACATTGTGGAAAAAAATTTAATCATGAAACAGCACAGTGAAAATTCTTTTGAAATCACCAACAACAGATCCACAATTAGCATTTTTATGTACACCCATCAGGTTTTTTTCCCCCATTAGGTTGAACCACATGAAATTGCCAACAGTTAATCATTGTTGGTTTACAAAATAGCAATTTCATATGATTCTACCTAATATAAATATGTGCCTACAAGCCTCTATGTTTATTTCAAAACTTGATTATTATTGTCTAATATCTGCAACAATCCTCCATGTTTAAACGTACCTTTTAGAAAAGTATTACTTGGATTTCATCAAGTGAGCCTCGAAGTTACTTAATTAGTTTCCTGTTATTGGATAGTAGGGCAGTTTGCTCCCCCTATTTTTAAAATTTGCTATTGTAAATAGGACTACAATAAACACTCTTGTTCCCATCTGGTTGTTTTCTAAGAACACATTTTAGAAATAGATATTCTGGTTCGATGGGTTTGAATGTTTTAAATTATATTGGCCGCACATTAGGGCCTAGGAATGAGCCCTAGCCAGGGCTTCCCATATGGATGCCTGGGTTTGAAACTTGTCTCATCTAAGAGCCTAACCCAATTGTATCCTTTGGTAAATAGTGTTCTGTTGACTTTAAAGAGTGATTTTGAGATTAAATAAGAGACTTTATGTAAAGTGTCTACTGCATTTCTGGTCTCTAAAAGAAGCTCAAAAGGGGTCAGCTCCATTCATATGAAGGCTTCTTACCTTAGACCACAACAGTATTTTGTCCAGCGGAATGTACTAACCGCTAACAATGGGACTTCAGGCATTATGGAGTCCATAGGGGACTAATACCTTTTCCTCTTCTTCCTCGTTTTCAACTTCTCTCTTTCCTCCCAATTCCCAATACCGGAGGCCAAAGAGTTTGTCTGCCTCTCTTGTGAGGCTAAGACTTTTTCTTAAATACCTCACCTCTAACATTAAAAAAGGAGCCAAGAAGGAGCTCAGCGTAGGATTCACAGCACAGGGATGCCTGGGACCAAATCCCTACTCGCCCACTCAGAAGCTTTGTGGTCCCAGGCAGGTTAATTGACTGTTTTATGCTCAGTTCACCCCTCTGTGAAGCAGAAATGAAAATAATAGTCCTTAGACGACCAGCAGAAGTTAACATAGGTAAAACACGTGGAACAGTGTCCGGCACACAGGCAGAATGAATCAATGTCAGTGATGGCCACTCCTTCCTCACCAGAAAGCAAGCCCTGGGAGAGCAGAGGTTGACTGTCTTGTTCACTGCCAATTCCCAGCGCCTACAGCAGTGCCTGGTGGGCAGCAGGCCCTCATTCCGTATTTGTTGAGGGAATGAATGGTTCTCTGAACCCCTCCGTTGCCAAAGCATGGCTGTGCATGCTGGAGGTGCCACTCGTGTTGCTGTTGTTTTTCACTCACGACAGAGCCATTCTAGAGTTTGCTTCTAACTCCCTTCTCTGTGGGAGAACACGCTACCGTTTCTCGGGTATAAATATTTAATGTGTCTTTAGCTGCAGAAGCACGTTCCTTTAGTGCGTTTGGGTCCCTTGTGTGTCTGCACGATCCAGCAGGCACTTGCTCTATGCAACAAGTATTTATGGATCTGAATCACAGGGTGCAATGGCCCAGGCATTTCACCATGTAGCATCATGTGGGAGGGTGGTCACCTGGCTTCGAGCAGAGCAGATGTGCACCTACCCACACGTCCCAAATCCTCTGCCCTCAGCCTAGTGGGAGACATTTCTCCCCCTTGTACCATGAGGGATACAAAGGATGGAGAGAGCTGGAAGAGAGCAACAGAGAGAATTTATGGGAGGATGATGATGCTGAGCAACATCTCAGATCACTTCCACTCAATAAACTCTTTACTGAGCACGTGCCATACCCCAGGCCGGGGCTGGGTAGCAGGGAAACGATATGAACAAGACCCAGGGGAAATAAGGAGACCATAAGCCTCTCAAGGGAAGGGGCTCTGTGTCTCATTCATCTCTGCATCCAAGGGGCCCAGCACAGAGCAGTCAGTACACGTTGAATAAAGGGACCAATAGAAGATGAATGCTCAGCTGCAGCTGGATTGTATGGGCTCCCCAAGGCGTTTTAGTGAAGGAGCAGCTGTTTCTAAGGGGGTAGGGGGTGGAGCACAACCATGGAGATGTCTACAATGCAAGGCTCTTTATATAAGAAAAATGACCTTGGATTACAAAGAGTCATTTTCTGCACCCAAAATAATTAGGATGGCTGCCTCTTGAGAGAGGTAACTGTTAAGGGGGTGATTAGAAGTGGGGAGCAAGAGAGGTGAGGTGAAGAGATCAGTCCAACCAGACTATGATGGTCCTGTCCCCATGACTGGGGATTTGGGTGTTAATCCTGGGCCACTGGAGGGTTAGAAACAATACCTCTCTGGATGCTATGCTGATGGGGAAGGGGCGATGACAGCAATGGCCAAAACCAGCAAGGACGTTGCTGCGGAGACCCAGGTGGGGCGGTGCAGAGGAGAAAACACCAGAGGGAGTTATAAGAAGGGTTTCTTTTCTGATCCCTCCAGATGTCTGAACACCCATTCTGAATAGCCTCCCTCTGAACACCGTGATTAACACGTCTTAACTGAAGCTGGGCAGGCTGCCTCCATGAGCCAGGGGAGGATCAGAGAGCATCCAAGGAGCCGCCTGTACTGCGCTCTGCTCTGTCTGGAGGCGTGTGGGGGATTCTTGGGCTCTGCACATGAGGATGGGCTGTGCCTTGCACCCATCCATCTTATCTCATCATCTGCATCTTTAAGCCACAGCAACCAAAAGAAGGTGAGTTAAGAGGTCTCTTCAGAGTTTAGCAGAGCTACAAGCCATGGAAGTTTTCTATGAAAAGGTCAGAGGAAGAGGAAAGGAAGAAGTCAGCAGGCTTTTCAGGAAAGGGCTGAGCCACCAGCTGGGCTGTGCTAAGGAAGAGCTTCTCATTTTGCCCAATAGAGTCTGAATGAGGGAGGTCAAATGCAATTCTTACAATGACAGAAACAGAGAAGCAGACTTTTCTAAAAGCTACTTCCTCACTTAAAAACAGGAGAATGCAAACCCTGGAGAGGCCAGTGAGAATAGGGGAAGGAGCACTGGACACAGAATAACAGACTTTCATTCCACTCCTGGGCCCTTCCTTGAGGCGAATGGGTTACTCACTGTATGTTGGAAAATGCAGGTCACCTGGATGGGGGATTGGCTGATCTAGCCTGGACCGGGGCTGGGCTCAAACAGACTTGGCTTGAGGTTGCCGATGGTCTGGTCAGTGTCACATGTCTCTCTCCCTCCTTGGACCTATTTTTCTCATGGTGATGACAAAAGCTCAAGGAGTCAAGGCCGACCTCTCAAGCATATTGCCCAGCTCTAAGTCATCAGCCCTGCCCTGAGTCAGTGGTTGGGGAAGCACACCTGGCCCATCAGGAGGCCGTGGTGAGAGTAAGGATGGTAATACTACTATGGGGGAAATGGAGAAGTGGGGTGTGGGTATGCAGTGGAGGAAGGAGTACCTGGTGGGGGAGGGGCTCTTCCAATCAGAGTTGCCCACTTAGCCTGAGCTGGATTAATTAGGTGCTCCCTGGTATTCACCAGCTATAAATGGAGTACTTCTAGGGCACACAGAGAGCCCCCAGGGAAGTGGGCCACCTGCTCATGGATGAGAAGCTGGCCTGCTCCACACCACTGTGTAGGAGGCCAGGAAGGCCTCTGAATGGGAACAGCAGCACCGCTGTTCGCTATTCTCCCATTAGTGCCTCATTCCTCTGAGCAGGGTTTGGGTGACAGGAAGATGGGGACATGGGTGAGGGTCAGCCGAGGCAGAGTAGCGACCTGGAGATGATGAGCGGGGTGTGGCATGGCGGGTGAGGCTCTTCTGTTGCCCTGTAAGGAAGCAAGTCGTCTTGCTTCTCAGATGGAGAAACTGAGGCCTGGCTGATTAAGGAACAGGTCCTGGGCCCCCACGGAGTGACAAGCTACAAGCCGGGGGCTTCCTGACTCCTGGTTTAGAGATTGTCCCAGCAGAGTAAAATCGGGGAAGCTGTGGGTCCAAGTTGGAGAGCAGACTATCCTGGGGCACCTGGGGCTCTCCCTGCTCATTGGTGATGTCTCAATGTTTTTGGTGTTAACAGCTCCCAGGTCAAAACCTCTAATGCCTATGGGGCCTCCCCCGCCTGCCTGGACCCATAGGCATTAGAGGGTGGGGAGCTCATACTCAACTGAGCAGGGCAAGGGATGCTTCCAGTGGCTACCCTGCCAAATGGCCTTGGTGTTGCTGTTTCTTCCAGAATTTCAAGACTATCCGGAAATCTGGATATTAAAGTAGTTTGTTTTAATTGCTAATACTGCAGCAAAAGAAAATGTCTGCGGACTTCCCTGGGCCTTCCGACCACCAGTATGTAACTTCCACAAAAAAACCTCTGTGTCACATTATGTGTCACACAGCTCACTAACCTCCTACAAAATTAGATTTTCCTCCAAACCAGCTCCACCCACTCTCGGGAGCTTTGGGTGATTCTGGCTGCGATGCCCAACTTCCAGGGGAGGCGTCTGCCGGCTGCCTGTGATTTCAGAGATCATGTTCAATTTTATTCATTCAAGCAATATTTATTGAGTTGCGCACAGCACTGGAGATACAATGATAAATAGGATAGACATGGTCTATGCTTTCAGGAACTCCGAGTGTACCAGGAGGCATGTATAATAGACGCCTAATCACATTAATAAATATAAGGTAACCAAGGAATGCATGCCAAGAATGAAAAGCAGGGGGTGTGCGAGAAGAGTGTAAGGGGGTCAGTTTAATCTGGGGGAGAGTGGTCAGAGAAGGCCCAGGTGACAGATAGGAAGAACTGTTTGGGCTGGGGAACAGCGGGGACAGGGCGGTGTGGGGCTGATGACCTTGAAGAACAGGAAAGGGCTGCACAGCAGGGCAGTGAGAAGGATAAGCGCAGTCGGATGATATATTTGGAGGTAGAGCCAACTGGACACGGTGATAGCTGTTTCCATTAAATGTTGCTGTTTGGGGTAAGTCAGGGATTGCTGGCTGCTGCTGGCCACAAAGCCCCTGGTTAGACTGGATCTGGGTGGAGGTCGAGAGCTTACTCTTCATTTCTCAAGTGCGGGGATCACTCCCCTTTCCTGAGAGCGGTCCTCTGGCCCGACAGCAGCTGCAAGCCTCATCCAATGTGGGCTCAGTGTCTGCAGGTTAACACTTGCCTTTTGGATTTGGTTTTAACCAAGTGGTTTCCAAACACTTAACACTTCCTACCCCTGGGCTGAGTCCTGGAGTGTGGGGGACACCACAACTTCCCCAGTCATGCCTCCCAGGAGAGTAGTGGTAGTAGTCAGTTCGTTAAGTGCCTGGCACCACTCTAAGTGCTTTACATGTGGTTAACCGATTTAATGGGGTAAAGTGTTATCCCCATTTTGCAAATGAGAAGACTGAGGTACAGAGAGGCCAAGTAACTTGCTCTGAGTTGTACGTGTAGCAGATGTCAGTTCTGGCAATTGAACCCCGAGAGTCCATTCTGAAGTCCATGCACCTAAGTCCTGCTCTCCATGTGTCAGCAATCACAGCGGTCTTCAGAGAAAGAGGGGTATGTCCTGTGTATGCATCATACCGTATTGCTGCGAAAGACTTGTGAAGTGACTTTGCTCACATCACCCCTCAGTCCACCCAGCCATCCTGTTAGAGGGGATTTGTCCTGGACATGCCCATCTTGGCACCTTCTCTAGCTGTTGGGGGCGGCGGGGGGAGTCTCTGTTGAAAGACACAATGGGGTGCTATGCCTATGTTGTGCCTATTGCAGGCAGGGCTGCTGATTGGACCAAGGATCAGCCCTTAATCCAGGGGGGTTCTGTTTATCGGGTGCCAAGGTGGCCAGAAAGGAAGGGCTGGCCCATCAAGGGGGAGAGTCGTGAGCTAAGCCCATCAGCAGGTTCCCGTAGGACTTTGCCTGGAAGAGACACATGCAATAAGCCCATACAGAGCAAGAGGCCAGCAGGGGAGACTGCAGAGTCTTGTGCGGAAGACGGATAAGACAGCAGGCAATGACGAACAGAGACATCACTGCTACCCTCCCAGGGCTGAGTTTCCCTTCCCAACATTCCCTCTGAACAGCGATTGCACTTTGTTTTAAAAGGATGTTCCTCAGAATACTGCAAATGCCTTAGGAGCCATTTTCCTGACAAAGAGACTGTGGGCAACTGGGCTGCCCATGCTGACAGAGACGGGCCAGCTGCTCTGCATTTACATCTCCAGGGAAGCGGAGGCCAGGAAATGGTGCAAGCAGGTACCTGGCTCCCTGATTGCAGGCTCCAGTGACAGGGTGACAGAGGGCCCGTGTCTGCTCTTCCAGTAGAGCAGGGACCGTTGGGGTGTATGGTCCAACTCCTCCAGCTCCCCTGATGCTGTCTTTCCTGAGGACCATGCCTTTGACAGAGGCTGCCCCTTGGTCATTGTTTTGCTTCCTCTTTCAGATCCTTGGATTTATGATGCACCTCCTGCAAGGACAGTGTTTTCTAAAGTGCATTCCATGGAATTCAAGGCTTATGACACTGTTCCTCCCTATTCTCCCCCTCCCCCTGCCCTGCCCCCTCCCTAAGTGTTTCAAGTTTCCACACGTTTGGGAGGCCCTGCCCGCTAACTTGCCCTTCGAGATTCACAGGGCACGTTAGCATGTTCTATAGCTCCCAGAATTCTGGAAACTTCCTTAACATTGCCTTTTCTAAGATTTCCCAACTTCATCGACCACAAATAACCCTTTCTCATATAATAGCTACTGATAACCCAGGGAACCAGATTCTGTGGAATAGACTTGGGAAATTTTTATCTGGGAGATCTCAGGCATAGTCACTGAGCATCCGACAGACGACTGGCAGCTAATTCTGTCTCAGGCCTTGTGCCAGGTGCTGGGGCCAGGCCACAAAAATATCAGAGCTGGCCCTGAGTGAAGGATACAGACAGGGAGCCCCAGGCCATCTCGAGGCAGTGAAGGCTCCCTGAGGAGGGGACTCCCCTTGAGATGAGTCTCCAAGAACAAGGAGTGTCACACCAGACAAAGGCCCACGGCCTGCGGGAGCCACACTCGGCACATAGTGGGTAGTTAATCCAAATCGTTCCAGAGTGGACTGAGCACAATACTCAATGTGGTAAATCCCTAAACCTCACTTTCTGGTTAAGGGGGAAAACGGTGGATTTTGGTTCTCAGCAAAAGCACCTTTAATGATGAAGCTACAGACATGTCCAGGCTGGTTTCCTTTGTAAGAGCGAATGCGGTGCTTGGGAAGCTCCATCTCGGACCCTGTACCCAACTTACTGACCTGGTTCTGACTTCGCCGGAGCACGTGGAGCTGATGTTGCTGAGGGCCAGTGTAGATAAGACGGAGAGCCTGGCACAAACACGTCCGTCCGCCTTGCAGAAAGCAAGCAGATGGAGGCAGAGGCTTATGCTTTCTGAAGAGTCATCAATAAGCCACTTAGAAATTGTATCAGTTCACTCTGCAGAAAACCCATTCCTCAGAGTGTGCGGTACAGAAGGCACTCTTTCCAATGCCTACTACGCGCCTCGCACTGTGCTGGATGTTTTCTTACAGGTTACCTCATTTAACCCTCCTATTCATCCTGTGGGGGAGGGAGATACCATGTTTATTTTGCTCATGAAAAAACTGTGGTTTGGAGAATTAAAGGGTGTGGCTGAGGAATGTTTGAGGGCACACCCAAGTGCCCATCACACTATTTCACGGTGTCTCCTCATGCCATGGGGGAAGGAAGGTTGTCACAGATAAGCCCCTGTCCCACGCTTCCCTCGAGACGTAGACCAGGTGTACAGTGTTCCTGCCTCTGACCAACCGCCCTGTGTCCTGGAAAGCCAAGCTCTAGACTCTACTCCTCACCCACTCCTGGCCTTCTCATCACCAAGGAGAATTTGTCCTTTCCCTCCTATACTTCTTTCAGGAAGCGTAAATGTTCACTTTGACCTGGGAGGTGTTTCCTTCCACAAAACTGCCCCCTCACCCTCAAAACACCATCATCCCCACCTCTGGTTTATTGGCTACTTTATTGGCATTTAGTGGAGCATGCAGAAAATATTGGGGTCCCTCAACTCTTTTTTCACTTGTCACGTCCTAGAGGTACGTAGTGTATCTTTATATTTAGCATGCTACTAAGGATAATTATACCTCCGAATCAAAGATCATTCAAATTAAATAGCAAATGATTAAGTGCAGCGGAGTCTGCTTTTCTAGGAAGATGGGGCTCAAAAGAGACCTAAATGTAGAACCAGATTTCCACCAGCTGGAGAGATGCAGGCCCAGCCCTCACATGGGTGGAGGGCTGGAGGGTGGGAAGCTGGACTCTCCTGCGGGGCCACCCCCCGGGAGTGGGAGCAGCCCAGAGATGAATGCTGTTCTTGGTGCTGAAACATTTTTTCCAGAGTGATGAAAGGAGGCTCAGAAAACCAGGGCTTAGCACCTTCTTATTTCTCTTCTGAAGTCACAGGCTCCCTCTGGAAGAAGAAATGAACTCAGTCCCTCCTGTTCTCACTGCATTATTCCGGCCCTCACAGCACGGCTGCGTGGCAGAGGGAAGGAGCCTGGGGCTCCCTGGGACCTCTCCCACCGTAAATTGCCTCCAGGCTTTCAGCGTGGAGCCACAGCCCCAGGAAGCATACCCCAGGCGAGGAGGCTCAGACTCTGGAGTGCGGTGTACTGGTTTAATGTTTTCTGGTTTGTTTTTATAGGCAGAATATCTGATTGAAGATCTTACATGGGTTCCCCAGATGTGCAATAGATTTAAATGCTCGGCTTTCATTGGAGCAGGGGAAGTGTGTGAAACTCCAGCCACATAGTCCCCCTCCCAGGAAGACCCTTAAGACTCTGCGTGGATACTGATGGGTCCATGATACAAGCTTTGAAAACCACTCACTTTAGTCTAATCTTTTCCTGGCCCTTGACTAATTATTTCATTCCTTTTTTTATCATTTGAAAACTAAGCTCAGGTCACCTCCTACAGGAAGCTTTCCATGATTCCTAAGCTGAGTTAGGGGCGGTGCTCCCCTGGCCCCATGCTTTCCTTTATCACTACACTGACCCCTCTGTTGGAACCGGAGATCACCGAGGACCGGGATCATGTACCTGGAACATGGAGTCTAGACGAGGAATACTAATAGGCTGATATTTAATGAGCCTCCCACTGAAGGCAAAACAGGAATTCATGTACAGCAACCCCAAGGAATAGTTGCACAGACCCTGCATCAAACCTCCAGAGATGGGGCACTCACTCTAAACCGAGCTATCCCTTTCTATGTTCAGACCACTGTGGTAGTGAAACCCTTCCTCTTCACGTAGAGCCAGAACATCTTCCTGCAGCTTCTACTTTCCAGGGCTCTCTAGAACAAGCCTCACCTTCTTCCACAACCGGACCTCCAAATATCTGGGGAGAAATATCACAACCCTCTTTTCTGGGCTAACCTCCCCCAATATAAACATACACATATGTACACACACACACACACACACACACACACACATACATGTTTGAAAACAAATGCAAATGCGTTTTCTTAAAGCTAGTTTTCAATAAATTGAAATTTAATGCTTTGAAAGCAGGGTTTTCCTCTTAGGTTTTTAAAGTCAGCATTATTGAGGTATGGTTTAAGACAGTAAAATCTCCCTGTGTTAAGTGTACACAGCTCAATGAATGTACGACAAATGTATACAGTCACAACCACCAGTACAATCAATACATATCGGATGCCCCCAAAAATGTATACACACACTTTGGATAATTATAAAGGCAGTGTTTACTAAAATGCATTTCATTTTCAAAATTGAGCTACCAGCTGTTAAAGTGTTAAAGTATACTAGTACATTTTTGGGGGACAACCTGCAGAACAGCTTCACCCCAAAAAGGACCTGTGTGCCTCTTGCATCCAATCTCCTCCTCCCACCCCAGCCTCTAGAAACCACTGATCTTATATATCTGTCCATATAATTTTGCCTTTTTCGAGATGCCACGTAAATGAAATCCTACAACATAGAGCCTTTACGCCCAACTTCTTTCACTTAGCACAATGCTCTTCAGATTCGCCTTTGTTGTTGCATGTATCAATAGTTCGTTGCTTTTTATGGCGACCTCTTCTATTTTATGGAAGAATTTGTCTGGTTGATATAACTTTTTCCTAAAATGTTTGGTAGAATTCTCCAGTGAAGCCATTCGGGTCGGAAGGATATATTTTAAAGAACAGGAATTTGTTGTTATTTTGGATACGTTGACACAGGGTGGAGGGGTTGCTTGGCCCTTTCTTCCCTCACCAGGCAGGGGCTGGGATGCCCACATAATCCCCAGCTGCTGCTGGGTGGGCTGTAGATCAGACTGTGGAGGGCGGGGGCAGGAGAAGAGAGAAGGATGAAGACTCAGCAGTGACTCTAGGAGGAAACTGGTGGGAGGAGTAAAATGTCAAAGAAACAGCATCCAGGGCTTCCAGAGCAGAGCACAGGGAACAGGAAAACAAGATGATGCCTCAGACCTCCTCTCGGCCTGTTCATACAGGAGGACATCACACCATCAAGGTCACACTGTTATTTGTTTGCTATTTCCATCCTCTGTAGAAAGAGAAAAAGCAAGCATCAGAAAGAGGCTGTTTCTCAGGAGATTTCCGCCACGCGTCCAGAGCAAAGTGGTTTGGACAGCGTTAGATAAGTGTCTGATTGCTTTATGGGCTTGGTGAGGCAAAACTTCCCCATGCTTTGAAGTGTTCCTGATGCTACTGAAAATTCTCAGTATTTAACGCCCCAGCACCTTCCCAAAGGCAGCAGCCTTGATTTGATCATCCCTAGTCTTGTTTCCTAAGGACAAATCTCCGGGGCTGCTTTCAGGCAAGTTAGCTGCGCCTCGGGCCTTTGTAAAGCCTTTCTCCAGCTCCAGCTTGGATTGGATTGGATTGTAAAGCGACACCCTACTTACGTGCTCATACCATACCGCTGGGGTACAGCATGGCCATCACTAACATGGCCACCACTAACATTCCGATTGTAACGCACTACTCCAGAAGGCAGAGGCCTTAAAAGATCAGCAAGGAAGTTGGCAGATCTCGACAAAGGCAACCCACAGGGATACAGCGGGGATTTCGGTGCCAGGCTCAGGTGCCCTTAGAAGGTTTTCCAAGGAGCTTGGCTTCACCCCTTGTTCTCACCGTCATCTCCCAGCTCCCCAAGTGCCCCGGGTTCCACCTCCTGCTATTAGCTTCCCAGTCATTCTACCTTCCCAGCTCTTTAGTGGAGGTTTCTGTTTCGTTTTTTTGTGTTTTTTTTGGGGGGTGGGTGAGGGTGGGGAGGAGCCTTTTTACTTCAAATAAGTTATTATCACCCTGGCCAGTGTAGTTCAGTTGCTTGAAGCATCGTCTCGTGCATTGGAAGGTCACAGGTTTGATTCCCTGTCAGGGCACATACCTAAATTGTGGGTTTCATCCTCGGTTGTGTCACTGGGAAAGCCCCGGTTGGGCTCTGGCTGCCTGTCCCTGTGTCTGATAATGAAGGCAGGGTTGAATCATCTAAGGCAGTGGTCGGCAAACTCATTAGTCAACAGAGCCAAATATCAACAGTACAACGATTGAAATTTCTTTTGAGAGCCAAATTTTTTAAACTTAAACTTCTTCTAATGCCACTTCTTCAAAATAGACTCGCCCAGACCGTGGTATTTTGTGGAAGAGCCACACTCAAGGGGCCAAAGAGCCGCATGTGGCTTGTGAGCCGCAGTTTGCCGACCACGGATCTAAGGCGTTTATTGAGAAGGCTAGCTAACCAAGAAGACATGGTGCTTACAAGCATCAGATCCTGTCTTCCAGCAAGGTGCAGGGGACAGGATTATAAAGGAGAGGGGACAGGATTATAAAGGAGAGAGGAATGCAGCTACGTGCAGGCCTGGGGGTCCGAAGACGTCAGCTATTATAATTAGTCATCAGGCGATTGGATGTTGTTGATGAGATGATGTTTTGACTCCTGGTGGGTCAGTCTGACCCTGCTTATCAGTTCTGCTTGCTGGAATTACCTCCTCAATCACTTCGCACAGGCCTTGAAAAGGGACTTAAGGAAAACTTAACTCCCTATTCACATAAGTATATGTGTTCTAAGATTTAAAATAATATGATTATTTTTCATATTAATTCAGGTGCTCTATCAGATTATAAGTCTCCTTCCCGCCCCCCCCCCCCCATCAGTTGGGGCACATACAGGAGGCAACTGATCAATGTATCTCACATCGATGTTTTTCTCTTTCTTTCTGTCTCCCTTCCTCCCTCTCTAAAATAAATATTAATTTTAAAAAATAGTAACTTGTAGCATCAGGTCAACCAAAAAAACAAAAGGCTATTATCCAACTCACTCTTTTATCAAACATTTATTGAGCAACCCTGATGTGTTTGCTTCATGATCAGGTAGGGGTCTCATCCTTGTGCTCCCAAAGCATCATCAACTGGTACCTAAGGTGTGACCTCTCCCAGGTGCCCTTGCCTGGCTGATGGGTGGGCTATTAATGATGAAAAGGGAATACACACTTCACACCCATTAGAGTACCTATTATAAAGCAAAACAAAGTACATGCTGGTGAGAATGTGGAGAAATCACAATCCGTGTGTATTTCTGGTGGGAATGGAGGGTAGTGCAGCTTTTATGGGATGCAATATGGCAGTCCCTCAAAAATTTGAACTTGAAATTACCATATGATCCAGCGATTCCACTTCTGAGTATATCCCCAGAGGACTTGAATGCAGGGCCTCAAACAGACATTTATACACCCATGTTCATAGTAGCATTTTCACAATAACCAGAAGGTGGAAGCTATCCAAGTGTCCATCAGTGAGTGAGTGGATAAACAAAATGGGGGATATACATACAACGGAATTTTGTTCAGTCTGAAAAAAGAAGGGAAATTCCGTTATATACTACAACTTGGATAAACCTTGAACATGGATGAACATTATGCTCAGTGAGAGAAGTAAGTCACAAAAGGACAAATATTGTATGATTCCATTTATATGAGATACCTAGAGTAGTCAAATTCATAGAGACGGAAAGTGGAATGGTGGCTGCCAGGGGCGGGCGGGGGGGGGAGGGAGGGGTGAATGGGGAGTTTTATTTAATGAATACAGGTTTAGCTGGAGAAGATATAAAGTATTCTGGAGATGGATGGTGGTGATGGTTGTACAACAATGTGAATGTACTTAATGCCACTTCAAATGGTAAATTTCATGTTGTGGAGATCTCACCACAATAATAAAACACACCAATACACTCAGTCCTCCTCCTTCCTCAACACAAGACAGGAAAGGCTGAGTTGCCAAGCTGCTTTCAAGTACCTACCTTTTGCCGTGACCCTTTAATACAGTTCCTCATGTTGTGGTGACCCCCAACCATAAAATTATTTTCTATCTCATTTCTTTCCTCTCAGGGGTCAAAGGGAGGACACATGAGAAGAGTTCTGTATCAGCTCTTTGACTATCAAGTGCTGTCCACGTATAAGGAAATAATATAATTTCCTGGAGGACAGGGGGTCTGTATTAGGTAGGATGTTTTGAGTTGCAATTAATGGAAAGTTCCACATAGACTGGAGGATTTCCTGGATTACAGAAGTAAAAATGTCTAGTAGTAGGTGCAGTTCATCAGGGCTCTCACTCAGTCTTTCTGTAAAAAATTTCTTTCTACCCCGCAGTTCACCAAGAGTCAGTTTCACCATCTCTAGGTTACCCTCCTTTAGCAGTTTTCTTAGCAACAGTGTCTCTCATGTGCTGAGAGAAGCAAAGAAAAGAGATAGAAAATTGGTGCCCTTGGACTCCTGCCAGTTCTCTGATGCTGGTTATGGACCTTTCTGGTCTCCAGCTGCATGTTCATCCTTGGGTGCTGACAGCCAACCCACATCCTTAAAATATAAATGGTCACGTTCTGTTTAATCTCGGCTCAGCCAGTTTCTGTTACTTGCAAGCAAAGAGTCCTAACAACCATGGAAGAGCTCCTCTTTCATACCTAGCTTTTTTTTGTTTCCAGTCCTCTATGCCTTGGCTTCTGAGTGAGTTACCTCCAGGACAGGAACCAGACTCTGGAACCAAGCCATGCTCAGGATTGCACGCCATCTCTCCCCCAGCACCAAAAAGGCTCATTGTCCTGCAACCAAACTTGAAGGCCTCCAGCCCCTCATGTAAGGCTGATCTTGCTGTGTGTAGCCCCACTGCCCTTCTGACGACTATAAGGAGAACATTTTAGGATCAAGGTGTGGCCCTTACTAACCATGTCTCCCCACACTTACAGTAAATCCAGAGACGACGGGGGCTGAGTCAACCACTCCATGGAGTTAATGCTTACGACTGGTCTTAGAGACAAATTGATGGATTGATGGTGAAGCGACTACCTTACATTTCCAATTTCTCACTGGTAACTGCCATTCTTTACAAAATAGATCCTTTGACATTATAAGAAGCTATATTAAAGTAATTGCTTATGCTGTTCAAATTACTCTGCTTAATTGCTTCTAAAAGTGAATGGAACTCAAGAAGGGAAGAGCTGCAAAGGCTGAGTCTGTTCCCCAGCTGGATCCTCTTCCAAGCAGGTATGAGTGGCTTCTAGTTTGCGAGAAGCTGAATGATAAACTAGCGCCCCACCGAGTTTCCACTAGGACCCAAGCGTAATGGAAAAAGGAAGGGGTGTCTGTTCTGAACAACAGATAAACTTTTGGTTGCCCCGTCTCTTGTTAGTAAACCAAATTATAGGACACATTGGGGATCTCCCTCCTCCAGAAAACAAAACAAAACAAAACTTCTGTTCATGTTTTGCCTACCCTGCTATTGTTCTGTTATCTCTTTATGTTCTCCCAAAGTTGGAATCTGGGGGAAAGTAGTTCTCATGAATGTACTCATTCACTTATTATCCACTTATCTATCATCTATCTATCTATCTATCTATCTATCTATCTATCTTTTTAATGTTTAATCAACAAAACGAACTAAGCAGTTCCACTGAGCAGGAACTCTCTAGCAGGGGATAGGCATGCAAATTAGAAATAGAGTCTGTTGAATTTTTGTGTGTTAACTCCAAGAACTCTTGATCTCAAGATGTACTAAAGAGGAGAGGTGTGTCTAAGGAATAATTGCCTTCTTTGAATTTGAAGAAGAGAGCTGAGGCAGACAGAAAACCTCCCAGAAGTCAGCCTTCATGGGTTTTCAATGTAGTTACCTTGAAAGAATATTAAGCAAATAGGTGGTGGTGATGGGGTGTAGTTTGGCGGGGGGTGGGGATGGGAAAATAATGTTTTCGAGAAGCATTAGGACAGAGAACAACAATTTGCAGGCTCTTCTGTGCAGTCTGAATAACAACTCCTATTTTCTGTACAAAATGATCAAAGACAACATTCAGGAGGGAAAAGGCACCACCAGCCCCATCTTCTGCAAGGACTCTGGTGATAAAAGATTCTGCAGTTGGAAATAGCTGAGGTGTCAGCCCAGTCCAGTCCTCTTCATCAAAGCTACCACACAGACGCTCATTAGAAGATAGGTGACCCTCTGCTGGTCATGGTCATGCTTTATTAGTTAGAGGGGAACTGGACAAAGGGTCACCGGCCAGAACCAATGCCCACTGCAGCTTATGAGGTGGTCAGAGAGGGCCTGCGGCCATACACAGAGGTTCAAGGGGAGGGGTAACTTAGGATGGACCTACAACACGAAGGCTTTGGGAGGGCGCATGCCACCACGGAGCCTCCTGAAACATGAAAGAAAGTGTTATGGAATCCAGAGTTTGGGGGTTGACTCTGATCTCTCCTCTTTCAGAATCCACTAGCCACTCCCAAAGAACAACTATTTCTTGAGAAAGACAGCACTTCAACTTTGAATGTAAGTTTCACTTTCAGTCATCTATAATATCAAGGTAATAATGTGCCTACCTCAGGAAACTGATTGGCACATATAGGTGCTCAATAAAGTTTAGATACTCTTGGTATGAATGTTAGCATAAGTATTTAATATTTTCCCCAGGACACTCCCTATTAGTCAGGAAAACAGAACCCACCCTAGGTCTTTCAAATAGAGGAACTTAACACAGGGAATTGGTGATGCAATAATGGAAGAGCTGAGAAGCCTAACCCTGGGAAAATGGCATCCTTGAGATTAGCAACAGTAGGAAATTGCTCTCAGTTTTAGTGCTGAAGGAACAAAAGGAGGATAGTTCTGAGGCTAAGGCCATCAAGCTGGATTTAGAAACATGGTGGGGCCTGTCCAATGGGAAGTGAGACAACGAAGGAAGGCTGAGATCACAGGAGAATAGCAGCCATTGCTTCTCTCTCCTGCTGAGACACCACCAGGGGTAATGCAAGGCAAGAAGTAATACTCTGCTTTCTTCATCCCCCCCACCTCCAGTCTTCACTAGTGTCTCCCTTTAGCGCAGTGGTTCTCAACCTTTCTAATGCCGCGACACTTTAATACAGCTCCTCATGTTGTGGTGACCCCCAACCATAAAATTATTTTCGTTGCTACTTCATAACTGTAATTTTGCTACTGTTAATGAATCGTAATGTAAATATCTGTGTTTTCCGATGGTCTTAGGCTCTACAGCAGCGGTTCTCAACCTGTGGGTCGCAAATATCTGTAGGAAAACAGATATTTACATTACATTCCTAACAGTAGAAAAATTACAGTTATGAAGTAGCAACGAAAATAATTTTATGGTTGGGGGTCACCACAACATGAGGAACTGTATTAAAGGGTCGCGGCATTAGAAAGGTTGAGAACCACTGCTAGCGGAATCTACCCAGGAGGAAGCTGGCAAGAGAGCCTGGGAAGTGTAGTTCTGTACCACACAGAGTAGAGCAGAAAAAGAGAAGGGAGTGGCTATGCAAGCAAACAACCCAATGACCAGCGTTCTTGATGAAGGCTGAAGAGTTGACATGCTACCATTACTGGAAGCTACTAGAGACGGTTATTGGCATTATAAGAAGTTATATTCAAGTAATTGCTTATGCTGTTCAAGTTATTCTGTTTAATTGCTTCTAAAAGTGAATAGAACTCAAGAACTCAAAAAGGCTGGTCTTCCCAGCCTTTTGCCCTTGGGCTTGCCCTCTGCTGGTTATTTCATGCTCACCTTGTTCATTTAAGCCTGCGCTCAGGGCATTTCTTTCCTCTCAGGGGTCAATGGCTGGCAGTAGTTTAAAAAGCTGCCTCTGTGGAAATTTATACGGTAGCATGGACCAGGACCATGGAGTAAGGGACCATGTTCTAAATGGTGACATTTCATGCTTTCAGGGAGGGTTTTTTTGTTTTTGTTTTCAACCCCAGGGTCTTTATTTCTAGAGTCTTGGAATCACCTCGTTTTATTGCACTTCGCTTTATTACACTTCACAGGTGAGCGTTTTTTACAAACTGAAGGCAAAACCCTTCACCAGCAAAAAGATTATGACTCACTTTATTGCGCTGCTCGCTTTATGATGGTGGTCTGGAACTGAAAGCACAGTATCTCCAAGGCGTACGCCTGTACAACACCAGCTCTGTTTGTGTATACTGATTATTTTATTTGTCATCACATTCATGTGAGGTAGAGGGACATGGATTGATTTCTCCATTTTTTCAAAGAAAGCTCAGAGAGTCAGAGAAATGTGTTTAATGTGATACGGCTTTAACTGGTAGACCTGGGATTCAAATCCAGGTTTCTCTGACTCCCAGGTGAGGGGTCTCCCCACTCTGCATGGTGCCTTTCTCAAGTGAAAAAGAGTGGGTTCAGGTCAATGTCATTCATTGGAGTAGTTCATTCTTTCTGCTAGTGAAATGCCTCCTTTAGCACATCTTAAATTCCCATACATGTGGGGTTTGTTTCTGTAATATTTTATTTTTCCCAATCTATAATAATAAAAGCATAATACGCTAATTAGACTGGACATCCTTCCGGATGACCTTCTGAATGAAGCCAGGGCTGCGAGGGAAGTCCCAGTCCCGGGTGCCTGCCAGCGGCCAGAGGGAAGCCTGGGTCCCAGGTGCTGGAAGGAAGCCGGTACCAGGAGCTGGGGGAAGGAAGGCCTACTCTTGCACAAATTTCGTGCATTGAGTCTCTAGTTTAATATATTTATATAAGACTAGAGACCCAGTGCACAAATTCATGCACCTTGAAAGGAACTGTGGGTCGTGAGGCTGCAGTGGGCACGGGGGGGGGGGGGGTGGTCTCGGCCCTTCCTTCACGCCCTCACCTGGCCTCTTCTGCCATGGCCCCTGGTACCCTGTCTGCTGGCAGCCCTGCTTCTGCTGTTGCTGCTCCCATATGCTGATGGCACTGGCCCCGCTTGCACCCGTTGACAGCGCGGAACAATTGGGGCTGGCGCCAGGAGTGGGTGCGAGTGGCAGCTGCTGCCCCGATCATCCCTCAGGAGCAAGGGGAGGTGGAGAAGCCCTCAGGGGCGATCAGAGCCAGCAGCCACTGCTCCCACCCTCTGACTTCACCGAGCAATCAGGACTGGCACCAAGCGCCAGCAGCGAGTGTGAGTGGTGGCTCCGGCTCTGGCAGCAGGTATGAATGGGACCAGTACGGGCAGTGGATGCGAGAGCCAGGAGGGACTGCAGTGCATGGGAGCAAAGAATTTTCAGTAACCACCAGAGGCTCACCCAGATGACAGCAACTGGTGCCCCACCTTGCTCTGGCACCCCTGCTCACCTGCTCCACCATCCCATCTCAGCCAACATCCACCATGTTCCACGCGCACCTCCTGGTGGTCAGTGCACATCATCATGACCGGTTTTTCGGTTGTTCGGTTATTCATTTATTCCGCCATTCGATCTATTTGCATATTAGCCTTTTATTATATAGGATATCCTGCATGAATATCATGCTGTTTTAATTACTTTAGCTTTAGAGTGTGCTATAATATAGGGCAAAGAATATCCCCTCTCCCTTCTTTTCTTTTTCCTTCCGCTTGACGTTTTTCTTGAGACTTCTTGAATATTGCCTTTTCCAGGATAAACTTGGAATCTATTCATCAAATTCCAAAAAAAAATTGATTGGACTTTTTATTAGATTATATTGAATAGCAAATTAATTTGAGGAGAATTGTCACTTTGCAATAGTGAATCTTTCTATGTAACGTCTCTCCATTTATTCAATTCCTTTTTATGTCCTTTGGTAAAGTTTTATGGCTTTATTCAAGCAGGTCTTGCCCATTTCTTGTTAGATTTATTCCTGGATTTAGAGTTTTGGTTGTGGACATGAATAAGGTATTTCCTCCCCTGAGATTCTGTAATTGCTATTGCTGATGTAGCGAAAGCTCCTGGCTGTTGTATGCCCTTCTTTCCAATCACCTTCCCAAACTCACTTGTTGGTTTTAATGGCTCTGCAGTGCCCTAGCCTGGTTTTCCTAGGGATGAAATCAGATTGTCTTCCTTATCATATTTAAGCGGTTCTCCCTTTCATGCCTTTATTCCCCCACAAGCACTCTATAATTTATTTCATTGCCTTTATATCCCATCTTGAATTGTAGTGATGTCTGTGTATTTTATTGCCTTTACCAGATTGTCTGAGAGTAGAAATTGTCTTATTTACCCTTATGTCATCTCTCCCCATTCCCCCAAGACCGTAGCATATTACTGGGCATAAAGTAGATAGTATATGCTCAATAAGTGTTTCTGTACTAATTAGTCATGCCTTGTCGTGCAGTGAATTACACATATTAAATTCAGATTTGATTGTGTGAAAATAACATTTTGTTTGAACCACCTGGATCCTAACCTGACTTCCTTGTATCTTGAGGAGGTTCTCCTAGGTCAACCAGCTAAATTGGAATCACATTGCCCCGGGGAGGGAGGGCTTCTGTGTACAACAGGGAACAACGAAGTCAAATTCTTGGCTTTGGAATGAAAAATTCAGGCCCAGACAAAAAGGCAAGCATTGTGGTTCAATGAAGTTTCTTTCTCCTTCCTATTCAGCCCAAACACACACACACATACCCCCCTAAGACAACAAAGATTCTGCAGAGAGGGAAGGGGAGGGACTGTGAAGTTGCACCCAAGTCAGCAGGGAGAACCCAGTGCCTGGAGCTCTGTCTCATCAGAGCCATCAGTGACCCCAGGGAAACTATCCATCTCTTTGGGCGTGAACAGAGGACATGGCCTCCCTGAGGAGCCGCGTCTGTTATCCTAGAAGATGAAGTCAGAGAAGATCATCCCACTCCCAGTGTCAGTCAGCCGGTCGATGATGACAAACTGGCAGGAGTGATGCTCTTCTGGGCCCCAAAGCTTTGCTAAGTCTCCATCCTACCCACCCCAGGCCAGCACTGCTCTGCATGGGCTCAGGCACTCCTAAGCCCCAGAGAGGAGAGGGGACCTTGACACCTAAGGGGGTAGCAATGACCTAGAAAGAAAAGCCCTTCTCTGCACCCAGCCAGCCCTTGGCAAGGGGCCTAGAGGAAACCTGCTGCGTGTCTCCCACCTTTTGGAGACAGAGGGTAAACAAACACAAACATCTGTTTACAATTAACCAATCTCTCAAGGGAACAAACTGGCTGAGCCAAAGGTGACTCCTCCCCTGTATCCACCCACCACCCCCATGGCCTGGCAAAGAGCCTGGTACATAAAGGAAGTTTAGTAGCTGACAGTGATCAGCAAACGGCGGCTCGAGAGCCACATGCGGCTCTTTGGCCCCTTGAGTGTGGCTCTTCCACAAAATACCATGGCCTGGGCGAGTCTATTTTGAAGAAGTGGCGTTAGAAGAAGTTTAAGATGAAAAACTTTGGCTCTCAAAAGAAATTTCAATCGTTGTACTGTTGATGTTTGGCTCTGTTGACTAATGAGTTTGCCGACCACTGTCAGCTAGGTGAAGGCGTGGAACTCAGCCCAGGGGCTGCTCCAGAGATGCAGCTGGAGGGACGGCTTAGAGCAGCAGGACCAGAGGAGGGCCCTTCCTCTCCTCCTCCTCAGACCATCCACCTGCCTCTCCCGCTCCCTCCTATAAGGTACCAGGCAGGGTGTAAGGCTATTGGCTGTCTGCTGCAAGGGCCTTCTGGGGAGCCAGTGCACTAATGGTTCCAGTCTAGCTCAGCTTAGTGTGTGTGTATGTGTCGAGGGAACACTTCAAAGCTGGTTTCCGTGGTCCTGTGAGCTCCCCTTTAGTGCACTGCCACGTCCAGGATTCAGAAGCAGAGTGAGGGCAGCACTGTGCAGTCTGGGGGAGTGAGATGGGCACCATTAAGGTGTTTTAAGCTGACCCACAGCCCCAACTATAGTAACTGTAGAAAATCAGAGAATGTCTAACCTGGGAGGGCTTCAGAGATGTTTAATCCAACTTCACTTTTGTACTGCTGGGGTCCCATGAAGGGTCATGGCAGGCCTGTGGTCAGAATAGTCTATTAATCAAACACACCATTTCTGTATCAGCGACTGTGCAGACACCAAGTTTAAATGTAAATATTTTTTTAAATTGTTATTTATTTTATACCTATCCCCAAAGGGCTCTCAGGCAACTTACCCGTGAATTAGGGCAGTTAAGACAAAGATTTTTAAAATAGCTCGCTGAAATTACATAAAAGGAAAGAGAAAATTGCATCAGGAAATCAGAATAAGAGGTCATGACATCTAAATTTAGCTCAAAGCTCGTGGCATGCCTATTTAAAAGGGATACACACTGGTTGTTTAGATTTTTGTCCCTGAAAAAGGCAAGTAGTGCAGAAGTAAACATCTGGTGAAGTGAAGTGCCACATTAGAGGGGGAAAAGTGCCTTAGAGACAGGCAGAGGTCTAAGATCCAGGCGTGACCTTGGACAAGACATTGACTTCTGTGAGCATGAAGTTTCTTATCTTACAATGAAGGCAGTTATGGTAAGCAGGGTGCCCAGTAGGCACTCTCCCCATTCCTGGCTCATACTTCTGGGAGGAAATGTGTCATGGGGACTTTACATAAGAACCAGTGGGTAACAGATAAGACTGTGCCATCTGGTTAGATCCGCCTCCTCTCTGGCCTGGTGGCCCAACCATAGCTTGGAAGAACACTCCTTCCAAAGGGAAGAAAACACTCCCTAAGCCCTGGAAGTGGGAGCAGAGACTTCTCTGCCTGGGACGGATGTTTCAGGCCCCCCGTGCTGCTGATGTGGGGTAATTCTGTCTAATTCTGTATTTGTTGCTTATATTGAAGCAAAAAGCCACCATTTCTTAGACACGTCTGTACACCTCTGAGGCTGGCCACGTTCCCTGGACCCTCCCACCATGTTCTGTGGAATCCTGCTCCCTCTGATGCCTCCTCTGTGGGGCCGGTGTCCTCACAGGACCCTTCTCTTAAGTCCTGTTTCCTATCAGACCCCCTGGGACAGAAATTCGTATTGTAAAATTACTTTTGTCTGTTCACCTCTCATTAAAACTGCCCCCTCCCAACTCCCACCTCAGCAAGGCTGGTGCTCTGTGCTAGGCACCTGAAGAAAAGAAACAGAGAAATAAATTTTCAATAAGGTAACACCAGTAATAATAATAATATCAGCAGCCAACATTTACTGAATGTTCATGGTGGACTAAGCACTCTACAAGGATTGTCTCATTTAACCCACAGGACAACTCAATTTTATTTCTATTTTACACAGATTGAAACCAGGGCTCAGAGAAGTTCAACTTGCTCAGGGACACACAGCTGACGCATGGTGGGAAGGGAGTAAATTCATGAACCTACCGTTTTCATCACCTCTCTTATCCATGCAGTGGTTACGCCATGGTTTTCCTACGGGGGACACTTCATTGCAAAAGAGCTCCTAACTTTCATCCTACAATAGGGGTGCACTAATTGTAAAATTAGCTATTAGTGGAAGAGCTATTTTAAATCAATGAGTACCCTCCCAGAGCCCCTTGGATGACATCCTGGTGTCCAGCCTCATCTATAACATAGGAATAGGAATACATACATACTTCAGGGACTGTTGTGAGGTTTAAATGAATTATTGTGTGAAACGTGTTTAGAACAATGTCTGGGACAGGGGAGGTGTTACATGAACATGTTGTTGTCACAGTCGTTATTGTCAGGGTGGTGGCTTCCATTCCCAGCCATGTCTGAGGAAGTTCCTCCGACAGGGGGAGCAGGTGGGTTCCCGGGAGAAGGAGAGCAGCAGGTGCCAGCTGCACACTCCGGCCTGGCTCCTCCTTGGCGGCCAGAGCACGGGACCAAGGGGCTTTGGCCAAACGTGGGTGAGATGGCTTCTCCCAGGCTGGGTACTTTCAGTGCTTCCCAGCATTCCCAGATACAGGCCTCTTGTGGTGCTGATGCTGGATCGTGCTGGCTGTTGTTATTTTCTGTAGTGTTACCCGAGTTGTTCCTGTCAAAAAGGACTCTTCATGGTTACTTGGGCTCAAATTCATAACCAGAGTCCAGCAGCCATTGTCTGCAGAGCTCCCTCACGCACGCTGCATTTCAGGGAAATGCCACAGATTGGGCTGCCAAGCCTCTTGTACTCTGTTCCTGCTGTCTGAGTTGACCCTTGTAAGAGAGCTCCTAGGACCAAAATTCAACTAAGATTGAGATTTTCCCCATCCCATCAGAGCTGTGCAGCTATATCCTTATTTATATTTTCACCAACCAATCAGAGTGGCTCCATTTTAACCAATCAGGGCAGTGCCATTTGGACCAATCAAATTGTATAGCTTTGGAGTCCTCATTTGCATATAAATGGACCAATCAAAGACTGGGGGTGGGCACTATCCTATCTAATAAAGAGGGAATATGCTAATTGACTGCCATGCCCTCAAAGATGGCAGCACCCAGTTCCCTCAGCCCTGCCAGGGTGCCTGCCTCTGAAGTCCTCCAGTCCCCTCAGCCCCCCAGCTGCCCAGGGCTGGCCCAAGGCACAGGCAAGCCTTGAATGGTGGTTGCCCAGCCGCCCAGGGCTGGCCTGAGGCACAGGCAAGCCTCAGATGGTAGCTGCTCAGTCACCCAGGGCCACCTGAGGCTCAGGTAACCAGGGCTGGCCTAGGCTTGCACTGCCGGCAGTGGCAGCAGCAGAGGTATGATGGGGCGTCACCTTCCCCTGATCACCTGGTCACCTCCCTCCCCTGAGGGCTCCCAGACTGTGAGAGGGCACAGGCCGGGCTGAGGGACCCCCCAATGCACCGGGCCTCTAGTCTTTTATATAAGCCAGCTTCACCGGTGGTTTTCATCAAAGACTATTTCCCATGCTGGTGCTGCCTTCACTGGGCTGCATCATGGCTAAGATGTATCACAATTGAGCTGTTTCCACTAAATAAAGCCTCACCCCTTCACTGCATCCCAAATTTGGGGATCCTGTTCCTGTTGAACTGGCCTTGATGAACTTTGTTGACAGCAGTAAGGGGAGAGAAGGATTCTCCAGCATCCCTTGCATCAGAGGGGAAGGATCATCCGGATCATCACAGAACTGTCAGGTGTTACCTCTCCTGTGCAGAATCCTGTCTCCTCTCATCCTTTCATTCTGAGTTGAATCATTTGATGCCTGATGGACAGGGCAGGTGACAAGGAAATGTGGGTAAGGAGGATTTGCTTTGGTGTAGTAGCATGCACTCCCAGCCTCCCCACTGCTTGTGTCCACAGCGATTCTAGTTATGGCCCCTACTGCCCTGAGCTGGGCTCCCAAACAGGGCTGGCCCTTCTAGCATATTCTCTCAGCAGCCTCAGCATCCACGTACATCTACCATCTGATCGCAGCAGCTGTGAAAGGTCTGACTTCACTCTGTGCACAGCCCAGTGCCAGGCACGGAGCGTCACAGGGCCCAGAGGAGCCTTAGGAGGCTGGGGCTGCGGTGGGCACTGGCATCTCTCTTCCTGGGGAGGCTGGGCCATTTTCACAGGATTGTAACATCGCTGGACACTAGGAACACGTGGAGTCATTTGGTGGATGCAAATTCAACCCCATCAGGATTTCCAGACTCTCCTAATGAACCTAGTTCATGAGATCAATTGGGGTCAACCCACCATGGTGCCAGCTCTTTACCTGTGTCATTGTTCCATTCAGGAAATTCGTCCCGAGCACCCACTGCATGCTGAGCACCCCTAGAGTCCAGGGCACGGAGGAGAATCAAAGAGGTGCAGACCCTGTCTCCTGGGAGCTGGGGCCCAGAGGAATGAGGTCTAGTCGGGGATATGCCTTACCATCACGTGAGGACAGAGCCAAGAGAGGCAGGAAGGACAGCACCGTGTGCAAAGCACGGCATGGTGATGAGTACACGAGCTTTGGGGCCATGCCCACTGGGAGTCAAGTCCTAGTTCTCCCCTTCATAGCTGTGTGGCCTCAGGCGATCTCTCGGAGGCCCAGGTTTCCCTTGTAAATCAGAGCTGATAATGTGCTGTCGCACTGTTGTGAGAAGTATGCCTGCAGATGTACATGCAAGTATTCACTGACTTAAATGCCAGAAGAGACCCATGGCCTGGGTACTATTACACATCCTATTATACCTTGTAAGAGTTCGACAACAGCTGCGCTGCTGTTGCTATTGTTATTGATGAAGCTCAGACTAAGGAAGGACTAATTCTGCTGGCAGATGGCCAGGAAAGACCACACTGAAGAGGTGAGATCTTTGCAGAGATCTGAAGGGTGACAGGATGTTCACCAGGCCGTCATCGGGGAGAAGGATGTTGCCGGCGTTAAGATCAGCACACGTGCCAAAAGCACTGGGGTGAGACTCGGCGTGGTGTGTTCACAGAGCCAGGTGGCACCATTTTAGCCTGACTGACGGCTCCCATGATCATGCCAGACCTGCCCCTCAGGCTTGTGGGCTGGGAACATGGAAACAGCTTCCTGTCCACTTCTGAGAGGAGATGCCAACATCCACTCAGTCCTGTGCTGACTCCGGCACAGGCAGCGGACGGGTCGCGGTGCTAGTGACCTTTCTGTTCCATCCCTGGCTCTGGCCGCCTCGCCTGGAGCCCACGCTGGCGTGGGGAGAGCTAATTGGCAGATGAGGCATCGCAGGAGGCCCGCTGTCCTCGCCCCTGGCTGTCCCTGACGCGGTGGCAGATGGCCTGCCTTCTCCAGCCCTTCAGAGACACCCCCTCGCAATTACCGCTCCACAGCTGCCCCGCACAAGGTTAGTTTGGTGCTTCCAATGTGTGCCTGGAAGATTATGTAACTCTCTGGCAGGAGAAAGCCACCACACTTGGTGAGTTTAGAAAGATTAAATGTGTCAACAGTGGGCTTTGAATATGAAATAATGCAAATGTCTCCTTAGTCTCATTTGAATTAAAAGTTAAAAACTCAATATAGCCCAGACAGTGTGGCTCAGTGGTTAAGCTCCTACCCATGAACTAGGAGGTCATGGTTGGATTCCTGGTCAGGGCACATGCCTGGGTTTTAGACTCCATCCCCAGTGGGGGGCATGCAGGAGGCAGCTGATCAGTGATTCTCTCTAATCATTGATGATTCTCTCTCTCTCTCCCTCTCCTTTCCTCTTTCTGAAATCTATAAAAACAAAACATAGCTTTCTTTTTATTATTAAAAAAGCTATGTTTTTAAAACAAAGTCAAGATTAGTTCACATTCTGCCTAAAACGCTACAGATTGAGAGTATGTTGAACTCAGTCATTCATTCCACAAATGTATATTAAGGATTTGTTATGTTGCAGACAAATGCAATACATTGAAAATCAAACATAGTTAACGATCCTTGCCCTCAAGGGGCCTACATTCTAGTGTAACGTGAGACAGACAATAAAAAATAAACACAAAAATTACATACATTACCTATATGACAGAAACTGAAAAATGTCATGGAATTAAAGAAACACACACACACACACACACACACACACACACACAAAACCCTGCAGGGGAAAGGAGATCAGGAGTGTCAGGGGCTGGGCAATGTTGCATATTAAATGAGGCGAAGTCAGGTTTTTATTGAGAAAGTGGATTTGATGTCGATTGCACGTAGGTGCCTTTTCGCTCTCCTGAGTGACAGGTGCTTGGTAGATAGGTCTGGGTGGAGGGGCCTTGTCTTATCCATCCATGTTCCCTGTGGGAAGTGGGACCTGGAGTGTGAGGTAGGTGTCTGGAGTTTCATATTGTTAAAATATAAAGGCACGGATGAAAGGTACAGGCTCCCCTTGCTCAGAAAGGGTTGTTTTGAGTCTGGTGTTACGCTGCATCCAGGAGCAAGAAAGATACTTGTGAGCCGACCTCAGATCCATGTGCCTGGTTCATGGGCTCCTGGAGCCACCTCCTCCCTCTTGCTGGCAAACTGGCTTTAGATGGTATTTTGCAGAAGGCCTGAGAATCCTGGTAGATTCAGGGACCCAAAATGTAGGGTTTTTTTTCTCAGAGAAGTAGAAGGTGTCAATCCACGAGTGGACAAAGAGGCATGAACATTTGCTTAGGCAAGCATATGCCATTTTCCTGGATTTAGGTACCAAAATATTAAATGGAATTATTTCAAATCCTATGTCTAAAAAAAGAATTAATTCACCGCTGTCTCCCAGCATCCAGGACCGTTCCTAGTGCATAGCAGGTCCCTTGAGATATTTCGTTAGAAAGTGTTTATGATAGAAGCAACTGGGGAACCGTGCTTGAAGCCTAAAATGGCCCAGGATGGGGGTTACAGAAAGTTTGCATCCGAGAGGGGGAGGTGATAATCCTGGGAGAATAATGCAAGGACATCAAGGGCAATTTTTAAGATGAGACACTTAGGAGTAGGGAAGTGGGCCTGGCACAGGTTTGGAAAAAAATGTGTCAGAAAAACATACAGACTTAGGGTTAGAAGGGAAGGCGGGCGGGCCAGAGGGCAAGTCACAGCTGAGCGAAGTCCGGGCTAGCTGTAGGACTGGTCTCCTCCCGCGTGTGAGCCCAGGAGGGCAGGGACTTTGTCTTGTTCGCTGCTGTCTCCCAGCACCCAGGACAGTTCCTAGTGCACAGCAGGTCCCCTATAGGTATTTGCTGGATGACTGACTATTGGGGAAAGTACGTCCTGGTGAACTTCCTGTTCTCCAAGAGGAAGTGACAGAGAGAGCGGCAGGATACAAAGATATAGGAACCCAAGGGGAAGCACCGGGGTCCAGCACACAAGACTAGCCCCACACACAGAAAGAAGGAAAGGAGAGAACTGAAGAGGCAGGTGGTATATTTTTTAAAACATAGCCTAAAAGGAGTCAGGGGATGCCGGAAGGAGATGGAATGGCAGAGGGGACATACAGGAAAGGAGGTGACGGAAAGAAAACTTGGGAGGGGAGGGGAGAGGGGGAAAGGAGAGGGGGGAGAAGGGGAGGAGGAGAGAAAGGGAATGTTTAGGAAAGGCGCCTTTGGCATGAAGAGATGGTCTTCTTTCAGAAGCATCCACAGCAACCTTGGTTCCTGCAGCTGAATCAGAAGTAGGCAGAAGGGAAATGCATTTTCCTAGTGGACAGGATTCACAAAGCCTGAGCAAGCCGCCAGGGACCACCCAGGGATGCAGGTGACGGCCACCGGGAAGAGTGGGAGTGTGCGCAGAGCAGAGCCACACACACACGCTTGGGCAGGTTCCTACTCCCAGGATGGAAGGGGCAGGTGAGACTGAGCCTGTGAGGCAGGCCCCGGGGGGGCCAGGAACATCGGTCTCCAAGGGGCCCTGGGAATTGGGAGGTTTTATAAACACAGGTTAGGCTTGGTGGAGATGAAACCTCAAGTAAGCCCTGGAGGCAGGGGCTGCCCCGGGGCAAATGCCAGTCTGACTGGCATTGTTAGAGAGTGACATCCGGAATTCTTTCTGAGTCTCACATTTGTTTTCTCCCCCACCTCCCCCCGGAAGTCAAGCTTTAGCTCGCGGCTGGCGACAGCAGCATGGTCTCTGAGAACACCGCGCTGTGTGGCTAAGCTTGGTGGGTGTGGGGCTGGGCTAGTCTCGTGTGCCCTGCTACCTTGCCAAGTCTTTGAAAAGTGGGACATGTGTGATGTGAGACTGGCCAAATCCAAACTCCTTTTGCTTCAGGAGTCACACCTGGTTCGGGACTGACTCCACGCGGAGAGCGGCTGCTCCTGAAGGAGACACTCAGACTCAGCGGGGGAAGCTCTGCTGGCTGAGACTCGGGGAATTCAAATCTGGGGGGAAGGCCTTTCATTTCTTTGGATTTTAATTTGCACAGGGAGGGGAACTCCAGTTTTGAACTTGGATTTCTCCCCTAGCATTTAATAATGGAGAGAGCGCCACGGAGCTCAAGTTCAGGGTGTTTTTAAGTAGCTGCCCCTATGCTCTTGGGGTATTTTTATGCTGGCATGTGGTACGGCTTCCTCTACTGAGCTATATCGGACAGCGTGGCTTGCAATTTGAGATGGGAAATATAATCGGGGTGAATTTCTGGCCTGGGGTACCATGGGGACTTGGAGTGATTTTACCTAATATTCAGTTCTGATCATTTTAGGAGCTTCTGGGGGCATCAGCTAAACTGATCCCCCGACAGGCTGGCCTCTACCTCTGAGAGGACAGGGGTCCCCAGGCCAACCCTAGGCGTGGCTGTTTAGCCCAGTGGTTGGCAAACTCATTAATCAACAGAGCCAAATATCAACAGTACAACGATTGAAATATCTTTTAAGAGCCAAATTTTTTAAACTTAAACTATATAGGTAGGTACATTGTTATTAACTTAATTAGGGTACGTGGTATTTTGTGGAAGAGCCACACTCAAGGGGCCAAAGAGCCGCATGTGGCTCGTGAGCCGCAGTTTGCCGACCACTGGTTTAGCCCATTGGATAGGTGGGCAGGGTCTGGGTGGAGTTAGGCCAGAACCCTAATCCCACCTGCCTCCTGTTTCCACAGAGAGGAGGCTTCCTTCCTGTCATCTCCTACCTCAGAAGCCCCAAGGACAGCAGAGCTGCTAATATTCAGCAGGTCGCGCCCTGACCAGGAGAAGAGTGGGAGAGTTAAAGGGACTGCCTACAGATAACACGTTAACCCAAAGGCGCCTCTGTGTGACTGTGAAAATGCGTCATGTGGACAGGCAGGGCTCGACGGGACAGCGGTGAGTGAATAGATGACATCTGTGCAAAGACAAACGGGCCCCTCTAGCTTTCCTAAGACGCTTGCTAAGTGGAGCTGGGGCTAGACTCCACTTCCCACGTGCCCCTCCAGGGGGGCGCTTTGGTGCAGTGCACACTGCACAGCCATACACAGCTGTCCTGCGTACCCTCTTCTGTTCTGGCACCAGCCACCCCTCCCCAGGGGCACTTGCATGGCGCATGAGGCAAGGCCTGCCTCAGGAGGCCCAGCCCAGACCAAAGCTCTCGCTGTTTGCTCCCGGTCCAGCCAGCCTCCCCCGTCCCCCTGTGCCCCAGAGCCGCCTGCACTGGGACTTTTTCCCTCTAGACATTCAGGGCCAAGTACTGGTCTTTGTTTCTCCAGTCCTCAGCCATTATTATAAGCGGCCTCTGAGGATGCTTTGCTGTCTCCCCTTGAGCTTTGCGTGATTCTGCCTTGGGTTTCATTCAGGAGCGGCTGCTGAGGTTGCAGTTCCTGCTTCTTTTTAAACCGAGTACCCTCGTGCTAGGGTTTGCCAGGGCCTGGGAGGTTTCCTGGGACGTGGGCTTTCAGTGTGAAAACCAGGAAAGTTCTGGGGAAATGGGTGTGTTGGTCACCCTACCTAGTGCCCCGATTCTCCATTCTAGGGGCTAGTTCTGTACTCTAATGAGAATTAACTCCTCGAAATAATGCCCTCCCCCCCTTTTTACCTTCTCGCTTCCACACTGGCCAGCAGCTGAATGTACTCAACCTGTGGATCTGCCCTTTGGGCTCCTTACTGGCCAGCTCCATCAGTCCTGCCCACTCCACCTCAGAGGAAGCTGAGGCCTGACCATGCGGTGTGATGGCCCTTCCCTGGAATATTGAGTGTGAGTTTGAGTTACCATAGATCATTCAACTGAGCTCTTTCCTTTGTGTGTGTCTAGAGTCTACGGGGACAGAAAGCCCCCAGACACAGGTGTTCCTATTGTTTGCAGGGCCCACCTGAAAAGCTGCATCAGCTGTGCCCGCGTCACTTTAGCATCCAGCTCCATCATGCTTAGAAGTTTTGCTGTGTTTCTCTGGGTTGAAAGAACATTTCTGCTGCTCCTGTGTAAAAGTGGCATTTCTCATTTCAGATTTATTGCAGGCCAAACATCCTGACGTTGGTCTGGGAGCTGTGTCCCTGTCCTCAGTCTCTCTTGTTTCCATGGTGCTCACATGGCCAACTGCCAAATCCTAGGATGTTTTGGTTAATGTTTTCGGTGAGGAGAGTCTGGTCTGTTGTCATGCTGCCTACAGCCATACCTTTCAGCGGTAACCACGCGACGTGACGAGGTGGCCAAAATGCAGTTTATAGGATCTGCTGAGAGTCACGTGACAAATCCGTGCATAAGGGGTTTGGCTTGGGTGGCTAATGTGCTGACACCTTTCACTCCAGGGCAGAGGTAATCTGTTTGCAGCCCCAAACCCATTATTTCTTTATTTGCATTCAGTATTGCAAAGCCATTCACGAGAAACACTTTTTTAAAGCATCATTACTGTAAGATGTGTTAAACTGAGTGTAAACATTTTATCAGCAATATGTTCTAGCGAGGTTCCCCCCCCCCCTTCTTCCCCTTCTTTCTCTTATTTTGTTTTTTAACTGAAACATCATTTCACAGATGCCTGGCTCCTAGGCTGGGTCACAAGTTAATAATGTCTCTACCTAGGAGTAAACTTGGGCTGTTGCCGGCCGTCTTGTCATGAATTAGGCCGCAGCGAGTTTTTCATGCCTTTCGGCTGCGGCAGGAGGCAGTGCATCATCATTACGAAGCTTTCTTCTTTACTTTGTCTGGCACCATCGAGTGTAATCAGAGGCCCAGGAGGGCCCGTGCTCCTTGGCAGGAGATTCCAGGCACACACCACACACACACTTGGCTTACTAGTTGGGGGTGGGGGGGGTGGGGGTGGGGGCTGGCACTCTCTACACCGAGCGAGTCTGCTTGGCGTAAATGTTATTCAGACAGCAGAGATGTTCTTGGAAAGAGACACCTTTCAAAGGGCAGAAACAGATTCCTGTTTGGTGGACAGCATCCTGGAGTGAAAATAGCGTTGACCCTTGGCCTGTTCTGATGTTACAACTTTCTCAGTTTAGGCCAGTGGTCGGCAAACTCATTAGTCAACAGAGCCAAATAGCAACAGTACAACGATTGAATTTCTTTTGAGAGCCAAATTTTTTAAACTTAAACTTCTTCTAATGCCACTTCTTCAAAACAGACTCGCCCAGGCCGTGGTATTTTGTGGAAAGAGCCACACTCAAGGGGCCAAAGAGTGGCTCGCGAGCCGCAGTTTGCCGACCACTGGTTTAGGTTTACAAGTTTAGGCTTCAAAATTGTGTTGCTCTCTTCTGCAGCACATTGTTTGCAAATGGAGTACGGAGCACCACCTGAAGAATGGTCGTGACTTATGCTCAGAACAATTACGTTATTTCCACACAAGTGTGTGGGGCCATCAGCTTCACCCGAGTTTGACCTCTGGCTCCATCTAGCTGTGTGACCTCAGACACAGGAGCCCCTGGGCTTCATTTCCCTTTCTTCCAAAGCAGAGGCCGCAATGCCGAGCTCCTTGTGAAGATGAAGAGGTAGGCCTTGTCAGAATTTCAGTCGCGGTTGTTTGCAGAATTATTCCTGCTTCCAACTCCCAGTGCTGGGCTGCGCTGCAGGGTCAGTGTGTGCTGGGCTGCAGGGTCAGTGTGTGCTGGGCTGTAGGGTCAGTGTGTGCTGTAGGGTCAGTGTGCGCCGGGCTGCGCTGTAGGGTCAGTGTGTGCTGGGCTGTAGGGTCAGTGTGCGCCGGGCTGTAGGGTCAGTGTGTGCTGCAGGGTCAGTGTGTGCTGGGCTGCGCTGCAGGGTCAGTGTGTGCTGTAGGGTCAGTGTGCGCTGTGCTGTAGGGTCAGTGTGCGCTGCAGGGTCAGTGTGCGCTGTAGGGTCAGTGTGTGCTGTAGGGTCAGTGTGCACCGGGCTGCGCTGCAGGGTCAGTGTGCGCTGCAGGGTCAGTGTGTGCTGCGCTGTAAGAGCAGAGCGCGAAGGCCACCTGAGATTCGCCACTGACGAGAACAGCCTCACTCTTCCCGGGTGGGGGACAACCGCAGGACAGTATGAGAGGCCCCTTCTGTTTGTATAATCACTCCAAATGAACTTTTCTAAACACACCTCCTGGTGTAGGACGGAACTGATTAGCGACGTGGGCATTAAGAGGAAAGATCACTTTGGGGAGAAGCGTAGACTTTCATAGATCGTTCGGAAAGCAGTTACAGCCAGATCACAGCTAGCTTTCCTCCTCGCCTGCAGTTGGAAGAAAGGCCTTTGGGAGTGCGTTCCTTATACTCATGACCTCCACGGGGCTTGGCAGTGGAACTCGGGTCTATGCTCTCCTTGAGTTGGAGTGAAGTGCTGCGGAGCTCCGGAGGCGCTGGGCTTGGCTGTAACTCCCAGCCCTCCGTGGAAACTGTCCTCACCCCAGGGACCTAGGTGGGTGGAGCCAAATTACTGCAGTCTCAGGGTCATTACCTGGATCCTGGCTGGGCCCACTGATGTGCTGAATCCTTAAAAAAAAAAGCTCAGCTTCTGTTCTCAGGACCCTGTCTCCCAGCCACCAATCATCAGGCTCACCAATAGAGCATACCTACTTTCAGTGCACTTCACAGATACTGTGTTTTTTACACATTGAAGCTTTGTGGCAGGCAAGCATGCGTCACACAACAGCGCAGTTTTTCTAAAAGGTTCAGATGATGGCTAGCATTTTTAGCAATAAAGTATTTTAAAGTAAGGTATAATGCTATTTATTTTTAAGATATAATGCTATTTCACACTTAATAGACTGCAGTATAGTATAAACATAACTTTTATAGGCACTGGGATATTAATTCGTGTGACCCACTTTAATATGATATTTACTTTTTTGCAGTGGTCTGGAACCAAATCTGAAATATCTGAGGTGTGTCTGTAATACGTTACGTGTGCAAACTCTCAGGGGACCTGCTATCAAAGAATTCACAACTTGGCGGGGGAGATATGCATGTAGACATTTCATTACCATTCAACATCATAAGTGCTCTGATAGAGGTCATGTTATGTTAGGAGAGGGAGCTAAAGAGGTCCTGAGGGATGCGAGAGAGCCTCCTGGAAGACATGGTTTCTGAAGGGTGGCTGGGAATTTGCTAAAGGAAGAGAGAGGAAAGGTATCATGAAAGAGAAATATTATATGAAAATTTCAGGAGGTAGCAGGATGCATTTGAGTAACTGAAATTAATTTACTAGAGTTGAAGGATGAGTACTTGCTAGGATTTGGAGTGATAAAATAGCAAGGAGAGAAAAGAAGGGTCGGGTAACATGGCCTAACAGAACACAGAAAGGAGCTCACAGTTTGTTCTGAAGACAATAGACAGTTTATTCTTTATGAAAAGGAATGAAATGATAAGATTTACAATAGAGAAAGTTCATTATAGGTCTATTTATATTGACTCTATTTCCTGTTTCAGTGATTTGGTCTTGTTAACTGGTATGCCTGGAAATTTTTTATTGCATTCTGGACATTGTGTTTAAACAGAATGAATATATATATTGAGTCTTCTTTTTTCTTTTCTTTTGTTTCTAAACTTTAATGAGAAAAAAAATAGATTCATATCTAGCTCGAGAAAATGTGTTTGGTGTGTCATTACGTCAAGGGTTGGAGATGCATATGACAGAGCCAGCAAACAGGATATACATAAACAAAGATATGTGTGGTCTCAGAATGAAAAAGTGGTATCTGCCATGGTTAAGGCTCAGTTTCCTCATCACTCAGGAGCATGTTGGGGATCCCACAGCTGATGGGGGACACATGTCAAGACCCTGGGCATTGCAGGGTGCCCTCCAATACATCTACCTCTTACAGTATGTGGTGCATCTTTCTCAGAAATTTCTCCTCGTACTCATACCTGTGGATCGGCCCTTTGGGTACCTTGTTGGCCAGCTCCATTAGTCCTGCCCACTCCACCTTCAGTGTCATATGTGTCACAAAGTTGGGGTTGAACTCCTCAGGGTTAATGTAGACCTTGGTGGCATGGAGGTGCAGGGGGAAGCCACAGGACCCCATCTCCCAACATATAAGCTCAGCAGGTTTGGGTGAAGAGCTTCATGCGGCCACAACGTGCTCTAGCCAGCCAGAGTGGAAAGGGAATAAGTCTTCTTGCAAGCAGATAGGATATAGCAAGCCCACCTTGACTCATGGAGGCTTTTCTGTTTCTAGCTTGACCTTATTCCTAAGATATAGCCTTTCTGGGGTATCAACTGAATCCCTGGATGCTTACCAAGCCTTTAACTCATGGTAGGCCCCAAAGTCTATAATTATTTTATCTCCTCTCCACTGTGAGGCTACAACATTCCACAGTTAGATTCTCACTGTCTTGACAGCTTCTTTGCACTCGGTTTTCTGTGTGTGTTCCATGTGTTCTTTCTCATGCTCCAGCATGTAGCTTGGAAATCACAAGTTGACTCAAGGGGAAATTCAGGTTCATTGTCAGCTTTACCTCTCTGCGGTCCCTTTCCTCCAAGATCTTGGGCCTCAAGTCTTGGTTTCTATATAGCTTGAACTCTTAAGTTATGTCTGTCCAGACCAGTAAGACTACTGTAAGCTCTAGACCAAGCATGTCAAACTCGCAGCCTGTAGGCCACAAGTGGCCCACAACGAATATTTTTGCAGCCCAGCCAATATAACGGTATGTGAGAAATGTTTTAATAAAAATTTCATAACTTAATTTTTACAATAGCCTGTTATACATAATTATTAATAACGAACTACAACGTTCGCTGATGACTGATTACTACAATCATGTTGCATTCATTTCCCTTACCCGCCTTATGCGCAGGCGCACCATTTCTCTCCACTAATACCAGCAGCGAATATTTTAGCAGCCGGTTGCCACGTCATTAGTCTTGAACTGACTTGTTTGGTGTGCGCAACAGGAAATATTTCACTTTTGGAGAACAAGAAAAATAGGTTTATTTGCATTACACTTACTAATTTGTGCAGCTATTCAGTGTCTGGTAAGTTAATGTTCAAGAAGAAATATTAATTTTTATTAATATGTTCTATTATTTTATGTTAACCATGACTCATTTATTTCAGCCCTTTGTATTCAGCATGTCTCTATCGAAATAAACCTATGTTTCTATGAAAACTGAAGCTTTTGCTTTTTTGCAGCCCACTTAAACTTCATTAAACCTTGTTTATTTGGCCCGTGTCAGCCTTTGAGTTGGACGTGCTTGCTCTAGACCACTGCTTTTCCCCTCCCTGCCTCTCTGTCCATGCCGGGAAAGAATAAATGGCTTAAGGAGAAAAGAACAATGTTGAATGCAGGCTTCACCACAAAGCATTTCCCTTTTTCAAGGATTTTAACCCCTCAAGTCTTGGAGCCATCCAATAGCTGTTTCTAGCTTGTTATCCAGCTCTATAGTGGTTGTTTTTTCTTAGTCAGAGAGTTAGTCTGATACAATCTACTCTGTCTTAGCTACTCTGTCTTAGTCTGGACTTAAATTTAATATATGTCTTCAATGTGTAAAACAGAAAACTAGATTCAAATCTTACAATACTTATAGGCTTATACAAATAAAGAAAACAATAAGTTTAAGCCAATTTAACCAATTTTGTTAGCTAATTTAAAAATGGATTAAAAACAAAACCACTAACATTAAAATTATTTTTAATTTAATATGATGAAGAATTAAGATAAATGACTATCTTGTAGTGTCAGGTTTTCAATTGTGCTGTTGTGATGATTCAATTGTCCTAGCCCTTTATTCTAGCCACTGAGTAACCTAACTTCCAATTTATACAGTGTGCTGTGACATTATTTGGTCTTTACTTTTCATAAACATATTTATGCATAGATCAAACATGTTCTTTTCTCTGGCTCTGAGCACTTCAAATAGTGTTCTTTGGCATCAACACAGTGATAGAAATGAACACTGAAATGGCACGGCAGTCCTTGCATCTGGTGGTCATCTTGATAGTTAAGGATGTACTTATGTTAATGTTCTTAGATTATCATTGAAAGGAAACACACAGATTTTAAGAATTACCCTTACTGCAGCCTTGACAACTCTGTGAATATGACAGCGGACTCCAGTCATCGAAACCGCTCAACCATGGGTCCAACTCTCCCACCCTGTCCTTCTCAGCCTTTTCACACCCACAAGTGAGAAATGCACCAGGCCCAGCTGATGGGCGCAGGGAGCAGAGGGCAAGGCCGGTGGTGCCTTCCAGTCTGGCTGCTTTCCACTCCGTGAGGGTCTGTGCTTTCAGAGGAGACGACACACTGCCTGGAGATTCAGGGTTTTTTTCTTTCTTTTTTTCCGGAATCTGTAACACAACAGCAGCAAGAAAAAGTGGGAAAACTTGCTGTTCCTGAGCTCCTGGTCTCCTTCTGGGCCTGGCTGACCTTGGGATTGAATAGACAGGAATAGACAAACCCATAGCCTAGAGCAGGAGGGAGCAGGCAGAGGCCAAGAAGCCAAGAGAAAACAGAACTGACCTAGATGTCATTTTAAAAACGTTACACACACACACACACACACACACACACACACACACACACACACTAAAGCCAATTTTCTGCAAGGTGGCCATCAGTGTGGGGTAGTGGAAAAGATATTGAATTTAGAGGCAAAGAGGCTTAAATTTAGATCCGGTTCTGCCACTGACTTGGATATAACCTCAGGCAAGGCAGTTAACCTTTCTAAACCTGTGTTTTTGAATGTATAAAATGGAGACACATCTGTTTCACCACATCATGAGAAAAATATGTGGTCAGGGGCTTAGCCTCCTGTCTGACACATAGTAGGAACTTAACTGATGTTCTTTTCTCCTTTGAGCAGATATAAAGCCTTTTCCTTTCACCACCAAAGTGCAGAGTCTTTAATGTGTAGCAGCCACTTTAAAGCGTAAATAAAAGATACCTGAGCAAGGGTGTGGGGCACTGGGGATGGAACCCCGGAGTAAGTGGAGGCAGGGGCCAGCGGGTGCAGAAAGCCGTTGGTGCCTAAGGCGGGAAGAGAAGTCGGGGCACACCAGGGAGGTGGCTTCTGACTGGAGGAGGAGACCCGTTTATACCCTTGCAGACATGCCACAGGGTGGGTGGACCCGGAGGTAGAGTGAGCCGAGGTGAGCCGAGTGCCAGCACCCGGCAGCTGAAAGAGCAAGGCCTGGTTGAGGAGCTAAGGTGGCCTCAAGTTGAAAGAGGGGTGTGATCTGAAAGAGCAGGCAGGGTTCTTAGTCTGGTTTCTGAGACCCGGACACCGAATGAAATAGCGCAGCCAAGGCAGGTAGAGCCCTCTAAGAAAGGCTGGGAGCAGAGACCAGGCAAGTCTCTCCGTCTATTACTGCTTCTCGTCAGAGAACAGCCTGTGAACATTAACCCAAGGGAAGAACGGAGGCAGGAAAACCACCCAAGGCGAGGTGGTCACAGTCGTGTTTGCCGTGTGAGACAAGGCGAGCAGTACCTGGGGCATGATAGACCCTGAAGCACATTTGTTACCTTCTTTAAATGCCTGTTTTTTGAGGGAAGTGAAAGAGGTAAAGTCACCTGAACAAGGCCCCAGGTTGTTGGCTCTAAAGTGGGGAAAACCCCAAGTTGTGAGAGTAAGACTCCCACCCATGGGCGGATAAAATGTGTCCGAGTTGAAACAGGAAGAAGACCCAGCACTGGGATGAGCTAGAATACTTCTTATGGGGTGTGTGAACGAAGAAAGGGCAAGGATGCTTTAATTTTATTACATGTGTATCTGCTCCAGTATCTAGCCAAGGGGTAGGCACTTAAGTGTTCAATACATGCTTGTTGAAGAGAGAGAGAGAGAGAGAGAGAGAGAGAGAGAGAGAGAGAGAGAGAGAGAGAGAGAGAGAGAAGGAAAGGCGCTATCACTAAAATAACTACATTTGCATAGTCCTTATTATATACACGTGTTCTGAGTTTTCCATATATTAACTCATTTAATTCTTCCTCCCAGTATTATCCTTATCACATAGGTTTATCATTATTACTATCATCATTCCATTTTAACGATGAGGAAACAAATACAGGAGAATTAAGTAACCTGCCTAAAGTCTAGTTGCACGAAGATACAGGATGTCCAATTAAGTTTGAATTTCAGATAAACAATGGGGAATTTTTATATGTCCTATAATATTGCACGGGAATATTTCTACTGCAGTGTTATTTGCTGTTTATCTAAAATTCCAATCAAATTGATTGTGATGCGTTTTTATTTGCTAAATCTGGCAAATATACTAAAGAGACACAGCTAACAGGTGATGGAGCAAGGAGGAAAGCCAGTCTCCATTCTTAACTACCACACAATGAATTTTAAATGCCTTGCTTTTGTTTTTGTTTGTTTGTTTTTGAGGCATATCTTTGATGATATCACTTCCTCTGTATTTTTTTAACATTTTGGTCAGTTTTGGTAAATCATATTTTCTTCGGTAGTCATCCATTACATCTTTGTTTTCAAAGTAGTTGTCAGAGTGCATTGTCTTGAAATTTTGGAATCTTAGGGTTTGTGATTTTCTCTTTTTGTCATTCCTGATGGATGTGCTGTCTTTTCTCTTATCAAAGGCACAGCCTTTCCATTGTTTTAAATATGTTCCTGAGAACAAACATTTTATTTTATTATGTATGACCATAGAGTTTCCTATTTCAGTTTTATTTTTATTATTTCCTTCTATCTCATTTAGTTTTCTTCTAAACTTGTTCTATGTTCTTGAATGTTTAGTTCATTATTTAAAATTTTCCTCGTTTTCTAACACATAACATTAAGGCTACACATTTTCTGTTAAATATCATGATTTTGCTGATTTTCCATAAGGTTTTATATGTAATATTATAATTTTTTTCCAATTAAAATTCTGGTCTTTATTTCTTCTTGAATTCACAGATGATTTAGAAAAGAGTTAAAATTTCAAGAGGATGTGTTGTTTGTTTTTTAAGGACTTAAGTTTTTAAAAATGTTTCCTAGTTTTATTATATGATTCCTATTTGTTTTGGAAATGGGTGACATATTCTTGTGCCCTAATATATAAAGTTCTAAGGGTGTTTTAAAAGAATGTACATTTTCTATTTGTTGAGTATGAAGTTCAATGTCTGTGTATGTGTGTGTTTATTGTCATTAGTTATTTATTCAAGTGCTCTTTAGCTTTTTAAATATATTTTTACTAGAGGCTCGGTGCACAAATTTGTGCATGGATGGGGTCCAGATGGCCCACCCTGATCGGGGCCAATTGGGTTGGGCCGGCTGGGGGGAGGGGCCATGGGTCGTTGGCCACCTGGCCCTGGCCCTTGGTCGAACTCCCAGTCAAGGGGACAATTTGCATATTAGCCTTTTATTATATAGGATTGTTGATAGTATTACAATATAGTTTTATTTTATATTTATCTACTAGATTTTATAAGTTCTGAGAAAAGATTTAGTTACTAAGTTATATTAGAGTTTCTTAATGTGATTGTGGATTTACCTGTAATATTTCTGGAAGTCATTGCTTTATACATTTTAAAGTTATGTTATTGGTTAATTAAAGATTGTTTGCTGTCTGAACATCTTAGTCTGCTTTACCTTTTAGTCTCACAAAATGCCTATGTTGTTTGACAATACTTTTGTCCTCAAAATCTACTTTATGTGATAAAAAGTACTGCTATCCCTATTTTTGATTTGTTTACACTTGCCTTTTTCAGTCTTTCTCTGTCTTTTAAAAATATACTAGTATGCATAGAGCATAAAATTGCAGTTTATTTTTTCACCCAATCTTAAAGTCTTTGCTGTTTTTAAAAATAGCTTTATTGAAGTATAATTATGTACAGTAAACTGTACTTATTTAAAGTGCACAATTGCACACCCATGTAGTAATCACTAGGTGATTGTTTTTAATGATTGCCTAATGATTTTTTCATTATCATTTTTAAAAGCAACATTAAATGCAGTGGTCACAATTGAAATAAAAGACATGTTTTGTGTTTGTCTTAATTTGTGCTTTTTGTACTACTGTGTATTTTTTGTTCCTGTTTCTTTCCTAACCAATTTTTACTGCCTTGTTAGAGTTTTTATTTTTAGTTACTATTTTTGCCTCTGGTGTTTTGTAAGTTTTTCTAGATGTTTCTAATTTTTAGTGAGTAGGTATATTTTGAAGGGAATATTCATGTTTGTATTTCCCTACCAACAAGCTGAATGTCCCAATTTCCCAAGAGAAGACCTTTATAGTGTAGTTCTATTCAGCTCAATTTCAGCCACATACCCAACACCAAAATGAAGCCGTTAGTGGGTGTTTACTTCCATTCCTTCGTGCCTCCTTCACCACCTCCTGCGTTTTGTTGGAATCCTTGGGAATTTTGACTCCCAGTTTAAAAAAAAAAACATTTTTATACCTCTTAATCCCTCATATTGCAGGTGGCAATCCCCTTACATTCATCTATTTGGATTTAGCCGTGATTGTCATTCATTCTGTCCTCCTACTTGCTGTACTCACTCCTTGGTCCTTTCCCTCGCTCACTGATGCTCAGACATCTGACTCAAGGTTGCCCCTTCTCCACTCCCATCATCATCCTGGGCTTCATCTCCCATGTTGGTGACACAGCGAACATTCTCTGAGTCTCATGCCCTCCTCTCCTCCAGTGGAGTTTTCTCAGATGTCACCTCAGTCACTCCGATGCCCATTCCCCAGACTTTGTCATGATTGATAACTGAACTCTGTCAGCCATTGGGATATAGCCCGTCCCTTGCACACTGTCTCCCCAGCTCCCTGGCTCTGGTTCTCTTGCTCAGCCAGTCTCCAATTGATCTCATCACTCTTCACTCTCCACGACCCTCTCACATCCTCCTTCCCCTCCTCATCGGGCCTGGATTCCATGACCCAGCCCTAAAGGCTCCTTTGCAAATCCTTTGAACTCACTGGCCCCTGCTCCTTGTAGGAGTTGAATAGTGCCCACCCACTTAATCTTCTTCTCAACACTTGGTACCTGAATAGAAGCTCCAGGGGGGCAGGGGCTCTGTCTTGCTCATCACTCTATCCTGGAACAAAATGGGGACTTAATAAATGAATTTTGACTGACTCCTACTCTTTGAATATATACACCTTAAGATTTTTTGTTCTGAATTAAAAAATATATTTATTTATTTTTTATTTAAGGGAGGTGGGGGGAAGGGAGAGAAATAAAGAGAGAGAAACATTGGTTTGTTGTTCCACTTATTTATGCATTTGTTGGGTGATTCCTGTATGTGCACCAACCAGGGATCGAACCTCCAACCTTGGCATATCTGGAAGATGCTCTAACCAACTAAGTGAGCCGGCCTGGGCCTGAATTTATTTTAATTAGAGTACTTGCTTAAGTGATTTACTTAGAAGTACACTGGGTGGCATGCATTATGAATCTCCTTAAGATGAACAAATTTTCTCTTTCCATCTGAATGTTTTATTGGATAGTATAAGATTCTTGGATTACAGTGCTTTTCTCCAAAGACTATATATAGTTCCATTGTCTTCTGGTGTCCAAAGTTGCACATGAAAAATCTGTTGTGCTCTGATTCTCTTGCCTTTGAAACTCACCTTCTCCCCCTATTTGGAAACCTGTAACCAAATCTCTTTATCCTGCAAGTTCAGAAATTTTATCAGGTGTGTATCATTTTTATTTTTTTATTTCTGCCTGATACTATATGTGCCTTTTCAATTAAAGTTTTTATATATTTTTCAACTCAGAGATTTTCCTTCTTTCTATATTTTTGCTTTCCCATGTCTGTTTATTTATCTATTTCTGAAACTATGCATTTTGCATCTTAGGTCTCCTTGACCTCCATGTCTCTTATTTTTTTTCACTATTTTTTCCTCTTGTGTAGTTTAGTTTCCCTACTTTTTGTCTTAAATGACTAATTCAGTTTTTAGTAGAATCAATTCTATTTTGTAGTTCTGCAACTGCGGTTTTCAAATCAGAATTTTAAAAAAATTTACCCAGGCTTTTTTTATTTTCTAACTATATAGCTTTATGCATTTCTATGAACGTTTACTTAATATTTCTTCCATTTTTTTCACTAAAACTTCCTCATTTAGAAGAGGTCTGGCTCTTTGCTTGATCTCCCTTCATGCTACTATCTGTGTAGTAATTTTCAGCTGGTGTGCTGCAAGAATTTTTAAAATGTGCAATATCTGACTAGTCTTTTCCCTTAGATTTTCAAATAAAAAAATGACAACAGCCAACACAATAGCGGCCCAGTGTGAATAAATCAAAATTATATCTAGTTTTTTTGTCAGATCAGCAAAATATATATATATATTTTTGGTGGCACGGAATTTTAGGAATTAGTTTATGTGTGCCATGAAATAAAAAAGGTTGAAAATTGCTGATCCATTGACTTGTAATCATTCATTCCACACCATGCCTTGGGCATGGCTTTCTCTAGCACATATTCAGGTCCAGCTAAAGCTCTCTCAAACAGTGGTAGATTGAAGAATTGGAGAGCAAGGAGGAGGAGGAAGAGAAGGACTGAAAGCAATGAGTTGGGGGCTACGGCAGCTTTCTCTCTACCTCGGGAGCTCACAGCTCAGTGTCTGGGGCCTGTTCATGTTGCTGGTGGTCAGATGTCCTCAACCCAGACTTTGTGTCAGAAAGGTCCTCTCCTCCCTTGTCACTAGATCCTCCATTCTCCAGGTGATTGAAGCAGGTTCCACATAATAGTTGTTGACCCCTGTCCACACCTGTCCAGGCCCCTGGGAACCTGAAGCCTCAGATGTATGTCGGCTCCTGTTTAAGATTTGGCATCAAGGCTGCTCCCATCTTCATTGTTATTCTTGCTTTCTTTTGAGTCACTGCTGCAGGGAATTTGCTGATAGGGGGCATCAGAAATAGGGGCTCAGGCTGCCACTTTCTCAGATCTCCTTAATCTGCTTTTTTTTAGCTTTTTTAATTTTATTTTTTTCTTTATTGATTAAGGTATTACATATGAGTCCTTATCCTTCCATTGCTCCCCCCCCCCCACTCATGCCTTCACCCCCCTAGTGTCTGTGTCCATTGTTTAGGCTTATAGGCATGCATACAAGTCCTCTGGTTGATCTCTCCCCCTTATCCCCACCCTTCCCTACCTTCTCTCTGAGGTTTGATGGTCTGATCGATGCTTCTCTGTCTCTGGATCTATTTTTGTTCATCAGTTTATGTTGTTCATTATATTCCACAAATCAGTGAGATGTGATATTTATTTTTCTCTAACTGGCTTATTTCACTTAGCATAATGCTCTCCAGTTCCATCCATGCTGTTGCAAATGGTTAATTGACTTGTCCAGTGTGTAAGTGTAATTAATCGCCCCCTCCCTGTTGGCCTTACCACTGCCTACGCCCCCACCCCCTTCCCAGGATTGACCAAGGACTCATCAATAACAAGGGGATCATCACCTTCTCCCCTAGGGAGGTGAGGTGGGATAAAGGGGTTAGGGCCAGAAATGGAAGAGGGGAAAGAAGGGCAACATCCCTTGTCTACCTCTTAGGGGCACTGTGGTCAGTCAGCTCTGAGAACACCCCCTGCCCAGTGGGCATTATCCCAGCAGGAACCAGAGGGTAACTGGGGCAGGAATAGCACCGTTGGTTGGGCCTCAGTGTAGGCCTCAAACGGGAGAGGTCCCAGACGACACCTTCTCTCTAGCACACTCCCCAGGCAGGAGAGTATTTGGGAGCAGCATGGTTTCTGAAGTGAACTTTCCTGGAGTGGTCATTCTGCTGTTCTGCTCAAAGGACCCAGCAGGCACCTGTGGGAAGTGGACTGGCCAGAGATTTGGGATGCAAATCATGGCCACCTATCTTTTAAAAAACATAACTAACAAAAATTTCAGTTGCTGGATAAGATTGAAAAATGGAATATATTTGGAAAGCAGGTTAGAGTTCATTGGGGAAAATTGATTGTTCTTTAGTGTTCAAATGTCTTTAAGGCTTGGGCAATCTGCAAGTTTATCAGAGAAAAGGGTCCGTGCTTCCTTCCAAACCACAATGATATCAATCAAAAGTCAAGGAACCATATTTGTAATGGAAGCTGTTGCAAATACAGATGATATCCAAGACCTATTACTCAGATTCTGCTGGTATCACTGGTCTAATAAAATGAAATGTTTAGCTGTCTGTCTCCCATGTGGCTGATCTGTGCTATGTGCTGAGGACGCTGAGATGTATCAGACAAGCTTCCTGTTTTCTAGTTTTCCATATTGGGAGAGGGATATGAATTGGAGAAAGGCAAGAGAATGCAAAGAAAGCAAAGTAAGTGGGATGATAAAGGGAAGTATAGGGTCCTGGAAGAGAGGAGGGGCACCTAACCCAGCCTAGGGTAGAGGTCAGGAGAGTTTCCATGGAGATGCCCTCAGGCACCTGGGGAAGCCAGCTGCCTATACTTTGCTGAAGGAACCTGTGACCCATGATATTATTCACAGGTCAGTAAACAGTCCAGCTGAACAGAATCTGAATCAGCTCTCCCAATCCTACCCTCAGCCCCCAAACAGAGGCACCACGTGGGTCTGGTCAGTGTTTGAATACTGGATGACCATGGTCAGGGCCAAGGACCTACATGGGTGATCCAGAGTAGTAAGTCAGCGGAGAAAGGATAGAAAGCCAAGTGTACCCAGCCTAGAGGGCAGGAGCAGGCCAAGAAGAGTAGGCAGAGCCAATTTCAGGGCCAAGGACTTGAACGATTACATATAGGTTGGAGTAGAGGCGTGAGTGTCTGCAATGACAACTATCATGAAGCTGAGAAGCCACGCTTGCTATGCATGCAGCCAGGTGGCTAGGAAAATGACCAGGACTGGAAAAAGACTGAGGGGAGAGTGGTTGTCCCATCAAAAACTCCAAAGGTCCCTGGCTGGTTTGGCTCGGTGGATGGAGTGTCAGCCTGTGGACTGAAGGGTCCTGGGTTCGATTCCAGTCAAGGGCACATGCCTGTGTTGTGGGGTCAATCACCAGTGGGGGTGTGTGCAGGAGGCAGCCGATCAATGATTCTCTCTCATCATTGATGTTTCTACCTCTCCTTCTCCCTCTCCCTTCCTCTCTGAAATTAATAAAAATAAAAATCCTATCTAATAAAAGAGTAATATGCAAATTGACCATCACTCCAACACACAAGATGGCTGCCCCCATATGGTCAAAGATGGCTGCCCCCATGTGGACACAAGATGGCCGCCACAAGATGGTCAGCAGGCGAGGGCAGTTGGGAGGGACCAGGCCTGCAAGGGAGGGCAGTTGGGGGTGATCAAGCCTGCAGGGCAAGGCAGTTAGGGGTGACCAGGCTGGCAGAGGAGGAAGTTGCGGGGGGGAACCCAGGCCTGCAGGGGAGGGCAGTTAGGGGTGACCAGGTCTGCAGGGGAGGGCAGTTAGGGGCAAACAGGCTGGCAGGGGAGCAGTTAGGCATAAATCAGGCTGGCAGGGGAGTGGTTAGAGGGTGATCAGGCTCGCAGGCAGAAGTGGTTAGGGGCAACCAGGAAGGCAGGCAGGCGAGCAGTTGGGAGCCGGTAGTCCTGGATTGTGAGAGGGATGTCCGACTACCCTCGAGGGGTCCCAGATTGGAGAGGGTGCAGGCTGGGCTGAGGGACACCCCTCCCACCCGGTGCACGAATTTAGTGCACTGGGCCTCTAGTGTATGTGTGTGTGTGTGTGTGTGTAGGGGTGTGTGTGTGTGTGTGTATGTGTGTATATATATATATATATATATATATATATATATATATTTATATATATTACTCCAAAGGATTGGGTAACAGCTCCAAGTAACAAATGTTTTCTAAGAGTGATTTTGCCAAGTGAAAGAGCCAGCCACAAAAGACCACATATGTGGTTCTATTTATATGAAGAGCCCAGGATAGACAAGTTCCTAAAGACAGCCAGTAGATTGGAGTTGTTTAGGGCTAGAAGGGAAGGGTCCAAGGGAAATGGGGAGTGATTGCTAATGGATATGAGGTTTCTTCTTGGGGTAATACAATTTTCTAAAATTGATTGGGTGATAATTGCACAACTCCATGACTATATTATAAACCATTGATTGTACATTTTGAATGGGTGAATGTATATGAATTATATATCAATAACTCTTTTCTATTTAAAAAATAAAAAGTAAACAGTAAAAAAATATATAGTCTATAGTTTTCAAACCAGGTAAGGATAAAAAGAAAGAATTTTTAAAATGTTATTAATTCAAGAGAAGGCAAAAAAGTTAAGAAGGAAAATTAAAAGAAACAAAGTAAATAAAAAAATTTACCTGGTAACAGCTAAGTATAAGATATCAGCATTCATAAGTTTAAAATCACCTATCAAAAGTAGTGTCAACTGATTGATTATAGATAATAAAAATCAAGCTTTTTTTTTTTTCTTCACTAAACACTTCCCTAATATAAAGTCATGGAGAATATTGGCAAATAAAGACATGGGTAAGATATACCTACCATACAAATCAAAAGAAAGAAAGCTTTGTGGCATTGCCAATATAAGAGAAAATTGAATTTAATGGAGAAGAATATTAGGAATAAATAGCCCTACATATTGATCAAATATTCCATCAAGAAAATATAACAATCATGAACATATAAGCCATGATAAATTCATACAATGGAAAACATCACAGCAATGAAAATGAATGAGCTAGATCTTAAATGTATCAACATCGGTAATCTAACATATGAATTACTGAGTGAAAAAATCAAGGTATTTCTCAAAAACATAAAGAATGACACTTTTATCTAACTAAGTTCTAGGACATAGAACAATGCATATTGTCTATGAATAAATACATAGTCCATGATTTTATAATTTTATGACATACCTGAATAAATGCTTGAATCCAAGCACTGCTCCTTTAAATACAGAAATTGCAGGGATTTAAGGAAGTGGATGTGCCCCTGGCAGAATCTGAATTGTACAAATTTCACCAATAACTTAACTAAATTCACATCAGATTCAAATGCCAGAAAATTCACAGGATGCCTACAACATCCCTAGTCTACTGTTCTGTACTGGGCATAGGAAGATGAGTGAGGTATAGCCCCTGCCCCGAGGGACCTCCCAGACATCAGGGCTGAAGGAAAAGGGAACACAATATGATGTGACAGACTGGAGGGCTGGGGGGAGTTCAGAGGAAGCACATCCATTCCTCTCTGTGGGCTCAGGGAAGATTCCGGAGGAGATGCGTCCTGCACAGTCTTAAAGGATGAGTGCAGCTCTCCGGGTAAATGAATGAAGGTGGTGGGTGAGGCTGGCGTGAACAGAAGCACGCAGCCAGAGCAGCATGGGGTATGTGGACCCCTACATGGTTCGGTGCCCCTGGTTTGGGTATAAGAGTGCAGATGGTGGGGGTGGGGGAACATCTGGTCAGAGAGATGGGCAGGGGCAGATCACAGAGGACCATGTTGGCATGCCAAAGAACTGGGCCTTGAAGCTAGGGCTGCAGGGGCCACTGCAGGGTTCTCAGGCTGGGCAGGAGCACAGCCAGATTAGCATTTTGGATACTTCCTTCAGGCAGCCAACGAAGGGTCCCAGACACAGCAGGTGGCTTTAAGACATCGGGAAGGTCTGAAACAGAACCTGTGGTTGAAGAAGTAGGTAAACTTGATACGGTTTAGTGAGATTGGCATGAAAATAAGATAAATCTGTAAATATAGCCAGGATGGAGCTTGGGTGACTGCTAGGCAGTCATCAACAGGGTTTAGGGGAGGGTGGGTGGGTTGAAGACAGTCATGAGTCCATTCTCTGGTGCTTCACAGTCCGGAGGGTTATGAGGAGTTCAGTCAACCCCCTGCATTCTATGACTGCAGATTGTGTAATTGATGCAGGTCAGCGACCAAAAGTGGGGGGAGAAGTGATTTGTAAATTATTTCAGCTTCTGGCTTTTTGATATATATATATTTGGTAATAATTATCTTGATTTCACATTATCTATGACAAAAAAATACATTGATACAAAGATTGCAGTGAGAAGTTAAGCATAACTGAATTGTATTGAAATAAGAGAATTGCTAATGGGTATTCCTGACATTTTTGCAATATCAAATCTGACTTTGTCACATTTACAAGGTACTGTGAGCCGGGATCCAGAGGCGGTGTGTTATCATCGCTTAACATAGTGTTCCTTAATTATCAGCACTCTCACACTTCCTGCGTAGCAGATTTGAATCTCTGGAAATAGCACAAACTTGAAAATTAGCGTTTTTCTCTTAAATAATCAGGACGCTATATTTATAATTTTCATGGGATTGATGTCTTAACGAAGGTAAGCTAATTTCACACTCAGAGGTGAGGTATTCCTCCCCCCTTACGGTGTGATTCCCCCCCCCCCCCGGGGTCTATTTTTTCAGCCCTAAAACTTCCCTAGTATGACTAATCCTCACCATTTCCCCCTCCCCAGAGGTGTTTTTGCACTTGGCTTGCCCTTGTGCTAATTTACTGTGCTGGCAGGGCACCCTTGATGGAATGAAAGGTTTGCTTTTCTGTACAGTTACTCACCAACCTGTGACATTCACAACACTTGATCACATGAATTGCACCACTTTTAAACTTTGACAGGAGTTGAAATGCCTTGTCTAGGTTATTGAACTCTAAATGACATATAAACTGCTGCCCATCACCTGGCAGTTGAGTGGGAGAGGAAGAGAAAAGAGGATGCAAATGAAGCAAAGAATAATCGATGGAGACAATTCTGAGTGGTCCTCAGCAGAGCAGTGAAATATACGGATTCAACCCTTGGAAGTCCATACCCATGGGTCCTCATCCTTCCTCTGTACCCACCTTATCCCACTTCACAGGCACACCACACCCTCAGGGGAGCCCCCTGTAGGCCCACCTCCCCGGCATGCATCCCTGCTGCTCCCGAATCCCTCTCCCACCACATTAAAACTGCCACCTTGCATTTTGGTCGATACTGCTCATTTAAAAAGAAAGCAACCTTTGGGGGTGAATTAATCTTCCATTATCAAACGCCTGGTGTCTAGCTAGCATCCTAGTGATTCTCAAGTTATGGCAATTTTTCAGGAGTGTGAAGAGGTGAAGTGAGGAATTTCAAGCCCCGAGGCTCAGACGCCGTCTTGGAGCTACAGAAGCTTTCAGCTAAGCTGTCTGTGCACAAGGCCAGCCCTGGGAGAATGAACAGCCTGCACTGTCAACATCGCTCATGTTGCACTTGCATGCTATCCTTTTGCAGCAAGCTTCCCCATGAATGAAAAGGTTCTTTCTGGCAAAGACATTGTGAACTTGAGGGGAAGGGATTGTAGCCAATACATCTGTGTTTTTGCAGTGTTGGAACGATGCACACTTCCTGACGGTTATGGGTGTTCAATAAATAGATCCTGATAATAGAAAGAGAAAGGCACAGAGAGACAGAGAATGCCAGACAGAAACAGAGAGTACAGGGAGGTCTTTTAGAACGGGAAGGCAAACAAATGTTATAATAGAACACTGCTGAAAAAGGGAGAGGTAAGACAAATGAGAATTTAGAATTTTAGGTTCTTGGGTGTATGGCTGGGAGAGGTCTCAGAGGGCACTGAGATCTGTTCCTATCCGAAACCAGAGTTCTATGCCCGGATCACGGGGCTTTGTCTGTCTGGTATCATTAAGAACTCAGCAGGGCTGAGTGGGCAGGGAGGGTCTCTCTGAAGCTGGTAGACATTGCAGCTGTTGGTCACTGGCCAGTGATGTGGTACTTCACATGGGGAATCACAGCTCTGAAGGGAGTATGTAGCGAACATTGACTGTTTTTGCCACCTTGCTTGCGTCTTCTTTCGGGGAAAATTACCCCAATTCACTTCAGGAAGACCGGCCCTCTCCACTCTCAGGCTAGGTGCTGTGGGAGTCTATTCCTCGTAGACTCTGGGGGTGGGCATGGCACTCAGGCTTGGCCAATCATAGTGTTGCATTCTCTTGGTCAGTAGAGTGGTTCAGGGATGGGCGAATGACCCAATCCCAATTCAAGACAATAAAACCCGGCTGTGGCGCTTGCTGGGGCTGTTGAGAAAGGAGGCCCACTCCAAATTGTCATAAATATACCAAGTGATGCTTAACAACTTCTGGCAGGGCAAAGTGAAGAGATCAGTGAATCCTGTCCTCAAAAGACAACAGAAAATTGGGGAAATTGTCAAAATAACTATTTCAGAGCTCTGGAAATTGACCAGAGGCAAATAACACATTGGGAAGTGTTTATTCATGCAGAAACTGCTGGGCTTTGGGTAAGAACAGTGGGAGTGTGTGGCATCCTTGCCTGGGACTGTTCATAATCCTCATTTCCCTTCCTCTAAACTTGGTTGTAAAGTGGTTCTACCACAGTGGGGTGGGGTATGGGCACCAGCAGCTTAATCACAGCTGGGAGAAGGTATTTGTAAGCATGTATATATAAAGGATTTGCATTAAAAAATATAAAGAAGTCTTACAACTCAATAATAGGAAGATAAGCAGCCCAATTTAAAAACAGGCAAAATATTTGAGTAGATATTTCACCACAGGAGATATATGAATGGTTACTAAGCACAGGAAAAGGTGCTCAACATCATTAATCACCAGGGAAATGCAATTAAAACCACAATGGGATACCATTGCACACCCACTGGAATGGCTCTAATTCAAAATGACAAAGTTAAGTGCTGGTGAAGGTATGGAAAAACAGAAGTCCTTTTACCTTGCTGGTGAAAAAAAAAATAGATTAGTATAGACACTTCGGAAAAGTTTGGCACTTAAAAAAAGTTACCTGGAGCCTGGCTGGTGTGGCTCAGTGGTGGAATATACATCTATGAACCAGGAGGTCATGGTTCAATTCCAGGTCAAGGCACATGCCTCAATCCCTGCTGGGGGGCATGCAGGAGGCAGCCAATTGATGATTCTCTCTCATCGTTGATGTTTCTCTCTCTCTCCTCTCCTTTCTTCTCTGAAATCAATAAAATCCTTTATAATAAAAGCCTAATATGCAAATTGATGGGACAGCAGAACCACCAGTGGAATGACTGGTCGCTATGATGAGCACTGACCACCAGGGGGCAGATGCTCAATGCAGGAGCTGCCCCCAGCTCGCAGGCCCCAGGCCAGCCAAGGCAGGTGCCAGTGGGGGCCCCTGATTGCCCTGCTGGTCGCCCCGCAGAGGGAGGCAACTTATGGCGGTGGCAGGGGTGGGGCCGTTGAGCAGGCGGCACCACATTGGCCAAGGCAGGTGTCAGCGCCCCCCCCCCCCCGACCGCCCTGCTGGTGGCCCCACAGATCAGCCCTGATGGCCGGCCAGGCCTAGGGACCCTACCCATGCAAGAATTTCATGCACCAGGCCTCTAGTATATATACAAATTACCTGTAAACTCACCAGATGGCTCTTCACTTCCACTCAGTTATCTAATCAAGAGAAATAAAAATATATATTCACACAAAGGCTTGCATATACATTTTCATAGCTTCATTTATAAGAGCCCAAAGTTGCAGTAATTGGTGAATAGACAAATAAAATGTAGGGCATTTATATAATATAGTTGTATTGAGCAGTAAAGAAACAAACTACTGATAGATGTTACAACATAAATGAACCTTGAGAATATGATGCTAAGTGAAAGAAGCCAGACACAAAAGACTGTATGTCATTTGATTTTTTTAAAAATGTCCTAAAAGGGAAAATTAGTGGTCACCTAGAGCTGAGGTAGGAGCAGGGGTTATTACAAACAGGCATGAGGAAACATTTTGGAGTGAGGAAAGAGCTTTAAAATTGGATTATGGTGTTGATTGTATAACTCTATAAATTTACTAAAAATCATTCAGTCGTGCCGTTCCTTGGATAAATTTTGTGGTATGTAATTTATACCTCAATAAATCTGCAAGGAAAAAAACCCACACAGAAATGCCTAGCTTCACTTGTGGTCAAAATCATTCAAATTAAAGGATTTGAGAAATAACACTTGTCACCTATCACATGGCAAAAAAATTAAAGAATTAAATTACATATAACTGGCAAATATGTAGGGAAAAGATTGGAATAATTGTTTTAGCTTTTTAATTAAAAAAAACACACGGAAATAATTGCTGTAATTAAAAACATCTATGTCCTCTGGATCTACAATCCCACACCTAGAAATCGATCCCATAGAAATAAAGATGCAGCATTCAGGATGTTTTAAAGGATTTTGTTGCAGCATTATATTTGGTAGCACAATTTAAAAAACAACCTGGAAACAGAATGGTTGCCTATCAATGTGGAAGGAATAACTTGTGATGAATCCATACTGTGGCTCCAGTGTTCAGTTACGGTTCATTTGAGGAGAACCTGTGTTGATCCTGGGGAATTAGGTAGGTGGCCAATCCCTGGGAGGGCTGGAAGAGCAAGGTTGAGTTTTCAGGCATGACTTCTAGGATATCAGTGCAGAACCGGTCCACCAAGGTTGCTATCCTCTCTGGTATAAACAGATAGCCAACAGTGGTAGATTGTATGATTGTTCTCAATTATTTGCTCCCCTTCCTTGCAAGGGTAGTTTTACTTCTCTACCTCATTAACATAAAGCTTGGCCACATGACTTGCTTTGATCAATGACATGTCAGTGGAAGTGAAGCGTGCCAGTTCCAAATCAAAGCTTTAAGTGCCTTCGCATGGTTCCGCTATCTCTGCAATCTGTCACAACAATGGCGTGTTCTAGACAGGGGCTCTTGTAGCCTGGATCCTAGGACAGTGATCGGCAAACTCATTAGTCAACAGAGCCAAATATCAACAGTTCAACGATTGAAATTTCTTTTGAGAGCCAAATTTTTTAAATTTAAACTATATAGGTAGGTATGTTGTTATTAACTTAATTAGAGTACGTGGTATTTTGTGGAAGAGCCACACTCAAGGGGCCAAAGAGCCCGAGTTTTTTCACAAATAATAGCCTGTGTAAAAGGGGAGAAGGGAAAACCATTATGAATTAAAAGTCACCTAAGAGAAATATCAGTGGAATGTGACTTGAAGTCATCTTTAGAACTTTATTAAACAAACCAAATATAAAGAGACATTTCCTTAGATAATAAGAAAAATCCAAACACGGCTTATTGGATGATATAAAACAATTATTCATTTTGTTAGTATCATAGATATTGTGATTATTTTTTGAATCATCACCTGTTAAACATATGTGGGGAAGTATTACAGGTAAAATTTGATCTCTGAAATTTTCTGTAAAGTACTGCAGGCCTTGCTAGAAAGGAAGGAAGGGAGGGAGGGAGGGAAGGAAGGGAGGAAAGAAGGAAGGAAAGGACAGTATATATTTTTTTCATTCTTGTAATGAATTATTACAAACTTAGTAGCCTAAAAAGACCCCACACATTTATTATCTTGCAGTCTGTTGGTTAGCAGTTGGACATAGTTTTCATTGGGCTAAAATCAAGGAGTTGGCAGGCTCTGCTCCTCTGAGGCTCTAAGGGAGAGTCCGTTTCCTTGCCTTTCCCAGTTTCTAGAGACCCTGCTTCATGCAAGGTTGCTTTTCCCTGTCACCCTATCTAATAAAAGAGTAATATGCAAATTGACTGTCACTCCAACACACAACATGGCTGCCCCCATGTGGTCAAAGATGGCTGCCCCCATGTGGACACATGATGGCTGCCACAAGATGGTCAGCAGGGGAGGGCAGTTGGGAGGGACCAGGCCTGCAGGGGAGGGCAGTTGGGGGGACCAGGCCTGCAGGGGAGGGCATTTAGGGGCAACCAGGCTGGCAGGAGAGGGCAGTCAGGCATGACCAGGTCGGCAGGGGAGGGCAGTTGGGGGCAATCAGGCTGGCAGGGGAATGGTTAGGGGGTGATCAGGCTGGCAGGCAGAAGCAGTTAGAGGCAATCAAGAAGGCAGGCAGGCTAGCAGTTGGGGCCAGCAGTCCTGGATTGTGAGAGGGATGTCCGACTGCCCATTTAGTCCCAATCCCGGTAGTCGGACATCCCTTGAGGGGTCCCAGATTGGAGAGGGTGCAGGCTGGGCTGAGGGACACCCCCCCCCCCCCGCCCCGTGCACAAATTTTGTGCACTGGGCCTCTAGTTCTAACATAATTACATCTCCTTCTTAACTACAGTTAAGAAAGAGTCTCCAATTTTAAGGACTCACATGATTAGTTTGGGCCCACCCAGACAATCCAGTATAATCTGCTCATCTCAATGTACTTAATTACCCCTGCAAAGTCCCTCTTGCCTTGGAAGGCCACATTCTTAGAGGATAGAATGATAGAATGTAAACATCTCTTGGGGTCCATTAGTCAGCCTATCACAGGAAGGACTAATGAAACAAGGTTGGCAAAATGTAAATATTGATAATTGTTGAAGCTGGGTGATGGGTACCTGAGAGTTAATTATGCTTCCCTCACTTCTTTTGTGTTATGTATGAAAATTTCCATAATAAAAGCCTACAAAGAATGAGTTAGGTCTACCGCAGCTGACTTTAGAGGATTTGCATGATGAATTATTAGGTGGGAAAAGCAAACTGCAGGGAAGTATAATATAATCCTGGTTTTATAAAATAAACAATGCCTGAAATTTTATATATTTGTTTGCCTACCCATGTTTCTTTTTCTTCTCATTCTTCCTCTCTTTCTTTCTTTCTTTCTTTCTTTCTTTCTTTCTTCATCTCATGTATACATCTATGATTAAATGAACATGGAAAAAGCTAGGATAGAATATTTATGTAAGCTGTTAATATATTGGTTACATAAGATGTGTGTATTAGAGTAGGGGAGAGGGAAGGAAACTCAAAAAGAGTTCAGGTAAAGCAGTTGTTTGATTTAAAGAGCAAATATATAAGTCTATTTATAAAAATTTTATGCATGAAAATGTATAAATATAAATATATCTCTTTCTATACATTTGCATATAGAAATACATGAATGGATGGTCACCCAGTCTAGTTATCTCAGAGTAGAGGATATTTGGGGTGATTTTTTACTTTCTCCTTATACTTTTCTGTAGTTTGAAAATTGTTTGTGCTAAACATGAAAGATACAGTAAAAAAATCATGAAAGATACAGTAAAGTGATTTTAATTATGGAAAATAAGAGAAATGTATTATTAATATTCTCAGTATCGGGTGCTTACCCTCCACCCCCTGATCCTTCCCTCTCTTCCTCCTCCTCAATAGAGGCAGAACTGAAATTCTAAACAGTATCAACAATGAAGATAAATTCATATGACGGAGTGTAAGAAAGTAGGGTATGATACCCCCAAACTTTAGACTTTGTTAGAAAATATTTACAATTAAAGATATTGTATTAAGTTTCTTGAGCAACCACTAAAATAATGGAGATAGATATTATAACCAACCAAGGAGAAAAGGAAAGTTAAGAAAAATACAACATAATAAAATCACTGGGGAAAAAAAAGTCTGGACAAGAGTAAAAATGTTTGGGAAAACATGCTAAACAATAAAAAATATATATTAGCAGCCTAGGTGTACACATATTCAACTAACCTATTAAAATACAGGGGCTAGCGTGTTGACTAATCAGAACAAAGTTTTAAAATCCATTTATTTGCTGCTTTCAAGAGTAACTAATAAAATTAATATACAAAGGTTAAAAATAAAGGATGGAAACAGCATATCATGCAAATGTTCACCGAAGGAAAACTGTTCTAGATGAAATAGATTTTAAGGTGAAAAGCATTAAGATGCTGCATGACAAATGGTAATTCATCAGGATATAATTATGACCTTACTCTCCTAATAACATTGCCTAAAATAGGCAGGATTATAAGAAGAAATGGAAAATGCCCAGTCCTAATAGGGGGTGTGAATACACAGCTGTCATATACTGATGGATTAAGAAAGGAGACAAACATTAGTCAGGGGCTCTAGGGCCCATTCGTCACATGCAGAGAGGCACAAAGCTGTAGACTGAATGCCTGTGTCTCCATGACCCTCCCAGCCCCAATTCACATATTGAAACCTAATCTCCAATGTGATTATATTAGGAGGTGGGGCCCTAGCGAGGTCATTAGGTCACGAGGGTAAAGCCATCATGAATGGGATTAGTGCCCTTATTAAAGAGACCCCAAAGAGATCCCTCTCCCCTTCCATCATGAAAGGTTATGGTGTGAACATGGCTCTCCGTGAGGAATCTGCTTTGATCTTGGACTCCCCAGCCTTGAGAACTGTTAGAAATGAATGTGTGTGGTTTGAGCCACCCAGTATGTGCTATTTTTGTGATAGCAGCCCAAATGGATTAAGACATGCAGAGATGGAAATGGGGAGGGAGGATGAAGGTTTCAGGGGCTATGGAGCCCATTTCCAGTCACCCCCCAGGTACACCTCAGTGAAGATAATATGACCCTCAAATTTCATTTTTCCCCCAGAGCTCATTCTAGTTGTGTTTCTGAAACAATCTGTCACTGTGAAGATGAAGAAGTTCAGCCAAATCTTTAAGGCCAAATCAAAGCCAATCCAGACATTGGAATACAAATTGAAAAACATTATTTGCTAACCAGATACATTTTTTTCAAGCGTCTGTAAGTTTTGGACCAGAGACAGATGAAGGAATGTTTTACTTGGAAAATGTAGGATTGAAAAGTACAATATTAACGTGAATGATGTGTACACTGTGCTGTTAACATTCCTTGTGAGTGAAACTCAACCCACTGAGTGATTACTCACTCCTCAAAGGGCTCGCTTGCTTTGCAAATGGTTTGCCACGGGGGACCTTTGAGTAATGAGTTCCTCAGTGCATTCTGTACGGGCTCCAGTTCCCAAGGTACAGCCAGCTCTGGGGCCAGGAATCCTTGAGAGGGAGGCACTCCTAACCTGGTGCACCTGCTTCTGGCAGAAAGGAGCCCAATTAGTTTCGTGATCTGCGAATGGAACCGCTGCCTGCTCACTCCGGGTGGCGCTAGGGAACCAGGGGCCACGGGTGCTCCTCAGTTGTCATCCCTGAATTAGTGACAGGGCTGTAAACGCACTGCAGTAATGAAACCAGAGAGGGTTATGGTTGTGATGCCAGCCTTAGCGAGCGTGCCAGGCCAAGGGGATAAGGGGTTCACAGTCCATTGTGGGCAAAACACTTTTGAAAGTTGTGAGTTAAAAAAAAGAAGTTGTGAGTTAGAGAGACTTCCAGCAGAATGGATAACTGGACACATTTTAATAAATTTGGAAATGAATGAATGAATAATACAAGTTTACTGCAGAAAAATCAGAAAATATCTACAAGTAAAAATATTATTTAAAAATAAAATAATACTTTTATTTTTACTTAATTAAAAAATACTTCCCCACTCATAAGTAGATAATTGCAATTAGCATTTTGGTATTTCCATTTAAACTTTTGGTTCAATGAATATAAGTATATCTACATATATATGTTTGGTTTCTTAACAAAAAGAGACTCATACAAATGTGATATTTACCTAACTGTAGAGTAAATATTTCTTGCCATTTCTGTGTGGATATGTAGTATGATGATATATGATATGATATTCCATTACATGGAAGTACTATGCTTTGTTACATCATCTCTTAACGCTGGTAGCTTGTCTCCATTTTTGCCTATTGTACTAGAAGAATTTGCACAACCATCTTTGTAAACATCTCTGTTTGCTTAGCACAAACCCCCAGAAGTGTTAGGTTCAGGTCAAAGGGACTGCGCATTTTCCAAATCACCATATGGGGAAATTTACTGGCTGATTCTCTCTCCATCAGGATGAAAACATTCAATTTCATTTCATCAACCCTGAGCCTCGATATTTGTTTCATCTTTCCAGTTTGATAAGTGCAAAAAGGCACCCTGCATTTGTTTAAGTTTGCCTTCATTTGATAGTTGGTAAGAGTGTGCCATTTCTGAGTGCAGGCCTCAAGAGCCCTTGTGTGTTTTCCATGCTCTCTTGCACTTCCCTCACCAACACGAGAACACACCCAGGCAGATGACGGACACCCCAGTTGCCCTTGCAGAGGACAGCCCGGATTAGCAAAGAGCCAGGCGACCCCCAGGAGTGTGAGCAAACCCAGACAGGATAAACCCACAGCTGATCCCAGGCATATGAGCAATGAATGCTTATTTCTGTGAACACGGAGTTTTGTGATTGATTGTTATGCAGCATTATCGTAGCAAAAACGGATACAACCAGCAATGGTTACTGCGCGAAAACTTGTTTGTGTGTATGGAAGGGATGCAGTTATAGGAAGAACATATGCAGCAAATGCCCATGATGCAGAGACATTAGGGCTTGTATCTCTCTCCCTCTCTCATATTCAGCTGTTGACATTTTAGAAGCAGAACCTGAAGAGGACAATGCTTACCTCAACGGGATGACTCCCTAAGGATGGCATTTCGGTGGTGCTGGAGGGAGAAGCGCCTGGTCTGTTTTTGCAGGCCGGAATGGGATGTGTAGCCAGACCAGAGTTCTTCCAGGGCACCTATGAATATCATTTAGTGGGGGGTGGGGGTGTGTGAAAATGAATAGTGAGTGCACTTTTAGCAGAAGGGCAACAAGTTGCTCAAGAAAAGACTTTTTTTTCCCTCTCGTCTCATTAAGGAATCTCTGTTCTTAATGTTTCTGTCAATAGTGTCTCTTAGGACAGACATGTGGTAAGTGGCATTTTTATGGAAGCTGATTGCCAAGTCCGGCCCTAAGAGCTAGATTCTGAGAGCTGGCTGGGATTAACAAGAGAGACATAATTACAGTCCAGAGGAAATCTCTCACTTGAGTTGTGTAAATGAGGTTAGAATTCCACAGCACGTTACCCCCTTATTTATTTCTCAATTATGTAGCACATTTCTTGGAGGAAATGGGATTATATTGCAGCAAAAGAAATAGATGCCCATCAGAAGGATGGATTTCTTACTGTCATTAGACTTGGGGAAGGGATTTAGTGGGGTGGCTGTGCAGTCTCCCTCCTCGGAGGCTCATGGGAATGGGTTCAGGCATTGGCTGCTCAGTGGGGGCGGGGCCACTGGTTGGTCAGTTCGGTTTTCATCTTTTCTGGAAGCAGAAACAGAAAGATCGGAGAGGCTAAAATCCGAAAATCGAAGTGCCTGCCAGTTCCTCCCCTGCCCCACTTCGTTCAGCCTTATTAGATTCTGGGATCTTCTCTCTCTAACCCTCGCACCGGCTTCCTAGTTGAGGGCCACCTCTGACCTTCATTGTTAGTCCCATTTCCCCCATATTTCCTTCTCCACATTCTGTTTGGGACCCATGGGTGGTGCCATAGTGGAAAAAACACACGGGTCTGGGCTCAGACATCCAAATAGTCATTCACATACGTACATGGGCCAGGTTTCGTGCAGGCCAGGTGTTTCCGAAGAGTGTCCTGCCCTCGTTCTAATGTGGGAGACAAATATAAGCCCCCCCCCCAAGAAAAATATAGATAATGTGCTGTCAGGGAGGGATAAGCGTTAGAAACGAAGCAGAATGAAGCATTCAACATGATGTGTAACGGTGGCATGTCAGAGAAGGTGCCAGGGAGGCCTTTCTTTGCAGGTAACGTTTGCACAGAGACCTGAGTGAAGTGGTGAGCAATGCCATATAAAAACGGGGGGAAAGGCTAGGGCCACGTCCTGATGCTGGAATGTCCCGCGGGTGCTTAAGAAACAGCAAGGAGGTCAATATGACGGAGCTGAGAGAAGCAGGTGGAGAGTGATCTGAGGTGAAACTGGAAAGGTCACCAGGGGCCAGGCCACCAGGGGCCTTGTAGGACAGGTCTAAAGACATGTAAGCATTTTGGATTTCATTCTGAGTGGCATGGGACTGGGACAGCCTTGAAGGGTTTTGAGCTGGGAAGTGACAAGATTTGACCTGAATTTCTACAAGTCAAAAATGCTTCTCGGGCTGCGGTGTGGAGTGGGCCCAGGGGCCTGGGTGTGAGCAGAGAGGGCAGTGAGGAGGCCGTGGCAGCAGTCCGAGGAGGGACCATGTTGGCTTGGGCCAGCGCGGCAGCTAAGTGATGTCTCATTCTGATACTGAGTCTGAACTGACACCGCTTCTAACACACTGTGACCTTGGGCCAAGTTGTTTAGCTTCTTGGAACTTCAATTTCTTCTTAAAAAAAAAAAAATCAAGAATGAAGACACTTCTTTGTAATCACTTGCTTCCCTGTAGGTCCTCAGCCTAGTGACTTCCCAGGCCACAGTCTCCATTCTGGATGACAGTCCTCCTCCCTCCCCGGAGAAGGAAATCCTACAACCAGTTTAAAGCTGTGGGTGCAGAGGGCTGAGTTAGTCCTCTTCGTAAGTGTGGGGCCCATAATCATCATGGTCCACGCACGGCCCCTCTGTTGTTGTTTTTTTTACTGCTTTATTCTGCATTCCCTAGTCCCATTCTCCTTTCCTTTCACCCTCAGCCAGTCATTCTATCGTGTTTTATGTGTATCATTTTGCAAAGGGCATATTGTTCTTCTGTGTGCATGTGTTTTAAATTTACCTCAATAGTGTTACATATTTCATTCTCTTTTATATTTTACTGAGCTCTGCGATTTCCAGGTCCATCCTCATGGCCATGTACGTATTTGATCCATTGCTGCTGACCACTAACTAGTGCATGCACCATGATGTACGTCCATTACGATGTACATAGCAATCTCCCAACCCCCTGCAACCTGAAATAACTCCACATCCTCATACTTGTGCCCTTGACGGGGGGAGAGTTTCTTGGGCTGTGTGTCAAAGCAGCAGTGCAGCTGGTTCGCAGGTATTTATATATCTAATGTGACTAAGTACTCACCAGACCTTTCCAGAGTGGCTGCACCACTCCCACCAGCTGTACATGGAAAGTTCCATCCCCTACATCCCCTCCAGCACTTGGCATTATCCAGTTTTTTAATTTTAACAGCCTAATAAGTATAAAGAAATGGCTCTTGGTTAATTAGCATTTCTCTGACTACTAATGAGTTTGAGCATCTCTTCAGATGCTTATTAGCCTTTTGAGTTTCCCTTTCTAGAAATCATATCCTTTGAACATTTTTACTCGGGGGTTGCTGTCTTATGTATTTTTGTATATTCTAAATAATGAATTCCTTGTTGATATTAAATGCCACAAATATGTTCTTTCATTCTGTCATCTATAGCTCTTTCCAAAATGTCTTTCATTGAATTGAAAAATAATTTTGATGCGATCAAATCTAGGTTACTTTTGCTATGTGGTTTGTGCTTTTGAAGTATTGCTCAGAAATGGTTTTTCCTACCTCTATGTCACACCAGTGGTCTACATTTTATTCTGGTCATTTTAGATGTTTATCTTAACACACTTAGATCTTTTATCTACTTGGAATAAAGTGATATTAGGTAGTAATCCAACTCCATTTTTCTTGTTTTCCAGCTTTTTCAACACTGTTATTACACAGTATTTCCTTTGATTTATAGTGTTATTTTATCGTATCAGAGGTACGATAATGGGTCTGTCTTGGCTCTCTATTTCATAATCTGTTTGTAGAACAATATCGGACTGGTTTTATTACTATGGATTTATATATTTTATTACTTGATAAAGCAAGTTTCTCCTCATGTCTTTTCTTTTTTTAAAGGTGTCCTTTTAAACTATAGATTCTTATTCTTCCATGGGGATTATTGAGGTATAACTTACATACATCAAAAGTTACATATAATTTTCAAAATTCATTTAACTGAATCTACAGTGTTTCCAAGTTCATTACTTGTAAAATTATATCTCAGTAATTTATGTGGAAGAATAAAAATCCAAAATTAGCCAAGGTAATCTTAAATATAGGATATCTTTACCGTTCCAGAATTTTCCTTCTGCCCATCTTTTCTCTTAGGGTTAATTTTCTTTGTCCCCTCCTTCACCGTGATTATTTTCTGTTTATTATTATGGTAGATTAGTTTTATGTGACTTAGAACTTCATATAAATAGAATGAGTCCATATTCTTTTATACCTAGATTTTCATTTTCTTTTTAGATTCATCGATGTTGCAAGTTCTAGCATTTCATTCCTTTTTATTGCTGAGTAGCTTTGCTTTTCTATTTGCCAGTTGATAGACATTTAGATTGTTTTCAATTTTTGTATATTATGAAAAAGGTCATTATAAACATTATTGTTGAAGTCTTTTTGTGGACATAGGTTTTCACTTCTCTTTGGCAGATACGTAGGAGAAGAATTTCTGGGTCTTAGTGTAGACTGGTATCTTACTAGAAGACATTGCCAAGCTATTCTTATAAATCATTGTAGCATTTTACATTCCACCAGCAACGTCTGAGAGTTCTAGTTGCTCCCCATTCTCACCAGCATTGGTACTACCAGTCTTTTAGATAGAAGCTATTCTAGTGAGTATGAAGTGTATTTCATTGTGATTTTAATATGCATTTCTATAATGACTAATGATGTTGAGCACCTATACATGGGCTTATTGGCTAATCTTTTGTGAAGTGACTCTTCACGTCCTTTGGCCATTTCTTTTCTCTTAAATTACTATTTATCTTTCATTATTAACATGTAGGAGTTCTCAACACCCCCCCCCCCTTCAATCTGTTGAATAAGAGTCTTTGTTAGATAAATGTATTGCGAATAATTTTCTAGTTTGTGGCTTGCCTTTTCATTTTCTTGCACCTTTAATTTGATTCAATTCACCACGGACTTTACATCTTTTGAGAATGGAATCAAGCCTTCCCCTTCAATGGGACTGGGGATCTGGGGACCAAGGCTCTGGATATCTCTCTATACTTTGTAGCTCAACTTCCAGCTTTCTGAGCCGGGCGAGTGTTCTCTGCTGTGGGGAGTTCATGCCAGTCTCCACCCCCTTCCTGTCCTTGTGCCCCAGGAGACCCCGCTTTGCCCTGTTCCCTGATCCAGTTTTCAGAGAGCCCCTCAGCGTATCTGGTGAGGCTCAGACACTTCAAAATGTTCTCAGCCCTCCTGTCCTGTCCCCAGTGGACAGCAGGCACTGCTTGGAAAGGCTCAGAGGACCTCAGAGGGGACTCTTTCAGTCCCCTGTCTCCATGTGAAGTACAAAGTGTATGTATAAAGTTCCTTTAAAACTCCATGTGGAAAATTTATTGTAATTGCCTTGAATTTATATACTAATTTGGAGAGGATTAACATTCTCATAATACTAATTTGTCCTATTCATGACCTTGGAATTGGTCTTTGTGTGTGTGTTTATTAGAATTTAAATTTTACTCCCTACCAGCTCTTTTTATGCTTAGATATTTTATGATGTTTCTTGATATTGCAAATTGTATCTTTATTAAAATTATATTTAGTAATTGGTCATGACTACTGTAAAGAAATGATACTGATTTTTGAGGTTGCCCTAAAATTCAATAATTTTGCCAAACTGTCTTACGCTGTTTGATTCTGCTAGTGTTTCTAGTTAGGTGTTCAGAATATTTCCAAATAGTGAGCAATTTTATCTTTTTTTCCAAAGTCCCTTTACCTCTTTTTATTTTCCATTGGCCAGAACCTGAGTGCTCTGTTGGTCAGTAGCATACAATCATTTTTATAGCACCGGACACTTCCCTGCCCTTGCTTCATGCCTTCCTGGCCACAGTGGAACTGAACCAGAAATTAACACCCGAACCAAGCTGGGCTAATCAGATCCTTTCCTCCAAGAATGTGGAATTGGAATTCATAGTCGGTGGTCAGCCTCTGAATTGGAAAATGGTGTGAAGGTGGATAGGAGCAGTTTGGTCATTTGCACACAAAGCAGAGAGAGAAGGAAATGAGCCTGTCAAAGGAAGTAGTAAGAGATGGTGCAGCCAGAGAGAGACAGGGACGGGTGGAAGTACACAGATACTCCTGAACACACAGAGAGAGAAGAAGGAGAGAGATGATCATGGAGATGCAGACACAGGGAAAGCACACATTTATATTCACAGCCACACATCGAGAGAGAGAGAGAGAGAGTGGCGGGGGGGGCAGATGCAGAGACAAATACAGACATGGGGAAAACATGCAGAGACAGATATAGAAAACAAAGAGACAGACAGATGAAAATCTGACTCAGTGAGGTCGTAGGAGTTCATCAAAGATACAGAGGCAGAAAGGCTGCCTTGGCTCAGGGTCCCTGGGAGGCCGGCCTGTAACTCCTGCCCTTGGCTTGGTGAGATTCCTCGGACTCCTCAAAACAAATCCCACTTGACTTGAGGCTCACTCGGGGGGCTTCTCCCTGACATTCAATGCACAAGTCAGCCCAGAGCGCTCCTCTGCACACTCCAGTTTGCCACAAACCTGGCTTGTACCCAGAAAGTTCAAATACATCACAAACCTAACCCTTCCCAATTGGAACTCCTGACTGTTCCCTCCAGAACCCGACACCTTAACCCTTCCTGTGTTCCCAGAATCCTGGGAGCCACCTATGATTCCTCTCTTCCCCTCAGCCCCTACAGCCAATAGCCCTCCGTCTGACTAGTTTTTTCTCTAACCCATGTCCCTGGTCCCTGTTCTGGTCTAGCCTCCATTGTCTCTCACGTGGATCACTGCAGCATCCCCTTAGCTTATCTTTCTGCGTTCACATTGCCCCCTCCCATCAAGTCTCCACACAGCTATCAGAAGGGTATTCTTAATTTTTAAACTGTCTGATAATATTCCCCTGCTTTTAAAACCATTTAACAGCTTCCCATTTCACTTTGCACAAAATCTAGCACCTACCATGGCTTAGCAGGCCTACAGGACCTGCCCCTGCCCCTCTCTGTCCTCACCTGATGCCACCCTCCTCAGTCACTGGGCTTCACCTCAACACACTAAGCTCACATTGACCCCAGGGCCTTTGCACATGCTGGGCTCTGCCTGGAATGACACTTTCCATGACCAACTTATTTATTTATTTATTTATTTATTTATTGTTTATAGTATTATAGACATCCCCCATTTTTCCCTTTCCACCCAACACCCTCCCCCCCCCCCCCCCCCCCCCCCCCCCCCGCTTAGGCCTTCACCACACTATTTTCTGTGTCCATGGGATATACATAGAAGTATATAAGTTCTCTGGTTTTTCTCTCCCCTCTCCCCTGTGTCACCTCCTTAAGGAGAAGAGAGGGACAACTTACTATGCAAGACCATCTAATGTAGACCCTGCTCCTTTTTCCACAGCTCACAACTTGATGGTTTTCTTTGCAGCACTTACCTATCTTAACCTTTACTGGTCTATTTCCTCTGTATATTTGCATGTGTTTCTTTCTGCTGTCACTGCTCAGGAACTCCGTGAGGAGAGGGCCATCCATTTTGACCATATGGTCCTCATGTAGTGCCAGACACATAGTCGTAGTGCAATAAACATTTGATGAATGGATGAGTGAAGGAAGAGAGAAAGGAAAAAAGAAATGAAGGAAGAAGCCCTCACCAAGTTGGAATGTGGGAAGATGAATAAGGATTGAATGGCAGTGACCAAAGTAGGCATTTCATCCTGTGGACACATCCCAGCTGACACCTAGCCCCTATCCTGTTACAGAAGGTCAGCTCCAGCAAGGCTGGTCATGGGGGCAGAGGGCATAGTGGAAGGAGACCCGATGAGGAGTCTGGAAAACCTGCCTCCAGGCTCAGCTGTGCGACCAGGGCTCAGGTTCCTATGGGTGAACTGGAGGGTGTTGATGGTTTCTTCTAGGTCCCAGCCCTCACCAATATCTAACGTGTTTTCAGTTCTGTGAGAACCTATCCATCTTGCTGGAATCACAGATGTGGAGACAGTGTTTGACACTCCAGCTTCCTCTCTGTGCTGGAACTGCTCCTGGGAGGAATAAGGTCTGATGGTGCTGACCCCCCGCCCCATCCCACCAAGACCCCAGGGCATGGCCATCTCCAGGGAATGTGCTAGAACAGGGCATCTTGAGTGAGAAGTCTGTTCAAGCCAACTGTTTTGTCTTTCCCCCAGGGGAAGGGTACAAAGAGCCTGGTGTTACAGTCTATAGATTAGGTCATTTCAGAGATTTCAGCCATTTTTAATTTTACTTTATTTGCAGAAATTAGCAGATCACAAGCCATGGTAGGTGCTGGATTTTGTGCAAAGTGAACAGGACAATATTTTAGTATTTTATGAAAAAACTAGAGGCCCGGCGCACAAAATTTGTGCATGGGAGGTGGGGCTCCCCTCAGCCCAGCCTGAACCCTCTCCAATCTGGGACCCCGTGGGGGATGTCCGACTGCTGGTCTAGACTGGCAGTTGGACATCCCTCTCACAATCCTGGACCACTGGCTCCTAATCGCTCACCTGCCTGCCTGCCTGGTTGCCCCTAACTGCCCCCCACTGCCGGCCTAGTCACCCCTCACTGCCCCCCCCCCCGCCAGCTTAATCGCCCCCAACTGCCCCCCCTGTCAGCCTGGTTGCCCCCAACTGCATTCCCCCAACAGCCTGGTTGCCCCCAACTGCCCCCCCCCCCCCACTGGCCTGGTCGCCCCAAACAGCCTGCTATTCAGTCATTTGGTCGTCCCTCACTAACCCCCCTGCCGGCCTGGTCACCCCACGCAGCCTGCTTGTTCAGTCGTTTGGTCATCCCTTGGACTGGCCCTGGGCGGCTTGGGGGTTGAGGGGACTGGGGGACTCCAGAGGCAGGCATGCGGAGCGTGCTGCGTGCTTGCCACCCCGGCAGGGCTGAGGGGACTGGGTGCTGCCATCTTGTGGCTGTGGGCACCGCCATCTTTGAGGGCGTGGCAGTCAATTAGCATATTCTCTCCTTATTGGCTGTGGGTGCCGCCATCTTTGTGAGGGTATGATGGTCAATTAGCATATTCCCTCTTTATTAGATAGGATAAAGCTACCCCTGAGAGATGTGGTATCAGTTCTCTCCTTCCCAGTCTTTGCCGTGGGTGCTTTCCCTTCATTTAGGCCGGATGCCCTCCCACATGTCTGGGAGTCCGGATCCCTGATGGCAGGAAGGTTCCGAGCACTAACAGCTGTGAGTCATTTTATCCTCCCCTGAACCTCCAGACCACATGCCCTTCATGCTCCTGACTGCCCACTGGCGATGGAGGTACATTTTAGGGTGTCTTTCTGCCTCACAATTGCCTCCTGTTCGGACAGAGTGTCACTTTACAACCACAGGGGAGGTGTCCTAGAGCTGGTTTCACCACATGACCTGTCTCCACATATTCTCCCCACAGTTGATTGAACCAGGCTGGGCAGCTGAACCAAGTCAGGCCACCTGGGCTCTCTATCCTGGGAATTCTGCTTTGGGTCTGAGAGGCATTGATTTCAAGCAGTGTTTTGAGGTGTGGCTGCAACCAAGGCATGTGGGGCAGCCATGGCCCGAGCTGCAGAGCGGCTTGCTGGCCGACAGAGAAGTGATGCAGAAAGAGCTGCTTTCAGGCTCCCCGGCCAGCCTTTGGGGAGGCCCAGCTGCTCTGCCCTCTCCTGGGTCCCTAAACCACATCTGTATCCTTATCATCTCATCATGAACACATCCATGGACTGCGTCTATAATGGTTCTAGCTATTTTGAGTAGGTTGCTACAACGTAGGACCACATGAGTCTTGACTCAATTGGATATTTGCTCAGAATATTTTCGTTCCCTCATCTTTTCTCTTAGTGTTAAGCTTCTGGAAAACAGGGATCTGAATTCATACATCTTTGTATCCTTAGAGTGCCTAGTGCAGTGTGATGCATGAGTAGCGATTCCATTGCAAATTTGTCAAATAAATGCACTCTTCATCCTAGAAAATATACCCAGATGATCTTATTTATATCATCCATTTAAAAAAAAACCACCCATATGCATCAATAACATTTTTTAACAAAAAGTGATTATTCTTGAAACTTCTTAGTATTGAAACAATGGATACTTAAGAAAGAAATCATTTTAATGCAAACTTGGATGACCATGTCTTGTAAGTAACAACTTTGTCAGAACCCTCTGCTCCAGACCCTGCAGTGGCTCCCGTTACCTGCCTAGTTATATTCAAAGTCCTGAAGCTACCGTTCAGAGCCTCCCAGAGTGTGGTCCTGGGTTCTTTTCCTTCTAACTCCCCCCTCATACAGCAGTCACCTTAGCTCTCTCCGTAGTACTTACCGCCACCACTTACTCCGACTTCTTTTACTAGTTACCATGCCCTCCCCTCACCGTGACTCTTAAGAATCTTCCCTTCTTTTTGGAGACCAATTTAGAATCTCACACCTCTCTAAAGCCATACTGATTGATAACAGTTCAATCTGCTCTCTCTCCCTCTGGAACTGCTCAAAGCAGTGGGCAGGAGGCCATGGTAGGGAGGCAAATTCACACGCAGGGGTGTGAGCGCAACGAACCGAGGGGCAAGAGGTGATCCCGATCACAAATACAATCAGTCCATCCGTGTTTAAATGTCCACAAACTCTTCCCGAGCACTTGTCGTAGGCAGGCACTGTGCACCAATTGCTGAGGTTTTCCTTCATCTTCCAATGGCCCCTTCCCCACAACTGCCAACACAGACAACTGGCATTTCCTCAGTCCCTTGGGGAAGGACAGGGCCGCCAGCCCTCGCCCACCAGGTGAAAGCCGGTCCACCCATCCCTGTGGAGACTTTCGGAAGCCTTTGATAAATCAGAGCTTTGAGAGTCTGAGCACTGGAGACAGTGGGAACACCAAGAAGACCTCCCTAAGCCTGAGGATAGCAGGAAGGACTTCCTAGAGGAGGTAAACTAAGTTAAATTTTTTAAAAAAATACATTTTATTGCTTTTTTACAGAGAGGAAGGGAGAGGGATAGAGAGTTAGAAACATCGATGAGAGAGAAACATCGATCAGCTGCCTCCTGCACACCTCCCACTGGGGATGTGCCCGCAACCAAGGTACATGCCCTTGACTGGAATCGAACCTGGGACGTTTCAGTCCAGAGGCCGATGCTCTATCCACTGAGCCAAACCGGTTAGGGCAAACTAAGTTAAATTTGAAATGTATGGGTGAGCTTGTTTTCTGGCAACCATTTTTGAACCACCTTTGTGCTTTTACCCCTCCCCTCCCTCCCCTCCCTCCCCCCACCCCCCAGGCCTGGAGCAGTGGCTGAATGTGAATGGTTCCCCTGCAGACCCTTCAGCCAGACCAGAAATACCCCAGTGACGGGTATGTGCGTAATTAACCCTTCTGCCCTTTATTTGCTTGCCATTTATTTCTGGTGCTAATTCATAGAAATAGAGTTTGCTGAAGGCGAAGCGGGGCCCCCGGATGCAGGGTGACAGTGGGTCAGGATCAGCATTTGCCGTTTTCTATATTCAGCATCTTCAGGCGCCTGGCAACAATCCATCCTGCCCAGCTCGCGCCTGCTGCACAAGGCTCTTCGGGTCATAGAAAACTCTATAATACTCATTTTTCAGAAATCGAAGTTCCCTTCAGGTAACACATCAAGACTGACGGTAGCTCGGACAAAATCAGGCATTGGGTTAGGAATCAATGCATGGCAATCTGTCTTCTTCCCTGAGAGACACTGTTGCGCAAATCAGAAAATCATAGCCTGGCTGTATAATCAGCAACATTTCATTCCGGAAAGCATCTTAGGGCTGGAGTGATGAAGCCGTCGAAGCCGTGGACGGCATTTCCCGAGGTTTCCGAACAGCCACACTTTCCGGCAGCCCTAGCGGTGTTTCCAAACACATTGGAGGATTTTTTTGAGCCAGCCCTGTTCTTTTTTTTTTTTTTTTTGTCTAAAGTTTTACATATGTCTTCTTTTACCCCAATTGACCACCCCCCTCCCTGCAACCATTCCCACGCCGGGCAAGCCCCTCACCGCCCCAGTGTTTATGTCCATTGGTTATGCGAATATGCATGCATACAAGTCCTTTGGTTGCTCTCTAACTCCACCCCCCCCCCGCCCTTACCATTTGTCTCTGGATCTATTCTTGTTCATCAAATTATGTTGATCATTACATCCCACATATGAGTGAGATCACGTGATATTTATCTTTCTCTAACAGGCTTATTTCGCTTAGCATAATGCTCTCCAGGTCCATCCATGCTGTTGCAAATGCTAAAAGTTCCTTCTTTTTTATGGCGGCGTAGTGTTCCATTGTGTAGATGTACCACAGTTTTTTAATCCACTCATCTGCTGATGGCCAGCCCTGTTCTTTACAAACCAGAACCGATGCAGCCAAGGTCGTGGGTTCATTTCTACCAGAGACTATTTTCTTCCCTTTCTACAGCTATTTCTAACCTCTAAACATCCTCCTGAATCGAGTTCATTTAGTTAAAAAAACAAAAATTAATCGATTAACCCCACATTCCATTCTTGCCTAATTCTATGTGTCGTGTTTACTATAATTGCCATTTATTGCACACCGACTCTGTCAAATGCACTGTTTTACCTAACCTTATGTAATTACAACAACCCCAGAAGATTTCCAGGTTGAAAAACAAAAGTTCAGGCGGGTCATGAAGATTGCTGAAGGTGCTGTAGCCCCTAGGAGGTGGCATAGCGGGAAGGAATTTCCCCACTGACGCTCCACCCGCCAGTAGCCCAGCTTCCTCCTCCATTTAGCCGCTGCCAGGCCCAGGCCAGGGCAACAGTGACTGTTGCTAAATCCAGTGGAGAGCTTTCTGTCCTTACCTTGGCTGCTGTGTCTGCAGCATTTGCCTTGGCGTCTTCCTGCAGCCTCCATGGCCCCACACCCTTTGGCATTTCCTCCATCTCCTCTATGTGCTCCTGCTATCTCCTGAGTGACTCTTCTAATCTCTCCTCTTGATGCTGGTGTAGCTGGGAATGCTGTGCTCGGCCCTCTTCTCATCTCAGTGTCCCCACCGTGGCTGGTCTGGTGCCTTCCCATGGTTCCAACAACCATCTACAGCAGTGGTTCTCAACCTTCCTAATGCCGCGACCCTTTAATACAGCTCCTCACGTTGTGGTGACCCCCAACCATAAAATTATTTTTGTTGCTACTTCATAACTGTAATTTTGCTACTGTTAATGAATTGTAGTGTAAATATCTGTGTTTTCCAATAGTCTTAGGCGACCCTGCTAGCGGTTCTCAAATTTACCACTGCTGTAGAGCCTAAGACCATCGGAAAACACAGATATTTACATTACGATTCCTAACAGTAGCAAAATTACAGTTATGAAGTAGCAACGAAAATAACTTTATGGTTGGGGGTCACCACAACATGAGGAGCTGTATTAAAGGGTCACGGCATTAGAAAGGTTGAGAACCACTGATCTACAGGCTGCCAACTGTCCATCTGTGTCGCCAGTGTAGCCCTCTCTTTTCTGTCTCAAACCTGTAGCTCTCACCACCTGCTGCACCTCAATGTCTTGGATGCCCTGCAGGCACCTCAAGTTCAGTACACCCCAAAGAGAACTTATGACATGGCAGTCCCAAAAGACAATCAGGATTACTCTCATCAGGCCTTCCATCAGTGTGGCCTCAGTCACGGGTCTCTTTCCTCATCCACACGGTTCTGTCAGCTCTGGGTGGCACATTCCTCATCTGCCAACCTCCTCCACACTTCCCTGTGCCTTCGGGAAAGCATAGACTTCTCCTCTGAACGATCCCTCCACTCTTGCTCACAATGATGCCTGGTTTTTCCCCCGAGGACATAGCTTCCTCAGTAGCTTTCTCCAGTGGAGGTTGTCTTTACTCCTTCAGAGCCTAGACTTGAGGTAGATGTCCTCCTTGCTCCTTATTACCATTTCCTGATGATCATTTTTTCCTTCTTCCTAGACAAGCTTCCATCCTGTTCTACTTGCATGTCACTGGATTATACACCCTCTCTCCCTGTTTGTTGACCTCTTACTCACCCTTCTTCATGTAACAGTCATCAAAGATTTTTATACCTGGTTGAATGTATCTCTCTCCACTACTCCTGCCATCATTTTTGATGATTTTGGCATTCATGAAATGAGGCATCCAACTTCCTGACCTCTCAGTTGCTTAACTGCCTCATCTCCAAAATCTTCCTCCACCCCACCTCAGTCACCCTCTCCCATGAGCACACGTAAGATCTTCTCATTAGTAATTACTGCAGCCTGAAAGTCTTAACTTAAAGCATAGCAGACCCTGACCACTGTCAGCTTCCTAATTTGTTCTTTTTTAGTGCCCTCACTCTAGCAATGTGTGGACTTCCTGAGATTCTAACATTGAGGCCTGCCACAGTTTCACTACCCATCACCCAAAGCCCCACCCCTCCACCCCCCGCTTATTTTCAAACATATATTTCATCACTATTTACTTTCTTGAATATATGACTCCTTCTTCCCTTTCACTGTACTTTCCTGGAAAACCCCAAATTCTATTTATTAAAGCTAGCTTTCTACCCATTCTACACCTGCATTTAAGAAGTTAAACATGACTGGAGAAAAACAGTTGGTCTCATTTTAAATTTATCATCGCAGATCTCAAGTGGGCCCTCAGATTGAGACAACTGTTTCACACTTCTCTTTTCTCAAACTCCCAGCATCTCCTGACTCTCAGCTTGTAAACTTGCTTTTTTCACTAATAAAATCGAAGAGATAAGAAGGAAACTGCCTCCGTCTCCCATCAGAACATCCATCAACCTACATGCATTTGAGTCCAAATGCTCTGTCTTTCCCCTTATAACAAGGAACACACTCTCCCTGCTTCTATCCAGGGCCAACCATTCCTCCTATAGACTGGCTTCCTCAAGAGCTTTTCTCCTCTCGTGTTTTACTCTCTCTTTCCTATAATATCAAAATTCCCCTCTTTGTCAACTCATTCTTATCAGCATACAAGAATGCTGTGATCTTACCACAAAACCTTTCTTAACCCCATATTTCTCTCTATTGCCCTATTTCTTTGCTCTCCATCATAGCAAAACTCTTTGAAAGATTATATCTTCACTTTCTCCACAATCTGACTTCCAGTTTTTTTGTTTTTGTTTTTGAGCCCACTCTAAATAGCTTTTGTCTTCACCACTTTACTGATTCACTCTTGTTGAGATCAATACCCTCCATTTTGGCAAATCCAATCATCTAGTCTTAGGCTTTGTCTTCATGTCTCAGCAACATTTGCATTGCCAATCACTCCCTCTTTCTTGAAAACCTTTCTTCACTTGACCTCCAGGGTACAGGGGTAGACCTCTCTCCTGAAATCTACATTCTGAGTACCTTTCCAGTAGCTCCATATGTATGTCTCAGCCACTCATAAGTTGTGAGATATGAGGGAAATATTTAATATCTCTGCACCTCAGTATCTTTTTTGTAAATTAGACATAATGATCATACCTAATTTATAATGATGTAGTGGGTAATAATAAATGAGGTAATAACATGAAGAGCATTGATCTTAATGCCTGGCGTATAGTCAGTGCTCAATAAATGGCAGTTTTCCCTATGTCCCTCCCCCACACTAGTGCCTCTTTTTGGATATTTTCCACTCAGTGAATGGTGTCATCCTGTCACTGGAATCAGAACCTGATATTACTCTTGATTCCTTCCTACTCCTAACCTCCCATATCAATCAATTACCAATGACTCACATGTCTACCTTTTAAAGATTTCTCAAATCCCTCCCACCCCCTTTTCCTATTCCTGCTACCTCTTCTGTAGTTCATCTTTTGTCTGGCTGTGACCTCCAATTGGTTATCCTGTCCTTTCTCCACCCTGCAGCCACAGTGAAGTGATCGCTTTAAAATACTTATCTGTTCATGTCACGCCCCTTCAATTTCTCCCCACTGACCTCAGGGGAAGGTCTCAATTGCTCAGTATTACTCTGCATTACTATCTATAATAATAATATACTAATTAGACCGGAAGTCTTCTGGATGTCATTCCAGACATCCTTCCTAATGAAGCCAGGGCCAGAGGGAAGCCCACGTTGGTCCCGGGTGCCTGCCTGTGGCCGGAGGAGGGAAGCCTGGGTCCCGGGTCCCGGGTACTGGGTACTGGAAGGAAGCCGGTGCCAGCTGTCGGGGGAAGGAAGGCCTACTCTTGCATGGATTTTTGTGCATCGGGCCTCTAGTCACTATATAAGACACTCCAGAATTGGGCCTTGGCTCCTTTTTCCAGCTTCCCCTCTCACTGCTTCCCACCCAATCTCCAGATTCAAGGTTCCGTTTTTTCTGAACCACTTGCCATCTACAAACTTTGCCATGAGTTCTTACCTCAAGGCTTGTGTAGGTGCGTAGTCCTCACCTGTGGAAACAAACCCTAACGGCTGACGCCTCCCAAAGCCTGAGACTGCAGGGGTCCAGAAGCATCTCCTGCAGCCTGGCTCATCCTCCTCTCTGGCTGAGCCATCAGTCCACCCTGACCAAGGGACAGGGAGGGGGTGGCTCTTCTCTGTCTTTTAGCCTGTGCACGGCTGAGACTAGCTCAAGCCTGGGGCACAGCATGGAACTTGATAAAAACTTGCTGAATTCCATTGAGAACCATCCTGCAAGCTGGGACTTGTGATTTGCTCTCCAGCCTGCTGGGAGATGTTCCAGCCATTCCCAGAAGGGGGGTTTTGTGTAAGATGGTCGCTGGCTCTGCCTCCCAGGTAGGGTCAGAGTCCAGGTAGGGTAAACTCCCGGTGAGACCCAGAAGATTAACCTACAAGCACAAATCATAAGCCCTTGATGGTTCCCATTGAAGTTATTTTCACATGTGGTACTCTGTTAGGAAGCAGGATAGAATCATGTTTGTTTCTGCACCAGTGGATCAAATCTCAGTTTTTAGAAGGCTTGCACATCCTGGAAAAAAATAGTTTGTGTGTGTGCATATGTGCCTGGGTGAGTATTTTAAGGCCAAAGAGATTAACTTCTCTGGAAGCTCAAAATTCTTTGGGGGTTTTGTGTATATAAGTCAAACATTGCCATATTTGAGATGTGATTCCCTCTTCAATCCCTAATCAATGGTTATCTTACTACTTCATACAACACACACTTGTGATTCGGTCTCCTTAATTTTAAATTTCTTTCGAAAAGCACAAAACCTTCCAATGAGAGGGACTTCCTTTGGAGTGCCCTGCATAAGCCATAGCCTCTGTGTTAGGCCCAGGAGGAGGCCAGATGCCCACACTGCCGATTTGTGTTCTTCCACTCGTATGCAAGCTGCCAAATGGCATGGAGAGAGCCCTGGACACAAGGCCAGGCAGGGCTCCACCAGCTGGGAGGGCGGAGAGCCTAGAGCGTGGCAACATGCTTGTCAAAGAGTACTCTGCCAGGCCAGGCCAGGGGGCCCTTGGCAAATGGAGACATCTGATGGCCTGCTAGGTACATCACAGTCAGAGGACAGTGGCATGGAATGTAGTCCCAACTGCCTACCACCAAGGGCTTAGGTGGAAATGGCCAAATCAGACACTTCCTCAAGCATGGCCAGCATCTATCCAGTTTAATTTGGAGCTTTCTGTCCAGACCACAGGAGCCCAGCTTGTCCATTATCCTTATATCTTTTTTTTGAGTTATCAGTTTTTACAAGACTTGTTTCCTATTCTACGAGAGCTATAGGACCTTATTCCATTGGTGAGAACTACCAAATTCTTTTTTTTTCTTCAGGAGTTTGTTTTTATAAATAAAATTGGAAGTCCAATTTTATTTCATTAGAAGTGAAAATTCTGTGCCTCTTTCAAGTGCATTTCTCATCCACACGAGCATGTGTTCCTCTTTAGTCTTTGGACAGGCGTGACATTTGGAGTTTTCACACCAGTTGGGGCCATCTTCGCTCTCCCAGGAGTAGATGTGATCGGGAGGTAGGGTTGGCATGAATTGAGTCACGTTGCCTCATGGTTTTCTCAACACCCACTCCAGTCTATCCTACTCTTATCTCCTCAACATTGCCAAGGAGATGCTTCTACCTTCCCCCAAACATCCCCTATCGGACTGTGCAAATGCCCCAGGTGGAAGTACATCAGGGTTTAAACAGACTATAGTAACAAGCCTCACAACGATATGCCACTTGGGGTATTTTCATATAGACTGTTGTCCACGGGGCGAGATCCTGGTCCCTGCTGGTCGTTCTTGTGAAATCCCGAGAAAAAGAATTTTCTGAGACTCGAATGGGAGAATGTGATATTGTAGAAAGCTTTATTTCTGTGGAATCAAACCCCTGAGTTTCCCTTTGTTCCCTCAAAGAAGAAGTGTGGCGGTGGCTTCAGCAGAGCTAGAATCAGAGCCAGTGTCCAGAGTGTTTGCTCCATGTCGGAGCAGTGCCCAGTCCAGCATCAGGCTAGCTTCATTTGTATTCCCTGTTGCAGTCCATCAACCCATTGCCTGTGGGGTCTGCATGGCCACATGGCTTGGAGGGAACACACAGGAAGGAGCAAAGGAATAGGGGACAAGAGATTCAAGAGACAAAAGAGAGAGTTCCTTTGTCTGTGGGATCATGTATTCCCAAATTTTCACAGGCTCACCATGGCCCTGCCTACGCTCGCCAATCCATGGTTCCCCAGGCTTGACTGACAGGCTAGTATCTCCCCTGTGTCACCCCAACTTCACTGTGTATGCATCTGTCTCCCCTTTATTGCATCCCCTTCTTCAGGGAATGGGCTGGTGGCTCCCTGGGGAGTGCCACATTGCAGCTTCCTGGTGAAGCTGCCCAGGTGACATGCCTACACCGTCTGACTTCCCACTTTGCTCCTTTCCTCTTACCAAGGACTAGCTGATTACAATGGTATCAAGACCATGACCATTTGTTTTCCTAAAACCCCACTTAGCAGTTGAATGAGATGTAGTTGGGGAGGCAGTGCTTGCAGGGATGTTCCAGGGCTGGGATCTCAATGCCTCACTGCTATTTTTTTGGACTGAAAAGCCCACTGGCAGGAGGAGAGCTAGACTCTGTAGTCAGGGAGCCCCATCTGCTACGCCTCTGCTTCTGCCCTGACAACAGCGGCAACATACCTTCACAGGCCACGCGGCTGCTCTCCTTGGCATTTTAAGGAGCTGCCTGTCTTGGGCTCTGGTTAATCATCATTTCCCCATCACTTAATTAAAACCGGCAGGCAAAGATGATCTCCTTTTCATCGCCTGGATTGCGTGTGGCGCCTGACATTGGCCCCCGGAGTCTGGAGTCTTGGAGTCTGGGAGCGAAGTGCTCTTCTCCTGAGCCAGCCTGGGCTACAAAAGGCCCTGGCCCCTGGGTTTCCTATCTGAGCTGTTTGCTTGTTGTTGCCTCTAAAACCCCACTCGGAGACTCAGCTCGCTGTCTGTCCTCTGGGGAGTCCCGTCTGTGCTGGAAGCCTCTCTTCCATGGGTTGGTGACAGCCACACAGCGCACAGCTGTTGGGACACAGAGCAGGAGCTGCTGGACTTGGAAGCTCCCTCGGAAAGTGACCCGGCAGAGACTAAGTCAGGAGCATGCCCGCACTTGCTCCCCACCTGAGAGTGACACATTAGGCCTCGGGAGAGAGGTTGGCTTTCTAGACAGTCCTCACCCTGGCTCTCCACGCCTGTGTTCTGCGGAGCCACTGACAGTTGTCTCCAATTCCCTCGGAGATATATTTGGAAAAGAGGTTTTCACAAGCCCCATCTGTCCTGCTTTGTGACCACCCACTGTGCAACTTACTCCAACATCTCCTGCTTCCCTGGGAAATGCAGTCTCCTGGCGAGAAACGGAGCCCCTCTGCCGCCCTGTGTTGGCCCGAAGTCAGCCGCCCCGGCAAAGCAGAACCTGCTGGCTCCCTTAGCAAACCAACCCCGGCCTGTCATGTGGGCAGTGGGAAGGGCCCGGGGAGGGTGGGCTTGGGGCCCTGATTCCTGTTTCCTGAGGTTCAGCTTTCCTTTGGAGACTCCTGGCCAGTCACCACTGCCACCACCAGGGTGGCCTCAGGCAGTGCCACTCCCCTTCTAAATCCCAATGATTTGCAGCTCTTTGCTTATTCCCTGTGGGCAGCAGCTGGCAATAGGCAGGAATATTTAACCAGTCCTCTCCTACAAGCTCCTGGATAGCACTAGGGAAATAAAACATAACTAATAATTGGCAGTTCAATCCATCTGGGCCCCTATAGGAGGGAGTCCTCTTGAACCACCTCGCATAGCCAGAGGCCACGTCTGCCTTCCACTCTGGCCAGCACACCCAAAGCCTCAACTCCAGCTTCCTCTAGGGATGCTGCGCCTCTTCAGTCCTGAGTCCTCCTTCCTAGATACAATATCTTGTCAGATGACCATCTGCTTCCATAGGCAATGCTCCTCCCTCTATTCTCAGGTGTTTTTTCTTTAATCTTCATCCAAGGATATGCTTCCATTGATTTGAGAGACAGAGAGAGAGAGAGAGAGAAAGAGAGAGAGAGAGAGAGAGAGAGAGAGAGAGAGAGAGAGAGAGAGAGAAACATCAATGTGAGAAATATCGATTGGCTGCCTCCCACATGTGTCCTAACCGGAAATCGAACCCACAACCTTTTGGTGTACAGGATGATGCTCTTTCTCAGATTTCTTGATCCCAGACCCTCATTATCAAAATCCAACACAAGTTTTGCGGCCTCTCCTGTACACCGAGCAGTGGTGGTGGGAGACGGGGTGAGGTGAAATCAGCATGTTTCTTTCTGGAAGCAGAAAGCAGCAAGCAGTGGAGGTAAGTAGAAGTGGTAAGATTTGTGATATCCTGTAAATCTGTCTCTCTTCCGTCCTCACTGGCCAAACTAACTCTTACAAACCTCTTTCGGCAAGTGCCTAGCTAAAGGATTGACGACCCCTGTTAAAAGCAATTCATTTTCCAAAGAGATGCAACATACTTAATCATTAACAATACTTTAATTCCCGATACTTTTTTTTTTTAATCATAGTCCTTTTTTCCCCCTTCCATTGCTTCCTCTTCATCATATGGGGAAGATCTGTGGGTGTTTGTTGTTTTTTTTTTTTTTAATATCCATTGCCTAATGTACCGTGTTTCCTCTAAGAGCTCTCAGCAAACACTGCATGAGGGAGTTGAAACCAGCAAGGGCTGTTTTGTGATTGTCCTGTCTGGAACCAAAGCCTGGAATGGAGACAGGCTTAGACCACAGGATGTTTAACAAACTTAAATAATTGGTGTTGTAGATACCATAGCATCTCATCAAAATAAAAATTTGTGAAGTGCCAACTGTGTGTCTTGCCTGTGCTAGATGCTGAGGAGAAACATGAAAAGACTTGACTCCTACCCTCAAGGGGTTTGTAGCTCCAAAGGTAAGACACGCCTGGCTTTTGTCATCATTGTTTTTGAGCTTACCTTTGAAGTTTTACCATATGTGAATGCGTCCGTAAGAAATGTAATTTATTGTTGCCTACGTCTGAAATTGGTTATGAATGAAATAATACCATAATTGGCCAGTCATTCCTTTGGATTGTCTTGTTCGGCTCTGTTTGTGGAATTTATGCATGTTTTTAGAGTTTTTCATTGCTTTATTGTATCCTATTGAATACAGGTGTTACAATTTATTTATCTCTTCTACTGTGGATTGACCTTTGGGCTATTTCCAGTTTGGGGCTATCACAAGCAGTGAGGCAGTAAACACTCTGATCCGTGTCTGCTGGTCCATGAGTACAAGAGTTTCTCTAGAGTAATTATCTAGGAGTGGTACTCTTAGGTCACAGGATGTGCATCTTAAACTTTACCATGTAAGAGTTTGCCAGACTTGTCGCACTTTCCACCCCCACCAAGAGGATAAGATAATTCCCATCACTCCATGTTCTCAGGAACAGACTTTCGGTTTTGGAAAATCTGGTGGTTAAAATTTTCATTATAAATAAGAGTCTACATGTATTCAGGATAATAGAACTTAGGCACTTAGATATCTCACAAATATCTTCTCCCAGTTGTTGAGGCTCTATTTTTACTCTCTTTATGGTACTAGATGAATGCATATTTTTAATTTAATCACCTGTAGTAATCTTTTCCTTTATGGTTATACTAGAGGCCCGATGCATGAAAATCGTGCAAGGGGCTCGGCCCTCACAGCCTTGCCTCAGCCCCCACTGTCACGGCTTTGTCTGAAAGGTCATCTGGAAGGACATCCTGAAGGTTGTTCAGCTGTCCTGTCTAATTAGCATTATTACGCTTTTATTATTATAGATATTGTTGTTGTTTATTAAAGTTCCTCTATATCAAGGTCATGAAGATATTCTCCTGTATTATCTTTTAAAAATTTTAGAGTTTTGGTTACCTCTAGTCATTGATTTAGGTCTGTTTAATGTCTCAATAAAGTTTTATACTATTCTCTGTAGAGGTCTTTTATGATAATTATTCCTAGTTATTTTTTGATGTTTGTAGTTTTAAATTTTTAATTATTTGTGGCTGGTATATAGAAAGGCAAATGATTTTGTGTATTATTTTTGTATCCAATAATCATGTTAAAGGCCCTTATTGATTCTAATGATTTTTTGGTATAGACTTTTTTAACACTCCACATTCACAGTTATATAATCTGCAAACAACAATGGTTTGTTTCCTTCTTTCACAATCTTTATACCTTTTTCTTCTTTCTTTATTTCTAAAGGAAATCATGTTTACCTAGTTTTTCAGTGCAAACCTGAACAAAAGAGGTGAGATTAGCATTGCTTTAGTCACAGAAAGGAAAGTTTTCAAAATTTCACAATTAAACATGACATTTAACATGAGTAATATGTCTAATAATATCTAAATATAATATAGACTTATACATAACTAGAAGCCTGGTGCATGAAAATTCATGCACTGGAGGGGCGTCCCTTAGCCTGGCCTGCCCCCTCTCATAGTCCAGGAGCCCTCAGGGATGGGAGGTGACCTGGTGATCAGGGAAAGGTGACGCCCCCATCACACCTCTGCTGCTGCCACTGCCAGCAATGCAAGCCTCAGCCGACCCTGGTTACCTGAGCCTCGGGTGGCCCTGGGCGGATGGGCAGCCACCACCCAAGGCTTGCCTGCACCTCAGGCCGGTCCTGGGTGGCTGGGGGGCTGAGGGGACTGGGGAACTCCGGAGGCAGGCCTTGCCGCATACTTGCTGCCCCGGCAGGCTCGGGGGACTGGGTGCCGCCATCTTGTGGCTGTGGTTGCCGCTATCTTTGAGAGCATGGCAGTCAATTAGCATATTCCCTCCTTATTGGTTGTGGGCTCTGCCATCTTTGTGATGGCATGAGGGTCAATTAGCATATTCCCTCTTTATTAGATAGGATATGTAGAAAAATGCAGATATTCATATATTTATTTTGAAAGGTGAGGAAGTTTCTGTCTATTCACAGTTTTCTGAGATTTTTTAAAAATCATGAATATATATTGAATTAAAAAAATACCGCCGAAACCGGTTTGGCTCAGTGGATAGAGCGTCGGTCTGCGGGCTGAAGGGTCCCAGGTTCGATTCCGGTCAAGGGCATGTGCCTTGGTTGCGGGCACATCCCCGGTGGGGGGTGTGCAAGAGGCAGCTGGTCGATGTATCTCTCATATCAATGTTTCTAGCTCACTATCCCTCTCCCTTTCTTTCTGTGAAAAATCAATCAAATATATTTTAAAAAAATACCTTTATCTTTCTGCATCTTTTAAATTAGCATTTTGTTTATTCTTTTTAAATATATTGATGTGGTGAATTATATTACTGTTTTCTAAAACTAAATGAACCTTTCTGAAATAAGCCCCAATTTTTAATACTTTGTTAGGTAAGTTTGATTTTTTTTTTTTTATAGTGGAAAGAAACATTTGCAACTAAGTTCATGAATAGGTTTGTCTAATAAATGTACCCTCTCTGAACTGTCCTGGTTCAATTTGGTCATCAGATTATGCAAACTCACAAAAAAAAATTTGGAGCCATTCTTGCTTTTTCTATAATTTAGAAAATTTCTGTAAGATTGGAATTATTGGCTCCTTAAAAGTTTATTAAAGCCCTTACTGGTTTGGCTCAGTGGATAGAGTGTCGGCCTGTGGACTGAAAGGTCCCAGGTTCGATTCTGGTCAAGGGCATGTACCCGGGTTGCGGGTACATCCCCAGTAGGAGGTGTGCAGGAGGCAGCTGATCGATGTTTCTCTCTCATCGATGTTTCTAACTCTCTATCCCTCTCCCTTCCTCTCTGTAAAAAATCAATAAAATATATATTTTTTAAAGTTTATTAAAAAGTTACCCTAATGTTTTCATGAGGGAAGATTTAAATCACTGGATTTCTTTCTGTATTGTTTGAGTCAATATTCTTAATTATATTTTTACTAGAAGCCCGGTGCACAAAAGTAGTGCACTCAGGGGCGGTCCCTCAGCCTGGCCTGTGCCCTCTCATGGTCCGGGACCCCTCAGGGGATGTTCGACTGACGGCTTAGTACTGCTCAGCCTAAGCTGGCAGTCACAGTTGGACATCCTTAGCGCTGCTGCAGAGGTGGGAGAGGCTCTTTCCACTGCCACTGTACTCACTAGCCGTGAGCCCAGCTTCTGGCTGAGCGGTGCTCCCCCTGTGGGAGCACACTGACCACCAGGGGGCAGCTCTTGCATTGAGCGTCTGCCCCCTGGTGGTCAGTGCGTCTCATAGCCACCAGTCATTCCGCTGTTCATATTAGCCTTTTATTATATAGGATGGTATGTAATGCTTATATTGCTAATTTGTATTTAAATTATTTTCAAACTTTTCAAACCTTCTGAAAGTTTTAAGAATACCTCAATGAAAATTCATACACCTGTCACCTAGTTTCGCTGATTGCTAACATTTTGCCACATTTATGCTTTCCTGCTTTCTTGAACCCTCACTCTCTCCATCTCTCTCCTTCACATACAACACGTACTTAATGATTTATGCACACACTCACATTTTATTTTTCTGTATCACTTAAGAGTTAGCTGTAGATATAATAATTTACTCTTAAATATTTCACTATGTAGCATTTTCCTACTGCCACTGTCAGGTAATTTGACATTGATGTCACTCAATTATCTAATATTCAATCTATATACATATTTCCCCTCATATCACAATAGTGTCATGTATAGGTTTTAGAAAAATTTTATTGACTTCGGATCTAAGAAAGTATCACATGTTGCATTTCCCATTTCTCCTTTACACAGAATAATTTCCAAGCCTGTTAAATATATCTTTCATAACACTGATGTTTTAAAGATAATTTTCAGTTTTTTTAGGAATTAATTTATTTCACCAATTTTAAAATTTATCAGCATAAATTATTAATAATATCATCTTATTTTTTAATGTCTCTAGCACATGTAGTTTTGTCTTCTTTTTCATTCTTAATATTGTTTATGTGTGTTTTATATCTTTATTTTCTGGATTAATTATGCCAGATTTTTCTCAGTTTATTTCAGTGATGTTTCAAATAATTCAATAATATTTTCAAAGCACCAACTTTGGCTTTATTGTTCTTCTTTTCATTGTTTGCTTTTTATTTCATTATTTTGTCCTTTTATCTTTGTTATTCTTTTTCTTTTCTTTTAGGGATTATTTTAATGTTATTTTATGACTTATATTGAATGCTTAGTTCATTAAATGTGAATAAATTTTATTTTCTAATGCAAGCATTAAGGATATAATTTCTCTCTAAGTACTGCTTTAGGTATTGCTAAAAGGCTTAATATTTAATATTTTTGTTCAGTTTTGTAGTTCTAGTATGTTTTTTCTTTGATTTATGAGTATTTTAGTTTTGTCTTTAAATATCTGAACATAAAAGTGTAAAGCCATTTATCTTCTTATATTTTTGTTTTGTAACTTAATTGCATTGTAGATAGGAAATATGGTGTATATGTCAGTTTTTTAGTTGAATTGAGACTTGCTATATTGATTAATATTAATGTTTCGTGTGTATTTGAAAAGAATACATATCTTCTAGTTGTTGGGTGTGAGGTGCTATAATATGCTTTTTATTCATTTTAATAATGTTGCTATTTAAATCTTCTGTATCTTTACTTTTTTTTTCTACTTAATGTCACTTAGTAAAAGAAGTCTGTTAAAATTCCCTACTATGAATGATAAATATTTCTACTTTTTCTTTAGTTCTTTCAACATTTTGCCTTATTTCTAGGCTCTTTTCTTAAGAAACTAGAAGTTTAGAATTGTTTTATCATCCCTGTGAAGTAAACATATGATATTGATGTAGTGAACCTTTTTAACTTAAAGTTTTCTTGGAGGGTATTATTATAACTACTCTAATTTTCTTTTGTTTAGCATTTGCTTTATATATTTTTACTAGTGGCCCAGTGCACAGATTTGTGCACATTGAAGGACATTAATTAGAAGAAATATTTTAATATCACTATTTTCCCTTTCTATATAATAGAAGTATCAACCAAATTCACAATCAACAATGACAGATGGAAACACATGCATGTGATTGGCACCAGAGAGAGCTTTATATGTATTGTGCATGCATGAGTCAACTTAGCCTTTTATATATATGTAGAATAAACTTGCTTAATTAGACCTGCTTTCTGATGTAGCTAAACTTTTTCCAGCCCAGTGAAGCACCCCAACTTCTCTTTCAGGTAATTGTCAGCAACACAGCAGTAAGTATCAACACAAAGCAGATTATTATTGTAGACCACACAGGGAGAACAAAGGGTAAAATACTTAACTGCAGCAGTGTTTGACTATATTCTGCACAGTGAGAAAACCTGATGTCATTTTCAAGGTCCACCATTTCTTACTTCTTTTCAGTCAGGTCAAGTTTCTAAACTTTCTAAATCTCCATTTTCTGTCTAATGAAAAGAAAATGGGATTCCACCAAGTCTCCTATCTACCTACTCCAGGACTTCGGGGAGAGTCAAATGAGATGAGGCACAGGAAAACGCTTCACAGACATTTGGTTAAAGTGTGAAATGTTTGCACCTGGCTATAAAGCAAGTCATGTTCCTGGGCTGAAAAAACTACAAGGAGGCTAGTCGTTGCTAGGAAGAGGAAGCTGGGCATTGCTATGTGACCTCATTACCCAGTGCCCACAGCAACCATTTCTGGGTTGGGCTGGACTGTGGGCCGCATTTTGCATCATGGGGTCTCAGCAGCATTGACTGCGATTTGGTGGGGTGCCGCTTTGGGGTGGTGGCAGGGCCTGAGTCCCACTTGGGGGAAGCTGAGTGTTGCTTTGTGGGCACCAGGCCCATGGTGTCAGTGTGCATCACAGCAGCTCCTGCATTGAGCGTCTGCCCCCTGTTGGTCAGTGTGCATCATAGTGACCAGTCGGAATGTCAGACACTTAGCATATTAGCCTTTTATATATATAGATTATATATATAGATACATACTTTGAATTTTATCTTACTGAGTACTTAGGTTTTAGACAATGTTTCAGTTATATCTCTTGAAATCAACATATAGTAGAATGTTTTCCCAATCTTACCATCTTTGTATTTTAACTGAAGTTATTCCATTTACATTTTGAAATATTTGCATTTATCTCTATCTGCTAATTGTATACTTTTCATTTGGCCCACTTTTCCTGTTTCTACTCTCCCCTACTCTAACCTACTCGAGGGATAGTGGCTGTTTCTCATGTCTGCTATACCTATGTTTTTTATAATTCTTTTTCATTTTCACTAGCCAAGTCCATGTTACTCCAGGTCCTTGTTAATAATTCTCTATATTAAATTTTCTGTGTTCAAATAACTGTGGGGTTTCTATCTCTTGACATGACACTGACTAATGTATTTTCTATGATATTATGACATACATGCTCTTATTGCCTAATATTTTAATTCTCTACTACTTCCTTTGAAATTGACATTGCTCTTGTTATTTTATACTCAGCATAGCTATACTAATAAAAGGGTAATATGCTAATTAGACCGGATAGACTGGACATCTTCCAGACCTCATTCCAGACGTCCTTCCTGACAAAGCTGTGGGCATGGATGGCCTGCAAACCACCTGTGGCCTCTTGTCCAGGCTGGCCACATCCCCCAGCAGGGACCCCCCACCCCAATCAGGGGTGTGGCCGGCCTGCAAACCCCTGGCGGGACCTCAGCCCGCCCCCTAGCGGAGACCTCCCACCCTGATCTGTGGTCTAAGCCGTCAGTCGGACATCCCCCGAGGGCTTCCGGACTGCTAAAGGGTACAGGCTGGGCTGAGGGGATTGCCCCCTCCCGAGTGCAAGAGTGTCATGCACCAGGCCTCTTATTTATATTTAAAAAGATATTTATCGCCCAGCCAGAGTGGCTCAATGGTTGAGCATCCACCTATGAACCAGGAGGTCACAGTTTGATTCTTAGTCAGGGCACATGCCTGGGTTACAGGCTCAGTACCGGGTGGGGGGGCGTGCAGGAGGCAGCCAATCAATGATTCTCTCTCAACATTGATGTTTCTGTCTGTCTCTCTCTCCCTCTCCCTTTCTCTCTGAAATCAATAAAAATTATATTTTAAATAAGTAAATAAATAAATAGGTATTTATCAATACATTTGTCCCCTCTCCATTTGTATTAGTTTCCTATTGCTGCTGTAACAAATGGCCACAAACTGAGTGGCTTAAACAACACAAATTTATTAGCTTACAGTCTTATGGTCCAGAAGTCCAAAATGGGTCTCACTGGGGCCCAGATCAAAGGTGTTGGCAGAGCTGCATTCCTTTCTGGAAGCTCTAGGGAGAATCCATTTTCTTGCCCTTTCCAGCTTCTATTCCAGCTTCTAAAAGGTGCCCACATTCCTTGGTTGTTCACTCTCTTCCTCAGTCTTCCAAGTCAGGATGTTGGGCCAAGTCTTTTTCATGCTGCTGTCTGTCTGACCTCCTCTCCTGACTTCCTCTTGCACAGTTAAGGACATCACAATTATATTGGGCTAAGGATTATCAGATAATCCAGAATCTCCTTATTTTAAGGTCAACTGAATGGCAGCCTTAATTCCAGCTGCCATCTTAATTCTCTTTGCCACGTAAGGTAACATATTCACAGATTCCAAAGATTTGGATGTGGACATCTTGGGGGTGGGGGGTAAGGGCTTTATTCTGCCTACCACACCACCATTTCTTCCTTCAACTCAAGAGTTTCCATCTAGGATTATTTTCCTATTTCTTTATAATTTCTGTTCATAAGAGTAATTTTGATGATAACCTCTTTTTTTTTCTTTTATCTTTTCTTTTCTTTATTATTTAATTATTTTTTTGCTATGAAAATGGCTCTATTTCATTTTAATTGTTGAAAAACATTTTTACTGGGCATAGAACTATAGCATGCACTTCCTTTTCTTTTAGTATTTTCTGTTCTGACTCCTATTGTCTCTACAGAGAGTAAGGATCAAATTGCTGTTTTTAAATTAAGTTTTCTTCCCCCTCCCCTTCTCATTAATTATTTGGAAGTTATTTGTTCTAAATCTGATATTTAACTGCTTACCCTTAAAATTTTAGAAAAAATACTTGATGAGCAAAGTCTAAAAGTAATCTATATCTCTACTCTCCTTTGAACAGTACATGAAGCCTAGAATATTTTCATTCTAATCTCTCTATTCGAGTTTCTATGTTACTTTTGCCCAGTATTTTATTATTATTTTGTTTATATACCACTAAAATTTCTTATTATTTCAACTATTGTTTTTATTTTATTGTTTAAATGTTGTTAGATTTACCCACATGGCTTTTTTTATTGGTCACTATTTCTTCTTTCATCTTAAAGTTTCCTTCTGTGAGGGCCTGTTGGTAAATTAGCACTGAATATCCAAACATGTCTTTATTTCATACTCACTCCTGAATAACAACTCAGCTATTTAAATAATTTTTTAATTACAGACATGTTTTAAGCACTTTAAAGACATAGGCAGCTGGTCAGTTTCTATGAAGAGTTTTAAAAAGCCCCAATCTCTGTTTGTAAGATACAAAGGTTAATATTCATGTATATATGTTTTATTATGTAAATCCTGAACATCTTTAATCATTGTTGCCATAGTTGCTCTTTGGCGAACCCTTCCTCCCCTCATTTTTCTCTCCCCCCAGTATAGCTGAAGTATTAAGTTAGACCAATTTTTTTCCCCTCTGGTTTTATTTGTGTGTTTTTTTAATAATATTTTTTATTGACTTTTTACAGAGAGGAATAGAGAGTTAGAAACACCGATGAGAGAGAAACATCGATCAGCTGCCTCCTTCACACCCCCCACTGGGGATGTGCCTGCAACCAAGGTACATGCCCTTGACCGGAATCGAACCCGGGACACTTCAGTCCGAAGGCCGACGCTCTATCCACTGAGCCAAACTGGTTTTGGCAACCGTTAGACCAATTATAGGGCAATGTATTTAGTTGGATTTTAGTAGTCTGATTTAAGAGTACTCATCCCCACTTGGCCCACATGGCTCAGTGGTTGAGCATCAACCTATTGACCAGGAGGTCACGGTTCAATTCCTGGTCAGGGCACATGCCTGGGTTGCAGGAGGCAGCTGATGGATGATTCTCTCTCATCATTGATGTTTCTATCTCTCTCTCCCTCTCATTTTCTCTCTGAAATCAAATATATATATATATTTATATTTGATTTCAGAGAGAAAATGCTCAATCGAAAAGTAGCTTGATGTTTTTTTACAATAAAGCTATTTTCCAATATTCATGGGCTATAGCAGGAACAGAACCACACTTTGCCATTTAGGCAAGCATTGGGTTTTGATGTTCTGCAATTCCTCTGCTGGAAAATGCATATCGTTTATCACATGCCATCCAGTCGACACTGCATTTTGGCATTCCAGATATTGTAGAACATCATGTGAAAGGGATATAATATATACTGTCCCCTTTGGACACATGATTCACTACACATAACCATGCCTACCTCGAAGAAATTTCTTAAATACTAAGAAATTGAAAGACATAAAACTTTAAAATGACTAAGGTGAAATGATTTCCTCGGAGCAGTCTGCCAAGTCAGCTTGAAGCTGTGAGAGAGGGAGAGCAGACATGGTCGATTCTCTCTTTGAATTGGGAAAGCAAGTGCAATGTGTACCCCTTCATTTCGTTCACAGGGACCTCCCCGTGGGGCTGTTTGAGTGGCGGGCATTTCCTGACTCCTAGTCCTGTCAGCTCTGGCATTTTAAGCATTAGTGTTTGTACACTTATTACCCCTCATTATGTAACTGGACATGGTGTGGAGAAAGAGCTCTGGACTAGGACTGAGAACTAAAACCTAGCCCAGGCTGTGTGACCTTAAGCCACTGATGTAAGCTTTCTTTGCTTCCACTTCCTCATGTACAAAATGAAAACCATCTCTGCACCATCCACCTCTCAAGCTACTCTCACGCTCTACCACCCTCCATCCACCTGTAAGAATTTTTAAAATTTTCTAGCAAGATGCTCAAGCTACTTGAAAATATAAGTTCTAGATTTCCATAAGAACGGTGTATATTTAAGTGATTTTGCAATACAGTGGTTGGTGAAATAGTCAAAAAAGCAATGATGCAGAAAAAATCCTCTGTTCAGGGAAGGTAAAAATTCACTCATTCATTCAATAACTATCTAGCATCTATGTGTCAGGCACATTAGTCTCTCCTCTCCTAAAGTCCATATTCTACTGGAAGAGACAAAACATGAGCAAGAAAACAGCAGCAAGGAGTGATTGCGGAGAATTAAGAGCGAGCACTGTTATAGAGTAACTGGGGGGCCTCTCTGGAGAGGTGACACTTAAGATGAGTCCTGAATGTCTTGCAATAGTCAGAGGGAAGTACCATCCTAAGAAGTGGTTCAACCCTAAGGCAGAAAAGACTTTGGTGTATTCAAAGGACCAAAGGCCAGTGGACAAGGGGAGAGTGATGTGAGGAGCCAGCAGGAGCACATCAAGTAGGGCTTTCTGAGTTAGAATAAAATGGTTTCCTTTTATTTCAAGTGTGATGGAGAGCCTCTGGGGTTTTAAGATAAGCATGTGCTGGGGAGTTAGGAGAACATGTCTATTGGAGGTAGGACTGTGTAGGTTAGATGGGGAGGAAGAGGGAGAGACTGTAGGGCTGCCATAATAAAGAATCAAAGACTTGGTAGCTTAAACCATTTATTTTCTCACAATTCTGAAGGCTAGATATCTAAGACCAAAGTGCTGGCAAGGTTGATCTCCTCTGGTGCTTCTCTCCTTGACTTTTAGATGGCCGTCTTCTCCTTGTGTCTGTACATGGTCTTCCTTCTGGGATGTGCGTGTCCAAATTTCCTTTTCCCATAAGGGCACTCCTCATATTGGATTAGGGCCCACCCAAATGACCTCATTTTAACTTAATGACTTCTTTTAAGACCCTATCTCCAAATATAGTCACATCCTGAGGTGCTGGGGATAGGACTTCAACATACAAATTTTGGGGATATGCAATTCAACCCATAACAGCAGAGGATAGAGTGTGTGAGCAAAAGTGTAGAAGAAAGATCGGTCTGATGCCTTTTGACAGTGAAGGGAGCAGCCTGGCTGGAGCCTAGTTTACATATAACAGAATTACAGGAAGGCAGATTGGCAGTGAAGTGGAGGCAAGGCTGATGAGGGTCTTGAATCCTGGTTAAGAAACTTCACTTTCTGCTACAGATTGTTGGGAGCCTTGGAGAGTATCTGAGCAGAGGGGGAGAGCTGGGTATTGATGAATGAGCAGCTGATTGTGCGAAGGCCATGCCGTAGAGGATGGAGACAGGAACAACCAGGGTAAGGGACTCAAATCAGGCTCCTAGAGATAGAAAGGAAAGAAAGGAGTAAGGAGCATCCTAAGGGGAGCACTGCCAGGAGTGGTATGGACAGCAGAGAGACAGGACCCGATCGTGGGGAATTGTGGAAGCACGCGGAAAGGCAGACTGCTGTGCAAAACTGGCACTGGGATGACGGTCAGGGTGACTCAGGGCAGCCCACTGTTCTCTGTAGCTTCCATGGAGGCGGAACACCTTGTCTCACTTGGATGGAAAATCATGACTTCAGAGGCAGACAGACCTTAGTTCAAATTACAGCTCCTTCATTAATAGCAGTGTGCGATGATTCACTTTATGTGTCAACTTGATTGGCCCATGGAGTGCCCAGCATTTGACCAAACATTATTCTGGGTGTTCCTATGAGGGTGTTTCTGGATGAGATTAATATTTGAATTGATAGACTGACTAAAGAAGATGGCCCTGCCCATTGGGGGTGCCCCTCATCCAATGAGTTGAAGACCTGAAAAGAACGAAAAGGCTGATCCTCCCTGAGGGAGAGAATTTCTGGGCCTGACTGCCTTGGAATTGGGTGGGGCGTTGGCTTTTTCCTGCCTTTGGACTGGAACTGAAATGTCAGCTCTTCCTGGGTCTCAAGGCTGCCAGCCTTTAGAGGGAGACTGTGTCATTGGTTCGCCTGGTTCTCAGACCTTCTGATTTGGATTGGAACTACATCATTGGTTTTCCTGAGTCCAAGAATCAGATCTTGGAACTTGTCAGCCTCCATAATTGCATGAGCCATTCTTTTAATTTTTATTGATTTCAGAGAGGAAGGGAGAGGGAGAGATAGAAACACCAATGATGAGAGAGAATCATTGATCGGCTGCCTCTTGCATGCCCTCACTGGGGATTGAGCCCATAACTGGGGCATGTGTCCTTACCAGGAATTGAACTGTGACCTCTGGTTCATATGTCAATGCTCAACCACTGAGCCACCTCGGCTGGGCTGAGTCAGTTCTTTATAATAAATCTCTACCTATCTATCCATCCAACTAAGTACATACAGATATACATATATCTATATTTATTTCTTTTTTAAAAACTTTAATTGTATTTTATTTTTTACTTTCTATTTAATTGTATTTTATGGTTAATATGATACAGATGGACTATGTGGTTGTGTATCATAATGCTAGAAAAAGTAGGGAGCTTGTGTCCCTCTTGGCTCCTTATCTCTCTCTCTCTCTCTCTCTCTCTCTCTCTCTATATCTATATCTATATCTATATCTATATCTATATCTATATCTATATCTATATCTATATCCATATCCATATCCATATCCATATCTATATCTATATCTATATCTATATCATCTATATCTATATCTATATCTATATCTATATCTATATCTATCTATATCTATATCTATATCTATATCTACAGATCTGCATGTCTGTATCTATATTTATTTTTATAGATATATAGATGTGTATATCTGATATCTGTTTCTATATATCTTTATCTCTTTCTATATATATTGTAAATGTTCTGTTTCTCTGGAGATACACAGTGCAACTTAATCTCTTCAAGCCTTGGCTTCCCCAGGAATCTAATGGGAGTAATAAATCACCTTTCAGAGTTGTTGGAGGAGTAAATGAGGCAATGCGTGTAATGTTTGGCTCATAGTAGCTGCTCAATAAACGGAACGTTCCTTCTCATTCCACTTAGTGGAACAAAGCCCTGGAATGACACAGCAGAGCGATTTAGTCACTCACAGCACGTCTCAACTTCTCTGGCGGGACGTGTGGCTGGCGCTCCCGTGGCAGTGCTGGCAAAGGTGCTGGTAGGGCTGAAGCTGACGTGGTTCCGTGTGTGTCCATATCTGTCCACATTTGCCTGCATAGGAAACCACAAATACTGGTCAAAAGGAAAAAGGCCACCAACAACCTGTGTGGCCCTGGGTGAGTTTCCACTATCACTGTCAATGGCTGTATTGCCTGTGTCTCTACCATCTGACACGGAAAGCTCTTTACCCTTCATTTAACCTCAAAAACAATCCTGTTATATTAGTTCCAGTTTATAGATGAGGAAACTAAGGTTCAAACATAGTAAGTAGCTTTCTCTGATCAAACGGTAGAGCTGGGTTTGGAATAGGCTTTTCTGATTCTAGAAATCATTTTCTTTCCATTCAGCTCCGGTCCCTTTTATGAGCTTCAAAAAGTCTCAACATTTGCGCTACAAAATGGGATTCATTACACATGAATTACCTCACATATTTTCCTTTCCTCAGTCTTTGTTGTAGGGAATGAATGAAAATAAGTATTTTCCAGTTACTCCTGATGTGTTATAAACCACCCCAAAACTCAGTGGCATAAACAATCGTTTTCTTAGGCTCATGGAATCTGTGGGTCAGGAATTCATGGCTTGATTCTGTTTCTTGATGTCTAAGGCTCAGTTGGGAAGATTCAAACAGCTGAAGGTGACTCAGCAGCTAGGAAATGGAATTATCTGGAGGTTCTGGGATGACTCAAGTGTTGGACTCAGCTGGGGCAGGCAGCACACCCGCATGGAGCCCTTCCACATGGCTTCCGGTCCTCACAGCATGGCTGTCTCAGGGTGGTTGGACATCAAGGCTCCAGGCTCCCAAAATGAGCATCCTAGTGCGCAGGGCAGAAGCTGCCTCACCTTGATGATCTAGGCTGGGAAGTCACATAGCACGGTTTCTGCTGAATTGTACTAACAGAGGCAGTCACAAGACTGCTCAGATTCCAGGAGAAGAGAGAGAGTTCCCATCCCTCAATAGGAGAAGTGTCACTCAACTTTATGGCTTTTTTTTTTTTTTTTATGCCACCACAGGAACAATTTCTTGCTATAATCAATGACATCTTTGTTTTCGGTTAGGTCACTCTGCCTTACCAAGCATAGAACACTCGTGTCTAAACAATGTTGAACATGAACTGGGTTTGATCGTGAACAAGCTTCCTTGCTTTTTTCCTGAAGAGAAATGTCTGAACTTTAAAAAGCTGCTTGGCAGCAGCAGTGTCTGCAAAAGCATCAAAACACCTGAGAGCAATGCTGAAAATTCTGTAACCTGTCCAGTCGCTTGTGGGTCCTGAAGACCTGGCTTTGCCTGCCCAGATGGGGGAGGGGAACAGTAGATGACTCCCAGTGCTTTACCAATCAGCTTTTCAGCCTCTCTTTTAAAGATAAATACTTTAGTTGAATTAAATTTGGGTCATGTAAAAAAACCTCAGTTTAATTTTCTTTTTAAAAGTAAGTTTCCATAAGCTGGTATGATTTATTTATTTTCTTCATTTAGCCAGTTTAAATTATTCAGGGTCTGTGTTTTAGTGCTTAATTGGGCAAGTCATTAATGACCCTGGTGAAAACGAGATGGAATGGCTGTGTTTACATCATGCCTGTTTCTGTTAGAGTCTTTTTTTTTTTTTTTTTGGAACAGGAGAGTTATTTATTTGAAACTATTGACCCAAATAAATTGTCTGAGATTTATTGTATTTCTGCATCACCAGGTGGGGCCCTGGGCTTGGGGCTTAAAGAGGCCAAGGCCTTACCTCATCCTGTTGATCGTTTTTTTGAGCAAGGGCTTTAAAGAAACATGTCCCAGTGGTGAATCAAGAATAAAGGGGGCAGACTCAACAAATTCAGAAGTTTGTATCACTTTGGTGACAATTGGTTATTTAACTGGTCATTAGGCAGAGGTGATAACGGATGGAGATAAAAAAAAAAAAATCAACCCCCTCCACGCCCCCTCCCCAAGATACCATCTCTGATTTGAAACTATTTCTTCTGTTGCTTACTTACCTTGCATGCTTCACTCAAAACCATGATGTGTGGGAGAAAGATGGAATTTGGAATTAGGCAGACATGAATTCATATTCTGCGCAATTTATGTGGACGCAGATAAATTTCTCAAACTTTATGAGCCAGCAATTTGGATATAATAAAATAGGGAAAATAACACCTGTTATTGTAAGGGTTAAATGAAGTATGGAACGTAAAACCTGGTTGCAAAGCCTGGCACGGAGTGAAGGGGACGCATTGGCTGTTGGGTTGCTTTATTCACTTTTTGCAACTTCAATAGCTCAGCAGAAGCAAAAGACACAGCAGTGCTCCGCACAGATGACGTGGTCTTGAAGCTCTTGTGGACTGAGTATTTCCAAGGAGTGAACTTATTCATCTTCATTCCTTCTAGGCCAGGTTGTTAGTGCCTTTCTCCCAAACAAAACAAGTCAGGGTTATGACTGGCATTTCAGAGACTTGGGATGTAAGGATAACAGGGAGGCCATTTTACATTTATTGGACCTTGGCTATGTGCCAGACAACTGACTGAGTTTTCATATACATTTTCTCACTTACTTCTTCCAATGACCTTAGGAGAAGATGTAATACTCCTTCATCAGCTACCCTAAAATATTAGTGGTTTAGTGGGCAGCTCTGATGTGATCCAGGCTTGGCTGATCTTGGCTGGTTTTGCTCTGGTGTCTGTGGTCAACTGATGGGGCAACTGGAACAGACCAGACTAGGATGGCCTTGGCTGGCTGAGACGGCTCAGCTCCACCCAATGTGGTCTCTTACCTTCTTACAGCTTATCTTGGGCTTGTTCTCATATTGAGGCAGGGGTTCAAAAAAGGAAGAGGAAACATCCATGTTACTGTCATGGGGCCAAGCTCTGAGTTAGGGTGGGAGAGCACATCCAGAGGGAATGGATTCAGGAAGGCATGAACAAACGGGGGCCATTAGTGTACTTGTTCTTCCGCAACAGGCAACATTATTACCTCCATTATAGAGGAGGAGATGGAGGCTAGCAAGGCTGTACCTCTAGTCTTGGGCATTGGCCTGCTCCCTAGTGTCTTGTTCTGCTGTGTACTTTCTTACTAGTAGTGATCTACGACATGAGTTGGGAATGTTTCCCAATAAGCTACCTTTCTCCCGCTCTCCCATTATTTGGTGTTCATTTGAAATTTCATGTAAGATTTTTAGGACTAACCAATTAGTCCCAATGAAACCCAGTAGAATGGCATCGAGGCACAATGCAGGTAAGATGGTAAGGTAAATCTCCTGATTAGAGAAAATGAAGGGGAGGCAGATATGTAATTGGATGGAGCATAAATTGAAGAATATGATACAAATGTAGACTTCTATTTGTCGGTTCCCCTGATTGTGCCGGGTCTGCTCCCCCTTCTCCAGGCCATCTTCTCTGAATCCTGACACCCAGTCTGAAAAAGGCAAGACCCTAGCATTGGCTTGGGGCATTTATTAGCTCTTTGACCTTGGGCAAGGAAGTCACCTAACTACTCCGAGCCTCCCTTTCCTCATGTGTGCAATGAAAATACTAGCAAAGCACAGAGGTTAGTTGTGTGGGTTAAAGGAGACCTGCAGGTGACGCGCCCTGCGGGATATAAGCCTCCATGATTCATGGCTGCCTCTCCACCAGACTGCCCCAAGCTTTTCTCCGTACCTGGGAATGCAGCAGCTTGGCCTGCAGAACTGAGGGGTCTCCTGGTGAGCTGCCAGGGTGGTGCAGAGAGGTTGAGCAGCAGGAGGGCTGTTAATGGATTTTATGGCTTTGTTGAGCACCCCAAGCTACAGTTATTAATTACAGAATGATGTTTAGACACAGTTGTAATATATACATTTTGTTCATTGATGTGTATAAGCTCATATCTAGCAGTATAAAGAATATTCGGGCCCATAACACAGAGCATGGCAATTGCCTTTTACCCGCCTCTCTTGCTTCTCAGACAGGAACAAAGGCGTTGAGGAGAGGACAGCTCTCCTTGGTCTGGATCTCTACTGTCTAATCTGGCAGGGTGATGGTAAATGTGTTGAATTAATGAATAAATAACGACCTTTTTGTTTGTTTCTCTACTTCTCTTATTTCCCTATTTGTTCTTTATAAGCCCTGAACTGTGTGTGATATTGGCACTACATATATGCAAATATGGTCAAGGACTTATTCTGAGCTACTTAGTTCATGTTCATTGAGAACCTTTATGAACCTGGCATGGGCTAAGAGGAGCTGGATCCCTGCGCGCAGAGAACCGACATTACTCAGCGACATAAGGTGTTTGTTACAACGCACGATGTCAGGTGGCCTGGTCTTAAGATGTGTGATAAAGGTGGTCCTTCTGGCCTGGGCACCAAGCTGCGGGGAAGTTTGAGTGTGCACCCACTGAACCGTCAGCAGGCCCAGCACCCCGCAAGTTTGCCTTTTCTGATTTGGTGTATCAGCGTCTGAGAGCCTTGGCAGCCCCGGCTTTACCCGGCCCGACAACTCGGAGCCACACTCCGGCTTTTGAGCTCTCGCGTGGGCCTGGCGCCCTCCCCAGACCAGACGGCAGAGAGCTTCCAGAGACCCTGCCAAGGGCAAGACCCGCAGCGACGCCCGCCGCCCCTCCGCGCGGACATCGGCTCCAAGGGCGTGGCAGGGCAGGTGCCCAGCGCCCCCGCGGACCAGATTCAGGCCCCAGGTGACCACTTTCCGAGGGGGCCCGCCATCCCCGGAGGCAGCTGTTTGCAGAGCCGGAGCTGGGGCGCGGGGCGGAGGGCTCCCCGCAGCCGCCCACCAGGGCTCCGGGAGCCGAGTCCTGCCCGGGGAGCGGACTGAGCGCCAGGAGGGCGGAGGAAAGTTGGGGTCGGGGCCGCGGAGCCGGGAGCGCGGAAGCCGGGACCGCTGTCCGCGTCTCATGAATATGCAGGAGCCACCTCCCTCCCTCCGTGACGTCACGGGCCGTCCCGGGGTGAGCGCTGGAGCCGCGCGGGGTCCGAGCCAGTGAGCGCGGCTGCTGCCGGCGAGCGAACGGCGCAGCGGCGGCACCGGAGGCCGAGCGCGGCGGCGCCCGAAGCGCACGCAGCGGGAGAGGCGAGGCGAGGCGGCCCGCGGCCGGGCGGGCACGCGAGGCGCAGCCGGCGCGGGCGGCAGGCGGCAGACAGCTCTGGGCGGCGGCGGCGAGGATGCTGACGGGGAGGCTGTGCTGGGTGCCGCTCCTGCTGGCGCTGGGCGTGGGGAGCGGCGGCGGCAGCGGTGGCGGCGGCAGCCGGCGGCGCCGCCTCCTCGCGGCTAAAGGTGGGTGCTGGGGAAGTTTCCTTCTCTCCGCGGAGGGAGACGGGGCGGGCTTGAGGGCGCCAGCCGCGGGGACCCGGCTCACGCTAGATTTGTGCACCCTCCCTTGCCGCAGCTCCCCGGGTTTCGGTGCGGCCGGGATCCCCGAAGTGAGCGCCCTGCGCCGGGGACCGGAGAGGTTCCTCCACCTGCAGACGCCGGCCCAACTTCTGGGCGGGGTCCAGGGACCGAGGAGGAGCGAGCTTTGGGGAGTCTGGACAACTTTGGGGGCTGTCTTGCTGGGGGGTGGGCGGGGGGGGGGGCGCAGCGAGTCGCGGGAGCCGGCTCGGAACGGCGGGAGCGGGGCGCTGGCGCGGGGAGGAGAGGCAGTTGTCTGCTCCTGCCCGGAGGGAGGGGTCAGCGGCTGTGCCTTCAAAGGAAGGAGCAGAGCTCGGCTCCCAGCTCGGGGATGGGGTGGGAACTTGTGGGCTCCAGGGGAACCCCCCCTGGCTCGCCTCAGTTTTCCCCTGGGGCGGGGGGGTCTGCCTCCCGTGGGAACGCGCGCCCTCCGGGTGGGCCGGGAAGTCGGGGAGAAGTGCGGCAGGTGACGCTCCTCACTTCGCTCCGGCGCCGGTGGGCGGAGGAGCGCGCCCGCCCCGTTAAGTGGGAGATCTCGACCTCCCTACCCCTCCCGCCCCGGGAAAGCTAGATCGCGGCGCAGGCCTGGCGCTGTCTGGAGACCAGGCTGGCCGGGGGAAGCGCTGGGGTGGGGGCGCCCGGAGGGCGGGTCTGAAAAGAAGGTCACGTGCTTAAAGGACCTTTCGGAGAGAGTCGAGGGAGGCGTAGACGGGGCGGGGTGGGGGGTGGGGGGTGTTAGGGCAGTGGGCGCCGGGGGGAGGCAATACAGATCTGGGCTGGAGCGCCCGGTTTAGTGATAACTTGTTGATTCTCTGCGCTGGCGTGCGTTTGATTGGAGGGCTGTGGCCAAATCGGCCAGGTAACATGGTCACGGGAATCCTGTCTGACCATCATCAGAGGTTTGAAAGGGTTTTCATCTGTAGGTAAAGAGGCTCCCTATTGGAGGCAACTTGATTTGCAAACTGGCTTTGAGCCATAGCTTACCAGGCAGGGAGGGAATGTATACCAGGTTTAATTACTTTTTGGAAGATGAGAGAGAGAGAGAGAGAGAGAAGAGAGAGAGAGAGGCAGACCATTAACCCCCTCTGGGCCTGGGTAGTGCTTGTCTTGCAACTTGAGAATGATAAATGTGCGAAGAGAGTTGTTGTTTATCCTGTAATCTTACTTTTTTGGTAACATGATTTCAAAACTATTTTATAAGCAGGCATCCTATTTCTTTTCATCAAATTCCCCCACCCCCCTCGACTGGAGGGGCCATTTCATTTTTTGGGAAAACAAAGAAAAATTCATTATGAAAATGAGTTGCTGATAGGAAGGGGTCATTCGGAGAGACTGTTGCTTTGGTGAAACAAATATAAACCAATGAACTTCAAACCTCTTCCCCACTATAGACACTTGGCTAAACAGGCAAATGATTATTTTTGGAGGTTTTCCATCACTTGGTAGTAGAGGGAATGGTATGTTTATAAGCAAATGTCTACATGCAGGGGAGTTCACAGCAAGTAAGGAAAGGGGAACACTTGTGTGGAAAGAAGACCTGGTGTGCCCATCACTGCGGAGTTCTCAGGTCAGCATGGAAAGCTTTGTAGAGAAAATAAAGATTAAAAAGAAAAAAAATCCAGGCTAACGCGATTTCACGTTTACCTGAACAATTATGTTCATTTTAACACTTTTCATGTCCCCCACTGAGAGTATATATGTTCATTTCATGGTGACACAAGCCATTTGTCTTCCCAGGGTAAAAAGTTGATTGGCTTTTGCAGAGTGAGGTGGCTGTCTGAATACTCCATTCTTCCTTCTTTCCCCTCCCAACCACTAGGGGGCTGCAAAGAGCGCCGCATAAAAACAGACAAATGTATAATATTTGATCAAAACAGAAACGTTTATTATGACACGTTAGTTGGTATTTATAGAACTGACTTTCCTTATTACAGTGTACTTGAATTTTACATTTCCCAATCTCTCACGATATGTGAAGAACATTTGAGAAAATAAAGGTAAGGTTCATGTATAATGCACCCTGCTGCTGATTTTTGCCATTGCTAAGGTTTATGTCATGATTATTGCCATCACCGAAAAAGAGAAGTCAGGAAGGCTTGTGAAAAATATTGAACAAAGAATAGCTTTCCTCCTCTATACAGCTCTGTAGTCACGTGCAGGAGAATATTGGGAGTGTGGCGGCGTCAAGCTGCCTGGCAGGGTTGAGTGCACCCTCTGGACAACTGTCTGGAGGCACATCCTCCGGGCTTTGGGCTCACGCGCGATGTGTCTGTGGAGCACAGCCTGTTCTGTTCTGCCTTTGTGTTCCTGGCTTCTTGCTGTAGAGAGTTGAGTAGCTAATCTCAGCAACTGTTTAGGCTTTTCACAAAATTACTGCACTTTCAGTGTAAGCATATTCCCGATTTTGGAAACGACACAATGGCCCAGCATTTATTATAACCCCTTCCCTCTATTGGCTGTTCAAAAAAGGACAAACACTTCTGGAAAAGATGAGTTCCCACACACATGTTTTATAAACAAAAGCCTGGGAAGGGTTGTGGACCCAAAGAGTCTCTGGGGTAGAGGAGACATGTCTTATCCCAAGGAAAGAAGACAATGCAATTGAGACAGACTCTTTAAGGTTTATGCTAGATTCAGTATCGGCGGTCTCAGGTTTCAGGGACCTGGTACACAGTTTCCCATTCTCAACAGGTCACTGAGGACAGTAACTTAGTATAGAGTCTATACTAAGTAGGAATGAGATGGATATGGGGGATGGTCTTTTGATATGTCCTACAACAACGGATGGCCTGTAGTTACTATAGTGTCCCCTGGTGTGCGCAGGCCAGGCCCAGCGCTCTGGAGGATTCCTAGGACATATCAGAAGACCATCCCCCGTACCCATCTCATTCCTACTTTTTTAAGAACGTTGATCTAGTTGGAGAGAGAAGATTTTCATGTGGAAATTTTAAGAGAATGACAGTAGACAGAGTTTTTCCGAAGTATAGTGCTACTATAGGGTGGGGACAGACAAGGGAAGTGGAGGTAGGAAGAGGGCATGCGTTTGGTAATGGGGAGGGCTGGGGAAGAAGACAGAGCAGAATTATAATAGTAGTGGCACAGTTGTAGTAATTGCAGTGTAAGGAGCCTGTGCCGCGCCGGCTCGGCCCAGGGTGAACCTGAGTGGGGGCGGCTGAAAGGCTTAGGAAAGACAGACAAGAGAATGAAAGCTGGGTCTCGGTGGGACCCTGCTTCCTGAGAGACAGCGCAGCACCCCACAAGCCGTGTCTTTATTTTATAGCAGATGCCACGAGGCAAAGTAAGGGCGTGATCAAGATGTTTACAACATTCTTGGGGGTTTCAATCCTACCCAACTACATGCACCTGAACTCTATCACTCAGGCAGGTGGGGCCACGTGTTCGGACCACAGGTTCACGCTTACGACTACAGCTGTTGGCTATAATTGTGCGGGGAGGGCTCTGCCCTCCAAGCTGGGACTTGCACGTGGCCACGAGAGGACTGTGCCCTCTCATTAGTCCGAGGCTTGAACCTGTCCAAACGCTGTAGCCATGCCCCCCAGGAGCCCCTCCTTACTATGTAACAGGCACTGTGCTAATCCCTTCACCTGGGCTGCCTCTAATTTTTAACACCCATGCAGGGCTGGTGTCAGGCCATTTCACAGATGGAGAACTAAGTCTGAGACAGGGTAAATGCCTTGCCAAGACCGCCAGTAGAGGGCATGGCGCTGGGGTGAGAAGAAGAAGGGTACCTGCTCAGTGCCCCTGACTGTCATCAGATATCCTCCCCTTTGGTGTTAAAAGCAGGTCTAGCAGCCACAGGGAAGCAGAGCTGATTCTATATCTGAGTTCCCCGGGAGCCCCGGGGCCCTGCCCACAGCAGTAGGAGAGTCCAGGGATGTTGTTCAAAACCTGCTGGTGAGGTGAGGAAAGTGGGCCTTGCTTTCATTAATGGGAACCAGTGTTTTTGCTTTGAGCAGCAGCCTCACCCTCCCCTCCCACAGATTCAAAAATCATTCTTGCATATTCCAAATGGCACATTGCGGTACTTCCCGCAGTGGGGAAGGTGGTATGGAATTTTTATGGTGAATTGTTTCTAAATCACCTCTGGGCAAGTAGCATGTGTCTTATAGGGGCGTGGCAGTTATTTCTCACAAATGACCATACGCCCTCAGCAGTGCGTCAGAGGGTGCACCCTGACTTGCTGTCATCCTGGGTCACCTGTGGGGTTCCTGGGCCAGGATGTGCTCATTCCTGCCCCGGATCCTCTGGACCGTGTCTTTCTCAGCCCAATTCTCTCTGTTACTCAAGACACGGCCAGGCTTAGACACGGTCTCCCTAGGAACCTTCCCAGATGGCCCACCAGGCTGGTCACCCCCAGAAGACCATGGCTCTCCCCCTGGTGTGCCTGGGTGACTTTGTCTGGCTCCAGCGCTGCTCTTTGAGGCCCGATGACTGGAATCTGGGTCCTGACTCCCCCTGCATCTTTAGGGCCACCCTGCTGCCTGGCCTCCCGAGGTAAGCTGAGCAGTTGGGAGTGGTTGCCATGCTATCGTGTCTTGACATAGACATTTTGGGCGTTTTCTCCTGTCCTATATGAAGTAAAATTTGGGCTTAGGAGCCAGAGAAATCTGGGTTCCAATCCTGGCCCTGCTGCTTCCTAGCTAGATAACCTTGGGCACATTAGTTAACCCCTTTGAGCCTACTTCCTCATCTATAAAATGGGATACAAAGATCTACCTTGCAAAACGGTCATCAGGACAGTGCTTAGAAACCACTTAGCCCAGTTCATGGCATGTGAACAGCACTGAACACAAGTAGCTGTAATTATTGATTGCTTAAAGACTGTGCTCTAGAGTCTGAGATTGGGTGAAATTCCCCCTTTCTGACCCCTTGGCAACTCAGTAGCTTTGTTCATATCTTCTCTCAGTTCAAAGTCTGTTCTCTCTGTTGGTTTGTTTCTCTTTCTCTCTCTGTGTGTGTGCATGTGCATGGGTGTGCACATCTCATATATAAATATAAATATATGTCCATACACACGCCCACATTTGGCTTGACTTGAACCCCTTTCACTAGTCTAGGTACGCCTTGCAGACCAGGGCCAGTTCTCAAAAGCCATTGCACTTAATGCAGGCCCAGCTCAGAGTAAGGACTCAGAAATGTGTGTTATATAAGTACATAAACATGTCTCCATGGGCCAGCACTGGAGGTGTGGGGTTCAAGTCTTTGGGGGAAGATCTGTGGTGTGATTTTGGTCATAGGGAGAGGCCCACTGCCCAGTGAGCATTCCTCCCAGAGTTGCTGTCCAAGGAAGCAGAGAAGCATTGTTTTTTGTTTAAGACAACCTCTGTGATGATTCCTGTTTACCTGGAAGGGGGTATGTAACCAGGTGACAGCCTGAAACATTATTATTTTTATTATGTGTTACCTGGCCCACCACTAATTGGACCCTGTGGGACATGGTTCCATTGGAGGGGTAGGTTTGAGGATGGACCACGAGAGGACTGAACTGGGGGAAGAGAGCTGAGCTGAAGACATAGGACAGAAGGTCACTGTCTTCATCAGCTGGGGCTGCTGTAACAAAAATACCACAGACTGGGTGGCTTATTAACAGCAGACATTTATTTCTATAGTTCTGAAGGCTGGAAGTCCAAGATCAGGGTGGCAGTATGGTCAGGTTCTGGTGAGAGCTCTCTTCCAGGTTGCAGACTGCCAGTTTCTCAATGTATCCCCACCTGTGGAATGCAGAGACAGGAAGTAAGCTCTCTGAGGAGACTCCGGTAAAGGCACTAATCCCATTCATGAGCATTCCATCCTCTAAACCTCATCTAATCCTAATGATCTCCTAAAGGCCCTGCCTCCAAATACCATCAATTTGGGGGACACAAACATTCATCCATAACAGTCATGCTATGAACTTTGTGGGAGCAACAGGCACAAGGTAGGAGAGGGTGCTGTCCAGAGGAGGATGCCTGGGGTGAGAGGCCAATCCCAACATGCACTGGGCTCTGCTCTTTAGCTTTATCAGCCAATAGCTGCTTCTCAGTATCCTGTTATTCTCTGTGAGGGGAACGAGATATCAAGAATTCCAGATATCACAATCTGTCTAGGGCAAACATTGCATGTAACACGAGTTATTGGAGAATTTGATAACATGGAACATGGGAAAAGGGTAGACTGTGCGTTACAGCCACTCAATCAGGTGTGTGCTCTTATTATTCCCACTAGAGGTCCAGTGCACGAAATTCATGCAAGAGTAGGCCTTCCTTCTGGCGGCCGGCACTGGCTTCCCTTCGGCCGCTGGCAGGCACCCGGGACCCAGGCTTCCCTCGCAGCCCCAGCTTTGTCCAGAAGGATGGATAGTCTAATTAGCATATTATGCTTTTATTATCCTATATAATAAAGATGTAACATGCAAATGGTCATTACGCGTGAAGTGTAAGGACCGACCGTCTAATGACCCTATCATGGATCAGCAGGAGGGTGGGGCAGCGAGCTACAAGCGGGCGGCAGAGAGCTACAGGAGGGGACAGGTCAGCAAGTTATGGGGGGCAGGGGTGGGGGGGGTGGGGGCAGCTACATGAGGGTGGGGCAGTAGGTGGAGAGCTACTGGAGGGCAGCAGCGATCTACAGATTGGTGCGCAGGGCTACTAGTTATAGATATTACAGGTGAGGAAACTGAGACCAGGAAGGTGAAGCTCCTTACCCAGTTTACCCAAGTAGAAAAACAGAGCTGGCTTTTGAATCCACAGAGACTAGTTTCAGAGAATGCCCTCTTATTCGTTGTGCCAGTAATTCTCAACCCTGGGTGCACAGCAGAACCAGTTGAGAGAGTTTTAAAATAACACTGAAGCTGCGAACCCACCCTCTAAGGTACTGGTGTAATTGCTCTAGGTTAGGGCCTGGGATTTTGTTCAAAGCTTTCAGGTGCTTCTGATGCCCAGGCAAGGTTGGAAAGTGCTTCCCTTGACTGCTCACAGTTCCCCAGGGAGTTCTTTATCATCTCTGCATGCTGTAAGGCCATTCCCGGTTGGGGGCCTTGTTCCTCTACATTCCACCACCTCCACTTTTCCCCATCACAGTGCCCATAGCCTTCCTATCTCCCCACACAGACCACGAGCCCCTTGCGGGGGAAGTATCCTGTCACCTCTGTGTGACCAGTTCCTAGCAGTGCCCAGGCAGGGTCCATAGTGGGTGCTGAGTATTGAGGGAGTGTCTGTATGCCAGTGAGATGCCACCCACACCAGCTGTGAGCCCCTCGGGACTCTGCACATGCACGGTTCTCCTGCTCATTGCCACCTTCTGCCTTTGGTCACTGGTAGGAACTGCTCATTAGGCCTCTTCCCTTTAGTTTCCAGATTGCCCTTCCAAACCAGTCACGGCACTCACTTAGTAAAGGTCAGAGAACATGAACCACACCACCACGTGTGAGGGAGTCAGGTCCAGCAGGTGCCATTGGAACTCTCGCTGAGAAAGGCTGTAATGCCACTCTCATTGCTTCTGAAAGGCGTCATTGGCTGAAATTTGATGTACATTTTGCCAATTAAAAAAAATACACATCACTTTTATGACTTCTTTGCATTTCCATGATCTCTGTTGTGTTATATAGTTAAACAAATATGTAGTCTTCAAGTCTGACAAGAAACTCACTGTGGAGAATAAACAAAGGCATGGTCTCCAGGTCATGTGACCTGGTCAGTGTGAGGCTTGGGGCAGACCACTCAGCCCTCTGGGTCTGCTTTTTCATGTGCAGAAAGGATAAAACAGTACCTCCCTTCTCTACCCAAGAAAGTTCTCTACCCACATGGATACTGGATGCCCTTTGAACGGATAAAGTGCCTGAGAAAATAAGGTGTTGAGATTCAAGAAATTTGTGTTGAAACGGTAGGACTCAAGTCCCCCAATTGAAACTCTGCAATCTTTCTGTCTTTATACCGTCTTAGCAATGTAGTTAATTACGTTTTTCAGGAGAAGTTTGAAGTTAGCATTAATTTTCTTCCCAGTTCTGTGATGCACAGCCTGCATATGTCACAAAGCTGGTGGTCACCATGGTTACACAAGGAATGCAGCAGTTGCAGGCCCATAGATTTTCAGGGAAGAACCACTCAAAACTGTGAATATTATGCCATGTGTATGTGTCATTTTCCAATTTGCATGGATAACTGCATTGCAGCAAATTAATTAAAACATATGTTAATCTAAGGCATGTCTCCTCGTAATTAATGAAATATAACCATTATACGGGTATTTGATTTATTATTTTAATTTATAAAATGCTAAATTCTCTTATAAAGTTACATATAGTAATGGGAGAAGCCGACCCATATATAGCATTAGGAAAAATAATCACATTTCTATAAATTAATCACTCTCTAAAAGGATATAGTTCATTAACACCATGAACTGAAAGTGTTAGATGTAAATTAGATTAACCTTTTTAGTGACACTTCCATTTATATTGCATATTCTCTTCAAACTCAAAGCACTTTACATATATTAATTCAATTAACCCTCCACAGACCCATGTTAAGTAAGTCCATATATCAAAGTTGGAAGGGAGGAGAAATGAAACCCTTCAGAAATATTGAGGTCCCGGTCTTCGGATGCATTATTTATTATTTCCTCTGCAGCAGCGCAGTTTATCCTGGACTATGTAGCTTGAGAATACGGATTCAGGCTTTCTCTCTAGTGCTGCCAAGAAACACTTAGTGTGTCACTCCATACCTGAAGCCAGAGATGCTCTTGCTGATTCTCAGGCCAGAAGCTCTAAGGAAACTTCTGCCTTGTTTCATAAACTACACCCCAGCAGCCCAGTGGACACGTATGGCTGTGGGCGGGGCGTCTCCAAGTGGGTGTGGGTGATGAGACCTTAGTGCTTCACTCTGGCATCTGGAGGGTCATCTTCCCCTGGTCCAGCTGCCGCTCCCCCTTTAACCTTTCTCCCTTGACCATCCAGACACAGAGGACACTGTGAACAAGGCCTTGAGATGCGCATGGGAGAAGAACAAGGAGCAAGAGGGAGATGGAAATGGGTCCTAACTTCTTCACCTGGGTTCTCTCTTCAGGCCTGCCTTGGTGGGGTGCAGAGACTGTGGTCCCTTTACCGGCAGGGGCAGAGAGTGAGGGCCGGAGAGAGGAAGGATGCTCTGTCTAGCTAAAAGTCTGTGTCTTGGGGAAGTTTTCTGGGCTGGATCTTCTGCTGTAGCTCTCACCAGGGATGCCCATTTCCTGTGGCAGCCATGCCTATTTGCAGGGCTTAGAATCATTGCCCCAGACCTCCTGGAGGTATGTACAGAGGGGAGAGAAAGGGGATTGGGATGGAGGAGGGCTGGCATTTGCTTAGTTTGATTGGATGTGCATTTGGTGGTTGGAGGTTCTGAATGTTTATTTTTCCAACTCTTTCTGTTCCTTTAAGTTCTGAAACCCACAAGTGCTCTCCTTGTTTATTCTACAAATAAGTCCCCATGAGATACAGTATAGCTAGTGGTTTTAAACCTATCAAGGGAAATGATAACCCAAAGGAATGAATAATGAATGGTTAGGCATTGCATAGAGTGTAGGAGAACAGTTTTGGAGTGTGGTGGAGTCTTCTCCTTGCCTCTGGAATTAGAAAATCACTCAATCTGGTCTTCTAAGCAAACGTGCAAGGATAGTTTAAGCCCATCCCATCCTAGAATCTCAGTTCATTATGCTATGCCAGCACTTCTTGGCATGCATCTCTCTACTGCAAACTGCCCCATTTTCTTCTATGCAGACCCTGCCTGGGAGGGATTAAGAATCAGGACATAGAGCGAAGAGCTAAAAGATAAGCCATCACTTAGGAAATTCACAGAAGTACTGGGGAATGAAAGTATTCAGTTTGTAGTTCATGGTATTTTTAAGAGCTTCCCTCCCTCCCTTCCTCCTTCCTTCCCCTTCTCCTTCCCTTCCACCCTCCCTCTCTCCCTTTCTGCCTTTTTTTGGTGGTGTTTTTGTTTGTGGGAGGGTAGATGGTCATTTGGAGTAGAAAGGAGGCTGACGTCTTTAATAATCAAAGTTAAAATAATTTCACATTCAAGACATAGATTTCATCTTCCTAGCTTTCCTTTTGTTGTCATTTTCTCCCAAAGGAAAATTAATTATTTCAACTTTATTGCACCATCATCAGAAATATCAAGATAGTTGTATCTTGTTTGGTCATTAATTTTAAAATTATATTTAAGACTTTTTAGTGATTTATTATTCTTTTAATTAGATGTCATGAATAAAGCATTTTTATTGCACTAGCATCATTTTTCTCTTTGAACATGCCTCTTCTCCACCCTGCCCTTCCAGTAGTTTTAATTCCAGCTCTGCTACTGAGAGGAACTCAAGTCAGAGACCAGCCAACAATCTTTGCTTGATACTGTAGCTTTTCCGGGAGTTTTGCTTTCAGACATGTCCCGCTACCACTTTGTCCCAGAGCCCAAGGGGCGGGATCGGGGGGGGGGGGGCGGGGGGGCAGGGAAGGGCTGACAGAACTGTTGTATCAACCTTCAGCACCCCTCTTGTCCCACCTTTCCTTCATCCTTTAACATCTCTTCCTGCCCTCTCCCCCTTAGGCTCTGGACTGCTCTAAAGCCACTCCTTAAAATGCTATCAATAATGATGAAAATCATCATCATCCTAGTCTTATAATTTGTTTCCTCTATCCCGTGGAAAATGTGAATAAACGTCACTACTTCTAGTGATCAGACCAAGTCACCTGGTTCACACCATGGGCTCCTGTATAGGAAATCTGGAGCTGCCATGGCCCCTGCCCCAGTCTGCGTGACTTGGGTGCCCTAAAGCTCTTCTGACACCATCTTATCAGAGAGGACACACTTTCTTGTAAACTAAGATCATGGGAAACAATGCATGATCTCATTTTTGGTGACATTTTAGTTTAGAAAAGGAATGAAGCTGCATTTTCATCCACGCAATTGCACATTGGTGGTGTTTTAGGCAGCATGGCAGGCTATCTGGAAGGTACGGGGCATGTGAGGTCAATGGATTTCTATTGCGGTGCTCAAACCTTATTAGAGTGATATCAGCAATTGTGCCCAAATTGTACGGACCCTCTAGGAGTGGGTCTACGGGACACACTTCTGTGATCTAAAAGTTGGCAGTGGCTGTCCCAGATCCCTAGGAAACTGGGCTCCTGCCCATGCTGACTACCTGCACTGGTAGATCTTGAGTGTCTTCTGTCTTGGGTCCTGGCATGAGACAACCTGGCGGTTGGCGTGGGCAGCTTCTGTGGCTGTACACTTTGACATCCTCTCTCTCCAAGACCAAGGCAGCCTCAATTTCTGGGGACGTTGAGCCCTGCCAGCCCCCAGCCCACTTTTCCCTGTGGATATCCAGGCTGGAGCTTGGACCCAACAGGGTTTTACTAAAACAGGGTGGGTTTTAGTAAAGGATCATGAATCTAGACCTCTGATTTTCATCCCTATCAGAACCTTTATTACAACACACATTTTGTAGTGCCCCCATTATTACCCTGAAATGAAATTTACTGATACTGTTGTTTGCTTGTGTACATAATTTAGCAAATCAATGTAATGCCTCAACTGAAATATAAAGGAACTAAAAGGAAAATAATGTATAATCCAATAATATGTCATGCTTAGACCTAACTATACTAGAAGAAGTAGTAAATTAGATGCTTGCGGTGAATTCCACAGCCACAAATGCAAATGGGCCCAGGTGTGTAGCATTGGGAATTCAGATATCTTCAGCAGTATTGGGGTGATGCAATATTTAGGAATGGTGAAATACTTCTGGTGAAGTTCTCAAGACAGAGTCTGCTCTGGCTTCAATTCACAGGATGGCTGTATTCCTGGAAAACTCATGGTTTATTAAAAGTGACACAAGAATATTTATTTGACCCAATCCAGTGCCACCCATGGATTGAGAACTGTGGAGCTCCAGATGGCGTGCTGGGGGACGCTCAGGCCACAAGGTGCCCGGGTACCAGCAACACTCACTCACTCACTCACTCACTCACTCACTCACTCACTCACTCACTCACTCACTCACCCACAAGTTCTTGGATCTAAGAGGTACCAAAGATGGCCCCCCATATGTGCTGGCAGACTGAAATTGCCTTAAAGGGTAGACAATTTCTGGACTTAATAGTCTTTCTGGGACCCTTCTGGGAAAAAGGGGGAGAATACCACTAGCTGATAGGCCGCTGGAAAAGGCTGTCAGATGTCATAAGAAGGTTGTCAGATGTCTGCAGAGTAAGGCCTTCCCTGGGTGGCATGTTGGAAGACCACACGGAGTCCATAAACCATATGCTGGGACATCCTTCGCCAGCAGAAGGCAGGGCTGGTACTTTGCCCAGTGAAGCATGAGACATCTCTTAGTCTCCCCCTTTTCCTCAGGCAGAAGAGCAGGGTGGAGGGAGGGGCAGAGGGCACCACACTCAGGCCCCTCTGGCCTGAGACGGTGGAATGCCCGCCTTTGCAGGGGAGGTGGGGGAGAGAAGAAGATCTTTGGACCCGGTAGGAGATCGAAGTTTAGGAATGAACTGGATTGAGTCTTAGTAACAGAAAGGAAATGAAAAGCTATGTAATTGGGCTGGAGTATCCTTAAGGCACTTGCCACCCAGTGGTAAAGTGGAGCTTGGCATAGCATGTTCCGGGGGCAAAAAATAACATCATTTCATGTTTATCACCCGATGGATTCAACTCCAACACTCTGCCTAGAGTATTTATTATGGTCAATACTGATATTTCAGAGATAAAACACTGTTCTCTTGGATGGAAAATTCTTCCTTAGTGTTCTCATGGATAATTTAGAGGGATGAGGATTTTTATTTTGTTTTGTTTTTAATCCCTAGATGTCTGTTATTCTCCTCCCCCCCCTCCTGCCCCGCCCTCTTCCTTTACAGGAGCTTGTGGCGTTACTAGGAGAGAGGCTGGATTGCCAAAAAGGGTTTCAGTAACTTTGAGCTGAAAATGCACTTTAATATTTCGATTTAATGGAGAATGGTACATCCCCTTAATAAGTAGTTCAGTGACATTTGGCAGTTCTGTAATATTTGACTTGGGGTTGAGTTTATAAAAATTTCAGTCGAACGGTAACTTCAGGGCACTAAGGGATGTATGTATTTCTGAAATGAGAAGACCGAGTTGACATTCTGATTCTAAAATCAACATCATCTCTGATGCGTCACCATATTTTCAATTATAATGGATGATGGGCTGAGAATTTAAAATCAGCTTCCCTGCAAACACCACGCAGACCCAGCCTGGGTGGGATAAAGAGCGGAGCCTGGGCGGGAGGGGGTTCTCAGGCCCACGCTTCCAGCTCAAGGTATGAACATGCTTCCTCCTCGGAGGCTGCCTTGGTTTCTCCGCCCCTCCCCCACGCAGCCCCCGCACCCCACGGGTTCCTTGGGGATTTTTTAGAAAGTGGAATCTCTTCTAACTTTGTGGGGAATTTATATCCTGACGCACCTGAAATGCTTGAACTTGGGAAAGGTCAAATCATGGCAGTACAAGCCTGACATTGTATGAAATATCTTGGACAGTCAGACAAAAGTATTTCTAACAGAAAATTTGGGGAGTAAAACAGATGGGTAGGGGCATGGGGCTCTGTGATCTCTTTGGCATTTCAGGATAAATTCAGATTTTCTCCACCTGTTTGTTTCCCTTTTCAGCCTTATCTCACTCTCCACGTAAAAAAATCCTTAAATTGATTATACCAAGTTCTCAACAAGGCACTCTTGGGCAGCGATTATGGTCAGGCAGTCCTAGGATGCACTGCTTTTGTGGAGTACTGTTTGTTGTTGTTGTTATTGTTTTGTCCAGGAGTCCCAGGAGCAGACCTCCTTGTACCAGAGGGTGGTCACGACAAAACCAGGTCTGTCGTGGCCTGTTCTGCCCATAGCCAGCCCAGGATGGGGAAGGGCCGGTCACCTTCCCCACCCCCCTCAGCTGGGCATGGAGCAGCTAGCAAGTTAGGTGGAATCTGCTACCAGTGGCCATGACTTCGGGGCCTCCTCCCTAGAGGGGATGTGAACTCCACACTGGGCCATACAGCGGGTCTGGAGCCCGTCATCTGACTCAGTAAGATGCTGGTTGGATAAAGATGAGACATAGCCAGCCCTAGTGTGTGGGGAGGGTGATTGTGTGCTCATAGAGGGTGGTTGTAGCAGACGTTATTGGTGTCCTGCTCACTTATCCTCTGCTCCTGCCTTTTTCATGCATGGAGGCCCAACTTCTAGCACCACCAGCCCTTTGCCCGTGAGCTTCTGTGGCCACTAGACCGCTCTCTGCTTGACTGTGTGGCAGGTCAGAAGTCCCAGGGAATTCCCACCAGGAAAGGTCCTCAACCAGTGACTGACAGCAGTTGTAGGATCAGTACGCCCATCACTTCCTCTTCCCTCAGGTGAGAGGACATCTGCAGCCTTTCACACAGCCCCCCAGGGGTCCCCAGGAGGTCTGCACTCACTCACCCACATGGTGACTTCTTCCACCCTTTGTTCCTGAGTCACTTCTTCTCTTCCCTGCCGGCCTTTCCTGAGGCCACCTCCTAGGTACACTCCCTGCACTCAAATCCTTGTCTTTCTCAGGGAACCCAACCTGGGAGAGGGATGCACAGAAGATAGTATATAACGTAAGTGCTCTCTCTGGATCCTTCTTCTATAACAAATATTACATTTCAGGGTCTGAATGCCGGGGTTCCTTTACCCATACAGTCAGACATGCTTGGCATCTGGGAGTGGACATTTGGAGGACCCTGCTTACCCCTGACAGGTGTCTCCCTTCACTGAACCTGGAGCACACCTGGGCAGCACTTCTTAGACTTGGCTCACACCCTCCTGGGGTCAGGAGGCTTCTGTGCTACAAACACACTGCAGTGTCTGCAGCTGGGGCGGGTCCTGGGTGTGGCCGTGGGGGTGACTTTTACTCTGGGCCCAGGACTCTGAAGGCTCCTTGAGGGCAGAGTGGCCCCAGCTCCTTCCCCAAGATCGGGGCTAAGGCAGGCACCATCCTCCCGAGGTGAAAGGAGTTGAATTAGGCTGAGCGCCTGCAGCACACATCATCCACGCGTCAGGGGGAACACTTGGCGCCTCTGATCGCAGCCAGATTTCTCCAGTGTCTATTTTCAGCGTTTTCCCAGAGCACCTATAAGTAAATTTGCAAAGCAGATCCTTCTGTCTGCTGTGCTTCCTTCTCTGATGTGGAACAGCCAGCAGAACTAAAAATCTATCCCTACACCCACCTCCGCTGGCCCAAGGGTCTGAATTACTGTGGCCCTGCAGTTATTTAGGGTAAGGCACTGAAAAATCGGATTGATACAAATTCTGCCCTTTCTCTGAGAGACTTAATGCACCGAGCCATTGTCAGCTGAACAGTGTGATGTGAATTGGTCCATCAGCTCGGCTTTTGTCACACAGTCCCGCTCACGTGGATGGGATTTAGTATTTTTTATTTTTGACAGCCAAAAATTTATTTCAGAGGTGAGTGTTATCAGCATATAGAATAAGGTAACTAGGCCATCTCAGACGCGGAGGACAACATCTGATTTATTTAAAACGTTCTCTTAATTCTAGGTGCCTGACTGATGTGTGGTGTATGAATCCTGATTTGATGTATGGATTCTGATTAGGCCACTTAGAAGCTATGAGATCTCGGAAAAATGGCATCACTTCTCTGAGAGTCAGATATCTCATCCCTAAGATGAGTATGTTAAATCCTCGCTCAGATGCTGTTATAAAGATAAAGTAAGCCAAAGACTTAAAATACTTGGCATACACAAGGCCAGTGTTCTGGTTATCTACTGCTGCCTAACAAATTACCCCATAACTTAGCAATGTAAAGCAGCAGCCATTTTATTATGTTCATAGATCCAGCGGCCTGGGAATTTAGACAGGGGGGCGGGGTAGCTTGTCTGTGCTCCTCGATGCCCGTGGCCTTGAATGACTGGGGGTTGGTTGGGGTCATCTGGTGGATTCTTCACGCACATGTCTGGAGCCTGGGCTGGGATGACTCGAGGACTGGGCTCAGCTGGGGCATCTGACCAGAGCTGCATGTGGCCTTCACCTGTGGTTCAGCCTCCTCTCTGCATGAAGACCTCAGGACAGTCATTCTTCTACTTGGCAGCTCAGGGTTCAGTGCACAAAGTGGGAGCTGCAAGGCCTCTGGGCACCCAGCTGAGTCCCTCTCCTAGGTCACCTAGAAGCAGGCCCCGTGTTTCTCTCGCTAGAGGATGACTTTTGTGTTTTCTCCTTGATTCTCTTTGTCCATGACCTTGGCCTTAGTCTGTCATGGCCCAAGAAAGGATGGGAGGCACTCACTTTTTGGGCAATAAGCCTGGAGCACATCCATGAGGGGGGCCATATGTAGGGTGGGAACTCTGAAGGAAAGATAGGTCCCTGTTGGAGGTTAGACCCAAAGCCGGTGGGAAGAGGAGGTGACAGGGTGGAAGAACCTCAGGATAGTTACCCCCATTCTCAGACTTTACACACATCAGCTCAGCTCATCCGCACAGGGATTCCGTGAGGTGGGTCTCCTAACTTGCCCATTTTATAGTTGAAGAAGCTGCGTCTTTGAGAGCTTTAGTAAGTCTGTAAGGAGTGGCATTGGGACTTGAAGCCAGATCTGACTTCAGAGCCTATGCTCTTAATATTGTCATGGTAGGCAGCCTCTCAGAGACTCTTTTCTTTCCTGTTTTCTCTTCTCTTTCCTTTCCTTTTATTTCTCTCCCTCCCTTCCTTCCTATTTATTAAACTTACTGGGGTGACATTGGTTAGTAAGATTACATGGGTTTCAAGTATAGATTTCTATGATACAAGATCTGTACATTGCATTGTGTGTCCACCACCCAAAGTGAAATCATCTTTCATCACCATATATTTGTCCTCCTTTACCCTGCACTACCCCCTTCCCTTCCCTATTTATGATACAGTAATCATTTTCCATGACTCCATTCTGTACTTATGAAACCAAGAGTGTGCCTTCTCTTGTATCCCCCTCCTGTGCACATGGAGTCCCTCAGAAAATAACACTGGGCTTGGCAGAGAGGCCGCCACCTTCTTCAGGGGCCCAGCCTGGTGATTGTTTTGCTGGCCACACCAGCTGGGCTCCAGTGGATTGGGAGCAGGGAAGGTATTATTGTTCATATCATAGTCTCCAAAGGAAATTTTGTTCTTGTTTATTCTGAAGTATTGGTTTTGAAATTGAAACACAGAAGGGCTACTAAAAGGCTGTCCCATTTGGAAAGGGCTCCCCCCACTCCCACCCCCCGGCCGCCCCATCTCGCCTTGTTTTCAGGTTAAAAGCAATGACTATGAAGCAAACAGAAAGAAACCCTCCAAAGAATAGTGTGAATGGCTCCGACAGGTTAAAGCTGTTGGATAAATGCAGAATTTACATGACAAAATCCAGAGCACAATGCTCATTGTCATTCACCAGTAATAAGATCCCCTGAAAAGCTAAAAATCTTAATTAAAAAACACACACATTAATTTATTTTTGTTATTAAGTGTCCTTTTGCCTTAGGAATGACTTTGGGTAGAATATTGCTCTCCCCAAACTTAACTTTACCAAGGCTGGATCTGCTTCCTCCTCGACCCCTCACCCCCACTTCTTCCTGATTTAGCAGGTTGCATGGAACATTGAAGGCTTTGGCCAATGCTGTCCATTGCAGAGATAATTCTGTCCTCAAGAAGATCTAAGTTTTGATAGGAAAACTAACAAGCTAACAGATTAAAATATTCAGTCATGGTTCTGGACAGGAGGGCAGCACAGGCATTAACTGAGGCTGAAGAGTCAGGGCTGGTAGAGGTGATGAGGGGAGGTGATGCGTACTCTGAGTGGGAGACCTTGGAGCCACCCAGATCTTCAGCCTCGTCTCCTCTGGGACTGTGCCAGCCCCATTGGACACTTAGACCTCAGGGGAGGGCCCAGGTGTTTCACCCTCCAGGCAACATCCCTTCCTGTCCCTGCAGGACCTAGGATGCCTTGGTCTCCTCCCTACCTGCAGCCTCCATCCCAGATCCTCACCAGTGGACAGAAATCAAGTCTTCTTAACTGGGACTTTTCTATGAAGCTTTACCTTTTTTCTCTCATAATTGTGTCTGATTCTAACTTGTACATACCTCAGAGTCCATGCAATCCTTACTTTTTTTTTTTAATTTGAAAACCTGGATTTGCCTATCAGATAATCTATATATATAAAAGCCTAAGTGACTGTCGCAACCGAAACAACCGAATGGATGACCGAACAGGCTGCGTGGGGCAACCAGACTGGCAGGGGGGTTAGTGAGGGATGATCAAATGACTGAACAAGCAGGCTGTGTGGGGCAACCAGTCTGGCAAGGAGTGGGGGCAGTTGGGGGTGACCAGGCCAGTGGGGGGGGGCAGTTAGGGGCGACCAGGCAGGCAGGCAGGTGAGCAGTTAGGAGCCAGTGGTCCTGGATTGTGAGAGGGATGTCAGACTGCCAGTTTAGGCATGATCCCCATGATCGGGCCTAAACCAGCAGTTGGACATCCCCCGAGGGGTCCCGGATTGGAGAGGGTGCAGGCTGGGCTGAGGGGACTTCCCCCCACCCCCATGCACGAATTTTGTGCACTGGGCCTCTAGTAAAGTCTATAAAGGGACTGGTTTTGTGTTGCAGTTTATCTCTGTTTCCCAGCACCTGGTAATTAACTGTTGACTGGACAGAGGAATGAATGAATGAATGTTGATTCACTGAGCTACCTTGGAGTGTGTAGGACTCTGGGGAGTTTGGAGAAGTCAAGTGATGTCGGAAGGACCTAAAGTCAACAGAGAGCTTGTGCTATGTCAAGCACGAGCTGAGAACAGCCTGTTTTTGCCATGGGCTACCATCTGAAGGCGTGGGGAGCACGGGGGCCCCCTTTCTAATGCTGGGCCCCATCGCCCTGAGCTAGGGCAGGAAAGGTTCTCAGGCACTGACAGTCTCAAACACCACGGGAGCTCTTGTGTCGGACTCATCAAAAGCAAGTACTTTCCCTTGTTTTTCTGATTCTTTTTTCCTGCTGTGTTACTGCCTGCGAGAAAGCCGCTATCTATCCACCGCGCAGGGCCCCATGTTTGATATTGATCCTCACTGCTGATGCAGCCAGGGCTGTGCAGAACCAGGGCTTAGCCAGGACGCCCAGGCTGCTTGTTCTCCTTCCCAAGGAGGGCCTGGGCCACTCTCACTCTGAAGTCTGGTCAGAGCAAATACCTGCTCCTGCTTGGTTTGCAGTCTGGGTGTGTTGTTGCCCTGGATAGAACCCTTGGCCAATGTCTCCTAGGAGCCTGGGGCTGTGGGACCATCAATGAGGACCAAGAATACTGCCGGCCTGCTCTTGGGAGGGCTTATTGGCCACATGTGTACGTGCCCACCTGCAGCACATGCCCTGGAGATATGGGAGTGAGTTGTGCATGCTCATTTTTTCCTTAGCTTTATCTCCCTGCTGTCCATATTTCCCCTTCATCTGCCTCAGTAATTACTTTCCTCATTTGGCACAGTATGCATTTCTATATAAAAGGCTGAAATCCATTGCAGAATGTGATGGAGCATCAGTGGATAAAGTAATATTGGATTTCTGCCAGGGTGACATGAGGAACTTGAAGACACGGCTGGCCATGATGTACCAGGTGGGCTGGGGGGATGAGCTTTGGGTGAGGGAGGTCCATTAGGAACCTGTAGAGAAACATCCGGCAGCCTGTGCTCCTTCGAAGGGTTGGCGTGTCTCTGTAGAGTCCGAGTCACAATCTCATGCAAAGGAAACCCAGCATATCTGGGGAAATAGATCCCCTGTGAGGCCTTGCGTCATCCTACCAACGTGACATCGTTGAATATGGACTTGGGAAGTGATGCGCATCATTAGTTTTTGTGAGCTGTTATGAACCAGCTCAGCGAACCACCACCCTCTTTCTGTCCTCTTTTTCCCATCTTCTCCGTCTCACCCTAGTTCAGACCCCTGTTGATATGTCTCCTCACTGTGTTTTCAGTCTCTTTTCCCTTCCAGCCATCCTTCACCAGATCTGATCAGATAAGCCCCTAACTAACGAGCGATGGGAGTTTCTCATGGCTTAGGACCGTGGTCGGCAAACTGCGGCTCGCGAGCCACATGCGGCTCTTTGGCCCCTTGAGTGTGGCTCTTCTACAAAATACCATGGCCTGGGTGAGTCTATTTTGAAGAAGTGGCGTTAGAAGAAGTTTAAGTTTAAAAAATTTGCCTCTCAAAATAAATTTCAATCGTTGTACTGTTGATATTTGGCTCTGTGGACTAATTGCTGACCACTGGCTTAGGAGAACCCAAAGAGAGAGTCTTCTTGGCATTGATCGTGAAGGACATGGCCGTGCCATCTCTGTACCCTTCGCCTTACTCCCAGGCTGAGCACTGGGCTTGAACCACCAAGGGACCAGTACCCACCTGCTGACTTTCTTGACATTTTGCCTATCTTATTTTTTTGTACCTTCCATCACTTTAGCTGTTTTAAGTATTCAATCATTTTAGAATATTTGCTTGGTATGCTATGTAGGGATGAGCTTGTAGGAAGCCAGGGGCTGATTCAGTTTTGCTTCTGGGTGCCGAGGGATTCTTGAGAGGAGGGGACTGTCTCCTCAGTGTCAGTCATCTTGGGCTGTTGCAGAGGCTCTTGTGAAATAATTTATAGTTTACGGGTCACATCGTTGGTCTTGAAAAACTTAAGATTCTCTTGGGTATATGTCAACTTAGAGACAATGGATTCAAACGTATCGCCGTCCCTTTGCCGAATTGTTAACCCTTTCTTCTAGAAATAATAAGAATTTATCAAAATTTCCATCTGGGTTGAGCAGAGGAGATACAGAGAAGAGCAGGGCCTGGTCAGAGTTCACAGGCTGTTGGCTAATTCTGGAGTCCCAGTACTTCTGTCAACTGTTTGTATAGGGAGCCAGGGAAAGACTCCAGCTAAAAGTCCTACTAATTTACCAACCACTCCTAGGGCTTTTGTTATGCTGGGGTTTTGATTAGAGCAAGAGAGAGCTCTGAAAAGCTGACTGTGTATAAGAACATAATATGGGATTATTATTCATTTATGTTATCAGTGTGTGTCTGTGGGCGTGCGCGTGTGTGCTTGTCCATGCACCCTCAGCTCTTTCCTGGATATTATGGGGAGGTGGGATGGGAGTGACAGGAGGCGGCATAAATGAAGAAAAAGATTCCACCTTTGCTTTCAAGGGGCTTACACTCAAAATGTGGATAAAAGTGGAGTTTTAACAAGACATATAGCCCTGGCCAGTTTGGCTCAGTGGTTCTAGTGTTGGCCTGAGGACTGAAGGGTCATGGGTTCGATTCCGGTAAAGGGCACCTACCTGGGTTGCAGGTTCAATCCCAGACCCTAGTTGGGAGGCAACCCATTAATGTCTATCCCTTTCACATTGACGTATGTCTCTCTCTGTCTCTACTCCCTTCCACTCTCTTTAAAAATCAATGGAAAAAGTATCCTCGGGTGAGGATTAACAATAACCAAACCCCCCCACAAGACATAGAACAAAATTAGGCAACAACATATGGTGTTCATCACTTGGTTCTCTAGGTGTTCTAAAAGTGGAGAAGGGAACGTGGATTCAAGTTATAGAGTGGCAATTTCTACATTTTCACAGATGCAAGGATTAGAGGAATGCAATCTGGTTTTTATCTTTATAGCAGAGCTTGCTTTTTCAAGAAATAAGACTAGAGGATTTCCTTGAATATGGCTTATTTTATTTATCTTATAATTTAAAAAATGCATCCTCCTTGTAGAAAATTAAAGAAATACATAAAAATAGTAACAACATTTTAAACCTTGCATTAAGAGATTAAAAATGATCTATATTCCATATCACTCAGAAATAACCCTAAAAGTATTGCAGAGATTTTTCTATGCATATTTTTACATAATTTCTTTCGTACCATACATACAATTTACATCTTACTTTTTTTCACTTAACGTTATCAAGTAAGGATTTTTCCAGGTTATTAAAAACTCCTCATGAGCATTGACTTTAATGGCTACATAATATTTCAATATGTGAGTGTACCATAACTTATTTGAGCACTCATTTTGTCATATATATTAATGGTTTTCATTTTTTTCATTATAAATAATTTTGCAGTGAGAATTTCATATCTCTTTTTATATCCTTAGGATACATTTCTAGAAGAGGTATCAGCAGATAAGGACATTTTAAGGTTCTTGGTAAGTTTGCCAAACTGCTTTCCAAGAGGGATCTATATATATTCCTGTTTGTATTCCTCTATTTCTCATCCTCTACTATCATTTTCTTAACAAGTATAATTAACATACAGTAAACTGCACATATTTAAAGTGTACATTTTGATAAGCTTTGGCATACCTATTCGCCCATGAAGCTGTCATCACAGCCAAAATGCTGAACCAATCCACAGCCTCCAAAATCCCCTCATGACTCTACTCTCTCCCGGCTGTGGTTGCCCACCTCCCTCCCACCCTCACAGTCACACAGGGTTCTGCTCTCTGTCACTGTTGTTAGTTGATGTCTTACAGAATTTATATAAATGGAATTATTAACGTATACTCTTCTTTTTGTCTGGCTTTCTCTCTCCCTCCACTATAATTATTTTAAGATGCATCAGTTGTAGCATGTAAAAATAGTTCATTCCTCTTAATTACTGAATAGTATTCCATTGTATGGATGAACCATAATTAGTTTGTCCATTTGGCTGATGGAAATCCGGTTTGTTTCCAAATAAAGCTGCTGTGAGCATGCGTGTACAAATCTTTAGTGAACTTGTGCGTTAATTTCTCTTGGGTAAGGAATGCAATGGATGAGTCATATGGTAGTTGTATGTTAACTAACGAGCACCTTTTGTTAGTAGTAATTACCTTTTCGGATATTAATAGTATTAGTAATTAATTCACAGAGACCCCTTTAGGTATTTAGCAGAGAATAGCCATGAGGATGCTCTGTGCATATGGGGGCTTCTTCAGCCCTGCTCCCCACATGGGGTCTAAAACCCCACCTTTACTCAGGACACCCCAGACGCCTCCCCATTTTCCTCAGAAGAACAGGTTCAGCCCTTCTGGTCTTTGATTGGAGTGTTCTGCTTGGATTCAGCTTTTATTCTCTTTACTACACTTTGTGATAACATGACCTCGTCCTCCTCTGCCAGTGATCTCACCTCCTTTTCCTCGTCTACAGCCATTTGCCTTTTGAATATCAGGAGTGGGGTGATCCCGGTGGAAATCGCCATAGTACAAGCCTGCCAGGGAATTCCATGAAGGCAGACTGGCTCCTCTTGTTTGCTGTCTTTGGCATGAAGAGACATTCAGTGGATAATTGTTGAGCAAATAAATGTAGGAATTTACATAATAAGGGAAAAGCTAAGCATTGGCAGCAGCCAGAAGAGGGAGTGAGCAAAACTACCCTCCTTGGGCAATCCGAGAAGGTCTCTCTGAAGCACATGGCACGCTTGTGAGAAGGTAGTACCAGAGGAAACACGAAATGTTAGATTGTGAGGTTCAGAGAGCAGAAGTAGAGGAAGGGAACCGCATTTCGTGTTCTAGAAACTTTCCATACACCCTAACGTGTAATGCTGACAAACACGTGGGCTGGAATTATCGTCTCCGTCTTTCTGATGAGGTGACCGGGAGGCAGAGTTTGCAAACCCTGCCCCAGGTCCAGCTGATAAGGAGCGCGATGACAGAGTGCACAGTATCTTTGAGGGCCCGGGAGAGGCCTTGAAATGGCAAGGAAAAGGGTGAGATCATTTCTGTCCTCTGAGTGGTGTGAGGCACTGGCTCTTGTTTCATTGGTTCTGCAAACATGAACCCCTGTGCTCCGCAGAGGAACTTGCTGTGGCTGCAAGGTTCAGCCCCCTTTGCCTCTCTTCTTCCTGGGCGCCCATTATCTGGTGAGATGTGAACCCCCACTGACCCAGCCCAAGAAAGCCCAGCTCACACATGGCCCACCCTGGGGCCTGCACCCCAGCATATCTGGGCTTATTTAGGAACCAGGAAGAGGGGCAGAGAGTGATATTATCTCCATCCTAGTCTTTTCTAGTTCTTTTGTGGATCTCTCCGACTCACTCGCCACACTGATTCTAAGGAGAGGAGTTTCTGCTATGTCTGATAGCTTTTGTTTTTGAGTTCTGTAGACTGTCAGTTCTGTGCTGGTTTCTCTGTTTGGGAACTGAAGTCATATCCAGAGGCCTCTGCTTCCTGGCTTCACATTCCGGCCCGCGGGAGGGGCGATGGCTGTGGTTTGTGTGTCTCTCAGTATGACTCGTCAAGGAGCTCTTCCTTCACAGCATCTTGCAGGGTGCTGGGGCAGGTGCTGGGGCGGGTGCTGGGGCGGGCGCCGAGTAGGCCTTGCCTTTGAGAAGCCCATCGCTGTGGCCCAGGGCTGAGCACAGCCCTTGGCACTTGCTGGAGGAACTCAGCAGATACTGAGTGAATGGCATTGCTGGTGGGCGTGGATGACCTTGCCAGGGCAGGCCTGGGAGCCAGTTCACCCACGCCCTACGCAGCTTCACCTCAGGGCAGAGGCTCCCCAATTTCCTCAGCTCACAGCTCCTTTGTGTCTTAGTAATTGTTTTACGGTGCCCCTCGGCCAAAAAATACCCAGAAGTTCCACTTACTAAATAGATTGGTCTCCAAACTTTAATAACTATTTGTGTTCTCACCGCTTAGTGCCTGTAGGGCTCCGCACAGTGTCTCAGACCGTGGAATCACATCGGGCACTGCCATCCTCATGTCTTGTTCCGCTTTGATTTCCGCACAGTTCTTGCCTTTTGTCACAAAGATGTGGCAGCATGGAAGGAATTCAGCGACCTAGTGTTGAAAGGGAACTTCCTGGAACGACGAGTTTGCATGGTGTCCGACAGATGTCCCTGCAGTTCCTTCCAAAATCTGAACTACTCAGTGAGTTTGCATCTCTGTGAGTTTGCTAGGGCTCCCCTTGCCGCTTGGCACCCAGTTGGGGAACCATGGCCCTGGTGTCCCTTGCCCTCCCTCAGCTCACCTGAGTGTTAGTTGAGTGCTGACAGTGTCCTCTGTCTCAGGGATGAAGCTCTGCAGAAAATGCTTTCACAGGTGTCCTCATCGAGATTATATTATATATCACAATATCATCCCGGCTTGGCCACGCTGGAGGTCGGGGCAGGTGTTATGGGCAGAGCGTGCTGCATCTAAGAGTGATGATGAGATAAGGAGGCACGGGTGTGGTGCAAGTACATGTTCTCATCCAACCCGGAGAGCCAGAGGAAGCCGCAGGGTGGAGGTCTCAAGGTGTGAGTGGAGGGGGAGGGGAGAAAGCACTCAGGGATGAAGGTGCCGCTGGGCCTCAGCACCCAGGATGGGCCACGCCAGCCCAGAGGAGCTCAGGGGAGGGCTGTGGAGTTGGATGGAAGATCTGCACTTCCTTCTGAAGAGGAGGGAAGACAGGCTCAGATACCGAAGGCTGCGGGCTGCACAACCCCAAACCTTTCCCAGGGCAACTTTTCTTCTCTCTTTCTTCATTTTTATTTAAACGGAAGAGGAAAGCATTTTTTGGCCAGGGCCATAGCCACTATTTCCAGGACGTTTAATTCCACCTATCAGCCACACATCTCTGGCCATTGTGGATGCCTCGCTTCTCTTCTATCGGGGAGTGACCTGCTTGTCCTTCAGAACAGCAAGTTGACAAATGCCATCTGATGTTTCTCTCAGGCACCCCCATTCATCTTGATGGCAGGCTTTAGACACTACCACCACGGTTGATATTTTACACTTTGGGAGTTTTCTTCCGTGACTTCATTTTATGTGTTTTTTATTCTAGTTCCACCCTTTCTTGTTCCATCCAGAATGTTTACACACGGTCACTTGGTGGAGAAACTGCTTTTCCATAATTCTGTTCAAAGGCTGTTGAAAAGAATTAGTGAAAAGCTCTATCATTTACACAAGCCTGGTTGAGGGCAGCGGTTCTTTCTGTAGGCGAAAGATTGGCATTGATTCATTCTTTGAGCAATAGAGCTTTCTGAACCAACCCCTCTGCCTTGGTATATCAGGCAGTATCTCTCATAACCTTTGCTGTGGCCCAGAAGAGAGGCTGAGGGGCAGGAAGACACAATTTGGACTTTGAGTATGCTGTGGATCCTGTGTCATTCCAGGCTGATCTGTTCTACTCTTGCGCTCCTCCCAGGGGTGGAGTGGGCTTGGCATCCTCCACACCTGGGGCCTGGGCTACTGGGTCATAGCCTTGGGACCTCTGCTCTGGTTTGCAGTGAGGGATAAGATGGGCAGATAGCCGAAACCGGTTTGGCTCAGTGGATAGAGCATCGGCCTGCGGACTCAAGGGTCCCAGGTTCGATTCCGGTCAAGAGCATGTACCTTGGTTGCGGGCACATCCCCAGTAGGGGGTGTGCAAGAGGCAGCTGATCGATGTTTCTCTCTCATCGATGTTTCTAACTCTCTATCCCTCTCTCTTCCTCTCTGTAAAAAATCAATAAAATATATTAAAAAAAAAAAAGATGGGCAGGTAAATGAAATGTGTCCCCTCCCCCTGCCCCAATTCCTGGTAGGGTGGCTAGTTCTGCTATATGGTATCAAAAGACAGGAAGGCAAATACATTTCTTTCTTGGGGTGTCAGTCTCAGGTCTGGCCCAGCCCTCTTGAGAATCAGGATATGCATAGAGCTTAGCTTGCTTCCTTTATGGGACCCATCTCTTCCTCTTGTAGAAGCCCAAAGCCCCCATCCTGCCTCCTGCTTTCTCTAGCAACCTTCTGCATCCTCGGAATCCCCAGTGTGCTCCAATAGTATTCTAAGGCATGCCCATTCACTCACCACCTGTAAACCCATGTCCTTCTCTGTTGATCCTTTCTTTCAAGATCAACTTGCCCGAGGACCTGTTGAACAGTGGTTTGATGACGGCCTACGTAGGTAGTATTCCTCTGTTTACCTCTTGAATATGCTGGTCCTTTGTCAACACTGGCCCCAGGGAGGTCAGGGAGGTGCTGGGAGCCTAACTGTGCTTGCTTTACCCATGATTTTGTTTCTAAGACTTTGAGTGCCTTTCTGTCTTCCCTCCTGCTTTAGAAAAGGCTCTTTTGTTATTAAAGGTGGTTGCCAACCTCTTCTTTGCCTGACAAATGAGAACTCCCAGTTTCCCAGGAATAAAATAATTTCAATTGTGTTTTGGAAGTTTTGAAATTATGGCAAATAGCTGTTCAAAATGAAAAATGTCCCCCATGCTTTTACCAATCTCTGCTAATATTCACACATAATAACATGCCTGCAGACACTACCCACTTGTCAGGTGGCCATTTTGCCAAGTGGTCCTGCTGGTTCTATTGGAGTGACGAGAACCACATGAGATGATGTACACTGTAGGCCCCATAGTCTCACATTTAGGTTCTTTGAAAATGGGAGAGCGAATGCAGGGTGTTGGGTCTGCTAAAGTGTTTTGTTATACACGATCCATGCTGCATGGCACTTGGCAAGTTATAAAACCTCCTCCTCTTTAAAATGTGCAATAATTCTAGTTCATTTTAAAGACAAAATAAAGATATGTATGTATATAATACAAACACACATATGTACATATATACATACATACACACATATATATGTCTGTAGCAGCAAATATGACTAAATATTTTGCATAAAATATTTGGTTATTTAGTTTAAAATAGGTTGAGAAACTCAAAGGGACTTTCCACTTGGATAGCGTGTATAGCTTCTTGAACATAGGAGGAGATGCTGGGAGAATTTAGCACTCACACCAGAGGCAACAGGGACCAAAGAATTATCTGGAGTCCACAGAATAAACTGGAGGCCAGAGTTCACTAGATTCCAGTTCCAAAAACTTGGTCCCTTGAAACTGTGGAATACTAGTTAATGGAATTCTGGGGATAATTGAGGATTAGTCTTCAGACCTGTTCTCTTTTGCAACCCATTTTTTCTCTGTTATCCAGGTTTCAATAAATGTAATTTATTGAGGATTCTAGGCATAAACATTGTGACCTTCAAGACCACCATCTTCTGAGAGCTCCAGTAACTAATATCTTTTTTTTTTTTTTTAAAGAGGAAGACAGAAGGTAACTTATTTATGACTTTATGTTCTGGTTAGTTTGGATCTCAAAGCATTTCAGAAACTCAATATGTAGAATAGATTACTGCATAAAATAAGGGGAAAATGAAAAAAGAAATTAAATATATTTTAAACTCAGATGAAAAATTATTGACATTTTAATTCATATTCATGTTGGCAAGCCTGCTCTCTAGCAGCAGCAAAAGATATAAACTGTTTTTATTTGTTCATAACTTTGAGCTGTAAAAGAGTCATTATTAAAATTTCTTCTCATGTGGTAGCATAGCCTTCAAGTTTAAGAGCTTGGGAAACTAAAGAAAACATGCCGAGTATTAATAATGTCATGAAATTGTGTAGGGTTTTGTATATGATGCTTTTTTACTGCTGTCAACATGTTTACATGCATTTTCTCATTTGCGACTTATAGCCTGTGAGGTGGGCAGGGAGGGTTTTATTCTTTCCATCCATCAGAGCTGGACACTGAGGCATGGAGAGTTAAGGGACTTGCCCAAAGTCACCCAACTAGCAAATGACAGAACTGCTACCAAAAGCAAGGCCTCCCACATGTCAGTCCCTGAAGCGTCTCGTTCATCCAGTGGCTCTTACTCCTCCAGTCTCACTGGCCTACCGGGGTCAGTTACTCATTCTTGGGAAGGTTGCATCTTCATCCTGGTTGAGACCATCCCAGCCCATCTGGACACATACACATCTTTCTTTTATCTTCACAACAAACTAGAATTATTGCACGTTTTACAGAAGAGGAGATTATATCACTTGTCAAGGACCACACAACATGGATCCCGTGTTACAAAATATTTCAGCAGATCCGACACCTTGCACTCGCTCTCTCATGTTCTGAGAACCTCTTAATCATTGTCTTGCTCTACAGTAGACCTTAAGTGCCTTCTGCTGCCAGGGCCAGATGCCTCTTCCTAGAGCCGTGGTCGGCAAACTGCGGCTCGTGAGCCACATGCGGCTCTTTGGCCCCTTGAGTGTGGCTCTTCCACAAAATACCACGGCCTGGGCGAGTCTATTTTGAAGAAGTGGCATTAGAAGAAGTTTAAGTTTAAAAAATTTGGCTCTCAAAAGAAATTTCAATCGTTGTACTGTTGATATTTGGCTCTGTTGACTAATGAGTTTGCCGACCACTGGCCTAGAGCATATCCACAGTCACATCATTGCCACTTGGAGACTCTTCAGGGGCTTCCTGTTGCCAACCACAGAAATCACCTCCTCCCCGCACCCACCTGTCTTTCTACCCTGTCTCCGCCTACTCCCTGGTGGTCCTCTAACGGTCAGCCTCACTGAGTGATTGTCTTCACGGGGGCTGGGCTTGCTCTCCTGCCTCTTTGCTTTGTGCACCATATGTACCACCTATCATTGACTGACTCTGTGACAGTGTTGACTGGCTAAGTTGTCTGTGGACAACCTGAAGGGAGGGGCCTATGGATAGAGTGACATAAAGAATGTGACACTGACTTTGGGGTCAGATCTATGTGGGTCCAAGACACCTGGTTCCCATACAATTGGCTGTGGGAAGTAAAGCCAGTCATTAGGCAATTGCAAGAACTACCTGTGGGCTTAAAAAGAGTGATGCTTATATCCTACTCGTAGAGATTTTATTATAATTTGGGAGTAGCCTGGGCATCAGAATTTCTAAAAGCTCTTCAGACAATTCTGATGAGCAATGCAGTTTGGGAGTCAGTGATGTAACTTTCCTGAGTTGATAGGTTAGAACTGACTCGCATAAAACACCTCTTGGCCTGGCCTGCACGGCTCAGTGGTTGAGCGACGACCTGTGAACTGGGAGGTCATAGTTCAATTCCCAGTTGGGGCACATGCCCAGGTTGTGGGGTCCATCCCCAGTAGGGGGAGTGCAGGAGGCAACCAATCAATGATTCTTATCATTGATGTTTCTATCTCTCCCTCTCCCTTCATTGCTCTCTGAAATCAATAAAAATATATTTAAAAAAGAAATAAAATATGAAACATCAGAAAAGCATGTGCTTTTCTTTTAAAAAATATATATATTGATTTCAGAGAGGAAGGGAGAGGGAGAGAGAGATAGAAACATCAATGGTGAGAGAGAATCATTGATTGGCCGCCCCCTGCACACCCCACACTGGGATCGAGCCTGCAACCCAGGCATGCGCCCCCGGCCAGAATCGAATCTGGGACCCCTCAGTCTGCAGACTGATGCTCTATCCACTGAGCCAAACTGTCTAGGGCTATGTGCTTTTCTGACAGAAGTGTGGTCTGTCAGTAACCTCTGCTGACAGTGCTTGCTGCAGGCAGCCTACAAACCGCTTTGCCTTGCGCATCCGGAACCCAGCTGCAGTTGTCCAGGGTGGGCCTTCAGCTGTGGGCATGTAGTAGGCTTTCCACCCAAGGCTGCCTCCTGCAGTTCCACTCAGAAGGAGCTGACTGCGTGCTGACACTGTTGTTTTCAAGGGCAATTGCAACCTCTCTCTTCACCAGGTCTCCTGGTGGGTCAGTGGCCGGGAGAGGGATGCTCATTTTAGAAATAGCTCTTAAATGTAATGATGGGATTTGGCTTCCAGAAAAGCTAAACACATGATGAGGAGACCCATTGTTCGCCTGCCCTTTGCTGCCTCAGGTCAGATGCATCACATCATGTTATGGAGGGCTGATGGTCTTTGTAAAAACTTGGGTAGGCAACACTGCCTTTAATGGCGAATTTTTGCCTCGAGGAAATCAATCAAAGGGAAGATTATGGCTTAGAATTATCAGGCTTCCTTCTTGGCATTCATTTGCTCTTCTCAGAACTGAATAGCTATTAGTAGTCCTTCCTGATACCAGAGGAAAGAAATGACCACTGAAGATTTGGGATCCTAGTGCTGTTAAATGAAATGCTTGTAGAATAAATAGCACCTCTGATTAGGAGGGGCACGAGGAGCTTCATTGCTCTGCAGGGCTAGAGAAAAATGAGAAGAGAGAACTCATAAAAGAGCAGTCAATTATTTTAAAGATGAGCTGGCATCTTTTAATTCCTCACCAGATAATGAAATATCTATTTGAGCCTCCGGCTGTTGTATCATTTCTGGTGGATTCAACAAAATTTATTCAACAATCATTTATTGAGTGCTTCTCTGTGCTAGGCCCCGGGCTGGGGGCTGAGGAATGAGCCACGGTCGCCGTCCACGGAGACATCAGTGGAGACATCAGTGTTGCTGGGGAGAGGTGTAGGATGGAGAGGTGGGCCAACTTCCTGGAGGAGGTGTGGCCTGGGCCAGGCTTGAAGGAAGGGGAGGGACTACCAGGTGGGAAGAGTTGTTGAGAAGTAAGGGCTCTCTGTCCAGGTGAGCTGGTCTTACCTATCCATGAAGCACTGCCTTCGTGGGCAGGCAGGTACACTGGATTCTGAGCCCACACATGGCTACAGGTTTGTAGACCAGGCCCAGGTCACAGTTACACAATTACAGAGCAGGACTGAGCCTCCTTGATAGTAGATAGTGGCGTCAGGAAAACAGGAGACAGAGATTCTAGCTCCAGCTCTGCCTCCATGCCTATGTATGACATAAGCCACCAAGGCTCCTGGGCTCCAGGGTCACTGCCTGCCAAACGCAGCCCCTGATGGTCTCTGAACCCCTGACTATAGGGGCTGAGGCCGGTCAGGGACACGTAGCATCTGCAGGGGCTTCTTGGAGGAAGGCTCTGATGGGGCCCTCGGGGATGTAGGCTTCACAGTTTGGGAGGCTCTCATTAATTCTCCTTTCAGGCCTCCTAAAAGCATTTCAGTTTTCTGCCCTCCCCCCAGGCTGCAGGCAGGGACTGCATGAAGAAGGAAGTTATGATGTTATGAGCTTCTCTCTGAGGATTTGAATCATCTGATAGTTCTAAGTCTAGTGGAGGGGAGAGAGCATGGGCTGAGGACCCTGGCAAGGGGCTGCACATTCAGCTCTGTCTCTTGCTGACAGCAAGCCCCCCCCCCCACACCCCCTCAGCTTCTCAGGAAAATGAGGGTAATCCCAGGTACCCAAAGGCTTGTGAGGACTTTACGAGATCATCTCTGCAAGAAAGGCCTTAGCAGAAGGCACAGCCAATTGCCGGCACTTAGTAAACTGTCGTCAGTAATATTAATAAGCCACGACAGTTTTCACAGTGAGGGGGATGCATGATGAGGAACGAGGGGCAGTGCTGGAGGTGCCCCCACCGCCTCAAGCCACGAGGATTACAGAGCCATTGCTTTCTCCTGCCTTGCTCCCCAGGTAGCTCTCAGTAGTGTTTATTGAATGAATGACTAGGTAAATGAATGAATAATAGAAATGGCCCTCTGGTAGGAATTTTGTCTGCACACCTGTCTTTAATGTTAGAAACTAATTGCTCCTTGAGTCTACCTTGAAAAGTAAAAAGGATTTCTGCAGAGGTTTAATACAAGTGACTGTTGGATAATCAGGTTCTTGATCAGGCTCGTGGGAAAGGAAACTCATGCTTATTCGGTGCTTACTGTGAGCTGGGCGCTGAGGGCTTTCCTGATGGACACCTTGGGTGAAGCCTTGAGGTGGGCTCTGGCAGGGCGTGGTCTTAAGGACCCATCCTGCACCTCTGCCAGGTTTCCTTCATCTCTGAGGAGCCACAACTCTGTGACTGCTTTTGAAGAACACTGTGGCTGAGAAGCACGGCAGGTATCTGGGCCTCCCAAGCTGAGATCCAGCCACAGTCTCATTGGTCGTTGCCTTAGGTTAGTGGCCTAGGCTTAGAGACTCCGCTGAGGAGTGGAGGGCTTGTTTCAAAAGATTGCTCCAAGAGAGGGATATGTCTAACCTAAAGGCGTGGTGTTGGGGAAAATTGGAGGGTTGAGTGACTTGTCTTCAGGAACAAGGGGCCATCAGCTGGCCTGCAACACCTGAGATTGGGCTGTGGGGCAGAGGGAGGCTGGGCCCTTGGGGTGCTGGCCCTGCATGGCTGGGAAAGAATGGCATCTTCAGGACTCTGGCATTGCCCACGCTGGCAGGTTTCTGGGGAAGGACGGGGCTTGGGTTTATGTCAGGAGGAAGAGTTGAGTTTGAAATTTGCGAAATCTGGTGTTGGGATTGGGGTGGAAACTGCCGAATTCTCCATGACAACCCAATCTTTGTTGTTCCTGCCCCAAGTGGCCACTTTTGTGGTTCTACTGAAGCCCAAGGTGGTTGTAAGGCGGAGAGACAGCCATTTGCTTAGCCATAGGGCTCACCCTCTGTCCTCCCGTCCATGCCTAGATATGGCTCCGTACACTGTGAGTTTTCCGCTCTGGGGGAACTGATACACCAGGCCTAATTTGACTCTGCTTCCCCGCTTTCCCCAGGGATCGCTGTGCTATCTCCCCAGAGCCCCAGGAAGGGGAGATGGGGTGTCTGTGGGAGAACAGCAGTGCCTTTCAGAGAGCTGCACTGGCTGAATTTACATTCTTGCTTAATGTTTTACAGTGTATGTCATGCTGAGTAAATTGAAATTGGACAGGAAGGTTTTTAACCAATTCATCAGTCCAAGTAAACCCCTGTTAAGAGGTAGAAATGAGCTCTTATGGGGATAATAGCCATAGGAAAACAAAGCACAGTAATATTCTCCTCTTTCCAAATGGTATATAAAATCAATTGTTGGTTCCCTGCTAACGAGCCTAATGTTTTGTGCTATAATTTATTCCGGGAGACCAGGTCTGCAGGGTGTTGGCATGCCAGTGGCCCTCCAGCACCGCACAGAAGGCTCTCATATTTGTCTGGGAGAGGCGAGCTGAGGAGGGGTGCTCAGGGGCCGGGCTGATGCCCAGGTTCAGCCTGGCGGGTAGTGGTGTGGCCCGAGAGTGTGGGGCTCTAAGGAGAAGGTGGAGGTGCTGCCTTGCGCTGAGCACCAGTAGGACCTAGGTCGTGCTGTCTTTCATTTAATCCCCAGGACACTGTGCCACTCTGCAGAGGCGGAGGTGACTCCAGTGAGGAGGTGTCTCCTGAAATGCCCCTCAGCTGGTTGGAGAGCTGGGAGTGGGAACCCCACCCCTGGGCCTAACCATGGGAGCTGCAGCTTTCTGGAACCCTATTAGGGAGGAGAGGGGCAGGCGCAATCCCGAGAACTGGAATAGGAGGCAGCACCTGGGCCAAGGGGCAAAGCCGGAGACTCAGAAGGAGCCCATGGAGGTCCCTCAGGCCCTGGGATGGTGCTCTCCCTCCAGGCAGAGACTATCTGTCCTGGGCCCACTGGCTCCCAAGTGTCAGGACTAAGGAAGGGGCTGATGAAGACCTTACAAAAGAAGATTCAGGCGATTTTGGTTCCAAGAAAGCACCTAGGAAGTCTGACTGAGTTTTAGTCACAATGGTGATAGGAGCAAAAAGCCTCAGGCTTCTTAAATCACAGTATCGTGAAGACCAGGGACCCGGGCCTGATGACATTGTGTCCCAGCCTCCAGGCCAGGCTGATGCAGGCCGGGAGAGCTTGTCTAGTGGATGGATGAATGAATGGGCCAGTTTTCTCATTGCCTCACTACAGGGAGTGCATCCTCACTGAATCAAAACTGCCCCCATGTCATGTGCAGACTTCTTGCCATCCCTGGGGAGCGGGCTGGAGCAGGCCACAGTCCTTCCAACAGTGGCCGCAGCACAAGAGCCACCACCGCCTTCATTGAGCTCTTGCAGCCTGTCAGGCTCTTGCCGAGGACTTCTGACGCGTTCCTTCAGCAGTTCTCCTGACACAGTTAGGAGGCCGCTACTGGGATGCAGAGACTGAGGCGTGGGGGCAGCATTAAGCTGACCTTCCATGGAGGGAGCTCTAATCATCAGGCTGAAGAATGCAACCAAATTACCTGACCTCTGTGCATACATTATTGACCTTTCAGAGTCTATCCAAGACGCTGTCACCACATATTTCTGCAAAGCGGTCAGCGCTGACAGAACGCCTGGAAACTGCGGGAAGAACCTGTCCGGCTACATCGGGTCAGGGCATTGCTTTTAGCTCCCTCATTGGGGTACCCTGACCTCCCTTCTCTGGAACAGCCCAGGGATCAAGGCTCAGCCAGGTGGGGCAGAGCCATCTAAATTAGCCACAAATCTGAATATTAAGGCAAGAATTACTAACATCTGCCACTTAAGGGAGCAGCTGCTTGAGGCACTGCGCCAGGTGCCGCACCTGTGGGATCTCACAGAATCCTGGAAACCGTGCAGGCAGAAGGTGCTCCTCTCCTCACATACAGATGAGGGAAACCGAGGCTCAGGGAGCTTAAACAAGGCCACTCAGCCAGGAATGACAGAACCAAGATTCAAATGGAATCTGCCTGAACCCAGGGTCCCACCTTTCCCATTGACCCTACCCCAGTGTGTCCTGTGATGGATTCACCCAGCAGGTGGATGGCTGGGCCAGAAGAAAGAACAATGGTTCTAGATTAACAAGTGTCCCAGGTCCTAGCTTAACAGGTGTCCTACCACAGACGAGTCATCTCACCTCTCCAGTCCTCTTCTTCCACATCTCTAATATAAGGTCATTAAGCAAGCTGAGGGCTGATGACTCTGGTACTGTTTTGTGTACTGAAATGTGTATATCGATGGGAATGTGCATATGTGTATGTGTGCACACGCATGTATATTAGCAAGCGAGAGCCCTACAGCCTTCCCTCCCGACAAGCGTGCTTCCTAGCAGGTGGCTCTGCAGTCTGCTCCTTTGGAGACCTAATTGTGAAGTGCCTGCCCCTTCCATCTGCCGCCTCTTCCGGCTCCAGCCAGTTGCCACGTGGGCCCAGGCCTGGGAAGGACCAGCAGCCACTTGCAAATAGGAATCAGTGAGAGAGAAAGGACAAAACCTCAAGCCCTCCAGAGCCTGCCTCGCAGCACTAACATTTGATTTGTAGGCGAGAATGGGAGACAGTTATTCCTCCTGTTTGCTCAGGTCTTCCTGAGTCCTGATCTGATCTCACCTCCCACCACGTTTTCTTCACCAAGGGATGGGCAGCGATTCAGAGCCCCCCGGGCGAGCAGTCTGGAGGTTTAGCCTGGGATGGGAGAGGGACTGAAGGAGGTAGGGCCACTGAGAATACCAGCTCCTGGTGGGGAGAACCCCATGAGTGGGGACACTCTTACTAAGCATGCTTCGGCCCCTGTTGACTTCACTACCTGAGTCTCACTCTCTGCCCTCTTCTCTTGTTCCTTCCAGAATTTCAGATTGGTCTCGAGTAAAATAATGGTGTTAGCCATAACATTGTCAATTAGTGTGGATTGTTCAACCTGTTCCTTTTCCCCTCACCCATGAATCTCCAAGGAACCTGCTAGATTCCGTATTCTGCCCTCAGGATTGCTGCGTCTTTGCTGGCATCATTCTAATTCACAGGCTTTGCAGCATTTCAGGGACCCTCCTTTCCTGTGCTGACGCTTTACCAGGTCTGTTTGGCTGCAGGCTGGGGGCAGTGCCCCTGACCAGGCAGTCTGGGCATTGCAGGGAAGCCACTGCCTGGCACAGGACAGATATTGCTTCTGTGTACTGGCCAGGGCAGAGGTCAGTCACATTATGTTTGATTCTTCGCCTGCTGAGAAAAAAAATAGCTTTGGAATTGAGGTTATTTTCTGATGCTCTCTGCTCAGCATGTTCTTAATGTTTCCCTCGCTGGCCTGTTTCTGTGACACGTGGGAGGGCTCTGCTGTTTCTCATTTTGACTGGGAGAGGGGGCTGGTTCTGGGAAGGCCCCCAGAGAGCATCAGCTTCCGGGGCGCCATGTTTTGAGTTCAAACACCAGAGATCAGGCTTGTATGAGGCTGAGAAATGACCAAAAGGGGGTTCTTTGTCTTCACAGAACTAGGGAGCAGAGAAAAGCACGGGATCCTTTGAGCACATCTGGTCAATAGTTCAAAGCACTGGAGTTCAAGGAGACGCAGGACCTGCGGGTGCCAGATGTCACACTAGGCCTTTCCCAACCCAATTGGTTGTAAAACCATTTTCTTGTGAGATAGTCCTAAATTTGTTTTTGAAATGTTGCTCTGAGGATAATATGTCCTTTCTGACTAAAAACATCTCGATGTATGAGTGCAGGGGACAGAGTCAGAGAGCATGACCATATAAACTTAAGGTGTACAGGCTTCGATTCTGCTTTGCCACTTACATGGCTTCTTCACAGAAAGTACATGGAAAACAAGAAAGCCAGAAATCAAAATAGTTACTAAATTTGAATACACACAGTAATGTACATATGAGGAAGTGACTAGAAGCAACTATCTGTATGACATAGCTGTGAGTGGCATTTACATAATCATAATCTTGTAAACACTGAATGTTGGGCTAAGAACAAAACATAACTATTGCAAGGACCGGGGGTGCGGTGGTGTGTGTGTATACAGGTGTATACATGCCTGTACGTATGTATATATGTATATTTGTGTATGTGTGCGTTTATGTGTGTATGCATGCCTGTGTGTATGTATATGTGTGTGCACACATACCTGTGTGTATGTATATATATGTGTTTATGTGTGTGCATGCATGCCTGTGTATATGTATATGTGTGTGTATGTGTGTGCATGCATGCTGGTGTGTATTATATGTGTGTATGTGTGTGCTGCATGCCTGTGTTATTTGTATATGTCTATTTGTGTATGTGTGTATGCAGGCCTGTGTGTATGTATATGTGTCTGTATATGTGTGAGTGCTTAGTGTGTGCTTGCCTGCCTATGTGTCTGTGTATAAGTATTTTGGGTATGTGTGTGTGCGTGCGTGTGTCTGTCTGTGTGTTTAGATGTATGGAGGGGGAGAGAACAAGCACTAAATTATCATCTTCCAAAGTGGAAAGTCAATAGATAATGCTTAGAGGTGAAGAATGAGGCAGCAACGTACACTGCTTATTTAGAGATACGGAAGTAAATAATGAAAGAACCGGCTGAGATGGTTAACACAGTTGCCTCCGGGAAGTAGGCAATGGGGCAGAGGGAGGATTCAGGATAACTGTTATTCTTCTGTAAAAGCCCTGTAGAACGGACTCTTCTAACGATATGTATGTGGAACTTTGATAAGGAGTAATCATAAATTATAAAAAAGAAAGATATTAAAAAGTGGATACTTAATACCTAATGATTCCCCGCTCTTGTCCCAGGATGTGCACACCCACTTGGAGGGCAAGGCGGTGGGCCTAGGGATCTGTGAGCGCTTGACCCTCCGACTTCCAGGGCCTCTATGGCAGTGGCCTGGGGGCCCCGTAAATGACCAGCGTTCCAGGAAAGTCCGCGGTGACCGCTGGGTCCTGCCTCCTCTGTGAGGGCTTTATTAGCAGAGCCCTTGAGATATGTCACCGGTTCACTGAGGGCGTCCCCGGTGAATGTGGGACAATTCAGTTGTAATTTTTCATTCATATTTCCTTGCTCAGGAAACTCGGAATAACTTTAGTCCGTTTCTTTCTCAGTGTGTAAGTAGCTGACGACCTGTGGAGAGCGCCCGATGGGGTTCTTTGCTTGGTTTGGTGAGGGCTAATTTTTAATTTTTGAAAACAGAGATGAGCTCTTCTCTCTGCTTTTTATTGCATCACTATTGTTGTCATCATCTTTAGTCAGTATTTATCTCCAACACTGAATTCTTGGCTCCCCCCTCTCAATCTCATCCTTTCTCTCTCCCGGTGATCCCCTATTCCAGTAAATGTCACTTTCGTTCCTTCACTTGGTCAGGACATCTTGTAGTCACATTTGACTGTTGTTTGTTTCTCTCACTCCACATCTCAGCCATTAGGAAATCCACTGAGCTCTACTTTCACAATGCATCCACAATCTGTCCATTTCTCTACCTGTGCAGTCGCCACCCTAGTGCAGGCCACCTTCATTTCCCCCCCGGATCACTGTAGTAGTCTCCTGACAGTTCCCTGCTCCCACCTTGGTGTTACAGTCTGAAAAAGCAAATCTGAAAACTAATGCCTCCTAGGGTCACCTAGAATAGAATCTGAAGTCCTCACAGCGATTCGCAAGATTCTACATGATCTGCTCACCTGTCTGGCTTTATTTCCCATCATTCCGTTTCCAGCTTCCTCTGCTTCAGCCACACTGCCCCTCTTGTAGTTCCTTGACCACTGCTCCTGCCTCAGGGCCTTTGCACTTGCTGTTGCCTGCTAGACTCTTCCCCAGATATCCAAGTGCCTGGCTCCTTCATTTCATTTAGGTTTTTGCTTAAATGTAAGCTCACCAGAAGGGACTTCCAAGACTATCTTCCCCTGTACATCACTGTCTATCCGATTCTGCTCTCTATTTCTTCATAGCATTTGACATTTCTACTATATTAGCATGTATTTACTTATCTTCCTCTTTGGACTGTAATCTCTATGCGAGCATTTGTCATTTTGACCCCTGATATATCCACCACCCAGAACAGTGCCACTACAAAGTAGGCACGGGTAGGTATTTGTTGAATGTCCCGGTGAATGAATTGTGCACCCACAAGTTGGCAGACACTTCTAGGCACTGCCTAGAGACATCAGACTTGTGCCTGCATCAGATATGTCACGCCATGGAGAATTAGGTGAGCACAGGGAATGGTCCATACTGACTTCCAGCAGGAATTGTGGGTAGTATGATGCCTTCTTAGTTCCCTCTTATAACTCTTGCCTAGAAGGCTGGAATGATATAGTGTGTAGTCGTATGGGGGTGGGGCAGAGAATTCTCTGCAGTCAGAAAACCTTTAAGGCAGTGGTTCTCAACCTTTCTAATGCCGCGACCCTTTAATACAGTTCCTCATGTTGTGGTGACCCCCAACCATAAAATTATTTTCGTTGCTACTTCATAACTGTAGTTTTGCTACTGTTAATGAATCGTAATGTAAATATCTGTGTTTTCTGATGGTCTTAGGTGACCCTGCTAGTGGTTCTCAACCTGTTGAGAACCTGTTCACGACCCACAGGTTGAGAACCGCTAGCAGGGTCACCTAAGACCATCGGAAAACACAGATACTTACATTACGATTCATAACAGTAGCAAAACTACAGTTATGAAGTAGCAACGAAAATAATCTTATGGTTGGGGGTCACCACAACATGAGGACCTGTATTAAAAGGTCGCGGCATTAGAAAGGTTGAGAACCACTGCTTTAAGGGTATGTTTGATGGGGCAAATCAAAGTGATCTCTGTGTATGGGTCACCTGCACGTATTGGAGTTGACTGATGTATCTCAGTGGCATCATTTCTTCTCTCTCAGCGTTTTGGTAAATGTCATTCTCTCAGCGGACATTTTGAGAAGGTGTGGCTGTGTGCATGGGGAGTGAGGCAGGCCCCACTCCCAGATTTCCTGCTTTGTGAAAATGTAGTGATATTTAACAAACACTTTTGAGTATCTGTCCTAGTCTGAGCTCTGTTCTAGGCAGTAGAGATGCAGATGGAATATCAACCTTAGAGTTTAATCCTCTGGGTAGGGTCAAGAGTGACCCATGGCAAAGAGCATATGTCAGTGTGGGGATTGATGCCTTTTGAAAGTAGAGGCCCCGGTGTAACTTTTAGCATTGCCTGTGCTTCAGGATGGTCCTGCCAAGCTCCCATTACTTGGGCTTTCTTCGTTGACAAATGGAATACCAGGCATTAATTAAATGTCGCCGGCTCTTCCGGCCAGCTCAGTTTTCTGGCTGTGTCTAATTAGAATTAAGTGGTGGGAGAGGTTGGGCAGACTAAATCAAAGGAACAAAGAGAGTTCAGGCTTCCAGCTTCCAAACTGTGTCCCTGCATTTGCTGAATCAATTTCAATGAGTTGCATAAAGCTGCTTGGCTGCTTCGTGGAGCAAGACGGTTGCCTTTTCAGAGAGACTCCGCTCCTCCCGTTGATCCACGTTGACTTTGGGCCGCCTCGTGGCCCTGAGGGCCTCTGTCTCTCTGGGGCTCATGATGCAAGACGAGCAAGTGAAAAGGTGGGTTTCCAGGCTGGGACTCACAGGTGGAGGAGGAGAAGGCAATTCTGTCTGTTTTCAAGGCTGCCATGCCCTCCTCCCCCTTTTGCTGTTCGGTATCTGTTCCGAGTATTCTAACATGGTTGGTAGGAGAGTTGCCATGGTTTGTATATTCCCTCCCTCTGTTGGCAGAGCAGGAAGAATAGGCCTGAGAGACGAGGCGCTTGCTAGTTCTGCCAATAATAATTTTTTTTTTTTTTTTGCTATTTAGGAGAAACCATATGCCCTGGGGGCAGCTTTCCCCAATTGAATTAATTATTCATCAGCAACTTAAAATATTATTACTAACTTCTTGTCCCTTTGCGTTTTTGTTTCTAGTTGAATTTTTATATTTTTAGGAATGTTATTATTATTATTACTTTATTTTTAGATTACAGGTGGCCAAATGAATTTATTACATGTTCTAATTATAGTTTAGAGAGGGCTTTTGGTATTCATTTTTAATATGTTTATACTTGTGAATGATAGTGTATCTTATTAATATTAAAACAACTTTTTTTTTTTTTTTTTTTTAGTTACAAATTCTCATGGGTTCCTAAGCAAGTGTAATACCCTTGGTATTAAAGTGCTTCTGTGGGGCCTTCATCCCTGCTGATAATTACTGATGGTTGGAAATGCTGGCAAGTTAGAAATGCTCCGAGAGGCTTCTTTATTTGGCATCTGCAAATTACAAACTATCTTAGATCTGAGAAAGCTGTGAGTTGGGGCAAAGGCTTGCCAACTCTGCCCCACCACTGGGTGGCAGGATTCGGAGCATAACCTGTTAGTGAGTATCGGTCCATCTATAGTTTAGTTGTATTGTTACTAAAAAATACCTCCTGTGAAGTATTTACATCATGGCTAAAGCCTAACACTAGCTTTTGTGGCAGCCTGTGGAGAAGACATGTGCATACAATAGGACAAACTCATTAGTCCACAGAGCCAAATATCAACAGGACAACGATTGAAATTTCTCTTGAGAGCCAAATTTTTTAAACTTAAACTTCTTCTAACGCCACTTCTTCAAAATAGACTCGCCCAGGCCGTGGCATTTTGTCGAAGAGCCACCCTCAAGGGGCCAAAGAGCCGCATGTGGTTTGAGAGCTGCAGTTTGCCGACCACTGCAATAGGAGTACGAAAGAAAAAAAGTATTAGGGACTCGATGAAAATTAATAGGAACTAGACATAACCAGATAATTATAAGATAAGATGACTAATGTTGATATTGGGTAGATTCCAGATATTAGTTCAAAGAGAAAAACATATTTTGATAGCTATGCATGAAGGTTCCAAATGAACAGTACTCCAAGCAGTCACTGATATTTTAGAAACAAAAACAACAAATAAAAACTTCAAAGATTAGCTCTTTCCTATGTGAAGTCTGCCTCTAATCTGGTGTTTTTTTCCCCTTAACTGGCAGGATTGGGGGTTGGTTTTGGCATGTTCTATCTGCATGTTTTGATCAGTGAAACTTGATTATGTATGTGTCACTCACCTTTCATAAGCAGCTATTCATGTGGAAATCTGTTTACAAAAAGAGTGAACTGAAGAAAAAAAGAAGATTGGAAGGATGGTTTTTATCTGATTTAATATAATCTAACCACATTAAAACCTTAATTTGCAAAGACATTTTAAGCTGTGGGTCTCATCTGGAGAAATACGCCTGAAAGCACTCCTAAGAGAGAAATGAGCTCTTTCCTTAATTTATTGTTGTAACTTGGTTCACATATTCATTCCATCGCTTAGAGGTAATCCCCTGTTTTAATCTTCCAGCCGTGATAATCCAGGTGCCATTATACTGTGAACTTCAGGGAGAGGAGAAATTATTGCATAATACTAAGACGGTTACTCATTGTATTTCTGAAAGTATAGACTTTATGTATAGAGCTTATTTTCATTAAATCTTTAAATATCAGTGTGATTTAAATTTCTTGGAGAATCAAAATGCCACCTTTCATTACAATATAGTATTAAACTATGTAATATGTGATTTTTTAAATATTGTTTAAAATTAATTCCCAGATTATTTAGAAGGTACTGTGTATCTTGTTTTGTTTTGTGTAAAGTGTTTCGCATTTTAAATGGTAGCTTACCCAATCAATAGCATGTTATTAACTTTGCATATTTGTAATAACATGAAATTAAAACCCAGCAGTCTAATGCTTCCAAAAATGAATATATAAAGCAGTATTATTTTTTAATCATTTGTAATTTGATTCAACCTCCCAAAATGTTCTCCCTTCATTGCATTTCTTTTTTTCTCCCTTGGTTCTCTCTCAGAACCAAAGTAAAATTTATTGGAGTCAGTCCATAAATTGATCCATCTCTTTAATGAGCCAAGCAGTGGGTTATTTATAGCAACGGTGTGGTTGGAAATGCTCCTCCAGGGAGATGAGGGCGGGGCAAGAGGGAACTTGTTGGGAGGTGTGTGTGTGAGGAAGCCTTGGAGACCTGGGTTTGCAGGCACTCGCCGCACGGTAACTGCGGAGACCAATACATTCTAATCGTAGTGAGAAGCCCAGCTTCTTACTCCAGATGACCTATCCTTATAGAGGCTACAGGTGTCCACAGAAACGCTTCTCCAAGACACCGAAGCATCATCTACCGAGAAGTGCGTCTCCTCACTCCCTCTCCTCCCTTTACCCCATTCCTTGGTTTCTGTCGTCACACACCATTGAGACTGTTCTCTCCTCACTGCTCACTCCCGTGGGTACCTCTCCAGTCTTCTGTTGCTGGACCTCTCGGCAGCATTTCACGTAGGTGACCTCCTCTTCCTTTCTGAAACACTGCCTTCTCGAAACACTGCCTTCTCTTTGCTGCTGGGACGCCAGATGCCCCATTCCTCTTCCCTCCCTCCAACGCCACCTTCGCTCTTCCCACTCCTCCTGCCATTTCAGCCCAGGCAGCTCCTTGGGCTCTGCCCACGTGCTCTTCCAGCTCTCCCGGCATCATCCCGAGGCGACCCCCCCCTCAGTCTTGTGATGAAATGTCTTAAATACCAACTCAGCATGCAAGTTTCCAAAAGCCACACCGCTAACTAATTCCCACCTTCTAGCTCCAGTGTTCTGCTTGATATTTCCTCTTGGGTTCTAGTTGAATATCTCAAAGGTCAGAACAGAACTCTAGGCCCCCTATTCCTCATCCCCAATCTCTGGCAGATCTTTCCCTTTTTCATACTTGCACCACACACTTGCTCCAGCCAAAACAACAACAACAAAAAACACAAACCCTGCTTTTTTACCCGTTATGTCCAAACTAGCAACAAGGCCATCAGCAAAATGTGTCCCAGGGCTGCCCCTTCCCTCTGTCTCCACTGCCACGGTGAAGTACAAGAAGGTGTTGTCTGTCACCTTCACCTTCATCGCCTCTTACCTGGTTGCCTGCTTTTGCTTTCCACACCTTCTCAACAGTTCTTTCTCCACAGGCATTCCTTACGCAACAGATTTTTAAAAATATATTATATTTTTATTGACTTCAGAGAGGAAGAGAGAGGGAGAAAGAGGTAGTAACATCAATTATGAGAGAGAATAATTGATGGGCTGCCTCCTGCGTGCCCCCTACTAGGGATCGAGCCTGCAACCGGGGCACGTGCCCTTGATTGGAATCAAACCTGGGATTCCGTCAGCAGACTGACACTATCCACTGATCCAAACTGGCTAGGGCTACTCAATAGATTTTTTAAAAGACAAATAATATCATATCATATTCTTCCTTAAAACCCTCTATTGGCGACCCACTATATTCTGCCTAAAATCCAAACTCAACCATAAAGAACGAGGCCCACAGGGCAGATTGGAGCCGACTGAGTCTAGTTCTGGGAGACCCCTGAGGAGCTGACCATTTCTACCTAAGGAGGGGGTAAGGCAAGGACACTCCCAATAAAGTGGGGTGGAACAAAAAAAAATGAGCTTTTTGAGGTTTGTTCTTTGTAAAACCCTCCCAACTTTAGATCAGCCCATCATTTGACCAACAGGCCTTCTAGGTTGTTCTCTAGACTGAGGTTCCTCATTGGGGGTCCATGGCTGTGTACATCCTGAAACTCTGACATTGTTTGCAACATTGTGTGTGTGTACTATTGTGTGTTAGTGTTCTCACAAACATTATTTTTCCTGGGGAGAGAATCCATGAATATATGCATATAAGTTCTTTGGCTAATCGCCCCCCCCCCCCCCCCGCCCCCTTCCCTTCCCTCTGAAAATCATCAATCTGTCCCATGCTTCCCTGTCTCTGGATCTGTTTTGTCTGCCATCATCTTCTCCGAGAGGTCTATAGCTGCCACTACAAATAGCTTATTTAAATACTGTGACTTGGTTTTAGTTTTAAAAGTCATTACGGGCCCAGCCAGTGTGACTCAGTTGTTGAGTGTCAACCTATGGACCACGAGGTCCCAACTCGATTCACAGTCAGAGCACATGCCTGGGTTGCTGGCTCGACTGCGTACAGTCACGTTTGCAGTAGGGGGTGTGCAGGAGGCAACCAATCAATGATTCTCTCTCAGCATTGATGTTTCTATGTCTCTCTCTCTCTCCCTTCCTCTCTGAAATAAAATAAATAAATATATATATATATATATATATATATATATATATGTATTTTTTTAAAAAAGTCATTGTATTTTTTGCATATGTTCAAATTGTATAACATTTAAAAAATAAATTCAAAATTATAACAACCATTTAACATAGATATTCATATTTTTAAGCATGTATGTATACAATGATGATATATGTCACTGTGAGATAATTATTCCCATTTTCATCAGGTGTTAAAAAAAAGAATTAAGATATATCATAGTATTTCATCTGTAAGTAATACTAATGGCAAAAATCATGCCTGATTTGAACCACTTTGTTTAAGTTATTTAACTGTGACACAAATTATTTGGAATTGAATTTTGCTAAGTAATATTTTCATAGCAGAATTTGAAGAATTAATTTAAACTCTTCCTTAGATTTAGAGATTCAGCATTTCTAATTGGATTGGGCAGACAAGGCCAATTTTACAATATCTAAATAGTAAGATGATTTCAACAACAAAAAAACCCACTCTGTTTTGTTTATAGCTTTGGTGTCATGCTCTGTCTTGCATATTTTGCTTGTTCATATTGCGTATTTTCAATAAACTTGGAAATTAGAATTAGTTATTTCTATCCTTAAAAAATCAGAAATTGTCCCCTGAGGAATGACTAGAGGCAAAGACTGCTACATAATTTGTTCAGTCCAGTTCAGTGCAAAACTAAATTGTGGGGTTTGACAAGAATGAAATATAGATTCAAGTGCAAGCTACAAAATATAAATTGTACAATTTTGGTGAGTCTGTATAACTGTTTATTTGCCCTTTTTTTTAAAAAAAAACTTTATTGTTGAAAGTATTACAGATGTTCCCCCCCCCCCATTATTCCTTCTCTTCCTGGCCCCTGACTGCCCCCCACCCAGGCCCATGACACTGTTGTCTGTGTCCATGGGTTATGAATATATGCATATAAGTTCTTTGGTTAATCTCTTCCAATCCCTAGCCCCCTTCTCCCCTTCCCTCTGAAATTCGTCAGTCTGTTCCATGTCTCTGGATCTATTTTGTTTTTCCTTTTATTAGGGACTAGAGGCCCGGTGCATGAAATTCGTGCACGGAGGGGGGGTTGTCCCTCAGCCCAGCCTGTACCCTCTCCAATCTGGGACCCCTCGAGGGATGTCCGACTGCCCGTTTAGGCCCAATCCCACCGGGCATCGGACATCCCTCTCACAATCCAGGACTGCTGGCTCCCAACTGCTTGCCTGCCTGCCTTCCTGATTGCCCCTAACCGCTTCTGCCTGCCAGCCTGATCACCCCCTAACCACTCCGCTGCCAGCCTGTTTGCCCCCAACTTCCCTCCTCTGCCGGCCTGGTCACTCCTAACTGCCCTCTCCTGCAGGGTTGATCACCTCCAACTGCCCTCCCTTGCAGGCCTGGTCCCTCTCAACTGCCCTCCCTTGCAGGCCTGGTCCTTCTCAACTGCCCTCCCTTGCAGGCCAGGTGCTTCCCAACTGCCCTCTCCTGCTGGCCATCTTGTGGTGGCCATCTTGTGTCCACATGGGGGCAGGATCTTTGACCACATGGGGGCAGCTATATTGTGTGTTGCAGTGATGATCAATTTGCATATTACTCTTTTATTAGATAGGATAGAGGCCTGGTACAGGGGTGGGGGCCAGCTGGTTTGCCCTGAAGGGTGTCCCTGACCAGGGTGGGGTTCCCTTGGGGCGTGGGGTGGCCTGAGCGAGGGGCCTGTGGTGGTTTGCAGGCTGGCCACGCCCCCTGGCAACCCAAGCGGAGGCCCAGGTATCTGGAATTTATTTTCCTTCTACAATTGAAACTTTGTAGCCTGGGGCGGAGCCAAGCCTGGGGCTCCCTCCAAGGCCGGCAGCCATTTCTGTTGGGGTTATAATTGAAACTTTGTAGCTTTAAGCGGGTGGGCCCGGCCAGGGTGTGCGGAAAGCTTTGCTTCCCCTGTTGCCGGCAGCAGCCCTGGCCTGCTCTCTCAAGCTCCATTCTGTCGCCATTTCTGTTTGAATTTGTTTACCTTCAATAATTGAAATTTTGTAGCCTGAGTGGAGGCTTAGGCCTGGCAAGGGCAGGTGGAAAGCTTGGCTTCCTCTGTTACCTAGGAAACCTTGCTCTCTCTGGCTGTAGCCATCTTGGTTGGGTTAATTTGCATACTCGCTCTGATTGGATGGTGGGCGTGTTTGTGGGCGTGGCTTGTGGGTATGTCGGAGGTATGGTCAATTTGCATATTTGTCTATTATTAGGTAGGATGAAGCTGAGGAGAGAAAGGTGATGGAATCTTGGTTGCTGTGGGATTCCTTTGGGGTCTGTGTTTAGGGCCTGGTTGCTGAGAGGGTCAGTATATGTTACCCACTCTGCAGCACTGTCTGGTGGGACTTTCTGCGATGATGGGAATGTTCCGTATCTGTGTTATTATATTCAGCACATATTCAGGACGTTGCTTCCAGCAACATGCACACTTGCAGTGTAGCTGGTGTGACTGAGGACCTGAATTTTAAATCTTTATCTAATTTTAATTAATTAAAATTGAAATAGCCACCCATGGCCAGTGGTTACCACATTGGACAAAGCAAACTCAAGCCCTGTTGTCTGAGTCCAGCTAGACGTTACTTAATCATTCCTGATGTCCTTTTGGCATTTTAGATGGACCCCCGAGCTCTTCAACGTCTCTCCCCTCATGCCAGCCTGATCTGGGAGGTGGGTTGGACATGTCTTCTGCAATATTGTTGAGGAAACACTGTCACGTTTCCATGATTTGCCTGAGTTTCTAGGAATAGAACTGAATTTTCAGAGAGCAAGTTCCAGAATGTATTGAAAATTTTAAATAAGTTATTATGTATGCATAAAGGCTTTTGTTGTGAATCATTACTGTAATTATTAATAATAACAGCTGCCCTTTCTCACATGCTTCTATGGTACAAGGTGTTGTGCTGTGTTATGTCATTACTTTCCATCCCAGCCTTCTGGGGGTGTTAGATCCCGACCCAAAGAGTCCTGGGATCTTGCCCGCTATCAGTGGCAGAGCTGGGTGTCTGCATTCCTGCAGGTGGCCCCCAGTCCCCATTCCCCCTCGCTTGTCACAGGGTGCAGCCTGCTGTGAGGAGGGGTGTGCTCCATCCTCCTTGCTGCCCTACCTCTGTGGGGCACATTCAGCTTCTCTCCTGTCTAGTGGGAGAGACTCTGCTTCCCTCCCCTGCAGCCCACACTGTTCAGGGCCTCCCCGGAGTGTTCTCTGTTGCTCTGGTGGGTCTCCCCAGCCCTGTGTTTCTTTATGGAATTGTGCCTTCCTGTGTTGCTCAGTTCTGCTGTTAGTGGCAGGGCAGTGTTGATGTGCTTTTACCTGGCGTTAAGGAGAAGCACATCTCTCCAGATTAATGCAGCTCTGGGCCAGCACACACACAGCCAGAGAGCTGGTGGGTCAGCAGTAGCCATTGCACTCTCCGGGGCTGGCTGCGGACTGGTGTTACTGGGCTGTATTTGAAAGGTGGCGGAGAGGCCTAAGAGACAGAGTTGGGATGAGGGCTGGGTATCTATAAGGAAAGTTATATGCAGTCATCCTCAGCGTTGTTTTTTTTTTTTTAAAATAGATTTTATTGATTTTTTTACCGAGAGGAAGAGAGAGGGATAGAGTTAGAAACATCGATGAGAAACATTGATCAGCTGCCTCCTGCACACCTCCTACTGGGGATGTGCCCACAACCAAGGTACATGCTCTTGACCAGAATCGAACCTGGGACCTTTCAGTCTGTAGGCTGACGCTCTATCCACTGAGCCAAACTGGTTAGGGCATCCTCAGTGTTTTTATATACCCTCCTTGCCTTAGGGATATATCACACATGCCTATTATCTAGCTTGAGGCTGTTTAAAAGATTCCCCTAGCCATACCAACCCTAAGGAGACAGGCACTCTCAATGATTTGATTTAGTTCCTCTGCCTTTTGGAGAGTTCGGTGTTTTTAATAATCTGATTAATGCAAACTGAAAGTGTAACTGCCTTTTCCTTTCTGCTTATACCATTTCAAAGGATTCCAAGCAACGACCATGCCCAGAGCTGGGCCCTTACAAACTACTGGTGGCAGGTGCCCTGGCCTTATGTACCAACTGGCCTTACGATGTTTATGCCCCTGCATCCAGTAATCAAAGTCATAGAAATGTATCCTAAGACAAATATATAAGAACTGGGGAAAACTTACATTTAAAATGTTAATTTCCACATTACTTATAACAGGAAGTACTGGATGGCAGTGGAGCCCCTGAAAACAGGTACCAATATGCCTGGCTGCCTTCTTCACTCTCATCTAACATCTTGGCTCCCAAGTAGTCCCACCTTTCTCATCATTGAGGGTCTCTTTCCAGAGACGGCCATTATGTCATTGGTCTGGAGCTTATATTTTATAGGTAAGGGAAATGTTACATAGAAAAGTAAAAATAGTTCCTTAAAACTGTTTTTTTTTTTTTCTTCTGCAAGCCAGCACACAGCACAGGAACGTTGTTGCTGGCAGTGGAATTGACCCAAGTGGTAGCAGGCTTCCCGGTCTCCTGTCTCCAGTGCCCTTGATCCTCCTGGTGAGATCTATTGAGGTGCCAGCCACACAAAAATCAAATTGCACCCCTTGAGGGCGACAGGTGAGGCACCAGGCCTTTGGTGAGGTCAGCCTCTGAGCTGCAGGGACTGGAATAAATTAAATAGGCTGCGTTTGATTTCGTTCTTGGAAACCTGTACTCCCTGTTCTGCAGATGCAGTCGTGACTCTGAACTCCACGGAACAGCGAGGAAGAGGGAAGCAATGCTCATGGGGAATGAGAAGGGTCAGGCTGAATTCTCCGAAACAGAAATGGGCCAGGTTGCGATTTAGCATCCGCACTAGATAGCTCCCAGCTTGTCTAGGTGTGTTAGCATTGTACAGTGGGCACCTTACTGGAGCGCTGCTTTGACAACCAGGGGCATTTGCTGAGTGGAGATGGAGCAGGTGAGGCTTTTACCCTCCCTGTTTTTTGACCTGTTTTGCCTCCCAGGGAAATGCTGACTTAGAGCCACCACCCAGGGTGGCAAAGATTTCCTTTAGCAGCTGGTTGGGCCTAATTAGACTCTCCCTTTAAATTTCACGCATTAAAAACAAAGAAGCAAGAAAAACAAATCATGCTACCTTCCCAAAGATAGGCCATCTTCCGCTGGGTGGAACTGTAAAGTTAACAGTATTGAGAGTGCAGCCCCAGTGGAATGGTGAGAACCTCCAAATGTGGTGGCTCCTTGGTCCGTATCCCACCATATTTGTGGGATCATGTCATCACATAGTCACTTTTCAGTTATCAAATGTTTATTAAGGATCTATTTTGTTCTGATTGCTCTGCTAGGTAGTGAGATTCAAGGATGAATAAGATGTAATCCTTGCCCCAAGGATATCATAGTCCGTATGGGGAGACTAAGAAATAAACAGACACTTGGAAGCGGCAGGGGCACTGGGGAGAGCCACCTGCCTGGCCTGCGGGATTAGGGAGGCCTTGTGCAGCGGCAAGGAGCGAGGGGTGATAAGGATGTACAGGCAGAGAAAGTTGCAAGTAGTCACCAGAGAGCGTGGTGGGGTTTGAGGGTTTGGGAGCTGAGTTTTGTCCCCGTGCAAATAGAAGTCTACTGCTGGCTGGGGGCCTGCCTGGATTTGGAGATTTTTCTATGAGTAAATTTTATCAGGGGTCTGGACCTTGTGACAGGTGGATTTGTGTGTAATTATTTAGTCACCCCTGGTAAGCTCAAGGACAGAATGTGATAGACTTGGGTCATCTCGCATGCATAGCGTGGAAAGGAGTCCAGCCACACTCCCTCCTCAGCAGGGACAGGGATAGCCCTCTAGCCTGGGACAGGCCTTCTTAGCTGCTTCACAATTGGGGGAGCACCTGGACTGTGGTTATTCAGTCCATCCTTGCAGTGACCTTCAAAGGCAGAACTAATAGCCAGTCCAGGTCACAGAGGTGAAACATGGTCAGTTGGGTCCAGGACTTCTATGGAGTTTCAGCTATGATGCTGCAACCCCCGTCAGCGCCCTCCAGCTCTGAGCATCTTGGCCTCAGGTGTTGTGGGGCCTCCCAGGCACCTGAGCCCCACCTTACCACCTTCGGCTCAGGATGCCCTTGTCCTCAGCCTGCCACCTTTCTTCCGCTCCCTCTTCTCCCAGGCCCTCAGGCTGCGGCTTCCTCTCCCCTGCCTTTCCGAAGGTTTTCGCTTCTGCGTGGTGGTCTGCTCCGTGTAGGCAGAGAGCTGCTGCCCTCTGCAGTGGTTTGGGCACGTCCCTCCACGTGGCCCGCCACAGAGCCCTCCCACTGTCTGTCCCTTGGGGTCTCCCTCTGCGTTGTCTGCCCTCGTTTCCCCAGGCCTGAAGTGAAGACTGCTTTCTCCTGGTTCTGGGGTTCTCAGAACCTGCAAGGGGAGCTTATCCCAGAATCTCCCGGAGGCCTTTGATTTCTTACCTCTAAGTGGTGGATGTGAAAATCGATTGGGATAACGTTTGCAACAGTTCTGCGTTGAGCCGACTGCATCTGGGGTGTCAACAAATGGCAAGCTTCTCCTCATCCCATACTAAGCAAGCCTCCCTGTCATGTACTGCCACAGGCTTTTCCCGCCCACCCTGCTGGTCCATAACACTCCCCAGGTTCCTCCCTTCTAAAAGACCCCTGTCAGCAACAGTGCAATCCATGTGCAATTGAATTAGCAGATTTGAAAAGTGTGATATCAGAGTTTTTAAAGCCCTAGTTGATTTGGTTCAGTGGAGAGAGTGTCAGCCTGCAGACTGAAGGGTCCCAGGTTCGATTTTGGTCAAGGGCACATACCTTGCTTACAGGCTCAATCCCTGGCCCTGGTCGGGCGCATGCAGGAGGCTACCAATTGATGCGTCTCTCTCATCACTGATGTTTCTATCTATCCCTCTCCCCATCCTTTCCTCTCTGAAATGAATAAAAATATATGTAAAGGAAGTTTTTAAAGTGTCACTTTATGCACAAACTTGAAAATAATTTGACCCTCCCAATTTTTTCTTACAAATGGCATGATTTCAAAGCCAGGTGGCTGGCTTATAAACTGTGCTCCCTCTTTAACTGGTAAACAGAAATATCTCATAATTTGTCCATATTCTATGAATCCTTTTGTTGCTTGCCTGCACTGAGGTCTCCAAGACATTTTGGTAAGCACAGTGCTATTATTTTAACAATCACTGCTATTGTCATTGGGAGCCTCTTTTATACCCTGTAGGGGTATAAATGTCAATCAAGTGTTCATTAAGGGGCATTGTTAGTCCTGGAAATTGCACCCAAATGTCTGTTTATACGTTTGATCCAGGAGATAGGCTTGATAAAAACTACGAAAGAAGCCAGACCACCATCATAATATGCTACAAAGGGCAAGCAGTCCATGGAATATTAGGGCCAATGCCGAGAAAATAAAAAAAACAATTATAAAATAAAATATGTGGGAGTGCTTTCGGATTTACGTGCTTCTGGAATTCAGCCCCCTTTCTTTGTCTTTATCCCTACGTCTGGAAATGCACCTGTTTTAAATTGTCTGCCTCCTTCAGAAACACCATCCTTTGCTTAAAATACAATTGTCCTGCAAGCTCAAAGATGTCATCCACCATGTAAAAGAGGATTCTAACTTTTTATTGCTAAGTCCCTGGCCCATCAGTAAATAACTTCCTGCTGATTAAAGAGGAGAAGGCACTGCAGGTAGGGCCAAGGTGGAGGTCCCACCTGGGTGTTTTAGAGCTAAACAGTAGATGCTGTGTGACACGGGTCATCTCCTGAAAGTGCCAGACAGGATGCCCTGGTAGTTCTCACTGGAATGTTTTAATTCACGTGTTTCCCCAAATGTGCCATGAACACCATTGTTGGTATGCAGGATGACTTTAAATGAATACAGAAATAAACTGTTTTTATGTTAATAGCTCTGCCTTTAATTTTAATATTGTCTTAAAGCATAGCCAGTGTATCATGCTGATGATATGAAATTTCCTTTTTTAAAATAAAATTATTTAAATGAACAAAATGGGCCTATTTAAAGAAACATTTTGAGCCGTTAATACCACAGGTGGCACTGGCTCTAGAAGAGATCATGAAAGTATTATGCAAACGATGAAATGTTGGAAAATGTTGGTTTTAGCTCATTTAGGTAAATATAGGCGTTGTGTTGATGGAAATCCTGGCAAGCACGTATTGTTCTTTTGGGGCAATATGTCGCATAATTGGATGTAGTGCTATTTTATATGCCAGCTAAATTCAGAAGCTAAAACAACCATATCTATTAAATGCTATTTTATTTGATTAATAAAAATGCTAGACTGTTTTAGGATTGAATAAATATAAAATGCTAATTGGATATAAAATTCTTATTTATGTGATTATGGGCATTGCCGTAAAACTGTAAGACACTTATTACTGTTTAATATTGCTTTAATTAGAAATGCTCTTCCAAAAGTTAGAAGACAATAAGCTTCTTACCAGACGCTTCCCGAGGAGCCAAAGTGATGTCGCAATAAGATCAGAAGTCAACAGGGAGATTTCCTTTATCCCACGAAGGCGTAGGGTGATGTTAAGTTGCACTTTTGAAGGCCAGGGTTTAAATAGGCTGCCAGCAAGTTGTTGAATTCAATTTGGTATTTATTGAATGCCCACTCTGTACCATGCTCCGTGAGGTCCCTGCGGGGGTTGTGATGTGTACACGAGCCAGGATTGTTTCAGGAGCAAACAATAGAAAACCTGACTCAAACACACAGACGAAGAATTGATAGGTTTACCCAGGGAGAAGCGTAGGTGTGGGCTTCAGCGATGGCTGAATCCAGGTGCCCAAGCAGCACTGTCAGGACAGCCTCCTGCATCTCTCAGCTCTGCTTCTTTACGCTCCCAGGGCCTCTGCACGTGGTAGCCCCTCAATTTGTGAGAACTTGAGGCCAACGCCTACTTGGTTTCGGGTCTAATAAAAAGAGAGCTTTATCTTTATACTCTAATAGCTTTGACATGAGTCTCAGAATGGAGACTCATGGGCCAGGCCTACTTGCTTGGTTCTGTTTCCTGGGGTGAGGGTGGGATCACTTATGTGGACCGAGGGGAGAGGTCAAGTGTTTCTGGTACCAGCAACCAGAAGAATGGTAACGGACAAGAAGTGTTCTGTCTTCAAGGGGCTCTCTGGCAACTGGGGACAAGGCGCACTTGCGTGAAACTTTTAACTGGGCAAGAATGGAGAAGGTGTTTCAGGAAGGTGGTCACGATGCACAAAGGCATGGAGGAGTGAGTGGGGGTGGGGCATCCCGTAAACTAAGGATCAGGGATTGCTGGTGCAGTGATTCTCGAGGATGGAAAAGTGTGAAATGTGATCCTGTCACAGTCTTCTGGGAACTGAAAGATTGTATCCTGCCATTGGACACCCCCTACTCTTACCCTCGGAGAGCTGGTGGGAGTGGGGAGCGGTGGGCAGGGAGCCTGTGGAGGCTCAGAGTCTGCCTGTACAGCTCAGTCTGCTCAGAGCTGAGGCTCTCCGGCAGCACTGCTGGCCTCTGTGCTGTTTTCCCTGGAGGCAAAAGGAAGAGCCTCAGCCAACAAGTACTCAATCCAGCAAGCACTTGCTGAGCACCTACCACGTCTCAGGCTCATCCATCAAAGCAGAGCTTTGCTGCCCCTTATTTGCTGCATCGCCAAATACTGATGGAGCTCCCCCTGGTTCCCCAGGGCTCTGTAGGTTTGTACAATGAAAAGTGTGAGTGTGGACGTCAGCTACGGCTACCAGGAGAGAGTGGGCCAAGAGGAACAGGGGATGTGCCCTCAAGGAGAAAGGAGGAGAAAGGATGCACAGGGGGCTGCCAGGGGCTCGGGAGACGTGAGGGACTTCTGGGGAGTACAGAGCTGGAGAGTTGGTGGTGATGTCTGCCCTCCTCCATACCTCCTTGTCTCCTACGTTTCTCTTCTCTCTTCCTCCACTTCCCTGGGGGATCCCAGGCTCCACTCGAGAGAGGATGTTCAGAGGCACCTCAGCGTCCATCAGGACCCGAGACCACATGTGGTCAGGCAAAGGCCTTTGTTTCTCCTCCCCTGTTGCCCCAGGTGCTCTCTCTTATGCACCCTTTGAAGTCTTCTCTTTTGTATCCTATTGGGATGAACAGGGCGAGAATACTTTTATGTTCTCTTCTTGCAGTCCTGCCTTTCTTCCCAAGCCCATTTTCAATCCCCCCTATAAGAGAGGAGGGCTTGCAGCCACCGTAGAAAACAGTATGGAATTATCTCAAAAAATTAAAAAATGGAATTTCCATTTGACCCAGTGATCCCACTTCTAGGAATATACCCTAAGAATCCTAGAACACCAGTCAGAAAGAATATATGCACCCCTATGTTCATAGCAGTGCTATTTACAATAGCTAAGGTCTGGAAACAGCCCAAGTAGGCATCAGTAGATGAGTGGATAAAAAAGCGGTGGTACATTTACACCATGTGAGATGATGCAGCTGTAAAATAGAAGAATCTCTTACCCTTTGAGACAGCATGGCGGGACCTGGAGAGTATTATGCTAAGCGAAATAAGCCAGTCAGAGAAAGACAAGTATCACATGATCTCACTTACATGTGGAATCTAGTGAGCAAAATAAACTGATGAACAAAATAGATTCAGAGATGCTGAAGCATGGAACAGACTGACAAATCTCAGAGGGAATGGGGAGGGTAGGAAGAGATTAATCAAAGAACTTACATGTATACATGCATAACCCATGCACACAGACAGTGGGTGTGGTGAAGACCTTGGCGGGGGTGGGGTGGGAGCGCAGAAGCAGGGTGGAGGAAGTCAGTGGGGGAAAAAGAGCAGACATCTGTAATACTTTCAGCAATAAAGATAAATTACAAAAAAAAAAAAAAAGGAGAGCTGATAGATCAGCACCTGAGATTTTAATTGGACCATGGTTCCTGGTGTGTGTGTGATGAAAGTTTGGGAGACCTGCTTTCTCTCTCTCTTATGCTCTCATAGGAAGATCTAGCCTCATCTTTCCTCTTTTCCCAAGAACTCCTCTTGGTGGGTAATTTATGCTGAACCCTTCTTGCAGGCCTGGTGTCTCTCTTTATCTTTCTCCTTCTGCCTGCAGAGGTTCTGGAACACACTAATGTCATGTGTCTCTTGATCCATGTGGTCTGTGCCTCATGTTCCAACCTCTGTACTGGGGGACTCAGGGCGGGGGGCTGTGTTTCCCATTACCACTGCTTCCTGCTCTGGAATCTGCAAGGAGGGATGAGCTATGCAGTGCCCAACTAATTCTTAATCTGCTGATAATGAGCAAATGGGCACCAGAACCTCATCTTAACCCTCAACATGCCCTCTCCTGAGGGCATTTTGCCCAAAAAGTCTGTCCCCACCTCTCCCCCCCCCCAAAAAAGAAACTCAAACTGTGTCTGGGTCTTACCGAGTGTTGGTCTCATTCATTGATTATCACGAATGCCCCCAACGGTGGACATACATGGGCTTTGTGGGAAGCACATCTTGGTCTAAATTCTGACTTTGCCATGAAATAGTTGTGTGATTCGGGGCCAATTTTAGCCTCAGTTTTCTCATTCATCTACTGGGAATAAAAATGCTGATCTGGTGGGGTCCAGAGAAATCAACACGAGTGTTCGTCAGGTGAATGGTGCATAGCAGGCTGCTGCACAGATGCACATTGTGACAGGTACAGCCCCATTACTTGCTGTAGCCCAACCCACAGGACCTGCTGTGGGATCTTCACAGTAACCTAGGGAAGGTCTCCAGGGCAGCACTGACTTAGCCTCGCTGAGTGCCCAGGGATGCTGGCTTTCTCCGCCGGTCCTCACTCTCAGAGGTCTTCAGGCTGACCTTGTACTTTTCTGCTGTGAAGGAACTAGTCCAACTCTTGGATTTGAGCATTGTGTCTTCCTGGACTGAAGTGCATTTGGTGATGTTGACAGAAATGTCAACTTGCCTACGTCCAGTCCCATCTTAGAGTTGGCTTAGCACTTGCCAGTGACCTTTCCTGTGTGTCTACAGCATTGCATACTGTTGTCAGACTTTCACATCCATGTCGCTTGATCCTTACACAACCTCGGTGGGGATTGTACCCATCTGGCAGGTGAGGAAGCTGAGACAGATGCCTTACTGTAGATCTCCTATAGTAGGAGCCCCCACATTCTGCCTCTATTATTCCCACATGGAGGTGATTTTTGTGAGGTTTTAATGCTTTCACTATTCTGACCTGGTTGAAATCCTGGGTTGCAAGCTAAACCTTCCGAATGTGCAGTGCCCTGGAGCGGACTGCTTCCCTTTGCCCCCGCCCCCCCCCCCTTGAGAGCTTCCTATCCAAGTCTCTGCTTCTATCCCATGCTTGCATAACACTTACCACCAGGTGCATCCTTCCCAGGTGTACCCTCTATTGCTTACCTGGGCCTCTTGGATGGGAGAAATTGATTAGGAAACCAACAGCGTTTAGTGGGAATATACTATGCCCCCATGCACTGGTAGGCAATGAAGGTGCTGTAAAGAATTAAGAGAGGTTTCCCTGGGCACTAGGGAGTCTCCAAAGATGGTTCCCTCCTTCTGACTTATTTCCTTCCTTCCCTCCATTAGAATCCTAATGTTCTTCCAAAATGACTCAGGTCTCGGGCTCAAAAGACTTTGGCTTTGAACCAAAAAACCCCATGCGTTGCTGGTGTCCTGGCCTCCACCTGTCTGACATTTGCTGGGGGCCTGTTTCCGAGCTGTGGCTCTGCCTTTGAGGGGCTGGGGGCACATTTGGAAAGTTAAAGGCTGGTGATATCAGCCCTGCCCCTGGGACTCCCCTGGCATCCATCTGTCCAGGCCAAGGTCCTGCTTGCCGAGAGCATCCAAGGATGCGTTAGAGGAATCACATTTCCTTCCTGAGCTCCGAGCATCAAATTTTCCCTCAGGGACCCCGAATAACCCAGTCACCCATGAACAGAGATATTTCTTTGGGAAATTGGTTTTCATTTCCAGCCTCCACACCTCACAGCATAGCATATATCCCACACGTCAAGTTAAATATGCTGTTGTCTCTCCCGATTTTCTCTTCCTCTCGGGGACCAAGCAGGCAGGGGCTTGTGCTCAGGGCTCTGTCAACCAGGGAGCCACAGGGAAGTTTTATGGACTTTGCTTCCTACTCCATCAGCTGACCTCTCTCCTTGCTCTTGCCTGCGATCCCTTGAATTTTTCTCTGGATTGCTTGCACTGGGCATCCTGAGTGAGCTTCTGTATACAGAACTTACCCACTTTTCCACATACTTCATTTCAAGTGACTAAGGGAGAGCTGCGTGGAGAAGGAGCTTGAAATCCCAGGAGGTCTATTACTGATGTCTACCATGGTCGTGACAAGTCATAAGGTTGTGGCTGCATATCTATCTGCCCTCCGTGTTCAGGTGTAAAGGGGAATCGGGAACCTTCTGGCTGCAGGTTTCCAGTCTGCAGCAACGTGTATGGTAGTAGGTACTTTCAAAAAATGTATTTTTTTTTATTGATTTCAGAGAGGAAGGGAAAGGAAGAGAGAGAGAAGTATCAATGATGAGAGAGAATCATTGATTGGCTGCCCCCTGCACGCCCTCTACTGGGGATTGAGCCCGCAACCTAGGCATGTGCCCTGACCAAGAATCAAACTGTGACCTCCTGGTTCATAGGTCACCACTCAACCTCTGAACCATGCCAACTGGGCTGTAGGTACTTTTTATAGGTGCATTTATAGATGGTGTTTTGGTAATTGCCAGTATTCCATTGCATCTGTATCCCTGATTTTTTACTTTGAACCTAGGTCTGCAAAATTGGGTTAATCCTAGTTCTTTTCACGGCACACTACTATCATTGGTTCTCTTTTATTTGTTAAAATGTAATGAACACTTGTGAACCCACAACTCAACCCCAAAATTGTATATTACCGGTAACTTACATCTCCCGTCCTACTATGTGCCTCCCTTTCTCCACAGAGGTGACCATGATTCCGAAGGTTGTGATTATTATTCCCGTATGTATTTTTAAAAAGTTTTAAAATAACATGTGATACCTAAACCTTAGTTGTTTAGTCTTACTTATATTGAACTTCTTAAAAAAATGTATCTTACTGGATATTGTTTTCTAGGCCTTTCCCCTGCCAGTCACCTTTAAGAGGTTAATGTGTATATCTGTATAATATTCCAGTATGTGACATATCCACACTTTATTTGTCCCTTACACTATTGATGGGCCTTTGGGTAGGTGACCATTTAAATTTACAAGATGATGCCAAATTGCTTTTCAAAATACTTGTATCATTTTACACTCCTACTGGCAATACGTAAAATATCCACATTATACTGCATTCTCTCGAACATGGAATATTCTCAGACTTCTTATTTTTCCAGTTGAATGAAATCTCATGATCTTGATTTTCCAATTTCTTGATGGCCACTAAGGCTTAGCATTTCCTCATACGTTTTGGCCATAATAGTTTTTTGCTTCTGTGAAAATGCCTGATAATGTCTATTGGTCATTTTTCTACTGGGTTGTTTGTATTTTTCTAATTTTTTATAGGTGGTTTTCATAGATTCTTGACATTAATCCTTTGTTGGTCATCTATTCCACAGATAGCTTCTTCAGTAGTTTGACCTTTCTCTTTCCTTGAGTCAGTTTTCAAATTTTGTTGAAATCAAATGTATCATTTTTTTTCCTTTTGTTGCTAGAAATTTCTGTATCTTGTTTAAGAAATCTTTCTATCCCAACATCAGAAAGATACACACACACACACACACACACACACACACACAGTTGATTTTTGTGAATGATGAGTTAGAAATCTAATTTCAGTCTTTACATATGGAGAACCATATTTCCTAGTCCATGGATTGAATTATCCCTCTTTTCCCCTCGGGTGAGCATGCTGTCTTTTTTGTACATTAAAGGTCTGTATATGTGAGGATCTCTTCCTAGGGTCTCTATTCTGGTTTGTTGGTCACTTTTTCTAGTCCTGTGCCAGCACCATTCTGTCCTAATCATTCCACATCTGTATTTGGTCTTTGCATCTGGTAAAGTTAAGTTCTCCCACTGTATTCTTCTGTAGAAGTGGTGTGGCTGTACTTTGTCTGTTTCTCTTTAATATCCATTTTGGCTCAATGTGTCAAGTCCCTGGAAAAAGCTTGTTTTTTGTTTTGAATGGAGTTGGATCAAATTTATAGGTCAATTTTGGGAACACTGACATTTCTTTAATTATTAAAACCTACTTTTCATGAATGTGGTATATCACTTTATGAGGGAGAGATTTTGGTGTTCATAGTTTTCTTAGGACCCTGGAATTACAGGGCATATGTTTAAAAGATACTGCCACCTCCTTCTCCTTTCCAGTCAGAGGTTTGGACATCTCATATTAGAAATAACAGTTAATAGGCATCTAGTCTGGTCAGAAAGTTTTCTCTCCTACTCCTAGGGGCATTGTGAGACTTTAGATGAAACTATGTCTGGTGTAGTGTCTGGTCCAGGGTGATGCCTCAGTGATCAGAATAGGACATGATATAGAGAAATGAGCCTCTCTGAGCTTAGGAATCGGACAGACCTGGCTTTGCATCCTCGCACCTACCAACCAGGAGGCCTGGAGCAGGGATTGCCCATCTCTTAACCTTAGTTTCCTTTATTAAATTGGGGATAATAGTGTTTAGATAGACCACAGGGCTTCTGGGAAGGTTCTGTCAAGTGTGCCTTTGAGTGTTTGTTGCTTGATACAAGGAAGGAGCTCAGTAAAGAGAGGTTATCTTCCTTGAATCGAAGCTGGACAAGGACATGGACCATCTCCCTTCAGCTTCAGGAACTGCCTGGGCCCTTCTCGTCAGGGTCTTGATGCTGCCCTGGCCCGGCCCACAGTGGTCTCAGAAGCTGGCAGCCCCATGGCTTCGGCTGGTTTTCTGGCTTACAGTCTAGTCACACACCTATCCAAGATCTAAATAGGTTTCTAAAAACCTTGGGGCCACGTTTAAAATGAGATTACCTCTGATGGGAAGAGCAGGAGCTTCGACTCTGCTTTCCTTTTCTGCCTGAATCTTGTGATTATTGTTTGTTTGGAATCCTCTAATGAGCACATTATGTTTACCTGGACCCACAGGCTGGCCTGCTGGGGCAGACAGCTGGCTGCTGTGAGAGCCCTGGGGAGAGGCCTGCCTCCAGGCCTCAGCCATTTGGGGCAGTGTCTTTGGTGATGGTCTGGGGTGCCTTGAAGTTTTCTGCTCTTTAAGGAAGAATCCGAGCCTTGGTTGAGGCCTCTGAGGTCAGAGGAGGGCAGCTGTCCTGGGAGCCTCAGATTGACCTCAGAGGTGGGACCTACTGAGATAATGTTTCTGATACATCCCAGTTAGCTCTTATGCTCCAGCTGACTCCCCTAAACCAAGTGGGAGACCAGACACATTTGTTATTTATGTAACTTCCATTAAATTACATGAGAATATGTGGCAAAAGAAGCAGATATTCCTCTGTTTCATTCTCTGTGCAAATTATATGTAGGGGACATTTTAAATCCCAGCTCTTTTTCTGAGATCTCTGTTTTCGCACAACTGAAAGGTAAGAGGCTGCATGTCCAATGAGTGTTGACAATGCACTGCTCAGTGTGATGAGCACTTTATATAATCTTTTCCTTTAAGCTTCACAGCAGCGCTGCGGGGGTAGTGATGGCTAACAACATAAGTACATTATAGATGAGGGACTGAGCCCCAGATGTCACTGTTTTGATTCAGTCAGACCAAGTATAAAAGACTCTGAACATACAGTGGCACTCAGCAGATATTACCCTTCCCTAGGGTCATATTTAAGAGCTGAGGAAGGACCTCATTAACTGGTTGGTCTGTAGGAAGACATTTAGCTAGCACTTATCTTAGAAAGTTGTTGTGATAAATGAGTTAAATGTCAGTTGTTGAGACCAGTGCCTGGCACATAGTATGCACTCATTAAATATTAGTAATTAGTGAAGGAATATACACTAAGTCCCAATAGTCAATAATTGATATTATTCAGGAATAATATCACTGAAGATTAGAATTATTACCTCATTTTATCCATGTCCTGTCCTGTAAAATGGGGGTTGCCCAAATGGGGAAGGCCAGATAGGAGACTTAACAGAGTGTCAGGGCCCAGTGAGCATTGATCCTACCGCAAACTCGGGCTGCGAGTTTCACGTGCTTGCTCTAGATCAGTGGTCGGCAAACTCATTAGTCAGCAGAGCCAAATATCAACAGTACAACAATTGAAATTTCTTTTGAGAGCCAAATTTTTTAAACTTAACCTATATAGTAGGTACATTGTTATTAACTTAATTAGGGTACTCCTAAGCTGGCCTTTGCTAAAAACGTCCTCCATCTGATTGAGGCATGTGGCTCTCGAGCCGCGGTTTGCCGACCACTGATCTAGATTGTCCCATCTCAGAGGTCATTGCTGGATAATGGCCAGGTGAAGCATCTGTGAGCGGAACTGTTTCCATATGATCTCTGTCCTGGCAGGGATGGTGCTTGCTCTGATGGAATAGTCCAGGTTTTTTCTCTTGCCTACCTTGTCTCTCCTTTCTCCAGTTTCCCATCCAGTGTCATCTTGCATCTTGTCTGGGAGACAGGAAAAGCCACTCCACGAGTATTCATCTTAACTTTCCATCTTTCATGCTGACTAAGGGTTTGTGTGCCTAGGAGTCCAGTGTTAGGGGTCTTTAATCCAGGGTTCTGTAGTTGTTGGTATGTATCTTGATTCTGGTGTGGAGATGGTTGAGAGAAGTACACAGATATACTTCAAAATATCCTGCCTTTCTTAAAAAAAAAAACCCTACAGTGTTGGCTTATTTGTTCTCATTTTGTATATGCAGAAACTGAACCTCTGAGGAGTTAGAGGCCACCTACCAAGCGTACCCTTCATCATTCAGTCAGTGATCCAGTAAGTAACCTAAGTGCAGGGTGAGATTTAACCCAGGTCTCTCTGAAGTCACAACATAGTACAACTTTAGATATGTTAGACTGTTTGGCTGTTTCCCACATTTCTCTTGTGCTCTTTTATTTCCCCCATTCTTGTTTCTTTCTATACACTAGTGTGGTTATCTACTAATCTTGTCTTCTGCCATGTCCAGTTTGCTGTCCTGATGAATTCTTAACTTGATGCATTGGATATTTCAGTTCTAAGTGCCTTTTAAAACTCCTTCTGTGCTCCAATTCCTGTTGCACTTTACTATCTTTTAGTTCATTTAGTTCATCTTCTAATTTCAACGTGTTAGTCTCAATTATTTTAAAATTTTTGTCTGCTAATTCGACTATCTGGATAATCTGTACGTCTACTTCTATGGTGTTTCTTCCCTTGATTATTGGTCAAATTTTTTACATCTTCATATGTCCAGTAATTTTTTACTGTATGCTGGTCATTGCATACAAAAAACTAGAGATTTTCATACAGAAAAACTGTATTTTCGGGAGGAGAACCAAGATGGTGGCATAGGTAAATGCCTGTACTTGCTGCCTCCCACAACCACATCAAAATTACAACTAAAATACCCAACAACTATCATCCAGAACCATGGGAAAGCAGGATGAGTAGAAGTACAGCAACTAGAGAGGTAAAGAAGAAAGCACACTGAGACTGGTAGGAGGTGCGGAGGCGCGGAAAGGCCTGGTCTGCACCTGGGTGTGCCACTTTTTTAATTGGGAGAGAGATCGCCTCTGTGGAGGTCGCCCAGAGGGGCAAGGGGTCTCAGCCTAGGGTCCCAAAGCTGGGGAAAGAAGTCCCTACGGGCAATAAGAACTATGGACTGTAAAAACTAGTGCAGATTGGGACTGAGTGATACACAGGCTGCTAGAGACCCAGCTGCTCCTCTTAAAAGGCCGGTACCATGAACTGAACTTACAAGCTTCCGCTTGCTCTGACCTTCAGTGCCAGGCGAAGCTCTGAGGGACCCAGACACATACAGGGAGAAACTGGACTATCTGGCACCAGGGCAGGAACTCGGGCATGGCTTTCTTCCAGACGGAGGTGATCGCAGAGGTCATTGTCCCGTGCTGGGACCTCCCTGGTGCACGGCTGACTGGCAGCCATTTCTGTTTGCTCCGCCCTGGTGATTCCCTGAAACCCCGCCCCACCCAATTTACAACCCCATCCAAGCTGTGTGCAGCTGCTTTTGCATATGAATGGCCTGTCTTTTCTCAGCCTAAAACCTGTCAAACAAGCTGCAGCTGGGTCAGGGAGCCCCAAAGCTATCAATAAAAGGCCCATGGCCAGCACTAGCACCAGCCTGCTTTGCTTCACAGCTGGGCCTCGTCTGGGTACTTCCAAACCCAATACAAAGAGGAAGAATCTGAAGATCTCTCTGTAGCTCCTGCTGGGTGGCCCTAGGCAGTGACTGACTTTGCACCTCCCTGGAAACCCAAGAGCCAGTATACCCAGTGGTCAGTGTGAGACCATATCAGATTTCAACTCTTCACATCCATAAGCGACACACTCAAGGGCAGACTCAGTGAGCACCAAAGGCCTACTGAAGCAAGTCCTGCCCCATAAGGATGTCTCCTGCACAGCAGCTCTCCCACTGTAGTTGCAGCTGGTCCCCATTGCCAATTGGCCTGGAGGTCAATTCCTCTCAGTGACACCAATAGCAATCAAGGCTCAACAACAACAGAACTGCACACAGCCCACAAAGGGGTGCACCAAGAGTGTCCACCTCAGGTGACTGGGGAGGCTGAGCCACTGGGCCCTATGGGACACTTACTACACAAGGCCGCTCTATCAACTCAAGGAGACTTAGCAGCTACGCAATACATAGAAATAAACACAGGGAAGCAGCCAAAATGTGGAGACAAAGAAACATGTCACAAATGAAAGAAATGGAAGAAAGCAAACTATTGGATATAGAGTTCAAAACCACAGTTATAAGGTTACTCAAGAATCTTCTAGAAACTTCTGAGGAACTTAGACCTTCAAGGATCTTAGTGAGAATGCCAAAAAAATAAAAATAAATTTTTTTTTTTAAAAAATGGAAAAGGACCAGTCAGAAATTAAGCATACACTGACTGAAATAAAGAATAATGTACAGGGATTCAACAGTAGACTAGAGCAGTGGTCGGCAAACTCATTAGTCAACAGAGCCAAATATCAACAGTACAACAATTGAAATTTCTTTTGAGAGCCAAATTTTTTTAACTTAAACTTCTTCTAATGCCACTTCTTCAAAATAGACTCGCCCAGGCCATGGTATTTTGTGGAAGAGCCACACTCAAGGGGCCAAAGAGCCGCATGTGGCTTGCGAGCCACAGTTTGCTGACCAACGGGACTAGAGGATATCAGGAATCAAGTCACTGATTTGATATACGAAGAAGCAAAAAAACACCCAACCAAAAATAGGATAGTGCAAGGAACCTCTGGGACAACTTCAAGTATACCAATATCCGAATTATGGGGATTCCAGAAGAAGAGAGCGAGCGAGATATTGAAAACCTATTTGAAGAAATAATGACAGAAAACTTCCCCTACCTGGTGAAAGCAATAGACTTATAAGTCCAGGAAGCACAGAGAACTCCAAACAAGAGGAATCCAAAGAGGACCACACCAAGACACAGCATAATTAAAATGCCAAGGGCAAAAGACAAAGAGAGGATCTTACAAGCAGCAAGAGAAAAACAGTTACCTACAAGGGAGTGCCCATACGACTGTCAGCTAATTTCTCAACAGAAACTAAGCAGGCCAGAAGGGAGTGGCAAGAAATATTCAAAGTGATGAATAGCAAGAACCTACAACCAAAACTATCATTTAGAATTGAAGGTCAGATAAACAGCTTCACAGACAAGAAAAAGCTAAAAGAGTTCATCACCACCAAACCAGTATTATATGAAACTAGTAGCCCTGCACATGAATCCATGCGCCAGTAGCTCTCTGCAGGGCCTGGCCACTCCGCTCCTGCTGCCCAGAGGCTCTCCACGGCCCAGAGGCCCATCCGTGGCTGGGCACGGAACGCTCACACTGCCCGCTCTCAGTGGCCACCCCCCCAGGACTGGGGGACTCCGGCGGGGCTGAGAGGACTGGGCGCTGCCATCTTGTGGATATGGATGCCTCCATCTTTGTGACGGAATGACGGTTAATTTGCATATTACCCTTTTATTAGGTAGGATGCTGAAGGGTATTCTTTAAGAAGAGGAGGAAGAAGAAAAAGGTAAAGATAAAAAATTATGAACAACAAAGTGATAACAAATACATATCTATCAACAAGTGAATCTAAAAATCAAATGAATAAAAAATCTGATGAACAGAATAAACTGGTGAACAGACTAGAATCAGGGGCATGGACATGGAACAGACTGACGATTCTCTGAGGGAAAGGGGTGTGTGTGGGGGGGTGCGGGAAAAGAATAGAAAAAGATCTTATATGAATGTATGCATTACCTATGGACACAAACAATAGGGTGGCGAGGGTCTGGGTTGGGAACTGGGTGGAGGGGAGCTATGTGGGGGGGGGAGGGAGGAAAGAGGGGCATCTATAATAATCACAACAATAAAGATAGAAAAAAACCACACACCTGTATTTTCTACCAGAGAGGGTGCCTTTTTTTCGGTTAGGTAGATATGGTGAGAAAATGATTACCTCAATATGTACTCCTATATTACACACCAGTCAATGCTCAGCGCCTCTTTGAGGTTTTCATAGTCAGGCGGTCTTCCTCATTGCAAGGATGAAGCTGCAGCCTCTGTTATGTCAATTAATTAAACAAGTACCTTTATTAATATGCAGTCCTCTTATTCATTCACAGAATTAAAGCCAAAGAGAGAGAGATTAATCATCTGGAAGGTGGCTTTCTTAATGTAAGCAGATGACTAACCTGACCTTGGTTTCCACTTATGATAGGGGCCATCTGGAGAGCCCTCCAGGGGCAGTGCAGACATTGATGAGATAGAATGAGGGACAAGTTTGTAAAAATTCACTTCTGGATATCTGGGTCCCAACAGGGAAAGTCTATATAGCAATTAGTACTCACAAGGGCAGTAGGAAGGGTGAAACTTTAAAAATATTTGGAAGGTCTTCCTTTACAGACCCATTCTGATGCTGGGGACCTCTCAGGGACCTAATTTCCTGCCTTCCTGGCCTTCCAGTAATACACTAGCATAATAAAGGTCTTCATTTGGAGATGTCTGAACTGGAAAAATAAACATATTTCTCGTCAGAAACATCTCTGGTTTCTAGTCCCTTCAACCAATACAGGTAAAATTGTGTGTGAAGGGATTCTTGTACTAATTTGGTTGTGACCTTTGGCTAGCTCATAAAAGACCCACTAGATTCTTTTGTGGGGGCTCCGTGGTTTTTATTGGGTGCCAAGCAACATATAAAAATCTAAAACAAAACCTCTTTTCCATCCTGGAGCAGGCACTGCTGTCCAGTTCTTCACAATATGGCCATATAATGCACCCCTTTTGTTGGTTTATTGAAACCAAAGTTTGTAATTCATAGACATAGGAGATGGGTAGCTTCCGTCTCCTATGGCCATTGGAGAAGGCTGGGGAAGAGAGAATGGTAGTGAGTGGCTAGACCTGTATATCGCCACACCTGGCAAAGGCGGAGCTTAAGCTGGGCCCAGGAACCCAACGGTAAAGGAACTAAGCACTACAGACACTTCTCTGGGGGTGTCGGAAGTTCTTGGCAGGGCAGCTCTGAGAATAGTGTTCCAGGACTCCTTGGCCATCAGAGTGCCCTCCAATACCCTCAGGTCAGGCCTGGTCTTGGTCCTAAACCACTTTCATGGGTTGGTTTTTGTCTCCCCCCCTCACTCCAGACCCTCCCAGCTTGTGTTGTGATTATTGGTTCCCCCTTCACAGTAGTTCCTGTCTGTGATGACCTTGGCCTCCCTCCCTGTCTTTCAGCCTCTGGCTACATTTCCTCAGGCTGCCCTAGGCTCCTAGATCTTCTCTCAGCCTCTGCCCACCAGGACTCCCACACAGAGTCCCCCTACTGCCTCCCTCTGTGTCTCCTTGGGGCCCCAGTAAACCTTTTAACTGGTAGCCTAATATGAGCTCATCCCAGAACCACTGCTGGGAGTCATTGAAATACAACGCCTCCCATTGAGCCAGTGACATTCTACTTGAGGAGACAAAAGTTTCTCACTTCTCAACAAGATGGGACTATATTTAATTATGTGTTAAATGGCCTGGTGTTAATAAGCGCTACAGAACAGCTAATGAGAGAAAAGTTAATGTAGTTTGAAGAGGCAGAAGAAATGGATCTTGACCTGGGTTGTGTGTTCCCACCCACTTCTAGACTTTGGCCAGTGTCATCGCCAACTGGCAATGTGTTTGGCCAACAACAATGACAAAGAAATGAAATGATGAACAAAATTGTAGAGGTGCCAACCCACACATACCAGCGTGGTGATAACTCCCAGTCTCATGTTGACAGTTTAGTCTGGACCGTAATGTATATTTGATCTGGAGTTAACAATATCTAAGTTCATTCATGCTACTGCTCATATTAGCAAATTTATGGGTAGGGAGTCCGTTAAATCCACGTTTAGGTTTCATGGTTTGTCAGTGGGGTTTCCGTGGTTCCTGTGTATTAATGAGAATGTGGTATTCATGAGCAGACAAAGAAGACTGACCTATGGCTTTAAATCAAATTAGACATTTTTTTTCCCTGTGAGACATATTTTATTCTATTCTAAAAAAAAAAAATTAAACTGCAAGAAAAATACGTTTGGCCACAGATTTCATAATAATCTTCCTCCCACAAATCTAAAATAATCTTATGAAAAATTCAAAGCCTGGTTTTTAAAATATCTACCAGGCTTTCTTCAATATGTGAATCCTCTGGCAGAGAAGCCTTTGGTTTGGTCCTTATGCGAATGTTCATGGAAGTGATTGCTCCAAATCTCTCCGAACCTCTGCAGGCCCCGGGGGCTCCAGGGGGCACCTCCGGCTGGCTTCAGCGGCTTCCCCGCTAAGTGCCGTTTCTCCCCTCAGTAAGATACCCAGTTGATTGAGCGAGGTGTGGCCCACTTCACTGCCTCCTGAATTGGTGTCCCCACTGCCTCTCACCAGCTGTGTGACACTTCCTGTGCTGCTTCCTTTTCATGCCTCAGTTTCCCCAATTTGTCAACTGAGAATGTTCCTAATTACTGATAGGAGTGTTGTGAGGCCGATATATACTTTTTTAAGTGCAGCGACTGGTATCTTATGGACAATAAATAGTAGCTCTATCAGTAAAGACTCAGGTAAAATGAGTAAGGCACTCATCTTGGGTGTAAAATTAAGAAGGCATAAAAAACACCTTATCAAGATAAATAACATTTAATGTAATATTTTAGAAAATTCATAATTGCAAAAATCCATGATAAACAAAATGTCAAAAATTTAAATACATTTGAGATCGATGTTACTGATTTTCTTCTTTTGACTCCAGTATGGCTCAGCATGGCACTGGAGGCGAGGCGTAACTACACACCTGTGCCGTGCCTGTCCCTTTATTCCTGTTTGGCCCACCAGGAAGTCCCTCTTCCTCTATCCCCACTAGGGATCTGAACATGAGATGGAAGGGGTGAAGGGATTATCCATCGTGCAGGGATTGCTTCACCAAGCTGTTGAAGAAATAGCATTCAGACAAACATGGCTATGCCCAGGAGGACGCAGGCCTGAGTTGGGACTGAATAGTTAGGAGTGTACACCCAGGCCAGTGCCTGATTGTATGGGTGTGGACAAAGGACACAGGGGAGCCGGAGAGGCAGGTGTGCTGACAGCTGGTGTGGCGAGAACAGCCTGAGTGCTGCCAATGGGTGCTGCTGGCCAGGGCTGCCGTCCAAGGGGACAGCCTTTTCCCTTCCCCATCCCATCTCGTCCCAGTTTCATTTTGAGTTTATGCTAATCCGAGGAAAGGAGTGCCACTGAGTCCCACCGCATAGGAATTTAACTCTGTTTGTGTTACCCACAATTTTGAGGAGAGAAAAAGAACAGTTGAAATAGCGCTGGGCATTTAACCCACCATTCCATTCCAAGTGGGTGGGCTCCAGAGTGAGCACGCCTAGGGGTAGCAGGATGGTCAGCCTGGCCTGGGTTCCCGTGTACCCACCACCGTGTAAGAGTCTTGTGATGCCGGATGGTCCTGTGTTTGTGTACTTGAGTGTGCATAGGTGAGGCTGTGCACCATGGTAACTCTACATGAGCTGAGTAACCACTTCCTCTGGCTCTCAGCGAGAACCGGGGTCTTGTTCAGGAGTGGAAGAAATATGTTGGCTGGTTCTGTGTGTGGGCAGTTTAAGGGGTTTCCTGGAGGTAACTCAGACCACCCATTGATTTTCACAGCACGTGCTAACTTAGAACCTAGCCTTTGGGTGAGATACAATTTTGTCATTTTGTGCAGGCACCTAATCACTCATTTAACTGCCAATAGTGACTGAGTGAGGACGCTTGGCAGGGATGCCAATGCCAGTAGGATATGGTCCCAGCTTCAGGAGCTCATGTTCCAGTGGAGAATGACTGCGTGTAAACAGCTGATTCCAGCACAGGCTGAGCACCTGAGTGGTGTTGGGGGCACGATTATGTGGAAGAATGGCCCCTTTTCTTTCCCAAGTCCTTGAGTTTGTCCTGTGAATGTCCCATGTTTCTTTAAGGGAGCAGGTATGAGCGGACCGGCTGTCCCCAGGAGCTACTGCCTAGGTCAGTGGTCAGCAAACTGCGGCTCGCGAGCTGCGGTTTGCCGCTCTGTTGACTAATGAGTTTGCCAACCACTGGCTTAGGTCTTTGCAATGGCTGGTGTGACCATGCCCCTGGCATCCTTGTCCCTGGCATCCTTCTTTCATTGGCCAGTACCCCAAGACTCTGCTCACTTCTTGTTCCTGCAGTACACCCCTCCTGACCTTCAGCCTCCTGTGAACTCCTCCGATGCTTTGCTGAGTGAGGAGGTGCAGCAAGGTGGGCGAGGCAACCCCAAGAAGGTGGGAGCCGCACTGAATGTGTGGGGCTCGGGGGGCCATGTGGGATATAGGCAGTTGTTCTTGCAATTTATGGAAGTCCCTGGGGCCCAAGTCCAACATTTGGCCAGTTTTCTCTAGCACCTGCTGTGTGCTTTCATCAAATCTGCCAGTATCAGAGCCAATGCTTTGCCTCCATCAGGACTTCCAGCGTTTCAAAGTTAACAGAATTTTCCTAATGATATGAACAATCAGAGGATTACAATTTGGCTGCAGAAGGACGTCAGAGAGTCGGCAGTGTTATTTGCCCAGCATGTGCTTTTAGTGATGGTGGCGGCTTAGCTGGCTGCAGTTCTACTCAGCCGCTGGTTTGATTATCCAAGGCCACATTCTCTATTATGCTCAAACATCTGGGCAAAACATGGACGATGCAATCACTCACCCCAGAAATTGATCCAAATGCCATTTGTTTTGCAGATTTTCCCAACTAGCTAGGTGTTTGGCATACATAGACTTTTTTAAATGTGTGTTTTTTTGGCATCCTACAAACAGAAGCCTTGTTGACTTTATTTTTGCATCAGCATGAATGTTTTCCTTTGCTGATATTTAATGTGCTGTGTTACAGATAGCCGAATAAATATGAAACGCGGAATGGACTTGTGCTAAACAAATTCTGGCTGTGACATTGAAGAAAGGTTTATTTCTCTCTGATGTTTACAGGAGGAATATTTTCTCATCCCTTATACGTATCCAGCCACACTGTTCTTTCTTGAGGTCCCGTTCCTAATTATAAACCTTGATCTTTAAAACTGACCTTGGTCAGTCATTGCTTGCTTTTGGAAAGATTTCTTATTTATTCCCTTTTATTGTGAAAGTAATTCATGGGCATTAAACAAAAAATTAGATCGTTCAGATAAGCAGATACAGGAAACAATTTAAAATCATCCATAATTTCATCACCCAGAAATGAGGACTGCAAACATTTTTGTTTGGTGTTTATCTGCCCAGATGTATTTATTTGCCATTCATTCAGGAAACATTTAGTGAATTCCTATTTTGTACTCAATACATGGAATCATCCTGCATATGTTCTTTGAGACCTACTTATTTCTCCTAGAAGTATACATCTTTCCAAGTCAATAAGTGTGTGTTTACCGTGTCTTTTAAAATGTTTTCCAGTTGTAAACGCATATTGATATATTTCATTGTTACTTTTTGTTTCAGTTATCATAGGTGTCTGCTGTTGTAAACATTGCTGCCCCAACGGTCCTTATAAATCTTTCTTTGCATGCTTATCTATTTGGAAAGGTTTTCATATCTATGTACATTCAAATGGTAAAATAAGCTGTAGAACCCACCTATGTTCCCCCACCGCCACCAAATGCACCGGTGTTTGTGCGGCTCTGGTGAAGACATTGCTGTGTCAGCAGTGGTTCTCACCTGTGCTGTTGCCCCTCCCTGTCCAGACTGGGCTTCCAGAGGTTTGCCTTTTGATCATCCTTCAGTTTCAACCCGATGTGACATTCTGAGAAAGATTTTTCTGATTCCCCATCAGACCAGGTTTGTACCATTATTGCTGCCACTCCCAACCCTCCCCTAGTATCATCTGTACTTCTCCTGTCTTGTTAAGATCACTGACGACAGAGACCCAGTCTATTGGGCTCACCATCACCTTTCCAACCGTTAGACTGGAGCTTGGCCCATAAATATTGGTTGAATGAAGAAAAGTAATTTGTCTGTGGTTGTCTCATGCTTTTCTTTGATTTTCTCTTCTTTCTTTTAGGGGTCTTCTGTGCCCTGCCACCAAGGAGGAGGCCTTGGTTTTATTCTTTATGTTGGTGCAGACTCTTTCGGTCGTAGCAAGATGAGAACATACTGAGTCACATACATGAGAGTTCCAGAGGTGGGACTGGCTTCAGGCAAGGCAGATTTGTGTGCTCTGTGATGTCCCCAGAAACTCACCTTTATATTTCTGGGATTAGCTTTCCTGCAAGCTGACCTCATTCTCTGGCAGGGCTCTTCTGGTGAGGGTAATGGCCCTTGGTTGATCTAGGTTTACATCTTGCTCTTTCCTGAGATTCCCATCAAACATCCTCGGGCTGATTCTGAATGGCCTGATTAGGTGCACAGGCCCTTCCCCCAACCTTCCGTTGTGCCCCAGGAGAGTGGATCCTCCAGGCCCCTGGGTCCCATGGGAACCCAGAGGTAAGAGAGGAAGACAGGATTGATTGTGTCACTGTTCGCTGCACTCTATGATTGCTGTGAGGTCTTCAGCATGCCAGACCTCTTGGAGTCTTGCTTTGTTGTTGATCTATCTGTTCATGTAGATAATTCGAAAAGTGATGCTGGCTTTATTGTTGTGCTGGCTTTGTCCAATGAAATAGTGGATATGAAAGCACGTTGGCAATTATAAAACAATTGGGAAAAATAACTTTTCATATTCCAGGTTTGAAAATCTCATTGTCTTAACCCCAGGAGCAGTGAGTGGCCTGTGTGTTCAGGGTTACAAAGGATGTTGGCCAGAGCAGAGGTCTGAGCTCGCCCATGCTAGGTCCCCTGCACCAACGGCCGTGAGGCATCTCCCCACAGTTAAAGCACATGCAGACCCACATGGACAGACCCAGGGAACTTGCTCAGGTGGCTCCAGCCTTGAGCCATGGTGCTGCTCCCTGGCAGTGTGTTAGGGTGCAACGTTTCCAGGAATCTGTAATCCCTTGATTGGTGGCATGGCCACGTTAGAGTCAGGTCCATTATATCCCCCCTTGCTGTTGCTTTGGTGGGTACCTCGCTGTAGGAAAGAGTCTGAGCAGGGCTGAGGAGCAAGCAGAGAGTATAAGGGAGAGGCAATCCCCTACTCCAGGACATGCCGAGCAACTCCTTCAACCCCATTTCTTTTTAGCTCAGACCACTAATCTGCCCATTTCCTGCTGTGTGATTTTAGAGCCACTACTGAACCTCTCTGAACCTCAGAATCTAGTCTCTGTAAAGCTATCCTAATTGTGCACTTTGAAAGGAGATAACATATGGCCATCACCTAGCCTGGGGCTCAGTGTATGGTCTGTGTTTACTCAGTGCTCATTATCTCCCTGGTCTGATCCTTCCAGTGGCTCCCCACAGGACCATTTGCTCTGATTGATGTGCCAGAATGTAAGCCTGGTCCTTCTTTACTCTCTGGACCAATGGGACCCCTTTCTTTGCTGTTGCCCCCCCCCTCCTTCCTCACAGCAGAGCTTCCCTATGTCCCTGCAGGAGAGTGAGTGTCTGGAGAGTGGGATCTAACTGCTGAGCCCAGGGGTCATTGGGTATGGCTTAGAGTGGGGAGCTGTGAGGGGAGGACCCAGCTCTGAGTTGCAGAATGGTTCTAGTTAGGAGAGCAAGAAGCCTCTGGGAGACCTGAGGGCCATTGCAGTAACTCAGTGGAGAAAACCTGAGAATCTGATTTTGCTGGAGGCGTGCAGGACACTCTTGACAAAGGGAACAGTGACAGGAAACTTGATGAGACTTTGCAGAACTTAGATGCTCAAGGTGGAACCTAGCCTGGGTGCTCCCCACGTTGAGTATGTGGCCATCTCCTGATTTCTCTCCACTGGGTGGCACAGAGCCTGTCCAGAGTGAGTGCTCAAAAAGCAAGTGCTTAAAACAGTGATGGAGAAGCCCAGCCTGTATGGCTCAGTGATTGAGCATCGACCCATGCACCAAGATATCTCTGGTTGGATTCATGGTTAAGGCACATGCCCAGGTTGCGGGCTAGATCCTCTGTGGGGGGCATGCAGGAGGCAGCCCATTGGTGTTTCTCTCTCATTGATGTTCCTATCTCTCTGTTTTCCTCTTTCTCTAAAATCAATAAAAACATTAAAAAATAGAATCTCTCTTTTAAAAACAAACAAACAATGACCCAGAAGGGTAAAAAGGAGAGAGAGAAAAAGAAGAGATAGTTGAGTAAGAAGTTGTGCTGTGAGCAAGGGGAGGGAGTGGAGAGAGAATCGATAAAGAATGACTATGTGTGTCTGTAAAGATACTTCCACCCCAAGCAACAGAAAACACAGCACAAACATCTATTTATCTCTCAGGACGAGCTGTCTGGAGGCAGGCTGTCCAGAGCTTGAGTGGAGACTCAGCAATGCCACCCAAGTCCCTGGCATTTTCTCTCTCCCTGCAGCTCAGCCCATGTGCTTGCTGTCCCCCAGGGCCTCGGGGCTGTGGCAGCAGCTCCAGACACTTAATAGTGTTGGAGAAAAGTCGGGGGAAGGAAAAGCTGAAAGGAAGAGGGGTAACCAGCTGCATTGGTCCCTATTTTCAGGAAAGCAAGGCTTCCTCAGACACCCCAGCACTCCTGCTTCTAACTCATTGGACAGATCCGTGTCTCATGACCGGCTGCAAGGAAGTAGAGTCATTAGCTTTTGCAGCCTCTGCATTGAGGCAGGAAAGCCAGAGAGGCTGGAAGAGGGTGTGGGGTGAGTGGTAGCCAGTTTGGAAAACCTCATGGGCTTAAGCCTGGGTGACTGAGGGGTTGACGGCTGAATTCACATAGTGAGACAGATCAGGAGGCAAGGGAGACTTTAGAGGAAAACTGGTGAGCCTGAAATTCCAAGGTGCATCTAACTAGAAACACTGCTGGCACTGCCTGGAGGTGGGGCTGGAGATAGACACAGAAAGGTGGCTGTCACAACTGGGGAATGTGGCCTGGGGGAGAGAGCGCTGTCCTCCTCTGTCTTCCAGGCAGTAGGAGGGAGAGGGGCCAGGGGTTGTCTGGGCCAGTGGTCGCCAACCTTTCGGACCTCACAGACCACCAGTGGTCTGCGGACCACCAATTGGCGACCGCTGTTCTGGGCCACACAGCATGGTGGAGGTGAGGGAGGGAGGAGGGCTTGTCTAATAGATAGATGGGTCTAAGAGCAGTGGGGGGTATGAGGGATCTGAACATGAGGGGGTGGGTGGGCAAACTGCCGCAGGAGAGTACTGCTGGGGAGAGTGGTGGGCCATGGAGTCCGTAAGAAAAGCTAAGGCAGTCCAGACAGACATGGTTCTCTGAGAACCTTGCTAGGAGTTGATTAGTCTAATTCTGGGGAGGGGAAAGATGTAGAAGGAACTGCAGCTCAGGAAGCCAGAGGCTGGGGGCTGCGCGGGCCCTGGGCCCTGCCCCAAAGGTTCTGAGGGTGTTGAAAAACCAGCCAGTTCTGGCTTTGAGATGCCTGGCTACTTCTCCCAGCACCTTTGTTTTGGCTCACAAGGCTCTGGAGGGCACAGTGTGGGGATCGAAAGAAGTACATGGAAACCCGTGGATGATATGGAAACAGGGATGTTGGGGTGCCAAATACTGAAATAGCTTTTCTTCTGAGGCTTTCGTCACCCAAATACATAAACTGCATGTAGGAACACACCGTGGTACATTATAGACAATCTGATTCTTGGGTCTAAAGTTTTAATTTAAGAAAATTTAATTGCAAAATACTGAAAATAATCAGAAACATAAAATAGAGCAGGCCTGTCAAAACCACTAAACTCAAAACCGTACTGAAAAGAGTATAGATGTGCTAGGGGCAGAAATAGAATATCAGGGACCAGCTATAATTGTAGGAAATATTAATCATGCTCTGTTAACCATGATTGTTTTGTTCTGATTAAAGAAGGCACATTCTAACCTGGCTGGGAGTTGCCCTCAGGACCTGGGAGCTCACCTGGAAATGCGGCCATCCTCCCCATCTGGGAGCTGCCTATTATCGTGGAAAGATATTATCAGCCCTTCGAAGACCCCCAGTCTTTGCATACCTGCAGGCCTTTGCGAATCTCCAGCCCCTATTACCTGTAAGCTGCCTATTTGGCATATCCTTTGGCTACTTCCCATGTAATCTTTGTCCTTCTACCCCATATAAGCAGCTGGCTTATGGCGGGGTGCAGAGCAGATTTTTGTGGATGACCTGCTGCTCTCCCATACTGCTGGCAATCCTACATAATAAAAGGCTAATATGCAAATTGTCCCCTTGACCAGGAGTTTGACCGGGAGTTCAACTGGGAGTTTGACCAAAGGGCGGGGCTGGCTAACTTCCTGTAGCCCCTCCCCTTGGCCATCTCCTCTCTCCCCCCCCCCCCCCACCCCGATCAGGGGCGGGGCCAGCCTGCCAACCACCTGTGGCCCCTCCCCCCGGCCACCCCCACTCCCAATTGGTCCCAGTCTATAGGGGCAGGCCGGCCCAGCCCCACCTGTGCACAAATTTGTGCACTGGGCCTCTAGTATTGTAATAAGTGCTCATATATGATTCAACCGTGTCTCTGCTTAATTGGCTCAAGTAGTGACAGGCAGCGAGGAACCATTGATTGTCCAGTTACAGATGCTGTAGAAATGTCCCCAGCCTGTGCTGTAAGTGGGGGGCAGGGTCCATGTGTGCCTGGGATGCCTAAACCTCTATAGCAGGTGTCCTCAAACTGCCTGCGGGCCGCATGCGGGTGTTTTTGCCATTTTGTTTTTTTACTTCAAAATAAGATATGTGCAGTGTGCATAGGAATTTGTTCATCGTTTTTTTTTAAACTATAGTCCGGCCCTCCAACAGTCTGAGGGACAGTGAACTGGCCCCCTGTTTAAAAAGTTTGAGGACCCCTGCTCTATAATCTGAACCTCCTTTCAGCTTCCTGGCAGGAGCAGAGCTCAGCCCTGTGCCAGATCCCCCCCTTCTCTACCCTGGCATTTCTGCAGCTCCTTTTACACTAAACAGAGCAGTCAGCCTTTGCTCCCTCTGCCAGCCTTGAGGGCCAGGCCAGTGCTCTGCCCTTTTGCTGAATGAAAGGCTGGTTCCTTCTCTCTGCTTTTGTGTTCCCTGGTGCCATTTCCTCATTCCACAGTGAAGAGAACCTCAGGTGCCCTCCTGTGTCACCCATCATTGTCGGGGCAATGGGGAGTGGGACCAGGCCTGGGGCAAGGTGGTGGTGAGACTTGATAAACTGATCCCAGAAGGTATCTATGAGGAGAGACCTGCACGGGTGGGGAGCAGGTGGCTCTGGGGGACCCAGGGGTTGTGTTGAGGGCCTCTGGTGCCAGGGAGGATGTGATTTTAGGTAGGGGGTTCAGGATGGTCTTAGTGAGAAGGTGATATTGAGCAAAGGCCTGAAGGAGGTGAGGGAGTGAACCATGTGCCTATGGGGGAAGACCGCCCAGGGAACGGAACAGCAAGCATAAAGGCCCGCAGACACCGTGTGCCTGGTGACCTGTGGCAGGGACAACGGAAGGAGTGCCCTGGGCAGCGTGAAGCCCTGGATCCCGTGGGGAGCTGTGGGTCCCAGAGAATCCTAGTGCTTTGGTGGCATTCTGGGTAGAAGAAAGAGGGTAGACTTTCTGCGGGCCCAGGTTCAAGGCTGAGCTTCCCATCCCACTTCCCACCCGTGTGGCCTTGAATTGGTGTTTCCATCAATGTGTCTGGTGTTCATCTTCTGCGAAGAAGGACGTCTTAGGGGCTTGTCCCCGTCATAATCTTCACTCGTCTGCCCCACATCACCTCAGATACGGAGACAACCTAAGCAGAAAGGGGGCGCTGGCTATGGAGACACTGCTTTAGGGCAGGTCCCAGGACCCCCACGCCTCCCTTCCCACGGACTGCTGCCTTTGGCCCCTGCCTTCTAGGAACTCTGGGCTCCCACCATCCACACGCAGCGCCACAGGGATAGCACAGGCCTTGGCACTCAGTAGGCACGGGGCCCTGGTCAGTAAGAACTCAGTGACCAGTGCCACATCACCCGGGAGCCTGAGCTTTTCTTTTATGTTTTATGTTACTCAGATTTTAAATGCTCAGTGCATCGATTCACAGTACACCTCACCTTCCCAGTTAACGGACTGCTACATGTCTGCGGGACCTTAACCCTCTCTAGGCCTCTCTCTTCTCATTGCTGCGTGTGGGGCTTACATCAGAGGATCAGGGGTCTCTCCAGCTCTGAAGGTCTGGTATCCTCTGTGGTCCCGTGGGGGCCTCTGCACTGGTCTTGCATGGGGGAGATAAGTCCTGCTCGCTTCCAAAAGCCCCAACTCCATCCCTATTGGAAAGAGATGTGTGAATGGTTAATTTTATGTGTCTTCGTGGCATGGCCACAGTGCCCCAGTATTTGGTCCAACATTATTCTGGCTGTTTCTTTGACGGTATTTTTGGATGAAATGAATATTTAAGTGAGTGGACTTTGAGGAATGCAGATTGCCCTCTTTGTGGGTGGGCCTTCTCCCATCAGTTGAAGGCCTAAACAGAACAAAAGACTGGGGTTCTTTCATTGGGTCTTTGGACTTGAACTGGAATATCGACTCTTCCCTGAGTTTCTAGTCTGCTGGTCTAACTTCCAGATTTTGGACTTGCCCATCTCCTAGTTAATTGCATGAGCCAATTTCTTAAAATTTTAATTTCTTTACCTCTCTCCGTGTGTGTGTGTGTGTGTGTGTGTGTGTGTGTGTGTGTGTGTCCTATTGGTTCTGTTTCTCTGGGGAGCCCTGACTAATACACGTGGCATAGACAGGTCTTTTTAAGAAATGTGTGTCAGACACATTGCCAGGCAGAGCAGTTTGAGCCTCGTGCTGAAAGACATGATTGGATTTATATTTTAGAAAGATGCTGGGGAGGGTCAGATGGTGGGTAGGGAGACTGGGGGGAACAGAACCAGTGTACTTACCCACCCAGGTGGGAAATGACGTATGTGGTGGCAGAAGTGGGGGTGGAGAGGAGGACCAGCAGGGGGAGATACGTAGGCAGAAGAACCTAATAGCAGCACATCACAGGGCTGTGCCTCAGGTAAGCTCACTGCATGAGGGATGAGGAGAGCGTCAGGATGTGTCTGTTCCTGGCTGGGTAGGTACCCTGGGGGTCCCGGTGCCTGGCAGTACAGGAGAAGGAGAATCAGGTTGGGGTAGTAGTGAGGGGAGGTGATGCGCTTTATGTGGAGCATGTCCAATCGGAGGATGCGTAGGGAGCACAGCCTGGGGTGTCACAGTGTGGTGGGGGGTTGGGGAGGTGGTGGTGGTGGTGGTGAAACTCTGGGGAGGGTGTAGAGTTTACCTCTACATGTTCTACCAGAACAGCATTGCCACACAGCCATTCCAGTGCCTTGTCCGGCATGAGCCCAGCCTAGGACTTTACCCAAGGGCCCAATACAAAGAGCAGGTTGGTAATGCTGAGTGGGTACTTTCAATAATTGTCACCAGAACTCTGCAAAAGTGTCAGACATCATAGGTGACAGCCAAGAAAAACAAATAAAAGAGACTCAGAACTTGGGGTGGTAGACACGCAATACAATATACAGATGATGTATTACAGAATTGTACACCTGAAATCTATGTAATTTTATTAATCAGTGTCACCCCAATAATTCAATAAAAAGGTAAAAAAATGCTCTTAGAAGATCCCACACTACAGGTTTATTGCTTATATTAGAGGGGGTTTCGTGTGTGTGTGTGTGTGTGTGTGTGTGTGTGTGTGTGTGGTAGAATCCTCATGCACGCGCACAGATGCATTTAGGAATAACTGAATCTCTATAAACCTACCATCAAGTATCTCATTTGAGCTTCACAGACCCCTTCCCTTAGCCTCCCTCTGACAACTATATTGTCCCCATTGACAGATGAGCAGAGGGTGGGTGACCTGCCTGTAGACTCGCTCCGCGTGCTGGGAAGGAGGGGCGCAGTGGTTCTGGCCCCAAGCCTTCCCTTTGGGGGCAGTGTAGGCCCTGTCCCGGATGGCAGACCCAAGGCCAGGCAGCCTCTGGGCTCTCTGGTGTGACCAGGATGGTGTTACCTCCTCCCCCTGGCTGACCAGCCTCTGAGCAGGACTCTGACCCCCAGATTATAAAGGCCTCTGTCCGGTGCATTATCTAAATTGCTACATGTCACCCTGGGCAATGGCAGGAGTAAAAGCCACTGTTCGCTCAGTGAATAAATTCTTGGTGTTGATCAATCATCGCACAGTGTAGACTCTTTTAATGGGCACAGTTTACACGGGGACTTGGCAGACTGTTTCATCTCCTAATTGCAGATGGAAAACGGATGCCGATCTCTGCTGTGCCATAAAAATGTAAACTAGAATCCTCTCCACCCAGCACTCATTTGCACCTCGTATTTAAATACAAGTCAGAGAAAAACTACTCTCCTGTGAGATAATAACTTTTATGACATGTGCTGGGGCTCCATGCTTCTGCCATCTGATAGGCCCAATTCTTCCTGGAGCCATGGCTTCCCCGGGCCTCTCTCCATGGGGAAAGCATTGGTGTTAGTGATGCAGACAGTCCCCAGCCTCTGAAGTGCCCTGCTGTTATTGCACAGGCTTAAGTACCCTGAGTTACTGCCCTGTGCTCATTCATGCTTCTGTGCCCTGACGGGGTCAAGAGCTTTCAGAAGAGCTTAGCTCCAGCACGGAGCCCCGGGAGAAAGTGGATTCTCACGGCGATGCATGCCAGTGATGGACTGAAAACAGGTCAGGAGTTCCAGGTGAGCACAGGTGACTCAGGGATGTGGTTTACCTGCAGCCTCGCCAGGAACGAGGCTTACTTCACTCCACTCTTAGCTCTCAGACACCAGTGAGTCCTGTTCTGCTCAAAATTTCCCCTGCTAGAGGTAGGGCCATGGGTGTGGACCTGACATTCTAGTATGGCCTGGGTGGGCTGTGTGTGCATGAGTGTCTCTGTATGTCGGGGCTGGTTTTTAATTCGTATTCCAGGAGCCCTAAGGAACGCCTTACTGTGACTCTTTTGGGATGGTTTGAGGGGGCACCATAAACGCTCCTGTCTTCATGGTTCAAAAATTTTTTACTCAGCCACATTCCACTGTACTTGATATTTCACCCATACGTGATGTATTTCTTTGCAATTCAAGGCAAGCAGACCCTTATTAGGTCCAGATGACAGACTCCCCGGGAGCTGTTCTCCATGGCTAATACATTAGTTCAGATTAGAGTGTGGAGCCACTGACTGTTACACATGAGGTAACGCTGTCCAACACACTCACTTCTGGGGTAAGAAGCCCCAAGGCCACAGTGGGAGTGCACCTCCCCCAGCCAGGCAGAGGGCAGAGCTAGGACCCAGCGCAGCTCTTCTGTAGGGAGGCCCCTGAAGGAATGCGGTGGGTTCCAGGCTGTTTTGATCTGTGAAAGTGGAAGATTCTGCTGGGAACTCTGCATTCATCTCAGGGAGGAGGAATCAGTAGGAGGCAGTGGGAATGGGGAGTAGCCTGAGGCTGGGGAGCAGCCTGCATGCCCAAGAGTGCTCTGAAGGGGATGAGAGAAGCACAGGGGTGCTGGAGGGCCAGCCTGCTGGGAGGGAGGGGGAATACAGGCCACAGAGGGCCTTAGCCATCCCTGTATTCAGGTGAGAGTGACACAGAGAACTACTCCTGCTACTTCAGTATGTGTTGGCCCCTTGGACTGCCTCAGGCTGTGTCCCAGGCATGCTGTGCTTTCAGCCTTCCTTCCATGAGCTTCTAGTTCTTGCTGCATTCAGTCCCAGCCCCTTAGCCATGCCAATACTAGTGAGAGAGGAGGGCAGACTCTGTAGGCTGATCAGTTGTGTGGGCCGTGGGCTGGTTCCTCTGGACAGATATAATAGTCCATGTGTGACCTATCACAAGAGAACTCAGCATCATTTCTAAGTAAGATTTTAAGATAAATCATGTGACTCAATGTGGGCAAATTAAGGAGCATCATTAAAAACTGGGATTGATTTTTTTGCATGTTTTATATATTTTGTAAAGTCCCAAATGTTTATGAAGCTCAACTTGTCCTTGGGCCCTAGCCACTCTGGTCATGTCAGAGCTGAATTGCGACTGATAGTTGGGAGGGACAGATAGACTGACAGGCAAAGAGTCACAGTGTCACTGTGGTAGGTGCCAGACCAAGTTTATGTAGGATGTGCAGAACAGTGATGAGCCCCATCCTAGAGATGGAGGCAGACTACCCAGGAGAGGTGCCAACTGAGCAGAGAAACAGGGGAGAGAGGCCCCCCCACCTCCCCAGAGAGCAGTGCATGTATGGAGGCCAGACAGCATGGGGGCATGGGCAAGCGCAGGTGTCCTAAGGCTGAAATAGTTGCTAGGAGACCTGGGGTGGCAGGTGAGGCTGACAGTGAATTAGGTAGGGGTATTTGGTAATGGCTCTACGTGATGTTCAGCCTGGAGAACATGGGGAGTGAGGAGGGGCTTAAGTGGGGGAGTGGCACCTTTTTGAAGCCATCAGAAGGACACGTGGTGTTGCTGTGTGGAGAATGGGTTGTGAGTTGCAGTGGCAGGCAGGAGTTACCTGACCGTGCCTCCTCTGCAGAATAAGGCAAATGCTGGTGTGGCTTGTAGAATATTAAACAACTTTATTGTTAATGTGATGCTTGGCTGTCCTCATGGGAGCTAGGTCTTGCGTCTCTCCAGCCAGGCCCCAAAGTGGACCTTGTGAACAAGACATATGAAATGAAAAGCAACCCCCCCCCCCCGCCCCCCGCCCCCCGCCGCACCCGCTCCTGCGTGAGCTCTCCTGGGGTTGGTGCCCTCAAGATGCCACCATGACCCCCCTGTCAGTATAGGAAAGGTACTGGGTGGGTGAGGAAAGTGAAGCAGAATCGGGAGGAAAGCCTTCAGCCTTCCATGGTGACCTCCGACCTGCATTGGGAGATGGTCCCTGGTCACCACCACTCGCTCAAGGTCAATGTGTTAAAGGAGCAGGCCCAGGATTCCACAGGTTTCACCACCTGGGGAAGGGAACCAGGCCCAGGACAGCAGGAGGAGAGACGGTCCTGCAGGTGGGGGTTACTTCAGGACGGAAGGCTTCGCAGAGGGTTGCTGGAGCTGCAGTTCAGGCGTGTGATGCTAGTGGCAGGAATGGGGGTGGGGGTGGGGTGGGGAGGCAGAAAAATCGGTCTCCAAGAGGAACTCCCGGCTGTGCCAAGCGTGACTGGGAGAAAAGAAAAACCTCAGAACACGTCTTCCTTGCAGAACCACTAGTTTGTGGGATGAAATTCTGCTATGATTGCAAAATGTTGTCTCTTTTATGCAAACTATTGGGTGCCTACTATGCCTACTATGTGCCAGCTCTGCCTGGCCTCGGGGATTCACCGGTGTCTGTGACAGAGCCACCTCGCCTGCCTTCCTGGAGTAACTGAGTGGTGGGAGAGATGAGGAGTAAGCAGACCCCACAGAGGAGGTGTAATTCCACCCCCATGATATGCGCCGTGATGGGGGAGCTCAGAGTCTCATTATTTGTGAGTGTGTTTCTTCCTCGTGGCCAAAGCAAAGAGTAAGGAGGTGGTGAGGGGACCAGGGAGAAGCCCGACAATTTGGTGCCAGGATCCAGAGCACCTGCTTCTCTCCCCCCCGAGAACTGGGCTGGCTCCTGTCCCCAGCTTCTTCGCTTGGCACCTGTTCTGTTCCTGCGATGCAAACCCATTGAAGAGAGCAGGTGGGAATTTCTCAAACGGAGATCGTTTTTCTTGAGTCTTGAAGAAAAATGGCTGTGTGGCCCTGCACCTGCCCTTGCATTCCCTGAGCCTGTTTTCCTATCTGTGAAACAGGAGAGCAGACCGGGTGATCCTCCGAGCGGGGAGCTGCTCTGTGTCGCTCTGAGCATTTGACTTCTCATTTGGGGTGTGCCCAGGGCCCCGCCCCTTTGCAGGGTCCTGGGCCCTATATCTGAGACCTCTGCACAGACCAGCTCTGCAGAGCACACTCCCTGCATCCAGTGTGCTGGGCCTGGCTTCCTGGGGCAGAGGCGCCTGCTGGTACAGCTTTCAGTGCTGTGAGCCCAATCTCTGCATCCGGAGGTGCTCAAGCCGCCACCAGGAGCCTTTGTGGCTTCTGGGGGTCCCTGGGGAGCTCTGAGCAGAGTCTTTGTTTACCAGGTGGTTCTCCCTGGACACCGTGTCTCACGGCCACCTCCCCTGCCTCCCTCTCAAGCTGCTTCTTGACAGAAGTCTGGTCCCCAGGGCAAATTGCTTAGGCTGGGAGCTCTGAGCCTGGGTGTGGCCTCCTGGCGCCAGGCCTGGGGTTCTGAGCCCTGCTCTAGGCCTCAGAGCCACCTACCTCCCCAGCTCACCCCAGCAGGAGGGTCCCGTGGGGGAACATGGTTGTTTGGAGACAGTCAGCAGGAGGCTAAGTGCTGAGCCTCTGAAGCCAGACTGCTTGGTTTGAATTCCATCTCTGCCCACTGTATAGTAAGCATGGCCAATCTGGGTCTCAGTCTCCTCATCTGCAGAATGGGGATAAATACTGATAGCTAATTGGTGCAAGATGAGGATTCAATGTGGGGACATAAGTAAAGCCCTTACCCCACTTCTGATGCATCATTGGCACACAGGAAATCCCAGCGGCTTTGTGGTGATTGTGAGTAAGACATTATCAAGTCTGAGCATGGAGGTAGGAGAGCTCCACGGTGTGGGCCTCCCATGGCACACGGGGCCTCCTGCCATGGTGCCCACAGTTTGTTGTCCCCTGTGTCTGTGCTCACACGGTGGGCAGCCTTCCCCCAAGGTGACCTGGAGTGAGCCACAGGCAGGGCCCGCCTCAGCTGGATGGCCTTGTTCCTATGAGGCGAGGTTTTCCCCTCCTGCTGGTCACCGAGAGCGTTCAATGAGTTCTCTGCAGCCCCCTGGGCAGCCTCAGTGGGGGGTTGGTCACTAGCAGACACCCTGCGGCTCAGACTGCAGGCTGGATCTCGGTGTCTCAGTGTGATGGCTTCTTGTCAGTACAGGACTATCTGTTTTGAGTCTCATGGTGGTCCTGGAAGTGGATGTAGAAATGGACAGACCCAAGTCTCAGGTTTGGAGGCTCAAGACGGTCATTTGGCCTTTCTGAGCCTCAGTTTTATCATCTATAAAATGGGGATGATAATACTTGATCTTACAGGATTGTTTTTTCAGACTCAAGATACTGCATATAAAGCACCTGGCACATATTTGCTGCTCAATAAATAATAGTTGCTATTTCTCTTAAATGAGTATACCCAATGCCAGGGATTTGGCCCTTTTGAGTAAACCTTAGTGATCACTTACAAAATTATTTGAACTAGACTTAAGAATTTTAGATCTGGAAGGAACCATACTTAACTTCGCCCATTTGGCCGATGAAAAATTAAGGCCCCAAAGAGAGCTGGTCACTTGTCTGGTAGGATCTCTCAGGTCAGGAACCTTGCTATTTCTCAAGTCCTTTCCCTTCAGCTCCCTATTATTTGTTTGTTAACAGGAACTTTGAAAAGTAACTACATTTCAAAGTAACTACAACCTCCTCCTGCAAGTGGTTTTGTTTCTGCTCACTTCTTTGGGTACATTAGAGCTTTGCTCTGCAAAATTTTATTTATGGGTATGCTGACCCAAACCGAAGATGTGTGGTCGAGTGGTAGGCCTTAAAAACACACACACAAATGATGGGCACCCAGAACGGCGATCTGCTTTCTCCAGGTGCTTGTGCTGTACAAGCAGAGGTCCGGAGCCTCTGAATTTGGCTCCCGACTCCGCTACTTGCCCAGCTGTGTGACATCATCCTGTCGAGCTTCATCTGAGAGAGGAATTAACAAACAGACAACGCGACCATGCAGGGTTGGGTTATTGTTAATGTTACGGATGGCTGTTTCTAATCTCCCACTGCCTCCCAATGATGTTCTTGTTGCTGGGGTCGATAGCTGACAAGGAGAGTGTAAACCTGTTCTTCATGAGCAAAGCAGGAGGAGAGAGAGAGAGATGAGGCAGCTGATGGCTGGAGAGATGGCCGAGGACCATTGAAAAGATGTTTTCAGCGTGATGTATGACGTCCTCCCCCAAAATCTCCAATAATATCTGTTTTGCTGGGTTTACTACAGGAGGTTAGGTTTGCGTTATCGGGCTAAGGGCAGAGTTGAATCCTGATGCAAGAAGGGCTTGGGATGGGCACGGAGGCAGCCTACTGGGCCGTGCATGGAAATGGCCTATGACCCTGGGGCCTGGCGCTCCTGGGGACAGAGGAAGTACCGGGCACGTGGGGATATGCTGGATCAAGGACTCCGGCTGCTGCTGCTAATAGTGAAGGGGATCCCCCTCCCACCCACCCCCCATCCTCCTTCCTGATGCTGGCTCAGTCCTGCTAGGTCCTGGAGGTGGCAGTGAGTGGAGGTATATGCTCTCCTGCACCTCCCTTCACCCCCTGCTGCCCCGCAGTGGGATAGGAGGAAATTAAGTTCCTAACCCCATTGGCAAAGTATTGATGAGTTCTCCTGGATGAATCCAAGCCTCAGCACTTCGGTATTCTTGACATGAGGATCTATTGCTATGGAAAATATTGGAGTGGGGAACTATTAAAGTGTTTTCTGAAGTCAGGCCACGGCTCGCAGATTTATAGGGAAGGGTTTTGTTTGGGGGGAAAGTGCCGAGAGCATAAAAGCCGACCGTACCCAGTGTCTTTTCCAGACAGAAATGATATTTCAGTAGGTAAAATAAATAGTGTGTAGAAGCGCTTGCAAATACATCACTGCGCCCTTTATGGACTGTGTGGGGTGTGCATGTGGTAAATGTGTCCCAAGGCTCAGAAAGCAGAAATAAACTAAATGGCCAAAAATTTTTGCCTTCCCATAAAGAGCCATTTTTTTTTTTCCCCCTCTGCTTCCTCTCTCCATCACAGAATGTGGTGCGGTTTGAGGAATGAAACTGCCCCTTGTTTCTTGTTGGATTGGTCACAGGAGAGGGTTAGCCAGAGTCTGGTCCTCAGAATGCCCAGCCCCTCAGGGCCCTCGCCCCTTCCCCGCAAGGTGATGCTCCAGGGACTGGATGGGCTGAGTATGGGACTCACTCTACCTGCAAGACCTCCCTTCTCCCTTAGCTCACTGTTCCCAGACAGGAATGTTTGAGATCTCAGAACTGACTCCTCATTTTACAGATGGGTGCAAGGGGCCCTTTGAGGGGAGGTGAGACCCCCACCCCCCCATCTTGAGGCCTCCTCACTGGACACTGCCCATGCCTGGGATGCCAGTTTTCCTCCTGGCCAGGGGTTCGGGTTCCTGGGCCAGAGGTGCGAGAGTGGCCGTGGGAGCCCCGTTCCGCAGCACTGGGGTGATAGCCTCCCCCCACTGACTGGAGCTCCAGGAATTGGCACTGATGGATCACACATTGGATTCCATGGTGAGACTTGCCCTTCAGCCGCCTGTCTCAGTATGACTTTGAGAAACAAATGTCCGCCCTTCTTCTGCAGTTGTCAGCCTAGGGGCTTCGTCAGGGCCAAACGGACCCAGCAGGCAGATGGGGGAGCAGGAAGAATAGCTTTGCCTTGAGCTCAGACGTGGGGTGAGTAGTGTGTTCCCCAATGCATGTTCACCCAGAACCTTATAGACATAGAGTGTTTGCAGATGGAGCTAGTTAGGACGAGGCTGTACTGGATGACCAGTATCTTTACATGATGAGGAGAGGACACAGACACACAGGGGAGGAGGCCACGGGAAGGTGGAGGCAAGGAACAATGAGAAACGCCAGGAGCCCCAGGAGCTGGATGAGGCAGGGAAGGACCCTTCCCTAGTCCTTCAGCGGGAACATGGAGCTGACAACACCTTGAATTTGGACTTCTGGACTCCAACACCGTGAGAGGATAAGTACCTGCTACTTAAGCCACTCAGTGTGTGGTGATTTGGAATGCAAATCGTTAGAGAGGGGTTCCTGGGTTTGCTTCTTTGAGGAGGGTGATGGAGTGTGGGACTTAGCCACAGGGATAGCGGTTCAGAAGATGAGAATGTTCCCAACCAGGTCTTCTGTCCCTGAAGGTGTATTAGTTGGGTTCTCCAGAGAAATGGAACCAACAGGATTTATGTATATGTATGCATGTGTAAACACACACACACACACACACACACACACACACACACACACACGATTTTGTTATGAGGAAGTGGCTCATGCCATTCCAGAGGCTAAGAAGTCCCTCCACCTGCTGTTGGCGAGCTGGAGAGCCAGGGGAGCAGTGCAATTGAGTCGGAGCCCGGAGGCCTGAGGACCAGAAGGTGCGCGGGCAGGAGAAGATCCAGGCTCCAGCTCAGTGGGTCAGGCGGGAAGGGAAGCCTCCCTGCTGCCCTCACCTCTCTCTACAGATTGGGTCATGCCCACGCGCCTTGAGCAGAGCAAACTGCTTTACTCAGTCCACTGGTTCAGTGCGAATTTCCTCCGGAAATATCCTCAGAGGGAGGGACGCTCAGAAATACTGCTTTGCCAGTCCCCTGGGCACCGTGTGGTCCAGTCAAGTTAGCACCTAAAGCTCACCATCCCAGCAGCTCTGGTAAAGGAGAGTGTGTCTCCTGCGGAGGGAATAGTGGGGCTTCCAGGTGACGGCTGTGAAGCACCACTGCCTAGCACGGGGTCGCCTCTGCAGAATGCCAAGGCCTTCCTCCTGGGATTGCACGGTGGGCTCCCTGGGTCCCTTCCACATTCATGCCGGTGCCTTTTCTTACAGTTGCTTCTATTTCCTCGTTTCCCTTGCTCCCCAAACTTTCTTAGGATTGGAAACATTCTCATTCTCAGAATTCAGTACATTCACTCAGGCTTTTTGGAGGTTTCTCTCGGTCTGCCTGGAGTGGAAATGGGGTAGTCTGGAATAAATGGAGGAAGGAAGCATTTATTTTTCAGGAGAAATGACTTCTCTCCTTTGTTGGTTCTTTCCCCATATTTTTACTGTGAAGGGTGGCAAAAATAATGAGTTTTGTGACTAAAAGAAAACATATGTGTTCTTAAATTCACAATTGAATTTAGATCTGTAAAGGATGCTGGGGAAACACAGAACAACGGGTGAGAATGTGTAGCCCGTACATGCAATACCTGTGTCCCACGTGTTGCTTTTTAACTTCCTTGTTTGAAATTTGGAGTCATTCTCATATGAGTATTGTCTAGCCTTCAGAGCAGTCTTCCTGGAACTACTGGACTCAGTGACTCAAGAGCTTGGTAGGAGACTTGTGCTTGGGGAGTATCTGTATGTAAGAAACGCACAACACAAAACACAGAGCTGAGAAATGCTGTATTGCAGAGGCGTAAAATTTATAAATTTTTAAATGAAATTTCCTCCACATCTTTAGAGTTTGGGGTATTAGCATTTCTGGTCTTGAGATCATTATTCTCTGCTCCTTCTAGGGTTCCTCTTTATTTCTGCTCCCCATTTGCAGATCCCTCTGCATCACCTGGATAGTCGAACACTGAGTCTCCACAGACCCAAGTCAGAGACGTCGACAGATTTCAAAGTTGCCAGAGTACAGCAGATGGCTCATAGAGTTCCCGAAGGCTGAATTCAGAGAAGCCAAAGCTATTTCTGAGCGATTGCAGCTTCAGCGGGTTCTCTCAGCATTTCACCTTGGCCCCATATTTCCTGTTTTCTCTTCAGTGATAAAACACACTGCCCGCCACGGCATTTGGCCGCACCAGCCACTGTCCAGAGCCGTGTGCTGGCTAACGCAGCAGAGCTGGGGCAGCAACAGGACGTGGAGAAGAGGTTGCCTTTTCCCATCTGGAGTGCTAACTGCCGGGCACCATCCTAGCTGCTTCACGTGCCCTATGACGTGTAATCCTCTTGTGAGACACATAATATTATACCCATTACAGAGATGTAAATGGAGAGTTAGGTAACTTCTCCAATGTTACACCTCTGGTATGCAAGCTGGTAGAGGATCTGGTAACAGTAGAATAGCCAGGATGGCTGCCCCCCGAGCACCTGCTTTCCATGATTACCAGCTCTTTAGAAGTAAATATATGCTGAGCTGCATCGTTGGGAAGCTAGGGTGTAGCCAGAAGGAGGGGGTGAGGTTCACATTTTCAACCTTCATTTTCTGTCTTCTAATGAGTCCAGGAGGTCCGCTCTCACCAGGCAAGTGGAAGATTCAGAGCACATTGGGCCAAAGGGGCTGGGAAGAACTTGTCCCCCGCATTCTCCCATTAAGGAAACAGTCCCAGGATGGGGAGGACACAGGAGGACCAGGCATGTACCTGACACTCGGGGCTCTTCCCACACCCCTCCTCAGTCCTTTAGCAAGAAAAGTGGCTCTGTCATCTCACTGGAGATAATTTAACTGCAATCAAAACGCCTTAATACACTTTTGCAATTGTTAATTAAAAATGTATGCCCAATAACATTTTCACTAAGTACCCAAAATGGCAAATAAATTGCATCTTCTGCCTTGAATTCTCTTTGGTGGGATGCGTTATTAAAGTCAGAGGCAGCATAATGGCTCTGCAGTGTATTTTAGGTGGAGGAATGAGCACGTTTCCCGTCCCTTTTTCATGCGGGCCCTTGTGTGGAGGGGATGTTGGCTCTGATGCTACCTCTTCTTGTGTTTGTTCATCTTGGAAAATCTCAACAGTGCCACACAAAAGGCTAGAATGTCCTTCTGCCAAAGCCCTCAATGATAACGCCTAATGCTTTTTAAAGACCTCAAATAAATCCAGGTAAAGGACTGGCATTCCTAGGAAGCCAGCACGAAGCTCATGTTTTATTTCCCTTCGGGTATGCCATTAATCAAAGTAGATTTTGCATGTGGCACATTGAGGGAAGACATTCTTGGGCTGTGAAAGGTGTGAAGAGCCTTGTTTGGTCTTTCTTGATTCTTTGTTAATTAGGAGCCACACATCATTCTCAAGTGGCGAGGGAAAGATGGCCATCACATCCATGGGATGTGTGAGGTGTTGGCTGCCTAAGTCTTGGTGGCCACCTGGAAGGGTCCCCGGGAGGCACTCCTCACTCCCTGAACTCTTGTTGTCCAAACTTAGGAGATTAATAGTTTGGATAAACATTTTTTTGAGATAGGGTGGGTATCCCCTGTTATCTAAACTCTTGCTGTTTTGCTATTCAACTTCCAGGAACTAAATAGATTCAGATGATTAAGTATTCTTCTGTATTTGGAATAAGCATCCAAGTTCTCTTCATCCAACTCTATAGGTTTGAATATCCAGGGATATTTGTAGTTTTTTTTTATTCCAGGCACTTCTTGACAACAAGGCCAGTGTATGTGAGTTGGAATTTGGTGTAAGGGAGATGAAACAGACTCAGGAGGTGTTTGTTAGACCAGGTCCCCACTGCTACAATTGTATGGAGTGGTGCTGCCCAAAGCTGGCCCTGGGACGAAGTCAGATGGCTGGCAGCTTGCACGATCTGAGGTGAGATGGGGGAAGATTCCTGTCTTCAAGTAACTGTGCTGCGCATGAACTAATCTGTCCAAAGTCACATGATTAGTAAGGGGCAAAGCTAGGATACAGGCAGCCTGTTTCTAGTATTTCTGTCTTCAGCCACTGCACCAGTGACTGTGACCTTGGGCTAATTCCCTTTCTTTCTGGACCTCAGGAGCCCCCTTTAAAATGGGGGACTTAGACTGCAGGATTCCCAAACCTCTCACCAGTCCTAGCGCTCTGCAGCAGTGGGGACACTATGATATGCTGCTCTGTACCCAGAGCAAGTACAAGTAGAGGTGGGAGAGCTCCATTGACCTTCTTCCTTCCTGCCCTCCACCCAGACTAAAGGAGGGTGCCGCCCTGGGCACATTGCAGAGGGCTTGTCATGAAAATTATGTCTGTGCAAAATGAACAGGCTTGCTGGGGAGAACAGGCCCATAAATTTACTCACGGGGACTAAATTAACTTGTTAGGAATATATTTCACATGTAGTCTTTTTATGAGTCTTCTGAAATGTATTCTTGTTCTTTTGCTCTGTCTTGGCTCCCACCAAACCTAAGTTCTAGGGCCAGTCAGTACCATTGCTGGGTGGTCCGAAGCCGGTAGAGGATCGCAGAGGTGTGTGCACGGCTTCCTGCTTTCTGCCAGCAGGGCCCCGAGCAAGGTGCACGGGCTGCCGTGGCCAGGGACCTGGAAACCTGGCCTCCAGTCTCCTGTTTATGCATGGTCTTGGGCAAGTCAGTTGGTATCACTGACCCTCAAGTTCTCCATTTACGAAATGGAGGTCTAGGGCAGTGGTCGGCAAACTGCGGCTCGCGAGCCACATGCGGCTCTTTGGCCCCTTGAATGTGGCTCTTCCACAAAATACCACGTGCGGGCGCACACTTACAGTGCGATTGAAACTTCGTGGCCCATGCACAGAAGTCGGTTTTTGGCTCTCAAAAGCAATTTCAATCGTTGTACTGTTGATATTTGGCTCTGTTGACTAATGAGTTTGCCGACCACTGGTCTAGGGCAACAAAATACTTTTCTGGGCTTGCTTGTGAAAAACGTGTTGACCCACGTGGGGTCGGGGGTGTGTGCTATAGAGATAGGAGAGGCAGAATGACCCTTGGTTAGACCAAGGACGTTGGAGTCAGACAGTTCAGTCGAATCTGGCTATACCAGTTTCCAGCCAGTAAGCTACCAGGAGTCTCCATCTCGCTGAGCCTTGGTTTTCTTACTTGTAAACTTGGAATGATCACCTTTAATGAAGAGAGCTGCTTCAATATTAAAAAAAGAAATAGGAGGTCTGGCACGTAATAATATGTCAATATTATACTATGCTCTGAGACCCACCTTAATAGAACTGGCGCTGCACAGACCTCCTGCGTAGACCGAAGGACGTAGCCTGGTGCAGGGTGAACCTTACTGCCTCAGGGGCCATGCAGGAATCGGGGTCTGTGCTCCCAAGACAACCGCTCCACGATGATAGCAAACATTTCTATTGGACAGCTCCCCTGTGCCAGGTGCTGGGCCACAGAGAAGAGCCTTCTGCTGCTGCCCCTTCCTTGGGACGCCAGGCAGGCCATCCTTTTCCCCCGGTCCAGTGGTGCATTTCTCCAACCGCCCCCTCCAGAGGCCATTGGCACATTTTAAAGTGTGTGCTAAACACCTGGGTATTTACTAATGCACATATTGCTTATCTTCCTGCAAGCCTCCTTCACTCAGTACCAATACCATTAATGAAATGGGCCACCACCAGTTTAATAAACAAATTAGTAGACTGAAAATGGAAGAATTTGGCTCAGCGGACAGAGCATCGGCCTTCTGACTGAAGAGTTTGGCTCAGCGGATAGAGCATCGGCCTTCTAACTGAAGGGTCCTGGGTTCGATTCCAGTCAAGGGCATGTACCCTGGTTGCAGGCTTGATCCCCAGTAGAAGCTGTGCAGGAGGCAGCCGATTGATGATGTTCCTTTCTCATCGATGTTTCTCCCTCTCTATCCCTCTCCCTTCCTCTCTCTCTAAAAATCAATAAGAACATTAAAAAAAATAAAGAAGAAGAAGAGAGAGAGGAATATCCTTCAGGGTTCCTGGCCTCTCAGGTGCGCCAGAAAATATATGAAATTGTGTTTTATATTTGTGAAAAATTATCTTTTTTGTGTGCGGATGTGCACACCTGAATCAAATGATGGGTTTTATTTACTGGGGAGGGGGCACTCTTAATATTCCTAAAGGGCTAAAGATCAAAGCGTTGCAGCTCATTAATCTACTGATTCATATTTTTTTTTTAGACAGGAGGAGTTTGAAATAATTAGTTGTATCATAATATATGGAAAAAAAATCTCTCATTAGCCCTTTAACAACTTGAAAGGGGCAAACTTTTCAGGCTTTATCAGTGAACGTTTTCAACTAATGCTGAGTAAATTTGCATTTTGTCAGTGTGAGCCAGTGTGTATGTCTCTATGCTAGAAAGGTTTCTAGACTCTGACGGAAGGCACAAAGCCAGAGCATGGGGTGTACGCTGACAACCCCGAGTCAACTCTCTGTTTGTTTTAGAGCGAGTTCTGCAGTGCATAGAAATGAATAAGTCATTTTCTTGGTGACAGCCCGCGGCAACTGAATGAGTGCCCAAACCCAAATCTGTGCAGCGTGGAAAGGAGCAAACGCTTTTGATAGAGGGTGTCTCTAGCAGTGGGGGGAGGCGGGGCAGGGTGATGCTAGGGAGAAGCATTTAATGGGAGTTCTCATATTTCAGCCATTAACCTAGAACAGGGATGTCACCCTCCTGTCAGAGAAAGGTGGTAAACATTTCAGAGGCCACAGGCGTCTTGATTCCAAACAAATTGGAATCAAGTTTGAAATTGAGTTTGTCCTCTCCACAGAAGCACCCTGTGCTGTTTCCTTGGGGATGACCCTCATCCTGCCATGGGGCCTCCCACGTGGGTGACCAGCCTGCAGAGGCTGGGCGTGGCTGCAAAGGGCTTGCAGCCTCAGGGGGGGCCTTTCCTATCTCCTTTCCTGCAGCTGGAAGTCCAGCCTCTGGAGATCCCAGAGAGGGCGGAGCAGGGAGGGAGAACACGGGGAACATTTGGCTAATCAATCAGCTTTTCCCCTCCAACTTCTTCATTCAATAATTCATTGACTCCAAGTCAAATGAGACCTAGATCCAGATGTACATTTCTCACCTATAAAGTGGGGATTGCAGGGTGGCTGTGAGGCATATACTGATGCAAATCCCAGGGTGCATAGCGGGTGCACAGTACAAGTTAGGACTGAAGGATTGTTAGCCAGTTCTGGTCCTGGAGGTCCCATTCTTGACCCTCTTATGCCCTTCGTTCACTTGATAGACATTTCTGGCTGCCAACCCTTAGCTGGGTTAGGGATGTTTGACACACCAAGGCCATTGTTTCTGCCTAATTATTGGAACATATTGGAACTTTTCTGAAGTAGACATTTTTTCATGTGGATTTTTGAATTCTAGCCAGCCAGGGTGCCAACCCCATGCCTACGCCAGCTAAGGAACTTTGACCAGATCTCTGCATCCTCAGGGATTCTGATCAGTCCCAAGGACACGGCAGAGGACATGGAGATCCCAGGGGCACCGTGTCAGGGGATCACTAAGTAGGTAGCAATGGCCATGAGTTGGAATGTTCTTCATTGTTCTGTAAGCTTTCTGTAAAGTGTGTGGAGCAACAGGAAAAAGGTTGACTGCAATAGCCTCCTAGACCTTCCCTCCTGCCCAGCTCCACTGGCCATTCTCAATACTGTGAACGCAGTGGTGGCAGGGCATTCTGGCAAGAGGGGGACTTGGGAGTCAGGGTTTGAGTCCCAGCTCGAAGTCTTACTGCTGTGGGCACTGGTGTCTGTTATTTAATTTCCCTCCGTCCCTATTGCTCCACTTAGGATAATAATGGACTCACAGGGCTGTGAGTGCCCAGCAACCAACAGTGGATTAACTGAGAGAATTCGTGTAGTTCCTTAATCTCCTTTACTCGGAAATGACTAACGTATGTTTTGTGTTCTGTGTATGTATGGATTTTCGTTTATTCGATGTGCTTCAATGCATTTAAAGGGTCTTTGTTCTTTTCATTGGAAGATGTTTTCTAGATAGTAGGTGTGCTGATGGCTACTGAGTTTTTTATTGTTTCCAGTCTTTTCATTAGATAAAGATAGGAAACATGTATTTGGTTAAACTGTATAAAATTATTATGTCATTGGTTAAAATCATTTCATATTGGCAGCTTCACGTGGTGTAAACTATTTTTATGAAAAGACACAGTGTGAGTCCAAAGTGACATATGCCAATAAGTTTGCCTTTACTTAACTTCATCAATCCTCACAGGCTGGGCCACTCTTCCTGGATGTCTGCTGCGGCTAGTTCCTCCTCATTGCTCTCCTTATCTGAAGGGTTTCCAGGCTGTCCTTTCTCCCTGCCTCCTCCCCACCTCCCTACCCCTTCCCTCCCTCCCTCCCTATCTTCCTCTTCTCCTTCCTTCATTGGCTGTGTAATGGATGCAAGTCCATTACTTGCCTACACTATAATGTAATCCGTATTTTTCCTGGGTATTGTGATTCCAATTTTTTCTCTATTGCAAATGTGGCTGTGGTGAACATACTTGAATAATAATCTTTGTTGCAAATTTCTGATTATTTCCTTAAGATAAATTCCTAAAATCTTAACTTTCTTGATCAAGGTGCAGAGACCCTTTTTAGGCTTATTGTACATTTTGCCAAATTCCTTTTCCTCTCCTGCTTCCACCACTATTCACTGTTAGGTTTTTAATCTAATTCTGTGTTCCTCGTCTCATGGGTATTTCTGGTTTCTATTTTCATCTTTTGTATATTAGTACTTGTGTTGTTAATACTAACAATACTAAAAAGCATGCTGAACGATTTTGAAGTAAATTAGAGTTTCCAATTGCTAATTCAGGTTTAGGGCTTATCTTAAAAACACTATTGGTTTCCTTCCCCACAACACTGCCCTGATGCCGCTCTGCTGCCAACAGGCAGTTTTTGGTGTGAAAACAACTCAATGTCTGGCATATATATATATATATATATATATACACACACATATATACACACACATATAGAGTAAATGCATATATATTTTAAAGTATGTAACTTATGCCCTAGCTGGTTTGGCTCAGTGGATAGAGCATCGGCCTGCGGACTGAAGGGTCCCGGGTTCGATTCTGGTCAAGGGCACATGCCGGGGTTGCGGGCTCATGCAAGAGGCAGCCAATCAATGATTCCCTGTCATTATTGATGTTTCTATCTCTCTCTCCCTCTCCCTCCTCTCTGAAATCAATAAAAATATATTAAAAAATTAAGAAATAAAGTAACTTATTAAGCAAGTATAAACACATGACTTAAATAATATCAACTAGATTAAAAGACAATGGTAACAACTTTTAAGTATCAAAAATGTTGAACGATGCCTAAATTATTTTGAGTTAGATACGTTGGAGCTTTCTTTTCCTTATTTTAAACTGTTTTAAGAAATCAAATCTCTAATATTAAATATTATTTTGTACAATACAAATCATTACTCATCTCCGGTAAGCAGGCATTGCACCAGGTGAGCTTACCTAGTGTATGATATGGCTTCCTCAGCTGCTAACGCGACAGTAGTTTGAACTCGCCTGGCCTGAGTCTCCCGTGACTTGCACGTCAGCCATTCTCTGTAGCTCGACCTTGCTTTCCTCATCCAGTTTGGTGGCTTTTTACAGCGGAGCCCTCCTGCACACAGCCAAGGCGATCCTCACCCCAAAACACACTGTGCTGCACAACCCAGGGCTCCTCTTTGCTATTTATCATGGAAACACCTCGCAAAAGTTTTAGTCAACACTCTCGGGGAGCTACTGTGTGCAAACAAAGGAGCAGCCTGAACCTCTTCAGGGAGCCAGGCCATGCACTGCACAGGTTAAACATGGTCAGATTATTTAAGGGGACTGTGACCACATATGTTATAGACAGGAGCAGATCTCCATCCCTGGGATCATTCTCACGGGCTATTTCTGTGCCTGGCAGTGGAAAAAGGACCACCTTTTTCCACTGCCAGGCACAGAAATAGCCCGTGACTAATGTCCCCACATGTGCACATGTTAGTATTCCTCACCAGTGACTAATGTCCCCACATGTGCACATGTTAGTATTCCTCACCAGTGACTAATGTCCCCACATGTGCACATGTTAGTATTCCTCACCCAGCAGCCTGATCCCACCTTATCCAGATTTTGCTGGGGGTCTGAATGTTTTATTCAGCCCTGGTAGCTTTTCCCATTGGTGAAAAGCAAGTTCCAGTGGCAAGCAATTTGAAGAAATCAAAGAAAATGGAACACTTCTTGAGAAACGTGCCTTTCCTTCTATTTAGTTTGAACTCAAAGGCAAAACAACAAGAATGAAGTCTTGGCTTGGAGGCTGTTGATAATGCAGTTCTAGTGACAGTCCCGTTGCAAGGGAGAGAGTATTTTTCATGATTACCAGGTGGGATGTGCTGGGTGCGGTTGTTAGGAGGCCCAGCAGTGAATCAGTCATGTCTAGCAGGATGGGAGGACGAGGGAAGAAAATGGGACTTTGACATCCAACTCCTGTTGCTGATGGCAGTGAAAAAATGAGGGAAATGAATGCCCTCCAAATCAGGCGGCCCGAGTGGGGAAGGGGCAGCGTAATGAAGATCGGCGGTGCCTTCCACCGGAGCTTCTGCGAGCTCTCCGAACAGTCCGTTGCCCCTTCCATTTATCATGTTCGGTCCAGGAGAAGTCGAGAGACATAGCTGCTCATTTTAATCATCTTGAGATATACAAGCTGAGAGTGTGACTTTAATTAACTGACTCGGAGCAAGTTTATTTAGAGTCGCTTCCCAACTGTCTATGAGGGCTACGTGGCCACAGCCAGCCGGCTCATGGCTGAGATGGCCTTTCACTCTGCACAAGGAACTGTTTGGTTCACATACACAGGATGCTGGTCCAGAGACCAGAGGGTCAGCAGAAGAGGCTTCTAGGCAGGCCCTGCTCTCCATGTCCAGGAAGATGGGAGCCAATGAGAGAATTGAGTTCCACCTTAGAAAGATCTAGAAAGATGACAGACTCAGAAGAAAGGCAGTTTTCTCTTTATACATGATGGAGAGGGGGTGCCGGAGGGAAGATGGGAAGCCGGGCCTTTGTGGAGGTTTTAGTATTTGGGGCCCAGGGCTCTTCGTGCCCCTGCCTCTCTCTTTAGAGTCACCTCCTTTCAACACTTACATCCTGCACAGATTCCTCGCAGAGCCTCGCTTCTCCTTGCTTCCAAACTTTTGCACGTTTCCCCTTCTGCCTGAAAGGCATTTCCCCACCTTGTGGACCCAACCATTTCCTATGAAGTTTTTTTTTTTTAAATTAAATATATTTTATTGATTTTTTACAGACAGGAAGGGAGAGGGATAGAGAGTTAGAAACATCGATGAGAGAGAAACATCGATCAGCTGCCTCTTGCACACCTCCTACTGGGGATGTGCCCGCAACCAAGGTACATGCCCTTGACTGGAATCGAACCTGGGACCCTTCAATCCGCAGGCCGACGCTCTATCCACTGAGCCAAACCGGTTAGGGCTCCTATGAAGTTTTTAAGGTACATCTGTGTCATTTTAGATCACCAGTGTTATCCGCTCTCTCAGCTTACCAGGGTAGAACTGTGCAGAGGAGGGGCCTTGTCTGTCGGGATTTCCACTGTGTTTGCGGCATCCCTAGCAATAGCTTATGGCGAGTGGGTGAGATAAGCCTTTGCTAGGGCAGGGTGAGGGGGCTAAGCCTCCTTGGTGACGATCCCACTCTCCTGCGTCGTGCAAATCCCAGCCCTGAATCTTTATTTTATTTTTTATACAACACTTGTATTGAAATAGAATTCACACACCATAGAGTTTACCCATTTAAGGAGTATATGATTTGATGTTTTTTTTAATAACACTCACGGAGTTGTACCACCATCACTCCAATCAAGTTTAGAATTTTAGAACATTTTAGAACATCAACAAAACCTCATGCACATTAGCAGTCAATACATAATTAAGTTCATTTGATTCATTTTGCATTTGAAACCAAAAAAATCCCTGTACCCATTAGCAGTCTTGCCTCCATCCGCACGTCCCAAATCCCCGCCCTCCCAACCCTGGCAGTCACTAACCTACTTTCCATCTCTATGGATTTGCTTATTGTGGCCACTTTGTAAAAATGGATTCATACAATATGTGGCCTTTTGTTCCTGGAATCTTTGACACAGCATAATATTTTTTAGGTTCATCTGTGCCATACCAGGCATCAGTCTTTCATTACTTTTTATTGCCAAGTGACATTCTATTGTATAGATTTATCACTTTTTGCTTATCCATCAGTTGATGGAGGGCACCCCTGACTCCTCTGTTACAGAATTGGGAAAATTTCCTTTCTCTGTGTCCCATTCCAATATGACACTGTGAGGGCAGGGCCATGCCTTTCATTAATGCATCCTGCAACTTGGCAACTGGCCTAGTTTGGTGCTGTCCACCTTCAGCTGTTCCTTCTGAGTGAGTTTTGCATATCTGCATGCCATCTGTCTCATTGTTTATGTTGAAAGTTTTATAAAATAAAGGAAAACAAGAATATTTAGGAAACATTCATGCTGCTTCCATCCAGATTGCTAACATCCTTCAAAGCCACCTTCTCTCTCTTTAAAAACACGAAATTTAAAAATTTTAATAATTTATGTTCCCTTTGATCATCAGTCTTAGTTAAATTCCCTTCTCTCCCTTTTCCCTTTACCATCGTGAGAAACACTGTTCTTCTACTCAGTTTTTGTATATCTGTCCCAATACATATATGTAGTCCTGAGAAGTATCAGTAGTAGTATTTGGGGCATATTTTAAGTTCTACCTAAATGATATCACAAAGTACATATTGCTCTGCAACGTTCTGATCGTTCAGCTGTGTGTCTTAACTACCCATGTTTCTATACATAAAAATCTAGTTCATTCTTTCTAACTGCCATATAACATTCCACCTGTGCTTTTTATTTATATAATACTAGAGGCCTGTTGCAGGAAGATTCCTGAAAAAAATAGGGCTTCCTCGGGCCTATTCCTGCAAAAATAGGGCTTCCTGCGGCCGTCTCTGCCACCCCGCCTGCTTTCCTCCCTTCTCTGCTGCCCTGCTTGTTTGCTTGCTTCTCTGCAGCTGCGCTCCCTTCTGCAGCTCTTGGCTTCCTTCTACACTGTCTTCAGTCTTCGCTCTGCGTCTGGATATGCAAATTAACCACCATCTTGGTTGGGTTAATTTGCATACTTGCTTCTGATTGGCTGGTGGGCATGGCTTGTGGGCATAGCAGAGGTACGGTCAGTTTGCATGTTTCTCTTTTATTAGATAGGATTTTCTTCTAACTCACTTTTTATGTAAGTTAATTTAGGAAGTAAACTTATGTTACCACTATAAATGAGAAATCATTATTATTTGCCTTAAATAATGATGCGAGACAATAAATAAACGTGTAGCTATTAAAATTACAGTCTAACGTATAAAAAAACTTTACCAGAAGGATATTGTTCCCATGGTGACTGAGAGAAGAAAGGAGGAGATAATATGGCTAAGGAGCATGATCTAAAGGAACATTAATTTATCTGCAATATTGTCATTGTTTATTTAAATGGAAAACTGATATTTCTTACCTTAAATATTTATATAAGGAAATTAAAAAAAATGCATGGTTATTAACATTAAAACAACCCTCTGCAGTGTAACTACTGTTGTCAGTGTGCATACACATTTGTTCATGGAACAGGTACATCTTAGTTCCTATCTAAGTGATTGAATAAATGCAAGACTGATTGAAAGCAGTAGGATTTCTGGCATCAATCCAACAGCCCAGTGGTGAGCTGTGCTGATAGGGAAGGCTTTCCTCCCATCCTCCTTGCACACAGGATGACTCTCAGACTTGGCAACATCCTACTAAGAGTAAGGCAGTGGATCCATTGTAGCATTGACCAGAGGCCAGTGATGTTCCACACACTTTACACATATTAATTTGTTTTTCATAAGAGCCCTATTAGATAGATACTCTTATTATCCCCATTTTACAAATAAGAAAACTGAGGCAAAGAGGGGTTAAATAGATTGCTCAGGGTCACAGAGCTAATGAGTAGACAAGCTGGATGTTGACTAGGGCACATGACTTCAGGCCTCTCAGATCCTTCCCTCTGCCTATTGGGTCTCTCTCCATCAGCTGGTGGGGCTGTGCTGAGCCCTCCTCCGGGGTGGTCCTGTGTTAAAGGCCTCAGAGCAGGCTGCAGGGGGAGCAGAAAACTCCAGGCCCATTTCTGCTGAGCCCCCCCTGCTGCCTCAGTTGTCCCTCCAGCCGCTCCATAGCCAGTGGGAAAGTCCAGATGTAACTCCTGCACTGACAGTCTCACCATCTCCATCCCCTCCTAGTTGACCAGCTGCACTTGGCCAGCCAACAGAAATGGGTACCCCCACCCCTTCCATGCGGGGCTTTGCATGCTGGGCTCCATCCCTGGGGGGAGGCCCATGCCAACTGGAACTGGAGTTGGGGCTGGGAAACAACCAAAGGGACCTGGCAGCCTGGGAAGCAGGGGGTTAACTCTGACCAAGACATGGCACATGTCTCCACCAGGGACACAGTGACCAGCAGGCCCTGCAGAGGGCCAGGTCCAAGGAGAAATAAATCACCTTCTACTCTCACCCCTCCTCCTCGCGGCTTTTGACTTCTTTGTCTTCCTGAAGGCAGTTGCCTAGGAAATCCTGGGATTTAATGGTAAAATGAAGAAAACCATCTTTTATGGCAAGTTTTCTAATCCCAGGTGTATGAAATCAATGTGTGAGAAACAGTTTGGGCCTTCCTTCTTAAACATATTTTTTTTATTGATTTCAGAGAGGAAGGGAGAAAGAGAGAGAGATGGAAATACCTATGATAAGAATCATTAATCGACTGCCTCCCGCACGCTCCCTACTGGGGATCGAGTCTACAACTCCGGGCATGTGCCCTGACCAGGAATTGAACTGCGACCTCCTGGTTCATAGGTTGAGACTCAACCACTGAGCCATGCCGGCTGGACTGGGCCTTCCTTCTTAAACACCAGTGTTAATCTCCAGATTAGAAATATGTACAGAATGAGAGGCAGAACCAGACGTTTATTAAATGCTTCTTAGAAGCTACACATTTTACCTTTGCTTCCCTCTTTCAGCTTCTCAGCCTCTCAGAGGGGGTTGTTCCCTCCTTCAGGGGGTGGCGCTTTGAGTGCAGGGAGGCCAGGTGAAAGGCCAGGGTTTGCACTTAGAAGGTTGGAGCAGAGTCACTGTCTGTCTGGCTCCAAAACTTCCTGCCCGTTGCATTGCTTTGAGAGAAGCACAGTGGAGTCCCAGTGGCTGGACAGGGACTGAACAGAGTCTGGGAAGGAGAGGCAGGCTGGGTCCCGAAACAAAGGCTCAGGATAGTGGTGACTCCAGTGGCCCACTTGCAAGGTGACCCCACCTGAGCTGCCTCACTTGGCATTTCTTCAAGCGTACTCACTCCTAGCTGTGGTTCCATGGCTTCCCAAAGCCGTGTTGTGCACCAGATCTTGTACTAAATCTGTAGGGTCGGCTGGCGGAGGAGGCAGGCCCAGTGAAGATAGCAGCATTATGATTTCTTAGTGAAAGAAGCAAGCAGACTTGGGGGACACAAATGGCCTTTGATTTGGGGTCTGCAGTCAGGCAACCTGCCCACTGTTGGACCCTTACCATATCTTCTTTTATCTTCACCAAAAGCACTCGAGCTTGTTATTCCGCTCCTGTCCCCCAGACCCATTCTCCACATTCTGTTCTCTGCTCTGTGCCCCGGGAGGCTGAACTCTGCAGACTGCTTCATCCAAGCTCCTTGCCTTCTTGCTAAATTTGGCCAAAAGGAGGCCTCTGGATTGGGGAGGGGTGGGAGGGGAGACCACTCTCTTCTTTTTTTTTAATTGATTGATTTTTAGAGAGGGAAGAAGTGAGAGGGAGAGAGGGAAGGAGAGACAGAAACATTGATTTGTTGTTCCATTTACTTACGCATTCATTGGTTGCTTCTTGTATGTGCCCCAACCTCAGATCCAACCCACAAGTTTGCTGTGTTGGGATGACCTTCTAACCGACTGAGCTGCCTGACCAGAGAAGGGAAAGGTTTCTCTTAACTTACCCAGGCTTCCATGCCCCCATTGGTAAAAGGGGTGTAATAACTAATGTCCCCATCTCAGGGTTTTGAGGACTAAATGAGATCCTCTGTACGAGCTGTTAGCACAGTGCCTGGCACACGGCAAAGTCTCACCCTGTCCTTCCTGTTTTCTCAGCCTGATGCTAGGTGACGTGGGTGAGTCAGTAAAGCTCCCTGAGCCTCTGTTTCCCCACCTGTGAGCCGATGCTAACAGCACGCCCTAGGCCTGCTGTGTGGGTTGGGCAGGGGACCCAGAGGCTCGCTGGGAAGGATTAACTGAAGAGAATCAAGGGAAAGACTATTTACTAGATTTAACCACATAAAATTGCTAGTGATTTGGCTCTTTTTGACCTACAAAAAGCAGTTTCCAGTGGTTTAAAAGTGTGGGCCATGTTAAAGGGACAGCATTAAGGGACAGTGAAGCCCCCAGGGCTAGCAACAGGGAAGCCGTTGGCAGCCTCAGGATGAAAGGAATGATTACTGGGCTTTGCCAAGAACGGTGACCACAGAAGAGAGGCTGGCCTGCAGGGGCTGTGACCCCCCTGTAGGAGTGTGGCAGGCTATGCTGGGACCAGTGGAGGGGGAGCCAGAGGAACAATCTCCCCAGCCTCTCACTCCCTCTGCCCTTCCGTTTTCTCCTGGTGCCTGCCTGAGGTCACACCCGCCAGAGAGAGGGCGAGGGGACTTGGATGAAGCAGTCCCTAGATGTCAGGCCCACACGCATGGGAGAGAGGAGGACGATGGGTCCGGAGGGGAATCCTCAGCTCCTGTGCTTTGGTTCAGAGAGTATTTTCTGAGGACCCAGCACTGGCCTGGTGCCAGCTTCCTTGCCATCCTCATTGTTACTGTTGTTGAGGGCTTGAAGGCCACGCTGGAGTGAACAGGGATGCAAAGGTTCAGTAACATCAAAGAAAGCCCCTTTCCCACCCCCCCTTCCTGCCAGAGGACACCTTCTGAGACTGCCCTGGATTCCATACAGCCTCTTGAGTTCCCTGGCTGGTACCTGAGGCCGGCAGGCCCACTCCCTGTCCCCTGCCCTCCCTCCAGGCCCCCTGCAGCTCCAAGGGAATAGGAAACATGGCCCCTGATGCCTGTGCAAAGCCAAGGCCAGGCTGATGGCGGGGACGGCTTCAAGGTCTTTCATAGAACTGAGGCTTAAATGGCAAATTGCTCCAGGGAGAGGCGGTTGGGAGAAGCCATCAATCTCCTGGCATGTGCAATTTGCACAAGTTTGCAGACCTTCAGGACTTTTTCTGATGAATGAAAAACTGCCAGGCCTGGCTGAAATAGCGCAGACTTTTATGAAGCCCCATGAAAAACAAAGATGGAGACCCCTCCTGCCTTCAGGCAGTTCTCCATCCATCTTTCGCTTGGCCCCCGTGCATCTTCCTAAACAGCTCTCTCGCCCTTCATCCATACCCCACCTGCACACTTGCTGGCCCTGTGAGGACTTGCCCACACTCCTGTTTCTCCACCTGTGGTCTCAGTCCTGCCTCTACTCCCTGCTCGCACTGTGTGTGTGATCAGCTCCAGGGAACAGTGCTTCTCAACCTGGCTGCACCTGGAATCAGCTGGAAGGTTCCAACAAGTACTGAGGCCTGCGTCTCACCTCATTGACATCAGAGATGGTGATGTCATTGGTCCGGAGTGTGGCCTAGGCTCCAGGATTATTGTAGCAACTTCCCAGGTGACACTAGCATACGTCCACACGTGAGGACCACTGCTTTCAAGCCGGGTACTACGCTTGTGCTGCATCAGAATCCCCTGGGCGGCGGTGGTGAAGGGATTGAGACAAAAAGAAGGAAAAAAGAGAGAGAGAAAAAACACATGGACACGGACAATAGTGTGGGAATAACCAGAGTGGAAGGGGAGAATTGAAGCCTTTTTTATCCCCTTTCAGGCTTCGCTGGTTGAGCCTATGCAGAGGGCCAATATTTTCTTCAAATATATCTGTTGTCAGATGATCACACAGTCCAAACCTGCTCCCCATCCATTCTAGTCTAGTGCAGGAGCCAGTGTATCTCCCACCACCATGAAGCAGGTTTGGAAACAACCCCTAAGGCAATCATTGGCCTCCCCGAGCTTCTCTTTTGAAGTGTAGCCCTTCCTGTCTCCTGCTTGGGAAACCCTGGGCCTGGGCTCTGGAGGCCAAGAAACCTGGGTTCCAAGCACAGCTTCTCAATTCATAGGCTGTGTGGCTTAGGTCTGTTACCTAACCTCTCTGAGCCCACGTTCTTCTCTGACAGCCTCCCTTCTATACAATGAGGATTTGGGGAGGACTAAATAGCATACCTCTGGTGTGGGCACGGCACATCGTTTTTCCCTCCCCTGTGCAGCACATAGTCAGGCAGTATGGTAGGGACCAGTCCACACAGCTGCCATCAAGAAAGCACAGCTACTAGGCTGGTGTGGCTCAATGGTTGAGTGTCGACCTATGAAGTAGGAGATCAGGGTTCGATTTCCAGTCAGGGCATGTGCCCGCGTTACAGGCTCTATCCCCAGTGTGGGGCGTGCAGGAGGCAGCCAGTCAATGATTCTTTCTCATCATTGATGTTTCTATCTCTCTCTCCCTCTCCCTTTCTCTCTCTGAAATCAATAAAAATAAGTTATAAAAAAAGAAAGAAAGAAAGCACAGCCAATCATGGGCTTGCAGGGGTGAGTGCAGACCCCTTCCCTGGGTGGGGCTGGCAGTCAGTACATCCACTGGGACTCTCCGTCACTCGTGAGGGCAGGGAGGACATAGCAACCCACCACCCAATAGGCCAGCTCTCTCAGTCAGCAGCCTGCTGTGCCCTCCCGGGCCCTGTCATCCTCTGGGTTCTGGACATGAGGTAATTTCACGCCCTGGCTCTCTGCATCCTGGTGATGGATGTGTGCAAGTGACCTTGGCTCCTCCAGCCACTGTCTGCACACATGATGATGTAATTGAATTTGTGTACACTGTAAAATTTACTAGAGGAAAGCAATCTCATTCCAATTCTGGAGTTACTGGATTGTATTTGAGGATAAACTTGCTGGTCAGCTGGGCGGAGACAGAGGTCAGGGCTGTGGTAACTCTTTCACTAGCATCACTGAGTGTGAGTAACAAAGGTGTGTAGCAAGACCCAAGCGTGACAAACGCCTCCAGTGTGGTGCTGAGTCTTAAGCGAAGGGACGTGTGCAGATGCCAGAGCAACAGCCACTCACGCAGGAGCTCAGCAGAAAGGAGTCTGGGTTTGCCTTTCTTGTTGGACTCTCTGCCTTCTGTCTTTCTCACTCACCATCTCACTCCTCTCCTTCCTGGTTCTACTTCCATTCCTGCCCCTCTGAGCTTCGAGGCTTCTGGAAAACAACTAGCTCACCTGTAGGAGCCTCAGTTTCTTCATCTGTGAAATGGAATCAGTAACCTATCCCAGAGGGGCGTTGCAGGCATGGAGTGAGATGGTTACTGTAAAGTGCCTGGCACGTAGTCAGGACTCAATGCACCTTCTCTTCATTAAAACCTCCCTTAGGTGTTGAATGTCTTATCTGTTGACATATATCTGTAAATCGCCTACTCCGAGTGAGGCTTGGTCCTGACCCCAGTGGTCACCATAGTTAGTCCTCAGGCAGCTCAGTCTGACTGGGAAATCCCAACACACAGACACTGCTCTGTCACATGGCGATGGGTGACTTGCGACTGGTAGTGACCCATGTTCCCATAGAGTTCATGGGAGGGAAAGGCCCTTGGAGACCAGAATGGTCAAGGCTTCTGTGAGGAGGTGAGGGTGAGCTGACTTCACAAGGGGCTGGATGTGGGGAAGGCAAGCAGAGCAAGGAGGCCAGGCATTTACCAAGTGCTTCCCTATGCCAAGAACCTGCCTGGTCAATTTATTTAGTCCTTACCTAAACCCCCCACATAAGCAGGCTTTCCCCTTCCTGATAGATGATGCAACACCAGTAATAATGAGAGGGCAAGTGATTGTTCCCTGAGAGCCCGGGTCAATAATATGAGGTATGTAAATCCAAGGCCACGTGGCCAGTAAGTGGTGGGAGTAACCTTCAAATCTTGACCTGTTTGATCCCACAGACGTCCCTGTAACTACCTTTCTTACCACTTACACACCCACCTGCTCGCTCTCTCTGCCAGAGGTCCCTCCCTGGTGGCCAGGAAAGGAGACAACAGCCCCAACTATTGACTAATAGACAAGGGTGTAAGGGGGTCTGTCTGAGGGACAACACCTCACAAGAGCTGCGTTGGGTATGGGTGTGTGTGTGTGTGTGTGTGTGTGTGTGTGTGTGTGTGTGTGTTATTCCTACAAAAGGACAGGCTTATTAGCAGAGTTTGATTCACTGAGAGCTCCCCTGGGCAATACGTGTTTCCCGACTACTATTAATTCCTGATGAAGGTTGGTCCTCACTGGGGAGGGGAGGAGAAGAAGGAATTGAGGAAGAAAACGTAAAACCAGTGTCATAAGAGGCACCATTCCTATTCCGCCCCCCAGTGACAAGGCAGCTCTCCCTCACATGGGTAGCAGGGACTAGTTCACCCCAAATTTGATTTCACCCAACTTCTCAGGAACACGGCTATTTCTGGAACACACCTGGGAATGCCTGCAGGTTTATGTACTGTTGTTTCTGAACTTGACAGAAAATTGGCTTTGGTTTTGTTGAGGGTTTTCTGTTTTATTAACGTTGGGTTTTCCCTCTAGATAGGGGAGGCCGCTCAGCAATGTATAAAACCTCCATTTTCATCCTTTTCCCCCCCTCAGAATTTCATTCCACTTCACCTGCTGTTTCCTACCTGGGGCTTCCCAGAGATGGATGGCAGGGTCCACAAACCATTTTCTTATTCCTCTTATCTTTTTTGCTTAAGCCCTGGCCCAGAGGGGCCCACCTCTCCCTTGAGGAGGCCCTGGATTTTCACCCGATTTTGAGCAACCATCACGCAGTAAACAAGTTCTGTATATCTGTCCAGATTGCAGCATTTAAGCAGGTCTTTGGAGGTAAAAGGGGACATATGTTCTTGAGAAAAAGCCTCATAGAGAAAGAAGAGTCTAGATTTCAGAATCACCTAACTGTGTAAATCTCAGTGGTGAGACCTTGGACAGATTAACCAACCTCCTTAAGTCTTGATTTCTGTACCTACAACAAGGAAATAAAAATGCTCACCCTCAGGATTGTAGTGGAGGGTAAAAGAGGGATAAAACAAAAGCATCCAGCATGTAGTAAGTAGATGCTCAGTAAATAACCCCCCCCCCCCCGCTTTTTTCCCCCATCTCCCTGAACAAGGAAACAAAATGTGCTCTGGTTTAGCACTAATCTTAGAAAGGTGGTAACAAGGAAACATCTCATTTTCAGCACCTCGCTAGTTAATTAGTCTCCCAGTCTACTCAGTGTCTAGAGTTGACTTTGGCACAATCCTATATAATAAAGAGCTAATATGCTAATTAGACCAGATAGTGGAACAACCTTCTGGAAAGACCAGTGGGTGGGGCCGCGAGGCAGCCGGGGCTGTGAGGGCTGAGCCGAGCCCCTTGCACAAATTTCGTGCATCGGGCCTCTAGTAAGGTATAAAAGAAGGAAGCTCCAAGGAGCTGAGGAGGGGTCTGATATGATTGGGCCTGAAATAGTGGGTGTCCCTTCTGTCGGCCCTGTCAGGAGCAGAGGTGCACAATGGCACCTGCCATAGATATAAAAAGGTTTGAGAAGGGGCGGAACTTAAGCTTTGGGCTGAATTTGGATGGGGAGAGGGATTCTAGAATGGAGGGGACATTTGGGGGGAAGAGAGAGAGCTTGTTCATTAAGGAAGCCAAGCCACATTGGGCAAGTCATGCCAGGGAGGCAGAGGTATATAGAAGGGACACTAGAGTGAGTGACCAGAGTGAGCCATGCGGATTCTTAGTTAGGAAGTGTCATGGTGACATCCACTGTCACAGCCTCAGCATCCAGCACAGTGCCTGGTACCCAGGAGGTGCTTAGTGAATAGTTGCTGACTGCTGTCTGGATGAATGACTGGTTGGATGACCAAGGCTCAGCTCAAATATCACCTCCTCCCGGAAGCCTTCCCTAACCCTCCTGCCGACCCCACTCCGGTTGGGTGACCCCTCTGTGCCCTAGGTGTATGTCTCTGTCAAAGACCATGCCTCCCTGGGTTGGCCTTGTCTGTCTCTGGTCTGTCACCCCCACTGGACTCCAGTCTGCCTGAGGACGGGACTGTGTGCTGTGTCCTCAGCCTGGCTCATGGAACACATGGGTTGGGTCAGTGCCCACAAACATGGCTTGGCAGAATAGGAGTAACTTTTGGATGAGAACTGAGAAAGAGAGGAAAGAGGATGTTTACAAAACGTAGAGAGAGATCCTTGATAGGCTACAAATTATGGACACTTATAGCAGCGGACCTAACCAAATACATAGAGAATAGGCCATATTTGGAAAGATTCAGGCCACTTAGCAACAAACTATTTAGAAAAAAAGGAAGTATTTTGTAGCATTGAACGGTGCTGGGTTCCTAGAATGGTGCCTTGGAACTTGTTTAGTGAAATGATGTCATGTTGTGGACAATGAAAGCATGACATTGATGACCAAGATCAATTGGCTTGAACTTGGAGGGCAGGCTGGGGCCCAGGATCCTGATTCTTGAATCCTCTTTGTGAGAGCCCTTGCCTCGTGCCAGAGCCTCTTCCTGGAACAAGAGATTTCTCTTGCTCTCCTTACACTGCAGCTTAATAGCAATTTCCCCAGGACTCACTGGCCTTCTATTCTCCGTATCAGGCACTTTACATGCGTCAGCTCATGTAATCCTCATAATCCTCATGATACCCATTTCACAGATGAAGAAATTGAGGTCCCCAGCAATGACATGGACCATCCCAGGGCGATCAGCTGTGACCAGTGGTGCTGAGATTTGAACCTGGCACTCCTGACCCCTGAGTCAGTGCCAGGCTAGCGGTGCCATGTTGAAAAGAATCCTCGAAGCAGCACACACGCAGCAGGAACCTGTGTAACAGCACACGCTGCACGGCTGGAAAGGAATGGGCGCTTTGTGTGGCCACCTCTCTGCCCTTCTTGGCCTTCCCTGACAGTAGCAACGCCTTTTCTTCCTGGATCCCTGTGGTCACTGATGCCACCGAACTGCATTTTCTTGGGTGGAAATGTTACACTCCAGGAATTGATTTTCCTGCATATTTCTAGAAAAGTTAACTGGCTCATGAGTGCTATTTACAATCTGTTTTAATTGCATCCTTGAGAGCAAATGTATTTCTTTTTCTTCTATGTTACAGCTCTCACTTGAACGACCTCTCTTACCATAGCAGAGAAAAGATCAGAGCACATGACCAGTGGCTTGCTTCCTTAAAATATGCCACTTTTCCAAAATGTAGGGCCCAATTATCACTGCAGCTATGAGCTAATTATGAGATATAAAATATGGATCACAACTAATTATCAAGATCTGACCTTATTTTGAAGTCATAGATTCCTATAAACTAGGTTACCATGACTAACGAGATAGAGATTTAAGTAGGAATTCAAGAACTGCAGTAATGAGGGGTTATAAAATGTTTATATTTTTAACAAATGGCACAGGCAAGAGATACTTTTCCTAGGCTTCTGTCTGGTGAAATTTTCTAGAAGTCCACCCCCTGCAAGGTCTTATTAGTGGGACACAGAGGATGGAGAGTCCATTTCACTCACATCCTAGAATCTTCTATTTTTCATTAAAAATATATTTTTATTGATCTCAGAGAGGAAGGGAGAGAGAGAGAGAAAGAAACAGCAATGACAAGAGAGAATTGGCTGCCTCCTGCACTCTCCCTACTGTGGATTGAGCCTGCAACCCAGGCACACGACTGGGAATCGAACTGTGACCTCCTGGTTCATAGGTCAATGCTCAACCACGGAGCCACACTGGCTGGGCGAATCTTCTATTTTTTTAAAAAAACTGAACATTGTATGCCTGCTGTCTACAGAGCTCTGTGCTAGGTGAGATGCGAGATTGTGAAACCACCAAGCTGTATACTCCCCTTTAAGGAGTCCAGTGGGTAGGTAGAAATGAGACGTGGTCACACATTCGAGAGAGGGGAGCACTGGAACCCTAAGTGGGGTGCAAGCGTCGAGGGGAAGCTCTCATTTGGCCTAGTAACAGTAGAAATGGGGTTTGATGAGTCACTAGGTTTTTAGGAGAAGGAATGACAAAGGAGCATCATGGATGGAAGAAATGGATTGAGCAGATATTGAAAGGGAGATGGGAAGACACATGATGTGTTTAAGGAATTAAGAAACAGTAGTAAGATTTGTGTGCCTAGAGCAGAGGTCTTCACTGTGAGCCAGGACAGTCCAGAAAGTGTGTTTCAACTTTGGAAACAGCTTGTATTGCACATGTTTACTTTCCCTGGGGAGGGATGACCTATAACTTTAGTTGGCTTCTCAAAAAGCTAGTAATTCCAATAAATTTTCGGCCTGGAGGACAGCTTTTGTGTACTGAACACTGGTGAACAGAGGGAGAAATGCAGAAATGTGTGTGAGAACAGACTCCTGGGGGCCTTGAAAGCGAAGGTTATACATCTAGACATGACTTGGGACTCCACTGGGGTGGGGAGGACGTCAGAGTGGAGGTGAGAGAGTCCAGGTGGTCGCTGTTCAGATGATGGGAGAGGCAGGAAGGCCAGAGGGGAGCTGCTGTGCTTCCAGAAAGGTGGGATGAGGCCTGGGCAGGGGGCGGGGGAGACATGAGAAAGGAGAGCAGGAGAAGCTGTGGAGGAGCAGGTGAAGGGTTTGGTGGCCTCTGGAAAAGCAGGTAAAGATGCACAACAGCAGAGGATGATGGTGTTTGGACCAGACGGCGAGATTCTAACACAGCTCTACTGCTTCCTGCCTGTGCAGCTTGGGGCGACTTACCTAACCTTATACCTCCGGTTCCTTAGCTGTAATACCAGCTCCTCCCTCAGAGTTTGTAGGAGGGGGGTCAAGTGAGCAAAGACCCACCAAGTACCTGTAAGGCCCATGATGCGTGTTGTCAGCTCTATTTCCAGAAGGCTGGCAGCCCCCCGAGGGCAGGGCTTTGATGTTGTGTGCACGGCCATCTCCCCAGGGCCTGGGACTGTGCTGGGAACGTAAGGGGGACTCCACCCAGGTGTGTATCCGGGTGAATGGAGGACTCAGGGTGATGTGGCCAGGAGCTGGGACACAGGCATGCCCTTGATAGAGATACGTGGGGATCCCGCTTAGGTCGCCTCCTCAGGTCTGTGTGTGGAGCCCTTGATCGCTCACCATCTTGTCCAGCCCTCATGATGGCCTCCCCAGAGTGTGGCTGGATGGGTATGAATATTCCATTTTCAGGTGAGAGAGTGAGGTCTGGGCAGTGAAGAAACTGGCCCTTTAAGATACTTGTTAGATGCCGCTGAGGTGGGCCTGCTCCTTGGCCCTGTGTCTTCTCCATCTGCATGTGGTTTTCCTGGATCCTCAATCTGTGGTTTCCCAAAGTGCGTTGGAAGCAATTATTTTACTAAGAAAACAAAATTGTAAACAATACAAACTAGGGACGCTTAGTAATGTAGCAGGAACTCATTCAGGAAGTGAATAGGTTTGCTTACTGATGGGGTTAAGCAAACACCCTTAGAGGAATGGGCATCACCTATAAAGTGAGGATAATGAGACCACTTCCTGGGCTGTTAGGATAATGAAATAAGATGTTATAAATAACCCAGCAAGAGGCTTGGCATAAAAGAAGAGTCCCATAAGGGTTGTTCTCTATCATTTTTGTATTATTATGCCTTATTTGTGCCGATTGTCCGGCTTCGAGGGAATAATACTGGCACTGTTGTGGGATAGTTTTCCAGATATAAGAGAATAAACTTGGGCGTGAGGAGGGGGTGTGCAAGGAAGGGAGTGAGGGTCAGGGCGGAAGGCCTCCCACAACTATAACCAAGGCTGCCCCACTGACAACAGGCAGCATTGACCAGGAACTGCCTGATCTATTCCCCAGCGTCTTCTTTCAGATGACCTCTGTGACGGCAAGGGCGGCCTCAGCTTTCTCAGGCACCGGGAAGCTCTGGACCTCGGGGGGTCCCAGCGCTGCCTTGCATCTGGCTGTTAGAGCAAGCTCGTCCGGGCCCATCCCCCGTGGGCTGCAGTGTGGGGTTCAGAGAAACAGGCCTGTGGTCAACGTGGGTAACTGGTGTTCCACCAGTGACAGACAACACAGGGAAACCTTTGGACTTCGTAGACATGAAAACGGAGTTCTGAATCTGAGTTTCAAGGATGTGCCATGAAACTGTCATTCCTGTCATTTTTTTTTTTACATTTTCTCAGCATCTCTGAGGGCCAGGTCTGTGCTGAGTAAAGGAGCCTGGGAAAGGATGAGTCATGGTCCCTGCCCTCAGTGAATTTCCAGCCTGGAGAGGGAGACAGACGAGTGAACAGACCGCGGCTGGACACTGGGTCAGGGCTGGCAGAGGGAAGCCCTGAGCAGAGGGGAGCAGGGAGCTTTTACTCAGCCCGTGGGCCAAGAAGCAAGATTCCTCAAGGCTTTCCTCCAAAGACTCTTAACCTTCTCAATTCACATGGAAATAGTAACTTTGATCATTTTCTCAAAGTGAGCTTTCCTGGATCAAATTCTATTTCGCAACCCATGTGGTAGGTAAGCCTTCAAAGGAGAGGAATTAAAGGCAGGCAGATAAATGCATGTGAATGGACGGTTTTCTTTATTTGGAGCATTAGTCAGTTGCTAACACGAAGCCCACAAATCTATTCATCCCCCAGGCTCACTAACAACATAGGAATGAGAAGAAAAGCTCAATCAAACAGTCCAGCAGAGCCTCAGTTTACCCTGTCTGATGATACTGACTTCCCCAATAGAGGAGCTGCCCCGGGGGACTCCACGGCCCTGGTTAGCACACAGGAACCTGGCTTCCATTCCCCCACCTGCCTGACTTCTCTGCAGGTCTGGAGTGGGTGTTCTCCTAGAACTGGAGGTGGGAAGTCCCCTATATCTTTTCACTTTTCCTCTCCTATCAGAACTCCTGATAGGCTGTAAGACCAGAGTCAAGTTCACTTGGCCAAGGAATCCCATTCAGACTGTTGGGGCCTATTGGGACACCACACAGTTAGTTTCATTCTGCCATAGGCAGATAGAAAGTCCTGCCAAGGCCTGAATGAGTCATGCTGTTTCTTGCCACAGTGCCTTTGCATGTGCTGTTCTCTCAGCCTAAGGCTCCTTTTGCTCCTATACCTCTTCAAGACAAGGCAGAGTGACCCAGAAGCCGGTGCTCACCTCTCACACAATATTTAAAGCGGTTGTTCATGCAATAGTCTCCTTTTGACCAAGAGTTCCTGCCTGCTAGCAGTCCCCAAGCTATAGGAATTGTTACCTTATTTATTATTATTATTATTATTATTATTATTATTATTAAACAGTGGTGGTGGTGAAGTGCAGAGAAGGAATCCTAAGCAAGGGCTCAGTGTGAGTGAAATTGAGACAGGCATTCAAGGAAGGCCAGGAGAATGGTGAGTGTGTGCTAAGAGTCCCAGGCTGCCAGTTTGCAAAATGCTAGTGCAATGATGTCAGTCCTCCTAAACATGTGAACATCCTCCTCTGAGAAACCCCTTCTCTCTGGTTACAATGGTTGATCTCAGAAAGTCTTAAGTAGCAGAGAAAAGGACCATTCTCCAGATTGAGGGGTTTCTGTGCTACAGGCAAGCGAGATATGTATTATACTGAGTGATTATCTCCCTGTACTGTTGTTATGCAATGATAAAAAACACACGTACATGATGTAGGTTTTGACTGTAAAGACAAATTAAGCCCCACCACCCTCTCATGTGGCCACTGAGGGATCATTTAATCTATTACTTGGTTCCATGTGATCAGACTTCAGAAAAATAAATAATATTTATAACTAGAAGCCCAGTGCACAAATTCATACACAGGTGGGGTCCCTCAGCCTGGCCAGCAATCGGGGCTGATCAGGGCTGTGGGAGGTTGGCGGGGGGAGGGGCCACAGGATGTTCCAATCGGGGCCATCTGGGTGGGGGGGGGGGGGGGGGGGGGAAGGGAGGTTGATCAACCGCCCTGATTGGGGTCATCAGGGCCAGCCAGCCATGGGGAGGGACTGCGGGACACTTGGCCAGCTGGGGTGAGGGACCACAGGAAGTTGGCCAACTGGGGTGAGGGACCGCGGGAGGTTGGCTGTGGGAGCACACTGACCATCGGGGGCAGCTCCTGCACGTCTGCCCCCTCATGGTCAGTGCACATCATAACAACAGTTGACCACTCGTTTGGTCTTTCAGTCGCTTAGGCTTTTATATAGATAGATTGCTGCTCTGAAGCCTACCTGGCTGAGCACGCAGGGCTGCGGACTGGGCATGCCGGCCTTCCACTTGCCCTTGCCCCTCCTTAGCTGAGCCGCACCCCTGCTCCCACAGCTCTCATGAGTCACTATGTGAATGAGCTGTGTGCTCACCACCTGCACCCCCAGACTCCCCGCTTTTTTAAGATCATCATATGTTGGTAGGGTTGGAAGGCACGGGTTCTGGTCCCTGCTCTGCTGTGACCTTAGGTGAGTGCATCATTTCTCCTCTTCAGGACTATTTCCTCATCCCTGACCAGGGTTCTTACACAGGTCTTTGTACCATGGTCCTCTGTAACGGCTGAGGAAGCATATGGACCCCTTCTCAGATTAATGGTGTTTTTTTTTTTTTTTTTTGCTGCTTATGGAATTCGTGTGTATGTTTGTTTTTTTTTTTAATTTAAAGTATTACATAAGTCTCCTTCCCACCCCCCCCCCCATTGGCCTCTCCCTGGCTGCCCCCACCCCCCAGGCACGTGCCCTAAATTCCCCCTCCCCCATCTGTGTCCATTGGTTTTGCTCATATGCATGCATACAAGTCCTTTGGTTGATCTCTTACCTCCTCACCCCCCGCCTTCCCTCATAGGTTGGACAGTGTGTTTGATGCTTCTATGACTCTGGTTCTATTTTGGTTCCTCAGTTTATGTTGTTCATTACATTCCACAAATGAGTGAGATCATGTGGTATTTATCTTTCTCCGACTGGCTTATTTTAATGTTTTTTAATCAGTAAAATAAAATGTATTGGACTATAGAAGAAACTAATTATATTGAAATAGTTATCAAAATATTTATAAATTGTGATATTGGTATCCATATGCTTATTTATTAACATTAAGTGACAAAAATCTAGTCCTGGGTATCTTAATTCTGAAGTAGTGATGAATGTAAATGAGATTTTGAGATGTCTATGATAACTGTAATGTGCCATGCAAACACCTGTGATTTCTATTTGTCACAAAGTCCCAGGTCCTAGATCCACAGCTAGGACTACTGTGGTCTGTTGCCTACATGCATAATGAAGGAAATCCTAAATTTTTATGAGATTAGTGAGGATAATGATACAAGTTTTCCTATGCAAATTTTAGGTACTCCCTGAATTCTATTCCTGAGCCCCAGGACTAGATGGTGTCTCTGTGCTCTCTCAACCCTGGTGCTTTACTGGTGTCTGATTCTGCAAGAGTTGGCCGCCATCTCCCAGCCTGAGCCCCAAGCTAAAAGGAGAAAGGAGTAAAGGAACTTCCTCAGCCCCCTGTTAGTTGAGCATCTGCTATGTGCTAGGCACCATTCTAGATCTTCCATATGCATGATCGTCCCCAGGGCTGGGAAAGTCACTCCTCCTCTTAGATAATAAGAAGAGTATAGGAAAAGAGTGTTGGAAATAAATCATTTAAAAGTTAAGCAGTTCAAAACCCTGGCAGAACTCCATGGGTTCAGCCTTCAACAGTTCCTCCAGAGACCTGCTCTGAAATAGGAATGTCTAAATCACCACCATGTTCTCCTGCAGTGTCTTGTCACCCTTTTGTAGGAGGTGCCATCCTGCACCATCAACCCTGACCCAGAGTAAGTCCCGTAATCTTTCTGAGCCCCGGTTTCTGTATCTATGAAAGGGACTGATAAGTACTTCATACTGAATAACAATGATGGAGTAATACATTTGGGGCAGTGTGGACTCGGGCCCCGTCTGGACGAGTCTAGCTGTGATGTCTGGGTGCTGTCCTTGCATCTGGAGTGCAGTGCACGAAGACCCTCTAGGGCCTTCGCTGCTGCTGCTCTGGACCTGGTGTGAAAGATGGAGCACTAACCGTCTGCCACCTGCCACCCTGTCCAGGGAACAAGCAAGAACAAGGAGCAGAGTGCTGGGGAGGTGCCTCTCAGCATGACTGTGGGGCGGAGGGTGGGGGTGGGGGACCTGCATGCTCTGTTAAAGGCCCTGCCTCTCGCTGCTGAAACCCTTCACTTCCTTCCACAGACCTAGAAAAGGCCCCAATAGTTGTGCGTCCCCTTTTGCTGAGTAAGGATCTGGGGCAGTATCTACTTATGCAAAACGTTTTGATTCTCATTTCTCCTTCCCTGGCATCATTGGCAATTATCTCTGAAGCTTTAGGCTGGTTGCTCAACCTCACCATGCTTCCGGTTCTTCCTCTGTGAGAAATGGAGTAAGAATGTGGAGAACCATGTTGTAGCGCTTACAGTGACATTCAAAACCCAATAAAACCCAGTCATATGGAAAGAAAAAAAAATGGATCTTTCTTAAATGACTTTTGGGTACAAATGAAAATCAAAACCACAATTAGAGGCTATTAATAGAGCTAGACACTATATACCAAAACTTATGGAATGTGAACAAAGCTGTACTTAGAAGCAAATCCATAGCATTAAATGCTTCATAATCAATGACAAAAGTGAAAATAAATAAAGCATTCAAAATAAAAAGTTAAAAAGGAGACATCTAAGGAAATTAGGAAGCAATCAAGCATAAATGCTGTAGAAATCAATATATTAGAAAACAGAAAAACATTAGAATTTATAAGTGAATGTAAAGCTGATTCTTTGAAGAAACAATAAAATGGACATGCTCTTTTAGATATAATCAAGAAAATAAAAGAGAAAGCACAGTACACAAGATTAAAGATGAGAAAGGGAATGTAACCATGGATGTGGAATAGATTAAATCAAATTACAAGAGGATAATACATATAGCTCTAAGCTAAGGTATTGGGAAGTCTGAAATGATGGCATTCTGAGAAAATGTATGCTGTGAGATTTGACTCAAAAAATTAACTTGGCTAACAGCCATGGATGCAATTTAAAATGATGTCTAATGAATTGTTAAAAAATGAGTTTCAGAGAAGGGTCAAAACACACACAAAGTTAGGGTTTTACTGTAGCAGGTGAATGAGTGGATGGGGCAAGACAATGAGCAGGACCCAGTCAAAGGCACAGGGAGATCAGAATGTTGTCAGGTGGGTAAGGGCAAGGGCGGGTCAGTGGGATGTGAAGGGGCCTGGGACAGATTGGACCTGGAGACCAATCCAGTGTCTGCTTTTTGAGACAGAGACATGACTGTTTGTATCCTGCTTTTCTTTGTCTTCATGGTCAAACAGGGAAATGGCCCCCCACCACCTCCTCACCCCTGAGTTTTGTGACTGACAATCAGAAGGGGTTTGGGAATGCTTGAGCAGTTATACTAATGCAATTTTAACAGTAACTTGGGGGAAAGGACTTCCCTTGTCATGGTCAAGAAGTTGATTTCTGCAAAGCTGTTGTGTTGATAACTTCAGACTTCAGATGCTTCCTGTGGGCATAAATGTGTTAACCTGAGGGGATGCCAAGAGGGCGAGGGCCAGAGGGAGATACCTGGGAAGCAATTTGCCTTTCTTTCTAGGTCACCGATTCAGCAGTAACTGGCCGCTGAAACGCTCCATAGATTCTCTCAGAAGGTCAGAATATGTTGGGGTTTTAAAGGCCCAATTCCCAGGGACCATTAAATGCATCATCTTGCTTTGCTTCATTCATTTAAAGAATGAAGTTGGCAAATACAGCCTTGGGAGTGAGGGGCACCAGACCCAAAGAGGAATAAAATGCTACATAGGAATATTAGATCTTAATTGGTTACTTTTACTATCCCAATGGAAGGATTAATCTTACATGATTTACTCTGTGGCAAAGAGAAGGGGACTAATGATGATCAAATTCTCATGATTGGCAACCCATTTTACAGTCACAATTCCATATAACACTCACCTTCACCAATTGATATGCAGATATTCATATCCCTGTTCAACAGAACTGGAAACTGAATAAATTAAACAGCTTGTCAATGGCCTTTTAGCTAGAAAGTGGCAGAACTGAGACTTACACCTTAATTCTAAGGTCCTTGATATTTCCATTCCACCATCCTTCAATTTTCCAGGAAGGAATAAGCCCAGAAAAAATATTTCCTGGAATCTTCCTTCCTGTTTTTCATGGTGTTTGTCTGGGAGCCCAACAACAGTCTGTCTGCATGAACGGCAGTCTCCCAGTTTCTACTTCTTTAGGGAGGCTACACAGCCTCTGTCCTGGTGTGGTTTTTCTTTTCAGAGCTCTCTCTCCTATCTGTCTCTGCTACCAGAAATTCTGTTTGCAGGCCCCAGACTTTTGTTTGATGCCATACTGAGAGAAGACACCAGGGGAGGAAAGGACCCTGTAAAAGAAGACACGTGTCTTCCTATTGAGATCAAAGCTGCTTTCTGGAGATGTTCTCCTGGGAGAAGGTCTAGGCAGAAAAGTGACCAGGGCTGAAGGCACCAAAACTTTTGTGCACAAGGAGGAGAGGCTGGTGATTGTCAAAACACTCTTCCCATTTTACAGCTTTGCCACCTCGGGAGAAACACCCTCTACTTAGGCGCTCTTGGAAGATTAAACTAAAGCAGTAGGTTATCGGCTTACAGTCTCTATGACCACTATGACCTCCACATCCCCTTCTAATGCATTAACTTCATTGCCCTTCACTGACAGACACTCACAGATGCTTAGAAGTCAGAAAACAATGGCGAGGAAGTAGACTGTGCAATGCCGTTTTTTTCCTTTCTGTGGTGATCGCCCTGGACCTGTTGTCAGCAGCAGTCCCATCACTCACATTTCCATGTCAAGGAGTTTGGTAATTTATCATCAGTGTATTTTAATCAGAGCAAGAGATGCCCGGAGTAGATTTCATCAATCTTGAGGGAAGAGAGGTTTGACCCCAGAGCCTCCCTGCACCCCCAGTCTGTGTGACTCCATGATGGATTATGCAAGGTAACATGAAGTAATGGGAAGGTGTCTCACTAGCTCAAAGAAGGTCACGGTGATGTTATAGTGGTTTGCTGGACCTCAGCCTCCTCCTTTCTGTAGTTGGAGGGCCATTCTGAAGATCGGGTGTAAAAGCTCCCAGAGCAATGCCAGCGCATGGTTGGGGCTGAACGGCTTTGGGTTCCTTACTGCTCTCAATTTTTGTTTTTAGAACAGTTACTGCTGTTATTCTCTGCAACTATCACTTTCTTACTTAGTTATCCAACTCCACTGACGGGGTGATGCACAGCCTTTATCTGCCTCCAAAGGTTTCTGACTAATACCTTCCCTATCCCCGCAATCCCATGCCGACGATACCTCCTTAGCCCCAAAGAGGGAGTCGCCACACCAAGCATCCACTTTGTGCCAAGCACATTCCATTTAAGCCTCCAAAAAGTCCAGGGAGGTAGGTATGATGGCCATTTTAGACAGGAAAAGCTGGAGTCTCAGGAAGGTTAAATGATGTCCCAGTGATCACACAAAGTAAAGAGGTGGAGTTCCAATGGAAATTGGAGGGTGTCTGACACCCAGAGCCGGGATCACAGGCTCTGTCACCGCTCTTGGTCTTGAGAGCTCCTGTGTAGGTGGCCACTGGAGGAAGGGCACTTTCCTGGGAGAATGGGGCTGCTTGCATTGTTTTGATGGTAGTATCTTTGCCTCATTGGCTTTGAAATAGCTAGTGTCCTCACCTTATACTGCCACCTTCCTAACTAGAATAAAAAATAGGGATGCATGTTAGGTGACCTTCTCTCTGGTTAACACAAAGCCTCTGCCTTCTTGGCAGAGGTTGTGTCTGTGCAGTCTTGACACTATTTGTATGACACTCATTTGGTTCTATTCCAGGCTCTGCGTTGGGCACTGAGGACACAGCTCGATTTCTCTAGGGCTCCCAACCCCGGGGCAGTGGCAGACACATCTAGATACTCCTCAGGAGATGGTTTGGGTGGCAAAGATTCTGGTCCAGAACAGGGCCATCCCTGGTGCATTTATGCAGGAGGCAGGGTTTGTCCTTGGTATCTGCCACTCTTTCTTCGGGCAGCCAGGTGGAGGATGGTACTAAAGTTTGGTGCAAAGGGCCTGGAGCCAACTGTTTTTGAATACCAGATCTACATCTTATAAATTCTGGGAATACAGACAATTTTCTTAACCTTTTGGGTCTCAGAATCTTTGTCTATCAATAGACCCAGGGGACCCTTTCAGAGTTAAGGCCCAGATAAACTGATGCCTGGAGGTTCTTAGCACAGTGCCTGGCACAGGGTAGATCACCCCGAGGTTCCATCTGGACTGTTTCTCTAGTTTATGCCTTTGCCACCATCTTCCCATCCAGATAGACTTTAAGAATAACTGAGAATTTGGATTTTAGATGCGCTTGGTGGTAATGTGCTTTGTTCTCTTTCCACTGAAGAATAATGCACATTGATTGAATTGAAGTCTGCCTTGTGACAGTTCACTTCCTGGGCCAGCATTAGCTGGAGCATGACCTTTTTGAATCATCCTGATGGATGACTAATTTCTGGTGGGATCTCTAGTTCCTGATGGAGTGGCTAGTTGGTAAGAGGCCAATTCCTGGTGAAATGGCCAAGTTTCTTCCTCAAGAAAGGGCAAACTATCATTATAATGTATTGAACATCTGCTATGGACCTGACTTTGTGTGGGGCATGTGTGAATTATATGTAGTTTAAAGCACTCCAAGAAATTGGCATATAGATAACAGCAATTAAGAGCTTGGGTCCTAATATAATATTACCGGGTTCAAATTTCATTTTTGCCACTTTAAGCATGCGACTTAGCCACTGTGTGTCTCTGTGATGATAATAGGATCTGTTTCATAGGATTTGGGGGAGGAATTGTCTCCTGCCACATAGTAAGTGTCCATTAACATTTATCTACCCTTATCTTGCAGACAGAGAAACCAAGGCTTGGAAAGTGATAGTGAGAGAGTCTTCCTCTTCTAAGAAGCAAACTCAGTTTTTAATTTTGCCTTAAATCTTGCCTAATATCCAATTCTGGATCTCAGAATTGTCCTATATTCATTTTCAGTCCAGGCAGCTCTTTGCAGTGTGAGGACATAAGCCCTACGCGCATTGGGAGTGATGCTCATAGGAGCATCCTAGAGACAGCATGGCACTGAGGCATGAAGCCATGGTAGATCCCTCCTAAATATAGACTACTGAGGCCACCCCAGAAATCAGACCCCACTGGTGGGAAGAGTAGAGTTCACAAAACCTCCATAGGTTTCATGGGCAGAGGCTGAGCTTGATTGATGCCAGGGGCTGTATGAGAAATAAGTTATGACCATCCCATTGATGAATAATAAGCTCTGTGTCACAGGAGTGGCTGGCTCTTAGCTCTATGCTTTATCTCTTTTAGTCCCTATAGTCATGCTAGAGAGGCATGCATGTTGCCCTTGCATAAGAAAGCTGAGGTCTGAGAAGTTCACATCTTGGACTCGTAGCACAAATTGGCAATGGCAAGAGTTGAACTTGGATTTCTTGGATCATTTAGTCTCTTCTCTCCCTTCACCCATGCTGCTTTTCTCCATGAGGATAGGGCTACAGGGTCAACAGAGGGTCAAGGGAGGGCCCTGGCAGGAAATTAGGGAGAAGTTGCCAACAGACAGTCCGTGATCCCAGTAAGAAGTTAGGTAGAGCAATGCTCTGTGGGAAGGAAGTGAGACTGGGCATGGTATATAGAGTCTATAAGAGGGATACCTCAACCTGAAAGTTCAGGAAAATTGCATGAGGGCAAGATTGATGGCCACAGGTTTTCTGGGTTGCCTCCGCCCTTAGGCAGCACTGCCCAATGGACAACAGTGGGAAAGCACTCCATAAACCAGGCTGTCACTCCTGGCTATAACTGTGCTGCATAAACCTGGCTATACTTCCATTCTCACATGGCCAGGGCAGGTCAGTGGTTCTCACTTTCCTAGCCCCACAGTTATTATTTTATGGTACTGGTCACCTATATTTGGATTCCATTTCAATTCCAAAGCCCAGGTCTTTACATACCTTAAGTCAGGGGATCTCGTATTTGGGGCAGGGAAATAGATGATAATCATGAGATTCTGGTGGAAGAAATTCCCAAGAAAATATACTTCCTACAAATGTTGCGTACAATTTCAGCGGGTATCTAAGTCCCATTGGATTTTTCCATCAATCCCAGAAAAAATCTGTAGATCTGATTGTAAGCCTTGTTTTAAACTATTGGGTTGAGCAGAAGTCAGTGGGAACAAACAGTTCCGTGTGGTAATGAACAAGCAAAAATGGATAAAATACCTCCCACTACACAGGAATGTGAGGACATGAGCCCTCTGCTCATTGGGAGTGATGCCCATAGGAGCATCCTAGAGACAGCATGGCACTGAGGCATGAAGCCATGGTAGATCCCTCCTAAGTACAGACTACTGAGGCCACCCCAGAAATCAGACCCCACTGGTGGGAAGAGAAGCTATGAGGAAAACTTCAACATTTTATTGAGAAGCAAAAATAAAGCTATGCATAAGTGGAAAGAAAGACCATGTTCTTAGATTGCAAGAGTCAACATTTAAAAGTATAAATTCTCCCACTATTAATCATAAATTTAAGCAATCCCAGCTCATAGTTCAAAATGGTTTTGTTCTGTGGGTGGAGGAACTTCCAAAGATGATACTAAGAACAGAGGTTGGCAAACTATGGGCCACCCAAATCCAGCCCACTGCTGTTTTTGTAGATAAAGTTTTATTGGAACACAGCCACACTCATTTGTTGACCTATGACCTGTGGCTGCTTTGTAGCTACAAAGGCAGAGTAGAGTAGTTACTATAGAGACTATATGACCCACAAAAAGCCTAAAATATTTATTATTTGTCTCTTTAAAAACAAGTTTGCAAATTTCTGACCCAGAAAATTAAACACATAAAAAATATCCCCCAAAAGCATAGGATTGAAATGGGCAGACTAGCCTTACCAAATTTCAAAATGTTTCATAAATACACTAGTGATCCAGCGCGGTGCGAGACCCTGGACCCCGCCTGCTGCTGGACGCCCAGAGTCCTGGAGTGCCTCCAGATGCAGCACCGCCTCCAGGCCTCAAGGAAGAGCCGCCAGGCCCCGCCTCCTGGTGATGTATTGTGACTGCATGAGGGAATCACTGCGTGAGGACCACCTAGGCTTTTATTAGTAAGATATTACTTAAATTGGTTTAGTGTTGATACAAAAATAGAAAATTGCTCAATGAAACAGAAGAAATAGGTCCAAATATTGGGAGAACTTACATCTAGTATTTGATAAGGAGACATCTCAAATCAGCAGTGAATGATGGACTATTCAATAAACTATGTTGATATGTAAAAAAAAAAAGGGGGGGATCTTAATACTTTCCTCATAGTTTACATGAAAGGAATTCTAGATGAATATAATATTTAATAATGGAATCATAACTAAGCTAAAATGAAACAAAATCTACAAAGGAAATAAGCTTGATGTATTGACTTAATTTTTTTAAAAAACCTACCCAGTAACTTTACCATAGCAAAGCCAAAAAGACACATGGAAAACAAGACACAGTATCATCAATAGGAGACAGAGGTTTTTGTCTCCTATTGTTTACATGTAAATAATGCCAACAAATCAATGAGAAAATAATAAAACTAACAGAAAATCAGCAGAGATCATCAACAGGCAGTTCATACTAGACAAAAAAGAAATAAAAAATCTCAGATAAGCATTTGGAAAAATGCTCATTCCACTCTTGATTAAAGATGTGTAAATTAAATTTATTGATTTATTATTATTTTTTTAAAATATATTTTATTGATTTTTTACAGAGAGGAAGAGAGAGGGATAGAGAGCTAGAAACATCGATGAGAGAGAAACATCGATCAGCTGCCTCCTGCACACCCCCCACTGGGGATGTGCCCGCAACCAAGGTACATGCCCTTGACCGGAATCGAACCCGGGACCTTTGAGTCCGCAGGCCGACGCTCTATCCACTGAGCCAAACCGGTTTCGGCTAAATTTATTGATTTATTTTTAGAAAGAGAGAGAGAGGTGGGGAGGGGGGTGGAGAGAGAAACATCAATTTGCATTTCCACTTACTTATGCATTAATTAGTTGCCTCCTGTATGTGCCCTGACCCAAGATCAAACCTACAAGCTTGGTATATCAGAACGATGCTCTAACCAACTAAACTACCTGGCCAGGGGTAAAATGTGTAAATTAAAACAAGTTTGATATCTTAATATACCTGTCAGGTTAGCAGATTGTTAAAGATATAAAAAGTGTCAAGGGTATGTGGAAACAGACATTTGCATACATAGTTTGGAGGGAGTAATTACAGTCTTGTTGGAGGGTAATTTGTATTTATGAACATTGCAAATTCATCTGCACTTTGACCCGGTGTCCCCATATTTAGAAATTTATCCTACAGGTCTATTCAATACACAAAGATACATAAGACAGAAATTAATTGCACATTGTTTGTATTAGTAAAATAACAGGAAACAACCTTAATACTCATCATTAGGGCTTCATTGTGTCAGTATTTCTCAAACCTGAGTAATGGTATCAATTCCATTTAAGGGAAAAAATTCTCAGAAACTCTTTCTATTGAGTTTAATTATTTTTATTATGATGTCCTCTAAAATGTGGAAATGTTGAACTAAGCATACATTTTGTAGATTTAAAGTTCTTATAATTCTGTAAATAAAAAAATGTATAAATTATATATAATCAAATACAAAACTAATAAAATTCAAGTAAACAGTATTAAGTCTACTAGAATATTAATGGAGTATTCCGCTGAAACTACAGGGAGGATGTTAACAATGGGACCGTGTAGATATGGATTCAATTTTATATATAAAACCTATACTTTCAACAATACTAAGGCATGCTTACATAAATAGGCTTTAAAAGTATGTTAATGCATTAAGGCTTTGCTTGCTGGTTCAGGCTATTCAGATCCATGGCTAATCAGAACCTGCGAATGCCCGTTTAAATGCCCTGTCCTTGATAATCCCATGAAGCTACCCAGTCTATTTGAAGATAATGTTAGCATCGTGGCTTATTGAAATATGTGTTCAATAGTATTTAATCTAATTATCTCTGTAATTGAGACCAGCAACATTCTTCCTGGGGCACTTATTGCTGTTTTGTTGTTAACCAGTGGGGACACGCTGTGCGTGCACAGATGCAGATGCTCTGGAGGGCGTGGTTTGAGTTCAGTGGCTTCCATCTGGAGGACTCAACTTCCCTCCTCACTTTTCTCTTTTCAAGTGATTTTGAAATCTTCACTTCCACAGACTGCCATGATGCTGTTTGACCTTCATTTGTAGTGACTTGCATGGTAAACACGAATGATGGTGTGAATGATGGTGCTGCAACTTTGGGCAGTTCTTGGTTAAAACATGATCCAAACGTGGCTTTTACTCATTGACTTATGAAATATCATCAAAATGAAAATGCAGAAACCACCAAGTCTGAGTTCCTGGCTCTCAGGCTCACTGTCATATGGTGAAATTGGAAGGTTACAGAGAAAGATTTGGAACAAAAGGGAGAGGGGAGAGAAAGCCCCAACTCCAATGTCATAGTCACAGGGTATGTTTGCTGGGAAGGCCTGGTGTGCCTGCTTAAATTGTGCCTGAGCTTTGGAACCAGGGGAAGATGGGTTCAGATCTGGGCTCAGCCACTTCCTCACCAGCTGCCTGATTTGGGCCTTGCAGAATGGTGAGTGCCAGAGCTGGCACTGTGGCAGCCAGGCCCTCAGCTCAGGGTCACCCACTCAGCTCTTCTGCCAGGCCTGATCGACCCTTGCTCCTCATTCATGATGCCACCTCGAGCCCCTCTAGGCAGAGTCCCCCAGGACAGAGGTCAGGGGCAGTGGGGACATGGGGGAAGATGTGCACCATGGTTCTCCCGAAAGATCTGGAGGACGCAGCTCTGGGTGGTTGAGTAGATGTTGGCGGAGAGCATTTAAGCATTTAAAATCCTTACGTCAGATGTTTTCATGCACTTCCCTGCCAAGAAGTCCAAAGGGTGCTTGGTTTAACTGTGGTTATTTACAGCCTAAAGAAAGTGGCTGGCAGTTCGTAGGAAGCCAAGGGTTTTATTTCTCACTCCTGTTTTCCATTTCTGTGATTTATGACCCTTGAGTCTGGCAGAACTCGCCTGAGAAGCTCTGTACTCAGTCCATTCCCACCCAGCCCCTGTGGGAAGCAGGCCTGTTTTCTGGAGGCGCAGGGAGGGCCTACGGGGTGTGACCCTGAGAGAGGAGGCCCAGATGCTGGACCTACTGTCCAGGGGTGGCTGGTCCATCAGGCTGTCCTCTTCTATTTCTGGCCTGGGGCACACACGCCACAAAGCTCTTGGCATAAAAACTGAGGTCAAAGTTACAATGCACTGTTGTTGTTTTTTCCACCTGCCATTTGACTTCTGATTTTCCTCAGGTAAAATGTCTATTTTTGAAAGACTGCCCTCTCTGCTCAAGGCCATCATCATCCACTTTTATTTGGATTCTTTGGCACTTTAGTATCTGAGAGATATTTCCTCACCTTGCCTACCCACTACCCATGACTTAATTTAGGGAGGAAGTCCAGTCTGGAGTGTGCACTGGCCTGGGCATTGACTGAAGGTTCCTCTCCCTTCCAGGCAGCTCCTCGACAACCTGGGTGGAAATGGAAGCTGTTCTGGGCACATCGGCGGTGCTTCATAAATAACTGCTGAAGGGATTGAAGGGATGAGGGATGCCCAGTTGTCTGGGCCCATCCTCAGAAGTGCACTTCTGCCTCTCTGCCCAACTTGGTACATTCAACATGTTCACTGAGGTGTGAAAATAATAATATGCATCGTAATCCTCAATGCAACTGAGCACGACCTCTGTACTAATCTCTTCTAATGCTCACGACAACGCTGTAAGAGAGGTACTACTATTATTCCCGTTTTACAGATGAGGAAATAGAGGTGAAGCCATTTGCACAAGTTCTCAAAGCTAGTTAGTTGTAGAGATGGGATGCAAACTCAGTTCCATTGGACTCCTGAGCCTGCACTTGAGGTCACTATAAAACAGTCTCCTTTCAGGTCATTTGAGTCCCTTAGGCTTTAAAGGCTCTTATTGTAGGAACCTGCAGGGGTTCTCCTCCTATTCCTGTTGGAGTTGTTTCTTGGCTTCCCAGTCAGGAATTCTCTCTCTCTTCTGAGCATCCCACCTGGAGCACTCGCCTGCCCCAGGTCTCTTCCTCAGGCTTTTCAGGGACACTGTCTTGTGTACCCCCTGCATTTTCAGCATCCCGAAGCAGAGGCTAAATCTGGGAGCACCAACCATGCCCAGCAAAATGCCTCCATTCGTGATCCTGATCCTGGCTACTTCCTCTTCCCTCTTTTATCGACCATTCCAGAAGTGTATCATTTTTATTAGCTTTTTCAACGAACCTGCTATTGGCTTTCTTGACCCTCTCTAATTTACACTTACTACTTTATTAGTATTGGCCTTAATCTTTATTATTTCTTTCTTCTTCTTCCTCTGGGCTCGTTTTACTCTTATTTATCCAGTTTAGGAAGATGGATGTTTTAGCTCATCAGTGTTTGTCTTTTCTTCACTTAAGGCTGTGCATTTTCCTCTAAATACTTCTTCAGCTGAATCCTGTGAGCTTTGATGTGTGTAATTCTTGTATCATTGTGTTCAAACTATTTTCTTAAAGTATATTTTAATTCCTTTTTTTACTTATGTGTCATTTATAAGTGTGTTTCTTAACTCTCCAATAAATGGGCGGGGGGGTCTGTTTTGGTTTATCTTTTGGTAACTGATTTCTCTTAAAAATTATTACTCTTACTTCAGAATAGAAACATCCTCCCATTTATCACTCCTGGCCCTGTGACAGGAACTTACTCCTCACTATCACAGTTCCTTACAGAGCCCCCCCCCCCTCACATACACACACACACACCTCCCACACCTCCCCAGGCTGTGCCAGTTTTCCCACTTACAAGTGAAGACATTGAGGTTAAAGACTTCACCTGATGTCTCATAGCTATAATGTGTGAGTTGGAGTTGTGGGGGTGGTGAGAAGATGGTCCAGTCAAAGCCAGCTCTTTCAGATTCTAAAGCTCAGCTCTGCCCCACCTCCTCTCCACTTCATAGTCATCGGGGACGTGAACAGTGAGGAGGCATGGGAGTGTCCACGTCCACATCACCACGCCAACTTCTCCCTCCCTGCAGTTACCCCTTTGCTTCCTGCCTTGTGCCTATTTTCACTCATTTCAGTGTTCCCCCAGCCTTCCTGGGTGGTTTTTTACAAACTCAGGCTCTGGTCACTGGCTCTCCTTGTTTCAGCTCCCACAGCAAGGAGCAATGCTCCTACAGCCAGAGCACCAGAAAACGAATTATAAAAATGCAGAAATAGCTTGGAGGGAAGGGCCTGCCTTGGGATGTGAGTGACATGTCATTTGAGCAGCCGATGGATGTCAGCGCCTGCCTGCCTCCCACACTCCACCTGACGGGCAGACCTGTCGGCAAGCGGCTTCTTTGTGATTCCATCATAAAACAAGCCCATCCGGGTAGCTCATCCCTAGCAAACACTAAGGAGAAAAACGAGGACTCTGGCCATTATTTGGCACACGAGCTTTCATTACGGTGTTGTCCCCAGCCTGTTTCCGCTACCCTCCTGCGGGCAGTCTCTTTGCTGTCAAATTACTCAGGGCAGCCCGAGAGAGAATATGCCCCTGCACATGTCCTTTCCTGAGATTCTGTCAATAAATAATAAATAAACTCGGGAGTTTCTAGAGCCTTCTGTTTTATAATGAGGTGGTTTGAGCTTGAAGTAGTAAGAGGGTAAGTCCTTTAAGGAGAAATGGAGAAAGGACATGGTCCAGATATTCTGAGTGTTAGGGATCTAACCTGCTAGGTGTCAGTGTTTTAAAAGGCTTTAGCTGGTGGAGGTTAATGCTGAATCCATACTGGCCAAGGGCTGGGGCAGGCGTTGGATGGGCGATCCAGGCAGGGCTGCCCCCAGGGTGTCCCCTCTATGCCATGGTGTCTTCACTGGCTTAATGTGAGCTAAGCGGCCAGTTTAGTTTGTGGTGTTTGTTCAGGGTGTGTATAGGGCAGGAGGAACTGTTCATTTTTTGTTACTATAACATTTTTTTTTTTGTCTTATACAAAAACTATGCATGATCATGCTGGGTAAGATCTAATTAAGTAAAAAAAGAGGAAACCTTCCTTTAATTTCAGCATTTACAGCCACTTTAACACTCTTGAGTACATTTTTTTCAGACTTTGCTCAAGGAAAACATATTTATGCAAATGGATCTTATAGTGTGCATTTTCTTTTGAATCTTACATTTTCACATAACTATATGTTGGAAACATATTTTTGTGTCAATAGCTATTCTGGTGTAGTGTGTTAATGGCTGCGTTGTATTTCATTGAACCGTGATTGATTTAACCAATATTGAATTGTTGGGCTTTTAGTCCCCCTCCATAAACAGTGTTGCAATCAGTAGCCTTAAAGTTAATTTGATAGGTACATCTTTAATCTTTATAGCCCTGGGATGAACCCTAGAAGAATTGTTGGGTCAAATGGTAGCCTCTTGTTCTTAATGCTGTTTATCTGCATTGCCTAGAATTGAACTTGTTATGCTTTCACTCACATAGTTTCCATGGGAAGGGTCTGTGTGTTTTCTGTTCTCAATATATGACACAATAGACAAATGAGCTAGACATTCCCAGGCCTGGAGGGTATGTACATTCTGAGCACAGCCTCATGATAGCACCTAACACTCTGCATTGTAATAATTTGCTTACCCTTCTTTCTCTCCCAGTGCCTGGTGCATAGTAGGTGCTATCATTTCATTCAGTTATTTGAGAAACATTTATTGGGTGCCTACTATGTGCTGGGGACACCTCACGGAGCAAAGAAGACTGACATCCCTGCTCTCAGGGAGCTCTTGTGGAACTGAGCTTTGTGGTCAGTGACTGCCCTCTCTCCAGCAGTGGTTTCTCCATCCATCAAGGCCCAGCTTCTCTCTCGGGTCTTCCCTGATCACCCTGGGAACTCTACAGCAGTCAAAGCCTGCATGATTGATTTGGCACTTAGCCTATGCAGTGTGAATTGTCTTCTGTATTTTTATAACTCTCTCTGGCTTCCCCAACTTGACCTAGGACAACTTGAATGGGTGAGAACACCATGAAAATGGAGGCCACGGCTTCCGCATCTGTGGGTTCCCAGCTCCAAATACTGCCTTACGCAGAGCGGCTCACAGGGTGATGCTCTACACACCTAATCAGGCCCACCCTGGTACCCTGCCTAGGAGCTACTGGTAACCCATCTTCTCTACCCTGGCTCCCCAGCATTTAGTGCTTGAATTGCATTTTCCACCTCTGAACTTACGAGGACCAGTGGCTCTGAGATGAGTAGAAAAAGCCAAATTCTCTCAATGAAGTAGGAAGCATATAAAACTTATTAGAAGCAAACTCAAGCAAAAAAAAAAAAAATGCACTCTGATCAAGTGCATGTGATGCCTGAGAGAGCCTCACTGAGTGCCTCAAGTTCTCTTAGCCACAGCGAAGCATTGGGTTCCTGGTCATAGCTCTGCTCTGGGCCTGCTCTGTCCTAGCCCTCCTCTGCCTACTGCTGACTCCTCCTCTGTTCTTTGCCAGGCTACCCTCCCCTCTGATCTGTTCCAGGCCTTACCAGGCTAGTTGGTTAATTTCTTATCACAAAGCTCTCATACACGCCGTAGGGTTCTCAGTCTTTCTGCCAGCACCTGCTCAAAATTCCTCCCTTAAAACAAGATTCTTAAGAGCCTGTGAGTTCTGCCAGTGTTTTTATTGCTCTGGTTATTTCTTTCTCTGTTGGTACCACACAGACATGTTCCAGTGTCAGAGAGGTGGGAGGCCCCCTTCCTCAGTGGGAATAGGCTCTGCGACGCCCCATGCGGAAAGGCCCGCCCTTCACTGCTGGGGAGGCCTTCCCACAAACCTCACCGCGCAGCCTCTCCTCATTGAGACACTGGCACCTTTGGTTTTAAAACACTCAGTCCTATAACACGCTTTCATCTACTGCCCACAAAGCCCTTTCCTCTTGTGTCCTTTCATCCAATATCAAATGCTCACCTGGCCGCCTCTGTCAGCATTTGGAACGGCGGACTCGCTCCTCTGCTGGAATTGAACTGTTTGATGATTTACATGGGGACTCACCAGGAATCCAATCCAGATCTGACTGTGATTATTAAAGCTTGCAGCTCTATTTCAGGGAAAGCGGTTAAAACTGGAGGGAAATGAATCAACCATGGAAAGTTGCTGGGCTTGGTGGAGAAATTCTCCTGCAAAAGGTCAACGGAGAAGCTTAATTTTGGGGTATAAGGCTGGGAAGGAAGGAGTGCAGATGGTAGGGGGAAGCAGGGTTACTGTCTGTGTAGGTGGTGTTTGGGGGCTTCCTCAAGCCCACTTGAGCTTTATCCTCAGGACTCGTCCCCACCCCCATCCTCCATTGGATCCCTGTGATCAGCTCTCATCATTAACTTTGTATCTTTGCGTGGCTTATCCCCTCAATGAGGTGGCAAGCACAGAGGCACTGAACTAGCCTCTGCTGCTTGGTCGGTTGATTGACAAATTGGGAATAAGAATCTGGATCTGCCCAATGCACAGTGCTTGTCACTGTGTTTGGGGAAGATGGTTGGGGCAGAACTGACCCATATTTTTTGCCAACATGGAACCAAAGTGTGATACAATATATTGTTGGGAGCATTGGAAAATTAAAGGTGGCTTTCAATTGGCATGGCAAGCCAACAGCAGCTGTGTGAGGAGCTCCGTGTAATGTGTATATTGTCTCCAATAGGGGGCCTTGATGACTGATTGGTGAAAAGCCGTGGCACAACCTAGAATTATTATGCTCACTCACAGAAGAGGGTAAGAATGACAGCACGGTGATCTATTAGTGCTGTCTGTGGGGTTAATGGTGAGCTATCCTGCTGCTAGTGGTCTATGAAGAGAGCAAAGAAAAGGGAAATGGTGCAGGGGGAAATCAATAGTATTAGCAGAGTCATAGTAATAAATGCAATCGCTTATTTCCGGGATGGTTTTTATTGAACTGGTTATGAATTTGATACTTTTGTTACTTTATAAGTAGGAGAGAATGAGAATTTTGGAAAAACAATTGAACTTTCTGGTAGACAGCAGGCACATTGAATTGATTGAAGCTGGGTTTTCAGCCCTGGCCAGGTGGCTCAGTTGGTTGGATCATGGTCCTATACACCAAAAAGTTGCAGGTTCCATCCCCGGTTGGAGCACGTATATCAGAGGCAACCAGTTAGTTTCTCTCTCTCTCCCTCCCCCCCCCCCCCTTTCTCTCTCTGTCTGAAATCAATGAAAACATATCCTCCAGTGAGGATTAAAAAAAGGTAGGGTTTTCATAATCTTTGAAAAGGAGAACTAAGAAAAGACTGTGTATGTAGAGGAGAAGATCTGGGGATGCTGGGGTTTAAAGTGTGAGCTTTGATGTCAGAAAGATCTGTTTCTGAATCCTGGTTGTTACTAGCATGGCCATTGGCTAATTCATTTATCTGTAAAACAGCATAAGTCAGTTTCCCTAGCTAGGATGGTTATGAGGCTTGGGTAGCATTATGCATAGTTGGAAAGGTGTCTAGCACAGCGGCTGGTAGGAAACAGATACTCATCAAACCATGTCTCTGGTTTGCTGATGCTGTCACCAACCTGGCATTTCATATATTTCATTTCAGTCGCACGGTTTGGTGGCCTCTGAGTCACAGGCCAAGAAGGCGTTGTGTGGTATATGTGACTTCTTGAACCTTTTGATTAACTATAATCATATTAGTATCAAAAGCTTAAGGAGAGAGCTCAAGTCTCTAAGAGCTATAGAAAGTCCCTCGGAAAGGTAACAGTAAGCCCTGGAAATACGCACGCAGAGGTGAAAGGTTCAGGTATCATGGACATGGTAGAGAAGATTACTAGGGTGGATGGAAAGGAGGAATGAGTGTCTACGTGTGGATTGTTTGTTTTTCAAAATGAGGTTCACATCGTTGTTTTTTAAGAATTGTGAAAAAATTCTGAGGAAAAATACATTGGTTTTTGTGTGTATCTTTTTAAATGGTCCAGTGCATAAAAATTTGATTCTTTTTGATGATTTGGCAGGGAGAGATTGACATATACTTTTGGGAGATGTGTTCATATACATAATTTTCACAATTCATTGATATGAGGCATATTATCCACATCTTTCACCCGAGGAGACTGAAGACAAAATATTTAATATGTAGACTCAAGTGGCACAGCTGGCAGGAGGCCAGGGTTCACTTTCAGTCTCAGGGAGAGAGAGGCTATTGGCCCCTGAGAAACTTGCCTGGAAATGTCTCCCCTTCCCAGGCCTAGGGTGTGCCTTCCCTTAGGCTCCGACAGCAGTTGGGTCTTCTACCCTCACCTCATAGAATGCACTTATCTGTCCCATGCTTATCTGTTCACCATTCTTTTATCTCCAGAATGAAACTCCTATATCGCAAAAAACAAGTGCTCTTCATCTCTGGACCTTCCTCGGGGTGGCTGGTGTATAGTAGGTGCCAGAGAATGTTGTTTGAATGCATGTTGTAAGACAGCACCTAGGTGTCCTTTAAGCCACAGCGTGTGTCAACATCCTCTATTCAGGGTCCTGTTTGGGCTCATGCTCATCCCAACTCAACAACACTAACGCTCTTCAAGTCTTCATGCCCGTGGTCTCCTAAGATCCTCAGCTTCCTGGGCCCCAGCTTCCTTCTGGTTGTTTCTACTCTTTCCAAGGGGCTTCTGCCTACGCAGGCTTCCACACCCCCCTGCAGCTCACGATTCTTGGCCGTGTCTGCTCATCCCCCATGAATGAAGCCACCACTCCGCATGCCCTCCAATCAGCCCTCTCCCAGGGCCTGGAGCTCTGTAAGCCCACACAGCTGGGCAGCATTCAAGGTTTGCTACAAGAATAAGGTGAGTGCAAGGAGTGCTACAAGGACAAGTAGGATGATGTAATAGGGGACATTTCAGCCCACTTCTGCCACTTCTCAGCTAAGGAACACCTAACACTCGGAGACTCTTTCCCTCACCTACAGTAGGGCTAAAGTTTGGGTCAGGTAGTGGGTTTATCAAAGCACACATCTGACTCTGTCACTGTGGAAATGCTGTGTGTGGAAGGGAACCACTAGGTAGAGCAGGTGGCTTAGCTGACCTCCCACATCAGCCCCACCACACACACTGTGATTTGGGGGATCTGGGGATCCATCAACGGGCTATTTCTTTGTGGAAATTGAACCTCCGAAGAAAGGAAGATGCCTCTGTTGATGACAGAATGGAACAGAAGGTGGCGATGTGTGGGAAAGGGCTGGCTTTCTGCAAGAAGACACACATTTTGTACGATGGTGGCATTTGCCAGTTTGGGTTCTTCCCCCCTGAGGGCAACCCTCTCGTGGAAGTCAAGACACCACTAAAAATGAGCAATGAAGAAAAGAGAGAGAACACGAAAGGAAAGCACTTGGAAGTTTCATTTGTTCCTTTGTTTTGAAAGATTAATTCCTTAGTGCCAAGGGTGATGTTTTGCTGCTTGCATGTTTGTCATTAGTATTCCTTGTGAAAAGTTAAACACTTGAAACGGATAAAGATTACCTGCCAATGCTTTCCCCATGAATCAGATTGAAAATGCAAACTGTGACAGGAGGCAGAGACATTCATTTTATTTAGTAGGGAATCCGGAGAGGAAATTGCTGGGTTTCTGCCCTGCAGCCCCGGCGGCTGGTAGATCACACCGGCAAATTCCTCACCCACTTCCCCTGCCCCATCGCCGCTCATGTCCTCCTCTTCCTTCTGGCTTCTATGCTCCTCCTTTCCAGACTGTGTCCCCTTATCACACCACCCCTACCTCAGTTAGTAGCACTTGGGACCTCTTCAGAGAGGACAAGATTCTCTTTCGGGGAGGGATAGAGCTTTGCTCATTTTTATCTATAGAATTTAGCTATTTTTCTCCTCTGGAGATCAGAGAAGGCTAGGGATTAAATGATCAAGCTTTGCTACTTAATAGCTGTTTGGCCTTCAGAAAGTTACTAAACTCTTCTGGATTTTAGGTACTTATTTATTATCTACCTGATAAAAGAGTAACATGCTAATTGACCATACCTTTGTGATGTCCACCAGCCAATCAGGAGTGAGTATGCAAATTAACCCAACAAAGCTGGCAGGTTAATTTGCATACACAGGCACCTGGGGGCGGGGTGGGATGCAGGCGTTCCGCACCACCCCAGCCGCTCTGGGCCTCTGGGCAGCATGGGAAGGCAAAAAGGCGGCTCCGGGTAGAGCAGAAAGGCAGCTCCGGCCAGAGCCAAGGTGCTGCTGGCAGCCAGGGGAAGGAAGGCTCATTCTTGCCTGAATCTTTGTGCATTGGGCCTCTAGTTTTTACATAAAATACAGCTATAACTACCTATTGGTTGATTCATTTAACTCATTTTACCCACTCTGTTGCTCACCACCTTCACCTACCTGGCGTTAGTGTCAGGCAGGTCATTTCTCTCCAGCTGTTTGGAGACACCAGTTTTTAGGAGAGCTACAATGACTGAAACACCTTAACTGGAGCAGCAGGTTGGGGCCCAGGTCAGCTCCAGACTCCCAGCAGGTGGGTGCCCAGTGAGAGGTATCGGGAGCATTGTTCTGTGCCCCCTGGTGGGGTAGGATAGAATAGTAATGCAGGAATGTAATTCTTTCTGCTTCTTCCTCCGATCTGTCTCCTGCCTTCACTCCGGGGCTCTTGGCTCCTCTCCTGTGGCTGGATTTTGACTTGCCTTCTTCTCTCCTGCTCCTTTACCTCAGAGGGCTATGTGCTATGTTGGGAGGACTGGCAGGAGGGATAATGGGAATATGCATTGCTTTTTGCATAGGGGTTTACCTATTGAGAAACTGTGGGGTGGGTTCACTTCTAGACTGTGCTTTACAGATGGCAGGCAGAGGAGTCTGGGAAGGGCATTCTTAGAATGGATATGTTTTCATTCTGCCACCTTCCTGGGATCACATGAGTTAGGTTCACCTGGGAGCGTAAGATCCTCCATGAGCTGATCTTTGTTACCTCTCCAAGCCCCTCCCTCAGTCTGATGGTTAGTGGAATGCTTCCACACAGGCCACTCCAAGCGGAGGAGTGGCTTCCTGGTCCCTGTCACACCTCACACGTGTGACGGCCTTCCAGCCTAGCTCTTGCCATGATCCCCTTCAGGAATACCTTTGCCGCTCTTCTGTGCCACTTCAAGTCTTTCAGTTCAGTCCATGAACCCTCCCATGATCTCCCATAGTTTCCTGCTAATTACTCATGCCGGGACTTGACATTTGCCAGGGGCTAGGTTAGGTGCTGGTGATACAAAGAAGAATTGGTGTGGTTCCTGGTTGCAGTGAAGTCACATTGAGGCTTTATCTTTTATGTATTCCCCATGTTTGTTTCAGTCGTTAACACAGGGCTTGATATCCAGAAACATGCAGAAAATGTGTGCACTCTCCAAATGAGTACCGTCATGGGCAACGTCCTTATTTCTACCCCAAGGCCTTTGCACATGCTGCCTCCTCTGCCTGGATTGTTCTTCCCTGCTTTGGACAACTACACTCCGTGAGGTCTTAACTGAAATAGTATTTCCTCATGGAAGCCTTTTGAGTGCTGGACACTATATGGGGTTCATTTTTATAAGCACTTGTGGCTTCTTATACTTTTCTGTCATAATATTGATCACCGTTTTTACTGGTCTGCTTGTGGGATGATTTGAATACTCATGTCTCCTTTTCCAGATTGTAAGCTCTATTAGGTAAGGGTGATCTAATTTGTCCACTGCTCTTTGTCCAGTGGCAAGTCTACTATGGTGCTAGTTGCTATTTGGTTCATTTGTCTGAAATAAATGGCTGAATGAATGATTGATTGAAAGACTAAAACCAGGCCTTCCCAAACAGCAATTCTGACCATTCAGAGATATCCAGAGTCTCTGCCTTTCTTTTCCTTCCAGTTGCCTATACCCAATGCTTTGTCCCTCCAGTCTTACATCACCCAGGTCCCTTTGTCCCTCCAGTCTTACATCACCCAGGTCCCTGTGTATTTCCAGGTGCCAATGTGGTTCTTGTGTTGATTGGCGCACGATGAGTTTGTGTTTTCTGTGTAAGATTTCCCCTCTAGTGGCTCTTGGTCCCCAGCTATGCTGGGGAGTCCTCCTTGAGTACAGTGGTGCGACCCATTGTGGTGATCATGCTGCTTAAGGGCATCTGTGGGCAGAACAGAGCCATGAGGAATGACGGGAGTGAGAACATTGGTGTCATTGTGTCTTGAGCTCAGCAATCATTTCTGAGTATTTCCCCCCCTTTTTTCTTTATTTCTTTTTTTTTAAGGTAGTAAACTTTGATCCTCTGCTTCCATTCAGTAAGCATCAAAGGTAGATTCTTGTTATCTTGTTACTCTTTTTTTTTTTTTTATGTGACACAGAAATCAGAGATCGGTAAGAGACATTCTTACCGACATTGTCTTTAGAAGGCTCGTCTTACCAAAGAGAAGTAATAGGTTCATTTAGTGTAAGAATGTAGGCTTTTCATGGTGTTGCAGGTGACTGCGGAGCAACAGAAGGTCAGATTACAGCGAGGCGGCGTGTGTGGTGTGCTCTTTGCCTTTCTCGTGGCAAATCGGGCATGTGTGCCTCTCCCATCTGCCCTCCTGAGAGGCACCAAAGCGCGCTTGCTGCATCGTTTCCCTGTGCTGGTGACGAAAAGGTGGACAGGTATGTGCATGGGGCCAGGATTGAGGACACAGTTGTGTTAAATAAATAAGCACAGCCTTCTTCCTTAAAAGCCCAAGGGCATGACTAGAGCACCAGGCAGGGAATGGGAAGATGGGGCTCCTATTCAGTGAAGCCCTTAAGCAGCTCTCTGAGCTCTTTAATATCTGTGGACTTTCACTAAGGTGAGAAGGAGGGCTTTATGTGGATAAATATTTATTCATATGCATTTCAGCTGCCTGACAAAATCTAATTTCCTTCAGTAGCTGAGAGTCTGCTAACATCTGTCAGAAAGCAGGCCCACAAACAACTGCAATAGAACCTGCTGCTGTTTATGGTGATTTTATCCTATTCACAGGTTCAAGGAGATAATATTTGAGGGTTCTCTGATATGCTACACTGTGCAAGGCACAGTGATGTAGGATACCACCTACTGCTGAACTTGAGCAAATTTCAGAGTCACAAATTCTTGGTGTTTGAGAGGAGCATAAGGGCTATCCGTTCATCACATACTTGACTCCCCTCGCCAACATCTGCAACAAGCTTTTCCACCCCTGCTTACCCACTTCCAGTGACAGGGAACGCTGTGCCCTCCCAATGAAGCCCAGTTGCTCTTTGAATTGGGACTCATCCAATGTGTGTGTATGTGTATGTGAGTGTCCACGAAAAGGTGGACAGGTATGTGCATGTAAGTATGAGTGTGTGTGTTTACATGCAAGTGTAAGTGTAATGTATATGTGGCATGTATCATCCATTATTTTATTTCTAGTGTGTGTGGATGGATCTCCTACCATTTACCTCTCCAACATTTCTAAAGAGAAATAGAATTTTTCTAGGATTGTCAGATATTTTGGATTCTCGCAGCCTCCCTCCACTGATACAGTTAATTGAGGGTTGATCTTGTTTGCAAATGTTATGCATTATTCATCCAGGGTCTCTATGGACACCTCATTTCCTGCCTTATAGAAAGGAAATCAACAAACAGATGGGTGTCATTGCTGTTGCATTGTTGTGCTGAAAGAAAAATGGTGGATTTGTTCCCCTGTTTGCACAAGGAGCCTTCTCCTGCCAGCAATCAGGAAGCCTCACTGTCTGCCAGGGATGATATTTAGACCCGCATTAGATCTGCTTGCTTTCCTCATTATGTACGTGTAGCCAGGGCTGTGGTATAAGCCGATATTCAACACACACATAAGTGTTTGCTGTTATTGTAATTATTAATGCACACCCTGACCTTCAATCAAGTGAAGGAATTAAGGTTAACCTGGTGTATTTGTCATAAATGAGTCCATTTTGGGTCCTCAAGATTATCACATTCTTTTCTAAGGGCTCATAAACTATCTATTTAAGATGTTCTCTACAATTTTCCAGAGCACCACTGTGTATCTTGCAACAAGTATTTTTGGATTCATACTTTCTCATTTCTTAAAAGTTAAGACTTTTGCCATTGCCTGATCTTTAGGCATTGCTCTCGTTCTGTTATTACACAGCTGTCTCTGACAGATCGCAGTGACGTATTAAGTGTCATTGTGAATCACACACCAATCTAAGAGCTTCTCATTCATTGTCACATTTACTTCCTGCCTTTTCAGGTCAGCACTAGGATCATCTCCAGTGTACAAATATGAACACTTAGATATCTTAGAGCTATATGCATATCTCTGAGGTTTAAAAATGTTTTTTATTATTATTAATTTGAGAGAGAAAGGGAGAGAGAGAGAGAGATGTGTGAGAGAGAAACATCAATTGATTGACTCCCATATGCATCCTGACCTGGAATCGAACCAGGGACCTTTTGGTTCACAGGATGATGCTCAACCAACTGAGCCACACTGGCCAGAGTAATATCTCTCAGGTTTAGAGAACATAAACGTCTTCCCTGAGATTGCTCAGCTGGCAAATGGCAGAATCTGAATTTGAACACCCACATCATTGTTCACATGGAAGGTGGTTTGAAGACTGTCTTGAGAAAATTTTAAAAATGGAGGGAAGAGGATCACAGTTGTCATCTGAGAAAGGATTTGGGAGCTGGTTTCAAGTTCTGTGTCAGGAACCAATGTCATTTAAGACCAAGCAGACAGGAGTTGCGATGTGCCCTCTTTACCTTTATTGAGTTTAAGGGAAGGAGGTCAAAAGAAGACCCTGAGATTGGATTAAGTTTCCCCAGTAGATCAAGAAACAGATTAGGTCAGAGTCCAGGTAAGGGTATGGTCAAGGATTAGGCAAATAAGCTAGTTAAAGGTTAATAAGGTGAATTGTGGCCATGCTTCTTATTGGACTTACATTTTTAAGATCCTAGGTTAATTTATATGCCCCCTGCTTTCTTAGCTGTCTCTCAGTATCTTACATTGGAGGTTCCATTTTCTACCTCCCAGAATCATTCTCTCGGGATGACTCCACCCTTTTACCCAATCAAGACTTCATCCATCCAGTCAGCCCTGAGCTGGATGGTTGTTTAGGGGATAAAGAGGTGAATAAGACTCCTGTTTTTGAGGAACATACTTTCAAAGCTAAGCAGAAAAATAAAAATAAAAAAGTGAACCCACCTACACAGTAGGTTGAGGCTTATATAGAGATTATCATTAGGCTCTGTGAAGTCCCCCAAAGGGGCAGCTAACCCAGCCAGAGATGGGGAGAGGAATGCCACTGAAGGCTTCTCGAAGAGGTGAGTTTTGAGTTAACCAGGTAAGGTCAGTCACTAATAGCATGGGAAGGAGTTGAAGAAAGCAGCTTGTGGAAGGCAGGAAGATTTAGAAACTTCAAAATGTTGGCAGATTAGAGTATAAATTACAAGGCCAGCTGTATCATCGAGCAAGACTCTGGCCATATCCCTAGGGCCCCTACAGTCCAGGTTACGGAGTCCAGATTTTAAAGAGTTTGGAGCCCCTGATCTCATTAGCTCCACGGAAGGCTAAAGGCGGCCGAGTTTGCTATCTCAGCAGCCATTCAGTCTTCTGTGAGATCTCTGACACACGGGATTCTTCCATGGCCCATTATTCTTTCCCCCCCAAGAAAAACCAGATGCAAACACAATCACTTGGTTAAAATAAGATTTAGAACACTTTTATCACACAGAAGAGATGGTGCTATCATAAAAGTCTCTGTCCCACAGGCAACATTTTCTATTAACAGTGGAAGATTTAACAGATGTCCATTATCTGAGAATGGGATTTGTTCTGATAATGGCCAGACAATGAGTTCCAGACACAGTTTATAATCCAGAGTCTCTTTTATTCTGTGCAGAGAGCATATATCAAGGTTGACTTTTATGTGGCACCTGGACGCACCATAACTTGTTGGGGAAGACATTGTTCTGAAGGTCTTATATTTTTTATCTAGAATACAGCTGAGCCAAAAATCCCTCACCCCACCCCATTTCACATTCATGTCTACCAAGTCTTCACTAACATTCAAGGTCATTTTAGTTGACCTTCACAGAATTAAAACTGCAGAAAAACTAAGCAAGCTAGCTCCCTATTGCAGCTGTCACTTGGCCTCCTCTTTGCACCCCTCCCAGCTCCAGATCCTTCCACCCCAATGTGTCTGAGGTGCCTGGGAGACAGACCATCAACACTGGGATGAATACAGCTGAGCCAGAATTCCTGTCACAGTGGATGTGGTGATGTCATCCATCATCCCTAGCTCTTCTCCTGGGCTCTCTGGGAGAGGTCATCACAGGTTGCAGGAGGATATCTGAGGCAAAACCTAAATATGGGACTTCACTGGCGCTTGCCCCATTCTCCTATTTTCTCTGCCTTTGTAGTCTATGTCCCAGCTTCCCGGAGACCTGTCAGTTCAAAGGCTACTCATTTTCGACACAGCCTGAACTCAGTTACACAAGCTGGGTGAGCCCTGGTCTCTGCTCACATTCCACATGCCCAGACCTCTTAAGATTCTTCCCTGGGGCTTGTTTTCCCATCTGTGGTCTCATGCGCCCTTCAGAAATCAAGCTTGGTCCTTCTGCTCTTTTGTGGTTGATCTCTGGCTTCCCTTCTTGTCCAAGGTTCAGATTTGACCTTGGATTATATACTCTCTGAGTGCCCTGATGGAACACTTAGGTGGCTCCCCTCAGTACAGGCCCTTGAGTCCATGCCCCAACCCTGGCTTCTTCAGGAGGGCACTGGTCCCAGGACAGCTCTTCTGATGTGCCCAGAGGGGAAAGGAGCTCATTAGTTCAGCAGGTTATAAAGAACCAAGACATTGAAAGAAGAGGGAAGTTCCACATTTTCAAGCCTACTCCATTTTGGTGGTCTTCCCCCCTCCGCCCCGGCTTTATTAATCTGTTCCATCCAGGATCAGTGTGGGAAAAACAAACATCGCATTATTAAAGAATGAACAAATGCTTGTCAAATTCTCACTGGTGGCTAGCATAGTGTCAGGTGATATAGGGGAATAGTGAGATGAAGCCATGCCACCTGTGCTCAGAGAACTTAAGTTCTAATGGACACACAACATAAACAGAATGTGCAGTGGAATCTCATGGGAAGAGAGGGCTGGACCAGCAAGGGAAGGCTTCCTGAAGGAGGTGAGGCTGACTGTGATCCTTGAAGGATAGGACAACTTGGTCTAGGGCCGTGGTCGGCAAACTGCGGCTCTCGAGCCACATGCGGCTCTTTGGCCCCTTGAGTGTGGCTCTTCCACAAAATGCCACGGTCTGGGCGAGTCTATTTTGAAGAAGTAGCATTAGAAGAAGTTTAAGTTTAAAAAATTTGGCTCTCAAAAGAAATTTCAATTGTACTCTTGATATTTGGCTCTGTTGACTAATGAGTTTGCCGACCACTGGTCTAGGGAGAGGGGTGAAGATTCTGAGGGGGGAAGTTAAGGCTCATAGGCAGGCTGGACATCATATTGGTAAAAAAGGTCGGAGAGGAGGAGGGGACTTTGAGGATGCTCGTCATTGGGATGAGACAGCACTTCATGGTAGAAAGTTGGAGGCCATCAAATGCCAGGTTGGAAAGTGTGAACATGACCCTGACAACAGTGGGGAGTAATGAAGGTATGCAAGTCAAGTGGAAGAATCTAGAACAAGGCCAGGCTTCTGGCGTGGTGAAGTGGACAGAGTACTGCTCTGTCGCCAGTTGTGTCTCCTTAGATCCATTTTGACAGAGAGCCAGTCACTGTTTCTTCATTATATAAGTGGGCTGGTGGCCATGAACTCCTAAGGCTGTTGTGGGCATTGCTGTGAACCGATAGTCAGTGCTCCATAAACACTCAGTTCCTGTGGCATGAAGGAGACAGAGGACTGAGTGGCACAGGGTTAGGACAGAATAGACTCAGGGTTCTTTAACTCCAGGCTGAACACACCTTGTTGACGTGATCTGGACAGAAATGCTTTAGCTTTAAAAAAAAGTAGTGACTAAACCAGAGACAAGAGGAGATCTATTCCCCAACTCTGCCCCTCAGACTGCTGGCTTCCAAGGAGCTACGCCAGTGAGCAGGTTTCCATGTTCCACCCACTGGGTAGTGTCAGCTCCCAGCTTCCTTGGGGGAAGGAATTTCTAGTAAACATCCAAGTCTGCCCGGGCACCACGTGACAGAGACACCGAGAGCAGGTCATTACCACAGCCGTTTACAGTTTGAAGACATTTGGAAAATGTTGATGGTGGCTGGCTGCACTCCTTTATGAAATCATTTTCCAAAATCACTCAGTAAATGAAAACATTTCTTCTCTTTTTTTATGTTGAAATGCAACAAGCATGGGCCATCCATGACTCTGGGCCTTCTGTAGTGCCTCTGAGCCAAGCAGAAAGCCTCAGAAACAAACAGGAAAGGAACAATATCCCATTAGGGAGCCTGTTGATGTGCTTAACAGTTATATTGTGTTTTAAAGTTCTGTCATGAATGGGAACGGCAGCCCCCTGGTTCACCTTTATTGCTCACCACACGATAGAATGCAGTTTCCATTTGCGTTCTCTGATTTTCTCCCTTCATCTTGGTATTCCCAGGCCCTAGTCCTTGCCCAGCTCCTAGAAGGTGCTCAGTAGATGTTGCCTAAACAAGGATGCAATTATTCAAACTTGGCTGTGCCTCAGAATTACCCATATGGGGCTTTGAAAGAGAACGTGTCCTGGGCTTCCCTCCTGCCCACGGCATCGGCAGCCTCCTGGAAGTCTGTCCATGCAGGCGGCTGTGGGAGAGATTCAGAATCTGTGTCAGTGATGAGACTTTGAGGCTCCTGCGGGGTGAGTTTCTGCCCCACAAACCTCCTGGCCCTTTATGGGAATGATTAGACCTGAAATGCTCTATGGTGTATCTGTTCAATTCACTAAGGAATCTTCTCAGAATCAACCCCTGGGGAAATACTTTGGACGAGCTGGGTAATCCTGCCCAGAAGAATGGGTATCTTGCTAAGATGATAAGGGTGGCACTGGTGCCAGGTTTTGCCTGAGTCCTGGGCATGGAGTAGTGAACAGTTCATGGTAAGACATTGCTGTTCACTGAACATGAGCTTGTTGTTTACAAACGTTTTTCCTTTGCTCCTTGCAGGAGCCTGGGGGGAGGGGGGGTGTTACTGTTTTTCTCATGAGGAATCAACTCTTCCAGGGGTGGAGGGTCTTATCCTGAGAGCTGGGAGGCAGAGCAGGTGCCCACTGAGGATGTCGGCAGGCCCTGCCATGTGCTCCAGGCTGGCAGGGTTGGGAGACTGAGTTGAAGTCGCCTTGCAGAGAGCAGTGGGCTGGGAGTCCAATGGCCTGTGTTGGATTTCTGCCACTGTGGCCTCAAACAAGTAAATTACAACACGAGGGGGTTGTACTAACAGTGAGAACTCTGCTCACTGTGAGCTCTCTCTGCTCGCTGCCCTGGGGCATACAGAGAGGGGATGGGGCACTGGAGAAGGGTTCCACCCCACCTCCTCCAGTGTGGGTGTGAGCATGGGCAGGGAGGGCTGAGTGGAGTACTGCCTGGCAGGGCAGGTGGACTCTCCTCCTAGCCAGGGGGCCTCCTCTCTGAGTAATGGCCAGGGGGGCAGGAATGAGTCTTCTCTGCTCTTCCGGAAGCTACCAGACCCACTCATCCTTCCCCACAGTGTGCGCACACTATCTGGGCTCCTGAGAAGATTTAAACCCTTTGTTACCCAACATGTTCAGGTGGGAGCTACAAAGCTGGGCAGAGACAGGGAGAATGAGAGAGAGAGAGAGAGAGAGAGAGAGAGAGAGAGAGAGAGAGAGAGAGAGAGAGAGAGAGAGATATCACAGGATTTAGGCCCATGACTTTGCTACCTGAGTTTCTCAGCCACAGCCCAGCCCAGGCTTTCTCAGGCAGGGGGAGGCCGAGGCATTGCCCCCATAGCTGCTCCCTGAAGAATTATTACTGAAGGCTAAGTAAAACAACAAAGTCTACTTAAAGTCAGTAAATGATAAAGTAAAAATAACGGCACCAGACCCTCCAGCTAAGAGGTGGCCCGGCTACATTCCTGAATGATTAGACAACATTGGCTCACTCACCTCGGCTCACCTGTTTCCCCTTCTCAGTCTCTTCTTTTAGCCGCTGTCACCACTGACCGCTGGCCCCCTTCCCTCCTTCTTTCCCCTCAGCCTTAAATAGTGGAGTCCATGTTCCCTCGGATCCCCTCCGGGTCCTGCATATTTCATATTCTTGGATGCTGAGTTTCATTGTCCCCGAGGCCAGTGTCTGCGTGTTGGTAGAGCATGCTGTGGGCTTTGCCTCAGCGTCCACATGGGGTGGACGAGTGGCTTATACCTGATCACGAAACCATGGTGGTCTTACACTCTACCCCCCCCCCCCCACCACCCCCGGCAGGCAACGTGCAAAATGATTTTGACTGGCCCTGGGTGAACACAGGTTGATTTATAGTTCTGTATTTATTTCATAATATATATTAAAGTATGCAAGGTGGGACAAAAGTAGGTTTACAGTTGCGAGTATACAAAACAGAGTTTTTTCTCGTATTATTAGTTGTTAATTATTGTATTCTTTTTCATATTAACAACAGTACATCTCCTTTTGCACCACCTTGTATATGATTAGCATGCCAACCTGTTACTTCTCAGATACAAGTTAATAATATCTTAAGACAAGGATTACTCAATAAGTGAGTTTTTTCAAAGTCAAGTAGATAATAAGAACAAGAAGTAAGTAAAATTACAAATAGCGTCCAGATATGGCAAGAACCTGAGCAGGGAGTGTGGGGGTGCCGGGACTGCTGGAAACACTGCTGTGGGGGATCTACAGTACAGGATCTTACGCCTGGAGAGGATGCAGTTCCTCCTGACGCCAGCCCATAGAGAAAGTCAAACTCTTCCCATTAGCAGGGCTTTGACTCCATTTCCTCTCACTAATATTCTTCATATTATGAGAGAGACACCTGCTCCCAATCCCCAACACCAAGATACAGAGCAGAGGCACATGGCGCGTGAAGTTGGAGGCAGGCCTTCCCAGCTAACAGAGCTCTCTATCCAGCGGGGCGGGGAGCGGAGAACTGTAGCTAAGGTCACAGACTCCGGAGGCATCAGAGCCAGGCATCAAACCTGCTTCTGTGCGGGCCCTTTCTTTCTCTTTCCTAGAGGAGATGTTAGGTCTTTTCAAACTCTACAGACTCTATGCCTTGAGTTAAGTGTATTTTAATTTCTCTCCTTGCCCTTTGAGAAATAAAATTGACCTTCTATTTTCCCGGGGCTGGCTGATTCCTTTAACGTTCACAAGCATTTTAATTAGCATCAATTCCATGTATTCACGGAAATGATTTTTTATTTCAAATGGTGTGGGGAAGAAAGGAAACACATATTCGCGAATGAAATGTTCAGCACTCAGAACTCTTAATTTAAAAATGCAACTTTATAAGTGCCTAAATTAAGTGGCTAGAGTGCTGTGCGATATTAATATCACATCCTTCAATCTGTAGCGGCAACAGCAGACTCACATTGGAAAAAAGCAGACAGCCCCCCCCCCCCCCGTCAATATCTGTGCCCCCAAGTTATACTGTCAGAAAGCTCCCTTTGAATATGGAAATTGGTAATTTTATGGAGCACACTGTCTGCTTCTTGTGGCAGGCTTCATTTGTAGCACACTAACTCTATGAATGATGTTCTGATACGTTTATAATCCGACTGCAGACAGGGCTTCATAGCCCTTGCCAGAACCTGTGAGACTCTGAATGCCCTTTTGAGTTCTTGGAGTGACTTAAATTAAGACCAAGACTAATTATAGAACCTTAAGCAAACTTTAGTGATGCCCCCTGATTATGGGAGTCAGGCAGAGTCCTCCACCCCACGAGAGACTTTCACAAAGATTTTATGAGCTTAATTTCTCTATCCCTTTCCAATTAATTCTGCCTGCCTCTCAATACCACACCATAACTGCCCATATAGTAAGGCTCTCTGGGGTTAGGAGCAATAATGGTGGAGAGGATGTTAGTGGAGTGGTAGAATCAATCAGTTTGCAACATTGACTTTTGTTCTGGGAGTTCTCCACGAATTACTACCATGTGGGGCGGACAGTCTCTGCAACTGTCTTGGCAAGTGGCCATGTCCCTCACTTTGGTACTCCGGATGGCCTGACCATATTCCTCGATGCCCTCGAACCAGACATGAAACATTGAACATTAGTGAGGCCTCACCTTATCTCTTGCCAAGTCGGCCACCGTGCGCATGTTGATCACAGGAAGCCCAGTGCCCTAGAGAAGAGCTGGCGGAACCAGTGGGCTGTTTACAACTATCCCGCTCCTGATAACATCAGCTAACGGAGAGTGGGTAACATGCCTCTTCCGCCTTACGCAGTGGTTAGTAGCATCAGGCCTTGACATGATGATTACTATTACTTCACTTACACTACAAACACCTCCGATTCCCACGAGGTGTGTGGAGACTTGGTCTGGTGTCCTGACTATGAGCATCAGTCGCACTACACTAACAAGTCTGCACTGGATGGTGGGGGACGAGTGAGTGGCTGGAAGAGAACACCTGGGGTTTGGGGACCATGTCAGTGACCAGTGACAAATATCTGCGTCTCTCTAGTGCTATGTGTTTTCCAGGGACAGCGGCAGCCGTTGCCAACCCTGTAAATGAGCTTTAGGACTTGAAAGTAATTGAGCTACAAGCCGGCAGCCACGGTGTTGGTGAGTGGGTTGCTGTTTATTTGTCTGCGATGGGCTCTTGTTTCTAATGGCGGTGCAGCTGTGTCAAGCTGCTCCCCCAGGAGACAAAGCTCAGGGTAGATGAGGAAAGGTAAGGGCACTGGGTGATGATTTAGGCAGCTTCTTGAGGAAAGCAAAAGTGCCTTTCCCAGAGAACAGGTTCTAAGGGAAAGGGATTTCATTTCGCCCAATGACTTCAAGTCCAGTTTTAGTTCTCAGACTGCATCCTACTTCTTTTTGCCCTCCTGCTCCTGGACTCTCATTTTTCCTCTGATGTCCGGGGGTTTCCTGTTGTTCAGCTCCCCAAACAGCTCAGGGCATTACCAATTCTCCTTCCAACCCCTGCCCCTTTTCTCTCAAGCCAGTGCTATCTCATGAACATCATGTTCTGCTTAGAAGTTTCCCAGTCCTCCTGGTGAAAGTTTTCCAATAGTTCAGTTGACGTTAATGGCTTTTCATACATACGTCTCCCAGGAGCACTTGTGACATGCCAGCGGCTGAATGCCATAGCAGGAAGGAATGGGGCTCTGATGGCTGATGGCAGGTGGTGGCACTGGGGTAGGGAGCTGGGGAAGAGTCTTGGGCAAGCATACTCCCTGGTATTCTGCTGTTTTGTTGAATGACTGACCCCCATTCCCATGGCTTCTTCTGTGCTAGTTGGATGTGGGGAGGTCTTCTAGGCTACCATCCAGGGCCACATCAGTGAGGATCATTAGCTGGCTATGTGCTCTGGTGCAGATGGGGATCCATAAGAGCCTCCTTTGAAAACACTGAGCGTCAGATGTGGCTCATGTTGGAAGCTGGGCAGTGGGCCCAGGATCCTGATTCAGAGATTATCTTATTTCATCTTACAGGGGGTCTGCTGTGGTCGAGTTGGTTGTGTTGTGGGGGAAACAAGAGAAGAAGGGACAGTTCTTATCCTTTTGGATGTTGTGTTCTGTTTGGAGAGACATGAAGTGAGAGAGGCAGTAGGCAGGTGTAAGTAGAGCTGATGTCTGTGTGCAGGAGACTAGGGCGCTAGCTCCTGCTCAGCCATTAACCCTGAGTAGACTAGTTCCTGGTTAAGCTTGGGTAGTCTAACTTCTTTCTCTGAGCCTTGGTTTCTTCATCTGCAAGATGCGGGGGGGAAGAGGGGGTTGGGTCAGCTAAGCCAGTGGTCGGCAAACTCATTAGTCAACAGAGCCAAATATCAACAGTACAATGATTGAAATTTCTTTTGAGAGCCAAATTTTTTAAACTTAAACTTCTTCTAACACCACTTCTTCAAAATAGACTCGCCCAGGCCGTGGTATTTTGGGGAAGAGCCACACTCAAGGGGCCAAAGAGCCGCATGTGGCTTGCGAGCCGCGGTTTGCCGACCACTGAGCTAAGCTCTCAGACTCCTCCCTGCACCAATATTGGGTATAATATTATGGGATTATCACTTAAAATGAGTGGACACTTTTCCAGTACCTATAATGTACCAGGGACTTCACATACATTTTTACACTAACCACACTACATTATTACACTTCAATTTTTACATAGATATGCCAGGCCTCCAAGAGTTTGGATAACTTATCCAAGCTTACGAAGTGGAAGCACAGGGACTGGCACTTGAGTGTGCCTGGCTCTGAGCCCATCAGTCCTTTCTTCCCTCCACCTCACCTTTAAACTGGAGAAAGATACCAAACTTCTGGTTTGGATTTTCTGCTTCTTTCCTTAGGGGCTTCTCTGCCCAGCCTTACTTAGGGGCTACTGTTTGTCTTGGGATAACCATTATCATCATAATAATCAAAGCAGTTGATTTTCTTTTTTTGTTGTTAACCCAAGGATATTTTTTTTCATTTATTTTTAGAGAGAGTGGAAGGGAGGGGGAGAGACACAGAGAGAGAAATATCAATTTGAGAAAGATACATCAACTAGTTGCCTCCTACACATGCCCTGACCAGGGCCAGGGATTGAGCCTGAAACCAAGGTACCTGCCCCTGATTGGAATTGGACCCATGACCCTGTAGTCCACAGGCCAATGCTCTAACCACTGAGCAACCAACTAGGGCTAGCTAATTTTCTTTAGGTTTTATTATGTAACCTTGAGCAACTCACAATGAAGTTGAGGAGATAAGACATACTCATATGAAACATTTAGGTAAAACCACATAAATTATTCAAATAGATAAAATGATGTATATTAAGTGGATACAAAGTTGCATATTAAATCATGTTGTTCCCTTTCCATATGCATTCAAATTCTAGAAGAGAAATAGATGGGGTGGGCCAGAGAGCTCACACATACCTCCTATTCTCAGCTATGTTCAGTTCCAGTGCAGGGACAGGGTTGGAAAGCTCTGGGATTAAAAGTTTACAGATGGAATCCATTGAGTAATTTGTGTGTGTGTGTAGTTGTACATTTTCATTGACACAGGTGTTGGGAGTTTTCTGGAAGTGATTTAAGATCAGGAGATAAAGAATGTAATTATTTCCCCCAAATGCAAATGGGCAGCTTTGATTCCATGTGAATCCTCCTATTTTTGTTCTCCATCTAAGATACAATGAAATTTTATTTCCTGCTCTTCCCCTCAGAGAAATGAATTCCCTAAATGTTCAGCACAATACAGTGATATAAGACATTGGGCAGAATATTCCTGAAAACAGCATTGGGAAGATAATGTAAGCTGAATAAATTTGTCTATTCAGCTTAAAGGCCAGTAATGGTGAGAGAAGAAGCCAATGAGAAACTTTATTTTGTGCAAGTGTGAGAGCCAATTGGAGTGTGCAGGAACCCCACAAAGCAAACCACATTAAGTATTATGGCTCAGTGGATAACCACTTCTGAAAACTACAGTTGTTTTTACAACTTCACTTGGCCTTCCACAATCCAAGTTGATGTTTTCTACCAACTTCTGCAAAGATGGTACAATCTGCAAAGTTAGAATAAGCCTTTTCCACACAATTAAATTTTAACATTTCACATTTCCAAGTATTTGGCTACTAACACAGCATTACTTTTAATGAGAAATCTCAAAGCTGATTTCTCGCCAGCTGTCACTGTTGAATTGCTTGACGTTAAATCCTTCAGCAAGGCTGAGAGAGAGGGAGAAAGAGCCATGTAAAGTGACATTAATGACATAATCAAAATATGTTTGTTGGGAAATGTATAGACACTGCATATTTACTATTTTGAAGGCAGTAAATTTTTTTTCTGGAGATTTTATTCATCCCCCCTGGCTTTGGAGGCAATTACTACATACTCAAAAGCATGCAATCCTCCCTGATTTTAGTTCACTGTCTGACAATAGACATGAAGTCCCTTGTCCTCTTTCTATCTGGCTTCCAAACATCTCATTCCAGGGCCTTGAATTATTGAGCTATAGTCTCTGTGCTCCTAAAAGTGTTGTTGTTGTTATCCTACCTAATAATAGACAAATATGCAAATTGACCGCACCTTCGCTACGCCCAAGCCACGCCCACCAGCCAAGCCATGCCCACCAACCAATCAGGACGAGTATGCAAATTCCCAACCAAGGTGGTGGCTAATTTGCATATCAAGACAGCATAGAAAGCAGCCAAGAGCTGCAGAAGGGAGCAAAGCTGCAGAGAAGCAAGCAAGCTGGGGGGAAGAGAAGGGAGGAGCGGAGGCGGGGCCAGGGGAGAAGGGAGGAGCAGAGGTGGGGCGGGGGAGAAGGGAAAAGCAGGCGGGCTGGCGGAGAAGGCAGGGCAGGGGGAGAAGGGAGGAGTGGAGGCGGGGCGGGGGAGAAGGGAAAAGCAGGCGGGCTGGCGGAGAAGGCGGGGCAGGGTAGAGTGCAGCAGGAAACCCTGTTGCAGGATTTTTCCTGCAATGGGAACACTAGTTAGTTTATATCAGGTAAAAGCATTAGGAGTTCCAGTATCTGCACAGGAATGGTGGGGAGAGGTAAAATTCCCTGGACTGCCCTGTCAAAAAGAAAAGGGCAAACACTTTTCGGTCCAGATCATAAATCCAGGACTAAACCATAGGTTCAAGCCATACTTAGAGGTGAGATCATACAAGGACACGTGAGGCGACAAGATTCACATGTTGGCTCAGAGAGCCAAACACCACAGCGCAGAGAAGGACCAAAGAATCTGCTGATCCCCCCACGGCCCAGACAATCTTATCCAATAGCAACTTTCTCTCCTGGGGCAGATTTTAATGAACTGAAGGGTGAGAGAGTGGCTGCCAGCTTTTAAAAAGCTCTCCTGGAAATCCCATTATATTAGTTCCCTAGGGCTGCTGTAACAAATTACCATGAACTTGCTGGCTTAAAACAACAGAAATTTGTTCTCGACAGACTGGAGGCTGGAAGTCTGAAATCAAGGTGTTGATAAGACTGGGGCCCTCTGAGGACTCTCCAGGACAATCCCTTTTCCCCTCTTTCAATTTTCGGTGGCTCCGGGCATTCCTTGGCTTGTGGCTGCACTACTCTAATCTCCGACTCCATCTTTACCGGGCCTTCGCCTCTTTCTTCTCCCTGTGACTCTCCGTGTGTTTCTTATAAGGACAATTGTCATCGGATTTCGGGCCTACCTGGATAATCCAGGATGGTCTCATCTCTAGATCCTTAGCTTAATTCCATCGGCAAAGACCCTTGTTCCAAATAAGGTTGCATTCACACAGTGCTGGATGTGACATATCTTTAAAAGCCACTATTCAACCCACTGCACCCACCAAACTGCTGCTTTTGTCTCATTGGCAAAAACTGGGCCATTTGTATCTACAAGGGAGGGTGAGAGATGTATATGTGTAGCTGGATATATTTCTGCCACTAATTTCTCACAACCTCATGCTGCAGGTTCAATTACATCTGGAAGATGCAGTTGAAGGCTATTTGTCAATCTCAACAAATGGCTGTTGCAGGTGAAGGGGTAAGATGAGCATAGGAGCCAAAGGTGGATTTAAGAGACTGGGTCACTTTCTGTAGGTTAGGCTCTGGGTCAACCCATAGGATGTTCCTGAGGCAGAAGCATGCTGCTACTGCACCCTAATTCCATTGATAACTGAGAATCAGATCTTGCAGAGACCTAAGGGCTGGCAGCGTTGGACTTTCCTTGTGCCTTTTCTTCTCTTCTCTCCTCAAGGGAGGTTACACAAAGTATTTTCCCTCCTATTTCCCATAGAAGCACATGCTTTTATACACGTGATGAATAGCTTTAAAATCCCACATGATCACATCCTCCTCCTCTGTAAACTGCATTTCTTGTTTTTTTAAAACATGCAACTTTTGTGAATGCTTTCTTCTAAAGAAAGTTTCATCCTTCTTTACTTACCCTCATCTTTTGTTTTGAACTTACTTCCCTTGACTTGACATGGGGTCTTTTTCTATTATTTCTCTCCTCCCTTCACGTGATGTGCAGGTGGCTCCCTGTCCAAGCCCCTTGGCTCTCTGAAGATGGTCCCAAGGTATTAAAATGACCATCTGTGACCCCAAGGCAATGCACCTCATCCTCCACTCGTTAATCTCAGGCAGTGATCAAGGTGGACACCTTCTTCTTAAACAAAAGAAAATAATTTAAAATGTTGCTTTCATATTGACTTTTAAACTCTAAAGATAGGAGGGAATGACTGAAATATATGAGAGTCCCTTAAATCCTCTTTAAAATGTGACCTTGCCATAGGAAAATATAAATTTGCAATCACTGAAGGCTTTAATCATTTTTTTTTCTTTCTTAGATGCATATCTGACTGTGTGGCCTTCCACACAGCCAATATACCACTATTGGTCCAGGCTGAGTGTCAGGAGGATGCAGGGTCCTGTCTGTCTGTGGATGGAGGTGGGCTGTGAGGCTCATTCTGACAAGATGTCACACCATTGGCCACCAGGTTGCTGTAGAGAGTTGAGAGACTACCATAAACCTGGAAGTAATACTTCCCAATGGCACTCATGCCTACGTGTGACTACAATTACCCTCTACTCTCATACCCCCCTCCCCCATGCTCCTAGAGAGGTTGCCAATTCAGTCTTTGTTGGTAGCTTTTGTGATGCCCTTGTGGATAGGATGTTTCATTGCAGGTCTCTGTGCAGGGCAAAAGGAAAGGCAAGCTAGTAGGGAACCTGTTAGGAAAAGGACAGCAGATGTGCTGGGGTCAAACTCAGCTTTCACTCCTGATGTTGGGACTATAGGTCATATGTCCTTTAACCACTCTGTCATCCTTTCATTTGTAAAATAGGGTAGCTAATATCTATATTATGATTTTTATAAAAATCATATGAGGCAGTGTTCCTGGTACACAGTAAGCACCCATTAGGTAAGTGTAAGTTTCTGTCTCCTACCCTCCCCAATGGATTGCATTGCTTCATGCTGGCCACAGACTGTTGTTGCCATTATATCAGTCAGTCACCAATAGTAGTGGTGATGTTCATATTAGTACTGGGCATCCCTGCATTAGCTAAGCTACTCTCTCCTAGGGGATATATCACTCAGGGATTTAGGCCAACCCCATCTTACAGCTGTGCCATCTGGAACATGTGGCCAGGGGAGGGGCAGAATGATAGAAAAGGCACAACTGCTTTTAACTGCATTGGCCTAGAAGTGACACTATTCAGTTCTCCTCATAGGCCAGTGGCCATAACTTGGCTTCAAACCAATTGTGAGGGAGTCAGGGGCATGCAGGAGAGGACATGGATAGTTGGTGAACATGAACTATCTCTGCCACACTCTGGATCTCTAGTGTCTTTCATATCTTGTGTCCACAGCTCCCTGGTATCTTCCCTGAGAACTTCTTCATTTCAGTTGTTGATGAAGAAAGTTATTTTTCCAGGTCCTTATCTAACACCAGATCACACATGTCATACGGAGGTTGCTGGCTAGCCACTTGGCTTCCTACTCACAGCCGTCCACCGTTGGCACAATCATTTGGGACTAGGAGGGGCATAGTCACATGATCTGCTGCCCCCTTGGCAGGGGCTGTGTTAGAAACATGTTCTATAAGCAGGAGATTTGGATGGAGCTGGCGTTCCCAAACAGAAGTTACATCAATGAGCTTGGCCTGATTTCCCAGGGACCATCTGGGACCAATAGTCCAAGATTTGGGAGCAAAAAAACCTATTGTGCTCAGGCATCACTTAAGCCAACGGGAAGCTCCTGTGGCCATGCTTTTCAGCAGGTCCTCATTTCACGCCAGACCACAGGTGTCATACAGAGGGCTCTGCGGTGGCTGAGCAGCCTAGTTCAGGCCCTTGGAAAGCAGGGCAGGGGCAGGTAGAGAGACATATTGCAGAGAATCTTGCCAACGATTCTATAAGTAGAAACTTTAACTATCTTACTGTGGGTTGCCTAGCAAGACTTTCTATAAGGGGGAGGTCATTTCCTTGCCTAGATAACAACAGCTGGTCTGGAAGCTACTGTCCTCTTATGACCCAGGCGGCTCCTTTGTTATTTCATGTTCTTAATGATACTGATACTAAGGGCTGGGGAACAGAAACCTCAGCTGCACCCAGGTGGTTATAGAAGAGCCTTGGAAAGAGAACTCTGATTCTGGTATTCAGAATGGCATATGCAACAAACTAAGAATCAATAGGCAGAAGAGTTACAGAATGACTGGCATTTGAAAGAGCATTTTAGTCAAGTGGGGTCCAATGCCTAGGTCCAAAACGTAGTGCGTGATCATCAGTTTGCTCAGTCCCTCTGGCCCTCAATTTCCTCACCTGCCAAATAGAGATATTAATATCTATTTGTGTTCATTAGCACTTGAAATAAAGCATGAAAATCCTGGACCTCATGGCCTGCAAGAGAATAGCTGCTCAGTGAAAAGTAGCAGCTAGCATTCCTATTTAATCGTCCTTGGAAGGCAGACCTGTCCCGGGCCTGACCATGCTCAAAGTGTCCAAGCATCAATGATAGCTTAGTCTGTGGGTTGCAGCAGCTGAACAGAACACCTGGAGATATCTCCTTCTGACAAGATGGTCTGCGCGTTTAGCCAAGCCCCAGGGATGGTTAACTTCTGCATCACCTTCCCATGGCCTCCTGCACTCTCTGGCGCAGATCTGAATGAATGATGCACACTGGCCTACTGTGAGTGGAGGAGAGGCAGCCACACCCTCTGCAGTGAGCTTTCAGAGGGGACAGAACGCCTCTGTCCACAGTTTTCTCTCAGCCTCCATGCCTGCCACAGTGCCTCCAATTTTATCCCCACGGGCTCTTTGTGGTGTCACTTAGCGATCCTACATTCCCGTTTCTATCAGCGGCATGGATAAGGGAGTCATGTACCCGTGTATTTTTCAGGGTCCTTTTGAAGAAACTATTTTAGCTGTGACCTCAGAATCCTAGTCACAAATATATCCGATTACGTCTCAATTGGGTACTATGCTCAGCCATGTCTAGATTGTCAAAAATAAAATACAAAGTAGTTTTCCAGGGGGGATATATTATTTTCCCTTGTTTTCCATGACTTTATTGAAGTCCTGGAGAATCACACCCCCCGTGACAGGCATTTGTAGGGCACCTACTGTGTACTCTGTCCCAGCTGGGTCCTCAAAGAGTTTTTGAACTTGTTGAGGAGAGAAGATAAACACATAAAAAGGGATTCACAATACCAGGGTCATGCAACAATAGCGAACAATGCCTGCTGGTAATTGAAAAACTCTGGTATTCTGATCTTCAGAGAACTGGGGCATGATTGATGGAGAAGGTAGAGGGAACTGTGAGAGCTGATTAGAACTTTATCTTCACCTTGTTCTTATCAGGGAACAAGGAGATACTTGTTCACATTAAAAGGCTGGTAAATTTAGCCGAATGGAGGGAATTGTACAGCTTTAATCAGAAGATTGCCAACTCCTACAATTCACTATCATGTGGTTAGTTAGGGTATCTTTCTCCCCCTGCTGACTCCAAAGGTCCAATGGGTCCAATGGCACCCTTCAAAGGATGACCTGGATTCTTCAAAGACCGTCCCTCCTCCCTGCCCCGATCTTCACAGGGAGGGACGAGGGCACCAGAGAAAGAGATACACTCTCTGAAGTATACCGCCCACACTTGGGAGAGCATTGTTCTTCTCCAGGTGGCAGCTGCCAGCAGCAGAAGCTTCTATTCTGTTCCCAGCCCCTACATCAGAAAAGACCCAGGATTTTCTTTGTTGCCAACTAAGCAACAGCCAGCTGAGAGGAGCTCTGACTCTTTCTCACCGACTTAAAGGTTTGGTGGAGTTCTCTGGGCTGATGTACATGTGACAACCGTCAGTGCGAAGTGGAACACTTCTAGCTCTTACCAGATACCCATCGATTTACCCCAGAAAGAGTAGCTGTTCACAATTCAGGGAAAACTCAAAGCCAGGTGGGCTGAAAAGAGAAACGGTTGCTGAAACAGAAACCAGAAGGCAAAACCCGAATTTCTGGTGGTAACCTGGAAGGGATCTTATTCCATGGCAAGGACGCAGGACGGCTTTCAGAGAAGTGTTCTATTCAAGTCTTGAGCTATTTCCAGGTTTAGGTTAAGCAGTGACTAATAGCGGTTAAGAATTAGTGAGATAAGTAACCAAATTTATCCAGAAGTTTATTCCTTGAAATTTTTCCTCTTAAGATATACCATCGTGAACTAGTTTGTTCTCTGCGACTTTAACCGTTTTACTAAAGTTACTGACAAAGTGCATCCGTGTCCCTGACAATAACAGTGCTTATGACAGACCCTGGTTGGAATTCAGGCTTTCGCGGCGCAGGCCCAAGTACAAACATAGTTTCTGGAACGAAGGCATCATATTCTAAGACAGCCGTAACCTCTCAACCCAAACATTAAAAGAGCCAGCACCTGGCACACATCTTGGTAGCTTTAGCAATAACTAGTAGTAATTGGGCGGTGACCTCGGTTCCTCCTCTCCTAGCCCTGCGGTCCCCCATGGAAGGCTAACACGTAGGCAGTCTATCAGCTTTGTATCCTCTTCCCTCTTCAGAGCTCAGACTGCCAATTTCTAACATCTCCACCAGGCAGATTTCTTAGAGTCATTCACCAGACAGGCATTTTCCGAGCACCTCACCTGTGCCAGGCTCCTTCCACGTTGTAGCCGTATAGCCCAGGAGTGTGAGGCAGCGGGGGAGGAGGGGCGTTGTTTCAGCAGACTCCCTGGCACCCTGGGCTCCAGCTTGCCTGGAACTGAGATGTAGCAGGTCTCTTAGACACCTGATGTGGCACCTCTGGGGTCCTGGAGCCAGGGCCTGCTTTCCCTTGTCCCCTGGAATCCATGCCACCCCTGAGAGGGGGCTGATGTGGGTGGGTTGGCTGCCGTGCAACACATGGAGCCTCCTCTAAGCAGAAGTCATGCTCACCGACCTCAGAGATGGTGCGGCCTGATGGCCACTCTATCAGTGCAAATCACACTCTACTCAGTCTGGGGGAGGCGAGGTGGGAAGCCTGATTTCACACACACAATACCTGCAGAACATGACATGTTCCTTAAAGGAAGGCCATTGGGTCCCTTCCGTCTCAGACAGCCATGGGTGTGGCAGGCATCTGAGCTTGTTTTATAGTATCAGGTCTGGTCTTTAAAGGCATGCATCTGGATCCATTCACTGTGGACTCTCTTTGGACACTCACTATAGAAGGTGAGCCCAGCGAGGGAATGCCTTCAACCAAAGGAAAAGGAAGGGATGGGTATCTGTGGCACCCCTGCTGGCACTGGGCACTAGAAAAGCTCCATTTATAGCAGAAGAGCTCTCATCCTGGGCATAGCTTTATGGTCAGGGCATTAAGATCTCATGTTAAAGGCGGGGAAAGTGTGCCTCAGAGAGGTCCTGTAAGTTGCCCAATCCAGGGAGCTATGAAGTGGTAGAGCTCAGATTTGAACACAGGAAACTGAGACAGGTGGATTCCGATGGTAGACTCCCAGGTGCTGTGGTTCGTGGCTAAGGGAGTTAGTTCTGGCATGCGGGTCTTTCAAGGGTCTCAGCATATTACATGTGGAAATGACTCTTCTCTCCCTTGCCCATACAGAACAGTAGACCACTGGCACCATTGCCCCTGACATAGTCTGGGGCAGCTGGCCCCAGGATACTCCCCCTGCTTTCCCAGAAATCCAGGTGAGGTCCTGGACACCTCAGCACAGGTGCCTACAGTATCTATGACTGGTCCCCGGAAGTCTGGGACTCGAGCTTTAGCGGGACCTGTGCCCTGAGGAGCCTTGATCGGCTCTAACTGGGACAGAGAGGCACTCCTGTGTGACTGGGAGGACTATTGGCTCAGGTTTCTATAGCAATGGGCGGGGTGTGTGCCTCCTGTGGGCTCTGGAGGCCAGCGATGGACGTGTTGGGGACACTTTTCAAAAGCGGACATACAGAAGGCCGAAAGACATAGGAAAACATGCTCAAAGTCACTAATCATCCAAGAGATGCAAATCAAAACAACAAGGAGGCACCATCTCACACCTGTCAGAATGGCTATCAACAAACGACAAGTGCTGGCAAGGATGCAGAGAAAAAGGAACCCTCGTGCACTGCTGGTGGGAATGCAGACTGGTGCAGCCCCTGTGGAGAACAGTATGGAGTTTCCTCAGAAAGTTAAAAATGGAACTCCCATTTGACCCAGTGATCCCACTTCTAGGAATATATTCCAAGAAACTAGGAACACCAATCAGAAAGGATATATGTTCATAGCAGCACCCCTATGTTCATGGCAGCACAATTCACCATAGCTAAGATTTGGAAACAGTCTAAGTGTCCATCAGCAGATGAGTGGATTAAAAAACCGTGTTACATCTACACAATGGAATACTACGCTGCTATAAAAAAAGAAGGAACTTTTACCATTTGCAACAGCATGGATAGAACTGGAGAGCATTATGCTAAGCGAAATAAGCCAGTCGGAGAAAGATAAATATCACATGATCTCACTCATTTATGGGATATAATGAACAACATAAACGGATGAACAAAAATAGATCCAGAGACAAGGTAACACTGAACAGACCATCCAACATCAGGGAGAAGGCAGGGGGCGGGGAGGGGGTTAGATATCAACCAAAGGACTTGTATGTATGCATATTAGCAAAACCAATGGACACAGATACTGTGGCGTTGGAGGCTTGTTCTGGGGAGTGGGAGTGGAGGGGAGGTGTCAATCGGGGGGAAAGGAGACATATGTAATACTTTAAACAATAATAATTAAAAAATACATGTACTTTAATGAAAAGGCTGCTTCTTGGTCTTTTCAAGGCTAATTGGCTTTCGGAAAGTCCCTGGGGTCTCTGCTCTGTTAAATCGCTGGGCCACGTGCAGCTCTTCAGAAGGGTGGAGAGTTCTAAGGGAACTGAGGAAGTCCCCAGGGCTGGTGGAGAGGCCCCTGTCTCCACAGAAGGATTTTAAGGTGACACAGAGATGGGACCAAAGGATCAGCCTAGAGCAACAGTGATGGTGAGGACTTGGGTTTCGTGTGCCAGAGTCAGGGGACCCAGGGTCCAGTTTTAGTTTTACGGTCAGCACTCACGTGCTTCTCTCTGGGGCTTGTTTTACTCAGCATTAGTTGAAGGGAATTTGGTAAGGGCTCTCCAGGTTTCCTCCCAGTTCAACCATGACTAGGGTCATCCCTCCAACTCTGCTGTCATGCTAACCCTCATCGGCCTTCCCAGAACCATGACTCTCAGATTTTCTTATGTCAGTTTTATACCAGGCTTTGCACAGTGTATCTTTATTTTAATAGGATGGCAATTTCAAGTCACTATCACCACGAACCTTAAAAGCTTCAAATATTGAAATAATTTCGCCTTCATATTCAGGTTTTACTTTGCATTTTTCAAACGTTTTATGTTGAAGAGATGCCTCTTAGATGGGTCTGTGTTTCCTTGGGCTTTTTAATCAGCATGAACTTCCTGAATTCCAAATGGATGTTAATATGACTAATATCTTCCTTACAGAAGTGCTCATGCCCAGACCTTTAATAAGGAAATTCAAAAGATTGGAGCATGAGTCACATTGGGAGAGAAACCTCATAGCATATTGGCACAGTAATATTTTGGTAATAATCCAAGAGGGAAATGTAAACATTAAATATCCTGGGGCATCATGTTAATAAATTAAGACATTCATTTCTACACTTTTGTAGAGAGAACAGAATATTGATTTTAAGGTTAGGACTTTTCACTTTGCTGTTCCTTCAAATTACTTTATTCTTCATTATTGGGAAAAATAAAAAAATCTAACTGTGGATGCTCTAAAATAATTCCCTTGGAAGGTTAGTACATTGCTACAAGTGCTGGGATCATTGTTATCATTATTTTTATTGTAGCTAAAAGAAAGCTGTGTTTCCTCACGGTCACGCAGGCAGGGAGTAAAGGCACAGCTTTCTAACTCTTAAGTACTAGGGTCCCTCTTGTTGCCCCGCAACCAGATAGTAAACTTCTGGAGAGCTGGCTGATGGCTTTTCCTCCTGCTCCCTGCATGGCTCCCAGCTGGGACGGGTCCTGCATCTGCCTCCAGCACAGAGAAGCAGGGTAGTGGGACAGAGACACTTCCAGTCTCTGATTGTGCTCCAGCAGGTTCCTGGGCTCCTCAACCCATCTGTTGTTCTTGGGCCAAGAGGCTGCACATTCAAGGCTTAGTAGGGATCACTCCATGCTTCCCAACTCATGGGCTTTTATTCTTGAGGTCACTAGTCCCAGGAGGGACAATGATTGCATGGAGAGTCTGGAATAGTCCTGTGCCCTGGGTTGTCATCTCTCTTTTTATTCTTTCCATCTACCCGGTCTCCAGAGTCACGGTTCCTGTCCTCCATGTGTCTGTTCTTCTTGCCCTGCCCTCTCCCTCTGAGACTGTGCTTCATTGTTCATGTCTCCCAGCCAGATTCCCCAGTCCATGGTCAAGAGCTCATGGATATGGTCTCTGAAAGACTTCATCTTTGTTAGCCACGTGAGAGAGGTTGATCTCTCCAGTGGAAACGTGAGCTACCAGGGCAAGCCACCTGGGGATGTCTCGTTAGCACCCTTGAAGCCACCTGGTGGAGGAGCAGAGTTCCTACTCAGGTCTGAGCCAGGATGTCTCAACATATCAGAGTGCCCCACCTCCACAGAAGAGACACCCTCCTCCCTTCACAAGGGTTCTCTTCTTTCTTCTTGCCCCCACCTCCTGATTCATCAACACATCAGTCTGCAAGACCTTGCTTAGCACCGATACTTCATGTGTTCCTGAGTCCTACAAGAGGAGATCACAATGACCCATTCCTTAAAGCATCAATGTGTAGTTAAAAAGATGAGGCACATGTGTTTGGAGCAGCTAGAGAGCATCATCATCATCATCATCATCATCATCACCATCATCATCACCATCATCTGTGGAGTGCTCACTGTGCCAAGGGCATTGTATGCACTGTCGTCTCATTTAACCCTTAGAGTGCTCCTGGAAGCTCTGCTCACTCTACAGATGAGGAAACTGAGGTTCAGAGAGTACCAGTGACTTGTCAAAGGCCATAGAGCTGATGGGCTGCACACCTGGACTGCAAACCCAAAGTCTGATCCCAGGGCCTGTGCTCTTGACCACATACTCTACCTCCCCTCACAATACAAAAGCATGTGCAAAGTGTGGGAGTGAAGGCGCAAGGCTCAGCTCAATACCCCGGCAAAAGAAATGGAAGGAAGTTTTTATTTTGTTGAATCCAATGTCTTTCTTCAAAATAGACTCTGCTTTCAATTTCCTATTTAAGAAGACGGCTCTTTCCAGCCCTCTTGATGGAATTTTCACCTCTGTTCTGTGAGGGGGTGGCAAAGGAAAGAGAAAGCATCCTTTAACAACTTGTCTTCTAAGCGATTTTAGGGACGTTATTTTTGAAGCTTATTTTGCTTTTGAAATCACAGATGAAGCGAGGTAACAGGGTAAAGGAGCAACAAAAAGGGTGTGTGTTTGTGTGTTTTTTTCACTACACTCCAAAGAATTACTTTTCCCCTAAATTTCCAGGCATCGCATATACATTTTTAGAGCCTGCAATCGTAAGGAGCCTTATAATTTACAGGAGTGCATCTTCATGGGGAAAATCTCCATGAGCAAGTGGTGGAGGTGCAGCCACCTGCTGTATATTATGCACAATGCCACGATTTCCTTCATAAACTTGGTAAGTGGGAAAGAGTTATTCATACCTCTGCCAAATATGGATGCATCTGAGGGCTGCAGTCACTCTCACCTCTGGCTTCTCGTGGATGTGTATCATCTGGGGGAAATCTTCAGAGCCAAGCAAAGGCAAGATGAACTCGCTACGACTGCCCGTCTGGCTCAGCAGGCACCGTGAGAGAAGGAAAGTGCACAGCCTGCCCCTTACAGCTCTAGGCAGATCAGGCTTATGGACACGATGGAAAGGCACCTTAGGACATTCCTCTGTGCTTTGCAAATGTACCTTTGGAAACAGAACATGGGAAGGGCCCACCATAAAAATCCCTTTTGGGCCAATTTTTTATTTATTTATCCAAACTGAAGTACAAATGCTTATGGCCGAAAATGGCTCATGATGTGTTCGTAATCATTTTCTGGAGCTTGCTGGAAACAATTGTTAAACTTCATGGCATATTTGGAACCAATTCTTAAACCATTGATGGCTTGAAATTGGCTGTGGTTGGAATTTTTACACCGTAGAAATAACCTAACCCTACAATTGAGGTTTTAGCTTTTGTTTTCTGGAGGGGCTGTTTCCTAGCATGCCACTGTGCCCAATTCATGTCAAATTCAGAACATTCAACACCCCCTGTGCTCCTCCATGGTGTGTTGAGACCCTCTCAACCCTGGAGGTCCAGCTCCTGTGCCTGCAGACCTCAACTCTCTCCCTGGTGCCATAGGCTCTGGGGACTCAGCTGTAGGGTGGGAGCGGCTTCTGATTCAGCACCATGGCCAGGGGTCCCCACACTGCATTCACAGGAGTTCCCTGTTCTGGACATGCCCTCCTGGTGCCCAGCCCAGAGAGCCCTTCCTCCTCTCCCGTGCTCACCTTGGCATAGGGCACCAGCCACCTTCCCCTCTGCCCCTTCCCTGCCCTGTTTCAGCACCGTTCACACAGCTGGGGAATGGAGCTGTGGGAGTTAGAGTTTTGGTTGTAATTCCATTTGCCTCAGGTTAAATTTTTCAGAGGTTCCCGGGAAACATCTCATATACATTTACTAGAAGCCCGTTGCATGAAGATTTGTGCAATAGACCTTCATTCACCTGGCTGCCGGCACCAGTTTTCCGCCGGCACCAGTTTTCCGCTGGCACCTGGGACCCAGGCCTTGGCTCTGGCCACCCGCCGATCGGAGCGCCTCCCACAGGCATGATCGGCCACCCAGAGTCCTGCCACCCGCGCCTTCTGCCGGCCCCATTGGTCCCCCCTCAGCGCCGGCCCTTGGGGCCGGAGGGAGGCATGGGGGGGGTGGGGACTTGTGAGTCCCCGCCCCCCCACTCCTCCCGCCAGCCCAATCAGCCACCCTGAGTCCCGCCCCCCACGCCTCCCGCCGGCCCAATCATGGGCATAGCAGAGTGATGGTTAATTTGCATATTACCCTTTTATTATGTAGGATAATAACCCTCCAAATTAAGTTGTACGTGGTCATTCCTGTTTTACAGATGGGAACCACAAGGTAGGTAGCATTTGGATGGGTAGATTGTGTAAAATTATGAAATTAATTGATGGTAGAGCAGGACTCTTGGACTGAGCAAAAAGATTAATTTTAAACAGTACAGTGAATGAAGCAAGTGTGTGTGTGTGTGTGTGTGTGTGTGTGTGTGTGTGTGTGATATGAATCAGTGACATGAAATGTGGGAAGTTACTCATGACCACGGGGAAGGCAACAGATGTGTGGGATAACTGTAGTGGGTCAGACCAGTGAGCGTGCGATGCTCCGGGGACCTGTGGTGGCTGCCTCTGAACAGGTATTGATAGTTACAGTCTGTCAATGTCTCCTTGTTGACCTTTAGGCAAAGCCTAGATTCCTTGCCCCTGCCCACACAGCCTCCAGGCATCCCTCTCTGGCAAATGGCATGTTAACTGTCACTCACCTTAGGGGCTCCCCTTTCAGTGGCTGGCTCCTCATCCCTCCTGCTCTCTCTTCAGTTATACTAAACTGCTCACCTTTAGAGCTTTGCACCTGTTGGTTCTTTGCTGAGGAAGCTCCCTACAGTCCCTGTCCTTACCTGTGGGCTGGGTTAGGTGTGTTCCATGGTGCCCTCACTGCCCTGCCTGTCATAAACCTTGCCACTCAGCATCCAGGCCTTCTATTCATGTCCATCACTTGCCTGTGAGTTTTTGGGGGGTGGTTTTTCTGAGATGAGGCACTGAAACTGCATCCCCAAGGCCAAGCTTTTCAATAAACTTGTGTGAGAGAATGAAAGGATTGTCTTAGACAAAGGGATAATAACTCTTACAGTAAGTTCCATCTGATTTCCACCACAGGACTTGTATATTCAGTTGACTTGTTTTCATTCAAAGGGCCACTACACACCTATTCCAGGTTTGTGGGTTCTAAGGTTTCTAAGGATCATGGAAGCAGGGTGAAATATTTCTGTCATTGCTATTCCTGGTGCCTGGCACACAGTAGGTGTGCCACTCAGATATTTGGAGGAACCAAAATAATGAATGAATAACCAATGGGTTGATACTGTTTTCACTGTCCTGGCTGCACGGCAACCTTCACCCTTCATTGCGTGGTTAGCATTCTCTGGTGTCTGGTGCCACGTTTCCGGGAGCCCCCATGGGAACCCTCTTGGTGACAGCAGCTTCAGTGTCCCCGCTCCTGCCATGATGTGACTTACAGCTTGACTCTTCCTGACCCACTCCTGGGCCTGGACACTCTCTGTTTTCTTCTTTATAACAAGGCCTCTGGTTTGGCCAACACTTCATTTCCATATGCTTTCTGATGATAAGATCAGTTGTTCCCCCAAAGGAAGGAAGCGCCAGCCCATTTTACAGTTGAGCACACTGAGGCTCCAGGAGTTACAAGGCTTATTCTTAATCACATGCTATGAGCAAGTGAGAGGCGGGTCTGGGAACTGTACCTCGTTACTCAGCCCCTAAGCCTATTTTTTTCTTTCTGTGATTCTGTCTTCACCTTCCCAATTACAGGACACTGTAGTGGGGTGCACGGCATTTTATGGAGGATAGCTTTCCTCTCTGTGTGTGTTCAGTGTTCAAGGCATAGAATCATGAAATGCTGGGCAGCCTCATTCCTCTCATGGGGAGGGGGTGTCACATGTTTCCTAGACCATCCTGTCTTCCTCTGCTCACAAGGATTAGAAAGAGGCTCATTCTTCACCGCCACTGGCACAGGACTGAGCAGGGGGATGTGAGCGGGAGATTGTCCACAAAGGACAGGCAGACAAAGCCTCTGCTTCTGATTAGATTTTCTCCCCAAACCAGCTTGTCCCCTTCTGATCTCTGGACACCAGCAGGGCTGCCTGGGCCCAAAGCCTTTTTGTTGGAGATTCTTTTCAAGTGGAGGCACCAGAGCCATATCCTCATTGGTCACCAGGGTGTCACGTCCCGAGAGGTGGGTTGACACATCAAGGATGTCTTTTATCAAGACACTGTCCCCATCCAATTATTCCCACTGAACAGCCACTGTCACAGGCTCTCATTCTTTAGGAAATGGAAAGTGGCTTTCCTAGGCTTGATCAGAAATTTGCATAGAGGAGCTTGTGGAGCTGAGAGCATGGCAGGCTGAGTTGTTATGCTGAGAAATCCCGGGACCAGCAAGCTTCCTGCCTCGTTTGCTTTTTTTTCTGGCAAATGTGCTTTTGCCAAAAACAAAAGCCTGCCCTCCCCTGTCCTGGGCCAGGGGTGGGTGCTGGCTCAGTGGGCAGTGTCTGCTGTGCTGGTGTTTAAGGCCAGGGGGCATGCTCTCTCCTTGCCCCTCTCAGATGAACCTGCAACAGCTGACGTGGGGAAACCTAGAGTTTCTCAGCCATAGTCACATAGTCCAACCTTCACAATGCGTCCTCACTGCTTATCTCCTGCTCTGCCATTGACTTCATCGTTTCTTCAGAGGAACTTACTTTTTTAACTTAATTAATTTAATTTTAAAAGAAAACTTTGTACTTCAGCCATGAATGGAAAACCAATATAACTTGCTCGGAGTCTGTAAAAGTAAATATGATGAAATCAAAGCAACATTATTAAATTCCAGCTCCACGCTGTTGCCTGGGGGAGGCTCTAAGCATGAGGCCTGCTCAAAGCCAGAGTGCGTGCAGCTGGGTTTCGAGAGGTATTCTCTCTGAGGAGGCGGATTTGGTCCTGAGTTGAGACGGGACTGACTGTATTGCCTGGAGCAGGGCCAAGGGGAGGGTGAGGTCAAAGCAGTGCCCAGGACTCAAAGGGAAGGTGCTGAGTGTCAGGGCAGACCCTGCACCAAGGCTGGGAGGGAGCCCCTCCTTACATTTTGCCCCGTGGGCACCTCACTTTGCCTTACTCTGGTTCCAGTCCTCTGTGAGTGGATGCCATTCATCACCAGGTCTCCTGACCACCTAAATTCATCACCAGAGCACCAGCCACAGACTTGGGAGACGTGACTTTTTCCAGCTTCCTGCTCAGTCAGCAAAGGGTTTGGGTTGGTGTGTTTATGCTCAGGTAGCTCTTAGCCATGGCTGCATCCTGTTCTAAGTACTCCTGTGCCCCCTGTTGAATACCCACTGGGAAAGTGTGCTAAGTGCTTTCATCGGTTTTCCAGCTCTCGTTTCTAGAATCTGCCATTTTGCCCCTTTTGAAACCTGGGTCTTATTTGCTTTGGGTCTATCTCCTGGCATTGCTCCTGTTCTCCAGATCACCCCTCCTTTCTCGGGTTCCAGCATCCCACGCAGGCAGGGGACGGACAGTTCTGCCAGGATGGCCCTGCGTCTGTCATGCTGTCCTGTTCCTGCGGTGCCTCAAAGCCCACTCAGGTGTGCCCACTCCCTCGTGAATGCTCCTCTGCCCACCACACAACACAGATGACACAGGCTCAGTCTGCTTCTCCTCTCCCCTGCCGTGTGTTACATCCTGGTGGCCTCGGCAGCCGGGGACCCCCTCGAAGTTGGAGGTCTCACAGAGCTCAGTGTCCTCAGTGCACATGCCTGCTCCACCGCCAGACCTGCGGCCCGCGCTCCTTCCCTGTGAAGCAGAGCCGGCAGCACCTCTCCCAGGGCAGTGGTGAGGGTGCTCTGAGGCCAAGCTGGAGGGTCCCTTGCCACAGAGTAGTTCAGGACAGTCCCCGTGACTGTAGCCCCTGCAAGGGAGCTCCCTGAGACGTGGGTCTCCGGTCAGGGAAGGGAGGATTCAGAAATCAGATCTGTTTACAACGTTATCACTGTCCCTTTTCCTTTTAATGGGAATTTTAATATCACCCACTTAGCTCCAGTGCTTTATTTTATTTAATTTAATTAATTTATTTAAAATCTTTATTGTTGAAAGTATTAAATATGTCCCCTTTTGTTCCCCATTGACACTTATAGTCTGCCCCTGCTCCCCACCCAGGCCTTCACCCCCCTATTGTCTATGTCCATGGGTTATGCATAGATGCATACAACTTCCTTGGTTGATCTCTTTCCCACCCACCCCCACCTTTCCTCTTGAGATTTGACAGTCTCTTCGTGCTTCTGTGTCTCTCGATCTATTTTGTTCATCAGTTTATTTTGTTCATTAGATTCTGCATATGAGTGAGATCATGTGATACTTGTCTTTCTCTGGTTTATTTCACTTAGCATAATACTCTCTAGGTCCCTCCATGCTGTCTCGAAGGGCAGGAGAGCATTTTTTTACTGCTGCATAGTATTCCCTGGTGTAAATGTACCACAGCTATTTTATCCACTCTTCTACTGATGGGCACTTGTGTTGTTCCCCAATCTTAGCTATAGTAAATTGTGCTGCCATGAACATAGGGGTGCATACATTCTTTCTAATTGGTGTTTCCAGTGTCTTAGGATATATTCCCAGAAGTGGAATTGCTGGGTCAAATGGCAATTCCATATTTAGTTTTTTGAGGAAACTCCATACTGTTCTCCATCATGGCTGCACCAGTCTGCAGTCCCACCAGCAGTGCACTACGGTTCCCTTTTCTCCACATCCTCACCAACACTTGCCATTTGTTGATTTGTTGGTGCTAGCCATTCTGACAGGTGTGAGGTGGTACCTCACTGTCATTTTAATTTGCATCTCTCGGATGATCAATGACTTTGAACATTTTTTCATGTCTCTTGACCATCTGCATGTTCACTTTGGAGATGTGTCTATTTAGATCATTTGCCCATTTTTTAATTGGATTACTTGTCTTTCTTTTGTTAAGTTGTATGAGTTCCTTTTGGGATATTAACCCTTTATCAGCTGTATCACTGTCAAATCTGTTCTCCCCATAGAGTGGTCCAGTGCTTTCAGCTCCTCAGAGATCTTTTACAGCCACAGATGACAGGATTAGCAGAGCAACCCTGGGGCAGGAGGGAAAGATCAGGCTCATGTGACAAATGGGAAAATCGGGAGGTGAAGTGACTTGGCCAATGTCACAAAAAGAGCTCAGGGCAGAGTCAGGCCTGGGACTCGGTTTTCCCAACTGGATTCTGTTTTCCTAGTTTGGTCCCTTTGCCTTCAGGTAACCGTGTTGTTGGGATATGCTGCTGCTAATTGCCTCCTTCTTAGGCCATGTTATTGGCTGTACTATGTCCCCCAAATCCATATGTTGAAGTCCCAACCCCAGTTCCTCAGAATGTGACTGTGTTTGGAGATAGGGCCTCTAAAGAGGCGATTAAGGTGAAATAAGGTCATGTGAGTGGATTCTGATCCAGTGTGACTGGTGTCTATATAAGAAGAGCAGATTAGGACACAGCAGAGGAAAGATCGTGTGAGGACGCAGCAGGAAAATGGCCATCTGCAAGCCAGGGAACAGGCTTCAGAAGAAACTAAATTTGTCAGCACCTTGATCTCGGATTCCCAGCCTCCAGAACTGTGAGAAAAATACATTTCTGTTGTTTAAGCCAGCGGTCGCCAACTGGTGGTCCATGGACCACTAGTGATCCGTGAGGTCTGAAAGGTTGGCAACCGCTGGTTTAAGCCACCCAGTGTGAGATATTTTGTTATGGCAGACGAAGCTAACTAATATAGGCCATCTATTGAATTGAAAGACAAAAAAATAGTAATAGTAGTAAATGAATGGGCTATTGGCCAAGGACAATGATGGGAAGACTTCTCAGTCCCAGGAAAAAGCAATGATTCATCATTTGGTCGCATCACTGCTGGGACTTTCTGCATGTTTCAAAGCTAAATGCTCTCGAGGACCTGGGCTTAGATAGGAAGCTATGAGTTTCCTTTCATAAGCAACAGTGGTTAGAAGCGGCAAAAATGGGCATCATTCAGTGTGGAGGAATCTGGGTCGTCTCTTGGGAGATGTACAGGGTCAGGTAAGAGGACTGAGGAGTAGTGGGCCTCAGAATGAATTCTGTTGGGAAGTTTGCTTTGAGGGCACGTGGTCCAATTTCAGATACTCCTGGGTTTGCATTACAGATGCTGGGCAAGTTAACCTGTTCGAGGCTGAGTTTCCTTATCTTTAGAATACGGCCAATGCATTCCCTCCTGGGGCAGAAATATGTATCATGTCTGGAATTGAGTAAGAGGCTCTTGAAGGGGAAGTTGCAGTTATTATTGTCACTTCATTTATCTATAATTCCTCTCAAGTTGTCCTTGCATTCCCAGGACACAGAGAGCAGGAGTGGTGGAGATGAAGGTGCAGAAGCAGCCTCAGAGGCCAAAGACACCAGCAGAGTGGCCAGGTGGAAGCCAAGGAGGGCAGAAGTGGGAGAGAGAGAGAGGACTTACTCCCCAGTAGTGATAGGGTCCAGGAGGAGTGAAATGCTTGCTCGGGAGCTGTGGTTGGGGATGTCACAGCTCAGAGTTCCAACAGGTCCTGCTCAGGTTTCTCCCCCTTCCCACTGCCTGCCTCTCCAAATGACTTTCTCCTGGGTTAGAAGCATAGACATGAGTGACTCTATGGCCCTCCTTCAGCGGAATCTCAGAATCAAGTCAGTCCAGGGTCAGTCAGTAATTAGCCATCAGCACCATGTGCGTGCTCACCCCTGCATTAGACACTGAGGAATGGAAGGAGGGAGAGGCCTCAATTCCTTTGTTTCTCCAGCGAGGCTGGTGAGCTGTCCAGACAAGACACAGTTAAGTGAAGTAATAGGTGTGGACCAGCCAGCATGCAGTGAATGCTCAGTTCAGGTAAGCCGTGAGGCAGAGCCCAGTTGGCTGCTGGCTGCGTGGGCAGCAGGGCATCCTGCATCTCAGATAAAGCACTGACTTTGGATTCCTCTGCTGTCACGTGGGTGCTGGTGGAGGCTGCCTGAGCCTCGGTTTCCACATACATGAGATGGGTGTCTCCAGGACTTCCTCACTGGGCTGTGAGGAGCTCCCTGTGAGAGTGCTATTCACTCTGGGCTGGATAACTCCTTCACGTAGGACTGTCCACAGGGATTGAGAGTACTGTTTGCACAGATTCTGAGCAAAGGGAGGCCACGAGAGCAGGCAGAGTGGAGGAATAAGCTGAGCTGGGCCTCGGGTCTCAGAAGCAAGAACCAGGATGTCCTGGGGACCCACCAAGTGCTCAGTGCCCTTCTCAGCTCCATCTGCATGTAGATAGAAGGCTGCTGCGGGGGGCTGCTGGGCGGGGGAAGCAGGAGGCTCAGCTCACACACCGGGCAGTGGCCAGAGGAAGCATGCCGCTTGTCACTGGGACTGTCCCCAGCAGGGAGCTCCCAGCTCTGCAGATCCCGCCTGGAAGAGTGAGGCCTGGGCATTCGGGAAGATGGTGTCGCTGCCAGCACAAGCGTGGGCAAGCACAGGAAGCCTGAAGCTTACTCTTACCTTTCTTCCTGAGAAACCAGTTCTCACCATGTCTGAATTGGTGGGAAAATACACAGACCTGATGTTTGAAATTGACACCAGTAATAGCTTTGTGGGGAGTAAAAAGGCAACTATAAGGGGGGGTGGTGGTGGTGGTGTTAATTACAGTTTTGATCCAATCAGGAGCCGAGTGAAGCTGCCTATGGTTCTCTGGCAGGAGGACATTTCTCACGCTGCCCTTAGAATATCGCGTGGGCTTGACTACAGTTCTGACTCCGTGGGTGCATAGCAGCTTTCAGCGCACGTTTTGCAGCCGGAGGACGCTTCTCCCACTGCATGAGCTTGTCAATGCGTCTTTAACAGTACGAATCTATTAGCTGTGCAGGTTTGGCACTTATGAGGAGGCAAGCCTGGATGGCCCCTCTTAACTTCAAAGCCAGGAAAAGGCAATGATGGGATGTGAGAGGAAGAACATTCGGTACACAACAGAAGCTAAATGGCTAGGAGTGGCGATAACCGCTAATGGAATCACGTTAGCTGAATCATGGACTCCTGATTCACAGTGTAACTATTTTATTAGGTAATAAAGAATGCCTTTACTCCCAAGAAATGGATTCCTAGGAAATGCTCGCGAAGAAACCTTTTGAGCACTCTGCTGTGTACCACATTAGCTCCCCCCGTGGGCTGGAAACGTGGCGTTAACAGCAAAGGGAGAGTGTGCACCCCTCAGGGCCACGTGTGGAGAGTGTGTATCTGAGAGGTGGCATAGCAGTGGGCACAGCATGCTCTCCAGAGGGGCCCCGAGAGACTGGCATGCCCGCCTGCCATCTTGGCCTCCCGGAGCAGAGGTCTGCACACGCTGAAGGTCAGGATGCTTAAGGCTTTGTGGGCCATGGGGTCTATCACATATTCTTGGTGTTGGTTGTCGCTGCTACTGCTGGTGCTCCTTCTCCTCTTTTCATCCCCCTTCTTCTTTGACAGCCCTTTAGAAATGCAAACACCACCCTTAGCTTGTGGGCCACACACAACCAGGGCAGGGGCTGGCTGTGGCCACCAGGCTGTCATTTGCCACCCTTGTCACAAAGGCTTGGTGAGTTCATGAGCCTTGCAGATGGGGACACAACACAGAGGGAGCCTGCATGGAAGTCAGTCACTCAGGCAGTACTTCCCCACTGGGTGCCCTCTGCAGGCCAAGCACTATTCTCGTACTCCTGTGGGGTTTTTTGTTGTTGTTGTCATTTTTTATATTTTTATTGATATCAGAGAGGAAGGGAGAAGGGAGAGAGAGAGAGAAACATCAATGATGAGAGAGAATCATTGATTGACTGCTTCCTGCACGCCCTCTACTGGGGATCAAGTGTGCAACCCGGGCATGTGCCCTTGACCGGGAATCAAACCTGGGACCCTTCGGTCCGTAGGCTGATGCTCTACCCACTGAGCAAACCAGCTAGGACTGGACTCCTGGATTTTGTCAGTGGGTAAAGTAAACAGGGACCCCTGCCCTCAAAAATCTCATATTCAAGTGGGGAGGAGGAGACAATGAAAAATAATAATAAATAACTGGGAGGGTGATAAGTGCTGAGAAGAATGTGAATAAAACAGTAGTAACTGCTGGAGGAAGGTGAATGGGGAAGGGAGGGTTCTGGTCTAACCTTGTTTCAAAATCTAGCTTGGCTGTGTGAGCTTTGGTGATTTTGTTAACCTCTCTGAGTCTCAGTTATTATCTATATCTATAAAAGGCTAATATGCTAAGTGTCCCTCCACCTGTCCGACCAGTCGCTATGACGTGCACTGACCGCCAGGGGGCAGATACTCAACACAGGAGCTGCCGTGATGCACACTGACCGTTTACAGAGGAACTGCAGCACTGACCTGGCACTGACAAAGCAACAATCGGCTTCCCCCAAGTGGGACACAGGCCCTGCCCCCACCCTGGAGTGACAGCCCACCAAATCGCAGCCGATGCTGCCATGGTCCAAAATGCGGCCCACAGCTCAGCCCAGCCCGAAAATTTCCACTGTGGGCGCCGGGTAATGACGTCATGTTAGCAGCACCCGGCTTCCTCTCCCTAGTGATGACTAGCCTCCTTGGAGTTTCTTCAGCCCAGGAACACGACTTGCTTTATAGTCAGGTGCAAACATTTCACACTTTAACCAAATGTCTGTGAAGCATTTTTCCCGTGCACCAAATGTTTGTGAAGCATTTTCCCGTGTCTCATCTCATTTGATCCTCACAGAAGTCCTGGAGTAGGTAGATAGGAGACTCAGTGGAATCCTATTTTTTTTTTCATTAGCCAGAAAATGGAGATTTAGAAACTTGACCCAACTGAAAAGAAGTAAGAAATGGTGGACCTTGAAAATGACTTCAGGTTTTCTCACTGCTCAGAATATAGTCAAACACTGCTGCAGTTAAATATTTTACCCTTTGTTCTCCCTGGGTGATCTACAATAATAATCCTGCTTCATGTTGATATTTACTGCTGTGTTGCTGACAATTACCTGAAAGAGAAGTTGGGGTGCTTCACTGGGCTGGAAAAAGTTGAGCTACATCAGAAAGCAGGTCTAATTAAGCAAGTTTATTCTATATCTATAAAAGGCTAAGTTGACTCGTGCATGCACAATACATATAAAGCTCTCGCTGGCGCCATTCGCACGCATGTGTTTCCATCTGTTATTGTCGATCATGAATTTGGTTGACACTTCTATTATAGAGAAAGGGTGAATAGCGATATTAAAATATTTCTTAATTAATTTTCTTTCAGTGTGCACAAATTCGTGCACTGGGACACTGTTTTTTTTCCATAAAATGAGGGTAATCTTTAAGGGCAGTTGTGGTGATTAGATAAGCATGGTTACAGTGGGAGACATTCATTAGATAGTAGCAGATTGCATCATCATCATCATCATCATCATCATCATCATCATCATCATATTAGAAGTAGTAGCAGTCACAGTGGTGGTTGTACTAGTAGTACCTACGGCACCTGAGTTAAGCTCCCAGATCAGCACCCATTCATGCCAAGGCTGCCAAATTATCATGGTCATGGTTGGAAGGCTAATGAAATCATCAAGTCCAAAGTCCTCACTGCACTGATAAAGAAACTGAACCTCCGAGAGAGGTGGGCTTGCTGAAGGTCACACAGTGCATATTCAAGCTCCTTCCACTTCTAGCCTAGGGCACACCACACTGCTTCACGCATATGCTAATAACCTCTCCCTAGGCATCCCCCATCCAGCAGGGTCCCTGGAAAGCACGCACCCCAGTGTCTTCATCTGAGGGCCAGGGCTCATCCTGGCCCTGATGCCCGGCAGCTGTAGAACCTTAGGCAGGTTACCTAATTCCTCTGGGCTTCAGTTTCTTCGTCTGTAAAATGGGGATGACAATAAAACTAATCATATGTGATTGGTATGAGCGTACACGTGTTAGTATTTGTAACACACTTAAAGCAGTGCCTAGAGCATTGTAAGCACAATGTATTTGTTTGTTAAAGAAAATAAGTGTTGCCCTAACCGGTGTGGCTCAGTGGATAGAGCGTCGGCCTGTGGACTGAAAGGTCCCAGGTTCGATTCCGGTCAAGGGCATGTACCTGGGTTGTGGGCACATCCCCAGCAGGGGGCGTGCAGGAGGCAGCTGATGGATGTTTCTCTCTCATTGATGTTTCTGACTCTCTCTCCCTCTCCCTTCCTCTCTGTAAAAAATCAATAAAATATATTTAAAAAAAAATAAAAAAAGAAAAAAAAGAAAAAAAAAGAAAATAAGTGTTGTAGGAAGAACAAATAAATGGGGAAGGGAGCCACCAGGAAGGAATGATGACATTAGCTAAAGGGGTCACGGAGGACCTCTTTAAGGAGATGGCACTTGTGTTGGAATCTGAATGCCAGGTGCCACCTGTGAAAAGATAGAGGGAATAGCATCCCAGGCAGAGGGGACAGCACATGCCAAGACCCTGGGAGGAAACTCATTCAGGGTATTGAGAGCCAGAAGCCTAGCATGGCCACTCAGCATTTGGGGATGTGAGCAATGAAATGGAGAAGAAAGTCAGGGCCAAATCAGGGAGGGCCTCCTAACACAGCTGTTGTTTTATCGAATGCCATACACAGCTGCTGGGGTTGTTAGCAAGCAGACTGCTGCTTAAGGGTGGAGAATGGAGACACAGGGACACAGTTGACAGCAGCAAAGTGGCAGAGTGTGTGGGGCCAGTGGGCCGGAGGGTTCTGTGGCGTCAAAGAATTGTTAGTGCATTTATATTGGAGTGAATGAGCAGGAGGGGTAGGAGGTGATGGTCAGGAATGGATGCTTGAAATAGCAACTTCAGAGTTGGTTCAGAGATTGGTGATGGTGTATGGCCTTAGGAGCAGGCACCGGAAATGGGTGGAGAACAGGCTGTTGGGGAGAGGAGGTCAAGAAACAGAGAGCCCACGGTAATGTACAAACCATTCCCATGGATGTTCAGGTCGTCCAGCGTGTGGACAGGAGTGACCAGGTAGGAAGACTGGGGGTAGGTCTGAAGTCCTTGCTGAATGGCTGGGGTGTGGCTGGAAGCTGGCAGGTGACAGCAGTGAGATGATAAAGCTTCAGAAGAGTTGGGGGTTCTGAATGTGGAAGGGAGGGGGAAGGGATCCAGAAGACACCTGCCCACCTTCAGACCCTGAGAGAATTAGTCTTGACTGCTAAAAAGGCCTGTGCAAAATGTCCTGAGGGACTTCTGGGTTTCCTTTGAAATAAGAAGGTAAAATAACTACCCAAAGCCGAGCCTGGGGATTGACATGAGTTTGCTGTTGGTGTACTCTGAGTCCCAGCAGCCCAGATGATGAATTTGAGGATCAGGGAACGCCATTGGCTGGCGTAAGAGGAGGCATAGGCTAGCAGGGTCTCTGTGGTACTTGCTTCTCCTCCCAATCCTTTTGTCAATATTTTTTTCCTAAATACCTGTGCCACTCCAACTTTACTCATTCATGCATTCTCACATGCATTCATTTAAATATTTGTGGAGAGCCTGTGCCAGGTCTAGGCTGGGTTCTGGGAACACGGAAATGGTCATATCTAGACCCTGCTGGACATAATGGGCCCTAGTTACAGTGGGCAGGCACACAAGTAGGCTGGCATCCACCAGCATTTGCAAACACTGTGTTTCTGGCAATGAACACACACACACACACACACACACACACACACACACACACACACACACACAAATGCTATCAGCAAATTATTGACTTCAAAAAACTTAGAGCAGGTTTAAGGTTATCATTCTAATGTCAGCCTTTCTCATCTTCCTCACTTGCATACCTGGATACATTCCCTTGGTGGAGACAGGGGTGTTGTAAGGGCCAGTAGGCTGGGATATGCGGAAGTGCCCCCAGCACCATCTTAACCATGGAAGGCAGTAGCGATCTGGGGCAACCTTTTAGGGACAGATCCCAGACCCACTACTTCTTAGCCATTTAACCCTGGGCATTTTGCTTAACCTTCTCAAGCCTCTGCTTCCTCAACTGTAAAATGGGAATAATAACACTCCTAATGATGGAATTGTTGTGAGGATTAGCCAGGGTGTTCAAAAAACTTTTTGAACAGGGCTAGTCCAGGACATAGGATGCTCTCAATGCACTCTCGGTTTAGTTATTGTCATTACTACGACACTACAGTCTATATTCTGGGTCACGTGTGTCACCATGGGAAAGGTCTGATGGCACTGGCAGTGCACAAGCAGGTGACTGTTGTGCAGATGGCTGAGTGAAATGAAGGTGGTGAGAACAAGGTGCTGTGGGGGTGGGGGTGGGGAGGGCTGTCAGGAATCCTGGCTCTTGGATCCCTCCTGAGTCTAATTTCCTAGTCAAGAAGGGATTTCCTTAAACCTGATGGGTGGAAAGAGCCAGGCTAATCTCCAGGGCTTGGGGAGACTAGGATAGAATAAGAGGAGGACTGGCTTCGTGGAGTTGTTGTCAGCATTAAATGAGCTAATATTTGTAAAGCAGGATAGTGCTGGGCATAGAGTAAGGGCTACAAAATGTTCCTGTTATTTTTATCTTCTCTCATTTATGGGCTTCTAGAATTTTTGTGTTTCATTCCAGACCTTGGCAATACCATGCTGACTTGTAAATCCAACTGTCATCCCCGTTTAAATAGTAATAATAAAAATAATAAAGCATTTAGAAATGACTTTGCTTTAAAATTAGGAAGCAAATACATTACAATAGTATTCTTTGCTTTAATAAATAATGGATTCATTGCAGGGGTTCCTAACCCGTGGTTTATAAACTGCCTGAAAATTTATGCAAACATTCATCTGTGTATTTTCTAGGTTGAAGGTCTATAGCTTTCATCAGATTTCCTAAGAGACCTGTGTCCCCAAAACAGATTAAGAAACATTGAGCTCTCCCAATTAAAATAGAATTCTATTTGCAAAAAAAATCAATTTAAATAAATTTGTTATAACTCCAACTCTTGGCGTGCAAGGAGATATCCACTCAGGCAATTCCCACCCACTGTGGGTCTAACTCTGCTCTGTGGTTGATGCCATAGATACTGAAACAACCCATTAAATCGCGTTTCTTCTCGAAAAGATGGTATCGGATAGTATCCTTGCAGGAAACAGATGGCAAATTCAAATGAGGTAGTTTGAAGAAATGTTAATGTAAGGGATTATTTACAAAAGTGTAGGTAGGATCTTGGGAATGATAAGATAGTGCCATCCCCGAGGAGGCTAGACATAGTGGGGCACAGGGACCACCCGCAGGCCTGAAGGGAAGGGCCTCGCTGGGGAACCTGAAGATAAAGCTGGGCAGGGGGCTCACCTGACAAGTGCTGGGATCTTCCTTTAGGTGGAGGGACTCAGCCATGTTGCAGTGACCTAAGGGGAGGGAGCTGGGGTAGTGAGTAACCCACCATCTCCCCTTCCTCAGTCCCTGCAGTGGTCCCCATTGCTGAACCCAGCCACAACAGGGCCAGAAAGGGAGCCCACGGATGTGGTTCAGATGGCCCCTGGGGCCAGAGCCAGGTGGAGAAGGGAAAGGCCATGTGGAGGGACCGATGGACGATGTCCAGCTCGGGGACTTTGTCCGAGGAAGGGGATGCAGCTGAGTGGATCATGTGAGATTAATACACGAGATCGTGAGAAATGCAAACCTGGTGCATAATTAGATTCTCAGCAGGGAGAGTGGATAGTGTTTTCACAGGTAGGAGATGTGAGAGCATGAAGTCATGACATTTCAGGACATGAGAGTCTTAGTAGACCTAAAGGCTTGTAATCCCAAATCAGAGTGGCTCTCAGTTTCCCCTGACAGTAGCCCAGAGGTGACCCCAAATTTGGTATTTAGTTAGAATTGATTCCTAACACTCATTTAAAAAAATGTTTGTTTTGAACTAACTATAGACTCGTAGAAAGTTGTAGAAATAGCACAGAGTGGTCTGGTGTATCCTCTCCCCAACGTCTCCCATGGTGACATCTTGACAGTGAATTATCCATATCAGAGTTCTGCCTCTATCTATCTATCTATCTATCTATCTATCTATCTATCTATCTATCTATCTTCATCTATCTATCTTCATCAATCAATCAATCAATCAATCATCTATCTATGCTTCAGATATCCTTTTTTTAAAAGTGTAACTTGTTCCCTTGTGTGAGGCTCACATTTGGTGAGGGTGTTTATTTGGAGGCGCCCACTTTGTAGACCAAAGGCCTGTAAGCATCTCCCCGGTCACTCCCCTGGCAGCTGTGTAGGGCACTTGGGAGAATTTGTGCTGCCAGCATGAAATCTCCAATCTCTTAAGCTGTGTGTTCTTGGTCAGATGTCTAACCTCTCTGAGTCCTGGCTTCCTCATTTGGAGAATTTGGAGAATAGTATTTACCTCATGAGGTTGTCATGACAATAAAGGTAGACAAAGCATCCAGAATGTGACACATTTCAGGTTCTCCTTGTCCGTAGCTGCTTTTATTCGCACAGCTGCACAAGATCCATTCGCAAGGACTGTGGTGTCAGTAGGCTTGAATTCAAACCCAAGTTCTTTTACTAATTAGCTGTGATGTAGTGGGGTGGTTAGTTAATCTTTCTTGGTCTTCGTATTTTTGTTCTTTGAGTGGAAAACACACTTACCCCATAGGGAAGTGGTGAAGATTTAAGGAGATGAAGCATGTAGAGTGTCTGGGACACAGTAAGTACTCAGTAATTGATGCTCTCATTATTAGATGCAGATTATTAGTAGGTTAAGGGTAAGGACTGTAAACAGCAGCATCTAGCAAGCAGTGGCTCAGACAAGGCACTCAGTCAGTTGTTGACAAGTGGCGGAATGTAGGAGTGACTGGGTCTGAGTGGGTCAGTGCTCTGGAACCCCTCATCAGACGGGCCTGGTGTGTTGAAGCAGGGCGCCATCCCGAGCCCTTCCTCGGGGAGCCCCATTCATCACTCCTGACTTCTGCATGCTGCACAGCCAGTGATGCATCGCCCAGCCCCTTATCATAGGGAGGAAGCCCGCTCCCCAGGCCCCTCTCATGTAAATGCAAGCGAGACCCCATTCATCAAGGGGACGCTGCGTTCTCCGGGTAAACTGCACTGCCTAATGGACAGTGAACACGAGCTCCCTCCACCGCATACTGAGCAGCCAGAGCCAGGCACCTGGTGGATGGATGCCGGGATCGTCCTGCTGACAGTCAGGAGATAAAACCCGTGTCATTCTGTGATGGTCTCTGTCACCGGTTTCCGGAGGCCGATGGTCAGAAAGTGGAGGCAGAGCGTGAGTTTTACAGTGAGAGATGCAGTCAAGCTCCCGCTCTACGCCGCACAGAACGCTGTGCACTTGGAAATGTTACACAGCCTGTGTGAGCCTCAGTTTCCTCCTGTGCCTGTGGGAGTGGGAACACCGGACTTCAGAGCGGCGGTGAGAAGCACAGTTTAGTGGCCACTTTGCCATCCCATGTAATACAGCTACTGCGCGGTTTGTCGTGTACTGAGCACGCCCCTGTTTTTCATTTGCTTGTTTGCTTTTTTAAAAAAAATATATTTTATTGATTTTTTTACAGAGATGAAGGGAGAGGGATAGAGAGTTAGAAACATCGATGAGAGAGAAACATCGATCAGCTGCCTCCTGCACACCCCCTACTGGGAATGTGCCTGCAACCAAGGTACATGGCCCTTGACCGGAATCGAACCTGGGACCCTTCAGTCCACAGGCTGATGCTCTATCCACTGAGCCAAACCAGTTAGGGCGCTTGTTTGCTTTTTAGTTGAGGGGAGCTTTGCTGACGCTCCGAGTAGGTGTTTAATGCACATTCCAGGAACCCCTCTCCAGAGCCCTGCCAGGAATCGAGATCATGGCTTAGGGAAGGGTGCCTGGAGTACAGTGAAGGAGCATTCATGTTTGTCCTCATTTACTCTCTCAATAAACGTTCACAGATACAAACCACATTCCACACAGTGGGAGAAACATGCACATGAAATAGCCCCTGCTCTTAGCGGCTCTCGTTCTTCTCATGGCATAGGAAGCAGGAAACAAACCCCGAGCACGGCCAGGCGAGTGCTGAGGGCCGGAGGCATTGCAGGGAAAGCCGAGCTGGCTCTGCTTTCCACGTGCAGATGATGTTATATTTTGAATCTTTGTTTTCAAGGAGTTTTGACATTTGCAGTTTTGTAGCCCAAATGAAAGCACTGCTGCATTTGGGTCCTATGTCTTACTGGTTTTAGCGCTGACAACCCTTTTACACTGTCAGCTGCGGTCCCTGAGCTTTCAGGTTTGCTTCTCGGGGATTCGATGGGACTGAGTTCCTATCCATGGACCCCCTTTACCAACCCTCGGACAGAGCACAACAGGGACATGCTTTCTGAGCCTGCTGGGCTGAAGATGACATTTCCACCGCCATCATACATGAAGGCCAACATGGTTGCTGCTCCTTGGTGCGTTCCTAACAAGTCTGTCCCTCCCAACTTGATAGATCTGTGTCCTGGCAGTTAGCGTACCCCAGGAGAAGCCTGAGGGTGGCCTGGCTCTATTTTTTGGGCAGAAAAACCCATTTTATAATTTTTCTGGGGTACTTCTTAAACCACATTTTGTTCTTTCAAATCCACATTTTTGCAGGAGGTTACTAAGAGTGTTTCTTCAAGGATTTTTTTTTTTTTTTTTAGTGCAGTGATCCTCTTAGGTCATTATTTGGCTCAACAGAGTTCTTTTATTTTATTTTATATCTGTATTTGTTGCTTCTACAGAGTATACTCTGTACTGGTGTTTTCTTCAGGAATACAAGTTATGTTATGTTTACAGTTTTCTGTATTGATCTTGTTCTCTATCGTGGCTTTTTACCGTTTTGTCCTTTTCCTTTGTATTCTGAGAGAGCTGGTCAAGTTTGCAGTTCACAATCAGAATATTTAATTCCCTGAGAGACCACAGACAGGCCTGGCTCCCTTTAGCCTGATGTTAACTGCCTCCAGCGTTGTCTGTAATTCTGCTTTAAGTCTGCGACGGTGAGATGATGAGGTGAGAAGGGCAGGTGATGGCTGGTTGGTGAGAAGCCTTGTGTCTTCTTGGTGATGGGAGCCATTCAAGGGTGTTCGGTGAGCACGGCCCAGGCAGCTTTGTGTTTTAGGAAGCTCCCTGTGCATGTGTGTCAAGGAGGATGAGCCCGGAGGAAAGAGACAGAGGTAGAAACACTGGCACAGGGAGGGTCCTTAAAGCTGCCCTACAGTTGACCACTGTCTTATCTGAACTGGCTGGCAGATGGGGAATTAATGCAGACGCAGGCAGCAATGTTTAAAACGTTGGAGACTAAATAGATCATTGCAGCAATGCTTGTGTGTGATTTAGAAGCAGGTAATACAACACCCCCAAAGTAATAAGCTTCGCTCAGAGATGAATTAGGATTCAGCCTGGCAATTACATTAAGGTTTCTGATAGATAGCTTACATGGAGAGCTGCAATTATGATACATATCGCTGTTCTGCATGGCAGGTTCACATAACTCATCACGCTGGTTGAAGTTTAACAGGAGGATAGAATGTAAAAGACTCCTCACTTTAAGGGGAAATGCCTTCCTCTGATTTCTGTGATTTTTACCGTAGTGCTTAAATAATTAATTCGTGTGTGTGTGTGTGTGTGTGTGTGTGTGTGTGTTTGAGTGTTTGAAGATGAACAATAAATAGATCCAAATGTATCTTCCTTCTTATTGTTTCATGCTAATACTGGTAAGTTCACTTAGGACGCATACATATATTTTTAAAATATATTTTTTATTGATTTAAAAGAGGAAGGGAGAGGGAGAAACATCAATGATGAGAGAAAAATCATTGATTGGCTGCCTCCTGCATGCCCCCCATTGGGGATTGAGCCTGCAACCCGGGCACATGCCCTGAGTGGGAATCAAACTTCAACCTCCTGGTTCATAGGTCGGCGCTCAACCACTGAGCCATGCCGGCCCTGCAGGATGCATACATCTTCTAGAAGTACTTTGTAAACCAACTTCATCTCCCAATCAGGAAAATGAGATACTATACTTTTTCCATGCTATAACATGCAGAGGAGAGAAGGTGTGAGGTAGGAGAAAACACCTGGACCATGGGTTTTGGTGGACACAAATTCTGGTCCCAGCCCTGCCACTTTCTGGGTGTGGCAAGCTAGTGTGGCTGAGACTTAGTTTCCTGGCACAGGAAGTTGTCGTGAGGATTAAATGACTTGTGAAAGTGTAGTGCAAAATGGGTACAGAGAAGTGAGTTCTGTTTAAACATTTTTATATTTCTTGAAATTGAGATACATTATTAATAGCAAAGAGCATCCAGAACAGTTCTTGCAAGAGCAACTCAACTAATACCCACAGCGAGAAAGTGCTCACTCAGTTGTGGCATCCGTGTCCCTGTGGGAGATAAAAAAAAAAAAACACCTACCCCAGTCCACTCAGAGATGCCCCATATCAAAGGTATTGTATTAAAAGGTGTTTTCAGTGTATTTGGAAAAGTATATATTTTGTCATCAGTTTAATTTCGCTCAATAGAGCAGGCATCGCTCTACTGACTTTGAAACCACACAGAGGCCTGGTTCTTCAGTGGGATCACAAAGTCCTGATCCTTGCCCAGGCTACTTGCGCTTATACCTGTCAACCGATGCTCACTGGCTCCAATTCTACACCAACAAGAATCCCCAAATTGGATTGAGCTGGACAAGGCAACTTTACTTAGTGCAAAACAACTCAATTGTGATACAGCCCGGCTGTGAGGCAGCCCTGGGGTCAGGCCCCTCTCTGACTGGACAGCTCTGCTCTGTTTGATGGTCTGCTGTGAGCTGCGCTGTGCTGATCTGCTCTGGTGGCACATCTTCATGTTCCAGCTCAGCCAGGGAGACACAGTCTTCAGTGGAAAGGGAAAGTGCACTCCCCAGCCAGAGGGGAACTGGCTTATATGGACAGAAGTCCCCACCCCTGGTCCCTGATTGGTGTATCCTCATGCAAATGAGGACTCCAAATCCTCACAGTTTGATTGGTCCAAAAGGCACCATCCTGATTGGTCAGAATAGAGCCAGAATTGGTTGGAGCTGCACAGCTCCAATTGGATGGGGAAAGCCTCAGTACTATTGGTTAAAATAGGATTCTAGGAATTCTTTCATAAGGACTGGCTCAGGTGGTAGAAACACAGTGCAGATAGAGGCAGGCAGTTCAGCTCAGCACAGGCTTCTCCTTGAAGTGGGAGAGGCCCCTGTGCAGAAATGGGTGCTAGGCTCTGCTTTTTTTTTTTTTTTTTTTTTTTTTAGCCCAGTTATCCACCAGGAGCCCTTCTTATTAGGTGTCTTTTTTCTTAGGGTTTACATACTCAGTGTCTCCAGAGAAACTTGGAAGCAGCTGGCATTTGGGAAATCAATATCCAGGGACTGGGGTTGAAGGACACCCAAGATTAGGTTTTTGGTAAGGCCCAAGTCATTCCCATCTCTGAAGTTTGACTCCTAGAGAATGGCGAGTGGGGCAACCAGGAGCCGGCTGTCATTGCCAGGTCTGAGAACATTCATTGATGATGTTGCTGGGAGGCCAACCATATTTCATGGTCCTGGAAAAGCTTGGGACGTAGGAGTACTGGTACTCCATGTGGGCATTTAATGCAGCACAGAAAACCTGGGGAATTCTCCCTGGAAATGAGAGACTAGACTAGCCTAGCCACAGCCCACTGTGGAGGCAACAGGACACGTCTGGCTATAATTTGACCTCAGGAGCTCAGAGCTTTGATGGGACATCCCCCTACTCATGGTCCTTGGGTAACTGATTATTGTTAGAGTGGAATGAGCACCTGACTTGAAATTAAAGCTGACTCTCACCTGGCATTGTGCCCCATCTCCATCATTCACTGGTGGGGCCTCCAGGATATGGAACTTCGCCTCCTCTAAATCTGTTTTCTCAGTTTATCATTTAGCAGTAAGCGCTGAATAGGCCTTTATTTTCCCCTCTGACTTATATGCTTATACTCTGAGCTGGGTGTTTCCTTTCTGGACATGGAAGTCTTTCCACTGGAGTTGCAGTGCTCTCTGCAGCCCGAGTCTGTGTGTCTCCTGCTGGGATGGCTCTCTGCTCTCAGACTGGAGTCTGGACAGCCCCTCCTCCCCTGCTCCCCACTCCCTCAGCCAACTGACTCCTTGGGAAGAGCAACCATGTACAGGGATCTGAAGGCCATCCAAACGGCCTGGAAAGCTAAATTAAGATATGCCTCTTAAAATAATGTTTCCATGGAAACTCGGCCTATGATAAAGCTGAGAAAGCTTGGGTTTTTTCATCGGGCCTCTTTGAGCAGAGGAAGTTATCACTTGGGCATCGGTTTAGGAGGATAGTTTGACACTTGCTGAGCATTGTCATTACAGATTTCTCCCAGTGCAGCACAGGGGGCCCCAGACAATACATCGTGCAATGCTGATCATCAGGAGACCAGCAGAGCTGGGCTGGATCAGGGCGGGGAGGGAAAGGAAGCAGCTGTCACTTAGCACTTGCGATGCTTGCTCTATCATGTCACTAATCCATCAAGGAATATACTCATCAAAAGCTCTAAAGCACATGCGGCAAACCCCTAGATGTGAAGAATGTCCCAAGCTGAATTGTAGAAAGAAGGTTGAAAGATGCATATTAGGAACATTTTAGATTGGAGAACACATGGGGTTTCTTGCCCCAGGATGTGTCCACTTTGCAAACAAAAATGGGTTCAAGAAAGGTTCAGATAGCATTTCCAACAGGGTGTTTCTCATAATAACAACTGTCCATGGTGAGGCCTTTTAAAATAGTGGGATATACTGGTGAATACTGGGTATCATAGTCATCCTTTGGAGTGATGCAATACCCATTTGCATATAAAAGACTCTGAGATCTGTCATAAAGATAACTGCTTAAACACTCTTTGGTGTTTCCCAAACTTAATGATTCTGGAAACTTTTTGATGTCCTGAATCGTACCCCATGCCCCTTTCGTGGCACACACTTGGGAAACCCTGAAGAGTTCCCATCACATTTTCCTCACTGTACTCTCTGTGATCATCCTCATAGGTGGTGTCTGGAGCTGAAGGTTGAATGAGGTTGACTCCAAGGGTCCTTCCTGTGTTTCTAGTCTCACATCCTCTAAACATCGGCTGGTTTGGATAGGAGACATTCATGAGCACCTAAACATCTAGGAATGTCAAAGAAAAGCATCTGAAGGGGAAATGAGAGTAGCTATTACAGGGCCATATATGCATACGCTGAGAGCAGAACCTAGCCGAGCACAGATGAGCACACGTGGCACAATGACATTTGGCTTTTTGACAAATGGAGATGATACTCTGGTGGGGGAGCATTTTATGATACTGAGGTTGAGTGTATATTTCAAGTTTTTTGATAGCTGAAGTCAGTTTATAAAAGAAATGCCCTGTGTTGTGTGGGTCTCTGCTTATCTGCCTTACCCACTGGTACCCCCCATTTTAGGAATTTGGCTGAAACCCTAATCTCTAAAATTCTATAACCCTAAGCTAAGTTATATCTCTGATATTTACCTTGAGAGCAATGGTGAGTGCAGACATATGCTTAGGAGATTTAGGTCTTTATCTTGGAGCATTAATATAAGTAAGTCATTATTTATCTAGGCCTTAAGAAGATTTGAAGGTTTTAGATCCAGGAAGATCAGAGTGAGGGTCACTGTCATTCTTAATGAGCAGTTCCTTCCGAGCTTATTAAATAGGACGAGGCTGATTATGCCTGTCAGCCACAGCTCCCTGAAATGATTTGGATGGATAACTGCTCTAGTAATTAAAAATATATATTACCCCTCCTCATCCAGTCCCAGTAGGATCTTGGATTCCTGTTGGAAACAGGCAGATCTTCACCTGTATTCTTGCTGGATTTGTAGTTAGCACTAAAGTGATATTGCGGTGAAGAGCAATTAGGCTTTGGAATTAGGCAGACTTAAGTCCGCAATTTGATAGCTGTGCCTTAGAGAAAGTAACTTGACTTTTATGAACTTCAGATCCATGTCTGTAAAATGGAGACAGTGGTATCTATCTTCTAGGAATTGTATGGATTAAGATGATAGGTAGTACCTTGCTTTCTCAGTGAGAGGTTTGACATTTCAACATCTAGTTCTTTTTGTTGCGCCTGTTATTATTATTTGGTCTGTGGCCATGCCCCCTGACTTTAACCTATGTGAAAGCATGACCACATATATAGTAAAGTACCCAGGCTTGGGGGTCAAAGGGATTTGAATTGGAATCAAATCATTACTCTATATTTTTTAATCAGCTGTTTATTTTTTGGGAAAATTACTTTGCCTCTCTGAGCTTTAATTTCTCCATCTGTAAAACATGGTGACTCTCAGCTGCCCTGCAGGGTTCTCTGAAGAACTGGTTGGGAAAACTTAAGGAACTCTCTGAGCACAGCCCGGGCAAGGAGCAGGTGGTCGGTGAATGACTGCTATTCTTACTCTGGAGTTTCAGGAGGGCGAGTTGTGGATAGAGCCAGGGTATCGCTGAAGAGATAGCTGAAGTCAGTTTGTAAGTGAAATGGCTATAAAAATGTAGGACTACTTGATACGATACTCCATGGTTATTTGCATCATCCTCATAGCCTGCTACCTCTAGATTTTATTGAGGGTTGAAGATGCATTTATTCAACAAATACTTATTGAGAACCAAACATGTGCCAGGGTTTGGGCTAGGTACTGGGGATGCATTGATTATTTTGAAGAGGAAATCATTGATGGAGGTTAGCTCTGTAATCAGAAGCAAGGAAAAGGCCTTTTTCCTCCTGTCCTAGGCCCTGCAGGGCTCAGGATCCCAAAGATATGAAATTACGTAGGCAAGGAGCTGAAGGCCTTTGCAGATATGAAATTACTGGAGTTCCAAACATAGTATATATTTATTTTTTTATTAAATGTATTGGGGTGACCTTGGTTAATCAGATCATGTGTGTTTTAAGTGTACGTTTCCGTGATACATGACCTGTATGTATATTACATTGTATGCCCACCACCCAAAGTCAAAGCATCCACCATCACCACATATTTGGTTCAAACATAGTGTATTTGTTCTTTACTCTGTTCACTATGCATGTCATTTCTCTGCATCCCTAGTTTCCCAACCTGCTTTGTTCTCAAGGGTAACCTCCTCCATGAAGCCTTCGTGGACCACAGTCTGTGTTAGGTGTCCTTCCTCTGAAAACTGCATTCCTTCCCCATGCTTCCTTTCCTCCAGCTCAGCACCCACCACTCCACTCAGGTTCCTCTGGTTGGGAAAGTCCTCCTGGACTACAGTTATTGACGGCAGACACTGTGTCTAGCCCCGGGGTTGCAATGTGTTAGGGGTGTAATGGTGTGATTTGAATACGTGTGTCATAGCATACTTGCAAATCATAAAGAGGCGTAATAATGGTAGCTGTTGTTATTTCTGTTCTAATATTTACATAAAGCTTTGCAGTTTTCAGAGCTCTCCCTCAGCCTTTCCTCACTTATTTCTCCCCCAGCCTCATAAGGGACAGTGGCAATAGAGCAGGCTCTCCCCACCACACACCCACACCCCACTGCTTCCCTGTCCTGCAGATGAGGAGTCCATGGAGGACTGATTGTGTGGGCTGTGCTGTGTCAGAGTTGGAATTTAGATCCAGGTCTGTGTGATTCCAAGTTCTATTGTTTTCTCTATTACAGTAATTTGTTAAGTGTCTTGCTGAACAGAAGTCCTAAGGGAGGGGCACACACAACATGTGATATATGCATACACACACACAAAATCCAGTGGCCAGCGCAGCAGGTGAGCTGCTCTTCCGAAAGGAGACCCTTACTCAGGAGCTCTCCTTCCCCTAAATTACTTACCTTTGCCCAGTTCCCTGAGACTGACATATCCTAATGGGGACAAAATTCTAACATAATGCAATAGGGCTTGGGTTGAGAATATGGCAAATACCCAAATGGCAGATAGCCGATTTCTCCTGAGACCCACGTGCTTGAAGGAAAGACAAAGTACCTTGTCACTTGTTATAAGGGGCAGGGACAGGGGCAGGGACAGGTAGGATGGAAACAAGCTTTGCTGGCCCCACAGTGCTGCTTGCCACAGGATTCTTTGCTGGGTTAGTCCACCTGTCTGACTCTGGTCCAGCTAGGTAGGGACCCCATGCAACCACTGGGCCAATGCTTGGGATGGAGCATCCTATCTGGGTCAGTCACCTGAGGTAGGTACACTTCCAGGTGTCCTGAAGCAGCATGGCTGGAGAGAAGGCTGAGATGAAGGCTGAGTGAAGCCAGGTAGACATGAGAACCTCAGTCTGAACCTCAAATCTGAAGGACAAATTCACTAAGTAGGACATTGGAAGAGGTGTCAACACCTGAATGTACATGGACACTTCTCTGAATGGCTTTCCCTTTGAGCCATTTCATATTCCTGGGCTACCCTCTACGCTCACCAGGGTCAGTATGGCCATCTGAGGTCATCCTTCTCTGCCAGGTCCAGCCAGGCCTTGTGTAAAAAACATAGAGGGATGTACAAAATTAGATGCACCTCTTTCTGGTTCTGAGTTATGTTGTTGTGATGGCTTCAAATCAAAGTCTATTTTAAGAGGCTATGCTGACATTTTCTCCTATCCTCTCTCTCAGAAGGCAGTATGGTATAGTGGAAAAGAGCACTATATTTAGAACCAAAAAGATCCAGGTCCAAATCCAGCTCCATCATTTACTAGCAGTATGAAATTGGGCAAGTGAATCACCTTTCTGAACTTGGGTTTTCTCTTTGCAGAATGTGAATAAATCATAGCTCTCTGGCGGCGTGGTTGCTAAGGATTAGGGATGATGTCAAGTGCCTGCCACATAGTAGGTGCTCAGCATATGGCAGCTTTCTAGGCAGAAGGGGGTGAGAGCACGTACAATAGAGTGAACTCTTGCTTAGGAGAAGACACGGCCAGTTCTGACCACCTTACAGCTCAGGCAAACTACTGGACACATCTCAGAATCTCACAGGGGCACTGTTCATTTTTGTTTTTAATTCACAAAATTGAAAAAATATTGGCCCTTCCTTTTTCCAAAGATTTTTGTGAAGTCCAAGTGACTTCCAACTCACGAGCTGGCTTTCTGCTTCTACAATGAAAATGCCTGAGTCTGTGACCTGAGGGTGGGGACCCAGAGGACAGAGGGATGGGGATGAAGAAGACGAGGGCTAGCATCTGCCTCTGCATGCCGGTGGGTCAGCAGCATCACAGACTGAACCACCGGGATTAGGGGTTCGCAGCCCTGTGCTGCATGTTAGACTCACCATGATGGGGGGAGGAAGGGCTTTAAAAAGTACTCATGCCTGGTTTCACCTCCTCCCAGAGATGCTGATGTGATTGGGGGACAGCAGGGTATCTGGATTTTTAAAAACTCACAAGTTGATTCTAATGTGCAGCCAAGGTTGAAAATCACTACTTTTGGAAAAAAGAACTAAAGAAATATAAGTGGCATGTTTAACTGGCTTCAGCTCTATCAGCATGTGGAGTGCCTGCTTTTAAGGTGAGTTGATTACTCTATATAATAGCACCCATTCAAATTCTTATCAGATAGCTGGAATTAGACTTTCTTTTTTTAAAAAAAAGTATATATTTTATTATTTATTTATTTAAAATATTTTTATTGATTTCAGAGAGAAAGGAAGAGGGAGAGAGACAGAAACATCCATGATGAGAGAGAATCATTGATCAGCTGCCTCCTACATGCCCCACACGAGATCGAGCCCACAACCCAGGCATGTGCCCCAACCGGGAATCGAACTGTGTCTTCCTGGTTCATAGGTTGATGCTCAACCACTGAGCAACACTGGCTGGGCTGGAAATAACTTGTGGTTCATGTTTAAGTCAATGAAACCACACTCTCCTCCTTCACCCAATGACTTGTCCCAAATGATCATGGCTATGTCATGCCTGCTGTGGCCACTCGCCACCTCCTCACTTCATTCTGTATCTGAACGCCAGCACAGATAAAAGTCATTCCTTCATCCCTGGTTGGTGCCAGACCAGTGTTTCCTGAGTGCCTACAAAGGTTCTTATACCTTTAGTGCATCAAAATCACCCAGAGGACTTGTTAAAACACAGGTTACTAGGCACAAGCCCAGGGGTTCTTGATTCAGTGGGTCTGAGGTAGGGCTGAGAATTGGCATTTCTAACAAGGTCCCAGGTAATGCTGCTGCTGATGGTGGTGGTCCAGGGTCCACACTTTGAGAACCCCTGGTCTAGGCATGCTAGGTCCTTTTATTACCTGCCTCTCACTTCCCACCCTCATTTCAGAGAGTCCAGATTGTTAAGTAACTTGTTAAAGGGCACACCTTTTAAGTGGCGGGGTCAGGACTTGAACCAGTTACCAACTCTCCTATCTGTCCCTCTCCAAGCACTGCTCTGCCTCCTGACAGGCCATCATTGGGGCTCTGCCGTAATCTCAGCCATGTTCCAGGCACAACAAAGTCACGGGAGACTCCTCTCTAACTCACTCCAAACCTTCTCTGTGTCTCCATCAAGGCAGGAAACTCAGAGAGCTGCTCCAGCTCTGGTACCAAAGCAGCAGCCGTAGGAGACTGCCCGCGAGCCAGGCCCAAGGCCCCTTTCCATAGAGCACCTCCCGTGGGCTCGGCCAGAGGGGAGCGGGCTAGAGAGGCCAGGCCAGGCTCTTGGAGAAGGAGGAGGAGGTAAAGTGGGCCTCGAGGGACGTGGTGCCCTGGGTTCTGTTCCTGCGTCAGTTGTGGCTTTTGTCGCAGGATGGGCCTGAGAGGAGATGGGGTCCCTGCTCCAGTTGGATGCCTGGTCCCTGGACCTGGACTGTGTCTCAAATCCTACCTCATGCTCCTGGGTAGACTCCTGATTCTGGGGGTCCCTCCCAGCCTGGTGCAGTCTTTCTCTGCCCTTTGCTTTGACCAGGTGGACCCGTTTCCTATCAGCATAACTGGAAGGCGCCAGAGACCACCCTGGGGAAGGAGTGGCAGGGACAGGCGTATCACAGGGGCTGTTTTAGGGGAGCATGGCTGTGGTTGTGTATTCCAGAAGTCACTACGGTTGAGTTTGGGGAATAGGAACCATGCCTTTCTAAGGAGAATAATAGCAATAGCAATAAGGGAGAGAACCCCCTGGCCTGGCCAGTGTAGGAAATAGCTGTTCACAGAATCCCCGCCCCCCCCCCCCCCCCCCCCCACCGCCCCCGACCTCCTGAAGGTGATTACCAGGTTCGAGTGCATGTACTCTCCCAGAAGTTGAGCCAGTCAGTTCCCAGCAGTTTCTGCTGCCTGGACACCCAGCCTGTAGTCCTGCCTGGACACGGCAAGTCCCCTCACACAGCTCCCTCTGCGCAGCTGCTGGGACCTGGCCCTGGTCTTGCCTTGTCCTCACCACCTGAGGATGAGGAGCCAACGTCTGGGCTCCATCTGGCTCTGCTGTCACAAAGCACCTGTTCTCGACTCCCTGTGAGTTCCATTGCTTCAAGAGCTGTGTGCACCCCGTGAAGGAGTCTTGTTCTGAGGCGTTTCCAATCTTGTCTCCCCTGATTAATGGAACCCCTTCCCCCCAAAAAAACCCAGAAGAGCTGTTCCATTGGGGTAAAACAAGACAGGGCCCCAGGTTCTAAAACCCACTTAAGAGCACTGACATTTTGGACACTTCTTCATTCTTCTTGGACTCAGTTGCTTCATTTGTCTGATTAATAGGATCACCAGTGATTTGCATGGGAGATCGATGGGAAGTGGGTGTACCTTCTCCAGTAAGTCTTGGTATCTAGATATGTGCTGGCAAAGTCACAACGTGGCTCCTGTTACTTCCTGTTTGTGGACACTGAGGACGGAGTTCATGGTTTCATTGTTAATATTGTCAGAACTAATGGAGGTGATTGCTGGGGACAAGGGACACACCCAAGGGAAGGAGCCCCTGAGCCCACGAAGCCTGCTCACAAGGGGATCCCCACTATTCAGACACCCAGGCTGGGGAGGGCCTCTCAGTGGGCAGGCTCCACCCCCAGTGTGTGAGGGAGCGGGATGTCCATGGTGAATGCCAAGGAGAGGTACAGAGCCGGGCCCACCGAGCCAGACCTACACCAGGTGCCAGAGATTCGCAGGTTCCATCTCCATAAATTATAGGAAGTGTCTTGAGGAACCAAATTAAAAGTCTAGATTTCTGTGATAGTTTTCTTATTTTTAAAATTCCCTTTCTTGTGTTGAGAATTATCATTCTTTCTTTGTCTCTGGCCATTTTGGATGACTTGTCTAATGCTGTTGAGCCCTTGTGTGACCTGGAGAGAAGTTCTAAGAGGCAGGAGGTGGCATCTCTATCCTGGCCTACTCTGTGATTTCAGCACCTTGTCCCCTCGGGCCTCAATTTCCCTAGTTATAAAATGGGAATAATGATACCTCTTCAATTCACTCATGGATAGTCAGAGGTGAGGACCCATTTGAAGAACATTGGGATGTGGCTGCCAATTTTAAACTCTACAGGTGTAAGGAGTAGCAGATCAACCTGTTGGAAGTATCTCTACATTTGTTAACATTGTGACCAGTGAGCTCTCCTACCCCATTTTCTCATCTGTCTGATGGGGACAATAATATCCTTTTCCCAACAGAACTGTTGGGCTGCGATGAATCAAGATATATATAATATATGTTTATATATATATATATATATCGATGGGAAGTGGGTGCACCTTCTCCAATAAATCTTGGTATCTAGGTATGTGCTGGCAAAGTCACAACGTGGCAGGTATATAGAATATAAAGTGCCAGGTATATAGAATATAAAGCTGTAACAGCAGCTGCTGTTATGATTAAAATCATCAGACTGATTATGATAGGTATATATGTGAATATAGATATTTCTGCCAAACAGACCCAGTTCTTTCATGGAATTTCCTTCCCATCTGTTTCACTACAGCGGTTCCCAGTACCTCTGTTTAACCCTCGAGCCAGCCTTGCTAGCTTTCCTGGGGCCTAGAGGAAGAGCATTTCCTCAAGCCCGCGGCTCAATTGTCTGCATGTCACCCCATTCTGTCATTTGGGAAGGACGTTTTTGCTTGTAGGATGGGCCCCAGTAAAGAAGCCTGATCGTTTGTGTAGGAACTTAGGCTGCTCTGATAGCAAACTCCCCATCACTTCTTTGCCTGAAATCTTCAAGGGAAACACGCAGAAAGACATGTTATGACTCCAGCGTTCCTAAGCAGTGTGGGCGCGCGAGGGTGCTGTGCTAATTAGCATGCTCTCTCCCTTACAGCGGGCCTTTGTGCTGTCTGTCAGCTTCTGCTCCGTAGATGCTAAACACTGCGAAGGCAAATGATACCGTGACTGACAACTTAATAGATGTCTTTTTGAGCTGAACGTGCCTCAGCCAGATAAAATTAACAGAAGCCTTCAAGACCATCTTCTGCGGGCTGATGTGCTAACAAGTGCCTGTCTGCTCACGTGAAAGACATTGAACTCAGTCCAATGGAAAATGAAGGGATTGGGTGTTTATCAACAGGCGGCCGGCTGGCTTGCTAGCTAGAGAATGGATATTTCCACAGCTATTTCTGGTGACAAGTAACAACTATAAGGGGTGGGGACAAATATAACTCCTCTTAATGTGAGCAGGCCTCCAAATGAGGGTTGATGTTAAAAGTAGTCCCCTTTGGAGGTTGCACTTGTATTCTGAATACATTGAAAGTACTTAAGAGTGTCTCATCACTTTCAGAACCCATAACACCAAAAAGAGGTTGGTGAGATTAGGCTCAAAGTGATATTTATTCTGGAAGCCTGTGGTGTTGGGCTCCTCCTTTTTTTTTTATAGCTTTACTGAGGTATAATTGATATACAAAAAATTGCATACATTTAATATAAATATCTGATGAGCTTGGACATATGCAATACAACATGATACCATAACCACCATCAACCTACTAAACATATCTAGCAATCTAGCACCTCCAAAAATTTCCGTGTGTGTGTGTGAGTTAAGAACTTAACATGAGATCTATCCTTGAGATATTTTAAAATGCACAGTACCATATTGTTAGCTACAGACCCTATGTTATACAGCAGCTCTTTAGAACTTATTATTATACATAAGAGAAACTTCATACCCTTTGAAAAATAATTCCCATTTCTCCTCTTCTTTAGCCCCTGCCAACCACCATTCTATTCTCGAACTCTAGGAATGCAACTAATTTAGATACTTTATATACGTGGAATCGTGCACTATTTGCCTGTAAGTGGCTTATTTCACTTAGCATAATGTGCTCATGGTGTCAGGAATGGCAGGATTTCCTTCCCCTTTAAGGCTGAAGAATAATGGATAAATAAAAGGTGGTAAATAAATGCACTGGGCTGATCTTGACATTCCCAGTCCCACGCGACCCTGTGTCTGAAATTCAGGTCATACCAAGCCATTTTTATTTGCCCCGTGGAGTGCGCATTCTCTTGCCTCTGGGCGTTTGTAGCTCTTCTTTGGCCTGAAACAATTTCCCTTCTTTGGGGACTTGATAACTCCTTGTTATCTTTGGAGAGATATTTCTATTCCTGTCTTCTATGAAAGAGGTCCACGCCATGCCTCCAACTTTCCTCCAAGAAGACTGGAAACTGCCCCCTGCTGCTTCCTGTCCCTGCCCCCTGCTGCTCTTGTCCACTCCTTGGCGGTTTTCCGGTCTCTGCAGAGATGAGTCCTGGGATTGCTCCCCATGCTCTGATTTCTTTTAGATCAGAGGACACATCTTTATTGACCCTCTCTGAGTGGCCTGTGGCTCAGCATCTGGCACGTGGTGCCACCTCAGGAGATGTTTATTCTGAGACAGTGGATAGCTAGAGATAGGAAGCATGGATGGGTAGAAAGAAATCAGGCTGTGACATGAGAGAGCCTTGGGGACATCCTCGATGTCTGTGAGCCTAATGTCTCCTGATTTGTATAAGGGAGAAAATGATTCCCAAGGACATAGGGTTTCTGGGAGAAATAAATGGGGGGGTCAGGTCTCTGCACAGCACATATGGGCCCTGTCAAGCAGTTGCTGGAAGGATCATAGCTTCTCAAGGCAGTTCTCAGAGAGAAACTCTCCAAATGGTTCCAGCAAGGCGGAATCATTGGAATAAGTACATACACTCCCAAGGGGCCACTTAGACGAAATCTCCCTCCACTGTCTCAGCAACGGCTGGTGTGCGGTGGGGGATGCAGTTCTGCTTTCCATCAGCCGAGGCTCAGGCTCCGACCGCACCGGGGCTGCCCAGCCCTCAGCCCGATGGCCCTGGTGGCAAATGCTAACACGTTCTACCCAGCCTTCTGCAGCTTAACAATTCCAGGTAGGATTCCAGTGCCTCTTCCAAGCCCAGGAGAATTTCTTGGGTTCAAAGAATATCATTCCTGCCCGGCCAGCGCAGCTCAGTGGTTGAGCGTTGACCTGTGGACCAGGAGGCCATGTTTTGATTCCTGCTCAGGGCATATGCCTGGGTTGTGGCTCAATCCCCAGTGTGTGATGTGCGGGAGGGAGCCGATCAATGATTCTCTTTCATCATTGATATTTTTATCTCTCTCTCCCTCTTCCTTCCTCTCTGAAATCAATAAAAGTATAATAAAAAATTTTTTAAAAAAATTTAATTCCTAGAGCCGGCAGAATGATCTTTCTGACACCTCCCCCCCTCATGTGGGGCAAGTGGCATTGCAGGACATTGTGCCTAATGAAGCCATTGCCCGGGAGTGAGATGGCCCAGCTCCATCTGTGATGGCTGCCATTTCTAAGTGCTGTGTTTCTGGGAGTCGGTTGGAGAGACTTGGACGTGGGGTGCCAAAATGCTTGGAGTCCCAGTGCACGTGCTGGGGGGACCTTTCCCCAGGTCCCCTGAACCCACCTGCCACTCCCTGGTCAGGTATCCTTCCCTGTCGTCCCTGCTGGTATAGAAAGCCTGTTGAAAAATATAGACAGAGGGGCACAGAATCTATTACTGAAATGAAAATAAACAAGCCTGGAGACAAGTGGGATTTAATAAGTTCAACTAAGCATATAATAACTTACAATAGCTGGGACGCCTTAAAGTTGCTGAACACAGGATAAGGGGGAGGAATTTAACCGTAGTTAAAATGCAGGGTGCACTGCAGGTTGTTTTATTAGGAAAAGCATATTACAGAAATAGCAAAAGGTCAGCAAAGCGTTGGGATGTTGCTGAAAGCAGGAAGGCTAGATGACAAAGTGAGTCCCGGCATCCAGGGAAGTGGGATGAAAGGGTTTTGTGGAGTAGGCAGTACCACAGAGATAAATGGGGAGCCGTTATCCTCAAAGGCTCCTTGAGGTTTTGCTAAGTAAAGCAGGTAGGTAATTCAGAGGAAGTTCAATCGGGGGAAAGGAAAACTTGAAATTGTGTTTGCACGTATAAGGTGGCAAAAGTCATCTAGCAAACATTTTACTGGCAACACACAAAAGAAAATGTCTTAATCTGAAAGAGAAATGGTCCTTGGAAAATAGGAGTTTTCATGAATTGGGAAGAGCAGTGAGGGAGACATTGTTGGTCAGTGGGAATATTTATGTCGGTCTAGACCAGAGGTCGGCAAACTCATTAGTCAACGGAGCCAAATATCAACAGTACAACGATTGAAATTTCTTTTGAGAGCCAAATTTTTAAAACTTAAACTTCTTCTAATGCCACTTCTTCAAAATAGACTCGCCCAGGCCGTGGTATTTTGTGGAAGAGCCACACTCAAGGGGCCAAAGAGCCGCATGTGGCTCGAGAGCTGCAGTTTGCCGACCACGGGTCTAGACTCTTGAGACTTTAACCACAATGACATCATCCTTTCCTTCCTCCCGCGGCCACCTGGGAATATAGCCCCTTTTGTAAAACAAGTCCTAGGTCACATGTTCATTTATTCATCAAAATTTATTTAGTACCACCCAGGCAGTGTGGCTCAGTGGTTGAGCATGGACCCTTGAACCAGGCGGTTATGGTTCAATTCCTGGTTGGGGCACATGCCCGGGTTGTGGGCTTGATTCCCAGCAGGGGATGTGCGGGGGTGGGGGGGCAGCCGATTGATGATTCTCTCTCATCATTGATGTCTCTCTCTCTCTCTCCCTCTCCGTTCCTCTCTGAAATCAATCAAAACATAAAACTATATTTATTTAGTACTTACTGGGTGCCAAGCTCAGTTCTAGATGCTGGATATACACAGACAAGATAAGCACCTGGCAGTGTGAAAGGAACATATTGACTCTCAATCTGTTGAGGGAATTAATGATTAAATGAGTGACTGGGTGAACGAGTAAGTCTATTTGGATACTGCCCTAACCTAGCAGAGGCCACAGTCTAATGGACGGCAATAAGTAATTGCAACAAGACTACTCAGATAGGAGTCTGTGCTAGACCCAGAGGGTGCCCTGGGGAGTGGGCTTCTCCACCTGGGAAGTCAGGGAGGGCATCTCAGAGGAGGATGGAGGAATCCTGAGACCAAGCCTTCAAAGGCTTGATGGTTTTATCTATTGGCTACCTTGTTCCTTGCCTGTGGCCCCAAATGCAGGCCCACCCTTCGGGGATCCCTTGCTCACAGGGATGGCTCAGCTTCTCTGCTGGACCCTTGGCCCCATTGCTTGTGCCATTTGCCCTTGCCCACTGATTCAGTCTGTTTCTGGCCGCTCCGGGGTAACTGTCCCACCGCATCTAGCCTTTGTCCAAGGACCTGCCTCAGTATTGGCCCGTGCGATTGACCCATGAAGAGGATCACAGTAAAAACAAATGGATGAGTGGAAAAGGACAGGATTAAAGAAGGGTGGAGGGTCCACCATGTAGCTGCTCCTCTCCACCCTCTGTGGCCCCTGAGCTACCTCTGAGGCACCCCAGGGCCCCATGGAAACTTGAGAGGACCTCAGAGGGTCTTCTTCCAGGTGGCGGCTGGGTGAGGAAGGTAAAGACTGGGAGTGTTGTCATAGGGCACCACGGAAAGCTCAGAGCACCCTCTCGCTTAGCTGGGGGGGGGGGGGTGGGGGCGGACCTCCTCTTTCTCCATAAAGCCTTTAATTGCTAATGACTTTGAGTGGGATTTGTTACACTGATTCTTTGTGTTCAACCTTTTTGTTCAAAGTCATTACTCATTGCGGTTAGGAAAGTTTGGATATTTGAGGTAGCCCAGTCTGGCATATTCTCCATCATGGCACTTTAAAAATGTTCATGCTGATTAGAACTTTTATTTTTCATTATGACCCACTAATGTAATGGTAATGCAAGTAACAGTCCATGTCTAATGGCTTCTTGTCCAAGGGCTGAGGGACTTCATTTAATGTATTTAGTGCCCAACTTCTAAGATAAAACTGTTTAAGCGGTTGCTTTCACTTATGCATTTTTATGAATCTCTGGTTAATAAAAGGGAATGGCTCATCTGGAAAGTGGGGAGAAAGGAAGAAGTCCAGGTCACTTGTGGTGGCATTTTTTATTGTCTACGCACTATTTCCTTATCACAGAGCTGCTAAGAAGCTTCAACTTGGCCAATGACAGGGCAAGGAGACTCTGAGTGGGAAGATGGGGTTTGCAATACCTGGGTCTGTTGCAGGTGCCACCGGGACACCAAATTTCTTGGTGGCCCATAAGCAGGCCATGGGTACAGCTGGTTGCTGGTAAGCAGGGGTTTATTGTGGGGGAGGGGCTAGCATGTTACCCTCCAATCAGAAAGAGAGGCCATGAGCCTGTTGAGCAGTCTTAAGACTGAAACCTGCTTCTAATGGAGCCCGACTGAGAAAAATGGAGACGCTCCCAAGGCTACCTTGCACACCATTAATGTTTTCTTCTCATCCTGAGCCCTTCATTCCCTTAGTAATGTCCACTCCTGGCCATCCCTCCCATCATCTGTGCTCTCTTGGGTGTATTCCCCAAAACCTGCTTTCAGTAATACCTTGAGGGTGAATAAGTGTAGTTCATGGCCCACTCTCAGGGGTGTGGACACACTAAGCATTGGATTTAACTGTGCAATGAAGAGCTTTGGTTGCTGGCAAACGGATTTCAGACATCAGGCTGGGAAAGAGTTTGGTTTGAGGAAACTTTCGTGTCAGTGAAATTATTTTGTGGATACGAGTGGATGTTTTCCACTTCACCCATGAGTACAGTCGCCAGATAAAATACCAGGCACCCAGTTAACTTGAATGTCAGATACAGAAAAAAAGGACTTTTTAGTGGAAGCATCTCCCAAATATTGCATGGGCGTACTTATACTAAAACATTTGTTGTCCATCTGAAATTTAAATTTAACTGGGTGTCCTGTATTTTTATTTGCTAAATTAGATAAGTACAGTCATGAGTACCCTGGTACCATGTCCTGGGGTCCTGAACGTGACCTAAGATGAGGCACCACCCCAACAACAAAGGTACAGGAGAGTACACTTGATGTTACACTGCATTCACACCCAGACTGACTCAAACATACTGCTTCTGCCTCTTGTCCTCCTGGGTATTCCAAGAAAAGGTAGGTCAAACATGTGCCCAGGCTGTGAGGGGGAACAGTTTGAGCCACTACCCACTTGCATGGAAGGAATGAATATTGTTCAGTGACACAAGCCTAAAGCTGTGACATCAGAACTGAGTTCAAATCCAGTTGTAGAACTTTGATGTAAAGATACTCTCTCCATGCCTTGGTTTCCCATCTGTAAAATGGAGATGATATCTACATTTTGGATTATTGTGAGTTTTCAAAGTGATATATGGAAAGCACCTATATGATGAACCCTGCAGGGTTCCACTTAGGCGCCACTTCAGTAAAGTACCACTTGCCCCAGCTACTGGAAGAACGGTTGGCAGAGACAGCTCTCAGCTGTCAGCGCCTTCAGGAATTGCCTCAGCTTCGGAGAGGCATCTTGCCCAAAGCTAAACCCCTTCCAGGGTGGCCCCCATTCAGTGACTGATGAGTACAAGAGCGGTAAGGCTCATTCATCTTAGGCCATCCCAGGACAACTCGGAAAGAGCCAGTCAAGCTCTACAGCATGGCTGGGGGTTGCTGAGCCTGCTTCCCAGCTCCTCTTTGCCCTCTGCCCTTCCTGCTTCCTTCCCTTCTCTTCCACAGCTGTGATCCCAAAATATTCCCAATGAAACACCCTGCACACTAAACTCTAGAGTCTGCTTCCCAGGGAACTGAACCTGCAACAGCATGGTACAGTTCCCGGCACATAGTGTAGGTGCTGCACCAATAGAAACCAGGAATGACAACAGCAGCATGGCAACAGTGGAGTCAAACACGCATTGATCTAGTTTCACATGGCATCTCCTGCACCTTCTTAGAAAGGACTTTCTTCTTGTGCTGATGTCACTGACATTAGATTGTGACCTGTGCCTGTCTCTGTACCTCTCTCAGTGACTGACATGGGCCTAAAATATCGTGTTTACAGCAGGTGCTCTATATATGCTTAGGCAACATTTAGCACGAGGCCTCTGAAAATCAGATGGAGCAATAAACTTGTTTTGGAAAAGTCATTTACAAATATAAACGGCTTCAGGGGAGTTTGCTTGTAAGCATGTGCAGAAGAGAGATACGAGTGGTTGCAGAAGGAAAGTGAGGGATTTGGCGATACCCATGTAGAAAGAATGGTGAACCCCTCCACCCGAGAAACCCTAGGAAATGGTGGAAGAAAAGATCTGGGCTTAAGGCAGGGCTGAGAGAGAGCAGGGCACACTCAGGTACTGGAAGTAGCTCAAGGTATTAAGAGAGATTAGGCAATAAGTGGGAGTCAGAGGCAAGTGTGCCAGGCTAAGGAGTGTGATCTTTACATACAGGCTGATGAGAGCTAGTGAAAGGGAGAAGTAGGGAGGTGGAATGGTTTGGTCTGCATTTAGAGGCCCCTCTGCTCACGAGAGACAGTTGGGGCAGTTGCAGCACTCCAGGGGCAATGACAGGGGCTTGGCCTTGGCAGTGAGGATGGAAAGCAGGCACCGAAGAGACATTTCTAGGAGGGGTGACATATAGTCATGGTAATGCATGAGTTAACAGATGAGAGAGAAGGGAGGAGTAGAGGTGTATATCTGGATTTTTGACCTTCTTCTTCAATCTGACTCTTTCCCATGTACTTCTTTCTTCTCAGAACATCTTCTATTCCTCTCAGTTGTCACTTTTGAAAGGGGGTCCCTCCAACAACCTCAAATAGGTCCTGTACTTATCTTTCTTAGTCCTTATCCCAATTTAATTACTGGTGTAATTACTTAGTGCTACACCTCCAATACTTAGCATAGCCCCTCCCACATACAATAGTTACTCATTAAATGAATATTTGTTGAATGAATTGTTACCCATGGCCTACACTGTGTACATGGGCAATCAGTGTTCACATTCCTGGCCTTATTTGTGGGTGGGAGCCATTTTGAAAGTTACTTGCCATGCGATGGAGTTGCTTCCCCGCTCAACCCCCAGAGTTAAGCATCCATATCATAAAGATCCGTTTTACAGCCAGTCCTCGTCCCCTGTGCTGTAGGAAATCCCATATTCTCCTACCTAGTCCATGCTCAGTGGAGCTGGAGCTGCCCTATATATCCCAGACATAAGTGCTTCATGAATCCAAGAGCTACTTAAAGAGAGCCTGCTAAGCGCAAACCCTGGGGACAGGCCCTAGGTCCAAGGTATGTCCCCACATGCACTAACTTCTGCTCACACATTCCCAAAGGACACCTGATCTACCTGTTCCTGGAGCCACATTGGCTGTGGAGCTTGGGTGACTGCCTGATTTATGTGGTGCCTCAGAGAGCTTGGTTTATGGAGATTCCAGAATTGTATGCCAGTGCACTGTGTGGCACTTGTTAAATTCCTGTAGAGGAGGAGACGAGATTTCAGCTTTCACTGTTGAGAGAGGGGGTCCTGGCACTGTCTCCTGCATGGCTCCTCTTAGCTCCGTTTCTGGGCCTTGTTGCTCAGACTATAGGCAGAAGATGCTTTACAAAGATGTAGGGATGGAGGAGCAGGTGTGCCCATTGGTGCAGGGAATACAAGGGGCTGCCAGGCAGTTAACAAAACAAATCACTCTACAGAAAAGCATGGGACTTGACTGTGTCACTCCTCAGGACTGGAGCCACTTACCTATGGCGGGAATTTGGTGAGGGCTCTGGCTTGGAGCTTTGACATTCTGCCCAGTAGCGTGCAGAGCTGGCCTGCCCACTTCAGTGCTAGGCAGGCCCTGCTAACCGGTTACCAGCTCAGGCAGCAGGCACTGTGGAAAGAGCTAAGGGCTGGGTGCACCTGTATGTGTTGGGAGGTTTGAGGTTAAAAAAATCAAGGTCCAGGTGAATCAAAGAGGCGATTCTCACAATCGTTACTACGCTCTGAATTCCTTCTTTATAAGCCTCATCCATTTCATTCCTTTGCAGTTCTCAGATTCTCTTCGAATGAAAATGAGAACCTTAACATGGAGAATGTCTAAGTATGTTCCATCATTGGTGTCTTGGGGATAATGAGGAGGTGGAAGAGAGGGTTGTGATGACAGCCTGGGAGATGAGAGATCACATCAAGGTGGGAATGGGGCTTCCAGAGGGAGCTGAGCTGAATCGGGAAAGGGCTCCATAAGAAGAGGGCTCGTGTCAGAAAGACACTTTCCTGATATCATTGATAATCATGATGGGTGCTAGTTCATTCAATGACTCAGCATGTATTTATCAACCATACCATGGGCCAAGCACTGTCTTATCTCTGGAGAAACAGAGATGGGTAAGACAGATAATGCCCCTGTTCTCTGGGCCTCCATTCCAGAGGGGCTAGACAGACAATAAAAAAGTCAAGACTTGCAAAAGGTAATTTTAGGTGTGATCATTGTAATGAAAAGAATGCAGGTGTAATAGCAGTTGGGCAAGGAGAAGATACTTCAGATGAGGTCTTCAGGAAGAGGTTCTTTGAAGTCTGAGCTAAGGGCTGAAGGATGAGAAGGAACTAGTCATGGGATAGGGGTGGTGGTGGGGTGGGGGGCGAGAATTCCAGACAGAGGGAACAGACACCCCAAGCTAAGACTGGGCTTGGTGAATATGCGTGTAAAACGGAAACCAGTGTGCTTAGACCATAGTGGGCGAGGAAATGTGGTGGGGGATGAGTTGGGAATGAAGCTCAGAGACAATAGGAAGAAGTTTAAAATTGATTCTAAGTGTGATGGGCAGCTGGAGATGGTCGAAGCAGAAATGGCTATGGCCTGCTTTATGATCAGATTTTCTTCTTGAAACCATCACTCTGGAAGCTTTATGGAAAAGGGATTGTAGGGGATGAGTGGAAACATGGAGGCAAATTAACCCTTTGCACTCGCTTGCTTTTTTCTCGATTCCTTTATTCTAATGCTAACCGTGTCGAGTCACACTCGACATCCGAGTGCAAAAGGTTAAAAGGTTCTTACAGAGTTTCAGACAAGGGGTGGTGTTGGCTGGGGAAGGGATGTTAGCAGGTGAGAGGAAGAGAAGGTCCACATTCTATTAGGTTGATGTAGAAATGCCAGAACCTGCTGATGGATTATGGTGGACGTGGAGAGACTGTTAGTTAGGGAAAGGCAGGAATCAAGGTGCCTCCGGGGGGTTTTTTTGAACAGCAACAATGGTGCCATTTTCTGAGATGGTGACATTAGGTGAGGAACAGGCCTGGGAAGGAAAAAAAAAGTTACTTTCTGTTTTCAAATGGCAGCCAGAGGTGAGGGCTTCCGGACATTTGAATGGAAATGACAAATGATACCTGAGGGGACTCATCTTTAAGACAAGAGCAGGTTGCTCACTTGTATTCAAAAGCTGAACATCCTTGCCTTTCCTGTCTCACAAAGCCAGGGGCTGCGTCTAGGGCAACTTGAGTATGCCCAAGAATTCTGTTTGCCTGGTGCACTGGGAAACCCTAGGACAGTGATGGGCAACCTTTTGAACTTGGTGTGTCAAACTTCGCCAAAAAACTGAGCATAACTCGGGTAGTGTGTCACTTTGAGGAAAAAAACATTATTTCGCAAATGTTTCATCCTCAGGAGCAGCAAATGTTTCATCCTCGGCATGCGGCCGCCTCAGCGACCGCGTGTCATCAGAAATGGCTACGCGTGTCAGTGCTGACACGCGTGTCATAGGTTCGCCATCACTGCCCTAGGATGATAGTGAAATGACCACCATGCAAATATACTGTCAGTCAAGTTCATTACACACTTGATGAATGCCCACCATCACTGATCCCCACAGTCATGGAATAACCTAGTAAGGCAAGGGATTCCAGAATTCCAGGACAGAGTAATGAAGGTTTGCTGCATTATGATTACAATCTGTCAATCAATCTCAAAAACCCATTTCCAAGCTTTTTAGGCCCAAGATATAACAGTAAGAAACATTATATCCTTATTCATGTTTTCTCTCCCCTCTCCCCTCCCCTCTCCTACTCTTTCCTCCTCCCCTCCCATCCCTTCTTCTCCCCTTCTCTCCCCTCCTCTCCCCTCCCTTACCCTTTTCTCCTCTCCTTTCCCCTCCCCTCCTCTTCCTTCCCCTCCCCCACCTCCAAAAGCCTTACCCATGCCCTTGGGGAAGTAGAGTGAGTTCCTGGAAAAATGTCCAATGGGAGGAGGCATCACTGGAGAAACTCAATCCTAGTGTTTTAAAAAGGAGAAAATGGTGTTGAAAATTAACATATAAACATTTTTGTAAATATCAAATTTTCACTAATATATGGCACACTAAATAATACACTATCAATGATATACTCATCTTAAATTCAATATAATGAGCTCTGCATAGTTAATTTCATGTATCATTCTGTATTCATAAGAACCTCTTAGACTCTCCTAAATCAGCTAATTGCTAATATATTTGTATGCTTTGTTGCTGATAATAAGCATGTCTTGTTCCCCATCCAAATGTCCTGTGACAATCTGATTTCATGAATCAGGAGTTACTTTTCCTCCTGGGACCTTCTCAGTTCCATGGAATTCTTCTCATTACATGCTACACGGTTCCAGGCCAGTGCTTAGCTTGGGCCAGTGTCCTTCATGGACTCGGTCCATCCATCCTCTTTGTTTTCTCTGTTTATTCCTCTTTTAGTTATTTCTAGAAATAGTATTGGTGTACATTGAAAACAAAATTCTCTTGATCCATCGAAAGTACAATGTCCATCAGAAGTGTTCAAACCAGAAATGAAAGTGAAGAGAATTGATATTTGGGGAAGAATCGGTGTACATGGGTCTTTGCACAGATAATTGGCACAGGCAGTAAGAGCACATTCATTCATTGACCTTTTAACACACATTTGTTGAGCACCTATCATGTGCCAGGCCCCACACCTAGAACTGGTGAAGTCAAGATCAGATCTCATGCATCTCTTTTGGGAAGGAAGCCTTAAGCACTGAGAGAATCTTCCAGCTGGCAAACACCTCTTCTGTTTACCTCTAGCAGAAATTGACACCTTAAACAATGGTGTTACCCTTTAAAATCGCTAAGATCATGATTTCTCTTTTGAGACACCCTGGTTGCCTCCCAGACACTCTGAAAATTCAGAGCACAGATTTATTTCAGAAATTCATCATGATGCTTTTAACCTTTGATGCCTTTTGCAGGAATGATTTATGAAGTTTATTTCTTTTTATGGCGGTTTCTCCAACCAGGTTGCAAGAGATATAAGGACTGTGATTTCAGACAATTATTCTCTTGATAGCATGCGCTCAAGTTCACACAGCAAGAGAAGATGATCCTCTTTCTTTCTACAAAAGAATCAGAGGCTCCTTTACCTACATGATAGCTCAGCCATCGGTGTGCAAGCCATTCAGTCAACCAGTTGCTTTTCTTTCACAACCAGAACCAGAGAAAGGACTGATATTGCCACCGCATTGATTGACGTTCCCCCAACTGAGTTGAATCTAAGAAGTGACTGTGAGTCTAGCCTTGACAGCTTTAGATATCCTTTCTTTCCCTCCCTCCCCTCTGTCTCTTTGTTCTCTCCACGCACGCCTCTTCTCCTTCTTCCTGCATTAGTAGTATGTACTACGTTGTAAGTCCTTTGCTACATCATATAGCAAACTTTTTTGTCTCAGAACTCCTTAATACCCTTAAACATCAGGGCATTAAGGAGGAAATGTGGTGGGGGATGAGTTGGGAGTGAGTCTCATAGACAATGGGAAGAAGTTTAAAATTGATTCTATGTGTGATGGGCAGCTGGAGACGGTCGAAGCAGAAATGTCAAAGAGTGTTTTTTTGTTTGTTTGTTTTTGGTGGGGATTATACCTATTGCTATGTATTGCATTAATTAAAGCTAATAAAATATTTAAAATACATATTTATTAATTTGGTTAAAATTGTAATAAATCCATTGCATAGCGACAAGAATAACAGACTTTTGTTAAAAATAGCTACATTATCGAAATTAAAATATAGTGAGGAGGATGCCATTGTTTTACATTTTCTGCAAATGCCTACCTTAGTATAAGACAGTGGCATTCTCGTATCTGCTTCTGCATTCAACCTGTTGTGGTATCATGTCCCATAGCCTCTGGAAAACCCCAAAGAGAATGAGAACAAAGAAAGCAAGTAATATCTTAGTACTTTTATGAAAATAAAACTACTAAGTCTCAGGGGTCCCCAAGAATCCCTGGGTTTACTTTGAGAACTGTTGTGCAAGGGTTAGAGGTACAGACATGAAAAACATAGAGGAAAGACACAGAAGTGTATTTCCAGCCCAGTGTAGTCCTTACTGTGCTACGGATAGGCAGGGGGGCTATGGGAGGATAAGAAGAGAGACCTGATTCAGTCTGGGGTATGTGTTTAGGGGTAGAGAGGAGGGGGAGGCTCAGAGAATGCCTCCCTAAGTCAGTGGTGCCTGGACTTAGCTGAGCAGGTGGGGGTGCAGACATTGAATGTAAATAGAACCATCTTGTCTGCTAGCCAGATGCTCAGGGCTGATTGTGAGGATGGCTTGCAGCTTTATTATGATTGTGTAATTTTTGGTGGAGGGAAGGCTTTTTTTGCCCATCTTCTCCCTCTGATATTCCACAACTTCCCAGGAAGGAGCCAGGGCTGGGGACATGCAGATAACAGTCCACATAAATAAGAAGTGAAATTGGCCTGCCAGTGCTTTCTTCCTGAAGCACTGAGAAGCAGGTGAACATTTTGCAGTGAATATACTGTAAACCAGATAATTGCCATTCGTCATTCTGAACATCTTGGGATCTAAGGCATGAAATGGAATTTACAATAAAAATGTATCACACATTTGCTACCCTCTAGAACAAAGCTGATAGCATATACCACAAAGGCTTTATTTATTAGTTTACCAGGAGAGAAACAAAAAGATGGTGTTTCTATCTGAGGTTAAAAGGAATTTACACTGTCGCATCAAATCTTCTCACCCATTTCGAATACAACATTTTAAAAGATTCTTGGATGGGAGTGATGGTTAGTTTTATTTGTCAATTTGGCTAGGTTATAGTACCTAGTTATTCACTAATCTGGTGTTGCTGTGAAGGTATTCTGGAGACCTGGTTAACATCTACACTCAATTGATTTTACATAAAAGAGATTACGCTCAATAACGTGCGTAGGCCTCCTCCAATCAGTTGAAAGGTTTCAAGAGCAAAAACTGGGTTTTCTTAGGAAAGAAGAAATTCTGCCTCAACTGTGGCATCAACTCCTGCCTGAGCTTTCAGTCTGCAGGCTGCCCCACAGATTCAGATTTGCCAGCCTCCCGCGATTGTGTGAGCCAATTCCTTTATTTATTTTTTAAATTTTTTAATTGATTAAGGTATTACATATGTGTCCTTATCCCCCCATTACCCTCCCACCCCACCCCCCACTCAGGCCCTCACCCCCCTGTTGCCTGTGTCCATTGGTTAGGCTTATATGCATGCATACAAGTCCTTTGGTTGATCTCTCCCCTTTCCCCCCACCCTCACCTACCGTCCCTCTAAGGTTTGACGGTCTGATCGATGTTTCTCTGTTTCTGGATCTGTTTTTGTTCATCAGTTTATGTTGTTCATTATATTCCACAAATGAGTGAGATCATGTGTGCCTGGGAAACCCCAGAGAGCATGAGTCCAGAGAGTTCAAGCTAGGATAAACTAAGGACTGTACATGTGCTTTGCCCCTGATTGATATCAGAGCGATATCACCAAACAGGTGTCTCCTTGCCCATTGCTAGGGGGTGAGCCAATTCCTTTATACACACACACACACACACACACACATATGTATACACACACACATATGTATATACATATGTGCATGAACGTTGGTCTATCTCTATTTCTATCTCTATCTCTATTTCTTTCACTTTCTCTATCTCCGTCTCTGTCTCTATCTCTATCTACCTCCTATTGATTCTGTTTCTCTGCAAAACCCTGTTCTCCAGTTGGTCTCAGTCATGGCTGTTTTGTCTCCTTGTGTCCCCTCAGAGCACTTGCTCCAAGGCTTGACCATAGGAGATGGAAACAAGTCTGTGCTGTTGCACTGACCTCTGCTTAGGGGCAAGAATTACCAAGTGGGATGGGATCTCAGTTTTTTCATTTGTTCCCTGACATTATACGATTTCCTTAAGTTCCCTGAGCCCCCATAACCTCATCCATGAAAATGAGCCCGTGCTGCCCTCTCGCAGGGGTAGTTGTGAGGATTTAATGAGATCACAACTCTAAAGCCTGGCACAGAGTAGGCCCTCAGGAGTGGCTGTACCTGATTCATTATGTAGTGGTTGAACAATGCAATTACAGAAAGAGTTTTAGACAATTACATTTAGTAGCATACATTATAAAGTAAGTTAGGGCTGGTTTTAGGGGTTAAGATGTTTAAAATGCAGTGAAGTATGAGATATTGAAGTAATAACAATCTTGAGGAATTGCAGATATAACAATTTAGTGCACACTTCACTCCAATAACGTTGTTCAATAGGTAAGACATTTTGTGTGGAAAAATGGGCTGGTTCTTGCAACTAAATGAGAACATTAAACCATCACATTCCCCCCTCCCCCCTTTTATATTCTAAATGATCTTTTACTGAATGGCTCCTAATCTTCACAGATTTCATATAATCTTCCCAGACCCTGGATATGAAACCTAGGCCTCTGTTAGATCTTTAGCCTACCAACACATGTATTGGGTGACTTGGGCATTGTCTATCTGGGGAACTCTGGGTCCCATGTGGGTTCTCACCCCAGCCTGTGAGTGTGGAGGTTCAGAATCAAAATGCCTTTGCTGGGGACATATGAGGTGCTGGTCACCACAGAGTCAGCTCTGACTCAGGGTCTCATTTTATCTTCTCCCCAACAACCCTGAGGGATGGTATTACCTCCATTTTATAGAGGAGAGAGAACAGAGGTCTGGGAAAAATTGAAAGACTCAGCTAGGACACCCTGTTTACACAGTTGCTAACCTAGTGACAGCACTATGACATTGAGCACAGTATGCCCCGCACCCAACTTCAGGGTCTGTCTTAGAGCAAGCTTTGGGCGATTGGCTTTATCCAGATGGCTTGTGTAGAGACAATTGAAAATCCCACTTTTGTAAGATTGCACAACCCCCAGTGCTCAATTCTTCCTAGTTCTGCTCCTGGCCCAGATGCCAGCACCCAATGATAATGGCACACGGTTCATCCCAGGCTTCCAACAAGTGAGTATTTATGAATAGAAAGGGACAGGAGGAAAGAAAGAAAAAGTAGGAATGATGGATAAGTGGATGGAGGAAAAGGAGGGAGGAAGGGAAGGAAAGCAATGTTTCACCCTCACTGAAAGCACCTACCAAGCAGTTGAGGATTAATGACTCGGTCATCTTTTCCTCAAGAGTGTTTCCACCCAATTAAAACAGTACAATGTAACCCTCATTTTCTGTGAGTCTTTGCATATGTGAGTCACACACATGGAATTTGTATTTAAAACTCTCTAATTGGTACCTTTAGCAAGAGATATACATTGCCTCTAATTAAGTGATGGCAAATGTCACCCTATGATTTGGGAGGCATGCCCTTTTTCTCTTGGGGTAATGTAAGAGTACCTGCTCATTGGAATCAAAGTGCTGCTAATTGCTTCAGGCATTACAGGTGCCAGCAAGGCAAAGGTGTGCTCAGCTCACGTATCAATGTGCTGGTCACTGTATTGGGACCTGTGGACATCATCACACCTAGGATGCTGCCTTTCCCTCAAGAGGGCTCACAGTTCCATGGGAGAGAGGGACAGGGAAGCAGCTAATAGCAATGAGAGCAGGCAGTACAGGGTGACGTGGGGGCGCAGAGGAGCACAAGTGGAGGAGGTGGGGCTGGAGATGACTCTGGAAGGAATTAGAGGAGAGGAATAGATGTCACCATGAAGGCAACGGCATGGGTAAATGAGGGAGTTGAAGTCTTTTGGTGGCTTCACCTAATCTTGTGGTCGAGGGCAGAGAGTTGCTGATGGATCCCAGGCAGGGGAGTGTAGGATCAGCTTTGCCTTTAGTAGGCTTACCACTCACCTACACAGGCCACTCCCACTCTCACTCTGAAGTAGGGAATAGAATGACTTTTTAAAAATGCTATTATAATTATAGTAGTTAGGAATCACTTTATAGCAAGAACGGACACCCACTCAAACTAGTACGCATTTTTGTAACCGGTGGTTGTGAGAAGAACTAGTGAAAGGCTTCCCTTGGCGACTTCAGACACCCATGGCAGGCTGACACGTCCATGCAGGGTGAGCGGGCCTGGATTGGAAAGCAGGAGTGGGAGCCTCCAGTACCCCAGCAGCTGCTGGGGTGCTTCTCTTCTCTCTGCGTGTTGGCTCTCAGATTCTCTGTGTCCTGGAAGATTAGCTTCCTCTGATTTTCATGGCTTCTCAGCTTCCCCTAAACCTTGACTGATAATTGCATGAATGCCAGTCACAACTCCTTCTGAACTTTTTTTCTCATGTGCCCGTCACCAAGCAAATTATAATTTCTGGGTCTCTTAAATGAAAACTTAAATCTCTAATCAACTGGCCCAGCCTACTCTACCCATCAGTTTCTTCATGAGTTAGATGTCCACAGTGGTCTACATAGCTCTACCAGGGGATCAGGTTAGACGGGGGAGTTGGGCATGACAGGATAGGGACCAGCCTAATGTCTAGAATGACCTGTTTACTAGGGTGTAGTTAACCTCACTAGAGCATTTTGCAGTCAGTATAGCATGTTTTTTACTCACAGTTTACTTTACCCAGCGAGAAATATTGGAGTTCTGCAGATCAAGGAGCTAGCAATGGCCAGAGGGTCAACTCCAGGATGAAAGTAGAAAGATTCAAAGGGTAAACCATCAGCCACTTGGCCCTGATGCTTGCATTGAGTATTAATGCACCTTTTCAGAGGTGGGAGCAAAGAGAAGAGAGCCAAGGTGTGCTCCCAAGAATGCGTCTGTGCTTTAGTTAAGGGCACGTTGGGTGGGAGATATACTAGTAATTTCTCCATAAGTGGAGCAGAAATATCACACTGGTGTTTCTTCTGTGTGAGCACAGGCATTTTCTAGATACTGAAACATCACAGAGAAAAGGACAAGACAGAGTAAAAAAGCAGTGTTAAGGGGGCATGGTATGACAGAGCTCAGGCTCAAGAAGAGTTGTAGCAAAGAGGGTTATTATCTTGTGAAGAATGGAAGAAGTCAGTTCTGAAGTTATATCTAAATGGAGCAAAGCATGAACTGATTGGTTTCAATCTCTTGGAACAAAAAGGGAAAACATTTGTCAGGGGAGGGAACTGATTAAGTAAGAAATAACAGCTAAGCCACAGGATCAACACCCATTGCTTCTCTCTGGAAAGGAGATGGTTCTTGAGTGTTCCATGAAGCCAGGGTTTGGAAATGTCTCTGGATGAGTCTGTGCTTGCCAGTGAACCCTGGGTGATGTAGATGCTACCTATCTGTCCAGCCTCTTGGCTGGCTTTGCCCCTCAAACTTTGTTCTCCAGCCAAATGGATCTGTTCACATTTGTCCCCACGGTGAACCAGGTGCTTTCCCTATTGGGCCTGTGCCTATGCATGTTCCTCTGTCTGGGATCCTCCACATCCTTCATCCTGGCTTAATTCCTATTGCTCATGACTTAGAATCTACTTTTCCAGGAAGTAATTCTGGATTACCATCTGAGTTGGTGCTTTCCCTCTCTTTTCCCATAGTACTCTGCTTTTTCTCTTCTTATTGACCTTCTACCATAGGTTATGATTGTATGATTTCCTTATCATGGATCCCTCTCTAGTCTGAGAGTCCCTTGAGAATGAGGACTTTATTCTTGCCCCATATTAATTGAGGCATAATTCACACATAATAAAATTTTGAAATGTCAGATTGATAAGTTTGACAAAGGCAGACAAGTGTACCCATCACCACAATCAAGATGCAGGACAACAACAACAAAAAGATACAGGACAGTTCCAGCATCTTAGAAAGTTCCCTTGTGCCCACTTACAAGCATACCCTGCCCCCAGACCCTAGCAACTACTGATCCGTTATCTGTCCTTATCCTTTGGCATTTCTTAGAATGTCATATGAATGTCATCAAACAGCATGTAGTCTTTTGTATCTGACTTCTTTCACTTCATTTCACCAGCAAAATGCTTTGGGTATTCATCCACTTTGTTGTGTGAATCAATAGGTGATTTATTTTGATTACTGAATGTGTGTCCATTATAGGGACATACTGAAATTTGTTTATCCTTTCACTAGTTGATGGCCATTTTAGTTTCCAGCTTGGCACTATTTTGAATAAAGATTCTATAAACATTTACATACAAGTCTTGTTGTGTAATTCATGTTTTCAGTTCTCTTGGATAGATTCTAGGAAGGGAATTGCTGAGTCATTTTACAAGAAATTGCTAAACTGTTTTCCAAAGTGCTAAAACATTTTCCAAAATGTCTTCTTTTACATTCTTACCAGCAAACGGACCAGTTGCTTCACATTGTCCTCAGAACTTGGGATTGCCAGTCTTATTTTAACCATTCAGCGGAGGGGTGCTGGCATCCCATTGTGGGTTTGCATATCTTTGAAGACGATTAATGTTGAGCATCTATTCATGTTCTTATTTGCTGTTCATATATTTACTTTGGTGACAGGTCTGCTCTCTTTTTTTGCCATTTTTTAACAGATTATTTGTCTTATTATTGAGCTGCAAGAGTTCTTTATATGTATGGGTAAAAATCCTTTATGAGTTACGTTTTGCAAATATTTTCTTCCATTCTTTGGTTTTAAAAATATTTTCTAAGTGTGATTTTCAAAAATTAGATATTTATGGGTCAATTTTTTCTTGTATGGTTCATGCTTATTTTGCCCCTTTAAATCTTTGCCTAACCAAAGGTCTTAAGATATTTTTCCTATGCTTTCTTTTATCATTTAACTCCTGTGTTTAGGACCAAAATCCATGTAGAGATGATTTCTGTATATGATTGTGCAGTAGGATTGAAAAAAGTAATTTTGGATATGGTTCTAATTTTTCCTGCAGCGTTTAATGGCAAGACCATCTTTTTCCTCCATTGAATTATCTTGGAAACTTTGTCAGAAATTAATTGGCCATTATGTCTGTGTGTCTGTTTCTTCACTCTGTATTCCTTCTTTTCATTATATGTCCATCTTCATGTCAATAGCAAACTCTCTTCATTAGGGTATCATTATAACTCTTAAAATCAGGTAGTGTAAGACTTCCAACGTTGCTCTTCAGGTAGTGTTTTTGGAACAACTGTTGGACCAGTAAGAAGGAAAAGTAATGCTTGCAAAATACTTGGCTCAGCCATCTATGATATCTTCATAGTCAAGATAATGTAAATTTAAGCTACTGGTTTTGCAATCCTGAGGATTTGATTTATAGAGAAACCAAAAAATGATTTAATTTTTGTTACATGTCAAAATGCAAATGTTTATCGACCTTGACAAAACAAAAGTTGAGATAGACCTGAAGGAAGTTATAAAGTGGGAAAGAGCCCTGGCCAAATTGCTTAATTGATTGGAGTGTCATCTCATATAACAATAGGTTATGGGTTTTATTTCCAGTCAGGGCACATACGTAGATTGCAGGTTCCATCCCAGGTCAGGGCATGTACAGGAGGCAGCCAATCGATATTTCTCTCTCTCGCCCCCCCCCCGCCCCCGGTTTCTTCTCTCTTTAAAATCAATAAAAACATATCCTCAGTGAGGATAAAAAAACATGTATGTCCTTATGTGAGGATTTAAAAATATATATAAATAAAGTGGGAAAGACATAAGAACAATTTAGGGATGTTAACATTCATATTTTCCAAAATGGGAACATTTAAACCCTTCTGAGCCTCAGTTCCTATCTGCAAAATGAGATACTAATAAAGTTGTTGTGAGGATTAATGAATGTATGTAAAATGTCTAATATATGATAGGTATTCAAATAGCTGTAGTAGTGATAGGAGAAAAGAGAGGCAGGCTGTAGATAGAAGGAAAGAAACCTATTCCCACTAAGAGGGAGCCAGACCTCAACTTTAAGGTCTATAATCACCTCTCCTGCAGACACTGTCACCGCCCAGAGAGCAGGTTGGTGGGTCTGAGTAATGGAACATCAGAGTGTGTGCCCAGCCCATCTGAGTGACATGACAACCCTGTGAGTGGTGTTATATTCCCCATTTTACAGGTGAGAGAGTAAAAAGTCTTTGTGGCCAACTGGTTTGGCTAAGTCGTGGCTGAAACCCAGCAACTGTGATTGGATCCTGTGGTCTACCACTGAGCCAAGTGGCACAATGAATCTGAAACACTGGGTGAGCTCCTGGCATATTCTCTGGCCATATTTCTAATGAATAGGCCCGTAGCTTTAATGAAAGGGGAAAAAAGATTATTTCTCTCAACAGCTGCAAATTATTTACATTGCATTTGTGGTGATGGCTAATAAAAGAGCAAAGGAGTGTGGGGACAGCCCAGGTGGCTGTAATTATTTTGGGTCCATAATGAAGCACTGGATTAAAGACCAACAAGTGAGCATGGATGAGTATGCGGCCCCTTTCAGACCTGCCCTAGACAGAGCTGCTGTCTGCCCTGGGAGTGATTCAATCAGCAGAAATGGACACATGGGGACAAGACCTGAGAATAGCAAGGCATATGTCCCTGTCCCACTAAACTACTGCTGGGTTAGTTCATAAATGCTGTGGAATAGGTGAGAAGGAGCAAAAAGGTGGCTCAGGTTGAGGCACAGGAGCCACTGCAGTGAGGCTGTTGTCAAATCTAGAAGCTCTTGCTTTGCCATGTTTACTGAAAAATATGTAATAAAACATCTTACCTTATAATAGACAAATATGCAAATTGACCGCACCTTCGCTACGCCCAAGCCACGCCCACCAACCAAGCCACGCCCATCAACCACGCCCACCAGGAAACCGTTGCAGGGAAGCACCTGCTCCGATCACAGGAGCCAGCCGAACCCGCTCCTGCGATTGGGTCACAGGGAAGCTGGGGCGCAGGCGGAGCCCAAGGCCCGGGAAGCCGCCAGCGGGGTGCCAGTGGGGTGCCTGTTCCGATCGCAGGAGAGAGCCGACCTGGGGGGTCGGCTCGCTCCTGCGATCGGGTCGCAGGGACGCTGGGGTGCGGTGGGGCCCAAGGCCCGGGAAGCCGCCCGGGGCTTTCCGGGCCTTGGGCGCCAGCCGGGTGCGTGCTCTGATCGCAGGAGCGAGCCGACCTGGGGGGTCGGCTCGCTCCTGCGATCGGGTCACAGGGACACTAGGGTGCAGTTTTCACCTGCACCAGTTTTCTGCCGGCACCGGGACCCTGAAAGAAGGTAGAAGGCGGTGGCCACAGCCAAGGCCTGGGTCCCCGGTGCCGGCAGAAAACTGGTGCAGGCAGCCAGGTGAATGAAGGTCTATTGCACGAATCTTTGTGCAAACGGGCTACTAGTTATATATATATATATATATATATATATATATATATATATATATATATATATTAAAATGGGTGTTATATATTAGAATGTGTATAACATATAATATGAGTGTGTGTGTGTGTGTGTGTGTGTGTGTGTGTGTCTATGCGCGCGCGTGCGCGCTTTTTGGATATGGAGTATGGAAGAGTTTTTGGTTTTCTCAACTATTGGTTATTAATGCTGTGGTCATCTTGGAAAGTCACACCTGTGGAAGTAGTGTCTTCATTGCTTTATAATAATCACATCCACCTCTCGAGCTGTTGTGTGGAGCATTATGTATGTGATGACACTTTTAAACTGTGAAGCAGGGGGTGAGGCTTGGCATCAGGATCCTATCCGTTGATTATTCTAGAGCTCCCGCTAACCTGTTGTTTGTTTCTAAAGCACCTACTCTGCACCTGAGGTTACGTGGGGAATAAAAGGTCAAACCGAGGCACTCACAGTTGAGTAAACAGATTAATATTTTAGAAAAGTCACTCAGCATGCCAGTGTGGAGGGTGAATTAGGGGTGGGGTAAGACTTCTTACTGGAAGACCAGTCATGGCTGCTATCTGGATAGGAGACAGTGGGGCCAGGACCAAATCAAGGTGATGGAATTGGCAGAAATGGAACATTCATCGGTTAGATTCTCACACAGGAATATTACACCAATAAGGGCGCGTCTCATTGTAATTCTGGACCCTTCATTAGTCACTGTTGACTGTACGTATCTTGTATTCATTTTCTAGGGCCGCCTTCACAAAGTGCCACAGACTGGGTGGCTGAGGAAAACGGAAATGTACTGTCTCACAGTTCTGGAGGCCAGAAGTCTCAAACCAGGTGGTCAGCAGGGCCATACCTGCTCGGCACGCTCTCTCCTGGCTGCTGGTGGCTTCTTGACTTGGGACAGCACAACTCCAGGCTTCCCGTGGCGCTCTCCCCGTGCCCATGTCTGTCTCTGTGTTGAACTTTTCCCTTTTTATAAGGACCCCAGTCATTGTAGATTGGGTCCCGCCCTAATGGCCTCACTGTAACTTGATTACCTCCATAAAGACCCTATTTCCAAACAAGTCATAGTTCAAGATACTGGGGGTCAGGACCCCAACCTATGCTTTTGGGGACACAATTCAACCAGTAACGTATATTTGATACGTATTTTAAGTGTATTAATTGTTCACTAGGTAATATATCATTTATCTAGTCCAGTGGTCAGCAAACCGCGGCTCACGAGCCACATGAGGCTCTTTGGCCCCTTGAGTGTTCTAACGCCACTTCTTCAAAATAGACTCGCCCAGGCCGAAAACCGACTTCTGCACATGGGCCACGAAGTTTCAATCGCACTGTACGTGCGCGCCCACACGTGGTATTTTGTGGAAGAGCCACACTCAAGGGGCCAAAGAGCCGCATGTGGCTCGAGAGCCACGGTTTGCCGACCACTGATCTAGTCAAATTATTGAAGAGAAACTTAAATTGTTGGATAATTTAGATCACTTAGATAACACGGTCTTTAAATGATCAGGAAATAGTCAAATGTTTGTTATATCTTTACAGATATGTTGGTACTTATACATACATGTATGTATATGAAATGCAGTACCAGTTTCTACTTGTGGGTCACATTAGGCTGAAGTCAGAAATAAGGTTAGAAATCCTAGCACACAGCCATAATCTGCTAGTCTGTTGATTGATCATGGACTTCAACTCTGAAACATCTATTAATAGATGGTAGTTTTTGAGAATGAAAGCTTTTAATCTATTTTGGACAATATCTATATTGGGCACCCAGAAATAGAAATAATGGGGTTGTGGTCAGGTAAAAGGTCCATGATAGGTAAAAGGTCAGGTAAAAGGTCCACAGCCACAAACTGTGTTTGCGTCTCGGTGCTGGCCTCACTTTCTGTGTGCCTGGGGCGAACTGTCGCACCTCTCTCTTTACTTCTCTGGAGCATCCTTGGCTATAAAATGAGACTTAACAGGCTCTATGGTGGTTGAATGAGAGCCTAGGACTGGATACATGTACAATATTAATATTATTATTATGGATTAGTTATTCAAATGATGATCTTCAATGTCAATCTTTTTCCCCCCCATAGTCAACAAGCACAAGCCATGGATCGAGACATCGTATCATGGAGTCATTACTGAGAACAACGATACAGTCATTTTGGACCCACCTCTGGTAGCCCTGGACAAAGACGCACCAGTTCCTTTCGCAGGTAAGGTGGCGGCTTAGCCTGGCTGGGCTGGGCTCGCTGTGGAGACGAGCTGGGGACCCTCACACGGCCCAGGCGCCAGCTGTATAGCTGCTGTCACTATGCCGTGCGTCTTACAGGTCAGCCTGCGATTCCAAAGCTGTCCGCCTCTTCTGATTTCTGGTGTGGATTCTGTATCTCCGTGTGGTTTTTGTCCTTGGTGTCGCTTCCCATGCAAGATGCTTATGGCTTATTCTTCTGAGGGCTGGTATATTGCTGAAGTGGTCCCTGGAAGTTGGAAAAGTTGGGCCAGTAAGTTCCGTAGGGGAATCATCTCTAGAAAGATGACCTACAGACACAAGAAGGTGTGTGACCACTGTCCCCACTACCCACATATCCTGGACAGGTGCAAACTTGTAGCTTGGTAGATTGGCAAGAGGAAAGGGAACGAAAACAGGCCAGGAAATATTTGCTAAAGGTGGGACAGAGCCGTGCCCTTGAGCATCAAAGCGGGTGTTGCGTCTGGAGGAGGAACCCAAGGGCAGTGCCCTTTCGCAGTGGGCAGCTCATTGTCTTCACGACTACGACTACTTCCTCTCCGTCCTGCAAAGTCCAGGTCCCGGGTGGGGTGTGTGAAGAGTACGGCCATGTCTCATGTTTCCATCGATTTTTGGCAAAGAGAAGGGGATGGGTGATGGCAGGGGGCGGAGAGACCGAACAAAGAATTCCTGAAGATGCCTGCATCATGAGTAATATTGTTAACATTTTATAACTGTCAGGAGACAGACAGGAAATTTAATGAAGGTTTTCAAGATTTCTAGAAGATTGCTTTATGATAGATGGGTGCCGGGCTGAGGTTTTCACCATGATGAAGTCTATTTTTTCTGACAGTTTGTCTGCTACATTATGAGCTCCTTGGGCAGGAAAAAAAAAATTGGTTCTTTTGCACTTTGAAGAGATAAGCTTTGTGAAGGGCCTTTTTTCATTACAGAATATTATAAAGTGAGGAGCGAGGGGTGGGTTAAATGGGGCAAGTTCAGCCTTCTGTGAAGACAAACCCATAGGCATTCTTGCAGAGCACGGGGGAGATGCTCTGGGCTCTCAGAAGAAGGCTTTATCTTGATTTTATGTTGAATGATAACCACCGCGGCCACCTGACTGTGACTTCCGTGGTGTGTGGAGTTGGGACATTTCCATTCATTCTCCCGCCGTCCTGAGTCTCAGCTCAACCAGATTCCACTGGAAAGTATAAATCCCTCACTGTCTTTTCCACAAAAGACGAGGTGTCTCCCCCACCTCTTTGCCAGCCTGGGACTATTCCAACTCATCTCTTTCTTGGACATAACTAAACGGTATCAGGGTTAATCAGCCATTCTTAACAATCCCCGGAAATGAGATTTTAAAACAAACACTAGCAAAAGCGTTTGGGTTATGAACATGTTGGGTTTGGCATACACTGTGTGCTTAAAAAAATCAGACATAACCTTTAGCGATTGGGAGATTGAGCATAAAAAAAAAGGAGGATTCTGGTTTATGTTGATGGATCAGGTCAGAATGCAGAGCCGAGTTGCGATTTCCCTCTCCAGACATGCCATGGGCTCCTGGCTCCCTCTACCTCTCTGCTACCCCAGAGCCCATGTGCAGAGCTCCTTCCACCCAGCAGGCCCTCTCAGTCACCTTCCCATCCCATTGTGTGATCCCTATTTAAAACACAGCAGAGCCGAAACCGGTTTGGCTCAGTGGATAGAGCGTCGGCCTGCGGACTCAGGGGTCCCAGGTTCGATTCCGGTCAAGGGCATGTACCTTGGTTGCGGGCACATCCCCAGTGGGGGGTGTGCAGGAGGCAACTGATCGATGTTTCTAACTCTCTATCCCTCTCTCTTCCTCTCTATAAAAAATTAATAAAATATATTTTAAAAAAATAAAATAAAACACAGCAGAGAAAACCAGTGACACTTTAAATGGTGAGCAAATGGATGCTGTTAAGCCACGTTAGTGTAGTGAGGCTAGCTCTTTAAGGGATGAGGGGGTGTCTGATTGTTATGTCTGCCCTCCGTGTAGCCCTGTTTCATCATTTAGTGAACTAGGAAATGAAAGTGGTTGAAAAACTGTTCTGCAGTCCAATGATAGGCTTTCTAATGTACAGACCAAAATGGGTGGGGTGGGGCAGGGGTGGAGGAGAACCATTTCAAGCAAATCTGATCTTTGAACGTTTGGATTTACAAAAGATCACTTACCTTCTTTGGAGGTAGGCCTCAAGGACAATTATCAATTTTACCTGAAGCGTCACCAAAGGCTTTCCTTAAATCATAAACCTACAAATGCCATTAAACTTGAATTTGTATTCTAACCATCGTATGTGCCCATGGGTTTGCAGGCACATCTTGAAATGAAGGTTTACTTCTAAACCAAGCCCTGACTTGTTATTTTCATCTGAAGGCAATTTCTATATTACCCCTGATAGTTGCCGCTGTATTAAAAAAAAAAATTCTTGCTTAATGCATCAAAATATAATCTTCCAAGCTCTTAAGAGCAAAAAATAAAGATGCTTTTTTAAATGGTCAAAGCTATTTTTCTCCATGTTATTTATGATTAGCTCTAAGGCAGAACATAGGCACTAGCCATCCATCTATGCTGCAAGCGTTTATTTTAAAACATTTATCTTAAAAAGAAAATACAGATTTATTTCAGATCCCTATCATTCTCATAAAATTGAAAAATTCATATCTGCCAGCTCCATCACTCCTTGAAGTCAAACTGCAGCCTCTAGTCCCCCCTTATCAACTGCTCTTGTATTCTGTCCCTTTCCACCCCTTTCCCACTGGTCTGGATTTCCAATTTAGCCTGTGAAGTAAGCTAGAAGCTTTGGAGCGATGGTTCCATTTGTATTATTTTTGTTTGTTTGTTTTTCTTGTGATTTCCACTTCTCCCTTAAAAAATTTTAAAGAAAATTTTCTATGTAAAGTGTCATTTGTTTAAATAAAAAAGCATGATTCCATTTTGTATATAAATGCAGGGATTTAAAATAATTTTTATTGTATAGCTCCTGATTTTGACAATAATAAGTGTTTATTGTAGGAAATGTGAAAAATATAGCAAAGCACCAAGGAAAGTATGAAAAATGTTTTCTTATCCCTAGAGCCTCTGTTAACATTTTAGTGTATTCCCTTCCACTCATTTTTCTACTTTTTTTCTACTTTATAGTCAATATTATAACTTATTTTTCCCACTAAAAAAAACAAAAATACACCATTTATTAAATACTGTTCTGCAACTGATTAAGTGGATAAATGCCTTCCTATTCAATTAATATTCTATAGTTTAAAATTCTTTTCTTCAACTTGAGATATAATCAACATATAACATTGTGTAAGTTTAAAGTATACAATGTGTTGATTTGATAAGTATACATACTGTAAAATGATTAAACCATAGCCTTACCTAACACATCCATCACCTCACATAATTGCCACTATGTGTATGTGTTTGTGTAGTGAGAACATTGAAGATCTTCTCTCTTAGCAATTTTCAGTATCTAACTCAGTGTTGTTAACTATAGTAATCATGCTATGCATTAGATTCCCCAAACTTAGTTGTCTTATAACTGAAAGTTTTACCCCTTTGATCAACATCGCCCTATGTCCCCTACCCTCCTGGTCACCACTATTTTACTTTTTGTGTCTGTGAGTTTGGCTTTCAAAGCTGATTCCACTTGTAAGTGAGTCCACATATAAGTGATAACATGTATGTGATATAAATGATTCCATATAATAGTGATACCACATATAAGTGATGCCATATAAAAGAACCTACATATAAGTGACACCATGCAGTATTTGTCTATCTCTGTGGCTTATTTCACTGAGCATAATATCCTCAATGTGGTCCATCTATATTGTAGCAAATGGCAGGATTTTCTTCTTTCTCGTCATTGCATTCACATATATGCCGTTATCCTTCCATCTATTGGCAGGCACTTAGGCTGTTTTCATATCTTGGCTATTGGGAATAATGCTGCAGTGAACATGGGAGCATTGATATCTGTTTGCTATCCTGATTTTATATACCCACAAGTGGGATTTCTGGATCCTGTGGTAGTTCTATCTTTACTTTTTTTAGGAACCTCCATACTCTTTTCTTTAGTGGCTGTACAGTTTACATTCCCAATAATGGTACACAAGCAAGTGATTTAGTGACAATATAATGGAATCACCAATTACAGAAGCCTCACCGTATTCATCTGTAAAATAATATAAGCTTTCCAGGGTTGCTGTCTTGATTAAATTTAAAGACTGTCTTTTATGCATGTTGTAGTGATTCAAGGTGTAGAAGTTTAATAAAGTTTAGTTTTCTTTTCCAGATCCTTCTCTCTGCCTGTCTCATAGATAAGACATCTGACTCACAGAGAGACCCCGACACTTGCTCGGTATCCCAGAGCAGGCTAGCTGTGGGGCTGCACCTCTCCACCTGCTCCGAGTCCCTTTTCCTATTCATATATATTACCTTTTGTACCTGCCCCACCTGATTAGTAGAGGCACCAACTCTTAATCAATGAGACTTCCCTCAGACCTCGGTTAAGTCCATTAGACCTGATTCAATTCTCAACCCAGTATCTGAGCCCAGTGGACATGACCTTCTAGAAGAATCAGATACAGAAAAATCCTTGAGTAATAATGAAAAGTCTATCCACTGCATGGCAAAAAAAAAAAAAAATGATAATGAAAGCAAATTGGGTACATTTTGAACTTATTAATTTCTATATGAGCCCCACAGAGGCCTGTTAGGAAATTGTGGAGACTTTAAAATTGGAAGGAAATTAGACTGCTGCTCAGAGAAAATAGAACTATCCATTTGTCCACTTTGGGTCGGTCTGGACTTGTCTTTTGTAAGGACAGGGCTGCAGAGAATGAAACGCATCATTGGCTGGCTTTTCAGGCTGGGCCCAGGAAATTGCCTGGGACATGGTTTGGCCCGGTTTGATTGGCTGGTTGCAGCAGGAGGTGCTCTTTTCTGCATGATTAACTCCATCTGTCCTTGTTCTGCACATTTTTCTGCCCCTGTCTTGGGACCTGTCCAGGGCCCGTTTGTGTGCTTTGGGCCCCACAGGTGCCTGATGGCAGACCATCCCTGAGGGCTTGCAGCACCATGGTTTCTCATGGTGAGAAGGGAATGCTGGTTGTGAACAGCTGGTTGACCAGATGCCCATGGTTTTACATTTAGGCTCTGCCACTGACTGGCTGTATGGTCCCAGATACGTTACTGAACTCCTATGCAGGTCAGTTTCCTCATATTTCAATGGGGAGTAAACACAGTGCGTCCTCCCAGGTTAATATGTGGGTTAAATAAGATAAGAATGCAAAGTGCCAAAAGCACTTTCTGGAAGCCAGTAGATGGCCAATACATCATAATTCTGATAATCTTCACAATGATAATGGGATAATCAGAGGAATCATAGTTCTTATTATCAGCAATAAGCCACATGTGCTTTATTCATTTCAAATTGATTATAGTGATATGATTATAATCTGCAATAATGACATTAAGGAAAGGAGAAAAGTAACTTTGGAGTTCGGTCTAAAGGCTTGATACAGTCATCCGCTGGCTTGATACAGTCACCATCAAGCTATGTTGCCTAAATTGCTGGGCTGTGTGGCAATGTGGTGACAATCAGTTAAGTAAAGTAGGAGAAACTGTTTTGTGAATTGTGCAGAACTCTATAAATATTATTTGGAAATAAAATTTCCTTACATTCTACCTATAATTTTCCCTGTGGAATAATCGATTAGTTACAAGATATACTTTTAGATTACTGTGAACCATATGCCCTTTTATTAATGAACATAAACACGTACACACATATACACACAGAGAGACACACATATGTGTGCCAGCTGCTGCACACACAATATTGCATCCGAATCTCACACCAACCCTGTGAAACAGGCAGGCCAGCTATTGTGATTCTGTTTTGCAAATGAGAATATTGGGACTTAGAAATTAAGTGACTGTTCAAGATTTTCTAGCTGAGAATGGATCAGCTCTGTCCCTCAGTTCCAGACACTCCATCTCCAAATCCTGCCTTCTTTCCCCCTTGCCAATTGCCCAGTGTGTGTGAGACATAGCTCATTGGCATTAGAAGATTTATATGTACCTGGATTTTTATTCACCCTTAAAGAAGGGTGAATCCCATTTTTATTCACCCTTAAAGAAGGGTGAATCTCATTTTAAGTTCCTTTTTAAGTTCTTTTCCAATCTTTCTGATTATTCAAGGAGAAAGGTGCAGTGTGGGATGGTCCAGAGTCTTCAACACCTCTCAAAATTTGCTAATCTCTCTTATTGACAAAAAAGCAAGCTCAATCTCATAACATTCCATACAGTGTCGAGCTAGAGTTTTAATATTCTGCTGTATTTTATTTAGGGTACTTTCTACTTGAGGCAAGTATTGCTGGCATTTCAGTTGTTCTCTTTTAAATAAATTCATTTGAGATTTTTTTTAAACCCCCATTTAGAGAATAATGTAAGGGAATAAGTGTTTAGGTAGTTTATGGCAGTGGCAAAAACCATAAAAGAGGTCTATGACTGAGTTCCATGTGGGAGACAATAGAATAACCACATCTGGGCCTCACTCCCCCATCCAGCAATCTCAGGACCACCATACTGGACCCAGCCTTCTTCTGTCTGGCCTGCCCCGTGGCTCTCTGAGTGCCAATCCTGGCAGCAGAAGAGCCATCTCTATCAACCTACAGCAAATGTGTCTTGCTTTGTGTTGGGGATCATTCTGAGGACCAGAGGCAGGGTGCTCCCTGGTATTCCACACTGCTCTCTGAGCATTCACTGGGCCTCAGAGGCCACACCATAGCAGGGCCTGCAGAGAATCAGGTTCAGACCTCTCTGGAATCTGCAGTCTGGGCACTGTCTTGGACCTTTCACTCCTCAACATTTTTGAGCTTTTTTTTTAGAATCAAGAATAAACAGAAAGCAGGAAGACATGGCCGAGTGTCTATTCATTCATGTACATGTGAAAATTACTAAGAAGAATGCAGGATAAAACAAAATCAACCCTCACTCCTAAGACTCTGCTAGATGTTTTTTTCTGTTCACATATAGATCATAGTTTCTTATTAATTTGGATCATAGTATATATGGTTCAGAGTCTTTGTGTTTTCACTTCCACAGATATCTTCCAAGCTGACTAGAACATATTCAAAAATATTACTAAAGTGTAGGCATAATTATACATCATATAGTTGTATCACGGTTTATATAACCATTTCACTACTTTTGTATATTTATATTGTTTACAATATTTTTCCATTTTTAGAAGTCACACTGCCATAGGCAACTTTGTTTGAGATATCTTTCTTATACAAATATGGGAGTCGGTATTTTATGTTTATGATTTAATTCAAAGATAGTGAGTAAACAAATGTGTTCTATTTTCAGTGACAAATTAGATTGTGTCGTTGAATGTTTTTGTTGATATGATCTGTGATTGCCCAATTTTTGAGCAGATGGTGGGGTTCAGATTAGACAGGGAAGTGAGAACTAGACTCAGCGCCCACACCTGTCTGCAGCCTGTGGTGGAGCCCTCAGTCCCGGCTCTGCAGGCTCCAGGCCTCCAGCCCTATGACGAATTCTCCCCCTCACTATAGTGACTGTGACCTAAGGGTTTCCAGCTATAGGCAAGATGCGATTTGAGAACTCATCGAAGTAATACAGAAGTTGCTTTAAAGCTGAACAATACGGCAAACTGCGGCTTGCGAGCCACATGCGGCTCTTTGGCCCCTTGAGTGTGGCTCTTCCACAAAATACCACCGCCTGGGCGAGTCTATTTTGAAGAAGTGGCATTAGAAGAAGTTTAAGTTTAAACAATTTGGCTCTCAAAAGAAATTTCAATCGTTGTACTGTTGATATTTGGCTCTGTTGACTAATGAGTTTGCCGACCACTGCCATAGCCAATTCGGCTCAGGGGATAGGGTGTCTGCCCCACAGACTGAAAGGTCCCAGGTTTGATTCTGGTCAAGGGCATGTACCTCAATTGCAGGCTCAACCCCCAGCCCTGGTCCGGGCATGTGTGGGAAGCAACTAATCTATGTGTCTCTTTCACATCGACGTTTCTCTTTCTCTGTCTCTTCTCCTCCCTTCCACTTTTTCTAAGAATTGATGGAAAAATATCATCGGGTGAGGATTAACAAAAAAAAAACAAAAAAGCTCAAAAATGTTGAGGGGTGAGGGCACAACAACCAGTAAATACGTCAGAAGACCTGGTCAAGTTGATGCTTGTCATCTTTGGGGAGGGTGACAATGAAAGTTTCCAATTTTAGTCTCTAGGATCAGCAAGGCTTTTTGGACCACACGTATGGTCCTGATTCTGCTGGTGCTGCAGGGCCTGCCAGGCAGACTTGGAGAGAGAAAGACCTGACATATCCATAACTCTGGGTTTAGAGTATTAGTTTGGCTTAATTCCTTGGTTGTCTTCTGCCAGCTTGGCAGCTGCCAGCCTTGACAGTGAATGTATGGTGTTAGGGGCTTATTTGGGGCTCTTTCTTGGTTACCCCAGCACGGGCATTGCATATACTCTACTGTTTCCCTTTCACATTGTGTACTCCTTCCTCTATGTGCTGATGGCCAAGCAGGTCAGGAGGCAGATCTCAGCCCTGTTTAGGTGGACAGAGGTCATTCATAAATTCTGGGCTCCAGGAGCCTGGGACACAAAACCCTTGCCTTGCTGAGAAGAGAACAAAGCCTTTCTCCAGCCATGGAGATGGTAGGTGGCTACTTTCTAGGGTGGAACTACACTGCTGGAAGGAGAATAGGGAGCTTCCCAGGTTTTTGGTCTTGGCCTTGAATTTTTTCTCACAACTGTCACAAACCCTTCCAAATCTTTCTTCTCATAAATTACCCTCTTTCCTGGCTCTCAGAGTTCCTGAAGCTGTCTGTCTGTGTTGGCCTTTTGTTGTTGTTGATTTTAATTTCTCTCATGTTGAAGGTCATGTGTATTTTTGCTGCAAGGCAGCTTAGCCTTGGTCAGTTTAGGATGGCCCGTCTCATCTGAAAGATTCTACTGTTTGCCTCTCCTCCATCATGATCAGGCTTAGTCCTGGTGTCCCAAGCTCCCCGTGGGAGTCTGGCTGAAAGGGCTCTTTGGCAGCAGCTGTAGACTCTTCAAGTATGCTCAGGCAAGCTGCTCCTGTGCTCAGTGGCCAGGCGCTAAGGGGATGCCCGCTATGGGATGGCTGGAGGAGAGACTGAGAGTACAGAGGGAGGAGGGCAGAAGCAAGAGGTGACCAGGCAAGGCGAAAAAGAGGGTGAGGGTCCTAGGTAAATACCCATAGCAGGGGCTGGGCTCCAGGGTCTGAATGGGGGTCGGAGGCTATTCACCAGTGACCCTGGCCTGCTCCAGTTCAAACGAATGTTTAAGGGAGAACCAGTGTTGACTTGTGGGCCTTTCTCCATCAATTAGGCTGAAGAGTCAGGGGCATTCAGGAAGGTGAACCAGCATGGTTTGCCTTTGACTAAAAGTTCCTTCGGATGTGATCAACCATGAAGGTCCTGGTTACTGGTGGGAGCTGGTCACCCAACAGGAGGGATGTGGAGTTTTATGTTAGAAAGCTGGAGTGCTGGCACTAAGAGAAAGCTTGAGAGAAACCCTTGAATGTAGGAATTTCCAGTCTTCTAAGATTCTGAGTTAATCGCCCTCAAAGTGGTTCCCCCCATTGTGAGGGTGGTTCTGTTCCCTAGGAGCGGTTTCCCAGTCCATTGTTCTCTACTGTTCCCTAGTCACCACTGTTCTCTTTTGCCATCATCTGGTTCTGCTCCATCCCACAGCTGCTGGACTCGGCAGGAGGGGGCACAGTGCTCCCGAGGTCAGGGTCCGGGCCTTGCTCCATGGGGACACTCTTAGCTTCATTCATCTTCCTGTCAGTGTCCCTGACTCTGCAGTATCAGCAAGAAGACAAAGGGGTCAGACTTAGACCTCCAGAGTCCGGGCTCCTTATACAGTGCATCAGGAAAAACAAAAATGAAGAAAAAAGCCAAAAGCAACCCCACCTTTTTTCCACTATTGGAGATAAAGCAGAAGACACAGACACCCGTCAGGCTCCAAGCTTGAGGGCATCCCAGGGTCTCAGGGTCTCCACATCTATGGCCTTATTGACACTGTGATACAAACATGGTTATGGTACTTTCCTACTCACTGGCCCTGGTGGTCGAATTTCAGGCCACATGACCGAGCTCCCCTGCCCAATTGGGTCTGGACCTGAGGTGGGCACCTGACTCAAGGTGGCCAAAGAAATGGCTAGTTATAGGCTGGGACTTGCTCCCTGGATAGAAAAGAACACGTAGGCCCATTGGCTTCCTGTTTGCGTGCTGAGGGGCCACATTGGAGGTTGGGGGATGCTGATGAAGCTTCTGTGACATGTGCAAATCAAAGTTATGCTTGGTCAGCAGACTGAGGGTGGCACCTGTCCCAGAGCGAAGCAGAAGTGCCCCGAGGGAATAGAGTGAGTGGTCCCTGACTGTGGCCTCCGTTCCGAAGCAGTCCTGGTGTCCTGGTCATCTTGGATTTGCATGAAATCATCCTCATGGCTGCACTTGTATATTCACTCTCTCTCCTGAGAGGGCTGGGTATGTCACTATCCTTGGAAACCCAAGAGACCAAATGAAAATCACCTGTTCATATGGTTTTCAATATTGAAGGCATGGGGCATTGTTTGAGCTTAGGGAGAAAAAAAAATCCCAAGGAATTTCAGATAAGGGAGCAGCATAGAAAAGAATGAACTGGGAATCTGAAAGCATCAGGGGAATCCTCTTGCAAAGCTGTAACTGGAGATCATCACAGTGAAATCAATCAATGGTGATTGAAAACCAGCTCCGATCGTCAGTAATTAGATCGTTTAATAGCCAAGCTTAGACACATTAATGCCGACTCAAATCCCCTCTCCAGAAGCCTTTTTCACGACGTATGACAGTGGCCATATTGAGTGCGCCTGGAATCAGACCTCATCACAAATATTAATTATGAACATGCATTTGTAAGGTCAATGGTTTTACTTTAATAGGAATTTGGGGCCTATGAATGCAAGTCCGAAATGTCTTAGACTCGTTTGAGATTCCAAATCAAAGAACAGGAGTACAGGCAAGCAATTACAGTTTATTCTGCTTGGCACCAGGTCCAGCGTGAGATCAGCGAGTACCTTGGCATGAGTTCAGAGCTCAATTTTATTATCTTGTAGCTGCCTGTAATCACAGATGAGGCATCAAAGGCCAGCTGTCCCCCATGAACCTTGACAGTCTATATAAACTAATTACTTTTTTATGAGCCATCCTTTCAGAGGTTTGGAGAGAGGGCCTATTAAGCCAAGTTCAGGGTAATCCACAAACTTTAAAAATTATTATTATTTATCGAAGTTCCAGCTGAGTGTCATGGTCAATGACATCCCTTGCAATGGTTGACTTGGGCGGTCATGGACTTCATTAAAATATAATATTTTTGGGGAAGGTGAATCCCAGTGTGGCCTGAGTGTTTTCTGCATATTAATGATACTAATAGCAAATTTTCAAGGGCAAGGAAGCAAAAAAAAAAGTCATTTGGAAAGTGAGGGCACATTAGCAAAAGCCCCTCTCTTGGCTCGCCAGGCTGTGGACTTCGGGGGTAGAAATTTTGCACTGTTTTGCCCGTAAGTCTAATGCACGAGCCCTTTTTTGTATATGTCTCTTAGAATCAGTCCTAAGGAGGTGAAATGACAAATATAACGTTCGCCATCTCGCCACCTGGGCCACCCAGTGGACCATCCCTCCTGGCATTGTTCCCTGTCGCCTTTGGTGTGGGCCCTGGGCTGTCCACTCTGCCTCACAGCCGTCTCCACTCCAGCCTCCCATGTGGTGGGCTGGCCCTACCATCTGAGGTGTATTTCTATGTCAACCTCTGCCACTAGGCGCTCCATCCCTGCCTGCCTCCGGGTGCTCCTTACTCTGATGCTGTCCTCAGTGGTCCACCCAGATGCTGACGGCCCCTGGGTCAGCCCAGGCGGGAGGGCACTGACCCGCGCTGACCCCCTTCATCGTTTCTCTGCCAGCCCAGGAGGAAATGGCCTTCCTCTCTTCTGGCCCACACTGGCTCAGGGATGCCCACAGAAACGCTGTCTGGACGGCTGGTACAGCTCTCTGTCTTACCACAAAGTCCTCCCTTTCCGGAGATGGGTGGGTACTCCCAAGCTCTAGGTATGCAGGATGGGTTTACATGTCGGCCCCAGCTGTACCTAACCTCCCGCTCAAGTCTCTGCCGCTGACTCTGCCATCTGAGTTGTTTCTCATTTGTAGAGTTTCAGTTTTCTCTCACAAGCTCAGATACCCCTGCCTGCTACCTCATTTCCACGGGGCTCCTCTACCCACCCCGACGCTCATGCCCATATCCAGTCCATCAGACATGCCTGAACTCCATTTATAACGGGGGTCCTGAGCCCAACGCAACCCAGTGTGTGCGGCCAGATAGCAGGCGAGTGGTGAGAGGGGCCATGTCATTCCATGTGCCCCACATCAGAGTCCTACCCCCACCCCCACAGGGCTCCCACGCTGACAAGTGGAATAGGCTCCTCAGTAATTGGACTGAGGAGGAAGCAGCTGCTACTCAGTGCTGGCTAATTCCTTTTAAGAAGGTTGATATTTTAAAATTTAATTATTTTGAGGTAAAGGTAAGATATAACACAGAGAGGCTGGCGCCATTTTGGGGCTCAGCCCATCTGGTATCCAGACGACTTAATAAATTTATAATCCCTTACCAAAAAAAGGAAAGGAAAAGGAATAACATAGAGAGATCCTGTGTACTGCTTACCCAGTTTCCCAGTGATAACATCATGGAAAGCTATAGTACAATGTTACAACCAGGATATTGACATTGGTAATCAAGATACAAAACATTTCCGTAACCATAGGATATTTCCTGTAAACCTTTTATAGGGCACGACTTTCTCCCCACCCACTACCTCCTTTATTTTTATTTTTTTAAATATTTCTTATTGATTTCAGAGAGGAAGGAAGAGGGAGAGAGAGATAGAAACGTCAATGATGAGAGAGAACCATTGATTGGCTGCCTCCTGCATGCCCCCTACCGGGGATCGAGGCCGCAACCCTTGCATATGGACTTGATGGGAATCAAACCCGTCGGGACTCTTCAGTCCGTAGGGCGATGCTCTATCCACTGAGCCAAACCAGCCAGGGCCACTACCTCCTTTAAAAAAATTAATTGAGGTATAGTTGACATAACATCATGTTAGTTGCAGGTGTATAGCATAATGATTTCATACTTGCAAATATTGCAAAATGATCACCACATTAAGCCCAGTTAATATTCATCACCGTATATGCTTAATTTTTTTCTTGTGATGAGAACTTTGAATAGAACTTTTAAGATCCACTCTCATAGCTACTTTTAAACATGCAATACCATATTATTAACTATAATCACCATGCTGTGCATAGTGTTCCCATGACTTACTCATTTTATAACTGGGCGTTTGTGCCTTTTGACTTTATTCACCTACTTCACCCACCCTCTACCTCAGACAACCACCAGTCTGTTCTCTCTATCCAGGAGCTTGGTTTTGTTTTATCTATTTTATTTTTTAGATTCCATGTATAAGTGAGATGATCATATGGAATTTATCTTTTTCTGTCTGACTTATTTCACTTACCATAATGCCCTCAAGCTCCATACATGCTATCACAAATGGTGAGGTTTCATTCTTTTTTGTGGCTGAATAATATTCCATTATATGTATGTACCACATCTTCTTTACCCGTTTATCCACTGATGGACATCAGTTGATCCCACTTCCTTCTTAACTCCTGGCAACCACTAACCTGTTACCATTTTAATAATTTTGTCATTTCAAGCTATGTTATATAAATGGAATCAAATGGTAGACATTGGTGCTTTTTTTTTTTTTCCCACTGAGAGTCATTGCCTGTATCAATCCATAGTCTGTTCTTTTTGTTCCTGCGTAATATTCCATGGTTTAAATGTACCACAGTTTCTTTTTCTTAATGTTATTTTCTATTTATTTTGGAGAGAGAAGAAGGAAAGGGAAAGGAAGAAACGTCAATGGGAGAGTAGGGGATCAAGCCCACAAGCCAGGCATGTGCCCTGACCAAGGCAATCTTTCGATGCACAGGATGATGCTCAGCCAACTGGGCCACAAGGGCCAGGGCTGTACCACAGTTTCTTTAGCCACTCATCCACTGCAGGGTACCTGGGTTGTTTCCAGTTTTTGGTTGTTATGAATAAAGCTGCTATAAACATTTGTACACAAGTTTTTGTGTGCACTTAATCTTCAGTTCTCTGGGATAAATGTCAAGGAGTACAAATGCTGAATGGTATGGCAGTTGCATGCTTAGTTTTTTAAATAAACTGCTAAGCTGTTTGCCATAGTGACTGTACCATTTTCCTTTCCCACCAGCAATGTATGAGAGATCCAGTTTCTTTGCAACCTCACTGGCATTTGATGAGTTACTATTTTTTATTATAGTCATTCAGATAGATATGAAGTGTTATCTCATTATGGGTTTAATTTGCATTTTTCTAATGGCTAATGATGTTTTCATGTGCTTATTTGCCATGTGTATATCCTCTTGCATGAATTGCCTTTTATGTCTTTTGTCCATTGTCTAATTGGGTTGTTTATGGGGTTTATTGTTGAGTTTTGAGAGGTCTACACATATTCTAAATACTAGTCCTTTGTCAGATATCTTGTTTATAAATATTTTCTCCCATTAATTAGTTTGTCTTTTCATCCTTTTACTAGGGTTTTTCTCAGAGCAAAAGTTTTAAATTTTGATGAAGTCCAATTATCTTTCTGTGGATTGTGTTATATTTTAGTGCATAATCCATTTTTAGTTAATTTTTGTAAAAGATGAGACACTTGGGTTGAGAGTGGGGTGTGTGTGTGTGTGTGTGTGTGTGTGTGTGTTTTGTTTTTGCCAATGGAGGTTTAATTGCTTCCACACCATTTATTAAGAAGTTATCTTTCCTTCCTTGAATTGCTCTTGCACCTTATCTAAAAGCAGTTGGGCCTGGTTGTATGGATCCATATTTGGGTTCTCTTTTCTGTTCCATCAATCTATATTTCTACTATCCCATCAAAACTACACAGTCATGTTTACTGTAGGTATATAATAAGTCTTAAAATTGGGTAAATGAATTATTCTTATTTTTTTCAAGATTGTCTGAACTACTCTAGTTTTGTTAATTTTCCATATAAATTTTAGAATAATTTTGTCTATATCTACAAAAAATCCTGCTGATATTTTTATAGGAATTGAGTTAAATTTGTTCATCAATTTGGGGATAATTGACATCTTTAGTGGAGTCTTCCAATCCATAAATGGCTTATATCTCCATTTATTTCAATTTTCTTTGATTTCCCAAATTAGTTTTGTGGAGTTTTTACCATATAAATCCTGCACAAGTTTTGTTAGACTTATACACAAATAGTTTTTCTTTTAGTTACTGTAAATGATGCTGTATTTTTAATTTTGTTGTTCATTATATTTACCCACATTTTTGCTTGTGTTCTTTCCTGATGTTCCAAGGTTTCTTCTTTTACACTTTTTTTTCTGTTTCAAAATTTTTCTTTAGTCATTTTTTTCAAAATAGCTATTCTGGTGACAAATTCTCTTGCTTTTCCTTTATCTGAGAATGTCTTGATTTCCCCTTCATTCCTAAAGTAGATTTTTTTTCTGGATATAGGATTCTGAGTTGCCAATTATTTTTTTTTCAGTGCTTGAAAAATATTGTGCCCTTTCCTTTGGCTTCCTTGATTTTCCTGTTAGAAATCCACTGTCATTCTGGTTGCTTTCAATATGTTTCTGTGTTTTTCATTTTTAGAAGTTTAACGGTGGTATAAACCTTGCTATGGACTTTTTAAAATTTATCCTGTTTGATATTCACTTGACTTCTAGACTCTTTAGGTTTGGGTCTCTTGTCAAATAATGGGGACTTTTCAGTCATTATTTCTTTGAGTATTTTTTCAGCACTGCTCTCTTTTTTTTTTTTCCTCCTTCCAGGACTCCAATGACATGAATGTTAGGTCTTTTCTTATAGTGCCACAGATCCCTGAAGTTCTGTTATTTTGTTTGTTTTTAATCTATTTTCCCTCTCTGGTTCAGATTGGGCATTTCTGTTTGTTTGTTTTTTTCTCTTCTAGCTCATGGATTCTTTCCTCCATTCTGCTGAATAGTCCATCCACTGAGCCTTTTACTTAAGTTGTTTTTCAGCTCTGAAATTTCCTTTTGTTGTTTTTACCTTTTGTTTCTTTACTGGGATTTTTTTCTAATTCCTTGCTTATGCTTTCTATTTTTTTTTTTGTTGTTGGGGGTACTCATACATGCTCGTAATGGACAATTCAAGCACTTTTTATCATAACTATTTGGCTTTTCTGACATTGCTTCATCAAGGCAATGGTTAGGCACCACCTCCTTACTGCCAACTGGAGGTGAAACTCCAGGTTTTCTACTGGCTTCCATTGATACCCGAGGGGCCCCTCCTGTTATTGCTAGGGGGGAGATGGCCTTGTTATAACTGGGCAATGGTGAGCATCCTGACTTTCTACTAAGTTTATTCTGACACCTGCCGTGAGCAGGGCAGAGAGTTCCTCATTACTGCCAGGTGAGGGTGGACACATAGGCTCCCCATGTGGTCTCCACTGACCCTGTGAGAGGGGTCCTCATTTCTGGCCATTGGGGATGAAAATCTCAGCTCCCCACTTGATCTTCTGTAACATCACCTCAGCTATGGGTTTGGAGTACCTTATTAGATAGCCTTATGAAGGTGTAGGTCGAGGCTCCCTACTGAGCCTTTTTTGGCATATACAGGCGTGAGGTCGTGTTTATTTGAGTAGAGTGGCTGTTGCCTGAAAGTTATCTGTCTTCTTCTGCTACACCTTTTCTTTGGTTAGAGAGAGCAACCTTTTCTTTGGAGCTTTTTTGGTTTTGTCTCAACCTGTTGGCATTTATGAGTTGTTGTCTTCTTCAGCTCCAAGTTTAGAATATATGAAGCAAACACACACACACACACACACACACACACACACACACACACACAGAGGAAACTCACCACCATGCTGTTTCTCGGGTCCCTAGCTCCCTTACCAGTTTACCTTCTTTCCAACTTTAAGTCTTTTTATGTTTGTCTTATATATCCTGCCCAGGATTTTTAGTTGTACTTAGTGGGAAGAACAAGTAAAAGTTTAAGTTTTTATTTGTAAATGTAAGTCCAAAGCTGCTAGGTCTTGTCATTTTCAAAAGAAGCCAGCAATCCAGAATTGTGTGTGAAATTTCCATTTTTAAAAAAAAAGTAATTAATTTTATCTATAAAGTGCTGTGTAAGACAGACAATCCATAGATTAAAATAACTGCTGGTTGAATTTGGCCCCAGCTCACTAGTTTGTGACCTCTCGTTTAAGCTATCCAGGCAATGAGGGATGAAGATTTGCCCTACCCCACATTTGTTTATTCATTATTTCATGAGACATTATTGAGCGTCTACTGGTGTGAAGTACAGTGGTGAATGAGACAGACAAGGGCTTCTCACGATGGAGCTTTCACAAATACGCCCTTCCGTAGTGGGCCTCATGATGGAGAAGTTTTCAGAAGCATTTGCAACTCTATGGGCAGCTCCGTAGGTAAACCATCTTTCTGATGGTTAGTCCCAGCAGATTTCCTCCAGAATCTGAAGTCATCTTTCTTGTTGTCTAAGAAGAATGCCTGGGGGAAGCTCTGTTAGCTCTGATGATGCTAGAAGAGAGAATAGGTTCCTCCTAGCTTCATCTGAGCACCCTGACCTGGCATCTGGCCATTGTCTAGGATAGCAGAGATTTTCCCAAACCTCATGGTGAGGGAAAGCAGGGGTAAAAATACAGAGTCCCAGTAATGAAAGCCGAGGAAATCGGAGGAAATCTGGATGTAGGGTTTGCACGTGAGTTACCATTGCTTGGACAGATCCTGGAGATGGGAGTGAAGGTCACGGGCAGCTGTCTCAGCATGGGCTTGCCTGGTCAAACCAGGGGTTGGAATGGAATGGGTAACACTTGGCATTTTCAGGGGAAAAGGAGACAGGGATAGACCCAAGAAGTCACCAACACAAATTCCTTTGAGTCTTTTTGGGCATTAAGATGGGTATGAAAAGATCAGTCCTAGCTCTGAAGATGCATATGGTGTCTTCACGTCCCTGGAATCCCAACCAGCCTGGACCCCCATAGAGGGGTGTACATAGAGAGAGACAGCCTGAACGCAAGGGCTGTTCCCCCTCGTGTATTGTACAGTATTGGGTTTCTGCACACGGATTTCACGGTAAATCCAAAGTTTGAAAACCCCAGAATTGAACTTTCTGTTTACACTCATATTGGAACATTATCTGTGATCACAACAGCAGCATGACTATTTTGTTATGAAAAAATGACTTCTCTCCTTTTACTCTCAGGCCTTTCCCATCTCAAAACCTTGAAATCTTCAGAGGTCTTTGGCAATTCCACATTTTTATGAGTTTGGCTATAAAAGAAGTTGACTTACTCAGCTAGGAACAGGATGATAAATACTAATTGAATTTTACTTTGCAGAATCCTGCAGCTGGAGATAAGGAAGCTTAGAGACATGACAAAAACAAACAAATAGCACGCAGTTTGTTTTCCTGCACAGCAAATACAATCCTGCCTTTCCTCCAAAGTGAGAAGGCCTCTGTCTCAGTTCATGGCTGCCCAGGTAGCTGTCCCAGCTATGAAATGACTGTTCGGTGGCATTTACAGCAAATTGCAGCGAGGTGAACGAGCTTGCTGGAAACAGACTGGTGTCAGACTATCGCATGTCATAAAAATAATGGCTGCTGCCAGCCTACTGTGTGCCTGGGACTTTACTCAGGGACTTACCAGTAACATGCATAACTTCATTTACTTTCACTGGTTACATGGGCTTGAAAGTTGACACTATTTTTACTTTACAGGCAAGGAAACTCAGACTCAGAAAGCTAAGGGACTTGCTGGGATCACACGCCAGGTAAATGTTAGAGCCAGAATTTCACATAGACCAGCATCAAGCATTCAGATAATTGGTTCTCAACTGGGGGTGACTTTTCCCCTTCAGAAGAAACTCAACAAGGTTGAGAGACATTTTTTGGTTTTCTTAATAGAATAGAAGGTTACTATGGCATCTAGTGGCTAGAGACCTGGGATACTGTGAAACATCCTACCATAGAATACTGTGGGATACTGTGAAACATCCTGGGCGAGAGACCTAGTGGCTAGAGACCTGGGATACTGTGAAACATCCTACCATGTCAGCTTCCCACACCAAAGAATTATCTGTCCCAAAATGTCAATAGTGTTGAGATTGAGAAGCCCTGGTCTAGAAGGTAGGGGGGCCTCAGTTTTAGTTTCTATTCTGTACTAGCTGAGAATGTCACCTTGGGAAAATTACTTTCTCTCTTGGAGCTGTTTTCTCATGTGTAAGTCAAGGGGCTAGAGTATTAGACTGGATTATCTCTAAGGCATTTCCACCTTTAATACCCTGTGGGTCCTGGGAAACTTCAGAATTGCATCTGTGGGTGTTGAAGTGGTCTCAGAAGTGCCTGTGGATTGTACTGAAGCTTTCAGCAAAAGTATGGAGAGTTTTGGAAGGCATCAATACATTATAGAATAAGGATACACGTGGGCACTTTATGCATTCTGCAATAGAAAGAATGTCTTTCCGTTATATTGTATCTGTGCTCTCTGGTCTTAGTTGATGGTCTTACTAACTTTTGACTTCTTACCATAATTAAGTTGCCCATTCTGAGCCAGCCAGCAGTTGTGTCTCCATGGGCTGGACCAGCTGCGTATTTCATAGTGTTTTGCTACCTATGGGGAAGGCAGACCAGTGAACAGTGGGGCTAAGATACTTGTGTTTGTATATGGACTCACAGGTTCTGGTAATCAGAACAGCTGAAACCTCATCATAGAGAGACCACATAAGCCTTACCATGGTTTCATTCTGCTGGGTTGGCCCTGTCAACCAGGGGGTCTGAGGAAACAATTACTCAAAGGCCAAAAATAACTCCTTTGCTGATAAATCACACACACGTACGCACGCACACACACACACAAGCACACACATAACCCCACAAGCATATAGATTAACCCACACGTTGTCAATAGATTAAACCTTTCAACCATTTCATTTATGTTTGTTTTATGAGAATTTAACTTCATCTAGTGTTGTTTTTTTTTAAAAGGGGGCTCATTTATTGTCAGTGTTCCAAATGTACAAAATAATTAGAAAATAACCCCCACCTCAATTTCCACCACACTCACAACACAAATATTCCTCACTCTTCCCATCCTCCCCCACCACAAACCACAAACATAAACCGGTCCTGGTATTTCAGACCTTTGGTGCATTGAAGATTCATTGATAATGTTTTTGCGAAGATTCATGGAAGAAAAGCAGGCAGGAATTTGCTTGAATTTTAGAGAGGGGGGCATTTGAGAATTGGTAAATTCAATTGTCTACTTTCTATAAGCCATGGAATAGAATGTAGGTGTGGACATGATTCAGTTCCTGCTCTAAAGGCCTGGCAACCTCTCACTGAGGAGGCATTTAGAGCTGGGTTGGAGGTAGATGGCACTGCAGTAACCTTAGATGCTCTGAGGCTGGGCCAGAGTCACAAGGCTAGGTGAGCTTTTTGCAGGCTGAATAGACTTCTGGATCATCAGGACTGAGCAGAGCTCAGACACACAGAGGCCTCAGAGAACAGTGCCAGGCCCACAGTTCTGTCTCATAATTGTACTTATGGTGCACGGAAAGTGTTATTATGTGCCCGGGCTGGGAGCTCTGTGTAGGCAGGAACTCTGACTTGTTCTTCTCAATATCCCCTGCATCTGGCCTTGGGAGACCCTGAGGAAAGAATGAATCCATGCACAACTGAGTGGCACCACCAAGTGCCCTGTATTCCAAGGACTGGAAAATCCCCTGGCAAGGAACTCGAAACATGAGGCAGAGGGATGTAGGGGAGATGTGTGAGGGCAAAGTCAGAGCGCCTTTTCCTGGTGAGAAGGGTCAGCTTTTCATATGTCTGAAGGCCTGTATGAGTTTCCACTTGCTGCATAACCAAGTGCTACACGTTTAATGACTTAATAGGCATTTATAATCTCACAGTTGATGTGGGTATAAGTCAGGAGACTGGGTGCAGAGTGGCTGGGTCCTCTGCTCATGGTCTCACCCAGGCCTGAATCCACTGTGTCTGTGGGGCAGCGTCCACATCTGGAGGCAAGGTCCTCTTCCAGCTGTTGGTGGGATTCGGCTGCTTGTGGCTGTAGGACTGAAGTCCCCGCTTCCTTGCTGGCTGCGAGCCAGAGGATGTGCTCAGCTCCTAAAAGCTCTCGTAAAGAAAATAGCATGTAGTATGTGAAGGGCACGTCACATAGATTATTTCATTTAGCCCTCTAAACAGGGGTCAGCAAACTTTTTCTTAAAGCATCCGATAGTGAATATTTTATGCTTTGTAGGTTAAGAGGGAACCACAAGGCTATTAGTAGGTACTTAATATAACCACTTAAAATGTAACCCTTCGCAGATTTCATAGAAATCACTCAGTCTGCAGGCTGTAAAAAACACGCTGACTGAATTTAGCTGTTTTCTGCCTCCCTGCTGGAACAACCCCATTACTGAAGTTAATACTACTCCCACCTTAAAGATGAATATAGGAGGCACAGGGGCTTTAGGTTATTTGCTTCTAATGACCTGGAATAACCTTGGTTTATTGGCGTGACTCTCAGCGCCCAAGTCAGTCTGATGCTAATTCCCAGGTCTGATTCCTCAAGGCCTGACCAGAATGGACATCTGCTCATCTCCCACCTAGGTGCTAATCCCTCCCCCTCCCTCAAGCCCCCACAAGGGCGACAGGGCCAGCAGGTGGAAAAACACAGTCTACCACACGCAAGTTGTGTGGCCTCAGGCAGTCTGCAGCCTCAGTTTCCTCATCCCTGCAGTTGGTGGAGCATTACCTCAGACTTGTTCTGGCCCCTTGGCCACTGGCCAGTGGGGGAGGTGGTGGTGATGAGAGCTCTCCTTGGGAGGAAGTGAGAGAAAGGCTTTGTGGATGTCCAGGCGTACCCTGTCAGAGTGACCCTTTTAGCTCATCATCCATTTCCATGCCTGAACATCAGAATCACTGAAGTAGCTGTCTAAATAACACATTTGTGGGCTTCACCCCTAGAATCCAATTCATTAAGTCTGGAGTAGACCCGGGAAAGAAATTGTTTTGAGATTTTCTAGGCAGTTCTGATGCAGAGCCAGATTCGGAAGCCACTAAGTAGATCTGTGTTTCCGGGTAGCTGGACTGCTTTTCTAACTGGAGTCACCCAGGCCACTGCCCAGGTAGTTCTTGTCACCAGGTATGGTTGGGACACACTGGACATCGTTTCTCTCAGTCTTCTTCCACCTCAGAGTGCACACACTGGCATGCAGCTGACCTCAGAGATTGGGTCGGTGGCCCGGGGGTGAGTTTGGGATAGCTAGGCGAGGAAGAAGCACCACAGGCGACTCTGATGCTTTCTAAAGTCTGGGGCCCACTTGGATGAACAAGCTAAATGAGTGCACCTGGCCATCACCTGGACTCAATAGAGTTCACTCCTAGCAACCATTTCATTAGACTTTAATGACATTTAATCCAAATCGGACAGTGGGTGTTAGAAACTGCAAAGGTCTTTTAGATCTGGTGGCACTGAACCCAAACACTTTGCACAAATAGAGGGCAGATTCCTGCTGGGGTGCATTATTTATGTTAGGATTGGAGCAGCTGGTGGCTGGTTCCGGGTGTTTCCTAGGAGACCTTTGGTGCAGGCACAAAGGCAGGTCAGCCCAGAGGAGTCTGTATTCTGCATGTAGCTTCATGCTTCTTCCCCTGGGAGCTTCATTCTAGGCAGAAGCTGTATCAATCAGTCTCAACTTTGTCTTGGTCAAGGTCATCCTAAAAGCCAAGATTTATTTGCTCCTTCAAAAGGACTTGGTTGTTATATGGTGCAGTGGTTTGTACACATTTTAAAAATCACAGTCCCTGTGAGATCTAATGAAAGATACAGAACTTAGTGCCCTGACAAGGGCTTGGAGAATTTCACGGAAGTTTTAAAGAATTCACGAACCCCTAAAATACTCCATCCTGAATGGTAATGACCTCCAAACATAGCAGAAAGTCTTAGGAGGGGAAGATAGAGGGCTAGTGCTTAAAATAGAGTTAGTTTGCCTAGCCTGTGTGGCTCAGTGGTTGAGCATCAACCTATGAACCAGGAGGTCACGGTTCGATTCCCAGTCAGGGCCCATGCCCAGGTTGTGGGCTCAATCCCCAGTAGGGGGCATGTAGGAGGCAGCTGATCAATGACTTTCTCTCATCATTGATGTTTCTATCTCTCTCTCCCTTCCTCTCTGAAACCAATAAAAAAAACTATTTAAAAAATAAAATAGAGTTAGCTTGCTTGTCAGTGGTCAACAAACCATACCAAATTTTCAATTTATGTCTAAATCTGGGAAATGGGAGTGCTAATACCATGTTCCTTATATCTAAAGTTGTGAAAACAGCAAAATATATCATGGATGTGAAAGTATCTGGAAGCATTAGGAAGGTTATTTTGACATGCAAAATCCTGCTATTAGGTTTTTTAGAAAAAGTATTTCTTGTTCTAAGGTGTGAGAATTTTCTCTCAATCTCATTAAGTTATTGTGTATATATAATAAAAAGCTTAAAAGAGCATCAAAAACAACATTTCTCAGTGATCAAGTTGAATTTAGTAAATACAGGGGTGGGCAAAAGTAGATTTACAGTTTTTACAGTTGTTCATCTTGGAAAATAATATAAAAATAAACTCTGTGTACTGACAGCTGTAAACCCACCTTTTACCCACCTCTGTATTATTGAGTCCCTCACTGGTGTCTCCTCTAGGATGCCTCCCCTCCCTGCCTCTTCTTCTCAGTACCTTACTTCTTTTGGCCTTGGAGGGATTTACTCAGAGGAGGAAGCAGACATGAGAGACACGCATACGACCACCTGCCATGTAAACACTGGTGTGGTCCAGGGGCAGTTGGGGACATCAGAGGAGGCGGCAGTGTGGGGATAATTCTTGAAGTGGCAATGGGAAGATGCTGGAGCCCAGGGGCTTCATTCAAAGGAGAAGGAAAGCCAGGAGCAGAGACACAGGGCGGAAAGCTGTGGCCATGTCAAGGTAGCATCCTTCTGCCCCTATGCCTAGTGCACAGGCCTTGTGTGTGTGGGGGGGCAAGTGAGAGCCACAGTGAGCAGGGAGCAATGGGACAAAACGTGGAGTGAGTTCTCTGCTAGCCTGCGAGCTTGTCCCAAGACCGGGGCCAGAAAGGCTTTTGCGTGACAGCCCCGAACAGAAGCCTGGGAAATCCATGTGGCATATCTTGGCTATTTTGAAAATGAACAGTGAATACTCTACTCCGTAACTTTTGGTAATGCAAAATACAAGTTATTTATTTAAACGACATTTATTGAGTTCTTAATACAGGCCAACCTCTGGTTTTGTTTTTTTCTGGCCAGGGAAAGGCTGGAGGTCAGAGAGGTAATGGGGTGAAGCAGATCAAGCAGGGCTTGTGGACCACGGGGAGGGCTTTGGCTTTTCCTTTGAGTGAAACGGGAGCCATTGCAGGGTTTCGAGCACAGTGACATGCTCCGGCAGTCTGAGTGAAACGGGAGCCATTGCAGGGTTTCGAGCACAGTGACATGCTCCGGCAGTCTGATAGGACCTCTGTGGCTCCTGCATGGAGAGCAGATTACAGGAGGGCAGGCCCGCACCGGGAAGGCCAGCGAGGAGGCTACTGCAGGGAGCCAGCAGGGAGTGCTGGTGGCTTCCATCAGGGGCGAGAGGCAGTGGGGTTTTTTGGGTGGGTATGTTTTGTAGGTAGAACTGACAGGATTTCTCGATGCATTCTATTTGAGGTGTGAGAGATACAAAGAAGTCTAAGATGACTCCAAGTTTGGGGGGCCTAAACAATTGGAAGGATGGAGGTGCCATGGCCCAAGTTGGGAAAGGCTGTGGATGTAGTGGGTTTGGGAAGGAGAACTGACATTCACTTTAGAATATTCTATTTCCTGTGTCTTCTAGCATCCACGTGGAGATGTGAGGGTAAGCAACTGGTTACTCAAGTCTAGAGTTTGGGAGAAAGGTCTGACTGGAGAAATAAATCAGGAATTGTTGGTATACAGCTAGTCTTTAAGGTGTGGGATAGTAAGATGTTCAATAGAAGAGACAGAGTGAGCCAAGGAGACTAAGAAGAAATGGTCATTGTGTTAGGAGGAAGCCAAGAGAGCGAAGTATCTGGAAATAAAGTGAGGACAGTGTAGATGGAGCATGTCGAGACAGTAAGATGCTCCCGAATCAGTTCCTCTTTGTCCTGGGCACATAACTGGTCCACATTTCCCACCCTCCTTTGAAGTCCAGTTCACCCATTTGACTGAGTTCTGGTCAGGGAAGTGTGGGTGGAAATAATGCATGCTACCTCCAGGCCTGGCCAATAGAATCTCCTCAACTCTTAGTGGGGGACCCTGTGGTGCCAGCGGATAGTGGAGCCTCTAGATGGGAGGACTGGTCCCCTAGTGACACACACATTGGAATGTGTCACCGTTGAGAAATAAACCTCTATTATTTCAGCCACTGAGATTTGGGGATTGGTTGTTACAGAAATTAGTGTACTCTGACCAAGAGCGAGAGGGATCGCGTTCTACTGATAGGTCAGGGAAGATGAGGACTGATAAAGGGTTATTGCACAAAGCAACCAGAGGCCACTGATGACCTTGAAAAGGATAGAGTCAGGGGAAGGGGGAAAGTCTGATTGGTGCAATGACAAAATGGGAAGAAAGAAATGAGTAACAGTGCGTGCAGACCCTCTCTCTTCTGAGGAGCATGCTTGTAAAGGAGAACTAGTTGGTGGGGAAAGAGGGGTCAAGAAAAGGGTTTGTTTGGTTTTGTTTTATTTTGTTTTGCTTTAAGATGGAGAAGGAAGCACACACTTGTGTGTGGAAAATATCAGCTCTTTTCCTGAGACCGTAGTGCAATTTGGCTCATGGCCCTTGCCTCGCCTGCACTCACCTGGGATAGTTATTTGTTTCCACCTGAATAGCAACTGATATCATTTTGAAAGGCCTCCCGGTGCCTGATTGATTTGTTAGGGAGCCTGACAGCCTTAATGGACTTTTCTGACAAGACAATGGCCTCTCCCAGCAGTGCTTGTCTTGGAGAGGTTCCAGGGATGGTAATGAACAGCATTAGGCTCTGAGGCCTGAGAGGAAGAGGAGGAAGAGGGAAATACCGCAAAGGTTTTACTTAACAGAATGGAGGCCTGGGGAGAAAATAAGCTCCAAGGCTCTGTTTAATCGGCAGATGCTGGAGGGGAGCACAGAGAAGTGAGAGAAATGTGTCTCTTCAGGGTCTTGGTTAGGAGAGGGGAGCTAGGACCATTTCCTTTTGTAATTAATTAATCTCCATCGCTCTCCTCTTTCCTTCTGCTCCCCACTTTCTAAAGGAAAAAACTGCCTTTTGGGGTGCAGTGTGGCCTGTTAGAAAGGCTGGACTTAAAATTCCTGCTTCCTCACATTCTGCCTGGGTGATCTTGACTAAGTCTCTTAATTTTTCAAGTCTCCAATCCCCCCTTTTGAAATATAGAAATCATGATATTTGAAATAGCTTATGCATGTGGCATGTGTTCACACGTAGTGCGGTGGTTATTTGGGACCACCCATGAAGATGTGGTGGGCTGGAGAAGCCAGACCTCATGGGTTATCATCCGGTTCTTCGTCTCCAACCTTGCACAAGTCACTTAACCTTCCCTGTGCCTCCCCCTCCTTGTCCATAAACTGAAGGCAATCACAATGCCTGCCTCACGGATTTGAGGGGAGTATGACTGAATGAAGACGTGTAAAACACTTCAGTTGTGGTGTCTGGTATGCCATGACTTCTTGGTGAATTTACTATTAGAATCATTCGCATGTGTGCCTGTCGTTTTGTGTTAATTTGAGAAAAGGCACATTCCTTGGTTGGTTGGTTGGTTGGTTGGCTGATATAATGTGGAGCCTGGTCAGAACTTGGGGTTGGGGTGAGGGATTTGCAACCAAGGATAATAGGATGATGCTCAGCCTATCGTCCAGGTGTACCCAAATGTCATCCAAGGGGAGCCAGGTGTGCTGAGGGGCAGCATGACCACCCGGAGGTTCTTGCCGTTGCCTAGGGTCTTATTGCCCTTGGTGCTGCCCCACGGGCAGCTAGACTGCAATGGTGCTGTGATTAGTCAGGCCCGCCTGTCCCCCGTTCTGGCTCTCTGAGGCAATTGGGAAGGCACTGGCAATTCCTATCGACAATACATTGGTGCACTATGGCATGAATAACTTCCTAGTGATTCTTCAGGGCCCAAAATATGGTGGGGATTGTGGGAGTCAGAAGGCATGTGAGAAGAGGGCATTTTTTAAAAATAAGATATGGCCTTTGTACCGCCATGGCAAGGTAAACATTATTATATGCATCTTCAAGTTGAGGAAATTAAAAGACAGAGAGGTTATTTAACTTCTCCAAGATCACACAGCAGCCAAAGGAATTAGCTAGGGTCTGAATTCTGATCTCTCCGACACCCAAATACTAGTGTGTGTTTTTTAAATTTCTTTATCATTATACCTATGCATGGTTCAACTTTGTTCAAATGCTTATGGAGCTCAGCTTGAGTCCTCAGTCCTGGAAAGGGGGGATGTCTTCACAGAGGCAGGAGGCATGATGCCGGCTGTGAGTAGTGCTCAGTGTAGTCAAGGAGCCAGAACATGCTCACGAAACACCTGAGCATGTGGTAAATGTTCAGCAATCAAGGTACCCAAACAGTGAAATAGAGTCAGAGAAAGGCAATTCTAGGTACTTCCTGGGTCACAGAAGGTGGAATATTAGAGCTATATTAAATGAGGTTGGAGAGCAGATAGGGTCAGGAAAGCCATAGAGGAGGGCTGAGAAGACAAAGGACTGGGTGAAGTTGCTGCTTGTCCTCACCCTACACAGCCAAGTCTGTGCATGTTCCCGATGCAGGTCTCGGTTATTCAATGAGCTCTTCTGTCAGAACACCCCCTACTGGATGCAGGCACAGTGTGTGGGGCTGGAGCCCTAGGACAATATGGTAAGCTTCCTGCCCTAAGGAGTGCCTACTCCCTGGTCAGTGCACACAGCCATGCCTCCTAAAGCTCCAAACAAGTAGTCCCCACCAGTCAGCCCCCAGCTACCATGCGGGATGGGTGGAGCAGCCCCCTCCCCTGGGCATGTCCCTGGCAGCGGGGAGCTCTGTCTTCTGCCCCTGAAGCAAATGCACTAGACTGCACAATGCACAGGAGCAAGGGATTTGATTATAGATATAACCTTGAATCTATTTCTATTAAAAACATCAAAAGGAAATCATTCACAAACTTCAGAACACTGACTTTTATTCATAACAAATTACTGCCTGCAGAAATACTGCTTCTGAGATCCACAGCTATAAACAACTGCAGATGAATCTGTGCATGGGGGCAGGAGGGCATGCTGACTGCTAGTGGAGATTTGAGAAATTTGGGGATTTGAGAGAGGCAGGGAGGGAACCCACAGGAGACCTCTCCTTCTCTGGAGTGGACACCTGGGCTCAGCAGGAGGCAGGGGCATGGAAGGAAGGACATGCTCCCTCAGTCCAGGCGACTCTACAGAGCCCATCCGTTCAGCCTCCCGCCTTGGGACTGAAGCTAAGGCAGAGAGAGGCTACGAATGAGTGGCAGGGCAGGGACAGGCAAAGTGGCCCAGGGAACTGATCAAGGAATTGTGGCCCCAGCCAGCAGGAAGTGAGCTTGAAGTACTTTAGGTGGACTCTAGTTTCCTTTAAAATACGAGGATACCTGACACATGAAAGCCAAACACGACTTATCTTCCAGACCTGAGTTAGCTCCCCAAACCAACTCTCTAGGCTTCTTCTTTTTTTTCAATAAAACATAATACATTTATTTCTGAAAAGCCCCACCTGAAACTAAATTCCTCAAAGCAAAGGACTATGAGGAGTTATGTAAAGTTTAAGAGAAAAACACTGTAATTTTTAAAAAAATTATATTAAACAACAGGCAATACTAACTTCCGAGTTTATCATTAGCTCAGGCACGTGGTATTTAGCACCCTTCTCCGGCACCGCTGGATTCTGAAAATGAATTGCCAACCAAAGCACTGAGTGTGGTTTCAGGTCAACAAACTTTTGTTTCAAGAAAGCGTCCAGGGTCTGGCCTTTTGAAAGTGTCCTCTGTCCAGTAGGCTTCTTCTTTTAAATAAGAAGTGTCTGATAAATGTGCTGCCGGTGGATTCGGAGCAGCCGAGGAGAGCAGCTGAGACCAGGTTTTTAAATCTCCCAGTACAGCCCCTAGACTCTCTGGGGGAGACATTTGTACTTGCTCTGTTAGAAGCTCTGTTTAGGGAGGGTCTGATGGGGTTTCTCTCTGGAGTCTGGAGCGCTAAAGAAGCGCTGTCCGTGGTGCTAGCAGAGCAAGCTCAGAGACCAGTAGACCTGAAATGGCAGATGTGGGATCTATGATGCAGCTGCCTGAGCCAGGAATTCCTAGTCCCTGGAGGGATCAGAGTCTGCGCTGGCCTGAGTGGTAGACTAGGCAGCTGGTATTGGCTTCCTTTTTCTCATGTACACCTTCTTCTTTACCCACTCTGGTGCTCAGTGTGTACCCAGAGCCCTCCAGGGTGAGGGTGGGAGGTTGGGAGATTCCCAGACCATTCTTCAGGCTTTCCTTCGCCTCTCATTTCCTTACCACAACTGAGCCATCATGTGTCCCATTTCCTACTTCTGAGGTGCCTGCACGTTAGCTAATGAGCCAACAAACCGCAAAGAGAAGAGCTTTGAGAGCAGGTCCTCCTTCCCAGGAATATCTGTGCTTTCCAAGGAGTTAGTGCAGTGGTCGGCAAAGTCATTAGTCACCAGAGCCAAATACCAACAGTACAACGATTGAAATTTCTTTTGAGAGCCGAAAACCGACTTTTGGGCATGGGCCACGAAGTTTCAATCGCACTGTACGTGCGCGCCCGCACGTGGTATTTTGTGGAAGAGCCACACTCAAGGGGCCAAAGAGCCGCATGTGGCTCGCGAGCCGCAGTTTGCCAACCACTGAGTTAGTGCAATAGAACATGTTTCATCATCTCCATGTGAACCCCAGCAAGAAACGTCCCTCTAAATGACTATTTGTTTAATTCATCAGAGGCAGGAGTTGGTCCAGCTGATCCACCTTCCCATTCTGGCATTATCTTTTCATGTCTTATTGGCATGATTTCATGCATCAGAGAAAACTTTCTGTGACCTTTATCTCAGACTGCTCTTGGCCTACCCTTTTTGTCTTTCAGTGGGGATAATGATAATCATAGGCAGCGTTATCTTTGGGGAGCTGTTTAAAAAATTAAAGAAGATGACACTTGGGAACATTCTCCACAAATTCAGCAGGTCAAAACACGTGTGAGGACTGACATTGATGGTGGTTTTTAAAATAGCCGAGCACTGTTCTTTGCTTGGTGAAAGTCCTCCTGCGTACACCTCGAGGTGCTTATCTAGTTGTTTTACTGGATATTTTCTTAGGAAATGAGTGGGTGGGTCAGATGAATACTAGTATTCTTGGCACCCAGTGCAGAACTGGCTTGCCAAGAGGAACTAACCAGCAGTGAAAAAGGAACCGCTCCCTCCTTTGTTTTGCCAATTTAGTAAGCAAAATTATGGCCACGTTTTATTTTGCATTTAGATGATTATTAGGGCATGTGGACATTTCTGAAATGGTAATGGGGCTTATGTGTTTTTTGTTTTGTAAGTTTTATATTCATTTGTACTAGAGGTGATTATTGTTTCCCTATTTAAATGCAAAATGTCTATCTCTAACTTTCTTTTTTTAATAGTAAGCCATTGCTTTTTTTTTTTTGCAAGAAATATTACCCTTTTGTGCTTTTAAATTGTGATTATGTTTTTGTTTTTATTTTTTCTTTATTGATTAAGGTATTACATATGTGTCCTTATCCCCTCATTGTCCCCTCCCCCCCGACCCTCCAGCTCATGCCCTCATTCCCCTGGTGTCTGTGTCCATTGGTTATGCTTACTAGTATATGCATGCATACAAGTCCTTTGGTTGATCTCTCCCCCTTACCCCCGCCCTCCCCTACCTTCCCTCTGAGGTTTGACAGTCTGATCGATGCTTCTCTGTCTCTGGATCTGTTTTTGTTCTTCAGTTTATGTTGTTCATTATATTCCACAAACGAGTGAGATCATGTGATATTTATCTTCCTCTGACTGACTTATTTCACTTAGCATAATGATTATGTTGTTTTTGATATAAGTTTTAAATGGTATTAGTCAAATCCATTGGTGTTTTCTTTTGTGATTTTTTTCCATTACTTTTTGTTCTAAGTGAAAAGAAAAATGTTCCTCATTCAAAAACCCAAACAATACCAGTACAGTTTTTTCCAAGGTTATACATGGCTCATTTTAAAATTAACTCTTTAAATTATTTGAAATTTGTTTTGATATAGGATTGGAGGTGAAGCTCTTAGTTTCTTATGTGTAAAGACATTTAATTAATTGTCTTGAAAATAATGTTATTCTTAATTTAGTAAATTTATCTGGTTAAATCTAGGAAAAGGTTTATTTTCACTAATTGTTTTCTCCTTTTTTTATAGATTACAATGAGATTTTTAAATCTTATTGACTAATCTTTTTTTGTTGTTGTTTTGCTTTATTTTAGCCAAGGGGAATTTATAATATCTTTGTTTACTGATTCTGTTCCCAACAAATACAGATAATACAGATAGAATCTCTGCCCTCTATGTGTATTATGTGTTCTGATATTGTTGTTTGTTGCTTCGACATTTTCCTGCCTTCTTAGACATCTTTTCATTTCATTTTTTGCATCACTGATTCATTTGTCAGGGCTCACTTTGCTTTTATGTGCTACCAATGTGAATTTTCATTCTGATGCTACAATTTTGGTTTCTGTTGCAATTCTTTTTGTTTCACTTATCTTTTTTAAGTTAATTCTATTGGGTTTTCACACTATTTGTTTTCTTTTAGTCCAGTTCTGCATGTAAAGACTCTGTAACTTTGAATGGCCTGTGTAACTTCTCTTTACTTCTCAGAGGCTAACTGTGATAATAGATGAATCAATACTCCTAAAATGCTTGTAGCTATACCTGGTTCATAGAAAAGGCTCAATTAGTCTTACATAGTACAATTAATACCCATAACCACTTTCTGGTTATTTCACACTCTGAAAATATACGGTGGATAGAAAATGACAATTCCAAGTTTGAAATGCCCCCAAGTTTCTTCATATCTTTGTCACTATCATAGCATCTTCCTATGAGACCATATATTTTGGAAAAATATATCACTATCATTACATCTACTTCAAATCCATTTCTTGCTCTCAGACTTATGAAACTCAGGGACTCCAACTACCTAGAGAATAAAAAGCCATGATGAATATAATGATGTGCATATTGTGTTGGTTGTCAGCAGGAGTGGGGGTGGAGAGTTTGGGGTGATTCATGGGAAACAGCATTCTGGCTGATCAAACCACTATCCATTTAGTTGAAAAAAGATGGTTCAGTATTTGGGTAGGCATTGGCTTTGCATACCTGAATCAGGGGTATATTGGGAAGTGAATGGACTATATAATTCTTCATGATTTCAAGTCAGCAGGTTTGCTTTTTTTCAGCCACATAGTTTTGGTGACCACTGATGGATCTTTTCATTTCCGTATCATTGGTTGGAAATAGCATTTTCCTCTCAATTCTGACAGTAGGGTAACTGCCTAGCCCAGATTTTGGTGCTTTATGAGTGGTAGTCCTTGCTAGGACTTCTTACATACTTCTGAGGAGTACTGAGGGAGATTGTGTCAGCTGCTGCTAATCAGGGATCCTTCTAGAATGTAGATCCCTATTGAGGTGCAGAGATGCCTGTGTTGCTGTCTGAATCCAGGCTGAGGGCCTGGGCCTGTGGTATTTAGTGACTGAGACAGTAACACGGCCCCTGCACACTCTCTCCTATGGGCTAGAAGCTGGAGAGGGAAGGAGGCATGAGAAGCCAGCAGGATGGAAGGAAGTGAACTCTTAATGAAGGTGCTGGTGGACGGAGGCTTTTCAGTGGTACAGCTTTCCAGTGGTTCTAAATCTTTATGTATTACTTGGAGCCTTAATTAATTGAATTTTCTCTACAAGCATAGATTTCAAGGACTTCTCTAAGCACCCACAGAGCTGCAAATCAGAGACCATTCAGGTGCTCATTTATTCACTTCATTACTCATATTTATTGAGCTCTCTATCATGTACTAAGTGCTGGGCATACAATGGTGAACAAGGCAGAGTCTTCCCTGTGTGTTCTGGAAAACACCTACTCTTCATTGCACACTCACCATGTCACCCCCATTTATTAGGGGCCTTCATGCTTTACTGCTTCTGTGTAATGACTGTAGGAGGATGCTGCCATTGTTCCTATTTCACAAATGAGGACCTGGGGCACAAAGAACCTGCTGGTTGTTCCCGTGGAGGACTAGGATTTGACCCTCTGCTTGACATGAAAGCCCTTTGCTCATGCTTTATAAATCCACCAATTCCCACATCCCACGAATGACCAGAGTATGTTTGCGAGGATGTGACGGTAGAACCGAGATTCAGTGTTCAACTTGATAGAAGCCTAAGTAACTGGAGCATACTGTGTATCTGGGTGCTAAGAAATATCTGGAAATATGACACACTTTTAGGCAGATGTTTGGCCTCCATGAGCCAGTCAACCAACATGCTACATACCCAGCAGGAAAGAGGCCTTCCCACCTGGAGTACAGACTCCAAGCCTGAGAGTAGCTTTCAGTTCTGCTCTTCTTATCCTCAGGGCAATCACATACGAGCTTGAGCGGAGGTCAAAGAGGCTCACGGGAACATCAGGTGCTTCTCTTTGGGTTAGAATATTCATCACAGTGAAGCCACACTGGGTTCTGACCTGTCTTTGCACCATTACCGTGGAAGGGTGCCACTCGCCGGAATGTTTTGTCTTGCTTGTGCAGGTCTCGGTGGGCCCTGTCTCTGCAGTGTGTTTGAGGGAGGAAGGTCTTTATAGAAACATGCAGAATGGACTTACTTACAACTATTGAGGTGGGATTTGGGGACAGAGAGGGAGTTGTAGCAAGTACTTACACAGCCATGAAGCCAAGGATCATAACATTTCTCAGCTTTCAAGGAAGTTTTGAAACTCCAAACTCATAAAGGTCTTCCTCCCTCCTCCTAAGTATTTCATTAACAGTAACCAGAGACTCTGCTCACTACTTCATGTTGAGCATCATTTTTAAGAAAGGTTTTATAGACTTAGGGTTGGATGGGGATGTCTTATTCCTTGGATAGACAGAGCCAGGCTCTTATGGAGGGTCAGCCTGGTGCAACAGAGGAGCTCTGGACTGGCTGTCGGTTGAGTTGGGACCCTGTCCAGCTTTGCCACTCACTCACAGTGTAGCTTTGATAGGTCATTCCCCTCCCCGGCCTCAGTTTCCTCCTCCATAAATTGAGCAATCCAGTCTAGATTATTTTAAAGAAACTTCCAGCTCTTATTATTTAAGATCCATTTTCGAGTGACTTGTTTGCAGGGATGAGCAATCTGTTCTCAGTTACCCATGGCAAATACACAGAAGGAAAGGCCCCAGACCACAAAATATATGTTGGGTGATTTATATATATTCATTTAATACCCACAGTAAAAAGCTTTAGGTATTGTACTAGTTACAGTGGTACAATGAATTTGATTCATAATGCACACTTAACTTACTTGAGGGAAATTCAATATGGATAGTGAGAGAGAAATCTTCACTTACTGCATCTCTATATCTCAGCCCTCACTCTATTTGCCATCCCTCCCTCAGCCTTTCAAACTAGACCTTAACCTCCAGTGAAGCAGGAAAATATGAAAAAAGGAAAAAGAAAAAAATAATAAATGGAAGCTTCTGGGCTTCTAACTGCCTGGCATCTGCATTTCACAATTTAAAGAGGATTTAAGGTTTGTTTGTTTTTTGTCTTATTTCATTATTTTTTAAATCATAGAGAGAAAGGATGGGAGAGAGAGAAATATCAATGTGAGAGAGAAACATCCATTAGTTGCCTTCCATACACGCAACTACTGGTAGTTGAATCTGCAACCTAGGTATGTGCCCTAATGGATAAGTGGACCTGCAACCTTTTGGTGTATAGGACTGCACTCCAACCAACTGAGCCACAGGGCCAGGGCTGTTGTCTTATTTTTGAAGTGCAATTTTAACTCTGCTTGATTTTCAAATCTCAGCATGCCTGCTGACTTTTGACCCTAAATCTACATAGATTTTTCTCTTTATCGTCCATATTAGTTAGCAAGTGAAGAGTCTGATGCCCAGGGATCAGGTAATCTGCCAAACATCAGGGATCTAGTGAGGAGCAGTCTCACCAATGACCAAGCACTTTCTCTGTCCCCGCTTCCCATCAAACACTGAATGCATGGACCTTGCCTTGCTCAGGGGCTGATGGGTGCTTGCTGTGGGCATTCCCCTGAATGAGCAGTCATGTGTACTTGGCTTTCTCATGCATTATGTTAATCATTTTAGCAGGAATTTTCCTTCTGCATTTGGGTTGGCTGGGTCCGGTGTTAAAATGAGTTTGCAGGCCTAGGGGAGCCGATGACTGATGACAGAAAGGCAGTCATCAGTGTCCTGTGCAAGAATGGGAAATCAGTTTAGAGTTAACATTCTTCATTTGCCACAGGTAATCCATAGAGCAATTAATCTCCATACAGATAATTGCAAGTTCATTTGGTTGCACTTCTTTGAAATTAAAATTGTGGTGTATGTAAGTAGGAAGCTTATGTGCTGTGTTCTGAGGACCACCAGGCTCAGAAATCTCCTTTAGCTAGCCTAAAATCCTACCATTAGCCTCTCATGCACTTTAGATTCTTCAGTGACTCCCAGCTGCTTTTAGGCTAAAGTCTAAACTCTCTAACCTGACCCATGAAACCCTATATCATCTATTATCTCTCTATATCTTTAGCTTTGTCTCTCACCATTCCTCCTACCCCCCAGCAGCTATAACAAGCTTACGTCATTTTTCAAGTAGGTCATGCCTCTGTTCACTCTAGACCTTGCCATACATTGTCCCTTATGCCCAGAATACTCATACCCACCGGCCTAAGCCCTCTGGCTCTGGGCAGCCCATGCTGATGCCTCCTGCCTGGGCTGTGCAATCCTCACAGGCCCCCTCATACTCTATTACAATTGCTGGTTCATCTCCCATAAGCTCCTTGTAGGGAAGAACTGTCTGTTTTTCTACCCTGTCCTGTGGGTGAGTATACGTGGGCTCACTCAATGGCTATTGATGAATGAAGGGCACAATCAGCAATCATGATTAAACTTCACATTCCCCAGCTGTGAAATAGCTTCATCGCTATCATTACTTTTTCTTTCATTTTTAATACTATGAGCAATACAGTAATATATTCTTGTTAAAGAAGAAGAAGAAAGAGGAGGAGGAAGAAAAGGGGAAGAAGAAGGAGAGGAGAAAAAGAAAAGAAACACTGCAAATAAGGCTATATTTTTCTTACTATCATTTCCAGTCCCAGGCTCCTCCCTTACAATTAGTGTAATTTTTCTGTCTGTCTGTGTGTATGTGTGTGTATTAATGTATCAACATTTCTGGCAAAGAAAACATACAGTATTACTATATGGAAATGTCTATTTGCAGCTTGCTTTCACACATTTACAACATGTAAATTCAGTCTTGTGTTAGTACCCTTAGTTCTAATTCATTCTTTTTAGAGGCTCTCGAGATTTCAGAACATAGACAGAACAGTTTATTTACTTCCCTATTTTCCATCAACATTTAAGTGCAAAATAATCCTGCAATCTTCAAGAGAGAGAGGGACTTCAGGAGTCACATGACCTGATCCCCTCTAGAGCCCTGAGTCCCTCCGATAGCATCTCTGTGCAGATGCCACAGACCCCACAGGAGCTCGAAGACCCAGGACTAATTCCTATCCTTGAGCCAGTCCGTTTAAGATTCAGTGACCTGAAAAGTTCACTTGGCATGGCAGCTTGGTTTATGGTTCCAATTAACAATAATTAATTAAAAATAAAGATCAGTGAGTGAGTGTAAGGCATCCTCAAAACAACCATTCTAACTCTGCGTTAGGTAAAGTTATCCAAGCTTTTGTTCCCTCATCCATTAAGACAAAAAAAGAATGAATGCATGTGCCCACCCACTTTTTTTAAAAATATATATTTCATTGATTTTTTACAGAGAAGAAGGGAGAGGGTAGAGAGCTAGAAACATCGATGAGAGAGAAACATCGACCCGCTGCCTCCTGCACATCCCCTACCAGGGATGTGCCCACAACCAATGTACATGCCCTTGACAGGAATCGAACCTGGGACCTTTCAGTCTGCAGACCGACGCTCTATCCAATGAGCCAAACCAGTTTCGGCGGCCCACCCACTGTGAAAGGGTTTTAAAAGTGCCTAGCACAGAGCAGGTAATCATCAGTATTCTTCAGCTTCAAGATGTCCCGGGGACTAGAGGGAGAGCTTGCATCCTCTCCAAATTGCCTTGGCCCTACTCTTGCCAGCTCATGTGACTCCTTTCTAACATATTCTCACTGATTGCAGGTCTTCAGTAAAGAAGCTCCTAATTATTGAAATAGAATCTTCAAGGATCCCTTCCAGAGACAGAGGGAAAATTCCCATCCCAAGCGATTGCTTATGCGGCAGACAGCTTGGAGAATAGGGAGGGTACGGCAGAGGGGAAGAAATTCGATAACAGCATAATTTAATGAAAGCAATCTTTCTTTGACTGTCTGAAGGCTTATCTGTTTCCTTACACTTTGGAAACGCACAGATGCCAACTATGTTTTGAAGTCTTTATACAGCGTAATCAAATTAGACTATTTATTTTATGTGCATTAATCAGAATATATCAAATTTTTATCAAGCCACCAAAATAACACTTATAGATTGTGCATTATGATGTAAATCTAGGGCAGAAGGATGAATATTTTAGCAACTGCACTTCGTCCCTGCAATGACAGAGATCTGGATCCCCTGGTAGAAATCAGAGGCAGGAAGATGCCTCTCTTTTCTGGTAGGTTTGATGATCAGAAAAGCTGTCTGTTACTTTGCCATCCTCCTTCCTCCCTCTTCCTCCTCTGACCTTATCCTTTTTCCTGTCTCTTACCTTTGCTCCTCTTGCACCATTCATCTTCTCCTATTTCTCTTCGTTTCATCTTTCCATTCCCCCCTGCCCCCACTTTTGGCTATATGGCAATAATAAACTACCCCTGGGCCTCAAGACCCACTACTTGGAATAAAACAGTTTCGTTGGTGAAATGTGAGGAGCACATAGAACAGGAGGCAGATGACTGGTTCTTAGCCAAACACCCTTTAACTGGAACCGTCTCTCTGTCCTTATCGCCATGTGGTTGTCACTGTGCAAGACGTACCAGAGTTTTGAGAGTAAGAAACATTAGGAAGGATGGGAATCCATGCTTGGCCTTAAAACTACCTTGGAAAACCTAAGACTCACTGTTCATTTCAGCACACAGCACAACACAGGGCACATATAGAGTAAACGTTCAGTAGATCAAGAGTTGGTAGAGCCTAGTAATAATCTTACACAAGTAACATGACCTCTTTGTGCCCCTGTTTCCTTATCTAAAGAATCAGGATACTAGTACCACTTTTAAAACCGCATCATTGTAGGGATTCAGTAAGTTAATTCATATACAATGCCTAAGACAGTGTTTGGCATATAGTGCGCGCTCAGTGTGTGTTATCTGATGTAAAGTCGGTATGTTGGTCTCAGTTTGGTGAGGACAGTGGAAAACACTCTAGGAATTTCCAACAGGAAGGGATTTCATAGAGGGGTTTAGAGGACCCAAGGTCTTCAGTGAAGCTGAGGGGGTGAAAGAAAGGGAAAGCCACCACTAGCATTTAGGAAGGCAGGAATTACAGGACCAACCGGGCTGATTCGCAGGTGGATGCCCCAGTGCTACTGGCTTCACTCCTCACTGGCTGCCTTGTGCTGGAGCCCGCATGGCTGCCCTCCACGGCATCAGGAGCAATAGGGGCTCGGCTCCTCTACCTGCAAACTCTCACGAGTGCTTCTCTTACAAAGACAGAAAACCTGCCAACTGCTAGTTAGAACTGTAGGAAATCTAGTTCCCAGGACTCCAGGCCTGTGGTAGAAGATGGGGGGAAGCATAGAGAAGAGAAAATGGTGCTAAGTATCCAAAACAATCAGGCAGAGTGGGGATAATACCCAGGGTCGGTAGGAAGATTATGGGAGATTTAGAGTGTAAAAGCATTTTGTAAATGTCAGCGTTCCATGCAGATATTAGATTTTGATGGGAATGGGCATGAAGTGGGAGCAATATGCCCACACAGTGAATCCAAAACCAGGTAAGGAGACCTAGGGAACAAGCGACAGTGCAGTGAACTGACGTTCCATAGATGACTGGACCCATTCAAAACTTTACTGTATGCTGGGCTCTATTATAAAGGCTTTACATGTCCTAACACATTTAATCCTTACAAAAACCAGTGCAGGGGGTACTATCATTATATACATTTCACGGGTGAGGAACCATGCATGGTTCAGAGAAGTTCAGTAACTTGCCCAAGATCACACACCGCTGGTAAATGGTCAAGCCAGAATGTGAACCCCAACAATTTGACCCCAAGGTGCAAATTCTTAACACTCACAAAAATGATGGTGAAAGGAAGGGATAGTATTGACTGTGGTCATCTGACTTCACAATTCCCTGGGAGCTGGCTCTGGCTATAGCCAAAAGGTCTATTACATCCTTCCGTCTGGTTTTTATATCCTCAGAGCAAAGTTTATTTTAAAAAGCACAGGTTCTTATTTCTTGCTTCTTGGTACCACGGTTGGGGATGTGTTTTCCTCTAAAGAAGAATTTGTCAAAGTAACTAAGCAACTTTGCCCGAGACCGTGGTCCAGGCAACAGAGCTATAACCTGCCCCAAGAACTAGTTTTTCTTGTTAGAATTCATCCTCATTCAACCCACGCTGGTACCTCCTCCATGGTTTTCTGAGATCCAGGAAAAAAAAAAAAGATTGTCATTCAAAAGTCACTATTTAAAAAGTTTTGTTAATGACAAAAGTAAGAAATGCAAGGAATCCTTGCTTTACCATCTGATTATGATATTTTCCATACCTTTTCAAGATCTGGGAGAAACAGAAATGGTTGGTGTCTTGAGAGAGGGGGTGGCCCTAGGATTTGTAGTACTTGACATTTCTCACAGCCTTCCCTCACTCTGCTTTTCTCCTAGTCGCTGCTTCTAGTGCAGACAGGGCCATATTTGCTTCAGAATGAGCTCTGTTGTTGGGCTAGACAATGGGACTATTTAAGAAATGCCAAGTGCAGAGGAAGCTCGGAAATGATGGTTTTAAATTTTTAAGGTTCTTTACAGCAGAAAAGCAGGAAGAAGCCACACCATGCTCTGCTTCACCTCAGAAGCACTGTAGCAACTTGTGTGGCCCTGGAACGAACCAGACCCTCCACCAAACCTTCACCAGTGACTCAGCGTACATGGGTTGACCCATTGTCCATTTGCCCCAGCAGAAGGATGACCAGGAATAGGCATTTTCCAAGACCTCCTTGATGGGCTGTAACTCAGGAATTAAAAGCAAAACTAAAATATTGATAAGAACACATAGCAGTTATCATTTTTTATAACACAATGTTTTATGTTATTAAGTTCCTGTCATCAGAAATTTCCTAGTTTTCGTCAGAAACATGGCCACGCCTATTAGCTGAGAGATTCCAGTGTTTGGGAACATGACTCTGCATAGTCCATGCCTTTGCCATTGTTTAGCCTGGATTAATCTTAATGCTCTCCATGCAAAATAATACATCCCGTCACATCCCCTTGGTTGCAAAGTCATTAAGGATCTGGGGTGGTGCTCTCAGCACAATCCAGGCACTCGGAAGCCTGTGCTCACTTATTTTATTCTTACTTCTTGGGTTGGAAAGACCCATTCTGGGGCCAAGTAGGAAGTGAAATTGAGCAAGACAAGCAGAGTAAGCCCGAGGGATGCTGGGATCACGGGGAGCTGGAGAGGGCTGCTCTCCTGAAAGCAGGACCTGTTGCCAGTGGAAGTGGAGTTCTGGTGGAGTGGTGAGAAAACGCATTTCCAGGGACCCACGAGAGAGGATGAGGTCTGGTGGTAAGATTTATTTGGGTGCTCAATGCAAAATTAAGAGTGCCCTTCCTGGGTTCCCAATGTCCCATCTCTGTCCATCCTGCCATGGAAAACCAGGGCCAGAAATAGGGCCAATGCCCAGAGACCCTGTGTCATGCCAAGGCTACTTCAGCCCAGTCTCTCTCACCATCCCGCTAGCTTAGCTTGCGTTCCTGGCTGCGATCCATTGCTGTGCTGCTGTATCCAGGCCTCCATCTGGAGTCTGGGTTAAGAGTCCACGGCTATTGGCCATGCTGTTGCTTTAAGGCCACATGGTCACTGAGGAAAGAGAAGGCAAGAGTGAACAGGAGGAATGCAGGGGTGGGAGAGAGGCGGGGGGGGGGGGCACTTATTTAGGACAAAGGAGCTTTTACAAAATAACCAATCAACTTCTCAAGCTTTTGTGGGCTTCTGATGCGTCTACCCCCTGACCAATCTATTCTTTCCCAGGCTAGACTGACAGGCCTCTATGGTCAAGTACCAGAAGGGGGAAGGGATGGGTGTTAATACCCATGGAGGGACAGTGCTGGGGATACCCTGGGGGCGGGGGTGAAGCTGTAGCTTCCTGGTGAAACCAGGAGGCTCATGCTCCCCAGCCCAATAGGCTCAACAGTGTCTGATTCCCTTTGCCTTCTCCCTTTTTAATATCTAGCTGCCTACACTAACAGACCCAGCCCATTGTTGCCTTGCTGGATCGTTGGCCCATATTGCTAGATATTCTGATTTTCAAGAGGAACCTGAATTAATACATAACAACCTCCTGAATTTTACATATCAACAACTGGTTCGCATTTTTAAACACTGCGTAGGTAAAGCAAGCATGTCTTTAGGCCAGATTTAGCCCACAGGAACCTTTTCCCCAAGAGGCCTTTCAAGGCAGGAGGCCGCTTTATAAAATCACTAAAGCCCCATCAGATGTGGAGCAAAGATAGTGTTCGCAACAGGTTCTGTTGAGGAAAATGATGATTTGAGTTTGCTTCTAATAACAGATTAGGTGGAGTCCCTGTGGGGAGAAGAATATAGAAACAGTCTCACAAAAATGGTCATGTGAGGCAGGATTAAATGTGTCTCTATTTGAACCACCTCAGTGAACAACTGAGAAGAGGCGCTGGAGTGGGAATGGAGGGGACCCAGCCTGGGTGGAGGTGGAGCAGGCAACCCCCCCTGGCAGTGTTTGGTTCACACGCAGGATTGTTGTGGGGTGGCATGTGGACCTGGTTTTTAAATTATTTTTCATAATTGGGAATTTGTTTAAATACCATTAGTGCATCAACTCCAACCACGCTCTGCCTCGTGCGTAATTTGCAGAAATAATGGACATTCAGGGCCCCCCCAGGTGGATTCCTGTCTGAAAAGTAGGGTGCGCAGCCTTTCCTAATGAGTGCGAAAGACGGAGTAGGGTTCGGGTAGCGGGACCTGGTGCGCAGGCTGAGGACTTTGGAGTTTCTCCTGTCATCAAAGGCCTTCTCTGGCCCGCCTTCCAGGAGAGCACTCAGGGACCTCTGGGCTCACACATTAGCTGCACATGAGTGAGCTTTAATTAAAGTGCGGGCCTTTAAAAGCTCCAGATTCCCCTCAGTAACCTTTCAAACCACAGTTCCCCAATTCAGAGAATTCAAAGCTCCTTACGAAAACAAGGTGGCTTTTTATCGAGGAGAGATCTTGTTTCCAGAGTTCTGAGATTTCTTGATGTATTTTTTAAATGTTTTATGGACGCTACTGTCTCCTCGTTCAGAGCAAACCCCATCTTGGCATCCTAGAGGCTGAATACAGTGGGAAGGACTCTGGTGGTGCCTGATGGAGGGCCAGCATCCAGCCCACCCTCACTGCCCAGGGATTCAGCCCTGGCATCTCGGCGGCAGGGCCTCTCCACATCCACTTGTAAAGTGAGTCTTCTAGAAGCCACCTCGTGGCAGCCTGGCTTCCTCCAAGCTTTCTGGCTGACTCAGCACCTTGTTGGGATGCGCTCTGTCAGATAGTGGGGTGTAAGGTTCTCTTCAAAAGACAACATTGTCACTAGCATCTCTGTTGCCCACTTAGAACTTTCTCTGTGCTCCACACCGTTCCGAAACCTTTGGCCATATTTACTCATCTCTTGTCACTCCAACACCAGGGCCGGTGGGCACTAGTATTGTCTTCATTTTATAGAGGGGGGAATGGGAGACAAGAGGCTTTGATTACCTGCTCAGCTGACCATTCACAGGAGTTAGACATGGAATGTCAAAGGGGGCGCTCTCTCCCCTGGCTGTTTCTTGAGTGGGCAGTGCTGTGTCTTCAGGTCAGCTCACTCTTTTCACGAGAAAAGGTTTTAACCAGATTAGTGGGTCTAGCTCAGGAAGCATTTTATCATTAAACTTTTTGTCTTCATGATCTCAGTAGTATGTATGGCCTTCAGCAATACGGGGCTCAGAGTTTAGGGGGGGCCTGGATCTTTGATAGGTCTAGTGGGGAACGCCATTTGGTCTGGCCCTGCCAAGGCATTAGGGGTGAGTTAATTAAATGTTTGGCCAAATATAGCAGGCTAATTTTTAAGTTGATAATTTTGCGTGGCCAATGAATGATGTTATAACTATCCAGATGGCCTTGGCAGAAACAAGGTTCCCCACCCCTGGTCTAGGTCATAGCCCAGTCATTGCTTCAGCTCTCTGCTTCTCATTTTTCTTAAGTGTAATATGAAAGGGTAGTATAGCGCTGAGGAGGGTGAACGGCATGGCAGATGAGAAGGCCTAGCACAGTGCTGGGCTCCAAAAGGGGGCTGTTCTTGTGATCACGGGACAGCTTTCAGGTCCGCTGTGGGATTCCCCTCCTGCTCCCTCCTCAGGAGTTAGAATCAGGGAATGTGTGGATGGACAGGCATCCTCAGGAGGGGATAGCAAATCGCTGGGTGGGTGCTGAGCACCCATATCCACAGGAGGCCCCAAGAGAAGCCCACCTTCCCACTGCCTCCTCCCCTCCTGTCTTCTATTCACCACAAATGGTGACCCATCACCTGAGGCCCCCCTAGGCAGGAGGACCGAGAGGTGGTCCTGGACTGGTCAGGTCTTGGTCCCTCCAGGCTTCTGGTGCATAAATGATTACATCTTGGTGACATTTTCGTATAGTTTGGGGGGGGGGGGAGGTGGGGCGGAGCGGAGATTGACAGGTGAGCCACTGCTTCCGTCCCAGCTAACTTTAGGGCTGCTGTGGCAACTAAACCTGCTTTTATGGACTGAAGATAAATGCTCGTTCATGGAGCATGAAGAATCACACTGGGATTATTTCTCAGTCTTTAAGAGCTAGACTGCCAGGGCTTGGGGAAGAGGATCAGGCAGCCGCCTCCAGGGGCCTGAGGGTTGGGGGTGGGGAGAGGAATTGGTCTTCCAATTAGGGAAAGTGCAGAGCACAGGGCCTGGCCTGCAATCCAGATGCTCCATCAGTATTAGCTATATCCCTGTGACCTTCACCTGCAGGGTTTGCTCCATAATACCTTTCTGAATGCCAAAAATTCTGAATTCTGCAACCACCTGGCCTTCAAGATTTGGGATAAGGAAATATAGACCAGAAAGAGCAATAATGCCAGCTAACACTCATATCCCAGGCCTTACTTCTATTTTTTAATCCTTGCCATTATCTTAAGAGATGGGTGCTATCATTTTTATCTAGCCTGAGAGATGGGTAAAATGAGCCCAGATAAATAAAATAACTTGCTCAAAGGGGACACATTTAGTAAGTGGCAGAGTTAATAGTCAAACATAGACAATCTGGCTTAAAATCTGGCTTCTTAACTATGCTTTGTTGGGAGAATGTTGATTAAGGAATAGTCTACTCACCCAAATGTCCTTATCTCCCTGGGATAGAGCTGACATGTTGCTTAGAGCCAGTAACATGTCTCCATCTTTGGCTCAAGCACAAGGTGTGTGGAGAAATCATCCACCTGACGAAGCAGAAGTTATCTATTAGAGCGTGCTTCCAGCACCATCCCTAATCACAACAACACTTTCATTCATTCGTGCTGTTCGCGCATCTGAACACTGGCAGTGGCCGCTTTTCCTCACGTCAGGGCCATGCCTAAGGCTGGGTTGAGAGGACCCCTCAAAGCAGCCTCCTGGAGGGCCTGGAGCCTGCTGCCAGCCTTTGCCGGGGGTGGGATGAGGGGCGAGGAGCTGAAGGGGACTCTGGAGTGTTAGGGCACTTTCTGAAAGAGGAGATGCACTTTCAGTTTCCAAAGAGGCATCCTCAGAGTGCCTTTCTGCACCTGACTTTTTACCACATCCACACTCAGTTTCCTAGGCGAGTTCGTTATTTCCTGTCTGCCTCCGCGCTGGGGAGCAGTGTCTTATAGACTCACTGGGAACACCGAGAGGCTGACATGCCCTCTCTCCATACACTGAGCTGAAATAAGCGCTCCTAATCTCCTGTTAGGAAGTGTTGGTGATTGTTTGATTGCCGCCCAGGTCTCCATCTGCCCAGCCTCTGACCTCTGTTCCTGTGGCTGTTTTTTTTCCAAATGCCTCACTGTTCAGTGTCGACACTTTCAAAGAGAACCAGACATAACGACAAGAAAATCAGGTGCTTCAGGTGAACCTTGTTCTTGGTGATGCTGCCGTTCCCACAGGGGTTTGTGCCATCCGCTGCAGCCACGAAGGTTCTGGAAATGTGGGTCATCCCTGAGCGCTCCAGAGGGATCAGTCAGCTTTGGAAACTGGAGTACATTGGTGGGGTCACTTAGGCTAGTTCACATCCAGGGAGTGGTTCACGTCCAGGGAGTGGTCCCCGGATGGGTTTCAGATTCCTTGATGTGTGTATCCATTCCTTCCTAGGAGCTACGTAGAGAAACAGCTGCCAGGGTGAACTTGCAGTTATATAATCCGGGCTTAAGCCCCAGCGTGCCCTCTCCTGTCTGTGTGACTTTGGGCAAATAGTGAACCCTTAGTTTTCTCTCCTAAAGAAGGGAGTAATCATGGGACCTAGTTCTGAGGGTTGTTTTGAAAGTTAGGTGAGATAGTAACTAGAAAAAAAAGGTTTAGCACAATTCCTCAAACTCAAGAAATAGTGATGTTTTAGTCATTGAACCAGCATTCGCTGTGAGCCAGGCACTGTGCCAGGCAGTGGAGATGCGTCAGGGACACAGTGGGAGCCCTGCAGCAGGGAGCTTACCTGCTCCTGGTCGTCATGTTCCTGTGCCCTCAGGCCTCACACTCAGGAACCAGGCCGGTCAGCCTTCCTCAGAGAGGGACCCGGAGCTTGAGTCTGGGTGAAACTTCACAAGACATTGAGATAAACTATTAAAAATGTATCTGGTAAGATCAGTTATTAAAAATCCTGATCATAATCGTATAATCCATAATTATAACTATACAATCTTACTTATAATAATCTGTAGATGGCCTGTGTACACTCTCCTTATCAAAGGGCCCCAGCAGTCCTGCAGTGAAGATACCTGCTTACCTTTGATTAACCAGCATTTCCCAAACTTACATGACCACAAAGTCTTTGCTTGCTAATTACTGTTAGGCTGACTGCCATGGATCTATGTTCTGAGGAACACATGGAGGAAAATCCTGAGCTAGAAATGACCGACAAAGCAAGGCCTCAGTATAGGGGAAATACCAGGTCTTTGCCTCCATCAAATAGCCCAAGCAAGCGGCTTTCTCTGCTCTATGGGGCGGGAGGCTCTATCCACTAGCAAGAGCCAGCCAGCCCTCAAGGCCTATCCCAAGTTGATCAGTCTGTGTGGATTTTGTATCAACTTAGAGAGGATCATCAGTCCAACAATGTAGGTCAGCAGCTTCCCAGCCCTTGACACAGGCTCACAGCTCGCCCCCCCCCCCCCCCAGCCCCCTGCCCCGCAGAGCTTTCTGCTGCAGCCACCTACCAAGGACTCCTCTGCTGTGAGCCCACCACATACCTCCACCCTGGGAGTCACTGCTGTGGATGTCTGGGTGGCCCGGCTTCAGGTCCAAATGCTAAACTTCCCTCCTCATTCGGAGAAGTCTATAAATCTCAGTGATGTTTGCCCTCTTTGGAATAAACTCCTAATTGATTTCTAAAGATTGCTGTTTGCAAATTAAATTACACTTCTCTTACACATTACTGTATATAAAGAAGTATAAACCAGTCACTTCTCCTGGGCACACACCCCCTCCTCGGGCTCCTAGGGTGTGATTACATTACTCCAATTACACTGCTTCTGTTCAACTCAGGCTACATGAATTGTTTCTCCTGCTTGTTTAATTGCCCATGTCTTATTACGGAGACAATTTATTGTTTTAGTGCAGCATAAAGTTCAGATATTTTGTGCAAGATGAATATGGTCACTGACATTTTCTTCTCCAGTTCACACACACAAAAATCACACCAGAAACTTTTCAAAATGTTTGTGGCCAGTACCACAGTGTCAAAACCTCAATAAGTTGATTGTGTACTTTTTAAAGTAAGACTCTAAGTAATACACTGAGTGGCCAGATTATTATGATCTCTGAACGCATACTAATCTGCGTATATCCTATATAATAAAAGGCCACCCAGTGTATATCCTATATAATAAAAGGCTAATATGCAAATTGTCCCCTCGACCAGGAGTTCGACCAGCAGGCAGGCCAGCCAACCGCCCATGTCCCCTCCCCCTGGCCAGGCTGGCCGGACCCCACCCATGCATGAATTCATGCACTGGGCCTCTAATATATATATATGCACACACATACACACACACACTGAGTGGCCAGATTAGTATGCATTCAGAGATCATAATAATCTGGCCACTCAGTGTATGTTTCCTCCTGTAATATTGCTAGGGATTTTTTAGGGTGATATTGACACAGCTCATGAAGAGCTTCCCCAGGGTGTGACAATGCCTTTGAAAGCACAGTGGGAATGAACTGTTGATAATATGCAACAACCTGAATCTGTAAAGAATGATGCTGAGTGGAAAAAAAGAATCCCAGAAGGCTACAACTGCATGATTCCATTTATATAACATTTTTCAATCACAAAATTATGGAAATGGAGAATAACTTAGTGGTTGCCAGAAGTTAAGGAGGGGGCGGGAAAGGAGAATAGTAGGTGTAGCTTTAAAAGGGTAGCATGAGGGATCCTTGTGGTGATGGAAATGTTTTGTATCTTGACTGTATCCATGTCAATAACCTGATAGTGATAATATACTATTATTTTGCAAGATGTTATTCCTGAGAGAAAATGAGTAAAGGGTACATGGGATTTCTCTGTGTGATTTTTTACAACAAAGTATAAGTCTATAATTATCACAAAATGAAAAGTTTATTTTAAGAAGCACTGCAAAGTGGGAGACTTGATGATTAGATAAGTGGATAGGTATGTAATAAAGGTAGATTCATTGTACAATTGAGTATTATACAAATGAATATGGATATTTCTCCATGTTTGGAAATTTTCATATTAAGATGTTGGAAAAGATATATTGGAAATGTGAGCAAAAGTCTAATGGAGAACAGACGCAGGGCAGAACCCAGGTATGCAGTGCGGCAGATCAGAGTGACCGCTTGGCCCTGGCATGGAGCAGAGAAAGAGCACTGCTTGTTCTGTATGTCAAGGAGGAAGGAGGTTTCTGAGGTGAGAGACTGGGGTTCAGATTGTACAGGCATCGTCTTGGTCTTCGCAGTAGTCAGAGCGGAGAGCCTGAGCACCACCCAGAACTGTGATGGGTGAAACGCTCCTGAGCGGAGCCATGCATGCTGTTATGCATTTCAGGACTACAGGAGTCTAGATGCCCATCTCTTCACCAGGATTCCCAGCATCTAGGCGTATGGATAAGAACAGACCAGGAGAATGTGTATTTGCAAATGTATAAGCAAAATAATCAGTCACAATCAAGTTCCCACTGTTTCTCAACAATGGTCATGCTGATGCTTCATAATCAAAGTAATAAAATCCAGTCATGGTCCATCCACCTGCCTGCTCTGGATCTGTTCCAACCTGGTCACTCAGAGGATGGAGCTGCTAAAGAGTCTGAGATGTCACATCTTCACATTCCAGGGACCACATGACCCAATCTCCCTGCCTTGTATCCTTTCCTTCCTTCCTTCCTTCCTTCCTTCCTTCCTTCCTTCCTTCCTTCCTTCCTTCCTTCCTTCCTTCCTTCCCTCCATCCATCCATCCATCCCTCCCTCCCTCCATCCCTCCTTTCCTTCTTTCCTTCCTTCCTTCCTTCCTTCCTTCCTTCCTTCCTTCCTTCCTTCCTTCCTTCCTTCCTTCCTTCTTTCCTTCCTTCCTTCCTTCCTTCCTTCCTTCCTTCCTTCCTTCCTTCCTTCCTTCCTTCCTTCCTTCCATCCATTGTGGCAAAAACCATATAATGTGAAATTTACCCTCTGAACAAATTTTGTTGTTGTTGTTGTTGTTAATCCTCACCCTAGGATATTTTTCCCATTGATTTTTAGAGAGAGTGGGAGGGAGGGGGAGAGAGAGAGAAAGAGAGAAAGAGAGAAAAACATGGATGTGAGAGAGACACATCAATTGGTCGCTTCCCACATATGCCCTACTAGGGCCAGGGATCGAAGCTGCAACCCAAGTACATGCCCTTGACCTGGAATCAAACCCTCCACCCTTCGGTCTATCAGCCATTGCTCTAACCACTGAGAAACCAGGCAGGACTCTGAACAAATTTTTAACTGTACAATTTATTGTTGTTGACAATACTCGAATTGCTGTACCTCAGATCTCTAGAGCTTTTTCATCTGCATAACTGAAACTCTATGCCCATTGAATACTAACTCCTTATTTCCCACCCTGCTCTTAGCAGCTTCCCTTTCCCTTTCTGTTTTTATGAGTTAGACTACTATAGATACCTCATAGAAATGGAACCATGCAGTCTTTGTTATTTCATAACTGGCTTATTTCACATAGCATAATGTCCTCAAGGTTTATCTATGTTGCAGCACATGACAGGATTTCATTTTAAGGCTGAATAATATCCCATCGTATGTTTAGACCACATTCTTTTTAGCCATTCATTCATTGATGGACATTTAGATTGTTTCCAACTCTTAGCTATTGTAGATAATGCTGCAATGAATATGGTTTGCAAAGACCTCTTTGTGATTTTGATTTTAATTTATTTGGATAAATACCTAGAAGCGGGATTGCTGGACCATATGGTATTTCTCTTTTTAATTTTTTGAGGACCCTTCGTACTGGTTTTCATAGTGTCTGAACCACTTTACATCTCCACCAACAGTGCATAAAGGTTTTTCTCCACTTTTTCTTTCTTTTTGACAGTGGCCAACCTAAAGGTATTAAGTGACTGTGGTCTTCATTTACATTTTCCTTTTGATTAGTGATGTTGAGCATCTTTTCATATACATCTTGGCCATTTGTCTTCTTCGGAGAAATGTCTACTCAAGTGCTTTGCCTATTTGTTATTCAGGTCACTTGCATTTTTGCTATTGAGTTGTAGGAGTTCTATATATGTATTGTATATTAACTCCTTATCAGATATGTGGTTTGCAAATACTTTCTCCCAGTCCATAGGTTACTTTTTCTCTCTGCTGATGAATTCATTTGTGACACACATTTCCAGAACCTTTCTGGCAAAGAGTCTCTCCTGCCACAGTCCCGCTTTGAGAGGGTAATTTCTGGTGCTCTAGAATAGGGATGACAGACTATAGCTTGAGAGCCAAATTCAGCTCACCACCTGTTGTTGTCAGTACAATTTTATTGGAACATAGCCATACTTGTTCATTTATGTATTAGTTAAGGCTGTTTTTGTACTCCATTGGTAGAGTTGAGTAGTGATAATGAAAGCATATGGCCTGCCAAGCCTAAAATATTTACTCCCTAGCCCTTTACAGCAATAAGTTGGCCAACACCTGCTGTAATCTTGCTGGAGACCTCCTGAGCCCATTCAGCTCGGTGCTGGGCCTCAAATATGCAAGGCATAACCCAAGGAAGGGTCACGGTCTTATATTCCATTCCCATGGCTGAAGGGGATTTCTAATACTTTCCCTTTGATAATTCCTTATGTTTCTCTAAGCACTTTCATATAGATTAAGGAAAAGACCTTCAAATATGAATATTGTGGCTCCCCAGTGAGACCTGTGCTGCTGCCCTGCAGACCACGTTTTGAACTGTGAGGCCCTAGAGGACAGGCTGTGGAATCTCACTGCCTAAATCTGGCTTGCTACTCACCAAAGGTGTGACCAATTAAGGTACCTAACTCTCTGGGTCTCAGTTTCCTCCCCTGTGAAATACGCTCAGTGAAAGTAGCTTCCAGCTACCAAGGTCATAGTGGAAAGCAGATGGGACATGGAAAGCTCTTATCACAGCGTTTGGTTTACTTACAGTGCTTACTGTCAGCTGTATGATCTTGGTCAGCTGTGTGCTAGTACCATGGAAAGAAATCTGAAGGAGATCTGGATTTTGAGGTTCCCTCCCCAAAAGGAATAGCCTATCTATCTAGGAATAGCCAGGTTCCTAAAACTTACCTCTGTACTGTTTCTCTGTATGAAAGATTCAATATGTCTCAGTGTCTACATGAGAGGATCAAAGCTGGCATTCTATCCATTTCATCCACTCTGAGGTTATTCAGCCTTCTTCCCCATCAGTGGGTCTTCCCATCGTTCTGTACACTCCCCAATCACTCTTGCTATTTTGTCTCATTCATGATGTTCTTCTAAGTTTGCATTCCTTCATTCCTTCCCTCAGCCTGTCTCTCAGAGGCCAGGGCCACACCACTTCCTGCAGGAAGCTACCCAGGCCTGTGCTCTCCTCTTCCCCGGGAGAGACGCTGCACTGCATATGAGACTTGTCTCCTTTATTTAGCTGTAGGACTCAGCCGCTCTACGCCTCAATTTCCTCAACAAGAAATAGGAATAATAATGTTTATCTTTCAAGGTTGTGGTAAGAATTAACCATAATATAATAAGTGTTTTTTGCACATAATGGTTTAAAAATACATTCATTTTGTCTTCCATGCTTTTAGCATAGGCTCTTTGCACATAGCTGGGCACATGGACTAATTAAGGTGCATTGCCCCAGACAGCAATGCTGCTCCCAGGTGGGGGCTCTGACAGTCCCACACTGACTCTATGCACCCGCTCCTTACCCTGAAGACTTTCTATGTTCAGCCATGTAATCCTCCAAGCAGAAGGGTGCTGGTAGGGGAGAGTTCAAGTGCTGCTGGGTGTAGAAATTGGTCCTTCTGATTGGAGAGAAATTTAAATGCACATTTAGTGATAATAGGGTTAACTGATAAATCAGGATTGTGATGTGTACAGTGCCATGTAGCTCTGTTGGTCTGAGTAGCTTTAATCTTTCTTGTATGCCTAAAGGCATTTTTAAAATTTATTTGCTTTTTAATATATATATATTTAAATATATTTTAATTGATTTCAGAGATGGAGAGAGAGAGAGAGAGAGACATCAATGATGAGAGAGAATCATCAGTCAGCTGCCTCCTGTATGCCCCACAATGGGGATCGAGCCACAACCCTGGCATCTGCCCTGACCAGGAATTGAACCGTGACGTCCTGGTTCCATAGGTCAATGCTCAACCACTGAGCCACGCTGGCCGGCCAATATATATATATATAAATTTTATGGTTTAAGGTATTACAAATAGTAGTACATTTTTTATTGTTGATAGTATTACAGATGTCTCCCATTACCCCTCTATTATTCCCTCCACCAGCCCCTACCCACCACCCGCAGGTCTTCACCACCCTAAGCTGTCATTAATCTTTACGTTTGCTGTGACTGACATAGTGTCTAGCCTCACCATTCCAAATGTTCTCTGGCGAGGAGCTCTTGCTGTCTATCTTGTCTGTGCCAGCAGGATCCAGAGCTGTGCTGCCAGCAGAGCTGGGAGAGGTAGGGGACCTGAGGGGTAGCCCCACGACATCCCTGGGGCTCCCGAGCACTCTCCTTGTGAGTAGGCCAATGCCTTTCCAAGCTGGCAGTGAGTGGGGCTTGTCTTCATCCAAGGTTTAGACTCTGCTTTGAGAAAGAGGGTGAGGATACTTTATTTGCTAACAGGAAGGGAATGGAGAATAATAAATTGCTTGAGCAAAACAAACTCTTAGAGAAGTAATGTCTAGAGAAAAGCCACAGAAATGAAGAGGAGGTATTGGTGAATAGTAATAGTAGCAAATGAGGCTAGAGAAAATCAAGTGGTTGGTCATGGATGATGACTATGGCGTGTGGTGTCAAGAAGACCTGCAACTGCCTGCACCTCATTGTGTGTCCTTGACCAAGGGCTACCCCATTCTGAGCCTCAGGTGTCAATTATGTAAAATCATTCATTTGAATTTGATTATTTCTAAGGATCTCTCTACACACCTAAAATTCTGGGATCTCTTGGGAAGGAAGCCTACAACTGTTTTGCTGTTCTTGTTTATTTTATTAAGTACTTAAATAGCACCTACTTTGTGCTAGTCTAAGAATTCTAAAGTTAAATATTGCCTCTTTTAAACTTAACATAGCATTAAGAGTTAACTCCTATTTTTTTAAAAACTATACTTTAAAGGTATTACTTCACTATCTTCTGACTAGTGTTGTTTCTGACGAGAAGTCTGAAAGTATGATGTCAATCTTTATTTCTATGTGTAAATATGTCTTTTTTTTCTAGATAATTTCAAGATTTTACTTTTGAATACCCATTTCAGCAAGTTAAGATGTTCCCTGTGTGTTTTCTTCAGTTTTTCTACTTTAGGTTTATTGCATTTTCTGTGGATTATGATTTTCACCAAATTTGTTAAAATTGCAACCATTATTTCTTAAAACATTTATTGCTGTCTTGACTTGTATTTTCTGGTATTCCAATTGCATGTAAGGTTAGCTTGCTTGATATTGTCCCATAGCTCACTGATACACTGATACTCTGCTCATTTTATTTTTTGATCTTTTTTCCCCTCTTTTTATTTCATTTTGGATAGTCTCTGTTGCCATGCCTTCAAATTTACCACTCTTTCTTCTGCAGTGTTTAATCTGCTGTTAATCCCATCCTGTATATTTTAAACCTCATATATTTTTTGTTTATTTTTAAAGGTTCTATTATACATAGATGGGTAGATACATAGATAGAGATATACACAAAAGTAGGAATGAACAGATAAAGACATGGAAATTAGATAGCTAGATATAATAGTATACCTTTATCTGTCTATCCATCAATGTGTTTAATTTCCCATACTTTTTCTTATCTGACCATGCTTTCTTTTCAACTACTTCTTAAACATATAGCAGATATATATAATTTTAAATTGCTGTCTACTAATTCTATCATCTGTGTTACTTCTGGGTCTGTTCCTTTCAATTGGGTTTTCTTCTCATATGTTTTCTTGCTTTTTTGCAAGCCTGGCAAACTTTTATTGGATTATGGACATTGTGAATTTGAGTTGTAGGATTTTTTTTATACCTTTAAATATTTGGGGCTTTATTCTGTAATGCAGTTAAATTACTTGAAATCTGTTTGATCCTTTCAAGGCTTGCTTTTCCCTATTGTTAGTGGGGACCAGGTCAATTGTAAGTCTGGGGATAATTTTTCCCCACTACTTCATGCTTCATGTATCTACAGTGTTTCTCCTCACTGGATAGTGGGAGAATACAGACTATTCCTAGCACCATGTAAACTCAGGGGATTATTCTTCCTGCTCCGTTTAGTGGTTCTTTTCCCAGCCTTGATGGTTTTCTCATGTGCATGCACTGATTGCTACTCAGTCAAAGACTTGAGGGAAATCCTCTGACATCTTGATCGGGCCTAAACCGGCAGTCAGACATACCCCGAGGGATCCTGGATTGCAAGAGGGTGTAGGCACGGCTGAGGAACGCCCCCCGCCCTCTAACCCCCGGCAATGAATTTCATGCACTGGGCCTGTTGTATATAATATTTCTGTATATTTCTTAAAATATATGCATCTCCTTCCTCTCTGATACTCTTCCTCACAAATTCATGCTGCCTAACCCATCTCAAATTTCAGAGTCTGACTTCTTGACTAAGGAAACTGCTGAGCTCTCTCTCTAGACACTCCCTGTGCTACAGCCTGGAAACTCTCTTGCCAGACAGTAAGCTGGAGCATAAGGGTCACCTCATTTGTTTCTCTCCTCTCAGAGATCACAGCTGTGTTGCCTGTAGTTAAATATCTGAAAGCCATTGTGTTCAGAATACTGTCCTATACAATATTCTGTTGTGTGTGTTTTTTAAACAGAAGGTTCCTTTTATTCCATTGGGAAGTGGACGTCCTATTAGATACTGTTTTTATCTTTGCTTTACAGATGGTGAAACTGAGGCACAAAGAGTTTGAGTAATTCACCCAAGCTTGTGTGGTGTGTGGATAACAGTTGGCGTAGCCAGGGCTTTGAAGTCGTGTTCTTAAATTCTAGGCTCTGTCTCAAAAGTATTTCTTTTTAAAACAAGTGAGAATTTTTATAAATGATACTTTGGTATTTCCCAATTACAGAAGAAGGAAATCAACATGGTTCCTCTCCCCTCCACCCCCCCCCCCCCCACACACACACACATAAATCCATTCAGCATTCAAAGGGACCGGCCCATTCTGCTCATCCATGTGCTCAGAGCTAAACATGGATGCTTTTCCAAGTGTCAACCCCAATGCTATATTTGCAATTTGCATCCTGTCTCAGAGCATAGGACAGAAGTCATTTCTCCTGAACCTTTTGGGCCACGGGATAGATTGCCAGAGCCTTCGTTGGTGACAGATGCTTGCATTGCAGAGAAATAGAATCTGACTTTTCACTGCTATCTGGAAAATTCCTGTTTGCAGAGCACAAACCATTTACCCAAACAGTGTAAAGAGATTATGGTTCACTCTCTATGCTGAATTATGCATGGTTTTTCAGCTAAGTAAAGTTCTCTGTGTTCTATTTTAAGAGCATTTCCTGCATGGAGTGGGGGAAAAAAATCTATACTGTCCAGAAGCAACTACTTTTGATACGTTTTACTTGTACGAGGAAGAAAGGGAAACAATAAGTCTGAATCTCATCCATTTTTCTTGCATCTTGTTTGGTAATTGGTCATCAGAGACTTCTCTTCATTTTTAGAAGTGAGACTTTCCCTTTATGTTTCAAGACATTAAATGAAAAAATAGAAGTAAATTTGGCCTAATTTTAAAACATCTATTGTAGCGTACTCCTTATGACATCTTTTTGGATTAGGCTGACTAATCCTGCTTAATGCACGGGAAGTATTTGCTATTAAGCACTGTGCCTTCTCAGAACACCATGTCAAAATCATTTTAATTTGAGTTATGGGAGGGATTTAAAAATATCATATTTAAAAGGACTTTTTCTAGAATGCCTCAGAGCCTCGAGTTCAGCTACAAAGAAATGTGTAATGCATTGAAATAACAGAATGATTAAGGCAAGAAGGGATTTAAATTTCAGAGTTTTAGTTCAGCATTTGTGATGTAAAGTACAATGGATGTGGATCTAAAAGGTAAGTTAGATTGCTCAGCTGAATTGAAGACATTTATTTTGGGAAAAATCAAAATGACACATGGAAAAAATATTTCTGTACATTTCTTAAATGTACTTAGCATCTTATCATCTATCCCAGCAATCTTTTGCCATATTTGGATTGCAGAAAGGCCTCAATAAGCACAGTTTTTGCTGTCAGTCTTACTAAATATTGCCTGTGAGGATGGGGCAGACTGGTTGGTGCTAAAAAAACAAAATGAGAGAACTCTGCAATTTTGATTCAGTTCAGGCCCGCAACTCAGTTTTTCTTTAGGGTTACAGCCCTAACCGGTTTTGCTCAGTGGATAGAGCATTGGCCTGCAGACTGAAGGGTCCCAGGTTCAATTCCGGTCAAGGGCATATACCTTGGTTGCTGGCACATCCCCAGTAGGGGGTGTGCAGGAGGCAATTGATCGATGTTTCTCTCTCATCGATGTTTCTAACTCTCTATCCCTACACAAAAGAACATGAGTACATAAATAATACATATATGAGCTGTATTTATTGAGGGTAATATGCCATCAATTGTAAAATGTAGCATTATTTTGTGTAACTCGAAAAAAGGCAAAACATTGCCAGCTAAACTATGATACATGCTTTTTTAATACTTTGAATTTTTAAATTTACTATGTATTAAAAGAGTTTTTAAAACAAACTGCAGAATATTATCACTTCTTTGCATACTTTAAAATGATAATGCAATATAGATAAATGAGGTGTCCCCAAACCTTCTTCATATTCAGAGACTGAATTTGCTAATCACCTGTGATTCAGAGTTATCTAAGCCCAAGTTTTTGATGCAGTACCATCCTCCATGCCATTAGAGCATTTTGAATGCAGCATTCTTAAAAGTGCTCCATTATTATATCCAGGACTTACTCCAAGTGCTAAAAACCATTCTGCAAAGTTTGATGTATATACTCTGTCAATTACAATTGCATCCTGACTACAGCCTGGCCGGAAATTGTGAGATGCCATTGATTCACTAATTGTAAGACACATTCTTATTTCAATGGTGATGAAATAAGAAAAATGTGCATCCTAGAAGAGCTGAAATTTTATATATGTTTATATGCCTTTATATGTGTAAACACACACACATATAAACATTTTTAAAAGAAAGAAAAGAAAATTCTATCTTATAAGATCTCACTCCAGAGAATAGAAAATCTTCCTTCCTTTCCTGGTACAGATTTCATCTGTGCACTCACCTCAGACTTTGGCATTTCTCTAAGTGCTGACCCCAGCCCAGTTATAGAGCTCTACCTTAATTATACCTGGACATGTAGCTTTTTTTCTAGGAAGTACTTACTGAGCAAGTTATCATGAATAAAGAAAATAAGCATGGATGACCACATGGCATTGTGGAAAAAGAGTGAGATTTGGGTAAAAAGGGAGAAGATTTGAGCCTCACTGAGTTGTAAAATTGACCAGTTATGAGACATTCATTAAATCACATACCCTCCCTGAGCCTCATTTTCTCATCTGAAAATAGTGGAGCAATAATACCAACTTGACAGGTTTGTTGAGAAAGGAGATGAGATAACATTTATACAGATGTAAAATTAATACAAACACAAATCTCATGTGTACTGCCAGTGTACTGAGGGTCAAGAGATGGGGCCTTTGTTGATGGTACATGATCCTTGACCTTGCCCCTAGCAAAGCAAAAGCGTAGACAGCTAGGAAGGAAGTGAGCCAGCTCTGAAAGATTGAAGCAATGAAGACTGACCGGGGGAGAAGGAATGTTCTGAAGCTGGGGTAAAAGAGGAAGCCAACATTTTATGTAGCTCTGTTAGGACCACTGTCTCTATACCGACCTTCTCCATGAAAACCTTCCTCATCCCAGATGATATGCTGACCAGATAGGAGACTTGAAGTAGGAGAAGTGTTATGCATCTCCCGTCATCGGGTTGTAATGTACTGACATCCCAAATGAGGATCTGTAACTGTTGACAATGTGACAGATAATGCATGAAAAATAATAATGCATGAAATCAGCTGTATAAATTATGATTTGTCATTTATGTGTTGTTTGTCAATACTTTTGGCAAGATTGTTTTTAAAAAGGAATATTAAGAGAGCCATCTTGTATTGTGACTTGTACCCATTTTGTCAAATTGTGCCTGCCCATCCCTGTTGCCTATAGTCAGGATGGTTAATAAATGTCATATCTCCTATCATCTCCAATCAATTGGTGGTGACTTCTAGGAATACTCTGTTGGAATATATTCTCAGGCCATATTCATGTTCAGCAAGTAAGTGTTCTGTGAGGAGTTACATATTAGTATCTTCCATGGATGAGGGAGAGGAAAATGCTCCATTAATCCACTGACCCTAGCCTGTGGCCCAGGCCAGTTGTCCAGATATGTTTGTTAGAACAAACAAGAGGTAGCTTAGATGGCAGTTGATTGTGCACTTATTCTCATCTTGACATCAATGTCCTGTAACTGTCACTAGTCATCTTGCCCTGAAGCTAGTGACCCAGACTCTTCCGAAGCAAGTGATCAGTCTATGAATTTATTTAGCAATTTAACAAATTTGGATGGGTGCTTATTGTGTATCAGGAATTGTGCTAGATTCTGGAAGTATATCAAGGAACAAGAGAGATGGAGTCCCTGCAGTCCTGATGTCAGGAAGCAAGATAAGCCTTCAACAAACACACATAATATTTAATACAATTACCTCATGTGCTCTTGAGGAGAAGACCTGTACAGTGTATTATGAATATCTAAAAATGGGGGAAACCTGGCCTATTCCAGGCATCAGTGAAGGTTTCCTTGAGAAAGACTCATAGAAACCATGCTGTCACTTTTAAATGTGTCGTCAATATTTTCCAGGAAAACCTGTCTGTGAGACATATGAGCAGCAATATCAAGAAAGCACATTTGAAACATAATATTGTGAAAGGTTGCCATGCGTCTTCCCTGGGCCATCTTCTGAAAATATTTACTTAAATTTACTTTACATTTCGGAAGCAGAGCATGCCTTGCCCCAAATGTACATTCTCTGTGCTCTAGCCTCCCAGAGACCAGGGAAGTTAACGTTTCCCTACACAGGGCAGAGACACCTGCTTCCGCCACAGTGCCTCCCCGCTTGACTGGGAACTACTGGGTCTTTATGGGCCTTGAGGGTTTTGCCACTGGGCCACCGCTTTCCCACAGGGAAACTTACCAGCAGCGAGAGCTCACGGAACTCTGAACTTTATGAGAGGACACGACTCCCATTCCCCAGGCTGCCGTGTCTGGCATTCACGGAGGCGATGGAGCCTGACCAAGTCCTCACTGCCCAACAGCCTGTGGAGGAAAAGTGCTCATTCCCCCAGTGATTCTCTCCCAGGGGGAGGTCGGCCCCGCCACCACTGCCTCCCAGATGATGGCCTGAGATGACACATGTCCTCCCTCACTCTGGATCCAGTACAGGAGCACACACACACACACTGCCAGGGGTGTCTGTACTCTTTACATGCTCGATGTTGTTTTCTGTTTGTTTGTTTGTTTATCAACACCCACTTCTTTCTCTTCTACACGAGTCATTGTTCATCTCCGATTCTTCTAGAACCCTTGCCAAGCCACTGCAGCCCCCCGTCCTTTTCTCCTTTCCTGATTCTCAGAAGCACATGTTTGCATTAGTCTCACCAAAGCTTGGAGGCTGCCAAGGGGAAGAAATGTTTGGTTCTTGCCTACGTGCTGACTGAAGTACGTTTTGGAAGGAGAACAGAGTTGACCAGGTTGACGAAGAGACGGGAGGGCAATTCAGGGGGAGAGTCCCGTACGGTCAGGGGCTTCCAGACGTTGGTGGAAGCACATGGCCACGTGCCAGAGACTAGTGGCCTCCAGAAAGGAAAATGCAGTGACTGACAAATGGTGGAGTAGAGGACGGATGTCCTTGGTCACGATGTGTATGCTTTCCTCCTGCGGAGGAGGTGCAGCTCTGTGGGGACCGGGTCTTGTTCTGATTTGGGGAGCCATCACACTTCCTGGCTTCAGGCTTCCCCGGTGGCGTTGGACAGTGGCCTCCCCTTTGTGAAGTCCCACTTAACTGCTGTTCTCGGAAGGTAGGGAGGCTGCTGGAGGGTGTGGCCCCGCACTAGCCAGCTCACCTGGTGGCATCTGCTGAGGGCGTGTATACCATCCATAGCCTTACTTTCTTGGTCTTCTTGTTATGCAGTACAGATCTGTGTAGCTTTTTTTTTTTTTCTGAAGCTCACAATCAATAAACTGTGAATCTGTGACTGTAAATAAGAGAACTTGTAAAAATGCATTTACGTTGATATTTCCAACTTAAAATTTATTTTGCTTTTACTTCAGTTTATTTATGAGCCAGGAGCGGTACTGATGGAGAATCTGTTTCCACACTAATAACACTAAAATAGATTTAGATGCATATCAGATGGAAGCTGAGTATCATTTTTAATTATGATTAAAGTGATGTTTCATTATTTTCCCCAGGAGAGTCATGAATTTTGACTCTGCATGAAATGTTAATTGAATGCACCTCCTGCCCCTTCAATCAGAGGATTTTCTTGGAAAGTAATTGTGGTTTTGTGTGGGCAGTTGCTACAGCGGGAACTTTCACTGCCGTGAGTTCAAAGAATCATTCCAGATACCATCCCCTTTCGTGCCTGTCCCAGCCTGGAGACGAATCAGATGCGTGGGATTTGAATCACAGCTCTAGCGCTAGGGAGTTCACCTTTCCGAGCCTGAGTTTCCTCAACTGTACAATGGGCATGACACCTACCTCACAAGATGAGGATTTCATGAAACATACAAAATTCATAGCGAAATGCCTGGCACAGAGTACATGCACTTCACAGTGTAGTTATTGTTATATTATTGAAGTCTCAATAAAAATGGGAAATCTCAAACTAATAAATCCGTCCATGGAAGTGCTGGGCAGAGAGCAACAGGGGCACAGGTGAGCAGGAAGGAAGCCAAGTTTGGAAGAATTCCAGAAGGAGGTGTGGGTCCCCTTAGCAGCTGTCTCTGGGGCTGCTTTTTTATCTTTTTTCTTTTTTAAAAATCTTTTTGGGATATCCTCACTTACTTCAGAGATGCAGAATAATGTAGTAAAAAGAGCATAGGCTGTGAATTCAGATGGACACGGGATCTAATCCTAGGGTTATTAAAATGGGAATAAAATGTTATTTTTAGTAACTGTGAAGATTATGTATAATGAAAAAAAGAATCATCAATATTCTTGGTGCCAAATACCAGGGGCAACAGTTATGAACTGATCCAAGAAAGCATAGATGGGGAACACATTCGCCATGATGAGCTTATGAAGATTCTTCTTCTCATTAAGGGAACATGCCATGGAGCTTTTGGTTGGTTTTCAGAAAAGTGAGCTGAAGATCATGAAAGGGCCTTGACATCGACGTTGGGGTCTTGACTTAGTGGCCATCAGTGATCTCTGTCCCTCAAGAGTCCAGTTCTCAACCCCGTGTCTCCTTGACCATGTGAAGAACCCAGCCACCCAGCCATTAGGACCTAATTGTTGGGAGGGTGACCAGCTTGTTAGGTTTGCTTGGGACTTGCCCCGTTCTAGCATTTGAAGTCCTGCGTCCTGGGAAACAAATTCTAAGCAAACGGGATGGGTTCACGACCCTACTTGTCACACTGACAGTGAGAGGGAACTTTCAGAAAGCCCTGGCATCATTACAGTGCTGTGAATTACATTTATGTGAAGCAACTTTTTTCCTAAGCCTAAAATATTTCAATTTGAAATTGGCATATTAGACAGATTTCTTACATTTAAAAAACAAGCAGGAGAACACAGGACACCTGGGTCTCTAGAGTGAAACACGATGACGTGAAGCATTCACTTTGCTGTAGTTCTCCCCCACTGATGGTTTAGGTGTACTTGTGTTTTTCTTTCTTTCTTTTTTTTTTTAATGGGTATCATTTGAATGGGAAATGTGAGCATTTCAGTGTCTGAAGGGGTGTAGCGCACATGGACAGTGAGACACTTAAACCCTCCCCAGATAAAACCTTTGTCCCCCTCATATGGCAAGAGATGAAGACTGAGAGCAGCCCCAGCCTAGGCTAGGTGCCCCCCACCCCAGCCCAGTGATTCCCCACAGGAACCACTATTCCCGCCTTCTGGAGCTTTTCAAACAGACACACCCTTAGAAACTCTGATTTAATAGATTCCAGGGTTGGGCCAGGCATCAGGATCCCTCCAAGCCCCCTGAGGGGATTCTAGCATGCTGCCAGACCTGCGAGCACTTTTCTAATCAAACAGGATGTTTGCACAGTAGGTGGCTCTGGATGCCAGCACATTCGGAACCTGCTACCTCCCAGGCATCACAGGGCACACATTAATGGGCAGGTGAGAAGGGAACTTCAAAGACCTCTCTGTGGGCATCTGAGGGGAGACAATGATGCTCATTCCCTAAGCAGAACAAAGCATTGGATTTGACATCCCACAGAACAATGGGCAGAGGTTAAGCCCGTGCTGCTTAGGAGCCTCTTGGGAGTGTTACCCATCAGGAACGAAGTACCTTGTCCTGACTCCTGGCATGCCCTGATGGTCTGGGCCATTTCATGGATGTAGTAAAAAGGGGACACAAAGAATAGAACCTTTTGATTTGCATGATTTTGTGAGATCTTCTGGATCAAGTGAATAGCGATCTGTTTTCAGAGATCAATCACCTCAGGTCATTTCCGGGAAGAAACTGCCTAATTTTGTGTTGGACACTTGGGAATAATTTGTGCTGTGGCGGGATGTATCAAAGCAAGGCTAACAGACAACGTATTAGGAAGACAGACATTATTTGACAAGTAAACATTCGGCGTCAACAGCAAGCATATCTGAGGGATCATGCATTCACTCAGCACAAGTACCCTGGTGCCCACTCTGCCGGGCACCCTACCAGGCTCTGGGAGCATCGAGTGAGCCTTCCAGGAGCCTGCACTCCTCTAGGGTCCTTCAAAAAGTATGCTGAACCTGGGAGTGGAATGGGGTGGATCGCTTGAGAATGAGCAAAGAATATCTCCACACCAGACATTTACAGCTGCGAGTCACAGCTATTTGGCTGTGTCTCTTTGGGGGTTTGGAGCTAATGCTTCATGGAGTTTTCATAGGGAAGAAATGAGAGCTATATATTTCAATTACTTTTTAGAAGTCAGATTTACATAATCATTTGATGTACTGCCATTCGTTATGGGCTTCCCTGGGGTGGCATTAGAGCCACTGTCCCTGCAAGGGCCTCACCCTGGAGTTGCAGCCAGACACCTCCCTGAACAGGGCGAGTGAGCCCACTCAGCTGGAATGGATGGCCCTAGGCCGGGGATAATTAGGCGAAATGGGTGTGAAGATCCACCCAGGGGGAGAAAAGAAAGGAAAGCATTCTCTTTAATTAATCACTCTTTTTCCAAACTTGAGAGCAAAACACTAAGATTAAAATCCATTTTAATAATATAGTCTTCATTAATGTGAAATATGGTTTTAGGCGGACTTTAATTCAAAGGCCTCGCTTTTCAGTGGAAAAGAATATTGCTTTTTGTGTGACCTTTAATAAATCCAGAACTGACAATGTGGAATTATGGGGGATTTCTTAAGCAGCTGAATTCCAAGAAGGGCCCTTTCCCCATAGACTGGCTCCCCGGGTGGCAGATGAGTCCATGCTGTGACATTTGTGCCACGCATAAGCTGGCTGTGCCTCCTGCAGGCTGCATGTGAGAGGACATGTGAGTGTGGGGTCCCTTCTGTTTGTGCCAGAACCACATTTTCTGGGGCCTGGCGTGGTCCGAGTCATGCATCCAAGCCCTGTCTCTAGACGGAAGGGATGACTGAATGAGTGACATTGCCAGAAGGTAACTTCACTGTTCTCAGTACTAAAATTTGGCATCTCCCATGGGTCAAGTTTGCCATTTGTAAAATTTTTTGCAAACTATAATCGTAAGTCTCTTCTTCTGTTAACGTTTGCTCCAGTCTGTATGATTTAGTCAGCATCTGTGTCTGTACTTTGGTAGTTTGCCTAGTTATTAAACGCAGATTTTGTGACAAAGAGTCTGAAGAACTAATTTGCTTTCTTCGAAATGTTGGCAGGAAGACCTGAAACCTTTTCATGACGTTTGGAGGCCACATCTGTACTCCAGCCTGGTGACTGACACCTGGTTCCTTGACTGCGGTGGCAAGAGAACAGGGAGGTCACCAAGAGCAGCTGCTGGGTTGGTCCAGTCAATGGTTCACTGTGTATGTGACGGAAAGGACATGCAGCCCCACCTCCAAGGGTCTCTGTCAAGTGAGGGTAACGGAGAAATACACAGCCAACACCAAGCAGTGGGCCTAGGTCCCGAGGCAGTAGAATCTGCGCCAAGCATGGAAGAAGGAGTAGGGGTTACTCTGGCAGAAAAGGGACAGCTGGTGCAGGCAGTCAGAGTGTGGCCACCGTGCTCAAAGCCTGAGGGCCACAGCCATGTCACATGCAGGGTGTTTGGTTTGGCAGGAGCTCAGGACAAGAAGACGGCAGTGGGGAGGCAGAGCCTACGTTATTACAAGTCTCAGATGCCATATTAAGGAAGTTGTTTTCGCCCAGCAGGTATGGCTCAGTGGTTGAGCGGTGACCTATGAACCAGGAGGTCACAGCTCGATTCTCAATCAGAGCACATGCCCAGGTTGCAGGCTCAGTCCCCAGTGTGGGGCGAGCAGGAGGCAGCCAATCAATGATTCTGTCTCATCATTGATGTTTCTATCCCTCTTTCCCTCTCTCTTCCTCTCTGAAATCAATAAAAAAAGAAATTTGCTGTCTAAGAGCAATGGAGAGACATTCAAGTATTTTCAGCAAGGGAATGACGCAGTGAAACATTGGTTTTTATTTATGAAGAAAACTTTGGGAACAGAATTGAGGGGAGCAGAGACAAGGAGGCCCATCAGAAGGCAGGTTTAGTGGAGAGAGGGGGAAAAGACGGAACAGATTCTGGAAAGAGACCCAAGGCTTGAAATCGCATCCTCTGTAAAGATGTGAGCAGTTCAACCTTGATGGGGGTTCCAAAATAGCACAAAATAGCACATGGTTCACAGACCAGCAGCCCGGGCCTCACCTCTGGGCCTCTTGGAAATGCTGAATCTCAGCCTCACCCCAGACCTCCTGAATCAGAACTTGCGCTTTAACAAGCTCTCTAGGTCATTGGATGTATGTGAGGGTTTAAGAAGCACATCTGTAGTGTCTCATGGGAAGTATGAATGCATCTCTACAAGGTGTAAGGGAGTTAGGAAAGTGTGGTGCCCATTGCATCCTGTTAAGTTAATAAGGAAGGAAAGTGGGAGCCTTCCCTACCCAAGGTCAAGGCAGAGGGACGGAGGGCAGAAGACAGATTCAAGGTTACAAAATGATGGATGAAAAGATGGAGTCAGCAAACCTTGGTCATGGGCAAAATGTAGGAGTAAGATTGGGGCTAATCAGGTTAGCGTTTGAGTCCTGACGTGGTCATTGCCACGTTCCTCAGTGTCTGGGAGGGGCAACATGGGAGTTACCTCCAGAGGGAACCCTTAGGAGCTGTCGCCGTACCCAGGAGACCTCTTATAAGTCTCTCGGAGCTCAAGGGTGCAGTGCTCATGGCTCCCAAGGAGTTGATGTCCCTAATTAGTGATGGCAACACTACATTTGTTTATGACATTACATAATCACGTTTGTATAATTGCTCTTTTATAACTCACTTAAAATTTTCAAAACAGCACAGTGTGGGCTGGGAGAGTGTGTGCAGGGCCCCTGACAGGCCGCATTCCAGCCTTTCCTCACAGGGAGAGAGAACACAGACAGGAACAATGGGGAGGGGAAGCGCTGGGTCCAGGTCTGCCAACATCAGGGATGGCGTCCTTGTCTGGAACAGATCCTCGTTGAATTCTTTTCATTACAAGCAGATACAAGGTTCAGGATCCCAGGAGACAAGGGCCCACCAAGAGCTTCCGTCTTTGTTTCTTTTCTCACAGGCAAGGCACCACCAGGCATGACGGCCAGCATTCTTTCCTCTGACAGATGCAGGGCTTTTTTGAATGAGTGACACTCCTGGAACCCAAGCTTGGTGACGGGGGTGACTGTCAGGGTTCTGCTCAGAGCCACAGGCAGGCCTTTGTTGGGGGCAGTTGGGTAACGTGTTACAGTTGCTGGGGTCATGTTCTGCCTCTTGGGGAACTTTCCTTGAGGTAGATGTTGTGGGCCCCTTATGTAATTTGGACACATTTCTCCTCATTCTTTTCTAGAAATCAACTAGGTAAGGAGGGCCTCTTTCGAAGAGATTTGCAGACCTCCCATGTCCTCACCTCTTGTTGTAAATGCATGAGAAATCTGGGGAGAGATGAAGATCTTTGCAAACTTTAAGAGCTAGAAATAGTCAAATTGCTACTCTTCTAGGCTTCTTACAAGAAGGAAAAATCATCACAATTAGGGGTGAGGAGACCTTGGACCCCATGGAGGGGACTTTTATGAGAGTTTCCCATAACTAATTCATAAGAGAAGTTCTCAATCTAGGACTTACCCTGACTCCAAAAATCCCATGCACTATCTGAAATAATTGTGCGTATTTTTGTATTTGTGCATTTGTACATGTCAAGGGGGAGCAGAACCAAGCCATTCATAAAATTGCAAAGGCTGTGATTTCAAGTAGCTTAAGAACTTGGAGAATTTTTAATGGTTTTAAGAATATGAAGAGCCTTCAGGTATATCCTAAGTAGTCCTCATGTCATCCTTGGGAATGGGACAAAGCAGAGAACATGATCTTCAGTTGATAGCGAGAAAACGGGGGTGTAGAAATATTCAGTGCTCATTGGCCACATTCCTATTTATGCTCAGAAACTGGACACAAAGCCAGGGTTCTGCCTCCTGTTCTTTCAACTCTGGCACAGGCTCCAGGACCAGAAATTATTGGCTCCACCTACATAATCAGGACATTTGGACATTTGGAAACATTTAAGGTCCTTACATCCTGAATCGGGAAAATTGATTTCTGTGTGTGCAAGCCAGATCTCTGCCAACTGAAATATGCCTTTTCCCTGTATTTTGCTGAGTAGAGGGTCATGGGTAGTGTGAAATGACAAAGCTAGTTCTAGGTCAAAGCTAGTTCTGGGCATGACAGCTGAAGATAAGAGAGACCTTTCCTCAAAAAATATCCACAAGCACCTCTCTCCCCTTCTTTATCTCAGTCCCCCCCCCTGGCCACTGGGACCTCTCCTTTTAAAATGTAGATGCCTACCCCAACTGGTTTGGCTCAGTGGATAGAGCGTCGGCCTGCGGACTCAAGGGTCCCAGGTTCAATTCTGGTCAGGGGCATGGGCCTTGGTTGCGGGCACATCCCCAGTGGGGAGTGTGCAGGAGGCGGCTGATCGATGTTTCTCTCTCATTGATGTTTCTAACTCTCTATCCCTCTTCCTTCCTCTCTGTAAAAAATCAATAAAATATATTTTTTAAATGTAGATGCCTACCCCTCTTTAATAAAGGTGGACCTTAAACTTTGTTTAAACCTCACTGGGCTGTTTGTGCAGACTGAATGAGATGAAGTGAATAAGTGCCATCACTATGCCGGCCCAGAGTAGCAGCATTTGTCTTGGGAACTTTGTGTTTGTGCATTTGTACACGTTAAGGGGAAGCAGAAAGTTCCCAAAAGTGGTCATTTGTCTTGGTGTCTTTCAGAACGAGTTTCAGGTTGGTATTTCTGTTCTGTCATCCCTGCTTTACAGCCTAGAAGAACGTATGCCAGAACAGACATTCTAGGAAAGGAGTGTTTCTCAAGTCTTATCGCACTTCCCTTTTGAACCTGCCCCAAGGTTAAACATTTCTGAATGTTTGATATTTCTATTGGATTCAGTCCAATCGAAAGACAGCCAACTAAGTAGCAGTAACTAAAATGCCACCAGAACCTCTGTGTAATTTGTAATGCACTGAGGGGTTTGTTTGTTTTTTTTGTTTTCAATTTTACTCTGATTCAAGAAGTGGATGTCTTTCCAAGCAGGTGCACGCTGGACACGTGTTTGCTCTCTGCCTAACTCTGTGCTACATGCTGGAAGTTGGATTTTGCATTCCCAGGTCTGACTGGGCAGACAAGCTTAATGTGCAAGAAACTCTGGAGAGCAACTTGTGGGATGTAGAAAGGCATAGATTACATGCTTAATGAATATTTTAAAAATAAATTACTATTTTCATGAAACTGAATTCAGTTCACTGGAATGATGGGAGGAGGGTATAGAAGATCAGTTTCCAACTCTTAAAGCAAATGTGCTTCAAACTAATGAAGGGCCCTCCAACAGTGAGGTGTATGGTATGCTCCCTGAGTAACCTTTGGTGCACGTGGCAAGTGGAAAAGTCCCTGTGGATCACTTAGGAGATTAAAATGATTAAATAAGGGGAAGTGTTTTGGCGAAAAGTAGAAAACCATGATTCAGTCAGTGGACAAGACATAACCAACAGTAACACAGTCAGCCTGTGCAAGGAGGAGGGTCTCAGGTTACTTAGAGAAATGAGGGAAACGATTTACTATGGATCAGCTGTCATGCCTTATATTTTAAAGTCATTATTGTTCAGTTGTTTACAAAGAAGATAATTAAAATTACTAGTAGTCTCCCTGGCTTGGAGTGGCAAGTAGTGTTAGTATTCCAGCCTATTTCTTTCCAGTGTTTGGTATAGGGTGTGTGTGTTTGTGTGTGCTCTGAAATCACATTCTATGTATAAAATTATGTTTTTATAATATTAAATATTCCCATGTCATTAAAAATGCCTTTATGTTTTTAAATGGCTGCAAACTCTTCTGACATACTGATGTGTATGCATTTCAGATTTCTTCCTTAAGATGAAGTCCCAGTAGACATATTACTAGGTCAAAGGATATAAACATGTAACACTCTTCTTTCCAGATTTGTCATTTTACTTTCCCACTAACCATAGTTCGGTGCTCTTCCTTTCACAAATCCTGCCAATATTGAATGTTATTATGTGGTGTGTGTGTGTGTGTGTTTACTTTGGTAGCAAAATCACCTCATCTTTGTTTTAATTTGTTAGTCTTTAATTATTGATTGAGCATTTCCCCAGTGCTTAATAGCATTTTTAATTTCTTTTTTTACACATTCTCTGTTCATAGCTTTTCAGCTTCCTTTTATTGTGTTAAGCTACCTTTAATAAAGTTATTTAAACAGACTGTGAGATTAAGAAAAGAAGGTCCTGTGTGGAATCTTCTATCTACCAATTTGCTAATTCCACATAGGCAGTGGCTCCCTCAAAGGCATGTGTAGCTGAGATTCCTTTAATGCTCTGTACTTAGGTCAAGTATTTATGCAGAGGTTTTTTATTTGACAGCTAATCCATGGCCTCGCTTTGGGAAGGCATTATTTCCTCCATGAGGCCATAGATAATGGATGAGGTCATTTCCAATTCATTTGTCTTTTCCTTTTTTTCTTCTTCTGGCTCTCTTGAGTCAAATCCTTGGAAGAGCTGTAAATGCAACACAATAAGAATAAAAAGTCGTGTTTCTGATGGGAGATTTGTCATTTCCCATTTGCTGCTGTTACATGTATTCTTTTAAGACCTGAGAGGATGAATTTTCTACTTGCAGTTAAACTCCATTACTTTCTTCTTATTCATCTTTTTTTTTAAAAAAAAATCCCTTTAATGTTTTTTGTGGAACCTCCAGCTTAATATTTTTGAACTGTTTTCTACAGGGTGCAAGACCTCTGTGGGTTTAAACAATATGTTGGAAATTTCCATTATTCTCACACTTGCCATATGATTGCTAGAAACTTTCTGATGATAGGAAGCACTTAAGAAGGGTCTTCTGTGTGATTATCTTTATTTTCAAAACCTGTTCACAGTACTGGTTTTTCATTGATTGAAATCATGGTGTGTATATAACATGATCATGTAGATGCGTCAGTAAGCAACATCTGGACACGTCCTTGGCAATAAATTGATAACCTCACAAAGGTGTTGTCTGTACCATACTATTGACTATCATTTGAGTCATTCCCTTTGGTAGTTTTATCTTGGCCTCCACATATCTTATGTGGGTTATCTTAGCTATCAGAATGTGTCTTGGAAGCTTGCTCTGCTAGTTGTCATTGATATTGATAACTCAATATCGAGGTCAGTCATACAGCCAGCCTAATTAGTATAATTCTCTAAAAACTTCAGATTTTAGAGTCACTCTATTCTGCTCTGTGACCTCAGTAAATTTCTTAACCTCTCTGAGTCTCAATTTCTTGATGTAGAAAGTGGTGGTTATAGTAAAAACATGCAGAATCATTGTTTATATTTACATTGTTTATGTGAATGTTATTTGCAGTTGAAAATGCTCCAGTAGAGTGTGAATATGCATATGGAAGCAAGGGAGGCTGATGGCAATCAGATTCAGCAGGTGATTGGTGAAGCATCAAGACACCTCTTCCCATTCCATATCAGAACAACAAAACACTCAGATTAACTGCTCATGGATAATTGCAAGAAGGAGAAATATCCCTGAAGGAAAGTTGGAAGTCAAACTCTGATTGTAGGAGAACATCTGAAGCCGCAGTTCTACACACATTCATCATAAATGCCACGTCAAGTATTTTCCTTCAGATTTCAGGATCCTACACAGTCAGTCCTCATTATTCACAGATTGCATACTTGTGAAGTCACTTTTGCAATTATTTGCAACCCCAATATCAATACTTACAGTGCCTTCACGATCATTGATGGGTACATGAAAGTGGCAAAAATTTGAGTCACCCGAGGCACAGGTTTCCAACAGGAGTCAAACAAGGCGACGCACGGCCTTCTTGTTTCAGGTCTCGTATGTAAACAAGTGTCCGCTTCACAGTCTATTGGGTACTGTGCTTTGTGCATTTTTGTGCTTTTTGTTGGTGATTTTGTTGTTTGAAAATGTCCTCCACGTATAATGTGGAAGTGCTGTCCAGTATTCCTAAGAACAAGAAGGCTGTGGTATGCCTTGTCTTAGATAAGCTTTGGCCATGAGTTCAATGGTAATAAATCAACAACATATATTAAATAAGGTATCTTTAAACAGGAACACACAGAAAACAAGGTTATATATTTCTCAGTTGATGAAAATGCTCACCAGAGGCTCACAGGAGCCTAGCCCTGTATTTCCCTCAGGAGCAATGATGCTGGACTCACTGATCCAGTGTTTGTAGGACTCTATAGAATGTTAACTACTGTGAATAATGAGAAGTGACTATGGTTGATGATGATTCCCTTTGAGGGTGATTCCCTTGCATTGCCTTCCATTGATCTGCCAGCAAGAAATGATCTCTAGCCTGTTAGGGAAACAACCCAGGAGCACGGGGCAGAGAGAGAAGAGAGTAAGAACTGGCCGGTGGTTTTAGAGCAGCTGAAAAACTGGTGATTCTCATTGGAGATGACTGTTCATTGAGAACTGGGCTTGTGGAGGGGGGCGGGGGCGGTCTAAGAGTAGTCATGCTTCCACACACATTTATTGACAGCTTTCTCTTTTTCAGACCAGAGGCTGAGGTTACAGGTGTGACTTAGATAAGGCCCTACCCCCCCTCTCACCTCCCCAGGGATGTGCTGGCCATCATTGTGTACATTACACACCACAGATGGTCCATTTATCTCCACAATGACTCTCTGAGGAGATATTATTGTCACTTTTTAGAGAGGGTAACTGAGGTCAGATAACTTGCCCTAATTCACTCAGTACAGGGCAGAGCCAGGAACTGGGTCCAAACAGTGGAGCTGCAGCCACAGAGGCCTTCAGCAGCGGGTCTGCACTGCCCTTCCTGGCTGGGGGGTGAATGCAGAAACAAAGCCAGTTTCAAGTTGTAGGTGCTGTCTGCAGGGGGTGCTCACAAGGGCCGAATGAGCCCAGAGAAGGAGCCCTAGGTCAGCCTCACCTCCAGAGGCTCAGGAGAGAGACACCTGAACTAACAACTTCTTGGCAGATCAGGGAGGGCTGGGAGATGCAGGGTGATGCCTGCTTTGTGGGGTCAGCATCCTAAACCACAGCTGCGCATGGCGCATCCGAGGCCCCTTGAAACCAGTCTTCAAGAAAACAAGCTTTTGTCCAAAAGAGGCAAGCACTCTGGCTAGCCTGCCCCTGTTGAGTGTGATTAAGTGCAGTTTGAATGCACTTTCTACCGGCATTGACTTTTAAAAGTGGCTCTCCTGCTGCAGATATGAAATAAAAGCCAGTTTTATCTGGAAGACAAATAAAACCAATAAAACCAAAAAGTGCTTTGAGTTTTCTTAGGTGAGGGCCAGGTTTTCTTCATTCTTCCCACTCCCACACAGCTCCTGAGGAGGGACGCTTGTATGTCAGCAAGAATATTACACATCAAAGGGATATTCCGGTCTAGAGGCCCCGGAAAATGTGGCAGATAGAGGCGCCTGTGCCAGTGTGAGTCCCCCTCCTGTGATCTATAGCGGTAAATCCAGAGAGCATTTCCAGATTGTGGAAATTAGGCTCTAGGGTTCTTGGGCCCCTCGCTAGGTGGGTACAGCTGGTGCATACATCAACCCTGCACTCCTCGGCTCAGCCAGCGACAAGAGACCCACTGTGATCATAGATCATAGGAGTCCTAACAAATCTAGTCCTGGACCTAACACCCTTCAATACCCAACACCAGAAACAGGGCTTTGGGTTTATGAGGGTGACTTACTCCACCATCCTACTTTCTGTCTGTCCTTCTCCCTCTGATGTCCCTCATTGCCAGAGGGAATGCAGGGATGTGGTTCCAAGAGCATACTCCTAAATTCTTAGTCTTATAGTGAATAAAACCAATTGAAGCATAAATGGGCAAAAGAAAGATAGAGGTAGAGAGAAAGAGAGAGTGGGGAAGAGAGTAAGGAAGGGAGAGAGAGGGAAGGAAGAAGGAAGACAGACACCATTGGAAATCCCACAGCCACAGTGAGATCCAAAATAAACACAGAAAACTTGAAATATTGAGTTCAGATTATACGAAAGTAGTTTTGGCATTCTGTAAAACTAAGAGATCATCTTTCAACTGTCCTTTATTTTAAGTGTAAGAAATGCCCGATTTCACCCACATGAGTATATGCCTAAAGAACAACTCCAGTTCTCAGCAACTAGAGAACAATTGGAAGATGTATCTGTTGGTATCCTGCTTACATATCGGTGGCTAAAACTCATTACTTATGTTAAGTAGATTGTTCTGCCTCCAGTAGAGACTGAAGCAATGAAATGCGTCTGGAATTCCCTGCTATGTTTTGGTTCCATTCCTCCTGTTTGCACCAGGCATTAAAGTTCTGACAATTTACTGTTGGACACCGATTAGTCTAACAAGTGATCATCCTTCACAGTAAGTTTAAATAGACCCAGTCTGTGGGTCCACTGGGTGCTCACCTGGCTGTGGGTGTTAACCAGTGATTCACCTTTAGCTATGTGGAGAGCATGAAGAGAGCAGGTATTTCATGTGCCAACTCTGATTGTTAGTTATTGTCTGGAACGTTGTGTTGGAGAGAATTCCAAGGCTGAAATTGTCTCAGCAGGGAGGGAGCAATATCATGATCAATTAGTAATGTCTACCATGAGTGCAGGTGGAGAGAATTAGGACAAGTGAGACCCATGTCTTTCATTTCTGGATTAGAGCTACATTTGGAAACCAGCTGTATCTGGAAGTCCTAGGTCAGTGGTCGGCAAACTCATTAGTCAACAGAGCCAAATATCAACAGTACAACAATTGAAATTTCTTTTTGAGAGCCAAATTTTTTAAACTTAAACTTCTTCTAACGCCACTTCTTCAAAATAGACTCGCCCAAGCCGTGGTATTTTGTAGAAGAGCCACACTCAAGGGGCCAAAGAGCCGCATGTGGCTTGCGAGCCGCAGTTTGCCGACCATGGCCCTAGGTGGATGGAGAAGGGACCATGTTCCTCCCAGGCCATCAAGTTGAGTGTGTAGCTGTTATCTTCCTCTGTTACAACACTTGCGCCTCTCCTTTCCACCCATCAAGGCCTAACCCTCTCAGGCCACAGGTTCCAGTTTCTAGATCTGTGGCACATTTCTGGGTTTCAGAGCAAGAAGAAAGCCTATGGGTATTGAGGTAACAGTGAAGGTCAAGGGGGAATGCTGAACCTCACTGAAGCAGAGAGAGTCAGCAATGATGATTACCAAAGGAAGTTGAAGGTGGGTGGGATGATGGGAATATACCTATATGCTTAAAAGTACCCTGTGCTTCCTTTAGGCAGAAGTCCAAGTGGTCTGCCATGCACAGGAGAGCAGACAGGCAAACCTTTAAAGTACAAAGGAAGACCTCAGTGATTTCTAGGTTGATTGGCCTGAGGAGGGGCTTTGCCATGTTTTTGTTACCTCAGCTCCACATTTGCACTGAGCTTTGCAGGTGTGAGATTTCTGGTATGGCCCAGAAGCCCAACATTGGGGCAGGACAGTGTGGATAAAGGCCTTGGGAGAACTCTGCAGAAGAGTGTATTCAGAGAAGGTACAGCTATTTTGGACTCTGATTGATTCTGTGAAATCAAATTATACACACATTGCCATCCATTAGCTCCTGTCACATAAGCAGATCATTTGTCCTTAAGAAACAGACTACATAGAAATGGGGAATGAATTAGAGGAAAAGAGGAGGGAAATAATACTTTATACCAAAGTTTGAGCTTGGTGGTAAAAAATCTCACTGGCATGCCCCTGTGGCTGCCCTCACAGAGCTTCCTGTCTAGAAAGAGTTCGTCGTCTAGTAAATACACAATGACCTGAGACCCAACATGTGGGACTGAGCGTTCTGGGTCCTCAGAGGAGAGAGGACCATCCAGCAGAAGGCTGGGCCAGGGACGTGCAGTGAAGGAGCACTGGACGTGCATTCCTGTGTGCATTTCCTCAGGCCTTTGACCAACCTTTCACTCAACATTCACAAACCCCGTGTTGGGCCCTGGGGACATGGAGGTGACTGAAGCTCAGTTCTCACCCTCAGGAAGTTCAGGGAGTGCATATGGAGAAACATGTGCATGTTACAGTGTTGTGGGTGCAGAGATAGATCTGATGGGCAAGGACTGGCTGCTGCAGGCTTCCATGTGGCACTATGAACACATTAGAAAGCGACACCTCTTCTGGACAGATGCCACCCACAGGCAAGTGGTTTGGCAAGCAGAGGCATCATTGCACAGATTAGGAAGAGTTCCAGCCTTCTGGCTGACTCAGTACCCAGAGTTGGTGTTGACTTAGCCGGTGAATCACTGGAACACCCAGGCACCCTTGTGCACAACTATACACAGCGCCCCAGTGGCAGTGGGCTGGAAGCATACAGCCCATGTCGTGACTTTGATGCTGTGTAACCTCAAGCAAATAGCTTGACCTCTCAGAGCTTATTTTCTATTGGTGCAGAATGGAAACCATAATATAAAGCTACCTTGACTGTTGTAAGCAGCAGCAGTCAAATGAGATAATGTATGTAGAACTGTCTGAGCCCTGGAAGATTCTACACAGGTGTTAAATATAATTATTCAATAGATTAATTATATATAATTATATATATGTAATATATATAATTGAGTAAGTGATCAGGGTTATCCTGTATATAAAAGGCTAATATGCTAAGTGTCCCTCCCACTGTCAGACTGGTCGCTATGATGCTCACTGACCACCAGAGGGCAGACGCTCAACGCAGGAGCTGCTGTACGCACACTGGCCATTTACAGAGAAACAGCACCACGGACCTGGCACCCACAAAGCAACACTCGGCTTCCCCCAAGTGGGACACAAGCCCCACCACCATCCCGGAGTGACAGCCCACCAAATTGCAGCCGATGTTGCTGAGACCCCATGGGGCAAAATGCGACCCACAGCCCAGCCCAGCCCAGAAATGGTCTCTGTGGGCACCGGGTAATGATGTCACATAGCAACGCCCAGCTTCCTCTCCCTAGCGACTAGCATCCTTGGAGTTTCTTCAACCCAAGAACACGACTTGCCTTATAGCCAAACATTTTACACTTTAACCAAATGTTTGTGGAGTGTTTTCCCCATACCTCATCTCATTTGGTTCTCACCAAACTCCTGGAGTAGGTAGGTAGGAGACTTGGTGGAATCCTATTTTCTTTTCATTAACCAGAAAACAGAGATTTAGATAGTTTAGAAACTTGACCTGACTGAAAAGAAGTAAGAAATGGTGGACCTTGAAAATGACTTCAGGTTTTCTCACTGCTCAGAATATAGTCAAACACTGCTGCAGTTAAGTATTTTACCCTTTATTCTCCCTGCATGATCTACAATAATAATCTGCTTTGGTTGATATTTACTGCTGTGTTGCTGACAATTACCTGAAAGAGAAGTTGGGTGCTTCACTGGACTGGAAAAAGTTTAGCTACATCAGAAAGCAGGTCTAATTAAGCAAGTTTATTCTATATCTATAAAAGGCTAAGTTGACTCGTGCATGCACGTTGCATATAAAGCTCTCGCTGGTACCAATCACACGCGTGTATTTTGATCTGTCATTGTTGATCATGAATTTGGTTGACACTTCTATTATAGAGAAAGGATGAATAGTGATATTAAAATATTTCTTCTAATTAATTTCCTTTCAATGTGTATGAATTTGTGCACTGGGCCAGTAGTCCTTAATAAATCTACTAGGGGGTAAACCTTACCTTCGACAGCTTATTTTTTTTCTTGCTCTCTCTTTCTTTCTCTCCCCCCTCCACCCTCCTGAGTCTTTCTCACACTCACACCTGCCTTCCACCATCGGCCCTGCCAATTCACAGGCCTACTTCCTCTTTGCTGAGAGATCTTTATTTTGTTTTAAGGATTTTAGTCAAGAGGCAGCTTTTCCATGGAATTGTAGAACTGGATACAACTTAGAACTTAATAGTGTCCTTTAGGCCATACCTTGCTTAGTTTCTGGCAGAAAGAATTTTTTTTTTAAGTGGACATAGAAAATAAATAGGAAGTGTTTGTCCCCAATAGCTTTATTGGAAAGCATTATTGGGCCAAATGAACCGAGCTGAGCATTTGCATTAATTAAATTGACCATAAACCCAGCTTAATGTTTCATTTCACCTTTCTCCTGGCATGATGGTGCCGGAGAGTTTTGGAACTCAGATACATACCCCCCGGCAGGGATGGCTGAAAGATCAGCAACAATCAATGTTTGCAATCAAAGAAGATTAAACTCCGTATTAATTAATGGAAATCTAATGGTCAACACTCGGTGGGGCAGAGTGGCCCACGCCTGCGGTGCATTCACAGAAATGGAGGTAACTGAACAGTGGGCCCTTCTGGAAAGAAAAGCTTTTGTTATTGTTGAGTTAGATTCAGCATGCTTAGTACAATTCTTTATCCGCTGGGGGAGCAAACCAAGTGTTGCAGAAAATTAGGACAGTGTGAAAGGCAGCTCCGACCCGAGTTCCTAGGGTACTTCTCTTCCCATAGACATTTAGAGGAGCATTAAGAGAGAGGGCTTATTTCTGGGTTCAGAGTCCAGCTTCATCACTCACCAGCTGTGTGATCCCAGGGAAGTGACTTAACCTTTCTGAGTCTAAGTTTCCTCATTTGCAAAATGAGGCATTTTGTGAGGATTTGAAGTGGTGATGATAGAAAGATGGGAGGAAATGCTTGATCGGGGGAGAAGGTCTTATTGAGCAAATGCTCCTTCCTGGGCCCCCATTTTTGCAGACAGGAGTCCATTTAAGCCTTGAAGCCAATCTCTGAGGCACACATTAGCAGGCCCATCTTCACGATGAACAGGCCAAGGAAATTAGAAAAGAGTCAGTATTAGAACTGCACGAATGTCCTAGTGAGTGAGGATTTGATGGCTCTCATTGATTGAGAGGACGACGGCTGACCTCTACTATGTGCTACTCATGCGTTACTTCATTTCCTCACCCGCGATACTCTGAAACTGCTGACACAAGTGAGAAGATGGGAGACTAAGAGAGGTCAAGGGTAAGAGTCCACTTTAAAGCTGGACCCCCACCCAGATGCACCCGGCTCCAGAACCCTGGCTCACCCCACTTTGCGGGGCGTCTACAGAAGGGAGGAAGATAAACGCAAGATGGCAATTGTCCACATTCTATGTCAGCCCGTTTATGACAAGATGAGACAAGGCCTTGTTTGGGATGTGCCTGTGGTGTGTGAGGACAGAATTCACAAGCAGAGGATAGAAGAACATATGGGACCCGCCGTAAACTCGGAGTTAACCCCCGAGTCCCCCACCCCCCACCCCTGGAACCCATTCACACATTGGGTCAGTAAAGAACACGATCCTCTAAAGCCAGGTTGTGAGTGTACAGGATGGGAGGCGGGGTTCGAGGGTGTTGCAGGGATCCCCCTGGTCCACCCTGTGGGTTTGTGGATCTGTGACTGGAAACCCTGGTCCAGGAGGTGGCAAGTGCCACAGGCGCACTCAGCACTTCCAGATGATTGTGTTACGGCCTACAGAAGGGTTGGAGCTTCGCTTCACTAGAAGAGCACATGCATTATCTCCTGGCTGCTGACGGCAGAGTTCTGGGACCTGCAATCCAGAGCAGTCCCCAGGGAGGACTTACAGCTGCCTCCCCATCATCACTCCTCCCCAACAGACCTGGGATGATGTCTGCATTTGACCTCTCGGCCTAGCATGGAGACAATTTAGCACCACTGGCTAGGCCTTCCACAAAGTAATCATTTAAGAGAGATTACTCCCTAACATCCGCATCCCAGATAATTCTTTGCCAGCGTCTCTGGGTGATTTCCTTCCTGGGGAGCAGCATAATCATTTTGCACTGGCTCACCAAACAGCTGATGGCTCAGTGCATCATTGCCCCCATTCGAATGGATTTAGAGCGCCATTGCATTCCATGATCATTTATCCCTGAATCTCTCGGAGGTCACCTCTGCCCACCAGGGTCCCCAACACAGGAGAAGGCAGAAGCCTAAACACCAGCTCATGTCCAAGCATAAAAGGCAAGAGGCTGGTTATTCGAGGTGCTTCTCTCTGCTCCCCTCTCCTCTAGGCTGTTTATTTCATCAAAAGTCCTGCCTGGTTAGTAGCACCTGAAGCTGCGCGCTAGGTCTGACTGGTTTCAAAAGAAGGAACGCTTGTGAAGTTCAAACTGTGTGTGTCTGTGTCAGGCAGACACACAAATGTGTGTGGGTTCCCAGCTGAGGCAAACTGTGTTTGCTTAAACCAGTGAGCCCGCAACCTCTAGAATAAAAGTACAAACAGAAGCTAACTCTGCCTTCTCCAGCTCCCTCCCTCCCTCCCTCCCTCCCTCCCTCCCTCCCTTCCTTCCTTCCTTTCCTTCCTTCCTTCCTTCCTTCCTTCCTTCCTTCCTTCCTTCCATTTCTTGCTGGTCATGGTACTACACAGAGTTGAAAGCAGCGGCCAGGGCTGTTTCCAGGGAAGCCCTCCACTTTCTGCCCTTCCACAAGGGGGAAGGGGCAAAGGATAAAGGACCGCCGGCCCTGCTTTTGTCTTGCTCACTCCTAGATTCATAAAAGCCTGTGGAGTGATGTGGGGAAAGAGAACAAGGTTTTTGAACAAGTTAAATCTAGGTCCACCTTCTCGCTCCTCCAAGAAGAGCTACGTGACCTTGAGAAAGTTATTCAACGTTGTTGGCCTCAGTTTCTACCCTTCTGGTATGAGACAGAGTGACAAGTTCATCACTGTGCAGAGGGCGTGAATGTGGCCAGCAGTTAATACCTGCTGGGTTATGTGTGAAAAGAAATAGGATCCTGTACGGGAAGGGGTGTGCACAATGTCCAGAACTACAGTAGCCAGTCAATACGATGGTAATAATTGGAACGATTACTTTTAATGTAGTGTTCAGCATTTTATATTTCCTTGTGATAACTAGATGGGAAAATCATAAAATGATTAAGGAAGATTGTGATTAGCAGTGTTTTCTACAGTCTTGGCTCAGTTTTGAAACCCTTAAAGGAAATAGTTCTTACACTGACCTAGCTCTTGGGAGTCTGGAGTCACATCCTCATGTCCTCGTGGGCTCTCTCACGTCATCGTCATCTGTGACACACCCGGATGAAGACAAGAACACCCACCCTGAGGGCATGAGTTCACATTTGGGGGGCAAACTTCCTACAGGATGACATTGCCTTTAAAACCAGACTCACCATCTTTGAATTCCTGCTGGTTAGAAAATATACTCACTTCCCTCTTTTTCTTTAAAACGTTAAACACCCATGATGCTGGGAGATACTTTATTCATGTTCATTCAGCGAACCCTTCCTACAGTGTCATGGCTGAGGAAACTGAAACCTCGCAGGTATGGCTCCAAAACTCGCATTTTTTTCTGTATCACATACAACTAGGGATGGTATTAAGGTGCAGAGGAAAACCTATACGAGCTGTTGTCAGGAGGCAGTGAGCTGCCATGTCAGGGCCCGGGGCCTGTAGAAAGTCGGGATGCTAGCTTGGCTTCCTGTCCTCACAGAGCCAGGACCCCACAGAAAGCCCGGGGAAGCAATCCCTCAGGATAACTCACCGCGATTGACTCTGGCGGTAGGTGTCAGAGCACTGGAATCACCTTCAAAACGTGCAATCCTAACTATTTAATTGTAGGGAGGGGTTTTGATGTGATCAGTTCCCATCACTAGGAAGGGTGTCCTCACCCACACTTTCCCTTCAGCATGTGGGACACTTTGGGGGTCTGGATTCATTCCAGAAGGAGGCAGGATTGGAGGCGCTCCCAGAACCCCCGAGGATGTTCAGTAGTTGAATCCACGATGCCCAGGAGTGAGGCTGCTGGTCTCCTCGGTGATGTGTGTTGAGCAAAGGTTATAGTGCAGCCTCCCCGCCTCCCATCTCCAGGGTAAGAGCCAGGAGGAGCCCGCCCACCACACTGAACCTCAGAGACCTCTGCCCTGGCAGCACTTGCGAGTTGACATTGAAGGAAGGCTCAAGGGCATTTTGGCCCCTTCTTCAGGCCCTTCGTGGGGGGATCAGAACAGGAACCACACCTGCACCAGGAAGGGCCACGCAGCTTAACGCAGGCTCTGCTTCTAGAGGAGGAATGTCGGGGGGCAGTGCTTCTCCTGAACACCGGGAAGAATTCTGGGGACACTTTAGACACAGACCCTGCTGCTTGTGAGGAGGCCGGGTCAGCTTCCCAAAGCCTGACTGACGCTTCCCCACCTCTGTCCATTCAACCAGTGTTGATGGTCATTTTAGGTAAATTGGTCCTGTTAAGACTTACTTTGTAAAACAGCCAACCCTGGGCTGGCATCTTTACGCAGCAACAGCAGGACAGAAAGTCGGAAACACGTGTTCTGAAAAGCCCGGGTGTCCAGGGTGTTGGGAGAGTGGAGATGGGGCAGACCCGCCAGGCATGCCCTGCACCAGGTCCTGGGATGGGATGCAAGGAGGACAGTTCCCAGTGCTTAGAGAAATGGCGTATTTGGGGGTGTGCGGGGGGCATGTGCTTATCTTCAAGGAGGTAAGTCAGGGGTCTGGGCTTTCCAGACAGCGGTCTCATCAGATCTGAGAAGTGTGCTGTCAGGGTCAGAGGTCAAAGGATAGGCATAAATGGCAAAGCAGAGGGTAAGGTGAGCTAGGGCGAGTTGGTCAGAATCTAGGCTGGGGACTGGGGAAGTCCCAGGTTCTTGCCTTTATGCGGCTGCAACTTGTGCAGAGCACTGAGGCTGGCTGTGCCCAGGTAGCCAGGGAGCAGCAGGGGGCGTCCTTGGCTTCGCTCTCAGTGGCCAGCAACTGAGCCTCTTCTTTGGAGGGAGGACTGCCTTAGGGCTCCTGGTAGCACAGCCTGTAGGCAGAGAGATGGAAGTGCTTGGGGATCCGTACACCCCACTCCAGGGCGCCCTGCATCTACGACTGCCTAGTAAAGTATGAAAGCCCAGCTGCCTTGCCTCAGGTCAGGACAGCTCTGAGCTGTACCTCACACTCCAGTGCTCCCCACAGGATCCCAGGGAAGCCACCCTTCGCGGGACTCTGCCTGAAATCGCATCCTTGCCTGGCTTCCTCCCTTCCCTGTCCTGCCAACCCCACTAATGAATCCCTGCATCTCAGGAGCCCCATCTCAGAGGCCATCTGACTCACATCCATGGTGGCCCCTCAGCTCACACGCAGGTCCTCACCTCACACGCAGGTCCTGAGCTCTCCCTGTGGGCCCCGTGCAGCACAGTGCTCAGATGCCACGCCCTGACACTCACCTCTAGCTGGGGAAGCTCCCAGCCACAGTGAGGACGTAAGAAGTGGTACAGACAAGTGTAGAAAGATTGGGGTCAGTGTGGGCTGGGACCATTCAAGAAGAGCTTCCTGGATGATGTGGGCTTACCCTTCCTCTCAAAGGGTCGGCCTTGCCAAGGCCGAGGGAGGATGCGAGCAGGTGGACACATGAGCAAAGACACAGAGGCAGTGGCCAGCACTAGGACCCTGGAGACCAGAGACCTGAGAGGCCTGGCGGCCTGGGCTCTAACGTGCGTTGGGTAGAGAACCTGGATACAAACTAGAGCCCTGCCTTTCATATTCCACCCAGACTGCCAAGAACGCACCTTTCTTCTCCCCGCCCAGCGTGGCCCCACGGGCATGCGGACAGTGGGGCATGGCCAAGCTGGGAGCTGGCCCTCGTGTCTGTAGAAGGAGCCGGAGGCAGCACCTGACCCGTTCACAGGCCACTAAGGATGCAATGGGATGTGTGTCCCCTGGGAATTCCCAGTGTGAAGGCCCTGAGACTCTCCTTAACGTCCAGCAGGCAGTCTTTCCTTGGTGGTTTTGTTAACATGTCCTTCCTGCTCGCCTTAAGAACCCACACTCTTGCCCTAGCTGGTTTTGCTCAGTGGGTAGAGCATCGGCCTGTGGACTGAGGGGTCCCAGGTTCGATTCTGGTCAGGGGCACATGCCTGGGTTGTGGACTCAATCCCCAGTCGGGGGCGTGCAGGAAGCAGCCGATCCATGATTCTCTCTCATCATTGATGTTTCTCTCTCTCTCTCCCTCTCCCTTCCTCTCTGAAATCAATAACAATATATTTTTGAAAAAAGAACCCACACTCTTAGCCCAGTTATGAGAAAAGGTTTGAAGTGCAGCAAACAGCAAGAACAGAGGGAAGGAGACCCCCACGCGGCCCAGTGCTATCTTGGCCTGGCTCCTCTGAGACAGGGACTTGGATGCAGGCAGTTTATTTGGAGTTTGAACCCAGGAAGCGTAAGTACAGGAGTGGAGACCATAGACAGGGGAGGGAGAAAGCCAGTACACAGGGCAGTAATGCACAGGTTGCTGCTGTGGACCTCTGGGCTCCATCCCACCGAGGACCCTCTGAGATATATTGAGGGTAACCAAACATCCCCCTCGGATCAGATTGACCCAGTGTTCGCACTGAAAGCCCCACCTTCTGGGAACCCCCTCAGCCCCTCGCAGACCAGGATGGATGGCCCCTGGCACCATGTAGAATGTGCGCCAAAGGGTGGGGAAGTTGGAGTATTTGTCATCACAGGTTCCTCAGTGGTTGAGGTAAGAAGCCGTCAACATACACCAGAACATGCTGCTGCAGGTACACTCAGGCGTGGGCCAGGGGGGTGTGGGTCGAAGCATCAGTATGGCCAGCTACTAGGACCTGTGATCTCGGTGTATGTTAAACGGTTCCATTGTCCCTGGAACTCTGCAAGGTTGGGATGAGGAGGCAAGTTGCAGGTCTGAGGAGTTAAGTTGCTTCCCCCAAGGTCACTGGCTTGGTCTTGGCAGCCAGGTGTGTCCAGCCTCAAAGCTCATGCTCCTTGCCGTCACCCGCAGCCTCCAGTTATCTGTTATCCTCCAGCCATCTCCAGTGGCATCCGTCCAAGACCGATTCCTTCCGAACAGCTCTGCGGACAGCTGCTGCAAAGAGAGGCTGTTGAAAGCCTTTCTAGAATTTAGTAATAGCTCACCTTGAAAAATGACAAGGTTAAGGCTGAAGAAAGTTCTATTTCGTTCTCTTGTAATTAAGGGAACTTTTCTACATTGTGTGCTGCATAATTGAATTATACCACAGTCTAATTTTTAAAAATAATTATTTGCATATTTGTTTCCCCAACTTGTGCACTTTAAAAAATATATATATGTAATATACTTTGCCACTTCCTGAAGCAGATAGATGCTGGGGGAGAGATGGTGGAGGAGATATCATTCGTGTTCAGTGGCTCCATCATTACTATTGATTGCACAGCCTTATTATTCAGCTCAAAGACACTGCAATTGATAGAAATGGAAATGAAGGAATGTCGTGTTCCGAGAGGCTTTATTGAAAGAGGAAATAAACAATACGTGTAGACAAATAATAATTCTTTGTTGGCCATGACAGCGGTGCTCTCAGAGGCAGGATTAACGTGCATCGTAAGCAAGCAGCCTATGGTTTCCGCTCCAAGTGCTGGGAGACGCTCACTGCACTGGCCAGATGTCAGGTGCCAGGCACGTGGTGCTGGAAACCCGGCCCCGCCGCCCTGTCTGCAGCCAGCCCAAGGCGGTAGCATGATCAGGGCGTCTAAGATGGCCCTTCTCTGAGCTCCTTCATCTGCTTGGTATTCAGGTCTGAGGCTGTAAATTAGATTATGGCAAGTCATTCTCTGGATCCCTGGAGACTTGTGGCCTGAATAATGAGGTGAGATAAGTGGGGGCAGGCCCAGGTACTCAGGGCCTTATTCTGAGGTCTGGCCCCACCTCTTCCCTGCCCTCCTCCCCAGCACTCCTTGCTCTCCTGCACCCCACTGTTCTGATCTCCCCACTCCCTGCTGCTTCTCTCCTGCTGCCTCCTTGCCCTCCAAGCCCTGCCCTTTTATCTTTCCCAGGCCAGTGGCTGCTCACCCTTCCAGGACTTGGTCTGCTGCTGTCTCCCACCTCCTCCTTTCCCAGGTCTGAGTGCACAGCTGTCTCCTGGCCAGACTGTGAGCTGAAGGAGCAGCACTGTCTCATCCACTCTGTCCCTGGGCCCCAGCACAGCGGGGTACAGAGGAGTGCCAGGAACCTCAGCTGACTCGGGCCAACATACCTGTGCACATTTACAACGAACTCTTTGCTGACGCCCACAGAGATGTGTGTTTTTTAATAGAGGTATAATTTATATAGAGTAAAGTTCACCGATCTACAGGCACAGGATTACTTTGTACATATATATGCAAGCATGTAGCTATCTACAGATAAAGGCATGAAACGTTTCCAGCACCCAGAAAGCGCCCTCCTGCTCCTTCCAGCCCTCCTGCCTTTGCCTTTCCCCTCCCATAGCCACTCTTCTGATTTCTATCACATTGATCAGCTTTGCCTCTTTCAGGCCTCCATATAAATAGAATCATGCAGCAGGGACACTTGTGTCTAGCTTTTTCCTCCTTCAACATTATGTCTCTGAGGCTCATTCCGATGGTGTTTTGGGTGCCCTGAACTCACCCCTGCAGGGCTCCCCTATTCAGATGCCTGGGGAGTTCTGGGTTTGGGGGGGGGGGGGGGCAGGGAGACAGGGACAAGCCCAGGGCTGCAGGCAGTAGACTTTGGGCACTTGGACCATGGTCAGGTCACTGCTGGGTGACCAGGCTCATGCCCATGAGTTAAAGCTGCCGCAGGCCTTGGTTCATTGAGAAGCGGTGGCCCAGAGTGCATTCCAGGAGGTGAGCAAGGAGCTAAATGGAGGAGGAGGAACTGTCTCTGATGGGTACTGGCAGATGGCTGTGCTCTCAGAAAACCCGATTTGCTCTGCCAAGTCCCCGCTTTGAAGTGACCGCCTTCTCAGTCACTGCAGCAGTGCAGCCTGCCTCTGCCCCGGCCCCGACGTGGTGAATTTAGGAAAGCCGGTGGCATCTGCCTTACTGCAGTGGGCATGAGCCTCTCAAGGCAGCGGCCTGCCTTACTTGTCCCCGTGTCTCCAGCAGCTAGAAGATGCCAGGCGCAGAGTATGTGCTCAGTAAAGTTGTTGCCAAATAAACAAAGGGGAAAAAAGGGCAATAGTTTCAGCTTTTGCTCCTTCACATACTCTGAGTTGACCATCAGGCCTCTTTTCCTCACCCTGACCTGGGGGATCTACACCCATCCATGCCCCAGAGGTGAGCAGGACTTTGCAGGAGTACAATGGGCCATCACCTCGCAGGGAACCCAGCCCCAGGCTTGCTTTGCCCTCTTGTCAGCACCCCCTGCAGTCTGTGATCCCAGATCCAGGGTCCCCACTTCGTTCACTCTGTGCCTGCCCCAGCACAGGGCTGGGGTCAGAGAACAGTGCTTGGTCAATCGTATGGGTATCCAACGGAAATATCCTCTTAACTACAAGGAAGTTTTAGCATGGAAGCAGAAATGTCCAAAGTAGGCTACACCCTGAGATTCCTGAATCTTGCATAATAATATGTGTGCAAAAAAGGTAAATATTACCATTTCAATATTCATGTCTCTTCTTCTCCCCCACCCCCTGGCTTCCTTTATCCATAAGTGGGACACTGACTCCGCAGTGTCAGGTCCTGGGTCTTTTGTGAATCATGGTAATGAGAAAACAGAGGCGTGAGGGGAAGAAAGTCTGGCTGGGTTTATTTGCATTGGAAAAGGCATACAATTACTGGTGGGAGAGAGTAGGACACATCCTGATGGTACTAGGAGAGAGGGCAGCAGGAGGCAGGGAGGGGAAATTTGAGGAGAACTTCTGCGTTGAGAGAGTGAAGAAAGTAATTGGGAAGCAGCTCCCATGCCAGGGAGGAACCGAGAAAGATAAAGAGAATGCCCAGGGTGTTCGGCTGTGCGTTGTAAATGAGCTTGTGCTTGGACAGATTCAGAGCAGCTCAGTAGAGACTTGCATTCCTGGTCCGTGGCTTTGCATTTAGAACTGGAGCGTCTTCCAGTGTGCCATGATGCCACATGGCGCTGCGGCTGGGCGGGCCAGCTGGTGTAGACTTCACCTGCAGGGACATACCTGGGGTGGCAGGTGAGGGACACTGTGCAGTGGGAGCGGGAGAGCCAGGGCTGCTTCAAGGGAACTTGGAGCATTGGTACAGGTGACCTAGCACAGTGGTCGGCAAACTCATTAGTCAACAGAGCCAAATATCAACAGTACAACGATTGAAATTTCTTTTGAGAGCCAACTTTTTTAAACTTCTTCTAACGCCACTTCTTCAAAATAGACTCGCCCAGGCCGTGGTATTTTGTGGAAGAACCACACTCAAGGGGCCAAAGAGCCGCATGTGGCTCGAGAGCTGCAGTTTGCCTACCACTGACCTAGCATATCTGGGGACAGCCAGCCTTTGCAAAACAAGGACTTCGTACACTAAACTTGATCTGGGCAGTAAATAACTTTTCTTCTTAAAAGCCAAATCTGATGCATTGGTAGAGTTTTCCTTGGAGACTGTATTGAGAAGGATTCCAGGCTCAGTAGGAAGAGTGACATGATTGGCATAATTGGCCAGCAGTATCTGTCCTGGATGCCAGGGAGAGCACGGTGGTCATGGTTTAGAGTTTTGCTAGGGCACCTTTCAAGGCTCAAGGTCGATGTGTGAGTGTGAGTCCACGTGGGTCTGTGTGTGTGGCAGAAGGCTTTACAGGGGCAGCGTCATTAAATCCTTAAATTCTCATTGAAAGAGCACTTCGAGTAACTCTTTAAAGGTGTTTTTTTAATTTTTAATTCAAGTATACTTGACATACAATATTGTATTAGTTTCAGGTGTACAACATTAATGACTCAACATTTATATACCTTATGATGTGATTACCACAATAAGTCTAGTAACCCCTCAGTCACTGTACAAAGTTATATGAGGTTATTGACTATATTCCCTGAGCTGTATATTACACTCCTATGACACATAATTACAACTGGAAGTGTGTACCTCTTATTCCCCTTTACCTTTTCATCTACCTCCTCACCCCCACCTGCCAACCATCAGCTTATTCTCTGTATCTATGAAGCTGTTTCTGTTTTGTTTGTTCATTTCTTTTGTATTTCCTACAAATGCTTTTGAGTTAACTTTTGAATAAATGCATATGGGTGCTTTGATTACTGGAAGATAACAATAAATTCTTTTCATTTTAACAAATATTTATTTCGTTCCAGTAATGTGGCAGGTGCAGCAAGAGGGACCAGGGAGGAGAGTGTCCCTGACCTCAGTGAGCTCATGGGCTTTGAGGAACTTCCAGAAATGAAAAACAAAGCCAAACAAAAAACTTGAAGCTCACCCTCATTACATCAGCCTCAAGTCATCTGGGACCTGAGAAAATATGAATAGGTCCCTGGGGCTGATCGCATCACCCTCATTTTTTGGAGGAGGAATAAGGACTTCGAGAGGGGTTAGGTGATTAGGTGATGGACATGAGTCCCCCAGACCTCAGCAGGGCCAGACAGGCACCCTACCTTCCTCTGCCTGGTTCTGGGCACACCCCCCTCCCAGCTTCAGTAGCATCTGCTCTTTGCTCTGCGGCACTCACTCAGTTACAGGCAGAGACGATAGGATGAGTTCAAACAGGAAAGTCAGACTAAAAACAGCAAGCCTCCATTGAAATTTGTTTTTCCAATTTATTTAATGTTTTCTTTCTTCCTTTTAACTCATCTCATTAATTGATAATGTCCTCTGCCCAATCTCTTTCTTTTATTGCTTCTCTCTTTAAGGCTTGGGGCCAGGAGCTAGGTAGGTGGCATTTAAGTTATGACTTGTTTAGGAAATTGATATTGGCATTTTCTGCATGACTTGCCTTTCTTCAGTGAGTTACTTTGCTCTAATTTTCTATTAGAAGCTTCAACTGTAAAGGAGATACAGGCTAATTAAAAATTGGAAGCTGGTAAATTTCACCTTGGGCAGCTAGTATGCACTTTTGGCAGGAATTGATGCAATTATTGATCAAATAAAATTGTCATCCAAAAGAACATCTCCTTTTTTTTTTTTTTAAAGAGAAAGCAGCAAGATATTTATTATTGAAATCAAGCCTTTACTTCAAAGATGCATTAATGACATATGAAAACCAGGTAGATTTAAGTCAAAATGAAGAATTATGTATATTTTAAAAGCTAAATGCTATTAGACTTTTTAAATGAAAGAATAAATTGAACTTCTAATATATTGCTGGGCTAAAAAGCACCATACTAGGCCCAGCAAAATTACTCAATAAATGCTTGTCAAATTGAACAGAATTGAAAAGCCATCAAGACACCATCACCCTTAACCAGTCTTCAGGGCAAAACAGCCAACTGCAGGGCTGGTCCACATATATAATATTGATGGAGTCCTAAAGAAGATGCAAGAGTGATTGTTTTTTAAGGAAATTGCATTAGGCACAAAATGCATGGGGTTGTGGGGTCAAGTTCTCAAATCAAGTGGCTATGGATGTGCTAGCTCAGGAGCCATTGCTTCCGGATGTACCCTGTCCCAGGTGCCTACATTCTGTGGAAAGAAAAGCTCCAGCAAATCCTCCTCAACGTCAGTTCAAACCCATCCCAAGGCTTTGTTCTCTAGGAATCTTCCCCTTACATTTCTCGGTGTCAGGACTCCCTCTGCCCACAGCTTGTGTTTGCCAGGCTGGCGGCAGAGCCTGCGCATGTGCAGCTGCTCAGCCAGGCACCAGGACAGGGGTGTGGGCAGAAGCAGGGACCAGAGGCAGGACTGTGAGTCAAGACAGACTTTGTCCTGGTGGTAACACCTTAGGCTGGCCTGCCACCTCTGCCCCAGGACAGCTGAGCCCCAGACAAAGGCCTGAGTGGTCCCAGGGGACAAAATTGGGGGTCTGGTGGAGTGCAGCAGAAAAGGAAGGAAAGCCCGTACAAAGGGCATTCTCCAGTTGGTCATCACTGTGGGCAACTGGGGCCAGCTTCCAGGGCCCTTCCGAGGAGCGTGTAGAATAGGCCCAATAGAACATTGTGCACTGAGAATGTCCACTATCGTATCCACTAGCCACCTGGGACTGGTGGGCGATGGAAATGTGGCTCATGAGGCTGAGGGACTGTTGTTTTACATTTGTTTCATTTTAATTAATTTCTATTATTGACTATGAATAGACTGTGCTTTCAAGTTGCTGATCCCAGGAGTGGGAGAGGGTGTCACCCACTGGCTGTGCCTCCTGTTGCCTCAGGGGGTGTTGTACCCTACCCTGCCCATCAGCCTGGGTAGATGCAGGCGGTTCCTGCAGCCCCCCACTCCCACCCTGGTGCTGCTTACACAAGTGCCAAGTGGGGCCTCTGGGGGTCTGAGGCAGGAGGGGGTGGCCAGTCCTTGTGCGGCTGTTTGTAACAGACAGGGCTAGAGCAGTGCCTCTCAGATCTGAATGAGCCCCAGGAGCTCCCAGAGGCTTGTTAAAATGCAGATTGCTGGTGGCCACCCCTAGGGGTTTTGACATCCATGCTGCTGGCTGGTGATCACATTTTCCGAACCCCTGGGCTAAAGTAAAAGGTGGGCCAGAGGATATGAGTTGGAGCTAAGGTGACCAACTGTCTGGGTTTGCCTGGGACTATGGGGGGAGGGGAGGCGGAGGGTTGGATATTCTGGAATAGGAGACCTTCAGAGTTAAAACCAGAACAGTCCCAGAAAAATGGAGAAAAGTCCATCACCTTCAATGGAGGCATCTGAGCACTTTGCCACCTTTACCTCAGTGACTTCACCTGCCAAAACGGAAGCTCAGGCACAGTCCTGCTTGCCTCCCAGAGTGAGTTAAGTTAGGGTGTTGTAATGCCTGTGAAATCTTAGTGCCGGCTTTCAGATGAACAGCTTCTCCATCAGCAGAGGGTCCAGGTGGCTTCTGGAGCCACAGGGGCTTCGTTTTCTCCCCATCCTCTGAGCAGGATCCAGAACGGTAGCAGAGCAAGCAAATCAGCCTTGGTCCAGGTCCCGATTCTAGGGTGGCAGTGCTGGGAGCCTGTGGAATGAACAGGGTGGGGCTGTTCCTGGGGCCTTGGTGTTTCTTTTGTTGTTAGGTTTGGTGTTGTCAAGGAGAGCCGGGAGACTCTTTGGACCATTTCTCCTTCACAAATCAATTAAATATGTATTGATTGTCCTCTGTGCTGCCTGTCTGGGTATGTTTGCTAGGGAGGGGCTGGCAGGAGGTGCATAAAGCTTGTTCCTTGCTCCAGGGATGGCCCTGACAAATCGGGGAGGAAAGAAGGGTTTGACAGTGTCCATCCCCGATTCCAAAGCACAGACAGGCAGACGTATGCATGTTCCCTCACTCTCACTCTACTTTCTGGCTACCCATGTGCAGGACGGTGCTCCTGTCTACCTCCCTGCCCAGCCTGGGACTGTGACCCTCAGGACAGGGACCGTGTCTGGCCTCTCTCTCTAGTCTGGTGCTCAGCTCAGAGCCTGGCAGGGATCTGGCCAGTGGAGGTGTTTGCTAAAGGGAAGGGGGATTTGCTGGGCTGTACAGGCTGAATTGTGAGACACATATGCCCCTAAGAGAGGCTGAATGGCAGCCGGAGAAGCAGCAGGGTTCCTGAGGAGATAGGGCAGGCACTGGGCCATCTGTATGGGTAGACCTTTTAGAGGCGAGGAGGTGAGAGACTGTATACCCAGCCATGGATTAGCCATGGACCCTGGAGAGATCTTGGAAAGTGTGGGTGAGAGGGAGAGCCCAGCATGGCTGGAATGAGGATTCAGGCTGGTCAGAAGGGAAAGAGATTGACTCAGTCTAAGGAGCAGATAACGAAGGGCCTTAACGGCCCAGCTGAGGAGTGGGCATCATGTATTAGAGCAGAATATAATAGTAAGCGGGGGTTTCTGAGAGTCAGAGACAATGGGATCTTTTTGCCGTCCTGACTTTCCAGGATGTCATATGATTTATTAAGGCATGCCATTACAGTTTAACAAGTGCAGTTGATGAAATATTACTCAGCAATACAAAGCAGTAAATTATTGATATACCCAACAACATGGATGAATCTCAAAATCATTATGCTGAGTGAAAAAAAGCTAGACAAAAAAAAAAGAAAAGACATCCTGTATGATCCAATTTATATGAAATTCTAGGAAATGAAAAATAACCTCTGGAAAGCAGATCAGTGGTTGCCTGGGGACAGGCACAGGGAGAGGTGGAGTGGTGGGTTGTAAAGGGGCATGAGGACATGTTTTTGATGTGGGTTTATTGTGAAGCCATCGCTCCAATGGAATGATGGTTTCACAATAAACACACATCAGAACTGATCTAAACATCAGGTTACAGGTGTGCACTTTGTTACACTACAATTATAGCTCACTGAAGTTGGTAAAAAAAAAAAAAAAAAAGCAATCCAGTTAATAATGTAAAGAGAAACCATAACAACAGTGGAATTTGAGAAAACACAATTTATGTTCGTAAGGAAAAGGGAATAATTTCTGTGTCAATTTATGTAATTCTCTCAAACAGCTCAGTGATGTAGGTATTAAATTCCCATTTGACAAATTCTGAACTGAGACTCAGAGGACCACGCAGCTTGTGAGTGGGGAGCGGAGCCAGAATTCAAACACCGGCCTATCTGATCCCCAAATCGGGGTTCCATTCACTGTTCCTGTGCCTCTCGAACTCAGCTCTCCATTGCAGAGCCTGCCAGATGCACTGGAGCAGAGAGGGGGACCCAGGAGCCAAGCAGCACTTCCCAACCTCAGAGGACTCCATTGCTCATCGTTCATAATGGGTTTCAATCTGGAGAGGGTTCTACCTTATAATCATTAAGGCGATCGATTTTAGCTCAAATTTCTAACCCAAGCAACTGAGCTCTAATCATTTCCTCTTCCCAATAGACAAGGCATAACCTTCATTTGGAAAACAGTCAGAACAGCAAACAGGCGCATCAGAGATGGATGCGAGCAACTTGTGTTTCATATATATATATATATACATATATATATATATATGTATATATATGTATATATACATATATACATACATATATATACATATATACATACATACATATATATATATATATACTGTTCAGTATATTTCTACTTAGTGTTATTTCTGTTAATATATACTGTTAACCTAAAAACAAAAGACCAAAGTGTGAGACAACAAGTGTTTATTCGAGATCCAAACAAACAGCTATTCAGGAAGCAGTTATCAGACAGAAACCCAAGGGACGTTCTGATTAGGAGGCGAAGGCAAGGGGTGTTCATGAGAAAGCAAAGGGAGCAGTTACAGCAATAGAAGTAGCAGATAATAGGAGCAGATAAGCCAGTAATAGTGATGTGGATTCTAAAGAATGTTTTTAATTTTCACTCCAGTGGTCATAATATCTGCTTTATTGTTATCTTCCAACACAGTTGCTTGGGATGCAGTGAGATTTAGACCCAGTGCAAAGGTTGTCTGGCCCAGTTCTAACTCTCTAAAGGTTTGAGGAGTAAGACCTGCAAGGCAGTTCCTCTGGGATAGCAGCTGCATTTTAAAGGGTCTCTGTTTATAGTATTTTTTTTATAATACCTATTGTAATCTTTGAATATTTAGTTATTAAGACAAAAACAAAATGGAAGTAAACATTTGAGGAGAGTATGAAAGGAGCGTGGGAAGAAACTCAGAAGGAAGGAAGAAAAGAACAAAGGGAGAAGGGAGAGAGAAAGGAAGGAAGAGGTAGAGGGAAAAGGTCCGTGCTTTCGGGCATCTGTGGAGATCCGTGTACAGCCAGCTCACTCTCCTCGCCCTTCCCTTTTCTGCCCAAGACAGCAAGAAGTGATGACTGCACCAACTGCCTCAGAATCTCTCGGACACCCAGCTCTGTGGGGAAATGTTCTCTTTCAATCACTGAGCACCATTTCCCCATGTTTTGGAAAGTCTTCAGTGATGGCTAAGAAAACACACAACTGATTGGGACACTGATCCCCTGAGTGTTATAGTGGCCTTCAGCCTCCCAAGGCCAGGGCAGGATTTCTGAGGTTTGTATATTGAATTGAGGAAATGTGAATCGATTGTTTTGATTTTCCTTTTTCTTTCCATGCTCCATTTAGCCCCCCGCCAACACCACTGGCTAATTAGCTCTTGCGATGCCATCATTGAAGGCGTGGAAGGTCCCATTAACACCTTCCGAGGGATTGGTATGAAAATGACTGGGAACCAGGCTTGGACACTAATGAATTAGTCTATAAATGGGGAGAAATCCAGCTGCTTCCGAACAGGCGGTGACACTCCCCTTGAATGAGCTGGATTCTTTCTATCCATCCGGCATACCACCTCCTTGTCCCTGGCAGCCACTGCAGACACCTCTTCTGCCCAACCCCAGTGCCTTGTTCCTTTTCACCTGGGTCATGCTGCTGCAGCTGCATCACTGCCCTGATCATACGGGGCTGAAATCCGCTGGGATCTCCACTGGTAGCTCTGTGAGGAGAGGGACCATGGTTATTTCTCTTTGTGTCCATAGGACCCAATACAGGGCCCAGTATAGGCAATGGGATTACTTACTGTGTGCCAGGCATGGTTCCCAGGGCCTTACCTGTATGCCAGCCTTTAATCTTCAGAACTGTAATGAGGTGAGCTGTGGTATCCTGCTCATTATATAGTTGGGGACACTGAGGCACAGAGAGTTTAGTTACTTATCCAAGGTCACACAGAGGTGTAGGGATTTCCACCCAGACAGCCAGGTTCAGAGTCCAGTTTTGAAGTTTGTTGGCATTCATTCAATTGTATTTTTGGAAACTGAGGTACCTAGTTAATTCCTGTCTACAACTAGCCAAACACTGAAGCTGAAGGAATCCTATATAATAAAAGCCTAATATGCTAAGTGTCCGGTCGGCCATTCAACCAATCAAAGCATAATATGCTAATGATATGCTAAGGACGCTCAACTGCTCACTATGACATTCACTGACCATCAGGGGGCAGACACTCCAACTAGTAAGTTAGCTTGCTGCTGGGGTCCAGCCAATCAGGACTGAGCGAGATGGGCTCTGGAGCCCTCCCATGGTCCCTCCCTGGCTGGCCAACCTCCCGTGTCCCTCCCCGGCCCCAATCCTGCACCGGTGGGGTCCCTCAGTCTGGCCTGTGCCCTCTTGTAATCCAGGCTGAGGACTCTCCCCTCCCAAGTGCATCCAAGTGCATGAATTTCATGCACCGGGCCTCTAGTAGCACCTAAGGGGACCATAGCCTAATTCCAAAGCACAAGCCCATCTGTGGCAAAATGTCAACTGGGCCTGTGTCCTATTTCAGACCATCCCATGGCTCCTCATTGCCTCCAGAGTCAATGCCGAACACTTGAGAAAATCTTTACTCTCTTCTGTCTATAATAGACAATGACTGATACAGCATAGGTGACTTAAGTAACATTCGTTGAATGAATGAATGAATGAATGCACTAAAAGATATACCTATCTGTGGACAGAGTTTAGCAATTGTTGTCTTTCTAAAATCACATCCCTGCCAACTTGATCAGGAATTAAAAATATAACCCTATCATAGACTCTTATATAAGTTTCTTACATTTCAGACAAAATTTAAAAACCCAAAACATAGGGTTTTTATCAGGATTCTAATATATGTAAATGACAAATTTTCATATGGAGTCAGGCAAAATTGTGTTTTTAGGTTAGAAACAGGGCTTTTGAGGTATGTAAAATATTCTCTGAAGCCCCTTTGACCAGTCTACTAGATGCTGACCATACATTTTTAAGGCTTTTAAACCTAGATTTTATGTAAAAGGTGGATAAAGGAAGATCAAAAGTCCCTTTAGTGCTCTAATTTTGCTAATAGGCCTCAAAAAAAGATTTTCATTATCTTTTTTGTACTTTAAAGATAAGGATGGATTCTGGAATTGTCTCAGAACTCCCATTTTATGAATGTTTTTGAGCCTAGTTTGGGATGTGAGTTCATCCTGCAGTCCTTTATGAGCCACTCCCATGAGTCAGGCACTGCAGTCAGCCCCCATGGGGGCTGGGACTGGTAAGAGGGAGCTCCAGGGGTGACGAAGAGGACAGAGTCCTGCCTTCAGGAAGCTTCCTTTCCCTGGGAGCACTAATAGGGCAGGAGGAGCCTGCAAAGCTCTATGGAGCATCCATAGGGAAGGATTCATTGGTTGGGATACAGAAGACAGTTCTGGCCTCTTGGCGGGGTGAACTTTAAGGTGCGGTTGCAGGACCAGTGAAGAGATTGCTGCAAATGAAGAGGAGTAGGTAGGGAAGAAAGGTGTATTCCCATATCTTCCTCTGAGAAGCTCACAGTCCATGGGGGTGAGGGGGGGTGGGGGACAGACCCAGGTATACTCAATCATAGTGCACTCAGCCGATGACACAGGAAAGGCTCCCCCTGGTTGAGATCCTAGCAGGGTGCTGGCCCATGTTCCACTTGGGATTGTGGCATGGGTAATTCATTGTGTAGGCATAAGTGTCCTGACTCACACTTTCTCCTCTGTTCTCAGACCACCTTTAGCCTCTAGTCCTCTTGATGACCCCACCCCATTCTTTATTGTAAAAACAGAAGCCATCAAAAGACAGCTCCCTCTCCTCCCCTCCCCTCCCGTCCCCTCCCCTCTCCTTCTCTCCTTTTTCCTTCCCTTCTGTGGGAGGTGAGTCCCTCTATCAAGGCAAGTCTTTCACAAGACCTGTAATGGTACCCTTTTCCATGACCTCTCACTAAAGGATCATTCCCATCAGCTTGCAAGCAGGCTCAACTACCAAACAGTAAAAGGAAAAACACACACACACACACACACACACACACACACACACACACACACACAATCCCTCTTTTTTCTTCACCTTCAGCTGTATCCAAAGGTCTCCACTGGCCCTAGCTGGTTTGGCTCAGGGGATAGAGTGTCAGCCTGCGGACTAAAGGGTCCCGGGTTTGATTTCGGTCAAGGGCACATGCCCGGGTTGCGGGCTTGATCCCTAGTAGGGGGCGTGCAGGAGGCAGCTGATCAATGATTCTCTTCATCATTGATGCTTCTATCTCTCCCTCTCCCTTTCTCTCTGAAATCAATAAAATATATATATAAAGTAAAAAACAACAACAAAGGTCTCCACTGCCCTTCCCAGCAAAACACTGCTCATCACTCTGTACCCCAGTTCCCTCCTCTGTAACATTAATAATCATCTCACAGGATTGTTGAAAAATTAAGTCAGCAAATGTGTGTAAAGCACACAGATAGGGCCAGGCCCGGGATGAGCTTTCTCTAGATGTTAGCAGTTATTAGTCTCCAACAAATTGCCTGTACTCCTTGCCCCACGTCCTCACTTGATTACTCCTCACTCCCCTCCAATCTGTCCTCCCTTCCTAACATGTAGCTGAAATTGTTTTTGTCAAGGTCACCAGTAAATGACACGAAGCTCAATCAGGTGAAAGCGTCCCTGTCTGCTCCTGTTGGACCCCATATCATTCAGCAGTGCCCACTGCCCTCTCCTTTTTCAACCCGTCCTCCCTCGGATTCTGTGATTCCACTGTCTCACCGCAAGTTCCTTCCCCGTCCGTTTGCTGTTTCCTCTTCCTCCACCAGAGAGCCAAATATTGGGGAGTTTTTATTCCCTGTTTTTACCTTTTCTACCTTCTCCAGGCCAGACCTCTAATGAACTCAAAGCCTCTATATTCCCCTGCCTACTTGGCATCTCTGCTCCACTGTCTCTCAAGCACCTTGAATCCAGAGCTCTGTCCCCTCCTGCCTCCTCACATAGTTGTCCCTCAGTCCACTGCATCTAAAAAACAAGCTCCCAACCATTCAAACACACACCCATTCTTGATTCCTCCCTGCCTAGCCACACAAGCCAGGTCTTATCATTGGCAACTTCAAAACGCCCTCCCCACTCCCGGAGGACCTTCTGAGAGTCCCAACTGCTCTCCCAGTTCCAGCTCCTGCCTCCTCAGTGCATTCTCCATTCAAAGCTGGAGGGTCTTTTTAATACAAATTCCAGATCTTATCCCTTCCTTGTTTAATTCAATTCAAAGATGTCCTGAAGATAAAAAGCACCTTCCCCATGGCCTACAAAGCACCCCTGGCCTGCTGAGGCCTGCCTCCCATGCTCTTCTCACTGCTCTTCCCCTTGCTCAGGATACTCAGACCCTGTGGTCTCTCTGTGTTCCTCCAACAGGCTGGGTCTTTGCACTTGCTACTCTCTCTGGGACGCTGTTACTCAGCCATCATCTGCTTCCTTCCCATTATGAGTATCTTAGCCTAAGTATCTCCTCCTCAATTAGGGCTCCAGTGATGCACCCAGTTAACTATGCCATTGATATTGGTTTGTTTCCTATCTGCCCCACCAAAATAGAGCCCTCCTTACATACAAGAATATTATCTGCCTTGAACACAACTGTGTCCCAAGCATCTGGCATCTTGCTGGCCACACATTAACTCCTCAGCAAGTCTTGTTGAAGAATGAACCAATAGATACCCTGTTCACATGTCCCATTCATCTCTATTTACCCAAGGATTTCTGTGTGCCTAGAAGAATCATACAGGCTGCAACATCAAAAAGACTTGTATGTAAATCCATATTCCAACCTTTATTAATCAAGTGACATTAAGCAAGTTACTTAACCTTTCCCAGGCTCAGTTTTATCATTTGCCACATAAGGGTGAGAAGAGCAATAGATCCCTCACAGGGTTGCTTGGAGAACTGCACAAGAGAATGTGTGATGGTGCTTTATAAACTAGAGAGTACTTTTCAATACCCTGTATTTTAAATAGTGATAGGCTTTCAGGTAGCTATTGTCATCTTCATCCAATTGGGAAGCAGAAACTCCTTGAGCCTGGTGACCAATTTTTACTTTTTTTTCAAGTGAATACCACCATTTTATTTATTTTTTTCTGATTATGGAATTTAATGACATCAAATCTTACTATTATATATGACCCTTGCTTTTTTTAATTATATATATTTTTACTGATTTTAGAGAGGAAGGGAGAGGAAGAGATACAGAAACATCAATGATGAGAGAATCATCAGTCAGCTGCCACCTGCACACCCCTTACTGGGGATGAGCCCACAAACCAGGCATATGTCCTGACCAGGAATGGAACTGTGACCTCCTGGTTTATAGGTCGATGCTCAACCACTGAGCCACACCGGCCAGGCTATATATATATATATTTTTGGTGATCAATTTTTAACCCAAGATGACTGGGTACCTCAACTCCTGCCATCAGTGAGCATTCATTTTTCTCTCTTCTTCCCTCCCTTCTCCACAAAATTTTCTAGCAATACTTAGTTTTATACATATTGTTTTGCCAAGTTTCTAGGAAAAAAAGAGAAACCTGTTTTTATATTCAGTTTATTATAAGCAAGGATGAGCATGTGGTCATATTTTCATGTGGTTATTGACTATTTCATCTGTAAATAGCCTATTTGTTTTCTTTGTCCATTTTGCAGGCATTGTGTGTGTGTGTGGGGGGGGGGGGGTGGTGGCTATTAAACTTTTCCTTATGAAGTCAGCTTGTATATTAGGGATTTTAGCCTTTTATCCATCGCATGATTCAAATATTTCTTCTAGTTTTTAAATTTATCTTTTAATCTAATTTATTAGAGTATTTCCTTCACAGAAAGTCTTGTTCAAAAGCATAAAAGGATTTTCCCACATTTTTAATCAATATTTATGTATTTGTATCATTTACATGTAAATCTTTGACCTATCTATTATTTTATTTTGGCTCAAAAAGTGATATAAAGAACTCACTTTATTTTTTCTCTGAAGAGTTATACAACTGCACCAACTCTTCCCTGTTGAATAGTCATCTCTGCCCCTCCCACTTTGATTTCTGATGCAGCCTTTCCTCCTGGGTTTATTTATGAATTCTCCGCGCTGATCTCATGATCCATTCGTCTTTTCATGTCCTTACAACCCACAGCTTCCTCTCTTTAACTGTCTTTTGTTGTGATGTGCCCTGTCAGTCCCCACATTTTTATTTCCAAAGATGATCTTTAGGATTTTTAGAATCACTGTGTCAGTTCCCTAAAAACCATCCCGTTGGAAAGCTGACCAAGACAGAATTTGTATATTTAAGATGTTGAACACATGGGCAAGTTAACCTCTGGAAAGTTCAACCTAATTTAGGTTCTCATCATTTCTTCACACCTCGGCCTACATCAGACATTTTCTCTCCTTGCCTTCATTGCTATAGTGGAATATGACATCCATTGTCATTTCAATTTGCATTGATTTGATTAGCAGTAAGGTTGAGCATCTTCTCATATGTTTATGGCTCACTAGTTGTATTTTTTATGGATTGCCCAATTCATACCCTTTTGTACTTTAATTGGGATGCTCATCATTTTCTTACGGATTCATAAGAGCTCTTTATAAATTAATGATATCAACTCTTTGTCATATACAACACACACATTTTTAGAATTTATTTGACATTCAAGTTTGTTTTCCCTATAGAAGTTTTTGAATTTTTATGTTGTGCCTGACATATAATCAGAGCTTAATAAATGATACTTGAATGTTGAATTAATAAAATCAAATCTACCAGTATTTTCTTTATTGTTTCTGGCTCTGACAATTTCTCCTGGGATGGCCGTGTTTTATGACTTCTAATCATAGCAAAGGCTATACTGTCACATCCATTTTTCCATTAGTTCCTCATAACCACCCTGCTTTGTAGGGAGGAAAGAAGCAACTTGAATTGATTTTCAAATGTAGAACCTGAGGTTCAAGGGAGAAGCAGGAGCCAGCTGAGATGGAGCCAACAAAAGTAGCCAGGCCCACAGCAAAGGCAGCCTGTGCCTCCCCTGCCGGATGGGCGGATGACAGACAAGGGCTGGACTTCAGGTGCCATCTCCTGGGTGTGCCCATTTTCCTTCAGGTGAAACTTAGACCTTCCAGCTGCTCCTCTAGGGTGATCTCTCTGGGCATTACTTAGAATAATTAGCTTCTTACTAATATTTTGACTAATGGGAGAACCTTTGGACTCAATTTGACTTGTTTGCCAAGTATTTTGACCAGTTTCGCATTTAGTCAGTCAGCCTCAGTCCTTGAAATGATCTCTGCATCGACTCTGAATAATCAATCCTGCACAGAAATCACAGGGCCACTCTTGAGGGTCGGAGGAGGTAGAATCTCAGGCCCACTCTTTCTAAATAGGTGCAAAGGATGTTGGGAAAGTCAGCCTCCTCTAATATGAATTTCTTCATAGAAGATTTCTGCCAACACCATTCACTTGATTCTCACAATAAACTTGTGAATTAATTACTACATAGATCAGGGATAGCTAACTTTTTTCACTAAAGACCCAGATAGTATATATTTTAGTCTTTGCAGGCCGAGGGGTGAAATTGAGCGACTATTTTCTTTAAAAGTTAGAGTCCTTTCTACATTTTACATTGAAAAATATGGAAGTCATTCTTAGCTCACAGGCTAGACAAAAATGGGTGATGGGCTGGGTTTGGCCTGGGAGCCATAGTTTGCTGAAGATCAATATGTAGTAGTATGACTAGTGAATAGATGATGAAACTGAGTCCCAGAGAAGCCATGTGACTTACATGAATAATCTTTTTCTGAGCATATAACGTAAGTTGTGGGGCTTTCGAGTTCCATGATGATGGTTCAGCCTAATAGTCATTCATTCATTATCAACAATTTACTGAGCATGTACTCTGTGCTAGGCCTCATGCTGAGAGGTGGGACAATCTAAAGCATGGCCATTTAAATCTCTGGGACAGACCTGCTCACAATTCCTGCCCTGCCACATACATGCTGTATGACCTTAGGCAAAACACTTAGTAACTCTGAGCCTTAGTGTTCTCATCTGTAAAATGAGCACAATGTAGTTCATCTGTAAAATGCATATAATAAGCTCATTGGATTTTTGTAAATATCGAAGGAAATAGTTTATGTATTTAAAACAATAAGCACAATATAGTACCCATTAAATGGAAGCTAATAAGAATAGTAATAATAATAATAATAACTATCATTTACATTGATTGGCCTATGGAACTCACCATCTATAGAAAAAGCCAAGCATGGAAACGCATGGCGCAGTACACTGTGATAAGAAATGCTGAAGACACAGAGGGGCTGCAAAAGAGGTCAGTGGGAGAAGCCGCTGTGGTGCGTCTGGAGTGAGGGGCTTTGTGCCAGGAACAGACTATCCAGAAGGAGCAGGAAGCACTGAGTAATTAAGAAGCTCTGGCTGGGCCCGGCCGGTGTGGCTCAGTGAGAGCATCAACCTATGAAGGGGAAGATGAAGCTCAGGGAGGAGAGGATCACACAAGGAGACTCATTCAGCTGTTCATTCATTCATCCATTCACTCATTCATTTAGTCATAAAACCTTTATTGGACAGGCAAAGGGCAATGTACTTCCTCAGAAAGTTCACACTGTCCAGTGGAATGGCAGAGGGGTGGGTGGGCCAGAAAAACACTCAAGGAGCAGAGCATAAGGCATGAGCTAAAGGGAAATGCAAATAAGCTGCAGCGGGAGTGAAGAGGCAGGAGAGCAGAAACCCAATTAGGCAGGAAGGGGAGAGCGGGCACTGGAGCTGAGCTAAGAGGTTGAGAGGATTTGAAGAGGCCAGGAAGGCACTTCAGGCCTGAGCAAAAGCTGGGGTGGGAGATCTGCGGTCTGGGCATGGGCGGAACAGAAATAAATATCTGTAGTCCATTTGCAATAAAAAGACTCTCTAAATAGTGCCCCACCTGGTTGACCCACATTGAGGGCCTAATATAAGGTTGACCTTGACCTTCTTCCACTTCTTGGCCTCAGTGCCTCACTATCACCTGGACTCTCCACTGCCCACTTTTTCCCCCCCACTCAGCCTCATACTTCTGGTTTCTAAGAGCCATGTCCTCTTGCAGGAAGCCCTCCTAAATTACTCCAGGACATACTTTTCAATAACTAGTATATGACCCAACTGAATGGGAACAGGCCTTGTCCTTGTAGCCATGTTATAGGAAGGAGCTGGGTTCCTGGACAGCCACTTGCTCTCCAGGTCCTATCTTGAGTGGTTACATGGGCACCCTTAGTTCCCATAATTTCTCCTTAACCAAGCCATCAGGAGTCCTTAAAAAGTTTGCTTAGCCCAGCCGGAGTGGTTCAGTGGTTGAGTGTCGACATATGAATCAGGAGATCACGGTTCCATTCCTGGTCAGGGCACATGTCCGGGTTGTGGGTTCAATCCTCAGTGTGGGGCATGCAGGAGGCAGCCGATCAATGATTCTCCCTCATCATTATGTTCAATCTCCCTCTCCCTTACTCTCTGAAATCAACTAAAAAAAATTTTTTAAAGTTTGCTTAAAAGGTAGTTTAGAATGAAACTACATTATATAATGAATTCTATCCAGTTTACTAAGCCACTATTTTAATCATAACATGCTACACTATTTGTATGTATCTGCATACAAATTCACAGAGAGAATTCATGTTTCAGTCTGTCCAGGTGACAGGCTGGACTTGTATTATCCACAATCCTTGCTCATCATGGAAGTGGTGAAACCCTTAGCCAGGCATATCGTGTATGTCATTCCCCATCCTGTCCAGACCCCCTTCTTTGTCATCTCTTACTGTCTTTTTTCCGCCACTGATCTTTGCCTGTGCCCCACGCTGCCCTATATCCCACTTGGCTGCATCGTGAGGGATGCTGCATGTATGGCGATGGAAAGGTGATCTGCAGAGACAGTCACACTGGTGATCCCCCCGGATTTGGTTTGCTTGGACGTGTACAGGTCTAGAACTTGGCGTGAGCAAACGTAACCTGCTGGAGCTCTCGGTGAGTTTTCTTTCCCTTCTCCTGTGATAATGTTTCCATTAGTGGTTGGCAAAATGCCACACGGGATGATGGTCTTGTGTACAGCCTTGTCTTTTGATGGAAGAGAACAACTTCCAAATTGTGAACACCCTGAAAATGTTTCCTCTTGTTGCTCAGAAAACTACAGTTCTTGGCTTCTTCACTGGGAGCTACTGTCCAGAAAGCAGCCTCCCCTCTCCACCTCTCCACCACCTGCCAGCTCTATAGGATTCAGTTTAATGACCTCTGGGGATAGGGTCCCAAAATCTGTAGTTTAGTAAATACCTCCAGGTGTCTTTATGCATAAGGTATAGGAATCCAGACCTTGACACAGGCTGAGCCACAATTAGACACTTGGAGAATATTTGTGATTGAGAATTTTATGGGTCTTGTTACCTTTTTATCTTGATGAACACCCTTCAGACCTAAACCCCTACAAAGCCCTGCTCTCTCACCTGCCTCCCTTCCTTCTTGCCTTTCCCCCTTCCTTCAGCACTTGCTGAAATCTTCGTGGGTACCAAGTGCTCTTTCTGGCATTGAGAATGCAGGAATGAAAACCCCAGCTCTGCCTCGGTTCGTTGGCATTGGGAGGTACAGAAAAGGAAATCTATGAATGCAACGCTAGGAAATCGGTGCAATTATAGAGGCCAGCCTACGGTTCCTTTGGGGCCTGGGAGCTGAAGTGGCTCTCTAGAGGTGTTTTGGAGATGGGTCTGAAGAATGAGTAGATGCTGGGGAGGCCCGTGAAGAGCTGAGAGGACCCTCAGACAGGGCCACTCCTGTTCTTTGGTCTCAGGACTGCTTTAAGCTCTTAAAAATTATTGGGGACCACAAAGAACTTATTTACATAGGTTATATCTAGCAATACTTACCTTATTCGAATTAAAACTGACATATTTTAGAAATACTTGTTAATTCAACAATAATCAACCCATTACACACTAACATAGAGAGCAGCTTTCATGAAAAAAAAACTACACTTTCCAGAACAAAGTGAATCCAGGGAGAAGAGTGGCCTTGCTTTATATCATCGCACATCTCTTTAATATCTAGCTTAATAGGAGACAGCAGAATCCTCACTCTGCCTTTTCATTCCATCTGCTGCTTTTGTAAAACTGCACTGTACAACCACGAGATAATAAAAATGAAGAAGACAAAACATCTTCATGAAATGATGAAAATAGTTTTGAGTTTGTGGGCTCTTCCTCCAAAAGGGCTCGTAGGGAACCCCAGGGGTCTCTGGACCAGTGTTTGAGAATTTCCACTTTGGAGACAGGAGCTCAAGGGCTTGTAATTGGCTCACTTGCGAGGCTGTGGGCTTCTGCTGTGTAGGCAGGGGGCCAAGTGCTTTCCTGGAGGCTGGGAGTCTGTGAGGCAGCAGCTCCCCACTCCCACCCCTGCCCAGCGCAGAGGTGGAATTTCCTCAAACACGTACAGCAAGTGTGTTGGAGAAGAGTCTTTGCTCCTAGGGTGCTCTGAGTTCTGCAACAGCTTCAGGCCTGTCTTTAAAGCAAAGATATTATTAAGAAGGCATGTGTAAAAGCATTCTGTGCACGGACTGGCCTTTGTTTTCCATCAATAGCATGGTTCCTATGCTGTTATATAGAACAACATTAACATTTATTTGATTAAAAAGCCATTAGTCCCGCATGTTAATATTCGGAACATGGTAATCATTAGAGGCTTAGTTGGGTTTTGCTAGTTTTTGTTCTTGTTGTTGTTGTCCTCCCTCGCCTCCCTCCCACCCCGCTCCGCCAGCCACAAAAAAATCCCATAACCACAGCCGTGACTCTGTTATTGCAAGGCTGGGTGAGCTGTCAAAAGGCCCCTGACATTGGACACCATTTGTTAGCTATGCTGACATACTGGGGTCATATTTATGAGCAATGTAATTGAATAAAGATGGGTTTTGGGGATGAAAAAAATGCGAGAGAAAAATGGTGAATAACTGTGTTCATTTGACTCCCTTGGGATCGGGCTTGTTTTCTGCTTCCTCGCTATTAATGAAAAGAAATCCAATTTGTTCTACATGGTGAGATTTGTAATTTAGATGCTTATTAATTCTGGGTTTGCGTAGGAGCTCTTTGAAAAATATGGTCTTCAAAGTATTTACTCTCAAAGGCCAGCAAACCTTGGCTGAAAACAAGCCAAGCAGTTGTGGCTAAAATGTTTTCTGTGTTTAACCTAAATAGATTGAGTATCTGCAGCCAGCTCTACCCTAATCTAGATGTTAAGATGGTTAGGGGAGTAGGGAAAAAAAATGCCCTTCTGTGGCCCATCATCCAGTTGGGAGAGCGAGGCAGGTGTGCAGAGCAGGCAGGGAGTCCTCTGCTATGGCAGGTCAGGAGGTGGTGTGGCGATCCAATGGTCGCTGGTAGGGAGGAGGGGTTGGCCCAGTGTGGAGCCCGAGGAGGGGGGTCAGAGTCCCAGAGGCGGGCCTTCACATTCTGGAATAGGCCAAGGGCTGTGTGCCAGCCTTAGAGAGGCTGTCCGTCCCAGAGACGGTGCAGGACTCTCATTCCCCAGCCATTGCTTAGTCCCCAGGCTCTGTCCAGCCCTGCAGTGCACACAGCTCGTGAAAGTATGCTATCTTATTGGGGGTTCAGATGAATACAGGAAAGATGGTGACAGGAAAACTAGAGTCATGGTTGAATGAATTCTGACCTCACGTAGGCAGTTTGGGTTCTAAATGTTCACAAGAGGAAACAGGAACGGCAGACCTTTGGAAAAGGCTTGTTCTGAGCCAGGCTTACCACTAGGATTGGGCAACCAGAGATCAAGAGGCGGTTCCTGTCATTTGGGGCCTTGCATCTTGCCGTCCTTGTGCCTAGAAAGCTGGTAGGTACACAGTAGGTGTTCAATTCGTGTTTCACTGACTTGAATCCAAAAGAAAGGTCAGGCTCTGGTTTCATGCCTACTACTGGCCAACCTCGTGATATCTGACAAGTCATTTAGCTTCTTTGTACAATATTTTTACTTATATAAGTAAGGAAAATCTCTACATAATCCTCCAGGATTTTTTCCAAAAGTAATTATAATAACATCTTCCAAGCATAGCACTATGTACAGTTTACAAAACACTTTTACTTCCAAAATTTAAAATGCATCCAGCTGAAGGTCAACTGGGGAGAAGAGGCGAGTTTCTAGAGATGTAGGTAAAAAACGGCAGGCCCTGGCCAGTGGCTCAGCTGGTTGGAGCGTCGTTCCTCACACCAAAAGGTGGCAGGTTCGATTCCTGGTCAGGGCACATACCTAGGTTGGGGGTTCTATCCCTGGATGGGGCACATACAGGAGGCAACCGACTGATGTTTCTTACATTAATGTTTCTCTCCCCGCCTCTCTTCCATTCTCCTCTCTCCCTCTTCCACTCTCCTCTCTCCCTCTTCCACTCTCTCTCTTCTTCTCTCTCTCTAAAATTAATAAATATAGCCGAAACCGGTTTGGCTCAGTGGATAGAGCGTCGGTCTGCGGACTGGAAGGTCCCGGGTTCCATTCCGGTCAAGGGCATGTACATTGGTTGCGGGCACATCCCCCGGTGGGGGGTGTGCAGGAGGCAGCTGGTCGATGTCTCTCTCTCATCGATGTTTCTAGTTCTCTATCCCTCTCTCTTCCTCTCTGTGAAAAATCAATAAAATATATTTAAAAATTAAAAATAAAATAAAATTAAATTAATAAATATATCCTCAATGAGGATAAAAAAAAAAAAAAAGTCAGACAATTTGAGCCTAAAGGGACAATTCAGAACCTCATCCTTACCCTCAGCCACTGTAACCTGACCCTCATAACTCAGAGGCCCTAAAGGAAACAGCACCACTCCTGTGTCCTAGGAGGTGTCAGCCTTCTCTGACCGGAAATGTGAGGAGACCGACCAGCCACAACCAAGAGCCATGCTCTGGCTTTGTATCAGGTCACCATTCTCAGGCCTGAGCTTGTGGCCATGTCACTTTCAGAATCTGGAATCTTGGGAAAATGTAGTCCACAGCAGTGCTGTGGCACTTTTTTCTCTACGATATTAACTCGCCTTTTTCTCTGAGTCTCCTTTTCTTTGAAATGGTGATCAAAAACCCTACTCACTAGGGGATCCTATGGGTTCAGTGGACAATACATCTAATACTCAGACACTGACGGAGGGAAGACTAAATGACTCTGGACTGGAATTCCATGCAATGTTATCTCTCTGAATGTTCTGATAACTGTGGCTCTACCCCAAAGCCCTTCATGGTTCTTTCTTCATCACAGATATTCTTCCAAAATGCTGGGTACAGTTCCAAAGGAGTCCTTTGCAGATGGGCGGGGGGCGGCGGGGGGGGGGAGGGGGGCTCTGGGTTTCCGTTTGGAGTGTGGACCCAGCCAATGGCTCTCCAGGACTGAGTTGTGAAGGGGGGGGGCGGGTTGGGGGGGTTTAGCCTCATTGAACCAGCACAGCGGGTGGAGGTGTGCAGTGAATCCAGGCAGATCTGAGTCCCAACACCAACCCCACCACTTGGTATGTCATGCTTAACCTTTCTGTCTCTTCAAGTAAGAAAAGCTGACAATTTCCTTCCCTTACCTGTTTTTGTAAACCTAAAGAAAAATCATCTAGATCAAGAGTCTAGTATCCTACATGTTGTGTAAGTAGTCATCTATGTGGATAATTCACTTCTCCCTTGAGGACAGAATCAGACGGGCTGTGGGACACACACACACACACACACACACACACACACACACACACACACACACAGAGGCGTGTGTGGTACATCCCCTCCCACCACCTGCAGCACCAATCACTATCACCAGGAAGCCTCTGCTGGGTCCAGGCTCCTGTAAATGGGTTCAAGCTGTCACCACACAGGACACGTCAGAAGGGGCTCCCTTTGTATATTAATAGTCTGATGGGCTCATTTCCAACAAGGAGGTGAATTAGAAATTGCATCTCTTCATGCTTCCAGAAACCTGAAACAGGTTCCTTTAAACTCCATTATCTCTGGGTAAGATCTTCTAAAATCCTTTAGTTGCTGTGTTAGAAGAGGGGGAGGGGTCACGAGCGGGGACATAGGGAGGTCCCTTGTCTCTGGAAGGAAAGTAGACTCTTCCTTTTGTTCCCTTTCGGTCACCCCTAGCAAGGCAGACACCACGGCAGGAAAGAGGGTGGGGAGCGTGGCCAGGCCTTCGGAAGTGCCCAGGCCTTCGGAAGTGCCCAGGCCTTTGGAAGTGCCCAGGCCTTCGGAAGTGCCCAGGCCTTTGGAAGTGCCCAGGTGCGGACCGAGAGGCCTTGGTGAGCTTGCCTCTCTGTTCCAGGGAGCCCCGTTCTCGTGTGCCCGTGCAGGTTGACACACTTGCAGGGCCAAAGAGCCAGGAAGGCCCTAAACAGAGCACCATGCTGCCATGGAAACCCGGATCTTGAAAAATATTTTATCAGTATTTTGTTAGATAAAAGAAAGCAAGCCATGGGATTATATGTACAGTCTGATCATGAATTCTTTTTTTTAAGTCCACAAAATGAAGCCTGGTGGAATAGACAGCAAAACTGACGGGTGACTTTTTAGATGTTTCTTTATACTTCTCTGTCTTTCCAAGGACTTTTGTAGTGAGCATATGCTATTCTGACAATCAGGGAGGGAAAGGTATTTTGAAGTTCCCTCTCTCTCCTTGGACTAAGAACGGGCCATATATCTGACACTCATCCCCACCCCAGTCCTGCTGCAAAACCAGAAGAGGTGAGGCTGACCATCTCTAAGCAGTTCCCTCAGGGCTGGGCCTGAGGTGTGAGGTTTACAGTGAGTGTCGGACCACACTTACATCCAGGGGACGCTGCCTGACTCAGGGCAGGGCACAGAGTGAGTGCCCATTAAATGTTTGGTGATTGAATGTTTGCTCTTTTGAGCCATTATTTCTTGCCATTTCACCCTTCCCAGCACCCCTTCTATCTTGTTGAAATCAGCGTTCCTAAAATGGCTGGACCCTAGTTTGTGACGTTTCAGCTTTCCTCCACCATTTCTAGGAGCAGAGGGGTCTCAGTCTTTTCTACTTCTTGGTATATTTAAAAAATAGAGCAACTACCAAGCTAGTTAACAACACCCTGGTGCATTCAAATGTTTATATTTACAAATTAGAGTCATGCGGCAAAGACTTCCTTGAACATCTTTTAAAGTATTGCTTTAGCAGGGTCTGCAGATAGAACCTGTGCAGACCGTACAGCAAGTCTCAAAATGAGGCTCTTCTTGAATGTGAACGATGGGCCAAAGCACCCCCTGCGCCCACGATAATCCCTGCCGGCATTTGTGGCCATTCACCTCCGAGCTGGCTCTTGGCATCAATGGAAGGCTACAGACCCCTGCATGCTGGAACACGGGGACACTATGGTACCGATATCAGCCCAGGAGCCAGAAATAATGGAACTAGAGAATGAGCACAGGCTTCTGGGCCAGAGGCCTCCGGGGCCCGGGCCTGCTCCACTCCTGTTACATGTTGGGACCCAGGCAAGTCCTTTAACTCCAGGGTCGGTGTAAGGATCAGCACTGCAGAGTGCTGCTCAACGCTGAGGAAGGAAGCCCGGGTGGAGGACCGGCAGAGTGCCGGCACACAGTAGGCTCCTAACAATGATCCCAGTTGTCGTGAATCCTGTGAAGTGTCTCCTTGAATGCATTCTACATTCTGATAACTACGTGTGGTGTTTTGGAGGAGGCCGAGTCTTTTGGTTAATTCTTACAAGCACATTTTGAAGCGAATGAACACAATTCCAAAGCATTGTGCGAGGCGTTAAAATCAGATCAGTGGGCCACTCCTAAGAGAACTGGCGAATTTTTCAAAACCACACTGCTCCCTTCTCAGCCAGCTGGAGTGCTGTGTGTTCATGTTGACAGAAACCCCTCATGGAACCCCCATCCTACAGTGGCAAGTTATTAAACAAAGCTTAACATTTCAGAGGCACATCCTCACTCCAGTTTTATGCTAAGCCATTCAGCATTCTCAGAAAACTGGCATGCACTGGCATCCCCCCCATCCCCACCCCCAAACACACACATTGCTTCCCTAAGGGCCATCCTAACACAGAGCCAGAGGAAAATTCTCCACCAAAAACCATTTCCCCACTGGACTGGCCCAAAGACAATGCAGAATAGGGGATTGAATCCTGACTCAGCGTTTTGCTAACTGTGATCTTTGAAGCATGGTTGCATCAGTTACTCATTCCTATGTCTATTCAACAAATATTTATTAAGCTCGTGCTGTGTGCTTGGACCCGTTTTAGGTGCCAGGCATATGGCAGTGACTATTGCTGGCCTGATCCCTTCCCTCAGGGAACTTACAGTCAAGTGGGAGAATCAGACACTAAGCATGTGATTAAGCAACTAATTATTTGCATTAACGTCTTGACAAGTGAGACAAAGCAAAGTATAGGGAGTCCAAGGGAAGGCTTCTCTGAGGAAGGCCCATTTAGGCCCAAACTGAAGACTGAGTAGGAGGCGGGGGCAGGGAGCGGGCAATGAATACACCTGTGAAGGGCCTGGGGCGGCAAGATGCGTGGAATATACAGGGTAATAGGAGGGTGTCTGGTTCACCTGCTGCTCCCAGGGTGATCCCAGGGGAGGCCGGTGAGAGGTGGCACCAGGCTGCACAGACCTGGCAGGCGGGGATCAGGACTGTGATCTGCATTGAACTGGCTCTGGGACTTTCTGAAACAGAGAAGGTGAAAAGACCCTGGACAGGGGTGTCTTCAGACGGCATGAAGGAAGATGCCCCAGAGGATGCTGGGGTTGGAGTGGGGTGAAGGGAAGCTCTAGGGACTAGTCTTACTATGGGTGTCATCATATTTCCAAGGGCTCGTCCTGTCCTCAGGAGGGCATAGCCGGTGGCAAGGTAGGCAGACCAGAGAACACAGGACCTAGGGATTTCAGCAGACCTCTTGGGCATGCTGGGATCAGTCACTGATCAAGGCATTCAGGCCAGGGTTTCAGGTCACCACTAAAGATCCAGGCAGCCACAAGAGCCACCCACATGCCCTACCAGGAATTACCGTCTGGTGACTCAGTCGTTCCTCAGCCTCTGCTCCTTCCCGCACTGTGGGCTCCATGTCCTGAATGTCTGCATCTGCTTTGGCACTTGGCGCTGTCCTCCCATGTCCTCAGGCCTGGGTTCCGTCCCCTTTCCCATCTTCACCATGCACCCACAAACACACGTGCCCACTTCTTCCAGGACAGAAGCCTCAGCGTTTGGGCAGGATGGCACTTCTGACTGTTGTTGCTTGTGGCATGGTGATCCTGCTAGGACCCTCGGCCCTGACCTCCCTATTTCACTTCCCAGAAGGTCTGGTCTAGGTGTTCTGCCGTCCCTGTTCTCTTCTCCTTCTCCTTCCCCTCCTCCAGTTCTTCCTCCATCTCCATCTTCTTCTTCTAACGTGGCTTTCCTTTCCTTATAGCTACCGCTTAGGTCTGAACACATCTGTCCCCTGAGCTACTAGAGCAGGCTCCCAACTTGTGTCCTTGTCTCCTGCCTGGTTTCATCCCATCTAGACTCAGTGCTGTAGCCAGAGATATATTTATGAGACATACCTCTGGTTGTCCACTCTAAAGCCATCGGTGAGCATTCAGGCTGCCCTGCAGGCCCTCCCTGGTCCGGCTGTACCCCACTTCCCCCATCCATTTCCTACTGCTCCCTGGCCAGCTCCCTCTGCCTAGTTTCATACACCGCTCAGCTCCCCAGGCTACCTGGGGCCTCTATGCTTTTGGAGTTGCTAACGGTCCTTCTTGAAAGGCCCACTGCTTCCTGTAGACAGTCCCTGCGGGTCCTTCAGCCCTTGTTTCAGGATCTGGGCACCCAGGATCTGGGCACTGTACTTCCTCAGTGTCTGTAAGTACAGACGGGATGTATTTCTGGGCTGCTCTCACGCCTGCTGCTCTCCCTCATCATGGTGTTAACTCGCTAATGACACTGGTCTGTTGACAGGTCTCCCTCCCATAAAGACTTAGGTTAGGATCTCCTATCCTATCCTGACCTGTCCTGGTCCAATGCATTGCCCTTCAACTTTCCTCCACCCCCTTCCATTCTATTTCATTCCATTGAAGATGAATGGATACGAGATAATACAAGAAAAGTGCTGAGAACAGTGCCTGTCACGGAGCAAGCACTAAATAAATGCTAGCTTTAGCACTGTCTTATGTATTATTTTCATTTTATTTATTTATTTGTTTATTTGTTTGTTCATTTAATTTTGTTTATTTGTTCATTTGTTCAATAAGTGTTCATTGAGCACCTAGTACAAACTAGCCTTTAGGTTAGGTGCTGTGGATTCAGGAACAAAATATACCAGATTCAGACTCTGCCCTCCTAGAGCCTCTGAGACTGACAAAGAGCCTGTGCCAGGGCCCCGGGAAGAAGGTGGTGACTGGTCAGAGAGCCTGTAGGGAGGCCAGTGCCGCCAGAGCAGAGAGAGGAAGGGATAGAGGTGGCTGGGACTCAATAGAGTCTTCAGTTTAAAAACAGTGGGAAGCCACTGAATCGGGAACTAACATAATCAGACTTGCCTAGCCCAGAATTGGGAGCATTGAAAATGTATCATAGATGCTGTTTGAGTAAATAGATGGTAGATGGGTGTGTAGATTTATAACAACTAAAGTTTATGAATACCATTACATTCTAGGCGCAACCCTAAGGGTTTTTTATATGAAGCAACTCATACCATACCAATGAGACCCCTCTGAGGTCAGTGCTGTCTTCATCCTTCTCATCCAGCTGATGAGGAAAAAGAGTCAGTGAGAGTTAGTAACTTGCCCAAGTCTCACAGCTGGTGAGTGTGGGCCCGGATCTCCACCTAGACTTTGTACTAACAGATCAGCCAGGGGACGAAACGCCTTATCTTCAGTTGCATCTGTAATTATGAAGATTATTCCAGTTCCTTCAGTACGCACGCGTCCTCAGTGTCTTCAATTCCCATTGAGTCGAGGGATTAGAGGCAATCCAATTAAACCTGGTCCTGCTTTCTGTGGTTCATCGGGACCCAGGGCGCCTTCCCTTTCTGCCTTGCAGCTTGTGGCTGTCTCCCCCAAGTGCTTGGAAGCCATGTAGACATTTATGTCTAATGAGAAGGCCCCGAGTTTCATTAGAATGCGAATCTGAGATTGCTTCCCAGTATCTGTTTGCTCTCTGCTTGTTTTTCTAACAAGTAATTGGTTTCAGATCGGTAGGTGGGCATCACTTCACAAATCAGATCCCAGTTAACTCACAAATAAACGATTTCCTTTTTTTTTTTCCACCGTGCACGTCTTCTGTGAAGTGGGACCTCCCCGGGAGGCTGGTTCCTGAGCTGTCACTTGGCGATTGTCTTCTCAGCCCCGGCCCTTGCCCTTCTCTATCATCAGCAGCACCTGTGACGCGTCTGACTTTCTTTCTCTTTATTTTTCTTTCAAGTAGTTTTTCCCTCGGTAAATAAGCAAGCCGCTGTGACAGCCATGGTTATCACCTTCAGTCTACAACTCTTTCTGGGGGGTTCGATCTGTGTTGCTTGTTGGCAGTCATCTCTCTGTCAGGAGCCTGCGAGACAATTCTAAGTCCGCTTGCAAAATGGGGAGGAACACAGAAGCTGAGCACCTTGCGGGCGTCTCCTTCTGTTGCGTCCGCATTGTCAAGAGCCAGGGCGAGCTGGCGTGTTGCCACGGGCAGCATGTGACCTCTGTGAAGCCACAGTGAAATGGTCATTAATTGGGGTCAAGGAGAAAGCCGGGGACTTTCAGAGGGGCACCATTTGCTCTGCCCAGGTACATGGGAGACATGGAGATGGGAATTTGCATTTGTTTTGAAAATTGAGAGCAAAACCTTTTCAGGGTTGACATTTGCAGCAATTGGATCGTTTGTTAGCTTGTCTCCAAAGGTCTCCACCCAAATCCTGGGTAATTTGTGTTTTGTGTTATTGTCATGTTTGTTCATTTCCTTTTGAACATAAAGAAAATATTTTAAAGAAGCTATGCAAGGACTCTAGGGGGGGTAAGTTCAGGCAGTTACAATCAGCGAATCCGATAATGTGCCGTTCATGGTGCTGAGGGCTGGGGTTGTGAAGATGGATGAGTCAGGCACTGACACCACCACCCAGAAGAGACAGAAGAGCAAGCGCAACGAATCGTTTACAGCTCTTCGTGGAATCCCTCTCCATGGCAGATGCCGTGCATTTCATGGTGCTTCATCTTCATAATAACCCTGCAAATGAGGGACTATTAGTCTTTTTTACAGACGAGGAAACTGAGGCTCAGAGATGTTGGGCAAGGACACAAGGCAAGGCGGGGTGGATGCAGGGCTCCCTGACTCCCAAGGACAGTGCTCCTGTCACTCCCCAGTGCAGCCCCCCTGGTTCTAACAGGAAGCCAAAAGGGAGGAATCTTTTCTGCTTGGGGAGGAGCCTCAAAAAGGCTCCCTAGAGGGGGTTAGAGAGCAACCAAAAGACTTATATGCATGCATATTAGCATAACCAATGGACACAGACACTGGGGCGATGGGGGCTTGCCCAGGGTGGGAATGGTTTGGGGGGGGGGGGGGTCAATTGGGGGAAAAAGAGACATGTAAAACTTTAGACAATAAAAAACAAGGCTCCCGAGAAGAGATGGCAGTTCAGGGGAGCGCAGTGAATTATATGACAGATTACTGCTGAGAGAGGCCAGAGCAGAGGTGAGCTGAGAGTGCCTAGGGGAGGCGGCAGCTGTGGTCGGTGCTTTGGAAGGAGCACACATGGGTTGCGGATTTGTACAGAGGGCCACAATCATTCCAGGAGTGAGGGGACACAGAGATTGACAGGGAGGCTTTTATAACTTTCAAGTGCATCTGCACCAGCCACTCAGAGGCGATCCCTGTGCTCACAAAGTGAAGTGTGTCATTGGTAAAAGAGTCTGGGCATCCTAATGGCTTTGTGACACAAAGCACAGCACACCGATCTCCAAATGCCAGTCAATGCCCTGACGAGCTTCCCTGCCATTGGTCCTTGGGCCTCTGGGAAGTTGACATCTATTGGTTCAGGAATACAGAGGGCAGCTCAAAGTGGGAAGAACGAAACAGGCTCTACTTTCTGGGGTTGTCCTCTTTGCCCTTTGACCCACCCCAGCCCCAGTCCTTGGTGGCCGCAGGGCCAGGGGCTAGAATGGTCATACAGCTGGATCAAGGAGAGGGTGTGCTTGGGACCGCTGGGAGTGTGTATTGTTTTGACAGCAATGCACACTGCCACTTGCAGGGCACACACATCAGCAGGTGATAGGTCCTGGGCATTCCCCACATGTGGCCTCATGGAAACTCTACAACTGCCCATGAGATGGCTTCTTCTTGCTTCCACCTTCCATTCGAGAAACTCAATAGCCATCCTCAAAGCCCAGCTCTCAGGAAAGAGTTGGGTGAAAGTGAAATCTCATGAGTATCATTCAAAGCCACGATCCTGGAGAACTCATAGGCTTTCTCTCAGGCAGCCCCTGCCCTGCAGTTACCCCTGGGATCCCTGCTCTCATGCCAGGACCCCTGGGATGTGGAAGGCATTTATCCCTTTGAGCCCATGACCTCGAATGTGTTCTTTCCTCTGCCTCCTACCAGTCCTCCCCTCCTTCATCTGGATAAGAGGAGCTTATTCAAATCTAGTCCATGTGACTTCTCCGCTGGAGACCTCATAGGACGCCACACATGGGAGAGTTGGATTCTTTTCTCCTTCCTTCCATTTCCCTGCAGGGGCCCATGTTTCCATGTTCCAGTGGTTTTGTTTTTTAATAAACCAATTTAAAAAAATGAAATAAGCAATGACAGTTTTTGCATAAGGATCTAGATTTCTAACCTTCGAGTAAATCCAGAACAACCAGGAACGGGGACTCATGTTCCTGATGGGAAACCATCACTGTGGGTTAGCCGTGGCCACTCCCTGAGGAAGGAGCCTGTGTCCTTCCCTTCGCCATAGTCCCAATCTTCCCTGTTTTTCTTACATTAGGCTCACTTCCGGGTTTTGTGCCTGATCTGAGCCCTGGGGCACTGGGGTCATTTTCTATGTGAATGTGTCTTCCTAGAGCAGGCACGCCTATGCTCCTCAGGGCAGGGGCTTGGCCCTAGTTCACGGCCACCCTCCATCACAAAGCCTGTACCTGGAAATACTCTCCAGGGACCCTGATGTTGAACCAAGTGTCTATTTACCTCGAGGGTTAGATAGATCACTTTCCAGCCTAGACCAAGGAAATATTAGATTGGCCTGAAAGTTGCAGATGCTCCTGGTGAGGGCAGGATCCCTGGGGTGGGAAGAAAGCAGTGCCTACGCAGGGAAGGATGAAGACCCGGGGGGGGGGGGACCCCTCCTCTAACGTCCCTGGATCCTGCCTGGGACCTGGAACCACCACATGCACCAAACAGATTGGGGAGCTCTTCAAACTTCTCCAAACTACGCGAATGAAAGCATGTGGACAATGATAGAAGCCTTGGAAAGAGGCCCTTGCAAAAGTCCAGTTTAGAACAACACCTGTGACTTCCCAGCTGGCCTCGAATCCCCATTATTGGGGAAGGTGTATGCCAAGAGGATTTGCTTGGAAGAAGTCACATCAGGCCTAATTAATGACTCCAGAGCAATCAACCAGGCTCCTCTGATTTAAAGCCCCGCAGAACAATCCATGTTAATTGGATTTGATTGTATTGCTATTTTAATTAGTAGGCAAATTATGAAAATGTTTATTTGCTCATGTGCATGCTGTTAGCCTCTCACTGCCGTGGCTTCTTTGCCTTCCACATGTGCCAAACATGAGCCCTTCCGTTGTTTCCTTGCTCAGGTCCTGTAGTTAAGAAGCTGTTGTTGTTGTTTTTTTGTTGTTGTTTTGTTTTTAATATATTTTTATTAAAGAAGAAGGGAGAGGGAGAGAGAGATAGAAACATCAATGATGAGAGAATCATTGATTGGCTATCTCCTGCATGCCCCTACTGGGGATCAAGCCCACAACCCGGGAAATGTGCTCTGACCTGGAATCGAACCCGGGACCCTTTAGTCCCCAGACCTGCGCTCTATCTACTGAGCCAAACCAGCTAGGGCAAGAAACTGGTTCTGAATGAGTAAAGGGCACTTAAAAGTTTCATGTGTCCTGGGGAGGTTCCATGGATGGTTGTTTCCTTTGGGGGTTCCCCCCTCCCCCAGCAACTTGCCTTCCAGGGGGACCCAGCCACCACTTCTGTCTGCACCAAAATTGCAAGTCAAAACCAGTGCTTTTAGCAAGGTCACACCCCCACCTGTTTTGACCAGTTTCTGGAGCCTATGCTATGGGCTCTGCATGTACATGGTCTGGGCAGAGGGTGGGGAGGATAAAAGGTGGGGAGCATTGGGCCCCTGCCTCCAAGATGACTTCTGTCTCACTGAGGCAACTGGTGGAGGTGGAGGGGGCTTGGCAGAAGGGGAGTCAGGCTGGGCTTGCAGAGCAGCGTGCATTTACCCAGCCCCAGGGGAATGGGATTCTTTAGACTGATTCTGGGGGCATCTGCTGAGTGCCAGCTGGGAGTCAGGCTCTATGTGGGGTGCCAGGGGTGTGGTGATAAATGAAACCCCACCTGTGAACTTCACCACCTGCTCTGAGGGCAAATTGACATGATTACCATTCAGTGAGCACTGTAGGGTGAAGGAGAGAACCCCTTCCGGAGGGCAGTATGGGGAATGGGATCTCACCTGGCCTGGGGACTCCCCATATCTGGACTCCTGGAGGCGCACCAAGGCCATGCCCATTGCAACAATGACAGCTATCCGAGCTTGGGTGAGCTGAGAGTTAGCGAGTTGCCATCAAGTTTGAATTCAGAGTGCCCAGCCTGGTGCAGGCTCAAGTAGTACTTGCTAAATAATTGCCTGTGCGTTTGCAATTATGTCATATCTTTTCTGTGGATCCCCTCCTTCAACTCACACCATCTTCTTTTCTCAGCATCTCCTGGAGTCTGTGGGGTGGCATCTCCCTGTGCCTCTGGACCGCACGCCATTTTAGTCATCAATTCGGCAAGTGTCAGCGCCCTGAGCCAGAGAGGGTGTCTCGGGTCTCTCAGAGAGGGTGGGACATGGGCAGGTGCTCAGACAACGCCGGTGCGGGTGTTTGACAGAGGGGCCCACACCTTTCCCAGGGGTGGCGGTGATGTGTGATCAGATACTATACTGCCTTGGAGGTCAATGATATTCTAACCTGTCGCCACAATTGTGACGATAATGTTTTATATTACACAGTTAGGGGAGCATTGCTAAATTGTTTTACCACTCCACTTTTGAAGAGACACCGCATATTAATCTCATCAAACTATACCAAGTTTTGAACTCACTGTGCATGCAAATAAAGCTTGCCATGAAATAATGCAGTCAGCATGCTGATAGGAAAATTGTCTCGCTTTAGAGACAATTGAAGGAAATGAAGAAAATAAGTTCTTAGTGTTAGGCAGAGTCATAATAAAGTGAATTATTAGAGGCATTTCCATCGGAGAGTTTCAGTGATTTCCCTGATTAGTGGATCCGCTGGGAACAACGCTTCTTTATAACGAAGCCGAGCCTTTAGAACAACAAACAAAGAAAGAAAGAACAGTCCCTGTGAATTATACCAGAGAAGGGTTGAGTGGACCAGATGGCTCAATTACAAACAGGGTTGTTGCTCTTTGCATCGTCGTTGGAAAGCGCAGGTGTTAAAGTTCAGGGAACCTTCTGGGAGGGCACATCTAATAAGAAGCCACAGCTTACTGACTCAACTGGAGCCAAGGGCTGGGTGCCTCCCAGCCAGGTCTGCCTCCTCCCTGGAGAGGCCTGGCTCAGCCCCAGGCCACATGGAGGAGGGGCCTGCAGCCTGATGGCCACAGGCTCCCAACCCCAGTGCCCAGCATGCCAGGAGTCACCACTTGTTCAGACTTTCTTTCTCTTCCATGCAAAATAGAAAATCTGTCCGCCCTGATTTTCTCTCGGGGCCACTGAGGCTGGAACGGGACAGCGGATGTGAAACCTTGGGAGCTTAACCTACTCTCCCGGTCCTATAAGGGCTCGTTACTAGTATCTGACTCAATATTCAACTGGAGTTCCAGGCAGTTACTGGGATACAGGAGCTGGCCCAGGGACCCTGCTGGGGGACTCCAGGTGTGTCATTGAATAAGCACACAGTTAGGGCCTGCTGTGTACCTAGCTGGAGAGGAGGTGAGAAAGAGGAATCGGAAGTGCACATTAAAGATGCAGGTGTGCCCTCCCTCACATGTAAGGCCAGGTCTGCTAGTTCCTTAGGAAGCCTTTCTTTTTTGCGCCTCCTGTGATCAAGGCTTCGAGAGACTGCCTCTCCTCGGCGATGTAAGCTCCGTGCTGAACACAGCCCTGAGGGGCTCTTCCCACCCTGCCCCCTTCTGTGGGGACATAGCAGCTAGGGGAGAGCTGGGACCACAGGGAGGGTCCCCGGGAATTCAGTCAATGAGAGTAATAATAAAACAATAATAACATCTAGTATGACACGTGTATTAACTGCTCGTTACATGCAAGTCAGGACCACCTCGCACTGATGTGCAGCTGCGCACCACACCAGCAGCGCCCTCTAGAGTCCTGCACCTCGTTATACTGCTACCTGGGAGCAGAGCCTATTGGCCATATGACCAGGGGCTATTAAGACTCCCATCTTAGATGAGGACAGCGATGAACAGGGACTAATGACCTGTCAGGAGTCACTCAGCTTCTTAAGTGACAGGGCCTGGGGACTGGCACCACAGGCCATGCTCTTAGGCAGTCTCCTGGAACGGTGTTACCCAGGTGAATCCCACTGCCTTGGGCAGACGCAGACTTGGAGTTTAGTGGCCAGCCAAGGCCATGTGGCAGGGAGAAGGGACAAGGGGGGGGCTTGGGGAGGCTGAGCGCAGTGTGGGGAGAGCTGGGGGCAGGGGCAGGTTGAGCAGAGATGGAGCAGGTGGATGAGGAATTCAGGTTTCCCAACAAAGGGTAGTGTCAGGAGGCTGGATTTCTGCAAAAACTGGACCCAGCAGAGCAGAGCCGAGATCTTATTGAAGAGCCCCCCTGGGACACCGATGCCTTGGAGGATGTCCAGGGCCCCTCAGGCCTCAGGTTGTGACCTAAATATTAATGGTTATTTATGAAAACTTTGCTACTGCTGAAAACTGATTATTCCCCCCTCCTCCCCCCCACTATTGAATAATAAATAGACAGCAGCATGAATGTCTCTACATGCTGGAGTTCCAGGGATTTATTGTGATACAGAAGCAGGTCAGGGACCCAGGGGCCCTCCTGGGAGCCACCATCCCCCACTGGGGGGACCTCAGGTTGGCCACCGAATAAACACACAGTTAGGGCCTCCTGTGTACCTCGCTGAGGAGGAAAACTGGAGAAAGAGTAAAGTGGATGACTTTAACTTTGAAATAATTTTCAAAAGCATTTCATCCTGCAAAATAAAACCTATGGCCTGAATTCTTGAGGGACAATATTGCCTTCCTTTCATGAAAGCACACTCTAACATCTCCAGGTATTATGCCTGTAAGAACCTATTTGTAATAGTAACTGAGAGTGTGGACTTTGGAGTCAAATTATCCTTGGATGTTACCCTGTTTACTAGCTCTGTAATCTTAGGAAAGCTAATGAGTCTCTTAAGCCTTGGCTTCTTCATCAGTAACATTAGGGAATAGTCCTCCATCAATTAGAACTTTTCCAGGTGCAAGAGTCATTCCACCTTACCCTGAATCAGGAACTAAGAAAATGTCTTCTTTACTTCTTCAAGAAGCCCAGGGGCAGGGGGACAGAGCCAGCAGCCCAGGAGTGGCTCTAGGGACCAGGTCTCCCTGTCCCTCTGCTCAGCACAGGTGCCATGCTCAGGGTGGTCCCCGGAGATCACAAGGTGGCCACCAGTGGCACCTGGGTCTGTGTGCCACTCTGTTCTCACCCCGTGGGAGAATGAGAATCAGCTCCCCAACTACGAAACATGTGCCCTTATCCTCAGTCTGGGCCGTGGTCATGAGTCCCCTCCCAGCCCAGGGACAGTGGCCAGAGAAACGCTGAGCATGGATTTGCTTAAGGAAGTAGATTGCCCTGTGGGGCTGGGGAGGAGCTGGCTGCAGGGCAGATCAGGATGCAACGTGGAAGGGGGTGAGGACGTGGATGTTGGGAAGGAAGGCAGCCGACAACTATCTACTGCAAGTTCCACGATAGAGGTTTATCACAAAGGATAACGAGATGACACATGGAAAGTTCTGAGCCTGTGCCTTACTTAGCATGATTGTAGGGCACGTTAATAATAAGCAGAGGTGCAGACCCTTCTAGGAATTTCTGTCTGTCTGTGCTTCAAATAAGAATCGCTTTGCTCTTTGGAACCCTGCCCCGGGCACAGCACTGTGCTGATGCTTTGGAGAAGTGGCGACTCAGCTGCTTTTCGGCAGAGAAAGGCCCGTCTTGTGGCAAATGGGGCAAATTCCTCGTTGCTTGATGTTTTTCACATTTCATTGCAAGTGTACTCCCAGCAGTCTCTGCACAGTGTTCTAGTGTCCTAGACCAATGTCCTTGTCCTGCCATGCGATGTGTCTGTGTCTGGAGTGTCATCGCAGACCATGATGTATGTCTAGGCTCCGACCACAGGCAGCCATGCATGGCGTCGCCCCTCAGCCCAGCTGTGCTGACAGGCTTAGTGATGGGGTGCCTGCAGGAGCCTGCACGGTGCAGTCTAGCCCGGAGATCTGAAAATGGGAGGCGGAACCAGGTTGCCAGGACAACCTCCCGCCGGGAGAGCATCACACACCTGTTATTGGGGAGCCTTGTCAGAATTTACCCCCAGTTGTAGAGGCCAGGTAGGGAGTAGGGAAATCAGGTAAGAAGAAACACAGGGGAGGGAATGGAAGAAACAGCCCTATTGCCTTCTCTCAGTGGGGAGGGTGAGGGCGTGATCGGTTGATAAGGAAAGTGATAGAGTGATAAAAGACAGGGTTCTGACTTGGCGATTTTCAGATGCAGGTGTCACATGCTGCAGGGCGCAGTGTTGGCACTGAGCGGACACCTGGGGCCTGGCCACACCAAGGCAGCCTGGCAGTGTCCCTGAGAGCTGAATGGCACTGTGCAGGCCCCGCTTCTGGATGGATAATGTCTGTGCTTCCTTTTTATTTGGGAAGAGGACTCAGTTTATGGATCTTCTGGATTCTGGAAGATTCAGAAGCCTCTCATTATTAGTTGGAGCTCTGAACCATTTCAAATTGGTAGAGGCCATTTGGGGGGATGGAGTTGCAGTTTAAGCAGCCCCAGAAATACAAGACTTGATGGTGGAAGTGAGAGAGGCGGGAACAGAAGGCAATGCTGTCTCTAAGAACCCGGTGGCTTATGTTTGCTTGTTAGGTTGATGGGAGTTGAGCAGAAGCAACAGCAAAAGTATCTGAGGCCATTTTTCCTGGGTGCTGGAGCGACACACCACCCAGTGGGCCCATAGAGAGGATATGCTGGGAGAATCACAGGTGCTCCCTTTTCTTGTGGGCATTTGGGAGCTGAAAGCAATGGGCTTGGTCACCAAGGTAGGGCAAGGGTGTCCTAGATGACCAATGGTGAGTGTGGTAGCAGAGTGCAACTTGCTCCTGGAAAGGGAACCTTGGGGCCTTGAGGACGAGGTTAAAAAATATCTTCCCTCGGACCCTCCAGAGTCCTGGGCGCAGAGTAAGTCCAGACTCATGCTCCAGCCTCCTCAGCCTGCCGCTCCTCTCTGACAATAAGCTCAAGACTTTCCATCCAGCACAATCCAGCTCCTACATATCACCTGCTAGGTGGTTGGTGAGCATGTGGCCCAGAATTCCATTTCCTCCTCCTTTTCTTGGACCTTTGCAGCCCTGGACAGTGGCCTATATCATCCAGTCTTTGCACCCACGACTCTCCACTTGCTTCATACACCCTCAGGTGTGAGTTCCTTCAGGCCTGCCACTCTCCCCCAGCATGGCTAGAGAGACTGTTGAGAACCCTAGAAGCTAACAATCCTTAAAAGGTTGCTTGCTGCCCATTTATTTAGAAGTGAGGCTGAGAGCAGGGCAGGGGAGGAGCTGGGGATATGCACATCCCACTGAGAAACTGGAGCCCTTAGGTGAGCAGAGCTACCCTCCCCAGAAGGCAGTGACAAGACACCAGTGGCCCCTCAGCCCCATGCCACCCCCAGAGGTGACCAGGTTATTCTCCTTGAAAAGAGTTCGAGAAATGCATTTTTCCCATTTCTGCTCATTTACTGTCCAGTTCAGACCGCACTCAAGGGGCCACCCCTGCTCCTGGCTTCCCGGAGAGTCCTGGGTCCAAGCGGATGAGGGCCACAGGATCGGGACTTGCATCAGAGTGACTAACGAATGTCTAACTCTAGGGCAGACGCCAGGCCTCACTGTCACCTCTGCCACCCTCTGTGGCACCCTCTCTCCCTGCAGACCCCCAGGAGAAAGGAAGCCCTGAGGTGGGGACTGTCTAGGCCAGTGGTCGGCAAACTCATTAGTCAGCAGAGCCAAATAGCAACAGTACAACGACTGAAATTTCTTTTGAGAGCCAAATTTTGTAAACTTAAACTATATAGGTAGGTACATTGTTATTAACTTAATTAGGGTACTCCTAAGCTGGCCTTTGCTAAAAACTCAAGGGGCCAAAGAGCCGCATGTGGCTCGCAAGCCGCAGTTTGCCGACCACTGGTCTAGGGCAGAACCTTAATCAGAGCTAAGTTCCCAGTAAAGAACTTCCTCATTGAGGGGAAGGAGACATGTCAGTGTCGGGGAACTCTGGGGCTTCCCTGAGATCCCCTGGCTGCAACGCTCCTCCTGAAGTCTGAGCGATGGACCCACACCGAGTCCTTTGCCCATGCGCCATTTAGGAGAGGTTGAATAAATAATGTGTCGCACACCTCTCCCCGTGGCAAGCTCCGGGCTAAGGCCTGCGGGTACCCACACAAGCATGACAGTGTCTGCGTAAAGGACCTCAGAGTCTGATGGGGGCAATGGACAAGCAAACAGTCACATAAGATGTGGAGTGATAGATGCTAAATGGGGTGGTCTCCAGGAACTAGGGGGTGTGGAGGGGAGCCCGAATCAACCCGAGGGTGGAGAGCGTCGGGGTCATGTTCTAGAGCAGATGTCAATAAACTGGGTCTTTTAGAACGAACCCTCTTGTTGTTATTTCTTGTTGAACCTTAAAAGTAAGTGGACAGAAAGATCCAAATGCAGGTTGTGAAAGACACAGAGCGGATGAGGGAGAATGCAAGGTGGATCTCAGACTCACACGTCCACTGGGGTGCTATCACTCCTGGAATCTCAGGCCCATTTGGAAAGCCTCTGGGGGATTTCTGGGTTACAAAGTTCTGACACAATCAGTGAATCAAAACATAAATCCCCTGTTTGCAAACAGACATCCCTGTTATATGAAATCCCATTTTCCTAAGCAGAAGTCTCTCACTACCCCCCGCCCCCGAAAGCCCTTTATATCATCTGAATTAAAATCTAAGGGAGAAATAAAAAGCACACCCCATGCTGGGTTGATTTTTCTCTAATGATCTGATCCATGCCCCTTTTTGGGGTGGGAAGTTATTATATCCATAAATATTTGTAATTCTTCCTATGATGTATTACATTTGTTAACAGCGCCACAGGGTAGAGGCTGAGCTGCAGAAAATAAGAGGTTGGCTGGTGAGGACTAAGGAGAGACAACCGGGAAGGGGCGGGCTCTCCCTCTGAGCAGGCTGCGCCAGCGGTGGGCTCCAGTGGAGGGGGTCTGGGCCACTGTTTGGGGAACTTGGCTTCCGTTTCAGCCTCGGATGCCAGCTAGCATTTTGCTTTGGGACAGAGCACTTTAAGGCTCTGTGGACCTGTATCCTCTCCCACGAGATGTCTAAATTTAATAGATGCCAAGGGAATTTATAAAGCAGTAAGTTCTGCACATGTGCATTTCAACGAAGGGCACAGAAGCGAAGGGAGCTACCCGCTTCCTCTTCACCCTCATGGACAATGTGCTTGGAGCCCTTCCCTCCTCTAATCTGCCCATCAGCAAGGCTCCACACGCACACAGATATGGACGCAATCCCAGCTCCGTGATTCGGGACAAAGGGCATAAATGGCGTTTCCAATATTCAGTCTCTTCCTTCAACTGTTCAGTGAGGGGAATTACTGTTCAATTAAAGACACAGACTGTAAAATAAATTTGTAAAAATGGTAGCCATTATTATGATATGTGTTGGTTTTACTTTTATCAGTTAGGATGCTTTCCGCTGCAATGAATAAAAAGTCCAATTCCATCAAAAGAAACAAGGAGGAAAATATATTTCTTACATAATAAAATGTCAGGGGTCAGCACAGCACCAGGTTGAGTTGAATAACAGCTCAGTGATATCACTGAAGATCCACGTTCCAGTGTTGGCTTCTGTCCTAAGACGGGGCCCTTGCTTTACTTCAAGATTGGCTGCAGCAGTTCCCAGTATCACATCCCCACCCAACAGTGCCCACCGGCCATACCCAAAGCAGATGTCCTCCTGACACCAAAGCATAGGGCAGTGATGGGCAACCTTTTGAGCTTGGTGTGTCAAACTTCGCCAAAAAACTGAGCATAACTCGGGTAGTGTGTCACTTTGAGGAAAAAAACATTATTTCGCAAATGTTTCATCCTCAGGAGCAGCAAATGTTTCATCCTCGTGTCATCAGGAATGGCTACGCGTGTCAGTGCTGACACGTGTGTCATAGGTTCACCATCACTGGCATAGGGAATTCACCAGGAAGGGAAATGGATAGGTCTCTCAGGGGCAGCCAGATGAAAGTGTCTGCCACACCCTTCAAATAATGCTCAAGGAGAGGGATATGGTCTTACACTCTCAAGCCTCTCCCATACCGCCTTGAAAAATACTGTGTACACTCTAGGTCTTCACTAAACTGTTGCTGCTAATTAAAAACGGTTAAGGGAGCACTCATTTAAAAACGTATCATGCTCACAACATTTATCCTCTTTGCAGGCAGCTGTCAACTGTGGCATAATTTTTAAAAGCCAGAAGGAAAAGAAACAATTGTTCAACATCAAAAGAATAGTTAAATAATAATATACACCCCTAATTCTGCAGTATTAAAAATGATTTTAGATGACATAAAAATTCTATTATGTAATGTAGAGTGAGGAAAAGAAAAATACATATACACTACATTATTTCCACTAGTAAACAAACAAATGGACAAAATAAAATTAAGTGTGGGGAAAAAAATTTGCTAGAAGGAAACAATAAAATGTTGACAGTGATTTTTCTAGGATATGGAAACCTGATGGATTAGTTCTACAATGTCCCAAAATTTTTATAATTCACATGCTTATTCTTTTTAATTTTTTAAATTTTTTTATTTAATTTTATTGTCTAAAGTTTTACATATGTCTCCTTTCCCCCCAATTGACCCCCCCTGCCATTCCCACCCTGGGCAAGCCCCCACCACCCCAGTGTCTGTGTCCATTGAGTATGCTAATATACATGCTTATTCTTTTAACTTAGAGGAAAATAATTTTTAAAAAATAATGGCGCTTAGCTTGACCACAAAGAATGCCTTTTTGGCATGGATCTGTGTATGTATTTGTATCTTTCTATTCTATCCAAATTGATGTAAAAAGACAGCTTAGACTATGTGTGAAAGTCTCTGCATCTCATGCATTTTTAACAGATTTTTGCAAGTGAGAGATGAGGGAGAGGATCTCTTTGCCCTGAGAACAGGTTATATAAACTAGAAGTGATACTGTGATGACAGCTTCTATGAAAATGTGGGTTAGGAGACCCTTCTGGGACTGCAGACGTGTTAAGAAAATGCTGAAAACTTGAGAAAACAGTTAGTATCTATGAAAAATTTAGGATAACCTTATTAAATATCATTATTAAACAATATTCCAAAAATTTATATGGACTACAAAAGACACCAAATAGCCACAGCAATCTTGAGAAAGAAGAATGAAGTTGGAGGAATCACATAACTTGATATCAAACTATACTACAAGGCCATAATAATCAAAACAGCATGGTACTGACATAAAAATAGACATATAAATCAAGGGAATGGATTATAAAGCCCTGAAATAAAGTCATGTCTTTATGGTCAACTAATATTTGACAAAGAAGGCAAGAACATACAATGGGATAAAGAGAGTCTACTCAATAAAGGGTGTTGGGAAAATTGGACAGATATATGCAAAAAAATGAAACCAGACCACCTTCTTGTCCTATTCACAAGAATAAACTCAAAATGGATTAAAGACCTAAGTGTTAGACTTGAAACCATAAAAATCTTATAAGAAAATATAGGCAGTAAAATCTCAGACATTTCTCATAGCAATATTTTTTTTCTGATGTATCTCCTCGGGCAAGGGAAACAAAAGAAAAAATAAATAGGACTACATCAAACTAAAAAATTTTTGCACAAAAATGGAAACATCAACAAAATGAAAAAAACAACCCACTGAATGGGAGAACATGTGTGCCAATGATACATCTGGTAAGGGATTAATATCCAAATTTTATAAAGAACTTACACAACTCAGAACAAAAAAGCACACAATCCAATTAAAAAATGGGTAAAGGACCTGAATAGACACTTCTCCAAATGGGTCATACAGATGGCCTATAGACATATGAAAAGATGCTCAATGTCACTAATCATCAGAAAAATGCAAATTAAAACCACAATGAGATATCATCTCACACCTGTCAAAATGGCTATTATCAATAAATCAACAAACAACAAGTGTTGATGAGGAAATGGAGAAAAGGGAATCCTCATGCACTGTTAGTGGAAATACAGATTGGTACAGCCACTATGGAAAGCAGTATGGAGTTACCTGAAAAAATTCAAAATGGAACTGCCTTATGACCTAGTGATTCCACTTCTGGGAATATATCCAAAGAAACAAGAAACATTGATTGGAAATAATATATGCACCCCTATGTTCATTGCAGCACTATTTACAATAGCCAAGATTTGGAACAGCTTAAGTGCCCATTAGCAGATGAGTGAATAAAAAAAGCTGTGGTACATCTATACAATGGAATACTACTCAGCTGAAAAAGAAGAAGAAAGTCTTACCTTTTATGATAGCATGGATAGACCTGGAGAGTATTATGCTAAGTGAAATAAGCCAGTCAGAGAAAGACAAATACCATACAGTTTCACTTATATGTGGAATCTTACGAGCAAAATAAATGAAGAAACAAAATAGAAGCAGACATTTAGCTACAGAGAACAGACCTACAGCAATCAGAGGGGAAGGGAGTTAGGTGGTTGGGTGAAAAAGATGACAGAATTAAGCAAAAAACAAACAAACTCATAGACACAGACAACAGTGTGGTGATTTCCAGAGAGAAAGGGCTGTGGAGAAGGCAGAAGAGGGTAAGGGGGGGATAAATGATGATGGGAGGAGACTTGACTTGGAATGGTGAACACACAATACAATATACAGATTATGTATTATAGAATTGTACACCTGAGACCTGTATAATTGTATTAACCAATGTCACCCTAATAAATTCAATTTAATCAATAAATCTTGAAATTCTTCAAATAAAAGATTCATTTTTTATTACAAAGAGATTAAGGAGCTTAAGCTGCTTCTAAGACAAGAAGTTTGATGAGATTGATCAGAAAGCTTGAGATGAGGTTGCCAGAGGGCAAGTTTGAGGTGTAAGTGGACCATGCAGTTCACTTCACCATGGGAGGGTTACTCATGAGGACCACCCATTTCCCCCCAAACAATTCACCCATAACTTATTACTGGATCAAAGCTTTTTAAAAAATCCAAGTGTATACTTTTCCTCTTCACAGTCCTACCCCACAACGAAGTGTTAGCCACAAGAAGTACCATTTTAGAGCATGGTAAGAAACACAAGGTGTGTCATAATTCCACCATCCACACATCACATACAGACTCAACCTGCTGCTCAGCACCGTAACTGAAGTGCCATCATTATGGCTTTACTCCTCTGAGCCTTGAATAGGCCCTAGTTTCTTAACGTTCTCCAAACAGTTCTTTTTCCTGAAGGATAAAGCTTTATGCCACTACCAGAGCATCTCCTGAGTCATTAGCTGACCACCAATAGCTTCTGGATATGAAGTTGGGGAGGCAAGGCAAGAGGGGGGAAGTAGGCTCCAAGAGGCAAGATCTTTACAACATTGTGTGTCTTGTGCCCAAAGCTTGCAGAGAGCATGTTCCCAGTGATTATTGCAGTCATCCGAGGCTGGGCGCTACCTAATGCTTACATGAGACCGAGGGACAGGGGGCCTAAAATGGGTTGAGCATTTCCAGCTCAATGTATATCATTTCATTCTCCCAGCTTTATCTCAGATTCGGAAGAAAATCAGCTTTGATTAGGGAATTTGGAAGTTTGCATGTTAATACATGGCAGATAGGAGATTCAAGGCCATGGCTTATACCTCCAACCCAGATTCCTCTCAGGAACTCAAGAGCTTGAGAGAATTTTCGAAAAGTTGCCACCCTTTCTACCCAGCTGCCCCCTTCTTCCAGGCAGGACCTGCCCTGGTGCTGTCCGTGGTCCTGAATATTGTTGTTTGTTTGTTTGTTTTTATGCCAGTTATGAGGAACGGAAGAAATGGAAACGTAGGGCCTCATTAGAATCTACTGTAGCTTTCTTTTTGCCTCTGAACCTCCAAACAAAACTCTCTAATTGACCTGTGCAATTTGGTATGACATTTTCCCAGAGTGCTCTCTACAGCCGTGCTTGCTTTAGACATCAATTTTAAGAATGAAAGGTCTACTTTCTGGATGTGAAATATTTTATACATGACCTTTTATCTGTCGTTGCTAAGATTAATACAAACTGTTTGCCCTGGAAACAACTAAAAATGTAATCAAATAAGATTATCTATTACATAGAAAAAGAATATACCTCATTACAGTGATTGTGTATGTAGCTCTTGGCACACAGGTCAGCACCATTAAAGCAATGCCAGAAAGCACTCAGAAGACAAAGAGGATGAGCCCCTCGTGTCTCATCCCTGAGTGAGACAGGATTCATTCTTATGGGGAAAACTGAGAATCATTGGAATTGAAGCCCAGCTTACTGGCACCCAATCAAAATCTGATATTCCCCCGTGCACTATGGCAACAAGTGCTCTTATTGCTCTTCACAGCACAGCCATCATCCTGCCCTCCAGAGGGACAAAAACGGGGAAAATAGCCCCAAACACTCACAAGTTACCCCAGCAACAGATGCAGTTTATGCAGTGCCTTTATGTAGGAGAGGGACTGTAAAGCCTCCTTGTACTCACAGATTCCGTGTGCTGCTGGCCTCAAGATTGGGGTGTAGGTCTCCTGAGTTCTGCTAGCCAGACCTCCCTCATACCTCTCCTCAAACTTTAGGAGATGGAGTCAGGGAAAAACTCTGTATGTTCTGCCTGATATACTTGAGAGCATGTGGGGTTTGGGGACAGACAGGTCTCTGTTCACATACTGGCTCCACTGATAAACAGCTGTGTGATCATAGGCAAGTCACCTTCACTTTCATGAAACTCGGATTCCTGCTATATGAAGTAGGCATCACTGTAAAGCTGACACTCTGGTATTTTTGGGGTGGGGGATTACTTGAAATTAGTACCATGCACTCAATAAATGTTGGTTTACTTGCTAACCCATAGAATACTGTGGAATCTGAAGAATTCAGTGTAACATGTTAATTTCTTACTATAACAAAGAAATGTGTTTCATGAGATTGTACTTAGAAACACAACATGTAAACTAGTTGAAAGCTAACCTGTGATATGGGAGACTGTAGTCCCATGATGTTGGGCCAATTGTACTTCAATCCCATACTCTGAGGGGGTCCCAGAAACCTGTGGGAATTGCAGGAAGATGGCTTATCAATTGTTCTGGGTACTCATTGTGCCTTCTTTCCACCTACACTGGGCTTGCTACTGTTTTTGAACTTCTTCAGAAGGAAACTTGGTACCTTTTCTAGCCCTAACCTACAAAGTTCTAGGAGCTGGACTCTGTCCTCAACCAAATCTGTGGAGACAGACATTTCCTGGCATCCTGGAGAGTAGATAAACGGTATCTGAGTTTTGAGCTTCCCTACAGTTCCCAGCACAGCAATCAGCAAATAGACTATCCCCTTAAGCCATGTCCTGTTAATTCCTCAAAACTCAGGGCAGACCCCCCTCTACAGAGAAGCGTTACTGACCTCTTCTTTCCGTGACCGTCTCATTGGATTATGAGATGTCTGGGATCTTTGGGGATCATATGTGTTAGCTGTCTTCCCGTGGTTCTGACTCTGTTTTTCCCAATTTTGCCTAAGCTAGAAAAACTCTACAGAGCTCAGCACATGTACGATGGATAAAAGAGAACTGAGACATTTCCTCTCAGTGCAGTCTTTATATTGTTTGTAAGTGGGAGGCTTCCTTGAAACATGGAATATGGAGAGTGCTGATGAGCTCATTATGGTAGAGTGAAGACGGTGGATTCTGAGTCAAATAGTCTAGGTTCAAACCCCGGTGCTCTCACTGGATGGCTTTGAGAAAGTTATCTAACCTCTCCTTGCCTCAGTTTCCTCATGTATAAAATTAAAATAGTAGTTCTGTATTCTGTCATTGTGAACATTCAATAACCTAGTAAATGTAAAGGCCTTAGAACAGTGCCTGGCATGTATTGTCTCCTAAATGTCTCCTTGACACTTTACCTCATGGATATAATGAAGTGAGTAAATACGGGATTGTCAAAAGAGCACTGGACTGAGAGTCAGGATCAAATTCTCATCTCGGTTCCTCCATCAACTTCATGTGTGGCTTTAACCAAGTTACGTTTGCTCTATGGGCCTCAATTTCCTCCATCCATATCAGTGGGTTGGAATAGATAATCTCAAAGGCCTCCTATCTCCTATAATATATCTTTTTTTAACTGTGGTAAAATATACCTATATCTTTTTTTAACTGTGGTAAAATATACATAGCATGATCTCTATCATCTTAACTATTTAAGTATACAGTTAAGTGACATTAAGTACATTCACATTGTTGTGCAACCATCACCACCATCTATCTCCAAAACTTTTATCTTGTAAAATTGAAACTCGGTACCCATTAAGCATTAACTCCCCATTCCTTCTCCCCCAACCCCTGGCAACCACCATACTTTCTCTGTGAATTTTATTATTCTAGGTACCTTATTGGTACCTAAAATAATATAATTGGAACAATACAATATTTGTTCTTTTGTGACTGGCTCATTTTACTTTAGCATAATGTCCCCAAGGTTTATCTATATTGTAGCACATGTTAGAATTTCCTTCTTTCTCAAAGCTGACTATTCTATTCTATGGATGTACCATATTTTGTTTATCCATTCATTCATTGATGGACACATGGGGTACTTCCACCTTTTGACTATTGTGAATAATGCTGCAATGCACATGAACATGCAAATACTATCTCTTGGAGTTCCTGTCTTCAATTCTCTTCGGTTTATACCCAAACATGCAATTGCTGTATCTTATGGCAATTCTATTTTTAATTTTTAAGGAACCACCATACTGTTTTTATTAGCAGCTGCACCATTCTACATTCTCAAAGAGAGTATGCAAGGGTCCCAGTTTCTCTACATGCTCACAGCATGTATTATTTTCTGTACTGGGGTTTGTGTGTGTATTTTATAATGGCCATTTTAATGGGTGTGAGGTGTCTTCTATATCTTTTAATTTTAGGACTTTGTGCTTGATGTTGCAGAAATGGCTGGTCCTGGGGTCTGCTGCCCAGCCCCCTGCTTGGTGCCTCTTTCCCTGTCTGTGTCCTGTGCGAGGCACTCGGTATTCACAGGACAAGCTCTAACCCTTTCCTCAAAGGATTGTAATTTATAAATACATATGACGTATCTTGATTTTTATTTATGTTTTTTAAATATGTTTTTATTGATTTTACAGAGAGAGGAAGGGAGAGGGAGAGAAAGAGAAACATCGACTGGCTGCCTCCCTACACACCCCAACTGGGAATCAAACCCATAACCTGTGTACATGCCCTGGCCGAGAATCAAACCGGCAACCTTTTGGAATATGGGATGATACCCAATCAATTGAGCCACACCAGCCTGAGCATATCTTGAATTTTTTTAAAAAAAATCAGCCCAACCTCATAAAAATTCAACCTCTTTCCTTTGATTTTATGAGTGTAAGCTCTTCTGGTATATTTATGGGTTTAAAATCCAAGCTCTGATCAATGGCCTCTCGTCTGCTTCCTGTATTTGTGGCATGGCCCCAGCAAAGCAGGCATGGGGAATCTATGGCTCAGTGCCACTAAAATATAAACGTCCCTTCATTTCTAATGGATGCTGAAGAATACAGCTTATATCATTATGCCTGCCATAAAATATTAAATGGAAGTAATTCAATGTTACCCAAGAGCCAGAGCCAAGCTGGTGCCTTTTCCTTCCCCTGTTCAGGGAGGAATGGCGCTGAGTACCCAGCCTGACCCCTGCAAGGCGCCCCCAAGTATGCCTGCGCCTTTATTGTTCACGACCGGAGGCTGCCCTTCTTTAAGTCCCATGATGCTGGCTGCTGCATGGAACGGATGGCAGAGAGCCAGGTCTTTACCCAGCATTTGGCTTTTCTTGGGAGAGAGAGGGCCAGAGATAGCTGCTCCTCTTTTGACCTCTTCAAGTAAACAGAGGATTTGCAGTGTCTGGTTTGACCGATGAATGGCTGTGGCAGGTACTTTTGTGCCTCGTGCCCTGCACCCTCATTCCATACGATCTCAGTATAGTCACAGTGACAGCTTAGTGCACACTCTCAGCATCCCCACATCCACTGGTGGCCACATCTCACATGCAGGTACTTTCTGGAAGTGGGGGGAAGGTAATGTTCTCAGGGACAACTCCCCACAATGGGAGGCCGGAAGATGGGGTGGATAGTTATTATCCCAGCTGCTCATCCTTTGTAGGGACAATGTTGACGTACGTTCTACATGTTTCTCCCAAGGATCCCCAGAAAGAATGAGCCCCATTTTTCCCACAGCATAGCCTGATTCTACATTTTCCAGGATTCCTTGCATTGTTTTCCTTGCTGCTCCCCTCCCCCACCAACTCTGGCTTCCGAGACACCTCTCAAGTTAACTACCGTGCTCAGGTCCTTGTCTCAGGCTCTACTTTCAGAGGGACCCACATCAAGACACAGGCTCATATCTGGGGAGAGTTTCTGGAAGGAGACGTGAACTTTGAGGCTTGGGGACTGACAAAAAGGCCAGATAGCTCTAAAAGTCAGGTTTTATGAAAAGAATTGGGCTTGGGTTGTGCTTCTTGTTCTCTGTACAGTTGTCAAGGTCAGGCCACCCACACAGTTTTGCAGGTTGGGCACCTAACACAAGAGTTCCAAATGTGGCACTTGTTCTGCTCACCAGGCCACATCCTCCAGTGCTGAGCTGTATCCACCAAAATAAAAGTCTCCTTTTTCTTAACACAAAGGTAAGGACCATTTCCCCAGCCACGTGGCTTCAGGTTGACATCTGCACAAAGAGGAGACCTTTTTGCAGTTCACACAAAGGCATCTTACAGGCTCGTTGTGGTCCATAGTCACCTGGAGTTCTGCCCTATGTTTGACTATTTTTATCCATAAACCTAACACAGTAGCAAGGCTGTCTCTCTCTCCCATGCCCCATATGGCATTTTCATTTCTGCCTCAGCCCATGGCTAATGCTGACTTTCTCCCTTAGTCTTTTACCCAAAGCTGTTCCTATGGTTCCCAGTGTTTGTTTTTCAAATCTCCACTCAAATCTGGTAAGCTTCCAAGCTCACCTGAGTCATTACAGTACTAATTGGAAGTTATCCATTTGTTCATTTGTTTAAATGTTTGTTCTTCAAGAATGCATTCGGTGTTTTCTAATAATGTGCTTGCTCTGTACCTGCAGGCATTAATCAAGCTGACGCCTCTCCCGGGGAGGGACGAACAAGCAGATAGACAGACAGACAGAGCAGTGATCAGTGCAGGGGTAGAGCAATGCTCAGGGCTCTGGGAGCAGGGAGGGGCTCCTTCCCCAGCCTAGGATGAGGTGGTGACAGATAACTTGAGCTTTCGTAACACTAGCAGAGGAGTGGGAGATGCAGAAGACATTCCAAAAGAGAACACCAAGTTCAAGGTGAAAAGAAATGTCCACCGAGGACTCTAAGCTGTTTAGAGTTATCTACACTAATAAAAGAGAAAGATGCAAATTGACCGTACCTTCATGACGCCCACCAGCCAATCAGGAGTGAGTATGCAAATTAACCCAACAAAGATGGTGGGTTAATTTGCATACACAGGCTCTGAGCCACTGGGGTGGGAAGCTTGTGTCGTTGCCATGGCGACAATGCAGATGTTCTTCACTGTGCCAGCTGCTCAGGGCCTCTGGGCAGCGTGGGAAGGCAGAAAGGCAGCTCCAGGTCGGAGTGAAGGCGGTGCTGGCAGCCAGGGGAAGGAAGGCCCATTCTTGCACGAATCTTCATGCATCGGGCCTCTAGTTGGAATATAAACGTGGAGGCAGAAAAAAGAGAGAGGCTGGGATGGGAAAGGCAGGGGTAAGCAAGGTTCTGTCCTACAGACTAAGCCCATCAAGGTATTATGCTGAACCCTGTAAGGAACAGGGTGACATGCCAGGTGCTCACAAGGGTTGCTCTTGCTTATATTTGGCAAATAGTAGAAATGTATTTTTTTTTCAAACTCTACCTCTGTTTCTGGATGGAAAGCCACTTGAGTGGGGGTTCATTGGGCTGGAATTAATATGTGGCTGTGATGAATGGATGAGCAATGTCATGGATCTGGACTTGGTCTTCATAACATAGAAGGTGCTGAGTCAATGAAGAAGTGGAGAGTGTTACTACCTCTGTCAACCCCCATTCCTTGTCACATGGTGAGCACTGGGTTTTCTGGTCTAAACAACACTAGGGAAATTCTATTGTCTTTTTCTGGTGAAAAGTTGATAGGAAGGATCCCATTGACCTTCCTCTAGACACATACATGAGACAGACAGGAGCAAGGACAGGAGAAATAGACAATGGGCTGTGTGGAGGTGTTCAATCCCTGTTCATTAGCTCAAATTCTTAGCAGGACCTTGAAAATTTTAGGAAGATTCAGCTGGGTAAAAAGAGCATGGGGGTTCTCTATTCAATGCCAGGTTCAGATTCAGGCAAGTTCTCCAACATCTCTGAGCCTCCAATCTCCTTTCAGTGGGATTCATGACCCTTCACTTAAATGTTCCTAAAGGACAATTAAAGGAGACACTATGGAGTGCCTGGCACAAAGCCTGACTCTGAGGGAGACCTTGGATGGTGCTCATTGGATGCTGGCTCATTCCTCCTTTAGGGTCTCTTTCTACTTCTCTCTGCCTCCCTTTCTGTAAATGCACAAGCTCCATGCCAAGGTGTGTTAGCATCTTCTACCTTATCCATCTCTCTGCAGGTTAACCCAACTTCATGTTGCCACCAGTGAAGACTAGCTAAATCAGAGTTCTGATTACATACTTCCTTTGCCAATAATTTGTCATGTGACTTTTGGCAAGGCACATCCCCTTTCTGGGCCTCAGTATATCCATCTGTAAAATGGATGGGTAGATCAGATCATTTCTGAGAGTCCTCCCAACTCTTACATTATATGATTTGATATATGACCATCCTATGATTCCATGGTGCCCCACTGTCTAGAAAATAAGGCCCAAATGCCTTAGCATAGCTTTCCCCAGGGCCCCGTCCCCATGATCTGGTGACAACTTTACTTTCATTATCCCCAGTGTCTCTTTCCAGCTACCCAGTCCCTTGCCTTCTCACCCCAGTGGAATTCTCTGCTACTACCCTGGACCCATCCCACACTAAAGAGCTCATCCTCATTCATTCTCAGTTTCTTCACAACTCACAGGACTTGGCAGAGAAGAGACATACAATACATTTGTTTGCTGAGTTAATTTGAAATTTCATTATGAATGGGCATTACTGAGGGGAAGACAAAGAAAGCCTGAGCTAATCATCGGAGATCTGGTCGATGCAGTCATTGGACCAGGCCATAGAGACAGTTGTTCTGGCAGAAGCACTGGTCTCCAGAAGTCCTTGCAGCTCCACACCTGGCCTGTTGGCCTGTCTTTGAGACTGTTTTGAGCAGATCAGATAGACTAGAAGAATGTTAAAAGTTATACATGGATGTTGTGTCTGGGTGATCGTCACTTTGATCAAGGAGAGGCAGGCTGGTGTTGTGGGAAGTACAACAGAAGAAAGCAAGGGTAGAAGACTCATTTCAGCCTTATCTTCGCTCACCCTTTGACCCTGAGTTCAGCTGGTTAATTTCTCAGACCTCAGTTTCCTTGTCTGCAAAAGTAAGATACTCTTACCCCTGGAGTGGTGTCCCACCCTAACTGAGACATTGCATATAAAAATGCATTAGGACCCAGCCAGTGTTGCTCAGTGGTTGAGCATCAACCTATGAACCAGGAGGTCACAGTTCCATTCCCGGTCAGGGCACATGCCTGAATTGCAGGCTAGATCCCCAATGTGGAGCGTGTAGGAGGCAGCCGATCAGTGAATCTCTCTCATCAATGATATTTCTGTCTCTCTCTCCCTTTCCCTTCCTCTCTGAAATAAATAAAAAATATATTTTAAAACATGCATTGGGAAAAGCATCCAAATGTGACCCCAAAGGGAGGACGCATTATCATGAAGTCATTGTTTGCCATCCATTACAGAGAGGCTTTCTAGAATGAACAAAACTACCCACCCACCCCAGCTGCTGAGAAATGACTCATTCTCATGGATGTGACCTGACTATGTGGGGGGAGTGTGGCAGCTCTGAAGTATTAAAACGCAAGAACAGCCCGGTGGCCTCATCCGTCACTGCCCAGCTGAAAGTTCCTGCTCCGGGTGTTACTTGTGCATTTACTGTTCCAAGCTCCTCAGTGAGCACACAACACTTACTAAAGACCTGCTCTGCGCCAGGCCCTGGGCTGGGCTGTGGAGGCGCAAATGGAAAGACAAAGTCCCTGCCTTAGAGCACCTCAGAGACACGTGGGGAGGCCCATGAGCAAAGGCAATTGCAGTGTGTTCTGATCAGCGACAGAATGAAGGGACATTCCAGGTGAGGCTAACTCATCCAGAGGAATCCAGAAAGCTCTACAGAGGAGGTAGCATTGGAGAGGAAACATGCAAGATGGGTAGGGCATTTGCTGAAGGGGAAGGGGGAACCATAACTTGGCAGGTGAGGTGAGCTTTGGAATTTGGCCTGAATGTCAATAGGCAGAAGTTGGAAGGAAGGTGTGAAATCAACCAGCAAGCAAGCCAGCAATCTGGGAAGCTGACCCTTTCCCCCCAGAGCCTCAGGAAGGTGTGTCATTATTCCCACTGGTCGAAGGCACAGGACCCGCGTCTTCAGGGGACCAGGTTATGTCCAGGAGAGTGTGGATGCCAATAGAGGAGTGGCCAGGGTCTTCTTGAAGGAATGGCAGGCTCTTTCGTTTGACCATATTACTTTGGCTGGAAGGTGCTTGTGGGGACTCACAGATTGGTGAACCTTCACCCTCTAGGTGGGGAAATGCTGCTGAGATTCCTGACTGGATAGGAAGTTGCTTCCTTTTCTTGATTAAAATCCAAGCATGGGACAGGCAGCCTGCGCCTGGCTACCCAGGACCATTGGCCTTAGTGACCATTTGGTGTCTGTACCAGGAAATGGTGCTGAGGCACGAGGAATACGCATCTTTAAGAATCATATACTATTAGGATGTAGTAGCTAAAGAAATATATACTTCAGTACAACCTTCCAATTCCTAAAAAAGATCAATTATGGCGGGTGGGGAGAAGTCGTCCAGGGACGTCAGAGCCCTGTGCACTTGTTCCAAAGATGTGGAAGCAAACAGAACCCCACGGAGACTCGGGGTGGCTCTCCTCTGACGTGAGCCAGAGAACCCAGTGCATCCCAATTCTGAGGCCTCCCTCCTCTGCAGGCCCGGTCCCACAGAGCGCTAGGACAGAGCCTGCAGCTCGTTGCCCCTGGATTCAGACAGCCAGCATCTCAGGTAAAGGCACGATATGGAGGCCTTAGAGACTATATTTCTGTGAACGGAGAATGCGATTAAAAAAGTCTTCTCAGATGGCTGCCAATTCCCATAATGCTGATATTAATTCAATCTTACACCTATAATTCTGGGGCCATGAACTTCAGGAAGTCAATTCTTCCAAGAGGAAGAGAGAAATGATCTTGCAAAGACTTGAATATCACTCTGGGGGTGGGGATGAATGAGACGGTGGGAAGCTCTGCGTGGCCGTCTCTCCTCTGACCTTCACTGCAGTTAGAACCCATACCCCTCCCTCAGAACCAAGGCTTCAGGCTGCCCAGAGTCCAAGTTAAACTGAGAAACTGCTTTTTAGTCCCTTACAGTGTCATGGTTGAGCCTTTGGAAGCAACTGGAGAGCTAGAATGAGTCACATGCTGCTTTTGTTATTTTTTTCCATTTTGGTGATTCTGTTGTCAATCAGCAGCGTTATTTGTAGATCAAATACTCTTGAATTAGGTTATTGATGAAGAAGTTCATGATGATCAATAATAGCTCCCATCGAGTGCTGACTGTGTTAGGTACCATGGAGGCACATTGGACACTTTATCTCATGTAATCCTTAGAATAACCAGAAATGACAGATATCGATCTCCCCATCGTACAGAGGTGGAAACTGAGACTCATTGTCATAACCAAGCTCACAAAGCAGCTACCTGTGAAGACAGGATTTGAACTCGGGAGCAAGCAATTGTCCAGCATTTCTGGCCTGCCTTGTGAGGGAGGAGGAAGATGGACTGCCCTTGAAGATAAATCATGACGGGTCTTCAGTGCCATTCCAGGGGCTCGGCCTTCCTCTTCCTAGTGTCAGGCTCTGCCTGTGGTGGACTGCCTCCCTCGGGCATGCCCTGCAGTGTGGACAAGCCCCATGGAGTGGCAGGGCTCTCCTCTGCTCCGCACCCGGGTTCTGGGATTGAGTGTGTGCAGCCCCTCCCTGCCTCACCGAGATGGGGTTGGGCACTGACCTTCTGCCAAGTGCACAGACACCCCAGCTTTCAGCAGCCTGTCAGAGCCAGCGTAGACTTGCCAAGATTTTGTTGAAAGCCAACTGCTTTCAGTGTATTAAAAGCTGAAGTCCTGGGGAGGAGGGGAGGGCTTTTGTGTTTTCTTTTATGGAACCGTTGCTGCTGCGCTGTGTGAACCCTGCTGCAGAGTCGGCTGCCAAAGGCTTCGATCGTCAGCATTCAGTGGACAGTGGGGCTGCTGAGTGCCCCTCACTCATCGCCAACCGGATGACAGAGCTTCATAGGCAAGGGAGGGACTAGGGGGCCTCACTACCGCCCCCCCTCCCCCATCCACCTCCAGAAGATGAACGGTTCAGAAAAGAACTGAGCAGTTGCCTCTTCCGGACCCACAGGGATTAACTGTCTCCTGAGGGGCCGTTGCTCCCACTGGTGCTCCGTAAGCCAGACTCAGGATCCAAACTTCAGGAATTTGGGGCTTATTTCTTGGGAGGTGTCATTCAGCCCTCTCTCTTCAATGCTAGCGCCCTGTTATCACCAGTTCTGGGTGGGCGGATGTACTAATTTCCTAGGGCTGCAATCACAAACACACACCAAGTGGCTCAAACAGCAGAAATGGATTGTCTCACACATCTGGCGGCTGGAATTCTGAAATCAAGGCGTTGGCCAGGTTCTGAGCCTCTCCCCTAGCTTCCAGAGGCCTCAGGTTTCCCTTGGCTTGTAGTTGGTCTTTTCCCCGTGTCTTCACATCTTCCTCCCTCTGTGTGTCTGTCTCTGTGTCCACATTGTATTAAGCACATTTGATTAGGGCCCATCCTACTGACCTCATCTTAACCTGATCATCAGCAGTGACCCTATTTTCCAAATAGGTCACATTCACAGGTACCAGGGCTTAGGATTTCAATATCTTTTTTTGAGGGGGGACACAATTCAACCCCCAGCAGCTGAGATGCTGCCTTTTCGTCTGAATCTTTAGCTAAGTGATGGATGCGTTGGCCGCCACAGACCGTGGAGGTACACCCAGGTTATAGGTGTATAGCCCTCCTGAAGCAGAGAATAGAACCACCTTCCGGCTGAGATCTTGAGCAGAGCCCCAGCCTCCATTAGTTGACGTTGAGCTTGCATTAGCCCCTTCAGAGGCCCGAGGACATTCCCTGAGCTCTCACTCCTGGAGAGCTCAATGGAACTAGTTAAGAAGTTTATATGTGCTGACTGACTTAACCCTCACCACTTCTACATGAGGTAGATACTAGGCGATGCCTGTTTTACAGACAGCAGGTAACATGCCTGGACTCACTGAAGTGACAGGCCCCAAGGATCTGTCTTAATCCTAGATTCTTGAAAAGGCACATTTCTCAGCTTTTGCCCCAAAGCTTCTGATACAGCGAATCTGAGATGGAGCCCAGGAATCTGAGTTTTAAGAGCACGTGTAGTGATTCTGATACTGATGGTCCGTGGGCCACACTTGGATGTGCAGTGCCCTGCTGTTTCCATGGAAATGACTGGTCAGGTAGGGCCTTTGATCCGCAGGCCGGGGCCAGAGGAACACCCTGGTTTTCCTCCTGTGTCTCTGACAGCTGCCTCTCTCCTGTCAGGCACTTACTGATGGGGCTCCATGGGCACTCACTTTACTCACTTCTCACGTCAGCCAGAGGACTCTGTTTGAAATTCAAACCTTGGGTCACAGAGCAGTCTGTGATGGCCCCCCATCGATCTTAAAATAAAACCTGAATCCATAGCACTGCCACAGGCCTTCTGTGAGCCACCCTGCTCATGTTTGCCCAAGGCCGAGCTCTACCAATGGAGCAAGTATTTTAACCCCACTGAGCCTCATCTAGAATCATCTATAATGCAGGAAGACTTCTATTCCACAAGGGCGGCAGCAAGAATGAAATGTGGGAATGCCCACATGTCCAGTTCCGCTCCTGGACCCTAGGGGGCGCTCAGGTGACTTTCACAGTAGGTGCGCCTTCCGAATGTCAGGCACAGTGTGACACTGAACCTCACAGAATGCTCTTATTTGGAGGCCCTAGGAGAATGTTTAGTACTAGTGCCCTTTACTTCACAGGCCTAGGAATAGCCCCTGAGGGGGGGTTTCCTGCCTGAAACCCAGAGGAACACACATCTTGTAGAACAGAAGTGGGGAGTGTGGCCTGTCCTTGCAGACCTTAAGGTTCTCAATGCACCAAGGCCATGCCCTCCCCACTCCCCCATGGCCCGGCCAGCTGCTCTCTTAATCCAAGTGCCCTGTGCTTGTCTGCTTTTTCCAGACAGACAGTGGGGCAGGCTTTATGGGCTCATAGCTAACGAGGTGGGAGCAGAGACGGCCTGACACAGACCCACATAGGCTGCTCTATTAGGAGGGAAGGGGAATGTGTCACGCTATGCACTGGCTCCACTGGGGGAAGATCCCCGTGTCAGTGGGCGTGACCAGCACACCACCTGCTTCTTTGAGTGCCGGTCTGAGGTGGACTGTCCCGGTTTGAATATGGTCCCTTGGGCATGTGGGGTTGGTACCTTGGTACCAACTTTGGTACCTTGTCTGTACCATGGGGGTTGGATTAAGGATCTCAAGAATGGTTTTCCCATTTGGACTGTTTGAGATTCTTTTTGAAATCCCAAGAAGAATTCCAGCCCATGTAAAAGAAAAAATGTGCTCACAGACTGGTTTTCTCTCTCTCTCTCTCTCTCTCTCTCTCTCTCTCTCTCTCTCTCTCTCTCTCTCCCTCTCTCTCTCTCTCTCTCTCTCTATCTCTCCCTCTCTCTCTCTCTCCCTCTCTCTCCCCCTCCCTCCCTCTCTGAGGAAAAGTTATTAAGAAACCAGCAGAGATGCTTTGGAATTACAATGAGACTTGTGAAGAGTAATTACAGGGATTTTGTTTGCTGCTCAATTGCTCTTGGAATCTTAAATCTAAGAAGGAACCATCCATCTCAGTGGTTCCCACATCTCATCAGCGTCACCTGGGGAACTTTAAAAAGATACCAATCCCCAGGCCATAAACTAGACCTACTAAATGAGATCCCTGGGGCTGAGGGCCAGGACTCTTCGCATCCAGCTTGGCATTGTGCTTCCTTGGGATCCTGGAAGCCTTGGAATGTAGGCTTAGAAGTTTTCACCCTTAGCTGACTTTCACCCTTTGCCCTGTGGTTTCCCAACACACACCCACAAAACTGCCAGACCCCTCCGGTGCTTGAACTATGCAAAACCAAGTTCTTGGGGCGCATGTGACAGGACTAGTGGGCATTATTCTAGCAGCTGCACTGCGGTTGCTCATACACCCATCTGGCCTTAGTTTCCTTATCTCTTAGAGTTCGACCTGATCCCAGCTACAGTACTGCACGTGCAGGAGAAGGAGCTCAAGGTGTGGAGTTGGACTTGGTTCAGACACTGGCACCACTTACTAAATGCATGACCTTGGGCAATGGACAAGGATCCTTCAGGCCCCCAGTTTTCTTCACTGAAACTGATGATAAATAGATTAGTCGACCTTATAGGATTTCTGTGAGAATTAAAAGAGATGGTGGTGCTCGGCTAGTGTGACCTATGAACCAGAAGGTCACGGTTCAATTCCCAGTTAGGGCACATGCCCAGGTTGTGGGCTTGATCCCCAGTGGGGGCCGTGCAGGAGGCAGTGTTCAATCATTCTCTCCCATCATTGATGTTTCTATCTCTCTATTCCTCTCCCTTCCTTTCTGAAATCTACTATATATATATATATATATATATATATATATATATATATATATACAAAAAAGGGCTGGTGGTTGTGAAGTGGGTGATGTGGGATCTGTCGGGAGTCAGGGACTTGTCCCACTCTGTCCCCATAGCTTGCGTGTATCCATGTTTAATCTTGTGAAAACTCGTACTTGCTTAGCACATGTCTTCCTAAAAGTTGCAGTTAATCTTGGTCCAGGCTAATTTGTGAAGTAGACCTAACTTTAAGAAGTTCTAATATACTTCTTATAGTATTCTACCTTCCCCTGAATAGGAAACATCACCCTAATGTATGCTGACTAGATTTGCAATTGAGGGCCAGTGAGTGAATCAAAAGGGTTTTAAAAACTTATTGACTAACCCTATTTTTTATATAAAAATGAAAATAATACAAATATGTATACATATAGAATGATTGTATATGCAAAGAGAAGGCTATAAACCATATTAACTATAGTTTTTATCTGGAGGGAATACTTATAGATGATTTTCATTTTCTTTTTGTTCTTTTAATAAACTTCATTTTTTAGAGCAGTTTTAAATGTATAGAAAATTTTGAAAGATCCTACAGAGAATTCTCATCAACCCTACTCTCAGTTTACCCTCCTATTCACATCTGACCTTAATATGATGCATTTGTTAACAATCAGTGAACCAATATTGATTATTATTAACTAAAAGTCCACAGTTTATTCTTCCCTTTTTACCTAATGTCCTTTTCGTTTAGGATCCCACCCAGGATACATGACCTTTAGTCACCACGTCTCCTTAGGCTCCTCTCGACTGAGACTGTTTCTCAGACTTTCCTTTTTTTTTTTTTTTAATGACCTTGACAATTTTGAGGGCTACTTGTCAGGCATTTTGAAGAATATCCCTCACTTGGGATTAGTAGCATGTTTTTCACATGATACAACTGAGTTTTCGTGAGGAAGTCCACAGAAGTAACGTGCCATTTTCATCACATCATATCAAAGGAACGTCCTACCGACCTGCCTTACCGCTATTGAAGTTGACCTTGACCACCTGTAATTGTGAAGTTACTCTTCCACCCCCTTTTCTGTAGTGAATAATTTTAGTTCCTCTTTATCGTTCCGTATTATCTGAGGTGTTCGTGTTTGTTTTGTTTCTTAATGAGCAGAATTACTCCGATAATCAGGGAGGGGAAAAAAAGCTATTTTTATTTCAGGAAAAAATGTATAGTCTCACAAGACGTTCACCCTTTCTGTATATCTTGTCCTGGCTTGGCTTTCACACTATTGCCCATGGCTCCTCCAGTCCTGTCTGTTGGGATTTTGTCCGGTCACTAACCTCAGTTCCTTCTGCGTGTGACTCTGACCTCTGCCCATGCTGCTCCCCACGCGGAGCGGGGATGTATGTGCAGAGTGACTTCCGATGGTGCCTGGTGAGTTGGCCTATAAATCAGCCAGCGAGCCTTGCCCTCACTCTAAAAGGGAAGGGGACTTTCAGCCGCTTTCCAAAGGTAAACAGAGCGTAAATCTTGCTGAAGTTGGAGGTTCTTAGGCAGCCACCTGAAAACACCCCAGCAGTTTGGAGGACAATCTGCTCCACACCTCCTTCCACTCAAAACACCCAGCACCCAGGGCGGGGCACGTGCTGTTCAATTATCAGTGGGATAAATGCATGAACTGAAGTGGCTTCCTCCTCCTCTCACCCATGGCTTGTTGTCAGAGAAGCCATCGAGTGTGATGCATTGAAATCCAACAGCTTTAATTACGGTAATAGTTTCCTGGCCACCTGCAGCAGGCACACGGTCCTAAAATTTACTATCCTTAGTGAGGTTTTTTTTTTTTTTTTTTCTCCAAATGAAACCGTTCTCTAGAGTGTGTCTGAGAGCAGGTGGCTAATTGCTCTGCTTTGAAGGGAGCCTGGTGCGGAAGGCAAGGTTCCGAGAGGACATTGTGGGGGCTGGGGGCCCTGGGTAGACAGCCTGCAGACACTGCTTCATTTAACACCTGAAAGAGAAGAAAAGAGTCTTCAATCAATCATACCTTGCCATAGCCTTGTCTTCCTGGCCCAGGTAGCATTCTCTGTGAAAGTGGGACATTCTTAGCAAATTGCACAGCTCTGAGTGCTTGCTATCTTCTAAAGGAGAGGTTTCAACCTCAGTGCTATCGGCATTGTAAACCAAATCATTCTTTGCCGTGGAGGGCTCCCTGTGCAGTGTAAGAAGTGTAGCACCATTCCTGGCTAGATGAGAGTGCACCACTCCCCCCAAGCTGTGACAATCCAAGTTGTTTTCAGACATTGCCAAATGTCCCTGGGGGGCATTTCCCTCAGTTGAGAACCACTATTCTAAAGGGGAGGGTATCTCTCTAGGTCCTGTGCAATGGAACACACTTGCACCCCTTGGATAGGCTGGTGTGTCTGCCTGTGTAGGGCTGATGAATTGTTAACTATTAACTGCAGAGGGTAGGAGGGAAGACCAGGGAGGCAGCCCCATCATGGTTCCTGTTACAGTTATCTATTGCTGTGAACAAAGCACCCCAAACTCAGTAAGATAAAGCAGCAACCATGTCTAGATCCTATTGACTTTAAAAGGGGCACAGCAGGGATGGCTTGTCCCTGCGCATGATGTCTGGGACCCTCAGTAGGAAGACTCGAAGGTTGGGAGTGACTTATCTCCAGGACATGAAATATCCAAAGCTGTCTTCACTCACAGGGCTGGCAATTGATTCTGGCGTCATCTGGAGCTAAGCTGAGGCTATAGTCAGAACATCTACTTGTGGTCCTGAAGCATCCATCTTATATAAAAACAGCTGTTTGAAATTTTAACCCTGCTATTTTGGCTTCTGTAATCGCTTGCTTGCTTAAATAATAAGGAAAATAAGACTACTCCCATTCCAGAGAGGCCGTGGACTATGCCCCAGACAGAGTTGTCAGTGCTGACACCAGGCCAGGCCTTGAGATATGGTCTCATGGCCCCTTCCCAGCATGTAGGCCTTCTTTCCCAGAAGGCCCGAAGTCTCATTCCAAATTTGGGAGACAGAAGAGCTAGGGAAAGTATAAATAGAAAAGGTTTCCTCCATGTGGAGGGGGGTGGGGGGCAGAATTTGAAAGGCACATTTTTCTCTGGCCCTGCCCTTAATAAAATGTAACTCCCTTTCTCTAAGCATGGCTTGTTTTTTTTTTTTTCCGGTCTTCTGTAACAGTCCCACTATGTGGTCTGGGCTTCTGCATAGTACAGTGGGTGGTCTCAGCACTAGATGCTCACATGGTGTCTCAGGGCTCCAAAGGTGAGCATCACAACAGAGCCCAGTGAAAACTGTGTTGCCTTTTATAGCCAAGCCTTGGAACACACACGGTGTAGCTTCTGCTGGGGTCGGAAGCCCTCCCAGGTGGGGGGAGGGTCAAAAGTCACATCGTATGAAGAGCACACGGGCATGATAGTTGTGTGGCCATCTGCCCCAGTTTCCTCCCTAATTGATCTTTCTGTAGAGTATGTTCCCCCCATCCCATCCCAGGGGCCCTGGCTTCTGACTCTTTTTGCAAGGCTCTCTGCTCTCCTTTAACTCACCACAGAGCCCACCCTCCTTAATAAAAATAAAAATTTAAACACACAAAAAAAAACCACGTTGAAGTGAAATTATCTACCCTCCAGGATGATGCTGGGGTTTTGTTTGGTTTATTCCCTCTAATTATTCCCAATGGCTTTGAGAACCTTTTGATTCTTAATTCTAGAGATCCTAAGAATAGCTAACTCCATTTCACCTTGAGAAAGCTCATTTTAAGGCAAAACCACAACATTAATGACTATGAGGTTAGCTCAGTAAAGAATTATGGAGCTGGTGTGCTTGAAATAAAATTGTACGTAATTCTTTGTTTTTAAAAGACTGTCTTAAAGAGTGAACTTGTGTCTTCCAGAGTCTACCAACGTGCAGGGCACATACTGGGTTCTTAATCAGTGTTTACTGAACACACGTTGCTGACGTCAGTGATGGGGCATTTCATTGTACCCATATTATCTGAATTAGAGGCTTGTGAGGGTTTCCTTGAGCCTGGAAGTTCTAGACAAAACATGGTTAGAATGTTAAGTGTTACTCCTCTTTAATCTTCATGCAGATTCTGGTTACCTTAATAAGTTCATATGACTTGAACATGTTTCTAGGATGTGGTCATAGCCAAGTTTTGGCTGCGATAGTTTTGAGTCAGTGCTATGAGTAGTCTATTATTTCTGATATATGTGTAGCCCATTGTTTGTTCATGGCTGAGGACACATTGGTTTGGTCATGGAACTGTCTTTACTGAGTAACTGCTATGTGCTCAGACTTATGCTAAGTGTCAGGCATGGGTGACCATCCAAAAGGAGGTAGTCGCAAGTCTCGGGGTCACTTCTTGCTTGCTTTGGTTCTTTGCTGTGTTTATTTCCTGTTGGTGGTATTCTTCCTTCTCCAGCCTCCTTGCTTCTCGTTCCTTGCCTTTTCCAGTCTGCTATATTTTCAGTCTGCTATATTTTCAGTAATGCTGCATAACAAACCACCTCAATCTCACTAATATACAGCAATAAACATTTATTTACTGCTTACTTATCTATCTTCATCTGGAGTTTGGCTGATTTAGGCTGATCTCCGTTGAGATAAGGTTCAGGTCTACTCTACACATATCTCATTGCTGAGCCTGAAGCTATCCAAGACACGTTCTGATGGCAAATGGCAGGAGCACAAGACAGCAAACCGGGCTGCACGTGTTAAGCCTCACATCATGTCTACAAACACAGTAGTGGCAACAAGTCACATGCTCAGCCCAAAGTCAAATTTCATGGCAGTAGACTTATCCCAGGGAGCAGAGGGAAAGTACATGAATATTTTCCAAACAGTGATCTAATCTATCACACCCAGTACTTCTACTACCAGTGTCATGCTCTTTCTGGCCTCTGGGGCTTTGGTATGCCATCCCCTGTACCTGAAATACCTCCCTTAGAGGGTCAAGCCATCCACTCTTAAACTCATTGCTGCTCATCGTTTTAGATTCCAGTCTGAAGCCACCTCCTCTGGAGACCTTCCCTGATCACACACTTTAGCTTCCTGGACTCTCCTCTGGGTTCCCGTAACGTTCTGCACATATGGACCCCGTCAGCTACCTGTGCGTCTTTTTCTCCCTCACACTCCGTGAATGTTGAACCACGTCTGATTCACCTTTATTTTTCCAGCATGGAGCACAGGCTCAAAGGTATTGAAGGGCAAATGCAGGCTGTGTTTGAGGCACTGGGTGAGAGGGTTGTGACTCTCTACAACAACAGCTCTGGGGAAGCACAGAAAGAACCGAGATTTCGGCTCTTCCAAGTGGGAGGGCCATTTGGAATGAACCGTATGAGCCGTCTGGGCATATCTGACCGTGTCCAACAAATGCCATCTGCTTTTGAGGCATGTGGAGATCGGGAAATCACTGTAGACCATGAGGCTTAGGTTCTGTCTGGGCAGCATCCAATCCTCACTTGCCTTTTTTGCTTTTTGTTCCTTGTCTTACCTTAGAGGAGGAGGGGGTCTAATGAGCTGCCAGTTTTTCCTCAAGTAGTAGTTTTGGGGGGGTTTGAGACAGGGAGGCATTGTGTGAATATAGGCTCTTTTCTGCGGGATTTGTCATTGATTTGTCATTGGTGTTACTGGGTGGATTTTTTTTGGGAAGGGGTGAGGCTGGGAGTGTGAAGCAGAAGGCCATGCATGTGGTTAAAGGCAGTAACATGTGTGGCTGCCACTCAGCTCTGTTTGGATTTTTCCAGAGGCGATGGAGAGGGTGGAGGGGACAGACTTGCAGGCTGCTTTCAGCCCGGTCCAGACTTCAGTTTCTTCAGAACGGGGCTGGGCATGGGAATGTATATGTGTACCGGGTGGTACTTTAAAGTCACAGCTGCTCCTCATTTAAAGGAATCCAAAGCTTTTCACTGTGAGTGATCATTTTGAAGGTAACTCAATTATCTGTTTGCTGGTACAATATGGTCCTCTAAGATATAATAGCCCATCATCTCAGCTTACTGAAGCCACACGTGGCTTCCCAGGCTGGGTCCTCATCCAAAGACGTACGTGGAGACATTCAGAAGCCCCTTCCAAATCAATACACAGAGTATGAGATGGCAGGGGATGGCAGAGCCCCAGGCCCCGCTGTCTCTTTGTGCGCCATCTCTAATTCCCCTCGGCGGGAATTAGATGAGTCTTACCATCTCAAAGGTATTTATTCTGTGCCAGACGAATTGGCTGGAAAATTCATCAGACAGGATGTCACACTGTTTATTCAAATTTAGAATTGCACAGTAGCCAAGTCCCTGTAGCCATCCTGCAAACAACAGCCCAAGCAGGTTATTTGGGGCATTCTCACTCACATACTACTCATGGGGCAGGTGCAGTGTGTGTGGCACCGCCATCCTGTTTGCAGTGACCCTCTCTGCTTGTTGCTCCCTTTCGATCCACTCTGCGTATCCACAGCCCTGTGCTGCGCTCCGCCTCCTCCTCATGTTCCAGGTCCTGCCCATTCAGATCGTCTGAGCCGTGTGCCCTGCTGACACAAAGGCTTGGCACGCAGGACTTACTCAGTATGCTTATAGGATTGAGTTATGAGAATTAAGTCAATTTAGGAATAAGAGTCAAACATTCAGAAACTCTGAACTGAGCCATTTGCAATCCCTACTTATCCAAAATTGGGGCTGAAGTCTTTCTTTGACTCCCCCTTTCCCCAATGACTCCTAGTCAACGACTTTATCCTTCAGCATCTCCTGGTGATCACCTGCAAAATTGCGATAATGACAACCTTGAACATGACTGTGAGAATTATGGGTATTGGGTAGAGAGTGAAGTGTATGTGGGCTGTGATAGATGCTCCAGAATCTGGAGTAATGGTGAATATTGGGACCCTGCCTCTACCAATCCACTCAACCTGCCTAAGCTAGTAGCATACACTTGCCTATACTGTGCCTTAGTCCACCATGATTTTCTTTCCTTCTAATAAATAGCTAGCAAACACTGAACAAATATCTTTTTTTATATATATATATTTTATTGACTTTTTTACAGAGAGGAAAGGAGAGGGACAGAGAGTTAGAAATATCGATGAGAGAGAAACATCGACCAGCTGCCTCTTGCACACCCCCTACCGGAGATGTGCCCGCAACCAATGTACATGCCCTTGACCGGAATCGAACCTGGGACCCCTCAGTCCGCAGACCGACGCTCTATCCACTGAGCCAAACCGGTTTCGGCTGAACAAATATCTTACCTAACCTTCATTTATTTCTACTTTTCTCTCCTTGGAGAGATTTCACAGGTCTACCAAAGTTTTGTTTTATTTTCTTTAAAGGGGCCCAGATTGTTTTCTCCTGTGAATCGTACATACTTTTTGAATAGAGTTCTTTTCTTAATGTTTTTGTTTTTGAATCACAAAACATCATTGACTAAAACATTGAGTAAAATGTGTTGTTTGGTGTCTCCTAATAGTGAAAGAAAGAAAGAAAGAAAGGAAGAAAGAAAGAAAGAAAGAAAGAAAGAAAGAAAGAAAGAAAGAAAGAAAGAAAGAAAGAAAGAAAGAAAGAAAGAAGGAAGGAGAGAGGGAGGGAGGGAGGGAAGGAGGGAGGGAGGGAGGGGGAGGGAGGGAAGATCCACTCTTGAACTTTCCCTTGCTGTAAAGGAGAGGTTAAATCATTCCAGTGACATGGAATGAAAGAGTTGAAGACGGTTAAGGCAGGAGTGCTAAAGCTCCAGCCCACTGTGGTTTTGTTTCATGGTTTCTAACATGACGCTGATCCAGAGTTGCACCAGATTAGTGAGCCCCAGTCGTTTTCCCAGAATCCTAAACAGAGAGTGACCAAAGGGGAGTCACCTGCATGAGCATTTCGCATCCCAGTATCTCTCTGCAAAGCCTTCTCTGACTCTTCCCGCCTCTCTCCTTGTTGACATCTCTCAAGACTGGGAGGGTCATTTGGTTGACAGTTTTTGAAACTTTGCCTGATGTCCAGAAAGGAGAGCCAAGAACCAGGCAAAGGCTGAGGGATAATGAACCTGTTTCTACACACACACACACACACACACACACACACACACACACACACACACATGCACGCACGCACGCGCGCCCTTCAGTCCCCAGGGAAAATGCACTGGCTGCAATAGCAAGTGTGGCTCTGCCTGTTGGCTTGGTGGCAGCTTGGGTGGGGGAGAACAGAAAGAAAGGTAATAAGTTTGGAAAGCTGAAAGAGCACATCCCAGAAAACCAAATCTTTCTTTAATGAGGCCAAGAACGCTAGCTACCAGGAAGCCAAGCTAATCTCAGAAGGCAATAACGGCTAGAGGAGTTTCACTCATGCAAAACGAACTTGAAAATGCAGGTATTCCATGGAAACCGAAACGCCAGCTACAGATTTCCACGTTTGGCACAGAGCTTTGCCGTGGCTGCTGGGTTCCTGAAAGTCCTGTGGTGAAGAATGAGATCTAATAGACGAAATGGGCTGGGCCTGGGGACTGTGAAAGCCCCTCCTCATGTTTTCTCTTTTCAGATGTATAATATTGAAGGACACACTAAGTAATGAGGGTATCAATGACGTATTGCCGTCTCAAAGTGGTAAAAGTGGGTGCTGTGTGGGTTTATGTGCCAGTTACCCATTTGCTAGAAACGTCTCGTGTTGTCCTTTCCCAGATGTTTTGAACATGCTTCTAAGTTCAGGTTAGCTTTTGGCAGATGGGAGGCACTTATTTTGGTCTCTCCTTTCCAGGTCATCAATGATTTTCTGCCTTTGACTCCAGGTTACTGAAGCCTGGGATCTTGGTGTGGAGAGTTCGAGATTAAATGCTGGAGATGGAGAGAGTCATTGAGTAAAGTTATCAAAAGGCTGATTAGGTGTCTCACAAACACCAATGTCAAACTCTCCTGTGCATAGCTGAGCAGTGTCTTCTCTCAAACCCTACAGTGTCTTCCTCATCGGCTTGGCATTTCTTGTTTGGCTCCCAAACTGAGAGAATCGGTGCTGGGGAACGTGCACGCGGGATGCTTCAGGTGCAGAGAAAGGGGCCAGGAACCAAGACAGGATGCGAGAGGGAAGACTTCCTATCTGCAACACTCCAGATTAAGTACTGAAATATAATTGGGAGTGGATGGAAGAGCTTATCAGAAATAAATTTCTCAAAATGAAGACACATACAAAGAGAGAGAGAGAGAGAGAAGAGAGAGAGAGAGAGAGAGAGAGAGAGCTAGAGTTTTATATAGTCTGTGAAATAAAAAGGAATGGTGAGAAGAGATAGGTAAATTAGTGAGGCCTGAAGGGCAATAAAACTAAAATTATTGAGATTCTTTTCGGGCAGCATCTCCCCTTTATCAGTTTTCTATAAATTAGCCTCTAATCTTTATAGAATGCAAAAACTATGGGTCCTAATCAGTAGTAAACAATAAAGAAAACATAGCCCAGTCCCTCTAGAGCAGGGACAGCAAACTCTTTCATAAAGGCCCAAATAGTAAGTATTTTAGACTTTGTGGACCATAGGGTCTCTGTTCTGCCCCTGCAGCTCAAGGTCTGCCCTAGATAATCTATATATATAAAAGGCTAATATGCAAAGTGTCCCCTTGGGAGTTCGACCAGGAGACCAGGAGTTTGATTGCTCACTATGCTGTGCACTGACCACCAGGGGGCGGTGTGGAATGAACGAAGTCCCCGGCCAGCAGCCAGCAGTCAGGGAAGGAAATCCCCAGCTGGCAGCCAGAAGGGAAGGCCCCAATCGGCCCTGATCTCTGGCCAGGCCTAGGGACCCTACCTGTGCACGAATTTCGTGCACTGGGCCTCTAATATTTAAATGAATGCATATGGCTGTGTTTTAATAAAACTTTATTTACAAAAATTAGTGGTTAGCTGGATTTGGCCCATAGGCTGTAGCTGACTGGTTTTCAAAACAACCTTAAAGACACATAGAATCATCTTTTTAACTTTTTTCTAAGTTTTGATTTTTTTATTTGTTTTTCTTAATAGGTTTAAAGTAAAAAATAAAAATAAAAAAACACCAAGTGCAAAGGCACTGGGGCATGCTCTCATACATTGTATTGGAGAAATATAAGCAAGTGAAAATTCCTGGAACACCAGTATGGGTATATTAGTGATACAAAGAGGGATTAAGTTGGATAATTAGGGAGGAAATCACCCATCTTCTTTACCTGTAGCAGTGAGTATACTGAGTAATACACCTAAGCAAGAAAGTGAGATAGACTTGGTTGTAATCCCAACTCTAATCCCAAGGCATTACCTGAGAGGACTGAGCTAATCTCACTAAAACCTTGTTTTTCCTGCTTCAAAAAAATAAAGATAATATTGGACCTACCCAGAGGGTTGCTGTGATGGTTTAAAGAGGCGATACATTTCTCAGTACTTAGTAGATGATAGTTTTAAATTATAAAATTATTGTTAATATTCTTTATTAATCAAAGCCAAAGGGAGGTCCTAGATAAATGACCATCTGTTGGGAAGGGTGGGTACTGGGATCATGAAGGGCAAGTGGAAAGTCCTATTGCTCACTTCCTTCCCGTTTAAGGTCTTTGGTCCTTGAGACTGTATCCTAAAACCACTCAATCTTTCCCTTCAGGACCCAGCAGGGTGCAGAAGCCCAGGGTTTCCTGGAATTCCTATTAGGAATCTCCTCACCCCCCACCACCAGTAGTAATTTACAAACAACAATCGCTCTGGGGACAATTACCTTGTAAACAAGGACACAGTTAGTGTATTTAGAGCAAAGCTGCTGGGTTAACAGCCACATTTGCATTCCGACAATGGATGTGCTAATTACCCATGATTCCTACCTAGTCATTAAAGCCTTAAGAGATTCTTTAAGAAATATAGCAGCCCCTCTCACTGATGGCCCTGTCATCAGTGTCGGGCTTACTCAAAGTCACTCTTTAAAATTATTCCTAGTATGGGGACGTTTTTTCTAATTGGGACCAGTTACCTCCTTCAGAGCAGAGGAATTCATCTCTCTCCACCCAACCTCCTGGCACCCTCCACCAGGCTCCATCTTTTCAGGGAGCTACCTCTGCCTCTCTCAAGTTGCTAGTAATATCTGCCCTTGGTTAGCAGCTTCTAAAGCTTACTCAGATGCCTCCATAAAATATCTATATATATAAAAGCCTAAGAAACTGTTACAACTGGACAACCAGATGACTGGCTAGTAGCTATGATGCACACTGACCACCAGGGGCAGATGCTCAATGCAGGAGCTGCCCCCTGGTGGTCAGTGTGCTCCCACAGCCAACCTCCCCCGGCAATTCCCCTCATCCCCCTATGGCTGGCCAACCTCCCGCAGTCCCTCCCCCTGGCCGGCCCCAATTGGCCCCAATCACCCCCATCAGGACTAGGCGAGACGGCTCCGATTGGCCCAAAGGACCCCACCCATGCATGAATCCATGCACTGGGCCTCTAGTTAACAAATAATAATGATGAAGTGTTTACTCTGCCCCATCCTCTTAGATTAATGATACAAATGCCATGTGGTGCTATTCATGTTTGCCTGGATTCACCAAAAGGCTGTCTGGAGACTGGAATAGAGGGACAGCCTCAAGTGCAGAGGCTGCAGCAGACCACAGAGATGCTGAACTCTGAGCGTGCACCCAGGGCAGATCTAAAGGCTAAGAGGACTGAAACACCCTCAGCCTGGGGAATTGGCCCCTTTCATCCATTGCACACTAACCACTCAGGAATGTGCTGGCTTGTTTTGCAATGGCTCCTTGCATTTGGAGAGTAACGAGGCACCATAGCCTTGGTAACTAGGAGAGGAGAGAAGGGAAGTGGAGAAGGTGAGGCTAGAAATAGCTATGAAAGATCCTCCTGAAAAACGGTGAGGGGAGCTTCTCACAGCTGACAGTGTTCTGCCTCCTCGTGATGATGTCACCCACAGTTGTGTCATCAGAAAGGGACCGGGACCTAGGCGGATCAGCCCCGGCATGGTCTGGATTGTGTGGGTTCTTGACTTTGTGCAGGAAATATTTTATGACAGGAGTCCAGTTGATTTTTAGAATATGTTTAAAGCAAAGATACTTGCCTGAGGCAAGAAGGAGGGAAGCACTGGGCCCTTTGTCTTAAGTGTTTTTATCTCTTTACTAAAGTCGGTAATTTTAGGGGAGGTCTCAGTGGAAGATCTCAATAGAATATTCATCAGCTTTTCAGGTGTGTCCTTTAATATGGTGATTCATCAAAATGAGCATATAGAGGGGTCAGGGTCGTTCTCTGGTCAGTTTATCTTCAAAGGATGTCATCGAAAAAGGACCAGGACTTAGGCAGATCTTCCCTTCCTTCTCCCTCCCAGCATGGTTTGTGTAAACCTTTTCCTCCTAGGTGTCCTTGGTTAGGGAAGATAAGACCTTTAGATTTATTACTAGGCTGTAAATTGCTCAGCCTTTTAACTATCTGTCTCAGTTTCCCCATTCCATTTGCCAAGGAATTTTCTAGCTTCTTACTACCCTGCCTCATTTGGGAGGATCCAGAGTTCCACCCAAGGATGCATCAGACTGCAGAGACACTGAGCTCTGAGAGTGGACCCAGGGCAGGCTGAAGGCTTCCATCTGGGAACGGGTTCTGTTTGTGTACCTAACTTTGTAAGATTATGTATCGTTTATACTTAAAGACACCCTATGCCTTTAATTATGAGTCAGTGGTACCTTTCTACCCACCACAGTGCTGTTCCTCGTGACAACTTTATTTCTGAGTCACTTTTTTGATCATTTGAGACTTGCTTTCTTTCTCTGTAAAGTGGGAATATGAGTACCATAGGATTGTTGTGAAGCTTAGTGCTTAGCTGGGCATCTGGCAGAAGGAGGGTACTCTGTAAAGGTCAGTAGGTAGAGTGCTGTCAACAAGGTGGGCTGATTGGATGCAATGCTGGGGCAGCCTGGACATGCTGCCAGACTTCAGGGGTGAAGGGTCAGTGTGATTTGGAGCAGCCTGGGAAATGTCCTGGAGAAGGAAGGTGTTGTGCTACACGCCATGGGCCAGGCAGGTTGACAGGTAGCCTGGCTGCATGGAGCATTAGGAGGTGACGATAGGCAGGCTGTGCTGGGTCTCCTCCCTGTCTCCCACTCACAGCACCTCCCACTCACATTCCCAGGAGGGGTGGGGATGGACCCTCGTGTCCAGGACATCACAGGAGAGAGGTTTTATTCCACTTGAGGACTGTGCTTATTTCCTCAGTAGGTGAACATCTATTTGTTGCCTTCAAAAAATGTAAATTAATGTAAACCTTTGTCCTTGTGTGAGATTGGATAAAAAGTTAACCATGATATTTTGAGCATCTAGCAAAACTCCCACTAGTGCTTGAGCCAAAGATCCTACGACTGAAAGAACTCGCTATGAGCTAAGACATGCTTGAGAGTTTTTCCCTACAGGGACCTGAGCTGGGTGACCCCTATGAAACAGTTGTCCTCAATTAAAAGAAATCTTCAAAAATCATTGCACTATATCCTTTCTGATTGGTGTTTCTAGTTTCTTGGGATATATTCCTAGAAGTGGGATCACTGGGTCAAATGGGAGTTCCATTTTTAGTTTTTTGAGCAAACTCCATACTGTTCTCATGCACCCCTATGTTCATAGCAGCACAATTCACCATAGCTAAGATTTGGAAACAGCCTAAATGCCCATCAGCAGATGAGTGGATTAAAAAACTGTGGTGCATCTACATAATGGAATACTATGCTGCGGTAAAAAAGACAGAATTCTTACCATTTGCAACAGCATGAATGGAACTGGAGAGCATTATGCTAAGTGAAATAAGCCAGTCAGAGAAAGATAAATATCACATGATCTCACTCATTTATTGAATATAATGAACAACATAAACTGATGAACAAAAACAGATCCAGAGATAGAGAAGCATCAATCAGACAGTCAAACCTCAGAGGGAAGGTAGCAGAGGGTGGGGGTAAGGGGGAAAGATCAACCAAAGGACTTGTATGCATGCATATAAGCCTAACCAATGGACACAGACACCAGGAGGGTGAGGGCATGAGTAGGGAGTGAGAGGGGGTGGGGAAATAGGGGGATAAGGACATATATGTAATACCTTAATCAATAAAGAAAAAAAAGATATTGCACTAAACTTTATATGATCATTTCAGACAATGAGAAGGAGAAAGGGAAGTGAGAACTAACATGGACTGGGTACCAGTTACTGTGACAGGCATGTTACATGTGATGCCAGTCCTAACAATTCCCCAGCCATGTAGTTGGCATCACCATTTTACAGGTGAGGAAACTGAGGCTCGCAGAGGAACAAAGCCCCAAGCCACATGATCAATAAAAAGCAAAGCAGATCCTAAATTGGACCTTAGCTTAACCACATAATAAAGTCACCTCCCTGGACCTCAGTCTGGAAAATGATGATGAAATGAGATATTTTATGTTAAACTAGTGGCCCGGTGCACGGATTTATGCACATTGAAAGGAAATTAATTAGAAGAAATATTTTAATATTGCTATTCGTCCTTTCTCTATAATAGAAGTGTCAGAGATAAAAGAAAATTAGTAAAATGTATATGAAAATAATATATACATTGATTAATAAATAAACCATGACAACATGATATAACAACAAAGACATGATATAAAAACAACAAAAACATGATATAAAAACATCATTGAGAAAAACAATGGCTGATAAATTAATTACACTTATTCTAATATCTCCCTGTATACCACATTAATAAGAGTAAAAACACTTTCAGAGTGCTTGACTAATTTCCCTTGTGATGAAGTATTTACAACTTTAACTTTAATGTCACACACTCTTCAAACTCTAGAGAGAGCAACATATAACTGACCCATGTCCGCAAACGGGTTCAGGTAGGAATATTCCTATTCTGTCTAGAGTTTGTCCTTGTGATTTATTAATAGTCATCGCAAATGCTGGCATCATGGGAAACTGTCTTTGAATTCATTTAAATGGGAGGCCAGAGTCAGACGGGGACAAATCAATTCTTGGAATCAGAACAACCTCTCCTTCTGCAGATCCTGTTAATACTTTAGAGCTTTATATGTATCACACATGCACAAGTCAACATTTATTTTTAAATTGCCAGTGTGCATCATATGTACTGGTCGGTCAGTTGGATGGTTGGACAGATGTATAGTCAGTTACTTAGCCATATATATATATATATATATATATATATATATATATATATATATAGATATATATATATAGATATATAGAGATATATATATATATTTCCTAGCAGAGGATCAGAGATGTAGTAGGTGTCTTAGTTTTTGTTCAGTTGTCTGAAATGCCACCAATGAATTGTTTGGTCCCATGAATCTTCTAAGGTAGCAATAGTGATTACTTCCCAAATAATGGGATATTATATCTCATTATCAGACAACTCTCTGATTATATATCATATATTATCTCCCATTAATATCAGAAAACCATCTGATGTGCTATCCAAGGGGTATTTTATCAGATGGATAAAGACTTCCCTGCTAGAAGGGGCCAGAAAAATTAACTGACCCCACATTCCTGAACGCCGCCCTGGACCAACAACATCAGAGCCACCGTCACGAGCACCCCCTCCAGTCACCCTTCCCCATGGACACACACAGGCTCGCCAATTACCCATTCACAGCCAGACGCACAGATGTGAGCAGGCTCGGAGGCTTGTGGGAGAGGCTGCCGCCTGGACTATTCCCCACTCCTTTCCTAGCAGAGAAACTCCAGAGGTCCAGCTGTTGATGGAAAGCCCACAAACCCTCTTTGGATTGTGGTGATCTGGTGAGTTAGTTACCATGGCCCCAACCTCCCCGCCCCACCCCCACCCTCCAGGGAGGCAGAATAGCTGCTCACAATCAGGACAGGCCTTGGCGGAGGGTAGGTGTGGAGAGAAAGGGCCTCGCCAACCCCCAGCACACTCAGACGTATACTCTCAGCACTCAGCAAATCCTGGCCTAAAACCTAAGAGCCTCACAGAGAGCAGGTCTGGTCCAAGCAGAGCGCCCCAGCAACTCAGGAGGCCCCGTCCTGGGGGCGGCCTAGAAGACACCAGGCACAAAACCATCCTGCGTCCCTTAAGTGTGAGAGTTACAGTTCCCACTGGGCCTGCCGCCTGTCAGCCCACCCCAGACGCTGGCTGTGGTGTGAGATGACGCCATATGCAGTTCTATAGACAGAAGGGGCACGTCATGTACAGCTGTGACCCCGCCCATCCCTGCCAGCATTCAGGGAGCACCTACTGTGCGCTCCTCCTGCTGCTCAGACATCTTCTCCAGGAGGCCTTCCTGGCCTTATGCTGGGCTGGGTGGTGTCTCGGTAGGTATCGCCCCGACCCCAGCAGAGATTTTTAGTGTTGTTGTCGCTTTAGCACTTACCACTTGACCCAAGATGGTCTCTGAATGGGAGGGAGGCAGCATGGACGGGCACACGGAGCCTGTGCAGAGGAGGGGCTGCAGGAGCCGCTGTTTGCAGGGGTCAGATCATCTGCCTCATTCCATACTTTCTCCATGCGCCTTTGGAGTGAGGTTCAGGGAAGAGGCTATTTGGAACCGAAACTCTCTCATGCGGAGCACAGAGGACTGTGGTTTGGGGGCATCTGGTGCCATCATTTCCAGCTTGGCCAAGGGTCATCAGGATGCTCCATGGGCTCCGACTTCCTCACTGTGAGCCATTAAACCCGGTGCTGAGCTGACCAGCCTCAGTGAGTTAATACTGAGCAAAGTAGGATATGTTTCTGGATTGCATGGCAGAAACGCAGGCTCTTTTATTAGCCAAAGCTAGGGGTTCAGTATAAAGAGTCCCAGGAGAACTCTCTCCCCTGTTACAGCGGGAGCCAGGCGGAGGCTGAGGGAGCGGCTCTCTCCACAGCCACCTCTGGGTTAAGCCTTCTCTGATCCTCCATCAGAGCTGATGGCTGGAGGGATGCCTGCTGGGCAGGCTGGGGCTCCCACCCTCTGTCAGAAGGTCTCCTCCACTCAGGATTCTGTGAACCCTGGCCCTGCAGTCTCTGAGTGTCAGGGAGACATGGTCAATCCCCTTGCACCTCCCCTTGGAAAAACTTTCTGGAAGCTTCTTGGCTTTGGGGAGCAGCTAGAACTCTTGGAGGTGCTCTGGGCTGGGGGTCCACTGCTGTCCGGGTTCTGGTCCCAGTGTGTGGCTAACTTGCCAGTGACCTTGGGAGAGACTGAACTGTTTTGGGGGTGGGGGGTGGGAGATGTTTCATGTAGAAAATGCCTGAAACCACTTACCTTGCTGTAGTACTAGTATTTAAAGATCATTCCCTTAATGAATATGAAAGCACTTAGAAAAAGCATGAGGCAATAGGCAAGCATTAAGAATGCCACTCAGCCGTGGAAATGTGATTTGAGAGGCTGTGACTCTTTCCTGGGTCACCCCTTGCCTATTTGAATCTGCGCAGAGCTGGAAGTGACCCAGGAGATTATTCCAGATGAATGTTATCCTAGTCCTCAGCCCTGGGAGTCCATTATTGTCACCTGGGAGCTTTTTCAGACGTATCACTTCTTTACCACCACCCCCGCCCCTCACGCCAACCCGCCCTCCCCAACTTTCATATTTTGATCCTGTTTGTCTGGCGCTGGGATAACAGCATGTTCAACGCCACAGATGATGTGCACTGAGGGAGAGGGAAAGGCGGAATTGACCCAGACCCACTTTTTGTAGGTGCCGATGCCAGGGCCTGGCGGGGCTCCCCGCACAGGTAGACTCCCAGACAGTCACCAGGACGCAGAATAAGCCCGGGAGCAGAAGCCAGAGCCGAACGGTCCTCCCAGGCAGAGCTGGCAACCAAACCTCCTTCTGGCATCCAGGCATCGATGCCAAGAGCAAAGATCCTGGCATTGAAAGGTGTCATGTCTGAGTCTGTGATCACCCCCTGGCCCGCCCACAACATCTGCCGCCAAAGCTGCCCGGGAGTTAGTGCAGGAGCTGGAGAAGGCAGTTTGCGTGCTGGTGTTGGTAGGAAAGACACCTTTTATTCCGGCTCTCCCTCTGGACTCCGAGCCCTTCGGGGAGGGCTGAGTCCTCTCACCTCTGCATCCCCTGAGAGAGGAAATGCAACTAGGAAAAATGTTTGGCGGGTGAATGTTCGGTGGGTGAATGTTGGGGTGGTTGTGTGAGTGAACACACAAAAGCATTGGGAGTGCTCCAGGGCAAGGCTTCAGTCTAAGCCACGAACGCCGTGTGATGAAATCGTTTCCGCATTCCGCTATCTCTCCTGTCCTAAATTTTAATTAAGTCAGCATAAAAAAATCATTTTGATACTTAGCCAGGGCTGCACTAAGGCTAAACGTAATGTGTACTCACACTGAGAAAGGAAAAGGAGAAAGAAATGGGGCTTTTGATTCTTTGCCTAACTCACAATAAGCCATCCATGGTGTTAATTTTTTATAATAACTTAATGACATAATTGCTCCCAGGTAGGTTGCCTGGAATAGTGAAAACGCAGGAGGATCGCAGAGCCTTTGAAATAGGTTTAAAAGGAATGCTGGCTGGACCTCTTATCAGCTGGGTGAGGCTGGTCAGATTGCTTAACCCCTGACACTCAGCAGCTTCATCTTTAAAGAGGATAATGACGTCTGTCTTGCTGAGTTTTGGCAGTAGAGGCATAATATGCTCACTTCCAATTACATTCTATTGGCGAGAACTAGTGGCTTGACCCTGACCTCACTGCAAGGGGGATTTGGAAATGTACAGGAAATATCTATTTTCTCTCGAAGGGCGGTGAAGCTCAATGTATATTAATTTTCCCCTCAGATTTGCGCATGTGTAATTATAAAGGAAGAACCGTGGACTAGAAAACCACTGCTCTGGAAATCAAGTGCCCTAGTTTGAGGCCTTATCTCCTCCTATAATCCTCCCTTTCTTGACCCTTCACTCACTCATTCATCATCATGTGTTTATGAGGTTCCTCTGTGGGCCAAGCAGCTGTGTCCTTAGTTGAGGATAGCATATGCATCCATGGCCCTAACACTCTGGCAGGGATGCTTGAGGTGGGCATGGAGTAAGAAACAGATAAGAAATAAGTGAGAAGATGACTGAATGAGTAGAACAGGCTCAGGTAGTACGTGCTGTCATAAAATAAAAGTGACTGACATGACGGTGAGTACCTGGAGAGGAGGAGGAGAGGCCTTTGAGATGAGAGCCACTAAGAACAGCCTCTCACAGGAGTGGTCATTTGAGTGGAAAGGTGAATGTGTGGAAAGGTGAATGTGTGAGTTGCCATACAGTCTTCTTCCCTGAGAACTGACGACATGGTACCAAAACCAGAAGAGAAGGGCGTGACTTCTGCAGTGGTGGGGGAAGAGCTTAGCAAAAAGACAATAAAACTAGAAAATACTCATCCAAAGCAAACATTCTAGGTCTCTGGAAATGGGCTGAAGGCAAACAAACTGGAGGAATATCATGAATGATTCTGTGCCAATAAATTAGACAGTAGAAGAATCTCTTTAAAACATAAATAATGAAAACTGACTCAAAAAGAAATAGAAAATCTGAAGAGACTTACAAGCAAATAAATTGAATTAGTAATTAAAACTTTTCCCACAAAGAAAGCCCAGGCCCAGATGACTTCACCAGTGAATTCCATCACAAATTGAAAAAGAAATAATGCCAATTCTTCAGAAAATAGAGGAGACTGAGGGGCTAGTATGATACCCAATAAGACGAACATCATAAAAAAATGATAGAACAATATCTGTCATGTAAAATTTTTCAAAATATTGACAAATCAAATCCACAATATATAAAAAGGTATTATATACCAGTACCAAGTCAGATATTTATTCCAGGAATCAAAGGTTGGTTAAACATCCAAATATCAACTAATATAAAATACCATCTTAATAGAGTGAACAAAATTAGCAAGGACAAAAGCCACATGATTATCTCAATAGACACAGAAAAAGCATGTGAAAAAAATTCAACATCCACTCAAACTAAAAATAGAGAAACTCATTCTAATAAACTACATTTCAAAAAAGCCTATAGCTAATATTATATTTAAGGATAAAAAACTGAAAGCTTTTCTCATAAAATGAAAACAAGATAAGACTGTCCACTCTCGACACTTCTATTCAACATTGAACTGATGTTTTTTAGCCAATGAAATAAAACAAATTAAATATATATTAAATATATATAGGTTATATATATATATATATATATATATATATATAAATCTATATAAATAACTCTCTCTCTCTCTCTCTTTCTCTCTCTCTCTCTCTCTCTCTCTCTCTCTCTATATATATATATATATATATATATGTATATAAATATAATGATACTCATGTTAAAAAGTAAGAGGTAAAAATTATCTTTATTCAGATACATGACCCTAAATGTAGAAAAGTCTTCCGAAATAAAAAATAAAAATTCTACTAGAACTAATTGACAAAGTTCAACAAGTTCTCAGATACAAGATCAGTATAAAAAAATCAATCAGGTTTTTATATACTACCAATGAACAATCCAAAATGAAATTAAGAAAATAATTCCATTCAAAATAGCATCAAAAATAATAAAATTCTTAGGAACAAATTTAACAAAAGTGCAAGATGTATACACTGAAAATTATTTTTTAAAAATATTGCTGAGAAATATCTAAATCAGCAATTTTCAACCTTTTTCATCTCATGGCATATACAAACTAATTGCTAAAATTCTGCAGCATGGCAAAAAATATATTTTTGATATGACAAAAAATAGGTATAATTTTGATTCATTCACACCAGATAGCTATTGTTGTGTTGGCTGTTGTCACATTTTTATTTAACAATCTAAGGAAAAAGAGGTCAGTGCCCCTGACTAAATAGTCAGGTATTGCATGTTTTAAAAATTCTTGTGGCACATCGGTTGAAAATTGCTGATCCAAATCAATGGAGAGATATTCCAAGTTCATGGGTTGAAAGATTCAACATTATTACCATGACAATTTCCCACAAATGGATCTACATATTCAATACAATCCCTGTCAACATTTCAGCAGGATTTTTTTGCAGATAATGACAACTTGATCCTTTAAATGCAAAGAACTCAGAATAACCAAAACAATTTTGAAAAGGAAGAATAAAGTTGGAAGACAGACTTTGTAATTTCAAAACTTACTATAAATCTACAATAACCAAAACAATGGGGTACTGGGGAGAGGATGGGAATATAGATCAATGGAACAGAAATGAGAGTGTAGAAAAAAGACCCTCACATTTGTGATCAAGTGATTTTTTAACAAAGGGGGAAAGGGTAGTCTTTTCAACAAATGCTGCTAGGATAATTGGATATCCACATGCAAAATGATGAATGAAGATTCTTGCCTCACAAAATACAAAAAGCTAACTCAAAATGAATCATTAATTAACTTACATGTAAGAGGTAAAACTAAACCATCAGACTAAAACAGGAGAAAATCATGACCTTGGGTTAGGCAAGGAATTCTTAGATATGACACCAAAAGCGTGACCCCTAAATCATTGAAAAATTGGACTTTATAAAAATAAGAAACTTTGGTGCTTCAAAAGGTTTCATTAAGAATATGAAAAGGTGCCCTAACCGGTTTGGCTCAGTGGATAGAGCATCGGCCTGCGGACTGAAGGGTCCCAGGTTTGATTCCGGTCAAGGGCATCCAGTAGGGGATGTGCAGGAGGCAGCTGATCGATGTTTCTCTCTCATTGATGTTTCTAACTCTTTATCCCTCTCCCTTCCTCTTTGTAAAAAATCAATAAAACATATTTAAAAAAAGAATATGAAAAGGTAAGCCATAGACTTGGAGACAATATTTGCAAATCATGTATCTGATAAAAGACTTGAATGCAGAATCGAACTGTTCCCGGAGGCAGTGCTGAGAGAAGTGCCATAGGGAACACGAGCTGGCTCCTCTCCCAGGACCACCGCACCCCCTTCACCTGACTCACTCACATTCTTCCTTCCAGGGCCGCTCACCTGTTACCTCCCTGACACTTGGCCCTTCTCACCTCCCCAAGTGCATGGGGACTGTCTGCAAGGAGCAGAGAGAGACAACACTACCAGGTCCTATTCCAGACCCACCACTTGGTAGCTGGGTGGTCCCACACCTCTTGCAGAACTTCTCGGACCCTCTGTATTCTCAGCTGTAAAGGTGACCTATTCTGGGTTGTGGTGAGAATTAAAGAGGCTAATTCATAGATAAGACATCCGGCATGTGATCGGTACCTAACAAATGCTTCCGGGCAGGAGCATCCACAAGGAGGCGGAGGGAGACAGGAGGGGCTTCCTGGAGGAGACTCCAGGGGACTAAGGCTAGCCTCACAGGTTGGTGGCTTTGGGGATATGCAGAGGAGGCGGGGCCTCTTCGACTCCAGGAGGAAAGGCTCAAAGATGGAGAAACCAGGAGAAGGGCAGAAGTCGTCCTGGATGGAGGAAAGAGCATCCGGGGGGCAGGAAGGATGGGACACAGAGCCATCCAGAGCCCATTGGAGGACACAGTCCTTAGCCTGAATGGAGCCCCACTCCTAGTGTGTCAGACCCAGGCAGTCTCCTCTTTCCTGCTGGTTCCAAGTTGTCATTCATTCTCAACTGGTCCTTGTCTCAACCTAGGCGTAAAGGCCCCCCAAATAATCCCTGGGAGTCCTCGGAAAGCTGCACCAGCACCCAGCACCCAGCACATACCCAGGTCTCTCCCTGTACCCTCCCCACCTGTCTCACCTATAGTAAGAAAGCAGAGAAGTTGCCCTCTCTCCAGAGAGACCACTGCATGCTAATCATTTACTGTGAAAGTTTCAGAATTGTATTTTATAGCATCGCCATTCATTGATTTTCTTACAGTGTTCTGTGAGAGCTTTAAGTGAGAACTATCTGGAAAGCAGTTAGAAAGAAAGGTGGGTGACACCTTCCTGTACCTCCCTCGTGGCCAGCATGTAATTGTGGCATTTTAACTGACAATTTCCTCCTCTCTAGGAGAGCATGGACCTCGAGGGCGAGGACTTGCCATCCTTTTGGGGTCACGGTGCCCACCTCAAACAGAGATTCAGTAGCAGTTTTTAAGTAAATGAGTGTACTTCTGGCTAGATTGTGGCTGCTCTGTTCCCTGGCAGCAGCTAAGACCAATTGTTTAGGTGAGGTAGAGTAATTAGTAAATTCAACTAAATTCTAGGCACTTTGGCTTACTATTTAACCGTCTTGTGTAAAATTCATCAGCAGCCACTGTAAGTCAATACTGAGTCAGGGAAAGGTATTTTCATGTCACAAGTCTTTGTGAGCTTCATCCCTGCATTTCCCAACAGGCAGCAGAGGGACGCCAGCCTTAGGGCTTGCCCACCTCTGAGGTCACTAATCAAACCTGGGGCCACAGACACTAGCAGCGATACTCCCCCCAGAAGGTCTGTGCGTGGATGGAGCCCGGTTGGCCAATGCACTTACTGCCCTTTGGGTTCAGAAACCAAATCTGATCAGGTGACGTGTCTGAATTGCATTGCCCAATGTGGTTTGGTTTTGTTAGCTTTTAATACTTTTTAAAAATGATCTGCTTTAAACATTTAAAAATCAGGAGATTTCACGTAAAAAGTGATCTGAAGAGGCCAACACGAGTCCTCAATTTCTGCTTAGCCACAATTAGTGGAGCCAAAAATAGCCCATCCATTTGGACCCAGCATTAGCACTCCTGTGGCCACAGCTCCCACCACCACATGCCGTCCTTAACTCAGCCTGCCTCACTCACTCTGTCACTTAGCCTTGTATTACCTCCAGGAGCTGAAATTACCACCCCGATTGCCGACAGTGAAGGATCAAGCATGGTTAGCGCCATGCACAGCAGATAGTAGGTCCCCTGTAAGTTGTTCCTAGACATCATTTTATGTTACAGGTGTGTAAAATTACCAAAATGTGAAACGACATAATTACTGTGGGAGTTAATAAGGATTATTTCCATGGGGTTGTGGGGTCTTCAGTCTGCAAGTCCCCTACTTCAGGGAGGGTTCACTTCCATGACTTGTCCAGAAACACCCCCTATCAGTCATGCAGTCATGGGACTAACCAAGGTAGGCTACAGAAGACAGGACATGACGTGTCAACAAATTGTCTAGAGGGGCCTGAGGGTGGCCCCGGGCAGGCTTCTCAACCCTGGCTCTGTGTTAGAATGCAAAGTTTGAGCCCACCCTCCCCCCCACCCCACCAGTGTTGATTCATTTGCTCTCAGGTGAGCCCTTTACCAGTGTATGTATAAGCTCCTCATGCTGACTCTCAGGGGCTGGCCAGGTGGAGCATCACGGGTACATGGAAGTCTGTCTTCTTAAGGTCAGATATCATGGGGCTGCAGTGCATTCGTGGGTGGAGAGCGTGAGGCCTCTGCCTGCCCCACCAGAACAAAGACCTAGGATGATTTCATGCTCACCTGTATCCTTCACCCAACACAGGGCCTGGCACATGGCACATGCTCAGTATATACGGATGGAAGGAAGGAAGAAGGGGAGGGAGGAAAGAAATTCCTACGGAAAGCTTGTAATCCCTGTGTGTACTGATTTTGTGGTTCTAGAATATGGTTGTGTCAGGTTTGAAGGAAGAGGGAGGAAACCCCAATATAACTCCACTGGCCTGAGAGCACTTTATTTACCCAGCATGCCCTCTGAGCATTTTAGAGTAGAGCATAAGTGGGAAGTACACACAGCTGGAAAAAGAGAGCCATTCTGGCTGACAGAAGAACAAATACAGCCATACCTTGTTCTACTGTGCTTTGCTTTATTGCACTTCCCAGATGTTGCATTACTTACAATTTGAAGGCAAGACCTTTCACCAACAAAACAATTACAACTTGGTTTATTGAGATACTTCATTGCAGCAGTCTGGTCTTAGCCTGCAATACCTCCAAGGTATGCTCACACACACTTCAAGGATGAGCTAACTTCTGGGAGCCTGAACGACTTTTTCGAATGCCCATCTCCCAGTAGGGGCCATGGTGAGCACATGATATTTCTTCCATCAGAATCCCAGTACTGCCACTCCCAGTCCCACCTCACCCTCCTGCTCCCAACCAAACACACACTCCACACCCACCTCCAGCCACTCAGCTAGGAAAGCCAAGTGACTCTAGATGTCAAACACTATCTGGAAGTCCGCAACTTCCACAAGTGTGTGTCTCATAAAAATTTAAACACCTGCTAAGTGAAAACAACACCTTTGCTGTCTTTCTGGCAAACACCTTCCTCAGGAATTTTCTCACGTCTCAGAGGCGACATGTTTCACCAGCAAGTCCCCTGGCACTGAAGCTGCTAAAAGATAGAGGGAGTCAGGTAAGGTGTGCCCTGTAGGAGCCCGGCAGCTGCCCCTGAGAGGGCTTTGGGAAGCAGAGGGGTTCAGGACCACAGGAAGCACGCAGGTGGATCTTCAAAGGTAAGGGGTGGCTGGCCCTGGGAGACATGGGCCTGGACGTTTGTTGCAAAAGAAAATCTCTTCAGAGGACTAAGGAGAAAACATGCGCAGCTGGAACACAGGGCGTGAGGGTGTAGGAGACAAGGAGCTGCCACATACTAAGGGCCAGACACCTGCCAGGCATTTTTATATGTAAGCTAGTTTCCCCAGGCCTCACCGATCTTGGATATAAATTAGACTGGTAACATGCTATGAACATGCATGTTCATAACATTCAGGCTGTTCATGACATTGGTGTGATGTTCTGCAGTTCCCAGAAGGTCTCATATGGCCTGGGTCATCCCATATTCCTCCAGTTATGGGTTGAATTGTGCCCCCCCCCCCCCCAACTCATTCCTGAAGTCCCAATCCCTCATACCTTAGAACATGACCTTATTTAGGAATAGGGTCTTTGCAGATGTAATTACTTAAGATGAGGTCATTCAGGAGTAAATGGGCCCCTGGTCCAATAGGACTGTGTCTTTATAAAAGGAGGGCGGGGGGGAGATTTGGGCACAGACACACACAAATGGAGAACACCACGTGAAGATGAAGGCAGAGATTGGGGCAATGCCAGTAAACCACCAAAGGCTCAGAGAGAGGCCTGGACAGATCCGCTCCCACAACTCCCAGAAAAACCAATTGTGCTAAAGCCTAGCTCTCGGCCTTCTAGCTTCCAGAACTGTGAGTCAGTAAGTTTCTGTTGTTTAAGCCATCCAGTTTGTGGTACAACCTGAGGAACCTCAGACACTCTCCAACCCTGTCTTTCATCGGGCCCGCCAAGGGGCTTTCCTGTAAACCCTGCCCTGTCCTCCAGATGGCCACCTGTGTCTGAGCATGTTGAATCCAGCCTAAGCTCATACTATAGCGTCAGCACCCATCATCCAATGTAATCCTTCCTAAAGAAAGCCTGAGAAGGAAATAAAATATTTATTTTCAGCCAAGTAACTGCAACTGAGTGAGATTATAGGACTAGCGTAGGGCCACACATTCCTTAATTGCAGGGTTTCTCCATCAAACCAGCTATGGTACATCAGTCAAATAGGGCATGTTCAGCAAATCTGTGGTCAGGGAGCTTCATATTAAACAGTGGCACTGCCAGTAAGTAGGCATGCTGTCTGCATCGAACCCTAACCCTAGGGACACACCCACAATGTCCCCCTCTCCCTTCCTGCAGAGTTGTGGAGTTGTGCATTGCTGCTTCATGATGGGCCAGAGATGCCAAGCCAGCAACTCTCACGTGACAATGCGTTTGTTATTGGGGGATCTGGGAGGAGCAGGAGATGTAAGATGCATCTGGAGAAGGGTGTGAGCAGGTAGAGATGTCCCAAGCCTGAGAAATTCCGAAACAGGAACTCAGTTTACTACTGTCTGCCTGGAATTCCACACCTATAGACACCCACCTTTGCCCCTGGCCATATGCTCCTCATCGTTCCCTGGATGACATCAACATTCCTTACTCCATGAGAACATCCCCAGTCTGGCCTCTGCCGCCCTGTTGGCCTTGTCTGCAACTTCCTTCAGCTGTGCTGAGCCACTTGCTCTTCTCCCCCAAGCACCACGTCCTGTCTCATTTCCCAGCTTTTGCTCATGTCCTTTGTTTTGCTCTAGCTTTTTCCCATTTCCCAGTTAGGGGGACCCTCCTTCTGGAAGCCATCTCTAAATGCATGGTTCTATTGTTCTTGGACTGGGCGAGGTGTCCCTTGTCTCCTCCCAAAGCTCTTGGCTCATCCCCCTCATAGCATATTGCCCAGGAGGGCAATTATCTGTCTAGTTCTCTGTCTCTCCAACTGGATGTGATCTCTTCAAAGGCAGGCCTATAACTTATTTCGCCTGCATCCCCAGTACCTAGCATAGTCAGCACTGAATGGTTTGAGTGACTAGGCTAACTAAACCAGCGAACAAAGGGATGCCTGTGTGGGTGGCTGACCCAGTGAGCGGTCTTAGTGTGAATTATTTACATCACCCCCTTTGTAGGAAAGAAAACTTTGATAGCTTTGTCAGGAGTGAACATGAGGGCACTTGGCAGAAAAAAAGAAGGGGAAAGTGGGGAAGGTGGGGAGGCCCTTGCCAACACATTTTGCTGATTTAATACCTTTAGGCCATTTGGTGTCACCAACTGTCATGCAACAAAACCCCCCGGACCCAAGAAATTCTGCTCTAAATGCAAGCGAGGGGGAGGTGCATCTGAACACAACCTTCAGAACACAGGAAGCCCCATCAACATGCGGGTGAGACGACCATTGGACCATCCTCCCAAACAGTACTAGTTACACGAGATACTCTGCGAAAAGATAGTTCCAAGAATTCATGGTCTTGGAAACACTAGTTCTCTTGGAAAAATTGACAATACAAATTGGTACATTAAAGGTTCTGAGAACTCTTGCAGTTAAGAAACCTGTTTTTAACTCGCCAATTTCCCAAACATAGGTAGCCATAAAGGGATCTGTGTGTGTGTGTGTGTGTGTGTGTGTGTGTGTGTGTGTAGGAGATCCATTAAGAAATGGCAAAGCAGCCCAGCCGGCGTGGCTCAGTGGTTGAGCATCGACACGAGGAACCAAGACATCATGGTTTGATTCCTAGTTAGGGCACATGCCTGGGTTTAGGGCTTGATCCTCAGTAGGGGGCGTGCAGGAGGCAGCCAATTAATGATGTTTCTCTCTCATTGATGTTTCTATCTCTCTCCCTTCCTGTCTAAAAATCAAGAAAAACATTTTTTTTAAAAAAAAGAAGAAATGGCAAAACATATTCTAGCAAAGATGGTCATAATACTATTTCAGCATTGGTAGCATGATATAATCTCATTGGAACTTTGAGGACTGTTGTTCCTTCTTGGGATGCTCAGCTCAGCCGTCAGGAAATGATGACCTCTTCCCCCTTCTGCCCCTTGAGTGAGTTGCAGGCATAAAAACATGGCCAGTGTTAACAAGTACCTTTCCAGATGGAAAATGATCAGCTTTCTGCATCACTGCACTCCCACTAAAGGGCCACCTGAGTGCTGAGCTCTTATGTGCTGTCTGTCACACGAACAGGACAATCCGAGACCAAGAGCCAGAAGAAACCCGCCCTCCTCCCTTGGACGAGGCTGGGGGCTGTGCAGCTGGCATGTGGAGACATCCTTTGGGGAAAGAGCTCTCTAAGTGTGCAGGCCACAGGCAATCAGTGCTGTTGGCTCAGGAGGGAGAGAACTCTATTTTAGGGCGAAGGAACAATCACTCTGACCTACATACACCATCACACATGAGGCTGTAACAGTGAGCAAGTCAGGGAGACGGAATCGTCTCTTTGAAGAGTGAAGTGGAGTGTGCCTCCCCCGTCAGCGGGAGGGAAAGGGGTCAGAGCAGATTGCCCGGAGGCTCCTGACAGCCTGGGGTACAAACACAGGCCACCTATCCCTGCCAGGACTTTCTGGAGGCCCCTCTCGGACTGGACATCCCACGTGCCCTCAGCTCCCTTCTCTTCCTAGTTGCGCAGGCTCCAGATCCTCCTCTCCATCTCTCCGCAGGCCCTCATCACTGGGTGGGGGGCCTCCATTGTCTGCTGCGGGTCCTCCTGTCCAGCTCGTCCCCTCTGCTCCTCTGCAGGACGCTCTCCTATAGGACAGAATCCTTCACCTGCCAGCATCTTCAACTTCAGAATGTGCCCAAACTCCTTCCCATTGACTTTCACATCACAGCCTTTTGTGATCTGGCCCTTAAACATTTACTGTTTAACTCTGTGACCTTAAATCCAATGACAAAAGCTAGGTTACTTAACCCGCCTGTTCTATGCCTGTACTCAGGCCTTTCCTGACTCCTCTTCCTCGTCGCTATCTTTTTCTCCTCTACTCCCCTCCTCCTCTGCCCCCTCCTCCTCCTCGTCTGTCTCCTCTTGCTATTCTTCCTTCTCCTGCTCCAAATACTGCCATTCTTTACAACCCAACTGATGTTCTACATCCTGCTTGGGGTGTCTTCACAGAGTGATCTCTACTAGGACCTACTAGCAAATATGCTAGTAACATTAGCCTTCCTTTCATGTCTTCTGAGCTAATTGCCATAGGTATCTTTTTTGCCCAAATGAACATACCTATTGTATGTTTGTTTGTTATTTCATGAATTTCTATTCTTTGGGTTTGCAGGTTCTTTGAAAATACTAATAAAATTGATAAACTTCTGCTAAGGATGATCAAGTTAAAAAGAAGATATAACCTATAGCAGGAATGAAAAAAGAGGCCCTCAGATGTTACATGATAATAAAATGGCATGGACAATAAATTTGAAAATGTAACTGATGTAAACAAATTTCTAAAAATACAACTTTTCAAATTGATGCAGGAAAAAGTGGAAAACCTAAGTGATCCTATAATTCTCCAATAGACGGAACCAGTAATTTTTCATAGTCAGATACCTTTCTCTTTGACCGTGCTGGGAGCTCCCTGACGGCACCAGAATCTGTCTCAATATTGCCTGAATGGTGCTGGCTGTCAGACCCTTTTCAGTACTGGTGAGGGCTGGGAGGAGGCCAGCTGCTCACAGACAACTCTGTCGCCCCAGTGATTTCCTCTGGCCATACCAGCCCAACCCAAAGCCTCTGTGCATTTTGCAGAATTTGCACAGATGGCCGAGGCCTTCAGCCTTCTGCCTCCCTCTCCCCCTCCAGGAACCAGGGTGGTGGTTCTGGATCCTGATGCTTGGACTCTCTAATGGACTGTATGTACGGGCACTGCTCTTTGCTGCTCGCAAATGTAGTTGAGGGACCGAAGGAGAACAGCTGATCTGGCTCAGTTTTCATCCTGGGGCATTACAGAGGTGGCATGGGAGGAGACGCTCATTGCAGGGGAGAGGATAAAAGGGAAAAGGAACGGACAGATGTCCTGCTCTACAGCCCGTGGGGCTCTCTAGCCAGAGAACATGTGCTGGGGACACCTTGCCCTGGGAAGACAGTCCTGGGGGGTCTGTGCCCCCACAGTGACTGTCTTGCTTGGAAAGGCCCTGGCTGTCTCTGTTCCGAGAATCAACCCTTTGAGTCTATGCCCCGGGGACAAGTGAGCTCTATCTTCTCATCCATTTTGTTTTATTGACTGATTACCCTAGTTTTATAGTTGGTAGATTATATTCTTTCAGTATTCACTTTGCTCTTTTGTTTCTTGTGTTTTAATTGTTCTTAGCTGATGTACGATTTAATGACTTTTTTAATCTCACATTTACTTTTATCCATGGCTTATAGTTTATCTGGTTCTCTCATCATGTTCAGCTTTTATTTTGAGCTTTATTTGTATGTCGTTCCTTTTGATTTTAGCCTTGTCACTTGCCTTTGATGCTGTTTTTAAATGACGTTTGTTTTGACTTGTCTCATGTTGACGGCATACTATTACTGTATTGTCCTTTGTGCTCCTTAATTATGAAACGGCAAGATGGAGGTGGAGTGGTGAAGGAAGCAGTTGTGAGGATTGCCCAGTGTTGTAGAAAAGACATATTGAGTGGCCAGAAATAGGAAGCCACTCGGGCTAACTCCATACACTGGAGGCTTATTGGAAGGATAGAGGCAAAGAGCAAAGAAATGAAGTGTAATAAGGATATTCATGCCTCGTTAGAAATGGGAGAGTATCATCAGCAACTACCTTCTCCGTGTGCCTCTTACTCTCAGGTCCCTTGTTTCTTCCTTTCTGCTTTTCCGTTTCATGCACCCTCTGCGAGCCGTTGAAGTTGGCTTGCCCAAGGCCCAGCCTACCACCAAGCTCCAGTGGGCAGGTCCGTAGTCCAGGACCCGCGACCATCTAACTGACCCTGTCACTGCTGACCGGTTCCAAATGCCAGGGAGAGGGGATCGCACTCTCTCCCTGGCAGCTCAGGTTGGCTCAGTTTTCAACTTCCAACCCCCATCCCACCTCCAACAGCTTCGCCGTCAGGATGGCAACAAGTAGTACTAACAGCTGCACTTCTGGGCTGTGGCCGCACGCTTCCTAACCAAGGGCAGTGATGGACGGGAGGAAGGGAGGCTGGATCCCAAGTGATCCTGCAGCGGCTGCATGACCTTCCCCAAAGATGCCCCTCCCTTCCCCATCATCCCTCTCTCTTATTTATTCAGTTAAGTAGAAACTGGCCAGAATACCAATTCCCCTTCCCCTGGGGTTAACCCTCCATGGATTTTGCTTTTCAATGCTGGAACAAAGTTTTTTGTCCCATCACATTCTATACAGTCCCTGTGAGGAGCTGTGCTGTAGATCCAGTGTCTTGTCTGACTAGACAATCCCAGGACCGTGTGGCAAGATCAGCCAACTGGAGAGCAATGTCTCCGTTTCATTGAAATAACCACGATGCTATTTGCAGCGTCCCCATAAGACTCCTTGGCAGGAGCCATAATGAAAGGCGCGGAAGCTCAGTGTGGGGTCATTCCTCTGTCCACATGTCTTGATGAGGTCTTAAAGCTGACATGGCTCACCTTCCACCAATTGGACTCTTGCTCTGAGTGCTCCCTCCTTCCTTCCTCCTGGTAGCAGATCCATAAAAGAATTACTTTGGATGGCATGTAGTAGATGCTCAGTAAATAGTTGATGAATGAACTGCAAAGCCATCTGACCCTAACGGAGGAATGGAAGTAATATCTGCACATATCTATTATGTTCCAGGCGTTTACACACTTGGGCTGCACAAAGCCAGTGCCTACAACCTTCCAGACTAAATGGAATTTCCCCAAAGACTCAGAGTTCTCTGTTGACACTAGGAAAGATGGATCTTGAAATGCAGTAACCTTAATCTGTGTATCTGTCATTGAACCTATACTGTTTGTCAGAGACCTGAGACCTAGACTGACACCAGGACTCTATGGCCATTTGAAAGTGACTCTGGAGAAAGCAGCAAGTGGGGGGAGGGCATTAGGACCCATCAGGGAGGCCTTCTGTAGAGTGGGGGAAGGAGCATGAACATGAATGAGATGGTGACTGTAGCCTAAGGGTCACTTGCAGGTTATGTGGCCTTGGGTGAGGCTCATAACCTCTCTGAGCTCTTGTTTATTTTTCTCTGAAGTTTGGTAAAAATAACTAGCCATCGCGAGTGTAGCCAGGATTAAGTGTGCCCATATGTGTGAAACGCCACATCTAGTGCTTGATTATAGACGGCTGTGCCCTTCCCTGGACCGTCCAATCAGTGCGACTTAAATCATAGTCTGAGCCTGGCTGCCGCCTGCTGAACTGCGCGTGAGGCCTGAAGTCTGCAGCGGCCATTGTTGACTGTCAGCATTAGATTAGCAGCCGGGCTTCCCCTGCGATAGCACATGCTGCCCCATTCCCACCTGCTGGCTGGAGGGAGGGGTGCTGATTGAAAATCCCCAAAGGGCCCCCACATTCTGGAGGGAGAGGCAGAGATGAGTCCCTCTCCCCTTTCGTTGCTGCTGGGTGTCTACCAGCAGGAGCTGAAACCATCTCATTTAGCAGACAGGAGCCTGCTGCTTTCTTTCCTTTAAAAAAAAAATTGTGGGTTTTTTGTGTGTGTTTTTTTTCATTTATTTCAGAGAGGAAGGGAGAGGGAGAGAGAGATAGGAGCATCAATGATGAGAGAGAATTATTGAACGGCTGCCTCCTGTATACCCCACACTGGGGATCAAGCCCACAACCTGGGCATGTGCCCTGATAGGGAATCGAACCATGACCTCCTGGTTCATAGGCCAACACTCAACCACTGAGCCACACCAGCCGGGCAGCCTGCTGCTTTCTTGCTGCCAGCCTCAGTTATCAGCCTGGCCCCAAACAAGCAGATGATCTCTGAATCCTATTGAAAGGGATGTGCTCCCAGGGGACTGATCCCCGGGAGGTCAGGTCACTATGGAGGTTACTAAGAGGGGGAAGGAGGAGACCGTGTCTCTTCAGAGTAGCTCATTGGCTGAGACGTGCTGAGGGTCACAGAACAGTCACTGAGCAGGAGTCCACCCCACAAATGGGGAGGCTGGATCCCTTTCCAGGGAGGCTGGCAGTAGAGTGTGTAGCGCTGGTGATGACATCTCCTGCTGGAGAGCGAATGGGAGGCTGCACTTTAAAGTAAAATAGCAAAGCATAGTGAGAGCTTTAAAATAGCCATCCCCTTGGACTCAGTATTTCCACTTCCAGGAATTAATCACCATTTTCATGATATTTTAAAAAATATACAAACCTGTTTATCTCAGTGCTATTTGTGTTGGAAAAAGGTTAAAAATGTTTGCCACATTCACAGAATGGAACATTATGCAGCCATTGGAAGCAATTCTTGGAGGAAGTCTTTAATAAGCTAGGAAAATGCTCTCCTAATAGGAAACATCAGGACACGGAGTTGTATGTAAAGCCTCATCTCTGCTGTTTAACAGAAGTTCACTGCAAGAAGATTGAACATAAATATGCCTAAAAGTTACGGTTGGTTGTTCCCCAGAAATAGGGCTACCATTCTTTTTTACCTTTTTATATTTCTAACTTTTATCTACAGAGCATAAAGATAAAAATGGAAAATGAGACACTAAAGCCGAGAGATACAGGTCTGAGTGATACCAGAGAAATGGACTGTAGTAGTGGAATTTCAGGCACCAGCAGGGACGTTCTGTCGGAAGAAGAGCTGCCTTGTGCATATGGAATGACCCCCACTCTCCCCGGCGGGCAGTGGTCTATGTAACTGACCATTGAGCCCACTCTGACTATGCTGGGCTCTGGGAACAGCCAGAAATGTGTGTGCGGGGCCTGTGGGAGTGTGTGCGTGCCACAGAGCCAGGTGACCCCATGGGAATCAGACCCTGTTCTAGGGCCCTGGTGGGGAGCAGGGCCCTGCTGTGGCCTGGCCCTGTTTCCTGGAAAAATAAATAAATAAATAATAATAATAATAATAATAATAATAATAATGCATCCACATGTGCTCCGAGACTCGTCCAGCCAGGTGTAAATTGGAATGCTTATCAGACTGGCTCCCTCAAAGGACAACACATAACAGTGAAATAATAGCAGGTTTCGTTATGGTCCCTTTTGTTAAAATCCTTGAGAATTCCTTTCTTTAAAATTCTGAAATTCCTCCAAGTTTTGGAATTGTTGACAAGAATTATTTTTGTTTCCTCAAGAAAATCTGTTCAGAGGCATAAAGCCTAGTTAAGCACCTTCAACGAACTCTGGAGGGCCTCTCCTCGTGACGCCAGTTGCTCACCCCACTAAGAAAAGCCCCACCCCCATCTGTGACCCACGGGCCGGGCCTCCGTGGCTGACCCTGATGCATCATTCTCCATTTATTTCAACAAGCCAACCTGAGCTCCGCTGTGTGCTGGAACCCTCTCTGAGCAGGACACAGATAAGAGACCCTCTCTGGCTGGCCTGGGTGTTCCTCCCAGGATCTCCCCCCCTCTCTCCATTCCCAGGGCTCCGCACAGGACCCAGGTGGAGTCAAAGGGCAGTGCTGCCCCTCAGAAGGCAGGTGTGTCTGCCTCCGGTTTGGTGTCTGTTAGTGCCCTAGGGCTGCCATAACCAAGTGCCACAAACTAAGTTGCCTACAACAACACAAATGTATTGTCTCATGGTTCTGAGAGCTAGAAGTCCCAAGTCAGGTGTCAGCAGGGCGTGCCCCCTCTGATGCACCGGGGAGGACCCCTCTGTCTTTCCCAGCTCTGGCGTTTGCTGGCAATCCCTGGCATTGCTTGGCTTGTGGATGCCTCACTCCAGTCACATGGTCACCTTTTCCCTGTGTCTTCACATCATCTTCCCTCTGTGCATGTCTGCCCCTGTGTCCACATTTCCCCCTTTTTTTCTTTTTTTAAAACATATTTTATTGATTTTTACAGAGAGGAAGGGAGAGGGATAGAGAGTTAGAAACATCGATGAGAGAGAAACATCGATCAGCTGCCTCCTGCACACCCCCTACTGGGGATGTGCCCGCAACCAAGGTACATGCCCTTGACCAGAATCGAACCTGGGACCCTTCAGTCCGCAGGCTGACACTCTATCCACTGAGCCAAACCGGTTAGGGCCCCCTATAGAGACACCATTATACTGGATTAGAGCTCAACTCATCTCTGCCTGGCTCCTCTGTAAAGACCCTCCCTCGAAATAAGGGAAATAAGGTCACGTTCTGAAGTTGGGACTTTGACATGTCATTTTGAAGGGACACAGTGCAACCACAGCAGGTTCTTGGGCTGACTCAGCCGCCACTGAGTGTGGGGCCTTGGATACCTTCCAGCCCCTCTGCACCTCAGCCACACCTGCTCTGTAAAAGGAGAGTAAAAGGGTGTCTACCTCGAAGGCCATTGTGAGGTCGAATTGAAGTAACATGTGTGAGGCACACGGCACCGCGCCTGCCTCCTCCTAGGTGTGACATCTGGTCGTTGTTATCAAGCTAGTTATCAACCATTACTGACTCCATGGTTACTGCATTCAGGGGAGAGCCTTGGCCGGGCCGGCCAGGCTGACACTGTGGCTCTGGCTTCCCACCGAGGGTCCGAGGGTGGCAGGCCAGCAGGGGCCTTCCAGGTGGACCAGCTACGTCCCCAGCAAGAGCACATTGCCAGGCACCATGCTGGTGACATATCAGAGTTTGCTGAGTTGAAGAGTTGTACCTCGCCATTTTAAAACAGGCTCACACAGGCCGCCTCTGCCATGAGGTCTTCAGAGAATGCATTTGGGGTCGGATTAGAAAGCCTTACGTTGGGAAAACATGATGTGTTCCTACCTATCTCTCTGACTCTCTTCATGCCACTGAGAGCATGTCACTGCGCTCAGACTCCCTTTCTGTTCCATAAAGAGAGGTTTGCATCCTCCCACGCAGGGCCTTTGCATTGCTGTTTCTTTTACCCAAAATGCAGCTAGCCTCCACCCTCCTTCCCAGTTCCCCAAAGGGTCTAACTCGTTTTCATCCCTTACTCACGGTCCCTTCTCCCAGCTATTGCCCTGTTCATTCCCTTCCTAACATTTAACCCAATTTGTAACCACATCTTCAGACTTGCACTTATTCGGTTGCTGTCTGCCTCTCTCATTAGAACAGGTCCCAGACTGCAGGGTCCCTGGTTGGTTTTACTCACCATGGGCCAGCCCCCACCTGGCTCAGATCCTGTGCACGCCAGGTGCGCGGGCCTGCTTTGTGGGTATCCGATGGATGGAAGCAGTCACTATTTCCCCATACAGCGTGTGGCTCTAGAAAGCTGAAGAAGGCTGATCATCCAGAGAACATGAATAATTCAGAGCCTCTACTTTCAAGTGAGTAACATTTAATCAATGTGATTTGTCAAGGAAGTCAGCTCATTTTCCTGGAAGTTGACAAGCTCCCTGCAGCCAGCACCATATCTGTTTGTGCCCGTGGCCTGCGCTCTACCTTATGCCTTTTGGGGCTCCGGTTAATGGGGTAACCCTGCTAACACCAGCCTTCTGTGAAGGAGTGATACAACCAAAGAGGAAACACCAGCGGCTGCTATTCTTTGCATAAACTCTAAGCCTTCAAGCGTGTGCTCTGGGGGAGTGGTGAGAGGATTCTAGTCCCTCAGGAGGAGAAGGGAAGGAACTCCAGCTCAAAGGTTTAGGCCAGTGCTCGGCAAACCGCAGCTCGAGAGCCACATGCGGCTCTTTGGCCCCTTGAGTGTGGCTCTTCCACAAAATACCACGGCCTGGGCGAGTCTATTTTGAAGAAGTGGCGTTAAAAGAAGTTGAAGTTTAAAAAATTCGGCTCTCAAAAGAAATTTCAGTCGTTGTCCTGTTGATATTTGGCTCTGTTGACTAATGAGTTTGCCGACCACTGGTTTAGGGGATTATCCCCTAAATGACAATCAGGTGACCAGGAAATGGATTCAACAGCTCAGAGCTGTCACCACAGCCAAACCTCCAGGCCTCAGTGAGCTCGGTGCACTTGGAACGCTGTGAGGCTCAGGGCAAGCTAGAGAGATTGGGCTTCCCACCCTACCAGAGAATCACAGCCCGGAGAAAGTGAGAGCAGCCACAACGGGGTCTTCTAAACGAAATCCCACCCATCCACACGGATGGAGATGCTGGATGTGAGAGCAGACATTTTAGAGCTGCTCCACAGAACGAGTGATCAGATCACGTCCACTGTAACGCATGAGCCATTTGAAAGTTTGAAAGGAAGAAATCCATTTTGATGTCCAGGTTGGATCATCAGTAATTTACTGTCTCTGCATTGTTCCAGAGAGGACAGCAGGCAAATCAACACCGTGACATTCTGGCTGGCTCCATAGACACAAGGAAGACCACGGGAAATGCAGGTCTTCCTGTCTTCCTGATGAACTCCTACGCATCCTTCCAGCCCCACTGAGCTGTTCCTCCTCCATGAAGCCTTCCCTGCGTTGGTCCATTGCCCCCTCCCCTCTTCTGTCTGTTATACTTACCACCCTCTGCGTTAGTTAGATGGGCACATGTCTGTCTCCTCACTAGGAGGGTATCACTGTCAAACTAGAAATAACACCTAAGCATTGCCTTCCCCTTGTGGCAGACTGTTATTCTTCAAACTACAATAATAGTTAGATTCCTTTACAAGTAACTTTAAATAAAATTAAAAAAAAACACAAGCAAATCTAGTTAGAAGTACGAAGTAAAAATATCACAAGTCTTCCTCAATTATAGCCAAAATCATAAAAGTGATCCTTAAAAAACTGAAGGTTGAGAAACGTTAGAATAAAAACTGGGAACCTTTCTCTGGTCTAAAACCCCGGGTGCTATGTGCCCCCTACTCCCTACGGAAATGTCAGCATGGAGGACAGGGATGGAGTTCTCTTCCTCTGCAGGGCCTGGTACGAACAGATGCTCAGTAATTATCCCTAATATCCTAAGCATGAGCACGGCTGGCTGGGAGAATAACAAGTGACAAAAGAGATAAGTGGTTAAATTCTAAGTGTATCATGGACATTCTAGGAGCAGGATGAAAAACTTACCACTGATAAATGTGTGCAGAAACATGCAATGACTTCCCAGTCAATAAAAACAAGCAATTCCTGGGAGCTGCAGAAATGACTCCTTCTGTCGATTTCACTCTTCTGAGGCATGCAGAATTTTGGAGCTCACTGGGGATCAAATAATGATGTGACCTTCGCTGCTGGAAGCTGGGAATTAAACTTTCCTGGGTCTTCTACAAATACCCCTTACACAGAGAGGCTGGAATTCCATCTGTCTTTCCATTTCTAGGTAGCTTAAAAAGTGAACTTCAGCCCTGCCAATGGCTCAGTGGTTGAGTGTTGACCTATGAACCAGGAGGTCACGGTTCAATTCCTGGTCAGGGCACATGCCCAGGTTGCAGGTTCGATCCCCAGTGTGGAGTGTGCAGGAGACAGCCGATCAATGATTTTCTCTTCTCATTGATGTTTCTGTCTCTCTCCCTCTCCCTTCCTCTCTGAAATCAATTAATATATATATATATATATATATATATATATATACATATATATATATGTATATATAGTATATATATATAGATATATATTTATTTAATTTTTTTAAGTGAACTTCACATATGTTTTGCATGGAAAGTAAGAAGCAGCGCAAGGGTATTTACTGTACAGTGAGATGGATCACGAGGCTGTAATTCATCGTGCATTGGCCCAAGGGGGAAATGAAGCATCCTATTAACATTACTGGTCGGTGCGAATCACAATAGGCAAATCAGAGCCAGAGCAAGGCAGTGATAATACGAATATCTGTGTGCGGTGAAGGGAAATGTCAAAGCAGATTCTGGCTTTGCTGGAAATGGGTTACATTTAGGACGCCTTAGCTCCTGACGCCGAGGGCCCAGGTAATGTGCAGCTCTTTCAAATGATTTACTGTAAAGTTAGAAGCAGCCAAGCTTTCCCATTTGCATTGGCTTCCTGTTGCAATTGGGTGGGGGGGGGGGGGGGGGGGCGCGGAGTGCTGGGGGTCGGGGAATGGTCCATGAAAAGAAAATGACAATTGTCGTCAGTTTGCTGATAGACTGGCTGGCCCGAGTGTGTGTCCGTGAACTGGGAATGCCTAGGCCTTCGTGGCTCTCAGCCCGGGGAGCGCGCTCAGTTCTACCACTGCATTCCCTCTCCAGCCAGTTCCCTAGAAAAGAATGCTTTCATTTTGCCCCAGAATTAGAAAATGAAGCAGCTGAAGCTGGGAGTTACAAGTCTTAATTATCCTCCTTGGCCTTTTCTTCAGGAACCTAAAATTGATTTTCAAATTTCTCTTCCGAGTTTGATTTAACATTTTAATCTGCATGCCGTCTGTGGGGGCTTTTGCTGGCAGAATTGATGACAAGGAAATGAAGAATTAGCCAGCCACATCGGAGGTGCTTGTTATCAGCCGAGCAGTCCCAGCTGTAATGAGAGGTGCCCGGGGGCTGTCTGGTCCTCGGGGGAGAAGGCCCTTCATCTCCCTCTCACCTTGATCAGAATGAAATCTGGAGTCACGCCTGACAGGCAGCGGCCTCTGAACTTTTGTTTTAAACTACGAAGCAGTCCCCTGAGAGGCTGACTTATTAGCTCCAGGAATTGATAGAACAGTAAAAGAGTCCATATACTTCTGTACTATTGATTGGGCTGCCATTTCTCTTTCTTCTGCAGCTCAAAATATGGATTTTCCTGACACTTGCCCTAACTTGAATTAAACATTTAAAATATGTCTCTGCCCCTCTGGGGTTCCCCACCCGAACATTTGGGAACTTCAGTACAACGTATAGATTATGGCAGAACTTGTCAGGGAGTGGAAATATGCGGTCTCGTGTACCTGCAATTGCTCATCGATTTCCTCCTCGCCGCACAGGGAGGCAGATTGGCGTAGAGCGTGAGCAGCAGAGGCAGGAAAATGGGGTCAGGTCCCGGTGTGACCATGAGCAAGTCATTAAGTTGCCCTGTTCCTCAGCTGACTCATCTGTCCAATGGGGTGAATAACCCTGGCACGGGGGATTGTTGGTAGGGTGAGAGATGGTGCAGGGAGTGTGCCCAGGCATTGGCAGTGAATTTGGGGAGGACAGAGCAGTGTATTCAGCTCAGGAGCCGTGAGCCGTGGCATGAGCTTAGAGATGGCATCAGACATAAAGGGGCCCTGGGCCCTGGATGGCAGCTCACCCCACAGGATCCCAGGGCAAGCCGGGGCCTGGGGCAGGGGCTCAACAGACCTTGCAATGAGGCTGGTTGGAAGAAGTAGGGCTTGACAGCTATCGAAGAGAAACCTGGAGGTGAGGTCCTAGTGATGCCCTTGTCGGGATCTCCTTGGCACCCGATGGTGACCTTCTCTGAGCCTTTTTCCCTCCAAGGAAGTCAAAATCAGAAGAAAATGAGTTTCCGCTTCCACGGGAAGGTACTACCACAGATGTTAGCAGTCGCCATCATTTACTGTGTACTTTCTCCAGGCAGCATTATACAAGAACTTTATGCACTTTGCCTGGTTGATTTTAAACTTCACAGTAGCTCAATATACTAGTAGTAGGATTCCCACTTATGAACGAGGAGGTTAAGGTTTAGGAAAGTTAACGCATTTTGGTCATGGTCACAGAGTCAGGAGTGTCAGAGCTGCTACTGGAAGCCAAGGCATTCTGAGGCCAAAGACTCTGGCCTTAGCTATGATGCCACACGCCCTTTGAATTTGTGGAGACTCGATTGCACTGACATCCAACAAATGTTCCCTGAGCACCTTTGTTAAGGCAGGCTTTAAGAGAGGCAGTAAGGTCAGGGAGATGAGTAAGTACAGATTTTTTTCTCTGGAGGCTCTATAAGAGGAAAAAGGTGTACACAATTGCCAGTTTGGGAAGAAAAGTGCAGGGAGGCAGGGAAGCAGAGGGCAAGGGGGAGCTCCAAGGAGGCGGTGCCCATTTCAGCTTGAGAAGCCAGAACAGGCTCCTCAAAGGAGAGGGTGTTACTAGTAAACTGGGTTTTGAGGCTTGTGTAGGAGTTCTAGTAGATATAAGGGAGAGTGCTTTGTTAGTTGATCAAGAACAACTTAGGATGGCTCGCTTTCTTGGCAACAAAGGCTGCTGATGGCGGTAACAGCTGCTTCCCAACCTCTCGATTGGACAGCTTGTAAGACTTTCTGTTCCCACAGGTCCCTGTTTGCAGATAAACTGCAAAAGCCTGCTTACTAGGGTGTTTTCTTCCTCCCCCTTAATTTCAGATTTAAAAGCCTTGTGCATTAACCGCCAGTTGGCTCTGATATTCTAACCTTCAACCAGCAATTTCCACCACCGGTGTCTCTGCCTGAGGTGCCCTCACCAAGCAGGCATCGCGTTGGCCAGATAAACACGGCACGTTTTCTGAGAACGTTAATTCTACTCAAAGATGCAAGAGCAAACAACATTGGCTCCGTATTAAAAGATATTTTATAGGGTGAATTGCAAAATGAACATGGCTCTTAAGAAATTATACATTCGCTCTCTTACAAACGTCACAGTTGACATGGGCCATTTTTTGACAGAGCAAGCCCTTCTCCATCCTTAGGTGATAATGAAATGGCTAAATGGGCCTAGGATTGAGGTTGCCAGTTCTGGCCAGTATAACTCTTGCAGTCAATCTTATACTTGTTCCAAAGCTGAGCCCCCACATTCTCCCTGTAGATGGGTGCATTCCCTGGTGTGTAATCCTTTAGTGTCTGCTCTTTCATAAAGACGAGCACCACAATTGCTTCTCATGCTTCACCAGCGATGGCTGGATTCTTACCGTGGTTTAATGTCTTCCTTGAAATTAAAATAATGGGAGACTCGAACATAAGAACCCCACTCTAGGCCCTGTCAGGTCATAAAACTGCAATATTGTAAAAGCACAGCAGCAAGAAATCACTGGCGATGTGAAGGGAGCAAAATAAATATCAGCTGGGATTTTAATTAACTGCCTCTAAATAATGAAAACGAGCAAATAAGACTCACTTTTAGTAGCAAAATACCATTGTAATCTGAGTATTCCTATTGATGGATAGCAGGCGTCTTCGATCGAGATGTGTAAATCAGGCGGTGGCTCTCTGGCATCCCCTGGAAACCACAGACCTTTTAGCCTGTTTGCTTTGTCCCTGGTGGGCTGTGTCAGCATTAGTTTTGCCTCTTGGTCTGTGGGGACAGAAAATGTGAAGAAGCCTGACACATAGGTTTCGCCCCTGCCTCTAGATTCCAATAGTAATAATTACTACTGAGAAGACGGTTGTGATAACAGGTGAACTCTGACATGAGGGAGATCTGAACTTAAATGTTGCCTTGTGGTTACTCTGTGACCCTGAGCAAGTTTCTTAACCTCTCTGTGCTCCAGTTTCCTCGTCTGGAAATGGCAGAAAACTTGGAACTTGCATAAAGAGTTGCTCTAAAGCCATTGGCACGGTATCTGGCACAAAATAAAACACTCAAAAAAGGTGAGAGCCATCCTCCTGCCTTGTTCCTGATTTTAGGAACAAAGGATTTAACATTTCAATGTTGGTATGACAGCTGTATGTGTAAGAAGCTTGTTATCAGTTTGAGCAAGCTTTGTTTATTTCTGGTTTGCCAGAAGAAGTTATTATGTAAGGGTGTTGCATTTTGGCAAATTCTTTTTAACATCCATTGAAATGACCATATGGTTTTTCTCCTTTATCCTGTTAATATGGTGAATTACATTGACTGAATCATGCATTTCTGGGATAAATTCTACTTAGTCATAATCCTTTTTATATATTGTTAAGAATGTTTGTGTCTGTGTTCATGATAGGTAGAGGTCTATAATTTTCTTTACTTATAATATCTCTATCAGGTTTTGCTATTAAGGTAACATCAGTCTCGTGAAGAGCCTCCTCTATTTTTAAAAAACAATGATCTATGATTGGTATTATTTCTTCTTTGGATTTATGAAACAATCTGGTCCTGGAGTTTTCTTGGTGGGAAGATTTTTTAATAAGAATTTCAAAGTATTTAATGTATGCTATAAGCACGATAATAATCAATAGGGATTTTTTAGTCTACTTAGTTTAGATTTACTTTCCTCTTCTTTTCCTAGCTTTTTGACTGTAGATCTCTTTCCTTCTGTAATATATGCATTTGAAGCTATAAATTTCTAAGCACTGATTTATCTGCATTCCACAATTTTTGTGTTGTATTATCTTCTGCAGTTCCAATTATTTACTAATTTCCCTTTCAATTTCTTCTCATTCATGTGTTGTTTAAATGTGGATTGTTTCATTTCTGAATATCTGGGGTTTCGCTAGACCTCTTATTGTTAAGTGTTATTGATTTCCAATTTAATTCCATTGAGGTCAGAGAACATACTCTAGGATTTCAGCCTTTTAAAATGATTAGGAGTCATTTTATGACCCAACATATGGTCTTTGTTAACATGACATTGAGGTTGAAGTGATATGTATTCTGCAGTTGGATGTAGTGTTTTTTTTTTAAATATCAGTTAGGACAAAGCAGTTTATAGTGTTTTTTAGGTTACCTTTGACTTTATTGAATGTTTCTTTGTCTTGTTCTATCAATTATTAAATTCTCCTACTATGATTGTGGAATTATCCCTTTAATTCTATCCATTTCCCTTCATGTGTTTTGAGGCTTCGAAATTAGGTGCATGTTCTTTTACAATTGCTATCTCTTCCCTTTGTAATTATGAAATGTCCTTTGTTAGTAATACTCTTTGTTTTGTCGTCAATTTCATCTGATATTAATTTAGCTGCTCCAGCCGCCTTGGACTTACAATCTATGTCAGATACCTTTCTACTTATTCCTTTGGATATATCTGTGCTTTTATAGGAGGAGTGCATCTCTTGTAGACAGCACACATATACAGTCATTCTCCAAATAACGATGCTTTGGTTAACAGCGGACCGTGTATGCAAAGGTGGTCCCATAAGATTATAATGGAGCTGAAAAATTCCTATTGTCTAGTGATGTCATAGCCATTGTAATTCGTAGGGCAGCACATTACTCACATGTTTGTGGTGATGCTGGTATAAACAAACCTACTGGGCTGCCAGTAGTATAAAAGTATAGCACATACCACAATATATACAGCACATCATCATGTTTAGATATGTTTAGATGAACAAATACCATTGTTACAATTGCTTATAGTATTCAGTACAGCAACATGCTGTACAAGTTTGTAGCCTAGAAGCAATAGGTGTATATGTAATCCAGGTGTGTCACGGGCTATGCCAGCTAGGTTGTGTAAGTATAGTCTATGATGTTCGTGTAACGATGAAATCACCTAATAAAGCATTTCTCAGAACATATCCCTGTCGTTAAGGGACGCATGACTGTGTAGTTGGGTCTTGCGTTTTTATCCATTCTGGTAATACCTGCATTTTTATTGGAATGTTTAATGTATTTATTGATATGGTTGAATTTAGATCTACCATTTTATTGTTTTCTGTTTAACCTCTGATGACTGTTTCTCTGTTGCTCTTTTCCTGCTTTCTTTGGGATTATTTGAATATTCTTCGGAATTTCATTTTCTCTATAGAGTTGTTAGCTACATCTTTTTGTTTTAATGGTTACTTGCTCTCTACATATATCTGCAAATGTTCAGTCTTCCTAGAATTGCTATTTTACTACTTTATATAAACTGCAGAAACCCTGCAACCATATAGATCCATTTACCACTCCCGCCATTTTTTTTGCTATAGTGATCATGGGTATTGTAGCTGAACATATTATAAGCCTCACAGACAATGTTATAGTTTTATTTTAAACAGACATATGTAGTTTTAATAATTAAGAGGGAAAAATTATCTCTTAGTCTTACCCAGATATTTAGAATTTCTGATGATCTTCCTTCATCCTTGGAGTCCCATGTTTTCCCCAGCATCATTTCTCTTTCACCAGAAAAAAAAAAAATTCCTTTAGGATGTCTTATAGAGATGAACAAAAATGTCTTCACTTCACCTTCTGTCTCAGAGGCTATTTTTTCTTGTTATAGAATTATGGGCTGGTAGTTTTTCCTTTGTTCTTTTAGTCCTTTAAAGATGTTCCACTGCCTTCTAGCTTCTGTGGTTTGTGTTCAGTTCACAGTCATCCAACTTACCGTTCCCCTGTATGTAATTGGCGGCTTTCTCTTTAACTTTGGCTTTGATGTGCATAGGTGTGGTTTCCCTTACATGCATTCCTCTTTACTGGCTTCTTGAATATATAAATACTAGCGGCCCAGTGCACGAATTCGTGCACCTTGAAAGGAACTGTGGGCCATGAGGCTGCGGTGGGCACAGGGGTGGGTCTCGGCCCATCCTCTGCACCCCCGCCCGACCCCTCCCACCATGGCTCCAGGTCCCGTGTCTGCTGGCAGCCCCACTCTCGCCACCACTGCTCCCACGCACTGATGGCGCCGGCCCCGCTCACACCCACTGACAGCATGGAGCTATTGGGGCTGATGCCAGCAGCGGGTGTGAGCAGGGCCGGCACCATCAGCAGCGGGGAGCCGGGCTGGCACTGGCAGTGGGTACGAGTGGTGGCTCCAGCACCAACAGCGGGTGTGAGAGGCAGCTGCTGGCCCCAATCGCCTCTTAGGAGCAGGGGGAGGTGGAGAAGCCCTGAGGGGCAATTGGCGCTGGCAGCAGGTGTGAGCAGGGCCAGCGCAGGCAGCAGGTGTGAGCATCGGGCGGGACCACAGCGCGCGGGAGCAAAGAATTTTCGGTAACCACCAGAGGCTCGCTCCAATGACAGCGACTGGTACTCCACTTTGGTCTGGTGCCCCCTCTCACCTGCTCCATCTTCCCACTGTGGCCGACACCTGCCATGTTCTGTGCACGCCCCCTGGTGGTCAGCGCACGTCATAGTGACCATTTGTTTGGTCGTTCGGTCTATTTGCATATTAGCCTTTAGGATATGTCCAAAATTAGGATTTTACCAAAATTAGGTAAGTTTTCAGCCATTATTTTTTTAAACACAATTGCCTTGTTCTCCCTCTCCTTTTTTTCTGGGACTCCAATTACCTGTTACATAAAACTTTTTGATATCAACCCATGGCTCCTGAGTTTATATTTTTCTTCAATATTTTTTCTCTTTCTACTTCAGATTTCTCACAGTCACCAAAACTCTGTTTATTTTCTTTTGCTCTTTGTTCTTTTTTCTTCACATTGGATAATTTTATAATGATCTATTCTTCTGTCATCTCCTCCAGTGGGCATTTTATTTCAAATAAATATTATCTCTTAAAGTTACAGAATTCATATACTTGATTCTTTTTCTCTGTTATATTTTTATGATGAGGTTTATATCTTTTCATTCATTACAAGCATATGTTCTTTTATGACCCTGAGCTTACTAATTTAGTGTATGTGTTTGAGACTACAAGTATCTGAGTTATTTTGGGGTTGGCCTTGTTGTCTTTACCCTGAAGTAAGAGCCACATTTCTCTGTCTCTTCATATGTAAAATAAGTTTGGATTACATTCTGGACATTTTGAATGTTATGTTGAGAGGACTTTGCATTGTCATATTCCTTCAAAAATTATTGACATTTGGTTTAATAGGCAATTAACTTAGTTCAACTCACTGTAAACTCTTACCTACTGTGGGCAGCAGTTCAGGTCTCAGCGCAGATGCTTCCAGTCTGCCCCCCACATGCTTAATTCTGGAGCCTGTTAGAGACTTGGGTGGAATTTAAATAGAACTGGGCCTTCCCTGGCTCACTCCTCTCCCAGATTTCTGCCCCATAGGCCGGCAGTCCAATTTACCTGGCCAGAAAGACAACAGTTTAAACACCACCCCTCTCCCCTCCACCAGGGGCTACAGCTGCCCTGGGGCAAAGGATCAAAACAGAAAACTTGTGAATGCACTTAGTAACACTGAACTGTACAATTAAAAATAGTTAAGATGATAACATTTATGTTTTGTGTATTTTACATTTTTTTAATGATTAAAAACCAGAAAACTCACTCATTGCTAGTAGCTTTCTCCAATTTTTCATTCCCTTCCTTGGTTGTATTTATTTTTTGGGGGGTGGAGGTTGGGGGAATAAGGGGGTATTTGTCAGGGTTATAGGTGTTATTGTGAGAGATTCAGTGTGTCAGGAACTTACTCATCCATATCAGAACCACAGTTCCTTAGATACCTTTACGTCTACATTTTACAACCCACATTTTCTTTCCTCCCATTTGTGGAGAAACAAGCACAGAGCATTACATTTTGTGAGAGTTTGAATTATTCTAATTAGAAAAAGAGCAATAAGAGTATTGACATAATGACTTGCTCTGCGATATATAATTATTATTTTATAAAATTATTACTTTACTATTAATATAATACTAATGTAATGTTATTAAATTTATTTTCTAAAAATAAAGTTTTCTTTATAAAGAATTACACATTTTTAATTCCAATGACTGAGTGGATTACAAGCTAGAATCCTATTGCCAGAAGACTTCTGTATTGGCTGATAATTAATAAAAACCATTTGTCAGTGCATACATCTGAATTTCTACAATTGACCAATGTGCTATTATTTAAATATTCAATGTCATTAAAATTTCAAGATTTTTTTTCTTTATAACAAGTTCTCATTAAGAGGCAATGCTAATTCAAGGCCTGACAATCAGGGCTTTGGGAACTTGAGCTAAATTTGGCTTAATCGTCTGAAAAAGGCCAGATGGGCTGATATTTTAAGAGGAAACATTCTCCTAAATATTAGGAGTAATGCTGAGAAATAAAAATCAGCATAAAAGCAGGACAATTCTACAGTTATTGTAGAATGCACTCCCTATACATTTATTTCCATGGAAAATTAGCCTCTAGTGATGTATACTATTAATTATGTAGAGCAGCACTGTCCAACAGAAACATAATTCAAGTCACATACACAATTATGTATTTTCTAGTAGCTACAGTAAACCAATAAGAAGAAACAGGTAAAATTGATTTTAATAGTGTATATTATATAACCCAGCATACCCAATAATTCATTTCAATGTTATCAAATAAAAGTATTAATGAGAAATTTTACACTTCATTTTTCATAAAAGTATTTTTCAAATCTGGTGTGTATTTTCCACTTACAAGACATTTCAATTTAGGCTCTAAATTTTCATCGGAAACACTTGATTTATATTTCACATAATTTATAGCTAACAAAATTGATTCACGTAACCCAAGCTTTTTAAAAAGTTTTCCAGTAACTGAATTGAGTATCTGTTCTTAATTTAAAATTATAAAATTAAATAAAATTTAAAAGTCCACTTCCTTGGCCACACGCTAAGCCACATTTCCAGTGTTCAAGAGCCACACTTTGGCTAGTGGCTTCCACATTGAGAAGTGCAAGAGTACAGCATGTAGCACGTCATCCTTTGAAGGGAAATTTATCCCGTGCCTATCCGAGTTCCTGGGCACCTTCGATGAGAAAACCCGGAAGGAAGTAGAGGAAAATAAATATATAAACTGGGGGTTGTGGATGGGGACAAACAAAGCCTTCAGGTTTGCTTGGGTTGGAACCTCCGACTGGTTCAATCTCGAGGTCACACGTGAGACCCCTGTTTGGACACTGAGGAGAGGGGGACAAGATTCCAAAGTTTTTATCTGTGAGCATGATTTGTACCAGATTTATTTGACTATTGGGTCTTCCTCTGGTAAGTTGAAGAGGCTGTAATAGCCCCTGTATTTCAAGAACTCATTAACACTCGTTAACCTCAAACACCTTTAATTATTTGGTCCTATGTATACCGTCTGTGTGTGAAACCCAGTGTAAGTTCCTGGAGAGTAAGGACAGAGTCTCAGGCTTCTGGGACCCTTAGCATCTACAAAGATACCCTCCCTGCAGGTCATAGACATATGTGCGCACGCACACACATATTCTTGATGAGGACAATGGAACAGCAGTAAAGGGCCATGTATTTGGATGGGATTTTTTCACTCTCGGAGGCACTTCCACGTGCATTATTTTCCCTAAAGGACAAGGAAGAGTTAGTAGAGACAGATTTCAGGTAATGATTGTGGGGTGGATCTGACTGAACTCCACCCAACAGCTATAGGCAGACGAGATGCCTTGTTTTTAAATAAGATGCTCCATACTGATTTGACAGGCCCCTGCTTTTGCTTGGCAGTGGGAAAGATATTTCGTCCCATCTGGTAACTGCATCCGGGCTAATAATTTTTGAGACACAGGTTTTAAAAATCTCTTCAAAAATATTAGAAATTCCGCCATTATAAACGCAGTCACTGTTCTATTCAATGTGGCTTCCTATCTGGCCAGCATTGTGGACACCTCATGATCAGCTGGTGAGGTCAGTAGGAGGCCTGAGTTGCTAACCCTGGCCAGGGTACCATGGTGGAACCAGGAATGTACCGGTCTGATCTGGTCTGCCATCACTTTCTGCTGGCATTCTCATATAGCTGTGGTGAGAATTAAGTTATATCGTTTTACCCAAGTCACTCAGCCCAGTTTATGCCATAGTAAATTCTGTTTTTTAAAAAAGTACTATTCTGATTATGTTACCATAGCAGGGAGATGGCTTCATTCCCACTTCACAGATGGGGACATGGAGGTATGGAAACAGGAACATTTTGAAGTGACAGAGATGACAAGTGAGGAGTCAGGGTTTGAATTTAGGTTGACTGACTCTCGGGCACTGACCTGCACTACCCTTCTACTGGGGATAGAAGCACTGAAACTCCTTTGTCAAGAGAAAGACGTGAGAGTGTTCGTAGGTGGTGTAAGACTGGCCTGTCTGGGGCAGGGTCTTGTCTCAGACAGAGTTATTTAGGCTGAAACTTCTTCCTTCTTGCACCTACCGCCTTCCTCGTGTGGCTACATGACAGGAAACAACTGATTCTGCGAGTATTTAGGGGTGAGATTGATCTGTCACCCTTTGTGTTCTCACAACACCCAGCACAGACACCTACTGCAGCCTTTGCAGTACTTTATTGCACTTAACTCCTTGTTCATCTGCCTCCTTCTCCTGTCTGTGAAGACAGACCTGGTCTCTGATTCGTCCCAATCTCCACCCCCTGGCCAGGCAAGTCAGCACAAACAGAGATGCAGGTGGTTTTTAACTGTAGGTTTAAGTGTCTGGTCCATCATAAATGCGTGGTAAATGTGAGCTGCAGTTGATTATATATATATGTTTATTATTCACTCATTTTTTCCCACCGTATTATTTATGCCCACGGAAGGTCTGCTGAGTGAATGATAAATACAGCACATTTTTGTACCTTCAGCTGCAGACTGTTGGGCACCCTCAACACCAAATGACCGCCCAGCATGTCTTCAAGCTCTGCCTGACCCAGAGACTAGAGACCTCTTTAAGTCTCTGACCATATATACTAGTTGTTACATCATTCATTCATTTAACCAATATTGCCAAAGAATAAAAAATGCATGGTCTTCATTGGTTTTTAGCAACATAATAATTGTGCTATGTTCATCTTCCCAAGGGAGGAGAATTTTGATTTCAGCATAAAGCTTGAGGAAAATGACTTCTTAAATAAAAGAGTTATTTTTACTTTGCTCAATACTAAGTAGACAGAAAGCCATTAGGGTGACACCCTCCCCCTCTTTGGTTTCTAATAGAAACAAGCGAAGTTGCCAGTATGCATCTAGCTACTTCAGGCTTGAGGGCGGACTTATTATAATAATAAAAAGCAGACAGGCCTTTGTACTTCCCGGAGCTCTTCCTCATTTAGTGTGTCATTGCAGCCTCATGGCACTTTGTGATCAGGCGCGATATATTCTTAGTTGTAATGAATCACAGAAGGTCACCCAGTCCAGAAAGGAGGAGCTGGGACCGAGGTTAAGGTCATCTGCTTGCCGAACTGAGGCTTGTCCGAGATCTCCCTGCCACCGAGACACACAAGGGAATGGCCAAAGTGACAGTCCATTGGGTCTTTTCCCTTCACTTTCTACTCTGGGAAATTTTAAGTTTTTACCTGAAGTGAGAGGGCTTACCTTCCATTTTTCTTTTTTAAGTATAGATTTTTTACTTCTTTTTAAAAATATATGTTTTTTTATTGATTTGAGAGAGAGAGCAAGGGAGAGAGAAAGAGAGAAACATCAATGAGAAAAAGAAGCATCCATTGGCTGCCTCCATAGTGACTGCAGATGACTCGGTGTGGAGGTACAGAGTACACGTTAAAAAACTCATCTGCCCAGACCTGTGCAGTGTAGTCAGTGTCCACTGCTTGCCAATGTGTGAACTGAGGAGCACAGAGTGTGTGGCTGAAAGCAGATGGTGTCATCCTCCCTCTGGAGGGACCTCACCCGTCTGGAGAAGCCTTGACAAGATCTATCACTGTCCTCCAACCTGGGGTCATGAACCTGGCCTGGCGTTTCCTCCTGGAGACTAGCTGCATGCTTGAGGTGCAGTGTTTCTCAGGGGGGACGCTAGCCATTTTAGGTGAGATGGTTCTTGGTGATATGACTGACCTGCCCAGGGCAGGATATCTAGTATCCTCCACTCTTGCCCAATCAAGGCCATTAGCAACTTCTAGTCACTGTGAGAAGCAAAACCAAATAAACAAACAGCGCCCACCAACCCCCTCCCCCCAGTAAACCCTCCCCATGAGGCAGTAGTGGTCCTGGATGAGATTTGGCAAATGCACAGGATGCAGTCGTTGGCCAGTGATGTTCAGGAATATAAATATATGTAAGCTGCGGCTGGTAGGTGCAAGATACTTCAAGGAGCCAGATGGTTTTTTAATGACACCTTTAACAAACATGCAAAACATTTCTGATGACAAAAATGATCGCATCAGTTCTCACATACAAACAGAGAGTTTGCCAGAAGTGTGTGACTTACTTTTCTTCAATATAAAGACCGTGATAAGAGCTAACACCTATAGTAATTACTTCGTACCATGCACTGTTAGCGCTTTGCTTATATTAGTTCACTTAATGCTCCCAACAATCACCAATCCTATGAGGTAACTATTAGCAATATATCCCCATCTTACAGATGAGGAAACGGGCACAGAGAGGTACGTGGCTTGCCCCAGGTCACACAGGTAGTTAACCACAGGGTAGGATGTGAGCCCGGCCTATTTGGCTCCAGAGCCAGATTTTAACCATTTGTGATTGGATAAAGAGCACTCTGTGGATATCAAGGTCTGCTTCCTCTCATACAAATATCACAGCCGTGAGATACATAGCAAATGGGGTTGCTCTGAGGTTGGAGTTCTCTGAGGGGCGATGGGTCCATTACAAGCATCAGGACCAGCACAGGGAATCATCTGTGTGGAAACTACGGTTGGGAAATTAGAAGCCTTTTGGTCTCATGGCATCTTCATATTCTTAACCATTATTAATGGCCCTCAAGAGCTTTTGTCCATATGGGTTATATCTGTCAATATGTACTGTATTAGAAATCAAAACACAAACTTTCCAATGCTTATTTCTTAATTTACATAATAGCAATAATAAACTCAAGTTACATATATAACATAATTTGACCCCCCCAAAAAAATACATTTTCCAAAATAAAATGAGTGTGAGCAGTGGCAGTGCATACATGTTTGCAATCGCTTCCATGTCCGCCTCAATAGAAGACAGCTAGGTCCTCACCTCTACTTCCGCCTTCAATCTATTATGATGTGTTGTTTAGGTTAAAGCAGGTGAAGAAAAAAATATGGACATACCCAGGTATGTAGTTGGAAAAGGAAGGAGTATTTAACAATCTCTTCAGGTAATTGTAGATATTCTTCTCTGATACTATACCAAAGCTCCATAAGTAAAAGTTTCTTAAAGGTTAGTCACAATAAATAACCTAAAATCACATGAGTTAACTTACTATATGCTGTTACACTACAATTCTTGAGTCAATTTCACACTTTGAATGAGTCCTTTACCCATGGGTGACTGCATAACATTATGCATTTGGTCATTTGGAAGCTATTGATTGATTCATTGTTAAGTACACATTTCAAAAGCTGACATAATTCATTATGTGATCTCAAACAATCACATTCATTAATATCATTATCCATCTCATCAGAAAAGAATTGGTGTATTGATGTATTGTCAAGTTCACTGTAGCAGACACAAGTTTTCCAAAACTGAAAGCTTGGATTTTATTTTTGGCAACAAATGCTACTAGTTCTTTTCTGTTAAGTGACAGGCTTACTTAGGAAAAAAAAAAAAATGCCCACCACACACTCAAGTTTGAATAAACGTAATTTGCCTGTCAGTCATTCTTTGAAGTAAAATTGGCATTTCACGAAGAAAGGTCTAGTTCAGCTCCCAACTCGTCTTAAATCACACAAATGCTTTTCCTGGAGACAAACCAGCATACCTTAATACAAAGGTGCTCCAGTACTTTCCATTTTGTCACACAGGGATTCAAATACAGGCACCCAAGGATTGACACTTAATACAATTAATATTTACTGCATCGTTAGAGTCATTCTCACATGAAATTGGCCTTATTTTTTATTATTATTTTTTTTTATTTCTGTGACTGTATGTGGCAAAGAATGCAGTTAGGTGCCACTAAGACACCAACACTTTCATTCACCGTTGTTTTTATACCATTACTGCGAACATCAACACAAATGGGAAAGTCAAATAATGTCTTAGTGTTAACAGGATGTAAATTGGACTTTGTGGACCCTGCAGAAAGGGTCTTGGGCAGTGGTCGGCAAACTGCGGCTCGCGAGCCACATGCGGCTCTTTTGCCCCTTGAGTGTGGCTCTTCCACAAAATACCATGGCCTAGGCGAGTCTATTTTGAAGAAGTGGCATTAGCAGAAGTTTAAGTTTAAAAAATTTGGCTCTCAAAAGAAATTTCAATCATTGTACTGTTGATATTTGGCTCTGTTGACTAATGAGTTTGCCGACCATTGGTCTTGGGGACCCCCGGGGATACACCGATGGCACTTTGAGAAACTCTGTCCTAGAACATCACAACTGCCCAGTGATAAACCCCTGAAAGAACGAAGAGGGTGCCGCATTTAGATCCAGACATCAGTCCTTCATCCGCTCCTTACTATCCGAGTGACCTCGGGTAAACCACTTAATCTCTCTGAGTCTCAGTTTCTTCATCTGAAAAATGGAATCAACGCAATCTATAGTTCTAGGCTATTCAAGGGTAGGAACAAAATGTATTCTAAAGATCAGTTTTAGTCATTCATTTATTCATCAATGAATTCATTCACTCATAAATTTCCCCAAACTCTTATGGGAGGAATGAAGAGACAACTACATCAGTGCTTGCTGCTGTGTGGAGGGGTGTGTTACCGCAGAGGAAAAGGCAGCTGGAGGCACAGAGGGGACTGGAGGGCTGGAGCCACTGGGGCTGGAGGCTGGGCCTCCCCTTCTGATCTGGACCTCACGGGGCCTCTTGGTGAAGCTGTAGCCTCCTTTGGCCACAGCCAGTGTTAGATAGCACTCAGGTCTGGCAGCTGCTGGCCTCATTTCCCCATGGCTGGTCCCAAGGACATGGCCATCTGGGTGTTGCACTCCCACACGTAGTTCCCAGCACACCTGCTCTCCCACCCCAGAAAGTGTGTTGGAAAGCAAGATTTTAAAAGTGATCTTTTAATATGGAAACCATTAAGTCTGATCTTTTCCTTTCTAAGTGCATCATCCTCCCACTGCAGTGCTTTATTAATAATAACAAATTCTAGTGACAGGCCTCCCGAAAGATCAAGACAGCCCGATGTGTCACACACTGACACTGGGAACTGCAGTTTTAGATACTCTTCCTTCTCGGGGCTCCATCCTGGGGCTTTTCGTCCACAGTGTCTGTCTGTCTGTCTCTCTCTCTCTCTCTCTCTCTCTCTCTCTCTCTCTCTCTCTCTCTCTCTCAGCTTGTAGTACTGTAAATTTGCTGTTTGATGCTATTCTGAGTAAAGAAAAATTAAAATTATAAATTACTAGTATGAATTTTTCCATTGATTTCTCTATACTGTGCAATGCCAGCTTCCCATGTAAGTATAAGAGCAGTTAAGTGCTGTGCAGAATCTCTGAACATTACAGAAATTGCGTTCTGTAGCTCACATATGCATATGTATTTAGTCCTTTACCAGATCAGTGTAAATGCCATGCAAACCAAACTCAACTGTTTTTACTTCGCTTCTTGATATGTACACACTCTCTTCTAACACTCTCTCCCTTTGGCTGACAGATAGAAAAGACAGTCCAAACGGAAAAGGAACTGTGGGGTGTCTTATCTTTCCTTCTCCTGTCTGTCATCATTGTCAGCATAAGTTGTTGGCTACTACCGAGAAGTAACAGGAGTGAGAAAGGCCAGGACAGGGCTCTTTGGTTGGTCATGTTTCTTAAAATACCCTGCCTTCTTTCTGTGGCCTAAACAATTTTGGTTCAAATAGAAGGGATGGCCTGTCTGGGCTGTCAGCTCTCCGTGTACTCCGTCCTCAGTGTCACAGGCTTGCCTTGTTATCCCTGAGTCCTGCTGAACGCCCATGCATCTGCTCCACCCGGATGCTGTGCCCAGGGGGCAACCTGAATGCTATACCTGAATAGGGCAGCAAGGACAATGAACGGGCACATCGCACCCATCTCTCTGCTCACAACATGCTCCGTCGTCCATCCAACCTCATTTACAAAACAAAAGTTCAAAGATAAAATTATTACGATTTTCTAGATGGTGACAGCAGAAATGTAAACCAAGCTCAGGACCCGCTTGAGCCCTGGCCCTGCGTGGTTCTCTGGTCACATCCCCATGAAGCCGGCCCCTCCCCATTGCCTCTACGCCTGCCACCCCGGCCCTGATGTCCCTTCAGGGCCTGATAAGTTTCTTCCTGCCGAGGCCCTATGGTGTGCAGGCCCCACTGCCTGACACTCACTTCCCTTCCTCACGGCCAGGCTGTGCTCCTCTGTCTCTCCCTGTGGTCTCAGCTCAGCGTCACCTCCTTAGGTCACATCCTTAGGTTAGCCCTGCCTGCCTGACAGGTCAGGACTCTCCTGGCACCCACCACCTATCACAGTCACCACTCTTCACTTAGGGATGTGATTCTCTGGGGTCTCACTTCCCTCCCCTACAGGACTGCCAGCAGCTTGTAGGCCAGGGCTGGGCTGGTTTTCTTCATCACTGCTGGGCACAGAGTCCCTAATAAGCATTTACGAGGTGAACGAATGGATGGGTACATGAACGAAAGTCTTTGCAACCGGAACCTAAGTGTCAGATGCAGAGGTGGGATAAATGAGGGTGACGTGAATTCCAAGGGGGACTAATTCCTGTCTCTGTCTGAGCCGGTGAAAACTAGGTGAGCATTGTGTTGCCCTGGTTCACTGTCTCTTCTACTAAGTGATGAGTGCTTAGGAGTGTCCTTATGTTTTCAGGTGTTCTAGTCATTTTCTTGGTGTCCCCAGGCCCAGCATCGTGCCTGGCACTTCGCTCTCAGGAACTGCAGGGTGTATCGAATTGAATTGAGCTGAATTGAGTGAGATGAAAATATGTCGCCCCGAGGTTTACTTCATCTCACCCTCCCCTGTGCCTCCTCTTCCCCCTCCTCTTTCTCCTTTTCCTCCTTCCTCTCCTTTCCTCTGGTGAAGGATTTCTGAGTCTTGAGAACTACTTTAATTGCAATCAAGTGTTTCCAACAGAAAATTGCCCTCTTTTATTTTTGGTTTAACTGGTCTCTTCAAAGAGAAATGGTCTGATTAGTCTTGTAATCGTGGCAGTGGTTGGGCACTTCAGATAATGTTCGAGAACCGGTTCGGACATTTTCGGTCGTCATAGCCCTCTATTGGCATTGATCTTTGGATAGAATCACAAGGCAGGCACTTTAGAACTTCATCCAGTTAAGCCCCAGATAATTCCGAGCAGAAATAGTTTGAGGATGGGATGAAACCGGTCCTCCCACCCCGGGGGCTGCAGAGGAGCTCTGTCGGAGAGGCAGTAAGGAGACGCTGGTGATCCCGAGAACACGGCCTCCTTGTTAGAGCCTGGCCCACATCTGTCTCTGCTGTCCATTATTCCACAACTACATTTGAGCAATGGCCAGGAGGGGATGTAGTGAAAATGGAGTGTTCATAATGAAATTGAGGATCAATGAAATAATAAAAATCAAAAGCCTAAAGGTAAGTTTGTTATTGATTGACCGTCTCAGAAAATATAGTTAGTAAGAGATCAGGGCATGCTTCCTACATGTAACACGGGGGATTTCTCCCTGAGTGTGGCTTGAATGGGGATATAGAATGGGACGGGAAGCAGTCCCCACAGTGGTCCCTCAAAGGTTATGGGGCTGCCCTGGCCAAGTGGCTCAGTTGGTGGGAACATCATCCTGTACACCAAAAAGTGTAAGGGGGAGAGATCAACCAAAGGACTTATATGCATGCATATAAGCCTAATCAATGGACACAGACAACAGGGGGATAAGGGCATGAATGGGAGGGGGGTTGGGGGTAATGGGGGAATAGGACACATATGTAATGCCACAAGAAATAAATTGGGGAGGGGGGGAAGTTGCCGGTTCAATTCCCAGTCAGGACACAGACCTAGTTTGTGAGCTTGATATTTGGTCTGGGAGCTTTTGAGGGGGAACCAATTGAAGTTTCTCTCTCACATCAATGTTTCTCTCTCTCTCTCCCCTCTGTCTTTCTCTCTCTCTAAAATCAGTAAAAACATATCCTTGGGTGAGGATTAAAAATAAAAGTTACGGGGCTGCTTGGAGAGGGAGCAGTGAAATAGACAGGGCATGAACTTAGAAATCAGCCACATCTGGGTTTTAGACCAACTTTAGTTCTGTGACCTTGACCAATTAATGACCTCTCTGATCCATTTTCTTTTTTTAATTTGTACAAACCGTTATAAAACCTCTACCTTGCAGGTTTGTTATGAAGAGTGAATGAGGTCTCCTGAGTGGGGGTGGGTACAAAGCTCAGTACCTGGCACAGAGCAGGCATGCAGCCCTGTTATCCCTCCTTCTCACAGTGTCACTTTGCAGCAGCGGGGCAGGTGCCTGGTCACCTTGATGTTAGGGCCCCCCTAAACTATGCACCCTAGGTGCCTCACGGGGGTTCCAGCCGTGCAGCGGGGGCAATGTCAGACCAGCGTTGGGGTACCTCAGGGTAGGTGCCCTCCTCCCAACATTATCTCCTGGATCATTTTACAAGTGACACAATTGAGAGTCAGAGAAGCAATATAATTTGACTAAATCATGGAGTAAGTGGCAAGCCTGGAATGTGAATCCAGACCTCCAGACCAAGCCTACATTTTACTCCTTGCTGCCCAGGCCACGTGACACTCACACCTCCCTTTGCACTCTGAATGGCCTTTCTAGACACCCAGACATTGTCTCCCCAACAAGTCTGTAAACTCCCTCAAGACAGAAGGGGATGTGTTTCAAATTTTCAACACCTCCCAAGACAGGCAGTACAGAGCTTACTTGCTGTCAGGTTTCAAGAAACAAATATCCACCTATTGGGACAAGGAAGGTATTTAATCATTTTAATGCAGAGGAATAGTTATAATACACATTAACCCAGCTGAGGGGGAGAAATGCATTAATTTCACAACATGTTCAACCCTTTAAGAAGTTAGCTTCTCGGGCTCCACAGGGATTCTAGAACTTGCACAGACTCACCCCCACTGTTTTGAAATAAAATTGCAACTCAGAGTGGAGTCCCTCTCCCCACAGGGAAGCGGTGGGTGGAGAGACATGCAGGGGCGGGGGAATGTGGCTGCAGCGACGTGGAGTGTGTAAACCTGGGGCAAAGGACAGAGCAGCACACTGCGGCGCTTGGTTGGCAAGCAAACAAATCACCTGGGGACCCTGTTAAGACGAAGGTTCTGACTCAGGAGGTCTGGGCGGGACCTGGGCACCTGCATTTCTAACTAGCTGCCAGGGATGCTCATGCTGCGCTCACAGCGCACACGTTCAGGTAGCAAGGATGTGGTCACAGGACCAAAGGTTGTGCACACTTGGGCCTTTCCGCCTTTCCTCCGCAGTCATTTGTCTTTTGACTGTGGACAGTTGTTTTATTTTTTTCTATTGATCAGAGAGGAAGAGAGAGGGAGATAGAAACATCAATGATGAGAGAGCCATTGATCAGATGTCTCCTGCACGCTGCCCACTAGCAATGGAGCCCGCAACCCAGACATATGCCCTGACCAGGAATCGAACCATGACCTCCTGGTTCATGGGTTAATGCTCAACCACTGAGACACACTGGCCAATGTGGGCACATTTTTAGTGTCAGACTGGGCAGAGGGAAACCTGCTCGGAAAAGTGGGAAACCAGGATCATCAGCCAGTCCCGCACGTGACTCTCCCCTTTTCTTCTCCCAGATACACTTGATGGGTGACATTTCCATGCGTGAAACACTTCGGTTTTTACCATCCATGAAATGAACACGTTGGGCTGGGTCTCTGGAGGCCTCTTCTGGTCTGACGGTTCTGGGTGGAGGAAATGGCCTGGAGGCATTAGCTTTGCGGATCTGGTGCAGCGGAAGCTCCGTCTGCAGTCTGGCGGTTCTCAGGATCGCCGCTCACTGCTCCGCTTTCATCCCTCTGCAGGCGAGATTTGTGCGTTCAAGATCCACGGCCAGGAGCTGCCCTTTGAGGCCGTGGTGCTCAACAAGACATCGGGAGAGGGCCGGCTCCGCGCCAAGAGCCCCATCGACTGTGAGCTGCAGAAGGAGTACACGTTCATCATCCAGGCCTACGACTGCGGCGCGGGGCCCCGGGAGACAGCCTGGAAGAAGTCACACAAGTGAGTCGCCTGACACAGCTCCTGGACCCCGTCCCACTCTTGCCCACCATCTCTGTCACACACTGCTCTACGGACGTGGGTACCCAGTGGCCATACCATGGTGCCCCGGCCTACACAGCTGCTGGCCAGCTCCTAGGCCACTGCCGGCACCGGTACCGGCCGCTTTCTACACCTGAAATTCTCTACCCTCTGCTTCCCCGGGAGACAGCTCTGCTCCCCCATCAGAACGGAGTGCAGTGTCACTTCCTTCGGGAAGCCTTCCCTGAGCCGGCCCAGCCCTGCAGACTTGTTGGGAGGTTGGGACCTTTCCCTGGGTCCTGCCATGCCACGTGCTGCTTTCTGTCCTAGCACTCTTCGTGTTGGGTTGTAACTCTCTCCCTGATGGACTTTGACTCAGAGACTAACACAGAGTAAGAGAACTTAAATTCTTACTCAATGGAGGAGTGAGTGGACAGGTGACAGATTGATTAAGGGAGAGGAGAGACAGTCCAGAGGAATGCTATTGTCAAGGGTGACAAGGAAGGTCAACGAATGGGGAGGAGTTGCTCTGGGGTGGATTTATCGCAGGGGGTCGGGGCGAGGGCCGGCAGAAGGGTCTCCAGTGAGATGGCGGACAGAACACCCAGGCAACAACTGCCTGACTGGCTGGTGGTTTCTCCATTTTCTTGGTGTTGGGGCCTGGGTCGGTGCCCAAGGGCAGTGCGGAAGATGGTACAATTCTTCCTTTACCGCCATCTCTTCTTTTCTGTGTGTGGTTCCAGGGCCGTGGTCCATATCCAGGTGAAGGACGTCAATGAGTTTGCTCCCGCCTTCAAGGAGCCCGCCTACAAGGCTGTGGTGACCGAGGGCAAGATCTACGACAGCATCCTGCAGGTGGAGGCCGTCGATGAGGACTGCTCCCCCCAGTACAGCCAGATCTGCAACTATGAAATTGTCACCACCGATGTCCCTTTTGCCATTGACAGAAATGGTGAGTGTCCTGAGAGGACCCCAGTCGGGGCAGGGAAACACACCTCCTCCCCATTCTGAAGGCCAAGTGGGGGCCTGAGTGTACTCAGCAGGCGATGCCTCCTGTGCCATCCCTGATCTAGGCTCTATTACCCAAAACTCAGTCCTGCTCTGGAGAGATGTCCTGGCATTACTAGCAGCTCAGCCAGGCACCTACTCAGTGGGTACAGCCTATAAAGCTCACAAGGCCACTCATCTGCACAAGCTTGGTTTTCTGTTGGAATTTTTCAGTTGTCATCTAGGTGTGAGTCATGCCCTCAACTCTGCCATGTCTGAGTCCCTTTCTTACATAACCAGTTGCAACATCACCTCACACAACAATCTGTTTCCTACTCCTAAACAAAGGGAAGGTGGAGATTTCTGAAACACCTTCTAAGCTATAGATTCATTCAGGAATCTTTAAAGGTCTTGTCCAAGTCCTTTGAGAATTTCTACCCTACTGAGAATGAAGGATGGAAGAACCCTCCCACAACATCCCAATCCCAAACTGAACTTACTGAAGTAAAAACAGTCCTAATAAAGCCTGGTGGACATTTCTCCATCACCATTAATTAAAAACTCATTGTAGTGTAAACATGACAGCCAGAGGCCCAATCAGCGCAGCCCCTTTTAACTGCAATTTTCAATAACTTGATGTCAATCAAATGAAAATTATTTGTCAAGTATATTATTTCATTAATAGCATGAGTGTGTGGGTACATGTATATTACCCCCCTTTGTTTCAAATAGGATTTAAGTACTGCACAAAGACTCAAAAGCAGCAAAACCTGAAGTTCGTCCACTCTGTAAATAATTATATTTATTCAGTGCCATGCGTACAGTGCTGGAACTGGGAATGGAGATAGAGTAGAACCTAAAACAGACATGGGCCTGTTCACATGGAGCTTACCATCAAGTGGGGGAAAATTCAAAATAAAAGATACAAAGTCAGGTGGCATCAAGGTTGGTATGCAAAGCATGCCATGAACCAGGGCTGGGCAACAAATTAGCTCTGAGCTTCCTGGCAGCCAAGACCTAGAGGGAAATATCATCCGTCACCTGCTTGCAAGTCTTCAGTGATTCCAATGCTTCTCGATGTTGAGACCGGGAGAAACCTACCCTGTGATAGTGTCTTCCGCATCCCGAGAACTGCAGCAGATTCCAGAAGGGAAGGAAGCCAAGGAGAAACCCTCCTCCCTGACCTCCAGTCGTCGGTGATGTGTCCTGTAAGAGGAAATCAGTATTCCTAACAGAAGGCAGTTTCCTTATAAAATGCTAAAATATATGGAAATAACATTTACACACCTGGACATTACCAGATGTTAATTGTGTAGGACACAAGATCAGTGCATAAAAAAGTAAGATAGAAAATGCTAGACTTCAATTAACGTTTGGTTTAGGACTAAGAAATAGGTCATTTCAACTAGTAGAGCATGTCAGAACGGCTCTCTGATAGCTTTTCCTACAGATGGATGGCCCATCCCCACCACACAAACACGTATCTCACAACACACACACACACACACACACACACACACACACACACACACACACACCACTTCATAAAATATAAACAACTCTTTTGTATTTTTCTGTTCCCCCATGATCAGCTGTTGGGTCTATGTCTGCAAAAACTAGCATTTGGGGAGTGACAAGTCCCTCCTGAAGAGCAGGACTAGAGAAGGAGGTATCTGTGATGAGTGGTTTAGCTCCCCTTGACCCCCTGCCTTAGTCCTGGAGAGCCACAAGCCAATGAGAGATGAGATGCAAATTCTTTCATCAGAGGGTAAACTGCCCCAGTCATGGCGATAATTACTCACCTTGATGAGCCATTTCACTAACATATGCCAATTTATTTCCCTCGCTGTCTCATTAAAAGTGAGTAATGGTTCTTTGCCAGGCCTCTGCCTCCAACATTGGTTTACAACGCAAGATGAAGAGGAGAGTGGGCACTCCCAGAGAGTGTGGGCCCCTGACAGGGAGGTTTACAAAAGCAGTTCTCCAAGTAATGAAGGTAGGACCCAGGGGCAGGCGCAGAAACAGCTCCCATTCTAATGAGCTTCCCACTTGGCTCTTATCCATCACTCCTCCAGCAACCTTACAGGCTCCTTGAAGAAGTTCTTTGCATGCATATCAGAAAAAGTACTACGGAGCCCTAGCTGGTTTGGCTCAGTGGATAGAGTATCAGCCTGTGGACTGAAGGGTCCCGGGGTTCGATTCCAGTCAAGGGCACATGGCAGGGTTTCTGGCTCCATCCCCAGTAAGGGGTGTGCAGGAGGCAACCAATCAATGATTCTCTCTCATCATTGATGTTTCTAACTCTCTTTCCCTTTCCTCTCCTGTCTGAAATCAATAAAAATATATTTTAAAAAAGAAAAAGAAAAAATACTACTGAGTTTGGGGCCCACTCACCGAGGCTGCAGAGCTTCAGGTAGATGGCTCCTGCCCCCCACCCCTACCCCCACCCCAACCTCCCAGGTTCTTTGTGAGGGAAGGAAGGGGAGCAGGGCACAGGGAGGAGGACAGAATACAGTATAGAGTCAGAATGACCTGTCTTAACTGAAGACTCAACCTCTTCCAACAGAGGTCCTCAGCCTCCCTCCCCCTTGAAATCAAGGCAGTAATAGTTCCTGCCTCCCTGTGGGGTTGTGAGGCCTCTGGGAGAGGCAGTGCCCGGAGATAATACCTGCAGGGCACGTGGCATATAGGGAGTGCTCCATTCATGGTGCCATGATGACTTAGGTATTTACTGGGGGGTTGGGACTTGATGGTTACTCACTCCCTCCCCGTGGGTTTCCAGGCTGAAATTATGAACAGGTAACTCTGAGCTGGTGACATCACCCACCTCCTGGGAAGTTCTAGATCGATTTCAGATGGCTGCCAGGCCCCCATCTTCTGGCATTTGGCTGGTCTCTCGGAGATCGGTAGGGCCTAGATGCTCATTCTCCATTGAACAGATGGAAAAACTGAGTCCCCAAAGCATCAAGAGCTTGCCTACCAGCACCTCTCATGCAGGTGGCAGAGTTGGGACTAGAGCCTAGGTCCCCTGAGAGTTGGCCCCAAGGCCTTTCCACCAGTGACATCATCACTCTCCTTACGGATATCTGACAGGAATGCATGGCAATGGTCTTTAAGTTCAAAAACACAAAATTGCATCTTAATCCTACATCCATCACTGTGTGTGTGTGTGTGTGTGTGTGTGTGTGTGTGTGTGTGTGTGTGTGTGATCCTTGACCAGTTACTTAACCTTGCTCAGATCCTCATCAGTAAAATGGGAATTAAGTATCCTGCCCGTGTAATGGGGTGGATAAACAGCAAAGGAGGCATTCACCAGAGCAGGGATCCTCAAACTTTTTAAATAGGGGGCCAGTTCACTGTCCCTCAGACTGTTAGAGGGCCGGACTATAGTTTAAAAAAAAACTATGAACAAATTCCTATGCACACTGCACATATCTTATTTTGAAGTAAAAAAACAAAACGGCAAAAACACCCGCATGTGGCCCGCGGGCCGTAGTTTGAGGACGCCTGCACCAGAGTGTTGCCAAAGCCAATCTCTCAACCACGTTTGAGACTGACCACAGAGGGTACAGCGGGGACTCATTGACACCCACTCACCACTGGACAGACTTGTCTGATTCTCAGGGGTGCCCATGGGCGGTGCGGAAGATGGTACAATTCTTTCTTTACCCCCATCTCAGCCGAGTTCTCTGCCAGCTGGCTACCCACAGAGTAATGGGGCGCATGCCTCTGAGTGAAGTGCGTCCCGGAGTCTGTTTCTTCTTACAGTAAATGAAAACACTTCTTTTCCACCTGAATAGAAGATAACACATGCCCTTGTGGGAGTTTGGAAAGCATAGAAAAGTGCGAAGAAGAAAATAAGTCACATATAATCCCACCAAAGAGAACCACTATTAAACATTTTTTAAAAAGGTAACCACTATTGATACTTTACCAGTAGTTTTCTGACTTTTTAAACAAAAGTATAGCCTCACATTTCTTGCTTTTCTTTATCCTCCCATTTTTTGCTTAACATTCGATTACATGGATTTTTTTCCATCCTTAAAAGTGCTTCATAATGACCACTTTCAGTGCTGAACAACACTCCATCTCACGCAGACTCTTATCCTTAGCTTCTTCCCTGCAACCAGACATGCCGTTTCTCTTCTATTTTGGCGAGGTAATAAATAATGCTGCGCTGGACATATTTTCGCCTGTATTTACAATTTTTCACAATAAACATCTGAACTTTTTCTGGAACCAATTTTTAGATGTGGAATTGCATGCCCCAAAGGTATGAATAATTGCAAAGTGACTGGCCCGTATAGCTTTCCAAAAGGGTTGTTCCAAGTTCAGTTCCAGGGGAGGGAGTGTGCAGGTCACTGTGCTTGCCTCATTGCACCTCCTCCCCACCTGAGTTTTAAAAAATCGCCTTCACCAACACGCAAGGTAGGGGCTGACTGTTCTTTGAGAGTTAGCTGCCCAGGCTCCTGTGGACGGGGGACTAGGCCCCGGGGCAGCCATTCACCTGGGTTAACTGTGGACTCAGCTAACTGAGAAGGCACTATTGGAGAAATCACTCAAATGTGAGGGGGAAATGGAATTGTAACAGAAGCAAAATGGATGGCTTCTTCCGAGCTATCGAAATGTGTTAAATGGGTGTCTTCTCCAGATGTTGCCCTCCCCACAGGATGGCGGGTCCCCAACATTGCCTCTCATGGTGACCCACTGCTGCACATCTGTGCTCTGAATCTTACGCTCACACGCATGAAGGTGGTGGTGGTGGCGGAGAAAGTAAATTAGTTTCTCAGACAGTTTCATTAAGACAGTTACGGGAGAGGAGCTGCGACAAATTGAGGCAAGGATTGCCTGCCCGTGTGTTTATTTTTCTAGCACAATCAATAGTGCTTGGTCTGCTTAATGTCACACGGATTGTAAACCCTAAGCCTTCCTCTTCTCAGAGACGTATCTTTAGAGAGCCATTTCACTGTAAAGAAAGAGAGAGTTAAAACTTTTTGTTGAAAATTCAATCCGACGTCGCTGAAACCTCCTTCTCGTGGTTTATATCACGGTGCCTGCACCTGCAGAATCCCTCCCCTGTGACGACTGTAACCACAAATGAGTTTGTTAAGGGAACCCCGGGGGAGTGTTACCAACCCGATTCTGAGCCGTCCCAGGCCTGCGCGGGCCCCAGGCTGAGACTGAAACAAATATTTGGGGGAAAATGAAAGGGATTCTGAATACCAGCCACAAGGCCAAAAATACCTCAAACCCATTTTTAGTCAGAGATTTTTGACTGGCTTTGTCAAAGTAAATTTTACTTCAAATCCGTGGCTGCAGCTGCATTTTTAGAAACAATCCAGAGAAGATAGCAGAACAAATGGTTCAAATGCTTGGTCCAATGTCATGGGTGACTTCATCCCTCCTCACCACCGCTCGCCTCCACTCCCTCCTCCTCCTCCTCACAGGCACTCACATTTATTGCACCTGCTCCTGGCCTGCTACTGAGTACTGGTTAAGACTGGGTGATTGGTGGATCAACTTGTCCGATCGTTACAACATTATGTGACTTTTCTAATTTCCCAGGCTTTCTTGCCTTGGTCCCTGTTATCTCAATTCACATGAACAATAATCAGTTGGAATGGAAGAAAGCTCATTAGGTAGTTTTCCCTTAGTTTGGATGAAATCTAAAAATTTGCGTGCGTCAGCCATTCCACACTTCTTGAGTTGCTTGTTAGTTTGTTTTGCTTTTAATTTCCACTTTCTTAATTTCACTTCTGGTAAAGGATGATGATAACATTTGAGTTCTAATTTGCTGTCAGCTCCACCATCAGAAAAAAAAATGCAAGAATGAAATTACTCTCAACAAAGGAAGACTTGCATCTCTTGGAATGAACAACTAAAAATTATTCAATGCGCATTGGGCCTCTCATTAGTTTCTTGGAACCAAAATGGCATTTTAGCAAAAATCGTCAATTAAAGTTTTGCTTGTTATTTATCAAATATTTATTCCTGAATCATAATATCACACCCACAGGGAAAAAAACACACAAATGGCTCATAAAAACAGTTTGGTCTTTCTTGGAGAAGAAAAATGTCTTTGCCACCAGGGCAAGGAATCGGTTATTCTGTGCAGCTTTGCAAGAGAGGTCACACGTTTTCTTATTGATTTTACTTCCTATTTGGTAGCAAAATAATGTGAGAAGAGGCAGTGAACATTCCTGGCAATGAGCCCAGATGTTAAAAAATATGTGTCAGGACATTTCTGAATTCCATCTTTTTTTTCCCAGAGATCTCATGGCAGATGAGCTCTGGGCCTGACATCAGGGCTGCAGCCGCATGGGGCTCTTTAAGAGAGAGTTTTCCAGCAACCCATTACTTACAAACACAAACCAGTGGGGTCCCAAATGCGTGCTTGGAATTCAAAGCAGCCCAGCCCCACAGCTGGGGTGGCTCCAGTCAACTGATCCTGGAATCTGCCACCGAGGAACGAGCAGGCCGCGTGTGGAAGCCATGGCCTCCTGTAACCCTTGACCCTACAAAGGGATAGGGAAGGGGCTCGTTCCATTCTGGTGGAGGTTGGAGGAGTGGGGAAGGGATGTGGGAGAACTGCAGCGTGCTCAGCTTGATCTGAAACAACGTTGACTGTCTCTGTGTCCTCAGGCAACATCAGGAACACCGAGAAGCTGAGCTATGACAAGCAGCACCAGTACGAGATCCTGGTGACCGCCTACGACTGTGGCCAGAAGCCTGCTGCTCAGGACACCCTGGTGCAGGTGGACGTGAAGCCAGTGTGCAAGCCTGGCTGGCAAGGTGGGCCCGCTTTTGTCAGTCCTCGGAGGAAAGGCAGCTTGACCCGGTGCATGGAAGCTGCTAGACCTATCCTCAAATCGGCACTGCTCGTGGCTAGAGGGATGTGTAAAGTGCAGTCACGCTGCTGCAGGAGATAGAGTAGCTGGTTTATTCTCACCGCTCCTAGGGTTGTAGTATCTCCATTTCACAGGTGAGAATGCCCGAGGGAACTTGTCTAAGGTCACATGCTCAGTTGGTCCAGGCTGCTCTTTCTCAGATCTCATGGCATCTTTGGATCAATAGTAATTACCCACGGTGCTCAGCAGATGGCCAGCGAGCCTGTTCACTTTATCGCAGAGTGCTGAGTCGGGCTGGTGCGTTTCAAATGTTGCCTCATTACTCAACACCCCAGGCAGGGTGGGCTTGCACCGAGGGCGTCCAGGCAGAGTCTGGAGAGCCACATCCAGCCTCTAGGCTAAGGGGTTTCTAAAACGTTGGCTCTGGGAATGGCGAAACAACGCCTCGCATGGAGGATCCACTTTGTGCTCACTTAGATCTTTTAGGGTGCAGGGACAGAACAAAGGTCTGGGTTACCCTCCGATGGCAGAGGTTTGTCACCGAGCTAAGAGGAAACCAGGAGGCAAGGCCAGCTGCATAGACGGTCTTACGGAGAATTGGATGGATGGTGCATGGAATAAGGACGGCTCTGGCGGTGACATGATAGTTCCGGTGGCAGAGCAGTTAGTTACCTCTGGGCCACTATTTTGGCTGCTTGACTGCTCCTGTTTCTGCTTCATGTGTTGATGCTATGGGAGGCTACTGCCTATCCATGACTCACGGTGCTTTGTGGAGTCCTCCACTCTGTGGCTGCTGTTTATTGCATTCCCTAGGTGTGTCTTTAAGCTTCAGGCCCCCGTTATTTTCTCTCTCTCTCTCTCTCTCTCTCTCTCTCTCTCTCTCTCTCTCTCTGTGTGTGTGTGTGGGGGGGGAAGGTGGGGAGCAGATAAGTGGGTGTATTTTTCATTCTTAAATTCCCTCATAGAGGGTGCAATTCGCTGTGTTGGTCACTCACATCCCTATGGGGCAGACTGATGCCAGGCCGCCATCTAGGTCACTGGCCAGACTCTGAATGGTGGTCAGGCATTTATTCCGAATCCAATTAGCAAGACCTCGGGGTGCAAACAAGGACACCTGGGGCCACTCCCCTCAGAAGGCAGCTCTCCAAGTGCTCTCTGCTGCACAACCTGCCTCCCCTTAATCTTTCAACTGGGAAGCTGGGAGGAGCAATAAACCCCCCTCTGGACAGAGTTAGGGTCATTTGCCTTTGAACAAAGAGGCGATGAGCTCAGTAAGACACATGAGACATGAAGAACAAAGTAGAGACGTCTTTGTGTCGGTCTGTTTAGGATGAAGCAAGAAACAGAGAAAGAGGGGCAAGCTAGCGTGACAAGCTGTGTTCCCAACCTCAGGAAGCCCGAGCTCTGGTTGGGGATAATTCACCGAGGACCCCGAGGGCAAGATTCTGTCTCTCTTGTTCACCAGTGAATTCCTCCGGCTTAGCACATGTCTGGTCCCGATGTTAGGTGCTCAAGAAATAGTCATTGAAGAATAAACGAATGGATGAGCTAGCTGAGTAAAGAACTCCCCTTGTTTTATTTTAACTTATAAGGACTGGCCCCAGTGAAGGTCTGGCTTTTGAAGAGAAAGCCTGGAAAGAAGATAAAATCTTTCTAAGCATGAAAGAAGCTCACAGGGGGACTTTAAGCAGGAAAACCAAAGCCAAGCCTCATCTGGAGAATGGTCCCAATGGCTTTTGTCTTTGATAAATGAGACACCTGTGACTTGGGATTACATTTCTGTAACTGTATTTAAACGTAATTTTCTAACAGAGTTGGTGCTTGTTTCAGTGTTAAATGTATGCAAAGAAAAACATTTTAATAACGTTCAGTTCTGTGTGCGAAGGCTGAGGGGCACCTCCTCAATGGTGCACAGTGCTCTTTGCTGCTCTAGACAGTGATCTCCTGAAGTAAAGACTGTGCCCATTCATCATCGTGTCTCTAGCGCCCAGCACAGGGCCAGGCACAATTCAGGTGATTGGCAAGTGTTGAATGGACAAATGGTGAAAAAACATAACTTTCTGCACTAGCCAGGTGCTCAGTAGTTAGAGCATCAGCCCACGGACTGAAGGGTCCCAGGTTCGATTCTGGTCAAGGGCATGTACCTCAGTTGCAGACTCAATCCCCAGCCCCGGGACATGGGTAGGAGGCAACCAATCAATGTGTCTCTCTCACATTGATGTTTCTCTCTATCTCTACCCCTCCCTTCCACTCTCTGTAAAAATGAATGGAAAAACATCCTAGGTTGAATATTAACTGTTTATGTGTATTTATATGTATATGTAGGTGTAGATGTAGATGTAGATGTAGATGTAGATGTAGCTTTCTGTGGAACAGAGAAAAGAGGGAAGCAGCAACTCCATGTATCAGTTCACCATGTCAGGCAAAGTGACTCAAGCATGTGTAACATCAGAATCAACCACTTTAGGTGGCTTCCCTGCCTTAGTCATCCAGCCTTTGGTGGCAGAAGCTGACATTGGATTCTGCATCGCGCCCCTCCTCCCTCCAGCTTACCCCTGTACACAGCTGTGGATCCCTCTCCCAGCCATTGTCCAGCAGGTTTTCAGATCATAGGGCCTCCAAGTTCTTAGGTATGTGGAGTCAAAGTGCCTTCCTGCCATGCCTGTTCAAGCCTCCAGATCTACAGGAAAACTTTCTTTCTTTCCAGCATACGGCCCACTTTATTCTTCCACTTGGGCAACCTCATCTCTGACCAACCAATCTTGGGGTCTTTTCTCTCTTCTACCCTCAGCCAGGGCTGCAGCCTTGTAGCTGAAAATACATCTTTCTCCAGGGACAAGCAAACCACCACTCGTCCCAGATGTGTTTCTTGTCCGGCCCCTCTCCCAGCTTTGTAGGGCAAGCTGAAGGAGCCACGGTTTACTGGTTTTCTTTGCTAACTGCAGACGAGGCAGGCTTCTCCTCACTGTGAGAGGTAGCCAGGTCCTAGGGGAAAGAATTGGCCCTTCTTGAAGCTGATATGGGTGAAGCCTGCACAGTATAGAATAGGAGAAGAGCACAGAGAGGGGAGGCCATTCAGGGCACCAGTGAACAGTATAAGGAAGCCAGTCTGGCTTGGGTTGGGACTGGGGAGAAGTGGGAAGCCAGATTGGAGTGATTAGGGGTAGGGTGGGGTGGGTGGTCAAGATTATGAATGCCAGAGTGAGGAGCTGCAAAGTTCCCAAACTTGAATCAATGGAAAATTCACAGGAGAGAACCCTGATACCCAAGGACCGGAGGTGGAGACGGCATAGAGACTGGTAGGAGGGGCAGAGGTGCGAAAGGGCTGGCCTGGCACCCACAGACAGCAACTGAAGTCCTGGAGAAATATCTCAGCTGTGGGGGGCATGCCACTGAGAACTCTGGGATCTAATCCCCAAGCTGGGCTCCCCAGCAGATAGCACCAAATCTGAGGAGGGAACCCACATAACATCTAGCTGTGAAAAGCAGTCGGGTGCTGTCTGCCAGGGAGTGGCAGTGAAAGTTCGGATACCCTCTTGAAAGGCCAATGCACAAAAATTCCCTGTGGAGCCACCCACCTTCTGCTCTGGCAGAGGGAGGGTGAAGTGGACTGGAGCTGTGAGAGCAGAACCCAGGACTAGGGACTCGGGAGATAGAGCTCAGGAGGTAGACACCCCAAGTTTCCTGGGCTGAGTTATTCCCTCATGTAGTGGGGGACATCTTTCCCACATAGACATTTGCCTTTCCTGGGGTAAGACAGTTGACACACCCTACTGGAAAACACCTTTCCCTAAGGCCATTTAAGAAATTAAAACTAACAATTAGCCTCCAGGCAGAAGCAACTGCCCCACCTTGTTGAAAAAACTCTCCCTACACCTGAGAATGATTGCCTGGGGGCAATTCAAGGCAGAATCCTATTAGTCTCTAGACCAGTGGTTTTCAACCTTTCTAATGCCACAACCCTTTAATACAGTTCTTCATGTTGTGGTGACCCCCAACCATAAAATTATTTTTGTTGCTACTTCATAACTGTAATTTTGCTACTGTTATGAATCATAATGTAAATATCTGTGTTTTCCAATGGTCTTAGGTGACCCTGCTAGCGGTTCTCAACTCCCACAGGTGGAGAACCACTGTAGAGCCTAAGACCATCAGAAAACACAGATATTTACATTACAATTCATAACAGTAGCAAAATTACAGTTATGAAGTAGCAACAAAAATAATTTTATGATTGGGGGTCACCACAACATGAGGAACTGTATTAAAGGGTCGAGGCATTGGAAAGGTTGAGAACCACTGCTCTAGACAGAGGCGGCCTCTGGAGGCTTTGAGTCTCTGCCTGATCCAATTAGTCAGAAACAGCCTTTAACACTGTCCTGAACTAGAGATTGAGAGATGTAGAGGATATACCTAAAACATGGTCACAAACAGACAACCAAAATGAGGAGACAAGTAAACCCCCAAATGAAAGAACTAGAGAATTCTCCAGAAGAAGAGATAAATGAGGCAGAGATAAGAAATTTATCTGAAACAGAGTTCAGAGTAATGATGATAAAAATGCTCAACAGTATGAAAAAAGATATACAGGCAGTCCTCAGGTTACATCGGACTCGACTTACGTCGTTTCATGGTTATGTTGCCATCTCCCATTTATTTATGTATTAAAAAAATTCCGTTATTTCGACGTATGTACCTATGTGCTTTATGTTTTTTTTATTATTTACTGTATTTACCACAAGTAAAGGTCAGGAATTGTTATCTTTCTTTTAAAAAATTTTTTTTTACTGTTTCACTTCATTACTGCTGTGTATGCTCCATGTGAGTGACATAGGTGCTTATGTAGGTGAGTTCCAACTTATGGCACCATAGGAATGGATCTCTGATGTAACCCGAGGACCTACTGTAGTAACTATGAAAAAAGAACAGTCTGAGATAAAGAATGACATAACACAAATAAAGAACACATTGGAAGGAATACACAGCAGATTAGGGGAAGCTGGGGATCGAATCAGTGAATTAGAAGACAGAGTTGAAAATATCACTCAATCAGAGAACTAAAAAGAAAAAAAAAACAAAAAACAGGAGGACAGCTTGAGGGAGCTGTGAGACAATGTGAAACGTAACAATATTAGAATGGTAGGTGTGCCAGAAGAGGCAGAAAGGGAGAAAGGAATAGAGAGGTGTTTGAAGAAATAATGGTAGAAAACTTCCCTAACCTGGTAAAGGAAAAAGTCACACAAGTTCAGGAGGCACAGAGAACCCCAAACAAGAAGAACCCAAATAAACCCATGCCCAGACACATCATAATTAAAATGCCAAAAAATAAAGACAAAGAGAAATCTTAAAGGCAGCAAGAGAAAAGAAAACTATTACCTACAAAGGAGTTCCCATAAGCTGAAACTTGATTTCTCATCAAAAACTCTATAGACCAGAGGGAATGGCATGAAGTACTCAAGGTAAGGAAAGCAAGGATCTGAGACCAAGATTACTATATCCAGCAAAGCTATCATTCAAAATAGTCAAATAAAGAGCTTCCCAGACAAAAAAAAAGGCTAAAGGAGTTTATCACCACAAGCCAGCAGTAGAAGAAATGCTAATGGGATTGCTGTAAGGGATTGCTGAGAAAAAGAAACAGAGAGAGAAACCTAGCCATACAGAATTAAAATGGCTATAAGTAAGTACCTCTCAATAATAACCCTAAATGTAAATGGATTAATTGCCCTAATCAAAAAGCGTAGGGTAGCTGAATGGATACAAAAACATGACCCCACTATATGTTGTCTACAAGGACCTACCTCAAAACAAAAGACACACACAGGATGAAAGTGAAGGGATAGAAAATTTTTTTCCATGCAAATGGAAAAGGAAAAAAAAAAAGCTGGAGTAGCAATACTCATATCTGACAAAATAGACTTTAAAATGAAGGCCTTCACAAGAGACAACAAAGGTCACTACATAATACTAAAGGGATCAATCCAACAAGAGGATATAACCCTGGTAAACATATATGCACCTAATATAGGTGCACCTAAATATATAAAAAACTTCTAAAGGACTTTAAAGGAGAGGTTGACAACAATACAGTCATAGTAGGGGAGTTTAATACCCCCTCTGACTTCACTTGACAGATCTTCCAGACAAAACTTAATGAGGATACAGAGACTCTAAAGGACACACTGGATCAAATGGATTTAATACACATTTATAAAACATTTTACCCCAACGCAGAATATACATTGTTCTCAAGTGCACATGGATCATTCACAAAGATAGCAGGTGTGCCAGAAGAGGCAGAAAGACCACATGTTAGGACACAAAACAAGTCTCTACAAGTTCAAGAATATTGAAATCATATCAAGCATCTTCTCAGATCACAGTGGAATGAAATTAAAATCAACTACAGTAAAAACACCCAAAAACATTCAAACACATAGAGGCTAAATAGCATGTTATTAAACAATGAATGGGTTACCAAGGAGATCAAGAAAGAAATCAAAAACTTCCTGGAAATAAATGAAAATGAACACACAACAACCCAAAATCTCTGGGACACAGCAAAAGCAGTCCTGAGAGGGAAGTTCATAGCACTACAGGCTATGAAGAAAAATCAGCAATAAACTACTTAACCCTACAACAAAAGAACTATAAAGAGAACAAGAAAAGCCCAGAGTAAGTAGAAGGAAGGAAACAATAAAAATTAGAGCAGAAATAAATGAAATAAAGACTAAAAAATAAAATACAAAAAATCAATGAAACCAAGAGCTGGTTCTTTGAAAGGATAAACAAAATTGATAAACCATTAGCCAGACTCATCAAGAAAAAAAGCGAGAGGATTCAAATAAATAAAATCAGAAATGAGAGTGGAGAAGTAACCACAGACACCACAGAAATACAAAGGATTATAAGAAAATATTATGAACAACTATATACCAACAAGCTGGACAATGTGGATGAAATAGACAAATTCCTAAAAAATACAACCTCCTGAAACTGAATCAGGAAGAATAAAAAAAACCTGACTAGGCCAATAACAACCAATGAAATAGAGGCAGAAAAAAAAAAAAAAAAAAACTCCCACAAAAGAAAAGCCCAGGTCCAGACAGCTTAACAGGGGAGTTTTTCCAAACATTCAAAGAAGAACTAACACCTATACTCCTCAAACTATTTCAGAAAATCCAAGAGGAAGGAACACTTCCATACTCTTTTTATGAGTCCAGCATTATTCTAATTCCAAAACCAGATAAAGACACTACAAAGAAAGAGAATTACAGGCCAATATCCCTGATGAACATAGATGCTAAAATTCTCAACAAAATCTCAGCTGTGGGGGGCATGCCAAATTAGCAAATTGCATCCAGCAATATATTAAAAAGATCATACACCATGATCAAGTGGGATTTATTCCAGGGATGCAAGGCTGGTACAATATTCGCAAATCAATAAACGTGATATATCACATAAACAAATTGAAAGACAAAAATCACATGATCATATCAATAGATGCAGAAAAGACATTCAACATAATCCAACACCCATTTTTGATTAAAAACTCTCAGCAAAGTTGGAAGAGAGGGAGCATATCTCAACATGATAAAGGCCATATATGACAAACCTACAGCCAACATCATACTCATTGGGCAAAACTAAAGCCATTTTCCCTAAGAACAGGAACAAGACAGGGATGCCCACTCTCACCACTCCTGTTCGACATAGTACTGGAAGTACTAGCCATTGCGATCAGACAAGAAGAAGAAATAAAAAGGCATCCAAATTGGAAAAGAAGAAGTAAAACTGTCCTTATTCGCAGATGACATGGTATTGTACATAGAAAACCCCAAAGACTCCATCAAAAAACTACTAGACTTAATAAATGAATTCGGCAATGTAGCAGGATACAAAACAAACACCCAGAAATCGATGGCTTTTTTAATACACCAATAATGAACTCACAGAAAGAGAAACTAAAAAAAACAATTCCATTTACCACTGCACCAAAACAATTAAGATACCTAGGAATAAACTTAACTAAGGAGGCAAAAGACCTATACTCAGAAAACTACAGGACGTTGAAAAAAGAGATAGAGGAAGACATAAACAAATGCAAGAATATACCTGTTCATGGATTGGTAGAGTCAACATCATTAAAATGTCCATACTACCCAAAGCAATCTATAGATTCAATGCAATCCCCATTAAGATACCAACGGAATATTTCACAGACCTAGAACAAACTCTCCAAAAATTCATCTGGAATAAAAAAAGACCCCGAATAGCTGCAGCAATCCTGAGAAAGAAAAACACAGTTCCAGATATCAAGCTATATTACAAAGCCACTGTTCTCAAAACTGCCTGGTATTGGCACAAGAACAGACATATAGAACAATGGAACAGAACAGAGAACCCAGAAATTTACCCAAGCCATTATGCTCAATTAATATTTGACAAAGGAGGCAAGAGCTTACATTGGAGTCAAGATAGTCTCTTCAATAAATGTTGTTGGGAAAATTGGACAGATAGATGAAGGAAGGAAGGAAGGGAGGGAGGGAGGGAGGGAGGGAGGGAGGGAGGGAAGGAACTAGATCACCAACTTACACCATACACAAAAATAAACGCAAAATGGATAAAGGACTTAAACATAAGACGGGAAACCATAAAACTCTTAGAAGAAGCCATAGGCAGCCAGCAAAATATCAGACATATGTTGTAGCAAATCTTTACCGATACAGCTCCCAGGACAATAGAAACTAAAAAAATAAATAAACAAATGGGACTACATCAAAATAAAAAGCTTCTGCACAGCAAAAGAAACCATCAACAAAACAATAAGAAAGCCCACTGCATGGGAGAACATATTTGCCAATGTTATCTTCGATAAGGGTTTAATCTCCAAAATTTACAGGGAACTCATACAACATAACAAAAGGAAGATAAACAATCCAATAAAAAAAAAATTGGCAAAGGGCCTAAATAGACACTTTTCAAAAGAGGACATAAAGAAGGCCAAGAGATATATGAAAACATGCTCAAAGTCAATAATCATCCGAGAGATGCAAATCAAAATGACAATGCGCTACCATCTCACACCTGTCAGAATGATTATCATCAACAAATCAACAAATGACAGGTGCTGATGAGGATGTGGAGAAAAAGGAACCCTTGCGCACTGCTGGTGGGAATGCAGACTGGTGCAGCCACTGTGGAAAATAGTATGGAGTTTCCTCAAAAAATTAAAAATAGAACTCCCATTTGGCCCAATAATCCCACTTCTAGGAATATATCCCAAGAAATCGGAAACACCAATCAGAAAGGATATATGGACCCCTATGTTCATAGGAGCACAATTCACCATAGCTAAGATTTGGAAACAGCCTAAGTGCCCATCAGCAGATGAGTGGATTAGAAAACTGTGGTACATCTACACAATGGAACACTATGCTTCTGTAAAAAAGAAGGAACTCTTACCATTTGCAACAGCATGGGTGAACCTGGAGGGCATCATACTAAGCGAAATAAGCCAGTCAGAGAAATATAAATATCACATGATCTCACTTATTTGTGGAATATGGTGAACAACATAAACTGATGAACAAAAGTAGAGCCGAGGGGGGAAAAATTTAGAATATAGCAGAAGTAATCCTGTTATTTGCAGATCTTTAATATTTCCTACAACTTTTGTGACATCATACTATGTTAGTACAGTTTTGGTAATATTATTATACTTAAAATTCTTTTTCTTGAAATATTAATGTTTATTGCATGTAATATTATATTTAAGATATTTTTCTTGAATAATTGGTATTTATTGCATGTAACATATTTAAAATTGTTTTTCTTGAGATATTAATGTTTATTGCATGCAACATTATTTTATTTAAAATCATCTTTCTTAAAATAAAAAAGTATAAAAAAGGCCCCAAACTCCTCAGCCCACCTGTGAGTGACAGGTCTGCGGGCACGTGCCAGGCATAATTGTCCGGAACAGAGGTTCCTCCCTGAGCAGACATCTCACAGGCAACCAGAGTCACCAAGCAAACACAGTTTGGCAGCTCAAATTCTTGTACCTGTTCCAAGTCATTTCCCTGCAGGCAGGAGGGGACTGCAGCCCCTGAAAGCAGTCCATCATGTTCCGGAGCCTCTTGTCTCCTCGAGAATTCCCAGTCAGCACCGCTTCTGCCGCCAGCTGCCTCGGAGGAGCAAGGGGTCCTGTCCATAACTAGAGCCTTCACGGGGCTTGATAAGACGCCAGTCAAGCCCAGGCCAGTGGCCCCATTTTCCAGCCCAGCCTTTCCCAGCATGCTGCTGGCCTCCCCTCCACCTGCCCCACGGTGCACAGATGGGCATCCCAGACCCTGGCTCTGCTGCCGCTGCCTTTTATACCTTGGCAAAAGCATCTCTGCTCAGGCTGTGGTTTTCCATTCTCTGTCTCCTTTTATGGGTTGGACTTATCTTCCCTGAAACAGTTTGGGTTCCTGGAGGGCAGAACCATGCTTCTCACAGCCCCTGGTCGTCGCTAAACTTTCCATCCATCACATAAGCATAAACTAAAAGCTCACTTACCAGCATCACTCGCCAATGACAGAGTGGGGCTCATTGGGAGAAGAAAAGCTTTGCATCCAGAAAATGACCCCAGGACGTCACACATGTGCTGTCTTTGTCTTCTAGGAGTTTTGTCTAATCTGCATTCTGAGATTATGATTCTGAACCAGTGAACTCTGCAGGGCTTGGTGGAGTTTTGTCAAAGGGAGCGTCACCCCCATTCTCAGTTGCCCAGAGTCCCCAAAGCATCACCTAGACCCGTGTGAGTCCGAGGGGGAAGTGAATCGCTTTGTTCTGTCCTGAGCTTTGAGAACCATGGTATCCCTGTCTCCCGTTCAAGGAGATGAAAGGTCATAGTAGGAACAGGAAGAGGTGCGCCTGCAGCTGGCCACACGCTCTATGCCAGGCGTCCGGGATTGCAGTCTTCTTGGTGTCTGTTTCCCTTCTGCCAAGGCCTGGGCCCCTGTGTGCTCTGAGGACCAGCCTTCAGGAAGCGCAGAGCATCACGGAGGACACAGTGCCTCAGAGTGACTGCACAACAACAGCAACGGTGGGACCCAATGGAGGTGACCCTGCTGACCCTCCTGATGGGGCCACAGATTGTGTCAGAGGATCGTTTGTCATGCAGTTGCTAGTTTGGGTTGTTTTGTTTGTCTGGTTATGTTATGTTATGTTGTGTTATGTTTGTTATGTGTTATGTTGTGTTATGTTACGTGTTATGTTATATTATGTTATGTTATGTTGTTATGTTATATTAGTTATGAGATACATACCTCCTTTATGCCTTTCTTTACTGTTCTTTACAGTCCCTTGGCCCATCTCTTTCTATGTTTTAAGCTAGAAACTTGGTCTTTACAATACTTACTTAGTATATGTCCCCTTTTATTGTTGCAAATCAGATTTTGTGTTTATTACTGTCCTTGCCAGTTTAGATCCCAAAATCAGTATTTAGGTCCCTTTATGCAGAGACAATTCCCCTTTAAAGAACCACCGCAGACTTTGCTCGTGGCCCGTCACCACTTCCTTCCCAGGCATGTTGCTGGCTGGACATCCAGTCCTACTGGTCTCAAGGTTCCCCTATCAAGAATCAGCTCTCCAGCCCGGCGGGCATGACTCAGTGGTTGAGCGTTGACCTGGGACCCAGGAGGTCATGGTTGGATTCCTGGTCAGGGCACATGCCCGGGTTTTGGGCTTGATCCCCAGTGTGGGGCATGTAGGAGGCAGCCAATCCATTATTCTCTCTCTTCATTGATGTTTCTATCTCTCCATCTCCCTTCCTCTCTGCAATCAATATACATATTTAAAATAAATAAATAAAAGTGTCAGCTCTCCAGACTCAAACTCCTGCAGAGCCTCATTTCTGCCTGCCTCGTTCCTGAGCAGGATCCCACAGCAATAATTACACCTGGCCCAGCACCAGGTCACCCACTGCCACCAGCTCCCAGGGCCTCTCCCACAGGCCAAACCCTGTTCTTGCCACCTTCACAGGAAGGTGTCTCATTTCAAGTAGAAAGAAAAGGAGATACAGTCACACAATTGAACCACTTCCCTGTTCTTCTGTGTGGGTAATTCTCCTCATGTGTCAGATGGTCTCAGTGTGTGTTCCGTTCCAGGAATCAGGCCGTCTTTAGGAAGGAGGCGGGGTATCGTTTAGAAGAGAGCTTCTCAAACCTAAATGTGCGCCTGAGCACCTGGTGTAAATTCAGACTCTGACTTGGCCAGCCTGGGGTAGGTCTGGATGTTGCTGGCCCGTCGCCTTCACTTTGAGTAAGAAGGCCACACAGGAAATGTTTCCTCCCCCCTACAGGGCATCGAACACTTTTGTGCTGGAAGGATAGCAGCAGGAAAGCTCTGGTTGAGATTAATTTTCCCTTAGTCATCTGCATTGGGAGGTCACTGAAAAGCTGACACACATTACACATGGGAAATATTTCCGTAGTGAATTTATTAACCCTTTACTGAAGGCCCACTGTGTGCTGAGGGCGGGATAGAGGCACAGCGACCTACCAGGGCTCATAATTTAGGAGGACATGACGGCAATGCTGAGGGCATCAGCGCTGTGGAGGGAGCCGTGGGCACACAAAGGAGAGCCTCCCCGCCTTGCAGGGCCCTCCAGGGGATGCACCTGGGCCAAATCTGGAAGCTGATAGTTTCGGTGCAAAGAGGAAGGGAGTTCCACACGAGGGAGCAGATGTCAGCAAGGCGGCATTCCGTCACATGGCTCAGGTATGGAGGGAAGATGGAGAGGCCATTGGGGACCAGATCATGGAGGGGGGTTGGGGGCCTCCTGTGTTACCCCAAGGGCAGTGAGGAGCCCAGAGCTTTCATGCCTGAGCATGGTGAGGGCCTCTTGGGGAAGAAGGATGTCTTGGCCAACCACACAGGTGGTTGCTGGGATGCAGAAATTCGGCAGGGAGACCAGCTGAAAAGGATGATTGCTCCTGAGAGCACTTTTAATGGGAGCGCTTCTAAAGTCCTGCGTTTATTCCAAAACCAATTCGAAGTGCTGCTCAGCAAAGGAGGCTAGCTTTTCGGGCTAATTTCATGAGACTCCGTAGACAAGGAGACAGGTCGGCCGTCAGGCATGTCTGAGGTAGACCCCTGCTAAGCCTTGTCAAGTGTATTTCCCAGTCCCCTCTACAGCTGTCCACCTGTCCACCTCCCTGCCAAGGAGAAAAAGCCCAGGCCCTCGGGGTCAGACGGCTGCACTCTGCCCTTTCCAGAAGTCAGACCAATTATTGATCAAGTGCGCTGAAGAGCTGGCTGGGGTTTTACTAGAGGAAAAGCATTGATTTTGAATCAGAGGGTGATAAGCCCGGGAAGGGGCCCAGCTTTGCTGAGAGGAACGTTCGAGCAGGGAACAGGTGCAGCTGTGTCCATCAGGTCTCATGACGATGTTACCCTTCTGCAGGCTGATGTGTGGGGACTTGGCCAGAAAGACAGAGGAGAGAACCCCCAGTTCTCTCCTTCACTGCCCTGCCGGGTGTCCAAGATCCCACCATTAGGGTCCCAATATTTTGTTCTACAGGATGATCCCCCCCTAATATGCAAATGCCTCCGGCAGGAGCCGCTAGTAAGCCAAGGGTCTGCAAAGGAAAATCACAAGTCAGATCCTGTTTTGGTATGACTGTGAGCTAAAAAAAAAAAAAAAAATGCCTTTTACAGTTTAAGTGGTTTTAAAAAATCAAAAGAAGCATCATATTTTGTGGCACATGAATATTATATGAAATTCAAATGTTAGTGCCCATAAATAAAGTTTTATTGGCACACAGCCATACTCATTTATTTACATATTAGCTCATGGCTGCTTTGGCACTACCACAATAGAGCTGAACAGTTTTGACAGAGACCAGATGGTTCTCAAAGACTAAATATTTACTATCTAGTCCTTTACAGAAGGAGTTTGCTGACAACTGCATGAAGCTATCATTGTCCATTGACACCTTAGTGAGAAGTAGTTTATTGGAGTACCTAGCACAGCCAAGAATGAATGGACATAAAATGGACGCATGTAGATAGAGGCAAAAAGAGTATAAAGTTCAAGGCAATTTTAGTCCATTTTACAGGTGATGAGAACTTAGGCTAAGAGTGATTGAGAGACTTGTCCAAAAGCTAACCGCTGGTAAGTGGCAGAGATAGAATTCAAATTCATGTCAGTCTATCCCAAGAGGGTACCAAGGTATCAGGAGGAAGAAGGATCGAACAAGGAGGTTGGGAATTCCCAAAGGCGCAGGTAACCAGCTTCAACAGCGCATCTCAGAAAACCCTTCAGAAAAGATACAACCTATGTGCCCGTAGGCAACGTATTTAACCTCTTGGTCACCGTATCTATAAAATGGCAATGAAACTTACTTGGACAGGGTATCAAGAGTTGAATTAAAAAAGTAGCACCTAACATTCATTCTCTTTCCTTCCTCACCCACCCACCCCCCCAACTCACATCCCCTATATAGCCTGGCCTAGTGCACTATCCCCTTGAAATTATAACTCATTTAGAAATAATCCCATGCTTGCAGACTGCCTGCTCTCGTATACTATTTGCCTGAACCTACTAGTAGAGTTGCCTCTGGTTATCTTATGGGCCAGAGAAGCAAAACATGAGCCTGAGACTTGGGTGTTAGGCTTCAAACCCAAAGATTCTGGAGACGTCCTTTCTCTTGACTCTCCTCCTCATCAGTGTTTTCTCCTTTCCTGTGTCTCCCTTCCCTACCTTCCTCTCCCCTCCCCTTTCATTCCCTCCCCATTTTTGCTCTGGCTCCTTCTCCCTCCCTTATCCCAAGAATAGCCCTGAACCCAACGCTAGAGAAGGAAATGGGGTGTGGGGTGTGGGAGTTAATACAAAATGGTGAAGGTGGAGCTGGGTGGGGGGTAAGGGCTGGAGTCAGCCCTTAGCTCCATCATGATCCACAGGCTTTGCTGAAACCGCTTCCCTGGCTGACCTAGGTTACCTCAGCTGTAAAGAAGGTCATAATCCTTGGCTGTATTATTTTGTAGGATTGTTAAGAAGGCCACATGATGTTCTAGGTATGGAAGTGCTCTACAAAATGTAAATCACTGTACACACACACACACACACGCACGCACGCACACACTCAGAGAAATCCATAAAATTGGGTATGGCTGTATGGCTTGATCAGGTCCTTGGTTTTGGTTTTGGAGCTTAAGACTGGGACTCAAAGGAGACAGTGGGGTGGGTAGAAAGAGCACAGTCCAGGGCCTGGAACCCGGGTCTCAGTCCCAGCTCAGCTCTGCCCCATCTGCAGCCTTGGGAACGTCTCTCCTGACAGGTCCAGCTTCTCCGGCAGAAAACGGTACAATGCAGCCTTCTGGTGAGGACAAGGTGAAAGGCTGCCAGCAGCTCTTTTTAGTTCCCTTGATTTTGAAGCTTAAAATCACAATGGAGCCGTTTTCCTGCAAATAATTGGAAGAGCCATCGCTGAGGCCTGAATTCCACTAACTCCGCAGGGACCCAGGCAGGTGCTCTGGGTTTGCTCAGGGTCTGCCAGGCGAGCCTCGTGTTCCTGGCTGAGGCCTCCTGGGGCACTCCTCCGGGAAGTACGACCTGTCTGACATCACTAACATCCCCGATCACTAAGGGGAAACAAACAGCTCTGTGCACGATGCTGATTTACCTACTCGGCGGCGACTTAATGTGCTTCAAGACCTGCTGGAGAAAAGCGCCCACGCTCCAGCCTGCTTCCACCTGCCCCTGTGGCTCCGGTGTGAGCCCTGGAAATGGGCCTCAGGAGTTTTTGGGTCAGATCATCTCAACCCTGAGGGGGTTGCGTGGGTGGACTGCTCACCCCAAACGGTACTCAAGCACAGCGTAGTAACCACTGACAGCTTTCACTATTTGCCAGACTAAGGGTGTTGTCTGCACGCTCTCATTTACTCTTCACCACACCTGAAAGTGGTCATTTTCCCACTTTGCAGATGAGAACACTGAGGTTAAGACTTTTGCCACACAGCTGGTAATATGCAGGACCGGCACCAACCCCACTCTTGTCCGTCCGCACACGGAGCTCCTGCCCTTTGACCTGCAATGCATCTCAAGGCAAAGGAGGACACACACCGGCCATCTTTTGAGACCATTTGAGGAAAATTCTTCAGTTAGAATCCTTCCCTCGTGTCATGAAGAAAATGGGTCATTGCACGGCAGGGCAGCCTCGAGAGAGGGGTGTGGTTGGGGGTGTCACTCTGCCCCACAAGCCACAACTGGGACCGGCTTTCATTCCGGATAGAAGAGCCATCTCTCGGGCTTCTTCCCTCTTTGGGGACCAGGAAGGGGTGGGGCTTGCTCAAGGACCCACATGGCGAGAGGTAGAACCACAGCTGGTATTGGGTCTCCTGACTCAGAACCCCACTCTCTCCCCTACCTCCCTGAGGACCTGGGTCTGGTCCCCTACCTCCTTGTGGACCCCTGAGCCTCATGTGGTCAGCCTACTACCTCTTCCACGGGCAGTTCTCGTAAATATTTGCAGCCAGCTTGAGCTTTTCCCTGCAGGGAGTCAGCAAAGGGCAGGGCTTCAGAGGGCTTGCTCTAAAGCCAGAAAGATCAGGGCTCCAACTCAGGTTCCATCATGCAAGGAGTAGCTCAGTGCTGCCAGTGAGGGAACTGAAGGAGAAGAAACTGAAGATACTAAGGTCAGTGTAGGAGTCAGGCCAGCCTTTCAGTGCCATTTGCTGGCTGTGTGCCTTTGCGCAGGCTGTCTGACGCCTCCACCTCAGTTGTCTCATTGGTGAAATGGCCCTCCTGCCACCTCTTTCCTCGGGCAAACCGATAACACGTGTAGGAGGCCCAGCGAAGAGTCTGTTAAATGGAGCTTTCCTCCCTGCTCTCTGCATTACTGGGTGGTGGCAGCTTAGAAACCAATATCATCATCTGCACACCCCCGACTCTTGGGTTCTAGTGATGAATGTGACCCACAGCAGGCCACCCGTCTCTCCTTGCTGCACTCGTCCTCAGTTAAAGTGGGCAGGACACTGCCGCCTTCTCCCCACATGGATGTCCAAGACCCTTCTCTCTTCACATGGCTCCTGGTGGATAGAAGGACAGACTGGAGAGCCATGAGGCAGCTCTGGTCTGCCAGGGAGCCCCGGATTCCCAGGGTTGAGTGTATTATGAGCCTTAAAATGCCAGTACAGGGGCTTGGAGCATTGATCCCACTCTAACCACTCGGAGGGACAGCTGTGCTCACGGCACAGCAGAGAGGCTCTCAAAGCTGCATTCAATTCAAGGAACTTACCTCTGCAGTTAATCTGTGCCAGGTGGGAGGGAAGGCCCTGAGGCCCTGGAGCTGGAGTCCCGGATGAGGGCAAGCAGGTGAACCACTCATTCCAGGACCGGAAGTCAGGGCAGTGACCAGGCAGGCAACCCAGGAGCTGCGAGAGCAGAGAGCAGGGGCGCCTAACCCTTTTAGAAAACCTTCCCAGAGGGGGTGGCACTGAAGCTGAGAGCTGAGGGGGTCAGTGCACTTCACCAGGTGCACTGAGGGGTGGGGAGGAGGCCACAACGGGAAAGGGCAGGGAGGAATATCCCCGGGAGAGCTGCACCTTCCAGGAATCGGTGTGCGTCCCTGGATCAGAGGTAAATGGACTTGTTTGTCTCCTTGTCTGTTTTCATGATTAATGTGGTGGGATTTCCAGTGCAGACCGTGCATGAAGTAGACAGAACTTTCCAGAGAGATTCTGTAGGGCTGTGGGCATAACAACCTGGCTTCACCAAAGGTGGCAAGGTGGGCCTTAGCGGGGAGGGCCCTTCTGCCTGCCTCTCCATGGAGTCCAGCCAAGCCTCGGCCCCTGAGGCCCGAGTGAGTGCCTTCAGACAAATATCTTCTCCCAATGCGGGGTCCTTGGCCAGGAGACTGCTGTCCACTGGTCAGGCCAGACAGAGCAAGGCTTTGCCCTGGGCGCAGCAGAGGTGAAAGCTCAGGGAGCTGCCCAATCTCACTGCAGGCCAGTGCAGGGGACCTGTCTGGGGCCTCTGGAAGCTAGTGCACTCAGAGAGGACTCACTTCTTTCTTTTTTTATTAATTTATTTTCCAATTCCAGTTAACATACAACGTTGTATTAGTTTCAGGTGTACAACATAGTGATTAGACACTTATATAACTTACAAAGTGGTCACCTCTATAGGTCTAGTACCCATCCAACACCACACATAGTTATGGCAATTTATTGACTATATTCCCTATGCTATACTTTACATTTTCGTGATTATTTTTATCACTGACATTTGTACTTCTTAATCCCTTTCACCTTTAACACCCAACCCCCCCTCCCATCTGGCGACCATCAACTTGTTCTTTGTGTCAATGAATTTGTTTTGTTTCTTCATTTGTGTTTTAGCTTTCCCATACGGTATTTGTCATACGGTATTTGTCTTCCTCTGTCTGACTTATTTCATTTAACCTAATAACCTCTAGGTTTATCCATGTTGTTGCAAATGGTAAGATTTCACTCATTTTTATGGCTGAGTAATATGCCATTGTATGTGTGTACCACATCTTCTTTATCCACTCATCTATCCATGTACACTTAGTGGCTTTCCTATCTTGACATTGTAAATAAAGATGCAATGAACATAGGGATGCATATATCTTTTCAAAGTAGTATTTATCCAAATACTGGGTTATATGATAGTTCTATTTTTAATTTTTTGAGGAACCTCCATACTGTTTTCCACAATGGCTGCACCATTTGCAATTCCACCAACAGCGTGTGATGGTTCCATTTTCTCCACTTCCTTTCCAACACTGTTGTTTGTTGATTTTTTGATGATAGCCATTCCGATGGTTGTGGGTGACATCTCATTGTGGTTATAATTTGCATTTCCCTGATGATTAATGACAGTGAGCAGCTTTTTATATGTCTATTGGCCATTTATATGTGCTCTTTGGAAAATGTCTATCATGCTCATTTTTTCTTTGAATTGTTTGTTTAGGTGTTGAGTTCTGTAAGTTCTTTATATATTTTGGATATTAACCCCTTTATCAGATATATCATTGACAAATATCTTCTCCCAATAAATAGGTTGTCTTTATTTTGTGTTTATGGTTTCCTTTGCTGTGCAAAAACTTTTTAATTTGATGTAGTTCCATGTTTATTTTTGTCTTTAATTTTGCCTCGGGAGACATATTCCCCAAAAATATTGCTAAGAGCTATGTCAAATACTGCCTAGGAATTTTGTGTTTTCAGGTCTTACATTTAAACCTTTAATCCAGTTTAATTTATTTTTTTTTATGGTGTAAGAAAGTGTTTTAGTTTCATTTTCTTGCATGTATCTGTCCAGTTTTCCCAACACCATTTACTGAAGAGACTTTTTATTTACCCCATTGTATAATCTTGCCTCCTTTGTCATTGATTAATTTACCATACAGGCATGGGTTTATTTCTGAGCTTTCTATTTTGTTCATTGATCTGTGTCAGTTTTTATGGCAGTACCATGCTGTTTTGATTATTATAGCTTTGTAATATAGTTTGATAGTAGGTAGTGTGACACCTTCAACTTTGTCTTCTTTCTCAAGATTGCTTTGGTGATTCTGGATTCTTTGTGGTTCCATATAAATTTTAGGATTATTTGTTCTAGTTCTTTGAAAAATGCTATTGCTATTTGATAGGGATTGCATTGAATCTGTAGATTGCTTTGGGTAATATTAATGATGGACATTTAATGATGTTAATTCTTCCTATCCATAAGCACAATATAGCCTTCCATTTATTTGTGTCTTCACTTTTTTTCTTCAATATCTTATAGTTTTCCAAGTGCAGGTCTTTTACCTCCTTGGTAAAATTTATTTCTAAGTATGTTATTCTTTTTGATGCAGTGTAAATGGGATTGCCTTCTTAATTTCTTTTTTTTTGTTATTCATTAGTTCAATATTGTTACATAAAAATGCAACTGATTTCTGAATATTAATTTTGTATCTTGCTTCTTTACTTAATTCATTTATTAGTTATAATCATTTTTTGGTGGTATCTTTAGGGTTCTCTCTATATAGTATCATGTAATCTGTAAATAATTACAGTTTTACTTCTTCTTTTCTAATTTGGATGCCTTTTATTTATTTATTTCTTGGTCTGATTCCTGTGGCTAGGACTTTTAATAGTATGTTGAGTAAAAGTGGTGAAAGTGGACATCCTTGTCTTATTCCTGATCTTAAAGAAAAAGTTTTCAGCTTTTCACCTTTGAGTATGATGTTAGCTATGGGTATGTCTTATATGACCTTTATTATATGAAGGTATGTTTCTCTATCCAGACTTCACTGAAAGTTTTTATAGTGAATGTGTGTTGTCAAATGGATTTTGTCAAATGTTTTTTCTATACCTATTGATATGATATATGATTTTTATCCTTCATGTTGTTTATGTGGTATACCATGTTAATTGATTTGTGGATATTAAACCAACTTTGCATCCCAGGAATAAATCCCACTTGATTGTGATGTATGATTTTTTTTAATGTATTGCTGAATTTGGTTTGCAAATATTTTGTCAAGGATTTTTGCCTCTATGTTCTTCAGGAATATCGGCCTATAATTTTTTTTCTTTTATGTTTTTATCTGGTTTAGGTATCAAGGTAATGCTGGCCTCGTAAAATTAATTTGGGAGCCTTTCCTTGAGAGGGCTCATTTCTGATAACCTGGTTGAGGCAGGTCGGTATTTAGCGTAAATGTGACCTCATTTGCAGCCACAGTTTAAGACAAGTGGGTTGTTTGGTTTCAGTAATGAGGCTATATCACCTAGATAATGGTCCTTCTATTTTTATTTTTTATTTTTTTTAAAAAGGTAAGCTTTGCAATCATGTACAACTGATCTACAGATTAAAGAGATTTACATTTCTGGAATATGGAAAGTATACATAAACCATTTTTACAAAAAGACTGAAAATGTGTGCATGAAAAACTATACTCTTGCATTGTAAATGCTTTTCAAAGCCATAAAAGTAAAGATTCTTGAAGAATAGCTACTTTATCTTTCACTAATCACACATTTGTCCCAAGATAAGAAAATTGCCTGGAAAATGCTCATGTTTATTGGACATAGGAGAGAAGAGCTTCTATAAATCCAAGAGAAAGTACCGTGGCTGGTTGAGTTAATGATTTCCCCTTTGGGGAAATTATCTTTCAGAAGGCCTGCTCTTAAATCGCCTGGTTTCCGTACGTCTCAGCATCATTTCTGCCAGATATGCTTCGGTTTGGGTACAGGAAAGCACGTGAGCTGAGGGGATTAAAGAGGATGAAAGGGTTGGGGAGAAAGTAGCAACCAAGCTTTGGGCAAGGGTCCTGGTTTCTGAACACCATAGGGTTCACTTCGGTGGTGGCATTAGGGGCCGCCCAACTGCCCAGAAGAGAGCCTGAAGCTGGGTGAAAGGGGAGGCCACAGGGTTTAAAGTAATGGTACCTAGCACTAGAGGCTTACAGGGGAGCTAAGGCACTCACACAGGCATCAGAGAACCCTGAAGAAGAGAAATGACCCCTTCGCAACATGTGGGCAGCCAGGATTGGGGTGCAGTGTCTAGGCATGGAGGCAGGACAGAACTTGGATCTCTGGGGCCCTAGAGAAGCAGTGTGCAGCCCTAAACTTAGCCCAGTAGACTGGCAGTAACACCTTCAATTCCGAGGGGCAGGACTGAGCAGGAGAATTCACAAGAAATGCAACAAGAAGCAAGTCAAGCCAGAGCAGGGTGCCAGGGGAGTTCCCTGAGCCCCAGAGTCTGCACACAGCACCTCTCATGAAGCATCCTTGTCATTCACCCCCAGACATTTGGTGAGAACCCACTAGATTCCAGGCATTGTACCAGGCAGTGGACATTTAAAACCAAATAAAACAGACACAGTCCCTGTGCTTGTGGGACGTCTGATGGGCGCAGGAAGTGGGTGGGTGGAGAGTTGTAGACAGACAAACAAGAATTGTTAGAAACCAGCATGGTACCATGAATGATGGGAGATGATGCTCTGAGAAGGCGGGGAGGGCACTAAGTGACCTAGACTGACTCTAAGTCAGCACTCAGTTTTATTTATATGACTAGAGGCCCGGTGCAGAAATTCGTGCACGGGTCCCTCAGCCCAGCCTGTACCCTCGCCAATATGGGACCCCTCAAGGGATGTCCGACTGCCCGTTTAGGCCTGATTCGGGCCTAAACGGGCAGTCGGACATCCCTCTCACAATAGGACTGCTGGCTCCCAACTGCTTGCCTGCCTGCCTTCCTGATTGCCCCTAACCGCTTCTGCCTGCCAGCCTGATCACCCCCTAACCACTCTGCTGCCAGCCTGTTTGCCCCCAACTTCCCTCCTCTGCTGACCTGGTCACCCCTAACTGCCCTCTCCTGCAGGGTTGATCACCTCCAACTACCCTCCCTTGCAGGCTTGGTCCCTCTCAACTGCCCTCCCTTGCAGGCCGGGTGCCTCCCAACTGCCCTCTCCTGCTGGCCATCTTGTGGTGGCCATTTTGTGTCCACATGGGGGCAGGATCTTTGACCACATGGGGGCAGCGATATTGTGTGTTGCAGTGATGATCAATCTGCATAGTACTCTTTTATTAGATAGGATAGAGGCCTGGTACAGGAGTGGGGGCCAGCTGGTTTGCCCTGAAGGGCGTCTGGGATCAGGTGGGGGTTCCCTTGGGGTGTGGGGTGGCCTGAGCGAGGGCCCTGTGGTGGTTTGCAGGCCAGCCACGCCCCCTGGCAACCCAAGCAGAGGACCTGGTATCTGGAATTTATTTTCCTTCTACAATTGAAACTTTGTAGCCTGAAGCGGAGCCAAGCCTAGGGCTCCCTCCGAGGCCTGCAGCCATTTGTGTTGGGGTTATAATAGAAACTGTTGCCTTAAGCGGGTGGGCCCAGCCAGGGTGTGCGGAAAGCTTTGCTTCTCCTGTTGCCGGCGGCAACCCTGGCCTGCTCTCTCAAGCACAGCCCAGGAGAGAGGAATAGAACTCAGGAGCGGGTCCTGAAGGGAGCTCCCCACCTGTCTCACCCCTTGGAGCCCCAGAGCTTTATGATGGTCAGGTCCGGAGAGGTGGCCCCACAAGCTGAGCCCCTTTCTCCCCTCCATGATCCCTAGAGGGAACTTTCCCTCCAGTTCAAGGAGGAACAGCCACAGGAGGAAAGAGGGGTGACTGAGCCCTCCTGATGGGCTGAGACAGAGACATGGCTTACTGTACATTAGATAAGCACAGTGCTTTGTACAGTCAACTCCTGTGCTGCCCCTGGAAACTTCCCAACCTGCCTCTCTAAGCAAAGGGAGAGCATTGTGGGCATCTCGCTTCGGGTCCAGTCTCTGTTATGATCCGGGTTGGAATGGTTGGCATCTTGACCTTCCTGCAGGCAGGGCAGGGCCTGAGCACCGGCCAGAGGGACAGCCTTGAGGCTTAACCTCTGAGCACAAGAATGTCTGCCCTCCTCCTCCTCTGTTGTAGTTCATTGAGATAGCTCCTTTCAGTGGGAATTGAAAAGTAGTGAAATGCTCTTGTGGACATAAAATATAGTCAATGGAAAAGGGTCAGGAATAAAGGGAGAGAAGACTCCTTACATTTGTACATTGAGTTCAGAGAGTTGGTGTTTTGGTTCTTTTTAAGTTGTGCCCGTGTGTAATTGTGTGTAATTGGAGAAGACAAAATCACATGGTTTACTCCTCAAAAATAATGTGCCTACAATGTGTTGGGCACAGGGTTTAGTGGCTTGCATTTTTTATCGGACATAAACCCTATCCGCAGCTCTGAAATAGGTGACAGTATCACCAGTGTGTGCATGAGTACTCTCAGATGGAGAAGGAAATGACTGGCCCACAGTGCATGGTAGCAAGTAGCATCACTGGGTTCACAGCTGGGTCTGACGCATAGCCTGAGTTCCTCCCTTTGGGGCAGTTAGTTAATATCCCCATTCTGCAGATGAAGAAACCAAGGCTCAGAAAGGTTATGCAACATGCCCAAGGTTACTCAGCGGGAAGGGCAGGACCAGCTATTTATGGGTCTCAATGCAAAATAAAAGTGGGGAGCTCCTTGTTTTAAAAGTATTAAGAATTTTAAGGCAGTGACAGCAGAGCATAGACCAACCATGGAGCCCTTCTGAGCATGAAGCTAGTCTTGGAGCAGGATTGGATGCCCAGCCTCTGAATCTTCACCTCCTCCTAAGTCCTACCTCACAGTGGCACACAGCAGTTTTGAAAATGTGAAGAGAAAATCTGGAATAATGTAAGAACAGTACAAAAATAATCATAGTAGTAGTAACAACAGGTCTCTGTTCCTGGTGCTTTGCATATTTTTTCTCCAATTCCCAAAGCAACAGTGCAAGGTAGATTTGTATTCATTCTTCAGATGAGAAAATAAGACCAGAGAGGTCCGGTGATTTACCCAAGGCCACACAACCAAGAAGAAGTAGAGCCAGGGTTCACACCTGAGTCTGTCCAGCTGCAGACCTAACACTCCTTAATGTAATTAAATTGAAGCTAATGCCCCTTTGTGTGGCCCTGTCAGAGGTGACCCTCTGCATGGATGGATCAGGGGGTGGCTAATCAGGAGTGTTCTGATGTTCTGCGAATGAATACCAGGCCTAACCCAGCTGCCAGGTGACCTTTCCAAAACACATTCTGGAGACCTCATGCTCTCACTAAACACCCATTTATGGCTCTTCCCTGGCCCGAAGATGAAATCCAAACCTCTTAGCTAGCATTCTTCACCTGACCTCTGCTTACCTCTCCAGCCCATCTCTCCTTCCTCAGGCGCCTCCAATCCAGATGCACTGGCTGGCCAGAGGAGATAAGAGTGCTTACTGCTGAGCAAAGGTAGCTCGTTAGCTTCTCCCGGTAGGAAAGGAAGTCTCTTGATACCCAAGTCAAAGTCACAAATCTCTTGGAGAAAGTCTTGAAGGGTGCCAGATAGTTGATGCCGGCTGAGATTGGTTAGACTGTCTGCTGCCCGAACAATCGGTATTCGGGGAGTCCCCCTTCCCATCCCTCCTACTCCCCAGCATCCCACATCCAGCCACTCACCTTGTAGGAATCCAGCAATTTCCTAAAATCCTGATGCTTCTTCAGCTGCTGAAAGCTGAGATCAGGAAGAGCTGGAGGCCCCAGAATGGGCACAGTTAGGGAGAGAAGAATGTTTTGACACACTTGTGTCTTTCTCTTTCATGCAGAATTGGAAGAATGGGCCTGAATGTCCTGGATTATAAGAGCCCCCAAAGCCTATGCCTTCCAGAAGCCTCAGATTAGCTTATTTCCTCCTCCAGGCATATAATATGAGAATTCCAAGTGGTTAACATTCTCCTAATAAGAAAACACATGTTCCCCAAATTTAATGGGAGTTAGAGTAAAATCACCATGTGTCTAAATCCTTAATCCACAGGGAAGGATTTTAATGCCTGAAGGCATTCCAATGTTAGCTTTTTCGGGAACACTTACAGTGTAATTGAACCTTATTATTAAAACAATAGGTGGTCTGCCTCCTTTCTCTTCACCGAAGAAAAAAAAATTGAACCACTTCATAAACTAGTCTCTAGGCCCTTTATACACTGAAAAGATTTTGTTTCCAAGCAGGACAGCTTAGAGAAGTTTGGGAAGCTTGTGAACCAAGGAATGGAATGCCCCTATCATGGGCTTCAAGAGGAGGATCTCTGCGTTGGACCCTTAGCCTTAAGTGCTCACAGCAAGCCCACAAGGAGGTGTAATTGTGTCACATCTACAGATGAGGCAATGGAGGCCTAGAGATGACAACTGCTTTGCAATGGTCACATGACCTGCATTTGGGGGAGTTGAGATTCAAGGCCAGATATCTCCAGGCTTCAGTGCCAAAGCAGCCACACGGCCCCCACAAACTGCTCTCAGGGTCAAGCAGTGATGAAACAGGCAACCCTTCTTGATCCCTTGCCAACCTCAGAGGTTAATCACCTTTTTCGTTCTTATTATCAATATAAATTGAATGTTCAAAAACGAATGTGTGAACATTGCCATTGTTCTCATTTCTGGCAAATCCTCAGAATTATGGAGGAGTTATTTTAAAGGAGTTGTGTGGCCTTGGGCAAAGGCACGCCAACTTTCAGCCATGGTTTTGACATCTGTGCAATTAAGATAACACCCACTCACTGGTTGCTGGGCAGATTAAGTGAAAAAATAGTAAAAGAGCTTAGCACCTTGTCAGTGCTTAATAATTGTAGGTCCTCTTATTTCCTGCAATAAATATTATTGAATAAATGGTATTTGAACAATAATATATCTATTGAATATGTCCCCTGTGTTTGGTGCTGAAATGACTCTGTATCTAATTCCCCACAACCTGGGTGGTAGGTACTACTTTTACAGAAGAGGAAACTGAGGGTCAATGAGGTTGCACAGGAAGTGGGACGACTGGGATTTGAACCCACACACGCTGAATTTAGAGGGCATATTTTAACTATCATGATATCCAACCCTTCAGGAACTAAGCATGGATAGGCATTTCATGTGGCCAAGGCTGACCTTGATGACTTGCTTTTGTTTTTCTAATCCCCATCCAACTCCTTCTTGGGAAATGAATGGTGTTTGTGTGAGAGCCCCACTCTCTTAAGGATACTACACTCAGAAAGCTTCATCAAGTGCTTGCAGTTTTGCCTGCTCTTCATACACCCTCAAAAGCAAGCCTCATGAGGTCACCAGAGCAAGTGGCAGATGTGATGCTCCTAAAAACCCTTTTTGTGCCTGATTTCTCCCCAGAGAGGGCCTTGCTCCTCTGGCTACAGGGTGACAAGAGGAATAAAAACTCAGCTAAGACGGCCTCCACTGATTTTCCTTCATTATTAATTTGCTTCATTATTTGCACCTCTTCCAGAAAAGATTGGAGGTAGAATTTCTCATCAGAGATAACCACCAAAATATCTAGATGAGAAAAAAAATATATCATGCTATCTTACCCTGCTCAGTGCCCACAGAATAAAGAGGATATCAAGGTTTCCTGGTCTTCTCCAACAGAAGAGGCTTCCAGAAGGAGGCGCTGTGGGACACCTCTGATACATGGTGTAGGGCGCACACCAAGGTCCTGTGCACAGAAACACTTTCTCCATTTTTTTATCTGCACCTGTAAAGGAAGGGAGGACCCAAGGAAAGAGGAGGGAGGGAGGGAAGGAAAAGAGACCTCCTCTTCGTTGTCATTCCTTGTTATTAGGAAGCAGATTCTTCCACATCAATTCTGAACCAATTGCCCCGCTGAGAACAAAGAGAACCAAGCATGTCATGGCTGCCTTTGGGATGGCTGGCTCTGTAGGACTGAGGGCAGGGGCTGCGCACAGGCCATGGGTTCTGTCTATGGTTCAAGAAGGGCTGTCATGGCAACAGTCAATGTCAGGTGTCTGGGGCTCCCCAGATTCACATGGCTAATATTTCCTGTGCTCTGAGCTAGATGTGGAAGGATAAAAAATAAACATCACAAAGCCTGACTTTATTTTTTTATTTATTTATTATATTTTTATCTTTTTAATTTCTTTATTGATTAAGGTATCACATATTTGTCCTCATCCCCTCCCCCCCCATTCCCATCCCACACCCCTCCCCAAAGCCTGACTTTAAAGAGTTCCCAGTTACTGGGAGAAGCAGGCACACAAATGGATATCCTATAGCAGTGGTCAGCAAACTCATTAGTCAACGGAGCCAAATATCAACAGTACAACGATTGAAATTTCTTTTGAGAGCCAAATTTTTTAAACTTAAACTATATAGGTAGGTACATTGCTATTAACTTAATTAGGGTACTCCTAAGCTGGCCTTTGCTAAAAACATCCTCAATCTGATTGAGGTACACTCAAGGGGCCAAAGAGCCGCATGTGGCTCGCGAGCCGCGGTTTGCCGACCACTGTCCTATAGGATCCATTAACACTTTCTACCACTATCTAGGGAGCACCTACTCTGTGCCAGGTATTGTGCAGCATGACAGGGATTCAGAGCGACCATGAAGCTTGGAGTCTAATGTCGGTCTACTGTTTAGGATGCTGTGAGAGCACAGGGGAGAGTTTCTACCCAGACTTAGGAAAACCCTGAAAAATGGTGTGGAGATGCCAAGACAGAAGGGGCTAGAAAGGGAGCTCCGTGCAGAAGGAAGAGCATGATCACATGCATGGTAGCATGAAACATTTTATACGTAGGACACTACAAGGCTGGGTGTGTGTGTGTCCACCCTTCAGTGGTTGGTCCTTAAGATTGAACTTGGAGCCCCTGGAGCACGGGCTATAGCAGCTCCATAGGAAGGTGATAGGCCAGTCCAGGCACAGCTCCTGGAGGCTATGAGGAAAAACATGTAACTGAGTACAACCTCTTTTACATATAGTCGCCCTCATCCACATGTCCTCCCATGGCAAGTTCCCTGGAGATGAATCTCACGCCCCTGGTGTGCAGTCCCTGCTCATGGCGTGCTCTGATAAACCCTTTAAAGAGCAGCTTGTTCAATTGGGGGGGGAGGGGGAGGGAGCAGGGGAACATCTGTAATACTTTCAATGATAAAGATACATTTAAAAAAAAAGAGCAGCTGGTTAATGTGGGGGTTCAGAGATAGACCAAGATTACACAGTTACTGAGCATGTAGCAAGGATGCCATGCAGGGAGATACGCTCCCCACCGCCCTGTCCCCATGGACCAAACATCTCCTTTCTTCTCTCAAACATCAGTCAGGGCTCTACTGCAGGCCAGGCTCACATTGTCGTACTTGGTCGTCACTCAACTCTGTAGGTCCGTGCAGTGGCCCCTATTTTGCTAATGAGGTGCATGAGGCTTGGTGATCTTCACTAACCTGGTGGTTTAAGGCTACCAGACCAAGATCTCTCTGTCCTGATAGAGTCAAGCCGAGATCATAGCTACGTCTGCTTCACACCTGCTTCTCTGAGGCTCTCCACACGTGCATCCTTGGCATTCAGGCCTCAGCTCAGACGGGAACTCTCTCCATCTAAAGAGGCCCCCTCTACCACCGCGCTTCCTTTCATAGCAGTAATCCTCCCTGCCAGGACAGCCCCAGCTTCTTCTTCATCTGCCTCTCTCCCCCAGCTCCACGAGGCAAGGACCTCTCTGGTCTCCTTTACTGCCCTATCCGTGATGCTCCAAGCAGAGCCTGGGACATGGAAACCCCCAGCAAACGGTTGCTTCATGAACAAAGCCATCTGGCTGGCCCCTACGCCCGGCCCTCTCCACTCTCCTGGTATAGCGCAAGCTGGTGGCCAGTGGCCCCTGGGAGCTTGTGAGGAGCCCCCTGGTGACTGCAGACTGACTTTCTGAGTCCAGGACTTGCTGGGCTTCTCATGGGTCAGGGCAAGCAATTGCATAGATTTTCATTTCTGCTTCAGTAAAAGGACTGTCCAGCAACATTCTATGTGACAAACATTTGAGATTCATAAATGAATAGTTTTCACAACTTATGTTTCTGGATGATTCAGATTCACTCTTCTTTCTACCCTCGAGTCAGCCTTAGGGTTGCAGAGTGTGGGAAGCTCACTGTTGTCAGCAAGCACTGTTAGCGGTCGCTGGGAATGTTGCTCTGTGTTGGCTCTGACTTTCAATTGCTCGTATTGCTGTTTCAGTCAGTTCATGTGTACACGCTCTCTTAGTGTTTATGTTGGTTGATTGCTGTGTTTCGTGTGGTGCCACCTTAATTGTGATTTTATTCCTCTCTAACAACAATTCTTGTCCCCAAATTATTTTTTCCACTAAAAAACAGTGAGGAACATCAGTCCTAGGAAAGTGGGTCACAGTCCCGAGTGTTTGGGAAAGAATCCTTGCACCCCACCTCAGGACCTCGCATTATTCTTAACCCTACCAGACCTGAGGCCCTGACCCTAACTGTCCCCTATACCTGGGCTTCTGAGCATTAAAGAGAAAAAGTCAACATGGTATAGAAAAATGTTAGTTACATGCAAACAAGTGGTTAGAATAAGATGGAACTCGGAGACATTGTAGAAAATAGGTACTAGGAAAAGTACAGAAAATTAGGTAAAGCAGTATAGCGGCAGATTCGGAAATTACCGAAAAATCAGTACAGCGGTCTGGTAGCCTTAAACCACCATTTTTTGTTTGTTTATGACAAGACATGTGCATTCCTAAAAATGGACACACTAGGGAAAATGAGGAAATTGGGTGAGGGGCACAACCCTCAGAAACATCATCAGTGATGCATAAAAGGGAATGAAAGGAAAAACATTAGCACAGTTTTACACGGCTTCCTGGCTGAGAAGCATAGGTGCTACAGTAAACATGGCACTTGACCTTGAAGAGACCTGGCCTTTGCTCGTGGAAGTGGCCGTAGGAAGGGTTGCGGCTTGTGCGTTACTGTGAACGGGTGGAAGGAAGGTGGTCTGAACGGGATGGAAAGTTGTAGCCACAGGTGCAGTGGGTGCAGCTCCTAACAAGGTGGACTGAGGAGCTGGTAGATGTGTGAGGTGTGTACGTGTGCACGTGTTGTACATTCCTAAATGGCTCACTTCAGATGGGCACAGTTTCCTGCCGTCGCCCAGTATTTCTCAGCGAGGCAATTTTGCATAAGCACATGGGAAATTCCTGTCATCCTCGAATTATTCCCTCATATGTTAGTTGTTTTGGAACAAGCTCATATATTAAAAACAAGTGTCCTAGCAGAACTGGCTGTACCTGATTGACTTTCATCCTCCCCTTGTTTGTTCAGACTGGACCAAGAGGATTGAGTACCAGCCTGGCTCGGGGAGTGTGCCCCTGTTCCCCAGCATCCACCTGGAGACGTGCGATGGGGCCGTGTCCTCCATCCAGATCACCACGGAGCTGCAGACCAATTACATTGGGAAGGGATGTGACCGGGAGACCTACTCGGAGAAATCCCTTCAGAAACTGTGTGGTAGGTTTCCCCCTGTGGGGGGTTTCTTTAATTAATTGCTTTTGTATGACATATACAAAGCATATATGATTATATTATGAGAGTATCAGCCCTTCCCACTGCATTGTGACTCCTGGATGAATATTGAGTTTATTTAGTGTGGTTAAAGGGTCAGAAGGCACAGCTTTTGGCATCAGGCACACCTGATCTGACCCCGCCATTTATCCATTGTGTGGGCAAGGGAGGTGACAAAGCCGCTATTCTTTATCAGTAAAAGGGGGATTAATGACACAGTGTGTTCCAGAGGCTTTCCTTCCGCTGTGTTGGTTTATAGAGGCACCTGACAACATGAAGGGTGCTGTCAGTTACCTGGGGAGAGGTTGGCCTCCTCCCCACAGGACCAGCTACATCATTTGCAGGGCCCAGTGCAAATGAAAATGTGGGACCCTTATGCAAAAAATCCTGAAGAATTTTAATAATAAAACCACAAAGCATTCAACCAAGCTGTGGGTTCTGCAGCTGCTCAGGTCGAATGCCGGTAAAGCCCGGCCTGGCTGCCCACATCAGAGAAGAAGGGCTTGGGTGGGGGAGGGGTGGGCAAAGTGAAGGTGTCCAAGTGTGGGGGAGGGGCCTACCTCTGTGAGCGGGGAGATGGTGCCACAGGAAGGAGCAGGCCGGGAACTAGGACAAGGGCTGAGAGAGGGGTGCTACCCAGGACACTTAGCTTTATTGAGCACCTACTTAGTGCAGCCTGCCAGACTCTTCACATGCATCCCTTTATTGACTTCTCTCATCCTCACTGTGAGAAGGGTGTTATTCACCAGCTTTAGAGATGGAACATGTGAGGCCCAGAGAGGAAACATGACTTTTCAAGGTCACACAGATAGAAAGTGACAGAGCCGGAATGGGAAGGTGGGCCTCTCAGAGGGAAAGACTCCTTAGCTCGGAATCTGAGATGCTAGGCCAGGCCTTGGGAGCTAGGATGGGGACCTGTGCAGTCAGCCTGTGGAATGAGAGGATGCTCAGGATGGTGGGAATGGTCCCGTAGACATGGTGAAGGAGACTGTTGGTGTGTTGATGGGCCTCTTTCATCCCCACCCGAATACGTATGTGTTATTTCTTCTTTGTTCTCTTCAAAAACACTCAGGAACTCACTTTGACTCTGAAGCAGTGCTATGGGGAGCTTAGTCTTGCACCAGGCCTGTATTTGGGGCAACTACATTTCCACAAAGGAATGGGGGCTCCTGAGCACAGGCTAGCCTGCCACCCCCTCCTGGGGGTCCCTCCACTACTATCTTTGGAACATTTTCCCCCATCAACATTGTTACACACACACACACACACACACACACACCCACACACACACACCCTTCATCAAAATTGCTGGTTGCCCAAAGAGCCAAGTGAAACTTTTGAAACTGAATGTGAAATAAACCCTGCTTGGGCATCACCATGTTCCATTTATTATGTCACCAGGCCGGCAAGGAAGGCCTGCGGGAACACAGACTTCTCCAGAACGATGTAGCTGAGCAGGGACATTACCACATCCCAAACAGCTCTTGCAAAAATGGATGTAAGGGGCCCGCAACATTCAGAAAACTGCCTCCAGTCCTCTCCCCCACTCTGCGGACAGAGAAGCCACCCCAGACAACATCTTACTTTGAATGAATATCCCATTTCGCTCCCTGTGCACCTAAATGATCACCTAAATTATGAGTCCATTCGACCCCGCGCCACCCTGTGGGTTACAGCCATTTCCTAAACTCCTCCAGGTGGCAAGGCGATGATGGAATCGGCTTGTTAAAGATCAGGTGGGCCCAAGGGCACACACTTGTGATTTGATCTTGAATGCTGCTGGGAGAGATGAGGAGATATGGAGAGTGAGAAGGATTTTCTGTGGGAAGAAACTTGAGCACAAAATTGCATCTGGGGTTAACACAGCTCATTCTCCTGGGCTGCCAACTCGCCTTGCAGGGGGACAGGTTAATTCAGCCAAGAAAGCAGTTTCCCTAAGGTGCACGCAAGATTACCTGGTGCTCAGAGAGACCCTTTGTTGAGAGAAACACGCGTGTCTTTTTGGTGACCTTCCTGATAGTGCCACCCTCCGCGCTGATGGGAACTCTCTGAGTAGCCCTGATGGGCAGGGCCACGCCAGCCCCCCTGTTCCGTGACTGGATCTTGAAGTCCGCTGAGGTGGAGCTCAGGAAAAAGGGCAGAGGCAAATGAGTGGGACTCAGATGCCCATCTGGTGCGAGAATCTCCTTCAGAGGGAGGCAGCTCATCAGGCCCCGTGGTTTCTGCCAGCGAGGGAAATGCAGGCTGGTGGCTCCTCAAGCGGAGCCTGGGTCTCTGACCCCTGCGGGAACCCGAGGTGCTGGAGACAAGCCTCTGTGTGCCTTCGGGGGATGGTAGGCGAGTTTCTTACAGGGTCTCTCCACCAGGGAACTGCCATGGCACCGTTGGCCTCAGCATTCATGCATATTTTATTCTACAAATCTTTATTGACTTTGGGTGGAAACAGGGAGACCAATTAGGATGTTATCGCCACAGTCTGAGAAAGAGATAATGAGTTCGGAACCAGGGCAGTGGCAGTCGGGATGAATTTAAGACAAGAGTTAGGAGGCCAAATCGGCAAGATTTAACGATTCATTGGCTGTCAGGAGTGAGAAAGAAGGCGTCTAAGATGACTCCGGGATGAGCATCTAGCTGGACGAGGGTGCCTCCCAGGAGAGCCAGGAACCCAGGGCAAGAGCAGAGTTAGGGGGCCATGGTGGCAGGCACCTGTGAACCTCCAGGTGTGGTGCCTCGCTCTAGCCTTACCCTCGACCCTCCTGAAGACCTGCTTCCACCTGCCCATCCATCCTCACGGCCCATTTCCTCCTGATGTTCTGCCTTCTTGGCCAGCATGGCTCCTTTATCCCCGCGCCTGGCTTGTTCCCATCCCTAAGGCTCATTCGTGTTTCCTTCTGCTAGGACGCTCTCTCTCCCCCTTCATCATTCTAAACCCTTCCCTTTAGTCAGTATTCTCCTGCCCTCTGTGGTCACTGCGGGGGCTGTCCTGGGGTCCTGCCCTTGTGCCTTTGAATTCCTGCATCTCTTCTAGGATGCTGCGGTTGTGCAGGGACCCAGGCAGGGGTGTCTCCTCAGAGGAACGTGGATGTCTGGTCATTGCCCACCTGCTTCCTCCGCCTGCAGCCTCGGCTCCATGAGGAGCAGTGATAGAATCCTGGTTAGGGGGAGTCAGACAGTAACTGCACAAAGCCTGCTGTCAGGAGGGACCTGGCAGGTGCAGCAGCACTTGAAATGGCCTCTCTGTTTTTTTTTTGTTTGTTTTCATCCATCTTTATTGTTCAAAGTATTACCTATGTCCTCTTTTTTTCTCATTGACCCCTTCTAACCCAAACCTACCCCCCACCCCGGCCTTCACCACGCTATTGTCTGTGTCCATGGATTATGCATATTGCATATACGTTCTTTGGTTGATCTCTTCCCACCCACCACCCACCCCTGCCTTCCCTCTGAGATTGCACAGTCTTTGTTCCCAGTGAAGTGCTGGCAGGCAGGCGTATTGCTGCCTGAGGTTTGTACCCTGAGACTCTCCCACTCCGCCTTGAAGTAAGAGTAATCAGGGCCCCGCGCCCGTGCCCCCTTCATCTTGTGGGGCTGGACGTAGTCCCTGCTGCCCTTGCTTTGTAAAGAGCCAGGCCTCTGGGAGAAGTTGGGCAAATTGCGTATCACTTCCTCTTAATTCCGAGATTTAAGATGGAGGTCTCTGCCGTGTCAGCACCTGGCTTTCCGGAGGTGAAGTGTCACGGAACTGCCCTGAGTATGAAACGCGTGGGGAAGCCTTTGGGAAGACCTCTTGGCCAAATTAAATCTGACATTAACGGCGGCCCGAGAAGAGGCCTGCTTCGCTGACCTTCAGTCACTGCGTATTACGGTAAATAGAAAAGCAGATGGTGACGCCCCCGAGGCCAGGGGCGGCTCCTCCTCGGGGTCACAGGCGTGCTGGCAGCGGCGGCACCTCCCGCACCCGTCACCCCGCAGCTCTTTTGTGCGTGGAGGCGTGAACTGGGAGGACAGGTCTTGTTGAAGGAAAGGCCGCAGGATAAGAGCTATTAATTCAAGCGATGGATCTTTCAGAGCAGCTCATGTCACTGGACAGTAAGTTGTTCTCAGAATTCGCACACTTGGGAGCCAGGAGGCTTTCATAGAGGACCCATTCATTCATTTAAGTATTTGTTAATTCAGCAAATATCTGTGGAGTGTCCACATGCTGTACCTCTTGAGGTTTTGTAAGGTAAGAAGACCACTTAATTCAGGCTCCCGGGGAAGGCAGACGTGCCGAAAACTACACGTGGCAGCTTAATAGCTCACCGAGAATCACCAACAGAGGCTTTATACCCCCAGAATGGCCCAACTGCAGGGAGCTGTAGTCTCCAGCGCACCCCTAAAGAGCTGGGCTTCCAAGGGACAGTGTTGGCCCCTAATCATAGCCAGTGCTTCTATTCCCAGAGGGCTGAAGTGGGCCTCTGACTTTAAGGAAAACTTGTGCGCACCCTTTGGGAATCTGATTCGATCAGTAATCATACAGCAGCCAAAAGCTGCACACACTGACTCACGGATGACGACAGTGAGCAGTGAGTTCCTCTCCAGATATGCCTATTTCTTTGAGGTGTTTTAGGCAGCTACCATACAGCATGCCCCCTATCCTGGGGAGAAGGTTTTTGTCTACAGTGACCTTCCCCAGGCTGGTCAGCAACTGGTTATCTGTGGTCCTGCTCCAGGAACCTGGCTGACCGCTCATCCAAAGCCCAGCTTGTTTCACCTAGAGATCCTGGGCCCTGGAGGAACCCCTCTTGTCTAGGATTCCAGAGGTACAATGATAGTGTGATTGTAGGAACCATAGGTTTGAGCTCCTGAGAGGACACCAGAAAATCATCCATGTCCACACTGAAGGTATGCAGATGGAGAAATGGGAATTATAGCTGCTGAAGGCACCCAAGTGGATTATCAGTCAGGGTAGCAGGTTATGCTGCAGTAGCAGATGACCCCAAAATCTCATTGGCTTAAAATAACCAGGGTTTACTTACTGTTTCTACCCCCTGTTTTTCTTGGGTTGATTGTGACTCTGTTCCATGCTAGCTTCCCGCTGGGATCAGGCTAAAGGAACAGCCTTTCCTAGAGCGTTGTGGCTCTCATGGCCCATGGAAGAGACACATGGTGAACCATGGACTGGCTCTCAGAGCATCTGCCCTGATATGGTACATGTCACTTGCACTCACATTTCGTTGGTCAGAGCAGGTCACATGGCCAAGTGATATCAGTGGGTCAGAGAAGCCTGTTGAGAGCAGGATGCACCCTCCCACCATGCATTCTAATAGGGCGTTTGTCAAGAGAGCCTCCCCGCTTCCCCTGAGACTCTCTATCCCTGGACTGCTCCACCCACCAAAAATAAAAGACTTTCTACTGCGTCTCTAAAGGTCGGACCCATTTCTGTCTACTTCATTGCTGCATTCTCACCGCGGTACCTGGCATAACTCAGACGTTACACAAACATTTATTGAAATAATGTGGAGGTGGTGATATTGCCATTCGTGAGAAGGAGGACTCTGTCCTTGATTACAATGGTTCTTCTCCCCTGAGACCTTCCCGCTTATCCTCATCCTTTCCCGTGCTGTGGTGGACCATGCGGAGGCATGTCGATCACCATTGCCACAGTCCCAGCTGGAGATGCTAACGATTCTCTGCCCTCACCAAGACCATCCAGAGCAGAGTGCAAACCTTTCTATTAAGAAGTCCGGACAGTGACAACTGCCCCCAGATTCATTTGGGTTCTCACATCACAGTGTACCCTGGAGTCTGCCTCATTCACCCCCAGCTCTATCGCTGGCTCAGAGAAGCTTCCCCACCCTGAGAGGGCTCAGGGACCTTGAATCAGACCTCACCTCTGCTTCCCAGCCCTCCGTGCCTCATCACCACCGCAGCTGCTGTGCCCAAGACCAGTGTGGCCTCTCAGCTGAGTCCCAGGGACTTTGTGGAAGAGTCCCAAGGAGCATCTGAAATACACCCAGATGTTCAGATGATGCCATACCATCTTTGCAAGTGGTGCATCCATTTACCCACTGCTCTCTCTCCATGGAATCCCTTGGGGAGATGAGAGAGAGAGAGAGAACAACTTTGGCAGAAGGCACATCTCTGTTTGTTTAATTGCATGGAGAAAAGAAATACAAGATGTTGAGTTTGCAGGAATCTGCACCATCTGCTTAAATGCAGCTTGATGCTTCCTTCCTTATAGGCAACATCTGTGGATGCGGTGGGATGACCTGCTGCTCCCTGCACCAGGGAAGACAAGGGAGCTCTGCATGGATGGCCTTGCAGGTCATACGCTGTCTTAAACGTGCCCCTCGGTAGACAGCGGCCTGCATAGGGAGCCGGGTCCCAGGTGACTGGGCTGTGGTTGGCAGGAGACTCTACTGTGTGGTAGAAAGAACATCAGCTAGGTGTCTGAGGGCGGGGCCTGCCTCCAGCCTGCTGTGTGGCTGTGTGAGCTTGGTCGTTTTCCCTCTCTGGGCCTCAGTTTCCATGTTTGTAAAATGTGCAGGAGGTTCTAAGGTTCCCATGCAGGTTCAGTGACATGATGCGTGGGGAGGTCAAAGGGGAGAGGAAAGAACTGGAAAGTCTGGTGATGTGCCCACTCCCTAGCTCCTGTGATCCTGGGCTTGCTGAGCTTCAGGGTTCTTATCTGCAAATTGGAATCAATAGTATTAACTGCATAGCTGACTAACTGAGAAAAGGCACTGAAGTACTTAATTCTGGTCTGGCACTCAGTGCCCCAAAAAAGTTTCCCAGGGAAATGATAATAAAGACCTGTAACTATGAAAAACCAAGTACTATATGTATAGGATAATCCTGACCAGGGCTGGCCTTTGGCAAATGCGACCAATTTTTCCTCCCAATCTCTTTATGTCTTACCCCCATCACCTCACACCTGTACCTACATTGCACCTCTCTTCCTCTATGCAAACCTGTTTGGGGGGAAATTACAGGCAGCCCCTTCACTAGTGTAAGGTGCTAATTGCAGTGTGGATTCTATAGGAACATTTGCTGAACGACAGCAAGGTCCTTAGACAAAAAGAAGCCTCAAGTTAGAGAGTTCTGATCCCTGGCAGTCCCCACCCTGGCCCCACTGTGTGCTGGCCACCCACACACCTCCGCACCGGGCCCTGATACATGGTGTTGGCTGCATTGGCTGGAGCCAGAAGTCAGGAGCCCTGAGTCCTCAGCCTGTGTCTCCCTGGCTGCCTGAAGTTTCAGGAACCGACACTCTGTGTGTGCCCCAGTCGGCAGGCTGTCTTCATGCTGAACAAATCCTGGTGTCAGAGCCAACTTAATTATGGATCAAAGAAACTGTTGCCATGTTGCACTAGTCCAGGGGTTCTAAGAACTTGTTCCAAAGACCATGTATGTCCCAAATCACTCCCAGTCTTAGCCTGTTACCATCTTGGTAGTTTTCTTTCATTCAGATAGCTCTAGAGTGTGATAACCCTTAAGGCTTTGTTAGTCATTAAAACATTAATCTTGTCCTAGCTGGTTTGGCTCAGTGGATAGAGCATCAGCCTGCGGACTGAAGGGTCCCAGGTTCGATTCTACTCAAGGGCACATGCTCAGGTTGCAGGCTCAATCCCAGTAGGGGCTTGCAGGAGGCAGCCAATTAATGAATCTCTCTCACCATTAATGTTTCTATCTCTCCCTTCCTCTCTGAAATAAATGTGTGTGCATTAAAAAACAAACAAACATTAGTCTGAATTAACAGATAGGTAATAAAGATACCAAAGGAGGCTCTAGTGGAATGGGATGAGAACAAATATTGATGAGAGATGTGGGGCATGGACAATAGGCTGGATGGGCAGGCTCACAGGAGCACTGGGTAAATAGCCAGAAGCATCTCTTGCAGGCTAGAGATGAGGAAAGGCAGTTAGTTATACACATTAATGCAGTGTCTATTGTGTGTCAGACATGGTACCAACCATGCATGTAAATATGCATGTAAATAATGCAGTCAACACTGCCCACATTTGCCCTTGATACACATAAGCCACAAGGTGATCATGAATTGGGAGACCGAACTCTTCCACACTCTCAGACTCTGCGGTTCTCAGAGGCCTCTCCAAGGTGAGCCTCTCACAGTGCTGAAGAGAGCATACTTTTCACACAGCAGACCTTTCGATTGCAAGCCAATGGGTGCTCAACCTCAGGCCCAATGATCTGTTCCAAGGCTGGAGGCAAAACTGGCTGGGTTGAACAAAGAAGTATATTGGTTTCCAATATGGCACTTTCCTGAGGGACTTTCAAGGGTCATTTTAACTCTAGAAGATGTTTGTGGTTGTTAACTTTGGAGCCCAATCCTTAGGCTCTGATATGCAGAATTCAGAAGTCCATGACCCCTGACAAATAGCAGGTAATACACCCAACCACTGTCCTTTAAACTCATCAGCCTTTATAACTAACTGGTCAATCCTAAGCCAGGAGACAGCTCCACACCGGTGGCCCCCAGCATCGTGCACACCTTAGATTCCCTGCCTCTTACTTCCTGAAAGTATCAGGAAGCCCCCTGCCCGCCTCCTTCCTCAGTAGCTGAGCCTTGCTCCCGTGTGGAACGTACGGATGTGGAGAACATAAGGATGTGGCAGCATTTGAGCTTCAATGGGAAGTCAGTGGAGGCCCAAGGATTATCCCACTCACCTCAGCTTACCTCACCTCAGTTGCAGGTGTGATTCTCCTAAGACACAAGGTTGCCCTTACACTACCACTGCTTCAGGTTAAGCCCATGCATTAGTCTGGAATCATAGTGGTAGCAGAAATAATAATAATAATTATTATAATTATAAAGTTATAGCTAACATGGAGTGAGCACTCACCTTGTGATGAGCATGTTGATGCAAGCTCTAATGCCGTTTCTTATTCAGTCCTCACAACACCCCAGGAAGGGAGATAATAGAAAACAAAGTGGAACATCAGAAAGGTTAAGTGACTTGTGCACGGTAACAAGACTACAAGTCACTATGCCAGGCATCAAATTCTGACTTCAGAATTCAATCATTATACCATTTGGCCTAAACAAATCCTATATAATAAAAGGCTAATATGCAAATAAACCAAAATGCGTAACGACTGGTGGCTATGACGCACACTGAACACCAGGGGGCAGACACTCAGTGCAGGAGCTGCCCCTGGTGGTCAGTGTCCTCCCACAGGGGGAGTGCCTCTCAGCCAGAAGCCAGGCTCAGGTCTGGCAAGTACAGCAGCAGTGGCGGGAATGTCTCCTGCCTCCACAGCAGTGCTGAGGATGTCCAACTGACAGCAGGCCTACCCTGTGGAGAGCAGGCCTAAGCCATCAGTTGGACATCCCCCGAGGGTTCCCAGACTGTGAGAGGGCACAGGCCAGGCAGAGGACACCCCCCACCCCGAGTGTACGAATTTCGTGCACTGGGCCTCTAGTGGTTGTATAAAAAGGAAGGAAAAAAAAGTGTGGTGAGTACAAAGTGGCTTACACTCCTCATGGGATCAGGACCTAGACCTTCCTCTCACGGCCCTGATCACACTGTATCACAGTCGTCTGACCACTTGTTGGTCCTGTGCTCCTCCAGGTCAGGGATGATGCTGATTCTCCTTTACATCACCAGCACCTGCAAGGGGTCTTGGCATCTTGTCGGTGCTCAATCAATGGCTGAACAGGTTAATGGATGGATGAGTATGTGAATGAATCCATGGATCCCAATAAACCCTGGCCTTCTCCAGGAATCTTGCCTGCCTATGAAAGCCCGCAAGGGAACCCCATTTTCCTGAATTCCTCCAGCACTTCTTTCTTGTATGATAGTTCATTGCACTCTGGCTTGCCACATGCAACACTTCTCTGTGTGAGTTACTAATGCCTCCCTGAGTGGACCATAAGCATTTCCAAGTCACCTAGCTCAGGGCTGGGCCAGACCTCTGAATAAGTGCACTGCGTACAGCTGAGCCTTGAACAATGTGGGGGCTGGGGGTGCTAACCCCCAGTGCACTCAAAAATTCATGTATAACTTTTGACTTTCCAAAAACTTAACGACTGATGGCCTACTGCTGACAGCAGCCTTACCAATAACATGCATAGTTGATTAATATGTATTTTGAATGTTATATGTATTAATGTTTTGTTCTTACAATAAAGAAAGCTAGCGAAAAGAAAATGTTATTAAGAAAATCATAAGAGCACCCTAACCGGTTTGGCTCAGTGGATAGAGCGTCGGCCTGCGGACTCAAGGGTCCCAGGTTCGATTCCGGTCAGAGGCATGTGCCTTGGTTGCAGGCACATACCCAGTGGGGAGTGTGCAGGAGGCAGCTGATGGATGTTTCTCTCTCATCAATGTTTCTAGCTCTCTATCCCAACCCCCTTCCTCTCTGTAAAAATCAATAAAATATATATTTAAAAAAAAGAAAAGAAAAAGAAAGTCATAAGGGAGAGAAGATACATTTACAGTATTTATTGAAAAAAATCCACATATAATTGGACCCACACAGTTCAAATCAGTGTTGTTCAAGGGTCACCTATAGCTTCTCCTGACCTAGGAGCAGAAAACAGAAGGCGAGGCCACCCACCCCCGGAGGAATGACCCTTTGCCCTTTCTGTCCCTGCCCCTGCAGGAGCCTCCTCTGGCATCATCGACCTCCTGCCGTCCCCCAGCGCTGCCTCGAACTGGACTGCGGGACTGCTGGTGGACAGCAGCGAGATGATCTTCAAGTTTGACGGCAGGCAGGGTGCCAAGGTCCCTGACGGGATTGTGCCCAAGAACTTGACGGACCAGTTCACCATCACCATGTGGATGAAACACGGCCCCAGCCCCGGTGTGAGAGCTGAGAAGGAAACCATCCTCTGCAACTCAGATAAGACTGGTGAGTCTCGCCCAGCCCTTCGGTGCTGCCTGTGGTGTCCCCACAGGTTAGGCAGAGACACAGCCCCCGAAGATGTGGGAGAAAGGCAGGGACGAGAGAGAGGCCCTGGGAAAGGCTTCTGGTCTCTCTGGCTGCTGATTCCTGGGCTCAGGGTAGAGTAGGACCAGGAAAAGGGGGAAGTAGATGTGCAGACACAAAGAAGGCAAAAGCTGGCTCTGGGGTTGGTGGTTTCCACGGGGTTCTTCAGAGCCCCAGCCTCCCAGAAGCAGCTTGGGGCTGCTAGACGCGAGACGGGTGGGGGTGCACCCTTACCTCATGCAAAGCAGCGCCACCTTCATTGTATTATACACAGGGGTGGGCACAGGAGGGTACAGCTGTGAGTACAGTAAAGCTATTGTAATCATCGTCACCTGCATGTCTTTTTCCACGAGAGCACCTGTAAACCTCCTTTTGCCCACCCCTGTATAGTAACTCTTCCAGACATTTATTTTCAATAATAGGGCCCTGACGGTTTAAATGAGCAGTTTGAATGCCCGTGCCCTACATAGTAATGATGGCTAGCCTGTGTTAGGCCCTTTTCAGCGTGCCGCTGTGCAAGGCAGTGCACAGCGTGGTGGTTAAAAACTCTCTACCGCTTATTGGCTGGGTGACCTTTGGCAAGTTGTCAACCCCTCTGTGCCTCACTTTCCTGTCTATAAAGTGGGCATTAGAGCATTGTCTACCTTGCAGGGTTTGGTGAGGATTAAGTGATGTAGTGCATGTGTAGTGCTTTAGAAAGTGCCTGGCATACACTTTCTAAAGTTACTCCCCTCGCCAGTGTCTCACATGTCCACAAGTTTATAAAAGCATTTCAGTGTTTCCCATTTTTAAGGATCAGGAAACATCTCTGACAGGTTAAGTACCCTGTCCCAAGTTACACAACCAGGAAGTATCAGAACTAGAATGTAAGCTTTGAGCAAGCATATCACACGCGCGGCCAGCGGGCCACACGCCTTGTTTATGCGGCCCGCTGGCAACAAGTTTGACATGCTTGGTAGAGTTAGCTAATTCTAATCCTGTGCTCTTGTCAGTACACCTCACATGCAACCACACGCACACGCACACACACACACACACACACACACACACTGATATCTTATGCAAAGTTTACAACTCCATCTTAAACTATAATTTCATAATTTCCCATTTCAAATACTGCTTTTGTTAAGTTACCCCAAATACATAACCACAGAAACAGAAAGACAGTAGAGAAGGATGGCTGGCAGCTCAGTCTCTGCTGATGGACAGCCAGAGTTTGTAGGGTGTGACCTTTGTAGGGTGTGACCTTTGAGAAGCTGCTAAGCTCTCTGGGCCTGTTTCCCCGGTCACCTGCTCACTCGCCCCTCATTGGTGGGGCATGTGCCGTGTGGAATATTTCTGTGCGGGCTCTATCGTAGCTGTGAGGTCAAAAGACTCCTCCTCCCACCCAGTGGGTGTTATCTGGTGGCTACAGGGCATCATGGCTGGGATCCATGGCATGAAACTTTCTAAGCAGGAAAGGAAGTTTCTATATCAGGAAAGGAAAAAGCCCTACCCATCGTCTGTGCATGGAGGAGAGAGGGTTGGAAAGTCACAGAACTCTGTGTGATGTTGGAAAATCAATCTGTCCCCTCCTGCTAGCAACTAAAGGTGAGAGAGCACCCCCTCCCTGCACGGAGATCAGAGAAGGAGATGTGCCTGGTGGCCCCCCTGTCAAGCCTGATGAAATAAAAGCCCGGAACTGAGGAGAAACCAGCTAGGTTAAAGGATCCCAGAGTGAATGATGGGATTGTCAGAGGGCTCTCTTAACTCTCTCAGAAGTATATGTACCAAAAATAAATAAATAAAACCTGCTAGCCTAAGTAAGTTTTATTGGGGGTCTGATTCAGCATCCGAGCTTAGGGTAGGTTGATATCTAAAGCCCAAATGACATCTTAGGAGTTTTACTGTGGGCTTTCTTGGAACTTCCTCTTGCATTTCAATGAGCTCCACCATGTATGTTCTAGAACATTCCTCAGAACCAATTGTAAAGGAGAGACTGGAATGCCAGTGTCCTTGGAGGTGTGCTAAATGATGTGGCGGGAAGACTCCTCTGCTGAGACTGGCACTGACACAGGGACCCTCTTCCCCCCAAACCCTCGCTCTGTCTGCAGAAATGAACCGGCATCACTATGCCCTGTACGTGCACAACTGCCGCCTGGTCTTCCTCCTGCGCAAGGACTTCGACCAGGCCGACACCTTCCGCCCGGCCGAGTTCCACTGGAAGCTGGACCAGGTATGGCTCGCCCCTGGCCCGTCGCCCCTGCGCATCCCTTTGCCGGGGTGGGCGGTGTGCTCCAGTGATTATGGCAGTGGGTAGGCACCTCCGGGTTCTGGTCACTTGCTGATTTTTGGAAGAATTAGCTCAGGGAGACAAAGAGCATCTTAAAGTCCGGATGGAAACTGCCACTGTAAAGACCAGGCAGAAGTGGGAGGGGCAGCTAACCTGCATCTCGTCCCTTTGCTCTGCATTGAGCTAGCTCTTGGGAAGCGGTTCTCTTTCCCTTCATCCGAGGCTCACTGTGTGATCATTGTTGGCACATCTGTGTGTCATATATGCTCTGTGTCTCCCTCTTGGATGCTCTGTCATCTCCTTTGGATGAGGTGCAGCCTTGCTGTAGGTGGCACAGGTTGAGAGCAGGGGCCTGGGGACTTTGAAGTGAGCAGTGACATGGCGCACTGTGAGCAATGCGTGTACTCTGAGCAATGCGTGCACTGTGAGCAATGCGTGTACTCTGAGCAATGCGTGCACTGTGAGCAATGCGTATACTCTGAGAGACGCGTGCACTGTGAGCAATGCGTGTACTCTGAGCAATGCGTGCACTGTGAGCAATGCGTATACTCTGAGCAATGCGTGCACTCTGAGCAATGCGTATACTCTGAGCAATGCGTGCACTCTGAGCAACGCGTGCACTGTGAGCAATGGTGCACTGTGAGTGATGCGTGTACTCTGAGCAATGGTGCACTGTGAGTGACGCGTGTACCCTGAGCTACGCGTGCACTGTGAGCAATGGTGCAGTGTGAGCTACGCGTGCACTCTGAGCCATACATGTACTCTGAGCAATGTGTGTACTCTGAGCAACGTGTGTACTCTGAGCAATGCGTGTACTCTGAGCAATGTGTGTACTCTGAGCAATGCGTGTACTCTGAGCAATGGTGCACTGTGAGCAACGCATGTACCCTGAGCTACGCGTGCACTCTGAGCGACGCGTATACTCTGAGCAATGCGTGTACTCTGAGCAACGTGTATACTCTGAGCAATGTGTGTACTCTGAGCAACGTGTGTACTCTGAGCAATGCGTGTACTCTGAGCAATGTGTGTACTCTGAGCAATGTGTGTACTCTGAGCAATGTGTGTATTCTGAGCGACACGTGCACTCTGAGCAACGCGTGCTCTCGTCTGAAGTGGAAAACTATGACTCACTTCAGAGCCTAATGACTTGTGATCACAAGGACCCCTGTGTCACGCTTGTCAATGACAAACGAAGTGTCTCGTTTGAATCAAGAGCTGTGAAGTGTCTATTTCCGACACTTGCAGCGCTGAGATTGGGGAGGTGGCCCTCACTCCTCTGCGTGGCTGTGCCCCTGAAGGGGCGATTGCGCAGCAGGCCTAGAGCTGGCCCCCAGTGGGGTTTGAAGAGTGACTTTTTAAAAATGGTTTTAAATGACCCAGAGGGAGAGTGGCCAGCAGGCAGGGAAGGGGCGTGCAGAGGGGTCTGCTGAATGAAGCAGGTGGAAGGGTGCTCCGTCTATGGCCTTCCTGCTGGGGCCTCAGCAACTCCTTCTGCTTCTTTCCTGCCCCACCCATCCTGAGAAGACCTCAGTCTTCTTTTCTCCCTCCAAACCCGCTGTGCTCCGGCCTCACCTTGTCTAGGGCTGAATGTCCCTTCATCCTTGCCCTTCTCTCTCCTTATTACCGCATCTCCCCACCCTCCCCGGGGACTACCTCAGCTCCCAGACCCCAGTGGAGCTGGCCTCAGAGAGTGTTCCTGGGCAGCGTTCCAGGAGGAATCCATTTCCACTGAGATGAGAATGACGCTGCCCCCTGGGACCCACTCAGAAGCACAGGCCGACGCGCTTCCATAGAGAGATTCATTGTCCCCAGGCAGCCTCTCGTGGCGGAACATCAGACAGTGCGCTGAGGTCAGGGAGGCCACGCTTAGGGAAAGAGGTCTGAGGGACCCCAGTCGCAACTGACTAATCCACTCCCAGTAAATCCCACTTTGCTGGATCCTGGGGTTTTGGAAATATGGCGTCTGATTAGTGTATGTTTCTCTGAACTAGGGATTCTAGGTCGTGCCGAAGTGATGAAATCTTGACATTGTTTATTTGATTTCCCAGCCACCTCTCAGCTACCTTCTAAAGTGCCGTATGGCTTATATGAGATGTTTTTAAATACATAATATGAATTGAGATGAGTGAAAATAAATTCCATATTGTGAGGGCTTTTAATAAGAACACTGATCTAGTTAGTGCCTGAGCTATGTATAGATGCCCTGCGGCATTTCCTCAGATGGGATTGAGTGGTATCGGCAAAGGAAGTCACAGGGTTTGAAAATAAAACGGAGTGAGGAAGGAGTTCTGGTTCTGCAGATAAAGATATGGTGAATCTAGGAATCCTGGAATGTGTTCCCAAAGTGGTGAATGGAAGGAGGGCTGAGATGCACTGACCATCCTGCCAGGCACGCTGTGCGCGTGAGCTCGTCCTGGTCTCTGCCACCATCCTGCCCAGTCCCACCCGAGGTCAGTAACCTGCCCAAGGCCACGCAGCACACCCTGGGGAGGGCCTGCCTTTTCCATGAGGCTCTGCTGCTGCTGCTTTGGTGAGCTTGCTAACGTAAAATTTTAATTCAATTTTTAAATTTATCTTTATTGTTGAAAGTATTACTGATACCCCCCTTTTCCCCCTGTTGACCCTCTCCACGCCACACCCTCCCAGGCCCGCACTATTGTCTGTGCCCATGGGTTATGCATATAGGCGTATAAGTTCTTTGGTTAATTCCCCCCCTCCCTTCCCTCTGAGATTCATTCGTCTGTTCCATGCTTCTACGTCTCTGGATCTATTTTGCTCATCGGTTTATTGTGTTCATCTGAGTACTATCATGTGATGCTTGTCTTTCTCTGACTGGTTTATCTTGCTTAGCATAGTACTCTCCAGGTCCCTTCATGCTGTCTCAATGAGTAAGAGATCCATATTTTTTACAGCTGCATCGTATTCTATTGTTTAAATGTACCACAGCTTTTTTATGGGCACTTGGGCTGTTCCCAGATCTTAGCTATTGTGAATAGTGCTTCTATGAACATGGGGTGCATATATGCTTAGGATATATTCCTAGAAGTGGGATCACTGGGTCAAGTGGCAGTTCCATTTTTAATTTTTTGAGGCAGCTCCATACTGTTTTCCTTAATGGCTGCACCCGTCTGCATTCCCACCAGCAGTGTACTAGGGTTCCCTTTTCTCCACATCCTCGCCAGCACGTGTCGTTTGTTGGTGATAGCCATTCTGACAGGTGTGAGGTGATACCTCATTGTTGATTTAAATGCTCAAAGTCACTAATCATCAGAGAGATGCAAATTAAAATGTTTTAATTTTTAAATTTAAAGTATGTTAATTTAGAGATCAGGATTATCACTGAAATGCAAAATGTTTACAGACTTAATGAAACTGTCCAATCTTCACGTTGCTCAAGCTTTGTCTCCGTTGTCTTAGTCAGCTAGGGCTGCCGTAACAAAATGCCATGGACTGGGTGGCTTTAACAATAGACATTCATTTCTCACAGTTCTAGAGGCTGGGAGGTCCATGATCAAGGTGCTGGCCAATTCCGATCCTCAGGGAGGGCTCTTTTCCTGACTTGCACCAGTTGCCTTCTTGCTGTGTCCCCACTGGTAGAGAAAGAGAGCTCGGGGACCTTTTCCTCTTCTTAGAAGGCACCCAGCCCCATGGGATTGGGGCCCCACCCTATGACCTCATTTACCTTCATTGCGTCCTAAAGGCCCTGACTGCAAATGCAGCCTGGAGATACGGGCTTGGGAAAGCCCCCAGGAGGGGCAGCATCTGAAGGGAGTGTGGAGGGCTCAGTGGAGCCAGGCAGCCAGGGGGGCAGAGAGCTGAGCAGGAGGGCCCATCTGCAGGGAACTGTCAGCTTCCGGTGTGGCAGGGCTGAGGAATGGGGCAGAAACGGAAAACCTTGGCAAGTTAGGACCTAAGTTTGGAGGAGCAGATGGAATTCAATCCCAAGAGGCCTTTTATATCATGCTATTGAGTTGGTACTGCATCCCCCAAAAGAATTGGCCACAATTGAGGCATTTTGCCATATAAAGAAGACTGAGAATTTCAGGGATGGGTAAATGTGAAGAAGGCTAGTATGAACTTCATAAAATGTATCCCATGTAAGCCAGTATAACCCAGGCCACGTCATTCAATGGAGCCAGTGGTGGGAGTCTCATTAGAAACAGGGTCCCCCTCCTCTCTCCACAGCCGGGCAGGGAGACCAAGCACTAGACAGATGCTGCTCGTGGGCGTTGACACCAGAACATGCCAAGCAGGATGGTTTCCATATTGCTCTTCGGGAGGTGCCCCCGGAGAGAGGCAGGTGCCCCAGAGGAGCTGGGCTCTTCCCGCAGTCCAGCCCTTAGCCCCACACCCCAGAGGGCCTTTGCCAGGGTGGACAGACTGCCAGGTCAGTCCATCAGCAGGCAGCTCCAGGAAATGCCCCTGAAAACCCAGTGCACCTCAGTAAAGGGATCCTAATGATGAGGAGAATGTCATTTTAATGGGATTTTTACTTATGATCTGCTGACGCAAATCCCTGGAGCCAGCTGTTAGTCATGGGCAGACCCAGACTAGAGCCGAGGAGGATGCCCGGCTGCCAGCTCACACAGGAGAGGGTTAGTCACTTGCAGCCCCTTCCAGCTTTAGTCTTATTTAGATACGGTTGACTCGGTGTCACGAATTCTAATGGTCTTCCCTTTGGACTTGTTGGTGCTCAGAGGGAAACCTGCTGGTGTTTTACGGCGTGTCTCAGTGTCTCAGTTCCTGGGAGGCCCAGCCTGAGTGGCAGCCTCAGTTGACCAGCACGAGGACAGGTGCCTCCCAGCTCCTAGGAGGAAGAAATAGGCCTCTCTGAAAAGTTACACAGGATGCAGAAGTGGGCTCACTCTGATGGCCCATTGCCTTCTCTGCTCCAGCACTTACGACAGGCACCAGGGAGAGGGAAGTGAGATGTGACCCTGCCCTGGGGCTGCTCACAGCCCTCCCTGCCTAGTAGAACAGGTTATGGGCCCCGTAGAACATCCTGTGAGAGCACCAGCGCTAGTGATTATGGCAGCGAGAAGCAACACAGGGGAGTGAAGAGGCCTCACTGGGTGGAGGCGGGTCCCCACTGGAGATGAAGCCAGCACCCAGCTCCAGGCCACACAAGAATCCAGGCCTGGTGCTGCACCTCCAATTGTGCAGAAGCTGGAAAGCAGATTTTTGTGTGAAATCTCTCAATTTCTAATATTTTTCTCATGTAAAAATGTATTATCATCAGACCAAACAAGTGGTCTACAGTATACCTCTATGCTCTGGTCACCAGTTTGAGATGACTGATAAAAAACAGACAAACAAAATAAAACCACTGTTATTTTGACACAGGAAAACTATTTCACCATAGGTCTATATGAGAAGTTGGATCTTCTTAACAAGGCCCACCTGTCCTTTGTAAACACCTCCTGCTCTCCCAGCCCCCACCCCACCACACCCTCCATGAAGAATGCTGGCTTTCCAGGGGAGAGATCAGGGGTGGGCATGTCTGGTCTCCATCATCCCCTCACCACACCCCTGGCCCCAGGCCCTTGGTGTTGGAGGTTGTCTTTCTTCCTCTTGCATAAAGAGGAGAGTAAGTCACAGGCTCAGTTCCCCCAGAAAAAAAAATAACAGCTATGATTTGACCCAAATGCTCACATCTGTCTTGGGCCATCGCCTTTGCCCATCAAGTCCATTATACCTGCCTAGGATTCTAAAGCTCCTAGAAAAAGCTGCACGTGAATTAATCCTTTGTTCTTGGTGAGGAAAGTGTTAGGATGATGCAGAGTCAGTTTACTCGTATCTGCTCTTTCAGCCACACTGGGAGTCAAATGGGTTAGTTCAATCATTATTATAGCCAAGTGCCAAGGAGTTAATTGGAAAATGGTCAGTCCAGTCCAGACCAGTCATCTTAATGAGCACAATAATTGGGCATTGTCAGCACTCTAATTTCTGCTATTAGGGACTAACTCTTAGATACGTTGGCCATGTTCCCTCGAACGCAGTGCCTCCACCCTGCTCACTGGCCTGCCCTGCACACTGGCCTTCAGGGAGCCCACTTTCCTTCAGGAACCTGTGTCCTAAACAAATTGGGGAGGACGCCTAGAACCTTTTTTTTTCTCTCCTTTAGGCAGAACACCTGCTTTTTTCTAAGATGCCAACTTGCAGGGTGGTTCTGAATGAATAATGGATGAGGAGAGTTACAAATGCAGTGACTCCCACTTCTTTATTTCTCTACAGTACATAAATCAGGGTCCCTGTCAAGCCCCCACTTCTCTCAGAGTCCCTCTCCCTTCTCTTTCCATCTCCATGAGCTTCCAGACATTTGGGAGCAGGTGGCTTCCACGGGTTCACGGTGTTGGCAGGGAGGGTCTCAGAGCCACCCAGGACACTGACTCCTCCCGGGTCAGGACTGTGCAGTGACTGGATCTTCTGCTCTCTGGAAGGGTCCCTGTTGACATGGTCAGCTCATTGGTTCTGTTTTCTTTATTGAGGCTGCCCACCCATGGCCTAAGCCATGTCTCCTCCACCTTGAAGTCCCTTCCATGGCAACCTTTCATCATGCCCATCTCTGCCGATCACCTCTATGCCGGGACACCTCTCCTGGGCTCCCCAGGGTGCCCTGTCAGCTACTTGTGATAGACAGAATAGTGTCTCCCAAAGATGGCTACCTCTTCATCCCTGAAACCTGTGACTATGTTACCTTAACATGACGAAAGGGTCTTCACAGGTGTGATTACATTAAAGATCAGGTATTATCTAGAGTATCTCATTGGTGTGTGAACTCTGTCTCCCTTGAGATAGAGATTATCCTGGGTTATCCAGGCGGGCCCAGTGTAATCACAAGGGTACTTACAGGAGGCAGGCAGGAGAGTTACAGGCAGAGACATGACCATGGGAGCAGGGTGATGTGGAGCCATGAGCCCAGGATTGTGGCAGTCTCTATGGGCTAGAAAAAAAAAGACAAAGAAACAGATTGGACACCTTGATTTTAGCCCAGTGAAACTCACATCAGACTTGTGACCCCCAGAACTGTAAGATCATCAGTTCGTGTTCTTTTAAGCCACAGAGTTTGAGGTGACTTGTTACAGCAGCAATAGGAAACTCATACATCACTCATGAGACTTGGGGAGGCCTGGAGCTGCTTCAGGCTCGTAGACCCAGTCACCTCCCAACTCTGCACAGGTCATTGAGAAGGCCTAGGCTCAGCAGGCCCCAGACTCACCCCCAAGTGTGGTTGCCTCTGCTGCAGGTGCTGCAGGTTGGAGGTGTGGCCCTAGGAGGGCGGGAGAAAGAGGCACTGCCTCCTAGCATCCCCCGTTCACCTCTTGCTCCTTGCTTTTCACCAGGCCTGCTTCCTCACAAGCCTCTGGCCAAGAACCCCCAAGGGCCGATTTAGCCTTTCCTTCCCCTCTAAGCCAATATTCTCCTTCCAGCCTAAGGCGTCAGCCTCCTTGCCAGCCCCTGTAAATAGAAAAGGCACCTTCTCTGCCTTCAGGGAGGAAACGCTGAGTCCTCTGGGCTTGTTTCTGGAAATGCTAAAGCAAACTTAGAAAATCCTTTCCCTTGACAGAGCCTTACCTGGAAGCTCAACATTGACAGAGTTGATACACCAGTGAGATTCTCTAGATAAATCTGCCCTTCCCCTGAACCACAGAAACCTGCCTCACTGGGAGGTCCCTTCTCAAGCTCACCCCTCACTCTGCTGGGCTTTCACTTTTCTGCCCCAGGGCTTGATCCAAGGCAAGAGGATAGTGCAGAATGGACAGCACTGTTGCCCTGCAGCACCCTTGCCCACAGGGGCAAGGAGCAGCTGGGCTTGGAGGTGGGGAGCACTTCTGGGTGGCTTCCTGCTCTTCCCAGGAGTCTCAGGGCTGGCAAGGCCCCAGCCCACAGCGATGACCTGGACGGTGCCACCCTACTGGCTTGTCCTCCTTCCCTGACTCACTCTCTCACTTTGTCTTTTATCCTCCCTGGACCCACCTCCCAAATGAACTCTGCCCTGGTTCATCCCTATTGCTCAGGGAAGTTTCCCATCTGTAGTGGGCAGTTAACAAACAGCAGCTGCTGTTATTATTGGGAAGAAATGAGAATATTCTGCAGAGTTCCACAGGCAAAACCATGACTGGAAGGAGGATGCTATCAAGACACTAACTCGCAGCAAATAAAGGGAAGGAAGGGAAGTCCAGCAGAGTGCAGTTCAGTGTTGCCACGTGTTACTGGAGCTGACCCTCGTCCTCACCAACAGTAAGATCTGATGACAAGTAGATCATTCAGTGTGTGTCCTATTGTGGACACAGTCTGCACAAACCCGCTGAGGGTTCATAGCCTTACTTACCAATACGTCTTGAGCCTTTGTTTGGAGATCTGACTTCTCAGGGCTTTCTTGGATGTCCATTATTACTCAAAGGACTTCCTTTAATTCCTCGGAAGAGCCTGTGCTCTCGGAGAATTCAGAGCCGCAGGAATGTCCTTCTCTTCCCTGCTGCAAACTCACTGGCTTCTCCCACGTTCTCATCCTGACTTGTAAACAACTGTTCCAGTTAAACAAATCAAAGGTACTAATTATTCTACACCTTTCTCCCTTTCCTGGCAGACCCGGCTCCTTTCTGGTCTCTCTTCCCCTGACGAGCACTTGCTCAGCAGTTCCTTTGACTCCTGTGAAATCATTATTTGTGTTTTAGCCTGTACATCTGCCCAGAGGCAATGAATGCTTTTTTTTTTTTCAGTAGACATCCTAAAATGCATATTTAAAAGCAGTGTCTCTCATTTTAATATTGATAAGGAAATAATGTCAACACAATTAAAATATTTAGTGAATCAAATCACCTTTTCAAGAATAAATTATGATGCACCAGCCTTGGGGTGGTCCCCTTGGGAGCAGCATGAAATGGGTCACACACTGCCTTGCTCCTGCCTCTCTAGACTGTTTTGGGGATGGGTGCCGGTGGGAGGGAGGCCCCTCCTTGGCATCAAACCCAAATGCCTGCATGTGTTACAGGAGAGATATTTTTCTCTGTCACTTCCGCACTGTGGAAAGACAAGAAATTGATGACATCGAATCCTAATATAAAATGGGAAGTTCTGATACTCATCCCCTCATCTAGGAGACATGAGGCAAAGGCACTGACCACCATGAAGTCCCCACATAGAGAGAATTGGAACCACATTACTTCAGTTCTTAATTTGTGCCAGGCACTTGCTTTTAATTCTAACAAAAACCTTGCAGTTTAGGCATAATACCCAAGTTAGGGATGGAGAATGGGCAACATAGCAGGGTGCATTCCATATCTCTCGTCTAATAAATGGTAGAACCTTGAATATGACCTCAAAACACACATACTCCAAGAGAGTAAAAAGCACCATTATTGACTTAGGAGAATTTACAGCTTTAGGGAATACACAAGATAACAAGAATGAACCAATATCCATACTTATCCAGACTGATACCTAAGTGTTTAAGAGCAGGGCGTGGATGTCCATCCAGAATAGAGTTCCAGTTCAGAGGACCAGGAATCACGTTTTAGCATCTTTTGAAGAAAAGATCAACTTGCTCCTGAGGTACCTGATGAGAGGGCAGTTCATCCCATAAAACAAGAGGAGACTGTAGAGTTGATTCCTCAGGGAAGACCACTCCTTTCAGGAAGTCTTGCTAAGCAATAACCCTGGAGGCCCTGAGTATAAGATTAATTTGCCCCAGCTTACTCCCAATCTCCTATAAGTCATCTGTTTGCATCCTTAATGTCTAAACATGCAAATATTGCTGCACTTACTGCTCATTAGTTTAGTTAAAGGAAGTGCCCTTTAATTATGCCTTTAAATAATGAACCTCCTCCATCACCTTGACAATCAGTGCATATTTAGAAGCCAGCAAGGCCTCATTATGAAACAGTTTCTGCATCCCTTGGTTACTTAGAAGACGGTAGCTTCCTTGAGGCAATAGAAATGGGAGTCTAAAGACAAACAAGCCTTGTGATTGCATTAAGTCCTCATAGCTGTAGATGCAAGAATGGCAAACAGTTAGCCAGTGATATATTACATGTGAGGGAAAGAAGGGAAATGAGCACTTTTTGAGAGGCTATTGTGTACCGATCCCTAAACTCATTGATTTACATACATTACATCTAAGCTGCACAGTTACTTTTGAAGTTATTTCTTAACTTCATTTTACAGATATTGAAATTGAGGCTCTGAAAGATGAAGTAATTTGCCTGAGGTGTTGGACCAAGTACACTATTCTCCAAAGCTCCATATTCCTTTCCCTTAGGTACATCTTGTGGAGAAGTATTTATGTGCCTTGGCAGAACTGGGAATCCTCCCAGTCTTTACCGTATTTCTCCATCCATTGATCTCAGTAGAAACGCAGAGGAATCGTTTGCCGCCATGTAATTCCTAGACACAGGCAGACTGGACAATGCTGTGTTTGCGCCTGTCTGCGTGGCTCTGGAGAATAAAGCAGAATGTGCCGTGGACAGGCAAGTCCTGCCTCCAGTGTCCACGATCAAGACAGAGGACAGTGCTAGGGCCATCCCTGTGCTTGACCCTCTGGCCCCACAGGCCTTCTTCTCTTTGGAGGGTAGGTGGTAACTGCCCCTGTGCTCAGGGGAAAGGTAGAACTCTTTCTTCTTCAATCAGAAAATCGGGGTCTGCCTTCTTGACACCATACGAAATGTGAAATTCCAGGAGCCCTTGTCCTTTGCGTAGACTGCCTGGAAACAGAGCGTGGTATGCGCTTGCAATGTGGTCTGCTTCTGTTAAAAGAGCCACATACCTTTTCCATCAAATGCAACCTTGTCGGAAGGCTTCATTCCAGTCAGAAATACAAGGGGAGAAGGAGGCTTTAGCTGTGTGGGCACAAAGCAAAGAGAGACGCATACCTGTTTACCTAGACTCACATAAAAAGTGAGCCCATAATTAAAGTATAAATGTGAATTGAGAAATGAATTGCTTGAAGAATTACTTGATATCATCGACTTATATTTTTTATCTTTAAGCATATAAATAAAACGAGCCTTCCAAGCCAAGAGTAAAAATATACCTTAAGGTTTATTCCAGAATACTAAAAATATCCCTCTGCCATATCTAGCAAAGATATGTCACATTGGGAACAAAAAAAAATCATAATAGTGACAAGGAAATAAAGCGTTCTTTAGTGGGCAGAGCACAGAGCCGGGCTTCGTCTACACTCTGCCCCAAGAAGTCAGGCAATCATTCACTCACTCACTCACTCAACAACAAATCTTGATCAAGAGTAAATTAAAAATTAACAAACATGTTTCATCAAGGAGCAGCGCGAGCATGCAGGCTTCGGAGTCTCTCAGACCTGAGTCTCTGCAGCTCAGCTCTGCCCCATGGTATCCTGTGTTCCTGAGGTTGCATCAGTTCACCTCTCTGAGCCTCACTTTCTTCATCTGTGATGGGAGGGAAATGGTAAACACCTTGGAAATGTTACGAGGATTTTAATATAATGAATAGAAAGCAAGGTTAATAAGGGAGCGGCAACAGGGTATTTGACCCATGGAAGTGTTTGATCGGGCCAGCGCCAGTATACATAGATAAGTAGATAGGTCTCTGATCTCATTATCCGGACTGTCCTCTTAAAGTATCATTTGCACGAAAAGAAAGAGCTGGCTTCAGGTTTGAGGCAGAAAGGGAAGGAAATGAGCCTGGGTCCATGGCCTATTATTAGCAGGGAATCTAGGACAGAGCAACACTTTGAACTGCATGTGAGTGTGCAACTAACAAAACTCAGACTGGAAACGCCAGAGGTCACATTCCTGGGTTCTTCAACAGAGAAATTTAAGGAAAAGAAAGCAATGGAGGGGGGTTCCGCAGGTTAAAAAAGACTTACAAATGTAACACATTCGCTTTTCAACGGGAGAAATTGAACTACAGTGCCCTGGGATTTAGATTTGAGCGATAAACTGTGGAGAAGTGAAGACTGTAAAGGTCAGGAAAGAGGACCCTCGCAGGAGGCAGGCAGCTGCCCCTGGGGTGGGGCTCAGGGTGGGCTGCTGGGGAGCTGGAGGCAGTGCCAGTTGCTATGGCTCAATCCTAGCCCTGAAGGAGCTTAGGACTGAATGGGAGAGAAGGGTCATTAGAAGACCCTGATGGGGGCTAGGAGAGGGGGAAATGCGGAAAGAAGCCTGGTAGGGAAGGGTCCCCTACCAGCCCTGGGGGTGGGAGGCCCCTGCTTCAGGGGTAACACTGACCGTGTTTTGACTCTATTGAGCTCCAGTACAGGCTCACTGGTGGGCTGCAGGCTGGTACCTTGCCACCCACTTTGCACAGCTTCACCTCAGTGTCTCAGTTCATTCTCCCCAGGCATTATTACCCTCTCACTCTGACCGTCAGGTAACTGGCTTAGAGAGGGTATTATCCTAATAAAAGAGTAATATGCAAATTGACCATCACTCCAACACACAAGATGGCCACCCCCATGTGGACACAAGATGGCTGCCACAAGATGGCTGGCAGGGGAGGACAGTTGTGGGCGATCAGGCCCGCAAGGGAGGGCAGTTAGGGGCAACCAGGCTGGCAGAGGAGTGGTTAGGGGGTGATCAGGCTGGCAGGCAGAAGTGATTAGGGACAATCAGGCAGGCAGGCAGGCAGGCAGGCGAGCGGTTGGGAGCCAGCAGTCCTGAATTGTGAGAGGGATGTCCCAGATTGGAGAGGGTGCAGGCTGGGATGAGGGACACACACCCCCATGCACGAATTTCATGCACCGGGCCTCTAGTAAACGTATAAACAACTAACACTGGGTCAACTGGCCAGTAAAGAGAGGAGCTGAGAATTGAACCATAGCGACACTCTTTTTCCAGGGGAGTAGAGGCCCAAGTGGTTAGTCTGTAGGAGCAGGCAGCCCAGGCCAGGAGTTGAAGGGCTTAGCGATAGAAAAGCACAAATAAGATTTTTTTTTTAATGTATCTTTATTGTTGAAAGTGTTACAGATGTGCCCCTTTTTTTCCCCCATTGACACCCCACCCCCACCCCGCACCCACCTCTCTCAGGCCTCACCACACTATTGTCTGTGTCCATGGGTTAAGCATATAAATTCCCAGGTTAATCTCGCCCCACCCCTTCATCCCCACCGTCCCTCTGAGATCCGTCAGTCTGTTCCATGCTTCTATGTCTCTGGGTCTATTTTGTTCATCAGTTTATTTTATTTTAAAAACTAATTTTATCAAGTCAAATAGAAAAGTGGAGTTTGTTCTCATGAGAATACCAAGTGTGGCACGGGTGTGTTACAGGCATGCTGCTAGGGGCACACGTGTGATTGTCACAGACTGGCAGGGCATCCTCAGGCCTGCAGGCCCATCCCAGGCGCCCGTGGGAGAGGAAGGACAGGGGTACGTGTGGTATACCTGGAGGAAATAGAAGGCCTCATGAGGGCAGAAGGAAGTGTGTGGAAGTGGGAGCATGGGTTTAAACAGAAAACCTCAAGTTCCCATCTCACTAGTGTGGGAATTTCACCATATTGCCCAACCCCTCCACGCTCCCTGTCTTCATGTACAAAATGAGCTATGTGAGCAGTAGATAATGTGCATCAAGCCGCGGATTCCTGCCAGATGATGATAAATTGCATCGTTTTATCATTGTCCTTATTTTCCTTTGTTTTGCCCATATGGAGATCAGTCTTGGCTTAACCAGTCCACGTCTCCTGGAGGATTCTGGAATTCGGGGGGCTTTATGGAAACAAAAGGCCGTGCCCCCCCGGCATACTTTTCTGTGGATGGCAGCCCAGCTTAGTGGCTAAGTGCATGGATTTTTGAAGCTGATTCCCTGAATCCCAGCTCTGCCCCTACTGGCTGTGTGGACCTCGGGGAAGCTGACTGAGGTCACCGTGCCTCAGTTTCCCCATCTGTAAAAGGGATAGAATGACACTTACTTCATAGGATTGGGAGGATTAAATGTGATCATACCGCACATTGCGCCGCCTGTCGCTTCTGCATTTAGGAGCTAAAGAATAGCCATCCCTAAGCGCCCAGCACAGTGGTCCCTGCCGGTGTGACAGGAGTGGGCATCTCAGGCAGCATCGAGGGCTGAACGCTGACACCATCCTCGGCTCAGTCACCATGGGCCAGAGCCCACAGCCCAGCCTGGCTGACATGTGGCTGCGAGCACTCGTGCTAATGGCTGATTAAAGAAGCCAGGGCGGCCCTCCTTACCCATTATTACTGGAGGTGGCGCCATTTCTGTATTTCATCTCACAGCAGCTTATCTAGGGAGAGAGAACAGTTAAAGCCTGTTGGTGTCATAGGATTTGAACACAGTCTTAACTCCTTCAGGTCATTTGTTCCTAATACACTTAGGCCTTTCCTCTGTGGAGTAAAGCACAATTGGTCACTTCAAGTCTTGGAAAACATCCTTTACACCACAGCCAGACTCAAGTGATAATGTGTTTTTCCGTGTCTTCACATGTCCCACCAGCAGACAAAAATCTTGGACCTTCAAAAGGCCCAAACAGGCACCTCCGAGAAATTACACAAATGGCCAAAAAACACAGGAAAGGGGCCTCAAATTTATTCGGCGTAAGGGAAATACACATTAAATTCACAGGGAGTCATCCTAAACATTCACTGGATTGGCTAAGGAAGGAAGAGAAAGAAGAGTGGGATACATGTGAAATAAAGTCAGTATTTTAATAAAGCAGAAAAAAGAAAAAAGATTGGCAGAACCACTGGAACTCTTGCGTACTGTGGTGGGAATATAAACGCACAGCCACGTTGGCAAACTGGCAGGTACCTCCCGAGTAGACCCAGAAGTTTCACTCCTCGTTTTCTAAGCAGCAGAAACACACCCAGGCATTCACTAAAAGGTGTAAACAATGCTTGGGAAACTGATCAGTCTCGGAAAATGCTAGTTCAATGAATTAAAAGTTCTTCTAGAGCACTCTAAAACTTGTCCCTGTCCTTGAGGAACCCCAGAGTGGAATCTCATCATGGAACACATTTTTCCTGAGTGTATTCTGGGTTCTGGGTTCCATGCTAAGCGCTAGGAATACAGGGCTGAGTTATATTTTATAACTCTTTGGTTAGGTAATTATGTAGTATTTGTCCAGGAGAGCAGGAACCTTGTCTGTCTAGTCCCAGGACTAGAGCAGCATCTGGCTTAGAATAGGGCTCAGTGAGTATATGCTGGGTGGGTGGATGGATGAGTGGGTGGGTGGGTGGATGGATGGAGGGGGGTGGGTGGGTGGAGGTGGGTGGGTGGAGGGGTGGATGGGTAGAGGAGTGGGTGGATGGGTGGGTGGAGGGGTGGGTGGATGGATGGATGGATGGATGGATGGATGGATGGATGGATGAGTGGATGAGTGGGTGGATGGATGAGTGGGTGGATGAGTGGGTGGATGGATGGGTGGATGGATGGGTGGATGGATGAGTGAGTGGGTGGGTGGGTGGAGGAGTGGGTGGATGGATAGATGGATGGATGGATGGATGGATGGATGGATGGATGGATGGATGGATGGATGAGTGGGTGGATGAGTGGGTGGATGGGTGGGTGGATGAGTGGGTGGATGGATGAGTGGATGGATGGATGGATGGATGGATGGATGGATGGATGGATGGAGGGATGGGTAGATGGATGGATGAGTGGGTGGAGGGATGAGTAGGTAGATGGGTGGAGGGGTGGGTGGATGGAGGAGTGGATAGGTGAGGGGTGGATGGATGGATGAGTGGGTGGATGGGTGGAGGGGTGGATGGGTGGAGGGATTGGGTGGGTGGATGGATGGATGGATGGATGGATGGATGGATGGATGGATGGGGATGGATGGATGGGTGGATGGGTGGATGGAGGGGTGGGTGGAGGGATGGGTGGATGGATGGGTGGAGGGGTGGGTAGATGGGTGGAGAGGTGGGTAGATGGGTGGAGGGGTGGGTGGATGGGTGGATAGGGACATGGATGAAAATTAAAACATAGGTAGGAAGAGCTCCGGATTTCGTAGGTAAACTCTGCTCCCACTGGAAGCAGGGGCCTCCCACCATGAAGGAATATTTCACAGAGTTTGACAAACCCTACTCATCGCTGCCAAGGACACTCACCAGCAGTTTAAATTGTTACAATCAACCCAGGAGGCTTTTTCCCCCTTTTTTCCTTAAGACATAGATTAATATTTCAGGAGAACGTGGTTCTAATTTACAGCCAAGACCTTTGGTTTAATCAGCAAAAGGAAAGAAAGAAAAAAAAAGTCTGTGAGCATCATTGGCTCGCTCATGTTTCTCTGCTGCACTCCTGGCTGGGCTTACCTCTTTGGCCTTTAATTATTCCAGTCTCTGACATGGCTTTATCTCTGACACTTTGGGATGAAAGTGTGATTTGCTATTCAGAGGTTTCAGCAAAAATCACACTCCAGTCAGCAAATTGAGAGTCTAATAAAGGAGCAGAGGGTTAGGGAGAGGCATTGAAAGGATGTCTTTAAAGTGTTTTTAATTAAATCTGTGTTATTATTTAGGATGGTGGAAAAGCATTTACATGCATTATGGGGTTTGCTTGGATTCTCCGCCATGCTGTTCTTACAGCTGTGGCATTAGTCATGGAACCTAAGGGCATTCTGTCAAGTTTGCTTCTTCAGTCAGATATGTTGTAAGCAGCCCCAACTGTGCATACCTGCTTTATCCTAGGCATTAAGCTAGGTTCTGTGGGGTCGCAAAGAGATCTTTGTCAACGTTCCCGCCCTATCATATCGGCAGCTAGATGACTGCCAGGTTGTAATAAAACAGAAGGGAGGAGAGACCATCAAAGGAATGAACACTACTGAGTCTTTCTCTGCTAGGATCTGCTCTAGGTGCTTTACCTGCATTTATTCTTTTAATCATCACAGCAGTCTGCAAAGAAGCTTCATTATCCCCATTTCACAGATGGGAGAGCTGAGGCTCAGAGCACTGAAGTGGCTTATCCTAAGCCACTCAGCTCCTTAATCGGTCTCTCTAAAAGCCTGTGTTCTTTCCTCTGAACACACTGCCTCCTGGGGAGGCTGAGGGCTTGTGTCCGCTATTGTGGAGGCTGGCCTTACCCACAGCTGTGAATCCCATTGTCCATCGTACTAGTCAGAGGAGGGAGGCGTGTCCACAGGCTCCCTCTCCACCAGGAATCCCTGCCCGTATTCAGCCTGCTTTCCTCTGGCCCCCAGCCCAGAGGACCTCCTGTTAAAACTGTCACTTCCTGTGCTCTGCCTTCAAAGCATTTGTCACGATTTAGAATATATAGTGTTTGTATGATTATTTAATGCTAGAGGCCCAGATTCGTGCACCGGTGGGGTCTCTCGGCATGGCCTGCGGGGATCGGGCTGAAACCGGCATGTAGTAGTGCCTGAAGCGGCAGGCGGCTGGGGAGGAGCCTGAAGGCTCACGCTGCCACAGCTGCGCTCGCCAGCCATGAGCCCAGCGTCTGGCGCCTGTAGGTCAGCTGAGTGGCGCTCCTGCTGTGGGAGCACACTGACCACCAGGGAAAAGCTCCTGCATTGAATGTCTGCCCCCTGGTGGTTAGTGTGCATCATAGCAACCGGTCAAATGGTCACTTAGGCTTTTATATATAGAGATTCGCCTTTCCTACAGGCTGTGAGCTTCACGAGGGCAGAAACCTCCTCTGTTGTGGTTACCACTGAATCTCCAGCATTGTTAGCACAGTAACTGTCACAGAGCCTTTGTAGAATAACACATGAAAAAGGAAGGAAAGAGGGAAGGGGGGATGGAAGTAAAAAAGGGAGGGAGGGAGGGAGGAGAGAGGAAAGGATGGAAAGAGAGAAGGAGGGAAGGAGGGAAAGAGAGAAAGAGAACTTTGCTCCTCATGATTGCTATAGCCCTCCCCAGTATTCTTTTCTCTGTACTTCTCTAACATTTTAGCCAGTAAAAACAAACATAGCAGTCTAGAGTTTAGTTATTCTCCAAAATGACTGAAATATGAAAAAAAAAAATGGTATATCTCAGTCCCTAGGATCCCCAACCCATGGAACCCTGAGTAACTTTGAGGGGTTTTGTAATTCCTTGCCCTGCTAGCTATGTCACACACGTAGTCTGCGTGTACTTCTGGGTTTCAAATGGTATGATCATTAATAAAATAACATATTCATATAAATGTAAAGGGTAGCTTTAGGTCACTATCTTATTCTCTCAGAACTTAGGTATTAAAACAACTATATGTAATACCTGAAATACTTGAAATTCAAAAGCAGCCCTCGTTGATGGGGGGTGGGGGGAAGGGAGCTATAGCTCAAAATACACTTACTCTACACTTAGTCCTTGAATTAAGATAGACCATCTGAGAACCACATTGTACTTGGACTTCATCCCAGGGCTCCTCTCAGAATAGTTCTATCAATAGCAGTCTCTACTGAACACTCACCGTGTGCCGAGTGTCCCTGAGCAGCTTTCACCCATCATCTTGTTTATCCTTACTCACCACGATCCCTTTGACAAATGAAGGACACTGAGACTTGGGGCATTTGATTTGCCTGAGGTCACACAGATAGCGGGTGGCAGAACTGGAAATCATAGCTAAACCCTTGCCACTTCCAAGCCTTGGATGCCAACCCCTGCACTGTGATGCCTCATGAGCTCCATGATCTTACTGGAACACACCTTGACGTTAACCTTTCAGCTCACTTTGGCGGGGATTATAAGAACCAGCCCCCGAACTCATTGTTAGATTCATGAAGGGCGATGCTGAGGACAGTGGTGTCTGCATCACACAGTGTCTTCTTTTGAGAACCCCCAAGAGAGACTTCTGTCTGGACTCCGTATAAGAAAAAAGCTCCACTTCTGTTCAACAGAGGGTTCCGTTCCCTGCTGTGGCCGTGGTGAGCCGGTGCGACTTATCCTGGGCTTCTCCAAAGCGGGGCACCCCGGGCTGCAGCCTCTGCTGAAACAGTGTGGACCCTTTCAGCATGTATTTATGGGACACACCACGTGCGCTCACTCCAAGACTTCCCCTTCACGTCCTGTTTTAGCCTGAGCCCCTAGAAAGCAAAGCCTGGGGCAGACGTTTATGAGTTTGCCCTTTACAGTAAGGTGTGCAAGCCCGGGGAGGTGATTGTGAGGGAAAGGGAGTGAGGCCGGGAATGAGGGAGATACATAAAAAGGTATGTGATCAAGCTGGACATGGCTTGTGATCAAGTTCAGCCGACGGCTCTTCCAGCGCAGGGATGAACTATTCATAATGAACTACTGTGTGGTCTGTGAGGAGAGAAGGAAGGGGAACGGCATGTGTGCACTGGCACCTGTCTCCCGTTGGCCAGTATTTCAGAAGCATCCATGCCCCTGGGTGTCTGGGTGGCATGACGCCTGCTGTGCCTTGTGCCTCAGAGATGACGGGGGACCCCGACAGCGGAGTGTCGGGCTATGGGACTATGCCTTTGGGAAGTCCATCCCTGGGCAGCAGCTGAGGTGCCCATCAGAGGTGTTTACCACCATGGCAGCTGGGCCCAATGATGGCCGTGCCCCTCCCCATCTCCTCTCTTGAAGGGATGGTGCCCAGATCCGAGTTGCCCCAAAAAGGGGTCTGACAGACTTTCCACCTAATTTCCCTTTCCATGGTTTCTTTTCTTTCCTGACTTCTTTTTATGTTGTGTATTGATTTTATCCTCACAAACCACATTTCATCTGTTGTAGATGGGCCAGAGTATAAATAAAAGGCAATAATTACTTGTTGTATGCTAACCTGGTCTCTCCACGAAGAGTCATACGATCAAGGGACCCCTTCTCTTTTATCCCCAAGAGTGGCTCTTGTGGGCCCTTGAGATGAATCGACACAGCCAGTAGCTGTTGTCACCCCCTCTCTTCACACAACAGGGCAGCCCTGAACTCACGTGTCATGCCAACTCGAAGGCTTTTGTTTGCTGAAGTGTTTGTTTTCTCAGCCTTGATTACATTTGTCTTTGGAAATGTGCAAGGACAGCATGTCCTTGGAACCTCCAACACTGCGATTGTGTCTGGCATCGTGGGCACTGGATGAGTTCTTTTTGCCCTCACCCAAATAAATAACGGAGATTATATCATAATAATTGTTTATTGAGCATTTGCTAGATGCCAGCACTTCCCTGGCTGGTTTACCTTTCTCAATCACACATAACTCGGCTCTTGCCAGCTGTGACTCAGTCATGTAATCCATGGTAATGGATTTTGCCTTAAAATATTCCTATTCCTCCCTGACTCTGAAAAAGCATGGAGGCCCCATCCACCCCATGTTGAGCCCTTAGAGAGCGGGCTTTCTCCGGATGCCTCTCTTTTTCCAGATCCCTTGGTCTCAAGGGTTGCCTTTTCAGTGTGTGGCTCACAGCCCCATCAGTAGACTGCAGCTCAAACAATCTACCTTTCTGGGACTCGGCAGCCAGGCGGCCTTTAATTGCCTAATGTCTTCAAGGTCCCCACAGTGTGATTAGTTTGATTGGACCTGGTAATTAAATGGTCAGCCAAGCACCTGGGAGGGAGGATGCCTTGGGCTTGGGCATGCTTTTCTTTCTTTCTTTCTTTCTTTCTCTGCGCTGAGGGCCTGAGACTGCAACCTCGGAAACAAAGACCCACTTTGGTGCTGAGCTGCCCCTCTGGCCTGGGGAGCGGGGGCAGCATTTGGAGACAGAGAAGCTGGGCTCTGTGCAGGGCAGCTCTGCTCATTGGCAGAATTGCCGCCGTGTCATGGGTGGTATAATCCCTCCACCTCTGAGTACTTCTCACTGGGTATCTCTGATTAGCCTGCCAGGTGCCTAAAGCTCTACCCCTTGCCATTCTTGGTACAGATACCTAAAACCACTGTTGAAATGCACCGGATTTCATCGAGGGGAGGGCTGGGGTAAAAATGGCCTTGCTTCTTTTGTAGAATGCATGTAATATTTACCCATTCATCCTCTAGGGGCTCTGAGGAAAAAGGGGGATAATATTGTCACTAATGATGGTTATTAAGGATCTGTTATTAATACAAATTAATCCTAAATTTGATGAGGAATGAGGTGGGGATGAATAAATAAGATCTAAATTAATGGGTTTAAAGGCAGTGATGATAGTGAGTGCCAGTCTTGCTCCTCTCGCTTCTAGTTGAGTACTGAGGTGAAGGGGGGACCCTCTGATGCTACTTAATGGAGTGAGGCTGGCTGCTGAGAGAGCCATTTCTTCACTTAACTTATCTGGTGCAGAAGGCACCTCCCCAAATCGATCAATCCTTTCACCCACTTTGCTTTTGCTTGCTCATGCTCTCTCTCTTCTCCCTTTCCCTCCCTCCCTTCTAATCTCCTTCCTTCCTTCCTTCCTTCCTTCCTTCCTTCCTTCCTTCCTTCCTTCCTTCCTTCCTTCCTTTCTTCCTTCCTCCCTCCCTCTCTCTCCTGAGAACTTCCTAGCTGGTTTCCTCCATAAACTAAGGGTTTGAAGATCCAGTCCAGACAGGGATGTTTGTAAGATCATTCAAATGCCCTTTGCAGGGCATCAGCTTCCAAGGCTACCAAATAGGGAAGACACCCAACATCAGTCCTCCAGCAAAGCTGTATGAGCAGCCCTCCCCTGTTTGGCCTGAAGTACAGGGAGGAGGGACTCCCCTGGCAGCTAAATGCTTAGGGATTACGTGGAATGCTTCTGGAGGCCTCATCCCCTCTCCTAAAGCCCTCCAGCCTCCCACACAGCCTACTTCCACTTGCCCTGCAGGAATCTCTACCAGACAAGCTATTCCAATTCACATCCAATGAATGATGGTTGTTGGGTTTTTTCTTCTTGAGTGATAGTACCACATAATGGTTTAGGGAAGAGGTTCGCAAACATTAATGTGCATACAAATTGCCTACAGATCTTGTTAGAATGCAGATTCTGATCTGGAAGGAGGGGCGGGGTCTGAGATTCCAGCTTCTAATGTTCCCAGGTGATGCTAATGCTGCTGGCAGATATTAAAGCTGCTGATTGGGGCTAACACTTTGAGCAGCAAGGCTTTCCAGAAGGGCTCTAGACACAAACTCACTGTGTGACCTTGGGCAAGTTACCTAAACTCGCTGAGCCTCAGTTTATCTGTAAAATGGGGAAAATAATAGTACTACATCCAAGAGTCATTGGGAGAACTAAATAAGGCAATGCATGCAAAGTTCTTTGTCCAGTGAGTGGCACAAACCAAGTGAGAGTGGGCAGTACTCACGGCGTTGTTGACTACAGTTGATGAAACAGGAACCTTCTCCTAAGACGGCCTTTCCCTGGGGAGATATTTCAGAGAATTTGAAGAGCACATCTTTCAGGCTTAACCATGCCTGGGTCCAAGGCCAGCGAATTCCATACTCTGAGTGGAAAGCCTTGTAGCAATGGAACACACCCCAGACAGGCTGAGAGGTCCCTGTTTGCATAAGGTGTGAACAAAAGATAGCAGCTAAGCTCTCCACATCACAATGCACCCTTTCCATGCAGAGGGGCTCTGTGGGCATTTCAGGAAAATGAGCCCCGAATTAAATGCATTTAGTTCATGGGGAACCTTGGCTTTGGGAAGATTCGGTAGGTCTCCAGCTGTGTTGTGCTTGGCATCAGCAAAGGATTTGGGGATTGGGGGTGGGAGTGATACCATTGTGATTAGCTAGTTATTAATAACTAGAGGCCCAATGCACGAACGTGCAAGAGTAGGCCTTCCTTCTCCTGGCTGCTGGCACTGTGCCCCGGCTTTATTCCGGAAGGACATCCGTAATCACATCCGGAATGATGTCCGGTCTAATTAGCATATTACGCTTTTATTACTATAGATAGGAAACGAGAAAAGCGGGAAGACCAGACAGTATAGGCATGTCATTTGGGCACCTTCACCAGGAAGCTGAAATTTTGCACTCCCCAGGGAACCACATAGGGAAGATAGATGCAAGCCCAGTAAAGTTGGGGGACTAAGGAAGGTACTTGCCTGCCAATCAAACCTGGAACAAAGGTGGTTGGCCAGAATTGGCGTGGCCACTGCACATGCACCAGAATTCAGGAACATATAATCCCCTAAACAAAGGAACTTTCTCCTGTTGCTCTTGTTGCTTGGGGTGTGTTATCTTGGTTCTCTTGCATTTGCCCATGTGGCCCACAGCCATGTGGACCCCCATATGCAATGGACTGCAATGGGAAATACAAGCTAAGCTAGTCTGATGCTGTATTGGACCCAGCTCCAACATGGAAAGGAAGCTCTGGGCACTGGCTCTAATTTTAGCTCTACCTGAAGCCCCAGCTACACGTTTTCTATGACTGGACTAAGGGAACCGGGACTTCGGAAATTTAGGGGTTTAATTACATGCACATACAACTCACTTGTTCTCCCGTGTGAGTCTCAGAAAATTCCTTTTTTCAGAATATCGCAAGAACCCTACCCCCAGCAACAACCAAGGGAGACAAGGCCCTCTCCCGCCTGTTAACAGGAGCAGTGTGGGGAATGAAGTGGTGGGAGCTGGCCTTGGAGGGCTGACAGGGTGGGAGAAGTAGGAGGAGGGGAGAGCAGAACAGAAGTGGGGTATAAGAATGGAGCCTACCACACACACACACACACACACACACACACACACACACACAACAGTGAGGAAAGCAGTGTCTTTGGGGGAACAGTTACAATTTACCACAGACTTAGAGCTTCAAACAACACAAATTTCATATCTTACAGTTTGGAGGTCAGAAGTCTAAAATGGGCTCAGAGAGCTGACATCCAGGTGTCAGAAGGGCTGTGCTCCTCCTAAAGGTTCTGTGGGAAAATCGGTTTCCTTGTCCTTTCATCTTCTGGAGGCCACCCTGCCAATACCTTGATTTCGGACTCCTCGCCTACAGAACTCGCAGAACAATAAGTTCCTGTTGCTTTCAGCCACCCTATGGGTGGTAGTTGGTTGTAGCAGTCCTAGCAGACGAATACAGAGACCAACACGGAGGCATGGACTTGGGCGTTCTCGGCATTGCTCGAAGGCTTTGTGAAACCTGGTCCCTGAATAGCGTAGCTTGGATGAAGGCAGGATGAATGAGTGCCACTTATCTCGGTGAATGTGGAGGGCCATTTGTATTTTTTGACGTCTGCAATCAGACTGAACTTGGAACCAGCACATGTTTTGTACCTAATCAGCACTCAGACAGTCCACAGTGAGTGATTAATCTGGGCATAGAGCTGGTCGGACTACCCGCACCTTCTCTCCAAAGCAAGGAAGGTTGGTGCTGGCATAGTGGGGGGAGGGTTATTGCCAGATTTCAGATTGTTCCCAAAGCTTTGTATGAGACTAAAACCCAGGTTTGAAAACTCCACTTGGCAAATATCCACAACAGCCTGGTCTTAAGATCTTGGATGTTATAATGGGTTTTAAACTGCCACTGTTCCCTAAAGACTTCTACAAATTCTCCCAGACTTAATGGACTGACTTGTCATTCAAGGAGAATACCCGATTTCTCTGCTGTAGAATTCCAAGCCGAGGCAACCTGTTCACGGGGCCTTCCCTGGAGGCCCCTGTGAAATGCAAATCGCCGGCGTCCCCACAGAAATCGCTCGGCAGGAGGAACAGGTGATCCACAAGAAGCCACATTGGATCTTTCCGGGAGCAGTGATGTGATGCCCACTGACAGCCTTTAGTTACAGTCAGCACTCCAGATTCCACCAGAGCAAGATCAGTGCGGGAAGCCGTGTGGAGGAGGGTCTGTGCAGCTCCATCAGCTCCGATGGAATCGCACAGCTGCTCCTCCGGGGAGCTGACAGACACACGCCAGGCGGACGTGTGGCTGAAGGCCAGGCCAACCAGCCAGGTGGTGGCTGGTTTGAGGAGCCAACCCCTGAGGGGGTCCTTGTGAGATTTGAAACGCAGGATGCACTTGCTGGCTGGCACATGCTATGTCTTTGGAGATGGAAACACTTAACCAGTTCCATTCAAAATCAGCTCAATTTCCAAAGGGGGCAGAATTTGTTATTTGAATTATTCAGAGGAGGTTTATTTACCAGCATCAAGATAGGAGATATGTCAACTAAATTATAATTATGTTTCTCTAAAGATATCCACTGAGATTCTTTTTTTTTTTTTAACTTGCAAGGAGAAGTCAGACTGTGTATTTATGGAGAGCCAGCCTTAATATTCTGAGTGACAGAATGAAAAATTAATTTTCTTCAAATACATTACTGAATAGTTAACTACATCTCAGTAAGCTATTTGCTTAATATACTGAGGTCCTCTTCCGAGGGCCTATGATTTATTCTTATCTTTGCCAAGAGATAACTTTCAAAAGCCCGGGCCTAAGGATAGGAAACAGGAGTTCTGGGCTCCAGCCCTGCCACTCATCAGCTGTCTCACCTTGAGCAAGTCCCCGCTGCTCTCTGGGCCCGGCAGGCTGGGGAAGTGCTTCAAGGACCCAGAGGCCCAAACAGCAGCAGAAGAGGGACGTGTGAAGAAAGAGAGGTGGGTGGTGAAGGTTTATATCGGGTCCCCTTTTCTTCAGAATGGTCATTTGGCACTTGGTACCCAGGATTTGATCCCCATTGTAGCTGAAAGGCTGTGTGCCAAGTAACAGAGAAAGTGGCTTCGGGGGTCTTTGCAGAGCATGGCTGCTGTTTATTCATGCCATCAGCATCCACCAAGAACCGACTGCACACCTGAAGGTACAGACGTGGTCTTTGCCCTCATGGATCCCAGAGTCAAGGACTGGCCTGGCCAATGGGAGAGCCACTGGCCATGTGTGTCTATCGAGCACTTGAAATGTGGCAAGTCCGGACTGAGATGCGCTGTAAGGGTAACATACACAATGGATTGCAAAGGCTCAGTAAGAAAAACGAAGTACAGTATCTTAATGAGTTTTAATATTGCTTACAGGTTTGCCTAACGTTTTTGTGCTTCTCTTTATTGCACTTTGCAGATATTGCTTTCTTTTTCTTTTTCTTTTTCTTTTTTTTTTTTTTTTTTTACAATTGAACATTTTTGGCAACCCTGCATCAAGCAAGTCTATCCATTCTTCCAATAGCATTTGCTTACGTCATGTCTCTGTGTCACATTTTGGTAATTCTCGCAGTATTTCCAACTTTTTCATTATTACTATGTTTGTAAGATGATCTGTGATCATTGATCTTTGATGTTACTATTATAATTGTTTTGGGGGCCACAAACCATGCCTAGATAGGATGGCAAACTTAATTGGTAAATGCAGTATGTGTTCTGACTGCTCCACTGAGCAGCCTTTGCCCCATCCCTCTCCCTCTCCTTGGGCCTCCCTATTTCCTGAAACACAACAGCATTGAAACTAGGCCGATTAATAACCCTACAATGGCCTCTAAGTGTTCAAGTGAAAACAAGAGTTGCATGTTTCTCATTTAAAAGCTAGTAATGATAACGCTTAGTGAGGAAAGCATGTCAAGAGCCAAGACAGACCAAAAGCTAGGCCTTTTGTACCAGTTAGCCAGGTTGTGAATGCAAAGGCAAAGTTATTGAAGGAAATTGGAAGTACTACTCCAGGAACACACTAATGATAAGAACGTGTAATAGCCTTATTGCTGACATGGAGAAAGTTTCAGTGCTCGGAAAAGAAGATCAAACCCGCCACAACATTCCCTTCAGCCAGACTCTCTTTAATTCTATGAAGGTTGAGAGAGGTGAGGAAGCTGCAGAAGAAACGTCTGAAGCTAGCAGAAGTTGGTTTGTGACATTTAAGGAAAAAAGCCGTCTCCATAACATAGAAGTGCAAGGTGAAGCAGCAAGTGCTGATGTGGAAGCTGCAGCAAATTATCCAGAAGATCTAACTAAGTTAATTAAGGAACATAGTGACACTAAACAAAAGATTTTCAATGTAGATGAAACACTGTTATATTGGGAGAAGATGCTAGGGCTTTCATTGTTAGAGAGGAGAAGTAAATGTCTGGCTTCAAAGGACAGGTTGACTCTCTTGACAGGGACTAATGCAACTGGTGACTTTAAAGTTGAAGCCAGTGCTCATTTATTACTCTGAAAATCCTAGGACCCTTAAGAATCATGTCAGATGTACACTGCTATGCTCTATAAATGGAACAACAAAGCCTGGATGACAGCGCATCTGTTTACAATATGGTTCACTGAATATTTTAAGCCCACTGTTGAGACATACTGCTCAGAAAACAAGATCCCTTTCAAAATATTACTGCTCATCAACAATGCACCTGGTCATCCAAGAGCTCTGATGGAGATGTACTAGTACAGTGAGATTAATGTTGTTTTCTTACCCAATAACACAAGAGCTATTCTGTAGCCCATGGATCAAGGAATAATTTTTTACTTTCAAGCCATATTATTTAAGAACTACATTTCGAAGGCTATAGCTGCCATAGGTGGTGATTCCTCTGATGGATCAAAGTACATTGAAAACCTTTTGGAAATGATTCACCATTCAAGAACATTCATGATTCAATGGAAGAGGTCAAAATATCAGCATTAACAGGATTTTGGAAGAAGTTGATTCCAACCTTTATAGATGACTTTGGGGAGTTCAAGACTTCAGTGGAGGAAATAACTGCAGATGTGCTGGAAATAGCAAGAGAACTAGAATTAGAAGTGGAGCCTGGAGATGTGACTGAATTGCTGCAATCTCAGGGTAAAACTTTACTGGAAGGGGAATCGCTTCTTATGGATGAGCAAAGAAAGTGGTTTTTTGAGATGGGATCTACTCCTGAGGACAATGCTCTGAAGATTGTTGAAATGACAGCAAAGACTTTGGAATATTACATTAACTTAGTTGACAGAGCAATGGCAGGATTTGAGAAGACTGACCCCAATTTCAAAAGAAGCTCTACTGTGGATAAAATGCCATCAAACAACATCATGTGCACAGAGAAGTTGTTCATGAAAGGAAGAGTCAATCAATGCAGCAAACCTCATTGTCATCTCATTTTAAGAAATTTCCACAGCCACCCCATTCTTCAATTACCACCCTGATTAGTCAGCAGCCATCAACATTAAAGTAAGACCTACCAGCAGCAAAAAAAAAAAAAAGACTTCCTGAAAGATCAGATGATGGTTAGCATTTTTTAGCAACAAGGTATTTTTAATAAGGTATGTACATTTTTGGACATTATGCTATTGTACACTTAAGGCACCTACTCTGCCAGATCCTCTGCCCAACATCTCACAAGCTCTCCAGCCACAGGCCATTGCCTGTACAGTTCCTCCGCCTCGAATGTTCTTGCCCCCACTGGCCCGTTCCCCTGCCTCCTTTCCTTCGCCAACACTTCCTGACTCCAGAAGAAGGTCACATCTCCCAATGATAGGCTCATACGTTCCTACCCTTCGTAGTCTTTCTTTTGGATATAACATTGCATTTAGTTATGTGAGGTGTTTTGTTTTGTTTTATGTCTATTCCCTTACAGAAGGAACTGCATGTGTTTTTGCTCACTTTTTATACTCAACCCCTACAATAATTCCTGACCTATAATTGCTACCAGTAAATATCCATTGAATAAATAAATCTTCCTGCAACATAGGTAGTCTAACTGCTTTACAGATGAAGAATCTTCCTAGCTCAAAAACCATATTTCAAGAGCAGCTACTCCGAGGAGTCTAGCTAATAGGAATCTGTTTAACTCTGTTAAGTGAGCTTTATCAACACAGGTTGACCCTGGACACTTTCGTTCATGGTACATGGTGCAGGAAATGTTTAACAAAACTCCATTTGGGAAAGAAGCGTGACTGGGTCTGAAGACAACACTTTCCCAAGTGGGGGGGCCTCATCTCCCCTGGCTGGTCCTGGTCCTCTCCCTCCCCAGGGAGACTGAGCACAACCCCACTTCACTGAGAGCAACTTCCTGTCCTAACCTCTGACACCATGTCAACCCCATCAACCTACCTCCTGGGGCTTTGCAGACGTTGCAGATCAGCCCCGGGCTGAGCAAGAGAAGCTTGCACTTGAATGAGAGGCTAATGGAAGTGCATTTTTCAATATACACTGAGTGGCCAGATTATTATGATCTCTGAACGCATAATAATCTGGCCACTCAGTGTATACATGACCATCAGTAAGAGCTGGAAGTTGAACAGTCTTCCCAGGGTGGAGATGGAAGAGCTGGTTGACATTGTTTAAAGGCAAGTGGTGGGAACGAATAACCCACAACTGGTCCAGTAAGCTGATCACATAGGCAAAAGCCATAGCCTGGTGCCAGGGTAGCAGCATGTGCCTATGATCCAGGTGTGTTTCCCTCCCCATGGGTGAGTGTAAATCCCAGGTGCTAGCGATTCTTGTACAAACGGCACAGATTTCAAGGACAGCTTTCCAGGATTGTTCTGGGGCTTTGCCCAAATGTTGCTCAACCCAGTTACAAATGGGCTGGTCTCTGTGACACAGCCTACCTTTCCTGCCTCCCGCTCCGCCGCGCGGGGTCAGCCATCGCTCTCTGACAGGAGGCCCGGCGGGTGCTTTCTGAGCTGTCATAACCGCCTTCCGCTGAAAACACACTGCGCTTCTCCCTGCCAGCTCGGAAGTGCCGGCCACCTCCTGGGAAGATCTTAAATAGATTTGCAAATAAGATTGGCATCTTTGCTTTGGCATGAAGTTGATCTTGGCATTCACCAAAACCTCATCCTTCTAACGTTCCAGGATAGTGGCCTGAGGCCAAACGGCCTTGCTAGTCTGCTGTGAGAACAAGATTCGCCTGGTTTCAACCCTCCTGGTTCAGCAGCTCTGCATTTCCGGAAACAAAGTTCAGTTTGGGCCCACCCTTCACGTGTCTCCTGGGGGCCAGGGGCTTACGTAGCTCTAGGTGTCCACTGTCATCTACATTTCACACACGATGGGGCTGTGGAAGTAAAAAATGGCTTTCTCGAACGCAAGGCAATAAAATAGTTACCTACTCCTTAGCGGGCACACAAAGTCCTCCGGAGCCCAGCCCTCCCCCCAGCTCACCTCCACCTCACACATCTGACAGGGTGTCCGCTGGGATGTCCTTCCATCAGCCAAAGAATCCAGAGCTCCTAACTGCTTTATCAAGTTGCTCATTTTGCTACGATCTCCTCTATCTTCCAGTTCCCTGATTCTGTTTTCGGCTTTCTAGTTTATGTTTAAGCTATAGATCTAGTTCAACAACTCTCTTTTATTTCTGGAATTTTTATTTGGTGCGTTTTCAAACCTGCCTTCTCCTACACCCTTTCAAATTGCTCCAGCCTCTGTGGTTCCTGGAGTGTGAGTGTGATCACTTGTTTTGTCTGTTTATTCTCATGCACGCAGTCCTTTCCTCTTTGTTCTGTAAGTTTTCACTCGGAGCTCATCTCCAACAGGAATTGTCCTGCTCAGACCCTGGGTTGTGGGGACCTCTCCAGGGTTTATTTGTTTGTTTATTTGTTTATTTATTTGGTTTTCTTTTTAGGGAGAGGTTTTGAGTAGGTTTTTGCTGGGGTCCCTACAGACCTCATGGGCACATTTTTAAGTTATTTCTGCGTTCCGGATTTCCACACCACGTGGGCTGGTACCTTTGGACCCAGTGCATGGACACACGTTCCAGACTGGTTGGCCGGCTTACTTCCTGCGTTCCTAGGTGGGTGGCGGTGGTCGTCCCAGGACTGGGCTTGAGACAGTCCCTTTCAGCTGAGGGCTTTGTGCAGACGTAACTGCCCCACCCTCCCCCCGCCCCCAGCCCACCGGCTTTTCTTGCACAGAGGACCCGAGTCTCCATTCCTCATTCCCATGGCAGGAAACCAGGACTGAATAGTGTGGGCCGCAGCCCCTCAAGCGGCCACTGTTTCAACTCTCAGATGCAACTTTGGCTTTTTTTCTTTCGTTTGCTTTTATATCTAAGGATTTCTCTTCCCAGCTCTCTTATTTTTGTTTTATTTTGTTTTATTGTTGTTACATTTTATCCAGCATCTCAATGTATTTGGAAAAAGAGAGGGGTTTCCCTACCTGCTTAGGTTGAAAATATGTGCTAAGTATTGGGTATGGTTTAGTTTAGCTTGACTGACACAGTCAGCCTATAACATATATACGAATGGTACCCTCACTTTACAGGTGAAGGGACCAAGAATTAGGAAGGTCCAATTAGTTTCCCAAAGTCCAGAACACGATTCCCCAGAAATCGCTAAAGTAGGTGTGACACCAGCCCATTACCCACAGGCCTGGCCTGCACGGTCCCCCTCTGGCCCCTCCTCTGCTGCCCTGCCCATCTCATTCTGTCACCCTCCAGCCCATGGCAGCTGGTCACGAGCAGGCTGCTCGCTCTGTTCCACCCGCACTCACACCACAGCTTTCTGACCGTTCCCCTGCTACAGCGGGCCCCTCTCCCTGACCCAATGCTTTCCCCCTTGCAGTAGCCTGTCCCAGACACACTTTCTCAACCTTACCTCTGTCGGGTACGTATTGTAAGTTCTGAGTAGGAGGGAGGGTGGAGGGTGAGAATGGACAAGAGAAGCATCATCAGAACTTGGCAGTAAATTAACTGGAGGAAGAGAGAGAGTCGGGGAGCCCCAAGCAATGCCCAGTGTTCTGGCTTGGACGACAGGCCAGATGCGGAAACATTCGCTGAGGGGGATCCAGGAGGAGGAGCAGCTGAGGCTGGAGCACAGAGGGTGTTCATCTCAGTGTTGGACACAGTGAGTTTGAAAAGCCTGTAGAGCAGGGGTCCTCAAACTTTTTAAACAGGGGGCCAGTTCACTGTCCCTCAGACCGTTGGAGGGCCGGACTATAGTTTAAAAAAAAACTAGGAACAAATTCCTATGCACACCGCACATAATCTTATTTTGAAGTAAAAAAACAAAATGGCAAAAACACCCGCATGTGGCCCACGGGCCGTAGTTTGAGGACGCCTGCTGTAGAGCATCAAGTGGGGCCATTCAGGGACAACAACATACAGGTTCATTGTGTAAGAGATCAGCCTCTGCTGTGAGGGGTGTGTGTGTGTGTGTGTGTGTGTGTGTGTGTGTGTGTGTGTGTGAAGTGAGTGTATGAAGCTGAGCCACTGGTTGTGTGTGAAATGGAAAGACACAGTGGGGTGTGTATTACACCTACTCCTTACAATTCCTTGAGATGAGAAACCATGTCATTTCTTCCCTTTATTTCTAAAGGTGCCTAAAACACAGCTGGCCCTCCTACTTTATAAGATTGCAGCAAGGATTAAATAGTATCAGGAATCTGAAAAGCTGCTTCAAAATGGAAAAGTGTGTTCTAAGATTCCTTGTTGTTATGATGACCATCCCCCTCCTCTGGCCCGGAAATGCCCAGACCTCCTGTTGCCTACAGAATACAAGTAGTCCACATCCTTGGGGCTCAGTCCCAGATCTACCCCTGCAGCCTCACCTCCCCCTCCTCACCTTTCCAAGCCAGCCTGGCCCCTTCCAGCTGTGTCTTTACCCCTTTCCCCCTGCCAGTGCCATCAGACACCGCCTCCTCCACAGGGTTAACCTGGGACCTTGAAAAATCTATGCGGGCACAAATCACAACAAGGGTTTTGCCGATTCTGTGACGGGACTGGGAGCTCCATAGAGGCAAGTGCTTTCTTTCATTCACAGAGCAGGAGGCACACTCAGTAAATACCTGCAGGAGCGAATGAATGAGTGAGCCTCCACATGCCCCAACCTAGTACTTTCTTTGGCAGCAGAAAAGCGAGATGGGTGATTCAGGGAGTAAAAGGTGTCTGCTCTCTGCACCTGGAATGTTGTGCTTGCTGTCTGTTCCGAGTGGCATCTTAACAGTCCTTCCATATCCACCCTCCACACCCCCTTCTCCCAGCAGAAGCCCTCTATCCCCTCCCTGGGACCTCCCGGTGCTTTACACCTTGTCTGCCCCTCTCATCGCCGTTCCCATTCCCTTGGAGTCTTTTGTGTACTTGATGCCATTAGACAGAAGCCCTGGAAGGCAAAGCACGCGTCTGACAAGCGCTGCGTCCTGTGCAGCCCCTAGTGCACTCCCTAGCACACACGGGTTGGTACATAAATGCACCTCGCCTTGAACGGCGGCGACCAACTCAGAACTTGGATGTGGCATTTAAAGGACATTTGGGCCAACCCCTCAGCCGCCCAGCCTGCTCTCCCCTCTCGCGGAGGCTTCCCTGGCCCCTGACTCACCCTGGAGTGCCAGCCTACTCCCTACGCCCAACTCAGACCTCCTCTGACATTGCCCGTACAATTCCTCCACGTCTGTCCCTGGGTCTCTGGTCTCCGATTCACTCCCAGCTAAGCAGCCACCCCCCTCAGGAGCACACCTGTGGGTTCACAGGGCGGGGGTCTCTGGTCCAGCGGAGGCTCTGGGCACCAGGGGAGGACGGTGGACATGCTTGGTGCGGCTGCATTCTCCGGCGAGTCACAACCAATTGAGAATTAAAGTTCTTCTCTCCCCCAGGAAAGGTCACTGCCTGCTCCCCATCTTTCTCGGTTGATCTATGCTTTGACACATTTACTTCTGCCTCCCCCCGGCTCGATCATTTTTCAGCTGAGGTTCGTCCCTGCAGTTCTAGCCGAGGGTTAATACGGTTTTTTTCTTGATCGTAGATCCACGTTTATGAAACCCTAATTAGGCATTTCCTTTAGCTGCCTTCATAGATTACTTGGCGTGAGAAGTCCGCAGGCATAAACCTAGGCTGAGCTAAAGGCCTGTTTGGATGCCCAATTAGAAGCTGACGGGGAAGTTTCTAATCATTCCCACCTCCGAGTCTCGGCTCAGGCTGCTCCCCACTCCCAGAGGCCCTTCCCTTCTGACCTTGGATACTATCATTCTTGCCATCTTTTGTGACCCACAGACAATCCAAACGCCAGGATCTTATATTTTTTAATGCCTAATGTGGTAAGGGTACCATGCACCACTCTGAGGGCAGAGGAGTCTAAGGCACAACCCTTTGCAGGAAAAAAGAAAAAATTGACAGTATGTATCAAGAGCCTACAAAATACCTCCAGCCTTTGACCCAGTAATTCCACTTCCAGGAATCGTTCCTGTAGATTTAATCAGAAATGCAGACAAATATTTATACACAAAGAAATTCATTACAGTGTCATTTATAATTGCAGGTGCATGTGAATACCGGATAATTGGGAATATTTAAGTAGATTATAGTATATCCATATTATACAGCTATGTAAAATGAAGTTGGTGAAGGCATTTTAATGCTGATGTTAAGTAAAAGCAGCCAACTTCCAAATGGTCTGTGCAGGTGATCCGAACAAGCCTTCCCAGCTACGGTTTCGCGGGGTGTTTTCTGGAATGCCATAAACAGAAAGACCCACTCCAGCAAGGTGGGAAAGTTATTGCAGGCGTATAGGGTGAGGCTGCTGGGAGTCGTGGATATGCTAATAAAATGGGAAATTCAAGAAAACTGAGGCTGGGTGTACAAGGTCACTGTTTTACGCAGGCAGCCCCGGGACTGCGATTCACACTCCAGAAAAGCTGGGGCGGGTGCCTGGGAAGACTGTACTATTGAGAGGGGCGCCGCTGCTGCTGAGCTGTGGAATTATCTCACTTCTCCCGGGAACTTTTTGTACTATCTACAAAGACGGTATAAGGGTTATGAAAGAAAGAGAGTCAGAGGCCCGTCCTCCTACCAGCTGGGCAGACGGAGTGCTGTAGGGGCAGCGGGCACATGGGTCCCACAGGGCAGTCATGCTCCAGAGGGGGGTCCCCGGGAGGGTGGTGGCGGTGGCCAGGATGGGGGCGGCCCCCGGGGCTGCCTGGTTGATGCTCATGCTCTGCCTACATCTCAAGGGGCACGGGGTCTGGTCAGGGCCCCTCTGCACTCTGAGCCTGACCAGAGGTTTCCTGATGCCTCGGAGGACATCCCCGGGGGTCAACCACATTCCAGGTTCTGGAATCTGCTGCCTGGCTGATTGCAAACCTCAAGTCCAGGGTGCACTGGGCCTCCTCAGATGGATGCTTCCTCTTCCTAGTTCCGCACTCTCCCATCACCCCCAGACTCTGTCTCCAGGTCTTCCTTTTTGCCACATCGGCACGCTGGAGCAGTCCCACCCAGTCACGCAGGCCCAGCCTGTGGGCTCTGCACCCAGCCCAGCGTCTGGGCTCAGGCCTGGAGCAGGAGGCGAGTGTAATTGCGTCAGGGCCTCTAGTGAGCGGTAACAGGCGCTGGGCTGTACAGCCAGTGGAGCGGAACAGGACTTTGGAGAATCTGCCTGGGCCCCTTCTGCTTATCTTCCATGGACCCCTAAAATATTCATCAGGCTTTATCAGCCTAATGGGCTTCAAAAGGAGCAATTTTCTGAGACATGAGATAGGACAATATAAAAAGAACATTAAGGAAAAATTCTTCCTGCGAAATGAAAGGGAAAAGATCATTTAGCGTCCCTGTTGGTGTTATCTATTCATGAGAAACAGCGCATTTAATCCATTGTGGGGTGTGCGGGGGCTTTGATGCCCTCACCTTGGGGTCACCTTCATGCGGAACTCATCTGTCTCCGCTGCCACAGACGGCAGGGGCCATGGAGACAAGAGGATACAGATGAGAGACATTTCGGAGCTGGACTCCGTGGGGCGCCGAGGGATGACAGGGACAGGGAGTGTGGAGGAGAGACAGGCTAACGTGACTTCCCAGGCACCCAGGGGATTTGAGGGAGGGGAGCATTGTTCTTCGGCCTTTCTTCCTTTTATGCTTCCTATCTTCCTTCCCCAAAATACCCCAATCTTGATTTAACGTTTTGGAGCATGCTGTGGGAGTTCAGTTCCTTGAGGTCAGGAACTGTGACTCCCTCCTAGCCCCCAAAGTTCCTACCCATCGATTAGGGCTCAGTTTTGGTTCCCAGCCCTAAGACCACAAGTCTTAGAGGTCAGGGGGACCAAGTCCAGGCTGGGAGGACCGATTTGTGATCCTTCTAAGCCTCCCCAGGTACTCCAAGATGGGACAAGGCTGAGTCCTCTAAAGGAAGACTGTCTCTCTCAGAATTTATTGTGCTTGAGTCAAACAGAGCATGAGGTCACAGCAGTACCCCAGGCAAGCCTTCATATAGAGACAAAGGAACTGGAGAGTTCCTTTCTTCTGCGTCTAGTCCCTCTTCCTCTTCCCATGTTCATTACCTTTTCTCTTACTCCTTTTAACTCCTAATTCTTTCCTCATCCATTTTCTTCTTTTTTTTTTTTACCTTTCTCATCCCCTTCTCCATCTTCATTTCTACTTTTGATCTAGCATGTTTCTTTTTATAGCTCCTTCTACCCCCAAACTTAGAAAAATAATTTCAATTTAATTTTTCTCTAGTAAGAAAAATTGTATACAAAGCAAATTTAAGCTGACACCCCCACCTGTCCCCCGAGAGCTTGCCAGCCTGTATAGCTGGTAATTATGTGACCTGCCCACACTCAGATGTTTGCCTGATGATTGGATTCTCAGGCACTTTTCTACCCCATGGTTTGCCCCATCCTGTTTGATGTGAGCTTGATTAACTTCAGTGTGTATCAATCACTATGTTCATTGAGTTCTTTGCAATAAAAATTGCTGACCCAAAAATGCCTTCTCTACTTTGGATAATTCGAATAAAAGCCTGTTTACTATTTCATTGCATATTCAATTTTAAGTGTTGCTTCTCTTTCTTTTCATTAGATTTGTGACAAAGAGTGGCATTACTACGTCATCAATGTGGAGTTTCCAGTGGTGACCTTATACATGGATGGAGCAACATATGAACCATACCTGGTGACCAACGATTGGCCCATTCATCCATCTCACATAGCCATGCAACTTACGGTCGGCGCATGTTGGCAAGGTAATCCTAACTCAAGTCCTTCTCCCTGGCCCATCTGTGTGCAGCCCATGAAGGGTACTGATAGAGAAAAGGGGAAAAGCAAATGGTGTCGGAATTGGCCAAGAAAATGTACTATCACTTACTAAGAAAACAGGACTTATAAAAATATGGATCCATCTAGACACTAAGCTTGTGTAATAACAAAATACTTAGCTTGAAGCCAGATTTTAATTTTAGATCATCGTGAGCAGTTCCATGGTTGCCTCTGAGTTGCTAATGCCTTTTATTGTCCTGGAACCTTAGCGAGTTTCAGACTGGGGCTATGAATAGGAACAGGTTGGATACAGAACCCTGTACCAAAATGGCCAGTTGGCTCCCTAAAGTACCACATTGGCCGCACAAGTTGCCCAAGCCCCCAGCCCTCTGTTCTTGGGACTCACAAACATGCAGGGCTGTGGGCAATGAATTTCCCCCAGGCATGAGGTCATGGGAGGCCACTCTCAAGTTCAAAGCTCTCTGCTCCCTTCTCACTTCCTTTCCTCCAGCTCACAAACCCAGGCCAGTCTTCTGTTTGGAATCAGGAAAAGCAGCTCTCCAAAGAACAGGCATGTAACCCTTCTTTCTCTCACTCGGATCCACTGGACTCTGTTTTTCTCCCTTAAGGGCTGTGGTGCTTTGAAGTACCAGTGAGAGAGCAGAGGGGAAGGAAAACACTCCCCACATAAGCAGATTAGTCCTTTGAGATGACCCACCTCATGGTGATGGATTCTGTGAAAATTACTAAGGTTTGTGACTTTGACCATTCAACCATGGAGAAGTAAAGGGAGAGGTGGGCTATGATATAAGAATATGCCTTCAGAAGACCAGCCAACCAAAGGGTGACCTAGAGGAGACTAGGCCCCTCTGGGACAAAGAGTGAGTTCTGGAGAGATCCGTGCAAGAAACAATGGAATCAGTGCATATAGTGCATCTCTGGGAGCAGGAATACAAAACCCAGGAAGGAAATAAAGCACGAACGAGGCAAGGGAAGAAAATGTGTTTTTGAGCTGAGGTCACCTACTTGATGTCTGACATATGTCACATAGAGTAAAAAGTTCCTTAAACATTTCAATAGAACTTGATGGGAGTTTCCTCAGTATGTCAGAATTCCCTAGGATATCAGGAAAGAGACACTGTCATCTGGCAAGAGTCCATGAAACTAATTAGTATAGCAAGGCACTGACTCCGAGGTTGCACAGGAATCATTAGTCACTGAGCACAGCTGTGCTACAGCGATGGCCCCCTGGAGTGGCTCGGTGTCCTACCCAGCACCACAGCCAGCCTGGGGATATTTTGGAGCATAGCCTGGATACTTCCCATACTATATGAAGGTCCTACTCATGTCCTGACCATGAACCTTACCATGACTTTCCTTAAAGGTCCTCAGAGACCACATCTGGATTCCTGTCACCCAACCCGCACTGGAAACCTGCCCCCAATTCTACAAGGCCAGTTATAACCACTTCTGTCTAGTGTCACGCTTGCTGGGTAGGAAAACAATCCCACCAAAATAAAAAGTGATTTCATAAAGAATTAATATGATCTCTTGGACTCAAAAGTAGGCTAAGTTGTACTGCAGTGACAAGCAAGCCCCAATTTTCAGTTATTTCAAATAATTCTTGCTTCACGTTCATTGCAAATCAATGGAGGCTCTTCTCTGCTTTTACTTCATCTGCATCCCAAGCAGATCGGGCAGGCACACTGCTGGATACTGAGGAAGAAGAAAAAGAAAGCACAATGAATGGTGTGCAAGCTCTTAAAGTTTTCACCTACAAGTGACTCCAATCACTTTTACTCACATGTTATTGGCCAAAGCAAGTCATATGGCCATACCTAAGGACAAGGAAGTGAAATCTATAATGTGTCTGGAAGAAAAAACCGAAAATATTTTATGAACAGCATTAATGAGCACCACAGACTGTCCACCTAGTCAACAGATATGTGTTTGATTGTCCTTCCCACATTAAAAAAATACCTACCACCCTTCCCCAAATGAGACAACCCAAAGTCCCACCTGTTACTGGCTCCCAACTCAGTGTCCAGGCTCTCTGAGTGATTCCTGGTGATCTCTTCATCAGGATGAGATACATGGGAGGTTCCATACCCAGCATAGATGTGGCTTCACTTGATCTAGATATGCACTAATAGAAAGAATTCTTTTTCACAACCATAACCATTACCCTCTACACACACACACACACACACTATGCAACAGTGAAATGAGACAGAATAATTGAAAAACAATTCCACTAAGAAAGAGGAAGAATTTGGAAAATGCAGCAATCTTTGGTCCATAGCAATTCTGAAATCCCTCTGGGCTAATGCTCTACAGGCCTCTACCCTACTAGGGTGAGGAGGGTTGTCTGTGGCCCTGGAATCCATTCTCAGTGAGGTGTTTCCTTCTCTAGTTTCCTAGGCCACATCTAATTATAGAATTGTCACTTCAGAAATAGCTCTCATATCTGATTACAATTTATTTGAAAGCTGTTCTGCAAAAAAATGTTTTTAAACATTAAAACAAAGAATATGTTTATTTTATAAGAATGTGAGGGAAAGAATGAGTACTAGGGTATTCACTGAGTATTTCTGTCCTCTTCACAGATAGATGTTAGGACCACTCTTTGTTGGAGTTAGGTGTGGTCATGTGACTTGCTTTGGCCAATTAAATGTCAGTGGAAGTCCTTAATGTCATTTCTTGGCAGATACTTGAAGAGCCAGTGCCGCAAGGAGACTCTTTACATACATGGGATGTCTGTAGTCACATCAGATAGTGGTGTTAGTCATGGCCGTAGATAAAGAAACTGAGGCTCTGACAGGTCACCCCAAGTCACCCCATGAAGTCAGCCTGACCCCATGTCTTCAAAGCATGTCCTCCTTTCACTGTGGCTCACCGCCCCTGTTGCTACTTGATCATTAAGTTGATGTAATTACGTGTTTAGGAAAATGCAGGAGCTGGTGTACACTGACACCAACACTATAAACCCTTTACCTTCTGACACATCTGACAACCCTGGAGCCAAAAAGCCACAGGAGCTCGGCATGCCCTTTGCGAAGCCCCTGCCATATGCTCCCTTCCGTGGCCCTCCACGAACAAAAGTGAGTTTAGGCTTTGGAAATAGAAAATTTTGAGTTTGAGTCAAATCCAGATCCCAGCCCTGCCACTTGTCAGCTGTGTGGACTCAGCAGAAATCCTAACTTCCCTGAGCTTTTATTGTCTTATGCCTAAAACTTGGATGATACCTAATTCACAGTTGTTGTAAGTTAGGTTTGGGGCACACGCAGTGCGCTTGGCATGTTTGAGTCAGATGAAAGGGAAAATTTGAAAACATCTGTGGTCCCCTCCTCCACCCGCTCTCTGCTCCTTGCACTTAAACTCAGCATGGCAGACACGTTGATACTCTATGCCTTCTGTGATTCCAGCCTCCCCAGGGCTCCTTGCGTGCACTGACTTTTATCGACTTCCCCAGGACAAACCCTCACACACAGACCTGCCCTCCCAGCTCCATCTGTAGGTCAGAAAGAAGGTCACTGAGGCTCAAGAATAGTCAGGAAACAAGTATTGGAAGATAGGGCTTGTGGTGTAGGCAAGAATCTACTCATGCAAATTTTGGGCCTTGGGGAAGATTTGCTTATCTTCCCAGAGAAGAATGACAATCCGTTAATACATTTTCAGCATCAGAGAAAGTCCTTTGACTCTTTAAAATTGGGCTTTGTAGGATGAATAGGAGTTCGCTGGAGAGCTAAGGAAGGCAACAGCCTGTGACATGGCAGGGAAACTTGATGCAGTCATGCTCAGGGTACCTTATCACTAGAATGTACGTGCACCAGAAGGAGTGGAGAAGAGGCTGGGAAAGAGTTGAGACCAGACCATAGGATGTCACACTGCCTTGTTAAGGGAGCGGGGATTCGCATGAATGCTCATATCCTCCATGGAGCCACATTTGGTCTTGGAAGGACACAGCAAAAGCTCTTTCAATAGGACATGGTGCGGTGAAGTTAATGGCCTACCCTGTAGCCCTCACCTCAGCATGTTTCTAAACCTGCCAGAGCCCACGTCGCTACGTACCATACGCCCTCGGTGTGGCCCTCCAATTGGGGCTGCAATTGAGGGGAGTTTTCCAGGTGCGTTTGAGGTTGGCAAGGGAACCGGCTCCCATTTGTGAAATGTCCAACTGGGGCTTAACAATGGGGCTGGGAATTATTGTGTAGCAGCTGCTCGTTGGGGGCTCCGGGGAACTGGCTCTCGCGCTGTTGCTGGGCAGTGCTCTGCAGCCCCAATTAGCCTACTGTGTTCGTTTGGTGAATTTAAAGCCAAAGTCATCAGTGGCCCTTCATTTTCATTGGTATTTTTCTAGTAATTAAAAGATTTGGAAGTTCATTTACACTTAAAGAAATGTCACCAGCACCGCCTAGAGCCCATAGCATACCTTAATTGTAGAAAAATTGTGGTCAGGGCGAGCCACATGTCACAAAGGAGTCCTTCTTTCTCGGTGTGGCCAACGCACACCACCTCCCCATCCCCTCTGTGCCTGGTTTCATGGGTTCTCAGGACAGAATCAGACCCTCCCTCGTGGCCACACTCGGTCTGTGCAGGCTCAGAAACTGCTGCCTTTAAGCAAATACCAGGTTCCTTGTCTCTTTCTGGGTCAGGCCATGGGAGAAGATCATTTAAAAGACTAATTAATTTGCCCCTTTCCTTCTATCTCCTACTCATCCATTTCTAACAACAAAAATTCAGGTTCTACTCGTGAATAATAAGAATTGTACCCTCACATCTGCTTCACCCCCGGACCCATTAACTGGGCCCAATCCCCCGGGTCCTCTAACCCAGCTGCCATGGGAGTGACCCAGGAAGGCTGCAGATTGTGCCAGACCAGGGCCTTAGGGAGCCCCTGGGGTTTGGGGAAAATGCCCCCGCAGACAACACTTCAGGGCACCTCTCCCCACACCGCAGCCAGAGCAGCTGTTTTACCTATTGTAACAGCATCTGGGCCAGAGTACTGTTAACAAAAGGATGGAACATGGCACCCCCTCAAGAAGCCACCGCCCAGCTCCCTGCATCCCTAGAGTCTGTGCCTGGTCCTCCTCTATTCTTGGTAGATCTCATCACAGATGTCCCTACTGGCCACCTCACCCCCCTCCATTGGGGACTCTCCTCCAGCATTCCGAGCCTTGGAATCCCTAGGGTGTCTGTCTAGCTTTGCCCACTCTTGACCGTGATATCCCCCTGGCTTCAGATAAGGAAGGCTCTCTACCCTAGCTCCTGTTCTTACCGAGCCCCACCCCTACTTAAGGAGTAAAGCAGCAGGAGGTAGAAGAGGGGATGGTTCTATAAATTGGAACCTGTTAAGGACACACACGGAACCCCCGTTGTGGCATTTGGGAGGAGCCCAGGCAAAGAACCGGAGTGGTCAAAAAGGGATGAAAGGCAGAAATAGCCCTGAGGCTTGCAGTAATGGTAACCGTGTGATCCTGAGCCGGGGAGAATGGGAACCGCAGGTGGTCCCTGAGGTCTGATGTGCACTCCCAGGTCCCTTTCCGCCAGACACTAAAACGAGTGCCGACACGTGAAGTACATGCCTTTATTTAATCAGCTTGGTCTAATGTAGAGCAAATTGTCTTAATAAAGTCTGTGTTGAAATTATCCTACATCCCCAGGGCCTGAGCTCTGCAAGAAGGAGGCACGTGCTGGCGCAGGCTGCCTCGCGTTCAGGCGGCATTTCCCACGGGCGGCTTTCCGCGGCTCCGCTGCCACAGGGGCTCCTCCCACAAGGAGGCCGGGGTCGAGCTTGAGAGGCCCCGTGCATGCGAGCTTATTAAAAGCTCTCCAAAGCCCACCAATAAGGCAGTCCGTTTGACATTGCTTAGCTAAATCCCTTCATCTTATCTCTCTGCGGAGCTGCCCTTTGTGGCGTGGTGGCCCAGGATCACGCTGTGGAAAACATCCCACCGGAGTTATTAATTCAGGTCTCCATCCCCTATGAGGCCATGAGTTTGCAGAAGGCACGGACCGTCTGCTGTCCCGGACTCTCCTCTCTTCACCTTTCCCCCTGCTCCAGGACCTAGGGGAGGTTCCTAATTAATGTTTGTTTCGTCACAGCCCATTTTCCAGGCTGTTTTGACACGAGTGTATGGCTCATGGTCCAGCACACAGGAATGATTAACAGGGTGTCTCTTGGCATTGTCTGTATTTAAAAATCAAGGCAAGATCGTTCTAGGCCCTGGAGTTAATTTGACACGAGCGTGCATTGGTTTAAAGGGAACACGCATTAAATCAGCTTTAAAATTCAGTGATTCATGCCTGGAAACACAGTATAATTGGGTTATAATTCTAACTGTATCTTATTTTGAAGATTATAGTCATTAGAATATTTGGCGAGGGCCTTCGAGTAAAAGCAGTATCGTTTTCGCTTCTCGGAATGACACACCCGTGGGGAGGAAAAGGAGAGAGAGCGGCCACTGAAAAGAGAGATGGCGAGACTCGCCTGGTGTCCCCCTGCCTAGGAGTTCCTCGGTTCTTTATGCCTCTTGAACCAGCTGCCCCTTGTGAGCTCCTGCTCTGTGCTGACCTCTTTGCACCTTTTCCTTTAACCACCAGGCGGCGTGGGTGTGATTACAATTCCCATTTTGCTGATGGGAAAACTGAGACTTAGACCCTTGGTAAGGGCCCCAAAGAGTCTGCATTGGCATCCAGGTCTGTGCCCCCACAGCCCCCACCCTCCCTTATGCTGCCACCCCACCTCTGCTTCTAGGGTCATGTGAAGCCAGATGGTGTTTCACAGCCAAGGAAGGAAGGCAGAGGGTTCTGGAACCTGGTGTCGAATCGTTTGCCCCAACTTTCTGGGCATTTTTCCCACCGATCATAGGAAGTCAAGCTGAGGGCTGAAGGTAGGCCCAGGCCTGCCGGGCCCCATGGTTTAGTGTAGGAAGGGGAGTTTGGCATCTGAAGAAGAGGATTCCGAATCCTCGCTGCTGCTGCAGTTTTACCTGCTCTGGGTCTTTGAAAATGGCGTCTTGCCACCGTGCTCCTCGGTTCTTCATCTGGAGAATGAAGGAGATTCACTGGTGACAAACGAGGGCCCTTCCGTTCATTCCTGCATGAATGTAGGTCCCCAGGGAGCTGACTCTTGAGGTCATTCCTGAGCTGTGTGTTTTATGCACTTAGAACATGCTATATAAATGTTTGCTGGAAAGGTTAGAGAGATGGGTACGTAAACACTGAAGGGTTGGGAAGGCCTGCTGAGAAGGTGTCTTGGCCAGCCAGGATGGGAGACCATCTGTCTCCACAAGTCGCCTGTGACCTACAACTGCCACCCCCTGGGGTCGTGTGGACAATGTTGAAGCTGCAGCTTATAGGGGTCTATTACACACTTCACTTGGCCTTTGCGTTTCTGTGGATGTCTCTATCGCTGAAATGAGGAAATGAGAGAGAGCAAGATTTCAGATGGTCTCACCATTTGCATTGCTCAAAATTGATACCCAGCCACCCATGAAATTGTGTTCACGGAGAGGCAAACCCACCACGCCGCCGCGCGCAGAGCAGCATCCGACCGGAGCGAGAGCGCGCGTGGCCCCCAGCCCTTCCGGGGGTCTCTGACTAACGGCCCATGGGAATGACAGCAGGAAAGAAAAGGCCAGCGGCCCCGGCACACACTCTGCAAAGGGAGGAGACCCAGGACGCTCGTACGCATTGATCTTTTACTCACACCTAAAGGAAAGGGGACATTCGTGACTCCAAAGCTCTTTTTAGAGTGGGTGGGCCCCACCTCTCGCTGGAAAGAAAGCCGAGGGGGACTCATTCCCAGTGCAAACTCTGGCTCCGAAGAACGCTGGCTGTGTTCAATCACTTGCCAAAGGCTGCCGTTTTTCAAGACAAGCATGCTTCCCAGCAGACCTGGCACAAGTCATTGGGAGTTGCTGCTGAACTCACTCATCGTCCACAGAGCCCAGTATCACTGGCCATTCTCTCCCGGCAGGTGTCAGTCCCAGCCTGTCCCCATCTTATGGAGCAGCCCCATTATGACACCTCCAAGAAATCCTGCCGGAGCCCTCCCGGCCACATCCCATTGTGTGGCATGCAGGTCAAAGGCCTGAATTTGAACCTGGCCTTCACTAGTTCCTGGCTGTGTGGCCTTGGACAAGTAGCCTGACTTTGAAAGCATCACCTGTCAAAGGAGTTATACGTGTAACAGGGAAGAATCTGGATTCACAAAGGAAAAAAAATTTTTTTTTCACATTTCAAGTCCCTGTTCCATCCGAGTAGGGAGACTTAACCTTCGCAGATTTAGGGTCCTGCCGTTCCCTTAGGGTGCTAGCTGGTTTCAGGGGGATTTATATGATGTTCGGGTGTTGAGGGCACTTCCATTAGGGACTTCTCTGGTCCTCAGTCCCTAATGGAGCTTCAGGACTGGCAGCTTTCTCGGGGTCTCCTTGCCTTACTTAGAGGCACAGACATATCTCCACTGCTCCTCGTGCTCTCTCTGTAAGACCATCTGTTCATCCGTCCAGATGCCCAGACCAGCATCCCCTCCCAACATCACACACCCCTGCCAGCGCTCAGCCCAGGTGACAGGCTCAGGTGCCCTCCCTCTGCATCTCTGTTGCCTAACCTCCCCCACACACCCCTGCCTGGGGAATCAGTTCCTTGTCTGGGGGAATCCAAAGTTTCTTCCTCTATTTTCCCCCAAATGTTGATCCAGACCCAGATCCTCCCCACCCTCTTAAGAGTTTCGGTTTCTGGAGATGAAACTGGGGAAGAGCCTCAGCTTTAAAGCCCCAACTGCTCTTCTCCCTGTCACAGCCCTCCCTGTGGCAACAGCAGAAGCCAGAGAGGGAGGGAGCGGGGAGGAGTTAAAAGAATAGAGGCTCAGATCTCAGACACACTATCTTACCACTTGAGGATTAAATAAAATAGCATATGAAGGAACTCACCATGTTTTAGGACCTCATAAATGATGGCTATTATTTTCCCCCCCTGTGATCTGTTGGCCACATTATCTACATCACTTTTTTGAAAATTAATCATGCTCAGCCTTGGACCATCTATTGTATTGGCAATTTGCTCTTTTATATTTTCACAGTTTCTACACTTTATTCTCCCAACTCAATGTAAGCCCCTGGAGAGCATGGTCCACATCTTACAATTAACGGAATCTAACAGAAGGGCAGGCATACAGCAAACGCTTTAAATGTGTGCAGATCTAGCCTCAGGAATCCAGCATCGTGTTCCCAAAGATTTGGCGAAGGTCCTTTGTGTTAGAAATCAGGTTTTTGTGTGTTTTTTTTCTTAAGATAATTCATGAGCATGTTTATATCTAAATATTAACAGAGGAGTCATGTGGTATCTGCAGACACTCTGGGCTAGATAGTAAAAAGAAAGAGATTTTCAGTGTATCCATTATATTTTAAAGTCCTGCATCACAACAACCCCTGAGTGCAAATATATTTCAAATTTTATGCTGGCCTCCTATTGCAAAATGCTAATTGAATTGATTTCCTGGAGCTGCATCGCTGATAAATAGAGTACATCACAGATCTGGGATTTCTGAGTCAAAAATATAGAACGTGGATGCTTTGCTGAGAGAAAAGAATGCGTAGGAAAATGTCTTCGCATTCAAAAGAGCTGCAGAGTTTGGTCTTTAAGGATGGAGCTGCTGAATGGGCTCTCTGGGCCTCACTGGACCGGGCTGGCCAGGGCCGCCAGGAGGCCTCACGGGATGGATATATTCACACTGTGGGGCACATACTTCACCACTTCCTACTTGTGGCCTTGGGTCACTTGTTTCTCCTCTCTAAGCCTGAATTTGCTCACCTGTAACTATAGAATAGCACCCACCTCCCAAGTGTCTGATGAAGAGTCAATAATAGAATGTATGTTGAGGACGTCACAGGCGTTAGGAATACAGTTGGGAGCTGACCATCTCGATGCCGTGGTAGTCGCAGCTTTGCCGTTCATACCAAGCTCGCACCCTTCTTCCTGCAGGTCCACAGAAGTGCCCTTTTGCGGGGGGCAGGAATGTGCTAAGGACTCTGAGGGGCATATTATCCATGGGGGCTTTGAGGGCCTAGAACTGAAGGCCCCAAGTTGGCCACCTCAAGCCATGGCCACCTCAGGTCATTCGTCAAAGCCAGATCTGTTGAGCGACCCCTGTGGACTGAGCTCTGCAGTAGAGCCTTCTCCTTTCATTTCCGAAGTGAAGATGCTCTGGGTGGAAAGTAACAGCAGAGTGGGTCAGAATGGCTCCAACCATAGGGATGGACGATGGACGCCCACAGCTGAGACGTCCTGTGGTAGAGAGTGGGGAGGCCCACTCGGGATTCTGCTTGGCCTGCCTGACTCTCCCAGCTCGGCCCTCCTCCACTCATTGCCGTGGCTGTCCCTGGTCTCCCTGTGAGATGGTGCAGCAGCTCTTAGCCTGACATCTTCACATAATGATCTCCAGGGAGAAAGGACAGGAGTAGGTTCCAGAAGCTTTCTGGAGAGAAAATGAAAGCTCTTTTCCTAGAAGCAGCCAGTCAATTTCTCCTCCCATCTCACTGGCCTAAATTTGGTCTCATGATTATTCCTGAATCAAACCCATGGCTTACTGGATGCCAGGTGCTGACTGGCTTCACCTTGGTACTGGGTTCCGAGCCCAGGCCTGACTCAGTCACTGGAGCAATGGAGACAGGAAAACCTGAGGAGCTTTGGCTAAATAGAATCCACCCCTGGAGCTTGAGTCCACCCTCCAACCTCAGGGCTGCCATTGCAAGAGGGCAAGAGGGAGATGGGTGCTGGAGAGAGACTGCAATTCTGCACACAATCGTGAAATGTCTGCTGTGTGCCAGGCAGAGTGCAGGATGCCGGGACAAGGGGCCCCAGGTTGTTGAGAGGAATAAATGAGCCACTTGTGCGAAGTGCCTGCTGCACCCCTCGGCCCCTGATACCTGTTCAGTATGGCCTTCATTCCCTGGATCATGCGCGAGTGCTCCCTGCCATCTATGAGACAGACTGACACAGCCAACTCCAGCAGTGTGCCAAGAGTGGCAAGAGGAAGCCTGTGGGTGGCAGGCATAAAGAGAAGACATCACCTGAGGAGTCTGCAGAAGGCCCGACCTCAAGAAGCTTATAGCCCCGTGGTTCTTAACCTGGACTTCATGTGTGACTCACATGAGGAGCTTTAAAAACCTACACCAAACCCTAGAGGTCTGGGAGTGGGACTCAGCACCAAGACCTGTTTGTCTTTCTAAAGATCCCCAGGTAATTTACATGTGCAGTCAAGGTTGAGAGCCACCTTTATAGGTGATGGAAGACATAAAACACACATAAACCAGTAACTACCAATGCCAGGTTGTGAGGGGTACATGAACTGTCAGTGTTCCCAGGCTCAGGGTGCTGAGGGCAGGGAAAGGGCAGTGCAAGATCAAGGTTAAGTGTGTTGGAGTAGGTTGCCCAGAGACGGAAGGGGTCTGTGCTCGGTGAAGTCAGTGGGGAGGGCCTCCCAGTGGAGGTGAGGATCCAAATGGACCGTGGGGAGGTGGGGAGTGATTTGGAAAACCATGGAGAAAATACAAGGAGGTAACTTCCAGGCTGGCTTTGCAACATAAGCCACATTGGACAATTTCATGTGCTGAGAAGTGGACCCCAGCGCAGACAGGACTCAGCTCAGTCCGTGGAGAACAGCAGAGAACAGGAGAGGAAAGGCGGAGGTAGAACCAGATCAAGGACGTCCTGATAAGCCAAAGAACCTGAATTTGAGCTGATGTGAAGTCAACTCGTTTCAAGAGAGCTGGCACCCCTGGGTGTGGGCTTTCTGGGATTCTTCAAGCGCCTGTCCACTTCTTAGTGAGACATAGGGGAGCCAGTGCCAGCTTTGGAGCCAGGCAGGCCAGGACGAAGAGTACCAGCCCCAGCGTGTAGCTGTGTGTCCTGGGGCAAGTCCCTCGACCTTTCTGAGTCAGGGACTCTTCAGGTGTCAGTTGGAAACAATGACCCCATCTTTGTAGGCTTACTCAGGTGAAGTCCCTTGCACACAGTCCAGCACACAGCAGACTTTTAATCAAGGGTAGCTTCCTTCTCCCTCCTATTCTGTCTTCTCAGACGGTGTGTGTCTCTGAAAGTAACTATTTTAAGATTCCAGGCTTCCTAAACAGGTGCAGCTGGGAGTGTCACGGCATCGGCGGCATATTACATCCTCTTGTTGAGAACCCGGCCACCAAGCTCACCACCTGGAAGGAAAAGTTCAGGTGTAAGGGGCACAGTCACTGTGACCTTGGCTCCAGAGCCAGGCGGTGCCTTGAGTGGTGTCTCCTCCCCCATCCCCACAGAAACAGCTGTGCTGCTTTCTCTTCCAGGAGGAGAAGTCGCCAAACCGCGGTTTGCCCAGTTCTTCCACGGCAGCCTGGCCAGTCTCACCATCCGCCCTGGAAAGATGGAGAGTCAGAAGGTCATTTCCTGCCTGCAGGCCTGCAAGGAAGGGCTGGATATTAATTCCCTGGAAAGCCTCGGCCAAGGAATAAAGGTAAGGAAGGAGCCAGCATCGCTCCCAAACAGATTTATGAGCGGGAGGCTGCCCAGGGCCGGTGCACTCTGGGAAATGGAGTCCTTTCCTGCCCAGTGGCACAGAGACAGGAAGTTTTAATAATTTTAAGAATGCCTTCTAGTCAGGAAAAGGTGCTGCCCCTGGGGGCAGGTTGGTGACTGTGACTCCGAATGGACACCTACTGCCGTCTCCTGAACTTCCTAGAGAAAGCCCCTGTGGGTGGATAGTCAGGCACACGGTCAGTGTCTACCTGGAGGGAGTTGGTATGTTTCACCTGTTCATTGGTTGGTTGGTTATTCCCCTAAAGGGGCCGAAGCAGCGTGCAGGAAGATACTTTTAACCTTTTGCACTCAGATGTCGAGTGTGACTCGACACGGTTGCTTTTTTTCTCGATTCCTTTATTCTAATGCTAACCGTGTCGAGTCACACTCGACATCCGAGTGCAAAGGGTTAAAAATAAAAAGTTTGGACCATACATGGTGCACATTAGAAAGGAAGGTCAGAGCCGGTGGGCTAGAATTAGAAGGCAGATGTGGAGGTCGCTGGGTCTTTCATTGTTGAGTTGAGGCACAGATTGAGCCCCGAGCAATCTCTGGCCATCGAAGGGAATGTAAGCGGACTCGGGATTTTGATCATGTTTGCAAAACACAGACATTTGAATAATCCAAAAGAATCAAAGCTGTGTTCTGAGCAAAGCTCCTCCTGAGGGCAGGGGAGGGCAGGGGAGAGCAGGGGAGCAGGGGAGCAGGGGAGGGGAGGGCAGGATGTGGCTGACTCTGCCTCAGCAAGCACCTGTCTGACAGGCAGGCATGGTTCTGGCCTCACCTGGATCACAGGAGCCCCTGCCTGCATGAAGGCTCTGGGGTCCTGAGCAAAGAGCAGGATAAACATCCTGGTCACCCTCACTCCATCACCAGGGACCCCAGCCCCTGTGGAGCTCCGCTGCCCTCCCGCCCTGGGCCCGCTTCTCTGGGCTGGGAGGCAGCCCAGCAGCGGAGAGCCCTCTGACTGAAGCTGCATGGGGCTTGTGCAGCTCTGATGGGTGGCTCTGGAAGGGCTAGTGAGCTGAGCACATCGTGCTTTTGTCTAAGTCGAGGTCGAGTCAGCAAATATTCCTTGGACGCCCATGTATTCCGTCTTGGCTGGGTAGAGGGGCACAAAAAGGAATGTCCCCAGCTTTTTGTCTTCAGGAAACTCAGTCCTCCTTCCGAGCTCCAGAACCTGGGGAGTGGCAGTCAGGGAAGGCTCCTTGGAGGAGGCAGCGACTATGCGACAGAAATGAGAACAGGGCTTCTTCTGGAAGGTGGCTATTCCACAGGGAGTCATTATCTTTTACCTGCTCGTTGGTTGGCTGGTTGTTTACTCCGCTACAGGGACTGAAGCAGCATGCAGGAAGATATTTTTAAAAACAAAAAGTTTGGGGATGGGTAGGAACCAACCAGGAAAAAGGCAGGGGGTAGAGGAGGGCGAGAAGGCAGGGTAGTCACTCTAGCCAGAGCCGAGAGCCTGCGTGGGAGCAGAGGGCTGAGGAACCCGCAGTGCACCCTGGGACTCCGGGGCCAATGTTCATGTGCCCAGATTGCAGGACCAAGGTAGACAGTGTGACCAGAGAGGTAGACAGAGGCCCCCAGAGGCCACGTCAGGGAGCCTGTTAACTATGTTTAGGTGTTTACTTTTTTTCTGTCAGCTACAGGCAGCCATGAAGTACTCCAGGCAAGGGAGCATGATCTGGGCCCATGTGGGGTTTAGGATGCTCACCTGGAGAATGGATCAGAGGGGCGTGATGGTAGAACACACGCAGGGTAAGGCTAGAATGGCTTTCCGGAACCTTGTTTAACATGCATTAAACACACACACACACACACACACACACACACACACACACGTGCTTCAATAGCTAATCACCACCATGGAAGGAAACTCAGAAGACTAACTAGTGGAAAGGCCGTGTTTTATGGCAGCAGGTCCAGGCAAGCCCCTCACGGCAATGTCACACACACACCCGCACATGCAGAGCCTGGGTTTGATCCTTGACCTGCCTTTTGTGGTTTGTGCTATTTCCTCAGTGTGCTGTCAGACCAGCGATGCAGAAATCCCTCCGCCAACCCGCCCCTCTGTCAGATTCTGGGTTTGCTCCTGGCCCCCGAGTGGGTCTCCTCTTTGCCGGGTCATCCCGTGGGAGAGGCTGGTCTGATTTTTCAGGGTTCCACCTGCTCATGGCCAGTCAGTGCAGAGGATCATTTTACATCCTTAGGGCACCGCTCGCCAGAACTGGAGCGCTGTGTGAGGAGTTAACGACAGGCACACGATTTACAGTGCCCCCACTGGGGCCCTCGTAAGTTCGTTATCCCTACGCCTCACAGCAAATTAAAGAGGCTGACCCCATTTCAGAAATAAGGAGAGTGGGGCTCAGGGACTTGTCCCAACTCGGATTAGAAGGCATTCTTAAAATTATTAAAACTTCCTGCCTGCCTCCACTGATCCCTCATTTTGTTGCTGAATAGTGGCTATTATTTTCTTTCCTGGTCCCCTGCCTCCTCTCTGGCTATTTGAAAGAAGTGCAGTCCTCCTGGGATTAAGGAAACTGCCTGTCAGCTCACAGGGCCCAGTCGGTTTCTTTTTTTCACTGATTTCCCCCGGATCATGCTCATTTCTGAGGATCTCTCCGGCGTGTCTGGAGTCATTAAAGTGGGTGGGTGGCTGCTGTCTTGTATCCACACAAAACCCTGTGAGACAGCCGCCTTCCTGACGAAGCCCGGCTCTGATCTCCGTGCATCCCCCCTGTGGCTGTCATCTGCACAGTGAGGAAGAGTGGGCAGGGCAGGGGCTTTGGAACAAGACCCTCCGTGGCTCAGATCACAGAGCGACGTTTACTAGCGGGGTGGCCGTGGGCAAGGTGCTCCATCCTGTAAGCCTCACTTCCCTCATGCAAAATAGACTTAATCTGTTGCAGAGATGTTGTAAGAATTTAATTTTATGCATATCTTTATATATATATTTATATATTAGATATAGCAAAGGTGTAGCTATACACACAGATATAGACATAAATATAGTTATAGCTATAGAAATAGATATAGATAAATATAGATTACATATATATTTATAGCTATAGAAATAGATGTAGAAATAGATATAGATATTATAAGTTGATATATATAGACATAGGTATATAAATAGATACTGACATAGATAATATAGATATAGATGTAGACATAGATATAGGTATTTAGGTTAGATATAGATGATATAGATATATATAGGTATATTTAGATAGATGTAGATACAGATACATAGACATAGGCATAGATATAGGTACATACATCTCCCCTAGCAAACCTAAAATCTCAAAAAATCACAGTTTCCTTCTCCAGCTGGGCTGGGCTTGCACGTCTTTTGGAAAGTAAGCCTGGGTGACAGTTGTCACAGAGGCAAATCTGCTGGCCCAGCCCAGAGAGGCTGGCAGGTGTCCGAGGGAATAATGGCAAGGTGCCTAGACTGCCATGGCCGGCCTGTCCTCGAGAACAGGTCAGAGCTTTGAACAGGAATTTCACCCCTGTTCCAGCCTGGTAATGGCTGGTGACACATGACAACCCTCAGAGCTGACCACACTGCAAAGACCCCCCATCCAGCAGCTTCTTGGCTTAAAGAAAGGAATCACCGTGGCTACCACACAAGCTTCTCAGGGCAGAGTGAACGCTGGGTCCCCAAAAAGCCATCCCTCTGGCAATGCCAGTATCACCCTATGTCCCACACAACTAGAGACCAACCTCCGTCATGCCACAGGGCTGTGAACATTGCAGTTCAAAAAACAAAACGAAACAAACACCTATTCAATAGAAGGCATTATTGATCCTACAAGAACTATGTCGAAGGCTGTGGTAGTCCTTGGAATGCCCTGGCAACCAGATGAGAGTGTTACCTGGAGATCCAACACATTCCCTGGCCCGCCCTCCCCGAGGAGGTTGCAGTAGGAATGTGCCCTCTGCTGACTTCCCGGGGAACTGCTGATCCGTCCTGGGGAAGAACATTGCCTGTTCAGCCCTGATGCGAGGCTCAGAGACTGGCCTTCTCTGCTGGGTCATCCCCTTGCTTCATGCTTGTCATGTGCTAGGCCCTGTGATGATGCTGAGGAAAGTCAGTAGACCCTACCCTCCAGGTGTTCACAGTCTGCCGGGGGCAGCAGGCAGACAGACAGACAGACAGCAACTCTACTATCCTATAGCAGGGATGTGATGGGGCAGAAAAACCTCTGGGAACAGAAGTAGTATCTTTAGAAGAATGACCTTGAACCTGCTCAAATCTGAACCTGGTGATTGGTGAACACTCAGAACTACTGTACCGTGACTCATCAGTGCGTGGCAGCCAGTGAGTCATCCCGGGCCGGAGAGAAGCCAGCCGGAGGCTGACGGCAGCGTCACCTGCTCTAGGCCAGGGGACTCTGCGTCCAGCGCAGCGAGTGCTGCTCGTGACCAGACGTCGCAGCTCAGAGAGACCCTGCGCGGGGCCTTCAGCACAGGAGGGACCTGGAGCATGGGGCAAGGCGAGCAGCAAAGGCAGGGGAACCAGCACAGGCAAAGACTCGGTGCAAACATAATTACAATGTTAAGAATTATGACAAAAGCTACCATACATTGACACTTTATATGCACTATCACATTGAAGCCCCAGGCAGGCAGATGCTAATATCCTATTTTAAATGAAGAAATCAAGTCCAGAAGGGAGATGTGTACTCCAATGTTGTACTCCATCTGTAGTTTGTACCAGAACTGGGGGATGGCCATCCACACAACCCATCATCTTCCAGGGATACCACAGCCTTGGGGAAGTTAGAGTCAGCCAGGGAAGGGCCCAGTTCCTCCAATGGGCTAAGTGACTGCAGTAGAAATGACTCCAAAATCTCTCTGGCTTCATGCTTAAAAGTTTATTTTTCTCACACTAAGTCGGGGGGCTGGGAGGGGCAGGGGTTTCTGCCTAGAATGCCACAGGCCACCAGAGCAGAGAAAAAGGCTGGCGTGTCCTGCAGGGCGTTTGACCAGAGCTGCCGCTTCACTTTCTCTCACATCTCATTGGCCAGATGCAGTCACAGGGCCTTGCCTTCCAGTGGCAAAGGGGAGCTGGGAAGTGCAGGATGCCCTGGAAGGAAAGAACAGGATTTGATGAGCCCCAGTGATGACTCCCACAGAGGCTTGACTGAAAAGAGACGTGACTGCAAAAAAAAAAGAGTCCCTCCGGGGACTAACAAGAGGTGATACTGAGTAAAATGTAAGCTGGAGGGGACCACTCACCCATTCATCCAGCAGGGGCTGACAGGGCACTAGGACAAGGCTCTGGGATTCAGGGATAAGACTCGCTGAGCTCATGGTCACTGCACTAGGATCATGATGCTACCACGTCATGCGCTACCACGTCGGAGCCTCCTGGGGACCTAGGTTGGGGAAGACGAGGAAGCCTCAGGAGGGAACCGTGAAACATTCGCCTGGCAGGTGAAGGAGACAGAGACGAGGCTGTCAGTTGGCCACAATGCAAGGGACGTATGAGGGTCAGTGTCACCATAACGTTCATGAGACATCCACCTCCCATCATGTCCAGGCACAGAACAAGGAACTCTTATAAAGACAAGTCATATCAGAGAAAAGCTCAAATAGATAGTTTTTTCCTTAGGCCCATGAAAACATACGCAGTCTCCTTCATGGTAAGAGAAATGCAAATTTAAACTACACTAAGATGGTATATATATCACCTACCAGATTGGCAAAAGTCCCAAAGTCTGACAGCATACTCTGCGAGAGGGAGTGTATATTGCTATAATCCCTAGCCATGGGGGATTTGGCAACATTTGTCAAAATTTAAATGCATATACTCTTTGACCTAGCAATTTCATTTGTAGGGAATAACTCTACAGATATATTTACACATTTATGAAATGTTATGTGTACAAGGCTATTCATTGTGGCATTGTTAGAGAAAAATTAAAAACAATCCAAATGTCATATTAGGAGAATGGTTAAAAACTAATTTATTGATATTAAAAAATACTATACTGCCGTATAAAAGAATAAGGAAGCTTACAGAAAGAGTTCCAAGATAGAAGCTAGATGAAAAAAGCAAAGGTGCAGTACACACAGATTATATATTCATAAGAATAATTTGTCAGGATCGGCTAAGCGATGCTGCAATAATAAATGACTTGCGATTTTTCGGTGGCTTATCTAACAACGATCTTTTTATTGTTCACACTGCATGTCCATTAGGGACGGGCTCTGATTCATAGCACGCTCCCTGTGAGACCCAGGCTAATGGACCAGACCCTAAGGGAACTGTGCAGGTTTCGTGGCAGAGGGAAAACGACACAGTAAACCATGAACTGGCTATTAAATCTCCCACCTGGGTGTCAACCAAACAATACTCTGCCCACATTTTGGTGGCCAAGCAAGTCACATGACCCCTACTGAGTGCAACAGGGCAAAAATAGATACTGGTATATCCAGCAGGGAAGGGTGCCATGAGTCACATGATCAAGCCCATTGACAACAGGACAGGCATGGCTAAGCCTCTCCCTACCAGAAAGGGGGGCAGCTCAGTATGAACAAGAATGGAATTGGTCGCTAAGAAATTAGTATAACCGTGATTCCCTATGGGATGAGCTTGGAGAAGTTGGTGGATAGGAGACAGAAATAAGATGGACACTTTCACTTAGCACATGCGTCCATTTGAACCAGGTGGATATAGTATCTATTCAAAAAATAACTGTTGCCAGGTAGGTACATAAAAACATATCCATGTCCCTCTTTCCTGTCACAGGAGCACTGGAAACACAATCTGAACCCACAGATATGATCCTGACATCTTATTAATAGCAGTTCCTAACAATTCTTGCTCAGAATTATGCCAAGATCACTAACTCAGACCAGTACGAAAGCCCACCAGAGGGTCGCAGGAGCGGCTGGAGGGTTAAAACAGTCGCCTGTGCACACGGCTGCTGCTCGGGCAGACACTTTGGAGGTGCCCGCGCTGGCCTCCGTGGCCTTTTCACGGAGAGGGAGGGTCTCCGTGGGACTGGGTACATTGGTGGGCCTTCTCTCCTGTTTTCCAGTATCACTTCAACCCCTCACAGTCCGTCCTGGTGATGGAAGGCGACGACATCGGGAACATGAACCGCGCCCTGCAGAAGGTCTCCTACATCAACTCCAGGCAGTTCCCGACCGCGGGGGTGCGGCGCCTCAAGGTCTCGTCCAAAGTCCAGTGAGTGGAGGCCAGTGGCCTGGGCCCGGCTGAGGCGGCGGGATGGTCCCCCTGCAAAACAGGACTCGCCCCGCTCCGCCGTTCCCAGCTTCTCTGCTATCCCTCTGAGGATGCCCCAGTAGATCTTTAGTCTCCTGTTTTCTTCTTAAAGAAAATATTCTGTTTTGCCAACTCAAATGCCTGGAAGGCACTGTTTTTCTGTAAATGCTCAGGGGCTGGGTTTTAAGTGGTGCCATTTAGGGTACAGGGCGTGGTACATAGTAGGTGCTTGACCAATGGATATTGATTGAATTAAGGAGCCCAGCCCTGAAGCGCTCCCTAAATAGCCTGAGTGCACAAGAGGAAGAGAAGGCACGCTCTGTCCCCAGGGAGCGGAGGTAATTTAAGATGAGACTGGTACTGACGCCTGTGGATAACTCCCTTACTCACCTGTCAATCACTTCTTAGCCACAGCAGCTGCCACAGACACCTAGAAAGGGGACCCCAGAAAAATTCCTGGGAGGTGGAAGGGTATCTCCTGGTACCTGGAGCCAGGAGAAGGACCCAGGAAGACAGGAGCAAGGGTGGAAATGGGGTTTGCTGACTGCCCGTTGCTGGGGTCTGGGAGAGGTGCCAGGATAAAGCCACAGGCAGCAATTATGTTCAGTAGTCCTACTGATGGACGGGTTCCCCCATCCTCGCTAAAGGCCCTCCCTGGAGGCCTGGGGTGGGGACCAGGCACCTCCAAGTCAGCTTCACTTTACCGTGAAGAGGGACCAGACTGGCCAGTCTCCAGCTCTGGGACCAGGTTTCCTTAAACTGGCAAGGGGAGGGGTGTCCTCTATGAACTGGGGGGTTGGTGCAGCAAAGGCCAAAGAAAACTGGGAACAGGAGCCCAGCACCATTCCCACACCTCACCCACCCAGAGAAGAAGATAGGGGAGCTCAACATAGGCTCTACCCAGCTTACCCTTTCCTCGGGGACTTTCCCAGGGGAGGCAGATGGTGGCTGCCACAGCTGGAGCCCACCAATATCCCCAGCGCATCCGCCTGGGCTCTCCACTGTAGCCTCGGGCTTGGCCGAGATGCCCAGCAGAGATGCCAATGGCACGCACACCTGACGAGGTCTCATGGGGGCCTCAAGTCTGTCAACATTGACGGAGCTCCAACCATGATGCAGGCTCTGGGTCCGCTTCTCACCATAAGCTGTCACATTTAATCCTTCCTGTTATAAGTAACTAATTGTTCTATAGATGACGAACAGTGAAGTATTCTAACGTCATTCCCATTCAATAGATGCAGAAGCTGAGGTTCCCAGGGGTTGAGCCCCGTGCTCAGAGTCACCCAGCCCAGGCGGGGCAGCCAGGCCAGGGACCCTTGTCTGTCTAATTTCCCGGGCTTGGCTCCTGTCACCACACCATTCTGCTCCCCGGGTGTTCTGTGTGTTTCCGGGGAAACACACGTGGTTACAGTAGCGCTCCGCTGGCACACCTGGAACAGGTGTGCTTGTGTGATACCCTCTCAGAGATCACAGACGGGCGGGCGGTGGCAGGAGAGGTTAGCCCTGTGGTCTCAGTAAGATGGCTGTAACCAGCCAGTTAGACAACCATTTGCTTACCAAATCCTAATGCACAAAACAAGCAGTTGCTATCTAATTAACGCTGCCATTGATTACTTCGTTAGAGGATAATTAAAGGTTTCACGGTTACTTGTTGCTGGGATAGAAAATTCCCATTTCTCCCAGGAGCCAATCTTATTAAGTCCCTAGATTGCTAGTCGTTTTGACTATAATGCATCTTTAAACTTAAATGTCTGCTGCCATCCTGGCGCCTTGCAGGCAATCGGGATATCTTGTCAGGGCGGAGGGAGGAAGGGCTGTCTGCATCCCTGTCCACGGATGCATGATGGGTGGTTCCATCGTGTCTCCCCAGGTGCTTTGGAGAGGACGTGTGCATCAGCATCCCCGCCGTGGACGCCTACGTGATGGTGCTGCAGGCCATGGAGCCCCAGATCACCCTCCACGGCACGGACCGCCTCTGGAGACCCGCCGCCCAATTCGAAAGCGCCCGAGGCGTGACCCTCTTCCCCGACATCAAGATCGTGAGCACCTTCGCCAAAGCCGAGGCCCCAGGTGACTTGAAGCCCACAGGTACCGGTGCATCCTGGGTTGTGGGCAGTGGGCCTTAAGCTCTCACGGCCACATCAAATCTCACTCCAGGACAACAGTATGGGACCCCGTAGCAAGGTAGTGACAATAGCAAAACAAGCAACCCCACCTGGAAACAACACAGGTAAATGACAGGAGGGGAGTGAATGGCTCAGCGAATCACCTACCCACCCCCCACCCCCCATTCGTGCTGTGCTGTTGGAGGAAAGGCATTTATGCTAAATGGTAAGTGGCAAAAAAACAAGATGCAAATTACAGAGTATCTATGCATAGACTGATCTCAGCCACATGAAGGAAAACGTACACAGGAAAATGCCCAGAGGGAAACGCGCCTTAAACTAACAGTGACATGCTCGGTGGAGCCTGGGGGCCGAGGGGTTCAGCTCCCCTTCAGTTTTCGGCAACTGCAGGATGTTCTGTAGTGAGTGTGATTGCTTTGATGATGAGAGGGAAAGTGGAAGAAGCACAAAGAAAAACACACAACTGCATCCTAATATATACAAGTCAGAGACTTGTTTGGCAATATTGCTCTGAGCTCTCAGGAAACTTCCCAGTTGGTTCTTTCCAGCGGTTTCATTATTGGGAGGGCTGTTCGGTGAAAGCAGGTAATTGGAGTTATCTGCCAGGGAGAAACACTTAGTTGCAGAAAGCTACAGGATATGCTGCTGGCTTGAGGGAGGTGGAGGGAGGCAGGGACAAGAAAGAGAAGGGGGAGGGAGGGAGGAAAACCTGGGGTTCGGATCTACAGGAAACACCCCTTCGAGAACTGTCCTTTGCTGCCCCCTCCCTCTCCAAAGGCGGCTGCTAATGATGTGCGGTGCCCTTGGGCCGGAGTCCCCAGGGGCTGCTTCTGCAGTCATCCCAATTACCCGCTGCCTTAAGCCACCCTGGCCTCTAGCCAGTGGGGCCGTGGGGGCGGGTGGGGGTTCACAAAGCAGCCCTTCTTAGCTCACAAAATAGATGGAGTTTTACCGCCTGTCAGGCAGGGCAGTTTCCTAGCTACACTGCAGGGTGCATTACGCGAGCGACCTTCCCTCTTCCCCTCATTTGTGCCTAAAATCGGACAGAAAAGGGGCCTCTGACCTCAGTGGTCTCAGGCCATAACTGAGAGCGGCGGGATTTGCTAGGCCTGATAGCAACCCACGGGCAAGGCAGGGAAAAGCAATTGCCTGGGTCCCTATCTTACCTTCTGTTTATGAGAGATGCATGCAGGGCACAGGGCCAAGTGCCCGAGGCCTATACTAGTACTTTAAAAAATGGACTCCTATTGTTAGAATAATCATTATCATGGTGCCTTAAACAAGCAGGCTAATGGCATTTGCCACTAGCCCTGAAAGACCCACTCTGGCATCCACTGCCCCCACTGACTCCCTCTTTGTCCTGTTTCAGTACAAGGACAGGCGTGTCCCCCTTGTCCCCCTTGCACGGCCCTCCTCTCTCACACACACCTTTCCCTGTCAGGTCATATGTTTGCTCTTTCTCTGCCCGCTGCCTGGAAGGTTCCTCTCGCGCCATCCTCGTCATGGCTGGCAAACATCTGGGCCTCCCACACCCCCTCCAGAAGGCCTCCTCCACCACCACCCCGACCCCAGCCTGGGCCAGGTCTCCTGCTCTGTACCCCCACCCACCAGTGCTGCACTCTAGCACAGCGGTCGCCAAATGGTGGTCCGCGGACCACTGGTGGTCCATGAGGTCTGAAAGGTTGGCCACCGCTGGTTTAAGGAAAGCTCTAGCACACAACGTTTGCCGTGTGTTTACTAACCGCCCCCAGGAGCTCCACGAGGGCTGGGCCATGGCTGACTCAGCTCTGAGTCCCTGAGCCCACACAGTCTCTCCAGCACAGTGGGAATCAATGAAAGTGCAGATGGAACATACTACCCACATGCAAGCACAAGGGAACAGTGAGAAAATGGCCCCCTGCCCAGGGTGAGCCATCAAGCAGCCACATGGGGAGGTGGAGCAAGGATGCCCTGACCCAGTGGTCGGCAAACCGCGGCTCGCGAGCCACCTGTGGCTCTTTGGCCCCAGGAGGGTGGCTCTTCCACAAAATACCACGTGCGGGCGCGCACGTACAGTGCGATTGAAACTTCGTGGCCCATGCGCAGAAGTCGGTTTTCGGCCTGCGCGAGTCTATTTTGAAGAAGTGGCGTTAGAACACTCAAGGGGCCAAAGAGCCGCATGTGGCTCGCGAGCTGCGGTTTGCCGACCACTGCCCTAACCCAACCTGACGGGAAGCTGGCAGAAAAAGCCCGGAAACCATGAGAAGACCATTTGAAATTGAGATACACATGCACCATTGCTAATGATAGACCTTGTCTTAAATGTGTATTTTGTTTATTTGTTTTCAATATATTTTTATTCATTTCAGAGAGGAAGGGAGAGGGAGAGAGAGCTAGAAAAATCAGTGATGAGAGAGAAACATTTATTGGCTGCCTCCTGCACTCCCCACACTGGGGATCGAGCCCACAACCTGGATATGTGCCCTGACCAGGAATCGAACCATAACCTCCTGGTTCACAGGTCAATGCTCCACCACTGAGCCACTCTGGCCTGGCTTAAGTGTATATGAATGTGCTTTTACGTTTTGCCAATGATACGTGAAGCCATTGAGATTGGCAAGCATTTAAAAATTAAGCATCGGAAAGTGCTTATAATAATAGCTATCTAGGGAGAGGGAAAGATATTTTTGATATCACAAAAAGTAAAATATAATTATTTAACATAATTCTCTCATCTTCAGTGAGTCCTTTTTAATTTCTATTTTTATAAGTGTTTTATAATGCATAAAGTATATTAGTCTTCATAAATAAGTAAGTACTTATTTCAGTGATCTCAGTTCACACATTTCCACGAACAAGCTGCAAGATCAAAAACATTTGGAGACTACTGGCCCAGAGGAGAAGAGTTGACAAACTGTGGAGTCAGAAAGTCATGGTTTCTGTCCAGCTCCTCCCCCACTATCTGTGTGATCCTAAGTAATCCACTCTACCCCCTCGGACCTTCCATTTCCCGTCAGTAACATGGGATAATAACAGCACCCCCTCCAATGTCTGTTAGGATTCCATTTGCATAGTGCCTGGTACGTAGCAATCACTCCATACATACCAATCACTTTCATTTTAAGGTGAGGTTTTAAGTGAGTACTGCCAGCCTGCCCAGCATTCAAATGCTCAGACATAACCCTTGGGAAATTTAGGGCCCAAAATAATCCATCAGGACCAATTTACCTAAGTATTTAACTACAGGAACAATTTTGCTCCATTCGAGCCATGTGTAGCAATACTGCTGCATGCCAGGGCCTGGGCTGGATACTGAGGGCTCGTCATAAAGCATGCTTCTGCCCCTGAGGACCTCAGAGTCTCCCGGGAACAGATACACACCACGACCGCGTGGAGAAAGCTGCACGAGCAGAGTGGGGAGGGGTACTTAACTCTGGCCTCAAATGAGAGCTATTGCTTATGGAGCACCTACTATGTGCCAGACACTGTTTCAACCCTCTCAAGATCCTTGCCCTCTTTCCCGGTGAGGAAATTGAGGGGCAGGTATTTCTCCAACACTGCACACAGCTTCTCAGTAGCAGCGCTGATATTCAAATCCACATCTTGGCTACTGTATTCATGTCTGCACACAAACTCCTGCTGCCCAACCTCAGGAGCTGCTGGACCCCCAGCCGAGCAGTGGAGGTGGTACCTAGGGCTACACAGCCTCTCCTCCTGACCCAGCCCTCACCTGGGGTGCAGTCACCGAGGAGGGAGACGATACCCAATCTTCCTCCGTTGTCTGAGTGGTCCTCACGCCTGTTTCCCTTCTGTTGGTCTCCCCACAGCCCCCAAGTCAGCAGTCTTAGAAGAAATGCTTCACAACTTGGATTTCTGTGACATTTTGGTGCTGGGAGGGGACTTGGACCCAAGACAGGAGTGCTTGGAGCTTAACCACAGTGAGCTCCACCAGCGCCACCTCGACGCCACCAACTCCACTGCAGGCTACTCCATCTACGGTAAGCCACGCTCAGCCTGGTGGTCTCCTCCTGGAGTGGCCTCGTCCAGGGAGGCACTTCATCTCCTATGATGGTGTCAGGTGGGGGCCCTTAACCTCAGAGCATGGGCTTCTGGCCCTTCCTTTGTGAGCTACCCTATCATCTTGAGAACCTGGACCACATCCCCACTGCTGGGAGAATCTCCTGTAGAAACAGATATTATAGCAACATTTGGCAAGTTGCGGCCACACATTGTGGTCAGAGCCCACTGTCTGTGGGTCCGTTTCATTAGCTCCTTAGAACGTTTGCTTCGGTACATTGTCTGCCCCTAAGCATCTCAAGCTCTCAGCCTGGCCAAATCCAGGAGACCGACCGGCCCCAGCAGCTGCAGCCTGTCTCCCCATCTCCTCCTCTGCCTGTTTGAGACAGGTGTGGTCTCTTGGCAGGTGTGGGCTCCATGAGCCGCTATGAGCAGGTGCTACGTCACATCCGCTACCGCAACTGGCGTCCGGCTTCGCTCGAGTCCCGGCGGTTCAGGATCAAATGCTCAGAACTCAACGGGCGCTACACCAGCAACGAGTTCAACTTGGAGGTGAGTGCACCCTGCGGTTGGAAGGGAAGCCCAGGCTCGTCCATTCTTTCCCTCGTGTATTCGGGAGCACTGCTGCCACTGGCCCGCCTGCCACTGGTCAACAGCCCCTCTCCCTGCTCGCCCAGGTCAGCCTCCTCCACGAGGTCAGAGTCTCAGACAACGAGCACGTCAACCACCTCATCGTGCAGCCTCCCTTCCTCCAGTCCGTCCACCACCCCGAGTCCCGGACTAGCGTCCAGCGCAGTTCAGGTACGTCACCTGGCAGGAGGGACCTCAGGACAACAGGTAACTTAAGACCATCCACTAAAAAGGCTTTTAGGGTGCAGCAGGCATGGATGCCCAGACCTGAGGGAGGGACCTGATAATGGGGAAGCAGTGGACCCTGGCTCTGAGGCACTCACACAGCCTCCAAAGGGAACTGCTCAGGTAAACAAGTTACAGACAATATGTAATAACAGAGGTTAGTACAAAGGGCTGGGGTAAAATTTTGCAAGTCCTTTTATTTTTATATTTTTTAATCTTTATTGTTGAGAGTATTACAGATGTCCCCCTTTTTCTCATTGTCCCCCCTCCACCCGATTTCTGCCCTACCCCAGGCCTTCACCATCTGCTGTCTGTGTCCATAGGTAGGATCCCACTCCCCTTCCCTCTGAGATTTGTCAGTCTGTTCCATGCCTCTGACTCTATTTTATTCACCAGTTTATTTGTTCATTAGATTACTTGTTCATTTAGATTCAATTGTTAATAGCCATGTATTTGTTGCTATTTTATTGTTCATATTTTTTTTTATCTCTTCTTAAAGAATACCCTTCAACATGTCATGTAATACTGGTTTGGTGGTGATGAATTCCTTCAGCTTTTTCTTGTTTATGAAGCTCTTTATCTGACCCTCAATTCTAAATGAGAGCTTTGCTGGGTAATCTTGGTTGTAGGTCCTTGCTACTCATCACTTTGAATATTTCTTGGCACTCCCTTCTGCCCTTGTGTAGAGGTGTCCTGTAGGGCTCAGTGGCTCAGTCTCCCCAGTCATCTGAGCTGGGCACTCTAGGTGCACCCCTGTGTGAGCTGTGTGCACAGTCTTGTAGTTGAAACTTGATTGCTGTTGGCATTGTTGGGAGGAGTTGACCTCCAGGCTAATTGGCTGTGAGGACCAGCTGCGACTATAGTAGGAGAGCTGCTATGCAGGAAACACCCCTATGGAGCAGGACTTGCTTCAGTGGGGCTTTGGTGCTCACTGAGTCTGCCTCTTGAGTGTGGTGTTTATGGATGTGTAGAGTTGTAATCTGCTATGGTTTGAAGCTGTCCACTGGTTCTAGGGCCTCCAGGGTGGTGCAAAGTCAGCCACTGCTTGGGGCCCCCCAGCAAAAGCTACAGAGGGATTTTCAGACAACTGCTATTTGTATTGGATTTGGAGGTGCCCAGGCGAGGCCCAGCTGTGAAGGAAGGCAGGCTGGTGCTAGTGCCGGGTCTTGATTGATAGATTTGGGGCACACTGTCACCAGCTGCAGCTTGTTTGAGAGATTTTAGCAAAGTCTGAAGCCTGAGCCAGGACAGGCCATTCTTATGGAAAAGCTGCTGCAAATAGCTTGGGTGGGGCTGCAAATTGGATGGAGTGGAGTTCCCGGGAATTCCCAGTGTGGACCAGACTGATGGAGACTCAGATATGGCTGACAGTCAGCTCTGGGACCAGGGAGGTCCCAGCATAGGAACAAAAACCCCTGTGAGCACCCCTGTCTGGGAGAAAGCCACCCCGAGTTCCTGCCCCGATGCCAGACTATCAAGTTTCATATGTATCTGGGTCCCCCAGAGCCACCCAGTGCTAGAGCTCAGAGGGCACGAGTCCAAATGCATTCCTGCGCCGGCCTTTAAAAGGAACAGCTGGGTCTCCAGCAGCCTGTGTCTCTGAGCCCCAATCCCCACTGGTTTTTACAGCCCATAGTTTTTAGGACTTCTCTTCCCAGCTCTGAGACCCTGGGCTGGGGTGGTGCTGGGACCCCTTGCTCCTCACGGGCGGCCTCCACAGGGATGATCTCCCTCCCGGCACACATGGGTGTCAGACCAGTCCGTTCCTCGCCTCCACCCCTCCTACCAGTCTCAACGTGCTTTCTTCTTTACTTCTCTAGTTGTAGTATTTCCATTCAGCCAGCTTTCAGATGGTTCTGAATGATTGTTCTGTATTTTAGTTGTAAATTTGATGTGGTATGGGAGGTGGCGAGTACAGGCATTTACCTACGCCAACATCTTGGTTCTGCAAGTCCTTTTAGGTCCAACTCAAAGCCACATCCTATAGGAGGCTTTCCTTTTACCCCTTACATATATATGCTCACGTACATACACATGTGCACCACACTGCAAAGTCCCCTACCTGTACTCTGTCCCAGCATTTGCCATATTGTATTACTACTGTCTGTTGGGCACTGTGTTGTTCCTGCTAAACTCCATAGTACCTGGCTCTCAGTGAGAGCTGTCCTATAATTTGAGGGGAAAAGCGAGATAGAAAAGAACTTGCAAAAAAAAACAAAAACACAAAAAATTGCATTTATTGACTGCCTACTATGTGCCTATGTGGAAGTGCACATAGATCATTTCATTGGCTCCTCACAACTACCCCTGGGATAGGAATTAAGTCCATCATATGGATGACGAATGTGAAGCCCAGACAGAGGAAGGTGCTGACCCGGAGTTCTACAGCCGGAAAGGGGTAGGGCAGATTTTAGCCTATGCATGGGTCTTTCACTCAGGCTCCATGGTGACCTACAGTGAGCTGGTCCTCCATGTCACGCGGATTCCTTCCTCATTCCAGTGGTCCCGAGCATTGCCACGGTGATCATCATCATCTCCGTGTGCATGCTAGTGTTCGTGGTGGCCATGGGCGTGTACCGGGTCCGGATCACCCACCAGCACTTCACCCAGGAGACCGAGGCTGCCAAGGAGGCCGAGATGGATTGGGACGACTCTGCGCTCACTATCACAGTCAACCCCATGGAGGTGATCCTCACCCCAGGGCGGGAGCTTCACTAGGATGCTTCCCCTCCGCCCTCTGTCTTTCTTGTGCCAGAAGCCCTGCCCCGTCTAACCCAGCCCCAGTGGTCCCCTCCCTCCGCTGAGCATCGCCAGCCCTCTCAACCTGAATGGCCCATCCTTTCCCATCAGCTGCACTCACTGGTTAAAAACGTGTGAATTGTTCTCACCCTGCAAGCAGAACCAGACATTTCTTAAGGCGAGCAGCCATGTGGTGTCTATCGGTTGCCACCCCCGTGAGATTTAGCTGGGAGCTAACACTTAGGGACTCAGTATTGAATTTTTGATTAATTAACAGTGCAAATTAAATGGCTTGGCTCCATGCTGCCTACAGAGCTCATTTAAAGGCTCGGAATAGGTTAAAACAGAAATACAACATTAATAGCTGCCATTTATTGAGCCCCCCATTATGCCAGACGCTGCACAGCGTGCTCTCTATGCGCACCTCATTCAATCTTCCAGCCACCTGTGAAGTCGGAGTCATCACCCTCATCTGCCCAGGCGCAGACCGACTCAGAGAGGGAAGTGCTCGCACTCCCATAGGTGGCAATGGCGGTGCCATTTTCAGACCCCAGGTTGCCTGATTCTAACGTTCAGATCTTGCCAGCAGACCCCAGGACCCATCCTTGAATGTCCAAAGCCCCTGCTCTGGGCATATGAGTATCAAGGGAAGCCATGGCATCATGCCCGTTAGTCCGCCCGTGGGTACTGAGTGAGGTAGAGCCCAGGAGAACACAGCAGGGAGCCACTGAGACATGAAAAGGAGGTTATCCCAGCCTCATCCTCAGGGTCCCCCCCAACTGGCCTTATGCTCTGATTTTAAAGCCTCCCAGTTGATGTGGCTCAGCACGTGCAGTGGGTGGTGCTGAGCCACCACTGTGGAGACGCCAGCATCTCCACCCCGGAAGAGCTGAGCCCTGGGCGCGGGCAACAGCCACCAATCCTGGATCAGTCTGAGTACCAGGCCAGCGTGTGCCTTCCCAGGGCTAACCTGGTGATGCCAGCAGTCGGTGAAGCCTGAGCAACCAGAGCCGAGCGGGCTGGAGGTTCAGGGAAGACTTCTTGGAGGAGGCTAGCTTAAGGGGGGCCTTGAAGAATGGGTAGGATTGGGGGGAGGCAATGGTAGAAGTGAAGACACTCCAGAGATGGGATGTGGCCAAGGAGGGGGCACATGTCTTTTACAGCCGGTTCATCAAAGCATAAATCCAGAAAGATTTGGCCAGAATCACAAAAACCGGGGGCAGCAGAGATGGGACTAGGGACTAGAAAAAAAGTGGGGTAGGGGCAGACAAGAAAAATGAGGGCCGTGAACTTTGTCCCTCCCGGAGGAATGCTTTTGAAGGGCAGCACACCTGAGTCCTGGCTCAGATGACCTCCTGCTCCGGGAGACACTACATTCCTACCTGGGAAAGGGGGACAAGCTGAACCGCCATCCTCTCACTGCCTCTCATTGAGAAGCAGACACTGAGGACTTGGCCAGCTCATGTCAACAGGCCCCAGTAATGCCAGAAAACAGACGTGGGCCTGAAAGCTCACAAAGTGACGTGTGCAACTGGCTTAAATGTCCAGAGTCTAAAACACACGTCTCACCTTGACTTCATGGCTCGGAATTTGCTGCTCTTTCTTGTCTGTGTCCTCGGCCCTCTGCTCTACCTTTCACCAGAGGACCTGGTGGGTCAGCATTAAGGGGAAGGAACGCCAAGGGGCCCTACATGTGGCCTCTCTGCAGCCCCTGACCAGCGTTTCCCTTCTCTTCCCGACTCCCAGAAACACGAAGCACCAGGGCACAGGGAGGAGGAGACGGAGGAGGAGGAGGAAGTGGAAGAAGACATCAGCTCCAGCAGCAGCGACTCAGACGCCAGCGACGAGGAGGAGGTGGAGGGAGGAGTGGGCAGGGGCAGACACGGGCAGAGCGGAGCCAGGCAAGCCCAGCTGGAGTGGGACGACTCCACCCTCCCCTACTAGCCCCTCCTTCTGTGCCCGCCCACTGTCCCTTTTGTAAGCCACACCTAATGTATGTGAGTCTATCACTGTCACCTCGGATTTCAATGACACTCTGGGCAGGCCTTTCCCCAGCCTCCTGGAACCTGCCCTTCATGCGTGGGCACTCCCGTGCCCCAGCCCTGGGCTGGTTCCAGGAAGCCCAGCCTCATCCTCAGTGGGGAGTTCGGGGTGGACTGTCCTGCCACGCCCACTGCTCCTGCCCCTGACTCCCGGGTCCTGTCAGCCAGTCTGCAGAGTTCTGCCTTTGCTCTGCTCTGCAGTCACCTCCTTGAGCTCCGTGTCCCCAAGACCCTGGGGTTCCAACTCACTGTGTGCACCAAACTCAGTTGTCTCTCCACACAGACCAGCGGGTTCTCCTTACCTGACTCTCCAGATGGCTTCCCTCAGGCAGGGTGGTTGGACTTCACACACCTGAGAGCTTGTCCTCAGCACTTGAAAGGGAAGTCCTTGCTGAGGCAGGAACCAAGCTCACCGGGAGAGGCTCCACACTCATGCACGCACACACGCTCCCCAGTTGGCAGAGCCTTTCCCTTTGACCTTTCTGAGACCAGACAAGCGTATGTGAAAAGTCCAAAACCTGGGCCACCGCAGGGCCTGGTCCCAGTCAATGCTCTCTGAGTCTGCCTGCCTGGGCAGCCGCTGAGACCCACACGGCTTCCCTGCTGGGGGCTCCCACCCCATGAAACCACGGGACCCAGGAAAGCATTCCACACAGGCACTGCCCCCAGGCGACAGCTGGGAAAAGCCTGCAGCCAGGGATCAGAAGGAAGGGCTGACGGGGCACCACCCCTGGGCTTCATGGTGGACACAGACCTGGGAGACGGGGCAGCTTGGCCCTCCCAGGCCAGAGGGCAGCCCCAGGTGGACAAGGCTCTCGCCACCTAGTCTTAGGGTCCTCATCCCCTATGTCACACTGGTTTACCTCTTAGGAAAACACATTCCTGTTGGATGTATTAGAACAAGCGTGAACTGCATCAAGTCTAAAGCAAAAGTTTGACAACTTAACTGCTAGGAATTAGAAACATTTGCGATAACAGCTGCTTCATTTTCTTTCCGTAAAAATAAAAAAGGGAGCAGCGCTTTGGGTGGAGGGCAAATATATCTGAAAACCTAATTTCTTCTTTTTTTTAATAAGGAAATCTCTTCCATCTCCTTCCTAACATGGACACCTCGTGGGGAGAACCGTTGCTATAGTAACTGGTCTGGGATCTTTTGCGGCCAAGAGAATAGCAGGCAAGAATTAGGGCCATTAGAGGACGTCCGTGAGGCTCGGACCTCTGGGGCTTTGTCTTCGCATGTGTGATCTGTCCCTGTCCTCCCCGTCTCCTCCAGCCCACTCCATATTGGCTTGGTACAGGCGCCGAGCTGGTCCCTCATCACAGGGGCATTCAGATTCAAAAGTTCAGAATCTGTTCACTCTAAACCGCGCCCCTCCTCCCCGCCCCCCCCCCCCCATTGAAACAGAGCTACTGAAGCTTATGTCAGTGTCCTCTCGTCTGACCTGCACCCAGCGAGGACCCACAGTCAGCCTTTGCAACCCCTGATTCCAGAAAACATCCTTTATGCAGCCTTTTCCATCGCCTAAAGTGCTTTTTGCATCTGTTCCTTCCTCTGAGCCTCGCAATAATTCTGTGGCCTCTGCTGTCAGGCACATTTCCATTGCGAGTAAGCAGAGGTTCAGAGATTCCAGCATCTTGCTTAGAGTCATTCAGAGCTATAGACTAGACTGGACTCCCCACTTTCCACTCCGGGTCCAGCGCCCACCACCCTGGTTCTACTTCTGGTCATCTTTTCCCAGCTAACTGGCATTGCTGAGGACCTACTATGTGCTGAGCACTCGCCCAGCAGCAGTGGGAAGGGATGGAGCTGAATAAGAGAAGCCCCTGGCCTCAGAGGACTTGACGGTGGCAGAGTAGAACAAAGGGGCATGGAAATGATACAAGAGGCAGATGCAGAGGGAGGGAGAGAAGTCACAGGAAGAAGGGGGACACGCCCACACACTCAACCAGCGCTCTTATTTTTTCCCTTCTTAGGGAAAAATGCTGGCAGGAGTTTGGGGTTTTATATTCATTGACTGGAAATAGATCCCTCTGTGAATTCTCCCAACCAAATAGCCTTTTCTCCCCTGCTGTGTCCACACGTCTACAGGGAGAAAACCTGTGGGACTGCGTAGTCCTCATATCCCCATCTCCAGGTGGCTGTGTCACTCATTCATGGCTGACTGAGCGGTCTGGGGCATGTCCAATCTTTGGGGGAGGAAGCAAGGGAATGTGGCACTAGGCTAGGGCAGCAGAGTCACGGACTAGACATATGCAGAGAAACAACAGGTCATCGGAGTCCCTTCCGTCAACATCTGCTGAGAAAAGTCACACTGCAATTCAGAGGAGGCACTAGAAATGGTGCTGCTGGGTCAAAGGCCATTTGTCATGTCCCCAGCACCCTACTCATCACCGTGGTGAGAACAGGAAGGGGCGGTGATGTAAAAGCAACAGAAATGTCAGGGATTATCCAGGTGAGTGGCGAGTAATGCCACTTGCCCTCCACCAGATGCTCTATCCACAAGTGGAAAAGGTCATGGTCAACCCAGCATTTTCCAGTCTCTATATGCTGGCACCCTGGAACCAAACTCCCAGATGACCTGGACATGCTGTGACCTCTCATCCAATGTCAACTGTGGCAGATGCATCCTTGAACCCAGGAGGAACAGCTGACTGGTTTGGCCAGCCCATTGCTTGTCTTTCCAAGTGCACCATCAGGTTCTGCTCTCTGAGGCTTGAAAATACCTCTCCAGTGGTTCAGGTGACAAGGAGTAGGAGGAAAAGAATGAGGAAGAGGAGGAAGAGGTTGAGAGAGAAAAGGCCAGCACGGAATGTATTGCCCTAGTGGAGTACAGCAAGCAGGGAGCTGGCCACCTGTCTTAAAGAATGCTACTAGTAAAAGCATATTCTAGTAGGTGTAATCAAAGGCTATAAATCTGACCAAAGCCCAAATTCATCTACATAACAAAAATGTGATTTCAGTGAGACCTTTTTCCCCAGCACTTTCCTGAATGTACTCAACCCCGTCCAGCAGGCGTAGGCCACATGTCTGCAAGTAGCAAGGCTGTACCTGAGCACCGGGACCCTCCAGGGAGTGGGCTCCTGGTGGGGAGCAGTGTTCTTGCTCCTCTCCTGTACGTAGCACGTACGGCAGCGCTCCGCAAGCTTTATCTGTAAAGAGCCAGAAAGGGAACATTCAGGGGTTTGCAAGCCATTTGGTCTCTGTTGCAAGTATTCCCCTCTGTCCTTGTAGCATGAAACCAGCCACAGACTTTGCTTAAACAAATGACTATGCATACATTCCAAAAATAACTTTTATGAACATTGAAAATTCAGGCAAATTGAATTCATATTATTTTCACATGTCACGAATTTTCTTATTCTTTTTATTATTTTTTTTTCAGCATTTAAAATTGGAAAAACTTTCCTGAGCCCACAGGCCATACAAAAACGATAAGGTGGCCAGATTTGGCCTTTGGGGCGTAGTGTGCACACTCCTACCCTGCGTGTGTGGTTATGGCTATCTTAGACCGTCCCTTAAACTACTCAGTGGTCTTTGTTTTAAAAGTCTGTCCCAAAGAAAATGAAAGCAAAAAACACGCGTTACTTGTTGAATTGACTCAAATGCAGGTGAGCATTTGAGCTGAAGGCCCAGGTCCAGGCACTGACTTACCACTGAGCACTAACCCCACTGAGCTGAGGGCTAACTCCCAGGCTCACGGCCTTCTCTGTGAGACCCAGCCCATCCCGATTTCTAAGCGGGAGTGTTCGTTATCTCAGACTCATTTACATTTCAGCCCAGCTCATGCCATCACTCTAAAAATGATTCTAAAGACTTGTGACTGGTTGAATCAATAGGGATGTGATCAGTAGAGAGCCCGGCCCAGCACTCTTCAAAATAACAGTGTTCTTGGCTCTATGGTTCAATATGAGCAAGAGGAAGAGAAGAAGGACTTCTCTTAACCATCCCTCGTTTAAATGAGCCACGTCACTTTAAAGAAGTGAGGCAATGGGTCTAATTCTTTGAAGGGAGTGACCAGTGCAAAGTAGATGCTTTTCAGGTAAGATCATCCTCAGGCCTCTGGGAGACCCTCAAAGCCTCCTGCCGTGCGCTCTGGTGGGCTTCCCGGCGGCACACGGTCTCTCTCTGCCTCAGATGTTGATCGAGGCTGACAAGCCAAAGCCCTGGGCACAATTTAATTTTCACGGAACCACTTTCCCTTGTCCAGCTGTAGGCAAAGGAAAAGGAGCGATGAAAGTGTGAAGTCGGCTCCAGCACCTTCAGTTCCAGGTCTTTGTTTGCTTTCCTTTATAAATGTATTTGGTGCCTGCTTTAAGGATCTGGCTCTCAGTTTCCTTTTGGCAAGAGCTGCAAAGGACAGTTGGCTTTGCCAGGGCTGTGGATTCAAAGCCACTCTTGACTTTCCCAGGGAGATAAAAAGAGACCGAAGAACTTACCTCCACCGGCTCCCCAGAAAGCTCTCGCGCATTGCCTGTGAGCCATCAGTGAACAGATGGGATTCCGTGTTTGCAGCCATGTTCCATGTAACTCAGCAGATCCTTGCTGGGCAGCCGGGGTGTGCCAGGCCCTGTGCCAGAACAGAGGAAGAGAGGAAGAGTTAGGCATGGCTCTGCCATAAGGAGCTCCTGGTCTTGCAAGCTGCTGGGACGTTTCCTTTGCCGTGTGAGAGGCTGTCTAGGAGTCGTCGGGACTGTTGGGGACAGAAGTTTGGGGTTGGGCGAGGTGGGATAACGTGCTTTGGCCATTCTCCAAGGTCAGGTGGTCGGTGTAGTGCTGGGAGCCCTGACGCACATCGCTGGGCCAGCTGAGGCCCTCCCCAGGGAAGCGGGCCATGCTTCCCCCGGGGTGTCAGACTCAGTTCACGGGGTTGAAAGGACCTGGCTGAGATTCAGTGACACTAGGCGAAAATTAGGAAGGGTGACCAGGTCCAGGGCTGGCATGACCCAAGGCCATGAAGTCACCTGACACGAGGGAGCGAGCACCTCTGAGGCCCCACGTTGTAGCTGAGGAGGAAAAGAGGACCTGACTCCCGAGGACCTGTTGGGGGTTCACACTGGACCCTGTGGAGCAGAGGTTCTGAAAGCGCGTGCCTGGACCGGCAGCGTCAGACCCCACCTAAGACCTACTGAGTCAGAAATCCCGGGGTGGGGCCCAGCCATCGGAGTTTTCATGAGCTCTCGGGTTCTGATGCCCACTAAGGTTTGAGGACCACTGACACAGAGGATGAGGAGACTGACTTAAGCTGGCTTTGGGAGGAGAGGACCGTTAGCAAGATAAAATGCTCAACCACTAGTGTGGTGAGGAGAGGGGCCTGCCAGGCTCCAGGGCACGCTTCCGGAGGCGGGGGTTTCACAGAACCCTGGCCCTGGTCCCAGTTCCACTCCTCCCCTCGGGCAGGACCCGCTTCCTGCTGCTCTGGCCCCTTTCTTCCAGGCGAGGCTGTGGTGAGGCCACCCATCCCTAAGGAGCTGCTACCAGGTCCCTCCTCAAGGGCTGCCCTTTAGGGGAACAGTTAAGCTGCAGCAATGACCCTGCATTGCCAGGAGAACTGCTCTCTGTGCTGCTGGCGCCTGGCAGGCTGGGCATGGTCACCTAAGGACACTGCAGGTTGCTGCAGCGCTGCTCCGTGTGTGGCGGGACTGGGCACACAGCATCACCCAGGCACTAAATTGGGAGGAAATAAATGGCTTCTCTTAGAAGGGCAGTCGCTCTTTCTACTGAAAGTAGAAAACCAAAACTAAGCTTGCAGCCTTCCCTATAGACAATCCGTCTTGGCCCTGGAATTTCTAAGACCAGACTCCGCCAATGCCCCTTTTCCCAACTGACCAGATGCCTGAAGCCGACCCATTATTGATTTAGTTTTTTGATTTGTGCTTTAAACTATGAAGCTCCACAAACCTTTGGGAGAACTAGTTGGTGCTCTATCAGTCATTTACAACCGACTGTGGTATAGAATCTGTCCTCGTGAGGATTTCTGAGACTGGGAGTCAGAGGACTGGGGCGCTGGGCCTTCGGGTGGAAGAACTGGAAAAAAGGGGGGGCACTAAGAAAGAGCCCAGGCACATGGCCTTGGATAGCTTCCCCTGCTATGTCTGCTTCCTAAGAAGCCCAATTCCCTCCCGAGTCACATTCTTGGTTCTCTCAGCAGTCACCTCGCTGAGTCCTCCCACATGCCCTTAAGGACACCTCCATTTTCCAGCCCAGCTTGGAAAACAGCTTCTGATTAAATGCCCAACCAATCTCCTAAGACCACAGAGACCATACTAACACATCTCTATCAGATTAGAATATGCGGCAAGGACTAGGGTTTGCCAGTTATTTTGCTGGTGAGAGAGCTTGAGAAAAGAGGGGCAGGTAGAGTGCTGCTTCATGCCACTTAGGGCTAGAAGAGCTTTTTCGTCACAGCCTGGCCTCTCTTTGTGAATTCTCCAAAGAAATATTATTTTCCCCAAGACCTTAAGGCAATTTTATGTGTTTCCCTGAGGTTAGTCATTTATTGCAGAAAGCCTGCTGTGGGACTAAAGAACGAGGGAGGGATGTCAGGCAGTGGACGGAGAGCCCTTTGCTAGTGCTGGGAGCAGGATGGGCCCTGTTCTCGCCGGCCGCCTGGACCTGTGTAGTCAGGTAAAACAGGGAGGTGTGTGGACGGAGGGTGAGGAGCTCAGACCCAGCCAGGACACCAGGTGGAGCGAGTGGGTAGTGAGAGGACGTTTACTGGGGAGGCTGGGCACAGGTGAGACATACATGGTGAGTCACTGACAGACCATATCAGCCATTTACATTTGTCAGAAATGTGCAAAGAACCATGTCCCAACACCAGCTAGTTCCTCCCCTCCCAAGGAGCAGAGAGGAGCTGGAACCTCTGCACCCCCAAGGTGACATCTCCAGAGGTAGGGACCTACTCCACCGACAATTTAGGTTGAATAAAATGGAACCACAGCTGTCCCAGGAACCTGAGGGGTGTCTGATGAGAGCCCTGGAACTCATGGTGGTGTGAGGCGAATGTGACTCCCCAACTCCTGCCTCCTCTGCTGCACAGGCCCCTTCCTCAAGGCAAGACTGACTTCTCTATCACAGCACCCTGCTGTCTAGCATGGCCCCTGGCCCATAGCATGTGCTCAATACGCACTGAAGTACATGGAATGCCAGAGATCCCTTGACCTCAGTGAATGGACAGGGTTTGAAAAATTAAGATGCTCCAATGCAGAAAGATGCCTTCATCTTTTCTCTTAATGCAGAAGTTGAGGTTCTTTATGAAATCAGATGGAGGAGGAGGAGGAGGAGGGCAGTGGGTGGGAGATAACAATCCTGCAAACAAATGGGAAAGGTGCAGGAGTTGGGGTGTTGGGAGAGTGAAAGGAGCCCCTGAGCAAGGAGCAAGCATTATGGGCCTTGATGAGCCCACTTGCTGTGCCCTGTCAGCCCTGGGCAGCATCCCGACTGAGAGAAAGCCTCCATCCCTTAGTGACCCCAGCCCTGTGCTGCTCTCCAATCCCTTCTATCAGATTCTCTGCAGAGGAGATTCATCAAGGTGAAGCTCAATCCCCAGTAGACTAATGAAAAGAGGACAACAGACGTGCAAAGAGCCAAAATGCAGGCAGTGTGTATTAATCACAGGCAACAGAAACATGTCGGCTTTAATGTCTGTTTGCTTTTATCTTGAAATGAAAATGCATCTCTGCTGCCCAGACCCTTTTTTTCTGATAATTTCAGAGCAGAAATGGGAAACACACACACACACACCACAAATATTGAGGGGTCCTTTCTCCAACAGAAAGAGCTATCCTACATGAGCCCATAGGTCGTATCTATGTGTAAAAGCAGAGAACCAACCCCAAGTCTCAGCTACAGACTCGAGTTCCTGTGTGGAGAAGGGGGAGGCAAGGGATGAGGAGGCATCTGCCTTTGGGAGGTGAGGGGCTCTGCTTGTGCCTGTGGGTCACAGACGTGAACATGCTGTGCACATCACCCCTGGACACAAAAGTGCATTGATCTTGGTCAAAATGGAACCCACCCCCACCCCCAATGTCCCTTTCTTAACTGCAGAGAAGCAGCTGATATGCGGGATTAAGAATCGGTCATGTTCATCGTCACTAGTAACCTTCAAGTGGTAGAAACAAGGCGAACGCTTTTTGGAGGTCAGGAAGTTAGACTTGCTATCCAGGGCTGCTCGCTCAAAAAGCAAGAAAAGAAAGATGGAGGTGACTCGGAGTCAGAGAGGGAACATGAGGCTGGAGAGGGGTGAGAGGAACCAGAACACCCCTCAGCCAGGAAGCCAGAGCACCGCTCCGTCTGGAAAGCTGTATCTAAGTGTCAGCAGACTTCTGGGTGTGCCTGGTGATGTGACCACAGAGGTGGTCAAATCAACTGCTTCCGAAGTCAGAGCTGAAGGGAGATGATTTCAGTTCTAAGTGAAACTGTCATGGTGGGTCAGGCCACCCGATGGCTTCCGAAACAGGTGTCTGATGCCCTGAGCTGCGCAGGCTTGGGAGGAGATTGAAGAAAACCAGTTGGTGAGTTTAGAAAAGAAAGTGCATGTAGAAGTTGGTTGTTTTCCAAGGAATTGGTATATTAGAGTTGGTATGTTATTGGCACGGACATTACAATGTCGGTAAGGTCATAGTTGGAGTGACTTGGTGGTGCCTTGTTTGGAATATTAATGTATTAAATATAAATTATTAGAGACAAGTAGGCGAACGACAGCGAAATATATGTGTCGTGTGCATATATAATGGAGAAATAAGTAAGATATAGAAGGAAGATGTCAATGGTCCCAACCAATTTTAAATTCTTTAGAAGCACTGGTTTGGATGGGATACTTTTTCATATTGTTGTTGTCTACTTTTAGCTCTCAAAGCTCTGGGCACGGTGCCTGGCACATAGTAGGAGCTTGGTCAGCATTTGGAAATTGAAGGTCCAGCTTGTCACCACTTGGTAGATATCCAATAGTATCATCACAGACCCTAAATTAAGTGAGCCGCGGAGAAGCTCGGCCACGTACCCTCCCCTGGTCATCATGACCTGGCTGAGGACAAGCCTCTGTGACTCACAGATTTGGCGCACTGTCCAGCCAGCTGTTAGTGAGCAGTGACGGGACACTGCACACAGTGGGTTCACACCACTTGGCCACATCTGCATCACACCCAACAAGCTGTTTCTACAGGGAACGGGGCCGAGGGCTTCCCTTCCAACATCTCTGCCATTCCCTAGACACATGGTGAAATGCTGTCGAGTTTTGCCAACCTCAGGCACAATTCTGCAACTAAATGTAAAGGTCCTGAGTTCAGCCAGTCTAACAGGTCCTGTGGTTTCCTCTCTCAGCCCTTGCCTTCTCTCCCCTGTCTGAGATGCCACCACCATTTAGAAGTCTTGATCGGCTGTTTATCCGGGGCTGCCAACCACAGTGTGAGAGAAAGGTCCGAGATAAGGAGGCGAGCCTTCTCTCTCCGAGGCTCTGAGGTGTTGACACTGCAGAGAAGTAGGATCAACAGCCTCATTTTGCAGAATCACCTTCAATCACTGTTACCATCTGGGCCATTACTGCCAATCTGGCCAGAGTGGCTCCCGCAGTGGCTGGGGGTGGGCCAGTGTGTACCTGACACACGTCACATTTCTGAGCACCTCCACTTCCTCTGAGAGTGAATGAATCATTTTAGTCCAGAAAATGCGTTTATTTGCCAACTATACTGTTGTGTGTGTGTGTGAGTGTGGTGCAATGCCACCTCTGGGACATCTTGTTAGAAGGACTGTCCACATTTACGGAATGTTGACTAACTTCCGAAGAGCACTTGCCACCTCGCCCCATGAAAGAGGTTGCCCAGGCCCAGCAGACCACAGAAAATGCCCTCTCCCTCCCCACACCCTCAGCACCCGCCCCTGCCTAATGAGCTGCCCTATCCAACTCAGGCTGACGCAGAGTGAGGGCCGCTGAGAGTCTGTATGTACATAAAGATATAGGAAGACATCACCACCATCACGGGAACCTGCTGGGCTTCTTCCCATGACTGTGATCTTGCCCATGTTGGAATCTCAAACTTTAAATTTCTAACAATTAAGATTCTTGCTGTTTCCAAGTAATTTGTTAAATGCTATTCAACACAGACAGATATTTATTTTCAGCCTTGGCTTGTAAATGCCTACAAACTGATTCATGTTGGTGGTCATTCCGACACTTTCTGTGAATTGGTGAATAAATATGATTTTAGAGTTTCACAGTAAAGATGACCTCTGAGAGTTTTTATTCTTCAGCGTATTTGATGAGGTGAGATGATAACTGCTTTGGCCAGTCAACATTCTCTAGGACTGTGAGTTGGGGGGGTAACATGGAAAGTTGGTCCCTATCAGGGCACCCCGTCACACTCAGAGCTGAACTCCGAAGCAGTGTAACTGGAGACCAATACAAAGACACTCCTAATGTGTTTATTGTGCACCTACAAAGGGCTGAAGCTCTGTGTGTGTGGTCTTGATTAATCCCTGAAGTGGGTAGTTATTGTGCCTGAAGTTGGCAAAACATGAAGATGAGATGCAGAGGAGCTGGGAGATATGAAGGGCAAATGGGACTGAGTGGCTGTGTTTCTCTCCAGCCCATTCCTTCCTGCTCCTCCATACTGGCCTTCCCTTTGTCATGCAAATCATTATTAATAATATGCACTTTATTTAGCTAACTAGGTGCCTGGAACCATGCTCTGTGTTATGTGCAGTATTTTATTTTAAACCTGCAACAGTCTTATTAGATTTATATCTCATTTACAAATGAGAAAAAGCACAGAGAGGCTAAGTTAATAATCCTAGGCTATAGAATGCTCAGATTTTTAACCCATATAGCCACTCTAGGCAGCCCACTTCAGATCAGTCCAAAAGCAAATGCCTATATTCTGTGAGTCCCAGGATTAGTATAACTATGGGGCTACTTGGAAACCTTTCCAAGGGAGAGCTCTGGGTGCTGACACAGTGCGGCCACATTGTAGAGGCTACAAACTTCACCAGCACCCTCGTTGGACACAGGCCCACAGCCTAGACTCCCAGGGCCCAAAAGCACAGCCTTCTGACTTGCTCAGGGCCCTTGCCCACTTCTCTCTTCCCTAAACAACAAAAAGTAGCCCCATGAGCTCTTTGTGTATTGACTTTGAATTCCCTTCCTCAAGGCCACATTGTCAAACCTTCATTCCTGTTCTACCCTTCACTTATCTCATTTTACCCTTCTAATTACCACCAACATTTATAGTCATTCAGTAATTGTACAATAATGTCCCGAGTGTCTTCTTTTTTCTTGGAACTAAGATAAACACCACACACACACACACACACACACACACACACACACACACACACACAAATACTCCTATACACACATTATCTGTGGTCTTCTATTTTCATGACACTTTAATAAAATCACTACTAGTCATAGCTCCACTGGTTGACAACCTCCATGAGCTTTCATTTCCTCATTTATAAAATGGTAACAATGGTACCTTCCTTAACCTTTTGCACTCGGATGGCGAGTGTGACTCGACACGGTTAGCATTAGAGTAAAGGAATCGAGAAAAAAGCAAGCGAGTGCAAAGGGTTAAAGGACTCTTAGGATAATTAGATGAGGTGATTTCTATAAAACATAACCCTTTAGGCTTTTACTAATTACTGTCACCACAACTAAGACCAATCCTCTTCCAACACGCCCTAGCAATGGAGAGTGTGGGTCACACCTTCGTTCATCAGCCCTTGCTTCATCCACTCACTCATTCATTCAGTGGTTCTGGGGTCTAGCCTCCACAACATTCTCATGGGTGGACTCCTCCTTATCTCCTCAATAGGGACATTTTCAGAAAGAGGGGAAATGGAAAGGGAAGAGAGTTGTACAAGGATTGCTGAGCATTGGCACTGGATCTCTAATCCTTCCTTCAACACCATGAAGAAAGCATCTTTATCCCGTTTCATAAATGAACGAGTTCCAGGGAAACTAGGTCTCCTGTTGGGGTCACACGCTGGTGAATGGCAGAGCCCCGAGCCCTTCACAAGGGTGATTTTCCAAATAATGTGCTTGTTGCTGAGCCCAGTGTCGGCCCCCATTGCTCGGGAATATCCAGCCCCAAAGAGTGAAAAAGCAGAGTGTGCAGGTGCCAGAGCCAGGGGCAGCCCTGTTTTCCTTTTTAGCATGAAGGGCTACAACCAGTTCCCAAACACACGCCAGACAGGAACTGAGAAGCCCTGGCTGAACAACTACAAGTTCAAAAATAAAATGAGTTTAAAACAATGTAAAATAGACAGAGCCTATAAAACCAGCAGGAGAGCCAAATCTATGGACATAGGCACCTAGAAACCGGCAAATGTGCCTCCTCTCCCAGAGCAGAGACATTGGAAGGCTGTCCCTAAGGTCTCTGTTGACCTCCATGTCCTGGAATCTATGAGGATCCTGAGACGCAGAGAAACTTGAAGTCTCCATTCATTCACGTGTCTATTCTTTGCCCAAAGATGTTCCAGAGTTTCTTACTTGGTGCCTCCTGTGAGCCACACACTGTGCTAGGCACCAGCTCCCCGCCCTCACTGAATGGACAGTCCAGTGGAGGAAAGAAGCAATTGTTAGATAATCCCATAAATAAGTACATGATTGCTATGAGCACTGTCAAGGGGGCTCCCCTGAAACTCTGAATATCTATACCAGGATGAATTGCCATAATTAGGAAGGCCAAAGTTTCCTTAAAGAAATGAAGATTGAGCCCTAACCAGTTTGGCTCAGTGGATAGAGCGTCGGCCTGAGGACTGAAAGGTCCCAGGTTCGATTCCAGGTCAAGGGCATGTACCTTGGTTGCAGGCACATCCCCAGTAGGGGGTGTGCAGGAGGCAGCTGATCGATGTTTCTAACTCTCTATCCCTCTCCCTTCCTCTCTGTAAAAAATCAATAAAATATATTTTTTTTAAAAAAGAAATGAAGATTGAGGGAAGATGGTGAAAGGGGAGGTATTCTGGTCAAGGTTCTTAGTTGCAATTGAGAAAGTCACCTTTAACTAGTTGAAGACAGCAGGTATTTATGGACAGAATCACTGGGAAGACTAGAGAATCTGAGCTTCTGAAAACACCTCTCAGCAGTGCCTTCCCCAGCAGAAATGAACCAAGGCATGAGTACAGATGTGGGCTGTACATCTGGAAGAATCTCATCTTACTCTCCTCTCTCTGCTTCCTCATCTAAAGTTTTCACTCCAAAATCTTCCTGTGAGTCTACCTCCTGAAACATGAGGTCTCAATGTGATGAGCCACCAGTGGACATGGGGATATTTCCAAATAGGCTCAATTTTGGTCAATCAAGATTATGCTACTCCCCTGTTCAAAATCCCCCCAAGAGAGCTTCATGACCTCAAGATCACCTCAAGATCAAGGGAACCCCACTGCATGGCTCATGACATGGTTAATGAGCTAGTCACAACCTACTAATAACAGACACGTACCCACCACTGCTTCCTGTGTGAAATTCTGCATTCCAGACCTCATCCACATGTCCATCAGACCTCATTGAGCATGGAGGAAGGCTGCTGGCAGTGAGACGTGAGCCCAAGGAGCCGGCTGGTGACGGGCAGCCACAGCCTTCTCTGACAAGACATGTTTAAAAAATCGAAAAACTGCATCGTGTATTTTCCTTCCTTGAATAAATGACAAAGTAACTTCACTTTATTAAAAGTTGTCAACCCTGTCACCTGGTTCTAGCAGACTGACCCAAACACAACCTGAAGCATGCTTCTCCCACCACAAGGTGCCTCTGACTCAGAGTGTGTGTGACAGAGGGACAGCAGGACAGACTGCTCACCACCAGGAGATGCTGGTGAGGGCTTTCAACCTGTGTGTGTCCAGATGCTGGGACCAGTTTTGCTGCCTAGTTTCCTTGACTCATGTAGGTAAGAAAAGAGGAACTATGGTGTGTAGACTCGAGGATAAAGGTGGGACCAATGAGGTGAATTTTGAACAGCCATTTCTAGGTAAGAAAATTAATTTAAGGTAACAGTTTCAAAACTGTGTGCTTGGCTGGGGTGGGACCCCTGAATTTTCATGAGGCTGGGGAATGCGCTCACCTTGAAGGTAACCTGGGCTTCTACAGTTAGAACCTCAGGATCATTTGATCTGTACACAGTGAAAATCTTAACCCAAGACAGTTGGGTTTGAATGTATTCTCCCTGACATAAGCTTCCCCAGGGAGAGTAAAGCAGGCTAGCCCGAGGGAGCTCCCTCTGTGTGGGAGTGAGGTCTGAAGGAGGAGTCCAGGGCTGTGCCCACTGGGGATGACAACACATTTGTGTGCACACACACCATACAGCACAAAGGCTTTACATTTTCTGGGATGAAAACCATGTCCCTCAAATGGGTCATCATTTTTGACAAAATCATGCCCTTTAAAAACATCCCCAAAATCACAGCACTTGGGGCTTCCAGGCAGGACTCTTATTTTGACTATCACACCAGAGAGAAAGAGAGAGAAAAGGAGAGAGGGAGGGAGAAGTGCAAAAAAAAACAGCCTTTCTACCTTCTTCAGCTCCTTTATAGATTCAATTGACTAGAAGGTGGAAATTCTAACCCCAAAATAAGAGAATATTATAAGCTTTTGCAGATTTAATGTAAAAGGCTTAAGAGAAAGCAGGGAGTTTTTTAAAAATCAGCCATTCCAAAGAAATACTCAGTTAAGACAATTGTTATATAATCAAAGTAATAATTTCTTCAAAAAATACGTCATAATAAACAGCACTGTGTGTGAGAGAGAGTGAAAGAGAAAAAGAAAGAGAATAGTTAACACTTGAAATATTTTGAACAGGAGTCCACACTCTAGAGAGGGTTGTTTCCCTCTTAGGATATCATTATTTAAATCTGAGGTTTGTTTACCAGCTTAAAACAATCAGAAATATATTTTTTAGAACTTTGTAGAAAATAGATAAAGAATAGGAAGACTAGTCACAGCAGAGACCACTCAAGGGACTAAAAGACATATAAAGATATTCTCAAACCCATTAGCAATTATCAAAATACAAATTTAAAGCCAAATCAGACATCATAGACCCATCTGATTGGCAAAAATTAAAGAGCTTTTAGAAAAGAATCAAAAGTTGGTGGAGCCCAGGAAACTACTAGACTTTTTTTTTTAAATATATTTTATTGATTTTTCCACAAAGAGAAAGAGAGAGGGATAGAGAGCCAGAAACATCGATGAGAGAGAAGCATCGACCAGCTGCCTCCTGCACAACCCCCACCGGGGATGTGCCCGCAACAAATGTGCATGCCCTTGACCGGAATTGAACCTGGGACCCTTCAGTCCGCAGACTGACGCTCTATCCACTGAGCCAAACCGGTTTCGGCAAAACTACTAGACTTAATAAATGAATTCATCAAGGTAGCAAGATACAAAATCAACATCCACAAATCCATGGCATTTTTATACACCAATAATGAACTCCCAGGAAAATTTAAAAAGCAATCCCATTTATCATTGCAACAACAACAACAACAAAAAATAAGATACCTAGGAATAAACTTAACCAAGGAGGTAAAAGACCTGTACTTGGAAAACTATAGGACATTGAAAAAAGAAATAGAGGAAGATACAAACAAATTGAAGCTTATACCATGTTCATGGATTGGAAGAATTAAATCATTAAAATGTCTATACTATTCAAAGCAATCTATAGGGTCAATGCAATCCCTATTAAAATACCAATGGCATACTTCACAGAGCTAGAACAAATACTTCAAAAATTTATATGGAACCATAAAAGACCCTGAATAGTTGCAGCAATCTTGAGAAAGAATGAAGTAGGAAAGATCACAATACCGGGTATCAAACTATACTACAAAGCCATTGTAACCAAAACAGCCTTTTACTGTTATAAGAACAGGCATATAGACCAATGGATCAGAACAGAGACCCCAGAGATTGACCCACACCACTACGGCCAATTAATATTTGACAATGGAATAAAGACAGTCTCTTCAACAAATGGTCACACTTCCAGGGCAGCCCACAGCCAACAACTGGTTGATAACTTGAGGCCAGGACCCTGACCTTAAGTCATGGCAACTCAGCAAGGCCATCCAGCTCTAGAGCTCTCCAGAGGTCAGTTCTTCCTCTGCCCAGTCCTGCTCCCCTCTCTCCCACGCTCTCTCAAAGGGAAATTTGGAGAACAGAAATTCCCAGTAAATTTCCTTCATGCTCATCTCTATCTCAGACTCTGTTTCCTGAGAAACCCAACTTAACCCACATAACAACATGGGTAAATCATGTAAGAATAGTGATAAAGGGAAAAGAACATTAAGTAACAATATTTCTACTCCAACAATCAATAAAAATTAACAATAGATGCACACAAAACTATACATGTTTTCAAGAACACATACAGATAAAAGAACATGCCTCCACACATTAGGATTGCCTACCGGAGGAAGGGACTGAAGTGGGAATAGAACCGAGGCCAAGGATGACAGCATGACATGAGTGGAGTCAATGTTTTTGTACCTCAGGTTCAAATTAGTACTGCTGCTACTACTACTACTAATAAAGCCATCTGAATTGATGAAATGGGGGGGGGGGTGCTTGGAATATGTGGCTGCCTGAGAAATGGCTTGGGTCTCCATGGCCCTTTATTAACAGGCAAGAAAGCAAACGCAGCAACTGGCTTCCTTAGGAACAGCACTGAGGTCCAGAGCACCACTACCTGTGAGCCCCCACTTTCCAGGGCACCTCATCAGCCCCCCAACTTTATGGCTGGCTGGCCCTGCCCTTCGAATGTCTGGACTATCTCTGGGTCTGTCTTGGAGTGAACCTTTCATTCGAGGTGCTCGCGCCGTCACTGAGAACAGAGTGCATGGAGACTTCCTTGTCTACCAGCGTAACTTGTGTCTGTCTGTGATTTCTTGTACATTGACCAGAATTGAGTTCAGAGCTTGGTTTTGGTTTTATTTGGGGGGAGTATTCTTGGGGGTACTGCTTTTTGTTTCAGAGATCAGAAGCCCAAAATGAGTCCCCCTTTTTTTCAATTTACAGTTGACGCTCAATATTATTTTATATTAGTTTCAGGTCTACAGCCTAGTGGTTAGACATTTACATAATTTACAAAGGAACCCCCCCCCCCCAATAAGTCTAGTACCCACCTGGCACCATATAGTTTTTACAATATTATTGACTATGTTTCCTTTCCCACCCAGTCCCCCAACCGCTTACCTTCTGGCAACCAACCGGCAGTTTGTTCTCTGCATCTGTGAGTCTGTTTCTGTTTATTTGTTTAGTTTGGTCTTTAGATTCCACACAAAAGCTTGTCTTTGCTGTGATGTTCCCGCAGCAAGTTGTGGAGGAGAGAAACGCAGCCCCACTAACCGCGAATCACCAGACCCAGCCAGTATTTCCCAGAAGAACCTGGTAATTGTTGAGCAGCCAAATCAGCTGGGAGGCGGACACTGGTTGGCTCTCCCCATCCCCTCCCCCTTCTTCCTGGGGAGCAGTTCCCCATCCCCCTCCTTGCCACGGGGCTGCAGTTGACGTGGTCCTATGTGAAGTCCTCGTCAAAGGCACGTGCGTGGACGTGGTGTCAGCCACTCCCAGCCTGGCCTTAGAAACCGCTGTGAACAGTGTCCTCCGGACTCGTTCCCGTCTGCTGTTGGATGCAGATCAACACATACCCTCGTGAGCCACGGTCAACGAGGGCAGAACCACGAGATGGCGAGCTGTCCGCTGATCAGGAACACGTGCTTCAGACTCAACAAGAGCAGGGCCGAAGGGAATTAAAGCACATGATAGAGCAAAGCTGGGAAATGCAAGATTCCATAGTCTAGCGATCATTTTGCACACTTGGGTCCGTGTGTTAAAAGGCTTCAGCAAGTCTTCGATTAAGGTCTGAATGTTATTTTCATACTGTTAAAATAGGTATATGTTAAGCTTTAAATGATATGAATAACTTTATTTTCATTCAGGTAAGTTTAGCAAGTCCTGCTGATTGCCTGTTCGGCATCCATTCCCACTTTCTTGCTTATGAACAGAATGGTTAAAACTACGCGATCTCCCAGCACCCTGGCGGCTAAGCAAGGCCTCAACTCCGTTCTGGCCAATAAGATGCAGGTGGAAGCCCCTGAGGAGGACGCTCTGGCCTGGGTTAAAAGGCAAGGTGTTGCTAGGAGGTCACCTGTGCTCTTCGCCTTCTTCTTACTCCAAACTGGAACATGGAGCAGATTTGCAGGGCAGCAGCCACCTTGTAACCACAGGACACGGCTCCCGAGGCAGAAGGCGTGCCTGCTGAGGGGGACAGAGCGGAGACAAGCAGAGCAGCCGGGACCCCCCGTGGCTTGGCTGAGCCGAGTAACAAACAGCCTGGGCCCTGCTGCCTCCCCTCCTCACTCCAATCAACGGTTAAGAGGCGTTGACTGTGTTGTTGTTTTTGCTGTTTGCAGATAAATGGATTCCTGATACCAAACGTGATCTCTCTCCTCATTTTCAAATACAAAGACGTCTGTCAAAAGAAGAAGAAAAGGCTGTCAACTCGGTGCTCTATAATTTATACAAATGTTCCATAATGTAATTTATAGCTTCCAAACGATATTCAGAGATAGTAAGTCACAAAGAGGGAAAGAGACACTGTCTGATAACTAAGGGGCATGTTCCTAAATATCTGACATAAAATATGTAATTGAAAATCTAAAACCCCCATTGCAAAAGTGATTTTTAAAAGCTTCTTAAGTCTTCTTGAGAAATAAACATGTTCTGGCCAGGATAAACATGAAATAAAGGCAAGTATTTACAAAGAGCTACAAGTTATGACTTTTAGTAACTTCAAGATAGATTCAAAAATAAAAAAAAACTGTGGTTTAGTTACTACTTTTATTTTTAAGTATAACCTTTCAATAAGAAAGTAATTTATATGCTATGAAAACTGGTAACATTCCAAAATTATACTGAGCTATAATAATATGAGCTTAAGAGAAACATAAAATAACATAAAAATTTCTTCCAAGGTGTGAATAATAGAAAATATATATGTGTTACTCTCTGCCCCTGGTTCCTGGCACAGAACTTCTAAATCCCTTGCAATTTCCTAAGTGATAAGAGCACTAATATTGGTTCTAATATTTGGTCCTGGACTCCAGTTCCCAACTCAGGGTCCTAAATCCCTTGGAATTTCCTGAGTGACAGGAGTGCCTTCTGTTCTAATGGGGCGACTGTGGGTGGGCTCCTGAATGGGGGCTCATCACCAGGAAGACCAAGCCAGGACTAGAAGCTTAAGACTTTCAACCCTCCCCTCCCCCATCCTCTGGGAGGGGAAAGGGGCTGGAGATTCAGCTAATGCTCCATCATGTCACCTGAGGAAGCCTCCATAAAATCCCAGTGTGTGGGGTTCACAGAACTTCTGGGTAAGTGAGGGGATTGGCGCACCCCAGCTCCACAGGAATATCAGCTCCTGGGCTCAGGGTTCCTCCAGACTCTCGTCTCATCATCTGGCTGTTCACTGATACCCTTTGTTATATCCTTTATAATAAACTCGTAAACACAGCGCTTCCCTGAGTTCTGTGAGCCATTCCAGCAAATTATGAAGCCCAGGGAAGGGGTTGTGGGGACCCCAATTTATAATTGATCAGTCAGAAGTGCAGGTGACAACCTGGGGCTTTCAACTGGTGGGATCTGAGGCTACCACCAGGAAGACCGCGTAGGAATCAAGGTGAATTACGGGACACCCGCTGGTGCCACAGAGAAGTCCTGGATTATGCGAAAAGCCCACACATCTGGTGTCAGAGTGTTGTGGGTGTGAGAGTAAAGGAGAGTAAACGAGAGGAGTGCTTTTCTTTACACATAAGGCTAAAAGTTATTTTTTTTAAACTGTCACTTTTAATCTTGGCCTATGAAATGGTGGGCTCTGAGCCAAGAAAAGGAAATAAAACTATCTCCTGACTTTAAAAAAAATGTATATATGAGCTTTATTTTCTCCAAGTAATTGGGAATTCCAAACTTAGGAACTTTGAATACTTTTAGTTCCCAATAAAAACATGTTGTATAATAAAAATGGTAAAATTTAACATTTCATAGTCTAGTAATTTCCTTATAAATTGGAATCAGAAAAAAACACATCTTTTGGTGAATTAAGTTATTGTTGAAACTCCAATTCTTTGTAAGTGGCTGTGTGTTTTATCTCTGCAGTATTTGTGCACTTACTAAAAAAAGCAAAGATAGAAACATATCATGATATATTTAAATTATACAAAGATTGGGTTTTACAGAAAAGGCAAAATAGCTAAAAGATTTTATGGATATAATTGTCTGCATTTCCTATACTTAATTTCTTATAAAAACAACAATAGTAAAACCTATTCTACTTACTCTTAATTAATATTAGAAAATATATTAATGTAAAATCAATGTGTATTATAATTAATATTACAACTATGTCAAAATCTAAGTAACTAGATTTTTAAAAAATAAATGGCTTCCAATGAAACCAGACATTGATGTATTTCTATTTATATTTGTTTAGATAATTTTCAATAGAAATATTTTATTATGAATTGTTAATATTATTAAAAAGGTATTTTATTATTGCTTATTTACATGTTCTGATCTAAAGTGGCTTTGGCCTGGCTGGTGTGGCTCTACAGGTGAGCATCGACCCAGGAACCGAGAGGTCACCGGTTCCATTCCTGATCAGGGTACATGCCCGGGTTGTAGGCTCAATCCTCAGTAGGGGGTGTGCAAGAGGCAGCCTATTGATGATGTTCCTCTCTTATCATTGTTTCTCTCTATCCCTCTCCCTTCCTCTCTCTCTAAAAAAAAAATCAATAAACTGGCTTTGGGACTTGGGATTTATATGGTAGTGAGTGGGGCAGGAACATGTAGCACCCACCATATATGGATGGGCTCCTTCATGCTTCCCACCCCCGTGCAGTTAGATGGGGCTGCATGGCTAGTCTTGGCCAAAGGGCTAGGGACCAAAGTGGTTCCTGTCCCTTCTGGGACTAGCATTGTAGAGCCAGGATGTGACACCACAGCTCTCTCTTCCCGGCGAAGGGGACTGAGGTGTTCCAGAGGGCGTGTCTCTTGATGGTGGACTTTTTGTCAGACTGGATCCAGAGTGACCGTGTGGAGCAGAACTCTCACTGATCCACGGGAGATACGAACTATAAGTGAGAAAAAACTTGTGTGTGTTAAGCTACATAGTATCCTGGCTAATTAGCTGAGATAAGAGATATTAGTTTTCATCTAAATAGAATATGCAAAACAAAACTAATAAGAGTTAAAATAATGTCATTAGTAAATATACATGTATATGTAAATGCTAGGTTTACATTTTAGGCCATGGAGATAGAGTTATAAGATAATTTTAGGCAAAAATTCACATCTTCTATTTGTCTGTGTTCTCTACTAATTGCATGGGATGTCTACCTCAGATACTGAGAGTCTTGTGATTTTCTATTTCCTTGAGTCCCCCTGGGGAAGTATAAAAAGAGAATGAAAGTGGTTTTCCCCTTCAAATTATTGGTACAATCACTAGATGATGCCAACATGGGAACTTACCTGGAACTGTGAAATGGAAAGCATGCTTGCCACTATGTGGGCTTCCCCGGCCATCAGGTGCTCCTTGGAAGCTCGGCCTGATCCCATCCTGTTCTGGGGTCATACCCAAATTCAGGAAAACTTCCCTGGACACAGACTTTCTCAACACTTTGCCCATTTCTTCCCATTCTCCGATGCACATTTCTCCTCTCCTTTGCCTTTCGTGTTCGGGTTTCGGGTTTGGTGCTATGTCCTTGACTCTGATGCCCCACTCTCTCCTGTGAAGAGCTCGTGCATGCTGCAGCTTCGCTGACTCCAAAGTCAATGCCATTGCAGGCTCCTCCCCAGCACAGGGGGTACATCCGGCGTCCCTTCTCGCAGCATCTTTACTGAGATGTCCTATAAGAAGCTCAAGCAGCTTATCACCTCCCCGCAACCAGCCTGCTTCTCTTCCTCTGCCTCCTCTCTCAACATCCCATCGACCCAGACACCGGGACTATTATCCTAGGAAATCCCCACTCGTCCAAAGTCTTTTCCCCCACATTTCTCATTACTCCCCAATATCTGGACCTTTTCTTCTCACATACAGCTCCTCTTATACTATTGCACCAGCACCATCCCTACTCCATTCCTATAAAATTCAACACTGCTTCAAGTGAGCTTTCTAAATGTAAATCTAACCTACCTCTTTCAATATCTCCCCACCAGGCAGGGTTAGAGCCCCTTTAGCATGGTCCTCCAGGCCTTTTGTGACTTCACCCCTGCGTTTTTATTGAGCCCCTTTTCTCTCCATTCCTCTCCCTGGACTCTGGGTACACCCACACCTCTGGATCCTTGCTCACACTGTATCCTCCTCCTGAAATGCCTCTCTCTCCCGGTTTATCTGGCTCAGCGCTGGTCCTCATCCGGGTTTCAGTGTGAACACCATCTCCCCAAGGATGCTTTTCCTGCCCTCCAAGCTGATCCAGGTCCCCTTCTCTCTGACTCCCCACGTCCCTGGGCTTCCCTCTGACATGGACCGATTATATCATGCTGCCGTGGCCTGTGTACTAGCCTACCTCTCCTCCTCCCTCCCTCCCACGTAGGCTGTCTGTGGGCGGACGGAGGTAGAATCTCCAGGAAGCTGAGCACACCTCCAGCATCCTGGACAAAGGCACAGGTCCAGAGCTTGTATGATGGTGTGAACGTGCCACACAGCACCTGGAGGTGGGAGAGAAAGTTCAGAATGCATGGAGCCAAAGCTGGTATCTAACACCCGCAACAATCACAGGACCAATACAAGTACTAGCCAAGGCTTCAGTGCCCATCCACACCTAGATACAGATGTCTCTCTTCTCAGGAGCTTATTCAATAGTGTTGTGAGCACATTATACATTTGGCACACATTGTAAAATTATTTTAAATTTAACAAAATAAATGTTTATCATAATCCTCTGCTGTAGGGCACAAACCTGCAGTGATACGACAAACAGAGCCCATGTCTATGTGGGAAATCGCATGTTTTAACCATCCCTGTGTACCAGGGCATATCTTAGTGTATCTGACCCAATCTGTCCTCCGTGACATGGGAATGTTTCAGATAACACTGCATACAAAATCACCATGGATGCAGGCACATGACTTCAGGAAACTTGCCTGGCAAAATTCCTCCACAGTCTGTATAAAAGCACAAAAACGACTTGGTTTCACAATTATGCAGTTAAACACAAAGCACTGGCATTTAAAAATGTATCTGAGCCCAGGCTGGAGTGGCTCCGTTTGTTGGAGCATCATCCTGTGCATTGAAAGGTTGCCCAGTTCGATTCCCAGTCAGGGCATATACCTGGGTTGCAGGTTCAATTCCCAGTTGGGGCACATAGGGAGGGCAACCAATCTCTCTCTCTCTCTCTCTCGCTCTCTCTCTCTCTCTCTCTCTCTCCCTCTCTCTAAGCATGTCCTCAAGTGAGGATTAAATAAATGAACATTAAAATAAAAAATAATTTTTAAAAATGTATTCAAATTTTTTGTGTGTAGTCCTTACTTACAGATCAATTTCATATATTTTTTTCAGAATTAATGATCACACCAAAACTCAAATACAACAGAAAGGAATTATCTTACTAGAAGCTAAAAATATCAACTGAAAAACAGACTATAAGAGGCTTCACTGTGTCAAAACCTTTTCTGTCACACTAGACTAAAACGCTGCTGGTCCAGGGGGAGATAAGGAAGGAAGAGTGATATCCACAAAGTAGAGGTAATGAAATAACAGAAGAGACCAAAGATTATGAGGTTGGCCCTGGCCGGTGTGGCTAAGTGGTAAGAGCGTGGGTCTGTGCCCCAAAGGGTCCCAGGGTCAGTTTCTGGTCAAGGGCACTAACTGGGTGGCAGGTTCAATTCCAGCCATGATCTGGGCACATGTGGGAGGCAACCAAACCAGGTGTCTCTCTCACATCGTGATATCTCTCTCTGTCTCTCTCTCTCTCTCTCTCTCTCTCTCTCTCTCGTGTGCTCACACAGACAGTCCCTCTCCCTACCTTCCACTCTCTCTAAAACATTAATGGTCAAAATATTCTCAGGTGAAGATTAACAACAACAACAAAAGTTATGAGGATCAGAACACCACCACACAAGATGCAAAAGAGCAGAATGGATACAGTGTAGAGCCATACACTGGAGGTAGAACTTTCTTCCAAATTTACAACCACCCTCACATTTACCTGACTATAATGATACATGAGGATGAAAGAAACTTGCCTCAACCACCAATAATATACAGCAATTTTTGATAACTATGCAAGAGGAAAGAGTGAGTCATCTTTCTGTCCTCCTTGGGAAATAACATGACAAAATTGTTGCCAGATGAAGATCAAAGAATATGCCATCAACTATGTTAGTAAAAAATATTATAGGGCTGTGTCTGTTCATTCAAGCACACTATTATTTTTCTGGCGTTGTCAGCTTTTAGAAATATGACATTTGATGCAATTTCTTTCTTATTCTAAATAAATATCCACATTTTGCCTACTTTTGCATGCATGATCTTATATTACTCTCAGTAAAGGACACACAAAACCCAGTCTCAGCCCAGGGCCTGGCACCTGTCTCGCTCAGTGAGTGAAAGAGGGGTGTGCTGGGGAGCCGGTGTTATTATTCCTGCCCCTGTGAGTCGCCAAGCCACTCCACAGTTTATTCCTTTGCCGAGTAAACTGAGGCCTTTCTTGTCCCAGTGGCTACGACACCAGGAGCCAGGGGACATGCTTCAGCCTCAGCCGAGTCATCAATCCTGCCAAAGCAGCCTGCCCTCCGCCGATAAGCTAATGTGCCGGGAACCCTGGTTTTGAAGGACGCAGCTCAGCAAGAAGATCCACCTCGTGATCGGTAGAAACGAACAGAATGGCCCGGTGCAGGTCCCCACCCTGTGGACAGGCTAGAGGCTCCTTGGCTCCTTCTGGAGACGGAAGGCTTCTCACTGCTCATCAAGCAGTAGACAGCTCTCCTCCTCTCCCACTGCAGGTCCTCGGGAGGGTGCTCAGGCTCACGTATGGCCAGGTCTTCCATTGGCTGCCTGAGTCCAAGAGCAGAGCTGTTATTAATCCTCCTGCTCCGGGGCTTTAGTAGAATTAAAGGCATTTTTCTCCTGGGCACGTTTAAAGGGACCCGGGCATTGTCGTAATGGCTGGCCTCAAACCTTACCTTCCAAAGGGAGGCTGTGGGCTTAATAATTTCTTTGAAGCTTCCCTTTCTGCAGCTGTCTCCCTCCTGCCCACGTGCTGAGCAGAAGCTGCCGGTGGAGCCAGGCCTCGCCAGGGGGCCAGCCCCCAGCCCAGTGCAGAGAAGGACATTCACACCGAGCAGGCAAGGCCAGGGGAGCTGCAGGCTGTGCATTGAAGGACCCGCAACCTTCCCTGCTCTGGTGGAAAGAAGCTGGGGAACTTCTAGGGGAAGGAACATGCATGGCCTAAGTGCTTGATTTTGATAGTTAATCTTCTCAACACTCGTCTGTGAGACTGTTTTATTATTAATCCCATTTTGCAGGTGTGGAAATTGAGGCCTAGATGAACTGACTGGCCCGAGGGCAAACAGCTGACGGTAATATTAAGGCAGACAATGAGACCCTGTGTTTAACACTGTTTTCTTTTTTTTTCTTTTTAAATGTGTTTTTATTTATTTTAGAGAGTAAAATCAATGAGAGAGAAACATTGATTGGCTGCCTCCTGCATACCCCCTACTGGGGATCTAGCCTGCAGCTTGGCATGTGCCCTGGCCAGGAATCAAACCGGGGACCTCTCGGCGCATGGGACAATGCTCAACCTACTGAGCCGCAGCAGCCAGGGCTGACACTGTTTTCTTAATTGTAAAATAACCGTGACCACAGCAACCTCACGATCGCACACCTACCTCGTGCCAGGCCCTGTGCCAGGCAACGGGGAGTCCAACCTGGGAGGCCTCTTCCCTTCCCACTGCCTTTAAGGAGCATGTGGGCTGGTGCCAATGCGGCTGTGGAGACAGACATTCACGCAGGGGGTTCACAGCTCAGTGAAGATACCAGCACAATGTATGCCCGTGAAGGGAAGCCTGGGCAACTAAGGAAATATTCGCTAATGCAGGTTTAGAAGGAGCTAATTTGCTTCCCACAGTAATTTTCTGAAGAAATCCAGGTTTATTTAAAATAGAGCTGGATTTAAAGAAGGTGGGAAGCCAGAGCAGTGGAGAACCCGCATCAAATCTTCATTTCTATCTCTTTGTATTCTTCCTAGCAACCCCCGTTATATTATCCCCCATCAATTATATCTATTTCTCAAGTAATGACAAAACACGAGGTTCAAAGAACACTTTGTAAAGTGCATTACTGTCTAACGACTATGCTGCACGCCTGAAACTAATACAAAATAATATTGAATGTTAGCTGTAATTGAAAAATAGGCCGGCTGGAGTGGCTCAGTGGTTGAGCGGCGACCTCTGATGAATCAGGAGGTTACAGGTCAATTCCCACTCAGGGCACATGCCCAGATTGCAGGCTGTGGGGCGTGCAGGAGGCAGTCGATCATTGATGTTTCTCTCTCTCTCTCCCTCGCCCTTTCTCTCTGAAACCCATAAAAATATTTTAAAAAGAAAAAAAAAAAAAGAAAATTAAAAGAAAAACAAGATCTAAAAAAAAATGTCCAGAGCCAGGTCACATAGCAGAACCCAAATCTGACGGGTGTGTGACATGGCCAAGTGCACTGTCCTCGAGCACCCAGCCCTGCCTCTTTCGGCGATGCAGCCGTTATGGAGGGGCCAGCACTCGGACCTGGGACTGAGAACCCCATCGGAGGCTGTGTGCCTGCTTCTCCTGCGCCTCCTCCTGCCCCCGCAGCTGCCGCACATCACCAGGCCCGAGATTCACTGCGGGCGCTCGGGCCTGAGCTCAGCTCTCAGGGGACCGAGTTCGAGGAGCTCGGTGGCTCAGGGCCTCTGCTCTAATTCCTGTTAAGCACTCTAGATTTAATAGCTGCTATTAATACAAATTATGCTTCATTAAGCATGAAGCTATGGAGAGCGCGGCTTGGAGGCTTCAGTTCAATACGGGGCTGAAGGACAAACAGAACGGCTATTTTTAATCCCGGCAATGTCGCCAGGGAGAGAGCAGCCGGCGCTGCCGGCGCCTGTCGCCACTGCTGCGGATTCCACCTTTTCTAATAAACATCTCTTGTTTGCAGCTCCAGGTGTGACAGAGGTAAACCTTCCTAATCCTTGAGGGATGGTGATACCCAGAACATTTTCCCTTTGGAAAACGTTTTTCTAGAAAACGTGAGAAGGAGCAGGGGCAGCAGCTCTCAGCAGGTCCTCCAACAGACGCCTGCCCTGCACCTCCACGGAGGCCCCAGATCTCCCCCTGGGGGGTTCGCAGTGCTGGCCACGCTGCCCGGACTATTACCTTGCCGGCTTTATCCAGAGGACACTCGAGAACAGGCGAGATCATGCCTGGGTCATTCTTCTAGATCAGGGGGCAGCAAACGTTCCCTGTAAAGGACCGGAAAGAAAATTTCTCAGACTTTGTGGGCCCTGTGGTCTCTGTTGCAACTACTCAACCCTGTCATTGTAGCAAAACCCGCCACAGACTACCTGCAAAGGAATGTGCATGACAGTGTTCAAATAAAACTTTATTGACAAAACTGGGGGTGGGGCTAGATTTGACCCCCAGGTTATAGGTCTTCCACCTCTGATGCAAAGTTTCTGTTCCATCCTAGATGTTTTTGCTCTTTTATGAACATGACGATATCAACTATATCCGTTTACCTACAAAGTCGTGACAACTGACATTCTTTCTTTTCTAATCTCTGTCCATCATACCTGCACAGGATTATAGCTTTACCATGTTTAAATTAGTGGGATTCACTTATTACCTTCACTATGTTCAACCAAGTCTGCGATACACACTTCATGTGATACACATACAATTTGCAATGAGGACTTGTGCTCCGAAGTCAGTTTGCACTCTTTTATCCTATACAATAAAGAGGTAATATGAAAATTAAACCTCACGCCCTCACAACATGGCTGCCTACAACCAGGCCAGCAGGGGGGTTAGTGAGGGATGGCCAAACAACTGAACAGCAGGCTGCATGGGGCAACCAGGCCGGTGGAGGGGGGAGGCAGCTGGGGGTGATTAGGCTGGCAGGAGGGGCAATGAGGGGCAACTAGGCCGGCAGGGGGGGGGCAGTTGGGGGCAACCTGGCTGGCAATGGGGGGCATTTAGGGGTGACTAGGCTGGTGGGGGGGCAGGTAGGGGCAATCAGGCTGGCGGGGGGAGAGGGGTGCAAATAGGGGCTACCAGGCAGGTAGGCAGGTGAGCAATTAGGAGCCAGTGGTTCAGGATTGTGAGAGGTATGTCTGACTGCCAGTTTAGGCCCGATCCCCGGGATTGGGCCTAAACTGGCAGTCGGACATCCCCCAAGGGGTCCTGGATTGGAGAGGGTGCAGGCTGGGCTGAGGGGACCCCTCCCCACCCATGCACAAATTTCGTGCACCAGGCCTGTAATATTTTATATAGTACATGATCCTTTTACTTGTTCTAAGCATCTGACAATGAGTTCATTGCAATGAGTTCTGCTAATCAAATGCCCCAGTTTGGTAGGTGTATTAGAGTTCAATAGAAGGTAGATGATTACAGATAGATAGATGGGTGGATGGATAGATGATATATAGAAGATGGATGGATAGATAGATAGATAGATAGATAGATAGATAGATAGATAGAGGTATTGGCTCACACGATTATGGAGCCTGAGAAGACCCACAATCTCTGTCTGCACACTGGAGAAGCCAGCAAGGCCAGTGCTATAGCTCAGGGCCTGGGCAGATTGGATGATGCCCATCCCCAGTGAGGAGGGCCTTATCCTTACTCAGTCCACCAAGTCAAATGGTAATCTCTTCCAGAAATACCTTCACAGACACACCCACAAGCAATAGTTAACCAGCTATCTGAGCATCCCATGGCCCAGCCAAATTGACTCAAAATTCGCCATAACTGTAGGTTAGAGACTTGTTCTGTTAATATCTATTCCCACCTCCTTTGAGAAGTTCCTTGCCCTTGAGTTTGATGTGTTTTGCTTTGGCCAATGAGAGGTTAGAATACATTAAAGGAGGAGAGGCTTGAAATAGCAGGGCTGGGCATGGCTTTCACCGTAATTACAAGCCAATAAGATGATAGAGCTGCTTCCAAGAGTATGTGAGGAACAGGGTCTGTATAGTCCATCAATAAAAGGCACTTTAAAAAAGAATGCTTGAATAAGATTGTTAGAAAAAAAGAAAACTGTTTTTGAAAAGATTGCTAGGCCAGATGCAAAACTAGTTACTGCCCTACAGAGCAATAAAACCTCTGTCAAACAGAACTGCCAGTAAGCACAGTAATTTTACAATGTCTGGATTCCAATCAGTAGTAAATAGCAAGGTCAAACACAGGGACATTCACATAAAGGCTTAAATAATCTTTGGTTGAGCCAGTTAACCATTCAAAGGACATCTGCCTCCACGTCTGCCTTATTTCAAGATCTAAGTATATCTTCTTTACCACAACCATGGAGAACAGCCTTGCTTTGTGAGGGAAAAGCTGTGTCCTTGATCCGCATGCTCAGAACTCCTCTCTCACAGCAGACCTGGAGCCTTTCGCTGATGTGGTCACCAGTGTAGATAAACCACAAGTGTTGGACACCATGTTGGCCCAGCCATTCCCCCTGGGGCAGGGGATGAATGTGGTGGCTTATCCTCAGACTGACAGCTATGGCAGCCCTTAGCTCTGCTGTGTTCCTTGACCTTGGGGACCACCAAGGGGGTGTGGGCTCAGACAATAGATTGGGATGAGTGGCCAAAGGATTTTACTGCCTCACCATATCTAGTGGGATGTCACCAAGGCAAATATTGTAACATCCCAAACCCTTCGCCAAGATGCAAATAACCACAAATATTTATTGTTCCTAATCAGGCGTCCTCAAACTACGGCCCGTGGGCCACATGCGGGTGTTTTTGCCAGTTTTTTTTTACTTCAAAATAAGTTATGTGCAGTGTGCATAGGAATTTGTTCATAGTTTTTTTTTAAAACTATATTCCAGCCCTCCAACGGTCTGAGGGACAGTGAACTGGCCCCCTGTTTAAAAAGTTTGAGGACTCCTGTTCCTAATAGTACAATATCTTCTGTAGCTCCATCCTTTCCTATTAACATAACACCCCTTGGAAGGGATCAAAGGGGCACAGGCTGTCGGGCACAGGCAAAGTTAAATGCACGTAGATTTATCTCAGCGCGTGGTGAGCAACACTCAAACGTCAACACCCAGAACAGATATAAGGGTGCCGGACAGGCTGTAGGAAGGCTTCCTGACTCTCTTAGGGCTTTGCCAGAAGTCTCAAGTTTCTTCTCCTCTACAGACCGAAGACCAGGGGTGGCCAATTTTGGCTGCAAAGAGTGCGTTAGGAAGTACTTTGGGCCCTGCGAGCCATGTGATCTCCGCTGCCACTACCCGCCTCTGGCTTGTAAGCAGCGATACACAAAACGTGAACAACTGAGTGTGGCTGTGTCCCAGTAATTTACCGGAACAGGTGGCAAGCTAAAGTTGGCCCATGGGCCATCTTTTGCCAACCCTGATGAGGACGACAGCAGGCTCCCTAAATCAACACGACAAAGACCCCTCCCATGGTTGCATGACCCTGATGTGCTGGCTTCCTGCACTCCTGGGCCTCACCCTTACAGGGAGGTAACTGTTGGTGTGCTTTTTCCCAGCTTCTGTGAGATCGATCCTGACATGCAATTAGCTCAACCCTCCCCTCCCCTGGGCAGCAGCTGAGGGGCTGCACACAACAATAGCTCCTGAGAAGTGAGCAAGGGGAATGTGAAGGCTGGAGACCATGTGTTGTGGCAAAATGGAGCCTTAGGAACCTCGGGTTACAGCTCGACTCACCAGGAGACAGAACCGGCAGAGGCAGCTCCAAAGGCCACTGTCCCAGCGGATGGGGGTGGAGGCGGGACACCGCACTCCTGGAGGAGCTGTGGGGTTGAGGCAGTCCGTGCCCAGGCTCAGAGCAGGCCAGTGGCTGACATGCACATGGACATGAACATGAAGGCAGAAGTGGTCAGAGGCTGAGCTGGGCCTGAGCACAGCCGGAAGCGGCATTAGAAAGGGTGTGGAAAGGAGGTAAGGAGGCGGAGACGGCCGCTGCCCGCAGAAGTCACAGCCAAAGCCCCTTTCTGCCTGCACAGCCGCAGACCAGGCGCTGGGAAATGAGTGATGCAGGCTTCAGGCAGCCCTTCCAGAAGCTGTCCTCGAATAATCTTAGAAAACTTCTCTAATGAACCGTATGGAACTAACTTTTTATCTTTAAAAAAAAAATAGCGGAAAGAAAAGGATTCTGAAAACAAGGCCTTTGAAATGCTGAACTTCAATCCCCTTGGAACAGCTGCTAGTACATACACTGCACAGAAGTAACTTTCTTTTTCCTTTGAAAGAAAAAGGAAAAAATGAGTTCCCAAAACAGAGCCTTTGAAAGAAAGTCTTTGAAACAACCCCACCTCTGTTCCAAAATTGGACCAGCCAGTCTAGAAAAGACAATAAGACACAAATCAGTGCAGGCAACATGAAATGTGTTGTTCGGCTGCTGTTGTAACTCATCTATAAAATATGTGCTCCCATGGGAGAAATATAGAAAAGACCCTTCTATGCCACCCTCCAAGCCCTCCCATCCCATGCCTTGTGGAGAAGAATGCACACTGGGCAGGCAAAAAGGGTTTTGGGGTCAAGGTGTTGCTATCCTACCCCTATCATTTCCAAATGGTATATCACCTTCCAGTTAATTAATGTGAAAATTAACCAACCAAGACTAAATATTGATCCTCTCCACAACTGCCACAGTGTAGCTAATTCGAAGCTTTGGAGGTTGATTCTGGACTTCAGGTTCATATGGAAGATATATCTGGGCTAAAACTCTGCCCTCAAGTGTTAGTCAGTTGAATGTGCAGGTACATCCTTTCAAACTGTCTATGTATCACGAAGGTATTTATTTGTATCTTGTTGTTTTGAGCTTCGCCTGTGCCTCACACATCCAGGAGGGTTATGAGAGGTGGCTGGCTCCTTACCAGATCGGCCCACATCCTTCAATCCAAGTGAACTGCATCTCCACTGGTGGTGTGAGTCTGATCCCAACACATGACTCACATCCCATAATTTAAACAAAGAAAAAAGAGTAGGATTTGGATGAAGAGAGCATTGTAAATATATTATTGGAAGGATCCTTCCTTTCCTCCAATCTAAGCACATAGTAATAACACATGAAATTGCTAAATTGTCATAGTCTAGTTCAAAATCAAGATGACTGTGTCTATGCTGTGAAATGGAAGAGAAATCCAAAGTGGTTAGTAGACACTGAAGCTACTGTCTCTAAGTGCTCAGTTAGTCTGGGATGTCCGGGAGTGTTATTCCTGCAGGAACAGAAAGTATATGTGCTGAATATCCAGTGAGGGGCCCAAGTCAGGCTCACTGCTTAGGGCAGTGGTTCTCAACCTTTCTAATGCTGCGACCCTTTAATACAGTTCCTCATGTTGCGGTGACCCCCAACCATAAAATTATTTTCGTTGCTACTTCATAACTGCAAATTTGCTACTGTTATGAATCGTAATGTAAATATCTGTGTTTTCCGATGGTCTTAGGTGACCCTGCTAGCGGTTCTCAACCTGTGGGAGCCAGGCGACCCTGCTAGCGGTTCTCAACCTCGCAACCCACAGGTTGAGAACCGCTGCTGTAGAGCCTAAGACCATCAGAAAACACAGATATTTACATTACGACTCATTAACAGTAGCAAAATTACAGTTATGAAGTAGCAACGAAAATAATTTTATGGTTGGGGGTCACCACAACATGAGGAACTGTATTAAAGGGTCGCGGCATGAGAAAGGTTGAGAACCACTGGCTTAGGGCTTCCAGGAAAGATTTTCTTACAAATAAAGCAATTGTAGGGGGGGGAAAAAAGCTACTGTTTTCTGCCTACATCTTCCATCTCATCTGATATGTTACTGTGCGATGACAGGATGCCTAAAGCGGAGATATGAGACAGCCGCTTGCAACTATTAAGGAAAAGAAGGTCAACTGGCCTGGAATCCTGACGTTGTTGGACCACTCAGTGGACCCCAGACCACCAAGCCTCTGTACTTTTGAAGTAAATAATACATTTCACATAGTTTAATCCAGGGGTGGAGAACCTTTTTTCTGCCAAGGACCATTTGGATATTTATAACATCATTTGTGGGCCCTACAAAATTGTCAACTTAAAAATTAGCCTGTTATATTTGGTCAAACATCTAATTAAATCACCACTAATGCTTTGGCAGGGACAGACCAAGTGATTTCTCAGGCCTTATACGGCCCACGGGCCGGACGTTCCCCACCCCTGATTTAACTAGTGTTGGTTGGATTTCCTCTCACATGAAGTCAAATGCATCCTAATTGAAACAGCATCTGTTTGGATAGGGTGGTGGTGCAAGACCCTCCCTTTTCAGATGAGCTTGCAAACAAACATTTCAAAACACATTAGGAAATCAAATGCAACCAAAGATAGGAAACAAAATAAACTAATAAATAATCAAACATGAATTCACTCAAGATGAAAGTAAAATTATATACAGTCTGACAATGACTTTAAATAAAGGCCTAGGATCCTCAGTGAGAAGAAAAACATAATAAAAGGGACAGAAAATACAAGAAAACAATTGGGCAGAAATTAAAATAACAGTAAGCTATTAAAAACCTAGAAATTGTGAAAATTAAATATGTAGTTATTGAGATAAACTCAATAGGCAAAGTGCACACAGTGTAAGAACTGGACACAGTATAAGAAATGACTCAGAGGAAATGACCTAGAGGGTAGCCGTAATGGAGAGAATTATCAGAAAGAGCAGATAAGAGATACATAGGAGGGTGAACAAGCAATATTTCAGAGATAAAAGTAGAACATTTCCAAGATTGAAAAGAAACATAAGTTCTCAAATTGAAAATTTGCTCTGAGTAGAAAGCAAGATTAACACAAATTAATCCAAAAGTAGATGTGTCATAGTGAAAAGATAAAGAGAAAACTCTAAAATACTCAGACAAAAAAAAAAAACATGGCCAACTAAATAACAAGAGGCAATGAGATTGCCGTGGGACGTGGCTGGGAGCTCCCCACTCCCCCCACCCCCACTTTCCTGAACTGGCCTCATGCTCTGATTTCAGCTAATACTCTCTCAAATCTTGATCTTAAATCTTGATCCCATCTATAATTTCCTATTCCTGCCCCCTTACCATTTCCCTCCCTATCTCAGTTTTTTTAAAATATTTGTATTGATTTTTAGAGAGAGAGGAAAGGAGAGGGAAAGAGAGAAACATGGATATGAGAGGGAAACATTGATTGGCTGCCTCCTGCAGAACCCCTACCAGGGATTGAGCCCACAACCCAGACATGTGTCCTGACTGGGAACCTTCCTCTGCATAGGACGATGCCCAACCCACTGAGCCACACCGGCCAGGGCCCCATCTCAGCTTTGTAAATTTATAACTACTCTTGCTCAACTCCATCTCAGCCATTCTCCCTCCAAAACATTATATTTCTTTTACTTATACCTCTATTATTTTTCCAAATAAGCTTTATGGTGCCTTTCAAATCTGTATACAACAGACAAAAAAGAAAAATTGATAAGCAACTATTAGAATCAGACACAGAAACCAGAATTCCTAAACATCGATGTCACGCAGTCCTTCACAATTTCTAAGGTCACGTGGTTTCTTAGGAGCTTCCAAGTGTCCAAAGCAAAAAAAGAATACATTCAGTGCAATATGTACAGTTTCTATAACACAGAAGTGTACCAGTTTGTAAGGAGAAGCATTTCCATACAGAAGTCAGGGACCCAGGACCCTGTCGTAAAGTCCTTTTTGCTCCCACCTTCAGTACTATCTATCTATTGATCTATCTATCTATCTATCTATCTATCTATCTACTAGGGACCCAGTGCACGAATTCATGCACCTTGAAAGGAACTGTGAGCTGCGAGGCTGTGGTGGGCACAGGGGTGGGTCTCGGCCCATCCTCTGTGCCCCCGCCCCAGCCCTCCTGCCATGACCCCCAGTCTCCTGTCTGCCGGCAGCCCTGCTCCCACCACTGCTGCTCCCATGTGCTGATGGCACTGGCCCCGCTCATACCTGCTAGTGGCACAGAACGATTGGGGCCAGCGCCAGCAGCAGGTGTGAGCGGGGCTGATGCCATTAGGGGGTGTAAGTGGCAGCTACTGCCCCAATTGCCCCTCAGGAGCAGGGGGAGGTAGAGAAGCCCTCAGGGGCAATCAGGGCCAGCAGCCGCCACTCGCACCCACTGACAGTGCCAAGTGATTGGGGCCGGTGCCAGGCACCAGCAGCGGGTGCGAGTGGCAGCTCTTGTGGTGGCAGTGGGTGCGAGCAGGGCCAGCACTGGCAGCAGTGTGAGCGCCTGGCAGGACCACGGCACGCAGGAGCAAAGAATTTTCAGTAACTACCAGAGGCCCACCTTGGTCTGGCGCCCCCGCTCACCTGCTCCACCATCTTGCTGCGGCCTATGCCCGCCATGTTCCACACTCTGTTGCCTGCTGCTGATGCCTGCCATGTTCCGCGCATTTCCCCTGGTGGTCAGCACAAATCATAGCGACCGGTTGTTCAGTTGTTCTGTTGTTTGGTTGTTCTGCCATTTGGTCTATTTGCATATCAGGGTTTTATACATATAGGTTTTAAGTATAGTTGGTATACAATCTTATACTGGTTCTATTAGTTTCAGGTGTACAATATAGTGATTCTACACTTGTATACTGTAGGGACCCTGATCAGACTACGCCGGATGTTCAAGGCCCATGTACCATACACAAGTGCAAAGGCAATGACACAGCAGTTTTACTGTACGCACTGCGCAGGCATATCTTTCTATAACCCAAATACTGATGTCACTATTTGACAAGAAACCTCTCTTGTCTAAGTTGGTATAAAAATGTGTTGCTGGCCCGCCAGTGTGCGGCTGCTCTGTGGGGGCACTTTGAAGAACTGCTTTGTCTGGTGGCTCCTGTGTGTGCTTCTGTGTTAGCAAGGACTACTGTATGTACAATGACTGCTTGGACTGGAATGAAGTCTCTCCTATATGCCTGTGGCTACTCATGTCTTCTTCCAATGCCTGGCGTCCAATAGGTCAAGCCTCTAGCAGAGGAGCTGTGACCCAATATATACTTTACAATGTGATCATCCCATTAACTGTAGTAATCATCTGTCACCATGTCAACTTATTACACTAGTGGCCCGGTGCATGAAATTTGTGCACATTAAAAGGGGATTAATTAGAGGAAATATTTTAATTTTGCTATTTGCCCTTTCTCTTTAATAGAAGTGTCAGAGATGAAAGAAAATTAGTAAAATGTATATGAAAATCTTCATCCTATCACAGTCTGGGAGATACTGCAGGACCCAGAATCAAGTCCCCGCCCATCCATGGTGCCTCAAAATCACGCGAGACCCAGACCCAGCAGCCCCACCCCCATTGGGTGAGATCCAGACCCGGCCAGCCCCACCCCCATCAAGCCCTGCCAGGCGGAGGGCACAGCCTCAGGGCCCCTATCAAGCCCCACAGGGTGGGGGGCGCAGCCTCAGGTCCCTTGGCCCAGCACAGGGGCAGGGGATGCGCCTTGAGGTCCCCTGTCAATCCCCGCTGGGCCAGGGTCATGGCCTGAGGTCACCTGTCAAGCCCCACCGGGCGGGAGATGCAGGGTCAGGTCCCCTGCCCCGGCCCAGTGCCATGCAGCCTCAGGTCCCTGCTGATTGCTCCTTACAGCTCGTTATGGGAACTCAGCCTCTGCTGTGGGTACAGCCATCTTTGTGATGGTGTGATGGTCAATTTGCATATTCCCTCTTTATTAGATAGGAGGATTATTGACTATCTTCCCCTTCCATTTTTTAGCCACCCCCCCCCCTTCCCCTCTGGTAACCATCCCTTTGGTCTCCATTTCTATGAATCTGTTTTGGTTTTGGTTTGTTTGTTTGTTTTAGCTTCCACATATAAGTGAACCCACATGGTATTTGTCTTTCTCTGCCAAAGCAGGGTGGGCAGGCATTAAGTCACAGAAACCCAATTCCCTAGTGGCCTGTTGTAGCCTCTGAAGGACGCAGGCTAGAACTCAGAGCTCAATTCGACTAAGTGGCTTCTCCCATCAAACAAGAAGCAGCTGACCAAGGTATGCCATCCCCTGAACCAGCCTGTCTGGTAAATAGGTACATAGCACATGTCCACTCCTTCTTAGTCAATGCAGTCTGTCTAGCTCCTTTAAGGCATTGTTTTCATCTTCATTAACTTTTCTCTCTTGCCTATTTTTAAACATTTTAAGGATCGTTTACCCAATTCCTCTAACAGCATATCAATGTGATTTGGTAAAGACCTTTGAAATATTCAAGAAGACAAAGATGCCTCTAAGAATGTAGAAATTACATAAAGAACCAAACTGTCCAATTTCATGGTTATGCACAAATATTTAAGCACATATGTCAATAGATGAGACATATAAGAAAAATATGTATTTGAGCATTTCCCAAATATGACAACTAACCTAAAAATTTACATGACATTTCCAAGAATAAATTGTTAAACTGAAAGAAATATTTCTAAAACTATCAGTAATAAAAAGCAAATTTGGATCAACCATGCTAGAGGAAAGACTCAATTCCCAGTTAGTTCTCTCTGTAAACAATGATATTACAGAATCATTGACATATGAAAAGGCAATCTAAGAGAATGCAGCCAAAAACGTAGGGAGACAAGCTCATCTAGGAAACTCTCCTGTTTGTGAGATGAGGATGCTGAGGGCAGGAGTGGTTGCTCTGTGTCCCCAACACCTTGGAAACTGCCCAGAGTTAGAAGCTGAATCTCCAGCCCCTCTACACAAGGCCCCCTGCCCCTGACCTTGCAGAGCATGTGGGACACAGCTCAGGCTCTGAGTATTGGTGGTTGAACCCAAACTTGGCCCTGTGATTTGCTCTCCCACACCTCTGTGCCTCTCCACACAGCTGCTTTTTTTCCATTTGAAGCCTGAATTAATAAATAAGAGGTTGGGGGGGGGGGAAGGTGGGGGGAGCGGCTTAGGTATAATATGCATGCAAATCCAGGCATTCTGTTCATTTCCAAGCATTACCCAGAGCCAGGTCAAATCTTCATGCACTGACTCAGAAGTGGTAGCCTTCAATTCCTCGGCTTCCTGGCTTTGAACCCTGAGGCCAGTACGGATTAATGGAGTTGTCCCAGGCAGCAGCAAAAGCCTGACTTCAGCCTTTCCCTTGAAGTTTGCTGTATTAGGGCTGTGGATTCTGGAAGACAGCTGCTGCCCCATTTCCCAGGTCCCTGGGTGTTCTGCCGAGTTGTGGTCTAGTGACAATTCCAATGGAACATAGTCTCCAAATCTAAGACAGCTGATTACAGCCCCGATAATCACTGCTCCTGCCCCAAACAAAGCCCAGCGCTCTGTCTAAATTGCCTTGCCTTTATCCAAATTACCAACTGTGGTAGTTAATCTTATGTGTTGACTTGTCTGGGCCATGGTACCCAGATATTTGTTCAAACATTCTGAATGTTTCTGTGAGAGTGATTTTGGGTGATATTAACATTCTAATCAGTAGACTTTAAGTAAAACATAATGTCCTTCATAATGTGGGCGTGCCTCATCCAATCAGTTGAAGGCCTGAATAGAACAAAAGACTGACCTCCCTGGACCAAGACTTTGTCCTTGAACTGAAACAATGGCTTTTTCCTGGGTCTCCATAATCGCATGAGCCAATTCTTTAAAATAAATCTCTCCATAGATAGATACATCTATATATCTAGTCTATATCAATCTATATGTGTGTGTATGCAAATATCTATGTATAAAAGCCTAAGCGACCATTACAAACGGTTAACCGAACAACCAGTTGCTATGACGATGCACTGACCACCAGCTCAATGCAGGAGATGCCCCCTGGTGATAAGTGTGCTCCCACAGCCAACCTCCTGTGGCCAGCCCTGATTGGCCCCGATCGCTGGCCAGGCCGAGGAACCCCACCTGTGCACAAATTCGTGCACTGGGCCTCTAGTACTATATAAATACACATGCAATTGGTTCTTTTTTTTTTTTTTTTTTGCTATTGGTTCTATTTCTCTAGAAAACCCTAATATACCAGCCAAGATGATTTAAAGTAGTATGTCATCTAAAAATCCAATATAATATGCCAGATCTTTGAACACTGCCTATGACAAAATTCCTCTTTTGGTTTTTAATCTTACATTAAAAGAAAATTATACAGACTAGATGTTTCAAACTTTTTGGGTCAAATCTAATAGACAACATTAGGCCTGCACAATTTTTTTTCATTTTAAACTATTTAGCAATTTAAAATCAGAATATTTCACTTTTCTTTTTCTTTATATATAATTTATTGGGGTGACATTGGCTTACAAAACTATTCAGGTTTCAAGTGCATAGCTCAATAAAACATCATCTGCACACTGCATCATGTGCCCATCGCCCCAAGCAGTCTCTTTCTGTCCCCATTTTCTCCCCCTTTGCCTGCTCCCACTTACCCCTCCAAGCCCCTTTCCCTCTGACTATCACCACACTGTTGTCTGTGTCTATGTGTTATGTGTATACGTTTTTTGGTTGATCCCTTCACCTTCTTTCATCCAGTCCCCTAACCCTGCTCCCCTCAGACAGCTGTCTGTCTGTTCCATGTATCCATGCCTCTGTTTCTGTTTAGTTCGTCAGTTTATTTTGTTCATTAGGTTCCACTTGTCTTCTCTGACTGGCTTACTTCACTTAGCATAATAATCTCCAGGCCCATCCATGTTGTTGCAAAAGGCAAGATTTTCTCTTCTTTTTTTTTTTTTTTACAGCCTAGTAGTATTCCATTGTGTAAATGTAGCACAGCTTTTCTATGCACTCATCTACTAATGAAAGAATATTTCACTTTTAAATTAAGATTTCTGCTTCTCTGGGAAAATCAGAGGAGTTGCCACATGGAGCTGGCACCCATGCTTGACAAAACTTGGCTGGAGCTGAGGAGCTGCTGGATCTTTAGACAGGGTGAGTTCCTGCCACTCAGTTCCCCCAGCCCACCCTTTTCACGGGCTGACACCCACCCCCTCCCCCTTTCACATGACCAGCCTACCTGGCTCTTATAGGCAATTCGGTTTGTGATCCTTGATAGCACCATGAGGATAACAAAGTTAGGGGTAGACTAACTAACAGAAAAGTGCTCACTGGCTGCATGACTTCTGACACGTCTCTAACTTTTAGGAGCCTGGCTTTTCCCCTAGGTCAACTGGGGCCACTGGTACCGATCCGCATGAGGTTTAGGAATATTGAATTGCATAGTGTTTGTACAGAACCTGGTAGCTGCTATTATGATTAGTTTATCCAGACGCAAGCCATTACTCCATTTGGGAAAGTTGGTTTTAAAGCCAGCCAGGGCCTCGCAGAGCTCAGAAACGTGCTGGGAATGCTGCTTCACTCTGCAACTCAGGCAATGTATCTCTTGAAATGTATCGTTTGAAAATGCAGTTTTAGAGACTATGTTAATTCCTCAAGGTGATCCTGGGAGGGGGCTATTGCTATTACCCACATTTAATAGGTGAGGGTGTGGAGGTTTGAAAGTCCCAGCCTCTATACTTTCCTGAGCACATCTTTATATCACAGCACTTGCCAGATGCATAATGATACTTATCAAGACCTATGGTCCACTTTTCCTCCTATGCCGTGAGAACCTTGAAGTTAGGGACAAATGGGAGTCCCCACAGTAGGCTGGTGAATGCCAAAGGCCAGGCCCAAGCAAATGCTGGACCAGCCCCGGCTGAATCAGTCAGTCCATCAACAGAGGAAAAGCCTCCCGTCAAAAAATCAGCGAGAGGCCCCGAGTCAGATGCTGCCCTTGCCTGACTCCCAGACCACTATTCTGTCCCCTCCACAGTAGGGGTGATATTTTTCCTTTAACTTCCTTCAACTTCTCTTGTCACTACTCCTTTGCTGGATGGACATTGGGGAAGAAATGTGACATCTTCCCGCAGGTGCGAGAGGAGACAGGTGCCTTCCATGAAGCTGCAGACACCCTTGCAGCCCAGGCTGCTCCCCCTTTTTCACAGTACTGGCCCCACAGCCAACCCAGGCCATGCAGCCCTCTGATACCCAATCCACGGAGCAACAAGGATACATTGCAACAAATACAACAATGATTAAAATCAGATTTACTGGAGTCTAACATACAAAGGAATCACCCACTTTAAGTGTACACTATGATGAGCTTTGACAAAAGTATAAAATCTTGTAACTACCACTATGGTCAAGATATAGAATATTTTCATCATTCCAATAAGTACCCTTTACTCCACCACTGATACGCATCCTATCGCTATGGTTTGGCTCTTTCTAGAATGCCATAAAATGAAAGCATAGGATATATAGTCCTTTTGGTCTGCCTTCTTTCAATTAAAATATCACTTTTTTTCTTTATTTGTGGGGTGTACCTATTATTACCTTGTTCCTTTTTATTGCTGAGTAGTATTCCATTGTGTAAATACTGTATACCACAATTCTCCTGTTAATCGACATTGCATTGTTTCCACTATTTGTCTATTTTGAATAAAGCTATAAACTGTCACATACAATTTTTTATCTGGAATATGCTTCATTTCTCTAGGATAAATATCTAGAATTGAAATGATTGAGTCATGTGGTATGTGTTTAACTTTATAAGAAACCACCAAACTATTTTCCCAAGTGGCTATATCATTGTGGTCTCCCTCCAGCAATTTACAAGAGTCCCGGTTGGTCCACATCCTCTCTGACACTCAGTATTGTTTAATCTAGCCATGCGAATGTGTTTGTACTAGTATCTCATTGAGGTTTTAATTGGAATTTCCTTTATAACAAATGATGTTAAGCATCTTTTTATATGCTTATTTGCCACTCCTATGTTTTCTTTGATAAAGAATCTTATCAAATCTTTGCCCAATTTTTAAAAATGGGTTTAATTCTCAATACTGAGTTTTAAGAGATCTCTGTATATATATATGCTGAATACAAGTCCTTTATCCAATAGATGGTTCACATTTTACTTGTTGTTAGGTTGGAACGGTGATTTCTAAATTCCTTATATGCAGAATCAGAAACTGGAAGTCTCTTCCACCCCGCCCCCCCACCAGGAATGATTTTTCAGGATACTGAAAATATATTCAGTATATACAGATTTTGTGTATATTTAAAAAATCTTACCCTGAATATTTATATTTTCCCTAAATAATTTTATAGTTTGATGCTATTTTAAATGGCTTTTTAAATTTTCAATTCTGTTGATTTCATGGCTAGTATATATAGAAATATAATTTATTTTTGTACATTTGACCTTGTGTCCTATGAGCCTATAAAATCACTTAAGTAGTCTAATAGCTTTTTTATGGGTTAATTAAGATTTTCTAAGGAGATAATGATGTCATCTGTGAATAAAGACAGTTTTACTTCTTCTTTCCCAATATTTTTCCTGCTCTATTGCACTGGCTATGATTTCCAGTACAATGCTAAATAAATGCCTTGAGAACTGTCATGCCTCCCTTGTTCCCCAAACTTGGGTGGAAATCATTCAATCTTTTACCATAGAGTATGATGTTATCTCTAAGTTTTTCATAAATACTCTTTCATAAATACTCTTTCAGGCTTATTCCTAGTTTTTCTGAGAGTTTTCATCATGTGTTGTATGTTGTCAAATGTTTTTTCTTATCTATTGAGATGAATATATTTTTTTGTGTTAGTCTGTTATTATAGTAAATTACACTGAGAGATTTTCACATAATAAACTAACCTGTTGCTTTATCCCAAACTGGAAATGACCCATATGTCAATAGGACAATGTTTAAAGAAATGGTGGTTTACATACACCCTTCTTGACTTTCTCTATCCTATCAGCAATTTTAAAAAGGCAATAAGCCTAAAAATACATAGACAAATGATATAGCAATTCACAGACAGGGAACCCCCAATTGCTGACAAGTATATGAAGAAATTCTCAACCTCGGGGGTAACAGAGAATTGCACATTAAATTAAGTAAACACCATTTTATCCAGTGATCTCATCAGCCACAGACTTCTGGTTGCTTCCCTCTCGGTGGGACACAAGAACTGATGCCATGATGCAACACCCAATTACTGACAAAAATGGAAGAATTACTAGCGAGTGTCTGGCTGGGAGGAGTCACGGGTGTTTCTGTGGCAAAGGTTAAAGACAAAGAGAGAATCTTAAAGGCAGCAAGAGAGAGGTTGGTTTACTACAAAGGAGTTCCCTTGAGGCTGCCAGCTGATTTCCCAACAGAATCACTTCGGACCCAGCAGGTATATGAGTGACAGGAAGCAGCTCTCACACCTTCTAACTTATCTGGAAGAAACTCTTACCCACGTCCAAGACAAGGATAAACATGCAAGTATGCCTGTCACCGTGCTGTGTGCGATAGCAAAGAAAAGAGAACCACCGAGTTGTCCCTCTGGATGAATAATTGTGGAATTTGTCCATGATAGAATGCCTTGCAGGAGAAGAAAGTAATGGATTTGGTTTTAATACAGCAACACAGATAAATCTAAAAAACATATTGAGTAGAAAAAAAGTAACAAAATGAGGTCCTTCGCACAGAGTCATTTTCATAAATTAAAACACACACTGAATTTATGTTTTTAAGACTAGACTTATCTAAATAAACACATGGAAAGTGGATTGGAGGGATGCACATAAAATATTCTCGAATGGGCTTCTATGGAATAAAAGAACTGGAGTGGGCTTGTGGGATAAAGTGAAAAAAATGGAAATAAAATAAATGAAAGAGGGTCCTTGCACGAAACAGGGAATAAAACTGTGCCTGAGCTGAGACATACTATCAGCTAAGTCCAGGTACATGGGTCTTACACACACCAAAAAAATTCAATTTTAAATGAAATGTTAGCCCCTGGACAGACCCATGGGGGACAGATTTGGGATCTGTGCCTCCTTGGAGCCCTTCCACAGACCAAAAAGAAAAGCAGCCGTGTCCTTGCTTAGACCCAAAGCTACAAACTGTCACACTGTAGAGTCCCAGTGATAAGGTGCACTGTTCCGGCGCCATCACGTTACTCAGTCCTGTCTCCTCAGATGTGTTATTTTGCTGATACTGGTGATTGATTATCTCCCAATACTGTGAACAATGAACCATTTGCACATTCCCAAGAGGCTCAAAAATCCAACATCATCTCAGACTTCTCTTGCATTGATGACCCGGGACACTTAAAGGAAGCCCCTCTGCGCATCTACAAGAGGAAAGGCCGGTTCTGAGGTTTCCATGCCCTGAAAGAGAGAGGGGGTGTGCCCTCTGTTGCTTCTGCTGGAGCTGGTGCAGTGAGTTACCCTACCTGCGTCAGATCGCCATAAAGATAGAGAGCGAGGAAAACATGCTGATTTTCAAATTAATTTTACACAAGGAGATGCAGATGCTGTGCTCGCGTTTGGGTGGGTGAATAGCTGGCATCAACTTATTTGTGTCCCACCGAAAGGGAAGCAACCAGAAGCCTGTGTCTACCAAGATCTTCGTGGAAAACATGGTAAAGGCAGAGGATTCACCTTATCCACCTGTCATCTGTCTATTGATCACCTATCTACCTAACATCCACCTATCTATCTCTGTGACAAGTCTATGATTCTGTAATCATTGCCTTTGCTGCAGATGGCATAGTTGTATGAGGGAGGGGAGTAGAAAGAAAATGTTATTTATTTAAATACTTCATTTTCATAGTAGTAAATTTTTGTTATTCACTTTAAGTGTTCAATTACTTGGAAAACACTATTACATACTCCAGTAATAGTTTGCCTGGAGCAAGCAGCACCCTTATAAATGCTACGTTTGGACCAACTATTTAATATCAATTTCTAGTACTATGTTTATAAGGCAATTCATTAATTTCGAAAAAGAACAATGGGTTGTGCATTGCGGTACTGCACCCATTCCAGCTGTGGCCCTGCCTCTGTACTGTTGGTGTAAACATGATTATTTTTCTCTTCCACACACTTACTAGTAGCACAGCCTGGATGCACCTGTCCTTTTCATTGGTGAGAAAGTGACCAGCCCTGGAGAGGACATGGGTGGCTGCACACGCCCCTGCTTCCCACCAACATCTATCCCTCTCCTCTCCCATGAGTAGAAGGCACAAGGTCTGAGTGAAACTGACCTCCCATTCCCATTCCTGACATTGGCTTCAAAAGTCCTAAGTCAATCAGCATAAGCCTCTCCCCTTCACCAGAGTAACTGGTCCAATTAGAATAAAACTCAGGGCTTTTGATGATTTGGGAAAGAGAAGCTCTCTTGTTCTGGATGGAGTGGTGTGTGGATGTGAAGCCTAAACCTGCTGCAGCCACTTGAACTCCAAGGCAAGCCAGTCTGGGGCTGCAGCTGAACCACAAGGTTGCAAAGCCAAATAAAAGCCAGAAAAAATGGAGCCAGAGCCCTGGTCAGACTATGCAGAAGGTCAGACTATGCCCGAAGGTCAGGCTATGCAGAAGGTCAGACTATGCAGAAGGTCAGACTATGCCCGAAGGTCAGGCTATGCCTGAAGGCTGCACGCTCTGTCTCCGACAGTTTAGTCATGCAAGTCTCTATTTGGTTTAGCCGGGTTTGCCCCCTATTATTTGGAAAGCTAATGCATGCTTGCCATATGGTCCCAAGGTGCTAACAGTAAGTAGGGATTGGTGGAGGCAATTCATTTCTTGAAAATCCAATTCCTCATTTGTTTATCCAGCCAGGAGCTTTCTTTGCTCATTTGTGACACTGACCAGCTCATAAGGAACCACTTTTTCTTTCAAAGCCCACCTTTCTCTACTTCCAGTGTCTCTTCCACACCAGTGTTCAAACTAGATCTTTAGATTTAGCCATAACTTGGTTGTGGGGACCCTGAGACATCCGCCAGGAACCCTTTCACTCTCAACTTTCCCCAACTGACAGTGCAGAGGCCACAAGCCCCCAAGAGAGCAGGGAGTCGACACCCCAGCCTTCCGTGTGGCAGTAATGGGAACGGAGCCTGGTGGGTTGCCCTGTCTGTGAAGGAGTCCAGATACATCAGTCACAGTGACCACAGTGGCCACCAGGTTCTTGTCCCTGACACTGTGTCCTGTGTCTGCTCAGCTCCCCAGACCACTCCATCTGCTTCCCTAAGACAGAGCCCCTTGGGTTGCCAATTCTCCACCATGACTTTCTCATCACCACTCTCCAGGAGCCTGAGTCCCAGCACGGAGGTCCCTAACTGCCCTCCCTCCTTCCATCCCTAGTGCACCCAGTGCCTTCTCAGCCTTAGGCCTTTCCTTGTTCTTCCACCCCCTCCAGAAGCCTCTTTCCCCATCCCTCTGCCTTTCCAACGTCTTCCTATATTTCATGGCCCTGCTCCTAAGAAGCAACAGTTTAGAGAAATGGCATAAACTGTGACATCAGATTGACCTGGGCTTAAATTCCACCTCAGGCAGTTATGAGTGATGCAAAGCGGCTGAATTTTTCTACAACAGGACCAGCAAAACTTCCTGATCCACTTCTGCATGGCCACCTGTGCCAGCTTCCCCTTCTTCCTGCATGGAAGTCAGATATCCCAGGAACAACGTCCTACAGAGACACCTTATGTGCTACCAGGAGCCCCCTGTAACCTGAGCCACATGGAGGCCTTCCTTTACCTGAGAGGCAGCCAATGCCATCCCGGTTGCTTCCTTTCTGGATCTCACCTCTCCAAAGGTGAGGAAAGGTATTCCCAAGGAAAGGCCCCCAAAAGTAGGAAAGAAAAAAAAAATGTTAACACCAAAAGTAGAGCTGTCCTTCTCAGGCCACCACCCAAGCCTTTTCTGGGTGAGGCCATTTCCAAGAAGACGGCTCCCTGACCTTTACATGGGACATGGGAGAAGGGGAAAGAGGGATGAAATTTAACTCAGACATCGGGCCTCATAGCTCTGGATCAGATAAAGCCACTAGCCCCTTCTGCTTCTAATTTCCTCTTGGCCGTCTAAGTCCCTAAGCTTGTCCCTTTGAAGACCTCAAAACCCTAGGAATGACCATTGGCCTTTGGCACAAAATTCTTCTAAAAATTAATACATCCTGCTAATTTTATTTACAAAAATAAAATTAAAAACAAAAACCTTCCAGCCTAGTGATTTTACCACCCAAGACCCGCCAGAGACAAGCTTTACAGGTCTCTGATGCTCCAGAAGCTTACCATGATTTGTCTTTAATGAAGTTGCCCCGACACTTCTCAAGCTGGCATGAGACCCTGCATCTGCTGGAACAGAACTTTTCCATGGAAGCTCTTGGATGGAATGACTTCTACTCACCAGTATTCATTCCTCTGTTGCCCTGCCTTCTGGACTATGCGGCATGGTTCTCTCTCCCCAACACTCTTAGACCACTGTCCTGACATAATCTCCCTGTTCTGTGTCCACTCTAAAATATGTGCAATAATAACAATGAATATTTCATGATTAATAATTTTACTTGCCTTCTTGGAAATTTGATGAGCTTTGGGGGAATCATTTGGTTAGCCTAAGTCTGTTCATAAAAGATGCCCACATAAATATGTGCTCAGGGCTCTTTACCATAGTACGTTTTGCTATGCAAGCAGAGGCATTTTCATGTCTTCAAAGCTGTGGGTATTTCCCTTAGAATTACAGTCATGAAGGTGGCACCTCTCCCACTGAAACCATTAGTAAAGCACTTACTCAGCATTTTATTCCTTGAGCCTCTTCCACCTCCTTCCTCAGGTCAGCTGCTCAGATCCAGCTGGACTGTAAGCTCATGGGAAACAACATCTTCTCCAAAGGTCTCTCTTCCTTTGTCTGCCAATGCACGGACCTGACATTCTGTTGGCAGCCTTCACAACCCTTCACATTTCCCTGGAAAATGGTGAAAGCAATTTGTAGGTTCTCAGCACATATAATACATAGGTTTTCAAACAAGCTTTCTTAAACTTGCCAACAATATCTAGACTGGGTAAGACACTGTTTGTTTTTCAGTTGGTTTCCTTCAGAAGATATTACCAAATAATTATAAAAACCATAGGGATTTAGGTAGCAGTTCAGTGACCATACATCACAAATATTCTGACAGGCTTGTCATTGCACAAAACATATATCCCAGATACGGCAATACACTGGAGTCATATTACTTCTCTCAATCTGGTTTTTATATATACAAGTTGAAAAATTCTTTCTGAATAGCTAGAGTTTTTGCCTCCCACCATCCATTTGCTATTGTGCTGGTAACTTATTCCTGTCTCCCTCTGGGGCACCATCCTCCTACATTCAGTCCATGTGCTCTGGTTGGAGTAAACCTATAATTTGAGACTAAGCCAATCAGAACACTGCATTTCTCTGGTGTCTGTGATTGGCTTAAGAATGATCACATGACTCAACCAGAGCCAATAAGAGGCAATAAGACACCAAATGGGGCTTCTGTGAGGGAGGGAGGGAAAGAGATATCCATGTGAGAGGGAAACATCAATCAGTTGCTTCCTGAATACACCCCAACCAGGGATGGAACCAAAAACCTGGGCATGTGCCCTGACTGGAGTAACATTTGAGACCCTTTGGTGCGCAGGATGATGCTCCAACCAACTGAGCCAGGGCTTAAGCGGGTTTTCATTGGGATTCTTCTACTTCAAAACTAAACAAAACAGAAAACTCTGAAGGCCCCACCATGTACCCTGATTTTAGGTTTAAAAATACATTCAGTGAGGGTAAAAGTGTAAACTGGATGATGCGACAAAGACTCTGCATTTCTACATTTGCTAAAGTAGCCAGCATATCCTGGCTATACTCAGGCTTCCCAAACTGTGTGTGTGTGTTTGTGTGTGTGAGAGAGAGAGGCGGGGGGGGGGGGGGGGTGAGGGGGTGGGGAGAAAGTTGGACTGACTGAATGAATGAATACACAAGAAAAGTCAAGAATAATTTATATCAAGTGTTAGACAATCCCTGGGTTTCAAAGCATCAGTGGAATTCGGAATCTGGAATCTTTAGGGTAAATATGCAACTCCCTGTGAATGTTGAATGAGCTGAACCACAGAATAAAATGCCTGTGAGCAAGAAGGCTCTCAATGATCAGACTCTTGGCAGAGCCCCCTGTCTCCCCGAAAGGGAAGAGACAAAACCTAAGGGAAGCCCCCCATATTGCAGATGCACTCCTGAAGCAGTGACCAATCAGATCCGGGCCTTCAGAATGACTCTCACCTCAAAGGGGTGTGAGGGTGTGGACCGAAAGGGACCGCGTGAACTTCTGGAATAAACTCCTGCGCAGCCTGAGGTCCATGGCAGGGAGAAGCCGGCTTCCTCTTGACGCTGGCCACGTCAGCACCCTTGGCAACTCAAAACTCTTTCATATAAGGAAGACCCAGGACTCCAAGGAAGAGGCGTCCTCACAAAACCTGGAAGTGCAGGAAGAATCAACAGGAGCAGGAGTGGCTTTAGAAATGGAAATTTGTAAACTGAGCAAAGTTTTGTTCGCAGCCTGTGTACCCTATCAACACCTTCCTCCCAGCGGTGCAGGGATCTTCTGGGGCTTCGGCCACAGAAGAGATGGGTCAGAGATTTCTCTGTACAAAGGAGTTGGGAATAAGCATGAGCAACTAGACACAAAGAATAGAAAACCAAAGGAAAAGAGGGAGGCCAACCTTCAATTCAGCTCAAATACTAAAACTCCTCAGGCTCCTACATATCCCAAAACTTCCTTCGCTGAACAAAAAATGGAATTCCACTGCGAGGGTTATATTCTTTTACCTCATGACTTTCATCTTATTCAAATACAGCTTTCCTTAAAAAGAAAACAGCTCAGACATTAAACTGTTGTCAGTCATCTGCTCCTCTGTGTGAACGCTTTGTCACTATAGGAAAAGAAGTGTGTTGCCGAAACCGGTTTGGCTCAGTGGATAGAGCGTCGGCCAGCGGACTGAAAGGTCCCAGGTTCGATTCCGGTCAAGGGCATGTACCTTGGTTACGGGCACATCCCCAGTAGGGGGTGTGCAAGAGGCAGCTGATCGATGTTTCTCTCTCATCGATGTTTCTCACTCTCTATCCCTCTCTCTTCCTCTCTGTAAAAAAATCAATAAAATATATTTTAAAAAAAAGAAGAAGAAGAAAAGAAGTGTGGTAACTAGAAACATAAATACCTGAAGAGAATGAGGAAAAGGGACACATTGAGGGGGGATGGTATCTGGGCAAGTGGCACGCTGGACTGGGCAGAGCATAGACTTTGGAGTCAGAAAGACCTGGACTCAAGTCTTGGTTCTATTAACCTACTAACTGTTACCTTGGGCTAATTACCTTTGAAACTTAACTACCTTCTTTTTGAAGTAAGTACGGTGTATAAATACCTATCTCCAAGCCTTTGATCATTGCATCCTCTCTGTCTTGAAGGTCCACATATCCCTTGCCATTTGCTTGGCTAACTCCTGTCCAGGCTGTATGTCACCTGTGTCACCTCCTGAGGAAGACTGGATGGGGAGGTGCCCCTTGTCAGGGTCCTGCAGCATCCAACTGCATAGAGCAGAGGCTGCATCGTTGTAGCTCTTGCTCCTCTGTCCTGTGACCTTTCCCTCAGACTGGTTCCCTAAAATGAAAGGGTCTTAAGATCCAGGGTCTGTGTCTTATTCACCGGTGCACCCCCCATGCTCAGGAAACTTGAAGACATGAGGTTGGTGTCTGCAGGGCTCGCACCCAGGAGAGTTGGAAGCATTGCACTTGGGAGGGCTTGGGGAGAAGCGGGACCCCTGCGGGAGGCTGTTCCTCCACCACGTGAGGAAACGACGCAGGAAGAGCTGAGAGAGAGATGGGCAGCAACCCTTCTCTCCTCAAACCAACTTCCTAGCCTGGTGCAGAAGCCTAAATGCAGACAAGGCAGGAATTATGACACTGTTATTAGACAAGGGCGAGGTAAAAAATACTGCGTGGGGGCACTTGAGGTCACTTCATAATGATGAAGGTTGCCATCCACAGTGGAGATAATACTGTCACGAACCATTAGAAATCAAATAACAAAGCACCGACATTTGTAAAGTAAAGCCAGAGGAAATACAAAGAAAAACTGACAAAAATATAAAAGTAATAAGGTTTTAATACACCTCTTTAGATCCCTCTCACATCAACTATATGAAAATAGGTAAGGATACAAAATATGTGAACAATATAATTAAAATTATGTCTTTCTAGGTTGTTAGGGTGCATTTATAAAAAAAATACCATCTTTTTTAACAAGAATAGACCCAGAGACAAATGACAGGCGGGGGGGGGGGGGGGGGCGCGGTTAGAGAGCAACCAAAGGACTTGTATGCATGCATATTAGCATAACCAATGGACACAGACACTGGGGCGGTGGGGGCTTGCCCCGGGTGGGAATGGCTGGGGCACATAGGGGGGTGTCAAGCAGGGGAAAAGGAGACACACGTAAAACTTTAAGCAATAAGTAAATTTTTAAAAAATATCATCTTTTAGGCATAAATTCCAAGATGCTCTTATAATGCAAACTACATTCTAAGATTGCAATACAATAGAACAATAAATAAGCATAGAAAAGTCGAACAGTTGGAAATTAGGGGCGGGGGGACATCTCTCTTAATTAACTATTCAGTCAAAGATAATAGATAAATTACAATTGTCAAATATATAAAATAATAACATTAAAAATTAGAACTACAATATATTCAAAATTGTACCCACAGGAAAAGCCATAACCTCAAACATATTACTAAACAAATAGGAATAAAAATAAATAAGCATTCAACATAGAAAATTAGAAAGAGAAAGAATAAAAGAAGTTTAAGGAAAACAAACTCAAAAGACAGTAAGCTTGTAATCAACAAATAGTAGAATTAAATATTTTAAGAGTGGGTTCTTTGCAGGAAAAAAAAAATCAATACAACTAATACAGCATTAGGCAGCCTAATTGAGAATGAAAGAAAGCACAAAATTATAAAATTAGAAATGAATGAAGAAAACACAAATGCAAAGAAAAATCCAGAGATACACAGAACATTTTGCCCAACTGTGTTAGTAATTTTGAAAAAATATAATGTATGATTTTCAAAAGAAAACTTAAGTTACCAAAACTGCCTAGTTAAAAGGGAGAAAACCATCACAGACACTAAGAAATATGTCAAACAGCTAGCCTCCCAACATCTCACATCTGCCCAAAATACTCAGATGATTTAATTCTAGCAAATATTTGGGAGGCAGAAACCACTCATGTTTTGAATCACCCTTAATTAGACCAAAACTAAGGGGGCAAAGTCCCTACCACTAGATGAAAGAAGTCACTGATTTACATTATAAGAAGAGGATGTAGGATGGGAGATATTGTCCCATAACTAGAAAATTTAATCTCACTCTCAAATTCACCATTGTGGTCTCCTTCATTGGCACTGGTGCTGTCATTCAAAGAACTAAACAATAGGCTGGCTGTTGTAAGAACACCATGAAAGAAGCATGCCTGATGCTGTCCTGCTGTGTTTACTCTCCTATATCTTTCTGGTTGAAGCTGAAATCAACTTTGTCCTGTTGACATCAGGTGAGTATAATTGTCAGGTTGAGCCTAAAACCACTAAAATGGGCTTTGTCCTCACAAGTGTCTTTAAGTTCTTGTTCTACTTTTGAAAAACAGCCAAATTGGAAACTGTGGACATACACAATCAAAAAAGACATATACTTGAGGAAAATGCCATGCTCCTAATGTTACGCCCGGAATGCGTGCCAAACTTACAGAGCACCAAGAGACGGATCTCATGCAAAAAACAAAGGGTTTATTGTTTCCAGCATGCTGGGACCCGCAGCATACTCTGGGCACAGAGCAGAGGCTGTGAGCCCCGAGCCTTTGTTCTACAGCAATTTTATAGGTTTCGGGGTAGGGGGAAGGGTTGAAGGTCAAGCTACTGAGTTGGCCTACTCTGATTGGCTGTGAGGCCAGGGCTTGCTTACGTGGGTGCAGGGCGTGGGGGCAGGATGCGATCTAAGCAATTTTATAGGTTAGGGACATAGTCATCCAAAATGGAGGAAGCTGGAGTGAATTGCCCTTTCATCAAAAAGTGGATGAAGTTGGCCCGGCCGGCGTGGCTTAGTGTTTGAGCATCAAACTATGAACCAGGAGGTCACAGTTCGATTCCCAGTCAGAGCACATGCCCTGGTTGCAGGCTTGGTCCCCGGTGTGGGGCATGCAGGAGGCAGCCAATCAATGACTATCTCTCATCATTGATGTTTCTCTCTCCCTCTCTCTCTCTCTCTCTTCTCTCTCTCTCTCTCTCTCTCTCTCTCTCTCCTCCCTCCCTTTCCTCCCTCCCTTCCTCCCTCCCTCCCTCTCCTTTCCTCTCTGAAATCAATAAAAATATATTTAAAAAAAAAACAAGTTGGTGAATTGGTATGCAAATGCATATTTATGGTAAAATTAAAAGTTTAAAGTATGGGAATTTTGCTTCTATGAGAAAAGTAGCTTCTATCAGATAAACTTTCTTACAGATAACAGTTATAAACCCTGGACAAACTTAGGGAAAAATTAATCTACCAGAAAGCATTAATATGCAATCAAAAGCAGGCAGAGACCGGAGGAGCTTGATAAACTGAGACAGCGCTGGATATTGGCTTATGAAGATTTTCACCTGTAGGTTTTCCTTAATCCGTACAAAACAGGACTGGAAGGCAAGCCAACATTCACAAACAGACTGAGGACTCCAAGGATGGAGTTCAGGACTGCCAGGATGGCTGGAAAGGAAGGGAGCTACAGAGACAAACCCCCACCATCTGCGTGCAGAGCCTACCCAAACCCTCAGTTGACCCATGAAATACTCAAGCCTCGGAGAAGACACCAGGAGACTTGGCAGAAAGCAATAGCTGGAAGACAGAAAAAAGGAATGCATACTCTGTTTCCTTGAACTTTACCACATCTTAACTCAAGAACTTCCACCACGTAGAGTTCTCCCAAACTGGACTGAAACGAGCTTCCTCGGGCAGAAGGAGGCAGCTCCCCACCCAGAGGAGGACAAGGAGAAGCTGAGGGCGCGTGAGTCCAGGATGTGGGGGAGTGTTCCTGTGTCTGAAGGGGCTGGAGCAGATGACCCCTGAGGTTCATCCCGATCCTGCTGGTGTGAGTCACTTACCAAGGGGCATGCTGAAGTCCACGGCCGGCCGGCCCTCCTCCTCACCTCTTCCCTAACTGCCTCCAAAGGGCCCTCATCACTCAGAAGACTTTGTGCTCTAACAAACAGGTGGTAGGTTGTGGTCTGGAAACCAAAGGTCCATTTAATACTTCGTTGTGAGGCAGGTGCACAAACATCTTTCCTTATCCCAAAATGTCACATGATTTTGTTTTATTAGACACAGGCTGGACATTGTGTGAGACTCTGCAGAATCCCACTGATATGTAAAAACGACCCATAAAGTAGGTACCCCTCTCATCATCCTTCCAATTTCACCGATGAACAAACAGCAACATAGCTAATTAGTAACCAAACTGAAACTTGGGCCCAACCAGGCAGGCCGACGCAAAAGCCACACCAGTGTGCCCCAAACTGGAGGGTGCCGATGCTGCTGGTCAGAACTGCACTTGGAGCGCCAGGCACGGCGCTCTCCTGCCTCCCAGTGGAGAGGTTCGCTACCACTTAGCACCTACCTCAAGCCAGGCCGTGTGCAAGGTGCTCTATATTCCTGGCTCCTTTAACTCCCGCCTCTACGGGGTAGATAATGATTTAGTTCCCACTTTGCTGATGGGGAAACTGAGTTCGGGAGCTAAAGTGTTACCCTAAGTAAGACAGATCCAAGAGGCAGAGGCAGGATTCACACCCAGATCTGCTTTCTTTGCCTTTCACCAGGTTGCTGTGACCTGCTTGTCCTCAGAGGACCTGCCAGGAGTACTTACAGTGCAGCAGTTCATGGATGGAGAGATAAAATATTCCCCAACAAAACGAGGACGCCGGAGGCAGTAATGACTTCAGAAGGAATGTCACTACAAACTGCGGTGCGATCCTGTGCTTTTGATAAATCTCTCAAGAGAAGGTACATTATGTTAGCTGATCATTTTAAATAAATCCTCAACAAGCTATTTACCCATCAGTCTGGGTCTGTAGAGACTGTTTTTGTAACATCAGATAACCAAACAATTAAGAGGCTTTAAAAGGCTCTTAAATATGGTGGGAACTTGTGAACTTGAACTCCCAGGGACAGTAAATGTCACATCACATGTGTTCAGTACACATTTCCCATCTCCCCTTGGTTTCCACAGCTGTAATTTGACACTCCTCACCACAGGCTAAGGACACCTGCCGTCCAGCAGGAGGTGAAGGGGAAATTGGGGAACTGGGACATAGGTCACTTGGATTCCAGACCCAGCTCTCCTTGGATGACCTTGACCAAGTCAACATTTCTGTCAGTTATTTGTTAATAAAATGAGAGGGCTGAAGCTAGAATATTGTTAAACGCTGTCCACGCTCAAACATCCCATGGCTCCACGAATCGATGGCTTTGACTATGCGTAGCTTTATTCTTTATGATGTACCAGTCAGGAAATTGCCTAGGCAAGTTTAGCCCTCAATAAATATTAGTTATCACTGTCACCATCATTATTATTTGATGAAGTTGGAAAGTCTATATGGAGATTTTCCAACTTCAAGCAGAACCACGATCTAATATTTTACCATTAGAGGTTATTTCTTTATAAGAGTTATAAAATGTCTCAGACTGGAGAAGTGCTTTATGACACGCTTCTGTTTGTAAGAGGCAGAAATATTTTTTACAGTAAAACTCTTCAATGAGTCCCTGTATACATGATATTGAGTTTTTCTGGATGAAGTCAGGAATGGAGCAGGGATTCCTGGGAGTTTCCCCACTAAGCATCTCCTTCCCCCTCACATGGGCCCCAAGGTACCGCCTCAAAAACCTAGGATTCTTCAGAAGACCATTGAAAACTCATTTCTCTTTAGAGATTAAGATGAGCAGTTGGGAATGGAGAACTGTAGGGTGGGCACCGCGCAGGTCAGACTCTAGAATGGGAGGGAGAGAAAAAACTAACATGTATTGAGAGTCTCCCATCCACTGTGTATTTTGTTAGATTCTTTAAATGTTCAATAAGAGGAAAGTACTTACACTACATATGCTTAAAGAGGCACAGTACCCATGCCATGGCTTTGCAAAGCCAACACCTCTCCTTATGTACCAGATCACACCCCACCCCCCCTTCTCTACCTGAGACATTGCTCCAGCCGTCCTCCTGTCTCTCCTCCCTCAGTCGTCTCCTGCCTGGATCACAGCCATAGCTCCCCAGCTGCTTCCCCACCCATCTACAGAATGCTGACAACTGAGCCACTCTACCAGTACTTCCCCATTAGGCTCCCAGAAAAAGCCAAAGTCCTTCACAGGCCACCAAGGGCCACATGATGTGGGCCTGATCCCACCAGACCTCCTCCCCTGGCTCATTCCTTCGCGGTCTCTGCTGCAACCACACTGGCTTCCTGCTGTTCCTGAGACATCCAAGCACAGTCCTGCCACGGGGCCTTTGCACTGATTGTCCCCTCTAGTCGGGACACCCTTCTGCAATGTCCACATGGCCCACTCCCTACAGCCTTCAAGTCTTCTCTCCAGTGTCCCCTTCCCGGTAAGTTTCCCTGTTTAACACTGCAGCCCACCCACCGACGAGGGCACTTCAATCTCCCTTCCCGTTGTGTAAATTCACATGTGAAGGCGCAACCTCCAGGGGCTCCAACTGTGACCTTATTTGGAAATAGGGTCATTGTCAATGTAATTAGTTAAGATGAGGTCATGCTGGATTAGGTTGGGCCCCTAATCCAATCTAATTGGTGTCCTTATGAAAAAGGGAAAATTCGGACACCAAGGAAGACATGCACAGAAGGAGAGCACCCTGTAAAGATTGAAGTTGGGCTGCCACAAGCCAAGGACCCACCAGAAGCCAGGAGAGGGGCGTGGACCAGACCTTTCCTAGGGCCTCAGAGGGAGCATGACCTTGCTGACATCCTGATCTCGAACCTCTGGCCTCCAGCCCTGGGCCAGTAAATGTCTGTTATTTATGCCACCCCGTTGGTGGCCCTTTGTTATAGCAGCCCCAGCGGACTCATACACTTCCCCTGCTCTGCTTCTCCTTTTTTCCCTGGAACTTTCTAACGCATCACATAATGTATTCACTTGTTCCTTTTACTGTCTACTCTCTGTCTCCCCCTTCTAGATTATAACCTCTGAAGGGGCACAGATCTGGGTCCATTTTGTTCATTGACGTATAACATAGTAAGCATTATGTGAATGTTTTCAAATGAATGAATCAATTCACCTCCTTCTGTGGTCTCAAGAAACCATCATAAAACTCTACCTTATCCTTTTATGCCTTAACTCTCAAACTTATTTTCCTTACTCACTCTCACTGCCTGTCTTCCCACCTTGAGAGACTATAACAGCATGTTGGTTTGGGCCTCATAGTGAGAGACATGTGGCCAAGAGGGTGTGATTACACTCGTGTTGCACATGTTTAATCCTCAGAACAGCCCTCTAAAGCAGACACTGTAATCCCATTTTATGGATGAGGAACCTGAGGTTCACAAAAGTTAAGCAACATGCCCAAAGCCTCCTGTGTATAAAACACTTATGCATGTCCACCTTTCTCCTCCCCTCATTAACATGGCAGCTTCCCAGGGGCAGGCTCAGCACCTTCACCTCTGTATCACAAGCTCAAAGGCCAGGCCGGGCACACAGTAGGTGCTCCATGAGCACTGCCAAACTCTCCACTGTGACACCATGGTAAGCGGCAAAGCTGGACTATAACTCAGCCTGACCCATAGCCCATGCCCTTGCCACAGAGCCCACCCAGCCAGCAGACCATGGGCTGCATCGTAGCTTCCTTTTGTTTTTACCAGAGTTTTTCCGAAGCATCATCTCCTCACCATTCATCCAAAACACCTTCCCACTCTCCCATCCCAGACCCCATGTTCACACCCCACCGGATATCCTCCCATACACACATGTGCACATGGAGAGTTCTTATCTTTGTTTTTATTTTTTTTAACTTATTGAATCTATTTGACCATAGAAAGCTTACATCCCAGTGCATTATCCCCTTCACCTAGAAACTGCACTTTTTTTTTTAAATCCTCACCCAAGGATATGTTTTTATTGATTTTGGAGAGAGAGGAAGGGAAAGAGAGAGAAACATTGATAGTTTTCCTCTGGCACACGTCCTGATCAGGAGATTGAACCCACAACCTGGGTATGTACCCTGACTGGGAATTGAACTGGCAACCTTTTGGTGTACAGGATGATGCTCTAACCAACTGAGCTACCCAGCCAGGGTGCTTTATATTTTTTTAATGAGGTCTCATAAATTCATGGGTGCATCCTGCTTTTCTCATTCAGCAGTATTTCTGAAAACCCCTCCAGATGACTGGTTTGGCTCTAAATTATTCTTTTAATGACTGCCTGAAATCATGATTCATTTAACCATATGTCATTGTTGGGTATTCAATTTACTTCCAGGATTTTTTTTCTTTTTGTTAATGTCACTACACTAACCATTCTTTCATAGATATCATCTATGGATAGATTCCCAGGAGTGAGATCATTATATTAAAAAGCAAATTTATATATGCTTCTAATTGTTATAACAGAAATGTTCAAAGATATAAAAGTAAAGGAAATAGTATAATGATCTCCCATAAACCTAGGGCCAAGCTTCAGCAGTCATCAAGTCATGGCTGGTCTGGTCTCATCTAATTCTTTCCCAACTTTCCCACAGTCTATATTATTCTGGGAGTTGTTGGGTGACAGATACTTCATTAGTTAACCTATAAATATTTCTGTCTGTACCTCTAAAAGTTGAGGACTCTCTTAAATAACATAACCATAATACCATTATCAAACCTAAAAAAAATAATCATTTCTATCACCAGTGTTCAAATTCCCTCAATTGAACCATAACAGAATATTTTTACAGTTTGTTCAAATCAGGATCCTAATAAGGTTTAAGAATTAAAATTGGTTGTGTCTTATCTCTTAGATCTCTTCATTGATAAATGTGTGTGTGTGTGTGTGTGTGTGTGTGTGTGTGTGTGTGTGTGTCTTCCTTGCAATATCTCTGTTGAAGAAACCAGGCCATTTGTCCTGCATAGTTTCCACAATCTGCATTTTGCAAATTGCCTCACCACAATATCATCTGTTCCCTACAACTGGTACTCAGGTGGATCAGATTCAGGTTGAAACTTTTTGCAAGAAGACTTATAGGTAGTGCTGTGTGCCTCCTGACGGAAGGAGGCACACAATGTCTGGTTGTCTCTCTTTTGTGCTGTTAGCAGTCACTAATGATCTTGCCTAGATTCAGCTCTCCAGTAGGAGTTGCAAATAGATGGTATCTTAGTTCCATCATTCTTCATGTATGAGCTGGGGTACTTCTATAAAAAGAAAAATTCCCCTTTTCAACTCATTGATTATCCTGAGACACAGTTCATGTATAACAAAGTCTAGATAAATTATTATTTCCCTTTATTTACCAGGTTTCAAAATAACGAGTTTCCTAGTATCCTCTCTAAATGAGGGTTGTTGGGGTATCTGTTGTGTTGCCTTTATGAACTCGGGTAGGTTTTTAAATGTGAATTAGGGGTTAATAAACTCATTCTCTTTCTCTGTGGATAAGTGACCTTGGGTTAACTTTCTAGCTCTGTTCCCCTGGAAACATAATAAAGGTGGAATGTCGTGTATGTTACCAGGCAACATTGTTTATGATAAAAATGACCTCTAATTAGAAAACTACACCTGGCCTGGGAGAACTGTGACTTAACTGTAAACACCTCGCGAGAATCCATAGTTTGAGCTTTTCTAAACGCAGTGCATCCTTGTATCTGGGCTGCCTCTTGCTAGGACCTCTTAAAGCTATTCCCATGGGATGAAATAAAACATATTGGCTCATGGGAGTGGGCCTTATAAACGGGAATGGCCCCCATACCCATTCTCCCCAAGAAGCAGATTATGAAATGGAGACTAGTACACAGCAGGTTTAATGAGAAGGGCTCTTAGAAAGTCAAGAAAACAGGATTATGCAGAGGGAAAAGCTAAACTACAATATAGTTGCAACTATGAACCTGCACAGGTCCACAGGACTTCCTTGGTAGCTGGAATGGCCCTTTAAAGTTGTCCCCGTCTAGGCAGAGCAGATCCCTGAAAAGGGAAAGGGGCATAATCTTGGGCAAAGTGCCCCCGCCCGCGCCCCCCCCCCCCCCGCCCACACACACACACACAGAGACAGCAATTCCCAGAGAAAGACTGAGGTGTGAACTGTGAGCAGCCAACACTCCAGGCAATGGGAGAAATGAGTATCTCAGTCTTAACAAGGATATCTGGCCAGTGCACCACAGCATCACTATACCACTCATATGGCCTCGTTCCTTCACACCTGAGCCATCACACTGACCCTGCCCTGCTGGCTTGCTGTCCTTTCTGTCCTCTATCCTCTAGCAAAGCTAAGTAAACTGGAGCCAGAGGGGATCTGCTCAGTTTTGTGAAATGTACCTCTAGAGCTTTGCCAATGAATCGTTCTCAATTTGGGGGAACTGGGGTAATCTGGTGGATGAAACATGGTATCTCAGTGCACGTTAATTTTGCTTATCACTTATTATAAACAAAAGTAAGCAACTTTATACATGGTTAAAGGCTGGTAACATTTTTTCCTATAAACTTCATATTTTTGGTTCATTTTTCTTCAGAAAACTTGATCTTTTCCATCTAAAATTTTTAGAAGCTCTTCAGATGTTAAGGACAGCAAATCTTTGCCTATACATAGGTTACATATTTTTCCCATTTGTCATTTGCCTTTTTACTTTGTTAATAGTTGGTGGGTTTGGTATTTTTGTGGGTTTTTTGTTTCATTTTTTTGTTTTGTGTTGTATGTTCAGCCCTTCAAAAATTTTGTATTCATGCAATCAAATTTTTGAATCATTTTCATTACTGCTTTTGCATTTTGTCATAATTAGGTTTTCCTCACACCCAGGTTATAAAGCAATTAAACATGTTTTCTACTATGACTTGTGTGATTTTATCTTTTACCATATTTAAATGTCTGACCCATTCAGAATCTATCTGGGTATGAATAATGGATTCAATTTTTCTTTTTTTTACATAACACTGTCTGGTCCTCCTCACTTTGTTAAATTATTAAACATTAGAGGCCCAGTGCACGAATTCGTGCACAGTGGGGTCCCTCAGTGTGGCCTGCGGGGATTGGGCCGAAACCAGCAGTCCAACACCTCCTGCCACTCCTGCTGATCCCAGCCCTGCTGCACCTGCCACAGGCTCGCACACAGTCAGCCCTGATCGGGAGAGGCTCGCACCGCCGCAGCTGCACTCACCAGCTGTGAGCCCTGCATCTGGTGCCCATCCCATTTGTCATAGAAAACACACTTCCTATTTCAAAACTTACTACAAAGCTGTAGTAATCAAAAAAGTATGATTGGCATAAGGACAGACTTAAAGATCAAAGGAATAGAGTCCAGTAATAAACCATACACCTACTGTCAACTGAGTTTCTCACATCAAATATAAAAATTAATTCAAAATCTTTGATCTACCAGTAAGTGTACTGGTATTTGCTCAAACTATAAAGAATAGGTATAAATCTCCATGATTTTGAGTTAGGCGGATATTTCTGAAATGACACCAAAAGAGTAAGCAACAACAACAAAAAATATGGATAAATTAGACTTCATTAAAATTAACACTTTTGGGCTTCCAAGGGCACTACCTAAAAAAGTGAAAATATAAACCACAAAAAGGAAAAAAATACTTGCAAATTATATATTTGATAAGGCGTAATATCTCTACTATACAAAGAACTCTTACAACTCAACAATAAAAAAGACAACTCAATTATAAAATGGACATGGGAGTTGAATAGACATCTCTCCAAAGAAAATATACCAATGGCCACTACGTACATGAAAAGGTTCTCAGTTGTCATTAGCCATCAGGGAAACTCAAATCTAAACCACAGTGAGATCCTACCTCATACCCATTCTGATGGCAATAATAATAATAATTTTAAAAGAAAAATAACAAGGCCCAGCCGGTGTTGCTCAGTGGTTAAGTATCGTTCCATGAACAAGAAGTCCCAGGTTCAATTCCGAGTCAGGGAACATGCCCAGATTGCACGGCTCAATCTCCAGCAGGGGGCATGCAGGAGGTAGCCGATTGATGTCTCTTTCTCTCTTGATGATGTTTCTATCTCTCTATGCCTCTCCCTTCTTCTCTCTCTCTAAAATCAATAAAAACATTTTTTTTTCCAAAAGTACCAAGTTCTGGTCAGGATGTGGAGAAATGATAACTGTCATACATTGCTGGTGGGAATGTAAAAATATAAATGCTGCAGCTCTTTGGGAAACAGTTTGACATTTCTTCAAAAAGTTAAACAAAATTACCATAAGACCCAACAGTTTTACTCCTAGCATACTCAAGAGAATTGAAAATATGTGGCCTATAAAACCTCGTACACAAATGTTCACAGCAACATTATTCATAATGGCCCCAAAGTGGAAGCAACCCAAATGTCCATTAATTTATAATGGATTCCATTTATATGAAAAGTCCCAAATAAGCAAACCCACAGATATAGAAAGTAGTTTAATGGTGGCCAGAGAGTGATGGCTAATGGGTACAGGGTGTCTTTTGGGAGTCATGAAAATGTTCTGGAATTTGATAGTGGTTTCAGTTGCACAATCCTGTGCATATACGTAAAACCATTGAACTGTTCAATTAAAAATGGTGAGTTTGATGGTAAATAAATTCTATCTCAATAAAATTTTAAAAACAAAAAACAAGAGGGAGCCTTGCACAGATCAGTGATGAAAATGTACTATAAATTCAGGAGTGAAGCTCAAACTCTGGCCTGGAGAATCGAGAAGAGTAGGTTAAACTGAGCCTGGGGAAGCACGAGGGGGCAGAGGTATCTCTCATACATTGTTGGTGTCAGTATAAACTGGTATATTCATTTAAGTAAGTGATTTAATAGTATTTATCAAAAAAAGGAACTACAACGTCCAGCCTATGATCCAGGATTTTCATTCGTAGGAACCTAAAATCAATGTGTGGCTGGCACGGTTAGTACCCAGTGAAAGTTCGTCCTATTACAAAGATGATAATCATAGGGGGAAACAATAAATTATGCAATTAACTCCTGCAGCCAATTCAGCTCTCACTTCTGCTTCTTTTTGGAAAAATAATAAGACAGTGTTTACCCCACAGGGTGGTAGGACCATGGAATCTCTGCTCTTTTCATCTTTACCAGCTGCATAAAATGGAAAGTTCTCCCCTAACGTATGAGGTCATTTCTAGAGACACGGAGCATACTAGTATACTAACAGATGAGCTAAAGATTCTCATGTAAAATTCCACCTCTTATAAAAGAGATGCAGTAGGCGTGGGAGTAGAAGCGGGGGGAAGCAGCTTGAGCTTTAGCTAAATCCCATGAAGCTACAAAGAAGCCAAGAAATATCCAGAGCGATTTATGCAGGAAGCCTCATGGAACTCAGCAGTGACTGTGCAGCAAATGACAACCCCAAGGAGCACTGAAAGAAGTGCCTAACTGAACCCACACCTTTTTTCCCTTCATTCTTCCTCCAACTCCAATTCCCTTTCAATGGGCAGTGCCATTGTTTATAAACACTGTGCTCTGTTCATCCAGTAAAGAGTTCTATCAAAGCAGAAAACACCCAAGGAGAAGACCATCACACCAGCCTACTTTTCCAATTAATCATACCCAAGCCTTTCAGCCTATAAAGACATATCCTAAAGCCAACTTGCCCGGGGTGCAGGGGGAGAGAAATAGCTTCTGAAATCCACCTCATAACTCGAAAGATGACAGCTAACCCTCCAGGATGCTCAACGCCTTCACTCTCCTTGGAGCTGGTCCTATGGGAGCAGGGAGTACCCATCAGCCCACCTGCCCCTAACCCCCAGATCTCAACCTCTCGCCCACCCAGCAGGTGAGAGATGGTGGGGAGACAGGGATTGTGACATAAGCAAATGGCCTCAGGCTGATACATGTAAATGCCAGCCCAGGAGCTTCCTAGGAAGGACATGGCCTGAGAAGTCCTCATCACAGCCAACCTCTTGCAACCTCCAAGGGGGAGGAGGAGCCCATCCCAGGAGAGCTGACAGCAGGATTCCGGTCGAGGACGGCAGGCGACGGTACTGTAGGAGCCATGGATACGGCTATGTGTGTCTGCTCTCCCTGCTGCACGTGGCAGCGGTGCTGTCCTCGCTTGTGCTCCTGTCTGTGCTGCAAGTTCCTCTTCACCTCCGAGCGGAACTGCACCTGCTTCCCCTGCCCTTACAAGGACGAGCGGAGCTGCCAGTGCTGCCACTGCACCTGCGCCGAGAACCCCAACTGCCACTGGTGCTGCTGCTCCTGGGCCAATGACCCCAACTGCAAGTGCTGCTGCTCGGCCAGCAGCAACGTCAGGTGCTACTACTACGAGAGCCGCTGCTGCCGCAATGTCACCATCACCTTCCGCAAGGGCCGCCTCAGGACCATCCGCATTTCGTAAGTGCTGGGCACCCCAGGTGGGCCGCACTGGCTCAGAAAACTAGGGGGGGGGACAGGGGGGACCCTGCTGGCTGTGGAGTCCACAGGGCAGGCCAGTGCCCCTGCCCCACGTCCATTCCTCTCTCTGAAAGAAGGAGACCAAGAATTTTGTAAAATTAAGTGTGTCCTCAACAGCTCTGGACCACCTATAGACTTGAGTTTCAAATCCACACTCCATCGTCCACACTGAGCACCAGCTCTCCTGAGCGTCACTCTCTCACCTGAGGGTCACTCTGTCGCCTGTGCAAAACAGGAACAACTAGAACTCCGTGCGTAAGCAGCTTGCCAGGCACTGCCTGTGTGACCCCACGTAACCCTCGTCCTGTGCTCACCCTACCTCATGCCTCTGAGAAGTCTGAGGAAAGCGAGCCTCTGAGAGGGTAAGTTGCCCGGGATCATACAGCCAGCCAGATGCACTCAGGATTTGAACCCAGCGTCTGTGTATTCTTAATTTTAAAATGCACTACTGTAAAACGGAGAGAATACATGCCATGCTTCATGGGCATGAGGATGAATGTATGTGCTTTGTAATCATGTGCCCTACAAATATAAATTGCTCTTCCTCTTCCTCCTCTGAACTCTTGGCATCTGCAACACTTATTGGAAAAGCAATCCCTTTCACAGGGCGCTGCTGACCCATGGCCTATAGACAGACCCAGGCAGTTGTGTATTCCCGCCAGCCTTCTCTTTGCTCCTATCCAGAGGGCATGCCACTGAGGGTCGCAATCACTCTTTGGGGACATTAAGCCTCTGTATCAGGCATTGAATATCTTTCTCTTGCTCCAACCAAACCAGTCTTTTTATGTCACACATGAGGGGAGTCTGGAGTGCCAGAGACAGACTTCTTAGAGGCATAAGTTCGAAGTTTGGTGCTATGACAGGATTTGGAGAGGCAGGTTTGAAACCTTACAAGGTCAGAAAAGCACATCTGTGAGCAAAGGTTCAGTGAATTTGGGGGCAAACATGATCCTTCTTGCATGTAAGCACTTAGTAGATGGCTAATGAACGTTACTCTCTGCTTGTGGACCTCTAGCGTCTGGTCCTTGCATGAATAACGAACCCAGAAACGGGGGTGCAGAAGTTCTAAGGTGTAGTGTCCACACCTCTCTCTCCTCTCAACTGCCCCATTTTCTGTGCATCAGCCAGGAGAGGCCCTGAGCCCATTTCAACAGAGGAGGGATGACACGGGTGCTTTGGGAAGATGCCTTAGGTCAGTAGCTCCCAAACTTTGCTTTGCATTGGAAGCCCTAGGAATCTTTTTATAAAATAGTGATGCCTGGACCCCATCCCCAGACATTCTGATTTTATTGGTCTGGAGTACCACCTGGGCATCAGAATATTATAAGTTCCCACTCCACCCCCAATGATTCTACCATGCAGAATGGCCTGGATGGTATAAGGAGGGAAGTCAGGAGACTTACAGGTGATACAAAGAGAACCCAGATGCGAGAACAGGCTTGAATTTGGGAGAGGGAGAAAGCCATGCAGAGGAGCAGAGGCTGGATGTCTCAACCAGAAGGGTAAGACTGCTGGGCTAGATGATGGTGTGGGCACGAGATCCCTGTTCCTGAATGCCCATGTCTATGCCTGAGGCTTTCAGAAGAGGGTCAGAGTTGCTATTACAAGTGTCAGGAGATCAGCTCTTGGTGCACGGAAGTATGTCTTCCATCTGGCCTCTTTCCTGGTTTCTGGACCACCATCTCCCTGGCCCTCACCACTACTTACTGCTCAGCATCTTGCTCATCTCACCCCATTCTGGTTCATCCATCCCTCTCTGCCTTACTCATTCCTTTTTCACCTCCACCCCAGCTCCCTGGACCCTTTACCACCTGTCTCTTGGCTCCTCTCTCTTTTCTCTTACCCCAACAACACCTTCCCTCCCTTCTTTCTGATTTGTAATGCTGTCTCCCTTTACATTACATCTCGATTCTCAGAGCCACCTTATCAAATTAGAGAGGTCCATCCAGCTAACAGGTGTACAATAGAACTGTTCCTCCAGGTGACCCCTTCAGGACCGGGCAGGAGGCTGGGAAGGCAGAGAGGAAACATGACTGAGAATATTGAGGCCTGCATGCCTGGAGCCCAGCATCCAAATCCTAAGGGAGGAGCTTTCCAGGTGCCTGAGTGTCCACAAGGGGCACTCTCTGTCACCACAGGGCCACTCATTCCAGACCACTTGAATAGCAACTTTGATTGTCTGGGATCTGAGATATAGGTCCCTGGCCAAGGGAATGGGGAAGGAGATAGGGGCTTAGAGGGACGACAAGAAGGCCAAAGCAGAAGAGAACACACTCACAATGTCAGGATCAATACCCAAACCTCTCTAACGTAAACAGAGGAAAAGGAATAGAAACAGTCACAAATTGTTTATCTGCTGATACCTCCGTCCCCACAGCGAATTCACTTATTTTCATAAACTGCTTTTCCCCAATTTGCACTTGAATTTTACAAGTAAGCTTTTACTTTGTCCAGAATTCTTACAATACATGAAATCAGCCTCAGATGTTAGACAAATAAAACACACACACACACACACAACACACACACACACACACACACAAACAGTACAAACACATACTTTCATGGTCCTGCTCATTGCTCTTCTCTGCTGTGGACATCGGCTGGCTAGTACCAGAGGGTGGTAATTGCAGTGGCCACATCTGTGGAATGTTGTTTAGTAGGCACCAGCAGTTAAGCACTTACCATCGATTAGCTCATGCAGACTTTGTAAAATTCCCACAAAAGAAGTAGGATTGTGAGCCTCAATTTACAGATGAGGAAACTGAGAATGAGAGAGGTTAAGATGTACCTCTACTGTAGTGCATTCTATCACGTGCAATCCGCCCAGATCCTTAATTCTCAAAGATGTACCTCTACTCTGGTGCATTCTATCACATGCAATCCGCCCAGATCCTTAATTCTCAAAGATGTACCTCTACTCTGGTGCATTCTATCACGTGCAATCCGCCCAGATCCTTAATTCTTACTCGCCCAGTGGTGAGACACCAGGTTTTAGGCTTCGCTCAAACACTGACCTCCCGGTCTCCTGGGAAGGACACTTTCCCCATCCTCTTTGTGTTCCATCCTACACAATAATGATGGTGTCAATGCCCTCCAGGCAAAACCCACCAACAACGCACCTGTAGTTGGACAACACTGGATTCATTGCCTCGTGGCAACAAGTGAGAACATGCACCATGGCTAAGTGTGAGGTGTCTCAATAAGTTATTACAGGTTCACGTTAAGTGAGGGTGCAGGGATGAATCTGCTGTTGGGTAGATTAATAAATCTCGTCTAGAAGGTGGAAAGAACAAAGGGAGCCTAAGGCTGCAACTGGTGCAAAAGCAGCGGTCCCTCCCATTAGCCAGGAGAGGGGATGCTGGGTACTTGTGTGGTTTGGATAATGTTCTTGCTCTTGTCCGAATTCAAAGATGATGAATTCTTGTGGTCTGGTGTGTGCTTTGTTTCATCAGCGTCCCAGAATGGCCTTGCCTGGTGCTGGTGTTCTGGGATATTGTTATGACCACAGAACATCGGAGTGGGCTGATACTTTCCAAGGCTTTTCTCTTGCTCAAAATTAACAAGTACTTGCTGAGTTCAGGGCTTCTCTCGGGTCTTGCAGGTACTCCAATTCAACTGTAATCCTCAAGGAACCCCCTAGTGGGTACTAATTTCATAGTGAGGAAACAGGCAGAGACAGGTTCATTGACTTTTCCGAGGTCACCCCGCTTAAACACAGTGGAGGCAGGTTTAGAACCCCGACAGCCTGGCACCGAGCCCGTGCTCCTCGCCATCCCACGGGCCTGCCTCTGCCGCTTTCCAAGGTGGAGAAAGGGAGCAAGCCCCGGTGCCCGCATCCTGAAGCCCTCCGTGTGTTTGCTTCTTTCAGCTCCAAAACCGCCCTGCGCATCGGGAGCAGCGATACCCAGTTGGATGAGATAAAGCCGGTCACGTCGGGGAAGAGCCACCTGGTCGACCATCTCTTGTGTCCCATGTGCAACCGGCTGCGCCTGCATTCCTTCATGCTGCCCTGCAACCACAGCCTGTGCGAGAAGTGCCTGCGGCAGCTGCAGAAGCACGCAGAGGTCACTGAGAACTTCTTCATCATCATCTGCCCGGTGTGCAGCCGCTCGCACTGCATGCCCTACAGCCACAAGATGCAGCTGCCCGAGAACTACCTGCACGGGCGCCTCACCAAGCGCTACATGCAGGAGCACGGCTACCTCAAGTGGCGCTTTGACCGCTCCACCGGGCCCATCCTCTGCCAGGTCTGCCGCAGCCGGCGCATCGCCTACAAGCGCTGCATCACCTGCCGCCTCAACCTGTGCAACGACTGCCTCAAGACCTTCCACTCGGACGCGGCCATGCAGGACCACGTCTTCGTGGACACCAGCACCGACGACCAGGACGAGAAGATCTGCATCCACCACCCGTCCAGCCGCATCATCGAGTACTGCCGCAGCGACAACCAGCTGCTCTGCCACTTCTGCAAGATCTCCTTACACAACGGCCACGACACAATCAGCCTCATCGACGCCTGCTCCGAGAGGTCCGCCGCACTCTTCAGCGCCATTGCCAAGTTCAAAGCAGGTTCTGGTCCCCTTCTCTCCCCTCCAGAATGGCACTGACCTAGGCTGCGCCATTGGCTTGGTGCCCATCCCTGGTAACTACCACCAGCCAGTTAACCTTCCTGTGCCTTGGTTTTCTCATCTATAAAATAGGGATAAATAGTAATACCTCCCTCATGGTGAGATTATGAGGATTAAATAAAAAAAATTTTTTTAAGGAAAAAGGAAGGAAAGGAAGGAAGGAAGGAAGGAAGGAAGGAAGGAAGGAAGGAAGGAAGGAAGGAAGAAAGAGGAGGAAAAAAACAATCTGACACACAAGGAATCCATAAAGATTCTATAATCCTAGATATGACCTTGGTGACCTTGGGCCCTATTTTCCCCCTTGAAAAACGGAGAGTTTGATCCTCTGGTGTCCTGAAGTTCTGTGAGCCTTTCTAAGGTGTTTTGTCACTAGGATTCAAACTTGTTCTTAAGGACTCAATTCACTTCCTGAGGAGATGCCATACATAGGCATTTTAAACAGATCTCCATGGATATTCAAAAGCCGGTGATCCGAGGACACCATTTGAGAAACTCTGGGCCCTGGAGAGAAGTTCAGTGTCTGAAGCTGTGGTGTCACCCCAGCTACACACTGGCACTGCCCGGGGAGCCTTACTAACTAGGACCAGCAGCAGTAGCGTGTCTCGGGAGCTGGGGAGACATCACCCCATCCCGTCTACATGGGAATCTGCATTCTTATCAGGATCCCCAGGAGATTCCCTGCATTAGTTCGAAACTTAGCTGCAAACTTCCTCCCCTGAATTCCTGAGCCCCAAATTAGGCCACTTTAGAATCTCAGCAGGTGAGGCCGAGAGGCAGAGTGGTTTTTACAGTTCCCCAGGTGGTTCTGGTGCTCACAGAGGGCTGAGAACCACAGCTGGAGCAACGGAAAGCACAGGCTTTGGAGTTAGACAAAAATTAGGGACAGCCCTCATTTCTCCCATTTACTTGCTGTGTGACACTGGACAGTCACTTAACCTCCCTGAGCCTTCGTTTCCTCATCTATAAATGGGAACAATATCTTCCTGGTAGAAAGATGTGTAATATATCATAACTAGCGTTCCCGTTGCAGGAAAAATCCTGCAATAGGGTTTCCTGCTGCACTATATCCCGCCCCGCCTCCGCTCCTCCTTTGTCCCCCGGCCCGCCTTCTCCGCCAGCCTGCCCCGCTCTCCTTCCTTCTCCCCCGGCCCCGCCTCCTCTCCTCCCTTCTCCTCCCCCCGGCTTGCTTGCTTCTCCGCAGCTTTGCTCCCTTCAGCATCTCTTGGCTTCTTTCTACGCTGTCTTGATATGCAAATTAGCCGCCATCTTTGTTGGGGTAATTTGCATACTCGTCCTGATTGGTTGGTGGGCGTGGCTTGGTTGATGGGCATGGCTTGGGCGTAGCGAAGGTGCGGTCGATTTGCATATTTGTCTATTATTAGGTAGGATATGTGGATATGATCCATAATTTGTGTAATGTGTGGATCTGGCACATAAAAACGTCTAATTTAAAATAATAGCTACATTAAGTATATTGCCTGAAAGAGACCTTGACTGGACTTTTCTCTAAGACCAGCTCTTGCAAAGCTGTCATATTTGTAAGGGGGAGGGGTGCTTCCAGCCTCCTCCTGCCTCCTCCTTCCTCCTCTCCTGGCGCTGCCTCTTTCCCTTCCTCTATGAAACTTTTATCCTGCCTCTCGGGACTTTGCTCTACTAAAACTTAACTAATCCCTAATAAAGCAAGAAGTGTCCTATCCAGGTATCGTTGACAGTGAGTAACTATTGAATAGTTAAATAAATTAATGCGTAAAGTGGAATTTCAGTTGCCATAAGTCACAGGAGGGCTTGCATTGGGGAGGGCAGGGGGCATTCCTCAGCACCCTGCCAGCACACCCTGATAGTTTCCTGTTCGCCCCCATCTGCTTCACCACCTCATTCTTTCTGGTCCAGTGTGAGGCAGGAGGTGGGCAAAGAAAATGGGGACTTCAGGAAGTAGGTCAGAGGGTAACAGTGCTGATATCCTCTCTCTCCCCTCCCCACACACACACACACATACACACACACACACAAAATGTTAGAACATGGGACATAATGGCTTTCACTCAACCAATACCTTTTAAGCACCTCTACGCATCCTGGTCATAGTAGTAACCAAGACAGCCCTCGGCCCTGTCCTCATGGTCTGACAGAACTCCAGGGTTTCTCTTGCTCAAATGCATATCTTTGTGACAATGACCACCACCCACGAAGGTCCATGACTATGTTAAGAACCAAGTCCATAGACCCATGACTATGTTAAGAACCAAGTGCAAAAAAGACTTATCACCCCACTCCTGAGTACAATTTGGTGAGGATTGCAGCTCATCGATTCACTGCAGAGGTGGCCCTTTAAGGGAAGGGGCTTACTTTGGAATAGGCCACGTGTCTTCAAGTCACCACCTAATGCCCAAGACCCTATGAAGCTAGCAAAGGTGCCCATTTCACAGGTAGAGACATGCTACGTGCCCTCCTGGGCTGCAGTATCATTGGATTTATGAGTGCCCTGCACATCCATGTCCTCTCATATGCATATCTGTAATCCTAATGCCTAGGAAGGCATGTGCCATGGACCAGGTGTCCAGTCAGTGTTTGTTGAATGACTAAGTGAACTTAAAATCCAAATACCATGTACGAGGATGCAGGATGAACTGGGTTCTCCTTAAAGTGTAACAGCAGACCCTTTATGGAAAGGAAGTGGGGGAAAGGCAAGAGAGGGAGCCCAGCTGAATCCGAGGGAGTAGAGTCCCCCAGCAGAGAAAAAGGGCGTGTGAAAGAGCAGCCCTGTCCAGTTGTCTAGGGTTGCATTTTTGGTGAATGAGGCAGGGCAACATTTAGAAGCAGTCACCAGAAATGCAGTCCTTTCTCTTACCCCTGCAAAAGCTTAGCCTTCACACAGGGAATACCAGTCACTTCGTGATGTCACATCTTCTCAAGTCCAATTTTCTGACAAGAGAAGTCTGGTGAAAATTAGTAGCAAGGATGGCCTTGAACTTCCAACTTCATACTCAAGGCCACAGGGAAGTGTGCCGGGGAAGGGTGATTGTGATATCTAAGGGAAGTACTAGAGAAGGAGGAAGAGAGGAGTATACTGTGGGAGGCCAAGTGCATTTTATAAATCGTTTTATGAAATGCGTTCTGGTGTGTTTCAGCCCAGCTACAAGTGCCTTCCCTGCCTCCCCACCCACTGCCTTGTAGTCCAAGGTAATTTGCTCCAGTTTACTACACTGTTAACAGTGGTTCTCAACCTTTCTAATGCCGCGACCCTTTAATACAGTTCCCCAGGTTGTGGTGACCCCCAACCATAAAATTATTTTCGTTGCTACTCCATAACTGTAATTTTGCTACTGTTATGAATCGTAATGTAAATATCTGTGTTTTCCGATGGTCTTAGGCGACCCTGCGAGCGGTTCTCAACCTGTCAGGTTTTTGGTTAATTTTATGGTTGGGGGTCACCACAACCTGAGGAACTGTATTAAAGGGCCGCGGCATTAGAAAGGTTGAGAACCACTGTACTACAGGCTTTCACATCTGGGGAGATGAAAACTTTAACTGAAGTAACTAACTTGGTTGTTTTGCAGTCCGATATGAAATTGATAATGACCTTATGGAGTTCAACATTTTAAAAGGCAGCTTTAAAGCGGACAAGGAGGCGAAGCGAAAAGAGATCAGAAATGGATTTCTCAAGCTACGCAGCATCCTACAGGAAAAGGAGAAACTGATCATGGAGCAGGTAGAGAATCTGGAAGTGTCCAGGCAGAAGGAGATTGAAAAATATGTGTACGTCACATCCACGAAAGTGAATGAAATGGACGGCCTGATCGCCTACTCCAAGGAAGCTCTCAAGGAGACAGGCCAAGTGGCGTTCCTGCAGTCCGCCAAGATTCTGGTGGAGCAGATCGAGGACGGCATCCAGAGCACCTACAGGCCCGACCCACAGCTCCGGCTACACTCCTTGCACTGCCTGCCCTTGGACTTTGCTGAGCTCTCCAATGCCATCCATGAGCTCTTCCCCATGGGACCCAAGAAGGTATCCTCCTCAGGGGATTCCCTGCCCTCCCCCTACCCCACACACTCAGAAATGATGATTGCCAGGAAGGTCACGTTCAGCACCCACAGCTTGGGCAACCAGCAGATATACCAGCGGAGCTCCTCCTTATTGTCCTTCAAAACCACCGGGGGAGAGAAGGTCAAGGTGGGTCTGGAGGCCTATGGGCGAGCGCAGTCCACCGCACCTGCCAAAACCACAGATGGCCTCTACACCTACTGGAGTGCAGGGGCAGAAAACCAGTCTCTGCAGAACAGCGGCAGCTTCCACAACTGGTACTCGTTCAACGACTGCGCTGTGAAAACCCCAGGCCCCATTGTTATCTACCAGACTCTGGTGTATCCAAGAGCTGCCAAGGTGAGAAAGAAGCTCTGGGCTCTGTGGGGAAGGTGAGAGGGTGTGGGGTGCGGGATGGACGTGGGTAGTCATTACTGCTTTGACCTCTGGGGTCTGGTCACTCAGATCGGCGCCTCTGGACTCTTTGTGGTCAGCTCATTCAAGAGGGATACGTTTCTGAAATCTAAGCAGCCCAAGACTGGCTTAAAGCAAACAATGTAATTAACTCATAGTGAGAAATATATCTGAAAGCCCAAATCCCACTTCAACAGCAGCTTCTCTATTGAAAGAGAACCCAAGGCCAGAAGCAAAATAATTTGAACAGACGGCTTGGAAAGTGTAGTATTTCCTAGAGGAAGGCCTGTAATAGTAGAGGGAGCCAGAAATTGGGATTAGAACTGCAGGTTCCATTACCTATCAGCTATAATTCCTCTAAACTGCTACCATTCCTAAAGAAAATACCCAGACTCAGCATGATTTGGAAAGACTGGAGGATAATCCCCACTGGCATTCCAATTCTTATCTTGTAAGATTCAACTTTTTTTGTGGGGAGTAGAGGGGTGGATCTCTCACAGACTCTGCAACAGCCGTCATCTGGCTTCAGGGTCATGACCTCTACTTGATTCTCTTGGCCTAACTTAGACAAATAGCCTTTCCTTGTTAAATTCCTTTCAAATCCCGCTGGACCTAAATTGAACTGTTTGTAGAATACTCTGTTAGAGTTCAGGGAAGAAAAAAAAAAAATTATTAACATGAAACTAGATATTCTATTAGAGCGTATCTTCTCTCGTCTTAGGGTTCCCTACAAGGACATCTCCAAGGCCAGCCCATGGCCTGCTTCCCTGTGGCAGAGCTCATCCTTTGCCCCCATAATCTGAGAACACTTCCAAATCCTTGAAGTCTAAACTAGGAGTGCTCAAATATGAATGCGCACTTGGGTACCTTGATAAAATGCAGGTTCTGTCTCGGTGGGTCTCAGTGGGGCCTGAGATTCCTCATTTCTAACAAACATTTAGGTGTTGCCATTGTTGCCGATCTGCAGGCCATGCTTTGTAAAAGGGCCTTAAAACAATAACATGAAAGCCAGACACAAGCCAAGCTTTCCTTTTCCTCTCCCCTGAGGCATCATAGTCTATGTTTTGGAGTCTATAATTGATACTAAGCATGATCATATGCTGCAACATGGAACATACCCTCCCATAAGCCATCAGACAAAGCCAAGTATTTCTGCCCTTCACATAAGAGATACAAGTGAGCAGCTAAACCTACATTTCCAAATGGTACTAGATCAGCAAAGCCTGCTGTGTATGCGACATTAGCTCGGGAATGACGTTAGGTCTCATCCCCACACAACTCAGACCTCTTAGGAGGTTGGCAGGATCTTGCCCCAGAAGGAAAGGACTGGTGATGTCTGCTCTCTGCTTGGGCTTGGAGAACAGTCAGTCACTCCATGCCACCTATTAGTGGACCCTGAATGATCTCAAGAAAGGAGCCTAACCTGGCCAATGTGGTTCAGTTGGTTGGGTGTTGTCCCATGCACTGATAGGTCACCAGCTCAATTCCCGGTCAGGCCGCATGCCCAGGTTGTGGGCTTGATGCCCAGTAGGGCATGTGCAGGAGACAGCTGATCAATGGTTCTCTCTCATCAATGTTTCTCTCTCTCTCCTTCTCCCTCTCTAAATATATACACGCACGAGTGGGCACATGCACACACACACACACACACACACACACACACACATTATATAATAAAAGGGTAATATGCAAATTGATGGAATAGTGGAACGACCGGTCACTATGATGCACACTGACCACCAGGGGGCAGACATCATTGCAGGAGCTATCCCTAGTCCTCAGGCCCCAATTGCCCGATCGAAGCCTGTCAGCCAGCCTCTCAGTCCCTTCCCCAGGCCTGCAGGCTCTGATTGCCCGATTGCGAACGGGGAACCAGGGGTGGGTGGCGGCAGGGGCTGGGGCTAGCTGCCAGCAGCCGGGGAAGATGGCCCTGATTGCAGGCCAGGCCTAGGGACCATACCCATGCATGAATTTTGTGTGCTGGGCCTCTAGTATATACACTTCTGATATATATATACTAGAGGCCTGGTGCATGAAATTCGTGCATGGGTGGTGGATCCCTCAGCCCAACCTGCACCCTCTCATAATCCGGGACCCCTCAGGGGATGTCTGACTGCTGGTATAGGTACATATTGACAAGTTATATATCCCTGCAGGATAGGGCCTAAACCGGCAGTCGGACATCCCTCTTGCAACCCAGGACCACTAGCTCCTAACTACTCGCCTGCCTGCCTGCCTGATTGCCCCTAACCACTCTGCCTGCTTACCTGATTGCCCCTAACCACTCTGCCTGCTTACCTGATCACCCCTAACCACCTTTGCCTGTCTGCTTCATCACCCCTAACCACTATGCCTGTCTGCCTGATCGCCCCTAACCACTCGCCTCCCTGCCTGATTGCCCCTAACTGCTTGCCTGCCTGCCTGGTCATCCCTAACCACCTCTGCCTCGGTCCCGCCACCACGGCTTTATCTGGAAGGATGTCCGGAATGACGTCCAGAAGGTCGTTCGGCTATCTGGTCTAATTAGCATATTATGCTTTTATTATTATAGATTATTATAGATATATTTTTAATTCTAAAGTTTAAAAAAAAAGAAAGGAGCCTACACAGGAAAACCTAGTCAAGTCATAAGCTGTCAAGAGAGTGGTATTTGATGGAAAAATATCCTTGATCCCTATGTTAGGATCATGGAATGGAATTCACACAGAAATCATAGTGCTCAGTAATGCAGAAGATGAAATCTCTCAAATGATGGTTGACTAACAGACAGTTTAGGCTTTTGGCATAGAAAGTATTCTTAAAATTTGAGTTATAACTTGTCAATATGTGCCTTAAAAATCCTAAGGAGTTTTTATAAAACTCAATTTTACTTCTAGAAATTCCTCCCAAGGAAATGATTAAAAATTCAGATCAAGATTTATGCCCAAACGTGTTTATTGCACCATTATTTATTAAAGGATAAAATTAGAAACAACCTAAATGTTCAACTATAGAAGGTCTAAATCATTTGTGGGGCAGTTATTAAAATGGTGCTTTACTAAATTTTTAATGAAGCAAGGAAATATATAATAAGTGATATAAAGCAGGAATCAAAGCAATATAATCCAAATTATATGTATTTCTGTGTTTGTATATATTCCAAAATTGGAGAGAAATACTAATTAATTATTAATTGAATTGTGATTATATGTAATATTTATTTTCTTCCCTTATAACTTTTCTGTATTTTCTAAGTATTTCACAGTGAGTACATTTATCTTGATAAGCATAAAAATAACTTTCATTAAGTTTTAAAAGCAAGTATAAAAAAAAAAAACACGTCATAGACACAGACGGTAGTATGGTGATTACCCGAGAGAAAGGGGGTAGGGGGGAGATAGAAAATAAATGGTGATGGAAGGAAACTTCATTTTGGCATTTTCTGTTCTTGAAACACAATATAATATACAGATGATGTGTTATAGAATTGTACACTTGAGATCTGTATAATTTTTTTAATCAATGTCACCCCAATAAATTTAATAAAAGTTTATAAATGAATAGATAAAAAAAGAAGAGACTCCAGAGAACTCTCTTGCCCCCTCTGCCATGTGAGGACACAGGGAGAGAGAGGGTGTCTATGACCCTGGAAATAGGTCCTCACCAGACACTGAATCTGTAGGTGCCTGGATCTTGGACTTTTAGCCTCCAGATCTGTGAGAAATAAATGTCTGTGTTTGTTTTTTATTTTTTAAGAGTAATTATAAATTAATTTTATAAATATTATAACATTTATTAAAACGTAAATAAAGCATGCAACATCTATTTAAAAATACAGTTATTATAAAATATTTAAATGCCAGGTACAATCTGCTAATTGACACTTGTTAATATATCTCTTCCCAAGGGTTAATATTTTATGCTTTGAGAATGAACATATACCCTCCATTGCTTAAATAAGTCAGTTCACCTCTGTGGGACTCCGTGTATTTTTGGTATATAAAATAGAGGGTTGGAATATATACACTTTTCATCTTCTAGGATTCTGTGCTTCCTTTGGAATTTGCTAAAAAGTAATGTTTCTGAGCCTCAACTGTAAAATGGGATAATAAAATCTCCCTTCCAGAGGGTTGTGAGGACGAAGTGAGTTAAGAATGCCTGACACGATCTGATGCATGATGGGTGTGTAATAAATGGTAGTTACTAGTACCCTGATTAGTGGTGTTAGGAGGACTACGGTCACCTCCATGATGACTGACAGGAACAGAACTCAGAAGAATATCTTTCTGTTCTTGAAACACATCACAAGCTCCTGTCAGGCCTCATAACACAGCCGTTCAATACTGCTGCACAAGGTCTAATTCGAAGTCAGCAGCTAGAGGAGGTGGGGCCAGCTTAAACTCCCCCCACAGATAGTCACTGACACAAATCTTTATGGGAAAGAAAGCTGAAAGGTGTGTGCTAGGACCACACCCACATCACATGTTCATTTCTTCATAGGTTTACTGGACATGCCCAACAGAAGACGTGGACTCTTTTGAGATGGAATTCTATGAAGTCATTTGTTCCCCTCCAAACAATGTGCGGACAGAGCTCTGTGGACAAATCCGGGACATAACACAGCAGAGTCTGGAGCTGCACAACCTGACCCCCAACACCGAGTATCTGTTTAAAGTCAGAGCCATCAATGATAGTGGCCCTGGCCAATGGAGTGACATCTGCAAGGTACTGTGCACATTCATTTCAGACAGATTTTCATTGTAAGCTCTGGCTGCAGGTCTGTTAGGATGATCATACCACAGAACCCACCCTGTGACTGCCCCCTCTAATCCCAGAAAACCTATTAACTCAAGGCCTCAACTGACTTTGCAAATGTGGCCTAAGAATCAGTTTGATTAAAAAAAAAAAAAAAAAAAACATTTGTGCTAGGCACTGTGTTAGGTTGTAGAGATTCAGAGGAAAATAAGACATAATCCTTGCCTTCAGAGTCTAGTAAACAGAGCCATGGTGTGAGAAGGACAAAAAAAAAAGTTACCTGTTAGCCCTGGTGGTGACTGAAAGTCAGGATTAGGTGTCAGATTTAACAAATACAAATACAGGATGCCCAATTACAGTTGAAACTCAGGCAAACGACAAATATTTTTGGTATCTGTATATTCAGATATAGATATGCTAAAAAAAAAAATTCACTTGCTGCTTAGCTGCAAGTCAAGGAAAGCCACTGAAAGGGTCAGGATGGACGCCCCAGAACAAGGTGCCAGGTGATCCCTGCGCTCTTGGTGATGCAAGGCTGGTTCTTCCATAGAGCCCCAGGGACATGCATTCGTGAGTATGATTTTATGGATATTCAGAGGAGGGAAGGAAGACAAATACCAAGACTGTGCAGAGCTATCTTACAGTACAACAATGACAGTATTCTTTGCAGTGTGAGTAGATTATGTTTTCATCGGGAATTTTTTTAAAAGAAAGAGATTAAGTCCATCCATTTCAGCTTTTGAAAAGGGAAATTTATATATATAAATAGAACAAACTGATGTTTGCCAGAGGGGAGGGGAGTTGGAGAACTGCATGAAAAGGGGGAAGGGACGGAGAAGTTACAAAATAGTCACGGGGGGTGTCAAATGCAGCCTAGGAACTACAGTCAGTAACATTGTAAAAACTATGTATGGTGCCAGGTGAGTGCTTGAATTCTCAGGGGGATCACTTTGTAAATTACATAATTGCCTAACCACTCTACTGTATACATGGAACTACTATAATATTGAATGTCAACTGTAATTGAAAAATAACATTTTTTTAAAAGGGAAATTTATAGTACAAAGAGAGGGGAGTCTCATGAGACCACTTCCATCCAGGGCATGCATATGATTCCCAAGGGTACTAGAAGGTCATTGTTTCTCCTCTCTCTCTCTCTCTCTCTCTCTCTCTCTCTCTCTCTCTGACTGGTGACATCCCCTTTCTTTCTGGTCCATTGTTTGCAGAAGAGAATCTGATGGGTTGCTACCTCTAGTGATAAAGGGAAGCAGGAGGTAGAGCGGGGAGAGGAGTCTACCAGTAGCAGGCCTTCTGGGCGGGGCGGCGGGGGGGGGCGGCTCTCTACTCCCTCCTGAGAGCCAGCTCCTGGGGTCATGCTCTGTTTCTGGAGCCCAAGACCCCCATGGGTCCCTCCTTCTCCCCCAGAGGTCAGACGCTCGCATGGGAAGGAAGTGGGAAGGAAAGGCTGTTCCTCCTGCCACACCCCAGCCAGTCACTGTGTCGGTCAGTTGCCCCAGAGCCCTTCTTGTTGCTGCTCTTCTCTCCAGAGCCTGGAACACCCACAGCTGCTACCACGTTTTGCAGCGTGTCCTTCTGACCATGATTTTTCCTTCAATCTAATGTCATCTGCCTTCTCATTTAAAAAAAATTTCCTCAACAATGTCTTGCCCATGAAGAGCACTCAGGGCTGTTACTAATTTTTTTTTTCAGTGTTATCCTCTGACATTTTTATTTTTTAAACATATTTCTGTTGATTTTCAAGAGAGAGGAAGGGAGAGGAGGGCGAGGGAGAGAAACACCAATGAGAGAGAAGCATCTACCAACAGCCTCCTGCATATCCGCTACTGGGGATCAAACCTGCAATCCAGGCATGTGCCCTGACTGGGAATCGAACCAGGGACATGGGACAAAGCTCAACCAACTGAGTCACACCAGCCAGGGCTGCTCTGTCATGTTTAGATCTAGGGACAGAGATGGGGCTGGAAGACTCAAGTGTGTTGGCTTTAAGGAGATGTTTTGTCATCCCCCTTTAACTCCTTGAGAATAGAAGTCATGTCTGATTCATCTGTCTTCCTCCCACTATGCTTACCACAGCACTGTGCACATAGCAGGCTCTTAATGGTTACTGAGTGAATACATGAGTGAAATGTGAGCAAACAAATGGACATATGAATGAATGTCTAAATTAAAGAGTGAAGGAATAAATGGATAGACAAAATTAATAATTACAAAGTAGCAAAAGCTGCCTGAAAGCTCCTAAGTGTCTTATACAATCAGTCAAGAATAACACTCCCCCCTGAAATGGTGTTTATGTGATTAATCTGCACTCCGTGTCTGGGAAGAAAACTCACTGCAATCCTTTTGCTTTTTAACACAATTTCTAAATGAGCAGAGCACTAATTAATGAGGTTTTCTGGAGGCTTCATTTTTACCAGAGTCACAGAGCTACAATATAGATTTTTCCTTCAGAAGTAATTCTTCCTCCCTCTCTGCGATTGTATTAGCATTCCAGGGGAACACTGGCTTCCTTAACATTTGTCATGATTTGCATAAGTAAAGGCTTCAATGGCAAATGAAAATAAGATGGTGTGTTTGAATGACATTTATAAAGCTTCATAAAAGTAATGACTTCAGCTCTTTCCTATAAAATCGAAATATTTTTCCTTTGGCATCAGTTCAGTGCAGGTATTCCTGAAAGGTTTCATTTAAAATGATGTAATGAGGCAGCAGAATCATTGCTTCTCTGAAATGCAATATTTCTATCAGATGTACTTTTGTAAAGGAAGTGAAATAGCACCTTTTGTATTTGATTTTCATAGTCTGGGGCTTGTTGATTTTTTTAAAGGGATTTTATTTGAAGGATGGCACGTGAAGCATGAAAATTAACGTGAACACTTTTTAAAGGTGCCATTTATTGAAGGCAACGCTGTGTCAGATGCTGTCTATTCACGATCACTGATGATCTCAACTACTTGGCAGGTGGGGAGTTACAGCCTCCATTTTACAGAGAAAGAAACCGAGGCTCACAGAGACGGAGTGTCTGGCCTCAGGTAACTCAAAGGAATTGAGTGGGAAGCTAGGTCTCCTCCAAGGCAGTAGCGCGATGCGCCCCCCCCCCCACCTCCCCCGTGAACCATAATCAGCTGCAGGGCAGGCTCCGCCCTGGGGACCTGGCACCTGATTCTGGGAGAATGTCATCGAAGCCAACAGCAATGAGAGCCAGACTTTTATTTCTCTGAGAGGCGAGAACATGCATTGGAAAGAACATTGGACTTGGGCTGATGTACCTGGGCCCAAGCCCCAACGCTGCCAGGCTGCAAGTGCTGTGAGGCCAGGCCCCATGTTGGCCTGACTCGCCCCCCTTGGCCCGCAGTCCCGGCTGTGAGCCTCTAACATCCAAGACCCTGACTGATATTTTTGAAGGAATGGAGAAATGTGTTTGTAGGCAAGTCCTCTGCCCTTTGGCCTCAGTTTCTCCTCCTGCTCTTCCTCTCATCCTCAATGTCCCTGCTGACCACCATCCCCATTTCTGGAAATGGTCTCCTTACTCTGCCTGTCTCCCTCTGACTTCAAATCACAGCCAACTTCCAAGAAGTCTCCCCATGACAAAGGTAACTTTCCATCTATGCACTGGTTTCCTGTTGCTGCTGAAACAAATTAGTGGCTAAAACAACATAAATGCATTTATTATCTGACAGTCTGGAGATCAGAAATCCAAAATGGGCCTTTTTGGGTAAAATCAAGGTGTATTCCTTCTAGAGGCTCTAGGAGAAAATTCATTTTCTTGCCTTTTCCAGCTTTCAGCAATCTCCCACATTCCTTGGTTCAGGGCCTTTCCTCCATTTTTCAAAAACAGCACCGATAAGCTGAGTCCTTCTCACCCTGCCATCTCTCTGGTTCTCGTTTGCCTTAGACCCACCTGATGATCCAGAATAATCTCCCTATCTAAAGGCCAGCTGACTACCAACTTAATTCCCCTTTGCCATGTAACATAACATAGTCACATGTTCTCGGGATTGGGACATGGACATCTTTAAGGGACATTATTCTGCCTACCACAATCTGTAAATCAGATGACTCAGGTTACATCAGATTTGGAGGTAAAAATTCAGACCCAACAATAGTCACAAACTGGCACTGTTCTGGGTCTTTCTTCAGGAAATGCGCCACCCCACCCCCACCCATCCTCTCAAATTCCTTCTCTGTCTGTACTGGGGTTCCCCCACCCCCACCCTGTGTCTGACTTGTGCTGGCACCCTGAGTCTCTGCAGGGCTGCTCCCTCCTTGCTCGCTGCCTTCAGGATGGAACCCCGCCACAGATCAGGGTCTCCTGGCCTTCCTGGGCATCTTACCTGGTTTTCCTAAAAGTCTCGTTCTGGTTTATCCTCTGTCCCTACTGCAGGGGCTGCGGAGGACCCAGAGGGCTGGGCTGGGCTCACAGCCCCAACACTGTCGTCAGCTCCCATTCACACGAGGTGCCTTAAAGAACATGCAACCTAGTCTGTACAATTCCAGTCCCACCACAAATTAGTTGTGGGACTTTAGAAAAGCTACCCAATCCTTCTGAGCCTCAGTTTCTTCATCTATAACATGGAGACGGTGGCACCTGCCTCGTGTGATTGTCATGAGTTGTTAATGAAATGATGTGCGTAGCACCTGGCACACAGCAGGGGCCCAGCCCCGGGGAGCTGCGGTTTCCCGGTGCCTGACGCCATGGCTCTCGGCTTCTGCTTGCAGGTGCAGACACCCGATGGGCATGGGAAGAACCGAGCGAAGTGGGGCCTGCTGAAGAATATCCAGTCTGCCCTCCAGAAGCGCTTCTGAGCCCCCCGCGGAGCAGGCAGCAACGTCAGAGACACACCACAAAATAGACATATAGGCACACACATACGTATATGTATTTTCTCACCACATTCTTCAATGAGGCTGCAAATGATGTTCCAGAACCAGAGCTGTTTCAGCAGGAGTCTTCTAAGAACTAATAAAAGGAAATGCCTGATGCCATGCCTAACTGTTCATTATTATGACACAAAGATACAAAATAGTCAGCAAGTCTCCATGTCACCATTAGCTCAGGTGTGGCCATAAATTCAGAATTCTGTGGTGTTTTGTCCGCAGCACCGCCAGGCTGCCGGTGGTGAAAGGGCGCTCTGTGAGTCAGGCCCTGGGTGTGCATTCTAATGCTAGTCTAACCAGCTTCCAGTGTTTGGACAAGTCACTGATGGGCAGGGAGCTCATTACCTCACCATGCAGTCTATTTCAATATTAAGCAGCCACACTGTTAGAATGTTTTCCCAAATTATTGGGCCTGAACTTGCCTTTCCATAACTTTAATCCCACGGTCTGAGGTCTGCCTCTGAGTCACAAAGACTGAGAACTCCCCCTCTTCTCCCGCTCTACTCCTCTGGGCCCCAGAGCAGAGGAGGAGCAGGGTCCCCTGTGCTAGTCCGAGGCTCCCCTGTGGGCTTTTGAAGCAAGGCACCAAAAGCACGGCAGAGTCACGCGTCAGCTACAGTCCCGCTGAGCTTGTCCTGGCCCTTCAGACAATAGGAAGCCCCCAGCGCTTTTCTAAAAAGTACATTTTATTGATTTTACAGCGAGAAAGGGAGAGAGAGAGAGTTAGAAACATCAATGAGAGAGAAACTTCTATCAACTGCCTCCTGCACGCCCCCTACTGGGGATAGAGCCCACAACCAAGGTTCATGCCCTTGACCAGAATCGAACCAGGGACCCTTTAGTCCACGGGCTGATGCTCTATCCACTGAGCCAAACCAATCAGGGAGCCCCCAGTGTTTCCTGCCTGACAAGGCCCCATCTGCCTGGAATGACCCTCTTTCTAGAGCACACCCCATTTCTGATCTCCTTCAACCACTTCTTCCAGGCTGATTCTCCAGGTGGGGGTGACATGTCCCTCCTCCCCACCCCTTCCCCCAGAGAGACAGGTGTCAGGTATTCCTGCCCATGGTACTCAGGAGTTCTCCTTGTCCCCCGTCTCTAGGCAAAGATGGTGTCTCCTTTATTCTGTCCCAGTGCCGGCTCGGTGGGGCCCACATTGCACGTTGGCACCGGGGAGAAAGGCCCTGGTGCTAGAAGGCAGGCACACACACTGACCCTCCTCTGAACATCCCGCCCACCATGTGTCCGCTTACACAGATGTGGGCGTGAATGCGGAAAGGCGTAGCGGTCGCCCGTCTCCACCTCCTCTGATCCCATCCTGTTCGTGAGCAGTCCCACTGGCAGCTGGCCCCTGGCCAGCCCACCTGCCTTCACCCAGAGGACTGCTGCTTTGCAACCCTTTATTTTGTCCAGAGGCTCAGCCTCAGAGTCAGAAAAGGCCTTTTCCTCGAGGGAGGGCCCTAGTGAGGACCTTCCTGATAATGTGGAAGGAAGCCAAGCAGATTCCCGCCCTGTCCCCCACAGCATTACAAGAAGGACTACCCCGGGGGCTTTGTTATGTTCCCATTACTGTAAATGATGGCTCGAATCCGCCATCAGGTTTGGTATTACCATATAATCATTTCCGTAAAAGGCTTCAGAATTATCATTAGCACCGGGAGCAAATTAAACGACATGCCAGCAGGGATTTTACTACTAATAAACCAAAATGAAATTAAACTAAAAAAATAGAATGGTATGAATGTTGCATTACAGTGATCACACCCTCTCACAGAGCCAACCAGGAGAGCGAGAACCAGGCAAACCACAGCACCCTGATCCTGCCTCTCTAGACAACACGTAGACTTTAATGCCGGGACCACCACAGCTAGCTGGACTCGCTGAGAGCCCCCTTAACCAATAGTTGAGCCATTCTACCAAATGCAACATGGAATTCTTTTTTTTTAATTACACCGTAATTAACAAATACCATTGTATTAGTTTGACATGCCCAACATAATGGTTTGATATATATAGTGAAAGGATCACCACAATAAGTTTAGTTCACATACATCATCATACATAGTTACAGGATTTTTTTTTTCTTATGAAGAAGACTTTTCAGATCTCTCTCAGCAACTTTCAAACACACAATACCGTATTCTTAACGGTAGTCCCCGTGCAGTACATTACATCCCAGGACTTATTTATCTTATAATTGTGTACCTATACCTTGTGATCCCCTTCCCCCACGTGCCCTCCCCCAGCCCAAGATTGGATTTCTTAATGGCACAGAAAGCCCTGCACATCATTTGGTCCCTGAGGTTATGAATCACATGGAGTTGCTGTCCCCTCCTAGGACCCTTCCTGAGGTATAAAAAGGGAAGCGAGGATCTGGTTTTAACACTCTCTCTTCACTTAACACTAAATTGCTGGAGACCTCGGGCAAGCCCCTCTCTCACTCCGGGTGTCAGCAGCTTCATCTATACAGTGACGTGGTTGGATCAGGCGTTTTACCGACGATCTTTAAGAAAATGAGAATGATGCTCCCAGCCCTGCCTCTCCGGATTGTGGTCAGAGCCAAGTGAGTAATAGAAGTGAAAGCATGTTGCAAAGTAGAAAATAACCTTTAAAAGTATGAAGATGCTTGAGGGACAAGTGAGTGGAATCAAATAGAAGCCGCTAATTTGGTCAAAAACAGAAACCACACCGGTCCCTTTAACAGAGAGAATTGAATGTGGGTGTTGGTTAAACAGATATTGGAGGACTGATGACAGAAAAGGGACACTGGGCTAGCACAGAGGTGGCAATTTCAGGGAGCCACTGTCACCCCAGGACTGGGTGACTGAGGGGAGCGGGAGGACTTAGCATAACTGGAAGCCCAGAGGGGGAGCCCTGCTGAGCTAGGACCCAGCTCCCTGAGCAGGGGCCACTGCCAGGCTGGCGCTGGTGGATCTGAGGGAGTTCCAGGAGGCCAGGTCGGGGGGTGTAGGGAAAAGCTGGAAACTGACAGCAACAGCTAACCTGCCCAGGAACTGCGGCAGTAACCCGCCCAGAAGAGTGCGCAAGACAGAAAGCAGCACTTTCCTTCTGCCCCTTCGAGGCTCCCTCTGGTGCCCCCTAATAGCAGGGCCTCCCCGGGCCAGCTGGCGAGGGACAGGTGCCATCTGCAGAGCCACATTCCCGCATCACAGACCGAGTCCAGAGACAACAGCTTCATGCTCAGCACAGTTACGTAGGACTAAAACTCAAAGGATAGGCCTGGGCTGGGACACCAATTCAGGAGTCATCGGTGGGCGTGATGCCATCTTCACTAATGCCATCAAGTGCCTGGAACTCAGCTATGCTCTGCAGGGCAACCTAGAGAGACATGAAGCCAGTTCTGCCTTTAGGTTGCTTCCTAAGCTCGAGACAATCACAGGACCAACTGGAAAGGACTTAGGCATTTGAATCTGTCACTTTGCCTCTGGAGCTATGGGTCCCACTGGAATCACCTCTGTGGAACTTCTAAAAATGCAGGTGCCCAGGTCCCACCCCCTACCCACTGATCCGATTATGCAGTGCAGGGACCAAGCAACACATTCGCATTTTCTAAAAGCCTTCGAGTGATTCTGAGGAACAGCTCTTTCCCAGGCCAACAAGCATTTGGGACCCACGAGACAGTGGCCAGAATTGTTGGGAGATGGTTCCGGGCTATAGGAGGTGCAGAGTTAGCTTTTGAAGAATGGGCAGGAACTGGGTAAGGTGCAGGCCAGAGGAAAGGCTGTCGTGAGGACAGCTTGCAGAAGACCAGGCGGCAGGAATGAATGGAGAACTGGATACAACAGGTACTGAAAAAAGGCTCATTGATTTGAGTTGTGACCTGTAACTCTCAAAACATAGAGAGAGGGAGACATGGTGAGTGAGAAACAGGTTATGTGGGGACATGTTGATGTTTAAACTGTTATCATTTCAACAGGTGCCCCACTCCCAAACAAATAAGGCATATCGCAGGGAGCAAAGAGATAATGAACACCAAGGGGGTGGGGGTACTCCTACACACAGCATCCCTATGTCTGCCCACTGCCATGCCTTCCTGGTTAAAGCCATCACCAGCACCTGGCATCCATACTCAGCTATGCACACACACACACTCAGACTCACGGGCACGTCAGCAGACGCACACTGGTTTACACACAAGCACCCACACAGATGCACATACACACATTCCACATTCACTACCTCTGAATCATGTCATCCATTCAGAGCTCAGCGAAAAGTTTCTGAACCAATAGGGACCCACCTGGAGGCTGAAGGACCAGAAGATCAAAGAGGCGTGGTTCTGAGAGAAAGAATACTTCAATATCTGCCACAGGAGAAAGGATGGGGGAAGGGAAGGCTTGACATGATGGGAGAGGTGAAGGGCGGCATTGCCCTGTCACCTCAGTTTCCAAATGATCTGCGAGGCCGTTTTGGTTGGAAATCAAGGGGTTTCTTTGCCAGCAAACAACCAGGAGAATCAGGTGGTATAGGAGTTCTCAGAAAAGCTAATACATTCCAAGGCAAATCATTGACTGCATCTAAGAAAAAGTGCAATTTGGTGAGAAGCCCAAGGGACACATGTTACTGCAACGCTGAACTGGGCCCGGATGGGTGAATTTTTTATAGCAAGCTGTAGACGTAGGAAAAATAAGGGTTCAAAACAGAGTACTTCAGATGCTGCGAATCTGTGCATGACTTCATTTCCATCCCTCTAATTCCACTAGGAGCTACAATGTCTAAATTTCCCTTCAGGAAAAAAAAAAATCATTTAGCTCAGAAGTAATGCTTTCTATATAAAACTGTAGCTATTCCAGGGTTGTTGTTTTTTTTCCTTCTGAGAAAATCAAAATAAAAGGAGTCTTTCGTCTTCAGAAAGCCAGACATGGGAAGTTTGTCTCTGAGCACTAAAGCAAACAATAGTCACTCAATAAAAACTGACCAAGTGCTGTGTCAGCCAGGTCCTGGGCACACGGAGCAAACCGAGCAGCTCTGCCCGCCATGAGCTTCCACACGTGAAATGCTGGGAGAAATCAAGCCCAACCTCTACGGGGCTTCTGGTGCTCAGGCCAGGTTTCACGGAAAGCGTGGAACATCCCTGTGGTCATGAAAATGGAAGAGAAGTAAAGGAGCAGAGAAGCGAGAAGCAGGCGTGCGAGGTGGGAAAGAGCACAAATAAAGGCGTAGAGACTGGACTCGTACGTCAGATGCATGAGAGCGAAATATATATGTATATCGGTCTCTTCCCCCAGTTGCTGGCCCAGAGCTCCTGAAACCCTTGTAGATTCCGACGTGATAAGAGCACTGGAAACATCTTTTGTCCTGATAAGGCAGCTCTGGGTGGGCTCCTGGATGGGGGCTGGTCCTGAGAAAGATGGAAGGATGCTTAAAAGCTTGGCCTTTCCAGCTCCACCCCCCATTCTCCAGCGAGGGGAGCGGGGCTGGGAACGGAGTTAATAACTGATCATGCCCACATGAGGAAGCCTCCATACAATCCCAATAGCACTGGCATCAAGATGCTTCCAGGTTGGTAAACACATCCATGTCCTGGGAGAGCGATGCCCCCAACTCCATGGACCTGCCCAGAAATCGCCTTAGGTTCCCTTCATCTGGCTGTTCATTTGTATCCTTTATTATATCTTTTCATAAGCTGGTAAACAAGCCCTAGCAAGTTTGGCTCAGTGGATAGAGCTTCAGCCCATGGTCTGAAGGGTCCCAGGTTCATTCTCTCTCTCTCTCTCTCTCTCTCTCTCTCTCTTTCTGTCTCTCCATCTTCCTTCCACTCTCTCTAAATATCAGAGGAAAAATATCCTAGGGCCATGGTCGGCAAACTGTGGCTCGCAAGCCACATGCAGCTCTTTGGCCCCTTGAGCGTGGCTCTTCCACAAAATACCACGGCCTGGGCGAGTCTATTTTGAAGAAGTGGCTTTAGAAGAAGTTTAATTTTAAAAAATTTGGCTCTCAAAAGAAATTCCAATCATTGTACTGTTGATATTTGGCTCTGTTGACTAATGAGTTTGCCGACCACTGTCCTAGGCTGAGGATTAAATAAATAAACTGGTAAATGTGTTTCTCTGGGTTCTGTGAGCTATTCAAACCCCAGGACAAGTTGCAGGAACCCTGACTTATAGCCGGTCTGTCAGAAATAGAGGTGACAACCTGGGACTTGTGCTTGGGGTCTGAAGTGGGGGCACTCTTGTGGGACTGAGCCCTTAACCCGTGGGATCTGCCGCTAACTCCCGGTGATAGTCAGGATTGAAGTAACAGAACTTCCAGCTGGTGTTGTGGAGAACTGTTGGTCTGGGCACCCTGCCCCCATGTGGTGACCAGAGTGTCAGGAGGGAAGGGGGGCTCTGGGGTGAGAGGAAATGAGAGATGCACAGCAGGCGTGTTTTTCCTCTCCCGTGAGTGCTAAGCCTGGATGGGGATTGTGGCCAGATTGTAGGGATCAATGAAAAACAGGTTTTGAGTTTACGCTAATGAGGAGCAAATGTAGGTTGCTGAGCTGGAAATGAACAATCATTGTAATTATAATAGTAATAGCTAACACAGAACCTTGTTCCAGGGACTATCCCAAATATTTTACATGTATTCGCTCACTTAATTCTCACAAAACCCCTGAGTACGTAGGCACTGCCATTATATCCATTTTACTGTTGGGGAAACTGAGGCACAAAGAGATTGATGAGATACTGACCTTGAAGGCCACTGATTGTCTGACCCTTGGACAATCAGTGGGATGACGAGGGTTCTGCCTGCCTGCACGGGTACGCCCCGTCTCAAGGAGAACTGAGAGGGAAGCTGAAAGGCATCGGGAGCTGAGGTGGGAGGGAGATGGGCCTGCTGATGTCCCAGAGTCTGGGTCAGGAATCGCCCCTGGCCCTCAAATCCTCTTTGTGGATTAAATGAAATGGGGAGCTTTTAGCCACCTGCATTTTGCTTTTCCTTCACTCTTGATCAGTTTCAGACTGGGTCTCTTCCTCGGCTGGACAACCGCGCCTTCCTCAGCAGCACTTAAAGCACCAAGTGGCAGGCACTGTGCTGATGTAGGCACAGCGAGATGCGGGGGTGCGGGTCCACCCTCAGGCGCAGAGCTGTGTGGAAGGGCCACAGCAGGCAGGGCAGGGCGGCTCCTGGAGGGAACAGGAGGGCCCGGGCTGCTCTGGGGAGGGGAGGAAGGCTCTCAGGGGCAACGCCCCAGTGACAGGGATGGTGAATGGAGTCTGCCAGGCGACACTGGGCAAAGAGACATTGGAAGAGGGGCACACGTCTGCTCCTGTGCCCACCAAGATCCTGTGACAGGTCCTGTGACATTGTTGCCTCAAGTCAGTAGAGCCTTTAATGCCCAACTCCTCCCCCCACCCCCGCACAGTAACCGAAGGGACACCAGTGTCCAAGGGTCAGACAATCAGTGTCCTGAACTAGCATTTGTTTCCCAGTTTAAAAGAAGCTGCAGGTCCTGTACAGACAAAAGTGAATAGTTATGGTTTTAATCAAAATGAGAGCCAAGCCCAGCCAGTGTGGCTCAGTGGTTGAGCATCAACCTATGAACCAGGAGGTCACAGGTTCAATTCCTGGTCAGGGAACATGCCCAGGTTGTGGCCTCGATCCCCAGTGTGAGGTGTGCAGGAGGCAGCCGATCAATGATTTTCTCTCCTCATTGATGTTTCTCTTTCCCTCTCCCTTCCTCTTTGAAATCAATAAAAAATATTTTTAATAAGATGAGAGTCAATTTCTTCCAGGACAAGCCCAGCTCCCCTGTAGGTTTAAAGGTGAGGATCCACCTGTCAGGTTGGAGGGACCTCACTCAGGCCTCGCCTGAGAAGACTGGATTTCTGCCATCGATTGTCCCGAAAACCAGGTGTTCCCTCCCGGCTCTCCGGAACAAGCAGGACGGGAGGTGCCGTCCCGGACACATTTGCAGGGATTCCCAGAAGGACGCCTCCCCTCGGTGATGCCCCAGAGGGAGCACCAGCCTCGAGGCACAGACCAGGGCCCAGTCCTGTCTCTGCCACTCTGTCTCTGGAGGAGGAGGACCCCTTCGGGGTGCTTCACACCCACTCTGTAAAAGGGATAGAAACACCCCTTGGGAAGGGCGGTCATGGCGACAATCGGGCTATGGAAGGAGAACATATCCTCACGGACTCAGGCATAGTGCCTGGCCTGGGGCAGAGGCTCAGTCATTGAGATTTGCTGCTACAGTTACAAGGATCATCCCCCCAGTTGATGTGAACTGCCCCTTTTAAGGAGAAGCAGTCTGAACTTTTTCCAAGTTACCGTACTGGCCCCTCTTCAAGAATCTGAAAAAGTGGCAGGCCCTGGCAAAAAGCACAGACGCACAGGATTTGGCACAGGACTTCAGTGGAGTCAGGAAGTCCCTCATCCCACCTCCTGCCCCACCTTGCAGGGGTCCAGGCGGGCGCGCCAAGTTCAGGGCCCTGCATTCAGGAGGACTTGCCTATATCTGCACTCATGTATATTCTGCTGAGATGAGAGTGGGGTGGCCTCTGTGTCCATTTTCTCAGGCCAGTCTTGGGAGGCCAGTCACCACACCACCATGAAGGGCTTACAGAGATCTCCTGGCCCAGAGAGGCCCAGCGTTGGGCCACAGAACAACCAGAGAGCTGCAAGAACTGGGGTGCACACCTGGCCCCGTGTGAACTAATTACACACATACCCCATGCACGAGCTTGCATTTTTCAAACACAGGAAACTGCCTTGGCAACAAACACAGAATACAAAGCTACTAAAAGCACAAGCACCAACCTGTGGAGGCACCAGAAATATTTGACATTTAGGGAGACCCTCAAACTTGACAAGGTCAGACATCCCTGCTGTGGTCTAGCTGGCCTTTCTGGACGCCCCATCCGGGGTAGGCATCCATGACAGGGGGTTGCCTAGGCAATGCCTGAGCAGTTGGCCTCCTGTGTCAACTAATATAATTAAAGTGGAGACCTTTTAGAGCACAGTTTAAACAGAATAGAATCGTGCCACATCCAAGGCCCCCGTTTTTCAGATCCTGCAAATAAATCCCATTTCCAGGGTCCCTGGGTCACGAACTCTGCTCACGGCCACTTTGCCAGTCTCCGTGCCTAGACTCTCACACACAAAGAGAAAGGTTTGGGTTGGGTTTGTTTTTCTCTTTGTTTCTTTCTCTCTCTCTTAAAGTCACAGAAACTAAAGTTACAGAAAAAGATGAAATATGAAATAGTGGGGGACGGGGTGGGGACTGGGTGAGATGGGCAAAGGGATCAAGCAAAGAAAAAAATAAAATAAAAGACAGGTTCATGAACACAGGGTTGCTGCTTCACTTTTAGTTTGGGCCCAGATGGAACACACATGGAACAAACCTGAGCCCAACCAGCAGCAAGGAGCCAAGGCCACCTGGAGTCATCATGTGAAGCTGAGCTGCCCAAGCAAAGCAAACTAGTATCAGTCGAACTGCAGCCCCCGTGATCGTGAAAATGAGCGCTTATTGCTACATGTCACCGAGTTTGGGGTGATTTGTTATGTAGCATTACTGCACCAATAGCTAACCGATACAGTGCTGAAAGTTCTCCAGATACCTTGGTAATTTACTTTACAAGTCTATGACACAGTGATCCTAGAGTGTCATGCCAGGAAAAGGATGAGGGCAGAGCCTGGCAAACGCTGCCCATCATGTCAGGACAAGGAGAAATGGGACAGAGTTGGGCAGGCTGCACTGTCACCATTTAAAAGGGCTAGGATGTATGAGATTCCCATGTGTTGAGTGGACACAGAAGTTAGTGGGTTTGAGCCATCCTGATGGAATCTTACTACAAAGTAGCGTCTGCCAGGTGGGGAAATCCATCAGTAAGAGGCGGCGGGTAGACCATCGGGGCAAAATAGAGGGAGAGGAGCTGCAGCAGATGTAGAAGGACAGCAAGGATGAATGAAGAGGTCACCGTGCCCTCCTTTCCCACGGTGGGTCCCTGAGCTTGGGTCATTCTAAACTGGAAGGAGGAGAGGAGTGAAATGTGAGAGTAGAGCTTTTATCTAGATTTGACTAGACCTTTTAAAATGTGGAAAACAGGGTTCTTGTAACAAGAAGCGGACAGAAAACTATGAAATCTGGGGAAAGAAAGAGATCCGACAGAACAGATTGGAAGACAATGTTGGGATTAAACCATTCAATCAAATGGTTACAGTATTATCTAATCTAATAATAGACAAATATGCAAATTGACCGCACCTTCGCTACACCTAAGCCACGCCCACCAGCCAAGCCACGCCCGTCAACCAATCAGGACGAGTATGCAAATTGCCCAACAAAGATGGCGGCTAATTTGCATATCAAGACAGCGTCCAAAGAAGTCAAGAGCTGCAGAAGGGAGTAAAGCTTCAAAGAAGCAAGCAAGCGGGGGGGGGGGGGGTGGGGGGGAGAAGGGCGGGGCAGAGGCAGGGCCGAAGGGAAACACGGGTGGGCTGGAGGAGAAGGCGGGGCGGGTGACAAGGGCGGGTGGAGGCGGGGCCGGGGGTGAAGGGAAACGCGGGCGGGCTGGAGGAGAAGGTGAGGCAGGTGAACAAGGGAGGAATGGAGGCGGGGTAGAGTGCAGCAGGAAATCCTATTGCAGGATTTTTCCTGCAACGGGAAAGCTAGTATGTTACATATAATTTTACCACAGTATGTTATATATAGTTATGTATTAATTATGTTACATTATATATATATATATATATATATATTTAGCATGTCAAGATATTTGTGTTTTTAGTCTGAGACAGGATTGTCTGTTGGGTGGGGCTCCTGCAGTGGGAAAAGACTGCAGCCGTCTCCTCTCCTTAGTTTCCTGGGCCCTAACAATATGGCTCACTCCTCAGCAAATCTTTCTTCAAATGTACAGCCTGGACAATGAGATATTCTTATAGCTTTTTCTTTAACATCCCCCTGAGAATTATCATTTGCATTCATAAGGTAATACCAAGAAGCAAAAGCACATTTCCCCCCAATAAATTTAGCTCTTCTTCCAAATAATGGAGGAATCAGAACCCAGTAGGGCAGAGAACTGGACCCCAGAGTTTAAAGACAGGGATTCTTGTCTGCTCAGTGGCCTAGACTCCCTATGTGACCTCAAGCAAGTCCCTTGGGCTTTCTGGTCTTCGTTTTTCCTCTCATGTAGATCCGCCACAAGATGTGCCCCGAACATCCTGTGTACCAGGATGTCTTTTGTTGTACACTGGGTTGATAATCAGAACATGTGTATTCTAGTCCTTCTATTCCACCAAGGATCACTATGACCCCAAGCAAAGAACTGAGTGTCATTGAGCATCAGGTTCCTTAGCCTTAAAATAAGTCACATTTTACCAACCTCCCAAATATTACTGTTAACTTAATGTTTTGGTTACCTAGTGCTGCATATCACCACAAAACACAGTGGCTAAAAACAAAACCATCTATTTTTCTCATGATTATGTGGGTTGAGGATTTGGGGAAAGACCTAGCTGGGTGGTTCATCTTTGCCCTGCATAGCATCATGTGGGGCCTCTGGGGCTGGAGGATTCAGTCCCACAATGCTTCCTCACTCACATACCTGGCACAATAATACTTACTGATCGATCTCTCTCTCTCTCTCTCTCTCTCTCTCTCTCTCTCTCTCTCTCTCTTTCTCTCTCTCTCTCTCTCTCATTCCTCCCCCCTCCCCACATACATCCCACATGGTATCTCATCCTAGAGCCTAAACATGGTAAGCAGGAAGCAGAACTTCTGTCATTTAGGAACTACTCCCAGAACCGGTACAGCATAACTTCTGCTGGATTTATTCTATTGGTCCAAGCAGTCAAAGTCCAGCCTGGGAGCAAGGGTTGAGAAATGAGCATCTCTTGATGGAGGAATGGCAAGTCCACGTTGCAGAAGAGCAAATGGGGTGGCAGATATTGGAAAATAGAAGAGCAAATGGTTTTTGTTGTTATTCTGGGCAAAAAGTATAATAGATATGGAAAGTCTTGGAAAAATTAAATCTCCGTGCATCGAGCAAGTGCCATTATAATTTTCATTTCAACTTTCCATTTTCAATCTACTTTGGTTAGTGTGACTTTGAGGTAAGCAATAGCTCCATCCCAAGTCCAGCTGCGGTGGTCTCCAAAGCATTACCGGCCCCTGGGATCGACTTCAATTAGAGACCCAGGGTAATGCCTCCAGCAGGAGGACACGGGGATCTTTTGGCTGAGCAGAGATTTGACGTATCAGTCATGACAAGACAGATTACGATCTAGTAACTGACAATCCCGAAATCGATGGCTTAAGAAGAGTGTACCTCTCCCTGTGTGCCCATCACAGGCTGGCTGGGCTGTGCTGCTCTGAGCTCTGAGCTGACAAGAGCTACCTGCAGCCTCGCTGGGCCCTGCAGCAAAGGCAGGCAACATGGCTTCCACCCAAAAGTGAGACACGTCACTTCCACTCACATTCCGTTGACCCACACAAGTCACGTGGCCACACCTGACCTCAAAGGGACAGGTGTGCACAACCTTTCTATGCCCCAGAAGGAGGAGAACCAGAAATACCAGAGAACTGGGTGCCTAATGACACTCTGATCGACTTTTTCAGGATTCTGCTCAAGGACACTTTCAGAGCCCCTTTGCAATGCACAAGCACCTGTTTGAAGATGCCGAGAGGAAATGCATACCGTTATCCTATATTCTCCTGCTCTAATATGCTATATGTTTTATGCCAAGCTTCTCTTTGCTGTTTCTTGTAAGACATTTCCCAGGGGAGTGACAGTGATTGAAATCCTGACCTTGCGTGGAGATTCATGGAGAACAAAATGTTCCGGGGGAGGAAGTGGGGTGGATTTCACAATAGTATCCATCTGCTAGCTCCATAGAACAACGCATGGAACTGCTACATGCGGCCCACATTAGTGAGTTTCCACCCAGAGTTTCATGATCCTGCCTTAGATGGTGGTGTGTTAGCAGTCAGCACAGCAGAGTGGAGAGAGCGGTGCAGTAGGAATCACACTGCCTGGGTTCAAAGCCACCACTTCCTAGTCTGTGGCTGTGAAAAATTTACTCAACCCCTTTGAGCCTCAGTTTTCTCAGCTGCAAAATGACAATAGTAATAACACCTTCTGGAGCTGTTGTTAGAATCAAATGAGGTAATATGTACAGAACACTTAGAACAGCGACTGGAACTTCTAAAATTGCTAATTTTGCTGTTGCTGGTATTGCTGTTGGTATTTGGCCTGGCTCTGCCATCCTGAGACTGGCGTTGAACCCTGTGCAGAAACTGACAGCCACACTCTGATGGGCAGGCCCTTGGTGCCCTGCAGGAGAGCGCAGCCACTGGTGCTGTGAGGATGAAATGAAAAAGGTGCGGAAAGCAGCAGCCCCTGACATTTAATTATCATGGGGTGATTATGGAACAAGGAGGTAGTTACCTCTCTTATCCAAAAATATCTCTCCTATGAACCTGCCAAGATGCCTGATATTTTACCATTAGAAATCCATCCCTCTGCTTTAACCTTTGGTTTGTCTAAGTGCCTCATAAACATTCATTAAGTAAATGAGGGACAGAGGGAAAGGAGTAGCTAAGGCATTTCTGACATATACCTTGGTGAAAAGGACTAGAAAATTCTCCCAAACAACAAAGAATACGTAAAATTCCACCTTGTGTGATGACATTAAAAATTCTTATTAAAATGTGTTTTTTTCCATCTGTCTCACTGAAATGGTTTCTGCTGAACCAGCATTCTTGTCTCCAATCAGCCTCCTCTACTCCAGCCTCTATATTACTGCCAAGGTCATCTTCCTACAAATAGGTGTGATCTTGTCATGCACCTGTTCTAGTGCCCTGTGCTTCAAGATGGATACAGGTTCCTTGGGACGGCATGGTCATACTCTTGGCCCCTCTTTAGCTTTGGCCTTTACTGCCGCCTCTAGCTTCCTCATCGCCAACCAACATTCTAACTCACACACACAAACTGGCTAAGCAGGAACTATCACATTCTTTTCTTTGCCTGTCACCTTTGCAGGAGTTGTCCCCTTTACCTCCATCCCATTTGATGGAAATCCTAGCCCAGGGAGAACTTTCCTCCATCAGCATTATCACGAGATTCTTGCGGGACGAACAAGACTCATTTCTTCTAGACACAGAGAATGGGCACGTGACTCAGGCTCAGCCAACCAGAGAGCTGTTTCTCCTTGGAAATGAGACTGGTCCAGGTACGGCCAAGTGATCCAAATAAGGCAAATCAGAGCCTTCCCTTGTGGTTTTATTAAATGAAGGCTGATCTCTTTGGCCAGGAAGCTAGAATAATGGACACCAGGGGCTGCCAGAAGCTCTCCTCCACCTCCAATGCATAGATATCATCAGCTGGAGGAAGTGAAACAGTAAAGGGAGAGAGAGAGGGAGGTGAGGGAGAGAGGGAGAGAGAGGGGGAGAGAGGGAGAGGGAGAGGGAGGGAGGGGGAGAGAGAGAGAGAGAGAGAGAGAGAGAGAGAGAGAGAGAGAGAGAGAGAGAGAGAATATGAATTTACAACAGATATTTTTATCCCTGGCTCCAGTCAAACCTGCTGTGGTGAATTTAAAATAGGTCCAAAATTTTTTGAGACCCCCTCCTTCAAAAGGCGAGGCCCAATTCCGCTCTCCTTTCTTGTGGGCTATATTCAGAGTCTTGCTCCTACTGATAGAATGTGGTAGAAACTACAGAGCATGACTTTTGAGGATGGGTCTTACAGGCATTGTGGCTTCTAGTTCTCTCTCTTTTGCGTCACTTAAGTCCGGGAGCAGCTAGCTGCGTGTGAGGGGACACTGAGGCAGTCCTGAAGAAAGGCCCACCGGGCGAGAACCAAGGCTCCTGCCGACAGCCAGAGAGGAACTGAAGGCCCTCGCCCATGGCCACGTGAGTGAGCCATCCTGGAGGTGGACCTTGCAGCCTAGCCAAGCCTTCAGATGCATCTTCTCTGCAGCCTCATGCAAGACCTGAGCCAGGACCACCCACTAAGCAGCTACTGAAACCCTGACCCTCGGAAATTGTGAGATAATAAGTATTTGTTGTTTTAAATCACTACGTGGTGGGGTAACTTGTTTCTCTATTAGGTAACTAATACATAAAGCATGCCCAGGTCCACTCTTGGATAGCCCATATTTTTTCTGTAGTTGAGTTAGGTTTCCATCTTTTACATCTGAAATTTCCCTAATTAGAATGTCACCGTTCTCTTGCTCTCCTAACTCAGTGGTCGGCAAACTGCGGCTCGCGAGCCACATGCGGCTCTCTGGCCCCTTGAGTGTGGCTCTTCCACAAAATACCAAGGCCTGGGCAAGTCTATTTTGAAGAAGTGGCGTTAAAAGAAGTTTAAGTTTAAAAAAATTGGCTCTCAAAAAAAATTTCAATCGTTGTACTGTTGATATTTGGCTCTGTTGACTAGTGAGTTTGCCGACCACTGTCCTAACTTCTTCACCCAGCTAAGTCCCTCTTACCTTTCAGGTTCTTACTGGGTAACACCTCCTTTGGGAAGCCTTATCTGTCCCCCGCTCCCCATGCTCCGCCCCTCCGTGCTGGGATAGTCCCTTCTCCCCGCTTCCTTCCACTCAGTGCCAATGTCATTTTGTGGGTCTCCCCAACTAGACTTCAGGCTCCTGAGGGCCAGGACCATGTCTTTTCAACACTGACCACTGCATCCCCACTACCAAGAGGAGTTTTTACATATCAAGACCCCAGCCGATCTATTCAACACAATCAGTGCCCCACACACACCTTCTCTGCTGCCAGGTAGGATGGACTACTAATGCCAGACTGCTCAGTACTGAAAATCCTGCATCCCAGGACCTGCTCAGTCCTGGGTAAATCAAGTCAACATGGGGAAATCAAGGCCACTGTAGGTCACCAGCTCGCAGCTCCTGCTGCAAGGGCTGGTGCCAAGAGCTGACACATGTGACCATATTCAGAGATGGCCTTTGGCTGACAGAAGCTGCCTCACCCAGAGACACTAGGAGGGGCAGTGACTGGCTGATACAGGGGTTCAAGAGCACAGCCCTCTTATCTAACTAAGGTGGGGCAACTTGTGGTGCTATTTATGCTCTAGAGCCCCCATGATGATTCAGGTCAAGGTGACACTCCACCTGAGACCACATCCTTGCTCTGCACTTGCCCCTACTTAGGGGTGAAATGCGGAAGCTGCCGCTCAGCACACACCCAAGGTGACCGAGCCGAGGAGAAGCATTAGGTCACCAGCGACAATTGAGGGAATATTCACGTTCCGACTGTAGATACACGAGGCCAAATTAGACCCTTGACCTTGCTCTAGAGCAGTGATTTTCAACTTGGTGTGCCGCAGCACACTAGTGTGCCATGAGAAGTTTTAAAGCATGCAGTGCCTGACTATTTAGTCAGGGCACTGACCTCTTTCTCCTTAGATTGTCAGATAAGAAAATGACAACAGCCAACACAACAATAGCCATCCGGTATGAATGAATCAAAATTAGTTTTATTGTCCAATTGGCAAAAAATATATTTTATGGTGTTCTGCAGAATTTTAGTAATTAGTTTATGTGTGACATGAGGTGGAAAAGGTTGAATGTCACTGCTCTATACCACAGGCCTCTGAGGGAATGAACAGCAAGCCCTGGTTATGGCACTTAGGGGAAATGGCCCTTCCTCCCCATTTCCTATGTGATTTGAGCACCCCTCATTACACCGCATGTATCCAGTCCCTGCATCAGGCTCTGCTTCAAGGGACCCCAAACACGGTGGTAAATAGCTGCTGAATGAATGAGGAGAATCTTAGTCACTAACCATCTCTGAGCTGTAGTTTCCTCACCTATAAACAGGGATTAACAACACTCACCTTACAGAGTTGTCATGAGACTTAAAGGAAGTGTGTTTGCAAATTGCCTGGAACTGTGCTATCGCCATGAGAGGTTGTTCCATAGCAACTCTCCCCGCCACCTCCCCACCGACACACACACACACACACACACACACACACACACACACGAAAGAAAGCCCAATGCAGGGGTAGGGTAGTGCCCTTCTGTGCCCTGGGGTGAGCCAGGCTCTTCCCTCTGCCCGCAGTGACTGACAGCTTTCCTGAGCCTGACGCAGCCCAGAGGTCTGACTATGGAGAATGTGGTTGTTTCTGAATTTGAGGGAGGCTCTGCCACTGCAAAAAACTAGGAGATGGGCAAGGAGAAACTGACAAGCCATCTGATAGCAGGTCTGGGTAGAAAGCTGTGTGGGTCAAAGCACGTTTATTTTCTTGAAGATAAAGGGGGTGTGCCAAGAGCCCACCAGCCAGTAAATGTAAGTTCCCCACTTGGGGAAGGAAATGTCCAGACTTCTGCCTCTCCAAGGTGGTTTCCTGTTGGAAAAGGGGTCCAGAATGTGCAGGGGCTCCTGAGACAGCAGCAGCTGCATGTAAAGGCCGTGGACAGAGCCTCCCCAGAGTCCCACAGCAAGCGGCACCAGCCCCACCCGCTGACCACATGCACCTGCCCCATCCACCTCCCTGGGAAATTCATGGTTCCAGGGAAAATGGTAACTTGTCACTTCATTGGAGGCTTAGCTGAAGAAAGGCCCTTGACCTTGCTCTAGAGCAGTGATTTTCAACTGGTGTGCCGCAGCACACTGGTGTGCCATGAGAAGTTTTAAAGCATGCAGTGCCTGACTATTTAGTCAGGGCACTGACCTCTTTCTCCTTAGATTGTCAGATAAGAAAATGACAACAGCCAACACAACAACAGCCATCCAGTATGAATGAATCAAAATTAGTTTTCTGTCCCATTGGCAAAAAATATATTTTATGGTGTTCTGCAGAATTTTAGTAATTAGTGTATGTGTGACATGAGGTGGAAAAGGTTGAATGTCGCTGCTCTATACCACAGGCCTCTGAGGGAATGAACAGCAAGCCCTGGTTATGGCACTTAGGGGAAACTGCCCTTCCTCCACCACCCCACATGTGTGTGGTAGGTCTCTGGTGCCAAAGGGCAGCTCTTGTGATTGGGGGGTGTGAGGGAGAGCTACCCCCAGAAAAATGCTCCCCAAGTCTCAGCTTAAAGAGACCTGGCTTCAGAATTAGGCGGACATGGCCACAAAGCCTGGCTCCACTCCCATTGTCTCTGCGACCTTGGGTGAAGTCACATCTCCATATCTCTGAGCCTCCATTTACTCATCTATAAAATGGGTGTCATCATCCTTGCTCCACAGTGCTATGGGAAAGACGAGCAAACGCCGCAGCAGTAGAGAGCTTGGCTTGCCCCAGGCACTTATGTTGCAGAAGCTATGGTCTCCTTGAGCTAAGAACTGAGCCAGGGCACCCAGGCTACTTCTGGACCCATAGAGTCCAGCCTCAGAATCCCCAATCTGTTCTCTCTGACCCTCCCTTTCCCTCACCCACATGGCCAAGGCTTCAGGCTAGCTGGACCCTATCCCCAGTAAAACCTGCATTCTAAAATATATTTTTATTGATTTCAGAGAGGAAGAAGAGATAGAAACATCAATGATGAGAGGGAATCATTGATTGGCTGCCTCCTACACGTTGGACCGAACCCACAACCCAGGCATGTGCCCTTGACCAGAATTAAACCTGGGACCCTTCAGTCTGCAGGCTGATGCTCTATCTACTGAGCCAAACCAGCCAGGGCAAAAACCTGTATTCTAAAAGGGGCGTTCCAGATAGCTTAATATCTAACCCAAAGAAATAAACCGGCCATGATGGAATTTCCACACAATAATAAATGTTGGATCTTGCCAGTTCCCATTATCTATTACTGCCTAACAAGCCAATGCAGAACAGCACTTAAAATAAAACTATATGTATGAATAAATAATATAATTATTATCTGGGTTCTAGGGTTGACAGAGTGGCTCTCACTTGAGTCTCTCCTGCAATGGCTGGGGTTGGAGCCACTGAAGACTTCACTGGGCTGGATGCCCGATGCCTCACTGGCATGGCTGGCAACTGATACTGGCAGTTTCCTAGGAGCACGGCAAAAGCCGGCCCCAGAGCAACTGCGCATGCTCTCTCCATCCAATGACAGCAGCTGGATTCTGTAGTCTGCGCCCCACAAGCAAGTGTTTCTGGAGGCCCAGGGGCAGCTGTGTGGCTTCAACTCTGGTGACCCGGCCTCGGACACCACACAGTATCACCTCCACTGCCTCTGCTGGTCAAGGGCCAGCCACAGCCAGCCCAGCAAGGTGTGGACGTCGGGAGGCCTGGTTCACTGGGTGCCATCTTTGGAGACCACTGACCACAAAAATAAATTAAGGATGGGAAGAGGAAGGTTAGCATTTATCAAGTGCCAGCTCTCTGCCAGGCTTTCCAAAAATCTCACCCCAGAAAGGTGTGCTTGCCCCCGTTTTAAAGAAAAGGCAACTGAGGTGCAGAGAGATGATGTGCTTAGCCAAAGTCATAAAACCACAGAGTAGCCAGGCCAGAGTTTGAACTCGGGTCTGTGGGCTTCCGCGCCTGTGGCCTCGCCTGGGCTGTGAGGATCCCCCAGGCAGCCATTTCCTGGCTGTTCTGCCTCAAGATGCCGAGGGCTTCACAAGCTGATAATTACCTTCTCCTTTCCACTTGGACGAGTTGCCCTTTCATTGGAAAGGGAAATGACTTCCAGCTCCATGCAGTAAATCCCCCGGCGCCTGCTCTGACCGTGGACACAGTGAGGCCCGTCCATCACTGCGGCCTGGCTCACCTGCTCCTTACTGCTGTGTTAGCTCAGACCCTGGCCCTGCCAGGAGCAGGGGCAGCCCCGTTCCGGGTCCTCCCTCCTCCCCAACTTCCCTCCTTCCTGCTGAGATGAGCCCCCATTTCCCCACGGATCTCCCAGCCTGCTTTGCTGGCTGGCTTCGCTAAGGTTCCCTGACTTTTATAGACATAAGCCAGAGCTAGGTCATTAAGCCTGAAACTTTTTAAATCCCAGAGATTCATTTCAATCTAAGGCCTGCGGCGGGTGGGGAGCAAAGCACAGGTAATCTGGCAGCACAGATTCAGAGCCTGTAAGTTGGAGTTTGAGGCCACCCTGGGAGGACTGGCTAAACTCCAAAGGCCCCCAGAAGCTGAAGTCCAGGACACACACCAACTTCTTACTGAGTACCCCTGTGTAACCAGCTGAGAGCAAGGGCCTGTGGGATGCAAGAGAAGAGTGGAGAGCTTTGCCTCCAAGACCTTTGAGTGCTCGGCAGAGCCCTGCACATAAATAGATGTTGATAAAAGCATAAAAGAATGAATGAGAGAATGAACCTCAACATAGCTCAATATAGCTCAACAGCAGATTTTATAGGCATACTAGAGGTCCGGTGCACGAATTTGTGCACCAGTGGGGTCCCACGGCCTGGCCTACAGGATCGGGCTGAAACCGGATCTCCAACATCCCCCGAAGGGTCCTGGATTGCGAGAGGGCACAGGCCAGGCCGAGGGACCCCACAGGTGCACTATCGGGGTTGGGGAGGGACACTGGAGGTTGGCCAGCTGGGGAGGGACCGCGGGAGGGCTCCAGGGCGTGTCTGACCCATCTTGCTCAGTCCCAATTGGCCAGACCCCAGCAGCAAGCTAACCTACTGGTTGGAGCGTCATTCCCCTGGTGGTCAGTGCATGTCATAGCAACTGGTCTACCAATCAACTGTCTGCCCCCTGGTGGTCAGTGCATGTCACAACAAGCGGTTGAGCAGCCTTAGCATATCATTAGCATATTACACTTTGATTGGTTGAATGGACGACTGGATGACTGGGCACTTAGCATATTAGGCTTTTATTATATAGGATTATATAGGATGTGCAGCTTCCACCAGAAGGTAGCATGGTAGGAAACACACTAATTCTATTAAACTGAGCACCTATTATATGCCTCCACCATTAGACTGATCAGGTCCTGACAAGTGGCTCTAAATCATCTTAATCACTTAACCGTCTGGAGTGGAGGAAAGATGGTGGTGGCCTGAGCTGAGGGAGGCTCTGTCCAGGTGAGCTGGCCTGGGGCCCACAGGCAGAAAGAGGGAGCCCACTGCCCTTGGGCACAGCACACAGGGGAAGCACCCCCAGTAATATGGCCCCACTGTAATATGGCCCCACTGCAGGCCCCCCTAGTAATATGGCCCCACTGACCCAGGTGCTCCTTCACAGAGGAAATCAAAGCAGGATGGGTGGCAGGTTTTAAATGTCCCCGCTTGGTTCTTTCCTAATAGACAACGGCTGAAATGTGAGGTGAGGGCCAGAAACTGTCCCCACCCCCACTGCACAGAGTGATGGCCAAACCAGGGAGTCCTCAGTGTCAAGGCGTGTTGACACAGGCCGCCCACCTGCAGCTATGAAATCATCCACACCCCTAAGCAGTGTGCGCCTCCTTGGCTGTGAATCCATCCCCAGAGTCCATGGGGAAGGCCCCATGGGAAAGTAAGGACGCACATCCTCCGTGGGCTCATTTGCAACCTGGTTCCAGGACTCCCTCTCCCTTTTCCCCAATTAGGGCACCAATGCCCTTGCATCTAGCCCTGGAGGGTGGGGGCCTGGGAGAGTGAAACCACCTCCTCCCAGCCTCTTTCCTCCCAGAGCACAGAGCAGCTCCTGACCACTGCAGCACCTGTGCTCATTCGATCCCGACGTTATGCTAAAATTCAGCTGTTCTAGCTCACTGTCCTCACCTGTTCGGTGAAGGCTTGAACTAAATAAAGGTTCCTCCCAGATCTTAAATCCACGAATTTTATGTCAGAGTGATGGAGTGATACTACAACAAATTCGCCCACAGAGAGTTACCATAATTTTTTTTTCATTACCGTTTTTTCTCTGCTGCTTCCAATCCCAGGAGGCATTGTGCGTTCGCTGGTGCTGGTTTCCATCCCTGCTCTGCCACTGTGTCACCTTGGGCAGGTTACCTGCCGGCTCTGAGGCTCTGTCTCCTAGGAAAAGGGGGTTGAAGTTAGCTGACTCACAATGTCATTCCAAAGATCAAATGAGATCATGTCTGCAGAGCACCCGGTTCAGGAGGGACTCAGGAGACGCTCAGCAAATGTTAATTCTCTCTGGTTCCTCCCGAATTCCCTGCTCATAAAGAAATCCGCACAGGAACATTCCCACCCCACCCCGCCCCAGGCCTTTTGCTGTGGGAATAGGGTTTCCTCCCTCCCATCCACGCCCTTCCCTGACAAACAGGGGTGGTTCCAGCCAGCTTGCGCCAGCATGTGAGAGCTCACTGTGCTCATTTCTTCCCAACTCTGCATCCTGATATCGGCCACGGCGGTCTTGACACTACAGGACTCAGCAATGCTACGAGTCAAAGCGTCCATCCCCCAGGCCGGTTCACCAGCATGCCCCTGCTGGCGGGCTACCCTTCTCCACCGTCCTACTCACCCAGGCCCGCCCAGAGCCCACGAGGGAGGCAGGAGGCTGGACACCGTGGGGAATGTTGGGCGCAAAGCCCGCTTCCTCCATACTAAGCAGAGCTTTTTAACTGGTTGCGTGGGGCCAGTCCCAGCCCACTGATAGCCAGATGCCATTGATTTTCTAACAAGAGGCAAAACCAGCAGAAAGAACGTGGACTCAGAGGCCAGTCGACCCTTTATTGGATCAGATGAACCCAATTGAAAAACAACTGCCAAAAAGCTCTGGCTCAGACAGCATAATAGGGGCTGTTTCTGAAACACCACCACTTCGTGGTTTAAGCATACAAAATTGATGGGTTCTTTTCTCTCCTTGAACTGAAAAGAAAATTTTCTAAAGATTTTAAAGCAGATGCATTATATGTAAAGAAAAGGCAAAAAAAATTAGAGGCCACAGATTGTTCATAATAATACATATACTTCTTTGGCCCTTAAGGTTCATCAGGCCTGGTTTTAAGCACTTGACATATGTTAACTTATTAAATCCTCACAGTCAACCTGTGAGATATACACTAGCATTAACCCATTTTGTAGATAAGGAAACTGAGGCAAAGAGAGGAACTCTCTGAACTCAAGATACACAGCCTTCGACAAGGTAGCCCCTGGTAGACATTTGCTGAGGCATTTGCTGAGGTGGAGGAGGGGTGAGAAGGGGGTCCTGGCATGCTCATGCCCTCCCTACATTGTTCCTCCTCTCTGACCATCTCCTCTGCCTGGACCACCCACCTCCTCTTCGATCTGGCAAACTCCTGCTTATCCTTTCCATTCTCGTAAGCTGTGGGGGAAGGAGGTTTGCCTCTCCTCTCTTGGCCTTCTTCCCATCCAACCTACCCCCTCCCTGAAGAAGAGATTAATATCACGTTAGCCCAACAATGGAATTCTAGGAAATGCTGTTGGTGGTAAGAGGAGAAAGGCCTGCTTGTCTCCCAGTGCTACTAGAAGGCTCTGGAACCTCTAAGATTCCTGTGGGGCTGTACAAGACTCAGGCTTCTGGGCAGGACTCCCAAGAAGCGTGTGACCCTAGAAGAGATGGCAAAAAGAAAGAAACGATGAGATGAAAGGGAGATCGGAACACCCACAGGAGGGATCTGGGAGACTAACCTGTGTCTCTGTGAGAACAATGGGAAAACAGTTTGCATGGACGCCCCCGAATTCTGAGTGCAGGCTTCATCAGTGAGGACAAAACTCACAGATGCCATGGGCAAGCCTGAGAGCCCACTAACCAATTTAAAGAGTGCAGTGGGATGGAAGGTGCAGTGTGAAAACTGAGAGCATATTTCAAGTTTTATTTACCTAAAAAGCAAAACAAATCATAGGGGATCAAAGAATAAAAAGGAACATAAAACTTTAATAAGCCACCCAAACATTGATTTTTATGTGAATAGGGAAATTAATCTAAAAGTATAAGAAAATGGAAGAATCAATATTCAATGATCATGACTAAAAGCTGCATTTTAAACACTGAGCCACGAGTCAAGAAGACTAGAAATGAATGCCCGTGTTTAGGCTTTTACTTGGTGACTACGTTATTTTCATGAGATTAGAGGTGTCACTTAAAAATCAAATTTTGGAAAAACTGTGTATCAAAACTTCATTGCGACTGTTCCTATAAAGAAAATATGTCCGTTACTCCCTTTCACCTTTTCAATTTTAACATGAACAAATACAACATACATTCATTTGAAAAAAACTAAGTCCCTCGTTAACCTTGCCTGAATCCCCAGGGGACTGGTGACCTTCCAGGTCACTTCTTCATTCATATACACCTACTGTTTTCTACGTAATTGGAATCATACTCCACATATTATTCTGTGACTTCATATCTTAGAAAATCTCCCTGTCGATACATATAGATTGACAGAGGTCCTGTTTGCCATTACGTTGCATTCCCTAATAAAATGTACCCATTCCCTACTGAAGAAGCATTAGATGGTTTCCAGTTCTCTACTAATGCAAACTACTGCCAAGAGCTTGGCCATGTCTGTGCTCGTTTAAGGCTGGCTGAGAGATAGATTCCTAAATGTGGGAGTGCTAGGCCAAAAGGTGTGAGATGGTAGATTCTGCCAAATCTCTTTCCAGTAATGAAGTAGCAATGACTCTCACACTAACAATGCATATAAATTATTGAATCTATAAATAATTGGAGGAAAATCGCCATCTTTACTGTCTTCTCTCATCTAGAATGTCTGTCTGTCTGTTATCTCAAAACTTGTCTCAGATGGATCATGTACCTCTCTTGTCAGCTTATTCCTACACATTCAGACTTCTGAACTTGCTACTAGTTCTAACGGTTTCTCAATTGACATGACTGAATGTTATTTTTAAAATACCTGTGTCATTTCATCTTTTCTTGTATTACTGTGTCAACTGTTTTTCTTTACAGAGCCATCTCCGGAAGCCGTCACTTCTCAGCCTGCTTTCCTCTAACACATGGCACGCAGCACCTTGCACAGGATCACCTGTGTACTGACAGATTCCCATTTGAAAGTCGGCTTCTGGTCACCGCCATGTGTAAGCACATGGAATGTGCCATGGCCTGCGCTGAGCAGTTTCCACTCACTGTGTCATTTAATTCTGGTATCACACCTCTGGAGAGGTTATTATCATTCCCATTTGCCAAGGAGGAAACTGGGGCTCAGAGAAGGAATGTGGCACTCCCAGGTCTGCAGAGCTAATAGTTGAGAAGTTCACATTGCAACCTCAATCAGATTGTCACAAGCCAGCACCCCCACTCTGCTATGGCACCTTCCTAAGGACAAGAACTCATGTTATATTCATCTCCTCGTCCTTTCCTTTAGCACAATGTGCATTGCATCTTAGATCCTTGCCTAATGTCACTCCTTTGTGATGTCAGTTAGCTCAGAAAGGTTCCAAATAATTCCCTAAGCTTGGACAAAACCCATCAGGTCCCTACTTGTGGTCTCCAGTGTATGGAAGATGCATTTGATAACAACACAGGACTGGGGTTTCGGCAACAGAAAAGAACATTCTGGTAGAAGACAGTATCAGACGTCTCACATCCTCTTTGCCTGCCTTTTACTCCATCAGGGCAGCCAGCAGCTCAAGCACCTTTCTTTCCAGCTGTGTATCTCTCTCTCCTACCCCCAGATTTCCCCACCCTTGCTGGTGAGCCACCCATGGCAATGTAGTCAGCCATTCTGAAGCTTGAGCCAGGCGAGAAGAGCAAAGGTTGTAAACCTGCCAGATAAGGACTCCCTCTTAGGGTGGACCACGCTGAGGCACATGCTGGACAGCTCCACAGAGGGTTCCACAAGGCCTGCGTCCACTGTCCACAGCAAGGCCAGCTTGGTGACACACCTTGGGTTGCTTTCCCCACCTTCTCTGTTTCCCTTCGTTCAGTCTCCCACTCCTGTTCCCTTGAATCACTTGCCAAAATCAGCTACCTGCACACAAACTCTTGTTGTGGGCTCTGCTTTCTGAGGCTTCCTAGTCCAAGTGAACAGAGGACGTGGTACAAGTGCCAGCTCATATGGGTGCTGCACACACATGCTCACCTGCACCCCTCGCTCATGTGCGCACATGTACACTACACACGTCAATTGGGATCAATCAGGGTTTGCTTTTTTAAAATCTGCATTAAAGAAGTCAACTGTAGTCAAGGAAAATGAAGCATTTGTCCTTTCAGCCTCATCAGGGCTCACATTTAGATGCCATTATTCCTTACACTACAATAGATTACATCAATTAAAAACCAGAGTCTACTTACCTAATATCATTAGAGCCCATGCTACGCTCATTTAAAAACAATCTTTTTTAAAATTTTGTCTATCTGTGCCCAACCCCCAGCTCTGTCTCTTCACACCTATAGGAGGCAAGAAAGCTCAAGGTCAAAGAACTAGTCTTGGGTTTGGTGATTGACAATATAGTACATCTTACTAATGGTAAAGAGTGTTCAACTGCAGAGACAGAGCGATGGTCAGGCTCTGTCTGACTTGTAGTATGACCCTAGCGACCCTCATAATTTCTCTGAGCCTCAGTTTCCCCATCTGTAAAATGAGGAACAGCCTAGAATTCAGATTTTGTACAAATTCACAATCATTTCCCCAGTTACTCAGAATATCAATATGTATCTGTGTTTGGGAGAAGGATGGGGGATTTAACATGGACAAGGCACTGAACTATCCATGACTTCATCACAGCCCTTATTTCATTTAATGTTCACAGCAGCTACATTCTTCTCTCCATTTTATAATGTGGCCACTGAAACTCAGAGGTCAAGTAACACTCTCAAAGTCGATCAGACGGTCAATAGCAGCACCAGGACTTAGACTCGTGTCTCTGAGACTAAACCCATTTGCTTCCCACTGCTCCACCCACACCTTCGAGTGTGGGAAACAATAAGGTGCACAGTTCGCTTTCAAAGATTCCTCTGGGTCTCATCTCACCTGCTAGAGTGAAAGCCCCTTAAAGGCCAGGATTCCATGGATGAAACTTCTCACCTTAGCCCATGTATTAGTTTCCTGTGGCTGCTGTAACAAACTGCCACAAACTTGGTGCCTTAACACACGTTTATTCTCTTAACAGTTCTGAGGTCAGAAGCCCAAAGTGTTTTCACTAGCCCAAACCCATGTGTTGACAGGGCCACACTCCCTTCAGAGACACTAACCTCTCCTTTCTTGCCTTCCCCAGCCTCGAGAGCTACATCCCTTGCACTCCTTGGCTCATAGCCCCTTCATCTCCAAAGCCAGTATCTTCTCTCTGACTCTAACTCTGGCTCCCTCTGCTTCTGGCATATGGCCTTCTCCTCTTCTGCCTGTAGCCAAGTCTCCCTATCTCTTCTAAGGAAATTTTGGATTATGATTAGAGGCTACCTGGATAATCCAACATAAATCTACCCATTTTAAGAACCTTAACTTAATCATACCTGCAAAATCCCTTTTTCCATATAAGGTAACCTTCACAGTTCCCAGGGATTAAGGGGACCATTATTCAGCCTGCCACAGCCCAGTTCAGACAAATCCTTATGACTTTTTGAAGCCAAACAAAGCCAACCAACTTTGAGCTGCTCTAGAAAATTAACTCAGAAAACAACTAAATAATCAGCCTAGTCAGTCATGCACACTTTAGACCTGAGGAAAGGAGGCCAACCCACAATATACTCATGAAATCAGCAAAGTGCAAAGACATCCCAGACACCTCAGCTGGCCTTGCTACACCTGCCTGCTCGCCCCGGGTGCTCAGGGTCCTCCCATTCCAATGCTCTCCTTCCTCGCCTGCATAGTAATAGACTCTCAGAGAGAAGGATATCAGGAAGTTACTCTGCCAAGGATTTGCAGCCTCAGCCTAATTTTTAATATAGGATGAAAGGCCTTCTCCTCTGCCAAAGGGAAGACCAGCATCAGAGACCAACCAGGGGCTTCCTACTGCTCATGCAGACAGCCAATGAGGCCCCTTGGCATGTCTTCCCCACCAAGGAAATATTCAGGGTTAAGCCAGAGACATCTTACTCCCAGGAAATGCATTTCCACTGCAGGCATCTTCAGCTGAGTGAAGATTTTGCTGAAGGCTTGTCTTCCCTCCTCCACCTCGTCTTGCTAGCAACACCTGCTACACTTGCTTAACAAACCATGGTAGCAGGGACACCAGCTGCAGAAATGGCAGCCTCGCTGAGCCAGGGTACTGAAAACAGGTGCAAAGCAGGGTCCTGAAGACTTTATGGTCCAAATCCAAAAGCTGGATTCTCCCTGCCTCCCAAGGGCTGCATCAGTGACCTTCTGCCTGCCTATTGGCTTCTCCCCAGCAATGAAGGCACAAGGGAACCAAAGCTGGCCTGGGCACCCTGCCACTTCCAGGCGTTCATCCTCCTCCCAAATGGCTCCCTACTCATCCCTTGCCAGGTCTGATAGATCATCCAGAGGATGTTGAGAGACTGAAGAACATTTTAAACTCAAGGGAAATAAGAACCAATGGTGACATTTGGGGCGTGATAACAGGCCAGAGAGGAAAATGTTTGGGAGCAGGAAAGTCTCCCAAGTTACCCTTAAATTATACCCAAATAGCCAAAACCGGTTTGGCTCAGTGGATAGAGCGTCGGTCTGTGGACTGAAAGGTCCCAGGTTCGATTCCGGTCAAGGGCATGTACATTGGTTGCGGGCACGTCCCCGGTGGGGGATATGCAGGAGGCAGCTGGTCGATGTTTCTCTCTCATCGATGTTTCTAGCTCTCTATCCCTCTCCCTTCCTCTCTGTAAAAAATCAATAAAATATATTTTAAAAAAAATAAAAATAAATTATACCCAAATAGGCAATGACACCTTCTTTTAACATGTTCGACTAGGAAAATACCAGAGGTTGTACTTTGGGTTTTGTCTGGTTCTTACTAAAGGATAATTTGAGGGATTCACTTCAATCAAGGTTCCCAAGATGCACTGCTTCCAGCCATCCACCAGGCCACTCCTCCATCACGTTGTTCTCTGTGGCCTAGAGCCCTCTGACAGTCAGATCTGATTAAGTGTAGTGATGCATGGCCCAAACATGAGTCCCAAAGGGACTGTGAGACCTGGTCCCTGTGGGCAGGGGTCCAGGAAAGCTGCCTGGGTTTTCCAGCCCTAGAGTCCACGCCAGAGCTTAGCCAGCACTAACTTAGAACTTGAGTGGGTAACTTAAATATCCTGAGCCTTATGTTCTCCCATGTGGAAAATGGAAAGAATGCCTCCTAGACTTCTTGGGGAAACTAAGTGATGTACACATATAAAGCACATAGCACAGTGATTACTATATATTAGACACTCAACAAATGTTATTCACACTAATATTTTTTTTTTTTTTAAATTTCTTTATTGATTAAGGTGTCACATATTTGTCCTCATCCCCCCATTCCCATCCCACCCCTCTCCCCACGCATGCCCCAATCCCCTGTTGAACTTAACCGTTGGATAGGCTTATATGCATGCATACAGGTCCTTTGGTTGAACTCTCCCCCTCCCCCCACCCTCCCCCTACCCTCCCCTATCCTCCCTCTGAGGCCCGATAGTCCGATCGATGCCTCCTTGCTTCTGGTTCTGTTCTTGTTCCTCAGTCTATGTTGTTCATCATTTCCCCTAGATGAGCGAGATCATATGTCACTAGATATATACTAATAAGAACTGAATGTGAGACGAGCAATAATAGTTATGCTGACAGGCAAATGAATCAATCTGTAGCGAGCTTCCCCCTGGACCAACAGTTCTTTTGAGACCCAATTTCAATGTCCAGTAGTTCCTTATGTGTACATGTCAGCACTGACCCCTCAGCTCTGGATGGTGGACAAATGGTGGTAATGGAGGTTTGACTCCCTCTGGTTTGGTCTCGGCCGAACCCAGGGGCACGGCGTCACCCGGACTAAGGGGCACGTGGCCTCACCCATACCCAAGGGGCGCGTGGTCTCACCCGGGCCTGGGACCCAGCCTCACCCGGATGGATCCAGGGGCGCACGGCCTCACCCAGACCCAGGATCTGGCTTCACCCGTACCCAGGGACGCTTGGCCTCTCCCAGACCCAGGGGCACGTGGCCTCACCCGGGCCTAGGTGCACGAGGCCTCATCCGGATTCAGGGACACATGGTCGCACGCGGACCCAGGGACGCTTGGCCTCTCCCAGACCCAGGGCCACTTGGGCTCACCCGGGCCTAGGTGTACGAGGCCTCACCCGGATCCAGGGACACATGGTCTCACCCGGACCCAGGGACGCTTGGCCTCTCCCAGACCCAGGGCCACTTGGGCTCACCCGGGCCTAGGTGCATGAGGCCTCATCCAGATCCAGGGACACATGGTCGCACCCGGACCCAGGGACGCTTGGCCTCTCCCAGACCCAGGGCCACTTGGGCTCACCCGGGCCTAGGTGCACGCGGCCTCACCCGGATCCAGGGACACAGGGTCTCACCCGGACCCAGGGATGCTTGGCCTCTCCCAGACCCAGGGCCACTTGGGCTCACCCGGGCCTAGGTGCACGAGGCCTCACCCGGATCCAGGGACGCATGGTCTCACCCGGACCCAGGGACGCTTGGCCTCTCCCAGACCCAGGGCCACTTGGGCTCACCCGGGCCTAGGTGCACGAGGCCTCATCCGGATCCAGGGACACATGGTCGCACCTGGACCCAGGGATGCTTGGCCTCTCCCAGACCCAGGGCCACTTGGGCTCACCCGGGCCTAGGTGCACGAGGCCTCACCCGGATCCAGGGACACATGGTCTCACCCGGACCGAGGGACGCTTGGCCTCTCCCAGACCCAGGGCCACTTGGGCTCACCCGGGCCTAGGTGCACGAGGCCTCACCCGGATCCAGGGACACATGGTCTCACCCGGACCCAGGGACGCTTGGCCTCTTCCAGACCCAGGGCCACTTGGGCTCACCCGGGCCTAGGTGCACGAGGCCTCACCCGGATCCAGGGACACATGGTCTCACCCGGACCCAGGGATGCTTGGCCTCTCCCAGACCCAGGGCCACTTGGGCTCACCCGGGCCTAGGTGCACGAGGCCTCACCCGGATCCAGGGACGCATGGTCTCACCCGGACCCAGGGTAGCTTGGCCTCTCCCAGACCCAGGGCCACTTGGGCTCACCCGGGCCTAGGTGCACGAGGCCTCATCCGGATCCAGGGACACATGGTCGCACCTGGACCCAGGGATGCTTGGCCTCTCCCAGACCCAGGGCCACTTGGGCTCACCCGGGCCTAGGTGCACGAGGCCTCACCCGGATCCAGGGACACATGGTCTCACCCGGACCGAGGGACGCTTGGCCTCTCCCAGACCCAGGGCCACTTGGGCTCACCCGGGCCTAGGTGCACGAGGCCTCACCCGGATCCAGGGACACATGGTCTCACCCGGACCCAGGGACGCTTGGCCTCTTCCAGACCCAGGGCCACTTGGGCTCACCCGGGCCTAGGTGCACGCGGCCTCACCCGGATCCAGGGACACATGGTCTCACCCGGACCCAGGGACGCTTGGCCTCTCCCAGACCCAGGGCCACTTGGGCTCACCCGGGCCTAGGTGCACGAGGCCTCACCCGGATCCAGGGACGCATGGTCTCACCCGGACCCAGGGACGCTTGGCCTCTCCCAGACCCAGGGCCACTTGGGCTCACCCGGGCCTAGGTGCACGAGGCCTCATCCGGATCCAGGGACACATGGTCGCACCTGGACCCAGGGATGCTTGGCCTCTCCCAGACCCAGGGCCACTTGGGCTCACCCGGGCCTAGGTGCACGAGGCCTCACCCGGATCCAGGGACACATGGTCTCACCCGGACCGAGGGACGCTTGGCCTCTCCCAGACCCAGGGCCACTTGGGCTCACCCGGGCCTAGGTGCACGAGGCCTCACCCGGATCCAGGGACACATGGTCTCACCCGGACCCAGGGACGCTTGGCCTCTTCCAGACCCAGGGCCACTTGGGCTCACCCGGGCCTAGGTGCACGAGGCCTCACCCGGATCCAGGGACACATGGTCTCACCCGGACCCAGGGATGCTTGGCCTCTCCCAGACCCAGGGTCACTTGGGCTCACCCGGGCCTAGGTGCACGCGGCCTCACCCGGATCCAGGGACACATGATCTCACCCGGACCCAGGGATGCTTGGCCTCTCCCAGACCCAGGGCCACTTGGGCTCACCCGGGCCGAGGTGCACGAGGCCTCACCCGGATCCAGGGACGCATGGTCTCACCCGGACCCAGGGACGCTTGGCCTCTCCCAGACCCAGGGCCACTTGGGCTCACCCGGGCCTAGGTGCACGAGGCCTCATCCGGATCCAGGGACACATGGTCGCACCTGGACCCAGGGATGCTTGGCCTCTCCCAGACCCAGGGCCACTTGGGCTCAACCGGGCCTAGGTGCACGAGGCCTCACCCGGATCCAGGGACACATGGTCTCACCCGGACCGAGGGACGCTTGGCCTCTCCCAGACCCAGGGCCACTTGGGCTCACCCGGGCCTAGGTGCACGAGGCCTCACCCGGATCCAGGGACACATGGTCTCACCCGGACCCAGGGACGCTTGGCCTCTTCCAGACCCAGGGCCACTTGGGCTCACCCGGGCCTAGGTGCACGAGGCCTCACCCGGATCCAGGGACACATGGTCTCACCCGGACCCAGGGACGCTTGGCCTCTCCCAGACCCAGGGCCACTTGGGCTCACCCGGGTCTAGGTGCACGCGGCCTCACCCGGATCCAGGGACACATGGTCTCACCCGGACCCAGGGACGCTTGGCCTCTCAGACCCCGGGGCACGTGACCTCACCCATGCCTAGGTGCACGAGGTCTCACCCAGATCCAGGGACACACGGTCTCACCCGGACCCAGGGACGCCTGGCCTCCCCCAGACCCAGGGGCACGTGGCCTCACCCGGGCCTAGGCGCACGAGGCCTCACCCGGATCCAGGGACACACGGTCTCACCCGGACCCAGGGACACATGGTCTCGCCCGGACCTAGGGGTGCGTGGCCTCTCTCAGACCCAGGGGCACGTGGCCTCACCTGAACCTAGGTGCACGAAGCCACCCGGACCCAGGGGCGCGTTACCTCTCTCAGACCCCTGGTCGCGTGGTCTCACCCGGATCCAGGGGCTCACGGCCTCACCCGGACTCGGGACCCAGCCTTACCCGGATCCAGGGGCCCACGGCCTCACCCGGACCCAGGGTTCAGATTCGCCCGGACCCAGGGGCACATGGCCTCACCCGAACCCGGAATCCAGCTTCACCTGGACCCAGGGGCGTGTGGCCTCACCCAAACCCAGGGGCGTGAGGCCTCACCTAGACCCAGAGGCGTGTGACCCCATCTGAGCCCAGAGGCTCGCAGGCTCGCCTAGACTCGGGTCTCAGCGGGGTTTCGTCTTCTTGATCCCAATTCCTGTTGGTCAATTCCCTCTCAGCAATTCCTTCGGTCATTTTCTCAGAGCTCCAGGGCGGCTGCCGCAGAACTCGTTGGGCGGCGGGCTCGGCAAGGCTCCGGTGTGCCCGGTGCACGGCGGTGGGCTGGTCCGGTGTCGCTGCGTCGGCCCTTGGGTCTGCAACGGTGGCCAGTTGCTGAGCGTGCGCACCTGGCCACTTCGGGGCATTGAGATTCTTGAAGGACTCGGAGGTCAGCAAGCACGGAGTCTCCCACCCCATGTCTCCCAGGGGCTCGTCTGTCCGTGCTCGGCAGCGAGTGGAGCCGTCCCCTCAGCCGGAGACCGCCGGGGGAACTGCGCCGAGCACGTTCCAGGCCACCATTGTGTCGCCTGAGCCATAGTTCTTAAAGTGTGGACTTTGGGTCACCGGCATCAGCATCATCCTGCGTACCCCTCTCTTTTATTCTAGTTGTAGAGCATCTGCTCAGCCAGCCCCCCGGTCTTTCTGGCTGGTGTCTGCTCTGCTCTCCCGTCGTAGTCTCAATATTGTTGTGGTAGGCAACGATCAGGCTGCCGCCCTATGTCTCCATCTTGGTCCTCCTTTGTACAGTTAAGTCTTGATTGTTGTTGGTGTCACTGGGAGGAATTGTCCTCCAGGCCAATTGGCCGTGAGGACCCTCTTTGTCCATATAGGAAGAGTTGCTGTGCAGGAGACATGTTTGTGGGCCGGGTCTTGATGCAGCAATGCCTTGGCGCTCACTGAGTCTGCCTCTAGAATGCCTCCCTTATGCAAGTGATTGAAATCTGGTGTCATCTCACACCAACCACTAGATGCCCTCGTTTCTGGGTCTCCAATGCAGTGTGGGTCAGCCACTACCTGAGGCACTCAGCAGGAAAAAGCTTCTGCTCAGCTTGGCTGGGGCGGAGCTACAGGGTGGAGCCTACAACCTTGGCTTCCTGTCAGCCCCGCCCTATGAGGCTCCTGTGTCTGTGTCCCTCTGTATTCCTTGCAAACACCTCTGAGAGAAACGCGCCCTGGAATTTCGCCCACTGCCAAACAGTCCAGTCCCTCCCCTAATGAATCTGGACTCCCAGATTCTCGCCTGGAACTGGGTTTCAGTGCAGTTGGAACTGGGTCTCAGCGCAGTCTGGCGTCCCTGTCTCCTTCCCAGCAGGGCCACCCAGTGGCGCAGGCAAAAGTCCGTCCTCTGCGCACCTTCCAGTGCGCGCGTCTGGAGGCGCCGCTTCTCTGTGCCTCCGCCACCACAGCCCAAATTCATTCCCCCAGCGTGCGCCTGGCTTCCCAGGGTTTCGCCCGGAACTGGGGTTCAGTGCGGTCGGAACTGGGGTTCAGCACGGTCCTGAGCTTATGTCTCCTTCCCGCTAGGGCAGTTCAGTGGCGCAGGCAACAGTCCGTCCTTTACGCCCCTTCCCGTGCGCGCCTCTGGAGCTCTGCCTTCCCCCGCTCCTCTGTGCCTGCGCCCCACAGCCCAGATTCATTCCCCCAGCCTGCGCCTGGCTTCCCAGGGTTTCGCCCGGAACTGGCGCTCAGTGCAGTCGGAACTGGCGCTCAGTGCAGTCGGAGCCGGCGCTTAGCACACTCCGGAGCCTTTATCTCCTTCCTGCCAGTGAACGCCGGCCAGGCCGTCAGCCGCCCCCTCCTCTCCGGCTCCATCCTCCCCGCAGGCGCGCGCGCTCGTGTCTCCGCCAGTTTCTCCATACCTCAGGCTTTTACGGCTCCCCCGATTGTCCCCGTGGCCCTCTCCTTCCCCCCAGCTGTGGGCATTTCAGTCCGCCAGCTCTCCTGTGGTTCTGGACGATGTCCGTTCTGACCTCTAGTTGTGCCTTTGAAATTGTTGTGCCCGGCTGCAGGTTAGGTGTTTCACCTATGCCGCCATCTTGGTTTCTCTATTCACACTAATATTAATACAAAGTCACACGGCTAGTTTACTGATTACACTCTAAGATCATAATCTACAGCTATCTGAGAATAAGAGCAATGACCCACAGAAATCTCTCTCTCTCTCTCTCTCTCTCTCTCTCTCTCCCTCCTTCCCTCTCTCTCTCTCTCCCCCTCTCTCTTTCTCAGCCTTTTGAATAGGGAAGCAATGTTTTATTTCCTTTGGGACATCCACAAAAATTGACCAAGTGTTTATTGTGTACAGGTAACAAGCACAAAGTATGAAGTTTACCCTTAAAGGAATTACCACCTCAATGTGGAGTCAAGAAACAACAGGTCCAAAAAAAAGGTGGATCATGGTCATATTTCTCAGTGCTCATTGAGTCAGAAGAGCTTCCAAAATTCAGAGAAGGTCTTAGTTCTTGGGGCAGGAGGTATACAAAAGGCCTCTTTGGGAATTGGACCTTGAAGAAAGGGTAGGACGTTAACATGCAGAGAGGAGTACAGAGTCATCCTATGTCCAGAGCTTAGTGCAAAGGGGCAGAGTAATGAGAATTCAGGACGGGTACCCTTCCTCTATTTGTCCCCAGCTGCCTTTGTGATTGTCACCAAGATGGCACCCAGGAGCTGGAGTGCTCGGTGAGCTCTGCATTTCTGTAAATCTGCATCAGAGATGTGAGAAGCTTGGCCTGCAAACTGATTCACCAGTTTGTGCAGAAACCGCTCCTACCAATAAGCTGGGCCCTTCTTAACTGGCTGAGGGATGGGAATGGTCTTGGAATCTGCTTTCTGAAAGATTTTCTCAGTTCAAATTAGCTACAGTGGTGTTGTTAATCTCCTTTGTTATGGGATTAGAATATATCATTGCACTGAGATTAGAGCTGGAGAGATATGTTTGGAGGAGTGTGGATTCAACTCAAAATTCCAAGCAATGCTGTCTTCCGAACAGGCTTCGTGGTCTTTGGCTGGAACAATGGCACCATCTTGTGGCCACAATGACCTCTATCTGGAAGGGTTTCCTTTGGGACACATTTCATCAACTCTTGAGCCAGAAATACAATGATGACTGACATAGGCTAACTCCTCCCTCAAGGGGCTTGCATGCTGATGGGCCTAACTAGTCCCAGTTCTATAATTCCCATCAACGATAGCCCCCAGGGACTGCATGGTGGGCAGCATGGACTGTCCTTTGCAAAGCCCAGAGTTGACATTAATTAATGTGGATGTCTACAGAGTGGGATTTCAGTGATTATAAAATAGCCTCTTGGATCCACCTGCTCTCTGATGCCTTAAGTCCCTTCCACACACAGTTGACTAAACTTGTTCCTGTGCTTACTCATTCATCAGCACACATATATCATTAGCCTCTATTAACTGGACACTATGCTTAGAGCTGAGACATAGAAATGTTTAAAGACCAGCCCCTACCTTCCATGCATGGCCCAAGAGATGAAGACAAGTCCTCCCTTTGGCCCTGGTGCAGACATTGGAGCCCTCTCCATGGCTGGCAGAGCCATGTATCATCTTCATCTTGCTTCCCCCAACGCATTGTGCCCTCTCCCCCCACTCCCCACTGTTCCCCCTGCACCCAGGCCCAGGCCTGCCACCACGCCTTTCCTGGGCTGCTCCACCTAGAGAAATGCCTTCCTTATCTCCTCAGGGGTGGCTGCTTCTGGATGCTCTGGGCAGGGAGGGCCAAGCTTGTTAGAGAAAAATCACTTCCTACAACAGATACATATGTGAGCAGCTGCACTCTGGCTGCTGCTCTGGGTGGGCCGATGAGGCTGGACCCAGGGAGAAGAGAGACAGAAGCCCAAGGGGCAGAGAGGGGAGGGCAGTGTTCCATGGGCGGAGGCTCTGGTTCCACCCAGGGGCTACAGGAAGGACTGAGCATAGCCAGAGGGTTTGCATCTAGCAGCTATTCAGCATGAGGAAATGAGAAGGCTGTTTTACCCTGAAACTCAAGAGAGCGTGGGAAAGGAGGAGAGGGTAGTTCTGTGGCTGAGAGGTGAGGGGACCCTATAGGGTGGACAGTAAGTGTGCCTGGATATGATGACCACAAGATAATATGAGTGTGGGAGTGGCTAGTGTAAAACCTACCTGTATTACTGAATGGAAATCCATCTTCTATCCACCCCCCAAATCATCCAGGAAGGGTATTGCATTCACATTAATGGAAAGCCTTGTGTGTATAGAAAAGGAATTACCTAAGGAAAGGAATGTGTTTCCATATCTAGGTCAAGGAGAAAGCACCCACAGGCCCAAGAATCTGAGCCACATGGGGCAATGGGCACATAAGCCCCTTGGAAACTCACTAGCTAGAGGAGGGCTTTGAGCTTCCACATAGTATAGAACAGGGTTCTAAGCCAGGCGTCCTCAAACTACGGCCCGCGGGCCACATGCGGGTGTTTTTGCCGTTTTGTTTTTTTACTTCAAAATAAGATCTTTGCAGTGTGCATAGGAATTTGTTCATAGTTTTCTTTAAACTATAGTCCGGCCCTCCAACAGTCTGAGGGACAGTGAACCGGCCCCCTGTTTAAAAAGTTTGAGGACCCCCGTTCTAAGCCAACCTGAGGTCCCAGTGACCAAGAATGCCAGCAGATATCTGGTCCACCCATGCATTTCTATAGCCTTTTTCAGATGTAGAAAATATGGACCCATTTTTATGTCCATTGTTTCTCTGTTTTCTTTTTGTTAACAACCTGGTCTTGAGATGTGATGCTACATAGAATAAATAATTCAAGTCTTTAGATCTAAAAATATATGAATGTTCTTCCTATCTAGGTGAACTTAACAAATTGCTCAGCCTCTATAAGCCTCAATTCCACATCTGTAAGTCTGAGAGGTAATGTATAGAAACAATGTTTTTGAGAGACATCAGCTTCATCACTATGAATGGAAGCTCCTGGTTTGTTGTGGACCTTACCTAGTGAGCAGCTGGTCCAAGGAGGAAAAAGAGAACCCAGTTTTGGGGGGGGGGGGGGGGGGGGGGGAGGCTGGTGCTCCCAAGACTAAATCAATAGCATAAGCCCTAAGAATGAGATGATAAACACTGGGACATAGGTCTGGTCATAGCTCCACCTGGAATCAGAAATACGTGCTCTCTGTCCTTCCATACGTAGGTATTTATACACTTCCCTGTCAGAACCTGAGTTCCAAAGAAGCAGGAGTCACAGAGCTAGTGATCCATTTGTGGGGTGGATCTGGGCTCTTGCTAGCAATGTGATGGACACTTCTTAGATTATCATCCTACTATTGCTTCCTAGGAATTGACCCTTCCTCACCTCATCCATAGGGTTGTAGCAGAAGTTCCATGTGACCATGCCACCCACCCCCTGCGCACTGTGGACTGGTCCCGGGAAGGGCACTGCCTTTGGGGAAGGGTCAGACTCTCTGGGAGGCATGTAAATTTGGGAGCTGGCAGTGATGACCGTGTCCCACCAGGAGAAGTGGGGAACACAGGAGGCTGGACTAAGGGCTGATAGAAGGACAAAGAGAGAAACCTGAGTGACTCAGAGTAGAATCCCGGCTCAGGATAGCACTATGGGCCAGCTGTGATCTGCTGCCTGGCTTCATCTCTGAGGCTGGATTTAGCAACACACCCTGAGATTCTTCCAACCAAGTTCTTTTTCACTTGAAGTAGCTGGAGTGAAGTTTCCAGAGCTGACATCCAGAGGAAGCCCAACTAACACGCAGACCGAGGTTTCACTGGGAAGAGGGGAAGGACAATGATATTGAATGCATGTCTCCCCAGATGAGGAGCAAATTGCCTTGCAGCTCAGCAGTTTGGGAACACGGACTCCAGTATTGTACACCTAACGAGCTGCCGTTTCCCGTGGATGAAATTCCACTCAGGCACAGAAGTCACATTTTACTATTTAATAGGCTGCTTAGAGAGGCATTCCTCCACAATGAGGCCATTTCCTATTACAGGAGCAAAACGAAAAAGGAGTCATTCATTCCCCATAAAAAACAGGGGTGTCAAAAAGTAGAAACACTGTCAATTGGGCTGAATCACAGCTGGGATTAAAGACTACAGACTTTTCCCCATTACTGTGAGCACATGTGAATTTTAGCCCAACACCAAGCCTGTGCTACAGCACGTCTGATATCTTTTGCTTTGAACGTAATGCCAAACATGTTGTAAAAGTAGAATACTTATCGCCTAAGTTCAAGCAAATTTTTGTCTTTTATTCAAGGAACAGTCATAGCACCTCATTTACAACCTTAACTCAAAAGTAGGTCTTCCTAACCAGGGAAATGATGATAAAACTGGTCTACTGTCTTTGTTCTACTGGTGTGTGAAGCTTCATTTGTGGAAGAAGAGCCAGACTCCCCTGAGAAAGGCAATCTTCTACCTCCAGCCCACGGTTGCTGTGGCCTGCGATGGATCCACTTTGCTGCTTCGGACCAACAATGACTGAGCCCCTGCACTGGGGACTGGGAATATAAGCGATACATGGCCCCTGCCCTCAAGGAATTCAGCTCTTAAAGGATGACCCTCAAGTAAAAGGATAATTAACTTTACCAAGAGGCTGTGGACACATAGAGGAGAGGCCTGGGGCAGGAGGGGCTATGGGAAAAGGCTCCAAGGATGAGCAGGGTTAGTCCTCAGAAGAGGGCAAAGGCCTTCGGGCATAGAGAGCGGCATGAGCAGGGGCACAGGTGTGAGGAACAGAGCACAGATGGGGGAGGAACGTGTCATATGGGCAGCTCTCCGCCTGGCCACACTTGCCCAGGGACATGCAGTGACCTCTTCCCAGAACCTTAGAGGCCCAGAAACTGAGAGGCATTCCGGCTATGAGAGGCAGGGCTGTCCAGAGTCATAGGCAGGCCTGAGGACAAGAGAGGCAGACGGTAACCCCGAGTTTCTTTAATGATCTGACATGCTTCCAGAGATGGCCCTGGTCCCACTGGTGGGCCAACTGAGGAGGAGATTAGAGGGTTTTTTCCCCAATGCTCTGATGCATTGAAGGGAAAGGCCAAGAGAGGCCTCAGCTCAGAACCCATCAGCTTTTCCAACCCTGGGGCACGTGCCTTTGCTCACCACTTCCTACAAGGTCAAGGCATCTTCCTTGAATCTATTTCTTCTTCTGTACCCCTTACCCAACATTCATCAGCAGTTCTTCTCACCTTCACCTCCAATGCCGTCCCTCCCTTGCCCATGCCTGTCCCTCTCCTCTGCCACCGCTGAGTCCAAGCCACCATCAGCTCTCACCCGGACAATTGCAACGATGGACCGTGTTCCACTGTAAACCAGATCACAATGTTTCCCCACTCAAGACCCTCCAGAGATTTTTCTTCCCACTTGGAATAAACCTAAGCTCTTTTCCATGGCCCACAGTCCCTACCTACTTGGGGCCCTAGCCCAGCTTTCCAGTCCCACCATAGACCAGCCTGCCACGCTCACCAGGCCAGACCCCATCACCCCATTCCTGTGCCCGCCTTTGCTAGCTCTTCTCTCTGCCTAGAAGGTGCTTCTCAACAAATGTCTGTCTCAAGAAGCCAATACAAAGTCTGACTGATTATCTTCACACAACATCACTATTTCCTTATAGTCTGCTCTCCCATCCCTGCTACCTGATAGGCCTCGCTACTGACCTGTACACCAAAAAATGGTTAAGCTGTTTCACATGATGTGTGTTTCACCACAAATATTAAAAATTTTTAATAAAATAAAATCAGATTAATGCTGCCAATGGTAAGAAGAAATAAGGCTGTTATCCCTTCAGGTCAGCCAAGGGTCCTGACACTGCCCAGACAATGTGGGAAGGGCCCTCCAGCTCTCAGGCCTTCCGTTTACAGGGATGACAACTGGAACCCTGAAAGTAACGCTTGCTCACAGCCACACAGCAGGTAGCAGGGCAGGGACTCAACCCCAGCCAGTCCCACTCCAGAGCCAGCTCTTTATCATTGCGCTACCCTCTGGAGATCAATGCATAGCCCATGGGCAGGTCAACTCACAGAGCTGATGTGAGAATTAGATGAGATAACGTAAAGTGCCTCACATGGCACCTGGCCAATACTCAGCGCTCAAAAATGTAGAAGTAGAAAATGAAGCTCCACTGAGAGCTGTCACTGGATCCCAGGGCAGGAGGAAACTTCTCCCCTCTCTCCCTCTCTTCCTCTCTCCCTCCATCCTCCATTCTCTAACCCCTGCATCATCACATCACCTTCTCTTATAAGGACGCTGTGATTACACTGGGGCCACCTGGATAGTCTAAGATAATTTCCCATCTCAAGATCCGTCACTTAATCACATCTGCAAAGTCCCTCTGCCCTGTGAGGTAACATATTCACAGGTTTCAGGGATTAGAACATGGACATCTTTGCGGGGGATACTGTTCTGTCTACCACAATGGCCAAAGACCACACAGCTACTGGGGCAAATATCTCTAGGATTCAAACCCAGGTCTTGCTCACACAATCTAAGGTTTTTGTTTTGTTTTTCCACACTACTCCACTCTTCCTTCTAATATATGTGCATATGTTGGTAGAGATACTGTGTTTGAAAACAGAGTGAGCCATGATGTGTGGGTGGAAAACGGACTCATGCAATTTCATTTCCTTCAGCTGTGGAGCCATCTGAGTCCCCTGCAGACAGTCGAGGCAAACATGAGGGAGCTGCCCCTTTAAGCTCTAACCCAGACAGAGCATCAGGAATGCAACCAGCAGCCGGAGCCCAGAAAGCCCTGCGATAAGTCACCTGGAGAGCACAGGCATGCATCTCAGGAGTGACGGGGTTTTGTTCAGCAAGGACAATGTTCCTTGGCAGTGCTGAATTTTTATTCCCGGGCAGATGGATAAATAGATATGTGATTCTTATCAGCAAGAAGAATCGCCTGCACGCAGTTTCTGCAGGAAGACATTAAGATAATCCAGCAGCAGCAATCCACTGCCGGCCCCAATCAATTCTTCGTGGGAAGCGTTTATAAATCAAACACGGAGGACTCCAGAACACCTCAAGAGCTTGTTCTGTGATGTGTGGTTGATGCAAACGCTGGCACCATCCACTGTGTGGGGGTTGTTAAATCACAGCGTTTTGCTCACTGATTCCACCTTGTCCCACATCCAGCCCCAAGACCATCAGCCCCTCCTAAGGGCTGTGGACTGCCTCCCAGGGCAGCACCGGGAAAGGACAGCAGCGACACTGCTGGACACACAAGATCAAGGGCTCCCACCTCGCTGTGCTCCTGGGCTCAGAGCTGAGAAACTATCACTCCTGTCGGGCCCTGACCAGTGGGGTTGAGGTGTCGGGGCCTGAACAGGAGTAGGCACCTGGCATTTCTTGTCCAAGGATGTGGCTCAAGGAGCTGAGGAGCCATTCCAGAGTCTCAAGAGACTGCAGACCAGAGCCAGGACCCACCCCAGCAAGCCAGGACCAGGACACAAAGGCAGATGGGGCTGATTCTGGAGCCAGAGGATGTAGGAGAGGAGCTGGAGTCCTCCCTGACCATTTCTTTACCTAATCCAGAATCACCAGGCTCTGGCAGTCCAAGAGCATTAAAAGAGGCCTTCTGGGCCAAAAGACACATGAAAACATGCTCAAAGTCACTAATCATCAGAGAGATGCAAATCAAAACAACAATGAAGTACTATCTCATACCTGTCAGAATGGCTACCATCAACAAATCAACAAACAACAAGTGCTGGCGAGGATGTGGAGAAAAAGGAACCCTCCTGCGCTGCTGGTGGGAATGCAGACTGGTGCAGCCACTGTGGAAAACAGTATGGGGTTTCCTCAAAAAGTTAAAAATGGAACTCCCATTTGACCTAGTAACCCCACTTCTAGGACTATATCCCAAGAAATCAGAAACACCAATCCGAAAGGATATATGCACAATTTACAATAGCTAAGATTTGGAAACAGCCTAAGTGCCCATCAGCAGATGAGTTGATTAAAAAACTGTAGTACATCTACACAATGGAATACTATGCTGCTATAAAAAAGAAGGAACTTTTATCATTTGCATGGATGAATCTGGAGAGCATTATGCTAAGTGAAATAAGCCAGTCGAAGAAAGATAAATATCACATGATCTCACTCATTTGTGGAATATAATGAACAACATAAACAGATTAATAAAAATAGATAGAGACAAAGAAACAGCAAACAGACCATCCAACCTCAGAGGGAAGGCAGGGGAGGGTGTGTGTGTGGGGAGTGGGGGTGGTAAGAGATCAACCAAAGGACTTGTATGCATGTGTATTAGCATAACCAATGGACACTAGGGGGGTGGGGGCTTATCCTGGGGGTGGGAGTGGCCAGGGAGGGGTTGATCAGGGAAAAAGGAGACATATGTAATACTTTAAACAATTAAAAAAAGGGGGGCCCTTGTGCAGCAATATTAGTACCGCCCTCCACGCTCCCTTTCAAGACTGCACCCACCTCTGTCTTAGGGCGTCCCATTGGTTGTATGAATACGTCTTTACTTGTCTGCGGGGCTGCTATTTAGGGATGCTTGGACTGTGCACTGTACAGGGCACCTCACCTAAGGAATGCCATTGAGATCCAAACATGCGCTCAATTCTCTGAGAGCTCACTGGCCAGTGTGTCGACTCCAGACCTCCCAGCCACGTGTGCACTGGGCCAGCAGCCATGAGCCACCTCTGACATAAACCCATTGTGGACACAGCCATCCTCGTGCACTCAGGAGAGAAGGCCCATACACGTTCACTGGCTCACCCAGGTGTGCAGCTGTGCCTTATTCCCATTGCACTTCAGGCCTCTCTTTTCTCTTGTGGACTCATCGCTCTGGGACCTATAATTCCACTCCCAGCACCCCTGTTTCAGACTCTGATCTTAACTCAGTCGCTTGCTGGGAGGTGGAGGCCAGGCAGGGAACCTGGGCATCCAGCAGTGGTAGGTGGGTGTGTGTGTGCCTGCAGCCCCAGGACTGCCACCTGGGTTCTAGAAAGTTCCCCCAGAAAGAGACATGGCTGCTGGGCACACTGTTCAGGTGAAACAAACTTATTGATTTTTTTTTTTTCACTTAAAGAAATAAAGCACCTTTTTCTTCAATAAAAAACAAGCACCTCTTTAAACTTGTCAGAACGATGGGTTCTGCTCCAGCAGTAACCCTGATTGTCTCCCCCTCCCTCAGTTGGCTGTGAGCTCACTGAGAGTTTGGATTGTGGGCACTGCTTTGTGTCTCCACAACCAGCAAGTGACTGGCTCCTAGACTGATTTATGGACAGAAGGAGGAAAAAGGAAAAATGGAAAAGAGGAAGAGAAGGAGGAAAAAAAAGGAGAAGGAACAGATAAATATTTGAATAGATGGATGGATGGATGGATGGATGGATGGATGGATAGATGATGGATGGTGAGTGAATAGATGGAGGGGTAGGTGGATTTCCTATGCCCGTTAGACACAGAGATCCAGCCTGCTCTCCCCTGCTCCTTCTGTTTTGACCATCTCAGGCCATGCCCACCACTTTCCCCTCATATCTTGCTTCTTCCACACCCTCTGGGCTATCCCTGAGCCAGCACATCTAGACTGAATCACTGTCGGGGTCCATGCATGGCCCTTCCATAGGTGTGGCCTGGGCCTCTACCCCTATTTCCACCTCCCTACCCTGTCAAGGACGCACAGCCCTGGAGGGTGCCCTGTGGTATGGCTATGCACAGCTCTGTCCTCAGCACTCACCCCCGGAAAGTAAGTGGGTCTCCCTCTCCCATCTCCCTGGGCAGCAGGTACCCCAGACGGATCTTGCTACCATCACCTCACTCCTGGAATACAGAACACCCTCCTCTATTCAGCCCAATCTCCCCAAACCCTACTTCAGCTTCAGTTTTCTTTGGGGAGTTATTGTTCCATGACATTCTTAGTGCCTAGTGCTCTGAGGTTTCTTATGAAGCCTATTCCAAAGAACACTGAGCATTTTCAAAGCTCCAAGAAGTTAACTCCAAAATGAATCCCCTCAGGGGGCTTTCCAGTGGACACCCAACAGGCTGATGCTGGGCAAGGTATGCTTTGAGCACCTAGTCTGTGCTGGACATTGTCCTGCACCCTGGGTCACAACAGTAGACAAGACAGATCCCAGTTCTCATGGAACTTCCAGTCTGATGGAGAAGAGAGAAATAATAATTAAATGGTAGCACATGCTGCACCATGTCGTATAGTCATGGGTGGTCTCTGCAGAGACGACTTAGATTTGAGACCTGAGTGATGAGGAGGAACCAATGAGTGCAGATACAAGGGTCAGGTGAGAAGGGAATGGGCTTGGACACCTGGGGGGACAGGCGGAGGCCAGTGTGGCTGGAGCCTTACTGAGCCTTGAGAGGAGAGGGGGTGGAGGTGACAAGTAGACAGGGACTTGATCAAATACCTATTCAGGCACAGCTATTGATATCTACATTGACTACTCTGTATTGTGCCTGTTGTGTGTCCACCACTATGCTAAGTCTTTCACATAAGTTCTGTCATGTAATCATCACAACCCTCTGAGATGGTGATTATTAGCCCATTTAACAGACACTAACAATAATGACATGCATTGAATACCTATTATGGACCATGTACTGGGCTGAATGTGTCATGGGCATTATCTCATTGGTTCCTTATGACAACCCTATGAGGTACAAGCATTCTACCTTCTCGCATTGTAGAGGTGAAAAAACAGGCTGGGAACACGTGAGTGATTTGATCAAGGTCCCAACACTACATCTGATTGTCCACACCATGGGGGTTCTCCCTATACAGCACCACCCTCTTGTCCGCTTGCATTTCTGGACTGCCTTGATGTTTCACTCTGGAAAAATTAGGGGCATGATTCCCACCAGAGGAAAACACTGGGGACATGTAAGGATGGGTCCTTCCATCTGGGCTCTTTCTGGGGCTGTGGGGAGGATGCTGTAGAAAGGCCCCGAGACGTACATGGTGTGGGAGGTGTAGCTGTAGCTGTAGCTTCAAGACTCCCCCAAAGTGGGCCTAGCCCACACTCCATCTCCGAAGATTCAATCCAATCCCACGCTGCCTTTAAAACCTCTGCCACGCTTGAGGAATATTCCTCCTCCAAAGCAAACCTCCCGACAGCACCATTTTCATTCTTCTCTGTCACAGCCCGGACCAAGCCCAATCGACTTTAAAGCGATTTGCCTTCCAGAACTCTCCCAGTCCTCCTCAACAGTTTTCAGGCCAATAGATCATTTGAAATGTTTTTATAACATAAAAATCCAATCCTTTATAGCAAGCAATCAGCAGTCTTAAAATAATTACCCGTAACTAAAGAGAAACTAAAGTAAGATCAAATGAAATGTGATTAATGATGGGAAAGACCAGTGTTCTTTAAATAATTCCTTAGAATAAATTTCAATGAGATAATGTCTGCATGAAGATATTTCTTTAGGGGCTTTCAGATAAATAGACTTTTTTTTTTTCCTCAAAGCACCTCACAACTAAATTACACACCGTTTGGGGGAGGTTCTGGTTATTTTTCCTAAGCAGAGAATTTTCTGTGTGCTTCTGTTTTCCCTCAAGGCCATTACAGAAAGAGAATAAAATTTCATTTTCCCCTGCAATTATGTAGCTATATTATTTTTGTAATAGGCTTACAAAGAACAAGCTTCCTAAACGCAATCCTCCAGCTGAAGTTCATGAGGTTGAAATCAAGAAACAAATCCTCTTTGCTTCTTACCGAACTCTTTTTTTTTTTTTAAGGTCACTGTTGAGACAATTCAGAAAACTCAATTTCTCCTCAAGTACCAAGGTTGCTAGGACACACCTGGTAAAAATTTGGAGCAGGGCCACGCTGCTGTATGAGTGAAATGTAGGGCTGGCAAGATCCGATTCCTACCCCAGCCCTGCCCTCCACTGGCCTCATACTTTGAGCTCTGAAGTGCTATACCATAGGGGTTGGGGAACTTAAAAGATGGGGAAGTTGCCCAGCGAATGAGGAGATGAGAAGGCCAAAGGTGACCAAAGAACCCTTCCAAGATGAGAAGAACAAGTGGTGTTGGCCAGGTAGAGGGAACAGAATATGAAAACACGAGGAAAGGAAAATGGAGACCCCGTTGGAGCAAGTGGTTCTCCACCAGAAAAGACATCTTTTTCCTTATGAGACCAGGAAGAAAATGACAAACCTTGGCGGGGGTGCAGGTGGTTTTGGAAGGTGGAGCAAGAATCCCCTCTGAGCATCTACTTTCTCAGCTCAGTCAGAGGCCAAGTCAATCCCCAATGGTGAAGGTAGAGGTATTGGAATAGAAGGTTTGGAGAGGAGAAACCATGCATGAGCTTCTGAGTGGAACAGAGGAGAACACTACTAGGGAAACAGGTCTTTTCATGCAGAGTTGAGCACCTACCTCAAGTAATGCAAGTACTGGACCATGAGTTTCTGGTGGCCCAATCAGCAAAGTTGTGTAAATGTGCCCAGCAGCCCTTGACAGCCCAGAGATGGAACAGAGAAGGTAGACAGCCAGACTTGACCCAGTGTGCAGGGTATTTGTGGTGTGGGTGGTCCTGAAGGACAAATTAGGTAAAAGGAGGACTGATAAGAGAGAGATTGAAGTGATGGACCGCAAGATTGGGAGTTGATAGGAAAGGGAGTGAGTAAATGAAGGGTGAAAATTAGAAGTATAGGGGATAGAAATCTTAATATGAACAAAGAGCAGATGAGGGTGAGAGGTATAGAAAGATGGGAGGGGTGGTCAGAGAATAACCACAGTTTGGGATGTCAGAGTGGAGGAGATCCAAGTGATAACAAGGTCATGGCCCCTGGTGTGGCCAGGAGAATAGACGGCTGAAGTGGAGAGGAGATGAAGGCTTCTGGAGTTATGGAGATCAAGACTCTGAGGGGGAAGAGCACAGAATGGACCACCCATGAAGACTTTGAAGTCCCCAAGAATGACAGCAGGACTTGACATGGGGAGAAATTCTGCCCTGTGACTTCATGGAATCTTGGGGCAATCACTTTGAAGAACTGGGACCCACTTTACTCCTATCCATAAACCAAGCAAGCATTTTTATAAGAGACCTTTCTCCCTTTGATCAATGAACTGTATCATGAATTACCTGTAGGCCTTAAGTTAAAAGCAGGAGGACACAGATAACAAGTTGGAAACTAAAATTTATTTATTTATTTATTTATTTATTTATTTATTTATTTATTTATTTTTAGTCCTCACCCAAGGATATGTTCATTGATTTTAGAAAGAGGGGAAGGGTGAGAGAGAGAGAGAAACATCGATGTGAGAGAGAAACATCAATCAGTTGCCTCCCACATGCATCCCAACCAGGGATCAAACCCAAAACCTGGGTATGTGCCCAGACTGGGAATGGAACCCACAACCTTTGGTGTGTGAGACAATGCTCCAACCAACTGAACCATACCAGCTAGAGCTAGAAACTAAATTTAAAAGCAAGTATTGTGTTTAAAATGTTAACTCCCAAATATGTCTTAAACCCACTAGCTGCTCTCACTCTGCATGCCCCTTGATCCCTATTCCAAGCTACCACCGTCCCCTGCTCTTCCAATCGCTTCTTACTGATCCTTCTATTCTCACACCCCCACCCCAAAAAATAGATCTCTGCACTTCAGTCCACTCAGTCTTAAAATGCAAATCTGTCATCTCCTACCATGGTGGTGGTTCCCAAACCCCCGCCCCAGCGGCATGTTATAGAGAACTTACGTATACAGCATATAAATCTGGAATTTCTTGGTTAAAAGGGGAACTTTAGAGACCTCTGCCCATTTAGCCTCCCCTTCACTTGGTCTTCCACATCCCCATGAGTCTTAATGCCTCTTTTTATGTCCACATACATAAAACAACGACCACATAAGAAGAATGGCAGTAACATCTGACACAAAATAGCAGAGCGGGTACCATTCTATTAAGGGCACAGTACAGCGCAGAAGTTACAAGCAGGGGTTCAGGATATAGATGCTGGGTTTTAAATCTGGCTTCTTCACTTACTGTGTGATCCTTCCAAGTTAGTTAATCTCTTAGTTCCCCATTCCCCACTATAGTTAAATGAGGATAACAGTACTTGATAATCGTTAATAACTTATACCTACCAATCCTTGCAACAAAATTCTCAGGCCTCCCTTTCCAGCAGTGTCAATAAGATACTGGTAACTCTGCAGGATGACTGTGCATGCCGAGAAGGACCTGGGCTGGGGTCCTCCAGTGCCCAGTGGTGGCTCAGGGGGTTAACCCTACACGCTGGAATCTTCAGAGACCAAGACACCCAGAACCACCATAAACCACCTTGGAGACACCTTCACTTGACCCTCTGAGAGCTTTTACTCTGACCCTCTTCCTCAAAGCCCAGGGCTGTCAAACTTTGATCACCTCACCCCATGACCCATCCTGGCAACTAACAGACTCACTGTTGTTCAAGGGCTGGAATTTACTCTCCTTTCAGCATCCTTTGTCTTTCTTGTAATTTCAGGGCGGGCTCTTCTCTTCTGTCTTTATCAGCTCAGGCTGCTGTAACAAAATACCACAGACTGGGTGGCTGAAACAACAGACATCTGTTTCTCACATTTCTGGAGGCTGAAAGTCCAAGATTGAGATGCTGACAGATTTGATTCCTGGTGAGGGCCCTCTTCCTGGCTAACAGATGACTGCCTTCTTGCTGTGTTCTCACATGGTGGAGACAGTGTGAGCTCTGGTCTCTCTTCCTCTTCTTATACGGACACCAATCCCATCATAGGAGCCCCATCCTCATGACCTCATCTAAACTCAGTTACCGCACAAAGGCCCCACCTCCAAATAGCACCAGTTATTGCTATTGGGGGTAGGACTTCAACATATGAGTTTGGGGGACACATTCACTTCCTAACATTTTCCCTTTAGCTTCCTTTTTTTCCCCCAACTCTTCTATGAGGAGCTAATAACTTCCACAAATATACTCAGTTACTAAACCCCATATTCTCATGAAAGCTAACAAAAATGCACAGAAATGAAAAGTGCATCTCAGAGAGTGAAAATACACATCGGGGAAAGCAGGATCTAAGGCCACAAGACTGGGTTGGAGCCTCGCTCAGCCACTACCCTGCCCTGTGTCTTTGGGTAAATCTCTTCCTGTTGTGTCACCTGTAATATGAGAATAAGACTTACCTTAAAAAGTTTCTATAAGGACTTAATGAATTAGTTTAGGTAAAGTGGGTAGAATAATCCCTGGTCCATAATAAGTGCTAGCTCCATGTTTTCATTATGTGAGGTTATAAGTGAGCTATCTATTGATGATGCATCAACACAAATAAGGAGCAAGTAGCCAAGCTTAGCCCAATCCCAGATTCGCAGAAGGGACAATATCTGAAGAACATGGGCTCAGGAGGCCACCTGTCTTAGCTTGGGTTGCCCCAGAAGCAGATCCTGAGACAAGCCATCTACGGGGATGTGCAAAGAACAGGGGTCAGAGAGAAGGCAAGGGGTATGGGAGGCAAAGACAACCAGTAAAGGCATGTTATTAAGCCAACTACCACAGTGGAAGATTAAGGCTTAGTCACATGGAGAAACTAAAAAGTAGAACAAAATCATGGCTCAGTATTATCCGGGCCAAGGCACCAAGGGTCTGAAAGACTCTTATCTGATCACCCGTCAGCCAGTGGTGGCGGGCTGACCCCAGGGGAAGCTAACTCATAGGCACTTGCAGCCAGCTGTGCACAAGGACACCCTGGGTTCCAGTAGCCTAAGGGCAAACCCAACAAAGATGCAGGTCTTGGCTCCCAGGTGTCAGGCTGGCACCAGGTGAAACAGTGAAAGCACCTGAGGACATATGTGCAGAGCACCCACTACAGATACACCTGTCAAACTTCCTCATTGGGATTACAATGCTGATGCAGTTGTCCTAAGGTGCAAATGTTGTTCTTCATTCTCAGCCCACGCCCTGCCCTTCCACTTCCCTTGAGACCTGTGTGATTGGCATAGTCAATTTTCTCACGATAGCGCCCACTCTGCCCTCGCTGTATGCACTGCTGAAAATGCTCAGGGTGAAAGCTCCAGGGCCTTCCATCAGTAAAGGGGAATGTTTGTGTGAAGAACACTGTGCAGCACTGATACATTGGTTCTGTGCCGTGCGTGTTCCATGTCATACTATTTACAGTGCCAATCAGGGGAGGTGGGGCAGGGGCTGAGCAGGAAGAGAGGGAATCGTATTTGCTGAGCACCTACTATGTGCCAGCACTGTGCTGGGTCTTTTCACCTTACTGAGTCCACAGCCAGCCCTGGGAGCCAGTCAACCTGAATGTGACAACTGAATTCATCTCAGTGCTGTTTGGGCCTGAGTTTGCTTATAAATGAGGTTGAGCAGCATTTTGTGTTTATTGTTCCCCAGCCTTTTAGCCTGTATGTCATCGCCTTCCTCAGCATGCACATACGTCCCTTCGCCTGTTTATAACATTGTTCTCCTGGGAAAGCAGACTTCTGATCTGAGATGCAGTTTGTAGGAGCCAGCTGTGTTCCAAGCCTGATGTGCTCACAGGAGAAGCAAAGTCAAAGGGCAGAAAAAAGGGGTCAGGGCAGCAGTTCCTCTGGTGCCTTTGGGATGGATCCCCTGCTAGCCCTGACTCTGAACCTGAGGGATGTAGAAGCCAGAGGCAGGGCTGACTGTGCTTAATCACCACTTACAGGCACCCTCCACTCACTCTCTGCCCTGCCCTGTGCCCGGAGGCTGACCTCTAGGGACCACATAGCCACTTCTTCCCTCTCCTGCTTCCAGGTGGGTCTGGCCAGTGAGAGGCACCATCAGGAGAGAAGGCAGGAGGGCAGAGATGAAGGAATTGTTCCATTCCTGCCTGTTTTGGTTCCCTAAGCCTGCCATAACACTATCATAGCCTTGGATGACTTAAAACAACAGATATGTATTGTCACAGTGCTAGAAGATGGAAGTCCAAAATCAAGGTGTCTGCAGGGTTGGTTCCTACTGGAGGCTGAGGAAGAACCTGTTCTGTGCTTCGGTGGTTGCCTGCGATCCTTGGTGCTCCTTGCCTTGTCGACCTATCACTCCAATCTCTGTCTGCATCTTCACATGACATTACCCCCGTGGGTCTGTATCTGTGTCTCTGTCTTCTCTTCTTATAAGGACAGACACCAGTCATTGGATTAGAGCCCACTTTTATGGCCTCATCTTAACTTGATTGTATCTGCAAAGACCCTATTTCCAAATAAGGTCGCATTCACAGATACCAGGGATTAGGCCGTCAACATATCTTTTTTGGGGGGACACTATTCAAATCATAATACACCCCAACTGGCCACTGCTCTAGCTCTAGCTGGTTCCTCATAGCCACCACATCTGTCCAGTAGCCTGTCTTTCAAGTACACCCTTTCCTCTCCTATTCCTTTGGGGGCACAGTGCTAGGATCTGGGAGCCTCACCACCTTTTGTCCTTACCCTGCCACCCCTCTGTCCATAGTCCTTTCATTAAACCCTCTATGGTTGCACTCTGAATGCCCACAGCCAAATTATGAAGTCGAGAAAATCCAAAAAGGACATCGTAAGGAGCACTTAGGGAGTTTGCCCTGTGCCTTTGGAGTGTGACAGATACAGAGACAGGTGCAACACCTTGGTCCAAAGAAGTACATGAAAGATTTGGCTTGAATGGCCCAGGGGAAGTTGCCCTCCACCAACAGTGGGCCAAAGAGGCGTGTTGTATTTTACCCAGGCTCCATCATGGAAGCTGAATGTTTCATTTTAAAAAACCAAGACTGTTTTCTATACCAGGACAAGGCAACCTCTGTAGGTGGAAGCTTGCAGGTAAGTTGGATCTCCCATCCAACTCAGGAGGAGCCGGAAGCAATCTGGAAGAGGGTGGGAGTGGTTAGAAGAGCAATTTAGGGAAAGAGCGATGTTGACTGTAGGTGCTGGGAACCCCCAGACCACCTCCAACCACCCTTAACTAAGCTCCCATCCAAAGTGGGCTCAGAGCTGAAGACATTTAACCTGGAAGGAAGTTATGAATTTTGGTTACTGCTCTGGACTGAACATTGTCATTATTAAGATGAGACCGATCTTATGATTGAAAGCGAACAAAGGATAATTTTCCCTAAGAGTGACAAAAAATGTTATGGGACTTAGCAATTTCATCTAAGGTGCAGGGAGAATGGTCCATGAGTGGGTCTGCTGGGACAATGATGGAAAAAAAGAAATACACACACACAAAAAAAACCACTTATCTTCTGCTAGCACCCAATTGGGATCTACTCATTCTGTATGCTTGATAGAAGGAGATAGAGCTAGAGACATGCATATAAATATACATCAAGTAAAATCAGAAAAGATGAGGTGTTAATAAAATAGAAAGATGAATCAAGGGACAGCACATATAAATATGGGCTCCCAGGGTCGTCCACTGGTAAAAAAGTTGGACTGCAAACATGGCCCTGAGTTTCCTGGCAGCCAAAGCAAGACGATCAATTACAAAATTGAATCTGTCCACAGAAAATGAAGCATAGTAGTTTTTCAAATGAAACAATGCCCTTCTTGTACTCAAGCCTTAAATTTTTCATGTGACTCTTCAAACAGGCTCCACTGATTTAGTGGACAATATCCTCAGCAACAAGCTACGATAAATATCGTAGAGGGTTTCACCCATCAGTTCCTTGCATCATCTATCAAAGAAAGCCAACAGCAGTGCAGAAAAGGCGCATTGTGGGAAGTTCGCACAACTGGATACAAACAAGTAGGCAGCTCCCGTGGTCTGGCCTGATAGGTTTTTACTGTTGTGGTCGGAACTGCCATCAGAGCAGTGCACACCTAATGAATTCCACACAGCGGGAGGCGGGGGCAGGGGCAGGTGGAAGGGTCCTGGGCAAAGCAGTGGGGTCACCACTTTTCATCAGCCACCTTCCTCCATGCCCAGGAAGGGAAATTCATCCATCACTCGTTGCAAACACTGGCACAAATGGCCTCACCAGCTTGGCTGATTGAAGCAATCTCAGGTTTTGCAGGGTACCCAGAAGGCACCATATGTAAGAATTCTATTCTCTTTTTGAGGCAATTTAAAATTTTTTCTCTAGGTTTTGATTCACAAAGTACAATTAGGAGCTCATTCATGTTAATTCCGGCTCAAGTGAACACTCAAACCAAATGGTGTCAGCAAATGGAAAGATAGGCCACCCAGATTACATATGTGTGTCCTGAAAGGCTGTTTCAGAAGTGTGGAGTTATTCTAACAAGGAATTGATTTGGATGTACAAGTATACTTTTATTCAAATAACTTTCAAACATAACGGGGCTTAAAGAAGAATACCATTTTCTACCTCAGCAGAGCATGTAATGGTTTGTCACTGCACGTAAAGTTTAATTTGTACAAAGGCTCAATATGCCTTCCTGCAGGCCTCCCTCTCTGAGACCCACGCTGGGTTATCTGGACCTTCTTTCTCCTCTCTGTCTGCCTGTGAAGTTTTAAGAGAGAATGAAAAAATAGGAGAAAGTGTCATCAGCTGGGCTGCTCCACTTAAACTAAAAGAAAGATCAAAGGTGCTGTTTGGGCCCAGCCGGCGTGGCTCAGTGGTTGAGTGTCAACCAATGAATCAGGAGGTCATGTTCAATTCCCGGTCAGGGCACGTGCACCGGTTGCAGGCTCAGTCCCCAGTAGGGGGCATGCAGGAGGCAGCTGATTGATGATTCTCTCTCATCATTGATGTTTCTATCCCCCTCTCCCTCTCCCTTCCTCTCTGAAATCAATACTATATGTGTGTGTGTGTGTGTGTGTGTGTGTGTGTGTGTGTGTGTGTGTGTGTGTGTTTAAAGGTGCTCTTTGGGGGGAAATTCCTAAGCCCCATGTGCGTAGCGATAGATAGGAACCAAGTAAGCATTAGCCAGACAGAGAAGGGTAGCAGGGGTCAGGTCAGCAGGAGGGCACATAAGGGTATCTAGACAGAGAGAGCAGCATGGCCAAGGCTGAGAGACTGCAGAGCCCTAAGGGCAGAGTGCCTTTAGGACCCTGTGGGTGGTGGTCCTGGAGCACCCAAGGGGGCTGGTGATGGCAGGGATCAGGTCTCAAAGGGCCCTCTTTGTGTGTCCTGCAAAGAAGCTGGGGATTTCTTTCTCCTGAAGGTGGCGAGAGGCATACCAGTGAAGGGCTTTGAGCAGAGGAGCAACCCTGACCATCAGGAAACCTGGAAAAGCGTGTCCCCAGACAGAAGCCCAAAAGGAGCCTGCCTCAAGGCTGCCCCAGTGCAAAAGGTGGGGAGGCTGATTTGGGGAGGCCTGGCCGTGGGTCTTCAGGACGTTGGAGGAGAGGGGCCACAGTCTTTTGGGTCCCAGCTGGAGATGTCTGAAGGTGAGAGGCTGAGCAGAGCAGCCCCCGACAGCCCCGTGAGGTGAGAGAGCCACTGAGTGGAGGCCCCAGCCAGTGCCAGGGGAGGAAACAGACTGGCAACACTGCAGGGGACAGCCTGCAGAGCAAGGGGCCCCAGCAGGAAAACCTGTGTGGGAGGGGCATGTCACAGAGGGTCAGGGAATGGCAGCCCTCTCCTGATGGGCTTTGAAAAGCTCACAGGTGTACCTGCAAGCCAGCCAGCAGGTTCCTGCCTGTCCCTGGAGACACCATCGCCAGCCCAGGAGCTAAGAGCCCATTATGCAAAAAGGCTCTGGCCCTTTAATGTTATTCTCCTCCTCCTGGCCACCAGAAGAACTGACAATAAAGAGAAAATGAAAGAAGTGTCCTAGCCGGTTTGGCTCAGTGGATAGAGCCTCAGCCTACGGACTGAATGGTCCCGGGTTTGATTCCGGTCAAGGGCCCATGCCTGGATTGTGGGCTTGATCCCCAGTAGGGGGCGTGCAGGAAGCAGCTGATCAATGATTCTCTCTCATCGTTGATGTTTCTATATCTCTCTCCTCCCTTCCTCCCTGAAATCAATAAAAACATATGGGAAAAAAATTTTTTTAAAAAAGAAACAAGGGTCACAGGCCACTGCTAAGCTAGGGGAGGAAGAAGCATTGGATGGGGGACAGGCCGAAGTGGTAATTCGTTCTCCAAGGACTGCTGCTGCCTGAATGTGTCAGCCGTGAAGATGGCCATTCCTGCAGCTAAAGGGACCATGAAATTACGGGGCCTACAGAGCCGCTGTCAAAGGGTCTTTTGGGTCCCACCTGGAGATGTCTGAAGGAAAGCAGGGCGGAGCTGTTTGAAGGCTGTGGCTGGGAATAAGTCTGAGTTTGGACTACCTAAGATCCCAGTTGCAGATAAGTATCTGTATCCCCAACACAATATGACTTTTGGCAGGGAAGGGTTGTGTCTCCTATGCGTCTGACATCACCTCGTCCAGCACAGGGAGGTGTTTCCTTGAAACACCCAAGAAACCCACGTTGGTCGGGTGAAAGTGGGGGAGGAGAGAGAGATGCTTGGAGTCAGTAAAACTCACAACCCAAATAGCCTCCCCAGGCCCCGTTTGGAAACTTTGGCCTCAGTTAAACAGTATTTACCCTTTTTAAGCAGATCTGGTGGAACCTTTACCATGGCAATGTGCACCTCAGCTCTCCTAGAGGGGAACGAAATATGCCACTTTTTGAAACTTATTTACCCACCAACATTCCCTCTGTTCGAATCTTTAATACGTTCTCATAAACCAGCTGAGGAAGTTTAGAAAATGCTGTCCTACGCATCACTGACCGAGCATCTGCCAGGGACAGGGTCTCCCAGCCCCCAGCCATGCAAACCCCCTGTTCTTTCATTTAGTCCAGAAACATTTAGCGTGTGTACTCTGCAGCAATGTTCTGGGTGCTGGAGACACAGCAGAGGACAAGACAGATGCTGCTGTTTTCCTTCTGGAGTTTACGCTCTCGTGAGGGAGGTCTTAGTGCGCGTGCACCATAAATGGGAAGGAGACATAGCAATGAGGATAGCCGGGGGCCACGGGAGCCCATAACAGGATGACTTGATGCAGGCAAAGGTGTCAGGGACCGGGTCGCTGGGGAAGGGACATTCAGGCTGAGAACTGGAGGATGAATAGAAGGTAGTGGAGGAGAGAGAGAACCGGAGGGGATTCCATGCTGGAGAAGCAGCATGCCCACGAGGCAGGGAAAAGCTTGGCTACTTTCCAAATGTGTGTTTCGGCCCCTAAAACCAGTGGCACCACCAGACACTACGGAGGGAAAAAATACACAAAAGGAAAACTGCACTTCAGAAGTCTCCTGAAAGTTAAAATATATATGGACAATCTTTGTGTTTTGCAGGAACCACTAACATTTTCCTTCCATGCAGAGCCTGCCAACTTTAAATTACGGAACAGCACCCTCCCTGCGAGTCTGGGCATCTCCTATCTCCTCAAGTGAGGAGGCATTGATGGATGTGCCACTGTTTTCCTTTATTGCGTGGCCCAATCCATCATAATGCGTTTTACAAATTAGTATTCTTAAATTCCCATCGTGCATCCATGTCTTTTGATTTATATAATACAGATCTAATTTATGGATCATTGCAGTAATTTATAGCTCAGATAACTAATTTGTCTACTCTGCACCAAAATGTGTAAGTCACCTAGTACTTTTCTCAGTGACACAGATGGGTCCTAAGTGATTCGGATGATTTATACTGGCAGGGCATGAAACCGTGGGATGCCCTCGCTTACAATCACTCTGAGGATCCCTCTTCCCAAAGGCCCCAAAATGAGGGGTGATCAAATGCCCTTGAACCCACACACCCCACTCCCAGCAATTTACTCTAAAGCAGTCGAGAAGAAATGGCCATCAGCATGCCTCCTGCAGTGCAATGTAGAATGGCAAAATGTTAGATGTCCAGGAATAGAAAATAATTTGACAAAGAGTCTTCAACTAAATGTATATATTGCTAGGCAGCCTATAAAAATGATTTCCAGGTTCTCAATCAGGGAGGACTTTGCCTCCCAGGGAGCATTTGCCAATGCCTGCAGGCATTTTTTATTGTCACACTGGGGGGTTGGAGTCTACCGGAATCTAGTGCGTAGAGATCAGAAGTGCTATTAAGTATCCTATAATACACAGGAAAACTTCCCACAATAAATTATGATCAGGTGCAAAATGTCAATAGTGCCAAGGTTAGTAAAGTTTGCCGTCATTACATACAACATAAACAAGGTGCTTTACTGATATAAGTGAACCACAAGAGCACAAAATTGTATCCATGCTGTAACTTCAGCTATAAAAACTGTATATGCATATGCACCAGGACCACACAGAGACAAGATAAAAAGAAAGCAGTTGTGTTGTTTGGAGGGTGAAACTATGGGCAATTATTTAAATTTTATTTCTGCAAACCAGTTTTTCAAGAAATAAAAATGGACAAAGTACTTTATGGCAAATGAATAATATTGAAGAGGAAGAAGATAGATGACAGGATGAAAAAAAAAAAAAAGAAATAAAAAGTAAAGAACTCAAAAACAAAACAGCTGAGTTAGGCAAATAGTTCCCCAACCTGACTGAAGCTCAAAATCCTTTACAGAGATGTTTAAACAAAAATGCAGCCCCTCACTATGAAATGATCCTTTGATCTCTGGTAATGCTCCTTATGTGAGATTAATATAGCTACATCAGGGTTGTTTTTTAATGCTTAGTATTTACATAGTATTTAAGTGTGTATCTCTTAAACCCTTGTACTCTGGGTTTGAGCCTTGCTTTTTTATCCAGTTTTAGAATCTTTGCCTTTTAAACAGCATGTTTAATCCATTTACAGTTAATGTAATTCTTATTTTCTACTTATCTCCTCTGTTCTCTTTTCCTTTGTTCCTCCTTTCATTTGACTTAATCAAGCATTTCATAGTTCTATTCTATCTCCTCCATTGGCTATGTAACTATAACTTTTATATTTATGTTTTGTGATTGCTCTCATAATTAAAATATGCATCCTTATACAGTCTATCTGGAATTAATATTACAACACTTTCTTTATAATGAACAAACAAAGTATAATTCTCTTTACACCCTTTCCTACCCTTGTACTATTGTATATTTCACTTCTACTTATATTTTAAATTCCACAATACATTGTCATTATTTTTGCTTTAAACAAAGTCAATTGACTTTAAGGAATATAGAAAATAAATAAAAACAGCATTTTCTATTCTCCATTTCTATTGGTCTTCTATCCTTCTTATAGATTCAAATTTCCATCTGATATCATCTCCATGCCACCCAAAAAAACTTCCTTAGCATTTTGTGTAGCATAGGTCTGCTGGAAGCAAATTCTCGCAGCTTTTATCTGAAAATGTTTTATTTCACCTTAATTTCTTTTACCAACTTTTTATTATAAAGGCTTTCAAACATATATGAAAGTTGAAAGTTTTTCTACATGCAACACATGTGCAAAGCATGCACCCTCACTCCAGCCCTTTCCAATGCTGGTGGCCCAAGTCTGCCCTGGGCCACTGCAGCAGAAACTATGTGGATGTGGAGCCTACCTCTGCCACTGACTGGCCACGTGATCTTGGCTGGCTTCTTATCCTGTCTGTGTGTCAGTTTTCTCATCTGCAAACTCAGTATAAACATAATAACACCTACCCCTTCGAGTGGTTCTCAGGATTAAACTAGTTATTTGTAGAATATATTATGTGGCAGGGGATGTGCTAATCATTACCTACCCACTTAAACTTTGAGGTGGGTGCTATGATAATACCTGTTTAGCTGATGAGAAAAATGAGGTTTAGTCAGGTGAAGTAACTTACCCAATGTCATTATATAGCTAGTAGGTGAAAGAGTATGCATTCAAACCCAAATCTAACGAGAGCCTAATCTCTTAGCTATTCTGCAATTGTTCCCAAGACTTACCAGAGTGTAAGAATCCCCTGCAGCACAGATTAAATCACAGATTCCCAGACCTAACCCCAGACACACTAAATCATCTCTGTGGTAGGGCCTAGAAATCTGTATTTTACCAAGGGCCCCAGGTGACTCTTATTAGGAAGTCTTGGAGGCACTGGATAAGCTCTACCCATGTGCACTGTACAACTACCACTAAGGACAGCCATCTCCTATTTGTTAAAACAAATGTTTTCCCTTCATCTATAGAGCTAAGCGTGGGCATTCTGGGGGGACAAAGGAGGGACACTCAGCTCACAGGGAGAGATTCCCAGAAGAAGCAGTGCATGAGCCGAATCTCAAAATTACTGCAGCCCTGGCCAGTGTGGCTCAGTTGGTTGGGTGTCATCCTGTGCACCAAAAAGTCCCACTTCGATTTCTGGTCAGGGCACATGCCCAGGTTGCAGGCTTGATCCCTGGGGTGCATGCAGAAGGCAATGGATCAATGTTTCTCTCTCTCTACCTCTCCCTTCCTCTCTCCCTAAAGTAAGTAAGTAAGTAAATAAATAAATAAATAAATAAATAAATAAATAAATAAAAGAATTACAGAAGTTATCCGGCAAAGGAGGCAAAGGCATCTCTGGTCAAACTCACAGCACTGGCAAAGGTACAGAGGCATAGGAATGTGCTTCTACTAGTATGTTCAGGGGACCCTATGTTCCGGGCACACATGTGGTTAAGTAGCCAGAAACCTGATGGAGACAGAGGTGGGGTCCAGGCCTGAAGGGCCACTGGCCTTGGTTTCACATAGCCTGTGAAACATGACCTGCATCTCTTAGATCCTTTTTCTCTCCCACCACCAGTTTCGTATGAAGTTGGTGGGAACAGGCCTCACCATCCCTGCCTCCCCACCCCTGACCAAGACCCGTCTCTCACTCCCTTTCCTGTCTCAAGAAAACCATTGCTACAGGAAACCCTCAATCCAATCTTCCATGGGACCCTGAGCTATCACCATGGCATGGTCTCTCCTTCTAACTCGAAAACGGGTGGGGATAACAGGCTCTGGCTGCTTTTTACAACACTTAAGTAAAACTCATCAGAGATCTGTGTGCTGATTCCCGGGACACTAACAAGGCAAATGCAACACAGGAAAGGAACATGTAAATATTGGCCAGGTCCATGCAAGCCATGCCCCTTTGTCTAGTGTTGAAGAAAGCAGGAGAATGTCAATTGGATACTACCAGTGACCCAACATTTCTGCCCCAGGAACTCATCAGGAGAGTGCCATCCCTTCCCGCTTTGAAATGGTTGCCCAGGAGTGCTGGCAGAGACTCAGAGCAGAGAGCAGGCACCCACTCCGCTGCCCGCTCTGAGCACCAATAACAATAAGAGCAAACCCTTACAGAACACTCGCTATGCGAGGCACTGTTTTAAATACTCCACATGAGTGAGCTTACTGAAGCCCTTCAACAGCCCTGTGAGGTGGGGATAAGTGTAAGCGTCTCTAGTTTACCGACAAAGAAACGGAGACGCTGAGATTAAGTGATTTTCCCAATGCCACGCACTAGCAAATGGCAGAGCTGGAGTTTTGAGCCCAGAGTTTCTACTCTGAGGCCCTGGACCAACCAACCAGGTAAGTGATCACCTGGCAACATAAATGAGAGCCAGTTTTGACTTGACTTGGTTGTTGGTGTCTGTCCCTTAGTCTCCTAATCAGTCAGAATGTATGATGTGGCCAGGAGAGGGGAGGCATGAAGACCCCCACTGAGAGGTGAGTAACTGGCAAACACCAGGGTAGGGTTTTTGCTCTTTAACAAGTGAGAGCAGGAAGCTAAAGGGATAAAAGGAATAGAGGGGTTTCAGGTTTGATCCAGGAAGTCTGAAAAGATTTGGAGTTAAGTGGGGGAGGGAATAAAGGTCTTCTGAGGCCTACCGCCCACGTGGGCAGGCTGATGGCTGTGTTCCCCATGGCTGCCTGAGATTCTTTGATGCTCAATTTAACTGAACCACATCTGCATTTACTGGGCATCCACTATGGATTAGATGCTGCACTATGTGTTATGAATAAGGCCTGGGACATAGTCCTCATGGAGCCAAAGCCCAGGAGAGGGGGCAGACATGCCAATTAATGGCACTTGTGTAGTAGAAAAGTATTAGAAAATAATGTTAGGGTCCATGGTATGAGAGGTCAGATCCCCATCATACTGACACCCCCTGTGCGACTTGCAGTCTGAAACGGCGATGTGCCGGCTCCCTCGAACCATGGTTGCATCTCCTCATTAACCTCCTGCCTCCATCAACAGCGTTGATGACTTCAAAGCAAACCCTCAGAGCCTGCTGGACTCTCAAAGGCAACAGAGGCTTCTGAAGGCCATGCTCAGCTAAATGTTTTTCCTTCTTGCCTATTCCTCTTTAATTACAGCACAATTTGCATTTATATGATTTTATCCTGCCATGTTGTGGGCAGCGTTGATGATGATCGACACTCCGTAACTTCCCATCATAGCTGGAGAGTCAGGAGGGCGGACGCCATCTCCAATAAAATCCTTTCCAATTAAACAGTTCACTGGACGTGTCATGGTGTGGGGTTCTCGTTATCCTCTGATGTGCACGTCTCGTGGCTATTTCTTTGCACCCATCACCATAAGAAGGTCTTAGTGCAGAAGACGCTTGGAGAATTATGCTCCCCGACTGAATGGCTGTAATGACACTGACTTGAAAACAAGCCTCCCTAAGCTTGCACTAGAAGCAGAGCCACCCTCCTCCCTTCATTGGAACTTCCGGGGCTTTACTTCCCCGGGGCTTCTGTCCTAAATGGCATCAGATGTAACAAAAGGTGAAACATGGCAAAGATGTCGACAAAATAATGTCGGACCACTAACAGGGAGCATCTACTGAGGACAATGTGCCAACAGGTTTCTCCAACCAACACCTCAGCATGTGGCCCCTGCTCTGGATGGTGTGGCTCGCCTGGCCAATGTGGTTCACCTGGCCAGATCACGTGGTTGAAAATACAAGGTCAAGAATTCTTATTTACAACCAAAAGAGCATAAAGAAAATTCACCAAAATACCAGTGCTAGTTACCTCTGGATGGTCTGATTACTGGTGTTTTTTGCTTTTCTTCTCCCTTTGTTTTCATGTTCTCCAAGTTGTTGTTTTTTTAACCATTCAGTACATTTTATGTTTATAATAACATGTTTTAAAATAATCCTATCTAATAAAAGAGTAATATGCAAATTGACCATCACTCCAAAACACAAGATGGCTGCCCCCATGTGGACACAAGATGGCCGCCACAAGATGGCCAGCATGGGAGGGACCAGGCCTGCAGGGGAGGGCAGTTGTGGGCAATCAGGCCAGCAGGGGAGGGCAGTTGGGAGGGACCAGGCCTGCAAGGGAGGGCAGTTGGGGGCGATCAAGCCTGCAGGGGAAGACAGTTAGGGGTGACCAGGCCGGCAGAGGAGGGAAGTTGGAGGCGACCAGGCCTGCAGGGGAGAGCAGTTGGGGAGGACCAGGCCTGCAGGGGAGGGCAGTTAGGGGTGACTAGGCCTGCAGGGTAGGGCAGTTAGGGGCAAACAGGCTGGCAGGGGAGCAGTTAGGCATCCATCAGGCTGGCAGGGAAGTGGTTAGGCATCAATCAGGCTGGCAGGCAGAAGCAGTTAGGGGCAATCAGAAGGCAGGCAGGCGAGCAGTTGGGAGCCAGCAGTCCTGAATTGTGAGAGGGAGCCCAGACTGGAGAGGGTGCAGGCTGGGCTGAGGGACACACACCCCTGTGCATGAATTTCGTGTACCGGGCCTCTAGTACTATAGAAGTGGAAAATAAGCAAATTGTAAGTGTGGTTTATTTACAACTGATTCTATAGCCACAACTGTGACAAAGGGAAAGGGAAATAAACAATGAGAGGCCCCTTTATAGTGTCTGACCAGATCCTATACATTTAGGGCCACCTAACAAGCCTAACTACATCAGTGCCCCCTCCACCCCCCACCCCACTGCACCCTAACCAACAAACGTAAACTTCAAGTGCCCCATGCCAGCAGCCACCACCCAGACCACAGCACTGTGTTCCAGAACCACTCCCATTTCTTCCATGCCCAGCCTGACTCCTGATTGTCATTCAGGCCCCCTTTTACATCCTTCCCCCTGTGCCATGTCTCGCTGTTGATTTGGGCTTTGACTCAGACACTGGTTTCTGATCACTTCCACCCAGACCACCTCAAGAAGCCCCTCCCAGTACTGGCCCCCTGGTGGGCACCCTGGCTCTTGTAGGAAAGGGCTGATTTAATCCACCAGTGAGATTGTGCCAAATGGCTTGAGCCAGGCTGCCCTGGGACCCTAATTAGTGAGCTGCTTAGTCCAAAAAAAGGCATAAATGCAGCTTTTCTTAACTTCCTCCTCCAAACACTCATTATGGCTCTTCTTGAAGCTTGAAGCCTCAGTGAGAAGGATTATCAACCAGAAAGTGTTGCCTCTGGAGGGACCCCAGGGGGAGAAAGAAAAGTTTGTGAGGGTTAGACATGTCTAATGCTTCAGCATCCACCAACCCTGGGGCTGCCCCTCTCCCTGGACTAAGTGATACTTCAGTTATTTTTAATTAGGATAAAATGAAAGTTTTCAAAACCCAAGGTGACCGATACTGGCTAACAGGTCTCACACGTCTTTTAATTCTGTCAAATGCAAAATCCAAGCAGTATCTTGCTATAGCCTGTATTTCACCCAACCATTCCCCTCCCTTCTCTAGAAGTCCTTGACCCCCAGCTCTAACCTCTCTTCCTCGGTGACTGGAGCCAGTAACAAAGGGATTGCCTGCAACTTCGAGCTAAAATTCACAGGCCCAAGCAAGTTGTCCAGGAAAAGGAGAACTTCAATGTCATGACCCTTTGTATTCCTTTTCCTGGGCAAAAATTGTAGGTTCAAGGCAAACTCCAACTGCAACTTCCTTTCACACTAATTGGGAGTCAAAGGAACCCCATTTCTCTTTCATTCATTTATTATTTTCTGTAGGGCTGTACAAACCAAGTACAAATTCCTTTTGCTATAAACTACAGACGTATCAAAAGGTTAAATAAGTGGGATTTCTAAATACAGGAGCTTTACACAGGAGAATGAGCACGATGCTCTCCCTCCCCCAGTGTGGATACCCTGCAAACATCCCAAGCCAGGGTGCAGTGGTTTGGGCCTCCCTTAGTTAAAGACAGGAGTCTAAAATTATTAATGATCTGTGTTCTTACAAGAAGGAAAAATCATATATGGCCATCCCAGAAGTTTCGGGCCCAATTTAAAGACCCAACTAAAGGGCCCGTATAATACTAGCACAGCCTTCAGCTACTGCAGGCACCAACTGTCACTTACACCTCAGCAGACATCATGATTTAGGCAAGAATCTCATCTTTCCAAAAGTACCTGAGTGTGTAAGGACATGCATGGCATGTTCCAAAAAGAAACAGAGCCCGGCCGGCATGGCTCAGTGGTTGAGCGTCGACCTATGAACCCAGGAGGTCATGGTTTGATTCCCAGTCAGAGCACGTGCCTGGGTGGCAGGCTCTATTCCCAGCGTGGGGCGTGCAGGAGGCAGGCAGTCATTCTCTCACATCATTGATGTTTCTATCTCTCTCTCCCTCTCCCTTCCTCTCTGAAATCAATAAAAAAAATTTATTTTTAAAAAAGAAGAAATTTCCTTATAAATGATCAAGAATGTCACTTCTAGGCCTTTTTGTGGAAATCAAGCCCTTCTATTTCTCTGTGGCATACTCTACTCAAGGTCCCACTCACCAGCATGTTCTGTTCATCAGTGCAAAAGCATGAATAAAGCCATGCAATTCTCAGGCAGCACACTCCAATGCCCTGGAAATACCTCTAAAAACACAGTTGTCTGGAAATTCCAGTGACAGCCAAAATTAATGAAGTCCACCTTAACCCTCTCGCCCACTGGTTACAACTAAAAATTTAGGTAAAATGCAAAAAGCAACTACTTGCAGCCTCTGAAAAGTTAACAAAAGTGAGTAGATTAGAGAAGGAAGCCAACACTTAAAGAGTGATGCATATCAGTAAGTGAGATTCCTAGTTTTACCTTTTTCTTCTGACTTTGACCAAAGAATTGTGTCACTGCAGAACTACACAGTAGACAAGGGTCCTAAAACACAGAGGGAAAAAACCAAGCACATGATGTGGGAAAGGGCTGCTGGGAGTTAAAAGAGTATGGAAGAAATCTTAGAGAGGGGAGAGCTGGAGAAAGGGATCCTTTATTCTGTCACAAGTCCCAGGACCACCTCTAAGCTCTTTGTGCATAAGACCAACCCAAAGCGCATAGCCAAGGCCCTGGCCAGTGTATCTCAGTTGGTTGGGCGACATCCTGAACACCAAAAGGTTGCTGGTTTGATTACTGATCGGGGCACATGCCTGGGTTGCTGACTTGATTCCCAGCAGGGGGGTGGAGGGGTATAGGAAGCAGCTGATTGATGTTTCACTCACATCAATGTTTCTCTGTCTCCCTCTCCCTTCCTCTCTCTCTAAATATCAATTTTCTTAAAAAATTAAAGGGAAAAAGCACATAGCCAAGACCTTGAAATCTGAAATACAGTATCATCCACTGCCTATGTCCCAGGGAGGCACGTGCCTGGAACAGGCCCAAAGCACCATAACAAAGGCTTTAAAAACCAGATTAACATTGAAATCGCTGCCCATGTGTTGGCAAGAGATAAACTTGCAGTTTGAACCAAACCAGATTGATTACCTGCTAAAATAATAGGATCAACATTTTGCAGAGAATGTAACAGTACCCAAAGATTCACGACACAGTGTTCCAAATTTCCAAATTTATTATAATGAAAAAGCACTCAACTTACAAAGAAGCAGGACAATGTGACGAATTCTCAAGAGAAAGTACCATCAACAGATGCCAATTCTGAGATGATGGAATCATCAAATACTTTAAAGGAGCTATTTGTAAACATGCTCCACGAGGTACAGGTAAAACTCTTGAAATGAACAGAAAAGGGGACATTCTCAGCAGAAAAATAAAAGCTTTTTTTAAAACAGAAATTTTAGAGCTGAAAAAGAAAATATGAGTATGTGAAATTTAAAGGTCACCAAATGAGATCAAAAGCAGAATGGAGATGATAGAGGGAAAGAGTCAGCAAACTTAAAAATAGATCAGCAGAAATTATCTGATCTAAACAACAAAGAAAATCAAAGATTAAAAAATGAATACAGCCCCGGGAACCTATGAGACAATATCAGAGGTCTAACCTTGTAACATTGGAGCGCCAGAATTAGAAGAGAAAGAGGTTGGTGTGGGAAAAAAAATATTTAAGGAAACAATGACCAAAACCTTACTAAGTTTTTTTTTTAAAGATATGAGACTGAACCTCTGTATGAATGGGACCAGAAGAGAAAGATACTTATGTTGCAAGGACAACCACTGTAGAGGAGACTCTTCGTAGCATGGACAAGATGAAATGTTCCATGGACATCAGTTGCCCTAATGTTTGCTCAATAAATAGTGTACAAAGTGGGCATGTTGGCAGGGGTGGTGACTACACACAGGCTCAGCACCAAGGCTGAATTAGCTACTGCTACTACCAAGGGTCTTATTTGCCAACAGTGGGCCCAACCCTGAGCCCTTTGTATGGCACAATTCCCTAGGGGACAAGCCAGCCACCTAGTGGTAAGTTGATTTCATTGCACCCATTTCATCATGGAGGGGGCAACAATATGCTCTCACTAGACTAGCTATGTATTTGGATATGAATGTCTTCTCTCACTGTGATGCTTCTGCCAATCTGACATTCCTCACAAAATGAAACATACTCTTACCATACGATGCAGCAATTGCACTCCTTAGTATTTACACAGAAGAGTTGAAAACTGATGTCCAGGAGAAACCAAGATGGCGGCATAGGTTAAACACCTAACCTGCAGCCGGGCACAACAATTTCAAAAATACAACTAGAGGTCAGAACGGACATCGTCCAGAACCACAGGAAAGTTGGTGGACTGAAATGCCCACAGCTGGGGAGAAGGAGAAGGCCACGGGGACAGTCGGGGAAGCCGTAAAAGCCTGAGGTATGGAGAAACGGGCGGAGACACGAGCACATGCGCCTGCGGGGAGGATGGAACCGGAGAGGAGGGGGCGGCTGATGACCTGGCCGGAGTTCACTGGCAGGAAGGAGATAAAGGCTCCGGAGTGCGCTGAGCACCGGCTCCGATTGCCCTGAACCCCATTCCGGGCGAACCCCTGGGAAACTCACTAACTTTCGCAACCCCGCCGCCCCCGCCGGCCGCCCGGCCCGGGACGCGGGGGACGCCGCCGCCGCGGCGGCGCCCGGAGCCCGGCAGCCTCCCAGCACCCGTCCCTGCCGCGCAGCCCCCGCTCGCCTGGTGCTGCGGGCCGCGCGCCCCGCACACCGGACGGAGGCCCGGGCGCCCTCTCCGTGCACCTCCCGGCGGCGCTAGACTTCAGTAGAGTTGACTGAATTCAAGGGATTAAGAAGTATAAATTGGGGGGATGCCGCGGCGGCGACGTCCGGAACACAGCGATGGCGGTGCCTGGAGCTCGGCGGCCGCCCAGCGCCCGTCCCAGCCGCGCGGCCCTCGTGCGCCTGGTTCCGCGGGACGCGCGCACCGCGCACCGGACGGAGGCCTGGGCGCCCTTTCCGTGCACCTCCCGGCGGCGCTAGACTTCAGTAGAGTTGACTGAAATGAAGGGATTAAGAAGTACAAATCGGGAAGTTTGAAAAAGATGGCGGCGGAGGTTAAAGGCTGTTCTGTTGCCTCGCACCCAGCGAAATCGGAGGGGATGAGGTGTGGAGGTGCGTGGGTCTGGCTGGTGGCGGGGGAAAGGGGCTTTTGTTCCAAACCTAAGGGAGATTAGCTCTCCATCACCCTGAAACCCATCTTCTGGCGAACCCCGGGAGACCCAGATGCCTGCGGGGAGAGGCGGGACTCTTGCAGAGGTGCGCCCAGCAATCAGTGTTTGCTGCGCTGGAGTGCGGAACGAAGGGACTTAGATACGTGGAAGGCAGAAGGACCAGACTCACAGCCATCGCGGCTCGCTGCACCATGGCCTGTTGGCGCCCTGAGACCCCGCCCCGCCCTGGGACCCGCCCCGCACGTTTTGAAGACCTGCCCCGCAAGTCTTGCAGGCACACCTGCGCCCCAAGCAACGGCTTATGCATGTGGGTGGATTGCCCTCTGGCAGCGGACCAGATGATCTGCTGTTCTAGTCGGACTGCTCCAGGGCCACTCAGACAGGAGGAAGAAACTACAGTTTTTGCTGTAATCCTTGCTGAGTGCCTAAGGCAGTAGCTGATCTACACCCCATTGGAGACCCAGAAACGAGGGCATCTAGTGGTCTGTGGGAGATGACACCAGATTTCAACCACGTGCATAAGGGACACATTCAACGGGAATATTCAGTGAGCGCCAAAGCTTTGCTGCACCAAGACCCGGCCCATAAACGTGTCTCCTGCACAGCAACTCTTCCTTTATAGACAAAGAGAGCCCCCCCAGTGACACCAACAACAATCAAGACTTAAATATACAAAGGAGGACCAAGATGGAGGCATAGGGCGGAAGCCTGATTGTTGCCTACCACAACAACTTTGAGACTACGACAAGAGAGCAGAGCAGACACTATCCAAGACCACCATAGGGCTGGCTGAGTAGATGCTCTACAACTAGAATAAAAGAGGGGTATGTGGGATGATGCTGATGCCGGTGACCCAAAGACCACACTTTAAGAACTACAGCTCAGGCGACACAAAAGAACTATGGCTCAGGCGATACAACAGCGGTCTGGAACGTGCTCGGCGCAGTTCCCCCGGCGGTCTCCGGCTGAGGGGACGGCTCCACTGGCAGCCAAGCACGGACAGACGAGCCCCTATGAGACATGGGGTGGGAGACTCCGCGCTTGCTGACCTCTGAGTCCGTCAAGAATCTCAACGCCCCGGAAGCGGCAAGGTGCGCATGCTCAGCGACCGGCCACCGATGCAGACCCAAGGGCCAACGCAGCGACGCCAGACTGGCCCACCGCCATGCACCGGGTGCACCGGAGCTTCGCCGAGCCGCCGCCCGACGAGTTCTGCAGCAGCCATACTGGAGCTCTGGAAGGATGGCCAGGGGAATTGCTGAGGGGGGATTGACCGGCAGGAATTGGGATCGGGAAGACGGGGCCCCGCTGAGACCCGGGTGCGGGCGGGGTTGCGCGCCTGTGGGCTCGGGTGTGGTCACACGCCTCTGGGTATAAGTGAGACCTCACGTCCCTGGGTCTAGGTGAGGCCACATGCCCCTGGGTCCAGGTGAGGCCGGACTCCGGGTCCGGGTGAGGCCAAGTGCCCCTGGACCCGGATGACGCTGGATCCCGTGCCCGGGCGAGGCCAAGCGCCCCTGGGTCTGGGAGAGCCCACACACCCCTGGGTCCAGGCGAGACCATGTGTCCCTGGATCCGGGTGAGGCCGCGTGCACCTAGGCCCGGGTGAGCCCAAGTGGCCCTGGGTCTGGGAGAGGCCAAGCGTCCCTGGGTCCGGGTGAGACCATGTGTCCCTGGATCCGGGTGAGGCCTCGTGCACCTAGGCCCGGGTGAGGCCACGTGCCCCTGGGTCTGGGAGAGGCCAAGCGTCCCTGGGTCCGGGCGAGACCATGCGTCCCTGGATCCGGATGAGGCCTCGTGCACCTAGGCCCGGGTGAGCCCAAGTGGCCCTGGGTCTGGGAGTGGCCAAGCGTCCCTGGGTCCGGGTGAGACCATGCGTCCCTGGATCCGGGTGAGGCCTCGTGCACCTAGGCCCGGGTGAGCCCAAGTGGCCCTGGGTCTGGGAGAGGCCAAGCGTCCCTGGGTCCGGGTGAGACCATGCGTCCCTGGATCCGGATGAGGCCTCGTGCACCTAGGCCCGGGTGAGCCCAAGTGGCCCTGGGTCGGGGAGAGGCCAAGCGTCCCTGGGTCCGGGTGAGACCATGTGTCCCTGGATCCGGGTGAGGCCTCGTGCACCTAGGCCCGGGTGAGCCCAAGTGGTCCTGGGTCTGGGAGAGGCCAAGCGTCCCTGGGTCCGGGTGAGACCATGCGTCCCTGGATCCGGGTGAGGCCTCGTGCACCTAGGCCCGGGTGAGCCCAAGTGGCCCTGGGTCTGGGAGTGGCCAAACGTTCCTGGGTCTGGGTGAGACCATGCGTCCCTGGATCCGGGTGAGGCCTCGTGCACCTAGGCCCGGGTGAGCCCAAGTGGCCCTGGGTCGGGGAGAGGCCAAGCGTCCCTGGGTCCGGGTGAGACCATGTGTCCCTGGATCCGGGTGAGGCCTCGTGCACCTAGGCCCGGGTGAGCCCAAGTGGCCCTGGGTCTGGGAGAGGCCAAGCATCCCTGGGTCCGGGTGAGACCATGTGTCCCTGGATCCGGGTGAGGCCTCGTGCACCTAGGCCCGGTTGAGCCCAAGTGGCCCTGGGTCTGGGAGAGGCCAAGCGTCCCTGGGTCCGGGTGAGACCATGTGTCCCTGGATCCGGGTGAGGCCTCGTGCACCTAGGCCCGGGTGAGCCCAAGTGGCCCTGGGTCTGGGAGAGGCCAAGCGTCCCTGGGTCCGGGTGATACCATGCGTCCCTGGATCCGGGTGAGGCCTCGTGCACCTAGGCCCGGGTGAGCCCAAGTGGCCCTGGGTCGGGGAGAGGCCAAGCGTCCCTGGGTCCGGGTGAGACCATGTGTCCCTGGATCCGGGTGAGGCCTCGTGCACCTAGGCCCGGGTGAGCCCAAGTGGCCCTGGGTCTGGGAGAGGCCAAGCATCCCAGGGTCTGGGTGAGACCATGTGTCCCTGGATCCGGGTGAGGCCTCGTGCACCTAGGCCCGGGTGAGCCCAAGTGGCCCTGGGTCTGGGAGAGGCCAAGCGTCCCTGGGTCCGGGTGAGACCATGTGTCCCTGGATCCGGGTGAGGCCTCGTGCACCTAGGCCCGGGTGAGCCCAAGTGGCCCTGGGTCTGGGAGAGGCCAAGCGTCCCTGGGTCCGGGTGAGACCATGCGTCCCTGGATCCGGGTGAGGCCTCGTGCACCTAGGCCCGGGTGAGCCCAAGTGGCCCTGGGTCTGGGAGTGGCCAAACGTTCCTGGGTCTGGGTGAGACCATGCGTCCCTGGATCCGGGTGAGGCCTCGTGCACCTAGGCCCGGGTGAGCCCAAGTGGCCCTGGGTCTGGGAGAGGCCAAGCGTCCCTGGGTCCGGGTGAGACCATGTGTCCCTGGATCCGGGTGAGGCCTCGTGCACCTAGGCCCGGGTGAGCCCAAGTGGCCCTGGGTCTGGGAGAGGCCAAGCATCCCTGGGTCCGGGTGAGACCATGTGTCCCTGGATCCGGGTGAGGCCTCGTGCACCTAGGCCCGGGTGAGCCCAAGTGGCCCTGGGTCTGGGAGAGGCCAAGCGTCCCTGGGTCCGGGTGAGACCATGCGTCCCTGGATCCGGATGAGGCCTCGTGCACCTAGGCCCGGGTGAGCCCAAGTGGCCCTGGGTCTGGGAGAGGCCAAGCGTCCCTGGGTCCGGGTGAGACCATGTGTCCCTGGATCCGGATGAGGCCTCGTGCACCTAGGCCCGGGTGAGCCCAAGTGGCCCTGGGTCTGGGAGAGGCCAAACGTTCCTGGGTCTGGGTGAGACCATGTGTCCCTGGATCCGGGTGAGGCCTCGTGAACCTAGGCCCGGGTGAGGCCACGTGCCCCTGGGTCTGGGAGAGGCCAAGCGTCCCTGGGTCCGGGAGAGACCATGTGTCCCTGGATCCAGGTGAGGCCTTGTGAAACTAAGCCCAGGTGAGGCCACGTGCCCCTGGGTCTGGGAGAGGCCAAGCGTCCCTGGGTACTGGTGAAGCCAGATCCTGGGTCCGGGTGAGGCCGTGCGCCCCTGGATCCATCCGGGTGAGGCTGGGTCCCAGGCCCGGGTGAGACCACGCGCCCCTTGGGTATGGGTGAGGCCACGTGCCCCTTAGTCCAGGTGACGCCGTGCCCCTGGGTTCGGCCGAGACCAAACCAGAGGGAGTCGGACCTCCATTACCACCATTTGTCCACCATCCAGAGCTGAGGGGTCAGTGCTGACATGTACACATAAGGAACTACTGGTCATCGAAATTGGGTCTCAAAAGAACTGTTGGTCCAGGGGGAAGCTCGCTACAGATTGATTCATTTGCCTGTCAGCATAAATATTATTGCTCGTCTCACATTCAGTTCTTATTAGTATATATCTAGTGACATTTGATCTTGTTCATCTAGAGGAAATGATGAACAACATAGACTGAAGAACAAGAACAGAACCAGAAGTAAGGAGGCATCAATCGGACTATCGGGCCTCAGAGGGAGGATAGGGGAGGGGAGGGGGAGGGTGGGGGGAGGGGGAGAGTTCAACCAAAGGATCTGCATGCATGCATATAAGCCTATCCAACGGTTAAGTTCAACAGGGGATTGGGGCCTGCGTGGGGAGAGGGGTGGAATGGGAATGGGGGGATGAGGACAAATATGTGACACCTTAATCAATAAAGAAATTTAAAAAAAAAAAAAAAAAAAAAAAAAGAAAACTGATGTCCACATAAAAACCTGCACATAGTTTGTAACAGCTTTATTCATAATTGCCAAAACTTGGAAGCAATCAAAATGTCCTTCAGTGGGTGAATGGATAAATATACGGCGGTGCATCCAGACAATGGAATATTATTCAGGTCTAAAAGAAATGAGATATCAAGTCATAAAAAGACATGGAGGAAACTTAAATGAATATTACTAAGTGGGGGTGGGGAGAAGCCAATCTGTATGATTCCAACTATATGACATTCTGGAAAAGGCAAATCTATGGAGACAGTAAAAATATCAGTGGTTGCCAAGGGGTAGAGGGGAGGTAGAGATGACTCATCAGAGGACAGGGGATTTTTAGAAGAGTGAAACCACCTTGCATAATACTATAATGGTGAACCCTTGTCATTATAGGCTTGCTCAAACCCAGTAATGTACAACACCAAGAGTGAGCTCCAACATAAACTATGGACTTTGAGTGATAATCATGTGTCAATGTAAGTTCATTGATTGTAACAAATGTACCACTCTGGTGAGGATGTTAATAATGAGGGAGGCTATTCATGTGTGCGAGTAGATGGTATATATGAAATCTCTTACCTTCCACTCAATTTTGCTGTGAACCTAAAACTGCTCTAAAAATTAAGTCTTTTTTTTTAAATGCACTCCCAAAAGGTTATATACTGTTATATAAATGGTTCCATTAATATAACATTCTAGGAATGACAAAAGTATAGACTTGAAGAACAGATTAGTTGTTTCCAGGGCTTTCAAAAGGAGGCGGGTGTGAGGAAAGGGAATGTAGCTAGAAAAGGGCAACAAAGGGGATTCCCACCTCGTGATGACGGACTCTCAATGTCAATATCCGGTTTGTGACAGCATACTGTATTTTGGCAAGCTGTTGCCACTGGGGGGAACTGGGTAAAGGGTACACAGGATCTCTCTGTATTATTTCTTACAATGCAGGTGAATCTACAATTTCTCAAAAAGGTTAATTTTTAAAAAGAATAGCTTGTTAATAGACTCAACAACATGGATAAGTTTTAAAACATTATGCTCAGTGAAAGAGGCCAAACACAAAAGAAATCATACTATATTATTCCATTTTTGTAACATACAAACTATTCTATACGTGGCCAAAAATAGATCAGTGGTCACATGGGGCCAGGGGCAAGGGGGGATGGAATGCAATAAGGCAAAAAGGTGATAAAAACGTTTTTTGACCTGATTGTGACAGTGGTTTTATGAATGTAAATAACTGATAAAACTCATTGAATTGCACACTTTAAATGAATGTGATTTATCTTAAATGAAGTGTTTTGCAATAAGGTCGATAAGAAATATAAATAAAATAATGACATGGAAATGAATGTCTACAGGTCATGATATTATAAGTGATAGCCTCTGCCCAAGCAGGGAGGATTCACCAAGGTTCTGAGAAAGTTTTAAGAGCCAACCCAGCAATTAATCAACAAACATCTTTTTATTCCCTATTCACATGAAAATTACACAAGGAGTTCTCCGCAGAACAGAACCCAGCAGAGCAACGAAGCCATGGAGGTGACCACCTGGTGGAGGGATGTGGCACACACCCGAGCCAAGGACTGTGCTTAGGAACGGGGACAGCAGCAAACTCTCAGAAGCTGGGAGATGGCACCAGAAGGAAAAAGAGATTTGGACAGGGTACCATCAGCATCCACTATAATGACCTTTCCCACAAACTTCTCTAATTTCATCATGTCTTTGATTAAAACTGTCACATGATTCCAACTGCACTGGGCTGGGGTGGGGGCATATAGCCCAAACTCTCTCCATCTTCATGTGAGACTATCACAATCTAGTCCAAATGAAATCAACCTTCTCTCTCTCTCTCTCTCTCTCTCTCTCTCTCTCTCTCTCTCTCTCTCTCTCTATCTCTATCTCTCTCTCCCCCTCCTTCCCCCGCCCCTCATTTCCAGAGGTGAGGTAGGCTAGTGAGTGGAAGCAATCACCTTGTCCAGAAAATTCCGCTTCCTAATCCATTCACTTTAGAGTGATCCAAACTTCCTCTACCAGTTGATCAAACAAAGCCGACAAGGGCATCTCCTCCTCTGTCACTTTAGCTCTGAAGACTCTGTCACTGAGGCCCTGTTTTCTTGCCTCCAGCCCTGAAGGGCTCGGGGAAGGTGGCCTGACACGTGAATGGACCCTCAGGCTGCCAGGTGTGACATCCCAGCCCACATGTCTAATTGGGCTTCATCGAGATCACAGACTTCTCAGGAGGATGGGAGCTAATGCAGTCTGATGGGAATCAGAAGGCACCGTCAGCTGCTGTCTCTGGGGCCGCAGGACCATGTCAACATGCTGATGCCAGAACACAGCCACAGCCTCTCACAGGGGCATCGGGCTGGCAGCGGAGGCTGTGTCAGCCAAGCAGAGCCATCGCTTAAAGATGACAATATGGCCCTGGCTGGTGGCTCAATTGGTTGGGCATTGTCCTGGTTTGATTCTGGGACAGGGCACATGCTGGTTAGCAAGCGCAATCCTGGGTAGGGGTGTGCAGGAGGCAGCCAATAGATATTTCACTCTCAGATCGATGTTTCTCTCTCTCCCTCTCCCTTCCTTCCTCTCTCTCTAAAAATCAATTTTTTTAAATATATTTTTTATTAATTTCAGAGAGGAAGGGAGAGGGAGAGATAGAAATATCAATGATGAGAGAGAATCATCGATCAGCTGCCTCCTGCATGCCCCCTACTGGGGACCAAGCCTGCTATCCAGGCATGTGCCCTTGACCAGAATTGAAACCGGGACCCTTCGGTCCACAGGCTGACTCTCTATCCACTGAGCCAAACCGGCTAGGGCTAAAAATCAATTTTAAAATCTTTAGAAAAATAAATAAACAATAAAGATGACAATATGCCATGCAGCTAAGTGCTGGTGCCCTTCATCAGGGAGGAAAGACCTGTCCCCGAGGGGCTGGCAGGTCTGGCCACTCAGCCCAGGACCTCTGGATCAGATGCCCATGCGCTCTACCCAAATTTAACAATGACAGCATCCCTGTCACGGAGTGTGGTTCGTGAGTCCTTCTGCCACACCGGGCGGTAGGTGCTGTTCTGCCCTTTTCACAGGATGGGAACCCGAGGCTTCAAGAAAGCCACCTGCTAGCCCGCCTGGGGCCTGAGATTCACATTCAAGCCTATTTCCCTCTCCTAACCATTCCACCCCAGAGAGAAGGAAACAGAACAGGAAACAGAAAGGCTCAGGCGAGCAAGACTAAGTCCATGTCATTCCTTTCAGCCCAGGCAAGAAGGAGGTGTTGACATAGGGTTCTAATGACCCTCAACACTGCCTTTTCCATGTTGTTCTTCATGAAGCAGGGAGGAGAGGGGGTTCCCTTTGCACTGCTTTGGGAAGGGGGCCAACCACAGGAGGAGATCAAAGGCACAAAGTGGGAAGAAACCTATTGGTGTATTCACAGCAGGAGATGGAGCCCAGTGGGTGACCAGTAGCAGAAGGAATGTGAGGGGGAGCCAGATGATAAGGGGCCTGAAGGAAAGACAGAAGTCATTGCTAGGAGCCCACAGGGGCTTTGGAAGTGAGGGTACTGACCACTGCTCTGTCCCCATCATGCAGCATGGCACCCAGCTCACAGAAGACATAAATGGGTAAATAAAGGGGAAACTCTGGAGATACAGATAAAGGTGTGGCTGCAGAAAGCTATCCTGCTGAGAGCCAGCCCCATTTATTACAGAGAAAATTCTCCCCCACCCCGTAAACCAGCAGGCCTGTCCCGTAAGTCAGCACCAGGCCAGCTGCTGGCTCAGGACCTGTCGCCTGCCTCCTACCACCCTTAATGAGATGTGATTGCTGAAGGGAAGCAGCTAATTGCATGATGTTTTATTAATCCTCTCTCCATGAAATATTAATTGCAAACTTTCACAAATACGAAGACCTGCCTGCTTTTTAATGGGGCTCGGGTTTGCCATCTCCCAAGTGAATGTTTGAGAGTTTGCTGTTGAGGGACAATGGTGACAAGCATGATGCCAGATCCTGTAGAAGGAGCACAGCGGACAGCCCAGAACACAAGGGGATGCCGGGAATGCATCCCTCCGTGAGACCCCCGCCCCGCAGTCAGAGTTCTGTTCTGGGGGGAGAAGCGGGGAGCAGGACTCCATCGTGCTACGCAATAAATTAGTCTGAGAGATTTATGTTCAAATACCCCCCCCCTCCCACTGTGGACCCCTGCAAGAGGAGGTCATCAGCACCAACACAGCAAGGATTGTATTGTGAGACTCAACTCTTCCTTCCCCTCTTTTCCCTGAGACTGGTTCACCTGGGGGGAAGGGAAGGAGGAGCAATAAAGAGAATCATGAGCCTTAAGCCAGATGTGTTGACTGAATTCTAAGAGTGGTGTGTAGCCTTAACCGGTTTGGCCCAGTGGATAGAGCATCGACCTGCAGACTGAAGGGTCCCAGGTTCGGTTCCGGTCAAGGGCATGTACCTTGGTTGCGGGCACATCCCCAATGGGGAGTGTGCAGAAGGCAGCTGGTCAATGTTTCTCTCTCATCGATGTTTCTAATTCTCTATCCCTCTTCCTCTTCCTTTCCTCTCTGTAAAAAATCAATAATATATATATATATATATATATATATTTTATTGATCTATATATATAAAGAGTGGTGTGTAGAGAGCCCCTGGGAAGGCACATGGGCATTTCTTTAAATTGTCAGCTGAATGGAGGGTGGTAGGCAAAGCCACGCCCTGGAAACACATTCTGCCAAAAGGCAGAAGTGTTGTCAGCTTGACCTTCATCTCTGCCCAGGTGCCGGGGAGTGGGTTTTATTATGTAAATCCAGCCAAGCACCAGGAACGAATAGGAAAACTTCCTGGTATTTGGGGGTATAAAATAAACACACTGCATCGGCTCTGGGTCACTGTCCCTCCATCAGAAGAGGGCGGCGGTCCCACCCGGTCCCAGCTTTTTCCTTCCATCTCTGTGCCTGTCTTTTTCTTTCATTTTCTCAATCCCCAGCCGCCCCTACTCAGGAACTGGACCGCTCTCTAGTCACGCTGGATGCCGAAAAGAGAGAAATATCCACAGTGGCGGTACCTGGAGACAGGAGGGAAGAGACTGGCTTGCAGGGATGGAGTGGGACAGGTGGAGAGAGCTTTAGGAGGACCCTCAGCCCACTTCACACCTAGCCCTGGAAGGCTGCTATGGGATGCCTGCTAGCCTGGAGCCAAGACCCAAGCCTTGTACCCCCACAAAGGGACTTCTGTATGAGTGGGAGAAGTGGGCACGGCCACTCCCCGAAATCATCTCCACAGCCAGGACCCAGCACCAGACTCAGAGGCTAGTTCCATGGGAATAAGAGAGATGGTTCAAGGGCCAGGATGCCCAGCCTGCAGAAAGGGTCACTGGGATATGCCTCTAGGACCCAAAGGGAGGTAGGGCTGCCCCTCTAGCAGGTTCCCTGGAGGTGGAGGGGCCACCTCGAGCACTGGGCCTAAACCCCCACACAGCACCATCACGGAGACAACCAGCAAAGGCCCTCAGCGATGGCTGGAGCCAGCCTGGAGCAGGGTGGGGTCTGCAACACTTCCCGTGGCCAACATGAAGGAGGCTAAAGAGGGAGCCTTCACCTTACCATCTCTCTTCCCTACCCCCAAACCCCTGAGGAGATACACTGGTCCCTAAACCAGACCACACACACCCTCCTCAGTCTAAGAAGGCAGGGCCACAGCCCTAGCCTGCACTGGAGAAAGGGGAGAATTTTACCAAAAAGTGTGAAACCAAAGTAGATACTTCATTATAGAATTGGGGAAACTGTGGCACGGAGAGATGAAGTCACTTATCAAGATCCCACAGTACATGGCAGAGCAGAGACCCAGGCTCCCAACCAGGCGGCCCCGCCTCTGCCTAGCAGCTGCTGCTCTGATCAACGCTATGAGGAGGAGGAAGATAGTAATAAATGACAAACTCCTCATAGGCAGACGAGACTTAATGAAGACTTTTAAATGTTCAAAGCAATGAGAAGATAACGATACTCCTGTCCCCAAATATCATTAAAATTAAAAATTATAGTGCTCAGTGAAAATAAGTCACAAAATGTCCATGTATACTGAAATTGAAATAGCTTTTCTCTAGAGATGACTGAAATATTCTGGAGTTCATCAAGCTGAGCATTTTGTGATGTACTTTCCATGACCCGACTTGGCTGACGGCCTAAATATGTTTGGTACCTTGGGGCCCTGAGGGCGGGGTCCAGGCCTGGTGCTCCTGTTTCCTGTGCCCAGTAGAGGGCCTCCCACATTCCTTCTCTATGAAGGTTGGTTGAATGGATGCTTGCCTGTGTTTCCCTATCGAGCTGGGTGGCCAGATTAAATGTGGACAACCTAGTTAAACTTGAAAATTCATATAAACAATAACTTTGTAGTATAAGTGTGTCCCGTGTAATGTTTAACTGGCATCCTATATTTTTGTTAGCTAAATCTTACAATCCTACCCTCTAGATTTAAGAGGAATTCAGAAAAGGGAAAGTTAAGCGCGGCTTGGAGCCGTAGCAGGGGCTGTCATGGAAGAACAGGGCTTGAGCTGACTCAAGAAGGAAACATAAAATCCAGTGTTGAAGGCACCTCCTGGAGTTGTGCAACCCAGTGACCCCGAGAGATGGAGGGCATTCCTGGCAGAGAAACCGGCATGATGAAAGGCCTAGAGGCTGAAGTGAGCATGGCAGGGTGGAGGACAGCTGCCTGGAGCACCTAGAATCCAGCATTTCCAAACACCTTCTATTTCCCCCTTGCCTATTTTCCTCTGTGGCCACCCCCTTCTCCACCACCCCCACTTCCACCCCCCTCCCCCCCGCTTCCATCAAGCCTTTGACCTTGCAGTCCCTCTGCCTGGAACTCCTTCTCTTCCCCTTTGCCTGGTCATCTCCTTGTGCACTAATGAGCTTCAGTGTATCAGTTGACTCATCTCTGCCCCAAATCCTATGTGTTGCTCTTAACAAACTTCCAATGCTTGAATGGCTTTCCTATAATCTTCCAGCATGCCTCCAAAAAATAATAAAGGAGAGGATGAATTCTGCAATGACCACAAGTGGCCATCATTTGAGGTCTTGCCTGCCCAGATGAAGTCCCCCGAGCCTGTGCCTGCTTATAAGGCCCCGGCTGCAGGTCACCTATGGAGTGCATAGCCCAGCCTCCATGAGGCTGACAGCAATGGGCGTTAGTACCATCTTGAGAATCCTACTTCAGAAATGCAAGGATTTAATAAGCCCAAGATCTGATTTACCTGGTTAAACGTTTCCCTGAACCCTTCTGACGGGGCTATTTTTAAATCCATGACCACTTCTATAAAGGGGGCCCTTAGTGCTGCCCCACAGTCATGGCTCATATCCCAGTCCATGCTCCCCCACTCTCCTAGTCAGCCACCTCACACATCCTCCTCTTTCCTCACACCTCCTACACCTCCTCCCCATCCTTATGCCCATCTTAAAACCCAGCGTCTCATCTCACTAAAAAAGTAGAAAACATCAGAAAAGAATTTCTGCAGCACCCACTCCCCAGGCTCCCACCCACCTTCCCACCTTTTGCAGGAATGAGCTGCCCCGCTCCTGTCCACTCGGTTACTGGATCCCATGCTCTCTCACCTGCTCAAGGACATCACTCCTGCAGTTATCACTCTGCCCTTCATCATCATTTCCCTTGTCTACTGGATCATTCCCACGAGCACACAAACACGCTGCTCCTCACCCACTTGGAAATATCCTCCCTTGACCCCACTTCCTCCACCAGCTGTAGCTTCACTTACCTGCCCCACCCACAGCCTTTTGCAGCAAAACTCTGTAGAAGAGGTGACTCTCATTGCTATCTCCACTTTCCTCCGCTCATCCTCTCTTAAGCCCATTCTGTCAGGTCTTGGCCCCACAACTCCATCACACCTGCTGTGGTGGGTCCTCCATGACCTCTAGGCCTCATCTCCATTGGCCTCTCAGCAGCACCTAACAGAGATGGCTATTCCCTTTGAAACCACCCTTTTACTTGGATTACAGGGCAGCACACACTTCTCGTCTCTAACTCACCAGCTGCTCCATCTCCTTGGCCAGATCTTTCTTATCTCCCCAACCTCTAAATAGAGCTCCCCAAAGGGTCAGACCCCATTTCTTTTCTCTGCAGGCTTACCCAATTGGTGAACTCAACCTATCTCGTGGCTTTAAATGACAACTCCCCAAACTCTCCCTTGCAATCCTTACTTATTATGTAATAATCTGCCTATATAAAATCTCCAGGTGGATGACTGCCAGACATAACAAACTTCTATCTTTGCTTCTCAGAAACTGTTCTTCTTTCAGTCTTTCCAACTCCGTCAGTGGCAAATCTGGTTTAACAAAATCCTTTGAGTCATCATTGATCCCTTTCTCCTCTCACACCCCCATCTAATCATCAGCAAACCTGGCCGTTCTATCTTTTAAGTATCCTCAGAATCCAACCACCTCTCCCTCTCTCAACATGACAAGCTACGTTGCCTGGACCATTGCAAGAGTCTCCTAATCTGTCTCTCGGCTCCCACTCTTGCCCGATTGCTGTCTGACCTCCACACCACAGACAAAGAGATCCTCTTAAATGCAAATCTTGTGTGAGACAAGTCTGACTTTATCAAGCCCACAGGTACCTCTACAACCTCACCCATCACTTCTCTCTTCCTAGAGCTCTAGGCTCCTGACCTTTCTGTAGTTCCCCAAACACTCCTAGCATATGTCCTCCAGGGAGACTTTGCTGTAGTTGTTCCTTCTGCCTAAAATGCTGCCCCCTCAGCCTGCCTCCCAGAAAGCCACATGACAAATTCCTTTAATTCATCAGGTCTCACTCAAGTATCACCTTAATGGAGAGGCCCACACCACCCTATTTAAAAATCACACACACTCAAACATCTTACTTTCATTTTTTCATTCACACCTAATATATTATCTATTTTTATTTATTTATTCATTGTCCACTCATCCCTATAGAATGTATGCTCTGTGAGATCAGGTGATTTGCTCATTTGGTTTACAGCTGTTTGGTTTACAGAGCCTGGAACAATGTTTAGACCACAGACCTGATCAAAAAAATCATTGTTGGTTGAATAGATAAATTGATATCCTCTGTATGATGGCAGCCAAAGGCAACCCAGCACCCTAAGTGCCTGGTGGCTTCCCAGGTCAGATGAAGTACCTCTCAACAGCCCTAGGGAGGGTTTGAACATCTCCAGTCACACCTTTAGGTCTCAGCTTTTCTGACCCTCTCCTCCCCTCAATAAGATTAAGTGCTCTTGCTATCTGCTCCCACAGTATTCTATGTTCTCATCCCAAGGTACTTATCACATCATGTTGTAATTGTTTCTTCATTGTCTTCCTTATAAGATTGTATATTTCTGAAGATACATATGGAATTCCCAATGAATACTTGTTGAATGAATAGATGAATGAAGTTGAATGAGCACTGTGTGGCCATGAAGTTGTAGCTAAGGGAACTGAGCTTAGCATCGAGGAAGAGGATGAATTGAAAGGAGGGGGGTGTTAAGCTTGAAATATCTATATATATAAAAGCAAAAAAAAAAAAAAAAAAAGCCTAAGCGACTGTTACGACCAGACGACTGGATGACCAGACAACTGGCTGGTAGCTATGATGTGCACTGACCACCAGGGGCAGATGCTCAATGCGGGAGCTGCCCCCTGGTGGTCAGTGCGCTCCCACAGACAACCTCCTGCGCCAGCCAACCTCCTGCGCCAGCCAACCTCCTGCGGCCGGCCAGCCCCCATTAGCCCTCATCACAGGCCAAGCCGAGGGACCCCACCCATGCACGAATTCATGCACCAGGCCTCTAGTTTCATAATAATAAAGGAAGGAGGGAAGGACAAAGGTGAAGGGAGAAAGAAGAGAGGAGAGAGGAAGAAGGAGAGGAAAGATTATTTTATATTCTTGCCAAATGTCAGCAAACTAACTTTGGCTCCCTCAGTGCCTATACACACAAGCTGGCATAATCTGGTCAAATGCCCTCCATGCAGCCACAGCACCTGCCTGGCTGGCTGTACTGCCTTCACTTTTCCACTTGCCATTCTGATGAGATGTTCCTATGGGAATTCTCTTCCTCTAGGCAGGGTGCCCAAAGTGGAATGGAATTGGCTCTGAAAGCCGAGGTGCAGGGCAAGATGCCCTTGCATGTCTTATGGTTCTGCTGGCCACCTGCATGCACCTCCAGGGTCCTCTCCTGCCTATCTAACCTCATTTCTCTCCTGCAAGCTCTGTCCTCACACTGGAAATGCAGCCTGTCTCACCTCACTAAAGCCTTCCCACCAACAAGACCCAGCACAGCCCTAGCTTCTAGAGGGAACGTCCAGACTGATCCAGCCAATACATTTCTCTTTCCTCTGACCTCTAATTGTTTATTTCGAAATATGTTCTGAGTAATTTCTTAGTATATTCTATCAGTATGCACATAGTAAGTAGTAGATAAACAAAAGCAATTAGCATCAACATCACATAATTAGAATTAATGTGGCTTTTGTCCCCAACTAAACCATAGCTTATCAAGGGTAGGGATCATATATTTTCTTGCTTTTGACTCCCTCAGAGAACTTACCCCAGGGCTAAACAAAATTAAGTACCCAGAAAATGGTTTTTTAAACCTGTCCTGGTTAAAGTTATTATAGAATAAAACCAAGGAGCATAAAAATGGTTTCCCTATTGTAAGAGATGGGACCTTATCTCACAGATGTCTTTTAAATGTTGTGTGTTGCCCTGGTCCTTTCTGAGGAGCACACGGTTTATTCCAGGAGAGAAGCCGTAATGGATGGCAGGTACGTTTCTGCTGAGTCAGGGGTTATCATGTTCCCTGGATCCAGACTCCAGATTGATGGGATATGCCTCTATGATTTATAATACACTAATCTCACTGGAGAGTGAAGCACAATTAATCTTAGAATCTTGCAGCTTGCACTTAACAATGTTAGAACCTCCTCTGTGTACTTGGCCTGCATAGCAATACCAAATGCCCACGCCTCCCCCAGATGCTGGGACAACTGGGCACTGAGATCACAAAACGCCCCTCTCTGCAAGGCAGTAGAATGCTATGGCAAGTGTTTTCTTTGGGCCTTTCCATAATATCTCCAGGGGGAGGAGACAACATGATGGAATTTTAAACTCGAGTGACAATGTTCATCACAATAATATCATTAAGCGTATATGTGATCAAAACTAGGAAAACACCTCATGTGTCAGAAATGTAACTATTCAACTTCCTTTCCCTTTTGTGTTATGTCCCTGCTAAATGTCAGCAAGCTGACTTTGACCTAACTAGTGTCTACACGCACAACCCAGCTGGTGTAATCTGGTAAACTGACTTTCTCTGTGGAGCCTACAGCACCTGCCCGTCTGGCGGTAGTGCATTCATCTCTTTTCCACCCGCCATTTGATGAGGTGGTCCCTCATGAATTCTCTTCTTCTAGGTGGAGTGCCTCAAAGAGGGATGGGGCTGCTGAGATCCAAGGAACAACAGATTCCCAGGCAACTGAAGCAGTCTGGGCAGTGAGTGTCACACTGTTCATGGGAGAGTCCCTCGGATCATGCCCAACGTATACTTACTTTTACTTCATATGTAATTCCAGCCATCTTTGTTGTCTGAATCATGAACCTCCATCAGATTCAAAGGGGATAGGCAAATACTATATATAGCAGCAGCAAGAAAGGACCCCATAAAGAAAAACGTACTCACAAGATGAAAGGGGGAAAACTATGTATGACAAAAACACTCAAACATAAACTTCAGAGCCTATTCTTACAGAAGGCAACACCTTCGCTCCTTTAATAAAATAACCATGTTTTAGCACAAAATATCATAATAACCCCTTGTATCCAATCGTCCACACATAGTAGGTTCCTCAAGCTCCCAAAAAAGCAAGAAATACGTTAGTGTTTAGAAAGATGTCCTTCCCAAAAGATTCAAGTAGAAATGATTAGTGCTTAAAGTTTTAACTCAGATTTACCTAAAATAATGCGTTATTCCTTTACTTTCCAGATAGCCAAAGTCATGAGTGTTTTTAAAAATCTGTAATTGGCCCTAACCGGTTTGGCTCAGTGGATAGAGCGTCGGCCTGCAGACTCCAGGGTCCCAGGTTTGATTCCGGTCAAGGGCATGTACCTTGGTTGTGGGCACATCCCCAGTAGGGGGTGTGCAAGAGGCAGCTGATCGATCTTTCTCTCTCATCGATGTTTCTAACTCTCTATCCCTCTCCCTTCCTCTCTGTAAAAATCAGTAAAATATTTTTTTTAATCTGTAATCACTTTTATTATTAAGTCTGGGGTGGGGAGCAGTCATCCAAGGACTCTCAAACCACAGTTCTTCAGTGTTTCATAACAAGAAAAACCCCTAATGATAAATAACCTTAAAATCATCTTAGGAGCTTCTTCTATGAACATGGCAACATAGTTCAGCTTATGTGTCCATCCTCTTCATAAAAATCACGTGAAAGGAGCAAGGAGAATTGAAAAATATCCACAACCTTCATTTTCATTGAAACTAGAAGCCAATTATAATCTGCACACTCCAAAATATGCTTACGGGTGGACAAAAATAACTGAAATCAGACAGAAACCACATGGGGAAAAAAGAGGAAAGAAGAAAAATTGAGTTGAAAGAGAACTTGATGGCACATCTTAAAAGTGCCAGCAGAAATAAAACTCCCAGAGGCACGCAACTCACCATGAAGTATGCAAGCTACATACCCTATTTGCAGCAGGGTGCGGGAAGTGAGGAAAGCAGAAATCACAGGAGGAGTCCCCATGGAGTTTGTAGAAACAGAAGAGGTAAGGCTACACAAAGAACAGCACAGTCAAACCATATTTCCAGCAATCGGTCTTTTGGGCGAACAGCAAAGAAACAGAAAGCTTTGATTTGTGAAGTATTGCATCAGAAACCTTATGTAAATAGCTAGTACTAAAAAACTCAACACATTTAATAAGTAATTTTTTAAGGTGAACTGGCATAGCATCTATACAAAGTTACTGTAAGGTAAAAGTTTGAAAAGAGTAGCAAAATTTACCAAGAGATGAACATCATCCACACACACACACACAAAAAAAAATGTTGCTATGAAGCAAAGAAAAGGTATGTAAATATTTCACATGACTTTTTAAAAATTAATAAAGCAACTATCTCTTTAAAGAATACCACAAAATAGAAATGCCGGAATTCAGGGAAGTTGTAGCAAGAAAATAGGATGTGAACTGTGAGCTAGCAGAACTACAGAAAGTAACTGACAAAACAGTTTAAAAGCCATCAGAAAAATGAAGACAAAATTGCAAAGTTTATGACAGATTATACACTGCAGAAAAGACATTAAAGGATATAAAGGGCAGATACAAGAAATGCAACCGTCCTAGCTGGTTTGGCTCAGTGGATAGAGCATTGGCCTGCAGACTGAAGGGTCCCGGGTTCGATTCCGGTTAAGGGCACATGTCCTGGTTGTGGGCTCGATCTCCAGGGGAGGGTGTGCAGGAGGCAGCCGATCAATGATTCTCTCTCATCACTGATGTTTCTATCTCTCTCTCCCTCTTCCTTCCTCTCTAAAATCAATAAAAAATATTTTTAAAAAAGAAAGAAATGCAACCAAGATTAAATGAAATAAAGATAGACTTCAAGGGGACTAGAGAGAAAATATTAGCCACAAGCAAAGGAGAGCCAACACACTCACAATCAGAGTCCTAAGGAAGGAAAAAGGAGCAATGATGCTGAATAAACAAAGGAAGACCTGACTCTCCTCAGTCAGGGCATACCATGAACCAGGGAAAACCGAATCAGAATGGCAGCCATGAGACATAACCTGCAAGGCTGGAGAGAGAAACAGGAAGACAAAGAAGGGGGAGGAGAGGCAGGGAAAGCAGAAGGGAAGACAAGGGAGGGCGAGATAAAGGAAGGGAAAGTGGGAAAGAATCTTCTGGGCACCCAGGCAAAGAGATAAGTCCTAAATAGGGGGGAAATTCAGACATGCCTCAGACTTCTCCAGGGCAAAATCCAAAACAGGAAGACGATGTAGTGAAACAACTACAAGACAGAGGGCTAAGGATTTTCTATCCAGCAAAGAATGTCCTTCCAAAAGCAAACAGAGTTAACAGTGGTTAAATCTCTAAATTTGTGTAATACTGCTTCATGAATCTTTCTGGAGGAATTTACAAAAGGTTAAATATTCATCCACCGAGAGATAACAGAGGAGACGAACTGCAGCAAAAAGATGGGTGAAGGGCACTATAGACCACAACCGCAAAGTTAAGGAACATCCGGTGTTAACTAGACTTATTGGGGTGATCGTTTTTCTACATATACAAGTAACAAATCATTTTGTTATACATCTGAAATTAATATAATGCTATATGTCCATTACACCTTAAAAAGTAAAAATTATTAAACCATTAAGCAAAGCTGAAGATTGAGGTGACAGGTAGAATGTAAATGCTATGTAGTTGGACAATGTATAAAGTAATAAAAATGGAACGGGTAAGGAGTAGACAATATAAAAAGTAGAGTAGCTTGCAGATTGCTGCATTTGTAACAGTGGGAGTCAAAGATATGATTCAAAGCTGACAAACCAAGTAAGAGTCCGTGTAAACATCTTTAACAAGACGGTGGGGAACACTAACATTAAGTAAAAGTGTGGGGTGAGAGAGAGGGTAGGAAAATGAAGCATATCCATTTCATCATTATTCATACAAAAGAACTAATTAATCCTGTCTAGAGAAATAGAGCACTAACAATTTTTATGTAAAGTTATAATTATAAAGGTAGTCATGAGAACAAAAATATAAATCCTCCTGAATATCAAAACTGCAATTGTTTTAAAAGCAAAGAAAACTAATTTTGTAACAACATGCTGATAAACAGTAAAAGAGAACCATAGCATAAAATAAAAGGACATACGAAGATCAAATATATCTGGACCAAATAAGTGGGCTTAACTTATCTATTTAAAAATATATTTCAGATAAATCACAAAGCAAAACTAAGCCCTAAGTTATATATAAAAGATACACAAAAAACACAGTGATTCAGAAAAGCTGAAAATAAAAGGAAGGGCAAAGGTAAAAACAGGAAAATGCAAACAAAGAAGCAGAGGGTATAATGCATAATGTAAGTATCAGACAAGGTTAAATTCAGGGCATAAGGCATTAAATGATACAAAGAAAGGCACTGTTTATAAGGCCAAAGGGTGCAACTTACATTGAATACATAATAGTTATGAATATCTATGCAACAAAAGACATTAGAAGCAAGAGTCAAAAAATAGTAATTATAGCACCCTCAAGGAGAAATGGGTTTTAAAAAACGACTGGTGGTAGGGAGATTTTAATTCCTCTCTCCATCTATGATAGATCAAGTAGATAAAAGTATTAAATCAGCATATAAATGACCTAAATAACCTAAATACTCAGTAGACCCGATTGATATATGATGAGAACTATATCCTGAAATGCCCTTGCAATAAACATGAAAACCAACAATCATTTAGGTCACACACAAAGAGAGCACTAGATTCTAACACAGAAACAAACAGACAATACTCTGGTCACAATATAAAACGAGAAATTAAAAACAGTAACAGAAAAAAGATTTTTTTTTAATTTTTTATTCTTAATCCCTAGTTCAAAGAAGAAATAAAAACTACATTTTTATAATTTTTCTAAAAAACAAAATGTATAAAATATTTACTAGTACATACCAGCACCTATGGGATAGAACTAAAATAATACTCAGAAAAAATTTCAAATAGTTAAATTATTATACAAATTGAACATAAAAATCAAAATGAATGAATTAAGCATCTTAAGTAATTTAAAAATAAAAATCTAAATTTAAAGAGAGTAAAAAAAAGTGACATTATCAGAGATAAAAAGCTGAAATGAATTTTTTAAAGAGGAAAACAGATCAAAGAAGTATTTCAAAGTTAGTTCTTTTACTTCACACCATATACGAAAATTAAAATGTATCACAGACCTAAATGTAAGAGCTACAGCTATTAAAAGTTTTAGAAAAAAAACAAAGACATAAATCTTTATGACCTTAGATAATGCAATGGTTTCTTGGAAAAGGCAACAAAAGCACAAACAACAAAGAAGAGACAGATACATTGGACATCATCAAATCGTTGCCAGTACATTTCAGGTGCCTTGGTCAACAGGCAAGAGGAGAGGGTTTCCGAGTCTATGTCTCTTGCCCCATGGATCTCACTAGAGGCACAATGCCTTCTACCCTGTCCCCCAGCTGAGCTCAAGAAACTCACATATCGTTTGGCCAAGTTGAATGATGCTGTACCCATGGCTCTCAACTGCTCATCTGGAAACGCCCTGAGGAGAGGAAGCATGTCTTTCACCTGTTTATTCCTAGTGCTGAGCACACAGTGGGTCTTAGCAATCAATCAATGCCTTATGAATGCATGTGTTATAAACTGAATGTCTGTGACCCCCAAAATGCACAAGTTGAAATCTAATCAATGGAATGGTATTTGGAGGTGGGGCTTTTGCAAGGTAATTAGACTTAAATGAGGTTATGCGGGTAGAGCCCCATGATGGCATTAGCACCTCTATAAGATGGAGAGAGACCAGAGCTCTCACTCTCTCCACCAGGTGAGGACACACAGCTGTCTGCAGGCCAGGAAGAGGGCTCTCATCCGGAACCAAATCTGCCCGCACCTTGATCTTGGACTTATCTAGAGGTCTCCAGACTATGAGAAATAAGTGTTTGTTGTTAAGCAACCCACTGCATGGTATTTTGTTATAGTCACCCATGTATTGGTAAGACATGGTAAGACACCATGTATTGATTAGTGCATGAAGGCTTTGGATCATTGGAGAGTTTTTGTATTTTACCCTCAAGAGACATCATGTCAGACCTCAGTGAGTTGTAGCAAAAGTACAGGGCTATTCAGACAGTGCACCCAAGACCACCCAGCCTGGTAAGATGGAAAGAGAAAGGTCAGGAGCCCAGCTCTCCTAATAACCAGGTTAGAGCCTTTCCCATATCACAGTGCTGCTTACCTGCGTGACAAGGGTCAAATGGAATGCAGGCACAGGACTCACTACTGTACCTCAGAGGCCACCAAGATATCCCTCCATGAGCCGTGCCTACGTAGGGAGACAATAAACACCCATCTGGGCCCTGGGCCCAGCTTCACTGCTAGAAGCTCTCCATGATACAAGTCGCATCCCCTCCCTGAACCTTAGTTCCCCCATCTGTACAACATAAATATAAGACCAGAGTATCTCAGAGATTTGTTTGCTCTAAATTTTTCCAATACAGAGACTGACTAAAGAAGAATGGCTAGAATCAGCATTGTCATCTCTCCATTAGGCCCTATAGATGAGTCAAAAGTGTCTGGAGTGTGTAGGTGGGTGTGTAAGAGATTGAATGGGAGCCTCCTTAACAAAGAGAACAGAGGCAAATTTGAAGATCAGTTCTGAATAGGCAGTTTTTGAATACAGATCAGTCAAATCTGAGAAGCTGCCCTAAAATCAGAGGAAATGGAAACAGCCCTGAAAGGCTCCCTGAGTAAATCCTGGAGCCACCGTGGTTCACCAAAATCAGGAATTCCTCCTTGGATTTCTAGAGGAAATTAGCCACACATACCGAGCCATGCCACAGATCCCTTCCCATCAGCCCCTGGGTATCGATAAACAACTGAGGGTGCTCCTAGTGCAGAAAACTCAAAATCACCAAATGCTCTGGGCCCCTGGGGCCAAATAGAGCCATAGGAACAGAAATGACTACAGCTTCACATCACCCCCAGCCTGCTCATACAGGAACTCCAGCCTCCTGCAAAGTTACCTTTACCAGATCCCTATCAGACATGCTCCCAATACCAGAGGTTGTTAACTACTGGCACATGCCACTGCTGCCCCACTCACAGCCACCAGGCGTCTGCCAGCCATCCCTCATAGGGCATCTGCCAGGTAACTAGACAGAAGCAGGCTCGCCAGCATTGCATCAGGTCTGTCCAGTCAGGGTCTTCATGATTTTATTGGCCCTCTTCCATATCTTATCCCCTGGGGAATGGCAGGAGGGAGGCAACAGGACAATGGCAGGCAGGAGTCAGGAATGTGACTTACGCGGGGCTCTCCTGTTTAGTTCATGGTGCTGACCTTCTCATCCATTTATCTGGCCCCTCGTACCTCTCTAACTAACTGAACATAGTTACTAAACTAGGCATTACTAACATAGTTTCGTAATACAAACCATATCAGCCTATTGTGAGGAAAATATGAGATAATGTGTCCAGACCAGTGCTGAAAATAGGAATATAATGCAAGCCACATATTAATTTTAGATTTTCTTTTAGCCCCATTAAAAAAATTAAAAATTAATGTTAACAATATTTTATTTAACCCAGTATATCCAACATATGATAATTTCAACATGTAATTAATTAAAAACCTAATGAGGCATTTCGTATTTTTTTTCTTTGAAATTCTATAATTATCGTATACTTATCATACATCTCAATCCAGTCTGACACTTTTTAGATGCTCAATCGCTACATGTGGCCATTAGATGCTACACTGGAGAGCACATGCTTCACCCACTCCCACCTGGGTGTGTTTCTAGACTAAATGTTTAATAAGTTAGCTCTAGTCTAAAGTTGGACTTCACTCTATGGACAAGGCAGGGCTAATGATGGATTTTTGCCAGAGGAGAGAAGTGTGTGCGCACACACACACACACACACACACACACACACACACAAAAACCAGTTTAGGGAGTTTTAATCTGGCCTTGGGGTAGGGGTGCAGCTGTTCTGCCTCAGTGGTCCAAGCAATAGACCAAGAGACAGCAGCTCTATTTTCTGTCTCCTTGCCACTTACTCAGAGACTGTCAGAGTCGTTGGTTATTGGGTTGGATGAAACAATCAATCAACAAATCGCTAAAACGAACAGCTGCCTGGGTCTGTAGAGCAAGTTAAACAGAAGGGTCAAGATACATCTGAAGGTCAGAGCCTGGAATTAGGCCAGCAGGACGGGGTGCTATGAGAAATAAAGAGGCTGGATGAGAAACTGGAGAGTGGCAGAATGACTCTCACTGTACTTCTGTGTTCAACATGACAGGAGGCTGCCGAGACCGGTGATGTAGGGAGAGTGTGGAACTGGGGCTCAGAAGATGTGAGGCACTTGGGCAACAATCACCAGGTGGCCGGGAGGCGCCAGGCACTCCTGAGCCCCTGGGAGGGAAGCAGTCACAGGAAAGAAGTGAGGTGACAGTGATGGCTTCAACACACGTAACAATGAAAGAAAAAATTCAGTTCATGTGGACCCTGAGGTCTCAGATGCTCGGAATGGCTGGGAGGGGTGGCTGGAGACGGGACAGATGGATGGGAGAAGTGAGGAGCAGACTAGGCAGCCGGCGGTTGCTGCAGCAGGCAGGGCACCCTCCACCAGCAGAGCCCTGGTCGAACCGTTGGCATTCATTACCCACTTCTCGGGGTACCTGGGGTGAGGCTGCTTAGCAAAAGCAGCTGCTTTCACTTTAAATAGTTTTAGGTCAAACCCAGTGGCATATAAGCACTGTGACACTGGTAATGAAGAAGAAAGTCTCCATGTAGCTCAAAAGAAATAATGAAAATAAAAGGTTTTGACATTCACCCTGAAGAAGCTTGCTTATCGATATTTGCGATATCCGTGTGCATGTGTGTCAAGGGTAATGAGCTTACAGTCCATGGTCATTCCAGGATCAGAGCATGCTCAGGGAGCTGCCTCGGACAGGAGCTGTGGCCTTTGGACTCAAAATAACCTCCTAAGTCACCCAGCCCAGGCACTCAGGCTAACTCCAGATATCATCCTTGGGGAGAACGGAAGTAGAAAATGCACACTCCCCTGATCACAAAGAAAGATCTCCAAGAATTTCTGTAGACAGTCTCTCCTTTGAGCCTCGAAAGAACTCCCTCAATCAGCCTGGTTAAACACCATTAACCAGATTTGACGGTTGAGAAAACTTAGGCTCATTATTCAGCCATTGCAAGTGAAAGAAAACCAAAACATGACAGGCATGGCCAGGAAAGGCAGGGTACCTGGCCTGAATGCCTGGACCCAGGACTCCCAGCACCATCAGGACTCCCCCACTCTCTGCCTCTTACCTCTGCCTCTCCGGCTTCATTCTCTTGGGCCAGCTGCCCCAGCAGCTCCAAGCCAACATCCTTACAGCCTCATGACTAGTGAGGGGGAGAAGTCTTTGTTGCCAGCCTCAGTTAGCAGAACCTTGGGGAAGCACTCTGGTTGACCAGGCTTGGGTCACATGCTCATTCCTGGGTCACATCTGAGGCCATGCCGGGGAGAACCATCGTCTGCCCAGCCAGGTCAACATGCTTCACCCACTCCCACCTGGGTGTGTTTCTAGACTAAATAAGAACAGTTGCTGGGCAACCAAGAACAGTAGCATCTACAGCCACTGATAGGAAGGCTATAACACACCAAGGCCAGAAAGCCAACCTTCTGGCTGGACCTCGTCCATTATTATCAATTCCACAAGTGTACATTGCTTTAGGTAGGTTTCAGTAACCAAGACACATCCGGTCCCTGTCCAAATGGGCACACAATCTAGGGATAGAGGCAGACAATAAAGAGGTAAACAGATAAATAATTGCAAATTGTGACAAAGGCCATGAAGGAAACACACAGGGTGAAGTGACCTAGGAAATTGGGGAGCTGTTCAGATAGGATGTTTAAAGAAGGTCCTCAGAGGGGGAGCCGTGAAGCTGTGATTGAGACCTAGGAAGAGATTCCAAGTCAATGAACATTTCGGTGAACTGGAGGTAGATTCAATTTATCTGCTCCATAGATTGGCTGTCTGTGGTGAGTTCTCATTTGAACACAGTGTTCTCGGCCTTTAAAATGTGCACCCATGAGACTACATGTCCCCCAAGGTCCCTTCCCTATCTGCCATTCTAAATTTCTACAAGAAATCCTTTTTCAAAAGTCAGAAAGCAGTTATCCAAGACTGGTGCCTCAGCCTACGTGGGCTGCCGTATCAAACTGCCATAGATTTAAACAACCAACATTTACTTCTCACCGTTCTACGGGCTGGGAAGTCCGAGGTCGAGGGGCCGCAGACTTGGTGGCTGGGGAGAGCCTGGTTCACAGATGGCCGTTTCTCACTGTGTCCTCGTGGGGCAGAAGCAGCTAAAAGCTCTCGGGAGCCCCTTTTTCCTGAAACAATACAGACAGTCCTCGGGTTCTGTCGGACTCAACGTACGTCATTTCGTGGTCACATCGCTCTCTCCCATTTATTTATTTAAAAAAAAGTTCCGTCATTTCGACGTATGTACATATGTGCTTTATGTTTTTTTTTATTATTTATTTACCACAAGTAAAGGTCAGGAATTACTATCTTTCTTTTACATTTTTTTTTTTTTTTTTACTGTTTCACTTCATTACTGCGGTGTATGTGCTCCATGTGAGTGACGTAGGTGCTGACATAGGTGGGTTCCGACGTACGGTGAAAATCGCGATACGTCGCGCCGTAGGAACGGATCTCCGACGTAACCCGAGGACCTACTGTATCAAAAAGCAAGTGTATTTAATCATACTCAGCTCATAACAGAATAAATGGGTGATTGGAATAATAATTCATGCTGTAGCATGTTTAGTAAGTTAGCAACAGAGAAAGTTGGTTGAAGGAAAGCAGAGAAACTTTTGTCTTTTAAGAATTAGAACTTAAGGGCTCCGTAGGCATCTGGCATCCGCTCAGTGTTGTACCTATAGTTAGAAATGTACATAATGGGAACTCCAGGGATCTTCCTGATTCTTCTTTTAAGGTCCCAGTCGACCGTGGCCACAGTGTAACTTGTGCTGAGTTACTCTCTGTACTAAGCAGCCATGCAGCACCTACACATGTAGTTCTCATTCAATATTCACTCACCAAACATGAAGCATCTGACACCTGCCAGGCTCTACGCTAAGCACACCTCAGTCAGCTCCCCCTTAAAGTGGGAGAGATGAGACTCTGTTCACCCTTCCTCACAAGATCATTATTATGAGAGTCAAGTGGAAAATATGGGCTAAGTCTGAGGAAAAAAACCTTTGCAAATACTAGAGTACCTTAGAAAGATAAAACGCCCTCCGCTGCTTGTAATGAAATTGAGGGAATGAGAAAGAAGCAGAGGAGGGGGTGGAATCACCATAGTGGGCATCAGGCACAGGTGCTTCACATGCCTTCTCTCGGCTGTTACACCCACACCCTTGACGTGGGCATCATCACTCCCACTAGAAAGATGCAGAGACTGGTGTTTGAGAGGTTAAATTGCAGAATCTAGTCAGATAGTTAAGAGTCAAAAAATGGATGAAAAGCTAGGTCTGTTTTCCAAACCCTATCCTTTCAAAAATATTTTCTTTCACATAAAAGTAAATCCTGGGAAGCATTCAAAGTCATGTCCCTGAAAACTGGGAATGGGATGGGTGAGGGAGGAGAAATGATTGTTTACTGCATATTTATTGAACACTAAACCCTGTATGTTACATCAATTCTTATTAGTGATATAGTGTCTACCCCATTTTTCACACTAACACGAATGTCAGCTGAAGTCCCCAGTCCACTGATATTTACCTAACATTGGCTCAAGGATTTCCCCTCATTCTATGGAAAAATCCTACAGTCTTTTCAAGATTTTTAAAAATTCCCCATGAGTTCATGCAAAGCCACTCACCACCTGCAGCTTCTCTCCCCATTCTGCTGGGCACCAGTCCAGACATAAGATCAGACCCTTTTATTTCACCCAAATCACTAAGACAGGCATTAAAAACATGTGGTGGGCTTCGCAGTATGGTTGGGAGACAGAGTAGTGGGACATCCCAGCAAAGCAGACAGCTTAAGACTGACTATCAGACATCTCTGCTCATCTTGTCAGGGTCTTCTGGGGGCTTCTCACTGCCCACCTGTTTCTGGAGGCTCCAGCCTTTCCGTCATGCCAACTAGCACCCCTTATTCTAAATCCCCTCCCCCTTAGCCATCCATATGGATCCTAGAATTATGAGAGGTGCAGAGTTCTTACGTGATTGCAGGTGATTGGTCAAGGTGTGGCCGTCTAATTCATGTTCATCCAATGAGACCCTTCCCTGGGAGTTTTGGAATTCTGACCAGGGAAGCAATCAAGTCATCCCTCCTCTGGTCACAGAGGCTGTAACATAACTTTCAAAAGCTGCTGCCTGCCATGTTTTAGACCATGAAGAAAGTCACTTTGCAGGAAGAAAATGAAGCACATATACAAAAAAAGGAGCCAAAGGAGCCACACCAAGAGATGAAGAGAGAGAGAGACAATCATGCAGATTTCCAAGAGGCTGGTCTGGAAGCTCCTGGAGCCCAACTTCATTCCTGTTCATCAATCCCATCTCTTGGGCTCTTGCCTTCTGGCTGCAGGAACTGAGAGGATTTGGAGAGCGGGTGTTGCTTCTCTCCTCCACCAGATTTGCACATAATGACAGCAATAGACAACTGTATCCCCCTCCCCCAATTGATTTATGCCCATCGTGTTTGAAGACAGAATGAGCTCACTCTGAGTGAAGAACTAGGCAAGCACAGACCACCCTGCCAGATTCTGAGTAAAGCAAAGGCACATTTTAATGCCTCTCATCAGGCATCCCTACCCAGCCCCCGGGAGGGTCAGGTGCCCGGTTCCTACCACCACCCTGCAGCCAGGTAGCTGCTGTGATGGCCTTATCCATCATCCATGAAACACAAAAGGAAACAGAGTCTCAAGAAATGTAAAGACCTTTCCAAAGTCACAACCAGTAAGAAGCAGGAGAAGTTGGTCCCTGTGTGTGTTTCACTGACACCCTGTTGGCCCAGAAATGCCGACCCAGGAGAGCAGGGCTGGGTGTGGGGCTGGAAGAAACCCATCCATCAGGGGACTACAATGCTCTGCCTCTTCCAGCATTGTTATTCCCTTCTCCCCTTCCTCCTTTTCTCTCCCCCTTTCATCTCTTTCTTCCTCCTTCTCCTCCAAGGTTTCTGGGGCCCCAATCAGCAGGAAGGGACTCAGGTGTCCCCACTCTGAGTGCTGACCATCCCTCCAGCACTCCTGTCAGGAGACCTTGACCACTGGCTCATCCTGAAGAACAAGACAATCTTGTGCTTCCCTAAGGACAGGTCACCACAGAGAAAATCGTGAGTGAGAAACAAAGGGGCCTGGGCAGAGGGCAGCACTTCGCTCTCCGCAGTCCATGAATGGCCTTCCCTGGCCTCCTCGGGTCCTCTCTCTTCTCGTTTCTTAAAAAGTGGAAGTTACACCACAGCCTACTATCTATTAAACGAAATGTGTGTTCTTAGTCCTGCACACCGTAATCCCAGCTTCCACCCCGGCTTCCTCGGTGGGAAAAAAACAGGTGTTCCTGTCCCCAGCGCTCCCTATTCTTCTGCAATCCCCAAACCATGTGTGCCACTCAGCTCTGTGCCTGCTGGGCGGCGGGGAGCCCGTGAACCTGGGCTCCCTGCAGGGCCAGGTGCTGCTCATTGAGAACGTGGCCTGGCTCTGAGGCACAACGGTCCCAACTACACCCAGATGAATGTGCTGCAGCAGCGCCTCGGGCTGCGGGGCCTGGTCGTGCTCGGCTTCCCCTGCAACCGTTCGGGCATCAGGAGAACGCCACGAACGAAGAGATCCTGAATTCCCTCAAGTACTAGTATGTCTGGCCTGGTGGCGGGTTGGAGACCAACTTCACGCTCTTTGAGACGTGCGAGCTGAATGGCACGCAGATGCACCCCCTCTTTGTCTTCCTGGGGGAAGCTCTGCCCGCACCCAGTGACACCACCACTGCGCTCATGACAGAGCCCACGTTCATCACCTGGTCTCCCGTGTGTGTGCCACAATGACGTGGCCTGGAACTTCGAGAAGTTCCTGGTGGGCCCGAACGGTGTGCCTGTGCGCAGGTATAGCCGCTGCTTTCCCACCATTGACATCAAGCCCAACATAGAAGCCCTGCTGACCAAGGGGCCCAGCAATACCTAGGGCACCCCCACCCAACCCACCGGGCCCTCTGGGGGGGGGGGGTATCTATGAAGGTGTTGCCTTTAAACCTACACAGAGGAATGCCTGATATCCAGCTAAATCCCCCCAGATGGGCCCTGGTCCTGTCCATCCCAGCCTCCCCCTCCCACACCATGGCTTTTCACAATAAACTGTCCAGTGCTGGCAGAAGGAAGGAAGGAAGAAAGAAAGAAAGAAAGAAAGAAGGAAGGAAGGAAGGAAGGAAGGAAGGAAGGAAGGAAGGAAGGAAGGAAGGAAGGGAGAAAGAAAGAAAGAAAGAAAGAAAGAAAGAGAGAAAGGAAGAAAGAAAGAGAGGGAAGGAAGGAGGGAGGAAGGAGAAAGAAAGAAAGAAAGAAAGAAAGAAAGAAAGAAAGAAAGAAAGAAAGAAAGAAAGAAAGAAAGAAAGAAAGAAAGAAAGAGGAAAGGAAAAATAAAAGTCAAGAAGTGTGCGTGTGGACGTGTGCTTGCACAAAGGATAAAGGCCATGTTTAAATGCATCACAATGTTGCATAGGGGGGAATTCCAGTAACTTCTTCTTTAGACTTTGCTGTGCTGTCCACTGTTTGTACAAAGAGCCTGCTTTACTTTTATAATTAGAAAATCCCTCCCTGAATATTTCTGGGCTGCAGTCTCCAAGGGTATCAGAGTGGATCGCACCTGCCATGCTCTGTCATAGTGCTACTTTTGGAATGATGAGATAATGCCCGAAACTGCCTGATCCACCTCACCAGCTGAGGTTACAAACACCAGCACGTTTCCTTCGTTTTTTCCAATCAATCACTTGAGCAGCTGCAAGCCCTTGTTGTTAAGCAACACAGTGCCTGCCCTCTCAGGCCTCTCCTTGGTGGCTAAGAATGGGCTTCACTGCATCTAAGAAACAAAGCAAATGAACAAATAGAAACAAACTCATAGATGCAGAGAACAAACTGATGGTTGCCATGTCAAAGTGGGTAGGAGGATAGACAAAAAAGATAAAGGGGAATAAGAGGCATAAACTGCTGGTTATAGAATAATCCAAATAAGTCACAGGGATATGATGAACAGCATAGGAAACAGTCAATGATATCATAGTAACTATATATGGTCACAGATGGCTATCAGACTTATGGTGATCACTGTATAAGATCTATAAAGTCTAATCACTATGTTGTATACCAGAAACTAACATAACATTGTATGTCAACTATAATTAAAATATATATTTTTTAAATGAATGGGTTCCACTGCAAGCAACAGGAAATCCAACCAACAGTGCCTTACACAAGTGAGGTGTATTTTCCTCCCATAAGAAATCCAAAGTTAAGCAGTCCAGGGCTAGAATGCTGCTCAGAGATATCCTCAAGGATCCAGGTTCCTGGCTCAGCAACCTGGGTTTGTGATTCATTCTTGTGGTCACAGAAAATCTGCTTCCTCTCCAGGCAAGAAGGAGGAAGAGCAAAGAGTAAAGGGTTTTGTCTTGTCACTTGAAATGGGAATTCTACCTATATCCTAATGGCTAGCACTAGATCACATGACCACCCCTAGCTGCAAGGGAAGCTGGAAAGTTCACGTTTTACTCTCTAAAGTAGAGAGAAGCAAGTTGTGAGTGGTTTTTAGGTATGCAAGACCCCAAGTCTACTACATCACTGGAGTTTATTCAACTCGAGGGCTTCCTTCCCACTTCTGAAGGCCAGGTGGGGTGAGAACTGAAATGTCTGACCTGTCGACAAGAAACCCCAAATTTTCATTTGTCGCTGTGAGGCTGCCTTGCAGGGTTGCTGTTAACAACTGGTCCCACACAATCAATTGACCCTGGTGCTCTTCAGAGGTGATGCTGTTATCATGCCAGTTCCCTCCACAAGCCATGGTGGGAGAACAGTCAACAGAATGGAGCATAATTCATCAACTCCCTCCCCTCTCATAGAATGAAGATTGACAAAGAAGCCTGCTATCCTGAGTGATACAGGCAGGTGGGCAGCTGAATATACCACACAGCAATGGGGCTGGAGGAGGCACTGTCTATGTTGTCACTGAGGCATCTGAAACTCCAGTCCTAAGTTGAAAAGCAGCCAGAATCCTTGATAACTGGACCTCATGCCCTCTCCTGGATTCCAGAAAAGACGACAGGCCACATGCTGGTTGTTGAGAGCCTGCTGGGATGAAACTCAGGCTGATTCAATGATGAGAACGTCTCTCTCCCTCTAATAAGAAAATCATGTCTAATGAGGAGGAAACTATGCAACCATTTCCTAGGACCCAAAAGCACTTTTTAAATTAAGATGCTTTCTGTAAAATGATAAGAAAACTGGATATTCAAGTTTGTTTTTTTAACTAAGCAAAGAGCTTTTGTTTAGCGGGTTGATTAACAGAGGTGAAGGTCCTCAGGAAGAGGAGACATAACCACACCCTGCTCTGTACTTAGCTGCCAGATTCCCTTTTGAATGTTTCAGAGCTTATCTTTACTGACCTAAATGGCAGCCAGTTATTTGCATAGATGTCTAAGTGTGAAACTTGTTTAAGAAAGTTGTGGAATGCCATAAAATTTGATAAGAGTAGGAGATACTCATAGTTCATTAATTGCATTTATGACTTATCATAAATTGAGATGTTAACTCAAAATGAACATTTAAAAATTCTTTTCCTGACTCTCTGGGTTTTCCAAACCATAAAATCCCAGCAGTCTTCGTTTCTGCAACGGGCAATTATAATTTGTGGCTTTCCTTCTGAAGAAGTTTATAGTACATTTAAACAAAATTAAAAGTGCTTCCACTACTTTTTAGATCTAAACACAATGCAGAGCTTGTTAAAGCGTTCCTTCCTGTTACTATTATACCGCCTGATTCGAGCTGTATTTGAATGTTTTAACGTAGCGCTAAACCAGGCAGCTTTAAACATGAGATCTCTTCCTGCATCTCCACCCCTTCTGGTGTGGTCTGTGTGGTCGGGCGGAGGTCGTGGGTGGAAGGCTGACTCTGTGTGATGGTGGGAGAGGAAGACAGGTTGCCAGGGCAAGAAGCTTCTGAGGGTACCCATCACACCTCTCCACACAGCCTCTCTCCCCAACTGCTGACTGGCTTCCTCTACACCAGGAAGTAAGTGTTTATTCTGCAATTAGAGAAGGCAGTGATTTAAATTATTCATTAATTGAAAATTGTGATGAAGTTAGGTGAGAAAGAATTCAACACTTCATTTGTATAAATTCCACATAAGGTAGATTGCTACTGAATGTTGTATCCTTCCAAAATTCAAATGTTAAACCTTAACCCACAACGCGAAGTTATTGGGAGTTGGGGCCTTCGGGGGTTATCAGATCGTGAGAAGGGAGCCCTCAGGAATGGGATCAGTGCCTTTGTGAAAAGGATCCCAGAGAGCTCCTTCCCCCACTCGACAACGGGAGGGCACGTGAGAAGGCAGCCATTTATAAACCAGCAAGCAGGCCCTCACCAGACACCAAATCTGCCAACACCCTGATCTTGGGCTTTCAGCTCCAAAACCTGTGAGAAATAAATGTCTGTTGTTTATATGGCGTTTTGGTACAACATACATGCATGGTCTTTTTCTAGTCCCCACAAGCCTATGAGGTCAGCACTATTCATATTCTCCTTTTACAGACAAGGACCCCACAGCTTAGAAATATTCAGCAACTCTCTCCAGGTCCCAGGGCAAATAAAGGAAGGGTAGGGATTTGCTCTTAACCACCATGCTCAGGCCCTAAGAAATGGTATAGGAAGCAGCAAATGCAAACTGATCCTGTCCAGGCGGGGTGTGCAAGTTCTGAGAAGGTACCAGATGAGTCGTTGTGGGGCTGATGGGGAGGGCTCTCTCAATCACCGGTACCAACATTCTGTGTCTGCTTCCATACTCATGACGCCCTATTAAGAAATGCTTTTCATGCATTTCCATTTGAATGTCATTCAAAGTTGCAACCATGGAGGTCACTGATTACTTTTGTTTGCCTAGACCAGTGGTCAGCAAACTCATTAGTCAACAGAGCCAAATAGCAACAGTACAATGATTGAAATTTCTTTTGAGAGCCAAATTTCTTAAACTTAAATTTCTTCTAACGCAACTTCTTCAAAATAGACTCGCCCAGGCCGTGGTATTTTGTGGAAGAGCCACATTCAAGGGGCCAAAGAGCCGCATGTGGCTCGTGAGCTGTGGTTTGCCAACCACTGGCCTAGCCTGAGTCTCCTGAAAACAGAGCTTCCTCACCCACCCAGGTGCACTGGAAGGCCTCCTCCCTGACCCACGAAAGGGGAAGTAATGAGGTAAGGTGGGATTCTTTCTTTTCTCTTGGTTTCACCATTGAAACCCAAAACTGAGATGGGAAAGACAATAAATTTCCCCATGTTCTCAGTTCAGGAAGTCTCAGCAGTGGGGGCAGCATTCCTCACCGGGCCTTCAGTTCCAGAGTTCCACTACTCACCTCACCCTTGCCACTCCCACCCACCCCCAGTCAGTGGAAGAAGAGAAATGAATGCAACGTGTGGGGTCCTCAGCTTTGGGACATACACAGTGATTACAGAGAGAGGCCAGTCCGTCCCCAGCTTTTGAGTTTATCTCCTGCGCTGAGACAGGGGAAGAGAAAGGATTTCACTCTACCTTGCTAACTTCTTTCAGCTGGTCTAATTGTTAAATCTACGTGGGACAAATTAACAAGAGAAAACAACCAAGTTTAATTATATACATGCTTATGGGAACCCCACATACATGGATGGAGACCATATACATGAGAGGTTCAGAGACAGAAAGGTAAAATGAGTTATATAGGGGTTGGCAAAAGTAGGTTTACAGCTGCATGTACATGAAACACAGCATGTTCTTTTATTATTATTTATTAATTACTGTATTATTTTCCATTCAAACAACTGTAAACCTACTTCTGCCCACCACTGTGCATGACATGCTGAGCTAAATGTGAGGGAAGGCACCTGAGGTTTCAGAAGGGAGGAAGGTTATTCACAGGATGATAAGAAGAGCAGATGTTCAGTAATTAGAAGTTTTCCCTGCCCTATAGGTAGGTCATAAAAAGTTATTTCTTGTAATTACTCTTATTATGGGCAAGGCCTCTAATTTAAAATCTTTAAGGGAGAGGTAAAAGTTTAATCTGGCCTGGCCGGTGTCGTTAAGTGATTAGAGCGTCAGCCTGTGGACCAAAGGGTCTCGGGTTCGAATCCTGGTCAAGGGCACAAACCTAGATTTCAGGTTTGATCCCAGTCCCCGGTCAGGGCTCAGGGCTCAAGCAGGAGGCAACCAATCTCTCTCTCTCTCTCTCTCTCTCTCTCTCTCTCTCTTCTCTCCCTACCTCCCTCCCTCTCTCCCTTCCACTTTCTCTAGAAATCAATGGAAAAAATGCCCTCAGGTGAAGATTAACAAACTAAAAAAATAAATAAATAAATTTAATCTGGGCATGCAGGGTCTCAATTGCTTTCAGCTCAAAATAATCCACATGCCAAAGTAGCACATTTTGGGGAGGCCTGCTCTGAACCCCTTCAAGACCAAGGGAGGAGACTCCATTAGGAGTGACCAAAGCTGCAGACCTCTACAGGAAGGGGCTATGAGGTGGGCTGCCTGGGCAGGGTCTCAGGGTTGGTGGCAGAAACCATCAGGTGGAGCCAGGTCTCCAACACCAGGGAGTTGTACAGTGAAGAGACCCATCAGGCCCTCAAAAGGTCTCAGTGATGCACCCCCAAGAAAGCCTGCATTTGGGTGTTCACTGCAGAAGTCCTAACAGCAGTTGTGTTGATGGACAAACCAGCATTGACCAACAGAGAGGCCTGCAGTCTTCCTGCCAAGTGAGGAGACAGGTGCCCTCTCATGCCCCACCAGAGAAGCCAGATTAGAACAGAAAAGAAGAGGGGGTTATTGTTAGAGGCAACGTTGGACCTTGGTTCTTGAGATCTGCCAAAAAATAATTCAGAGCCAAGAACTCTAGTGCAAGGGAAAGTTTATTTAGCACACAAAGCTTAAGTACACTTGAAGATAAGATTCAAGCAGGTTGTTCAGAGAGCTGCCTTGGCCTTTTAGAAAGTCACAGTCAGAAGAAGTGAGCCAGCTATGCTGCATAGACTCAGAAAATAAGTTATAGAGGCAAAAGAAGGGCCCTTGAAAAGAAGTTAGCCCAGGATGAGTTGCCACTGCCTACTGCTCCCTGGTTGCAAATTTCATCTGAACCCTTAGAGATTAGGAGAAAGCAAGCAGATACATGCCTGAAGAAAGAAGGCAGGGGCATGCTCCAGGGAGAGTGAGCACTGGGTCCTTTGTCTTAAGGGTTTTTATCTGTTTTCTAAAGGTGGGAATTTTAGGGGAGGTCTCAGGAGAGGATCTCAATAGAATATTCATCAGTTTTCCAAGTGTGTCCTTTCACAGGCTGATGCATCAAAATGAACATATAGGCTCAGGGTCGAGGTCTCTACTGATTGGTTGGTGCTAGGGTAGTGGGTCATTGGTCATTACACTGGTCCAGATGTCAGCCATGGTGTCACTTATCTGGTTTTGCTGCTTTTCTGGGGCTGGATCTGAAACACAAGTGAGGCCTAGATGTTATCTCTAGTTTGACCAAAACTTTGTCTCTGTGGTCAACAGACCTGAGGCTTTGATCCTAAGATTATTTGATGCTGATCAGAACCTCATTGTCCTGAGGGCTTAATGCTTAAGGAAGTGGCTGTGCAAGGGAAAAGGAGGCAGGTGAGTCAGGGTGCTGGATGAGGCCAGTTTGAATCAGCTATTGTCTCAGTTTCCCCATTCCATTTGCCAAGGATTTTTCCTAGCTTCTTACTATCCTTCCCTCAGTATGATGGCTGATGACACAGCTCTGAGAGGGAAGGGGAGTTTAGAATCAGACATGAATTTGCATTTTTTAAGTGAACAGGATTGAGTCTTTAATACTGAAGTGAGATACTTCTAATATGTAGAAGTAGCTGAAAAGTTGTATAATCTAGTTCAGATGTTGATGAGGGGACAGCTAATGACACCTGCAAAGAAGGGGAGGTCAAGATAGTACAGCCTGATGACAGCTATTATAAAAAGCAATTTTTACATTTCAATAGTTGAGATACTGTGATGTCCACTTCACACCCACTAGGATGATTACAATTAACAAAATCATAGTAAGTGTTGACAAGGGTGTGGACAAATCAGAACCCTCATTCATTATTGGTGGGAATGTAAATGGGATAGCCACTTTGGAAAACAGTGTGGAAGTTCGTCAAAAAGTTAAACATACAGTTATCATTTCACACACAAACTTCACTCCTAGGTATATTATGCCCAAAAGAATGAAAACATGTCCACACAAAAAAACTTGAATGCAAATATTCATAGTATAATTACTCATAATAGCTAAAAAGTGAAAACAACCCAAATGTCCATTAACAGGTGAATGGATAAATTTGATAGATCCATATAATGGAATATTACTCAGTCATTAAAAGGAATGACGTACTGGTGCTACAACATGGGTGAAACTTGAAAACTTTATGCTAAGTGCAAGAAGCCAGTCACAATAGATCACATATTATATCATTCTATTTATAGAAAATGTCCAGAATGTGTACATCAGTAGAGATTGAAAGTACACTACTGGTTCCCTAGAGCCGTGGTCGGCAAACTGCGGCTCACGAGCCACATGCAGCTCTTTGGCCCTTTGAGTGTGGCTCTTCCACAAAATACCAAGGCCTGGGCGAGTCTATTTTGAAGAAGTGGCGTTAGAAGAAGTTTAAGTTTAAAAAATTTGGCTCTCAAAAGAAATTTCAATCGTTGTACTATTGATATTTGTCTCTGTTGACTAATGAGTTTGCCGACCACTGCCCTAGAGCTAGAGGAGTTGGAAGGTAACAGCTTCAGGATGCAGGGTTTCTTTTCAGGGTGGTGAAATGTTCTAAAAATGATAGAGGTGGTGGTTGAAGAACTCTGTAAGAACTATTGGCTCCTACACTATAAATAGGTAAATGATGTGGTGTGTCAATTATGTCTCAATAAAGCTGTTACCAGAAAGCAAACCAAAAAATGGTGACATAATAGAAGACAACTAGACAAAAACAGAAGCAGTTCTGCAGATAGACAGCTCTGGCCTAGAACTGTGCCTGCCTCCCACGCAGAGTGCCCTGACCGTGTGGACAGCACGGCCCTGGAGGTGTACCCTCAGGGCTGTGGACACCTGTCTCGGAAACTAAGATGCAGGAGAAGATGAGAGCTTTCTCCTGCATCCCACTGGGTTTCCTCAGCAAGTTAGCTGCCCGCTCTGAGCCTCAGCTCTATTCCCTACATTCCCCTCTCAATGTGCAACCAGCATGATGAAGCTTGTCAGACATGCAGAATCTCAGGTCATGCCCCGGAACTACTGAACCAGAATCTGTGTTCTGTTCAAGTCTAGCAAGCACTGGCTTACACCGTGGAAGTTAACAACACCTTCTTCAAGAGGATTTTGTGAGGATTCTTATTAACAGTAAATACTTCCATTTACCTGACACCCTCTCTGTGCCAGATACTGAGATAATATAGAGAGTGCCTAGTTTATTGCCTGCACATAGTAGGTCTGCAATGTGTGGCAGTTATTGCTTAAAAGAGCCTCGCTGGGGAGGAGGAAAGAGCCCAAGTGTTGGAAGCCATTCTTCATACTGACTCTGGCCTTCTGCACATTGAAACCTTGGGCAGCTCAACTTGCTCTTCTGAAAACTGGCCTTACCTCACTAGGTGGTTGTGAAGATTAAGCAAGAAAACGTGTCATCTCATACCTAGCAGCCCAGAGGAGTCCAGCAGATGTTCAGTCATTTCCTCCTCTCCCTACAACAGATGGCACAGCATGTCATTGCAGAAGTGACCCAACCATCTTAAATCTTACTCAGTCCCACCTCTTTCTATTATCCATTCATGTATCCACGGAGCAAATTCTTCCTGTGCGCCTACTATATGCCAGATGCTGTGCTTGGAGCACAGACACTGCAGCTGTGGTCCCTGAGGCTCATGAAACCCTGTCTGGCCTTGAAGAGAGAATAAAACAGACCTGTTTATCCACCTGCTTTGAGAGCTGTAGAAACAAAGCCCATTTCCTCTCAGCAGCCATCTGAAACAATTAGTCTCAACTTCCAACCCTAATGTGCTTCCACACTGTGAAAAAGCACTTTTTCAAGGGGAGCTGGAGACATAAATTAGTATAATAATGCAATTAAAATGCATTTTCCTTCCACTTATTTAAATTACTCTTTTTTACATCTTGAGAAAATGCATCCTTCCTCAGAGGTATTTAAGGAGATTCAAAGAGGCTGTTGAGATGATGCAAGAAATGCATCAAATACCCTTCCCTGCAGGCCAGGAAGAGCCACCCTCCCTGTGATTCCTGTCCATGTCTACAAAAGGCTCGGCCCTCCAGGGATCCACAGAGGCCCTTGGGCAGAATTTCCCCAGATCTGATCACTGCCCTCTCTGTAAACACTCATTTGTTCATTCATTCACTCAACAGTTTTGATGTGTGTTTTTTTCCTGCACCTCCTCCATGCCTGGCACTAGGAATATGAATAAGACATAGTGCTCACCTTCAAGGGGACTGTCCGGGAGGAAGGCAGCCATGCCAAAAGGAGTAGGACCCAGGGCCACCAGTGCTGTGCCAGATGGGTGCACAGAGAAGGGGCTCCACCAACCTGGGCATGTTGCGGGGGTGGGGGGGGGCGCGGCGGTGCTGGGCAGAATGGGCCTCCTGTAGGTGATCCTTGAGCTGAGTCCCCAAGAATGAGAAGGCATTAACCAGACTGGGGGAGGGAGAAGGGGTCCTCTAGGGTGGGTCGTCAGCGTGAACAGCAAGGACAAGGGCATGGAGTGTGGGAGTGCACAGTGCTCTTTGAGAAGATTAGCAGACAGGGAGTGAGACAAAGGACAACAGAAGCAGGGACTCAAACTCACCAGACCAGAAGGGTCTAAAAAGGGAGGACTTTGTCCTGAGAGCCTTAGGAAATTAAGGTGAGCCTCCAGGTAGCAGAGGCTGAGAATACAGAAACCCAGAAATCACAAGATGAAGGCAGACCCAGGCAAGGACACAGCAGTGAGTCCACGACCTCCTGCAGAAAGCCTTGATGGGTATCCTGAGTTACTGGTTTTGGGTCGCCATCTGCTGGCAAGATTTCTTCAATGCAGCCGGTTCTATCAATGTTCAAAAGAGGGAATGAATACGGTATCTTTTAAAAACAGTAACAGGCACAGGGAACTTCCTTGACCAAATTAGTGTAACACTTATTATAGAAAGAACATTATTAGAGTTTCATTCAAAATTCAAAGAAAAGAACATCATATGAGAGCCGTGGGTTCAAATCCCAGCTCTGCCACTTATTATGTGGAAAATCACTTTACTTCTCTTAGCTTTGTTTTTAACATCCGTAAAGTAAATATCTAACTCACCGTTGTTGACAGGAATAAAAGATACCAACTGTGTAAAGAGAAATCAACAGGTATTATGTTAGGGTGGTGGAAAACTAGCATGTGACGTATGGCCACCTCCTCCACCTGCTGCTCCTCCTCATCCTCATCCTCCTCAACCTCCTCCTCCTCCTCCTCTTTCTCCACCCACCTCGTTCAATTCTTACTCCTCCACTTCCACCTCATCATCACCATCCTCTACTTCCACCTTCTCCTCTCCACCTCTTCCACCTCCTCCTCATACATAATATGTGATTCCACGTATATAAAATTGAAGCACAGAGAAAACCACTCTGTGGTAACAGAAGTGAGAACAGTAGCTACCTTTGGGGCGGGTACTGGCAGAAGAGTACAGGACAGAGGCTGCTGGGGAGCCGAATAGGTGTGTGCACTTGGCAACAATTCATGGAGCTGTTTACTTAATTTTGACTGGCATAAACCAAGGGAAACAAGTGCCATATCCACCAAAAGATTTTACAAGAATGTGCATGGTGGCTTTATTCATAATAGTTCCAAATTAGAAACAATCCAAATGTCATTCAATTAAAAAATAAATAAACTAAGGTATGTTCACACAATGGAATACTACACAGCAATAAGAAACAGCATACTATGGCTATATCTATCTACATTACGGATTCATGGTTGAATCTCACAGACATTATGTTAAGTGAAAAAAGGCAGACACAAAGGAGTACATCATATATACAGTCAGGCCCTGCATAACAACATTTTGGTCAATGAGAGACCACATATATGAATATGCTCCCATCTATATATATAAAAGCCTAAGCAACCATTCTACCATTCGACCATTCAACCAGTAGCTATGAAGCACACTGACCACCAGGGGGCAGACGCTCAATGCAGGAGCGGAAACCACAGGCATGGAATCATGGAACAGACTAATGAATCTCAGAGGGACGGAGAGGGGAGAGGGTGGGAAGAGATTAACCAAAGGTTTTATATGCATACTAGAGGCCCAGTGTATGGATTCGTGTACCGGCGGGGTCCCTCGGTCTGGCCTGCGGGAATCAGGCCGAAACTGGCAATCCGACATCCCCCAAGGGGTCCCAGATTGTGAGAGGGTGCAGGCCAGGCCAAGGGACCCCACCAGTGTACAAATCCGTGCACCAGGTCTCTAGTAAGATTATAAAGGAGTTAAAAATTTCCTATCATGTAATGATGTCATAGCTGTTACAATGTCATTGGAAAACACATTATTCCTGTGTTTGTGGAAATGCTGGTATAAACAAACCTACTGTACTGCCAGTCATATAAAACTATAGCAAACAAAATTACAACCCTGGCTGGTGTGGCTCAGTTGGTTGAGTGTCCTCCCATGTACCAAAAGGTCACGGGTTCAATTCCCCGAGAGGGCTCAATTCCCAATAGGGGGCATGCAGGAGGCAGCTGATGGATGTTTCTCTCTCACATGCATGTTTCTCTCTCTTCCTCTCCTTTTCTCTCTCTCTAAAAATCAATAAACTATCCTTTTAAAAAAGTATATATGTGCTGCCTATTATAGAAATACAGCACATATATAAAAGTATAACACATAAAATTATGAACAGTACATAGTATTGGATAATGATAATAAATTACTACATTACTGGTTTATGTATTTACCATACTATACTTTTTATCATTGTTTTAGAGTGTGCTCCTTCTACCTATATAAGAAAAAAACGTTTGCTGTAAAACAGTATGGAGTGTTTCACCAGGAGCAGCCTCATACAACTTTACCAACTCTATTGATTATATCACTTTACCTTGTGTCTGATTTAATCTCATGTTTTGTATAGTAACATGCTGTACATGTTTGTAGCTTATGATCAATAGTCTATAGCCTCGTGCGCAAATAGTAGCCTATGCTATCTCAGTTTGTGAAAGAATACTCCATAATGTTCACCCAAAGACGAAATTGCCTAACAACACATTTCTCACAAGTATTCCTGTGAAGAAATGCATGGCTGTATTGACATTCATATGAAGTTTAAAACAAGCAAACCTGATCTATGGTGATAGAGGTTAGAACAGTGCTTTCCTTTTGGGGTAAGAAGCTTGGGGGGAAGCACAAGGGAATCCTTTGAAATAGTGGATATATTTTATATTTTGAGATAGGTAGTGGTTATGTGCGATTACATATGCAAAAATGCATCAAAATTTTATTTGTTCATGTTACTTTAAGTAAGTTAGCCCTCAATTAAAGTTTTTTTTTGCATGGAAGAGAAAAGATCCAGAAAAAGACGATTCCTGTACATTAAAAATTAAATGTACAGTACATCTACACAATGGAATACTATGCTGCTGTAAAAAGGAAGGAACACCTACCATTTGCAGCAGCCTGGATGGACCTGGAGAGCATTATGCTAAGCGAAATAAGTCAGTCAGAGAAAGATAAATATCACATGATCTCACTCATTTGTGGAATATAATGAACAACATAAACTGATGAACAAAACCAGAACCAGATCCAGAGACAGAGAAGCATCAATCAGACCGTCAAACCTCAGAGGGAAGGTAGGAGAGGGTGGGGGTAAGGGGGAGAGATCAACCAAAGGACTTGTATGCATGCATACAAGCATTACCAATGGACACAGACACCAGGGGGGTGAGGCCATGAGCGGGGGATGGGGGACAAGGAAGGTATGAAGACACATATGTAATATGTTAATCAATAAAGAAAAAAATACCTTATATTCACACAAAAAAAATTAAATGGAAATGTTAAATTTAGCAATGTCGTTAAAAAAAAAAAAGCATGGATTCTTATATATTTAAAAAATCCAATACAAAAGGAAAATAAAATATTAAAAAAGTATTGAAAATATTAGATTTTCATCTCTTTTTTTACCCTCTTGATCAATTTAAATACCATTAAAACTATATCTTCTTTATAAATATGAAAGAAATTGCCCATGAATCACTCTGGGTACAATGTCTTTTAATGGATTTATTTCTTGACAACTCTTCCAGTGTCTTATTGCCATTGCTCTGTATACACCTGCTTCATTTTGAATTAATTTTGGTGTCTTTGTTTTTAGAATACTGTTTATTTTAGCTTTTAAAAATGAGCAGAGATGGATTCACTATCCTCTGTATTGTCTTGATTAGATTAGGTAATCAAGACAATACAGAAGATAGTTCATTTACTCATTTTTCTTTTTATTGAATTTATTGGGGTGACACTGGTTAACAAAATTATATGGATGTCAAGTGCACAATTCTATAACACAGCATCTGTACATTGTGTTCACCACCCTAAGTCAAGTCTAATCCATCAATATTTGTCACCTCTATATTTCCTGATAACTATGCAAGGTTTTGTACACAGGAGCATGTTTGACTGGTAAGGCTGAGTGGAGAACAAAAGCATTATTGCCAGAAATGCCAGGCTAGAACCGTTTTCTTAGACATGCACAACAGTTTAAAATATTGTCATGGGACCAGGGAATTTTATGCTCGCATAAATTCACAGATTTTCAGTCAAAATATTTTTTCAGGATTTACTGTTGATACCGTCACTACACATGGGTTCCCAAGTGTTAGGCTGTGGATTATCTCTCTCTACAGTGAACTGCTTCTGTCCCTGCAACAGAAACCCAGGTCTCCAGTCTTCGTTCCAGCTTCAGAACAGTGGTGAAAGGAATTGGTGATGTTGATAAGATACCACTCTGTATTGGTTTTACACTGTTAATAGCTGAATGCTTTAACAAGTTTATCAGTCCCACTTGCCTAACAAATGTGTTAAAAACCAGAACTGTGGTTCCAAGGTCTACAAAATAAATAGGGCAAGTACTGTTGGCTCTAATATTTTCCTTCTTAGAATAAACCAGAGTTCAAAGAAGCTACAGAATTAAGTGGTGCGCTTTTCACATGTAAGTCAGTTCAATAAACATTTAGTGTTAAAATTCCTTTAACTTCCTTCTTGATACAGTGAGTCCTTTATAGCGGAGGGAGTGTGGGCCCAAACACTGAAATTTCCCCAGTTGAAATTTTCAGAGTTTATCCATGGGGCTGGAGGGTTGGGGAAATCTCAGCTCTGATTCTAAGGTTTTCCTCCCTGTACTGACTTTTCTTCAGACTAGCTAAGAACATCCAAAGAAGAGTATTGTAAAATAAAGAAAATATTGGATAATATTGAATGTAAAAACAACAAACAACCCACTGGATTCAGAGGTTTTGCCCTCATCCTGGGTGAGGCTACATCACTCCACTGTTCCTAAGGTCTCATCAGTCAGTAGCAATTATCCAGGCTCCATAGTCCACTGTACTGACCAAGTCTGGCTCACATTAGAATGGAGGAAGCAGGAACTCTCACAGGAGGCCAAAACTTTTCGGGAAGTAGACAACAGCGGGATGCATATGTGGCTTTCACCAGCATGTCCAGACCCACCCATTGCACATCTCTCCTCAGATACCTCTCCCTGGGGTTGCTTGGCTGGTCGGAGCAAGCCTGCCATTGTGTGGGGAAGACAGTTGGAGGAATTTTAACAGAGTTCATGTCATGGAGCATCAAAGAGCAGGGGCATTCCTTCGGGCAGGTACTATGTAGGAGCTGTGCATCAGTGGCACTCAGGGCAAAGGGACTGGTGCAGGGTATGGCTCCAGGGTCCCCAAAGCCCATCCTGGGAGCCTCTGGGGACCTGTGGAGTCCAGGTTAGAAGCTGCTGCCGTGGCATCTGCCCGCACAGACAGGAAGTCCATGTGATACAGGCCAGATAAGGCAGAAAGGGGAGCAGAAGGAAGGGAAGGCAGTTCTGTTCCCACCAGAGGGAAGGCTGAAGGGATGATCTGGGGGCCCTGGGACTTCCTGGCAGAGTGGCTCAGGTGACAGGAGGCCTCTTCAGAAACACTCAGGAAGGACATCAGGCTGTGATCCCCAAAAGGCCCAGGTAAAGGTGCCTGACTCTGGCTTCTGTGCACGTCTCATCAACTCCCACACAGGGCTCAGGATTCCTTCTTAAAATCCTATCTAGTAAAGAGGGAATATGCTAATTGACCCTCACACCATCGCAAAGACGGCAGCACCCACAGCCAATAAGGAGGGAATATGGTAATTGACTGCCCCGCCCTCAAATATGGTGGTGCCCACAGCCAATAAGGAGGGACTATGCTAATTGACTGCCACGCCCTCAAATATGGCAGTACCCACAACCACAAGATGGCGGCATCCAGTCCCCTCAGCCCCGTCAGGGTATCAGGCACGCAGCAAGGCCAGGCCCGCCGGAGTGGACCCAGCCACTCCGTGCGCCTGCCTCCAGAGTCCCCCAGTCTCCTCAGCCCCCCAGCCACCCAGGGCCAGCCTGGGGTGCATGCAAGCCTCGGATGGCGGCTGCCCAGCTGACACTCGAGGTGCAGGCAAGCCTCAGATGGCGACTGCCCAGCCACCCAGACCCATCCTGAGGCACAGGCAAGCATTGGATGATGACTTCCCAGCCGCCAAGCACCACCCGAGGCTCAGGTAACCAGGGCCGGCTGAGGCTTGCGCTGCCAGCAGTGGCAGCAGCAGAGGTGTGATGGGGCCTCGCATTCCCCTGATCACCCGGTCGCCTCCCACCCCTGAGGGCTCCCGTACTGTGAGAGAGGACAGGCCAGGCTGAGGGACTCCCCCATCCAGTGCATGAATTTTCATGCACCAGGCCTCTAGTAATAAAATAAAAGAAAAAATTTTTAAAGTAAAAAAAGGTAAAATAGTAACTTTACAGTGGAGAAAACTGTTGGATATCACCTTAATCTAATAATTAACATCACAAATCATCATCTGTTGATGCATGACGTTACACACTGAGATGCAAACAATACTTTGTAGTACTCCTACAAGAAAAGTGCATAACTTGAAACAGGCCTGGCTGGCATGGCTCAGTGCTTGAGCATCGACCTATGAACCAGGAGGTCATGTTTCAATACCTGGTCAGGGCACATGCCTGGGTTTCAGGTTCAATCCCCAGTGGGGGGTTATGCAGGAGGCAGCTGAGCAATGATTCTCTCTCATCATTGATGTGTCTGTCTCTCTCTCTCCCTCTCCCTTCCTCTCTGAAGTCAATAAAAATATATATTTTTTTAAAGTGCCTAACTCAAGCCTAGCCATAAGGAAACATAGGACAAATTCAACATGAGAGACATCTACAAAATAACTATCCTATAATCTCCAAAATATAAATGTCATGAAAGACCAAGGAATCTCTAAGGGACTATTTCAGATTAAAGGAAATCTAAGAGCAATAACAACTAAATACAGCCTGAATTCAGTTATGGGCCAGAAAAAATCATGCTATAGAAGACATTATTGGGACAACTAGCAAAAGTGGAATGTGAACTGTGCCAAACAGTCTAACAGATAAATATTAAATTTCTTGAATTATTAAATTCCCTCTGGTTATGTAAGAGAGGGCCCTTATTCTTTAGAAACAAATACTAAGTACTGAGGTTGGAAGGGGCATGATATCTGAAACTTACTCTCAAATGATTCAAAGGGGGAAAGATTTAAAAAGAGAGAAAGACCTTTTCCAACTTGGGCCCAGAGTAATGGCTCCTGCAAAGAAGGGTGGCGAGAAGAGGGGCCGTTCTGCCATCAACGAGGTAGTGACCAGAGAATACACCACCGACGTTCACAAGCACATTCATGAAGCGGGTTTCAAGAAACGTGGCCCCTCAGGCACTCAAAGAGATCCAGAAATTTGCCAGGAAGGAGATGGGAACTCCAGATGTGCGCATAGACACCAGGTTGAACAAAGCTGTCTGGGCCAAAGGAATAGGAATGTCCATAGTGTATCTGGGTGCAGTTGTCCAGAAAACGTAATGAGGATGAAGATTCACTAAACAAGCTCTATGTGTTGTCACCTATGTACCTTTCACCACTTCCAAAAATCGACAGTTAATGTGGATGAGAACTAACTGCTGATTGTCAAAGTTATAAAACTGCAAGAAAGAGTCCTGGCCAGTGTGGCTCAGTTGGTTGGAATGTGTAGGAGGCAGCCCATCAATGATTCCCTCTCATCATTAATGTTTTTATCGCTCTCTCCCTCTCCTTTCCTCTCTGAAATCAATAAAATTATATCTTAAAAATTTTTAAAGTAAAGGTGAGTTCTACCAAACTTTCAAGAAAAGAGATTTTAAACTCCCCACTTTAATTCTTTGAAATCATTGTAATTGGTATCAAAAGCATAGATAGATAAGATAATCAAGGACCTATCACACTCACTCACATACATACAAAAATCATAAACTAAATATTGGCAACCTGAATCTAGCAATTTATGAAAAAGATAATATATTCATTACTAAATTGAGTTTATCCTAGGAATTCAAAGTATCTATGTATATAAAACCCTAATATGCAAATAGACCAAACGGCAGAACAACTAAACAACTGAACAACCGAACAACCGAACAACTGGTCACTGACGTGTGCTGACCACCAGGGGGTGTGCGTGGAACATGGCAGGCACCCACAGCAGGCAGCAGAGTGCAGCACATAGTGAGCATCGGCCGCGGCGGGATGGTGGAGCAGGTGAGTGGGGGCACCAGACCAAGGCAGGGCACCAGTAGCTGTCATCAGGGCGAGCCTCTGGTGTTTATTGAAAATTCTTTGCTCCTGTGCACCACGGTCCCCCTGGGTGCTCACACCTGCTGCCAGTGCCAGCCCTACTCGCACCTACTGCCGGCACCTGGCGCCGGCCCCAATCTCTCGGCGCCGTCAGCGGGTGCAAGCGGCGGCTGCTGGCCTCAATCGCCCCTCAGGACTTCTCCACTTCCTCCTGCTCCTGAGGGGCAATCGGGGCAGCAGCCGCTACTCGCACCCACTGCCAGCAGCAGGTGTGAGCGGGGCCAGCACCGTCAGCGCATGGAAGCAGCAGTGGCGGAAGCAGGGCTGCCTGCAGACAGGGGACCGGGGGACCACGACAGGAGGGGCTTGCCAGGGGGCAGATGATGGGCTGAGACCCGCCCCTGTGCGCACCACAGCCTCGCTGCCCACAGTTCCTTTCAAGGTGCACGAATGCGTGCACTGGGCCCCTAGTATTTAATGTTAAAACCCTCAAATCTGTAGCCAGTTATTCAGAAGTGAGGGTAGCCCTGGAAACACCCTAGCCTATGGCTCGTGTTTGGAGTGGGGGTCAGTCTGTGGAGCACTGTACTCTTTTTTTTTTTTTTTCTTTTTTTTTTGGAGCACAGTACTCTTAACCTATGAAGTCTGGCCTAACTCTGGGTAGCTAGTGTCAGAAGTCATTGCAGCAATGAACAGATAAACCAAAACCTAACAGTAAATGGTCATATAATAAAATAAAAGGAAAAAAGGGGGGTAGGGGGAAGGAAGAAAAAAAGATGGTCTGGAATAGTACAGAAGCTAGACTTCTCTAAATGTACCTTGTCTTATGGTGTTAAAAACAAGACAACAGCCCTGGTTGGTTTGGCTCAGTGGTTACAGCGTTGGCCCGAGAACCAAAGGGTCTCAGGTTTGATTTCTGTTCAAAGGCACGTATCTGGGTTGTAGGCTCAATCCCTGACTGCTTGTAGAAGGCAACCAGTCTATGTGTTGCTCTCACATCAATGTTTCTCTCTGTGTGTCTCTCTCCCTCCTTTCCACTCTCTCTAAAAATCAATGGAAAAATATCCTCAGGTGAGGATTAACATAAATAATAATAACAATAAGGATTTCCCTACTGTTATCACTTCTCAACAACATTAGTTCGAGAACCTAATCAGTATAACAAGAAAAAGAAATAAGAGCTATAATGATTGGAAAGAAAAAAAAGTTAATTTTCTCAAATGAAATGATTGTGTACATAGAAATCTCAAAGGGACAATAAATAATTAGAATAATTCTCAGAATAACTAAGAGTTTAGCAAATGAATGATAAAGAAAACAAAATGGTATTTAGCCTCAAAGAGTAGAGAGAGGATTCAATGGGAAAAGGACACAGGTAGCTTTCGAAAGCTCTGGCAATGTCCAATTTTTTATGATGGGTGGTGGAGAAAAGATCATTTATTATTTCACATACCTTATAATATGTGTGTATTTGTGTGATTTTGTTCGTATGAAATATTACATAATAAATAATTAAAAGCAAATAAAATTAATAAAAAAATAAAAGCAAGTAAAATTAATGTACTTCCTATTTCTGGAATTTCTAAAGTATAAAACATATGGCCACATCTGTTGGGGATGTCATGGAGATAATTCTTTCTCTGACTGAAAAAACCATAACTTGCTCTTGAATGTCATCCGTCATTTTCAAAAGTCCTCTAACAGCCATTATATTGCCAGATTGTTGCCATGTGGCAGTGTAAACATGGAGTTGCCAAATATTCAGATATTTGTCAAAGAGCTGGAAATAACAACATTTTAATGAATGAAACTATTTTGAGACACTGTATGCACCAACACTGTGAAGGCCACACAAAGGACATCTAGCTACATAGGCTGCCAGGTTATGACCTCTGTTCTAGACTCACAGTCCTATAGAAGCAGCCTTCGACCCTGAGTGAGTGGTCATTCCCTTTCAGAAGAGGCCAACACACCCCACTACTCCCCATTCTCACATCCTGCTGGCTTCATTCTTCTACATTTCCTGTTGGGCCCAGCAGGTGGCTGAGTTTGTGACCCCCCTCTGTCAGAATCTGACAAAGAATCTGACTGTATTTCTCTTGATTGACCATCAGAGGGCAGGCATGGAAAAGAAGAGGAGAAAACCACAGCTTCTGCTACCACGGGTGCTTTCCAGGAAAGGAATCCAGGGATTAACCATGAAAATCATTTTACTTGTTTATCTGAATTTAGAAGTATTCTGCGAACATATGGTATGAGGATGGCAGTGTTCGTATCTTGCTAGAGCTGATCAAAATTCATCATGCCCTATCAACCGTGATTGCCTTGTGCTGGTTAAAGAAAGGACATTCTAACCTGGCTAGGAGTTCCACCCCCCTCTCCCTGGGACATTCTAACCTGGCTGGGAGTCAACCTTCGAATGCGGTCCATGTTCATTCAAGAATTGCCTATTATCATGGAAAGATTAACAACCTTGTTGCCAAAACAACAGAGTCCCACCCCAGCTTGCATAGCCTCCTTCCCCACGCCTGTAATCCCTCCTTCCCATGTAATGTTTGTCTTACCCTACATAAGCAGCTGGTTTATGGGGGGGGCTGCAGAGTAGATTTTTGTGGATGACCTGCTGCTCTCCCATACTGCCAGCTGTATTGGAATAAATGCTCATATATGATTCAACCCTGTCTCTGCTGAATTGGCTCCGTAGTGACCGGCAGCACAGGCCCACTGGTTGTCTGTGTCATGCTGACATGACATGACAAATATACCTTCATAACTACCTGTCTAGCCAGGTTTAAATTTAGAATCCTATGCCTAATATGGCCAGATAGAAGAAGCCATCCCTGGCCATCTATCCCTGGCCACCCCTTCTCTTCTCATCCCCACACACATAAGCCCTAGCCCATGCTTCCAAGCTCCATCACATCCTATGCAAACAACGGTCCCTTGGCCATCCCTTGGGCCCAGGCTTGAGCACATTGATAGCGTCGTTGTCTTGTCACCAGAAAGGGGACCCGGCCTGGAGTGGGTCTGCCTCTGGCCAGCCTGCAGTGTGTGGGTTCTTGATTTGGTGTTGGAAAGATTTCACACCTTGAGTCCAGGAGATTTTGAGAGTATATTTATTAAAGCTGGGGACAGTGAAACAAGGAAGGGCTTAGGATAGAAGAAGCAATGGGAGAGAGACTAGATGGAGCTGTTTGGGCTCACTGAGAAGTCAAAGAAAAGTTCAGGGGGTCAGCCCTGGACGAGCTGCATCTGCCCATTGCTCCCCTGTTGCCAGTCTCATGGGTTCCCTTAGCGTTTAGGAGATGCACACCTGAGAGTGAAGAAGAGGAGGAAGGAAAAGGCACAGGAATGCTCCTTCATTTTGAGGGTTTTTACAGGCTGGGAGTTTAGGGAAGGTCTTATGGGAAGATCTCAGTAGAATATTCATCAGCTTTATGCTGACGACCTAAAATGAGATTTATTCCCTTAACTTCATCCATCCTTGGGAGTGGTTGTGTGGTAGGCAGTGAGACAGACATGGGCAGAGAAGGATGATCGGCCAGGTACGAAAGGTCACCAGGGCAGAAAGCCCTGGGTGCCTAGCATGGGCAAAACTGAAAAAACAAGGACATCACCCCAAGATAATCATTCCTTCCCTAGCATATCGCTGGTCACGTGGTTAGGGCTCTCCCCTGACCTTCCTCCTGGCATGTTGCTAGTCATGTGGTAGACCTCCTTGGAGGAACAAGGGGCTGAAGAGTGGCCTAATTCAACTCCCATGCAGGCCCTTGCACAACACTCCCTTAAGCATTAACCCCTAGGAATAGGAATAACATCTAGGCCTCACTTGTGTTCCAGCTCCAGGCACAGAGGAGCAGTAAAACCAGACAAGCAATGCCATAGCTAACATCAGGACCAGCTGCATTGACTAAAGACCCCTTGCCCTGGTACCAACCAATCAGTGGAGACCACAATCCTGAAAGGACACACCTGAAAAGCTGGTGATTTATTTATTTTTTAGATCCTCCCCTAAGACAGCCCCTCAACCCCAAACCTTTAAAAGACCTTAGGATGGAGGCTCCAGCAGCTCTCCCCCTGAGAGCTCTCCTGCCCCTCCTCTCTCTTAGCTTCAAGGGCCCTTCTTTTGCCTCTGTCACATTTCCTGAGCCCATTTCTTCCACAGCTCTTATTCTAGCTCTGTGACTTTCTAAGTAAACTCTCTCTTATGGTTTGAGTCTTAGATCTGAATTCTTTCTTGGCCAGAACTCAAGTACCGAGGTTGCTGAATCAAGGTCTGGTCTGACTTCACCGGTCTAACACCTGGTGTCATTATCACCGCCAACAGCTGGAGAAAATGATACTAATTGGATTTTTGCTATCTTGCCCAGTAGGGTGATTTAAGCTATTTACCCTCTGGTTGGGGAGGAGAAGGGTAAACCATTTACTCCACGTATTCCTGGTTAGGGAAGATAGGATTTTGTGATTTACTAGATGGCTGTAAACTGCATAGCCCTTTAACTATCTGTCTCAGTTTCCCTATTCCACCTGTCCTGGCTTACTAGCCTGTCTCAGTCTGGGCACTGGAGAATGTGCCCAGGAAAGAGGCCACACCAACATCAAAGTGTACTTGAGGGAATTATGCGGTCTGAAGCGTGGAGAAAGAGGTTAGTCTCCAAGTGCGTGTGTCTCCATTGCCCTGTGGATTCTTCATCCATTGATGTCAAAGCCAGACCAGGACCAAAGCGAGCCTTTTAAAGCACAGGACTCAGGGCAGGGAGCCTTCTCTCCCAGGCCTCAGAGCAATTATTGCACAGAAGTCCCTCCTGCTGTCAGGGTCTCCTGATGACTTTGGTGTCAACATCTCTACCTACTTGGACAGGGCTCCTAAAATTTCAATCACTCAGGCAGAGTACTGAATAGCTACAATTTACTGGGACTGAGCTTTATGGCAAAGGAATGAAAGTGATAGGGGAGGACTTATAGAGCACCTGAATTAATCTGAAAAATAATCCTATTAATTGTAAATCCTAGGATATATATACTTACATGAACAGGGGAGGTTAACTTTCTTATATGGGAACAGAGGGTTAAGTTTTTCTGAGTTGCGTTTTTAGGCCAATGCACCTGCATACTCCCTTTGATCCCAGGCAAAGTGATTGAGAAGATGACTCAGCTGTGGACAATGTACCCAGCAAGCAAGCAGAACCGTTAAGCGTGGTCAGGCCGTCCCTACCAGGAGTCAAGACATCATCTCATCGCTTGACAACCAAGAACAATAACTGAATCTGCGGACCCCCAGGGATGCATGTAGCAGCATTCCGTTCCCAGCCTCACCCTCGTCCATTCCCCTTTATAATTCTGTCCCCTGCACCTTGCTTTAAGACAGGATTTGAATGCTTATAAACTCCCAGTCTTCGTGGTTGGCTGGCCTTCTCGATAAACGCCTCATAAGATTCAACCCTGCCTTCCTTATTGGACATTGCTACGGGCAGCCTGAGCCCACCCAGGGGTTTCCCAGTAACAAAAGGATCCTTCTGCCCTAAATGTCATTACACTAGGTCCTCACTCTTACTTTAGAGCAGGTTTGGCAAACCCAGACCCGCAGGCCAAATCCTGCTGGCCCATTTTCTACAGCCCACGCGCTTCAAATGGCTTTTACATTCCGAAAGAGTTGTGGGGGCAGGGTTGAAAAAAGAATATTTTATGATCTGGGAACATTATATGAAATTCTAATTTCAGTGTCCATAAATAAAATTTTATTGGAACCTAGCCCCGCCCATTTGTTTACACATTGTCTATAGCTATTTTCACACTAAAACAGCAGAAGTGAATGATTGAGAGAGACTAGCCGAGAGAGAGACAGACAATGGCAACAAAGCCTCAAGTATTTACAGAAATAGTTTGCCAACCCAACTTTCGAGTTAAGTTTCTTGCCTATGTTTCTCCAGAAAAAAATTGGTGATATGTAGAGTATGAAGAATGTGAGCCCCTGAGAAGGGAGGGGAGAGCAGAAGTTCTCACTGGGAGAACTGCAGAACTTTGCCTCCTTCCTCTTCAGAAAGAAAAGCTATAAACTAAGTCAGAGAGGGCCTGTGGGAGCAGGGAGAGGGATTGTCACTTAAGGAGAGAAAGAGGAAGGAGAAGAGGGCAAAGTACCCTCAAACCCTTCGTTATCACCCAGACCAGTCTTTGCCTTGGTTTTTCCTATTAATCTCATTTATAGCCTCCACTGAATCGGGACATTACATCTCAATGGTAGGTGTCACTACAGCCCCTCTGCTATGTGATTATCTTTGTTGTTGAAATGGCATTGGCGGCTCATCATTAAACACCTAGAGCAGCTCTGTCTACCAGAAATAATGTACATTTATAATGACATCATTTTAAACAGTAAACAAAACAAAAATCTGGTGATGTTAGTAAAGTACCTTGTATATGTTACGTGCCACTGAGTCGGCTCCAGTTCCTGGAGACGCTGTGAATGAGCGATGTCCACAATGCCCTGTCCTCAGCAGCCCTGCTCAGCTCCTGCAGACTCGTGCCCATGGCTTCTTTTATGGAGCCAATCCGTCTCACATCAGGCCTACCGCTTTTCCTGCTGCCTCTTACTTTTCCCAGCAATACTGCCTTTCCAAAGACCCCTACCTCCTCATGATGTGGCCAAAGAACAGCTTTGGTTTTGTCATTTTGCCTCCAGCAAAATTCCAGGCTAAATTTGCGCTAGGACCCATTTGTTCATCTTTCTGACGGCCCAGGGTGCCAGTAGAGCGCCTCCAACACTATTATTTCAAATAAATAATCTTTCTTTTTCCTAACGGCCCTTTTCACTGTTCAACTTTCACATCCATACAAGATTGTGGATGATCTCAGCCTTGGTCTCTAGTAACACACCTTTGCTCTTGGTGATCAAAGTATCTTACTTGGTCCAATGTATCCAAAATATTATCTATCCAACGTGTAATCGATATAAAATTACCAACAAGACATTCTGTATTCTCTTTTCATACTAAGTCTTTGAGTCTTGTGGGTATTTTACACATATAGCCCATTTCAGCTTAAAAATCTAGTGCAAAATATTTTTATCTAAAACACCTGGTCTGTATTTATACTTTATAAAGCTCCGAGTTGAAAAAGTAAGCCACATACTCAAATTATTCTAAACATACTTAAACATTGTCTAAGAACTAGGAAAAGGAAGGTCTTCTTTGGCAGACACAGTTTCCAAAAGGTGAAGATTCCAAAATGTCCCAAAGGTTGTGCTATTTCCATATTCCTCATCAAACCCATAAACAAGGCTTATTGGCTTTGTCTTTAAAATATCAATTATAAATAAATAAATAAAAAATATAAATAAATAAATAAAATATCCATTTTAGTTGGAGGACAAACACTTCCCAACTTTAAGCCCACTACAAAGCTATAGTAATCAAGACAGTGTGGTAGCCCTAGCTGGTTTGACTCAGTGGATAGAGCGTCGGCCTGAGGACTGCAGGGTCCCAGGTTCAATTCTGGTCAAGGGCACATGCCCCAGTTGCCAGCTCCATCCCCAGTAGGGGGTGCAGAGGAGGCAACCAGTCAATGATTCTCTCTCATCATTGATGTTTCTTTCTCTCTCTCCCTCTCCCTCTTCCTTCCTCTCTGAAATCAATAAAAATATATATTTTTTCAAAAGTATGCCGTTTCTTTTAGGGTGAGAAAAACATTCTTGAATTAGTGGTGATGGTTGCTTAACTCTGAGAATATATTAAAAACCACTGAATTACACACTTTGAAATGGTGAATTTTATAGCATGTGAATTATATCTCAATTTAAAAATGTATATGGATGTAACTTTTATCTTCCACTTCTCCCCATTCTCACTGCCACTACTCTCATCCACCTTTCATTCCCAAGCTTTCATTCACCTGCAAAAGCCTCATAACCTGTCTTCCTGCCTCCACTCTTACCCACTAAAACCCATCCTGCACACAGCAGCCAGCCCAATATTGTGTGGACCCATGTGATTTTTAAAATGTATTCATTTATTGTGTCTAACTTTTTACTTTGTAATAATTTCACACTTATAAAAAAAGTTGCAAAAGTAATACAAAGAGTTCCTATGTACCCTTCTTCATCTTACATAACCATAGAATAATCATCAACACCAAGAAATTTATACCCTCCTATTAACTAATCTATAGACGTATTAAAATTTCACTGGTTGTCCCACTAACATTCTTTTTCTGCTGCAGAACCCAATCTAGGAACCCATATTGCATTCAGTTGCCCTGTCTGCTTAACCTTTGCCAATCTGAGACAGTTCCTCAGTATTTGTCTTTTATAACCTTGACATTTTTGAAGAATAGAGGCTAGTTATTTTGTAGAATGTCTCTATTTGAAGTTGTCGGATGTTAATCACGATTAATGTCAGGTTATGCACTTTTGGCAAGAACACCACAGAAGTGATGCTGTGTCCTTCTCAGCCATCTTATCAGAAAGCACCTGGTGTTGATTTCCCCATTGCTAGTGATCACGTGGTTAAGGGGGTGTCCCCGGGTTTCTCCTCTGTAAATTTGTGAGTTTCCCCTTGGAAGTGAACAAGTATCTTGTGGGAGATATTGTGAGACTATGCAAATATCTTCTTTCTCATCATACTTTTGCCCACTAAATGGATTAATTGCTGATTATGGCCTACAACAATTATTACTCTGCTGATGGTCAAAGGATGATTTTTCTATGTCCATCATTTCTTCCATGTTAATTAATTTAATCTCCTGTAATGAAGAGCTGTTTGTTTATTTATTTATTTATCACACAGCTCGTAAGTGGCCTAACCATCTCCCCTTATTCCCACACCCTGATTGCAGGCTGCTGGCAACTTCAGGATGGCTTCGGGGGTGAAGGTGTGATCTGTGTGAGGACTTCAGGGGTCGGATGTTCCAGGAGTCTCCTTGACCAGGAGGAAGAACTAGCCCAGTCCTACGACAGATGCACCCTGGGTCTGGCTCAGTTGACTGTCAGTAAAACATGCATACTCACCTCTAGGAGGTTTGTGGGCATTAAATGAGTAAGTGCCTGGCACACAGGAGAGGCTCACTCCGCGCTCCGCCAGCCTGATCTGACCAGACTCCTGCTACCACGGACACTTTGGTGTCCAGCCTTTGCCCACAGTTGGTGGCTTTGCATCAAGCATTCGCCCAGCAGGAATCAGGCAGTTCACTCAAACGATTTAACTGAAAAGACTTTGCAAAGGCTTTACAAAGGCACTCGGCAAGAGGTTATGAGCTACTAGTAACAAAGCACTACCTGTGCTGAGAAGCCCTTTCTACCCCCAGATCTGAAGGAACAAAAAAAAGGGGGAGAGAATTACTGAGTCTACTAAAAGCTAGGACTGCAGCGGAAGGTCTGCCCACAGGAACTGTGGACATGTGTCAGCGCTTCTCAAACTTTAGAGAGCATCACAATCCCCTGGAGGGCTTGTTAAAATGCAGATTGCTGGGTCCCCCGAAGGTTGGGAGTAGGGCCAAAAACTCACACTTCTCACTGGCTCCTAGGTGGTGCAGATGCTGCAGGTGTGGTGTCTCTTTGAGAACCACTGCCTTGAGGAACAAAAACAAAATCCGGAGGGGAGGAGAGGGAGGAGATGTAAATAGCCTGACCTCTCTCCTCCCCTGCTAGTGTTTTCCATTGGCTGAACCCAACCTGACACTAGAGCACAAGGAGCTAGCGTGGTAGAGGCTGTGTGCAGCCTCCCCCGGGGGGCCTGGCAAGCCACCTATGCCCATGGGAGAAACTGTTTCCTTTTCCAGTGAAGGGCTGAGTTTGTTTTAGGTCATTTCATTTTTTTAAATATATTTTTATTGATTTCAGAGAGGAAGGGAGAAAGAAACATTGATGACAGGGAAACATGGATCCGCTGCCTCCTGCGCGCCCCCTACTGAGAGTCAAGCCGGCAAGCCAGGCATGTGCCCTGATTGGGGAGTCAAATCGTTGACCTCCTGGTTCATAGGTCGACGCTCAACCACTGAGCCACGCCAACCCGCTCCTTCTGCTTCTTTAAAAGTTTTATCTTCACAGTTTTTTCATGTGAAATGCTTTTGATTCAGGCCTCCTCATACCAAGCTATGCATTGGAAATTTTTTTTTTTATCCTAAGTGCAAGTTCAACTAGTTCAGTGACTTTCGTGTATAATACCCTAGCAGCAATTTTCACCTGGTGTGCTGCAAGAATTTTTAAAACATACAATATGTGGCCCTAGCCAGTGTGGCTCAGTGGATAGAGCGTCACTCCCCCCCCACACCCCCTTCCCCACACACACATTGTAGGGTGCAGGTGCGATCCCTGGCCCTGTCAGGGCGCATGCCGGAGGCAACTAATCAATGTGCCTCTCTCACATCGATGTTTCTCTCTCTCTGTCTCTCCCCGTCCCTGCTACTCTCAAATCCAACGGAAACATATCCTCAGGTGAGGCTTAACAACAAAAACACAAAAAGAAGACATGCACTATCTGACTATTTAGTCAGGGGCACTGACCTCTTTTCCCTTAGACTCTGTCAGATTAAAAAATGACAAGACGTGCTTCCTGGACGCTGTGTGCCAGTGCGTGCCGAGCGAGCAGCTCCGCGTGCTGCTCAGCCAGCGGAGCCATCTTCCTCGTTAAGTTTTGCAAACCCAGAGAAATCAGAAACGATGGTCTGTCGTCTTTCCAGTAACCAGAGATACCTGCTTCTGGACGGGGACAGCCGCCACGAGATCCAAGTCTCACACGTCTCGTCGGTGCAGGTCCTCACGGAAGGCTTCCCGGCCGCCGGAGGGGGCACCGCGCGGGCCACGGGACCGTCCCTGCGGTCCTCAGCGCCGGGGGCGGAGGGCATGACCCGCCGAAGCTGACGGCAGGGGAAGATGCACCTGCCAGCAGGAAGCAGTCCGCGGCGTGGCTGGCAGCCGGGAACACGGCCGCCAAGCTCCTCCACGAAGCTGGGCACCAGGAATTGCACGCCGGCCGGCCGGCTGTCTACGCAGAGCCTGCGCTCTGCGGCCCCTGATCCCGCGCGTGGTGGGAAGGCAACGCGAGACTTTGGAGAAACAGACGTGTCCGCTTACCTATGGCGGGACGTACCCCGTTTGTTAATGCTCCAAACAGCTTCCTGCTTGAGAACCTGTATTTTCTTGCTGATACTTAAGTAGGTGGGAGAGACCCAGCTACACGGCCGCTACGCTGTTTTCAGCATAATCTTTGCCATGTTTTTATGAGCCCAGTTTTCCACTTTATTAAAATAATTGTACAACAACAACAAATAATAAATCAGTAAAAAGAAATGACAAGAGACAACACAACAATAGCCGCCAGGTATGAATGACTCAGAAGTATACCTACAGTGTTTTGTCAGATCAGAAAAAATATATATATTTTTGGCCCTAGCCGGTTTGGCTCAGTGGATAGAGCGTTGGCCTGCGGACTGAAGGGTCCCAGATTCGATTCTGGTCAAGGGCACATGCCTGGGTTGCGGCCTCGATCCTCAATGGGGGGCGTGCAAGAGGCAGCCAATTAACCCTTTGCACTCGATTGCTTTTTTTCTCGATTCCTTTATTCTAATGCTAACCGTGTCGAGTCACACTCGACATCCGAGTGTAAAAGCTTAATGATTCTCATCATTGATGTTTCTTCCTATCTCTCTCTCCCTCTTCCTTTCGCTCTGAAATATATATATATATATATATATATATATATATCTCCTATCTAATAAAATAGTAATATGCAAATTGACCATCACTCCAACACACAAGATGGCTGCCACAAGATGGCCAACAGGGGAGGGCAGTTGGGAGGGACCAGGCCTGCAAGGGAGGGCAGTTGGGGGTGATCAAGCCTGCAGGGGAGGGCAGTTAGGGGTGACCAGGCCTGCAGAGGAGGGCAGTTAGGGGCAACCTGGCCTGCAGGAAAGAGCAGTTGGGAGGGACCAGGCCTGCAGCGGAGGGCAGTTAGGGGTGACCAGGCCTGCAGGGGAGGGCAGTTAGGGGCAAACAGGCTGGCAGGGGAGCAGTTAGGCATCAATCAGGCTGGCAGGGAGTGGTTAGGGGGTGCTCAGGCTGGTAGGCAGAAGTGGTTAGGGGCAATCAGGAAGGCAGGCAGGCGAGCAGTTGGGAGCCAGCAGTCCTAGATTGTGAGAGGGATCCCAGATTGGAGTGGGTGCAGGCTGGACTGAGGGACACACATCCCCGTGCACGAATTTTGTGCACCGGGCCTCTAGTGTGTGTATGTGTGTGTGTGTGTGTGTGTGTGTGTGTGTGTATGATTATAAATATATATGATTATAAATATATATATATATATATATATATATATTTTTTTTTTTATTTTTTTATTTTTTTTTTTTTTTTGGTGTGCTGCAGAATTTTAGTAATTAGTTTATGTGTGCCATGAGATGAAAAAGGCACTCAGGAGTTGCGCTCATGGTATGGGTCCCTGCACTGTGGCCCTGTAATTATGTTCTTTGAGGACTTCTGTAAATAATTGCCTTGGGTTGGGTCCAAGCAACTTCCTATTGAGTTCTGGTGTGTACAGAAAGGTATCTCTGTGACTTGCCAGTGTATTTGTTTGCTTAGTGATGACAAGGGTCACCAAAGCCAGGAAAAAACCTAGAAACCACAGCCTCTATCCCAGCCCCTAGGTGAGAATCAGAACACCTTGAGTACAACCAAATGCCGTGGAGTTTCCTGTGCCTGTAACTATTCATGTGATATTATAACTGGAATCTCTGTGGCAAAAGCCCAAATCAAACTAGATGCAAAAGGGAATTTGTTGGCTTCTACTAGTATAGGTAATCATTTCAGGGACATCCTCGGGCATGGTTGGTCCCAATGCAGGAATCTCTCTCTCCATCTCTAGAAGCTCTTGTCTTCCTTTTTGCTAAAGACACCACGTTGCAATTCTGTTTCAGCATCTCAGGCAAACAGAGGCCCAGCTCTTGGTCAGAGCCCATGTGGAGAGTGGTGTGCCATTCAGGAAGTCATTCTCCAAGCAAGGAGTGAACAAATGCAAGGGGGCATAGGTGGTGGTATGCCGGGGATGGGGCAGCAGGAACCATCTGCCCCTGCGGAAAGAAAAATTTTATCCCTGGCATTATTTAGAAACATTCGTGATAATAAAAAGTTTACTGACTTTTAGTCCATTTTTATTACTGTTTTTTAAAATTAAATCTTTATTGTTGAAAGTATCACACATATCACACATGTCTCCTTTCTGCGCCCCCACCCCCAATTGGCCCCTTCTAGCCTGCCTATGGGTTATGCATATATGCATGCATGTTCTTGGGTTGATCACTCTATAGACCGCATACACCTTAGTTCCTGCACTCACAACAATGGCTCCCACCTCCCACCTCCCTGCTGGCACACCACTAGATGTAGGAGTCCCTCCTCTCACTCAGTACACTTCCCTCGAGAGCCAAACAACTCCCACAGCTTCCCCCACCATCTCCTGGCTGGTGGCTTCCAAATGTCTCTCCCCTGGTGGCATCACCAGCTGCCTGCAGGAAGGGCATTTCCACTTAAATACCCGCCTAGGTCTGATCCTGAACTGCACCTTGCTCCCCCTCCCCCGCCCCCCTGCCCTCCCCCTGCCCCGTGTTCTGCCTCAAAAGGTGCCTCTATCCAACAAGCAGTGAAGAGAGTTACCATGAGGTTGTGCCGTCTCTAATCTTTAAGGCAAGTCAGCAGGGGCCTCCCTCAAACTGCTCTGTGCTATACTTCCAATGGGGCTGACCCAATGTGACCTGACATTGACATTGTTCATTCACAAGTCTCTTTTTACAAATGTCCAAGACACAGAATGTATGCTTCCCCCAACCACTTCCCAGACAAGAAAAGGAACGAAGCACAGGTCACACTTCTCACTTCTTGCCCTCTGTTGCCATGTGGACTCCTGCTTTTGAGGTGCCCAGGTCTAGAGGAGTCGTTCAAGAGTTCTCTGAGTGGCCTCCAGTGTGTGGTTGGCAAGCCTTGGAGCCCATTGGGGCAATGGAGGCAGAGCTTGGAGCGTAGGAGAACCCCACAGAGTTCAATCATTTTTGAAATTTATCTCCAAACCTGACCCCTAGATTCCAGAATTTCAATGGGACTATTTGGATTCATTTCCACAACACCCCAACCTTTGCCACCCCCACCCCCAGTCCTGACAAGGCTAATCCGAGCATAATATTCATTACAATACTTGCCAAGTGCCCAACAGTTTCTTTTACATTCACACACTCACCTGTTCTTTCCTACCACCCTGGGAGGGCTGGAAGACTCATTTCCTCACTTTAGAGAAGAGGAAATTAAAGCTCAACGAAATGAACATGACTTGGCCAAGATCCCACAGACTCAAACCTGGACCAGTGTGCCAAGATCTCATGTGATGCTCATTGGCAGGAAAGAATGTCACCACCCTGGGCAAGGCTATTCCATTTACAAACACCTACCCACCCCCCATCAAATTAGCACTCTTAGAGAGTCATCCCTTTGAGTAGCAGAGTTAAGTTGTTATATAGTGGCTGGTGTAAATTCATTTATCAGGTTGCCTCCTGAGATCACAGCAGCAAGGATGTGGGCATATTGCCAGGAAGAAAAGGAAAGTGCAGGCAGGCAGCCAAGTGCCATGTGGAAAGGGGAGACTCCCAAGGTGGGCCCTCGTGGGGCACCGAGCACCTGAGGGCATGGGATTCTTAGAGTAGAACCAGGATCAGCCAAAGGACAGTAGTTTTGCCTCTCTCGCTGTGTCTAGATTATCTACCCCCTAATAGGGGCAGAGATCAAGGTGTAGGCATGACCTCTCTGGCTGCATTCACCAAGGCCAACTGTGCTCATCAGAAGGACAGACATGAGCCCTAGCAAGTTTGGCTCAGTGGATAGAGAGTCGGCTTGCAGACTGAAGGGTCCTGGGTTCAGTTCTGGTCAAGGGCACATGCCCAGGTCGCAGGCTCAATTCCCAGTAGGGAGCATGCAGGAGGCAGTCAATCAATGATTCTCTCTCATCATTGATGTTTCTATCTCTCTCTTCCTCTCCCTACTTCTCTGAAATCAATAAAAATATATCTTGAGAAAGGACAAAAGAGATTATATTCAGGGGTGAACAAAAGTAGGTTAATAATAATAAATAATACAAGAATAAATTAACAATACAAGAATAAACTGTGATTCATGTACTCATAACTTGTAAGCCTACTTTTGTCCACCCCTGTATGAGGTTGTCACTTACACTGGTGTTCTTCCCTAAAGCCACTGACCTGTCCTACTCTGTTATGATCTTGGAGACATCTGCTCTAATCATGTTTGTAGCCATTTAATCATTCATTCCAACATTACCTGAGCACTCCATGTGGGCTTCTAGGGAGCCAGGGAGACAGCCATATCCTCCAGGCCATCACTGACTTCCTAGCCTCTTAAAAATTCCACACTCCCTGGTCAACTTGACCCTAGAGTGTCTTAACCTAGGATCCATTGACTCTTGTAAGCAATCAATGGAACGCTTGCATGTTTTTATTTATAATTATGCATCTTTCTGGGGAACAGTCCCTTCCTTGGCTTCATCAGATACCCACAAAATGGCCTGCTGCTTAGGGCCATTACCAGAGTAGTGCTGTAATGTTATTCTTCTGCAAATACTTCCAACAATACACAGTGTGCTGGGAATCCTTCCCGTTTGCAGCAGCATGTTCTATAAAAGCCATGGATCCACTAATAAACCAACTCTGAAATTCTATTTTCTCTATACAATGAGTTCCTTTTTTAAATGAGGACTAATTTTATTCACATTTGGTAACAGGAAGCTAGAGCTGTCAACACAGACATTTATAACATGTTATGAAGGCCCTAAAATAGCCCTCGAAGCCAACCACTAGATTCCATGGAGCTGATGCCTTAATGGAACCATTCTTCTCTTATTGCAAAATAGTCTCCACTTTGATAAACATGTTGTCAACTGCAACAAAAAAAATGTAGGTTTGGGTGTGTGTGTGTGTGTGTGTGTGTGTGTGTGTGTGTGTGTGTTTAAATAGTACCGCTGCTGTCTGTTTACATTATATTTTCAGATTAATATTAAATTGGTATATTGAAAGCAGGGTTTTAAAGGGTGCGAGCCTGTTTTCCTCTGCAGAAGTAAGATCAATTCACACTGTTGTAAAGAAATGAACCCAATCTGGTTTGATAGCTTCCTTGCTGATTGCTGGCTATACAGTGCTTACAGCTTTAGCAATTAATTTGGAAACCCAATAAAAGCACAGTCATGGAAAGAACATACAAAGCTTTAAATGCAGAGATGCCTGACAGTATTGTACTTAGCTGTTTTGCTCCCTCTTCCTTCCCTTCCCTTCCCTTCCTGAAAGTTTTTGAACTCAAAGCAGGCGGTTGACTTTGCCACTAGCTTCCCAAGGACATTTGGTATCTTGAACAACGGCCAAGCAATTGTTGAGTAACTGCTGTATCGGACTTTACCAGAGGCACTTAGGAAAAGGCAGTTAAAATCTAACTGTGAAGACAGGACCGACCCAAAATAAATAGAAAGTAGCATAAGATGATAGGTAATTAAGTATTAAATTATGAATAGCTGATTCGGCGTGTTATTGGAGGTTAGGGAACAGAGGTGGTGATGTTGGCTTGATTACTGTGATAGATTTGAAGTAAAGGTAGAATTGAGTTGGATCTTGAAGGAAGATGGCAGTGACAAGACCAAAAACAGTACCATTCATAGAGGGGGGAAAGTAAATTAAAGAAAGTATCAATTTTACAACCATTTCCACTAAATACTTTGCATGAATGATCTCATTGGATCTCCAGAGCTCCAGTTTTCAAAGATGAAGAAAGTGAGGCTCAGAGAGGTTAAGGACCTTGGCCAATGATGGAATTAGGTTTGTCAGCAGCCTAAGCCTGTGTTCTTTCTTTCTTTCTTTTTTTTAAGTATTTTTTTTTTTAAATTTCAGAGAGGAAGGGAGAGGGAGAGATAGAAACATCAATGATGAGAGAGAATCATTAATTGGCTGCTTCTTGCATTCCCCATACTGGGCATTGAGCCTGCAACCCCGGGCATGTGGTTGAAGCATGACCTCCTGGTTCATGGGTCAATGCTTAACCATTTGGCCACACAGGCCGGGCCTTTCCTTTTTTGTTAATCCTCACCCAAGGACATGTTTATTGATTTTAGAGAGAGGGGAAGGGAGGGAAATATCAACGTGCGAGAGAAACATCGATTGGTTGCCTCCCATATGGGTGCCCCCTTCCCTCACCCCCCTTTTTATCCTTGAAGTCAGCTACCACATTATAAGCATTCCTTGTGGAGAGGCCACATGGTGAGAAGCTGAAGCTTATCAACAACCACGGGAATGAGCTTGGAAGCAGATTGCCTAACCTGAGTCAAACTTTACGAAGACTCTGGCCCAGGAGATAGCTTCACTGCAACCGCATGAGAGACCCTGAGTGCCAGCTGAGCTGCTGATTCCTGACCTCCGAACCTGTCCGAAATAATGCATGGTCGCTGCGGGAAGCTGCTAAATTTCATATTACATAGCTAACATAGGGTAGGATGGGCCTTAACCACCAGATAGGAGAGATGGCCCTGACAAAACACAGCCCAAAGGAGGAAAGGAGCTGTGGGGTTTTCCTGCCTCCAGGTCCCAAAGCTCACTCTCCTGTTTCAGGTTTCCACACAGGTTATTCCTTCTGCCTGTGCATCTCCCCCTGCATGTCCTCCTGTCTGCCTTTCAGGTCGGGGCTCAAACATCACCCCCTGAAGGAATCTCCCCTGATCTCCTCAGCTGGGATCCTACCGTCTAGGATCCCACTCTTCCTCCCCTCCCCGTGCTTCCTCTTATCACAGCCATGACTTACTATGGCCTATTTGGCTGTCTGTCCATCCCACTAAACTATGAACAACTAACTTGAGGGCAGGGCTGATCCCAGCATCTAGCTAAGTACTTGGCTCACGGTAGGTACCCAGGAAGGATTAGAAGGCCTTCTAGAAGCTCAGAGTCATAGAAAGTTCCCGGAAAAGAAAAAGTAATGACTGGCTTGAAAGCAAGGGAGGATCTTTAGGACACACAGGAAAAGGACTTCCTCTCAGAGAAGCCAGGGGCCAGCACAGGGATCAAGGCAACCAAGCCTCAGAGCAGAAACACCATTCAAACTGGGCTGGGGAGGAGGACTTGGGTCCCAAGGCCACGCCTGAGACCAGGAGGCCAGCTCTGGACAGGAGACAGCATCAAAGTAGGCTGACCATTATACCAATCCAATTGACCTTGACCTAAAAGCCAGTCTGTCTTTATCTAGCTGCTGGGAGGGAAAGGATCCTGGGGCCAGGTGTGAGATCAGCAGGATCAGCCAGTCTAATCTGGGGATAGACTTTGGTTAATCAGAAACCAGGTTGCTAGAAGGGCCGTAAGCAGTTTGTTTATCCTTTCACCAATTGGATATTTTCCAGTTTGGGGATATTACGAATAAAGCTGCTTGGCTTCACTTTTTTGTTTCATTTTCTTTCTGATGGTTTAATTTTTTTTAAACAGACTTTAGGTTTTAGGTGCACAGCAGTATTAAGTGTAAAGTAGAGAATTTCCATCTACGCCCTGTCTCCACACAATCACAACCCACTATCAACATCCCCAAGCAGAAGAGTACATTTGTTATCATTGATGAACCTACATTGACACATCATTATCACCCCGACTCCATAGTTCACCTTAGGTTTCATTTATGGTGCTGTACATTCTATGGGTATTGCCAAATGTATAATAAAACATATGCACCATTATAGTATTATACAGAATAGTTTCACTGCCATAAAAATTCACTGTGCTCTGCTTATTCATCCCTCACGTCTCCAACTTCTGATCTTTATACTATCTCCACAGTTTTATCCTTTCCAATGTCATATGTTGGAATCATACAGTACATAGCCTTCTCAGATTGGCTTCTTTCTCTTAGAAATATGCTTTATGATTCCTCAATGTCTTTTCACAGCTTGATAGCTCATTTCCTTTTTTACAAAAATATATTTTTATTGGTTTTTAGAGAGGAAGGGAAAGGGAGAGAGAGATAGAAACATCAATGATGAGAGAGAATCATTGATCAGCTGCCTCCTGCACACTCCACACTGGGGATCGAGCCCACAACCTGGGCATGTGCCTTTGACCGGAATTGAAAACCCGGGACCCTTCAGTCTGCAGGCCAACGCTCTATCCACTGAGCCAAACTAGCTAGGGCTCATTTCCTTTTTTAAAAAAAATATGATTGTTTTATTTATTTTATTTTATTTTTTAATCCTTACCCGAGGATATTTTTCCATTGATTTTTAGAGAGAATGGAAGAGAGACGTTAAGACACTGAGAGAGAAACATCGATGTGAGAGAAACACATAGGTTGGTTGCCTCCTGCAGGAGCCCAGATCAGGGCCTGGGCCCGGGAGGAGCCTGCAACCAAGGTACATGCCCTTGACCAGAACCAAACCCGGGACCCTTCAGTCTTCAGGCCAACGCTCTATCCACTGAGCCAAACCAGCTAGGCGGCTCATTTCCTTTTAATGCTAAATAATATTCCATTGTCTGGATGTAATAGAATTTATTTATCTATTTACCTACTGAAGGACATAGTTGCTTCCGAGTTTTGGCAATTATGAATAAAACTGCTATAAACATCGTGTGCAGGTCTTTTTTAATGGATATAGGTTTTTCAACTCCTCTGAATTGTATGGTAAGAGAATTTCAGTTTTGTAAGAAACTGCCAAACTGTCTTACAAAGTGGTTGTATCATATTGCATTCCCACCAGCCGTGAATGAAGAGTTCTAGTTGCTCCATATCCCCATCAGAATTTGATGGTGTCCATGTTTTGGATATTGGCCATTCTGCTAGGTATGTAGTGAGAGCTCATTGTTTTAACTTGTATTTGCCTGGTGACGTATAATGCTGAACATCTTTTTATTTGCTTCCTTGCCATCTGCATATCTTCTTTGGTGAAGTGTCTATTCAGATCGTTTGTCCATGTTTTTATTTGATTGTTTTCTTATTGTTGAGTTTTAAGAGTTCTTTCTATATTTTGGATAACATTCCTTTATAAGACATGTGTTTTACAAATATTTTCTCCCAGCCTGTGGCTTGTCTTCTCATTGTCTTAACTTGGCTTAACTTTTTGTATTTAAATCTTTGTTCTCTCTGGAATTTGTTTTGATCCAAGTAGTGAGATTGGGAATCCAAATTTTGTTTGTTTGCTAATGATGTGACAATCTAGTAGTAATCACAACATGGCTTATTGAATAATTCATTTCCCCCACTAATTTGAAATATGTATTTGGATCTAAAAGGCACAATGCTTTGTAAAGTCTGTATCTACTGGTTACTTAAAACAAGAGATGCCTGGATACTACCTTACCCTTCTTCAAATGTGACAAGGCACCCTAGTCATCTTCACACGTGTGTTCACCACATCCTAGAGTTCATAGTAGCTAGTGGTTGTGTGAGCTACATTGGCAAAATTTTCCCCAAGGACGAATTGGGGGCTCCCTGAGAACAGAGACCGTTAGCCTAGGACCCCCTTAAACTTATCCACTCCCTCAAACCAGCCATCCCCTAAGGGCAGCAATCCAGTTACCTCCTATATCAACATGCCTTCGCACAGTAAGCAATTGCTTCCCCATCAGGCAAAGGGGCCCTTGTGCTCCCGTGAAGATGGGAGTGCCCTGGAGCAGAAGCTGTGCCTCCTCTGAAACCCACTGGATACCTGCCCCCCACACTGGCCACTCCCTTCTCCTTGTTGACTATGTCTTAACGCTGTTCCTGGCTCTCTGAAGAGAAGGTGGCAGTGTGCACTGTGGTCCCAGTAAAATAAAGAGCACTTCTGTTTGGTGTTCATTCCTGGCATTCCTCCAGGCCAGCGGACAACCACCTGGGGCTGGAGGGTGGCCTGGCCTCACCCCACAGCGGGGCAGCTCAAGTCAGGTTCTCTTTCCTCTGCTCAGGGGTCTGGGCAGGAAGAGGAGGTTTCCAGCTTGACCTCTCCCCCTCCCTGACCCCCTTCTTCTGGCCGGCTTCTGCTTTCCCAGCCATTGCCAGCTGCCAGCCTTCCCACCCTGGTTTTCTCCCTTTCTTTCCTGTTTAAAAATATATTTGTATTGATTTCAGAGAGGAATGGAGAGAGAGATAGAAACATCAATGATGAGAGAGAATCACTGATCAGCTACCTCCTACATGCCCCCCACTAGGGATCGAGCCTGCAACCCAGGCATGTGCCCTTGACCAGAATCAAATCCAGGACCCTTCAGTCCACAGGCTTGACGCTCTATCCACTGAGCAAAACCAGCTAGGGCTCCCTTTCTCTCTTTCCCTTCAAATATTATGTTTCCTTTTTCATAAAATTAAGCTTGCAGCTGTCCTCAGGAGGGCCGAAAGGCAGAGTTGAGCAAGATTCCTCTGGGTAGAGTGGTTCTCTCTGGTGAGACAGAGTAGAGGCCATGAGATAGAACTCAGCTGAGAAGCCAGAACTGGGCAAGTTTCAGTACCTCAAGATTGTCATAACTCAAACTTGCTCACTGCTTCCCAGACACTGTGTTCACAAGAGTTTCTGATTAATATTTCACAGAGAGCAAATTAATAAAACATGCAATTAAATGTCCCCTTTTAGCAACTCTGTCTTATTAAAGGCCCGAAGCCTCAGGTCTCCAGTGTGGGGCTCACTCTGCTGGCAGATCTGACATAGGGTCAGTTGCTCAGGGGAGAAAGAGCCAGCAGTCCTCCTCTGAGCCCCAAGTGGGCAGCCTTGGGAGGGCCCCAGGGCAGGGGAAAGAGCAGGGTACCTAGCAGGGCCTGGGGCCTGGAGAGGCATTTCTGACTCTGATGCTCACCAATGTCTTCACTAGAGCCTCCATTCCTTATCTCTACGTGATGGTGGCAATTCCCTCTCATGGGATTGTTCTGAGGATGAACTGAAACTACATATAAAGCAAGTACGTGTTACCCTGGCCAGTGTGGCTCTGTTGATTGAACATCATCCCGTGCACCAAAAAATCACTGATTTGATTCCTGGTCAGGGTACATGCCTGGTTTGCAGGCTCAATCCCCAGTAGGGGGCATACAGGAGACAGCTAAATCCATGTTTCTCTCTCACATCGATGTTTCTCTTTCTTCCTTCCTCTTTCTCTCTAAAATCAATACAAGCGTATTTTAAAAAAAGAAAGAGAGAGAGAAAGTATGTGTTAGTGACATTTACTATTCTAGTCAAATTATCCAGGTTTCATTAGGATGACCCTGCCTTATTCATGGGAAGTGTTCCTAAATTAGCACCTTTTACATGTCGTGATGAGGAATCTTGGCTAAAAATTACATCCAAAGGTACTACATACTTTCTTCCTCCTCCCCGTCCACTTACTCTTCCCTTTACCCAGCCCACTCATTATTTCTCTGAGAGGCCTCTGTCCAAGCCACCATCTGTAATAGCCCTCCTTCCCAGTTCCTTTCTTGCCCCCCTTCCATCCAGTTTCTACAAATTATCAAAGTGATCTTTTGCAATTGAAAACTGAGTCTTGCACTATCATGCTTAAAACCCTCCTGTGGCTTTCCATCTCACGTAGAATAAAATCCTTGCCATGACCTACAAGAGTGTACAGGAGTCAGCCCCTGGTCACCTGTCCAACTCCACCTCCAGCAGTCTTTCCCTGCTCACAATGCTCCTGTTGCACTGCCCTCCTTGTACCTTAAACTCACTCACGGCCTTTGCACTTGTTATTCCTGGAAATGCACTTCCCTCATAATGAGCTGAATTGTGCTCTCCCAAATTTCATATGTTGAAGTCTGAACCTCCAATACATCAGAATGTGAATGTATTTGGACATGGGGCCCTTAAAGAGGAAATTTAAGTAAGATGAGGTCATGTGGGTGGGCTTTAATCCAATATGACTGGTGTCTTTATAAAAGGAAATTAGGGCACAGACACACAGACTGAAAGACAACAATATAAGGACACAGTGAGAAGGCAGCCTCAGAAGAAACCACATTTGTCGACACCTTGATCTTGGCCTTCTACCTTCCAGAACTATGAGAAAACAAATTTCTGTTGCTTAAGCAGAAATTTTTGTGGAATTTTTGTTATGGCAGCCCATCTTCACATTGCTGGTTCCTATCACTTTCAACTCTGAACATTAATATCACCAGAGAGTATGTCTATAACCACTCAGTCTAAACTACAACCTCCCATCATTTGTTTTTCTTTGCAGTAAAATAATTTCACAGTATAGAATAATTTTATTTGTTGACCACCATATATTAGAGGCCTGATGCATGAAATTTGTGCAAGAGTAAGCCTTCCTTCCCCTGGCTGCCGGCACCGGCTTCCCTCTGACACCTGGGATCTGGGCTTCCCTTGCAGACCCAGCTTCATCTGGAAGGTCGTCCAGAAGGATGTCCGGTCTAATTAGCATATTATGCTTTTATTTCTAGAGAGAGCTAGAAACATCAACAATGAGAGAGAATCACTGATCGGCTGCCTCCTGCAAGCCCTCTACTGGGGATTGAGCCCACAGCCTGGGTATGTGCCCTGATGGGGAATTGAACTATGACATCCTTGTTTATAGGTTGACACTCAACCACTGAGACACACTGGCCAGGCGAGAGGATATATTCTTTTTATTATTATTATTTCCGAGAGGAAGGGAGTGGGAAAGAAAGATAGAAACACCAATGATGAGAGAGAATCATTGACCAGCTGCCTCCTGCATGCCCCCTACTGGGAATCGAGCCCGCAAACCGGACATGTGCGCTGACCAGAATCCAACGCAGGACCCTTCAGTCTGCAGGCCAAGGCTCTATCCACTGAGCCAACCAGCTAGACTAGAGCATATATTCTTGTTGCTCTTGCCTGCCTGTTTGCTCTACTAGGACAGTACTTGGCTCAGGGCAGGCACATGGACAATATTTACTGAATGTCCATGATATCAAGTGCCAAAGAGGCCACAAAGACAAACATGGAATGTTTCCCAACCTGGAGAAGCATGGTGCCTGTTGTATAAGGAGTGGACAGGGCATGGTCTGGAGCGGCTAGCACAGGGCTGTAGAAGGACAAGGAGGGGAGGGAGGTGTTTTAATATTGTCTGAAAGCCCAAAGGGTTGAAACAACTATGTGAGTGGGGCAACATCAGCAGTTCAGTTGGTGTAGAGGGATCTATGCTTGTAGGAAGGGGTAAGAGAATGGGAGGAAGAGATAGACAGGGACTTCCCCATGAAGTGCCACCCTAAGGACGTTGAACTTCCTTCTCTCTCTGTCTCTCTCCGTGTCTCTCCCCTTCTTCCCCATCCTCCTCTTTCTCTTTTGTTCTTCTTTCTCTACTTCTTCATCTTTGTCCTCTCTCTCTCTCTCTCTCTCTCTCTCTCTCTCTCTCTCTCTCTTTCTCTCTCTCTCTCTCTCTTTCCCTTACCCTCCTCCACGGGGGGGTTAAGTCTTTTGACTTAACCCAGCCTCATAGCTGTGTTGTGAGAACAAAATGAGATAATATATGTGAAAGCATCCACCAATGTGTCAGATTCCTAATTGATAAAAAGCAGCTGAATAAAAGTTAGTTGTATAACTATAATAAATATTTGATTTCTTGGACTGAATGAACAGGGCACTATTTCTCATTCACACCCACAGTTTTACCAATCCTAACCCTAACCCAAGTATTGGTTTTTAGAGAGTGAGAGAAAGAAAGCGAGAGAAACATTGATGGTTGCCTCCCATATGCACCCCAAACCCATTTTCTAGGTATGTGCTTTGACTGGGAATTGATCCTGAAAGTTTTTTGGTGATGCTACAACCAAAAGATCCATTTGGCCAGGGCAGAGCCCACTTAAATTTTTTAAGATATTTTCTGTTGGCCCAGAATCTGCTCTACCTGGTAAATGTTCCCTGTGCACTTGGGGGAGGGGTGTGTGTGTGTTTTGCTGTTGTTGATCGAAGTATTCTATAAAGGTCAATTAGGACAAGTTAGTTGATAGTGCTGTTCGAAGCTAGTATATCCTTGCCTATTGTCTGTCTACTGGTTCTATCAGCTTTCTTTTGACTTAATGTTAGCATGGATATCTTTTTCCCTCTTTTTACTTTAACTATTTGTTTCTTAATATTTAAGTACTAGGGAGAATATAGTTGGGTCTTGCTTTTTGTCCACTTTGACAATCACCTCCTTTTAATTAGGGCCATTTACATGTAATATGATGATTGCTATAGTTAGGTTTAAATCCACCATCTTGATATTTGTTTTCTATTTGTCCTGTGTGCTCTTTGTGCCCTTCTCCTGTCTTTTATTTGATTGTATATTTTTTATGATTCAATTCTACCTCTTTTGTTGGCTTATTAACTATAGCTTTGTTATATTAGTGGGTGTAAGGGTTTATAGCATACAGCTTTAATTTAGCACAGTTTATCTTTGAATGACATGTTTCTCCTTCATATATATATATTTATATATGAAAACTGCAATAGCATATTTTGGGTCACATTTTCCTGTTTCTTTGCACATCTTGTAATCTTTGATTGATGCCAGACATTGTGAATTTTACCTTGTCAGACATAGATATTTTGGTATTCCTATAAATATTTTTATTTGAATTTAATTACACACAATTTAATCCTCTCATAGCTCACTTTTAAGATGTATTTGACAGGACCAGAACGGTATTTAATCTAGGGCTAATTCTTCCTTACTAGGAAGGCCCTTCTGAGTACTGTACCCAATGCTCCATCATTGGTAAGATTTCCCATTCTGATTGATGGGAATATTCCTGCTCCTGTATGAATGCCAAGTACTGTTCCCTCTAATTCTATGAGGAGGGTTTTGTGTTTTCCTTTTTCCTTCCTCAGGTAGTTTCCTCATGTGCATGTGCTGATCAGTACTCAGGCTAAAACTTAAGGAGGACCCTCTGCAGATATCTGGGGTTCCCGGCACTCTGTCCCACAAACCATAGCTACCTTGATCTCTCTGGACTCTCAGCTGTGTGTCCCCAATCCCCAGAATCTGCCAGGCTCTGCCTGTTGCACTTGCCTGCGCTGTGGCCTGGAAACTTTCTCCAGGCAATAAGCTGGGGCAATTGATGGCATGCTTTGTTTGTTTCCCGTCTCTTAGGAATCGTGTTTCACTGCCTATCAGGTGTCTTCAAAACCATCGGTTTATATATTTATTTTTAGGTTTTAATAGTATTTCTGATCCCTGTTACTACTCTATCTTGTGTGGAAGTAAAAGTCTTACAGAGCCAAAATTATGAAAAAGCTGTGGAAATAACTTTAGGTATTTCCCAGCCAACGAAAACATAAAAAACAAGTTGTTTAACTGAGGCCAAGAAGCTGGATGGAGAAGGTTTCACTGACATCCTAGAAGAAAACATCATAGGATCAACTGAGGAGCAGAGAGAAACATTAAGTACAGAAAATTCTTAGTATCCTGTGTTTCTGGGAGATTTAAGGGCCGTCCACAGTAATTCTGATGAGAGTGTGGGACTTTCCCTTCCAGCATTGATCTTTGACCCTAACCCAAGTACAGTGAGACTCCCCAGTCCTGTTCTCCATTTCCCTTCTGTTCCCTGGGCTACTAAGTGGTATTTGAGGGCATGGCCTGATGCAGGTAGAAAGCTGCTGAACCGGTTCTCCTCGCCCCAGACTCAGAGAAACTGGCCACTTGGGAAATGAATCTTTTCTCCACCAAATATTTGTCAAGTGCTGCTTCTCATCACCTTGTTGCCAAAACAGAAATCTGTCCTTTTAACCTTGGGCCCCTAATTGAATGCTAACTTCTTGTCAGGTACTGTTGGGGAGAGAAAATATCAACTACACTTTTTGGCTTTGGGGGCTGAAAGATCCAAATTAGCGCATGTGAAACCATTGAAGAACATTCCAAGGATAAATCCTAGATTTTCATTTCCAGACTGAAAAGACCCACAGAGAGTACCCAGCACAATGAATGAAGAGACCCCACCAACAACATGGCACTTTGTCATGAAATTTCTCCAAACCAGGGATTTAAGAAAGATCCTGAAAGGTTAAGAGAGCAAAAAACACGTTCTGTATAAAGACTAGAGGTACAAATGGACTCAAATTTCTCAATATTAGCCCTGGAAGCCGTTAGGTCTGATCAAATAATTGAATCAACACCCTCCCCCAACCCCAATGGTAATTGACCTTTAGACCACAATCGACACTGCCTTTTGCTTAGACCACATTCCACTTGCTAAGACCACATTCCACTTGCTAAAACTATTAACCCTTTGCACTCGCTTGCTTTTTTCTCGATTCCTTTATTCTAATGCTAACCATGTCGAGTCACACTCGACATCCGAGTGCAAAAGGTTAACCTTCCCCTCTAGACTTTCCCAGGATCCAGACCTGCCCAGCGAATTCTTCTTCCCCAAAAGCCCACCTAGAGTCCTTTAAAAACTCTTTCTCCCAGTCCCTTGGGACTGGCACCATTTTGGGATTCAGCCCATCTAGTTTCCCAGATGACCTAATCTATACTAATAAAAGGGTAATATGCTAATTAGGGCGGACGTCTATCTGGACATCCACAGGACAAAGCCACAGTGGCTGCGAGGCCCAGGGCTCAGGCCTCACAGCCACCGAGGCCGGCAGTGGCAGCAGCAGCAGGATGATGGGGCTGTGCCTTCCCCTAATCAGCCCAGTCGCCTCCCACAGAGAAGCAGGCCTAAGCTGTCAGTCAGACATCCCCTGAGGGCTCCCAGACTGTGAGAGCAGGCAGGCCTGGCTAAAGAATCCCACCCCCCCCCCCCCCCCCCCCCCAGTGCATGAATTTTCATGCACCAGGCCTCTAGTAAATTTATAATTCTTTACCCTTTCTGGCCTCGTTTGTTCCTCCTTTGGCGACTTTAACAGAAGCCAGCGGGGAAATTATTTTCTTTTTTTATTTTGTTTTGTTTTGTTTTTGTTTATAGCAGTTTTATTAATAATTGCCAAAATTTGGAAGCCACCAAGATGTCCTTCAGTATGTGAATCGATAAATTATGGTACATCCAGAGACAATGGAATATTTAGTGCCAAAAAGGCTATTAAGCTGTTAAAAGACATGGAGAAGCTCTAGCCGGTTTGGCTCAGTGGATAAAGCATCGGCCTGTGGACTGAGGGTCCCAGGTTCAATTCTGGTCAAGGGCATATACCCAGGTTACGGGCTCAACCCCTAGTAGGGGGCATGCAGGAGGCAGCCGATCAATGATTCTCTCTCATCATTGATGTTTCAATTTCTCCCTCTCCCTTCCTCTCTGAAATCAATAAAAATATATTTAAAAATAACAAGTTAAAAAAAAAAAGAGACATGGAGAAACCTTAAATGCATATTGCTGTGAAAGAAGTCAATATGAAAAGGCTACTGTATGATTCCAACTGTATGACATTTCGGAAAAGGTAAAGCTATGGATACAGTAAAAATATCAGTGAGTCAGGGGTTGGGAGCAGGGAGTGTCAAATGGGAATACAGAATTTTTAGGGCAGTGAAACTATTTCATATGACTCTATAAGGTGGGTGCATCTCATACATTTGGTCAACACCCATAGAATGTAAAACACAAAGTGTGAACCCTAATGTCAACTATGGGCTTTCAGTGATAATGATGGATCAATGCAAATCCAACAAATTTAACATTCTGGTGCAGGGTGTTGATTGTAGGGGAAATAGAGGTGGAGGGGGGAGAATTTTGGAACTCTTACTTTCTGCTTAATTTTTCTGAAAGTCTCAAACTGCTTTAAAAAAATCCATTTTACATTCCCATCAGCAATGTACAGGATTCCAATTTCTCCACATCATGGCTAACAATAGGTATTTTTTTGGTTTGGTTTGGTTTTTATAATAGCCACCTTAATGGTGTGAATTAGTATCTCACTGTGATTTTTATCTGCATTTCTCGAATGATTAGTGATGTTGAGCATCTTTTCACGTACTTACTGGCCATTTGTAAATCTTTGGAGAAATATCTACTCAAATTGTATTCCCATTTTTTGAATTGGGTTGTTTGTTTGCCTACAAAGAATGAATGCTAACAGACAAAGCAGGGACTTTTAGTCGAGCCCTTGGATAGGTTCTTAAATGGGGGGGTCGGGGTGGGGAGAGGGAGAAAGGTTACTACTTCTGTATTACCAAAACTGTTGAAGTCCCAGGCATTATTCAGATATAATTAAAAAGTATGTTGCACTCTTATCTCAACAAAATCTATCTTTGCAAGGTCTCCCCACCCTTCTAATACTCCTGTCCTAGCTGGTAGACAAAGTTGGTTAGCTGGTGTTTTTCCAAGCCTCCTGGGACACATTCCTGAATTAGTCCCTGAGAGATACTGTTTCCTGCAGGCAAACTGCTAATTCATTGTGGGGAAAATCCATTTCTACAAGCTCGTTATCTATTTCAGTGCCAGCTCTGCTTGTCACCTGTGTATCAGAAGAACCTTTAACCATCACTGACTGGGAATGTTACACCGAGCGGCTGATGGGAGTGGTGGCTCAATGAGACATCAAACCTGCATTCGAGAGCAACTGCCCTCATGACTCCATCTGGGGCAGAGTCTCCTTCCACGATGGCATCTGAAGGAGGTTCAAAAGGAAGCGGTCACATTATAATTGTAATTGCTCATTGTGGGAAAAACTGGTCTGCACATGAGAATTCTGGCTCCCTCCTTACCAGTTTCAGAAGCTGCATTAAATATAATAACTATGACATTCACTATGTCAAAAACATGGAGCTAAAGCTACTGTCTTCAAAGAAATGCATTTAAAATGGTGCAGCCACTTTGGAAAACAGTATGGCAGTTACTCTACAGGTTAAACATAGAGTTATCATGTGCCCCAGCCATTCCACCCCCAGGAATATCCTCAAGACAACCGAAAACCTATGTCTAGGCTAAACTTGTACACAAATGTTCATGGCATCATTATTCATGATAGCCCCGAAGTAGAAAATATAAATGGCCATCAATTGAGAATGGATAAATAAAATGTGGCATATCTATACAGTGGAAAATTATTCAGTTATTAAAGGGAATGAAGTACTGATACATGCTACAACATGAATAAACCTTGAAAGCATACTTAGTTAAAAAAAAAAAAAAGCAGACATAAGAGGTTACATAATGTATGATTCTATTTATAGGAAAAGTCCAGGTTATGCAAATCCAGAGCAACAGGAAGAAGATTAGAGGTTGTCAGGGGATGGTGGAGAGGAGGAGGGGAGTGACTGTAACAAGTGTGAGGTTTCTTCTTTGGTGAGAAAAATGTTCTGGAATTAAGTTGTGGTGATATGTGAATTGTGGTTGTGGTACAACCATGAGAATATAATAAAACCACTAAATTGTACACTTTAAATGGGTGAATTTTATGGTATGTGAATGATACCTCAATAAAGCTGCTATAAACAAAGAAAGAAATGCCCACTAAATGTTAATGGCAACTCTCACAACTACCCCATGAGGCGATATTATCTCCCCAATTTTTCATGAAGAAACTGAAGTGTAAACTAATTGACTTGTCCAATATTATTCAGAAGAAGCTTTGGATATGAACCCAGCACAGTCCATCTGATTCCAGAGCTTCAGCGGACCATTAGAGGGGGACATTTTGAAAAAAAACAAACACAAAAAAGTAGAAATAAAACTCGGCACCTGGCCATACTTTCCCAAAACTGTTGCATTAACAAGGCAGTAATAAGAATACAAGGCAGTAAAGTACCACTACTAATTATTCTCTGAAGGCCTTATTTAGCACTTCTGTAGGTGCTTTACATTTAGTCCTCACAACTACCTAATGAGGTGGGTCCTCTTACTAGTATGCCTATTTTACAGATGAACATATACGGTGGAGTGGATGAACACTTACTTGCCAGTGGCATGCAGTCTGCACATTTGGTAGGAATTTAGGAGAGGAAAAGAACAAAGAGAGCTGAGGCAGCCAGGGGGAACTTCATGAAGGAAGGATCTCAGGAAGGAAGGGAAGGTGAGCCCTGGATAATCACGTCTGAGGAGGGAAGCATGGAGAGGGCCTCGAAGGTGGAATGGAAGTCACTGAACAAAGAGGTGGAAAATATTAACATTTGTTCAGTGTGGGTGATGAGTGCAGATTATGTTGTTACATTATTCTCTGTGCGTTTCTTCACCTTAGAAATAATTAGCAAACATTTTAAATATTTAATCACTGTGTTTTGGAGGAATAAAACATTTTCCTTCCGTGTGTGTGTGTGTGTGTGTGTGTGTGTGCAAAAGTAGGTTTACAGTTGTTGGTATGGAAAATGATCCTACCTAATAAAAGAGTAATATGCAAATTAACCATCACTCCGCTGCACCCACCAGCCACGCCCACCAGCCAATCAGTGTGAGTATTCAAATTAACCCCAACCAAGATGGCTGCCACCATAGAGAGCAGGAGGGAGGCTTGGGTTTCCCCAGCAATAGAGGAAGCCAAGCTTTCCACACACCCTGGCAGGCCCAGGCCTCCACTCAAGAATACAAAGTTTCAATTATAGAAGATAAATCCCAAGAAAAATGGCAGCAGCCACGGAGCTGGAGAGAGCAGGCTAGGGTTGCCCCTGGCGACTGAGGAAGCCAAGCTTTCAACCTGCCCTGGCCGGCCCAGGCCTCCGCCTAAGGCTACAAAGTTTCAATTATAGAAGGTAAACAAATCCAAACAGAAATGGCGGCAGCCACGGAGTGAGCAGGAGGCTTGGCTCCGCTCCAGGCTACAAAGTTTCAATTGTAGAAAATATATCCCAGATACCAGGGCCTCCACTTGGGTCGCCGGGAGGCATGGCCAGCCTGCAAACCACCACAGGCCCCTCATCCAGGCTGCCCCATGCCCCAAGGGAACCCCCAACCTGATCTGGGACACCCTTCAGGGCAAACCAGCTGGCCCCCACCCATGCACCAGGCCTCTATCCTATCTAATAAAAGAGTAATATGCAGATTGACCATCACTCCAACACACAAGATCAAGATAGCTGCCCCCATGTGGTCAAAGATCCTGCCCCCATGTGGACACAAGATGGCCAGCAGGGGAGGGCATTTGGGAGGGACCAGGCCTGCAAGGGAGGGCAGTTGGGGGCAATCAAGCCTGCAGGGGAGGGCAGTTAGGGGTGACCAGGCTGGCAGAGGAGGGAAGTTGGGGGCAAACAGGCTGGCAGGGGAGCAGTTAGACATCAATCAGGCTGGCAGGGCAGTGGTTAGGGGGTGATCAGGCTGGCAGGCAAAAGTGGTTAGGGGCAATCAGGAAGGCAGGCAGGTGAGCAGTTGGGAGCCAGCAGTCCTGGATTGTGAGTTAGGGCAGTGGGACATCCCTCGAGGGGTCCCAGATTGGAGAGGGTGCAGCCTGGGCTGAGGGACATCCCCCCCCCCCCCCCCCGCCCCATGCACGAATTTTGTGCACCAGGCCTCTAGTATAAAAATAAACTTTTGCCCCACCCTGTATATACACACCCATATACATAAAAACATTTGCTGATTAGAATGAGTAAATGTCTTTATTCTTTCTAAAACGAATCTTAGTGTTTCAATTGTATTTGCCTGCTTTAGTTAGTAGGTTTTGGGGATTTTTCCCCCTACACAGATCTACCTCACCCTTGTCATAATTGCATAATATTCACAATAGGAATGTGTCATGGTTTAATTCTCCATTCCGCTATTGATGCCAATTTTCCACTATTACAAGCATTGTTTGTAAACGCTGTATTGTTGTTTGTGGTCCTGAGTTTCCTTGTAGGAGCCTATTCTTTTTCCTTTCTTTTTAAATATATTTTATTGATTTTTTACAGAGAGGAAGGGAGAGGGATAGAGAGTTAGAAACATCGATGAGAGAGAAACATCGATCAGCTGCCTCCTGCACACCTCCTACTGGGGATGTGCCCGAAACCAAGGTACATGCCCTTGACCTGAATTGAACCTGGGGCCTTTCAGTCCACAGGCCGATGCTCTATCCACTGAGCCAAACCAGTTAGGGCTGTAGGAGCCTTTTCATGCATTTTTTATTATAACTCTTGAGGTAGATACTAAGAGGCAGAAATGGGGTCATAAATCCAATTTTTAAGTGACTCAAACAGAGTCAATAGGAAATCTCAAAAAAAAAATTAAATTTATCTTTATTGTTGAAAATATTGCAGATGTCGCCTCCTTCCCACCCCCCATTAACCCCTTCCACCCTTTACCCGCCCCTGCCAGGACTTCACTGCACTATTGTCTATGTCCATGGGCTATGCATATATGCATATAAATTCCCCGGTTAATCTTTCCTCACCCACGCTTTTCCTCATTTTGTTGTAAACCTAAAACTGCTCTAAAAAAAAAAATCTTTAAAATTTTTATTTATTTATTATTATTTTAAAAATATATTTTTAAAAAAAGTAAAGCAGAGACTTGGCAGGTTCACCCCCTGACTCTGCTGGGGTACCAGGAATACCGGCAGTTTCTCCCTATGTCCAGGCGGGAGCGGGGTCCCGGGGATCTGTGCGCCCACCCACGCGGCGCGGGGTGCAGCCTTCACGGCCCGCGGATTAGGTGCGAGGGCACAATGACCTACTACCCTCCCGCACGCGCTCTGGCCCCGCCTACCGGCCCCTTTCATTGAGAAACCCCTTAGCGATCACGTGAAACAGGCATGCCGGACTCGTGACGTCGACCAGCGCGGACCAATGGGAGCTTCTGTTTATATGGAGGGGGAGGGGCCCGCGGAATATTCTCTCCCCCGCCGCCAGCCCGCCCCGCCCCGCCCCGCCCCGCCGCCTCCCTCGCTCTCGAGCTCGGGTCGTGAGCGCCGGGCCAGAGCGGGAGGCGGCGCCGCTCCGCGCTGCTGGGAGGGCCGCGCCGGCGACTTTCTGCAGACGCGCCTCCGCCAGGTTCTCGTCGCCACCTTGGGTCCCTGTGCGGTTCCAGTGCCGGACCGAAGCCGCCGGCCGTCGCGGGCGGCCGGGTCCGCGTCCTGCCTCAGCGCCCGGAGGACATGCGGGAGAGAGAATGAGCCAGAGGGACACGCTGGTGCATCTGTTTGCCGGGGGGTACGGCCCAGGCGGGCGGGGGGGCTGGGCGGAGGCCGAGGGCTGTGGCCTGAGGCGCGGGGGCTAAGGGGGGGGGGGGATCGGTCCGCAGAATAACGGGGTGCGGCCCCGTCGGGGAGGGTTGAGGGGATGAAGCCGAGGAAGGACGTGAGGGTTGGGGCCTGCGGGGCTGGGGCCTGAGGGCGGGCGGAGTTGGGGCCACGCGCCGCGGCCTAGCGGGTGTCTGCGATGCGGGCCGCGGCCGGAGTGCAGCTGCGGGCCTCACGTAGGCTGCTCGGCCGGGAAGGGGGGGGGATGGAGAACGGGGCGGGACGTGCGGAGGCCGAAGACAAAATGGGCGCCGGGCCTGGGCCGCCTCCTTCCCTTCTGCCGCGCGGGCTGCGGGGCCTCCTCCAGCCGCTCGGGCCGCGCCGCGGACTCGAGCAGCCGATTTCCGGGGCGGCCCTGGGGGGTTCCCCGCACCAGATAGGCTTTGGTGGTCTCTCTCCGCAGTAGCTGTCGGTTTCCAGCTCTTGGAAATTCTCCTTCGCAAGCTTCTCCAAGGTTACGAGATGCGGGGCAAAGAGCGGCCATGCCTCTGAGGTCGCCTTCTTTGGAAAACCAGCCAGTCCTCTGCTGCACCCGCCGCTTTGCCTTTTTTTGAAAGAGAAAGTGGGGGGTCGGGGGTGGGGAGTGGGGGGGTGGTAGGGACCGGGCAGAAGCCCTGGCGGTAGCTAGTGTCTTACGGGGTTCGGACGGAGCCTGAAGTTTCAGGTTGTCAGCTGATGTTTTGTTGAGCCAGTTTAGGTTCCCTTTCGGGTCTGTCCCTTCCACGTTATTTGAAGAAATCGTAACAATTTTTAAGTTTAGGATCATAAAGAGTTATATCAAAAATGGCTACGGTGAATTACGTTGAGGCCCAATTTTTTCCTGCCGATATGACCATATAAAGTCGCATCCCCTTATAGGCCCTAGTTCGTTCTTTAATCAACCTTGTGGAGAATATTAAATGGATGTATTCGCAGCTCTACTCACAATGTCTGCCTCTGAGTTGGACAGGTGGGCTCTGTTGCCAGTCGATGCCATTCCTTGCCTGTGGCACATTCATTGAACGCGTACCGCACCCCCAATTGTGGGCCAACCACTGCTCTGACATTTGTTTCTTTTAACCCGTGAGACCCAATTTAGGCGAGGTTTGCTTTGCACATCGCTGATTCATTTATTTGGTAATCTTGGCAAATTCAATCCATTTTTAAAAACTCATTGGCCATGTAGATGCAAAGATGCCTTGTTATGCAAATAATTGGATTCCCTGTGGTGATTAGATCGCTAGCAAATGCCTGAAATTTAGGAGGCTGCACTACTTCTGGCCACTATTTTGAGTGGAAAAAAATGGACAAGACCTTTGATTTTAATTGCTTCATCTATAAAATGTGGAAGACATACTATACGATCTCTAAGGCCCTTCTCTATATGTCCTAACATTTCTATTACTCTGCATTTGAGATTCATATATCAAGTTTTCTTAAAAGTAGGGCATATTTATTTGAAATATTACTTTGATTGCACTAACTTCCCAGTTTGGCTTAGGATCAACTTTGTTATTATCAGTCACTTTGTTATTAATACATATAAAGGCCTTTCTGGTTAGCTTTTTCTTTAAAAACAGGAATGGAGAGGTTGTGGGGTTTTTTTTTTATATATTTTTATTGGTTTCAGAGTGGAAGGCAGAGGGAGAGGGAGAGTGAGAGAGAAATAAAAACATCAATGATGAGAGAGAATCATTGATCAGGTGCTTCCTGCACTCCCCCTATTGGGGATGGAGCCTGCAACCCCGGGCATGTGCCCTTGACCGGAATTGAACCTGGGACCCTTCAGTCTGCAGGCCGATGCTCTATCCACTGATCCAAACCAGCCAGAGCAGGAATGGAGAGTTTTTGCAGCTTCTAAACATAAATAGATGTAGGAGCCCCTCCCTGAAAGAACCTAGCCTGTGCAGGTCATTTACAGTATTAAACAAGATACTGGGATAGGTACTCAGCCTTGTATATTCCCTTCCTTTGCATGTTGTCTTGATTTTACTTTTAAATGCAATTGCATAAGTCACTCTATATAACCTGGCTTATCGATATGAGAGAAACATCAGAACTAAGGAGGATGGTAAAGATCATCTGTTTCATCCCCTTCAAAATACAGAAGAAAATACTGAAGTATGAAAAATTGACTTACCAAGGTCAGTTTTCCATACATGTAAAATGAGATGTAAAGAATCTCTAAAGATTCTTCCAGCTCTTTATTATATAAAATCAATTCTGTAGAATATTCTGGAAGTCTGTGTGCTAAGCATTGTGCAAATGCAAATCAGGCTGCTTCCATGACATCATTCTTAATTGAAGATGTCTAATTCTCTTATACCTCACAATGGCTTACTTAGGCAAGCAGTTTTAGATATTCTTCATAGAAAACTAGATTTCATTTTTTAAAAATCCTAGTAGAATCAAGTAAATTGGGAGTTAGGAAATTTAGTTTTACTTTAATAACTAGGTAGTTGAAAGGAAAGAGATCTTTTTTTTTTTTTAGCTGTTTGCCTGGGCAAACACAAGTATCATTTGGGTTAAATTATGAAAACACAATATATTTTAAAAGAATTAAGTAACTTTTCACAGCGACATTTAATCTTAGACAAAAATTGTCTGAATGTGGAGCCTTTGGATTGTTTTCCTGATGATTATCATAGTGTTTATTGAAGTATGCGTTTATCAGGATCTCAGAGAGATTTCTAATAGCCTAGTGGCTGTATTATTAAATCAGGAACATTTGAAACAGACCAGCAGCACTGGACCTTGTGTCTGGGTGACACACTCACGTGCATAACTCGTGCTTTCTTTAAGACACCCTTTGGTCCCATTATGTTTTGCCAGAGTTAACATTCAGAGTTTGTAAGGTCATTGGTTATGTTAATTGAGTTTTGGAGGCAACTCACAGCATCCTGCAAAAGGATGTGTCAGTAAAGTTTAATTTCACGTTTAATAACACTATATGTCTCTTTATGAATGTATAAGTATGAAATATATTTTTTAATTCTTTAATAGAACTACACAATGTCTAGTATTGTGTCAGTTGCATATGTCCACCAAGAGGCAGTTCACTATTTTCTTTCCTATGGGAGAGAGAGATTGTCTCAAATGGGAGGCTATACCTTCAACACTTAAGTTGATGAATTTTTTCCTTTGTAGCTTCTGTGACAGTGAGAGCTTCTGTGACAGTGAGAGTGTAATGGGTAATATCTCAAATTATCTAAAAAACTTGGTTGTTATGGAATTAATCTATCCATTCATTTATTCAGTAAGAAATTTCCATTTGGGTGTCAAATATGTTGATTCTGCAGAAATTTGTTAAATTACCTGGTTCTTTGTAAAATCAGGGCAGAAGTAGAATACTTAAAAGTATAATGTGGTTTATTTCCACTTTGTTTTTTATTAGCTCTACTTCCATAATTTTAATGTAGAGTATTCTTGAAACTATTTTTGTTTAAGTGTGTGAGTGTAGTGCAGCCAGCTAGGTCATGGACCACTGGGAGTTCTCAAGACCCTTTCATTGGTCTGAGAGGTTAAAGCTATTTTCCTAAAAATACTAAGACACTATTTGCTTTTTCACTGTTGCGTTTGTACTGATGGTTCATAAGCAATGATGGGTAAAACTGCTGGTTAGCATGCATCAAGGCAATGTTGCCCTGTTGTAGTAGTTGTTGGCATTAGCAATTTAAAAAAGTTTCACTTACGAATATTCTTAAAGCAGAAAAATTAATAATTTTATTAAGTCTTGACTCTTGAGTGTACTCATTTTTATTTCTGTGTGACAAAATGGGAAATACGAATAAAGTACTTCTGCATACCAAAGTAGTTTTGTAGTTGTTTCAGTCTCAAGTTGAGCTAGCCTCTTTTTTCATAATCTTTCTTACTTTAAAGAACAATTAATTGACTGACTATTCAGACTTGGCTATTTGGCAGACATTTTTTCAAAAAATGAAGGCAGTGGGCCTGTTGATTCAAGGAGAACCACTGACAAAACTTTTGCCATCTGATAAGATATGAGTTTTCAAGCAAAAATTATGGTTTTTTAAATCTTGGACTTACAGGAAGTGTAAATTTTTAAATTGCATAATAAAATGTATCAACACTTGGAAGACCTGTGTAACTTAGTGAACCAATATTTTTCAAATGATCAGTGCATGATGTTACAGAGTCATGCATGGATAAAAGATTCAAAATGTAAGATAGACTTAAGACTAATGGATTTTAATGTAACTGTGTAAAGTTTATTGGTATAGTTCAGATTCCAATTGCAACTAAGCTTTAAGAACCTACTACTTGTCAGTTTTAATGTAGAATTGAAAAATACCCATAATTATCGGAAAAGGTGGATTGAATTATATCATTAATTAAAAGATGTTCATTGCTATGGAAAAAAATGAAAAAGTGGAGCAGGATAAAGGGGAATAGTGGGAGTGCATTTATTTCTTTTTTAGAGAAAGAGAGGAAAGGAGAGGGAGAGAAGATAGAAACATTGGTGATAGAGAAACATCTATCAGCTGCCTCCCTGCATGCCCCCTACTAGAAATGGAGCCCACAACCCGGGCATATGTCCTGACTGGGAATCCAATCAGCAACCTCTTGGTGCATGGAATGATGCTCAGTCCACTGAGCCACACTGATTGGGCCTTAGTAGTATTTTTTAATTTGACTAATGCCCTAATTAGGAAATTACAGTGGGCTATATTACCTGCAGACAGAAAAATGACAAAATATTTCAGTCTATTCACAAAGCTAACACTGCAGTTGTCTGACAAAATAGGTTTGCTTCAAGTTAATACATATATTTCTGAAGTATATATATATATATATATATATATATATATATATACACACACACAAGCACACACAACAGCATATATTTCTAAATACATATACATACTGTATATATACACACACATGTACACACACGCACGCACACATACAACAAACAGTAATGTGGACCCAATCAGTATAGGTTCTGTCCATTTATAAATTACCTTGCATATTAAAAACAAGTGTCCTGCTCCATACATGCTCAGAAGGTTAAAATCAAGGAAATATGTCTAATAACTACAGTCTTAGAACCTAGTTCTTTTCCATGACCCACCTTTTCCTGAGCAGATTCCTGGGGTGCCTTGAGTTCCTCCCCTGGTGTGGCTAGTAAAAGTCCACTAGAGCCAGAGAAACAAGATTCAGATTTGCTCCGCAGCTTGAGGCCATCCGGTTGATGGGGTTTTGTGTTTATGCAGCTGACGTAGGGACTGATGATTCTTGGTGGCAATATGGCTGAGACTAATCTGCTTCTTATTCATACCTAGTGAACAATTTCTCCTACCTCCTATCCCCTTCACCACCACCCTAAACTTCTTATTCCTATGTTGATATAACTTGAGTGGGGGAGAGCACTTGGGGGTCCCCAGAGGCTTCTTCTTTCTTATAAGACGTATTTGCACTGATTTGTGTGTGTGTGTGTATGTTAATTTTAACAAGTCTTTTGGTTACACTATGCCTGGCTTCAAAACATTTTTTTTTTTTTTTAAATCTTCATGTTGCCCTGACCAGTTTGGCTCAGAGTGTCGGCCTGTGGACTGAAGGGTCCCAGGTTTGATTCTGGTCAGGGGCATGTACCTCAGTTGCAGGCACATCCCGAGTAGGGAGTGTGCAGGAGGAGGCAGCTGATCGATGTTTCTCTCTCATTGATGTTTCTAACTCTCTATCCCTCTCCCTTCTTCTCTGTAAAAATCAATAAAATATATATTTTTAAAAAAATCTCCATGCTAAGTAGCTTTTAGCCACTGCTTTACTCAAGGGATCATAGGCCCTTAAGTAGTTAGAACACCTGGCATGCCAGAATTTTTAAACAGTTCTAAATATTCCCTAATATCAGTGCATAAGAAAGCAACCTTGGCCTTCTTATATCTTTAAAATGTATGACATCTGCCTATAACTCTCTAAAATGAGCATTGATCCAAGTAGTTTCACCAAGAATATATAGTTTAGGTGCTCTAACCTGGATATCCCAAGGTTATGTGACATTTAAAGTATAGTGATTCTTAACCGTAGAAACTGTCCATCTAGATTTCTGTTGTTACAGAATAATGAACTTCTGTGCTCTTCGGCTATCAAGCTTGACTGTTCTCTCTTTGCTAATCAAAGCATTTAAAGCAATGGAGTGACCAACTTAACTCTAACTTTTTATTTTAATAGTAAAAGGTCCAACTTAGTCTTTATTAGTAGCAAATTAACTCATTGGCACAGTACTGGATCAGAGGGACTCTCGACCACTTAGAAGGCAAGAAATAAAATGACGGCTTACCTTAAGGCGTTTTCAGAGGGGATTGTGAGGAGAAATATGAAAGGAAGTTTTGATTGTAGAACCAGTGAGACTTGAGGATAGTTGGATATCAAAAAGCCTCTGTATCCCTTTATCTCAGTTGCAACTAATGATTGTCAGCCCTCAATACCTCATACCTAGATAATTATAAGAACTTCTTCACTTGGCCTTTTTAAAAACTGTGTGTATGCTCTAGCCTGTTTGGTTCAGTGGATAGAGCCTCAGCCTGCGGACTGAAGGGTCCTGGGTTCGATTCTGGCCAAGGGCACATGCCTGGGTTGTGGGCTCGATCCCCAGTGGGGGGCTGCAGGAGGCAGCCAATCAATGATTCTCATCATTGATGTTTCTATCTCTCTCTCCCTCTCCCTTCCTCTCTGAAATCAATAAAGAAATTTATTTTTTAAAAAATTAAAATATTAGAGCCCTAGCCTGTTTTGCTCAGTGGATAAAGCGGCAGCCTGTAGATTGAAGGGTCCCGGGTTCGATTCAGGTCAAGGGCATGTACCTGGGTTGCAAGCTCAATCTCTGGTGCCTCGTGTAGGAGTCAACCCATCCATGTGCCTCTCTCATATTGAAGTCTCTCTCTCTTGTCTCTCCCTCTTCCTTCCACTCTCTCTAAAAATCAATGGAAAACTATCTGTTGAGGATTAACAACAACAAAAAATTAGAAAACAAAAACAATGGTAACTGATTCAATTAAAACTATTGTTAAAAGTCAAACAAAATACATATGTGGACTAGAATGGCCAATGAGCCACCAGTTTACAGGTTTTGACTTAGAAAATAGGTACACAAATTTTGGTCTCTGGACCAAATTTGCCTACCACCTGTTTTTGTATAACCTACAAGCTGAGGATGTTCTTAACATTTTTAAATGCTTGGGGGGGAAAAACCAAAAGGAGAATAATATTTCATGACATGAAAATTACATGAAACTCAAATTTCAGTGTCCATAGATAAAGTTTTATTGGGACCCTGCCACAGTCATTTCTGTATCTATAGCAGTGCATAGATTATTGTTATACTTAATATTATATACTAGTGGCCCAGTGCATGAAATTCGTGCACGGAGGGGGGGGGTTCCCCTCAGCCCAGCCTGCACCCTCTCCAATCAGCGACCCCTTGTATTTTTTTTTAATTTCTTTATTGATTAAGGTGTCACATATTTGTCCTCATCCCCCCATTCCCATCCCACACCCCTCCCCACGGATGCCCCAACCCCCTGTTGAACTTAACCATTGGATAGGCTCATATGCATGCACACAAGTCCTTTGGTTGATCTCTCCCCCCTCCTCCCAACCTCCCCTATCCTCCCTCTGAGGCCCGATAGTCCGATCGATGCCTCCTTGTTTCTGGTTCTGTTCTTGTTCCTCAGTCTATGTTGTTCATCATTTCCCCTAGATGAGCGAGATCAAGTGTCACTAGAGATATACTTATAAGAACTGAATGTGAGACGGGCAATAATAGTTATGCTGACAGGCAAATGAATCAGTCTGTAGTGAGTTTCTTTCTGGACCAACAGTTCTTTTGAGACCCAATTTCAATGTCCACCAGTTCCTTATGTGTACATGTCAGCACTGACCCCTCAGCTCTGGATGGTGGACAAATGGTGGTAATGGAGGTCCGACTCCCTCTGGTTTGGTCTCGGCCGGACCCAGGGGCACGGCTTCACCCGGACTAAGGGGAACGTGGCCTCACCCAGACCCAAGGGGCGCGTGGCCTCACCCGGGCCCGGGACCCAGCCTCACCCAGATGGATCCAGGGGCACACGGCCTCACCCGGACCCAGGGGCACATGGCCTCACCCGGGCCCAGGGACCCAGCCTCATCCGGGTCCAGTGGCGCGTGGTCTCACCCGGACCCAGGGGCGCGTGGCCTCACCCAGACCTAGGTGCGCGAGGCCTCACCCGGATCCAGGGACACATGGCCTCACCTGGACCCAGGAGCGACCCCTTGTATTAAACTCAAAAGTTATATATGGATTTTAAACTACATAGAGATGGGAGTTACTGCTTCTAACCCCCATATTGTTTAAGAGTCAACTATAATTAAGGTATCAAAGAGGACAGTGTGGCTGGAGCAGTGAAAAGGTGAATGGTAGATGAGGTCAGAGGGATCAATAAAGAACAGATTGTATAAGATTTTATAGGCCATTGTGAGCACTTCGGTTTTTATTCTGAATGAGTTAGGAAGTCTGGAAAGTTTTTAGCAGAGGAGAGAATGATCTGACAAAAGTTTTCAATACAGTCAAAGATACAGTGGCTTAGACCAAGGTGGAAATGATGAGAAGTGGTCAAGATTCTGATTTTTTTTTGAAGTTCTGAGTCAAAAGACACGTACTATATACATCATTTTTTTCTTGGGGTCCAATGAGTCCCAGAAATATCAACCACATTCTCTAGTTAAAAATCCCTGCTGTTTTTTAAAAAATACTGCTAAAATTTTGATAAATTAATTAAAAATGTATTCAAAAGGTTAAAAAAAGGGTGCTGAAAATAATAAAAATCAGCGTTTCTACAGTTCTCCCTCACACCTTTTTTTTTTTAATTTTTTTTTATTGAGGTATTATATGTGTACATATCTTACCATTGCCCCCCACCCCACACCCATACATGCCCTCACCCCCCAAAGTTTTGCGTCCATTGGTTATGCTTATATGCATGCATACAAGTCCTTCGTTTGATTTCTTATCTCCCCCACCTCTCCCTAACCTTCCCCCCGCACCTTCTTCTTAATAGGAACTTTCTATAAGTCTTAGCTATTTCCTTTGGTGTTTTCTTCATACTTTCTTTTCTGGTAGATGGGGATTTAGTTATAGTATATCACGCCCTGTTTACCCCTTCTTTCCCTCCTCTCAATATATAGTTATTTACATCACAGTTTTTTGTTTAATCAATAGTCAGTGCTTACCTTACTATGACAATATAAATATTGTTAATAGCAAAGCTAAGGTGTGTATTGACAGCTTCATTTTTAATAGCTTCATTTTCTTGAATAATTTCATTTTCTCCCCTAGAGTTAATAATTGCCCCACATTTTAAAATGTTTGCTTAGTTATGTGAGTATTTATACTTGAATATTTATTTTCATATGGTCAAATATATTTGTCTATTAGTCTTTTTTTCCCCCTGGAGATCTTATCCCTCTGAATTCTGGCATCCTAATCCTATCTGACCTGGTTCTTTTTTTTTTTTTTTGGTAAGTTTTTATTTATTTTAGAGGTTGATGAAGGGAGAGAGAGATAGAAACATCAACGATGAGAGAGAATAATTAATTAGCTGCTTTCTGCATGCCCCCTACTGAGGATCAAGCCCACAACCTGGGCTACTAGAATGGAACCATGACCTCATGACCTCCTGATTCACAGGTCAACACTCAACCACTGAGCCACAATGGTCAGACTAGCCTGGTTATTTTTCTGAGTCTTGACATTTCACTGTCATCTTGTGACTCCATTCTCCCTCTCCTGGGTTATTTTGTTCCTGCATTCAATTCTCTCTTTTTCCTCCCAGTTTTATTGAAATATTGACATATAACGTAGTATTAGTCTTAGGTGTTCCCTCTTTTTTATTTAACTTGTGGAACAAATTCTTTAGTAGCTGTGTAAGAAAGGGTACAAGATAGGGAATTTCTTGAGTATTTCTTTCTTATTGACACTCTTGTGAGGTAGATATTAAGCTTAGTTCTTTCTAACTACCAAAGGTATTTTTGTATGCAGTCAAATAAATGAAATGTTAAAGTATTTAGTCTTCTAAAATAAAATCAGTTAAATTTTAGTACCTTGGTAAACTCCTAGTTGCCTACATGTATACTAACTTATGAATTAAGTAGGTAAGTTTTGTTCTTTTTATTTTTTGTAGATGTGGTGGTACTGTGGGAGCTATTCTGACATGTCCACTGGAAGTTGTAAAAACACGGCTACAGTCATCTTCTCTGACGCTTTATATCTCTGAAGTTCAGCTGAACACCATGGCTGGAGCCAGTGTCAACCGAGTAGTGTCTCCTGGACCTCTCCATTGCCTAAAGTGAGAGCACAGTACTCATTTTTATTTTTAGTTTATCTACCTTAATGATGTCCATATATTTGTTTGTTTATATTGACATTTTAAAAATTTTACAAATTTAATGATAGAGTTACTCTGAATTATGTTCATTAATAATGATCATCCAGCATTTTATATTGGCTAATATAAAGTGTATTATCTTGGATAATATAAAATGTATTATCTAACTTGTATATATTTGGAATATTTTTTGCACTTATCCAGTGGCTTTATTTTCTAAAACTATTACAGGTATTTTATTTTGAATTAAGTAATAAGTAAGTCCAATTAATGGCAGTCTCTGACTTTTATATAACTTAAACAGTAATTGAGATTAAAGCAGACTTCTACTGATTTTAAAATGTGATTCAGTGTTTGGCATTCTTGAGGCTTTAAAAAAGATTTGTTTTTACATTTCACCATACTTTATTATGTTACAAATTGGGTTGAAATTTTAAAACTATTGAAACTAGGTTTTACATGTTTAAACTTAGGTATGTAACTGAATGCCTTGTGTGTCTGCCTTATCAGCTCAATTGGGACATAATCTGTTTGAACGTAGTTCACTAGTGTTTATTTTGTAGTAGCAAATAAGCTCATACTGTGTGTTTACTTTCTCTACCAAAAGATTTTATCAGTCTTTTCCTTGTTTAAACTTACCTAAGTACACAAATAGGTAGAATAAAATTGTTAACAAGTTTGGATTAAAATGCCATACTTATTTGTAAATACTTCCGATTAATAATATTTTAATATGATTTTGACATTTATTACCACTGATTACCTCTCAAAATTCTCCCTTTGACCTTTGTGACAACACTATTATTTTTTATTATGGTGTTGTTTTTTGCCTTTTATTTTTAAGATTTTTAAAAATTGATTTTTAGAGAGAGAAGGGAGAGAGAGAAACATCAATGTGAGAGTGATACATTGATTGGCTGCCTCCTGTATGCCTCCTACCAGGCATCGAGCCCGTAACTCGGCATGTAACCTGACTGGGAATTATACCAGGAACCTTTGGTGCACGGGATGATGCCCAACCTACTGAGCCACACCAGCCAGGGCTATTCTGTTTTTCTTTCTTTTAAATATATTTTTATTGATTTCAGAGAGGAAGGGAGAGGGAGAGAGAGATAGAAACATCAATGATGAGAGAGAATCATTGATCAGCTGCCTTCGGCAGGCCCCCTACTAGGGATGGACCCCAAAACCCCAGCATGTGCCCTTGATAGGAATCGAATCCGGGCCCCTTCAGTCCACAGGCTGATGCTCTATCCACTGAGCCAAACTGGCTAGGGCAGGGCTATTCTGTTTTTCAATGGTTCTGCATTCTCTGACTTTCCTCAGAGGAACTATAGGACCTCTGGCCTCTGCTTTAATTTCTCACATTTTCAGGCCCTCTTATATAAGAGTTAATTTATCATGTTTCACCTGTCATCAGTATAAAGGTGATTTCCCAGTCTTCATTCTCTTGTCCTAGCATCTCTTTACTCTGGGACTGTTTCATGGCTGCTGCTGCTTCTTCCCCTCCCCTCAACATATTTATTGAGATTCTAGCCCATGCATGGGTGGGGGCGGGGCGATCAGGGGTGGGACCAGCTGGGGGGAGGGGCTGCAGGTGGTTGGCCAGCTGGCCCCATCCCCTGGTCGAACTCCTGGTCAAAACTCCCTCGAGGGGACAATTTGCATATTAGCCTTTTATTATATAGGATAATTCATATACTATAAAATTCACCCATTTGAAGTGTACAATTTAATTGTTTTGGGTTTATTCACAGAGTTGTAGCCATCACTACATTCTAAATTTAGAACAGTTTTATTACCACAAAAAGAAACCCTTACCTATTAGCAGTCACTCCTCATTTTCTCCCTTCCCTCTTAGCCTCCTCCCAGCCTTAGGACTACTAATCTACTTTTTGTCACGATAGCTATGCCTAAATAAATGAAATTTTATAATACGTGGTTTTTGTGTGACTGGCTTCTTTCACTTCACATAATGTTTTCAAGGCTCATCCATGTTGTAACAAGTATCTTTATATTGATTGTCAAACATGTCATTGTTTATCTACTCGTCTGTTGGTGGACATTTGGGTTGTTTCCAGTTTGGGGGTATTATGAAAAATGTCACTATAAGGACATAGGTTTTCATTTCTTTGGGGGATATACTAGGAATGGATTTGCTGGGTCATGCGGTAATTTTATGTTGTTTCACATTTTGCGAAATTGTCAAACTGTTGCCAAAAGTGGCTATATTTTACATTCCCGAGGCCAATGAATGAGATTTCCAATTTCTGCACATCCTCTCCAACCCGTTTTATGTCTGTCTGTTTTACTATAGCCATCCTAGTGGGTATGAGTGTTTCATGACTTCTTAACCTGGAACTTTAGGAATCCCCCCAGGGCTCTCTTAGTTTTTTAGATGGCTCATAGATGGGCTTCAAGACGTCTAAAAAATTAGGTGAAATTGTATACAAAATTGTGAGTAATTGCAAATGTGTATTTTTTTTTTAAAGGACAGCTACCTTTCTTAATTTCTGAAGGGGACTGTGATACAGAAAGGGCTAAAAAACATTGAATATTCAAAATGTGCTATATAATTTGTTATTCTTAACTGTGTTACTGTCTAATCTAGTTTTATCAAAACTGATTCTGGGCACCCTTCCCTTTCCCTCTCTCCCGCCCTCTCACCTCACCCCCACTTTTATTATCACTAGTAAATCTATACGTCTTAAGTAACTATGCTGTCAAGAAAAACAGATGTTTCATAAGTAAGGAAAACTGACCAGAGCAGCATAATACATTATAGTACAAACATAATGGGATTTAGATGCTAAGTTTGCTATACAAATATAGTACCAGACTTCGAAAGTTATTTCTTTCTAACTAATGTTTTTCTCTTTCAGGGTGATCTTGGAGAAAGAAGGGCCTCGTTCTTTGTTTAGAGGATTAGGCCCCAATTTAGTGGGGGTGGCTCCTTCCAGGTAAAACAAACAAACAAACAAACAAAAAAAAAACAAAATTGTCTCAATCTTTTCTTGTTTGAAGCTTAATGAAGGGAGATGGTGAGGTGAAGGTGGTAAGGATAAAGCAGTATGGGGTAACAAACAGATCTGAGTAAGCATCTGATAGGTAGGGGAGGTTGCACCTTGTGGAGGTGCAAAGGAACTCATAGTGAGATTATTGTGAAGCAGTTTTTGTGCCAAGTTTAAAAGGCAAAGAACAAACTAAAGGAACTAGCAGAAAGAAAGGAGAAGACCTGGATCTTCAGAACTAATCCTATTTTTTTGGTTTAGGAGACAAGCTAAACAGAATGGTTTCAATCCCTATTCAAGAAGCCAAAAAAGGCCTTCATACATTAATTTGTCATTTTTCTCTGATATGGTTTTATCTTAGATTGACTTCTTCCATGATAGAATGCTGTGTAGATTTCACATTCAGAGTGAAAATGCATACCCAGCTTTCTGTATCCAAACAATATACCAGGCCCATGTCTCATTATTTATTTGGACTATTTTTTTCCCTTAAAAAATTACCCAAATTTTATCCTTACTATAAAGACTAAAAAAATAAGTATAGCAAGCTTGTCCTTCTACCTTAAACACATCACCTCTTTCTCACCCAATGTACATTCCCTTCCCACACACACTTATTCTTTTTTTTACAAAACCATCATTAATAAACAGTGCAGTGTATTTCTGGCCTGTCATGTACGTAAAATATATATGTAAACTTAATTACCCTTTACATACATTTAATCATATTAAAAATATTTTGCCCAATTTGTCTTGAACGATTTTTCCATGAAAATGTGTAGAATTTTTTCAAAATTGCATAATATGACTATTCTCTTATTAATAAGCATTTTTTAAATTGATAAGCCTTTAGATTTATTTTCAGATTTTTGCTGTTAAAAACAATGGTTTTGTGCCCTGGCCAGTGTGGCTCAGTTGATTGGAGCATCAGCCCACACACCAAAAGGTGGTGAGTTTGATTCCTGGTCAGGTTACATACCCAGGTTGTGGGTATGTACACATCAAATTAATGTTTCTCTCTCTCTTCCTCTTAAAAAACAACAACAAAAATAATGGTTTTGTGAACTTCACTGTACCTTTATCTTTGAGTACTTAAATTAACATATTTCTTTCTTTAGGATAGTTACCTAAAAGTAGAATTTCTGGATAAAAGGGCACATGCACATTTACAATTAATATATATTGCTCATCTGCCTTCTTGAAAAGGCATTCTACATTTTTATTCTCAGATAGTGAATTATTTGCTCTTTATCCATGTATTACCAATTTTGGCTACTATTTATGTCTTCTTTAAAAAAATATTTTATTGATTTTAGAAAGGAAGGGGGAGAGAGAGAGAGAGAGAGAGAGAGAGAGAGAAGAGAAACATCAATGATGAGAGAGAATCATTGATCGGCTGCCTCCTGCACGCCCCCTACTGGGGATCAAGCCCACAACCCAGGCATGTGCCCTTGGCCGGAATTGAACCTGGGACCCTTCATCCACAGGCAGACGCTCTATCCATTGAGCCAAACCAGCTAGGGCTATTTATGTCTTTTAATACTTGCCAAATAGACTAAACATGATTTTTCACTGTTTTAATATACATTTGTTTAATTTTTGGAATAATCACACCCTCCTTGCAATTATTTGTATCTCTTTTGTGAATTACTTGTGTATATTCCTTGCTTATTTTCTCATTAGAATGTTTTTCTTTTTTTAAAATAACATTTTTATCGATTTCAGAGAGGAAGGGAGAGGTAGAGATAGAATCATCAATGATGAGAGAGAATCATTGATCTGCTGCTTCCTGCACACCCCCTACTGGGGATCCAACCCACAACCCGAGCATGTGCCCTGACCAGGAATTGAACTGTGACCTCCTGGTTCGTAAGTTGATGCTCAATCAGCGAGCCACACCCACCAGGCTCTTTTTTCTTACTGATTTCTAGGAATGCAGTGTTTATTTGTGTTCATAATTCGGCATCGTTAAATGTATCCTATATTTTCCTTTTTCATAAAACAGAACGTTTTATTTTAAATTATATTCATTCCCTCCCCCCTTTTTCTTTATTCTCGCCTGAGGATATGTTTATTGATGAGAGAGAGACAGAAAGAGAAAGGGAAACATCGATGTGAGAGAGGAACATCAATCGGTTGCCTCCCTCCCATACGTGCCCCAACTGGGGATTGAACCCCGGACCTTTTGGTGTATGGGACGACACTCTAACCACCTGAGCAACCCAGCCAGGGCTTAACTTCCCTTGGAAAACATCACCTGCTGGTGCTGATTTCTTTCAGAATTGTTTTGTCTTGTTTAAGGAAATTGTGAAGTGATCTGTGTATAGTACAGATTAGAATATACTATAGTATCTCAAAATAGTTTAACATACATTTTGATCAATTGGGTCAGTTTTATCTTTCTTTTCCCTCCCTCCTCTCCCCCCAAAATATATATGTGCTCATACCATATTTCCTTAATTCAAATGTATTTAATTTAGCCTTAGTGCTACATAAGTCTTCCAGTCTTATTCATGTGTTTTCAAAATTTTATACAAATACTTTCAGTTATAGTTAGTTGTTCTCAAAGTATTGGGGCAGGGTGAAGGGATGTCTGTTTGAGGAACTTTATTTACATTTGAGGTTTTTCGGGTTTTTTTTCTTGTTGTTGTTGTTTTCAACCTTCACCCAAGGATATTTTTCTATCACTTCTAGATACAGTGGAAGGGAGGAAAAGGGAAGGGGCGGGGGTGGGGGGAGAAAAACATCAATGTGATAGAGACATGTCAATTGGTTGCTTCCCACATGGCCCTGACAGACCTGGCCAGGGAAGGAACCTGCAACCCAGGTATCTTGACCAGGAATTGAGCCCGCTCTAACCACTGAACTCATCGGCCTGGGCACATGTCTTTTTCTTAATGAGTTGATACAAACTCATTAAGAGGATCTTCATGAAAAAATGTGTAAATTAACCTGATGTTACATGAGCATATAGCTAATACTTTATGTTTTAAAATGCCTCTACTCTAAAATTATAAAGATTAATTTACATGTAATTTAAGTCTTATGAATTAAGCAATATGCCTATTGATAAAATTTAAATCTTTATTTTAGAGCAATATATTTCGCTGCTTATTCAAACTGCAAGGAAAAGTTGAATGGTGTATTTGATCCTGATTCTACCCAGGTACACATGATTTCAGCTGCAATGGCAGGTATGACTATATAATATTAAATTTTTTTTTTCTGAAACTTAGAGACTTAATATATTGAATTATGATAAATTTGTAAAGTTAAGACAATATGCTTCTAATTGATTAGCATCCACAAACATGATTTTTGCATTTATTAGTATACAATAAATTTGACCAGGCCGTATATGTAAGAGCTGTTGTCCTTTGGCATTTTGTAGTTAGGAATTTGTGATAGCATACAGGTAATATACTATTTACATTGTCTTGAGTAGTTTACTGAATATTTACTGATCACTTTTAACAGTTTTAAGAATCCAGTCACAATTACAGTATCAGTAAGTTATGGAGCTGTAATTTATTCTTCTCTCCTCAATTTCTGTTAGTGCCTTTTCCTTTCTGCTGCATGTTTTGGCTTCTGTCTGAAATGTGCCGGCAGTTCTTGGTAAAGTATTCATTTTGTCCTGTGCTCAAATGCTGACATTTTTGTGAGTGATGTATTACTGATAACTCAAAAGTTACTGTAATGTATGTATATTGAAAAATATGTTTAGCATTTCACATAAATCACACTGGATGGCACTTGAAATCTAGGCACTGGTTATGTACGTGCTTGCTATAGAAATGTTTTCAGGAATTCTTCTGTCATCATTGAGTATGTATGATTCTGAATTAAAACAACCAGTCCTGGGCTTCTCTCTGCCCTGTCTTAAAGATACACTAAACTGGTAGATTGGTTTGGCCAGTCTGGCTCTGGAATCACTTTTTTGCTATGCATGTTAAACAAAGCCATGACCTTTGGTTCTCATTAGAAAAATCTCTGCAGTTTTTTGAGGTTTGTTGCATATTGAACCATGTCTCATTTCTAAATTATGTTAGACTTTATAAAGCAAATTATATGTACTTTCTTCACTTGTTGATCAATTAATTGTCAGTTATGTGCTTAACAATGAGTGCCTTAAACTGTTAATCATTTTCTGTTTAGAAATAAATTGGATCAATTTGAACCACATACTTAACGAACTAAGTGTAAGTTTGAAATGCTAATTTCTGAAAGATCAATTGCCATATAATGTAACATATACCATATAAAATATTTTGAAGGCTTTTTATAGTTAGTAATTGTTGATTAACTCATTGACATTTTAAAGCTGAAAGATAAAACTTTAAAGATCAAGGCAAAATGCTCTTTATTTACCAATGTGGAGAGCTCTTGGGCAAGTTAAGTAATTTATGTGAACTTCCATTACCTTATCCTTAGAATAATTAGGTTGTCCTGCATAGATTTGCATCTTGAGAATTAGTTCTTCAGTATCATAGAGGTCACCTACTTAAAATGATAATTATTTTTTAATATACTTTTTATAGATGTTGAATATGAATAGATACGGTTTTCCCTCTACCACATTCAGCAGGTATAAGGTAAAAGTTAGTAGCTAATTACAAACTATAGCATCTTTAGAATATATTTCTGGGTTACCAGTGTTTAAACATTTTTGTTTTTTAACCCCAGAAATTTTTAAAGAAATGTTAATCTTCATTTTTGAAGTAATTAAAACCAAGAAAAGTAGATCAGCATTCATTTTAAGTGGAGGAAAGTTGGTATATAGTCAGTATTGCAAATTCAGTTTCAGAATTTCCTGAGTCCCACTGGAACATTTTTTTTTGTTGTTAGAGTATCTTATCAGAATTTATTATATTTGATTCACATTGCAAAGAATTTCAGTGGAATTGTTATTTTGACTTTTTTCTCCCAAATATATACAAGTATTAACTTTGTTTTTATTCTAAACATTGATACTATTTCTCAACTTGAATTCCTTGAATTTTGGTTATTGATAGTCTTATACCTGTTTAGAGATTATTGCACTATACACTTCTTGTGTAATTTGAAAATACTTCAATTTGTTTGCAGTTACATTTTTTTTTCTAAAATTGTGCTTTCAGAACTATCTTGCACTGTTTACAAGCATTAACATTTAGCTTTTCGGTTTTTATATATATAACTACACGGTTGGTGAAACGGAATGGTCCCATGCAGACTCATTAAGGTAGCCTTTTGCCCCCTTCATTCTTGAAATAATCTAGACCAGACTGCTCTGGTTTTTCTTCAGGATCATTTTTAGAGGCCTTATAAATATGAATTGGGGGTGCAAAGTGCTTAGAGGCAGTCATGTGAAAATTGTTTTCTAATTGGCTATTCAAAAAAAAAATGCTAACCTTGTCACTTTAATATCAAAAAACACACTAAAAGTAGTCCATTAATGATATTGCCTGCTATATTGTGCCACATCAAGTAGCTCACACATTAAGGATTTAGTAATATACTGTACTTTGTACATAATTCTTATTTCAAGTCCTCAAATCATTTGCATTTTATCCATATGAACTATAGCTACTAAATCCTTTTAGCTAAAAGGACATTTTGAAGTGGATCTTATTTTCATTTGTTGTAGTATTTCAAGGGAATACCAAAGAATTTGTAAACCTCTAAATTGAGCTCTAAATGTCCATGCACTGATTTTTTTTTTTTAATTGTGAGGCTATTTAATCAAGTATTGTTGATTTTTTTTTTTTGTGCTTTACCTGCCTTTTTTTTTTTTTTTCCTTCCTACATATGACTTTTATCAGACTAAATGGAACTTAGCTATTGAGGGTATTTGTATATTTTTACTTAAATGAACTTGCATATCCCTCTGTATATACCTACACACAGCTGTGTATTAAAAAAAAAATAGAATTAAGTTTTTTTTAATAGCAATTCCTAATTTTTAAAAGTTTTTATCTGGAATATATATACTTTTATATACAGCATTACAGATTTAAAGAAAATGACTTCCAACTTTTATTGGATTATATATTCAAAAAGTTATCACTCAATTTTTAAAATACATCTAATTGTTTAACATTTACTAGATTTGCTTATAGCATTTACTTTTATTTTTCAAGACATATTTTTCTGTTTGACTCAAAGTTTACTATCAAAGGTTAAGTTTTTGAGTAAAAATTTAAATAGAAATTATGTCTTGCATATATTTGTCCATGCCAGTTCATTCAGCCAGATTGATGGTTGGACAGGTGTTTAGTGTGTTTGTCTGTAGACATTCTTCCTGTTTTTTGTTTTGTAGAACATAAGAAATTAAATACAAAATAACCCAAAGTATTACATAAAAATGGATGTGCAATATTACTGGCCATAGTGCAAAAGGTGAAAGGTACTACTGTAGCAGCATATACTATACTGTATTTCATTTAAAAAATTATAAATCATTAGAAATGAAGTTACTTGAATATTCTGGTGTGTTGTTGTTTTTTTTAAGATTGACTAAGTAAGCTGATTATTGTGATTTCAACTTGGATCATGGTAGATGATAATGGCAGGAAAATGGGATATGATTATCCCCTCCAAATATTTTATTAGATTCCCCTTTGACAAGGTTAGCATTTTTTTCTTTAAGGCAAAGTTGTTCTTCTTTTAGGTAAGTATTTGGACTCTGAAATTGCTGCAGATGGCAAAATTTTCAGTACTCGGTACATTAAAAAAAATTATGGCCCATTCTGGTATTCCTTCCTTTTTTTTTAACTTAAAATTTTCAAGAAGTTAGATCTCACCGTAAATATTTCTCAAATCCTTCCAATGGGATTCATTTTGTACACATGTTTCTGATGAGGTCACTGCTTGTTGTTATGATACAGAAAAGCCTGTGTCTATTTTAGGCATTTACTGTACATTTCTCCCGAGAAAAGAGTGAGATCGTGTCATCTCATGCTCCCCATCCGCAGGTCACTTCCTGTAGAAATATGGACTAACTTAAACCTCGTGAGTACTGATCTGAGCATCTCTTGCAGCCTCTAGTTATAAGAAATACCCCCTGGGAATTTATAATAGCTGTGGAATTAATAGAAGGCGGGAAATGAACTTGTATTTCCGGAATTTGTGTGTGCATTATCTGAATATTTTATAAAACTTTAATTCTGATCCCTTTATATAAATATTCCTTCTAGAAGGACAAATGGGGTAACTTTTCAATCATCATGTAATAAAAGCCTGGGGTCCTCAGGTTGGCCATAATTGTTTTGACCACCAAAGAATTGGATAACACTATGTAAGATATACATAGTTATAACTGGTATCATAGCATCCTACAACCTCTAGAAAAAATAATTGTTTGCAGAGCATAACCTATTTTAAATGTCTAATACAATGCTTTCTATTCTCTTGTCTGTTGATACTTGGCTTTTTTCTACTCTCTTACAAAAACATTGATCTTAATACCTACCATTACTTTCCAAATAAATGCACGATAAGAATATATAGGATTTTAGCTGTTTTTGTTTTAATTTTCTTTTAGTAGTGTTAATATATTTCCCTTAGAAAGTTAGGGTGGGCTTTGTTACTACTAAAGAAGTTAATTGAAATAAAAAATATTAAAAATGCAATACTACAGGTATCACTCACTTAATGAAATAGACATTTTCAGCAAGTTTACTATAAGTGGGATTTCTGTTCATCTGGTTTTTAATTGGTTTATATCAGCGATTTTCAACCAGTGTGCTGCAAGAATTTTAAAACGCGATATTTAGTCAGGAGCACAGACCTCTTTTCCCTTATATTGGCAAATTAAAAAAAAAAATCACAACAGCCAACAAAACAATAGATATCTGCTGTGAATGAATCAAAATTATCTTTTTTTTTTCTTTTTTTTGGGGTGCTGCAGATTTTTAGTAATTAGTTTATGTGTGCCATGAGATGAGAAAGGTTGAAAATTGCTGGGTTTTATGTTATCAAGTGGAGTCTTAGATGAAGCAAAACTTAAAATTGTATTTTAAAGGTTTTTCAAAACTTCCTAATAAAACACTAACCACACTACTAACAGTATGGCCAGTGTTATTGCCACTTTGCTTTAACTGACTGTGGAGCAACATTAATTCTTAACCTACAAATAGCTTCTTCATAGACCTCTAAGTCAGTTTTAATATTTAACAGGGTTCTCAGAATATTACTGTGGATTAGCATATTAGCAAAATGTCACAAAATTTAAATGCCAAATAAAAAGTATTTAAAAATTTCAGGGACACCATTCCCAGTATCATTGTGTATGTCTTCTTAGAAAAAATAGGAAGGTATGTTTAGTTTAGCTGTTTGTCCACTTCAAATTGCCTTACCCTATATAATTCTAAATTAGTGATACATTTTTGTTTCTTCCCACTTCACTTTTTGAATTAATAGATTATACTTTTCTAGATTTAATTACCCTAATAATGTCTACTTAATTTATTGGAGTATCTTTTGTAAGATAAGATCATTAGCTAAAAACCTGTGGAAATGTCTAAATTCTTTAACTAATGGTTTGCTGGCAGTTAGGCTAGTGTCCTTATTAAGTGCTAAAACTATACAGTAAGCACAGGTTACTGATAATAGCAGTTATATAGGGATTGGATGACAACATTCTCTCACCTCAATTCTGATGTATTGTTCCATAGATTAACTTGTGTCTGGAAATGAATTTTAGTTAAGTGAGAAATACCTGTTGTTTGCTTTCTGTCTTTGTTTAATACATACAGAGAATAATTAAAATTATAACTTATGGGTATTTTGAAATTTCATTTTTTATAATATAAATGTTTAACATTTTAAAGTTCACATATCTGGAGGTTTTTCTGCCTCTGAGGAATTTTGTGGCTTGGAAGAGTATTAAGCTTTGGGTACTAAGTTTATATTCTTAGAAGTAGAACATAATTACTTTTAAAAATACTTTGATGCTTATCTTCTTTTCAAATAAAGTGTAATAAGTTGAATGAGATTTTTACCTAGACAGGCTGGGTTTTTTTTTATTTGTTTTGGTTTTTGTTTTATTTAGTTTAATATAAGAATTCCCTATTTTGGCCTTTTTAAATTTTCACAGAATAATTAATAAAAACCATTATGTGTAATGTAGACTATTTTGTTGATTTGATTAGCAGTTATTGTTTGTTTGTTTTTTACTAATAAACCCCTAATATTGCTGTATATTCATTTAGCTAATACAAATATTTAAGTTTAAAAATAAAGAATTATTAAATTAAGGATATGACCAGAATACTGATGTCTGGTTCATATTAGCTTTAAAGAAAAATTTGAGTATCTTTAGTTTGACTTTCACTTAGAAAAATGAGGTTTAAGAGAAGAAAATATATGTATACTATAAAACTTCATTCTCAGACTAGGTCATGCAAGAGAAATCTTTTCAAAACAAAATATTTAAACTGATCTGACAGTTTTATATTTTTCATCTCCTTCCTGTTGCTAGAATATATGCGTGGAAAGAATCTTAGTCCTGGCAACCTATCCAACAATTTAAATTTTTATTATTTAGTACTGACTGATACTTATCAAATTATTGGTCCCATTTTAGTTTTATACACATGTATGTAGTGTTTAAGAGCACTTAGATGGAGACTATATAACCATTACAAGATTCTTAAAGGAGTTATTACATAAAACTTTTATTTCATTTACTTGCTTGATAGATTCGATTTGAGCACCCCTTTGTGAAACGTTTGGCTGTTTCTGCAGTATCAAAGCAGTGGATTAAGGGAGTAAAATCTGAGTTAGCTAATTATCTGATATTATAGAAAGGGAAAAGAACCTGTGTAACTGAATTCCATTTTGTATACAATTTAGTAAAATTATTTTGCATTTATCCCTAATAAACACCACAGCATTTTTGTTTCCAAAAGTACTTTACTTATTAAATGTGTTGGTTATAGTCCACCTTTCTAACAACAATGTGCTTGACCTGCTAGTATTCAATAGGAAGTATTACTTCAGTTTTAGAAGTAAACTAGAGGTGCCTCTACCCCAAGTTTCTCTCTTTAGTGTCTGTAAAAGTGAGAGGGAAGTTTCTATTGGTAACTTTGTGAACTTTTGAGTTTTTGTATGTGTTTAAGTGGATGAAAAATAGATTTGTCCTATTAATCCTAACAGAAACCTTTCCTCTTTGATACCATTATTTTAACAGTATTAAGCATATGTTTATGTAAAGTAGTCATAAGGCCAAACAACAATCTTTTCTGTTACACGGTCAGCTTAAGATTAAATATTAGTAAATGCTGAGTCCATTTGAACAAAGTGGTTTGTGATGTTAATTGGACCCCACGTTTAGTGATTGTAGTATTTGCATGCTAAAAAGCCCTAGAACACACAAAATTTTTATATATTTGTCTATAGAAATGGGTTTCTGAATTTAGTTAGAGAGTAGAGGCCATTCAAGAGGATATTCTGAATATTTTGGGAGAGAAATTTATATATAGTCAGATTTTGCTCTTAAAACATTATCTTTTAGTTATTATGGTCAGAATTTGAAAATGTAGTTTGGAAATAAAGTACAAATGTTCATGTTTGTATGGATTTGTAAATAAAAGCATAAAGCATATGTCAGTTAATACTTAAAATATTTATTTGCATTTTCTTTAATATAGATTTATATAATTTTTAAAACCTTAGAATAATAGTGTATTCATTTTTACCAGAGTTCATTTTAAACATGTTTGTTTAGGTTTTACCGCAATCACTGCAACCAACCCCATTTGGCTTGTAAAGACTCGGTTACAGCTTGATGCAAGGTATGTTATTTCATTAAAACAAAATTATTAAACTTGGTTTCAACTAATTTTTTTTCTATAAATTTATATCAGTGAGATTTCAGTGTCTCCTGTTTTGCTGCTGAATTCTTTTGTTTTGAACATAGTGATTTGTGATGTTAATTGGACCCCAAGTGGGTCTACCATCAGAAGCAAAAGCAATATAGTAGTTGGCAGTATGAGACTCAGGGAAGAAAGTGTATTATGTGTTGTGTTTTTAAATAAGGGGAGAAGAAAGAAAGAAGAAGGATATATTAACCTAGCCCAAGTAGTTATGGGTGGTTATAATCGATCTCTCAACAGCTAAATAATCAACATGATCAACCAATCTAGACTACATCTTTGAGGATCATTGCTCAAATTCAGTAACCTTATATACAGAAAGTCCTGGCTTGGGATTTCGCTCTCCTTTATTCATAGACTTCATCTGTTACCACTGACAACTTTATGGTAGCAAGATTCATTCATTCGACAAATCTATATTGAGCAGGCACTGATAGGTTCTAGAGATATACCAGGAAACAGTGGTGACCAACTTTGATGGAATAGTCAAGGAATGGTTTTTTGAGCCCAATTTAAGCAGAGGCAACAATCAGTGCAAACCATACAGGTTCTAAGTTTTGGGCCGTTGGCATGTTCTGGGATCTGAGAAAAGGCCAGAAGCAATGCAGCTTAGAGTCTTGCCATCTCAGTTTCTGTTGGCCTTTAGAACAGAGGATGGGGAGAAGCTGATACTGTTAAGTAGAGACATGATCCCATCTGGTGTATAATAATAATGTTAATAGTTTTGAAACCAACTTAGCCTTTCAGTCTAGAGTAGACTGCTATATTCTAGGCAAGTAGTGTTATATCTTATAGACTATAAATTAAACTGATATAAGAAATGATTAATAATTACATTTGATTAAAGATCTGTTTTTCACATTCTGTCTTGCTGAACTGCATAATGTTTGGAGATTTGAAAAGAAATATCTAATTCTTTCATCTGGGATACTTTTTAATGAAATCTTATGTGTTGTAGCAAAACTCAAAGTGTATTTCTTAAAGCCAAAGTTCTGAAAGATAATAATGGTGGATAAGAAAAACCAAAGGTTAGACAAAGTGTGAGATGCCAGCCTATTTTGTACTATTATAAACTAGTTGTATTCTTCAGTATGTTATAGGATGGATTTATAGGGGATCCAGGAAAAGCATGGATTAAAATTCTTTAATATTATTCTTTCACTTATAATTGTAACACTAGATAACATATCTTCTTAAGCTTGAGTGTGAGGAATAGGACGAGGTTGAGGTAATCATGAAACTGATTTAAAGATGCTAATTTATAACACTGCAATCAAGAACAGGCTGATGTATTTGTTTGCATGTTACCCTTCGGGACTTTTAGCTCTTTTTACTTTGTAAGGAAGGATCTGATGGCAGAAACTCATTCCAGATGGTTACATGAGTTATTCAATTAAGTATTTATTCAGTGTCATTCGTGAAGACAGGCCTTAGTTCATAAAATTGGAAGAATTTGTAGATTATGAGGTAGGTGTCTTCATTGTGGTTTTATTTTATGTCAGAAACAGGTTATGTATAATTTATAAAGAGGTAAATCTTCTATTTCTTTCCCTGTGGGTAGCATTTAAACCTATTTCTTGTAAATGGGGTTCTATGGGAGGAATCATTATGTAAGGCTATAAATATTTTTACAGACTCAAAATTATATACTTGTAAGAATAGATGCTGTGCCTGTAAACAGCAGCACTGAGAACATTTTCTTGGACCCAATGTTCGATAAATACTTGATAACTGTAGAGATCCTCGTTCACTACTCACTAGGATACTGAAATGAAAGATATGGCCATGGCCTTTAAAGGATCATAGTAATTTTGTCTTAAATTCACCCAGTCACTTTTTGAGAAGAACTGGGTGGGGTTGGAAGAATCCCTCAAGTGCACAGAAATTTTAATCGTGCTTTTGTGATGTACTGTCATCATTAGTGTCTCAGTCATTTTTTATGTTATTAAATGCAAAAGAAAACTTAGAACTGGATTTAATATGATGTATTTTTTGTTTGTTTTGTTTTTATCTTGAGCTTCAGTCACAGTATATTTGAACTACAGGATTTTGTTGCTTATCCCTACAATACAGACTTCAGTGAGGACATGAAATTGAAAATTCAGCGCAGTATATTTCACATTCAGTCAAATAAGCTACACATGTTACCCATCTAATATGACACATTTGGGATAAAAGAATACAAAATCTAAAATGAATGTTTTAAAATTCTGATTTCATTTCTTCATAAGTTAAGGGAATCATTCTTTATATCAGAGTGGCATATTTCTACTATATTTTATTTGCTTTATTTAAAAACCTGTATACTACTTTATTTACATTAAAAAGATTTTTATTTTGCTTTTCAGGAACCGTGGGGAAAAGCAAATGGGCGCTTTTGAATGTGTTCGTAAAGTGTACCAGACTGATGGACTGAGAGGATTTTATAGGGGCATGTCTGCTTCATATGCTGGAATATCAGAGACTGTTATCCATTTTGTTATTTATGAAAGTATTAAGCAAAAACTACTGGAATATAAGATTGCTTCGACGATGGAAAATGATGAAGAGTCTGTAAAAGAAGCATCAGATTTTGTGGGAATGATGCTGGCTGCTGCCACCTCGAAAACGTGTGCCACAAGCATAGCATATCCACACGGTAAGAGAAGTTGAGTTTCTATAGGTAATATTTTGTTAATTCAGAAATACTCTCCCACCCCAGCCATTAGCCCACTTATTAGAGAATTTAGAATTTTACTGAACTTCCATGTAACAAAATACAGTTCTTAAGTGTTCATCATAATGGGATTAAATATGTATAAGTAATAGAAAGCAATTTTATTGGATAATTATATGCTATAATAGCATGGGATGATATAGCAGGATCTCTGTACACATTTTAAAGCAGAGTCAGTCAGATTCCAAGCAGATCACTTTGGGCAAGTTATTTTTTTATTTTATTTTAAATATGGATGTAGTGCTATATATACTTTATACATGCTATAGACACATTATATACTTTATTGCTAATTTACATAAAAATCCTGCAAAGTCTAGGTATGCGAGAACATAACCAGAACTGTCTTCATTTTTAAGAGGGAAACAAAAAATGCTAAGATTATGTAACTTAGTATACTCTGTGATGGAGTCCAATTTATTTATATTTTTATATATACACATATACACACACACACACACACACACACACACACTCTCTCTCTCTCTCTCTCTCTCTCTCTCATTAATTTCAGAGAGGAAAGGATGGAGAGAGAGAGAGAGAGAGAGAGAGAGAGAGAGAGAGAGAGAGAGACATCAATGATGAGAGAGAATCATTGATCGGCTACCTCCTGCACATCCCCTACTGGGGATAGAGCCCGCAATCTGGGCATGTGCCCTTGACCAGAATTGAATGTGGAACCCTTCAGTCCGCAGGCTGATGCTCTATCCACTGAGCCAAACCAGATAGGGCATAGAGTCCAAAATTGAATTGAAGTCTGCATTCCCAAAGACCAAGCTATTTTACATTATTTCATGTTGGCAAATAAGTATATATGAGTGATTTCTTTTATTTCTGTCTAAGTTTTACAATGTTAGCTTGTTTCATAGATAACTTAGGAAATAACTTAAGAATTGGTCTGCAACATGCTGAGTTTTTCTGGTAACTTTAAGTGTAGTCTTTGATTTTGGTGTGTTTGAGGTTTGTTTTGGTTCAGGTTTTTAAGCGCTTCATTTTATTTTTATTTTTTGCAGAGCAAAGGTTTTTGGTGTTTTTTTGTTTTTTGTTTTATTTATTTGTTGATTTTTAGAGAGAGAAACATCAGTCTGTTTTCCACTTATTTATGCATTCATTGGTTGATTCTTGTATGTGCCCTGACCTGGGATTGAACCCACAACCTTGGCATATGGGGATGATACTCTAACCAGCTAAGCTACCTGGCCAGGGCTAATTGCTTCACTTTTGTTATACTAATAAGCATTTATATTCACTCTATAAAGCTAAGGCTCTAAGGCTCTGTGGTTAAAGCTGTATTAGGAAAAATGAACAGGTCTAGAAAATGAGTATATGCTTTAAAAGGTAATTTATGAATAAAAACAACCCTAACCAAGTTGGACTATGAATTTATCCCAGTTTCCTGAGGAAAGTCCTTGTTTCTCTTTTTAATATATTTTTATTGATTTCAGAGAGGAAGAGAGAGATAGAACATCAATGGTGAGAGAATAATAATTAATGGGCTGCCTCCTGCAAGCTCCCTACTGGGGATCAAGCCCACAACCCAGGCATGTGCCTTGACTAGGAATTGAAATGTAATCTCCTGATTCAACCACTGAGCCACACTGGCCGGGTGGCAGCTTGTATTTTAAACATTTTCAGTCTTATCCACGTGCAATTTATGTTGGTACATGCAGACCATTGTAGACAGATTAGTAATTCTATTTTCTCATTGTGCTGTCCGCTTTTCTGCTTCTTTCATCTTTGATACCACCTCCACTCCCTTTCCTGCTCCTTCACCTTTTTCCGATCACATTTATTCTCCCTTTTATCTATATCTAGTATACAAAGGATCCTTTTATTTCATTCTGTCTTTCACCATTTAGGAACCTATGAAATTTTGTAAGTACACATTTTAGCCAGCGATCTTAGAAATTTGGTGGCATTATGTGACTAGTTTCAATAAGTTACATATCAAAATTTCTTATTTATCCTAAGCTTACACTTACAGGTAAATGGGATGTGTTCAGTATTAAGAGGATGTAAAGATATCACTAATATTTAAATAAAATGATCTTATTTTTTTCCTAAACAGAAGTTGTAAGAACAAGACTACGTGAAGAGGGAACAAAATATAGATCTTTTTTTCAGACACTGTCTTTGGTTGTTCAAGAGGAAGGTTACGGGTCTCTTTACCGTGGTCTAACAACTCATCTGGTGAGACAGATTCCCAACACAGCCATTATGATGGCCACCTATGAATTGGTGGTTTACCTGCTCAATGGATAGCGATATCAGGCCGCCGAATATAAAGAGGGAAGACCAAAAGATTACAGTGGACCATGGAGTATCGGAACCAGCATGATGGACAGAAGAAAAATGGTTTGGGAACGTGTCACTATGTCTAAGTGGAAGTCTGGTTGTTGGAATTCAAATAATCATAACCACATTACTTGACCTTTGAGTAATGTGAATAAAACCTGGGCTGCCTTTAAGAAAAAGCCTTTAGAAGCACTCCTTCCTCAAAATTGCCATTTTCTCTACCATGTCCATGGGACACAGCTGCATTTTGTTTATTTGTGGCAGAGTATAGTATTTATTCCATGAATACTTTTCCAGTCTTCTAAACAAAGCCATCCCTAGTTATATACTAGTCTATAAACTATCCAAAGATAGTATTGGCAATCAGAAATTTCTAACTTTTGGCTTCTGTGTAATTCTTATAAAATAACAGGAATAGTGTGATCCTCACTATCACTTTCACATTAATCCTTGAGAGGATCTGGCTCAGTACTTTAAAGTTAATTATTTGGCATCAGTTGACAACTAATGAAATACTATCCTAAGTATCTTGATATCTTTATCATTAAAATGTTTTGGTTCCTATTGCTGCAGCAGGTGCTTGCTGTTTAGCATAATGTGGACACTTAAATAGTTAATTTACGTATCAAACTCAAATGGTAATAGTTTGGGACAAAATAAACCAGTAAAAATATTGATTTTTAGGCCATTTCAGCATATCCTCTTGTCCTGAATGAATGCAATTGTCTTTTCAGTGATTTACTGGTTTTGAACTTGAATTACCACATATCATACCTAAGCATTATTTTCTTAAAGTGGAAAAAATTTACCACTTCTGGGTCTTTCTCAATTTGCTTTCACATTAAGAATTTGAACCTTTGATTTTTTTTTTTCCAGAAGATCTAATTAGATTACATTTATTTCATAGAGAAAATGGTAATTTTCAGTTTTGCCCCTCAAGTTTTTTTTTATTTTTTAAGGCGACATAAATACCTGGGGCCTGCTATCTGATTGAGCAGGTGAGTGATCCTAATTGACATGGGATCATTTTGTAAATGACAAACTGCTTTTGCAAAGAAATTTATCCTAGTTTCTTGAATGGTAAATCAGAAAGATTCAAGTTAATTCAGATTAAGTGTGCTAACAGGATATAGCTTTTACATTTTGCTGTTGAGTTCAACTGCACCCTTTAATACTTTACATGTATTATATGTATGACCCTTAGGAAGATGTTGGCTGTAATTCTATTAAGAGACTTTAGCTTACAGTTGTTGCTGTACTGGTGTACGAAAATTTCTACAGTTAACCTCCAATGTGGTACTCATTTCAATACACATGAACTGTACATCTGTGCAATGGCTTTACCTTAAGAATGACTCTGTGAATGCACTTTGTGGCCTTTCAGGGGGGAGGTAGTAAAAGAAAATCCCATGTTAAAAATTTTTAAAAATATTGGTCATGTATTAGGCAGAAAGTGTTCATAACATTTTTTCTGGACTTTTGGTATGTTGTTTGGAGATCTTTAATGTAAATGGTTAAGTATTCTATGTACACTGTAGTGACCTAACATAGAAAATTATAGCATGTCATTGCAAGCTTCTCTGCTGTCACCAATGAAACACCGTGCCCTCTTAAATTCCTTCCCCTTCTTAACTTCCTTATAATCAACAATAACTGGATGTTTTTTAGGTGCTTTGATTGGAATTGAAAACATTCCAATCTATTTGGAGACCAAAGGCAAAAATTGAGTTTCATTACCTTTGGAATTATTCTTAACTTTTATGGTGAATTTCAGCTTTGATATTTATTGAGGAACATGCCAAAAAACAACAACAACCCACAAAAAAATGGGTTTCTAACTTAAATCTGTAAAGAAAGTCTCCATCTATAGTGTTTGCCTTTTCAGGTGCCACTCGTCCTGCCTAACATAGTGTGCCATTTGCCTTGTGAAGATTCGTAAATATTAGTTGTATTGAAGTAGGACAGAGACTCCCCCTTAGCTTAATGATCTCAGTACCCCATGAATGCTAAGAATGATATGGAAACCAGCAGCTAAGGAACATCTTATTATTTAGTTGTAGCAAATTCATAGCAAGTGTCCTTCAAGGATGAACATGTATTCTATTCCTGTTTATATTTAGCAAGTAAAATTTACGTTGACCTTTAGTGCATAGCCAGCTTTTAAAAGTGAGTTTTATGTATGTACTGGAAGGAAAAGATCTTAGTCTTAGGCTTTGTTTCTTTGTGCAACAACTGGAAAGAAGCAATGTTATTTGTTTTAATTCTTTTTTCCCCCAAAGCACAGTCAGCTGTAGTTTACTTTATGTATGACAGAGATAATTTGAAAAACAAAAACACTACAAGTTATTTATAAAATTTGCCTCTGAAACATTTCTTTGTAGATCTTGTTTTTAATTGATGCAAATGTTTAAAAAGAAAAATGTATACTTAAAGCATTGGACTTTTTTTAAAACAGTATTTTGTTTTCATCTGTTTTCTATCAGATAACATTTTATTTCTAATATGGAGGTAGTCAGCACTCTTCAGATGGGTATGTATTTTTATTGTAGAAAATTAAACTGAACTTTTTCAGGTTAAAGCAGTAGATACTGAAATAGCATACTCTCATAGAGCAGCAGAAAGAACTCTGGTACCTGTGGCTCATAGAAATCAGTCCCCTTAATTTCAAAGTCCAAATTTAAGAATTACCAAACCCTGTGATTGTGGGATCCCATACAGTGCTTTTAAATCCAGGAAAAAACTATCACCAAAGCCTTGTCTTAATTTTTATTATGTATGTAACTGTGGAACCAGCCTTTCTGGATGGGGCCCACAAGTAATTGATTTGTAACTTCGAAACCAAGAATAGAATATTATTAGATAATTTAATCCAGCCTTTTGTCTCCTAAAACCTTATGCCCATTGTAGAAAAGCATTAGTATATTAGGACCAGCAGAGTTTGGGTTAAAAATAATGAGGGTTTACTATTATTGGAGCATAAACATGTCAGTATTTTTAGATTTGTGTTAAATCACTTAAAATATTAATTTGAACTTGAAGGATTTGAATGCTAGAAATCAGTCTATCCTTTACTCTCCGGTGTTGTTCATGCCTGTCTTCGGTTGTTTACATGCTCTTCTGCCCAGACTGTTAGTACAATGTTATATACAGGGACCCTTTGGGTCTGATAAATATAGTAGTTTAGCTTTTTCCTCTAATATTGATCATGACTTCAACATTCCTAAGAACAGATAGTTCTGAGTGATTTAAATTGGAAGGATTTTTAATTATATAAAAACATAATGTACTAACTTTCTGCCTACTCAGATCTCTTCTCTGTCATGCCCTTATATTTCTCATTAAGCTATATACTGCTTTTTATGTTACTCTTTTTAGAAACTGAAAATTCTAGTTTCACTCAGTTTTTGTGTTAATAAACATTTTGAATGTGTACCCCTGTATATGTGAACAATTAAATCTTGACCTTTCAAAGTCATAGCTAATAATTAACTTCAAGAGTTGATATCTTTTGACCATTTATATGAGGATTGCTATTGTAGTCTGTACATGGCTGTAAATTATGTGCATTTCCTCTGTGTTTGTTAACTAGCTGAATTTTATTTGAATTGTGAAAAGTTTAAAAATTAAAATATACTTATGAAAAAAAATACCATGTTTTTTTTTTTATATTTTATTGATTTCAGAGAGGAAAGGGAAGAGAGATAGGAACATCAGTGATGAGAGAGAATAACTGATTGGCTGCTTCCTGCATGCCCCCTACTGGGATTGAGCCTGCAACCGGGCATGTGCCCTTGACCAGAATCAAACCCTGGACCCTTCAGTCCGCAGGCTATGCTCTATCCACTGAGCCAAACAAGGTAGGGCCGGTGTTTTTTTAATGTATGTACTAGAGGCCCGATGCACGAAGATTCGTGCAAAAATGGGCCTTCCTTCCCCTGACGGCAGGCACTGTCTTCGCTCAGGCCAGAGCCAGCTTTCCGCCTTTGCTCCAGTCCCGAGCTGCCTTTCTATATTCGCTCCGGCCCAGAGCTGCTTTTCCGCCTTCCCACGCTGCCCAGAGGCCCAGAGTGGCTGGGGCTGTGCTGAACACCTATGTCATCACCATGGCAACGACACAAGCATCCCGCCCCTGGAACACTCAGCGCCTGTGTATGCAAATTAACCCACCATCTTTGTTGAGTTAATTTGCATATTCCTGATTGGCTGGTGGGCGTTGCAAAGGTACAGTTAGTTTGTATCTTTCTCTTTTATTAGTGTAGACCCTAATATTCAGGTATGGTGAGGATATAATCATACCTTAGGATTATGTGTAGAACTAAAATGCATTGCCATTTTCAAGTTGTATGTTAGGCTCCTATCTGCTAGACCTGATCAAATCTCTCAAATCAAAAGGTCAAATAATCAAACTCTCTCATAATTCAGTAAGAAATTTCTGTTCCTCCACATTTTACCCAGGTTTATTGATCTTTAAGTCCTGTATTTTTTAAATATGCAGTTTGCAAAGAACATCTGAGAAATTGGAGCAAGATTGTTATTTGATTAATACCTTACTAGGATGTAATGTGTGTGTTTTTATTAGTAGCTTTTTTTGTTTGTTTTAGTTCCAGCTTTTAGGAAAGCTATGGTATTTAAAAGTAAAAAGCTGGAAACTTGTTTAGAATAACAAAGTGAATCCACATGTGATAGGTTGAAATACAGGTGACACAGGTATGTGTTCTGTAGTACCTACCTACCTACCCACTTTACATTTTATCCAGTTTTTCCCAAATCGTAGCTACCATGAAACATCACTCAGTTTTGTAGGTGAGGAAACCAGGACAAATTGTCATGTTTCATTTCTGAAAGTTTACATAAAGCTGAAATTGTTTGGCCTTAACTAACAATACTCTTTCCACTGAAGACTGAAATACTGGGTACAGTGAAGACATTGGCAAAATAATGGTTGAGGTTGGTATGACAGCTCAAGTGTCCCACGTTTAAATTGTATGTATGTGTTCATCACTGAATATCAGGAGCTGTGATAGAGGAAGGAATTTGTGAGTTTATGATTTCTTAAGGTTCAAGTGTGATGTCTCTGTACAACTGATAAAACTTAACTAAGCAGACAATTGTAGTTAAATGATTTCCTTTATTTTTTTTTGCATTGCACAGACCACTGAGATACCTTTATACAGTCAATCCAGTAATTTAAATTCATATAGTGCTATGTGTATACAATGATTTCATGGGATTTCCCAACAGCCTTTATAGATCTTTGAGGAACATGCCAAATATTGGTCTAACTTTGGGTGAATAGACAAGTGGTACTTACAGGGATATTAGTCACAACTGGGCCTTTATCATTTGGATGTTCTGAATGTTATTCCTTTATTTATACTAGGTTTTTCATCAACACTTAGGATGACATTGAGATGATTTTAAAAAACCACCTTTTCACTCAAAGGAAAGATCTATGTAGATCGGCCCAGAGTAAAACATTGGAAGGAATGAGAAGTGGAGATATGAATGTAAACTGGAACAGCATGAACTGTTTTTGAAGCTGATCTATATAGAACTTAGCTTTTTATCCTGGTGCTACTGAGGAACCACTGATTTTTTTCCCCCTAAAGCATCACTGTGACATCATAGAAAGTCAGTCTTAACATCAGGTTCAGTTTGTCTTATGTAAGTTGCTCTCAAGTCTACCTTTGAGCCTCAGGGATGTCCTGTGTTCTCTGGAAGTGTTGTGGCAATTAATTCAGGAAAATCTGGAATGGTTGCCTGGAGAAGACAGTATTTTTAAAATATATTTTTATTGATTTTGGGGTGGGAGAGAGAAACATAAATGATAGAATCATTGATGGGCTGCCGCCTGCATGCCCCCTACTGGGGATCAAGCCTGCGACCTAGTCATGTGCCCTGACCAGGAATCGAACCGTGACCTGGTTCATAGGTCAACGTTCAACCACTGAGCCACACCAGCCAGATAAAAATAGTATTTTAACCAGGTTTTGATACAATGATAGAAATTTTGAAGGACTGATATGGAGAGGAACATTCCTTGTTGAAGCAAAGATAAAAGTATAGCAGCTCATCAGGAGAAATAACACCTTTTTCTATTCTGGGACTTGACAACACTGACTTGAGATTTAAAACCAGTTGGTAGGCCCAGGATTCCAAACCTAGTCTAATTCAAAGGAACTCCACATTCAGCCCAACAAAATTTAGTGCCAAACCTCTTTTATGTTCTAGGTCCCTACTCTCCCGAAGCACCTTATATCTCCTTGAGTCTTTTATTGTCAAGGTAAATAAATAGCCAGTTTTCAATCGCTGCTTCTGAATCCTGGCTTTCACGACTGTTCAATAGATTGATCTCCACTAGACTTACTGAGCTGTTTGAGTAGCCTAGCTTATATGATCTGCACCTTCCTAGATTATATGCTGGTTTTGGATTTGTTTTTTATCTCTCTCACCCCCAATAAGTGTGCTAGAGCAAGTGGTCGTCAATATGGATAAAAATGAACCATTATCTCACCAAACACGCAAAAAACTGAATGATAAAGTTAAAAATTAAAATTGCAAACATAGAAGAAAACAGTGTCTTTGCAACCTTGGAGTAGGCAAGGATTAATGCACTAAACATTTTTTAAAAGTAAAAAGACATTAAAAGTAAAAAGCTACAGACTGGGAGGAAATACAATATATTTTACAGAATCCTATATAATAAAGAGCTAATATGCTAATTAGACCAGATGGCAGAACCTTCCAGAACAATCATTGGGCGGGGCTGTGAGGTAGCCGGGGCCACAAGGCAGCCGGGGCTTCGAGGGCTGAGTTCCTTGCACAAATTTTGTGCATTGGGCCTCTAGTATATAATAAAATACATGAAAAGGCAAAGAACTGAACAGTCTCTGCAAAAACATAAGCAAAGACCTCCTACAAGTACCACAGATACTGAAAGGCTAATTTAAAAATATGAAAAGTGCATGCCAATAAATGCAACAATTTAGATCAAATGAATAAATTCCTTGAAACAGGCATCTGTGTGATGCATTCTCCTGTCATTACAGTCTACCCAGTGCCCTGCAGCTCCAGAAAGCCAGTGAGCCGCTCTTGCTGGGGAAATCTTAGGAGGAAGGTTATGAGGTCACAGCCCCAAGCACTTGTTGGAGATGCAACTAGTACTCATCCCTCTCCTGTTCCACTCTCCGTTCTAGATTACCCTCACTCTCAAGTCATGCTTTTATTGGTCTCAGTGGCACACATGGTGGCATGGTTCAAACTCTCATCTCTGAAGGGTCTGCGTTTCTGGTCATAACCTTTTCAGGACAGTTTGCATCACTTGTCCAGTTACCATAAAAATTGACGCCCAAGTGGATCTTCTGGGCCCCCCTCATATTCCTCCCTGGCCTCATTGTGCACCAGAAACCCTAACTTTCTCCTAATGATGAGGGCAAATTGCCCTTAAATTCATCTACTTAAAAGTGAAATGTTGCTGTTCTTTTAAAATCAGGAACAAGTCAAGAAAAGTGTCATTACTACTTTTATTCAATATTTTACTTAACAATCCTAGCCAGAAATGATTAGAAAGAGGAAACTAAGCTATTGATTACCCATGTGGAAAACTCAAAAGAATCTACAGATAAATTATTAAAGTGAACATGTTTAACAATGTTGCTAGATATAAAGATTGTGCTTTATAGCAGCAATAAACACAATGTAAATTTTAAATAATACCATTTACAGTAGCAACAGCAAAAAATAACTGGATCTAAAGTTCAGAAAAATATGGAGAAAATGATAAAACTCTTAGAAAACTATAAAAATTCCAAATAATTGGAGAGGTACAACATATCATGGATAGAAAAATAATATTTAGAATAATACTAATTGCCTCCAGTAGACCTATGGACTCTATAAAATTTAAACTTAGCAGCATTTTTCTTGGAATTTAGTTAAAATAATTGCAAAATGTGCATGATGAAACAGAATAACCTAGATGTGTCTAAAGAAGAAGGATAAGGTAAGGTGACGTTATTATTATGACGTTAGACTAATTAAGATGTATGGTATTGGTAAAGGGATATATAACTAGAGCAATGGAACAGAAGACAGAGCCCAGAAGCAGACATACACTTATGCAGAGACTTGACTGTGTCAGAGAGAGCATTGCAAATTAGCAAGAACTGGTTGGACCACCCAACAAGGTTTTCCATAGGAACAATTATGAACTTGAATAGTCACATCTAATTGGTGGGTACCTTACACGATACTAAAAGAATCCATATCAGATGGATTAGACTTAACTGTGAGAGGCCAAACCTTTGCAATGTTAAGGAGAAAGTCTTTTTAAACTAGTGGGAGAAGCAAGTTTTCTAAAGGAAGACACAAAAAGTGCATTTCATACAGGAAATGACTGATAAATTAGACTACTTTAAACTTCATAATGTCTTTTCTTCAAAACACTTCAAAAGTAATGAAAAGATAATGCCAAAGCTAGAAGAATATATTTAAAACATGTATATAGAGCTGACAAGGTATAGTCTCAGAATATATAAAGAACTCCTGTGAGACAACCCAATAAAAACCTAGACGAAAGTCATAAGTATTTCACAGGAGAATAAAACTTAATATACAATAATGTGAACAAATGTTCATCTTGCAAATTCAAATCTTGACATCATTTTATAACCATCAAAAAGGCAAAAATGAATAAATCAGACAACCTCAAATAGATGTAGAACAAAGGAATTCTTATGCACTCCAGTTGGGAGTGTAGAGTAGTATCGTATGACACTTTGGAAAATACTGTGCATTATGTTATAAAGTTGAAGATGCTTATACCATATAAGCTGGCACTTCCACCCCTGGGTGTATACCCCTGAGAAACCCTGGCTCATATGTTCCAGGAGTCATGCACAGAAATGTCCATAGCAGCCTGGTTGCAATAGCAAAACACTGAAAACATTCTTCGTGTCCAAGGACAGGAGACGGAGAAATTCACATCAGTGAAAATGAATGAACCATATGATCAACATGGCTCAGTCACAGGAATTTCGTTTTTGGATGTTAATAAAAAAAAAAAAAAAAGGGGAAGTGGCAGAAGCATATATAGAGTGTGACTGTTCGTACAAAGCTCTAAAAAGTCAATACAAATTGTTTAGGCAATCATACAGGTGTTCACATAATAAGGAAAAGCCAGGGATGATAAACGCAACATTCTGGGTGGAGGCTACCTCTGGCAGGAGAAAGGGGGTGAGGCTGACCCAGGAGGCTTTGAAGGAACCGATGCTCCATTTCTTCAAGCAGCTGGTAGGTCAAATGATTTTTTTTTAATTTCTTTTTAGATATCATTGCATAACAAATTACCCCAAAGTTTAAGAATGTAAAGCAGCAAATCACGTATCTCACAGTTTCTGTGGGCCTGAGCCTCCACTTCAGGGACTTGCAGAGGCTGCGAGCTGTTGGCTGGGGCTGCGATGCACTCAAGGCCTGCGGACAGATCTGCCCTCAGCCACCCTCGGGGGTTGTCAGCCGCATTCAGTTGTTGGACTGAGAGCCCCAGGTCCCCGCTAGCGGCCCTCGGTTCCCTGCGGTCGGCAGTCCACAGCGTGGCAGAGGCTCTATCGGAGGGAGTGGGTGAGTGGAAGCCAAAGAGGGAGCCCCAGGGGAAGCCAGAGCGTTTATAAAGGAATCCGGGGAGTGACTGCCCGTGACCTTTGCCGGACTCTATTCCTTAGAAGCAAGTCCCCGGTCTAGCCCGCGCTCAGGCCGGGGTGAGGGATGGGGATTACACCAGCGTGTGGGTGGCAGGAATCACTGGCATCCCACATATATGTGCGGATGCGTGTGTTCTCTTATTAAATATTCCGTAATAAAAATCCCTCTGGTGGCCGAAACCGGTTTGGCTCAGTGGATAGAGCGTCGGTCTGCGGACTGGAGGGTCCCGGGTTCGATTCCGGTCGAGGGCATGTACATTGGTTGCGGGCACATCCCCGGTAGGGGGCGTGCAGGAGGCAGCTGGTCGATGTTTCTCTCTCATCGATGTTTCTAGCTCTCTATCCCTCTCCCTTCCTCTCTGTGAAAAATCAATAAAGTATATATTTTTTAAAAAATCCCTCTGGTGGCTTCTCAGGAACGTCAGGATCAAGGTAGTTTCCTTACTTTAGAAGCCTCTTCCATGGCCTGGCCTCGTCTGCCCCGCAACCTCCACTGCCCCTCGGATCAGACTGATGGGCTTGATTTTCTCTCTCAGGCCCTGCGCTCTGGCTGGTCTTCTCCACACGCTTTCCAATAAGCATCACCTCCTCCCACAGCCATCCGTGCTCTGGGTCCTTGGTCCTCCTCTCCTGGCCCTCGGGGTTGAGTTCTGCTGGGGTGGCCTGGGCCTTTGCTCTGTTGAGCTCTGGGCCTGGGAGGGCAGGGCGCTACCTCCCAGTTTTGCCTCCCAGGACCTACCAGCCTGGCCTGTGAGGCTCCCCACGGGGGACAGGGCAGAGGGAGTGAGGGCCGTTGGTGAGGAAGCAGCACAGCGAGGGAGTACAGAGCGGCTGTGAAGCGCCTCCGGACAGTTCAGGTGGAGTTTTGAAGCCAAAGGGGTCAGTTTTCAGAGGTTTTGAATTTCAGATGAGGGATTGTGCATTCGTGCTACTTAAAATATCCAGCACTATTGTAAGGAGGGACTTTTTTAAAATTAAATTTTATATTTTGAAAAAATTTCAAACCCAGAAGACTATTACAATTAGCTTCTCCATATCATCTATTGTTAACTTGTTTTTGTGTGTGTGGGGGGGGGGGGTTTTTTTTTTTTAATTAAGTTGATTGGGGTGACATTGGTTAACATGAACATAAAGGTTTCAGGTGTGTATTATTAACTTGTTAACATCTTAACACATTGTTTTCTTTCTCTTTCTCTCATTGTGTGTGTGTGTATGTGTGTGTGTGTGTGTGTGTGTGTTAGGAAGAATAATGACCCCCAGAGATGCCCACATCCTAATGCCTATAAATATAGTACATTACGTGGCAGGGGGGATTAAGGTTGCAGACAAATTTAAGGTTGCAAATCAGCTGACTTTAAGGTAAAGGAGTATCCTGGCTTATCCAGGTGGGTCCAATGTAAGCACAAGAGTCCTTATAAATGAGAAAAAGGGAGACAGAAGAGTCAGAATCAAAGAAATGGCATCGTGACAAAGACTCGACTGGCCACCACAGGCTTTGAGGATGGAAGGGTGCCGTGAGCCAAGGAATGTGGGGCGATTCCAAAAGCTGGAAAAGGCAAAAAAAAAAACCACCACACATTCTCCCCCAGATGCTCCAAAAAGGAACATAGTCCTGCAGACACCTTGATTTCAGCCCAATGAGACCCATTTTAAACTTGATTTCCAAAACTGAAAGGTAATAAAACTGTGTTACTTAAAAGCCACTAAGTTTGTGGTAATTTGTTGAAGCAACCAAAGGAAACTAATACAGTGTGCATATTATACGCATAGTCTCATTCAATTTTGTTTTAGTTTCGTTTTTTTCAGTTAAGAGTAAGTTTTAGAGATCAAGGGCATTCATTCTCTTATAAAACAACAGTGCAATTAATCCCATTCAAGGAAAGTAACATTAACAAGTACTGTTTTTTGAAGTACAGTGCGATGTTCAAATATCGCTGGGTGCTCAGTCAAGTCCTTTATAAAAGCAAAAAGATCCCATTCAGAATCACACATGGCACTTATAGTTGTCATGTCTCCCCCACTTGGGAGCAATTCTCAGCTTTTCACGCTCAAGGCACTAATATTTGTCAGAGCACAGACCAGTTCTTTGGCAAAATGTCCTGCAATTTGGTTTTGCCCTCATGAGTAGATTGAAGCTATGCAGTTTGGGAGGGAAGACGGCGTAAGTGATACCGTGTGGTTGCAGTGCCTTTGAAGAGCTGATCATTCCATTCCTGGAACAGCTAGAAATGAGTACCAGTGCAACCCAACCCTTACTTTACATGAAAAATAGGGGGAAATCCGCCCCAACGTCTCTTTCCACCTAAACACATTCCTAATTGAAAAGGCCTTAGGGACAGAATTAGCTTGAGGCTTACTTAAAATTAGGTGTCCTGCCCCTTTAGAAGCCCTAGGGGGCACCCAGCAGCCGCTGTGGGGCTTGTCACCTCCTCTGTCTCCCGGGTTCGGGTTCTACAGCCGGCTCTTCCCCTCCTGAGCTGGGTCAGAGCCCCCAGAACCTGGAAGCAGCATTCACTCACAGAGGAGCCCCCCCCCCGAAATTCATCGCATTCACCTTTTTTTTGAAAACATGGGAGATCCCCGAGGGCCTGATCAATTGCAGGTGTTAAAACATGGAGTCCTGCAATTTGGTTTTGGAGAGAAATAAAGAGTGGCTCCATAGTCTTCTGTGATGACACAGGGCAAATGAAATGTAATTTGAATAAATACATTCACCATTGGTACTTGTCCTCTAAGGTACTAGTTGGTCCTCTTGTCTATGTGCAGATGCGGGCTGCATATTGTGATTTAATGGTATAATTTAGCCAGAATGAGATTATAAAGTTAAAAATAGCAGCTGGGTGCTCCCAGATTCTCCACCGCACAGGGGAATAGTCTGCAAAATATTGACGCTGTATCTTTAAAACAATTTGATTCTGAGCCTAATTACAGTTGTGACAAATGCCCTCCTTTCTCTGTCTCGCCTCTCTCTTTTTGGGGGGTGAGATTTCATGATGACTTGAGTAGGCATTAGAGTAAATGCTCTGCTATGTCACAGAGGAAATCAAGGATTTAAAGTAATATTGTGTTTATTGGGGCAATTTCCTCTTTGTTCCTGGAGGGTTTCACTTTAAAGCAACTGGGAGAGGAGCAGAGCCAATGACTGCAGCAGGCCTGTACCAGCCGTATAACTGGGAATGTGTTCTCAGTCCACGGAAGCATGGGATACATTCACCAGTTTTCTTGTGTATTCATTTACCAGAGGCCCGGCGCACGAAATTTGTAAACTGGTAGGGTCCTAGGCCTTCCCTGGCTGCCAGCTGGGGCCTTCCTTTGTTCCGCGCCGCCCCCTTGGTGGTCAGTGCACGTCATAGCGAGCAATCGAACTCCCAGTCTCCCGGTCGAACTCCCGAGGGGACACTTTGCATATTGGCCTTTTATATATATAGATTTCTATTCAGCAAATGTTTATTGAGTTACAGAGGGATCCTGGCAGAGCTCCCTGGAATTGACAACTTCCTTCAACAGTTCTTCATAGTGAGAGACCAGTAGAGTTGTACTCAGTTGTATTTGTGAGAGGGACGGAACTCCAAGGGGAGGGCGCTACTTTCCAAAGGATTTTGTAGGTAGAATCTGCATTCACAGTTTCGGCCCTGGCGTTCCAGATTTGGGGACTCAGACAGGTTCGGAGGGCAGGAAGTCCAGCTCATTGTGCCACAAAACGAACGATGCCTGATGGGCAGTGAATGCCTGTTCCCCTGTGCAGGGGTGAGGAGGGCAAAGTTGCACAAGCAGGTAATTTTCCAAGGGTGGCATAGACTCACCGTGGTTTCCTTGTTCAGACACATCTGGGTTCAGAGCCTAACTCCGGCCCCTGCCCTGGGAACTTGAGCGAGTCGTCTTCTCTTATTTTCCCATCGATAAATGAGAACGGTGGTGCCCACCCGAGCAGGGCTACCCTGAGCATTGCATTTGATAAACACGTGTGAGAAGGCCCATCAGGGCAGGATCCTTCGGGGCCCTCCCTTTGCCCAGTCAGAGGGAAGCCGGCAACCTCACTTCCATGGAAACCCTTTGTCTGCCTGACCTGTGCTTCAAGAAGCTTCTGTCAGCCTGTCTCTGCTGTTTCAAGAAAAAAGCAAAAACTTGTGTTGGGTAAAGCAATTGGGTAAAGCAAGCATTTTTTTTTTTTACTTTATATTTTTTTATTGATTTTTACAGGGAGGAAGGGAGAGGGATAGAGAGCTAGAAACGTCGATGAGAGAGAAACATCGACCAGCTGCCTCCTGCACGCCCCCCACCGGGGATGTGCCCGCAACCAACGTACATGCCCTTGACCGGAATCGAACCCGGGACCTTCCAGTCCGCAGGCCGACGCTCTATCCACTGAGCCAAACCGGCCTCGGCTTTTTTTTAACTTTAAAATGAAAAATGGATATGGAAACAATGAGAGGGACATGTCCGAAAGTTGAGTGTCCACCCTGTGCCTATGGAGGGAAGGAGAGAAATCATGGAATTCACCATGCCCCAAGTTCGGTGATGCCATTCTGGTGTTGGTAGATGGAAAAAACTGGTCGGGTGTTATTGGTTTTTTTGTTTTATTTTTTTATTTTATTTTTTTTTTGGGGGGGGGGCGTTTAGAAGAAATATGAATTTTTGTGTATTTCGTATTGATTCCTCTCATGTCTCTGTTCTTGGGAACTCCTTTAATAACGTTCCTCTTGCCGCTGAATCCCAGCCACGGGCTGGCTGCGGGACTGTGGGTCTAAAGGAGCTCCTGCTCCTCCCAGTCGCATTCGGGCCGAGTGAGTGATGGTTAGCAGAAACGTGCCTCAGGGCCTTTCCTCTCTGTTCCTACGAGCATCATTGGATTATAGTTCCATATTATCCCAGGGTTAGTTAGCCAGCCCAAAGTCATGGGCAAGTGTCTTCTGAGAAAAATGTGCAGGTTGGCTAGGTGTTTGTATACAAAGCAGAGAGCGGGGTGGGTAGTTATTCTCTCCCTCCTTTGTTAGATGGGAGATTTGGAACTGAAGTATTGAGGGCACAGCTCTTTTAGCTCAGTGATTGCCCAGCGCCTTCTGCTTCTTCATCTGGCAAACGGGGACCAGGATGCCTGAGCCCAGGGTCGCCCTTGGCATCGGGAAGGAGCACTCTCATTTTGGCGGCTGACTTTGCTCTCCTGGAACTGCACAGTTCATGCCTGCTTTTCCAAGAGCGCGCTCTGCCAGCAATTTTCAGTGAGGACACTAGGGGGCGCTTGGGAAGTTCCAGAAGTGCTCTTAGTGCTCACTCAGGTTGACGAGAGGGGAGGCCTGGCAGGTGTGGGGCCCATTGTGGGGCAATCTCATATAACAAAGCTGCCCTGCACCCCACATGAATTCTCTGTATCTGGCCAGAAGTTCATGGAGGTGAAAAACCTGTTTGTAATTAGCTCCTCCAAGAACTTTCTGTTTCATATGTAAACACAAAGTATTTTTATGTTTACACACAACTTATTTTTGTGTGGTTTAACGTCACGTGTTCTAGAAATGCACCCACTGTGTGAATCAGGATAAGGTTATGCTTTGTCTCATTAGGATTGAAACTTTGCCGAGGGTTGTTTGTTTGCCTTTTCAGAAAGTCACACCCCCAGGACAATACCACTCCTGTTGTCTGAGTCACTAATAACCCCCCTGGTGGCCTGCATCGCAAGTGGTCACATGCACGGCGATTTTATGTATAGGTGTTGGCATCTGACTGCTTTATTGTGTCTGCTGGTGTCATTGTGCCCAAGCATTTATATATTGAAATATACTTTTTTTTTTTTTTTTTTTTTTTACAAATTGCTTCCATTTTTCCTTTATATTAGGATTATGATCTCGGAAGGATTTTGTATTGATTTGGATATATTACATGCGAATTTGTTTCAATATGATAAAGAGAGCCTTGCAAAATATTTATCATAAAAGAGAAAGTTTTATCAGGAAGGCCAATAGCCTCCAAGCGAGGGCATCAGTGAAGATGCAGAATTCGGTCCTGCTTCTGCTTTTGAGGTTGCTGTTTATGACAATGTAGATTAGACTCATCTGCCCTGAACAAAACACCCAAATGAAGGGCTCAAACTAAACAGAGATCTCTTTCTCTCTCCCATAAATGAAGTCCAAAGACCGATGTCAAAGAAAAAAACGATGACATATTAAAGATAGTAGCAAGGAAGGCTCTATTCAAGGGCGGCTACTACAATGGGGTTTTGTCGATGGGGAGAGAGATCAGGCTGCACATCCATCAAGGACAATGTAGGAAGGGAACTTACAGCGAAGGAGCAGGGTGCCGGTGGGGGCGGTCAGTGGATAGAAAATGCCTGAGGGCAGACATCAGGGGTAAGGGAGGGTTCTGGCTGACCTGACCTCACAGGGTTCTTGCTGAAGGCAGGCCAGGGTGATCTGGCATCACCTGGAGGATGGTGGAGGATGAGTAAGCCGATCCTGTGTCCAGGGTGGTCAGGTACTGAGGATGGAGGGTTTCTGGCTAAACTGATTTAGCAGGATTCTTGCTAAAATTGGACAGTGCAGAGAGAAACATGGAAACTCCAAAGCCAGGGCCTAGTTGAAAAGAGAGTTCAGGGGAGTCTGGTCAGATGTGATCAAGGAGAGAGTCTTGGCCATAGGCAGTCCACCTGGCATGGCCATTCCTCTGCCATCAAGGACCCAGGCTCTTTCTATCTCTCTGTCCCCTTACCCTTAGTGCCTTCCATTTTCAAAGCTGTTTTTACAATTCAAGATGACAGTGGAGTCCAATCATCTTGGCCGAAATGTAAGCAGGAAGCTAGGGATGAAAAGAGGGCAATGGGGTACTCTGCAGCTATTGTTCCCCTAGTTAGGAGCTTACCCAGAAGTCCCATCCAGCAACTTTGCTTACATCTCATTGGCTGCCCTGAACTGCAAGGGAGGCTGGGAAATTACTATTGGAGAATTGGAGTGGCATTTAGCAATTTCAGTCACTGCTGCTAGCTGCTTTTGTGTGTGTGTGTGTGTGTGTGTTTTAAAATATGCTTTTATTGATTTCAGAGAGAGGAAGAGAGAGAGAAACATTGATGAGAGAGAACCATCGATTGGCTGTCTCCTGCACTCCCCCATACTCAGGATCAAGCCTGCAACCCAGGCATGTGCCCTGACGAGGAATCGAACCTATGACCTCCTGGTGTATGGGACCAACACTCAACCAACTGACTGAGCCACCCTCCCCTCCCACCTCATGGTTTTAGCAGCATTGATGAATGTGGCTTAGATCCATGATTTCCATAGGGGTTACGTGACTTCATCTCTTTGAACCTCATTTTCCTCATCTGTACAATGAGGATAGAAATGGTACTCAGCTCCTAGGGTGGTTGGGAGGTTTCTAACTGTTTGTAAAGCCCCTCCCCAGAGCCCTCAGGAGCATCCTCTGCTCCTCACACACACAGCTCCGCCCTGCGCCACAGAGCGCGGGGTCCGCGGGGAGGGAGCCGGCACACTGCGTCAGACATCAGCTCGGTGAGCAGAGGAAGCAGGTCTCCAGGAAACCACCGCCTCACACCTGTCAGCTCTTGGCCAGTTGCTCGGCGGGAAGGATGCGAAGACAGCTGGGCTTGGTTTTTCTGGGCTTTTCTCCACGGTCCTTTCCGGCAGGGCCAGCCAGAGGCCAAACTCGTGAATACAGGGAGGCAGCTCTGCAGTGTCTGTCTCCCCCGGCTGCCCAGGAAAGATCTCACCAGCGATTGTGGGCACTTGCTTGTCTGCTTCACTTCCACAGGGGAAGGGCTTGTGAAACGGTGGTGCTGTTTGAAGCATCATTCACCACCGAAAGGAACCAGGGCTCCTGGAGAGGCGGCGGGCTCCGGGGCGGGGGCCGGACACAGACGAGATAAGCCTGGGACACCTTGTGCGGAGAGCAAGGAAGCCCCAGCACGGCCGGGTCCTGGGGGAAGATGCAGCGGGCAGCGTCCAGGGCCTCTCAGTGGCCAACGAGGAGACGCTTAGAGCATCAAAAAGAATAATGATTGTAACGCATTCAAATATTACACGTACTTTAACCCCCCCTTTAAATAATACGCATTAAAAAGTTGTGGGGTTTTGTTTAAGTTTGGTAGGAAATAAGTCATTATCCTGGAAACAGGGAAATAAATAAGCATTCCATTCTGTCTTTACCAGATGGACTATATTTCAGAGATATCAAATAGCCGATGGGGAAAAGTGTATCTTTCTGAAAGAATTATGGTTAATAAAAGCAAAAAACATAACAATCAGAAAACCACCATTTGTAACCCCTGTGGAAATCATGGATCTAAGCCACCATCATCAATGCTGCTAACACCATGAGGTGGAAGGGGAGGGTGCTTTATGAGGGATATACATCGGGTTGAGACCTCATCCCTGATCAATTTTAACATCACCACGTGTGATGTGCCTCCACGTGTGACTGATAGAAAACACACAGCACCACGGCGAAGTGCTCTCGCCAAAGAGAAAGGAACCTGAATCACACCGCACCTCTAGGTCTTCCTATACTTTATAGAACATACAAGGGATGGAGCGACATATTAAGAAACACGGTGGCCTGGCCGGTGTGGCTCAGTGGTTGAGTGTCAACCTCTGAACCAGGAGGTCAGAGTTCGATTCCTGGTCAGGGCACATGCCCGCGTTGCAGGCTTGATCCCCCTTGTGGGGTGTGCAGGAGGCAGCCAATCAATGATTCTCTCTCATCATTGATGTTTCTATCTCTCTCTCCCTCTCCCTTTCTCACTGAAATCAATAACAATATGTTAAAAAAAAAAAGAAAGAAAGATTGCATGTGAACATGCAATCCTTCAAGGCCAGAATGTTGGAAATTCTACAGGATAAATTACTGTTTCCCCAAGAAATAAATAATGTGGGTTAAGAATGACAGGGGCTATTATTATAGAGAAAAATAAACATAAAAGACATTAAGACACAGAAGCCATATGCAAAAGGAGCATAATTGGATTCTGATCGGAACAAACTGATTACAAAAAGACATTTTAAGACAATTGGGGAAACATGAGCCCGGGTTGGGTAGTAAATGATTTTAAGACTTTATCATAATTTTGTTGGCTGTGATAATGGTATTGTGGTAGTGTTTTTTAAAAAGACCTTATCTGAGGGTGAAATGATAAGATGTCTAGAATTTCCTTTGGAATAATCCAGGAAAAGCAGAAAGAGTGGAGTGGAGAGTAAATGGAATAGTTGAAAGAAGAGCGAGAACCCTGTCGCGTGCCCCGCGAGCTGCAAGGGAGGCTGGGAAGTCTGGTCTCCCCAGGTGCCCATCCTCCGCCCGTGGGGCCCTCCAGTGACTAATGAGGACAGAACATGACTGAGCAAGATGATTAGCACCACCATCTGTGCAGGGAATTAGGGGGAAACCAGCAGCAGAAGAAAACCAATGGATTTGATCAAAACTGGGCATTGCTTTGCTCATATACCTGAAAGGCTTCAAGCCACGCAGGGCTCAGAGGACCCCGGGATTGGGTCTCACGCATCCCCTGGTCCTACTCCGGACGGTTCAGTCTCAGGAAGGCTGACTCCACACGTCCCTCACCTCTTGGGGCCACCCACCCCTCCATCTGGCCAACGACAGAGGGATCCTCGTTCCCAGGCGGCCACCAAGCCCCAGGACCAAACCTCTTTGGCTGACTTGAGCCACCTGCACCCTCCTGACCCAATCCCTGCATCCTAGGGATCGAATATGAGGGGGCGGCCCGGCTGGGTCCCTTGGCAGCCTCACCTGAACCCCAGTAGGCTGTGAGTGGGGCAAGGGACAATGCATCGCCTTTGCCAGAAGGAGGGGGACTCCGCACTTCCTCACCTGTGAAATGGAGACGATGCTGACCACCGAGGAGTCCATGGGGTCTGTGAAACCCGGCACTCAGCCGTGGCCAGTGGAACTGCTCTCCCCGCCCCGCTCTCGGGTGGTTCTGCTTCTCTGCTTTTTCCTGGAGGCAGAGCTCGCTGCGCTCTGCATGACAGCCACCTCCTGTCCTTCCTCCTCGTGTCGGAAAAACCTCAGGGCCACCCCCAGATGTTGCAAAGCGTGCTCACGGGGGCCCGCCGTTGTTCAGATCGGTTGTGCTTCAGCGCAGCTGCGTGTGGTCCAAAAGTCTCTCTTTTTCAAAGCGATTATTTTAAACATCTGAAGGCACATTTTATTGTGATGTGCATACCTCTAGTCGAGCCGTTTGGCATCTTGATTCCTTTGTCCCCACTGAGGATTCCCTGGCTCTGCACAACACGGGCTCAGGAAATGTCAGAGTTTTGTCTCCTGACCTTGGCCAGACGTTGTGTGCACGAGGCCAAGAGCTCGGTATTTACCGTATAGGAAAGCGCCGGCGAAGTAGGTCAAGACTGCAGGCGCTGGGAACAGACTGCCTGCTGTACATCCTGACGCGTGACTGTGGACAAGCCTCTCTTAGCCCAGTTTTCTTGTCTGTAAAAATGGGAGCTGGAATTTGGCTGTGAAACTCTAACAGCCAAATGGCTGCTCCCTTCCCCCGGTGTCACCGTGCTCTGAGGGGCAGCCAGCCGGCCCCGCCCTCGTGGGGGCTGCCCCGGTGCCTTTGCCTCCTTTGTTCGCCATCTGTCTGGCTGGAGGGTGCCGCCTGCCGTCTGAGCCCCACCTGCTCCCCGCCCCTGGCCTGGGGGCTGTCCGGGGCCTCCCTCAGAACAATGCAGGGACGCCTTCTGGGGGCCGGGGTCAGTCTCGCTTTGTGTCCGCCTGGCCGCCTCTCACTCTCACAGCCAAGCCCAGATGGGCCCGTGGTCCAGGCCCTCGCCGAGGATTTAAAGAGGGGCTTTGTGGGCAGGAATGTGGGGACAGAAGACAGGGACGGCCCCCAGACTCTCTCACTGTCCACCTCAGGCCTTGGTCTCCTGCGCAGGGAGGGCTCTGAGTGTGTGGGGGACCGATCAGGCCCAGAGGCACCAGTGTGTCCGCGTGTCTGAGAACTTGATGCCAAGTCCATTCTGCCTCCTGTGAAGTAGTCTCCTTCTCCCTCCCTTTTGGATGTCAGCGCACACGTGTGCAGGTGGCATTTGTTAGAAAGATCTCTCTCATATAATTTTCTTGCAGCGACTGGGGTCTTTCTTTTTTCTTATCCAGCTTTACTGAGATATTGACCTATACGTAAGTTTAAGGTGTACAATGTGATGATCGGATACACATATATATTGCGAAATATTTGCCACTATTAGATTAGTCAACACCTCCATCCTCTCACATAATTACCATTTTTGTGTGTGGTGATAACATATATAAGATCTACTGTCTTAAAAACTATCAATTGTACAACACAGTATTTTTTTTTTCGGTATTTATAATTGTAGTCACCATTCTGTACATTAGATTCCCCAGAATTTATTCATCTTATTATCTGAGAATTTGTACCCTTTGACCAAAATCTCCCCCTGACCACCCCCCCACCCACACACCCACACACAGCCCCTGGTAACCACCATTCTACTCTCTATTTCTGTCAGTTCAGCTTTTTTAGATTCCACATATAAGTGAGATCATACAGGATTTGTCTTTCTCTGTCTGACTTATTTTATTTAGCATATGTCCTCAAAGTCCATCCATGTTGCTACAAATGGCAAGGTTTTCTTCTTTTTTTATGGCTGAATAATATATATAATAATTATCATATATGTTATATAATAATATATTATTAATATATGTAATTATATATATTATTAATATATAGTGCCCCCCAAAAATATACAGACTTTAACAGCTGATAACTCACTAAATTTTCACTCCTTTCAGGTTTAACTGATTTGAAATAATGGGTGAAGCCAGACTAAGCTTTGAACAAAGAAAATTTACCCTAAAGTGCCATAGACAATTTTTAATGGGGATACATAAAAGACAAAGTTTACAGTTCAAAACCGGCAACAGTCGACAAATTGAGGGCACACAAATACTGAACAAAATGATTCTTGATGTTTGCAATTCCATTGCTTCACAGTTATCAGCAGTACCTGGGCCAGAACAGTTATCAGTTTGAAAACTGGCATTGACAAAAAAGATTATTCATTTCTTTATAATCATTCCAAATGCATTTATATTTTGGGGGGATTCGCTCTCGCTCTCGCTCTCGCTCTCGCTCTCTCGGCCCAGTGCATGAAATTTGTGTGCTGGTAGGGTCCCTAGTGGCTGCCAGCTGCTGGCTGGGGCCTCCCTCCCTCCCCCCGCCGGCCCCGCCCCCTGGTTGAACTCCCAGACGACCTCCCGGTCAAGGGGACAATCTGCATACTATGCTTTTATTATAAAGGATAGACATTTTCTTTTCTTTTTTTTAAATATATTTTATTGATTTTTTACAGAGAGGAAGAGAGAGTGATAGAGAGCTAGAAACATCGATCAGCTGCCTCCTGCACACCACCCCCTACTGGGGATGTGCCCGCAACCAAGGTACATGCCCTTGACCGGAATCGAACCTAGGACCCTTGAGTCTGCAGGCCGACGCTCTATCCACTGAGCCAAACCGGTTTCGGCAGGATAGACATTTTCTTTATCCATTTGTTGATGGACACTTAGGTTGTTTCCGGGTCTTGGCCATTGTAAACAGCGCTGCAATGAACATGGCAGTGCAGACAGCTCTTTGAGATAGCGGTTTCATATCTTTCAGATATGTACCCAGAAGTGGAATTGCTAGATCTTATGTTAGTTCCATTTTTAATTTTTTAAGGAGCCTCCATACTGTTCTTCATAGTGGCTACACTGGTTCACTTTCCCCCAGCAGTGCATAAGGGCTCCCTTTCCTTCTGCCGATCTTTTCTGAGTGAGACTCAAGCACAGGGAGAACTCATGGGCTAAGGGTATGTGATTATGATTAGGGGGCTGGGGGAGGGAAGAGAAAAGGGGAAGTAGGAAAAATGGAGAAGGAAAAGAATAGTTGCAAATAATTGGGGGGAAATAGTTCCATTTTTATGTATGTACGTAACGGGAGGCTCCTAATGTTTAGGTTTTAATATTTCAAAATAAAAGAAGTGAGGACAGACACAAAGAAAAGCCACAGATAAGCAGGTTTGTCTTCACTGAGAAAGAAATCAAATGAGCTCCTTATACAAGAATTGTACCTGCGTGTGCATTTGATCATCATTAATAACTCTGAGAGGCGGGTGGCGTTCTCGCAGCAGAGCACGGGAGGGGAAGCTCAGAGGTAAAGGACTTGCCCAGCGTCACACAGCTGGCAAGGGGGAGGCCAGCTCAGACCGGAGTTCCTCTGGCTGCAGAGCCGGTTCAGCTCAGCACCCACCAGTCTCCTGTGAGACGGGGGCATTCTGTGAGCAGGCGGCTCTTCTTGCTCGCTCCTTCTCATGGCCGTGGCCAGGCCTGGGTCTCCTCCCCGTGCAGGGAGGATGTTACTCATCCCATCACACAAGGCCCTACTGAGGCTTACGGGAGACACCAGGGGGGCATTTTTAAAAGTCTAGAGCAGCTGTTCCCGGTACAGGTGCGGCTTTGTATCCTGAGCCGGGAGCCCTGTGATTTCATTTCATTGACTGCATTCACAGTCCAGGCATGCTCCGCGGTGGCTCAGGGAGCTCCCCCAGCAGAGAAGGGAGAAATGCCGCCGCTCTGGCCAGAGAGCAGGTGCTGACTGTGATGGCTCCAAAGAGGAAGGGGTGAAGATGAGGAGAAGGCGGAACGGCCACAGGCCAGGGCATGAGGGATAAGGTGCATCCTAGAGGCAGAGCCAGGAGGGAGGCCTGGCAGCAGAAGGGGAAAAACACACACAAAAGAAAGAAAGGAAGAAAGAAAGAGGGAGGGAGGGAGGGAGGGAGGAAGTAAGTAAGGAAGGGAGGGAGGAGAGGAAGGAAGGAAAGAAGGAAGGAAGGAGAAAGAAAGGAAGAAAGAAAAGGAAGGAAGCTGTAGAAAGAAAGCCATTTTAGCATCTTGACCTTCCAGTGACTTTGCATGTCCACATCCAAATGTACACACAAATCACCGGTGTCCGCATCCGGCTTCTGGTCCCATGCTTTTCCCAGCCCACACCCCCAAGAGCAAGGAAAACTGCCAAGACCCCACTTAAGTATAAAATAGGGTGATTTATACTTCTATTAACATTCTGTATTTTTGTACATATACAAATTTTATTACCCATATTTTAAGCTGACTTATTTGTTTTCTTATTATTGAGCTGTGAGGGTTCTTCATAAATTCTGGAAACAAACCCTTATCAGATATGCGTCTTGCACATATTTCTCCCCACTGTGGCTTGTCTTTTCATAATTTTAACAGTCTTCCAAAGAACAGAAACTTTTCATTTTGAGGAATTTACCAACTGTTCTTGTTAGGTCCATGTTTTTGTGTGGCCTTTCTAAGAAATCTTTGCCTAAATCTAAGGTCAGAAACATTTTACATTACCTCTATGATCCACTTTTGAATTAATTTTTATATGTGGTACAAGTTTAAGATCAAGGTTGTTGTGTTTTTTTGCGTTTTTTAAAAGATTATTTTCTCTGCCCTAACCAGTTTGGCTCAGTGGATAGAGCATCTGCCTGCGGACTGAGGGGTCCTGGGTTCAATTCTGGTCAAGGGCACGCTCCCCCCCACTCCTCCATCCCACCCCAGCCTGGCCCTGGTCGGGGCTGGTGCAGGAGGCAACCAGTTGATGTCTTTCTCTCACATTGATATTTCTCTCTGTCTTTCCCTCTCTCCTCCACTCTCTCTAAAAATCATTGGGAAAATATCCTCAGGTGAGGATTAAAATAAATAATAAATAAATAAAATAAAATAAAAAGGATTGTTTTCTCCATTGAGTTAGCTTAGCACCTTTGTTGAAAATTAATTGACTGTATGAATGGGTCTATTTCTGGGCTCTATTCTGTTCCATTGATCTATATGTCTACTCATATGCCAATACCATACTAGTGAATATTGATTATTATAGCTTAAAAGTTATGAAACTAGGTAATTTGAATCCTTTAACTTGTTCTTTTTTTTCAAATGGTTTGATTATTGTAGATTTTTTATTTATTTTCCCGTATTACTTTTAGAATCAGCTTGTCAATGTCAAAAAGCCTCCTGGAATATTGATTGGGGTTGTATTGAGTCTATATATCAATTTAGGGGAACTGACATCTTACTAATAAGTCTTCTGATTTATGAACATGGTATAGCTATCCATTAATTTAAGTCCTGTTTGATTTCTCTCAGACAAATCTTACACATACTTTTAAAAAATTATCACCATATATATTGGTTTTTATAATCTTACTAGAGGCCCAGTGCACGAAATTCATGCATGGGTAGGGTCCCTAGACCTGGCCCATGATCAGGGCCAATCAGGGACTTCCTTCTGCTGACCAGGGCCTTCCTTTGTTCCATGCCACCCCCTGGTGGTCAGTGCATGTCATATAGCGAGCGATTGAACTCCCAGTCGAACTCCTAAGGGGACAATTTGAATATTAGGCTTTTATATATAGAAATAAACTAGGAGCCCGGTGCATGAAATTCATGCACTGGGGGTGGGGAGTCCCTCAGCCCAACCTGCCCCCTCTCACATACTGGGAGCCCTCAGGGGATGTCCTACTGATGGCTTAGACCCGATCCCCACGGGAAGCGGGCCTAAGCCGCAGTCTGTCCTCCCTTTGTGGGAGGCAACTGGGCTGATCAGGGGAAGGCACCAGCCCCATCACCCCGCTGCTGCAGCCACTGCCAGTCACCATAGCCACCAAGGTGTTTTCGTCAACATGACTCCAGTCCCTTCACCAAGAAAAAATGACAACTTTCTTTAGGCATTTTCAAGATGTGTCTTTCATAGGATATGGATTTCTTTCTTTCTTTCTTTCTCTCTTTTTTTTTTATCCTCACCTAAGGATATGTTTCCATTGACTTTTAGAGAATGTGGAAGAGAAAGGGAAAGACAGAGAGAAACATCAAAGTGAGAGGAACACTTTGATTGGTTGCCTCCTGCATGAGCCCTGATCTGGGCCCCGGCCAGGGAGGAGTCTGCAACCTAGGTACATGCCCTTGATCAGAATCAACCCAGACCCTGCTGTGGGCAGGCCGAGGCTCTATCCACTGAGTCAAACGGGCTAGGGCAGGATATGACAGTTCTTAGCCCTCCAGCAGCAGACCTTCATTTTTTTTTCTCCAGAAGTGTGGTGGAAAAACCCTAGATCACCTTTTTGGATTCTTATTACCCAAGTTACTAAGAATATTACCAGTGGCATACAGGAAGCTTAGCCAATGTGCAGTCAGAAAAGGTGTTTCCTCTATAGTTCACACCAATCACGGGCTGTGCCCTGCCCAGGCCTAAAGCCTCTGGCCAAAGCTTTAGGCCTGGGCAGGGGACCTCCAGCTCCCTGTGATCGCAGACACCACCCATTGGGCAGGGGACCCCAGCTCCCTGCAATCCACCACAGGAGCAGACCCCCTCACAGGAGTGGACCCCCAGTTCCCTGCAATCCATCGCAGGCTCCCCGCTTGTGCCCAAGGCCGGAAAAGCCTCCGGCGGATGCTTTCCTGGTGGGAGTGGCTGGTGGGTGTGGCTTGTGGGTGTAGCAAAGGTACAGTCAATTTGCATATTACTCTTTTATTAGGTAGGATGACACTTTTATAAATTTCAATTTATAGTTGTTCATTGAAAGTATATAAAGCGAAATTGATTTTTGTATGTTGACTTTTTGTCCTCTGATATCATTAAACTCACCTAGTATTCTAAATAGCTTATTTTGTTGATTCTTTGAAAGTTTTTACCTAGATGATTATGTTTTGCTTTTGGGGAATTTTGTTGTTTTTTTGTTAATCCTCATCCAAGAATATTTTTTCATTGGTTTTTAGAGAGTAGAAGGGAAAGAGGAGCGGGGGGCGGGGGAGAGAGAAACAACAATATGAAAGACACATTGATTGGTTGCCTCTCCCACATACCTGGACCAGGGCTAAGGATTGAACCTGCAACCCAAGTATGTACCCTTGACTGGGAATCGAACCAGAGACCCTTTGGTCTGCGGGCTGATACTCTAACCACTGAGAAAACCAGCCAGGGCAGATGATCATGTTGTTAACAAATACAGTGTCCTTTCTTCCTTCCTTCCTTTCTTTCTTCTTTCTTTCTTTCTTTCTTTCTTTCTTTCTTTCTTCCTTCCTTCCTTCCTTCCTTCCTTCCTTCCTTCCTTCCTTCCTTCCTTCCTTTTTTTTATTTCCTGTTTAAATGTCTTTCATTTCTGTTTCTTGCCTCACTGCTCTTGCTAGGATCTCCAGTATGATGCTGGATAGGAGTGATGAGAGTGAGCATTCCTGTCTACATATTGGGGAGAAATCCTTCAGTCTTTTGCCAGTGAGTATGGGTTTAGCTGTAGGTGTTTAGTAGATATGCTTTATCCAGTTGAAAAATGTTCCTTTACTGTCTTCTATTCCTAGTTTGCTGAGAGTTATCATAGATGAGAATTGAATTTCTCAAAAGCTTTTTGTGTGTGTTTATTAACATGATCATATTGTTGTCTTTTTCGTCTGTAATATGAATTAAATTGATTGGCTTCGGAATGTTGAGCGAATCTTGCATTCCTAGTATAAACCCCACTTGGTCAGGATGTATTATTTTCTTTAATATACTGTTAAATTAAATGCACTAAATTTTTAAAGGAATGTTTGCATATAAGCTCATATTGGTCTGAGGTTTTCTTTTCTTGCTGTGTCTTCAGCTTTGTTATCAGGGTAATGCTGGCCTCAGAATGAATTGGGAAGTATTTCATTCTTTTTTGTTTTTGGGGTTTTTTTTGGAAGAGTTTGTGTAGAATTATAGTATAAAATTATAATTACAACAGCTGCTTTAAAATCCTTATATGCTCATTTGAACATCTGAGCTATCTCAAGGTGGTCTTTGTTGATTTTCTTTTTTCTCGTTTTTTAATCCTCACCCGAGGACATGCATAGAGAGAGGAAGGGAGAGAGAGAGAAACATCTATGTGAGAGAGAAACATCAACCTTCTGAACTTGCCTCAAGTGGGGATCGAACCCACCACCCAGATATATGCCCTGACAGGGAATCCAGCCGGCAACCTTTCAGTGCACAGGATGATGCTCAAGCAAACGAACCACTTCAACCCGGCTGGCTTTCTTTTTTCTTGATGATGGGTCCAATTTTCCTAATCTTCATATGTCAAACAGTTTTGGATTGTGTCCCCAACATTGTGGCAATTACGTTGCAGAGATTCGAGATCCTGCTTTGTATGTTTGCTTGTTTTCCTCTGCCGGCAATTACTTTCGTTGGGTTCCATCTGCAACTTCTTTCCCTTGGGTAGCAGCTCAAACCTCAGTTCACTGCTTTGTTCCTTAACTATGCTGCTCACACCTGCCCCCGACGCGCACAGACGGAGGGTTACACAGAGGTCTGAGGAGAGATTTTGCACAAATTTGGGACTTTCTCTCTGTGGCCTGCTCCTTTATCGGTTTCTCCTCCACTGTCCAGTGGCCACGGTTGTCCTGAGCTCTGTCCTCTACTTTTCCAGGTGAGAAAATACAGGATTTCTAGCAGAGGTTTAGCTGCCTTGTGTGGTGCTGAGTTAGGTTTAGGCCAGTGATGGGCAACCCTTTGAGCTTGGTGTGTCAAACTTCGCCAAAAAAAACTGAGCATAACTCGGGTAGCGTGTCACTTTGAGGAAAAAAACATTATTTCGCAAATGTTTCCTCCTCAGGAGCAGCAAATGTTTCATCCTCGGCACGCGGGGCCACGTGTCATCAGAAATGGCTACGCGTGTCAGTGCTGACACGCGTGTCATAGGTTCGCCATCACTGGTTTAGGCCAAGACTAAAAGCCTTGAATTTGAGTAAGTCATCTGAGTTTTTCATTTTTTCCCAAATGTTGACTCCTGTCAGGAATCTGCCTTTGTTCATTCTTCTGTGTAATCAGGACTTTTTTTTGGGGGGGTAAGTTTTGGGAGAAGTAAATTTATCCAAAGTTTATATTGTTTTCTCTGGGAGAGTCAGGTCTGTCAGCCATATTATCAGTGGAAATCTCCTCTTATCTTTGTTTTGTCTATGTAGTTGCTCCTTTTAAATTTATGTTAAGCCTGTCTGGCATGTGTGACAAAATAATATCCAATATGAAATGGACATTTATTCTGTCGAGTTTGAACAACCATGACATCAACAAAAATCTAAAGTTACTAAAAGGAAGCCCACTTACACCTCTTCCCCTTCTCCATAAGAAAGTGTTCATTCTTTTTTTTTTTTTAAATGTGTTTTTATTGATTTCAGAGAAAACATGGGAGAGGAAGAGAGAGATAGAAACATCAGTGATGAGAATTATTATCAGCTGCCTCCTGCACGCCCCCTACTGGGGATGGAGCCCACAACCCAGGCATGTGCCCTGGCTGGGAATCGAACTGTGACCCCCTGTTCACAGGTTGATGCTCAACCACTGAGCCATGCCGGCTGGTCTAGAGAGTGTTCATTCTTGTGTGTCATAACAGTGCTGGGGAAGTCCTTTGCAGATTACTTACTGTGATGAAGGCAAAGTTGTTAGCTCAAATTATAAGGCTGTTGGGTGGGAAGAACTTGACAGGGGCCATGTTGGAAAAACAATGCCCCACCCTCCCCTGCTTCCTCCCTAGTTAATTCACTTACTTATTAAATATTTATGGAGCACCTAATACATGTTGGACCAGGTGTTAGATGTCAGAGATACGATTATCAGCAATTTACTAAAGGACCCAGACATGAAACAAAACCCTACAGGCATAGAATTTTAAACTGGGATTAGTGTCATGAGTAAAAGGCATAGGGTGCTACGAAAGTGCATACCAGGGAGTTTGGCCCAGCCCCAGATGTCAGGGAAGGCTTCCCTCAGGGGCAAGAAATCATTGGGAAGAGGAATGAAAATTCACTAAGTGTGTGTGTGCTAGTGGGGGTAGTTCCAGGCAGAAGGAACAGCATGTGCAAAGAGCCAGAGATGGGAGGGAGAACTAGAAATCTGAAGAACTGAGAGCAGATGGGTGAGCTAGAGCATTAACAGGGAGGGCAAGGAGCCCAAGACAGAGCCTGAGCGGGCGGGATCCTGAACATGCAACTTTGTAGTCCAGTTTAAGAATTTGTTTTTCCTTTTCCTTCCCTTCCCTGTCCTCCTCTTCTTGCCCTTTGTTAAACTGTTATGAAAAGCTAGAGGCCCGATGCAAGAAATTCATGCAAGAGTAGGCCTTCCTTCCCCCGGCTGCTGGCACCAGCTTCCCTCTGGCACCCGGGACCTGGGCTTCCCTCGCAGCCCTGGCTTCGTCCAGAAGGTTGTCCGGAAGGATGTCCGGTCTAATTAGCATATTATGCTTTTATTATTATAGATAACTCCTGGAATATATTCCAAGAGAATTCAATGCCTTCACCATCCCTGTCTCACTCCATAGAGTTAACCGCGGTCAAGGTTTCCCATATGTGCTTCCAGAACTATTTCACAAATGCGCACACATCTGTAAGAATATACCACTTCCCCTAAAAAAAAAAAGAAGACACTAACTAGTGTGTGGGGGAGGAGGATGGGATTCTAAACACAATGTTTTGTACCTTCATTTGTTTTGCTTGACAATGCACAAAGAGCCTTTTCCACATCAGTGCAGTGGATGGCATTTTATATGACTCAATCCATACTAATGCATAATTTAAGTTTCTTCTGTTTTTTGTTATTATGTGCACTGTGGCCAGGAACACTCTGATAAAGGCATGTTTGGGCACACAGGTGGGTAGATGTGTAGGAAAAAAGTCTGCACATTGTAATGCTGAGAGACATTGCCCCGTTGTCCTCCCGAGATGTCTGTCCAGGCCCTTTCGCCATGAGCATGGTCTATAGGCGTAGCTCAGCATCAGGGCCTAGGAAGTGCCGGGCACTGAACAGTGCATATTCACTTCCTGACGCAAAGGCAAATGGCAAGTCTGAGACCAATCAATATTTAATTATCTATCTCTACAATGTATCACTTATAATGTCCTTATTCATAAAAAATGGATTCTATTTGAAAACAATCAGTAGGTTATATATTTGGCTCATTTTGCAGGAATTCACAAGTATGTGTAATGACTGTTGAGAACCAGCCTATCATAGATTAAATAGGCGATCATAAGAATTACTTATAGCCAAGTGATTTCAAAGGCAACATTATAAAATTCTTTCAATATTTCAATATCAGCAGAAATTATGCTTAATACAGGATGCATGTATTATTTTAATATATTTCATAGGCAGCATGGCTTTCAAGTCAGAGTGCCTGAGATCTGCAAAGGTATTAAAATAGCCTTGATTGTACAAACCCTGTGGGAAATTGCATGGATCCGCTTTATCAACATGTGTATCTTCAGAACTTTAATCTATGCCAAGATGGTAGGCAACCCTTTCACTTGTTTCTTTTTTATTTATTTAATTACATGAACAATAGAACATCTTTTTTTATGAATTTATAGGTCACTTTTCTCTCATTGTAAACGAAATTTTTTGTGAGTTTGCTATTGGATGTTGATCCCTTCCTGTGAATTTGTTAAGTCTTAATATATAATGAGGAATAAAACGCTTTGTTGGTCATGTGGTATTATAAATAGTTCCCTCTAATTTGTTAGTTCTTTAGCTTGCTTTATGGCAATTTATATGTATTATTATTATTATTATTATTATTATTTTGCCTCTGAGAGTTTTATAGATTTTTTCCTACTTAAATTAAATTTTTTCCTTTATGGCTTCCTGAAGGAAGTCCAAGAACAAAAGGAAGCTTTGCATGGTTTTCAGCATGGAAGTGATATGGTCTGACTTGTGTTGTAAATGTGGCTGCTGTGTGGAGAACTGGAGACAGTCTCAGGAGGGCAAGATTAAGCACAGGGAGAATGGTTAAAATGTGAGAGGCGACGGTAGCTTCACCTGAAGAGGACACGTGAGGAAGCTATCAGGAGGCAAAAACCATAGAACTGGTGATGGAGAGTAAGGGAGAGAGAGAGGCATCAGGGTGACACCCAGATTCCTGGTTCTGATAATGAAATGGAATGGAACAGCCACTCTCTGCTATAGCAAACACTAAAGGAGTTCAAATCACAGCTCTGCCACTTACTAGCTATGTGACCTTGAACTTAACCTCTCTGCACCTCTCTTTCCACACCTGTAGAACAGAGCCACCAGGGCCTACGTCAGCTAGTCATTGTGATTTTTAGAATAGCTTCTACATGTCAGGGACCTGGCACAGAGGAAGTGCTTGGGAAATCTGAGTTCCTACATCCTCGAACCACATGGTAGTTAATTAATGTAACAGAAAATCTATTCCATGTAGGCCTATAATTCATTGCCAAGTGAAATACCCTGAAACAAAGGCTCTTTGAATTCAGTGGAGGGCAGAACCATTCAGGCTGAGGTGGGTAGGGTAGGTTCCTAGAAGAAGAGGGAAGTGACTGGCATCCTCCAGGGATGGGCTGATTTTCTCAAATGCATCATGGGAGCCTTGGCCTTGGGTCCTTGTTTACCTTTCTGTACAAATGGTAAAAAAAAAAATAAATAAATAAAAGCTCAGGCACCTAAAATAGAAGTGGCACATCGACGACTGAACCACGTCATTCAGTTACCCACCCAATGCTCAGATCAATGATACTGTTTGCCCTCGAACTGCCAGTTCTCTCCATCAACCTGTCTCAATGGCCTTCCAGCCCATTATGAGTGAATTGCCCTTCCTCCTGCAGTAATACCAAATCAAATGAGGACAGCTATCTAATCTAATAATAGACAAATATGCAAATTGACTGCACCTTCGCTACAGCTATATGTCTATAATAAAGAAAATGCTAATGGGCAGAGATGCATCCACCTCAATTCTCCTAAAGCCGTGGTCGGCAAACTGCGGCTCGCGAGCCACATGCAGCTCTGTGGCCCCTTGAGTGTGGCTCTTCCACAAAATACCACGGCCTGGGCGAGTCTATTTTGAAGAAGTGGCGTTAGAAGAAGTTTAAGTTGAAAAAATTTGGCTCTCAAAAGAAATTTCAATCGTTGTACTGTTGATACTTGGCTCTGTTGACTCATGAGTTTGCCGACCACTGTCCTAAAGCATTGTTTTGAACAAAATTGTACAAGGAAATTTACCTGCAGAAGAGGATGTTAATAACAATCTCCAGCTGTAGTACATTGTGTCACTGTCCCCACGTATCAGCTCCCTCTTCTGTCAGAGAATCACACATCCCTTCTCTGCAGGCCTCTCTGTGGGCAGAGTGCAGCAGCAGCCCATTGGTTCTCAGGAAGGCCATGGGGCCTGCTCTGGCCAATGGAAGATGAGAGGATGCCATAGGCACCACGTCAGGCAGAACCTTAAATGCACTTCACGGGTTTATTTGGCCTCGTGCTCTCGTCATCTCAGAGGCTGTGTCAGTCAGCCTGGGTCCCAGAATGAGAAAGCCTGGTGCTCAAGGCCAGCCACCCACAGCTGGGTCATGACAAACAGCGTTCAGCAGAGCAAATAGACCAGTAGATCCGTGAGCTAGAAACGTTTGATGTTGTAAGCCACTGAGGTGTGGAGGTTTTCGTTGTCACAGCAAACGCTGACATGTGCATCAACATCAGTTGAACACGTGCTCTGGGCTGGCACTGTCCTGAGCATTTGCATGTGTCCCCTCATTTAATCTTCACATCCGTCACGTAAGGTAGTGTTTCAGCACAGGTTTTCCATTATAAACATCAGAAAAGCACTCTGCGTACAAAAGGAAGTGCAGAAGGAAGGCTTTTGCTTCCAGCCCAGACAGAACAACAGAATCTGGATGTTCCCTCCCACCTGAAAGAACTGAAACGCCAGATGAAATGTGTGAAACAACGGTTCTCAAGGTATTAGACAATACGCAGTGAAGGACAGTTACCTCTAAGAGGTGAGAACAAACAGCTGACCCAGCTTACTGCCCAGAGAGTTTCCAGGCCGTGGCACTAAAAAAGGGGGAAGCCAGGCAGAGCTTGGTCCTCTCCTTGATTTAGGAATACGGAGCTGAGAGCAGCGGGTGGGGGCAAGGGGACAGAAATGTCCAGGAAAGGAAGAGGACCATGGGGATTTGCAAAGGGGCCCCTGAAGGATTCAGCTGAGTCAAGACCACGATGTGCATAAGAGGAAACGATCCAAGGCCTGGGAAATAACTACCAAGAAGGCCAGAGGGAACGATCCCTGGAGCTCCCCTGGAATGAGAAACAGTATCTATTCCCACCAGCCAGTTGGACGTCAAACAGAAGACTCGAAAGGGTCTTGCTGCCCAGTGGGCAAAGCTGAGCAGACACGCAAAGAAGCAGGCACACAGAATGCAAAGGGAGGAGAAAGATCAACCCACTGAAACCAACTCAGAAATGGCACAGATAATAGAATTAGTAGACAAGGACATTTAAAAATTATTATGACTGTGTTGCATATGTTCAAGATCCTAGAGGAAGGCTGCATATGTTAAATATAGACGTGGGAGATATAAAAAAAAAGGCCCCAGTTGAATTTCTAGAGACGAAAACTACAGTATCTGAGATGAAAATACACTGCATGGGATTAACTGCCAATTAGCTATAGCAGAGGAAGGACTAGTGAAGTTGAAGACATAAAAATAGGAACTGCTGAAAATGAAGCCCAGAGATAAAACAGATGAAAAAGGGGAACAGAAGGACAGTGCGCTGCAGGACAGCTTTGGGTGGCCTATTATGTGTGTAGTTGGAGCCTTTGAAGGAAATGGAGGGAGCAGAAAAAATATTTGAAGAAATAATGGCCCCCCCAAAAAAATCCCCAGATGATGAAAACTATAAACCACAGATCTAAAAGGCTCAGCAAAACTCAAGCACAAGAAGCACGAGGAAGACCACACCCAGACACATCATAATCGAATGGATTGAAACGACTGATAAAGAAAAATGGTACAAGTAGCCTGGAGGGAGGAGGGAACACATCACCTACAGAGTAACAAAGATGAGGATGACTGGATTTTTGTTGTCAGAAACAATTGAAGCTAAAAGACAAGCAGCGACATCTCTAAAGTGCTGAAATGGGGGGAAAAAATCCATCAACCTATAATTTTTTACCAAGAGAAAATACCTTTTAAAAAATGAAGGCAACTATGATTTTTTTTTCAGACATACAAAGGCTGAATAAATCATCAGCAGCCAGCTGCACTGTAAGAAATGTTTCAAGGAAATCCTTCAGGCAGAAGGGAAATGATAGCAGATGGAAATATGGGTCTATACAAAGGAATGAGAAGTATTTGAAATGGTAACTGTATGGGTAAATAGAATGACTTTTAAATTATTTTTTAAATATCTTGAAAAGATAATCAACGGTTTAGAGCAAAAATTAAAATGTATTAAGGGGTTTGTAACATACGTAAAATGTATGAATGACAGCTATGCACAAAGGCCAAGAGGAGAGACATGAAAAGTTCTTATGCTCCATGTGAAGCGGTATGTTACTGAAAGGTGGGCAGTGAGTAGTGAATGATGTGTGCTATAAACCGCAAAGCAACCACTAAAATAACGATGAAGTTTTAAATTTACTAAATTTAAACGATGACTTACAGCCAATAAACCAGCTGAGGAAACAAAATGAACTTTTAAATACTAATCAAAAGTAAGAGAAAAAGAGAGGGGGGAAAAAAGGGACAAATACAAAACAAATAGCAAAAGGGTAGATTTAAAACCAACCCTATCAATAACCGTATTCAATGTAATAGTTTAAATGCCCCGATCAAAAGGCAGAGATTACCCAGTCAGGTAATAGAATCAAGTCACAACAATATGCTACCTGGAAGAAACCCATTTTAAATATACTGTTCTATAGGCTACATATACCATAGGCGACAAATAAAATTAGGGGGAGAGATACATGAGGCTAACATTTTAAAATGAAGCTAGAGTGAATATAATAAAATCAAACGAAGTAGATTTCAGAGAAGTGAATATTAGCAGGCACAAAGAAGGTCATTTCATAAAGGGACGTCACTCAAAGGTGACTGTACCAAAAACATGTGAAAGAAAAACTGATTTCAACATCCTTCTCTTAATAATTGACAGAACAGGTAGACAGGAAGTCAGTAGAAGACTTGACTAACACAACTAATTTGACCTCATTGCTATTTCCAGAACACTCCACCCAACAACAAAATACACATTCATTTTAAGTACACCCAAAACATTTACAGAGATCAACTATGTTCTTTTAAAATATATATATTTATTGATTTCAGAGAGGAAGGGAGAGGGTGAGAGAGATCGAAACATCAACGATGAGAGAGAATCACTAATCGGCTGCCTCCTACACACTCCCTACTGGGAATCAAGCCCACAACCAGGACATGTGCCTTGCCTGGGAATCAAACCGTGACTCCTGGTTCATAGGTCGATGCTCAACCCCAGAGCCACACTTGGACAGGCTAAGATCAACTGTGTTCTGAGCCATAAAACAAATTTTAGTAAATTTAAAACGTCATGTCACACAAAGAATATTCTCTGACAACTACAGAATTAAATTAGAAACCAATACCAGAATGATGTCTGGAAAAATCTTCAAATAGTTAGAAACAAAATAACACAATTCTAAGTAACCTATGAGTCAAAGGAGAATTTGAAGTCACAAAGCATTTTGAACTGAATGAAAATGAAAAGCAACATAGCAAAATTTGTGGGATGCAGCTAAAACAGCTCTTAAAAAGAAATCTGTAGTACTAAAATGCCTATATTAGACAAGAAAAGTGATCTCAAATCAATTATCTTAGCTTTCACGTTAAGAGACTAGAAAAGGAAAAGCAAATGGATGCCAAAGTAAGCAGAAAAAAATAGCAAAGATCAGAGTACATATCAATAAAATAGGAAAAAAAAAGTCCAAAGATATAAATAAAACCAAAAGGTGCTTTATGAGAAGATCAATAAAATTGATAAACTGCTAACCAGACTGAGCAGGCAAAAAGAGAGAGAGAAAGGATCCAAATTACCAATACCAGAAATAAGAGGTGACAGACATCACTACGGATTCCACAGATAGGAAAAGGATAATAAGGAAGTACTATGGACAACCTAATGCTAATGTATCCAATAATAAGATGAAATGGATACATTTCTTAAAAGATATAAATTAGCCGAAACCGGTTTGGCTCAGTGGATAGAGCGTCGGCCTGCGGACTGAAAGGTCCCAGGTTCGATTCCGGTGAAGGGCATGTACCTTGGTTGCGGGCACATCTCCAGTGGCGGGTGTGCAGGAGGCAGCTGATCGATGTTTCTCTATCATCGATGTTTCTAACTCTCAATCCCTCTCTCTTCCTCTCTGTGAAAAATCAATAAAATATATTTTTTTTAAAAAAAAGATATAAATTAACCATGGCTCACTAAGGAGGAAACAGAGAGCCACACTGCTCTATATCTATTCAAGAAGTTGAGTTTCTATTTGAAAGAAATTCAAAGAAAATGCCAGGGCCAGATTACTCCACTGGTGAACGCTGTGAAACATTTAAGGAGGAAATAATACCAATTTTACACAAACTCTTCCAGAAAAAAAAAAAAAAAAGATACACTTCTTAACTAATTCTTTTTTTTTCTTTCTTTTTTTGTTCATCTTCAGTGGAGGTTATTTTTTCCATTGATTTTTAGAGAGTGAAAGGAAAAGAGACGGGGGGAGAGAGAGAGACAAACTTCGATGTGAGAGAGATACATCCATCAGTTGCCTGCAACCCAGGCAGGTGCCCTTGACTGGGAATTAAACCTGCGACCCTTCCACCGAGGCTCCAGCCATTGAGAAACACTGGCCAGGGCTCTTAATTCATTCTTGAAGACCGGTGTTAGTTTGATACCAAACCCAGGCAAAGATATTACAAGAAAAGCACAGACCAATATCCTTTATGTATATAGATGCATAAGGGATCCAATAAGGTATCTATATATATAAAAGCCAAGTGACCAGAACAACCAGAACAACCGGAACGATAGGTCACTATGACATGCACTGCGGCAGCTACCAGCCCAATCTGGGCCCCAGTCAGCCCCCAACCTCTTTCGGCCCCTCCCCCTGGCTGGCCCCACCCCTGATCACCCCCCCCCCACCCCGATTTGGGGGGGATTTGGCCAGCCAACCACCTGCAGCCCCTCCCCTGGACAGCCCCGCCCCCAATTGCTCCCCACCCCAATTGGGGGTAGGGCCAGCAGGCGAATGGCCCACAGCCCCTTCCACCCCCCCCCCCCCCCCCGCCAGTCTGGCCCCAATCGGCCCCAATTGGGGTGGGTGGCTGGACCCCGCTCGTGCACGAATTCATGCACCGGGCCTCTAGTTAAAAGAATAAATATCATGACCAAGTGGGACTTATCCCAGAAACGCAAAGCTAGCTCCACATGGAAAACCCAATCAATGTAATTCACTGTATGAACAAAAAGAAAGGAAATTGGGAAATCACAGAGTGACGGGGAAGGCTGGAGAACCAGATCCAAAAGAAGGCAGGCAGGAACAATAAAATCAACAACAAATTCAGGGCAGCAGAACCACAGCTGGAATCACACCCCAAACCCAATCTGTTGAAGACAGATGCCACTCCCAGCTGATCACTGGACGCGGGGGTGGGCACCACTGCTAATACTGTCCCTGGGGTCTGAAGGTTGCTGTGGCCAGCCCTCCCCCCATCAGAATAAATTCACCATCCTTTCTTGAATGCTTGCTTCCAGTTTTCTTTTTTAATCCTCATCCTAGGATATTTTTTTTCCCCTTGATGTTTTTAGAGAGAATGGAAGGGAGAGGGAGAGACAGAAAGAGAGAAACATTGATGCAAGAAAGACACAGAGACGCATACCTGGTTGCCTCCTGCACGCCAACCAAGGCTCGGGATGGAGCCCTAAATTGAGGTCTGTGTCCTGGACGTGAATTGAACCCACGACCCTTCAGTCCACAGGCTGACGCCCTACCCACTGAGCAACCAGCTAGGGCTGCCTCCAGCTTTGAAGACCCAAGAGGAAAAGTTCTGATTGGCTGAGCGGTCAGGTAGCCTGGAAAAGGGACTGTAACAGGAAGGGTGCCTAGTTTGTGCAGATCGGGACGTAGTAAAACATGAAATAACTCACAGAATCATCAGGACTATTGAAAACGAGGTTCTGTACAGAGTTTTCAGGAACACATTTGTAACTCCGCTGCAGATCTGGCCTGGGCAGGGAGCTTCTGCTGCAGCTGAGATCGGAAAAGAGCTGCCTCTACTTCCCCAGACGTACCCGCCAGAATGGACGGCCTAGGCCCGCGTTTCCCCACGGAGCTCACTTCTTGAAACAGGCTGGTGTGTCTGCTTGGCAGAATCCAGATCACGCCGCATCCAGCGGCAAGGGAGGCTGGGAAATGAAGGGGAGTTGGGTGTTTGATTTCACCAAAAGCAAAATGTGAAGAGGGTTTGCAGGAGATCTGAGAGCCAGGACCAAGTGCTGGGCTTTTTGCCCATCACTGGGAAGTGACTCTGCTTCCTACCCAGATTCATGTGGTGGGGAGTTCCTCACGCTTAGGAAGGTGGTTTGGCTGCTCTACGTCCAAAAGTGACAGATGTCACTAGAAAAAGGCACTTTGTTAGTTCCAATTTACAGACTGGAAAGCTGAGCTTACTTATGTAAGATCACCGCTTGTGGGACAAGCCCCTACAGACATCACCTCCTTTAATCCTTACAACTCCATGTGGTAGATATTATCACCCATCCTATATAATAAAAGCCCAATATGCAAATTGTCCCCTAGACCAGGCGTTCGACTGCTCACTATGACATGTGCTGACCACTAGGGGGTGGTGTGGAACATGGCGGGCGTTGACGACATGCTGCAACCCCTTGCCGGCTACCTGGGGGCAGGGGCGATGGGGATGGAGGTGCGGTGAGAATGCGGGGTGTCCACTTAGCTCACTCTCACTCCCCCTGCAACCCTCCCCCAGGACACCAGGGCTCGCGTGCCAGGGAAGCCCCTGTGTTCAGATGCCGGGCGCCCGCAAGGAGCCTGCCCCACACCCGTGCAGCGTCTTCTGGGTGAGCCGGGCCACAGCTGCAGGGACCACAGGGGCAGGTTGGGCTCCCCATGGGTTCCTGCAGGAGCCGGTCTGCAAGGCCAGCTGCAGGAGAGCGCGCTGCCTGCCCGGCTTCTGTGCGGTGCCACTGGGTGGCCCACAGCGTCTGGCCGTGCTCACCGCATCTCCACATGGGGACTCGGGTGCCATGACTCAGGCAGAGGGCGTGCATGGGGGCTCGGGGGCCCAGGTGCTGCCCAGAGCCCAGAGATCAGCTGGGACCTGCCCTTCCACGCCAGATGCTCGCACTTCGATCACCGGCCAGGCCTAGGGACTGCACCTGTGCATGAATTTCATGCACTGGGCCTCTAGTCTATACATATAAAAGCATAAGCGACCGTTCGACCATTCAACTGTTCGCTATGACACACACTGACCACCAGGGGGCAGATGCTTAATGCACAGGCATGGAAACATGGAACAGACTGATGAATCTCAGAGGGAAGGGGGGAGGAGGAAGGGCAGGAAGAGATTAACCAAAGGTCTTATATGCATACTAGAGGCCCGGTGCACCGATTCATGCACTGGTGGGGTCCCTCGGCCTGGCCTGTGGAGATGGGGCCGAAACCGGCAGTCCGACATCCCCCAAGGGGTTCCAGATTGCGAGAGGGCACAGGCCAGGCCGAGGGGCCTCTAGTTTTATAAAAGGGAAAAATGAAGATTATATAAATGAATTAAAAACCTAAAAATCTTGTGGTGTGACCCTGCCATGATCTGTCCCTCCCATCCTGCCACCTCATCACCATGTAGCAAGGCATTTTATGACAATAGAAATCTCCAGACCTCTGGATATAGGTATGTATGTTCTAGTGCATGTGTGTGTGCGTGTCCTTAATATCTTGTCCTGCACCAGGCTCAGTGCTCACTGAATGAATTTGGGTGCCTTGGTCACTGAGTCTCACCTGTCTTCTTTCTTACTGCAGACTAATTTAGGTGTATTCCAAAGATCTCTGGGCCCCACTACCTCTAATAATCTAAGAAGGGCAGTAAGATGGGGAATGTTTAGAGTAGTTTCATTGCCCTAAAAATCTTCTGTGTCCCTCCCACTTCTCCCTCCCTCCCCCCAGCCCAGGGCAGCCACTGATCTTTTTACTGTCTCCGTAGTTTTGCCTTTTCCAGAATGTCATATAGTTGGATGGATACAGTATGTAGTCTTTTCAGATTGGCTCCTTTCACTTATAATAAGCATTTAGGTCCATGTCTTTTTATGACTTGATTGCTCATTTCTTTTTAGTGCTGAATAATATTCCATGGTTTGGATGTGCCACCGTTTGTCCATTCGCCTGTTGAAGGACATTTTGGTCATGTCCAAGTCTTAACAATTATGAATAAAGCTGCTATAAACATCCACGTGCAGGATTTTGTGTAGACATCAGTTTTCAACTCGTCTGGATAAATACCAAGGTGCCTGATTGCTGAATCAGATGGTAAGAGTATTTTAGTTTGTAAGAAACTGCCGAACTGTCTTCCCACGTGGCTGTACTAGTTTGCAAACCACCTGCAATGAACGAGACTTCCTGTTTCTTCACATTTTTGCCAGCATTCGGTCCTGTCCGTGTTCTGGATTTTGGCCATTCTAATAGGTATGTTGTGGTTGCTCACTGTTGTTTAATTTGCATTTCCCGGATGACGTGTAATGTGGAGGAGTGAAACAGTTTTCAGCATTTCATTTTGGTGGGCTGACCCATGCTAGACAGTGAATCAACAGTTCCACTCCTAAGAATAGACTTAAGAAAACATTAGCACAGATGCACTCGGGGAAATGTTCAAGAATGTTCACTGCAGAGCCGTCCACAATAGCCCCAATCTAAAATCAATCCGAACGCCCCTTGAGAGGAGCATGAAAAAGTGAATTGCTGACAAAGACGCTCTCCTTTCCCCAAATTTTAATCAGGCTCCCATTTGAACAGACCTGTCTTTGCACTTCCCTCTCTCCTTCTAGAATCCAGTTTGAACAAGAATCCTGTCAGGTTAGTGAAAATCTACCACCCTTCGGCATCTGACCACCCTCGATAGCTGAACAAATTCCTCATCCCTCACCCTGGCCTGCCTCTGGCAAAAACCCTGTGAGGTCAGGTTAGCCAGAGTCCTCCCTTACCCCCGATGTTTGCTCTTACTAATTTTCTATCCACCGACCCCCACCCTGCTCCTTGGCTATAAATTCCCACTTGACCTCGATGTGTTCAACATGGGCCTGACCTCTCCCCTCAACTAAAAAACCTCATTGTAGTAGCCCCCCTTGAATAGAGCTCTCCTTACCATCTTTAACATGTCACAAGTAATTTTTTTTAACATTCTGTTTGTCCACCTACTGAACTATTATAAGCCGTGAGAATGAATGGGTTACAGTTACATGCATCAACATGGATGAGCCTTGTCAATTCCAAAAAACAAGTACTAGAAAACAAGATGCACTATATAATGTGTTTCAATAAAGTTTAAAAACACACAGGCACAACAACTAAATAAAATAATGTTTAGGCATGTACATATGCCTAAATATATATATACTAGAGGCCCATTGCATGAAGATTTGTGAAAGAATAGGCCTTCCTTCCCCTGGCTGCTGGCACCGGTTTTCCTCTGGCACCCAGGACCCAGGCCTTCGCTCCAGCCACCGCCTTCCACCTTCACTCCGGCCAGAGCCTTCAGTGTTCGCTCCAGCCAGAGCGCCACTCCTGTAGCTCCCTCTGCCCCCCCCCCGCCCTCCCCCTCATAGCAGGCGTCCTGCCCCACCCTGCCTCTCCGCACCTGCATATGCAAATTAACCTGCCATCTTTGTTGGGTTAATTTGCATACTCACTCCTGATTGGAGGGCATCATGGAGGTAGGGTCAATTTGCATATTTCTCTTTTATTAGTGTAGATATTTTCCACCCAAGTCTGAGATATATATATATATATATATAAAATAATACAAGGAAGTTATAAACCTTAACAACCAGGATAGGGGTTTTATGTGAAGGGAAGGCAAAAGATGGGCTAGGTAAGGAGATGCTATGGAGATGTAGGTGCCTGGGGTTGGATGGTGGGTTCATGGGTATTTATTATATTATAAATAAATATATAAATAATAAGGGCTGTGCACAGGCTAATGACGACAGCGTGTCATGAACCAAGGACTATGATTAATCCAATTTTCAGCATTCAATGTATTAAATTAGAAGGAAGGAAGGAAGAGAGAAAGAGGGAAGAATGCCAGTAGAGCCAGCCTCTCTTCCTTCCTTCCAACCTCTGCCTTCCCTTCCTGCCCCTCTGCCTTCAATCATTTATCCCATAAACATGTATTAGACGTTCACTGTGAACCTGGCCCTAGGCGAGGTGCCGTGCCAGGAGCACCGGGATGAATCAGACACAGCCCTGTCCTAACAGAGTCACTGGCTGCTGCAGGAGCCTGACAATTCCCGAAGGCTTTGCAAAGTGTGACTCGGGTCAGGCCACAAAGTGTGCCCCTGGCCCACCCAGGGCTACTTGGGAAGACTGTAGAGCTTTGGACTTAGAAATGAGTAAGATGAAATTGTAGGTGGGGGTGCTAAAGCCATAAAGATGAGAAAAGACAGCTGTGCCCTAGAAATGCTTACATCTTGGGAGCAGGAAAAGAGGCAACAGCAACAGTGGGATTGGGCCCCCGAGGGAAGGAAGCCCACTGAGCCCAGGGTGTCAGGAGGCTTCCTGGGCAGACCACATGCCCACAGGCAGCTGAAGGGTGAATCAGAGCTCCCTGGGGAGTTTGCACCAGACAGAGAGGTCAGTGAGTGCAAAGGCCTGTGTCAGGGAGAAAGAGCGTGGCTCACTGGCATTGCTGAGAGGGTCTCAGTGTGGCCTGGCCCAGAGCACAGCTGTAAGACTAGTACACAGGAGCCAAATTCAGCTGAGAATGGGAAAACCATCCTGTGGGCCCTGGGGTACCTCTGAAGGGGTGGGCGGGGGAGAGTTTCACTTGATGAAGACAGCTCTGGCAGTAGGGCAGAGGTGAGGAGGCTGCTGCAGCTGTGGGGAAAGACAGGATATCCTGCTGAGCTGTTAAGAGGAACAAGATCAGAGAGATGAGCACCTGATGGGCAATACCACACTGTGGGCTGGGCTCAGAGGGCAGGAGGGCAGGAGGGCAGAGACATGCAGACCTCACACTCCACATTCTCCTCCATGGCATTGCGCATCTCTGGAGCAAGCTTCAAGCTCCAGGATGTTCCAGAACGGAGGATTTTCCTTGACTGCTGTTAAACCACGGTTGATACTTGTGGAAGACAGAGAAGGAGACCAAGGCTTCAATGTCTGAAACCTGGTAAGTAAATTGTAAACCAAGCCCTGTTGGGGGAAGAGACGAGCCGTGGTGGGGTTCACAGCTTTGCATTATAAGCAGCAGTTCTGTAACCCTGACTGCCTGGGCCCCTAATGGACCTTCTGCTCCAGGCATGACTTTGCCTCAGCTCAGGAACTCCAAGGCTGCTGTAGATCCTGGTGAGAAGTAGACGACTACAGCAGATAACCATGCTCAGGAGATTCTTCCGTCCCTGTTACAATGAGGGAGCTAAGACCCAAAGAATCTGAATTGAAATTTAAGCCCAGGACTGCCTGGCTATGTTTATGAAATATTGTGCTTCCTTTTGAGTGAGACTGGCTAGTTCTTTGAGGGCTTATTTTTTGAATCATCCCTGGACACTTAAGACCATATTGTATTAATTATCTATTGCCACACAACAAATTATCCCAAAATTTAGCAGCTTAAGACAACAAACATCTATTCTCGTACAGTTTCTGTGGGTCAGGCGTCTGGGTACAGCCCAGATGAGTATGTCTGACTCAAGGTTTCTCGTGAAATCACAGTCAAGGTGTCAGACAGGGCTGCAGTCTCATATGAAGGCTCAGCTAGGGAGCAATCCACTGTCAAATTCACTCACATGGTTGTTGGCCGCCCTCAGTCCTGCACCACCTGGGCCTCTCCACAAGGCTGCCTCAGAACTTGGCAGCTGACTTCTCCCAGAGAGGTGATCCCAAAAGACAACAAGAGCGAGAATGAGAGAGAGAGAAGATGAGTAAAACAGAAGCCACAGGGTGTTTGTTTTTTTTAAAAATATATTTTTATTGATTGCAGAGAGGAAGGGAGAGGGAGAGAAAGATAGAAACATCAATGATGAGAGAGAATCATTGATCGGCTGCCTCCTGCATGTCCCCTACTGGGGATGGAGCCCGCAAACCGAGCACGTGCCCTGATGGGGAATTGAACCGTGACCTCCTGGTTCATAGGTTGACGCCGGCTGGACAACCCATAGGTTTTTAATAACCTAATCTTGGAGGGACATCCCATCACTTCTCCGGTGTTCTATTGCTGAGGACCAAGTCGATAAGGCCAGCCCATACCTAAGGGGAGGGGTTACACAAGGGTGTGAAGCCAAGAGTCAGGGGTCACTGGGAGCCATCTCAGAGGCTGCTCACCTCCATCTGGAGTTTTCATAGCCAGGATATCCTGGCTTCTCCCAAAATGGCAAGTTCTTTCCCCTGATATCGAGGGGCTGGAGTACTTGGGCCTGCAGGGACACTTGAGGCGCTGATGTGAACACTCTTTTGTGCCTAAGGCATAGTCTCAGATACGGGGCCCCTGTGGTGAGCCCATCTGGAGTCCCCAGTGGATGGGAGGAGGTAGTTTCTCACACTGTGGCCATTGCGCCCTCCCCATCTGGTGCTTGAAGCTGCTATAATGTTTTCTAGCAGAGAGTGGAAGCAATGGGCATACCCTCGTCCACCCTGTCAGCCAGATTGGGTTGGGTCCAGGTGGAGAAACCACCAGCTTAAAAGTCTTCTTTAAACGCCTCGTTGCTTCTGACCTTCTTTCCTCAGATTTTCTTTTCTTGTTTCCTCAACCATGCCCATTGGCCCCACAGCTGCTTGTCCAGTAGGTGCTCTGGGAGGAAGGACTGCTGTGGAGATCCCTGGAGATAAGTGTGAAGGGAGTTCTGAACTGCCATTCGGGTCAGTTCCACCCCATTTCCTCAATATCTGTTCTGGGAGAGGTACAGGGGATCCAGAGATATCAAGTACAGATACTTGCCCTCCTGGGGGTTCACAGTATTAGGAGGGAGACGGATGTACAAATGCAATGACAACACAGAATAAGTGCCATAAATACTTGATCAATGCATTCTTTTATCACCCCACCACGACTGCCCTGATTCAAGAAGCATCATCTTTGCTTGGGCTATTTCAGTAGCTTCCACGCTGGTCCCCTCCATCCATCCACTCTGATGCTGAGAGATCTTTCTAGAATGCAAATCTGACAATGTCACTCCCCTGGTTAACGGCTTCTCCAAATGATCCTGGGGAAAGGCCAGACTCTTAGGATGGCCCCCAAGACCCTAGCCACTGTCAAACCCCCCGCGCCCCCCAGCTTCATTTCACCACTTTCTGCTCACATTCCCGTCATACCATAGGCTCTGTGCTGTGGTAGGTGACCCAAATGCCATCCAGGAGCTCATCTGTATAGCCACCTCCACTAGGAAGCACTCCCAGATTGCCCTTCCCAGTCTGGGAAAGGAGTCCCACAGCCCCACCGATTGGATTGTCTTTACTTGTCTGTGTCCCAGGTGAGACGGGAGCTCTGTAGCTAGGCTTTCTGGTACTTGGCACAGAGACAGCTGGGTTGAGACAAAGGACTGCGGGATGGAACTGAAGTCAAGTCTGGGCGCCCAGAGGATGGCCTCCAGAATAGGAACTTTCAGCTTCCCCAAGGAAGCAGGGATGCTAGCAGCACCCTCTAGGCCTCCGCTCTGGCCACACCGTCTTCCTTATCTCTCGGCTCAAACTCAAAAAGCAGCGGCCCACCATCAGCGTGTTGGTAGCCGGCTGAGCAGAGAAATCCATTTCCCAGCAGCTCCGGTGGGCCGGGAAGGCCCTGTGAAGCAAGTGCAGTATGAAATTGAACTTCAAGAGATGAGTTGGAGCTTGATCTTAAAAAATGAAGTGTGGTCATGTGTCTAGGTAAGAGGATAATAAACCATCCTCCTTTCCCGGCTGCTATTTCCCACGTGCGTTGGTGAAGACACCAAAGCTTTCGGAATGACTCTGGGTGTCTCCTCCCCCTCAGGGGTACCCACCCGGGCGCGCTTGAATGAATGGGGGAGGACCCGTGCGCATGAATGAGTGCGTGAGGGAGGGAGGGAGCGGGCGAGCGGGCGGGTGAATGGCGACCGTGCCGCCGACTCTGCACACAGGGGCGCGGGTTCCACTTCCCTCTCCCGCCAGCTGGTGGCCTCGGGAAGGTGGCGGCGCCGGCAGCGGCCCGGGCTGGGACGGGCCGGGGCGCGGGATGGTGGGGGAAGGGGCGTTCCCGGCGGCCGCGCCTTCCGCGGCTATTGGATTAGTGGCCTTCAGGGATGAGCTCAGCCGGATCGGCTTTCAGCTGCAGCCTCCGGGCCGGCCGGGAAGGCGGGGAGCGGGCGGCGGTGGAGGAGGGGGAGGCGGCGGCGGCTGCAGCATCCAGTGCTGGCCGCGGCGGCCGGCGCGCCCCGCGCACAAAGGCGCCCAGCCCCTGGGGAGGGCGATGAGCGCACCGCAGTCCGCGTCCGGGGCCCAGCTCCAGCCTCCGCTGCCTGCGCTCGGGGCGCAGGGGAAGACGCAGGGCGTGCCAGGGGCCGGCGGCCGAGGCGCGGCCCGTGAGCCCTGAGCTCGGGACTCGCCGCCCTCCGGGTCGGGCGCAGAGCTTTGGAGCGGCTGCTGCGAGGGCCTCGGCGCGCCCCCGGGATCTGCGCAGGAGGGCGCTTGCCCACTCCTCCCCGACCTCTCGCACCTTCCCGTGGCGTCCGAGCGCCAACTTCCCCAAGAACGCTCCAACTCCAGGCCACCCTGCCGGGCAGAGGGGGCGCTGCTGCTGGGCACCAGCCGTGAGGACGCACCCCCGACCCCAGGGAGCGAGCCGGCGTCTCCGGGGTAGCTCGGGCGCCCCTGAGTGGGCGTCGGCGGCAGCCGCCTCCCGGGGGGGGAGTCCAGACCTGCAGGCGGTCGCCCTCTCTTTTATGGTGAGTCTTCTCCAGCTTCTGGTGAGGGGCGCCCTGAGGCGCGCGGGAGCCGGGAGCCGAGATCTGGCCGCGCGGACCGCGTGCGAGCCAGCACCCGCCGCAGCCGGCGCTCCTGGCCAGAGTCCCGTCCGGGTCCCCGGGAATTCCTCTCCGCCGGCTGTGGTAGTCGGAGCTGGGTGGTGTGCGCGCAGCCTTGGGGCGTTTGGGGCCAGCCCCTGGAACTGCAGGTTTGAAGCCTGCTACTTCTCTGAGTCATGGAGACAGCACAAAAAATTGCTCCCTCCCCCCAACCTCAGCCCCCTTCCAACCCCCCGTCTCCCCCCCCCCCCCCCCCCCCCCCCCGCTCCAGGTCACCCTGCCTGGGTTTGGGTCCATGATCTGTCATTCATTGGCTGGGTGACCTTGGGCAAGTCTCCAAACCTCGATTTTCTCACCGTAGGATGGGGGTGATCATGGTAGTACCCGTGTTTAGGGGTACTGGTGGGACCTACGCTCGTAACGCATGCAGACCTGTGCCTGGCACTCAGGGAGCGCTCAGTCAGATGTGAACTGGCATTATCATCAGCGGTGGGAGCCCAAGCGTGCTTTTCCGCCCAACTTTTCGGAGCGGCAGCATCGCCCGCACGCAGCTGGCTCTGGGGAAGTGGTAGCTGTCGCTGTTTATTATTTTTCTTTTGGACCCTGGGGTCGTGTGGCTGGTCGCCCGGCCTGCGCGCTGTTCGGCGCCAGTTCCCGGCCTTGCTTGGAGACAAACTTGGCGCCGCTCTGGAAGGGAGGGGGTCTCCGGCTCCGGAGTCGCCGGGCAGGGGCTTGGGGTCTGGGGTCTGGGGAGAAGGGAGGAGGCTGGAGCCGGGAGGGCGGCAAACGTGTCGGTCTGGTTGGCGCAGGACGCACCGAGGGCCCTAGCGGGAATAGCGGGGGCGGGGGGAGTGGCTGCCCCCACCTCCCTGCAGCCGGGGCTGTTACGGACTTGGAGGGAGAGGAGGGCGCTTCTGCACTGCTGTCACGAGGAGGTGGAGGGCTCCCATCGCTGGAGTCGGGCTTGAGTTCAAATTCTGCCTCCACCACCCGCCTGTGGTATGACCTTGGGCAAGTACTGTGGTCTCTCCCGGCTCGGTTTCCTCATCTGGAAGAGGTTGGAGGTGGGGGTGAGAGTAGTTCTCTCCTCTCTAGGAATCTTCGTCCCCATCCTCCCAACATCCCCTCCCCCCGCCCCCACCACCAGCCTGCACTCTGATGAGCCTCAATCAGGAAGCCTTAAAATGTAATGCTGAGCCTTCGATAAACGCTATTAGAATTCAGCATCTGCCCACCCTCTTCCCTGCCAGTCACTGCACCCTGCACCTGGGCAAGAGGGGATCAGGACACTGGATTTTCCCCATTTTGGGGCCTCTACCCTCCAACTAGATCCTGCAGCTTCTGTCACTCAGGCTGACGGGGAATCCCTCCTCATCCTCCAAACCCTTCATTTATTTTAAGCGCTGCTAATTATGGAGTTCTTAGAAAGACAAAAATATCGGTGGCATAATATAAACATGCTTTACACAAGGGCATAGCCCTCTGATTGATTCCATTTATTTTTTATTTTTTTTGTATTGACTTAGAGAGAGTTTTGTTGTTTCACTCATTTATGCATTCATTGGTTGATTCTTATATGTGCTCTGACTGAGGATCGAACCCACAACGTTAGCATATCAGGACAAGCTCTAACCAATTGAGCTACCCAGCCAGGGCCCTGATTTCATTATTTTTTTCTTCCTTAAAAGTAGTAATACATGAGATTTAAGCTACCTTTGGCAAACAACAAACAAAATTCAACTTGCCAGCTTATTCCACTTAAACATCTTCCCAGTTTGTATTTCTGTTTTATTTCAAAGACTGATGCAGGAGGAAGGAGGGCTGCTGTGGAGGCGGCCGGCCTGCTTGGATGTGGGATAGGGATTGATGTGTGTCAGCCAGGCGAGAGGCGGTGGGAAGGCTCCCGGACACCAAGGTATGGGGTGCCTGGGGAGTCTGGTGTGACTGGTCTGCAGTGGGCCATGCAGGGAGACTGGGTGTGGGAGAAATAAGCAAGAACGGTACTTTTATGCACTAAGCTAAGGGGTGCAACTTCTCCCTGGAGAAGCCACCTGGAGAGTTGAAAGAAAAGGTAGGTGTGCTGCAGGGAAGGTGGGCTGGGGAGCACAGATTGGAGCCCCGAAGCCCCGTAAGAAGACCATTGCAGTCATCCAGGCCAGGGAAGTGGAAGACACTGAGTGAGGGAGACTGAGAGATGGGGAACCATGGCAGACGCAGGGATGTGCAGAGAGGAACCTGGTATGCCAGAGAGGGAGAGGGCTGAGGTCAGCCCTCGTGTGTGGGTTCTGAGGGGGCCAGTGGGTGCCTCCATGTCTGACATCTGGAGAGGGTGGAGGCTTATGGTGAAAAGAAGCCAGCTGGCTTTACAAGGTCTTTTGAAGGAGCCCTAGTCTGGGGTGCCCCGAGGCCTCTAGGTCGCTGGGTGCTGAGGAGAGAAGGCAGGGCTGGAGACCCAGTTTGGGAGAATCTGCAAGGGCTGGAAATGCCAGTCAAGCCAAGACACATGGAGAGAGAGAGAGAGAGAGAGAGGAGCAGAGACTGAAGATGTGACCTAAGGGGCAGCCCGTTTATGGGGCAAGGTGGGCCCTGGAGCCAGGAGGTGGCAGGAAGCTGCTGTGAGCCCTACTCCTTCATGTGCTGTTTTGTCCAAAGGAAGAGGCCCAGAGCTGCTCCACAGTGGGCACCTGGCTGTTCGTGCTGCGGAATGTCATCTGGGGTGAGCCTGGAGCTCGGCCTTCTCCAGGGAAAAGTGAAGTTCAGTCCAGTGAGGTGGGCCACAGAGACATCTGACCTGTCAGCCACACACTGTGCGATATTCAAGTCACACAGGTTCCCGGGGCCGAGTGGCTCCCTCCCACCCGGTGCTGCACCCCCCCTCCCACCGGGTGTCCCTGACTCCCTGCTTCCTCACCATCCCCTCTTCCTCTCCAGTCTCCCCCCCCCCCCGCCCCCAGTATCTCAAAAATTATCTAAGAGACCCCTCAGGCTTACCAGAGGGACCTTCAGAAATCCCAGCAGATCCCTATTCTGATCTCCTGGATCAAGTCTGAGGCATGAATAGGTTCGCTTTTCTTTCAGGCATCCGAGTTTTCAGACAACCAGGTATACCAACGGGGCAGAGTGCAGCCTGGGAGAGAACGGAGGGGCTGGACACGAAGATTCTTGTGTTTCCTTCGTAGGAGTCTTCCCAAGAGGGTCGCATGATGCAGCACCCTCCCCCACCCCCTCTCCTCCAGCTTTGCTCCAGCCTGGGCCGTGCTGGGCCTCCCAGAGACCAGCTGTCCTGCAGAACCACCCACATGTGCCTGGGGCAGCCCCCTGGGCACAGGGGCAGCTGCAGCGTGGACCAGGCCTGCCAGGAAGGTGTGTCTCTTTCAAATGACCTTGCAGAGCGTGCTGGCCTGCAAACCTTCATCCCAGCGCGCCTGCTCTTCTTGTTGGCTGACAGCCCGAGCTTCCGCCTTGGGGGCTCCTGGCTCAGTCACGCGTGGGAGGATTCCCATGGAAACCCCACAAGAAGGAGAGGCTCGGGGAAGCCTCATTGATTCAGCTCCAGAGAGACAGGCGTGAGACAGTCGCACCTGGACCTGGACAGATGGCCTTCTTTGTGAGCTCTTGGGAAGAAAGGGCTTGCCCGGCCAGTGGCAGGGTGAGCTCTGTGCCTGCGTACAGACGGGGAACGCTAATGGACGCCTGAGGATAAAACCTGGGGGTCCTTTAGCTCATCCATCATTGGCAGGTTCATTCTGAATGAGCATCTTTTCATAAAACAGCTCGTCTGCTTCATGTTTGTACTAAGAAAATCTTTAAAAACCCCAGGTCCAAGTAGGCATCATTGTCTCTTTACAAAGGCTCGGAGATGAAAATGAGGAATGAAGACGGGGCTCCGGAGCTCTGTGCTCCCAGTTCATGTCTCGGTGGAGTGCTTTCTGAGGCAGCAGGTGGCTTTTATGCGTTTGTTCAGGCCTGTGCACCGTGTAGATGGTCACCCACCACTCTCCCTGGGCCAGAGCCACGCCGAGTCCTGGGGACGCCAGTGAGAAGACCCAGCCTCGCTGTGTGTTCCCCGGCGGGTGGGAGGGAGACCGCTAAGAAGACACCATGGCCCCTTGTGATTAGTCTGTGATGGAGACAGGGACAGGGTTCTGGGAACAGGGGGACCCAGATGTGTGCAGTGTGGGGGGTGAGCAGGGAGAGAGAAGGAACAATGGCAGCAGCATGTCAGGGCATGTGGGTGGGCAGATGGTGAAGGGGTTCACGGAGGAAGATGGGCTGGGGGAGCACGGGGGGAGCATTTGAGGAGGGTTAGGGTCAGGAGTCTGCACTTGATCGGGAAAGCGGTGGAGAGACGGGAGGATCTCATGCAGGGAGCACGATTAGACCGGCTTTGCGTTGTACAGGTGCTGGGGTCTGTATTTGAAAGCAGTATGCAGTCTATTAAAGGAATTCCAGTGGCATTAACCTGCTCTGGTTTTTACAGTCCTTGTCATTTTTCAGACCTGTAACTGGGTCCAACCCCTTCGGAGTCAGCTCTCCCTCGAGGGAAGTGATAGGGTCTCAGACTTCCTGTGGCCTCAGATCCAGGGAGGCATCATTGCTCTGCTTAAAGGAAGGAATGAAATCCACAGCCACCCACTACCCCAGCAAGTCTGAAGCCAAAGGCCACACTGAGGGGAGCATTACACCCCGTCATTGCCAGTTCCTGCAGCAGTCCTGTCGCCTGGCAAAACCCCTGCCTGGGCGAGCCCAGCCAGCCAGGCCTCCCAGAAGGGGATTCCGAGTCCTCGGCCTCTGAAGACCGAGTGTCACATTTTGCAAGCAGCTGAGGCTTCTTAAGCATTGCGACATCGATGCTTCGCGTCTCCTCATTTCCCTGTTGAACTGCAACACCTGCCAGGGTCCTGGGAAGGGCAGTGGGCAATCAGAGTTTCTGTTTTCTTGCTCTGCCATCATTGAAGTCCTGGGGCGGATCCTTCCGGATAATGCCAGTAAGCGTCCCCCTCCAAGCATGGCCGAGGACAGTGAGTTTGGTTTGGGGGGGAATGTGATGGAGGCGCCTTAGGCATTGCTCAGTGTGCCCGGGGCTTACTGGGCTCAGAGATAATGTGATTTCTATCAGGAAGTGAACTCTCCGGTTTCTGCCGCGAGCCTGGCCCCGGGCCACGAGCTGTGGTGGAGACCAAAAGAGAAAGGTGACAGGCGCCCACTCCCTCTGGCTGGAGAGAGCGGGCAGGGATTGAGCCTGACTTGGCCACTGCCGTGTCCCTAGCTCTTAGCAGCACAGAGCCCGGCACAGGGCAGACATTCACCAAGTGTCTGTTGAACAAACAAACGAGGACTGCAAGCAGGAAGGGTGCACAGCGGTGACTAACAAAGGGGCGGACTGGCTACAGCCTCGAGTCAGCTGCCCAGAGGCTGTGTCAGTGGCAGAACTGGGCCCGGTGTCCCCACCCTGTGACTCTAAAGAGAGCAGACAGTGAGACCTCCCTGCAGCCCGGCGTCGCCCCTCCACACCCACACGTGTGCTCGGCCCTGTCTTCAAAGTACTGAGCCCGTGTCTGCGCGAGAGGAGCGAGGAAGCCAGGTGAAGGCTCCCCGTCCTCAGAGGAGTGCCCCTCAAGGTAGAAAAATGCAGGTGAGCAGGACCAGGGAGTCCTGGCTGGCCCAGTGCACAGGGCGTGGGGCAGGCACCTGGAGGCCGAGGGGAATGGGGCAGGCTTCTTGGAGGAGGTGGGGCTCTCAGGCAGGACTGGGGAGAGGAGGAAGGATGGACTCAGCGCCCCACACACCTGGACAAAGACATGAGGACTTACCTGTGACTCACCCAGTTTAGGAGTTGGGACTCTGTCGCTTCCTGTCTTCTAGCTCCGGCCTTGGCCCTGTCTCCAGCTGGTCATTCTGTTTCTTTATTACATTTTTTAAAAAATTAATTTCAGAGAGGAAGGGAGAGGGAGAGAGAGAGAAACATCAATGATGTTCCACACTGGGGATCGAGCCCGCAACCCGGTCAGGGCGGAATCGAACTGTGACCTCCTGGTTCATAGGTCAACGCTCAAGCGCTGAGCTATGCTGGCTGGGCTAGTCATTCTTTCTTTTTTTAAAAAATATATTTTATTGCTTTTTTGATTTTTTACAGGGAGAGGGATAGAGAGTTAGAAACATCGATGAGAGAGAAACATTGATCAGTTGCTTCCTGCACACCTCCTACTGGGGATGTGCCCACAACCAAGGTAGATGCCCTTGACTGGAATCGAACCTGGGACCTTTCAGTTCGCAGGCCGACGCTCTATCCACTCAGCCAAACCGGTTTTGGCGGTCATTCTGTTTCTTGATTCTGATCCTGACTGTTGCCCTTGAAGGTTCTTCTGTAGCTGAATCCTGGAGCACACCCATGGCTGTTTCTTTAGGATGCATTCCGATGGAGAGAGGGCAATGTTGGAGGACGTACACAGTTTAAAGCAGCACTTAACATTCTCCGGGTGCCTCTTGGGTGCCCTGTGCTATTCCAGACTTCACAGATGTCAACCCTGATCCTTGCAAAGGCCGGCAAGGTTAGCACATGGTTAGCCACACTTTTCGGATGCGTCTCAGAGAGGTTAACCCCTTGGCCAGGCCCAGTGGACAGACAGGAATTCAACCCCTGCCTGCCCTTCCTTATATTGTGATGTCACTAGCTTTCCTTGGTGGGCATGGACACTCCGTCCTGGTCCCTGTCTGGGGGGAGGGGGGCAGCAAAGGGGCTGCCTGTTATATGTCCACCTTGCCATGTCCCCAGTGAGGGCAGCCTTCGGGATCCCTGCCCGCCACTGATGGTGGCAGAGGCGTTGAGGCCCTGAGGCTGCAGCCAGGAGGGAGAGTACCTTGCCCTCGATGACCCCGCGTGGGTCTCCTCTGAAGCTGCTGCCTGGCTGCTGCTTTCAAACACCTTCAAGTCGTCTCTTCAACAGCAACAGAGTGGGCATGGTCGTGGACCTTTCCCTTAGACATGTCCTGCGTGGGCACCATGGAGCGGCTCTGTCCTAACAGCGTGGAGGAGGATGGTAGAGCGCAGGCTCGTCCTACTGTGGCCCTGGGGTCCACCCCCGCCCTGCCACTCACTGGGAACCTCTCCCTGGGAGTCCGTTTCCTCTTTTGAATAAAGGGGTACATGCCTCGTAGTTCCTGTGAAGCAGCTGGCACGCCGCCTGGCACAGAGTGAGTACGTATACTTAAGGTTAGCGATGGAGAAGGAACGGGGAGGAGAGGCGGTGGGGACTTCGGGTTCAGACTACGTAGGTGGGAGCAGCCCTGCTGGCTTTACCCGTGTGACTTTGGTCAGGCCGCTTCCTCTTGGAGCCGAGTTTCCTGCTCTGTTAGAATTCCAGCAGAGGTGCCTTTAAGTGAATTACGAAAGTGGCAGATTCCAAGCCCCCTGACCTCCCAGTCAGACGCCCTTGGGCAGTCTGTGCAATCTTCCAGAGAGGACCCTGGGTGAGTGTGCTGGTTCAACTGATTGAGTCTCCACGACACGCCCTGTGCCTCTCACATATTATTATTATTATTTTATTTTTTTTTTTATCCTCACCCGAGGATATTTTCCCATTGATTTCTAGAGAGAGTGGAAGAGAGGGAAAGACAGAGAAATATCAATGTGAAGGAAATCGATGTTGGTTGCCTCCTGCATGAGCCCTGACCAGAGCCAGGGCCGGGGAGGAGCCTGCAACCGAGGTACATGCCCTTGACCAGAATCAAACCAGGGACCCTTCAGTCCATAGGCCAACACTCTATCCACTGAGCCAAACCGGCTAGGGCTCACATGTTATCTTATTTCTCATAACCTAGATGAGTCTCAAGGGCTGGATGAAACCCTTTGGGTTAAATGCCCCTCTCCCTCTCCCTTTCTTCTCTCTCCCCTCTTACTCCTTCATCTCTTCCCCTCCCTCCACAGTAATGAATAGTAGCAAACCGGACACAGCACCTTGTTTGTTTGATTCCATCTATCGGTTGGATCTTCCATATCAGTACCTTCTTTTCTACAGCTGCCTAGTATTTTCTTATGTGGATTTGCCATAATTTATAGTCTTATCATTTACAGTCTTCAATGCAATAAAAGCAGAACTTCTTGCAAAAAAAAATTATCCCGTCTTCATTTGGGGTTTCTCCCAATATTTTGCTATGACCAGCAATGCTGCATATTTATATATGTGACACATATAGTAATTTACGTATACTTGTATTACATATTATATATTATACAGTACATACATGACATATATTACATATACACACATATATGTATATATGAAGTTTTGCACATTTGAGAGCATATCCGAATAAATACTGGCAGCGGACTTGCTAGGTCAAGGGTATGTGCATTTGTAATCCTGAGAGAAGGTGCTCATTTGCCATTCACTGAGGTTATACCATTTAACCTTCTGTTCAGCAATGTGGGAACCTGCCTGCTTCTCCAGGAAAGTGTTGTCCAGCTTTTTGATCTTCACTGATACACCAAAAGGGCATTTCATTGCAGTTCTAACTAGTTTGTGTCTCTTTTATTACGCATTTGGTAGAGAGGTCATCTTTTCAAAGAAGCTGTTTTCTTATGTGTGAACTGTTTGTAGTATCCTGTCACGTTTTGTATTGGGGTTGGTCTTCTCAGACTCATTTTGTAGGAGTTTGTCATATTTATGATTTGTGTTGCACATATCTCCCCATTTTAAAACAACAAACAAGTCTAACTTACTTTATGGGTGTTTTTTGCTATGCCATTTGGTCATTTCACATTTTCATTTCATATTTTACGTATTTGTGTCTTCCGCTCTTCTCTTTTAAATGATTAAGTGGTTTACAAGGTTTATTATTTTATTTAGTCATAAAGTCATGCATTTCAAGTATATTTAGGCCCTAACTGGTTTGGCTCAGTGGATAGAGCGTCAGCCTGGGGACTGAAGGGTCCCAGGTTTGATTCCGGTCAAGGGCATATACCTTGGTTGCGGGCACATCCCCAGTAGGGGGTGTGCAGGAGGCAGCTGATCCATGTTTCTCTCTCATCAATGTTTCTAACTCTCTATCCCTCTCCCTTCCACTCTGTAAAAAATCAATAAAATATATTTTAAAAAATAAAGTATATTTAGGAATATATGAACATGTTAATTATTAAATTCTAGGTGAGATAACCTGAATAAAGTCCCATGATGCCAATTTTAAAAAAGAAAACTTACTAATATTTTATGGACAAGAAAGGAATAAAATGAAATACATCCAAATACTAACAATGTTTATATCTGGTTAATGAGATAGAGTTGATTTCAAGTTTTTGTACATTTTTTTGGTATTATCTAAAATTTAGAAATTAATGTTTTTAGTAAATAGACTTTATTTAGACTAGATTTGGATTGATAGAAAAACTAAGTAGATGGTACAGAGAGTTCCATACATTCACACCCAGTGTCCGCTATTATTAACATCTTACATTAGTGTGCTACATTTATCACAACTAATGAGCCAGTATTGATTACTGTTATTAATAAAAGGCCATACTTCATTCAGATTTCCTTAGTTTTTACCGAATGTCCTTTTTTTGTTCCAGGATCTTATCCAGGACATCACATCATATTTGGTTGTTATGTCTCCTTAAGCTCCTCTTGGCTGTGACTGTCTCTAATGGCCTTGACAGTTTGGAGGAGGACTAGTGGGGTGTTTTGATGGAATTTGTCCTATGTTTTTCTCATGATTAGACTCAGGGGTTTGTAGGAGGACAACCATAGAGGTAATGTGTTATTTCATTACATCATATCAAGCGTACATACTCGTATTATCAACATGATTAACAAAATAGATATAATCTAATAATAATATGATAACATAATATAGACTAAATGAGTAGATTAAGTGGTTTATATGTTTTATTGGTTTGGTTTTTGTGGTACTGTATCCCCCTCCCCCACACCCACACCCCCTCAAAGAACCAGTGCTCAGATTGTTTGATTAGTTTTATTTTTTTCTATCTTATTATGCTTAATTCATGTATTCTTATGCTTTTTTTATTTGCTAGTATAAGTAAAACAGGCATAATGGCCTCTGAGCACGATTTGAGTGAGATCCCACAGGTTCTAATACATGGAATATTTCTTATTATTCTTATTCTCTAGGTATTCTGCAATTTCTATCTAGATCTCTCTTTTTAAAATCTGGGTTGTTTAAAAGATAGTTTGTTTGTTTACTGCCATTTCACTGTTTATACCGTAGTCACATTTAAATTGGCAAAACTGCTCCATGACAGACAGGACAGAGACCTGTCACGCACAGAAAATAAGGGGTGGTTTTCGTAAAGCTTGAGAAGCGCCGCAGTGACAAGGGCTGGCTGCAGCCGTCTGCCCACAGCGCCGAGGGGCGCGCGTGGTCGGAAAGAAGGTGCTCCGGCCATAGTTGGCCTACTTCTGTTGGCCTGAGACCACTGCTGCCTCCTGGAATTTCCTAATATGCCTGGTCAGCCGGTCACTTGTAAATAACAGATAGAAACAGAGGAGGGTGACTAAAGGAGAGTTTTTAAAAAGGTTCCATGTGGTAGAGTTTTGTGACCCATAATTTTGTGATTAATTTCTAGTTTTGCTTCTATGTTATCAGATTCTGTATTACGTCAGCTTTTTTGGCGAGGTTCTATTTGTGGCCCAAAATATGGGAAATTTTTTCGAAGTATACATCAATTACAACCGTCTTATTAATTATGAAATTTTGGTTTTTCTGACTTTACCTAATGTGGTCTCTTGATCTTCATGAGCTAAAAGAGGTGGATGAAAATCACCTGCCTCTGCTGTGTGTCTGTTCTTCCTTGTGTTTCCTGTTGCTTTTGCTCTGAATTTTGGTGCTGTCATTTGGTGTGTTAGATCTTCAATTGTGGGTCATATTCGTTATTATCATTATTTTAATAATATTATTATTTTAAAGAACTGAAGTTTAGAGGAAGGGAGAGGGATGAGAGTTAGAAACACTGATGAGAGAGAAACATCGATCAGCTGCCTCCTGCACACCCCCTATTGGGGATGTGCCCGCAACCAAGGTACATGCCCTTGACCAGAATCGAACCTGGGACCCTTCAGTCCCAGGCCAACGCTCTATCCACTGAGCCAAACCGGTTAGGGCCATGTTTGTTATCATTATAACGTGTTCCTCTTTGTCTCATTTGGAACCATTTATCCTGAATTCAACTTTACTTGACTATGTTAAGGTGATAGTGCCTGTTTAATTTGAGGTAGCACATACCTGGTATATATTTTCTCTTCCTTTGTTTTCAAAACTGTCAAATCACTTTGCTTTGGGGATGTCTCTGGTAGGAAGCATCCTGTTGAGGGTTTTTGTCTTGTTGCCCGATCTTAGGATCCTTTCTTTTTAGTAGTTTTTCTTTTTAGTAGTTTTATGTCTTTTTGCTTCCATTGCTTTTTAAAACAAACCCTTTCATGGCATGGTTTTATTTTGTGTTGTGTTCCTTTTAAGAACTGGAAGGTTTGTATTTTTAGTCCTTCTGGAGGTAGCCTTTAGAACTACATAAAACGCATTAAAATCTTTTTAAAGACTAGACTAGTTGTCTCCCTTTTGAAAAAGTGATCATAAAATTAGTTTACAAATGTGATCATGATTTTCATGTGCTTTGTGCAGCTTTTTTTCTGGCGAGTTTTCTTGGTTTGCCATATTTTTTTTTTTCCTGTTCTTTTCCTCCTGGATTCCTCCTCTAGCATCTTTGACTATAGTGTGTGCTGGCTGCTCTTTGAAAGGGGCGAACCTTCTCAGATCAGCATTTGCAGGGGATGCAGGTAGAGGAGGTTCATGGGAGTATTCTAGGACAGCAGGGTCGCTCTCAGGTTCCTGGTAACTGTTCACAGGACGGTGGCAGTGATTTCTTTTAGCTTCTACCCAGACAGCAGAGACCTGCAGCTATATAGCCTTCCCCCCATTCACGCCCCTCTCCCGCTCTGCCTCACCAACACACTGCTCCCTGTGAAGATGGCTGGTCTGTGGTTTTCTTTGTTAGCCCTGTCCTCCTCCTCCCTCCTCTAACCCCCCGCCTCACCCCGACCTTCCTATGAGACCCCACCCCATCCTCAGGGGGTTGGCCTCGTGTTCACGTCCATGTTCCTGGGTGACCTGGGTGTCCCAGGCAGCTCCCATTGCCAGGCCACACGCCCTGTTCCCATTTTTTCCTGGTTAGGAACCCTTGTTTTGTTTTGTTTTGTTTTTTCCTTCAGGGAGTATCAGCCAAGAGCGATCAGGCAGCTTTATCCGAGCGAGTGTTGCAGCCACAGGTGGCTTGTGTAGGTGCTTTCTCACACCCCCTTGGATCCTCACCGCTTTTGGCAGCCCCTTGACTGTTTTTGGCAGCGTCTCCTTAGAAGTTGTGGTTCAGGTTACAAATGTGCTCTAGTTTTGCCGAAGATAGAATTTGCATTCCTGCGTCTCTTCCTCTTTTACTGTGGGTGATTTGGGATATCAAAAGGCGTACCTTTATCCTGCTAACTTAGAACGGTCTGGGGTGGTGAATTTTCCTTGCCATGTGTTCTGGTATTCCTCCAGATTCAACATTAGCCAGAGCGCTCTGGATGGAGTCGGCGAGAGCTGAAGCTGGGGTCTAACCATAGAAAGGAAAGGAAACGGGGGTTGAGAATAAAGTAGGAGGGCTAAAGAAGAACTCCACGGCATCTCAGCCTGTGCTGTGTGGCAGCAGGCGTCCCTCCCTCCCCGCCTGCACTCCGGCTGGGAGTCGTGCCACTGTTTGGGTGGGAGGCCACGGCCCGCCGGAGCAAGGGATGAAAACCACCTGTCTCCTGGTCTGTCTCAGTGGAAGATTTTCTGAGCCCAGCAACTCTCAGGCCAGGGTGGGGAGGTCACATGCCCCTGCCCCGGACAGGCTGCAGGGCTCAGCTCCCCATCTCAACTCACACCAGGGCCCATCCAAGCACCTTGGGTCTGGCTGGTCTCCTAGTGATGGTGGCCAAGTCCCCCTCCCTGAAAACTAGGATCCTGCCTCACAGGAGGAGCTTTTTCCCAGAGTGAATGCTGTTGACAGCGTTTATATGCCCAAAGAAAGCGCTTGCCCCTCCAAAGGGAAAGCATTCACGTGGGATGCCCAGCGGATAGACCCAGAGAGGGAAGCCTGCCCACAGAGTCTCAGGCCAGCCCTTCATATTATTGTCTCTCGGATTCTTATGCCACCATTTTATAGATGTGGAAACTGGAGTCTCAGAGAGATGGAGGGATTTGGATGCAGTTCTGTTTGGGTCCAGAGCCTGGACACCAGCTCCCTTATCCCCGCCCCGCTTCCTGCTCATCTTTCCATGGAGACCCCACCCCATCCTCAGGTGGCTGCCTTGTATCCATCTCCATGTCCCTGGGTGATTGTGCTGGGTCCTCGCGCTGTATCTTACTTCTCAACACTGACCGTACTTTAGATGCTATGTAAGCTCCCCGGGGCAGCCAGGGACAGGAGATGAGGGGCCATCGCCTCTGTGTCTCCGGCCCCCATGTCTTAGGCAGCTGTGCCCCCAGCCTTGGCACGGGGCGTGTCCTCTGGAATCAAAGGCACCTGGGCTCCTCTCCAGCCTCAGCGATCTTGGACAAGTCACTTAACTTCTCTGGGTTTAGTCCCTATTTCTAAAAGAAAACGACCTAGGACTGCTCCAAGTACAGACCATGGACGCTGAAGCCAGGTGGCCTGCGTTTGAGTCTTGGCTCAGCCCCTTCTTAGCTGTAGGACTTCGGTTACTTCCTTACCCCGTCTCTTTTAGTTTTCTCACCTATAATTTGGGAGTCGTGTGTATGTCATGGGGAGGTTTAAGGATTAAATAAGCGAATAAATGTAAATCATTTAGAACAGTGGCATATGGCAAGTATTAGGTAAGTGCCAGATATATTAATTCATTATTATGAAGGCATGGTAAGGGCTCAGCCAAGGCATGGGCGTAAATGGCATGGATGCTGCTGTTATGTAACCTGTGCCCTCTGCTTCCTTCCAGGAGCTTGGGCCCCTGCCCCAGCCCGGCAGAGGCTGTGGAGATAGACCGTCCGGCAGCCTGGTCCCCAGGCCCCTGGCCCATCCCTGGCAGCGGGGAGCGGCAGGTCCCACGAGGTAGCGGCGGCCTGAGCCGGGGCCCCTCCTGGGAGTGAGCCATGGGCCAGAAGCTCTCGGGGAGCCTCAAGTCGGTGGAGGTTCGCGAGCCGGCGCTGCGGCCGGCCAAGCGGGAGCTGCGCGGAGCAGAGCCGGAGCGGCCGGCGCGGCTGGACCAGCTGCTGGACATGCCCGCGGCGGGGCCGGCGGTGCAGCTGCGGCACGCGTGGAACCCCGAGGACCGCTCGCTCAACGTCTTCGTCAAGGACGACGACCGGCTCACCTTCCACCGGCACCCGGTGGCGCAGAGCACCGACGGCATCCGCGGCAAGGTGGGCCACGCGCGCGGCCTGCACGCCTGGCAGATCCACTGGCCGGTGCGGCAGCGGGGCACCCACGCGGTGGTGGGCGTGGCCACGGCGCGGGCGCCCCTGCACTCGGTGGGCTACACGGCGCTGGTGGGCAGCGACGCCGAGTCGTGGGGCTGGGACCTGGGCCGCAGCCGCCTCTACCACGACGGCAAGAACCGGCCCGGCGTGGCCTACCCGGCCTTCCTGGAGCCCGAGGAGGCCTTCGCGCTGCCGGACTCGCTGCTCGTGGTGCTGGACATGGACGAGGGCACGCTCAGCTTCGTGGTGGACGGCCAGTACCTGGGCGTGGCCTTCCGCGGCCTCAAGGGCAAGAAGCTGTACCCGGTGGTGAGTGCCGTGTGGGGCCACTGTGAAGTCACCATGCGCTACATCAACGGCCTCGACCGTAAGTGCACCCCGAGTCTGCCTGACTCCGGGAGGCGGGGGGTCGGCGAGGGAGGCTGGACGCAGGTGAGGCCCTGCCCTCCATCCGCACGTGGGGTGACCCTGCCGTGTGCCGAGTGTGATGAGAACGTGGACTCTGCGGACACGCTCTTGGGTTTGATTCTTGACCTCTCCATTGCTGGCTGAGTGATCTCGCGCGGTGCCTCGGTTTCCCCAATGTTAGTCATTAGGGCTGTGTTCTGCGTTGAAGATCGAATGAGGTAATGCCACAGGTGAAGGCATCAGTAGAGTGACTGGCACCTAATGAGGGCTGTGAGTGTGGATGCTGACTGGGAATCCTCGGGCCTGTAGGAAGGTTATGCAAAACGAGGTCTCCCGCCTGCCCAGCCTCCTCCTGCTCACAGCAGAAGGAAGAGTGGCCAGGAGAAGGCACAGTCCCTGCACTTAAGTGCCGTGCGCGGAAGTTACTGATAAATAATAAGTAACGATCACAGCTATCGTTTACTGACCACCTGCTGTATGCGGGGGCTAAACACCCCGATTCCGGCTCTTCCTAGTGACCTGTCTGTGAAAGGGGGCAGCCGCCTCTCCTCTCTGGCCGGTCAGCGCCTGGATGGGAAGGAGAGCTGCACGTTGCGGAATCTTCTGGTTTTTCGAGAGGACCCAGAAATCTAGATTCTGTGTGAGCTGTCCCAATCTTAAAGTCGGTCGCCGCGGAAAACAGCATGCGGGCCATCAAAACACCCTGGCAGGCTGCAGACGAGCCCCTAGGCTGCTGGGTTCGACCCTCACAGTTCTAAGGTCTCCCTGCACTGAACGTACGCAGTCATCCCTGCGAGGCCGCAGTCACAAAAGCGGTTCCTGGTTTTAGGATGGAGTCACTCCTGGAGGCAGGGCGGCCTCTGGACAGCGGGGCACATGGATGTCTGTCCCATAACAATGCCAGGACCTTGTGGGCTCGCGCACACTCCTTGTCCAAACAGAGGTCCTGCCACACCCCGAAAAGCTCACCCCCCCAATAAAGCCCACAGAGGAGGGTGCTGATAGCCAGAATTGCAGTTCTATTCGTTTTAAATGAGAGCCATAGTTGTCCCCATTTTAGAGATGAAAAAGCTGAAGAGTGGGGGGCTACAGAGAGCTGGTACCAGGTCTCCCTGGGTGTGCCAGCCTCTGGAGCCCACTCTTTTTTTCATGCTTCCCCCATGAGTTGAGGGACTGAGGGTAACACTCGAGAAAAGCCAAGAACAAGGTTTCACTCAAGTAATATTTATACTTAATGTGCGGTGGGTTGGCTTTTCAAGGGTTTCAGGCCAACAGACGTGGCTGGGATGCTCAGCTCCCTGGTGTAACCGGTGACACATTCTTGCTCATATTTTGTTTTTCTAGTTGCTGGACTGAGATTGCCGTTGAATGGCACAGGGTTGTTCTGTGTGCTCTGATTAACTGGTTAAATCCAGGAGCAGATGAGTGTGTCCTGGGAAGGCTGGTTTAGCCATCCCAGTGCCTTGTGGAGAATGTCGGGACACGGTGACCAGGCACACGTCAGGGCTGAGAAAGCCGACACCAGCGACACTCTGCTAAAATCAGAATTGGAAAACTTACTTGCCGGAGTTGGTCCCTGGACTAGGCAGGTGGGCTTGGTGTACGGCTCTTGAGTCTGACCTGCCTTATTTCCAACCGCATCCGTAACGCTCGGCGCTTTTGTGTCTTTGGTGAGTCAGTCACCCTAATGCCTTGCGACTCATTTTACTCATCTGTAAATTGGGACAGTATCAGATCCTTTTCAGAGCTACGGTGAGATCTGGTGTGGGGCCCCAATAATATGGTAGCTGGGATTAAAGGCTGACATTGATACCCTGTGGGAGCTTCCTGAGCCGACAGTTGGGCCCCTGAGGTGGGCTTCCTCCTGGGCATTGATTCACACTTGGGTATCATCGGGTGCTTGTTTTTTAGGTTCAAAGCTAAGGTGCTAGCAAGGTTGCAGCCAGTGGCTCTCCCACACATGATAGGATCGGAGCAATCTAGCCATGGTGTCCTCCTCGGTGTGCTGCTGGGGGTGGGGGTCTGCGTGGGGAAGAACAGTTGCGTTTGGGGCATTTGGAACTCCTGGATCCTTCGGTGGCTAAAGAAACTCGAGACTGAAATTTGGAGTGTTCCATCCTCCACACTGGCAGTGATTTTTTTTCAGGGTGGGCTGAAGCTGCAATGCCCATCCAGGACTCCAGGGGAGTCCAGGATGTCATGGGATGTGAGCCTATGGCATCTCCCATTCGCTGACAGGATTGACTTGTCTGCTGTGCCGCTGGCCTGTCCCCCCGATAGGGGTCATGTTCTCTGTCTCAGGCAGGGTATGCCTGCAGAAAGGGGGAGCTCAGCTTCTCTGAGCTTCTAAAGGCCCATGGTCAGTGGGACAAGACCTGACTATGGGATGGGCCATCGCACAGGCTGCAGTGGAGTCTGGCAGGAGCTACTTGGGAAGGGACTCTGTGATGCCTGTAGCTGGTGACCTGGGCCGAAGTCCACCTGTGGGTCCCTGGGCACTGGGAAGGGTTTGGCCCTAGGGAGTCTCTGGGCAGGGAAGGTGACCCACGGTGGGATTCTGTGCATGAGAATTCTGAGCCCACAGTGGTCGTAGAATGATGGCGGGTCCCCAAACTCAGACCCTCCTGGGAGGTGGCCGCAGTTAGAGACAGGCTCAAGAGCAGAAAGGTGGGGCTGCTCTCTGGGGTTGTTTCCCCGCAAGATCATGGGGCAGAACTCTGCCCAGGGCCCTCACAGAGCCCAGCGCCCACCAGGAGGCCAGGGACAATGATAACCTCTCTCTGAGCCCATTGATCTCCTTTGTAGGCGCACAGCGATTGGTGCTCACTGCTTTGATTAGCTAGGTGAGCTGGGCCGGGTCCTGGGGTTCACTTATGGATGAAAACAGAAATGGCCTTGGTAGAGGCTTCTCCTCTAATGTGATTAAAGTAAGCTATCCCATTTTCTCAATTTTTGAATATTTATGACCGTAAAAGCAAGACTTAGCAAGTGCTAACTGCATTGAACTCTGGAGCATGTGTTTGCTGAGGGAAGTGCTCTTTCCCGTTGCAAATGCAGTTCTTCAGCTATGCCCTGGAGTGAAACCGCTCAGCACCTGGGGTTTGTTTGCTCTAAAGAGCTGCAGGCCTCTGGGGCCTCTGCTACCTGAGTGAGCTGAGAAAGGAAGCGAGGCCAGGCCAATGGGCAAGCTGTCTCCAGGTGACGGGGTCCAGGGCCCAAATAAGGACAGCAGCAATAACGGATACGTATATAGTAACAGCAAAAACTAATACAGTGCTTAGTCTGTGCTGGACTGTATTCTAAGCACTTTACAAATTCTACCTCAGTCCTTGTGACAACTCTGTGGGCTAATACCTGTATTTATCATCTTTATTTTACGATGAAGAATGGAGGCACAGAGAGCTTGGGTAAGTTGCTCAAGGTCACACCGCTAGGAACTGGGGGAAGCAGGGTTCACATTGGCAGACTGGGCCAACGGGTCCCTGGTGGAGCTGTTTGCAGACAAGGCAGAAAGAGAGCGGACAGAAGGAGTTGCTTCCCCCCATCCAGGTGCAGCAAAGGGCGGGACCCTTTCCTTTAGCTGTGAGTTTCGGGGAGGTCCTGAGATGCTGTCCCTGCGTTTCCTCCTCCCTCCCGGCACCCAAAGCTCTTGGCTCAGCAGAGAGCTCCTCCGGGTGTTCCAAAACGCTAGCTGCCTAAAGGCGGCCCCAGCAGTGGCCGTGAATCGGGCATGCTTTGATTGCTGACGGGATAATGGCGCTGAAAATGTCCCAACTGCTGTGAGGTTTGGCCCCTGGGCTGGGCCAGGCCTTTGGCATCATCAGCTCTGGGCTGGTTTCAGGAATTGCTCCTGGGCTCATGCTCCTGGCTCCTCCTCCATGCTGGCTGCCAGGAGGGCTGACAGACCGGCTTTGTCTCCTGTCTTGGAGTTCTTGGGTGGTGCGTGGTGCGTGAGTGACACAGGAAGTGGAGAGGAGACAAGCAGGCTTGGAGTCCTGAGCAGCTTTGATTTGGGGGGTCACAATAATTATGCCTTTTAACAGATACCACCCATGTTCTGTGCCTTGGGCCAAGTATTGCACTCATTTTATTCTTTTTTTTTTTTGTGTGTGTGTGTGTGTGTGTGTGTCACACAGTAAACCTTGAGGCAAGGTGACTGTTATCATCCCCATTTTATAAAAGGAAACTGATTCTTGGAAAGTGAAGAATGTGCCCAAAGCCACACCGCCAGCAAGTAGCAGAGCTGTACTTAAACCCAGGTCATAGCCGCTCCTGTGCCCGGCCCCGCGGCCTGGGCCAGCCCTGCTTCCATCCCGCCCACTGCGCAGGGCCTGATTCCACAGAGCAGGTGCTGGTGTCCCGGGCTGACTTTCTGAGGGTGCAGAGAGGGAACCGTAGGATCTCGGGCCTGACTGGCAGAGAGACTTGTCTGCCTGCATCGAGCCGGGGAAATTGTATTTCCAGACGTAGTTCCTAGATGGTTTAATTGATCTGCCAACAACTATTTATTGGCGCAATGGCTCAGCAGAGGAGGCTGGCGGCCAGCCAAGGTTCCCGGTATTGATGAAGGCCAGAGAGAGCTGTCTACCGGGATGACCACAAGGACACCATGCCCTCGCCAGAGCTTCCCTCCCAGTCTGCACTGAACTCCTGACCTTCCTGCTCAGCTCCCCTGTGTCTCCTGGGTGGCGCGATCCTCATAGCCCTGCTGACATCTGGACTCAGCTCCTCTTCCCTCCTAACCGGGTCCAGGCCTGGGCTCCCCCCGACCCCCTGCCCTATGATTCTGCCCTGAATCCAGCCCGCTCCCCAGCCCTCAGCCAGGGCTCTGTCCCCTGCACCCTCAATTCAGCACTGAGTTCTCCCCCTGTTCGCCCCATTCCCTCGCTTTCCATGTGGGTCTGCCTTCGTTCCCCAGATGGAGATGAAGTTGCTTGGGGCACGGAGGGTGACTCGGGAGGCATATGTGGGGAAGTGGACAGAGAGGGATTTAAAAATAGGATGCAGCCGAAACCGGTTTGGCTCAGTGGATAGAGCGTCGGCCTGCAGACTCAAGAGTCCCGGGTTCGATTCCGGTCAAGGCATGTACCTTGGTTGCGGGCACATCCCCAGTAGGGGGTGTGCAAGAGGCAGCTGATCGATGTTTCTCTCTCATCGATGTTTCTGGCTCTCTATCCCTCTCTCTTCCTCTCTGTAAAAAATCAATAAAATATATTTAAAAATAGGATGCATTTACTTCTCAGAGGTAAACCGTGTGCATGGCAGCACATTTAAACACTACCCAAGGGTAGCCAGTGAAATACCCCCACCACCCCCATAGCTCCCCAGCTCCTCTCCCTGCTGGCAACCACTGTTAGCAGTTGCTCATGTGTCCTGCCAGAATTTTATGACACAGACATTTTACACAAGTGTGATCATACTGCAAACATTGCTCTGCCTCTCATTTCCCCTCTTAATCCGTCTTGGTGATTGTTTAATGTGATTAGCATGGAGCTGCTTCGTTCTTTGTTAACAGCTACATGAGTGTCCGTGGTATGGCTGTATAATAATTTAATTATTCCATCCCTATTTTTGGACATTAGACAGTTTCCAGACTTTGAGAATAAACTTTTGATCTTGATTTGAATTCCATGTCTACCCCCTTCTGCCAAATCAACTCCCTGGAGCCTTAGTTTTACCATCTGTGCAATGGGAATAATGATACGTACCTTGCAGAGTTGCTGTGGGTCTTAAAATTGATGCAGAAATGAAGCTTCTCTGGCATTACCAGTCGGAGCATGCCCAGTGCCGAGCTCATCGTGGGCATCCGATGAATGCTTGTGAATGATTCCATTTCTAGTTTAAAATGCAGTAGAATAGCATCACTTTGTTATCAAGGAGGGTTTAAACACATGGTTGGACTCAGACCCTTTGAGGAGTATAATCCAGTCAGTCCTCACGTAAGGTGTACGTCAGCAGAGTAGGACTCCTGTGGCCCTGACCTGCCCAGAAGAGGCCACACTAAGTGTGTTCTGCTGCTGTTAGTGCTGTGGCTGCTCCTGCTGAAAGTGGCAGTTCTTTGAAGTGGAGACTGTATCCTTCTTGGCCAACCCCCACAGCACCCCTTGGAACAGAGTACATAGTAGGTGCTCAATAAATGCACATTCAGGTACTGGCCTCCTGTCCCCTGCACAGCTAGCTCTCTTTCCTGCAGTGCAGCAAGACCTGAGCCACAGTTGGCTGGAGTAGAGGGGGCCTGGCTATCAGCAGCTGCCGCCTTGAAAACCTGCCTCCTGGTGACCCATTCCCACCTTGACTTGCGCGCCAGGCCGGGCACACCTGTCCCCACACCCAGGCCAAGCGGACGGTGCATTATGGGTCCTGCAATTCAATTCAGGATCTTGACATTCCAGTACAAAATGACTAGGCTGGTGCCTGATATATAGTAGGTGTTGAGAAAGGTGGGTTTAAATAATGCCCATTATGACTTTCATAGCTCCCATAGATTGTAAAATTACTTAGTGTTATTAAATGTGGAAACAATTATCGTTATTAAATTTGGGTCCACATTGTGAAATCTGAGGGATTTCACACCAGGGAGAATGTTGGTGTGGGAGGTTTTTGACCCTTTAGTGGCTATGATGGAAATGCCATCTGAGGTTCAAAGGCCACTGTGAATGTGTTACAAATGAGCTGACAGTGTGTCGCCTTCACTCTGAGCCGTTTTAAAGTATCCAGCTTAATGCTGGGTTCAAGTGTTTTGTAGCTCCCGGTGGTGACTTGCCTGGTGAGTGTGTCAGCCAGGGTGTCCAAACAGGCAGTGTCCCCCAGCTGTGCCCATGTGTGTTTGGGGGAGATGAGTGCTGAGGTGGTGGGTCTGAGGGCAGACTCTGCCTCCGAACAGATGTGTCTAGGCCGGGCTGCGGGCTGTCGGCTACCGGACCTTTGGAAGAAAGAGAAGGGGAAGGAGGCCGTCTGTCTCCCGGTTTCAGGGGCTGGCAGGACGGGGAGGGCCCCAGGCATCGGGGCTGGAACAGATGCGGTTCCTGCAGCCAATGCAAGGCCCTCACTTTACAGGTGGGCCCTGAATGGAGCAGGGAGCTGGGAGAACTTTTCCAAAGTTCCCTGCTGATTAAAAACATCCCCGGCCTCCGATCCCCCTTGAAAACACCTGGTCAGAAATGAGAGCGTGAGAATTCCGTGCAGTTTATAGGCCTGTCTTGAAGAACCCTGACACAAATGATGGAGGACATTGGAGTGCAGAAGGATTGGGGGGGGGGGGGCGGAGCTGAAGGGTTTCCTAGGGGGTGGCCTTGGGACGTGGGCAGGATTTAGATAGGTGCTCCCCCAGCCCCACGCACCCACACGAAGACCCTCTTTGGCTTCTCCATGCCTCCCACATGCTCGAGGCCGTAGAACAATGAGGTTCAGCACATCAGAGACCGGAGATAACTGGTCTCTTCACTTACTCCTGGATGACCTGGGCCTAAGTTTCCTGCCTTCTCATACCTGCAAAGTGAGTATGGTGGTGGGACTCACCCCTAGGCCTGTCACCAGTGCTTCTCAAACCTCAATGTGCCTTGGAGTCAGCCGGGGGGCGGGGCGGGGGCGGTGCAGTTCGGAGGGAGAGGTCTTGTTAAGTGCAGACTCTGACTCAGGAAAGCAGGGTGGGGTCCCAGGTTCTGCATTTCATCAGTTCCTAGGTGATGCCCATGATGCTGCCCGATGAAGGGGGGCAGAGGACCAGGCCACCACACTCTGGTGTGCCCCCTAGTCCCACGTTCCACCCGCCATACCCCACTCTGATCCCGCAGCCACGTTAGTCTGCTTATCCCTCCGTGCCTTGGTCTGGGCTGACCTCTTTATTGGAAAGGGCCTCTTCCCCGTTCCAGCGAGGCCCGGCGTCGCCGAGCCTGGCTCTGCCACCGCCCCTCCTGGCTGGCTGACGTGAGGGCGGTTCCCGTGCCTTCGGCATCCACTCCCTTTCCCACCCAGCCCACTGCCCTCTTGTCCTCATCCTCCCTACGACCACGTGACTCAGTCTATGTGTCCTGGAACCCAGGTCCTCACAGTTGCCAGCAAGGTCAACACAAGTCAATCCACACCATTATCCATGAATTTCCCACGAGGGCCACTTTGTTTGGGAAGGGATTATCGCCAATAGAAACAGCTCTTTGTTAAATATCATTGATTGAGCGCTTACAAAAGGCCAGACACCGCTCAGGGCTGCGGGCATCGTCCGATTTAAACCTCCACCAGCCAGTGCAAATGCTAGCCAGCTCCCTCTCTGCACAGGAGCTCCCCTGTCCCCCGCAGAGGAGGAGAAGGAGCTGTCCTCCCACTTCACACGCAAGGAGACTGAGGCCGAGGGCGATGAAGGGGCTGCTCACATGTGGCACATGCCTGGGAGGCAGCCATCTGCAGACTTGCACCCAGGCCTCAAACCCCAGTGCCCACGTCCCCAACCTCCACGCCACGCTTGTCACAGCGAGTGTTTGCCGAAGCTAGCATTGGCAGGTCCCGTTTAAACACCCTTCAGTGCAGCATACAGGACAGTACAGCCAGGCTGCGTGCGCCCTCACCCTGCCGATTGGAACGGGTGCTGACGCTGAGTGGGTGCTGCTTGGGAAAGCCCTGGCTGGAGTCTGCCGCGTTGCAGGAGGGTGTTTAAACGACTGGGAGAGCGCGTGGCCTGCTGGACAGGTGGCAGATGCCGAGGGCCGGGAAGCCAGCGGATCCCCCCAGTCTTGTCCCTTGGAGGAGGCGAGGGGGCGGTTCGCGTGAGTTACGGCTTAGCCCAGACACTAATAAGGCTGCTTGTCTGCGGCCTTCCATAATTCAAGTTAAGGCTGTGCTGTTTAATAGCCCTTCTTCATCAGATCTTCCAGGACTCCGCGCCTCCTTAATGATTTATTTGCTTGGGATGAAATTAAGCCGAGACAGCGTGAGCTTGGAAAATACTGCCGTGCTGGCTTCCCACTTTTTTATCTTTGCTGGCGGCCGCGTCTATAAATAGGGCTGCCAGCCCTACTTTGTGACCCGACCGCTGGGAGCTCCGATGGGCACAGGCTTCCCTGTCACTGGCCCCTGAGAACACCCTTGATGGGGTACCTGCTGCCCCTCATCTCCCCCACCTCCAAGGCCAGTGACCCCACTGGGGTGCAGCGAGGGGCCAGAGCTGCCAGCAAAGACATTGTCGTCTCGGCTTAGAGTCGTTTAAGGGGAAGCATTTGAGCTGAGCCATTTGGAGCCTCAGCCACGTTCCAGATGTTGGCCTACTTGTTGATGTTTCTTCCTCACAATGCTTTTCACGAGGACGTCCCCGGGTGAGAGCCGCTGTGCTTCTGGTGTTTACTTAGGAGGGTGACCGCTCTCTGCCTGATGCCTGGGCCTCACTAGGAGGGGCACGTGGGGTCCCACGGGCGGCCGCCTCTGGAGTGAGGGGCCAGAATCACAGCTGAGGGTCACTCACAGCGCTCACCCAGAGGCCAGGCGCCAAGAATGGGGTTGGGATGTTTAGTTGGGGCCCCTTTGGAAGTCCACATTCCCAGAAGACTGACGTTGCCTCAGGAAAGGGGGTGAGTGTAAGGTTGCGCGAGGACTGGGGTAGGCCCAGGAACGGGGGTGTGCCCAGGCACCCCATTGCTGCCTCAGCTGCACGTCTGTTCCACGGATGCCCGCCCCTCCCACTGTTTCTGATCTCTCCTGTATTTTTTTCTCTTCCCTCATAATGTGGGCGCCCTTTGGCTTTAGCTCAAGGTGGCCCTGACCCCAGCCCTGCGCCCTGATGGCTCCCTCCTCACTGTTGGCTGCACGGTGTTGTCCCAGGTCTTGTTTCAAGTCCTGAGAGCCGCCGATGGGCCCAGTGCTTCTCAGGTGCAGGCAGAGGTTCCCCTCCTCTGATTGGCTGCCTGTGGGTTGGGTCCTACCTGCTGGTCACTTAGCACACCTGCCTCTATATCAGCATCCCTCAGGGAGAATGCGAAAAACACAGATGTTGGCTGTCTCTCACCTATTGAATCAGTGGACCTTGGAGAGTGTGTGAGTGTGTGTGTGTGTGTGTGTGTGTGTGTGTGTGTGTGTGTGTCAAGCTTCCCAGGTGATCATGTCATCAATCCAGCACCGGCCAGAAGTCGGCTGTTTGGCATACCTGGCTGGGAGGAGGCTGCTGGGTGGGTGGGTGCAAGGTCATGTGTTGGGAGGGGTAAGGGGGTGAGCAGGGATGTCCCCATTCCCAGGGACTGCTTGTGGGGAGTGCTCCCCAGGCAGCAGGGCTCAGGATCCCAGTCTGGACTGGGTCAGGCCTGGGGACGTGAGGACGGTGCTTGCAGCTCCGGTGCCAGGGAGACAGACGCTCGGTCCGTGTGGCCTGTGTCAGTGCTGGGTGCTGGGTTCGGAAAGGCCGCTTTGCCCCTTCGTTTCCTCCTGGAGCACCCCAGGGGGCCTCAGGGGGACAGCAGCAATGCCCACAGTCAGTCCCTCGGCCAGGGCTCTGGGAGCCGTGTGTTCCTGTGTGTGCCACTTCTGTGCCCTCCCCCGAGATGGCGTAGGTGCAGTCGGGAGTCCCCTGAGTGGCTGCATTTTCCCCGCCCGTGAGGGCTAGACTGTCCCTTTGCCCTTGTGTCCCGGCACCTGGCCCGTGGTGGGCTCTCAGTCAGCGTCTATTGACTGAATGGCCGGTAACTAAGTCCACACAGCAGATGACCAAGCCCCCACCTTTGGGTGGAGGGCAGGCCCGGGGAAAGAGCACCCCCTTCCCACAGCCTCGGCACAGAACAGAAAGCGTGTGCACGGACTCCTGAGAAGGTTCCAGCTAGCTAGAAACAGCACCTGGAAAGCAGGCGCACCCTGCCCACAGCCACTAATTTGATCTGCGTGTAAAGGAGCCATTGCTTTTTCCACAACCACACATGGTCCTGCGTAGGCAGTCTGCCCCTGGTGTGGGCAGGGACGGTGACATCAGCCATTTATCCTGTCACTCGGCGTTGGTGAAGGGCCTGCCTGCGCCGCCTGGGCCCGGAGCCACGGCCACGGTAGGAGGGGCTTCCCACCCGTCCGCCGGTCACTCGGGGGCCAGTTTCTGAACACCTCCTCTGGTCAGGCACCGGCGATGCCGCGATGACTGTTCAGGGGGAGAGACAGACAGAAAAAAAACAAATGCCCTGGTAAAGTTAGATATAGTTCAGTGTGATTTAAGAGAACAAAAGTGGAGGAAACGATGCAGGGTGTGGCTGAACTGCTGCGTGGCCCCCTTTCTGGGGAGGGGGCATGTGAGTGAGACCCACGTGAGAGCCGTGGGAAGATCCGGGGGGAGAGCGAGTCGAGGGGACCAGCCAGCAAGGCGGGGCGTGGTGCAGGGCAGGCGAGGGCCGTGGGGCTCGGGGCGGGAGGGCCCGGCATTGCCTTCCAGCCGTGAAATCAGCCACGTCACCGTTTTAGGAAAGTCATAAGCAGCCTTATTTTGGAGAAGCAATATGTGAAGTTTCTTTTCCACGGGGACAAGTCCCCGGTTTTACAGAGGACACGTTTGGGGGACTTTGGGGAGGGTGGCCTTCGACTGAGGTGGATATCGTCACTTCCATTTGCACATGAGCTGGTTCGGGGGCCGTGCCCGGGCCGCCCTGCCAGTGGGAGAGCTGGTTTGAAGCCCATAGTTTGTGTTTACACCTTGTCATTGTTCCGGAAGCAGAACTCCAGGTGTGTGTATGTTGAAGCGCAGAGTTCCATGGGTCTGCCAAGAGCCCCCGGGCAGTCCAGCCTAGGGAAGGGGCCTCTACGGAGCGGGAGGGGGGCCCCAGGTGGTCTTGAGGAGTCCCCATCCCACGCTGTTCTTTTGTAGCTGTTTTTTGTTTGTTTGTTTGTTTGTTTGTTTAATTATATCTTTATTGATCTCAGAGAGGAAGGGAGAGGGAGAGAGACAGAAACATCAATGATGAGAGAGAACCACTAACCCTCCCCCCAATACACGCCCCCCACCGAGGACCAAGCCCACAACCCCGGCACGTGCCTGCACCAGGAATTGAACCGTGACCTCCCAGTTCATAGGTCGATGCTCAACCACCGAGCCACCCACTGTCCACTGTGCTGTGGCTTCTCCACGTCTGGCTGTATTCTGGGAGGGGACACCAGGCTGGTTCTGCTCAGGCGGGCTCTGCTCTCCCTTCTGTCCCCTGGCATGGCGGAGCCCCAAGGCTCGGACAGGCCTCTGCTGGCCTGGGCACATGTCACCTCCCGGCTGGGCAAGCCACCCAGCAGGGACAGGGTGGCTTGAGGGTTTTTGTTTCCCTTTTGACTGGCACGGGCAGCCTTCCTTGGCTCTCCAAGGCGTTTTGCCAAAATGGGTTGTTCAGATGTGTGAAGGTTGAAAAAGCATTCTCTACCTGAACTAATTGGATTTTACCCTGAGTCTGATTTGGGATGGGACAGAGGGAGGAAAAGAGATAAGTCCTAGAAGGAGACAACACTGGACTGGGAGCCAGGAAACCTGGCCACCAGCTATATGACCTTGGGAAAGCCACCTCCCCTCTCTGTGCCTCTGTTTCTCCATCAAAAGAAGGACAAGATGACCTCGAGGAGTCGCCATTATTCATTGGTATCAAATATTGAGGAACTGTCTGCATACCTGATTTGGGGGGACGACAAACACTTTACACTGCTGCGCTGCCCAATACAGTAGCCATGTGGCTATTAACAGTTAAGTTTAAATTAATTAAAATTAAGCGAAGCCCGGCTGGCGTGGCTCAGTGGTTGAGCGTCGATCTATGAACCAGGAGGTCACGGTTCGATTATCGGTCAGGGCACATGGCCAGGTTTCAGGCTCTGCCCCCAGTGTGGGGCGTGTAGGAGGCGGCTGATCAATGACTCTCTTATCATTGATGTTTCTCTCTCTCTCTCTCCCTCTCGCTTCCTCTCTGAAATCAATAAAAATATAGTTTAAAAAATTCAGCTTAAAAATTCAGCTCTTCAGTTGCACTAGTGCACTAGCCACACTCAAGTGCTCCCCAGCCACAGGCCCCCAGCATGAGGGGGGGTGGGTGCGGGAAGAAGATGCAGTGCAGATGCCCAGGCAACCTTACAGAAGGTCGGAGTTCCTGGGTGGGGAGAGCCATGAGGGGGGCAATGACAAGAGGTATGCCAGGAATTCGGAGGAGGGGGACTGGGGGACAGGCGGGGCCAGGAGCCCTGCTGGAGGGAGAGGCAGCCTGTGGTGGAGACAACAGCCCAGAACACCCTGGTTCGGGTCGGGGAGCAGCAACGCCCTTCCTAGGTCCTTGGGTGAGGCCCTGAGCCCACTGGGCCTCTGTCTCCTCTGGTGAAAGGGGAGGAATAAGAAAGAGGGTTGTTATGGAGACGGACTAAATCAGGCCCTTGCAAGCCCTTTGCACATGGTACGGTCCGGATCATGTGAGAGGCTGTGGGTGATGCATTTTGACTTGTCATCATAGGCTGTCCGTAGCGTGATTTGAAGGCACTGGGATTCCCTTCCTTCTCTCCACGTGGGCTCTTTGGGGAAGGCGACGAGTGTGTTCCTCCCGTGTCCCCCACAGCCCCGAACACGCACGTGGCTTTCCGTCCCTGCTGTGGAACCGCCGTGGGGCAGAGAGGCGCTGGCGGCCGCCTGCGGGGCCACGCTGGCTCTTTGCTTTCCTCCTGAGCCCACCGCCTTCCACCAGCGCGTCCTCATGCTCCTCCCTCCCTGTCCCTGACACATGTGTGTGTCTGGCTGGGTCTGGTTGTCATTTTCTGAACCCTTGGCCCATCTCAGGCTCCGACCCCCCGCCCCGCTGGTGCATGTAAACAAATCAAGGGCAGAGGTCAAAGGCCAGGGCTGGGCTTCGCCAGCATCTCACAGGGGTGTGCGCTTGGCAGGAAGTAGCCTGGTGTCCAGTTTCATGATTCGGGTCCGTCCCCGGCTGAAATAGGCTTTCATCTGCATTCCTAGGTGACGTTTCTGGCTGACTTGTTAGTGATGGATTGCCGGCCGCACACCAGCCATGGTTGGGTTCATTGCTCAGCTCCGGCTCTGGTGTTTCATGAAGTCCCCACCACAGATGTGCAGAACAGAGAGGGCAGTTTGAATGCCTCCAAGAGCCATCTTTCCCACCCAAAATGGGTGTGCTTCCCAACAAAACTGTCGGTGAAGATAAGTCAGAGTAACCAGTTGTTGAACATCTCCCTGCCCCCAACGAAGGGCTTTATATATGCATATGCAATTCCATTAAACCCTTTTGAGTGGTTTGTGTTCATATCCCCATTTCATGGGTGAAGACATTGAGGCTGTGAGAGGTTGCAGGGCCAGAACTGGAATTGGGACCCGAGTCTGTCTGATTCCCAGGTTCCAAGTCTCCCTCTCTTGGGCCTGGTGTCTTCCCTCTGCCGATGAGCTGCACCAGGACTTTACGCCCCTGAGCTGCTTAAAGACCTGCTCTCCTTGCTCAGTCTTGGCGTGATGATCTGAACTTCTCTAGATGAGGGTTTAAGGCCAGGTTTTGCCGAGCTGTGTGACCTGGGCCGGCCACGGCACTCCCCTGAGACCCAGGCGCCTTCACCAGACAGTGGGCCACCTTACACATCCAAGGAGCTCGGTGCAGCGCCAGGCACATGGCTTCCCCATCTTCTGTGGGGGGCCCGTGGGAACCGTGTGCCGTGGTTGCTCAGAGGAGACACTTGTCCCCATGCTACCCAGTCCCACCACCCCTAGTAGAACCCTGGTGGTGGTCTCTCTCGGTCCCAGGTCATGTCCAGGAGAAGACACAAGAAAGGCATCACCTCCTCCTGGCCCGACTTCTCCGCCTCCTGCCAGGAGAAAGGCCACAGCTGGCTCTGCCCAGGGAGGAGGGTCTTAGCTGTGCTTTTCTCTAGGCTGACCCGAGGGGATGTGCCCCTGTGTGGTCTCCCTCCCCGGGCCCAGCTGGCCCTGTAACCCGCAGGCCAGCACCCCCATCTCAGCAGGCAGATCTCACCCCACACTTTTGCTTGTGCTGTGTCCCCTGCCTGAGGCCAGACCCACTCCTCCATCTGCCTAAAGCGATCCTTTCTCAAGGCTCAGAGAGATGCCAACTTGTTTTAAAATTCCTCTTTGATCATCTCAGTCCATGTTGACAGCTCTGTTCTGAGCTGCTGGAGTACCTTTGGGTGGATGGAGGGGATTTGGGGGTTTTTAAACCCAGAAAGGAGGAAGGCACGGCCACCTTGTTAGTGACCAGTCCCCAGACAGCTCTCTCTGTGGCTCCTCCTCATCGGACTGTGGCACCTGCTTACCTCTCCCTCCTCTGAACTCCAGAAACTTCTGGAGGCCCTGAGGAGGGGAAAGGCTCTGAGGTTAGGCAGAGAGCCGGGGTTTGAATCCCAGCTCCGCCCTTCCAGGCTGTGGGAATCTCTGGGCTCTCGCTGTGGTGTCATCAGCTGTAAAATGTGGCTCATAATGGCTGCGCTGGAGGGTGACAGAGAGAGGTCAGGGAGCCCGTCAGTGTGACAAGCCCCGTGCACGTCTCCAGCAGGGAGGGCCTCACTGCATGGAGCTCACGTGGATCCGTGTCTCCTCCCAGACTGCAGCCCGTGCTACCGCCCTGGGCGTGGTGCGCCATGAAGACTTCTTGGCTTTCTCAGTACTTGCTTTTGCGATGTTTCTCTATTAAAAGCAACCTGAGGCATTCCGAGGCTGAGAGCAAAAGCATGGTGCTTGCTCAGCTTCTGAGGGGCCCCTGCCTGGCCCCCTTTCCTCCTCCCCCACACCCCTGCCCTGGCCTCTCTGTGCCCTCCCCCATGCCGCCTGGGCGGCTACACGGGCCTATAAATCAAACCTGTCCCTAGAGACCTCTGACCCAAACCAGATGGCTATACAGCGCCAGCAGAGTAAGCTCAGTTTCCAACAATGCTTGACCCCTCCCCTGCCCGACCCGGGGCCTTGGAGCTCATTTAGACAGCTGCCCTGTCAATCACTACCAATTGGTGATCCAGCAGCTGGGGGCCATGACCTCTCCGAGATGCCTAGGGACTCTCTTGGAGACATTCTGTTAAGCCATATAAAGATCTCTTGAGGGTTTATGGTGTCTGATTTCTGTGCCACAGGCAGTAGCCTGGCCCAGTAGCCCAAGCTAGTGTGCTCTGTGCTCCTGTCTACCACCTCTTCCTCCAGGAAGCCTGCCCTGGCTACAGCTGCTGCTGGAGCCTTTGTAGCCTAGAATGTGTGACCCCTCCCGACACTCATTCATATGGTACTCATTCTTTCTATGGACATTCACGGTGCTCCCTCCGTCTGGGCCCACGGGGAAGCTTGGGCACTGCCCTTGCTACCAGGAGCTTCCCAAGATAGCTCTGGTTATAGATAATGACAGGAGAGGGTGATGGGGCTACAGCTGAGCAGGAGACAGAGAACACCATGAAAATTCAGGAGGTAGATGCACTATAACCTTGTAATCCAAGGCAGCTTCCCCGGAGTCTTCCCACTTGAGCTGAGCCTTAAAGGAGGAGTGGTGTTTGCCAACTAGAGGAGGGGAGAGTGTGTTTCAGACAGAGGAACAGCATGTAACAGGTACAGGCTTGGGGTGTGGAGCAGCTTGATAGTTTCGGGAGCCTGCAAATTGGACAGCGTGCTGGAAGTGCACATGGGGAGTAAGTGGGTGTTAGGGGGCTATCAGTATAAGTCTGGTCGGACTTTGTACAACCCCAAATCCCTAATACTATACAGGCTTAACCAAGAATAGAAGTTCGCTTCTCATTTAAGACCAGCCTGGAAGCAGGCAGTTCAGGGATATTGTGGGACCCCATGAGGTGCCCCAGACTCTTTCCACCTGCAGTTCTACTTCCCCAACTTGTGACTTCCATTCCTAAAGGTACCTCATGGTCCGGAATGGCTGCCAGAGCTCCAGCCCTTGCATCCACATTCCAGGCAGTAGGATGAAAGCAGAGCTGAAGGAGGGCACACTGTCTCCCTTTAAAACGATGTCTCAGAAATACCATCCTATGTTTCTGCTTACAGCTCATTGGCCAAAAGGTTATCACATACCACTCTTAGCTGCAAGGAAGCTGAGACATGTAGTCCTAAGTGCTGCCTAGAATACTGTTCTACAAAGGATCCTGAGGCTTCACCTGGCTTCTGTGGGAAAGAACATTGAGCACAGTTAACAATGCCTTCCTTCTTTGTGGGCATGGAGCCAACAGCTGCGTTCGGAGTGTTTGCCATGCTGGTCTACAGCCAGAAGGTCCTCCCTCCAGGGATTCCCAAAGTGTTGGGTATAGTTCCTGCAAACAGTGTCAGGCACACGGCCAGCCACTCCCCAAAGCCCCAGCACCGAGCTGAATTCTAGGTGAAGGGTTTCTTGGTGTTCTGCCGTCTGGTTTTGTTCTGATCTGTGGCCTCCTTAATGTGTCCGTTGCCCTTCTGCCCGTCCGGAGTCCGCAGAACAGTCCGTGCGGTTAAAGCATGGACTAGGACAAGAAAGAAATACAGTGTCACCAAGGTAGCTGCAGCCGCAGCTCCCAATGAGAGCTTTTCCAGAATGCAATAATGCAGGAAGAATTTGAGGAAAGTCCTGAGCCATTTTATTTTCACAGCTGGAAATGTATTGTCTCCTGGTTTAATTTCACACCTGCTGTGAAACAGGACTAGTACTATGTGCCTTGAGGGGTTGTTAAGAGGATCACAGGAAACAAGAGAGGGCAAAGCAGGCATGAGACACAGAAGGGAGCAGTTAGGCTCTGACCTCCACTGCCTGGGTTCCAATCCTGGCTGTGCTGCTGATTGCTGTGTGACCTTGTGTATGCTACCAAACCTCTCTGTTCCTTTGTTTCCTTATCTGTGAAATGGGGTAATAATAGTACCTACCTTGTGGGGCTATTGCAAGGCTCACCCACGTGATAATATACATAAAGAGCTTAGGACCCAGCGTCTGATGTGTGCACGTTAAAGGTATTGGCTCTGAAGAGCAGGGGCTTGGGATCAGGAAGGCCTGGGCTAGGATGCTAGGGACGTTGCCCCTGTAGGACCTGGTTGCCGCATTTGTAAAACAAGAATAATATGTCCCGCCTTGCAGAGTGAGGATGAGGACAGAATGGCTGCAGAGTGACACACAGGACACGCTCCGTACGTCAGAACTATGGGGAAGGTTACAATGATGATGCTGTGCCCCAGGCTCCGCTATTAGAGCCTTTACCTGATAAGAACACCATGGGGAAACCGAGGCAGGGGGATTTGCCCAAGGTCACACAGCTGGTGAAAAACAAAGCTGGGATCTGACCTCAACTGACCCAGAGCTTGTGAGTCCTGCGTGGGGACGTCGGTGCTGAAGCAGAGCAGACCGGGGTTTAGGAGGGGAAGGGCTGAGGGTGGAGATGGCCCAGAGCTTTGGGGACAGCCGCCCCGAGGTGACATGCAGCACCGAGGACCGGACTTCTGAGCTCTCGTGGTCAAATCTGCACACCGGACCCTGACCCTCACTCGGAGAATGAGCCCTCCAGGCCTGCCTCGAAGGAGGACTGTCCTCACCGGGCTCATGGGATAGGCCGTGTGCTCAGTCCTGTGGCTGTGGTGAGGGTGACAGACGCAGAGGTTGACAGGGCGGGGCTGAGACAGGCATGCAGCTCACAGCTGCGGGTTTTGGACTTCAGGCTGCCATGGCTGTGGGAGTCACCAGGCGGGGGGGGGGGGGGGGCGGGGGCGGCTGGAAGAGCTGATGAAGCCACACCTGCAGAGGATGCCAGTTCGTGGAGGGTGGGAGGCACGGAGGACTTGGTGCAGACAAGACTGGAGGAGTGGGAGACAGGCAGGCCACGCAGGGAGGTGACCCAGGAGGAGGGACCCAGCAGGAGGCAAAAAGACCAGGGTGTGCTGGCGAAGCCCCCAGTTTTGGGGTCCCAGCACCGTCAGGCAGTGTGGCTGCTGCTTTGCACCCACGATCTTGTATCCTGGGGAGCGGGCGTGATGTACCCGTTGTCCAGATGAGGAGGCAGACGCTCCAGAGGTGGCCTGGAGCCCAGTGCCTTCACGCCTCAGAGCCCTGCACTCCCCGTGCCGCCCAGGCTGACCTGGGGGGCGGGAGGGGGGAGGCAGAGGAGGGGGATGGTGAGTGTCTCCAGCCACAACCTGAGGAGTTGCTGTCTCTTCTGCAGAGGGGGTGGGTGGTGGGTCACTTCTGTGCTTACAACGTTAAGAGATAGACTTTTCTTTAGGAAGCAAATGTTTGGTTGTGCTCAGTGAGCAGGAAAATGGAAGTGACCTTGGAGCGAAGATTTAAAGCCCCAGTGGCCATTTAGGCAGCACCGTGTGTCATGGCTGGGACCCTGGCGTCAGTGACAAACGCACTGTGCGCCGTGGCGGGGAGCGGCCCACGGGGCCTCCCTGCTCTCGGAGTCCCAGCTGGACCCGAACCTCCTTCCCAGATCCGCCTTGGAAACCGTCCCGCGCCCGCCCACCCGCTCCCCTGGCCTGCAGAGGCGGCTGGCACCAGCTTCAAGGGAAGGTGTCACCAGTGCTATGTGGGGACACAAAGGGCACAAAGTCGATTCTGCTGCACAAATTCCCTCGGCAAAACAATACCGCTCGGAGGCTGTGCCCGAGCAGGTGACCGAGGGCTATTTCTAGGTGGCAGGGAAGAGGTGACTGTTGGGCTTCCTTGTGCTTAATGTCCTTCCCAAACCAGCCCACACAAAGGTGCATTGTGAAAAGCCCAAGAGTCTCCGGCCATCCCTCTTTCCCAGCAGATTCTTGGGAACTGCATCCCCTCGCGCCCCCTCCCCCCCACCATGCCACCCCCCACCCTAGGTTTCAGAGCCGCTGTGGTGGACAGTCCCAGCCCGTTGTTCCCGCACTATGGTGGCACCTGCTCCCTCCCAGGACATTCCCTTGGGGGTGCCCCTCAACCCCCTGCAGGGCAGGGCTCAGTGGATAAGTGCCCCACCTCCCCAGCCTCCAGTGGGACAGTTCTGGGGTGCGTTCTACACAGCTGGCCAGAGGGTCCCACAGAAATGAGCCCCAGTCACCCACAGTGTCGACTCATCAACGCACCCTTTCTTGTCTCACTCCCTTCCCTGTTTTACTCTCCCCCTCCCTCATCTTTATTTCCTGAGATCACCTGCCCCCAAAACTACCTGCACCCAAAGCCTTGTCTCAGGAGAACCCCAGTAAGACATGCCCGCCGTCACCAAATGCTTGCAGAGCCCCTCAGACCCGTTCCAGGCATACACAGGCACATCTGCATCCGCCTCTAATACTGATTGCTAGATTCACATCTTGTTCCCTTTATGCTTGTCTTATTCCATCCACACAATAAATTCACTGAGTAAGCAACAACAACAAAAAGCCATAAACGGGTCCACACTATACTTACCCTTCTGAAACCTCACCATGACTGAATGCCGGGTGCCAGTTGGTGCACCGAGGAAGGAGCCCTTCCCCAATGGGACTAACCCCAGCTAGAGGTACGGCCCTCAAGGGAGGGGAGTGTGTGAGGAACCCTTGTCCTCATCCAGCAGGCCAGTATTTAACTGTCCAAACAGTGGCCAAGCCTTCTCCATCTCCCCCAGACCTGGGCTGGGTGTTTTGGCTGCAGAGGTGGGCTGACAGGGTCCAACTCATACATCCACCTCAGAAAAGGGACAGAGAGCACACAGGGGACACAGATCTGGGGTGAAGGACAGCTCTGCAGAGGAAGGGACCTCTGCCTGGAGGTACAGCCCGAAGGAGCAAGGCAGGCCCTGGGGGCAGTTTGAGCAAAGGCTGGGGGTGTGGCAGAGAAGGTGGGGAGGGCGCGGAGGCGCGGAGGACATGAGCAGATATGGTGTTTCTACCCACTGAGCCTACCATTCGTTGTCCTTGACTGCTTCTTTTATTGGAGACTTGCACAAACCTGTGTCTGCCAGCAGCCTCAGGGTCAGGAACCAGGTGAGATGATGGACAGTTGGACGCATTTAGTCGGAAGCCCTGGCCTTATTCTTTGGAGAATTTGCCAAAAGCCAGTTATCTTTGAAAAACCAATTTTCAGGGATTTCACAGAAATCTTGCCAGAATGTGTGGGTGTTGACAGCTCTGTCCCTAATTAGCTGGTGACCTTGAGAAAGTCACTTTAGAGCTTCCTTTGGAATAGCTTTTTGTTGCTTCCTTAAAGCAGCCGGTCAGACCTAGGTGTGTCTCCTTGTGAGGAGCGGGAATCCTCTTGGATGATGCTGGCCACCTCCCCCTTTTCTGCTTCTGCCCCCCTTCAGTCTACTTAGACATGTAGGGAAATACGAAGCAGAACAGTTCTCATTCATGTCCTCTCTCTTTCTCTTTCCCTCTCTTCTCCCCCCACCCCTCCTCTCTCCTCCACCTCCCAGATTGGAAATATACATTAGGGTCAGCACAGAATTTAAACCCCAACTCTGCCACCGTATGACCCTAGACAAGTAATTTTTTAAATTCATTTATTCTGCACATATTAATTGAGCATCTTCTGTGTGCCAAGCACTATTGCATACACAGCAGGGACAAAACAGACAAAAATCCCTGTCCTTACGAAGCGTATACTTTAGTAGGTGGAGGTAGATAACCAGTCAATACACAGATAATAAAATGTTAGCTAATGATAAGTGCTATAGAGAAAAATAAAGTACTGAAGGGGCTAGAGTGAGTTGGAAGAAGCTGGAATTTGCAGATTTAAATAAGGTGTTGAGGAAGGTTTTGTTGAGAAAGTGACATTTGAGCAAAGAACTTGAAAGGAGAGGGAACGAGCAAGGTGGGTGTGTCTGGAAAGAGCTATCCAGGCTGAAGCCACAGTGAGTGCAGAGGCCCTGAGGCTCATGGAACCCCTGGGCAAAGGGAAGAGGAGCCGGGGTGAAGCCACAGAGGAACTAACTGAGCCTGGGGGTAGGCAGGTCAAGTATGACGTCTGGCTTTGTCTCTGAGTGACATGAAGAGTCTATGGGTCCGGGAAGAGGAGTGACGACTTGCCTGGGGTTTTAGCAGGGTCGCTTTAACTGTGGTCTGGGGAACAAGTTGTAAAGGAGCAGGGAGGTCAGTTAGGAGGCTGTTTTCATGCCGGTGGCTTGGATCAGCATGGTAGCAGTCAACGTGATGAGAAGTAGCTGGTTGGTGGATATATTCTGAAAGACCAACAGGATGTTCTGTGGCGGGGGGAGAGAAAGAGAAGAGTCAATGAGTCAAGGATGATCTCCAGGTTTGGGGCCCAGCAACCGGAAGGATGGAGGTGCCATTAACCGAGATGGGCAAGACTGATGGTGATGGGAACTTGACCTTGGATCTGTGAAGGCTGACATGGCCATCGGGCATGCAAGAGGAGGTGCTGCGTAGGCAGTTGGGTAAGGGGTGCCGAGGAGAGGTGCAGCATCCAGAAGATCTTGACAACCGTGATACAAGCCCTCGGGCACTGTAATGCTTAGAAACCAAGCCTCAGTTTCTCCTTCTAAAATGGGGATTAAAAACCATAACCACCTCAGAAGGGCTGTTGTGGAGATTATGTGAGATCGTACATAATAAGAAACAGCACGGAGTAAGATACCATAAACACGAGTTGTTGGTAACGATAGAAATTATTGTCTCAACAAACATAGTGCCTCTTACTTACAAGTGCTTTTCAACGTTTACATCTACTTGCTATTATTTTTGACCATCTAAAGTGTCCTGAGCAGCCCTGGCAGGGTGGCTCAGCTGGTTGGAGCATCATCCCATACACCAAAAGGTTGTGGGTTCATTTCCCGGTCACGGCACAAACCTAGGTTGTGTGTTTGATCTTGGTTGGGGTGCATATGGGAGGCAACCCATCGATGTTTCTCTCTCAACATGCTTATTCTGCTTGACCAGTGGTGGGCAAACCACGGCTCTTGAGCCACATGCCTCAATCAGATTGAGGACATTTTTAGCAAAGGCCAGCTTAGGAGTACCCTAATTAAGTTAACAACAATGTACCTACCTATATAGTTTAAGTTTAAAAAATTTGGCTCTCAAAAGAAATTTCAATTGTTGTCCTGTTGATATTTGGCTCTGCTGACTAATGAGTTTGCCGACCACTGTGCTAGACTAACTGAGGTGTAACTTAATTCATCAGAACGTTTGATCTTAGGTGACGCAGGAGGCCCAGAGGGGTTAAGCGGGGCTCTAGACCCACAGTGGATCAGTCACAGCTGCAGAAACTTCCGAGGCTCCAGAGCTGACTTAGCACCGTGCCTGCTGGAGAGGGGCTGTGCCGGCTGCCAGGCCCGGCTGTGCTTCCCGGCCCCCTCCTCCCACACCGATGCTTGTCACACACACACACACACACACACACACACAGAGATGTTTATGCGCATCTCAACCTCTGCAAGAGGCTCAGATGGAAGCCCATCCAGGTCGTCCTTACCAGCGGGGTATGAGGAGCCAGGTGCCCCTTCCCCAGCTTCCCGGAGCCTGAGCCAGGCCTCGCTGAACTCTTGGCAACCCGCCCCCTCTCCTGATACCACGTAAACCTCCCTGCAGTTTCCTCTTCTGGGAAGTGGGTACCAGCAGGGTCATTGTTTCCCCGCCAGGAGGCCAGGAGGCTCTATGGGGGGTGTCCATAGGACAGCCCACCAGGTGCCCCGCGCACAGCCCACGTTTAACAAATGCCACCCTGGCCGGGCCTGGTTCCCTTTGTTCAGTGGTAGCTGGGCATGCTCACTCTATTTCTAGAACATTATTTGCGGCAGCCTCGCTCTGGGGGCCAGTCGGAGCACGGTAGTCACTCTGCCTGGACGCAGCTCCATCCTGCTCTTCCTCCTCTGGCTCCCGCAGCAGCCCTCTCCATGCTGCCCGGGCATCGCCACCCCCTCCTCCCTCCACCCTGGGCCTGGCTGGCCCTGCACCTCTAGCCCGGCACTGTGGGGGAAGGGAGCCGCGGCAGAGGGGCGGAGGGGCCTTGGCACAGACATGTGCCCGGTGCCAGGTGTGAGGGTGATGTGGCAGCCCCCGCGCCCCTGGAGAGGGTGGTTTCTGCCGGCTGCGGAGTCTGCGGAGGGCATGTTCGGGAAGGGATTTCCGGGCTACTCTGAGGCGGAAAATTTGAGACTGTAAGCTCCTCAACAGCTGTGTCCTCTGTATTGTTTGGGCCTCTGCCTGGAGCGCCATGGCTACGGGATGAATACAAATGCATAATGGAAGAGGCTGTCCTGGGGCTCAGAACAGACTATTCATTCCTCGCTCCCCCACCTGCTCCCTTCCCGCTCCCCTGGGGCTCTGCTGGGACTTGATGTTGTCAAAACTCATATAAATCCTAATGTCATCTGGCTCTGCTGTCAGCAGGCCCCAGACATTTCCACTGCTCTCTGTGCGAGGAATGGTGGGGAGGGCCGTGCCTGCCCAAACTTCCCGGGAAGCAGTTGGGACCTGGAATACAGGGACGGCTCAGGACGCGGTGTGCCTTGCCCCCTGGAACATTTTAGGTAATCTGCCCCAGTGCTTTCTGCATGAGTGGCTGGGCCTCTTCTCAACCCCACATGTTCTCTGAGACAGAAAGTGCAGCCACAGAGAAACGTATAGCGAGGGGGACAATGGGGCTAAGCAGGGTGGGGCTGGCGCTGCGGGCAGAAGGACTCCCCAAAAGAAAAAGGACCAGGAACCAGATGTGGCATCATTTGAGATCTGGGGTCCAAAGTGGGGAGCAGTGAGGAGATGCCTGTGAGCAAGTCTGGGCTGAGTCCGGGCCTGGATTCAGGAAGCCGGGAGCCCATGGATGGGGCAGACACAGCCCCCAAGCCAGAAGCTTCTTCTAAGCTCCCCGGTGGAAGGGGAGCCAAACCTGGGATGTGGTGACTACCCAGGGCCACAGGTAGAAGCAATGAAAGAGGCGCATGGAGAGCAGGTGATTTTAGTGACCAGGAAGAGGTAGATTGGATGGTGGACAGCCAGGGCCCTCTAACACAGGTTCTGGTGGGACCCCGCTTCCTGTTCTCTGGACCCCGTGCTTCTTTGGATGCTCATGGTAGTTTTAGCTAACTGGGCAGCCAGCTCACATATCCAGTCTCAGGGAGCTTGTAACTCTCCTTCACTGAACACGCTGCCAGCCCTGCTCTCCCTGGCCTGCCAGCTGGATTTATGTCCAAGGCCGTAAAAGAGGACTTTACAGGAATTACCGGTGGGTTCCACCTTTTTGCATTATGGCAGATTTCCTAGAGTATGGAGGGTATTTGGTTTTCTAATTCCATACTCTGTATTATCTATTTTTTAGCTTGTGCTGCTTAACATGATAAAATATACACTGTCCTGCACTAATTATAATGAAGGTATAATTGAGAGTTGAATTGTGCTAAGTTGCAATTGACTTCTTGATGTAATGCTCTTTTATTTGGAATAGATAGTGAGTTAAACATGTATTAATTTTGCAAACTTGCCCCTGCCCCAGTCATTTTTGAACCAATAAATTCATGCCAGGTCTCCAACATTTTTTGAGGCCCTTCGAAAATGTGTAGCCCGGAGCCTCGTGCCTGGCGTGCCCCAGGGTTGAAACAGCCCGGCATCTCCCGCCCTCCTGGTCAGCGGCATCCGCGTCCTGGCTGACCTTCCTGTCTCCGGGCCGCCTGTCCTCACCCTGGCATCTTTGGTCCGTGGCTTCCAGATTCATCCCTCTCAGACCCCATTTCTTCCGGCTCCACCCTTTCCTGACCATCTGTGCTACGGCAGGGACCAGGCCAGGCCACTCGGCCTGCAGGGGGGCCTCGCCATCACCAGCTTCCAGCCCCATGTGGCCTAGCGTCCCTCTGTCCTCACACAGGCTGTCCCTGAAGTCAGGCCGGGCCTTTGTCGGCCCTTGCACCCATCCTCACCATTGTCCCTGCTCCGACTCCCCCTGAGAACGGGAAGAGCCTCCGGAATTCTGTGCCGGGCTTTCGCACAACAGAGACCGTGTTCCCGAGGCTGCCCACATGATTGAAGCTCATTCCCTTGCGTGGGAATCGCTCCCGAGGCCTCTTCCCGGTGACTTTCCACTTGTCTCTCGGAGGAGGAGACTGGCCTCCCCTCTGTTCAGTGAGGAGGGGTGGGCTCAGAGACCTGAAGGTAGTGCTATTGGGGAGGAGGGACCCGATGGAGAGCTGGGATGTAGCTGATGCCACAGGACAGAAGGCCTCTGATTGGGTGGCAGTGTGGTAATAACCAATAGTTAAAATCATTGTAAAATAGAAAATGATAACATATTGTTGGTAATAATAGTGACCTTCTAATGAGTATCCACTGTACGGGGGACCCTGTTCTGAGCACTTTACACCCATGACCTTAGTTCTCACAGGAGTCACGTGAAATAAAAACAGGCATCTGGGACCACACAGGCTGGGAGGACAGCCCAGGGCCATCTGGTTCTCACATCGGGGCCCCTTCTTCTCCATCAGACCGTTACCTTACGGAGGAGCAGGTACTCGCCGGTTCTGGGAGAAGCGCAGCATTCCTTTGCTCCATCCGTCTAGACCTTCCCCAAGTGGTTTTAATTACTGCCGTGCTAGGATTGAAACGCTGTTTTCATAGCCAGTAGGACAGTTCCCGGCGCATTGCTCTTTATTTTTAGTATTTTCCCGTTTCTTCTCTTGTGTGTACTTTTCCAGGTAAACTTAATCACCTTGGTAAGGTGCCCCCCAAATCCTGTTGGTGTTTTCATTGGGATCATACTGCATTTATAGATTATGTTATGGGATAATGGATAATTTTGAGTTATTAAGTACTCCAACCCAAGCATAAAATATGTCTTTCCATTATTCAAGTTTTCTGTTATGCACCTTAGTATGATTTCAATTTTTACGAGTCTCACAGGTCTCTTGTCATGTTTATTCCTAGGCATGCCATCCTTGTTGTTGTTGTTGTTGTGGGGAGGATCCTATCCCCCATGGTATCCCCTACCTTGTTATACGCCTGGAGGGAAGCTGCTGGTGTTGGGTTGCCAGTAATTTTCTGCCTCGGCGCACTTTTATTTCTCTGGAAGGTTCTCTTTGGATTCTCCTGGGTGGCCTCGGTGTGCAGTCATCGTCTGCAGATGAGGACAGTGTTGCCTGCTTTCTCCTCTCTAATTGTTTGGCCAGCACTTCCAGAACAGTGATAAGTAGTGGTGGCATAATGTAATTTTTAATGACTAAATACCATGTCACCATTTGGTTATGTCATAATCCAATTAACCCGCCTCTGTTTTGTGCATTTAGATTGTTTCCGATTTTCCCCTTTTATAAACAGCATTGCCATGGGTGCGCTTGCTTTTGCCTGCTGCCCCCGTTCCCTACCTCAGCATGGCAGGTTGTTAGGAGTAGAATAATGGGTCGGGGAATGTGAAGTGTGTTTGAGATTGCTGGTACCAAATGCCAACGGGTTTTCCAGAAATGGTTTCTCCAGTTAATCAAGGTGACATGTATATTTGACAGTTTGGCGCCCTGGAAAGGGGGCAACAGAGGTTTGGCTAATGCCTTGCAGCAGCTCAGGATTGGGGGACCCTTCCTTCGGGGGGTTTATAGTGAGTGAGCTTGGTTGTTGGTCTTGTTGGGAAGGTATTTTATTGTGAACTCGGATGTAATTAAGAACAAGAGACTGTGGCATCAGAATGGGCTGGTGCTGAGGTTGAGCCTGGCCTCGGGGGCTCACCGTAGCTGAACGTCTATCACCATAGCCCATGTGTATCTTCCTCTGAGAACCCCTTCGGTTAGAGGCCACTGTAAACCACACAACCATCAGACATGCGCCCAGGCCCAGGCCCAGAAGCCACACGTCTGGGGCAGTGGCTGTGGTCAGCCACACAGCGGCCGCGTGGTCGCCTCCTGTGGCTCCGATGGCTCTGCCTCTCTGTGCCGCCTTCTGCACACGTCTCTCTCTCTCTATGTCGTGCTTCTCCAGGGGTGTCCTTGGGGATCCTGTCCGCCCGGCTACACAGTAGTCACTGCCGGGCCACGTCTTATTCCTCCCCAGGAGCCCTCATCTTTCCTTACAGGAAGTAAACAGAGTGTTATGGGTTGAATTGTGTTCCCCTAAAATTCATACGTTGAAGTCCTAACCTCCAGTACCTCAGAATATGGCCTTATTTGGAAATAAGATGAAATAACATGTAGTAAGTTAAGATGAGGTCATTAGAGGGGGCTCTGCTCCAATACGATGACTGTCCTTATGAAAAGGGGAGATTGGGACACAGAGGCACGGACACTGGGAGAGCACCGTGTGAAGGCAGAGGTCAGGGTGAGGTGTCTGCAGGCTGAGGACCGCCAGAGACTGCCAGCAAACACCCCCTCCCCGCCCCTCCCCACCGAGCGAGGGGAGAGCACGGAACAGGCTCCCTCCCGGTCGGAGGAACCACCCTGCCGGCACCTTGATCTTAGACGTCTAGCCTCCAGAACTGGGAGACAAAGCATTGCTGTTGCTTAGGCCACCGAGTCTGTGGCGCTTTGAAATGGCAGCGCCGGCTGACCTGGACAGAGGGTAAAGGCTCATGTGCTCAACAATAGAAAGCCATGGCCCCAGAGTGTGTGCTCAGAATGACCCGTCGAGATGGCATGAACAGGTGAGGCCAGGGGTGAGGAGGGGCATGAGGGAAGAGAGCCTGTAGACTGGGCACCCGCGGTCCCAGGACTTGGCAGCCCTGGGTGCAGGCCTGGAGTCCTGAGAGAGAAGGCAAGGGTACCCTCTGCACCCCAAGCACTAACCACACAGTAGCCTTGAGGGAAGGCTTTTGCATAATCCCTCCAAGGAGTCCCGTGAAGTGGTCAGAGGCCCCCTCTCCAGGGCCCGAGCCACGTGGCTGCTGCTCTGGGGATGGAGATCCACAGCGACCACGCAGGGAATGCAACTTCCCTGGGACCCATCGTGCTTCCTTCTTTCTTTTTTAAAAAAAGTATTTTATTGATTTCAGAGAGGAAGGGAGAGGGGGAGAGAGAGAGAAACATCAGTGATGAGAGGGAATCATTGATCAGCTGCCTCCTGCACACCCCACACTGGGGATCAAGCCTGCAGCCCAGGCATGTGGCCTAACTGGGAATTGAACCGTGACCTCCTGGTTCATAGGTCAATGCTCAACCTCTGAGCCACCCCAGCCAGGGCCATTGTGCTTGTTTCTTCAGAGGGCTGGCTTCTCACGACACCCGCAGCTCTGCCAGTGCAGCAGGACAGGTGGGATCTGTCACCCATGAATGGCACTGCCATCCAGACCTTCCAAGGCTGGCGGTGCAGGAGGTCCCTGTGGAGAAGGTGGGGACCTTAGAGCCCGATGCCGTCCCCTGGAGACTGCCACACCTCAGCAAGCTGGCCCCGCGTGCTCTAGCGGCCTGGACTGGCCCCCGTGCCTGAGCGCCGCTTCCCTTCCTCCCTGGCCGCTGCAGTCCCGGCCGGGAGGCGGGGGAAGGCCTCACTGCAGACTCCGGGTCTGCCTGGGCCAGAGGCTGGAAACCTTGTTTCCCTGGCAGCATTTCATCTGGAGCTCGGAGGACCTCTGCCCAGCACCTCCCTCTGCAGCTGGGCAGAGACTTTGGGGTTGGCCACCAGAGGTAAAGCCCAGCTCTGCCACAGCTCCTTCTGTAACCTTGGCCGAGTTAGTCACACTCGCTGAGCCTCCAGCTTCTCATCTGTAAAATGGAGGTAACTCCCACCTGTCAGGTTCTCCTGAGGATTAAATAACGTAGTGGATGTGCCTGCCCAGCCTGGTGCTGGCACCCAGAAGTGGTCACGGCCAGGTAGCTCTGATGGCTCCCTGCAAAAACATTCCCGAGATGATGGACACCTAGGTCCTTCCCACCTAATGAATATTTCCCCCTTCCCTAGGCTGAACGACAGTGGTATGAGGTGCCCATCTTAAATTAATCGTAATAGAACCTGCACTATTCATTTCCACTCACCAGCCTCGCTCGCTGGAGACTTTTTAGAATTTCCCGAAAGCGTCTCAGAGGGATGCTTGTAAATTCGATGAGCTCCGTTGCAGGCAGGCCCCCCTCGAGGGCTCTCCCCTGTGACTGCTTCTCCGCCACACGTTCAGTGCCTTCCTGGTTGTGCAGCGCAGGGCCTCCTGATTCCCAGGTAGATTATCCGCAATTCTAATGGCTTGTTTGTTTGAATGATTCATTCACTCCTTCACCGAAGAGCAGGAAGTACTTAGGCAAGAAAGATGTATCTGGCAGAAAAAGCAAGAAATCAGAGTGATGAGAGGGCTGAGGACCCGGAGGCAGCTTGCCATGGCTGGTGTTGGAGAGGAGGCCATAGTGACTGATTCACTGAGTAAAATTGCACTGACCATGCACTATGTGCCCGGCCCTGTGCTAGGTGCTGAAGATAAGGCAGTGAGCAAGGCAGCCAGGAACCCAGCCCAGAGAACTCATCTCTGAGCAGGGAACCACGATACAACCGATCACGGAAATTACCCCCTGGTCACATGGTGCGGGTGGCACACCAGGGAGGCAGGGGGTGCTGGGAGAGTGCATGAAGAGAGGGTCTGGTCTTCCTGGGAGTCAGAGAAGGCAAATCTAGGGACTCTCTAAGCTTAGAGGAGGAATTGCCTAGCAAGGTGTCTGTTGTGGGGCAGGAGTGAAGAAAAAGGTATTCCAGGCAGAAGGAATGGCATGTGCAAAGGCCCTGAGGTGAGAAGGAGTCTTGTCCAATTTAAGAACTGAAATAGCAGGTGGCACACATGGAGGCGGGCAGGAAACAAAGCTAGGGAGACAGATAAGGTCTCACAAAGGTTGGAGGAAGCCAGCAGGAAGTAAAGCTTTGTGTGTATAAGAAGTGTGAGTGAGGAAGATTTGGCGGGAGGGTGAGGTTGCAAACGCATTAGCAGTGCCCAAGGCCAGGTGCCGAAGTGAGATGCCTCCTGGTCCAGGGGCTGCCCGAGGAAAGCATCCCTGGGAGGAGGACACTGCTGGGCAGGCCTCATCGAGCCTCAGGGCAGCCAGGCTGCCCCACCTGTGGGTCAGAGGCTACCCCCTCGGCCTCCACCTCCCACCTGGGCTCCAGGCCTTTCTTCCTGCCGTCCCTGAATGCTGATTGGCTGTGCAGTCACCATGCCAGCTCTTTGTTCAGCCCCTCAGTTCCCAGGCCTTAAAAGAGGATTTACTGCAGCCCAAACCGGCTATGGTAACTTACATCTCTGTGTGCTACATAAAGTTGTCTGACATCTCTTATTTCCCGAGAACCAGAGATCAGACTGTTTGCAATGAGGCTTTAGCAATCCCCACCCATCCCAAAGGTGCATCCTCTGGAGACAGCAGCTGCCAGCAACCTGGAGCCACGCCCCTCTGAGCCGGCGATGAGGCTGAGCCGCTCCATTGCAGGCCCAGGAGGCCCCTCTTTCACGATACAATTCATTCGAAAGCAACAACTGGTAACGGCGCTCTAGGGTGAGCCACATCCTGGCCACGCATTGCCCAAAACGAGTCATCTGGATCTTATTGCTGAGCCAGGCGGGGTCACACACAGGGTGGGGACCGTGGGGCCTACTCATCACCCCAAGGACCCATCAGCATAGAAAGTTATTTGGCACCTCAGCTCCACACACCCCGAGAATGAATGAAAAGATTCACTCAGGGCCTCGAAAGGAACCCAATTTCTGTTTTGAAGTTCAGAAAATATCTCAGATACTACTTACTGTTCATACCCTACTTAAATTTACGTGGGCGTGGTCATCTTCCTCCCACTGCTTTCGCGGAATAGAAACAGCAAACGAGAGTGGGGGCGGTGGGGGGGGGGGGGGCGGGGGGAGGCCAGAGGCCAGCACGCCAGCTGCAGCCCCGCAGCAGGGACCACTGTCCCACACGGAGGGCACAGGACAGCGACAGCAAGCCAGCGCTCCGCAGGCACAGCAGCCGGGCTGTTCATTAGGGCACATCAGTCTGGGCCGTCGGCAAAGGGGCACGCAGCCCCCACCACGGGAGCCGGCAGAACACAGTCAGTACCGAAGGTGGCATTGCCTTTTCTAGTCCTGAATCTTCAAACATGGATTCCATCATGTGTAGGGTGATTGGTTTAAGATGAGGGCATAGTATCATTCACAATATAAGCGTATATCAGATCACTCTGGTGCACCTTAAACGTACATGGTTTTTTATATGTCAATAAAACTGAAAAAAAAATTAAATTTAAAAAAAAGATGAGGGCATAAAGCATTTTAGAAAAAATTTCACCCGAAGAGATCAAGCTAAAAGTGGGTTATACTTAACAGGATAATTTTCCAGAAAAAGTCACTGATGTTGAAAAAGCTCTTTCTCAACGTTTCAAATAAATGAGGTGTCAGTGAAATAAGTAACCTCAGCATTAATAAAAAGGCACCCCAAGAAGGGTGTGATTAATTATGTGACGAGGGGCCCAGGCAGTGGGTGCCGTCAGCTCATGGAAGGGTGTGTCCCTGCGTGTGCAGAGGCACCGAGGGGTGGGCTGAGGAGGGCCTTGGGCGGGGCTGGGAGGGGTAGGACCGGGCTCGATGCGGAAGACTCGGAATGGTGCTGTTCCGGGCAGGAGGAATGGCAGGAGCAAAGGCAGGGAGGCCGGAAAGCACTTGAGTCCGGCAAGAAGGAAGTTTGTGGGTGGATTCCTGCCGGGGCCAGACTGTGACCCGGGTACCCTACAGACATCTCCTGGGTGGCTGTGCTGACCAGTCAGTCCACAGACGCTCCTTGGAGGGCCTCCCAGGCATGCCCCCAAGGCTCCCTCTGCGGGGCCGGTGACCAGGTTGTTTTGGCAGCCCGGGCCCTGGACGTGTGTGGGAGGGGATGGCCTGGTGCGGCCGAGAGGCTCCCGGGCCTCGTGGACTGCGCACAGCTGGCCCGTGTCAGGCGGGCATCGGTGTCTGCAGACCTCGCTGCCCAGATCTGGGCAGGGCCGCCCATCACAAGTGAGCCTTTGTGGCCCCGGTCTACGAAACCAGCCAAATATTTCCCCTGTCACTTTATGAGGTGCTAGCTCTGCCCATTCAAGCTGGGGAAAATAAAGCGTCACATAATTTGTTCCGTTCGAGTTGAGGAGGTTTGAAGTTAAGGGAATTCTGTGCCCCGGGGGAGGCCTGTCAGCCCGAGGGGGAGGGTGTTCCCAGGGTCCCCCCTCTGGGGGAGATGTGGGGCAGATTTTACAGATGCAGAGAATGAGGCCCTGAGCCTGGAAAGGCAGCCCGTGAAAGAGTGCGAAATGAGGAGACCCAGTTCCCTGAGAATCTTTAGCACTTTCAGGGACCTGTGAGCCCCCTGTTCGCAGGTGAGGCGAGGCCAGGGAGCTCACGGAGAAAGGGGAAGAGGAATTCTCCAGCAGAACGGACAAGGCAGAGAGGATTCTGGCCGGGGTGCGTGGTGGGGAGCTCTATGGGGTCAGCAAGTGGTCAGCCATGGACGCACTGTGATTTGTGGCTTCCCAGTGAGTTCCCCGAACCCCTTCTTCCTGCCGACGGCCTATCATTTGAGAAGCAGACCTGCTTCCCGTTGCCTCTAAAAATGTGTCATTTATTGAGCAGTTGCTTATACTGTTTCACTAGGTACCACATTTATTTCTTCACCCGAGATGCATTGAACACCTCCTGTGTGCTACCCTAAGGATGTAACCATGACATTCTCCTTCACAACAGCCCTATATCGAGTATCAGTGAACCCATTGGTACAGGTGGATACGTTGAGCTCCTAGAGAAATAGCTTGCCAAAGACATCCAGCTAATTCATGGCAGGGCTGCATTCACCCCCTCATAGGCAGGGTTAGAAAGAGGCAAATAATTAGGAAAGAGACAGTGTAAATAATCCCAATTACAATTCTTTGATTTATCTTCAAAGTTATATTTAAATAAATCATAATTTTATATGTAAATTATCTTTTGAGATGAATAAAGATACATTTTCTTAAAAGTCAATCCATGGCCACAACCTCAGTCCCACACCGCACGCAGTGACTCCACATCGCCACCTGGTGGCAGAGCTTCTGCATAGCAAGGGAGAGAGATTGAAAAGAGAAACGCAGGCTTAACCAGAGGACTGCTGTGGGCCCCTGGAGGGAATCCATGTTGGAAGTGAGAATCGGGGACGCTGGTCTGTTCCCTGCCCTAGACTGGCCGCACTGCCAGTATGCCAGGCACTTCAGCTCTCTGAGCGAGTGGCAGGCCCTGGCTTCCGCAGCGTCTGCGTGGACAGGCATTTCTGGAGCTCCCTTCTAACCTAACACCCCCTGACTCTGTTGTCATTCTTAGGTTGCAGTGAACTTCCATACACCAGGGTGTCTCCACCAGGAATTACTTCTGATCAGACTTCAAGAACTCAAGTTCAGGGTCTAGAGACGTCCTAGCACAGAGGGGTGGTTTATTAGTTGTATTCTCTTGTGCAAGAAACAGGAAATCTTACCCCAAACGCCTACATTGATAAAAGGGATTTATGGAATTTTTTCACTAACTAGTCCTGGGGTGAATCTGGCTTGAGCCTCACCTCTATCCAGGATTCAAACACTATTGCCAGGATCTGGTTTCTCTCTCTCTGCATTTCTCAGCTTTTTCGTTCTTCGTGTCTCGTGGTGCCTGAAGGGTACCTAATAGGGCCGTAGGTTCCCATACTGTCAACCTGCATGAAAATAAAGACTGTTTCCACACTGATCCCTAGGTCTCCCCTCCCACAGAGCATCCCACAGAAGGCCCTCTGACACACATTAAGGATGGGGACCCCTGGGGTCTTCTTTCTCAGGCCCAGCGTGACTGTGAGGAGCCCTGGGCCTCCCCCTCCCCTGCTTAGCCATGAGGACTCAGCATGCTTGCACCAGCAAGTTCTAGACTGCATTCTGATTGGGCCCACTTGGGTGACATACCCACCCCTGAACGTGGCCGCCGGATTGGGAAGTGCTGATTGGCTCAGCCCCAGTCACAGGCTCCACCCCTGGAGCTGAGATGGGGCAGTCTCTGGGATAAACACCCTCCCCAAGGGAATTAGAGGCAAAGGATGCTGGAAGTGAAACCATCAGAAATCCATTAGTAACTAACATAAGGGTTAATAGAGTGAAAGTTTACAAGCGATTGACCTTTCGGATCAATCAGGGTGATAAGGCTGTCCTGATCACAGCCTCACTTTATTCAGTCTGGAAAGTCTGTTGGGTAGCAGAGGGAGGGGTTGGGTGTCATCTGTGTCCTGTCCTCCCCACACGCCATCCACAGGGGGCAGTCTGGCTGCAGACACACTTCAATAGTGACCTCAATTCAGAGACCTGGAAGGAGAGAGATTTCCTTAGGTTTCTGGGTTTACCCATGGGAGTGTGTCTTACACGTAAATATCATCCTGTAACCACTGGGGCCTCCCTGCATTCCCTCCTCTGGTCTCTGACCTTGCCTTGGGATTTTATTTGTTTATCTAGAGTGGACTTCTCTCACTGCTCGGCCCTGCTTGGGTTGATATTTAAAATTCCAGATAGATTGTCCAAATGGGCAGGGCCTTAGGGACGCTGGTCCAAGCCCCTCATGCTGTGGATGGGGACCAGCAAGGGTCAGGGTCTTGCCGAGGTCCCACAGCCTGGCAGCCCCTTCCCAGGGGTGCCTCATGCCCAGGGGATTCCCGAGCTAGCAGGCAGGAAGGCAGCCCAGGTGAAGGCCCCGAAGGGACCTTCGTGGTGAACAGTCCACAGAACGCATTCTCCACAGTCAGGCAGAGCAGCAGGGCTGGCCCCTCACTGCGTCCGTTGCTGGGTGAGGCCTTCCTGCTAGTATTGAGCTCAGGCTAAAGTTAAAAACGGACTTTCCCGGCATATTCACATGAGGCTGAGGCAGCAGGTGGTATGAGAGCAGAGACTTGAATTTCAGCAGATGCACCGCAAGGGACTCGTCTGGAACGGATGCTCTGTGTGTGTGTGGTCCTTCGGGGAGGCAGAGCGTTGTGCCGAGCAGCACTGTGTGCCAGGACCTGGTGAACACCCTGGAGTCCCACCTGGGCCCCGCCTCAGATTGCGCCTGGTTTATTGGGGGAGCCTCACAATGAGGTAAGCATTAATAAAGGGCCAGAGGGAGGGAGGCAGGAGTGCAGTGGGGAGAGTAACAGGTGTTTGGGGGCAGCTGTGGCACCAGGCAAGTGTTCCCAGAAGGAGGGATATTGGAGTTTAACTTAAAGATGCTACTAGACGGAAAAGGCCAGGAAAGGCATTTCCGGGGCCGGTACAGCCTGTGCAAAGGCACGGAGGCTTCCAGACACACAGCCAAGCTCAGGAGACGGCAAGAAGTTCAGGGAGCGCATGGGCAGAGTCCTCGGCGAAGAGACCAGTTCATGGAGGGTGACCCGTTGGTGTAGTAGGCCGTTTATTCCTTCATTAAAACCCGGGCCTTTTGAAGTCCAGTATTTGTTAAATTTAGGATGCATTGATGTGAAATACATTCATAAGCTTAATTAAAACACGACAGTGACAAGTCTCCTGCCCACCCTGTTCCCAGCCACCCCACCCAGAGACAAGCAGATGCTGTCAGATTCTTGCGTTTTCTTCTAAGATATTTTCTGCAAACACACCCACGGCAGCATTCCCCTCACGCCCTGACGTGCGCCTTGCTCTCCTCACTTTCCGTGTCTTGGGGGTGACTCGGAACATGGAGGGCTTCTCCGTTCTTCCCGGCAGTGGTGGGGTCCAGTTGTCGAGCCCCAGCTGTGCATGAAGAGCTTAGAGACTGCCCGCCCCCCCCCCGGCCCCTCCTTTAGAGGCCCAGAGAAGGTGGGAGCCCACCAAGGTCTCCTCGCTGGTCAGTGACCAAGCCAGGACTCAAGCTCGATCTGCTGCCTCTCACATCTACCCAAGGCCAGCCGGGCCCACTGCCTTGCCTCGGCAGCCCTTGGTTGGGAAAGGAGATGGATGAGGCTGCCGTTTTTTTCAGCCGCTACAGGCTGCAGTCCGCTCATCCACCAGCCTCTTGATGTGATCCCAGACTTCACGGTAACCTTTCCCAGTGATCCCACACTCTCCCCCTTCTCTCTCCTCCTCCTCAGCTTCCTCCTCCCTACCTTTGCCCTGTGTCTAACCTCAGCCCCATCCCTATCCCAGCAACTGGTCACTATGACAACGAGGGCCTTCCAGGTATTTTATTTGGAGCCCCAATTAAGCAGGGCAGACTATAGGCTGGGAGCCTGCAGGGAAGTGTTTTATGGCCTGTGAGAGCCCAGGTGCTATTTATAGCTCCCTAATCAGTGTTGCTAAATGGGGTCTTAATGCAAGTTCTGTGGCAACTGAACATTTTCATCTCTGAGAGTCTCCTCCCCGAAGCCCCACTCCCTCCATCTGTCCGCCTGCGCAGCCCCCGCTTAGCAGCCCTTCCGGGGAAACGGGCTTCCTCTGTGCTCAGCAGCTGTCTGCAGGCTGCCTGGCTCTCCTGACAGTGGGACCTCTGCAGTCCCGCCTTTGGGGATATTTGGACCACGCTGTTACGTCTGTCAGGAACCTGGGATCCTCAGGTTTGGGATTGTGTCCCCAACCTCCCACCATCTTTCTCAGCCTCTTCATCAAAACCAGAGTGAGATGAGGGACATGAATGACTGAATGCATAAGCAAACATTCACATTTTTGTGGATGTTGGAAAATCCTTTCCACTAATACCGCGTAGGCTAACCATCAGTTTCACGCATTGAAACAGAACAGCTTAACTATTACCCCCTTTCCTTACAGCTGGGAAATTCTAGCTGAGGATGGGAGAGGGAATTAACTAATGTCTGTTGCCAGGCACTAGTTAATGTTGGAGCTTCACATATGCCCCCTCATTCAGTCTTCACATGACTTATTTTATAGAGAAAGAGCCTATATCAGTCAGCATAGGCCAGGTCTTGCTGCAGTAACAGACAAGCCCCAAATGGCACTAGCTTCAAACACGTTTGTTTTTGCCCTTGCTGCATGCCTATTGCTGGTCAGCAGAAGGCCCGATTTTGCAAGGTTTGTGTCCGCATTTCAGGTCCAGGGCAGAAGGAGCAGTCCCCAATGGTCACTAATGGAAAATAAAAGGCAGTAATACACATACCAGCTCCTAAAACTTCCAGTTGAAGTGACACATGTCACTTCCACTGACATTTCTCCGGCCAAAGTAAGTCTCATGGCCACACCTACCTTCAAATGAGTGGGGAAGGGTAAGCTGATCCTGTGCCCGGTGTGTGAGAGCTGGGATATTTGAGAAGAGTTCTAATGACCTCCACAGAAGCTGAGGGCCTCGGGGGTGGAGATTTGCCCAAACCCCACAGCTCCTAAGTGGCAGAGCAGGGATTAGAACATTCAGCTGTTTCCCACAGAAATCTGTGCTCTTTCCCCGTGTAACGACGTGGTTATAGACATGGGCTCTGAAGACGGACTTCTGGCTTGAATCCCATCTCCAGGATGACCCTCGCTAGGCAAGTCACTTAACCCGTCAGCGTCGTCTCTCTGTAAAATGAAGATTCTCGTGTAGGACTGTGTTCTGAAAACCAAAACTTTATTCCTAAGTTTGAGCCAAACTCATTTGGCAGCCACACTCAACCTGAACTGGTGTAACGCTATTTATAGTCATTTCTTATTTCACTCGGTATGAATATTCATGGGTTTCACTATAGAAATAGGAAGGTGTTTGATTGCAGGCGCTGCCTCAGACCACTGGGATGTTATGCAATATATATATATATATATGGCATATGCAGCCAAATTGCTAAGCTCTGGAATTCTCTGAATTCTGAAACAGTCTGGCCCCAGGGTTTTGGATAAGGGACTGTGGCTCTGTAGCATCTCTCTCATGGGCTTGTAGTGAGGATGGAGGGAAATGATGTGTCAGAGATTTGGGGCCCAGGGCCCAGCATGTAGTACGTGGCTCTTTGAGGTCCCTAGATGGGACTGATGAGGCAGGAAAGAGGCGTGGGCTCGGGAGAGATTGCCGCGAGAGTGGAGTCCGACGCACGAGAAAGTGGAATGCTCCGGTTTGCACATAACTGAAATCAGCATCTCTCTCTGCTTCCTGGTCAGTATAGGTTCCTTAGGGCCTCAGACATCCGTGAGTGTGTTTGTGGAATGATTCTCTCACTGCCGATAGGATGTTTGTGAAGGTCCTCGGAAAAGACAGCATGCTTTGTAAACCTAAGTTGTTCTCACACGTTTAGTTTAAAAGCAAGAGAGGGAGCGCTTCCCAGGCTGGACCCTGAGAACCGCACTGGGAGACCTCAGGGAGAGAGTGGGTCTTCGCCAGGTTCTGGGTTTTGCACAGAGTTATGGGGATCGCAGCTAGAGTTGGCCACGGCGCCGAAGCACGGTGAGCAGGTGCCTGGATCTGGGGGAGCCGTGCCCCTGTGGTTGGATCAGAGCTTCTGGCAGATTCTGAGGATGGGCTGCCCCCAAGTGGGGTGGCAGGTGCCGACTTGCCATAAAGGTGGCAGGTGAGATTCACTCCGAAACAGAAGTGGCAGTGGCAGCCCACGGCTGTGTCTGGGCCTGGGAATATTTTATTTGGCCACACTAAATTAAAGTGACCTGGACAGCACGTACAAATCTTTGAGTCCTGGCCTTTTTTTGGGAAAGAGCAGGACATCTGTCACACGGGCCCACCTTCCTGCTTGGAGCTGAGTGGCGGCCCCTTCTGCATGTCCTGTGGGGACCACAGGCCCCACCCTCTCCCTTTGCCCACGGCTTACACCTGCTCCTTGATAGTTACTCAGGTGACCTGCCCAGCCCCGAGGCATTGCAGTCTGCAGCCTCTGGTCTAAAGTCCAAACGTATTTGTGATTATAGAAGTTATTTTCATTCATGCACTGATCATTAACTTTTTTAAAAAATATTTTTTTATTGATTTCAGAGAGGAAGGGAGAGGGAGAGAGAGCTGGAAACATCAATGATGACAGAGAATCATTGTTTGGCTGCCTCCTACACAACCCCCCCTCCTCCCCGCCCCCCCCCCCACACACACACACACACACACACTAGGGATGAAGCCCACAACCTTGACATGTGCCCTGACTGGGAATCGAACCGTGACCTCCCGGTTCATAGGCCAATGCTCAACCACTGAGCCACACCGGCCGTGCTGATCATTAACTTTTTAAAAAGTCTCCTAAAACAAGGAACTATTTGCCTTGAAACTAGAAGTCGAACTAGAGCAGTAGTTCCCAAGTTTGCTAGCTATTTCTCTGTGGCGTGGCTCTTTCCACGCTGAAAAACCTGTATTTGCAGACCTCCTCAGTTACCACTTCTCTGGAGGCACACTCCCCCTCCTCCAGAGCCATCCGTGAGCGCAGCCTCCTCTTGAGCCTAACTGGCTCTCTTTGACTGAAGCTACTCTGTTGAGAAAACCTGGCAGACTCCATCCAAGAATTCCGTTTACTTATCAGTTTTGCTTAACTTAAGAAAAACAAGCTTCCAGCACCCTCCTCTGGGCCTGGTCTGAGCTCACACTTGGAAAGGTCAAACAAACACAATAAATCCATTAGAAAGCCTTCATATTAAACCCCAGGGGCTCGTGCTGCTTAGCAAGAGGCTAACCTGGTGACGTTCCCCAAGTGGAAGGAAGTGTGCCTGACCTTGGCTATGTGCTGGGAACCAGCAGTCAGCCGTGCCCGTCAGCCCCGATGGGTGGGAAGAGCGCGGCGAGGGCTGCATTAGCGGCGGAGCCTGGTGGTTGGGCCTGGAGGGAGAAGACCCCCTCACACGGTCTGCATTGGCTTCCTTCTCCTCTCCAAACTCTTCAGGCCAAATGCCCGTCAGGACCAGGTCGGTGGGACGACCCAGTAGTCACTGTCCCCCACTAGGCAGGGTCCTTCGTCGGGGCCACCTCACAGCTTACCTGCGAGCCCATGGCAGGGCTTTGCTGGGTCAGGGGCCCACCTCCAGTGCCCTCAGGGGCCTCAGTACACAGGGGTGAGCCAGCACCAGCACATGGAGCCAGGCTGAGGGGCAGGGCCTGGGGCACCGGGACCGAGTGACAGATGAGTGTGGCTGGGGAAGATTTCCTCTGCAGCGACGGTCACCCCGCCTCCCCAGGAAAGTCTGGCAACAGAGGGTGGGTCCTGAGCCAGGCTGCCCGAGTTGCAGTTTCATTTTTACCCCTTCGATTTGGTAATTGAGTTACTTAACTCCTCTGTGCCCCGGTTCCTCAGTCTGTAAACGGGCATGCATATCAGTAGCTACCTCATCGGGTCGCAGTGAGAAGCAGACAGTGAAGTGCTTAGAGCATCTCATGACGTGGGAGGTGCTGTGTGAGTCCTTGCTGCGACTCTTCCCATTATAACTTGTTATTATTGCCGAGGCGCCCAGTGAGGCCACCAGCGTGGACTTTGAAAATATGCCAACATTTATGGGTTTCCTCATGCTCCTGCTTCTGATGAAAAGATTGGAAGGAACACCCTGTAACGGAGCGGAGGCTGACGGACAGGGCTGGAGCTGGGACCCCACAGAACAGGACTCGGACCCGGCTCCCTGACCCGCTGCTCTGCCCCCCTCGGACCTCTGGGTGGAGTTACCTGTGGCTGTGGACACAGCGGCGTCCCACCTGGTGTCCTGCCCTCAGCTCCGCACCAGCTGCCCCTGCGTTCACTTTGTCCTGAAGGACTGACTGCGCTGAAACAACAGTTGTCATGTATTGATCGCCCCCCTGTGCCAGGTGGGTACCTGGCCTCTGGCCCTCGTCTCATCCTGGCACGTTCCCCGAGGATGCGGCCAGAAGGCATCTCCAGGTCTCACTGCCGCCGGCTGCTGCCCCTGGCCCGCAGCGCTGTCCATTGAGCAGCCTAAGCGCTCAGGCAAGGGTGACTCCATCCCTATTTATCAACGAGAGTTTAACTCTCACCCATCTTCTAGCCACGCTCTTGTTTGAGGCAAATTGAGACCAACTTTTCTCATTTACTTTCTCTCTCTCTCTCTCTCTCTCTCTCTCTCTCTCTCTCTCTCTCTCTCTCTCTCTGAAGCTGAACCTCTGATACACAGAATTGGGCTAAACATAACCCTTGGTTGTGCTATAGTCTCACAGTTGGTGCCATGCATAGCCCCTAATTTGCTATTGATGTGTTTCCTTCTTTACAATTCAGCGCCACCATGACTCCACCCCTGAGCCCGAGGACCAGTCATAGACAGTGAGGTACCTCTGTGCTCCTCCCTCCTCATCCCTGCCAACCCCCACCCTCCGCCCAAGACCACCACGCCTCTGAAGTTCCTGTTTACTTTTCCTTTGCTTGTTTCCTTATCGATTTTCCACATATAGATGTGTGTCTAAACAATGCCGTGCTTAGTTCTAGTTGTTCTAGAATTTTCCAGTTTGTCTATTCCTGTGCCAGTACCACACTGTGTTCATTGCTGTGGCTTTAAGTAGGTCTTGCTCTCTGGTAGGCAAGTCCTGTGGCCCCACACCCCTTATTCTTCTTCTTTAGAAGGGGACGCGCCATGAGGAATGGGGGTCCCATCCCTGAGGGCCTGCCCCTGCCCTGGGTGGGACGAGCACCGACTGTCTGCAGGGCTGTCTGCTCCCACCCCTGTCTCCCCAAGTCCCATGTGCTTCCTTCAGCATCCGCACGGAGCCAGGTTGTCCCCATGGCTGCAGAGGCAGAGAAACTTGTCCCGTGGTGCAGGGTGCATGCCAGCTGGAGGCCCCGCCCTGAGGTTCTCATGTGACTAGGGGCTGCCCTCGTCCAGCCATCATGCAGCCAGCAGGATGGGCTCCAAACTGAAAACAGTCGGATTTTCTGGGAAATGTTTCAGCTGAGTCAGGAGCACCTTCCACCAGACGGAGGAACTGGCGCAGTGTTTCTAATTCTGCCCGCTGCCGGGACCTCGCTGGAGGGCTCTCCAGCTGCCGTTGCCTCTGTAGAGACGGTGCTCACTGGAGCCGGTGCCCCTCTCCCAGCCCCAGCCTCAGCCCCATGATGTCAAGGCAGAGCCACAAGGGCTGGTTGGCAAGGACAAGAGCCAGTTGCTGCATGTGGCAGCCCGAAGTCTCCAGGGACGAGACCACACCAGCTGCTGGGAAGGATTCCATAGCACCTCGGGGCAGTCAGGGATTTGTCGCAGGTCGGGGGCAGGGAAACCACATTTCCTGAACTGAAAATAAGATGATGATGTCTGAACACGACGGGATGTTTCCAGCTGGGGTTGTTCCACAGCCTTCTCCCGCACCACCTCCTCCAGGAAGCCCACCTGCCCTTGCCTCAAACTTGGGAGCCACAACCCTGGGTCTCTAAGGCTCAGCTTGTAGGGGGCAGCTATAGGATTAAGCCTCTGGACTGACCTGTGGCAGGGCCACAAACAAGTACCAGCCTGGAGGGCAGAGCTCTCTTAGCATAATTAAACCTGACCTGTAGCCCTCGCTAATTCCTTCCTAAGTAGCTAATGGGCTGTGGGAGGTACAGCAAGTGTTGCCAAAACAAGAACATTTGTATACATGTTAATCTACCCTTGTTTTAATGAGACTATAAAATAAAGCATGGGCTTGCAGGCTGGACTTTTCTGTGTCCTCATCCAAGCATGGGAGATCTGCTCTGTCTTCTTTAATCCTTCACCACCCCTCCTCAGGTTCACCCTTGGCCGTGCTGGGGCAGCAGATATAAATATTTCTCTTTTCCACGACCAGCACAGCTAGAGAGCAGACAGGAGTCCTGAGTAGGGGCGACTGGGGATTGAGAAAATGAAAGAGACAGACACAAAGACAGTAGGGAAAGCTGGGACCAGGTGGGACAGCTGTCCTCTGATGGAGAGACAGGGACCCAGACCCAATACAGCATTTATTTTATAGAGTAAGATACTAGGAAGTTTTACTAAAGTTTAAGATAAAGAAAATATGTGCATTCTTGTGGCTTCTTTGTAATCATCACTTCTGGGTGGGCCCAGATAATTGTGTTTGTTCCTGGTGCCTGGCTGGATTTAGATAATGAAATCCACCCCCTGGCACCTGAACTAAAGGTCAGACTGACAACATACCTGCCTGTAGCAAGGTATGTTTCCAGGGCATGGCTCTGCTAGGCACCACTGGATTCAGACGACAATCAGCTCAGGGGCCTTTCCCAGGTGCTCTCTACATCAGCTAACATTTATATCACTGGCTTGCCATCTACTTTTCATGGACATGTTAACCTAATCTGTGATTTCTGCTCTGCCAAGTGTCAGCTGGTGGCCAGGACCATGTGTCTTTTCTGCCGAGCCACTTGCCACACTGCAGCTCTGAGGTCCTGGGAAGGCAGGCAGGCCACTCTGCCAGCTGTTGGCCTAGGCTGGCCTGAACCAGGGCCGCCAGCTCCTTAGCCACTTTCCACTCAGCTGTGTGGCAGGTTTGAGGAGAGGAGGCCCGGAAACGGAACCAAATAGAGATAACCTGAACTCAAGAGGCTGCTGTTCCCACTTGTCCAGGCCCCAGCCCTGCTCCCCCAGCCACTCACTGGCCACCCCGTCATGCCTACCTGTCTCAGGCCCTGTGTCTCTGGGAATAGTGGGTTGTTCAGCTGGGTGAAGAGGGAAGGTGGAGAAAAGGAATGCTGATGGATTGAGCAAAAAGAGAGGGCTCTGAAGTCTAGAGGTTTCTGTGATGGGAAATAGGGTCACAGTGGGGGTGACTGATCCAGTGGTCAGAGACTAAAGCACTAGAAAGGGCATTTGGGGGTGATGTTGACATCCATGTGTGGCCCAGAGAGTGGGTCACTGGGGGGAGGAGGAGAGTGTCTGGAGGATGAGGCAGTCTACAGCCAGGAGCCTGAGTGATAAGCGGGTGTGTCTGTGGAGGATTCTGTCCAGAGGTCGAGGCAGGTATGGTGGAGAGGGGGCCTGGGAGGCCAGGCCAGAGCCCTGGCAAACCAGGATCAGAGGTCAGTAGACAGCAGCAGCGAGGAGAGAGAGAGGACTGAGCCGAGTGGTGTGAGCTGTGGAGGGGCTGGGATTTCTCACAAGCAGATGGAGGCGCCTTGTATGTGGCAAAAGGAAGCAAGGAGTCCGGCCCCACCTCCCTCAGAAGCCCGCCTGGCACGTGCCACAAGCGTGGGAGCCACAGCCGGGGAGCACAAACAGCCCCAGAGCAGGTGGAAGGAAGGGCAGTGGTGTCCTGGGAGAGAATGTGCGGTTCCGTTAAGGCGGGAGGTGGAGGGAGCTCTCAGAGACGTGGAAGTGCAGTGGGCACAGTGGGAGATGTGAGTGGTGGGGAAGCTGAGGGCTGGGGTCAGAGGTGAGGAGGCACAGAGCGTTGTGGGTGGGGGAGTGGGTGGGGGTGGGGGTGGGAGGGCTTTAGAGAAATGAAGGCCACTGTGAGGAGGCTCTTCCAAGCATCAAGACCTAATGGATCTTCCCATCATTCAGGGACCTTCCTTCACTCTGAGTTCCACTGACTCTCCCCTTTCTCGGGATTCCTTTTTCATTTTCCTGGAGTGCCCCCTCGAGTAACTTTCAGACTGGGCAGGTAGAGGCTCTTCTTTCACTGGACACATCTGACAGTGGAGCTGCTGTTTGACCTGCAGCAGCATAACTCCCTCTCTGCTGGAAGCACATGGAAGTCTTTGGCTGAGAATATTTTGCTGGACACACTCTCCTGTTGGGCACTGGGTCAAGGAGCTCCGGGCAGCCAGTCCCTCTGCAGGGGTACAGGGCTCACTCACGCAGCGTTCAGCTTCTCCACTGCACTCAGCACTGGCAGGGGCCTCCGGAGGCCGCCCGCCTCATTCAGAGAGCAGCCCAGGCGTGGCATTACAGCTCTTTAAGGCATTGCCCTGGTGTTTGCTCCAGGCCCAGTCTGCCTTTGCTGCTGGAGCTTGGGGCTTCTCCAGGGCCCCTTTGGTGAGAGCTGTGTTCACCCCTGGGGAGTAGGGCTACCTGTCCTCTGCTTGGTATCTCCACCCTCCTACCCCATCCCGACGTCTGGCCTGCTGACTGCCTTTCCTGCTTCACAGCACTGTTCTCAGGGCCTTCACACACACACACACACACACACACACGCACATCTCTTCTGTAGTTTCAGGGACAGGCTGGGTGGGAGGGACACAGCCCCCCCAGTTCAGGTGGCATTTTCCAGCTCTCCCTATTCTGGGTTCTACCCTTTGGAGATTCCCCATGTCCCTGCCTGGCAGGGTGGCTAGGGAAGGCCATGCCTTATTTGGACTGTTTGGCTGTGTAGGGCTCCTGAGCATGTGAAGTGACTTGCTCACTCTCAATCCCCGGGAAACATGAGGCCCCACCTGGGCTGTGGGACCACCTGGGCCAATGACACTTGTCGGCACAGAGTTCATCTGAAGATGCTGCTGTGTCCCCCCTGTCACCACCCTCTTTGCTGGGGAAATGGTGAGGCTTGTTAAGAGAAAACTCCAAATGCTTTCTAGACATGAGCCGAGGTCTCTGTTGGCCATGCCAGGGCCAACAGGTACAGGGATGCTGTAGTTGAGAGGTGAGGGGGTGATGATACACGTGTCCGTTTATGTAGTTACCTCAGTGGGTTGACACCTGCCAGGTGCAGGCCGAGGGCAGAGGAGCCAAGTCACTGGGGAGGAGGAAGCACTTGATTTGGGTCCTGAAAGAGGAGGCAGGCCCGGCAGGCCGTGCAGGGCAGGGAGTTCCAGCTGAAGGAGCTGCATGAGAGGCCCAGAGGCCAGCAGGCAATTCCGTCCTCAGACACCGAAGCCACAGGCTGTGGATAAGTGACTAGCGATGTGTCTGACACATAGAGTGTGTGTGCGTGCCCATATGTGTGTCTTCTCGTTTCTTTTCCTGAAAACAACAACAGTGCCCGGTCTACTTAAGTTCCGATTTCAGGGCTGTTGCTCAAACCTTCCTCCATCTGCTGATCATTGTCTGCAACTGTTGCAGAAGAATTACACCTCCTGACCTTAAAATGTTGATATTTTACCCAAAATATAAATGCAGGGATGGAGGTAGGGTGGGGACTCATGTCTTAGCATCTCCCCACTGCATGCAGAGGAGACTAGGAGGGGCCCAGGGAAGCAGCTGAAGCTACCAATCCCTGTGCCAAGATCTCCTCGTTCCTGTCACAGTCATAGACCTTCATAGTCCGATAGCTAACTCCCCCGTTTTACTGCCTGAAAAACAGAGTCCTGGGAAGTAATGTGGCTTACTCAGGGCCGTGCAGGGGGATAGTGATGGAGAATCATGGAAAATACAGGACACTGGAGAACTTTGGAAATGATCGCCTGGTGATATTTTTAACACAGAACCAGACATCCAGCTCCGGCTCCAATAAATCTTCAACCAGAGCATAGCATTGTCGACAATTAGTATGATGTACCGAGGCATTTTTGAACCACAATAAGCAAATTATTACTATTTTTAAACGTACTTCTTAGGCTCATGGCATGAAATAAGAGAATGCCTTTAAGGAAAGGAGCATGCTCTGTCTTGCCATCGTCACAATGCATGATGGAGGCCTTGCTCTCCCCACTCCACAGATGAGAAAAACGTGGCTCCAGGAAGGTGAGCCAGCTCTCTGGCCCACTGGTGGTGGGAGCAGGAGCCAGGATTCCAAGCCAGCCCCCCTCTCCCTACTTTGCCCTCCCTGGCTTGTGTTGTATCCACACTCGACCAGCAGGGAGCTGAATGAAGCACTCTGGACTCAGTGACTCATTGTTTTACAGTGAATTTGTTCTTGACATTTATGCAGAAAGTGGACTCATCTCAGGTGAGTAAGCTTGATGATTTTTACAAACGCAACGCACTGGTATAGGCAGAAATCAAACCAAATCAAGGGGAACAATACCAGGCCCCCAGGAGCTCCATCCTGCCGTACCCCCTTCCAATCACTGCTCCCGCCACATCACCACTGCCTAACTTCATCCCTCTGTGTGTTTGGACTTGGTACAGGTAAAGTCACACAAAATGTACTTTTCTTTCATTCATACTTATGTTTGAGAGATTCGTCCATATTTTTGCATGCAATTGTGGTTCCTTCATTTTCATGGTGGATTAGTATTTGACTCTGTGAAGATACACATTTATGTAGACATCCCACTGTTGGTGGATAGTAAAGTTGTTGTTTGCAGTTGGTTACCTCCATGAGTATTCGTGTATGTGCATTTGGGTGAACATGTGTACACCCGGGAGTAAAATTGCAGGCCATAGGTTCAGCTTTAGGAGATGCCTCCAGTTTTCCCAAGTGGGCGTGCCAGTTTACCCGCCCACCTGCCGCATTATGAGAATTCCAGTTGCTCCACATCCTCACCAACACTTGCTATTGTCTTGTTCTCATTTTAGCCATCCTGGTTGGCTTCTCGGAGAGTCACAGTATCGTGTTAATTTGTATGTCCCTGGTGGCTCAGGAAGTAGAACCCATTTTCATATATTTATTGGCCATTTGGATATTCATTTTTGCAAACAATGATTCTTTTTAAATTTTATCTTTAGTCAGAAAGCATTTCTGAGAATGCCTCTCATCACTTTGTTGATCATTTTGTTAACGGAAGAAACATTCAAACCTGTGAGGAATTTTTTTCTGAGTTTATCTGAGCCAAACTGTCAACAATTGCCAGGAAGCAGAATCTCAATGGACTGAGATAATGCTCCGGAGAATGGCCGTTTTGCACCTTGTTTTTCACATTACAATCAAAAGAGGAGACATAAGTGGGTTACACAAAATCCACTGGTGATGGTTTAGGGAGGAGGGAGGAAGCAAAGCGGGGAAACCTCTGGGATTGGATAAAAAGTAAAATGATAGACACTTCTTTTACTTAGCTGGGCACAAGGTAGTTAACAGTCAACGATTAACTCAATGACAATGAGGGGATTTGTGGTCTCCACAGAGCAGTGCCTGTGCTTTGAGGGGCCCAGAAAAAGGAAAATTACTTTGACATTCCAAGTTATCATAGATAGAAAAAGACAATAGGCCCAGTTAAAGTAAAGATTAACCTTTATCAGGGGAAATTCCAGCCTAGGACATGACCACTCACCATAAATTGCTTTTTCATTTTAAAAGTTTTCATTTCAGACCATCCTTTGTGGTTACTTTAGGTCTCTAGGTCTGCAAGGCCGCCAGGCAGGCCTTCCCTGAGCCAGTCAGATTAGCATGTGGCCCCTTTCGCCCACCATTTCTAAACCTTGATATTTGACAGCTCTGAGGCGGAGGAGCTGGAGGGAGGGCCCCGCGGTGCTGGCGTCCTCCGAGCTGGAAGCCCCGCAGCGGCACCAGGGCTCTCTCAGTGCACTGGGGGTTGCCATGCGGTCATGGGAATTAGGAGAGAGGATTGATATTTCACACTGAGATCTAAAGAGGTGCTCTGAACTGCAGCCCCTCCTTTCTCTCTGCCTTTGGAGTTTGGGCTCTGGGTTGATTTCAGTGATTGCAGAAGAGTGAAGATAAAAGGCCACCTTCCCTTCTGTTCAGCCCCTAATTAGGCAGGGAGCACACAGGGAGCTGAGGGTGCTGATAAGGCTGCATCTGGGGCCCTGAGGACCTAGTCTGTGCCTAGAGCATTAACGTGATTAAGAAAGCTTTTAAGCTTTGACAATGATTATCAAACTTTAACAGCTCAATTTTCCCCCCTGATATAAAATGCAAGCCCATCTCCCATCAGAAAAGGAACTGCTTGTCTGCCAGCCAGAGCCTCTCCTGCTAGCAGTCCTCCCGAGCTCTGGCTCACCAGGGCAACCAAACAAAGGCCTGGGCATGAGGGAGATAGCCAGGGACTTGGTGTTTACGGAACCTACTATATGCTGAGCGCTGTGCTAAGTTCTCTACGCTTTCTAACTCATTTAACTCTCACCACACGCCTCTAGTCCATTAAAACATGCCCTGTTCTCGGGGAGTTTACAGGACAGGAGAGGAGGGAGCCAGGACGGAAGTGCTGCCGGGTCAGAGCAATTTGTTTCAGTAGCTTCCAGCAGCTACAGAGGAGATGGCCGGAGCAGCAAGTCCGTTCATTCATTTAACCGGTGATCACTGGGTCATCCCGATCACAGGCTCAGCTGGGGCCTGGGACAGATGAGTCAGGGTCATGTCCTTTAGGAAGTTCACAGTCTCCTTGTCACTAATTCATCGTTAAGTGAATGAAACGGAAAATCCTTGCTGTTTGTCTGAATGGAGGAAGAGGGCACGTCCGGTCGGGGTGGTGCTCGGTGCCAACAGGCCCTGAGCAGGGACCGACGCCTCCCGAGCTCCCGCTGCATTCTGTGGCCCGGGCAAGGCACTGTGCACCCGTCCCGTCCTTCCATCCCGCCGCAAACCTGCGAACTGTTGCTCCGCTTTACCGATGGGCCGGGCGGTGCACAGCGGGTAGGTGGGCGGTGCACAGCGGGCGGGTGGGAGGACGGGTGGGGAGAAGGTGCGAGAAGGCACTGGCGAGACCCTAACCTGCTTCCCTCTCTTGCAGCCGAGCCCCTGCCGCTGATGGACCTGTGCCGGAGATCCATCCGCCTGGCCCTGGGCCGCCAGCGCCTGCCGGACATCGGCTCCCTGCCTCTGCCTCAGTCTCTCAAAAACTACCTGCAGTACCAGTGAGCAGGGCTGGGGGCGCTGACGGGCAGCCGTGGGCGTGCCGCTGGCCCGGCCTCTCTTTTCACGGGGCGCACAGAACATTCAGGAAGGGGTCTTTCTCACCCCGCTTCCCCAGAACTTTGTTCTTTGACAGGCCAGTACGCATTCCCAACTGTAAAAATGAATGTCTGTGGCCAACAGTATTGGCTGCCTGAGAAGCAGCACTCCCAAGTCCCGACACCGCCTTGCAAGCCGCGAAGCACCCGGGGCCTCTGCCCGGAGGAGGAGGGCCCGCCCTCCCGCCCGCTGGACTCCGCAGCCACGGATCGGATCGGATGGGATCGGATTGATCCGAGAGCCTGTTTCCATAGTCAAGAGAATGAATAAAACATTGGGGCAGGAGACTCTCTGTGTGTGCCCGGAGCAGACAGGGCCAGCGGGGGGGAGAAACTGCCCCTGAATAATGAGTGATGACAGCAGCCACCGGGTCCCCTCTGGGCCCTCACCCCTGGTAGGGCAGCCCCATACTTTAGGACTCTGCCCCGGGGAAAGGGGTGCCCGAAGGCAGAACTGGCAAGTGGCTTACCTCTTTGAAAGTCGTTTACTTACCCGTGTCAACTGCCTTCCTGCCCCCCCCCCTCACCTCCACCCCCCTGCCCCCTCCCCCTTTGCCCCAGGCACCTCTTATTCAGGGAAGCTGAGTCTCACGAATTCACCCCAGGGACAGAGTGTTTCTTTATTATTATCTTAAGTAGCAGGTGCATTTTCAGAGAGGAGTGTGAGGAGTGAGGGCAGGTCTTAGTCCAAAGGTGCTAATGGGGGGGTTGGGGGCATTGCAACCCCCTGGTGGATGATGCCCGGGGAGACTTCCGGGGGTGCCGGGGGTCTCTAGGCAACCATCCACTCAGGATGCAGCCTGGTTGCCACAAAGCTTTATTGGAGCAAATTATTTTTTCACTTTAGGAGACTTGTACGAGCTTGTTCGTTTCAAATGTGTGTGTGTGTGACGTGCTGTGTATTTATCAGCGTGGGGCCCGTGGGGGCAGCCTTGTGACCGGAAGGGTGGACGTGGGAGGCACCTGCTTCGCCTGCTCCAAGCCCGGCCCCCTCCCGGAAGGATGCTGCTGCTGCTGAGACCGCCTCCTCTGGGCATCCCGCGAGTGTTTGCCACGCGCTCTGCCCAGACTCATTTTTAACTGGAAATTGTCCCAGCAGTGGAATCTCAGAGCCCCAGACGGCACTGCCGCCCCCACTTTAATGTGAATTTGACTGATGAATGAGGAACGTTTCTAATAAAGTGTGTCATTCAGTCCTTCAGCTGTTTATTCATGCTCTGGGGGTGGGGGCGGGGCTGCTTCTGTCAACCTGGCTGGTCTTCCCCAGACACCCAGAGGCAGGAATGAGATTCCCTCTCCCTGCTGTTCTCGTCTCTTCTGTCTTGTCCCCACTTGAGCCCAAACTCTAGCCATTTGACAAAGGCCTGCCCCGGAAGAGAACTGAGCCCAGGCCCTGGGCCCATGGGAAACTGGCTGTGCTGGTGGAAAAACAGGGCAAGCTCCCGAGGCCAGGGCTGTGATGTCCGAAGGGCAGCTCTGCAGGGGTCACAGGGCCAAGCAGGGCAAACCCTAAAGACAACCATTTCGGAGTAGGCCCCATGGTGGGGCTGGGGGTGACTTTGGAAGTGACCTCGTCCCCAAGGAGCCGTGCAGACTGCTGAAGCGTTAGTGTGTGGCTTAGCCAGGCTCAAGGCCGGAGGAGCCAATCCAGACTGAGGGACGGGGCAGGACTGGCACAACTTCCACTCAGCCGTACGTACGGCCCACCAACCGGCACTGCCAAGAGAATGAGTACCGAGGACCCAGCAGCCATGCAGATATGCCCCCTCCCCCGGGGGGGGACACAGTGCAGCCTGATAAAATGAGAGGAGCTCACACGGGCCTGCGCGGAAGGCTTCCTGGAGGAAGAGGCGCCCTCCACACCTGCTTCTTTAGGGAAGACCCCTTAGGTGAGGGCAGACCCAAAGAACCAGCCATGCTGCACGCCGCCAGGGGCCATGCTCTCCCACCCTTCTGACCTGGGCTGGAGGCTGGGCTCAGCCGCTGGGGGGGTCCTTCCTTTAGGTTGTGGGAAGCAGCTTCCTGCAGAGGCCTGGCCTCAGGCTTAGGGGGCCAGAGCCCTGGTGTGAGTCCCACAGCACCGCATCAGGACATCCCCTAGTCAGCCTCTCTCATAGGCTTCACTGCCTGGGTCTGGGTCAAGGCTTCTGAGTTGGACTCTCTGGACCAGCGGTCACCAACCTTTCAGACCTCATGGACCACTGGTTGGCGACTGCTGCTCTAGACTATAACCATAACACACGTCATAGGGTAATAAATACACACACACACACACACACACACACCCCAAACCTGGGAGGGTTCAGGGGGAGTCTGCTAGTTGTGGACTTGACTGTGAAGTATAGGGTAATAAATACACACACACACATACACACACCCCAAACCTGGGAGGGTTCAGGGGGAGTCTGCTAGTTGTGGACTTGACTGTGAAGTATCTCACAGCCTTAGACACTGAGAAGTCCACAGTCCCCCGGATCTCTGCCTGAACACCACAATTGTCTGTCTCTGGTTAAACAGTGAACTCCCACGAGACAAGGACAAGGATTCCTGGATCCTCTTTTATGAGCTGGCTGACAGGGTGAGACAAGCCCGGGTGCACATTAAAATCCCATAAGGACATCTGTAAAAAGTCCCAGTGCCCAGGCCCTTCCCCAGACCAATTAAAGGCCGCCCTCCGGAGGTGGGGCCCAGCGTGGCAGCTCCCCAGGTGATTCTAATGGGCAGCCCCGCGGGATGAGCTGCTTAATTAAGCCACGCCAGTGGGGACGCAGTTGCTGTTAGTGAGAATGTACCTTCCAGGCCAGAGAAAGCCGCCCCAGCCCACCCAGCATTACCAGAGAAGGGCGGGTTCTGAATGGCAGTGTCACCGGCGCGATTAAGTCCAAAGCCAGGGAGCCCTTCCTTCCTTCCTTCCGTGATGCCGAACCGGTTTCTCTCCCAACCGGGGGAGGAAGGGCCGGCCGCTTCGGCCCTGATGCTGCACGATTCTTGACTAATTGGTTCCTGACCTGTGAGGCCCGTGGTGTGTGGGGAATTTCCCAGAAAGCATTGTCTTAATCCATCAGAATAACCCAGACTGGTAAGTACAGAGCAGACTGCAAATGGTTTGCCCTTGAATGTCCTGTTCTGAATAGAAGTTGAGATAGTGAGACCTGACTGCAGGAATGGCTTGGTCCCTGGTATTTCCAAACCCTGCTTCCTTAAGGAAGATGGTGGATTGGGAGGCTCCCCCACCCCCTTCTCTGATGGGTTTTGGGAGTAGAGAAGCCAGTGACAAGCCAGCCCTGGCTCGACAACTGTCCTCACCTTCTTTGTTGACCCAACAAATAGGGCTCTTTTCCTAGAAGCAGCCCTGGTGTTGGTTGAGCGCCCAGCCCAGTCAGCGGCTGTGGGAGAAGCAAGGTAAGCACTTCCCACTCTTCTAACCAGCATGGAGGCCTCAGTTATGCTGTCTGTGCCTGGGTATTTTTCCATCCAGGGAAGAAAATATGCTAATGATTTGCTGCACAGGGATGCCATTTGAAGGAAATAATTGCCTTTCAGCCATCGTTTTAAGCCAGAAAGTGGCTCTGTACCAGGATTGTGCCAGACCCAAGGGGTATTTCTCTCCTGCTGCCAGTATGAGCATCGGGGCCCCAAGGAGCGAAGGCACAGCAGAAGCAATGCATACAGGTGAGAAGGGCTAAGAGTGAGAGAGGAATGTTGACCAGTCTCAGGTGATGGAGGCAAGCTGCATGGAGAAAGGGTGCAATGAGGAAGGATGGGGGCCCTGTAAGCCACACAAGAATAAAGGCTTGGTCTGGGTCAGAATCCAGGAGGAAACAGCCAGCCTGCTCAAAAGGGGGGCTGAGGAGAGTTTAATAAAGGGGCTATGGACAGGGGCGTGGGCAGGGTTCAGGAAACCAGCAACAGGTGAAGCACCTGGGCTGGTATCCGTGGAAGGGGAAAACTTACCATCCCTAGGGGCAGAGGGCTAAGAGAAGGAAGCGGTAATTAGTAAAAGGAAACTGTACCTATAAGAGAGCCACCCAACTGCCAGTGCCAACCACAGCCTGGCCAGGAGGGAGCCAGGAATAAATACCCTGACCTGTCTCTTGTCCCGCCTCCCATCTTCCATCAGAGCCTCCCATTGGCTGAAACCCATGGGAGCATAGCAGGCCAGGGACCCTGATTGGTGTCATCCATAGAGGTCCTAACAGAGCAGGGCAGGGAAGGAAGGATAGTAGACCTATGGGTATCAAGAGAAGAATATGTGGTGGACTTCATCCTGTAGATCTGCTATGTTTATTTTTTTTTTATTTTTTTTTAATGGCAAAGATCCCAAACTTTAGTGTATAAATAAGTAAAAGCTAATTTGTTCCAAATGTGTGTACTAAGGGCCCAGTAGCTGTCCCATCTGAACATCAGATGCTAAACACCTGAAGCCTCTCCAAGGCGCCTTAGGCTACCATCACCATGGCATTCTTCCCAAAGTACAATCCAACGGTGTAGCAGGAAGCAGCAGGGCCAGGGCCTGGAACTGGGTTTTTAAATGCTGTTGCAGGAGCCATGGCAGGTGTGAATACTCCCACCACAGCCAAGTTCCAGCTCCACTGTGATGCCACTAAATGCAGAGTTGGGAAAAGGCGATCAGTAGTATTTTCACCATGTAGATACAATAAATGGAAATTACCTGAAGGGCAAAGATGATAGTAAACAAATCGAAACAGGATGAATTTTGAGTATTATTACCTTTGTGTGTTTTTTAACCTTTGTTTTGAATACCGCTTACTTAATGGTGAGTTTATATGATTTAATTTTTAATGTAATCAGTAACCAACTTGCAAAATTTCTGAAAGTTTAACCATCAGCTGTTGCAAGAGCCAGCTCCAGGATCCCCACCGAGGCTGTTGGGGTTGGAATTAACCGGTTACAGTTTAATTCTGATCGCCTTCGGGTGCTCCATCAACTTTGCACACATTTCACTTGGCCTATGATTTAAGTGGTCTCTTTCCTGAAGTGCCCCTCATGTACATATACCTAAGTGTACACAAAAAAAAAGGAAGGAAAGAGCAGGATCCCTAAATGTCTGTTTTCAAAAAGTTACTTCTTTCTCACTAGAAAGGCTTTGGATGCAATGCAGTATTTCCCCTGGCAGCAACTTGAGCACAGTTATTCCATCTGAGAACAGAGATGGCTCCACAGCGGGGAAAATAAAAAAAGGAAGCTGAGAGATTTGAAGGTTTTGAAGAACAAAGAATCCCAGTGTCTCGTGAAAACATCTCCAGAGAGCCGATGTCCTAGGAGCACTCACAGGAGCACAACATCTGGTCCGCGATTTCCCGTATCAGGTGGCCTCCTTCAGCAAGTGCGGATGCCCCTACGAGCTGACTGCGCACAGGGACTAGATTCTAGAATTTCACATTTCCATCTAAAAACGCACATTCCTTTCCTGGATAATGGTCGTGTTACTCAACGGCCCCTGGGACTTCCACATAGAGCCTGAAAGGATATCACTGCCACTAGCTACAGAAAAACCAACTTTTTTTTTTTTGTAAACAGAGAAGATAAGCCTTTTTTTTTTTCTTCCTTAAGGAAAATTTCTTGGCAGGTAAACCCTTCTCCTTTATCAATGTGTGAGAGAAGAGAGTCCCACATTCTTTCTAAACCCCGCCAAGATTTTCAGATGAAGTTGCCAGGACTGGTTCTGAATTATTAGAAATTTAAAACAAAGACTGAAAGTAATTCGTTTCTTGTAGAAATGCAAACAAATATTTCCAGGTGAAATGGCAAGATGTCGGGCCTGGAGGCACAGGGAGTGGTGGAGATACATACATGAAACAAGATAGGCAATGAGCTGAAAATTGTTGAAGCTGAAGAACGGGAGCATGAGAGTTTATTATAGTGTTCATTCTACTCTTACTGTTTAAAATTGGAAAAAAGAACGAGTTCTCTGCAGGTGACTTGATTTGGAAAGATGAACATTTACATCTGATCACATGAGTTAATAATCAAGGAGACTCTGACTGTTGAAATCAACTTGCCATTTCTCACCAACCTTTGAAAATAGAAATAAAATCCCCTGGTTTGATCTCCAGGTCACTAATAATTTTCTGTCATCGATGTGCTCGTCAGTACTGGTATCTAAGCTTGGAATTTAGTATCTTGTTATTTCCATTTTTAATCACTAACAAACATATTTGGGTTTTTTTTTTTTATCAAATATATTTTATTGATTTTTTACAGAGAGGAAGGGAGAGGGATAGAGAGCTAGAAACATCGATGAGAGAGAAACATCGACCAGCTGCCTCCTGCACACTCCCTACTGGGGAGGTGCCCGCAACCAAGGTACATGCCCTTGACCGGAATCGAACCTGGGACCCTTGAGTCCGCAGGCCGACGCTCTATCCACTGAGCCAAACCGGTTAGGGCAACATATTTGGGTTTTAATGTGCTCTTTTTTATCTAGGTTCTTTCATTCAGCATAATTACTATTTTTTTATTATCTTAAGTTTTACATATGTCTCCTTTTCCCCAATTGACTCCCCTACCACCACCACCACCATTCCCACCCTGGACAAGCCCCCACCGCCCCAGTGTCTGTGTCCATTGGTTATGCTAATATGCATGCATACAAGTCCTTTGGTTGCTCTCTAACCCCCACCCCCCCACCTCCCTTCTTTTTTTATAGCGGCATAGTATTCCATTGTGTAGATGTACCACAGTTTTTAATCCACTCATCTGCTGATGGGCACTTAGGTTGTTTCCAAACCTTAGTTATTGTAAATTGTGCTGCTATGAACACAGGGGTGCATATATCCTTTCTGATTGGTGTTTCTGGTTTCTTGGGATATAGTCCTAGAAGTGGGATTACTGGGTCAAATGGGAGTTCCATTTTCAGTTTTTTGAGGAAACTCCATACTGTTTTCCACAATAGTTGCACCAGTCTGCATTCCCACCAGCAGTGCAGGAGGGTTCCTTTTTCTCCGCATCCTCGCCAGCACTTGTCATTAGTTGATTTGTTGATGATAGCCATTCTGACAGGTATGAGATGGTACCGCATTGTCGTTTTGATTTACATCTCTCGGATGATTAGTGACTTAGAGTATGTTTTCATATGTCTCTTGGCCTTCTGTATGTCCTCTTTCAAAAAGTGTCTACTTAGGTCCTTTGCCCATTTTTTGATTGGGTTGTTTATCTTCCTTTTGTTAAGTTGTATGAGTTCTCTGTAAATTTTGGAGATTAAACGCTTATCTGAAATAGCATTGGCAAATATGTTCTCCCATGCAGTGGGCTTTCTTGTTTTGTCAGCATAATTATTTTAAGATGCCTCCATATTTTTATTGTGCAGCCATAATTCATTCCTTTTTACTGCTGAGTAGCATCCCATTGGATGGATATACTATAACTTGTCCATTCACCATTGATGGGCATTTAGGTTGCTTCTGGATTGGGGCTTTTACAAATAAAGCTGCTATAAATATTCACATATGGTCATATGCTTTCTTTTATCTTGGGTAATAATACCTAGGAGTAGAATGCTGGATCATATAGTAGATGTATATTTAACTTTTAAAGAAACTACCAAGTTGTTGTCCAAAGTTATTCGGTCATTTTACCTTTCTACGATGAGAGAGTTCCAGTCCCTTCACAGCCTTGCCAACATTTGATATGATTAGCCTTTAGCCTTTAGAAGTTTAGGTATGAAGTGGTATTTCTTTATTTAAAAATATATTTTTTATTTCGGAGAGGAAGGGAAAGAGAGATAGAAACATCAATGATAAGAGAGAATCATTGATTGGCTGCCTTCTGCACACCCCCTACTGAGGATCGAGCCTGCAACCCCAGCATGTACCCTGACCAGGAATTGAACTGTGATTTCCTGGTTCATAGGTTGATGCTCAACCACTGAGCCACACAGGCAGGGCTGAAGTGGTATTTGATTGAGGTTTTTAATTTATAGATCCCAAATGACTAATGATGCTGAGCATCTTCTCATGTGCTTATTTACCATCCATCTTCCTTGCTGAAATATCTGTTCAAATCTTTTGCTCGTTTTTAATTGGTGTGTCTTCATTATTAATTTTTGAGAGTCCTTTATATATTCTTGATGCACATTCTTTATCAGATGTATGCTTTATTTTCTCCCAGTGTAGAGACTGTCTTTTCATTCTCTTAGCAATGTCTTTAATTTTAATAAGGTCCAAATTACTTATCTGTTCTCTTATAGACTGTGGTTTGGTGTCTTATTAAAGAAATCTCTGCTTTCCCCAAGATCACAAAGATTTTATTCTATGTTTTCTTCTAGAAGTTTTAAAGTTTTAGGTTTTTCATTTAGTTCTTTGGTCCATTTTAAGGTAATTTATGTATATTGTATAAGGCATTGATGAAATCATAGTATTGCATATAGCTATCCAAATGTTCCAGCACCAATTGCCTTTGCATCTTTGTAAAAACTTAGTTGTCCAAATATGTGTGGTCTTTTTGTGGACTCTATTTTGTTTCATTGATCTGTTTGTGTACCTTGATACCTTAGTAGTCATTGTCTTGACTCCTGTAGCTTCATAATAATAAGTCTTGAAATCAGTTAGTATTAGTCCTCTAACTTCATTCGTTATGAAATTCATTTTGACTATCCTAGTTCCTTTGTATTTCCATATAAGTTTCAGAATCAGATTGTTAATTTTTCCTGAAAAGAAAATTTGCTTGGATTTCACTAAAGATTGCATTGAATCTATAAATTAATTTGGGAAGAATTGACATCTTAACAATACTGAGTCTTCCAACTCATGAAAAACATAAGATTTCCCCATTTATTTGGGTCTTCTTTAATTTCCCTCACAGGTGTTTAGTAGTGTTAGTGGATAAGTGTTACACATTTTTTTTTGTGAGAGTCACCTCTAAGTATTTAATATGTGTTGATGCTGGGAGCCACTTCAACCAACAACGAACAGCACTTGGCTGATAAATACGCCATCTCCTGGCGCCTGGGTGGGATGACACGGAGCTGTGCTTCCCACAACCGCCCAGTCATCCACGCAGCATGGAGCCCGGAGCGTGTAACCTGCTCATTCACACACCTGCACTGGCTCCCTTTTCCTCGTGTTCTCACTTCGCCACTTTCCTGTCAGTGACTCCTGGGATCACCTCCTAGACTGTCCCCAAATGCTCGTCTCAGGATCTACTTCTGGGGCCCAACCTAATACTCCTGGGAGTTTCTGTTCCAGCTTTGAATCCCCAACGCTCTTAACATGCGTGTCCAAAGGCAAAGGCGTGCAGACCCAGCCTGCCCTCATCTGTTACCAAAGGAAAACTACCTTTTCCTCCTTCTGAGAGTTTCCTGGTGTGAAGAGGAGACGAGAAATGAACAACACGACCCATTTTGCTGCCATAGAATAGTTACTTACTGAATACTCACTGCAGGTCCAGCTTGATCCACAGCCATCGGGAGATAAGAAAAACAAAGAGAAATTGCTGATGACCCAGACCTCAGGAGAAGAGAATCCACATTCGTGGAGTGGGAATGAATGATTGGAGATCACCTAGTCTGTGTGGTGTGTCTTCTATTCACAGCATCAAGTATTTACGGGGAAACTGGGGCTCGGAGGAAGGCAGTAATCTGCTCAGGCTGATGGCCACCAGCTCCAACCTTGGTGTGACCAGACATTTGTAGAGTTTATTACCCTGATTTGAGGTCTCTGGGCAGATAGGAGGGGACCATGGCAATAGCAGCCCCCCCCCCCCATTTGCTAGCTTTTTAAAAACATGTACTCCAACCCCACCTAGCTCTTCTAGGGAAGGTGTGGTTCAGGGAAGAAAATAATGAATATTCGTGAAATGGGTAAACAGCAGTTTACCCATTTCCTACCTGCCTCATTGCCCACCTGAGTGACCCCAGGCTTATAGGGTCATACATAACAGAGGGAATTGGTGGACTCGTCTCTGTATTCAAGTCAGCAGGGGCCCAAGTCACTGAGATTAGGGACCTGAAGGCCTCCCAGAGCCATGATTGGTGACTGTCCCCTTATTCTAACCTCCTCACCTGTAACTTGTATCAGAGGGCCTGGCAGGTTGGAGGCCATTGCTGAGACCAAGTACAGGCTGTGTTTGGTTTCATGGCTTTGATGTACGGGGAACTGGGATAATGGCGAGGATTAAGACTGAGAGGATTAGGGCTAGTACACTGAGCACCTTCTCAAACCCACCGTCTGTTTGGAGCCTGGTTTCCCTCGCTTTCCCTCTTCTAAAGGCCAAGAGCATGCAAACACTGCAATGTGAACTATGCATTAAAATTTTATACACTAATATATATTTTACTGAACTTTTTAATAACCCAAGGAGAAATGGCTTTAAATAATTCAATATGGTGTTGGCCCCGAGCTGAACCATGCTACAAGTAACCATGTATAAAATATGACACTAATATTGCATACCTTAATATAATAAATGTTTATCTTGATAATAAGCCATTTGAATTCTAGTAATATGGGAGTAACGGTTGCCATGGCACGGTCTTGTTAAGGTTTTAAATGAGACGTCAACAGCAACAGCGACATAAATGCACGCATTCACCTACTTGCTGTTTATAAATGAACCAACTGGACAGTGAATAGCTTATTCATCAATAAAAAGTTTTAAATGCTATTTATGAAGCAATTGAATGACTGGAGGAAGTGTGGTGCCAGTAAAGTATGTTCTTTCTCAGAGCCAGCTTTGGGATTTTACAGAAAGTCCAGCATAGGATGGAGGTCACCCTCCCCACACAACAAGAAGGCCATTGTCAGAAGAAGGTGCCACTCACACATAGTATGTGCTAAGTAAATTCCTTTTGGATGGATCTGTAAATGGCTACCTTAAGAAAAAGAATTTAAGCATCTGAGTGGTTTCCAAACCTGGCTATGTATCAAAACCACCAATGGACATGGCATTAAAATTCCAGATTGCTAAGCCCCACCCAGATGCAGAGTCAGAATCTCCAGCTTTGCAGCCCAGGAATCCCATCCCAAGTCTAGGGATGGGATTTAGGCCTTTCTACCTAAATTCATGAAATTTGCCTTGCGCTAAAATTTCATGAAATTTTCAGGCAGAGGATCTTACAGTTGGAAAAAAACACCCTGGAGATGATCGAATCCAACCTTTAAAGTCACACGGCAAGTGTGTGGGAAAGCTGGGACCCAAATCCAGTCTTCTGGACCCCATGCCAAAGCTCTGAACTTCTTTCCAACAAGCCTGGGCCTCCAAAAGGGGGCATGTGTCCCCAGTTGAATTAGTCAGAACTCCTTTGGTTCCAAGGGAAAGAAACCTAATGCAAACCAGTTTAACAAACAAACAAACAAATTACACGGCTTCAGGGATGGCTCGACCCAGGGACTCACATGGCCCGTGGGGACTACGCCTTTTCCCTGTTTCAGTTCTGCTCTCCTTTGGGGTGCTTCCTTCCCAAGGCAGCTTTTCCGTACTATGTGGCCTCGAAGCTTCTAGGCCGTTCCCCAGAAGTTTAACCGTCCTCGCTGCACAGGCCTTTGGGACAGCTGGTCTGATATAAAGCAGCAGAAGCCCTAGGGCTGATGCTCCGTGGTGTAGCTCAGGCCTCGTGTTCACTCCTGAAGCAAACACTGTGCTCAGAGGAATGTACGCTGAGCTATGGGTCTACCCCGGGGACAGAGGGCAGAGTCGGCCTGTGGACAAAGAAAGAGGAGGGTTAGCTCCCCTAAAAGGAAAGTGGACCACGGTACCAGAAAGTGATGGAAGCCGGGCAGGAAGAACAACAGAACGGCTGTCTCCTCACCAAGCCTGTGCCGGCAGATTGCAAAGTCACGGGGGGACTCAGGCACCCGTCCACAGCTTCTATTTCATTCATGAGGAAAGTAATTTAACGCAAGATGTTGCATTAAAACAAGCCCAGAAGGAGAGTGCAAAATTCTCATGAATTTTTAAGATGAAACAAGTCATTTCAAAGAGCCCTCCAGCTTCTAGCAGGCGGTCTCCCAGGGGTCCCAGGCAGGAACTCAGTAGACACCTCACTGGTGGAGTCTGGGAGGCCGGAACCATAGGGTTGGGTTTGGCCATGAAACCATCAGCGGGTTTGCGTGATTCAGTATGTATTCTCATCACAAGTCTCCCATCTCCCCACCCGGGCTACCCGCCCCCCGTGGCAGGGCCTGTCCCTTATGCCCCCTTTGCTGTGGGGAGCAGATCTTCCTCTGGGAAGAAAGGCCTGGAACGCCCCACTCCCACCTCCAGCCTCAGGTGCTTTGCCGAGACCGGGTCCTCCTGGTGGACAGAAGTGGGGGAGGTGAGGTGCTCTGAGCCCGGGCTGAGGGAGCTGGAGACTGAGCCACTGTGGCCCTGGCACCATCGGGCAGGCCGGCGGGGAGGTGCAGACCATGGGTTGACTTGCCCTTACTTTGGCTGCGGGGCTGTGACACGGCTGTGAGGCCATCCATTCATGCCACTGCGTGCCAGGCCCTGTTCCTGGACATTGAGTGTCAGAAATGAACATGGCCGCGTGGGAATGGAAGTCGGGAGGCTCAAAGAGAACGTCCACACACCTGTCACTCAATGCACACCACTGGCCCCAACAGGAGAGTAGCGGTGCATCTCCCCCAGGAAGTGGTGCTCCGCTACCTGGGCAGGAAAAGAAGACTCCTCCTGCCGACAGCTGGGCCAATGGGAGGTGCCATAACTCTGCCAATGGAAAGTCGCCACACTGCCGACTTTCCGTCTCCTCCAGTGAGCGCTTCGCATACAACAGCCTCTCCCAAGTCCACAGGAGAGCGCTCTTCTCCGTGCTCCTCTGGATCTCTGCAAGGTTTGCCCGTGGGCCGCGTGTCCCTAACCTACAGTTCATTCTGCTGGAGAAATGGCTGGCTATCTGTTTATTTAAGGTCAGCAGCATTGCCTTTGCCCTCAAGGGGCTCCCTGTCCGAGCAGAGGGAGGGGCGGGAGATTGGGCATCAGGACGCCAGGTGTGGGCTCTGCACAAAGGCTCCCACTGAGGAGCTTGCTCACCTGTGAACCCTGGCCCGGGGTTTGCCCTGAGGAGGAGGTACCAACCCGCCAAGTGGGCAGCCCTGAGGGTAGGGACCATGGTCCCAAGACCAGAGTCAGATATGAGGAGGAAGCTGGAAAGCGGAACTGGGGAGGTCCGAGGCAGTGGCCCCAAAAACTGCGTCTCCAAATCCAGCAGCAGGAAGAGGAGAAAGCAAATGTGTGTCCGTTAAAAACCGGAAGCGAGAAAGAGCCTGGGAGCCAAGAGAGACGATGAGAAATCAGAGGAAGCAGGCTGGTGGGGAAGGGCAGACTAATGCCCGTTTGCGCTCTGGCCCCTGCCCTGCCTTCCTCCGCCCTGCTCTGGGGTGCAGGGACTGCCTTGCCCGGGTCCTCTTGGCCTGGCTGCTGGGTACTCTTGTCTGCAAACTCCCTCGCTGCCATTCATTCCAGCCCTGGCTGTTGCCTCTCCCTTCTCCACCAGCCCAACTTCTTCAGAGCTCAGCCCAGACATCACCTTCTCTAGGCAAGGGTTTCCTCCTGCCCAGACCAAGTAGCACCTCTCTGCTCTGACCCCCAAGGCCCCCAGCCATAACCAGCCCCTATGTCAGTTTCTCCCAGGGCTCTGACCTCTCCAAGGGCAGGATGTCATCTCCCATCTCAACATCTACATCCCTGGCCCAGGCCTCCAAGACGAGAGCCCAATAACGTCTGTTGGGTTAGGGACTTGCATATCTTCTCATTGAAAAATAAAACCCCCAGTGGTAGACACTATCATTCTCATTCCACAGATGAGGCTATGGACAGGCCCAAGTCACCCTCGTAAAAAGTGGTTCTTGAGTTCACCTCAGTGTCTCTCTCTCTCTCTCTCTCTCTCTCTCTCTCTCTATATCTATATATATATATATATATATATAGATATATATAGATATATGTGATGTGTGTGTGTGTGTGTGTGTGTGTGTGTGTGTGTGTGTACTGATTTCAGAGAGGGAGAGAGAGAGAAATATCAATGATGAGGGAGAAGAGAACAGGGGGAGGGGGTTGATGACAAATATGTGATACCTTAATCAATAAAGTAATTTAAAAAAAAATGATGAGGGAGAATCATTGATCGGATTCCTCCTGCATGCCCCCTACTGGAATCAAGCCCACAACCCAGGCATGTGCCCTGACCAGGAATTGAACTGTGACCTCTTGGTTCATTGGTGAATGCTCTACCACTGAGCCACATTGGCCAGGCTTCACCTCAGTCTTGAGCCCTGTGAGTTTTCTAGAGTCAGATCACCAGGCTTCAGATCCCTGCCCTTTGCTGTGTGACCTTAGGTAAGTTGCTTGATCTTTTTTCAAACGTTAGCTTCTTCATCTGTGAAGTGGGTTCACTAGAGTCCCTACTGTGTGAAGCCGTGTGAAAGTTAAATATGACAGGACATGAAAAGTCTTAGCACACAGCCTGGCACATAGGAAGCACTTGGAAACGGCTAGTTGTAACAGCGTAAGCTGATTTATCAGGTGGTGTATTCTAACTCACTGCTTCTCAGACATTGATGTGCATGTGAATCACATGGTGTTACTTTTAATGCAGAGTCTGATGCAGGGGGTCTAGAATGGAGCCCAGGATTCCGCATTTCCAATAAGCTGCCGGGAGGTGCCCGTGCTGCTGGCCCAACAACCACCCTTTGCGTAGCAAGTTTCTGTATAACTAGGAGCAGGACCCTGAGAGTCGGGGGTTTGGAGGCGGGTAGTGGTGCATTATTTTAAAATCAGGGGCCTTGTCCTTGGGCGGAATCTGGGTGTCTGGGCGGGGCCTGGGGTGGGCAGAAGGGGAGTAGTTGGAGGGGCTGGAGGATGCAGTACAGACTAGTGTCCTCAGCTCTTCACATTGGGGTGGGCGGGGAAGAGAGGAGAGGAGAAGGAGCAGGCCTTCCTGGGGCCTGCCCTCCCACCTGCAGAAGGACAGGCCTGCCTCAGTGTGCGTGTGTCTGGCTGACAACTGCCGTGGCGGAATGCTGGGGCTGCAAAATGTGACAGGGGCTGGAGCAGCAGGCCCAGCAAGCAAGTAGCCCTGGCCCTTGTTCACTGGCCAGGAATGACCCTCACCCCGTACTCCCCCTGCCCTTCATCCTAATTAGGGGTGTGTGGGAGGTGCAGGGGGGACAGATGGGGGGGGAGAGGCTGGATTGCTGAGTGCCTACTGTGTGGGATCTGGTCTGATTCCTTCCCTGCCCCCACACAGAGTATGCAACCCAGAGAAGAACCCTCAGTTCTTTTCTGACCTGAGCAGCAGCCTTCCAGCCCTGGGACCCCACCTGGCCACTTCTGTCAGACCTCACTTGATGAGGCCCAACAGGGAGAGAGAGGGCAAGGTTTTGGGGGGAGGGTCTTGAGTTGCAACAGATTTCTAAGCAAAGCGTCAATACGTTTTAGATTTCAAGAACCACCATTGAATGGAGTGTTGTCACATAGCCTCCACTTCATCCGCTTTAATCACAAGAAAGCCCTTGCTCGTTTTGAATTTTTAGCACATGCACACGGTTGGTTTAAAAGTCAAGAGCACAGAAGAGCTTGTAAGGGAAAGCCCCCAGCCCCCCACCAGCCCCCAGTGGGGCCACTCTGAGCTCTTGCTGGTGGTTCACTCCATATCCCCAGAAAATATAATTTTAAGATGCTTTTTAAAAATATTTTAGTGATTTTTTACAGAGAGGAAGGGAGAGGGATAGAGAGTTAGAAACATCGATGAGAGAGAAACATCGATCAGCTGCCTCCTGCACACCCCCTACCGGGGATGTGCCCGCAACCAAGGTACATGCCCCTGACCGGAATTGAACCTGGGACCCTTCAGTCCGCAGGCCAACGCTCTATCCACTGAGCCAAACTAGTTAGGGCTTAAGATGCTTTTTAGACTTATCAATGTTAGGCATTATCAGTTAGCTTACTGATTAACCTGAATTTAAATGATCATATGCATTCCTTTGTTAAGTGTAAATACTCTGATCTTTCTACTCACAGGCCCACCATCATCCTTCCACAGTATCTTTCTGACGCTCCCTTGGTGAGGTGAAGATATTAGTTTCTCTCCCTATTTAATTTCTCTTCCTCCCAAGCCTGGTCAGCTTTACTTAATGATTTCAAGATTAATGTTTCATTCTATAACTACAAGAATGGTTTCTGTTCTTTGTTTACAGCTTGAGTCTAAAAACGGAAAATCCGGGAGCAATGCTCACATATTGATGGGGGTTCAGCAAGGTAGGGTACCATACTATGAGCACACTGTCTTTCTTTTTTTAAAAAAAAATATATTTTATTGATTTTTTTACAGAGAGGAAGGGAGAGGGATAGAGAGTTAGAAACATCAATCAGCTGCCTCCTGCACACTCCCTACTGGGGATGTGCCCGAAACTAAGGTACATGCCCTTGACTAGAATCGAACCTGGGACCCTTCAGTCCACAGGCTGATGCTCTATCCACTGAGCCAAACCGGTTAGGGCCGTGGTCGGCAAACTGCGGCTCATTAGCCACATGCGGCTCTTTGGCCACTTGAGTGTGGCTCTTCCACAAAATACCATGGCCTGAGCGAGTCTATTTTGAAGAAGTGGCGTTAGAAGAAGTTTAAGTTTAAAAAATTTGGCTCTCAAAAGAAATTTCAATCGTTGTACTGTTGATATTTGGCTTTGTTGACTAATGAGTTTGCCGACCACTGGTTAGGGCTACATTCGGTCTTTCTTGCAAGCTTTTTGTTTGTCCTGGAGTTTCTCTTTGCCTTTGTTTTCCTGTCCTACTTGCCTATAAGGCATCCTCATTCTTTCTTCAAACTTTCCATCATATCAGATGTCCTAACCACCAGGGAATCACAATAAAAATATTTAATCACCAACCCACCCAATTTAATTCAATAATTAAATTGGATGATTTATAGCAGAGAGCAACCAGAACGGACAAAGCACTGGCCACCAAAGCACAGGGCAGAGTGTGGGAAGCCCCTTGCTCTGCCGGGCATTAACTCCTCAGGATCTGCGTTGAGGTAAAGTCCAGGGGACCCCAGGAAAAGACCTGGCAGTGGAAGAAGAGTGGCTCATGTTAGCTGCTATTTAACAACCAATTCAGCAGTGCTCCATTTGGCACGTCCTGTCTAAACATTGGGCTTGCCAAAAGTCCTGTTCCTTGAGTTCTCCGGCCATCAGCTCCATCTGAGCTGGCTGCTTTCTGGGACCTGCTGCCCAGTAGCTGGCCATTCTGGACTCCCCTGCCCTGCTAGGCTGTGTCCTAAATTCCATGTTTTCTGTCTTGGTTTACCCTCTTGTTTTGGTAAATATAATACCCAGTTTTGCCCTTTGATATTCAATTCAGGGGACGATGTTAAACACATTTAAACACCAACTAATTAAAAAATGTTAATCACTTGACATCTTGTTATAAAGTCACATAAATACTCTAATATTTAAAAATCTTGCTTTTGTAAAATTAACATCAATGACATAATATGGCTGAAGAAATACTGCATTTGCAATTGCTTGAAAGTCATCGATGCAGGACTATCCAATATATCAGCTGTGCCACTACCAATCAGGATATTAAATATCAGGAGATGATTAATTATGCTCTTGTTATTTACTCAAAAATGAAATGCAAATGGAAGTTCTAATATTGTCCTCCTGCATTCCAGTGGATCATCTTAAACAAACCCCAAGGTGCCAGCTCCCACTTGGGGCTTCTCTGCTTTATTCAGCAGCACTTACTGTCTCGTGCCTCAGCCTCCTGTTCTCGGGTAGCTCACTGTTCAGAAGGGAATACAGCCACGAGAACAGACTATTACAACCAAAGTAATCAGTGATGTGATAGGGGTAAGCATAAGTGACTGTGGGAGCATTAAGGAGAGCCTTCACTCAGAGGAAAGAATACCCAAACAGTTGTTTAGATGGATGTACAGACAAGTGGGTAGATGGATGAATGGATCAGTGAATGAATGAATGAATGAATGAATGAATGAATGAATGAAAAAATAGGTGGAGCCTGGCTGGTGTGGCTCAGTGGTTGAGCCTCAAACTATGAACCAGGAAGTCATGGTTCAGTTCCCGGTCAGGGCACATGCCCGGGTTGCAGGCTCAATCCCTAGTGGGGGCCGTGCGGGAGGCAGCGGATCAATGATTCTCTTTCATCATTGATGTTTCTGTCCCTCTCTCCCTCTCCCTCCCTCTCTGAAATCAATAAATATTTAAAAAATAGGTGGATGCGTGGATGGATAGATAGGTGGATAGATGAAGACCTCAGGTGAGGGAATAGGTGGATGAATAGATAGACTGGTAGGTGGGGAGATGGGTGAGTGGATGAATGGGTGAATTGGTAGACAGGTCAAATAAAGGGATGTATGAGTGAGGTGACATTACAGAGGGCAGTAGGGATGAGAACATAGTCCTGATGATGACAGTCATCTTTTCCCAGAACACCTGAAAGGAGGGGACAGTGTGTGAGTCATCCCTCTATTCCAGTGCCTAGCACAGGCCTGATACATGGTAGTCTTCAAAAAACATCAAGTATGTGAGTCAATGAGAATTAATGAACACCTCCAATTCAGAAAGTTCAGCCAAATCTTTCCCTTTCTGTGCCTCAGTTTCTCTGTGTAAATCAGGTACGAAAACAGCCGCCATCAGAATTTATAATGCTCCTGGTGCTGCAGAAGGGAGACTGCTTGGGGACTGTTTTAGAATTCACTACGTGACAGACCTCAGTAACTAGCATCTTCTACTTCACCCACCTTAGCAGCCACATCCGTGCCCTCTCTGAGGCACTTCATCTACATTATCTTTTTTTTAAAAATATTTTATTGATTTTTTACAGAGAGGAAGGGAGAGAGATAGAGAGTCAGAAACATCGATCAGCTGCCTTCTGCACACTCCCTACTGGGGATGTGCCTGCAACCAAGGTACATGCCCTTGACCGGAATCGAACCTGGGACCTTCCAGTCCGCAGGCTGACGCTCCATCCACTGAGCCAAACCGGTTTTGGCTCATCTACATTATCTTATTCAACACTGGGATGTGTGTTATGATTATGCCCACTTAACAGATGAGGCTATTGAGGCTCAAAGAGGCTAAGAAACTTTGAAGTTGGACTGATTGGGATTGAAATCCTGGTTCTGCTGTGTAAACTTGGGCAAGTTTCCTCACCTCTCAGAACCTTTTCACGATGTGCAGATTAGATGAGACAACGCATGTAAGTCTCTGGCACTGGGCGGTAATTAATGGCTCTCTTTGTTGCTCAAGCCAGAGGTTACACAGTGAGAGTCTGGTTTTTTCTATTAACCACACTGATGACTTTACGTTAAGAAAAAATATTAAAGTTCTGCCTAAGACTTTGGTGCTTCGTTATATGTAAGGAAGATTTCAAGGACACATTTTGAGAAGTATGTTGAGAATAACTAAAATCATCAGTGAGCTACTCTGGCCTTCCCCAGTTGGAAGGTAATGGGGTCCCTAGTTGTATGCAGCTAGGCTGCCCCTTGTGACCCTATGTGCCATTTCTTTTCCCCGCCTGCCCCCTGGTGGTGAATATGGGCACCTCAGGCTCAGCATCCCGTCAACATTACCGTACTTCCAAGGAAGCCTGGCTCGTGGTCGCCTCGCGACGCCATCTAGTGACTGTTACGAACTCTGCAGAGCAGGAAGGAAAGAATTGACAATGCCTTGCTTAGATGTCACTCCCCTGCTCCATCACTCACTGGCTGTGCGGCTTTGGGCACATGCATAACTCCCCTGAAGGTTAGTCTCTGCATTGATAAAATGGGCATGGAAAATTTTTGTGATGAATAAGATAACTGAGGTAAAACACATAGCATAAGGCAGATGATCCATAAAATTTAGCTCCTCTTCTAATAAAATGAAAAGTTAAGTAGCCTGATTAAATGATTAAATACTGGCTTATCAGTTTCATAGAGGAGTAAAGGGCCACAGAGCAGGTCAGTTTTGAGGGCAGGTCAAGAAGGGCAAAGGGTATTGTTAGGACAATCCAGGGGCATAGCGGGGGAGTGTATAGGTAAGGAATCAAGAAGGCATTCAAGAACTGCCTGATGACCTTGAGAAGTGACCTCTGCTTGTTGTTAGGACTCAGATGTGTGAAAGTCGCAGGACATAGCATAGCAGGAGACAAGAACAACAGCGAGTGTTCCAGGAAGGACTATGGGCCAAGCCAGTCAGGGAGGGCTCCCTGGAGGAGGGGATATTTAAGCTGAGATAGGATCTGGAGAGAATAAGGAAGATCTCTGGTATGGTGGGTCATGGAGGGGAAGAAAGGGAAGAATGAGCAAAGCTCCAGGGGTTTTGTGAAAGAGACCACCTGGAGAAAAGGCAGGAGCAGAGGTCAGGCCATACCACCCTGGGGCCAGGAGTTTCACCTCTGGATGGGAAGGAGCCCATGAAGGTGTTCAAGTGGAAGGATGGGGGCAGATGCTGTGCACAGCAGCTTAACGTGGCTTCTCTGCGCAGGATAGATGAGAAAAATGACTATATTTGGTCAAATGCACAAAAAATTCAAAGTAGTAATCCCTGAAACTGGTATTGGGCAGGAATGGCAAAGGCACACAGCTGTCTGCCGGCACCTTGCAGGGGATTCTGCTGGGCCTGCTGCTGGGCACAATTTTTCATACTTGGCCAGACCTCCATGCAGGGCTGCAGCTGCCCTGTCAGGGCCAACAGAGGGGCCCCTCCCTCCTGCTGTACCAGGGGGGAGGGGGGGGGAAGCGGCAGCTTCTGTCCCTGAGAGGCAGTGAGGCCTGAGGCAGAGCCAATCCTAGACCTACTGAGCATCAGGACTAACTGGGACAACCGGGGCATTTGTGAGAGCACAAACTCCCCAGCTCCAGCCCCAAACAGCTGAGGCAGTTTTTAAGTCAGTTTTCCTATTGATGGGCATTTGAGTTGTTTTCAGTTTGGGCTATAATGGAAACGGCTGTGGTGAACATTCTTATACATGTCTTTTGACAGATGTGTGCACTAATTTCTCTTGAATATATACCTAGATTTGGGACTTCTGGACCATGGAGTAGGTATTTATCTTTCGTAAGTACTGCCAATCAGTTTCCCAGTATTGAACCGATTTATACCCCATCCACAAACCTCATTTAAATGGCATGAAAACCTTAGTTACTGGCGTGACGGCTCCTAAAGGTGAACTCACAGGTGTTAATTAGTAAACGAGAGGAGTGCCAGAACCAATGGACCTGGAAATCGAAGCAAGAAGGTGGGTGTGCCCACCTGGTATAAACACAGATCAACTGGATGGCATCAGTGCCGTAAACAATGGACAGTGGCTCCCTGCACCACCTGGGGAACTCGGGCCAGGCCTGGGCTCAGCTTCTCAGGCCACTCAGAGTGATGTCTTTCCGTGTTTGGCTCACACTAATCATACTCATAAGACACTGATGACTGCCTCCTGCAGAAGGGCATGTTTTCACAGCACTGGGATCCTGATACGGAACCGGGAAGGTTCTCAATGTGTCAATGTGCTGAGAAGGCAAAGTCTTCATTATTCAGCTGCTTAGGAAGCATCGGCCCTGAACCAGAAAGTCCTAAAATAGTCTCCCACTCCATGACTGAGGTCATCTCCCGAGGCAGCCCTGCCCAGGCCCCCTCTTTGCAGGGTCTGTCTTCCTTGGGCAATAACATAGTTTTCTCTCAGGTTCTCTCTGCTGCTCACCTTCTCTCTGCTGTATGCTTCTTAAGATCGGTTCTTGTTCCTGAATTAGCTATGGTCTCTCTATGCTAATCTGGTCAGCCCAAAAGATTTTCCCAGTGGATTACATTCGTCAGATCTTAGAGTTCTGGGATACTTGCCAAAAGAGTTTGGTTTAGGACAGATTGAGTTTCTATCCCCTTTGGGACCTGTGAGTCCAGCAGGAAAATAGATAACACAAATCCAGGGCTTAGGAGATCAGGTCAGACCAGGACTCAGGTCTGGTAAAGGAAATGGATGAGATCACTCAGGGTCCATAAAACAGAACACTTCATCTCCGGGAACACACCAACATTCTAAGGCGGAATGGGTAGAGAAGCAGGACCTAGAGAAAACCATGTACTTTTTGAAAATAAGGACGTACCTGTCCATCCTGCCAATATGTGACAATTAGTCAACATCTGTGAATGTTTCTTTCTTTTTATATATATAATTGATTTTTTACAGAGAGGAAGGGAGAGGGATAGAGAGTTAGAAACATGGATGAGAGAGAAACATCGATCAGCTGCCTCCTGAACACCCCCCACTGGGGATGTGCCCGCAACCAAGGTACATGCCCTTGACCGGAATCAAACCTGGGACCCTTCAGTCCGCAGGCCGACACTCTATCCACTGAGCCAAACCGGTTAGGGCAACATCCGTGAATATTTCTTTCGGAAGGCTTTGTGGTACCTGGAAGAGCCTCCCCATTCATTAGGCACCAGAAGGACTTTGGACCAGATGCTGAGATCTCTGATTGTCCACTCTGACCACATCCAACTCAGAGAGTGCTTTGAAGGAATCTCTTCGAGTCTGCTTCCCAAAGACTGGGGAGCAAAGTTTACCTGGAGTGACCCAGCAAGACTGAGGTGTGTGACTGCATAAATGGGAGCTCAAGGGAAGTGGAGGAAATGGTGCTTTAGGGAAGGTTCCCAGCGTGGTGTGGAGAACAAAGATTAGACTATATGAGGGCAGAGGCCATGGCTGCCTTGTCTCCAGTTTTCTATTACAATGTTTTCTATTACATGTCTGGCTCTGTTTGGTTCTTAATAGATATTTGTTGCCTGAATGGGTGGGTGAGTGGATGGATGGATGGATGGTTGAGTGGATGTATGAATTAACTGGGTAAATGGATGGATGAGGGAGTAGATGGAGAGTGGGGTGAAGTTTCAGTCACTTATCTTCCACTAAGGTTAGGTTTGGTTCCCTCCTCTCCTGTGGCCCACTAAGAAAACATAGAGGTCCTTTACTTAATCTCTTGAACTTCAGAGATAATAATACAGGTGTCTCTTTTAAACCTGAGGTTTACATTGATAAAAATATTGTACATGTGGGACTCAAATATTACAAAAAATAAGGTCAAAGAATTAATAGTATATGTGAATATATAAAATTTGTAATATATTTATATAGCCTGTAAAAGAATAATACAGGGTTGGGTAAAGTAGGTTTATAGTTGTTCACATAGAAAATAATACAATAATTAATAATAATACAAGAATAAACTTTGTGTTTCGAATACTCACAACTATAAACCTACTTTTGCCTCACCCTGTATAAAGAGAGTACCACTGAAAACACACACACACACACACACAACACACACACACACACACACACAAATAAACAACAATCCAACATCTTAATGGTATTTGAAACATTTTAGGTTAACAGTAATGGGCTCAATATAATTCATAAGAAATACTTTCAAGATATTATTTCTCTGAAATTTCAAAAAGATTCCTACTGACTAGGTATCTAATCAAGATGGTAGAGTAGGTAGATATTGTACTCATCTCCTCCCATGACCACAGCAAAATTACAACTAAATTATAGAATAATCCACTTGGATAACCATCTTAAGACCAGCTGAACAGAAGGAAGACAAAGAAGCATGCCCCAAATGAAAGAACAGAAGAAATCACCAAAAGAAAGAGCTAAATGAAATGGGATTACAAGCAAGCTACTAGATACAAAGTTCCAAACACTGGTTATAAAGATGCTGAAAAGGAACTTAGTGAGAACTTTAACAAAGACATAGTAATCATTAAAAATGACATAGAAATTATAAAAAAATTACCAGTCAGAAATGAAGAATACAATATCCAAAATGAGGAATACACTAGAAGGAATTAATAGCAGGTCAGATGAAGCAAAGAATTGAATCAACTATTCAGAAGACAAGGTAGGAGGAAACACCCATTCAGAACAGCAAAAAGAAAAAAAGAATTTTTAAAAAGGACACCTGCAAATAAAGTAAAATAAAGGATTTCACCCACTAAATATCCTGGCTGCAAATACTGTGTATCTGAGAATCACTGTTTTTCATCTGTTTCATTTCCCACGCAAATGTTCAGAGCCTCTTTGACATTATGATCAGTCATGAGTTAGATGACTCACCGTTTGTCCTGCTTCCATACTAATAACTCCTGAGTGTGGGGAAAGGACCCAGAAGTCCAGCCACAGAGACCAGTATTTGGAACTAGAGGGATGTACAGTTGGGAATGAATTCCTGAACCTGCCCCATCTACGTCAGAGGGTTTCTGAAAGGATCCCTGAAGAAAATCGACGAGAGGCTCTTTGTCACTTTCCAGGCCCTGTGCAGCCTCTGTGCAATTCGTGTTGTGGATATTAGATGAAAATCATTCTTTCAAACATACAGTCAGTCGCTTGGCTGTTTAGAAGCCTCTGCCACCTCCTCTCAGGACCCTGCAGGTCAGTCTGGGATCTGACTCTACTAACTGAGCTCATCTCTTACGACATTCCCTCTGCTAATTGGGACTCAACTTGCCCAGCTTGCTTCCACCCCAGGACCTTTGAACTTGCCATTTCTTCTGCCCTGAATGTCCTCTGATATTCCTCTTCTTCAGTTCTCCGCCCAAATGCCTCCTCCTCATAGGGAACCATCTCACCAACCCTATCTAAAATACCACCCACCTCCTGCTCTAGTTCTTTACTCTTCTTTCTTTCTTTTTTGGCAAGGATTTATTGATAAACTAGTGGCCCAGTGCACGTAATTCGTGCATGGGGGGTGCCCCTCAGCCTGGCCTGGACCCTCTCCAATCTGGGACCCCTCGGGATCCCCTATAGGGATCGGGCCTAAACCAGCAGTCGGACATCCCTCTCACAATCTGGGACCTCTGGCTCCTAACTGCTCACCTGCCTGCCTGCCTGATGGCCCCTAACCACTCTGCCTGCCGGCCTGATCTCCCCCAAATGCCTCCCCCGTCAGCCTGCTCACCCCCAACTGCCCCCCCCACCAGCCTGCTCGCCCCAAACGGCCCCCCCAATGGCCTGCTCGGCCCCAACTGCCCCCCCGCTGCCAGCCTGCTCACCCCCAACTGCCTCCCCCATGCCAGCCTGCTCACCCCCAACTGCCCCCCCCCATGCCAGCCTGCTCACCCCCAACTGCCCTCTCTGCTGGCCTGATCCCCCCTAACCACCTCTGCCTCAGGCCCCGCCACCATGGCTTTGTTCGAAAGGTCTCCCGGTCTAATTAGCATATTACCCTTTTATTAGAATAGATAAATCAACTAGAAGGGAGTGTCCATAAAGGCTGGGAATTGTCTATCTTGTTCACTGGTGTGTCCATGGCATTTGAACATCAGTGAGTGCTTGTATTAAAGATCTATTGTAGTGTAACAAGTCATCACAAAGACAAAGGCTTAAAACAACACATATTTATTATCAAAGAGTTTGTGCGGGTCAGGATTCCAGGTCTGGCTTAGCTGAGTACCCTGCTTCAGGATTTTTCATGAGGCTTCAATCAAGGTGTTGGTCAGGGCTGGGGTTTCATCTGGAGATCTGATTGGGGAAGAATCTACTTCCAAGCTCATGTGGTTGTTGACAGGATTCAGTTCCCTGTGGGTTGTTGGTCTAAGGGTTTTAGTTCCTCGCTTCAGTTCCGCCCAAATGCCTCCTCCTCATGCTAATTAGACCGGGAGACCTTTCGAACAAAGCCATGGTGGTGGGGCCGAGGCAGAGGTGGTTAGGGGTGATCAGGTCAGCAGAGAGGGCAGTTGGGGGTGAGCAGGCTGGCATGGGGGGGGGCAGTTGGGGGTGAGCAGGCTGGCAGCGGGGGGGGGGCAGTTGGGGCCGAGCAGGCCATTGGGGGGGCCGTTTGGGGCGAGCAGGCTGGTGGGGGGGCCGTTTGGGGCGAGCAGGCTGGTGGGGGGGGCAGTTGGGGGTGAGCAGGCTGACGGGGGAGGCATTTGGGGGAGAGCAGGCCGGCAGGCAGAGTGTTTAGGGGCCACTGTTGGCTGGAGTCTGCCCATAGAATAGCTCACAGTATGGTATCTTACCTCATTATACCAGCAAAGGGGAGAGTTTGCTAACAAGACAGAAGTTAGATTTTATGTATTGTGATCACAGAAGTGTCATCTCATCACCTTTGCCATATTCTATTGGTTAGAAGAAAGTGCAGGTCCTGACCACACTCAAGGGGAGGGGAATTTTCAAGGGTGTGAACACCAGTAGTCAGGGTCATTGGGGGCCATTTTAAAGTCTATTCACCACATTATTAGCTCAAAAAACACTGAATATTATTAAATCCAAATGTCAAAAGGTGATACCAAGACAGGAGAGGAGTAAAATTCCAAGATTCTTGCAATTCAGATCTTGCACAATGTAAAGCTAGTGTGAGATTTCCTTGTTCTCAGCTTTCCTCTGAGGCATTGTGACCAGTCTGATCCGCTGGCCTGTGTGGGCTGCCCCAGCATTTGAAGATTCATCCAACAGAAATGACCCACACACAGTCCAAGCCCTTCAAGTATCTACAGCCCAAAGACCACCATTCGCAGAGCTTCTTCCTTATCCACCAGCATCTCTGAAATTGGTGAGCTGCATCCTTATTCATTCCATGCTGGAAGTGGTGTTCTTTATGAATGGGCACTTTGCATTGATGAGGTCTTGCTGCTAGCCAAGTTGATAATGCATCTAATCAAAAGAAAGAAAGAAACACATTGTTCAGTCGAGTAGATCTTATTAATATGATTCCATTTTCAAAGAGCCATTACTTCAGAGTCTTGATGTCTGGAATGCTGATAAAGAGAAGCCTTTGGGTTTGTTGTGTGTGTGTTTTTTTAAGCATCACCATGACAACAGAGAGACCCCCACCCCCCCAGATCTGATTAACGATTTGTCCATGGAGAGGGCTGCTGGAACACATCCAGCTTATTGGGTATTCTTTGCTGCCTCTGTTGGCAAAAGCCCTGGCTTGCTGTCCAGAGGGAGCAGCAGTCCCATTTCATCAATATTCACTGATGAAGCCGTCTCTATTCATTAACAGCGACTTGATCAACAGACATTGATCGCCAGGCATGTGCAAGGCACTCTGCAGGATTCAGGGAGTCGTCTGAGGAGTTGACAGGCTCACCGTGGTGATAAGTCACAGCCACATGAGCCAGGTGGGTGCTGACCTCTGGGTGGTGCAGACCCTGAGGGACCTGGGACCTGAATGAAGACCCTGGTGAAGAATCATGATGTCACGATGTGCACACTGGACAGTTCTGACCTGCAAATGGATTCTTTTTTTTTTTTTAATGTTTTTATTGATTTTTTTTTTTTTTTTTTTTTAGAGAGAGAGAGGAAAAGAGAGTGATAGATAGAAACATCAATGAGAGAGAAACATCATCGATTGGCTGTCTCTACTGGGGATCCAGCCCACAACCCGGGCATGTGCCCTGACCAGGAATTGAACCATGACCTCCTGGTTCATAGGTCAACGCTCAACCACTGAGCCATGCTGGCCCGGCTTCAATCTGTCCTCTTGTTACGCCTTTTCTCTTCAGAGGACACTTGTCTCCCTTATCCCAGTGCCTGACAATTACATGCACCCCCTTTCCAAGTCAGAAATCATATCCATCAGAATGACTGAAATTTAAAATACTGACATACCCAGTTGTTGGTATGTTGCAACAGGAATTCTCTAGGCTACTGAAGTGTTCACGAAGCCTACATCCTAGTCCTGGCTCTTGCATTATGTCACTGTGACTGATTTTGAACAAGTAGATTACCCACCGTTTCTTGTTTTCTCTAGAATTCTGCGTCGGCAATGACTTTCTTTCAGCATTTTACGATTGTTTTCAAGCTCCCATCTTTTCTGTTTTGGGTCCTATCTGGAAGTCTGGGGTGTTATCTGGTTCCCAGCTCTCTCATGAACAGGGAACTCGTTTTTGTCTCCCGGGGAGCCATGAGGCTGCAGATTCCCACTCTCCTCTTGTCTCCTTTCTGATTGGTTTCTAATTAGAAAATGAGAGGGAGGGACTCTTGGTTCATTCATCTGTTCAGCCAATTTTTATATGGTATGTGCCAGGCACTGTTGGTGATGAAATTGCCCAAATCCTTGTTGTCCTTTTATGATTTCTCAATGAGATTTTTGTGAGTTCACCAAGTGCTTGTTTCTTTTTTCTTTAGAAACATTTTTTTTTTTTTTGGGTTGGGCTCAGAGTTTAGAGGACAAAATGAATATTTAGACCTATGATTCAGCAAATTGCTTCAGTTCTTTATAATTTTTTATTTTTTTGCTCAGGGTCAGTTTTGAGAGCCATCTTTTATTTCTATTTAACATGGTCATTTTGTGTTCTGTTTTTCTGTATTTGCCTTTCTAATTAAATTTCACCCAGAAAAAAAAATGGTAAAATGAGTTTGCCCTCCCTAGATGCTCTCAGGAGGAGAAGGGGCTAGTATAATAAGCCTGCTGGGGGTGGGGAGAAGGGATTGCAGCTGGTAGCTGGGAAAATGAATCATGCATACATAAATAATAGAGAGCAGACCACCCTGGAGCTGGGAGGCTCAGATTGCAGTCTTTAATCATATACATGTGCCAGGGAGAATCCGGCATTTTTGCAAGAACCTAAGAAATGACCTTTAGCCTTTTACAAGATATCTATTTCCCCATAAGACCCTGGGTTTGACAGCAGTGGTGTGGAAGAATATCTTGGTTTGATATTCTCTACTATATTAATCAACACAAATTTATTTTGGATAATTTTTATTTTCACCTTTATTTTTGTGAACTTTGTATTTTTCCAGGGTTTTTTTTAAAATAAGGAATGGGCACTCCTTTTATAATCAGACAAACAAAATCCATGGTAAATGGGATTTAAAAATATTTGTCACCTAGATACTGTAGGAGACACAAATAAAATGTTTTGTGCAGATGTGCACTTCTGTTGTAAGGCAGGGTTGCAGGCAGCACAGACTTTGGAGCTTAGAGCCTGGTCCAAATAAAGCACCCCACTCCCCCCCCTCCCAAAGGACTCCCTGGTATTGTTACCTCCATCTGTGTCCTAGCCTACTTGTTTTCCCCCATAGGAAAATCCCTTTAATGGTGAGGACAGAAGCCCATTGTTCCTCTAACTCTACAGCACAAATCAAAGGAGGCTGTGCAAATATTTGCTCAATTTTTGCTCAATGGATTGAAACGGAAGTGAAGATGGGCACCTGCTCCCAGCTGCTCTCTGCCTGTGCAGGTTTGCTTGTGTAAAAGGGTGAGCCTGGGGCTGTTTTTACAAGATGGGTGTGTTCAGATTCCGATGAATTCTGAGATTTTCCCTGGGGCCAACATGTGCGTGTGGAAAGGACAAAGCAGCAGGCTGGGGATGGAAGGGGGAGACCGTGGCGATAAGCCAAAGACACTGCACTTTTTCCTTGCTACTGTTCTACAGTCATCAGTGGGCATGTTTGCTCCTTTAGCAGATGAATGGTGATGATGACAGTTACTGTTTTTGCAGGAACCAATGCGCCAGGCACTGAGCTATGGGCTTGACCTACTCTGGGCTTTCTTGCTTGCAAGTGACAGAAAAAGCAATTCTAAATCGTATGGGGTGATTATTGGGCATGGAATTGAAAAACCCAGGTCCTAATTTCAGGCATGACAGGAAGCTACCTGTCTCTTGACGCTGCTTTCCTTTGGGTCAGCGACAATCTCTGACACAGCCTCCCCAGGTGCTTGCCAGATGGTCACTGGCTACCGACCTCCTCAACAACCACGAAGGAAAGAGGTTTGACAGAGGTGATGGTCTTGGGATATTTATATTTATTTATTTATTTATTTCCCTGTAGGAACCTTTTCTTACAGCCCCTTCCTCCTCTATGGCTCAGCCATGAGGTGTTATTGCCCTGAGGGGCAGGGCAGGGTGGGTACCACTCAGAACCCAAAGTCCACAGGGAGGAGGGTGTGGACACTTCCTCCAGAATGGGAGGGGCATAGAAGCTCTCAGGGAATAGGGGTGATGAGGAAAGAGACGGGAGAGAGAGAGTCTAGGGAGAGCCTGCCAGGTTCCCTGAGGGGCCGAGGCCACCTCTGTGCTAGGTCTCCACCTAGGGAGGCATATGGTACAAAGACAGACATGCCAGGTAGTTTGAGGAGGAAGATGAAAGCAGAGAGAGCCTGTGTCCCAACCTCCTGTTTGGAGCTCTACCCCAGGATGCCCTGTTACCAGCACAGTAGGGCTGCAGCCAAGTGAAGTGGTGGTGTGGCAGGTTTTGTGGGGGAACGGTTCCAGATGGTGTCCCTGAGTCACCTTTAGTCCCCGTGACCGAGAAGGGATCCAGGAGCAGCCACACGTTCCCTGTGAGGGATGAGGAGGTAGCTGAGAGGGGGCGGGGGGCGGGGGGACGGGGGAACCACTCACCATGGGGTCACAGTGGCTGGGGGAGCAGGATGGACAGGTGACTCAGTAGGTGCCGATCCGAACCAGGCCCACGGCTTGTGGGATGGTTGGCAAAGAGAAGCTGTTTTTCTGCTGGACTTGATGCTGTGAGGTGGTGAGCTTGGATCTGCCAGGCTCTCACACGTGATGCCCGAGAGTGTAGCTCACGTGGAAGGAAGCAAAGCTGAGAGATGGAGAGTCCCTGACATCGTTAGTCCCTGGAACCAAATCCGGGGCCATTCATTTACATGAGTCAACCAATTCTTTGTTAAGCAAGTGTGAGCTGGCTTGTCTGTCATCTACAGCAGAAGGTGCCCTGACTGACGTCTGTCGGGGAGAGGGAGGCAGTGCCAGCCAGGGGAGAGCCTGGGATTAGTGGGAGGACACTGAGGGAAAGCCTGTTTGGAAGGAGAAGTGCTGGGTGTGGTGGGTGGACTGAGAGCCAGGTGGAAAAGTCTGGGGTGATGCTAGAGGGACCGTGAAAGATGTTGTGCTGGGAGATACAGGGCTCGCTGGGAGGGCGTGTCAGTAGTCAGGGCAGGAAGGAGCTGAGGACAGCGTAGCACCACGGGAATGGGAGAATGGCAGGTTAGCGGAGTTTGGAAGCAAACACTGACTGGACATGGAGCCCCGAGGTAAGGAAGGTGTCCCAGGTGGCAGGGGGAATGGCGACGCCACAGGGTAGATGAAGTTGGGTGTTGGGGAAGAGATAGAATTTGCTGACTTGAGATGGGACGTTCTTAGCAGAAAACCAGAGTAGGCAGGAATATGGGCAAAAGATGCAGGGGTAGTGTGTGGGTTTGGGAGCCATCAATACAGGAGTGGAATTGGGAGGCCAATGACTAGCTCCTCCAGAAAGTGCGCCTGGAAGGGAAAACGTGGTGACACGGATGAGTGTTTTGCTCAAGGCCAGCTGTGCTAGGCACATGGGGTCACTGTCGACTTCCCACTGACACCGAAGACCTACACTTGGAAGAAATGACCCACAAATATGGTATCAAATCAAGTTCAACTCTCGGATGCCCAAGTTAGTTACAGAAATAGGCCAAATGCTCTGTGAATCTTCAGTAGCCTGGGGGGAAGGGGGGGAGCCACGGAGCAGGGAGGGGGGAGGGGAGACCGGCTGCTCAGCCGCGACCTCCCCCGGCGCCTGCAGACTGTCCGGAGACAGAGCCGCAGGGAGGCCTCCAGTTGACTCACGGGCCGGATGTGGTTGGCGCCGGAAGAGAAACGTGGAGTAGGTGAAAGAGGGAACGGGGACGCGGGGACGAGACTTGTAGCAGCAGTTTGAGTGCACGCGGCAGCAGTCACCCAGCCGTGGCGGACCCCAAACGTGCGCGCCAAGCCCGGCACCGGGACCAGGGCGGCGCCAGGCCACGCGCACGGCCCAAAGGCACCCACACTAAGGCCCCAGGCCCGGGCCGGGGCGGTGCATCCCGTCCGTCCGCACAGCCCCAGATCCCGAGTCCGGCGGTGTGTGGCGCGCAGCGGCCCTGCACGCAAGTGGCCGCGGTCTCTGTGCACTCAGACGCCCGTGACCGTAGCTTTCGCCCCACCCCCCACCCCCCCGGGGAGGTCTGCAGACTGGACCGTCTTTGGGGGCTCCGTTTGGCTTCCAAGAGTCAGCGTCCTCTCCACAAGCACTTCTGCACCCTACTCGCCCGCGGGGCAGCGGGACCGCCTCTCCGCCTTCGGGGCGGAGCCCGGGGGACGCCTGACGCGGGGCGGGCCGAGCGCGGGGCGCGGCGAGGTCGGCAGGGGGCGCTGTGGGCTGTCGCGCTGTCCCGCGGTCTGTGCGCGCGGTCCCAGCCTCCCTCCGAGCCAGGCGAGCAGGCGGCGAGCGCTGAATCGGCGCGGAGCTACGGAGTCGGGGCCGGGACTATGGGCGGTGAGCGTGGCGCGGGCCGGGCCGGGCCGGGCCGGGCCGGGCTTGGCTGGTCGCCGTTGAAGCTGAGCGGCGCGGAGGCTGGAGGCGGGCAGGCGTCCCAGGGCCCGGGGTTGGGAGACCGAGGGGGTTCCTCTGGACGCGCCGAGGCCGGGACGACCCGTGTCTCCCGCGGGAGAGCCAGTCAGGCGGGTCTGAACCCGCAACTAAGCTGCCTCCCCCTACCCGCGTCCTCCCCAAACCCCAGCCTCACTCGCTCCCTCTCCCTAAGCCATCCCCTTCCTCAAGCCTCCCCCGCGCGCCCCTCGCCCCAGCCCCCGCCCCCTCTCCAAGCCCCAGCGCGCCCTAACCCTGCCTGCGATCCCGCCGCCCTTTCCCCCGGCTCTCGCCCCCTACCTCCTCCTCGCCGGCGCCTCGCCCACCCCACCACCTCCCGCTTCTCCCGGGCCACTCCCGCGCCCCTCTTGCCTTGCCAGCCTCCACCCGAATCCCCGCCCCTCCAACCCTCTCCCGCTCGGGCCCCGCACTCCTGCCGCCGGATTCTAGCCCGAACTCGAGCTCCCCGGTACCCCTTCCCGGGCAGTGCCCAGCCCGCTCGCCCCCAGATGAGAAGGCGGCGGCAACTTCTCCGTGGCCTTGCTGGGGGTGGCCCTTCTTGGCTGCTCCCTGCGCCCCGCGCCGGCGGCCGTCCTGGGGCCCCGCGGAGAGGTCACCCGGTGCGCGCGCGGGCCGACGCGCCTGGGAGCTCAGGTTAGGACTGCGTGGCCCCGACCCCGCGGCGTTGCTTTTGCGGGTGAACTCGACTAGGTCGCGATCTTTGAAAGAAGCCGGTTTTGTCTCCTTTCACACACATAACTGCATCTGCGTAGAGCAGGTTGCTCTCTTTGTGGCTGCGGCGGTCTTTCAAGTTGTACCTGCGGGTGGTTCGAGGATTGACGATGGGAGCGGATTGGGAGCCATATTTTCCCCGCTCCGGCTGGGCGTTAAGCAGAGGAGCGAGGCTATACCGCCTGCGTGTCCAGTGCCTTCGTAGGAAAGCAAGGATGCTTTGTGAGCATTCCAGAAGTAAAACCGGGAGAGATGTGGCATCAGATCGGTGCGAGGGGGAAGGAAGGGTGAGGTGAATGGCCCAGGGCGGGGGGCCTCAGAGGGCTCTCGTCGTGGGGACATTTTTTGCAGAATGCCCTCGGATGAACCCCAATCTGTGGAGCTGATAGTGCCCAAGCCAGCCTTTACAAACGTGACGTCACCGCAGCCGGGGCTTGGCAACAACTCCTTCTCCTCAGGTGTTGGTGCCCAGCCTGGACTTCTGTGGGAAGAGTTTAAAACAGATGGTTTGACAAGCCTCGTGCTCCCTGGAGAGAGGTGCAGATGCAGGGCTGCGGCCTGAAAGCCCGTGCCTGCATCTCTCCCCTCCCCTCTCCTGGCTTTCATTAGGTCTCGGATTGAATTAATTGCCTATTGCAGAGAAACGACATGCAGGGGGTACATCTCTTTTAGGGATTGGCTCCTGGCCAGCCCACCCTCACGGATGCGAGGGAGGCTGCCTTTGGGCCCCAGGGACAGGCTGGCCCACCTGCCTCTGGAGCACCGCACTCTAAGCGTTTGTGAGACTGCAGAATCAGCAGCTATTTTTTATTTTTATTGATTGGCTTGAATAGTAATTAGCTCAATATCCATTCACCCCTGAATGGTGAATTAATAGAGTAATTATGCCCAGATCACAATGGGACACAGAAGACTCCCTCTGAGTGTCCACAATTCCAGTGGGCATCTCCTCCGCCCTCACCACTCCTCTCTGTGATAAGGTGTTGACTCTTGGATGCCCCACTGGCCAGAGAAGGGGTGAAACTATCTCTGTGGCCCCCTGCACCCAGCCCCTGGCACCCTCTAAATGCTGGTACTGTTTTTGTCTAGAAAAATGGGTCACCCTCTTAAATCCAGTCTGAGACCATATCCCATGTTTTTCCATTGTGCTGCACTATTTTCAAAATGTTAGCCTTAAATTAATCAAATACACACACACACACACACACACACATTTGTCTTTGGGGCAGAGAGCTCAATTTATGGGTTAGGCTCTGCGAGCTGGGTTTCTAACCTGAATGGGGACTCCATCATTTCCAGGAAGGAAATTAGTTGTCCTTATCACAGAATTGGGCCCGTTGGGGAGCTAAGGCTGTTTGCTGAGAGGTGAGTCCTCCCCAGCATAACCAATAGGGCCTTGAGCTGTGGCCACAGCCCCCTTCTGCGTCCCTCATCCCTGCCCCTGAGGGAGGAAGCCCTTGGAGATGCGGTGTGCTTGTGGAGCCTGCGGGCTACTTCCGATTGCACCATCTTCACTCCAGTGGGCACTGCCCACCCCAAATAACAGCTCCCCACGCAGAGCCGGGAGTGCCCCCTCTTGCACAGGCCTGGCAGTGTGGTTGGCAGCTCCGTTGGGGGGAGGAGGCAGGTGGTTTTGCATGGTGTTCCTGTCAGAGGTGACCGTGACCACTGGCAGATGGAGCCAAGTGCAGCGCTTCTGCCCCTGTCCAGGGTCAGCTCTGGAGAACACAGCCAGAGGCTGAGGGGGCGCAGCCCCCGGTGCCCCCTTTTTCAGAGGTCCGGGAAGAGCTGGAATTCAGAACAGCCCCTTGAATGCGGGAACCCGCACTGCCCACAGGCTCACGCTGTGGTGGGCTTATCTTTCTTCCCCAGACGGTGTCTGTCTCCAGGTCTGGCTCGTACCCAGGATTCCTGAAGCTGGTGAAAAGCTGTTTTCGAGAAGAGGTTTAATTAATGCCTGCAGCTGTGGGTGAGGAAGGGAGGGACGGAGGGAGGGTGGGAGAGACTGAGACTGACTCTGCTATCTGCAGGTGGGCGGGCAAACGGTCCTACACACTCAGCGGGGAAGACTTCAACCCTGGAACAAGGATCTTGGTTGGTGGATTAGGACTGTGTCCACATTCAGGTCTAAGGGTTACCATTAGGAGCAAAGTCACCGAGGGGGAGAATGGCCCTGCAGTAACCTGAAATAAGGTTTGCTGGGCCCTCCATCCTGGCTTCTAGAAGGCTTTGAAAGGCCGGCCGAGAGTTGAGCTTAGCAAGGTGGGGGAGCAGTGAATGAGGGCTGTGGCCCCTTTGGAAGTGATGGCTTGTGTAACATTGGTCTGGGGGAACCACCTTACACGGAAGATGCTGAAGCGGGAGTCCAGGGGATTGGCAAGGGGCGAAGCAGCCAGTAGGGCTTGTGCATCTGCGCTTAGTGGGTGAAGAAGGGGCACCAGCCGCCTTCTGCTGGGGTTGTGGCGTTTTGACAGAGGTCATCTCCCACGGCCCCTTCTTGAATCTCACGGGCAGCTTGGTAGATGGACTATGGCCTGGAGATACTGCAAAGCAGCTAAGGGGAAGCAGGAATGAAATGGCAGGGTCTGCTGAGTCCAAACGGTAGGTAGGCCAGGGTAGCCTAATTGAGCCACAGACTCTGGCCTGCTAGCCTCCACCCCCAGCTCTGCATGCTAGGGCCTTCATTGCGGCAGCCACGGGCTTTTGGAAAGGAACAGGCCAGTCAGCTTTATTCCAGAGCATGGAGGAAGTTAGTGGTTAAAAAGGCACCGAGAGCCCCACCGGTGGCTCAGCGGTTAGAGCTTCAGCCTGCGGTTTTGCTCCCTGCCCCTGGTCAGGGAGCAAGTGGGAGGCAACCTGTCAATGTGTGTGTGTGTGTCTCTCCCCGTCCCTCCCTCCCACTCTCTCTGAAGAGCATCGGGAAAAAATATCCAACAAAGGCACCGAGGAAAGAACTTGGAGGAGCCTTGTGAAGTAGTTGTGCACCCGTATCCTCTTGGCTGGGTCATCTGTGCATCCCTCTGTCCTTCCGCCTTCTCTTCCTCCCTCTCCCCCAGCCCTGTCCGTCTGCACTTAGCGCATCAGCGGAGCCGTCTCTGTGCTGGTGCTCAGGGTAGGGGAGAGTTTGGGCAACTCAAACACCTAGTGGTAGCAACGGGTGGAACTTGAAAATTCTGTTTGTTTGCACAGTCACTTCCCCAACTTCTACATTCATGTTGTTGTAATACTAGGCATCCCTTGGTCATCTGCTTGCCATTCTCTGCCTCCGTGTATAACTGACTTCCTTAGAAACCAGAGCTTTAAAAAACAGACTGAGTTGAAAATTATGGCACCTGGTTTTGACACCCTCATCCCCTCCCCTCTTCTACACTCCTTTATGTGGTTAGAGGTATCATTTATATCAAATTTATGAATAGTTTGAATATGATTTTTTCCTCCCCCTCAATTATATGGAGACACATGTCTTTCCAACCAACAGAACCACAGCTGACTTTCCTAGACTTACCTCATTCTTGGGTCCAACCCCAAACTTCAGGCCTTCAGAGCTACAGCAATATCATTTTGAGCCTTTTAATTATATTTTTAAAAAATGAAGCTCTTGCTTGCTAATTTTGTCATCTGCTAATACAGGAGAATCTAAAGTTAGACTAAAACATTTGCTGCCTTATTAACTCTTTATGCTTCTTTTTTTTAAAATAAACATCTTTTTATTGATTTCAGAAAGGAAGGGAGAGGGAGAGAAACATCAATGATGAGAGAGAATCATTGATTCGCTGCCTCCTGCAGGCCCCCTACTGCGGATCGAGCCCACAACCTGGGCATGTGTCCTGACAGGGAATCAAACCGTGACCTCCTGGTTCGTAGGTCAACACTGAGCCACGCTGTTCAGCTCTTTATGCTTCTTAAGTGAATGAAGCAGTTGCATTAAGGTAGAGACACATTATTAAAGTTATAGTAGAAATGTACAGAAGCTCAGAGATAATAATGAAGGGGAACCATCTTGTAGGAATAAGTAGTTAAGCTTTAAACATGGTTACTAAAACGTGGAGAGATAAGTAGGAACTTTCAGAGTAGTATAGATAAGTATAGAATTTTGACAAGTATCGATTGATGAGTATAGAAGTTTTGATCCACCATTGTATTGAAATATACTAATTATCATGATCATCCATCATGCTTCTATAGTACCTTATCGTATGAATAGGCAACCATCTCTGTGATCTGGTTCAATCCTTCCAGCAAGTCTGGGACCTTCTTAGAGATGGGAACACAGGACCACAGGGTGTCTAAAAGACTGCCCCTGGAATTCAGGTATTTTGAGCAGCAAATACTATGTAAACCTAGATATTCCTGCCAATGTGGCTTGATAATCAAATATACTTAATAGTTATTTGAGCCCGGCCGGAGCAGCTCAGTGGTTGAGGCATTGACCTATGCACCACGAGGTTGCTGGTTCGAGAGCTGGTCACGGCACATGCCTGGGTTGCAGGCTCGATCCTCAGTGTGGGGCGTGCAGAAGGCAGCTGATCAATGATTCTCTTTCATCACGGATGTTCCTACCTGTCTCTCCGTCTCCCTTTCTCTCTGAAATTAATAAAAATATGTTTTTAAAAAAGTCGTTATTTGAAAATTACAGGTGGTCTCCTGCTTAGGTATCAGCTTTCATTAAAAGTCAAACAGACAGAAACAGTGTGTGCCTAGCACCACCAGAAGCCTCCCGGGAGGATGTCTCCGGGTTTGTGGCCGCCAGCTGTTCTCCGCTGATGACTTCCTAATACTAGAGCACCTGTGTTCGGTTGTGCATTCAGCGCATTGCAGTGGTTAAGAGTGTAGACTCTGAAGCTAGACTGGCTTTGAATCCTGGATCTACCATTACTAATCCTGTACTAGGCAAGTTACTTCGCCGTTCCGTGCCTCAGTTTCCTCATTAATAAAATTGGGATGATGATAGTGATACCTACCTCATGGTATTGTTGTGAAGCTGAAATGAGATTGTACGTGACCGGACTTAGAGTAGTGCCTTGCACATGGTACGTGCTTAAAAAAACGTTAGCTGTTACTACCATTTATTCGTTCCTTAAGAATACATCCTTGGTGCGACCAGCTGTACTGATATAACGAATCTATGACAATGGATAAGACACACAGTCTCTGTCCTCATGGAACAGCGGACACTATACTTAAGTTCACAGCAAAGGGCGTGAATGGTAGTGCAGACATCTCCCAGGCACTCGCCTGGCTCTTGGCCACCTGGCATGGCCATTAGAGCCTAGGGCGTGGCCTGCAGAGGGTTGACCTGGGGGGTGTGTGTGATGATCTTTACCTGGTACACACTAATATGATGTGGCCTTGCCAGCTATTTAAGACAGGCGCTCATTTGATTGGTGTGTGTCTGACACATGCTGGTTGTTAATGTTTTAACTCTCCCTCTTGGCCTACGGTTGTTAGTGGGAAGTGTAACACGAGACCATAAACTCAATATTTACTTACCTGGTTTGCCAGCACTGTTCTTGGTCCTGGTCGACCGCATGCTGGCCTGGCCACGTTTTTGGACTTGGCTCTTCAACAGCCCCGGAAGCCCACGCGACCGCCGGGGACCCAGTTCCCTGAGTGAGGAACGGAACAGCTGCTCCCGGGGGCAGGTAGGGGGCCCGAGGCGGAAGGCCAGACAACCCCATTTCTTGGGTCTGCCAGAGCCGGAACCTCCTTGACGGGAAGGTCTCTGGGAAACTGTGCTGATAGGCGTGCGTTTCATAAACCTGTCCTGGAAAGGGAGGTCCTTCCTCCTCAGAGCTCGCCCTCGCGTGTTGCGTGTGTCCTACAGAGACACTCCCGGTGGCAGCCTGCCCAGCTAGCCCCTGCCGTGGCAGAGCTGGCGCAGGGCCTCGGCCATGGGCTGGGGACTAGAGAGACCTCCCGTGATCGCTGCCTCGGGACCCCGAGCGCCGCTCTGCCTTGTGAGTGTGGTTAGCGCACGTCTGCTCTGCTGGGCCCTGGAGTGCTTCAGACCAGTAAGTGAGCAGTCAGATCCGAAACCTGATCATCAGGTCTCTTAATAGGGAGCCTGCTTATTTTTATTCGTGTTTAATCTACTGGACTTTGAAGTCAATGGGGCTTTGGCTTTGTTTTTTTTTTGTTGTTGTTGTTTGTTTTTTTAATACTTATCCCACACTTGGAAAATAAAGAAATGGCAAATTGGCCCTGGTCGATGTAGCTCGATTGGTTGGAGCGTCCTCTGTACGTCAAAAGGTGGTGGGAGTGGGATGGGGGGGGGGGGGCAATGGGAAGATATGTACACATGTAATACCTTAATCAATAAAATTTTAAAAATTGGGGACAAAAAAGGTGGTGGGTTTGATTCCCAGTCAGGGTACATACCCAGGTTGCAGGTTCGATTCCTGGGCAGGGCATGTGGGGGAGATAACCACTGCTGTTTCTCTCCCCCTTCCTCTCTCTAGCATCAAATTTTTAAAAATCTTTTTAAAAATGACAAATAATGCCATTCATTTCTTAAAAAAAACACTCATTTGTGTGGAAGCATAAATGAATTAAAAGGAGGAAAACCTTTTCTCTCGTTTCCAAACAGTTCCCCAGGTGCTCTGCCTTCTCTGGTCTCGGTTGCCTCTTGATTTCCCAAACGGGTCCTCTTTTGTCGCCAATTTCTCTCCCTCAAAGTCCCTAATGGAAACGCAGACCTGAACGGTCAAAGCTTGGACATTTATGGTCAGAGGTCATGGCCGTGAACAGTTGTTGGTTGTTTTGTGGTGTGTGTGTGTGTGTGTTTTTATTATTTTGCTCTGTCTTCTAAGTGAAAAATTAGTGTGTCTTCTTTGAAAAAGAAATTATATTTTAGACGATGGCTAACGTCAGCAGGCAAGATCTAATCAAGGCTGCCTCATCCACGGTTCACATAATTTCTAAGTTAATGGTGTGTGATTTTTTTTCTCTCTCCTCTTCTCCTTGCTCTAATGACTGCTGATTATTTTGAAACAGCTGCATTAATTGATGGTGTTTAACAGCTCGATGTACAGTGAGTAAGCGCAGTTGGCTTGACTGAGCATAGCACATTCCTTTCACTTGCTCTTTCGCCTGAGGAGTGTCTGTTTGCTCTGCCAGAAAGGGAGTTGGGAACTCCTTGCCTCTGCCCGCCCACCACCCAATGCTCACACTTCCCGGCGACGACGTGTGTCCTCACGGTATCCAGTTCCCACCGCATTAGGATTGTCCACTCAGGGGCCTGTCCACCCCCCACCCCTCACCCCCAGCTTGACTGGGAGCTCCTTGGCCACCCCAGCTCATCTCTAAGTCTTCAATCCTTAGCACAAGGACTGGCATGAAATAGGCCTTGATAAAGGTTGGGGGAATGAATGAGCGGTTGCAACGCAGTTAGGATTGTGCTTGGCATCAAGTAACGGAAAGCCCTGCCTCAGTGGCTTAAGCAAATAATGGTTTATTTTTCTCACGTGGTAAGAAGTCTGAAGGTAGGTGGTTGCTGGCATTGGTTTCAGCAGCTGATGTCTGTCTGTCTGGGCTGGCACTTCTGTTATTGCCTTGGCCTTTCCTTCCGGAGGGCAGAATGACTGCAGCAGCAAGGAGGCGCCAGCCACAGTGGTACCTTTTATCAGGAAAGCAGACATTCTCCTCAAAACACCCAGCAGACTTCCCCTGACGTTTCGTGGCCAGAACGGTCACATGGCCATTCCCAATTAAAAGGGCCGTGTGAGTGTTTAGCCAGGCACGTTGCTGCACAGAATAGTTCGGTAGGCTCACTGCTGAAAAGCAACCCCAAAGTGCTTAATGGCGCAAGTATGATAGACATTTACTTTTTGTTCACGTAAAGTTCAAAATGGCTGTTCCTTCCAGAGGTGAATTAGGGACCCAGGCTCTTAAGGCTGCCATGCCCGTTCGCATTCATCAGCACAAGAGGAAGGCGCATGGCGGATGGTGCAGGGGAGGAGCTGTGGGCCAGGCATGGAGGTGGGGAATTATTCCATTAACGGGTGCTCCGGCACAGGGTCACACCTCCTGCAACAGAGGCGGTGAAAGGTGGCCCAGCCCTGCGCTTAGGAGGAGGAGGGTGCGAGTTTCATGATTAGCTGGCAGTCTCTGATACACTCTTCTCCCCACCCCCAAATCAGGATCCTCTTAGCCAGGAAGAAGAAATGAATATTGATGGGCAAATGGGGGCCTGTCTGAGAAGGAAATACTGCGCTAAGTAGGCTCCAGCCAAAAACAGGCTTTATTCCCAGATCATCTGTCCTCAATCCCTGCTTCTGCTCCCACTTTTGGGAACTGGGCCAGCAGGACAATGGAAGGTCCTCGTGATCCCCGTTTCTTGAACCAGGGCATGTTCTTAACAGCTTTGCGGGAATGAGTTCTAATCCGTGTCCCTCAGCAGTTGTAGATTACCCGAGGAAAAAAAAAACAAAAAAAAAACCCAAACAGTCTCGGGCACCCCCAAGGCCAGAGGAGCCTACGAGAGCGCTAAGCCTGAGAGCTCCTTGCTCGTGAGCCTGCAAGTGCCCCTACTCACCCAGCCTCCCAGAGTTCCTCCTGCGATTCAGCCCTCGCCCCAGCCCACATCTGGGGGCAGGGTACGGAGGTTCCGAGGTGAGGACACAGCAAACAGTGACCTCTGCTTCCCACTGAGATTCACTGAGAAATGCTTTCCCCACTGCTTCCTGCTGTTTTTCCCCGGTAACATTAATGAATGATCCATGGATCTATTGGGTTTGAATGATTTGTTCTTACTCGGTTTGTTGTTGTAGGTTTCTGTGACAGCTTCGTTCTTGGTGCCCTCCTTTTCCTCCCTTCCTTCCCCCACACACCTACTGAGCACCTGCTGTGGACTCAGCTCTGTGTCCGCCCAGCCCTGCGGGAGGCAAGCAAAGAGGCTGACTGGAGCCTGTGGTGGTGATGAGGGTTGTGGGAGGGCTGTGGTTGCTCAGTGCTGGAGGAACTCACCCAACCTCAGGGTCAGGGAGGACTTCCTGGGGGAGGTGGCATTTTGAGCTGAGTTTAAGGATGAGCAGGAGTTAACCAGATCAAGAAGAGTGAAACGGACACAGACTCTGAGTTACGAGAAGGGGAATGTGGGGTTTCAGGGAGCAGCGTCCCGGAGTCGGGCTGCTATGGTGTGGTCCTTCACTCATTGAAGACAGAGCTGAACACGGCAGATGGGGTGCCAGCCCAAAGGGAGCGCAGGCTCTGGGGCTAGAAGGGCGACGGGGCTGCAGAGGACCTTAGCCAGGATTGGAGGAGCCCCCGGCTGCTGTCCTAAACAATGCTCCCAAGAGTTTGCTGTTGGAGGCTGAGTAGGATCTGGGCCCCGTTTCTTGTGCCATCACCTCTCTTGCCCTGCCCCCCTGTCTCCGATTCTCATCTGGTCCTTTGCCCAGGCATTACTCAGGCTGCAAAAATAGAGGCTGGCATCAGAACACCAGCATGCGGTTGGTGGGGAAAGCTGAAACTGTCATTACATATCACCCTGTGTGCCAGCAAGTTTTTTGATGGAGTGCTTTCTTGGAACCCCAAGGGCGGTTCTGAAGTTGGCTTACAATTTATTTTTTTTCCTTTCAACTCATACCAATAATCCTGACCACTCGGCTCAGAGTATGTGCTGCCTGTGCCCATTACCCACTCCATGAGCGCATTGAAACGAACCTTTAACGCTGAAATCCACCAAGTGAGGGCTTGCCTTGCCATGGGCCAGCTGGTTGGAGGGGCCAGGTCACCTGCCTGGGGCCCCTGGGTGCTGCCCTGCAGTCCATGCGGGTTCTCTGTCAGTGGGTTGAGGTCGATAGCCCGCACTGCCTGAGCTGCCCGGGAAGGGACGGCCCGCAGTTTTACTCCGTCTCCCTGAGGACTTGAGGGCTGAGAGGGTTTCTAAGAGCCGGCAGCAGCATTTATTGTGATGAATGGCCACAAGGGTGATCTCCTTCATTCACGATGCCCTGCCCTGTTTGTTAGTGTGGGATTGACAGTGCTAGGGGCGGGGCAAGGCGGGGGTGCAGAGAGAGGACCATCGGGCTAGTCTAAGTAGGGCCAGTGCTAATTGTAGGGCACTTTGTTTCTGGGTAGAAAACTTTCAGAGCTCTGCTGTTTGCTGGGTGCAGCCTTGGTACGAAGGGCTGTAGGGAATGCATAATAATAAATTACTACTTTGATATTGTGATTTATAGTAAGATATATATACAATATGTATGTATATATATACTAGAGGCCCGGTGCATGAAATTCGTGCACAGGTAGGGTCCCTAGGCCTGGCTGGCAATCAGGGCCGATCTGTGGGGCGACTGGTGGAGAGATCGAGGGCCCCTCCTGGTACCTGTCTTGGCAGGCCTGGCGCCACCCGCTCATGGACCCCGCCCCAACTGCCACCACTGGTCGCCTCCCTCTGTGGAGCGATTGGGGGGCCTGATTGGCCTCCCCCTGTGGGGCGATCTGGGGGCCCCTGCTGGCACCCGCCTTGGCCGGCCTGGGGCCTGCGGGCTGGGGGCAGCTCCTGTATTGAGCATATGCCCCCTAGTGGTCAGTGTGCATCATAGCAAGTGGTCATTCTGCCAGTAGTTCCACCCTTCGGTCGATTTGCATATTAGGCTTTCATTATATAGGATATATATATATATATATATATATATATATTCTTCTCCCTGTTTCTGGCACAGAGCTTCAAAAACCCATGGGATTTCCTGTGATGAGAGCAATAATGGTGTCATTTATGTTAATGAGGTGACTTTGGGCAAGGCCTCAGGTAGCCTAAGGATGGGGCTGGTTGCCAGGAAAACGAAGCTTGTGATCAGAGGGTTGGACTCCGTCGCACCCCCAGAGCTCTGGGGAGGAGGAGCTGGAGGTTGAGGCAGTCACCAGTGGTCAGTGATTTAATCAATCCTGCCTACGTAATGAAGCCTCCTTAGAAACCTAAAGGATGGGGTTTGGAGAGCTTCCAGGTTGGTGAACACGTGGAGATTTGAGGAGCGTGGCACCCCAGGAGAGGGCGTGAAGACTCTGCGACCTTTCCCACATACCTGCCCTGTGCATCTCTTCCATCTGGCTGCTCCTGAGTTAGGTCCTTTTACAATAAACCAGTAATCTAGTAAGTAAATGTTGCTTTGAGTTCTGTGAGCCACCTTAGCAAATTAATCAGACCCAAGGAGGGGGTTATTGGAGACTCCAGGCGATAGCTAGCTGGTCAGAAGTACAGGCAGAGCTGGATTTGTGGTGAGGGGGCAGTCTTGGGGGACTGAGCCCTTCACCTGTGATGCCGTCTCCAGGTAGATAGTGTCAGCATTGAGATGAACTGCAGGACCCCCAGCTGGTGTCAGAGAATTGGTTGGTGGTGATGTCGGGGGGAAAAGCTCACACAGGTTGGAATTCGATGCAGAATTGTTACTGCCATCAGTGCTTTCCAGGAAACATCCCATCTAGTCTCTTTCACAACCCCATGAAGTGGGTAGTTCACATCCCACTAGAATATAAGCTCCATGAGGGTAGAAGTTTTGGAATGATTTGGTCACTACTGACCCCCCAGTTTCTAGGACTGTGCTTGGCATAGAGCAGATGCTCAGTAAATACTTCTTGTCTGAATAATTGAATCACCATTTACAGGAGCAGAAACTGCAGCTCAGAGAGAGTAACGTGCCCTCGGTGCCACAGCTGCTAAGGAGTGGAGTAGGCCTTGGTCTCAGTCCCAGTGAGGTACGTACCATGAGCTGTGACTTGGGGTACCCCAGCCCGGTTGCCCTTAGAACGGAGGTGGCCTGAGGCTAGGACTGTAGGAAGGTCCCTCGCCTGTCTGGCCTGTCATTCTGACCAAGTGCAGCACAGCCTCGGCAAAACCCATCAGTTGCGTAGCAGTGAGCTGCAGGCCCTCCTATATCACGGCCTAGAAGGTTGCCTGCCTTCTTGCTGCCAGTGCCTGGCTATAGCTCGCGGGGAGGGAATGAATATGCAGGAGCGTGTTCATCAGCAGCTCCTTCGTTCTGTCATGCATGCGTTCAGGAACCTTCCGTGACTCCCTGTTCCTAGAGGGAACCTAGTCTGGCGCCAGCGGTTCTCCGCCCTGATCACAGATGAGTCACTGCATAAAACCTGCTGTCAGTCAGCAGTGCCGGGAGGGGAGGGCTTGTACCGTTGTGCACACATTTCTCCTCCTCGAAATGCCTGTTCACATCAGGCACGCCCACGGACGTCCTTTTAGCTTTAACACTGTTTCTGCCTCCTCCCTGAAGCCCTCTCTGACCATCCCAGCACTCAGCCTGCCCCCAGCCCCTGCAGCCTCAGTCTGTCTATAACAGTGCACTTCCTAATGATATCCTGGAACCCTGGGTTCTGCAGGTGAGTGGGTCACGAGGCCCCTCCCAGTAAACTCTGCGTTTGTCTTTCTTACACATCAGGTCCCATGTTGGGTTGAGTTTTGAAAGGAGGTGCTCTTTCTTCCTTTCTTTCTTCCTTCCTTTCTTTCTTTCTTTCTTTCTTTCTTTCTTTCTTTCTTTCTTTCTTTCTTTCTAAATATATTTTATTGATTTTTTACAGAGAGGAAGAGAGAGTGATAGAGAGTTAGAAACAACGATCAGCTGCCTCCTGCACACTCCCTACTGGATATGTGCCCACAACCAAGGTCCATGCCCTTGACTGGAATCAAACCTGGGACCCTTGAGTCTGCAGGCCAACGCTCTATCCACTGAGCCAAACCGGTTAGGGCAGGAGGTGCTCTTTCAAAACATCTGATCTCTTTATAATTTATCATGTACCTGCCTGGTGACTTCTTGCTTGACTACATTCTTTAAAAATAATTTAAATGAGTTTACAACTTGCTTTTTTTTTCTGATTGTAAAAGTAAAACAAAAATAAAATGGAAAAATAAAAGTAATATGTTTGTTTAAGAAAATTTGGAAAAATGCAGAAATCTATGAAGGAGAAAATAAATCTTCCAGGATCCTATCACCTGCTTAAGTGTTGTAAGTCAACCTTACATCTTGTAATTTGTTTTAAAGAAAATTAAAATTGCTTGTAATTCCAGCCATAACCACACATAACATTAAGGGCATATTTTCTCTTTCCAGTTTAAAAAAAATTGTTACATTCACTCACCTTAAAAAATAGTAATAGGTTCAAAATTCTGAAGAGTATAGAATAAAAAGTCCCACTCCCACCCTGTTTCAAACCACTCAGTCCAGTTTTGTAACATATCTAATCTAATAATAGACAAATATGCAAATTGACCGCACCTTCGCTACACCTAAGCCACGCCCACTAGCCAAGCCACGCCCACCAACCAATCAGGACAAGTATGCAAATTACCCCAACAAAGATGGTGGCTAATTTGCATATCAAGACAGTGTCGAAAGAAGCCAAGAGCTGCAAAAGGGAGTAAAGCTTCGAAGAAGCAAGCAAGCCAGGGGGGCGGGGGCGGGGGAGAAGGGAGGAGCGAAGTCAGGGCCGGGGGCAAAGGGAAAAGCAGGCGGGCTGGTGGAGAAGGCGGGGCGGGCGGCAAAGGCGGGGCGGAGGCGGGGTAGAGTGCAGCAGGAAATCCTATTGCAGGATTTTTCCTGCAATGGGAAAGCTAGTCTTTTTATAATATAACTAGAGGCTGGTTGCAGGAAGATTCCTGCAAGAATAGGGCTTCCTGTGGCCTCCTCCGCCACCCCGCCTGCTTCCCTCCCTTCTCCACTGCCGCGCCTGCTTCCCTGCTGCCCTGCTTGCTTCTCCACAGCTTTGCTCCCTTCTGCAGTGCTTGGTTTCCTTCTACACTGTCTTCAGTCTTCGCTCTGCGCCTGGATATGCAAATTAACCGCCATCATGGTTTGGTTAATTTGCATACTCGCTCCTGATTGGCTGGTGGGCATGGCTTTGGTGGGCATGGCTTGTGGGCATAGCGGAGGTACGGTCAATTTGCATGTTTCTCTTTTATTAGATAGGATTGAGCTTCAACCATACATGATGTATTATAGCTTGAATTTTTGACTTAATATAACATTTTCTTTTGTCATTACAAATCTTACTTTTTGTTATTTGTATACAACACCTTGTAAACACAAGGCATTAAACATATAAGTGAAATTAGAGATGATCACTGTTAATTTGGGGGCTGTCTCCTTCCAGACCTTTTTCTATAAGTTTATGTTTCCTTAAAATTTCCACATATATATCAAGATATGCAAGTGTATGTTTTACCTACATGAGATCATACTTATCTAATAAAAGAGTAATATGCAAATTGACCATACCTCCACTACACCCACCAGCCACGCCCACCAGCCAATCAGGAGCTAATATGCAAATAAACCCAAACAAGATGGCTGGGCCATGGAGAGCAGAAGGGAGGCTTGGGTTTCCCCGGCAATGGAGGAAGCCAAGCTTTCCGCCTGCCCTTGCTGGCCTTAGCTGGGAGACTGTCGATCAGAGCCAGCTGGGGGTCCCAGCCCATTGCCCGAGCCTCGGCCAGAGGTTTGCAGCCTTGGCTGGGGGCGGAGCCGGGCGATCAGAGCCAGCTGGGGGTCCCTACCCAGGGCCCGAGCCTTGGCCAGAGGCTTGCGTCCTTGGCCGCGGGCGGAGCCGGGCAATCGGAGCCAGCTGGGGGTCCTCTGCGGGTGATCTGAGTGAGCTGGGGGTTCCTGCCCAGGGCCTGAGCCTCGGCCAGAGGCTTGCTGCCTTAGCCTGGGACGGAGCCAGGTGATATGGGCCAGCTGGGGGTCCCCTGCCCAGGGCCAGAGGCTTTAGGCCTTGGCAGGGGTGGAGCCAGAGATCAGAGGAGATAGGTGTGAACTACAGAGGAATCACCTTTTCTGACCACTCATTGGCTCAGCTCCCTGTATGCCACTGGTAATATTCTTAGTAACTTGGGTATAAGAATCCAAAAAGGTGATCTAGGGCTTTTCTACCACACTCCTGGAGAAAAAAACAAAGGTCCACTGCTGGAGGGCTAAGAAATGTCATAACCTGCCCTAGGCAGTTTGGATCAGTGGATAATGTGTAGGTTTGCCAACCGCAGGGTCTGGGTTAGATTCTGATCAACAGCATGTACCTAAGTTGCAGGCTCCTTCCTGGCTGGGGCCCAGGTCAGGGCTCATGCAGGAGGCAACCAATCAAAGTGTTCCTCTCACTTTGATGTTTCTCTCTGTCTTTCCCTTTCTCTTCCACATTCTCTAAAAATCAATGGAAACATATCCTCAGGTGAGGAAAAGAGAGAGAGAGAGAGAGAGAGAGAGAGAGAGAGAGAGAGAAGGAAGGAAGGAAGGAAGGAGGGAGGGGAGGGGAGGGAAGGGGAGGGAGGGGAGAGGAGAGGAGAGGAGAGGAGAGGAGAGGAGAGGAGAGGAGAGAGAGAGAAGAGAGGAGAAGAGAAAAGAAAGGTCATATCCTATGAAAGACACATCTTGAAAATGCCTAAAGAAAATTGTCATTTTTTCATGGTGAAGGGACCAGAGTTCGTGTTGATGAAAACACCTTGGTGGCTGTGGTGACTGGCAGTGGCTGCAGCAGCGGGGTGATGGGGCTGGTGCCTTTCCCTGATCAGCCCGGTCGTCTCCCATAAAGGGAGTGGGCCTAAGCCGTCAGTAGGACATCCCCTGAGGGCTCCCAGTATGTGAGAGGGGGCAGGCTGGGCTGAGGGACCCCCCCCCCCCCGCAGTGCACGAATTTTGTGCACCGGGCCCCTAGTCTATTATGCTGCTGCTTATACACTCATGTATTTTTTTCACTTTTTAAAAATATTTTTTCAGTTACATTTGTCACACAATATTATATTAGTTTCAGTTGTACAACATAGTGATTAGACATTTACATAACTTACAAAGTGATCACCTCAATAAGTCTAGTACCCATCTGGCACCATAGATAGTTATTATACTAGAGGCCTGCACTCGGGGAGAAGGGGGTCCCTCAGCCTGGACTGTGCCCTCTCGCAGTTCAGGACCCCTCAGGGGATATCCGACCGACGGCTCAGGGAGCGGGCCTAAGCAGTCAGTCGGACATCCTTAGCGCTGCCGCGGAGGTGGGAGAGGCTCCCGCCACCACCGCTGAGCTTGCTGTGAGCCCCGCTCAGGGCTTCTGGCTGAGTGGTGCTCCCCCTGTGGGAGCATCTGCCCCCTGGTGATCAGTGCGCGCATAGCGACCGGTTGTTCTGCCATTCGGTCAATTTGCATATTAGCCTTTTATTTTATAGGATTATTGACTATATTCCCTAAGCTGTACTTCACATCCCCTTGTCTATTTTTATAATAGGCAATTTGTACTTCTTAATCCTTTAACCTTATTCACCCATCCTCCCAATTCCTTTCCGACCTGGCAATCATCAGTTTGTTCTCTGCCTCTATTGAGTTTGTTTTCGTTCTGCTTGTTTGTTTCTTAGGTTCCACATGTAAGTGAAATCATATGGTGTTTGTCTTTCTCCGTCTGACTTATTTCACTTAGCACAGTACCCTCTAGGCCCATCCATATTGTTGCAAATGGTAAGGTTTTATTCTTTTTATGGCTGAGTAATATTCCATTGTATATATGCAGCACATCTTTCTTCATTTGTCTAACGATGGACACTTAGGTTTCTTCTCCTCATGTATTTTTAACTTGGTAGTATCTCCTGGAAGTTTCTCCCCGTGCTCACCTAAATCCACCTCTTTCTTTTTACGGCTGAATCGCGTTTCATTGCATGGACAAACTTTAATTTTTCAACCATTACCCTATGGACGAACATTTTTATAATTAGTCCCATTTCTGCTTTGTACATATGAGTGGGCATATTTTGAGGATACCCAGAATGTGAATTCTTGTGTGTTTATTGTTTTAATGAGACCAACACTTTTTTTTATGAATTCTATCCTAGTTAACCCTGAGGGGGAGTGAAACCAGACAACTAATGGGTCCGGGCTGCCTGTCACTACTTAGGCAGAGACAGGGTTGAATCATATGTGAGCATTTATTCCAGTAATGCCGGCAGTATGGATGAACAGCAGGTCACCCACGAAAATCTGCTCTACTCCTCCGACTAGCTGGCTGTTTATATAGGGAGAAGGGAGAGAGAGAGGCTGTATGCAAAGGGAAAGGGGAACGGGGCAGTGGGGGAGGGGGGATGGAGGGGAGGGGCGGGGATAGAATAGTTGCAGGGTCTGTGGTCCATGTGTCTCTTTCCAGGATCTTGAAGTCCAATAACAAGGTAGTTAATTTTCAGTGGTGTTAAAACCAGCTCAGGAATGGTCAGTATTCCTGAAGCAAACTCCCAGAGAGGGTCAGTGTCCAGGCACAGCAACCATATCAAAGCATGTGCTGGCCTTTGTCTGTTCTCAAAATGTATTTTCTTTTCTGAGCAATGGACCCATCTGGGCCCCAGGGTGGCTCTTACCTTCCTCCAGCTCTGGTTTTCTTCTTGCAGCACATCCTCCGGTTTCCTAAGGTCTGTAGGAAGACGTGTCTATAGTTAGTAAGGTGAATAATGATTAAGTAACTGCGGCTCTGTTCTTATGATGAGCCCGCCCCTATCAGGAGCAGTTTGCCAACCACAGATTTACCTTTTTAGGAATTTCACTCTTTTAAGTTGGTTACTTTTAAGACACTGTAGAGGTTCAGAACGAGTCTCCCAGAATGTGTCACCCTAGCATGCAGATTATTTCCAGCTAAAGACAAAGTCTAACAAACTTACGAAGAGCTCCCCCGCTTACCTGCCTAAAGGATTTCAGATAGAAAAACCTGCTTTAAAGCCAGGGAACTAGCTGTCACCTTAGCATAATATGAACTAAGTGTGGCCAGCAGGGAGGGACCTCACAGAGTCTGTTCTTAGACCCCTCTCGGTGTCCCGTTGCTTCTGGGTGGCCCAGCAAGAATTTGTTCACCAAATGTTTGCTCCTTCTCATCTTCCTGTGAATTGCCGACCTTCCCTTTGAAGTCCAAGCCACTACCCCCCTTTCTCCTTAGCTCAAGATGGCCTCGAAGCCCCAACTGCCTTATTTTTCCCAGGGTCCCCTATTTTCACAGACCCCCCCCCCATTTGTACATATGTAATTAAATTTGGTTATTTTCTTCTGTCAATCTGTCTCATGTCAGTTTAATTATTAGACTGGCCAGAAGAACTATGAAGGGAGAGAAATTTTCCCTTCCCACGCACTCTCTCACCAACAGTGTGTGAAAGAATTCATCCTCATTGATACTAATATTCACTAGACATGAATGATGTTTTTATTTTTTGCCAATCTGAAGCCTGAGAAATGTCATCTTAAAATTTATATATCTTTCCATCCTAGTTTTCTAAACAGATACACATTTATTTATGTATTTATTTTTGTTTTTATTCCTCACCTCAGGATATTTTTCTATTGTTTTTTTAGTTGTTTTTGTTTTTAAAGAGTGCAGAAGGGAGGGGGAACGATAGAGAAACTCGATGGTGAGAGACACATCCATTGGTTGCCTCCTGTATGCGTCCTGACCTGGGATGGAGCCTGCAACCGAGACATGTGCCCTTGACTGGAATCAAACCTTCGACCGTTCAGTCCTCGGACCGACACTCTAACTAAGCCAAACCTGCTAGGGCTACATAAACACATTTTTAAAAATTATAGTCATGCAGTGCATGGTTCCGTGTCCTTTTTTTTTTCCTTTTCACATTTTCTTTTCCAGGTCATTGCCTTGTCTTCAAAAACTCAGTTGTTCAGGGCTGCTGTCTTACTGAACTGTTGCAATCACCTGGAGTATTCTTTACCTTAGTTTATGTCTTTAATCTTCAAAGATCCAGCAAATGACCAGTCACAGGAAAGCAGAAGGAGCATCCTCTGTCCAGTAAATAGGAATCAAATTAAAATCTGAATTAGATGTTTGCTCAGGGGCCTGTCCCTTAGGCATTTGTCAGGGAAGTGCCTAGAATATTGCCGTGAACTCTTGTTATACACAGACACTGAACATTATTTGTTAAAGAAGCTTCACCTTTTTCATAGTGTCCATTATGAAAAGTGCACAGCTTGTTTGTTTAGATGGAGGGATTGTGATACTTCAGAGCACTGAACATCAGTGAAAATAGCACCAGGTGTTAGGTCGTTGGAGTCAGACAGGAACTTGGTTCAGCAATCTTGGTACTTGATGCAAGAATTCAGAGCCAAGACTCAAACTATAAGCCAACGTTTACTTAGAAAGTCACAGAGCTAGAGCCCTAGCCGGTTTGGCTCAGTGGATAGAGCATCGGCCTGCGGACTAAAGGGTCCCTGGTTTGATTCCAGGCAAGGGCATGTACCTTGGTTGTAGGCTCCTCCCCAGCCCAGGCCCTGGTCCGGGTGCGTGCAAGAGGCAACCAGTCGATGTGTTTCTCTGACATTGATGTTTTTCTCTGTCTTTCCCTCTCTCTTCCACTCTCTAAAAATCAATGCGAAAAAATATCCTTGAGTGAGGATTAACAACAACAAAAAAGAAAGTCACAGAGATAGAAGTGAGCTGTAGAAGAAATGGGTTCAGGAAACAAGTGACAGAGACAAAAGAAGGGGCCCTTGGAGCTTAGGAGAGAGAAAGATCAAGGTAACACACCTAGGGGAAGAGGAGGAGGATGGGAAAGGTTTGAGCATGCTCCTGAGATGGAGAGAGGGCTGCATCCTCTGTCCTAAGGTCTTTTAAGGGTGGGGACTTCAGGGGAAGTCCCTGGGGAGGATCCCAATAGACTACTCAACAGCTTTCCAGATGTGTCCTTTCAGCGTCTCTACTGATGGGTCGGCACCAGGGCAGTGGGTCATTAGTCAGTGATATTGGTCCTGATGTCAGCCATGGCTTCGCTTGTCTGATTTTACTGCTCTTCTGGGCCTGGAGCTGAAATACAGCTGAGGCCTAGATGTTATTCCTAGGGGTTAATGTTTAAGGGAATGGTCATGCAAGGGCCTGCATGGGAGTTGAAAGAGGCCACTCTTAGGCCCCTTGTTCTTCCTCCTCTGGGGTCTACCACATGACTAGCTACATGCCAGGGGAGAAAGGTCAGGGGAGGGTCCAAACCACATGACCAATGATATGCTAGGGGAGGAAACGTTACTCTGGCGGCAAGGTCCTGGTTTTCCCAGTCTTGACCATTGCTACGAACCTGGAACTTTCCACCCTGATGACCTTCTGTACCTGGCCAATCATACTTGCTCTGCTCATGTCTGTCCAACCGCCTACCACACAGATATCCAGGAGGCAGTGTGCTGTAATGGAAGCAGTCTTGAACTGGCAAGTCAGAAGAGCTGGCTTCAAATTCTAGCTCTCACTCTGACTGTGGTGTAAGCCTGAAGAAGACACTCACCCTGTTCGGTTCTGTGTGGTGAGGATGACCTGGGTGTAGGTTTGGAAAGCCTGATAGAGGATAGGCAAGTAGTTAGAGACCAATTCTAGCTCAACGTTAATGAGAACTCTTAAGAATTAGCACCTTCTGATAATGGAATTGGCTATTGTGGCATCATATAGAATAATGGTCTTTGTCCCTGGTCCCTGGCACACAGCTCCTAAAACCCTTGCAATCGCCAGAGTCCTGAGAGTGTCTTTTATGTGCCAGTGAGATGACTGCAGGCTGGGAGCCCCCAAACAGCTTTAGGATGGGGGTTGGTTGCCAGAAAAACTCAGGGAGGTAAGAGGGCCTGGAGGTTGAGTTCAATCACCAATGACCAGTGATTGGATCCATGGTGCCTACGTGGGGAAACCTCTATGGAAACCTCTAAGCAGCAGGGTTTGGAGAGCTTCCGGGGCCGTGAACATTGAGGTGCCAGGAGAGAGGGCATGGAAGCTCTGCCTTGCCCCACACCTTTCCCTGTGCATTTCTTCCATTGGGCGCTTCCTGAGTTGTATCCTTTATAATAAATCCACAGCAACAGTGAGTAAAGTGTCTCCCAGAGTTTTGTGAGCTGTTCTAGCAAATGATTGAACCTGAAAGGGGTGAGGATTGTGGGAAATCGCCCCGCTCCCTCCCCACACTTTGTAGCCACGTTGACAGAAGTGGGAAATCTGAGGATCCCATACTTGCAACTGGCATGTGACGTGGGGGCTGTCTTTGGGACTGAGCCCTTAAACCTGTGGAGTCTGATGCTAAGTTGGGGTAGTCAGGGTCAGAATTGAATTGAATTGTAGGGCACCCAGCTGGCGCCCAGAAAATTGGAAAATCAGTTGGTGTGAGACAGAGGAAACCCACACATTTGGTGTCAGCATTGTTGTGAGTAAAAACAGCGGAACTCTATGTTGCTGGTTTCCAGAAATGTTCTGACGTGGTCAGCCAGCTCGGTGCAGGCTTTGTCCAGCCCTGGAGATAGGCTTGTGACCAGGCCGACATCATCACCACTGTCAAGTGGCTTATGATTTAATGGCAGGAGACAGCCAGCCAAGAATGTCAACGTGATTATTTGCTTGTGTAATGACAGTCCTGGGAAGTGTCATGAAGGAGAAATACAAGGTGGCTTGAGAGTGTCAGGCAGGATGCTGATCTAGACAGGGGAGTTCAAGGGCAGCTTCCCGGAGAAAGTGGTCTTGGAGCTGAGGTCAAGGGCTGATCAGGAGTCAGCAAGACGGGAAAGGTGGAGGGTCAGAGGAGAAGTAGCATGTTAGCTGGGGGAAGGCAAAGGAGATGGACTGCTGTTGACTGTAGCGAGCCTCTCCTCTGTTCATTCATCTGTTCTATTCATTCATCCAACGAATACTGACTGAGTATCTGCTCCGGGCCAGGCACTGGGGATACAAGAGTAGAAGCAAGTCCTAGCCGGCTTGGCTCAGTGGATAGAGCGTTGGCCTGCGGACTGAAGGGTCCCAGGTTCGATTCCGGCCAAGGACACATGCCTGGGTTGCAGGCTTGATCCCCAGTAGGGGGCGTGCAGGAGGCAGCTGATCAATGATTCTCTCTCATCATTGATGTTTCTACCTCTCTCTCCTTCTCCCTCTCTGAAATCAATAAAGAAATAAAAATTTAAAAAAAGAGTAGAAGCAAGACTGACAAAGTTCCTGCATCATGGAACTCACTATTGCTGCATAACAAATCATCCCAAACCTGGTGGCTTCAAACGACCAGCATTTTACTGTTCTCTTCCTGGTCTGGAGGGGGACTGGGCCCAGCTGGTGCTTCTTGCTCCGATCTCAGTTATACAGGCAGTGGCTTGACTGGAATCATCCGAATGTTCCCTCACTTAACGTGTGTGATGCCTGGGCTGGGAAGACTCTAACCATGCAGGCTGCTTGGGCATTCCTGCCTCTGGGTGGCCTCTGGCATGGTTTCCCCGGCATGGTAGCTTCAGGGCTCCAAAGCAGGGTTCCCAGGAGAGAACAAATCAGACAGAATCTGCGTGGAATTGTCTAACTGGCCTCAGAGGTCATGCATCATTTCTGCCCCATTCTACTCATCGAGGTGGTCCCAAAGCCAGCTCAGGAGGCCCAGAACCCTCTCTTGATGGGACACGTGACAGAGAATTTGTGAAAGTGCTTTAAAACTACCACCCTCTACTCTCCTGAGCGTTTTAGCTTTGGCTTCAAACCTTCCACCTGCCTTGGCCACCCAAGTCCTCCCAAGAAGGCTGTATGGCCTTGTATCCTGGCTCCAGCCTGTTCCTTGTCCCCACTCCCCCATCCCAAGCAGATTCAGAGAGGCACAGGTTTCTTCATCTCAGGTTCTTTCTTGTAGGGGGCCGGTGCCTCTTGAGGACTGGCACCCCAGGTGCCTGCCCCACTGACCCACTTCCTAATGGGGTTGTCAGAGGACATGCACGGATGGACACAGGCCCCCAGTCCCCACGGAGCAAGGCTCTTTTGTGGGTCTGAGAGATGGCCAGGATGGCTGGAGGTTATGTTGTGGGAGCTTGAGGTGAGGCTGGACTGATAGTGGGGCCTTGTAGGCCGTGGGCAAGGTTTGATGGTTATCCTAAGAAAACATAAGAAACCACTAAAGGGTAGAGTTCCAATGCCACCTGCCGGGAAGTTTATAGAAAGCAGTTTTATGGGCTCACTTATATGTGGAATCTAAACAAGTGAACGAACAAAACTAAGTTCATTGACACAGAGAACAGATTGGTGGTTGCCAGAGGCAGGAAATGGGGATGGGTGAAACGGGTGAAAGAGGTCAAAAGGTACAAACTTCCACTTATAAAATAAGTCATGGGGATGAAATGAACAACATGGAGACCTTTATTAATAATACTCTATTATATATTTGAGAGTCGCTAAGAGAAGAGATGTTAAAATTTCTCATTACAAGAAAAAAATAAATTTCATAACTATGTATAGTGACAGATGTTAACTAGAGTTACTGTGGTGAGCATTTTGAAATATATACAAATATCAGATCGTTATGCTGTGCATCTGGCACTAATAGAATGCTATATGTCAATTATACCTCAGTGGAAAAAACAAAGAAGTCCGTTCTTCTGGAACAAGATTTTGCATTATGTTTTAAAATTAACCTGTTAGAATGATTTCTTTTTCTTGCAAAAGAAGGCTTTCAGGTATGTTCCTAACTTGGGAAGGGGAAATGTAGATCTCCATCCTGACTGAATCCCTGATTGGCAGTCTGTGGTTAGTTATCACACGGTTGGTGGACAGAGCCAGTCTTCCGTAACCAGCAGAACTCACAACACCATCCTTCATCTATTCTATTCATTCATCCAACAAATATTGACTGAGTATCTGCTCCGGGCCAGGCACCGGGGATACAAGAGTAGAAGCAAGACTGACAAAGTCCCTGCATCATGGAACTCACTATTGCTGCATAACAAATCATCCCAAACCTGGTGGCTTCAAACAACCAGCATTTTACTGTTCTCTTCCTGGTCTGGAGGGGGACTGGGCCCAGACCGTTACTAGACACAATCTGTGACGTGATGTCCTGTAACACCCAACTAATAATGCAACAGTTGACAATGAATAGTGCCCAACTAACACCGTAACAGGCCTGGGAAGATGATTGTTTAAGCAATAAACACCCTCTAACTATTGCAGGATAACTCTTTACCCTGTTTAGCACACATCCTCAGAAACACAATCTAGAAACTAAATTTTATGGTGGTAATGCAGAATACGTATTTGCTCATGTAGCTTAGGTTTGTGGAAACGGTGTGGAAACAAGGATCATGACCACCCACCCCAGTGCTTTGCATTCTCAAATTCTCACTTGCGTCAACAGCTTCTTCCCCCGCAGTTTCTCATTAAGTTCTGTTGACATTTTTTAGAACCCCTAGTAATTTACAGGTCAGTGTGACTTGCTCTGGAAAAAAGGGCCCACCATCCACTGAGTAGGGTGGCTCTCTTAGTTTCAGGATCTCTACCTATCTCAGTTTCAAGTTAGGTTTCAAGGTAAGCATCATAGCCCAGATCACAGTGGTTTAAAGATGTAAATGATCAGAACTCTTCCCAAATGTTGCCTGATAATAAGCCTAAAGGGGTAGCCTCAATCTCTACATTTAAATCTGAACTAGAAAGCTGTTACTCCAAAGCAACAAAATTGATCTTATTGGTGTATTTTCACTCGATTGGAAGACCCATGAATGGGAAGGAATTAACTGTTATTGTGCTATTGTGATTCAGGTATAATAAAATAACAATATATAACAAAATATATTATTTTGTTTAATCTTTATCAAAAGCCTATATATGGACAAGTATTAGTATTGATGTTAAGCTACTATAACAAATAAATCCCCAAATTTCAGTGGCTTAACATAATAGATTATTTTTCCTTCATAAAAACAGCCCAGTTTGGTTCCAAGACAATGGTATCAGGATGGGGATGAGTGATTATTCCTGGAAGTAATGCTGCAGTGAACATGGGGTACAGATATCTCTTCAAGATAGTAATTTTGGTTCCTTCAGATCTGTACCCAGAAGTGGAATTGCTGGACCATATGGTATTTCTATTTTTATTTTTTTTAGGAATCTCCATACTGTTTTCCATAGTGGTTGCATCAATTTACATTCCTACCAGGAGTTGCACAAGGGTTCCCTTTTCTCCACATCTTCACCAACACTTGTTATCTCTTGTTGCTTTTTATGATAGTCATTCTAATAGGTATGAGGTGGTATCTCGTTGTGGTTTTGATTTGCATTTCCCTGATGATTACTGATGTTGAGCATCTTTTCATATACCTGTTGGCCATTTTTATGCCATCTTTGGAAATATGTCTATTCAGTTCTTCTGCCCATTTTTAATCAGAGTGTTGTTGTTGGTTTTTTGGGGGGCTGTTGAGTAATATAAGTTTTTTAAAAATATTTTAAAATTTATTTCAGAGAGGAAGGGAGAGAAAGAGATAGAAACATCAATGATGAGAGAGATCATTGATTGGCTCCCTCTGCATGCCCCCCTGGGGATTGAGTCCACAATCGGACATGTGCCCTGATGGGAATTGAACCATGACATCCTGGTTCATAGGTTGATGCTTAACCACTGAACCGCACAGAGTGGGTGAATAGTATACGTTATCTATATATATTTTGGATATCGACCCCTTATCCGATATATGATTTGCAAATATTTTGTCACATATCATAGGTTGCCTTTTCATTTTGTTGATTATTTCTTTTGCTGTGTAGAAGCTCTGTAGTTTGATGTAGTTCCACTTGTTTATTTTTGCTTTTAAGTGTCAAATCCAAAAAATCATTGACAAGATCAATGTCAAGGAGCTTACCCCTATGTTTTCTTCTAGGAGTTTTATGGTTTCATGTCTTATGTTCAAGTCTTTAATCCATTTGCAGTTAATTTTTGTTTATGGTGCAAGATAAGGGTCCAATTTCATTCTTTTGCATGTGGCTGTCCAGTTTTCCCAAAACCATTTATCGGAGAGACTGTCTTTTCTCCATTGTATATTTCTGGCTCCTTTGTCACAAGTTAATTGACCACATATGCATGTGTTTTTTGTGTTTTTTTAAAATCTGGGTTCTCTATTCTGTTCCATTGAACTATGTGTCTGTTTTTATGCCAATGCCATACTGTTTTGATTTTTGCTTTGTAATACAGTTTGAAATCAGGAAGCGTGATGCCTCTGGCTTTATTCTTTCTCAAGATTGCTTTGGCTATTGTGGTTCCATACAAATTTTAGGGTAATTTTTTTCTATTACAGTGAAAAATGCCATTGGAATTTTGATAGAACTGCTTTGGTTAGTATGTACATTTAATATTAATTTTTCCAAATCATAAGCAAAGAGCATCTTTCCATTTATTTGTATCTCTGATTTCTTTCATCAGTGTCATATAGTTTTCAGTGTATAGATCTTTCAACTCTTTAGTTAAATTCATTCCCAAGTATTTTATTCTTTTTGATGCTATTATAAATGGGATTGTTTACTTTCTTTTTTAAAAAATACATTTTTATTTATTTCAGAGAGGAAGGGAGAGGGAGAGAGAGATAGAAACATCAATGATGGGAGAGAATCATTGATCGGCTGCCTCCTACACACCTCCTACTGGGGATCGAGCCTGTAACCCAGGCATGTTCCATGACAGGGAATTGACCCATGACCTCCTGGTTCATAGGTCGATGTTCAACCACTGAGCCATGCCGGCCAGGCATGGGATTGTTTTCTTAATTTCTCTTCTGAAAGTTCATTGTTAGAAATGTGTATAGAAATGCAATTGATTTTTGTCTTTTAACTTTACTGAATTTGTTTATTTTAACAGGTCTTTTTTTGTGTGGAGTCTTTAGATTTTCTGTATATAACATGTCATCTGCAAATAGAGACCTTTTTACTTCTTCCATTCTGATTTGGATGCTTTTTATTTCTTTATCTTGCCTAATTGCTCTGGCTAGTACTTCCAGTACTATCTATCTACACTAATAAAAGAGAAACATGCAAATTGACCATCACTCTGCTACACCCACCAGCCAATCAGGAGTGAGTATGCAAATTAACCCAACAAAGATGGCGGTGGCCATGGAGCAGGAGGAAGCAGGAGGCTTGGGTTGCCCCTGGTGATGGAGGAAGCCAAGCTTCCCACCCACCCTGGCCAGCCCTGGCCTCCGCTCAAGGCTACAAAGTTTCAACTATAGAAGATAAATAAATCCCAGATACCTGCTTCCAGCTGGCCCTGGCCTTCGCTCAAGGAGGCGCTGAAAAAAAAAAAAGAAAAGAAAAAAAGGAGGGGCTGGAAGCTTGGGTCACTGGGGGGTGTGGCCAGCCTGCAAACAGCCCTCAGCCCCTCACCCATGCTGGCCAGGCACCCCAGCAGGGACCCCCACCCTGAAGGGGGTATGGCCAGCGTGAAAACAGCCCTCAGCCCCTCACCCAGGCTGGCCACACCCACATAGCCCGATCCCTGTAAATGGGCAGTCGAACATCCCTCAAGGGGTCCCAGATTGGAGAGGGTGCAGGCTGGGCTGAGGGACACCCCCCCCATGCATGAATTTCATGCACCGGGCCTCTGGTATATATATATAAAAGGCTAAGCATTCATCCATCTGACGGGTAGCTATGATGTACACTGACCACCAGGGGTAGCAGACGCTCAACGCAGGAGCTGCCGTGATGCACACTGGCCATTTAAAAATAAACAGTACACAGACCTGGTGCTGACAAACCAACACTCAGCTTCCCCCAAGTGGGACACAGGCCCCGCCACCACCCTGGAGTGACACCCCCCCAAAATCACAGCCAATGCTGCCAAGATACCCTGGGGCAAAATGCAGCCCACAGCCCAGCCCAGAAACGGTTGCTGTGGGTGCCAGGTAGTGACGTCATGTAACAACACCTGGCTTTCTCTCCCTAGCCACTAGCCTCCTTGGAATTTCTTCACCCCAGGAACCCGACTTGCTTTATAGCCAAGTGCAAACGTTTTACAGTTCAACCAAATGTTTGTGAAGTGTTTTCACGTGCCTCGTCTCATTTGATCCTCACAGAAGTCCTAGAGTAAGTAGATAGGAGACTCGGTAGAATCTTACTTTCTTTTCATTAGCCAGAAAACAGAGATTTTGCAAGTTTAGAAACTTGACCTTACTAAAAAGAAGTAAAAAATGGTGGAACTTAAAAATGACTTCAGGTTTTCTCACTGCACAAAAATATTTTACCCTTTATTTTCCCTGCGTGATCTACAATAATAATCTGCTTCATGTTGATATTTACTGTTGTGTTGCTGACAATGACCTGAAAGAGAAGTTGGGGTTCTTCACTGGGCTGGAAAATCAGAAAGCTAAACCAGAAAGCAGATCTAATTAAACAAGTTTATCTACATATATAGAAGCCTAAGTGACCATCCTACCGTTTGGCCGTCCGATCAGTAGCTATGATGCACAATGACCACCAGAGGGCAGATGCTCAATGCAGGAGCTGCCGAGCTGTGGTGACTTGGCAGCTGTGGTTCTCAGGTTATGCACCTGGACCCAGAGAGGAGGGAGTCCAATTATGGGGTGCACCCTCTCGCAATCCGGGACCCCTCGGGGGATGTCGGAGAGCCCATTTCGGCCCGATCCCCGCAGGCCAGGCTGCAGACTCCACCGATGCACATCGGGCACCGGGCCTCTAGTTTATATATATATAAAAAACTAAGTTGACTCGTGCATGCGCGATACATATAAAGCTCTCACTGGCGCCAACCGCATGCGTGTGTTTCAATCTGTCATTGTCGATTGTAAATTTAGTTGACACTTCTATTATAGAGAAAGGGCAAATAGCAATATTAAACTATTTCTTCTAATTAATTTCCTTTCAATGTGCACGAATCCATGCACCAGGATGCTAGTGTTGAATAAAAGTGGTGAGAGTGGGCATCCTTGCCTTGCTCCTGATCTTAGAAGAAAAGCTTTCATTTTTTTTTTAATGAATCTTTATTGTTCAGATTACAATTGTTTCTCCTTTTTCCCCACATATCTCCCCACCACACAATTCCCACCCCCCCTCTGCCCTTACCTCCCCCCCTCCGCTGTCCTTATCCATAGGTGTATGATTTTTGTCCAGTCTCTTCCCATACTCCCCACACAGACACCCCTTTCCCCCTGAGAATTATCAATCCACTCCCATTCTATGCCTCTGATTCTATTAAGTTCACCAGTTTATTCTGTTCCTCAGATTTTTAATTCACTTGACTTTTAGATTCACTTGTTGATAGATATATATTTGTTGTTCATAATTTTTATCTTTCTTCTTCTTTTTCCTCTTTTTAAGGAATACCTTTCAGCATTTCATATAATGCTGGTTTGGTGGTGATGAACTCCTTTAGCTTTTTCTTATCTGTGAAGCTCTTTATCTGCCCTTCAATTCTGAATGATAACTTTGCTGGGTAGAGTAGTCTTGGTTGTAGGTTCCTGCTATTCATCACTTTGAATATTTCTTGCCACTCCCGTCTGGCCTGCATGGTTTCTGTTGAGAAATTAGCTGATAATCGTATGGGAGCTCTCTTGTAGGTAACTGTTTTTCTCTTGCTGCTTGTAAGATTCTCTCTTTGTCTTTTGCTCTTGGCATTTTAATTATGATGTGTCTTGGTGTGGTCCTCTTTGGATTCCTTTTGTTTGGGGTTCTGTGCGCTTCCTGGACTTGTAAGTCTATTTCTTTCATCAGGTGGGGGAAGTTTTCGTTCATTATTTCTTCAAATAGGTTTTTAGCATCTTGCTCTCTCTCTTCTTCTGGTACCCCCATAATTCTGATGTTGGTTCGCTTGAAGTTGTCCCAGAGGCTTCTTACACTATCTTCAACTTTCTGAATTCTCTTCTCTTCATGCTTCTCTGGAGGAGTGTCCTTGGCCTCTTTGTATTCCAAATCTTTGAGTTGATTCTTGCAATCCTCTAGTCTGCTTTTGGGTCTCTGTATAATATTTTTTATCTCAGTCAGTGTATGTTTAATTTCTAGTTGGTCCTTTTTCATATCCTCAAGGGTCTCATTGAATTTATCGGCCTTTTCCATGAAATTCTTGAAAAACCTTATAACCGTGGTTTTGAACTCTATGTCCAGTCGCTTGTTCTCCTCCATTTCTTTGGTTTGTGATCTGTTTCCTTGCCTTCTCATATTCTCTGCTTCCCTATGTTGGTAGGGTAGTTTTGTGTACTAGGTGTCCTATTGGTTCAACGGGTCAGCCTCCCAGTTACTTGAGGTGGACACTCTTGGTGTACCCTTGTGTACTGTGTGTCCCCCAGCAGGAGCTACAGCAAGGGCTAGTTTTCTCCTCCTTTGCTTGGGCGGTTTTGGAGCAGTCTGACTGGAGCTGCAGTTAATTTGGTTGAGCTGCCCCAGAACAGGTCATTTATATGCAAAAGCCGCTGTGTGGAGCCTGGGCGGGTTTGTAGAATGTGCGGGGCGGGGTCTCAGGGCTGGGCGGGGTCTCAGGGCGTCACTAGGCTGGGGCGTGGCCAACGGCGATGGCTGGCGTCAGCCGTCTCTGCCTTTCCCGTTTCCAAGTCCCTGCGCCCTGCGCTCCAGCGCAGTAAACAATGATTGCTGGGCGCAACTCTGCAAAAAAGTCACTCTCACTTTCCGACCCGATGGCCGAGAGTCCAGCTTCTCCCCGTAGGTGCCTGGGTCCCCCGATTGTCCCCAGAAACTGGATTTCAGAGTGATCGGGAGCTTGTCTCCCTGCGGGTTGAAGAAAAGCCGCGCACCCAGCCGCCCGCCCGCCGGCCCGATTCCCGTGCCTCCGTACCTCAGCTTTTCAGCGATTGTGCTCCTTTCTCTTCTTGGTTGTAAATCTTCCACTCAGCCAGCTTTCCCGTGGTTCTGGGTGGTAGACGTTTTTGTCTTTTAGTTGTATTTTTGAAATTGTTGTGTTAGGCAGCAGATTAGTTGTTTAACTATGCCGCCATCTTGGTTCCTCCCCAGCTTTCATTTTTTCACCACTGATTTTGAGGCTTGTTTCATTACAGCTTTAACCTAAGCTAAATCAGAGTTTTGAAGCTTATAACAGTGTTCTTCCCTGCTTTACTGTAAGGGAGCTGGAGCTAGATAGTAATTTGCATTCCTTCCCGAGCTAAATGTCTGTGATTCCTATGTGACGTCACTCTTAGCTCTCTTTGTTCTACCTGTCTTTTCATAAGTGCAAAGGCAGGGGGAAAGGTTTTAGAAGCTTGTTTTGGTATCTGAATCGGAGAATCCTTGGATCTCAGCACATGGAGGGCTCCTAGAGGCCACCCATGTCAGCTCCCCAGAGCGCCCCCAGCCAGTAGCTGCCCACACTACCTCTTTGGGCAGGAGGGCTCATTCTGTACTGACGCCGTTGCTGCCAGCCTCCCACCGAACCATCCAGCCGTTCTCTAAGAGATATTTTAAGGACGTGGAGCTCCTGCCCACGGGCACCAGCATTGATCACTGTCCACAGACAACCTGGAGCCCTTGCTTTGTCATGATCAAGCCCTGGAACGGGCTGGCAGGGAGCACAGGGTTTTGTCAAAGCTCTGTCGCTGAGTGTGCTCCCAGCCTGAAAAAGATCGGGCGCCGTGCCTTGATCTGTGGCGTGCATGAGTGCTCCCGATCACGTATCCATCCGGAGCAAAATCCCGTTTCTGCGTGGTGTTGTTAACCTAGGAAATGCCGCTTTCAGCGTGGCCTGGGCAGCCTGGCCGGTCAGGTGTGCCCGGTTCTCATTGCACAGCTGTGATTCTCAGACCCTGCTAAGTAAGCGCTTTGTTTCCGCCTTTCAAAGCGTGGCTTTCGCCACAGGAACCTTCATTGTGCGCCACTTGTATTTGTAGTTTTACACCCCTGCCTATTTAATCCTCGTGTGTTTTCCTTGACATTTTGATACAGTTTGCTGGCAAAATAAGAGGGATCAGCCATATTTTTAAAGTGGCTTTGTGGTGAGTAAATCCTGCCAACTGCGTGTTCTTCTTTTTTGTTGCTGACGTACTCATAGTGGTCCTCGGCATATTAAAATAAGAATGTCGGTTTCATCTGTAGCTATTCCTAAAACTTAAGGAAGAACAAAGCAGCGAAGTTGGATGGAACACAGCTTCTCCCAAAATGTCAGGGGGCGGGGGAAAAACACTGAAGTACATAAAAGTGAAAATCCTGGCTTGATGAATTAGTTATTTCAGTCTGGTCTGGTGCTAAGCAATGCTCAGCCACCTTGAACTGGAAAAAAAAAAAAAACCTCAAAGGAGAGAGCGGTAGGAACGAGTCGTTCACACATGAAGGGAAGAAACGTTCATGTTTCAGAGATCTGAAAAAAACCTAAGTCTGCAGATTACCTGCCTCCACTCCTTTCTGGAGAGAAACGGTTGGCAAATAATTCATGCTGCCCATCTAAACACATGTCAGGTAGGCATCAAAGGCCTTGTTAGTGGGATGTATACCATCAGTAGGCTGACGGATGCTGCTCTGCCGTTTGTCACTGCTGAATTCTGCCTGAGCAAACCAGCACTGATGTTTCTCAAACATATAATTATGACTGTATGCGCTTTGGTCTGAAAAGTACTGGGACCGTCCTCAGCGGGCTGGATTTGAGGAGGAGTTTTTAGAATAATTGTGTGTGTTGCCGAGTCTTCTCCTCGTGCGGGTTGTTGCAGACACCCCTCATTCCTAACAGAACTCCCATTCCATTCAGGTCTCCACCCTCTCTTTCCTGGGAGCCTTCGCCAGGAGGTGAATCCCGATGGATTTCACCCGATGGTTGTGGCTGGTTCCCGGGGCCAGCGATTGGTTTGGGCATGAGCCCATGACCCAGCGCTGGCCCTTAGACGTTAGGGGAAGTCCGCTGGAGAGTTTCTGGAAGGCCTTCCTGCTCCCAGTAGAAACGTGCAGCTTGCCAAGTGTGGCTGTGTGGCCACCGTCTTATGGTCCTTGAGGGTAGCTTCGTAGGGCTAGGACAAACACAGAAGATGGCAGAGGCCAGAGATGGAAGGAGCCTGGCTTCCTGATGATGCCTTTGAGTTGCTGAATTCCCTGACCCTAGAGCTGCTCTTGCTAATACGGTGGCTCCTGGTGTGAGAAGGTTGACCAGTCCCATTACATTAGCTAGTGTTTCCTGTTACCTGTAGCCAGGCCATCATCATAGATGCATGAATTAAGATAAAACAAAAAATAAAACCCCAAAAGAGCAAGCAAAGGTTACCATGACCATGTCTCATCGTGACTGTGTACAGTACGTGCTTACTCATCACTACCCAGGAGGGGCCCCGGGAGGGGTCCATTGCTCCTAGTGCCAAGGCCAGTTCTGGTGAGGGTGTTGGTTTGGCTGCTATAACGTAAGTTGAAATATCAACTTAAAAAGGTTGTGAGATGGGTTGTTCTCTCACAAAACAATTTGAGACAGTAGGCAGTCAAGGACATGGGTGGCCTGCACCACGGGGTCATCCATTAGGATGTCTCTCATGTGCTGCAAGAAAGCTGGCCCAGCCCCACACCAGTGGTTCAGAGGATGGGAAGGGGAGGAGGAAGGTCAGGATGGGAAGGGGAGGAGGAAGGTCAGAGTGGGATTCTGACCTTCCTCTTCCAGTCACTATTCCTCGGCCAGGACTTGGTCATATAACACAACTAGTGACAACCGGAACCATGAGCCTCCGTGTTTTCCCCCTGGGTCTTGTCTCGCTACGCCGAAGAATGAGCTCCATGGACCAGATTTATGCAAAAGCATGGAAAACTCATTACAAGCAGATTCACACTTCCCCCAGGGAGGGGGCCCAAATAATGGGTTGCCCCCCTTGAAGCCTTGTGGTCTAGGGGTATATATTTGCCACAAACCTGCTCTGTAGCTACCTGTGTCGCCACCTGATTGATTCCCTTCATTGTTCTTGCCCAGCAACGGACCTGAACTTCCGTGTTTCTATGCGTCAGTTCACCTTATTGTTGCAGTCCCTCCCTAGTTTCACATTCCTCCCGCTTTGAGTCCGAAAACATTTTGTTATTCCTGCATGGCTGGTTTCTGTGGTTAGGCTGCTCAAACTGCCCTGTCTGCCCCTGCCTGTGTTCCGTCTGCCTTTGTTTTCCACTGGACCCCTGCCCTGTCTGCCTGGGTGTCCAGCTAACCCTCTCACTAGTTGCACGGGAGTCTGGGGAATACGGTCTCGAGTGGGGTGGCCCTGTATCCAGCTAAAGCCTAGAGGACTCCGTTAGGAAGAAGGAGAGAATAGACTTTGGTGGATAGTGTGTCCACAGTGAAGAGGAATAACGTGACGGAGTGCTGGGTGCCACCCTCTGGTGTGCAGCCAGGGTCTAAGCCAGCCGTCCTCAAACTACGGCCCGCGGGCCACATGCGGGTGTTTTTGCCGTTTTGTTTTTTTACTTCAAAATAAGATATGTGCAGTGTGCATAGGAATTTGTTCATAGTTTTTTTTTTTTTAAATTATAGTCCGGCCCTCCAACGGTCTGAGGGACAGTGAACTGGCCCCCTGTTTAAAAAGTTTGAGGACCCCTGGTCTAAGCCATGAGAGCCAGGCTCCCCGGGCCACCTGGAACTTGGTGCTACTTCTGACCTGTCCTGGCCTCTCTTCTGGTCAGTCAAGGGACTTGAACCAAGGGGTGTTTAGAACCTCTCAGAATCTGACTTTGCCTATCATGGTCCCACAGGCTTTCTGTTTCCGAATGGGGGTAAAGACAGGGGCAAGAAAGGTGAGTATTTCGCACGTGGGTGGTGGGTATTAAAGCCATAGGAGAAATCATCGCTAACTTGTACCGAGCGCGTATTAGGAGCCAGGTGCTCTGCTGTGTCCCTTACACACATTAACCGCCCCTTACGCAACCTATGAGGTGGGCTCTGTGCTTGTTCCCATTTTATAGATGGGAAAGCTGTGGCTCAGTAAGGGTTGGAGATGGGCTTTAGGCCTAGCCAGCGGACCCCTGAGCCCGTGTGTTAACTAGGTGGTAAAGGAAGGACTGGGACATGGAGTGGGGTTTGTGGGGTGTGGCCAGATCATAATGAGCCCTAAAAAGCAGGACCAAAGAGCATTGGGCCTGATGCTACCTTTGCCCTGAGCCAGCTTTGGGACTGATCTGCAGCACTGATTCCCCCCCACCCCCACCCTAAGTGGTTACCCCATAGCCAGGAGGTGGTTGTTGCCATTCCTGCCATGGATTACGTCACCTCTCACTGGCCCAGAAGACGGGCTGTTCCACAGGAGCGAGGACACGTGAGAGAGAGGAGCCCTGGGAGTGTCCGCTGTGGGCAAAGTACCGCGTGGTCAAGCGGAGCCCCCATGACTAATGGGCATCCTGTAAGGTGTCCCTCTGGGCCTGCTCCTGTCCAATATTCCCGAAGGAGGCTGGTGAGAGGAGAGACAGAACCCTGGCTGGGAAATGAGGGTCAGTCCACAAGGTGGTTCTGTCTCTCGAGCTGGCACTGCTTGGTGGCACGGATCCTGGGATCAATCCCCCAGCCCCGCTCAAACCTGGAGGTCAGTGGCTTTGTGTCCTGAGGGGACTCCAAAGGGTGTGTTGGGTCCCCTTAGCAATGCCACTCCTTGGGGTCAGTGTGCATGCTGGCCTGGGCAGGGGGAGTGAGACCTTTGCAGCTCCCCTGCCTGTGGGTGCCAGGCCAAAGGCAAACCCTTCCTATGGGGAAGCAGACCCAGACAAGGAGGGGTTCCCCTGTCCAGTCCCAAGGGGCCTCTGGGCAGCCATCTCTCCCCTGACATGGCAGACTCGATGCACATGCCGCTGTCGAGTGGCGTCTGAACTCACCCACCTCCCTGCTCTGGCTCCTCTCATTCACAAGCGAGGCAAACCCTCCCGCTCCCCCAACAGTCAGTCAGTCAGTACATCAGTGCAGTCTTACTCGGTGCTGTTTCTTTGGTTCCTTCTGTTTCTCTAAAATGCAGTTACAAATGCAGTCGCTCCAATCTGCTCTTCAAGAATGAGCTCTGGCTGAGCCTCCTCGAGGAAACCTACCACCCTCTCTGGGCCTGGGTAGGCCTCCTCCCCTCCCCCATCCTGCTTCCCGGTGCCACTGGTTTCATTTGGCCTAATGGTCTCCGTGTATTAACTCGCTGTTCCACTCATCAGACTGGGAGCTCCCTTTTTTTTTTTTTTACATCTTTTTTTAAAAAAAAAACTTTTCATTTCAAATGTACACAAAAGCAGAGCCGATCATATAACACACCCTCAGTGTTCACCCAGTTTCAACCGTTGTCAACATTTTGCCAATCTCGTTTCATGAATTCCTCCTTCACCCCGCCTCCCAGTATTTTAAAGCAGTTCCTAGCTCCCGTATACTTTTTACCACAAATACTTTTGTGCATTTCAGCCGTGCCCTCTAAGATGGCAGAACCTGTGCTCGGGGTCCTGCTTCCCGTGTCCTCGGCACTTGAGATGCTGCCCGACACATACCGGCTCTTGGGAAATACGTCCTTTTGAATCGACTGGTTCAGTGGTCGGCAAACTCACTGGTCAACAGAGCCAAACATCAACAGTACAACGACTGACATTTCTTTTGAGAGCCAAATCTTTTAAACTTAAACTTCTTCTAGGGCCACTTCTTCAAAATAGACTCGCCCAGGCCATGGTATTTTGTGGAAGAGCCACACTCTAGGGGCCCAAGAGCCGCATGTGGCTCGCGAGCCGCAGTTTGCCGACCACGGGACTGGTTGACTTAGATGAACAAATTGCTTTCAACCGTTAGAACTGAGCCTGCAGATGAGCTGGGGTTTGAGTAGCTGGAATGTGAGTAGCTGCTGGGAGCCCACGGCCTCCTTGGTGCCTGTCCCCCTGCCTGGGGTTTCCATGAGGTTCTGGAATCTGTCATTCAGCAGACTTTACAGTTGGTTTATTCTTAGCCAGGCATCTCCGATATTGTAGTTAAACTCTACTTTGGGAGGTGACCTTGGACAGGGAGGACTATTAAGACATAGACTTTACCTTTGCTAAGTTCATATTTATTTCACAATTTAGACTTGGGTTTGGTTTTTTTAAAAAAATTATTTAACACTGTATTTACGTAGGCCAAAATGATTAGGACCAAAAAAATAAAATAATAGTACATAATACATCTAAAGCATTTTCTTTAATACCACCTTTCTCTCTTGGTAACGCTATTTTAACGACACAAACGAGAGGAGATAATTGGATACACATTTTTCTTTCAAGCAGTTATGGTCATATTTCAAACCCGGACTTCTGTACACATCAGAGGGGACCCAGTCACTAGGCGTGGCATGTCTAGCTCTGACACGGTGCCAATCAGGCCAGGGCTCGGGCTGTGGACGTCTCTGGTGGCGGAATGGTGGCTTGTACAAATGCCGTTGAGGTGTTCCTTTTTCCTCTTAATTCAGAAATACTGTTTACCATAATATAATGGGAAATGCCTATTAACTAGTACTTCTTTTTTCAAAATTATATTCTAAAAGATTTCCTTTCACTGTTCAAATCTGTTGTAAAGTTGTGTTGCAGTTGGCTGTTTTATTGTTTGCCGTTTCACCGGGAATTCAGAGTTAACGATTTTATTTCGGGATTTAAGATATTTTTACCGCGTGGGTTTAGCACACCAGACTCAGGCCGTGCCCAGCACACACGTGATGACTGGCCGCTGTTGTCTGTTCAGCCTCGGACACAAAATAGTTGTTTCCACGGAAGTGTTTACAGGAACTGGGTTTGGTCGTGATGCCATCTTGGGTCTAGAGCACCTTTTGCACGCAAGGCCCTGGGGCCTGAGAGGTGCTGGGATTAGCAGACGAGGGAGCCGTGCCGAGGCAGGTGGCAATCCCAGCGTCTCCGCCTGCTGAGGGGCCAGTGCGTCTTCCCAGGGACTTTATTCTCTGGGCTCCGAGTCAGCACGCTGTGGACCCAGAGAGGTGGCTGTCACTTCGCATGACTGGACGGGTCTGGTGGAGTGTCCAGAGAAGCTGCAGCCTCCCCGGGGGGGGGGCGGGTATGCAGGCCCCCGTGGAAGGAATATGGCCAGAAGGGACCCCCAGATGGTGTGGCTCCCTGCATGGCGGCCTGAGCCTCCTTGCGAGGGACGGAAAAAGAGAAAGGGGTCTATGGAGAGTGGGGCCCGAGCTTGGGCCAGAGACGGAGAGAAAAAAGTAAAATAAAAGTGTATAATTACATGTAAAGCGTTTTCTTGAGTACCACCTTTCTAGCTTGGTAACGGCATTTTAACGACACCAGTGAGAGATAATTGAACGCACATTTTTCTTACAAGCAGTTATGGTCATCTTTAAAACCCTAAATTCTGTACACCATCTACAGGACTTAGGGTTTTAATTGGTGATCTCCTCTTCTTAGGATGGGGCCCAACAGAAGTGGGCACGGATGTGCCCGGCCGGAGAACCCGCGGCAGTGTCGGGGCACCACAGCTGAGTCAGCCCCGGGGAAGTCCTGCCAGGAACCGGCTGCAAACGTGGCTGCCTGCCCCGGCCGTCGGGGCTGGGCCGGGGAGTAGGGACGTGGCCAGTGGCCAGGGTTTGGAAGAGGAACAGCCTGGGACAGAAGCAGCAGCTCCGGGGAACGGGCAGATCTTTGTGTTTTGAGGATGGTACAGAGTCCCCGGGTCCCTGTGATTCCTTCCCCCAGAGCTGGGGAGCCCAACACGGCACGGCATCTCGGTGCCACGGTCCTGCAAGTGACAACAGCCGTTCCTCACCACCCTCCTGCTTCGTTATACTCTCAGCCCCTTCTTCATAAAAGAGCGGATCCTAGGGCCTGAGCAGCGAAGTCAGTCCGTTGTGAGGAGGGCACCCAGAAACCACGTGGCCGAGCAGGGAATTGTCACAGGTGTGCCAGTCCCCTTTCCACTGTGTCAGGGCTCCTGTCAGCCCCTTTCACTAAGGAATTGTTCCCCGTGAAGACACACTCACACACACACACACACACACACACACACACACACACACACACACTGGATGGCGTCCTAATTCCAGCTGCAAACACAGACATCTTCCAGTCCAGGTGAATTTTGGATTATGTCATCATTATAGTCTTTTTTTTTTTTTTTTAATTAAGAACAAAGCATGGCCTTCCTCTCCTAGTTACCTGAGGAAATAGGCTCCAGAATCAAGCATGTGTTCGTCACTGCCAGGGCTGTGGTCACGCCAAGCTGGTCCCTAGCACAAGCGGAGGCAGCGAGACCCTGACCATCACCCGGCATTTGGCAGCTGCCAGGGGAGCGTCAGAAGGGGAGTGGGGCACAGAAACCCAGACAGCATCAAGGGGAGGGGTGGGTGCTCCCAGATCGAGGCCCGTGTCATCAAATGCAAAGCATCAGATACGCAGAGATGTCAGTAGCCTGAAAGCTAAAAGCAGTAAGGCAGTCACGTGATCCCAGCCATCTGGTTAACCCAGCATGTCCTCAGTATTTTAAGTCTAGAACTAAATATAGCCCTTTTTTTCCCAAATAGCGCTCAGCGTATTGAAGAATGCAGACAAGAGGGAGCTTTGCAAACGACACCTGCAGATGAAGATGTGGGGACTAGACCCTGGCTTAGAAATTCTTAGTGCCCTACCTGGTTTGGCTCAGTGGATAGAGCATCGGCCTGCGGACTGAAGGGTCCCGGGTTCGATTCCAGTCAAGGACACATGCCTAGGTTGCAGGCCCGATCCCCAGTAGGGGGCGTGCAGGAGGCAGCCAATCAATGAGTCTCTCTCATCATTGATGTTTCTATCTATCTCTCTCCCTCTCCCTTCCTCTCTGAAATCAATAAAAAAAAAAAAGAAGAAATTCCTAGTAAAGGTGCTAGGCATTTCCTCTTTATTATATCAGTTTCTTTGTTTTATATCAAGCTCCCAGAATGTAGTGGCTTAAAACAGCACCCGTTATATTTGCTTGTGCTGTGTGGGTTGGCCATGTGGTTGTTTTAGTCTGGGCTGACCCTCCTGATATCCATCTGCCGGTGGCGTGGCTGGGCTGGATGATCTGGGATGGCCTTGCTCACATGTGTGGTGACCGGCAGGCGGGTTGTCTGCAGCCCGGCCTGCACCTGGTCTGTCACCCGCCAGCTGCTGGTCCGGTATCTTCACATGGTGGTCTTGGAGTTCCAGAAGCAGCAAAGGAGGACAAACCCCAGTACACGAGGACTTTCCAAGCCTCTGCTTGCTGCTCACTAGCTATTGTCCCATTGGCCAAGGCCCGTGGTCGGCAAACTGCGGCTCGCGAGCCACATGCGGCTCTTGGGCCCCTTGAGTGTGGCTCTTCCACAAAATACCACGGCCTGGGCGAGTCTGTTTTGAAGAAGTGGCGTTAGAAGAAGTTTAAGTTGAAAAAACTTGGCTCTCCAAAGAAATTTCAGTCGTACTGTTGATATCTGGCTGTGTTGACTAATGAGTTTGCCGACCACCGGCCAAGGCCAACACCTGTGCTAAGCTTAGAGTCAATGTGGGAGGAGACTCTACAAGGCCATTGATCCAGAAAGGCGCGAACAAATTGGAAGTCACCAGGGCAGTGAATCCGCCATGCTATCAGCCTGAGATTTTACGCAGCAAGTAGCAGTTGTTTCCACCTAATGCCCGCGTGAAGACAACTCCGAACCATCTTGCGGTTCATCCTCGTGTGCAAAGGCAGTGTCTGGTAAAACCAAAGGGCGCAGACTTAGTAGTTCCAATAGCCGCAGCTGCCAGTAAGTGTGATGGAAAAAATCCCCTGAGTGACTGGAGGCAGGAAGTGATGGTGGTGGTGGTGGGGGCGGGGCAGACCGGGCCCAGCACCAGAAGGAAGGCCCTGACCTCCCACGCCCAAGTACAGAGCGATCAAGAGGCAGGTCTGCTCTCCGAGGGGCTGAAGCAAGAGACCCCACCAGGGCAAGGAGGGGAGTGTCCCGGGACACGATGTCCTGGGACAGGAGGCACTGGCCCTTAGTGGGGGGCAGTAACTAAAGGGACAGAAGCAGTGTTCCTTTGAAGGTGTAAAATTGGGATCTGTTTGTTAACAGAAATGCTGGTTGCCAGATGTCCAGGCCCAGTTGTGAGGTACGTGTGTATTTACGTCAACCTTTGAGCAAATGTTCTCTGACATAACCCTGAAAGGAGTGGTTCTCAAACTCCTTTGCAGGGCCCTTGTGGGGGTGGGGATGGGGACCAGGGAACTCGAGGGCTGTGGCTGCTGCTTCATGCCCTGCAGATGGGCTTTAAAAAACAAAACAAAACAACAGCTTTATTGAGCTAGAATCCACAGAGCGTACAAGTCACTTGGTGTGCAATTTAGTCGTTTTTTGTATATTCACAAAGTGGTGCAACACTCACCACATCGGCAGGTGAGCTTTTATCCGACCGTGTCTGTCTGGGCTCTGAAGGAGATTGTGTTTGAAGGTGGAAAAGATTCTGCTGGTAAAATCCAGTTGGAAATGACTGTTCTAATTTTATTCTGGTTGAAGACCCTTTTCTAAAGAGTGTGATGTTCAAGTTCTACTTCAAATGCAAATGAGACCAGGAAATAAACTTGGTATCTAAGAGTGACGGGGTGGGGGGAAAAACCTATAGGGAACATTCACTTTTTCTTTCCTTCACAGCAGGGTCATTTAGGGCCGTATGCAACCTTTTTTAGAGCCTTTGTGCACAGTTCTGAGGTGGGTGGGGCTGCAGGAAGACCTGTAGATGCAGCTGAAATAGCTCAATGGTCAAGTGGGGGGAAGGTCTCTAATTAACAGAAAGGGCTGCTTATAGGAACAAGTCCCCAGGTGCCTCCCCCCCCCCCATCCCTAAAGACATTACTGTGCCATACATCACAGTGATTGGCATTCAGGTTAATGTTAAAAATAAAAAAGACCGGAGTCATCTTAGCAAAACGTTCATAAAAAAAAAAAAAAAAAAAAAAAGACAGCCTTAGCTGGTTTCGCTCAGTGGTTAGAGCATTGGCCTGCGAACTGAAGGGTCCCGGGTTCGATTCCGGTCAAGGGCATATGCCTGGGTTGCAGGCTCAATCCCCTGTAGGGGGTGTGCAAGAGGCAGCCGATCAATGATTCTCTCTCATCATTGATGTATCTATCTCTCCCTCTCCCTTCCTCTCTGAAATCAATAGAAATATATATATATATTTTTTAAATATATTTTATTGATTTTTTACAGAGAGGAAGAGAGAGGGATAGAGAGTTAGAAACATCGATGAGAGAGAAACATCGATCAGCTGCCTCTTGCACACCCCCTACTGGGGATGTGCCCGCAACCAAGGTACATGCCCTTGACCGGAATCGAACCCGGGACCCTTGAGTCCGCAGGCCGACGCTCTATCCACTGAGCCAAACCGGTTTCGGCAGAAATATATTTTTAAAAAAGAACATAAGACTTGAAGCTAGGGTAGTTCAAAAAAAATGAGAGAGAGAAAGTAGTTGGGGTTCAGAATGGGGTGAGCATGAGCTGGTCCCAGAAACACTTCACTGCCCGGCACACTGTACCAATAGGTGCTCAATAAACTTCCTTTACCTTTTCTCTGGAAAGGTCACGCTGTAAAGTATCTCATTCCCTGTCGATATCAGATAAACGGACCATTCACGAACTGGTTTCCTCTTATTAACTTGACAGACCCGTTCTTGGCGGCCTCATTTGGGGGCAGAGACGGAACCCGAAGCTCGCCATTGTTCTCCCTCTGGGACTCACGTCTGCCTGCCGGAGGCCTGGGCTGATTGGATTATTTTCATCAGTTGCCAAACTTGGTTTTTCCAGCTCGGAACACATGCTTATTGCCTCTGCTTTATTCACAGGGCATGTTCCCGATTTGAGGTGAAACCATGAGGAGGAGACAGAGCAAATAATAATGCTTTTCCGCAATCGCTTCTTGCTGCTGCTGGCGCTCGCTGCGCTGCTGGCCCTCCTGAGCCTCAGCCTGCAGTTCTGTGAGTATCTGGGCGGGAGTGGGGGGGCTCCCTCTGAAACAGAGGGCCCTCCAGGTGAGCAAGTAGGCCCAAAGCCCCTGTCCTCCAAGTGGGCAGTGGGGTTGAAAACAACCGAGTCTTTTTATTTTTGGTGCTAATGGCGGATGGCTGGGAGCAGGAATCCTCAGCCCCTGAATGGTTCTGGCATCTTTCTTGGCCGAGGGACAAGCGCGCTCACTAGGCCTTGTGACCCTTTTTTGGCTTCTGCACAGATTCCTAAACTGCCTGGTTATTCCCGGATTCTTAGATTCCCGGAGACACTGAGTGGCCCAGCTTGTTTTCTCGTCATGCCAAGCCACTCAGAGCTGAGGTATTTGACCCTCTGGCTGGTTCTTTGCGGGTGGTGTCTGTTTTATGTTCAGTGGGCAGTGGGTTGGAGTTGTTGGGGAAGGTGAGGGCATTAGGTATGAAACTCAGCCCCCTGGAGATTGCGTGTGGCGAGGCAAGAGCTCGGCCGGTGAAGCCAGGCCCCAGACCTCCCTGCCCAGCACTTTGCCCTTCACTGGGAGCCCGTGCTCAGGCTGGGCCCAGAACCGTGCACCGTCCTCAAACACAGATCCGGCCCTACCACCTTGGTTGTAACCTCTCAGTGGTGGCCCATGGTCTCGGAGGCCCTTCGCCATCCTGTGGCCTCTCTCACCTTGGACTTGATGACACAGCCTTGCCCAGTTGCCTGGCATTCTCTCCATATCCAGCTGTTCTGTGCCCGGATCCCGCCGGCCCCTCTGCCTGGAGTGCTCTCCTCCTCACCTCCCTACCTTCCTCCCCCTTTCCCCCTAAACTCAGCCCTTTTCGCCTCCAGGAACCTTCCAGGGCCCCCAGCTGAGAATGGTGCTTCTTTGATGTACATCGTCCTGACCCTGTTTCCTTTTTTATTTTTTGCTAGAGTTTTTTTTATTTATTTATTGTTTAAAGTTTTACATATGTCTCCTTTTCCCCCTATTGATCCCCTCCCCCATCCCTTCCCAACCCGGGCAAGCCCCCACCACCCCAGTGTCTGTGTCCATTGGTTATGCTAATATGCATGCATATAAGTCCTTTGGTTGCTCTCTAACAACCCCCCTTACCATTTTTCTCTAGATTGATCTATTCTTGTTCATCAAATTATGTTGATCATTATATCCCACACTAGAGGCCCGATGCACAAAGATTCGTGGAAGAATGGGCCTTCCTTCCCCTGGCTGCCGGCACCACCTTTGCTCCAGCCTGTAGCCACCTTTCTGCCTTCCCACGCTGCCCAGAGGCCCAGAGCAGCTGGGGCGGTGCGGAACGCCTGTGTGCACAAGTGTCCTGCCCTGGCCGCTTGGTGCCTGTGTGTGCAAATTAACCCACCATCTTTGTTGGATTAATTTGCATACTCACTCCTGATTGGCTGGTGTGCATCACAAAGGTACAGTCAATTTGCATCTTTCTCTTTTATTAGTGTAGATATGAGTGAGATCATGTGATGTTTATCTTTCTCTGACTGGCTTATTTCGCTTAGCATAATGCTCTCTGGTTCCATCCATGCTGTTGCAAATGGTAAAAGTTCCTTCTTTTTAATAGTAGCATAGTATTCCATTGTGTAGATGTACCACAGTTTTTTAATCCACTCATCTGCTGATGGGTACTTAGGCTGTTTCCAAATCCCAGCTATTGTAAATTGTGCTGCTATGAACATAGGGGTGCATATATCCTTTCTGATTGGTGTTTCTGTTTTCTTGGGATATAGTCCTAGAAGTGGGATTACTGGGTCAGATGGGAGTTCCATTTTTAACTTTTTCAGGAAACTCCATACTGTTCTCCACAGGGGCTGCACCAGTCTGCATTCCCACCAGCAGTGCAGGAGGGTTCCTTTTTCTCCGCATCCTCGCCAGCACTTGTTGTTTGTTGATTTGTTGATGATAGCCATTCTGACAGGTGTGAGATGGTATCTCATGGTTGTTTTGATTTGCATCTCTTGGATGACTAGTGACTTTGAGCAGGTTTTCATGTCTCTGGGTCTTCTGTATGTCCTCTTTCGAAAAGTGTCTATTTAGATCCTTTGACCATTTTTTTATTGGGTCATTTATCTTCCTTTTGCTAAGTTGTATGAGTTCTCTGTAAATTTGGAGATTAAACCCTTATCAGAAATATCATTGGCAAATATGTTCTCCCATGCAGTGGGCTTTCTTATTGTTTTGTTGATGGTTTCTTTTGCTGTGCAGAAAGCTTTTTATTTTGATGTAGTCCCATGTGTTTATTTTCTCCTTAGTCTCCATTGCCCTAGGGGCTGTGTCTGTAAAGATATTGCTACGACATATGTCTGATATTTTGCTGCCTATGGAGTCTTGTAGGATTTTTATGGTTTCCCGTCTTACATTCAAGTCCTTTAGCCATTTTGAGTTTGTTTTTGTGTATGGTGTACGTTGGTGGTCTAGTTTCATTTTTTTGCACGTATCTGTCCAAATTTCCCAGCACCATTTATTAAAGAGACTGTCTTGACTCCATTGTCTGCTCTTACCTCCTTTGTCCAGTATTAATTGAGCATAATGGCTGACGCTGTTCCCTTCTTGCCCTAACCATGCATTATCATCATTTTCAGTTCTTGTATCTTTTCCTCCTACGCGGCTGTCTGTTCTGAGAGAGGGGTCCATGCCATGTTGCCCTCGGTACCCGAGGAACTGCACTGCCCACCACGCAGCAGGTGTTTCATGATGTTTGCTAGGGGAATGAATGAATCTCCGCCTGCTCTGAAAAGCAGGCTGACCCTGCTTCCCTTTCCCCGTCTGCGTCATGCTGGGAATGGTGTTCTCGCTGTCGCCCGCCTTCCCTCCGTGTACCTCCTCACCCTCATGGGCGGGAGACAAGTGGTTGGCACCCGTCACCGCCGCGGATGGCTCTGTGAGGAGGTGGCGTTTCTGCCGCAGTTTGAATGATGGGAAACGAGCAGGTGGCCTGGCGAGTGGGGTGTTCCACGAGCGCCGAGGAACGTGGGAAAGACGTGGCGTTTGGAAAAAGTGGTCTGAAGAGAGGAGGCTTTGAGCAGGTTTCCCTGATTCACCTCCAGTTTGAGGCAGATTCCAGGCGCCCCTCTGGCGCCTATGACAGCCTGTTTCTAACCCTGGAAAGAATCTGAAGTACTCATTTATCCGTCCAGAATCGGGAAAGCCTTCAAGATTAGGCGCACATAGGAAGTTTAAAGATACCCCAGATGGCTAACGAACCATAAAGTAGGAATCCTTTCCAAAAAGCGTGCCAGGACCCTCGGTTGTTTAATTGTGTCTAACTTTTCATTAAAAATTTTCCATCCTTTGGCTGCAGAGGTGGGAGGTTCCAGTCGGCCTGGATTTTTATTCTGAGAAGCTGCCGGGACCTGGGACGTGAATGGGGGTTGCTTGTGCTCGCCGCGTTGCTTTTGCATGAGGTGGTTCCCGCGTCACTGAATTGGCCTGTGTGCTCTGCTTACATAACTCTTGTGAAAGTCCCTTCTGTTTTGGGAGCACCAATTTGCAGCCATACTTTCTGAAAGGAAAATTTTTCAGGGTAAATTAGCCTGCGTGGGTCTGAGCTCTCTCCTTCTTGGATGCGTTGCGGTTCGGAACGCTGCTGAGATATGGATGCTCTTACGGCTCTTCTCCTGCTAGGTAACGTGTAATTTTGGCATTTACCCATTTTGGTGGCAGTGGGGTGTAATTGCTTTGTTTAATTGCTTGGTTGGGTGCCCGTTTTTAGGGTGTTAGAAACTCCACTGATTTATGATACAAAGATATATGCTTGCGTGCCCCTCGCGTTTTTATTCCTACCCTGAAATACGGGGTCTTTTTCTTCACCGTTTCTTTTGACGAATTTTTGAATATCAGGTTAGCACTTACGATTATTTTAAGGAATACGGTTGAGGCAATCCGATAGAACTTGGTTTTCTCTTGCTTTAAGTAAGCCGTCCAGTTTTACGTCTGCAAATTGGACTGTGTTATTTTCTTTTGTCCTGTTGGTAATTTTCTTCTTCTGATGTTTTGACCATGAGAAAGTTATGACACGGGGTGACAGTTTTGAAAATCAGGTTTTCCAAGTAAGCTTTTTTCTCCCCCTTGATGCAGAAAGTGTGTCCGTGAACCCACATATGTTTATTAAGTGCTTATGTGTGTTGGGCATTCCTCTACAATGTCAGGGGTAGAGGTGGTCGAGAAAGGATAAAAAAAAGGTTAAGATAGTTCATAGTTTCTCAAAATATGTTTATTTTAAATGGTATTAATATCTTGCTATATGCTAATAGCCTTTAATGAAAGTCATTCATTTTGTATTTTCAAGTCCTTGATGTTTTTGAGTTTTGAAATAGGGACATTCCGAAATTCATGATTTTTAAGTTGTAGAAGGGAGCCACTAGGCATGAGTATCTTTAGTTGTTCCGGTTAAAATGAGCCCAAGGGGGAAAAATAACACCGCAGACCGAGGGACTCCTTGAGCGCAACAGGGAAGGGCCATCGGGCTGCGAAGACTCGTGAACAATTCGTTGTTTTCCTTTTTTCTGCTCCTGTGTCATCGTCCATTTTCCTGCTTCCACGCAGCCTTTCCTGGGCGCTTATTTCATGCGCATTTCACTGTTCCAACCCCGCCTTCCCCAAATGGCAGCCGGACAGGAGCAGGCCGGCTCTGCAGTCAGCGCCCTGGGTCTGAAGGATGCTCTGCCTCTTGGCAGCTGTGTGCCCTTGGGCAATGCCCTTGGGCAAGCGTGACCTCCTGGAGCCTCTGTTTCCCCTGTAAAATGGAGTTGATCCTTGTTGTTGTCGTGGTTGTTGCTTCGCAGTGTTGGTGTGAGAACAGAGCGCTGTGGGAAGCCCCTTGGCTCCGGAAGCCTAATCAGCACAAACCTTTTCAGCAACAGTACAGAGTCCTGGGCGATGCACCGTCCTCGGAAACCAGGGCTCTTGCTGTTTCAGAGGCTGCAGAGGCTTATGTTACTTTAGCTGTGTGTGTGTGTGTGTGTGTGTGTGTGTGTGTGTGTGTGTGTGTGTAATACATCATACTTTTATTTGTTTTTTATCAGAGTTCATTGGCTGTGGTAGGAGTTAATCTAAATTGGCACATGGCACCTATGTCTGGGGTCACCTTCTTCGGCCCAGTTGACCAGAGCAGGTTCCAAGGGAGAATCCGATCTCCAGGCAGTTGCCCTGCAGAAGTGAAAGCGAGGGTTGTCTGCAGGAGCAAGAGGAGTCGGGCCTGTTCTGCGTGGCCGTGGAGACACATTCCAGTCACGCGTCCGCGTCACTCGGAGGTGGAGCGGGTGGTGTGCCATCCCTGGAGCGTCGCTCTCTGAAGAGCAGACTATTAGGCAGCTCATCGCACCCGATGCCATTTGAAGTCACTTCAGACGCTGAGGTTTTGTGACTTGCGTGTTCCTTGTCGATCCAGGGTCCTGAGCATGCACCGCTGTGTCCTTCAGCGGAGGTTCCTTGAGTTTGCAGTTTGCGAGGCCCTGGGCTGGGAGGTTGATCTCCCCCGGGCTGCAGGAGCTCTCTGCCTAGTGGAGAGTCAGGAGCAGGTGCCTGGGACACAGTGTGCAATGTGCTAGGACCCGTCAGAGGCAGCAGCATGAGAAAGAACAGGGACTCTGGAGCCAGACTGCCTCGATCGAATCCCTGTCCTCCACTTATTTCCCTTCTCCGTGCCTCAGTTTTCTCATCTGTACAATGGGGATAATGAGAGTCCCTATTTCATATGGTCGGCAAAGGATTAAGTAAAGTGATATTTATACAACACTTAGAATAGCGCCTGACACAGTAATCACTGTGTGCGTGTTTGTTAAATAAAATGAAATGGAGAATTTATGGCAGGGTGATATGGGAGGGCAGAGGACAAGAAACCAACCGTGGGGGTCAGAGAAGACTCCCAGAAGGGGTTCATCTGAGCTTCATCCTTGAGAGATGAGTAGGGGTTGGCCAAGGAGGAAGCCGGGATGGGCATTCCAGGCTGAAGGAGATGGGAATGCAAAGGCAGAGCAACAGACATGGAGGTTAGCCACCTGTGTGGAGCTGTGACAGTGGACCCAGGCCAGGGCACCGCCACCATCACGTTGTATCTTGCAGGTGCGGGGAGCCACGGAAGCAGGGACGACACCATCAGATTTGTGTCTGGGAAAGGCCCCAGTTCGGTAGAGCGTTTGCCCAAGTGTGGTCTCCCGAGCACCTGATCAGAGTGGCGCAGGGGCTTGTCAGAATGCATGTTCCAAAAACACACAGAGAGAGCACCTTCTGGACCCCTCGCTGCAGACTCGCAGTCTTGGGATGAGTGGGACCCAGAATCTGCATTCCTAACAGGCCCCCGGGGTGAGTGTAGTGAACACAATGTTGGGGGCTCCCTGTTCAGAGGCTGGTGGGTGGATAATGCTGGAGGCAACCCGGGGGCACGTAGGAGTTTGGCCCGGGTAGTTCAGTAGATGCTTCCTTCACCCGTGCATCCACGCATTCGTTCACATAAACGTCTCATGTCCAAAGGGGATACGTGTGCTGAAGGCTGAAGGAAATGCCCCGGACATAGACTAGGAGGTCAGCCATGCAGGGATGATGGCTCTTGGGTCTGGACGAGGAGGCCCAGGGGAGCACGCTGAGCAAGAGGAGAGGCAGGACAAGGTCCAGACAACGAGGAGCTGGGGGCAGAGCAGGAGGAAGAGCGGGGGCACTGGAGGTCCTGAAGGCCCACGTGGGTGGGGTGTGAATGGGCGTGGTGTCCTGCCAGAGGGTGGATTTCAGGGACTGAGCGAGCCCAAGAGACCCTGTCCAGAGCTCCTGTTTGGGGAGTTGGTATCCTCGTGGGGAGACCAGGTCTCCCAGGAGCATGTGGAAGCCACTCCAGACCGACAGCCTGTAAGTTTGTTTTTGTTTGGCTCAACCATGTTTTCACATTTTAAAATTTATTTACCAATGTTTTAAAACTAGGCAATTTCACCTAAACCTCCAACCCCTCCTTTAAAAGCCAGACTGCCCAGCAAGCCAACACCCACAGTCCCTGAGCAGCTGGGTGGGGCCGCCCCTTAGGGCGAGTGAGCTCTCTTTCTCCGCATTCCCACCCTCCCAGCCTCCTGGGCTCAGCTCTGGGTTTGGTGCCTGGTGGTGCAGATCCAGGGAAAAGAGGAAATCTGGGCAGATGGGGGAAGAGAGGCCGTGCAGGAGACAGAACAACAGCAGAGGGGTGGGGCCCTGAGCCAAGGGAGGCAGGTAACTGCCCCAAGTTCTCAGGTGGGCAGCTGAGGAGCCCAGCTTACCCAGCTCTGTGTGTGTGTGTGGTGGGGGGGGGTGTATGTGGGATGTGAGTGTGTGAATGATGTGTGTGTGCTGAGTCTGAGTTGTGTGTGCACATGTGTATATGTGTGATGTGTGGTGCTGTGGGAGTGGGTGGTATGTGTGTTGGGGTGGTGTATGTGGGGTAAGTGTGAATGATGTGTGTGTGGTGAGTCTGAGTTGTGTGTGTGCATGTGGTGTGTGTGTGTGCATGTGGGTGTGCGTGCGTGTGGAGGGTGTGCATGTGGTGTGTGCATGTGGTGTGTGTATGCATGTGGGTGGGTGTGTATGTGGTGTGTGTGTGTGTGCATGGGGGGGTGGCGTGTGTGCATGTGGGGTGTGGGTGTGTGTGTGTGTGTGTGTATGTGGAGTGTGTGGGGGTGGTGTACTAGTATGTGGTGTGTGTGTTTGCATGTGGTGCGTGTGTGTGTGCATGTGGGGTGTGTGTGCATGTGGGGTGTGGGTGCATGTGGGGGATGTATGTGTGTGCATGTGGGGTGTGTGTTTGTGGTGTGTGTGTGTATGTGGAGTGTGTGGGGGTGGTGTACTAGTATGTGGTACGTGTGTGTTTGCATGTGGTGCGTGTGTGTGTGCATGTGGGGTGTGTGTGTGTGTGCATGTGGGGTGTGTGTGCATGTGGGGGATGTGTGTGGCGTGTGTGCATGTGGGGTGTGTGTGCATGTGGGGGGTGTGTGTGTGTTCCGTAGTTCCCCAGCACCTTTCTTCCCTGCAGAGCCATCATTTTCCTGAGTCTTCCAGCGCCCATATCCCCTCCTTAGGCTGCTGTGCATCTACTATATGCTAGGGAGGAGACCCGCCATGCTTGGTAGCACAGCATAGAAATTAGAAGAAAATTGCCTCTGAATAGGAAAGCCGGGGTCCCTGCAAGGACACACACCACGCCGGGGGGTGTAGCATGCGCCTTGCCTGGTCCTTCAGACCCTGGCTCCTTCCGCCGCCGTTGCTCTGTAAGGCCGCTCTCCTGAGCGCTTGCAGCTCCAACTACTTGTGGGCGTCCCTGAAGGTCCGAGGCATGTGGTGGGAGGCACCAATTCCGTAACAACAGCCGAGATTGAGCTCCTCAGTTGCTGACCAGGCCGCGTCCCACCGTCCAGCCGGGGGACTTTGTCCTTCTTTCCTCTGTGTCCGGTGTATGTTTTATGCAGAAAAACATATGCCCCAGGGGTTTGTGCAAACTTGGGGATTCATGAATATTGCTACGTTTTGGTGGCAAAGGTTTGGGGATGCAACCCTTAGAGCACCAAGCGTGGCGTGTTCTGTCTACTCTATTTTAAAAGCTACAATAAGGTGCTTCCCAGGTTTTTATTTTGGTGAGTTCAAGCCAAATAGAATGAGGAATTAATAATGAGGGCTCGCATTGTTAACTGAAGAGTCCTGTCATGATACCCTCACAGCGTCATTATCACTAACATTTTTTATTTAGTATTTTTAAAATTAACTTTGATCCTTTTCTCGGAGGTTTATTTTCTGACTAATTTCTGAGTTTCCTCTGAACACTTCATGTGCAGCTACCACATAGTTAAGTGTCTGTGGGTGAAGAAAGTTCTGTAGATAAGCGACAACATTTATTCTGATGAATCAACTTTCATCGCAGCATTTTAAGCTCAAGTACTTACACTGGAGGGGGTGGGAACATCATGGAGCAGGGCCTTCGGACACATTGTGTCTGTGGGTCATGGCTTCTTTTCTTCCTAGGTGGCCTCCCTCCCCCTCCCTCCCTCCCTCCCTCCCTCCCTCCCCCCCTTCCTTCACCCTCCTTCCCTCCCTCCATTTCTTTCTTTCTTTCTTTCTTTCTTTCTTTCTTTCTTTCTTTCTTTCTTTCTTTCTTTCTTTCTTTCCTTCCTCCCTTCCCTCCCTCTCTCCCTTCCTCCCTCCCTCTCTCTCTCTCTCTCTTTCTTTCTTTTTCTTTCTTCCTTTCTTGTTTCTGATCTTAGAGAATTTCTCCTAAGAACAGGTGTTTATTGCGGCCTTGCTTACAACAGGAAGAAGGGAGAAGGCAGCCAGTGCCCAACAGTAGACACTCCTGCATCCTTTACACCGCGATTACGTAGACCTGTCTCCATCGACTCAGAGGCCTGTCATAAAATATTAACTTGTACATGGGAATACATGTGTGTGTTGTGTGTGCACGTGTAGTCAGCAGTATTGATAAGAAGGGAATCTCCCATTTAGAGGAGGCAAACTAATAAAACTAGAGAGTGCTAGTGACTTAAGGAGAGTATTTGCGGACCGCCAAGGCTGTATGAAGAGAGACAGATTAGGAGAGAAAGCTCCAGGACGTGTTTACATGGCAGTGTGCACGGAGGGGGCGAGCCAGGCACACGGGGAGCCTGCCCAGGTGGAGCTGCGTCACTGCGCGCGCTGACCAGCTCGGACCCCACTCCCTGCTGTCCTGGCCGTAGAGCTGTTCCAAGCTGATGGCATTTTTTTTGGGGGGGGGTGGGAAGCGGGAGAGGGGGAAAGCCTGTTCGTAGGAATCTCAAACGCTTTCCAATCCGGTGGCAAAATTATCTAGATCTTGGAGGATATTGGAATTTTCAGGCCACAGAGAGACATTGTCGAGTTTATATTGTGGCCAGGTAGAGCTTCTTTGAGGTTAGGAGAGGGTTTGGATTGAGGGGTTCCCTTGACCGGATGGAAGGGGCCACCGAGAAGTTGGGGAAGGAATAAGAAGCGTCCTTCTTTTCCCTCTACCAACCTGTAGAAAAAAAGGACAGGAGAAGGTTGCAAGCTCATCACCCTGAACCTTTCCCGTGGAGTAGAACAGAGTTTTCCCGGCCAGGTACCTGGGCTTTCGTAGAAAGTAGAACGTAGAACGTAGAATGTAGAGCCGTGTACGGGAAACTCTGAGGCCTTTCCAGATCAAGGGAACCAGGAGTGGGGGGTGTTGGGAAAATCCCTGAAGCCTACCGGTTAGAAGGAAGCAATGAGATTCCCACGTGTCCTGGTACGGCAGGGTTTGAGGAGTGTTCTGAGCAGGCCAATCGACTCAGAACCATGCCGCCGAGCAGAGCCAGATCAGGAGTCAGAAGCTCGGGGCTAGGTTACCACCGAGCAGAGCCAGAGCAGGAGTCAGAAGCTCGGGGCTAGGTTCGAGGATAGTCCATGCTCACCCAGGGTTCAGCACCATGATGAAAGATGAAACAGAGGGCCGGAGACCATGGGTTACCAGGACACAGGCTTTATTGGCGATCACCCTGCCGGCCGCCTTCCAGAGGGGGAAAGGGAAGAGAGAGAGAGAGAGCTTGAGAGAGAGAGAGAGAGAGAGAGAGAGAGAGAGAGAGAGCGCCCTGATGGCATTTTTAACAAAGAGAGAGAGGAAGTCGTGTCGAGTGCAGCAAGTGGTCATCACAGTGGACCCCCGTGGTCTTGATAGCAGCCCCCCTTGCTCCCTCCTGACCCCCCGTTGAGGGAAGGGTTTGGACGGGGCAGTGTGTGAAGCTGATCAGGAATGAGGGCTTGAGAGCAGACTCTTTTATTTCTTTTTTACATTTTATTTTATATTGGTTTCTGGTGTACAGCTTAGTGGTTAGGTAATCATATACTTTACGTAGTGTTCCTTTTGATATTTCCGGTACCCCAACCGGCACCATACATAGTCACTGTAATATGTCTTATTAACTGTATTTCCTGTGCTTTGCTTACTTCCCCGTGACTGTTTTGTAACTACCGATCTGGGCTTCTTAGACTCTTCACCTCTTCACCCAGTGCAACCACCAGTTCTCTGTTTCTAGGAATCTGCTTCTGTTTTGTTCATCAGTTTATTCTGTTCTTTAGATTCCACATATAAGTGACATCATACGGTGTTTGTCTTTCTCTGGCTGACTTATTTCACTTAGCGTAATGCCCTCTAGGTCCATCCATGCTGTCACAAATGGTAAGATTTAATATTTTTATGGCTGAGTAATATTCCATATATGTATAGGGTGCATATATACCACAGGTATTTTTAATCCACGAGAGCAGAATCTGAACCCTGAATAAGAGGGTCAAGTCAGGTGTGCACAGAGAGCTTGGGTCCTTAGCCTGAGTCCACAGATGTCCATATGGTCTCATGTGTTTTCAGGGGTCCCATGAACCCCCCAGAAACCCAAATCAAAAGTTTGCATATATGGTCCTTTTTCCAGGGTGAGGATCAGTAGCTTTTATAAGATTCTCAGAGACGAGGCAGAGGGGATGTAGGCCCTGAGATGGTTAAGGAGGCTGACATTCTCTCCACAGTTATGTGGGGAGGGGGTGGGGTCCTGTCCTGGAATCTCGGTGATGTCTAGTTTCTGTCTGATTTGGAGACCTTGGTGCTTGCATCATCTAACCCAGAGGACCCCGTTAGGTCGAGGCCAGTCGTCAGGGGCCCCCGAGAGGCTGCACACGGGCTCAGACGCAGGCCGCGGTGGGCTCTGCGCCTGCACCCTGGCAGTCCCGGGGACTTGGGTCTCAGTGGCAGATGTCAGAGGGAGGGCTCGGGCAGAGAGGAGATAAGAGCTTGGGAACAGCCTAGGGCAGGAGCTGAGCCCCCAATCCCAGGTGTCACCCCTGTTGTGATTTCCTGGCTCTCATCACAGGCACCCACAGCACTGACTGGATTCTGACAGTGGTTCCCCGTGAGGCGACACGAGTGAGGAACGGGGAGTGATGAAGAGTGAGGGTAACAAGAAAAGGCTGGTCTTCTGTCGTGGCCCAAAGTGGGTAGATCACAGCGGGAACCGTGGATGCGACTGCTCCGCCTTGTCTGTGTGAAACCAGATGTCTCAGCATGTACCGATGGGGGTTTCATTTTCCCATTTTACCTGTAAACCCGATTTCCACCCAGGCCTTTCCAAACAAATAGCTTGAGGCAAATAACAACGCGGTGGGCTCTGGCGTTGTGCTTCTGGTTGGTACTTAAGAATCACACGCAGACATTTTTATATGCAGCGCACGGTAGAGACAGATTGGGCATTTAAGGCAACTTAGTGGATTGAAGAGCACTGAGGGAATTGTGGGAATTGCCTGTGAGAACAAATCATTATTCCTTGGCAGGCGGGCGAAGGAGAGGGGATGGAGGAGCTGTAGATTACTGGGAGGAAGAAATCAGAGAAATCGGGTGGCAGCACTAGGGGCCATTTTACAGACGAAGGAAGTGATCCACAGCAAGCAGGAACGCTTGCCCGAGGTCACGCGCAGCGAGGCAGTCACAGAGCCAGCACCTGACCCCAGGTCTTCGCGACCGTGAGCCCCCAGCCCCACGCCGCCTCCCTGCCTTCAGAACCATGGACAGCTGTGGGGCAGGGGTCACTGCAAACAGGCTATGACGACCCTGGAAAAGAGGAGTTCCCAGGAAGAGGTGACTATAGACCCCCCAAGGAGGCAACCAGCTCAGACGGAGGGTGAGGCAGGCCCGGGAGCCAGCAGGGTAAAGGCCGATGGTGGGGCCACACCTGGGTCCCCTGCTCTCTTCTGGTGCAGTCCGTGGTGTGACTTGTGGGACACCTGACCCCAGAGCAATCGAGACAGAGTTGAGCCAACACTCCAGCCCCACCGTGCTTGCCCTCACTGGACCCCTATGGATCCCCAACAGCTGCCTTTCATCTGCCGGGTGTCTGTGTGATCAGACAAGAGCTGACTGACTAAACAACATGAGCAGGGGTGGTGGGGGCAGCTCAAGGCACGGACGGCAGGAGGCAGGGGTCTGGAGGCTGCCTAACTCCCCGTGAAACGGACTCTCCCCGTGGGAGCCTCTCTTTCTGGAAAGGGCCTTTATTGGCACAGTTGGCTCGTGTCAGGCCCCCATCCCTGGAGCAGTCAGCATGGCAAGCACAGGGTCCTGGAGGAGCAGCATGGCACCCCCCCACACACACACACCAGGCAGCTGGCATGGGGGAGGAGCCACTCCACCGAAGGAAAGGAGGGGTGGTAGTCTGACCCAGGGGTGGGGGCCCCCACAGTGCTCTATCGAAGTCAGTGTTGAGCCCTGGCCGGTGTGGCTCCGTTGGTTGGGTGTCGTCCCATGCACCAGAAGGTCGCCAGTTCAATTCCCTGTCAGGGCACGTGCCCGGGTTGCAGGCTCAAGCCCCAGTAGGGAGCATGCAGGAGGTAGCCATCGATGTTTCTCTCTCATATCAATGTTTCTTTTTCTCTCTTCTTTTCTCTCTAAAATCAATAAAAACTTGTTTAAAGGGGAAAAAAAATCAGTTTTGAGGCACTTGTAAAGGGCTTGCATACAGCAGGTTCTTAAGGATGAAGAAGGCCAGGTATGCAGCTAGATTTTTGTCCTCTGCCCTGGCCAGACCCCGCTGTGGGGAGATGAGCCAGAGACATGGGCATTGGCTTGGTGCCCTGGAGGAAAGGCGCCGGCCTGTCTTTGAACACGTCTGTGACGTCCAGCTAACGAGCTGGCTGCAGACCCCTGGCTGTACCCTTACCTGCCGACCCTGAGGATCGCTGCGTTTGGGGAAGTAACTGAGGTGGCCTGAGGCCCCAGGCCAGAGAGGGGCTGTGGGCTAGGTCCTGGCCCTGCCCCTCTCTCTCCTTTTCTCTATTCCGTGGGGACCATCAATACAGTAAACAAAAATGAAAAGAAGCAAATCATCATGAGCCATCTCCTTCCGGACACGTTCGTAGTGCTGGGCTTGGGCTCTGGGGGCCACACAGTGCACAGCAGATGGAATTAAATGGGGTATGTCAGACACCTGTGCCTAGCTCTCCGCAGATACTCAAAAGGCGGTGGTTTCCTTCCTTCGCGTATTTACTAGAATTCTAAAGGGTGTTGGGAAGGAGGTCATCCGTTTGAATGAAGTTCTTCCTTCACCACCGTGAGGGAGGCCCCACTGGTGTCGCATAATTATTAGTGAGCAGAGGGTCACGGCATCGAGAAAGAGGCAGGGCGCAGTGGGGGCTCAAGAAACGGTTCTTGGAGGGCACGCGGACTTCTTGCTACACTGAAGTCTATGCCGAGGGAAAGAATCGTTACTCAAGGTGGAAATCCAGCCACGCTCGGTGCCCGCCTGTGACTGCATGTGCCGTGACCTGCTTGACTTTCCTTGCAGTCCACCTGATCCCGGTGTCCGTAGCTAAGAATGGAGTGAGTAGCAAGAGTCGAAAGAGAATCATGCCCGACCCTGTGACGGAGCCCCCCGGGATGGACCCGGTTTACGAAGCTCTCTTGTATTGCAACATTCCCAGTGTGGCCGAGCGCAGCATGGAAGGTAGGCCTGCCTGCGCTGCCCAACGTGGTACCTGGACGGACACCCCTCTGGGAACTGGTTCTTCACACAGCACAGCCTGGGGGTGAGGAGCTCCCCGGCCGGGGCGCAATTCCTGCAGCTGCCACTAGGCTGTGCCCTTGAGTGAGTTCCCAGGTCTTCGCTTCCTCACTTCTAGTGCATCACCCCCAGCTTTTCTGAGTAGACACTCTGGGGCTTAGGACATCCTGCGGGTGTCTTGCAGGAAAGGTGTGGGGAAATGTGATTTCCACGTTGAATTTTGCTTTTCTGAGAGTGTGCCAAAGAATGATGCTGAATCTGTTTGTGCCCCGCCTTGTTGGATGAGAGATTTCAAGAAGACACGTGTTCCCTGTTCACTGTTTCTGGGCCTCCCGTAGTCTGTGGATGTGAGCGAGGACACAGGAATATCCCTGCCCACATTTCCTGGCCTCCAGCTGGCCACCATAGCCTTCCCGTGACCTCTGGTGGCCTGGGGCATAACCAGCCCACTCATGTCCCTCTGCCCTGCCAGTGAGTCTATTCAGAGGCGCCCCACTTGGACCCCAGCACAGCACCCTGCTCCCAGTTACCCCTCCTCACTTTAGTGCAGTGAAAAGAATCGACACTTCGGAGTGATAACAACACAATGTATCTGTCTCTCTTTATGTCTGTCTGTCTCTCGCAGGTCATGCTCCGCATCATTTTAAGCTGGTCTCCGTGCACGTGTTCATTCGACATGGGGACAGGTACCCACTGTATGTCATTCCCAAAACAAAGCGACCAGAAATTGACTGCACTCTAGTGGCTAACAGGTAAATTGCACTTTAAAAAAAAAAAGTTCCTTTCAAGAATCTGTTCTCTCTGTCCGAATCGTGATGCTGATGGGGGAACGAATGACAGGATGGGGAGTGACCTGTCATGGAGTGAGTACAGTTCACCAGGAGTCTGATCTTCAGAACAATCCTGCATGTTACTGCCGACTCACAGTTGAGAAAACAGAGGCCCAGAAAGGTGAGGACACCTGTGTGAGGCCACACAGCAGATAAAGCCCTGGCCAGTCTGAGGCCCACTCTCCCACCCTGCTGTTCTTCAGTTTGAGAAATGGCTGGATGTGGTGCAGTGAACACTGGGTTAGGAGTCCTCAGGCCTGGCTCAGCTATTCCATTCAGAGCAACAGGTAAGCCCCTTAGTCTCTGTGAGCCTCAGTCTTCTGTCTCTGAAATGGGATGGCGATGCTGACCATGCAGAGTGGGGCTGAGGAGTACGTGAGATGACAGAGGAGCAAGAACATTATCATTTACTTGCAAAGCCATGTAAATGGATGATGTTACTTCAAACGTCCACAGGGGTAGAGACAGCCTGCCCTTGGTTGAGAGTGAGCTCTTAGGATGAGAAATAATGGAAAAGAGTGGGAACAGTGCATATGGAAATGGCATGGCTCTAAAATCGGAGGCACAGTTAGCCATGAAAGTGATGGGCCAGGCCTCCGCAGACGTGTCTGGGGACACGTAACACCCCGCACAGAACGTGCTGAGCGCGGAGAGGAGACGGAGGGACGTGCTCCGTGGGGAAGAGGTTATGTCGATGGAATGCTCCTGGTTGCCAGCCTGCGCCGGGCAGCCCGGTGGGACCACGGATTGCCTCCCCGCCGCCCGCCGGGGCTGTTCTTTCCAAGGGGGCCGCAGTGTGAACCCGGGAGGTCCAGGTTAACGCTTCAACTCTCAGGCCGTCTCGTTGTCCAGTGTTAGGAGAAGGTGAAGCGAACCATCTTTGGTGGAAACAGGAGATACTGGGTGACTGCGGGCTTTCCTGTGTGGTTTCATTTCCCGCTGGAGGTCGCGATGCTCGCACTCCGGGTATGTGTGTCTTCTGTGCTCGGCGAGCCTGGAGGCGTGTCCCAGAGCCCATGTCAGGGTGCTATGCAGGCACTGGCTCTCCTCCTCCCTTCTCCAGCCTTCCGTGTCAGCCTTCCCGGGGAGGTCCCCTGCCCCTGCCATTCCCACCTTTGCACCTGCCACCTGGCTTGCTTGTCCCCCAGGCCTGCGTGGCTCACTCCCACCATTCCTTCAGGGCCCCCGGAGATGCTGGCTCCTCGAGGAACCCTCTCCCTGTGTGTGAGAATGTGTCCTCGGCTTGTATCAGGCACGGCCAGGGCCTCGCTGCAAACCAGACAGGAGGACACACGGGAATGGTCTCTGAACTAAACGTTTCATCCTCAGACCTTAGCTGGCCTGAGGGCGAGGGCAAGGGTGGAGGTCACTTGCTGTGCTGGGCATTAACTCCTTCATTCCTGGATCATGGGGATGGGCTAGAGCATCCAGAGTGGCAGGAGGGCACAGGGTGGGGTGCAGGGAAGGCAGCTTGGGGACGTGGGTTTGCTAGATCGGGCACAGCAGAGTTTCTTTGTGTTGACAGCTGGCATAGCACTACCTTTGCATGCTGGCTGGATACCCACCCTGTGAACAGCCCGGCCACAGATAGGCTCCTGGGCCTCTGAGCTGGCCGGACCCAAGACAGCCTCCAGGACTCATGGACAGCGCCCTGCTTTGTCCCTGGCTCCTTGCAGCTTCTGGTCCTCTTTCTCTGTCTGCGCTTCCACTTCTCAGAAGTGAGAATTTGAGAGGCTCGGCTCAGACTAGGGGTCAGTCCTTGTTGCTAGAAGATCCCTGGGCACTTGAAGCTCTGGGGGCCGTTCTGGTTGTTCCCAGAAAAGGGGCCCATCGGGCAGGGCCACCTGGCAGCGTGCAGGGCCTCCCCCCGTGCAGCCTGGGACTTTACAGCTTGCCTTCCCAGCGTGATTGTCTCCGCCCTCCCCACATCACCAGCTTCTCCCGGGCATTGGGTCTCACTCCTTCCTGTATCATCCATGCCCAGCTCGAGCCTGGCATGTAAGAGTTGTTGGACGGGTTTGGTTGCAGAATGAATTCAGGATCTGAGTGAGAATCACAAGTCATAACTGCCTGTCGTGTGCTCCTATCAGACTGAAGGCTCAGCACGGAGTCCTGTGAGGCCGGTCAGCCTGTGTGTGCAGGGAAGACCGCTGCACTCTCTGAGCCTCAGTGTGCAGACCTGGAACATGGGGGCAGTGATGCCTGCCCCCCCCCCACGCCCTTATGGCGTCTGACTGAGGTGGGAGAGCCAGGCACTGAGCCTGGCCCATGCTAAGAGCTTGATAAGGGGGTGACGTGTCATTTAGCACAGCAGCCGGGAGGTCTCCGAGGGCCAGCCTCTCTTCCTCCCTGAGTGGCCGTGGTCATGAAGCAGGACAGGTCCCAGGGCCCCTCGTTCTGACAGGGCGATGGCAGGATGCACGGATGGGGCCGTTTCTGGGGCTCCCATTTGAGGGGCCTTAGTTTCTGGGGACCAGCTGCCCTGGCTGCCTCTGCCTTCCTTGTCCCTGGCCTTGATCTTGCGGCCTAGTTTGATCAAACATTCTGTATTTTTAGGATCTACTTTTAAGTCCTTTGCAGAAAGTGGGTGGGGCATGCATGTTTAAATTAATTCGTGTCATTTAATTAAGTCCATCTTTAAATAAAAACAATAAATGTCCATTCATAAGAGTGGACAGGACTCCCAGCCATTAGAATCCACTTCAGGCCTCTGAATCCCCTGGGACTGTGGGATCGGGGTCACCAGCAGTGCCTGCTGCCTCCCCAGGTGCTAGTTCAGCTTCAGGAATTAATCATTTTTACGGCCTCCTAAAAGGCCGTGTGTCCTGGAGTGTGGCCGTTCCCCTAGTCCTGTGGAAGGGGATGTCTGGGCCGTGCACAGCGAGGAGCTGGATGTCCGTTCAAGCCGGTCACCCCAGCGTTCGTTCCCCTTCACAGTGGCACATTGCGTGGCTCCCTAAGTCTTTGTAGTAGAAGCTGTGTCAGCGTGAATGCCCTGTGCCTCATGACAGAGGTGCTCTTTTTACCCTCACGGGACTATGTTTAGCCAGCAGTGAGGTTATTAGCCATTGCTATGTTTAATAAATGGTTTCTTTTGCTTTCATGAATATGAATTTGATACTCTTTTCTACACCCAAAGAAGAAAAAAATAAATCACTATTTTTATCCAATGAATTTTATTCTTAAATGCATGTCGTGTGCCAGGTGCTGTCCCATGTACCTGTCTCATGTACCAGGAAGTGGCATGTGAGCAGGCACCTAAACGAAGTGAAGGAGCCGGCCCTGTGAGGATCTGGGGGAAGAGTGTTCCAGATGGCGGGAACAGCGCGTGCAAAGGGCCTGAGGCTGGAAGAGCTGGGCATGTATGAGTCACAATAAAACTAGTGCCTGGCTGAACAGGAGGCGTGAAGGGGAGAATGGGCTTCTGAGGATTTAAAGAAGGTGATGGCCCTCAGGGGGCCTTGGAATAAATAGCACATCAGCCATTTGTCTTCTCTTCCACAAGCGAAGTTTTTCTTCGAAGAATCCTCATCTCGCCCTACCAAAAGCAAGTTTTCATGAATGCAGTTAGGAACAGACGCCTCATTAAGCAGTCGGATTCCCTGAAAACCCGGGACATCGCAGCAAACACTTTCAGTCGTGAAATTCTGTTTCTAAAATTGGCGGCCACGCTCCCCCAGATCCTCAGACCTCACCAGCCGGAAAGAGTGGCCGCAGCAGGGCATTCGCCTCCAGTTGACGGCCTTCGTTTCTGTGCATTCCTATCGCCGGCCTCGTGATCAGTTGGAAATTTTATTTCCGAGCTTGCAAATATTTACACGTTTCAGCCTCGGGATGAAAAGCACACCCTCCGTCTGCATGCAGAGACAGCCCCGCCCGGCACGGTCCCGGGTAAATCACCAGACCGTCCTGTATGACAGGATTAGCCTTCTCTAGTTCCAAAGCCTATTTTTATAAAAGATGGATTTTTTTTTTTTTTAGCTTTATGTTTTTGAAAGATATTAAACCTATTCTGGCAGCCATTTTTAAAGCATTGTCAATGTTAATTGGGCTTTCAACAGCAGGGGTCGGCCATTAGAACAATTTCTTTTTGCTGCTTTTCATGCTGATTTGGTTTAGCTGGGACTAGTCTATCCGCTTCTGTTCAGCTGGAAAATGTATACGCATTCATAGGCCATTCTACTATTCAAAGAAAAGGTGTAAATATTCATAAGTCACCTCATTATTCAGAGGAATTGTGTCTGTATTCATAGGTCATTTCATTATTCAGAGAAAAAATGTATATATTCATAGGTCATTTCGTTATTCAGGGAAATTGTGTATTAGTGACTAGAAAGTTAAATTAAATCTTGATTTACCACATGTACTCCATGGGAGAAATATTTAAAAAGTCAGGTCTCATAAACATACCGGCATTATTGTTTTGCTATTTGTGACCACCCCACATGAAATACATATTGTATGTGCAAAATATATAGTGAATTGTATTGAGAGCTATAGAGATCTTGGTTTTCTTAATCAGTTAATTTTCTTCAAAAGAGCCTTTCCAGAGGTCAGATAAGTTAAGGATTAAGAGTTACCCAGGTAAAGGTTGGGGTGGGTTGTTTTTTAAAAAAAATATATATGTTTTCGTTGATTTTAGAGAGAGAGGAAAGGAGAAGGGATAGAGAAATAGAAACATTGATGAGAATTATCTATTGGCTGCCTCCTGCACGCCCCCTAGTGGGGACCTAGCCCACAACCCGGGCATGTGCCCTGACCCAGAATAGAACCAGTGACCCCTTGGTTGATGAGTTGATGCTCAACCCCTGAGCCACACTGGCCGGACAGGGTGGGGTTTTTTAGGAGGAAGAGGCAGCATGTGGGAAGTCTTGGAAGCTGAAAGAACAAGTGTGTTGGGGGAGCAGAAGTCGGTTGGTGGCTGTGTGTGTCCAGAGCTCAGCATTAGAGTGGAAAGGGCTGGGGAGCCCTGAGCCTCCACGCGAGGTGGGGCCAGAGCGGACCAATGGGCATGCGTGGCCCCTTCCAGAAGGCAGCATGTGGAAGAGCAGTGACCAGTGGGGTTGCCTTTTACGGAGATCGCGCTGGCCGTGGAGAAGGCAGAGGAGAGGGGCAGGAATAGGCTGCAGGCAGTCCGAAGAGGAACCCGTGCCATCCAGACAGAAGCTGCCTGAGCCGGAACCCAGCTGGTGGCTGCAGGGATGCAGGAGAGAGGTGTGCAGCCCCTGGAGGACACGTGTGCAGGATGGCGGGGGAGTGGGCAGGTGGGCAGCGCTCGGCTGGCCTTGCGGAGTGGGTTATGCGTAGCCATCGGTGGTGGAGTAATAACGAGATTGGAATGTAGAAGTGATCGAGCGATTGCCTTTGTGGGGGAGGAGGGGCACACACTTGGGGTTTTGTTTGCTGAAGCTGAAACCATCGCAGACTGCTTTGGCGCGTGCTGACCTCCGGGTCCGTGTTGTCTCTTCAGGAAACCGTATCACCCGAAGCTGGAAGCTTTCGTCAGTCACATGTCAAAGGGATCCGGAGCCTCTTTCGAAAGCCCCTTACACTCCCTGCCTCTCTTCCCCAACCACCCGCTCTGTGAGATGGGAGAGCTCACACAGACAGGTACGTGTGACCCCCTCGCGCACACTGAGCGAAGAGCCAATGCCCCTGGGCCAGGCGCTGTGGGCTCAGAGGGCAAAGGACTGGCACGCCACAGCTCTGAGTCCACCAACATTCCTAATTAACATCTGATTTCTTAAAAAAAAAACAAAAAAACTTCTGTTATTACAAAGGCGGTATATGTTCATGGAAGAGAAATTAGGAATGACAATTAAGCAAAAGGAAGAAAAATAGACCCATAATTCCACCAAAGTAATTAGTTATCTTTCTTTCTGTGTTCATGCATGTGCGTGCATGTGTGTGCATGTGCACGCACACACACACACACTCACAGTGGTATCTTACTAAACACACTATTTTGTTACCCACTTTTTCACTTAGTATATTGTGATCATCCTTCCCTATTCATCAACAACACCATTTCTGATTGCTACATATTATCCCACCGTGGCTGGGCCATAATTTATACAATTAATCCCATGTTCTTAGATACTTCAAGCAAAGCACCTGGTAGGTTTCAGTGTGCCAGGTCTCAGGGAGAAACACAGGGCAGATCCCCGCTGAGCGAGGAGTTTGTGTGGCCAGACCCCCTTCTCCTGGCAGCCCTGTTTGCACTGTAGTGCAGCCAGTTCCCTGTCAGAGTCGTTGGTGAGTTAATTGTGGGATCACCTTGGTTGGGAAGAGAAAGAACTGGTGGGTCCCCAGGAGCTTCCAGTTTCCTGCTTCAGTCTGGGACCTCAAAGGACCTCTGCTTGGTCCCAGCTTTTCTGGAAGAAACGGGAGGGCCTGTTGGCCATGCTCTGTCTTCTGGTTCCCCGGCATCGTAGGACCTCAGCTTTGATGGGAGGGAGGTCTCTGTCCTGTCGCTGGGGGAATGGTGGTGAGTGGCAGAGTGGGGCAAGCGGAAGGCTCTGGAGGGCCAGCCTTGGAGAAGGAGTGTTTTCAAAAGCTTTTGATAATTAGTTCCACGCATACAGTTTCTGCATTTGGATTAAAACAGGAGTCATCCTACCAGATCCAGCACCCCTTTTATTCACAAGTGAAGGCGCTCCCTTAACTATCCTCAAGTGAAATTCGAATATAATATAATCTTCCTACATACATAATCTTAAAATATATCAGATGCCCTAACTATAATATAAAGGAGGGGGAAAGGAAACTAATTTATTATAGAATTCTGTGTGCCTCGGTGTAAATGCTTGGGCACACCTACGCTGGAAAGTGGAGTGACGGAATCAGTTGCTTACACGTAAATGCAGATTGCTGACTGACAGCTACCAATACAGACCGACGGAGAGGTGTGTTGGTGACTTTAATACCACGTGTTGGAACATGTTTTTTTTTTTACAAGTTCTGATCAAAACTAAAATACAAGTGTCCCTCCATTAATACCATGTTTCTTGGAAATTCATTGGATGTTAATGTTACGCAAAAATGACTTTGTGTTTATAGATTTTTTTAAAGTGGGTTTGCTCTAGCTGGTTTGGCTCAGTGAAGGGTCCCGAGTTCGATTCCAGTCAAGGGTACATGCCGAGTGGAGGGCTCAATCCCCAGTAGGGGGCGGGCAGGAGGCAGCCGATCAATGATTCTCATCATTGATGTTTCTATCTCTCTCTCCCTCTCCCTTCCTCTCTGAAATCAATAACAATATTTTTTAAAGTGGGTTCTAGGCTATATAAACAGATTGTTCACGTGTGGGAATGTCTTATGGCACATTCAGAAGTTCTGTGGGACCGAGAACAGTTCCTTGTGAAGACTGTCCAGCCCCCTGGCCACCACCACTGGGTGTCAGGAACATTATTGCCCATATTATTGTGACAGCTCAGCCTCCAAACCCTCCCTGAGGGCAGACCCAGGCTTGCTGAGAACCACTGCTTAGACCCTGGTTGCAAGTAACAGAAATCAACTCCAGCACAAAAGGGACATAATTATAAGGATTAACAGCGAGTCACCGACTGTGAGGGCAAGAATATGAGCAGGCCTCCGGAGACTGGAGCCAGGAATAAAAAGTCTGCCTGTCGCAGCCTCCGTGGTTTTGCTGGGTGTCTGTCAACAGAGTGACAGTCCTAGCCACACCCACAGATGGGCTGGCAAGTCCACATTCTTGAGAGAGAGAGAGTCCGAAGGGGTCCTTGAGGGTCAGGGCCATCACCTGGCAAGAGGTCAGAGTGACTGTGCATTGAGAGTGGGACCCAGCCTTTGGGTCCAGGGGCCGTCCCCTGAGAAGAGTGGCGGGGGGAGGGGCCTGAGGGGTTCACACACTTAGAGACAGTCGTTCATTCTGACCTTTCTTCTCATTGATTTATTTTCATCGTTATCACATTCTACTAATAAATCAGCATTGCTCTAGAAATTATTTTTGCAGTATTGTTTGCTCCTGTTCCCTTATTCTCTCTTAACGGCCCATTTCATCTCCTATTTTAGATTTTATTTTAAGAGAGCCTCGCTGTTAGAGCAGTCATTTGTCCCTGGCACACTTTGGCACCCACAGAGACTACGTAAGAACAGACTGATCGCTGGGGCCTGCTCTGTGCAAGGTGCTTTGGCAGCTGTTGAGTGTGGGGAGGGGTGGGGCCTGGGGGAGGAAGATGCTCCCCTGCCTGTCCTAGCGGATCCCTAGGGTCATATAGGACAAACACAGGCTTTGGAGGAGAGACAGCCCCGTAAAATGGGGCTAACATCTTCCGGGCAGGGCTGATGGTGAGTGAAATTCGATAGCACGTGGAAAGGGCCTCGCACAGCAGGAGGCTCAGTGAAGGCTGCTGAGGGCCCAGAGGTCCAGCGGCCTGTGGGAGCCGAAGGAGTTGTTTGTGGGACCTGGGGGGAGGGAGAAGGAAGACCACAGGGAAGGCAGGAGGGGAGCCAGGCACAGGAGGCGGGTTTCTCTGGGCAGAGGAAGGTGAAGGGCAGGAACAAAGGCAGGAAGAGCAGGCTGCGTTTGGAGAGGATAAGAAGTCTTCAGTGGCTAGAACTTAGTATTTCTGCGTGAAAATGTAGGGACTGTGACAAGGGACTAGGAGCACGAGGTTGGGGCCAGAGGGGGGCTCAGTTCTGCTACTTCTCAACCGTGAAGGGCCTCCGTTTCCTCACCTGGAAAATAAGGGAAGTGGGGGGAATCATAAGCCCTTACTGGCTTTTGGTGAGGAGTAAAGGAGAAAGGTCTGGCCTGCAGTTAAGCACGCCACCTTTAATATATGTAGCTGAGAACGTGAGGCAGGCCCAGAGGTGAACTAGGCCCAGATGCAGATTCTTAATGTTCGTCACTCCAGGTTTGCCTCAGTTTGCAAATCGTTTTGGAAATGCTAAGGCTTGTCCCAGCCCCGATCTCTGAGGGACTTCTGCTCTCAATCTGTATTCTCCATTCAGAGTAGGACATCCTCTGTTGGGGGGTTTTCTGAGCTGTTCCCCTTCCTGGGCCAACAGTGCCCTCCGCCTCATGCATTTCAGCCTTAAGTTGTCTCATCTTGGCGGTGGAGCTGTTCAAACCGTGTGGGCATCTGAGTAAATGATACGGCCGGTCCTGGGGCCTGCATATGGTTCCCACTCTCAGACAATGCATGTTTGTCACTGAAATTGCATCCCATTGGCTGGCAGGCGAGCTTGCTTTTATCTTGGATTGCTTTCTCTTGCTTGAAGAGAAGGCTTTTTTTTTTTTTAAAGGCCATGGTTGCTGTACTGTGGTTCAACACTAAAACATCTTAAAGGTAAACTTGAAATTCTTGCTCCTACCCATGTTCCAGCCACACCATTTCTGTGCCCCCATCATTCCCAGGTAACCATTGAGATCAGTTTCTTGTGCATCCTTCCCAAGTTTCTTTATGCAGAGCACAGACACCTGCAACTATACATTCTTATTTTCCCCCATTTTTATTTGCTGATTTTAGAGAGGAAGGGAGAGAGAGCGAGAGAGAGAGAGGGGAGGGAGAGAGAGAGAGAGAGAGAGAGAGAGAGAGAGATCAATGTGAGAGAAAAACATCAACCGGTTGCCTTCCAAATGGGCCCCGACGGGGGATCGAACCCGCAGCCTTTTGATGTATGGGATGATGTTCCAACCAGCTGAGCCACACCAACCAGGGCCCCCCACTTTTATTTAAAAGGAGCATAAAAACATACTGTTGTGCACTTTGCTTTTTTTCGCACATTCTCTCTGTGTATCTGCGAGATCATTCCATATTCATTCAGAGAGAGTGTCCTTATGGACGAGCTGGTAAAGCCCCAGCAGGGTTGGGCAGAACGTACCTAAATGTTAGCAGAGGGGACTTCCCAGCACCGAGAGGACTAAGCAGCCAGCAGCCGGCCTTTTCTCTTCCTGATTGAGTTCCCGGAGGTCTCCCTGCAGGCTGAGGAATGCCGTGTCCCTGGGCCCAGGGACAAAGCTCTCCTTACACCTGTGACACCTACAGCCTGGGCACCCACCCACCGGGTGACTCCTTCCGTCCGAGGCCTGCCAGTCACAGGGTCTCCCCCAGGGAAGGGGCTGGTCTAGAGGGAGGGTTGAGGCAGACGGTCATTGTGCTCCCCAGAAAGGCTGCGGGTCCCCAGGACAGGGCTCCCTCGGCTCATCCCTTCGTGGATACCTCCAAGGTGCCCCCCAGTCAGGCTGGCGCGAACCCGTTCTCACCGCTCCCACACAGTGGGCAGCAGGCTCGGTCACATGACCTCACCCTGCGCTAAGGTGTCTGGCGCTGGGCCCTGACTCGTTCCCCTGGCCGTTCTCTTGGCTGAGCTGCCGGTCAGGAAAGCTTGTGTCGCTCTTGTTTCAGGCGTCGTGCAACATTTGCAGAATGGCCAGCTGCTGAGGGACATCTACCTAAAGAAACACAGACTCCTGCCCGCTGACTGGTCCCCCGACCAGCTCTACTTAGAGACCACGGGGAAAAGCCGGACGCTGCAGAGCGGGCTGGCCCTGCTGTACGGCTTCCTCCCCGACTTTGACTGGAGGAAGGTTTACTTCAGGCACCAGCCCAGCGCTCTGTTCTGCTCCGGGAACTGCTACTGCCCGGTGAGAAACCACTACCTGGAGAAGGAGCAGCGCCGGCAGTACCTCCTGCGCCTGAAGAACGGCCAGCTGGAGAGGGCCTACGGGGAGATGGCCAGGATCGTGGACATCCCCACCAAGCAGCTGCGGGCCGCCAACCCCATCGACTCCCTGCTCTGCCACTTCTGCCACAACCTCAGCTTCCCCTGCACCAGGGACGGCTGCATCGACATGGAGCACTTCAAGGTGATCAAGACCCACCAGATGGAGGACGAGAGGGAGAGGCGGGAGAAGAAACTGTATCTGGGGTACGCGCTCCTGGGCGCCCACCCGCTCCTGAACCAGACCGTCGGCCGCATGCTGCGCGCCGCCGAGGGCAAGAGGGAAGAGGTCTTCGCCCTCTACTCCGCTCACGACGTCACCCTGTCCCCGGTCCTCAGCGCCCTGGGCCTGACGGAGGCCAGGTTCCCGAGGTTCGCGGCCAGGCTGATCTTCGAGCTCTGGCAAGACCGGGAAAAGCCCGGGGAGCACGCCGTGCGGGTTCTCTACAACGGTGTCGACGTCACGTTCCACACCTCCTTCTGCCGGGACCACCGCCGGCGCTGGCCCAAGCCCATGTGCCCCCTCGACAGCTTGGTCCGCTTTGTCAGGAGGGACATGCTGGAGGCCCTGGGGACGGGCAGCACCAGTTATTACGACGCCTGTCACCGGAAAGGACTCTAAGAGGCGCCGAGTCCAGCCCTTACCGAGTCCATGCCGAAACAGAGGGATGGGGAAGGTACACTTCCAGGTCTAGCCTTCGCTAAGGGTACCAGGTTATTGATCTTCATGGCTAGGAACTGTGCTTGGGAGCCACCCAGATGGCTCCGGTTGAACAATGAGTACATTGTTGAATTCGGGTTCGGGAGTTTCTTGATACACAATGGCCGATTCACAGAAAAAAAAAAGGAAGGTACTTGATCATAGCCAGACTTTGCTTACGATGCCAGACTGTCTGAATGCTCCAAGCTGCCAACCCACGTGTGTATTCTTCTGACCTGCCGTGGTACTGAACTGGACAGTGGGACCAGCAAGCCTCAGCCCACATGTTCTTAACCTGGGACCCTCTTACCTTATCCTTGTTCCGTGAAAAATGTCCCCAAGTAACTTATGTAAAACAGGGCTTGACAGACTTTTTCTGTACGAGGCCAGAGAGGACGTAGTTTAGACTGTTGCAGGCCAGAAAGCCACATTCCCAGTCTCTTGTCACAGCCACGGCGTTGTGCTCTCGTCACGGGGAACGCACCCACAGACCGTACACGAAAGCGTGCACAGGCCGCGCGCGTCAGGCGTGGCCCCGGGGCTGTCGCTGGCCGGCCCCTGATCTGAGACACGGGCTCTCCTACAATTGCACTCTCAGCACTTTGAGAACCGGGTGGCTGCCAAGAATTCTTCAGCGGTGCCTCCCAGTCACTCCTGCTAGAAACACAGAATTGGGTCTGCATCTGTTAGAACGCAACAAAGGGAAGTACACATTGAATCAGAAGGGATCACAGGGAAGTTGCCAGAGTAATACTTGACGTTCACGATGATTGTGGTATGATCGTTTTAAGGGTGTTTTAGACAAGTGTCTGCTGTCGTCTGTTTGCTGTGGATGCCGAAGTTTTTGTACTCCATTTGGTATTTTTATAGCCTAGGAAGATATTTTCTGAGACCAGTTTTCGATGTGCTCTGATTGCCTACGTAATAATATCCCATTTGCTGTCCCCGGTTGGTGGTCAGGAGGCAGCCAGCACCTGAACACAGACGCCTTCCTCCCGATTAAAGGAACGACGGCTTATTCCCTTGGACAAGCTGTAGAGTCGGATCAACTTTGAAACCCTTTTTTTGTGAGTTTCAAAAGGTACATTCTCACTGATTTTTAAGTACGTTTTTGGAAGAACTTTGGTACTAGATAGTGAAATAATCTTTATAAGGTATTTTATATATTAGAAGCAGTGATGAAATCTGTGGTTTCTGAACGAAGGGTGCTAGTTCTGTGCGAAGAGATGTAACGTGCAAGTGAGGTTCTCCGGCGTCATTGATATTCCCGTCACTTCTCTTTGTTTCTACCCAGTGTTGCGGTTTAAATAACATGTTTCTATGAATAAATTTTGATGAATACGTGTACGTGCCACTAACGGTTTGTACCTCTCTAAGTCACTCTGGTTCTTCTTTTCAAGTGAGTGCCAATATTTTTTAAATGTATCTTTTTTGTGTGTATAAATAAAAATGTGCTAAATTAGAAAACTCTACAGCACAGGTGGGGAAGGGAGGGCCAGGCCCTCCGTGGCGCGCTGTGGCCGCTGACAGGCTGCGCTGGGCCCAGAGGGAGAGCGGAAAGGGACGTTCTGCTTCCTTCTCTCGGGGCAGCAGCGAGCTCGCTGGGCCGGGAGGACGTGTCCCAGCTGGTGGCCGAGGGCCGGGTGAGCATTTATCTTACCTGCTTCTGTTATGGCTGACCATCTTGTGTTGTCTCTGGAGTATTTAAAGCCTAAACAGGTGTGGTTTTTTTTTTTTTCTCTCTTGAAGTATTTGCATTAGAGCTGCTAAACACAGCTTGAAGAACGTAGAATTGAATCAGAAGATGTTTTAAAAATTAATTTGCAACATCTGTTGGTAAAGGTAAATATTTTGGATAAGAGCCCACATTAAAAGTGCTGTAGATACAGGTTTTGCCTCTGTGGTGAGAAAAACAACCTTGGAGGAAAACAGCTTTGTTTTTCTGAATGGTTGCCACGGCCTTCTACAACATGGCAGCCCTGCTCACACCCAGAGTCCGGACACTTAGGTAAGAACTTGAGCTTAGGACGCCCACCGTCAGTTCCCGCTTGACTTTTCCAGGGCGCCTCTGAGAATAACCGCTTAGAGTTAAGCCTGCAAAGGGTTAGTGGCCCCAGCCCCAGCCACCTTGTAAGTCCTAGGTGTTTGCTCTGCCGCTCTCTGCCTCCTGCTGCTCGTGACCCGGATGGAGGACGGCCATTCCCCCAGCTAGGTGGCATCCCCCTAACTGGGATCTGTAAGTAATAAATCTTGTGACTACTTCCTTTGTGTGGATGTATTGAAACTGCGCCTTCAATCAAAACAACCCGTGGGTGGGTTTCACTTCCCCAAAGTGGGCGCTTGGATGCTGGGGGAGCTACCTGCTGCCTCCGTGGGGGTGGCTTGTGCTTCCTCATTCAACAGATCACAATCTGTGTGTTCCTCCCACTCCCTCCCCCAGATTTTTAAATTTTTATTTTTTAAATTATGGTTCACATACAATATTATACTAGTTTCAGGTATACAACATAATGATTAGACATTTATATACTATTCTTTCTTATTTTTACTAGAGAGAGAGAGAGAGAAACATCAATGATAAGAGAGAATCATTAATCGGCTTGCCTCCTGCATGCCCCACACTGGGGATCTAGCCCACAACCCAAGCATGTGCCCTGACCAGGAATTGAACCGTGACCTCCTGGTTCATAGGTCGATGCTCAACCACTGAGCCACCGAGGCTGGGCTATACTATTCTTAATATGCAGCTCCAGCTTCTCAACACAGCCTCCCAAGACATTGTATGTGCACAGCATTAAAATGTCTTCCTTCAGATCAAGTTCTAAGACATTTCATTCCATAAACAAACACTGAGCATTGAGCTGAGCTGAGTGGATTTCATTCTTGGTGTCTGGGCAATGGGCTCAGTGCCTTAGTTCATAGCAAGTGTGTGTACATGGGTATATTCAGCTTTCTGTTTTTTTATGATTAACATTAACACAATGCACATTGGAAAACAATCATATAATGCTGAAAACTTCTAAGTGAAATTCTCTTCTAATCCCTCCTCCAGAGGGAACACTGTGAGAGCCTGGCAGATATTCTTACAGAAATTTTCCATGCAGATGCAGAAATGTATAATTTTTAAATAGGAATCATTTTATATATATTCTGTGACTTGCTTTCCTTAACAATATTTTTATCTGGTTGTTTCCTTTAATAATGTGCCTTATTAACTTGCTCCTCTTAATCTGGGAGATATTTCCACATTGAAATAGATTATCCTATCTAATAAAAGAGCAATATGCAGATTAACCATCACTCCGCTACACCCACCAGCCAATCAGACGCGAGTATGCAAATTAACCCCAACCAAGATAGCTGTGGCCACTGAGTGAGCAGGAGGGAGGCTTGGGTTTCCCCGGCAATGGAAGAAGCTAAGCTTTCCACACACCCTGGCGGGCCCAGGCCTCCACTCCAGGGTACAAAGTTTCAATTATAGAAGATAAATAAATTCCAACAGAAATGGTGGCAGCCACAGAGCTGCAGAGAGCAGGAGGCTAGGGTTGCCCCCAGTAATGGAGGAAGCCAAGTTTCTGCAGCCTGGCTGGCCCAGGCCTCTTGCTTAAGGCTACAAAGTTTCAGTTATAGAAGGTAAATAAATTCCAACAGAAATGGCGGCAGCCGGCAGCCATGGAGGAGCGAGCTGGAGGCTTGGCTCTGCTCCAGGCTACAAAGTTTCAATTATAGAAGATAAATAAACCCCAGATACCAGGGCCTCTGCTTGAGTCACCAGGGGGCGTGGCCGGCCTGCAAACCACCACAGGCCCCTTGCCCAGGCTGCCTCATGCCCCAAGGGAACCCCCACCCTGATCCGGGACACCCTTCAGGGCAAACCAGCTGCCCCCCCCCCCCATGCACCAGGCCTCTATCCTATCTAATAAAAGTAATATGCAGATTGACCATCACTCCAACACACAAGATGGCTGCCCCCATGTGGTCAAAGATCCTGCCCCCATGTGGACACAAGATGGCCACCACAAGATGGCCAGCAGGGGAGGGAAGTTGAGAGGGACCAGGCCTGCAAGGGAGGGCAGTTGTGGGCAATCAGGCCAGCAGGGGAGGGCAGTTGGGAGGAACCAGGCCTGCAAGGGAGGGCAGTTGGGGGCGATCAAGCCTGCAGGGGAGGGCAGTTAGGGGTGACCAGGCCAGCAGAGGTAGGGAAGTTGGGGGCGACTGGACCTGCAGGGAAGAGCAGTGGGGGGCGGGGGGACTCAGGCCTGCAGGGGAGAGCAGTTGAGGGGACCTGGCCTGCAGGGAAGGGCAGTTAGGGGTGACCAGGCCTGCAGGGGAGGGCAATTAGGGGCAAACAGGCTGGCAGGGAGCAGTTAGGCATCAATCAGGCTGGCAGGGGAGTGGTTAGGGTGTGATCAGGCTGGCAGGCAGAAGCAGTTAGGGGCAATCAGGAAGGCAGGCAGGCGAGCAATTGGGAGCCAGCAGTCCTGGATTGTGAGAGGGATGTCCGACTGCTCGTTTAGGCACTGGGCCTAAACGGGCAGTCGGACATCCCCCAAGGGGTCCCAGATTGGAGAGGGTGCAGGCTGGGCTGAGGGACACCCCTCTCCCCCCGTGCATGAATTTTGTGCACCGGGCCTCAGATAGATAGATAGATAGATAGATAGATAGATAGATAATAGAATAAGCTCTTTTTATAGCCACTGTATAATATTTCATGATAGAGATGAAACATTTTTAAATCTTTAAAGATGTATGAAATTGAACCTTAAAACCAAGGCACCAAAACAGGATGACAAGGCTTTTGATCAAAGTTACACAGAACAAAGCAGAGGCCAGCAAATGTATGTGTTGATTTTCTAGCTTACCTGAGCAGTTAACCCCTTTCCAGTGTAGCTATAGGTATTAACTAATATAAGCGGTGCATTTCTCTAATTTCACTAGTAAACAGAATCGAAGAACTTAATCTGATATTGCTATGAAGCCTTTTTGAGGATCTTTGCTGCTACAGCAGAATTAGGCTTTTGAAAGATTTGAGGGATTCCCTTCGGTAGAGCTCATCAAGACCGATGCAGGAGCTGCAGGGATGCAGGCTTCTGTTTCTCTGAGTCTTCGGGAAGCCTTCAGAATGGAGTTAGCAGCCCAGGCCATGGTGGGTGGACCTAGCGTGTTTAAACACAACCGCAGTAGAAAGCAGAAAACAGGTGGGTTTACACTGCAGTCCTGGCTTTGATAGTGGCTGGCACAGAGTTCTGGCCTGGGCATCAGTTAGCTCCCACTGCTCAAGGCCACGGACCTGAGTGTTGGGGTTGTACGCCTGCGGAGTGCCTGCCCAATGGCCAGCTCAGATGACTAATAATAGCTTCTGTTAAAGGGGAACCAGCTGAATTCATCAGAGTGGCTGGCCAGGCCTTCCTGGTCTCTGGAGCTGAGAGTGGCCTTGAGGAGGTGGAGAAGGTATGTCCCTGAGGGGCCAGCACGGAGCTGCAGAGCCCCAGCCCCTGGTAGAGTGCGGGCCGGAGGCCTGGCCTCCAGATAACTGTCAGTAGTAAAGGCATGTCTATCAATCTAAACAACTTTCTGAGGAAGGTCCTGTTACCCCTAATACAAATGAGGAAACCGGCTCAGAGGTGTGAAGTCATTTTTCCTAAAGGAAAAGTCAAAGCCCAGAGAATAACACAAATTTATTAATCCTCCCAATAGCCATACAAGATACTGTATTTGCTGGCGAATATCAATGAATATTAAAACATAGTAGGGTTGCAACAGTTATAAATGTAAAACTAAATGGTTAGGACAATATCCTTACCCTGCTTCTTAACATTAGTGGTTGCTGTTTTTTGTTGTTGTTTTTTAAAATATATTTTTATTGATTTCAGAGAGGAAGAGAGAGAGAGATAGAAACATCAATGATGAGAGAGAATCATTAATCGGCTGCCTCCTGCATGCCCCCTACTGGGGATTGAGCCACAACCGGGGCATGTGCCCTTGACCGGAATCGAACCAGGGACCCTTCAGTCCGCAGGTGGACGCTCTATCACTCACTGAGCCAAACCGGCTAGGGCAGTGGTTGCTGGTTATTTTTTGTTGTTGTTGTTTGTTTGGTTTTTTGGTGTGTGTTTTTTGGTTGCTATTTTGTTTGTTTTTTTTTGTTGTTTTGTTTTTGTTTTTGGTGTTTTTTGTTTTTTTTTTTGGTTGCTGTTTTTAAGAAAACTTTTATCATATAAATCTAGCCTTTGCAGTGGTGTTATATTATATTCAGCCACTAGGGGGCAGCATTAAATATAATTTTTAGACTTCAGGACCCAGTCTTCCACGTAAAGGAGGTAGGGTAGTTTTGTGACGTGTTTAATAGGGCAACCAGTCATCTCAGTTTGTCTGGGGCTGAGGGATGAAGGAGTTCCAGTGCTGAAAATAGTAAAGTTCCTGGAAAACCGGGGCAAGTTGATGACTTTAGTGTTGACATGCGTTAGATGCCACTGTTAGACTTTATAGAAATGGGGACGCTTGATGGAGTGACTAATCTGAGGTTTCACATAGCTAACTAGTATGCATCAGAGCTTGGACTCAAAGCTGTTGTCCATTAACTTGAAGGACCATATTCTTAAGCAAGATATGAGAATGCCTCTCTCAACCATTTGGGACTGTTTGGTCACGTGCAACACCTAAAACCATGGGTAATACTGAGTCCTACATACACTATCTTGTTTCCTACACACTCAGACCTATGATAACGTTTAACTTATAAATTATGCACAGCAGGAGACTAACAACAATAACTAATAGAGCAATTATAGCAATATACTACTGTAATAAAAGTTATGTGAATGTGGTCTCTCTCTCTCAAAAATGTAATTTTTTAAAACTTTCCACCCACAAATGTAATGCCTTTTCCATCTTAACTAAGCAGTTATCATGCACTGTGGCTACAACTTTTGAGTTTGAGGGACGACAGCAAAACTAGCATGAATTTCTTTATTACCAGAGATCTTAGCAACCTCAGCATACAATTTTTTTTCTTTCCCTATTACGTCGAGAACTTTCACCTTTTCCCTGAAAGGAAGTATTTTACGGCTTCTCTTTGGCATTATCTGAATTGCCAGCATCACTACTCTTGCACTTTGGGGTCATTATTAAATAAAATAAGGGTGACTTGAACACAAGCACTGTGATACCACGACAGCCCATCTGATAACCGAGATGGTTACTAAGTGACTAACAGGCGAGTCGTGGATACACTGGACAAAGGGATGATTCATGTCCTGGGTGGGATGGAGCAGGATGGTGCGAAATTTCACCATCCCACTCACAATCGTGGGAAATTTAAAACGTATAAAGCTTATTTCTGGAATTTTCCCTTTAATATTTTCGGACCATGGGTAACTGAAACTGGAGAGGGAAACCGCGGATAAGTGGGACACTCCTGTCCCATTATAGTAAACATTTCTCACAGGGCCAAATTTAAGGACGTATGATGGCTTACTAATACATACTAAATATATACTCAATATTTCTATCCAACATATATAGGTTGTACATTTGTGTCAGTACAAATCAAATCATGCCACTCCTTGTTAACAATCCTTGGCCCTCCACTGCCTTCTAGAGAAAATCCATGCTCCCTCAGCTGACTCACAAGGCCCTTCATGACCTGGCTCCCACTTACCTCTGCAGCTTCATTACCTGCAATAGTACAACGCGGAAGGGGCTGTACCGAGACGGCGGTGTTGCATTTCTTGCACGCCTGGGAGAGAGAAAAAGGGGTGTCAGTGCCATCCCATAGCGTATCAGATCTGCAGACTCTCTGAAGGGGACAGGCCTATCCAGAGCCCCCTCAGGACCTAGAAACCTCCCCAACTTGCCTCCTCCTCCCTTTCCCCATCCGTGTCTAGAGTGTGATATCCAGGCAAAGGAAAGAACTTTAAAACTGTGCAGACTTAGTTCAAATCCGGTTCTGTACCCTCCCAGCTGTGCGAGCTCAGGCATGATATCAAGCCTAGGCCTCAGATTCCTCCTCTGTAAACCAGGAATGACATCTCTCATAAGAGGCTGTAGATAAAGTGTGAGGCACATGGGGTGCCTCTACCATGGCAGCACTCATTATGCCCCAAGTTACTCTTTTCTGTTAACTGCTCTGAGTCACAAAAACTAGCTGGAACCAGAGTATGTCCCTGCCCATTTTTGTAAGCCAGGAGGCCCCCCTGGAGGCCTAGCATTATGATCTAAGCATGACTGGGAGACACTACTTTCTGGCCTCATGCACTTCCCTTTGCGGGAGAAAAGAACTCAAATTTTCTGACTCTTGTCTTTGTGCCCAGTGGCATGTTTTACACCTTATAAAAATACTAGAGGCCCAGTGCACGAATTCGTGCACAGGTGGGGTCCCTCGGCCTGGCCAATGATCAGGGCTCATCTGGGCCGGCCTGTCGGGGGGAAGGGACCATGGGAGGTTGGCTGGCCGCAGGAGGTAGCTGTGGGAGTGCACTGACCACCAGGGGCAGCTCCTCCATTGAGCGTCTTCCCCCTGGTGATCAGTGCACGTCATAGCTACTGGCCAGTTGTCTGGTCATAACAGTTGCCTAGGCATCCTACCTAATAAAAGAGTAGTATGCAAATTGATCTACCTTCGCTACACCCACCAGCCACGCCCACCAGCCAATCAGAGCGAGTATGCAAATAAACCCCAACCAAAATGGCTACAGCCACAGAGAGCAGGAGGGAGGCTTGGGTTTCCCAGGCAACGGAGGAAGCCAAGCTTTCTGCCTGCCCTTGCCAGCCTAAGCCTCCACTCAAGGCTACAAAGTTTCAATTATAGAAGGTAAACAAATCCAAACAGAAATGGCGGCAGCCATGGAGCTGGAAAGAGCGGGAGGCTAGGGTTGAAGGAGGAAGCAAAGCTTCTGCAGCCCTAGCTGGCCTAGGCCTCCATTCCAGGCTACAAAGTTTCAATGATAGAAGATAAATAAACCCTAAACAGAAATGGCTGCTGCCGCGGAGTGAGCAGAAGGCTTGGCTCTGCTCCAGGCTACAAAGTTTCAATTGTAGAAGGTAAATAAATTCCAGATACCAGGGCCTCCGCTTGGGTCGCCAGGGGGCATGGCTGGCCTGCAAACCACCACAGGCCCCTTGTTCAGGCCACCCCATGCCCCAAGGGAACCCCCACCCTGATCTGGGACACCCTTCAGGGCAAACCAGCTGGCCCCCACCCATACACCAGGCCTCTATCCTATCTAATAAAAAAGTAATATGCAGATTGACCATCACTCCAACACACAAGATGGCTGCCCCCATGTGGTCAAAGATCCTGCCCCCATGTGGACACAAGATGGCCACCACAAGATGGCCAGCAGGGGAGGGCAGTTGGGAGGCACCAGGCCTGCAAGGGAGGGCAGTTGGAGGTGATCAACCCTGCAGGGGAGGGCAGTTAGTGGTGACCAGGCCGGCAGAGGAGGAAAGTTGGGGCAAACAGGCTGGCAGGGAAGCAGTTAGGCATCAATCAGGCTGGCATGGGAGTGGTTAGGGGGTGATTAGGCTGGCAGGCAGAAGTGGTTAGGGGCAATCAGGAAGGCAGGCAGGCAAGCAGTTGGGAGCCAGCAGTCCTGGATTGTGAGAGGGATGTCTGACTTCCCGTTTAGGCCCGATCCTACTGGATTGGAGAGGGTGCAGGCTGGGCTGAGGGACACCCCCCCTCCGTGCACGAATTTCATGCACCGGGCCTCTAGTTTATATATATAGATATAGATCTGTGATTCCCAAGGTAAATGAAACTCACTGTGTGTCCTTTCCCCGTGTTTCCTTCATTGTCGGTAGCTAACCACCACACTCCTGCTGTAGTCAGACTTGCCATCCATGGCAGAAGCAGCAGCTAACCATGGAGTTCAGCCGAGGAATGGGAGTCTGGAGGTTCCAGGCCATTGGTCTGGCTCCTCCTTGGCCCCTAGAGATGCTGAAGGAGACGCAGCCTGGGAGGTGACAGGTCCTGCCCTCCATGCCTCAGCTTCAGGGAGCTGCTCCCCTCCTTGCTCCTGGGGCAGACTGGTGAGGCGAGCCTCCCCCTCCATTCCCGCTCTTCCCCGGTGCTGGTGTGCCCCTGGCCGCAGCAGTGCCCAGGAAAGGCAGCTAACCAGTTTCCTCCCAGCTCAGAGCCAAGCGTGTCTTGCTTGGTTAGGCATTCCCCAGATGAGAAGTCCTCTCAGGAGCCTTTCTTCAGAGGCTAGCCGGAGACTGGAGCTCCAAAAGCCTGAAGTTGAACCTCCAGTGTGCCCAGCATGGAAATTAAGGGACGCCACACTGCCCTCTAGTGACAGCTCGGCCTGGCCCTTGCTCTGCAGCTTTTCCTCTTCCTTTGTTCCCTGCACCAGCTGAGCCTTATTTCCCAGCAAACCAGAGCCTCCTCTGGTGGCCTCAGAGTCTGTTCCTCTCTCCACCTTCCTACCTTGCCTTCAGGATGTAAAAGTGGAAACACGAGCCAGATGTTCTCACCCCAACTGCCCTTTTGTCTCACTGCTGAACCAGCTGCTTAGCATTCCCAACCACTTGGCTCCCTGATGGACAGACCAACCACTGCATTGACTGATGGATACTGTCCATCTGAAAAACTAATCCTGAGTGACTAACAGGATGGTTGGCTGATTAAGTTTTTAAACTACAAGTGATTTTCTTGACCTACTGGCTCTCTAATTGACCTACTAACCCTAAATAACTAAACATCTGATAAGTTTGAACTGCTTGCCCGGCCGACTCTTCCACTCACCCACTGAACGACAATGCCCAGCAGAGGGCCTGCAAGACTGACAGCCTGGGTGCACAGCTAAGAGTAACATAGATGGGAGGAGAAGGTGCCCTTTTCTCACGCCCCGACTCCTCTAGGTGCTTGGAGCCCCCTCTAGAGCCACTGGAAGGCTGCGGAGAGGGCAACCAGGAAAATGCCTTCTGACCTACCTCTAGTGAGGTTCCTAACCAGAGCCTCACAGGTGGGTTTTCATAGTACAGATATGAAGATGTGGTTTACCTGGGAAGAGGGCTCAGCTTTCAGTGGACTCTGAAGAGTCGAGCACATACAAATACGTTCAGAACTACTGCTCTGGGAAGACTCTCAGCAAATCCATTCAGATATGCAAAACCTTTGCCTGAATTCAAGCACCATTTCTCCCTCCCATCAGGCCAGGTGGCAGGACGGTGACTAGGAAGAGTCAAAGTCATAGTGGACATGGATGTAGTAGGAAGGACAGAGGCTGAGCTCTATGTGACGTTTCCAGAAAGAGGCCCAAAGAGGCCCAAAAAGGCCCATTGTCCTTTTGGGCAAACACACTTAGCCCAAGATGGCAGGGCACTCTCAGCTCTGGGCAGACTGTCTTTGAGCTGAGATGAAAGATACATTTACCAGGACTCGTGTCTGAGGCAGTAAGTATGTGTGTGTGATCATGAGTAGCTATGTGGCTGTGTGCATTTTCATACCAGTGTGCTCACAAGGGTGGGTATAGCTGGGAGTTGTGTAGCTCTGTGCATGAATGCCCTTTGGGTCAAAGTGTGCATCTCATTCGTTTTGTGAATGGATTTGCACGTGTGTGCTCAGTCCTTGACCCCCTCAAGCTTTTTTTGGAGGGGAGGGGTTGAGACAGATTATGAGTAAGAATTTCACTAAGTGTAAATATCTGCAAACATGCAAATATTTCCAGAAATCTGGAAATCCTCAACATGTCCCTCTCCCTGAGAAATCATCACACTGCCATTGCCATGGTTGGCTCTTATCTCCCTGGACTAGTGCGAGGTCCTCAATGCCCTCCCCTCCCGACCCTGCGGAAAACAGCCACAGTGACCTCAGTAACATGATGTTAGGGTCACAGCGCACCCCTGCCTAAATCAACAACAGCTTTACAATCTCAGGGGATAGCGCCCGTGTCTCAAGGGTCCTTTCAAGGTCATAGCCTTGCTCATTGGTGACTCTGCACTCTGGAGGCCCCAGAATTTGGGTGTGTCTCCCCTCAGCCTGGTCCTATGCCACCAAAATTTGGCTCAGATGCCTCTTCTGACAGTAACACGATGCCGCTAGGTCCTGCATCTCGGAGTTAGCACGTGCCGCTGTAATTGCCCAATTACAATTGGCAATTGTAATTGACAGGCACCCAAGTCCATCCGTCACATTCCACCCCGGGTCCCCTCCCCAACAGACAAGGAACCCGAAGGGCAGACGGTCGGTCGGTCGGAGGCCCGGTGGGCTTGGACGCACAGGTCTCTTCCCTGTCCCTGGCCCCCTGCCCCACGCCCCCGAGCAATAGACCCTCTGCTGTCAAAACGGAAATGCGCATGCGCAATGAACAGTGTGAACTACGACTCCCAGAATCCTCTTGACCGGGACTCCATTTCCCAGAAAGCTCCTGGAGTTCCTACTCCGGAACTGCGCTCTTTTTTTCCAAAGCGGAAAATGAGGCAAACCTCACAGTAGAGACGGATTCTGAAAGGGGTAGAACGCTGCGAGGTGCCGCGAAGTATTTGCCTCCAGGGGTCGTGCTTGAGTCGGAGAGACCCGAGCTCGGGGGAAAGGACCGGGCCGCAGCCCTTCCCGCGCTTCGCTGCGCAGTGTCCTGGTTCCCTCAGCCGCGCCGGCCGCCCGCAGTCCGTCAGCTGCTCCGGCTTTGTCGGCCTGAAGCCGCTGCAAACTCTCTGCCCACCTCCGGGCGTCTCTGGAGACGGAGGCCAATAGCTAATGCACATGTTTCCTGGGACCCCTTGTTCCCAACCCCGCATGGCCCGTTTTCCAGTGGGAAGAAGCGAAGACCTTGGCCCTAAGGGCATGACCCCACAGGGCTCCCCGTGTGAGTCCCTCAGCTCTTCTGCTACTTCCAGCCATGGCCGCAGGAGTGCGAGCTATGGGGAGGGGGGCGGTGTGGACAGGAGCGGGGAGGGGGAAGATCTATGGCTCCTGACTGCCGCCTCTGTTCTCAAGAAGATGACCTCCGGTGACACTGGCCCTGTGGCTTTGCACAGCCCGTCCACTGCGTTTCCGATGCCTGGGTGCTGGAGAAAGCCTCCTTCCTCAGCCCCCAGCAACGCCTGGGCTCCCACTGCCTGTTTCTCCTTCCCCGCCTCAGAGGCCGCTTAGGTCACCGACCTAGAAATGAGAGCAACTTGGTGGGACTGGGGTTGAGATAGGGAGTCTGGAGCATTGGAAGGAAGGAGTGGACTGAGGGGGAACACCTGCAGGACATTCGGGCTGGAAGTGACTGGGTCAAAATGGGAGGGTTAGGGCACAGGGGCGCCGGAGTGAGGGAATGTGACCTGCCATCACTGTATATCTCAAAAGGAAGAAATATAGGCAGGCAGAGGATGGACACATGTCTCAGAGCTCTGTTTCTTTATGAGAGGCACGAGTCAGTAATTTAGTTTTGTTCCAAACTTTTTAAGTGAAGTAAACACTTGCCCATGGGCCTGTGGAGTTAAAAACCACTCCCCCCACCTCCTGCTAGTAATTCTAAGTTTCTCAATATTGCCCCACTCCTCCATGCTAGCTGTGGAGGTCCCAGAGACCCTTTTAGGGGATCTGCAAGGTTAAAACTGTTTCACAGTAATATAAAGATTTATTTGCATTTTTCATTGTGTTGACATTCACGTTTAAAATGGTGTGTACCGCCCCTCCCCAATAGGGGGCGTGCAGGAAGCAGACAATTTATGTTTCTCCCTCTCTCTGAAATCAATCAAAATGTATTTTTTAAAAATAATAAAATGGTATGTAGGCCCTGGTGGGGTAGCTCAGATGGTTAGAGCATTGTCCTGATATGCTAAAGTTGGGTTTAATCCCCAGTCAGGGCGCATACAAGAATCAACCAATGAATGCATTAACAAGTGGAACAATAAATTGCCCTCTCTCTCAAATCAATAAATAAGAAAACTTTTTAAATAAATAAAATGGTATATAAAACCGCTAGCACCTTGGCATGAATCAAGGCAGTGGCATTGAGCTATATTTGCAGTTACTGTGTTTTTCGCCAATGCTCTTGGAGGGAGGGAGAGCCAGTTTCACCTAAGAATGTCCTTAATGAAGCTGTGGAAAGTAGTCATTATACTACATTTTGAACCTTGAGTACATGTCCTTCCATATTCTGTGTGGCAGGATGAAAAATAGGCGTTAAAGCGAGTCTGCTGCATACCCGTGTTCTATATTTGTCTTGAGGAAAAGTGCTGGGAAGAGCAATCACGTTTGCAGTCTTTCAATCCCTGTACAGTTGCGTAAGAATATGCCTTGTGCCTAGAGCATTTCCTTACAGAGAGAAAGGGCTCTCACAGCCCGTGCTGGCCACCTCTCTTCTGGGGACATCTTTCCCTGTTCTGGACTTGATGTGTACTTCCTCCTCCTGCTAAAGCACGTGTGTCATATGGCACCTGACCAGCCCCACTGCTGTATCTGTTCACAGCAGGGAGGGAGCGGGGATCCTTCAGTTGCAGCCAGAGAGGAGTACATGCAGTTCATACATGCTGACCATGCGGGAAACGCACGATTGAAGCTGATCTTGCTCTTTCTCTTCTCTAGGCGAGTCAAGTGTTGCTCCATCCAGTGCCTGTGTGAGTCTTGCCTTCCTTGGCAACCCCAACACCTGCAGACGATGGAGTGGGTTGATGTCCCGGGACTGCTGGTCCTGATGGCAGGTATTGTTACGCTATTTGCAGTGGGATTCCTCCTCCTGTGGAGGTAGTCATAGGTATCACTTGGTTGGCAAAAAGCAGTCCTGTGCTTGTTCAATATGCTAGCTGAACTAGACTCCCCAGACACACCTCTTTTACTTGGATGACTGACAGTGTGATTATTTATTTGGACTTGGTGTTTGGTAGACATTTTCCACCAAATGAACAAAATGAGATTGTCACTTCAAGGGAAAATAACTGACATTATTTGTTGCTAATGATAAAATTTGATCTTTCAAGCATAAATTAGAATTTTGAAAACCACATCTGCCACATAACTTGACAGTTTCCCAATGTTTAAAAGATTCTTCTGATGAGCTGGGTGATGATATCTGCAAGTGTGATTTTTTTTTTCTTACATTGAATAATGTGTCAACATTTGGAAGATCTGCATAATTCAGATATCTGTTGTTGCAGAATTTTACTCCAAACATAGTGTTTTAAAACAGCAAACATTTATTATCTCTCCGTTTCTGTGGGTCAAGAATTTGACTCAGGTAGACGACGGTTCTGACTTAGGGTTTCTCCTGCAGCTGCGGTGAAGATGTCTGTTGAGGCTGCCGTCATCTGAAAGCGTGGCTGCATGCAGCTAGCGTATGTGCGTCCAAGAGGCATACTCACATGGCTGTTGGCAGGTGGCCTCAGTCCCTCACCACCTGGACTTCTGCACGGGGCTTTGAGTATCCTCACAACATGGCAGCCAGCTTCCCCCAGAGCAAAGTGACCCAAGAGAGAGGGAGGAAAATAGAAGCCTTATGATCTACTCTCAGAAGACACACTGTGTAATTTCCACCACATTCTGTTCATTAGAAGTGAGTCATACGTACAGCCCACATGCAAGGAGAGGGAAAATAAGCTCTGCCTCTTAAAGGGAGAGGTACCAAAGAATTTGTGGACATGTTCTAATAACACTTCGCCTAGTGATCCAGTGTTTTCCAAATGACCTTCATGAAATCACAGAACCAGGATGCATGGATAAAAACTATATTCCAATTCAAAATGGCCCAGTGGGTTTTTATTGTAACAGCTTGAAAAGTTCGTTGATATAGTTTTAGATTCCACATTGCTACTAACCAATAAGAAGCTATCATTTTTGTGTCTTGGTATAGTATCAAAAAAGAGTATCCATACTTATCTGAAAAGGCTATTAAAACACTCCTATCATTTCCAGCTACATATCCCTGTGAGGTCAAATTTTTTTCATGTACTTCAACCAAAGCAACATTAGAACAGACTGGAATGCAGAATCAGATATTGAACCAAACAGAGATTTTCAAAAATGTAAAACTGAGGCTCTTCTCACTAATTATTTTTTGCTTTGGAAAATATGTGGTGTTTTTTTATGTGAGGGGTGTGTGTGTGTGTGCATGCACATGTTTATTAACATGTATTGGATTTATTATTGGATTTTTTAAATAAATTAAATATTTTTAAATGTTCTGTTTTAATTTCTAGTATGGTAATTACTGCTAGATATAACCAATCCTATATAATAAAAGGCTAATATGCAAATAGACTAAACAGCAGAACAACTGGTTGCTATGACATACACTGACCACCAGGGGGCAGATGCTCAAACTGGAACTGCCCCCTGGTGGTCAGTGTGCTCCCACAGGGGGAGTGCCACTCAGCCAGAAGCCAGGCTCACGGGTGGTGAGCGCAGCGGCGGTAGCGGGAGCCTCTCCAGCCTCCATGGCAGTCAGATATCCCCCGAGAGCTCCCAGACTGTGAGAGGGCACAGACCAGGCTGAGGGACCACCCCCCTCCGAGTGCATGAATTTTGTACACTGGGCCTCTAGTATAAACAGAAGCTCTTTGGGGTCCTCAATAATTTTTAAGAATGTAAAGGGGTTTTAAAACCAAAATTTAAAAACCTCTTGTTTAAGCAATCCTGATGGTCCTGTTACCATTGAAATAATATGTTTGGTATGGGCATGTGGTGCAACTCTGCCAATGACATACAAAGCGAAGGTGTGGTGTTCAGTTTTCAGTTTAGGGTATTAAATAGAAAAATATACCTGGGTCTTCAAAGAGATTGATAATGTTCTATCTCTTAAGCCAGATGACTGATGTTTATTAGCCTTCTTTATCTCTTACATATTAAATTATTTGAGGTGTGAAATATTTTATAAGAAAAAGATTAAAAGAACATGTGGAAGAAGAGTCCACATCTTCTATGTAAGCATCGTGTCTATTTTGCAGCATATTCTTCCGGTATATTGGACCTGAATGTGCATTGTTTGGCTCTAAAGAATTTTGTGCACATTTCATGGCTCTCTGAATCTGTGTCTGCAACATGTTTGTGATATTTTACTTGTAACCTGAGAGCCAGTCCCCAGACCTCTAGCCACATAGGCAATCTCATCACATTAACAAGACTACCATTTCAAGCCATACAAAGTCCCTCATAAAAAGACATTCTCTGCTTCTGGCTTAGTCCCTCTCTTCCCTAGGGTCAGGCAAGATACCGACATCTGTCCTATGTCACATCGCATGCCAAGTTCTCTCACCTAACACCCTCATGAGAGTAGATGTCTACAAGGCTTGCCAGTCCACCAGTTCTGAAAACTGCCCCACTCAGAGTCCATTTTAGACCTTTTTTAGGAATTTATCTGAGCACCTTCTAACTGGAACCACAACAGATACAAAGGCAGGCTCACTACACTGTTAAATTTAAACTTCTCCCTATATGCTCACCTGTCCCTCTCCCCCTGCCCCTCCTGTAGTTCCAGGCCCCTCAGTCTCACTGAAGGACCTGAGGCTAGGTTTTTTGGTTTATTCTACCCCTCCCCTTAATGTAACTTTTTCAGAACTTCATAAATCAAATAATAAAATTAGAGAATTGCATAATCCAATTAACAAATTTGAGAGGCTGCCTGAACAAAATCTGGGCTTTACCACCATGGATGAAGGGGGAATGACTATTGGGTAGGCAGAAAGAAATGTCTGTTATTGTCTATACATATGCATATTTTAAATCTTTCCATGTGGCACGCCGGCACTACCATGGCATACTCAGCCCCAGGGCGCCTTATAGGGTGAACCTGAGTGGGGGCGGCTGAAAGGCTTAGAAAAGACAGACAAGAGAATGAAAGCTGGGTCTCGGTGGGACGACGCTTCCCTGGCAGAGAGACAGCGACAGCGCCCACAAGCCGTGTTTTTATTTTATAGCAGATGCCATGAGGCAAAGTAAGGGTGTGGTCAAGATGTTTACAACATTCTCGTGGGTTTCAATCCTACTCAATTACATGCACCTGATCAAGCTTTGTTTACTTGCAGCCTATATCACTTAGGCACATGAGGCCACGTGTTCAGGCCATAGGTTCAAGCTTACAACTACAGCTGTTGGCTATAATTGTGCGGGGAGGGCTCTGCCCTCCAAGCTGGGACTTGCACGTGGCCACGAGAGGACTGTGCCCTCTCGTCAGTCCAAGGCTTGAACCTGTCCAAACACTGTAGCCACGCCCCACATTTCCATAATAAAATATATTGCTTGTGTGATTAAAAAAAGAAAAGAAAGGTAATGAATATGAGGGGGAAATGCATATATAAAACTAAGAAATGCAGTCCCACTGTGAGATTTTAAGACAGATATACTAGAAAGGAAGCAGACCCATTTGTTGAAATCCAATTCACTGATCAATGTACCATATTTACTTGTTTCTTTTACCTTATAAGATTTACAGCAATTCATACTGGATGGAATTCTTTTTTTAATATATTGTTTTATTGATTTCAGAGAGGAGGGGAGAGGGAGAGAGAGAGAGAAACATCAATGATGAGAGAGAATCATTGATCAGCTGCCTCATGCATGCCTCACACTGAGGATTGAGCCTGCAACCCGGCATGTGCCCTGACAGGGAATTGAACCATGACCTCCTGGTTCAGAGGTCAACGCTCAACCACTGAGCCAAGCCGGCCAGGCTCACTTAATAGCATTTTAAGGAATATTCAGTCTGTCAGCCCAGATAGTTAGAAGACAAGGGACATCAAGGAAAAAATATTCATGAGATATATAAATGATAAAAGTCTAATAACCCAAATATATAAATCAATGAAAAAGGCAACCCAATTGAAAAATGGACAAATACGAACAGGCAATTCACAGAATTAGAAATACAGTTAACCAAAAAACATATGACAAGATTTTCAACATTACTAGTAAGAAAATTACAAGATAAAACAGCAGTAAGATGTTTATTTTCACAAAAATATTATCAGCTTGTTATAAAAGAGTAATAACGTTGGTGAAGAGGTTTCTGAGATCAAGCGCTTTCATATAATTCTCTGTTGATGTGAACATAAATTGGTACAGTGTTTTTGATAGGCAACTGGGCTTTATTTGTCAACATTAAAATGCCTGTGTTCCCTTTGAGGTAGTGGGAGAGTCAAGGACTAGTGGGAGGTGCTAGGGGAATGGATGTAATGCAAGCATGTCAAATTCAAAGGCTAACACGGGCCAAATAAACAAAGTTTAAGTTTATGTGGGCTGCAAAAAAACAAAAGCTTCAATTTTTATAGAAACGTAGATTTATTTCAATAGAGACGTGCTGAATACAAAGAGCTGAAATAAATGAGTAATCGTTAACATAAAATAATAGAACATTTTAATAAAAATTAATATTTCTTCTTGAACATTAACTTACCAGACACTGAATAACTGCACAAGGTAATAACCATAACGCAAATAAACCTATTTTTCTTGTTCTCCGAAAGTGATATATTTCCTGTTGCGCACACCAAACAAGTCAGTCCAAGACTAATGACGTGGCAATCGGCTGCTAAAATGTTCGCTGCTAGTATTAGTGGAGAGAAATGGTGTGCCTGAGCGTAAGGTGCCTAAGGGAAATGAATGCAACATGATTATAGTAATCAGTCATTAGCGAACATTGTAGTTCATTATTAATAGTTATGTATAACAGGATATTATAAAAATTAAGTTATGAAATTTTTATTAAAACGTTTCTTACATACCATTATATTGGCTGGGCCACAAAAATATTCGTTATGGGCCGCATGCAGACCACGGGTCGCGAGTTTGACATGCTTAATGTAATGGGAGGTCTTAGACTAGAGGAAATAGGTTTAATTCGAGGGGCTAAAGACTGGGGTGTAAAGGGAGGGATCTGTGGGACTGGGAGTGATTTAGGACCAGGATTGATAAAGAAAGTGGGAAAGTGACAAAGGCTTGGAGGAACCAAGAGGTACTTGAAAGGGGAAAGTGAAAACAAATGGCAATGGGAGGATTAGAAACAATGAAGACACTTGTTGGGAAGGACAAGAAGGGAAGGGGTGGGATTGGCCCAGACTACATAGGTGAAATGGAAACAACTGGTTTTCAGTAAATTGACCCAGAGCCACTGGCAAACAGGACCTGAACAAGGCCCCTTTGGAAGAATGAGGTTTGTTAGCAAACAGGAAACAGTAACTTTCATAGTGCTGCTAACTGTGCCTTGCAGAGTTCTTTTTGCTTCCTCTCCTCTTGACTCTGTTTTCACATTGTAGTTTGCTTATATGAAAGATCTTTGAAGACTCTTTAGTCTGAAGCCTCTGATAGTCATTGGTTTGTATCTTTCCCATGTGATCCTAAGGTGTAAAATACAGAGACATTTGAGCTGTCTCTAGTAGAAACTGTCAGGGAGATGCCCCAAATCCTGGAAGGTCATGAAAGAAGGTTCTCTCTGCAATATAGTGCAGGTATGCATAAGGGGGTGTAGAACCCGAGACTTCCACTGCTCTATTGGTTTGAGGTAGGCATTCTCTCATGAAGTAGAGGGCCCTATGGCCACTGGCTTTCTCTGTGGCGCATGCTGCTTTCCACACAATAATCACAAGGCAATCAGCAAGAATCTGCGGAGGGGGGCTGTTATGGACTGAATTGTGTCTCCCCCAAATCTACATGTTGAAATCCTAATCTATAATAATAAAAGCATAATATGCTAATTAGACTGGACGTCCTTCCGGATGACCTTCCAGAGGAAGCCGGGTCCCAGGTGCCAGAGGGAAAAACCCTGTTCTTTGGAACTCTACAGAAAGGTCTCTTCCTTGGGAATGCTTTCTTTGACCTTTCTGCAAAGTAAGGGATTGCCTACCTTCTGAGGTCCCTAATTTATAGTATTTTAATTAGTTGTTTATAAGCCTGCATTTCTCATTAGTCTGCGAGCTCCAAGAGGGAAGACATTATCTTGTCTGTTGACTTATCTTCAATGGTATCTGGACCTACTCTTTCATGAATTTCTTGCATCGGGCCTCTAGTACTTTAGAATGTGACTGCATTTGGAGATAGGCCTTTAAAGAGGTGATTTAGTTAAAATGAGGCCATGAGCGTGAACCCTAATTCAAGCTTACCTGTCTCTTTATATAAGAAGGGTAAGTTTGAGCACAAAAAGATACACTAGGGATGTGTACACACCGAGAAAAGGCATGTTAGGACACAGTAACAGGACAGCTATCTGCAAACCAAGGGGAGAGACCTCAGAGGACACCATCCCTGCTGACACCTGATCTTGGACTTCGAGCCTCCAGAACATAAGAAAATTAATTTCTGTTGTTTAAACCTGTGGTATTTTGTTATGACAGCCCTAGCAAACTAATACAGGGCCTTCAGGTATGAAGGCTTAGGCACTAGGGAAAATAAAAATTAATTCAAGTCCTCCCGCTATTACTGAGAATTATTTGGAAGTGCTTCCGTTAAGTGTGGAAGAGCCCCTGCTGCATTCCCATACACATTTTACTTTTAGTTCAGGAAATGTGGAGCTTGCTCTTACATTTCCCTAAAGCTCCCAGGTTGATCCAGTTACCAATCATAAATGGGTAAAGAGAAATAAGGATCTCTGGCCAATCAGGCCAGGTCTCTCAGTTACTATGTCTTCTAATGCTGCTTAAGGATTTAGCCCTTGACTTTGGAGATTCAAAAACTTTTTTTCAGTTCTGGCCCAAGTGAGTGATTTCCATACTGGTTCTAAAAATGAACTGGAATTTTAGTTTAACAATGAGAGCTATACTTGCCAAGAAAACTGTACTATTCGTGTAGACTAGTTCTTAAACAATCTTTTCCCATTAGGAAGAGCTAAGTGGACACATACACACACACACACACACACACACACACACACACACACACACACACACACAACACACACACACAATTCCACCATGGAAAAACCCTGTTCTTTGGAACTCTACAGAAAGGTCTCTTCCTTGGGAATGCTTTCTTTGACCTTTCTGCAAAGTAAGGGATTGCCTACCTTCTGAGGTCCCAAGGAACCTAGAATCAAAAACCCTAATTTATAGTATTTTAATTAGTTGTTTATAAGCCTGCATTTCTCATTAGTCTGCGAGTTCCAATAGGGAAGACATTATCTTGTCTGTTGACTTATCTTCAATGGTATCTGGACCACATAGTATATGCTCAAAAAACAAAACCAAAACTAGGGGAATGGCTCTGGCTGGTTTGGCTCAGAAGATAGAGCGTCGACCTGCGGACTGAAGGGTCCCAGGTTCGATTCTAGTCAAGGGCATGTACCTTGGTTGCGGGCACATCCCCAGTAGTAGGTGTGCAGGAGGCAGCTGATCAATGTTTCTCTCTCATCGATGTTTCTAACTTTCTAGCCCTCTCCCTTCCTGTCTGTAAAAATCAATAAAATATATATTTTTAAAAACCAAAAAACAAAAAAACTAGGGGAATGAATAAATGAAATAAATTATTATATTATATGTCTCTTGATGGACCTATTAGAGACATATAATATAATAATGGACCAGAAGACCAGTCACCTCCCCACTTGCATAGTGTTGGAGACATAATGATAAAACCCTCCTCCTCAGTTTCTCCTTCTCCGTTCTCTTCAGTGATGGTCACCTTTCCACAAGTAGTTTTCCATCCTATATTCTTTGTTTTGTTTGAATTTACAAGTGGTCTTTTTTCCCCATTTTATTTACAAAGAGACCCTTACTCTTACCACTAAAGTATCTCCAAACCACAATATGGGATGGATTATTTCCGGGAATGTCTTTCTAGAAGCAACATGTCCCTACAAATAGATTCCTATGGACTATTCTTACATTTGGGTTTGCCTGCTCTTACATTTGCCTGCTCCTATTTCTCACAGCAATTTGTGATTCTCTCTGTGATGGTTTCATTTCTCCATCCACCTGCCCCTCATAGCTATGAAAGCCCTTAGTCATTTGGTTCAAATACCCTAGCTTTGGAGAATAGCTATTTATTAACTAAACCGTTGCACCACTCGCTCTTATAGCCTTAAATGAATTTGGGTTAATTCTTAACTGTTTCCTTTCTGTACATGTGTCATTTAATGGCTTGCCTTTATCTGATTTTCTCCAATTTCCTGTGCATTTGTGGTTTTCTACAGGAGCTCTCTACCAGAGGCCTCAAGCAGCCACTCCAAACTAGTGTGGGCACCTACGTTTTCTAGGAAGGCTCTCCTGCTGCTCTGGGTTTCATCAAACTGGTGTCCATCCAAGTATTCCCACCCAATGTTATTTATGCTAGAAGAGGAGGAATGCCCTCCCCAGGGCCAGGTCTTGGAGAAAAGAAGAATTGTTGATATAGCCAGAGCCCCAACAGAAGGAAGATTACTCTGCAACAGCTAAAGGTGGGTGACTTATTTTTTTTCCAACTCAGTGAAAGCTGCCCATGTTTGCTTTCTTTCCCGTGAATTTCATTAGTGTATTTTCTCCACATGACCTTTGGAATAAACAGGAAGGAAAGGTGTTAAATCAATAAATAGCTTCGTGGGGGACAGAGAGTTTATCCATCATCGATTCCCTACATCTAGCATAGTGCCTGACATGTAGATTCACAATAAATGTTTGATGAAGGAAGGAAAGCAAGGTAGGAGGGAAAGAGAGAGAGGAAGAGACTTAAAGAATTGGCATGAATGGAAAGGATGTGAATGTATTATTCAGAAATAATATGACGATAACAGTTGTGTTTTCAAAGTTAATCAAGTCCATTGTCACTGACACCTAGAATCAATTAAACAAATAAAGCCACTTTGTAAAATGAAGGGTGTATTTATAAAGGTAAAAGAACAGTAGACAACCAGAATAGCAACAAATATACTCTGGAACTTAGGCATAACAATAAATAACTGGTTATATTTTAGGATAAATTCAAAACTCTGTGATGGGATAGTCATTTGTTCTGTCTATGCCCAATTCTCAAAAGCAAATTAAAACAACCAAGAACTTTATTTATGGATAGATGCAAGGTGATCAGGGAGGTGATAGAATTGATGGCAACTGGTCGGTTTGGTATTTAGAAAAGGTTAACTAATCAGAAATGGTGCACTGAGGAAATTTACAAATACCTAGGCTTCCTGCAGTTGAGAGGGATTAACCACATAGTAATTCACCAAACGTTCAAACATATGTAATGATGTGTTAAGGAAGAACATCTTGGTGCAGAAAAATATTAAGGAAATTAGCATCTTCTTAATATTAGTCTTGCAGTTATTTGATATCATATGGGCTACACAATGCAGGTCCAGCGAGCCAACTCTCAATGACACATACATCACAAAAGAACACACCACCATGGTGGAGGTAGAGAGGAACAAGTAAGACAGATCATTTTTATAAAATCAAGATCTCAAAACTAAGGGCTAGATTCTTCAGCAACATAACTAATGTTAGGAAATGTCACTATAATCTCATATTATTTTAATTTGTGGCAAATAAAGTGTAGCCTAGGAGGAAATCTAAAAACATATCCAAAGTAAATGCAGAGAAACCTCCCTTTTTCATACCAGTCTTGCAGAGATTGTGTTCATGAAGCATGTGATTTGTTTTCAAGGATTTGCCTGAGTGGTTTAGATTCTAGCGATCAGGACAATTGTATTATAAAGGAAAACTGTTGCTAATGTGTTTAGATGATGACTGGTGACTAGCAAAAAAATAGAAAGGTACCATCTTAGCTGCTGTGGGTTCTTCCCAAAGTTATAAGATGACTCAGGCTTTCTGTGTGCAGTAAGTTGGACCTATGAAACGGATTAATGTAAGAATTCAGTGGGTTCCAAACTTCAGCCAGTGTGATCAGTTTTGCCCATCTGTACTGCTATTTATCATGCTTTTTTAAAAAAAATAAAATTACTATTTTTTACCTTAAATATATTTAAAAAGCAACTTAATAGATATTTCCATCTGAATTCATCTCTGATAGACATTCTTTGGAAAACACTTCAATTACAATAATAATGATGATGATAAGTCAAGACTATTTTAAAACTAATTCTATGCGATAGAGACATGAGGGCAGAGAGAAAATTAGAATCCTTAGAGCTCATGGGCAAGTATTTAGATAAATCATATGCTCAGGTCACAGTTTGCTCTTTGTGGCTTTATTTAAGAAGCTAGTTAATGTTTACATGACATTGAACTTCAAAGTCCCGGCAATAAGGAGGAAAACGAGTGGAAGAGAAAAACGGTTTATGTTTGTTACCTCCTTGCTTTTCCTTACTCTGTGGAGAGGCCCCAGAGGGCAGAGGACACAAACTCGGGAGGGAACCCAAGTAGGGTGGTAGGGTCTTTAGGGTCTTAGCTTACCACAGTACAATAATTTTTTAATTAAATTATAAAAATGTATTATGCTAAGTTCCCTTACTCACATGGCAAGTATTCTTGTTGGAGTGTCATTGTGTTTTTAAATTATAGTCTTCTTTCCTACAGTCTTGGTATAAAAATTTTTTTTAATCCTCACCCAAGGATATGTTTGTTGATTTTTAGAGAGGAAGGGAAGGAGAGAGAGAGAAAAACATTGATGTGAGAGAGAAACATCGATCAGTTGCCTCCCATACATGCCCCAACCAGGGATCGAACCTGCAGCCTATGTATGTGCCCTGACTGGTAATCAAACTGGCAACCTTTGGTGTATGGGATGATGCTCCAACCAACTGATCCATCCGGCCAGGGTGAAATTCTCTACCTTACTTTTTTTGTAGTGATATAGTCTCTGGTCACATTGTGTGCCTTTATTGTGATGCTCTTGGTTTATAGAAGCGAGTGCTGTTAACGTAACAAAGAAGGACATTATCTGCAAAACACAATGAAATGTCCTTATTTTTCTCAAGTACTTCTTTCCGATTCCTCCTCTTTTGGGGGTTCTTAACTTATTCCTGACTTTTAAGTGAGGCCCGCCTCATGCATGACAATTCAGTAGACAACCAGAATAGCAACAAATATACTCTGGAGGGCTTGCCAGATGGGCCCCTAGACCAGACATCCTTCCAGGCTCGCCCCCGCACCGAGGATCCAGCCTGTAATCCCATCATGTGCCCTGACTGGGCGTCAAACCGGCAACCTTTCGGTGCACAGGACGATGCCCAGCTAACTGAACCACACCGGCCAGGTCAAGGCAGGATGAAATTTAGAAAGCTAACGTCCTCCTCCCTCAAGAAGGGGAAAGAAAACTCTTTACTCCGTAAGTGTGGTCTGCACGTAGTGACCTTCCAAAGAGCACAGTGTGGGAGGGTGGTGGGGGGTAACTGTACAGTGGAGAGACCTGACAGACAGGACTCAGCCACGTGACCAACGTCAACATCAACTGTGATAACTCATGTTGACAGCATATACCTTGATATGATATGATGAAAATGGCACCTGACCTCCATGTGCTTCCTCTTGACAACCTATAACCCCAGTCTGATAATGAGAAAAACATCAGAAAAATCTAAACTGAATGAAATTCTATAAAACTTGACCAGTACTCTTTAAAACTGGAAAGATCATCAAAAACAAAGAAAATGTGAGAAACTATCACAGCCTAGAGGCACCTAAGGAGACATGACAACCAAATGTAATGTAGTGTCCTGGGTGCTTTCCTAGAACAACAGAAGGACATTGCTTAAAAACTAAGGAAATCTGAACAATGTATGGACGTTATTTAATAATGCATCAAAATTAGCGTACTAGTTATGACGAAGGTAGCACACTAAAGTAAGGTGTTAAGAATAGGGGAAACTTGGGTGTTGGATATATGGGAATTCTCTGTACTGTCTTTTCTACTTTTCTCTCTACCTAAACTATTTTAAAATTAAAAGACGTTTTTCAAAAATCAAAACGAAGTAACACAGAAACCCATGGTTGGAGAACCCATGGTTGACTTCCAACATTTCCTAAAAATCCTAGAGAAACTTTATAATCACATCCAGAACTAAGTTGTGTCTCTCATGGCTGTTAATCCAAGATTAACGGGGACAGATTCTGGTTTACAATCTAGTGCTTGAAGCTACTTCAGGGAGGGAAACCCAGAAGGAGAGGCAGGGATGAGATATACAGGGTGGGACAAAGTAGGTTTACATTTGCTCATATAGAAAATAATACAGTAATTAATAAATAATAACACAATAGTAAACTTTGTATTCTGAGTAGTCACAACTGTAAACCTACCCTTGTCCCACACTGTACTCATTCCTTCATTCATACACCCTGCACCGAAACAGTGGCACCCTCTCCCAGTTCAGCAATCCCAGTCTACTTCATGGACTTCTCTGAGTCTGTCCATCCTTATAGGTAGTGTTTCTCATTCACTTTCATACTGCCCTACAGCTTTCTGCCTGTGGCTTTACCTACCACTTACTTGCCAATAATTCTCTGATATGTAAATAGACCCATCTGTCTAAAGACATCCCCAGCCCTGGCCGGTTTCGCTCAGTGATTAGAGCCTCAGTCCTCGGACCAAACAGTCTTGAGTTTGATTCCTGGTCAAGGGAACGCACATACCTCAGTTGCAGGTTCAATCCCTGGCCCTGGTCGGGCTGCAGGCAAGAAGCAACCAAATAATGTTTCTCTCTCTCTCTCTCTCTATCTCTCTCTCTCTCTCTCTCTCTCTCTCCCCCTCTCTTCCCTCCTCCCTCCCTCCCACTCTCTCTAAAAATCAATGGAAAAAATATCCTCAGTTGAGGATAAAAATAAATAAAAAAATAGAGACATCCCTAGTTGGATATCCCATGTACACAACATACAGTGGTACTTACTGATTTCAGAGAGGAAGGGAGAAGGAGGGAGAGATAGAAACATCAGTGATGAGAGAGAATCATTGATTGGCTATCTGCTGTACACCACCTTCTGGGGATTGAGCCCGCAGCCCAGACATGTGCCCTGACCAGGAATCGAACCTCGACCTCCTGGCTCATAGGTCAACGCTCAACCACTGAGCCACATCGGTCGGGCCCACTGCTCTTCTTTCAGTCCCTCTCTTTATAAATGATGCTACCACCCCATCAGATCATGAGCTCACCCACAAAGCCCCTCAGCTACCAAATTGTCCAGATTCTACCTTCTCCATGTTTTTCAGGGCTGAGCTCTTCTCTCCATCCTCAGGCCTTAGTTCAGCTTCTTACCTGTCTCATTCCAGAGACAGCTTCATCCTCTAGCTGGACTCCCACCTCCCATCTACCCCAACCCTGCCCAAGCAGGGGTGTCTCTAAAACACAGACCTGACCATGCTGCTCCCCTCCTGACAGTCCTCCAAGATTCTTCCTCTCACCCCTGGAGTAAAGCCAGTCTTGTCAGCCCAGCACACAAGTCCCTTCATGAAATGCTCTCTCTTGTCATTCTCACCTCATTTCCTGCCATGTTCCCATACTCACCTTCTGCTTCTATCCCCCTACTGGGAATTCCCTTTCCCATTTCTGCCTCCTACTTGGTCTTCAGTATTCAACCCAACTCTCTTTGGGAACTGTCTCTGAGCATTCAAGCCTGAATCACATGCCCTCCAGACCTTCTCTTACTGATGTCACAGGCATCCCCCTCCCTCATTCTCCCTTCCGCATTCCCTAACCTCCCTCCACTATTAACTCTGGCATTCATTCATTCATTCATTCACTCATTCATTAAATCATTGGCTAGTCTAACTACAAAAAATACAACAATGAACAAAATAGAAAAAAAAATTCCTGCCTTCTAGGAACTTTCACTCTTTGTACACTCTTTGATTTTCCTTTCTCTTCTTTAGGAGCTCTTTGTAGGCAGGAAATGTTCTCCTATGCATATTAAGTGCTTCTCATTGTATCTTGCACATAGCTGGTGTTTGAAAAATACAGAGGAATATGTAAATGAGGGCCCCTAGTTTTGTTCCTTCCATCCTTCATGATCAGAGTTAAAGAAATGCTTTCAACTTCTGAGGAAAAATAACTTTCATACACTCTCCATCCCCTCCCCAAGTCCTCCTCCCAACTCAGCTGGTTTGATTCCCTCTGGGCAGCACAACTTCCGTGACTTGTCTGCAAGTCTTCCTCTGAGGGTCTCCACTTGCCTCTGGAGGGAGCAACTGGCACAATCAAAATATTATAAGTGCTGATTGTTGTTGTTTTTTTAATTTTAAGAATCAAGCTCTAGCCTTAGTCGGTTTGGCTTAGTGGATAGAGCGTCAATCTGCAGACCAGAGGGTCCCGGGTTCACTTCCAGTCAAAGGCACGCACCTTGGTTGCAGGCTCCTGCCCTGCCTGGGCCCTGGTTGGGGCTCGTGCAGGAGGCAACCAATCGATGTATTTTTCTCACAGCAATGCTTCTCTCTCTCCCTCTCTCTTCCACTCTCCCTAAAAATCAATGGAAAAATAACCTCGGGTGAGGATTAGAAAAAAGAATCAAGCTCTAGATGAAGCACGAATACCTATATTTCTAGAACAGAGCATAGAAGTTGTAAACCTTGGTGCCATGTAGCAGTGATGGTAAAGAGGCCAGCGGTTAGGGGCAGGACAGGGTGGAGGAGAGCAGAAGTGGAAGAACACGCAAAGCGGGTTAATTTCTTCATCTACAAAAATGAGGTCACATGATGCTGCCTTAAATGGATGCACCGAGAACTAGAAAATTATACTTAAACTCTTGCTTTTCTTTCCATTGGACTGCCTTTGGCGCTGTTTGAAATTTTTAAAAACCAGGTATACATTATTGTATTAATAAATTTTGGAAAACTAATTGGCACAGAAAACCAGTGAAGGAGAGATGGCATGTTCATTGTGGAAGAGGGCCTCAGTCACCAGGAAGTTGGTTTAAGAGTTTCCTCCTGAGTGTGGGACCGGCGCCGGGTGAGTCCAGTGTTGACAGCAGCTGGTGACATCAGAGAGGTCTCAACTTCCCAACAGTGCTGAGTCACTGGCTGAACTGTGGTTGACACGCTCTCCTGACTGTAAGGCCACCACACTGCTCCCTCCCCTGGGCCCCCAGAGCCTCAGGAACAGGCTCCTGCGAATTCAGAGGGAGGTGCTGGGAAGTCCAGTGCGACCTCCTGGAAGGCCTTCCTCTGCTGATAGAGGATGTACGGGCAGCTCTCTTCTTTCTGCTTTGTCCCCTTTTCTGATGATGTCATTCTCATCCGCCCTGCAGAGCTCTTAGACAGAACACAGTGTCTGGGACTGGAGGACTGGGACAGGAGGATGGCCGTTCACCACCTCGTCCATGAGCCTTGTGTAGGGCATTCAGACTTTTGATGCCTTATCCCCACCCCCAATGTGCCCTCTTCATGTTTCTGGATTATGGAGAGAGAGAGAGAGAGAGAGAGAGAGAGAGAGAGAGAGAGAGAATGAGAGCGCGCTGACCAACCCAAACGTGTCACCATCAAATTGTGTCTAGTGAGGGAACATCTTATACTGTATTCCCACGGAAGTTTGTAGCATCCGGCCCTTCCTTTGGGGCAGGCCGGATAGAGTGCAGCCCCCACCTTTCCCAGTTCAGCAACGATGCTCATGCCTGCTTCAGGGATGACTGTGTGCACCTGCATGTGTGCTCCGCTGTGATGGTTTGGGCTGTTTTTCTTTGAATTCTTTGGCTCTAAGTGTGTCGTAGTTGGCTCAGGCTGAGGCTGGGAGAGAGTTTGGGTGTTTCCCTTTCCCCAATTTGAACAGAAGGAAACAGATCTGAGAAGCACGGGTCACAGACTGTTCTCACTGCTGCTGGTGACCAGGTGTTCTTGCTGGAGAGGATTCTTCTGGGAAGGCTTGTGAGTCAGGACCCCCGGAGTCCTCTAATGGGTGACTTCAAATGAGTCAGCTTGCTCTGCGATGCCTGATGAATAAGGGGAAGATGATGCAGCTTGCCTTCACCAGTCCAGAAGGCTTGTTACCCGTTTGGGGGGAGAGTCAGCAATGGGGAAATGTGTCATCACCGTTGACCCTTCGTCTTTCAAACACCACATCTGAGCAGCGTGATGTCTGATATTGGTCTTATCTTGTTTTTCTTTTTCCTAATGTGTTTTTCCTCCTAAGTTGAATCATGTAGGGCTCTTGCTGGTCTCCCAGATGAGTTGGATTTTCCTAACCTGTCATTCAAAATATGGCCCCTTCTCATTTTCCCAGTTGGAATGCCCTCTTATCTGACCTAATTCACGAGCTAACTGGTCCCTTTTTCACCCTTATTGTTGCTTCTCCTCCTGTCTGGATGCACTCATTACCCCCACCCCTCAGTTTACTTTCTCTTTTTATGTAAATCTGTTGAAATCCTACTGAAGCGCCACTAGCTCTGTGGAGCTGCCAACTGCTCTAGCCCTGGCCACTTCTCCCATCTCTGAGCATGGAGGCCTAACTGTACTTGTGGCTGCCTTGTAACTGGGCACAGGCTCTGTTTGCGGGCTATTGGCGTCTTATCTACCCCTCCTCTCCTTTGTGTTGGGGACATGTCTTTCATTTCACTGTGTTTCCAGAGCATTTCCAGAGCTTGGGATGGGCTATCGTATGTCTATAACATGTAATGGGTGCCCCTGGGTATTTGTGAGATAGGATGAAAGGATCTGCCACCCTGAGCAGTGCACCAAATGTTTGTTCCCAGAGCACCTGGGTTCTAGAAGAACCTTTGGCTGTGAGTGGGGGGAAGGGTACAGAGAGAAGAAACCCAGAGGTGATTTGTCTTATATAACTTCTGTACTGAGGTTTCAAGTAACATTAATTAATTAAAAAAAAAAAGATTCTGTGCTGAAAATTCAAAAACCATTGGGGAGGAGAAATTCATGCTCGCCATTAAAGAGCATGCAGGTAGCACTGAAAAGCCATCAGAAAAGGAAGTATTTGGCCCAAAGAGTTGGCATTATAATAGTACCAAGAAAAAATATCTGTTCCATAGAATGGGATTTCTTAGGCAAATGCACTTGCCCAAGACCATCTAAATTCTAGAAGTTTTCATTTTAGGTGACAAGTGATTGAAGCTTCACAGTGAATCATCCAAGTGGTTAGAAGACCCGTCTCTTCAGTACAGGCCTTCACAGGCCTTTGAATCCCCAGGGAACAGTGTGAGGCACGCAGGGAACAGTGTAAAGTCCAGGCCTCATCCTGTTCGCTCCAGTAAAACCATGTTTGTATGCAGGAGACAGAATCCGAGGCCAACCAGCTCCATAGCAAGGGGGTGAGGTGGTATAAGGACATAGGAAAAGGAGACCTAGGACAGTGAGTGAGGTGCACCCAGGCATGGAACACTGGGTGGGAAAGCCGCTCAGCAGGATGATTGCTCCCTGCATCCCTGCCTCTCTCTGCCTGTCTCTGCTTGTCATTCACCCACCTCTGTGTGCTTATGGTGACCACCCGCCCAGGGACTACAGGTCCTCCTGGCTGCAGAGCCTGCTGCCATCTGATCACCTCTCCGATCTCATCTGAACGAGGGCAATCCTGGGTTGACTAGGTGCTGTCCGTGCTAAGTGGTTCACTTCCTGCCCAATCAGTGGAGAGGGCGGGGTTGCACAGGGTCAAGAAGCACCAATGGGGCAGGCCAGCAGCAGGAGGTGAAGGGTGGGAGCCCTGGTTGTCCAGCACAAGAGAAGTGTGGTGGGAAAACCGTGCTTAGAGTGACAGTGATCCCTGGGCTGGCATTTTCACGGACACAGACACTGGTACTGCAATTTGCTTGGGTTTTGAGCACCTCTACTGGGCAAGTACAGTGATGTCGCAGCCAATATTTTCACTGCCAGATTTCATCAACGATTGTAAGGCTCTTCCTCCAAGACTTCATCTCCTCCTCACAGCATGGACTTTGCAGCATAGGATGGGGCCTGCTGGCTAGTTTCTCTGCTTTGGCAACATAAAAAGTCAGAAAATATGAGGCCTCATCCAAAGTTGCATCTTTACATAAAGGGTAGTGACTCTGGACCATGACTGGAGAAACAGTCCCATGTTCTCATGCAAGAACTACTAGTAATGATAATAATACTCCGCAGTGTCTGGCATTCAGGTTTGTTGTGTCAACAAAATGATTTAACATTTGCAAAGTGTTAAGAGCAGTGCCTGCTACTAAATAAGTGCCATATATGTGTTAATTATTAAAGTAACAATAATTTTTGAAATCCCACGCCAGTTACCTGCCAGTACACTCTATTCCTACACCTTTGATTCAAATGAAATCAGCTTCTTCAAGATGTGTGTCAAATCTTGGGTGGAATCAGCTGGAAAATAAAATAAGAAGCAGCATGAATGTTCCTGTGATGAGTTTACAATGAACTGCCCAGGAGCACAGACCACCCACAAGATGTGAGCCACATCTGCTGTCCCAGATGGCAGGATGCCCTGGCCGGGCTGGAAGAGACAGGAACAGCCCCCACAGGCATAAGCCTTCCACAGTGGCCACCCGCTGCACAATTATCATTCTCCCCAGAACCCAGCCCATGGCCTCAGCTCCCCTCCCAGAGAGGTCTCTGCTGAACTCTATCATATGCTGTCCCCGCCAGTCTTTGTCAATCACATCACTCATGTTGTTTCATCATAACAATTATCATTATTTAACACCGTCTGAGCCCTGGCCAGTTTGGCTCAGCAGATAGAACGTCAGCCTGCAGACTGAAGGGTCCTGGCTTCGATTCCGGTCAAGGGCATATACCTCAGTTGCAGGCTCGATCCCTGGCCCTGGTCAGGGCCCGTTCGATGTGTCTCTCTCACATTGATGTTTCTCTCTCTGTGTCTCTTTCTCTCCCTTACACTCTCTAAAAAAAAAAATCAATGGAAAAAAAGATCCTCGGGTGATTAACAACAACAACAAATTTTAAATCATCTGATTACACATATCTGTTTATGATGTCTTCGCCAATAGAATGTAAGCATATCTGTCCCATTCTCTGTGTCCCAGCACCTGGCACAGTGCTGCCACGTAGCAGATGCTCCATAAATATTTGTTGAATGCCTATACCGCAGTAGTGTCAGAGAGGATGGAATTGAAAGGGCGCATAGAACACATTCTTCTGTTTTGCCTGTTATCACCATTCTGTCTCTCATTACTGGGAGCTAAGAGCTGCTTCCCAAGGGCTGGGGGTCTGAAGGCAGACAGTCCTGTGTGGAAACAGCTAACCACTGGAGAAGGGCCCTCCCAACTTTCTCTTGAAGGCTCTCAGCTTTAGCCTGACTACTGCTCCATGGGACCTATGCCTTAAAGTCCTAGCTAAGTACAAAGTTGCTGGATGGTACCTGGACAACCCTTTTTCTCAAAGTTTTTGCATACTCCTGAAAGGAGGCATAAAACCCAGGCCACTTGGGCTACCTGGCCAGAGCACCTGCCATGCTTTTCAACTCACTTCTCTAGCCCATTTGTTATAAAATTTTATATGTCCAGATGGAACATGGGCTGGCATCTCAGTAGTTCAAATCAAAGACAGGAAATTCTTAATTAGGGGTCACAGGTGAGTTTATAAGTACAACCAAGCCAAGTTTTTGTTGCTGTGCCTGGGATGCTACCTTGTGGAGTGGGACTTTCTCTCACGCTCGTCCCCGGGGAACTAAATGCCAGCAGCCTGGCAGTCAAATACTGCCAGCAAGCATTCCTACACACCCACTGGGGTGAGATGCCCCATCTGAGGACTGCTAGTTAGGGAAAAGTAAATTGCTTCACTTACTTTACTTTATTTTTTTAAATATATTTTATTGATTTTTTACAGAGAGGAAAGGAGAGGAATAGAAAGCTAGAAACATCGATGAGAGAGAAACATTGACCAGCTGCCTCCTGCACACCCCCTACCGGGGATGTGCCCGCAACCAAGGTACATGCCCTTGACCGGAATCGAACCTGGGACCTTTCAGTCCGCAGACCGACGCTCTATCTACCGAGCCAAACCGGTTTCAGCTTATTTTTATTTTTTATTTTTTTATATATTTTATTGATTTTTTACAGAGAGGAAACACTTACTTTACTTTAAAGGTGGTGTTTTGGTATCATCTTGTTTGGGCAGTTTTAAAAATTGGTTACTTACAGAAGAAATACATTCTCTTTGAAAAAGTCTGTTTCAGATAAAGCTGAAGCCTTCTTTGATATCTGCTTCCAGTTTTAATAACCTCCTCACTTTTCTGAGGAAATGAGTGTCACTGGTTAGTTTCTATCGTTCCAGACCTTTTTCTGCATGTTTACATACATATATAGAAACCTGTATACAAAACAAGTATAGTTCTGTGTGTGTGTTTGTACCGTGCGTTTCATCTCCACTTGAGCTTTGTCGCAGCAGCACCGTATTTTACTGTGTCAGTGAGTCTCCTGGTGAGAGCTGCAAAGGGCATTGCTACCCTGGATGAGGTGTCCTCTGTGGTCTAGTCACAGGACCAGATTAGACAAAAGCTGAGGTCATTTTGAATCATTGCCTGTAACCATGCTGCTGTCCCCAGGGCAAAGCGATGCCTTGACTTGAATCTGAAGTAGCATCTCTAAGCTCGGGTATTCCAACTGCTGTATACATCCAGCTCTGCATCTCCTGCACCAAAATGGGTTAATTTCCTGCCCTAGCCTCTCCTGTGCCGCTTTCTGTCAATAGGTTCTGGCTCTAAGAGTGCAGGTTTGATGATCATCTTTGTCCCTTAACCAAATAATGCATAAAGAGGAGTGTTCGCTTTCATGGTTAATTATTTGTCTATGAAGTGAGCGCCTAATCTCAGGCACTTTCATCCCATCTCTAAGCCTCACAGCAGTCTTTCCCATTAGGTATTTCTAGCTCATTTTTATAGATGAGAAAACTGAGACAGAGAGAGATGAGGTGATTTATCTAAGGCTGTTTCGTTAGTAAGTGGAGAGCCAGGGCACAAACCCTGGGCTTGATCTCAGATGATTAATAATGATCCATCAATTTATTTACTTATTCAACAGTATTAATGAGTCTGTATAACATGCTGGAAATGGTACTCAGCACTAGGAATAGAGCAGTAAACAAAGTAATAAACAAACTTGAGATCTCTGTCCTCATAGAGCTTACATCCAAGTGAGGGAGACAATTAAGAAGTAAACAAACACATACTGTAATTTAGGGACTGTTAAGTACCATGAATGAACATAAAGCAAAACTAGAAAATAGTGAGCTGCAGAGGGGGCTTCTTTAGAAAGAGTGTTGATAAGGCCTCCCTAAGGAGGAGACCTGAATGAAGCAGGAGAGTGAGCCATGCTGCAGTCTCAGGTGAGCCATGTTGCAAGCAGAGAGCAGTAGGTGCAAAGGCCCGGAGGTAGGGCCTGCTGGACATGTTCAAGGAACATAAGAAGCTGGTAAGACCAGACTGGAGTTGGCGAGGCAGAGAGGTGGAGGGGAATCAGAGAGGAAACTGGGCCCTGATCACTTGAGCTTTTTAGACCATGGTTAGGACTTTGGATTGATTCTGACTGTGATGGGAAGTCTCTGGAGAGTTTTGAACAGGGGAGTGGTATGATCTGGCTTCAGATTTTAGAGAATCATCCTGGCTCCTGTGTGAAGAAAAGATTGTAGGTGGAGTAGACTAGATTCGGGGACATAAGTTAGGAGGCCACCATAGGAATCCAGGGAAGAGAAGATAGCGTCATGGGCCAGAGTGGCCAACTGTGGTCAACTCTAAGTGTGGATGGATTTGAGATGTTTTGAAGGTAGAACTGGTAAGGCTTTTTGATAAATTATAACCTTTAAGGAGGAAGAAGAGCAGCTTAAGAATGACTGCTAGGTTTTTGCCTGAGCATCTCATTGGAGGAGGTACCATCTACTGAAATTAGAAAGCCTGGTCTGGGGTGGGGAGTGGGGGAGCAAGTTTGGGGAGGTGGAGAAGCAAGAGTTCTATTTTTGACACATTAAGATTAGACCTGCAGATTAAAGTGCTAAGATGGCAGTGAGTCCATCGGGAAAAGAGTCCAGGCTAGAGAGATAAGTTTAGGAGTCATCAACATATTTACAGGTATGGGACTTAATGAGTTTAATGGGGACTGAATAGAACTATTTAGTTTATTGCCTACTGTGTGTAGGTCACAGTGTTTTGTACTGGGAACATAGCAGCAAGAAAAACAGACATGCTGATTATTCATAGTGGCTTGCCCTTAGCCCAGCATGCCACCAGGAGTGGTCTTGACTTTTGTTATTATTAAACTTATTAAATGATAGAGTAAAAACAAGCTTAGAGATGATCAAGTAGAAACTCCAAAACCTCTCTTCCATTTACAGCTGAGGAAACTGGGGCCCGGAGAGGTCAGGTGATTTATTATTAAGTAATAATAAATCTATTTAAAATCTACTATTTCAAAACCGCTTACATGGCTCTCACAGTAAGTCCAAAGCACAACATCTATTTACATGTCTCATTTACCTTACGACCCCAAGTGTACTTGTATTCTAGTAATAGCAGTAGAGGAGACCTCAAACTGTGGTCAGCTTTAGCCATGTTTTAATCAACTCTGCATTAGTTTTCCATTGCTGCTTTAATAAATCACCGTGAACTTGGTGGCTTAAAACACACATTTATTATTTATAGTTCTATGGGTCATAAGTCTGACATGGGTTCCACTGGGCTAAAGTCAGGGAGTCTGCAGAGCTGCGTGTATATTTCTGGAGGCTCTAGGGGAGAATCCGGTTCCCTGCCCACCCAAATTTTAGAAGCTGTCCCCATTCCTTGGCTCATGGCTCTCTTCCTTCATCTTCAAAGCCAGCGATGTTGTGTCCCTGTGGCCCTTCTTCCATAGTTACATCTCCCTCTCACTGACCACAGCTGGGAAAGGGTCTCTGCTTTTAAGGACTCCCGTGATTACATTGTGCTCCCTCAGATCACCTAGGACAGTGGTCAGCAAACTGCGGCTCGCGAGCCACATGCGGCTCTTTGGCCCCTTGAGTGTGGCTCTTCCACAAAATACCATGGCCTGGGCGAGTCTATTTTGAAGAAGTAGTGTTAGAAGAAGTTTAAGTTTAAAAAATTTGGCTCTCAAAAGAAATTTCAATCGTTGTACTGTTGATATTTGGCTCTGTTGACTAATGAGTTTGCTGACCACTGACCTAGAATAATCCCCCATCTCAAGGTTCATGACCTTAATGATGTCTGCAAAGCCCCCTTTTCCAGGTAAAGTGACATATTCACAGGTTCTTGGGATTGGGATGTGGACATCTCCAGGGAGCCATTATTCTGCCTACCACAGTTGCTTTTGCCAATCCTAGGGAAGAAATAAAGGTAATTTCCCATCATCTCAAGAGGATAGGCAGACCTGATGTATTTCTAGACCCTTCTTGTAATCATGGATCTAGAATTTACTGTATATTGTCAAGAGTTAGCAACCTCCTGTAGATGTGCTACTGAGGACTTTTGCAAAAGAAAGAAACCGGATAAAACTATATTTGGATGAGTTGAAAAGATGAGGCTCCACTCTGGATAGATGTCTGGCCCTGAAAAAAGCTCTGGTGGTTTCCATTGGAAAGAAAGATGCAATGTTCTTAGGATGGCAGGACATAAAAAAAGGCTTTGGGGAGGTTGGTCAGGGTCAGTCCTGGGGACACAGGTATGGAGTGATAACAGGGCTGCCTGTGGGTGAACGTATGGGCTTGGGCAGCTGGTATTGGACTATGTGTGAGAAAAGGTGAACTCTGGCGTAGGGAGGATGCAGGGATGTGAGCATTAAGGAATGATGGAGTTCTGCTTGGGGTGCAGCTCATGCTGTCCTGTGTATCTAAAATGAAGCAGACCTCATGCTGCAGGATAGATTTTTCTTTTCCCAACCCCTTTCATCTGCATTTGAGATTCACAGGGCGTCTGTTAATTCAACTTTGACCCTATTTCATGTGCATAATTATCCTGGCCTTATTATGCAAGGGCAGTGTTCTCTCATCTCGTCCCTGGGTTCCATCTCTGAGCTTCCCTGCACTGACATATTACTTTTCCCTGAACTCAGAAGAGCTGTATAATGTAAGGTGTGTGAGTGTGTGTTGGGGTGAAGAAGTGGGAAGGTGGACCTCTCTCAAGGGCCCATCCATAGTGCCTAACAAACAACAGGTTTCCAATGTGAGTTTCCTTCTGCGGCCCTGCCCTCACCCATTCTGGCAGCTTAGCTTTTCCCCATCCCTGGCCCGCTAATGATGGTGGCAACTAAAAACAGCCCCAAGGCCTCCTGGGGGCAAGATCATTCCTACTAAGCACTTCTGTTCAGAGCACGTGAGTGGAAGGCAATGCCAGTCCTCAGCAGGGCTGGGGGTGGCACTTTCTGGCTTACTGAGGGCGCCATGTGGGGGAAAATTTCCTAGGACAACTCCCAACTGGAAGCCATTGCTCTAAATAGTGATTGTGATCTCTTACCAGTTAACACAATCACCCCCAAAATTCCTGCTACTCATATTTGGCCACGCTGTACCCAAGTGGGGCTCACCTCAGAGGATCTCTTAAAAAATACTAACACCTGGACCTCACGCTAGAGAATCTGATTGAACTGCTTGGAGCAACTATTTGCATGTTCCTGGTGACCAGTTAGCAGGAGACTTCCTTTGTGAATAGTGTTAAGGCTGGGGTGAGGGTGAGGGTAGCAGCATTGAAATAAACACTTCCCTTTGACTGGCCAAGTTTTTCATTAGCTCCTTCCTTTAATTTATTCTACTCTTTCTTCTTTCTTCCCTTCTACCCATTTTTATTATAATTATTTGGAATTCATTGTACAGGTCCCTTTTGTTCATCCAAGCTATTATTTCATTGCAACAAAAGGTGAATGAAAAGGCAGCACAATCTACAGCTTCTTTAATGTCTTTGTTTCCTTTGGCTTTAAGTCTAGCCGAGGGAGCAGAGGGAAAGTTGGGGTGAGATGCTCGACTCAGAATAAATAGGAAATGAGTCAGTGTCCAGCTGGGCTCAGCCTGGGCCACTCCATGTAGGCAGCCAGCCGACTTTCTAAAAAGCACAGGTTGAAGGCATTTCTCAAACTCTCCAGGTTTCCTTTATGACTTTATGCTCAAATCTGAAGGAGACCAAGACTCAAGACTTCTCCATGTACCCCGTATATTTCCGAGCCCCTGAAAGAGGGCACTGTCTACTGTGACTGTTTTATTCTGCCATCTGCCAGGAGGAAAGGAGTGTGGGAAAACAGCCAGCTCAGCACTTCTACCACTCGCATTTATAAAGGAGGAATCAAAGATTCTTCTTATTATTTGTGAAAAGTTTTCAGAGTATTATTATTTTATAGTCTTACCAAAGAATCTTAAATGTAGGTGGTATTGGTTTTAAAAGCCATACAGGCCCTTGCTGGTTTGGCTCAGTGGATAGAGCGTTGGCCTGCGGACTGAAGGGTCCCGGGTTCAATTCCGGTCAAGGGCACATGCTCAGGTTGTGGGCTCAACCCCCAGTGGAGGGTGTGCAGGAGGCAGCTAATCAATGAGTTTCTCTCATCATTGATGTTTCTATCTTTCTCCCCCTCTCCCTTCCTCTCTGAAATCAATAAAAACCTTTTTTTTAAAAAAAAAAAAAAAAAAAAGCCATACAGTCTGTGAGTTCTATATGGGTGGGCATTTATGGGAATTGTAGTTTTGCATCTTAGACTATATGCCTGCCCCTAGTGTAGGATTAGAGATAAAATGAGAGGAGGAAAAGTTGCCATGTCCAAAGGTGGCTTGTTGATGTGTTTCCTGAGTTAAAAAATATATATATAAATAAATTGTCATTTAATTGATAGATATATTAGCAATAGTCTATGTGGGGTAGGCAGTTAGACAAACATGAGCAGAGCTAGTACGATGGGCCAATACAGAAAGTCACCAGGACAGAAAGCTAGCAACAGGTGCCTAGCAACAGGCAAAACTGGGAAAACAAGGCCCTTGCCCCAGGTTTACCCTCCCCCCACCCCCCACCCCCCAGCACATCGCTGGGTCATTCGGTTTCGACTCCCTGATGTTTCATATCTCTGGTCATGCAGTTCAGACCCTCCCCTAACCTTTCCTCCCCTGGCATGTTGCTAGTCATGTGGGTTAGACCCCCTTAGAGGGGAACAAATGAGAGGGCTGGAGAATAGCCATTAAGCATTAAACTCCTAGGACCGTGGTCGGCAAACTGTGGCTCGCGAGCCACATGCGGCTCTTTGGCCCCTTGAGTGTGGCTCTTCCACAAAATACCACAGCCTGGGTGAGTCTATTTTGAAGAAGTGGCGTTAGAAGAGTTTAAGTTTAAAAAATTTGGCTCTCAAAAGAAATTTCAATCATTGTACTGTTGATATTTGACTCTGTTGACTAATGAGTTTGCTGACCACTGGTCTAGGACAAGGCAGTTCTGACCCTCATCAAATACATCTAGGCCTCAGTTGCGTTTCAGCTCTAGGCCCAGAAAAGCAGCAAAACCAGGCAAGCGATGCCATGGCTAACGTCAGGACCAGCTCCGTTAACAATGACCCCTTGCCCTGGCGCTGACCAAGTGGAGACCAGGACCCTGAAAGGTCACACCTGGAAAGCTGATTGGGGTCCTCCCCTGAGACCTCCAGATAAATACCCTTAAGCTGGAGGCCCCAGTGCAGCTCTCCCTTCTGGGAGCATGCCCATGCCTTTCCCTACCCTTACTTCCTCCCCACAGGAATGTTTTCTTTGCCTCTCTCTTTTTTCTAAGCTCCAAGGGCCCTTCTTTTGCCCCTGTAACTTGTTTCCTGAGCCCATTTATTCTACAGCTTACTTCTTCCACCTCTCTGACTTTTTTTAAAAAAATATATTTTATTGATTTTTTTACAGAGAGGAAGAGAGGGGATAGAGAGTTAGAAACATCGATGAGAGAGAAACATCGATCAGCTGCATCCTGCACACTCCCTACTGGGGATGTGCCCGCAACCAAGGTACATGCCCTTGACCGGAATAGAACCTGGGACCCTTGAGTCCACAGGCCGACGCTCTATCCACTGAGCCAAACTGGTTTCGGCTCTCTGACTTTCTAAATAAACTTTCCCTTATAACACCTAGTGCTGTTTTCGTTTTGCTGCCAACATATGGCTCATTTGAACCAGATCTTAATCCATTAAGATAGTCCTTCCTCGCCCTTGGCTCAGTGGATAGAGCAGTAGCCTGTGGACTGAAGAGTCCCAGGTTTGATTTTGGCCAAGGACACATGCCTGGGTTTCGGGCTCGATCTCCAGTGGGGGACATGCAGGAAGCAGCTGATCAGTGATTCTCTCTCATCATTGATGTTTCTATCTCTCTCTCATTCTCCCTTCCTCTCTGAAATCAATAAAGAAATATATATATTTTTTAAAAAGATAGTCCTGCCTATGGCTCCAATTTAATCTGAGTACATACAGAGCTGCAGAAGTATATGTACATATAATTAGACATCCACACTTGTCATCTATCTTAAAGAGTATTCATTACTGTGTAGAATACTCCGTATATGCTGTGCAGGTGGTGGGCCCATTTGCTTTCAGATCCATTTCTTACCTTCACTTGCTCTGCTCTGTGTCTCAGGGGAGCTGACCACTGCAGCCGCTGAGAAGCAGTGGAGGAAGGGAAAGGCCAGGGTGTTTCTCAGTAAGCTTCCTGCCCTTGGATGGCATCTCTCACAGTAGCTGCAGCGAGGCTCCAGCCCCAGCCAGAAAGGCCTTCTGTGGCTCCAGCTGTCATCAGTGACGCCCACCCCTGGGCTCCCGTGACGCCATCTCTTCTGCCCAGGGTTGGGAGTGACTTCCCACTGTCACTAAACTCCGTAGGTCATCATCAAATGTGTAACCAATCCCCTGCACTGGATTCCCTCTTTTATCAATACGTTCGTGGTTTCTGTTATTCTGGTTAGACCCTGACTGCTAACATGTGTCAGGCTTAAAACACCTTTTCCTTTAACATAGGTTAGCTATTAGCAAATTGTTTAATTAGGGTTGTGGTTACCAATCTATTATTTTCTGTAATTGTTAGTTTGAAGGGTAGTATGTAATTGGTTGGCGTTATTATTACTTGCCAGTAAGATTTTAAAATACTTACATTTCATAAATGTGTATGAAATTCCACCATCTAGAGCTTCAAAGCAGTGTCCTAATTTTACTCAGTATGTTCATATGATAAATGTAATGGAAATAGTGCGTCATAAGCCATTATTATGTTTTCCATAATAGAACTACTATTGTATTTTGCAGAAATAGCCCACATCCATTCTTGAATTGATATACATACTGGCTTCCAGCAATAACATCCTAGAGGAATGACCGGGTAGTAGTTACAGTAAAATGCTCATAATAACTTGCAACTCAGAAGTACTTTATATCTCCCTCTTTAAGTGATTTATTTTGATCATTACTTGCAAGATCTTTTCTGAACCTTTGCCTAAAACCCTCTCTCCTGCTAACTGCAAATTCATATTGACTGTATCATTCCAGGAGGGGAATGCATTAGTAGACTGTTTTCTAAGAGCCCTCAACAAAAGCAAGTCATTTTGGCTACCACTTCCTTTCTCTCCTCCCTTCCTCATCTTGCCCAAGCTTAAAGGATCCTACAAGTGTAGCAGGTAAAAGAGCCAGGATTTCAAACATGGGACCTGACCCTGTATCTGTCAAGAGAGTATATGACTATCTGATTAAAGATGCTAGATTAAGCATGCTTGATTTTATCCTCACTGAGATTCCCCCAAAAGATAATAAGTGCATTTAAAAGGTGATAAATACCCAGTTATGGCAGAGGAACTCTCAGCAGATAAAGAGATTTCAAAGAATTTCTGGTGGGTAAACAGAAGATGAAGGAGTAGTGGCAGAAGAAAAGGAACAGAGGAAGCTAAACTTATATTACATAAGTGGAAGGTTGGAGAAGGATAAAAACGAGAAGGAAATCTTTGGCAAAGCAGAACTTGGGACACTAGGCAATTCATTAACATCAATTGAGTGAGTGATGGGGCTGAAATTATGGTGATTGACAAAATAGCACAAAGGAGCAGTTGGCTTCTCACCCCACTTGGCAGCCAGATGGGCTCTCCCCTCTACATCCCCTCCCCCAATAAAACACAACAACCTTATTCTCTAAAAAATGCAGTGGTCCCAAGGATAAACCCCCTGACATACTGGCATTTAGGAGTTCCTTAGCTAACAGCAGGGTGTCTGCCAAATAATCATAGTAAAAGTAATAGAAGTAGCAAATAGTTACATAGCACTATAGTAAATATATTATACTAGTAGCCCTGTGCACGAATCTGTGCACCAGTAGCTCACCAGTAGCTTGCTGCTGCCCTCCAGTAGCTCTCTGCCCACTGCCCCACCCTCCTGTAGCTCCTCCCATCCCCCCTCCCCCCGCACCCCCTCATAGCTTGCTGCCCTGCCCCCTCCTGTAGCTCTCCGCCACCCGCTTGTAGCTCGCTGCCCCACCCTCCTGCTGATCCGTGATCCAGTCGTTACGCGGTCCGTCGTTAGGCTTCACGGTGTAATGACCATTTGCATATTACATCTTTATTATATAGGATATTAATTCATTTAATGCTCACAACAACTATAGGAAGAAACCAAAGCACAGAGTGCTTTGATAACTTGCCTAACACCACACAGCAAGGAACTGGTGGAGCTAAAGTACCACAAGTAAAGGCCCAACTAACAAGCCCCACCCAGGTGCAAAAAGCACAAAATATCAATTAGCATCTTATAGCCTCATTTTGAAGTAAAGACAACTGAAGATGACCAGATATTTGAAGAAAGACCATAACAGGAAAAATGTGTAAAAATCAACACAAGAGTGACCCAAAGGAAAGAGTAAAGATAAGAAACAGAAGAGAAGAAAGAAACCTCCAATTAATATTCTCAGAGATATCTGAGGAGATATTGCATCCTGAGAGAACAGGATGCAATGAAAATATTGTTCGCTGTATGGTTAATAATCACTGAAAATAGCCCTAGATGGTTTGGCTCAGTGGATAGAGCGTCAGCCTGGGGACTGAAAGGTCCCGGGTTCGATTCCAGTCAAGGGCATGTACCTTGGTTGCGGGAACATCCCCAGTAGGAGGTGTGCAGGAGGCAGCTGATCGATATTTCTCTCTCATCAATGTTTCTAACTCTCTATTCCTCTCCCTTTCTCTCTGTAAAAAATCAATAAAATATAGTTTAAAAAAATAATAATCACTGAAAATATATATCTTATCTTGTGATCCCTCTTCTCCAGCCTGTTTCATTTTGCATCCCTTACCTCAGCTCAGACAAACCAAGACCCTTCCTCCAATCCACACCCCTTAGAAGGAAGGGAAAAGTAAGGAATTCTAGAAACTTCTCATTGAATGTCCCCACGCCTGTTACTAACCAAAAAGCAAAAGTTGACATTGGAACTCATGGAGGAAAACTGAGAACCAACCACCTACCAACACAACAAATATTTCACTTTTCCAGTGCATGGGGGAGATGGGGATGGGACACAGGGGGATGAAGGAAAGAGAGAACAATGGCTCTGAACTGCCACTATTCATGTGCATGTCTGTCTCTGCCATTGGTTGTTGAAGTCTGCATCATTCACAGTGCCTCAGCAGATATAAATACTTGAATGAATGAATGAATTTGAGTGAATGAGTGAATTTGAGTGAATGAGCAAATGAATAACTGAACATGGCAAAATCTGACACTGAGTGCAGTGAGGCTGCTCCCAGATGTTACGTTACTTGCCTTTATCTTAGACTAGTGACCCAGTGCACATATTTGTGCACATTGAAAGGAAATTAATTAGAAGGTGGCTGGCGGGGTGGGACTGGACAAGATGGGCTGGACATGCCCTAGAGCCAACCTCCCGTGGTCCCTCCCCGGCCAGCCAGCTGGATGCAGCCATGGCTCAAAAGGCTTCTGTGGAGTGAGCAGGGACCCTCTGGCAGGTGGGTCCCTCGGCCTGGTCTGTGGGGAGTGGGCCGAAACTGGCTCTCTGACATCCCCAGAGGGGTCCCAGAGTGTGAGAGGGCACTCTGCAAAGTTGCTGTCATACAGGGTGTGGAATGCAAATGCAAGTGTGCAGTAAACCAGATTTGGGGCCAACAGTGCCCAGCAAAAACATAACCCACGGCCAAAGGTGGAATTGCACAGCCCCTCTCTGATTTCAGGGTGCATCACCCGAGAACTGCTGCTGCGAAGTCACTGCAGCTCAGCAGCTCCTGTGTTGATCATCTGCCCCCTGATGGTCAGTGTGCATCATAGCGACCAGTCGGACGGACACTTAGCATATTAGCCTTTTATATACTAGTATATCGATGGCTTCTCAGGAGCTATCTTGGACTCCAACAGTTGTCTCTAGGGACACTCCAGTTGTTCCTCCTGCAAGTGTGGTCTTACAGAACAACATGGTGTCAGCCAACTTCTGCAGCTTTTCATAACCTCCTAATGAAGTCAATACTTGTGCACCTGATCTTATGCTAGCTCCCAAATTTCTTTAACCCAGCTCCGTCTGATTGCACTTGTTGATTTCATAAGTCAATAATTCCTCCCTTCTCTCTTCCTAATTGCATGGATTAAGTCATATCTTGGTATAAACCTCTTTTGAAGTTCTATGCACAAACACACACAAGGTTTGCATCTCAAAGTCAACTTTTAAGAAACACCATAAGCATTATTACAAAGAAATCATTATAAAACCAGGGAACTGCTAACACTTGGTATCTCCCATGGGAGCAGCCTGCTAATCACCCTTAAATCCTGCGCATCATGTAATTCCCATGCTGTAAACCCAACTGCTTATGTCTGAACTTTTCTGCCCAGTGATGAAAGCCATCTACAAGCTGGTCCCACCTTCCAGGTCTAACTCCATGTATTCCCCTTTACTCCCAACACGCATTGTCTACCTCATAACCAAGCAGTGACCTTTCTCACATCTGGCACTTTGTTCAAGTCCTTGAAACGTCCTCCTCTTTCCCTTCTACTTTCTCTTCCAGCCAACCGAAATCAGGACATTGGATGGTCAAGTGTTTTTTCCCAGTGCCCCTCCTCTAGGAAGACATTCCTGACTCATCCAGTCCTTTTGGCTCCCCATGTCCTACCTACAAGCTCAGCCCCATGGAGGACTTCATGGTTCACAGTCTTATATCTCCAGTGAGCCGGTGCCTTCCTCCTGGCAGGACCCATGCCTTTTTCTTCTTGGTATCTCCAGAGTGCCTAGCACTTTGCCTTTTTGTGTAGTGCTGTTACTTTAAAACTCCGAGTCAAAGGAACTCAATCCATTTGCCTAGGGACTTGCAGTCCACTTAGTTGTTCCCCATTTGGTTCCTACTGGGCACTGGGAGAATCGCTAGTGTAAGCGAGATCTAGTTATAGGCTGGCGGGCCCCAATTTCAGGCCGCATTTTCATGATTCTTCTTGAAGATCTGTTTTTATCTATTTTAAAATGGGGATTAGAGCACTTGGGAAGGTCCTGAGAACTCGTGTTTCTGATAAATTAACATATGCGTATTATAATATGCATAACTATATCTGTTGTTTAGAAAAGGGAGGATTTCTATGAGATAAAGATTATGATGAGAGGAAGGAGTGAAGGAAGCTCTGCTCAAAATTCAGGAGCCCCTCTCTTTCCAAGGAGACATTCCATAGATTACATTATAGAGAGAAATGTGGGTACCAGATAAGAATTGCTACACAATACCCAGGTGCAAAGCATGCCACATTTCCATATGTATCTAAAATAAAATTAAACTTGGCTTCAAGTTCCTACCCCCCAAGGTTGGGGAAGAGTTTAATATCAGGATTACAGGGTCTCCCTGTCCCCGTCTCCCAGGTTTTCATGGGCCCAGGAAAGTGGTGGTATCCTGATGAGTACCATGGTGGGTGCCATGGTTACCACTGCTTCTTCCTCTAACCCCTGTGATAGCCTCTTCCGCCAGTCAGGGAAGGCCCTGGGAGGACCGTGGAGCGGCTTTTTGGTGCTGTGCTCCTCTCTCCACTGGCCACAGTTGATCCATGGAAACCCTCACCCAGGCTGTCAAGCAGGAGAGTGTAGTGTCCAGCCTCCGCAGGCTTTTAGGTAGCCTCCCACCTGAATTCCTGCAGGGGTGGGGGTACACGGACCCCTGCCACCCTGGAAACCTGCACCCACTACCCCTACACACACACACACACACACACACACACACACACACACACACACACACACGGATTTCTCCATCTCAGGGAAGCACCATAGGGCTGGGTCACACTTCTCTTCTTTAATTGCAGCAACTGTCTTCCGCATCCTGAGTAATTCTTAATATAGTTTCCGAACAAAGATCGGAGTGGAGGGGCCTAGAAACTCCTCTCTTTAAGACTCTGAAGCTACAAAGGGCCAATTGTTTTTCCCTGAGGGAGGGAAGCCTAGAACTTAAAACTCAAGGCCAAGAAGCAAATTACCTTATCATTCCTCTTTGCTGATAAGAGCTCAGCAGTAAAAGGATGAGATACCAGTTAACTTCTCCATCACATTCTGTCTCACGGGTGAACACTGAGCCTGCAAGGGGTGTGTTAGTGTGCGTGTGATGGGGGTGGGGGCAGGGGGACTAAACGCATTAACAAAGGACCCCTGATGAAATCTCAGAGGGCCCCTTGGAGGGAGAAGCCATGGAAAGAAACCCAAGCCACGTGTCTGCAGCATTAACTGTAGCAGGTGCCACTGTGTCCTGTGACCATCTGAGATGAGGAAATGGCAATTTGCAAACATTTCCTGTGCAGCCGTTGGCTATGGCTGGTGTGAGGAACAGGATTGCTAGTACAGAGGCCCGTGAACCAGGGGGCCTGGACTCCCTCCCCTCACAGAGCCCTGCAGCCTGGCTGACACTTTTCTAGCTCATATAAAGAAAGGTGTTATAGGGCTGATAAGATCCTGTTTAGAAAGGATAGTGGGTTAAGGGAATGTGCCAGGCTCAGGAAAAGTCTGGGTATTTGGTTGACTGTAAAGATTGTTAAAACTCTGTTCTAAGACCCAGCCTTATATTAAAGCTCAACCAAACAGCAGGGGAACAAAAAGCATTTATACAACTGAATGTTGATAGAGGGAAGCCAGGGAGAGAGAAACCCAGACACAGTAGCTCTGCCCATTCTCCCCTCCCCTTCCCCCAGCCCTCATCCTGCACCCTCCTTCCCCCGCCCCCCTCAATCCTCCTCTTCCAGCCAATCAGTGGGTGATGCACCCTGTTAAGAGCCAGGTAACGGCTAATATTGCTCCAGGCAAATATGGAGAATGCTTATAAGGAATTCTCACTTAGATAGAGTTGGGCTTTTTTTTTTTTCTTTTAATATTTTTATTGATTTCACAGAGGAAGGGAATGGGAGAGAGATAGAAACATCAATGATGAGTGATAATCATTGATTGGCTGCCTCCTGCATGCCCTCTACTAGGGATCAAGCCTGCAACCCAGGCAGGTACCCTTGTCCGGAATCAAACCCAGGATCCTTCAGTCCGCAGGCCGACGTTCCATCCACTAAGCCAAACTGGCTATGGCTAGAGTTGGGCTTTTAAAGATGATTATCACTGCCAGACTTCCTTACTCAGTATTAGAAGCAACCTGAAAATTATCTCTAAAAGTATGTTCTATATAAACCTCTTAGAATGAGGGAATTGAAAAAGAAAGGATTTGAGGTTTCCTTCATTAATCATTAAGAGTGGCTTTTTAGGAGTTCACTTGGGAATTATGAATGTACTACTGTTCATTGTAGAAAATAATTAGATCCTACCAAATTGCTCTTGAAAAATATTATATATGTTATAATATAGTATATGCAACACTACTATTTATGTGAGATCTTTTCCCCATACACTTGACACCTATGGATAGGCTCAATCTTTTCCACGTTTGCCTGTCTGATAGGCAGATGACCCTCATTGTATTATTCTCTGTTTCCCTGATGCTGCCGATGTTGAATTTCTATTCTATGATATTTTGTCATTTCTATTTTTTTCTACACAAATTACTTGTTCATTTTCTTTGCCCTTTTTAAAAAAATGTGTTATTTGTTCAGTTAGTACTGATATCCATCTTAACCAAATTTAAATCAGTCTTAAAACATTTTTATTTGAATTGGCTCCAGCGTTCTCCTGAGAAACAGAGCTAACAGATACATATAAAATGCAGGCAGGGAGGGAGAGAGGGGGATTGATAATTGATTATGAGGATTTGGCTCACACTTTTGTGGAGGCTGAGACATCCAATGTTCCACCATCGGCAAGCTATAGACCCAGGAAAGCCATTGTAGCCCCGAGAACCAGGCAAGACCATGGTGTAAGTGTGTAAATCTCAGCCTGTGGGCGCGAGAATAGGATGACTTCGCTCAAGCAGTCAGGCAGAGAGGCCAGATTCCCCCTGCCTCTGCCTTTTTGTTCTATTCAGGACCTCAACGAATTGTATGAAGCCCACCCACACTGGGGAGGGCCATCTGCTTTTACTCAGTCCACCCATTCAAATGCTCATCTCATCCAGAAACACCCTCACAGACACACTCTGAAATAATATTTAGCCAAATATCTGGGCACCCTGTGATCCAGTCAAATTGACACATAACATTAACCAGTACATGTAAATTTGTTATAAAACAAAGTTTTATAATACCACAGTCAGTAGAAAACCAGCATTACTTTATCAAACTAGAAAGTTCCTGTAATAATAAATACAAAAGCAAAAAAAGGATGTTACTCATTACTAATTAGATAGCGTGGCCTACAGTAGATTCCAATCCTGAGCCAAGCTTTCTAGAAAAGTGTGAAATCTCAAGTGTCGGAGAGATGAATATTAAAGACACACACCAGGTGATTCAGTGTCATTTGAATGCCCTGCCATAAACCATCTTAGCTCCTTGGAACCCATATTACTGAGCATTCCAAACTTCTGGAAACGTACAGGAGATTCTTATTTTTTATTTTACAATTTATTAAATAGAAAAAGTAAGTTGTAAAGTAATGTGTGTTTTTAATCCAACTTTTGTACAACAAGCAAAATCAAACGAATCCTTTTGTTCGGTACAATGGAGAAGTGGATGAACATCTTAAATATAACCAGAGGAAATTGCCATTATTGTAATTAAAAAATGATCTAAAGTTGGGATTTCAATATAGTCCCACCTAATAAATCACCAGGGATGTTAACATTGATTATGGGAAGCAGTGATAGAAAGACTTCTAATATATTGCTTTAAATTATAAGCATGTATTGCTTTTGAATTTTTCACAATCCTAATAAAAACATTTTAAAAGAAATTTTTTTAAAAAGAGAGCACTTAGCCTGAACTGCCAAAAGCTCTGATAAGCTGCAAATCTTTGGTTATATGTCAATCTACACTAATAAAAGAGTAAGATGCAAATTGACCATACCTTCGTGACACCCACCAGCCAATCAGGAGTGAGCAAATTAACCCAACAAAGATGGCGGGTTAATTTGTATACGCAGGCTCCGAGCGGCCGGGGGTGTGACGCTTGCATCATTGCCATGGCGACAATGCAGGCGTTCTGCACTGCCCCAGCCGCTCCAGGCCTCTGGGCAGTGTGGGAAGGCAGAAAGGCAGCTGGCAGTTAGGGGAAGGAAGATCCATTCTTGCATGAATCTTTCTGCATCGGGCCTCTAGTTATCTATAATAATAAAAGCATAATATGCTAATTAGACTGGATGACCTTCTGGACAAAGCCGGGGCTGTAAGGGAAGCCTGGGTCCTGGGTGCCAGAGGGAAGCTGGTGCTGGCAGCAAGGGAAGGAAGGCCTACTCTTGCACAAATTTCGTGCATTGGGCCTCTAGTATCTTCATAAAGCTGGTGGGGAAAGCTGCAAGCCCTAGGTTAGATCACACTGTTTTCTTTAACCCACCTAACTATTGACATTTTGGGCCAGATAATTCTTTGTTGTGGGGCATTGTCCTGTGTATTGTAGCATGTTTAGCAGCATGCCTGGCCTCTACTTATTGATAACCACAGCATCCCCACCCCCTAGCCAAATAACAGCTAAAAATGTCTGCAGAAGTTGTCAAATGTTCCCTGGGGGCAGGATCAACTCTGGTTAAGAACCACTGCTCTGCCCTCAAGTTTTCATCAATGACAGGAGACCTTCAACCAAGTGCTCCTGCGCTCCCTGGAAGCACCAACATCCTCTGATTGCATCAGCATTGACTCTATAAATGTTTTCCAGAGGCTGTTTTCCTCCAGAGCCACTAGAGGGGACACTGCCACACCAAGGACAGAGCAGAGCACTCAGGGAACTTTGTTTTCCTCTCCTCTCAGACTCGGTTGTCTCTGTTTCCGGTGGCCTGGCCTTTAATAAATAGCCTTTGATGTTAAGAGTGGTAACCTTTAACCACAAGGCATGAGGAGCTATCTGTCTTTGTGCTTTGTAAAAGTCTGTGTTTTTAGATTTGGTAAAAGGGAGCAAAATGTTATTTGCTTTTTAAACATTCTTCATCAGGCAGTCATAGATGAGTCATAGCTCTAAAAAGTTAGGCCTTATAAATACAGGAAAAGTTTTCAATGCCCCCAAATACTTCACTGCTGCTGAAACTTCATCCCTGGGACAAAAGGGTTTGATCCACATCAAAATGGACAGACCACTTGGTGGAGTGTTATTTTATGCTCTTGTGAGTTGTTTAAATATTGTAATACTGAAAGCAATGGAAGTGAAAGATCTCCAACACTGTTTTTTAAACATGTTTTAAAACCCTGAACCACAGTAAGAAATGTTTCACAGAGAGACCCAGTTTACACACACATTACAAAACTGAAACAGAAGTCTTACTTGTAATGAATGCACTTGGACACTTTATGTTCAGTTTTATTTTGTCACTTGAATCAATACTTGTTCTGACTCAATAAGCAATGGGTCCTAACCTGTAGGTTTTTTTAAATAATTTTTTTCATTATAGTTGACATACAATATTATATTAGTGTCAAGTGTACACTGCAGTGATTAGACATTATAAAACTTACTAAGTGATCATCCCGAATAATCTCACATCTGAGACCATACATAGTTATTAGAATACTAGAAGCCCGATGCACAAAATTCGTGCAAGAGTAGGCCTTCCTTCCCCTGGCTGCCAGCACTGGCTTCCCTCTGGCACCCAGGACCCGGGCTTTGCTCTGGCCCCGGCTTCATCTGGAAGAACGTCCAGTCTAATTAGCATATTATCCTTTTATTATTATAGATTATTGACCAAATAACCTAAGCTGTACTTTACAACCCCATGACTATTCTGTAACTACTAATTTGTACTTATAAATACCTTCACCTTTTTCACCCATTCCCCCCAACTCCCCTTCCATCTGGCAACCATCAAAATGTTCTCTGTTTCTATGAGTCTGTTTCTGTTCTGCTTATTCATTTATCTTGATTTTTGGATTCAGTTGTTGATAGATATGTATTTATTGCCATATTATTGTTCATATTTTTTATCTTTATCTTTTTTTTTTTTAAAGAAGACCTTTAACATTTCATGTAATACTGGTTTGGTGGTGATGAACTACTTCAGCTTTTTCTTGTCTGGGAAGCTCTTTATCAGACCTTTGATTTTAAATGACAGCTTTACTGGGTAGAGTAATCTTGGTTATATTTCATCAATTTGAATATTTCTTGCCACTCCCTTCTGGCCTGCCAAGTTTCTTTTGAGAAATCAGCTGACAGTCTTATGGGAGCTCCCTTGTAGGTAACTAATTGCTTTTCTCTTACTGCTTTTAAGATTTTCTCTTCGTCTTTAAACTTTTGCATTTTAATTATGATGTGTCTTGGTGTGGGCCTCTTTGGGTTCATCTTGTTTGAGACTCTCTGCAGTTCCTGGATTTCTATGTCTATTTCTTTCACCAGGTAAGGGAAGTTTTCTGTAATGATTTTTTCACTTAGGTTTCCATTTCCTTGCTCTGTCTCTTCTTTCAGCACCCCCATGATGCAAATGTTGGTACACTTGAAGTTGTCCCAGAGTCGCCTTACACTAACTTCATATTTTGGGATTTTTTTTTCTGCTGTTCTGATTGGGTGTTTTTTGCTTCTTAATATTCCAAATCACTGATTAGATTCTTGGCCTCCTCTACTCTACTGTTGATTCCCTTTATTTCAGTTAGTTATTGTTCATTCTTTATTTCAGTTAGTTATTGTTCATTTCTGACTAGGTTTTTAAATAGTGCCTATGCCCATTTTCATGCTGTTGAAGTTCTCACTGAGTTCCTTGAAGTTATCACTAAGTTCTTTGAGCATCCATAAAACCATTGTTTTGAACTTTGAATCTGGTAGTTTGCTTACCTCCATTTAATTTAGTTCTTTTTCTTTATATTTCTTCTGTTCTTTCATTTGGGACATGTTTCTTTTTCTCTGATTTTGGCTGCTTCCCTGTGTTTGTTTCTATGTATAAATAGAGCTGCTATGGTTCCTGGAATTGGTAGAGTGGCCTTGTGTGGTAAGTGTCCTGTAGGGCCCAGTGATGCAGCCTCCCTCGTCAACTGAGCTGATAGCTCCAGGTGCACCCCTGTGTGGGCTATGTGCACTATCCTGTTGTAGTTGAGCCTTGATTGCTGTTGGCATCACTGGGAAGAATTAACCCTCAGGCCAATCAGCTCTGAGGACCAGATGTGACTACAGGGGAAGAGCTACTGTGCAGGAGTTGACTCTATGGAGCAGGTCTTGCTTCAATGGGGCTTTGGTGCTCACCAAGTTTGCCCCTTGAATGTGTCGCTCATGGAGGCAGTAGGGTTATAATCCAGTGTAGTCTAAAGTTTTCCACTGGATGCCCTGGCTTTGGGGCATCCTGGAGGTGCAAAATCACCCTGCCTGGGGACACTTGGCACAAGCTATAGAGTGATCTACAGATGCCTGCTAATTGTGTTGGGCTTGGAGTTGCCTATGAGAGGCTAAGCTGTGAACCAAGGCTGACTGTGAATAGCGTCAGAGCTGAGGCCACTTAGCAAGAAGTACAGGATAAGCAGAGGCTAGATGCTGCTTGTTTGAGAGATTTTAGGAAAGTTTGAAGCATGAGCCAAGACAGGCCAATTGTATGGAAAAGCCACTGGAAACAGCTTAGATGAGCACAAAATAGATTGGGGCAGGGTCTCAGGGAATTGCCAGGGTGGGGCAAACAGTGTGAGCCAGGTTGACAATGACTCAGATATGGCACCTGCTTATCGGCTCTTTGGGGGAGAGGCTTCAACAAAGGAGCAGTGGCATGTGCCAGCACTTTTGTCTGACAGAAAGCTGCTCCCTTCCAGCTTTCACTCCGATAACTAAACAATTGAGTACCTCCCATATGTCCCTGGTTCCTTTCAAGCTGCTGCCCCAACACTGGAATTTGAGTAGGTCCTCACATGGGCCCTTTAAGAGGAACTGCCTGGGACTCCAGCAGCCTCTGTGTCACTCAGCCACAATAACCCACTAGTTTTTACAGCCTAAAGTTATGGGGACTTCTCTTCCTGGCACTGAAACCCTGGGCTGGGGGGTCTGGTATGGGGCTGAGACCCCTTGCTCCTCAGGGAGGGCCTCCATAGCCAAGATATCCCTCTCAATTATAAATTGCCACACGTGGGTGTGGGACCAGCCTGTCCCGTGTCTCCACCCCTCCTACTAGTCTCCATGTGGCTTCTCTTTTAATTCCCTAGTTGTAGGACTTCCATTCAGCTAGATTTCAGGAAGTTCTGAATGATGGTTGTTCTCAAGTGTAGTTGTATCTTTGATGTGATTGTGGGAGGATTCAAGTACTGCATTTACCTATGCCACCATCTTGATCGGAAGCCCCTGACCTGCAGTTTTAGAAGCACTGCACTAGGAGGTTTTGTGAGAGGAGAGAAGGAAGCATAGGGTTCTGGTGCTGGGTGGGTAGAAAGAAATAGGAGATAGGTCCCCAAACATTACTCAGGAAGCTTGAAGGTAAACTTTTTAAAAAATATATTTTTTATTGATTTCAGAGAGGAAGGAAGAGGGAGAGACAGATAGAAACATCAATGATGAGAGAATCATTGATCGGCTGCCTTCTGTACTCCCCCTTCTGCAGACCGAGCGTGCAACCCAGGCATGTGCCCTTGATGGGAATCGAACCTGGGACCCTTCAGTCAAAAGGCTGACGCTCTAGCCACTGAGTCAAACCGACTAGGGTGAAGATAAACCTTTAACAATTTTCTAGGAGTGATTCTCTGAGGAATGATGTAAGACAAGCATGTCAAACTCAAAGGCTAACACGGGCCAAATAAACAAGGTATGTGGCCCACTGGCCACGAGTTTGACATGCTTGATGTAAGAGGAGGAAAGATGAACAACAACCCCAAATTCATCTGAATGAGTGAGGATGGGCACCTGGATAGTAGCCTCTAGGCTAGATTCTCAGAAGCCATGATCTAAAGCCCACACAATTAACTTAAAGTATAGATGGGCATAATGCAATAATTTTCAACATTTTTTATCTCATGGCACACCTAACTAATTATTAAAATTCTGAAGCACACACACAAAAAAAAATGTTTTTTGCCAATATTACAAAAAAATAGGTATAATTTTGATTCATTCACACTGGACAGCTAAGGTTGTGTTGGCTGTTGTCATTTTTTAATACGACAATCTAAGGGAAAAGAGGTCGGTGCTCCTGACTAAATAGTCAGGTATTGCATTTTAAAAATTCTTACATCACACCAGTTGAAAATCACTGACATAATGCAACCACCACCACAACAAAATTAAAGCCCGAACATTTATTGAGCCCTTATGATATATCAGACATTGCACTAAACACTCTATATAAGTGATGAGACATAAGTTAAGTTTGAGTGCTTCTTTTCTTTTTTCCTGCCCACTAAAAAGGGCTTTGTCCAGTTTCTTCTCCTGCCCCATCAGTACTGGGCAGAAGGAGAAGGACTCAAGAAACATTGGTTAGGGCTGGAGAAGAAGCTTTGTAGGGAGCTTGGGAGAAAGGAGAGGCTGAAGCTATGGGATGTAAGAGGCTTAGGTAGAAGGGAAAAACACGTTAGGAAGGATTTCAGGGGCCTCTATATGGTGCTTGAGAAATGCAAGTATTGAATGTGACTGGCCCGTGTGGGTCATGGTTTCAATAGGATAGCATAGCATTATCTTATTTTATCTGCATAACAAACCCATGAGGTGATACGTTATTTCCTTAGCTCAGATTAAAGAAAGGAGGCTGGCACAGGCTAAATAATCATAAGGTCATAGAGCTTCCATAAATGGTGGAGCCAGGACTAAAATTTATGTCTTTCAATCTCCAAATTATAAACTCTTAACAAGATCATAAGCAAAGATTATACTATCAAATAAGAATAAAATACATAGGATGAGATTTAACAAAAGGAGGGTAAGACTTGTACACTGAAATTGACCAAACATTGAAAGAAATTAAAGATCTAAATAAATGGAAAGGCTACCCAGGTTCATGGATCAGAGGACTTAATATTGTTAAGACAGATATCCTTCCCAAATTTATCTACAAATAGAACACAATGTCTATCAAAATCCCAGCTAGATTTTTTTTCATAACTTAAGAAGATAATCCTAAAAAAATCATATGTAAATGCAAGGAATCCAGAATAGCCAAAACAGTCTTGAAAAAGAACAAAGTTGGTGGATATGAAGCTATAGGAATCAAAACAGCATGGTACTAGCATAACAACAGATATCTAGATCAATGGAATAGAATTAAGAGTCCAAACATAACCTTTAATATTTATGGTGGTTGATTTTTGACAAAGGGCCAAGGCCTTTAATGGGGAAGAGAATACATAGCGTGTATCAAAAAATATATATACACACTTTGATTATAAAGTCAGTGTTTATTAACATACAGTTTATTTTCAAAATCTAAAATAAACTACAGAAATTAAAATTTTTTTTTTGGTCAAAGTCTGTTTTCAAACTGATGACCCTCCTGGTCCAGGCACTGCTGATAACATGAAGCAATGGAATCGCAAAACATCAACAATCATTTCATTTGGTATTTGTATGCCCTCAATTTGTCAACTGTTGTTGGTTTTGTACTGTAAACTTTATCTTTTATGTATCTCCATAAAAAAGTCTAGTGGATAAATTTTCTTTGTTCAAAGTTTAGTTTGGCTTCACCCATTATTTGAAGTCAGTTAAACCTGAAAAGGAGTGAAAATTAAGTGAGTTATCAGCTGTTAGAGTGTGTAAACATTTTTTGGGGACAGAGGGTGTCCCAAAATAATTATAAAGGCAGTGTTTGTACTTCAATTGCATTTTCAATTTTCCAGTAGCATTTTAGGATGAATTTCCTTTGTTCAAAGCTTAGTATGGCTGAAAAGAAAGAAACATCAATTGAGTTATCAGCTATTGAAGTGTGTATATATGAGAACACCCTGTATTATTTTTTAAATAAACTTTTAATTTTAGAACAGTTTTAGATGTACAGAATTATTGTGAGAATAGTTTTTTCAACAAATGCTTTTGGGACAACTGGATATCCACATGATAAGAATAATTTGAATTCCTACCATACACCATAAAAATTACCTTAAAGTGGATCACACACCTAAATGTAAGAACTAAAACTATAAAACTCTTAGAAGAAAACTCAGGTGTAATTCTTTACAACCTTGGGTTAGACAATGGTTTCTCAGATTTGATGCCAAAAGCACAAGTGGTAAAAGAGAAGATTGATGAGTTAGACTTCGTCAAAATGAAAATTTTTTCTACTTCAAAGAATACCATAAAGAAAGTGAAATGGTAACCCACAGGAAGGGAGATAATATTTATAAAGCATATATATTTATATCTGGAATATATAAAGAATCCCTACAACTCAAAAAATAAGACAATTAATCCAATTTAAAAATAGACAAAGGATTTGAATAGATAATTCAGCAAAGAAGATATACAAATGGCCAATAAGTTCATGAAAAGATGCTCAACATCATTAGTCTTTAGGGAAATGCAAATCAAAGTCAAAATGAGATACTACATCATACCCACTAGGATGGCTAGAATAAAAAAGATAGACAATAAGAGTACAGGTGAGGGGAGGGGCATGGAGGGATGGGTGAAAATGTAAAGAGGAATAAGAGGTACAAAATTCCAGTTATAAAATAAGTAAGTCATGTGAATGTAATGTATAGTATAGGGAAAATAGGCCATGGTATTGTAATAACTTTATAAGGTACAGATGGTTATTAGACTTATTGTGGTGATCACATCACAAGGTATATAAATGTCAAATCACTATGTTGTATACCTGAAACTAATATAATATTGTATGTCAGCTATACTTTAATAAAAATAATTTTTGGTGAGGATATGGAGAAATCAGAACTCTCACACATCGCTAATGGGAATGTAAAATGATGCAGCATTGTCATTTCCTCAAAATGTTAAACATAGAGTTAGTTACCTTATAACCCAGCAATTCTATTCCTTGGTATCTACCCAAGAGACATGAACATATATATCCTTATAAATTCTTACACTCAAACATTTGTGGCAATATTATTCATAACTGTCAAAAATAAAAACAACTTCAATGTTTATCAATCAGTGTATGAATAAACAAAATGTGGTCTATCCACACAATGGAATATTATGTGGGCATAAAGAGGAATGAAATATGATATAATCTACATGAATGGACCTGGATAACATTATGCTAAGTGAAAGTAGCCAGACATAAAAGACCATATTGTATGAATCCATTTATATGAAATGTCCAGAAGAGGCAAATCTATAGAGACAGAAAGAAAATTAATGTTTACTTAAGGCTGGGGGTGGAGGCAAAGGAGGCATGACTGATAATGGGTACAAGGTTTCTTTTTGGGGTGATAAAAATGTTCTAAAATTAGATTACGGGTCACACAATTCTGTAAATACGTATACTAAAATCCATTGAATGGCACATTTTAAATGGGTTAATTTTATGATGTGTAAATGATATCTTAGCAAATTGTGTGTGTTTTTTAAGTGAATGGGATGAGAGAAATTGGGGGCAGCAAGTATAAACAAGTCTTTCAAGGAATTCCTTGAACTTGTAAACATTTTATTTTTATAATTATCAGTATAACTTCATTTTTGTAACCAAGGAGGTGGGTTCTCCAAATGGAGTAGAGGTTAAGGGTGTCATCACTTATTCCTCTTTGTCCCCAAATTGTCCAGTTCTTTGATTTTTATCCTTTGTTTGAACCAACCCCAGAGTATGCAGTGCAAGGATCTACACTGAGTGGCCAGATTATTATGATCTCTGAACGCATAATAATCTGGCCACTCAGTCAGTATATATATATTTATATATATTAGAGGCCCGGTGCATGAATTCGTGCATGGGTGGGGTCCGGCCAGCCTGGCCAGGGGGAGGGGACATAAGCAGTTGGCCGGCCTGCCTGCTGGTTAAACTCCTGGTCAAGGGGACAATTTGCATATTAGCCTTTTATTATATAGGATATACACTGAGTGGCCAGATTATTATGCATTCAGAGATCATAAAAATCTGGCTACTCAGTGTATGTCTCACTTAAGCTTTCACTCGTCATTTCTTCTCTCCCTTCTTCTTCTCTTCACGTTATCCTGGTCCCACAAGAGAGGCTAAAAAAATAATCAGCCTCTGTTCATTTAAAGGAATAAATACCTGTGTATGTGAAGCAAGCAAGGCCACTGAGCCTTTGCGGAAACAGAGTAGGGAGGTGCCCATAGGCATTTTCTGCAGAGAGAGTAGAGAAGAATAAACAAGTCCTTCTGCCAAAAATGCCTGGAACTTAAAGCGCTTTCCTCAGCCCAAGGTCAGGCTCTGTGTGCATGTTGACAGTGACCCTGGCCAGTTGTTGCTACTCTCTTGATTAAATGGTGGTGAATTTCTCCCTTCTGAAATTCACCTCTGCTGATCCCACCTGCTGGGGAGTCTGGCCCCATAGCACAAGTTTAATTCCTCAGAGTGACAACTAGCAGAGCTCCCAGCACAAGGTAACTGCATCGATTTCCTGAGCCAAGGAGAGGGGTCCTGTGACCAGCCATCTGCCCCACCGTGGGAAGGAAAGCTATGGCGTGACATTACTGAGGCCACCAACAATTCCCTACCCCCTTCCGTAAGGGGCTGGAACTTCCTGGGTTTTCCTAGAAGAATTGTGGAAAAGTACAAACCACAGAATCATAAACCACAGAGGGAGAAGGTACCTCCGAAGCCACCCCTCCTCGCCTGGGCTTGAGCACTGCCACTGACGGCACGCTCCCCCAGTCCCAGCAAGGCGGCTGAGTCCTGGTAGGACGCTGTAAAGGACAGTAACTGCTGTGTCAGGTCCTGTCTTGCTCCCTGTCACTTCCAGCCCCACCCTACACTTTGAAGCCATGTCATTGTTCTCTCTCTCTCTCTCTCTCTCTCTCTCTCTCTCTCTCTCTCTCTCTCTCATTTTCAGGCTTTGAGCGAGCTATCATGTAGTCTTTGGGCCTGCCCCAAACTTGGGCCTTTAGCTGCACAGACCCTCCAGCCACACCTCTGAGGGACTCTGTCCACTGTGCCCTCGACTCCTCATCCACCACATGCCACCAGACCTGCCTGGCTTTCTGTTCTCGTGCTAGCTTCTCACCCGCTCTTGGACCCGAAGACAGATTTGCCCTCCTGTCACTGTGGGTATCCCACCAACCCTCAGACCCAGTGTTGACTTATGGAGAGGGCATGGTGCCTTCTACCCCAGATAGGTCATCCCTAATTGCTCCACTAGTTTTTGAAGAATTTGGTTTTAAACCCCATCATTACCTTTCTCCCCCCTCACCTGGACAGGCTGCCCTTGGTCATTCTTCATTCACTCATTCAGCATAGTGATTAAGAACACAGGATTCGAGCCACTCAGCATAGTGATTAAGAACACAGGATTCGAGACCAGACCATCCAGACTCTGCCACTCACCAGCTGTGAGGCTTCAGAGACGTGTCTGCGTCTCTCTGAGCATTCACTTTCTCAGCTAGAGAACGGGAAATGATAACAGGGTAATAAAAGAAATAATCTTTATGAAGTACTTGGCACAAAAGCTCAAACATTCACCGTAAGTATTCCATATATGTTCTCTCCTATGTTTTAAAATAATCGTCCATTCACTCGTCATGTACTCACTGAGCCCCGCGCCGAGCCCTGGGATATAAATACCCCTCCTAAAGAGCGGTTCCCTCTTAAATCCAGGAAGTGCCAGCTCACACCGGCACCCAGAGAGCAGAGAACGGAAGCCCAGGACCTTCGCACACAAGCAGATGAGAATAGACACTGACCCCTGGGTACTGCCCGGCGAGGGCGACAAGACCGTCCTCTACATTGCCACGTCTCCTTTAATACCCCAGCAACTCCCTGGGTGAGTGAGTGCCACCAGGAAGGGGGAGGAGGTGAGAATCCCCAGAGAAACACTCTCCCTTGCTTCTCTCTGACAGAGAGCGGCCATGCCTCTGCCACGCAGGAGGGCGACATCCCTTGGGGAGGCCTTGCTGAATTGCCCGGTTCTGTTCCGGAAGGAGGAAGGGTGGCCGGGGGTGGGGAAGCGGCTGGAATGTTCTAGCCTGCTGCTCAGTACAGCCGAGAGGAGGGCCCTGGACATCAAAGGTTCCTTTTGTCCCCTTCCGAGTGGCAGGGCAGCCCGGCCTCTGGTGATGACTCAGGCCTGGCCCTGACGTCACCCACGCCGGCCACTGGCCTCCCTCTGCAGCCAGGAAACTGCCTGGGGAGTGGCACTCGCAGCTGCAGCAAACCTCAAAATCAGGAGGCACGGCCTCTCTGCTCCTCGCCATCTCCCCACAGCACCCTTTTCTTTTCTTTTTTTTTGTATATTTTTTAAAGCCTCATGGAAGGTTTTACTTGTAGATTAACTTTCAAAGCGTAAGGAGTCAGAATGGTTGACGTCATGAGAAAAATATGTGGAGCTGATTTCGACGAGAAGTGAAGAACCCAGAGCAAGAAAGCGGTTCTCACCCCTGAGCCCAGGGAATTGGCAGCATCTGGGTTTCAGAAGAGACAGCGCCTCTGAGTAAGTGAAGGCCCACCTGGGCCCCCTCACTCCGTGCCCCTCACGTGGGCACCTTCACGTGGGTGCCATCTTGTTCCCTGACACCTAAGGCTCAGCAGGCCCAGGCCGGAGGGGTGAGTGGGGACCCTCCAAATACAGCACTGAAGGGACCTATCTAATCTCTCTCTTCTCCACAGGCCCAGACAAGGACACATTTCCTCTCAAAAACATTTCTATAGACTAAGACTGAAACCCTGGGGGAAATGGCCCAGGCCGAGCCTTCCCCATCGCCACTCTTGTTTTGTCTCCTCTTCCTCCTCCCGCCCGCCCGCCCTGGCGCTCTGTGCTGGACTGCCAGGGTTCTGAACTGTTTGCTTCCTGGAGCTTATACTGAGTAATCGGATACAAAAATAAACCCTGTTCTAGGCAAATATGTGCCCTGTGCTGTCAAATGATATTTTCGCGCTTGACCTGGCAAACGATGGCAGCTCTGATAAGACAACATCCCCAACCTGCCGCCCTTACAGAGCGTGTCTCTGGTTGCCTCTGTTTGTCCCTGGTTGTCCTGGTGCGGGCACCTCCATGTCACACTGCCCTGTTTACACAGAGCTTATTTTCATTCCTTCTTGTGCCATCGAGGGTGATATAAAACACAAAGACACTATAATGTATCCCTGGGGTCTGTTTTAACGTCACCTATAAAAATCTTAAGCCTTTGCATGGCCTATAATTTTACAAGCTCTGGAAGTTCCTACCCGGGAAAGGTAAGTTCCTGAGAGAAAAGTCTTAATATGTATAAAAGAACCGCAGAGCACGTAGGCATGGAAATCGTACCTAGTTTTCCTGGCTTCCAAAATCATTCCCTCAGTCAGCATCTACTCTTTGTATAGCTTACTTAGCTCAGTAGAATTGTTCTTTATAAATTCTGTTTTAGCCCTAGCCGGTTTGGCTCAGTGGATAGAGCGTCAGCCTGCAGATTGAAGGGTCCTGGGTTCGATTCCGGCCAAGGGCACATGCCTGGGTTGTGGGTTCGATCCCCAGTGTGGGGTGTGCAGGAGGCAGCTGATCAATGATTCTCTCTCATCATTGATGTTTCTTTCTCTCCCTCTCCCTTCCTCTCTGAAATCAATAAAAAACATTTAAAAAAATAAATTCTGTTTTATAATGATTGGTGTGTGGAGGGTATATTAAAAATGAATCTTATTTTAAAGGCAATGGGGAAGCTTGTCATTTACTGCAAAACTGGTGAATTCCTTTGGAAACTGGCAATTCCCTTTGGGAATTAACCATTACACTCTAAAATATCTGTTTTGTAGATTTTACATTTTACTTTTTGTTTTATTTTAATATATCAGGTTGTCTTGAAGCGACGCTCTGCTAAACTCCTGTTCATCTGGCTACAAGATCTGAATACTGTGACCACCAACTTGGTAAGTGTCATTTGTATCTAATGGCTACTTAAATTAAGTTTACTAATTCAGTTCTTTTGGTTTGCAATGAAGTTTAGGGAAAAGGGAGAAGGCATGGGGACTTCTGCACACAATGATAACATCTGAGTATCAAAAAGGATATGTAGCCATGGCTGGTGTTGCTCGATGGTTAGATCTTTGGCCCAGGCACCGAAGGGTCACAGGTTCAATTCCTGATCAAGGGCATGTACCTGGGTGGCAGGTTCCATCCCCAGTCCAGTCAGGGGCAACCAATCAATGTGTCTCTCTCACATAGATGTTTCTCTCTCACTCTTGCTCTTTCCCCATCCCTCCCTCCCTTCTTCTCTCTCTAAAAATCAATGGGAAAAAATATCCTCTGGTGAAGATTAACCAAAAACAAAAACAAAAAACAAAAAAACACAAAGAAGAAGAAGAAAATAAAAGGATATGTAATAATTAGAATAGACTAATTTCTGTAATAGACCAAAAAATGTTTAATGGCTCTAATAGAAGTTTATTTCTTTTTTCTCTTCTTTTTTTTTAATTGTTTAAAGTATTACATATGTCTCCTTTTTCCCCGATTGACCCCCCCCCGCCACTCTCGCCCCCCAGGACAAGCCCCCACCGCCCCAGTGTCCATGTCCATTGGTTATGCTAATATGAGAAGTTTATTTCTTGTTCATGTGACAGTGCAAGTTAGTGGGGCATCTCTCATACATTCAGAGACAGAGATTGAGAGAGGCCCCACCTTCTTCTGCATGTGGTTTTCAAGGTCATCTGGGACTATTTCCACTTCCCAGTAAAAGATGAAAAAAGCATGAAAAAGTGCACACGAAGGTTTTCATGGGCCATGCCTAGATGTGATGCACATCACTTCCGCTCACATTCGGTTGACTAAAACTCTATCACATGGCCACAGCTGACTGCAGATGGGTCTGAGAAATGTAGTCCCTGGGTGGGGGTGGGAGCCACTTCCCAGAGATGGTCTGGAGAGTTTCTGGAGAGGAGGTAGTCCTCTTTGGCCCAGCATAATACAGAACTTAGAGATTCTCAAGGATAAGATAGCAGAATGAAGCAGCGAGAGAAGTAAAAAGTTATCAGATGTTTAGAATTCCTTTAACTGACACTCTTAGGTAACATCTGGCTATGTGGACAAAGAGCAGTGGGTAAGATTTTTCAAGATGCCTCTGTCCATTCTGACCCTGAGTCTTCCCATGAGCGCCACCATGTCACCAGTGGCCATGAGCCAGGAAGGACATTCTTCCCCTTATTTTCCTGTACAGGGTCCCCTTGGGGTAGGGTCATTCTGGCTTTGTCCCCTGGTCCTGGGTCTAGTCATGCTAGTTGGAATTATCCAACAGAATTCTGTTCCCCCAACTTAGGAGCCCAGTGGACTATAGGAAAGCTCATGGTTTCTTTACCTTACTGGTGTGGTCTGACTGCCCCTAGGAGCTCAGGAAGCTACTCTGACTGACTGATCTGCTCCAGATCTTGGCACACTTTTTAATGTTGGCATTGGGGGTGGGGGGAGGGTGTGGAGACAGAGAGGAGAGGGAATCCCTGACTAAGATCGGATCTCCAAACCAAGTTGTGAGAGAAACATTTAAAAGTAGACCAGAAAGGCTCAAGCTGGGGAGATTATTGCTACCCTAAGGATTTGATATATAATTCTAGCTTTTTTCTTTTCAGAACAAGGTTTGAAATATTTACTGAAACAATGAATGATAAAGTTATAAGCCCTGTTTGGAGAACCCTGTAACTAATTTTATATTTTATTTAGCCTTTCCACCATTGTGGGTCTTAGCGCAGTATTCCCCTCATTGGTAAATACTACGTGGAGGATGCCTTGTGATGCCCCTAAGGCAGTGGTCGGCAAACTGCGGCTCACAAGCCACATGCGGCTCTTTGGCCCCTTGAGTGTGGCTCTTCCACAAAATACCACGTGCGGGCACGTACGTACAGTGCGATTGAAACTTCGTGGCCCATGCGCAGAAGTCGGTTTTCGGTCTGGGCGAGTATATTTTGAAGAAGTGGCGTTAGAACACTCAAGGGGCCAAAGAGCCACATGTGGCTCGCGAGCCGCGGTTTGCCGACCACTGCCCTAAGGCATCATGAAGATCTGCAATAAAAATGGACTATATATGCTTGCTTCAGCAGCACATATACTGAAAGTGGACAACAGGCTTTGCCTGAGCTGTCTGGTACCCAGTTCTCCAGTTGTGTTGTCAATATCTGGCTAGACACTCTGGTTTCTGATTTAATTTCACCCTGGACTGGACATCTCTGGCACCCACACCCACACCCTGAAGAATACACATTGTCCATGTGCGGGAAGACCAGCTACTGCTGATGTGACACAACCTCTCTGGCTCTCATGGAGTCTGATGTCTGATCTCCTATTACTGCTGCCTGGCCTTAGCCGAGGCCCTGTCCCCCCACCCTCCATCGGGAGTGGGCTGAGGAGGAGTGGAACAGAATAACAAGTTGAAGTGTTACAGAAATGCTACAACTGCTGAAAGTCCATTTTCTTGGGTTGCTGGGTCCTGAAAGTGTCTACTGAGCTAGAGCTGGCTGGGCTAGTGGGGTAAGCTAAAGATAAGAGGAGGTTGATGGGGGAATGCAGTGCCTGCTGGATGGATTCAGCCAAAGGAGTAAGTTGAGAATCAGGGCCAGGTTTCAAAAGCTGGAGCCAAGTGGGGATGATCTGTTGTTGAAAGACCCAGCCTAACTGAGTCCACCAGGAAAGGCAAGGCCAAAGGCCACAGTGAAGGAGGAAGAGCGTCAGGGTCCATTCAGCTTGTTCATTTCAACTGCCATGTGATCATGACTCCTCCAAGCACTTAATATGCAAGGAATTGACCGAGGAGTGTGTGTCTGGTGGAGGCAGGGTGAGGTCAACCTCCTGATTTCTAATGTTTAGCTGAATGGCATGGCAGGGAGAGGTATGCGACCACCAAATCAGACTTCCACTACTGTCAACATGACCCCATCGCAGTGTTGGTACAGACACACCAGCAAGGCAGGGGTAACAAATACCCGCGTTGTAAATATTTGGGTCCCCCACATTTTCAAAAAAGCATCAACGTAGACACCATGGGAGAAGCTAGATTTTATTTTAATTTTATTATTTTTAAACTTTTAATTCCACATGAGGAGTAGAGTTCAAATTTGAGGCACCATTGTCTTTTCAGAATCTTGATCATCCAAGGGGCTTAGCCTGCACACGTTGATTCACGATGAGTAGATGTGGACTGAGCGTAGCAGCTAACATAGGCCGTGCCCACAGACCAGTCGGTTCTTTTTTACCCCCAGAGGTTTTATAGTTTTTATAGCACACAAGTACAAGCTCCCTTCTTACCCTGGGTCAGCATATAAATCTTCTGTTGCTCCCTTTAGAGAATTTTGCAATAATGCCACATCATAGTCCTCAAAGCTAAGAATTCATGGTAATAGGGCTTCGTAATGTCTCATGCTGAAATCCCCTGATTTCTTGTCAAGAACTCAGTTGGAAAACACCACACGAAGACTTCAGGGTTTTGTTTTTAACTCAAAAAGCATCTGGTTTTCATGAGAAATTTAAAGCTTCCTCCCGCCTCTGAAATGGTATTTTTTAAAAATGTAAAACTGAGATTCTGTCAGAGTAAGTAAGGTAATAAGTGTGAAACGGTGTGGGCAACTTAGAAAAATGCATGGCAAGTCAAGGTGTTAATGAAAATAATTACCATAATTATGGTCAGCATTGGTGTTTTGGCTTTTGATATTGCTATTAGTATTGTAAGTATCATTATTTTAATTTTTTTGTTTTGGTCTTTCTAAATTGACTTTCATCTGAGATCTTTGGCACCACTCCCTAACTCACCAAAGCATGCGGTGTGAAAATTTCAAGGCCGTTTGGAAAGGTTTGACTCTAGGCCAGAGGCCTAACTGCAAGTCTTCTAATCTTATCAGAGAGAGTTCTGACCAGGTTTCACTGAAATCTGTGAGGAGGACATCTCTCTGCCAAAAACATTTGTTTCCTGGCATTTTCTGGAGCTCCCAGTGCATTGGCCAAAGGAGGCTTTGAGATCACCCCATAGAAGCATTGACCCTGGGTGGTGTCTCTCATGCCAGAAAGGAGCCCACCATCTGTCCGAAGCCTGTAGTCATGACTGCAGTCTGTCTGCTTGGTGTTATGGGGTAAGGGTGTGTGTAAGGGAGGTGGTGGGGGGGAATAGACACAGAGGCAGCAAGCATGAGTTCAACCCAAGAGCAGTGAAGATGTCCTTTCAGCTGTGTCCCAGACCCTATAACCTGTTATCCTTGAATGTGGCAGAAAGTAGTATCCAGTGAAAACGGCTTACTCCTTGACCCAAATTCCTGGGCATCGACTATACCAAACTACTTTGCAAAAGAGAATGTGGCTCAAAATTCCCTCCAGACACTGGACTCAGTCTGTCCATCATGTGAGTCCTCCTCAGCAGCCAGGCTATTGCTGGCCTGGACTCCTAAGAGACCTCTCTTCCCTCTGTTTTCATTCTACATGAGACAAATTCCTTGTCTTTTCTTTAAAAAAAATTTATCACTGTGTTTCAAGTAAAAAGAGTCATAACTACCCACTACACAAAATCTGGAAAATACAGAAAAATATTGAGAAGAAAACCACCACCAAACAACAATCAAATCATTATTTACATTTCAATGTATTTCTTTCCAATTTTTCATACATATTTTTTCTTCTTTTAAAAATTATTGAAATGATATTTTACATGCTTTTTCTCGCTCCACTTAACTGGTATGTCGTAAACATTTTCCAAGTGACTAAATGGTCTTTGAAAATGTGACTTTTAGCGACTGTGCTTTCATTGGACTGATACATCTTAATTTATCCATTCTTTTTATTGACGGCCATTTTGATTGCCTCTAGTGCTCTGTTATTACAAATATGTAAACATTCTTAAAGATAAATCTTTTTGGACATCTTAGGGAAAATTTCTAGAATTGAATCAGTAGGTCAAATGACCTATGTTTAGGGTTCCTAATACATATTGATAATTAGCCTCTAAAAAGTTACCAGTGTCTATTTCAAATCCTAGATCCTCTTCAGTTTCACATGTTAAAATGCATGCTCCTAGGCTCCAGTGGTCCCAGATGCTCTGAGGAGAGGGCCTAGGAACACGCATTTTAATGTAGCCTCCCAATCCTTATACACATTAGAGCTTGAAAACTATTGGTATGTTGTGTGCAAGTCAACATTCATTTCAGCAGATACTTATTAGAGAAAAAGTTAGAGAACCCTGAACTAGTATATCTAAACCAGAATTTAACTTTAAGATTCTTTTTTGGCTTCTAAATTTTAGATTTTCCCTTATTCATGGTATGGTATAGTTGAAAGAGTCTCAGCTAGGAAGTCAGAAAACCTTATTATAAACATGAGATAACTGAGACCCAGAATAGTTCACTTACCTCCTTGTGGTTACCCAGAGATTTAGTGGCAGAGGTCGAACTGGAACTTGAGTAGACAAAGGACTCGGATCCTCCCACCCTCAGAGGAGCAGAGACAAGGCGCCGGCGAGAAGACTAACTCCTGAAGTGAGCTCCTGCCTCAGCGAGAGGACTTCTTATCTGCCTTCTGATGGGCCATATCTCAGGACATGTGTGGGCAGCCCTCTGGGGTCGTCCGCTTTAGTCGCTTAAAGAGATCAGCCCACAGTGTGCCTTAACCAGAGGTGGTGACACTAAAGCTAGATGGAGGAGGACATAGTCAGCCATGCACATCCATGCCAGGAGAGCAGAGTAAGAGGTGGGGTCCAGAGTCAGAAGCCAAGAGAGCAAGAACAGGGCAAGGGCAAGACCCACATTGTGGGCAAATTTTAGGTCAAGGCAGGCATGAGTTGAAAAGAAGACAAACTTAGAGCTAGAAAGGAACTGCCATGGATTCAGCCTCAACAATGGGAGCTCCCGTTACATAACTTCAGGATCAGGGGAGGCACCTGCCCCCAAGTTGCGCCTGCCTCTTTAAATCTGAGAGGTGCTGTGCACTAGGCTGCCTTCAGCTCATCTGGCCGAAGGAGGGGCAATGGGACAGAGAAGAGGCACCTGAAAATGAAAATTTGGAACATTCTGTTGCAGCAGAGAACATGGTAAACAAACAACAACCAAACTGGAAAATTCTCACCATCATCTAAATGTTAGATTCTAAAAGGAAGTATGACTGTTTGTCCTGTCTGCATAACTCTGCTCAAACCCATCAGCGCACACCCACCGGTCACCTGACAATATCTGGCTGCCCTTCTTCTCACTCTACCACCTCAGCTTCTGGGGGCCAAATGATCAGCTCATTTGACTTTCAAGTTCAACCTCCAGACTGTTCAGCTGCTGACAGTCCCATTTACGTTCAGGTTCTGTAAGTCACCATCCCCAAGTCCACATCCATCTCCTGTGATGGCAGCGGGTGAAGCCCAGGAGCCGGAGCCCAGAGGTAACTGCTGCACCCATCGTTCTGCACCCATCTTGGGCCCCAAAGGATTTGCCTAGGATCGCCACACTATTTTTGCGACTTTTTGTGAATCTTTAAGTATTTCCAAAAAACGTTATTAAAAGCAAAATTTTTTAACCTTTTTTTTTTTTAAAGTTAAAAAAGAAAATAGGGTGTTCCCTGCCCCAGGAAACAGGGATCGGCCACTGGTTTCTCTTTCACAAGCAACTCCTATTGTTCATTTTGCCGCTTTCTGATTTATGGGTGGGCTTCTTCGGCGGTGCTCCGGTGGCTTTGGCTTCGCCCTCTGCTTCTCAGAGACGCCCATCTCAGAGGGAATCAAAGCTCAAGTATTCCAGCCCTGAGTGTGAATATGCCCCCTTCCCCTCCCTGAGACTGTAACTTCAAAGTGAGGTAAAGACTCAGATCTCAGAAATGGCCTCGCGGTGAAAATCTAGGACAAATCATCCTTCTCGCCCTGACACAATCATTTCTTTTCCGGAATGGCGCTTTGTCTCCTCTGCTCTTCATACAGATTATTCTCTTCACCTTCGCCAAACGGCCCCTCCTCTAATGGAAGCAGATTAACCCTTCTTTGCCCCCTCTCCATCTCATTCAGCGAGGGCTTTCTGTTAACTGCACGGCTCTCTCCCCGGGCCGTGTGCCCAGCTGAATACTAGTGTGAGATGGCTGCCTTCCCTTTGAAGCACTTAGCCTCTGTCAAACACCTTTTTGCCACACTTGGCCCTGGAAAGACAGTTTTGAAATTAAACCTATCGTGAGCCGCCTGGGTGTGCGGTATGGAATTGCACAAGGCCATGGGCATTTAGGGCAAGGGGTACTTGCCACGCTCCCTACAGTAGGGCCCCATCTTAATGAAATTCTGGCTTTATTAACTCCCTTGCTCTGCAAAGGGGTCCATAGCGTCACCTAATATTGAGGCTGAGCAAATAAGGCTGATGTCTATGTGGCATCCTGTCCGGATATAAGACACACACAAGCCACTGTCCCCCAAGACTGGCCTCAGCCCCCAATTTCCTGCCATGCCTTATTTATTAGGGGGATTCACCTTAAGAGACCATGCTGAGGTGGACAGTAGTGTACATTTCTTGGGCTGGCTGTGAGTTGCAGATCAGGACGGCGTGCTAGAAAGGTTAACAGTTTGAATTGTTGAACTTGAGTAGGCGTTGGTGAATCTCCTAGTTATGTACCTTTTGGTTTCAAAACCATACTGAAGGGTGGAAAATGAAACCTGCAACTTATTTTTAGCTGCTCATGATAACTCTTGAGATTTTTCTTTGCAAACCAAATAGGATAAAGGCTACTTCCGCTGGCTAAACTTAATCTGATTGACTTGATACAGCAATCAAGCCTATGTCTCTGATATTCTCAAGGGACTCTTGATCCCAGGTGATACTTTGGCCAATATTTACTGTTTTGCTTAAAATTATATTTAGTTGAGCTTTTTTATTAAACAAAATTAAACAAGTATAACATTTTTCTTCTGAGAGGAATTGGGAAATAAGTTATAAGCCCTCTATATTGGCATCTATTCATTAATTCACTTACTCTATTGTCATTTATTAAGTACCCATTTAAGTGAAAGTTTGGAATAAAAATCTTCAAAAGTTGAGCCAGTATGTTGAATTACAAAGAGCAGAATGCCAGAGATTAAGTAATATGGCTTTTATCCTCAGCTTTGGCTGAGAACTTCAGTTTCAACAGGCTCCTTGAACCTGACTTTCTCCTCCCTCAGAGAGAGAGTTTCAGTGACATGCTCTGTAAAATGCTGTGAAACACGCGGTGCCACCGAGGGCCTGAGGAAAGGTTGAAGCATCTTGTGAAGGCAGTGGTATTGCTGATGTCTATGTGGGGTCACTCTGACCTCCGTCCCCCTTTCCCTGTTCTAGAAGGGACAGATTTCAACAAAACCTGTGGTCAGCTTTCCAGACAACTTGCGGCTCCCCTGAGTAAACAGTGATTAAGTGTTTGAAAGACTCCCATCGGTAATGCCAGTCCCCAGGTCTATGCCTTAACTCACGGAGTGAGTTCTCTAATTCTGGGAAGTGGCTTCATGGTGCAGAGCTGAAGATCCCGCTGGTCGAGGTGGAAGCAAAGCCCCCAAGTTTCAGGCTCTCCTGTGGGAACACCCTCCATGTCTCACCACCATTTCCGAGATCACTCCCTCAGCTTTAGCAGCAGAACAGTTCCTGCTTTCATTTCTCCGTGCACTTGAGATGGGGCACTAAGAAAGGCCTTGCGTGCTCTCGGAGACCCAGAGCTCTCCTGCGTCCCGAATCACATGCTCATGTGCGGCCATGACCGTTTGCCACTCCCCAAATGGAGAGCAAGTAGAACAACAGGGTCTTCTAGATCCTGAATTGGCAAAAATAAAAAAAATAAATAAAAAAGTTTGGTGTTGGTCGGTGAAGAGCACACCCTCATGAGCCCCTTTGTTGCACCAGTCAATGCTCTGTGTACCGTGGGAGAGACGTAGATCTTGCCGGAGGCAACCCTGAGATACGAGTAAAGATAGATAATTCGATACAACATAAACTTCTTGTGCTTTTATCTTCAGCCCAAAGGAAGTGAAAATTCACTGAGGCTTGTTAAGCTGCTCTGTGGAGAAGAAGTGCATGGTTGTGGCCCTTCTGAACTACAAAGTCATTTATCTGGGGAAAAAGAAAGCAAATGAGTTTGTTCCCAGGGAGAGTCTTGGAATATTTGTCGCCCAGGATGAAGAAAGATACAAAGAGAGGATTATGCACTCACTTGGGGTGGATCTTACTAATCTGTCAGAATTCTTCCTTCTCCACCTTCATTTACAGCCACTCTCCCATTTCAACTTAGCAGCCAATCTCTCTAGAAAGAAGAAACTCAATCTTCTTGCTGACTATGTTTATTATTATTATTATTTTATTTTTTTATTTTTGCCAATTCAGGATCTAGAAGACCCTGTTGTTCTACTTGCTCGCCATTTGGGGAGTGGCAAACGGTCATGGCCGCAAATGAGCATGTGATTCAGGATGCAGGAAAGCTCTGGGTCTCCGAGAGCATGCAAGGCCTTTATTAGTGCCACATCTCAAGTGCACGGAGAAATGAAAGCAGGAACTATTCTGTTGCTAAAGCTGAGGGAGTGATATTGGAAATGGTGGTGAGACATTGAGGATATTCCCACAGGAGAGCCTGAGCTAAATTTAGGGTGGGGTGGGGTGGGATGGTATCCACCACAGTCTGCCTTGCAGCCCGAAGTCACCACTTTTTCTCTGTTGCAAACCACATGGTCCACATTCCCCTTCTCCCTCCAGCTCTTTCCTGGAGGGTAACTTTAGTTTGGGCCCCAAGGCTTGCTGCCAGATCCTTGCCACCATATGTGTGTTCCCTTCCCATGACTTACACACAGAAGCTCATGGATGGGAGTGAGAAGGCTCCTGTCTGAGACCTGGAGGGGGCTTCCTGGAATTCAGACTTCTCCGGCATGTCTATTCACCCAACCCTTCCTTCTCCTGCCTCACGAGCAGAGGAAGATAATCCTCCTCTCGTATTCCCAGGCAGGGTGGAGCTGATAGAGTTGATTAGAAAGCCCCCTTTGAGAGCCATCTGGTTGGCATATAAAATTACTGCCAATGAGGGAGATAGTCAGCTGGCCACATAACCAGGCGGCAGGGGACTTGGAGTCCAGCGCTTGGCCTAACTGACCTAGAAAGCAAGCAGGGCTGGAATTTTTAGAATCGCACACTTTCCGAGGTAGAAGGGATCTTAGAAACAGGGGCAAAATGTACAGTTGTCAGCAGAGAGTCGATCATTAAAATGATGCATTTGAGACACTGACCGTGATGGAGAAACATCTCTTATTCAAAATTTAGGCTTTTTAAAAGCCCATTTTCAAAATATGTTGGGGAAGGAATCATAATACCAACTTGGGTTATCTGTTCAGGCCCAAAGCAGTATTTGTGGAAACCAGGTCAGTCCTGATTGTTACACTGATTTTTCTTTAATTGATCATACGCTTTTTAATACAGCAAATGGGTCAACTCACTTATTATGTGTGTGATCTTATGCAAATGACCAGATCTCTCTCAGCCTCAGTTTCCCCATCTGTAACATGAAAATATTGGGCTTCACCAGGGGAGGTAGTTTGCTCAGATGGAAATGTAAGCTGTTCCACTTATTCATCCTCATGAAACATTTCCAAATTATGACAAACCTCTGAAAAAAAAAATTGTTACTGCTTATTTGTTACTGCTTTCTAACCTTAACTTTCCAACACAGTCTAGTTCATTCCTCCTCTTTTATTCTGTCTTTTCCACCTCCTGGTCCAGTATAACGGGTACCCCAAATTCTCAGGAACTGGGGAGTTGAGGCTGGTTCTTATAAACCTGGGTGGTTGTGGCTTCAGGGAGGGCGTCCCCCTCGACGAGGTGTCTACACAGTAAAAAGATCCCTACGTCAGGGCAGAATGCAGAAGGAGGAGGTTTTATCCTGTCAGAATTGGTGGAAAGACCACAAGTGAGCGTGTGACTTTGGAATTAGTCAGACTTAGGTTTAAGTCCTCACTGTGCTATTACTGTGTGACTAGCAATCTCATTTGTTCCTCGCCTAAAGTTGATGATAACTAAGTTCCACCTTGCAGAATTATTGGTTTAGAATTAAATAATATACCTAAAATATTGAGAATATAGTAGGTTCTCAATAAATGGTAGTTCTAGTAGACAGCTCTGATCAAGGTAGAAAACAGAAGTTCCTGCCCAGATCTCTAGGCAAAATGTACACGATCGAAGTAGCACTGGACTTTCCAAAATATTTAGGCTAAAATATCATCCAAATGCACATTTTCAGCCATTGAGAGATTGTAACCTTGTTGCTTCCAAGGCTAAATACACTATAGATAGATATGATAACCAAGCTCATCAAAAGTTTTTAAAACTTTTAAATTCTAAGAATTTAAACAAAAATGTTTTATTTGGTAAATACTTTATTTTTAAACATTTAGATCAAAACAGCTAACCCAATAACAAACTTACCCACAAATGTTGAATATCTATATTAGGTAAAAACGGAAACCAGCTGTAATTTTTAATGCAGTGAGTGGAATAAAGAAATGTGCAAACCGATCCAAATGTTTATCAACTAAGGATCCCTCTGGGACTCCGTGCCCTGACTACATTTTTTTTTAAACATGGAGACTCAAGTTTGGCTCTTACTTGAATTATGTTCTTTGCGTAAGCGATGCAATTTAATTTTAACCTACAGGACTGAAAATAAAATGAGCTCAGACGGCAGAACAATGAGACTGGGAGCAAGTGAGAGCCTTCATCTAAGTGAAAGACGCTTCCTCACTGCTGCTCTGCCTTCTCCCGCCTGCTCCTGCCAGACTATTTGGGGTTCCCAGTGCAAAAACAGGTCAACATTTACAACATGGGAGAGGGATTTGTCTTTTACATTAATGTTTGTGCGTAAGCCCCGAGGATGTTGGTGAGGAGCATGAATTTTTAAAAATCATTATGCTAAGTGAAATAAGTCAGTCAGAAAAAGCTAAAAAGCTTTTATATGTGGGATATAAAACTGAAACTTATGAACACAAACAGCAGTGTGATGGTTGCCAGAGGGAAAGGGGTGGGGCGGGGGGAGGTGAATGGGGTCCTAATATAAGGTGACAGGAGAAGATTTGACTTCGGTGGTGGGCACACGGTGCAATATACAGATCTTATAATATGGAAACCCACACCTGAAACCTATATGTTCATGTGGACCAGTGTCACCCACTCAATTTAATAAATAAAACAAAAGGAAGACAAAAATCTTAAGTGAATGCATACCCTTGCCACTTGTAATCAGGACAAAGCTTGCGTAATTCAGGCATGCACATGATTTTTTTAAAGTACAAAACAGGATTTACTAGTCAGAGAATGTCTGCCTAAACAAGCTCACCCATCTGAGCGCTTTCAGCTACAGTTCAGATGCGTTTAACACAATCAGGTTTGGTGAACAGACCACGTTAGCTCGTGGAGTGTTTTGAGAACACCACAAAATAACCAACACGGAGCTTTTGGGCTCGTCTTGGCAGAGCGTGGACACAGAACCCCACAAGGAGGTTTGGAAGCCACTTGCCCAGGCCCCGGCTTACCAGTACCAGCAGGGGATCTGACCACACTCACCACCGTGCTCCTGTGAAGGGGACATAACACTGTTCACTCCTCTCCTGGGAGCCTGATATGGATTACTGTCCTTGTCGCTGTCATTTATTTTCCCAGGAAGAGGCAGCATCGACTCAGTTCCAAGGGGTTAGAGTTGATTCTAGTTAGCCTACATGATAATAATTTGTGAGTATTTTAATGTGAATGTTTAGCTTTCAGATGTTATTCATGGGGAATATCTGAACAGACACTAATCGAACCCACTGCCTAGGTGTTCGCTTCAGCCTCCTCCGCCCCCACTCTCAGGACTCTGCTTTACAGATGACCTTCTATTAAACCGGTACCTTGTAACTCAGAGCGATCGTCTCTAATTCCCGACCCCCATGGTGCAGCAGGAATTAGCCTAAGGACACTCCATTCTAATTTTCTGTCGCTGTCAATGCTAACCAGAGCTCATAGGGCAACGAGGTGGGGGTGGGGAAGATGGTTCCACCATGGGTGTTTCCGTTAGAGCCACGTTTATTTCTGGAATAGTTGTGGGAGGGAGAGATGTGCTCCAAAGAGAAGAGGACTCAGTGTGGTTCAGGTATGATCGGCCATCTGGACAACCCCATTCGGATACTCTGAAATGTATTGGAGAGAGCTGGGTGGGGTACTTTCCACACATTGAGCTAAAAATCCCTTGGATTCTGGGAGAGGAGAGAGAATGAAAACCAGAAACAAAAGATCGGTTGTGAAACCTAGTACCGAAGTAAGATGCTCGAATACATTTTCTTCTTTACAAAAAAATTCTGGGGAGCTTGAATGTTTTGCTAACCCAATTATTTTTAGCCAGTTCTTATAGAAAATAGAGGCACTGGAAAACTAGCAACTCCAGAAAATATTAATTTCTTTTCGCATGAGTTAAAATTAACATTAGCATATTCAGTGATGCAATAGGCAGTGAAAGACTTTTGAAGAGATATGAAGACGAGAAGTAAATATTATGTATTCAAAATCAGTCTCATAGCATTTTATAAAAATGTTGGCTTATGTCCAGGATCTAAGGGTGGGGGTGGGTATGGTTTTTTTTGTAGCTGAAGAAAGAATGGAAAAGAATCTGCTCTATTTCCTTAAAAATAAAAGACTTTTTGTTTTATGCAGCGTTGGTAAATGCTTTTCTGTTTTTTACCTGCCGGCAGGAAATGGAGGAAATTTTTCTAGCAAGCTATGCTGTTTTCCTCTCTTTGGGGACATGGTGACACTGGTTCTGTAGCAAAACAGTATTTGCTTATTAGGCATTACTTCAAAATCCTGAATAAGCAGCTCTTTCCACATTTTTTTGTTCCACATGTTAAACATTTCATTGCAATTTGAGCTTCAATTGTGTGTGTGTGTGTGTGTGTGTGTGCGCGTGTGTGTCTCTGTGTGCGCGTGCGTGCTTGTGTGCGTTGATAGAAAAGATTGAAAGGGGATGCATAAGCATTCTTAAAGGTTTTTGTTTTAAAAAATTAATTCTTACAATTATGTGTTGGAATCTCTACAGAAGGCGATTCCAGTTTATTACATACAGCCAAACTAGATCCCATCAATCTTGTGCAGCGAGGGTAGAGAGGTGGTATTGAAGAAGACATGAAATTTGGTGTTCGAGTAGATGAGATTTAATTTTCAGAAAACATTTCACTCATAAAACGGATAGCACCCCAGTGTCAGCCCTGACCTCCATGATGTCAATGTCATCGTGCAAGCGTAGCTAAGATAAGCCTCAAAGTGAAACAAAGAAACGTTGCATCTCAGCACCACACCATTTCTTCTCTTACAGTATGTACTCTCCCTCTCTATAAATATAGCCTTTTGGATTTCTGTTAATGGCTGGTTACTTTACAATTTAGCTTTTGCAGGGGGAGGGAGGAGAAAAATAATTTTGCACGTCCTATGTTTTGAGCAAGTACAGTAGGCTGCTGCAAGTCAACATTATTTAGGTCAGTATCCTGGTTAGCTTTTATCGTCCGTGCTGGTCAGCTATGTATCCAAACGAACTCAGCATCAATTTATTTTTCTGTCCTGATTGTATTCTGCTTCTAAGTTTAAGCAAATCTATTCACATTAGAATACCATTCCAGCTGAGGAGGTATCTGCCGTTCTGTACTGCAGATACATTTAGCAGGATACATTTACACGCTTGTGGTTAGAGGTTATAGCACCGATACAGACAGCTGATCATGCATTCTTCTACAAGCCTGCCGGCACCAATTAGGATTTTTAAAAATAATCTAGAAATGCTACACCTTTTATAATATTATTTTTAACTTTGCTACAGCTTAACAGTTTGGTTTTTTGTTGTTGTTATTATTAGCAGTTCTATGAAATTAACAGTCTATAAAATGCATCCCAAACCAGATACATACTGTATTGAAAGCTTTCTTCAAGAAGATGACATGACAGTATCCGTTCCAGCTGATTTTCTTCCTTAGCAAAAGGATTATTTGATTCTCAGAAGCAGAAGGACACAGTCATTGTGCAGCAGCTCTGCTTAAATGTATGAAATGCCTTCTACTGTCTGGTTGCAGAATTTGGAGTTGGCTAAATAGTGTTTAGTGATTGGGCTCATCTTGCATCACCAGTTGATGACATTTTTCTTTGTTCCCTCCTACCCAGTTGAACCAGGACTCTGAGGCTGATATGCAATGTCACTTCCAACATTAATCAGATACTGCATTTAAGGTGAGCCGTTCCTTGCCTCCTCCTTCCCCAGTGCTCGTGTGCTGCATGCATTGCGTATCTTGCTCCTGCGAGCCTAAGATGGCAGGCAGGATTAGCTGTGCTGGTGCTGTGTGCATGCTGTGTATAGAATTCATTACACGTTGCCTAGTATTTCAGATGTGAGTATGTAAATGCTCTGTATGCCATATCATCTGGTAGTGAAGACTTGTTTTTGCCTCATTACAGCCTTAGATATTTCAACATCACCTTTCAGTTCCGATTCATTTGCTTCTGGATGTTTGCTTTTCATCACATTCAAAATAGGATTTTACCTTTTTTTTTTTTTTTAAACAAAGCCAAAAAAAAAAAAAGCCCTAAAAACAGAAACAACAACAAAACTCTGCTACCAGATGGTGTCTCCCCTTTCTTCTTGCATTTGCTGTCTTTTAAATAATGTATGTTGTATTGTTAATTAATGTGAATATCAAATTAAACACTTGAAACTTCCGTGTTTATTATGCAGGTAGGAGGTAAGGTGGGACCTATTTTTAACTCTTATGCACGCCATGGTGTGCAAACAACTTGGTTCTCAAATTTGTATTTTCAGTGCTGGTATCAGTGGTTTGATTTTCAGCAAATGTGACAGTGGCCTTTGCAGTGGTCAGCTTCGGGCTTTGAACTCTCAGAGGAGGAAGGGGGAAAAATTCAACACACCACCTTCTTGGTTGCAGCCTCAGAGAAACCTTGGATGAGAAACTTCCTTTTTTCAATCCTGTTTTCCTGTTGATAAATTCAGTTCTCGTGATCACAGTGCATCCAAGCTGTTCTGCGTATGATTTTTTTGTGTGTGACAATTGCATCTAAAACTTGTGAGCAAGAAGACGGAGAAATCGGTCTCCATCGCTTCACATAAAAATGGCTGAGTGTCTTGTCATGCTAGCATTTCACTAAGTGATACATACAGGTAGGTTGAAATTTGCATGTTTTATAGAATTTGAGCCATGCAGCAAGAATATTATGGATTAAAATATGACTTTTAAAACAAAAATTAAATAAGACAGTTGTAATTTTTTTGGGGGGGGGTATTAAATTGGATAGCCTTTTCTATTCAGATAGTATAGAAATATGTAGCTTTTATAAACTTATAAAATGATTCTGCAATAAGATGATTTCTTTTTTAAAAACCTTTAAATGTATAGTAGGTGTGGCGCCGTTAGACAACAAAAGAATTTTTTGGAAAAGTCTGTTGATTCAGTTCCATTTCTGCTTGAAACTAAAAATAAATGGGTTTCTGGAGGTAATTTCGAAGAGCGCAAACAAGCTTAATATGAAACATTTAAAATATTTAAATTTTAAGAAGCGGTCTTTAAGCGTGTTATATGAAAGATGAAAATAACATATACTTAAAAATTAATTTTAGATAATATGCAAAAATAAATACACTTTTATATACCTATTACCAGGGAGAGGAAGAGTTATAATTTTTAAAGGGGGAAATACTAAATGTAGATGGTCCGGTTAGAAGAAAAAGAGCTTCATTGAATGAAACAGTGTCTAGGATGGTTCATTGCAGACCATACAGCTATGGTTCTGCAAGTACCAAATTCTGGCACTATTCAAAATAATTTCATGGGCTCTTTCCTTTGAGGTTAACTTCTCAAATATATTTTAGTTTTTCAAATTAACACTGTGCCAGAACCTGTTTCCTTGGTAACCAAATCTTATTTTTAAATGCAATAACAGATATGCAAAAGATTGTCTTAAAAAAAGAAACAAATGTTTAATGAAAAATTTATAGTTCTTTTTCCTCTGATATAGAGTCTGAACTGGTTTTAGACATTTTTAAAATGCGGTCTTCAAGCCTTAAAAACAAGACATATTTCTGCACATATAGAGAAAGCTTGCACAGTGAGAGCTTTTTTTCTTCCCTCCTTTGTGCTCAGTACTTTCAAAATTAAGGTTTTCTTTGAAATGTGCTCTAGAATGCTGGTCAAGGTTTGTGTACAAAGGTGTAGTTTCATTATCACGAGTTCACCAGCGCCACCGAAACAAAAGGCATCTCAGAAATTCTGAGAATCAGAAAATGCTTATGCTCTTATTTTCCTTGATCCCTCCATGGGTAACGTCGGAGCTCTCGATAGAGAAAGACCCAAAGCCAAGCCCACCCCAATGATAAGTGCACATTGAGCCTTTGTGGAAACGTCCTTGTAGATGTGTTCGGAGAAAGATGCTGTAAACCCCAAACCTCCCTGAGGTTTGCTCCGATGTGAAGAACCTTGAGGTTCAGAACCATTTGTGCAAATAGTTGCTGTGTTCCGGCAGCTTGTCATATTCGAAAGCGCTGTCTGTAAAATCTAACCTCTTACGGGCTAGAGGTTTGTTGTTGCTGCTGTTTAGAGGCCAACTTAAATATTTTGCTTAGAGTCTTTGTTTGGCTCAGTTATATGAGATCATGATTCATCTCCCAGTGATTTCGTTCTTTGGGCTGCCATGAAAATAGCCTTCCTGCAACACCTCAACACCCTTCCCCCCCCCGCCTTTTTTTTTTTTTTTTTTTTTTGGTTGTTCGGGAGCCATTTTCCTTCTTGCCTGTGACTTAAATGACTAAGTACATTTTTAATATAGCATCAATCAGAAGATCATAAACTGAAGGGAACTGTCAGAAACCTGATTCAGTATTTCCTACTTATTTTAATACCAGTAGCATTAACAATTGCAATAGGAGCAAGCTAATTGTCATTCGCTTTTGAGCAAATAATGAGCCAGGCATTTGTAATTAATATACTATTGCTACTCAGAAAGATACAACTACAATGCCTTCTGTTTTGATAGGCTGGTACAGATTAATAATTTTCAATCTTAATCACAAGATTAGATGGATGCAATGGAATTGTTTTACCATAAAAATGAATGCCTGATAGATTCAACAGTGTACTTCTTCTTTATAAAATGTCAATCGTTTTGTTTATAACTCCAGCATGATTGCATCTTCTTGGAGACTTTCATCCCTAATAATTTTTTTTGAGGCATTACTTATTTATGTTGCTCTTGGTCTTGCCTAGAAGAATTTTAAACACAATTCAAGGAGCTTGAAGTATATTGTACTATTGTCATTCTAATAAATAGAGCAGTGAATGGAAGACTAATTATTATTTATTACATTGTGTGTTTCGCCTTAATGTCTTGCCTCCATATTTCACAGAAATCTTTACAAGGCACAATACTTTTCTAAACTTACCCATTTACAATTATTATTGAATTTGCTAGATTAATAAAAAAACACTGCCTGTCAATTATTAAGGGTGGCACTTAGTCGTTCTCATTGTTCAGAAGGCTTTGCTTAACTAATTTACCCTTTTTGGCTAAGGTGTTTATACCGGGCAGGCCAGAGCAGGTGCGACATGAAGAATGTGCAAACAACTGCTTTGTTCTCACCAAAATGAAATGGGAAAATCTGTGGTTTTCTGCCTGAATGATTTATAGTATAAAATTCTCAACTCTTTTTTTCTTTGGAAAATAGGAAATGTTTTCCCAAACCTTAACTTGGGCTTTTTTTTTTTTCTTTTTAACCTGTCTCTAGTAATGATCTGTTTAGCCATGTAAATGGGAAATATTACATTTAGTCATCCAAAATATATTCATCCAGGTTGATATTTATTGTGTTATATCTTCTAATTAAAAGATTTCATCTCACCCAGCCAGCATGGCTCAGTGGTTGAGCGTCATCCTATGAACCAGGAGGTCACAGTTCAATTCCTGGTCAGGGTATATGCCCGGGTTGTGGGCTCAATCTCCAGTGTGGGGCGTGCAGGAGGCAGCCGATCAATGATTCCCTCTCATCATTGATGTTTCTATCTCTCTCTCCCTCTCCCTTCCTCTCTGAAATCAATAAAAATATATTTTTCAAAAAAAGAGATTTCACCTCTTACTACTAGAATGATGTTGATCTACCTCAACCATTACTATGGCTTCCTCATAGACAGATGGTAGCCAGGCCATGTTTTAGAGCTGGTTGATATAGGGAAAAGAATCTAGCATCTTTCTCTTTAGTACTAAATCATGCCAAGGCTTTGATTTCCTGGTTGACACACTTATTGAGCACCTGCTATATATGCCAGGCATATTTTAGAGGCTGGAAATACAGTAATGAAGAAGAGATACCAGGACCTGCTTCTCAATGACCTGCCTCTAGTGTGACAGAGAAAAATAAATATGTAAACAATTAATTAAAGAAGACAAGTGCAAAGACAAAAAAATAAAATTAAATTTAAAAAAGCAATGTGATCCCCAGCAGATATGACTCAGTGGTTGAGTGTCAACCCATGCACCAAGATGTCACTGGTTCGATTCCTGGTCAGGGCACTTGCCCGGGTTTTGGGCTCAATCCCCAGTAGGTGGCATGCTGGAGGCAGCTGATTGAGGTTTCTCTCTCATCGATGTTTTGGTCTCTCTATTCCTCTCCCTTCCTCTCTCTGAAAAAAATAAATAAGAAACATTTAAAAAATAAAAAGCAATGTGACATGTTGGGAGGAAGAGAGACACTTTAGAATGATGAGCCAGGGAAAGCCGCCTTAAAGAGAAGGCATTTCAGTGGAGACCTACATGGTAAGATAGATCCAGCCAGGAGAGAGCATTAGCAGCCAGAGGGGTGCTCATGCTCAAACTGCAAACTTTCCTTTCCTGGTGTAACTACCACGCTATCAGAGCCAGGTTTGATGACTTCGTGGATTGAGCCTTATTCAGGTAAGCTTCCCCTGCAGTGAGAAGGTGGGTCAGGCCCTCCTAGCTGGTTTTAGTCAAATTCCCAGGATATGGTGCCTGTGGGGTCATTGCCTGTGCCCCAGTCCCATCTGGAAACTCCTAAGAAGGTGCACTGAGATTCTGCACATTGCAGTCCCAGGTGGCGATGAAAGTTTGGTGCAGGCTCAGTGCTAACTCAGGAAATCCACCAAAGAAAGGCTTCTCAGAGCAAAATAACTATCTGGGAAGCTTTTTGTTTTATTTTTCATACGAATCCCAGCCGTTAGGGCCAAATGTTGAGCTAGTCATTACCTTTCATTTTTTTCAAAGGCAGAAAGGTCTATCCCAGTGATCGGCCAACCACCGCTCGCGAGCCACAGGCAGCTCTTTGGCCCCTTGAGTGTGGCTCTTCCACAAACTACCACGGCCTGGGCGAGTCTATTTTGAAGAAGTGGCGTTAGAAGAAGTTTAAGTTTAAAAAATTTGGCTCTCAAAAGAAATGTCAATCATTGTACTATTGATATTTGTCTCTGTTGACTAATGAGTTTGCCGACCACTGGTCTATCCCATCTTGCCAAAAAATTGTCATTGTCTCCCATTGCCTAAAACTCTTCAGTTCTGCAGACCTCTTTGACAGCTGGTGGCTTTCTAAAGACCTTACTACTTGGAGTGATATTTCTCTACTTCGGCAAATAACACTAAGAAAATTCTTCCTAAGAACCAGAACTCTTTCATGCCTGATAGGTTAGTCTATTGCCTGATGAAGGCCCAAGAACTAAGGGATAGGTTTGCTATATATATGTTTCAGAAGTGTCTTCTAAAATGGATTCATAATTTAGTGGACTTTGCTTATCACACGTTAGAAGTGGCCTGGCTGACTCTTTATACTTTGGTTTTGACTAGCCATGAAATGTTCCACTGCATGAAGATTGTTCTAGTCCAGTGGTCTGCAAACTGCGGCTTGCAAGCCACATGCAGCTCTTTGGCCCCTTGAGTGTGGCTCTTCCACAAAATACCACGGCCTGGGCGAGTCTATTTTGAAGAAGTGGCGTTAGAAGAGGTTTAAGTTTTAAAAATTTGGCTCTCAAAAGAAATTTCAATCATTGTACTGTTGATATCTGGCTCTGTTGACTAATGAGTTTGCCGACCACTGCTCTAGTCCTTCATGGTAGAGTATCACCCATTAGTGGGAGAGGGAGCGCCAACAATTCAATTTAGTTCTTCAAGAATTTGTTGAGCTTCTGCTGTGTGACAGATACTGCTATAAGGCAGAGTGGAATCTGACATGAAACTCCCTATGGAGCTCTAGTCTAGGTTCCTACACAATGCAAGGACATTGTACGGACAGGCACAATTGTGTGTCCTCTCTGTTCCAGAAAGAATGAAGTGTGCTGTTCTCTTAGTGGCCTTTTATACTGTCCCCTGAAAGCCAGCCTTCCGTTTGGGGCATCTCAGCTAATAGCAACGCTGGTTCTTCCCTGGGACACAGTGTCTCGTCCTCATTACCTCCCCAAGATGTCTTGGCTCCTAATAAGCCACCGTATGCCTGGCTGCCCTGCTGCAGGCTGGTCTGCCTGTACTGCCAGGTGACCTGGATAACGGCTGCCACTCTTCCGCATTCATGAGCAGATGTTAAGTTGAGAAGCCCTTGAATGCAAAAATTTGAATTTGTGATGCAGGCAGGATGCTTCTGTTTTTTTCACCTTCCCTGGCTGACAGTGAGGGGTCTCCCTGCTGGCTTTGTGGGCAGCAGGTAAATCAAAGACCAGTCACCAAAGCACTTGTCTTTGTGAGGTGATCCCAGCATGGCTCTCCGTGGCCTTAAATGTCTCAATGACCAGAAAATTGCTCTTTTGATCTTATAACTCATTCTACATCTTTTCCCTTAATGGCTTCCTTGCTCCTGCAGCTATTCCTGCTCAGGGTTCAAGACGAGCACTTGCGTCTACCCTCACTGTCTTTGGCCTGCGGAGGGGGTTTGTTTCCTGGTTCTGTTTTGTTTTAAAAATGTGAAGTGTAAATATGCTTTCTGTGTTCATGAAAAGAGTGAGACCTTTCATGATTTTCTTTACATCATGAAATAAACTTCTCTCTTCCTTGCCCCGTGGTCATTGCTGCCAAATGGATATTTTAAAATTTATTTTCCTTTTGCCTGCTAAAATCTTCTACCATGGCTGAGGCCTTGCTCTAATTAAGGCCTAACAGCCCTGCCCCTCTTCCCCAGCGCTGAGCACGACGTGGAGTCCCTGCCCCGAGGGCCTTACAAGCCAGTGAGATGAGAAAACAAAAGCCACCAGCTGAGAATGTGGTTAAATCCCAGAAGGGCAGTGCCCTTGTAATTTCCCCCCCTTCCTCCTGTTTCTTGAGCTGTGGAAGAGGAGAGGGGAACCTTTAGTAGGGAACGGAAAGGGTCACACCATTGAAAGAGTCTCTAGAAATTGCAGGATATCAGGAAACAATGTAGAACAGAACAGGGTGGTCATCTGAGAGGCAAAGTGGGGAGATGGAGATGACCGCAGACTGAGAGGACAGCAAGGGGGTGCAGAAACTAAGAAAGAGGGAACAAAGGGAGCGGTCAGGAGGCAGGCAGGCAGTGGGCGAACAAAAGCAGATGCTGCTGTGCTGCACCAGAAGCTGGGGGGTGTAATCCCCCCCCTCCCCGCCGGGTCCCAGGGAGAAAGAATGGGGAGGAGTTTCAACTAGAAAACGAAGGCTTGGGAGAGCCCCTGAAAGGCAGGCTGCCGGCCTGCTGCACAGGGACTGGGTGTTCTGTTGTTCTCTCTGGCTTTGGTCGTAATATTGGCCTTGGTGCTTAATTGTCCCACGTGGGCTATTATGAAGACCCTGCAGTCTTGGAGGTGATTTATCTGAGTCTTAAGAAGTCTCCATCCCAAGGCCTGCATTCCACATGCTGAGGATGCCAGAGAGCCCCACCCCATATCGCTTGACTAAATCTGGTTTAACCTTTAAATTAAATGAGCCGAGTTTTCACATGGGCTGTGACCTAGTGCTTTTGGTCTTCTACGAAGCTCAGGCTGGAGACAGACCCGAAAAGACCTGCGTTAAGGTGCAGAGTTTAGAAGCTCTTTTCCCCAAAGTCATGTTGCCCACAGCAGGCATGCTGCTCTGCTTTTGCAGCGCCCAACGCTGGTCCTTCCTTGCTCTTCACCAGCCTTTTCCAGTCTCCGGTCTGAGTGCCTAGCAAGCCATCTGCAGGGGATATTTCGTATGTCTTTTTTGGTTTCCCGGAGACCCATACCTGGCTGGCACACTAGCACTGAATGTTGTCATCATCCCTGTACGTCTTGCTTAGCTCTTGCAGGAATGTGAACCACAAACTTCAGTTGAATTGTGGACCTCAGGCCCACTTGTTCTATCGTTGAGAGAACTGTGGCCCAGGGAAGTTGTCACTCCAGGTCACTCGGATAGTTAAGGAGCCATGCTTGACTCTTAGTCCAGTGCTCTTTCCACTAATGCTTTTAGGTCACAGAGGAAGTCCAGTTCTAAGCTAGGGGTTTGGAAGCTTTTTCTATAAAGGGTATTTTTTAAATTATTTTTATTGATTTCAGTGAGGAAGAGAGAGGGAGAGAGAGATAGAAACATCAGTAATGAGAGAGAATCATCAGTTGGCTGCTTCCTGCAAGTCCCACGCTGGAGATGGAGCCCGCAACCCAGGCATGTGCCCTAACCCGGACTCAAACCATGACCTCCTGGTTCATAGGTCGATGCTCAACCATTGAGCCATGTCAGCTGGGCAAGGGTAAATATTTTAGGCTTTGTGGGTTAAAGCAAAATTGAAGATATTATGTATTTATATAACAACAGAGAAAAATTTCCAAAACTTTTTAATGGTGAAATTAAAAATATAATCTATACTAATAAAAGGGTAATATGCTAATTAGACCAAGTCAACTGGCCATCTTCGGACATCCGACTTCCTTCCGGACAAAGCCATGGTGGTGGGGGCCAAGGCAGAGGCAGTTAGGGGCAAGATCAGGCTGGTAGGGGAGAGCAGTTAGGGGCAAGATCAGGTTGTTAGGGAGTTAGGAGCAACCAGGCTCGCAGGGGAGGGCTGTTGGGGGCAACCAGGCCGGTAGGGGAGGGCAGTTGGCAGTGAGATCAGGCCAGCAGGAGAGGGCAGTTAGGGGCAATCAGTCAGGCAGAGGCAGTTAGGGGCAATCAGGCAGGCAGGCAGGCAGGCAGGTGAGCGGTTAGGAGCCAGCGGTCCAAGATTGTGAGAGGGATGTCTGACTGCCAGTTTAGGCCCGATCCCCCAAGGGGTCCCTGATTGGAGAGGGTGCAGGCTGGGCTGAGGGAACCCCCTCCTCCATGCACGAATTTCATGCACCGAGCCACTAGTATATAATATTAAGTATAACAATAATAATCTATGTACTGGCATAGGTACAGAAATGACTGTGGCTGGGTCCCAATAAAACTTTATCTATGGACACTGAAATTTGAGTTTCATGTAATTTTCATGTCATGAAATATTATTCTCCTTTTGTTTTTTTCCCCAAGCATTTAAAAATGTTAAGAACATCCTCAGCTTGTAGGTTATACAAAAACAGGTGGCAGGCAAATTTGGTCCAGAGACCATAGTTTGTGTACCTATTTTCTAAGTCAAAACCTGTAAACTGGTGGCTCATTGGCAATTCTAGTCCACATATGTATTTTGTTTGACTTTTAACAATAGTTTTAATTGAATCAGTTACCATTGTTTTTGTTTTCTAATTTTTTGTTGTTGTTAATCCTCAACAGAGGATATTTTTCCATTGATTTTTAGAGAGAGTGGGAGGGAGAGGGAGAGACAAGAGAGAGAGACTTCAATGTGACAGAGGCATGGATTGTTTGCCTCCTACACCCGGCGCCAGGGATTGAGCTTGCAACCCAGGTATGTGCCCTTGACCAGAATCGAACGTGGGACCCTTCAATCTGCAAGCTGCCGCTTTATCCACTGAGCCAAACAGGCTAGGGCTCTAATATTTTAATTGTATTAACTTTTCTCTCCTAATTATAAAATTAAATTTTACTACTAATGCAATAATATGGAATATTAACATTTTGGGCATGTATTCTTTGAGTCTTTTGTCTATGCCTTGTGATTTTTTTTAAATAATTGAGATAATATTTTGTGGACAATTTTGTATCTTTTTATTTATTTATATAATAAGCATTTTATGTCATTTTAAAGTCTTTCATTAACATAATCTTTCAAAACTTTATTATGAACATTTTAAACAGATGGAAGCACCAGTTAAATGAACCCTTGTGTAGCCATCACACAGCTTCAACAATTCTCAACTGCTGGCCAATCTTGTTTCATGTAAATCCTCTCTTGTAGTATTTTAAAGCAAATCCCAGATCATATAAGTTTTTCTCAAAATATTTTTGTATCATTCTCTAAAAGATAAAGATACTAAGAGAAAGCCCTTCTTTGGGGGTGGGGAGAGAGAATAAATGTTGATGTATTTAGGTGTAAAAGAGAATGATGTCTGCAACTTACAAATGACAGGAAAAAAATAATCTACCTAATAAAAGAATAACATGCTAATTGACCGTACCTTCACAACGCTCACCAGCCAATCAGAACTGAGTATGCAAATCAACTCAACAAATATGGTGGGTTAATTTGCATATGCGGGCACTGAGTGGCCGGGGGCAGGATGGGACTCTTGCGTCGTTGCCATGGCGATGATGCAGGCGTCCCGCACCACCCCGGGCCACTCAGGGCCTCTAAGCAGTGTGGGAAGGAGGGAAGGTAGCTCTGGGCTGGAGCAGAGGCGGTGCCCGCAGCCAGGGAAAGGAAGGCCCATTCTGGCATGAATCTTCATGCATCGGGCTTCTAGTAGATAAATAGATATGGGTAGAGTATTTTTGGTACTATTCAGTATTTTTGGTACTATTTTTGCAACTTTACTATAACTGAAATATTTCTAAAATAGTTTTTAAAATGTAGATTACTAAAAAATACATTTTAAAATGTGGGTTACTAAGAAACAAAAATAACCACAGTGTCATTACCACACCAACAAAAACAATAATTCTTTAATAACATCAGATATTGCCCTAACTGGTTTGGCTCAGTGGATAGAGCGTCGGCCTTCGGACTGAAAGGTCCCAGGTTCGATTCTGGTCAAGGGCATGTACCTTGGTTGTGGGCACATCCCCCGTAGGGGTGTGCAGGAGGCATCTGATCAATGTTTCTCTCTCACTGATGTTTCTAACTCTCTATCCTTCTCCCTTCCTCTCTATAAAAAATCAATAAAATATATACTTAAAAAAATAACATCATATATCATAGTCAGCATTCATATTTGTCCAGTTTGGTTATTTTTTTAAAAAAATTTGTTCAAAATACAATTCTAAATAAGGTTCATACAGTGCAATTAATATTTCCTCAAATTTCATTTAATCTATAGATTTTCCTACCTCTCTTTCTTTTATTCTTGCTATTGCTATAAAAAATTTGTTGAAAAAACATTTGACCCATAGATTGCGTTTCTTGGTGTTTTACATGTTCCTCTGTCTCAGAAATTTCTTGTAAGTGGCTAGTTACAAGTAGAGACTTGATCAGATTCAGATTCCTTTTGTTTTTTAAGTATTCAACATTTCATATATTTTATATAAAATCCCTGGTTTGGGCTTCATTGGAAAATTATGCGGACCTGGGATTCCCACCTGGCAACAGTTGCTCTGGGGCTGGGTGGTGACCACCCGCACTCCCCATTTAGGTGGGACACCGGTTATCCTGTTGGCCTCGGTTCACATTACTTCCTGCTGGCTCCCGTGGGCATTGGAAGTTGACACCCCTTTTCTAAACACTGTCTCTTCCTGGGCTTTGGTAGACTTCTCAACACAGTGTCACAAGAGGCCTTTCAGGAACGTGGTGGAGATTAGAGAAAATGGTTGAGACAGGCACTTTCTTAAAATGCTTGAAGAAAAGAGATAAGCAGCCACATCAAGGGAGGCCAAGTGATAGAATCTGTACCCAGGATGAGGGAAAGAGAGGAAAAGTAAAACAATAAATTGAGTTCACAGAGTGCTGCAAATATGGGGGGCAGAATGAGTCAAAGGAAGCAAGTGGATTTAATAGAGACACCACTTACATCTATTTATATATTATGATAATATTGAAACCTTAAAAAATAAAGAGAAGGGGCAATAAATGTTAAATTGGCCAATACTCCTAAATCAAAAAGTGCGAGCAGACAGTTGTAACATAACGGAAATAGTGGGAATTAAAAGAAATGAGGTAGAAAACAAGGAACGCCTAAAAAGGCCATTGGAAAAGGATCAGGAGCCATGCTGTGGAGATGTTGAAGAATGGATAGAAATTTAAGGAGAGAGGAGAAAATCTTAAAGTCTTAGGTATTTTTTGGTGATTAGCAAATGTATTACAATGAAAAGTATTCCACAGCTATAGAAAAAGAAATCGCACTGAGTTGTTTTGAAAAGAATAAACCTTTCCAGAAAAGAATAAAATCACGACAAGTGAGGAAGTTCCGGGAAATTTCCAGCTCGTTCCCCATAGTCAGAAGAATGATTAAGAGAGAGAATTTGCGACTGGTTATGAGGAAGGTTGGAAATTTTTGAAGGACAGGCTGATTATGTAAGGTTTAGGTTGTGGTGTTTAAAACTGTTGCCATGATATTTTAGTTATTAATAACAATTTGGGGAAATCTGCTCACTTCTGGAGAAACATTTAGCTCTAACGAGAAAGAAATGCCACTGTTTGTGAATTCCCAGGTGGATGTTAGGAGCCATTCATTGGCTAAGCCTCTTAGGAAAGCCAGAGCCGATTTCACCCTGGACAAGCTGTTGACAGCTTCTGATCAAGGTACCACCTTGGAACATGTTAGCAGCACAGAAAGTGGACTGTGGAGTCAGACCTGCGTTTAAATCCCTTTATGTCAGTCACCACGTGACCCTGGCAGCTTACCCGTGGAAAATTTCTAGGGTATAAAGGTTGCTTTACACACTGAAGCTATGGCTCTGACCGCCTGGACTTAGAGCTCTGAATACTTGACCTGCAGCACTAAGAGCCACAACTGTTTACACTTGCAGAGCACTTACTATGTGCCAGGCACTACTGTAGATGCTTCTTGTGTGCTACCCCATTTAATCATCAAAAAGCCCTACGAGGTAAGTGTAATATTAAAAACAGCCTCATTTTACAGACCAGGAAGCCAAGGCTCAGGGAAAGCGAGTAATTTGCCTAAAGTTACATAGTGAGTGACCTCGTAAGTGACAAAGCTGGGCTTTAAACCCAGGCAGACAGAATCCAAGGGCCAAATTACTTTGCTCTACCACCTCCCACCTTCCAATCTCAGAGAAGCCCAGAGAGCAATGCCCGTGGCTCCTAATTCAGGTGCCTCCATTTTGTTGGAGGTCCGTATGATTTTCCGTTTCCAAAAGCCTCAATAGAAAACACATAAACATGCCATCAAACCACAGGCTTCATTAGGTTGGAATCCACAATTAACAACAGGTTAGCTCAAGTTTTGTAGAAGCTCTGATTGGCAGTTACTATTACATTACCAAAAACACTGCAGGATCATTTTTCTAAGTGGGAAGATGAATCATTAGTTAATACATGCAATTTGGTGGAATAGATCTTTCTAGACATGTGGCCTAGGGAGAGAGAATAAAGGGTGCTTGGCTTGGAGGGGGTTGGGAGCTGCTAGTGTACATGTGTATGCATGTTGTCCAACCTGCCAGTCTTCAAAACGCTGCCTACTTATTTATTTAGTTATGAGGTCTGGTGATAAGATTTATTTGTGGCACCAAATCCTGCCTTTATTTTTTTTTTAAATTTCATGAACCTTTAATTTGATTTTAAGGCAATTTATTTTCCCTGATTATTTAAAATAAAAAAAGTTTTATTGGTTTTGTATTTAATGTTGGAATCTACTTTATTCATCAAAATGATCACGTACTGAAAACAGGGTCAGGACCTGGGATGCAGAATTGCGAACACGGCACTCCAAGCTAAAAACAGGATATAAGCGAAGCAAAGAACAGACTTTCCGTCCTAAATTGTCACCTGGGAGTGAATCTTTTCTAAAAGAAAAATTTAAAATAAGACTCATACTACCAAGACACGGGACACATGGATGGGTTTTTAAAAACAAGCAAACAAAGCCTGTACGTTGGTGCACTAGGCTGTTAGCTACATGACGAGTGGGTCAGGCCTCCCTCAGTAAATAACGTTCTCAAAGAGCAGTCCCTGGATCTCAGAGGAAAGAGCGTAGCAGTCAGTAGCCTTTATATAAGGAAGAGAGCTGGATCTTTTGCGTGAAGTAACTTTTATACCACGTGCGGAAAATCAATCTAGGCCCTGACAGCCATGGGAAAGCGCAGGTGATAGACCCGTCCTGAGAATTTAACTAAATTGCAACTGCACTTGACTTTCTCCAATGCGCAGGATTTGGCTGCTGTCTGGGATCTGGGTCAGGGACCCAGGGACCCTCCTGCGGGCCCAGGCCTTGTTCTGATGGCGACTGTGCTCCTCGGCGGCGGCAGACCCCTAAGCGGGTTGTCCTTCCGCGGGTTCTGGCTTGTGGAGGCGGAGGCCGCTGTCCGCTGGGTAGGTCTGGGGCCTCGCGGGGCCTCCGTCGGTGCCCCCGGGTCCCGCTGCTGCCCTCCGGGGGCCCCGGTCAGGGCGCAGCGGGCCCCCTGCAGCACCGGCCCGCGGTGCAGAGAGTCGGACCGACCTTCTCCCGGACGGGCCGCGGCCAGTGCCCAGCGCCGGGGGCGGGCCGGGCTGGCAGAGCCCAGCCGGCGTCCATTTTCTGGGCGGTGCTGCGCGGCGCGGCGGCCTGGCGGGTCCGGAAGCGCCATGGACCCCCCGGGAAACGCGCGCGCGGCGGCGGAGTCCAACCCCGTAAGTGCCAGTCGCTGGGTCTGCGTGCGCGGCCGGTGGGCGCTGGGCTCCGAGCGCGGCCGGCCTGCCCCTCCCTTCCCCCGGGGGGAGATCGAGACCTGGCTGGGGAGCCTGGCGCGGGCTGTGGGCTCCGCCGGCGCCGGGAGCTGAGCCGCTGCAGGGACCGCGCGCCCGCAGGTGCCCGGGCTCCGGGCCTGCGCCGCCGGGGAGGGGGCTCCGCTGCGGAGTCGGTCAGGTTGCGCTGCAACTAGCGGCCCAACTGCGCAGCTGTGCCGGAGGGCGGGGGGCCGGGGAGAAATGCGCACCCAAGGGACGTTCTGGGCGCGGGTCCAACAGGCTCGGGCGCTGCGCTGACAGTCGCACCTCCCCACCCCCAGACTGCGACTCGGACCCCGGACCTCACCCTGCGGAGACCTGATGATTTCCCTGGTTCAACACCAAAACCCTGGAATTGAATGGAAAATGCAAAGGCAGGGCCCTGCCCCCCAGGGGGTGCAATCCCTGCCTCCTACTTCTGCAGTAAGAGTTAGGTCTGCTCAGTTGGTCCAACCCAGCCGCCCGCTGTTACGCACTTTTTTGCAGAGTGTATACTAATCACCTTAGATTTTAGTCCATCTGCGATTCCGCTTTATAACTTCCGCTCTGCTATAGGTAAGTGATTAATACCATTCTGGACTTTGGCCCTAATTGAATATAGCTTTTAAGGATTCGTTATAGATGATATGCGTTATGGTGCCTTATACCTATTTTTAACGGTTAAAGACTTTTCTCCTAATTAAAAAGCTCAACTACTCGGTCAGGTTCTCAAGGCTGAAAAGCATAGGAGGGTTTAGTGCGTGCTTTCAGAGAAACTTCTAGTGAGGTGCTGTATCTAAGCTAAGCGTGGTGTTTTTCCAATGGAGTAGGGACCCATTAGAAGAGTGTGAAATCAGTTTAATGGAACTTTTGAAAAGATACAGAGAAGAATCAAGTCTTAATGCATTGCACACAGTAAAAGTAAGCATTGTTTTGATGTTTGAGATTTTGGAGTTTGTTTATATAATTTTTAAAAACGGTGGGTCACTGTCAAAAATTTTTTTAAAACCCCGACTTACAGGTTAATAACCCAGGCTTTGGAATCAGTTGAACCTGAATTTAAGTCCCAGATCAGCATAACCTAGTTGTGTGACCTTGAGTATATTCTGTGACCTCTCAGTCTCTTAGTATGGCTGTAAAGTGGGGGAATGTCTGCTATATTTCAGGGGTGTTACAAAGACTATATGAGGTCGCTTATGTCAATCACTTTGCTCAGTGCTTGACTTATAGTAGGTGTTCAATACGCATGCTGATTGTAATTACTATTGTTGCCGACACATCAAATCCTGGCAGCTAATCTTGAGACACTGCGCTTTTCTTTTTTAGATCTTGATGTGGAAGAGATGGAGGACTCAGAACCAAGGATTTCCAAGTGATTTCTTCCAAAGCACGAGAAACTAATTTCGTTAAGGCTGATCCGTTCTACCTGAGGTAACTAAATTTGTGTGTCTCCGAAGTCTACCTGAAAGAGGAAATGGTTTTTCTAAGGGACTGAAGGACTCCCCAGGGGCATGTGATTTGTGCCAGTGATCCACCAGGTTTGGGCATGACACAAAGTGACAATGATATTTAAGCGAATTGTTATTAAGGAGACGTGTGTGAGGCCTCTGTGACGAAGGGTGAACTAAGTGAATGAGACTCCAGGATCTGGTTTCTCCTCTCAGTTCTGCCAGTGACTGTCATGGGAGCGTCTGTAAGTCTCCTTATAGATTGCTAGCTTCTTGAGGCCGGAAGGACCGACAGATATCATTGAGGCCCAGATAGTTTAAATGACTCTTCAAGGTGACCCAGTGGGCTGGGATAGAGGCAGGCCTTGAACCTGGACCTCGATTGCTTAGTCATGCAACCAGCCTCAGGGCCTGCTGTGGAGTGAGCACCGTGCTAGGCACTGAGCACAAAAGGATGAAAAGGCCGCCCCAGGACACTTGCAACTTGTGCAGACAAGTACTGACAACGCAGTCCAGTAAATGCTACCTTTGAGGCATATACAAAGCTTCAAAGGTGATGATGATAACAACTACCAGTTCTCAAGTACGTGTGTGTGTGTGTGTGTGCGCGCGCGCGTGTGTGTGTGTGTGTGTGTGTGTGTGTGTGTATGTATGTGTGTGTGTGTGTGTAAGGCAGTGTCTTACGGGATTAAGTGTTGTCTTTTTAACTATTCCTATAGGTAAGAAAGAATAGATGTGAAGGACTGAAATGTAACGTGCACAGGCAGCTCATGAAGGCCTTTGCATCTCATACTACGTTTATGGTGCACGTTTTATATGCAAAGCACAGTGTTGGGCCCCAGAGTGCTTGCCCTGGAGGAACTTGCAACCTAAACTCCAAAGAGACCTAGTCAGAGGGCAGTGCCTGACATTCACCCCGCCTCCACCTGCTTCTCCAGCAGCCAGAGTAGGACCCGTCACAAGAAGAGTTGACATATCACAGTTCTTGCCCCTCAAAGCACTTTCCCCTTTTTTTCAGATTTAACATATCCTTCCATTCACCTATGAAACTTACACTTTCAATTTACTAACAATAGGAAGGCCTTCTCTGAATTCATTCATTTACTTTTTCATTCAACCAATGTTAATCGAGCTCCTCCAAGGCACTTGGGCATTCAAGACCATCATGTTATTAGCCATATTCAGTCTCTTAGCAAGGATCGTTCAACAGTTAGAGGTTTTTTTATTGTTAATATGCTAGAAAACCAACTCCAAGAATGTTGGAGACTGACGCAGAAATAGGATTCCAACTGGACAGATAGGAGAATCTTTTCAGAAAGGAATTTCTTCCCTTTAAAATTTTGGTTTTGCCATTACTCTCATCTGCTTATAGAGGCCTTTCATTTGTGCACTTACCCTGTAGGCAGAGAGAAAAACCAGTTTGGCAAGTGGGCTGTCTTTGACTCAAAATGCTGTTTTTTAGCTTTGGAAGGCCACATGGCACTATGAGTGTTCAAAGTAAAGCAATTTAAGAGATACTTTCCCTTAAAGGTACAAAGTTATACCTTTAAACACTTGCAACTTGTGCTCAGTGGATGGAGCGTCGCCGGTTTGCCTCAGTGGATAGAGCGTCGGCCTGTGGACCATAGGATCCCCGGTTTGATTCCGGACAATAGCCGGTACCTTGGTTGCAGGCTCCTCCCCAGCCCAGGCCCGGGTCAGGGCTCGTGCAGGAGACAACCAATCAGTGTTTCTCTCACATTGATGTTTCCCTTTGTCTTTCCCTCTCTCTTCCACTCTCCCTAAAAATCAGTGGAAAATGTCCTCGGGTGAGGATTAACAACAACAAAAATAATAAAGTTACAAAGTTAGAGATAGTGCCAATAATTGCATTAAGCAACAGAAATCAGATTGTAAGCCTTGAATGCTGCTTGTAATAAACTTAAGCTTTGCCAAAACTGGTTTGGCTCAGTGGATAGAGCGTCAGCCTGCTGACTGAAAGGTCCCAGGTTCGATTCCGGTCAAGGGCACGGATCTTGGTTGCGGGCACATCCCCAGTAGGAGGTGTGCAGGAGGCAGCTGATCGATGTTTCTCTCTCATCGATGTTTCTAACTCTCTATGCCTCTCCCTACCTCTCTGTAAAAAATCAATAAAATATATTTTGAAAAAAAACAAAAACTTAAGCTCCAAATAGAACAAATGAGATATTGAATGTAAATGTGCTTTGCAAACTTTTAGGAGTCGTATAAATGTAATGCAGCAAGTCCCCCTTGAGTAACTGCTATGAGTGTGGCACTGTGCTAGAGAGAACGGAGGATTCAGCATCAAAAAGATCTGGTTCCTTCCCTCTCAGACCATTTGTGTGTGTATGTGTGTGTTTGGTATGTTTTTATTGATTTCAGAGAGAGGAAGGGAGAGGGAGAGAAACAGCAATGATGAGAGAGAATCATTGAGTGGCTGCCTCCTGCACGCCCCCCCTACTGGGGATCGAGCCCAAAACCCAGGCATGTATCCTGACTGGGAATGGAGCCGTGACCTCCTGGTTCAAGAGTCGACGCTCAACCACTGAGCCACAGGGGCCGGGCCTGTCAGACAGTTTTGTAGGTGAGGAAATAAAATACACAAAAATAACTGCGTGGTAAATGCCAAAAAATATATATATTGGTGATTTGAAGAGATAGAGGTCCTCTGGGAGTCAGGGGACTCTTTTTTGAGGGGGAAAAACACATTTAAGCAAGTCCTTGAAGAATGTGGTTTCCATCAAAGAGATGAGGAGGAGGCATTTGAGATAGGAGAAGTTGCAGAATGGGAAAGCATGGAGCATATTCGGGGAAAGGTAGTAAGCCCAGTTGAGTTAGAACTGGTCTATGGAGGCATCTGGTGGGAGATACAACTGGAGAACATTTGGTACCAAATGATACTGGTCTTGAATGCCAAGCTAGGAAATGTGAGTGGATTAGCCAGGAGGAGACATTGAAGGTGTTTGGACAGTGGGGTATCATGGCTGTGCATGAGGAGTGTCCTTGTGGTAGCTGTGGGGACATGGGGAGGAAAGGCAGGGCAGAGACTAGAGACAGGAAGACCAGTTAGAAAGGATGGGGGAAGGCCTGAAATGGGTGATGGCAGTGAAATGGGAAAGGAACTGATGCAAAAGGAAGGACTGACACAATCTGCCGTCTCAGTAGAGAAGAAACAGCTAACGCCAACATATTTTCCAGAGCAGTGATACCTGTGGAAGGCGCTTGGAGGGAGGTGAGGGGCTGTGTTTTAGAGGTGCTGAGTTTGAAGTGTTGGAGTATGGCATCCCCCGGACAGATGGGGCCTTTATGCTCCAGAGCCGTGGTCGGCAAACTGCGGCTCGCGAGCCACATGCGGCTCTTTGGCCCCTTGAGTGTGGCTCTTCCACAAAATACCACGGCCTGGGCGAGTCTATTTTGAAGAAGTGGCATTAGAAGAAGTTTAAGTTTAAAAATTTGGCTCCCAAAAGAAATTTCAGTCGTTGTACTGTTGATATTTGGCTCTGTTGACTAATGAGTTTGCCGACCACTGCTCCAGAGGAAGGCCGGGGCTAGTTTGGCAGTCCTTGCAATATAAATAAGTCAAGAGGTGGGAGAAGAGATTGTTTTCAGAAAGACTATATGGAGGCAGAAGTTGAGGATGGTGCCTTATGAGAAAAGAAGGAAGGACCTAGGCAGGATCTAGAGAGAATTTGGGCAAAAGAGCAAGGAAGAACCATGGGAGAACATAACTCCAGAAGCCAGCAGAAAGGGGTTTCCCAGTGGAGGAGACCTGGAGTGTCAGATGCTGGAGGGGGAGGGGAGGCCCAGAATGGTCATTGGATTGACATGTGCTAGATCGCGTTTGTTGGCGTTTTCCTTTGTAAGGTAATATGACTTACAGAATGAATATGAAGATGTTTCATTTGCAAAAATTTATAGCTTGAGCAAATCAAGAATCGCTGTTAAATTTGACCCTAGCAAGACTCAAAACACACTTCTGATTACTAACATTCAGGCTGTTAAATGTGGTTTTGATAGTAGTCATACCCTTTATTCTGTTGTCAGCAGATAGACCAAAGAATATTCGTTGATATTGTAAGTTCTTTAAAACTACATTTCTGTTTATGCAAAAAAGTTCTAAAAATAATTTAATTCCTATGCCTTTTTACCATATGGCTATCTTATGACATGAGTGTGTGTGTGTGTGTGTGTGTGTGTGTGAGAGAGAGAGAGAGAGAGAGAGAGAGAGAGAAAGAGAGAGATTTCATAGGCACATGAGCTTAATACAATGGAATGAGAAGATTGGGTCAGATAAATCTAGTTTCACAACCGTGCTGGTCCCTATCCCAGGCTTGTGACTTCGGAAAAGTTACTCTGTCTAAGCCTTAACTTGTTTCATCCATAACTCAAATAGGATTATTTTGAAGATTGAGTAATATGCCATAATTTGGTCAAGAGCTATACTATCGTAGGCAGTTAGTAAACGTTGATTCCCTTCCCTTGACAGTCTTCTGTGTGTATGCAAATTTCTGCATAATGTGCATCTCTACACAAAGCCTTATCTTTATGACTCATTTTAATGTGTTAAGTTTTATCATAGAAAGAGCATACCTCCCACCACGCTAATCTATCCTGTGATAGTTCAGGTGGCTTACAGTTTAATATGGATAAGAATCAACCTGAGGAACTTGCTAAAATGTAGGTTTCCAGACCCCTGGCACAGAGATTCTGATTCGGTCGATTTAGGGTGGGGCCCCTGGGAATTTTCATTTTAAAGGATCACTGCTGCGATGAATATTAACAAATGCCAATTGCTAGGAAGGGATAAACTTGAGACTTGATATGCTAATTACAACTCCAATTTCTATTAGAGACATTCTGTGCTCAAAAGTTCTATATTTGTATCATAATGTTTATGGATTATATTTGTAATAAGATAAAAACGAACGGACCCCAGATAATCAAGGAATGGCGGCATTATCACACCCACCTTCACTGTCTGCAGTGTATCTACAGCAGTACTGAGCAACACACAGCCCCCAGATCAGCTTCCTTTCCTATGGAGTGAGTTGCGAGACCCTCTCCCTATGCTCAGAGTTTGCAAAACCAACATAACTATAACTGTTGTTACCAGTAATATATTTAACTAGAGGCCCCCTGCACGAAAATCCGTGCACTGGGCGGGCTCCCTCAGCCTGGCCTGCCCCCTCTCACAGTCTGGGAGCCCTCAGGGGGTGTCCTACTGATGGCTTAGGCCTGTTCCCCCCGGAGGGGCCATGCAGCTCATGTGGGATGGGCCTGGGCCCACCGGTGCCGCCCCGCCTCTCCCAGTGCCCGCCTCTGGGGATGGAGGGGCCCTGTGGTGCGGGTGGGACTGGCCTGGGCCCACCGGCGCCGCCCCGACTCTTCCGGGCCACCAGCTCTTGGACCTCGCAAGCTGCTGCGGCTTTGTCCGGAAGGACATTCGGAAGACATCCGGTCTAATTAGTATACTACCCTTTTATTAGTATAGATGGCAGCAACATTGTATAGTCATACCACTAAGACATTTTATTGCATTTATCTATCTGACTCTGTGTCTTCTGGTCAATAAACATCTATCATTATATCATAGTTCCCTCATTCTCTGCATCTTGGGATCATGTAATTTTGAGGCTAGTTCATGTTCATCTCATCTATCCCAACCTCATTTTATGAGATGAGAAAATAATTATTTCCCTCCTAGTCCTCGCTCTCTGCTTACTCACAAGAAAAGGTTGAGGCATACATATATGTTTGGAGTCTAAGCTATGTATGGAAGATGTAAAACCTGTTTACTTGTATATATTGAATTATGTTTTATGCTTCTTGTACATGTTTGAAAAATCAGATGACTTAATGGGAATATATTTATTAAAACGATGCTGAGTCATTGTATAATGTTGTTGGCATCCGTTGATGGTTTGCTTCTCTTGGAAGAGGATGCCTGGAGCTTTGCCTAGAAACAGGGTTTCTCTGTCTATACCCCTAGCTCCCGAGAGGAGAAGACAGACTGACGTTCACGGAGTCGGCTCTGCACCTTGTGTGCATTGGCCCAGCCATCTTATTAGACACTCAGGGTAACTGGGTGTGGTGGCCTCGAGGCGGAGAGGCTCAGTGATGCGGCCAGTGTTGTCGAGATTTTCACACCCTGGGCTTTATCTGACTCCCAAGTCCTGCCTCTTCTCCCCACACCCAGCCACATACTGAGAGTAGGCAGTAGGTCGTTGTTTCTGGTTTTAGGTTAGAGACTTAGAGACCCTTGTCTCCGGTGTTATCCTAAGCTCAGATTTTTATTTTACAAGAAGCAAGTGGAGCGGAGGTATTATGCAGACTTAAATCTGTCCAGTAAATATCAACTCTCTGTGCCAGGTACCAGAGCAGGACCCACCCTCGTGGGGCCTACTATCTCCCTCCCAGGCCCTTACCTACCACCTAGGTGCTGCTGCAAGCTTTTCTTATAGCCAGAATACTAACGGATTTCTGCACCGATAAGATCAGCCAGTTTGTGTCTCACTAGAGCTGTCGCTGTCCCTGTGCCTAAATGTTCCCAGAGTGGCCAGGCCAGTTGAAAGTTTAAAAAAGAGTTCCTTGAGGTATTGCCCAGAGGTGTTCGGTAAGTGTTTGTCGATTACCCTCTGAGGCCCTGTGGAGGGAGGTGAAAAGTCCTCTGTGTGAGAGAGCAGCCTGGAGGCCTGGACTTGCTCCCTTGCCCCATCTGCAACCTTGGGAAAGAAAGTCGAGGAATTTTGCTGGCTTGGTTTCCTCACCTGTCACCAGAGGTTTGGCTCAATGATGGCTAAGGTTCCTTACAGCAGTACTGTCTTTCCTCTCCAGCAGGAAAAGCAGATAAAATCCACATCTGAGGCCTTCTGTGGCCCCCATTTCAGGATTTCCTCTGACTGTCCTCGTGGATGCCCTAATACTAGCCAGACTTAGCTGGGAGTCAGTCAAAAGGTAGCAAAATGGGAGGTAGGGAATCATGGTTTTCACACGTTATGGCTACAAAGAACCTGAGACACAAACTAGCCCAACCTCCTCACATTCCGGACTGGGAAACGGGAGTTCCGGGAAGTCATAGGACTTGCTCCAGGTCACACAGTTAGTGGGCAACTGGGAGCAGAACCCAGTGTCCTGTACCCAGTCCCGTACGCTCTGCAGAAACAGGCAGGTCCTATCAGGAGAGTGGGAGGTGGCCGCCTGCAGGCAGAGCTTGGAGGGACTGCCTGTCTCGCTGGAGAGGGCTTCTAGCAGCCACAGTGGACACCATGACGCAGACTTCCATCCTGCTGAACCGCTGACGCTCTGGGATGGTTGCCATTTAAGGTGGTAAAGAAAAGGTCTTTTTAAGCTGGGAGCAGCAGAAGGCTCTTTCCCATTTTGTTAAAGCATTTTTCCTTTCATTTAAATGAAAATTACTAAGCCATACACTAATTTAATTGTGGAAGGAATTAAACATACTCTCAGGGAGGGTGAGGAAGAAGACCCAGCTTGCACAACCCAGTTTGCTGGCTACTGCCTTGAGCCATGTTCAGCCCGGCGTGCGTTTTTCGTTTTCCGTGAGAAATCCAGTGCCGGTTTACCTCCTGGAGGGGCATCCTGGGGCTGTTTCAGCAGCGGTGAAGGCACGCTGTGTGCCAGCCAGGTGGAGATGAGCTGTCACTTCCTGCTTTGTGCGTTGACTCGCGTTTCTAGGCCCCGTTTTGTTTGTGTTCTTCTTCCTGTTCCCGCGTCAGAACAACTTCTGGTTATTTGTGGAGTTGATTACAGTGAGATCAGAAGGCCAGCAATTCAGTAAAGCACAGAGCTGAATGTATTACCTTACCAGGCATGAGAGGCTCACGTTCGAATCTCAGGCGCCCCCAGCTCACGTGCATTTTCATTTCAGGCTTGGAGGTTTCTGATTCGCTCTAATAGAACGTGGATTCGCCCCGAGACCGAAGTGAGATTTCCTTTTTACAAACCTACTCAGCATTCTGGTCTGTCCCTGCTTTGTGCCGGTTTATCTGGCCCTGCAGTCCCTGCCATGAACTCAGAGAGCAGTTTCTCGGGGGCTCACTGCTGTCTCTGATGCTCACCAGGGGGAGCAGAGTCACAGTGGCCACAGTCACCCCTGCGGCCTGGGTGTCTGTGGTGTGTTCTGCCCTTTGCTTGGACTTACGCGAGTTCCACCTCACCTTAACGGGAGAGGAAGGGAGGACCATTTTGCGGAAGCAGAAGGCACTAGGACAGACGGAAAAAGCGATGACGTGGCAGTGAAATGAAGCCCCGGATGGGGCTTTACTCACACGTTAGAGAACTGGCCTGCCCCAAGCGCTATGCTAATAAATTGGGTTAAACATTTTTTTCCAGTCAAGGTCGAGCAATCCTGGAGTTTCTTGAGCCACTACACGCTGTAGGTTGACTTTTTGCACAGAAGCACCGTAAATTTCCCGAGAGAACATTTTTTTTTTCCTAAATGAATATAGACTACAAAGTGAGTTTCTCGTTGTCCAAGTAGAGTATATGGGGTGTAGATTGATGTCTGAAGTCGGGGACCCGTTTTCTAAGTCTGTTCTGGCCCACGGCAGTCTAGGTGGCTATCAGTAACATACGTCATCACACAACTGTTAATCAAAGTACAAGCTGGTTATCAGTAAAATGCGTCATTCCTATGGATGGAGTGCAGAAGGAATATGGGGTAAGTTTTATCTATGTCACACACACACACACACACACACACACACACACACACACACACACACGGAGGTGGCTACCTCAGTGGTCAAGTCTGACCCTTAATATGTCACTCTAAAAGTTCACCCTAAAATTACAAACTTATAAACTAGAAAATAATTACTATTACACTCATCCTGTTTGTTGTATATGTATATATTTTTAATCCTCATCCATGGATATGTTTTTATTTTTGTTTTGTTTTTTATTGATTTGAGAGAGAGACATCGGTCGTTTGCCTCCTGTACGCACCCTGATCAGGAATTGAACCTGCAACCTTTTGGTGTACGGGATGATGCTTCAACCAATTGAGTCACCTGGCCAGGGTGTGTTTGTTGTATATTTAATATTCCTAATGTTTGTTTTTTATTTTGACATTTAAAAATAATCAAGAGCTTTTTGCCACATCCGACTGATCTATTTTAATACTTTCTTCCCTATTTAATGATACAAGTTTCTGATAAGATGATTTGCACTTCTCCGTATTTTAGGAAATACTTTTTGAGGTCTTTCTTTCTTTCTTTCTTTTATTAAGTTTGAATGGGAGTCTTACCTCCAAGCCCAGCAGCTACCTTACTTTTAAAATGACCTCTTTGCCCCCCAGGAGGTTCCCTGAGCAGGGAGGATAAAAGTGGGGTGATTAGTCACTGTGGCGTGCAGCACACACTTTGAAGACCATGATTTATGTTAGGCGGGGGGAGGGGGGGGGCAGTTATCTCTGTCCCTAGATAATGACTCTTGTGAAAGGTCAGTGGCCTGTGTTCCCAGAGAGTCCGTCCAGTGCCCTGTTGGTTGTGTTCAGTCTCCAGAGCCGGGGGCCATTTTCTGTGAGTTTGAATCCCCGTGTGGGGCTCCTCCCACTGTGGCGTCTGAGTGTTTGTTTTCTAAAATGAAAGCACAAGCAGAAACCCGAGCTGTTCTACAGAACAGCCTGTTCTTTAGATTTTTTCAGGTCAGTATATTTAAAGCCTAATTTTTCTAAACAGCCTGTTGGTGTGTTTCTATCTGCAGTGGGTTTGGATTTGTTTGGGGGAATTTTTAACTTTTTAAAATCTAAACAACTTACTATGTCATTGCTCCCTGGTCCTCCTGTCCCCAGATAACTTCACTCTGAAACAGGTGAACAGGGTAACTGTTTGGACACCTGACTAGGGCCAGAAACCGTCTTTTCGTTTTAATTACATTTGTTTTGGGGTAAAGTTGTCAAAAGCTAACTGGAACTTGAATATTCTTCCCTCTCCCCGCCCAACCACTTGCCCCCGTCGATTTCTTTTGTCTAAACCATGGTGCGTCCATTCGCGTGGCCGGCCGCAGCTTTTGCAGCATTTCCACGCCGGGAAAGCTGTTGTGCTTCTAATCGTCCGTCAGACCTACCTGGGCTGCTTGGCAGCTCTGCCAGTCACCTGCATCTCTGACCCCTCGGCAGGGTGGCTGCCTCACATTCCTGGGCTGCCTCAGCCGCAAGGCCACGCCTGGCCTCCCTCCAGAGATTGCAGTGTTGCCAGCAGTGGCTTCAAACTGGAAAAATGGGAGGTGGAAGAGAAGCGATGGAAAACACGGGAGGAGGAATGGTGGAAAACAGGGGAGAAGGAAGTGCGTGGACAAGGAGAGCACGTACGTGGACTCAGGTGACTACGGGAGAGCCCCGGCTCATAGAAATGATCTCTGTACAGTTTGCAGCTGGAGCCAGGTGGGAAGCTGCTGCAAATGTGGGGCTGTTTGCTGACAGCGGGGGAGGAGACAAGGCAGAACCGGCAGCCTTTCTCCAAGGGGTCCCCACCCGCCCGAGATGGTAGGCTGCGCTCCATACCGAGCTGTGTGCCCTCCACCCCCCATCCTACGTCTCCAGAGCAGAATTTACTTCCTCGGGTTGGCCACCATTGTCCGCTTCGCGAAGATTCCCCGAGGACATGGGTGATCTTGGCGGATGCATTGCGTTGTGTTGACCCCATTGTTTGAAGTCCCAACTACCAGGTAGTCCATGCTCCAGTTCTGTGATCTAGTTTCTGGAATTGTTGTTGCGTGTCGCAATGATGGAGCGTGATGTCAACTCGGAATGCTCTGACCGAGCAAGCAGCTACTGAGAAAGGTCGGTGCACTCTCAGCAATTGCTGCTTTTCTCGTTGCATCACCTGCTAAGGATGAAGATGGGGCCCTCCTTTAAAAATGAGAGCGGGGTGCCTCTGGGAGGAGGAGTCTGGTTTTTTGGAGTGCCGATTAGCAGTTGAGTATCATTTCCTTCTCAAAGCTTGAGCTGACCCTGTCATTAAAGTGACTTTTGAAGCAAAGTGAAGAGTTTGGTATTTGCCCCTCTGCCTCCTAGGATTCATATATTAAGAAATGTTCCACATGGGAATGAGCAGCTGGTGGGGTCCTGAAGAACTGTTATATGGTTGTTTTGAAAGCTTGAATACTTATACCTCATCATTTACATTTTAGGGGAACAATGAATCATTGTATAGATATTGACATGTTACAAGCAGAACAAAACTTATAAATGATTTATTCTTATTTTATTATAGATTAGAGTCTGAAATTCAGATACATTACAGGGACAGGAAGGTGACATGAATGTTCAATGTGGGCTGGGTATGAGAAGAAAGAGTGTTTAGAATGTGGCAAACTGGAGGGCATGAAATTTTAGAAAAATAATGTGGGGCTGAGTGAAACAGGTCAGCAGTTGACAGTTGCAGAGTTACACCATCTGACTCAATCCACCAGTCTGGATTTCCTCAGTGGCAGCCTGCCCAGGCTTTTCCTGCCGAGTGTTGGGTTTGACGATCTCCGAGACCCTGCCCAAGGAAAAGTCACAGCAAATAAAGAAGCCACTTAGGATGTAAACCATGTCCATCTCATCCAGGCAAAGGGATTTGTCAGTCGAGTCAGCAGCAGAACACAGCATGTATGTCCAAGGACATCTGGAGGACAGCTGGAGAGAACCAGACATAGCCTTGATTCAGCCGCCCAGGGCTGAGTGTGCCCATCCTAGGATGGAACAGGAGCCCACCAAAGGAAGCCCTCCCTGTGCTGGCCTGTCACTCCCAAGGCAGCTGAAGGGAGCCAAGCCCACAGACGCTAACCAGGATGGCACCAAAAGACAGCAGGCATATCTTATACCTGGTCTGTGGTATTGACCTGTTTGGCCCCAGGATGCTTTCTGGAATATCAAGCGCTTAGAACTTGCTAACTAGTCCTGGACTGGGACAATGTGAGAATCGTCCTCTCTCTCTCTGGTGACACTTGATTGACCTTCTGCACATCCTGGAATTTGTAATATGTTTCCTTTTTTTCTAAACATCTTTTAACCACTCCCATGTTCCTCAGCTCTCCTGGTGCTAAGGGAGTCATAATGTCTGTAAAGCATGTAGCCCAGGGCCTGGCACGTGGAAAGTAAATATTAGCTTTTGTTGTCATTGGCATCATCACCACCATTATAGCTCTCATTTCACCAGCAGGTAAGCAACTTTGGTTTCCTCCCCCCTGCCTTACATGAAGATGGGCCACACATACCTGGCCCACTGTGTCAGAAAATGCACTTATAATCAATCCCCAGCTGACGCGTGCATGTTCATATTCGGGGAGCTCTGCTCTGGATGCTGTGGTCAAACACAGGGACAGCCTGGCCTAGAGACTGGTCCTTGCAGATTGCTAGCTAAGGGGTGCTTTGGGACAGTGTTTGGGGGTAGGGGGCGGGGGGGTGCCCTTTATATTATACTGCAGGGACGTATGATGAAATCATTAGGAATCTGATTCTGAGAGCTGTTGTCTCCTGCCTGTGACTTTAACTTCAACACAGAACCTGATTCCTTTCCACCCTCCCCACCACCCACTGGCCTTCTGGCCTGCAAACCTTGTTGCCAAGCAGGGCAGTTCCTTTGTGAGAGGGCAGAAGACCTTTGCAAGTCTGGGAACTGACACAGATAATTATACTGTAGGACTTGAATGGTAGTACATGAATCAATGTAAAAATGAGGGGCAATCCACTCTCAGTGAAGATTTGGGGCCGCTAGTGGGTGGTGAGAGTGGAGGTGTAACATTGGTGACCAAAAATATTGCCTGCTCCTAAGGAAACACTTTGAAAGACAAAAATAGCCAATCCCATGCTACCACAGTGACTTGTCTGGACCGGAAGCTGCTGGGGTGGTGAGGAGAAAGTGTCCACAGTACCTTAAGGATGAACTCCTAACTTCATATAAAATTAATTTAGTTTAGAAAGTGAATTAACTAAAAGCCCTTTCAGCCCTTCAAAGCTCTCACCTAGCCCTGGCCGGTGGGGCTCAGTGGTTGGAGCATCACCCCTCTCACCAAAGGGTCGAGGGTTCGATTCCCGGTAAAGGGCACGTACCTGAGTTGCAGGTCCACTCCCTGTTCCCACTGGGGGCATGTGCAGGAGGCAATTAGTCTCTGTTTTTCTCTTTCTCCCTCCCTCCTTGCCTTCCTTCTACTCTGAAAAGCAATGGGGAAAATATGCTCAGGTGAGGATTTAAAAAAAAAAAAAGCTCTCCCCTATATTTTGAGGGTAACATAGTCTAGCATTTTGTTAGTTTATGATTGTGGTGATTTTTTACATCCCGCATATAGTGCCTGAGACTTGGACGTGTAGCCGTGGGTCCGAGTAGTCCTGAATTGCTCTCTCCCCCTTTCTTCCTCTCTCCCTGTCACTGTCAGGGAGCTTAGCTTAGACCTCTGCATCCTCATCCCCTCTCACACTCATCCAGATGAACGGCTGCCATGGTATAGGCCAGTGATGGCAAACCTATGACACGCGTGTTAGCACTGACACGCGTAGCCATTTCTGGTGACACGCGGCCGCTGAGGCGGCTGCATGCCGAGGATGAAGCATTTGCTGCTCCTGAGGATGAAACATTTGCGAAATAATGTTTTTTCCTCAAAGTGACACACTACCCGAGTTATGCTCAGTTTTTTGGCAAAGTTTGACACACCAAGCTCAAAAGGTTGCCCATCACTGGTAATAGGCAGTGGTTGAATGGTGGCCATCCCAAAAGATAGGTCCCAACGCTATGAATGTGACCTTATTTGGAAAAAAAGGCTTTTGCAGAGGTAAGCTAGTTAAGGATCTTGAGATGAGTCCATTCTGGATTAGGGGGCGGGCCCTGTGAGAAGCACACAGAGGAAAGACACATACCGAGGAGAAGGCCAAGTGGAGATGGAGCCAGAGGTTGGCGTTGTGCAGCCATGAGCCAAGGAACTCCTGGATCCACCAGGAGCACAGCCCTGCAGGCACCTTGACTTTGGACTTGTGGCCTCCAGAACTGTTAGAGAATAACTTCGTGTTGTTTTGAGTCACCAAGTTCATGGCAATGTGTTATGGCAGCCGCAGGACACTGATACGGTGTCCAAGCCTAGCCTTGATTCTGAAGCGCCTGGGAACTTGCCAACCGCGGGTTTCTGGGGCCGTACTCCTGGCTGTTCAGATTCAGCCAGTCTCGGGTGGCACCCAGAAACTAAATTTTTTTTCTCAACTACAGTTTACAGTCAATATTATTTTGTATTAGTTTCAGGTGTACGGCATAGTGGGTAGACACTCATATACTTTACAAAGTGATCCCCCCAATATTTCAAGTACGCACCTGGCACCATACAAGTTACCACAATGTTATTGACCATATTCTCTATGCTATACTTTACACCCCCTGACTGTTTTGTAACTACCAATTTGCACTTCTTAATCCCTTCAACTTTTTCACCCAACCCCCCAATCCCTCGCCCATCTGGCAGCCATCAGTCTGTTCTCTGTCTCTATGAGTCTGTTTCTGTTTTGTTCGTTTATTTTGTTTTTAGATTCCACATATAAGTGAAATCATACGGTATTTGTCTCTCGCTGTTTGACTCATTTCTCTTATGCTCCCTGTCTTTCAAGACTCAGTTCCACCTCTTTTCACTGACCCTTTCCCCAAACTCAGTTTAAGCTGCCTCCCGCTAGAGCAGGGGTCCTCAAACTTTTTAAACAGGGGGCCAGTTCACTGTCCCTCAGACCGCTGGAGGGCCGGATTATAGTTTAAAAAAAAACTATGAACAAATTCCTATGCACACTGCACATATCTTATTTTGAAGTAAAAAAACAACACGGCAAAAACACCCGCATGTGGCCCGCGGGCCGTAGTTTGAGGACGCCTGCAGAGCGTTTCAGTCATTGGGGAGGGGCTGTTAAGTCTGTTTGTCTGTTTTCTCCCCTGGACTGTGGACTCCAGAGATTGCTGAATGTGGGAAGAACTAAAGAATTAACAGGCCAAGGGGATGAAATAGTTGTTCTGCTTTTCTGAGTTATTGGACCTTGCTACCTTATACCTCATCAGACACTTGTTAAGAAAACAAAAGTACTTGGTTTGAACGAATGTAATAAAGATGAAGTAGTAGTATACAGTGGTCATATGTATGTATGTGAGTAATACCATTAATTGAACATTTGATAGCTAAAGTCTCGATAGTCATTGCTACATCTCAGTATGACGGTAATCATCTCAGGAGTCATTCCCATTTTACTGCGTGAGCTCAGCACCATGCTGTGCAGTCAGGTAATGCAGGACGGCAGAGTTCACAAAGTGGAATGCGCAGATGATCACCTAGCCAGCAGTGTGTTAATGGTGAATAGACTGATCAGGAAAAATCGGTTTTATTGGTTTAAAAAAAGCTAATGATATATAGGTGTTTGGGGTTTTTTTTTTTGAATGGCAAATACAAATACATTTATGGCATGAAATTTGACATAAAACAAGCACAACCATAAAACACCAAAAGATGAGATTGGTGACTTATGTCTCCTAACATCTGAAATCACATAAACGTAGTCTCCTTTAAGTGCGCTGAGAAAAGTTTGTGACCCAGAGTCACAAGACCTGGGGTGACAACCCAGCCCTGCCAATGACAAGCTATGTGGTGTTTGGGTTTTGGCTTCATTTCTCTGAGCCTCAGTGTCTTCATCTTTGAAATGGAAATATTTCACAGTCCATAGGGGTGTCATGAGAAAGCAAATGAGATGGTGTGCATGAAAGTGATTTGTAAATGGTAGAGGCTTAAACAGGAATTAAAGGACAGGTGTTCGTGAGGTAGAAAATGCGATGGTGTGCATGAAAGTGGTTTGTAAATGGTAGAGGGTTAAACAGGAATTAAAGGACAGGTGTTCGTGAGGTAGAAAATGCGATGGTGTGCATGAAAGTGGTTTGTAAATGGTAGAGGGTTAAACAGGAATAAGGACAGGTACTCTTGCTTTTGTTTGGTGCTTGGGTCCAAGAAATTGGCCTTGGGGAAGGTGATGTTCTGGGGACGTGGATGTGGGCACTGGGCCACTGCAGACTGTCTGAACTCCCTGCTGAGGTAGGGTACGATGATGCTGGGCTAAGAGCCCCAGAAAAACAAGCTAGTTAGGGAGGATGCAGGGATGGAGGAGAATGGTCAGAAAATTAGAGGCTTGCTGTGCTTCCTGAAGCAATAATAAGAGAGAATGTAACTAGTCAGGGGTTAGATCCGGTCACCTGTGACCGAGGACCAGCCGAAGGACCACAGTCAGCTCCCGGGAACTTGACATCTTGTTCTTTCACTCTTAGGTTATTCCCAGTCATTCTGTTTTCAGCAGCTCTTACGTTTCCTGGCTCTCAGTGCAAGCGCTCACTCCCGCCATGGTCTCAGCATCTCCATCCCAAACATATGAATGTATTGACGTGGCCCCAGCTGCTCCTCACAGGGCCACTTCCTGCTAATGTGGGTTCAACCCCCTTCCTCTTTAAAGATGAAGCCAAGGCTTTATTTTTTTTATTCTAACCGGTTTAAAAATATTTTCCAAGTTGTCATTAGTATAACAGTCTTGATCTTGAAATAATGATCCGAGGGGGAGGTGAGCATAGAGAACAGTCATGCCTTTTTGTCACAGACATCACCATCCTAATCTTACCTGGAAGTTTCTAGAGCAGAAATCAGCATAACATGTCGAAGGAGTCAGTAGATATATTTTGAGATAGAATTGACATTGTAAACCTTCCATCAGACTGGAGATAATGGACTAAATGGACTTGATAAAACTTCACTGGAATGGAGAAGGGAGTTTTTGAGTTTCGGTTAAAAATCTCAGCCTTGTTAGACTGGAAGTGAAGGAGGAAAAGGAAAACGAGGGGAGAACGGAGCCAGCCATTGGCGGAGGATGGTATAGGAAGGCGTGTGGAACCGGAAGTCTAGACACATGTTTTGGTCACACGTGGAATCTTAGGCAAGTCACTTAACTTCTCTATGCTTTAATTTTCTCATCTCGGAAATGAAAGGATCGGAATAAAAAAACCTGTAAAGTTCCTTTTGTCAGTAACATTCTTTTTACCAGGGAACAGTTGAAGGAATTTGCGATGCGTAGCCCAGGGTCTGAATAAGCAGAGTAAACTTTCAAAGGGGTGTTGTGTGGCAGAGGTGACCGTTCAGGGCGCCTTGATTGTTCCCAGTGAATACTGCTCCTCTAAGGAGGAAATTCCCGCACTGGGTGGAGTGGCCCCCACCCCAGATCTGAAGAATCTCTAGAATCCATTTATGGCAAATCAAGACGAGTTGGAGTGCACGCTCCACTAACAAGCACGCTCTTTGCTCCTTGTTATCGAAAACACCCGATGTCTGTTTATTTGGAAGTGATGCTTACTCATCTGCCCGTGTCCAGAATGAATTCGGGGACCGGATTCCCGGCTCCTTGGAACACAAGAGCATGTCTTTGTGTGGGCTCAGCACCATCTTGTGGGCACAGCACTGTGGGCTGGAATGGGCTGTGGCCCTCCAACGTAAAGGAACCAGAAGACACAGCCCTGAAAAAGCCTCTGCCAGGGAAAGACTGTCTAAGGGGTCGTGTTTTTAAGAGGGGCTGCTCACTCTCGGAGCTGGGAACCGCCTGTGGGACTTCCTTTTGTGACTGACCCCATGGCAGCTGGAAGAGCAGAGTGGGCAGGCTCGGTGACACAGTAAGCCAGACCTTCCCACGAGTTGTGTGCACCTGGGGTTCACACAACTGTTTATTGGGGTTCTGTCTATTAGGGAGGGCGTTGATACAGAGGGAGGGAGTCCCAAACCCTTTCCTCCGTGGCCTCCCTCCCCCTGTACCCTGCCTCCAGCCCCACCTCTCCTGGTCCAGGACACCCCTCTGCCCTGCCTCCTCTCTCTCCTCCCGGCTGGCATAGATTGCCACTCAGAGCATAATTTGAATTACGTGCTTAAAGGTCCCCTTCCCAGCAGCTGAGGATGGGACAGAATGAGGTGTGATGGGAACAGAACACTCGGGTTGTAACAGGCTTTGCCTTCTCCAGCTTTGTCTCCTAACTCTATGTTTGTGTTGTTGCTCTGTGTGAAGAAACTCAGTAATAATGCAATCTGGGGCTGAGATGCTGGTCTGAGGGCCGTCTCACTGCCTTTACCCAGACAGGAAGGAGCAATCTGTGGACCTAGAGAAACCACCTAAGGCAGCGGTCAGCAAACCGCGGCTCGAGAGCCCCAATTTGCCGCTCTTTTGACTAATGAGTTTGCCGACCACTGACTAAGAGATAGGAGCTCTCTGGCTGTTCAGAGTTCTTATTCTCTACTTACCCTTCCCGGTAGGGCTTCAGGGCGGTAGAGCGGGGAGGCAATATCTTTAATGGGCATGCAGGATTCCTGGGAACAATATGTTACTGATTTTGTATCTGTTAATGCACAATTATTGGCTTTATTTATCGTAATATTATATCCATGTGCCTATTTTTTAAACGTAAATGTTCTTTCAATTACATTACCATATCTACAATTAACCCACACTAAATGAACATGATAAAATTTAACCAGAATTTTATTTTGCTAAATATTTACTTTTTAAAAAATATTTTTTATTCCTATCAGAGAGGGAGAGAGAGAGAGAGAGAAGAAACATCAGTGATGAGAGAGAATCATTGTTCAGCTGCCTCCTGCATGCCCCACACTGGGGATGGAGCCTGTAACACAGGCATGTGCCCTGACCAGGAATCGAACCGTGACCTCCTGGTTCATAGGTCGATGCTCAACCACTGAGCCATGCCCGGCTGGGCCTAAATATTTACTTTTGCACTTACCTTCCTCCAGCATGTTTTAGCTGACTCCCTTCTTTGGGGGTCAGCCTGGCCTGAGCCCAGTGGCTCCTGACGGTCCAGCCTGCAGAGCTAATCTGCCAGGGCTCACTGAAGACCTGAAGCTTGAGACTCTCCAAGCCACTCATTCTCCACTTCAGCTGCAGGGAAATCCCAACTTACACAATACCCCTGCTTCCAACACCCTTTCCACCAACAAGCATTACATTGGTTGCTGTTATCATAATGAGATGGGCTAGAGAAAGAGTTGTAGGTATTGTTTTGTTTTCTGGAATTTTCATAGAAAATCATCAGGGTGAAAAAGAGCAATAGAATGAGATGCTACATTGTGTCTGTATTGTCTTATCTAATCCTATTAAGAACTAAATTGCACTTTTCTCCCATTTAATAGATTAGAAAAACAAAACAAAAAACAAAAACAATGGGTCTTGAGATGGTAATTAGCTACTAAGTGGCAGAACTGGAATTTGAACCCAGGAGTGTGTGAGCAGAGGCCCTGCTCTACCCTCTGAGGCCAGAGATAACCAACTAGGAGGAGTGGAACAGGAAAAGGGAAGCTTGCAACTATTGACTATTTCTGAAAGTTGTCAAAAATTTTAATCAAGGGCTTCAGTGGAAACCTGAACCAAAATCTAAAGTAAGCACATAAGTGTGCTAAGCCCCAAACTGAACCAAAAATTTTTTCAGATTTTTTCCCGAACAAATGACAATCTAATGAATCCATTAAACTGAGACTTAAACTAAAAAGAATAAACAACCAAAACAACAAAGTATTCACTTAAAAAAATCATACCAAAACTGACATCTGATTAGGTGCTGGTTTAAAGTCAGAGAGAAGAGATCCCGAGACTTTGCCCTCCAAACATCCCCTTGGAGTGAGGGGAGAGGAGCAAATGGTTGGCCAGGAATCGGTAAACAGATGGGAGAGGGGATGAGGCAGGGCCCAGGGAGCCTTTTTTATGAAGGTGAAGATGACGCTGTGTAAAACAGGCGCGTGATCCAATAAACAGTAGCCTAGCCTTGTTTTATCTGGCCAGATTAAAATGATCTTCTGACTCAGGGGGACAAGGAAGTACACATGATGGAACTTTATCAGCGATTTAAGTATTTGTCTCCAACAAATTATGTTGGTCTCCTTCCTATCGAGCTTCTTACCAGAATGAGTAGTAAGTAGCCAATTTGAATGATTTTTATTTAAATTCTGTTTTTAATATGGAGAGAGAGAGAGAAGAGAGGAGAGAGTAACACTGATGGGAGAGAGAAACATAGATCATTTGCCTCCTATATGAGTCCCAACTGGAGATTGAACCCGAAATCTAGGTATGTGCCTTGACCAGGAATTGAACCCGCAACCTTCTGGGAAACGGCAACAGACGCTCCAACCAACTGAGCCCTCCTACCAGAGCTATTCAAATTCTTAATGCCTTTTTCTGCATGCAAAGAAGAAGTGTTAACAAACAGTGCAACTAAAGAAAGAAAAGAAAATCATTAGGTGATAATTGTAATTGAATGCCCAAATATGAGCTGAGTCTCAGATGTCACCGCCCTCTGCTTCAGGGAAGGCAGTGAGCCCCTCGGGGTGTGAAGCCCTGTGAGGGAGTGGGAGCCCGGGCACACAGAAGTAAAGCATTCTTCCTGCCACTGAGGAGCTTCACTGTCCCCAGATTTGGGGCCTGGGATAAGGCGACTAAGAAGAATTAATTAGTAACAGTAATACCAGTAATAGCTGATATTTATTAAAGCTTGATTTTGTGCACGACACTACGCCAAACATTTCATAAGTATTACCGTTTCATCCTCACATTAACCCTGGTAGATTCTTTTATTAGCTCCATTTTGCAGATGAAGAAACTTGTCCTGCCCTAGCTTTGTGGCTCATTTGGTTCCAGGACACCAGAAGGTGGTGGTTTGATTCCCAGTCAGGGCACATACTCAGATTGCAGGTTCGATCCCCAGTCAGGGCATGTTTCTCTCTCTGTCTCTCTGTGTGTCTCTCTCTCTCTCTCTCTCTCTCTCTCTCTCTCTCTCTCTCTCTCTCTCTCTCTCCCTTTCTCCCTTTCTCTCTCTGAGATCAATAAAAACAAACAAAAACATTTTTTAAGAAGGAAATGTATCCAAGGTCACAGCCAGAGGTGACAGAGCCAGGTCCACCTGACAACAAAGTTGAGGCTCTTTGCCACTGTGCAGGACTGGACATGGTCTGGCTGACCCTAAATTAACCCAAATTACCCTTAGGGAGAGCCCTGTGTCATGAATGGACTAATCCAGTGCCTTGGGGTCTCAGTTCTCCTCGTTCAGCAGCTTTAGTCTCCCCATTACGCCTTTTCTATACCTCCATCCGGTAGTAGCTCCTGTGTTCCACTCAGTAACTGGTGGATGATGGGCATCCGACAAATATGATTTTGAGATGGAAGTGGATCAAAATCAAAATAATATCTTTGAATGTTATACATTACTTTGAAGTTTATATTTTTTAAGAAAATAAAAGTAGAATGTTACGGAAAATTATCCATGTCCCGGTAAGTGTCCACCCCAGGGCCACCGGGTGGTCCGTATTAAAGGCGTGGCCCCCTCTGGCAGGGGATGCAGGCCTCACCAGGGCACTTTACTGGCCACGCCGCCCCTCACCCCCACAGCACACCACAGGCCTAACCCGCCCGCCTGTGCGTGGCAGCCCTGCTCAGGGCCAGGCTACGAGTTTACTCAACGTGCACACACTGGCGAGTAGGCTGGGTCGTGAGCTGATGAGGCTTCGATAGTAGGAAGGTGTGGAAAAGCCAAGTTTATTTCCTGGTGCCCCTCAGCCCGACACGGAGAGTGTGGTTTTGAACCATAGCCCCGGGTGTGGACCCCAGCTCTGCCGCACCGTAGCCAAATGACCTTGGCCAAGTTGCACAGCCCCCCCGGGTCTCGGGGTCCTCGTTTGCTAAGTGAGGTTGCTGTGAGGCTTACACGGGCTGGGGAGTGTAAATGGCACCGGGCACGTGCGCCTGCCTGCTAGGTATCCAGAGGCACAGCGCGTGGCTGGCATATTTAGGTGACCTTCGCCTGCCAGATGAGTAAGTCACGTGGGGGACATTGACGCAAGTGTGGTGGGATGGCAGTGTCACTCTACAGCAACCCTCCGGAAAGCTGCCGGGAGGGGCTCCGTCACCAGCAAGGGACATCACGGCCTGTGTCTGCACAGTGTAGCTAGAAGCCCTGGGCCAGCTCTCGTGCACAGCATGACGCGGTCATTTTCCGCAGAAAGCAGAAAGCACCCCTGCCCAGACCCTGTCTGCCACAACTCCGACTCAGTGTCGGGGGCCACCTAGCTCCTATTCTGTCTGTGGCTCCCCGGGTGCGTCTGCCATGCAGCTCTGCGGAGAACTGCCATTATAGGCACGCGTTATAATGCCTTTTCCCTCTGACTGTTGGTTGCCCGATGGGGGAAGAGGGTTTGTGTCTGCTTTTGAGTGGGTCACCTATCAGTGCGCTGGGAAGCACAAGCACCCAAGGTCAGTGACCCAGAAGCAGGCCCCAGGCCCCGGGGTGCTTGGCTCAGCCCAGCACCCTCTCCCAGTCAGCTCCTTGGGAGAGGAGGCTGAGTGAGGGGGACGCAGGAAGGGCCTGAAAAGCGGGTCCAGGGAGGGAGACCCCTGGGGGTGCTGGGAGGGAAAACATCGTGTGGAAACGAGGTTCTTCACAAACACCCCACACCGAGGCCTCACACCCACGTGTTGCCAACTTTACATTTTCAGTATTAAAAAAAAAAAAGTTGATTTTTAAAAAGTCCGCTGCCAATTCATTCCAAGCAGTCAGGAGACGAAGGCCAAACCCTTGGAGTTTAAAAGAACAAAATTCAACAGAGTGAAATGTAAAGGTCTTACTGGATTTATTCCGTGACTCATGAATCAGGCAGCCTCCAATCTAATTGAAAGGCAAGAGATGTTACGGGCAGAAGGGAGCAAACCAAGGAAATTACACGGAGCCCAAATGCAGGTTGGTTATTGCAAGGTTACTTTCCACATAGGCGACAGCAGGGGTGTGTCAGGAAGGTGACCTCACGAATGCTGGCCGGTCCGTTTCTGATTGACTTGTCTAAGACTGCACTTCTGGGAGAGCCACAGCTAAGTTAGGTTTCGTTTTGATCGTTTTGATGGTGTGAGGGAGACACAGGAAGGTCCTGAGCAACTGCATTTTGGGCCTGTGGTCTTGTCTTTTTTTTTTTTTTTTTAATATATTTTATTGATTTTTTACAGAGAGGAAGAGAGAGGGATAGAGAGTTAGAAACATCAATGAGAGAGAAACATCAATCAGCTGCCTCCTGCACACCCCCTACTGGGGATGTGCCCGTGACCGGAATCGAACCTGGGACCCTTGAGTCCGCAGGCCGACGCTCTATCCACTGAGCCAAACCGGTTTCGGCAGTGGTCTTGTTTTGAACAGAACAAAGCCTATCAGTAAAGCCTGAAGGATTGCTCTTTTCCTTCCTTTGAGCCACGGCAGTCAGAAGAAGGCATTTTTGGTGTTTCTAAGTTGTGTTTCCGTGTTTGAACTTATTTGAAGAGGAACGACTTTTTGGGTAGTGGACGGCCCTGGCTTGTCTTTATCAAGCTCAGCTTTAGGCAGTGTTGATTTGGGGTGTGGGTGTGTGTGTGTGTGTGTTTCTTTTTCCTTTTACCAGGTCAGAACAGCCTTCTTGACTTATTTTATGTTCGTCGAATATATTCCCATTTTAGCATAGTTGACAAATAGCATTGACCTAACACTGGATCCAGAAAACTCGGTGGCAGTGCCGAGGGTGGTGGGTCAAGCTTAGTGTGTGGCTGCCTTTTCTGTTGGCATTCATCTAATAAAGGCCCGTTAACACCTGGTCTGGGCCACGTGCGGTGCCGGGAGCTCGGGAGGCTGTGGCAAACAGTCTCCGTCCTCGCAGAGCTTATCCTCCTGTGATCGAGGCACACGTTTGTCAGAGGATCTTGGGAGCCCTGGTAAAGATGCTGGAACTTGGATTTAGGGTTTTAACAAGCCTTGCAGACTGTATCTCTGCTTCGTGTTGGCAGGGAGACCCTCCCTCTGTCCTAGAGAAGGCTCAAACCCAAAGCTCATGCCCACGGATCTCATTCTGTGCCCTGACTGATGGGTCCCCAGCAGGGCCCCTGGTCCGGGCTGCATGATCCCCAGGCCTCTAGTGAGAGAGAAAGCTCAACACTCGTGGTGGGGAGGGGAGGCACATGAATTCACCTCAGATTAGCAAATCCTGATCCTCTGTCTCCTGAATTCTCCGACTGAATTGGCAGCAAACTGTTAAATATCAACTTTTTTAATACTAAAAAATTTACGTCGACAACGTACGGGTATAGTGTAAGGGCCTGGCATTGGGAACACTCTGTGCTGTAAGTGATGCTGTGATTGACGGCATGTTCGGGTGGCACCTTGAAAACGCCGGTTGTGCCAACCAGCCGCAAAGGGTCCCAGGCCCGAGGCTCGTCATCCAGCAGCGCTCAGATTGCCCTGGTGCCCGCTGCCCCTGGTCAGGGGTCTGCTTGCCTTCCTTAACTCTGGCCCTCAGCTGCCCTTCTTGGGGGCCTCTCTGGAACATTCTGCTCATGACAGGCAGCATTTCTCAGTGACTTCCTGGCACGTGACTCAGGCTGGCCGCCCCGGCAGCCCTAACTCGTGAGTCTCAGCCTGGGTCTATTCCTGCTGCGGGCTTCCGCAGTGCTGACCCTGCCCAGTGAGCCTGCAGCTGGCCTCGGCGCAAGGCCGTTGTGTGCCAGATGGAGCAGGTCAGCTGCTCTGACTTCACTGCTGCTGCATGTGCAGGTGCACGTGAGGCGGGGGATGAGCGGGGCGCTGCCGTCAGAAGGCACGGGTCTGCCGCCAGCCGGGCCCTTCCCTGGGGGTGGGATAAGGTCAGCTTCCGTGCGTGGGGCTCGGACTCTGGTAATTCATTTAACCCTGTGAATACGCAGTCGTTTCTCCATATTATACGCCTGCAGGATTGTGGAGGGAATTAAATGAAGGAATACGGGGAGTGGATCACACAAAAGCAATTTTATTCCAAACCGATGGGGGAGATTCTGGCAGAGGAAAATGGCAATGGCAGTATTTACGGTGCCTATCCATGCAGAATATGCTCATTTGCAAAACCATGTCTATTTGCAGTTCAGATTGTTCATTTAGGAAAGGAGCGTGTATTGGGGGCCTGCTATGTGTCAGGCCTGTTCTAGGGCATTCCGATACATCAGGGCAGATACGTTCCTGCCCTGTAGGCTTCAGTCTGGCAGGCCGCTGAGCAGTAAACAATGACGAATGGTGTGTTCCGCTGGCACGTTGTGAGTGCTGCGGGAGAGAGGGAAGCAGCGTAGGGTGAGGGGATCAGGAGTGCCAGGTGGGAGCAGGCTGCTTGGTTAGTCGGGGTGAGCCTTTTTGTGTTTTATGTGCATAGCCACCCCACGTGTTCATTCCACAACTATTTCCTGAGTGCCTGCCATGGCCGCGGCCCGGAGGTGCAGCGGTAAACAGGGCGGCTAAGGTCCTTCTCCTCCTGGAGTTTCCTTTCTGGTGGGCTGAGTAGACAGCGAGCCTGCAGACAAACCCACGTGATAATTGCAGGTGAGGTTCAGTAGTACGGAGGAAGGGAGTCAGACAGTTTGAGGGCAAGTAGAGGCCAGGCCGGAGCAAACAGACATGGGGTGGTCCCTCAGGTGACGTTGGAGCTGGCCCCGAAGCAGGCGAGCGAGGCCGCCACGGGTGGTGCTGGGACCTGAGTGTGAAGGACCAGGGCCGGTGGAGCCTTGGCAAGTAGAACAAGTGGAGCAAGTGGAGGGAGGCCTACGTGGCGAGCACAGAGCGTGGACAGGACCCGTGGGCAGTGCAAGCCCTGCAGTCCACAGTGAAGGGGTTGGGTTGTATCCTCACATCAGGGGAATTTGACCTCCCTTGTGTTTTTAAAAGATCGCCCTGCATGGGGCACGCAGTGTGGACGGCATGAGCGGTTCTCTCCAGGGCCACCCGCTGAGCCGGACAGTCAGTTCTCAAGCTGATTCCAGCCGACACTCACTGACCCCTTCCTGTGTGTCCAGCACTGCGCCTTGTGCTTTCAGTGACCTTTATCCCGTTCACGCCGCTCTGCCCAGTTTCTGGCACACCAGCAAGAGCCAGTCTAAAGTGGATTCGTGGCCTTGCAGGAGTCCCCAGAAAGCCGGGGTGCAGAGCGGGTTGTGGGTGGGGAAGGAGGGTGCAATGGGAGGTGGATGTCGCTAGTTGGACACCAAAGAAGCAGTTGGTGCTCGGTCCATTTTAGGATAGCCCGTCCTTGCCGCTAGCTGCAGGGTCATTCCTGTGCAGAAGCCAAAACGTACAGCAGTTCTTCCCTCCGCCTCCCTGTGAGGTGGCGGGCAACTGAGGGGAGCAGGCCCCTTTAGGTTCACAAGAAAGTGGAGTTTGGCTTCTTGAAACCAATTCTTGCTGGTTTAGGGCTCACCCCTCAAATGAAAAGTCCCAAGGGTCAGGAATCCTGTCCTGGCCATTTTGGTCACTCGGTTCCTACCGCGTTCAGAGTGAAAATGCCTTCGTCAGGGACTTGGCGTGCCAGTGGAATTTGGTTGAGACAAGAAACGGTTACATCTCTCCAGGGCTTCAGAGAAAAGCCCGAAGCCTGTTTGCCAGGTTTCTTAAGCAAGCGGAGTCTGGGCAAGCTTGATCCTGAGGTGAACCCAAGGTACACGGGCCGCCCTGAAATACTGTTTCCAAAAGAAAAAGGAAACCAAGGACTTTCCCCCTCCTTTCATCTTTCCAGCAAGCAGCCTGAATATTTAGCTGGACCCATTGCATCATTCATGAATCTGGAAATACTCGTTCTCACAATCCATATGCACACAACTGCAGGTCCAGAGAGCGAATGTTTACCTTTTCAAAATAATATATTCAGGTAAGGCCGTGCGAGCCAGCTTCCCTCTCAGTTGAATGCACTCCAGCAGCTTCCTGATTTTAGCCTTTTGAAGGGCCCGGATTTCAGTTGAAAAACAAAATTCCCTTGTCATACTACGCCTTCTTGAATCTGATAGCTTAAGTGCATTGAGGTCTGATAAACCCAGCTCTTCTCGGCCCCTTCTGGGCTGCCTGGAGAGGGCAAACCGAGAGGATTTGCCTTTTCCTAGACACAGCTGAATTCTATAAAGGGCTTCTGTTTTGTAATCTGTTTTCGAGATCTGATGCGTGTGTTTCTAACACCCCGTCACGTGGGGCGGTCTGACGCAGGCAGCCGACATGACTATGAGAAAATGTCCTGCGAGGATGTGTGGGAAGGCGGAGCCGGGCCACTGAAGCACTCAGTGTCCGTTGTCAGGAACTTTCCACCGGGGACGGCAGACCCAGGCAGGAGATTCCATTGCGACATGGGCCGCGCACGGGCCCAAAGTGGACTGTGGGTTTGACTTTTGCAGGATTCCAGGTCAGTATCCTAATGCAGCGTGTTGTTCTTTTTTTAGTTGGGTTTTATTTCTAAGTTTCTTTTTATAGAAGGGGACTCGCAGGAGAGAGAGGGGAAAGTTGCTCTGTCTGTGCAGTTTTGTTATCGCGTATGTACGTGCGTGAGGGACTGAGCGGCCCGGGTGCTGCGGAACTCTCGGCCTTTCCCTCTGATCAGAAGCTTCAGGAAAATGGGGTTCGGTCCGGCCCAGGAGCGTGGCCTCGAATGAGTGACTTCTGGTTCTCACTAAGAATGCGTACGGGATCGGGTTACTTCACTCTCCGTCTGCCATGTCTTAAAAAATGTACTGATGAAACTACACCAAATTTTATTAACAAGCCCTATGAAGTTCTACAGAGTAGATATGTTGGTTATCAACTTAAAGAGGTTTTTTCAAGATTGGGTTTTTTGTGGGGTTTTTTTGCATGGTGAGAATTAGAATTTATATAGAAACTATCATTATAAGGTTTTTGACATCTGCGTATTTAATAAAGTTGCCTTGAGTAACTGGGGGAAGGAAGATTTAATCAAGCTGGAAATACTGGAATTTAGTTGGTCAGATTATCGCCAAAAATTTGTTTCCTTTTTTTAATCCTCACTCAAGGATATTTTTTAAAATGTATTTTAGAGAGAGAGGAAGGGAGAGAGAGAGAGAGCACCACGAAGCATCGATATGAGAGAGAAACATCTAACAGTTGCCTCCTATGTGCGCCCCAACCAGGGATCGAACCCACAACCTAGGTATGTGCCCTGGCTGGGAATGGAACCCACAACCTTTGTTTCTTTTGTTTTCAAGTTCGATCCCAGAATACTAAAAGCAGGGTATCTAGGATATACTGGGGAGGAGGCTAATTTAATAGGTGAGTGCAGCCTGGGGGTGGGTGGGAGGGAGGGGAGTGGGCTGGGGGAGGTTGATGGGGGAAAAAGGATGACTTATGTAATACTTTCAACAATAAAGATTAAAAAAAAAAAGAATCATTTAGGCAAACAATGCTGTGATCAAGCTAACCTTGGAGACGGAGGCAAGGGTGCAAGCCGTGATAGATGGCGCAAACGGAATATGGGCAGCGGCCCTGCAAATCAAGGCACCGTTTGCACCCGAGTGCAGTGTGGAGAGGACTGTCCGTCCACCTGGCTTTTCAGCCATGCTCAAATTCAAGTGCAGCAAGTCCTCGAAAAAGGTTCCATTATAACATTGACGGGAAAAAAAATCCGATTCCCGGCTGGGGCCACTGTCTGTATGGAGCTTGCACATTCTCTCATGTCTGTGTGGGTTTTCTCTGGGGATCCGGTTTCCTCCCACATCCTGAAGATGTGCACGTGATGTGAAGTGTCCACATTGTCCCCGTCTGAACGTGGGTCGGTGTGGGAGTGAGAGCGCCCTGCTGTGGAAGGACATCCTGTCCAGTGTGGGTCCCGCCTTGTGCCCTAAGCTGCTGGGAGAGGCCTTGGTCACCCGACACCCTGGACTGATGAGTGGGTTGGAAAAGAATGATCTTACTATTTTTTATAAATCTTTTAAAAATGTATGTATAGCTCACATTTACTTAAATGATTAATATTGTAAGTGTTTTGGGTCTTTATTTAGAATTTTGGTGATGTTTTTGTGACCAGAAATATGCTGGAGGAACTTAACTCTTGTTTATATCAATTAGCCTATGGCCGTGGTCGACAAACTGCGGCTCGCGAGCCACATGCGGCTCTTTGGCCCCTTGAGTGTGGCTCTTCCACAAAATACCACGGCCTGGGCGAGTCTATTTTGAAGAAGTGACATTAGAAGAAGTTTAAGTTTAAAAAATTTGGCTCTCAAAAGAAATTTCAATCGTTTTACTGTTGATATTTGGCTCTGTTGACTAATGAGTTTGCCGATCACTGCCCCAGATGAAGGCAGAGCCTTGTGGAAGGTTCAGAGTGCTGTGAAGTGAGGTGTTTTGGAACAAGCAGTAATTTTGAGGTGAAAGGACAAAATAGATGACACAGCATAGAACTAAGCCAAGATGGAAGGCAGCTTTTTTAATCACATAGCAGGTGTTTCACCAGATCTGAGACTATCCAGTCAGGCTGGATAAAGAATTAAAATAATAAAAGAAAGAAAAGCCCTAACCGGTTTGGCTCAGTGGATAGAGCATCGGCCTGCGGACTCAAGGGTCCCAGGTTCGATTCCGGTCAAGGGCATGTACCTTGGTTGCAGGCACATACCCAGTAGAGGGAGTGTGCAGGAGGCAGCTGATCAATGTTTCTGTCTCATCGATGTTTCTGACTCTCTATCTCTCTCCCTTCCTCTGTAAAAAAATCAATAAAATATATTTTAAAAATAAATTAAATTAAATAAAAAAAATAAAATTAAAAAAATAAAAATAATTGAAATAATGTATAGGCCTTACAAAAACCAAACTGCATAAGAATATATGAGTCAGGAGAGAAAGTAGACCCTACAGGGCCCAGAACAGAGAGACCTCAAGGAAGGCAAAAGAAACATCGACAGAGTGTGTTAATGGTTTACAGCCTAATAAATGTGAAGGACACACTCCTGTGATCTGTTTGGGGGCACAGAGGAAGCCATAAAGATTTCATTTCATTTTTATTATAGATTTAACACCACCCCCCTCCAGAGTTCTAGAAAAGATTCATGGGAGACAAAAGTAAAGGCAGGGTAAACACGAGTAGAAGAACTAACGTTAACTAAAGACAGTGAGACAGTTGTCACACCAGGAGCCCAGGCTCACAGTGGCTATCACAATGGATGATAAAGGTTAATTCTAACTTGCCTCAAGAATTAAGAGAAACATGGGGAATATACTATTCTCATCGGAATTGAAGAAGTTGTTAGTAGAAGTGTACTTTTTCTTATGGCTGAATGAAATTTAACCAGTTAACTGCCACGATATTTTGAATTTAATTTAAAAAGGTCTGCCGCTTGCATCTATAGACACTTATGGCGTACAAGTGGTTAAAAAATTATCAAATGGACCCTTACATAAAGGATGTTGAGTAACATAATGGGCACAGCTTATATCAGCTCTACAAAAGGGTAAAAAGAGATTGTTTATGTGGCCATCTGGCCTTTCCACCTGAATCAGCGCCGTGAGCTAAACGTAAGACTCCATTGCCACTGGGAGATAAAGAAATACCACCAAGCTCCGTGGCTTTCTGGATGTCACTTGACAAGGGATAGAGAGACTGAATGCGTGGCTGGTTAGTGTATCCTGTGGACCAGAGGGGGGTTTTGTTAGTTTTTGTGGGTTGTTTTTTTTTTTTTTTTAACTGCAGGGTGATATCTTATTGTACAGTGAAATTAGTTTAGTGAGTTGCTGTTGGCATTTTTTAAATGAAAGAAATAGAACAGAACAGACTGCGTCACACACAGTAAGGGTCACGTTTTAATTTCATTTGTGTCTTAGGTCACTGGTGTGCCATGTATTTATTGTACACGCTCGGCACGAACACCGCTGCTTTGGACTGCCCCTCACAAGGGTACTAGTTGGCAGGCCCTGGCCATTCCAGACTGATTATAGAACATGTGTGGAGAATAACAAGAACTCGTCTCTGGGAGAAAACAGGGCTGGGATCCTCAGACCAGAACCACTGTGCCTTTAAATTGTGCTAATCTAGGAGCCTGTGATTAGACTCAGTATTGTGGGCTCAGAAACATACTTTCCTGGTTTCATATTTTTTGTTTGTCTTCAGTACCTCACAGAGTTCTATTTGAAAACCCTACTCGCCTTTGGCTGTAATGAAAGGGAAATCAGAGAAGGAACCAGGTGGGTCCCAAAGAGGGGCAGGGCGCCCCTGGTGGTCAGATGTGGTCATGCAGGCTGTGACTTTCCATTGAGAGACCCTTGGAAGCCACAAATTAGGAATGGCTGCTCTCCAGATCTTGCTTCTTCTCTGAGCAGGTAATAATACCTTTACATACAGGCACTGATTACTTAGGGAAAACTTAAAGAAAAACCATTTTCCTGCTTCATGAACTCTGTTTGGATCAGATCATCAGGCCGTCTTTGGAAATGATAGGAGGCTTGTGGCAGGACTACGGCATTGCCCAGCTCCAGGAGTTCCACGCAGCAGCCTGGAGTGATGATGAGACCCTTAACATTTTGGGAGGGGACCCTGCTCCCCCGATTTGGACATGTCTATATAGCTACCACTTCGGAGAAAGAGTTCTGAGAGGATTTCCAACTATGCAAGTCTTAGCAGTGGTCTGAGAAACAGGCTGGGCCGAGAGAAAGATTTAGCTTCTCCTGTTGGTTCCCAAGTCTTGGAAGCAACAACAGAATGACATAAAAACCTGTCTTTTCGTGCAAAAAAAAAAATTTTTTTTTTCCAATATGTTGAAAATAATCTAGACACAAAGCAGGTCCTTGTGGAAGGGTCTCTGACCATTTCTCTCCTCTCATTTCAGATGACAGTCATGTCCCTTTCCAGGGACCTCAAGGACGACGTTCACAGTGACACAGTGCTCTCCATTTTAAATGAGCAGCGCATCCGGGGCATTTTGTGTGATGTCACTATCATTGTGGAAGACACCAAATTTAAAGCCCACAGCAATGTCCTGGCTGCTTCAAGCCTTTATTTCAAAAATATCTTCTGGAGCCATACCATCTGCATTTCCAGCCACGTCCTGGAGCTGGACGATCTCAAAGCCGAAGTGTTTACAGAAATCCTTAATTATATCTACAGCTCCACGGTCGTGGTCAAGAGACAGGAAACAGTCACTGATCTTGCAGCTGCAGGGAAAAAGCTGGGGATATCCTTCCTGGAAGATCTGACCAATCGCAGCTTCTGCAGTTCCCCAGGGCCCTACGTATACTGCATTACTGAAAAGGGCGTGGTTAAAGAAGAAAAAAATGAAAAAAGGCAGCACGAAGAACCAGCCATCACCAACGGGCCAAGGATCACAAATGCGTTTTCCATCATCGAAACGGAAAATAGTAATAACATGTTTTCTCCACTGGACTTGAGGGCGAGTTTCAAAAAGGTCTCCGACTCCATGAGAAACGCCAGCCTCTGCCTGGAGAGGACTGACGTCTGCCACGAGGCGGAGCCCGTGCGGACCCTGGCCGAGCACTCCTACGCCGTTTCCACCGGGGCCGAGGCTTACCGGAGTCAGCCCGTAGGCGAACCTGCCAGCAGCCCGCCTGGCAAGACAGGCGAAGAAAACGGGGGAGCTGTTGCCGAAAAACCGACAGCATGCCGGAAGCCGAAGGCACTCTCCATACCCCAGGATTCTGAACCAGCCACGGAGAAGACGCCACCCCCTCCAGGAACCAACGTGGAGGCCAGCCAAGGAAGGAGCCCACCGCCAGCCGCAGTTCTTCCCGGCTCAAAATCTCCCCACACGGAAGGAGATGTCCGTCTTCCCAGGGAAGGTGAAAACGTACCCTCCGAGGTCCCCGGGCCGCCGGCAGCCGAGCTCCCGCCTCTCGTTTACAATTGCAGCTCCTGCTCCAAGTCCTTTGACAGCAGCACCCTGCTCGGTGCCCATATGCAGCTGCACAAGCCCACCCAGCAGCCCCTGGTGTGCAAGTACTGCAACAAAGAGTTCAGCACCCCGAACAGGCTGGACCGGCACGAACAGATCTGCATGAGGTCCAGCCACATACCCGTTCCAGGAGGAAATCAGTGCTTTTTAGAAAACTATCCTACCATTGGACAAAACAGAGGGTCCTTCCCGGGTCCAGAGGCTTTATTATCTGGAAATAGGATCGGTGACTTTTCCAGTACCGGAAGCACCTTGCCAGAGATGGACCACCTGGTTAAATTTGTTAACGGGCAGATGCTCTACAGCTGTACTGTGTGTAAGCGCAGTTACGTGACTTTGTCCAGCCTCCGCCGACACGCAAATGTCCACTCCTGGCGAAGAACATACCCTTGCCATTACTGCAACAAAGTGTTCGCGTTGGCCGAGTACAGGACAAGACACGAGATCTGGCACACGGGGGAGAGGCGGTACCAGTGCATTTTCTGCCTCGAAACCTTCATGACCTACTATATTCTCAAAAACCATCAGAAGTCCTTCCATGCCATAGATCACAGACTTTCCATCAGTAAAAAAACGGCAAACGGAGGCCTGAAACCTAGTGTCTATCCGTATAAACTGTACAGGCTGCTGCCCATGAAGTGCAAGAGAGCCCCTTACAAGAGCTACCGAAACGCGTCCTATGAAAACGCCCGAGAGAACAGGCAGGTGAGCGAGCCTGCAGCTGGCCCCTACGTTGTTCAGAATCCACGCAGCTCTGAGTTGCCTGCTCTGAATTTCCCAGATGGCATGCACACCGTGACCCACGGTCCAGCTGTCCCGCTGGACACAGCCACAGGTCACAACAGACCCGCTTCTGCCAACGTCCAAAACGCAGAGGGGTCCAAATGGGGAGCGGAGACGTTGAAAGCTGATCTTGACAATAACTTTTATTCAAAGGAGGTGTCCCTTTCTTTCCCTGAAAATGCTGTCAGTTCCACCCTCCCGGCCGGGGGGATGCCTGCTTTGTCTTTGAGTCACGGCAGCGAGAACTCAGCGTCTGTGATCAGCTACGGTGGCTCGGCGCCCTCGGTCATCGTGCACAGCAGCCAGTTTTCGTCGGTCATCGTGCACAGCGGCATGGTGGCTGCCCTGTCCAGCAGCAACCCCAGGGCCCCTTCAGGCCCGGCTGTCGGTCAGACCGTGAAAGAGGACAGCAAGCCCGAGCCAGACAAAGTGGGGAGAGTGGTCAGCAGACACAGAGGCATTAAGGAGAAAAAGAAAACCATCCCCTGTGACAGGGGAGACGTTCCAGAGGAATCGAGATCCGCTGCCGATCCCGGAGGGTCGCTGAGCAAAGCCACGAACGTCAGCAAAGAAACCAGTAAAATCGAAACCTACATCGCGAAGCCTGCTCTCCCTGGCACCTCCACAAACAGCAACGTCGCGCCCCTCTGCCAAATAACAGTCAAAATCGGGAACGAAGCCATTGTGAAAAGGCATATCCTAGGATCCAAGCTGTTCTATAAAAGAGGGAGAAGGCCCAAGTACGAAGCGCAGGAGGAGACGTTGCCACAAGAGGGTGACCTGGACACCAAGGCCGACGGCCCGCTCGACCTCTGCCAGTCCGAGTGCATGGACATGAGCGAGATGTTCGATGAGGCAAGCGACCAGGATTCCACGGACAAGCCATGGCGCCCTTACTACAACTACAAACCCAAAAAGAAATCGCGACAGTTGAGGAAAATGAGGAAGGCCAGCTGGAGGAAGGAGCACGGGGGCAGGAGCCCAGGCACCAAGTATAAATACCCGGCAGAACTGGACTGCGCCGTGGGCAAGGCTCCTCCGGAGAAGGCCTTCGAGGAAGAAGAAAACAAAGAGATGCCCAAGCTGCAGTGTGAGCTCTGCGACGGAGACAAGGCCTTGGGGACCGGGAACCTGGGAAGGCCCCACCGGCACCTCACCGCCAGGCCGTACGCCTGCGAGTTCTGCGCCAAGCAGTTCCAGAACCCTTCCACGCTCAAGATGCACATGCGGTGTCACACCGGAGAGAAGCCGTACCCGTGCAAGACCTGCGGGCGGTGCTTTTCGGTGCAAGGAAACCTGCAGAAACACGAACGCATCCACCTGGGCGTCAAGGAGTTCATCTGCCAGTACTGCAACAAGGCGTTCACGCTGAACGAGACCCTCAAAATCCACGAGAGGATCCACACGGGCGAGAAGCGTTACCACTGTCAGTTCTGCTTCCAGAGCTTCTTGTACCTCTCCACAAAAAGGAATCACGAGCAGAGGCACGTTCGAGAGCACGCCGGGAAGGGCTTTGCCTGCTTCCAGTGCCCCAAAATTTGCAAAACAGCTGCTGCCCTGGGAATGCACCAGAAGAAACACTTATTCAAAAGCCCGAGTCAGCAGGAGAAAACAGAAGGTGATGTGTACCACGAAAACTCAGATCCGCTGGAGAATCCACATTTCATGGATTCAGAAGACAGTGACCAAAAGGATCATCTACAAACCATTGTTGGAAATGTCCTTTGAGTAGTGGGGAAAAACAATCTTCAAAAATATAAATTGGTGGGGTTTTTTGTTTGTTTGTTTTTTCAGTTAGCTGTTTTGTGTGTGTGTGTGTGTGTGTGTGTGTTTTTTAAGTTTAGTTTTGTTTTGTTCACATAACAAGTCATGAAGGAGTGAATTGTAAAAAAGAAAATCTCATTTGTGAAAATTTCAGAAAAAGGATCCCAATATCTACTTTGGGTTTTAGCATTAACGTCTTACAAAGTGCGTAAAAATGAAATGGCTGACTCCGCCAATATCCCAAGTATCTTGTGAAAGTTTATGAAGTTCTGAGCTGTGGTATTTCTGCCAGTGGGGTGGGGGGGGGGGAAGAGTTTAACTTTAGCCTAATTTAAAACTTTCTGGTTAGTGCTGTTAGGAACTGGCTGCTAAACTGTCTTTAGTCACTGGAGAAAAAGGTCAGACATCATGAAAATGTCAACTGCATAAGCAAGTTCAAAGGTAAATTGGCTCTGACAGTCATTCCCATTCAGCTTCTGCACTATTGAAAATGGTTTAAATGTAATGGGTGCATATTAAACACTTAATATAGCTAAAAACTATGTGTGAAATGAGTAACCTAAGTAGGACATTCACATATTAGAACTACTTTGCTGCAACACAAACCTTGTAAAATACATATGTAAATCACCCTCTTAACTGTCCATGTCCCCTGTAGAGAATTATAACGATGAGCAATAGATCTGCAAATAATGAGGCCTGGTGTAAAAACCAGTAGAGAGCATTTTAAATATGACTTAAAAGAGCATGTCTATGCTTTCAGATGGAATGCTGTTCTCTTGAGGTTATGGCTGAGCTGTTATTAGAACTGGTCTAGTCAAGTCACAGAAAACATAGGTCATGCCTTATCTGTGGGGGAAAGCCTTCCCAGAATGTACCTGTGGTTGCCTGTGCTGTGCATCCCTTTGCAATGGCCTCACCTCAGAAAATGAAGAAGGTTCCCATTCTTCTGAAACTCCCTGCCGTCACCCATCCATCACAAGGCCATGAATGTGGAGGTCTGTTCCAGACAGACTTCACCCGTCCCAAGGGGTCAAGTAAAACCTGACACCTCCGGTTCCACTGAAGGAGTGTCTAGGAAATTTAACGCAAAGCACGACAGAAAGCCTAATCCCTTCCATGATAGCTTTGCAGCCCACAAGCAGACACTAGTATAAAACAAAAGGACCACAGAAACGCACACTCTGCCCCACCCGTTCCGGACTTGAGTTAGGCCACCGGAAGGGACGACCGTCCTTGCCTCAAACAGCCTTGTTTGGGGGTGGCGAGGGAGGTAGAATATGGGGTAGTAAGATTCCATCACTTAGGTGACTCAGAAATATATCCACAAAGTCAGATGCCTTGTCTTCATGTTTACAGACATCTAAGCCCCCTTGCTAAAAAAGCCCACTTACGTTTTTTTTAATGTTCTTTTATGTTGACCCACACCATCAACATTGCCCTCAGAGTCTAATTGCCCTACAGGTGGTCCATCATCCGGACTAGGTCCCAGGAAGCTGGAACTCACGATTCTTACTTTTTAAGCTGCCATCATAGGAGGCGGAGAGAAAGCATTCCTATCCTTGGATCACCAGTATGAGCAGAATCCGGAAATCGGTTCAAGGGTGACCTGCAGCCATCCATGTTCATGGGATTTGATAGGTGGAAACCCAAGGCTACCCAAGATTGCCGAGTTACCATTATGAAGAAGTAGCTCAAAGGACTCCAGTTTCTCTCTCCAAATGGGATGTCTTATGAAGAAGAATGAATACGGATTTGGGTGGGCAAGAGCATTTAAACACCCAGAAAAGGACATGATCAAAGCTGACCTTGTAATACTGTAGTACTTCGCTGTTAAGTAACCCCAATATTGTATCTGCATTTATCTTTTGTTCAAACACATTCAGTTACATACAGTATTATATAATAGAGGAAAATGGAAAAAATGCAAGCAAATTCAACTTTATTTTACACATTGTACATATATGTATACCTGCACTATTCATTTGGTTTTGTTAAAAAGATAGTCACAAAGGGCTGAAGAATTGATCATTAGAATATTGAATAAGCAATCCTGTGATCTACTAATTTGTTTGATCCCCAATTAGGATTATGAGTCAAGAAAAATAATTGTGTATTTTAGTCATTTTGATTTGAGGTAACTCCAAATAAGCAATTATTACATGTAGTGATGTCTCCCAGCCCTTACATGTGGATATTTTTTAAGTGGACTTGTATGCTGATAATTCTAGACCAAAGTAAATATGGCAGAATATTTATACATGAAAAAAAATAATTTTGCAAATATTTTCTATAATTGTATTATTCGTTTAAAACGTTGACAGCTTGTGTTAGTTTCAGGGAGGGGTGTATATTTTGATAAAAAATACTTGACTTTGTAATTCTGTATATTCTACACAATTTATAGCAGAGCCGTTTTACGACAGCCTTGTCACATTTTTTGTTAATTGTGAAAACTTTATTTTGAGTGATGTTTAAGTATGCATTGAGTACATAACGACCAACTAGAATTCAAGTAAGTGTAAACAGTGAACCTACTGTATGCTGTACAAGATATATTGTAATTTGCTGTTTTAGCATCTGTATTTTGTTTAGAAGATATTATTAAATGCAGATGTTAAGGGTTGGAAAAAGTCTAATTTTATTTTTAGAAATAATGAATATAAATTTGCTTTTGCTTGATTAAAATAGCTTGTTCCTATGTTAAGTCTCTTTTTAATGTTTTAATGTTACTTCTTTTATGCAGCCAAGCAGCTATTTCATCGGTGTGCGTCACAGCGTCATGTTGCGAATTATTCGTCGATACATTTCTGCCTCCTCACGTCTTTACATTCCGTGGTACCCACTTACATGCTTACTACTCAAATGCAATATGACATTTTTTTTTAAAAAAGCAGCCCTAGCTGGTTTTGCTCAGTGGATAGCGCGTCGGCCTGCAACTAAAGGGTCCTGGGTTCGATTCTGGTCAAGGGCACAGGCCAGGGTTGCAGGCTCGATCCCCAGTAGGGGGCGTGCAGGAGGCAGCCAGTCAATGATTCTCTCTCATCGATGTTTCTATCTCTCCCTCTGCCTTCCTCTCTGAAATCAATAAAAATCTTTTTTTTTTTTTTTTAAAGGCAGAATAAGAGAAGTTGAAGTCTTCTGGTAACTTAGTGCTTTGGGTAGACCTGATGGTATCATGATAAATCACAGAGTATTGGAAGTATTCTGCTATACTCATCCACAGGAAACAAATTACACTTGTGGAGTGCCAGGCACTTGACAATGGTCTTTTCATGGGCTGTTTCATCCAGTCCTTCTCCAATAGCCCTGGGAAGTAGATGTCATTATTCACATTTCATAGTGACTTTGAGAAGATCCCGGAGACAGGCAGAAGCCAGACCCCATCCCAGGGCTGCCCAACACCACAGTCCATGCTTTGTCCCTTCTCAACACCTTAGAGAGAAGTGCTTACTGTAAACTGAACAGAGAGTGAAGAGAAAAGACTTGACAAGGTAATTCAGCTTTAGGAGGGTGGCTCTTACAATGACAGCTTTGAAGAGGCTGTGAGGCTCAGCTTCCCCAGACTCATCACTAATCTGCTTCCTGAGGCCTCACTACTTTGGGCATTTGGCTTTTTTTTTATATCCGGGGATATTGCCCCAATAAATTCCGTTTTTAAGAGTTGGTACACTTTTTTAAAGGATATGGACTGAAATGACAATTTAATGCTATTATACGCTAACATTTTTCACATTAAAAGCTGTTCCATCATCACATCCGGTCCTCTGAACTTGAGCTAATTATCTCCAAAAGCTTGCAGTTAGTCACAGTGGGCAAGGTGGAAGGGAGTGTCGGTGGCTCAAGCACCACAGTCCATCACCAAATGAGCTGTGGAAAATAACCCAAATTTCCAGTCCTGGCTGGTAGCATCAATTTTGTATTTGAAGGGCAATTCTAAACTAATTCCCCCCAAAGTTCATAATTGCTGTCTGCGAAAACTAACTTCACTCTCTAGCAAAACAGATGGAATATTAAAAGAATTTGTAACAGTTGTGAAGGTAACTGGATTAAAAGGGTAACAGTGAATCATACAAATCAATCCTGTCTGTACATACTCTTTTAGTTCTTCTTCTGGATCTTTTTATTCCTGTGGCTACTCTCCCCTTGTCTCATCACCTGTTGATTGATTTGGTCTCACTCCCTCTGTCTCTATCAGTTCCTCTTTGCAGACCTCAAGTGATTTTTTTTTCCCATTTCAGTTTCCTCCATATCTGAGGACTCGTCACCTTTCCCCTCCCCAGATCCTGGCCATCTATTCATCTCCCATTGGAAGAGAGCAGGCTCCTCCCTCCCCGCCAGTCTGCAACCCTTGCTCATGATTCTTCAAGCAAGATGGTCAGTGAGCAGATGTGCAGTTTTTAAAATGAAACACTCCAAATTTAGACAACTAATGAAAGAACTGGTTACAACAGAAATGTGACGACATTTTTATTATTTAATTCTTGACATCTAAGACATCAAATAATTCTACTTCTTTAGAATGTTTGGCTGAGAACTCAACAGCAACCCTTTTCTAAAGTAATTTTGAAAATTATTACTTCTATGTAATTATTCTATGTGAGCGATTTCAGCCTTTTTCATCTCATGGCACACATAAACTAATAACTAAAATTTTTGACACACCAAAAATTATATTTTTTGCCAATCTGGCAAATAGGTATAATTTTGATTCATTCACACTGGACGGCTATTGTTATGTTGGTCAGTGCCCCTGACTAAATAGGTATTTCTTTTTTTTTTTTTTAATTTCTTGTGGCACTCCAGTTGAAAGTGACTGTTCTATGTAAAATTTTAATAGGAAAAATTGCAAACATATGCAAATACTATGATGAAACTATAGTATTCTATGAAACTACATAGAATACTATGTAGAAACTACATAGAAACTACATAGAAACTATAGTATTCTATGAAACTACATAGAATACTATGGTGAAACCCAGTGTACCTATTATCCAATTTCAACAATCAACAATTGATAGCTATTTTTTAAATATGTTTTTATTGATTTTTTTTAGAGAGAGAAGGGAGAGGGAGAGAGAGAGAGACAGAAATATCCATGAGTATCATTGATCAGCTGCCTCCTGCATGCCCCCTACTGGGGATCAAGCCTGCAATCCAGCATGTGCCCTGACGGGTCATTCAAAACTTTTGAGCTGGGAACTGGGGATACCAGAGTGGGCAAAACAAACAGTCCCTGGAGCTTGGGACCTACTGGGGATCGCCAAAGCTATATAATTACAACCGCAATGAGTGCCGTGCAGAGGAGCCATGTGGTGCTGTGAGGACATCTGATGGGGAGACCTAACCTAGTCTGGAATTTCAAGGGAAGTCATCCTGAGGAAGTAACTTGAGCTGAGGTCTGAAAGACGAGTAAGAGTGAACGAGAAGAGGGTGTCCATCCAGGCAGAGGGAACAGCGTGCAGAGAAGTCTACTTCTAGAAGGAGCACGGTGCATCAGGAGCCAAAGGTGGCCAGAGTGCGAGAGAGATGGATCTGAAATGACAGGAGGACAGGAGCCATACCATGCAAGGCCTCCCAGGCCCTGCTAAGGATGTGGATCTTCTATTAAGAGCAATAACAAGCCATTGAATTGTTTAAAGTAGATTGGGACACCAAGAGGTATTTTAATCAGATTTGTATCGTGAAAAAAGTCACTGTGGCTGAAATATAGAGAATGACTTGGAAGATGGGAGTAGCCAGCGGTAGAGCAGTTAGGAAGCTATTGCAGTGGCCCAGGCTGGAGGTGAGCGTGGCTGGGATTATGTATTGTCAGTAAAGATGGAGAGAAGGGGAGTGGAATTGAGAGCTATCTAGGAGATAAAATCAGCAGGACTTGATGTTGGATTGATATGGAAAGGGAGGGGTCGAGGAGAACCTTTTGGTTTCAGAATTGTTGAAACACACTGGGGCTCGATCCCCAGAGTGGGGCGTGCAGGAGGCAGCTGATCAATGATTCTCTTTCATCATTGATGTTTCTATCTCTCTCTGCCTCTCCCTTCCTCTCTGAAATCAATAAAAATGTATTTTTTAGATAAAGATGCTTAGCTATGTATGGGGAGAAGAAAAAGAAAGGAGTCACCATTTGCGGGGAGGGAAGAACAAAGGATGAAGAGGCAAGGGAGTTGAGGTATTGGCAAGAGACTGGTTGTAGCAAAGAACTATGGGGCCTGGGTTTAAGGAAGTGCAGACCTCAGTATGGGGTGTGTGTGTCAGAAATGAGGTGTCTCAGCAAAGGCTAAAGAACCTATGTTCTTCGAAGCCCGTTCACAACTGTTTTCCTGTTTCTCCCTCACAGCAGGCTTGTGGTAGCAGAGCCATAAGGGAGTTAAGGGGCTTGCTGGGCTCAGAGACAGGCCAGTACCTTTTGCTTTTCAGGACAGTATTTTCACCACCAGCAACTGACTCCATATTGACTGAAGTATATATATATATATTTTTAAGACCAGGGACTGGGACAGTGACAACTACTGTACTTTCCTCAAAATGAGTATCTGTTAGCTTGAGACTCTAATACCTTCGGAGTACTAGGTCATTCTTCTGCTGTTGTTGTTCAAAATGTTCTTATATGGCCATTGGAATTACCAGGCACTGTTCTAAGCATCTAATGAATATTAACTTAGTATTTAATCCTCATACCAACCCTTAGAGGTGGACATTATTATCACCCCCATCCATGTTTAGTGTGGTTATCTCTTGCTGCACAGTGCCACAAAACTTAGTGGCTTAAAGGAACCATTGATTATGATCTCACAGGGTTCGGCGGTTTGACTGGGATCAGCTGAGTGGGCCTCCCATGTGGTGGCAATCAGCGAGCAGTGAGGCCAGAGTCCTCTAAGGCTCCACAGCCCTGGGCATCCCGGCAGTCACCACCCAGCCCGCACGTAGGAGGGTGGAGGGATGGACTCTACCTCTCCACGGTGTGGGGGTGGCAGGCACATTCAGGGAGGGGAGGGAGGGATGCCATGCTGCTACAAAGGATGATTCCCAGTGAGAAGACCGAGGCCCAGAGAAGTTACATCACTTACTCGAGGTCACACAGCCCGTCTGTGGAGAAACAGAGTTAACCCCAGACAGGTGAGTTCCTGAGCCCAGTAGCACAGCACAGCCTCTCAGAGCAAAGCGGTGGTGGCAAAGGGCACAGCATTATTCACAGCAGAACCGGAGAGCTCCGGGGTTATCTTCCAGGGATTGAGAGAGAGGAAGACATTCTAAAAATACTAGGAATGGAAAGAGATGGTGCGGGTACAGATTTTAAGGGCTAACTAAATAAGGCTCTGTGTCTCTATCCAATTAGGAAAGAATGGAAATATAAGTGTGTGTGTGTGTGTGTGTGTGTGTGTGTGTGTGTGTGTGTGTGTGTGTTGTTGTTGTTGTTTTTCCTTTATAAGTAACTGAATCTGAAACGTTTCGTCAGCTATTACAAGGGATATGGGGGAGCTCCTGGCTGGGACAGGGAGTTGGGATGGGAGGTGTCCAGCAGCCTCAGAAAGGATCAAGCTCCTTGAGTGCCCCCTGCTGTGCAGTGGCATAGCCCTGAGAGTCTGGGCCGTCGCGTACTTTATGCACATCCTGGCTCCTCTGATGGGAGAACAGGGACTCGGCATCTCTACTTCGGAAAGGTTACTCCCTTCACATGAGCCAGGGGGTGTTGCCAGAGAGAAGCGGACTCCCGTCCACGCGGCCAGTTTCTCTCCCAAACTCTGACACCCCGGGATGGAGTACAGCTCAGGTCCTGTTCATTTCTAGCGTCTCTGATCCACGGGACCCAAAGGCCAGGTTCCACCCATCGACGTGGACGTGCCCAACTTCTGTGGAAATGTGGTGAGAGAGAAGAACGGCAGGCCATTTCCCAGGTCATTTCTGATGATTCTCTTCCTAAAAACCAAAATGCAGGGTCACTATTTGTGTCATCTCTCATGGTAACGGGAACCAGCCTCCGCCGCTGTTGCTTATGCTGAGTATGTCACCGTCCCAGCCGGGGGACCTCCTGACCACTCAGTATCGTTCTTTTTTTTTTGTTGTTCTTTTTTAAAAATATATTTTATTGATTTTTTACAGAGAGGAAGGGGAAGGGATAGAGAGCCAGAAACATCGATGAGAGAGAAACATTGACCCGCTGCCTCCTGCACACCCCCCTACTGGGGATGTGCCCGCAACCAGGGTACATGCCCTTGACTGGAATCGAACCCGGGACCTTTCAGTCCGCAGGCCGACACTCTATTCACTGAGCCAAACCGGTTAGGGGTCAGTATCGTTCTTACACCAGGCAGGAGGTCCCCTCCCTGGCCTCACCCAGAGTGTGTGCCCACCCCAGACCGCACTCTGAGCACCCAGGACCTGAGAAACCCCCACCCACCTCCAGGGCCGGCTCAGGCCTCTTCCCTGCTGAGCAAGCTGTTTGCAGGGGACGTGGACAGAGTTTGGGATGTAGTGCCAGGGTCCACATGTGTGTGCATGAGGCCCCCACAGGGTTTGGGGGTAGGAAGAAGCTAGGGGACAAGACCTAGGCTCCGCCCTTCTGTGTGGTCTCCTTCCAGCCAGAACAGCAGAGGGCCTGGGGATCCCACTTCACCTGGCCTCCCAGGGGCTTATGAAGGTATGTCTGTCAAGGGAAGAGAATAGAGCATTTCTGTTTAAGAGCATGTTAGCCTGACTTACACTTCGTAAATATTTAGACACGTGATGTATAGGCTTCTGTCGATGGGCTTGCCCTTGACCCTGCAAATGTTTGGTGAGGGGTAGGGGGGCTGTCACGAGTCCCCCACGTGGCTGGTTCTCATCACACTAGGTCTGTGTGCAAGCTTCTGGCCATATTTAAATGCTCCTTCCCACCCCCAAGCCTGGGACGAGCATGGGGCCCCACCTCCAGACTTCCAAAATCCTGTCGTTATTTCGCATAGACTCCCTCTCTTCTCGTTTCTCTGATGACCTCCTGGGGAACCCAGCTCACCATTCACCTTCCAGCTGCCCACACAAAGCATTGCATAGAGTCCACTCTCAGTATAAGGGATGGTTCGACTCTTTCCGTTCCTCTCCCGCCCCTCCACCCCAACCCCAGTCTGTCCTGCTAAGCGTGGTGGATAGCGATGGGTCTTCCTGCTGGGTCCTTTTCTATTTTTATGACGAAAGCACCTGAATTTCCTTTAGAAACCGCCCCTCACTCCCTTATTCCTCAGCCCTACTTTCGGACCGTATGGATCAGGTTGGGGGTAGCTGGGTGAGTGAGAAACACACGACCCGGTGTCTAGGGCACTGTGTCTCTACATCTCAGCACAAGAACAGGAAACTGAGTCAGAGTCTTCTCAAATACCATAGACAGAAGAATTGGCTTTAAGCAAAGCTGGGCCAAAAGGCTCAAGCAAACTGATTCATTCTCTCTCTCTCTCTCTCTCTCTCTCTCTCTCTCTCTCTCTCTCTCTCCCTCCCTCCCTCTCTCCCTCTCTCTCTCCCTCTCTCCCTACCTCCTTGTATCTCTCTCTCCTCTCTCTGCCCTCCTTTCCTCCATGTTGGTTTCAGTCTCAGGCTGGTTCTCTCCAGTTGATGGCAAAGATAGTCATGCTTAAGGAAATAACGCCCCCCCCCCCAAAAAAAAAAAAATAGCCTCCAGAGAGAGTGAAGGACACTCTGGTAATAATCTCCCCTAAACATCAGAGCCTGAATTTAAACCCGTGACATCCAACACCACAGTGACACCCTCAGAGAGAGGACGCACCTCCTTCTAGGACACAAAGAAGAAAAGTCCATCAAAATGACCACAGAGCACACTGCATGCAGCTGAGGCTAACCGAGCCGGCGCTCCCTCCGCCAGGTGCTCTCGTCTTTGTTCCTCAGCCGAAACCGGTTTGGCTCAGTGGATGGAGCGTCGGCCTGTGGACTGAAAGGTCCTGGGTTTGATTCCGGTCAAGGGCACGTACCTTGGCTGCGGGCACAGCCCCAGTAGGAGGTGTGCAGGAGGCAGCTGATCGAGGTTTCTCTCTTATCGATGTTTCTAACTCTCTATCCCTCTCCCTTCCTCTCTGTGAAAAATCAATAAAATATATATTTTTTTAAAAATCTTTATTCCTCAGTAGAACCCAGAAAGAAGGTATTGCTGTCCCCATTTAATAGATGCAGAAAGGCCCAGGCCAAGGACTTCAGCCACAGTGCATGTCGCTAGGGAGAAACCTGGGACAGAAGGAGAGGGAAAACGTATTTAACATACTATTTAAGAAGTGGGGTTTTGCTGTATGTATGTAGCAGCTCTTTGCTAATACCTAACACATAAGCACATGCAAATGCATGAGCCTGCTTTCCTCTCCTATTACGTACAGAGCAGGTATTTCCCTGAACCGTGGCAGCTCCTGGGAACTGGAGTAGACAGATCTTCGTAAGTGTCCACATCGCTGGGGCCACCTGTAAAGGCCTCGAATGGCCGGATACAGGCGGTGAGAAGAGAAGGCCTGGCGTCCCTTGAGCAGCACAGGTAAGGGGACAGGTGAACGGAGAAAGGGCGAGGTCTGAGCACCAGCAAGTTGGTACCGGAGGGTGAGGAGCTGCCGGTCACGGGGCTCCCGGTTCCTCTGTGGTCCCCTTTCCTCCTCCTCGCTATGTGACCAGCCTCCCCTGCCTCTCCCTGACTCCAGTGGGAGAGGCTGCCCGCCCCACAGGACCTTACAGCGAAGTGTCCGTCAGAAATTGGCTGTCAGCCCCGGGTCCTATTTGCCAGTTTCTGGAAAAGGGTATCTGGCACCCTTCCCTCCCCCGCCGTCCCCCTTGGATGGGTGCCCTTGGTCAGTTGACCCCTGGTTCAGTTAAAGGACAGAGCCTGTTAGAAGATGGCTGCAGAGCCCAGACCCCGAGGGCAAACTTCGATAATCAGAGAAAGCAGAGTGGGCTGGGAGAGGCCCTCGAGTGCCCACCAGGTGGTCCTCCGGGGACCAGAGCTGCGCAGTCAGTGACGGCATCGGCGCGGCCCTGGAGACCTGTCACGGTGGCTTCCCCTGTGCCATCCGGTTATGGGAAGGGCCGCCGGGCTGACCGTGGGCTCGGGCCCTGTCCCACAGCAGCATTCACGTGTTCGTGGGTGGGAGGTCACGTGGCAACGTGAGGCGCGGGCTTTGAGTAGGCACTTGTAAAGGATGCCCCATCCCCTGACCCACGGACATAAAAACGTGAGCCTATGTTGACAGAGTGCTTTCACCTCACTTTGTCGAGTTGCAAACGTGTTATTCCTAAGCAATGTCATCAACTGGAATATGTGGGACTTGTTTTTGAATATGTTCTTTTTGGGGGAGAGCATTTTTTACAAAAAGAAAACGTGTTTGTGTCTGGGAAATGGGTAACGTAAGCCAGCCGCCTGCGTTTGAGAGAAAGCTGGTGGAGGTAGGGGATCGGACCTGGGCTCAATTCCCAACCGCGGCAACCTCCAAACCCCGGGTTCACTCTCAGTGTGGAAGCCTGGGCGGTCTCAGTGTCTCTGAAGAACCATGAACCAGACAGACCCGGAGGGCACCCGGCCTTGGTGTGGACCAGAGGACAATCTTGCCAGCAGAGGTCACTGACGCTCCAGCTGGGACTCCGCGCAGCTGAGCCATCACAATTACCCGCCTTCCCGTCTCCCGCCTCTTCATTACCGAGCTCCCTGCCTAGCTTTTGGCAGGATATGTCCATGTTGCCGTAACCAAGTGTGTGCATGCTATTACACCCAGTTTTTCTCAGTAGTACTTCACCCTTTGATATTCCAAACCTGAGGGGTTTTTGTTTAACATTAAGTTGATGCTCCATACGACAGGCACTAACATGAGACACAGAATAGGTTCTGTTTCAACCTTGGATTGTGCCTGACCAGGTGGAGTCCATTCCATAAACTAGTTACACTTGCTTCTTGCCGGGGTTACTGCGAGTTTAACACACACACACACACACACACACACACACACACACACCGGCCTAAGGTAACATGCAAAGACCCCAGCAGAGTAAGGATGGGCGCTGTGGTACAGCATGGAGTAGTATAACAGCATAGCACATGGGAGTGACAACAGAAGGCACCTGTGGAATGGCTGCAAAGAATGAGAAGCATCAGTGAGCCACCTGTGGGCCCAGAGCTGGCGTGGACAACAGCTGCGCACAATGGACCAACTTGCCAGGGTTCTCAAGCGGCCAGCAACAGAGCAAAGAGATGCCACCAAGGGTGGAGGGGAAGAAACTGCGTTTTTAGGATGAGGGAGGACGTACTCGGGCACCTAAAAACCCCTGGATTGCCACATGACAGCGCCCATCCCTCAGGGTGAAGAGGCTGCCATCCACAGAGGCCAGATGAGAACACCAACTTCATGAGCCATTAGGATGTGTAGCCTGTTCCTCGCCCAGGCAGCCAGGCAACTGCACCTCACAGACACGGGGCAATCGATGTGTGATGGTCCTGTGAAGCCAGAAAGAGGCACAGTGGCAGCAGGAGGTCCCGTGGGAAGAGAAGGAAGCTGTCCATTTATCTGGGAGGAAGCTCCGAGAAAGAAGCATGTGACCTAGGCCTAAGCCAATCAAAACATTGCATGTCCACGGTCACAGTGATTGGCTCAGCAATGTGCATGCAACTCACCTAGAGCCAATAAGACTTAATAGCCCCCGGGAATGCTGTAAGCGAGAGAGTGTTTCTCCTCTGACTGGACTTGAAGCTGAGGAGGTCCTGAGTTTGGAGATCCTGCCTCCTTCTTGTCAGCATGAGGAACACCTGGAGCGGAGTGGGACCACCTGGGGGTTCCTGAGACTGTGACTAACACAATGGGAGAACCTCCAGATAGGGGGCGTTGAGTCCTGATAGCATTGGTTGAGCCCTGAATCCAGCCACACCTGAAGTTAATGCTACTCCTGGGTTTTCAGTGAGCCTGTGATCTCCCCTTGTGACAATTAGAACCTCACCCCTGTGCCTGCTGGGGTGGAAGAGATAAGGTAGGTGTCCTCCAAGCCCCTCCTGATGTCTGATACCTTTATTCTCTTCTGTCAACTCTGTCTGTAATATCTACCCTCCCAATCAGATGGACAAAGCCAGCCCAAGCATTAGGCCCTCACACGAGTCCAAGGGCAAGAAGAGCAGCATAGCACACTTATCCATCATTAGACCACTTCTTGGCAGAGAGGAAAGAGATGGCCATAATATGGGTTATCACCTGGGGTTGGGTTCATCATCACCAAATAACTGTACAAAGTTGGGGAACCTTTGAGCATGGAAGGAGGAGACATGAGTTATGAGGGAGCAACCAATATCTTTGTCAGAGGATGGCCACATTGGCGATCATCCAGGCCAGTCCCAATTCAACTAAACAAATTATTTTTTGACTTTAAGTAATCCATTGCCATAGTGAAACTGGATGACAGCCATTGACCGGCAGCCCAGGGTTCTGTGCAAATAGCTCTGGTGGCTTTTGGAGGCCCTTGGCGACAATAAGAGCCTTCTTGCTCTGTTTACCACAGATTCTCCCCAGCAAAGGCAGAGACTTGATAAGTGTGCTCAGCCTCTTCCTGGGTAAAGGTCACCCCTCCGGGAGAAAGCGGCCCATTGTGTGGCCTTACAGAACAGTCACCATTTGTTTCTTCTCGGTCTGGGAACAGAACTGAAAGCCCTTTAACTCTCCTTGCTAGCTCCACCTCAAGAGCACACCCACATGCGCCTGGGTAAACGGCCCTGTGAGGGAGGCATGTGGGGGTTGGCAATGACCCTGCGAGGGCACGAGGTTGAGGGCAAGGGGTGATTTCCCAGGAAGTAACAAAAATGTCACCTAAGAGGCTCACGTACTAACAACTGGCCTTTTATTTCCATTCTTTGTCCACAGTGATAGAGGCAGAACGAAGGCTATCCTAGCTGCAGGTAGAGACTCTGTGTGTGTGTGTGTGTGTGTGTGTGTGTGTGTGTGTGTGTGTGTGTGTTACAGTGAACAGGGTCTGTGTACGTGTATGAGTGGGAGGGAAGTGGGCAGGACCAGAGGACCAGAGAGTGAGTTGTGCCTATTGCAATTAACCCACTTCCCAGGGACCACCTGGTTCCACAGGATGCCACTGTTTGCCCTCCCTCCCAGGGTTGGGAGAAGCCTATGGGACCTACTGGGTGACAGAACAGGTGGGTGCTGGATCATGATCGTTGTACTGTACAAAGCTGGAAACCTTTGAGCACGGAAGGCATGTGGCTTCTTTACTACCTTGGCCCATGTCCTGCTCTCCTCCTTTCTCCTTGTCTCTCCGTGTGGCTGCAGTTAGGAACCCACTGCCCCCAAGAACAGAGTATGTGTACCACTAGGGGCGCCCGGGATAATCTCAGGGGGACACATCAAACATTTTATCGTTTAATAGGTTATGCATTAATTTTACTTTTTATTACCAAAAAAAAAAATTGTAATGAGAATCACAATTTGTAAGGAGGCCGTGAGAACCCATTGGTTCTTGAGCTCTTCCTGCAGAAGAATGTTGACTGTCCCCTAGAGGCTGGAGAAAAATAGCACCCAGATGGAGGGAGTCTGAATGGCACCCTGGAGCATAAAAGCAGTGGCTTCAGTATTGAAAAAGCGCATCTTTGGGCTCCTAATAGAATGCTCTCTCCCTACACCATACTTGTGTTAAATACATCTCTCGTCCTAAGCACTTTCTGTTTTTACATTAACAGAATTCTATAAGTTAATGGAAATAGCTGCTTTCTAGGGGACAGCACAGAGGGCTGTGAATTCCTGGATTCTACCCTGATTTCTAGTTCCCCTTTCATTTAAGTCTTTTAACACATTTCTAACTATGTTTTTCTTTTTATTCCCTCCTCCAGGAAATTACAGGACATTACTGACATATTGATGAGTTTTTAGTTAAGAATTTAAAAGGAAGTAATTCTCTAGAGCCTGGTTTCAAAGAAAGTTTCATTGAAATTACATGCCAATGCCCCACATAAGAAGCTACGTCCTATAGAAGATTACTCAGCCCATGTGGGGTGGCGATCTTTTTTTGTAAATTCCTCTTTTCTCATTGCAGACTCAATGCAACTGAGACATCTAGTGTCCAGTTCTAAGAAAAACAAATATCCATGGGTTCTAGGTTTAAGTAATTCACCAAATCTGTTTTATGGTACTTGAACGTAAAACTTGAATTTTCCCCCACCCCCATCTTGGAAACCAAACGTGTTTCCCAGGTGAAAAATATGTTCATATTTCAGAAGCTCAAGAAATGTTTTCCACATTTAGTGTTCTTATTATTCACGTGAATAAAATATACCCCCTCAGTCCCACCTCCTTCTCCTCCAACTTTTTAAAGCAATTGTCCCAGATAGAACACGTCTCTTTTTCAGTGTCATTTGAGTCCAGGTCACACCTTGTTTCTGGATTTCCAGCCACTAAGAATTCCCTCAAGAAGCATGTACAGATAAACTTAAGGTATGCAAAGTATTTTCTAAATACATAAACTACATATTATATAAATATAAAATATTTTATAATATATGTTATATAAAATACATATGCACAAGTAATACATATTCACTTCTATCACATAATAAGTAATATTTTCATATAAATTTGTAAAGTGAATTATAACTTAAAACTGACACCAATATCAAAATCAACAAAAGAAAAAAAAATAGATAAATTGGACATCATCAAAGTTAAAAACTTTTGTGTTCCCAAGGGCATCATCAAGAAAATGAAAAGACAGCCCTCGGAATGGTAGAAAATATTTGAAAACCATATTTTTGGTAACAGTCTTTTATCTAGACTATATAAAGTACAATTATAACTCAATAATAAAAAGGCAAATATAACAACCCAATTTAAGAATGGGCAAAGGATCCAAATAGACATTTTCCAAAGGAAATGTTAGGTCCCCTCAGGCATTTCAGTTGCCTCACAGAATAAAGTTATAAATTTAAAAAACAAAATCATAGTAAATTCATCAAAAAGTAATAAGTATACTAAATGAAAATTATAGTACTAAATCAAATTCACTTAAACATTCAAACTCTTCACAGACTTAACATTATCAAAATACTTTCTAATTAAAGTCTTCATTTTTCCAATAACAAATAAAAACACAGACTTTAATGATGATTGTAAAACATAGAGTGAACCCTGTTTTTTAACAGCATTGGTCAGTTTACTTTACTGGTCCCAACCTTTTTCCTCTCTTCCCAAAACTGCAAAGGCTGTGTGTCATCCAAGCCAGGTGCAGAGGTGTGAGCTCAGATCCATGGTCTGTGAACCCGGGACCCGGGATGCATGGTGCTGATGCCAACCTGGGGCCTGTTAATGTGCCGTGTCTCATTTTATTTTTTTTATTTTTTGTAAACCTAAATTTGTGATAATTTTTTAAATTTCTTTATTGATTAAGGTATTACATATGTGTCCTTATTCCCCCATTGCCCCCCACCTCCCATTCATGCCCCCACCCCCCTGTTGTCTGTGTCCATTGATTAGGCTTATATGCATGCATATAAGTCCTTTGGTTGATCTCTCCCCCTTAACCCCCCAGTCCCCTACCTTCCCTGAGGTTTGACGTTCTGATTGATGTTTCTCTGTCTCTGGATCTATTTTTGTTCATCAGTTTATGTTGTTCATTATATTCCACAAATGAGTGAGATCACGTGATGTTTATCTTTCTCTGCCTGGCTTATTTGCTGTGTCTCATTTTAGAGTGTGGGACTCGCTAAGCCCACGGGTCCCCATGCCGAATTTCAGCCTTAACACTCTTCTGTAGCATTTAATGTTCTGATTCGAATTAAAGAGATTCTGAATCCTATGTGTGCTACACCGGCCTAGTCCCCACCCCTGGTTTACACTGAAGGGCTTTTTCCCTTCTTTACACCTGCCTGAAATGTCGTGTGCAGGTATTCAGAAACTCCTTGATGATGCCCCTTTAACCATTTAAAACACCTTGCCAATATAAGGAAACATACACTTACAAATGTCGCTGCCATTATTATTTGGTCAATATTTATTAGCTCCTTCATATCAGTTCCCAGTGAACACTTGTTGAATCGGATGTAAAAGAGTGAATCACAATGTTAATCGTTGTATTTTGGGAACTAGTTCATCTGGGAGAGAAAGCAAACATGGATGGTGACAAACGTGCCAAAGGGAACGGTGATGAGGAAGACTTAGATCTTGGAAGTCAGTGAATGGTTACTGTGGTGAGAAATACGTGGTGCTGGCGCAGAACGGACAGGCTGCTTAAGGCAGGCGTCCTCAAACTACGGCCCGCGGGCCACAGGCGGGTGTTTTTGCCGTTTTGTTTTTTTACTTCAAAATAAGATATGTGCAGTGTGCATAGGAATTTGTTCATAGTTGTTTTTTTTTTAAACTATAGTCCGGCCCTCCAACGGTCTGAGGGACAGTGGACTGGCCCCCTGTTTAAAAAGTTTGAGGACCCCTGGCTTAAGGGAACAGAAATGCAAGTCTTGAATCTGATATTGACATGAAAGATTGTGTCATTTATAATCAAGGAAAGAACACAAATCAGTGAAAAAGCAAATGGTCTGTTAAACAAATGATGTTGAGATTATTGCCCATTGGGGGGAAATATGTGAAGTTTGGCTCACACAATTCACTAAAGTAAATTTCAAATAAATTAAAAAGTAAAATAAAAAACGAAGTGCACATGTATCTGATCTCTGGAAAGAAGAGATAGTCTGACCACAAAAATGATGACAGAAATGACCACAAAGAAAAAGACTGAGTATGCATTTATAAAAATTGACAATTTCTATATGATGAAAATATGACAAACAAGGCTACAGAGAGAGAGACAGAGAGAAAAAGAGAGAGAGAGAGAGAATGTCAGCATATCATATATATATATATATATATATATATATATATATACACACACACACACACAAATAGTTCATATCCATTGTGGGTAAATATTTCCTACATTCTCCCCCCTTTCACCATCCCAACTAAAAGGATCATAAAAAGTGTCTACTGCTGATATGGAGCCAGGAACCAGGAAAGGAAAGATAAAACATCAAATGCCAAAACCGTAAGATTTTTAAAAAAGAGTTTTGAAATCTGTCCAGAAGTGGAGACAAGCAAGCCAATAACCCCACTTACAGCACCGGCAGGATAAAGCCACAGGCAGGAGACAGTGGGAGCGCCACATCATTGGAGTCCATAAGCTTTTCTGCTGACACGGACACATAGGCCAAGGCGTGCGTAAGTAGTTGACATAAAATGTCTAGAACATACGTGTCCTTGTAAAGCACAATTAGTAACATCGTTGGCCAGGATTCTAGTACCATTATTTTTATGCGTTTCCAGCATAATAACAGATGTTTACAATAAATGGCTGAGGAGCGGCCTGTTTTTCTTTTCAATGGTCTTGTATCAATGAAAGTCTTGCCACCTTGTCGCTATAGAATGTATTTCTATCACAAATCTCGGTGTCTCCAAGTGACACCTGCATGGCACACAGGTAATTCTATCTTTTTTTCCCTTCCCTGACTACTTTTGCTACCATTTAATATAGAAGATTCCTTTATCTGAAATGTAGAGAACAGAATTAAACAAAGCAGCTGTTTCCTAGAGAAAGAGTAAGAAAACAGCCAGTTTAGCTGAGGACACGAAGCCAAGTTAAAAAATGTGCAAAGCCTCTAAATGCCAGAGAAGGACCGTGTGTATTTGCAGAGATTGTGCGAAAAGCTGGGTTTTCCCTTTTATCCCACAGGTGGCACTCCACCAGCACCCTGCCTGTGAACGCCCGCCGGGGAAAGAGAGCCAGGAACCACCGAGACCACTTCCTGTAGCAGCGATCATGGGACCCATTTTTTGTCTGTGTTTGACTGTGGCCTTGAGAGCCTCACTCTCTCACAAACCATAGCAACGCAGGACCACACACAGGAAGGCACTTCGTAAAGTGTATTCGTTGACGCTGATCCAAACCATGCTTCCTAGAGGTAAATTCATTTATTCATTCACTCATTTACTTTGTCAGTCAGTATGTTGGGGTTATCTATCATATATCAGGCCTATGCTTGGTACTAGGGATTTAATAGTTAAAAAAATACATGGGCCCTAACCCGATTGGCTCAGTGGATAGAGCGTCGGCCTGCGGACTGAAGGGTCCCAGGTTCGATTCCGGTCAAGGGCATGTACCTTGGTTGCGGGCACATCCCCAGTGGGGGATGTGCAGGAGGCAGCTGGTCGATGGTTCTCTTTCATCGATGTTTCTGGCTCTCTGTCCCTCTCCCTTCCTCTCTGTAAAAAATCAATAAAATATATTAAAAAAAAAAATACATGGGCCCTAACCCGATTGGCTCAGTGGATAGAGCATCGGCCTGCGGACTGAAGGGTCCCAGGTTCGATTCCAGTCAAGGGCATGTACCTTGGTTGCGGGCACATCCCCAGTAGGGGGTGTGCAGGAGGCAGATGATGGATGTTTCCCTCTAATTGATGTTTCTAACTCCTATCTCTCTCCTTTTCTTCTCTGTAAAAAATCAATGAAATATATATTTTTTAAAAAATTAAAAGAAATACATGGACCCTGTTTTTATGGTCCTTATGGTTTAGTGGAGGGAAGAGAGATTACTGAAATGCTCACATTAATGAACTAATTATGGACTGTGGTAATTCAAAGGAAAAGTAGAAGCCATATACCAATACAGACATCAGAATCCAGGTAGAAAGCCTATATAAATATGGACTAAATTCTGTACAGAATGAAATAGGAATTGTCTAAAATGTGAAAATCTACCTGTACATATATATTATGTTATTAGGAGTATCTGTGGCACTATTTAAAATCACCTCCCAATCCTAGTGTACTGCTGGTGGGAATGCAGACTAGTGCAGCCACTGTGGAAAACAGTATGGAGTTTCCTCAAAAAATTAAAAATGGAACTTTTGTTTAACCCAGCGATCCCATTTCTGGGAATATATCCTAAGAATCCTGAAACACCAGTCTGAAAGAATATATGCACCCCTATGTTCATAACAGCATTATTTACAACTAGAGGCCTGGTACGCAAAATTCTGGCACGAGTAGGGTCTCTAGGCCTGGCTGGTGGTCAGGGCCGATCAGGGCCTTTCGGCTGCTGGCTGGGCCTTCCTTCATTCCACACCGTACCCTGGTGGTCAGCGCACGTCATAGCAAGCGATCGAACTCCCAGTCTCCTGGTTAAACTTCTGAGGCGACACTTTGCATATTAGCCTTTTATATATATACTAGAAGCCTGATGCACAAAGATTCGTGCTAAAATGGGCTTTCCTTTCCCTGGCTGCCGGCACCGCCTTTCCACTCCAGCCCAGCCCCTTTCCGCTCAGACTCTGGAGCTGCCTCTTTCCGCTCCGGGAACCACCTCTTTCCGCTCCAGCCCCGCCTTCCCACACTGCCCAGAGGCCCTGAGAGACTGAGGGTGGGGCAGAACGCCTGCATCATCAAATTAACTGCCATCTTTGTTGGGTTAATTTGCATATCACTCCTGATTGGCTGGTGGTGTAGTGGAGGTATGGTCAGTTTACATGTTTGTCTATTATTAGGTAAGATTAGAGGCCTGGTGCATGAAAATTCATGCACTGGAGGGGGGCGTCCCTCAGCCCAGCCTGCCCCTCCTCACAGTCTGGGAGCCCTCAAGGGCGGGAGGCAACCCGGTGATCAGGGGAAGGCAACGCCCCATCACACCTCTGCTGCTGCCAATGCTGGCAGCGCAAGCCTCGGCCAGCCCTGGTTACCTGAGCCTCAGGCGGCCCTGGGTGGCTGGGCAGCTGCCGTCTGAGGCTTGTCTGTGCCTCGGGCTGGCCCTGGGCTGCTGGGGGGCTGAGGGGATTGGGGGACTCTGGAGGCAAGCGCACGAAGCAGCCAGACTCGCCTGGGGGTGAGCCCAGCTGTGCCGTGCGCCTGCCGCCCCATCGGGGCTGAGGGGACTGGGTGCCGCCATCTTGTGGCTGTGGGCGCCGCTATCTTTGAGGGCGAGGCAGTCAATTAGCATATTCCCTCCTTATTGGCTGTGGGCACCACCATCTTTGTGAGGGCATGATGGTCAATTAGCATATTCCCTCTTTATTAGATAGGACTAGTGGCCCAGTGCACAGATTCATGCACATTGAAAGCAAATTAATTAGAAGAAATATTTTAATATCACAGCAAGCTAACCCATGGCCAATTCTGTGAGGAATTGGGCTCCCTCCTCCCTCTTCTCTGGTTCCAGGGCACGGGTGAACCAGATTCAGGGCTGACAGGGCCCCAGCAGCAAGCTAACCCACAGCCAGCAACCTAACCTACCAGTCAGAGCATCTGCCCCTGGTGTTCAGTGCGCATCATAGCTACTGGTCGAACAGTCAAACGGTCGCTTTGGCTTTTATGTATATAGATAGACTAGAGGCCCAATGCATGTAATTCGTACACGGGTAGGGTGCCTAGGCCTGGCCAGCAATCAGCCGGGGCCTTCCTTCGTTCCACGCTGCCCCCTGGTGGTCAGCACACGTCATAGTGAGCGGTCGAACTCCCAAGGGGAAAATTTGCATATTAGCCTTTTACTATATAGGACAGTCAAGATCTGGAAACAGCCCAAGGGCCCATCAGTAGATGAGTGGATAAAAAAAGACGTGGTACCTATACACAATGGAATACTAAGTGACTGTAAAAAAGAAGGAACTCTTATCCTTTGAGACAGCATGGATGGACCTGGAAATTATTATGCTAAGTGAAACAAGCCAGTCAGAGAAAGACATACATCACATGATCTCATTTATATGTGGAATCTAATGAACAAAAGAACCTGACGAACAAAATAGGACCAGAGTCATGGAAGCATGGAACAGACTGATAGATCTCAGAAGTGAGGGAGGTAGGGGGCACAGGAAGAGATTAAAAAGAGCATATGCATATATGCATAGCCATGGACACAGACAATAGTGTGGTAAAGATGGAGGGAGGTAAGGGGGAGAAATGGGGGACACCTGTAACAGTGCCAACAATAAAAAATAAAATACATTCAACTCCCAACCCCACCATGATAACCTATAGGCACAATAACCAACAGATACAGGGAAAGTGTCCCATTCATTTCTCACCAAACCTTACCCTTCAGCCAAAGTCTAGCATGGGTTCCAACTCTTCCCTCCTAAATGGCTTTCCTCCTCTAGCCTCTTGCCCTAAAATGCAGTAACTCCACTGGAGGCTGCAATAATCTACAACCTAAATGTCCCAGGCATGGTTTCCTTCATGTCAGTTCCTTCTCATGGACCAGTCAGATCCTCTGACTCTGTCAGAGCTGACATTTTAGTTTCTCACCCGATTACTCAAGGATCTCTGAGACGTGCTCTAAGTTCCTTTTAGTCCCGCCTCCCGTTGGCCCCTGCACAAATCCTGGAGGCAAAGAAGTATAGCCACGCCCCTGGAAAAGATATGCCTCCCTCCCTTCCCTGCCTCTCTCCTATGCCTTGGATCCATGCTATTCAGGCATCTGAAATGGCCTTCTGTCTTATCAGTAAGTGATGTCTTCCTTAAAATAAAACCACCAACTTTTTAGGTGTTGGAAGTCCTTTCTTTATTAAAAAATAATAACAAACCTTGATGGTAAAAATAGTGGTTTCTTTTAAAGATCCTTGCTTGACAATGCCAGTCCTCCCACTGACGACATTTCGTTACACCCATCTTTGAAATGGTAGGTTGGGGACACACACTCCCACAGCGAAGTCTCCCTTCGCAGGCCCAGGGCCCAACTCCACTGGGGAGAAATGAGCCCACACCTGGGAAGTCCTTACTAGTCCCGAGGCCCCTGTGAGTCAAGGGACCTGGAGGATGGGAAAGAGCCCTTTCGCCTAGTTGCTGAGATTTGTCCTCAGAGTTCTGGTTTCCTGTCTGCAGACCTACATCTTCTTCTGGCCATTCACTGGACAGATGCGGTCTACCCACAGGGCTGTGGTCCCGCCCGGCAGGCCTCTATGGAACATCCACCCTAAAACATGACATGTGGGAGGGAAAATTATCCATTTATATAGTGGTGATAACAGTTTTGAAATACTCACATATGCTGCTTTCCTTTATACAGGGGTAGGCAAAAGTAAGTTAATAATAATAAATATAATAATTAATAATACAAGAATAAACTCTGTTTCCTGTATTCACAACTGTAAACCTACTTTTGCTCCCCCGCCCCTCCCCATATTTCCTTATACTGACCCTTCCTTCCCCTTGCCCTGCTTTCCAGAGCTTTCCATTTGCCTTGAGGAGGTTTGGGATTGTTACAGAAGGAATACAAACAAAAGGAGAAAGAGGGAGAAAAAGTTAAGTATCAGCTTCCAAATAGGATTTTAGGATTTTTCAGCCAACTTATCTCAAAGGCTAGGCTCTGTAAGAGAGAGAAAAGATGTTCTAGATTTCTTTCTTTCTCTTGTTGGCATATCAAAAACTCACTTGATCACCGTTTCACACAGGGAAGTCCTGGAGTAGGCAGGAAAAGAAAGAGGAACATCCACCCTGTCCGTCCTGGTGGAATACACAGGAAAAAGGGAGAGAGGGGTGGGGGGGAGTGTCAGAGGTGACTCTAATCTCCCGTCTCCGGATTCCGCCCACAGTGGGAGGTGTGCTAAGCCGGCGGAGGAAAGGCCAGGGCTTCTGCAGACTTCTCCGGGCCTCTGGGAGGGGCTCCTCAGGCAGGTTGGCTGGCATCACCCTGGGAGTGGCTGTATCTAGGTTTAACTCAACAGCACAGCGTGATTCTGCAGGGAGGGAGAGGGAGAGGGAATATCATTGCCTAGGCTGCCCCCAGGACCAGTAGGGAACAAATTGCACCAGGAAGTTCTCACCTGCTCCTGATTAGAGGCCAGGGAAGTAGCTGATTTGACAGCCAACAGGCCTTCAGGCATCAGCGATCATGAGGGAAAGGTGAGTCAGCAAAGGGAAAGGTGAGTCAGCAACAAGACTCGTGGTGGACATTCTGGGCAAGAGTCAGATGGGGGTTGTGGGGGCTGCAGCGGCAGTCAGAGCAGAGGCTGAGTCATGAAGAAGCACTAGCAGGCCCTTCCAACCCAGGAGGAACCACACGTAGGTAGAGCCCCAGCAGCGGGCACTCACAGAACTCCGGGGGATGAGTTGGATACAACCCGGGAGTGTCCAGGCCACCCACCACAGCAGCAAGCAGCAAAGATGCAGAAGGTGCTAACGACCTGAGAATCCCATCTTCTCTCAGCGCTTAGGGAGTGCGTGAGCCACAACGCCACCCAAAACCCAGACACCATCTCCCAAAGACAGAGAGGGAAGATACAGATATCTGGACGCTAAGCATGTTTTACATAAAGAGATGGGCCAGCCCTAACTGGTTTGGCTTGGTGGATAGAGCGTCGGCCCGCAGACTGAAGGGTCCTGGTTTCGATTCCAGTCAAGGGCGTGTACCTTGCTTGTGGGCTCGATCCCCAGTAGGGGGCATGTAGGAGGCAGCTGATCAGTATTTCTCATCAATGTTTTTAACTCTCTATCCCGCTCCCTTTCTTTCTGTAAAAAAATAAAAAATAAAAAATATATATATACATATATATATGTGTATATATATATATATATATAATATTTAAAGAGATAGACCATTTACCTTACATGCCTACTTATTTATTTTTTAATATATTTTTATTGATTTTAGAGAGGAGGGGTGAGGGAGATAGAAAGATGATAGATAGATGATAGATAGGTAGGTAGATAGATAGAGAAACATCAATGATGAGAGATAATCCTTGGTCAGCTGCCTCCTGCATACCCCACACTGGGGATCGAGCCTGAAACCTGGGCATGTGCCCTGACTGGGAATCGAACGTTGACATCCTGGTTTATAGGTTGACACTCAACCGCTGAAGCCACACTGGCCGGGCCCTCACATGTCTATGTCAATTGTTGTGCCAGAGTATTTCCCAGCTCTTCGGTAGTTGGAGGCTCCTAAGGAAGACAAGAACAATTTTTAGAGACATAAAGATGGTACATTTTCTCTGCACATTTGTGAGCAGGGTGAAAAAACCTGCCACCCTTCACACACATCGGCATCGCCAGCTTTTCCCGTCCTCCTCCTGCTGCTAAATTTGGCGCGGCTTGGGCTGCTCGGTTCCTCCCATCCACCCACACCCAACTGTGGAGAAGAGCGTGGAGGGTCCAGACCAGATTTCCGGGATTTTCGATGCAGAATTGGAGACATGAGAGAGGGAGGGAAGTGGTATTAGCCACATGGGTAGATTCTAAGGAGAAAAGAATAAAAAGCAAGCTCCTCTTGCAAGAAGCCATGGAGAGCAGGGCCACGAATGTGTGCAGCCGCATCGGGTGGGAGTGGGAGAGGGACAGAGCGAGATGCAGCAAAGAGCACGTTACTCAGGCAACAGAGTGAGGAGTGGAGTGGTTGGACATCCAAGGAGAGGAACGATTGCATACTTGGACCTCATTTATATTCCTTGGGATTAAGAGTAGGATTTCTATCAGGACTGCCTTCCGTTGCCTCCATCACTTTGTTGGAGACCTGGCTCCTTCCTCCAGTAGCAGCAAGTGGCAGGCAGGGCCACCACGTGATGAATCAGAGCATTGCCCATCAGGTGACTCGTGAATGAACAACGTGGACTCTAAGAGACGGTTTCATAGTATCAGCACATAAAATGGGCAAAAGTCCAGCTTGCAACAACTGGGATCATGCTTTGGACCTCAATAACTGGCAAACGGTAGCTTAAACTAATGGGCATCTATTTTTCTCTCTCATAACAAGCCTGGAGGAAAGCAGTTCGAAGCTGGTGTAGAGGCTGGGAGATTTTGGGACGGGAATTGGCCTTTTTAAAAATGTATTTATTGTTGACACTATTACAAATGTCCCCCTTCCCCCCTCCCCCCCTTCTGCTGGCCACCCGCCTCCCCCCCCACCCCCAGCCTTCACCACACTATTGTCTGTGTCCACGGGCTATGCATATATACACTGAGTGGCCAGATTACTACGATCTCTGAACGCATAATAATCTGGCCACTCAGTGTATGTCCTATATAATAAAAGGCTAACATGCAAATTGTCCCCTCGACCAGGAGTTTGACCAGCAGGCAGGCCGGCCAACCGCCCATGTCCCCTCACCCTGGCCAGGTTTGGCTGGACCCCACTCATGCACGAATTCATGAACCAGGCCTCTAATATATATATATATATATTCTGAGTGGCCAGATTATTATGTGTGCAGAGATCGTAATAATCTGGCCACTCAGTGTATATCCTTCGGCTAATCTCTTCACCTTCTTTTATCCAGTCCCACCCACCTGCCTCCCCTGACAGCTGTCAGTCTGTTCCATGTATCCACGCCTCTGGTTCTATTTTGTTCGTCAGTTTATTTTGTTCATTAGATTCCACATATAAGCGAGATGTGGCATTTGTCTTTCTGTGACTGGCTTATCTCGGCCTTTTTGTCATGGTCACCAGAAAGCGGCTGCATTTCCAAACATTGTGTCATGTTTCATGAAGGAAGAAGGTTAAGGGGGCCACAGAGAGGAGGTGTGGTGGCAGCCTCGCCTGTCCCTTCTGCCAGGAAAAGCAAAAGCCTTCCGGAAGCCCCAGGAAGGCTCCCTCTCGCGTCTCATTCGGTCGCAGAACCAACTCCAGCCGCCAGGGAGGCGAAAACAGCAACATCTGCCTTTACGACCCCCACCCTGAAGGCAGCAAAGCAGAGCAGCCCTCGTGGTTGTGAACCCAATGGGAGCGGATCTCCGCGAGCGGACTTCCCCAGGCCAGGGCTGTCGTTAGTCTTCTCCTAGGTGTCTTCTTTCTGCCTTCCACCGAAAGGGGATGACATCAGCAATGTAGTTACAAAATGAAGCCCTGACCCTTTAGAACAGGAATAACTATAGCATTTCTGTTTTGTTTTTTATCTAGTTTTATCTAGAGATGGGAAGTATCTGTTAACGACACTATAAAAGTCTCCTGCTTCCAGCCTGGCATTTTTAACTCGTTGGAGGTTAGATGGGAAAAGAGATGAGAATCGGAGCTGAGCGTTGATTTTTAGAGAGATTCTGAGCCCAGGCTGTGCTGTTTGGGGGCCGAGAACTGGGAAGATGGCCTTTCTTGTCAGCTTCGCTGACACCTGGAAGCTGAATAGGCTCTGAAAGACAGTGGTCTCGGTTTGGGCCTGGACATTCTCACAGCAGGCACCACACGGTGGTGAGAGTCCCTCAAGCTACTTCCTGGGTACTCACAGTGACCGAGGGAAGCCAGAGCAGGAAAGGAAGAACATGACAAACCCAGCAGCCCCCTCTCTGCCAGTGGTGAGTCTAACTGACCACTTGGCGCTCCTGGAAATAAAACGCTGGGGAGAGGCTGAGTTATTCAGGCAAGTGGACGTCAGAGGCAAGACCAGGAACTCTGGGTTAATGATGTTAGCAAGGTTTCACGTGTAGTCCCAGGCTAACATGGTTGCCTGGAGATTCGACCATAATAACAAGTATGAAAACAACCTGCTACTTTGAAATATGTTTTTCCAACTTCCACAACAACCCACACAACATGGAAGATGTTTAGAGCTAGCCCACCACTAGACAACAGTTCATGACCTGTGAGCTTCTCTCTCCTTGGTGTCTCTGCCAAAAATGAGCTTCTTACGACATACACAGCCCCAGCCCAAGGGGAGGGTTGCAAACCCCAAACCCTGCCTCCTTCCCTTTCTCCTTCCGCATCTGACTTCTGAGGTGTTGCCTTTTCTCTGCACCTAAGCTTCCTGCAAAGCCCAGGCTCAGCCCAGCATGGTTATGTGGTCTGCTCTGGTTTCCCTTGTGGGTTTTAAATTCAGAATGCTGAGTTCATTTATTAGCAGCTTCTCTGAACAGGCCATCCCATTCATTTGCTCATTCATTCATTCGTTCATTCATTCACCACTCATCAAACCTTTAGTAAGGGCCTTCTGTGTTCTTCTATGTTTTATATGCCTTAGAGAGGCAAAGACAAATAAAATATTGTCCAGTCTTTGAGAATCTTACATAGCGGCAAACAAATAGGAATGGTAAGTGTGTTATGAGGATTCCAGTGAATGTGTGCACAGTGTACTATATAGTGGCACAAAGGAAGAAGAGGCCAATTATACGAGGCAAACCAGGAGGTAAATCTTGGGTATTACACATATTGAAATATTTTCAGTTGAACTTATTATTGAAATATAAGTTGTATGGTGGTCCGAGTTGGCTGCCTACTCTATGGCTATGGGTTTCCTTTCTTTCACTGGAGAACATTGGTTTGGTTTAGCTCTCGGGTCTCAGGCAGCATTGCACTTTTGGAACGAGAGTCCATCTCCAGGTCCAGGGACTATTTTCTCCTGCACGCCCCCTACTGGGGATCAAGCCCACAACCCAAGCAGATGACCTTGACCAGAATCGAGCCCAGAACCCTTCAGTCCACAGGCCCGATGCTCTGTCCACTGAGCCAAACCAGCTAGGGCCAGATCCAGGGACTATTGGTCAGGCTAAGACAATTATATATTCGTGATGATTATGAACGAGATTTAAGGAAAATATACCTGGACAGGGTGGGAAGGAGCATGCGGGGAGAGGGAGGTGACTTCCAGAAAATACTATCTGGGAAGGGTTCTCCTCCAAGATTTAAAAGAAAGAGAGAGGGAGAGAGAGAGAGAGAGAGAGAGAGAGAGAGAGAGAGAGAGAGAGAGAGAGAGATGCTTCTTCCTGCCATTGGATGTGAAGATGTTTAGAGCTTCAGCAGTCATCTTGTGACCATGAGGCCAAAGCCAAAAGAATTGCATAGAAGCTAACCCAGAACCTTACCGTCATTGAGTTGATGAATTAATCATCCCTTAGACTGTGTATCTAAGGACATTTTTTCCCTCAAGTTTTATTGTGGTAAAATATACATAACGTAAAAGTGACTTTCTGAGCCATTTTTAAGTGTACCATTCAGAGGCATTAACTCCATTCATATTGTGCAACCATTACCACCATCCATTTCCAGAACTCCTTTCATCTTGCAAAACTGAAACTCTGTACCGATCTAACTGTAACTCTTCAGTCCTCTCCTTGCTCAGCCCCTGACAACTACCATTCCGTTTCTGTCTCTAGGATTGTGACTACTCTAGGAACCTCATATAAGTAGAACCATACATGGTTGTCTTTTGTGCCTGGGTCACATCTGAATCAGGGAAGAGGAGACACTTTTACTTTGAAATAAGAAGTTTTGATTATTATTCTGCAGTGGACACTTGACTGACATGAGTGTCTTGTATACGCTTCACCCAGGGCAGGAGAGAAGTGGAGTCCCAGAGCAGGGGGAAAGGAAATGGAGGGGGAAATAAAATGGTTTTTACCAATGGTAAGATATGTACACATATAATACCTTAATAAAAAAAATGGGGGGGGGGAAGAAAACCCATATCCCAGGACACAAAGTACAAATAAAATTAAAAAGAGCAGTGTTCTGTTGCACACACTTTTGTATGTATAACTTTATTAAATGCTGATGAAAATGAAAAAAAAATAAATAAAATGGTTTTTACACACAGAGTTCTGCTTATGCCATAAAGTGATAGTACAGGCATTGCTGGCTTCTCCTCCTCCTCCTCCACACGGCCCTGCTGCTCCGGTCCCTGCCTCGCGGGCTCCTTTGTGTCTCTAGGAGCAACCTGTGCCCTCCTTGGCTCAGATAAGAGTCCCCTATGATTCTCTTCTGGAGCCAGCTTTTCCCCTTCGGGACCAACCCCTCCACCAGCCTTTTCACCTTCAAAATGCCATGGAAGCTGCTCGGAAGTTTCTCTCACCATCAGGAATGACTTCCTCTAAGAGCTGGACTCACCCAAACCCTCAACACTGGGAAAACTGCCCAGTGGGAGATGGCTCTTCCTAGAATGGCGCTGGAGTAGCGTGACTGGGTGTGCGCCCTGCAGCGGGACCACATCAGGCCCAATCCCAGATGTCCTCCTTACTCGCTGCCTGACCCGCGTACGTCTCCTCGCCCTTCTGCGCTCAGAGACATCATCTCTAAAATAGGAACTGCCACCACAGCAAAAATAACAACAAACAGTCATGCTCTCAGCCACACACAGGTCCACACAAAGAGTCCGGCAGAGTACATGGCACGATTAGTTCATGGCATTACTCGTCCCTGTGCTTTGCCAGAGCGTGGAGATACTCTCAGAGAAGCTCCCCTTGGGCTTGCCCTGTTGAATCTCTCCTTACTGATGTTTTCCCCACCTGGGTTTTGCTGTAAAAGGGGGGCTTTGGGCCAGCTCTGTAGCCAGTTTCTCTCTAGTTCCACTCGAGTCTCCTTTCTCCATCCTCAGGGTTTGGAAAAACGCAAGGGCACGATCTACCCAACCACCCTTCCTGTCCTCCCACGGCGCTGAGGAGAGGACTGAGAGGTGACATGTCGGTTTCTAAGCTACCGTGAGTGCGGCCCGCTGGGTCTCCAGCCCCACCCTCCTTGGCTGGAGGTGCAAATTCAAATGTGTGTCCACCAGGTGAGGGACAGGGTTCTCCAACCCCGGAGACCTTAGCTCTGTCTTTACATTATGAAAATCAGCTGGGCCGCGGCCTGGCTCTCACCAGCTGGATGGAACATTCCCCTAGGTTTCACGGGGATGGACAAACCTGCCCAGACAGAGGAATTCCTTGAGTCCAGAGCAGCAGGTGAAACAAGGGCATCTTTGCCCAACGTTCCCGTTTTCTCTTCAGAGCCATGGTTTGACCAGTTTAAAGTGACTAGAAGAGTGCAGTGGAGGTGGAGTGGCTACGCCGTCCAGCTCACAAACAGGGAGGCTGAGACACAGCTGGAGGCAGACTGGCCTTGCATCATCCATTGTCCCAGTTCTAACACTCAGGCCTTCAGTGTCTTCCTCAGGCACCGAGCAAATCTGAAAATGTTTTTAATGGAGGAACTGGGAGCTTTAGGATAAAAACTTGCCCATATTTTTTTTGGGGGGGTGGGTGGGGGGCACATCCTTGTTATGGCCAGGTTTGCTCTTAAGGTAAAATGTTAAAAGTACATTTTGAATATCCTGCAAAGATATTCTGAGTTTTTAAGGTCTCACCTCACCTTCCACCACTGCAACATGATCAAAACAAAAAAAAAATGCTGATTGGCTTAGAGTTTGTTTGTACAATGTAATTGAATGAGTAACGCTTAATATGCCAATGGTACTCTGATGAGGCGATTGGGGAAATTGTGTCATCAATGACCAAGAGAACCTGCCTTCCCACAGGTCCCCTGGAAGTAGTTCTGCCTCATGAGTGGACAGCCCTAGGAGAATGATCTGCATTCAAATACTAGAAAGCAAGCACATTTTTCTTCTCCTGACTCACCAGAAGGAAGGTAATAAATAACTCAGGACCACGCGATGCCCCTTTTATTGCCGTATTAGAGGTTGAAGGGTGCTGATTCAAAACAATGCCGTGCAACGCCAAGTTCTGGGATTAGTTTCTAGCTGTAGGACATCGTCTTATTACGGGAGGGAAGCAGTGTTCCATGAAGCAAGCAATGGGTGAAAATGACTGAATGGGTTAAACACTGGTGAAGAAAGAGGAAAGGACATAAGTAGTGAATGGTTGCTCATCAGAGCAGAGGGGGTAGAGTTAGGAGAGATGGCCTTTAAATACATTCATTAATAATTTGAGGAAGGAAGTGAAGTGCAAGTTTGTGCATGATGCAATAGTGTTCCGGTTACTAAACATCGTGAAGAAATGAGAGGAACTCTAGATGAGTTTAAAACACAATGCAAGGGCAATAAAGGGAGGGAGGTGTAACAGCCTCCCTGTGATTGTACTGTGAGTAAGTATTATTAGTCTCTATAAAATTTCATTTCCCAAATATTTTACATGAAGGAAACACTGACTCTGCTAAAGATCTCTGCAATCAGCCCAGTATCAGTAGAAGAATAATAATGTCCTTAAATGTCTATTCAAAGTCAGAGTAATTACGAATCATTTTAGATGAAGAAAAATGGGTTTTAGTGAAACAGTATGATAATTCGGAAATGTGCAATAGGAAGGCTGCTTGAGAGAGAAAAAAAGTGGAGGATGCACTTCATGTAAAATTGTTTTCATATCTCTAGTGACAATTTCTTTTTTTTTAAATATACATTTTATTGATTTTTTACAGAGAGGAAGGGAGACGGATAGAGAGTTAGAAACATCAATCAGCTGCCTCTTGCACACCCCCTATTGGGGATGTGCCCTCAACCAAGGTACGTGCCCTTGATTGGAATGGAACCTGAGACCCTTCAGTCCGCAGGTCAAGGCTCTATCCACTGAGCCAAACCGGTTAGGGCGACAATTTCTTAATAGAGCTATGGACTTAGGGTTAAACTAGTGAAAAGGAAGAGAAATTAGGAGAATCTGGTATAGATATTGATCATTGTAAAGAAGGGAACAAAACTTTAAAAAGTGGCTTTTAATTTCAAATTACAGAATATTGTTAAAGTTTCCCATTTTAACCATTTGGACGGGTATGATAATGAATAATAAATACAAATCAGAATTTTCAAAGCAGGAAAACTTCAAGTCTGCCGAGTGGAGGCAGTAGATGAGCAACTATGATTGGATCCATTTATTCCACAGATATTTTTTTGAGGGAGTTAAACACACGAAGCCAGGAGAAGAGGTAAACAAGCACACAGGCCCATAACACCACGTGGGAAGTGCTCAGGGCCACAGGAAGGTACAGAGAAGAACCTCTGTCTCGGAGAGAAGGGGACGGATGGCTGAGGCAGCGTTTGGCCAGGCAGGAAGAAGGTGGACACTAACAGAGTCGGGCCTGAGAGAAAAGTGACTCAGTGTGGCCGGGGGTAAGAGGAGTTAGGTAGGATGGGTCCATTTCCGACAGAGGACATTTGCCTGAGGGATTTTAACTTTCCTCCGCTGTCATTTCTAGCACTCTTCATGACCTGCCGTGGAGCTGACTGGCTGGCTGGCTCCAGGGATGAATCAAGCCATTGACGTTTTCTTGAGCTGACAAGGGACAAGCTCCAATTTTTGTTTTAGGAAGATAATAACTTAAGTGGTGTGTAGGAGGATGGGAGACCTCTTAGACAGGAGCATGAGGCGGTGTTGACTGAGCGAATTCTACCACATGCCCAGCGTGCCATCAGATGCTCCACACACAGACAATCAATCAGTCGTTATTTAACGCTCAGAACAACTCTTTGGAGAAGGGAGAGTAAGAATAGCATTCCCATTTTACTGTTAAAAAATCAGGTTCAGAAAGGCGGAGTAACTTGCCCAAATGTTGCACATGTCAAAGTGGTAGAATTAGGCTCCAACCCAAGTCGGCCTGTCTCATAAGCTCATGTCTTTTAAAAAAAAAAACACAAAAAACAAACACTGTAACCTGTCGGTACTATTCAAATGGCGAGCATTTTAACAAGGACAATGACGGAATGGGAAGGAAGGGAAGGGAGAGAAGAGATTTTGGCAGTCAGAAGGATGTGGCAACTGAAAACATATGGTGACAAGGGATTAAAAAAAAAAACAAAAAAACCAGTCAGAGTTTTTAGCCCAGATAACAGAATATGGCTGTGAGCTCAGCCTTGGAAAGAAAAATAAGAAATCACGTTTTGGACTTATTGTTTGAAATGACAGCAAAACACCCACATAAGAGGAGGTAAATTGACTTTCTCCAAAATGTGTAAAACCCATATAGAGATCACCAGCCACACACCCAACCCTGGAAGTGTCCCTCCTCAGCCACAGCCACCTGCAGAGGCGGGTCTCTCTGGCTGTCCAGCCTCGGCGCAGGGGCTTCTCCTCCTCGTCACGGTTCTGCCTCTCCTGCCTTGTTTTCAGTTCACTCTGCAGGGCATTTCCCAGGAAGGCTCCCCCAGTTTCCTCAGTTCTTTTCTCCCAGGGCCCCTGTCCCTTTCTGTCTCCCCATAGACGGAGCTGCTGGAAGGCGGGGACTCTCTTCACCTTGACCCGTTGTGCAGTCTCCGAGGCTATCCCTAAGTCTGCCTCTCAAAAAATATTTGTTGACAGACTGACTGCTTCCTATTGTTGCCCTGGAAAACAGATACCCTGCCCGGTGAAGTCACAGTTTCTTCCTTCTTAGGGCAATGCAGGGCACAACCTCAAGACCAGGAAATCATCTTCCTCATCACATACCAGGCTATTATTCATGCAGTTTACTCACTGGATAGGGTTCCCTTGAAATAAAGCTTAACAACTAGTCAAAGATGGACAAATTTCCTTAGTGTCAATCAACTTTTTAACAAGCCCACCCACTTGTGGGGGGAGGTTTCGGAGGAGGGGGGGGCGCGGCGGAGAAACCCAACCCTGCTTCGTTCTGTTTCCGAAATACACAAGTGGTGATCAAGGCTTCAGAATTTCTCCGCGGGTGGGTGTCAGGCACTGTACTCTTGTGCTAATTGGGGACTAGGGTCCCTTTTTTTTGCACCAGCTTTTGCAAAGCAGTAGTTTTACTTAAAAATAAGGATGTGTGTGTAGTGTGTGGCTTGGGGGTGGGGGGTGGGGAACCTACGGATATTATTGAGGGAACCTCTAATGCACCTCTTGCTCCTTTTGAATGTGGGGGTTTTGAGGTCCACCGAACTGTCTAATTCCATCCTATTCCACAGGCGGTTAGGACAGGGAAGTCGGCCGGTGCAGAGCGTACGTCCCAGGAGGACTTGGGGGTTTCGGGAGGGCCGGCGCCCTCTCCAAGCGGGTTTCAAGGCTGCTCCCAGCCAGGACCTGGGAGCCGCGCTTGGCTAGCGCCCCGGCTTTTATGGGGCAAAGAGCAGGAAAGCCAGGAGTGCAGTTCCCGCGGGGGCGGCGGCCGGGCTCGGGGTAGGACGGCGGGGACTGTGCTGACCGGGCGGGGCGGGGCGGGGCCGCGCGGGGCGGGGCGGGGGGGGGGCGGGGCGAGCGGCCGAGGCCGAGGCCGGGGGGCGGGGCCAGGCGCGCGGCGCCCTCACTCGGCCGCTGGGCTCCGCCTCGCCGGCTACGCAGGCGGCGGGGCTGCGGCACGGGCCGGGCAGCACCATGGCGGCGGCGGCGGCGGCGCCTGATGCTGCGGCGGCGGCTTCCGAGGCGCCGGCGGCGACTGCGACGGCAGAGCCCGAGGCTGGGGACGAGGACAATCGCGAGGTCCGAGTGCTGCAGAGTCTGCGGGGCAAGATCTGTAAGCGGGGGCTGGGCTGACGGGACCCGCCCAGCGGCGGCGGCGGCCGCGGGGCTGAGGGGGCGGCGGGCGCGCCGAGAGGTGCTGGCGCCGCGCCGCGCCGGGGTCGCGGGACCGGGAGGGGGCCCGGGCACGCGACGCGCGGGGAGGGCGGGCGCGGGGGAGGCCGGGAGGGGGGTGTGGTGGGGGAGGCGGCGCCCGGACGGGGCGGCGTGGGCTAGGGTGCCCTGTCCGGAGGGAGCGGAGCCGGGAATTCGTCCGGGAGGGGGTGCCTGGGCAGCGCCCGCGTGAGGGGCTCGGCCTGGGGGCGCGGCCTGGGCGCGGGGACGTCCCAGCTCGGGGCGCGGCCGGGGGCGCGGGCCGGGGGCGTGAGGCGCTTCCGGCCGCCCGGAGACGCAGGCCTGCGGGCGGTGCGGGCGCCCGGGAGCTGCCCGGAGGTGGGAGCCGAGCGGTAATTACCGGGAGGCGCGGCCGGAGCGGGAGGGGGGGGAGGAGGCGGGCGGGGAAGCGGGGCTGGCCCGAGGGGAGGGGGCTGCCTGTTTCCTGGGCTCCCGAGCCTGGGCGAGGTTGGAAAAGGCGCCCTGACCGTGGAGGAAACAGGCCGCCGCGGGGCTCCGGGGGCCGCCGCGCCGCGGGCCGGGGAGGGGCCCGGCCGGACACCTGTCCTCGCCCCGGCTCGCTGCGGCGGGGACTGGAGTCGAGAGACAGCGTGACTGACAGTGAATTCGGGCAGGATGTAGTGGCTTCCTGTGAGCAGGTCTCAAAACACACTCATCCCGCCAGCACTTAACCCACTTAATTCATTTCCTCCTCATGCATTTAATTACTTCTGTGAACGAGCCGTGCGAGTTGACTTCCTACAGAATTTTTGCTTAGAGGCTCTGAGCATTACCATGGACCAGACTATTGAGTCCCAGTCATTTGGACGTTTATTTTGGAAATAAAACAACCCTTTGGCGTCAGGTTGCCTTTTTTTTTTTCTTCTTCTTCACAGTATCGTATGCAGAGGAAACACTTTTTTTTTTCTATTTGTAATTTATATCAATAAAACTTATTTTTGCCTTTGTCAAATGTCACATTTTCTTTATTCCGTGTTCTCAAACGCAACGTGCTTCATGGCAATAATAACCCTGAGTTACGAGGAGTACTTGTTACTTTGTATGAAGGACATCAAATTACATTAAGATGGCAAACAATGCTCTTTCCTACACAGGATGTAAATTTTTCCTCTTTCCGAATAAGTAGTAGTAGTAATTGAGCTTGGATTCTCCCACTTTCCTCTTTTCAAGTTGCTCTGCCGTTGCAAGTCTTTCAGATTTTATTAAACCTCAGAGGCAGGTATGTTAAACTTTTCCACCTTTTTATTCCCAGAGGTACAGTTTTTAAAACCTGGAAAATGACACCAGAAAAGTAAATCTTGTCTGTATCTAACTTCTCCAAATTGAAGTTACCTTCTAGGGTATGAACTCTTATAATTTAATATTTGGGGAAACTATAAGTGGGCCAGAGTTTCCCCCTCGATCTAATTTTCCCAGTTTTTTTACTCCTTTACATTTTATTGTCACTTGGTGCTAGGCATTCTCCATTGGAGCCTCACTGATTTTTACATGGCTGCAGGTTATACCCTGGACTTGAGGGTTGGGCTCTTTCCAGAACTTACCTGCCCCGTACTTTCACCTGCTCCGCTCCATGGCAAAGATATCACAGTAAGAGATACCACTGCAAGTGTACTTGGGCCAGCAAATAAAAAAAACCCACAAATTTGTTTCTATGGTTTAGCAACCCCACTACCCAGATGTGAAGGTTAATCATCCAATTGCTAGAAATATTACCGCTTTAACCGTAGTCAAAGTATTCTGTTATCTCAGTCAGTTTCTTGCTTTTTTAATTGCTGAGTTTATAGCTCAGATCATAGAGTGTCTGCTTCATAGAAAAAAAAAAATGTATCAGGACACGTATATGAAGTCCCCCCCCCCCCCCCACCTCCCTTGCCATTTCTTGGCCCTCCTTTTAGCTGGTGTAATCCAGAGTTGGTTGACCTTCAGAACACTGTGAAGAGATGCAGTTTTCTGTTTCCCTGAAACTGACATGTGGGTTTTGCATGGTGGGGGTTGGGGGATGGAAGAGTCACTAGCAGGTGCTAAAGTCACAGAAATGGGATGAGGGTGGTTGTGACGCTGAAGATATTAAGCAGCTTGGGGAATCATGTCAGCTTCCCTTTTCATCTTACTGGGGGCTTGGAGGAAAGCCTGATAGTGTCCACTAGTCTGGAGATGTGCTGGCAGATTCCGAACTGCTGATTGAGAGTCTGATCTGGAGAATTAGAGGCCCATAAGGCTGAGAGGGGAGCCTGAGAGGAAATGTCCTTTTTCCTAAACTGGGGTAGGACCCTTCAACTCCAGATCATATCAGCAAAGAAGTGAGGATGGGTTCGTAAATATATATATTTAAAGTTCTAGAGCTAACAGTCCATAGCCTTTTCTAGGGGTTTCATTCCAGTATGTATTAATTTTCCCATATACTTTACAAGGTGAACTACTCGGTTGGCAGATGGAAAAACCATTTTGTGGTGTCAGTTTCAGATTATCAACATTAGCAAATCCAGTGTTGCTGACAATATTTTGTCTTACAGGCTGATCCCAAATTCCCCGAGGTCCCTTTAGTGCCCTAGGAAACCATGGCCGTTCCAAATGGTCTGCGTGGTTAATATGCAAGAGGCAGGTTTGGTTGTTGGATGCCCTACAGTTGTCATGTGAACCCTTGAAAGAAATTAAGGGTTACTTCAGACTCCATCCTCTGGTCTGAACTCCTGTGCAGTGAGTGGCAGGTATGCTAGTGCAGAGGAAGCCATTTTGCATTGCTCCCAAAAATAACACAAACCCACACACAAGCAAAAGAAGGGAATTGGGGCTTTCTCCTTTATACTTTCAGGCTTTTTGCTGTTATTTTATGTTGTCCTTCCTTTTGTTTACTGCTTTTTGTTAAGGTTGTTCTTGTCTAATTAAATCGGATTGTAAAACTTTCCTGAAAGAGCCCGTGTCACCTCATTCGTGGGTTTACCTGCTCAAGAGAGACCAGATTTATAAGGGAGCCAAATTTGAGGATTTGTGTGAACATTGAGACGTGTTGTGTGGTATCAAATTTGGGAACATGATGTGTCACAGAACTTAATTGGTTTCCCTGTCATCATCTTCAGATGAAGAATGATCTAGGCTATTTGGCCTAGAAGGATCTGTAGGGTATGCTGGAGTATAGACGGATACTTGGTCAGGTTAGTCACTTAATTTCCAACTCTTGTTAATCTCTGTGTGCCTCTGTATTCTCGTGTAAAATGGGGATAGTAAAGACATATCTATCTCACAGAATTGATTTGAGGATTAAATAAATCCTATTCCCCCAGAATCTGGGACAGAGTCTCGAAGAAGGAGTCAAGTAGGAGATAAAAATTAATCTTTATTTGATGTTCTTATCCAACATGCACTGGCATTACTGGTGTGCAAAGCTGATTAAAATCAGAAGAGACCTGTATTCTGTTTCTACATTGTTAATTATTATTCATGTGACGACTTTAGGCAGCTCACTTACGTGTGAGCTTATCTTCCTCATCTTTAAAATGGGAATAATGCTTCATGTACATGTTGTTCCCTCTGCCTGGGAGTGTTTTTCTCCTTTTTTCCACCCCATATATTTATGTCTGAGAACTGCTCATCCTTCAAAAGCCTGCTCCATGTCATCTCCATGTCATGTCTCTTCTTTGGGGTACTGTCAGACCCCCGTCCCTGGAGAGAAGGTGTTAAGACTGTATTGCAGAGGAATCAAAATTCCTTGTCCATTTCCTTATTATTTAGCACATTTCATAAAAATTATTTTCTTTGTTAGACTGTGAGCTCTTCCAAGGTAGAATTTATTCTTACTCATTTTTTAAAAAACTACCCCAGTGTCAGCATGGTGCCTAGAACAGAATAGGCCTTTAGAAAATGCCCTGCCCCTCACTGTGTTTTCCTGAGGAGGATTGAGACACAAGATAGGAAAGTGCTTTGTAAATTTTACAACTAAACAAAAAAGAAGAGATGGTATTATTAAGAGAAAACTGCATGATCTGTGGCAGAAAGTTCATCCCTTTCAAAATCACAGTACCAGCTGAGCTTAGGTTTGAACTGTTGCCAAAGTTGCCTCATTAGAAAAAGGATTAATTTTTTCTAAATGCTTTGATTGCTCATTATTAGTGGATTTGAATATTGTTACCTGACAATATTCAAATCCATGATGATTGTTACTAATTGGTCCTGAGTCTAGTAAAGAAAAATCTCACAATCACACCTTACCCATTAAATATTTTTATTTGTCATGGCAGGTTTGAGAGTTTTTTGGTAATAAAATATAAATCAAAACATTTTATTGACCATACAATACAATTGAGAGGGAGAGATTAAAAAGAGTTTATTCGTTTTAAGAATTCATTATTATCAGATATTTGAAATGAGATAAGTTATTGAATAAATTAATAGAGGAGACGATTTAAAAAGGGTTGGTTCATGCTAAGAATTCATTATTGTCAGAAATTTGAAATGAGATGAGTTATTTAGAATGAAGGAAGAATCCATCTTTCAGAGGGATAGAAATGAGAGAAAAGGGTTCTTTGTAAAAGTTCGCAGAGCAGTCTGCTAATCATTTGCTCTGCGGAAGACAGGAGGTAAACCTCAATGAGTTCATAGATTTTCTTTGTTTTTTTTTATTTTTTTATTTAACTTAGAACTCTTTGAGTAGACTCTAAGAGACTGTGGAACTAACCTAGCTGAAATAAAACTATCATTTTATCCTTTAATCATAGTTGCTAATCCTATTTCCTAGTTAATGTTCTCTATGAAATTATTTGACAATAATATCAAATTACATGTTTTATGTGTTAATGAAGTTTTATGCTCTAACAGTTTTATTGTATAGCCATTGATTAAGGTAAATTAAGAAACTTTTTATGTATAGTAAGAAATTCCTATCATATATCTTTAGTTTTAGATATCAAAAATCTCTAAAGTAATATACCTTATAAGGTTATACCAGTACACATCAGTGAATAATAATTGACAAATTTTTATTAAGAGCATGTTTCTAAGAATATCTTTAATGACAGAATGACTTTGGAAAAATTGTTTAACTTCGCTGAGTCCCTATTTTCTTGTAAAATGAGAGGTTTGGATATGGTCTTTAAGATCCCTTTTAGCACCTAGTCTTTGATTATTTCTTTTAAACTTGACCCATTTACTTTAAGACAGTGCATCAGATGCTTTTACTTTAATGCTTAAATTTATTTAGTATGCCTTTTTGGCATAAGATACACTATTTAAAAAATATCTAAGTTTATTAGATCAGATTGTTTGAATCCTAAAATATTTTTTTCTGTGAGTGTTAATTACTTTATTCAGTAGTACATAATACATATATGTATTGTAGGGCACTAGCTCATTGGACTGTGAATTGGACCTAGGCTGTGAATGGAATGAAAAAGTTCCTTACTAGTTTATCCTAAAGTGTAACTAAGCAATAGGTGCTTTTTAGACCCCTGTATTAGAGAATTACAGAAGTTTAGGGCTGGAAGATAGAGAACGTCTCTTGTTTTGTCCCCTCATTTTACAAATAAAGTTGACAGTCAGAGTTCACACAGTTTATGACCTGTGGACACTAGTTCACTAGTATTATCAAAGTTCTTTCTAAAATGCTACATAGGATGAATTCATTAGTACTCATGTTGCAGATGTACTACATTTAATATATGAAGATTGCACTGCCTATCTAGTGATATATCCAGTGGTAATAGATTTTCGTGTTATCAACACACACTCTCATCTGTTCCTTTTTAAGAATTTTGTGAAGTGGTTAGGATTAGTGATGAGACAGACGAGTGGAGATTGAGCCTGGATGCTTCCCTGTTTGTGTCATGCTCTAACTCAGCTGTTTTTAGTCCTGACTGCCCATCAGCATCACCTGTGAATTTAAATTCTGATGCCCATGCTCTACTCCGGACCTACTGAATCAGAATTTCTGGGGTGGTACCTGGACATCTGTAGATTTAAAACCTTCCGCAGAGGGTGCTAATGGGCAGCTAGGATAGCAAACCTCTGCTTTTGCCAGTTGAACAGACTAGCCACAAATTACCTGAGTGGCAGCAACCTCCTGTGTGCATGACCATTTAAAGGGGACCAATGGAAAGTTTGGTGCGATCACAAGGAGGTTTTAATTTGTTTATTTTCAAAAAGATTTATTTACTTATTTGATTAGGCAATACAAATACTTGTTGTAAGATACAAAAGGGTATACACTGATAAGTAATTCTTATTTCTGTTGTCCTCCTAACCATTCCCTCTTCAGAAACAAGCATTACCAATTTTTTGTGTGATCCTTACAGAGATTATTTAATATTTACACGCATAAATGCATGAGTATCACACCATACAAGTAATAGCAAAATATACACATTGTTTGCATCTTGCTTTTTTTCTTTATCTTTCCTTTCTTTCCCCCTCTTTGGTTAATCCTCATCTGAGGATATTTTCTCCATTGCTTTTCAGAGAGTGTGGCATAAGAGAGACACATCGACTGACTGCCTCCCACATGTGCCCCGATGGGGCAGGGAACGAACTGGCAACCCAGGCATGTGCTCTTGACCAGGAATCAAACCCGTGACCCTTTGGTGTGTGGGCCAATGCTCTAACCACTGAGCTTACTGGCAAGGGCTTGCTTTTTTATACTTAACAATAGTAGTTTGAAGATGTTTCATATCTCTATCTAGGGAGCTGCCTCATTTTTAACAGCTGCATAATATTCCATCATCTGGATATACCACAGTTGATTTAACCAGTCCCCTATGATATTCATTTAGGTTGTCTCTATTCTTTGCTATTACAAACATTACTACAATAAATAACCTTGTATGTGTGTCATCCTATATAATAAAGAGGTAATATGCAAATTGACCATTACTCCAACACACAAGATGGCTGCCCCCATGTGGACACAGTATGGCTGCCACAAGATGGCCAGCAGGGAAGGGCAGTTGGGAGGGACCAGGCCTGCAGGGGAGGGCAGTTGGGGGCAACCAGGCCTGCAGGGGAGGGCAGTTGGGGGCAACCAGGCCGGCAGGGGAGGGCAGTTGAGGGGGGCCAGGCCTGCAGGGGAGGGCAGTTGGGGGTGACCAGGCTGGCAGGGGAGGGCAGTTAGGGGTGACCAGACTGGCAAGGGAGGGCAGTTAGGGGTGACCGGGCCAGCAGGGGAAGGCAGTTGGGGGCGACCAGGCCTGCAGGGGAGGGTAGTTAGGGGCAATCAGGCCGGCAGGGGAGCAGTTAGGTGTCATTCAGGCTGGCAGGGGAGTGGTTAGGGGTGATCAGGCTGACAGGCAGAAGTGGTTAGGGGCAAGCAGGCAGGCAGGCAGGCGAGCAGTTGGGTGCCAGCAGTCCTGGATTGTGAGAGGGATCCCAGATTGGAGACGTTGCAGGCTGGGCTGAGGGACACACACCACAGCCTCCCTTCCCCCACCCCCACCCCACCCCATGCACAAATTTTGTGCACCGGGCCTCTAGTTTTTAATATGAGTGTATGTGCCTGTCAGTAGGATAAATTCCTATATTTTATGAATTCAGTTGATGAATTGAATAGTATGTACATTTTTATTTGTAAAGACAATAGCAAGCTGCTTTTCTTGGAAACTATAGCAATTTATGCTCCTATCTGCAGTGTATGAATGCCTGTTTCTTTACACCAACATAATGTGTATTTTAAAACTAATTGATCTTTACTAGTCTGTAAGATGAAAAGAAATGTCTAGTTTGTAGTTTTAATTTGCACTTCTTCTAAATGAGGTCAAGGATCGCTTCATTTTTTTTTTTTTTTTTTGCTTCATATTTTTTTAAGAGCCACTATTCCATTTTTTGTGTGAACTTGTCTGTTTACTTCTTTTGTCCTTTTTTCTACTAGCTTATTATTTTTACTGGTTATGGGAAAGCTTTATGCAATAAGGAAGTTATCTTTTTTTTTTAATGGAAAACTTTGATGCCTGCAGTCAAAGAGAACTTGATTCTTGAGAACTTGATTGTGAGATCAATGAGTGCAATCAGTTGTTGATTTCATCTACTTATGTAATTTCTGATATTAGAATAGAGATGGAGAAAGAACTGTAAGGAAAGGTAAGTGAAGACTTATAAACTGGAGTTAAAAGATAAACAATAGCTTGGGAGAGAATATTTGCAGCAAATCCTACAGACAAAAAGAAAACAGCTTAATATTGTTAATAACACTTATTCTGTGCCAGCCACTTTTAACACACTTTAAGCATATTAACGTATTTAATCCTCACAGTAATTATAAGTACAGTCATTGTCCACATTTTGCAGATGAAGAAACTGAGGCTCAGAATAGCTAAACTAAGTAACTTGATGAAGATCAGACAGTTAGTGAGTGTTGTAACTGTTATTCAAACTGAGCAGGCTGGCTTTACAGTCCATCCTGTTACTCTGAACCTACTATTCTATACTGCATCTGTCTTTGTTAGTGTCCATGATATATAAAAAGTTAGTGCAAACTTTAAAAAGGAAAAGGCCATTAGAAAAATAAAGGATATGACTAGGCATTTCACAGAAAAGGAGATACAAAAGGTTAGGAAACAAAGGAAAATGCTGGTAAGATTTAACAGAATTTAACCAAGGAAATACAAATTTTAAAAAGTCACTCATTTGTGAAAACAAAACTTTGTTAATTTCAGTTTTTGGTGAGGATTTAGGGAGAAGGTACTTTCCTCACTGTTGCTGTAAATTTAAATGGTAAAGCAGTGTTGGAGAGCATTTTGACAGTATCTGTTAAAATTTGAATGTATATACCCTATGCATTTCTATGTCTACATATCTACCTTACAGAAACACTTGTACATTTGCAGAAGAGGCATATACAGAGATGTTTAATGTTGCCTTGTTGATAAAACAAAGCAATTAGAGACAACTTAAGTGTCCATCAGTAGAAAATAGCTAAATAATATATGCACAAATATCTTCTATAGTAGCTAAAAAAAAAAAAGAGGTGTATCCATAGTATGAAAGGAAACAACTTTGACGTATTGTTGAGTTAAAAAAAAGCAATTTGTCAGAATCATATGTATAGTATCATGTGTTGTGTTTTTTCTATATGTATATTAGAACTGCACAGAAAGAGATTTTAAAAGATGTACAACATTGATTACCTCAGTGGTAGACAAAGGGAAATTAGCCTTACTTATAATGGCTTAATTTTCTATAGTGTGTATTTGTGTATTAGCTGTGTTATAAAAAATGACCATTTGTATAAATGAATTTGATACAATATTAAGCTGTGAGAGCTTCTCTTGCTCTATTGTTGAAGAATATTCTATCTGCAAAAATAAAGCTTCCTAACATTTTGAGTGCACATAGAAATAGAGTCAACTTTTATGTCAAAATTTGGGGTAACTTTATTTCCTATATTTTGCCTATTTTCACCATTTGTGTTCAAAAAGTTGACTAAAAAGCCAATGTTTTGTTTCAGAGAAATGGAGTAAAAAGAATAATTTTGATCCTTTAAAATATCAAAACATTTGTGTGAATGCTTTAATTTGGACAATCTTATTTTAGATAACATTTTCTTAGGATGAGGAAATTAACTAACATTTATTGGGTATTTACTCTTTTCTAGGTACTATGTTAGGCTACTTTTGCAAATTGTTTCATTTAATCCAATTTTGTGAAGAAGAGTGTTACTATTCCTCTTTTAGTGAAGAAGAAGCAGACAGAAAGGTTGTTTGTTCAGGATTTATAGCTACAGAGCCAGGTTTTCAGAAGGTCTTTAAGTTATCAAAAGTCCATATTATTTTCTCTACCAAGTTGCCTATCAGATGGTATATTGGAAAGAACTGATGAATACATTTCTCTTGTCAAGAAGTTGACAATTATCCCTAAATTGGTTGTGGTCTAACATAATGGATAGTCAATAAAATTAGAATGTTGTACTGTTTTGGGGATTGACATGCACACAAAAATGTTACTCTTTTTTCTGCCTATTTTCATGTGTATTTGTCTTGCTAGAACACACATACAGAGACACGCATACACTTATACACCTTTTTTATATCTAGGTACCACTTTTTTTTTTTTTTTTTTTTTAAAGCACTAGGTCATAATGAGTCCCCATTTGGCTCCCTGGATGCTGTTACCAGAAATAGCGGCCGTATTCCATATATGGCCTGTCCATGGAGCCCTTAGTTCTGCCACCACCTGGCTTTTGTTTGCTTGCCCTATGAGGCCCTCTTGGTCAGTTTAGGAGCCTTGCTAATCTTCATGTAGCTACAGGAACCTTTGGCCTATCCTAGGAGAGATTCTTACCATGTGTGCTTCAGAGTTTGGTTTGCTATTTGAGAAGGGGGCTGTAGGAAGCTTAGGGATCAGCACACGTTCAAAACTGAAATAGGAAGTGGGCAAGGCAAACAAACCACAGGAAGATCCTGCCTGCATCTTGGTGACGTATCTGTATAACCCATGGACGCTTCCTGGCAGTACCTTGTGAAACTTGCCTTTTCATGTACAGTGGTTTCCTAACTTCTTGTTCTGTACTAAGCTTCAGTCAAAGGTGATTAATACAATAGCAATATAGGTAACTGTGTAATTATTGTGCACATGACATATATGAGAGAACTGGCCCCTAACCATGTTCTGTAGACTTTCCCACTGAGGAGTTGCATCTTACCTAGTAGGACATTTTTAAGGAGTTGCTGTAACGTATGCTCTAACTTCAACTTTATGTATTGTCAAGAATTGTACTTATTGTTCAGGTTTTATAGCCATAAAACAGTTCTTTGTTCGCTGAGTTTAGGCCAACCACCTAAATAATGTTGGATTCCTAGAGTCCTTTGCCCACTCAGGTTCTTGCTCTGTGGTATTACCTTGATTTTAGGCACCTTGATGATTGCATGGTACCTATTTCCACGATGGAATAGGTAATGTTATGTTTTAGTAAGGGGTGCATATTTGCAGTTTCTACTCAAAACCATGTTGCGGGGTCTTTTAGCCTCTCTAATAAAATGGTAATATGCAAATTAACCATCACTCCGCTACATAAGCCACGCCCACCAGCCAAGCCACGCTTACCAGCCAATCAGGGCGAGTATGCAAATTAACCCCATCCAAGATGGCTACAGCCACAGAGAGCAAGGTTTCCCAGGTAACAGAGGAAGCCAAGCTTTCTGATAGCCGTTGCAGGCCTAAGCCTCCACTCAAGCTACAAAGTTTCAATTATAGAAAGTAAACAAATTCAAACAAATGGCGGCAGAATGGATCTTGAGAGAGCAGGCCAGGGTTGCCGGCGGCAACAGGGGAAGCAAAGCTTTCCGCACACCCTGGCCGGGCTCACCCACTTAAGGCTACAAAGTTTCAATTGTAGAAGGTGAATTAACTGCCACAGAAATGGCTGCCGCCACGGAGGGAGCAGCAGGCTTGGCTCCACTCCAGGCTACAAAGTTTCAATTGTAGAAGGAAAATAAATTCCAGATACCAGGGCCTCCCCTTAGGTTGCCAGGGGGCGTGGCTGGCCTGCAAGCCACCACAGGCCCCTCGCTCAGGCCACCCCATGCCCCAAGGGAACCCCACCCTGATCCGGGACACCCTTCAGGGCAAACCAGCTGGCTCCCACCCGTGCACCAGGCCTCTATCCTATCTAATAAAAGAGTAATGTACAGATTGATCATCACTGCAACACACAATATGGCTGCCCCCATGTGGACACAAGATGGCCACTACAAGATGGCCAGCAGGGGAGGGCAGTTGGGAGGCACCTGGCCTGCAAGGGAGGGCAGTTGTGAGGGACCAGGCCTGCAAGGGAGGGCAGTTGAGAGGGACCAGGCTTGCAAGGGAGGGCAGTTGGAGGTGACCAACCCTGCAGGGGACAGCAGTTAGGGGTGACCAGGCTGGTAGAGGAGGGAAGTTGGGGGCAAACAGGCTGGCAGGGGAGCAGTTAAGCATCAACCAGGCTGGCAGCGGAGTGGTTAGGGGGTGATCAGGCTGGCAGGCAGAAGCGGTTAGGGGCAATCAGGAAGGCAGGCAGGCAAGCAGTTGGGAGTCAGCAGTCCTGATTGTGAGAGGGATGTCCGACTGCCCGTTTAGGCCCAATCCCACCAGGATCGGGCCTAAACGGGCAGTCGGACATCCCTCCAGGAGTCCCAGATTGGAGAGGGTACAGGCTGGGCTGAGGGACAACCCCCCGCCGTGCACGAATTTCGTGCACCGGGCTTCTAGTTATTAAATAGAAACCAGAAATAATGTGTTTGTGTGTGTGTGTGCGCGCGCGTATTATTAACTCTCCCAATTTCTAGATGTTGACTGCATTTTTTTTTTTTTTTAATACTATGCAGGCCAAGCAAATCTCTGGCTACCTAACCCCCAATTTGTGTCCTCTAAAATAGTTCAAGTCCCTCATTTTAGAGATGTGGAGCCTGAGTTATAGAAAGGCCAGGTGTTTTTCCACATATTTCTTAAAATAGAAATGTATTACTTCTGAAATAAGAATCTAATTTTTAAAAAGTAAATGAGCTCCTCTGGTGTATCCGGTTATTAAATAACAGATTATCTTTGTTTAGGACTAAATGGCTTGAGTAAAGGGAATTGTGTGCAGATGCTAATTTTTAGGAATCTCTAACCAAGGAAGGGTACTACTGCTTACTATATAATGAGTGCTCTCTCTGTTTAGGCATTGTGGTAAGTGCTTTACCTCAGTTAATGTTCACAGAAACCCTATAACATTATAGTTATCCCTTTTTATAGAAGAGTTTGAGATTAAAGACATAAGATGAAGTACAAAGCTTATATTGAAACTCAAATCTCTGTCTCCAAAATGAATTCATGTAACTTGCTATGCTTTACCAATACTGAATGTTTTCAGAATTATGTGCCCCTTTTATTGCAAAAGTTTTAATTAAACTTTATAAGAAAATTTGAAAGACCTTATGATGTGTTAACATTACTTAGGATTGTCTTGTTTATGTATAACCAGTAGCCCTGCGCACGAATCCATGCGCCAGTAGCTCACTGCCACCCTCCTGTAGCTCCCCCCGCCCCACCCCTTCATAGCTTGCTGCCCTGCCCCCTCCTGTAGCTCTCCTCTGCCTGCTTGTAGCTTGCTGCCCCACCCTTCTGCTGATCCATGATCTGGTCGTTATTCAGTCGGTCGTCACGCTTCACAGCATAACGACCATTTGCATATTATATCTTTATTATATAGGATTAGAGAGCATAACAGTTATCTAATTTAATTTAGAGTAAAATTTTAATTTTACTCTAAACTTGTCAACACCAAGACTGTATTATATTTGAAGTATACATTTGCTTCATACTTAACTTCTTTTGTGTGTGTGTGTGTGTGTGTGTGTGTGTGAATTTAAATAATAAAGTTTGCATCTTTTTGTATCTTTTCCCCATCTAAAGCTCCATTCCCCTGTTTAAGTTGATATTCCTCTTATTAGAACATCATCTCCTGAGTCACTTAAGCCAAGTTATTCTATCTCTGTAGTATCTCTTCCATTTTTCTTTTCCTCCCATTGCCCGTACATTAGTTTAGGCCATTTAACTGTCAGATTTCCCTAAGCATAGTCCTGACCACACAAACTTTCAGTGACCTTTGTTGCTTACTGAATACAGTTAAAACTCTTTAGATTGGCATTTCAGGACCTGTTTGATTTCACCCTTCCTTTACAATCTTATTCCTTCTCATTCCCCTTTCAGCTTCCTTTATGCTTTAACCAATTTGTACTATTCACTGCCTCCTTGAAGGTGCTCCTGCTGTTTCCAACTCCAGACTGTGTCCTCTTACTTCTGTAATATTATCCCTCCATCCTCAGTGTCTATACTTTGTGGGGGGAAACCAGTTGGAAGAAGTTATAGTGAAGATTAAGTGAAGTAACATATATGAAATCCCTAAAAACAAATCTATGTAGTGTATGTATTAACTTATTCAGTAAAGGGTAGCTGTTTTACGATTTAGCTTTCCTCCCACGTCAATCTTTGTCTTTGCGGTTACCTTGTCCAGGATTCTGGCCCTTTGCAATTTCTCTTGGGGTTTAATTTAATCCTGCTGAACTCTGTCTTGGCTCTTATCCCTGTTCTTAAGTTATCCTTTGAATAGACCTGGGCGTACAGGATCTCTTAGGGTAATTTCAGAAAGGAGTAGCTGTCTATGCCTCTCAGCACTTCTCTATTCAGAAAGACATTAAGAGTAATAGAAAGACTAAGCTTTGGAGTTTGCTTTTTGTCAAATTACCTTAGCAGATATGTAAATTAATTTTTAAAAATTTATAAAAAGGAATGGTAATACCTCACAAGGTTGTTGTATAGATCTAATGAGATATTTGAGAAAATGTTTAGCTCTAATCTTGGAGTATCCAGCTACTTGATAAATATTTATCTTCCTTTCTTACTTATTCCAGTAGTGTCTTTCTCTAGGATACACAGAAACATACATACAAACCTGTAGATATAAATGCATGCATATATTTCCCCCCAAACATACACAAAAGCACACATGTGCATACTAGCACACATGTACAGAAGCATATATACCAGAATCTGTACCCAGTAGCCTGATACTTGAAATTCTAGTCCTAGGTGAAATTTATATGGTAGATCTGTATTTACTATCTGGCGACCTTTACAAAGAATCATTGATCTTGTACACAGAAAGTTGGCCATTTTTCCATTTCCGTTCATCTGTTATCAGTTTTGATTCCCAGTGGTGTTTATCTTCTTAGTTTAAATTGTTTACTTTTTGACAATGACTAAAAGCTACTATTTTCTAGAAAATATTTACTTGTCTCCCCTCTTTCTTCAGGTATTTATGCAGAAGTTACCTTTTCAGTGGAGCCTTCCTTGGTTCCCCCTTCCCCTCCCTTTCATGTGGTGTCCATTCCTGCTTAACCCTTATTTGTTTATCTTATTTGTTTTCTGTCTGTCCACTTATGTTAGCTCAATAAAGATACAGTTTTGTCTTTTTTTCTCACTATTGTATTCCTAGCGTATTAGTAGACACTCAGTAAATATTTGGATGTGTGGATTTCTGGATTTGCTTGTTTATTTTCAATATAATAACTCTGTGTTAACATTATAAAGATTATTATAGTTAGTGCTTTAGGTAACTGTATACAGAAAACATTTTTTAACCTTTGGAGCAGTGACATAGATCAACTTACATCAACTGAAAAAAAGAAGCTTATATGCAATTTTGTAATTTGTGATACGATAAACTCTTTTTTTGCCCATGTTAAAGTTCTAAACACACACTCTCTTATACTTACTTAGTAGGTATTTCAGTATCTATTATTAGCTAAGCATGGTTCTGAGAATTGATCCTTTCCCTTAAGAAGTTTACTATTCAATGAAGAGACACATAGCAGTTCCTTCTCATCTCTACTAACTCAAAATGATGGAAACCTCTGAGGCTCTATCTTCAAATCTCTTTCCTTTTCTATCCATATTTACTCTCCTTGTGATCTTGTATGGTTTTATGGTTTTATAAATATTATGTACTTCCTGATGATTTTCAAATTTTATCTCCATCCAGGACTTCTTTGCCCTATTTTTTTTTAATTGCTTGATTTGAGAGAGAGAGAGAGAGCAGATGGGGGGGGGGGGGGGAGGAAAAAACATTGATTTGTTGTTCCACTTATTTATGTATTCATTGGTTGATTCTTGGATGTGACCACAACCTTGGCACATCGGGATAATGCTCCAACCAACTTTGCCCTCTTGACATCTACACTTGGATAGCTAATAGACATCTCAGATTTAATGTGCAAACTCTTTCTTTTTTTTTCTTTTATTATATTTTATTGATTTTTTACAGAGAGGAAGGGAGAAGGATAGTTAGAAACATTGATGAGAGAGAAATCTCAATCAGCTGCCTCCTGTACACCCCCTACTGAGGATGTGCCCGTAACCAAGGTACATGCCCTTGACTGGAATCGAACCTGGGACCTTTCAGTCTGAAGGCTGACATTCTAGCCACTGAGCCAAACCGGTTAGGGCCGTGGTCGGCAAACTGCGGCTCGAGAGCCACATGCGGCTCTTTGGCCCCTTGAGTGTGGCTCTTTCACAAAATACCACGGCCTGGGCGAGTCTATTTTGAAGAAGTGGCGTTAGAAGAAGTTCAAGTTTAAAAAATTTGGCTCTCAAAAGAAATTTCAATCATTGTACTGTTGATATTTGGCTCTGTTGACTCATGAGTTTACCGACCACTGGGTTAGGGCAACTCTTTTTTAAAAATATTTTTTTTATTGATTTCAGAGAGAGAGAGGAAGAGAGAGACATAGAAATATCAATGATGAGAGAGAATCATTGATTGGCTGCCTCCTGCACGCCCTCTACTGGGAATCGAGCCTACAACCCAGGCATGTGCCCTGACCTGGACCTCCTGGTTCATAGGTCGACGCTCAACCATTGAGCTACACCGGCCAGGCCCCAGTACAAACTCTTGGTCCCTCTCCTCCAACAAGAGGCTCCTCCCTCTGGAAATGGCATCTCTGTTCATCCAGCTGCTCAGGCTGAAACTCCAGGAAGTCATCCTTGACCCCTTTTTCTCTCACACCCACACCCAAAATATCAAAAATCCTGTTGGCTCTATCTTCAGTATGTACACTCAGTTGACCACCTCTCTCCATGTCAGGACTGCCCCCCCCCCCCCCCAGCTTATCTCTAATCATGATGATTACAATAGCCTATGTAGTATTCTGCCTCCACCTTTTCCCTTCTGCAATGAGTCTTCTTAAACAAAAGTTAGATGGTGCCATTCTTCTGTTCAAAATCCTTCAATAGCTTTCCATCTCACTCAAAGGCTTTCTGTTGGCCTATAAGACCTGTTTAACGTCTTTCCCCGCCCCTGCCTCATCTCTTACCATTTCCTCCCTCTCGCCATTGGGCTTATTTTATAGTTATACTGGCTATTCCTTCAATGTGCCAAATTATCCTGTCTCAGAGCCTTTACGTATTTTATTCTTTTTTCCTGTTCGTCCCTTTCCCCAGATATCCACGTGGCTCAGTCCTTCATTGACTTCCTTCAGGTATATGCTCAAATGCCTTAATAGGAAGGCCTTCCCTGATTCCCTGTATAAAATAACAGTGGTCTCCTCCTATTCTCTACCCTCTGGGCCGGGCACTCTCTAACCCTCTTACCCTACTTTATTTCTTCCATGGCAATAAATATTATTTATTTACTTGTTTAAGAGTTTATGATGTTTGTTTCCCCTGTCTAGATTATACAACAGTTCCGTGGGCCGAGATCTATTTTTATTCATTGTTATATCCCCAGCATTTAGAAAAGTTCCTGGCATGTTGTAGGCACTTAATAAATATTTGCTGAATGAAATATAACAAGTGCAATACAATATGATTATTATAGTAGAAGTACATATGAGGAAATAAGAAAAGAGTGACATGACTACCTAGGAATTGAAGGAAGACTTTATGAGGATGCCCTTAAACATCTTTTTTGGGGGGAAAACAGGTAAGAGCATTCCATGCAATGAAAATAACATTGCAGATGTATGGAGGCGTGGGAGAATATAGTTGCGTACTGTTAGAGCATAACTTGTGGATGTAAAGATTAAGTAAGTAGAAGAGGCCAAATGTGTAGTAGATGGTGTCAGATCATGAAGGGTTTTTATGCCAGACTAAGGAATTTTAGATTTCATTCTGCAAAGTGGGTAGTGTGGCACCATTCAAGATTTTTGAGCAAGGGGTGATATATATGTTTACATATTAAAATAACTGGCAACAGTTTGACAGATGGGGAGCCAAGCTAAACAGGGCATTTTATTTAAGCTATATATGATGTTGCAAGCTATGTATGCTGTGGAGAAACAGTTACTATCACATGAGTAGGCAAGAGGCTGTTTCATTTTATGGTTGGACAAAAACCACTGATGTGTAGTGTGAAGGTGTTCTTGGCATACTTGCAGTACCTCTATGAGGGAGAAGAAATGCCCTGTGGAGATTAGTTTGCTCACCTCTAAAAATCCATGCTTTAGGAAATTTTTTTAAAATTTAGTTAATTATATCATAAATCATAATGTAGACTAGAAAAGATCTTAAGGAGTACCATTTATGAATCCAACAAGAAAGGATGTTGTTACACAATAAAAGATGTTGAGCTTGAAAGCCAGCTTCCTTTCTTCATAAAGGAATAGTTGTTTTGTCAATAATATACCTCCTGATCTTGATTCACTGTTGAAGGAAATAGTGACATTTGAAAATATAATCAGGTCTATACTATTTGCTGTAGGGTCAATACATCTGCTTTTGTAGACAAATATCTGCCTTTGCATATTGCAGTACTCTGGCATGCACATAATTTTTTAAATGAGGGACAAGCTAAAAACATTTCTTTCATTCAAATGCAAGTAAAAACCACTTCCATTATTTCATTTGTCTTGCTTAAGTGTCCTATCTCAGCAATATATTGAATGTCTGGAATACTTTAATCTTATTACTTTTAAACATGATGTGTATAAATTTAAGGATAAGATAGAGTTACCCAGGCCAGATAGCTCATTTGGTCTGATATGCCAAGGTCGCGGGTTTGATCGCCAATCAGGGCACATACAGGAATCAACTAATGAATGCATAAATAAGTAGGACAACAAATCTCTCTCTGTCTCTCTGTCCTTTCCTCCCTCTCTCTCTCTAAAATCAATCAATACATAAAAACTTTTAAGTTAGAAAAAAGAATATTTTTTTAAAAAGATGGAGGTACCAAAATGTTGCACATGGTTTGAATGTTGAAAAGTTGATACTCCCAGATTCATGGAAACATGACACTGTATTATTGAGCCTATTTTAAAAACCACATCCAAATGGTACAGTAGGAAATGAAGAAACGTTTGCCAGAGACAGATACAACAATACAGAGAATTAAGATCCATCTGTCTCTGTTTCCCAGGTTGCAGCATTTACCATTCGATCATGCTGTGCTATTCAACTCACTATCTACCGGAACAATAAAAATAGTTTTTAGTGAGATACTGCTTTGTCATTTCTGAGTCCATGTTTGATCCAGATAGCCACATCTAGCTGAAAGATTTCCCAAACTCTGAAGACTAGTAATGTAGGATGGAGTTTTCTAATTTGTTTAGAAATGAAGGGCAAGAAAAGAAACCAGTCTAGGATTAAGTTTACAGAATCAACTCTAGCTAGTTTAAGCAGAAAGAGATTTAGTAAAATATTTTAAGTGGCTTATAGAATCGTTGGAAAGACTGTGGAAACGGATTCTATGTTGAACTTTCAGGAATGGCATTCTAAAGTCACATTGCAGCTGGACCACCAAGAGAGTTACTATCTCTTTTAGGATTAAAAATGTGCCTGCAGAATTGGGAAGCTGTAATTTTTAGCTGCTTGTCTTACAACCTCACCACCTCTGCCATGATCAGGAATCTGCCACTATTAGGAAATAACCATCAGCAAGCAGCCATCTTCATCAGTAATCTGTTGTCATTACAGCTGGCTCTAGAACCAAGCTACACCTGTCACAACCTGTATGACAGAATGGATGCCTTTCTTCTTGATGCCTATGAAACCTGTGACTAGACACAAGGACTTCTGCAAATGTTGCTGCAGAAAATCTGGACATCTTCATGACAGTGCTTGTCAGTAGAAGCAGCCTTAATGCAACCTCCCTTCTCTTCTGCCTTCCAAATTTCTTTTTTTTTTTAAATATATTTTTATTGATTTTTTTACAGAGAGGAAGGGAGAGGGATAGAGAGTTAGAAACATCAATGAGAGAGAAACATCGATCAGCTGCCTCCTGCACACCTCCTACTGGGGATGTGCCCGCAACCAAGGTACATGCCCTTGACCAGAATCGAACCTGGGATCTTTCAGTCCGCAGGCAACGCTCTATCCACTGAGCCAAACTGGTTAGGGCCCAGATTTCTAATGAGTGCATCTGATTGGTGGAATTTAAGTCACATTCACAGTTCTAACGCAAGGGAGGCTGGGAAATGTAGTTTTTAGCTTTCTAGTCTCTACAGTGCAGAAAGTCATACACCAAAGGACATTGGAATGGATGAAGAATACTGATCTACCATATGTACCACAGATATAGATCCTGATTCTCCTTAAGAATAGCCACCATCGAATGGGCTATGGATAAATTGAGAAAATTTGCAGATAATACCATCAAATGTTGAGAAATGTATAAGTATTTGTTTTTGTGTATATATATAATTTTTATTCAAAGAGGAAGGGAAAGGGAGAAAGAGACAGAAACATCAATGATGAGAGAGAATCATTGATTGGCTGCCTCCTGCGTGCCCCACACTGGGGGCTGAGCCCGCAACCCAGGCATGTGCCTTGACCGGGAATTGAACCATGATCTTTTGGTTCTAATATGCAAATCGACTGAATGATAAAACAACTGGTTGGCAGAGGGGGAGGGGTGTGGCCAGCGAACAGGCCAGCCAATCCAGGTGCCAGCGGGCAGAGGGAGGGGACAGCAATTGGGGGGCGGTGGCGAAGGGGTTGATGGGGGGGGGCGGTAGGGCAGGGACGGCCGCTCACTGGCCAGCGCCGTCCCTGATCGCCCCACCAATTGCCTCCCACAGAGGGGGCCATTGGCAGCGGTGGTGTTGGGGCGAATCAGGGCATGTGCCCCCTATCAGCCGCAGGCCGCCTCTCACAGAGGGAGGCTAGCCTGGGGAGCGGGCCTAAGCCATCAGTCAGACATCCCCTGAGGGCTCCTGGTCTGCAAGAGGGCGCAGGCCAGGCTGAGGGGACCCCCCGCCCCCAGCCCCTGCCGAGTGCATGAATTTTTGTGCACTGGGCCTTATATATATGTGTGTGTGTGTGTGTATTTTTTTTTTCGGAGATGGTGGGAGATAGAAACATCAATGATGAGAGAGAATTGTTGATCGGCTGCCTCCTGCACACCTCCACTAGGGGTCAAGCCCACAACCCAGGCATGTGCCCTTGACCAGAATTGAACCTGGGACCTTTCAGTCCACAGGCTAACGCTCTATCCACTGAGCCATACCGGTTTCGGCTATTTTTATTTTTTTATAGTGACATTTTTTAATATACCTAAAATTGGTGTTCCACCTATATTTAGTGGCATATGGATGCCAAAAGTTGCCTCACATTTAAGGTGTGGGTAATAGATGAAAAGCCTGAACAAGGGAGTAAAAGAAAATCAGGAGTGGGTTCCCTACACTGAGGCTAGATCAGTGCTATCAAATACTGAAGCATGGTTAAATAAGGTAGGAACTGAAAAGCAATCATTTGATTGGGTAGCACTTAGTATTTATTAGTGTTCTTGAAGGATCTAGTTAAAAAACACCACAAATTGCAGGTTCAGGCTGTGAGTAGGAGCAGAGTTTATAGAATAAGTTTTCAAGAAGCTTGCCTTTTAAGGAGCAGTAGTTGTTTGGTTGTTTTTTGGTTTAATGCACTTGCTTATTTATATACCATAATTAACTAGAACTAGTGAGGCCCAAAGCAAATACACATGCAAGACAAGTACAATCTTCCAAATTTCCTCAGTTTTCTCTTTTTGTGTATCTTGATGTAAAGTGTGTGCTATTAAGGTAATCTCTTTTTGCTTAGAGATATAATGGGTACAATATTACTTTTATTTTCTAACCTTCACTTTTGATGATTTTTTTTTTACAAAGTGGCAGTTAATTATTTCAGTTTATGTCTTTTATAAAATGCCAATTAAATACCACTATATTTTGGAGTTGCAGTTTAAAGTCTTGATAGCTGGCTTAATCAACATATTTGTACTAGAGGCCCAGTGCACGAATTCATGCATGGGTGGGGTCCCTCGGGGTGGCCTGCGGAGATCAGACCTCAGCTCCTGCCCCCAGCCTCACAGCCCCAGCTTGCGCCCCCAGCCTCACAGCCCCACAGCCCCACCTGGCACCCTGCCTTGGCCTGGTGCCGCCCCCTCACCTGCTCTACCATCCTGCCTGCAGGGTGATCTATTAGGGTGGGGCCCCATGCCCGGTGGCTCCCTTAGTACCTGGGAGCCAGGCAGCAGCCCTGCCCCCCACCACTGCAGCTGTCTCTGTCTTTGAGCGATCAGTCAGGTCTGGGCCCCCTGCCTGGCTCCCTCAGTGCCTTGGAGCCGCCCCACTGCTGCTGCTGGTTGCTGTCTGCAGGGCGATGGGCAGGGTGATCGGGCCCCCGCTTGCATCCGCCTTGGCCTGGCGCTGCCCGCTCACCTGCTCCACCATCCCACTGTGGTCCCGCTCTCATCGGGGCCCATTGGGGCCAGTAGTGCCTCCACTGCTGCCTGCTGCCAGCGCCGCATCGCCAATGCCCTCCATGTTCTGCAGTGCCCCCTGGTGGTCAGGGCACATCATAGCGAGTGGTCGAACGACTGCCCAAGGGGACAATTTGCATATTAGGCTTTTATATAGGACTAGAGGCCTGGTGCACGAAATTCGTGCCCAGGGGGGGGTCCCCTCAATCCGGGACCCTCTCCAATCCGGGACCCCTTGGGGATTGGGCCTAAACCGGCAGTCGGACATCTCTCTCACAATCCTGGACCGCTGGCTCCTAATCGCTCACCTGCCTGCCTGCCTGGTCGCCCCTAACAGCCCTCCCCTGCCGGCCTGATCGCCCCCACTGCCTCTGTGTGCTGGCCTGATCACCTCTAACTGCCCCCCCCTGCCAGCCAGGTCGCCCCCAATTGCCACCTCCCTGCCGACCTGGTCGCTCCTAACTGCCCCACCTACCCACCCACCCCCCGCCAGCCTGGTCACCCCCAATTGCCCTCCCCTGCTGGCCTAGTCGCCCCTCACTGCCCCCCTCCCCCCGCCAGCCTAATTGCCCCCAACTGCCCACCCTGCCAGCCTGGTTGCCCCTAACTGCACCCCCACCCCCTGCTGGCCTGGTCGCCCCTAACTCCCTTCCCCACCACCAGCCTGGTCGCCCCCAACTGACCTCCCTGCCGGCCTGGTCACCCTTCACAACGCCCCTGCTGGCCTGGTCTGCTTGTTCAGTCGTTTGGTCATCCCTCACTAACTTCCCTGCCGGCCTGGTCGCCCCATGCAGCCTGCTTGTTCAGTCGTTTGGTTGTCCCTCACTAACCCCTCCTGCTGGCCTGGTTGTAGGCAGTCATCTTGTGAGGGTGTGATGGTCAATTTGCATATTACCTCTTTATTATATAGGATGATTGGTGAGTTAGGCACTGGTTAGATGAATTCACTTTCAATGTAATTTATTTGAACATTAGTGAACAAAGAGTATGATAACTGCTTTTATAGGAAGTGATATGAGTGCATTTTATATATTATATAGAACTTAAGTTTTTATTCTAAGTAAATATCTGTTAGTGTCAAGTTCATTGGATGCTGCAGACAACATAATCTCCATTTTCTCTCGTTAATAAAAGGTGGGCATTGGAAATATGTACATTTCATAGTGAAGTTTTCTTAAACTTCACTTTTATGTGAATGAAACAGGAACATATTCAAGGCCTATGATTTAGTGTTCCAAGTTTTCTCATTAGATATGGAGCATGCCTATTATGATTTAACCCTTTGCACTTGCTTGCTTTTTTCTCGATTCCTTTATTCTAATGCTAACCGTGTCGAGTCATACTCAATATCCGAGTGCAAAAGGTTAATTCCAAATTTGTTTACATTCCAGGCCCTATAGAGTGACCTAGTTGGATTTTGGTTTAAAATAAAACATAGATTATACAGAGGGGAGTTATCAAAGAAGGAGAGACTTAAAGGAACAGAAGGTTGAAAATAATGAAAACAGAATTGCTGAGTGCTCTGGAGTGAAAGGGAAGAGATGGGGTCAAGAGAGCACAGGTAGATGGATGAACTCCAGATGAGCCTTGTTTGAGAGGAGGGACATCTAGAGGAAGAGAATGGATGGATACAAAATCAAATATATGTTCTTTTTCCTGTTAAGAAACAGCCCAACCCATATGACGCAATTTTAGGGTCACTTAAAAGATTAGATTCCTTGATTCTTACTTGAGATGAACATAAGTATTTTTACATATTCCGTTTAAGTGGTAAATTTATTTTTTTCTAATTTCCCAATGACAAGTTTAGTAACAATGAGTATCTAACTGGTACCTTTTCATTGATTTTCTCATTTTAATTTTTTAAAAGTATTTGTTTATTGAGGTTTTTTTCCATAGGTGTTTCTTAACTTTCTGATAAACTTCTTTAAAATATATTGGTTTAAATGGCCTTTAATTTTAAAGTTGATAAACAATAAGAGACTTAAGTTTATCTATTCCAAACTTTCACCAGGCAAGCTGTGCTTCAGTGATTTGTCTGAAGTCATTTAGCCACTTAGTAGCAGAGGTAAGACAGAACATTGGTTTCCTGATTGTTAGGGCAAAGCTCTTGTCCTTATGCCAACTGTCTTGCTTTTCTAATTTAGTACATTGGTGTCTGATTTCAGCACCCACACTTTTGTGTGTCCTTGTGGCCCAAGCACATCTTACAAGAACTTCAAACTAGACGTATTGGTTTCCTTAATGTGCATTCAACAAATTCTCTCAAGTGTCTTCCTTACTGGGTGGCAGTCACTATTTTAGACCTTGGAGATCAACAAATTCTCAGGCCTCAAGAATGAGGGAACCAGAAAATAGACACTTAAGTAATATTAACAGAGTTTCAGATAGTTATAAATGCTATCATGAAAAGAAACAGAGAAATAAAATGTGGTAACAATAGTCAGAGAAGGTTTCTCTGAGGAAGTGACATTTGATCTGAGACCTGAGTGATAGCCAGCTATGGGTTAGAGCACTCCAGGCAGAGGCCCGAAGCTTGAGCAAGCTTGGCATGGTTGATGAATGGAAAGAAGGTGAACACTGGGGAAAGTGGGAGGAGAAGAGGTCAGAGAGGAGAAGACCGTTCAGTAGGGCTGTCTAGACCATGACAGTGGGAATTTAGAAATGGGATTATATTCTAAGTGAAATGGAATGGTGTTGGTGCAGGGGATGTGGCTGACCTGAATGATGTGTTTAAAAGATCACACACACTGCTTGAAGGAGAGTAGATTATAGGGTGCAACCAGTGAAGGTGATTGAGGAGTGGTTAGATTTAGGATTTATTTTGGAGGGTCTGTTGGATTTGTTGATGGACTCGATGTGTGGGTGGGAGGTTTGGGGAGGATGGTGAGAAAAAGAGGAAGGTGGTAGTAGACTGGGGGAAAAGCCTGTTTTAAGGGAGGAAGTCAGATGATTTGTCTGGGACTTGTTAAATTTGAGATACCTACAGAATCCAAGGAGGCACTTGGGTATTCATAGCTAGTGTTGACAAGAAGGTAGCAGACCTGGAAATGTAGATTTGGGAAGCATCATCAGTAACACTATATACTGAAGGAGTTTGCTTGGGAAAGGAAAGAAGGTGCGCCATAACAGCCCTGAAGCATTATAAGATTTAGACGTGAGGAAGGAGAGACGTCAGGAGAGAGGGCCAGTGATGTAGGAGGAAAGCCAGAGTTGTGGAAGCCAAGAAAAGAGGACAATTTAAGGATGGATGTTAGTATTACCTTTTTTTTTTTTTAACTTATTTTAAACTAGAGGCCTGGTGCACGAGATTCATACACTCAGGGCGGGAGGGGGAGGGGTCCCTCAGCCTGACCTGTGCCCTCTCACAGTCCGGGAGCTCTTAGTGCTGCCACGGATCGGGAGAGGTTCCCCCACCACCGCTGTGCTCGCCAGCTGTAAGCTGTGAGTCTGGCTTCTGGCTGAGCGGCGCTTCCCCTGTGGAAGCGCACTGACCACCAGGGGGCAGCTCCTGCATTGAGCGTCTGCCCCCTGGTGGTCAGTGCACCTCATAGCGACCGGTCATTTCCGCTGGTAGTTTCAGCTGTTCAGTCTATTTGCATATTACCCTTTTATTACATAGGATAGTGCTGCCAGATCAGGTAGGAGGACAGAGAAATGACTGTTGGTCTTGGCAATATGGGAGGCAGTTTCAGTGTCATCATGGAGTTAGAAGCTGGTTGGAAAGAGTTGAAGAATGAATGGAAGATGAGAAATTAGAGAATGACGAGATAATTGCTTTCAAGAAGTTTTGCTGTGAAAGCAACTCTAAAGATGACATGATACCACAAAGGAGGAGGTGGAGTCAAAGGAGATTTTCTTTTTGTGCTTTTTTAAAATTGGGAAATACCAAAGCTTGTTTATGTGCTGATGGGAACAATTTACTAGAAAGGAAAATTACTGATGATGTAAGAAAGAAGGATTAATTGTAGAGTCAAATTCTTGAATTGGTGCTGGTGGGATGGGATGGACAGCACACGTTGGGGGATTGCCCCTTTCTCAGAACAGGGATACAGTTATGTAATATGACCTCACACGCCCCTTTAAACACAGCTCCTCCCTCAGTATCACCAGACTCCTTGACAAGTTGATCATCTTTTTCTAACCACTAATTTTTTTTCCTGTGCCACATCTTATATCTCCTTTTGGATGAATTAATCCTATATAAGGTTTAGCATGAAGCAGCTAGTGATATTTAACACCAGTTTCAATTTTTATGCCAACAGGTGAAGCAAAAAATTTATTGCCTTATCTTGGACCCAACAAAATGAGAGATTGTTTCTGCACCATAAATTTGGATCAGGAAGAAGTTTATCGTACTCAAGTTGTTGAAAAATCTTTAAGGTTTGTATAAAATTGGTAAATTATAATTCATATGATATATTTATTAATAAATTGTATACACTTTTCAGACTTCATCAAAAAGACTTTCTTCATATGAAACTTTTATTTTTCTTTTACATTCTGAATTTAATTTTGGAATTACAGAATCTCAGAGTTTGAAGGAGCCTTAATAGTCATTGAGCTCTAGACTAACTGCCTTATGCTTGTTTTCTTCTGACAGTTATCTTTGACAGGTGGTCCCTGGCATTTGCTTGATCATGTACCAGTGACCAAGGAGTTCAACTGCCTCCTAATCAGCCTGTCTGGTCTTGGAAATATTCTGACTCTTAGAAAGCTATTATTTTTAGTCGATTAATATCTAATAAAAGAATTTACTATATGCTAAGAAAGTGCTGGGAGCTGTGCGTTAATATATCCATGACAAGATAGACACAGTGCTTACTTGCTTTCATGTGGCTTTTCATTGCCTCAAAGTATATCTTCCTCTTAATTGTTCTTAATTATGTCCCTTGAATTTCAAGAGAACAAGTTTCACATGACACTCAAAAATTTTTTAAAACAACTGTCATATACCTCAGCCTTTCTTCAGGCTGAATTTTACCCATTCATTTGAACTTTTCTCAAACTACATCATTATTTTATTTCTCTTAAAAATAAATAATCTCTTATAGTTTATACAAGTCACTTAACTAAGTAGGGCATTGTAAAGGAATGAACTCTTAGGTAGATTTCTCATCTTTGAAGGTGCAATAGCCCTTTGAGAGTATCATAGTAAATTCTAACTCATAAAATTGAAGTGTGCCACCTCTGCCCTGTGGCAGTGTTTGTGGACAGTGCAGTGCAGAGCAGAGCTGGAAGGGTGCAGTCTTGTTCAGACAGAAGAGTCAAAAACAAGGGCGCACCTGTGAGAGTTGTTGGAATGAACATGTGGTGGATGAAATATTGAGTATCATGTCAGGTAAATTGTATGTCACATATATATTTTTTATTCAGTTTTATATATTTTTCCTTTATACTTGTCCTTTTTTTTTTCTCTGAAGTTTTCCCCATTATGTTTTATTGTCAATATTTATAATTTTGAATGTCTATTAAATTCTTCATAAGAAAGACATTGTATAAAGCTGAAGATACTTTAGTATCTCAAAAAGATTTGAAGGAATACACTACACATCTTTAGTTATAAATCACCTGTCTCTGTTATATTAGAATTGTTGTTATTTATATGTTATAAATGATTAAACTGAGTCACCAAAAGGCTGAATAATTTGTGCATATAATAAAGGAAGTTAGAAGCAAAACTAAGATTGGGACCTGAAACTATTAAAATCTCAATTTGTTACTTAATGTATACTGATTCTATATCACACAAAAAAATCAGTGATAAAACTAGTAATTGTTCATAAATTGAATATTTGTGGTAATTTCTAATATGTAACCTTGTAAATGAGCAACTAAAATTAGCTTACTTTTTTTAACCCTGGCCTTTCCAGATATTTGCATAAAGGAAAATGAAATGATAAAACAATAATTTTTGTCCATCTTAAATTATTTTTCTAGATACATAGCAACTTGAAAGGTATTTTAAAGTTAGCAGTGGTTATCTTAGGTCATTCAATAAAGATTATGTACTAGTTAAACTAAGTACTTCTTCAATTCTAGGTGTCCCCTAGCATTTTTGCTTGTGAAATAGTGTGAAAGAATCTAAACACTTGCTCACCTTGTGTTCATTTCAGTGTTTTTTATCCTTTTGCATATTATGATAAGCTGTTAAGTCAAAAATCAGTAGATACCACTTAATATCTTTTGTGGGTTCTGGATATTATAGTTTTTATAGGTAGTCTGTGTATAGAGTTTTCATGACAGGTAAGTGGGAATTACATATGGAATCTATAACTCCTAAATCTTTACCTCACTCAAATCCTTTTATTTATATACTAGAGGACCAGTGCATGATTGAATCATGCACGTGTAGGGTCCCCTACACGCTTTCGCTTTTCGCGGTGGAGCTGGGTGCCTGTCCGCTGGTGCACCAGGCCTTTCAGAAGCCTCCGGCTTGGCGGAGGCTTCTGAAAGGCCTGGTGCCGGAGCAGACAGGCACCCAGCTCCCCCACTTTTGATGGTCCGCGGCCGCTGAGGGGGGCTACCCTGCTGTTGAGAGGCGCTGAGGGGGGCTGCCGCGGACACCTGGCTACCCTGCCGTTGAGAGGCGCAGCTGGGTGTCCGCGGCAGGCCCCCTCAGCGGCCGCGGATCTGGCCTTTGAGAGGCGCAGGGGGCGGGAGTCCCGCCCCTTGCGCCTCTCAACAGCAGGGTAGCCCCCCTCAGTGGCAGCGGATCCGTGCCTCTCAATGGCCGGATAGGCCACCCCGAGTCCCGCCCCCCAGACTCCCGCTGCCCAATCTTGGGCGTAGCGGAGTGATGGTAATTTACACATTACTCTATTATTAGATAGGATACATACACTAGAGGCCCGGTGCACAAAAATTAGGTCCCCTCAGCCCTGCCTGCCCCCTCTCAGTCTGGGAGCCCTCAGGGGATGTCCTACTGCAGATTAGGCCCGTAAGCCACAGTCTGGCCTCCCTCTGAGGCAGGCGACCGGATGGTCATGGGAAGGCACCGCCCCCATCACCCCGCTGCTGCTGCCACTGCCGGCCACCACAGCCCTCACTTCTTAGTGCCGGCCCTGCCCACTGGTGGGGGGGTGATCTGGGGCCACTCCTGCTGGGGGAGGGGCTGTGGGAGGTTGAGGCATAGCAGGTCGCACCCATTCAGTGCGGAGGCGTGGCACCGGGACCAGCCAACGCCGCTGCCTCTGTGGCTGCCTCTGTGGCTGCCTCTGCGTAAGAGGGACCACTGGGACCTGGACCGCGCTGCTGCCTCTCCCACGCCGCCTCTGCGAAAGGGGCTGCAGTGCTGGACCGGCCTGCGCCGAGGTCTCTTCCGTGCTGCCTCTGCAAAAGGGGTGGTGGTGGAGGCGGGTGCCTCTCCTGTGGCCTCTGCGAAAGTGGCCCCACCGCCCTGCCGTCCCGCCATCCCGCCGCCCCGCCTCTCCCACACCCCTCGGCCCTCGCAGCTGCTGTGGCTTTGTCCAGATGGACATCCGGAAGACGTCAGGTCTAATTAGTATATTACCCTTTCATTAGTGTGTGTGTGTGTGTGTGTGTGTGTGTGTGTGTGTACTAATTGATTTCAGAGAGGAAGGGAGAGGGAGAGATAGAAACATCAATGACAGAGAATCATTGATTGGCTGTCTCCTGCATGCCCCCTACTGGGGATTGAATCTGAAACCTAGGCATGTGCTCCTGACCGGAATCGAACCTGGGACCCTTCAGTCCGCAGGCTGACGCTCTATCCATTGAGCCAAACCAGCTAGGGCCAAATCCTTTTTAAAAGTAGGTGATATAAACAAGCTGAGGACCGGCAGTACCGCTTGTGCCTGGGGCTCCTCTTCTCCACACCAGGAATTTCCTTAGGAGAGTCATATGCATGATCTAGACATTGCTCTTATGAACCTTGTTGAAAAGTTTTCTTCAAATGGATTGATTGATTAATTAATTTATTTATAAAATAAAGATGTGACCAACCAAATATAGGTATTGTTGAGATTGGGATGATACAGTGACACAGATTACTTGGTAAATAAGTCTGATGTTATTCTTATTTGGCTTTAGAATGTATTTTAAAAATATTCAAGTGTGGATGTATGATATATAAAAGAAATTCTCCATTGTATAATTGTTTATAAAATGATACAAAGGAGAAAAATATCTGAACATGCCATGCCTTTGCCTAATAGTTGTTTTTATGTCAATTTCTATGTTGAGACTAATTAGAAGACTAATTATTTTGACAGACCAACTTTTAAGAGTTTAGTTTGGTTACAGTTGATGTGAAACAAGTATTGAAAAAAGTTCATGAGGCATTATAACAACTGAAAAGCTGAGTCGACTGTTTTCTGGATACACTTGGAAATGTCTTTTCAAAGAGCATTTTACTTTGCATTTCAGCTTCTCTTTAAGTTGTGACATCCTAAAGAAATTGCATTTAATGGTGACATTTTCAAAGTATCTGAACATTCTCAGGAAAGAGGAATGCTTGACAAGATGTTCACTAGCATTTCATTTCAGTGATTTCTGTCTTCACAGAATAATTTAAATATCAAAATAGCATTCTTCAAATGCACTTGTAGAAATAGACTATTTCATAGGAGAAACTCTTAGAAACCTGGGGGCAGGCAAAGATAATTACTTAGAATGCAAAAAATACTCATCATAAAAGAAAAATTGATAAACTGGATTTCATAAAAAACTCAGCCTTTTGCTCTACAACAGACACTATCAAGAAAATGAAATTGGCTCTGACCAGTTTGGCTCAGTGGATAGAAGGTCGGCCTGCGGACTCAAGGGTCCTGGGTTCGATTCTGATCAAGGGCATGTACCTTGGTTGCGGGCACATCCCCAGTGAGGAGTGTGCAGGAGGCAGCTGATCGATGTTTCTCTCTCATCGATGTTTCTAACTCTCTATCTCTCTCCCTTTCTCTCTGTAAAAAATTAATAAAATATATTTTTTTTAAAAGAAAATGAAATTGCAAGCCCCAACTGGGAGATAATACTCTGACAAAAGACTTGTATCCAGAATTTATTTTTTAAATAAAGGACAACCCATTTAAAAAAGAAAGAAAACACAAATAGATTTTCCCAAAAGAAGATAGACAAGTGTCCAACAAGCACATGAAAAAATATCCAGCATCATTAGTTATCAGGGAAATGCTGTTTTTAAACCATTTCTGTCACTATAGATTCTTGAACATAATGTGTCAGTATAAAAATCAGATCACTGGTTCCCGTGACAGTGTGGAGGGGAACTTTTTGGGGAGATAGAAATGTTCTATATCTTGATTTGGGTAGAGATTATACAGGTGTATAAATTTATCATGTCACATTCACTAGAATAGCTAATTTTAAAAAGACTTTCAGTAGCAAATTTGACAATGATATGGAGCAACCAGAAGCTCTCACACATTTCTGGTAGGAATGTAAAAAGGTTGGGAATCATGTTGGAAAAACAGTTTGACCATTTTTTATAAATTTAAAATTTCACCTACCCTTTAACCCAGCAATTCTATTCTTAGTTACCTACCCAAAAGAATTGAAGGCATATATCCAAGAAAAGCCTTGTATAAAAATATTAATAGCAGCTTAATTTTTAATAGCCCAAACTGGAAATAACTCAAATGATATCACTAGGGGAATGGATTGTGGGGTATTCATAAATGAAATATTACTCAGCAAATGAACTGCTGATATACACAGAAAATGGAAAAAAATCTTGTAGATGTTAGCTGAGTGAAAGAAGCTGGATGCAAGAGTACATACTATTTGATTTCATTTGTATGAAATTCTACACCAGGTCTATCTATAGTGATAGAAATCAGATCACTTGTTGCCTGTGGCAGGTATGGTAAGGTAACTGCAGAAGAGCGTAAGGAAACTACGGGGATATAGTTACCAAATCTTAATTGAGATGGAGACTACACAGTTTATAAACTTATCAAAAATCATTAATCTTTATACTTTGAATTTTATTATATGTAATTTATACATCAGTAAAGTTGATTAAAAAATAACTTGTTTTATATTTTAAAATATATTTTGAAGTAGCATGTTACATAACACCCATTTTAGGTATTACGTATTATTGTAATTAATATAGCTTTACTATTTCTGAGATGATGATGGCACTGTCCTCCGCTCTCATTTGTGTCCACTTTAGGTGAGCATGACCCTAGGCAGTTACTGAGTCTTCTGTTCACATGACTCCTGAAAAGCTGTGTGTTCAGAGCTCAACCTTGCAATTGAGGTCCTTTCAGAGTTCAACTTGGTTTGTACAGTATTTGGTTGAAATTTAGCATAGAGAATTATTTTGGAGCTTTTGAAGCTTTTCTTATGTTTTTTTAGTGTGTAATTTAATTTTATTGAAAATATTATTTGAGGACACTGTTAAATTTATAATGATGAACTTTCCCCTTTTTCTCTCTAGCCCATTTTTCAGTGAAGAATTTTACTTTGATATTCCAAGAACTTTCCAGTATTTGTCTTTCTATGTTTATGATAAGAATGTTTTACAAAGAGACCTTCGTATAGGTAAGTACTATTCATAACTATCTTTAATCACAACAATGGTTTTTATGTTCATTCTTTCTCTAAGTATAAAGTGTTGTAAACAACAGAATAATATATGCTCAGCATTTCTAATCCTTTTCTCTAGTCTTCATGTACATTTGTTAATCTGATTGTTAATTTGATCCCTCCTTGTCATGGTGTCATATGTTTCCTTATACCTGGGTCCCTTTCCAGAGTACTCATTACGCTTGTTCATCAGTTTGTTGTTTAATATCTAGATTCTCTAGTTGAATGTGATATTTATGGAGCAGAGGCTATCGCTCACAGAGTGTCTTACATTTAATAAATGTTCAGTACATATTATGTTAAATGGTTCAAGAATGTTTTATACAAAGATCACAGTATTTGATACCCCCAAAGAACTTCTGTTTTTGAAGTTTTTCTAATAGAACTAATTAGTTCACTCTAATATGATGTTTTCTGTCTGTTTATATTGGTGACCAGTAACTCTATTTCTTAAATAATTGTCTGAGCCTCAGTGGAGTACATATGTGTTACATTCATGCTCTTTGTACCCAGTATCTTTGTATTTTAATAACAGGTAGAGGTCTATAATTTACATGTATTATTCTCTCCCCTTTTAATATCCTGAATTTCATCATCGGCATCTCTCCTTTCTGATTTGAAGTTTCCTACAGTTTAAATGATTACGCTTTATTTGACTTAATCCTCTTAACCAGCATTTGTTTCTGCTTTGCTATTGAACTCTTTTTTAACAAATGGTCTATATTCTTCCTTTAAGTTTGCAAAAATCATTTTAGGGAAAATCAAATAACCTTAAAAACAACATAGTTTTTCTTAATTTTAAAACTATTACATAATCTTAGTGACTAATAATGACTGCACAGGAATAACTATAGTTAAGAATTTGTATATTTCTTCCCATTCTGTATTCCATCCTAAGTTCAGTTTTTTCCTTTTTCATTTAATATCAAGCTATGATCTTTTTCCTGTGTTAGTAAATATGTTTTAAAAATATTTGTTATGTAATATCTTTTGTGTAGAAATGTATTATTTTAACTGCTTCTTTGTTGGTAGACATCTATGATTCCAGATTTTTGGTGCTCTAAATGGTGCTCCCGTGAACATCCTTGTGCATACATTTTGCATGTCCATTTTTTTAGTATAAATTTTTAGAAGTGAAAATACTGAGGCAAGGGGTATGAATATTTTTAGGATTTCTTCTATATATGTTTTTACATTGGTCCCAGAAATGTACTAATTTACATTACCCCCAGACATGCATGGGCATAACCATTTCATATCCTCATCCTTCTGGATATTGTCATTTAAAAAAAATTTTACAATTTGATAGGTGAAAAAATAAAATTTAATTTTTTAACTTATATTTTTCTGATTATTAGTGAATTTTAGGAATTTTTTATGTCTTCCATTTTTCTTTTATGAATTAGTTGCTCATTTTTTACCCATTTTTTTTGATGGAGTTGTATATTTTAGTTATTGTTATGTATCTTTACTTGTTAAATATGTTAACTCTTGTCAGCTATATTCATAGCAATACTTTTCTGTCACAAAAGGCAGTTTTTTAATCCTCATCTGCCTCCGTCACATTTGACTCTTTAGATTGCCAAGGAAAAAAACAGTTTAATGACATTGTGTTTTCCTAGTTGTCTTTCTTCTGACTTCTTTTTCCTGTATGCATATTCTCCTCTCTCTATCAAACCCTTAATTATAGATCACCCCTGAGGCTTCATCCTCAATTCAATTAAATAAACATTGATACACACTTACATGTGGCATACAATGGATGGGAATGTTAAGATGAGTAAGACTCAGGCTAGCAGAGGCAGACTTGTACTCTAATAATAATATATTATGATAGGTGCTAGAGGTATGAACAAAGTATTTGGGGGCATAGAGGGAAGAACAGTTCATTTTGTTTGGTGGAAGATTAACAGACTACTTAGGTAGGAAGATGTTTCAAGATAGTAGGGATTGACAGAAGCAGAGGAGAAAAGTTGAATCATGTTTGTGGTGTATCTGCTGGAGTATATAAATTACTAAGAGGAGGATGGTAGAAGGTGAAGTTGGGAATAATAATTGGGGTAAAGTTGTGATGGACCCTAAAAGCTGTGCTAAGGAATTTGGACCTTATTCTATAGACAGTAGTGTTGAGCCTCTTAAGAATGAGGAACCTTTTAAAAATTACATACTAGTATAGCTGTATATACATATATACTTTTATAGTTTTACAACTTCCTACTATAGTAACTTTCAAACTATAAACTCAGTGTCTATTGATTACATATTTAACCCTTTGCACTCGCTTGCTTTTTTCTCGATTCCTTTATTCTACTCGGGATTTAATTTTTTAAATACCCCAGATTTTACAAAGTGCGGCAGTAGAATAAAAAACTGGAGTTTCTTTTCATACAAACTTATTTATTTGGATTTTTTTATATTTCAAATTATTGATACATTCAAAGAGTAATTTTAATCTCGACATCCGAGTGCAAAAGGTTCAAGTATTATATGTAATTATATATAGCTATATATACGCACATGTTTTAAATATATATATAATATATATACATATATATACATATACACATATATATACATGCATACATATATACATACACACACACACACACACACACACACACACACATATACTATATAGTTTATAGTTTAGAATAGAGAGAGATTAGAGGCAGAGAGACCAACCAGAAGGCTGTTACCAAATGAGATGAATAGGGTGATGGCAGTGGAAATGCAAATGAGGAAATGTACTTCATGGGAGTAGCTTCAAATAGGATTTAGGGACTAAGGGGCAAAGAGGATGTGAGAAGAGATAGAGTTGAAAATGTCTTGTTAGTAGGGCTGCAGTTAACTGATATAAGGAACCCAGTAGGAGCATTCAGTTTTTGTTTTTTTGTTTGTTAATCCTCACCCGAGGATATTTTTTCCATTGATTTTTTTTAGAGAGTGGAAGGGAGGGAGAGAGGGGGAGAAAAAGAAAAAGAGAGGGAGGAGAAAGAGAGAGAAGCATCAATGTGAGACACATCGATTTGGTTGCCTCCCTCACGCACCCCAACAAAGATCAGGGATTGAACCTGCAACACAGGTATGTATCCTTGACAAGGAATTGAACCCGAGCTTCTTTGATGCGTAGGCCACTGCTCTAACCACTGACCACACTGGCCAGGGCAGGAGCACTCTGTTTTGAGTGGGGGATGGGAAGGGGAGAGGTGCTTTTGGTTTAAAGCAAGTTAAATTTGTATTACCTGGGGAACATCTTGGTGGAACATCTTTGGTTGACTGGAATGCAGATCTGAAGCTTAGAGAAAAGAGCTGGAGATGTGGATTTGAGAGTCATTAGTATTAAGTGATACTTGAAGCCTCTGCTGGAATGAATGAAATTTACCCAGGAGAAGATAAGGAGTGTGTTTCAGGGAAAATGAGGCTTCAGTAAAGATTGATAAGGTGTATTAGGAAGGTAGAAAGAGATAAGAGAGACTAATATCAGTGGAAGCAAGGATATTTAATATCAGCAACTAGAGAGAGGTAGAATAGGATGAGGCTGTTGGTGATTATTAGAGACTATTTATAGTTATCATGTAGTGTTTCTTGAAAAGGCCTTTAGTTCAAGTTTATGATTTTCAAAAGTTGCCTTTGTGTGTGTCTTTTTGCGTGTTTCAAAAGGGAAAATTAATTTTATGTAAAAATCAATTCTTTGTGGGTTGGTATCAGAAAACCATAAACTTGGTATGAGAACTTTTTTCAAGTAAGTTTATTCTTATTAATAGATAACATTTATATATTTAATGGGTTTTTTTTTCCTCTTACACATAGGAATTATTATTAAACACAGTACATATGTATACTGTTTTAAATCCTCACCTGAGGATATGTTTATTAATTTTTAGAGAGAGAGAGAGAAACATTGATCAGTTGCCTCCTGTTTGTGCCCTGACATAGGATCGAACCTGCAGCCTAGGTATGTGTGTGCCCTGACCTGGAATTGAACCCTCAATTCTTTAGTGTATAGGGACAGTGTTCCAACCAGATGAGCCACCCGGCCAGGGTCATATGTACACTATTAAAGTTGGAAAATGGTCTTGCTATTTTCATTTATAAATATTTACATTTTTGTAGTTCGACATATTTTCTTTTGTCATTAGCTCATAAAATTGGGTGATTTCTTTTATTTTTATTTTGAGTTATTGGAAATTGAGTTCCTTCAATTATTTTATAACTCTGAGATGTCTAATTATAGATTAAATAGTGCCATAGTGTTTTCTGGAAATGAAATTTGAACTAGAGATCAGAGAATGTGTACTGTCACATATAATTAAGAGCTTGTTTGTTTTTTTGTTTTTAATTGTATAAGTAATGGATATTTTTCTTTTTTGTAAAAAAAAAATTTATAGTATTAGAGATAATCCTAATTAATTTTGACCACTGACCCCTCCTTCTAACCCCTTTGCCAGAAGTAATAACTGTTATAAATATGGGGCATAAATTTTCATATTAGGCATTTTATATGCCAGGAACAATTAGTGTAAAAGATTGATTAGGGATTAATTAAAAACTTGAGACTTAGGAACCATTTTACACAAAGAAAGGAAATTGTAAAATTGAGGCTTTAAAAGTATGATATATTGTCTTAAGGTATAGTGTCTTCTCTTAAAAACTGAGAAAAAGACAAAAGAAAAACTTTATGCAAGAATATTATGCAGCTGTAAAAAAGAAGGAACTCTTACCATTTGCAACAGCATGGATGGACCTGAAGAGTAATATGCTAAGTGAAATAAGCCAGCCAGAGAAAGACAAGTATCACATGATCTCACTTATATGTGGAATCTAATAAACAAAATAAACTAATGAACGAAATAGATAAATTTAAAAAGAAAGAAAGCAAGAATATATTTCCAGTTCCAATGAAGATCCTAATAACATTTAAATTAAAACATATTTTACTTCCTAATGTGAATTTTTGAGTTATTTTCATTTTCAGAGAATTCTAGGCTTAAATAAGTGAACTGCAGTTATCTTAGTAGACTCTGGTGACTTTTTCTTTCCCCTGGATTTGGGATGAAATTTGATAAGAGAATTTTACCAGGATATTGGAGATGTGAATTCCAGACATGACTATCAACTAATTAGTTGTATGACCTTAAGCCACTTTACCTTCTTAGGCCTAGTTCATAAAATAAGGCTGAGATTAACATAGTTCTATTCCAGCTCTTTAAATTGTAATTTCTGCTGGCATTTAGCTCTTAAGTCAAACCTACTGTTTAAAATTTGCCTAAGATTACACTTTGGTGTCTGTTTGCATAGGTACTGTATCAGTTATCTATTGCTAAGTAACAACCCACTCCAATACTTAGTGGCTTACAGCAACCGTGTATTTGCTTATGATCTTATAGTTTGTCAACTAGGGTGGAGCCGAACTGGGTGGTTCTTCTGCTGGTCTCACCTGGGGTCATAATGTGCAGATTGACTGGGCTGAACCATCTGACTCATATGTCTCATAGCTAGTACTGACTATTATCTGGGCCTTCCTCTCCACATCGTGTGGGTTCCAAGAGGGTAATAAGCCCAAATGGACAGGTGCTTATTAAGCCTCTGTTTGTATCACATTTGCTGATGTCCCTTGGGTAAAAGCAAGTGACATGGTCAAACCCAGAGTTTGTGCTGGAGAGGAGTACACAATGGCATACGCCAAGGAGATGATTAACATACAAGTCTACCATGGAGACCAAAGTGTACCCACCTAAACCCTATACACTGAGGCATCGGTATATTGCCATTGATTGAATTGCTGCTATTGACTATCTGCCAGAATTTATTCAGTCTTCTGGTCCTATTTCATCTTATATAGGCAGTCACACTTGTCATTACTTTTATCTACTACTAGAGGCCCGGTGCGTGAAAATTCATGCACTGGAGGGGGAGTCCCTCAGCCCAGCCTGCCCCCTCTCATAGTCTGGGAGCCCTCATGGGTGGGAGGCGACCCAGCAATCACATCTCTGCTGCTGCCACTGCCGACAGCGCAAGCCTCGGCCGGCCCTGGGAGGCTGGGGGACTGAGGGCAGGTCCGGCTGTACCATGTGCCTGCCCACCCCCCCACCCGCCGGGACTGAAAGTACTGGGGGACTCGGGCTGGGCTGAGGGGACTGGGCGCTGCCATCTTGTGGCTATAGGCACTGCCATCTTTGTGATGGTGTGATGGTCAATTTGCATATTCCCTCTTTATTAGATAGGACTTTAGCCATTACTCTTGGTGTCCAAATAAGAATGGGACTGTCAAGATTTTGCCAGTTGGTGATCTGTATCAGGATGCGATTTCTAAGAATATGCTTTGTCTAAAAATGGGGCCCAAATATAACACAGTATTTACAGACGGCAAGAAAGTGCTGCTGAGAAGTGGTGCTGGAAAGCTAAGAATACTTTTTTTTTTTTTTTTACTTAAGAGACCAAAAAAGATGGTTTCTTTGCCCACAGTTCCTTCATTTCTTTTTGTGTTTCCTCTCCTTGTCTCATTTTAAGGAACTAATACAGTATCTAGTGTGTGGGTGTATGTGTGGGTGTGTGTCAGGTTGTGTGGTCTAAGCTCTTTCTGTCTATGAGTTTGTTAGGACAATGAGGAAATGCAATATTACCTATAAATAATTTTTTGGGTAGTTGCTCCTGGGTGATCATTATTATTATTTTTGAGGTTGGTGATTTCATGGCCAGTGAAGTAACGAGTTAACTTTGTTTAAAACAGTGAACAGTAAACTAAAACAATCTTTGTTTCCATTGAGAGACACAGAACAGGTTTTTAACATCAATAGAGCTAAAAGTTGTTTCTAATACAGAGGAGGTAAATGAGGAGTAACATTTAAATAAATAACCCAAGAGCACATAGCTAACAAGTAACAGAACTGACACTATGCTACTGAATGAATATCTGAGTTGGAAGGAACATGGACAGGGGTACCTTGGTTTTGAAATCTGGCTTAGCACTTGTTAGTAGGTAGGTTTTTAAATATCATTAAGCTTTCTCATCTGTAAGATGATGATTATACCCTTTACACACAGGATTGTTATGAAGAATAACCAGAAAATATGAAAGAATATCTACTGTCTGGTGAATATTCAGTAAACACTGGCTTTTTTCTCAGTGCTCTTTCAACTGTATCAGGCTGCCTACCTTTTACAATCACTACTTGCCATTTAACCAGTTTAAGGGTAGCTCCAAACAACAAGTAAGAAAGAGGAGGGGTTTTTGGGCCTTATTTGTATTTCAACTTCTCCTTCCCATATCTCTCCCTCTTCCACATTCCCTTGCCCTTTATCCTCCCTCCCTCCTGCCCTCTCTCCGTCTCTCTCTCTCTTTCTCTTCCTCCTTCCTTCCCTTTCCTTTCTGTACCCTGTTTGAGTCCCTAGAACTAATGACTTTTTCATGTTATATTGCCTAAGAAAGTGCTGAATGTATTGCACGTATCCTAATACCTAATGACTTCAGGTATTTCCTTTATTTCCCTCTGTCATGTACTTGTGATCATGTACTTGTCACTGCTAGTGTTGTGAAACTAAATCTTTGCATTTCAGAAACTGACATCTCTTTAGAAAGGAATTTGAGATATAGAATAAGAGGTGGTGCCCTAACGAGTTTGGTTCAGTGGATAGAGCGTCGGCCTATGGAATGAAGGGTCCCAGGTTCGATTCTGGTCTAGGGCATGTACCTTGGTTTCGGGCACATCCCCAGTGGGGGGTGTGCAGGAGGCAGCTGATCGATGTTTCTCTCTCATCGATGTTTCTGACTCTCGGTCCCTCTCCCTTCCTCTCTGTAAAAACTCAATAAAATATATTTAAAAAAAAAAAAGAGCTGGCAATAAAATTGCAGGTTTTTCTCAATTTTTGAATGACTAATTTATGCCGCTAGTCAGAGAAGGGTTTCTCTCTCAGAACACAAGAACCGTTCAACTCTTTCATGACAGTGAGTAACTTGGATACCTAAGATATTAAATAGGAGAAAGAGGACACTTGCTTCTGGGATTTTTTTTTTTTTTTTTTTTTTTTTTTACTTGTGAACTAAGAGAGAAGATTGTCTTTTGGGAAGGCACCTGTAAGTAAAGATGTATTTCCAGTGATCTGGAATTGTGAGTCATAAATAGAACAGGTAGATTCCTACTATAGTTTTTATATGCATTACTAGAGGCCCGGGGCACGAAATTCGTGCACGGGGGACGGTGTCCCAGAGCCTAGCCTGCACCCTCTCCAATTTGGGATCCCTCTCACAATCAAGGACTGCTGGCTCCCAACTGCTCGCCTGCCTGCCTTCCTGATTGCCCCTAACCGCTTCTGCCTGTCAGCCTGATCACCCCCTAACCACTCCCCTGCCAGCTTGATTGATGTCTAACTGCTCCCCTGCCAGCCTGTTTGCCCCCAACTTCCCTCCTCTGCCGGCCTGGTCACCCCTAACTGCCCTCCCCTGCAGGCTTGATTGCCCCCTAACTGCCCTCCCTTGCAGGCCTGGTTCCTCCCAACTTTTCTCCCCTACTGGCCTGATCACCCACAACTGCCCTCCCTTGTAGGCCTGGTCCCTCTCAACTGCCCTCCCCTGCTGGCCATCTTGTGGTGGCCATCTTGTGTCCACATGGGGGCAGGATCTTTGACCACATGGGGACAGCCATCTTCTGTGTTGGAGTGATGGTCAATCTGCATATTACTCTTTTATTAGATAGGATAGAGGCCTGGTGCATGGGTGGGGGCCAGCTGGTTTGCCCTGAAGGGTGCCCTAGATCAGGGTGGGGGTTCCCTTGGGGCGTGGGGCGGCCTGGGTGAGGGGCCTGTGGTGGTTTGCAGGCCGGCCACGCTCCCCGATGACCCAAGCAGAGGCCCTGGGATCTGGGATTTATTTTATCTTCTACAATTGAAACTTTGTAGCCTTGAGTGGAGCCAAGCCTCCTGCTCGCTCAGTGGCCACAGCCATATCTGTTGGGATTTATTTAACTTCTATAATTGAAACTTTATAGCCTTAAGCGGAGGCCTGGGCCGGCCAGGGTGTGCAGAAAGCTTGACTTCCTCCATCGCCGGGGAAACCCAAGCTTCCCTCCTGCTCTCTCTGTGGCTGCAGCCATCTTGGTTGGGTTAATCTGCATACTCGCTCCTGATTGGTGGGTGTGGCGGAGTGCTGGTTAATTTGCATGTTACTCTTTTATTAGATAGGATTGGTTAATAATTATACATTGGTTAGTAATAATTGATTAATAATATAACAGTATTATATTTGGATAGTATGTAAAAGTATTAACTATAGCAGTGCTAAGAATTACACTAAGACTTTGGTTAGGAGAGTCTGGAAATCAAATCACCATTTAAAATACAGTGCCACTGTGATTATTTGTAGAATGTATAAATGAATCAAACCAGTAAATTTCTAAATAAACATTTTTAAAAGCCCTATTTTTAAGTTTGGGGCTTGCTTTAGTGATGTTTGCATATATTACATGTGTACACATGGTACACCTACATACATATTCATAAATTATCTATGAAATTAAAAATCCTGGAAATTATAGAATAGGAATTTTTAAAAATATTTTTATTTATTTTAGAGAGAGAAAGGGAGAGAGAGAAATATCCATGTGAGAGAGAAACATAAATCAGTTGCCTGCTGCACATACCCTGACTGGGGATTGAACCCACAACCTGGGTATGTGCCTTGACTTGGAATCGAACCCGTGACCTTTCAGAGCACAGGACAACACTCAACCAACTGATCCACACTGGCCAGGGCAAGAATAGGGATCTTAACCAGGACTGGACCAGCGAGTTTCTGGATGGTGGGTAAACCCTCTTAAAATTCTATGCCAGATAATATCTGTGCATTTTTCTGGGGAGAGGACACAAAATATTCATAGTTACTAAGATTCTTAAAGACGGAGGTGAGTGGTCCTCAAAATATATGAGCTTCGGCTCTAGGACATATAAGATCTATGTCTGTATGTGTGTGTATATTTACATATATATGTATTCAGCTGTTATATATTGCCTTAATGTTTATATCTGGTGTGAACAATGGTAAGTGATCCACTTGATAGAACTGTGATCATCTCAGTCATATGTGATGAAACAATATTGAATACTTTGTCAAAATTCTGTATCCTAAGCCATTCTTGGTATTATATTGATTTATCAGGAATTTGATAGAATCTATAGGTAAAACATATAAAGAGATTTATATGATTTGGCTTTTAACCTAAACTTCTTCAGCAGCATGAAGAATATTTGGGTGTTCCAGTTAGTGCTTAAATTTTGTACTTGGCTTGTAATCTGTATATTTAGTACTGGAAGAATTTCCTTTTTTCCCCATTAATTTGTATCTTAAATACAACCCCCCCAAAAGGCTGAAATATATTATTTTCCTAGTTTCAATTCCTACAAGATTTGAATGAGTTATAAATGCTATATATTTACACGAAGATTTTGGCCTTCACATTAGATTTCATCCAACATATTTAAAAGAAAGTTGGAAAGATTTATACTTGTTGTAAGGGCTAATTTATTTATTTTTAAATTTTTAAAGTGTTAATAAATATAGCTACTGAATTTTCAATAGCTCTCTTTTGGGTTGTATAATAATACAGTTGCCACTCGTGAAAGTATATGTGGCTGTGTATTTGAATATTTTTCTTAAAATTATACATACATATACAGGTAGTCTTTGTGGTTTGAGTTCCAGTCATGACTAGGAAGCTAAGCTTATCAAAGTTTTTAATACTGTTAAAATTTTTTAGTAACATCTTTATTGAGGTAATTCACATACCATAACTCATTGGTTTTTAGTATATTAACAGAGTATATATATTTAGTATATATATTTAGTATATAAGAGAAAGTGAACTGTTTTTGACTTTTAGTGCATATACTTTGTTGAAGTTTTGTGTAGAATCTTCGAATAAGTTGTCAGTAATATGTAAAACTATGTCTACTTCTTAAAACTTGAATTGAGGAAGGAAATGCTTTGCACCAACATGGCAAATACTTCATTATAATAAGGACATTTCTGTTTCTTCCTCTTCATAATACTTTATTCATTGTACTGTATCTTTCTCTGAGAGGTAGAAACTCTTTAAGGAGCTGCCTTGATTTTTTTTTTATATGCATTTAAGCAGCATAAGCAGTGTTTGCAATATTTTGATAAAAGCAAATTTTTAATATCATGACTTGAATCTCCCGTAATTTTCAAGTCAATTTTCAATATTATCAGTGATGTATGATGTTTTTCTTTTTCTCTTAGTTTGGGCTTATAAACTCTTATTAAATGTAAATACAAAACATATGGTTTATTCATAGCATTAAAGAATTGGAAGGATTAGTTTGTACTATCATTGTATATTGCTTTTTGCAATGATTGTATTTTGGGTGAAAACATGAGTGTAATAAGTACTAAAAAATGCAGTTGCATGTACTAGTAAATACCACTGAGTTTTTTCTAATCCCCTAATTCAAAATGACCCAGAGACGGGCCTGCCAAGGGGCAAGGAAAAATTAGCACTTTCAATCATTAAAATATAGAAAAATACTTTATAAAAATGTATTTTTAATATTAATAGGTATGAATTATTTTAATTTTTTCTGAAAAGTATTAAATATAACAGTGCTAAGAATTACACAAAATGTTTCCTCATGGTTTTACTTATTTCCTATAGGAAAAGTAGCCATCAAAAAAGAAGACTTGTGTAACCACAGTGGTAAAGAAACTTGGTTTTCACTGCAGCCCATTGACTCCAATTCAGAGGTTCAGGTAAATATTAAGACTTAAGTGGTATAAGAGATTATCACACAAAGAAAATGAATGAAAAACAAATTATACTAGTTCATATACATGGAGCTTATTATACCTTATTTTAAATTCTGGCACCAAATATTATAGACCTTTGGGTAATATATAGTTAGAAGGAAATTCTTTACCACATGAATTCAAGAATAATACATATGCGTGTGCATATATGAGTTTGGGAAGGTTATATAAGGGGGACATTTCCCCCCTTCCTTAGTTCTTTTGTTTCAGTCACAGTAACAAATTATTAAAGCTTTTTCAGATGGGGAAAAATTTTAAAGGAAGAACATGTTTTATTGACTCTGACTTTGAGGAGAATCCCTAGATGTCTGTGATTTCATCTGTTCTGACCTGGATGCTTTACTTTATTCTCTAGTTAACTAGGCTTAGGAAAATGCTATTAATTCAAACCGTGCTTGAGCTCACCATACAGTACCTTTATTCTCACACCCATCCTTCCTATTTTTCACCTTTTATTTTTAATTTGAAAGGGCATCATTACTCTTTTTAAAGCTCTTCTTTCCTCTTGCCAAAATAAGAGGTCTTACAGATTCTGTATGAGTAAAGATGGATATTTAGCCATGTATCTTTTCTTTTTTAAAAAAAAATCCTCACACAAGGATATGTTTCTATTGATTTGAGAGAGAGAGAGAAAGGGAAAGGAAGCGAGAGAGAGAAACATCAATGTGAGAGAGAAACATTGATCAGTTGTCTCCTGTACACACCCCAACCGGGGATCGAACCTCAGCCTTTCATTGTATGGGATAGCGCTCCAACCAACTGAACCATTCTGGCCAGAGTAGGCCATGTATCTTAACTTTCTATTTGGTTTTGAAAAATCTGAGTTTCTCTTAGAAATTGTTATTTCTAGATAAAAGGAATCCATTTTTTATAACCTTACTTATTTGTAAAATATGGTAAGGATTGTGAAACCATTTCCCGAAGGCATAATTGCAAGCAGAATTCTTCCTCTCAAGAAGAAGCTATTATTTGCTACTGTGACTCAAACAGAAGTGTAAGACAAGAAAAAAGTGCTGCGCACACATCCACAGATACTTGCAAATAAAGTGTCTGTGTCTCTATTTCCTCATAACCTCTCAAGCATTCTCTTTGGTTAAATTCTCAAAAAATTAAGTATTGGTATACTAAAAACCCTTCTCAAGTACAAAATATAATTAAAACTTTTCCTGTTTTATCCACTGTACCACATTTTAATGTTCTTTTTTTCCCTCTTGACAATAACTGTTATTCATATCCTAATTATATAGTATGGTAAATGATCCAAGTGAGAGGCAAAGTGATGAAGTGGAAAGGGTTTTAAACTAGAAGTCAGAAAATTTATGTCCTAATTGTCATATGTGGTTACTTTACTGACCTTGAATTTTATTTTTATAAAATGGAAATAAAAGCTAACATGTTGACTCATCTAATGTAAGAATTAAGTGAAATACCTTTAAGAATATTTTGAAAGCTATTACATACTATCATACCTAATAAAATGGTAATATGCAAATTACCATCACTCCGCTACGCCCACGATTGGGCCGGCTGGAGGCGCGGGGGGCGGGACTCAGGGTGGCCGATTGGCTGGCGGTAGGAGCGGGGGGCGGGGACTCGCGCTGTGGAAGACGCTGGTGGCGGAACTCGGGGTGGCCGATTGCGTGGCTGCTGGCACCAGTTTTCTGCCAGCAGCAGTTTTCCTGTGGCCACCCACCCGATCAGAGCGCCTGCCCGATCGGAGTTCCTCTCGGGGTGGCCCATCGTGCTGGGGTGGCCGATCGTGCTGGCGGGAGGCGCTCTGATCAGCGGGTGGCCAGAGGAAAACTGCTGCTGGCGGATAACTGGTGCTGGCAGCCAGGTGAAGGAAAAGTCTATTGCACGAAACTTCGTGCAACGGGCTCCTAGTCCAAATATAAAGTATCTGTTTACCAGCAGTTGATCCAGTGGCCATTTCCCTATATACACCTCTATGAAAAGGCAGATATGAAAGTTTTAAATTAAAGTACCAGTTTTTAAAAATAGTTTTAACAAAAAGCAAGATAATAGGCTTTGAGAATTTGATCTAAAATGAACTTTGAGTTATTTTAAGATGCAGTTTTTAAAAATCCATTCTTATGACCAATGTAAATTTGCTAAAGATTTAAGAGCTCTAGCTCTCAAAAAGTAGAAATGTCAGCAATTTTTATTTGCTATGAGTTATTTTCATGAACATGAGTTATAATCTTTACAGCTCTTTATTCTTAAATGAAACTTACTTAGGAGCTCACTATTTAAAATAAATTTGGAAAGAAGAAGACTTTAGGGGGTGGGAAGAATGTATAACACTTTTATAGTTAATATGGCACCATTAGGAATATTGTTATTTGGCCCCAAAACTGATCTAGGAATAGTTAATTAACTTTGTGAGTCTAGAAAACATAGAAAAGCAGTCTGTGATTCATACAGACTCTACTTGTTAGTAAATTTTTTAATTTGCATAAATTTTATAAAAGTATGGAAATGAGAGCTATTGATGGAGCCGTAAGAAAAAGTTATAAGACAGATTGAATTCAGCAAGAATTCCATCTAATAATTATTATTGCTAATTATGTCAGTCCATACCAACCAAGTACTTAATATACATTATCTCATTTAATCTTCAGAATGGGATTATGAGGTATAGGTAGCATTACCTCCATTTTACAAATAAAGAAATGGATTCTTAAAAGTAGAATGATGTCTCCAAAGTCACAGCACTATTAAGTGATGGAGCCATGGTTATAATGGAGATCTTGTGTGATTCTAAAACTCTAACCACAGTGCTTTACTGCCTTTTACTGTTCTGTAAACAGTAGGAGGATCCCTTAGGGAACATCTGAGTATAAGGAACACAAGCCTACTCAAAAAGATCAAAGAAAAAGGAAGGGACATTAGAAAGTTCATAGGGAACTTCTTAGAGTATAATTACAGGAACTTCATTTTGGCCAGTAAGAGCTAGAAAATCGTTAGACATTTACAGAGGAGCTGTATCTTAAGTGGAGGTCAGGTTCTTACAATAATAGACTAGATACAGTTCAAATAGTCATTTTTAAATACTTTAATTTCTCATAAAATATTGGGTAGTTGGTTTGTTTTTGGTTGACCACTACATAAGACAACTGGCTTGCATTTGGGGCCATGGTATAGGTAAAATATATATTGTATCTGTAAATTTCACTCAGTGAGCAGCAGATATTGCAGGAGGCACATGGAAACTGATTCTCACTGATTCATTGCTCCCTACTCTTATGCTCACTGTGCTCATTGAGTGTAAGTGCTCACTGTTTAAATAGTGTTTGTTTTCTTTTCCTTTTCATTTTGTAAAGTGAGTAGTTAATTTTTTTCTCTCATTTTATTAACTACTCACTTTCCAAAATGAAAGGGAAAGGAAAAACTATGTGATGAGATTCTGTTGTATTCTTTCAAAATTTTTATTGATTGACTGACTTTAGAGAGAGAGGAAGGGAGAAAGAGGAAAAACATTGATTTGTTGTTCCACTTATTTATGTATTCATTGGTTGAATCTTACATGTGCCCTGACCCGGGATTGAGCCCGCAGCCTTGACATACCGAATGACACTTTAACCAACTGAGTTACTTGGCCAAGGTTATATTCTTTTTGTATGTCTAATGAGACTACATGTCTCTCCCTAGGCTTCTCTTCATAAATGCATTCTTAATTTCTTGTTAACAGCTTTATAAAAAAAAAAAAAAGGCCACATGAGCCTGCATGACCATAAAGCCCCCTCACTCTCTAAGATCTGACTCATTTCTCTGCCACAATTTAGGGAGAGAATCTGGCCACACTTGGGTCAGATATCCACTGTAGTCTGATTTGATATGACTATAGGTAAAGTCACTATAGAAAAGTCTGTTTTGGGGGCTTGGGGTAGGCATGTTCCCCAAGAAAGGGTTTTGGGATTGGTATCTCTACTTCAGAGGTTAAGATATTTGATTTCCTAGTTCTACCACTAATAGTCATTTGTACCCAAAATAGTTGCTAACCTACAATTAGTTGTCTGAGGATCTTCACCTGTGAAATGAGAACGTCAGTATATAGAATTCCCCAGGATTCCCTTCAGTTTCAGTAACAAGAGAAAATGTAATTTAGCCCTGAAATGAAAAGATCCCAGTAGTAGTAAGATGGGTTTTATACCAAAACAGTTGAAAAATTGCTAAGAACTCTAACCTCTTACCTGGACTTGTTTCCCAGATGCTTTATTATTGCTTTTAATAATGTTAAATATTTTAACTCTAAAATCACTCTAATCTGCCTTCAGACCCCACAGTGGGTCAGAGACAGAGCACAACAGCTCTCACCAGTATTGCCCATGACATTGTGTCACTGAGTCTAATGGACTTGGTCCTTCTCGTACATGACTTTTCAGCAGCTTTTTGATATTGTTGGCTACTCTCTCCTTTTTGAAGCATTCTCTTCTTTAGTTTCTGGTCATCCTCCTACTTCACTTGGAATTATTTGTCCACTAGAGGCCCGGTGCACGGATTTGTGCACCGGTGGGGTCCCTTAGTCTGTCCTGTGGGGATCGGGCTGAAATGGGCTCTCCGACATCCCCTGAGGGGTCCCGGATTGCAAGAGGGCAGTTCTCGAGTGATGCACCCAGGGATCAGGCTCCCTCCTCTCTGGTTCCTGGTGCGTCACCCGAGAACTGCAGCTGCCAAGTCACCGCAACTCGGCAGCTTCTGTGTTGAGCGTTTGTCCCCTAGTGGTCAGTGCGCATCATAGCTACCGGTCAGCCAGTCGGCCGGTCGCTTAGACTTTTATATATATAGAGATATTCTTTGCTGCATAAGTGAAGTTAAATTGGATTGAGTTGGTGCCTCTTCCTATAAATCCTCTTTTGGCTTCAGTGATCTGTAGCCATGCTGTTAGCTATTTGGTCCTGGAACTCATAACAAACTAAATATTTCTTTATTTATTTCTTAGGTGCTATGATAAAGAGCATGCCTTTGCATAAGACTGATTTAAAGCAACTCTCTCATATGTAGAAGTTGGTTCTCTCATTAATTAAGGGTGGTTGTCTCACACAACTTGTACAAGCAGTAAATCCAGATATACTGTCAATCACATCCTTTTGATGTAATTGCTTAGTTAATAAGTCTTTACCAACAAGCTTATCTTGAATTTCTGGGTCATGCCATAAGTTGTTTTTGTAGTTTTTCTTTTGGCTCTATCCTCCCTCTTTAAACAAGCATTTAAAAAAGAAATGCATTGATTATAACTAATAAAATAAATCGGGATTTTTTTATATGCCCATTAAGACAAATTGAATGTTGCAGATTGATTTAAAAAAATTTAGCCCTGGCCAGATGGCTCAGTTGATTGGAGTGTTGTCCCATGCACTAAACTGTTCTGGGTTCCATTCCCAGCCAGGGCACATATCTAGGTTGCGGGTTCGATCCTTAGTCTGGAAGCGTACAGGAAATAGTCAATCAATGTTTCTCTCTCCCCCTGTCTTCCTTCCTCTCTAAAATCAATAAAAGCATATTGTCCTGGCCAGTGTGTTCAGTGCTTAAAGCGTTGGCCTGGGCAACAAAGGGTCTCAGGTTCGATTCCCAGTCAGGGGCACATACCTGGGTTATGGGTTCACTCCCTACCCCTGGTCAGGGTGTGTGGGGGAGGCAACCAACTAATGTGTCTCTCACGTGGATGTTTCTCTTTCCCTTTGTCCATCCCTTCCTTCCACTCTCTCTGAAAAAGCAATGGAAAAATACATCTTCAGGTGAGGATAAACAAAACAGAACAAAACAAAATAATAATAATTAAAACATATTCTTGGGTAAGGATTAATTAACTTAAAAACTAAGAAATTTAACTTTGTAAACATGAAATAGCAAAGGAATTAACCTTCTAGATCATAATAAATACTTCTTTAAGGAGAAAAAGAAATCTATACATAAATAACAGGTAGTAAATAAAACCTTTATTTTGCATCTGACAGGTAGTCGTATCCAAAATGGTTTACAGATTTAATTACTGTATATGAAAACATCTGTCAGAATTCTAGAAGTTGAGATATTTTCCCCTCATATGTTAAAAAAAACTTTACCAGTTGAAATACACTGAGTTCTTTTATGTAGAATATTGTTAAAATTTAATATTTTGTGATAAAAACTAAAAAAGTGTTTAGACTCAAGAGATTTTAAGAGCATGCATTATATTTTGCTCAAATATCTATATTCATCTGAGTTTCCTAAACGGTATGCAGAAATTCACATATCTTCTATAGCGTACCAAGAATAACAATATAAAATTAACATAACAGATTTTTCTGTGTGAAATTTTTGTAAAACTAATTGAAATAAAGTTAACATAAAATATGAAACTTTCAGACAGTACCAGAATAATACAAGTTCCTAAATATGCTAATACAGATTAAAGTGATACAGTTGCATATATCAACCTAACATACTCAATGCTATGGAATAAAGAATAATACCTTCCAACTTTTAATTAAAAATAGAGAATATAGTGCCAGATATCTGATCATTCCAGTGTTTTCTGACATATATAAAAGGTATATTATTGTGTTATTGAATCTCCCTTACATATTGGATTAAAAAAAGTAGTTGTGGAGCAAATCACATTGCATGTTTCTGATCAAACATAATCCTTGTCAGTCTTATAGTTTCCTCTTTGTAGGCAATGGCTCTGTTTTTCTAGTTGCTTTTAAGATTTTCTCTTTATCTTATGGTTTCATCAGTTTTTACTGTGCTCTGTCTACTTGTGGTTTTCTTTATATTTATCTTACTTGGGTGTTCCTGGGGCACTTGAATCTTTGCCTTAATGTCATTCTTCAGTTTTGGAAAATTCCAGGCAATTATCTCTTCATCTATTTGGGTTTTTTCTTTCCTATTCTTTCTCCTCTCTTCTGGGACTACAATTACATGAATAATAGACCATTTGTGCGCACGCTCTCTCTCGCTCGCTCCCTCTCTCTTTCTCTCTCTCTGTCTCTGCTTCATTTGTGGATGACTACTGACTAATCTATCTCCTATTTTACTAATCCTTTTTTTAGCTGTGGATAATTTGCTGTTAAATACATTCTCATTTTGAATATTTTATTGCTTAATTCTAAATTTTTCATTTGATGCATTTAATAGTTTCCACTTATTTGCTAGATCTTTTTTTTATAAATCTTAAACATTTTTTTCCTGTCATTTTTTTAAAATTGAATTTTTTGGGGTGACATTGGATTATTATAAATTAAACAGCTATTTTAACCTCTCAGTTATTCCAACATCTGCATCTTCTGTAAATCTACTTCCTTTTGTCAGTTTTTTGTTTGTTTTTTGGGTGTTTGTCTTGTATTCTGTCATGCTCAGTAATTTTTGATGGAATGCTAGACATTGAAATATGAAATACTTTAGAGATAATTTGAAGCTCTGGATTTTTTTTTCTTTCTCTAGAGATTTACTTTTGCTTTTGGCATATGGGTAGATTAGAGGTAGTTTATCTTAATCCAGTTAGGGCTTTGGCTGATTCTATGCTAGGTTTCAGTCTGTAAGGGCTGGTCTATGTTCATTCTTACTCCTCAGACATAGTCCCTCAGAGATTCTAATAGAAAGCCTAGGTGTTTGCTATCTCCAATTTTTTAAAAAATAATTTTTATTGATTTCAGAGAGGAAGGAAGAGAGAGAGAGAGAAACATCAGTAATGAGAGAGAACCATCGATTGGCTGCCTTCTGCATGCCCCACACCGGGGACTGATCCCGCAACCCAGGCATATGCCCCTGACTGGAATTGAACCCGGAACCCTTCAGTCTGCAGGCCAACACTCTATCCAGTGAGCTAAACCAGCCAGAGCACTATCTCCAATTTTTATCTGCCCAGCACCATGAGGCTGTGAAATGCTTTGATTAAGCTTGGCATCTCTGTCCACTGGGAAGTTAGGAAGTCCCATTCAACAAGCTTCTTCAGATACCCCACCAGCAGCTTCTGATTTGTGTGTGTGTGTTTGGGCAGGGGGAGAGGAGGGTTTGGTTAATTCTCACCAGAGGATATTTTTTGTCCATTGATTTTTAGAGAAAGTGGAAGAGAGGGAGAGAGAGAGATCGAGAGAGAGACATTGATGTGAGACTGACACATAGATTGGTTGACTCCCATACATGCTCCGACCCGGGCGGGGATCAAACCTGCAACCCAGATACGTGACCTTGACTGGAAATTGAACCTCAACCTTTCAGTGAGCAGGCTTGATGCTTTAACCAGTTAATAGCACTGGCCAGGGTAGCAGCTTCTGTTTTACATCTCATTGGCTAGAACTGTATCATAATGGCTATCATGAGCCATTATCCCTGGCTTCAAAAGAGACTAGAAAAAATTTTGCTGAACTCATAACTGCCCTCTCAAAAAACAACTTGTTTTGTTACATTCCAGATATACAAAATGATGACAGATGTAAGTAAAAGTGAACTTTTGTGTGACTATTAAAGAATACCAAATTTTCTAAAATGTTCAAAGATTTAGGCTTCTGACACTGAAAAGTAGCTTCACATATTTTTTAAAACATTTTTTTCCTTTTTCTTTACTGAACAAAAGCAATACACATTGGTAGTAGAAACTAAAAAATCTAAATGAGCAAAAAGAAAAAATCTGAAATCCTACCAACAAAATTTAACTTCTGTCAATGTTTTAGTAGATGGAGTTGTAGTAATTTTATAGTGATATATGCACAAGTGTATTTTATTTTTACAAATTAACATTATATACCCTATTTTGTAACTTGTTTCTTTTATTAAGTATCATGTACATATTTCCATATTAAAGTATACATTGAGGTAGTATGTTACAGTTTAGAAATTATAATTTCCTTAATTTAATTCATAATGCTTTTTAATTTTAGTGTTCCACACTAACAGTGTGTCTTGTGTCTCCTATTCTGTACCAACTCTTTTCTTGACCAGGTTAACACACAATTATGTTATTGTTGGCTAATACTAAAGGAATGTTATGTTTAACAGCCAGTGGGAGTAATGAACATGTTAAGTAGGCTCTGACTCAATGGCAATGATTCCTGGTAGAATCCCTTTGAATATCTTATTTCTAGGCTCAACTTGATACAGTGCAATGATTTTTAGTTATGAATGAAATTATTATACTTTTTGTCCACTCCACTTTAAAGACTTTTTATTGGCTTAGAAATAGAGATTCTAGACGTTCCTTGGAGACAGTAGGGAGTGCCTTGTCAGCATACAGTTTCTACCATAAAATGCACATATGTTAAAATAGTAAAACTGCTTTGAGATGCAAATGTTGGTATAGTTGGCTAGGCTCACTAAGTGACACACACATGCTGACAGGACAGCAGACATGATTTAAAATTCTACTTGAGTAATATTACAGATTACTACAGATCATGGACCTCTTCAAGGTCATGTTTGAATAGCAGGGGTTGTGAATATTAAATGCAGAACTAACAAAAGATGTATTTTATTAATTACATATGACTTTATAAATATTTGTGCCTAGATTTTTAGTGGAAGATTTGCTTAATTTAATTCTAAATCCACCTAACTGCTAATTTTACTACCACTGGTGCCTTTCTGTAGAGCTTGGCTTTCTCATGCAGTTTTTGTGTTGAGACCCATCAATATTTATTGCTCATCACTAACTATCAATCTAACCCTGAGCTTTGTACTTAGTGAACCTCAGATCCACTCTTGTATAACAAATCCTCATAAAATAGGGAAGCTGATTCAGGTTAGATTTCTGTGAAAGAATATCTGAAAGGGTTTGTTTCAAAAAGGAACAGTGAGTAGATAATGAACTTTATTACCTCTAATGAAATTACTTATGTCATCAGCCCCTGAACATCACACCCCTGAAATCTCCACGTGGCACCATGGGAATCTGTCTTGTCAGCTGGGTGGAGATAATCCAGCACCAGATTCTTAACCAGTGCAGAATTGCTCATAAACCAGTTTAGAATTGCTCATCACAGTGGCAGAGTAGAAATACTAAGTTCTAGATTATATTGTTCCTAAGCCTTAGTTTCTTTAGAAGTTGATAGTTTGCTTTAAATTTATACTACTGAATTTTTAAAAATCCATTTGTTAATGGCTGTTTATGAAAGTGCTCCATTGTTTTTAGTATCCCATTTTTCTATCAAGTGCTCTTGGCCATATATTGCTATCTTTTGTTTGTTGTTTCCCCAACTAGATTGTGAGCTTCTTATAAGTAGTAACTATGTGTTTTATACATCTATGCATACCTATCCACTCCCACAGAGCCTCTTAAAATATAGTAGATATCCCATAAATCTATTATTTAAATATTGACAAAATTACATTACTAGTTTTAACTTAGTTTTATTCTTTTAGAATTGTATTATTTATCTGTCTTTAAATGATACTTCCTCTGCCCTTATTGATGGTTTGTCTTTTCTGGGAAAAGCATTCTACATTTTATAATTAGCTTTTATTTCAAAATTCCCTAAAACATAAGGGTTACCTGTCTTTGTAATCTATGATATTTGAGATACATAAATATTTGTTGAAGTGGGCATAAAGTTCTTAGATTTGAAAACCTAAGCATTCAAATGTTGGATATAAGCATTTGACTGCTTCTTATCGTTCAGATTTTGATCTACATTGTTGGGTATTAGTCATTTAACAGGTACTTAATGTGGGCAAAACCATGTGCTAGGGATCACTAATATTTAGTCAGTGCATAACTAAATATAATGAGTTTCATTTGACAAAATATGTACCTTTAATATTTTGTCAACAAAATAGATTACTCAATTTGTAACATTTTTTGTCATTATAGGGTAAAGTTCACCTTGAATTAAAGCTGAATGAGCTGATAACAGAGAATGGAACTGTGTGCCAGCAGCTTGTTGTACAGTAAGCATATTTATTTTACTTAAAATCAACTAGAAATAATTCTCCATTTTGTATTCTTCGAATCTTAAGCCAACTCGCTATCCTATATAATAAAAGGGTAATATGCAAATTGACCCTAATGGCAGAACGACTGGGAACGACTGGGAATGATGTGGGGGAGGGCAAGGGGATTGGGCCTAAGCCTTTAGTCGGACATCCCCCAAGGGCTCCTGGGCTGCCAGAGGAATGTCTGACTGCCAGCTTAGGCCTGATCCCCTGGGGAGCAGCCTAAGCCAGCAGGTGGACATTTTCCAAGGGGTCCTGGACTGCAAGAAGATGCAGGCCGGGCTGAGGGACCCCCCCAAGTGCACGAATTTTCGTACACCAGGTCTCCAGTTTTAAATACTTCAGAAACTTTTTTCAGAATTGAAACTATGCCATTTCTTTATTAAGTTGATTTTCTTATATCTAATCTACTCAGGTTATGATAAGCCATCAATTAATTTATCAATATTTATTATTGCACGTGAGTTAAATGATAGATATAGGCAACTGGGTGTTAGAGTATCACAGGTAAGTGTGTCTAACTACCTGGCAGGAGGGAAGTGGAAAGGCTTCCTAGTGGAGGGCCTCTAGGAACTCTGATCAGGCCAGCAGGGGAGGGCAGTTGGGATGGACCAGGCCTGTAAGGGAGGGCAGTTGGGGGCGATCAAGCCTGCAGGGGAGGGCAGTTAGGGGTGACCAGGCTGGCAGGGGAGGGAAATTGGGGGCGACCGGGCCTGCAGGGAAGGGCAGTTGAGGGGGACCCAGGCCTGCAGGGGAGAGCAGGTTGGGGGTACCAGGCCTGCAGGGGAGGGCAGTTAGGGGTGACCAGGCCTGCAGGGGAGGGTAGTTATGGGCAAACAGGTTGGCAGGGGAGCAGTTAGGCATCAATCAGGCTGGCCGGGGAGTAGTTAGGGAGTGATCAGGCTGGCAGGCAGAAGCGGTTAGGGGCAATCAGGCAGGCAGGCAGGCGAGCAGTTGGGAGCCAGCAGTACTGGATTGTGAGAGGGATGTCCAACTGTCCATTTAGGCCCGGTAGGATTGGGCCTAAACAGGCAGTCGGACATCCCTTGAGGGGTCCCAGATTGGAGAGGGTGCAGGCTGGGCTGAGGGACACCCGCCCCCTGTGCACGAATTTCATGCACCGGGCCTCTAGTATTTATAGATTAATATACTTAACCCTTTGCACTCGCTTGCTTTTTTCTCGATTCCTTTATTCTAATGCTAACCGTGTCGAGTCACACTCGACATCCGAGTGCAAAAGGTTAATAGTCTTATGTGTCAGGCTTCTTTTACTTAGTTAGCATACTGCTTTTGAGATTCATCTACATGGTTGCATATATCAATAGTTATCCTCTTTTAGGTTTTATTTTCTTGTCATTACTTGTTAGATACTGTTTTCCTCATTTTACAGATGATAAAATGATGCACAGGTTGGTTAAATATGCCCAACTTTATACAGGGAGTGGTAGAGTCTGGATTTGAACTCTGACAATTTGGTTTTAAAACAACAACACATTTTTCTTTTTAGATAATTATAGATTTACAGGAAATTGTAAATTACAGAGAGGTCCTGTGTACTCTGCACTCAGTTTCCCTCAGTGGTTACATCTTACATAATTATAATACAATATAGAAACCAGTAAATGGGCATTGTACACTCTGTGGTGTATTATATATCATTTCATCACATATATAGATCTGTGTAACCACCACCACAGTTGAGATATAGAACTATTCTATCACCATAAAGATCTCCCTCATATGATTCCTTTATAGTCAAACTAGAGGCCCGGTGCATGGATTCGTGCACTGGTGTGGGGCGTAGCCTGCAGGGATCGGCCCACTGTGGGAGCACCACTCATCCCGGTCAGCTGAGCGGTGTTCCCACTGTGGGAGCTCACTGACCACCAGCGGGCAGCTAATGCGTTGAGTGTCTGCCCCCTGGTGGTCAGTGCGACTGGTCGACCAATCATTCTGGTCATTCTGCCATTCGGTCACTGGGCTTTTATGTATATAGATCTATTCCTTTCCCCATCACCATCCCTGACCTTTGATTACCAGAGTTTCTTGTGAATAGAATGTAATTGGGTTACTTTTTATATCTACTCTCCTAAGCTCTGTCTTTTATTTATGAGTTTACCATTTACTTTTAACCCTTTGCACTCGCTTGCTTTTTTCTCGATTTCTTTATTCTACTCGGGATTTAATGCTAACCGTGTCGAGTCACACTCGACATCCAAGTGCAAAAGGTTAATGGAATTATTGATATATTAGGCTTAAAGCTGTCATCTTATTTTTGTTTTGTTTTCTGTTCCCTCTTTGTCTTCTTTTTCCTGTGGGTTACTTGAACATTTTTTAGAATTTCATTTTGATTTATCTATATCGCTTTTCAATCTATAGTGTATTGCTTTATATAGTTTTTTTTAGTGGTTTCTTTAGGTATCACATTGTACCTTTTTTTAAATCCCTTTAACACCCACTATCCTACCTAATAAAAGAGTGATATGCAAATTAACCACCACTCTGCTACATGCACAAGCCACGCCCACCAGCCAATCAGAGCGAGTATGCAAATAAATCCAACCAAGATGGCTACAGCCACAGAGAGCAGGAGGGAGGCTTGGGTTTCCCTGGTAACAAAGGAAGCCAAGCTTTCCACGTGCTGTTGCAGGCCTAAGCCTCCACTCAAGGCTACAAAGTTTCAATTATAGAAGGTAAATAAATCCAAACAGAAATGGTGGCAGCCACGGAGCTGGAAAGAGCAGGAGGCTAGGGTTTCCCCCTGCTTTTTGCACATCCTGGCCGGCCCAGGCCTCCGCTTAAGGCTACAAAGTTTCAATTATAGAAGATATACACAAACTCCAACAGAAACGGCTGCCCACCACGGAGCGAGCAGGAGGCTTGGCTCCACTCCAGGCTACAAAGTTTCAATTGTAGAAGGAAAATAAATTCCAGATACCAGGGCCTCCGCTTGGGTTGGCAGGGGGCGTGGCTGGCCTGCAAACCACCACAGGCCAGGAACCCCCACCCTGATCCGGGACACCCTTCAGGGCAAACCAGCTGGCCCCCACCCATGCACCAGGCCTCTATCCTATCTAATAAAAGAGTAATATGCAGATTGACCATCACTCCAACACATAATATGGCTGCCCTCATGTGGTCAAAGATCCTGCCCCCATGTGGACACAAGATGGCCACCACAAGATGGCCAGCAGGGGAGGGCAGTTGGGAGGCACCAGGCCTGCAAGGGAGGGCAGTTGGAGGTGATCAACCCTGCAGGGGAGGGCAGTTGGAGGTGATCAACCCTGCAGGGGAGGGCAGTTAGGTGTGACCAGGCCAGCAGAGGAGGGAAGTTGGGGGCAAACAGGCTGGCAGGGGAGCAGTTAGACATCAATCAAGCTGGCATTGGAGTGGTTAGGGGGTGATCAGGCTGGCAGGCAGAAGGGGTTAGGGGCAATCAGGAAGGCAGGCAGGCGAGCAGTTGGGAGCCAGCAGTCCTGGATTGTGAGAGGGATGTCCCAGATTGGAGAGGGTATAGGCTGGGCTGAGGGACACACACACCCCCACCCCGCCCCCATGCACGAATTTCATGCACCGGGCCTCTAGTTTGTAATATAATTGTCTTAAATGTTTCCTCTAGGTACCTTCAGAACCACATCAAACTGTTATAATTTTTGTTTCAACCATTTAAAGTTAACAACATTTTTAAAAGTTAGAAAATTGTATTTACCCATATTTTTGCTCTTTCTGTATTTTTCCTTCCTGTTGTTTCAAGATTCCTCCTTTTGTCACTATCTGTATGTTTAGAGAATTTCCTCTTTTTCTTTAGGTTAAGTCTATCTATTGGTGATCCAGTCTCTTAATTTTTCTTCATCTAAGGCTATCTTACACAGCTTCCTGAGGCTCTGCTCTTCTCCCTTGCCCTCAACTCTATTTTCCCTCTGTTTTTCATTTTGGGTCATTTCTATTGTTCTGTCTTTAAGCTTACTTATTCCTTCCTCTGTCCTCTTCATTCTGATGTTGAGCCCATTTATTGAGTTTTTAATTTTAGTTATTATATTTTTAAGTTCTAAAATTTCCATTTTGTTCTCTATATCTTTTATTTCTTTGGTGAGAATTTCTCTTTTTTGCTAAAACTATTAATTTTGTCATTTATTTCAAACATGTTCAGAATTTCTCAATGAATCATTTTTATGATGGCTGCTTTCACATTCTTGCCAAATAATTTCAACATCTATATGTTATCTCAGTGTTGACATCTGCTGACTGTGTTTTCTCATTGAAGTTGAAGATTGTCCGGTTTTTTTGGTATGATAAGTGGTTTTCGGTTCTATCCTGGACATTTTGGGTATTATGTTATGAGACTCTGGATCTCATTTAAATGTTCTATTTTAGCCAAATTCCTCTGACATTCTTCTGGTGGAGGAAGAGGAGTACTGTCAGGTAGAGGTAGAAGTCCAGGTTTCTGACTTAACATCTGTTGATACCCCTTGAGAAATGTTCCTTGTTATTGCAGATTGGAGTGACAATAGTGCCCCTTATCAGTGGTTTCACTTTCTGTGGTTTCACTTACCCACAACCAATCTCAGTCCAAAAATATTAAAAAGAAAATTTCAGAAATAAACAATTATAATTTTAAATTGCACACAGATCTGAGTAGCATGGTGAAATTTCACACCGTCCTGCCCCATCCAGCTCAGGATATGAATCATACCTTTGTCCGATGTAGCCACACTGTACTACCTACCGTTAGTCACTTTGTAGCTGTCTCAGTTATCAGATTGACTGTCACAACATATCGCAGTGCTTATGTTCAAGTAACCCTTATTTGACTTAATGACCCCCAAAGCACAAGAGTAGTGATGCTGGCTGCTGGGAATCCGGATATGCCAGAGAGAAGCTATAAAGCACCTCCTTTAAGTGAAAAGGTGAAAGTTCTCAATAAGAAAGAAAAAAATTATATGCTGAGGTTACTAAGATCCACAGTAAGAATGAATCTTATGTGAAATTATAAGGAAGGAAAAAGAAATTCATGCTAATTTAACAAGAGAGAGACCACATTTATATAACTTTTATTAGAGTATTTGGTTATAATTATTTTATTTTATTAGTTATTGCTAATCTCTTACTATGCCTAATTTATAAATTAAACTTATCATAGGTATGTATGTATAAAGAAAAACAGTATATATAGGGTTCAGTACTATCCATGGCTTCAGGCATCCACTGGGGGTCTTGGAATGTATCCCCCATGGATCAGAGTGACTACTGTTTAAAGAGAGCCTAGGGAACTCATTGCTGTATCTTTCCTTGGGTCCCAAGATTTCTACTTGGTTTGTCTTCTCTTCACCTTTAAGATTTTTCTTATGTTTTATATATAACTAGCGTTCCCTTGCAGGAAAAATCCTGCAATAGGGTTTCCTGCTGCACTCTACCCCGCCCCGCCTCCGCTCCTCCCTTGTCCCCCGGCCCGCCTTCTCCGCCAGCCCGCCCCGCCCCTCCCTTGTCCCCCGGCCCACCTTCTCCGCCAGCCCGCCCCGCTCTCCTTCCTTCTCCCCCGGCCCCGCCTCCGCTCCTCCCTTGTCCCCCAGCCCGCCTTCTCCGCCAGCCCGCCCCGCTCTCCTTCCTTCTCCCCCGGCCCCTGCCTCCGCTCCTCCCTTGTCCCCCGGCCCGCCTTCTCCGCCAGCCCGCCCCGCTCTCCTTCCTTCTCCCCCGGCCCCGCCTCCGCTCCTCCCTTGTCCCCCGGCCCACCTTCTCCGCCAGCCCGCCCCGTTCTCCTTCCTTCGCCCCCGGCCCCGCCTCCGCTCCTCCCTTCTCCTCCCCCCGGTTTGCTTGCTTCTCCGAAGCTTTGCTCCCTTCAGCATCTCTTGGCTTCTTTCTACACTGTCTTGATATGCAAATTAGCCGCCATCTTTGTTGGGGTGATTTGCATACTCGTCCTGATTGGTTGGTGGGCATGGCTTGGGCGTAGCGAAGGTGCGGTCAATTTGCATATTTGTCTATTATAAGGTAGGATGTCCATGGTTCTTAGTTATATTATTAGAAGGAATAGAGAGGCATGCATCTACTCCATCTTGTCATGGAACTGGAAACGAGTTTTGTTTTTTTGTTAATCCTCACCTGAGGATATTTTTTTATTGCTTTTTAGAGAGATTGGAGAGGAGGAAGGGAAGGGGACGGCAGGGGAGCGGGGAGAGAGAAAGAAAAAGATGGATGTGAGAGAGAGAGACATCTATTGATTGCCTCCCATACATGCCCCTCAACAGGAGGGTTGGGATGGAACCTGCAACCCAGGTACCTGCCCTTGTTCGGGAATCAAACCTGCCACACTTCTGCGCAAGGGCTGGTGCTCTAACCACTGAGCAACACCCGTGAGGACTGTTGGGGTTGTTTTCTTTTTGTTTGTTTTTGTGTTTGGGGGTTCTTTTTGTTAATTTTTACTCGAGGATATTTTTTTCCATTAATTTTTAGAAAGAGTGGAAGGGTGGGAAAGAGGAGGGGGGGAGGGAAATAGAGAGAGAGAGAGAAATATTAATGTGAGAGACACACATCAATTGGTTGCCTTCCCCATGTGTCCTGATGGTGCCTAGAAATTAACCCCCAGGTACATGCCATGACCCAAATTGAACCTGCAGCCCTTTGGTGTGCGGACCTATGCTTTCACCACTGAGCAACACCAGCCAGGGCCCAGTTTTGTTTTTTTGTGTGTTTATGAGTAGAATTCCATTATATGAAATTTGTTTATTCACTCACCAGTTTATGAATATTTGCATTGTTTTCAGTTTGAGACTATTATAAAGAAAGCTGCTGTAAATGTTCACAAACTGGTTTTTATGTGGACATACACCTGTCTGTATTCTTTTCTCTTTTTTCTCCTCTTTTTCACTTAAGCCTCCATTGTCCATAGTCACTGACTTGCAGCAACAGAATACCAGTAATAGCCTTATGGAATTCATTGTCGCTTTCTCAACTTGAGAGGTATTTTGAAGTTTGTGGTATTCTATGTTTCAGTAATGTTGAAGGTATGGTTTTCTGTGTGCTCCTTGGTTTTGAGGGGTTATGTGTGGAAAGATTCATATCTTAGCAGTAGCTATTTTTCTCCAGACATAGAAGCTCCTCACTGTAGCATTTCTTATACATCAGTAAGACCATTTTCCACTGGTCTTTACCACATTCTTCTTACCTGCTCTTATTTCACTTCCCTTTATGTCTTTTTTTTTTTTAATCTGCCACTATAATTATTTTCTTGCAGGTTCCCTAAATCCTCTGCTCTTCTCTTCATCACTGTTATTTATCTAGAAAAATTTTAATATTAATTAAACTCTTGCTCTGCGTTCAATCTGCACCTGAATATTGTTGGAGAAAAGGCACACAGTTAGATTGATTGTACTTTAAATTCATGACCACAAACCTTACATGGGTACTTATAACTGCCCTGGAGTTTTATTGTGCTCCTCTAATGCACCAATGAGATTTTCCATCACTACAGACTCTATATTGGTCACATCTTCCTGAATATAAATCTGCAAACCTGTATTGGCACCCATATTTTTGTCCTTATGTGTAATAGTAGAGGAGGTGCCCCTTTTCTTATTGGGAGTGAATTTTTCCATCTGAGTTCTGGATTCCTTCTATTTCCTCCACTCAGAGACTTTCTTTGCTCCTTTAGATATCCCTTCTTCTTTTTCATCCACTTTCCCTCTCTTTTAGATTGTTCTCGTCATCATGTAAACATGTTCTAGGGTCTCCCATCCTAAAAGACGTACCTTTCAAGACCTCATCTCCACCACTCTCATTCCTATTTCTCTGTTCTCCTTCAAAGACAGATTTATCAAAGTATAGACCTATATAATAAAAGCCTAATATGCAAATCAACTGAATTGTGGAACGACTAGTCGCTATGATGCGCACTGACCACCAGGGGGCAGACGCTCAATTCAGGAGCTGCCCCCAGCCTGCAGGCCCCAGGCCAGCCAAGGCGGGTGCTATCAGGGGCCCCACCAGTCACTCCACAGATCGGCCCTGATTGCTGGCCAGGCCTAGGGACCCTACCTGTGCACGAATTTTGTGGACTGGGCCTCTAGTTGTCTAATAAATGTAAGTGTGTGTACACACTAGCTCAGTTTACTGAGAAGGCTTAGAAACAGTGTCACCACAGTAGCAATGAGCATACTTAGCACCCATATTTTGGTTTCTAAATAGCATTCTCCAATCAATACTGTCTGGTAGATCTTTCTGTGGTGATGAAAATATTTTGTATCTTTACTGCCAGTACAGTAGCCACTAGCTATGTGTGTGACTATTAAAACTTGAAATATGGGTAGTGCTACTAAAAAACTACTAATTTTTTAATTTTGTCTAACTTTAATTAAATTTAAGTCACTACAAGTGGCTAATGGTTACAGTATTGGCCAGAGCTGCACCAATAAAAAGAACTTGGACTTCTTTTTAGCAGTGGCTAATTTCAAGGCTTGGGCAGAGAAAATATAAGATGAGCCCAGAGCATCTGTGGAGTCAGAGTATGAAAGAGCTTCAAAAAATAATGAGGGCATGTAGAAAGGACATTGAAGCCAATTTGAAAGAGCTCCAGATAACCAAATCTGAGATGATTTGAGCATCAACATGAAAAACTATGATGATGGTTTATTCTATAAAACCTGTAGAATAAAATAAATATCTATGAGTCAGTGCTGCTATAAATAAATAAATACCTGGAGGAGAAAGGACTGCTTTTCCTTATAATGGAATTCTAATTACTGATTGTTGGGCAAATGATAGAAATAGGTATCATCGTTGGCAAACACTATAATAATTAGTGCAGGGACAAATCTAGTTGCTAAAAAAGTGGGCATAAGTATGATGACAAATAGCATATCTGCATAGTCTCAAAGAATATCCACACAAGATATCTGATAGATGCCACCTTAACTGAGTGATCAAAGTTAATATCATCTGTAATGAGACACCCATTACCTCCTTGTATGTCCACCTGCCTTTTTGGCACCTTCACTTTGATACCTCACAACATCGCAATTTAACACATTTAAAACTGAAGTACTGATTCTCATATCTATCCAGCTCCTCCCCACAGCCTTAGCAAATGGTATCACCATCCACCTAATTGCTCAAGGCATAATTCTGGGAGGCATTTAAAATCTCCTCACACATTGGATCCATTTCTTATTGATTCTATACAATATTTCATGAATTTTCTAATTTTTAATAATATCTACTGACATGTCCTTATTTCAAACTACCAATCATTTCTTACCTTGACTATTTCAGTAGTTTCTAAGTTAGTCTTTCACTCTGCAATGCATTCTCTTTATAGCAACCCAGAGTAATCTTTTAAAACATAAATTAGATTATGTCATTCCCCTGCTCAAACAGGTAGTGATTTCCCATCGCATTTAGAATAAAGTGCAAGTCCCTTATCTTGGCCCGCAAGATCCAGCACGTTCTGACCCTGCCTGCCTCTTTGATTTCATCTTGCGGCATGCTTCGTCTAGTCCCTGTGCTTGCTGGCCTTCTCTCATTTCCTCAAATGTGACATAGTCTTCCAGTTTAGAGTTCTGCAGAAATCTGTTCTTTTTACCTAGAATGCCCTTTGACCATTCTTTTTTTTTTTTTAGCTGGTTCCTTCTCACCCTTCAGATTTCAGCTTAAATACCACATATTCTAAAATAGGGCATTCTATTCTTTTTCCTTCATAACACTTACCACTATTTGTCATTACTATTTTTTTCTTTCTTGCTTATCATTCACTCCTTCAAGTGGATTCTAAGCTCCATGAAGTCAGGGAACATGCTTGTCTTGTTCACCTCATCACCCCATTGCCTGACACTTAATAGGCACTAAATAAATATTTGAAACAACTAAATGAAGAAAGAAGGTAACATTTGTCTTGAAGGATGAATAGAAAATAGCTAGCCTAGAAAAAGTGAGATTTTTTTTTTCCCCAGAAGGAAAGAACAATAGAGGCAAAAGTATGGAGGCAAGAATCAGCATGATGAGTGTTTGTGTGTATAAATTAAAAGCAGTTTGATATTACTTAGTATATGTAGCTTGAGTCAAAGATTGGTCTGAAGTTGGTGAAGTAGGCTAGAGCTAAATCTTGAGGCTCTTATGTAACATATGAACTTATGATGGAGACTGAGGCCAGTAATTGGAAACCTTTCTGCTTTCCTAATGTAATTATTTAGGGCTACAGTAGGCCCTCAGGTTACGTCGAAGATCCATTCCTACAGCACAACTTAACTCGATTTTCGCCGTAAGTCAGAACCCACCTACATAAGCACCTACATCCCTCACTCACATGGAGCACATACACAGCAGCAATGAAGTGAAACAGTAAAAAAAATTTAAAAGAAAGATAACAATTCCTGACCTTTACTTGTGGTAAATAAATAATAAAAAACATAAAGCACATATGTACATATGTCAAAATGATGGAACTTTTTTTTTTATAAATAAATGGGAGATGGCAACATAACCACGAAATGACGTACATCGAGTCCAACGTAACCCGAGGACTGCCTGTATTCTTTTCTTCTAAGTACTACTTTAGCTACCTCTCACAAATTTTAATATGAATTTTCATTTTAATTCATTTAAAAATACTTTATAATTTATTTTATTTTTCAACCTATGGATTATTTAGAGGTGAGTTACTTCGTTTCCAAATATTTGAGGGTTTTTCAGATATCTTTTTGTTGTTGAATTCTAACTTAATTCTGCTGTTGTCAACATATTTTGTATTATGTGAATACTTTTAAATTTACCAAGACTTATTTTTTGCCCCTAAAGACTATTTTTTATAAATGTTAATTATATCAGGTCTGTTTCTCCCTGAAGTTCTATCAGTTTTTACTTCATTTGTTTTGTAGCTCTGATGTTAGGAGCTTAACATTTAGGATTGTTACGTCCCCTTGATAAGTTGAACTCTTCATCATTATAAAATGACCCTCTAACTCTTAGTTGTGAAATCTACTTTGTCTGATGTTAATATAGCCATTTTGACTGGCTATCTTTCTTCCTTTTTTAATGTTTCTAATTCAAATTCTAAATATAACTTTAATTTATATTTGTATCTTTCCTCTTAATAAAAATCTTAATTTCTAACAACATTAACATAATTACTTATCTTCTATATCTTATCTTGTGAGACATAAAAAATAAATTTAAAGTAATATTGCCAATTACCACTGACAGGTAGGTTAGTTACTGAATGAAGTTTAAGAGATCTTCCTGTTATTTGTTCTAAGAATGTATGTCACTAAGGATGTAGTCAAATACTGTGTTCTAGTCCCTTAAAATTAATTCTTTTCTTCGTTAGTGGTTTCTCAGGTTTTTATTTTTAAGGATTGCTTCGTAAGTTTAATTTTACTTTTGAAATGTTAAAGTTTTTATGTTTCCAAAGTCAGAACTTATATAAGGTATATTTGGGGAGGTATCACATCCATTCCCAACTCTGTAGCCTCCTTACTCCTATATTTAAAAGTTTTGGATTTTCTTTCCATTATTTTTGAAAATATAAGCAAATATACATACCTACATATATAAATAAAAATAAAAATATATTTACATCTCCCGCTCAATTCTTACACAAAGTGTAGTGTTCTGTAACTTCCTCTTTTTTGCTTAATAACATAACCTGAAAATCACTCCATGTCAGAGTAGAGAATATTTAACTTATTTTTTTTTTGACAACTGCAGATTCCAATATAAAGATTTACTATAGCTCATTCGATCAGAGCCCTACTGATGGACATTTGGGTTGTTATTACCCATACACATACTGAGCGTTCTTTTGATTAAGTATTAGCATAGTATGTATTTTTCCATTCTTTTACTTTTAACCTAATTTTTATATTTAAAGTGAGTTTCTTATAGGTAGCATATAATTTTCTCTTTTTGTTCAATCTGAAAATCTCTGCTTTTTAATTGGCATGTTTAGACCATTTACACATCTTTTTAATATGTGTTTATTGCTCTGTCTTTGTGTCTACTAATCTTTTCTTCTGCCGTATCGAATTTTCTGTTATTCCCATTTAGTGTGTTTTTCTTGTGAGGCCTGTGTTTTTCATCTCTAGACTTACATTTTTAATTAAATTTTTACTATCGTGTCTATACCAAACATATGAAACGCAGTTATAATAACTGGTTTTTAATATCCTTATCTACTAGTTCTATCATCTATGTCATTTTTGGTCCTGTTACTATTGATTTGCTTTTCTTTTTCATTGTGGGTCATATTTTTTTTATTCTTTGTGTTTCTGCTTATTTTCTATTGGAACTATACATTGTGAAGTTGCTGGATATTATTGTATATATTCCCATGAATATACTTAAGGACTCCGTTAAGTTACCTGGAAATAGTTTGATTCTTTTGTATTTTGCTTTTAAGCTTTATTAGATGTAACAAGAGTTGGCCTTTTGTCTAGGGCTTATATTCTCCCACTATTGAGGCAGAACCCATGAATTACCAGGTTTTCTGGGGCTGGTTAGACCTCCTTCTAGCCATTTGTGGGCTTCAGGAATTGTTCCCTTTGCTCTTTACAAATGGTTCTTTCCCAAGCCTCAGGTAGTTTCCTCATAAGTGTATGCTTATCAGCACTCAGCATTCTTGTACCTTTCTGGAGGTTTTTTTTCTCTCTGTGTGCAGTTTTCTTTCTTTCAGCACTCTGCCCTGGAAACTCCAGTCACTTTGGCCTTCCCCCACTGAAAATTCTCCCTCTTCTTCCCAGGAAAACTGTATAACTGTAAGCTAGGACATTTGGAGGGCTCACCTTGTTTATTCCTTCTTCAGAAATGACTATCCTGTGCTACTGATTTTGTCCTTTTTTTAATAAAGTTTTTTTTGGTGGGAGGGTAAATCTATTCCCTGTTCTTTCATCTTGGCTATATGTAGAAGTTAACATTTGTCTTTTAGTTAAAAAAAAAAAAAAAATCCAAGGGCCCTAGCCGGTTTGGTTCAGTGGATAGAGTGTTGGCCTGTGGACTGAGGGGTCCCAGGTTCGATCCCGGTCAGGGCCATGTACCTTGGTTGTGGGCACATCCCCAGTGGGGTGTGTGCAGGAGGCAGCTGATCGATGTTTCTAGCTCTCTATCCCTCTTCCTTCCTCTCTGTAAAAAATCAATAAAATATATTAAAATGCATATATATACACGATATATACACACACACACACACACACACACACACACACACATATATCTCCAAGGAAAAGATTCAAATCACTCTATATTATAAACTAGTTTGGACTAAATGCCTTTCCCTTTGTAATTTCTAAAAATAAATGTATTAATATCCAATATTTATATGTGATGTATAAACAAGATATAAGATAATATACTACGTAGTATACTACGGTGGTTATTTTCAACATTTTCTGCTCATCTATGGTTTATGATATGAAACTGCTTGGTTTACCAATTAGAAGAATAGTTGTATCCTATGTATTAGAAACATAGTATTTCATAATATATGTTACAAATAAAATAACCTATATTTATAATATTGTTTTCACAAAACTCTTTCATTTAAAAATTGAGTATTCTGATGATTTTTATAGACTTGTAAGTATCATTGTTTTGGGATATTATTATAAAAGTCTTTGTATACTGCATTTTCCTCAGTTTTTTATACTTCATAAAATTATAGTAAATTTCTATAATTAAGATTTCTCATAATTCGTGTTTACATGAGACACATTTTGTATTACAAGGAGAGTAATACAATGTATTCAGTCACCGGGAAAAGGTAGAAGTATGCTAGACTTTAGACACAATTAAGAAAGTAGAAGTTGAGTCTTGGCCCACTTCTTACAAATTTTGTATTACCTTGTTAGCCTTATTTTGTTACTTTCTCACATAACCTTTTGGGCCTTCTTCTTTAAAATAGCATGATGGATGGTACTCTTTGATGCTCTTCTCAAAGGCAGTTGTGAGAATTGGATGCGTTTTGTGAAAATGCATACCGTAGTGAACTGCAAATGCTATATAAAAATCAGGTATCATTCTGAGGTTTAGCCTGAGAAATGTAAGTTTCACACAGTATGTACAGTGGGAAAGTTTGACTGTACCTAAGCCTAACATTAATAACCAGAATCATTATCTTGGCCTGTGCTTTCTTTGGTTAGTTTCAGAAATTTTTAAAATTTGTTTTTGATACCCAATTTAATAGAAATGAGTCATATTATCATGTCTTTCTTTACTCGGCAGTACACCATTTGTACTTCACCACATATATGATCTGTGGGTTGTGGAGAGAAATAAGGATGTTGCTCAGTAGCCCACATCTTTCAATGAAGAATACTTTTCAGCAGCACTGACGAGTTTCTCTGAGGCATTAGGAAATGCAGATAGATATTAAACTAAATTCATGAACTCAATAAAAATTCATGAGGAAATTTGAGGAGCAGGTCATTGAGTCAGATTCTGTGATCTCTGTAAATACCAACTGCTGTTACCCATGGAATGGATTAGATGCCTTCAGTTTTTATGGTTTAAAACATTTTCAACATTATGATGCAGGAGCTGTTGCTGAGAATAAGAATAAAAGGCTACATACAGCATCATCTGAGGCTTGCCCTCCATATATGAATGAGATTTTGTTGTTATTTTGAGTTTTTTCTTTTCTATATCTATTTCCATTTTTATTTATATAACATGATTGTTGAATAACATGCAATTAAATCAGAGCTTTCTGCTTCACAGCCTAGCATTTTTTAAAATCAATTTTGTGGTAAATAACCCTCTGACATCACAGCCTGTTGCTATGAGAATAGAACATCTAAAAATTGGCAGCACAAATTTATTTAACAGGGTAGCTCAGGATAAGTTTAAAGGAAAATAGGCCAAGTTACAATTCCCATTTTTCACGTATTGACTTGGCCCCTCTAATTCCTAAAGATATCTAACAAATATGAAATTTGAAAATTTACATGATTAAGAAACATTTTCACTGAAACCAGTGAAAGTTATTCCTATCACAGGTCTAGTGTACTTGTCAGAAATAGGGCTGTGAAGTCAATGAATCACAGCTCCATGTGATGCATAGGCCTTTCCATCAGGTTTAAATGTAGGTCCTCAAGGTACAACCAGCATTAGGGCAGGATGGCTAGAGAAAGGCCAGGATACCCTGGACCACCCAGGAGGTCCAAGGGCCCACAAAGCCGGGTTTTTCCCCTCCTGGAGGGTACTTGGCATCGTTCATCGTTCCTATATGAATCAGATTTTAAGTGGAAACCACAATTGTTTCCTTGTTTCTCATTCATGCTTTAGCAGAGGATGTGCCGCCATAGATCTGGCTAAGTTTTGTAGTTTCACCTTTAAGGTTCACACCGCTTTCTTTTCCTTTTTAGAAGCCACAGCAGTTTTAATATATTGTCAAACCACAAAATGTACCTTGTTAGATATTTAGTGGGGATATATGTGCTAAATATTATTTGGTAGTCTCAGTACTGATTGTATAATCCTGTTTTGGAATTCTAGCATAAATAAATGCATGCATGCATAAATACATATAGTTGGGGTAGGTGTTGTATGTAGGCATACAACACCAAGCATGTGGAAAACTATTTTCACTCTTTGAATATGTTAATTTGTATTTAAAAATAATGTCTTATATTGCCTAACCTGAATATTATATACTAATTTTCTTTTATTCTTCCTTAGCATCAAGGCATGCCATGGGTTGCCTCTCATAAATGGACAAAGCTGTGACCCTTATGCGACAGTTTCTCTGGTGGGCCCTTCTAGGTAATATCTATTAAATTATGAGATTTTTAAGTTTTAAAGTTTGATGTAAGAATTATAAAATTAAGGTTCTAAAAGCAAATGCTAAGTGGCTATTTATGACACAAAGTAATGCGTTGAAAGAAAAATCTTTAGTACTAGAGTTCTATTATACACTTGTAAACAACCAATTCCTATTTTTATAGAAAGAAAATGGGTATCATTTCAAATCTGCCAGACTCAGGCTGTGGGGAAGGAACATCAGTTATATAATAGTTAAAATGTACTCGAAAACATAAACTTCACTTTCTTTATTCATCATCAGCCTTCCTACTGGCAAATGTCTTAGGTTTTATGCAGGTAAAGACCAGCTCAGAATAAGGCAGTTTCCATATTGTTACCTGGAAAGCAGCTCAAGACCAAAACTGCCTTATCTACTCATGGCATCTGTGCTGAGAGAATCCGAGTAGTAGACTAAGTGCTCAAGTACCAGGACATGGAGTGCACCCACCAAATCATGGGTTTAACTCAGTCAGGCTAATTTAAGGGAAACCTGTAGCACTTTGTACTGTTTTGTAGTTTATAACTTCATTATGGTTTTTTTCAGAGCCTGACTAGTCTGAAATTTACAACTGAAAGGTTTAGAATCAGGAAACACAGTATTACCTCTACACCAGTGGTTCTCAACCTTTCTAATGCTGCGACCCTTTAATACTGTTCCCCATGTTGTGGTGACCCCCAACCATAAAATTATTTCATTGCTACTTCATAACTGTAATTTTGCTACTGTTATGAATCGTAATGTAAATAATCTGTGTTTTCTGATGGTCTTGGGCGACCCTGCTAGCAGTTCTCAACCTGTGGGTCGCGACCCACAGGTTGAGAACCGCTGCTGTAGAGCCTAAGTGTAATTGTTTAGTGACATACAGGTAGAAACTATTTGGTATATGAATTTTTTTATAAATCAATATTGGTTTTGATATTGTAATATAATTGTATATGATGTTAACTTTGGAGGAGGCTGGGGAAAGGCTGTGTGGGACTTCCTTATTTTTTTGTAACCTCCTCTGAATCTATAATTACTTCAAAATAAAAAGGTTTTTTTTTAATAAAGCCACATTATAGCTGAAGCCCAGGAACTAAATTGACTTGAGAATGCTTTTCATGTTTCTCAGGTATTTTTCAACATAGGTAAAGGCACTCTGAATCGCATTGTCTTCCTTCTGCCATTTATTCTAAGTTGCTTATATATTAGAATGTGTTATTGAAACCTCTGACATAAGCTTGGCAGTCAATCTGGTATAGCCACAGAGAAAATCATACAATTTTGCTGAATATCAGATACACAAAACTTATGTATTCTTTGATTTGAATTTTTAGACACCTCATTTGCCACCCTCTCCCCTCCTCCCCAAATAATATTTAAAACTGCAGTCTTCCCTGAGGCATCTTAACAGCTAAACAGGGGTCAGGCTCCCTGGTTGGAAATAGCATGTTTTATAATTGTGTACTGTTAAGTTCTACAAGGTAAAACTCTACCACATTGGAACAGGAATGACCAAAAGAAGACTAAAGTAAAGAAGAAAACAAGCAATCCACAGTTTAATGAAATCTTTTATTTTGAGGTAACTTTCTGTTTTATATAAATTTTAACATTTAATACTGAATGTTTATTTACTTCTTTTTTCAAATTACTGCCATAGTAATCATTTCACCAACTAATGCAACTAAACAGTTCTCTTCTGAAAGCAGGAGAGCCATGGTGCCATGCAGTTGAGGCTCAGTGTATAAAATAAATGAAGGCAGAGCCCTGATTGATTTGGGGATGGGGAGTTCTAGGGGCACACCCACTTCCCAGTCATCCTCAATATCACACCCTTCTCTTTGCATCCCCCCAGCTCACCCAACCCTTCCCCCTCCACACACACACACACACACCCCTGACAGACAGTGACCACAGGACTCTTCTGTAGCGTACTGTTTGAATACCACAGTGAAGTCAGAAAAACTTAGTTCTGTTGCTCTACATTCATTAATGGTTGTTACATCCAGCCTGGAGAAAAGGTAGGGGCAACTTGGAGCAAGCAGATGGCCCTCTGAAAGTCAAGACCTGACCTGCTTGTAATATGCAAGCATACCTATTAGGCCTGAAACAGTCATTCAAAGGGCACTTTGTTGAGCTGATTATAAAGATAAGATTCAATGTCTGCTAGTGGAGCAAGAGACACAAAACACACATGCAAGTGTACCTGCAGCAGTAAAATGAAGTAGATATTGGGGACCAGATGAGCTCTGCTCCAGCTGAGTTAGTGAAGTCAGAGGAAAGAGATTATTACAGAGAAGGAGCATTTTGAGGTAAACAGAAAGTTGTGTCCAAAGATAGCAAGTAGTAATTTGACTGGAAGGTTTATGTAAGGGAATAATGGGAACTAAGCTTAAAAAGATAGAGTAAGACCCTACCCGGTTTGGCTCAGTGGATAGGGCGTTGACCTACAGACTGGAGGGTCCTTGGTTTGACTCCGGTCAAGAGCATGTGCCTTGGTGCAAGTTCGATCCCTGGCCCTGGTCGGGGCACGTGTGGGAGGCAACTAATTGGTGTGTCTCTTTCATATCGAGGTTTCTCTTTCTCTGTCTTCCCCCTCCATTTCACTCTCTCTAAAAAACAATGGAAAAATATCCTCGGGTGTTGATTAACCAAAAAAAAAGAGTAAGACCACCTAATCAAAGGCCTGGGTGCCTGCCTGAGGTTCTTAAATGCTAGCCATTAAATGTTTTTGAACCTGGAAACTCTAAAGGTAATGCAGTATTTGGGGAAGAATTAACCATGATCTGTGGACCAAATGGCTGAGGGAGAGAGAACAGAGATCAAGAGACTGTGATTAAAAAAGGTAGGGGGGAGGGGAGGAAGTGGATCTGACCCAAGAGAGTAATATGGAAATAGAGAAGAAGGGACAGATGAGAAAGGAATGACAAAGGCAAGAATGTGGATTAGTTATAGAACAAAAGACAAAGGGAGGAGTCAACTGTTGTCTTCATGATTTCCTATCTAGAGAAAGAAGAAAATTAAGAGAAGGAAAAAAGACGTGGTTCATTTTGGGACATAATTAGCTTGAGGTCTGGGATGTAAAATCCTCCAATAAGCAGTTTATGATGTATCTGAAACTTAAGATGGGGGATAGGTGCAAATAAAGACTCCAGAATTGCTTACAGAGGGGCAAGAGAGGCAGGGGGTAGAGGTAGGTCCACAGTAAAGGAGGAAAGTGAAGACAGGCAGCTCTGGCACTCATTCGGTATTCAACTTGGAGCACGTCTCTTCATTTCTGTACTTCAGCTTCCTCATTTTTGAGATGAGGATAATAAATCTAGCTGCCTGCTTCAGAGCGGTGATCTGATGAACAAAGGAGATAATGGATCTGAAAGCACTTTGTCAACTATGCAGCACTTGCAGCTCTTAGGACCAAATAAGAAATAAAACCTTAGAGCAAACCCATACTTGTAGGTTCTGTGGAAAAAGAGGTACCAGAGGAAGAAGCGAAGAGAGCAGAAGGTTGCCAGGATAGTGCCTGGGCACTGCAAAGAAAAGAATGTTTCTGGAAAAGGAGATACAGTTGTGTGATTGCTCCTTCAGATAGAGGGGTCAGTGAAGGTGAGAACTAAGAATCCATCATCCGACTTGGTGATTAAGAGCAGGGTTTTAGGCGGGTGACCTGTGAGGAAGTCAGATAGGAAGAGTTACTGTAGTGAGTGGGTGGTGAGGAAGTGGAGGTTGTGAAGATGGTTTATAGTTTTCAGATATTTGTCTGAGAAAGGAAGGCGATAAAGGGACCATAGTTTAAAGGGAGAATTTTTCTTAGCCTTGAGTGACATGAACAAACTGGTAAAGAAAGCTGTAATTAAATCACCTAGTGGAGACCACAACCCTAAAAGGACATACCTGGAAAGCTGCTAAATGTTCTATTAGGATCTTCCCCCGGAATCTCCCCTAAAATCTGAACCCTTAAAGCCCTTAGGAAAGAGGACCCAGTGCACGTTCCTTCCTGGGAGCATGCCAGAGCCTTTCCCTTCTCCTTCCCCTTCCTCCCCACCCTCCCGGGGTCTTACCTTTCGCTTCCTGACTCCCAGACTCGCTGGGCCCTTCCTTTACTCTGTAACAGGGATGGGGAACGTCCTGCCTGTGGGATTTGGCCTGGCCCTGCCAAGGCAACCGCAGGCTGGACTTGAAATTCAATAAATGTAGGAGCTTTTTCATAGCAACATAAACTTATATTAAGTGGATTATATTAACAATCCTATATAATAAAGAGCGAATATGCTAATTAGACTGAACAACAGAATGACCTTCCAGACAAAGCCGGGGCTGTGAGGGCTGAGGCAGGCAGAGCTGTGAGGGCTGAGCCCCTTGCACAAATTTCGTGCATCGGGCCTCTAGTTATGTTATAAGTAACCTAATGGCCCTTGGCAGAAAAAAGGTTCCCCGCCCCTGCTCTGTAATTTGTTTCCGAAGCCCATTTCTTCTAGGAATTACTTTTTCTACCTTTGTGATTTACCAAATAAATATTCTCTTTAAAAAAAGTGAATGCTTACTGTGTATTACGTGTGGGTGGAATAGTTTAAGAAAAGAGGAGGATCATATTATCTTGTTGAGAAGAGGATGGAGAAAACTCATCAAGTAGAAAAGACTTCATGGGAATGGGCATGTTCAGGTGGATTGTAGTTGAGGAAGTTTCTGCCAATGGCCTTGATATTTTCAGTAAAAATGTGAGAAGGAAGTATAAGGGTGGCAAAGGGATCTTGAGAAATACGGGACAATGCAGCTTCACTGAAATACAACACTCATTGAGTCACCAACAGATTACAGATGAGCCAGGGAACCTAATGTTGCTTTATATTGAGTTGATAAGGAAGGGTATGGAGGCAAGGTTGCTTTGGGTAATTTTTTTTTAATCCTCATACTCTTACTGATTTCAGAGAGAGGATTGGAGGGAGGGACGGAGGGACAGAGGGACAGAGGGGAGGGAGGGAGGAAACATCCATCAGTTGCCTCCTGTATGTGCCCAACGGCCTCCGCAGCCTTTTGGTGTATGGGATGATGCTCCAACCAATTGAGCCACCCTGCCAGAGCTGCTTTTGATATTTTTACACCACCTTATCCTTCCATGGCTATTTTTATATTTAGCTTTTGGGTAAAATATTACTAGGCATTTTCCTCTGTTAATAATAAACAAAATTAAAAATTTTAAAGGTGATGACTTTAAGTTCATTAAGGAAAAAGATATTTCAAAAAAAATTTTTTACTAGAATATTCTGTTTACAGGTAACCAGATCCAGTAGTTACACCAGAAAATCCCAGTTCCAGGTAGAAGAGGAGGACATTGAAAAACTAGAAATTAGGTATGTGTCTTGGAGTTTTACACAATTTCTTTTTTCTGTGCCAAAAAATTATCCTAAATTTAACTGGAAAAGGTGAACCAATCTTAATAGAATTCTCTTTTGTAACAAGTTGGTTGATGAAACTTAGAGGAACATGCATCTAACTTAAATCCAAATTATCTTTCCAAAATATGATCCTTGACAAAACAGTCTTTATAATAGAATTAGTCTTTATAAACAAAGATGAACTAATTTTCACCTATTTTATTATATTTTTAATTTTCCCAAATTTAATTGCTCCTTAAATTTCTGAATCATAGCATAATGGATGCAAAAAATATATATAGAAAAGTAATTACATATTAGCCTTACACATTAGAAATAATGTTTTTATTCTTCTTAACATATCTGCTGTCTAACAGAAATTTCAGTGAGGTAAGAAGTCTTGTAAGATAACTCAACAGGTGCATGTGTTTGAAGTTTGTGCCATTTCCTAGATCTTAAATACCTGTGCTGTTTGGAAGGGGAAAGTTTTTGTAAATGCATGTATAGGTGTGGTGTTAACGGTGTGTTCATCTAAAGGATGTGTTAATCACATGTTTGGAATGATCAGGTAGTATATTTTTCTAAATTGTCTATCTTTACACATTAACTGATTCTAATTGAGAAACTGTAGTTTCTTTTCTCCAATTCAACAAAGTAACTCTGTAGTCCTTATTGTTACAGGTTAAAATATTAAAATAAAACCTAGACTTTGAAACTAAGAAACTTAAGTGCTTTCTTTTAGACTATTTAAAATGGTTACTTTCTGTGCTTATAAATAATAGCTACTGCAATATTTTGCTTTCTTAGTTTAGATAGTGAGGTATATGAAGATGCTAACATCTCTTTTAAGCATGTAAAATTAATGCTATAATCCAAATCAAAGTAATTTGAAGCTATTTGGTGGTGTGAGTTCTCTTAAGCATTGTTTGCAAACAAATAAAGCCAGTTTTAAATTTTCAGGATAGACCTGTGGAACAATGGAAACCTGGTCCAAGATATCTTCCTAGGGGAGATTAAGGTTCCTGTGAACGTGTTAAGAAATGATACCTCTCATCAAGCCTGGTAAGAAGACAAACATTCTAGTGAACTCTCTGTATTATACTGTACATGCAAATAAATGCTTACAATAACCATAATGAAATAAGCCAAAATCATTAACATTAATTGATCTGGTCATTAATTTATTGTTGCAGAAATACACTGAGTGGCCAGATTATTATGATCTCTGAACGCATAATAATCTGGCCACTCAGTGTGTGTGTGTGTGTGTGTGTGTGTGTGTGTGTGTGTGTGTGTGTGTATTAGAGGCCCGGTACATGAATTCGTGCATGGGTGGGGTCCGGCCAGCCTGGCCATGGGAGGGGACATGGGCAGTTGGCCGGCCTGCCTGCTGGTCGAACTCCTGGTCAAGGGGACAATTTGCATATTAGCCTTTTATTATATAGGATATACACTGAGTGGCCAGATTATATGTGTTCAGAGATCATAATAATCTGGCCACTCAGTGTATAAGTACATTGATAGTTTTGTGATTTGACCTCTGGTACTGAGACAAAAGTACTGAATTGTCTAAATTCAAAAACTAAAGGAGATATTGGGGACCAGATGAGCTCTGCTCCAGCTGAGTTAGTGAAGTCAGAGGAAAGAGAGTATTACAGAGAAGGAGCATTTTGAGGTAAACAGAAAGTTGTGTCCAAAGATAGCAAGTAGTAATTTGACTGGAAGGTTTATGTAAGGGAATAATGGGAACTAAGCTTAAAAAGATAGAATAAGACTGTTCAAAAACTAAATCCTATCTCTAAGGGGAAATGGAAAACATTTTAAACATCACATAAGAGTTGCCCATGTAAGACAATGCTTGGTCATAAATTAACATCTGCAGTTGAGAAATTTCATTAATGGTCATGAAAACTATGGATATTTGAAGGCAAAGGGTTTATTGTAGGGAATCAGCTGTTTATGGGATCTAACCAGTGGTTCTTCACACCCCATTGAAACACACTATAGATGGCCCTGATGTTATTTTCTAAATGTCTAGGGTCTGGGTATTGTTGAGCTGATTCAGTTAATACACTTTTCAGGACTCTGGTGGGTCGGCAGTGGTCACAACATTATTTTACCTTTTATGACTCTAATAGTGACGTTACACTGGTGTTAAACTAAACTTAATGCTCAGGCCTTAAATTGATGTTCGCTTCCTTAGCAGAATTGGTGTGCAGCTATTGTTTGTTCTGTTTATGGTACTTAGAAGCTCTATACCCTGTCCTTTCCAATAGGGTGCCCCGCAGCCTTCATGCTAGACTTGGGTTTCAGCTGAGTGTGGAAGAACATGCTTTTCTCATTTACTAAACTTTTAAGGCCCACTTTTTAGAACTTAGTTTCAGTTGACTGGAAGAGGAGTTGTAAATGAGTTTCAAATGTTTCTTACCATGGGCACCAATCTCATTTGTCCTTAGAAGAGCCTGCCTCTCCTGATTGGCCATCAGACATTCTTCCCTTTAGACTCTGTTGTCCTCAAGCAGTTATCCCTTGAAGACTGATTTTTAGACTCTCAAAATTTTTATTTTTAGCTCTTGCTAATACAGATCTAAGATTTATTGACCTTTATGGTGGCGTTTTGTATGTTATAATTTCTAAACTGCATTCACAGAGAGGGAAAAATTAAACTTAGTCACTGTGAAAAATTAATAAATATTTGTTACCTTCCCACCCACCCCCATCCCCACATGTCTTCTTTCACCTTCCATAAAGTACTGTACATTTTAAAATGAAAATTTAGAACTCAGTTTTTTTAATCTTTAAAATAATATGCCAAACTACTCATTACAAAATAAAAAGTAAGTTGTCCCTCCTAGAGCCCCTCAAAGTGAAATTGAAATGTGCCACTTAGCCTGAATAGTAAGTAAGACTATCTCCAGGCAGGCCCTCCAAATGTGGCAAAACTTTGTCCAACTACCTTGGCAGGATGGAAGAACACTGACAAACAGAAATTAAATTTATTCCTATAGATTTTTTTTTTGCCAATAGTATTTTAAAATAACTTGCCAAAGTATATGTGCTAAAATTTATCTAGTATGAAATAGGGACATCTGCTAACTTATTTGTACTCCCATAGATATAAAATAGAAATTAAATTCCTTTTAAGTAGAAATTACTAAACTCTTAGCCTCCTTTGTCATTTGTAGAACTATAGCATCCCCTTGTGGGATTGATGGCAACTGCAGGAACACTCAAGAAAAGCTTTATGTACCTTACAAGACTTCAGGCATATTCTTTCTAATCTTGATATTAAGAAAGATATAGAATAATGATCAGTAATGTTTTAAAAGCATCAATGTGATTTTTCATAGAATTTCTACTTAGTATTTATCTATTATAATCCTTGTCTGAAAACTGATTTTTGATGGTTCCAATTTGATTTTATCCTCAAATTAAACATGATTCAGTCATTTCCCATTCCTTTCTTGGCTCTTCAGTTCCATAGTAATGATGTGTGTTCTTTGTTCTGAAACTTCTAAGAAATGTTAAGATTAGCTTGTTAGTGTTGATATTAGTTAACTTTAACTTGAACCTATATAGATACTAGAATTTTATTTGACTTTTTGAATAAGTAATATACTTAAATGGTTCACAGTTCAAAAAGCAGAATATGTCACCTGCTTCTGTCCTCCAGCTAAACAGTTTCCTTCTTCTGAGGCAGCTACTGTTTTGAGGGGTTTTTTTGTGTGTTTTTTTTTATAAATATATTTTATTGATTTTTTTTACAGAGAGGAAGGGAGAGAGGGAGGGATAGAGAGTTAGAAACATCAGTGAGAGAGAAACTTCAATCAGCTTCCTCCTGCACACCCCCTACTGGGGATGTGCCCGCAACCAAGGTACATGCCCTTGACCGGAATCAAACCTGGGACCCTAGAGTCCGCAGGCTGACGCTCTATCCACTGAGCCAAACCGGTTAGAGCTGTTTTGAGTTTTGAAAATATTTTATGTATATACAGACAAATACACATATATTTTTCTTTCCCTTTCTTTACACAAAGGGACATATTCTGTACCTTGCTTTTTTCACTTATCAATTTAGTAGAATCTCAGTAAGTATTTGTTGTCTCTCTGACCATGGTTAAGATTCTGGCCCTAGCCGTTTTGGCTCAGTGGATAGAACGTCGGCCTGTGGACTGAAGGGTCCTGGGTTCGATTCTGGTCAAGGGCACATGCCCAGGTTGCGGGCTCAATCCCTAGTAGGGAGTGTGCAGGGGACAGCCGATCAATGATTCTCTCTCATCACTGATGTTTCTATCTCCCCCTCCCTCCCTCTCTGAAATCAATATATATATATATTTTTTTTAAAAGGTGTTTCTCTAAAAAACAAAAAAGAAGGAGAAGAATATAGACTCTGGAACCCAAATGCCTTGTTCCAAATCCATCTCTGCCATTAATTACCGGTGTGACCTTGGACAAATTACTTCACCTGTTTGCCTTGCTTTCTTTGGCTATAAAATAGGGGTAATACAATTAATACCTGCACCCCAAAGTTGTTAAAGGGTGAAATGAGTTCAAGTAAAGTGAGCCGCAAGTGTTATGACCATGGGCATAACTCATGTTCTCATCATTGTAGTTATTGCAGCTGTCATTACCATTATTCTGCATCAGTACATATAGAATTTCTGTATCCTTTTTTTGTTTGTTTGTTTTGGTACCAGTATTCCTTTGTTTGGAATGTTATAAATAAAAAGAATGTAGTTTAATCATATTTCACCAGTTACCTCAATGTCAGAGAACTTAATGTGTGTAAAACCATTGTAAAATTACACAGATTGGTACAATTTGCACCCAAATGATTTAAAACTGTAAAAGTGTACATTAAGAAAAGCAAATAGATATAAATATATTTTCATGTTAAAACTTTTAATTTTGAAAGTATGATTCAAATAGTAAGTAAAACAAATGATTGGGGGTTTTTCCCCACATAAAATAAATATGTACTTATACATATTTAAAAGTAGATTAATATTTAATTTGAGATGAGTTGGTTTCCTGCTTTGCCAGTTTGAGCACCTAATTTTTAATCTCCTATTTTAGTAAAAATCCATTGATAATGGTTATCTTTATGGAATCAGAAATAATATTCAAGTATTATAGAGCTGCCTTTGAGCAGTTATTTTCGAGCTTATATAGCATTATGAATAAATAATTATAGTTTTGCCTGCCTACCTCAATTTCAATTATACAAACCTTATGGTTAAAATTTCCGAATGCTGATATTTAAGTCTATTAAGGGACTGTCAAAACTACCGACTCCTGAGAGCATAAGGATTACTTTTATGCCTCTCTAGTTGTGAATGGAAAAAAAGTATGTGCAGAACAACTCACTGACACTTTCATGTAATAATTTATCTTTATTTCATGTTTCTTATTCTTTTAAACTGAAAAAACTTTATTCAAAAACTAGAAAAAATGTATTTCAGATCTTTCTTTTTTTTTTATCCCTAGTCCTTAGGCATGCCAGATAGCCTCTATTTAATACATCTTGAGGTTTTTCCCTTTAGCTCTAGTTTATACAAAATTCCTTAATTTACAAGGTATCCTTCAGGTAATTTAAATTGAGCCTTTTGTAACAAAGTTTTAAAATAATAAATCACATTTATAAAGATAATATAACTATATTTATCTATAGTTATTTATATATTTAAGTAGTAACAGTTATATATATAAATAACATTTACATAGTGTTTACTGTGTACCAGGCATTATTCTAAGTGCTTTACTTATGTAACCTCTTTAGAGTTGTTGTAAAGATTAAATCATTTAGACACTATTATTATCCATTTATTTAACAACATAAGAAAACAAGCACAGAAAGATTGAGCAGTTTGCTCAAGGTCACACAGTTTGGGATTTGAACCAAACTCTCTGACCCCAAAGTTTGTGTTCTTAACTAACCTATATATATAAAAGCCTAAGTGACTGTTAACAACTGAACAACCTAACAATGGAAATGACCAGTCGACCAGTCACTATGATGCGCACTGACCACCAGGGGGAAGACACTCAGCACAGGAGCTGCCCCCTGGTGGTCAGTGTGCTCCCACAGCCAACCTCCCACGGCCCCAACCCCCGGCCGGCTGGCCCCCCCATAGACCTTGATCACCGGCCAGGCCGAGGGACTCCCACCTGTGCATGAATTTGTGCACTGGGCCTCTAGTGTACTATAATAAATTTGTTCTTTGGCATACATATTTTTGAATATGTTTAAAACTAAAAAATACTCTGTTTTAAGCTATCAGCAAAGATTTGAGTGGCCTTTGCCTATAAAATATTATTTAAAAGAAAATTGAAGCGCTCTCTACTCATTGAAAATAAATGGTTTGTTTTTTTTAAGGAATAGGTAGAACAATGAAATATTTTGAAAGTACCTATTAAATTTCAGGTTTTGGTCCTACAAGCATCTTGACTTCTAAACATTTTTCTTTCCATGGATACTTAAGCTGTCTCTATTTTACTTTTTTTTTTGCCTTTTAACTGAAAAAAATGTAAATCTGATTTTTACAAATAAACATTTTCAGTGGTTACACAGTTACTCTAATAATATAAAAATCTATTTATAAACTTTGAATCACTAATTTTCTTTAAAAAGTAAGTTCAAATTTTTGCATAAAGAATTTACAACAAGCCTGTGAGGGGCAGGGGCAGGGTGAAGAGGGTCAGTGGGAAAATAAATAAACAAACTAACAAAGGGACATCTGTAATACTTTCAACAATAAAGATAAATTTAAAAAAAAAGAATTTACAACAAGATCACTTATGCCTTTTTGTGTAGTGTGTCTATTTCAACTAAATGCATATTTCTTAAATTTAGTTGGTAAAAAAAAATAATTTTGATAATAATTGAATTAAAAATTAAACCTACGGAGAAACCAAGAAGGCGGCATAGGTTAAACACCTAACCTACAGCCTGGCACAACAATTTCAAAAATACAACTAAAAGTCAAAACGGACATCATCCAGAACCACAGGAAAGCTGGCTGACTGAAATGCCCACAACTAGAAGGAAAGAGAAAACCACAAGGAAAATCAGAGGAGCCGTAAAAGCCTGAGGTATAGAGACACGGGCAGAGACACGAGCACGCGCGCGTGCGGGGAGGATGGAGCCAGAGAGGAAGGGGCAGCTGACGGCCTGGCCGGCGTTCTCTAGCAGGAAGGAGATAAAAGCTCCAGATTGCGCTGAACCCCAGCTCCGACTGCACTGAACCCCAGTTCCGGGCGAAAACCTGGGAAGCCAGGCTCATGCTGGGGGAATCTGGGCTGTGGGGCAGAAACACAGAGGAGCGGCAAAAGGCAGAGCTCCGGAGGCGTGCACATGAATGCGCGCAGAGGACGGTCTGTTGCCTGTGCCGCTGAATTGCCCTAGCGGGAAGGAGACAAAAGCTCTGGACCGTGCTAAACCCCAGTTCTGACTGCACTGAACCCCAGTTCCGGGCAAGACCCTGGAAAGCCAGGCTCATACTGGGGGAATCTGGGCTATAAGATGGAAATGCAGAGAAGTGGCGAAAGGCAGAGCACCGGAGGCGCGCACGGGAATGCGCGCTGAGGATGGTCTGTTGACTGTGCCTCTGAATTGCCCTGGTGGGAAGGAGACAAAAGCGCCAGACTGCGCTGAGACCCAGTTCCAACTACACTGAAACCCAGTTCCAGGTGAGAATCTGGGAATCCAGATTCATTGGGGGAGAGACTAGACTGTTTGGCAGCAGGCGAAACTCCAGGGCGCTTTTCTCTCAGAGGTGTTTGCAGGGAGTACAGAGGGACACTGAGACACAGGAACCTCATAGGGCGGGGCTGACGGGAAGCCAAGGCTGTAGGCTCCACCCTGAAACTCCGCCCCATCCAAGCTGAGCACAGAGGCTTTTACAATTTTGCAAGTCTAGTTGAATAAGGCTGTCTCCCGGCATAGACACAGCTGATCCTCACAGCCAATTGGACTGGAGGTCAAATCCTCCCAGTGTACCAACAGCAATCAAGGCTTAACAACACCAAGACTTTGCACTCACCCACAAAGTGGGGTATCAAGAGCGACCACCTAGGGAGATTGGGGAAGCTGAGCTATAGGGAGGCAGCCAAAAGGTGAAGACACCAAAGCAGGCCACGAATAGAAGGGATGAAGGAAAGTAAACTAATGGATGACACAATGTTCAGAACCACATTTATAAGGTTACTTAAGAATCTTCTGGAGGACCAAGATGGCGGCATAGGGCAGATGCCTGATTGTTGCCTACCACAACAATTTTGAAACTACAACTGGAAAACAGAGCAGACACCATCCAGAACAATGGCCAGAGGAATTGCTGAGAAGGAATTGACCAATGGGAGTTGGGATCGGGAAGACGAGGCCCCGCTGGGTCCCGGATCCAGGTGCACTCGCCCGGCGACTGGTCACCGCTGCAGACCCGAGTGCCGCCACAGCGACCTCGGACCAGCCCACCGCCGCGCACCAGGCGCACTGGAGCTTCGCCGAGCCCGCCGCCCAGTGAGTTCCGCGGCAGCCGCCCCGGAGTTTTGAGAAAATGGCCGAGGGAATTGCTGAGAGGGAATTGACCGACAGGAATTGGGATCAAGAAGACGAGGCCCCGCTGGGTCCCGGGTCCGGGTGAGGCTACGCCCCTGGGTCCGGGCGAGGCCACGCGCCCCTGGAACCGGGTGAGGCCATGCGCCCCTGGATCTGGGTGATGCTAGGTCCCGGGTCCGGGCGAGGCCGCGCCCCCCTGGATCCGGGTGAGGCCATGCCCCTGGATCTGAGTTGGTCAGGGCGAGGTCGCGCCCCTGGGTCCAGGCGAGGCCACGCGCCCCTGGGTCCAGGTGAGGCCATGCGCCCCTGGATCCGGGTGAGGCTGGGTCCCGGGTCCAGGTGAGGCCACGCGCCCCTGGGTCCGGGTGAGGCTGGATCCCGGGTCCGGGTGAGGCCACGCGCCCCTGGGTCCGGGTGAAGCTGGATCCCGGGTCCGGGTGAGACCGTGCACCCCTGGATCCAGGTGAGGCTGGGGTCCCAGGTCTGGGTGAGGCCGCGCGCCCCTGGATCCGGGTGAGGCTGGGTCCCGGGTCCGGGTGAGGCCGCGCCCCTGGATCAGGGAGAGGCCATGCGCTCCTGGGTCCAGGTGAGGCCACGTGCCCCTGGGTCTGGGTGTAGCTGAATCCCGGGTCCGGGTGAGACCGTGCGCCCCTGGATCCGGGTGAGGCCGGGTCCCGGGTCCGGGTGAGGCCGTGCCCCTGGGTCTGGGTGAGGCCACGCGCCCCTGGGTCCAGGTGAGGCTGGATCCCGGGACCGGGTGAGGCCGCGCACACCTGGGTCCGGGTGAGGCCATGCACCCCGGGGCCTGGGTGATGCTGGGTCCCAGGTCCGGGTGAGGCCGCGCGCCCCTGGGTCCGGGCGAGACCAAACCAGAGGGAGTCGGACCTGCATTACCACCATTTGTCCATCATCCAGAGCTGAAAAGTCAGTGCCAACATGTACACATAAGGAACTGGTGGACATTGAAATTGGGTCTCAAAAGAACTGTTGGTCCAGAAAGAAACTTACTACAGACTGATTCATTTGCCTGTCAGCGTAACTATTATTGCTCATCTCACATTCGGTTCTTATAAGTATATTTCTAGTAACACATGATCTCACTCATCTAGGGGAAATGATGAACAACATAGACTGATGAACAAGAACAGACCCAGAAACAAGGAGGCATCGATCGGACTGTTGGGCCTCAGAGGGAGGGTAGGGGAGGGTGGGGGTAGGGGGGAGAGATCGACCAAAGGACTTGTGTGCATGCATACAAGCCTAACCAATGGTTAAGGACAACAGGGGGGTGGGGGCATCCGTTGGGAGGGGTATGGGATGGGAATGGGGGGATGAGGACAAATATGTGACACCTTAATCAATAAAGAAATTTTTTTAAAAATTAAACCCACAAGCTTATCAAACTCTTATTCAACCCTTTGAGATCTTAATTTTTGTATTATCTATATTTTTTGTTTTTGTATAAAAATCTATTAATAGCTTTCTAGTTCAATATATAACCAATATTAAGCCTCGGAAAATTAATAGCCTGCTACTTATGAATTGTCCTCACCTTAAATATTAAGATGACTTTTGGTTTAGTTTTTTATAGCTTAGCTGTTTATATACCTCACCAACTTGGATGCTCAGCTCATTATCATCACATGGAATTAACTGTATTTTTACTTTAGGTACTTGCTACAACCAAGAGACAATGGAAACAAGTCATCTAAAACTGATGACCTGGGGTCTCTTCGATTGAATATATGTTATACAGAAGATTATGTGCTTCCTTCAGAGTACTATGGTCCTTTGAAAACTTTGCTGCTAAAATCACCGGATGTTCAGGTACTTTAAAAAGTTGAAGTATATGATTTGATATTAAAAAGCTAAAATAGTTATGTAAACGAGGAGGAAAAGATTTCAGAGTGTCAAGTTTTATTAAGACAATAAAAAATATATATACAGGAGTGGGGAAAAGTGGTTTACAGGTGTGAGTACAAGAAACAGAGTTTATTCTTGTATTATTAATTTATTAATTATTGTAAACCCACTTTATTAATTACTCTCAACCTACTTTTGCCCATCCCTGTATACATATATGTATATTTAGTTCATCTGAACGACAGTACTGTGATTCCTATATGTGTTCTAAATTTATCTCTTATAGTTAACTAGAGGCCCGATGCATGAAATTGCTGCCCAGGGTGGGGAGAGGGAAGGGCTCTTCAGCCTGGCCTGCGCCCTCTGGCAATCCGGGACCCCTCAGGAGATGTCCGATTGCCAGTTTAGGCCCAATCCCTGCAGTCGGACATCCAGCAGTCAGACATCCTTCTCACAATCCGGGACTCCTTGCTCCTAACCACCCGCCTTCTTGCTCCTAACCGCCCATCTGCTCACTCCTAACCGCCCGCCTGCTCGCTTCTTACCGTCCACCTGCTTGCTCCTAACCACCTGCCTGCTCACTCCTTAATGCCCGCCTGTCACTCCTTACCACCCACCTGCTCACTCCTTACCACTTGATTCACCACTCCTTAACGCTGCTGCGGAGGCGGGAGAGGCTCCCACCACCGCCATTGCGCTCGCCAGCCATGAGCCCGGCTTCTGGCCGAGCGGCGCTCCCGCTGTAGGAGCACACTGACCAAGGGACAGCTCCTGCATTGAGCATCTGCTCCCTGGTGGTCAGTGCGCATCATAGCAACCAGTCATTCCATCCTAACGGTCACTTAGGCTTTTATTTAAAGAGACTAGAGGCCCGGTGCATGAAATTCGTGCACAGGTGTGTGTGTGTGTGTGTGTGTGTGTGTGTGTGTGTGTGTGTGTGTCCCTCAGCCCAGTCTGCACCCTCTCCAATCTGGGACCCCTCGAGGGATGTTCAACTGCCCTCTCACAATCCAGGACTGCTGGCTCCCAACTGCTTGACTGCCTGCCTGCCTGCCTTCCTGATTGCCCCTAACCGCTTCTGCCTGCCAGCCTGATCATCCCCTAACCATTTCCCTGCCAGCCTGATTGATGCCCAACTGCTCCCCTGCCAGCCTGATTGCCCCTAACTGCCCTCCCCTGCCAGCCTGGTTGCCCCCAGCTGCCCTCCCCTGCAGGCCTGGTCCCCCGCCAACTGCCCTCCCCTGCAGGCCTGGGTCCCCCCCGAACTGTCCTCCCCTGCAGGCCATCTTGTGGCAGCCATCTTGTGCCCACATGGGGTGGCCATCTTCTGTGTTGGAGTGACAGTCAATTTGCATATTACCTCTTTATTAGATAGGATGAACATATTTGAATTACTTTTACATCTAAGTGATTGAACATTTAGTTACATTTTCTTGATTTTGTGCTGTTTTCTACCTTTCTATATTCCAGCCAATATCTGCCTCAGCTGCTTACATTTTGGGTGAAATATGTCGAGATAAAAATGATGCTGTTTTGCCCCTTGTACGACTGTTACTGCACCATGATAAACTTGTTCCTTTTGCCACTGCAGTGGCTGAATTAGACTTGAAGGATACACAGTAAGAGATATATTAAATGTTAATTATGTGTTATTGAATTTAAACCTTAGTTTTTCAAACTGTTTCTGTAATCTTATTTCTTTTGTGTTGACCAGCTTTACTGTATCATAGTATAAAGAACTGCTTAGCATGTAATAAAAGGAAGTTCTTTAAGTTAGCAAACAGTATCCACCAACCGTAAAATTAACAATTAATAACAGGTGTGTGTGTTTTTTTAACTCGGTGTCAAATTTTCCTATTTCTAGTCTTTGCTTCTTATTATAATGATTCACATGCTGCAAAATACCAGGTCAGAAGTTTCTTTTTCCTTGTCCATTATGTATTACCCTTATGTGCACAGGTGTGACATTATTAAAAAAAAACAATCTGGTGGCTTCCTGTTCCCGTCACAGTCTTAGACTGTTGTTATACACACAAATATGCTTGCTTTCTTTTTAATTCTCATCCAAGGATATCCTTAGAAAAGGGGGGAGGGGGGAGAGAAACTATCAATGTGAGAGAGAAACATTGATCTGTTACCCTCCGTACCCCACCCCAACTGGGGATCAGACCAGCAACCTTTCAGTGCACAGAACAGCACTTAACCAACTGAGCTACTCCATCCGATGCTTTCTTTTTTTTTTATTGTTTTCTTATATTTTCATTAAATAGTTTTTATAAGTTTGAAAATTCTAATGGCAGCAAGCTTTTAAATGGATGGTAAAAATTACTAAGATTGTATATATGACCAAGTCAGATATCTCATATTATTGATTTGACAGCCATTGTTTAGTACATTTGTTTTCACCTTATTTCTATTTGTATTTCAGAGATGCAAACACAATTTTTAGAGGAAATTCCTTGGCTACCCGATGTCTAGATGAGATGATGAAAATAGTGGGAGGGCACTACCTGAAAGTAACATTAAAACCTATTCTAGATGAGGTACGGAATGAATATACATACTCGGATAACAGCAGTTTGCATGGCCTTATAGCATCTGTTTCATTTAGTGATCTATTGATGGGAATGATATACCCATTCATGTATTACTGAAAGAATAAGGCTAAGCACTTTAGAAGTAAAATAAGTTATCTACTGTTTCATCAGTGGAATTTTACTCAAAGGACACATTATAGTATAATCTACATAATTAGTTTTTTTGTTATTGGATTTCTGTTTAGCTAGAGTTTCAAATACATGAAAATTTTTTTCCATATAATTCTTCAGGAATATTGTATATATTATCTCTGGATGGGGGTTTTAAACTTGGTTTATAGTTTTAATTTTTACAATTAATTTGTATTATCAGAAAGATATTTTCATTTTGCCAAATATTTTAAAAAGCATTAAATGAAAAATTAATCTATTCTTCAGATATGTGAATCCTCAAAATCTTGTGAAATTGATCCTATTAGATTGAAAGAGGGAGATAATGTAGAAAATAATAAGGTAAGCCCTTGTTATCTTTATAATTCCGTTAAAATTGGCCTTAAAAGTATACCTATCTCCCACTTATGTTGTAGTAATATCACGTGGAGGGAATAGTGCTTTTTATTCTTTACATAATGCCTATGCCATTAGCAGCATTTCCTATGTCTAGTTTTTAGAATGTTGTTATCTCTTCATCAAGTTTCACTTTATTTTTGTTCTCGATTGTCTCTTCGGCTCTAGTAATAGTAGTAGAATAAGGCTACATCTAGTTGCAGCCTCATTCTGGTTGGTCCTTTAGGTTCAAACTGATCAAACTAAGTAGCACAATGACTTGTCAGCCAACACTTAAAGTTGCCTCTGGGAAGAGTCACAAGTTTTCATTGCAGTAGATAACAGTGCCACAATGTCTATGTGCCTGCATATCTGAGTTGTTTTCCTAATTTCCCCTGGGATCGTTATACTTTCTGTTGCTTCTTGTGTGGTTTAGTCCATACATTACTTATGTCTACCTAGTCCAAATCTAATATATTAAAGGGGGTCAAGATGTAAATTGTCCTTTAACTGAATGAGTTTAGAGAAGGGAAGCAGAGCTCTAGAATACTAGATAGTGACTGACTAATTGAGCTTGTTTTCATTGCATTTTTTTTCCATGAAGGCTGTTGAAGATGTGTAAAAGCCGAAATCTTAATGTTTACCTTTTTAAATCCTACAGGAAAATCTGCGCTACTATGTAGACAAGTTATTCAGTACAATTATAAAATCAAGTATGAGCTGCCCCACTGTAATGTGTGATATCTTTTACTCTCTACGGCAAATGGCTGCTCAAAGATTTCCTAGTAAGTGCCTTATATTACTAAAACATGTCCTTTCTTTTTCAGTATTTGATTTTTTGTAGATTTACTGTGTGTTTGGTTTATGTGAAATGGTTTATGGTTTATAAGTACAGTCTTATTTAGTTTTTCAAAATAGTTCTTGTTTTTTAATGAAACATCTGATTTAATTTTCTTATAATCTCACAACATATATTATGTTTTATTTTAATATAATGACAACTTTTACAAATCAAAATCAGCATTCTTTTTAAGAAAGGCAAAATTTAGAACTATAACATTATATAAATAAACCTCTATACCAGGTGCTTATGAGATTGTTAAATATAATAAACAAAAACACCATTGTTATTTGTACCAACTCCCTTTTCTACTTGCATACATTCAGAAGTGAGAATTTTTAGTTCCATATAACTGACTAGATCTGACAGTTTGAGAATTATAGGTTTTGGGGGTGATAGATTTTTACAGATTAAAAACATCTGTTGTAATATACATAGAATTTTGAGGTACATATGTCAGTAACTGGCGTGCTTTAATTTTGCACAGCAGTAGTGTCAAGGCTTTGCTTAGTAGAAACATTTTGTAAAATTAAGAGTTGCTGTCTCTGGTTGTCAATACTTGGAAGTATTCTAATTATATGCATATCTGATAAGTAAGTAAACTTGCTATAGCTGTCTTTCCCGATCTACCTGGAATAGGGCAAATGGGGAGGAGATAAGGCAGCTACTTAAATTATCAGTCTTACCCAGCTGTGTGAAACCTTAAGTTTATTTCTATAACCATCTGAAGAGATGTTGTTGTTTTTATTGATTTTAGAAAAAGAGGAAGGGAGAGGAAGAGCGAGAGGGAGAGGGAGACAGAGAGAGATGTCAATTTGAGAGTAAAACATTGATCAGTTGCCTCCTGTGTGTGCCCTGACTGGGGATTGAACCTGAAAACTTTCGGTGTACCAGGTGACACGCCAACTAACTGAGCCATACCAGCTAGGGCATATCACGTTCTTTTAAGTGTATGAATGTGTACACATGTGTGTGCAGTTACCTGACCTTCCACTAAATTTACCCAGTGCTAAAGTGGTGGGGCTGAATTGTCCAACTAGCATGTAGATAAATTAAGACCTAGATGACTTTACTAATTATAGTGAAGATGTAAACACTTAACCTCTCCTAAGTACTTTGAAACAAAAATAAGAGGAGCAGAGACATTAACATATGGAAAGATGAAATACTGACTGAAATTACATTTTGGTGAGTTAGATCATGGTAACCACATTGAATGCTTAATGACTGAACAGACACATGCTAGCCTATATTATCTCCTACTCTCATCTACACAGTACCTCATGAGGCAGGTATTGGTCTCCTTAGGTAGATAATGAAACAGGTTTAGAGAAATTTAAGTAAATTGCACAAGATCCATGACATGGCCAGTGGGCAAGCAGGTTCTCAAACCTGGGTCTAGTCTATTCCAAAGTGTGCAGTAGTCACAGTACTCTACCCAGTGATCTTGGCCTAAAATATGCTTTATCTGTTTGATTCTTATTTATGTAAATAATCTAAAACACATTTTTTATTTTTCATAAGTGCACAAGTATCTCCTTGACTGACTTGTTGTTGACTTAAATATTAATGTCTTCATATCCTCAGTTGATTATAGTAGTGATATTCTTATTACCAAGTATTTTTATAGTTTCTCATTTGTCCTTATCACTCTGGGAAAAAGATGGGTTGGGAAGGGGGGAAGCAATGAGTGGGGGGCAGGTAGTATTGAAGAATTACAAATAAATGACTTGTCCGTGACTGCCTTTTGAGTGACTTAGAAGAATTAAAACTCAAACCAAATCCAGACATTCTTGCTCTCCCCACCTGCTTCTTTCCCATCTGATGGTTGGGTTAAGTATAGACTCCAGTCTGAAACGAAAGCTGTAGGTTAATGATCAAACCCAAGTCGTCTCCATTTCATTTGCGGTTTTGTATGGAATATGGATAGTTTTTTAAAAGTAAAGATTTTAGCCTAATTGTTTTAATGGCATAGTCTTTGATATTATCTAGATTTTTGAGGGGAAAATTAAAACAATAACCTAAAACTGAAAATCTCCTATCCAGGTCTTCAGGGATTCAGTATTGCCACTAGGTAGTGCTAGATACTACTTTCATTTTTGTTGTAATTTCAGGAGTCTCTTCTTGCAGATTGAGGAAAGAAGTGTTTCCAAATTAAAATATTTCTGAAAATCTAGCAGCTTTGCCTTTCATTTTATTAGTGCTTTTAGATTTCTTTTTTTAGTCATAGGATTTTTTCTTTTAATTTAGTCATAATCATCACTATCATTTCATCAATTCAGTCCTGACTAGGCAAATTATATTGATTTCCTATTTAGTTTACATGTTTTCTCAATATTTTTTACTTTGTCATCTTTGTTTTTTAATTCAGTGTTTTTGTGCATGACATTTCACCATTTTTTTCCTGCAGATGACCCTCATGTTCAGTATTCTGCAGTGAGCAGCTTTGTATTTCTTCGTTTCTTTGCTGTAGCCGTAGTATCACCTCATACTTTTCATTTGCGACCTCACCATCCAGTAAGTGTTGTTCTTCTCAAAGCTTTATTCCATTTTTATTTATTTTTATTAAAATGAAGAAAAGGTAAAATAGGCCACTTTCACTTAGCTATGTTTTCTTATACTTAAATTCACTGGGCATTTTTCTTGGCCATTTTAGTCTTTTAGAGAAGGCTGAAAATTCTATTTTTGTTATTGCTGTTAAAACATATTACACAGAGTAATAAAATATTGATAATTACTGAAGCTTGGTGATGGATACAAAGAAGATTCATTACATTTTCCATCTGCTATTGTGTATGTTTGTAAATTTCCATAATACAAGGGTAGTTTTTTAAATTAGTTATATGGTTAGTTTAACCTTGCAGATACTTTTAAATCTTACAGAAGTTTAAAGAGGCTCATTTCTAAAAGGTTTAGAAACTTTCATTGGAACATAATTTTTTTCGTATCTCCATATTTTTGCTTTTTATTCACCTGAGATACTATTGTAACTATGAAATTTAAAACTCTTTTAAAGCATATAATCTTTTTGTTGTGAAGTCCTATTTAATTACTTAAACAGGAGTCTGCACCACATAGATGTACATCTCTTAACGCTTTAAAGCTCCTTATTTTTCCTGTTTGTGTTTCATTCTCATACAGTGTATTTCTGCTAATTCTTTAACCTTTTATGTCCCAAATATTTTTATAATCTTATCTGATTGCTTTTATTGTTGATATGTATAACAAATAATAATAGCCAAAATTTATTTAGTTCTTACTTTGTACTAGGCTTTGTTCTGGGTACTTTATATGTTTTAACTTAGTCCTCCCAATAACCCTATGAGTTAAATTCTATTATCATCCCCATTTGCGGATAAGCAAATCACAATTCAGTAACATCTCCAAGGTCAAACAACTAATAAATTATTATTTGATCTCACTCAGTTTGAATGGAATTAAACCAAATTCTGACTCAGTCAGTCTGCCCAGCGTGTGAGCTTACCCCTCTTAGGCAGTCAGATGTTGGAGCACCTATACTGTATCAAACACTGCTCAGCACTGGCCATGAGGCCACGATGAGAAAGACCTCCCTGCCCTTAGGAAACTCACTGACTGATACAGTGTATAGAGGACTGTGGTCTTGGCGGTTAAACTGGGCTCTGAGGGCTACTCCTCTTGACATTGGCTACTCATTTAACTGAGAACTGAATGGACCATGCTGCCTTGGCAGCAACATTCCTTTCTTGTCAAAGAACAAACGGTCTGTGAGTAGCTGCAGCAGTGAGAGGGCCAGTGTCCTGTTGTCCACATGCTGTTCTGTCTATGACTCTGTCGCTGAAGCTGTACTGAACTCGGGAAGCAAAAGCTTCGCAGCAGTGCTCTGGACATAAATGGAACTCCTACCTCTGAGCTTATGACCCTGCCTTATATTCAGACTTTAGTTTGCATATTCCTGAAACAGATGTTGCAGTAAAGTCCTTCTAAGCATAAACTCTTATTATTTTAGATCACTTTTCATATGCCAGAAGGTCTGCTCTATACTGGATATATTGTTTGTTTTTAAGTATAACCTTATCCCTTCTTTTTAAGAAGCTTTCATTCTAATTGGGGAAATGGGGCAAGTACATAAGGTATGTAATCTAAAGCTACATATATAAATCTAAAACTAATACCTGATTAGCAGCAGGTAAGAAGTATAGACAATTCATCCTATACAAATTGAGAGCAAGTGATGACCCCAGGAACCTTTTCAAGACCAGTACTGAAATTATAATTTCAAGACCAGTACTGAAATTATAGAGTAGTTGGGGAGGAAAACTAATGAAAGTTCATTGGATTTTACATTTAGAAGTTGTGCGAATTTTGAGAAGCCAGTTTTAGTATAGTAAAAGAGAAGAAGAAAATCAGATTGCAGAAGATTAAAGAATAAATAGGTGAGTGTAGTTTTACTAAGAAATAAATCAAAAGTGAGCTAGGACTGCTGCTAAAACACGGGCACTCAGGCATGTACACATGTGTGTATATACACACATGAATGAATAATTTCTAAAAAACACTAATTTTAAAACATGGGTTATATTAATATTGACACTATAGGCCACTCTTTCCACCTTGGATAATAGACCCAAATAGTTACCCTCTGCTTAGATCATATATGAAGTAGGTGACTTCTCATTGCCTAATTTTAATTTAGGTCTTTGCTTCCAGGTGGAAAGTCTTGATTGCATAAACCATATAAATTATTGAATATGTTTACAAGTGGATTGGGAACTACCATTTTAAGTTATAAGGTAGAAAAAAGATTCTATTGACATTTCAAAAGTGAATACAATTTATTAGGTAATTCAAGCTGCCTTACTATACAAAACAACATATATGTAATATTGATTAAATTATAGCTTTCAAAAGTGACACATCATAAATATAGTTACTTTTGGAGGAATTGTCAATTATATGTGGCTTCTTTAGTCTTTTTATTCCTTAGTCCAATGAATTGTGCCCATCCTTAGCGAGATTCTAACGACATTGCTTTAAATGAACATTTTTGAGTCATTGTTTGTAGAGCAATTTAGCCCATTCACTCTGTTCTACTTTTTATACAAATTCTGTTTTTTTAAACTTAACGGGAGTTTTGTGTCTTTTTTACATTCTCTAGGATGCACCGACAATTAGAACATTAACTCTCATCTCAAAAACCATTCAGACTTTGGGAAGCTGGGGGAGTTTGTCCAAAAGCAAGGTAAGTCTTTCCATCTCTTGCTTTGTATTCACACTTCTAAATGTAGTTCTACCCTGTGATTCCTTCTCTCTCAACTCATTCCCTTCTAAATTAAAAGCAGAGCAAAACCAAAAATGCATAGTATGCACAGATGCTGTAGCTTTTAGGTAGATTCTGTGTCTTAGTCGCCTGTTAAAGACAGATTCATTTTAACTAATATCTCTACGAAGGGGAGTGGGTCTGGTAAATAGATGCTAGCGCCTCCTGTTTATTCGTCTGCACCATAATCATCTAACAGCTATTGAGGCAATCTTCAGCTCCAAGCCCTATAACTCTCTTAAGATATATGATTGACTCCTTTTAGGGCTTAATCCTCAGCTTTATTAAAAATATAGTCACTGTATTCTTAGTTCTCTACTTAATATATATAAATCCTGTGGGTTTTTTTCTTTAGTCAAGTTTCAAGGAGACATTCATGTGTGAATTTTTCAAAATGTTTCAAGAGGAAGGATACATTCTAGCAGTTAAAAAGGTATGATTGTTTTACTCTGGAAATATTAACATTTCTTATCATAGAGCATTGGGAAATAACATTTCATAATATTCCTAAGAGTTAATCTTTAGTTTAAAAAAATAATGTAAAACTATCCATCAACTATAACAAGGCTGTCTTTTCCGCCCCTTTCTCGTCCCATTCAAAACTATGGGGTTTTTTAGCTGTGAAAACACCTAAATGAGTTTTGGCAATAGCTACTATTGCCAATGTCTTAATAACACAAATTATAAGTGTCCAGACTTAGGGCTTTTCAACAGTGGCACTATTGGCAATTTAGTACAAGTAATTTTAGATTGTGAAGGGTTATCTTGTACATTTTAGGATGTTCAGCAGCATCCCTGGCCTCCACAATTAGACACCAGTAACATGCCTCTAATTTGACAACCAAAAATGTCTCTAAACAGCCAAATGACCCCTGAAGGACAAAAATTTCCTCTGATTGAGAACCTCTGGTCTAGGGATAAAGACTTAGTATGTGTCTGATATATAGTAGTAAAAAATATATGAATTACTGGACATTTTATAAACAATATAGACTTATGATAGCAATATACAAAAATTGTTATACTTAGAAACTGAAAATGTTTTGAAAGGATCTAAAATTTCTTAAGTCTTTAGTTTTGAATCATTCTAAACAAAATGTAGTATTACTATAATACCCTAAAAATTGGTTAAGAAAACTTGCCTTGAAGAAAGTACTATATCTTATTTCTCAAGGTTCTAACTTAGTGAATTCAAATTAGCAAAGCCAAATTTTAAAGATTTCATTCAATTTCTGCAACATGATTCACAGCTGATTGCCAAGAGAATATTTTTTAGAAGTTTGTACTTGTTTTGTACTTGTAAAATTCATACGGGGATTCAGTAAATGAAAATGATAATTTAAAAAATTAAAGCCTGTTAGAATCTTTTCATCTAGAATAGTGCGAGCTCAACCAAAATTATTTTAAGCAACTATTGAAGAAGGCTTTTGAGGAGAAAGTCTTTCAAAAGAATAGGCAGAGAAAACGCTGCCCTTCTATTTATGGGACATGGTTTAAACACTTGTGGGACAGTGTAGGCAGACTTTTGTTGGCAAGATTATGATCTACTGTGTGTGTTTGTTTTACAGTTGTTTTTGCATTTTTTATTACCTAGGCCATAGCAGCATCTGATTTTATTTTCCCTGGTATAATCAGAATGTGTTGAGCTTGTAAGGTCAGTAGAGGAAGTATGTAAGGGTGCCAGGTGTCTAGTCTGTTCCTCGTCTGCCCTGAGTCACCCACTCACATTCTCATGGGCTATCACCATAGCCTGTCTCCTGCCAGATTTGGTTCTAGGCTCCTAAGCTAGCATAGGCTATTTTGCCCTGATATAGGAGTTCTCTGTATTATTCACTAGCTAAGTCTGGATATGTGCAGTGCTATAAAGTGCAAAAGCTTATAAACCCAAACTTCTCGCTTGAATTATTCTCACTAGTGACATTGGCCACTGCTCCAGAAGAGAATAGGTTATAACTCTGAATCCTATGCTAGTCCCACAGAATTTAGGAAGTGAACCTGGATAGGTCTTATAAACAAATGACCATATAATTTCATGTCCAAACCTGGATACTTTCAAGAGCAAAACGGAATCCTATTTGACATGTTGGGACCACAGTTATAGACAAGGATAGCCCTGAGCACACTGGACCCTATAGTCCATCTTGTATTGTGTTTTCTTTCACTTTGTCTAACTGTATTTACCCCGTAGTTCCTTATGTATATAACAAATAAATGTAATTATATAAATATTTGTTAAATAAATCAGTGCCTTCAGGCAAAATTAAGAAATGAAACCTTCAGATAAGTCTGTTACACTCCATTAGCGGGTGGTCTACAGTGAGAACTAAAGATGTGATAGGACACTTCTTTAGTTCCCTGAGATACGCCTTCTGCATCACCCACACACATGTAATGCAGGAGAAACTCTGTTCTCATTCTTTCACTTGCCAAGATTTCCTTCCAGCAAACTAGAAATAAACATCCCACTGAAGAATGTGGGTTCTGGCGGGTAATTCACAGCCAGTTTTAGGAGAAAATGGCTGTTCCCACAAATTCTACTTTACATTAGGCACTGGTGCCTCAATATCATCCTTATTGGAATGTACTTTGTTTTGTTTTGTTTTTTAGTTCTAAATGGGACAACATAGAAAAGTACAAAGAAAAAAGTAAGGACTGCCCTGGTTGGTGTAGTTCTGTGGTTAGAGCATTGGCTCCTAAGGGTCTCGATACGATTCCCAGCCAAGGATATGTACCTGGGTTGCAGGTTCAACCCCCAGCCCAGGTGGGACACCCTGCGGGAGGCAACCAATCGCTTTCACACACGCGCGCGCTTTCTCTCTCTCCTCCCTCTCTCTCTCTCTCTCTCTCTCTCTCTCTGTCTCTCTCTCTCTCTCTCTCTCTCTCTCTCCCCCCTCTCTCTCTCTCTCCTCCCTCTCCCCCCCTCTCTCTCTCTCTCTCTCTCTCTCTCTGTCTCTCTCTCTCTCTCTCTTCCCTCCTCTCTCTCTCTCCCTCTCCTCTAAAAATCAATAAAAAATCTTTTTAAAAAAAAGAGTGAAAAGGCAAGGACTAAACATATAGTTCATTTATGGGACACAATAGGATTCCTCTCTAGGAACAAGAATTATTTCTTGAACTACTAATTTGCCTTTCCCATGAAAGCCACATGCCAAGAAGCTCTTGACAAGGCGGGAGCATATTTACAAGCTAAATGCTCTTCACTGGGTGGCTTGCCATTGCTAGAGATGGGTACTTTAGATTTTCCTGAGCCACCACATTCCCACACTTTTCACAGGGAGTTTATAAATTATGATTAGATTCAGCTTATTCCAGAGAACTCAGTTGTACTTCAGTCATTCCTGTGAAGTACTGTCAGGGCTAAAGTCAATTATATATAGTAGAGGTCAGCAAACTCTTCTCTGAAAAGGGCTAGAGAGGAGTATTTTAGGCTTTGATGGACACAAAAGGGCTCTGCCACATATTCTTCATTTTTGTCTTTGTTTTTACAACTCTCTAAAAATATTTTAACTCACAGGCCTTACAAATACAGGCTGTAGGTTAAATCTGGCCTAAAGAGCCATAGTTTGGAGATCCCTTACCTATAATATAGGTTTACAATCCTATATCTAAAATCATTGGGACCAGTATTTCAGAATTCAGTTTTCATAGTTTTAAAAGTTATATGCTATATTTTATTTTATTTTATTTTATTTTTTCCTTATTAAGGTATTACATATGTGTCCTTGTCCCCCCATTGCCCCCCCTCACCCCCACTACTAATGCCCTCACTCCCCTCCCACCCCGGTGTCTGTGTCCATTGGTTAGGCTTATATGCATGCATACAAGTCCTTTGGTTGATCTCTCCCCCTTACCCCCACCCTCCACTACCTTCCCTCTGAGGTTTGACGGTCTGATCAATGCTTCTCTGTCTCTGGATCTGTTTTTGTTCATCAGTTTATATTGTTCATTATATTCCACAAATGAGTGAGATCATGTGATATTTATATTTCTCTGACTGGCTTATTTCGCTTAGCATAATGCTCTCCAGTTCCATCCATGCTGTTGCAAATGGTAAGAATTCCCTCTTTTTTTACCACAGCGTAGTAGTTCATTGTGTAGATGTACCACAGTTTTTTAATCCACTCATCTGCTGATGGGCACTTAGGCTGTTTCCAAATCTTAGCTATGATGAATTGTGCTGCTATGAACATAGGGGTGCATATATCCTTCTGGTTGATGTTTCTAGTTTCTTGGGATATAGTCCTAGAAGTAGAATCACTGGGTCAAATGGGAGTTCCATTTTTAGTTTTTTGAGTGAACTCCATACTGTTCTCCACAGTGGCTGCACCAGTCTGCATTCCCACCAGCAGTGCACCAGGGTTCCTTTTTCTCCGCATCCTCGCTAGCACTTGTCATTTGTTGATTTGTTGATGATAGCCATTCTGACAGGTGTGAGATGGTACTGCATTGTCGTTTTTATTTGCATCTCTCGGATAATTAGTGACTTTGAGCATGTTTTCAAATGTCTCTTGGCTTTTCCTAAGTCCTCTTTCAAACAGTATCTATTTACTGGTAGGTCCATTGCCCATTTTTTTATTTGGTTGTTTATCTTCCTTTTGGTAAGATGTTTGAGTTCCCTGTAAATGTTGGAGATTAAACCCTTATTGGTGATAACATTGGCAAATATGTTCTCCCATGCAGTGGGCTTTCTTGTTGTTTTGTTGATGGTTTCTTTTGCTGTGCAGAAGCTTTTTATTTTGATATAGTCCCATTTGTTTGTTTTCTCTTTAGTTTCCATTGCCCAAGGCATTATATCGGTGAAGAAATTGCTTCGACATATGTCTGAGATTTTGCTGCCTTTAGATTCCTCTCATATTTTTGTGGTTTCCTGTCTTATGTTTAAGTCCTTATCCATTTTGAGTTTATTTTTGTGTATGGGATATGCTATATTTTATATAGTACCCCTACCCCCAGTGGGGTCTGGGGTTGCACCATTGATATCAAACACATAAATATTTATATAGCACAAAGTATGAATATTCACACTAAGTAGATAAATACAGATTATAAATAGCCTTACCCCAGTCCAGGTTAAGTTATACCCCCAAATGAGTTTGTAAATCAGAAGTAAAACAAAAAAAATAAAAAACTCGTTGTAGTCAGAGCTTTAGAGATATCAGAATTACAGTTAAGAGATTATATATTGAATTCTTTCTACAGGGAAATATATTCTGGTTTTTATTTATTTATTTATTTTTTAAATTCTCACCTGAAGATATTTCTCCATTGATTTTTAGGGAGAGTGGAAGAGAGAGGGAAAGACAGAAACATTGATGTGAGAGAAACACATCAATTGGTTGCCTCCTGCACATGCCCTCACCAGAGCCCAGGCCAGGGAGGAGCCTGCAACTGAGGTACAAGCCCTTGATGGGAATTGAACCTGGGACCCTTCAGTCCACAGGCCAGCGTTCTAGCCACTGAGCCAAACTAGCTAGGGCTTATTCTGGTTTTTAAATAACTTAAGAATAACCTTTTAGAATATCATTTATTAATTACTCTACAATTAATTATGTGTTTTGCTTTATAAATTATAATTATGTATATTTCTTAATATTGAAGAACTTTACAATATTATGAGTGACATTTAAAATAAGCTGAATTTGATGTATCATATCACAAAGTGTAATATTTGCCTATTTGCCCATTTAGTTCTTGGATGAAATTTCATCTACTGAAACTAAAGAGTCCAGTGGTACAAGTGAGCCTGTGCACCTGAAAGAAGGGTAATTCAATGAAATTAGACATTAAAGTCACATTTTAGTATAGACGTTAATTAAGTACAAAAGGCATGGGTCTGGGAGTGAGGAAATCGGGGGGAGGGGGGCTGGTTTCTGTGCTACAACTGCCTAAGTAACATCCATCAGGTAAGTCACCCACTGTCCTATAAACTTTGTCAGATGGGCATGACTCCTTGTCTATGGAGTCCTAGAATTGTTTTGCAAATATAATAAGATTGTGGGTATTAAGCAAATTAGAGTTACTATTTTGGAAAAGTAACAATACTATTCAGTCTTAAAGTATTATTATCATTCAAAGTTAAGGGGAGAAATCACTCATTTGGCCCTTTTAGTTCTGGATGGCACAGTTATAAATATCGTTTAAAATGAAAGGACAGTTTTTTTGTTTTGGATTAACTTTTAATATTTGTAACTAAATGTTTACATCTGTTGTTTTGGCAGTGAGATGTATAAAAGAGCTCAGGGAAGAACTCGGATTGGAAAAAAGAATTTCAAGAAACGGTGGTTCTGCTTAACAAGCAGAGAGCTCACCTACCACAAACAGCCAGGTAGTTGTGTTTATGCTTTATTGTGGGGTCTTTTCCTGGTTCTCAGTAAAGGTTTCTTTTTGCTGCTTAATGTGCCTCTAGTGAACCTTTTCACTAGTACTATAGTGTATCGTTTCTTACCGTGACGCACACACACTCAGAATGCAATAAATGTTTGACAAGTAACACCATGTAAATTATATTTTTCTCTCACATGCTCTATTTTTAAAAAATCCATGCTTTTATAATCAAGAAACAACATTAAGACCTCTTAGAACTTGAAAGTTTCTTTAACTCTCAGAGCCAAATTGGTTAGAATAAGTATCTAATAAATGAGACTATTTCAGTGGTTTGCTGGTTAATGTCAATCAAAAATTCTCACAGTTATACCATAGGTAGTGATTCCTGTAAACATCAGATTCATTCTAGACTGATTCAAAGATCTTTTCTTTGAATATGGTTCCATAGATTGAATTTCCCCTTTGTCTTTCTTGTGCAAATATACCTCTAATGCATCAGTTTTCAGGTTGATTTCTCCAAATTGGAGCTAGAACTTAAATACTTGAAAAGTAATCCAAGTACAGAATACTTTTTTTTTTAAATTATCTTTATTGTTGAAAGTATTACATCTGTCCCCTCTTTTTTCCCCATTGACATCCCCCCTCCCATCTTAGGCCTTCACCACACTACTGTCTGTGTCCATGGGTTATGCATATATGCATATAAGTTCTTTTAGATTTTCAGGATAGTCACCCTAATCTTTTACAGCCGGCTCAATCCCATATAAATCAACCTTATTTGTGTAGGTATGCTTTCCTTTTTTTGAAGCTTTTCAAAGCACTTGCCTAATTTTCAAATAAATAGTAAATCTGTTAGTAGGGGACAGACACTTTAAATATATTTCAGTAAATTATAATTACAACATGGAAAATGGCATAAATAGTTTTGGGAACAAACCCAACAGACTTGGTAAACAAAAAAGCTGAACCAATAGAACAGGAAAATACAGGCTTAATAGATAGTTGCCTAGCAAACAAGCGTTCAGCATCCCATGAGCATCATTTAGTATGTTTTACAGAGGAAATGGGGAAGAAAAATGTTTTGTTTCATAATTTCTTTGAATGGCCTAGCCAGAAGACTATATATGTCCAAATATATTAGTAAGACATAAGAAACCAAGTGCATTTTATTTTTAGGCATCCAGATAATTTTTATGGCATATAAATATGACTGAAGATCAATAGACTACATACTTGCCCTTCCAGACAGCATTTTTTATGCTAAGCATACTTCAAGGAATTTAGGAGTTATAGTTTATGTTGATTCCTATATATATGTTCTCACATACATAGCAGCATTCTTAAAATAGTTGTCACAATGTGCCAATTATGTTTATAGTAACAGTACATTGAAATAAAATTTAAGGTGAGTCGTTCTCCATGAGTAAATTAGCTATTTTTTTTTTTCTCATTTAAATTATTTTCTAATCCAAGCCAGTATTGTAAAGTCTTTTTTGGTTTTAGACTTTAAGAATCAGATGATAGCTTTGGACCCTTCCCTCTAGATAAATGCACATACAAACTAGACACAAAACTTTGCATGTAATTTCAGGGAATTCATAGACCAAAGTCTATTCACAGTTCTCAAGAACCTCTGTCCTACCCAGTGATCTTAGCATAAAATTGTGTAAAGTGATTAGGCTGTTCTAGGTATAAAATAGACACATTAGAAATTACATTGTTTTCAGGCGTTAAGAAATTTAACATATTGGAATGACAGTGGAGGAGTAAGCTCTATTATATGAAGTTTACCAAAGGCTACAATTTTAAGCATCCATGTTTGTTGCTTTAACTATTTTGATGGATTTTTCCAAAATGTATTACATGCTTTCCTGCCTTCTAAAAAAGAGTTCATTGAACGTAAGTTAACGTTTTCTGGATGACTTGGGTCTGTCATTGATAATATTAATTACTATATAATGCTCTGATTTAGTGATGTTTTCAGGGCTGCTATGGGTGTGTGCAGCTGTTTACTCCCCAGCTAAATGCCTTGGACTGCTGTCGCTTTTTGTGTTCCTGTGTTTGCTTTATATGATTTTTCTCTATTCTCTTTATGTTTAGGCTGTCACTTAATTTCTTGTGCTGTCAGTGAACCATAACGTAACATCTCAACATCTCACGTCCACCTCCATCACCCACCTCCATTTTTTACTGCTAATATACTAGGAATGAGGATACAGGTTCTGTGTTTGTTAAAATTATGCATAAGATTAAAAGTCTTCGATGAAAGACTTCAGGAATTTCCTCTATAAATAAAATACATGGGCTTTGGATTCTCTGTTTGGTTGTTAAGCAGATGTTTTGTTTACTTCCTGTTTCCTTGCTGCTTTCTGGATAGCCACGGCTGCTAGTTAAATCTTTTGCTGCACTTAATACGTGACTTTGGTGTCTGAAAGAGTGCCTCCCAAATTTCCTATAACGTAGCTCTGAATCATTGAGTCTCACTCTGTCCTCTTACTGGAAACTAGTATTCTGAATTTTTCTGCCACTTAAAATCAAACAATGTAGCCTTTTCCCAAATTATTGGGAAAGAAATTAATAGAATTTTCTCATTTTTAAGGGTATTTCTCAAGTTATTAAAAATTTGGTGCCTGCTTAGAGAATTACTAACAAGCAATAGTAAGCAACAAACCTTCAATACAACTAAATTAATGTGTGGCAAATGAATATTATGGGTCACTCGATCAGTTACCAGTCATGCTTACATTGACAATTTTTTATGGGCCTGTGTGCTTGGATTATGGTTTTATATTGCCATATTGTGATGCAGTCATCTACACGTGGAAGTCCTCGTTGGGTGCGGGACCTAGGGAGCCTCTTCCTGTCTCACCCAGCCTCTCCTTTGGCATTCCTCCTATGTCGCTTCACCAGACTACTCTTGCAGTTCTTTAACTTGTACTCTTTTACATTTGTGCTTTTGCATATGCTCTACCCAGAAATCCCCTTTTCCTCACCTGTGTGATTTGCTGTCCTTGAGCATCAAATCCAATGTTCGCTCCTTACAGAAGTCATTTATAAGCCTCCAGCCCCCCAGTTGAGCTATTTACTGTGTTTCTTTAAGGCTTTAGTGATAACTTCTGTTACATAAGTGGTCCTTACTTTTCTCTCTTCCCCTAGTCTTTAAAATCCTTGGTGGTTAGGGCCATGTTTTACTACCTTCATTAATGCATTAGTAAATGTTTTTAATAAATGGTGTTTTTCAAAAAAGGCCATATCTTCTAGATATGTTATCATCTGAATTATTTTAAGAACCACCGCTCTAGGCTTCTAAACTGTTCACCAAGCATGCTAATAATAGATTATTAACAAATTAATCTCTGAAATTTTATCCTGTGTTCTCCAAATTTGATTAGATATTATCTACTTTTGGAAGACCTGACATATTCAGATACATACATACAGCCTATACAACTTCCATGTGATAGCAAATGTTCTAGCTCATATAGCTTGTGGACAGTATAAAAGAAATTTCCATGAAGCTTTAAACAGAAATCTCAAAACATTTGGGTTGACTTGATTTTCACCTACTTTTTTTTTTTTTAATCTTCACACTGTTCTAGACTTGCAGAACACAGTAGTGAATAAAACATACCAAAACCCTTGCCCTTGTGGATGTTACTGTTTAGTAGTAATAGACAATACATACAAAAAAGTATGTACCTGTGCACCGAAAGGTTGCCAGTTCAATTCCCAGTCAGGGCAGTATGGAAGGCAGCCGATCTCTCTCTCTTTCTTTGCAGCATGTCCTTGGGGGAGGATTTAAAAAGAAAGTATGTCGTATACTGGGTGATTATAAATGAGATGGAAAAAAGAGGAAGGGGGACATAGGATGATGGGCTTATTGAGTAGAGTTTCGATATTAAAAATTTTTTAAATGTCCCAAAAAAGTGAAATTTCAGCAGAGACCTAATGATGATGAGGGAATGTGCCATGTGGATATTTGGGGTAGTAATAATGCAGACGTAACTAACGGCAGCCAGTACAAATGCCCTGAAACAGAAGCTTACCTGGAGTATTCAAGAAACATGAGAAAGCTCTTGTGGCTAAGGAAAAGGAAAAGAGCAAGGGGTAATCATAGAAACGGATGTCAAGAGATCATGGAGAAGTTAGACTTTATAGGGCTTTGTGGACCATTGGAAGACTTTTACTCCAAGATGGAAAGACATTGGAGAGTTTTAAGCAGAGGAATAACATTTTAATGGGGTTAATCACTCATGTCATGTGGAGTGCTGTGAGAAGAGTAGAATGCAGGGGTCAAGGAGACCAGTTAAGGGGCTGTTGCAGTAACACAGTGGGGGAAGGGGACCAGTTGGTAACAATGGAGGTGGTAAAAATGGATCATATCCCAGGTCTGTTTTGAAGATAGTACTCACAGGATTTGCTAGAGGATCAGATATCAAGAGTGAGAGAAAAAGGCAGGATCCTCCCATCCCACCCTGCTCAGAAATGTTATATATTTCTTATATAACATACTTCTCTTTTCTGGATTCATTGTTTATTTTGCAGGAATTATTTCAGATAAGCTTTATGGCTGATAAATTGTCTGAGTCCTTGCATATTTTTTTAAAAGTGTTTATTTTACCCTTGCTCTTAAATGATAGACTGAATTTAACATTATGTTTCCTCAGAACTTTTAAGATATTACTCCATGGAGTCCTAGCTGGTGGCTCAGTGGATAGAGTGTCAGCCTGGGGACTGAAGGGTCCCAGGTTCGGTTCCAGTCAAGGGCACACGCCCAGGTTGCGGCCTTGATCCCCAGTAGGGGGCGTGCAGGAGGCAGCCGATCAATGATTCTCTCTCATCATTGATGTTTCTATCTCACTTTCTCTCTGAAATCAATAAAAATATGTATATATTTTTAAAAAGGTAATACTCCATGGTTTGCTAGTTTCCATTGTTGCTGGTGAGAATTTTTATGTTAGTCCTCTAATTCTCAATCTTGATTCTTCTTCCTAAAAACTTAAGACTTCCTTTAGCTTTCAAGTTTTGATATTTTACAGTCAACTGTATAGGTATTGCCTTTTTGCTTCTATTTGCTCAGTACTTGATGGATCCTTTTCGTCTGAAGGTTTCTCCCTGTATCTCTTGGACATTTTCATTGGTAATTTTCTCCTGAACACTATTTCTCTTCTGTTTCTGGAATTCTTTAATTAGACAGCTATTGAAACTTCTAAATCCATCCACTGCGGCTCTTAACTTTTTCACTTACAGTTTCTTTGTCTTATTTGTACGTATTTTTTAGAGAGTCCTTAGTAAAGTCTTCTGTTTTAATAATTTACTTTGAAATTCTATTTATTGTGAATTAACTCTGATGACATGACAGTATATGTGCCTTGGAGCAGTGTGCTTTCTCTATGTATGCCATTTTATAATTTGTCCAGAAATTAACAAATATCGCAATTCTAGGGTATGTGCATACTTTGTATATTCAACAAATCTAAAAATAGAAATTTCCTGCAAAATTTTTAAACTCTCTGTAACCTCTGTGGTGCCCCCTGTGGATCGGCACCACAGACATGTCTTCTGCCCCATAACTTGTCACACAGTTTCCTCCGATGTCCTCTCTCGGTTGTACTATGTGTTTCTCTCCTTTAGAGTTTGGTGATTTCCTCATCTCTTTGGTGATTTTGTGTTGTGTGTGTGATTTGCTCATATTTGTTCATCTTCTTGGTGATTTTTGTGTGATTTGCTCATATTTGTGTTTTACAGTTTGATCACTGCTCGAGTGTTCAGTGGCTTACGGCCCTTGATTGTGAGGGAGGGTCAAGGTGCTAGTGCTTGTTTCCTGGTGTGGGTGCTCTTCCTCCCTCCTGAGGGCCAGCAACTACCTGTGACATGGCACTGCTCTACAGCCCAGTATGCATCCTCGCTGCTTTAGCCCAGGACATATGTCTCTGTTGACTGATGCTTAGCACAGGCTTGGGGGGCGGGTGAGAGGAGGAGAGATGAGGACCAATTGGCCCAGCTGTTCCAGATGCAGCTTGCCGACTAATCATCCTGATGTGTGTCTGAGTGTGTCCGTTGACTCTGGCTTAAAGCTGACTTCTAACCAGTCCTGCTTTTGCAGATGTCTTCTATGCTACCTGTAGTCTGCCTGTGGCTTTCCTAAGTTTCCTCCCTCCCCATTTCCCCTGCCATAAATTTGACCTTGTCTGCTTTTAGGAGACTACTGTTAGTCTTTTCTTATTATCCTGTGCATTTACAATTTGTATTTGTTAAAGTTAAATGTCATTTCCTTAGAAAAGTTTCCCCTAACCACCCAATTTAAAATAACTTCCCAATTTCTTTCTATAACATCACTTCAGGTAATTTTCATTATAGCATTCATCTCCACCTAATATATATTTCTCTGTGTCAGTCTTTCCAGACCTACTAGTAAATGTCCGCTTCATTAGGGGCCTATTATGTTCTGCTTACTGCTTAGTCCCAAGTGAGATACAGTGTCTGGTATATAGTACACATTCAATACAATAGTTGAATTAAGTGATTTTATGTTTTCTTTTTAACCTTTTGCACTCAAATGTCGAGTGTGACTCGACACGGTTAGCATTAGAATAAAGGAATCGAGAAAAAAGCAAGTGAGTGCGAAGGGTTAAATTATATATCACATCTGCTTGAATTACACAAATTTTAGATTTTATAATAGGAACCAGGCTTAGCAAATAGTCTATATTAACCTCTCTGTTTAAAACAGAAAGCCTTAAATAAACAAATAATTGCCTTTAACCAAAAAGCTGTACATTACATGGACTAATGTAAAATGTAAAGGCCTTAACCTCCAGCACTTTAATCTACATGTCATTAAAACAAAGTTTGGGGAAAGAAAACAAAGCTTTGACTTTCTAAGAACAACATTACAAAATGACCAGAAAAAGTCATAATCCTATTTGTTTATAGTTCCTATAATTATATGAGATCAAGTGTGTTCTCACGTAAATTGTAAGTTGAAGTGCATCATATTCTTCATGCCATATTATTATGGAGCTTCTTCTTTTATTGATTTTTTTTTTTAGAGGGAGAGGGAGAGAGAAACATCAATGTGATAGCAAAACATCTATTGGCTGGCTCCTAAGTGTGCCCGCCCACCCCACCCCAGCCCTCCCTCCCGGGATGGAGCCTGTAACCCAGGCTTGTGCCCTGACTGGGAATCAAATCCATAACCTTTTGGTACACAGGATAATGCCAAACCAACTGAGCTATCCCAGCCAGGACTGGAGCTTCTTTAGCAAACTCAAATTTCCAAATTCTTAAATTGGGTTAAAGATTCACTGTACCAAATAAAATTTTTACTTTTGTTCCCTGTATCTCTTAGAGTAAATTTGGTAGCTCTAGTCAGCTGACCAACCAACATGTGATAGTAAAGAACAATTTTTCAATGAAAAGTCATTATTTTGAGGGTTACCCCTTAATTATATTGGAAAACCAGAAAAATTTACCTAGATAGACAGATTCACTGCTCATGTAATAACTCCATGAATGAAAATTAAGCAAGTTTCGAATAGGCCTCTGTCGCTAAGTATTCTTTTTCAGTCTCCATTTAATATTACAAACTATTATAACATTTTACCAAATTATACTGAATGTTAAGAAAAGATTTATGAAACCGTTTTGGCTCAGTCGATAGAGCATCGGCCTGCAGACTGAAGGGTCCCAGGTTCGATTCCGGTCAAGGGCATGTACCTTGGTTGCGGGCACATCCCCAGTAGGGGGTGTGCAGGAGGCAGCTGATCGATATTTCTAACTATCCCTCTCCCTTGCTCTCTGTAAAAAATCAATAAAATATATGGAAAAAAATAGGACAATTGTTTCTATAAAAAAAATAAAAGATTTATGAGAATTTGTCCTAATCAACTAAGAATGCTTTTTGAGTATGACCTCACAGTAAAATAAAAATAATGCTAGATATATAAAAAATAATTATAACATTTTTATTTTCTACGTAGAGATCAAATTTATTTCCACATTTTCCCTTGCAAATGTTTTAATTTTATACTGAAAAAAAGTAAAGATGAAGTCACTTTGTAGAAAACAATCAAAAGTTATCTGTTCCATAAAACAAAGAATATTTATATGTGTGCAGTTTGGAAATCTGTATTACTTATACTCCTATCATCAAGAAGATGAACTTAAACCTTACAGAATTAGCCTCTTAGCTTTGTAATTCTGAGGAAATGATTTTAATTTTGTTGTACTTCTTTTCTTTTTAGGCAAAGATGCACTTTACACAATTCCAGTGAAAAACATTCTTGCTGTGGAAAAACTGGAAGATAGCTCTTTCAACAAGAAAAATGTAAGTACAGAAATAATTAAAGCTTTTTAAACGGCTTATAATTACTTAGTTGAAAATTTTCCAGAGGTTGGTCATTTTAATGTTTGCCATTAATCATTAATATTTTATAATTGCTGTTTAGAACTGTCTTAAAATTGTCCGTTATTGTTGATGCCTTGGTAGAGTCTGCCTAGCCTATTAAGTTAATGGCACTTTTCTCAATATTACCCTATTAAACTTCTCAGCTTGACATTTAAGTCTTTAGTAATATATTCTCAACCAATCTGTGCAATCCTATCTTCTGCTGCCATTCAGTACATACCATTATACTCCATCCAACCAAGGTGATTTCCTTGTTTTGCTCTATTTCCCACTGCTTTGCCATTATTTATACTTTTTCCTCCATCTGAAATTCCCTCCCTTTATTCCTATTTATATGATAGTCCGTTCCTTTGGCCATATGTGGCTTCTAAAAATTATACAGTGATGAACAGTTTAGTATCATGTGACTCAGATTGTCCTTGCTTGAAAAGTAACAGTTCATAAGCTACTTCAGCAACAGTTATCTAGCCAAGCAAACTATATTTCTGTGATATACCTTATTCTGTTTTGTACTATGTGTTGGTTTTTAGACTGTCACTAACTTTTTGTCTTAATTGCCTATAAAGATGTTCCAAGTAATTCATACGGAGAAACCACTCTATGTCCAGGCAAATAATTGTGTAGAAGCTAATGAATGGATAGACGTACTCTGCAGGGTGAGCCGGTGCAATCAGAACAGGCTCAGCTCTTATCATCCCTCTGCATATCTAAATGGCAGCTGGCTCTGCTGTCAGGAGACCAGTGAAAATGCTCTCGGCTGCAAGCCCTGTACTGCGTAAGTTTCTTCCTGATTAAAAAGTAGTGTTTCAAATGTGGTCTATCTATACAATGGAATATTATTCAGCCATAAAGTGAAATGACATACTTTTATATGCTACAAATACACATGAACCTTGGAAACATGCTAAGTGAAAGAAGCCAGACAAAAAGATTATATACCTTATGATAATATTTATATAGTGTCCAGAATAGGTTAATTCATAGAGACAGAAAGTAGATTAGCAATAGCATAGGGCAGGAGGGCAGGAGGGATGGAGAGTGCTAATGGATAAAGGTTTCTTTTTAGAGTGATAAAAATCTTCTCAAATTAATAGTGGCTGGCACAAGTCAGGAAAAAAAGGGTCACGTAAACTTGAGCCAAGATATCAAGGAAGAAGGGCTAAGCATTCTCTTTTTTAAATGTTTTTATGATATTTTTATGGATTGCAGAGAGAGGAAGGGCGAGAGGGAGAGAGGGATAGAAACATCAATGATGAGAGAGAATCATTGATCAGCTGCCTCCTGCATGCCCCCCACCAGAGGTCAAGACTGCAAACCAGGCATGTGCCCTGATTGGGAATTGAACCATGACCCCCTGATTCATAGGTCGGTGCTCAGCCACTGAGCCACACTGGCTGGGCTAAGCACTCCCTTTTTTGATTGTATAGAACAGCTATTGAATTAAGAAGTAATGTGTTACTATTGAGATGAAGCATAGGTTATGAAAATGATTTCACTTTTAAATTCCTCTCCTTTTGATTCAAGTTGAATAATAACCAAACCTCTGTTGGCCCTGTTTAATTTAATTACCAAATGTGACTAGATTTCTTAGGTTCCTTCTGCAAAATTCTGTGGTTTTGTTTTTCATTCTCAAACTGTCGAAAGTGTTTGGCATGTTAATAAAGTGAGATTTTTCCAATGTCTTTAATTTCATTTTTACCGTAGAGGTGTCCCTGCAGACATCCAGATAGATATTGATGAAGACAGAGAAACAGAAAGAATTTATTCCCTTTTTACCCACAGTTTACTTAAGCTACAGAAAATGGAAGGTAATGTATGATTAAACTATTTTTATTTAACCACGTTCCTTAATTACCAATTCCTGAAGTATTGCTTTGGCATTATCTTAAAGTTGAAAATAATCATATTTACCAAAATGCTACTTATATGACAGTTGACAAACTGTCAAAGGGGGGAGAATTTCTCATAGATATTCATGCAGTAAAAATGCTATTTTTGCATAAATGTAAGGATCATAATTAATAAAATGAATGTATTTTGGTTATCTGTGCATTTCCAGGGGAAATCTCCCCAGGTTGAGACACTTGAAAAGTTCTTATTTCTACTACTAATTACATTTATGGAACATAGTTGTCTGATCAGAGATTTTGCTGCTCCTTGTAGAGGCTTGTGGAACTATAGCAGTGTATCAAGGACCACAGAAAGAGCCTGATGATTATTCTAACTTTGTTATCGAGGATTCTGTAACAACCTTTAAGACAATTCAGCAAATAAAAAGCATCATAGAGAAGCTAGATGAACCTCATGAAAAGTATAGGAAGAAAAGATCAAGTAGTGCAAAATATGGGAGCAAGTAAGTATTTTTAAGGTACTTTTTAAACATAGTTTGAGATTGCTCTGTGCTCACACCTGAAATGCAGGCCTCCTACCTTCATCATTCAAGACCCAGCTCAGAACCTTCCTCTGTGTAAGACTCTCCCTGGCCAGTGGTATCATTTCCTCATGTTGGTGCTGTACTTCATCTCTACTTTTAATATTATATCCTAACGTTATCCATTAAATTGAATACTCAGTAGCCTGTTATTTGTTTTGTTTTTACTGATCCTCATCCTCCTTAGTATCTCCCCCCAGTGCCTTATACATACTACGTACCAAAAAAAATTAAAAAATAAAAATGAGATGTCAAAGTGCCAGAGTACTTTATAGTGGATTTTCAGATCCATCTCAGCTGTAGATGGATACTACAGTGGATAACAACACAGCTAACATTTATTAGGAGCTTATTCTAGCACCAGGTACTGTGCCCAGTACTTTACATCAGATCACTTAGATTGTTTTTAGCAGCAAGTAACAGAAAACCCCAGTTGAAGTCCTAACCAATAAGAAATCTTTTAATCTCACAAATTGAGTCCTAACTTCTACAGTTGTTTAGCTCACCAGCTCAGCGCTCTCATCAAAGTGCATCCAGCCACTCAGCCTCCTCAACAGGTGATTTCTGTCCCCAGCTGTCCCCTCGTGCTCACAGATGGGCTACAGTAGTTCAGAGCCTCACATTTTTATATTTTGCACACTTTATATAATAGTGTCCAGAGATAGAAGGAGCTGTTTCATCACTGAGAGAAAAGAACCTTATCTAACGTTAACCCCAGTCTCCCCTAGGCTGCCGGACTGTCCCGGACTAGCACGGGAATCTTTTTTCTGTTCACACAGAAGTAAATAGGGAGGGGACAGTCCTTAGACCAGCAAATAAGTGTGTGCCACAAGGTACACTCTCATTGACCCTCACGTCAGCCTAACGTTGTTATAATCCCATTTCCAGCTAAAGGAACTGAGGCTCGGGCAAGAGAAGTGCCTTGCCCAAGGTCACACAGCTGTCTGGTGAGGGGACTTTGAATCCTGGCCCCATCACTTTAGGTGTGTGTGTTTTTAAAATTATGCAGGTTAATAATTATATTTGTGCTTTTTGAACAATAAAAATCAGTTTGACAGATATAAATGTTTATGTTCTCCCTGGATCGAAGGCTCAGTATATTGTCAACATCCTAATCCTGTCTCTTCTACATTAGTGTAGTCGGTTCTCTTCCCCCAGTATCATGTGGTTTGGGAGCCCCAGGAAGTTTCCATATGAGCCCTAACCAGTGTCGGCCATCCTTAATTAGTAGGTCCCCCTTGTACATACCCACTATGCCCCTCTCCAGCTTTATTTTTCTCTATCAAGAAATACCAGTCCCTCTTGTACTAAATATTTTACTTGTTCATTTTATTTTCCTTATCCCATAAGGTAAGCTCCAGGAGGACAAAAGGTTTTGTCGATTCTGCTCACTGTTGTAGCTGTAGCTTCTGAAATAGTGCCTGACATTTAATAGGTGGTTAGGTGGTCAGCAAATACTTGTTGAGTTAATGAAATAAGACTTGGCATAAGAGATTACCAAGGGAAAATTATAAATAATAGATACTATGCGATATTTGTCACTTTTTAAAATGGTTTTTTTTTTTAACTTTTGAAAAATGATTTTCTCTTATTTTTTTCTAGGGAAAATCCAATTGGTGGGAAAGCATCTTAGAGTTTGACCATTTGATTCAGAACTGGAAAATATTATTTTTGTTGGAGCTTTTCAATTCAACATGTTTTGTTTATAGTATTTAAGAATGAACATTGGCTTCAGTGTCATCTGCATTCACTTTGTATTTAATATTTAATAATTGGAATTAACTGTTTGGGGATCCCGTATTGATGTATTGCTATAGAATTTGAAATCCAAGATTCCCTTCATATCTGTGTATCGAAAGCCATGTTTCTGCAACTTTTTTTAAATAGAAAGAATCTTCCTAAAGAAGCTTTGTACAAAAGGAGAACTCCTCCGTACCATCTCTTTTTGTAACACACTTCGTGTTCTGTGGACTTTTCACTACCATTAGTGCCTGCTCTATACTGCCAACATTGTGTTGTTTTTCTAGAAAATCCCAGCCAATAACTCAGAGCTTTCCATTTATTTAGTTCACCTAGACCCTCTGCCTCCAAAAAAAAAAGAAAAGAAAAGAAAAAAATACAAGATTTTCCTTTGGTCCGTTAGTCTTACAGATTACATTCAGAGCAGTGACAGAAACTTTAGAAAACTGCCTGTTGAAAGATGTAAACAGAACGCAGATAGGAGGAACCAGGGAACATGCACTGTTGGGTGCATCTTGTTTACATTTGGGATGAATGGTGGCAAATGAAATAAAATGAGACCACTAAATTTTTTTCATTGTTTTAAATATCAGGTACTCATTTTCTTGATTTGAGAGTTCAGGTTAACATGACTTCTAAGGACATTTCTTCTGAAAAAGGAGAGAGTAAACAGTGAACGAAGGTGGTGGGAAAATCACTCGACTTCACCTGCTATTCCATGTTGTGTTATATAAGGGCCATCATCAGGACGCCCTCTCCTAGTGTGACTGTTACCAAGTTGAGAGCCAACTCCAGAACAGTCGCCCAGCGCACTTTAATAATCTGGGCTCCCAGCCCCAGATTATGCTTTAGATACTCTGTGGTATCTAATCCTTATGATCAGTTCAATGATCGGTGTTTAAGTCTAGAAATAGTGCTTTCCTGAAAATGTTTATATTTCATTGCTATTTCCTTATTGCCTGCTAGCCAAATGGAATTTGGGCAAGCAACTGTTTGAATCCTGTTTTATCCTATTAATTTACCTTTATCCTAAAAACCGTAACTGTAAATAAGCAATCGAAGCAAGTTGCCAACTTGAAGTCAAGAGGGACATACTTTGCTTCATCAGTATTAAAAACCACGGTACTTTTATTTTGTCTTTTTAAATTGAAACATTTTCTAAATGTGGTACTTTAAACCTTGGAGTATTTACACGTTTCGGTTTAAAACTGTGACTTATTAATGTAAGTCTGGCTAGTACTGCTTTTTTTGTTTGGCTCCCAAGAGCCTCATTCCTCTGCCGTTACCTATGCGTACTTTGATTTTTACTACCTGGTCTGCTTTCTCTGCCTTTTCCACACTTGAAAAAATATATGGCAGCTCACTTCACCCTAAAAACCTGGAAACCCCAAGAAGGAGAGAAAAGAACAATACAGACTACTCTTGCCATAAATGCCAGTTCTGGTTCTTAGATTAGCCACTTCCATCAGTTGACATTGAGGTGATCTCTTACTTGTTTTGTTGTTATTGTTTGTTTTGTTTTTGGTTCAGCCTTGTGTTTTAATATTCATTTAATAAGATGATGGGCAATAGCAAAGTTTTCACTCCCAGGAATATAATTTATCAAAGGAATGATTTTATTTGCCAAAGAAATATGTTTATAATACAACAGGTAACGGTTAAGTGTCAAACGAGGCTTTCCTTATTATTCAAAAACATGACAAATGCTGTGGCTTTTGTCTCTGATTTTGAAGCCTAATTTCATGCATTTATCAGAAAGGCTCATTCATACCAGGTTTTAGAAAACAGATTGTTTTAAGAGTAAAAGCACCTTTAATTTGTTCTAACGGTACATACTGTAAAGACAGAATGCAACAGAGCTTTTCAGGTGTGCTTGCTGATGTGAAAAATACAGGACTTATTCTCGAGTTAAATTACCAGCCTTGATTGATATTATTTGCTTCCATTTTTATAACTTGGAAATTAATATGTTGCTAGTAAATATCGGTTTTTACAGTGTCCAGTTTTAAAATGTAAGTTATCAAAACTTAATGTAGTGCATTTGTGTAACCATATTGTATTATTGAGAATGTATTTTTATTTAAATTTTATTTTCTTATCAAGAGTATTATAAAAATTAAAAACTTTTGTAACTGTTGCTTGGAAATAACTCAAATAAATTACAAGAAGCCCGTCCGTTCTTTGTGAGACCTTACTTTCTTACTGATTTAGGAATTCTTGTTGTACCTCGCTTATTAGTAAGGGAATGACGGAAGTGAGGAACCATCAGTTACTAAGAAAACGAAGCAGTTTGGAAAGGGCTCAGTATTCTTGCATTTAACCAGGCTGATGTTTGATGGACTGTGGTCATTTTTTGTTATTCATTCAACAGACTTGTTCTGAGGGCCTACCGTGTGCCGTGCAGGGCCCTGTCGTTCTTTGGAGCCATGCACGCCTGGTGTTCAGGAATATATTTTACTCCTGTCTGGGTAAATAATTTAGAGCTGAGTGTTCAGCCTGTGTTAGCCTTTTTGAAGAATCTCACATTCTACTCTTCTCAAAAAGGTCGACACCATAGTCTGTGGTGACTCAGGTGCCGCACCCACTCTGCAGGTGAGCCTGCAACGGAGCTCAACTTTCAGTGCATCCTTCTGGGTGTTGGGATTTGATCATGTCATGCCACTTTGCTGATTTGTCCAGAGAACATAGAGTGACAGCCCCAAATGCCGGTCAGTCAATTTCTTGTACCCCCGAGGAGAGGGGCAAGAATCCTTCCCAGTAGAACCTCAATAGCACTCTGAGCATCTCTAAATCAACCTTCATAAACAGCCCGCATGACTCCAAAAGAGGTTAAGGTTAATGAGGAGGATGAATAAGGTTCTCAATCTCTAAGGATCTTGTTTGTATTGAAATACCAGATCCCAGCTCAGACTGGCCCATGTTATTAGAATAGAACTTGTCAGAAATATTAAAGAATTAGGGTTCCACTCCACGATGTAAACAAGCTATTTCTTTGGAGAAAAGGGGGGGTCATACTTTAGTTGGGTTTCCTTTCCAAATTGCATGATTCCAAAATGAGAGAGAACTGAGGCTAAGCAGGGTCCCTTTATGTGTACACAGAGCCTGGCACTGCTGTGTTCTGGTCTCTGCTGTTTCTCTTCTACTCCAGGCCAGTGGCCGGTGCTGACCCTTTAGAGAAGAACCTGTCTTGGGTAGACATGACATGCTTCAAAATAAACTGACCGGTCTTTAGAGAGTTGATTTCTCATCCACATCCTCACCTGAGGTTCGGTCTTTTCTGGCCAAAAGGTTCATTCTTTGGCATGTCATTTTGCATTTGACTTCTTAGTTTGGTGATACCACTTGCTACCATTTTTTAAGCTTATGCCTACATTTTATATTAACAGCAGAGAAGGTGTAACCCAAGCGTGTCAAACTTACGGCCCACAACGAATATTTTTGCGGCCCAGCCAATGTAACGGTATGTAAGAAACGTTTTAATAAAAATGTCATAACTTAATTTTTACAATATCCTGTTACACATAATTATTAATAACACAGTGCAACATTCACTAATGACTGATTACTATAATTGTGTTGCATTCATTTCCCTTACTCGCCTTACATGCAGGCGCACCATTTCTCTCCACTAATACTAACAGCGAATGTTAGCAGCCGATTGCCACGTCATTAGTCTTGGACTGACTTGTTTGGTGTGCGCAACAGGAAATACTTCACTTCCGGAGAACAAGAAAAATAGGTTTATTTGCATTACGCTTATTAATTTGTGCAGTTATTCAGTGTCTAGTAATGTTCAAGAAAAAATACTAATTTTTATTAAAATGTATTATTTTAGTTAACGATGACTCATTTATTTCAGCCCTTTGTGTTCAGCCTGTCTCTATCGAAATAAACCTACGTTTCTATGAAAATTCAAGCTTTTGTTTTCTTGCGGCCCACTTAAACTTAAACCTTGTTTATTTGGCCCGTGTTAGCCTTTGAGTTTGACATGCTTTTGCTGTAACCTGTTTAATTACTAAAATCCTATTATTTAGTTTTTTGCCTTGTGTTTCAGGTCCCCTTTGTTCCATATTATCAAAACCTTTGTACTTCCTTTGTATTGATCTACTTTTGACATGGAATTCAGCCTTAGACACACAATTTTTGCTCATCAAGAAAGAATTCTTTTGTCTAGAGTGAACAATATTGAATGTTTTCCAAATTTAACATATTCCTCAATTCCTCCCAGAACTGAGAAGGCCACACTGCCTGCACTGTCTTTAAAAAAAAAAAAGAAAAAAGCCTGATCGGGTGGCTTGGTTGGTTGGAGCATCGTCCCGTCAGGGCACTTGCAGGTTCCGTCCCCGGTGGGGTCATGTACGGGGAGCAACTGATCGATGCTTCTCTCTCACATCAATGTTTCTTTCACACACTCTCTCTTCCTCTCTTTCTAAAATTAATCTTTAAAAAATACACATATCCTTGGGTGAAGATTTTTTTAAAAAAGAAGAAAAAGACCCACCATTTTAGACAGATTCTCAGTGCAGGATGGGTAAGTGACCCCTGGAGAGGCATATCAGCATCTCCTAAGAAGATAGCGGGCTCAGGAATGGGAAGGTCTACGGTTTAAAAAGTCAAAGTCAACATTACGATTTTACACTTAAAAATTCAAACCAACACCTAATTTTGTAATTCAAACAACAAAAAAGCTCAACACAATCTTGACTCATGCAAATGTATAGGTGAAACCTTAATTTTTACCTGGAGGCCTTTCCCAGTAAGGAGCCTGAGATATTTGTGTTTTTGTGGGACAGTTGTTTTTAAAGTTTGGGAAATACCGACCCCAAGTCTCAGTCCTAAACTCGACACCAAATTATGTGTCAGTCGTAAGCATACAGCCCAAATCACTGGGGCTGGTTATATTCTGGGGCAAGAAGAAAAACTAAACAAGTATTGTGTCAGACGGTAATAAGTACAGTGGAGCAAAGCTAAGCAGGGGAAGGAGAGCGGAAGTGCTATGTACGGGACTAGAAGAGGTGGGGATGGAATTTTAAACTAAGTGGTTAGGGAAGACCTCACTAGGAAGGAGAGACTTGAACCAAGATCTGAAGAAGTAAGGAAAGGGAGTCATGAGGATATGTAGAGAAAACTCTTTAAGCAGAAAAAAAAAATGTATGGTGTGCTCAAAACAGCAAGATGTGTGTGGCCAGATAGGAGGTTGAGGTGAAGGTTTTGAGTAGTAGAGTGACATGCTCCACTTACCTTCTGGGTTGCTCTGACTGCTATGTGAGAAGTCTCAGAGGGCATAGGTGGACGTGTGAGACCAGGTGGGCTGGCATCCTAACGGGGTGAGAGCCGTGGCTGGTCCCGGGTGATTGCACAGCGGGGAATGAGGCCGGTTAGACTCTGGTTATATTTGATGGTAGAACCAACAGGACTCGTTGGCAGATGGAATGTGGGAGAAGGAAAGTCGAAGAAGATATAGTGGCCCAAGCAACTGGAAGAAAGGAGGGCATATGGCGACAAGGGAGGCGTGTGTCCATGTTGGTGACTCCCGGAGACCAGGCCCATCTAAATCCCTTAGTAAGTGCCCGCACATACTTCATCTAGTTTTACACATTTCTCATCTCTCCTTTACTAGATTGTAAATGGCTCCAGGGGCAGAGCCCCTGGCCCTTGGATGAGGAAGACAATCCTGTTCCATGAATTAATGACATACTGCGGCCAATGGAGGAGCAGCAAGGCCTTGGCTGAGAGTCCCGACTCCACTAGCAATTACCTTTATGATCTGGGTCAGGTAACCCCTTTGGGTTTTGGTTTCCCTGTCTGCAAGAACAAGATATTGGGCCCTTGCTCTTCACTAAGCACTCTGCTGAACCCAGGAGCCCTGAGAGGCTGCCCTCCACTTGCTCATGGTCAAGCTAGAGACTGCACCAGGGTGACCTGAGGGTTCTACGACTTCAATACCCAGGCCACTCCTAGGGTCCCTCCCACTCACCCCAGTTTCTGTGTGTAGATAATTCAGTTCCTTCAGGGGGCCCTTCCTGGCAGCATGTCCCAGCTCTCCTCCGAAGCGCCACAACTCTGGACCAGTTTAGAAGCATTGACCCTGTCAGGCCCTGTACAACCGTATTCTCATCCTCCTCCCATAATCCTTAGGGAAATCGAGAGAGTCCTGGTCATTAATGAAATAATGAAACAGCCTGGTGTGGGAAAGGAGCCCAGCACCCGTTCTGCCAAGGTGTTGTTAAATTAATGGAGCAAGGAGGTGACTCGAATGCCGTGGTGATGTGCAAAAAAACACAATCTGAGCCTGTAAATGTCTCAAGGATATGAAATCAAACGCTAAGGACCACCCATCACAGCCAGCCAACTAGGCTGTAAGCTATAGCCAACCAATTTCCTTTCTTCTGCGCCATCTCTCTACATCTCCCTGGCTTGTTTGGGCAAAGAGCTCCTACTCACTCTGGCTTGACACTGCCTGCCTGATTTTTGCTTAAATCACCTCTCAAATGTCTTAATAGGCCTCAGTTTATCTTTTAACAATTCATAGACAAAAAGCTGCCTTAAAACAGCAAAGCTGGCACCGACCTGTGAGGGTGGTTTTTATTTGGACTCGAATAAGGAGTTGAAGGGACTGACAGTGCATTCTAACGTCACAGAGCACGTTTGGGGTGATCATTGGCCCTTTCAGTGATCAAAGAAGATGAGCACAGATCCAGGCACTTCCCCCTCCTCTGGCTGGCTTTGTTTCTTACAGGAAGCGCCTCGTTATTTATGGGGAACATGCAGCAAAGTAAAACTGTTAGCGTGGCCGAAGGAGGAACGCACGAAGCAAAAAGTGGTAAAGAATTCTAACTTTATTAGGTCACCTGGAAAACCAGATGGGCTGAGCCCCAAAATGGTGCCAGCACCCAGGGACAGGAGTCGGGGGTTTTAAAGGACTCTAGGCGGGCTTTTTCTGTGGGGAATCCTCTGGGTGGGTCCAGATCCTGGGAAGGTTCGGAGGGGAAGGATAATGGTCTTAGCAAATGGAATGTGGTCTAAGCAAAACGGAATGTTGGTTGTGAAGTGGTCTAAAGGTCAGTTCCCAGCGGAGGAAGGGGTATCGATTCAATTATTTGATCAGACCTAACAAAAACCTATAACCAATAATAGTGTAATGATCATTTTGGGATTCAATTGGCAGGGTTGTGCATGTGTGCATGCGTGTGTGTGTGTGTGTGTGTGTGTGTGTGTGTGTTAGTTTAAAACAGCTAAAAATGCTAGATTTCAAAAACATTTGTAGCAAGAAAATGAAGGAAATCGTTCAGTCTCTAACTTTCACAATTAAATGCCCTATTTACTTATATCTTGGAAATGGTTGATACCTGTTATTTATTTAAATGCTTAAGGAAATGAAGAGACTTGTTCAGTTAAGAGCTTGAAATGCTTGAACCCAGTCACTGTTTGGAAGTATTTTATCGACATATCGCAAAATATGTGAAAACCTTTACAAACTGACCACTGAAATGTGGTAGGGAAGTAAGTCATGTAACCTGCATATCTTAAATCCTGTACAGCAGTATTTGTAAAAGTGCCCAAATTCAGTTACCTCGTTCCGCCATCCTGGCCGAGGGGGGTGGGGAGCGCGGTGGGGTTCAGGTGTCCAGCTACAGTCGAAGGGTGTTTCCTCCGGCCCAGGCCCCGTTTTCCTGAAGTTTCCTGCAATTCCAGTTCGACCCGCCGCCCCGGGTGGGGCGAGGAAGCGCTTTTCCTGTAGCAGCCTCTCCGCTGGAGCCCTTCGCCGGTCATCTTAAGACGACAGGGGGCCTGTCCCAGCCTCAGACTCGCTGCTCCTTCATGGCTGAGCCCCTCGGAGGGCCACACAGGTAGGCCCCTGCGGTCCGTGCCATCGCGCCCTGTGCTACACTCCTGCACACACATGTTCTAAATAAGTGCCGTTGTGGGGAAGGAAGAAACATTTCTCTGTCCTCGGGGTCCTTTGAGCTGGTCTAATCAAATAGGCTTGAGGCAGATTAGCAGGAGAGAATGCCAAATTTAATTACATGTGTATGTATGGGAACCCTGCATACGTGGGAGGGTCAGAGACCCCACATACATGAGCGGTTCAGAGATGGAAAGGGAAGCTGAGGTATAGAAGACATTCTGAGCTCTAGGGAGGAGGTGAGGCACCTTGGGGCTTCAAAGGGTCAAGCAGAGAGAGCACCTGTTCAGTAATTATTAGTTTGCATCACTCCTGGAGCGATCTCCTACCGTGGGCTCGGCTCCTAATTTGCATTCTTCTAGATGGTTAAGGGGGTAGGGGGCAGGAGAAGCAGAAGTTTCTCGTGAGCCCACAGGATCTCGGTTGCCTTAAGCTCAAAATAATCTGCTTACGCTGAAACTGGTTTGGCTCAGTGGATAGAGCGTCAGCCTGTGGACTCAAGGGTCCCGGGTTCGATTCTGGTCAAGGGCATGTACCTTGGTTGCGGGCACATCTCCAGTGGGGGGTGTGCAAGAGGCAGCTGATGGATGTTTCTCTCTCATCGATGTTTCTAACTCTCTATCCCTCTCTCTTCTTCTCTGTAAAAAATCAATAAAATATATTTTTAAAAAATAATAATAATCTGCTTACGGCTAGGGCACATCTTGGGGCGGCTTGTTCTGAACCTCTACATGATCATTATTACTCTAAGGCCACCCAGTCTCAGGAGATGAGCCCTAAACACTGGGGTACCTCCTTCAGCCCCGCGACCACAACTCAACCTGGGGGTTCTCTCTGATGGGGACCCCTCTTTGCTCAGCCAGAGGTAGGGACCTACCTCGTTTTAAAAGATCAGGGCCTCGGGACGCCAGGTCCTCGCCTTGGCTCTGGCCAAGACCTCTCTCCTCTAGGAGCTTTGGTCAATGGTAGGGATAGTCATGCACGGACATGAGAAGGCGACCCTTAGGGGTGAGAAGGCCATGCAGGAATCTCCACTGTGCCGAGAGAACCACGCTGGCATCACCCAAACGCCACAGAGAAACCCCTCCTTTCCTGGGAGCTGCCGCTGTCGCCAGAAAGGGGCTGGGCCGGAGCGGATCTGCCTCAGCGGCCTGCAGTGTGTGGTTCTTGACTTGGTGCAGGAGAGATTTCACCGTGAGTCCAGGTGATTATGAGAGGACGTTTATTAAAGCTGGGGACAGAAGAAGCAGCAGGAGAGACGAGGCGGGACTGTTTGGCTCACTGAGAAGTCAGCAAAGGGGGCCTTGGACACAGGTTCAGGGAGTTAGGCCGGGACCAGCTGCCGCTGCTCATTGCTCTCCGGGTGGCAAGTCCGTGGGGACCCTTAGAGTTGGGGAGATGCACTCCTGTGGGGAGAGAAGGGGCGGGGAGGCGAGGGCGTGCTCCAGGCAGGGAGAGTGTGCCCTGGGACCTGCATTTTGATGGTTTTTTAAAGGCTGGGAGTTTAGGGGCCGTCTCAGGAGAGATCAAGATACAATATTCATCAGCTTTTCCAGGTGTGTCCTTTCAGGATCGAGGTCTCTTCTGATTGGCCGGTGCCAGGTGCAGGTCCTGAGTCAGCACAGCTGGTCCTGCCTGGTTTGCTGCTCTCCTGGGCCTGGAGCTGAAGTGCAGCCGAGGCCTGGATGTTATCTTTATGGAGAAAAGGTCAGGGGTCTAAACTGCACAAGCAGCAATGTGTCAGGGGAGGGAAGGCCACCTGGGGGCGAGGTCTGGCACCAGCTTTGCCTGTTGCTAGGCACCCGGGCTTTCCGCCCTGGGGACCTTCTCTATCTGGGTGGAAATGGCTCAGCCGGTTTGTTCAGCTCTCTTTCTCGGTTTCCCCATTCCTCGTGCCAAGGAGTTTTCCTGGCGTCTTACTCTCTGTCACTTCCTCAGCACAGCAAAGGTGGCTTTCTGCTGGGTGAACTGGCCTTGACTGAAATACCAGGAGCTGTGCTGGTCGCCCAGCAGGAGGGCTGAGGCCCCACCCGAGACCTCCACCCCATCCCCAGGAAGAGCTGCGGGCAGCCCTGGACCTGGGGAACAGAATGCCACAGGGTTCCGTGGAGAAGAGGGATCTGACCCCGGGTGGGCCCCGATGGGCAGAACCCCTTGGAGGGGGAGGCATGTGTGACGGTGGCTCCAGGCCAGGAGGAAATTTCTTACTTTGCAAGACGTTCCTGCCTCTCAGCTTCTTCCTCTTCCTCCCTCAACCCTCTGCCCCTGGGCCTGCCTCTTTAAGCCAGTCCCACTTGGATATGGGGTCAGCAGCATGTGGTCAACAGGAAAAAAATGATGCCTGTGTTAGGTGTGGTTACTATTCCCTGGGTCCTTAAATCTAAGTTCGTGCAAAGGGACACCCGCTCTTGTTATCTACTCTTCCCCATTTGAAATATGTCACCCTGGCCAGTGGCTCAATGGTTAGAGCGTTGGCCCATGCACCGAAGGGTCATGGATTCGATTCTCGGTCAAGGGCATGTACCTGGGTTGCAGGTTCAATCCCCCACCCTAGTCAGGGCTTGTGTGGGAAGCAACCAATTGATGTCTCTCTCACATTGATATTTCTCTCTCCTCTCCCTCATGCCTTCTACTCTCTCTAAAAAAAAAAAAAAAATGAAAAAAAATAGCCTCGGGTGAGAATTAACAACGAAGAATGGTGGTGTGTGGATTTGCTGAGGAGCAAGGCTCCAAGGCCCCTTTCCATTCTTCTAACAGAGAAGATGACATGCCTGGGGTACACCAGAGTCAGCTCCACTCAGAGTAGGAAAATGGCCCTCAGTTCCTTCTAAGAATCACCTTTTCAGAACATCTACCCTTTTTCAGTCCCCTCCGTCATCTGAGCTTTCATGACTGGAGGGAGAAGTGGGGGAGCACAGACCACCCTTCCGGCCTCACCCCCTACCCCCGCCTCCCTACCCCCACATTCAGTCCAAGCTGCAGCTCTCCGGCTGGAGGGCAGGATCTGGTGGCTAGACACCCGGTCAAGGTGGACCACAGTCCTGGAAGAGGGGAAGGGGGCTGAAGGGGCACATTTATATTCATGTTATGAGCATTTCCCTAACGTGATCCTCACAACAGTCCCGACACAAAGGGAGACGGCTGCCCACAGAGGCTCAGTGACCTTCCCAGGGCAGAGACTGTAGCCCCGGACCTGCCGTACTTGGCAGGCCAGTGGGTGGGAGCCAGAGTGTGCAGCTTGGAAAGACTTGGAAGCAGACCAGGGAGCCCCAGACACAGGGTGCAGCCTCCAAATGGGAGGGCGCAGAGGGGGCATCAAGGACCAGGGGATGGGGAAACGGGATGAGAAATGGGAAGCAGCGGACAAGGCCCCTGGGAGGTCTGACACCAAACAATCCAGGAATGTGTTCAGATGGGGTCTGTCTGGGCTGGGGAGCTGGGGGAGGGGGGTGGGCGTGGAAGGTAACCACAGAAAGGAGCATCAGACGTCACAGCCAGGGGCCAGGACGGGAGCCAGGGAGCCAGGAGAGCAGCACCGGGAGCCGGTGGGGGAGCCCCATGAGGCCTGAGAGCTACACAGGGCCTCATTTGCGGGCCCTGTGGGGACGGGGCCTGAGTCACCCCAGCCCTCAAGCCCTCTCCACCTTCATTTCCCCACACTGCTCAGCTCCTCAGGGTGACCCCTGACAAGTGCACTTGTCCCTGGTCCTCCGGGCGCAGGTCTCAGGCTCACTGGACTCACCAACGCGTCACTTGCTCCCAATGCCTGGTTCTCCGACAGCTTTGCACCCAGCCTGCGGACACTTCTCAGGCAGCCCACGGACTGGCAGAGTCCTTCTCAGGGAGGGAACAAACCTAAGTACCTTCCAGAAAGTTGTCAGGTACTAGGCAGGTACATCCTGAGCCCTTGAGACTTAACCCAGGCCTAGATAACCAGCAAAATGGCCTTTCCTACTCCTCCGACTAACCCCACATTCAGCGCAAACTCCCAGGAGGAGAGTCTCCGGCCTCTGCAGGGCAGTCCCCCAGCTGAAAGCTAACATGTTCGGCAGCTTTGGAAAGAAAGAGGAGCATTCGGTTAGTTCCGTGGTCGGCAAACTGCGGCTCGCGAGCCACATGCGGCTCTTTGGCCCCTTGAGTGTGGCTCTTCCACAAAATACCACGGCCTGGGCAGTCTATTTTGAAGAAGTGGCGTTAGAAGAAGTTTAAGTTTAAAAAATTTGGCTCTCCAAAGAAATTTCAATCGTTGTACTGTTGATATTTGGCTCTGTTGACTAGTGAGTTTGCCGACCACTGGGTTAGTGGTTCTCAAAGTGAGGTCCCAGGACCAGCAGGGGCAACACCACCTGGGAACCTGATGAAAAGCAAATGCTCAGGCCCAGCCCAGACCTCCTGAATGACAGCTCTGGGGGCGGGGCCCAGCCTGCAGGTCCGTGTGCCTGCAGGGGATTGTGCCAGTCACGCAAGTTGGAGAGCCCCGCGTTAGCTCTCTGTGAGCAGGTCTGCGAAGTCTCCGGGGGCAGTGGATTCTGGGTGCCCCCCACACTGCTGAAGAGCAGAAACCAGCCTCCAGGTTCCGGGGGAGAAGGTGATTCCTGGAAGCCCCAAACCTCTCTGATGTTAACACGGGGGAGAAGCCCGAAGCTGAATCAAAGTGGCACTGAGCCATCAGAGATTAAAAAAAAAAAAAAAATTAAAGTTCCCAAAATATTATTGTTGGGAGTACTTGGGAAGGCTCTAGTGTGGTGCCTTTTCCACAAATATTATGAGTCACAATAACGGTGTTTACCTTCTTTTCCCTTCGGCAAATAAGGACACATCTGTGGGGGGTGCTGATATTTATTTATTTAGGGGTGAGCATCATGATAGTGGAAATATTTTGTACGTGATTATAGAGCCCTGGGGCGAAAGCCCTGCCCCCGAGGAGGAGGGAGGGGTTCATCGGTAAATCATGTGGACATGCCCTCCCAGTTAAGAAGACCCCAATGTGTCAGTCCTTGTTTTTAGGTGACAGCACTCCAGGCATCTTGCTTCTCAATAAAAGGCCAGGTCAGGCCAGTGGGAAAGGGAAGGCAGTCCTGGCAGAGGGTGCCTGGCCCAGCAACCTCATGTGATACAGCTTTTTCTGTGCCTCAGTTTCCCCTGGTTTCTCTGCCTCGTGGGGGAGCTGCAGGCTCAGGCCCCAGATCTGGCCTGCAGCCAGGCCCTTGGGAGGGATCCTTACCAGCAGATCCCTTCAGCGGCTGCCGTAAACCTCCTGCCTCAAAATCCTACTGACCTAAGTGACTTCAAGAGAGAGAACGATGCCCTAACCGGTTTGGCTCAGTGGATAGAGCGTCGGCCTGCGGACTCAAGGGTCCCAGGTTCGATTGCGGTCAAGGGCATGTACCTTGGTTGCGGGCACATCCCCAGTAGGGGGTGTGCAGGAGGCAGCTGATCGATGTTTCTAACTCTATCCCTCTCCCTTCCTCTCCGTAAAAAATCAATAAAATATATATTTTTTAAAAAGAGAGAGAGAGAGAGAACGAGGGGCACCCTCTGTCCTGTGATGACAGAGTACGGAGAACAGCCCTGCTCCAAACCGAACTGGCCAGAGTCTGACCAAAGGCAGGGTGCATCCCCACGCTACGTTCTTGAGAGTAAGGCTGGACTTGACCAGCATTTGGAGCGGATACTGGTTTTTAACACTGGATTGGGAGAAACAGAACCATGTATCCACACAAAGGCGTACACAGAAGGGTTATAGCAGCTTTACTCGTAGACGCCAAGAAATGGAAACCACCCAAATGTCCGCTAGCAGGTGAATGGATCCTGGATCCTGGTCTGTCCGTCCATTCGTCCCAACAATGAAGGCTCACCGCTGAGCAATCAGAGGAGCTAACTACCCACGTGCCCAACAGCAGGCAGCTCTGGGAGTCCCAATTCGGAGTGAAAGAAGCTGGGCAAGAAAGACCGCCTGCTGTGTGGTTCGTTTGTGTAAAATTCTAGAAAGTGCAAACTAACCCCTGGTGCCAGAAAGGAGGTCAGGGGTAATCTGTGGGGGGAAGGGGGCCTATGGGGCACAAGGAAATGGGGGTTCTGACTCTCTTGATGGTGGTTACACAGGTCAAAACGTACCAGATTATACACGTAAAGATGTTTATTATGACATCGGTAATACATCAGGGAAGTTTTGAAAAATATGGGCTGGGCAAACGGGTCAGCAATGCTCACTGCTTCTTGGAGAAACAAGTCACATTTCTTCTGCCAGAGCCCCTACTTTTCCTGGGGAACTGTTGACACCCAGAAAAGAGATAAAGGGTATTTCAGGGCAAACAATGCATGAGATTGTGATACAGCTCTTTCATCGTGACAGGGATATTACTAGTCAACAAGTTGAGCCTTTCTTATCCACCAGGCTCATCATTTTACAAACATTCTCTTATTTAATGCGCACACAGCCTTACGCGTAGACATGACTGGACCCGTTTTACAGAACAGGAAGCTAAGTCGGGGAAATGAAGTAACTTCCCAAGGAGTGGCAGGCAGACCCAGGATTGGAAATGGTCTGTAGCACTGAACTGGTAAGATTTTAAACGGGCCATCTCTGGCTGGTATGATTACAACTGATTTGGGTTTACATTTTTAAAATTTTCATATATTCTAAGCTTTCTACAATGAACATGTGTTATTATTAACCGGAAGTACTTTTATTACGTTAAAATTATAACCATTCTAATTTTTTTATTGCAGTTGACATTCAAGATTATTTTATATTAGTTTCAGGTGTGCAGCTTGGTGGTTAGACAGTCCCATAAAGTGATCCCCCGATATTTAAAGTCCCCACCTCACACCATCCTTAGTTCTTACAATATTACAGACTCTGTTCCAGATGAAGTTTCCACTGAGTATGTATTAACCACCAACTTGTATTCCTTAATCCCCTCACCTGTTGCACCCAACCCCCCTCCTCTCCGGCAACCCTCAGTTTGTTTAGGTCTCTGTGAGTCTGTTTCGGTTTTGTTCGTTCGTTTCTTTCAGTCTGTGCAAGTGAAATCACAGGGTCATTGTCTTTGTCTGACCTGCAGCGAGCTCACCAGGAGGTCTCAAAGCCAGAGCCCCACGAACCCTGGAACTATAGTTCCTGCGGCCGCCCCGCCCCCCCTCCTCCAGCCCCTGCCGGGCCACTGCCCCCTGCAGCCTCCGCCCCCCTCCCCTCCCCGCCGGGACCGCCCCGGCTGCCGTCTCCAGGCCCTGGACCCGCGGAGGCGGCCGGGCGAGGACGCAGACAGGGCCCCGGGTGAGTGCCGGGCGCAGGCCGGGCGGGTGCGGCCCCTGGTCAGCTGCTCGGGACAGGGCTGGACCTGAGCTCCACGGAGACGGTAACGCCCGCCCCTCCCATCCCCACCCCAGGTTCCCAACCAGGTCCCCACCCGAACTTGCCCGGAGCAAAGCGCCCAGCGCCCCGCGCCCCGAAGCTAGCAGTGTCCTGGCCTCGGGTAGGTAGTCCGGATTCTCTCCGGAATGTATTGAAATTGGGGGTGCGTCAAGAGCCCTAGAGAAGGGAGCGGCATGCAGCCCCCTCTTGCCCTCCCCCTCCTTGTCCCCTGCGATGTCGAGGTGAGCCAGCAGCTGTCGGAGGTGGACAAGCAGGGTACCCAGGTGGGCTTTCCTCCCCCCTCACCCTCTCTCCTCCTTCCCCCCTCCTTTCCTCCTCCTCCTTCCTCTCCTTACCCTATGCCCCCACCACCGTTCCATCTCCAGGAGGGAGAGTCAGATGAGAGAAGAAACCCTAGCATAGGTTGGGGCATCTACTCCTTAAACCTCCGTAAGTCTTCATTAATGAGTCAGCCAATCAGTGCTGGCCTTGAGCACCTAGGTAGTTTCCAACCTGGGCCACACATTACGGTACAGGGAAATGACATCAAGAAATGCTCCTGAGAAAATATTAAGTGAAAACTCAATATTTAAGAGGGTCTTAGAGTTTTTATAGAAGGTATGTGTGTATACTCTGTGCTTCTGTAAATGCCCAGAAAAGGCTAGAGAGAAATATTTTGTATCGTGGACAGTACCTGTCTTAGTCCATTTCGGCCCCCATAACAAAATACCGTAGACTGGGTGGCCTAACCAACAGAAATCTATTTCTCACAGTTCTGGAGACTAGGAATCCAAGACCAAGATGCCAGTAAGGTGGGTTTCATGTTGGAGCCTTTTCTCTTGGTGGTCATCTCAACAGCTTGGGGGTGGGAAGAGGAAGAGGGAGGAGGAGGGGACAGGGAGGGTAAGAGAGGAGGAGGTGGAGGATGGAGAAGAGGGAAGGAATAGGCTCTCTGATGTCTCTTCTTATAAGGGCACTAATCCTAACATGAGGGCCCCACCCTTATGACCTCACCCAATTCTAATTGCCTCCCACAGGGCCCATCTGCAAACACCACCACAATGGGGGTTAGGGCTCCAACATATGAGTTTGGGTGGATGCAAACATTTAGTCCATAACTAGCTTAGAGGTGGTACCTCAGAATGTTTAAGAATTTGGATTCTGGAGCCAGACTGGCTGCCCCACTTACCAGTGTCTGTCCTTAGGCAAATCCCTTAACCTTGCTCTGCCTCAGGTTTCCCACGCAAGCATTTCCTATTTACTACGTGCCAGGCTCTGTTCTGAGCGTCTGTCATTCTAATTCATTAGTCTTCACAATGATTCTTTACCAACGTCATCCCCATGTTACTGATGAAAAAGCTTTACATACGTTATCTCATTTAACCCTCACAAATGCCAAAGCGGTAATACTCCCACCCTTTTTACAGATGAAGAAAATGATTCGAGGAAGTGAATTTTATTAATCACCCCACCAAAAATTGACAGAACAAATACAGGATTCAAACAGGTTCTTTTTGACCCAAAGCCTGGCCACCCGCTCCCCACCTGTTTGCCTTGTCAGTGTTTGCCAATTGCCTGATGATAAGCATCACCTGGGATGCTTACTAAACGCAGTCAGGGAGTCAGCAGGCCCGGTTCTGTTCTCAGCCAGAGTAAGTCCCTTCTTTGCCTTCGGGGGCCTCATTTTTGTTATGTGCCAAACAAAAAGCTAGACAAGTGCCCCTGACGTGGCAAATAGGTTTTAGGTAGCTGCCAAGTTTGGTTGCTCTGCAGCAACTTCCTGGAGCATAGCAGTGAGCAGAGTTCTGGGGCCACAGCTGGGCGATGGCCATGGGGAGGGGGTGGTAGGGTGAATAACCATCCTGGTTGCCCAATACTTGCCTAGTGTTAGCACTCAAAGTCCTGGGACAGTTGGTTATCCTAACGATGGCTTCCCTGGATTAGACAATCCGTAAAGTCCCAACCAGAGGTCCCTGAGTGTCTGCATTCTGCTGGGTTCATTCTCTCTTTTTAAAATGTTTTCCACTTATGATGGGGTAATTTTGTTATGCAGCAATAGGATACTAATACAAGTGTGATCCAAGTTGCAACTGTGAACTACCCCCATGGAGCTCACATGGCATCTAACAGATGTTCCTATTTTCCCTTGAAAATTTCAAATATCCTTGATGATGGAAGGAGACTTGACTTGGGGTGATGAACACGCTATACAATATACAGATGATGTATTATAGAATTGTGCACCTGAAAAATATAATTTTATTAACCAATGTCACCCCAATAAATTCAGAAAAAAAAAAAAGGAAGGAAGGAAGGAAGGAAGGAAGGAAGGAAGGAAATGTCAAATATCCAAAGTACCCTGTAAGTTTGCAACACCTCCAAGCACCTCAGTGCACAGTCTGGGAGCTGTGGCTCTAAGACACCGAGCATTTCTGGAGATAAAGAGGAATGTTAAAGAATGAGGAAAGGGTAGATTCCCCCAAGAAGTTTATCAGTTCTAAATTTGTAGGCACCCACCCTGCTTGTGTGACTTCATGGCTGAGTGTTGACCTATGAAGAAGGAGGTAATGGTTCGATTCCTGGTGGCGGTATATGTCCGGGTTGCGGGCTTGATTCCCAGTAGGGAGCATGCAGGAGGCGATCGATCAATGATTCTCTCTCATCATTGATGTTTCTATCCCCCTCTCCCTCTCCCTTCCTCTCTGAAATCAATAAAAATACATTTTAAATTTGTGGGCATCTAATAACAGCTTTAAAATATGTAAAACAAAAATTTATAGAATAGCAGAAATAGACATTCACATTTATATACCTCTCAGTAAGTGATAGAATAAGTGCACATAAAGTTCTGTAAAGATGAATGTGATAGGAGACCATTGTAGAGATTTAAGCAGAAGCAGCACATGATCTGGCTTACATTTGAAAATCATAATTCTGGCAGCTGGAGAACAGACCTGAGGTGCAGGTGGGAAAGTGATGGCAGAGGTGGCAAAGAAGTAGCATTCTTTTTGATGCCTGCTTTTCTGAACAGCCCCTGCCTCCTTCCAGTTTCTTTGGGGTGGTTCACCGGGTCTCGATTCAACAAGGAGAGTCCCCTTTGATGGAGAAGAACAAATACATTTTTGGACAATCTGTAGCTGGAAACTTTCCCATTTGGCGAAACTCTAATAATTCCCATAAACTTTGTCTCTGTGAACCCAGTTCAGAGACTCAGCCATTACTTTATCACATGGAGGGACCCTTTGGGACTGGGTAATTCAGAGGACAGAAGCAGGACTGCTTGGGTAACTTCCTGGGCCAGCAGAATAATAATAGCATCAATAATAATAAAGTTTACTGAGCACTTCCACGGTGTGCCAGATGTTGTGCTTTCTAATCTCACTTAATCCTTATGACAACCAAAGTCTGTTTTACAGGTGGTGAAACAGAGGCTGGAAGAGGCTTCATCACGTCTCTGAGGCCACCCAGTGAGTCAAGTGGTGAAGATAAGACTAAAATCCAGGCCTGCTCCCTCCAAAGCCTGTTCTTAACCACTGTGACACTGCCTGGCAAGAGTTAGGTCCCTAAAGAGAATGATGCCGAGAGAAACCAAGATGGCGGCATAGGTGAAACACCTAACCTGCAGCCGGGCACAACAATTTCAAAGGCACAACTAGAGGTCAGAACGGACATCGTCCAGAACCACAGGAGAGCTGGCGGACTGAAATGCCCACAGCTGGGGGGAAGGAGAAGGCCACGGGGACAATCGGGGGAGCCGTAAAAGCCTGAGGTATGGAGAAACTGGCGGAGACACGAGCACGCGCGCCTGCGGGGAGGATGGAGCCGGAGAGGAAGGGGCGGCTGACAGCCTGGCCGGCGTTCACTGGCAGGAAGGAGATAAAGGCTCCGGAGTGCGCTAAGCGCCGGCTCCGACTGCACTGAGCGCCAGTTCCGGGCGAAACCCTGGAAAGCCAGGCGCAGGCTGGGGGAATGAATCTGGGCTGTGGGGCGCAGGCACAGAGGAGCGGGGGAAGGCAGAGCTCCAGAGGCGCGCACGGGAAGGGGCGCAAAGGACGGACTGTTGCCTGCGCCACTGAACTGCCCTAGCGGGAAGGAGACATAAGCTCAGGACCGTGCTGAACCCCAGTTCCGACTGCACTGAACCCCAGTTCCGGGCGAAACCCTGGGAAGCCAGGCGCACGCTGGGGGAATGAATTTGGGCTGTGGTGGCGGAGGCACAGAGAAGTGGCGGCTCCAGACGCGCGCACTGGAAGGTGCGCAGAGGACGGACTTTTGCCTGCGCCACTGGGTGGCCCTGCTGGGAAGGAGACAGGGACGCCAGACTGCGCTGAGACCCAGTTCCAACTGCACTGAAACCCAGTTCCAGGCGAGAATCTGGGAGTCCAGATTCATTAGGGGAGGGACTGGACTGTTTGGCAGTGGGCGAAACTCCAGGGCGCGTTTCTCTCAGAGGTGTTTGCAAGGAATACAGAGGGACACAGACACAGGAGCCTCATAGGGCGGGGCTGACAGGAAGCCAAGGTTGTAGGCTCCACCCTGTAGCTCCGCCCCAGCCAAGCTGAGCAGAAGCTTTTTCCTGCTGAGTGCCTCAGGTAGTGGCTGACCCACACTGCATTGGAGACCCAGAAACGAGGGCATCTAGTGGTTGGTGGGAGATGACACCAGATTTCAATCACTTGCATAAGGGAGGCATTCTAGAGGCAGACTCAGTGAGCGCCAAGGCATTGCTGCATCAAGACCCGGCCCACAAACATGTCTCCTGCACAGCAACTCTTCCTATATAGACAAAGAGGGTCCTCACGGCCAATTGGCCTGGAGGACAATTCCTCCCAGTGACACCAACAATAATCAAGACTTAACTGTACAAAGGAGGACCAAGATGGAGACATAGGGCGGCAGCCTGATCGTTGCCTACCACAACAGTATTGAGACTACGACGGGAGAGCAGAGCAGACACCAGCCAGAAAGACCGGGGGGCTGGCTGAGCAGATGCTCTACAACTAGAATAAAAGAGAGGGGTACGCAGGATGATGCTGATGCCGGTGACCCAAAGTCCACACTTTAAGAACTAGGCGACACAATGGTGGCCAGGAACGTGCTCGGCGCAGTTCCCCCCGGCGGTCTCCGGCTGAGGGGATGGCTCCACTCGCTGCCGAGCACGGACAGACGAGCCCCTGGGAGACATGGGGTGGGAGACTCCGTGCTTGCTGACCTCCGAGTCCTTCAAGAATCTCAATGCCCCGAAGTGGCCAGGTGCGCACGCTCAGCGACTGGCCACCGTTGCAGACCCAAGGGCCGACGCAGCGACACCGGACCAGCCCACCGTCGGGCACCGGGCACACCGGAGCCTTGCCGAGCCCGCCGCCCAACGAGTTCTGCGGCAGCCGCCCTGGAGCTCTGAGAAAATGACCGAAGGAATTGCTGAGAGGGAATTGACCAACAGGAATTGGGATCAAGAAGACGAAACCCCGCTGAGACCCGAGTCCAGGCGAGCCTGCGAGCCTCTGGGCTCAGATGTGGTCACACGCCTCTGGGTCTAGGTGAGGCCTCACGCCCCTGGGTTTGGGTGAGGCCACGCGCCCCTGGGTCCAGGTGAAGCTGGATCCCGGGTTCGGGTGAGGCCATGTGCCCCTGGGTCCGGGCGAATCTGAACCCTGGGTCCGGGTGAGGCCGTGGGCCCCTGGATCCGGGTAAGGCTGGGTCCCGAGTACGGGTGAGGCCATGAGCCCCTGGATCCGGGTGAGACCACGCGACCAGGGGTCTGAGAGAGGTAACGCGCCCCTGGGTCCGGGTGGCTTCGTGCACCTAGGTCCAGGTGAGGCCACGTGCCCCTGGGTCTGAGAGAGGCCACGCACCCCTAGGTCCGGGCGAGACCATGTGTCCCTGGATCCGGGTGGGGCCTCGTGCACCTAGGCCCGGGTGGGGCCGCGTGCCCCTGGGTCTGGGGGAGGCCAGGCGTCCCTGGGTCCGGGTGAGACTGTGTGTCCCTGGATCCGGGTGAGGCCTCGTGCGCCTAGGCCCGGGTGAGGCCACGTGCCCCTGGGTCTGGGGGAGGCCAGGCGTCCCTGGGTCCGGGTGAGACCATGTGTCCCTGGATCCGGGTGAGGCCTCGTACACCTAGGCCCGGGTGAGCCCAAGTGGCCCTGGGTCTGGGAGAGGCCAAGCGTCCCTGGGTCTGGGTGAGACCATGTGTCCCTGGATCCGGGTGAGGCCTCGTGCACCTAGGCCCGGGTGAGCCCAAGTGGCCCTGGGTCTGGGAGAGGCCAAGCGTCCCTGGGTCCGGGTGAGACCATGTGTCCCTGGATCCGGGTGAGGCCTTGTACACCTAGGCCCGGGTGAGCCCAAGTGGCCCTGGGTCTGGGAGAGGCCAAGCGTCCCTGGGTCCGGGTGCGACCATGTGTCCCTGGATCCGGATGAGGCCTCGTGCACCTAGGCCTGGGTGAGGCCACGTGCCCCTGCGTCTGGGAGAGGCCAAGCGTCCCTGGGTACGGGTGAAGCCAGATCCTGGGTCCGGGTGAGGCCGTGCGCCCCTGGATCCATCCGGGTGAGGCTGGGTCCCAGGCCCGGGTGAGACCACGCGCCCCTTGGGTAGGGGTGAGGCCACGTGCCCCTTAGTCTGGGTGACGCCGTGCCCCTGGGCTCGGCCGAGACCAAACCAGAGGGAGTCGGACCTCCATTACCACCATTTGTCCACCATCCAGAGCTGAGGGGTCAGTGCTGACATGTACACACAAGGAACTACTGGACATTGAAATTGGGTCTCAAAAGAACTGTTGGTCCAGGGGGAAGCTCGCTACAGATTGATTCATTTGCCTGTCAGCATAACTATTATTGCTCGTCTCACATTCAGTTCTTATTAGTATATATCTAGTGACATATGATCTCGCTCATCTAGGGGAAATGATGAACAACATAGACTGAGGAACAAGAACAGAACCAGAAGCAAGGAGACATCGATCGGACTATCGGGCCTCAGAGGGAGGATAGGGGAGGGTAGGGGGAGGGTGGGGGGAGGGGGAGAGTTCAACCAAAGGACCTGTATGCATGCATATAAGCCTATCCAATGGTTAAGTTCAACAGGGGATTGGGGCATGCGTGGGGAGAGGGATGGGATGGGAATGGGGGGATGAGGACAAATATGTGACACCTTAATCAATAAAGAAATTAAAAAAAAAAAAAAAGAGAGAATGATGCCAATTTTAAGTAAATGTGTCCTTGGTAACATTGAGTACCCACTATTCAGATTAACTGTGTTCCTTTATAAGTGAGTTCCATGGGTACTGCCCTCATTTTAAAAGAGAGAACATGGATCCATGAATATAGATTCCAAATAGAAAAATTCCACTTGGCTATCTCTAGCTTAATTCCCCACTCCCATTTTAAGACAAATGAAGCACCTTAAGATTGTCAGAGAAGGGTGTGCAGCAATATTTGCCAGTTTTGGGGGGTGGGGGGGAAGTGTAAGCTGCTCCTTAAAAATTAGATACCTGTGTGTTGGGTTTCAGGGCAAGTTACTGTTTTCAGACTCCAAGTGGAATCTAAGACCATAACACAATGCCAAGAGGAAAGACAGCAAAACACAGCAGCGAAGGAGCACCCCTGCCCGTCGCGCCCATTCTTCAAAAGTTCCTCAAAACCTACGAGAAGCATTGTGCACAGGCGCAGACGTCCGTGTGCCCAGCCATCAGAAAGGACTTGAAAACCAGCATCAACAATGAACAGATTCTCAGGAAGGTGAGCGGATGGTCCCCTCTCCTCATTCTTCTCTGACGTGAACTGACTGGGGTTTACTCCCAAGGAACATGGGTGCTCAGTCCCCGAAGCCCCGAGCCGGTGGTGTCGCCCCCTCTGTGTTCCTGCCTGAAGACCACACTGGCTCAGGTCCCAGGGGCCTGCTCAGCACTTCTCCTACCTTGTAATTTATTTTATTTATTTATTTTTGTTCATCCTTACCCGAGGATATATTTTTCCATTGACTTGTAGAAAGAGTGGGAGAGATGGAGGGAGAGAGAGAGAGATTGATGTGAGAGAGACACATTGACCAAGCCTGCAGCCGAGGCACATGCCCTTGACTGGAAACGAACCAGACCCTCAGTCCTAGGGCCAACACTCTATCCACTGAGCCAAACCGGCGAGGGCTGGATGTCTCTTTATGAGACATAAAAACCTGTGGTTTTCCTCTTACACCAGTTTGTACTCGTAAAGCCCGATGACTCCCAGCCAAGCCACTCCTACCGCCAAAGCCGCCCATCCCAGTCCTCCCTGCAGGCCTGCCTCTTCTCACACCACTTCACATCTGGAGTGGCCAACCTGCCCCTCCCCCCACTCTGCATCTGGAAAGCCGGGCCCCAGAGCATCACTTCTGTCCTCATTGCAGGACCTCCCTCCCCAGCACTCCAGCTACCCCACTCGGTTCTTCCAGTGTCTCCTTCCCTTGTCCGCCGACGGGTCCACATCATCAGGCCAGACCTGCATCACCCATGCCTCTCATCTCACGTGGAGTGAGGTCCGCAAACACATAATTCTGATTCCAAAAGCACTGGATAACCTAATGTCCTATTTTTTCCAAAATAACCTAATGTCCTATTTTTTCCCCCTAGATTACACCTAGGGGTTGAGTGTGAGGGGAAAGAGACACTGAAACTAAATGGTCAACTTTTGGGAAGGCTGGAAGGGGGAGTCTGGCACCCAAAGACAGACTGGCCAACTTGACAACATTTTTATCACCAGCACAGATAGACAGTCCATGCTTCAATAATCAAATACCTACTGATTCCCTAAAATGTTGAGTGCTAACAAGACAACACATTAAACAAAATTAGGTACTTAAGAAAAAATTAGAAGTTCCTTATTTAGGTGACTGACCCAAATCCATCCCACCCATGTGTTTCCTGACTGTTTTTTAGGGGAATGGGAGGATGACCACATTGCACTCCACACAGAAAGAGCCTCCAAGTTCCCCTCCAACCATCTCTCTCTCACCTAAACTTCCACTTCCCAGGCAGCTGCCCCTTGCCTCTCCCTTCACCTCCCCCTCTCTGCCTCCCCCACTCTCCTCTTCCCCCTCTGCCCTTTCCAGGTCTTTCTACTTCCTGCTCATCCCCAAGGAGGAGCTTCCCAGAGTCCTCCTTTTGGTGGTAAAATAAAAACTGATTTTTTTTCCTACTGTAGTTTTTATAATTAGCCTCCACTACTAAACCATAGGGGTTAATTATAAATTTTGTTCAGATTTATAGTCTTTTCAGCAATGTTTTCCAAACATTTTAAATTACAATCACCGCCCTGTTGCTCATTGGCCCATGCACTGAAGGGTTGTGGGTTCTATTCCAGGCCTGGGTGAGGACACGTGGAGGAGGCATAAACCAATCAATGTGTCTCTCTCACATCTCTCTCTCTCTCTCTCTCTCTCTCTCTCTCTCTCTCTCTCTCTCCCTCCATCTCTCTCACTCTTTCTACAAGTCAATGAAAAATATATCCTTGCCGAGACCGGTTTGGCTCAGTGGATGGAGCATCGGCCTGCGGACTGGGGGGTCCCAGGTTCGATTCTGGTCAAGGGCATGTGCATTGGTTGCGGGCGCATCCCCGGTGTGCGGGGGGTGTGCAGGAGGCAGCTGGTCGGTGTTTCTCTCTCATCGATGTTTCTGGCTCTCTGTCCCTCTCCCTTCCTCTCTGTGAAAAATCAATAAAATATATTTATAAAAAAAAAAAGAAAAGAAAAATATATCCTTGGGTAAGGATTAACAAAAATCCTATATAATAAAGAGGTAATATGCAAATTGACCATCACACCCTCACAAGATGGCTGCCTATGACGAGCCAGCAGTGGGGTTAGTGAGGGATGACCAAATGACTGAACAAGCAGGCTGAGTGGGGCAACCAGGCCGGCGAGGGGGCCATGAGTAGTGACCAGGCTGGCAGAGGGGGCAGTTAAGGGCAACTAGGCCAGCAGAGGGGGGCAATAAGGAGTGACCAGGCCAGCAGGGGTGGGGCAGTTAGGGGCAATCAGGCCAGCACGCAGAGGCAGTGAGGGGCGATCAGGCCAGAGTGGGGGGCAGTTAGGGGCGACCAGGCAGGCAGGCAGGTGAGTGATTAGGAACCAGTGGTCCAGGATTGTGAGAGGGATGTCTGACTGCCGGTTTAGGCCCAATCCCCAGGATTGGGCCTAAACCGGCAGCCGGACATCCCCCAAGGGGTCCCAGATTGGAGAAGGGTGCAGGCTGGGCTGAGGGGACCCCCTCCCCCCATGCACGAATTCCGTGCACCAGGCCTCTAGTAAATAAATAAAATAAATTACAATCACCATTAGAAATACAATTAACATTCTGACCCAGTATATAAGGACTGGTGGATTGCTTTGGTTGGGTTGCATTTTGATTTTGAATATCATTAAAAGTCTCATAAGACAGTTATTTCTTACTGCTTATAATACATTCAGATAATTTCTTCTTTCCTGCTTCATTAAAGAAAAAAAAATGAAATTGATTTCCTGGCCCAATAATGGGTAGTATCCTGCTGGAAACATCTCTGCCCTATAGGTCTTTTCATGGAAGTCTGGGTATGGCAGTAACTTCATATGTTTGTGTTGAGTGCACACCACGCACACCAATGCACTCCTGTCCCACAATTAATAGCTATTTAAATGTTCTTCTAATGTTGTCTAATGACAATGTTCTTCCTCCACATATTCAGATGCATGGATGTCTCTTTATTGTTTCTGGTTTTGTTTTGTTTTTGTTTTGTTAATCCTCACCCAAGGATATTTTTCCATTGATTTTTTTGGAGAGAGTGGAAGGGAGGGGGAGAGACAGAGAGAGAGAAACATCGATGTGAGAGACACATCGATTGGTTGCCTCCTGCACACATCCCCACCAGGGCCAGGGACCAAGCCTGCAACCAAGGTACATGCCCTTGACTGGAAACGAACCAGACCCTCAGTCCTTGGGCCAACACTCTATCCACTGAGCCAAACCGGCGAGGGCTGGATGTCTCTTTAAGATACCCACCTGTGGTTTTTCTCCTACACCAGTTTGTACTTGTAAAACCCGATGACGCCCAGCCAAGCACCCTACCGATTTCCTTGGAACCTTTGCTCATGACAATTCGAGATGAGTGTTACACGCTGGGGAAGCAGCTCTGCATCTGGGGACTTCAACTGAGCAACCCGGAGGTTGCCAGACTCGTGAGTCACGCACTTTAAAAGCGTTTATTCGATTAATCTTAAAATTGACAGTAAGCATGTTACATCATGTGTTCCAGCTATAATTCATTTGGTTGTTAACTGATACGCTCCAAGGTTTTCTTTAAAAAGCACCCTACCGAAACAAGAAACAATGTATTTTTAATGAAACCTTCCAAACAGATAAAAGTACGGAAAATAATAGAACTGACATCCTTGTATATTTCATGAAATATACTTTATGAAGGCATAGACATTGTGAATTTCACAAATACAATAGCTAAGCTTCATCTCGCTTCTTCCCCCATCTACTGCCCAGAGGCACAATCCCCAGCTTTCACGATGCTCCCAAAGGGAAAGCTGGCTTCATGCCCGCGTCCTCCTCCGGGCTCCCACCTGTCTCATTCAGGGACCTTCGGCTATTCCTCACTAACCTGCCAGTCAGTCTGCACATTTTTTAAAAAAGTGCTATTTTTTAGCACTCTTAGAAGAAAAGCTTCGTGATGTTGGATTTGGCAGTGATTTCTTGGATATGACACTAAAAGCACAGGCAACAAAAGAAAAGCTAGGTGAACTGACTTCATCCAAACGCAACACTTCTGTGCATCGAAAGGCACAGACAACAGAATGAAGAGGCAACCCACGGAATGGCAGAAAATGACCGCAAGTCACATTACTGATAAAGGGTTAACAGCCAGGGCATACAAAGAACTCCTACACCTCACCAACAACAAAACAAGCAACCTGATTTAAAAATGGGCAAAAGACCTGAGTGGACATTCTCCGAGGAAGATCTACAAATGGCCAATACACACTAGATGCTCCACATCACCACTAATCACTAGAGCAATGCATGTCAAAACCACAATGAGATGCCACCTCATGTAAACTAGGACGGTTACTATAAAAAAAGAGCGGAAATAACATGTTGATGAGGTTGTGGAGAAATTGGAACCCTTGTGCGCTGTTGGTAGGAATGTAAAACGATGCAGCCACTATGGAAAACAGTACAGAGGTTCCTCCAAAAATCAAAATAGGATTATCATACAATCCAGCAATTCCATTTCTGGGTGTATGGCCAAAAGAATTGAAAACAGGGTCTCAAAGAGATATTTGTACTCTCATGTTCATAGCAACATTCACATTGCCAAAGGTAGAAACAATCCAAATGGGAAAAAAAAAGTGGTATATACATACAATAGAATATTATTCAGCTTAGAAATTCTGACACGTGCTACAGCATGGACCTTGAAGAACTTAAGTTAAATAAGCCAGTCACAAAAGGACAAATACTAAATCATTCCACTTATCTGAGGTCCCCAGTGTGGTCAAATTCAGAGACAGAAGGAGTGGCAGTTAGTTGCCAGGGGCCGGCGGGAGGGGAGAATGAGTGTGATTTATTGGGCACAGAGTTTCCGTTTTGTAAAACGTAAAAGTTCTGGAGACGGATGGTGCTGACGGTTGCACAACAGTGTGAATGTACTTAACGCCGCTGAACTGCACACTTAAAAATGGTGCAGATGGTACATTTTATGTTATGTGTACTCGTATTTGACCACAATTTACGACGATTTGAAATCTATAACCAGGATTTTTAGTTGTTTTCATTCAGAGGGCCAGTCAGGGCACCCAGTCCATTCAGGTCGGAAATACAGCGCTGTCCCTGATGTTAAAAGCGTGGCCCTCGTGGCGATATGGCGGCTGCTGAGAAAGTCCTCTGTAGATGGCTATGGTCTTACCCACAGCAGGGCTTGAGCCCCGGGAGGGACACGGCAAACCACTGGTTCCGATCTCTGGGACCCGGCAGAGCCTGCTTTGCACAGACCAGCATGACCAGAGGCAGTGACGTGCGGGCTCCTCTGGCAGAAGCAGCTTGAGAAATCCCATCCGGCGCCCAACCCAGGCCTTCCCTCATTAAAGAGGCCGCGGGCACGGCGCTACGGTCGAGGTTGCGAGTGCTTTTTTATTCTCAGCCGAGGTATAATTTGGAATCCTATCTCTGACCAACATGTCATTAGCTCAAAAAACCCTAAATCCTCCAGACCTCACCAAGGCCTCTCTTAGGCCTAAATTCAGAACGGAAGGAATCCTCAGGTGGTGGTGATTCTAATTGCTAAAAGGGGACCTTCATGATTTGTGGCTTTAACGGCCCTTCCCTGTCTGGAAGGTAGGGATTTAACTGTGACTGGGATCATTTGGTTTTTTTGGGGTTTTTTGTTTGTTTGTTTGTTTAAATATATCTTTATTGATTTCAGAGAGGAAGGGAGAGGGAAAGATAGAAACATCAGTGATGAGCCGAAACCGGTTTGGCTCAGTGGATAGAGAGTTGGCCTGCGGACTGAAGGGTCTCAGGTTAGATTCCGGTCAAGGGCACGTACCTTGGTTGTGGGCACATCCCCAGTAGGGGGCATGCAGGAGGCAGCTGGTCGATGTTTCTCTCTCATCAATGTTTCTAACTATCTCCCTTCCTCTCTGTAAAAATTCAATAAAATATATTTAAAAAAAGAAAAAAGAAACATCAATGATGAGAGAGAATCATTGATTGGCTACCTCCTGCACGTCCCCCAATGGGGATCAAGCCCACAACCCAGGCATGTGCCCTTGACCAGAATCGAACCCAGGACCCTTCAGTCCACAGGCTGATGCTCTATCCACTGAGCCAAACCAGCCAGGGCAGGGATCATTTGTTACCACAAGAAATGACCTTGCCGTTGACCCTTCCATTCAGGAACCCAGGGAACAGGCGATGGCTCCAAACGCTCACGTGTCGCCCCCGTCCCGCTGTGTCAATGTGAGCAGCGCCTAGTTCCTGCATTTGCACAGTCTGGTTCTGAGCAGACCCCCGAATCCTAGTAATATCTATAAGTGTGAAACCGAATCATTGGTGAGAGCATTTAACTATTATAACTTTATATCAAAGTGTAAGATTGGCACAGCAACACTCCTCTACTTCAAAGAGCACAGCCATGGGAGGACAAACACGTGCTGGTCAGACTAGGAACACCTGTTGGTTTGCCAGGGCTGCCATGACGAAGTGCCACAGACTGCACGGCTCAAACAATAGAAACGTGTTTTCCCACAGTTCCAGGGGCCAGAAGTCTGAGCCCAAGGTGCCAGCAGGCTCGGTTCCTCCTGAGGCCTCTCTCCTTGGCTTGTCATTGGTGATCTTCTCCCTGTGTCTTCCCATCGTCTTTCCTCTGCACAGGTCTGTGCCCGAATTTCCTTTTCCCATAAGGACACCAGGCAGATTCCATGAGGGTCATCCCAATGACCTCATTTTAACTTCATTACCTCTTTAAAGGAACTGTCTCAGCAAATATAGTTACATGCTGAGGTGCTGGGGATTAGGACTTCAACATAGGGAAGTGGGGAGGGGCACCATTTAGCCCATAATGACATCTAAAAAGATATGCTACAATATATCTTATCTCATCATAAAGCTTGGTGTTTCCCATATAATTATTTTTTTAACTAATACATTTGTGTGTGTGTGTTTTTAATATGTTTGTATTGATTTCAGAGAGGAAGGAAGAGGGAGAGAGAGATAGAAACATCCATGATGAGAGAGACTCATGGATTGGCTGCCTCCAGGAAGTCCCCCCACTGGGGATCAAGCCCACAACCCGGGCATGTGCCCTTGACCGGAATCAAACCTGGGACCTTTCAGTTCACAGGCCAACGCTCTATCCACTGAGCCAAGCTGGCTAGGGCCTCCCATATAATTCTTTGATGAGTCTTCACGTTTAAGGGAAATTATTCTATTTGCCTGCCACTTTCTCCTTGGGTAAGTAGGAAGTTATTTTAGAAGCAAAAACGTTGAGGTATTTAAGCTAATTGACTTCTAAGTAACAGGAACACGGAGAACATATGAATCGTTATGACGCAGGAACCCTTTACTTGGCTTTCTCAGGCTTTGCTTCTGGAGTTGAAGGGGCACACCCCCTGCCCACTGACCACCCTGGAACTCGTTGATTGCAAGATGGACCTGTGGTCTCTGGGGAGGCTTGGGCAGGCCCTGCAGTTCAGCAGCTTGCATTCTCTTGTCCTCGATTACTGCACGTAAGGCTCTGACGGCTGTCAGCTGGGGAGGCAAAGGCAGGGGCGGGCAATGTCCCATTTCCTTGCGTCTCATCAAGTCATCCCTGAAAGGGGACACTGTCAAACCGCCTTGGAGTTCATGCTCCTGGGTGACTGTTAGGGTTCTCACAAAGGAGTCTTTTCATTGATTTATTCTTCCAACAAATATTTGCCCAAGGCCTGTCTGTGCAAGACTCTGTGCTCATTGCTAAGGAAGATGCAGATGTACACAGGGTGAGGCTGCTGTCCGCGGGAGCCCTCAGGCTGGCGGCGGAGAGGGGACGTGCTCTTCTTTCTTTTAAAATATATTTTATTGGTTTTTTACAGAGCGGGAGGGAGAGGGACAGAGAGTTAGAAACATCGATCAGCTGCCTCCTGCACATTCCCCACTGGGGATGTGCCCGCAACCAAGGTACATGCCCTTGACCGGAATCAAACCCGGGACCCTCGAGTCCACAGGCCAACGCTCTATCCACTGAGCCAAACCGGTCAGGGTGACATGCTCTTCTTGACTGTGCAGAATGTAAGGTGGACGCTGAATAGCACAAAAGATGTCCATGTAGAGCTTAGCGGTCGTGTGACTAAGGGAAACCAAAGCCTCTGGGGACGGCGCAGTGGGAGGGGAGGCGCAACCCAGGGCCGTGGAAGGAGGACTGGGAGGTTGGGCGTCCCTGAACCTGCTCTGGACACATTTTAAAAGGCCACTCCTGCCTGGCCCGTGCGGCTGAGTTGTTGAGCATCGACCCATGAACCAGGCGTCGTGGTACCATTGAGCCTTCCCAGACTCCTTCGGCCCTGCCAGCAGGGCCCTCTCTCCTGACCGCAGGGCTCAGGGCTCGCGCTCCATCCGCTCCCTTGAACGGCTACTCAAACCACCCACTGCTCTTTGCTCAGAAGGCAGACGCCAGGCCCCCTTCCTCCACACGCAGGCAGCCCCCTCTGTCCGCCCAGCCCACCCCAGAGCCAGCCCTGGCCCGGGAAGCCCAAACCGAGGATCAGCAAAGGTGCCTCTAACGGCCCGAGGGGTGCCTGAAAATCACTAATCCAGTGGGTGACATAGGTCTGAACCTTCACTAACTTGTTCCTGTCGTTTCCTTTTAGATTTGGAAGTGAAGAAATGGAGAGCATTTTCTCAGGCCTGGAGCACCACCCCAGGCTTCAAGGCCTCAGCCTGCGCTACTGTGGTCTGGGGCCGCGGAGCGGGCCACGCCTGGGCTCTGTCATCTGCCGGAGTGCCATTTGGTGAGCGGCGCCGCCTGTCGCCCAGCCTGCCTCCTGGCGCTGTTCTGTCTGGAATTACGTAACCAGCTTATCGGCAGAGCCCACTAGTTCCCCTGACGTTTCAATATGTTTCTAATCATCTTTTTCTCTCCTCTCGTTATGTGGTGTTTTCTTCTTCTTAATGATGAGAGCAAGATCCTCTCCTTACGTTTGAGATTCAGGGATGTCGTGTTCCATGCGTGTCTCTGGCCATCACGTGGCCACCAGGTCTATGTTTTATGCCACGGCCTATTACGTATGATGGTTATTTGTTATGTTATAACGAGGTCTAAATATTAGCCTTTTATTTTATGCGGGGGAGACCTCTAATCCTGATCTGAGAGAGTGGAAATAACATCTAACGAGCCGTGTATTTGGCCCCTTCCCCAGCGAGCTGCACCTGGACGGCAATTACTTGCAGTGTTCCGGAGCGCTGGCCCTCCTCAGGCCCGTAGCCGAGTATGCCGAGATGCGGGGCAGAGGCCCGCCAGCCACAGCCTCGCCAGACTCCAGCGGTCCCCCTCACGCACTCCCAGGTGAGCGCTGGAGAACTAGAAGGACACTCACTGCTTTGCCGCTGAGTGGCCTTCCCAGGGGTCCATCGGGAGTCTGCTTCCTGAGCACGCGTGAGACCAGAACAAGAGACCCCCCAAAGATATTCTCGTCCGGATCTTCAGAATCTGTGACTATGGGACCTTCGTGGCCAAAGGGACTTTGCAGATGTGAGCGAATTAAGGCTCTTGCTTTGGGGGATTATCCTGGGTTAGCTGAGTGGGTCCAGTGTAATGGCCAGGGTCTTTATGAGAGGGAGGCAGGAGGGTCGGAGTCAGAGAGGAGGCAAGGTGGCAGTGGGAGGAGAGATGGCAGTGAGGTGAGGAAGGGGCCATGAGCCAGGAACGTAGGTGCTGGGAAGGGCTAGGAAGCAGATCTTCCCCAGAGCCCCCAGAAGGAGCGCAGCTCTGCCGATGCCTTCACTTTGGCCTCGAAGACCTTTCAGACTTCTGACCTCCAGCACTGGAAGGTAATACAGTTGTGTTGTTTGAAGCCACTACGTCGGTGGTCATCGGTTACAGCAGCAATAGGAAACCAGTGCAGCATGCACATCAGAAAGCAACCCAAACAGAACTGAAGTTAACTAGGGTTTTGTTGGCTCACATAACTGGGGTGTCGGCAGGTGGTGTGGCTGCGGTCAGGGGCGCAGACCACCTCCTCAGGAGAACCCGAGTTTGCTGCTCGTGACTCTGCTTCCCTTCTGAGGGTTGGTCTCCTCTCCCAGTGCACTAGACTTGCCGTGGCGATCATGTCACAATATATACATATATGAAATCATTATGTTCGACGCCTGAAACTAATATAATGTTATCTGTATCTCAATTTCTCTTATTTACTTATTTACTAGAGGCCCGGTGCACGAATTCATGCACTAGTGGGGTCCCTTGGCCTGACCTGTGGGATCGGGCCAAAACCGGCTCTCTAACATCCCCTGAGGAGTCCTGGATTGTGAGAGGGTGCAGGCCAGGCCGAGGGACCCCACAGTGCACACTCGGCTGGGGAGGGATGCAGGAGGGCTCCAGGGCGTGTCCGGCCCATCTCGCTCAGTCCAGATCGGCCAGACCCCAGCAGCAAGCTAACCTACCAGTCGACTGTCTGCCCCTTGGTGGTCAGTGCACATCATAGTGAGCAGTTGAGCGGCCTTAGCATATCATTGGCATATTACGCTTTGATTGGTTGAATGGCCGACTGCATGACCAGACACTTAGCATATTAGGCTTTTATTATATAGGATTTATTTTTAATCCTCACCCCAGGATATTTTTCTGTTGATTTTTAGGGAGAGTGGAAGAGAGAGGGAAAGACAGAGAGAAACATTGCTCTGAGAGAAACACATTAATTGGTTGCCTCCTGCACACGCCCCGACCAGGACCCGGGCTGGGAAGGAGCCTGCAACTGAGGTACGTGCCCTTGAACCCGGGACCCTTTGGTCCACAGTCCAATGCTCTATCCACTGAGCCAAACTGGCTAGGTCTGTATCTCAATTTTTAAAAAAAATTATTCACTGACTTACCCTATTTAAAAAAAGAGCTGAAGTCAAGGCTACTTTGTGGAAATGAGCTCAAAGAACTTGTAATGAACACAGATTCACAAATACAATGGTTATTCCCCATTTAGGTATTTTCATGGTATCAAAATTATACAGGTTATTAGTTGAATTTGATAATTTAATCACCCCAACAAATATACAAAAGGAAGCCGAAAAACAATGTTTGCTATCAAATATTACTTTCCCTCTGCTATTTTCTACCAAGATTCTTATAAAAAGCCATGGTCCGATTTACGAAGTCCTGTATTGTAACTTTGGTTTCTAAATAACTAAGTGAATCTGTGATTTTCTTTTAAAGAAATCACTGGAAATGTAAAAGCACCCTTTTAAGGGATTGTTGTGCGGCAGGCAGGGACAGGTGTGAGAGATGTGGGCTGGAAAAGTGAAGACAAGGAGGCCTGGCCAGGTGGCTCAGTTGGTTGAGCATCATCCTGTGCACCAAGTGGTTGTGGGTTCAATTCCTGGTCAGGGCACATACCTAGGATGTGGGTTTAATCCTGGGTCAGGGCACGTGTGGGAGACAACTGATCATTGTTTCTCTCTCGCATTGATCTTTCTCTCTCTCCTCTCCCTCCCTCCCTCATATATATATATATATATATATAAAATCTAATAATAGACAAATATGCAAATTGACCGCACCTTCGCTACACCTAAGCCATGCCCACCAGCCAAGCCACGCCCACCAACCAATCAGGACGAGTATGCAAATTACCCCAACAAAGATGGCGGCTAATTTGCATATCAAGACAGTGTCGAAAGAAGCCAAGAGCTGCAAAGGGGAGTAAAGCTTCGAAGAAGCAAGCAAGCCAGGGGGGCGGGGGGAGGAGAAGGGAGGAGCGAAGTCAGGGCCGTGGGCGAAGGGAAACGCAGGCGGGCTGGAGGAGAAGGCGGGGCCGGGGGCGAAGGGAAACACGGGCGGCCTGGAGGAGAAGGCGAGGCGGGCAGCAAGGGCGGAGCGGAGGCAGGGCCGGGGGCGAAGGCGGGCGGGCTGGAGGAGAAGGCGAGGCAAGGGAGGAACGGAGGCGGGGTAGAGTGCAGCAGGAAATCCTATTGCAGGATTTTTCCTGCAACGGGAAAGCTAGTATATATATATATATATGAAAACCTATCCTTTGGTAAGGATTTTTTTTTTAAGTGACAAGGGTGCAGGGAAGAAATGTGACGATCTATTCTGGTCATTCCAACCGGTTTTCTGCTGAGAGGGGCATTAAGGCTTAGTCTTAGGGGTTCTGGGTTTGTTTTCCCTGAGAGCCACAAAAGCCAGGGTCAGAGCTGACCACAGAGAGCGCCTGCCCTGTCATTCTTCACAGCAACCTGGACAGAGTGCAAACTGCTCCCGCTGAGCCGTGCCCTGCGGTCAGTGGTCGGCACACAGAACCTCTTGTAAGTTCGTCTCGTTACTCAGGATCTTAGCAATCCCAACAACAAAACCCACACCAAGTACATGTCTAGGCTCTCCTCTTCCTCTAAGGCTGACTGTGACAGGCTCTAACACGGACATTCACTAGAACCTTAATTTTTGTTTAGTGCATCCAGTGCCTTTTAGCTCTTCTGCATTCTTCTGGGTAACTGTATCAGTCTGCTCGGGCTGCCATAACAAATACCACAGGCTGGGTGGTTTAAAGAACACAGTTATTTTCTCACAGCTCTGGAGGCTGCAAGTCCCAGCTCAACGTGCCAGCTGATCCAGTTCCTATTAAGAGCTCTCTTTCTGGCTTACAGATGGCCGCCCTCTTGCTGTGTCCTCATGTGGCCTTTCTAGGTACATACACACGCGCACACACGCTCACACACACACACACACACACAACACACACACACATGCACACACGCACATGCAGCACTCTCTGGTATCTCTCCAATAAGGACACTAATTCTATCTGATCAGGGACCCACCTTTATGACCTCATTTAAACCTTCATTACTTCCTAAGACAGGGGTGGGGAAACTCCGACCAGCAGGCTGTATAAGGCCCATGAAATCATTTGGTCTGGCCCTGCCGAGGCATTCGGGGTGAGTTAAGTAAATGTTTGACCGAATACAGCAGGCTAATGTTTAAGTTGATAATTTAGTGTGGCCCGAGAATGATGTTATAAATATCCAAATGGCCGTTGGCAGAAACAAGGTTCCCCACCCTGGTCCTAAGAGGACAGTAGGTTCAGAATGAGTCGCCCCAAGATGTACCTGGTATGTGAATTGTTTTGAACCAAAGTCCACCAAGACCTCGTGGGCTCAAAAGAAACTTCTACCCCATCTTAACTACCTAGAGCCGTGGTCAGCAAACTGCGGCTCGCGAGCCACATGCGGCTCTTCGGCCCCTTGAGTGTGGCTCTTCCACAAAATACCACGGCCTGGGCGAGTCTATTTTGAAGAAGTGGCATTAGAAGAAGTTTAAGTTTAAAGAATTTGGCTCTCAAAAGAAATTTCAGTCGTTGTACTGTTGATATTTGGCTCTGTTGACTAATGAGTTTGCCGACCACTGGCCTAGAAGAATTTGAATTAGGGGCCTTGCCCAAAATAAGAGATTTTTAGAGATAACCTCTGTTTGACCTATCTGTAGGGCAGGACAAACGACTAATTACTGAACATCTGCTCTTCTTCTTGTCCTGCAATGACCTTCCTTCCCTCCGAAGCCTCAAGGTGATCCTTAGCTCAGAGTGTCATATAGATCTCATTATTGCTTCCTGTCTTTGAACCCCTCATGTAGGTGGGGTTCCTATACATACGTATGTGATTAAATTTGGTTATTTTCTCTTGCTAATTTGTCTCCTATCTATTTGATTATTAGACCAGCCAAAAGGACGTTGAGAGTAGAAGAAAGTTTTTTGCTCCTCCTTAGCCCCATCTCCAAATACAGCCATCTGGGCGTTAAACATACGAATTCTGAGAGGACTCAAACTTCCTGTCCATAGCAAAAACGTACACAACAGCACTGAGTAAAAGTGCCTTCTACTTCAGAGCTGGACTAATACACCTCTGCTCAGGCAAATTAGTTTGCCCATCTTGATTTTACTTCTTTGCCAACAGGATTAGCCATAAATGGAAAAAGGGGATGCGGGATGGGGGGGGTGGGGGGGACACATGAGGCAAGAAAATGATTGTGGTCTATTACCAGCCCTCTCTCCTGACCACAGTGGGTATGGGACCCAAGCCCCGCCAGCTGGACTTTGCCCCCCTAAAATGTGATTCTTGAGCCAAGGAACCTGGTACCCCACCCCCAACAACCTGTGCTTTAGCTCACCCTGCCAGACCCCTGGAGCTGCCCCAGTTCTGGTCCCTTACAACCCTTGTCTTGAAACAAGGGTGTGACATACTGTTGTGTCCACCCAAAATTCATATGTTGAAATCCTAATTCTCAAGATGATGGTATTAGGAGGTGGAGCTTTGGGGAGGTGCTGAGGTCATGAGAGCAGAGCCCTCCTGAATGGGATTCGTGCCCTTATAAAAGAGGCCCCAGGGAGCTCCCCCCCTCTGCCATGTGAGGTCACAGCGAGAAGACAGCTGTCTGAACCAGGAAGCAAGCTCTCACCTGACGCTGAGTCTGCCGGTGCTGGGAGACCGTAAGGAGGAAATGTTTGTTGTTTCTAAGCCACCAGTCCATGGGATCTCGTCATAGCACCCCCAAAGCACCAGGACACGGAATACCTGGAAACTTCCAGGGGGGTGAGTTTGAGAGGGTGTGGATGATTTTTTTTTTTAATGTCCAGATTCTCAACTTCCAGGACCTGATACCTGTGATTGAGTTCCTTGGTCACCATCATCATTTTACTTTGCCAAAGAAAGGCACATTTCTTTCCCACCCAGGATCTGAGCAGAGCGTCTTCCCTAGGGAACAAAACAAAGAGGCAATTCAAACTATTAATGTAAGTGTTAAGAAAGTGAGTGTCTCTAATAAATCAGTGACAAACCACTTTTTACACATGGTTGGCATCCAATTTTTGCTTTTAATGCAATTTAAGGAGGGCATAAACACTATTAACTGACAAGTTATTAAAAACCTTTTTTTCAATCGACCATATGTGATTTTTAGCCTATAACTCAGGCGTTCACAGAATCGAATTATATTGCTATGATAAAAATCATTCTAGAATTTCCCAGCTAAGTTTGAATTATAGATAAAAAAATAAATAATTTATTATAAGTATGTCCCGTGCAATGTTTGGGATATATATAGTAACTAAAATAATTATTCTTTATCTCTCTGACATTTAAATTGAACTGGGTGTCCTGTATTTGGGGCAGGGAGGGGGTGGGTAAGGAACATTACATCTGGCAACCCTATTCCACTTCCATGTGTATGAACAAGATTTCCCAGCATTTACAATTATCACAATGAAAAATAGAAATAGCATTGATGTGGTGTCTGCCTCATTTTAGCAGTGATATTCTTTAATGAATACAGGAATCTATATATATAAGGTAATATGCAAAGTATCCCCTCAGGAGTTCAACAGGGAGACCGGGAGTTCGATTGCTCGCTATGACGTGCACTGACCACCAGGGGGCAGTGTGGAATGAAGGAAGCCCCAACAGGCAGCTGGGAAAGGAAGGCCCCAATCGGCCCTGATCACCAGCCAGGCCTAGGGACCCTACCTGTGCACAATTTCGTGCACCAGGCCTCTAGTTAATTATAAAGACAAATATATAAAACAGCACCATCTACCTCATTGACAGGCATTCAATAAAATTTTATGTTTGTATCTAATTAGGATTTATCAAAATGTATAAAATACCTATGTTGTATTAATCAATCATATGCTTCTAAAAATTGATTAATAATTGCAGAAGACATTTTTAATACTTTAGAGCCTTATGATCCCAGACATTTTAAAATTTCAATTTTTGTAAATGTAGCATTTTTGTTACGGAGAAGTGTTACAGGATGAGCTATAGAAGACTCAAATATAAAATTTTGTGAAATAAGTAGAATGTGAATACAAATGAAAGCACAAGAAGAAAGGGGAATAATGTAAAATTTTAAATCACTAAAGAAGAATTTGTTCATGTTTTGAGTCGTTTGGGATTTATTAATTGATTGATTGATTTGAGAGAGGGGAAGGGATAGAGAAAGAGAAACATCGATCAGTTGCCTCCAATACGCACTCTGACCAGGATTGAACCACAACCTACGTATGAGCCCTGATCGGGAATCACACCCAAAACCTTGGCACATGGGGAGGATGCTCCAACCAACTGAGCTACCCAGCCAGGGCAGTTGTTTGGGATTTTTAAAACTACATATTTTTATTGATTTCAGAGGGGAAGGGAGAGGAGAGAGAGAGACAGAAACATCAATGAAGACAGGGAATCATTGATCAGTTGCCTCCTGCATGCTCCCTACTGGGGATGGAGCCCGCAACTGGGGCATGTGCCTTGACCAGAATCAAACCCAGGACCTTTCAGTCTGCAGGTCAGCACTCTACCCACTGAGCCAAACCAGCTAGGGCTGTTTGGAATTTTTTAATAGAGGACGGTGGCTATCAGATCACTTGGAAATTTAGATTCCATTTGATACACTTAAGAGAAAGGTAGGACAGATTTCATTTTTAAATGTCAACATGTGCCATCCTTGCTAGAAATCTCATCCTTTAAATTTTAAAACTTATGATGACCAAGTTTAAATTCCAACCTCAAAATGTACCAGGTAGCTTTTCAATATTCCCCTTGGGTGCTATGGAAGCAGTAATGTTGGGAGGCCACTGCTTTGGAAGGCCCAAATGTTTGATTCTCTCTCCTCTTCTGTGAGTTACTCCCAGACCTCCCAGTAACCTCTCCTTCCCACCAGAGTCAGGCACAGTGGATTTCTGTTGCTGACAAAGAGGCATGACTGCCTCACGATCCAAAGACCAGTTTGTTTTCTGAATTACTTGTTATCGTGTGTAATATGTAATCTTAGTAATGATGCTCCTTCCTCCCTCCCCCCCTTCCTTTTTTCCTTCACCAACGTGTCTGTGCTCAAGCGTGTCCCTCCTTGTGTGTGCCAAGTACCGGTTCTTGGGAGACATTAGTGCATGAAGCAAAGAGCCTGCCCCAGAGGAGAGGCTGGGAGTGCATTTACCCGTGTGTGTATGCATGGGTGTCTGTGTGCAGCGGGGTGGGAGCCAGACAGTTTCTAAAAGAAATAACAAATATACACAGGCTACAGTTCGTTAGAAGGTGATTACTGCCATGGAAAAATAAAACGTCAAGCGAGATAGGCAAGTTTGGGAGTCTGGGGAAGGAGGATGGGTGAGGTGTGATTTCAAACAGATGGTTGAGTGTGGGTCTCCTAGAAAAGGTAGCATTTGTGTACAGACACTAGAGGTGAGGGAGTGCGCCTGAGGGTAAATTGGGAGCGCATTCCAGATGGAGGGGGTGGCCTGCACCAAGGCCGCAAGGAATAGCAAGGAGCGAGCAGGGTGATAACAGGGACCCGGGGTCAAGGGCCTTGTTAGCTAGGAGGGAGCAGAGTGGTTAGGCTTTAGATCTGAGAAGAAACCCTCCATCTGTGTGGCAAACTGTCTGAGTGGGACGGGGATGGGCGTCCTATCGGGAGGCTGTTTTCAACCAGGTAAGGGGTGCCTACCCAGGTGAGATGAGGGTAGTAGAGAGAGGTCAGCCTCTACATCTGTACCATTTCCTGATGGATGGGGTGTGGGGTGCAAGACGCAGAAAAAGAAGGGTGTTATGACTCCAGCGTGATAATGCACTAATATTTTTTTATAAAATATTTCAAAAAATATGTTCCTCTCTGCTACATTCTTACAAATCCCAGAGATTTGGCGCCATTGTACAGAGGGCAGCTGTGGGACGTGAATTATCTATGGGAGGCCTTGCAGGAAGGTTCTCGGGGCCCTACTTGGTGGCTTGTTCCCCTCAAATCTTTGAGGAAATAAACATGAAAAAGACAGGACTGAGCTGGAGTGAACGCAGACAATGGCTGGGATAATCCTCTCTCCTGAGAAATCTCTCGGCCCAAATTGTACATAAAATGAAGGCAATAAGCCATAGGTATCTAAGTGTGTCAAAAAACCCATCCATGCATCTTTGAACAGGCTTTTTTTTTTTTAATCCTTTATTTTTTTTCCATACAGCCAGTCAGAGAGGAAGTTCAACTTTGAACCAGATGACAAAGTCATCTGGAACTGGAACTGTGAAAACTACTTCAGGGAAGAAGAAGAGAAAAAAAGGTATTTTTTGTTGTTGTTTCCATTATTCCTCTCACTTCCTTCATCATGAAATCACTTCCTCTTTTCATGGGCTGTGCGCGCCCACTGCGACCGTAATTACCCCAAACAGAAAAACTCAAGAGGTTAGAGGCCTTGAAGAACTGCCAGCTGCCTGGGGTCACTCTTTCAGTCACATCGATGACAGACGCTGTCCTCAAGGCCATTTGGGGCTGGTGCGTGAGGGATGCAGTAAGGGATGTCCCTGGTTCCTGTCCCAAGGAGCTTACCTTCTGGTCCTTAGAGCTGCCTCCACTGAAGGTGGTTATCACGTGCCAGCTCTGAGTGGGGCACCCGTGAGCTCCTGCCTCTCGGGGGTATACCAGTATTAGTTCCCGAGGGCTGCCATAACAAAGGACCACGGACCAGGTGGCTTAACGAGTAGCGACACCCTGCCTCACAGGGCTGGAGCCTGGAAGTCAAGATCGAGATGTTGGCCGGGTTGGCTCCTCCCGGAGGGCCTAAGGGAGAATGGGTTCCACGCCTCTCACAGCTTCTGGTGCTTTGCTGGCAGCCTTTGGTCTCCTTGGCTTGAAATGACCCCACCCTTGGCCTTGGCGTTCTCCTTTTGTGTGTGTCTGCGCCCAGATTTCCCCCTTTTATAAGGACACCAGTCACGTTGGATTAGGGCCCACTCTAATCTAGATAGGACTTCATCTACGTTAATTCTATCTGCCGTGACCCTGTTTCCGAATAAGGTCACATGCCGGTGAACTGGGGGTTAGCACTTCAACATGTGAATCTGGGAGGAGGCAAAGTCAACTCAGCGTGTAGGTTAGAAGCAGGGTACACACCTAGGGAACAACAACAACAACACAAAGCAGCATCTGCCAAGGGCCACACGTGGACCCTGGGTTCAGAGAAGGGCCTTCTCCCCCAGGTACAGAACTGGGGAGAAGTCTCTGTGAACGAGCCAAGAACCAACCTGATGCGGAAAGAAAGGAAGGACTCAATGAGGAAAGACCTAAGTGAGGCAGAAAGGCCAGCCCCTAGCCCCGTGCAGCTGGAACAAGAGGGTGGGGAGGCGCACCTGGCAGGAGGTGTGGGGCACATGAGAGAGGACCTCGCATGTCAGGCGAAGAGTTGGACGGAACCCAGTAGACGATGGGAGCCATTAAAGTCTTTTGTCTCCCAAGAGACCCTGTGCCTCAAATCAACAGGAACACCTTGTATTGAGTATACATTTGTTTTACAGTTTCTCACAAAGAGCAGGCCATCTTCATGCAAAGCAAATGTAAACACAGCTCCTCCCATTGGATAGGTTCTTTTGAAGTCGGAAGGTCTTTGGTTGGGGGTGAGTTTGGCCCTTGGTAGAAGAGTTCTACTTGTTTCGAAATAAAGGGTCAGCTTCAACTGCTACACATCAGCCTCCTGGGCAAGGAGTCCAGATGGTTTCCATGTGGCCCCAATTGGAAGCAGGCAAACTATTTTCATGCTGCTCCTTTGTGGGCAGCAGGCTTTGGGCCCGCTGCTTGGAAAGTACGAATCAAAACCCCACTCAGAAGCCTGACACCCTTTAAAAGTCCCCTCCAAGTGCATAATTACAAGAACTTGACAGCGTTACATTTAGCAGCCATTTATAAGTTACTAGAGGCCCGATGCACGAAAATTCGTGCAGAGTAGGCCTTCCTTCCCCTGGCTGCTGGCACCCGCTTCCCTCCTGCACCCGGGACCGGGCTGCTTCCCTCTGGCCCCAGCTTCGTCTGGAATGACATCTGGAAGATGTCTGGTCTAATTAGCATATTACCCTTTTATTATTATAGATTAGAAGAGGCAAGGGATTCCATTTCTTTGCTTCTAGAGGTGAAACATCCGTTTGTCCAAGTCAGTCCTGCCTCAAAGCGCCACTGAACAGAGATTGCTCCCCGCGCACCAAGGTCTGAACCAGTAGGTCAGAGATAAGGCTCGAGAATTTGCTTTTCTATCAACTTCCCAAGTGATGCTGATGCTATTAGTCCAGGCTCTGACTTTGAAAACCACAACGGCTTTAGCCTTGGAAGAAAATCAGCTTGCCTTTCTATTTCTTTTGCTCAGTAAAGAAAACCAGAGGCAGAGGGGAGCTCCGAGATGCCTTTTCTCTGCCATGGCAGTCACAGAACAAACAGGGCCCAGGCCCATTTCTGTTCTGGCCTCTCTGTCTCTTCTAGACCCCATCTGGCCCACCTCTGAGCCCCGTGGCTCTGTACCGGGGCTCTATGAGAATTAGGGACCCTGAGCCTGAGGGTGTCAGCACTCGAGTGAGTGACGTTGGCTTGGCCTATGCCTACTCACAGGCCCATCAGCCCATAAAGAGCCAGAAGATGGCTCAAGACTGGAAGTCACTGCAAGGTCATCAGGAACCGTCATCTGCAGATAAGTTATCTCCCCTGAGCCCCATTCAGCCAGTCCCGCCATGTCACCTCAGGCCCCAAACCATTCCTGGAAGACCCAGGGGTGCCCCATCACCTATGCCTGCTCTGCTTCCCAGCCCAAGCCCCACACCATAGCTCTCAGGATTGTCTTTGTTCTTGAGGATTTAGGACTGGGAAGCAAAATCCAACCATAAAATGGTCAGCCCACAGCCTGGGATTGTTAGACATCTGCTAGAGTACCAATGCCGCCCAAGTGGCAAATTCACTTCCCCCAAAATTAGGCATTACTGCTTATATCATAGCCACAGTCCATAGGCATGCTGACAGCATTAAGGAATTCAAAGGTCAGGTTCCAAAGTCAAGATGTAATCTTCAAAAGAACTTTATTTGTTCCAAACCAGGAAGTGACTGGTCATAACCCTGACATTACTTTACTTGGGATTTTATCCTGGGGCGATGCTAAACGGTGGAAACCTTTGTGGACAGGTTCCAAGGTCTGAGGTGTGAATCAACCAACACTAATTATACTTTTTCTTCCTTAAGACCTGCAATCAAGCAAATGCAAATTTATGTTCTGGTTTATAAATCTCTGGTCATTACACAGGCAGTCACTCATGCTTCCTGTTGATGGGGGAGGGGGAGCTATTTTTAACAAGCTTTAAAAAAAAAAAAATCTACCTCAAGAAGATGATCCTACCAGGACCTGGCATCCACAGATGAACATTTGAGGAGTCGTTAAGCAAAACAATCCGGTGCCCACCTACCCTGGCAGTCCCAGAAGAGGCCAGAGAAGGAAGGACAAGCTGAGTCTTCTTCTCTGGGGAGCTTCCGGTTCCATGAAAGTTTATACTTACCCTTTGGATGCCGGTCCACGTAGGAAAAAGAGCTCTCTCTGGGAGGAATGAGAAAAGGTTCATCAGCTGGAAAAGAGAGGGCATTCTAGGCAAAGGGAGCCACAGGACACAAGGTCCGAGGTGAAAGGGCCCGGCGTGTGCAGGGCTGGGCGTGTGGGAAGCGTGGCATCCGCCGCAGAGTGGTCATTAGGAGAATGACGAGGGATGTCGCTGAAAAGGCCGGTGGACACACAGGGCCAAAGCCATGAATGCCGTCGAGGAGTTAGACTTTTCTCCTGTGTGCAAAGGGAGGGCCGCAGTGCTTTTGAAGCAAGGCAGCGACATAATGAGAATTGGACTCTTGAAAAGGACCTCAGGCAGCTTTGCAGAATGTATTTCAGAGAGAGGGACAGCTGGACAGTGGGAGGTGAGTTTGGAGAATTTTACAACAGTGCAGGGAAGAGAGGATAAAGTACAGAGCTGAGGCTGCAGAATCCAAATGTATTTAGGAGAAGAATTGACAACACCTGGTATTGGGTTCAGCGAGGGTGGTAAGAAAGATTCTGAAGTCAGGAACAAATGGGGGATCTGGGCAATTAACCAAAGAGCAAGCGGGGGGAAGCACAGGGTTGGGAGAGTTCTTATTGGTTCTATGGGGTGGCTTCCAGGGAAGACGTGCGGTTGTCAGCAGTATATGTCTGATCCTCAGGAAGCCCGTGGCAAAAGGGGGGACACCTTACACATAGAGATTCTTCACCAGGTCGCCCCCATTCCAGTGCTTCAGTGACTTACAAAGTCCAGGAACGAAACTGGGAAGGGGGGCAGTGTTATTTACTGCACTCCGAGTGCCTCTATGGCTGTCACTTCACCACGCCTCCCAGTCCCTCCTCACAGTGCATCCAAGGGGTGAGTATTGTGATCTCTGTGTTAGCGACGAGGCAGTTTAGGTTCAGAGAAGTTCGGTGACTTTCTGGGGAGTCACACAGCTTTCTCCAGAGAGAGATTTCACACCCGGAGATTCTGCCCATTTTACTGTGCCTCCTGGCACAATCGGCATTGCTGTGCCACTGCCAAGTTCTCTGAGACAGAGGGGAATAAATGAAAGGGGTCGTTGTTGGTGAGCTTGTTTTTGTTTTAAAGAAATGTAAGGTTAGGTAAAAATAGATCGAGATGCACAGCTGGAGTGGATCAAGTGTTGCCAGGGGCTGAGCATGGACTCACCTTTACTCCAAGGAAGTTGTTTTCCATCCAGAAAAAAAAAGAAAGAGGATTTGGTTCTGCTTGGACTTTGGTGAAAGGCCCAGAAGTGGAAGTCGCTGTACTGAGCAGCACCAGCCTCGGTCCCCTCTCAGAGGGCATGTGACTCGCTGGCGGTCGAAATTCTGGAGAGTAGTTTGAACTAGCGTTTTCCAACATGATAGTTCCCATGGGCCAAGATGGCGTTGTTACCTCCCTTACCACCAGTTGGAGGGAGGTCCGGATTGTTCTTCCCGTGGGGATGTGAGTTGCGCCAGGCCAATGGCCGGCCAGGGAGCTCCCTCCCTCTCCAGTGGCACACGTTGGGGCCAGGCCGGCTACGTTGGGGATGTGGGCTGGCTGAGGCTGCCTCCCTCCTTGCACAGGAATGTGGCCTTTGGCCGTGGCCCCGTTGGCCTCGTGTTTTATCGTAACCTTAACTTTTCAGAGACATTTATATTCGTGAAGAGATTGGATAAATAGAAATATCATATTCTCTGTATGTTCATGAATCTCAAGGCATCATTAGCTACACTGGACTTGGAAAAACAAGGAACAGTGAGATAGAAGTTTCCACAGTATGATTGCATTCTGTTTCTATTATTCATGGACTCGCTCATTTATTCAATGAACAGTTATTAAACACCTGCACGGTGCCAGATTCTATTCTAGTATGTTAGCACCGTTGTATGATTCATGTTTGTCATTTGCTATCGTCCCCATGCCCTGGATGTGAGGACAAGTGAAATTTGGACAAATTAGGCGTATCCCCAATAAAACCAAAGGACAGGCTAGTTTTCATCCCTCCGACTGTGTTTTAGAGGCAAAGAAATCCTGTCACTCTTATTCAGTAATCCAGCAGATTAGATGCATATCCAAAGAAACCAATGGAATCTTTTTTAAAAACATAATTTAAAAAAAAATAACTGGCAAAACTAGAATGGCCCAATGTCCCTTCCCCTGACATTAAAGTTCTCTTTCCTAACTTGAAAATGTGTACTTACTTACCACCAGCTCTTCTCTCTTCTCACTAGCTAGCATTCACTTCCTGTCAGCTTCATGAGGGCAGGGAGTTCTGTTTCCTGTTGGATTCCCATCGCCTCGAACAGTGACTGGCACATAACGGGAGCTCAAAAATATTGCCTGCTGAGCCCTGGCTGGTTCGCCTCAGTGGATAGAGCATCAACCTGCGGGCTGAAGGGTCCTGGGTTTGATTCCGGTTGGGGGCACACGCCTGGGTTGCGGGCTCCATCCTCAGTAGCGGATATGTAGGAAGCATCCAACCAATGATTCTCTCTCATCATTGATGTTTCTCTCTCTCTCTCCCTTTCCCTTCCTCTCTGAAATCAATAAAAAATATTTTATATATATATATATATATATATATATATATACACACACACACAGATATAGATATAGATATAGATATGCATATGCCTGCTGAATGCACTCAAGTCCAAGACTCCTGTCTAGCCCTGGGGTTATGTTCTCAAATCAATAGATTTTTGCATGTTAGGCAAAATTAGTGCATAGCTAAGCGAGCCTTTAAAATCCCTTACATTGCCCCCACAAAACCACATGCAGCTATATGATCTCCAAGTCCCACCCGGTGTCTTCCTGGCTTTGGAACAGATTATTGTTTTCCAGTTGAGCCCCAGGATGAAGTAGTTGGCTAGTGTTTAGAGGGTCCTGTTGCACACGAAGCATATAACTGCAAGCACTTAGAGCCCCCGCCGGGCCCCCCAAAGCAACCTGCCTTTGGGACTGGAAACTCAGCTCTGCCCTCTCACACTTACTGAGTGGATGAGCCGGCATTATAGCCACACCGTTCCTCTTTCTCTATCCCTGTCCTGCATTTTTTCTCTGCTAAACTCCTAAACTTGACCTGGTGTTAATTAAACGTGTACATGATGCACTCTACAGCTGGACAGACTGACAAAGGTGGACCAGACTCTAGGACCACTGGCCTCAGTCATGCAGTCTATGAAGGCAGAATGGTTCTTTTGCCTTTGAATTTGTCATTCTACAAAGCAAAAAAAAAAAAAGTGACAACTTTATAGGTTCTCACTGAACCCCGTGTATGGGCTATTACTTCCCCAGGATCAGTGGACAGCTCATTCTTCTGTCAAGAAGATCCAGAGACCTTGATTTTCTTCTTTAGCAAAAGTAAAGGAAGCAATCTCAGTCTTCAATGAAATTTCCTTTCATTCAGACAATTTGGAGCTTGCTGTCATAAAGAACAAAGGATGTACTGAGTGTTTTTTAAAATGAGTTCTTAAATTACTTGTATTTCCTTAACTGTACGACAAAATGCATCTACCCACACAAGTGAAATAAGTCTGTGTGGTTTTTTAAAAACCCATGGTAAACGGGGGAACTATTGTCTAAAAATAACACAACACAAATTTTCCCATAGGAATCAAGAAAAATATTAAAGGTCTGATGGAGGCTGGTCCTTGGTTAGTGAAATTGTATTTGGCCGATAATGGCATAGATGGAAAAGGGAAAGATGGAGAAAACAGTTTGTTGGAATTCACTCAAACCTTAACATGGTGAGTAGAAAATTGAGAGATTTTATTTGTTCATCTTCCAAAACTAAGGCTTGGGGTAAATCATGGGGACAGTTATTTAACTGCACCTTGTTAGCAGTGCTCAGTGAGGTTTTTCCTCTCTGGGAGAGAAGCCGTAACCCGTCTTGGTCTTGGGATGAGATCCTAAGGGAAGGCTGACAGTCACAGGAATGGCATGGCGGACCGCCATTTTGCTTTCTGCTCTGCCACACTACAGGTGACAGCAGAACTGGCTACTGAATTTGTGGGGACCCAGCCTGGCCGGCATGGCTCAGTGGTTGAGCTTTGACCTACGAACCAGGAGGTCACGGTTCGATTCCCAGTCAGGGCATGTGCCTGGGTTGCGGGCTCAGTCCCCAGTGTGGGGCATGCAGGAGGCAGCTGATCCATGATTCTCTCTCATCATTGATGTTTCTAGCTCTCCCTCCCTCTCCTTTCCTTTCTGAAATCAATAAAAATATATTATTAAAAAAAAGAAATTTGTGGGGACTTGGTGCAAATGCAAACTCATGGGCCCTTGTTCAATATTAAGAATTTTAGGATGAAAAGAGCAGAGCACGGAACCGAGCGAGGAGCCCGTCTGAGCATGGGGCCCTGTGCAGCTAACTGCCGGCTCTGTGTGCCGGGGAATGGAAACGCGTCTAATGGGCACCAGCGCTGGCAGTCCCTTCCCCATGTCCTTTTTTTAAAAAAATTATTTTTATTGATTTTTTATAGAGAGGAAGGGAGAGGGATAGAGAGCTAGAAACATCGATGAGAGAGAAACATTGATCAGCTGCCTCCTGCACACTCCCTACTGGGGATGTGCCCACAACCGAGGTCCATGCCCTTGACCGGAATCGAACCTGAGACCCTTGAGTCCGCAGGCCGACGCTCTATCCACTGAGCCAAACCGGTTAGGGCTCCCATGTCCTTTTAATTCTGACACTGAACACTTAAATCTTTTTGTTCTCATTTTGAAAGCATAATCATTGAGGAACACTGGAGATTAAAACACTTTCTTGGTATATTTGAATCATACCTCACGGTTCTTCTCGAGCAGACTGCCTGGTTCACGCTCTCGCTCCACGCTTTCCTAGCAGTACAATCTTAGGCACCTTACGTGGCTTCTCTGTGTCTGTTTCCTCGTTTGTAAAAATGGGGATGATAATAGTGCCGAACTCCAGAGGTTGTGTCAGGGTTAAATGGGATTGGGTATGTAGGGTGCCAAATGCAGTACCTCGGGCGCCAGCTAGCACCTTAATACAAACTGGGAAAAAGGGCCCCGCTGGGCAGAGGAATGAAAAGAGGCACCACCTCTGGCCAGTGAGTCCGAGGAAGTCGCCCCTTCCAGATCTGTGTTTCAGGGCCCAGGACCTGGATTTCAGCCGCACTCACACCCTTGGAAGGCCCTTTGTGCCAGGCACAGGCTTCGGCATGTGGGTGGCCACGATCACATCTGATGCAGAGTGAATGCTCTGTAAAACCATAGCTGACGGGAGGCTGCGTGAGTCGTGGCTAAACCCAGGGCCTCTGATCTCAGACCTAGGTGCAGCACTGTGGCGTTGTCAAGTTTGTCTTCAACGCTCTCCACCCTCCTTCTGTGCATCCCTGCTTCCTCCTGGAAGCAGGCCTGTTCTCACCCAGCTTGTAGGAAGCAATTGGACACAATCAGGCCATTCAGGAACCCAGAGTTGGTCAAGTCCTGATTAGACAGACTGTATCCTTGGGAGCAAGGCCTTCAAGAGGGAGAGTCTGGCGCGATCACTCAGCCCTGACCTTGAATTCTGCCTGCGGAATCAGCAGGAAGTGTGTACAGGGAGCAAAAGGATGGCCTTGTACTCACTCATTGACCCTAACCGAAATTTCCTATCCCCACACACGGTAAGAACTCAAAATTGTTTTAGTCACAGTTTCTTTCAAGAGTAGGGGCCAGGTGTGAAATTCCTTGTTATCCCTGCAATGTCTGGCACATAAGAATATGCATGTAGTAAGTATGCACTCGTTATAATGGCATTCTTGCTGTTGCATTTTGCAAGATGCTCTCATAGGAACTGCTGCATTCTGTTTTCACCACAACCTTATGACACAGGCAGAATAGCCCTTTTCAGGCCAGTTTTAGAGATGAGCCAAGTGAGGCCCCAGAGGCACATGGCCTGCTCATGATCACATGATTGACAAAAGACAGAAGCTGCCTAGGAACCCAGGCCTTCACCCAGATTCCATGTCCACCCATGATGCCAGAAATTCCCAAAGACAAGTCGGCTCAATAATCCTCAATGAAATTCGAAAAATAAAGACAGGTAGAATGTTCATTTTTCGTGAAGCTAAACTTACTTGATTTTAAAAAGCTATCCTGTAGCCCTAACCGGTTTGGCTCAGTGGATAGAACGTCGGCCTGCGGACTGAAGGGTCCCAGGTTCGATTCCAGTCAAGGGCATGTACCTTGGTTGTGGGCACATCCCCAGTAGGGGAGTGTGCAGGAGGCAGCGGATTGATGTTTCTCTCTCATCAATGTTTCTAACTCTCTCTCCCTCTCCCTTCCCTTCTCTCTGTAAAAAAATCAATAAAATATATATTTTTTAAAAAAGCAGCTATCCTTTAGCTCTAACCGGTTTGTCTCAGTGGATAGAGCATCGGCCTGCAGACTCAAGGGTCCCAGGTTCGATTCTGGTCAAGGGCATGTACCTTGGTTACATACCCAGTAGGGAGTGTGCAGGAGGCAGCTAATCGATGTTTCTCTCTCATCGATGTTTCTAACTCTCTATCCCTCTCCCTTCCTCTCTGTAAAAAAATCAATAAAATATATATTTTTTTAAAAACTATCCTTTAGCCCAGCCGGTGTGGCTCAGTGGATTGAATGTCGACCCACCAAGAGATCACTGGTTTGATTCCCAGTCAGGGCACATACCCAGGGTTGCAGGCTCCATCCCCTGTAGGGGGCGTGCAAGAGGCAACTGATCTATGTTTCTATCTCTCCCTTCCCCTCTCTCTAAAAATCAATAAAAGCATGTGTGTGTTTTTGTAAACTATCCTTTATTTCAAGATTATGGCCTTCCTAATTTCATGTAAAAATATTTGTTCTTTTATAGTGTTGCTAGGTAAGAGTTGTAATTTATGACATACTAAAATTTGCCAAACTGATCTTTGTCAGTCCTCCCAAGTTTTTTTTGTTTTGTTTTGTTTGTTTTTAATATTTTACTGCTGTGTAAAATCTATAAGACTGGGAAGCCCTGACAATACTATACCATACCTTTTAAATAAATAAATGGAAGATTTAAGGCAACCAAAAATCCTTATCCTACCAACTTACTTAGAATAGACATCCAAACTAGAGATTCAGGATGTCTCTAGTTTCAAACTGGGTCAGTGTATTATCTTTGGAAGCGGGGGGCGGCGGGGGAGGAGGAGGAGGGGAAGAAGAGGGATGGTGGTGGAGGGTGAAGAGGACCTAAAAAGAAAGATCATACTCCAAAATAACCGGAGTGAGTTTCTCTGAATAACCATGCTTGGAGCAACGCCATTTTGTTTTGTCATTTTCTTTGATCAGCCTGATCCGATACTCTGCCCACTTAAAGGAACTTGACCTTGGAAACAATGTCCTGGGAGAAAGGGCTGCTGCTGACATACTTGAAGCACTGAGAGCCAGAAAGACAGGTAGAGTGTTTTCAGTCTGTGTCCCTTCTACCTGTCCACATCCACTCATTCCGAACTGCTGTGCTCTTCACGCCAGCTGGGTGTCCTCAGTTCAACTCACTTCTGACGCTATCGCCCTGCAGACAGCATCAGATTCCACGTGGTGAGGGCTCTGTCCCCCAAGACTGCCCTCCACTTCAGAAGCCAGTTGCAAGACCAGGTTGTCACCTGTGCTTCTGATGGACTGGTTATCAATCAGGGGTTCCCATGACTGCTCATTGGGTTTAGTTAATTTGCTAGAGCCCCTCACAGGACTCAGGAAACCAGTTTACTCACTAGATTTCCAGTTTATTACAAAAGATATTAAAGGATACAAATCAACGAACAACAATACCTCGGGTGAGATTCCAAACAGAGGAGCTCTTGTCCTCGTGGAGCTGGGCCTGGGTGCTGGCATGTGGAAGCATCCTGGTTCCCATCCTAGAAGCTCTCTGAACTCTATCCTTTTGGGTCCTTATGGAGGCTTTATTACAGAGATATGATTGATTAAATCACTGGCCATTGGTGATTGGTTCATCCTCTATCAGGGGGTGGGACTGAAAGTTCCAACCCTCTGTTCATGGTTGGTTCCTTTGGCAACCAAGAGCCATTCTTAAAGGGGCTTTCCAAAAGTCACCTCATTAATATAAACTCAGTTGTGGCTGAAAGGGGCTTGCTCTGTATAACAAGACACCATCTCACCTTTATGGCTCTGAAAGTAGGCTTTAGGAACTGGGACAAGGGACCAAGGATCATAACAAAAAGCTGTCCTCATTTCTCTTATTACTCAGGAAATTCCAAGGGTTTGGGGAGCTGTGAGCTCCCAAACATGAACTAAGGCCAAATATATATGAGAAATATATTTTGGTCATCTTATAAATCATGATGATATCACATACCTTTATATGAAATCAGTGAGAACTCCTGGTTTCAAGTAATACAAAACCAACTCAAAGTGATTTAAGTACAAAAGGAAATTTGTTGAGCCTGGCCAGTGTGACTCAGTGGTTGAGCATTGACTTATGAACCAGGAGGTCTTGGTTCGATTCCTGGTCCAGGCACATGCCTGGGTTGCAGGCTCGATCCCCAGTGGGGGGCATGCAGGAGGCAGCCGATCAATGATTCTCTCACATCGTTGCTGTTTCTATCTCTCCCCTTCTTCCTTTCTCTCTAAAATCAATTTTAAAATATATATATTTTTAAAAACAGGAAATTTGTTGACTCATAACTAAAAGTCCAGGGGTGTTTCTAGCTTTAGGTCCAGCTGGATTCAGGGCTTCAAATAATGCTACCTACCTCTATCTCTTAGAAGACTTGCATCTGTGTTGACTTTATTCCCAGAAAAATTCTTCCCACACAGTGACAAGTTGGGTAGCATTAGCCAGAAGTTTACATTCTGCTAGTTTAAACTCAAGGAAGAGCCTTTCTCCTGATTGCATTAGGCCATAAGGAGTCACATGCACACCTGTTACCAATCACTGGCAGGGAGAAGAAATACACCAAGTGGCCAGCTCTGAGTTATGTGCTCACCCCTGAAGGGCAGGGGAGTGGAACCCCAAAGAAAACTTCAAGAAAGAAGCTAAAATGGAAGCTGGACAAGCAAAAACAAGCGAGACCCACTAAAAATACAGAGCTGATGGGGACCCTTTCCCCCTCCCCACGTGAGAGTCCATTCTGTGGGACTCTTTCCCTCTCCCCATGTGGGAGTCTGTACTTGTTCTTCAATAAATCTCCACCTTTGCTATACAATAAATAAATAAATAAATAAATAAATAAATAAATAAATAAATGGAGCTGATGAATACCAGGATCAGAATTTTGCTTCAGATGATTAAACTGGAAGTAGAGCCCAGGATGGATTTGACGTTGGGAAATCTGGGGTTAGGAAGTCCAGTTAGAAGGCTACCACAACCATCAGGTAAAATACATAGACAGTGGGGAAAGAAAAGAAAGGACTAGTGGGAGTTATTACAGAAATAACTTGTCACGGGTCACTCACATCAAGAAGATATAGGGAAAGGGTATTAAGTGTGATGAAAGTTTCCAGTTAATAAGAATGTGGGAGCCCTGGCTGGTGTGGCTCAGTTGGTTGAGTGTTATCCCATGCATCGAAAGATCACTGGTTTGATTCCCGATCAGGGCACATTCCCCAGTTGCTCGATCCCCAGTGGGGGTATGCAGGAGGCAGCTGATCGATGTCTCTCTCTCTCTCTCTCTCTCTCTCTCTCTCTCTCTCTCTCATTCTTTCTCTCTAAAATAATAAAAACATATTATTAAAAAAAATAATGTGGGAGAATGGCCCTTTCAGAAGCCTGTGGCTCAGTCCATCAAATGGAGAGTTGTGAGATATCCTATCCATTTACTATTATGTGCTTCCCCCTCTCAGGTAAACTCCCAGTCTTAAAAGTTACAGTCACCCCTCAGATCTCTTCGGACACCTTCAGATCTATTTGGAAAAGCTGCAATAAATCTAATGTTACCCGTAAAAGGAAGAAAAAGGTATGCTCTTGGATGTTTGTGGATGTTTGTTCCGGTTAGTTACAGCCACCAGGGGGCGCTGTATAGACCCTGCACACTCAACTGGGATAGACTATTACAGCAGATTTTGCACTTGATAATATGGTGAGAATTTTGGTTGTAAGTTAACAGTCCTCTAAGCCATCATTCCATTCTAATGAATGGTGATTGCACCAAAAAAAAAAAAAACCTTTTTTTTGTTTTGTTTTTAAATTTATGATTTCTTGTTCATTCTTTTACAGGTTAAACACTGAATATGGATACCATGTTTCCTTATGGATGCTATTTCCATGACCAGTGAGACACACATATAAAGATATTGGTTGTTATATGATAATATTTTTCACTATAACCAAGCCTCTTTCAAGTTCTAAAGTTTGATAAGACTGTTGTAGGAAAGTTCAAAGTAGTTTTAATGCTATCATGCTTGTCATTTTCTAAAATTTGGGTTTCACAAGTAAGCCTTAGTAAAAAAAAAAAAAAAGGTGGGATTCTTCTCTAGGGCTTTTTCTCTTGTGCATGTGAAATTTATAATTTGAAGAAAGTCGTGATTTTTATCTCAGAAAGAATCTTCTTTCATGAATATATCTGTAGTTGGGAACAATAGGAATGTTTGGAGATAATAACCACTTTCTAAAAGATAATATCCCCCAAACGGGGATCTTACACAAATGAGGAAACGTCTAGTCACTTTACCCCCAATTCAGATCTCAGACGGCTCCAGGGGAAATGGTAGAGGTATGGTTGATCAATGCGTGGATGGTAAATTAGATTAAGTTGAATTTTATATGACGTGATAACGTGGTACAGGAATGAAAAGCACAGACCTCGGAATTAAAAAATAAATTAGCATTCTCTGTGGAAACCTGTTACTTTTAACATATGACTTGGGCAAGTCAGTTAACCTCGTGCCTCACTTTCCCCTAATGTAAGATACAGATAAGAATGCTAGCTTTCTCAATTGGTAAGCTTGAGTGAGATGGCACATGCCAAGCATTTGAGGACAATGCCTGTTTCATAGCGCACGCTCAAAAATAAACCAGTGGCTGTTATTAGTGTTGATGTCAGAATTGAGTGACCACAGGCATTTCACTTTGAACAGCTACACAAGAAAAACAGAATGTACCCAACTGACTTAAAATAAATATACATGTTTATTGAAAAAAAAAGTAGAAAAGAAAAAGGAAGACTTAAGACCTCTTTATTTTGAACTAGAAAAAAAACAAACACACTGTCATTTTTCCATGTACGAATCTAGTAAGTGCTGGCAAGTTCATGGAACCAAACTAATGTGGAGGTGTGATTGGGCATAATAAATTATGTCCACCTTGAGGCTCTTAGCATCTAGCGAGGAAGACAAGACCTCATGCATTACAAGTAAACGACAATAGAGCACCAGAGCTGAAATAATATAACAAACCTTCCCCATTTGTATATCCAGTGTGTGAAGCCTTCTGAGACCTTATTCCTGCTTTAAAAAACAACCTCTTTTGAAATTTGCCACTAACATCCGTGGTTGGGAGTGTAAAGTCCGTGTTCCTCTTTAAAGATCTTTTGGCAATGTCTATCAAGATGAAAAATATACAGCTTCTGACCCCGGCATTCTATTTCTAGAAACTTGTTTTACAGATATACTCTTACACATGTGCAAGGAAATATATGCAGCACTGTTTATTATACATTAGAAACAATTAAATGTGTCTCAAAGGGTTCTCAGGGCAATAAATCACAGGAAAAGCATGTGGTAGAATGCTACATAGCCATTAAAACGAATAATGTGGCTATATATAAGTGTTTATGTGGACAAATGTCATAGTAGTACTATTAAATTTTAAAAAAGCGGGCTACAGAGAAGTATATGTGAAAAATTAATATCGAAAACTAATCGAGCCCTAGCCAGTTTGGCTCAGTGGATAGAGTGTTGGCCTGCAGACTGAAGGGTCCCAAGTTCGATTCCGGTCTAGGGCATATGCCTGGGTTGCAGGCTGGATCCCCAGTAGAGGGTGTGCAGGAGGCAGCCGATCAGTGATTCTCTTCATCATTGATGTTTCTACCTCTCCCTTCCTCTCTGAAATAAAAATATATATATATTTTTTTTTAAACTAATTGAGCCTGAACGGTGTGGCTCAGTGTTTGAACGTCAACCCATGAGCCAGGAAGTCATTTTTTTTTTTAATAGATTTTTATTGATTTTTACAGAGAGGAAGGGAGAGGGATAGAGAGCTAGAAACATCAATCAGCTGCCTCCTGCACACCTCCCACTGGGGATGTGCCCGCAGCCAAGGTACGTGCCCTTGACTAGGAATCGAACCTGGGACCTTTCAGTCCAAAGGCTGACGCTCTATCCACTGAGCCAAACTGTTTTCGGCCAGGAAGTCATTTTTTGATTCCAGGTCAGGGCACATGCCTGAGTTGCAAGCTTGATCCCCAGTGGGGGGCGTGCAGGAAGCAGCTGATCAATGATTCTCTCTCATCATTGATGTTTCTACCTCTCTTCTCCTTCTCCCTTCCTCTCTCTAAAATCAATAAAAACATATCCTCTCTAATAAAAGGGTAATATGCAAATTAACCATCACTCTGCTACACAAGCCACGCCCACCAGCCAATCAGGGTGAGTATGCAAATTAACCCCAGCCAAGATGGCTACCATTGGGTTTCCCCGGCAACAGAAGAAGCCAAGCTTTCCACACATTCTGGCGGGCCCAGGCCTCCACTCAAGGATACAAAGTTTCAATTATAGAAGGTAAATAAATTCCAGATACCAGGGCCTCTGCTTGGGTCGCCAGGGGCGTAGCTGGCCTGCAAACAACCACAGGCCCCTCGCCCAGGCCGACACCCCAAGGGAACCCCACCCTAATCCAGGACACCCTTCAGGGCAAACCAGCTGGCCCCAACCCATCCACCAGGCCTCTATTCTCCTACCTAATAAAAGAGTAATATGCAAATTGACCATCACTCCAACACACAATATGGCTGCCCCCATGTGGTCAAAGATCCTGCCCCCATGTGGACATAAGATGGCCACCACAAGATGGCCAGCAGGGGAGGGCAGTTGGGAGGCACCCGGCCTGCAAGGGAGGGCAGTTGGAGGCAATCAACCCTGCAGGGGATGGCAGTTAGGGGTGACCAGGCTGGCAGAAGAGGGAAGTTGGGGGCAAACAGGCTGGCAGGGGAGCAGTTAGACATCAATCAGGCTGGCATGGGAGTGGTTAGGGGTGATCAGGCTGGCAGGCAGAAGCGATTTAGGGGCAATCAGGAAGGCAGGCAGGCGAGCAGTTGGGAGCCAGCAGTCCTGGATTGGAGAGGGTGCAGGCTGGGCTGAGGGACACCCCCCCCTCCATGCACGAATTTCGTGCACTGGGCCTCTAGTAAATAAATAATCAATTAAAAATCTTAAAGCAACAACATTAATTTATGTGATATGAGTCAGCAAATTGTTGAACATTCATACAATAGAATAGTATTCAACCTTAAAAAGGAAGGAAATTCACATATGCTACATGAATAAACCTTGAGAACATTATGTTAAGTGAAACAAACCCATCACTAAAAGGCAAGTACTGTATGATTCCACTTACATGAGATAACTAGAGTAGCCAGACTCAGAAACAGAATATAGAATGGTGGCTGTCAAGGGGAGGAGGGGGACGTGGAGAGTTGTTTAATGGGTGTAGAGAGTTTCAGTTTTAGAAGGTGAAAAAGCTCTGGACATTGGTTGCATAATAATGTGAGTATACTTAATACTACTGAGCTGTGTACTTAAACATGGTTAGAATAGCCAACTTTATGTTTTGTGTATTTCACCACAATTTTAAAATGTTTAAGTAAATTCATGTATTACGTGTCTGCTTGTACATATATAGGAATTTCTGGACAGTCTATTAACAGTACTTGCTTTTTTTCATTGCATACTCATTTTATTATTTTAATATTTTTACCATTTTTAAGCTGTCAGTTAAAAAAAACTTTAAATTGCTTGATAGACATCAGAAACAGCACTTTTTGGTTGCTGTGACCTGGTGCCAAAAGAATGGAAGAAACACAGTTTTGTTATGATTTCCTGGGGGAGCATAAATAAATGGTGGCAAAGAGTGGTCAGTGAGGACACAAAGTTTCTTTTTAAGTGCAAATGGCAATCCAGACAGAGCAGATAGGGGAAGTTCTGTCCAATTTTAGAGACATTTTAGTTAAAATGTGAAGAAGAAAAAAGTCCAGGTTGTGTTTAGATGACTGAGCAAACCAGTCTGACAAGGGTCTCCGGGAGGAGTGTTTGGGGATGGCACTAAAAAAGCATATTAGGGCCATATTGTAGCAGGGTTTAAATGACCATCTGTACCTTCGGATTTTGTTCTGAGGATAATTCAGAGCCGTGGAACATTTTGAGCTGGAGAGTGTTTGGTGGGAAAGGGATATAGGAAATTAGACGCAAGTTAGATTGAATGCCAGTCGGATGGGGGAGGAGAGCCGGAAGGAAGCCAGGACACAATCATCTAGAGACAGGGTGCTGAGTTTCATACTCAGCATAGGCATGTACATTTCTTGTCCTTCACCATCCTCCCATCCTTCATTCCTTCGTCTGAGTTTGGCTCCTTTTCTCTTTCAAACTGCACTCTATCCTCATCTGGTTCCAGCCTTCTTTTTTTAAAATTTTTTATTAGTTATCTAGCATTTATAGCCATCTCTAGTCAGATGTGTGGTCACTTAATATGAACAGAACATGTACTGTGGTTCATCTGAGTTTGTCTACAGGGGTTCTTGTCTGGCTCGTAGAGTTAGTGTGGTCAGACTCGCGTCTGCCGCCACTACTGCGCTGCTCCAGCTGACAGCCGCGGGGGTTTGCTTTCTTCACTCATTTCCTGGCCTCCTCAAACCTCGCTGCCTCCAGGAGGCTTTCCCTGATTGCATCAGTCCTCGGGAACACTCTGCCCCTCGGGGCACTTAAGAGGCCACTCAGTTGGCATCTAGTCCAATGTGACCCTGTGTCCATATTTATATTTTTTATGTATTGATGCATCCTTGTCTTCTCTGCCAGACTCCTTGAGCTTGGTTAGCCCCCACTCGGTCACAAGGCCTGGCATCTGGAGCCGAGGGGATGAGAGAGCTCCAACAAGAGGTAGAAGGCTCTGAATCCCAACCCTGGCACAGCAGGTGTCCACCATCAGATGGTGGTGGTAATCAGGTATCTCCGTAGGCTCTCTGTGGCTCAGCTTCTCTTATCTTTTAAACGGAGATGTTGTCTGCTTTGCACGGAAAACGTAATTATATGACCCTGGGCTAGCAATAGACGCCTGACTTCAAAACTGTCACCATTACTTCTCCGGACCTCATTCCTCCTACATATAAAAGGAGGAGGTTAAGCTAAATTAAAGGTTCTCCAAGAGTGGCCCCCAGGGTTCCTGGGAACCTTTCAGAGGTCAAGACTATTTGCATAACAATACTTAGAGCTATTTCTCTCTTCTCTCTCATTCTCTGTGAGTGCCCAGTGTTTTCCTGAAGCTACATGATATGCGATGAGCTCATTGCTCTTAAGATAATTTGTAATGAGTTTATTATTGTTATTTTTAAATGAATTAATACATTGCCCTGGTCTATGTAGCTCCGTTGGTTGGAGCATCCATCATCCTGTACACCAAAAGGTGGTGAGTTTGATTCCTGGTCGGACAGAGCACATACCCAGGTTGTGGGTTCCACCCCTGGTCAGGGTGTGTGCGGGAGACAACCAATCTATGTTTCTCTCTCACATCAATGTTTCTCTCTCTCTCCCCCTTCCTCTCTCTAAAGTCCATAAATATATATACACAAATATTCTTAAAATTTTTTTCTCAGTTTTAATTTCTTAACAAATACATATTCTCGACAATCAAAAGCCTCTTGAGGTCCTAGTAATTTTTGAGTGTAAAAGGCTCCTGAGACAAAAATGGAAGCTCATGAAGGCCATTCAGTCACCCTACAAATAATTGGGGCTTCTGTGGCCAGGCGTTTTTTAGGTCCGGAGGACAAGATGCTCACAAAGACGTGGTCCCTGCCCTTAGGGCGTTTACCTTTGGGAGGGGAAACAAACGGATGTGTTAACACGGTAATTTCTGAAAGCCGTAGGTTTCACGAAGGCAGAAAGCAGGACACGTGTTTCCTGCACAATGTGCACCAGCCATCACGACAGCACACTCCCCAGCGCGGAGGCCAGGCTTCAACCGCCGTCGCCCCCCAGGCCCTCGGGCCTCCAGGCTGCCCGACACGTGAAGGGGCGGAGGGGCGGGGTCAACGGTGGCCGGGCGCTGGCGTAAGGTGACGTCACGGCCCGCGCCAGCCAATCGCGGGCGGCGCCTGTGGCCGGCTCCGCGGTGGCCGGCGGCCTGCGGGCGGCGCTGTGGTCTGTCGGGCGGCCCCGCGGAGCCGCCATAGCCGCCGGCCTTCCCCGACCCAACGTCTCCGCGCCGGCTCCGCGCCGCCGCCATGGCCGACGTGGAAGACGGCGAGGAGCCCTGCGCCCTGTCCTCGCACTCCGGGAGCGCAGGCTCCAAGTCGGGGGGCGACAAAATGTTCTCTCTCAAGAAGTGGAACGCGGTGGCCATGTGGAGCTGGGACGTGGAGTGCGATACGTGCGCCATCTGCAGGGTCCAGGTGATGGGTAAGCGCTGCACGCGAGGCCGGGGCCGCGCTACGGCCTCCGCGGGGCCGGCTCCGGCCGGGGGCGGGGGGGACGCGCGGAGGCTCGGAGAGCCCGCTGCCCGGAGGGTCGGCGGCGGGGCGCCCTGCCCCGAGCGGGAGAGCCGAGGAGCGAGGGGCCGCCCGTGCTGTGGCCGCCGCCCGGGCCGTGGGGTCCCAGCGCCTGGGGCTGGGTTCTAGCGAGGGGAATGGGCGGCGAGCGGAGGGATGAAGATCCCTTCGGGGAGCGATGCGAGTGACCACGGTCACACAACGGTGCGGTTTGTCGGGAGCTGGGAGGAACCGGCTCGGTTAGGGCGGCAGGCCCCAGCCCCGCCTCTGAAGGCGGCCCGCGGAGGGGTCGCGGCGAGGGCCTGGGGCCGCAGAGCACGTCACGGGCTCGGGTCACACACCCGGGTGATGCTCTGGTCATCTTCCGCCGGAAACGACGCCCCCGGCCTGCCCCTGAGAGCTCGGCTAGCTGCGGGGAAGGATGGGGGGCCCGGCCCGCCAGGGCGTTTGCGGGCCCGCTGCAGCGGCCCCGGCTTTTCAGTCCGGGTGGCTCGGGCCGGTCCCACGGCGCGCGCTCGGCTGCAGAGGGAGCCCAGGGTGGCTGGAGAATATTTCCGTTTTGTGGGAGTTGAATAACGTGGAGCCCTGGACTTAAAGACACGCAAAACTTAACCTTCTAGCCGGCCAGCCCTTCCTGTCGTAGGATGCCATTTCCCGGAAAAGACTGCCCTGCCCCGAGGCGGGCCTTTGCGGATGGAGCACCCGCTTTTACACATAAGTTGGACTTCTTCCTGTGGTGCTGTGAATTTTAAAATATTGGGCCGAGTGCAGCCTCTCCTAACAGCTTCGCCCCGTGTTGCTGTATCTGGTTTCTGCTTTAAGGTCTCAGGGCCACCTTGAAAAAGAGGTGCTGTTTAAACGCAAGTGACATGTTTAAATAGAGCCTTTAGAGCCACGCTGAGAGCTTACGTGCTGTTGCTTGAGGGTAGGTGAAGAAAACCGAGGTTTCTGTCATTTTAAAACTTTGTGTCTTGCCCTGAAAAATGAGAGAATTGGAGAAAATAACTTAAAAGAGAATTGCTCTCCCTTCTTGCGAGATGAAAACTTCTGGCGGAATCAAGAGATTTATCAGTTTACACTCTCTTTAGTATGCCCTCTAGTCTTTTATGCGTGAGGACTTGTTTTGAAGAGGATTTACAGCAGTGGGATCCAAATATTTTTTTTATGTTTTACTTTCGAAAGAGCTTGATTTCAGACATGATCCACTTATTTTGCATATTTAGGTTTGAAAGTACCTAGTTTATTGGCCTGCAGCACAGTCCCCTTACTACATAACTTATGCCTTACTTAAGAACTAGAATCATATTTTCCACTTTGGGGGGCGTTTTAAACTTACATAGGTGACTTCATTTTTTGTTCCTTAGTAAGATAGGCTTTGCTGAAAATTTTGTCACCTAAATTTTCTTTAGTTTAAAAAGAAGAATGTTCCTAAAAAGGCATTTTATCCTTCTCCCTAAAGAAAAAAAAAATTTCAACTAGGAAGTGGAAATATGGAATTAAAGTACTGGTTGATATCTTGCAACAAATAAACTGTAGTTGGGATATTTAAAGTAAGTCAAAGTATGGGCTGTAAATGGTTCCCCTTCTCACTGACTTTCTAATTATAGCAAGTATTCTGCTACTGTGGATTAACTTTGCAGATTACAACCGCTATACTTTGAGTTCAGGGAAGTGTTCTGGACTAGACCTTTGTATTTTGTTTATGAGGTGTTAAAATCCACTTAGAGGTCAGCTGACAGCAGGAGGAAGTTTGTTTTTCAGACTTCCCAGTCCTTACCCTAGCATCATTCTAAAAGGTGTTAGTGTTATTGTACTGCTTAGAAATGTGCTGTTTCAGATATTAGGAACGTCATCAAAAGAAACTTTTTTAAATCTGAAACTGTGGGAATTTTTATCTACTTAGGTCAGTTTTTGATCATCTAAATCAAAACTATAAGCGTAATTCAGCGATTTCTAGATCCTACTAAAAGAGCCCACTTAATCCTATTTCCTTAATATTTGGAATTCATCTCATACACAACTGATTTATTATGACTTCTTGATCCAAGATTTGCCTGTCAACCTATTCGGAAGTGGTTAACTCTCTGTTTCCACTCTCCTCCCTTCCTCTGAAAGGAGCAAGAGCTGCTGAGGAAGAGAGGAATACTTTTGCTTGGACTGCCAAGTTATAGAGCCAGAGTAACCTAACCCTTCATGGCTCTGTGTTAACGTGGACATTTGACACAACCTTTTGGGGCCTTCCTTTCCTCATTTGTGAAAGAGGCAGCTGGGATCACAAACTCTAATTCTGTGGTTGCACAGAGCCTCATCTTCACTGTTAACTCAGGATCCTTAAGATACTTAGTTGTTTGCCTGTCTGTCTCCCTATTTGCTGTGAAGACCAGGAATCCAGACTTAGTCATTTTGGTGTCCCCTGTGCATATAACTCCTTGCACAGAGTAGATACTTAGTAATTGCGGAGTTGAAGAAGTCTTAGGAGGCAATGTTGTTTTTAGTCCACGGGGAAGAGGCCAGGGTGGTGTGTTTTTTTAGGGTAAAAACATGCAGAGAGAAGCAAACAAGTGCCTGTGTATAATCCAGTGTAAGAAGAACAGGCTTCGGCTCCACCGTGTGTCTATTTTTACTGAATTATTTTTCTCCAGTTAAAACTTTTTTTTCTGTTGGTTTGAACTTCCTTTACCCAACTTTGACTCCTCTTCCAGCTAGTGAATGAATCCATTTAATTAGTCCCTAAAATAATCTATTTTACCTCCTTCACCAAACATATATATTTTCTGTGTTACCTCCTTCATCAAGCAACCTGGTATACTTTAGCTTCCCATTCCTGGTATTTACTCCCAAGTAATTTATTAAAATACTTTGCCATTGTTGGTTAAATGCTTTGGGCTCAGACTTAGTTTGTAAAGGAAGCATTTTCTTAGAAGAAGAAAAACTCGAGTTTTTAGAAAGTATTTTTAATTAATTTTAATTTAATGTTTATATAGATTATATAATCACATAATTCAAAATTTTAAAGCAGTATACAATGAAAATTCCTTCCCACTCAGTCCCCTCCAGGTAAGCTCTATTATTAGTTTCTTGGGTATCCTTCTAAAGTTTCTTTATGTATTAGCAAATGCCAATATATATGCATGGCTCATTTATTTTTAAATTTTTATTTATTCAATTATAGTTCACATTCATTATTATATTTTGTACAGCAGCATAGTGGTTAGATAACAATATACTTTCCAAAGTGTTCCCCCCAATATTTCCAGTACCCACCTGGCACCATACATAGTTATTATAGTATTGGCCATTCCCTATGCTGTAGTTTATATCCCCATGTGCATAGCTTATTTAAAAGGGTGTCTGGAAAATAAACTACCCCTAAGATTGAGCTATATGAGCATGCCCAGTGAGCTTATAATAACTTCTAATACAGTGGAGTATTCTTTAGTGGTTGCATCCACTGGCAGGACATCTTTTCCTCAGATCTTGTAAAAATAGAGGGTCAGTAACCCTGGGAAAATTGCTCCTGGTCAGAAGTAGATTAGTAGAGTGCCTTGTACTTTATTCCTGTTTAAACAGTTATGTTCAGATGAGAAATTAATAGTATGAGCCTTTAATCTCCATCTCTAACCCTTTGGGCTTTTATTTGACTTTGAAGTGTCTGGGTTTTAAAAATTGCATTCTGAGCATCAGAATGAGAATTGCTGTTTGTTTACTTTTAGATGCCTGTCTTAGATGTCAAGCTGAAAACAAACAAGAGGATTGTGTTGGTATGTTGTAATTTCATTCTCATGCTTTTTCAACTGAAGGTTTTCTCTCAGTGGGGATGTTTGAATTTGCTATTAAGATTGACTTTATCAATACACAAAAATAAACTGTAAAGCAGTGATCCGTTATCAATATAAAATGTGTTGGTTCTCAAAGGGCCTTAATAGAATTCATCTGCAAGGTGTTTTTTTATTGCCTGTAATTAAGAAGAATTGGTTATATAAGTATTCCAGACATGGGCATAGTAAATATTTTGATAATCAAAAAAAAAAATGAATTATCCTCTTCTATTAAGAAAATTATATTAGAAGGAATTTGCCAAAGCATCATTAAAATTTTGAATATGTTATAGGTCAGTTTGGGTAGGGTTTCATTCTACTAAAGTATTTCAGTTTTCAATACTCTTAAGATGTAATGTTTAACTTTTAACTGATAGAGAAAAATTGTAAGTCTTTTTTGGAAATACAGTACATATATATATATAGAAGTCTATTAAGTTTTCCTTATAGTCTGGGACTACAAAAGTTGTCTTGACTAAATGTTGTAAGCAGTTCAAAGGTTTGTATGTTCCAGTTCTTGAAATCATCACTTCTAGATTGCTTTATATAAGTGTTTAAACATTTTTCCTAGAATGAAAAGTTAACTTTGTACTTTGTGCTGGTGTGGTTTATAGGATATGTTTTTATTGATTTTTTTTTAGAGAGGGAGGGAGGGAGGGACAGACGGAGGGAGAGAAAGAGAAACATCAATGTAAGAAAGAAATATCATTACCTCCCATATACCAGGAATTGAACCTGAAACCTAAGTATGTACCCTGACCAGGAATCGAACCCAAAACCTTTTGGTATACAGGACGATGCTTTCCACCAACTGAGCCCCCTGGCCAGGGCTATATATAGCTTCTAATTAATGATCTATGCTGTTTTGATCAAATCCTGTTTCTTCCTTCTGAAACACTAGAATGATTCTTGCTTTCTACCTTCTACAGCCTATTTTCATAAGAAGTTTTTTTTTCTTTCCTTTTTTATTCCTGTGTCTTAATTGTTCTGTTATCGTATAGCTCAGATGGTCAAGCAAGGGACAGATGAAGCTCACATTTGAGATTGTAGTCCAGATTGTGGGTGATTTCCCTTGGTTTAAAATTTTTCTTTCAAGCTGTTTGTTAAAAAACAGCAACACATTAATTTGGTAATTGTGAGGTATAGGCTATCTTTCTTTGATGACAAAGAGACCTCTCTTTCCAGCCAGCCACTTTGAAAATTTCATTGTCACATGAGGAATTGCACTGCTTATTGATGACAACACAATTACCAGCACTTCTAGGAAACAGCTCAGCAGATGCACAGCTGATAATATTTAGAAGCATGTCATCTATTCATAATAGCCTACTTATGAACTTGAAAACATTTAAAACTCATATCTTAATAAATAAAAATCGGGAGGATGTTTTTCAGTAAAATAAAGCCCAAAACATCTCCAAGGTCAGTGCATGACTGAGAACTCAGGTCTGGGATCTAAGGAAGACTCAAGTCCTTTAATCTCCTAACTTGAGGAGGACAGCTGTACACTATGGAGCTGTACAGGAACTGGGGCCACCACATCATCACAGATTCTAGAGCTGTGGTGGGGCGTCCCCTAAGCACAAACCTTACACATGTAAGTTTCTGTTGCTTTACAGGTAGAAAAAACTATTTTGACCAATTTATCATCTTTATTTGAGATTATGAACCATGTTTATTATTCATAATATAAAATAAGCTATATATTTGAGCTCGGTCATTTAAATTGAAATGTCTAATGTCAAATAATCTTTTTTTTTTTTTCCTTTTAGTGGTCTGGGGAGAATGTAATCATTCCTTCCACAACTGCTGCATGTCCCTGTGGGTGAAACAGAACAATCGCTGCCCTCTCTGCCAGCAAGACTGGGTGGTCCAAAGAATCGGCAAGTGAGAGTGGTGAAAGGGCTTCTTAGTGCGTTTGTCCAGAGCCCTGGGGGATCGCCTTATCAAGTGCCCTACAACGGCCAGGATACTCCGGAGGACCAAGTCTTCAAATAGGAGGAGATGGATCTTTGGTCCTTGAGGACTCATCAAAGGCATTGGGTTAGCATTTTGTCAGTTTTATTTTCAGAAATTCTCTACAATTAAGAAGATAATTTATTAAAGATGGTCTTTCCTATCTCTGTGGTTTGTGTCACACTGCTTAGAAGTGCCATAAAGGAGGAGAGAACTACAAATTGAATGACCTTTATAATTTACTTATTGATATCTAAGCGCCTGTGGAAGCAGTTCCATTTGGAAGAGAACTTTTGCATGCTTAAGATAGCTCAGTTAAAAAAAAGGCAATGTTATAGTAACAAATAAAATGCAGTTTAAAACCCAACTCTTATCCTTAATTTGTTCCTGATATTTATTTTAGACAGGAAAGGGGGTGATTCATTAAATATTTATTTGATATGACAATTTTAAGTTTGGGCCTGAGAGCAGGGTAAATAAGATTTCATCTTTGGACATAGGGGATTTTGCTTGTCTTTTAGGTTATGGTCCTCTATCATTGACTCATCAAAAAAACCTAGATCTGCACACCTCACTGTTCAATCATTCAGTGGAAAAGAACAGGGGCATTTCCAAGTTTCAATCAGATTATGGTATAATTTAACTGTGTTTCAGGTGGACTGTTAATAAGGGGGAAATGTTTACCACTATAGCATCGGATCAAAAAAAGTTTATTACACAGTGTTTTAATAAACAGCTTATTCTGTTTACTTCATTTAAATTGTTGTTACTGCAGTTTTATGCACAACCTTAAACTTGATATTAATAAACTGATTTACCAAGTGAATGCTTTTGTTTCATTAGAAAAAAATATTTATATGCTCTTTCATCTGTATATATAAAAGCCTAAGCACCTGTTACAACTGGAACAACTGGTCAACCAGTCTCTATGACACGCTCAATGCAGGAGCTGCCCCCTAGTGGTCAGTGCACTCCCACAGCCAACCTCCCGCAGTCCCTTCCCCCTGCCAGCTGGCCTGCCCGATAGGCTCTGATCAGGGGGCTGGCTGGCCAACCTCCCGGGGTCCTTCCTCCGGCCGACCAGCCCCCAATAGGCCTCGATCACTGGCCAGGCCAAGGGACCCCACCCATACATGAATTCATGCACTGGACCTCTAGTTGGTAACAAGAAAATTTTAAGTTTATTACCTAGAAATATAAAATTGTAAGAAAATAAAATCTTATCCCATTCATTCACATTTAGTGGAGGTTAATTTATAAAAATTTATGAATATACATGTAAGGAATATGCATACATAAGATATGGAAATCTATATATATAAAAGCCTAAATGACCAAACGACTGGTCGACTGGTTGCTATGACGTGCACTGACCACCAGGGGGCAGACACTCAGCGCAGGAGCTGCCCCGTAGGGGTCAGTGCACTCCCCACAGCCAGAGCGCCACTCGCTGACCCACTGGCGCGAGCCTCTCCTGCCTCCGCAGCAGCACTATGGAGTGGCGGCAGCGGTGGCAGGCACAGCGGGGTTGGGATGAGCAGGAGCGGTGTGGTGCCTGGCCTGGGCTTCGGTTCCTACCCGGCCTTCGGCCTCATCCCTGCGGGCTCCTTTGCCTGCGGGATCAGGCCAAAACCGGCAGTCTGACATCCCCCAAGGGGTCCCAGATTGCAAGAGGGCACAGGCCAAGCTGAGGGACCCCACCCATGCACAAATTCGTGCACCAGGCCTCTAGTATAAATATGTTTGACTATTTGAATGTGTTTGTCATGGGCAATGAACTATTTTAGCAGCTTTTGGACCTTTTTAAAAAGTTGTACCTATAAAAAGTGAACCAAATATTTGGCTTTGAAGTAAAGAGAAATACTAAAAATGTTGAGTTATTTTAATGTGACAGTATGTAAGTAAATGAAATGAGGATGGTGGTAATAAATTGATTTTCCACAGCAAAACTGCCTGTCCGTCACCTAACAAAGCTTTGTTTCTATTCTACATCATCCTCTGAGGAAAGGAAAGGAGGAGGGACTGGACAAAGCAGCACTGATCCTACCCGCCCTGGAATGGTATCAGCTCATCTGCATAGCCATCTGAAAGTTGCAGCCAAAAGAACAAGCTGTGACATCTAATTAGGAGATCCAATACAGAAGCTAAGCATTGAACAGGTTTTCTTTCCTTGTGGTTAAACAGTGTTGAATTTTATTTTACTAGTGCAGTGGTCGGCAAACTCAGTCAACAGAGCCAAATATCAACAGTACAACGATTGAAATTTCTTTTGAGAGCCAATTTTTTTAAACTTAAACTTCTAACGCCACTTCTTCAAAATAGACTCGCCCAGGCCGTGGTATTTTGTGGAAGAGCCACACTCAAGGGGCCAAAGAGCGGTATGTGGCTCGGGAGCCGCAGTTTGCCGACCACGGTACTAGTGTATCAGGAACATTTGTCATCTCTAGCTATTTAATTTCCCACCTATGCAAGTTGCCTTCTATTACGGCTGGCATCTGTGTCAGTAAATTGACCCTATCAAACCCATTACTTCCTTTTTATAAAAAATGTCCCCTTTACTATCCTGAAGTGACATTAAAATGTATATAATAACTTAATTGTACATAGAATAGAAATAAGAGGAAAGTAACTTATAATCATTTATATTTTAGTATGGAAATGCTTGGGTATAATTATATCTGAAGACTGTGTGTAAGTGATAATTCCATATAGAATGTTGTGATTCAGAAACACAAACATTTCTATTGATAAGACTTTTCCCCCTAAATTGGTGGATCGTACATAGTAAAGTTCTGAACAAATGTACAATCTTGATTTACATGTTAGTTGCATGTTTAGCAACAATGAATTTTAAAGCTATGCAAAAAAGTACTTTTTACTGTATAAAAAAATTAGGTTCTAGGTTCAGATCATCATAAACTGATTTTTCTACTACATGAATGGGCATTGGAAAGTCACACAGGATGCTGAACTGTTTCTTCATGTGAGATTATCCCACATGTTGTAAGACTTTGAACTTCCCTGGCCCCCACCCACCAAATGCCAGAGGTGCCATCGATGGCTGTGCCACCCGAAAGAAAGCTCACGTTTCCAAAACATCCCCTTCAGAAGTTGTACTGGCTTATCTGGGAGCACGTTACAAGTGCTTGTACAGGCAATTAACTTATATACTTCATGCCACAGTCTGTGAGAAACATCCTAAAATGATAGATACAAAATAAATCCTATAAAACCCTATGAAGGGTTCAGGTTTTTGAGTAGCTACTACCCTAAAAAGAGTTCAGAGAAGCAATTCTTGCTGATCTATGTACTCCTTTAGAGGTGGACAACTCCTAAGTTAGTCTTCAATGCGTAGGATATACACTGTTGGTGAACATTCACTCACTCAGCAGTCTTCTGGGTCTAAAGAATTCGCTCAAAATTACTTTATTTAATGAAGCTAATGTAGAAGCCATTAGGAACAGAAAAGACTGTTTAAGTGTTCCTATAGAAGTTTAATAGACGTCTGATACGAAGGGTAACTATTTTTAAAATGCTTTGTTGCTTTTTAAGTTACTGCCCAGGGCTGACTTCAGGTAATGCTCGGAAAAGAAAATTAGAAAATTTTCATGTTTACTTTAGTAAGCCCTTATTTAAAAAATATTTAAAGGAAAAATATTACTGATTGGATATAAGGAAAATTAGAATTAAAGTACAAATAGTTTTAAAATTTTGAGCTGCTTTATATTGAACATGTGAGTGATACATGAGAAATACTTGCATGGAAGTTCCTACTCTGCCATTTTTACATCATTCCATTTCTGTTAGGTTTTATTCAATGAAGTACATCTTACAGAAAAAGTATCTTCTCTGCATGTTGATACTCTGATACTCTAGAGCCAAAATACCTGGACTTGAATCCTAGTGCTACCATTTATTTGTGTGACCGTGAGCAAGTTATTTCACCTCTCCATACCTGAGTTTCCTCATGTACAATATCTACCTTACCAGATCATTTTGAGCACTGAAGACTAAATGGGTTATTAATACGTATGTAAAACTGAGAATGATTCCCAGTACATGGTAAGTGCTATTGTTATTCGTTTTTGGAAGCTCCTTTAATAGAATTGGCACTTTAAAAATAATGTTTTTAATTATGGGCTAAAGCACTCCTAACTGTTCTTAATAAGGATTTTATAAGAAGTTAATTGTAAACATGTTAGATTACTTGTAGCACTGAGCATCAGTGAAGGATGGTAATGAGGCTTTATTAACAACAACAAAAAAGAAATCGTTGCTTTTTTAATTATCCTGAGAAATTTAAACTGGAAAGATCTACTAGTAAATCTAATGCTCTTACCTAGCTATCTTATTTTGGCCATTGCTGCCTCAACATCTGCACAATATTCAGATTCTATCTTTTTTTTTAAATATATTTTTATTGATTTCAGAAAGGAAGGAAGAAGGAGAGAGAGAGAAACTTAAATGATGAGAGAGAATCTGATTGGCTGCCTCCTGCACACCCCTATTAGGGATCGAGCCTACAACCCAGGCATGTGCCCTGACCTGGAATCAAACTGCGATCTCCTGGTTCATAGGTGAATGCTCAACCACTGAGCCACAGCAGCCAGGTTCAGCTTCTATAAAGGAATATGATCAGTCAACAGAATACTGCCTGATGTGGGCATATCCTCAACAATAGTTTAAAGAGCTGGATATTGGGCAACGGAATTGAAAAGACAGGTCACAAAAGAAGGCATACAATAGGCAGTTAGTACATGAAAAGGTGCCTAACATTCCTCATCAGAAATGCAAGTTAAAGTCACAATGAAATACCTTTGATAACACCAAGTCTTGGTGAAGATCAGGAGGACCTGGAATTCTCTTAGATTGCTGGTGGGAATGAAAAATGGAACAGCCACTCTGGCAAACAGTAAGACAGTAAAAAGTTAAATATACATCTACTCTAAGACCCAACAATTCTATTCCTAGGTATTTGCCTAAGAGGAAAGAAAACATGTCTCAAGAAAACATAGACAAATATTCAAAACTGCTTTTTTTCATATTTATAAAAGCCCCAAACTGGAAACAGCCCAAGTGTCTGTCAACAGAAGAATAGTGGTATATTCATAGAATGAAATACTATTCAGCAGTAAAATTTTAAAAAATAAAAAGAACAAACTACTGATACATGCTACAACACAGATGTTGATACATGCTACAACACAGATGAATCTCAAAACATGTTGAGCAAAAGAATGCAGGAATAAAAGAGTACTTAACGGTAGGATTTTGTTTATATGAAACTTAAGAACAGGCAAAAGGAATCGATAGAAATAGAAGAATGGTTGCCTTTTGGTAAGAGCATTGAAGAGGGCACAAAAGCTTTTATCGGGAATGGAGATGTTCTATACATTGATTTGGGTGATAGTTACATGAGTATACGTTTGTCAAAACTCATCCAACTATACACTTAAGACCTCTACAGTTTATGTAAAATAAATCTGAGGGTGTTTTTTTTTGAAGAGATAGATTTTATCATTTAAGACCACAACCAACACTAGTTTACATTTGCTACTAAGTGGGAAATACAAGAAGATGCATTAATGGTTTATTAATGGTTGTTCCATTTGTCTTATTGTTCAACTCTTCACGAAAGCACTCAAATCAAAATAATTGTGTTTCTCATCTTGTTCTGGTCCCCTGGGGAGGTCATCTGAGAAAGCTCCTTGGAGTTCATTAGGAATGCTACATTTTCAAGAAGTTTATCAAAATGTAGAAGAAATAAGTAACGGAAGAGGTGACTTTTTTAAAGGAAAATTTTATTCATTCCAACTCTTCTAGAGCATTGCAAACATTTTAGTATAGCCTGAAATTCCTCACTGAACTCTGAACTCGTAACCTTTCTAACGAGGCGTTTAAATCTTAAGGATAAAAGATATGGAGTGGGGTCTTTCCCGTACGTTATGCTTCACAGCCCTGAGGCTGTAGTGTGGGGTTTCTGTCAGACAGATGGCCCAGAACTGAGATCTTGTGAGTACAGACAGACAGCGAATAAAACTCAGGAGTGCTGAAGTCCTCCCAGCTCCACAGCCCTGCTGTTCTGTGCTCAGGTGGGTGTAAAGTAAAAGGAGTCCCCACCCTCAAACCCACCATCTAACCACGAAAACGCCTCAGGCCCTCCCAGCTCAGCGCAGGCCAAACCTCTGCCACCTCTGCCCACGTGGACCAGGTGGGGGGGGGGGGGGGGCCCAAGTGCTCTGCATAAGACCTCCCACAACTCAGGGGTCCAGTGGGTCCAGTGGGTCCAGTGGTCTCAGCTGTCCAGGGGCAGCTCCAGCATCCTATGTGCCCACTATAGGCCAGCACCCGTCCCTGCCCCAACACTCAGTCTGGCCACCATCTGCTTGAGACCATCAGCCTAATCCTGCCTTCATCTCTAGTTAGGTCAGTCGGACAACACAAGAAAGGCAGGCTTTCCAGGTCACCTTGCTTTTTCTGAAATCTAATCCCACTAGTTCTTTACCTCTCCTTTTCTTCCTCCATCCCCCACTCCTCTCCAACTTCTGAAACCCTTCCTCTGATCATTATACCAACACAATTTCCTCCATCCGCCTCCTCCTTTGTAAATTCCCTTCTCTCTTATTCTCACTAACACTTGGTTCTCCCCTGAGAACAATGCTTTTTCTGCAACACTCCTGTTCCCCTCAGATCCCTGGACCTAGCCATGGGCAAGATGTCTTCATTTCTTTTCATTCCCCTAAAAACACTGCTCTAATCTCATGTCATTAGACCACCACTCACTGCAGTCCTCTTGTAGCCCCACATTCACAGCCCTTCCTCCCATTAGGATGCTGGCTCTGTTCCCTCTCATCACTACTCTTTGGTTATTCTTGGTGGTTTCAATATTCACAGAGATGATGCTTCTAATACTCTGGCCTCTCAATCCCCTGACCTCCTCTCCTCAGTGATCTGGTGCTCTCCACCCCTCTCTTGACCACTCACTCCCATGGTCTCATACCCTTGAACAAAACACCTCCAAAGAATAGATTCTACTGGCTATGTTCAGTTTATCTCCTTTCGTTCTCTGTCGAACTGACTAGAACAGGGTTTCATCACACCGCTCCATTGAAACTTAAATATCAAATTCCCTAGTGACCTCCAAATTGCTTTAAAAAAACCCCAAAACCCCATTACTTTTAATATTTTATTAAAATAGTATGTGTAACCCCTGTTAACCAAGGTACATGAACTTTGTCTCTCCCCGTCCCCTCCCCCACACGTAGCACAGCACAGTAGTGATTTCCAGCATCCTTCATCATGATAACCAACTGAAATATTTCAAGGTCAATTTTGCAACTAAAAACTAGACCTTGGAAAAATTTGGAAATAAACAAAACATAAAGCTCTCAAACAGACTTTTTTTGTCCTCCAGGAGAATAAATGCCAGGGTGCCACTCACCTGACTGTACTGCTAGACGTTTGGTGGTTTTTTTCTTTGTGCACAGTACACCATTTCATCGTTAAGTATCCATTTTTATAAACATAAAAAATTTTCACTCCATTTAATGTTCCTTTTCAGCTTCACAACAACAACAACGCATAGTAAATAAAACTAACAACGATAGTTCTTTTGACCTGCCAGCAGCATTGCCACAGCAGATCACTGTCTTTTTTTTAATATTTTATTGATTTTTACAGAGAAGAAGGGAGAGGGATAGAGAGTTAGAAACATCAATGAGAGAGAAACATAGATCAGCTGCCTCCTGCACACTCCCTACTGGGGATGTGCCCGCAACCAAGGTACATGCCCTTAACCGGAATCGGACCTGGGACCCTTCAGTCCGCAGGCCGATGCTCTATCCACTGAGCCAAACCAGTCAGGGCAGTCACTGTCTTTCCTGACCCCCCTCCTTTACTTGGCCGTAGGACACCCTCCTCTGCTGGCTTGCTTCCTTCTCCTCTGCTCTTCTCACCTCCCCAACTTCAAGGACTCAGTCCTTACAGTTCTTCCCTGCTCTCACCCCCAGAGCGTCGCATCGCGTCCCACAGCTTTAAATGCCATTTACCTACTGGGTGACTCCCAGTGAGGATCTCCAGCCGAGGCCTCTTCCCTGGGCTCCAGCCCCATAGATCCAGCAGACTACTTAAGAGCTGCATGGGGATGTCTCATAGGCAGTGCCAGCTGCACAGGTACAAGGCTGAGTTCTTCAGGGTCTCCACAGCCTGCTCTTCCAGAGGATGTCCGGCTGAGATGTGGGAAATTCATCCGTCCAGTGACGCAGGCCCCAGAACTTGGAATCAACCTTGTCCTCTTTCTTTCTGCCACATCCCACATTCAACTCCTACACAAACCCTCTTACCCCTCCACTGACCTAGACTCCAAATGGATTTCTCTAGTTTTAACCTTCCCCGCTTCAGTCTAGGAACCTGTTAAAATTGTAGCAGAAACTTCCAGTGGCACCCCAGCTCTCCCAGCTGAGCCAGGAATGCAGGCACATGAGTCAGATGGGCAAGGAGCTGCACAATCAAAGCTCAGAATTATGGGAAATAATAAATCATTATTTTAGGTTTTGAAGTTTTGGGGTGGTTTATAATACCACAGTTTAATACATTACATATTTTGTTTATTGACAGTCTCATCCACTAAAATGTCATCTCCATAAAGACAGGGATTTTTGTCTGTTTTTATTATTGCATACCCTGTGCCTAGAACAGTGCCTGATATCTCTCTCTCTCTCTCTCTCTCTCTTTCTCTCTTCTTTGTGGGATGAATGAATAGACTGAATAGACAAATGAAAGCCATGCCAGGAGAACTGTGTTGATTTTACTACTCAATTCTAGCTTTACTAATTCCCTTTTATACATCAAGTTCATTACTTGCAATGAATGATATTTAAATCTCACCAACTGAATCTGGTTTTCTCTAGCATAACACATGTCAAGAGTCAGCCTTCTATTATGTTCCCTCCTATGTAGAGAAATAAGGCTTTCATCTCGTTTGCTATTACCAAGTGACCCTAATGGTACTACTGCTTATTAAACTTGATGGTGTTTATATACTTTAAAGTATTTTTTAACGTAACTCCCCTCACCCCACTAGTGGACATTTAGTTGTGGTCTAATGCTTAATTTGTTCACTTTTCCTTATAATTCCCTTATTCTCTCAACTCTCAATTATTTTTATTCTTCACTGAATATGAAAAAAGAAAGTTTCAGAAGCAGACTTACCAAAATTTGTAGCAAACACTGAATACTTCTCCATTCCAGAATAGTCTTTTGTGTTCCAATGAAAATAACTTTGACTTTCATCCCCCTTTTTTTATTATAACCACAAGAAATTTTACAACTCATTCCCACATTTTCGTACATATCAAAGGATATGCTTTGTGGACTTTATTTTGCTTTTTTTGTTGTTGTTGCTGTTGTTAGCACTGTATTGTTTGGTCTTCTCTAATAATCTTTTAGACTTCTTTAATAAAATCTACTTTCCAGAGAGCCATTTGAATAGATTTTTTAAGTCTCACTGTGTGGACACACTTTCTTTTGTACATCTGCCATAATACATTTGCAAATTGAACCTCTAGTCAGGAAGTATTTTCTGTTTTCTTCAAATATACCAATTAACTTTCTCTCTCAGCTACTGTGGCTCCTTGTTGAAGAAGAATATCCTCTGTTATGGGTATGTAGTCATTATTAAAACAATTAGCGTCCTGTTTAAAGAGGAAGGTGTTTATGTTATGCCAGATTATGAATCCTAAGATTCAATATTTATGAATTTAATTTATGATAAAAGCAAGAAACTTTAAACAGGTCTGCGGATTCTATGGTCCCAGTTAAAGCATTTGCAACTTCTATGTTATGTAGCCTCAAAGCAAAATTTTTCCTTGTGTATTCTTGGTATGGCTTTTAAGGAAGGTCAGAATTCCTGTTGATACAATCATTTTTCCTTTGAATGCATGGTAATTGTTTCAGTAGCAATTAAAATAGAGCTGAACTAGATGGGTAGTGTTATAACCATGGTACCACACCAACCTTAAAATTAGAAAATTTGCCATTTTGATAATAAACAGAGCACAGGAATAATTTCTAAAGCCAATCCCAGCTTCTTTCAGTCCAGACGGGACTCTTTTGACCCCATAGCTTTTCTGTGCCACAGGGGCAGTCCCCAGTGAGAAACGCCCTTCACTGAAGAGGGGGACCCCAAGTTCCTAGTCCAAACCTGGCACTTTTTTTTCTGGTATCAATTTTCTTCATGTACAGTAAGAGCTTAGACTGGTCAACACTAACGTTACGTATGTTGTATTTAACTCCATCTATGACTGTTGGATAATGTTTGAAGTAAATAAGAACATGCTTGGCTTGGCCTGTGTGGCTCAGTAGTTGAGTGTTGACCTATGAACCAAGAGGTCACAGGTTCGATTCCAGGTCAGGGCACATGGCCCAGTTGTGGGCTCAATCCCCAGTAGGGGGTGTGCAGGAGGCAGCCAACCAATGATTCTCTCTCATCTTTGATGTTTCTATGTCTCCCTCTCCCTACCACTCTCTGAAATCAATAACAACATATTAAAATAAATAAAACGAAGTCAAAACTTTAAAAAGAAAATGCTTGGCAGACTAATATTACTAGATTTGCTATTTAAAAGATCATCCATCTCTGTCCAAGATGAGTTTGAGCTAAAGAAAGAGTAGGGGCAGAGAGACCATGAAAACATGCTTATAATAATGTGCTGGCTACCATCTTCTCTACAGCATGCCTGTCTCATTTTCAATTGAAAACAGGAAATCTGTAAGTTTCTGGAAAATATTTCCATTCCTAATATGAAAGCTCCTTTCATTAAAGGATTTTAAGGAAAATGCTTGGTTTAAACGGACACTTCCTGACATCTCCCTCCTCAATGCTCCCATTGGATGTGGTGCCTCCTTCTATGATGGCCTCTAACCACGGGCTATCACGGTTATTATGCTAAATGGAGTGACCAAACAAAACCCTGGCCCCCACACCCAACCTCTTGCTATAATTGGAGAGCAGCCCCTTAGTCCAAAAGCCCTTCACCTGGGCTTTGAATGCCGCTGTCTTCGCAGGAACCTTACGCCTGTGTTCTCATAGGGTAACCTTGCCCTCTACACTGGGTCCTGCTACCAGCTTTCCACAGGCTACCATTAACACGCCCGTGGCTGCTCCCTCCTCTTCACAGCCAAACTTCCTCTGGTGCAATCCGCACTCTTTCATCTTTCTTCCCTCTTCAACCCACTCCAGTTAGGCTTACAACCCCATGACACCGCCAAAACTATTCAACAGACTCGCCTGGTCGTTCATCATTTCTTTGTCTTCATCTTGTGCTTGAAAACTAAATTTTTGTGAGAAAAATTATGTGACCATATGGAAACAATACTCTAAAATGCATCTAGCTCCATGTCTTCTCTGTTTAGTATTCAAAAAATTTTAACCAACAAGACATCCTTGATTTCATCGAATTATGAAAATATAAAGTGTGGTCTGCTATTGTTGGAAGGATAAAAACCCTTAGCTTTTTCTTTGAGTACTTGTCTTCCACTGAAAGAAAAAAGCAAAATCTTTACTATGGAAGAATTTAAATCAGAAGTTGAAGAATCATCTGGGTTCATTGGATGTCTTAATGCTAACATTAATATGTTAGTCTGCTTCAGAACTTACACTGCTCAAATATCTTGTTTCTGAGATCATATAATATTGAGTTATATTATTTCATAATTCTTTCTTTTTGTTTTGTTAATCCTCACCTGAGGATATTTTTCCTTTGATTTTTAGAGAGAGTGGAAGGGAGGGGGAGAGACACAGAGAAAAAAACGTCGATGTGAAAGAGACACATTGATTGGTTGCCTCCCACACGGGCTCTGGGGCCCAGGGATCAAGCCTGCAACCGAGGTACATGCCCCTGACCGGAATCGAACCCCGGGACCCTTCAGTCCGCAGGCTGATGCTCTATCCACTGAGCACACTGGCTAGGGCTATTTTATAATTCTTGATCCTCAAATAGATGTGCTGTTGGACCGTGCAGAGAATTGTGCATTGTAAAAGAAGGTCATGCTCTTACTAGAAACCTTGCTTTACTGTTTTCCTTCTTCTAGGATGTATTTTCAAAACTTAAAATCCTTAGAAAGGGAAGCAAATTAAGCATACCCTAATTCTAATCATTAACCTAAACTTTTTATGTTCTCTTTGTTTCAAATGTTGAATGACATCAGAGCATTGTAAACTTTGAGGACATACACATCACAGATAATGCTTTACACCTCATGATGCAAAATCTCACGGAAGATCTGGGCAAAGGGCATTTTTTTTCTCTAGCTTACAAAATTAGTCATAAAAGATACTAAGATATTTTTGTTGTTTTCTCCTATCATAAGTTTATTTTCTTCTTTCAAAATGAAATATCTCCTCTTTTCCCTCTGTGTGTGGGTGGGTGTGTATAGTAAATCATTTAGTTGCAATAGTTCGTTGTTAGAAATCTTGCATGTTGATTAATCCGATCTGCCTGTCTTCCAGTTCCACCAGACCCCACAGCTTCCCAGGCTCATGCGAAATTCTGAGTTGGCTGCTCTCTGCTGGGTAGAGAGGAACCCAACTTGGACAGAGGAACCCAACTTCCTCCACATTGCTTAGGTCGCTCCTGACTCCAATCTGCATCAGAAAAACGTTTGAATCAGGTTTTGATGATTGTAGTAATCATTTAAAAGCTAATACTTTAATATCACTTCGTTGTGCTAGGCACTATTTGGCATGGACTTCCCTCAAGAACTTACTCTGTTATTTTCTCTGTTTTCAGTTCATGAGACTGAGGCTCAGAGAAGTTAAGTAACATGCTGGAGATCACACAGCTAGGACTTGCTAAGCAACTTTCTCAGCTTTCCCAAGCAGTGCTGAAGTTAGTTCTCGTAACCATCTGGCCACATCTCCAACCCAAGATTCCTGGCACTGTTCCCCATTGGTGCAGGGTATCCTGACTGTGCCCAGCCCTTGGCTCTGCTTCTAAGCTAAGAACTCAGTGCTGTTCTTTAATTGGATCGACAATGACTGTTTCATTAAGTTGGGACTTCAACCCTAATTGTTAGCAACCACATAAAGTGTTCCATTTTAAACAGACCTCTTTTTTTCCCCGGTGGCTAAGACTTTAAAATAATGATACTCTATTTACAATTGCCAGAAGGCAACCAATAGTCATTTTATAACGTCTAAATTTTGTGTTCAAATATTATCTAAATTTTGTTCTCATTAGTCAGATCATTTTCAATGACTACGTGAGTGTGTTGTTGTTTTTCACCCAGATGGTCTTTGCTATCACTAATTAGAATACAAACAAAAATAAGACAAACTTCCTCTTAGTTATGAATGATAAAGCTACCAAAAGGAGGGTTAAGTCTGAGCTGTTTAATAAGGCAGCCGCTGCCCACATGTGGCTACTGAGCATCTGACATGTGGCTGGCTCGAATTGAGATGTGTGGTTCGAGTAAAATACAAAGCAGATTCCAAACACTCAGAACACAGAACAGGCTGTACAGTAGCCCATTAGCAACGTTTACATCAGTCACATGTTGAAATGATAGTATCTCATGCTATATAAAATGCATTATTAAAGTCCATTTCACTTGTTTCTTTTTACCTTTCTCATGTGGCTACTAGAAAATCCTGAATTCCATCTGTGGTTCCGCATGTCCCTATTGAACAAGACTGGGACAAAGAATGTATTTGTGTGAGTGGAGTCGAGCGGTAGCATATATATTCATCAGTGAAAAGCATACCTTTGTTTTCAGTGACAATTCTACCTTTTTCTCAAGGTTCTGTCGGACTGTCACTGTATCCCTAAGGACCCCGAGAAAGGGCATCTCCTCCTCTGGAGAGATTCTCAGACTGACGTTTCACTACTCGGAAATGTGGACCCGGGATGACACGTCAAGAACAAAGGAAGTACCAGCATCTCTTGGGTGGGTTTCAGAGCGCCCGGCACGGTGCCGAGCAGCGGTCACTGGCGCCCCTCTCTGCCATGGGGATGAGGTTCCCAGCGCAGCGGTGCGGAGCCAAAGGGCACCCACGAGTTCATTACATAATTCTTGGTCGCATGTGGCCAAGTGTGGGTCTGTGCTGGGCCACGGTCTGCAGGCTCTGCCACGCAGACTGGGGCGTCACCGTGATGTTTTGACAGAGCGTGTGCTAGAGGCTGTTTGTTTGGAGAAAAACTCTCTCTCTCTCTCTCTCTCTCCCCCGCGCCCCCCCCCCCCCCCCTTTTAAGCACTTTGGCATAATACTGAATGACTGTTTTCAAGCCTTCCTTCATGGAGAAAAAGCCTGAGTATTCTTTCCCTGTAGGACACAAGTGTTATTTTTGGAGCAGGGGTTCTTAGCCTGATCTCTGTCTAAACCAATTTCCGTTCTTGTGAGGTCGTGGTCTGGGGCGGCTCTGAGCGATCTCGGTGGAGGGACGCTTCCTGGCTCCTCGAGGGAGGTGGGCAGAGATGCTGAGGGGGCCCCCTGAAACTTGCCTACCCGGGCCTCGCGTACAGGTTCCCGTGCACTCAGATTGTGCCCCAGGAACAGTCTTGGCCCTCTTCCTGCTTGTGTCACTTGGTGGGATGTTTGGGGTGAAGGTGACTCCCCCTTTTTAACCCGATACTGTAGGTCACAGACTCCTCAGAACTGAGAGAGCCACAGCTGGACAACCTCTGCAGACCACTCAGGGTGGGGGCTGTGGGAGAGCACAGCCCACGGGGAGGCCACGAGTCCCCGAGGGCCTCCAGGGACAGGTCTCAGGACCCTGAGTCCGGAGCATCCTCTCTGTAGCCGCTCTGCCGCAGGCTGCCGGTCACCAGGAGGAAACGCTCTCCAGCTTCTCGCAGCTCCTCTTCCTGACCTGTCTTTCCGGGGGTGACAGAGCTTGAGGCTGCTAGGAAGCATGTGAAATTAGAAACAGCTGAAAACACCCACGTGGCACCGCCTCCCTCCGACGCCCTCCCTTTGGAAATTGGTTGCTGTGTGTTCGGGGAGCAGGTGTGCACAGAGGAAGGCCAGGTAATGCCCAAGGAGCCTCTGCAGGCGTCTCAGGCGGCCACGGCCTCCGAGGACAGGAGGCACCTGCCCTGTGTCCTTCCCTGACCAGCTATACATAGCCAGCAAAGCCTCTTACCCGGGAAACCTCTCTCTGCAGCCCCCACATTCCCACCCGCAGACCAGAGGCCTCCCTGCGAATCCCGCGCGAGTTACTGCACCTGGGAACCCAAACCAGCCAGCGGGCGGCCGGACCTGGCCGAGTCCCCCGCAGCCCTCCACCCTGCCTTTCCTTTCCCTGTGCTCAGCCATGGTGGACATGGGGGGCCTGGACAACCTGATGGCCAACACGGCCTACCTGCAGGCCCGGAAGCCGTGGGAGGGAGACAGCCGGGAGCTGCAGCGGCGGCGCCGGAGCCTGGCCCTGCCCGGGCCGCAGAGCTGCGCCCCGCTCCGCCAGGCGCTGCCCCCTGACTTCCACAGCCTGTGCGAGCAGCAGCCCGTCGGCCGCCGCCTCTTTCGGGACTTCCTGGCCACGGCGCCCCGGTACCGAGAGGCCATGGCCTTCGTGGAGCAGGTGCAGAGCTGGGAGCTGGCGGAGGGCCCGGCCAAGGGCGGCAGGCTGCAGGCGCTGGTGGCCGCTGCTGGCGGCCCTGCCCCCGGGCACCCACCCGCCTTCCTCAGCCCGGCTCTGAGCGCCAGGTGCCTGGCGGCCACTACTGAAGACGAGCGGGCAGCCCTGGTGGCGCTGGCCCGGGCGGAGGCCATGGCCTTCCTGCAGGGCCAGCCCTTCAGGGACTTCCTGGCCAGCCCCTTCTACGACCAGTTTCTGCGCTGGAAGGTCTTTGAGATGCAGCCCGTGTCGGACAAGTACTTCACCGAGTTCCGCGTGCTGGGGAAAGGCGGCTTCGGGGAGGTAAGCGTCTCAGAACAGCCAGGTTGGAAGCTGAAAGATACTGCATAAAGGGGGTTTGTTTTGTTTGTTTGCTTTTTTTTTTTTTTCTTCTTTAATTTCAAGGGAACTTCCTTAAAACTCATTTCATGCCACCTGGGGCGAATTCCTAGCACGCTCTCGCCTCTCCTTCCTCGTCACCGTGTGAAATAAAATGAGATGGCATAGGAAAGCCAAATAAAATGTGGAACTGGCCAAGAATCTTTCTCTTGGGGTCCACACCAGGCACCCCCTGCAGTGCCCCCAGGACATTGTGGAGAGTGGCAGCAGGTGATGGGGAGCCCCCTTTCCCCTTAGTGGTGGTGGTGGGGGGGGGGGCAGTTTGAGACAAACTGCAGAGATCTGAGAAAACACTCATCTTGCCGAAACCGGTTTGGCTCAGTGGATAGAGCGTCGGCCTGCGGACTGAGAGGTCCCAGGTTCGATTCCGGTTAAGGGCATGTACCTTGGTTGTGGGCACATCCCCAGTAGGGAGTGCACAGAAGGCAGCTGATCGATGTCTCTCTCTCATCGATGTTTCTAACTCTCTATCCCTCTCCCTTCCTCTCTGTAAAAAATCAATAAAACATTTTTTTTTTTTTAAAAAAAAGAAAACACTCCTCTCAAGGTAAAGTGGAGAATTCATTGTGCACCACTGCTGTGCTCAGCTCTTTCTTTTTTTTAAGTAGAAAAAAAATTTTTTTGAGGTAAAATTCACATGAGATTAAAATGAACCATTAACCATTTATGAGGTAAAATCACATAACAAAATTAGCCATTAACCATTCTAAAGTGTACAATTCAGTAGCATTCAGTACATTACAATGTTGTGTAACCATCACCCCTACAAGACATTTCCATCCTTCCCGTCACTCCTCCTCCCCCCTCCTCCCTGTCCCTGGCAACAGCTGGTCTGCTTTCTGTCTCTGTGGATGTGCCTATCCTAACGTTTCATGTAAATGGAATCAGACAATCTGTAACCTTTGGTGTCTGGCTGCTTTCACTGGGCATAATTTTTGGAGGTTCATTCATGTTGTAGCATGTATTATTCCTTTCCAGGGCTGGGTAACATGCTATTGCACGGGTATGTTACATTTCCTTTATCCAGTCATCCATTGGTGGGCTCCTGGCTTCTTTCCACCTTCTGGCTGTTGTGAACAGGACCACTACGAGCACTTTTGGAGGAACCACCAAACGTTTATATTCTACATTCCCACCAGCAATGCACGAGGGTGCCAGTGTCTTCGCATCCTCACCAACACTTGTTGTTTCCCCTTTTTTCAGGGCAGTGGGGTGAAGTGGTACCTCATTGTGGCCCCAGCTCTTCCTGGAAGAACATTTCTCAGTTACAGCTTCTCTTTTCTCAGACGCCTGCCGTCTGTTCACTCTGGCTGATTTCTACCCCTCCACCTTCCATATCCTCCCCCCATCCCTCCAGTGCGTTCTACTTCTTCTTTTTCTTAAAATATATTTTATTGATTTTTACAGAGAGGAAGGGAGAGGGATAGAGAGTTAGAAACATCGATGAGAGAGAAACATCGATCAGCTGCCTCCTGCACACCTCCTACTGAGGATGTGCCCGCAACCAAGGTACATGCCCTTGACCGGAATCGAACCTGGGACCCTTCAGTCCGTAGGCCGACACTCTACCCACTGAGCCAAACCGGTTAGGGCTACTTCTACTTCTTCCGCTCCCTCTCTTTCCCTCCTTTTAGGTATGTGCTGTCCAGGTGAAAAACACTGGTAAGATGTATGCCTGTAAGAAGCTGGACAAGAAGCGGCTGAAGAAGAAACACGGTGAGAACATGGCTCTCTTGGAAAAGGAGATCTTGGAGAGGATCAGCAGCCCTTTCGTTGTCGCTCTGGCCTATGCCTTCGAGAGCAAGTCCCACCTCTGCCTGGTCATGAGCCTGATGAACGGGGGAGACCTCAAGTTCCACATCTACAGCGTGGGCACCCGCGGCCTGGCCATGAGCAGGGTGGTCTTCTACGCGGCCCAGATGACCTGTGGGGTGCTGCACCTGCACTCCCTGGGCATCGTCTACCGGGACCTGAAGCCTGAGAACGTGCTCCTGGACGACGCCGGCAATTGCAGGCTGTCCGACCTGGGGCTGGCCGTGCGGATCCAGGATGGCAGGCCTGTCACCCAGAAGGTGAGTGGCTCTCCCTCTGCCCGTAGGGTGGGGCACAGCGTTGGAGAGGAGAGGGCTGTTCTATTCCCAGGGCAAACAGAGCCTTGGACTCAATTCTTCTCGTTTCCTTTTTCCCAAAGCCCTCAGGTTGTCGTCTTGCCTAAGTGGAGTGGTGTAAGAGGATTAGCTTAGCTGGTTACTTGGGGGCTACTTAGCTCTCCTCTCGATGGAGGCTGAGGGGAGCCTTCTTGGTGAGTGGGAGATAGTCCATGCTGAATCTAACGTCAGGGCCTGCGTTTCTTCCACTGATAACCAACTTCCTGGCGCCATGTTCCTGAGTCAATAGAGCCTTGGTGTTCTTCTCTGGAAAATGAGGGGCTGGGCCCTAAAATTCCAGGGACTGGACCCTAAAATCCAGAATTTTTGCAGGTAAACTTCAACAGGATGAGACAAAGAAAAAGAAGAAACCCCTAGCTCTTAGCGTGTTGAATTAAATATGGCCTTGTCTGTTGAGTGTGGAATGGGGGAATGTTTTATATTACATGAAGATGAAATTTGAACTGAAGTATATAAAAGAGAACAAAGGCAACTGATGTGTACTAGTATTTTGATCAATTTTGGAGAAAGTGGCTTGCAGAGAATTCTTTGATTAAAAAGAGAATTAGCCCTGGCCAGCAGTTAGAGCATTGGCCTGCACACCTTTCAGGTTTGATTCCTAGTCACACCTTTCAGGTTTGATTCCTAGTCAAGGGCATGTACCTCAGTTGCAGGGTCAACCTGTACCCCCAATTGGGACAAGTGCGGGAGGCAGCCAATCAATGTGTCTTCTCACATTGATGTTTCTCTCTCCTCTCTCTCCCTCTTTCCACCTCCCCTCCCTTTCACTCTCTCTAAAAATCAATGGAAAAAATATCCTCACTCCTTGTATGAGGATTTTAAAAAGGGGAGTGGGAAATCCTATATAATAAAACCCTAATATGCAAATCGACTGAATGGCAGAACATCCAGTCGCTATGACACGCACTGATCACCAGGGGGCAGACGCTCAATGCAGGAGCTGCCCCCTGGTGGTCAGTGTGCCCCCATAGGGGGAGCGCCGCTCAGCCAGAAGCTGGGCTCATGGCTGGTGAGCGCAGCAGTGGTGGTAGGAGCTCTCCTGCCTCTGCTGTAGGTGGGCGGCAAGGAGCGAGAGCCCTGGACTGCAATAGGGATGTCTGACTGCTGGCTTAGGCCTGATCAGGCCTAAGCCAGCAGTCAGACATCCCCTGAGGGGTCCCAGACTGCGAGAGGGTACAGGCCAGGCTGAGGGACACCCCTCCCCCACTGTACAAATTTTGTGCACTGGACTTCTAGTTATATGTAATTAAGCAATTTTGTTAAGTAAACAATACAAAGTCTCTGGAATTCTGACAGGTCTTTACCACTGAGTTTCTGTGAATAAAGGTGGGAGATTCCCCAGGAAGACAAGGGCTCAAGGCGCATTTTAAAATATTCTATTAAAACTTTGTTTTTGCACAGTTCATAGTTTATGAGGCAGAGAAAACAGTCAGGCAAGGAAGTGAGAAAAATCATGGCAAGTTTTAGAAACTGCAGGTCATTGACTGTATGTGGCTGTAAGGTTTTGACAAGATGTGTAGGACTTAGTATCATTCAAGGGTGTTGGAATGCTTTACTGTGAGAACAAGAAGCCATTGTAGGGTTTTAAGAAGGAGAATGACATGAGTCAATTTACATGTTTAAAAGACCAATTTGGAAGGTAGATGAGAGTCAGAGAAGCAAGTCAAGGCCCAAGAAGGGATGATGAAGGCCTACATAAGCCAGTAGGACTGAAGCAGTGGCTGTAAATTGGAGGTATTGGAAAGAGACCTGGTGGGACTTCAGGGTGAGGGACAGTGAGGGGGGGGGGCAGGGTCTCTAGCTCCAGTGACCAGAAGGAGGAGCAGAACTGTGGGAAGCTGGCAAGTTCAACTGTGATTGTATTGCATATGAGGCACCTGTGTGACAGGCGGGTGGAGATGTTCCTTCACAATTCCCAGGGAAGACTCTCAATGGATAACTTAGGTCACATGCCCCATTTCCACTGGCCAGGATGAGATAGATCACTGCTGTTCCCAGGAGCCAGAGAGAGGGTCTGTCCATCTAAATCTCATGAACTGACAACAGAGAAATGCATTCTCCAAGAGAAAATCAGGAGGGAGAAGAATGGAAAGGAAGTAAATGTCAGTTAGGCAAAAACAGTGGGTGCCTCTAAAAACTGCTGTTACCTCAATGGTTTCAAAAGTTCAGAAGCTTTCTGACCTCTTAATCAAGGAGTAATGGGATCTAGATCCTTTACAAAAGCTTCTATGAGATAGGGACCAGTATTAGCTCATTTTACAGATGGAAAAATTGAGCCCAACTGGCGTGGCTCAGTGCTTGAATGTCAACCTATGAACCAGGAGGTCACAGTTCGATACCTGGTCAGAGCACATGCCCGGGTTGTGGGCTTGATCCCCAGTGAGTGCGTGCAGGAGGCAGCCAATCAGTGATTCTCTCTTAGCATTAATGTTTCTCTTCCCATCTACCTTTCTTTCTGAAATCAATAAAAATACTTTTTTTTAAAGAAAGAAAGATTGAGACTCAGAGAGGTTAAGTTACTCACCCAAAGCCACATCACTAATATGTGATAGGAACCAGATATGTCAGATCAAGAGCACTTACAGTTTTGACTCCACCTTGTTAAGTTCCCACACAGGGCAGACGTGGCCTATGTGGTCTTTAATGCTGTAAAAGGCTCTCCACTCTGGAAAACTCGGACAGAATAAGTGCACATGATGGCATTAGCATCTCTCCCTCGGTCTGGTCTGATATGGACACCAACCACAAGCCTAGTTGAACCACTGACAGAGTTAAGACTTCAGAAGACTAGCACCCCTACCTACACCCCCACTATGTCTCAGAGCTAGCCTCCCACACAGCGACACAGTATCATTCAACGTGGTCCCAGCCACTGCCTAAACTCACTTGTAATAAATGTGATAAGCACCCCTGCCTGTTCTCAGCTTACGTCTACATGCACACAATAAAACGAACTCATAGCACCTTTTAGAGACTCTAGGAAAATATCATGGGAACATTGGGCAGCGGGACTCATGCTGGGTCTTTCCAGATTCAGCATTCAATGTGGGCAACAGTGACCTTCAGATTTTATGGAACGTGGCTCCTTAGAGCTTGTTATTTAGTCAAGACTGGACATGAAGTTAGAATAATGACCCAAAAGCTTTTCCACGTTTGGTTACCTCGTTCTGCCTTAAAGCCTCTGACCAACTCCTTACATTCAGAAGGATAGTGGGTGACAGAGGCTGGGCATTATTATCTTTTTCTTTTTAAAATATATTTTAATGATTTTTTACAGAGAGAAACATGTTATAGAGAAACATCGATCAGCTGCCTCCTGCACACTCCCTACTGGGGGATGTGCCCACAACCAAGGTACATGCCCTTGACCGGAATCGAACCTGGGACCCTTCAGTCCGCAGGCCGACGCTCTATCCACTGAGCCAAACCGGTTAGGGCTGGACATTATTCTCTTTATTTTTAAGCCTTTATTATACTGAACACAATGCTAGAGACACACTGAGTAAGTGATCTTTAAGAGATTTCTGAATATATCATCAGAAGTTAACACCTACAGACATCACAACCATTATGACCCTGCTCCAAATTTTTTTCTTTTTGAAATTTATTTCCGAGTAACAGTTTAAGAGCCACACAGGAGAGGCATTCTGGTTACTTCATGGTCTCCACCAAAATTATAACAACCATCATTAACTAAATTCAGTTCCTACAAACTTTTTTTACAAACTGATTTTAGAGATCAAGAGGAAGGGAGAGACAGCGATTTGTTGTTTCACTTATTTATGTATCCATTGGTTAGTTCCTGTATGTGCCCTGACCATGGATCAAACATGAAATCTTGGCATATTAGGACGATGCTCTAACCCAGTGGTCAGCAAACTCATTAGTCAACAGAGCCAAATATCAACAGTACAATGATTGAAATTTCTTTTGAGAGCCAAATTTTTTTAACTTAAACTTCTTCTAACGCCACTCCTTCAAAATAGACTCGCCCAGGCCATGGTATTTTGCGGAAGAGCCACACTCAAGGGGCCAAAGAGCCGCATGTGGCTCGCGAGCCGCAGTTTGCCGACCACGGCTCTAACCAATCGAGTTACCCAGCCAGGGCCAAGAAACAGGACCACTACAAAAACTTCAAGTCTAGCCCGGCCAGCGTGGCTCAGTGGTTGAGCATCAACCTATGAACCAGGAGATCACAGTTTAATTTCCGGTCAGAGTATATGCCTGGGTTGCTGGCTCGATCCCCCGTGTGGGGTGTGCAGGAGGCAACTGATTGATGATTCTCTCTCATCATTGATGTTTCTATCTCTCCCTCCCTCTCCCTTCCTCTCTGAAATATATATATATACTAGAAGAAGAAAAACCTTCAAGTCCATTTTCAAAGTATTTACTACTATTAAGAGTATTCAAAAATCTTCACAACAGTCTTGGAATTATTTTAACATTCCTTCATTGAAAAGGCAGTCATTCATTCATTCATTCAAGGAATCATTCAACATATACTTATTGAGCATTTTCCAGGACTAAGTTAAACATGAGGGATAGAATGATGAGCTAAAAATGAACATGATTTTCTGCCCACATGGAGCTTAGGGTCTAGTAAGGGAGAGATAGAACTTAGTAATAATTCGAATGAATGTAAAATTTCAATTATGATAAATGCTGTGAAAATGTGATACATGGGGCGCTCCACGGAGGATTTGACTTAACAGGTGAGGATCAGAATTAACCTCAGAGAAATACAACATATTTGCTATTGAGAGATAGGCATTTACTCAGCAAAGAAGTTGGGGTGGTGTCTGAGGCTGTGTTCCCTGGAAACGGACTCTGAGACAGATTCACACGTGGAAGATTTATTAGGGTGCACTCCCATGAGATACAAGCATGAGGAAGGCAGGGTTGGCAAAGAGAGACGCTGACCCACAATGAGCTTGAACTAAGACCTCCGGCAGTCCGTCGGTGAGCTCTGGAATTGGGGTGGCTCTAAGAGTTGTCCAGGCTTTTGTATCCCTCCATGAGCCAGTCGGTGACCTTGGCCAGCTGCCAGAATGGGGGAACCTTGGGTGAGCAGTTCCCTGCTGCAGAGGGCATGAACCCATTGCAGAGAGGCAGGATTCCAGGAGTGTGAGCTGAGGCTCCAGGACCTGGGCACACACTCCATTGTCTCACTGGATTTAACTGACAAAATACAAATTCAAAAATTTGTCAAGACAGCCTTCAAAGCCCCCACTGTCCGCCATGCAGCGGAGCAGCGCCGTCCTGCTGGGGGACCTCACCTTGCTCTGCTCCTGCAGGCTTGGCACAGGAGGACAGCAGTGGGTTTCTCATGGACTTCCTACAAACACGGGTGGTGGGGTCCCCAGAGCTCTACGAGGGGCCCCTGGGCAGGTACGATGTCCATGCAGATGCCAAGGCAGGCTGGCTGAGCCCGAGTCCTGCAGAGATGCCCTACAAGCTGCTGGTGAGGGTGAGGGTACTGGGCAGTCAGGATGGCTTCTAGCGGACCCCACATATGGATCCAAGGGGCCGAAGGACCAGCTACCACCCCAGCCATGACCACACCACCCCACTACCACTGCCCCATGTGTGAATTTATTCTCAAACCATTCAATCAATAAAGTTTCCCGCAGCCAAACTGCATCAAACCCCAGCATAGGGCTGCTTCGCAGCACAGGGCCCTGTCCCCTGACCCTGGCCCTGGTCCCAGCGTCTGGGGAATGCAGGCCAAGAACCTGAAGAGGGGATCTGGGCAGAGCCCCCCAGGATCTACTCCAGAGGAGCAGAGCATGTCAGGCAATGGAATCACCAGTGCAGACTGCTGCTTTGGGGGAAAGTAAGGGAAGCCAGGAAATGAAAAGCACAAGCAAGAGGAAACATGGTTCAAATGAAGCTGGAGAGGTGGCGGGGGCCTCCCCAAACCTGGCATTACTGGCCATGTAAAGGACTGACTTTTTGCTGAAGAGCCCGGGAAGCCTTTGAAATTATTTAATCAAGGGGGCAGCATGCTCAGAATTCTGTTTTGGAAAACTGCTCCATCAGAAGTGAGCACAGATCAGAGGGGATTCAGGTGGGTTGTGGTCATTTGTCATCCAGGTGACAGAGGATGGCAGCTCCGCCCACAGGGGGCAGTGGAGCCAGAGCGCGATGGATGACTTGGGAAGAGACTTCAGAATGAACAGGCCTCCGTGATGCCTGGGGCGTGGGGTCAGGGGGAGAGGGGTGTCCGGGGGATGTGTTAGGTGAGGTTTTGTTGCAGACACAGACTTGGACCCAGAGTACACCAGGGAGCCAGGTAAACAAACGCCTGCCTTCATGAAGCCACAGGAGGGGGAAGAGACCCACATGCAAAAGGGCAGTGACAAGGCAGCGTGGCCGGGGCTGTACAGGTTGGGTGTAAGGAGGGCACCCAGCCTGACAGGGGGACCTGGGGTCGCGGAGGACTTCCAGGTGGAAATGACCAGCAAGTCAACACTTGCACAGCAAACAGAAGGAAGGCAGGAAAGAGGGAGGAGCGTGGGCCAGGCAAAGGGATCAGCAGATGTCCGTGATCCTCAACCGAGGGCGATTTGGGCCCCAGGGGACACGTGGCAACGTCGGGAGACAGTTTTGGTTATCATGACTGGTAACTAGTGGGCAGAGGCGAGGGCTGCTGCCAGTGTCGGGCAGTGCCCAGCACAGCATCCCTCCTCAAAGAATGATCTGGCCCACAATGGCCATGGTGCCGCGGTTGAAAACCCTGGCCAAGATAAAATCATAAAACAGAGTGTGAGTCCAGTCACAGAACAGCGTGGCTCTGCAGCTGTCCAGAGCGTGTAGTCACAGCGTGTGAGGGGTGGCAAGGGGTACAACTAGAGATGCCAGCCTAGGAGGCTGGAGGAGTCAGATAAGGATATTTGAACCCGATGCCACAGGTGTGTCGGGGAGCCACTGAAGGTTTTCAGGGTTGGAAGTGACTAAATCAGCCCTGGAAGGGTGATCTGGAAGATTGTCGACAGTAGGGCGGTGAAGCAGAGGGGTTGGGAACTGGGCGGGCCGGCACGTTGTCTGTGAGCCATGGAGGTGAGGAGAGAGCCAGAGGCCTGCAGGGTGCACCAGGAGGGGCTGTCAGGCAACACGATGCGGTCCAGGGCCCACAAGGCTGCTGCGTCATCTATCTCGATGTAGACGCGTGTTGGGAGCTCAGAGCATCCCTTCAGATTAAGGGCAGCTGATGAAAAACGCTCCATAGGATCACGAGATGGAAGCAGGGTGAATGTGCCAATGAGTCTGCCACTTACTGTGGCTGCTGTGTACAGAGACACAGGCTGACCCCTCATGGGGGCACCTGGCCAGGAGACAGTGGGGACTGATGGCTAACCCATGCTCCATGCACATGGCATGCAGAGTGCCTTCTTCCAAATGCCACTTTTGGCCACATCCCCAGGGAAGCCATGCCTCTTCTCTAAGCCTGGTAATACCACCTGCTTCTTAGGCTTGATGAGAAGATTAAGTAACAAGATAGATAAAAGCCTGATCAGCTACTTGGTAGGCAATCAAGAAACAACTGTTCTAAAAAAAAAAGAAGAAGAAGAAAAGAAACGACTGTTCTGACTATCTATATATATAAAAGCCTAAGCAACCGGCCAACTGGCCGGTAGCTATGACATGAAATGAGCACCAGGGGGCAGACACTCAATGCAGGAGCTGCCAAAGCAACAGCAACTTTGCAGAGTGCCCTCTTGCACTCCAGGACCCCTCAGGGGATGTTGGAGAGCCAGTTTTGGCCTGATCCCCCCAGGCCAGGCCGAGGGACCCCACCTGCCAGAGGGACCCTGCTCACTCCGCAGATGCCCTTTGAGCCCGGCATCGCCCCAGATGCAGCCGGCCGGGGTGGGACCGCAGGAGGTTGGCTCCAGGGCGTGTCTGGCCCATCTCACCCAGTCCTGCCCTGCCAGCCACCTTCTAATTAATTTCCTTTCAATGTGTATGAATATGTGCACCAGGCCTCTAGTTCTACAAGAAGCCAGGCGCCAGCCTCTGTCACAATCCCCACTGTTGCTTCGTTTCTGCCTCACCTGACAGGCACTGCAGCTGCTCAGGTGAGCTTTGCAGCTGTGCTTTGTTCCCTGAGAGGCACGGGGAGCCGGCAGGAGTCCCAGGCTGTCCTGGGCGAGGGCGCAGCTCACCTCTAGGCTGAGCCAAGCAGCACACACAGTGGTCTTGCTTCCTCATAGCCACGTGGAACTTCACTTGTGGTTTTATTTTGAGCATCTTGGAGGCACCATGGAAAATATGCCTCAGCCCGCTGCTGGATGGATTCACAGAACATGAAGCCACCGAAGAACTGGTGAAAGAGTCGCAATTACTGTATTGATCTCTGATGACGTGCCAGGCCCGTCTTCCACTCTGATGGGGTCTTAGAGGCATCTGGGTTTTTCTTCTTGTGCAGCTGCCCTGCCTGAGACAACCAGAGCCCAGGCTTGATGACCATCCTTGTTAACCAATTTTTTTTTAAACAGTTTTATCTATTTCAGAGAGGAAAGGAGAGAGAGAGAGAGAGAGAGAGAGAGAGAGAGAGAGAAACATCAGTGATGAGAGAATCATTGATTGGCTGCCTCCTGCATGCCCGCAACCTAGGCATGTGCCCTTGACCAGCATCGAACCTGGGACCTTTCAGTCTGCAAGCCGATGCTCTATCCATTGAGCCAAACCAGCCAGGGCCTTGCTAACCTATTGAGGGCCTGCTGTGTATCAGGCTTTTGGAGGGCGATCAGTGTGTCTTAATCACTTTCATGTTCTTCACAGTCCTATGAGGTAAGAGCTCTGAGGCTCAGAGAGGTTGGGAAACTAGGCCGGGTGACCAGCTAATAATGGGTAAAGCTGGAATCTGAGCCACAGCAGGCTGACACCAGGTTTGACAGCTCAGAAAGCATTGTTGGAGGGACCCTCTCTTGGGTCCCCTGTTGGGGCTCTCTGAAACGGCGTCCTCCCAGGGGTGTCAGAAAGAGTAGGAAGCCACCCCTGGCGAGGCTCCTCTTCCCCAGCCAGGAAGTGGCTGGCAGAGAGAGACCGGCAGGAGCAAAGAGGCGGGGTGAGCAGAGCAGCACTGGGGCCCAAGCTGGGGGGTGGGGGGGCGGGGGGCAGACCCGCACTGGGGCCCGAGCTGGGGGGCGGGGCGAGGGGGTTATAGGGGGGGAGAAGGGAGGGGCGCAGGGCGGGGTGGGCGGAGCCTCGGAACCAAGTCCCCTGGGGTCTCGGGCTGCATTCCTCCGAGGTCTGCAAAGGCCACCGCTTAAAGGCGCAGAGGAGCAGCTGGGAACGAGAACAAAGCGGCCAGGCCCCCCTCGGAGGAAGGAAGGAGCGAACCCCAGGAAACAGCTGATAGCGCTAAGCTCAGCTTGTTTTTTTCCTCTGCTCAACAGTTCTCCTGCCACGGCAAACAAAAGATGTACATTTTGATTCCCTCTTCTGTTTGGATTGTGCTGTCAAGTGGATCTGGTTTGTGGTGAGCCGGGGGGAGCGAGGCGGAGGAGACAGCCGCGGGCGGTTTCTTGCTCCACCGGCCGGTTTGCTGGGCCCAGGCGGCAGCGGCGAGAGAGAACGTCCTTGTCTCTCTCCCCACCTGCTCAAATGCAGCCTGACCTGGCCACACCAGGGCCAGGGCACCGGCACTTCTAATGGTGGCATTTAAGGTTGCCAACTTTTCAGATTCAGTGGAAGTGGAGACTGACTCCTGACTGTGACCTGATGGACCTGCACGTCCATGCACGTGCACACGCACGCACGCTCTGCTTGATGGGTGTGTAACACTATGAAGATAGGAGCTGAGCCCTCTGAGACCCACGGAAAGGCCCCTCCCTGTTCTCATCACCTCCGAGGCCACAGTCCACGGCTGACCAAAGCCACATTGGGGCTCCTGTGAGTGCAGGATACACCCACCCAGCCCGGCCACTCAGCCCCGCAACGCTGGGCATACTTTGTGTTGACTGCGTGCGTCTGCCAAAGGGCACTATGAAACCAAAAGCAAAACAAAATGAAGCAAAAAAAAAAGAAAAAAAAAAAAAAAAAAAGGACAAACCACACAAAAACCTCCATTCAGAGGTTTGTTGCTGCTGACCCTTGGTGATCCCTACAGCACGGGCCATGGCCGTTCTGGTCTCAGGAACTGAAAGCGACTGTTTTGATGGCACAGAGACTAATGTGTGGGGGCCCTTTGTAACTGCAAGAGTTAAAACGGAGCCAGAGAGGTCAGCTGGCTCGACCCCGCCCCATGCTGCTTGGCCCTGTTCTCTCCTCCCACCCCTCTGAGGAGGCAGTTCACATGCACAAGACAAATGGCATAAAGGGCAGGCCATTAATTTTTCCAGCTGGAGGCTGCGATGGAATGTGGGTGCTTAGACTCTGGCGTGCGCCTCTGATTCCATTCCTCTCCTCTGTGAGATACCTCCACTCTTCAAGGAGGCCGTGCCCCTCAGCGCCCCACCGGGACCTTTTCTGTCTGGGGCCAAGAGGCAAACTTAGTCCCGAAAATTATTTGGAATGAATCTCGGGCTACCCTTGCTGTCTGGTGTTTTTTTCCACCACACCAACGGGCTACAGTGCGGGAAAGATGGAGGCCGATTCTTCATTCATTTTCTTGGGACGGGAACAACGTGTTCCCAGAATACTGCAGGGTCTGGCCCCCCACCTCCCAGCAGCCTTTGTAGTGGGAGCAGCCCCGGCCAGCCTCTGATGAACAGAGATACGGGCAAAGAAAGGAGAACTTGTTGGGAAAGGGTAAAGGAAAGCAGCTTAAGCAAGAATGGAACAAGGAGAGCACTTAGTACTTGGCACATGGGAAGAGGGAAGGAGGGGACTCTAAGGAGAGAAAATGAATCCTGAAGGGGACGTGGAGGGTCAGAAAGAGCAATTTCACCTACTCCCATAGAGGCCGTGTGATGCCGTGGTTCACAGGGCAGACCTGGGTGGGAATCTCGGGTGGGTGACCTTGGGCAAGATTTAACTCTCTGTGGTTCAGTTTTCTAATCTGCAAACTGGGGGACACAATAGTCTCTATCTCATAGGATTATCATGAAGCTTAAACAAGAAATTCGGGTAATGCTCTTGAGAAAATATTTAGCATGTGATAAACGCTCAGTTAGTATTGTCCGCTATTATTTCTAATCTTTCCCCCAGCATGTGTCTCACAAGCCTTTTTCCAGGACAAGGCATGTTCTCCACTTTCACCTTACACCTCCTACTGAGCAACTGGTGTTTATCTGGTCCTGATTAGGGATGCTAATCCTTAAAGTCACTCGGCTCCGAAATGTGCTCCTTGGAAGGGTGACACACACACAGGGTAGAACTTGCCAGCCACCACGGTCTGAACGGCAGTTGGATGTTGCTTGTAGTCTTTCTCTGTGCCTCTCCCACCCCAGCAGGAGAGATTAAACCCGAGAGAAGCTGGATAGGAACATACAGCCCAACTGAGAGTTGAGGATAGTGAAATACTGCGTACGGGGAGACCCTCAATCCCAGAATGAGGGTAAGCAGGCGGACACCTCTCAGGTAGGGCACTGGAGGATCTTTATGGGGAAGCTGAGCAGCCCAACAAGGTCCGTGGATACGCACAGGTGAGGTCCCCACTGAAATGGGTTGCTAGGATCATCCTCCAATAAAGCCCATCCATTGATCAGCTTCATGCTAGCTTTTTAGTGTTCACTCTTACATGTGAACAAATCATCAAAGATCATTTGTCATTTCAAAAAAACTCTCTAAAATAAAATACAATGAAAATAAAAAAGAAAGAAAGATCCAGGTCAGTGTGGCTCAGTGGTTGAGCCTCAATCTATGAACCAGAGATCACAGTTCTATTCTGGTCAGGGCACATGCCCAGGATGCAGGCTGGATCCCCAGTAGAGGGTGTGCAGGAGGCAGCCAATCAGTGACTCTCATCATGGATATTTCTATATCTCTCTCCCTCTCCCTTCTTCTCTGAAATATATATATATATATATTTAAAAGAAAACAGAAGAAAGAAACTTGTAGAAAACAGGAACAATGCAGGAAGTAGGAGAGACCATTTTTTAAAACATGTAATATCCTTTGAGATTTAAGAGAAGATATTGCATCCATGAAACAAGAACAAATGCTATAAGGCAAGAAACACTCAGAGAAAAACAACAAGGATATTTGCAAATTTTAAAAAAACTGATATGTTTGCAGAACAACATGGATAAATCTCAAAAATATCTAAAAGTCACAAAGGGGGGGGGGGAGGGGGGAGGGGAGGGGCCGAGATGAAGATATCTGAAATAGTGTCAACAATTAAAAAAAGAAAAAAACGAAGCCAGACACAAAAATGTATCTGCCATTCAATGTCATTTATATGAAATCGAAGAACCAACAAAACGAATCTACGGTGACAGGAATCAGGAAGTGGTTGCCTGGGAGGAGAATGGACTAGAGAGGGGCACAGGGTACTTTCTTAGATGGAAATGTTCTATATCTTATTTAGGTGGCATTTATGTGGGTGTATTCAATTATCAAAATTTATTTAGCTGAGTAGCCTAGACCTGTGCACATTATTCTATGCTAATTATATGTTAATAAAAGCATATTTGTAGCCGTGGCCAGGCAGCTCAGTTGTTAGAGGATTGTCCAAAATGCCTGTGTCAGGGTTCAGTTCCCAGTCAGGGCACATACAAGAATCAACCAATGAATGCATAAATAAGTGGAACAACAAATCGATGTTTCTCTCTCTCTCAAATCAATCCATTTAAAAAATAAATAATAAATAAAAACATATTTGCAGAAATGAAAAGCTCAGTAGAAAAATTAGGCCTCTAGAATCTAGATCTAGCCATCAATGTACAGGAAATACACAGTACAGAGGAACATGTAACTGATACCACCGAGGGACAGTCAGCAAAATCTGACTGTGGCAAACTCTACAGTTTAGCCAAATTTTTCCAATAAAAACTTGCAAGGGATAGTAACAGACAAAGGAAGAATTTATATATTCACAGAGATTTAAGAGACATATCCATCAATCATATGGGCTATTTGAATCCAAATTTAAGCAAACTGTTTAGAAGACAAATGTATAGGACAATTGGGACAGCATTAACCTATCCAGATATTTGAAAATATTAACTATTGTGATTTAAGTGAGAGAATGGTATTATAGTGATTGGTTTTTGGATTTTTTTTTTTAATGACTTTATCTTTTAGAGATTCATGGTGAAATAGTTACAAAGGATACGAGGTCTAGGATATTCTGGGGCAGTGGGAGTGGGCAGGGAACAGGAACAGTACATATAATATGTAATTTGGGTGACCATATATTCGTTTGCCCAGTTTACATCTGTTATCCATCCATTAATCCATCATATCTTTTATGTATTTACAGTAAGTTCCCTTCCTTTTTCCCCCAACCCCCAGCACCTTCACCTTGCTCATATCACATGACCACCCTGGGTGCAAAGGATGCTGGGAGGTGGAGTACTTAGCCTCCTGGCCTCTATAATACAGAGATACAAGGAAAGGGAAGACTGGGATTGCCTTTTACTACTTTGACTTACAGCATTTCTCAGACTCATCCACCTCCCCCTTCCAATCTCCCCTCCCACCATCGCATCCCATAAACCTTATATTTCAGAATGTCAAATTCCTTAAAGATCCTAAAAGGTCCCTGAACACCTCACATTTTTCCTGACTTCATCTCTTGCACAGGCCTGTTAGCTGGACAGCAGTCTCTCCCCTGTGCTTGCTTTATACTCCCATTATGGCATTTACCCACTTTATTGAATTAACCTTTTGACCTGTCTGTCTCCACCAGCCTGTAAGTTCCCAAGGGCAAGCGCCAGGCCTTATATGTCTTGGTAACTCTAGAACTCACTGCAGGGAATGGCTCCATAGTGAACGGAAAACATCTAGTTACCAGCTTTTACTGCGGTTTATTTACAGCGTCTTGTTGGGCATGCACCAAGGGAGACGGCAGTAAGTGCCTGGTTTGGCTACAAAGATGAGTAAGTATATCCTGGGCCTCAGAGGAGCCTACAATACCCTTTTGTCCAGGCAAATGCAAAACTAGACAAGACGCCAGAACAACAGATGTGAACCGGGACCGTCCCAGGCAAACCGGAATATACGCTCACCCAAATTACATACTACACACACGCTGGCTGCTTCTGTGAAAACAGCAATGCATGCTGACTCACGCCGGCCTGTCGGACCCCAGTCACTTCCAGAATTTTCTTGCACCTCTAGTTACTCCTCATTAGTGCTTGGGTCATTTAATTTTGTTTCTTGTTATCCATGTAAAAATTATTACAAATTTAATATCCTAAGGCATTACATACACTGTGCAAACAAAAAAACACATATATTTGCCTGGCCAGCATGGCTCAGTGGTTGAGCGTTGACCTATGAACCAGGAAGTCACGGTTTGATTCCCAGGCAGGGTACATGCCCGAGGTTGCGGACTCGATCCCCAGTGTGGGGCATGCATATATACATTCCTTGGTATTAACACTAGTCTCTGGTCTATTGTCTTTATTGATGGGCATTGTGGGTGTTTCTAGCTTGTGACCATTATGAATAATGGAACTAAGAACATCTCAAAATAGATCCCTTTTTCTTCCTTCTGGGTCATTTCTTTGAGGTACAGTATACTGCAAAGCTAAGTAACCTGGTTGAAGGACAGGAACAGTTGATACATTGAATTTTCTATTGCTCTAAGTCTTACTGCTCTAATATAAGCTTATTGTCACTTTAAGGTGTTTTTGTTTGCATTTTTAAAAATATTTTATTGATTTTTTACAGAGAGGGAGGGAGAGGGATAGAGAGTCAGAAACATCAATGAAAGAGAAACATCGATCAGCTGCCTGGTACAACCAAGGTACATGCCCTTGACTGGAATTGAACCCGGGACCCTTGAGTCCGCAGGCCGACGCTCTATCCACTGAGCCAAACCAGTTAGGGCTGTTTGCATTTTTAATTGCTGTAAAAATTATACATTATGCTTTAACCAAAAGCTACTTAGTTTTGGGAAAAACATATTTTCATGTAAATACATAGTTTAATCATTACAAGGTATGTTGTAGGTATTTGTTAAATATCTGTTGAATGAATGAATGTACTAAAATCACACACAGTCACAAAAAATGACAAACACTGTATGATTCCAGTTATATAAGGCTCCTAGAGAATTCAAATTTATAGAGACAGAAAGTAGTATGGTGGTTGCCAGGGACTGGGGAATTTTTGTTTAATGGATATTAGAGTTTCAGTTTTGCAAGATGAAAAGCATTCTGGAGATTCATTGCACAGCGATGTGAATGTTCTTTATTCTCTTGAACTGTACATTTAAAAATGACTAAGATGGTAAATTTTATGTTATGTGTATTTTACATATATATATAATTTTTTTTTTAACATGGTGGTCATTTGGTATATATCGCCAGTAGAGGTATGCCTACATTATATGGTCATGCATGTCAAATGAAGTTTCATGTGTGCGATTTTCTAGATTAAACGGCTGTTAATTTTTTAAAGCAGAAACAGACAGACCAAGATATGTGATGTTAATATTACTGCATAGCAAATAGAGTAGGAAACATCATAGACTAGATAACATGATATGAACATTCAAAATTAGCAATGAAGTGCTCAACCTTACAACCTTAAAAAAAATAATGCATCTAAATTTCCTGTTACCTGTGATTTAAAACAGACAGGCCTGGCCGGTGTGGCTCAGTTGGTTGGAACATCCTTCTGTGGACCGAAGGGTGACAGGTTCCATTCCCAGTCAGGGTGCATGCCTGGGTTTCAGGTTTGGTCACCCATTGGGGCACGTGTGGGAGGCAACCGATCAATGTTTCTCACATTGATGTTTTTCTCTCTGTGTCTCTCCCTTCCTCTCTCTAAAATCAATTTTTTTAAAGGAGAAAACTTGTTTAATAAATAAAAGGCAGAACGTAGGGGTTTTAGAGAATCCACTTGAACTTTTCACTTTAAAGATGAGGTGAGGAGACTAAGAGAGGGCAAGTGATTTTCTCTCTTCAAGAGCAGCCACATTGTCCCTGTCATAGTGCACTCCAGCCAAGTCCTTTTTATATGTCATTGGCCCAATGGATCTCATGTCCTGCCCTGACTGCCCAGAGTCTGCTGGGAAAGCAGGGAATAGAATGGGTTAGACACAATGTCATGCCAAATCCATAATAATAAAAGCATAATGTGCTAATTAGACTGGGCGTCCTTCCAGATGAAGCCGGGGCTGCGAGGGAAGCCCAGGTCCCAGGTGCCTGCAGGCGGCCGGAGGGAAGCAAGCTTGGATCCCAGGTGCCAGAAGGAAGCTGGTGCCAGCAGCCGGGGGAAGGAAGGCCTACTCTTGCACGAATTTCGTGCATCAGGCCTCTAGTAAATTAATAAACCCCTTAACAAGAAAAGAAAAGGAGAATGGGTATTGGATAGACAATCAACAACTTCTGCTACACTCACATTAGTGTTTTTGTTTTGTTTTGGTTTGGTTTGGGTGCTACAGGCTGGAACCAATGGTTATATGGCGCCTGAAATCCTAATGGAGAAAGTGAGTTACTCCTACCCCGTGGACTGGTTTGCAATGGGATGCAGCATTTATGAAATGGTTGCTGGAAGAACACCATTCAAAGATTACAAGGAAAAAGTCAGTAAAGAGGACTTAAAGCAAAGAACCCTGGAAGAGGAGGTCAGATTCCAACATGATAACTTCACAGAGGAAGCCACAGACATTTGCAGACTCTTCTTGGCTAAGAACCCAGAGCAACGCTTAGGCAGCAGGTAAGTTACCATGTAATAGAGACGATTCGTGATGTCAGCATTGTCCACAGGCATTTGGAGAGTGTTGTGGGTTAATGACAAAGCGTTGGGATTAAGTGTGTTATTATTGTCCTATTAGAGGCCCAGTGCACGACATTCGTGCACTTGGGGGTCCCTTAGCCCAGCCTGCGCCCTTTAGCAGTCCAGGAGCCCTCGGGGGATGTCCAACTGACGGCTTAGGCCCACTTCCCCACTAGATGTTTCTGCAAATATTCTTTAAAATGAGATTAACCTATAAATCAGTAGGCTTTCAGTAAAGCAGATTATTCTTCATAATGTGGATGGGCCTCATCCAATCAGTTGAAGGCCTCCGAGAAGAGAGAACTCTCCCAGAAAACCTAGCTTTGGACTTGAACTGCAACTCTTCCCTGGCTCTCCAGCCTGATAGCTTACCTTAAAGAATTTGGACTTGCCAAGCCTCCACCAGGAAAAATATTTTTCTCTACCCTCTTAGGTTCAAGAATGGAGACCTGCAAACTAAACTGGCAAAAGACATTTTCCTTTATGTACATAACGCAGGAGTTCACAGACAGATGTGAGTAGGAGGTGGTTAGAATTAGGGGCTTATGTACCCTCCTAAGAGGGGAAGGGGAGGAGGAGAAGGGCACGTATAGGCAAAGAAATGACTTCTTAGTACTGGTGGGGGTGGGCACTGTGGGAGAACAAATGTCTTTTAGGACAAATAAACGGGCCCTCGGGAGAATAGATGGGAGATATGATAGTTTTGTGACAATATCTATTTTTGGTGCAGTGTTTATTTCTGTCACTGGCAATAAGAGTCAATCTTGCCTGGTTCCAAAACTCCTGAAATTCCCGGGGGAGAGGATTGATGAGTTGAGTTCTTTTAGGAGGCTCTGCTTTTATGCACATGTGCATCTGTTGACTCTCAAATGCCCTTAGCTCAAAATAACTTTTATGTCGCTGTGGTGCATTCTGGATCCTTTCAACATCCTTTGGTTCTGCCCCCCTGGAGAACCCTGGCTAATACATCGGGCATCTTCCTGCTGAGCAGTGGCTCAGAGATCCTGGCTGCTTCCATCTTTTTTTTTTTTTTTTTTAATATATATTTTTATTGTTTTCAGAGAGGAGGAAGGGAATGGGAAAGAGAGATAGAAAATCAATGATGAGAGTCATTGATTGGCTGCCTCCTGCACGCCCCCCACTAGGGATCAAGCCCACAACCCAGGCATGTTCCCTGACCAGGAATCAAACCATGACCTCCTGGTTCATAGGTTGACGCTCAACCACTGAGCCACACCGGCCGGGCGTGGCTGCATCCATCTTACAGCTCCGTGGGAACTGGTGGCTTCCAGGTGCCGTGGCCTGAGAGGAGAACCCCGGAGCTTTGTGCTGCCTCCGCCGGGAAGTGGCCCGCTTCACACTTCACTTCTGATGGCCAGAACGTTCCTTGGGCCCTAGCTAAGGGGGACGGGGGCAGGGGGAGTGGGGGGGCTGGCCAGTGTTGTCTACTGTATGCCCAGGAAGGAGAGACCTGGATGTGGTGACCACCGACCATCTCTACCACCTGGTTCTTGAGTATCAGAGGGCACACCTACAGTGGCCAAGGCAGTGGGGGAAGGGAACAGTCCCTTTTATTTTATTTTCATTTTTTTTAATGGATTTTTCAATTACAGTTGAAGTACAATTTTTTAAAAATATATTTTATTGATTTTTTACAGAGAGGAAGGGAGAGAAATAGAGAGCTAGAAACATCGATGAGAGAGAAACATCGACCAGCTGCCTCCTGCACACCCCCTACGGGGGATGTGCCTGCAACCAATGTACATGCCCTTGACCGGAATCGAACCTGGGACCCTTCAGTCCACAGACCGACGCTCTATCCACTGAACCAAACCGGTTTCGGCTGAAGTACAATATTATATCAGTTTCAGGTGTACAAGGTAGTGATTAGACATTTATATAACCTACAAAGTGATCACCCTGACAAGGCGAGTACCCAGCTGACACCATACGCAGGTGGGCAATCTCGTTAGATGGCTTCCCTGGAGGGAATGCCACCCACTGGGTGTGTTTGAAACCCTGTTTCAGTCCTTTATCAGCACACTTTGGGGCTATAACATCAGATGTTGATAAACTTCTTCAAGAAAATGCCACCTTAAAGCACTGGATCATTGCCAGAAGCTGCTCCATCAAACCTTTTCATAAAGCATATGTTGTTGTGACTGTTTTGAATATAACTGTTTACAACGTTAGAGAAGAGACATATAAAAACCAGCTGTTCAGTGAAAAAGAAAGCCTCCCAATATTTTCATTTCAACTCTTCATAGGTTTAAAAAAATTCATTCATGCCCTGGTCAGTGTGGCTCAGTTGGTTGAGCGTCTTCCCATGCACCAAAGGTTGCTGGTTCAATCCCCAGTAGGGGGCGTGCAGGAGGCAGGGGATTGATGCTCTACTCTCACATCGATGTTTCTCTCTCCCTCTCCCTTCCTCTGTCTCTAAAATCAATTTTTTAAAAATGTTAATGCTGTAAAAAATTCACTCAAATTTAATTAATTTTGTGGTTGTCCTTCAAAGCAGAGCGCATGCTTAGAGAGCATGTTACATAGCAAAGAGATTAAAAAAAAAAAATAGAGGTCAAGTGCCCCCTCCCCAGTGCACCTACGAGCATTTAAAATAAAGTGAAGTGGAATCTAATGAACAAAAATAAACTAACAAAATAGAAACAGACTCATAGATAGAGAACAGACTGACAGCTGTCAGAGGGGAAGTGGGTTGGGGGGGCTGGGTGAAAAAGGTGAAGGGATTAAAAAAAAACCACCTCATAGACACAGACAACAGTATGGTGATTACCAGAGGGAAAGGGGGATGGGGAGGGGGGGTCCAACCATGGTGTTTTCCATAAAATCAAAGGTGAAGGCCACTTAAGTATTTTGCAGGTTTCATTCTGATCGGCCCTGCAGCAGAGCAAGAGCAAATACCCATACGCTTATCTGACGGCAGTGCTTCCCCCCCCCCCGCCCCCCCCAGGTTCAGGCTAATGCCCACTGTTCTTGGCAGACCAAACCCCACAGTGTGGTCCTCGTGTATGGGCAGCTGGTATCTTACCGTCATTGAACGGTATGAGAAAAGCCGTTATACTCTCCGTGTGGGAATCAGTGACACAAGAGCCCCTGTTAATGCTGGGAAATAGATTCCACTCCAGCAAGCAGGAGAAGTCTCCCTGCAGCTGCAGGGGTGGCTATTACAAAAGACGCCGCCTCCATCAGCAGCCTCTCCTCTTGGTCCAAAAGGAGAAGGCTCAAAAGAGCCCAGCACAAAGCAGCCCGGGGAAGAGTCAAGACTAAAATCATCATCATGCAGTTCTAACTACAGATCTCAGGTGGATTGGATCGAAGTGATCAGCTTTGTGGTGGCCTAGACACGGAGGGCAAGGCGTGGAGGTTGGGAAGCCTAGTCTTCTGTTGTTAGCATCAGCAAACACAGACATCAATTGGGAACATTGTTATGTAAATTCCCAGGCCAAGAGGCCGAGAAAGAGGCCAACAATTCTAACATTACATCAAGAATTTATTAGGGGAACTTACATACCAGGCATGTCTTGGGCGGTGGCAAGATGACAATGATATCCATGTGCAGGTGATAAGGGTTATGTAGTACAGGGCAGGGTGGGTGGGGTACTGGGGTGACTGGTCCCAAATTAGGGGGAAATGCCTTACATGCTTGCCTAGGGCTGGGCAACTTTCTGTTCAAGGAACCAGCACACCTGGGGGCTAGGGGAGGGGTCCATCAGACAGTCTCTGAGAGGAGTTTCCAGAGGCCATCTTTGGCCAGGATCTAGCTGGCGGGTCCAGCAGTGTCAGGCACTGGGCACATCATGGAATAGTCTCTCCCCCATAGATAGAAGGCATGGGCCCTGCCTTCCAGAGGCCTCTAGTTGGGGGTCTTGAAGAACATTAAAGAAAGCCTCAAAGTGGTTCATCGATCCCTTGTCTTATGTGACAAGTTGCAAAAGGGCTGCATTCAGCCATCCTGACGGACAAGCCCAGGCCATCCGGGTTTCTCCAAGTTAAAGCTGCTCAGGGTGAGTTTAAGGTGCCCTCTTGACCTCTGGGACAGTGTGGTCATGCCTGCCAGCGGCCATAATGTGGTACAAATTCCTTCCTCCTGGCACCTGGTCCCATTCCAAGTCCTTTGTTCTCTGTGAGACACACAGGCCTGGGGCTCATTCCTGATCTACTTGGATGGAATTCTAGTTCTATCCTTGTTCTACCACATTTAAAATCTATCTGAAACCCACCACCCAATCTCTCTGATACCTTAACATGGTGAATATTGCTGTGTAAATTATACCTCAATACAACTAACAATATATATATAGTAACCCAAAAAAAGTATACACACTTTAATAGCTGATAGCTCAATTTTTAAAGTAAAATGTATTTTAATAAACACTGCCTTTATAATTATTAAAAGTGAGTGTATACATTTTTGGGGAATATATATATAGCCTTGAAGCTTCAGTTCACCTCAATAACCCTTCCTCAAGGCTTCTACCCTACAGGATATAAACCACACAGATATTGGGCAGTAGATTCTAATAGAAGGCAAGCCTGCATTTTCCTTTCTTTCCATTGATGGAAACTTGGAGGCCTTTGGAAGAAAAGAGAAACCTTGTAGTATCTCAGGATGCAGCTCTCCATACCTGTCTTTTCAGTCGGGTTATAATGGGGAAAGTCCAAGGAGGCCTGGATGGCCCTTCTGGATGGGACTAGGCCCAAATCACAGAACAACAACATAAGTGAAGGATTTAACATATTAGCTGAGAGTAGGCTCTGAATAAATGTTCATTATTGTCACTATTAGTAGTAACATCCTTATTGTGTTTAGACTCTAGTCATCTTACGGGGCAGAATGTGCTTCAGTAATCATGTGACATGATGGGGAGTCTCTGAGGGGTGGGCTGGGCTTTCTGTCTTATTTCTAACAAATAGAATATGGCAGAATGATGAGATGTCATTTCCAAGATTAAGTAATAAAAAGACTGTGCCTTCTGTTTTGGACTCTACCCCCCACCCCTCCCTGATCATTTGCCCTGGGGATAACCAGTGACAATGTTATAAGGCAACCCTATGGAGAGGCTCACATGATGAGGGATGGAGGCTTTCCAATAATTATATGAGTGAGCTTAGAAAGAGATCTTTACCCAACCCCAGGTTAACCTTCAGATGAGACCACAGCCCTGACCAACAGCTTTACTGAAACCTTCCAAGAGACTTCAAGGCTGGGGCACCCAGTTAAGCCATGTCTACATTCTTGGCCCACAAAAACTGTGAGATAATTAATGTTTATTGTTGTAAGCCACTGAATGTTGGGGCAATTTGTTACACAGAAATCCTATCTAATAAAAGAGTAATATGCAGATTGACCATCACTCCAACACACAATATGGCTGCCCCCATGTGGTCAAAGATCCTGCCCCATGTGGACACAAGATGGCCACCACAAGATGGCCAGCAGGGGAGGGCAGTTGGGAGGCACCAGGCCTGCAAGGGAGGGCAGTTGAGAGGCACCAGGCCTGCAAGGGAGGGCAGTTGGAGGTGATCAACCCTGCAGGGGATGGCAGTTAGGGGTGACCAGGCCAGGAGAGGAGGGAAGTTGGGGGCAAACAGGCTGGCAGGGGAGCAGTTAGGCATCAATCAGGCTGGCAGCGGAGTGGTTAGGGGTTGATCAGACTGGTAGGCAGAAGCGGTTAGGGGCAATCAGGAAGGAAGGCAGGCAAGCAGTTGGGAGCCAGCAGTCCTGGATTGTGAGAGGGATGTCCCATATTGGAGAGGGTGCAGGCTGGGCTGAGGGACACCCCTGCTCCGTGCACGAATTTCATGCACCGGGCCTCTACTAGGTAAATAATAGAAGAGGTTACACAGTTGGGAACATACATTTCCCCCCTATTCTGAGGCAATTACTGGAATAATTTCTAGCATAAGGAAGGATGATTTGATAACAAATAAACATAGTCTTGAGCACCAAACATATGCTCATTCATGCTACTGACAATTACGAATGGATTTTGTTTTAAGTTTTTAAAGATTATTATGCCAGCTGGGGGTTGGGAGAGGGGGTGGGGATTAGGTGGGGTCCTTGAAATCATGTTCTATGATGAGTGAGATGTGAGTGTGGTCTTTTAAAATGTGAGTGGTTGTAATGTGGAAAGAGACATTAACTTGTTCTCTGTGACCCTGAAGGGCAGAGCAAGAGGTGAAGACTGGAAGTTGCAGGCAAGCAGTGATGTTTGCTGGTGTTTCATGGAAACACCAAGAATGAAAGTCGTGTCAACTGCTAGATTCTTGGCAAATCACATCTACGTGTGAAGGCTGTCTCTGCAAACAATACAAATGCTAAGGTCCGCATAGGGTGGAATTGCGGGTGATTTTTAAAGTCATCATTTTTGTCAATGATTCTCTTTTTTTATTATTGATTTTTTTTACAGAGAGGAAAGGAGAGGGATAGAGAGTTAGAAACATTGATGAGCTGCCTCCTGCACACCCCCTACTGGGGAGGTGCCCGCAACCAAGGTACATGCCCTTGACCTGGAATCAAACCTGGGACCCTTGAGTCCGCAGGCCGACGCTCCATCCACTGAGCCAAACCGGTTAGGGCTGTAAATGATTCTTGGTGTCGGTCTATTGTCTTGGCAATTGACATGTGTTACAGGAAAAGAACACGGCACCCTTTGTATGGTTAGGACGGTTCCTGTTTGGGTTTGCTCCTGTGTCGGGCTGAGCATCTCCTTTCTTCACAGAGAAAAGTCAGATGATCCCAGGAAACACCCTTTCTTCAACACCATCAACTTCCCTCGGCTGGAAGCAGGCCTCGTTGAACCCCCCTACGTGCCAGACCCTTCGGTGGTTTATGCCAAAGACATCGACGACATTGAAGATTTCTCTGAGGTTCGGGGTATCGAGTTTGATGATAAAGATAAGAAGTTCTTCCAGAGATTTGCAACAGGTGCCGTCCCCAAAGCGTGGCAGGAAGAGATCATAGAAACGGGACTGTTTGAAGAATTGAACGATCCCAACAGACTTGCAGGTTGTGGGGAGGGTAATTCGTCCAAGTCTGCTGTGTGTTTGTTATTATAAGCTGTTCTCTCTACCAGTCAGGCAGCAGGAGTCTCAGCTGACCTAATCCTCGAATGTTCCTGTGAACCTAAAAATAAAAATAAAAAAAGGCCTTTCAAGAGGAGAGGCAACACGCATTTATTGAGGTCCATAAGAAGAGCTATTTGGGGCGCACTGATTCGGACGGGAGCCCAAACGGCGTTCCAATTAGGGGACAAAGGCAGCGGGAGTTTACGAGAAAGGGAAGGGTGGCCATCACATGAGTAAGAGGAAGCCCTGTCTGTCGGGGCAGAGAACAGAACACAGCGACGGTAATTCTCAATAACGCTGTTTTCGTTTTCAGTCCAGTAGTTGTAGGAACTGCTTTCTTGTTATCTTTGCAAACAGATTTTTAGGACAAATGTTGCCCTAGGCCCAGTCCAAAGGTTATTTTGTCCTGTTTTAACATTCCAGAGATTTGAGGCATAGACACACAAGGCAGTTCCTCTGGCGTGGCAGTTCTGGTTTCATTTTAAAGTGGCTCCACTTATGTCATGTTTACATTCCTAACACAGGAAAATCTATCACAAAGGGAACTGATCAATCAGGCGGGGCATTTATCATAAAGCAATTCAAAGGACAGGCGCTCTCTCTCTCTCTCTCTCTCTCTCTCTCTCTCTTCCTCTCCTTCCTTCTTGCTCCTGTCCTCCTTCCCTCCCTCCCTCCCTCCCTTTCTTTTTTCATAAAGATGAGTAGAGTCTCAGTTTTCACTGAGGGCTGGGAAAAGGAACACAGGTTTATTTTGATAAACGATAAAAGCATGAGCTCTCTACTATCATGTCCCTGAAAATTACACAGAGTCCTAGGAACACAGAAAGGAACTTTGTGGTGTGCACAGAAAATGAGCATTTGCAATTCTTAGTAAATAATCATTTTAGTTTTCCTTTGTGTATATCCTTTCTTCCCTTCATCTTTCAGGTTGTTTGTGTTTTGTTTTGTTGTTTTTCTGCTTCTGTCCTTATACAAAGGATTTTGATGCTGGAAGTGAGTGTCCCTGATATCCTCCCCATAAAAAGGAGTGGGTTGTAATATTTTGGTAATATCTCAGTTTACAAAATAATTTTTAATTTACTGTAGGTCTCTTTTTCATATTGATTTCAGAGAGGAAGGAAGAGAGAGAGAGAGAGAGAGATAGAGAGAGAGAAACATCAATGATGAGAGAGAATCATTGATCGGCTGCTTCCTGCATGCCCCCTACTGGGGATGGAGCCTGCAACCCGGGCATGTGCCTTGACTAGGAATGAAACCATGACCTCCTGGTTCATAGGTCGATGCTCAACCACTGAGCCACGCCGGCCGGGCAGGGTTAGTTATTCTTTCAATATATATCGCTGCATGTCCTGAGCCAGGCTCCATTTTGGTTTTAGGGGATACCTTTGTCCCTTTAGGATTTTTAGATTGGAAGGTGCTTTTGTTCTCCCTCAGTCTCAGTGAAACCTTATATCTCTCTGAGGAGGGATGAATTTTGTTCTTCTCATTTTCCCCCAAATTTTCTGCACTGGACACATCTTTTTAAAATCAGGGAGGAGCGGGGACTATATTGATTAAATCAAGCAAGACCCATGTAGTTGGACCTGGGCGTGCAGGTATGCCCAGGCTGGCTCTGGCCTTCACTGGCCTCCGAGGAACCCCCTCCTGGCCAAAGGGCAGCAGCCTGGGTCCCAGAGTGAGGCCAGGTCCCCTGCTGAGTCAGCAGAGCCTCCCTGGACAGAGCCGGCAGCTGGTGCCGAAGGCGGGGCTCGGCTAGAGGCTCCACGGTCCAGCCTGTGAGCCGCGGCTGGTCGGTGATGAAGCTCTGACCACGCCTCAGGGAAGTGGAAGAAAGGACAAAGCAGCAAGTGTCTCCCGGGCTCCTCACCTCCACATAGCTGTGATGACGTTGTTACCATGTCATCTTTTATGAAGTCGTTGATACTTCACAAAAGTAAAACTTGGAGAGCCTATGACCGTTCCTCAGATTTCTTTATTTTTATTTATTAATTTATTTATTTTTCTGACCCGTGAGATCTCAGCATCTGGGACTCCCTGGCCTGGGTGACCTGGAACGGCATTCCAGCTACAGGGAAACACGTGTGCTTCCATAGAAAACGGTGTATTGTTCAGAGGAGGATCTGCAAACTGTTCCTGGAAAAAAACAGAGAGTAAATATTTTAGACTCTGCCGATGGCAACCACTTAACCCTGCCTCCACAGTGGGAAGGTAGCCATAGAGACCGTGTCAGGACTGCGTGTGGCTGTGTGCCAATAAAGCTTTATTTACAAAAACAGGCAGTGGGGCTGGAGTTGGCCCACAAGCAGTAGTTTACTGTTCCCAGTCATAAATAAAGTCTTATTATTAAACCCTGCCTCTCCCATCTGCACCGCCAGCTGCCACATCCGTTCCTGCCATGCGCACAGTGCCTGCAAGCAGCAGGAGGAGCTGTCAGCGGGGGAGGCCGGGAGGAGGATGGGAGCCAGGAGAACCCAGGCCGGCCTCTGAAGTTCACCTGCTGGCGGTGAGCCTCTGAGGCCACCAGTGCGGGCTTGCATTCCAGAGGCCCACAGGGTCCCTGGTGGGACGGCTCTCCTCCGAGGTCTGCCGCCATTCAAATGCGGCCTGCCCACTTACATTTGAATTGCAGAAAACAACAAGCAGTTTTTTTCCTTGTGTAAGTATGTTCCAAAATGTGCATAGGACCTATCCTTAAAAAAATCATCTGTTGTCTACGAGTAGAGATAATCAACTTAAGAATAGTCTGTGGAGCCCTAACTGGTTTGGCTCAGTGGATAGAGCATCGGCCTGCGGACTGGAGGGCCCCAGGTTTGGGCCAAGGGCATGTACCTTTGTTGCGAGCACATCCCCAGTAAGGGGCGTGCAGGAGGCAGCTAATCGATGTTTACCTCTCTCCCTTCCTCTCTGTAAAAAAAATCAATAAAATATATTGAAAAGAAAAAAAAAAGAATAGTCTGTGGTCAAGAAGTAAAAAAAAAAAAAAAAAAAAAACTTTTTTAAAAATTAAAACAAAGGACAAAAAAATAGAAATTAAAAAAAAGAATAGTCTGTGGTCAAGATTAAAGAAAATGCAGGAAAACTACCAGCACCGCGCCTACAAAATGTGTAGTCAGAGCCACACCTGAGCTCCCTGAATTGGTCAGATCCGCCTCCCAGGAAGCTTTGCGAATTTCTTCCACGTGGGTGCCCTCTCTCCCCGCAGAGCTGGCCGGGCAAGCTGCTAGCATCGCCACCACAGCTACCAGTAATAGTAACCCAAGAAAAGCTGCCAGTTATCGAGCACTTTTTGTGTATTACCCTCAATGCTCACAATCATCCTGCGAAGTGGGTTTTACTATCTGCATTGTATCAACGAAGAATGGAAAGCTCCGGAGGCTAACGGACTTACCCACGTATAAGGTAAGTGCTGAGTGACCCCAGGCCGGCCTGACAACTCGTGTCTCTGAGGTTACTGGTTTCCCCTGGTAGGAACTGCCTCTGTCCCTCCCTATGAGCCCAAGGAAGAGATAAATATATATATTTAGGCCCTAAATGGACGAGCAGGGCCAGACCAAAGTGAGGGGAGTGAGGCCCCTAGTCACAATGTTTACGACGGCAATCACTCTCAGGATCAAGCAACTGCGGAATCAAAACTTGCACAAAACTGAGAGCGAGTGCCTCCTTCAATTTCGCAACCTCTGGCTTTCATTGCAATCACGTTAATTCTCAACCCGTGGACTAGACAGCTCAGGTGTAGCTACTTCGGAAAATCCTTCGGAAAGTACATTTCTTTGCACCTTCACAAACAGCCCTGGCCGGTGCGCTCGGTAGTTAGGGCTTTGGCATGAGGCCCAAAGGGTGGAGGGCTCAATTCCCGGTCAATGGCCAATGGCACATACCTGGGTTGTACCTTTGATCCCCAACCCAGGTTGGGACACATACAGGAGGCAACCAATCAATGTGTCTCTCTCACATTGATGCTTCTCTCTCCCTCCCTTCCTCTTTCCTCCACTCTCTCTCTAAAAAAAAAAAAAAAAAAAGCGATGGAAAAAATATCCTCAGGTGAGGATTAACAACAAAAACAATCATCTACATTCATTCATTCAACAAATATTAATTCAGGGCGTTTGGGAGCCAGGAATACAGCCCAAGACAGACCACGCCCATCCTGAATATATCCCTAGCCCTTTGGCTGGGTATCTCCATTAGCCAACTTGGATCAATAATTTTTCCTGCTTCTCTTGTCACCTTTCAGTTGACACCAAGGACCAAGAAACACAATGTCCATGGGGTATTTAAGAACCGAAATTCAGTTTCCCCTTCTCCTTTCTTCTCTAAAAGAATTTCCCCAGGTTTGTGCTTTAGAATCCTTGTTCTGGAGAAGGTGTGGAATAGGACTTGTGAGCTCCTTACTGACCTCCCTTAAAGTGGAAAGTTACAGGCAGGCTCCAAGGCACATCCAGATTGGCCCGTGGTGAGTGTTGTTTTAACGAATGCCAGCGGAATGAAGGGGCTGGTACATGTCATAACTGGTAACAAGGCAGACAATGGTGAAATAGCAGCTCAACCAAACAAGCTTCGGAGGCCCTTTGCCTGCGCCCGGCTTCCCAGGAGCGGGTGCCCGCCGGCCCTCTCCTGTGCTGGGCCGTGTTCTGGGCCAGGCCCATAAACAGCGCTGCAGATGTTTGCCCGGACCGGTGGCGTTTCCACGATTGTTATTGCTTTGTCTGTCTTTGTCAGCATTTCCTGTCATAGTTGAGTGTTTGGTCAATTCTAAGTCACTTCGGTCTGATAAGCACGTTTGTGAACTATCTGGTCACCTTGCCTCCCTCTCCCACAGTCCGCTTTTGGCCATTTTTGTCACGCCCATTGTGTGTGGGGATGCAGAAAGGAAGAGAAATAAATCCATCCCATTTGATTTGGAAACAGGAATTTAAGAAGAAACGCAAAACTATTCACTGATATCTGGATACTCTCCCCGATCACCTTCTCCCACCCCCTTTTTCCATAGCCATAGATCACTCCACTAATGAGCCTCAGATGTAACATTAAGTTGAGACCTTTTTTAAATTGATTTTTAGAGAGAGGAAGAGAGAGAGAGAGAGACATCAGTCTGTTGTTTCACATATTGATGCATTCATTGGTTGCTTGTATGTGCCCTGACCGGAGATCGAACCCACAACCTTGGCACATCCTGACGACGCTCTAACCAACGGAGCTACCCAGCCAGGGCCAAGAATTTTTGATATATATATATATATATTTTTTTAATTACAGTGTACATTCAATATTAGTCTATCCTAGAGGCCCGGTGCATGGATTCGTGCCTGGGGCAGGAGGGTCCCTCAGCCTGACCTGCACCCTCTCACAATCCAGGACCCCTTGGGGGATGTCTGACCGCCAGTTTAGGCTCGATCCCGGACATCCCCTGAGGGAGGTAGCAGTGCACCAAGCAGCAGGCAACCAGGGAGGAGCCTGAGCCGAGGCGGACGCCGAGCCACTTGCGCTCATCCTGGCCCACTGCGCCTGCTGCCACTGCTCGGTAGCTCTGCCACAGAGTCGGGAGAGGCTCCCGCCGCCACAGCTACGCTCACCAGTCGTGAGCCTGGCTTCCGGCTGAGTGGCGCTCCCCCTGTGGGAGCACACTGACCACCAGGGGGCAGCTCCTGCAGTGAGCATCTACCCCCTGGTGGTCAGTGTGCATCATAGCAACTGGTCATTTGGTCATAACAGTTGCTTAGGCCTAGATAGATAGATAGATAGATAGATAGATAGATAGATTAGCTTCAGATGTGCAATATACTGGTTAGAAATCATGTGCTTGATAGAGTGGTCCCCCTGATGTTTCAAGTACCCACCTGGCCCCATCCATAGTTATTGTATCAGTGACTATAGTATTCCCTATGCTGTAATTTACATCTCTGTGACTGTCTGGTAACTACCAATTTGTACTTCATCTTTTTATACCCCGTCCTCCAACCCTCTGAAAGCTGTCAGTCTGTGTTGAGAATTTTCTTGTCACGCTTGAGACACCCAAAAGGAGCTGGGTGCCTATATTTAACCCTTTCACCTCCCCCTTGACCCATGACCCTAAGCCAGCACTACCTCACATGGGAGAAGCGGAAACAGTGGGGACGACCAAGAGGGAAATGCAGTTCCAGGTCAAAGCTTATTCCAATCGTCCTCTGTGCCGAAGGCTAACTCGGAGAGAGTGTGTGTGGAAGGTTTCCTGTGGAAAAGTCCCGAGAGAATGTGTTTGCCTCGCTCCTCCCTGTTTGGGAAGAGGGAGACGGCGGAGATACTGTGTGGTGAGGACGTGCCTGCACTTGGCCCCGGGTGTGCTGCACCCCCTCTTCCCCACGCCCTGTTCCGGGGGTGACCTCACCGTGGCCGCTGGAATCAGGCCACAGTGGGTGTATCTGCATCATGGAAGTCAGCAAATGCTACAAACCAGGGTTTACTTTTTCTGGAGAGCGGGAGGGTAAGCACTCCTCAGCACTTCAGCGACTTATCCCTGAAATATACGCGGTTGGTTAGTTGTGATTCTGCCCAGCGCCCAGCAGGGACTGCCCCACGCTTTGGCTCCCTGGGCTGCAGGGCAGAAACCAACCGAAGAGTCACAAGCCATTGCCCCTGGCAGACACTCCCCAGGCAGCAAGGCTGGCGAGGGCCAAGGAAAGCTAAGAGGGGGAGGCTACCGATATCTGAAAGGTGGGAGCAGGAGGACATGAAAGCCTTTGACAAGCACAGAACCAGGCAAAAGGAAAGGGGTGCAGAGAGAGGAAGGGGCTGAGGGGTCTGGAAGCTCCCTCCAGAAATGTTACATCAGGGCCCAGAGTTTGGGTCATCACTCCACAGCGGGGGTTCATTACAAATGTGATTTGAGGGAGAGGGAGGGGAGGATAGAGGGGGGGTAAATGCTGATGGAAGGAGACGTGGGGTAGTGAACACACAATACAATATACAGATGATGTACTATAGAATTGTACCCCTAAAACCTATTAATTTTATTAACCAATGTCACACCAATAAATTAAATTTTTTTTTTTTTTCTGATCAAGCCTCGAAATTTTATTTTTTACAGCGTTCTTTATATGTGATTTCTAGAAGGGTGGATGCGTAGGAGGGGTGGGGGCTGACCTAGATAATTGGCTAAAGTCGTAACTATAGATAAAGGGTGTGGCAGTTGAAGGGCGGCTACAGAAGGAATGCTTTGTCCTCAGGCAAGAGGAAGTGGGCCTAGTTACAGTAACTTACTGAAGGTCAGAGTTAATCCTTTGACCAACTCTTGGCTCCTGACATCTCCTCCCTCTCTGTTTAAGAAATGGGAGTGGGCCGAAACCCGTTTGGCTCAGTGGATAGAGCATCGGCCTGCGGACTGAAAGGTCCCAGGTTCGATTCCGGTCAAGGGCATGTACCTTGGTTGCGGGCACATCCCCAGTAGGGGTTGTGCAAGAGGCAGCTGATCGATGTTTCTCTATCATCGATGTTTCTAACTCTCTATCCCTCTCCCTTCCTCTCTGTAAAAAATCAATAAAATATATTTAAAAAGAAAAAAAAAAAAAAAAGAAATGGGAGTGGGCATTAATCGACCGAGGAGACATTGACCTGGTTCCTCCCGTGGGCTTTGCATACCCACTGTGTGTGGCTCTTGACATCTTTTGGGGAGGAGAGGCAGAGCCATCAATAAATTAAATTGTTTAAAAAATGTGATTTGATGGAAGCTACTTCATGTTAATGGATCTGCCACCTCTTACATACACACTGACGTAAAGCAAACGTGCTTCATTCATCGGCAAAAACACAAAACGGAGAGAAAGGTAAGGTGTCCCCCATGTCACAAAATTCCTTGCTGATCATTTTTTACAACTGCATTTCATTCCATAGATGCACCATCATTTAACCCAGTGGTCGGCAAACTGTGGCTCGCGAGCCACATGCGGCTCTTTGGCCCCTTGAGTGTGGCTCTTCCACAAAATACCACGTGCGGGTGCGCACGTACAGTGCAATGGAAACTTCGTGGCCCATGCGCAGAAGTCGGTTTTCGGCTCTCAAAAAAGAAATTTCAATCGTTGTACTGTTGATATTTGGCTCTGCTGACTAATGAGTTTGCCGACCACTGATTTAACCAATCCTCTGTTTTGATTATAAATCTTTTTCCAGTTTTTCCTTATTATAAATAGCCGGGTAATGAACCTCCTTGTAGCTGCCTTGCAGCTTATAATTAATAATCCTTAATTATTATTTATCACCGTTTTAGGACAAACTAGAAATGGAATTTGGGGGTACATATAATTTTAAGGCTTTTTTGATAATTATTGTCAGATTCACCTCCAGAAAGCTTGTACCCGGCTGCACTCCCACGAGCCACGGGTTGTAACCTTCTAAAAAGATGGTAGAAAACCAGCAGCACCAAGGGATTCGTGGCCAGCTGCCTCCCAGCCTGATTGTTGCCGGGTGGCTATGTGTCGAGGACAGGCACTCCGTGTGTACCTGAGTATTTCCATTAGGAAAATGCAACGGTGGTAATCCTAGACTTTTAAAGTCAGTTTAGACCTTCTCTGATGCAACGCCCTCATTTTACCGAGGAGGAAATTCAGCCCCAAGATTGCACAGCTAATTAAAAACTTGCTGGAACTTCTGTGTTACAGAGAGCGGTTGTGGTGCCGTCCTAGTGCTGCCAGCTAACGCCCGTGGACTAGATCCCTCCCCACGCCCGTGCTGCCGGTCCCGGTCTACCCCCGTTTCATGCTCAGGTAAGGAGGCACCGAGAAGGGAAGTAACCAGGCAAAGGACACACAACAGATACTTGGAAATTTTCAGGTTCAAGTTTAAAAAAAACAACAACAATGCCTAAAACCCAACTCTCACCACAGATGATCAGCACACCCCTTATTTTTAATGGTGGAAAGGAAATTCAGTCTCTAGTTCCTTCCAGGCCAGGCTGGTCCACACCCAATTTCTCGGCAGCCCGTGGGTGGTGGGAATCCTGCCCCTGCGATTATCCATTTCTCCTGGATCTAGTGACAGTTGGACGCCCAAACCTGTAGCTCTTCAGCAGCACTGGAATGACAGCAACCCACCAACTGTGCGTGGTGAATGGTCCCTGAAGGACAGCTCTTCCTGGGGGCTTCCCGTCAGAAGGGAAACGTGCTGGCTGCCCTGGGGCTATTCTTCGCTTAAAACAATGGAAGCGCTCACAATAACTCTGAGGGAGAAGTGGGGCCTGCCCACCATCTCCAGGTCTCTCTGGAGCAAGCCAAGGCCGCATGTTCAAGCTCTTTCCTCCTTGTGTCCTCCAAGGTAGCGAAACATAACGCATCGCACTCCCTGGGCAGAGGCAGCCCTGACTCGGTGGCAGGGCCGGCGACACCACCCCTTCCGCGGAAAGGGAGCCCACTTATAATAAAGGCCCTTCATGTCAACTTGCTTCCCCCTTCCCAGCCCTAACCTGCACTTAAAACTCCGAAAGAGAATGTGATCGTTAAGCAAGGCAGCCACCAGCTGATTACAATCTCATAATGATACAATTTTTTTTTTTTTTTTTTTTGCCGGAAAGGAGCGCCCTACCTCATGAATCATCCAACCGCTATTCTTTGTTTTGCTTTGGCTCAGCTCATTTTCTTAGTTCTAACAATTGTCTTCCCCCCTCCTCCCCTTCACCCCCCCCCCCCCCCCCCCCCACCCCCGCTTGAGGAAAAACCTCACTTCGAGTTAATCCCCTGTCTCTGGTGCCAAACCCGACAGGAGCAAAGCCCACGTAAGGTAGGTGCATCTCAGGGGGCCTAGCAGAAAGGAGCCAGGTGCTGTCTGGGACTGGGGGCCAGGGGCCAGAGAGCCTGGACACCCTTGGTTTTCTCCAGGGCTTCGGCAGAGCCCGCCACACAGCTTATGTACGTGCCACGGAGTGGCTGCCAATTCACCCACCTCTGGTAGAAGCTCAGAAGGCATTTTGAAAAGGGATGTTATGAAAGCAAAATGGAGAGTTCTCCTGGACAAACCAGCTACATTGTCTCTACCTATCGGTGTGTCCCAGTGGGCTGTTTGGGAAGATCTTAGTGGTTCTGAATTAAACATTATTTTTTGTGTCAGAGTGCACAATGCCAGCCATCAGCATCCCTCATTGCAGGGAGCTGTGCCTATTGATTACAGCTCCTGGATTCGCTGGCAGGTGAGGCTCTCAGGCCCAGTGCTTCCCAGGCTCTCCCCTTCACTCTTTATTTTATTTTATTTTATTTTTTATTTTATTGATCTCCCAGAGGAAGGGAGAGGGAGAGAGAGAGAGAAACATCAATGATGAGAGAGAATCATTGATCGGCTGTCTCCTGCACACCCCACACGGGGGATCGAGCCCAAAACCCAGACATGTGCCCTGACCAGAATCGAACCGTGACCGCCTGGTTCATAGGTTGACGCTCAACCACTGAGCCACGCCGGCTGGGCCCCTTCACTCTTTTTTTACACAGAGCTCCGTTTCAGTCCCTGCCCATTTCCTCTCTCCTCGGCAGTTTCAATAGGATTTCTCAAAGTTCTTGAACCTGGGTCAGCCATTGTTATACTTCTTGAAATTCTCAAAACTCTGAACAAACATTTAGAGACACCCCCTCAGAGCTCATTTGAGCCTCACCTGTATTCTGTACATGTACTGGATTCAAGACAGGTGACGAAAGTTTGACCTTTAAGAAGTATAGAGCCCTGGCAAGGTTGCTCAGTTGGTTAGGGCATTGTCCTGATAAACCAAGGTTGCAGGTTCAATCTCCGGTCAAGGCACATACAAGAATCAACCAATGAGCCTGGCCTGTGTGGCTCAGTGGTTGAGCGTCCACCTATGAACCAGGAGGTCACGCTCCGATTCTGGTCAGGGCACATGCCCAGGTTACGGGCTTGATCCCCAGTAGGGGGTGTGCAGGAGGTAACCAATCAATGATTCTCTCTCATCATTGATGTTTCTATCTCTCTTCCCTCTCCCGTCCCCTCTGAAATTAATAAAAATATATTAAAAGAAAAAAGAATCAACCAATGATACATAAATAAGTGGAACAACAAATTGATGTTTCTGTCTCTTCCTTCCTCTCTCTAAAATCAATTTTTTAAAGAAAAAAAAAAAAAGAAGAGTAGAGATTCTAGAATGAATTGCAAAAACTATATTTTTTTTAATCAGAGTCTTTTCTTATAAATGTTCATTGATAAATTAACCAGGATGAAAGATAATAGAAGAATATGGCTAAACATGTACTGGTAGACTCTAGAAGCAGGTCTGCCCAGGTTCAAATCCACCTCTTCTAGCTGTGTGACCTTGGCCAGATTACCTAAGGTCTCCCCATCTATAAAATGGAGGTGAGTGAAGTACCAAATCTCACAGGATTGTTGTGATGATCAACAATATTTTTATAATGATTATTAATGTAATAGTAATTCACAAAAGTATCTGACACATAGTAAGCACAGAGAAAGCATTAGATGTTGACATTTTCAGAGGATCACAAGATGCCAGAAGGATGTGAATGATTATGCTAATGAAAGTCAGTCCTCTGTTCATGGAGTTTTCCCAGCAGATCCTGGACATCCTAGAGTTCGTATTAACAATTCCATACTTATCAATAATAGGCTCTAATTACCAAAGTTTAGCCTAACATCTTATATATATTCTAGGTTTAATTGGAAGTGCTAAGTATCTTCCAGGTTAGCATTCCTAGGAATTTCCCTTTATTCTCCTGTGTCCCAAGTTTGGGAGTGGTCTCTATAGGACAAAAGACAAGGCCATGGTTTCCTCTTTTACCCACAGATGTAAGCCAGGTTTTCACTTTTCCAAGTTACTCGTGTACAATGCTGAACAATTTGTAAAGAACTTTCAAACATACTCTGCTTCCCTCCTTGGACTAACACTGAAGTAAGTGGGGCAGCTATTTTTACCTTCACCCCATGAATGTGGAACCTGCCACTTAGGGAAGTTCAGTGACCTAATTGTTCACCCTACATTCTCCTGCGATTCTATGAACTTTCACACCTTCTAGGCTGGTCAGGGAGCAGGCTCCTGCCCAGCATGCCTCTTCTTCTTTGAGGGTCATCTCAAGTGTCACATCCTCTGTGACATGCCTTCCCACCAGCCCAGGCAACTGCTCCCTCCCCCTGAGCTTCCACAGCACTTCCATTACCACAGGAGGTGGGGGTGGAGTGCCACGGCTCTGAGAAATGCCCAGTTTGATTCTCTAGTCCCCCTTAGGCAAGTCCCAACCCGATCCAGGCTCTGTGTCTTCTTGAGTAAGAGGAGGATGATATTTCTACCATGTATTACCTACAGGTGTCAAGAACTTTACAAGTTAGCTGATTTGTTCCTCCTCACAGCCCTAGAAGGAGAGTTATTCTGCTCAGCGATATAGCTCTCTCAGGAATGAACAAGTTTTGACCCCAGACTCTCTGACACTAACTAATTCATTTCAATAGATTATCTATTCTGCACCCTTACACTGGAATGATTCTTTCCTGATCCCTGCTGCCCTGAGTCTTTGAAAGGGCTAAGCAGATAAGTATGTAAACAGCTTCAAGACTCATTGGTTGTGTGCTGTCCTTCTCTCTCCTCCTTATCATTCAGTTTTAATTGTCCTCCACCAGAGTGGCCGACCACGTGCAGGTTCGGATGGTCCTGGGTGTACATCACAGCATATATCACAGTTAAAGAATGTTTGTGTTGACTAGTCAACAGTATCTTCCTTCAGAAAATCCTGACTCTTAATCTTGCTAAAAACACCCAGACACAATTTTTACACTGAAAAACAACACACATACCAGAAAATGCAAGCTTAAGGAATTGTTATAAAGTAAAAAGCCATGCCCAGCCGGCGTGGTTCAGTGGTTGAACATCGACCTATGAACCAAAAGGTCACAGTTCAATTCCCAGTCAGGGCACATGCCCGGGTTGTGGGCTCAATGCATACAGGAGTCAGCCAAGAGGCAGCCAATCAATGACTCTCTTTCATTATTGGTGTTTCCATCCTTCTCTCCCTCTCCATTCCTGTCTGAAATCAATAAAAAATATATTTTAAAATAATAATAATACAGTAAAAAGCCATGTAACTACCTCCCAGGTAGTTACAAGAAATAGTTCGTCACCAGCACCCAGAAGCCCCCTCATGCTCCTTCCCAATCATGACCTCCACCCTCTCTTCTATCAGAGGTAACCACTACCCTGACTTTTATGGAAATCAGTTCTCTACTTTTCTTTTCTTTTTTTAATATATTTTTATTGATTTCAGAGAGGAAGGGAGAGGGAGAGAGAGAGAGAAATATCAATGATGAGAGAGAATCATTGATCGGCTGCCTTCTTGCATGCCCGCTACTGGGGATGGAGCTCACAACCTAGGCATTTGCCCTGGACCAGAATCAAACCAGGACCCTTCAGTCTGCAGGCCGATGCTCTATCCACTGAGCCAAACCGGCCAGGGCTCTACTTTTCTTTATAGTGTACCTTCCAACAGGCATCCCTAATTATACTCTAGTTATGTCTTTCCTATTATTGACCTTTATACAAATGGGTTCATACAGTATGTACTGTTCTATGTCAGGCTTCTTGCACCAAAAATTGTTTGTGAGAGCCACCCATGTTCTGTGTGAGTGCATTGTGTTCTTTGTCATCGCTGTATAGTGTTCTACTCTATGACAAAAGCACACCTTACTGATCAATTCTTCTGTGGGTAGACATAGGGATTCCTCAGTTTGGGACTATGGTGAAAAACAGTGATTTGAAGACCCCTCGTATATTGACTCCAGTGGTCTTTTTCACTAATCGACAGGTGTATTCTGTCTCTCTACTCCTCAGAAACAATATTTTCTCCCCAGCACACCCCACCCCGCCCCTACCACTTAGTCTGCTGTTTAACTTAGAAATGTCAAAACATTACAGTATACGCTGGGGAACCGAAGAAGTAGGAGGTCAGAGACTTTCTGGAGACCTCCCTTCCTTTCTGCTTCAGATTTGACTTTTGATAACAATAGCAACAACAACAACAAAATACTTAAAAGCATGAGAAGAATTCTTATTCATTTCCTCTGAGAAGTAAGGGAGAAACTGTTGAGCTTGTTGGTATTGCTGGTGAGGCTGGGACCAGGTTTTTGTGGGGTTTTTAAAAATATACTTTTGTGGATTTCAGAGAGGAAGGGAGAGGGGAGAGAGAGCTAGAAACATCAATGATGACTGAGACTCATTGTTCGGCTGCCTTCTGTCCTTGGGTTTGGCTGGCCGCTTTGGCTCTCCAGTACCATCAGAGGAAAGAAGTGAGCCGAGGCAGGGCTGCTGTCAGCTCACTAAGAAGTCAGAGAAAGGGAGGCCTTGGAGACAGCTTCAGGGGGTTGGCCTGGGACTAGCTGCGGCTGCCCATTGCTCCCCTGGTTGCAAGTCTCGTGGGCACCCTTAGAGTTCAGGAGAAAGTTCACAGCTGAGGAAGAAAGACCACGCTGGGTCTTCTGTCTTGAGGCTTTTTCTCTCTCTTTTGCGGGTGGGAATCTTAGAGGGGGGGGGACCTCAGAGGAGCGTTTCAGCAGAATACTCATCAGCTTTCCAAGTGTGGTTTTTAATAATATGTTCATGGACCAGAATGAGCACATAGAGAGACCAGGGTCATATTCTGGTCAGCTTTGCCTCTATCATGGTTTTCTGGTATTTATTCCTCTGACTTCATCTGTCCTTGGGTTTGGCTGGCACTAATGACACTAACTGGGTCTCTGTTATCTATCTCCCTGACCAGGGTGATTTAAGCTATTTCCCCTCTGGTTAGGGAGGAGAGGTGTAAGCCATGTGCTCTCACGTGTCCTTGGCTAGAGAAGAGATTTTGCCATTTACTAGCTGGCTGTACATGGCTTGGCTTATTTGGCCCTATTTGTCTAACCATCTGTCTCAGTTTCCCTTTTCCCACTTGTCAAACGTTCTCCTAACATCTAACTATCCTGCCTCAGTTCCTCTTCTTGCACAAGGGGCGGGGAAGGTCTGGGCTTCTGCTCCCAGCAGGCAGATCCACAGCCAGCTTGCAGGTCACCTGGAGGAAGGACGGCGAGGCCAGCCGCAGAAGAACTCATCCCAGCTGCAGGCCAGGTCTGGAGAAGGCCGGGCCGGCTGGGCCATCCGTTCACTCCATCAGCGTGGCTCAGAAAAAGTGGGCCTGGCTGGGCTAGCGGGAGGGTGTCCTCTCCTGCGTAGGCCAAGAGGTGCCCGAGTGAGCTTTGCCCCAGGGGAGAGGGTGTATCTGGTTCCTACAAGGAGCTAAAATGTGGAGGGCTTGAAGGTTTCAGTAGAGTACAGGGCCTGAACCACGAATCTCCCGCCTCAGCTCCGTTTCTGGGGTCATCCAACAGAGAAGCCATCCAGCTGCTGTGGTTTATTTTAAATTTCCATTGTTTCCGTGTGTTGGACTTAAATATTTTCAACACTACACTGCAGGCAGACACATAATTGGTACCAGCTTTCTGGAGGGGCTACTTGGTAATAAGAATCAGAAACCTGGAAAATATGCTTTTCCTTGGACCCACAGTTCTACTTCCAGGAAGCCATCAGACAGGAATAATCAGACAACAGATGCAAGAATAAGCATCACAGTATTGTTTATAGTGTAAGATCTCAATATAACGGACTACTTGGGGCGAAGGGGTATCTGTTAAAGCCGAAAGTCTGTTATATAATAAAGTTGGTTTTCCGAATGCGTATGTTAAAAATTTGACAAATTAGTTTACCTGTTTTTACTTACGTTAAAACTGCTACAGAAAGTCACGCCACGTGACAACAGAACCAATTACGTCAAGTGATGCTGTGTGATCGCATGCTAATCATTCCCTGAACATTGTTTACCAGCGGTGACTCTTGGATTTAAATATGTAGACTATTGCCCTGGCCAGCTTGGCTCAGTGGATAGAGCATCAGCCTGCGGACTGAAGGGTCCCAGGTTCGATTCCGGCCAAGGGCACATGCCTGGGTTGCGGGCTTGATCCCTAGTAGGGGGCATGCAGGAGGCAGCCGATCAATGATTCTCTCTCATCATTGATGTTTCTATCTCTCTCTCCTTCTCCCTTCCTCTCTGAAATCAATAAAGAAATATATATTTTTTAAAAATATGTAGACTATTAGTTGTAGATATGTAATATTTATGTCAGTGAAATTACTACAGTGTTTTTTTCCAACATATGGCCTATTCACTAAAATTTGTTAAAAATAACAGTGAATTAATAACAAAAAACCCTGTTAATTTAATTATAAGCAAATCTTGGGTAAAAACATTTAAAAATTAACAGGATGTTAATTTTCACTTAGGATATATGGGCTGGAAATTTTGTCTGTTAAATCCGAAGTCCGTTAAATCAAGGTTCCCAAAATCGAGGATTTACTGTAATATGGAAAAACTAGAGACAAGCCACAATAAGGATCCAGATAAATAAATCTCTATACATTCTTATAAAGCAGAATGCTTTATATCATGGAATGATGTTAACTCATAAAATAATAGTTAATAGTATCACCCCAAAAGGGGAGAAAGACTGAAAGGATGTGTATTTTCATAGAAAAATATCTATGAATTCATATGTAATTATAGAATTAGTAGACACTATATGTAATATTCTAAAATCTTCATTTTTATTGTAAAGTAACACATGCTCATTGGAAAAATTCAGAAGTCTTTAACGAGATCTGTTTGCCTTCAGTCATCAAAGCCCAATAAGACACGATCAGGAGTTTGCAGCCAAAAGAATAAGGGCTCATGTTTAGGAAGTGGCCCATGTGCAGAGACAGGCGAGCTAATGCTCAGAGACCTGGCTCCTGATAGCTTCCAGGGCATGGGTTCTATAGGAGGGAAATCACTAATCCTGGTGACTAAGGGAGTTAGGGTCATGGGCAGGGTCGTGGTCTCTGCTGATTGGTCCGTGCTGGGGTAGGGTCCTTGATCAGTGCATCTGGCCCTGATGTCAGCCGTGGCATTGCAGCATCTGGTTTTGCTTCTTCTCTGGGCCTGGAGCTGAAACACAACTGAGGCCTAGATGTTATCTCTAGTTTGACCAGAACTCTGTCTCTGTGGTCAGCAGACCTGAGGCTTTGTTCCTAAGATTATGGGAAGCTGATCAGAACCTCATGGTCCTGAGGGCTTAATGATTAAGGGAGAGGCCCTGCCAGGGAAGAGGGGCAGGTGAGGCAGGGTGCTGGATGAGGCCAGTTTGAATCAAACGGAAAGAAAGGAGAAAGTTCATATTAAAGAAATGAAGTCTCGACAGGTTCCACAGCCCCTTCAAGGCATAGATGCTCCCCTGCTCCACTCAGAGGGTGGCCCCCTCCAGTCACTTCTTGCACATGCCCAATGGCGGGGCCCCGCTTTCCACAGGAGCCTCCTTTCCTTCACAGAGCTGAAACCTACCCACCCACAACTTGAATTCCCTGGCCCCAGCTTTTCTGCCGAGTCCACATCCTATTGGTGAGTCCTGGCAAACTCGGCAGGGCTGAGGCAGTATTTTAAGAGATTGGACCAAGGGTCAGAGTTGAGAGCCAGCTTCCAGGCCAGGGTGGGGGAGGGGGAAGGAGACAGTTCCAAAGTTGCCTACATGTAGGGGACAAATTAAGATTGAATAACGTGAATACCTCCTGTATACATGGGAGAGACCCAGGAAAACTGAATAATTAGCCAAGGGGGCTGAAGCTACCGCCTTAAATGCCATCTTCAGCTGAAGAGAAAGAAGATGCTGGGCTGGGGGGTGTCAGCTATGGGAGGTCACCTGGGAAAGCATGGTAAACAAGGGTAAGGTTGCTGCAGGTCTGCACCTCTGTCTTCTGCATCGATGAATGTCCAGAGATAAGGTCGACCCCCTTACAAGTGGGGGTCACGTGTACCAATGTAAAGGTCTTTTACCAAGGGCCACTTCGAGTTGGTTTGCAGAGCTGCTCCCATGGCTGCTGTTTCTCAAAATTAACCAACCTAGCCCTAGCCGGTTTGGCTCAGTGGATAGAGCATCAGGCTGTGGACTGAAGGATCCCGGGTTCGATTCTGGTTAAGGGCACATGCTTGGGATGTGGGCTCGATCCCCTGTAGGGGGCATGCAGGAGGCAGCCGATCAATGATTCCCTCTCATCATTGATGTTTCTATCTTTCTCTTCCTCTCTGAAATCAATAAAAATATTGATTCATTTTACTAAATCACCAAATTTTTTTGTATATTACCAAAAAAAAAAAAGCTTAAAAAAATTAACCAGCCTAAAGTCATCCTTATGCCAAATAGACATCCTCTGGGGTGAAAAATTGTTCCCCTGCAGCTGCTAAGCTACAAACCTGTACAGCACTTGCCTGTACTGAATACTCCTGGCAACTGCAACACGATGGTAAATGAGGAATGGGTTGTACTGTGACGGCTACCATGTCGCGGTGTTAGAACTTTTCAGCTCCATTGTAATCTTATGGTACCACCGTCCTATGTGCAGCTCTTCGGTGACCAAAATGTTGTTTTGCAGCACGTGACCGTGTAGAGATTCCAGGCTCTAACAGGAAGAAGCAGAAATTGCTCACCTCTTAAAGACTAGGCCTGGAATGAGCATAGGCTAACTTCCACCACACTCTATTGGTCAGAGCGGTAACCGGTCAGCCCCGTTCAAGGGGACACAGAATAGAATTTGTGGCCATCTTAAATCTCCCACAAATAGTAAAATAGGTAAATGGTTGTGTGCTCAGACACTGAAATAAAAAGAGGAACTACTAGGACTGGAGGAGAGTGACTCCCACAGACCTAATGCTGAGTGACAGGTCAGGCACAAATAATATGTTCAGTGATATTCCATTTATGCAAAGTTTTATTTGCATAATCAATCCAGGGAAATAGAGGTCAGAATGGTGGATCCCCACGAGGGCGTACTTACCTGGACAGGACCTGGGGAAGCCTTCAAGATGCTGGAAGCGATCAACATCTTGATCCGGATGGCAATAACACAGGTATGTACATATGCAAAAATTCACCAAACAACACTCTTAGGTTGGTGTTTTTACCATATGTAAAGTATAAATACAGTTTAAAATCTAGAAGAAAATAAAAATCCTACAGGAAAGAGGAGACAGTTGCTGGGAGGTTGGGTCAGGGGATGCGATCCGGCGCGTAGGTTGGTTGGTGAGAGCAGAAGGAAATGGAATTGCTCTTTTGGTTTCCTCATTGGAAACAAGTAGCATGTCGGTTGCTGACCAAGAGGAGAGGAAGGAGAAGTGGAGGACTGGCCCAGCCAGGGTGGCTCGGGGGTTGAGCGTTGACCTATGAACCAGGAGGTCATGGTTTGATTCCCGGTCAGGGCACAGGCCTGGGGTGGCAAACTGGATCCCCAGTGTGGGGCGTGCAGGAGGCAGCCTGATCAATGATTCTCTCTCATTGTTGATGTTTCTATCTCTCTCTCCCTCTCCCTCTGTCTTCCTCTCTGAGATCAATAAAATAAATTTAAAAAAAGAAGTGGAGGACTGATGTGAAGAAGCAGTGGAAAAGAACAGTTCGGAATGGCCATGTAGGACGTTGCTGCAGCATGCAGTCCTAAACACCCCATGAAGCATTTGGTCATTCATTTAAAGTGAGGCAAGTCAGCACGGCGCCCGTCTCACTGAATGCAGGCAGGGAGGTAGATTTCACTCCAGAGCGGGTTTTGCTAGGACAGAACAGTGGAAGGCGGCAGGGACAAGGAGGCTGAGGATAAATGCCAGGGAGTAAGGCCCAGGAGGTGAGGGTCCGTGGTGCGGAGGAAAGCTGACAAACTGTTGTGGTTGCAGCATGAGAGGAAAGGAGCTGAAGATATAGCAAGTGAGGGGAGGAGGAAGATTGAATTGGAGGTTACAGAGGAGACGCAGCGATTGGTGACAACATTGTCTAAACGTGGCGTGGGTGGCTGAGACTGTGTACTGGTCAGGCTAATGGCTGTAACAAACAACCCCTAAATCTTAGCGCTTGGCACACAAGGTTTACCTCTTTTTTAAAAAAATATATTTGTATTTATTTCAGAGAGGAAGGGAGAGGAAGAGACAGATAGAAACATCAATGAAGAGAAAGAATCATTGATTGGCTGCCTCCTGCACACACCCCACCTGGGGATGGAGCCCGCAACCCGGGCATGTGCCCTGACCTCCTGGTTCATAGGTCAATGCTCAACCACTGAGCCACACCAGCCAGGCAAGTTTTACCTCTTGCTCACACCACAGCCCCAGCTTTGTCCATGGGGTGGGGGTGAAAGTCGGCTCCCTGCTGTCACTCAGGGTCCTGACGTTACCTAACAAGGGTCTGCTGCCAGACGTACACGCAAACCAACGCTGAGAGAAGAAAGGGCTTTTATTTGCGAGTCCACTGGCAAGGAGACAGGAGGCAAGACTCAAATCTGTCTTCCCAATCCAGGCTCCGGGCGGGGTTTTAAGGGGTAGCAGTTAAGGGTTTACAAGGGTTACTCATGGGGTGTATCCACGGTGTAAACTTTGGTTCTAGGTCTTCTCGGAAACAGAGGACCAGTGTGAGCTGGTTTTGCGGGGACACCGGGCTCCTCCCTGGCAGCTCGGACTCCAGGGCCACACTCTCCAATACTGAGCAAGCAATTTAAATTTTTATTTGTGCTATTTAAAATCTTGAAAGAATGTTTGGAACGACTTCGGTATGTGCATCTACTGTATGGAATTATATACAGAACAAGTATTTTTGATGAAAACTTAGCATCAGAATTGATTTGTGCCAGAAATGTAGATGACATACCAAATGTTAAAGACTTAGGATAAAAAAGGAATCTACAATAACCCTTTCATCATTTTTATCCTCATTACATGTTGAAATGATAATATTTTTGATATATTAGGTTAAAGAAAATATATTATTAAAATTAAGTTTATCTGTTTCACTTTGTGTTTTTTTTAAGCAGCTACTAGCAAATTTAAAAGTACACGTGTCCCGAATAGTTTCCACGGAATAGCGCTGTTCCAGGGCCTGGGAACCCTCGGCTGGATCCCTCCGTCTGGCTGGCAGGTAATGAACGAGCGAGAGCAAGCAGAGGGCTGCGCAGCGGCTTCCGTATTCCTGTGTATGGAAGTCAGTCCCAATGTCACACCTAAGGACAAAGGAGGGGAGACACCGTCTGCCCAGAAGGGGAGCAAACAGACTCGGTGAGCAACAAGCTGGCTTCTGGTACAGGTGGGCAAGATCACCAAAAAGAGGTGGTTGAAGCCAGGTATTGGCAAGATTGTCCGTATGGGTTTGAAATGACCATGCATTTGGAAAGAGTGGCAGGGAACACAAATCTTCAAGACTTTCCGTGTTTATAGTGGATTCAACAAAAAAGGAATATTTAGTAAATAGAGTCTGGTAATATGTGCTTCAAAGCTAAGAGCTTTTGAGGAGAGAAATAATGACCTTGAAGCAGCAATCAGAAGAAACAGGGACACCTCCCCACCCCCAGGCCCAGTGCTCAGAAGTGTGGAGAGGGCAGGAAAAAAGTCCCTCCTGACAGGTTCAGTGTGTGACCTTGAGCAAGTGAGTTGACCATTCTGTTTGAGGTTTCCTTATCTCAAAAGCGGGATAAGAACAATACTTATCTTATAGGATTGTTGTTATTAAAGAGAAAATCACTGGCCCAAAATGGTGTCACGTGTGCTTAAAAGCCTATGATACCATACCTAGATGTAATATCTGAGCTAATGGCAGTTCCAACCTCTCCCAGAAATGCAATTTTTTTAAAATATGTTTTTATTTATTTCAGAGAAGAAGGAAGAGGGAGAAAGGGATAGAAACTTCAATGATGAGAGAGCATCATGCCCCCTATGGGTCGAGCCCACAACCCAGGCATGAGCCCCGACCAGGAATCAAACCCTGACCTTCAGGTTCTTAGGTCGATGCTCAACCACTGAGCAACACCGGCCGGGCCAGAAATGTAATCTTAATCAACCAGTCCGGAATTTCTTGGCCAAGCACTAGTGAGGTAATCTGTCATGTTTGTGGCCCTCCCCATCTCCCTCCCCACCCCATAAAAAGAAGAGGCAATCTGCTGCATTAAAAAAAAAAAAAAAAAATCCTTGCTGTTCTCTTCCCCCCAAAAGCAGTTGTCCAGGTCTAAAAATAATCTTTTCTTTTGTTAACAGCTCCCTTGCCCCACCCTTCTTCCTATAAAACCGTCCATTTTGTAAAACCCTTGGAGCGCCCATCTGATGGGATGCTGCCCAATTCACAGTCACTCCGTGGAATTTTGTTTTTATCGTGGTCGGTGTGTAGCAGGTAGAAATGACTATTAAACGGTTTCCTAGCATTGTACTAAAGCTGCCCCGTTTCTCCTTTGTTTTACATCTTCTTCCTTTGTGAATTGACTTCCCTTTGTGTGTGCCCTCATCTGGCCTTGCCCTCAGATAAATGAAAGCAATCTCTTACTTCTGCCCTGTTCTCGGCCATGATTCATTGCGGGGGGAAAAAATCACCAGTTCTCTAGAAATTTACGTTGCCATTGGGCAGAAAGGGTCAGCTTTGACGTGACATGGACTTCATCTGAGGCTGTAGTTTGAGAAAGGGGCACGCGTTCTATGAGTACTCTTTCATGATGTAATTATTCTCCTGCGGATAGAATAGAAGTCTCCTTTTCAAGAGGAAAAAAAGCGTTGCGTGTAAAGGGGGAAGTCCTGGGAAGAGGGTGTGGCTCCTTTCCAGATCACAGTTGAAATGACACAGACTTTTTTCCTATTGCCTAATAAGGACTCGTATATACACGGCAAGATGAGGAGCGATGTTGGGCGGTCCTTCCGATGTTCCATTTTTTTTTTTCTCACCCCATTTCCAAGCAGTGCCCAGAGAATCAGCAGCTTCCATGAACGTTGTCAGAATAAGAGACCTCAGCAGCTCCTCCTGGATATAGGAATTGCATTAGTGCTCTGTGTTGCTGTTTGCTTTCCAGAGGGGAGAGCCCCACAGATCACTTTCCCGACCTCACACCAGAAACTAAAGAGCTCCTTAGACCTTCCGCTGAAATGTGGTTGTCTAAGAGGTAGCTGATTCTCCTGCTCCCACACGGCTCCCTAAGAATGACAGGACCCAGCCCGTCAGTTACAGAGCGGCATCCTGTGCATTAATTTTTAAAAACCTCCTATCAGTGACTCGGCCTGGGAGAGGGGGAATCTGACCCTTTGTGATGGTTTTGTGTGTTTTTTTTTTTTTTTTTTTTTTTTTTTTTTTTTAATTACTTTATTGATTAAGGTATCACATATTTGTCCTCAACCCCCTCCCCCCGTTCCCTTCCCAATCCCCCCCACACACAAGCCCCCCTCCCCCTGTTGTCCGTGATCATTGGTTAGGCTCATATGCAAGCACACAAGTCCTTTGGTTGATCTATCTCCCTTGCCCCACCCTCCCCTACTTTCCCTCTGAGGTCTGACAGTCTGATGGATGCTTTCTTGTTCTTCAGTCTATGTTGTTCATCTTTTCCCCTAGATGAGTGAGCTCATGTGATACTAGGAATACACTTATAGGAACTGAAAATGAGACAAGCAATAATGGTTATGCTGAGAGGCAAATGAATCAGTCTGTAGTGAGTTTCTTTCTGGGCCAACAGTTCTTTTGAGTCCCGGTTTCTATGTCCAACAGTTGTTAATGTGTTCATAACAGCAATGATACTTCAGTTCTGGATGGTGGACAAACGGCGGTATTGCAGGTCCGACCCTCTCCGGTTTGGTCCTGGGCAATCTGCAGTGACGCACATCTGCTGACTGCTAGTATGGCAAGGCATCGTCAGCGTCTTCCATCTCTGGACTGTCTCTCCCCTGACTTCATGGCTGGAGCACTCCTGTCAATTCCCCTCTATCGCAGGAATCCACATGTCTCGGAGCTGTTCTCTGAAAACATACAAACACACTCTCGACCAAAAGTTAATAAAGGAACATTTTCTATGAATTTGATTTGCGATCCTTTTTCATTTTTTTGCCCAAATGATTTTCCTTTGGCTTGTTTTGACACCATGTATGTTTTACCTGGGTGACTTGCTGTTAGCATTACAGATGAAAGTTAATTTTCTAAAGTAAAAATTTTCTAGATGTAATTTATTTGCAGGATATTTTTCCTTACATGATATTCTTCTACTATCCCCCCTTTTTTGGTTTAAATATTGGGAGGCTTTTGGAAATTTTATGCTGTAATCTTGATAGCTTTTAAATTTTACTTTTTTGCACTAAAATGTGACTGCTTTAGGTTCATTATATGTTATGCAATTTTACCATGAGGTGAACTACCAATAAAAATTTTAGTTAACACTTTAGTAACAGCTTTTTTGTCCAGTACAATTGATTTTTCTAGAGTATTTGCTTATTTTGGTTGGCCAATTTAAATTAGTCTGAAAACTTGACTACTATTTTACTGTCAAATTTAATATTCTAACAACCATCTTGTTTTACCCTGTAATTATTAGTGGAGAGGATTATTTGCCTTCTTGAGTAGGCCCTGAGCATTCCTGGTGCTAGGCTGGATTTAGATATCCTAGACCCCAGTTCCCCGGATTATGGGTGCAAGACATCTCCATCAAGTCTTGTTGCGGTGAGAGGGCATCTGCTGTCGGCCAAGTCTCTGTTACCTGGGTCCCGATTTGAGTTGGGCATGTGAAGCTGAGCAGCCATGGGGGCAGGAGATCTCCTTCAGCAGGGGTGAGGGTTCAGGCCCCTGCAAACTTGGGGGGGTGAAGGTCTGTGCCCCACCTCTGTTGACCCCCAAGTTCTCTCCTGATGGCCCCTGTGCGACTGTGCCTGTCTTAGGTTGTTCCTTCCCTGAGGAATCTTACCCGTCTCTGGCTAACCAGCCATCCTCCGGGGCCAAGCAGGGTGATGTGAGGTTTAGTTCTGTCTCCTTGGTCGCCTATGCCCCCATGGCCTCCGCGCCCAGCACCTGTCTTGGGATCCCCTCGCCTGCTGGCAGGGTCCCAGCACTGATCACATATCTTGTGGAATCCAGATTTCTTCTCCAGGGAGGCCCAGCTCACCCCACTGGGCGAGAGACACATCCATGGTACCAGCCATCATGAGGTTTCACCCTTGGCATGAACAGAAGCTCAGGCAATAGCTGTGGACAATTGGATTGTGAGAAGCAGGTCCCTCTTGGCTAAAAGGGCAAGAGGGGCCAATTTAGAATGCTCAGGTGCCTTCCCAGGGGGCCCTCTACATAGTGGAAGGGATTAAACCCTTTCATGTCCTTTTAAAATTGCTGCCAGACATTCAAAGAATTAGTTTGTAAGTTTGTTTGGGGTTATTATATAATATGCTGTTGTAATTCTAAAATATCTAGAGATGTGTTACGTTTGTCTCCAAGCACCAAACAGATGATTCCCCCCACCCCATGGGTGTGAGGAATTATTATATGTAATGGGGGTGATCCAAGTCTGGGAAAATTTTTAATGACAGTGTAGAATAATATCATGTAAGGATATTCTTTATTCCAGTCCATGGCAATACCCTTTCAAACTGGCTGTCTATTTCTTTTTGTATAGACAAGGTCTTGGTTACATTTTCTGCACTTCTACCATGGGCAAGTAGTGATAGTAGTGACACCCTTTCTTTGGTGTCCACACAAGCCAGAAACCTCTCTTTAATTTTACACACAAAGGGGCATTGTTTTGATTTTGTGTCATACAAAAGGGAAGCTGGGTGAAGACCCCTGTGTATTTATACTTTCTTGCCCCCTCCCCCCCCCCCATGGACCTCCTGGATAACCAAGGTGTTTGGTATTATTGGTGACTACGTTAGTCAGGGGATCAGCCTATATGAGTGGTCTTACCCATGAAGAGTCAGGAGCATAAGTCCAAAATACTTACCCTCTTGTCCCGGGTAAAATTACCTTACATCTGATGATTGCTAGCATGGCTGGAAAGGCGTTCTCGTGCATTCTTGGGTTTCTGGTTACCTCACAATTTCTTCCCTGAGGTTTGACATTCTGATTGATGTTTCGGTTTTGTGTGTTTTTACCACCACGTCTGGCCTGCCCAGGCAGGTACTCTGCTGAGCGGTGGGTGGATCTGCCCGGCCTGTTTCATCCATCCTCACTGCTCCACACCAGGAAGCCACAGGCAAGTCCCAATTTCAGAAATCTGAATTGAATGCCGAAGTTCCAAGCATTTCCAGCACAAGAAACATTTTTTTTCCAAATATACTTTTATTGATATCAGAGAGGAAGGGAAAGGAAGAGAGAGAGAGATGCATCAATGATGAGAGAGAATCATTGATCAGCTGCCTCCTGCACACCCACTACTGGGGATGGAGCTCACAATGCAGGCATGTGCCCTGACTGGGCATTGAACCACGACCTCCTGGTTCATAGGTCGATGTTCAACCACTGAACCACACTGGCTGGGCAAGAAGCATTTTTAACTTGTTAATTTTTCCGAAGTTTCATGGTGCTGTATGGTGCTTCATAGCACCTCCCCGTGTTATGGGGGAGGGAGTTGAGTCTTGGAGCAGTGTCTTTTCTGAGGCCACATGATAATGAAGAGGGGGCGGAGGCTGGGGCTCACTGGCCTTCTGATGGCAAGTTCCATCCTCTGGCACAATGCCCACCCTCTCTTGTGATTAAAAACGAAACCCAACCAAACCAAAGTGAAGGACGACTTCCTCATCTAGCTACTTTTATCACAATCACGGCCCCCACTTTGTCTGCTAGGCGGCAGGCACAGCCACCAGCGAGTGGCTCCTGAGCCCTCCCAGAGACAGTCTCAAATGTGTGAAATCTGAGGCCCTGAATGGCTAACGCAAATGGCAAAAAAATGTGCACGCCACTCTGACCCTTTTTTTTCACTTAATATCTTCTCAATGATCCCTTTATATCCGTTATTAGGAACTTATAATGGGAGGGGTTAGATTTTGGGGCCTAACCGTTAAGCACTAATATTCAAGAACCTGGCTGTCAGTTCTTCCCGCTTATGCTGAAAACATCATAGAAGTTTCCTATTATTTATAAAATCCCATTTAAATTTTTAGCCAAGAATTCAAGGGCCTACGTAGCCTGGTCCTAAACCACCATTCAAAGTTTTATTTCCCTGAATCCTGTATAAAATAGTCTGCTCTCTGCACTAGTGCTTCCCACCCTCTTAACCCATAACTTCCTCCCAGACTTCAGGGCCTCCGTCCAATCAACCCCACCTCTTTAGATGAAAGCCCTCTGACCTCTACAGCTAGAAGGCATCCCTCCCTCTTCGGAATCTCAGTGGTATTGAGATTTTGATACGGGACAATCCTTGTGCCATCATCTTATCTCATCAATCAATATTTGCTAACCAATGGATTGTAAGTCACCGGATGGATGAAACGAGTTCTTTATTTCACCAGCACAATGTATGTGTTTGAAGGGGATATGATTGATTGATGACTGACTTTCCCTCTGGTGTCTGCTGTTTGCATTCCAGAGATGAGTCTGTTGCTCCTGGCTCAGGAGCAAGAGCTGTGAACACAGCTTGGCCATTTTGGTATATCTGATCAGCGAGGGTGCCTCGGTGCCATCCATGTGATTCTTTCTGAGAGCTAACTTTGCCTCTTGGTTACAGCCATGCACTGTGCACCTGTCCCAGGAAAATGGAGACCTGTGGCTGTTGTCTTTATCTTTATTTATTTATTATTTATTTGTTCATTCATTTTTAAATGTTCCCAATTTACCGTGTTAAAAATCTCTCGTTCACATCCTTTCCAGGTTCTTGGCCTTTTAATTCCTTATCATCCAGCTATTTGATGATTTTTTTTTTGAAGATGATTTCTATATTCCACCCATCTGTTTTAGTTATGTTCAGTAGAAGAGTTTTTCTGAAATAGTTAGTCCACCAATTAAAAAAACAACAACCTAAAGTCATGATATTTTTCCCTTAAATGTCAACAAGCAGGGTGATGCAGCTACAGTAGCAATGTCTCATATCTTAAATGTGGTGCTTCTATAAGTCTTTTAAATTATTACCATACTAAATACAGCATGAGAATAATTATGACAACCAAAAATGTCTCCAGATATTGCCAAGATACCCCTGGGGAGCAAACTATCTCCTGTCTGAAGCCACCTTTCCATGGATTTGCTGAATCCAGAAATAAAAGCAAAACTACATAATGGAGGGATCAGGCTGTTCCCACCTTCATCCTGTGGACTGCTATTCCATTGGCATCATAATGGTGAGATAATCAGTTATTATGTGTCTTCTGATGTGATGCAAGATGACATACAAGATGTGATACAAGATCATCATGCATATAGTAGTCTAGCCAAAATGTTTAACTTGAATCTAACCAACTGTTTATATCTAGCATAAATGAAATACATAGGGGATGCAAGGATGCCGGAGCTGACCGGCAGACCCTGAGCGATGGATGAATGAACAGATTGCACTGACACACGTTTTTGTGAAAGAAAGGGCTACGGGACTGTTTTACTTGAGAGGTAAAAAGCATTCCTGTTCGCCTGCCTTCTTAGGCTTTTATTGTCACAACGGGTTGAACTAAAATTAACCTCTAGATACAATTAGCAGGGTAAGTATCCTTGAGAAAGTATATGCTTCTACAAGGTCGGGTCTTTAAAGACTAAACGTAGGCCAAAACCGGTTTGGCTCAGTGGATAGAGCGTCGGCCTGCGGACTCAAGGGTCCCAGGTTCGATTCCGGTCAAGGGCATGTACCTTGGTTGCGGGCACATCCCCGGTAGGGGGTGTGCGAGAGGCAGCTGATCGATGTTTCTCTCTCATCGATGTTTCTAACTCTCTATCCCTCTCTCTTCCTCTCTGTAAAAATCAATAAAATAGATTATTAAAGACTAAACGTAGAGATTCCAGTAAAACACCCCGGGGGATCGGACTTGTTTGGAAAAGTCAAGGTAGGGGCTGCCGCCTTCCGCAAGGTCCCCTCGAGGCCCCCGACCTCTGGGAGACCCCTCCTTACAGACATTCCAGCCAAGTCCCGTGCTTCCCCACACAAGGACAACCTGAGCAGCAAGAGTGAGAATCAAATAAATCTAAAAGGTAGCGCATTCTTTTGAACAAATGGCCTGGGCTCTTCAATAAATCACTGTAATTAGGAAAGAAACTGTTCTAGGTTGGAAGTTTAAAAACGTAAGTAAATGGAATGCGTGGTTCTGGGTTGGTTTGTGGTTTGTACAAACCAGCTCTAAAGGACATTTGGGGGCCAAATGAAGAAATTTGAATATGTAGTATGGATTAGATAGTACTAAGAAATCATTATTAGCTCTGTTAGATGTAAAATGTCTTTGGGGGCTGTATCAGGGGCTGTTCTTATTCTTTAGAAATGCATACTAACGTATTTAAGGAGTTTAGAACAGCCAAGATTTATTTCCCTCTCACACTGCATCATGGTCCCAGATCAGCGGCCACTGTGCTCACCATCTTCGGTCTGGTATGCAGGCTGAAGGGGCAGTCCTGTCTAGGACATTGTTGCAGAAGGAAAATAAAGACAATGGAACCACACTGTGACTCTTAAAATGTGGGTATTATTTCCACTCATTATATTGGCTAAAGCAAGTCCCATGGCCAAGCCTAGAATGGAGTAAAGCGGAGTTATTCTCCCACAGGGTGGGGCAGTAGAATTATTCAGAAATCAGAGACAATGAGAACAAAGCATCTTTGACTCTGAGTCATAACAAAATTGTTTCTCAGGTAGCAAATTACAATGTTAAATCCAGATGTAAGAAAGGTTGAAAATAAACTAACTTAGCTTTCAATTCTAGAAACTAGAAAAGCAATAAACCAAAGAAGATAAAAGGATGGGATTAACAAACATAAAGTAGATTATATAAAATAGAAACCCCAAAAAACAATAGACTTAAATTCTGTTTTTACAAGATCAAAATATAGAAAGCTTTTGGCAAGTGTGATCCAGAAAAGAAAGAAAAAAGAAAGGAACAGTAACATTGGAACTGAAAACAGATGTAGAGATTTAAAAAAAAAATTATTTTTAATACTATGTACAACTTTATTTGAATTAATTTAAAAATTCAGATCATGGGGAGTGACTTTCTAGAAAAGCATAAGTTACCAAAATTGACTCAAGAAATAGAAAGCTGGCCCTAGCTGGTTTGGCTCAGTGGATAGAGCGTCAGCCTTCAGACTGAAGGGTCCCGGGTTCCATTCTGGTCAGGGGCACATGCCAGGGTTGCAGGCTTGATCCCCAGTAGGGGGCGTGCAGGAGGCAACCAATCAATGATTCTCCTCATCATTGATGTTTCCATCTCTCTCTCCCTCTCCCTTCCTCTCTGAAATAAATAAAAATAAAATAAATAGAAAGCTTGAACTTACCAATAATAACAGAAGAAATAGGCAGTCAAAGATCTACCTTCAAAATAAAAGAAAACAAGTCCACCTGGCCCATAAGGTTGAATACTGCCAAGACTTCAAGGAGGAGATAAAGCCCATATAATATGAAGTGTCCCAGGGCTTAGTCAAAGGTGGAATGCTTACCAATAGTAGATTGTCACTCTTAAGCTAAAGGTCCATATAACCACGTTCTGGTCAATGAGATGAAAGAAAGGGGAGAGAGGTATGTGCTTTGGGGAAAGGCTTTCTTCTCCAGTGAAAAGAGAGGAATATGTGAGGAGACCCTGCTCCTCCCTCCCTGTCTGGGAACATGTCCCTTTGGATCTGCCACAGTCATTCTTGGGGCCAAAGGGAACACATGATGGACTCATTGAGAATGAGATGGGAAGAATTTGGATTCTCTACGATGTTGTTGAGTGCTGAGCCAACTCTGAGACCTCCTACATGAGAAAAATATATTCTTGTTGTATAAAGCATTTTTGTTTGATTTTTTTTTTTTTTACGTGTTACTAGAAGCTGAGAACACCCTAACAAAAATAGGCGTGCTCTGTCCAATTTTTACAACATAAATACCCCCAGATAATATCAATAGTTACAGAGTTAAAAAAAATTCAAGAACTTTACAGCTCATTTTGCATGTGTTGGTCTTGCATAATCCTGATACTAAAACTAGATACTTCGATAAACCATTTCTAAACGAAATCTTCCTTTTATTTTTTTAAATATATTTTATTGATTTTTTTACAGAGAGGAAGGGAAAGGGATAGAGAGTTAGAAACATCGATCAGTTGCCTCCTGAACATCCCCCACTTGGGATGTGCCCTCAACCAAGGTACATGACCTTGACTAAAATCGAACCCAGGACCCTTCAGTCCAAAGGTTCGACACTCTATCCACTGAGCCAAAACGGTCAGGGCCGAAATCTTCCCTTTAAATCCTCTATTGCAATTGGGCTATTGAGCTGTTTCAAAGACAAAACAGAGACAGGAAGGGGGAAATGGATGCAGATGACTCAGCCATAGGAGTTTAGGACTCAAGGTCAGACATATCTAGAGAATTTGAGGGAAGAGAGGGCAATAACCTCACCTAGGAACTGGGAGGGAGACACAATTACCAGGAACTCTGGGGCAGAGCAAGGGTCAGCCAGGAACAAGCGGTAGGCAGGTACTTGATTTCTAGGAACCCGAAACCAAGGTGAAGGCAGTGGCAGAAAGAGAAAGACCAACTCCGTCCTAAGCTAGGGAGACCAGGGCTCTGGAGACCTCCTGCCCATGGGCATGGTCCCTAGAGTTGGAGGCAGCACTGACCTTGCAGGTGGGAGGCAGGGTAGTTAGGAGCCAAGGTCAAGCTCCAAGACAAGTTCAGTACACCAGACAAATGAACTCCTGCCTCCGAATCTCAACTGCAGTCAGAAAAGGCTGACAGACTACTTTGAAGAGAAGACCTGTTTATCTCCTCGGTCTAAAAGGAGTTGACGCTGGGGAAAAAACTATAAAGATAATAAGTATTGTGTTTAGTGTGTGTAAACCCCTTTCCAATCCCCAAGTTAACTCCAGAAATCAAAATACGTTCACTGTAGAAGGCTGGTTCATCCAAAAAGTCCCAAACGCCTGAAAGATATCACCTAGCTCAGCTCCTCTTACAAAGACTTGTAAGTTAGCACTTTCTGTAGCTTCCAAAGTAACTGAGGATCAGCCCTATTTGTAAATCTGGGGGACACAAGAGGAAGCTCATCTCTGCTGGTGTTAGCCTATTGGAGAGAATCCATCCTGAAAGGCCACCGGCAGTGAGTGGACGTGCCCGCTCAGAACCATGCTCTTGGGGGTGTCCTGCAGAAGAAGAGCATGGGGTCACAAAGGGGAGTAAAGCCTGGATTTGAGTTTCCTCCTGACCAGCACGCATTTCTCTTAGAAATAAGATCCCACCTTTCTCCTGCACTGCCTTTTTCTCCCACAACCACACTCAAAGGGCTTCTAACAAAACGTTTATTACAGACATAGCCAGTCAAACCTGGGTAAGAATCAAATAGCATCTTACATTCTACCATTTTGCCAAGGTGGGTCATAAGGGCTGCTGTTGTCTTTCTCTACTTTTCCAATTTACCTCCTCTTTTCCGTTTTCTCTCTTACCTTCCAAGTTTACCCTAGGTGTGTCTACCCTCAAACAAGTTCCAGAGTCTATACCGGGAGGATCAGGGCATCCTGTTGAACACCAAAGCTTTCTTCCCTGTAGGAAAGGCACTATCAGGGTCCTCAGATTTAGCAAGCCAGAGAGAGAGAGAGAGAGAGAGAGAGAGAGAGAGAGAGAGAGAATGAGAATGAATGAGAAAGAGCACTGTGCTTAACACCAGGCCATGGTACAATCACCAGGACCTCCCTCTTTTCCTGATATCCTAGATGTGGAGCAACTTATGTAATTATTTCGGAATGCTTTGTGAACAGGGTATGCACAGTCATAGCATGGTGGAAACATTTCAGTTGTACTTGTCTTATACCTGTTTTCTATACCTGTTTTCCCAAAGGCTGCTTTCTCCAAGGGAGAAAGGCTTGATCAGCTGTTATTACTCTGGCTGTTTCCTGTTCAGTCAGTGGGCACATCCAAAATATATGAACACTTCCTGTCCCTTCCTATTTTATATAACCCACATGCGATAGAGATTAAGTGTTCTGCCTTAACTCCACCCAGGACATGGGTAGCATTTGGGAACCTAAGTCCAACCACTAAATGCTATAACTACTCCTCCCCTCGATTTAGGTAAGGAGTCACCTCTCCCAAGAAATGTGCTTATCTTTCCTTGGCCATTTTAAGAAAAGTAAGACTATGTTTGCACATGTTACTGCCAAGTCATCATATTATTGTAAATCTTATATCCAGAAGTGGGTCTCTTATATATCTTAATGATCAGATAGGCCCTGTGAATGGACTTGAAGCAGTCTCTTCACCCCCCAGGCTGTTACTGGTACAGCAGTGAGATGTGCCTGGGTAGGATGTGTAAATGACTGTTTCTCTTCCTTTCCCCAAAACTAGAAAATGAGCCCTAAAAATATGGAAGTTCTTGGAGACCAGTTTTTCCTAGTCGCTCTCGTAATTCTGCCCCCAGTTTGAGCTCCAATTCTTGGTGCTTGCTGTTAACGGGGAGCCTGGAAATGGAGTAAAAAAAAAAAAAAGAATGGAGTTAAGACCTCACATAGAGTTGCCCTGAAGAAATGTTAGATGAATGAAAGTTGAGGTACTCGTTTTTGAAGGCATTTATATGGAAGGTTGTAGGATTTATCTCCCCTTCCATTTTCTTAACACTGTTCCAAGCTTCTGAACCTTGTATTTGAGAAGGATTGATGGGGCCCCCGGGTCAAGGGTGGACCTTCCTGATCACGACCCCATCAATGGATCCCCTCTCCCCGCGGCCTTCATGGTCGGTTTAGGTCTGGTTACAGTGATGGGCAACCTTTTGAGCTTGGTGTGTCAAACTTCGCCAAAAAACTGAGCGTAACTCGGGTAGTGTGTCACTTTGAGGAAAAAAAACATTATTTCGCTATATTTATAGTTTAAATAACATAAATGTATAATTGTTGTATATAATTGTATTTAATAAACCAAAAACTACATATTTAGTGCTGACACGCGTGTCAGAGGTTCGCCATCACTGGTAGGACAAACACAGTACCCAAGTCAGGCCAGTAGGAGGCCAAAGGGGCCGGTGAGACTAATTTGGGAGTTTTCTTTAAGCGGTTGAGCAGGTTGAGTCTCTCTTTTCTTCCGGATTTGCACCTGGAAGTAGGCCCAGTTTCTTGAAACAAATCCTATGGTAATGGAACCAATAAATGGAGAGCAAGCATCCAGGATTTATTTACTTTATATAGGCACTGGGTGAAGCCTTTTCCAAAGGCTTGACCTCTGGACTTGAAGCTATGTTCACCTATAAATTCTCCTTATTAAATCCACTTGAGTTTGTTTTCTGTTTCTTGCTACAGAAATGTTATTAGTTAATATAAGCTTATGCGATTTGCAGGAAGTTGAAACACAATATGTATTTACAGAGCTTTCTGAACTCCCAAACCAATATTTAACCAAAAGACCATTTTCCTTGTAATATCCCCAGTAAGGCAGAGTTGTATCCTTGAACACAATGCATTTGTATAAAAGCAATTAAGCTGTGGTCATACAGTGAGTCCCGAGTGGGTTGCAACACAATAATTAGTTCAAGGAACTTCAATTCCCACGCCCCTGGAGACATTATCAAGTCTCTTAGGAAATACTGTTGAGATATTGCCTAAAGTGATATTTAAATTTTCCCTCATGTTCCTCTTAGTCAGATTCTGACAGATAGTTCCTGCTTAAAAGAACACAATTCCTTTCCACTAAAAGTAAAACATCGAACTGAAAGGAAAAGAGCTTTTTTAAAATAAATAATGTCAGTTATTTATTAAATACTATCAGAGAATGCAGTCCTGGCAAGGAGAAAACTGGGTTCAAGTTTTGAATTGCTCCAGCTTTGCCCTAGGAGTTGTCTGGCAAACCACACCAGAAACACATAGCTTATTTGAATAGAGGGAAATGAGTCCTGATCACTCTTTGTGAGATATCTTTGTTCAAATACAGATGGAATATGAAAAGATAGGACCTGCTATTCTTTTGTACCACATTTCTTTATTCATAGAAGGATGTCCTAGACTTCAGGATATGGCAAGTATTTTGTTTACCAATCGTTATTCCTGACCTCTGAAGGGCAACATTTTTTTATTTACAGCATTTCTGGAGAATCCATCTAGGCTTACAAAAAGCCCATTTTAAACTAATTTATTAGGTTTTTTTTTCCAACACTGGTATTTTTTATAGAGGGTTTCTGAGTTAAGAAACCTGCACGGCATAAAAGAAGGTCTCACTAGGAGCTGACACTCTTTAGTCATTATTGTTCTCACTGACTTTCTCCGTGGGCTAAAATTCTCAGGCCTCTGTGAGCAGAGGAGCTTTGACCAGCCCATCTCCAGGTTCCCTTCCCTAGAGATATTGGAGTCTATAAGCAATATACAGTACTTACCTTACTATAATGTCAAGAACTACAATTTGAAATGGCACGTTCTCTATAGTTTTTAGTCCTCTATGGTAACAGTCAGAAATAAATTGTCAGGTTTAGAATGACAATACTCATGAAGGATTCTTGATTGGGAAATCAAATACCTCAAATGTATCGGGACCATGAGTTTTCTTCTTTTTTAAAGGCCTAGAGCAAAGTTTTGAGAATCAGATACTATCAAGCTTACTGTAATATGACTCAGTGTGACTCATTGTTTATAAGTTCTTTTGCCCTTGTGCAAGGAAATTCTTTTTGTTCCCTCTTTAGGTAGTACTATTCATGAAAGATTAGAAATATTGTAGTATGGATTACTTCAGCATATTACATGTCCAAGGGGCCTGATCATTTAATGCATGGCTTCATGTGACATCCTTTTAGTTTCAAATTTGAATTAAATTAGCAGGCTGCTTTGTAACAGACATATCAAACAAAAGTATATCAAAACTCACTGGAGACTGATTAATGGCCTAGCCCTTTCTATGACTGAAAAGAGTTCTGGCCGTGGCCAGGTAGCTCAGTTAGTTAGAGCATAGTCCCAATACACCAAGGTTGCAGGTTTGATTCCCGTTCAGGGCACATACAAGAAGCAACCAATGAGTGCATAAATAAGTGGAACAACAAATCCCTGTTTCTCTCTCTCTCTTCCTCTCCCTCTAAAATCAATAAATAACCTTTAAAAAAATAGTTTTGTAGGGAAAGGGAGGTGAGGGGAAGCAGAAGAGGATAAAGGGAGGATAAATGATGATGGAAGGAGACTTGACTTGGGATGGTGAACACACAATACAACATACAGATGATGGATTATAGAATTGTACACCTGAAACCTATATACATTTATTAACCAATGTCACACCAATAAATTTAAAAATAATAAAATAGTTTCTTGTTTTTGACAGAGTTCTATGAGATTAAAAACTTTTTTAATCCTCTCTGGAAGACATTTTTTCATTGATTTTTAGAGAGAGTGGAAGGGAGGGAGAGAGACAGAGAGAGAGAAACATCAATGTGAACTGGTTGCCTCCCACATGCACCCCAACCAGGGCCAGGGATCAAGACTGCAACCCAGGTACATGCCCTTGATGGAAAATGAACCTGGGACCCTTCAGTCCGTGGGCCATGCTCTATCCACTGAGCCAAACTGGTTAGGGCAGTCTACAACATTTAAATTTTGTTCTATAGACAATAAAAATAAATAAAGTGGGGGGAAAATTTGTTCTATAAATACTCATTCAGTTGATTCTAAGTATTTGAAAGCCAATACACTGCAATTATACTATTTTGATTATGTAAAGAGTATTCACTGTGGAACAAAATGCATCAGTTAGCATAGAAAAGGTAAATCTATACTGCTAACTTCGTGCCAGTAGATAAGGATGCTCCAAACATCAAGCTCAAATAATGACATCTTCCAACACTTTATTAATTGCTCAAAATAATACCACATTTTAGTTTGCTTTATATTTGAAACATAGTTTTCTGATGTTTTCAATTGCTTTCCATTTTCCTTCTTAACAAAAGTGTATGCCTTCACCATACGACTAAATTTATCCAGGACCTTAATCCCTGTCTCTGTGGCATGGAATCAGCTTTCTGCTTGAAGACATTCTTGTCCATTCAAAACTAGTTGCTCCCTTGCCTTGCTGTACAGCTGTCATTCCAGGCCATGGATGGGGAATGTCCCGCCCACAGGCAAGGCCCTCGAAACCATTTGGTCTGGCCCTGCCAGGGCATTAGGGGTGAGTTAATTAAATGTTTGACCGGGGACCTTCTGGTGCTTGGGACGATGCTCAACCAACCGAACCACACTGGCTGGGGTCAAAACATTGGTTATTTAACTTAAAATGATCAATAATGCAAGTGTCTGAGCCTTGGCTGGTTTGGCTCAGTGGACAGAACATCAGCCTGTGGAATCCCGGGTTCGATTCCAGTCAAGGGCATGTACCTCGGTTTTGCAGGCTTCTCCCCAGCAGGGCCTGTGCAGGAGGCAACCAATCGATGTGTTTCTCTCACATCATATTTCTCTCTGTGGATGCTCCCCGCATATTTCTTTCCCTCTCTCCCTAAAAATCAATGGAAAAATATCCTACTGGTGAGGATTAAAAAATAAATAAATAAATTCATTAATTAATAATAATACTGCAAATGTCTGCTCTTTAATCTCCCATCCAAGTACTAACCAGGCCCGACCCTGCTTAGCTTCCGAGATCAGGCGCGTTCAGGGTGGTATGGCCGTAGACTCTGCTCTTTAATCTACAAAGGATATAGAGAAGCTGTTTGTTAAAGGATTAGTAAAAAATATATACTAAGATCAATGTGTGGAAAAATACATTTTCTGTGGAGAGGAGTCTGTATTCATGACTGTGTTTCTCAGGTACAATAACATGCCTACATAATCATAGCTGCTGCTTGTGAGGAAGGACACCTTTTTAAAAAAAAAAAAACCCCACATTTTTATTGATTTCAGAGAGGAAGATAAAGGGAGAGAGAATCATTGATTGGCTGCTTCCTGCACACCCCCTACTGGGGATCAAGCCCACAACCCGGTCATGTGCCCTTGACCTGAATTGAACCTGGGACCCTTCATTCTGCAGGCCGGCACTCTGTCCACTCAGCCAAACTGGCTGGAGCTCTAAGGCCGTGGTCGGCAAACTGCAGGCTCGCGAGCCACATGCGGCTCTTTGGCCCCTTGAGTGTGGCTCTTCCACAAAATACCACGGCCTGGGCGAGTCTATTTTGAAGAAGTGGCATTAGAAGAAGTTTAAGTTTAAAAAATTTGGCTCTCAAAAGAAATTTCAATCGTTGTACTGTTGATATTTGGCTCTGCTGACTGAGTTTGCCGACCACTGCTCTAAGGACATCTTAATATCTCTTCTCTGAGAGACAAATAATAGCCTTTTAGTGATTCAGTACCATAGTCACATCAGTTATAACACCAGGTAAGAAATAAGATGCTGCTATAAGAACTGAAATACTTTTTTCTGTACACGAGAGTTTGAACTTCAGGAATAAACTAAGAGTTTTAGCAAAGTAAGAGTCCAAATATCTTATTTGTGCCCATAGGAAGTAGAAAATGTATTCTGCTTGCTGGAGAGTACACTCAATCACTGGCCAACAACAGTTTCTTTCATTCGGCCTCCTCAGTGTTATGAAATTTCCCCAGAGCTCTGCCATCATTCACTGCAGAGGTAGTGGAGATGGGCAAAGAAAGAAATAATATTAAGCAAGTGGTACAGGGCCTAGGACTTACGTATGTATAAATGGTTGTTGCTATTATTACAGTGGGATTCATAGGTATCTTCCACAGGTAGGATAGCCAGATTTAGCAAATAAATATACAGAGTATCCAATTAAATTTGAATTTGAGATGGACAAGAATAATATTTTTAGTCTAAGTATGTTTCAGATATTGCATGGAGTATACTTACACTAAAATTTATATTAAATTCCATTATCTACTGGCAAAATAATTTCTCTTTTAGTGGAGGAGGCCTCTCACAGGTAATGGCTGAGAGAGAATGTGCAGAGGAGTCACAAAGGATTCTACTTCTTAACAATGCCAGATGTGTCCCTGGGGGACTCGAACCAACAACCTTTCGATTAACAGCCTAACGTACTAACCAGCTGGGCCACAGAGGCCACTATCATTTCTTTTTTAATAGGGAGATTTAGGTATAGTGAAATAAAACTGTAGGGAATAAAGCTCTGATTAAGTTTTATATTAAATCTGCTCAGACTTCAGAGTCCACTATCCCCTGATAAGCTCGGTATTTTCTCTTCAGGTATCAGATATCAGACACAAATAGTTCCCATGTTTTGGAGTAGAATATAAAATTTTCTCCAAACTGAAATCTGTTGGATCTAGTTACTATATTAAGTTAGACACGGGTTTTGAAATTACTGAATTATATTTTTAGTTAAATCCTTATTTGGAAAACGACAAGTCACTAAATAATGAATCATATTGATCACCACTAAAAATATGCAAATTACAAATGTCTGACAGCATTCAATATCTTTGAAACACTATTTCATGTTCTTGCTTGTGTGCCAAGTAATTATTTCTCAGTGTGTTTATTAGTGCACACACACACCCCCAAAATAAATAAAGCAGATGGGTTTTGTATTTTATTCCTAACAGACTGCATCTTCCCGCTTACCAAAAACTAAAAGGCCTATTATCAACTGTATCAATATTAGCTTTCTTCTAATTTCATGCCAGTTTTTACAAAATGCTTCTACAAATCTTCTGCTGTCACTGGCTAAAAAAGTAACTGGATTTTGGTTATTCCCAAATTATTAAATTTAGCTCTCCTAATTCCGGGGATCGGGGGGAGGGAGGAGAATCACTTTATAATATTGTGTTCTCTCTCTTTTCCATTTGTGGGAGACGTAATTCCCAATCCCTAGTTTTGATAAGCCAAGTGAGGAAACGAGAAATGTCGGAAGTCCTCTAGCATTTGCAGGCTGCGCACGTTTCTAGATGGATGAGAATGCACCATTCCAAACATGACGATGTGTGCTACCTTTCTTCACTCGTACTTTTTCTTTTTTTTTAATTTGCTAGTATAGAAAAACAAAACTCAGAGGCAGCGCTGCATTTCCTTTTCCCCAAACCTGCACCTTTCTGCCCCAACTCCTGAAGCCTTTCCATCCTGTCACCACCGAGCGTCGCGGGGCGCGGTACTCGTCAGCTCCGCCTAGTGACGGGAGAGGCGGACTGCACCCGCCGCTCCGACCGCGGGGAGCATCCACGACCGTGGAAAACCGGGGAAGCCGGGCACGTTCCCTAGGCATCAACACTAGACGGAGAACGGACTTCCTGTGGACTGCGTCTCCGTGTCTGAGAAAAGGCAACGGGCCCCTCAGGAGAGGAGGCGCTGTGTGCTGACTTCCGTGATGGGTTCTGGAGGAAAAAACGGCACTCCGTCTAGTGAAGACTGGCATCGTTGGGAGTGAAATTCCCACCGCCCAGCCGTCGGGAGAGCCACGGACGGCCCTTCTCGGAGCAGCAGGACATGTGCAATATGCTGGTCTGCCCGAGCAGCCGGTCTTAGTCACGTCACAGAGCCCAGAGGGCAGCGCCTGGAGACGGCGGGAGGGGCGCGGGGGAGCGCGAGGCCGAGTCCCCGGCCGGGCGAGGGCGTCCCGGGCAGAGTCGAGCCGTTTCCGCGCCGGCGACTCCCGCTGCCGCCGCGGGCAAGATGCCGCGAGGACGGCTGCCCCAGCGTCTCCCCCGACTCCTCCTCCTCCCGAGAAACGGGCGAGTGGGGGACGCCACCTTTCGCTCCTTGTTACAAATGTGCTGCTTAGGAAGAAGCCTTGGAGATTCCTAAAGCCGCTCCGCGTCATTTCCCCATTCACCGGCCGGAGCGGAGGGAGCCCGCAGCGTTCCCGGGCCCGGCCCGGAATCACTGAGCGGGGCGGGGCGGGGCGGGGCGGGGCGGCGTGGGCGGGGCTGGGGGCGGGGCGTCCTGGCCGCCTGGGGCTGCGCCAGCCGCGGGCGGGAGGCGGCGGCGGCGGCGGCGGCAGCGGCGCGGGTGCAGCGGCGCGGGGATTGGCTGCGGCGGGCGGAGACGTCAGGCTCCCGCGGCCTCAGCGGCCGCCCGGCTCGGCGCGGCGCAGTCGGTTCGAGCGCCCGCGGCTTGTGAGGAGGTGCCCTCGGCCGTTCCACCTTCTGCCGCCGTCGCCGGGCTGCGCCGCTCGAGCCGGGACGCGCCTCCGCGCTCCTCGCCGCCTCCACCCCCGCGGCAGCCGCTCCCCTCGCCCTCGGCGCGCACACCATGACGAAGAAAGACAAGAAGTCCTTCCACCAGAGCCTGGCCGAGTGGAAGCTCTTCATCTACAACCCGACCACCGGAGAGTTCCTGGGGCGCACCGCCAAGAGCTGGGGTGAGCGGGCGGCGGTTGGGCGCCCGAGGCCGGCCGCGGTCCGGGAGGTGCCGGGCGGGGTCGGATGGGGAAAGAAAAAAGCGGGAGGCGGCGGCTCCTCCTGCGCGGGGGGCCCTCCCCCCCGGAGCCGCCTTCGCCGCCTTCGCCGCCCGCAGCGGTTTTCGCCTCGGGCCTCCAGACTCCGAACCGGGCTGTGGCGGAGCGCGCGGCCCATTCATTTCTCGCGGGACGGGGAGGGCCGTCGCCCGCGGCCGAGGCTGCGGAACCCGCGGGCAGCCCCGGCCCTACCGCGCCGGCGTCTTCCTCCCGGCCCAGAGCGCACGTGCCGCCCCGGGCCTGGCGGCGCCGGAAGCCGGGGACCCCAGCCCGGAGCCGAGCCCGGAGCGTGCGGGGGGCCGAGCGCCCGGGCCTCCTTTGTACGGAGCGCGCCGGCCGGGAGAGGCCCTGGAGGAGGCGCCCGCGGCGCCGAGCGGTTCGGGGAAGCCAGACCCTGCCCCACGCCCGCGGAGAGGAAATTTCCACTCCCGCCGCTATCTTGTGACTCCACGCCGCCACCCCGGCCGAGGGCGCGAGGGAGTGTGAAGTGTGTGGGCTGCGTGCATGCCGCGGTGCGTTAATTAATCACTTTAAGTGCATCGTCCACGGAAATGCACTTGCATTTGGACAGTGAAAAGACACTTATTCCCCCCCCCTTTTTTTTTTTAATTACGGGGGTTTTCTTTCTTAGAAAAACTGCTTCTTTGGGGGAAAGTAAATCCTATCTGAATGGCACAATGTTTTCCCGTGCCTACAAAACGTGTGATGGTTTGTCTGTGTTAGCAGTTTTTCGAGGCATGAGTTCTTTGTTTTAAAAGAAATATTTAAACCATTCACCAGGGTAGTGCTGCTCTAGGGTGCCTCTTTTTTTTTTTTTTTTCCGAAAAAATGAATCAAGTAAACGAATTTTACTCTTTGTGGGCCTTTTGGAAAATATTTTGTAAGTGGTTCTTGACAGATCTTTTTTTTTTTTTTCCCCTGAGTGAGAATAAATTTCTAGAGTTGAGAACTATTTGGGCCCGTTTTTTAAGAGAAGCATGAAGAGAGTAAATCAGGCATGGCTTAGAAAATAAACTGTTGCTGCTGGCTGAAATCGGCGCCTCCAGAGCGGATGGAAAAGATGGCTTAGGTCCTATCGCCAGCCGAAAGGGGCCTTGGAGGTTTTTTTAGCCCAACCCCCACGTTAGAGGAGAAAAAAAAAAAGAGAGAGAGAGAGAGATCTGGGGAGGTTGTGATTTTGCTTTGTGTAAAATTACATATTCCACAGAGCCAAGAAAAGAACCCAACTCTCCTTTAATCCCAGTCCAGCGGTTGTATTATTTTACAGATGCCTTGCCTAACTGCATGGTGATCACTCACAATTTTTATTTAAATGGCTGTCTTTTGGGAACCCAGTAGTGTTATGAGGAAATATATCTTGCATCTAGAGTTAAATGGGGGTGGGGAAGTGAACAATTATTGTTTCTAGAGTCTAGTAACTTTTGCTGAAGGAATTTTTGAGAGGGATTAGTTTTTGTAAATTAACTTCCTTCCTCCTTTCCTCATCGCCTTCCCATTTCCAGTGATAAGTATCTTCACTTTAGTGTTAGCATGACTTTTCTTCTCCTTATATCTAACCTTTGTATTGTTAGATACTGAGTAGAGAGTTGTTTGTATATGCATTTAAATAGATGACATGAACAAATTATCAAAAGATAGGGCATTCTATAAGGGCAGTGGTAGCAGTACAAGTCAAGTTGGGGTTAGTTTTAACAGGATGAGGGCATGACCTTTTTTCAAAATTGAAAATATAAGTATTATGGTGGTCAACAAACAGCAAATTTCTGTTTATTGTAGTCATAGTATGCCAGTGCAGAATGGCATAAATAGGTGACAATTATCCATATTATCCAGTTATCTCAATTTAAGGGCATCCCTCCAAGCGGGGAGTGGTGTGTGGAGGCTGAAATCCACACTCCGCTCACCAGGCTGTGTGCCCTGGAGAAAGGAGGTATCTTGTTCTAATTTTCAGAGAGGCATGTGTGAGCTAGCTGATCTCATCACCCCAGAGATGCCCATTATTAGTATTTAGGTGTGTAACTGGGCAGAGTTGAGAAATGTTTGTAACTTTTTTTAACAAAAATACACAATGTTTTATAATCTTTTGAGTATATTGTGGTCATCTTCCCATGTTAATAAAGATCTTTATCACCATTTTTAATAGCCTACTAGTGTTCTATTGTATAGTTCAGGGGTGGGGAACCTTTTTTCTGCCAAGGGCCATTTGGATATTTATAACAACATTTAAGGGCCATACAAAGTTATCAACTTAAAAACTAGCCTTCTATATTTGGTCAAACATTTAATTAACTCACCCCGAATGCCTTGGCAGGGCCAGACCAAATCGTGGGCCTTATACGGCTCTTGGGCTAGGCATTTCCCACCCCTGGTATAGTTAGATGTATTGTGATTTTTTTAACAAGTTTATTAATATGTGTACATCATGTATGTATAGGAGATACGCAGGGGAAAATAAGTGACTCCTGATTTTTATTTATTTATTTATTTATTTATTTAAATTTAAACTAGTGCATTAGTGTATGTACTGGTCCTTCCTCCTATTCCCTTTATCTTTGTGTGTACATGTTAACAAACGTATTTCCTTGAGATATTTGTGTTGGTGGAATATCTAGGCCAAGTATAATATATGTAACTTTTGCATTTTGAAAACATGTTAAACTTTTTAAGAAAAAAACTCATTTGTGCAAAATTTTTTCTACTTGCTTTTGAATTTAATGTACCTGGTGATCGGGGTGCTAACATCTTTTTTTGATCTTGGTAAAGTTGTTGGGTCTACTGGTGTGTAAAGAAAGGCCTTCTCTACCCCAGGGATTTTATAAAGACATTCATTTAAGATGCTCCTGATTTTATTTTTTATATTGCAGTCTTCAATGCATTTGTCCTGTAATCTGAGGTTCCTCTCTTAAGGTCTTTAGATGTATTAAAAGCACACATGCTTGCCATTTACATTTGAGATACAGTGAAAACACTGCATGTTACATCACATTGCTTTATTTAAAAGTGTTAGATGTAAGGATTTTGAATAACCACTTGAATACCTGACTAATATCTTATACTTGGTTACAGCTATTTATTTATTTTTAAAATATATTTGTATTGATTTCAGAGAGTAAGGGGGAGATAAAAACATCAATAATGAGAGAGATTCATTGATTGGCTGCCTCCTGCACACCTCCTACTGGGGGTTGCATCCACAACCCAGGCATGTGCCATTGACCAGAATTGAACCTGGGACTTTTCAGTTTGCAGGCCAACGATCTCTCCACTGAGCCAAACTGGCTAGTGCGGTTATAGCAATTTAAAATGCTTAAATACTTATAATCATCACTTTATTTGATATTCACAACAACCTCCTAAAGCACACAGTGTGGGTGATCAAAAGTATGCTTAGAGCTGGGGGGTTTTGTTGTTTTTTAACAATCCATGCATCTTTTATTCACAAGCAGAAGCCGAGGAAAGTGTAACCTACACATTTGTACAAAGGTGTGGGCGCCCCCAGAAAAACGCACCACTGTCAGAAGACAGCCCTTTGTGGTGGGAACGCCGTAGCGCTGGTTTCTTAAGCAGAAGAGTAAGGACACATCAGGAATAAATAGATGCCACTTTTTTTTTTTGTTTTTTTTTGTTTTGTTTTGTTTATTTTATGAAAACAGAAGAAAGAAAATTTAGCACTTTGTGGCTGATGTTGCTAATATTAAGCCTAAGTACATTAAATACAATTAGAATGAAAATAGTAAAAGAGCCTAGAACTTATTCAGTGTTATTTAAATTGTAGGTAGTGGACCATGTGTTGCAATTGGCATTTTTAAAAAATAATAAAATAGAATGGTAAAAATACCAAAGTTTATTCTACCTAATAAGTTCAGTCTATGGAAAGATGCTGTTCAATGAAACTTTTCTGTATTTTGTACATATAGATACTCCAATGTAAAATGTATTTCTTATTGTGGCTCAGAGTCAGAAAAGCTTGAAAACCACTAACCTCGCCCTGTACCATCATTTCATAGGTGAGAAAATTGAACCCACAGATCTGACTAGTCAAAATTCACTGAGTTAGTGACAGAATCCTTGGGCCTTCAGAGGCCCTCCAAGGCCAGAAAAACTATGACATTACATGACCTCATCTAATGACATCTGCTTGTGAGCTTATTTGGAATTCATTAGCTTAAGGTCATTAAGTTTAATAGATGCTTTATATTACTACTAGAGGCCCAATGCATGAAATTCGTGCAAGGGGCTCGGCCCTTGAAGCCCCGCCTGCCTTGGCCCTCGCCCCGGCTTCCTCGGGAATGTCGCCCAGACGGTTGTTCTGCTGTTCGGTCTAATTAGCATATTAGCTCTTTATTATATGGGATTAAGTTGAAACTTGTGTTACTGATGTACCAGCAGAATCAAGATTCTGGACCCAAACTATTTAGCACCTATAGTTTGTTCATGTGCCTTCTCTTTTCATGATTATAGAGCAATGAAGTGCCATTTTCTCAGTCAGCTGCTCCCATTGTGGGTCATGCCTCAGTAAATGCTCTGCTTTGGATATCAGACACCATCTCACCTTGGGTGTTGACTATAGGGGTCCCCAGAGGCGAGTGTGTTTATTTTCCCGGTATTACATAGTTTTGTGTGGTATTGTTCATTGTCCTGTGGAATGTGACATATTGAACTTTACAGATCTGTGCACCATTGGGAAAGTAATAGAACTTGCCTTACCCTGTGTGCAGCCTATAAATGAAGGTCATTGGTGGGTGTGGCAGAGGTAGCAGCAGAGGCATGCTAAGCCATCACCCAGCAGGAGACAGTACTTCCTGGACCGGTAGTGGCTAGGGGGGAAAGGGATAAGTTTTTGTGTTGTGTTCCAGACACCATTGCAATTACTGTAATATGTGCTTTACTGTTATTAAAAGGCAATTTCCCAACCCCTGAAATAATTTTATTTCTTTGCAATTGAAATTTGAATTTATATCTCTAGAATTAAATTAGCTATATTAAAAGAACTTTAAAAACCCTTCTATCTTGTCCTTGCTTTATCATTATAAATGACTAGGAACTTGATTGTGTAATGGGAGGAAGAAAAATCATTTAACTTTGAAAGATAAATTTATATTATATTCTAGTAATGCATTTATTGTGTTGAAATAAAATCACCTGTAGTCTTTAACCACTTAGAATAGTCACTGTTAACATTTTTTTAAACATTTTTAAAATATATCTTTATTGATTTCAGAGAGGAAGGGAGAAGGAGAGAGTGTTAGAAACATCGATGAGAGAGAAACATCGATCAGCTGCCTCCCGCACACCCCTCACTGGGGATGTGCCCGAAACCAAGGTACATGCCCTTGACCGGAATCAAACCTGGGACCCTTGAGTCCACAGGCTGATGCTCTGTCCACTGAGCCAAACTGGTTAGGGCTGTTAACATTTTTAATAGTCTTTTCCTACATGTAAATTAAAATTTTTAAATAAACAGTTAGATGCTTAGTTCCATCACTTAATGTTTAAGGGTAATGTTTTTATTCCTCTGCCACCTTTTTAGAGGTTGATGTGGTGGGGGTATCCTTGGCCCTCTTTATCACCTCGTGGGCACTTTCCACATTTCTGCTGGAATTTATGTATTCTGGTGGCCTTAGTTACGATCTCTGTGTTAGGACTCCCAAATTTGCATCTCCAGTCCATATGGCTTTTTTATATTATAACCAATATTAAGATTTCCAAATGTTAGAAATCTTTAGTTCGATGTTTCATTTCATAGCACCTCTTCATGTAAATCTCCATTGTCCTCAGAGGCTCTCTTTATAACCTCTCTGACTTATTCCTCTCCTGTCATCTCTACCATTCCCCATAATTCTCTCCTAGGAAACTCCATAGTTTCCTAGCTCCTGAGCCTCTTTCCTTCATCTTGGCATGGCTACTCAGGTACCAGCTTAGATAGCCTGATCTCTGGAAAACCTTTTGAAACCCTCTTTGCCTTAAGACTGGATCAAGTGCTCCCATAATGCCACTTTCTATTATAGCAATTATGACTTGTTTCCCATTTACTAGACTATATATAAACTTGCTATTCATGTCTTACTCATCTTGATTCCCTAATACCTAGCCTGTTGCCTGGCATTTAGGAATGTAATAAAAATGCATTGAATGAATGAACACTATTGTGAAATGTTCCCATGTAATTAGTCTTCTGCAACATATTTTTAATGTCCTGGGTGGTGTTGGTGTATCATAGTATAACACTTCCCCCAAGGTTTGGGCATTTTTTGCTATAGCACTGATGGGTTTTCATAGAAGTTCAGTGTTCTGAAGAAGCTTCCACTTAACTTTCTTGTTGGAGACTTAGCTGAGTTTGTGACCTTGGTCCTGCATCTGATTAGGATAACAGAACCAGCGTTATTATTCAGGCCTCCCAGCTCCTGCTTTATTGCTTTTTTTTTTAATTTTTTCTTAGAACTTACTTGCTCTCAAACTTAATGATGGCTTAATTAATAGTATCATTTTCTCTTTTGCAGTAGAGACTCAGCTATTACTAGTATTTCTGAAAAGAATTCTCTAACTTAGCCTCCCACATATCTGTCACCTCTTACTGAGTCATTTGTGGAGTTGGCTCTTATTTATGACTTCCTTTTAGTATTTTGCTGGTGCCATGGTAAGGTATGACTTTGCAACCGACCCTTGTCCAAAGCATGAGGTACTTTTCTTTGGCTAGCAACTGGCACATAAAATGTGGCCCTTAGTATATATACCCTTACCCAACTCCATACTTTTCTACACATTTCTTTCCTGGTTCCTTCCTGTTTGCTCTTCTTCTGTTTCCTAAATATATATTTCCCAGGTGTCTTCGGCCTTGTTTTCTCTTCTTGGTCTTTCCTTGCAATCTCATAAAACAACTCCAAAGATCACTCACAGATTTTAATTCTTAGTTTAACATGTCTCAGATTCCAGTTGCTTTGTGCATATCCCATAAAGCTGAGCTAGTGAGGCTTAGGTAACTCTAGTGCCTAACTGATATATGTCACCTAGTAAAGGGATCTCTTCCCCTTCCTCCACTACAGTTCTGTGTTGCTCCTATATTTGCAGTTTTTGTTGTTAATCCTCACTCAAGGATATTTTTCCATTGATTAGTTGCCTCCTGCATGTGTCCCGACCAGGGCTGGGGATGGAGTCTGCAACCTAGGTACCTGACCTTGACCAGAATCAAACCCGGGACCTTTCAGTCCATGAGCCGACGCTCTATCCACTTATCCAAACCGGCTAGGGCTATTTGCAATTTTTGAAAACATCAGTATTCTTTTTGTCATCTGGGCTTAAAACCTGGCCAAATTATGCCAATTCTATTTTCAAACATCTGACCTACCACTCTGCACACCCACACTCCTCCGCCCGCAGTTTTGTGAGAGCACACATTCAAGGAGCCTGGGATATTAATTTTCTCCTAGCTTCATATTAGTAATCACCTGTTAGAAATTTCTTAGCTTTTAAGACTCCCACCAAACTCTGCCCCTTTATCAAGGTCTGGTCGTGCCTTTTCTTATAAATTCTCTGATTAAAAATCTTAAAGCACCAGATAAAGAGCTTTTGTGACTTTTTAAGAGTTATTCCAAGTTAACATAGACCATTGCCTTTCCAGCTTTTTAAAAAGTAATAGTGTTGTTGACTCTAGGAAGGTTGGCTCTTAACTCATTTGCATCCCCAGAAAGATCCAAGGAATCAGTTGTCATTGTGACCTAAACCAGTATAACCTCACTGTTACCGGATTATTTCTAAGGCTGCAGCTTTGATCATGCTCTTTCCTGAACCCCAAAACTGGATCCCTACTGCTTTCAGAAGGTTTAAGTTCCAGACAGTCTGGCATTCCAGGCTTACTGTCTTTTTTTTTATTGATTTTTTACAGAGAGGAAGGGAGAGGGATAGAGAGTTAGAAACATCAATGAGAAACATCAATCAGCTGCCTCTGCAAACCCCCTGCTGGGGATGTGCTCGCAACCAAGGTACATGCCCTTGACTGGAGTCGAACCTGGGACCCTTCTTTCCGCAGGCCGACGCTCTATCCACTGAGCCAAACCGGTTAGGGCCAGGCTTACTGTCTTAAAACTGAATTTCCAACATTATAACATGTCATTTCCCACCTTATTTCCCATTCACCACATATCCTAGTCCAGGCGTCCTCAAACTACGGCCCGCGGGCCACATGCGGGTGTTTTTTTACTTCAAAATAAGATATATGCAGTGTACATAGGAATTTGTTCATAGTTTTTTTAACTATAGTCCGGCCCTCCAACGGTCTGAGGGACAGTGAACTAGCCCCTTGTTTTAAAAGTTTGAGGACCCATGTCCTAGTCAAATGGGTGTAGATGAAGACCCTTGGTCTGGAATACCCTACCTATTCCCTCTCCCAGCCCATTCTCTGCATCACAAATTCTTTCCTACTCACAGACCTAGTTTTAGTGGCAGCCATGCCCTAAGCTGTCTCTGATGATGCCCAGATGAAAATAATGTCATATTTATCTCATGGCACCTAAAACTTTGTATCCTGGGTTAAAGTTGCACATATATATATATATATATATATATCCTACTAACTAGGTGTTATCACAGAGTATGATGTACATCTACATTTTATATCCCTACAACAATTAGCACATAGTACACCCTTATTTTTATTTTTTTAAGAGAATTTTTATGCATTTATTTGAGCCAAACTGATGCTATAAGCTGAGGAGCACAATTTCAAATGCTCCCCTTAATCTTTTTTTAATGGACAAATAGTCATTTAATTAGTTTCAGCTTGTGATTCACCTATTGCTTGGGCTAAAGTTGGGAGTATTGTGGGTCAGTTGGTACAGCTGCCCACTGAAAGTCTTATTTGTATACATACATGTACATGAAGGCATAATTCCCCTTAGCTCACGATGAGTCTGTCCTACTAAACTTCTAATTCATTTAGAAATTTCCAGATAGGGCTTCATAGTAAAAATGAGCCTATTGGGATAAATACATTTTTTTTACTTATGAATCTTAGAAGTACACAAATATACTAAGAAGATGATCTGACTAGGACTCAGAATATAGACCTAAATGTTAGTTCCACATCTCCATCTTAGCTTAGATAACTCATTTAAAATCTTAGCTTCCTCTATAAGAGAAAAGTTGCATGAGACAGTTTCAAATGTCACTTTGAAATGAAAAACAAAACTTATATAAATGCTTTAGAACAAGAGATGACAAACTTTTTCTTCAAAGGACCAGATAATATTTTAGGCTTTGCCAGCCACATGGTGTCTGTGGCAACTGCTCAGCTCTGCTATTGTAGTTTTAATGTGGCCACAGACAATATATAAACTAATGGGCCTAGCTGTTTCTCAATATTTTATTTACAAAAACCAGCAACAGCCGTGGTTTGCTGACCTCTGCTTTAGAACTTAACAGTGGTCTGGGCTGACCTCAGAAACCTGAACCTGGTCTTAAGTGGAATGTGGACTCTTGGCTTTGTTCTTTTCATATAACAAAAGTAATACCATTGTTTGAATTTTTACAATTTAGATGTGGATAATCAGTAAGTCTATTGTCATCCTCAGCTTCTTCCCCTCGGTAACCACTGTTAATTAACTGTAATACTTTCTAAAATATAATACTTGCTGTATCCACTTTCGATAGAGGTCTGGCAGTTTCATACAAAAGTAAATATACCTCTACCCCATGATCCAGCAACTCCTATGTGTGTCTACCCAAAATAAATGAAAACATATATTCACTAAAATACTTGTACAAGAATATTCATAGTAGCTCCGAACTGGGAAACAGCCCAAGTGTCCTGAATCAGCAGAAGAATGGACAAACTGGTATGTCCATACAATAGAATACTACTCAACAGTAAAAAGGAACTAACTACAGATAACACAAAACCTGGACGACTCACAATTAGGCTTAGTTTAAAAAAGCTTTACCAAAGAGAATACATACTATATGATTTCACTTGCAAAATTCTAAAACAAGCAACACCTATGATGGAAAAAAGCCCAAATTGGTGTTTGCCTTTAGGGCATGGGGATTGACTGGGAGGGGGTTGAATCATAAGTGAATGCATTTGTCAGAAGCCACCTATTGGTACATTAGAGAATTGTATGTTTCACTAATGTAATTGTTTTTCTCTCTCAATTTTAGTTAACATGGGTGCTGAAGTGTTTAGGGGTGAAGTCTACTGACATCTGCAACTTGAAATGCATAAAAAAGTAGATAAATGGTGAATATATATGATCCATACTAATAAAAGGGTAATATGCTAATTAGACCGGACATCCTTCCAGACATCCTTCGGACAAAGCCACGGTGGCGGGGGCAGAGGCCTTAGGGGCGACCAGGCCGGCAGGGGAGGGCAGTTAGCAGGCAGGTGAGCGGTTAGGAGGGAGCGCTCCTGGATTGCAAGAGGGATGTTGGACATCCCCCAAGGGGTCCTGGAATGGTTAGGGTGCAGGCTGCGCTGAGGAACCCCCCCCCCCCCCCCCAAAACCCACCCCCCATGCACGAATTTCGTGCACCCAGCCTCTAAGTATGATAGAGAGTTAAACTGGAGAATCTAGGTGGGTTTATGGATCTTTACATTTTGTTCAACTCTTCTGAATATTTGTAAATATTCCTAACTGAATCTTGGAGAAAAAGGGATACATGAATACATTCGTGTTTCTCTTGATTGCCTTCCCCCAATCATGGAGTCTTTTCTAAAGATTATTGTTTATCTATTTTCCTACCAGTCCTTTTTCAATGTATTTATATATGTATATGTGTGTGTGTAGAAATTATAGGAATAGGAATAAGTAATTTTCTTTTCCACGTTTACATGAGTAATAGGAAAAATGTATCTTCTAGAATTTGCTCTTTGTTTTTTTCCACTTACTATGTCTTGGCCATATTTCCATGTCAGTAAATATAGATTTATCTTATTCCTTTGAATCATTGCATAATATTCCACAAAATGTAAAGATCCATAAACCCACCTAGATTCCAAAATACATGTATTTTTCTTTGTGATGAATATTTAGTTTTTCCATTTTTTTCTCGTAAAATTGCTGCAGTGTGCAACTATTTATTTAGGTTGGATGCTGAGAAATGGAATCAGCAGTTTGTAGTGTGTGTGTGTGTGTGTGTGTATGCTTATTTTTTATTATTAATAGACTATCCTCTAAAAAAGTGTACCAGTTTATACTCCCACAAGCAGCAGATAAAAGAAACTGTTTCCCTTCAACTTTCTGAGCTTTGGACATTATTACTCTTCAAAAATTTTGCCAGTTTTATGGGATGCTGGTATGTATCTGGTTCATTTAATTTCCGATTTCTCTAAAAACTGCAGCTTAGCATATTTTTATCTTTACTCAGTTTCCATTTCTTTTCAGTCGCTCACTCACCTTTTTGCTCTTATTTTGTCGCTTAGTTTATTTTTTTAATTCTCCTTGTTTTAAATAAACATCATCACAAATTTAACAATTTTTTATTGGCTGTTCCTAATCACTTACCCTAAAATATTTCCTCACTGATAATGATTTGCCAGCTTTGTTACATGCAAATATTCATTTTATACGGATTCCTTCCTGGATATTATATTTTGTTGATCTGTATCTCCAGTCCTGTGTAAGCTCTATGTAAGTGTTTGAAATAAATGTGTGGTTTGTGTGAGTGCTGTCCACTTTTGCTGTTTGCATAGTGCTAACTAGGTGCCCCCCGAGGTGACTCAGTGGTTGAATGTCAACCTATGAACCAGGAGGTCATACCCACGTTGCAGATTTATTCTCCAGTGAGGCGAATGCAGGAGGCACTCGATTAATGATTCTTCTCATCATTGATGTTTCTACCTCGCTCTCCCTCTTTCTTCCTCTCTGAAATCAATAAAAATATATATATATTTTAAAAACCACTTAGGTAGCTTATGAAACATACAGGAAGGAAAGTTTATGTGTAGAAAAGAGTATTTTTTGAAAATTGATTTTTTTTTTTTTTTTGGCATTTGTTTGTGTTAAATGGTGCTTTTATCTTAAATCTCTCACTTTCCTTGAATTTATTTTAGTCTTGAATTAAAATCCTGGCTTTCATGTTAATCTTACTTGTTTTTTGATGAGTGCCTGTAAGGGTATGGATTTTCCTTTGTGTTCTGCTCTGACTACATTATTATTTCAGATTTTGTTGTTCTTTTTAATCCAAGGATTATTTAGAAGTTTATGATTTTTTAAAATTATATTTACTTTGAATTTAGAGAATGTGTCTTTTGCAGGTTCAGTCTCCAGAATCCCCAGCCCCGGTCTGTTGTGGTGTTGGGAGATGGGGGTGGGGGTGGGGGTCCGCAACCAGTCAATGTGTCTCTCTCACACTCATTTTTCTCTTTCTCTCCCTCTCTTCTCCCCCCCCCCTAAAAATTAGTGGGAAAAATATATCCTCGGGGGGAAGATATATATATGTATATGTATGTATATATGTGTATATGTGTATGTGTGTATATATACATACACACACACAAGTATATATATTCATTCTCAGTTGAGGATTTTTTTCAAAAGGTATGTTAAAATCTCTACTTGTGATAGTGTTGAATTTTGTAATTCTACTTTTGTTTTATATATTTTAAACACTTAGCATCATGAAGCTTCATGGCTATTATGCTGTCTTGATTTTTATTTACATTTTATTGATACAAAATATTTTTGCCTTACTAATGCTTTTTGACTTGAATTCTAGTTTGCTTACAGTAAAAACACCACATCTACATTTATTTTTGAGCCATTTTATTTTCAACCATTATGTTTTAATTTTAGATTTTCTTCTATAAATAGCCTTTAATGGAATCTTTTAAACTCACTTTGAGAATGTTTTTTTATTATTTGACTACTACTAAATTATTCCTATTATACTATTTTGGGAATTTAGTTTGTTTTTAAATTTAAACAAATTTAAATTTTTAACTTGATGTAAAATACTAACTAATATAGTGACCAAAAAATCATTGACTGACTCAGGGATATAGGGATTGCCAAGGAGAACACAGAATCTTTGGAGGGGATGGAAGTGTTCTGCATTTTTAGTGTAGTGGTGGTTTCACAGGTTATACAACAGTCAACATTCACTAGAGTTGTACCGTTGAAATCAATGCAAGTTATTGTATGTAAATTATTCCTTAGACCTGATTAGGAAAGAAATTCTAACCCCTCTCTTATTCAGAAGGCAATCACTATGAATTTACTTTGTATGTTTATGATCCATTAAAAACCACTCTTTATATATACATTTGTAGAATTCCATAACTCTGAATGTTTTAAATTTAAGCAAGTGGTATGTATCATTTTGAGGTTATTTTTTCCCACTTAGGGTTTTTTGTATTATTGGCCAACTAGAGGCCCAGTGCACGAAATTCGTGCAAGAGTAGGCCCTTGCAGCCCCGGCTGCCTCGCGGCCCTGCCCACTGGTCGTTCCAGAAGGTTGTTCCACCATCAGGTCTAATTTAGCATATTAGTTCTTTTTTTTTTAATTTTTATTTTATTTTTATTTTATTTTATTGATTTCTTACAGAGAGGAAGGGAGAGGGACAGAGAGCCAGAAACATCGATGAGAGAGAAACATCGACCAGCTGCCTCCCGCACACCCCCCACCGGGGATGTGCCCGCAACCAATGCACATGCCCTCGACCGGAATCGAACCTGGGACCCCTCAGTCCACAGGTCGACGCTCTATCCACTGAGCCAAACCGGTTTCGGCATATTAGTTCTTTATTATATAGGATGGGACTCTTTCATGTAGGATTTGAGGGTGGTAATTCTGAGTCCTTGTACGTCTGGAAATGTTCTTTGGTTTTCTTGGTAGATTGATATTTTAGTTCACAATCATTTTTCCTCAGTTTGGAACATATTGTTTCATTTTTACTTAGTGAGATCTGATATCTGTTATATTTCTCTGACATAGGTAACCTGTTTTATCTTTTTAGAAGCTTTAAGAATTTTTGTCTTTATTTTTGGTGTCCTGAAATATCACCTGTTTGTGTCTAGATACAGAATGTTTTCCAGTATTTTTCGGTCTTTGCCAATCTAAGTATACAACTTGAGTTTTGTAATATACTCACATATAAGCACATACATACACTGTGCTCATGAAACTCACTCTAATCGAGATAATTAACATATTCATATCCCCCAAATTTCCTCTAGCCCCTTGTGTCTCCCCCGGTCTCTAGGCAAAAATAGATCTGCTTTTTGACACTTTGGTGTGTGCTTTCTCAAGTTTTAAATACATGGAATCATGTAGTGTATGTGTACTCTCGGGGGAGTGGACTGACTTCTTTCATTCAGCATAATTATTCTGAGAAGTAGTTCATGAATAGTATTCCATTGTATGGATAAGGCAGAATTTATTCATCTGTTGGTGTGTGCGTTTGCGTTGTTGGCAGGTTTTGGTGATTACAAATAAAGCATCAGTGAGTATTTATCATTTTTCTTGGTCAAACATCTAGGAATATATTGGCTGAATTTTATCATAGGTATAGTTTGCCCACTTTTTAGAAAAATTGTCAGTGTTTTATAAAATAGCTTTGTGTTGTGTTTTGTTTTGGTACATTCCCACCAGGAGTGTGTGAGAATTTCAGTTCTTCCACGCCTGGGCCATCACTTGGTACGAACAGTCTTTAAAATTCCTAGCATCTGGTGAACATGCAATGGTAGCTCTGGGTAGTTTTCACTTGCTCCTCAGCTTTCCTATTAAGTTTTTTATTTTAATCAAAATATGAAAACTAATTTTTAAAATACCATCCTTTCACCTTCTGGTTTATATTTTAATTATATTTACAATTCTCCTCTCCCTGCTCTATTTGTTGTTATGACCCAGTTTTTCTCAGGTGTTAGTTACTTTCTTTGTTGAATTTGATACTTCATTGGATTAGTTTTTTCTCACATATTTTGTAATTATTGGTTCTGTGGTCCTCCTCTTTGTATTTCGACTTTGTCACAGCATTGAGGATGTAGGTAGCACATGTAAACTCCTTTAGGTGTTTTACCAATCCATCTAGGACAAGCATGTCAAACTCAAAGGCTAACACGGGCCAAATAAACAAAAGCTTCAATTTTTATAGAATGTAGGTTTATTTCAATAGAGACATGCTGAATACAAAGGGCTGAAATAAATTAATAATTGTTAACAAATAATAGAACATTTTAATAAAAATTAATATTTTTTTCTTGAACATTAACTTACCAGACACTGTATAACTGCACAAATTAATAACCATAATGCAAATAAACCTATTTTTCTTGTTCTCCGAAAGCAAATATTTCCTGTTGTGCACAAAAAAAACTTTGGAAAAAAGTCTGGCACTTACTCAAAAGGCTACACATAGTTACCTAGCAATTCCACTCATAGATGTATAGAATGTGAATTATACCTCAACAAAAAGTTATTTTTAAAAATTAAACATGAAGTCCTAGCTGGTTTGGCTCAGTGGATAGCGTCGACCTGTGGACTGAAGGGTCCCGAGTTCGATTCCAGTCAAGGACACAAGCCTGGGTTGCGGGCTCTACCCCCAGTGGGGGGTGTTCAGGAGGCAGCCAATCAATAATTCTCTCTCATCATTGATATTTCTATATCTCCCTCTCCCTTCCTCTCTGAAATCAATAAAAATATTTTTTTAAAAATTAAACATGAAAAGGATTTTAAACTTGTACTTGTCCAAGTAATTGTGTTTTGTTTTGTTTTTTAAGTTATATTTGCCCCTGCTCTACATTTTAAAACTGGAAACAGAATGCTAATTTACTTGCCAAGGGGAAGTAGTTTCTAGTTACCAGAATTCTCTGAGGAGAGGCACTTTCTGGTGTCTACTCTCCGGTAACTAGGAAGTTTGCAGGAGTAGGGAGTCAGGTCACAGCATCTCACTAGGAAGTGGTGTGCCTATATACAGGCCTTTCTTGATGAAGCCTTCAGACCACTTCCCCCCGCCCCCATTATGTGTTCCCCAACCTGGAAGCTCCTCTAAGCTTCAGTATCCAGAGTGGTTATTGGGGTTTCACTAGGTAGGTATGACTAAATCACTGACCTCATCATTGAACTCAAATCTCCCGCTCCCTCCTCTTCTCTCCCTGGAGGTCAGGGCTCCCTCCAATAACAAGGTACTGGTCCCTCTGGGTACCAACCTCCCTCGGGGCCCACTAGGAGTCTGCCCATTACTCACCTAGGACACCCCCAGCTTGGTCTCCATCACTGTGTTAAGCCCATCAGGAAACTGCATCTGCGTATCTAACTACAAGTTTACCCCTGTAAGAGTGGCAATTTACAATTTGTTTTTATTTTCTGTTTTTCTTGGTAGGGGAGAGGAGGTGAAGTGTTGCCGTCTTTTCATGTATGAGATTTATAAGTGAGGTTAATTTTACTTTTTAAATGTTAAATTTGGGTCTCTTCGCAGAAGGATTTTTTTTAATCTTGTAGGAGCACTTGCTTCAGTGCTGGAAACGACTCATTTACTTGTTTGTACACTCCCTACATTCAAAGTTAATTTAATGCACAAGTATATGGCATCAGACTTGGGACATGGCTATTAATTTGTGTATCTGTGTTATGAACCTATCATTCATTGTGTAATGATTCTTTAGAAACCATATTTGGATACAACTTACCAATGTCTGCTGTCTGTTTATTTGTTTTGTAACAATGTTTATAAATTTTATTTACGGTATTTTTCCTGGAAGTTTAAAATCAAGTTTTGAAAATGGTATGATAAAAAAATTTTGAGGTGACTTAAAAACAGTGCTAAATAATTAAACTCAGCACTTTTGTTTGGAACTTCTCCAGTTTTATATCCACTGCATTAGTTGACAAACTACTATATCCTCAATCTGTTTTTGTATGAGATTTTATTGGAGCACAGCCCACACTCGATAAATTTATGTATTTGTCCACTCTGGTCTGCAATGTGGAGAATTTTATCCGTAGCTCCAACAAATATCTAGATCTGAAAGACTCGTTTCTCTTCTAATGTCTTTGCATGTGTTTCTTTTCCTTCTATACTTTACTGATCACTTCATTGAGATTGGTCTTCCCTTTTTTTTTCTGCAACAGGATCGCTGCATGTGGTAGGGAAGTGATGCTGTCTGAAGGTGACATGCTCTTCTCCTTTCTTCCTTCTGTCCTCTCGCTCCCTATTTTCGCCTCCTGGTAATTGGGGCAGGGTGGGATGGGGGGATGCTAATCTAAATTAAAATGAAATTGTGTTAACTATTTCTCCATTACTTGAAAAGGGAGGGAAAGGGAGACAGTTTCCTGGCCTGCAGAAATAAAAGTTACCTAGTTTTTGCCACAATCTGCTTTGAGAATGGAGTCTTTTGAGAATCAGAAGAATATTTAGAGCTGCTAGGAGGCAGGGGTGGGGGATGGGTATTTAGAAATATATTATTACAGAAGACTTCAGAAGCACTGAAGTGAATCCTTGCTAGAGAGTGGGGGTGAGGAAGTCCATAGATTGCAGGTTAGGAACCTCTGCTCTAGCCCCTCTGCTAGAATAGAGTGAGAAAACAAAAAAGTAGGTTATTAAGAGTGGGAAATAAAACTGATGTTAATCAGCAGTGAGGAATTAAGTGTTCTTCACTATTGCTATACCTGAGGATTTGTTCAATATTCTTTGATCAATTTTTTAAATGTTTAAGTATAAATGTGTGACTTTAATATTATAATGTGTAATTCTGATGGTGACCACATCTGACGTTAGAACTTCAAATACAGACATTTGAGAGAAATAATTATTTTTAGATGTTCTCAAAATAAATCATGGGTTTAGGATAGCTATCATAGTGTTTTCAGACTGTGAAGGAAAAGAGAGTAAGCCCTTGATGTTGAGGCTTGCATCTGCTCTCTCTTGCTTTGTGCTCAGCAGTAGAGGAGTGAAGAACCATGGGTTGGGGTGCTTGTTTCTGGCCTTGTCCTCTTCACTTTCGCATGAGCCTTCCATTCAACCAGTGTTTCCTAAACTTCATTCATTGAGATACCATCTTCGTGATTTGCCTTCCTACACATTTCCTGGCTATTCTTTTAAATCACTTTTCAACACTTAAATTTATGCAAATAATTATTGTGTGAAATATGGGTTGATGTACTAATTCTTTTATGTTTGCCACTTAAAGGAACATGTACAGATTGGGTTTGTCCCACCTAAAATCATCTTTTATCGTACTGGAGGGCATCAAGTTCCAATTTGGGAAACATTCCCCTTTGTGCTGGAATATAAAGCTCTGACCTTGAACTAGAGAATGCTCTGTAGAAGCTACTTGTACTTGGACGTATTAGTGGAGAGGAGGGGGTCACAGGATGGGTGGGTGCTACCTGCTGAAATACTCCTTGCTTGGGCAAATTCATATTCTGAATATGGAGACATTTTGGCTGTGTGCATGGCAAGCTTGGAATCCTGGCCTTGCCGTGGTTGGCTTGGTTTTTTAAATCTGGACACATGCGCACACAATTATGTGTGTATTTCCAAAATTCCGTAAGTTTTCTTTTCTTTTACAGGTTTGATCTTGCTCTTCTACCTAGTCTTTTATGGGTTCCTGGCTGCACTCTTCACATTCACAATGTGGGTTATGCTTCAGACTCTGAATGATGAAGTTCCAAAATACCGAGACCAGATTTCCAGTCCAGGTAAGGAGCTTGCACTCGTTGTGGCTTTTATCTCTAGCACATGTTTTACATAGCAGATAAGATAGTTTAACCTTGGCCTTAGGTAATGAGACCGTTTTGATTTTTGTTTGTTGTATAATATTTACATACGGATACAAAGACCGTTAATATTTACATACTGATACAAAGACCTGTGCTGATAAATTTTGCATCCTTTGCCAGAAGTAAGCAGAAATAAATATTGAGAATTATAGTAAAGCCAAATTTGACTGATGTAATTATAGATATGAATGGCCTTTATGAATACGGGTGGCAGTTTCACTTTGTCCTGAATTAATTTACTTATAAAGTATATATTTTGGCTCTAACTCAGGTCAGAGCCTTGTTCTTATAAAATACATGCTTCATGGTTTAATTGCTTAGTATGGAAGTGGTAAATATTAAATAATGATACATCAATAGAGAACAAAAGGATTCTACTTCATTAATAATCTTAAGGGGGGGGGGGGACTCCAGGATACTTTAGTACAGAAAAAAATCTTAACTGAAACATTGTTTAAATCATGTTGTCTTCCTGTTTTTTGGTTATGTTTAAACCCTCTTTTCCTTTTTCTGTTTTTTTTATTTTGTTTTGTTTGTTTGTTTTTGATTGATTTTAGAGAGAAGAAGTGAGGGAGGAAGAAAATGATTTGTTGTTCCTTTATGCATTCATTGGTTGATCCTTTTTAAAAATATAAATTTTATTAATTTCAGAGAGGAGGGGAGGAGGAGAAAGAGAGATAGAAACATCAATGATGAGAGAATAATTGATTGGCTGCCTCCTGCCCGCCCCACACTGGGGATGGAGCCCCAACCCGGGTATGCCCTGACAGGGAATCGGACCTAATCCTGGTTCATGGGTTGATGCTCACACTGGCTGGGCATCCTTTTTTTTTTTTTAAGATTTTTAAATTGATTCTTCAGGAGAGAGGGAGAGAGAGAAACATTGATCTGCTGCCTCCTGCACACCCCCCACCGGCAATCTAGCCTGTAACCTAGGCATGTGCCCTGACCGGGATGTTGCAACCAGCAACCTTTTAGTGCAAGGGATGTTGCCCAGACAATTGAGCCACACTGGCCAGGGTATTGGAACAACACTAACCAACTGAGCTACCTGACTATGGCTGAAATAGTCTTTGAATGCCGCTGGCTCTGCTTTTGTTGGATATGGCACTTGTCTTCAAGGTGCTGGCAATTTTTATAGGAAATACTAATGTGCCAGAATCCCAATGTATCTTCCCTAAAATGTGAACAACTTGTGGAGACAGTAGAGATGGAAGATTCTAATGGAGGAGTGGGATCTGGATGGCAGGCAGGCCGGGGAAGATGGGGATTTAGCCGGAGGTTTCTGTCTGGAGGTTTCTGTCTGGAGCGGTGGTTCTCTTCCAGCAGGCATTTGCCCTCCAGGGCCATTCGGCAGTGTGTGGAGACATTTTTGTTTGTCACACCAGAGTGGTGCCACTGTGCGTAGAGAGGCCAGGCATGTTGCTAAATAAACATCCTACAATGCACAGGACCACCCACCACAACAAAGTATTACCCAGTTAGCATGTTAGTAGTGCCAAGACCGGAGCCCAGATCTGGATCCTTGCTCACTGCATGGATTCTGAGCCCTATCAGCAGCCAAACTGAACCAATTTCCCCAACTATTTTTCTTCAATTTATTCTAATGGCTTTTCCTTTATTTGCAGCTAGTATTTGTTAAAACATCATAAATGATTCTTAACCCTTTCAGTTTATTTGAATGAGTATCAGACGAGCTCCATGCTAATTTTCCCTCATCTCTCATTGTAGCTGTTTTCTTTCACCCTAGACTAATTCTAAGATAATTATTTTTTTTGCTAAAGTTGTTAATTACCATTGAACACAATCTGATCTATTTCAGAAATATTAAACTCTGTTTATAATTGCATGAATAATATAAGCAGTAAAATATGTTTAATATAGTTAAGTACACAGTTTTAAACTGAGTTTCTTAAAACTATTTACCAAGTGTATTATGGTACTTAATGTATCATTACTTTAAATAAATAAATAAATAAATGTATGTGCACGCATATTCATATGTATGTATAATATTAGGTGGATATCCATTAGTTTGCTAAACATGATTTTCTCTTCTTAAAGGAATTATGGGCAATTTTTGTTTTTCTTCTACTTGTATTTTCTAAGTTGTGTCGTTTTTTTTTTTTTAAACCATGACCATCATTTCAATGTGTTTGTACCTAGTAAAATGCTAGTTTCAAATTGGTGTGCAGGTTTATTAATATATATTTATGTGTGTGTGTGTGTGTGTGTGTGTGTGTGTGTGTGTGTGTGTGTGTTTATATAACATGAACAGGTACGCCTAGCCACACCCTTATAGACATACACACACTCATATCCCAATGATGTAAATTGGAAAGAGATAAGAGTTACTATAGACCTCACATTCTATTGTTCTTGGTTTAGGGTAAGCTAAGATCTTTATTTGGAGTTTACTATGTCAAAAATGCAGCTGTACTGCACTCTCCTGCTGTGGATTCTTTACTTAAGAATTTCAAATAGGTTGTTAAATAGGAACTAGGACTCTGAGAGCATTGCTAGGCAATTTCAGAAGTAGCTGGTATCAGAAATTCAGTTTTAGATGTTCATACAGAGTTTTTGTAAGTTGAATTATTTTTTTTAATTCTCTTAGAAATTAGTCATGTAAAGTAATGCAATTTTAAATAGCATAGATATCTGCATGTTTTACTTTAAAATTAATTAGAAATCTGCATGTTTTATTTTGGGGTTTTCTTAAAAGTTTTATTTATTTATTTGTTTGTTTGTTTGTTTGTTTATCCTCACCCAAGGTTATTTTTGCCATTGATTTTTAGAGAGAGTAGAAGAGAGGGAAGAAGGGGGTTAGAGAGAGACACACACATTGATTGTTTGCCTCCAGAACTTGCCCCAACGGGGGCCAGGGAACGAAACTGCAACCCAGGTACATGCCTTCCCTTAACTGGGAATTAAACCTGAGACCCTTGGTTTGCAGGCTGATGCTCTAACCATTGAGCCACAGCAGCCAGGGCAAAAGTTAGGTGTTTTTATAGTTACATGCAAGCTGCCTTGACTCTGTTACTGTTTTACTTGCAGTATAGCATGTCTCATTCCTGCTATAAAATCTTAAGAAAAACAAACTACCTGACATACACAGGTTGTTCTCTCCTACATTGGATGGTCAGAGGTTTTATTTCTACTGTCGACCTAAGAAACGTTCACACCTGTAGAGAATTTTAGTAAGAGTTTATTTTAGCCCAAACTGATGGGATTGCTGGGAAGCAAGATCTCAAATGCTCCCCAGAATGATAGTTTGCAGTTTAAGGAGAGAATGTCAGGAAGATTACAAGAAGGGGAGAGAAAGCAAGGCTCCAGGGATTGATTACAGGATTGTTAACAAAATTACTAACAAAATTATTTGTTTTCTTGAGGATGATTACCCTCCAGAGGGGTCTGTAAAAAAGGCATTTGAAAGGTGTGTTAACTAGGTGCACAGAAACAATGGACAGGACTTGTGATCTAATGCTTTTTAAATGAGGAAAGCTTAAAGTTAGAGGCCTGATTATATTGCTTACAGATAAATATGCTTACATTTTCTGTTAATAAACTCATGCAACATGTTCTATACACATGGGTGATGACTCCTGATAAATTGTTGGTGTTTCTACTCCAAATTCAGTATGAGAAACAACATTTTATAGAGCAATGTTTGTTATTAAAGGAAGAATATTAACCATAGAGTTAAAATTGTATAGGCCTCTTTTACTGAATAAGGTAAGTTTTGTTTATGAATGTCCCCATACAGCTGTAATTTGAATGACAAAAGTGTTTAGATTTAATTTGCTAAAAATTTTCTCTATATATTAATAGCAAGTAGGCAAAACCTAAAAATATTTGATAGAAAAATGAATTTAGAAAGTACAAAGTAAAACTTGCATCTTTTAAGGAACAGAGCAATTATAATTAACTATAGCCAATCAGATTTAGGGAGTTATCTAATTGGTCTGAGATGACTTTGAGGATTTGGAATTCTCTTTATTGTAAATGTTGACCTTAATAGTCAGAAGTGGGAAGTTCTTGATAGTTTCGACCTACCTGTGAACACAGATTTCCATGTCCCTTACTGAGATCTGTCCTTTTAGGGGTAAGAGGAAAGAGAGAAGGAATTTACTATAGCTAATTTACCCCTTTCTCTTTTATCTCTTTATAGGACTTACGGTTTTTCCAAAGCCAGTGACAGCGTTGGAATATTCATTTAGTGTGTCTGAAGAAGAGTCCTATAAAGGGTATATTGAAGACCTTAAGAAGTTTCTAAAGCGTAAGTGTTTTTTCTTAGAGTGAGGTAAAAGTTTTTAGTTATTATGGAAAATAATACAAAATTATGATTACATTGAGAACATCATTCTTAGAGTTTATTTTGCCTTTTTTTGGTCTGTCAAACAGTCAATTAAGGACTTAGAAGTAGATTTCATGATTAGTCATGATATTCTAATATTCTAACTTATGGAAAGACATAAGGGTCTAAGCCAAACAAGCGGTTGCTTTTAATTTTTTTTTTTTTTTTAGCCTGTAAGAAGTTTGTAAGTTTATTGAGACATAACATTTATATCGGCATTAAGATGGAAAGTATTTGAGTAGTAGAGCAAAGGTATATTATATAAAATAATGCCTCTAAGTATTTGATCTTTTGCATCTAGTGTTGTGCTTGTGGCGGGGGGACAACTAGGAATGTTGCTTATGATTTTTAAAAAAAGAAGAAGAAGAAAAGAAATCTATGTATCAGTTTTGAGTTTTTTGGAGTTAACCGTTGTAAATCTTTCCCGCCCTGGCCCAGTTTTTTTGCTTGTCCTAATTCCATGGTATTAACATTCATATGATCATACGAATAATCATCAAATGCCCTGGCCTCTTGTTTCTTGATTGCCTCACCTCTTCCTTGGCTGCACACTTACAGCCACTCCTTAAGCATGTAGGACTCCATTGCCAAAATCACTGGGAGGCTTTCCTACCACAGTCTCTGTCCTTCTAGTTTGCTTATTTAACTTTCCCTCACTGTGCTTCTGCCTCATTGGGACTTTCAAACCATGGCCCTTTTATCCCAGCCAATCCCCCTATTTCCCTTCTTATCAAGCTTAGTTCCATGGCTTTTTACTCCTGCCATTACTCTGAAATCCCTTGCCTCTCTTTTTTTTAAAAATTTTATTTATTTTATTTTTAAATAAATCTTTATTGTTCAGATTATTACAATTGTTTCTCCTTTCTCCCCCCCCCCCCTATATCTCCCCACCACCTGGTTCCCACCCCCTCTCTGCCCTTACCTCCCCCCCATTGTCCTTATCCATAGGTGTATGATTTTTGTCCAGTCTCTTCCCGTACCCCCGACACAGACACCCCTTTCCCCCTGAGAATTATCAGTCCACTCCCATTCTATGCCTCTGATTCTATTATGTTCACCAGTTTATTCTGTTCCTCAGATTTTTAATTCACTTGATTTTTAGGATCACTTGATAGATATGTATTTGTTCGTTCATAATTTTTATCTTTACTTTTTTCTTCTTTTTCCTCTTTTTAAAGAATACCTTTCAGCATTTCATATAATACTGGTTTGGTGGTGATGAACTCCTTTAGCTTTTTCTTATCTGTGAAGCTCTTTATCTGCCCTTCAATTCTGAATGATAACTTTGCTGGGTAGAGTAGTCTTGGTTGTAGGTTCTTGCTATTCATCACTTTGAATATTTCTTGCCACTCCCGTCTGGCCTGCATAGTTTCTGTTGAGAAATCAGCTGACAGTCGTATGGGTGCTCCCTTGTAGGTAACTGTTTTTCTCTTGCTGCTTGTAAGATTCTCTCTTTGTCTTTTGCCCTTGGCATTTTAATTATGATGTGTCTTGGTGTGGTCCTCTTTGGATTCCTCTTGTTTGGGGGTTCTGTGCACTTCCTGAACTTGTAAGTCTATTTCTTTCACCAGGTGGGGGAAGTTTTCTGTCATTATTTCTTCAAATAGGTTTTCAGTATCTTGCTCTCTCTCTTCTTCTGGCACCCCAAAAATTCGGATATTGGTACGCTTAAAGCCATCCCAGAGGCTCCTTACGCTATCCTCACACTTTTGGATTCTTCTTTCTTTCCGCCTCTCTGGTTGAGTGTTTTTTTCTTCCTCATACTCCAGATCTTTGGTTTGACTCTTCGGGTACGGTGGTCTACAGTTGAGTGTCTGTATATTCTTTATTTCAGACAGTGTATGCATAATTTCTGACTGGTCCTTTTCCATTTTTTTGGTATTCTCATTAAGGTCCTTGAAGGTCTCTTCCAGTTTCTCAGCGGTTTTTAGAAGATTCTTGAGTAACCTTATAAATGTGGTTCTGAACACTGTGTAGTCCATTAGTTTGCTTTCCTCCATCTCTCCTACTCGTGACATACTTCGGTGTCTCTGCATTTTGGCTGCCTCCCTGTGTTGATGGAGTGGCTTTGTGTGGTCAGTGATCTATAGGGGCCGGTAGCTCAGCTTCCCCAATCACTCTAGGTGGTCGCTCTTGGTACACCCCTTTGTGGGCTGAGTGGAAAGTCTTGGTGTAGTTAAAAGCCTTGATTGCTGTTGGTACACTGGGAGGAATTGACCTCCAGGCCAGTTGGCTGTGAGGACCTGCTGTGTCTGTAACGGAAGAATTGCTGTGCTGGAGACACAGTAGGGCTTTGGTGCTCACTGAGTCTGCCTCTTGAATGTGTCCCTTATGAGAGTGGTTGAAATCTGGTGTCGTCCACACCGACCACTAGATACCCTAGTGTCTGGATCTCCAATGGGGTGCAGGTCTGAGGCCTCCCAGCAGGAGCTACAGCAAGAGCTATAGTTTTCTCCTCTTTGCTTGGGCGGTTTTGGAGCAGTCTGACTGGAGCTGCAGTCCTTATGTACATTTAGCCTCTCATTGATCTTTCCTGTCAACATGCAAAAGCCCTCAACTCTCTCCCATTTTAAATCAAAATCCTCTTTTGAATCCCACATCTTCCATTAGCTATCTTCCTAAGTCTCTTTCCCTTTATAATTAAATATATACTTATTTTTTGTGAGATATGACCATCGTTTAAAAACCCAATAGTCAAGAAAGGTCTGTAATAAAAACAGTAGTTTCCTGCCTCACCTTTCTAGCTGTAGTTCTATTCATTCAACACATTTATGAATGCCTTTTCTGTGTCAAGCACGCTTCTAGGTTCCATCAATAAAAAAAAGAAAAATGTCTTTGTGGCACTATTGCCCTGGGTGGATTAGAAGGTAGTAAGTGTAGTGGAGGAAAATAGAGCAGTGGAGGGAGGGAAGGAGGGAGGGAGGATTGGGAAGGCTGCAGTTTTGAAGGATGGGCTGGAAAGGCCTCGTGTCTCTTTGCTGGAACTTCATGGGAATCTTTCAGGATGAAGACTAAATTCTCCAGTTCAGTTATACCCACACACCAGTCGTTCTTTTTGGGGCGCTATTGCATCGCATATAACCTGCTTAGTAGTACCTTCCAATACACTACACTCGCTGAGAGCAGGGACCACGGCAGGCTTGCTCACTGTTGCACCATTGTTGCCTAATGCTGTGCCGGTGCAGAGCAAGCATTGGACAAGCCGTTTGTATTTTCCCCTCTCCTTTCTTCCCCATCTCCAAGTTGTAACCATTTTACTCCTTTACCACTTTGGAGTCAATAGTTACCTCCATCTCTGCCTTTCTCTAAGTTAACATTAGCTCTTGGCTCTGTCGCATGTCCCATTAGTATAGATGGCATAGCACTGTCTATCTTGACACCCTTCGATTATGATTTTATACTTAACACCTATCTTCCCCCTGCACTGTAAGCTCCATAAGGGCAGCAACAGTGCCCTTTTAGGTCCTCACTATTATATCTTGGGCCAGGAGCAGAGGTGGCATTTAGATCATGCTGTAGCCATGGCTGGGACCACCTCATGATGACAAAAGATATTGATCTATAATCCAGCTTGTACCAGTGTTGAAATGCAGTAAACTTCAGAGCATTAGATAGCTCTTAACAGTTAAAGGAACAGACTTAATATTCTTCCCCTAAAATTGTCTAGTAATTAGCCTCGCTGTTTTTGTCTTCCAAGAATGTTGTCCAAAGGAGGACATATTCCTAATTGTGTTTAAGATCTTTTTTGGCTGATCTGTGTGCACATATATATGTTTCCTTTGTAGCATATTCTTCGGAAGCACAGAAGAATCTCAAAAACTGCCCGGATGATGTCCTCTTTGAACAGAAGGGCCCAGTTTATGAAGCATGTCAGTTTCCTCTTACCTTACTTGAAGCATGCAGTGGGGAGAATGATCCTGACTTCGGCTACTCCCAAGGACACCCTTGTATTCTTGTGAAAATGAACAGAGTATGTACATATTTTGCTGCTGTTGCTGCTTTTCTCTAATACCCTTATTAAGAAGCTGTCAGGTATTTTTTTTAAATGTCTCATTTGTGGTAGCTTGTATAAAAGGCTAATAGTAATACTGATTGACCTTTGGAAAAATTAATACAGGCGGCAAACAAGATTGGTTCACAAATTGATCATAGTTTAGGCAGTAAAACAACTTCTGCTTTTCCCCTTTGGAGAGAGTTGCATGTATGCAGGCATAGATGAATGCTTCAAGGGGCAGGTGTTCTGGGTGTCATGCCCAAAGCATGTGCAGTATCGTCTTTGAAGACTATGTTGTAAAGCAGTTTAAAATCCCATCCTATCTAATAAGGAGGGAATATGCTAGTTGACTGCCATGCCCTCAAAGATGGCGGCGCCCAGTCCACTCAGCCCTGACTGGGTAGCAGGCACACAGCACAGCCGGGCCCGCCCCCAGGTGGGTCCAGCCACTCCTCGCGCCTGCCTCAGGAGTCCCCCAGTCCCCTCAGCCCCCCAGCCGCCCAGGGCTAGCCCAAAGCACAGGCAAGCCTCGGATGGTGACTGCCCAGCTGCCTAGGTCGGCCAAGGCTTACGCTGCCAGCAGTGGCAGCAGCAGAGGTGTGATGGGGGCATTGCCTTCCCCTGATTGCCGGGTCACCTCCCTCCACCAAGGGCTCCCAGACTGTGAGACGGGTCAAGCCAGGCTGAGGGAACCCCCTCCCCCCTCCAGTGCATGAATTTTCTAGTGGGGAATATATGAAGTATTTACTCAGAGAAAGGGTAGTTTCGTAAATAGGTGTAGATCTCTCAAGATCATGAGTTCACATAGCCCATCCAATAAGCAAATTGCTACCATCCTTAATAAAAGGACAGCTTAAGTCTTCGGAAGTTGGCACTGCTAAATAAGGAGTTTCCCTGGAGGGAGAACCAGCTAGACCCTAAAACGCCCATCTGACACCCTCCAGCCTCCATCCTTCCCCTCCCCCAGAGGACTGTGACAGCATCTGTTCATCCCACAGCACTCTGCAGGTCGTTCTGAAACACTGCCTGACACATAGTAGGCACCAATAAGTGATTGAGGGTGTTCCAGGCAGACTGTGTTAAGAATCAAGGTTAACAAAGTAAGCATAATGTAATGTCTTTTGTGAGTAATATTTACATTTTACAGGCATTCACATATAAAATGCATATAAATTCAGAATGCCAAAAATCCTCACAAAATAGATGAATAAATAACTGTTATCATTCATACAAGAGCTAGTTATGTCAACTACAAACATGCAGGTAGCCTCATTCCACAGAACTGAATGGTGCTGAGAATCTTAATGGGATTATCCCTGGAGTGTGCATTTTGTGGGATAGATGTGGACTCTGATCAGGCTCCCTGGAAACATGATGGGAATGTGAGGATTGTGACCTAACATATTTTCATGAAGAAAGGTAATTATATTGTGCCTCTGTAATTCTTATCATTTGCATTATTTGCTCATATAAATAATGAAACTTAAAGATGTCTGTCTGGTTGTTTCTTAATTTAAGGGTAGCAAGTGCAATACTGTGTTTTGGTCAGTTCTTTGGTAACTGATGTATTTCCTGACTTGCCCTAGTACAGTAATAAGATAGCCAGTTGGTAAGATTATTCTGTTGAAAAGTCCATTCTGCTCCTCTAAAATGAAATTAGCATAAAAGGCACAGATTTCAATATACAGAATTACTGTTCATCTCAACCCTTGCACTCCTGGTTCCTGTGGTATACATTTGTGATGTTTCAATTAATCATTTTTTCCCCCCACCTTAGATAATTGGATTAAAGCCTCAAGGAAAACCAGCAATAGAATGCACTGGTAATTCTAAGGTTAGTATTCAAGAAATAACCCAACTTTTGTTAAAGCTCTAGTGGGTCTGAATACTTTAAAAGTCTAATGAGTTTTAGTCATCCCCCCCTCCTGTCACATTATACAAGTCCTCTGTAGTATCATTCTTAGAAGAATGAAATTTCACCACACTTGGTGGGTAGCCCTTCTCTGTGTGCTCATTAGAATTAAAAAGACTTGCCTTCCATGTGCATTTGATTTCACATTTCCTTACAGCACCGTATGCCACAGTTCATGGATTCTAAGGTCCACCTTTTTTCTAGCTTAATAACACTGAAATTGGGGTTGGCTTTACAATTAATGGTGTCTTATGTGAGGTTTTTTTTCTTAATAGTACAATTGTGTTTATCAGTGACACCTGATATTTAATGAAACATGGTAGAGGCATTGTTTTTTTCTCCTGTCCCGACTTTGTGTGTGATTGTTTTGGGTTTGTTTGTTTGAGAGTTCTGTGCAGTTTCATCTCAGAGTGTTTTGTTTTGTTTTCTCTCCATGCTGCAAGTGCGACTAAGAAATATGTAAATATGAGTAAGAGTTCTGAGGGAAAACTTTTTTTTTTTAAGTTCTAAATTTAATTGTATCATTATGCAACATATTGACATTCCAACTCCAGTTGTGTCAGAAATATTTTACTTGAAACGTTACATTGAAATCACTTTTCAAGTTGCTTATGGAAAAATTTGTAATTCCTTTTAACCATGAAGGGAATTGTATTTGGGCAGAAACTTCTTGCTCGGTGGTTCTCAAATCCGATTATCCAGCAGAACCACTTGGAGAGCTTGTTGATTTCCATTCTTGAAGTCTTTGACCCCATTGGTCTGGGGTTAGGCCCAAAATTTACAGTTTACCTAGTTTCCAGGTGATGCTGCCAGTCTGGGGCCACACTCAAAAGAACCTCTGCGTTAGAGAATCCTTACTCGCTCCTTCTGAGTACAACAAAACATCGGGAAGTACGTCACCATAGGCAGTTCCCTTTATCTCTTTGTGCCTTATTCAGCTCAGCAGGAAACGATGAAAAGCCAGAATCTCACTTACAACCAGATGCTACATTGAAGCCAAGCTTTTCTGATAAACAAGTCCTTCTAAAAATTTACTATCATCTCTCAAGACAAAAGAAAACCTTGTGGCTATAAGCTACATTTAGAAGCTGTACTTTGTAACTCTTTATGAACCTCCTTGCTTGCAAGTCTTTGTAGTAGAAATTCCTGAGGCTGGGCTGCTAGGCTTCAGCCAGGTAGAAGTGCTCCTTTCCTGACAGTGTACCTGTGTATGCAGGAGCTGTTGCTGTTGTATGTGAGCAGACTACATAGATAAGCTTGGAATGGTGGTCTGTAGAGCCAGCACCACAAAGAAGGGAAAACACACCCACATTCAGTCCAGAAGGGCAAACACTATAGGACCCGTTCCTAAGGTTCAGTTTTATAAACCTTTGGCCAATATAAAAAACCTCCGTACTGTAACTCATCCCTTAGGAGTTTAAATGGATTTTTCTCCTTGTTTATTCTGTATCCTTTGCCTCTAGAAGAGTTTGGGGAAATGTTAATGAAAAATCCTGGTCTAATGACTCAGATTTCAGATGGTTTTTGTTATGTGTAAAGTACATAAAGTAATCAAAACAGATGGGTTTTTTTGCTTTGCTTTTTTTTTTTAGTTGTGGAATATTTTTGTTTTGAGAAAAAGCACACAGAATTGGAAGAAACGCTTATAAAACTGCGTTTTACTCCTAGGCTAGTCACAGAGGTGCGATCAGGAGTCCATACATTTTAAGTGTCTCTGTGGAGCAGGTGGAAACATTTGCTGTACAAACACTGGTGACAGAACATGTTCTTACAGGTGGCCTTTAACATGTTTATGTCATTCGTTCTTTCGGTATTTTATTTCCTTACAAAAATGAATCATGTTCATTTGAGAAAAATTTTTAAATGCAGAAGAAAAAAAATGGGTAAATGCTAACCAGAAATAATCACTACTTAAACATTTGATGTGTATTCTTTAAGTAGCTTATGGGTTAGGGTTGTATAAAAGAAAATACTTTAATTTTAAAACTTTATTTTGTTTTCAGTAGAACTTAGATGCTATTAATAAACTCTTGTACTTAGTTACTTACAGTTTCCAATATGGTACCATTTTATATGCTTAGAAAATATGATGCTTTCCCCTACAGTAGCTCATCATCATTCAGATATGCATTTCAATATTTCATCATCTCTAAATGTTTATTTTTACAGAAGGTATAAAATACAAATTTAAGTAAAAGCCTGCCAACAGAATGACTTAGGTACAGCCCAAGAGAACAATTAAGAGTGTCACAGGTGGGCAATCTCGAGTCTGTGACCTTAGCTCTGACCTTAGCTCCCCTCTCCATAATTGATCCTGCCTCCTTTTTTTTTAATTGAGTTGGGAGAGGGAGAGAGAAACATCAGTGATGAGAGAGAATCATTGATCAGCTGCCTCCTGCATACCCCACACTGGGGATCAAGCCCACAACTCTGGCATGTGCCCTTGACCGGAATCAAACCCAGGACCCTTCAGTCTCAGGCCAACACTCTATCCACTGAGCTAAACCAGCTGGGGCTCCTGCCCTCTTAAGGGTTGTTAGGCCTCGGTGAGTGAGGTAAATATCAGCTAAATGTGGCTGGAAATACACACTGAAGTGCACAATAAGCTAAACCAAAGGAAACTGTATATTTTAGGCACCACCTCTGTGTTGCTGTGAATTAGGTGATACAAAGTGCAGAAAAGCACTCATAACCAAACGATTATTTTTTCTCTTGAGATAAAATGCTATTTTCGACTTTTTTTTTTTTTTTTTTTTATGTTAAGGGAGTACAGATCCAGGGTGGTGTTGGAATCGTTGCTCTTAGTCTTGTTCTCACTGCTCTTCCCGCACCCCTGAGTCCCGGCTCACAGAACTGGCCCTTCCTGTGGAGCATCATCACTGCTTTGTGTCGTCTTCCCTGGGTCACCCCAGGCACATGTGCTCATGACAGCTAGTAATTACGCTGCAGTGTTCCATGTGCTTTCAAAAATAGAAATTACCACTCAAATCTAGAATTCAGGCATTTAGTACGGCTTTTTTTTAAAAAAAAATATATTTTATTGATTTTTTACAGAGAGGAAGAGAGAGGGATAGAGAGTTAGAAACATCGATGAGAGAGAAACATCGACCAGCTGCCTCTTGCACACCCCCTACTGGGGATGTGCCCGCAACCAAGGTACATGCCCTTGACCAGAATCGAACCTGGGACCCTTGAGTCTGCAGGCCGACGCTCTATCCACTGAGCCAAACCGGTTTCGGCAGTACGGCTTTATTTTAATTTGTATTTCGTAAACTTACCACTGATTTTAATAATTGTCTATTTGTTATCTAGAATGTGTTAAAATTACAGTTATTAAAATTAGACCGGCCGGCGTGGCTCCGGGGTGGAGGGTCGACCTAGGAACCAGGAGGTCAGGGTTCGATTCCCGGCCAAGGGCACATGCCCTGGTTGCGGGCTTGATCCCCAGTGGGGGGCGTGCAGGAGGCAGCCGGTCCATGATTCTCTCTCGTCATGGATGTTTCTCTCTCTCTCTCTCTCTCTCTCTCTCTCTCTCTCTCTCTCTCTCTCTCTCCCCCTCCCTCTCTTCCTCTCCAAAATCAATAAAAATATTTAAAAAAAAAATTACAGTTATTAAAATTAGACCTCTTTCGAATGTGTTACACGAGATTTTCATAAGTCATTTATTAAGAATACTGGTCTGGCCAGTGTGATTCAGTGGTTGATGGTTGACCTATGAACCAGGAGGTCACAGTTTGATTTCTGGTCAGGGCACATGCCCAGGTTTTGGGCTCAATCCCCAATAAAAGGCATGCAGGAGTCAGCCGACCAATGATTCTCCCTCATCATTGATGTTTCTGTCTCTGCCTCTCCCTTTCTCTCTGAAATGAATAAAAATATATTTTAAAAATAAAAGAAGAAGAATATCAGAGTTAGCTAATAAATAGCATGAATGAGTTGGCTTATAGATGGTGATTAGATTTGTCTATTCATCTGATTTTTAAATACATGGAATATAATCCCAGCTGACTCATAATACTTTTGATTGATATACATGTGCTCATAAATTTATTGAAGGGAAATGTGGTATTTAAATTGGTTAAGTGCGGTTTTTTGCTTGGATTACTTGACATTTTTCCTAATAGTTTTTGTCATGTCACCATCGTTTCCCCCTCTGGTTACAGTTACCATGGTTATTAATCACCTGAAACTTTGGGACCTGCTGCCTCCCAGGCCTGAGCACTACACTCTGGGTTGTGGCAGCTGCTGCCTTCCAGCTGGAAGCACAGCGATTTATCCTTTCAGGATGCATTGGTCCTAGATGTGCGGTGTGTTCCTGCTGCCAGGTGGCCGAGGAACTAGCATTTAGGGGTCGGAGGACAAGTAAGATTTCACAGACAGTGTGTGGCTAGATCTGGCTGTACGTTAGGAGGTGCTCATGGGAAAGCATACAGGGCAACGGGAAATGTAAGAAGAGTAAAGACAGTTTGTTTCAGGGGGTTTAAATCAAGATGAGTAAGTCTCCTAAAAACTACACTTGTGGTTAGTCTCCCCATACTGCTCATAACTGATACTGCTATGTCATAAATGCATTTTTTAATTTGCTTTTTTTGTGACCTAAAGAGGGGTTTCTTGCTTGTTTTTTTCAACTTTAGGGTGAAAACACAACAACTCTACCAGTTTATCCTCCTGAGGGAAACATAGACTTAAAATATTTTCCATATTATGGGAAAAAACTGCATGTAAGTATTTAGAAGTTCATAAGTGGGAACAGGCACATCTGTATAAAAATGTCACTTGTCTGGGACAGGTAGACCTGTCTTGTGTAACTTGTGCATCATTTGTTCTTGTTTTTAAACACAAATGGTGATGGCAAATGAAGATTCCATGTCTACAATTCAAAAAATATTCAAGTAGAAAATACCATTATCACTTTTAATTATTTAGGATGTGTTTATTTAGAGAATGTAGAGAAGTAAGTAGTCAAGAAAAAAATAAAGCTCATTACCCAGAGATAACTATATTGTAGTATAATTTCTTTCATATTTTTTAAGTATATGTATACAAATAATTCATTTTATAAAATTGGGATCATATTGTAATGTATACTTAGAAAACTTTTTATTTTAAAATGATTTCAAAACATAAAGTGGTTAAAATAGTAAAAAGAATTCCCATAGACCTTTGGCCCAGATTTCCCAAATGTTACTATTTTACCTCAGTTGTCTTATCAGTCTCCATTTATATATAATTTTTTTCCCTGAACCATTTGGGACAAAGTTATAAACATGATGCTGCTTTACACTAAATGCTTGAGTGTCATTTCCTAAAAATAAAGACATCATCTTATGTAATCTAGTCATCAAAGGAAGTTAACATGATTAGAGTACTATTACCCAATCGTAAGCCTTGTTGAGATTTCAACAGTAATGTCCTTCATTGGAAAGGAAAAGTGTGTTTCGGCCCCAGGATATCACACTGTTAACACTTTCAGTCACCTGTGACCTGGAGTGTTCCTCACGCCGCCTGGTACAGGCCTCTCTCTGCTTGTTTTGTTTGTGTTGCTCAGTTTGAGCTTGTCTGGTGTTCTTCATGATTAAGAGTAGATTGTACATTTTTGGCAGGTATGCCTCAGAAGAAATGTTACCTCCTTTTCAGAATGCCCCTCAGGAGAGACTTGGTGTTGATTAGTCCCATTAATGGTGATAGTAACCTTGAACTCCTGGTTACAAACTGGTGTCAGCCAGGTTTCTCCACTGTAATCAATAAATATTATCTGGGGAGAGTACTTTGAGTCTTTTGTAAAATTGTTTTTCTCATAGCCTTAGCATTTGTTGATTCTTGCATAAATCAGAGAGCAGTTCCCAATGTTTTTCTTTTTTACTTTTTTTTAACAAAGTTTTATTTTTTATTTTTTTAAATCCTCACCTGAGGATGGTTTTCCATTGATTTTTAGAGAGAGTGGAAGAGAGAGGGAAAGACAGAGAGAAACAATGTGAGAGAGGCATACTGATTGGTTGCCTCCACATGCCCTGACCAGGGCCCGGGCCAGGGAGGAGCCTGCAACTGAGGTATGTGCCCTTGACCAGAATCGAACTTGGGAGCTTTTGATCCGCAGGCTGACGCTCTATTCACTGAGCCAGACCAGCTAGGGCCCAAATGTTTTTCTAATTCCATCTCTCCTTTTTTCATTTACTAGTTGGCATTCTACTCTTAAGAAAGAACTTTTTCTTCCCTATCATTTATTATTTATGTATATCATTATGTTTTCATGGGTTCTTATTTTATTCAGGGGTTATATATAATGTGTTATAATCACTTATTTGGGTGCTTAAAATTGTCCCAGATTTGGCTGGTGGGAAACATTCCGGCTGTCTTCTCCGTCCTTTTGACATGCCCCCAGGATTCTTTGAGCACTTACTTCTTTCTTTCCCTTCCCAGCCCTGAAATGAGGCCCTAGTGCCTTTTAGTGAAGAATTGTATTTAGAAATCATAATGATAGTCAGGCAACTGAGTATATTTGTGCCATGTTACATGGGAATCATAAGTAGGGATATAAGAGACCTAATTAATGTAATCAGTAAGGAGGATCTTATGTACATTTAAAAAACAATAATATGGAGGTGATACAGTACAGGTCCTCAGGCACACCTGGAACAGTCACAAAAATTTATCATTAACCCTTTGCACTCGCTTGCTTTTTTTCTCGAGCTGCTACCGATGCTAACCGTGTCGAGTCACACTCGACATCCGAGTGCAAAAGGTTAAAAATACATCCTAGCCCTGGCCAGTTGTGCAGTGGTTAGAGCATCAGCCCATGCACCGGAGGGTCATGGATTCAATTCCCCGTCAAGGGCATCGATGTCTCACATCAATGCCCCACCCCCTTCCACTCTCTAAAAATCAGTGGGGGAAATATCCTCGGGTGAGGATTAACCAAAGAAATTAATAAAAAGGGCCCTTCTCAAAAGAAGGGAGGGAGTCAGTATTTTTATTAAACAACTCTTGAGTGAAAGGGAAAATTCAAACCAAAATTGTAGGATATCTAAAAAATACTGGTAATGAAACAATATAATCACAGCCCATGCGATACTTTTAAAGCAGTACCCTAACCAGTTCGGCTCAGTGGATAGAGCGTTGGCCTACGGACTCAAGGGTCCCGGGTTCGATTCCGGTCAAGGGCATGTACCTTGGTTGCGGGCACATCCCCAGTAGGCAGCTGATAGATGTTTTTCTCTCATTGATGTTTCTAACACTCTATCCCCTCTCCCTTCCTCTCTGTAAAAAAATCAATAAATATATATTATATTTTTTTTTTTTTTAAAAAGACTTGACTCTCAAGGTCATGGAAATCTATTAATAAATAAATAAAGCAGTACTCAGGAAAATTCATAGCCATAAATACTTTCATCAATAAAAATTAAGTGAAAATAAATGGACATCCAGTTTTAAGGGGGGAAAGTAGAGAATGGAAAATAATAGATCTAATTAATAGATTAAAATTTTACAGAATCAACGCTTGATGAAGTGTAGATGAGGTTACTTTGAATTTGAATTGATATGTTTTCCTTTATTTACCAGGCGAGTTATCTACAGCCATTAGTTGCTGTCCAGCTCAACTATACTGCTAGCAGTACCCCAAAAGAAGTAACAGTCGAGTGCAAGATTGTTGGATCAAAAAACCTGAAAAACTATGATGATCGTGACAAGTTTTTAGGACGAGTTGCTTTCAAGATCACAATGCGTGCATAGTAGGAGTTAGAATATGTCCACAGAGTAAATGTTGTGTTGTCTGTCTTTATTTTGCATCAGCCGGACCTGACATTCTAGAATATGAGACCACCTGAGAGGTGGGTGGTACATGACGCTGCGGTAACGTTGTAATGTGCTTCCCAGTCGTAGTGTTCGGTGTCCTCTGAAGTAACTGCCTGTTGCCTCTGCTGCCTTTGGAACCATTGTACAGTCGTCAGACGGGACTGTGAACACCTGATTCTGAACATGTGGGTCTTGTCCTATTTTTTTATGTGGTTTAATTGCCAAGTGTCTAAAGCTTAATGTGCTGTGCCATGTAAATATTTTATAGATTTAACACTGGTTAACTGTCATATATTGATGCCAACCAAGTTTTAGGGGTAAAATGGTACCTGACCAACATGAAGTGACTTTACAGCTGCAAGAAATGTGTGGGGAGAAGTTCTATGTGTGAGGAGGAAAAAAAGAAAATAAAAGCGGATTTGAAAGGTTGTCTTGGGTTTATTGTAAAGTTTTTTTTTTACATGCTGAATTAGTCTGTGGATCTTTTTTATTAAGAATAACAACTGTTGCCGAAACCGGTTTGGCTCAGTGGATAGAGCGTCGGCCTGCAGACTGAAGGGTCCCAGGTTCGATTCCGGTCAAGGGCACATACCTTGGTTGCAGGCACATCCCCAGTGGGGGGTGTGCAGGAGGCAGCTGATCGATGTTTCTAACTCTCTATTCCTCTCCCTTCCTCTCTGAAAAAATCAATAAAATATATATATTTTTAAAAAGAACAACTGTTGCCCTAGCCAGTTTGGCTCAGTGGATAGAGAGTCTGCCTGTGGACTGAAAGATCCCAGGTTCGATTCTGGTCAAGGGCACAATTCTGGTTGCAGGCTCCTCCCTGGTCCAGGCCTTTGTTGGGATGCATGCAGGAGCCAACCAATTGATTTGTTTCTCTCAGATCAATATTTCTTTTATTAAAAAAGTAAAAGAACACAAACTGTTCATTATAAAACACGTAAAAAAAAGAAAAGAAAAAGTAGTGATGGGATTATTAGTGCTGGGCCTAAATCTCTTATGAAAAGTATTTTAGACCATAGATGAAGCAGCATTTTTAGGTTATCCAGTATGAATATGCACCTACTTTTTTTTTTATTGATTTCAGAGAGGGAGAGGGAGAGAGAGAAACATCAATGATGAGAGAGAATCATGGATCAGCTGCCTCCTGAACACCCCCCACTGGGGATTGATCCCGCAACCCGGGCATGTGCCCTTGACCAGAATCAAACCCGGGACCCTTCAGTCCGCAGGCCGACACTCTATCCACTGAGCCAAACTGGCTAGGGCTATGCACCTACCTTTTTTAATGAAATTAAATTCCTAAGATTTAAATTGTGAAATACCTTGTTACTACTTTATTTAGTAGACTGTTGTCTCTAATAAAAAACATGAATTGTAAAATATAAAACATGGAACTTATTGAAAACTTCCAACCAAACAGTAGAGTTCTATTTCAGCATTCTTTGGTTGGTGTCATTGAAATTTTCCCTCCTCCTCAGGAGTCAGTTACAAGCCTTTGTCACAATGTGAGGTACTTTCTCCTTTATCGAAAAAGGTGTGCTTACTGTGTGATCCTTTTTTTTAAGCCTATTTTTTAATTTTCTCCTTAAAACGCAAAACTGATATTTTCGAGGTTTTCTTTGTGTTGATGCGACTCGGGAGAAGTGGGCCTCGGTGCCCGAGGTGAGGTGGCCTCCACGCGGATACTGGCCCTTCGGCCCCATCGGAGCTGCCACTCGGATCTTAGTGACAGCAGATTCACTTTAGACGTCTTAGCAACTGAAGACGATGATTCTTGGAGTTGTTCATAAAGCGAGCCCTTTCTGGGCTTCGCTTGTCCTCTCTGTCCTGTCTCCTAAGAGTGAAACGTGGGCCAAAAATGCAGTGACGCTAGCGCGGTGCCATGGCTGCAGCCAGGGCATCACTCGTTGGCCCAGGGTGAGCTGCCAGGTCCCGAGCAGCTGTCGACTTTGGCTCATGTGACATTCACGTGATTGAGCATATGATTACATTTCTCTGGTGTATTTTAAAGTAGTCTATGGGTCTACTTTGCTTTAATGAGCTTAGATAAAAGCAAGCCTGTTCTCAGACTGAAACAAGAATATCCAAAGTGGGGGAGTGTTGGGTTTGGGAGAGAAAAATGGGAATGCACCTGAGTCACTGAATTGTAGTCGTGCATGCATGGTTCCAGCGTGGCTCAGCCTGACTGCTGTCTGACCTTGGCTGACCAACCCAACTCTTCCTGTTGGTTTTCTATTAAAATTCGGGGAGTTCAACTCTGTCACAGGCCTGCTGTGTGCCAGGTAATGGTTTGCTGGACTCTGAGGCTGCACAGATGAGAAAACATGGTCTCTCGAGGATGTTGAATTAGGAGGGAACAGGCTCAGAGACCTGTGGCGTGTTACCACGGTGACGGCAGTTACGGCTAAGGGGCGGGGCGGGGTGTGAGGAGCTGGTCTGAGTCGGATGCGTGGCTGGGAGCGAAGGGAGCCCTGGACAGTTGCAGCCCATTTCTGCCACATCTCAGGTTTTCCTTGGAGCTTCCCTGGGTGTCTTCAGTGCGGCTTCTGATTCCCGATGAGAGCTTGTGCATATCCCACGGTCTGCCAGTGCGGTGTGTACTGCTCGCTCGTAGACCACAGCTTGAACCAGGGGCTGAAGACGGGCAGCTTTGCCTCCTCAGGGAGAGTCTGGCACTGCAGGTGCAGCCCGGGAGGACTCCCAGCATCTGTCGCGTCTCCTGGAAGAGATTTCCACAGGACCTGTCCGTGAGCGTTCGTTTGGGGGCAGAGGGAGGAGGAGTTGGCTTTCAATCCTGATTTACGTTTGGTGCTTACAAATCTTACGCAGTTCTCTTCACTGTCAATTGAGAGCTACGAGGGTTGAAGGAGAAAATGTGCACACGGTGCCAGCATGTGGTCCATGTACTTGTCCCAAGGGCTCCCCTCCTCTTGAGGTTCATGACTTCCGGAGCCTTGCTTTCCCGTGTTTCCAGTTCGGCTGCTGTGCTGGAGCCCTTGTTTTCCCCGGGGAAAGGAGCTGGAAGTCTGCTGTGTGCCCACAGCCCGGGCAGCAGGTTCGTATGAAAGGCGGAGTCACAAATACGTGACTTCGAAACGGTCCACGCGGCAGTTTCTTTCAGAGGTTTCCAAATCCCCTAGCGCCACGCGGGGAATTGCTGTGCACGCGGGCCTCCGTGTGGCTTCCAGAGGGAGGCTGTGCCGGAAGGCTTCGTTCATGCCCTTGCTGGCAGAGAGGGGTGTCAGGCATGACTAGAAAGCAGTGTGTCTGCTTTTTTAACCCAGTTTTCTCACATCCCAGTGACTGTTGTCCTTCAAATAAGCCCCTTTAGACAACTGTGCTACCATGTGTCAACCTTCAGAACTTTTCAGGAATGACTTCGGGGTTTACTTTCAGTGTTGTAAGGCAGCGAGTGAGATACAAGACGCCTTAATGAGCCAATTAATTAGGAGTCGTTGATTGTGCGCGGCCCAGAGGGAGGTGTTTCTTCCAAATCTCTGAGCGAAGTCACGCCGGAAGTTTCCTGTATTTATACCCTTTGAGCTCTTTGCAGGTTTTACAAAGGGCTCTGTGTGAGTTATTGTTACAGTTTGTCATCTTGGATACATAAAGAACAAACATTTGGCATAAGAATATGGGAATTATCAGTATTAGTCCATTATGTTAGATGGCTAGCTTGCAAGGTCAGACAGTTAAGTTTTTATCTTTTTCTATTCAAACTAAAACATTTATTCTGTCTAAAAATGACAGAGTTTACAGAACAAGGGACTATCTAACAACAGCAGAGAATTTCAAACAGCAGTTTTTATACAAGATGGAGGTTGCTATGCTTCATCAGGAGCCAGGAGTATAGTTTTAACTCTGGTCAGAAGTGGCAGGACCTGTCCGTTAAGGATGGACTTTCTACAAACAAAATTCACTTGGGAGTCGAGACTGGTACGGGCTGGTGTTTAAGCGTGAAAGGCAGACAGCATGGTGAGAGGATGTCTCCCAAGCCAGTCTTTTCAGGTCATGTGTGGCCTTGGCATCACTCTGAAGAGCTTCCATGAGAACCAATTGGATTTGACGCGTGACCGACCAGCTAGTGACAGACTGTCACTAGCTCTGGATTTGTTTGAAGATCTGTCCACTCAAATGTGAGTCTCCGGAGTTGGAGCGGTGTGCAGTCCTGCTGGTGACAAAAGACCCCAGGAAACCAGGAGGCTAGGCTGGGTGCCAGCTCCGATGAGCCTGGGGTGATGCCACACTTGCCCAGCGCTCCCGCCCAGCAGCCCACAGCCCCAAGTTGAATGTAGGAGCTGAGGAAGAGGGAGGGTGACATGAAATAGTAGGCATGACTTGCCATATTTTTTAAAAAATATTTTTTTATTGATTTCAGAGAGGAAGGGAGGACAAAAAGAAACATCTATACTAATAAAAGGGTAATATGCTAATTAGACCGGAGACCTTCTGGACATCCCTCCAGACAAAGCCATGGTGGCGGGGCTGAGGCAGAGGCAGTTAGGGGTGATCAGGCCAGCAGGGGAAGGCAGTTGGGGGCAAGCAGGCCAGCGGGGGGAGGGGGGAGAGTTGGGGGCGAGCAGGCTTGAAGGGTGGGAGTTAGGGGTGATCAGGCCAGAAGGGGGGGGAGCAGTTGGGGGCGATCAGGCAGGCAGGTGAGTGGTTAGGAGCCAGTAGTCAATTAGACTGGACATCCTTCCAGACGAAGCTGGGGCTGCCAGGGAAGCCTGGGTCCCAGGTACCAGAGGGAAGCCGGTGCCAGCAGCTGGGGGAAGGAAGGCCTACTCTTCCAAGAATTTTGTGCATTGGGACTCTAGTCAGTGATAAAAGAGAATCATCGATTGGCTGTCTCCTTCATACCCTACACTGAGAATCGAACCATGACCTCCTAGTTCATAGGTTAAAGTTCAACCACCGAGCCACACGGGCCAAGCATCCTATTTTTTTGTTATTAACCACATTCCCTGTGATCCTTCCCAGGCAATAGGATGGCTGGGGATGGTGTGAGAGGGATGGACTTCCTGCAGAATTCTGTGCCCCTCCGATAAGAGCTCGGTGAGAGGGAACCGGGATGTATTGAGAGACACTGCCTAGCAGGGTGGGTGGTGGGTAGTGGCTAATGAGTGAAACCAAGGACCCGGGAGGAAGAAGCAAATGGGATGTAGGAGGTTTAAAGCTTGACAGACGACCTATAAAATTCACAGTAAAAAAAATCAAAGCACTTGGGAGTCCCCTCCTGAGATGAAGAGTCTTGATTTGGACCCATTGCCGCTGGTGTCATGCCTGTGGTTATGTTGCATCAGGTGCAAGAAGGACTTTGAAGATAAAGCTAAGGTTGCTTACTGATCAGCTGGCCTTGGGATAGATTGTGCTGGTTCCCAGAGGCCTGATGCAATCCCAGGAGCCTGAAGCAGAAGTCCGGTGAAGCTGAGGAGGGCACCATGTGGAAAACCAGAGGAAATGAATCCTGGAAGTCAGGTCTGTCCCCGAGGCTCCAGAGGAGCCCGACAGAGCTGCACTGAGCCCAGGCTGCTGACAGAAATGGAGGTCTATAGTGTACCATCTGAAGCCACTACATTTGTGGTCATTTGTTATGGCAGCAAATAGAAAGCTGGTATGTCCACTTTCCCAATGAAGATTATATCCTCCAGTTCAGACCTCAAACCTAGCCAGCCTATGATTCCTCAAGGGATCCCGTTTAAACTGCACATGCTGGTTCAGCAGTGCTTGGGTCGGGCCTGAGATTCTGCATCCCTAACGAGGCCCCAGGCGCTGCTGCTCGGAGGACTACATTTCAGCATAAGGCTCTTGTGTGCCATCGTGGTCGGTGCAGGCCTGGAACTCAGAGCCAGGGCACAGGCTGGAGGAAATGGGAATCGGGGAACAAAGGCCTGGGACAGAATCTGCTCAGCTGTGAAATACCAAAGGTCGAGAAGGAGTGGCGCCCTCTGTTGGTGGGCCCCTGGCCTGCAGCTACATGAGGCAACCCTGCACAGCAAGCCAGTACGGACGGGGCGGGTGTAGTCATGGTCTTTGCTCTTTCCTGTGGCCCTGTAGGAAGGCAAGGGCCTGCAACCATGAGTCCAGCTTCCTGAGGATGGTATGGTGCAGCCTGACCATTAACAAGGTCCTTACCAGCCCCTCCTCTCTTCCAACTAAGGAAAACGTGCCAGATATTGGAGGGCACCGCCTGGAGGTGTAGGGCAGGCACCTCCTGAGTGAAGAAAGCTGTGCAAAGTTGCTGTCAGTACTTACTGAGAAGAAAGGGCCTCAGTCGGGTTTGTTTGCTTGTTTTAATGTTTATTGAGCACCCAATGTGTACCAGGCACTGTACTAGGAGGTTGGGATACACTGGGCATCAAAACAAGATCCCTGACCTCCTGGAGCTTACACCCCAGCAATTGCAACCACAGCGAGGCTAAAACCATTCCTGGTGGGCGCGCTGAGCGGCAGGTGTCCTCTCTGCTTTTACTAGAGGGCAGTGGCCTCTGGAAGCCAAGCGCTGGGGCCAGAGGAAGCTGGTGTGCGAGGTCACAGGAGGGCTCGCCTTCGGGCCCAGGTGCACTGGGCTGGCTCACTGCCAGCAGTCAGCAGGTCGGTGGAGTCTCGCTCTGAGGAGACAAGTTGCAACTGATCATAAATTCTTTTGAGGCGGGAGCCACCCAGAGGGATGGCAGTAACCATGCCTGCCAACACGATCTTCAGGACACTTGCTCTTTATACTCTAAGACAATAAAGGATTGCAGAAGGCCCATCAGATCCTAAAAAATAACTCCAAAGGACAAGAAGGTCAGCCTGTCTAGCAAGCAGAAGTTAAAAATCCATATTAGCTGGAAGAGAATACTACGATGTTTATAGGTGTGCTGCAAGTATACGGGTTTTTTAAATCTTTTTTGTTGTCCTCCCCTTTACAGACGTCTCCCTTCCCCCCCCCCCCCCCCCCCATTTTCCCCCTCCACCCGGTTCCCACCCCACCCCAGGCCTTCATCACCCTACTCTCAGTGTCCATAGGTAAGATCTTTGGTTAATCTCTTTTCCCCCTACCCTCGTTCACTCTGAGATTAATCAGTGTGTTCCAACTTCCATGCTTCTGATTCTATTTTATTTTTATCATTTATTTTGCTCATTTGATTTCTTGTTAATTTTGATTTTTAGATTCAATTATTGATAGATATGTATCTGTTGCCATTTTATTGCTCATATTTTTAACTCTTCTCTTTCTCCTCCTTCTCCTCCTCCTCCTTCTTCTTCTTCCTCTTCTTAAAGAATAGCCTTCAACATTTCATGTAATACTGGTTTGGTGGTGGTGAACTCCTTTAGCTTTTTCTTGTCTGTGAAGCTCTTGATCTGACCTTCAATTCTAAATGATAGCTTTGCTGGGTAGAGTAATCTTGGTTGTAGGTTCTTGCTGTTCATCACTTTGAATATTTCTTGCCACTCCCTCCTGGCCTGCAAGTTTCTGTTGAGAAATCAGCTGACAGTCGTATGGGGACTCCCTTGTAGGAAACTAACTGCTTTTTTCTTGCTGTTTCTAAGACTCTTTGTCTTTAACCTTTTGGATTTGTAATTATGATGTGTCTTGGTGTGGTTCTCTTTGGGTTCCTCTTGTTTGGGACTCTGTGCTTCCTGGACTTGTAAGTCTATTTCTTTCACCAGGTAAGGGAAGTTTTCTGTCATTATTTCTTCAAATAGGTTTTCAATATCATGCTCTCTCTCATCTCCTTTTGGCACCCCAAAAATTCGGATGTTGGTACGCGTGAAGTTGTTCTAGAGGCTCCTTACACTATCTTCATATTTTTGGGTTTTTTTCCTTTTGCTCTTCTGCTTGGGTGTTTCTTACTTCCTCATATTCTAAATCATTGATTTGATTCTTGGACTCCTCTACTCTACTGTTGAGTCCCTGTAAATTATTCTTTACTTCAATCAGTGTAGGCTTAATTTCTGATTGTTCCTTTCTCGTGTCTTTGATAATCTCACTAAGATCTTTAAAGTCTCATGAGTAACCATATAACCATGGTTTTGAACTCTGTATCCAATAGTTTGCTTGCTTCCATTTCTTTCACTTGTGACATGTTTCTTTGTCTCCGCATTGTGGCTGCTTCCCTGTGTCTGTTTCTATGTATTGGGTAGAGCTGCTCTGTCTCCTGGAGTTGGTAGAGTGGCCTTGTGGAGCAGGTGTCCTGTAGGGCCCAGTGGCTCAGCCTCCCCAGTCACCTGAGCTGGACACTTTGGTGCGCCCCTGTGTGGGCTGTGTGCACAGTCTTGTAGTTGAGCCTTAATTGCTGTTGGTGTCACTGGGAGGAGTTGACCTCCAGGCCAATTGGCTGTGAGGACCAGCTGTGGCTACAGTGGGAGAGCTGCTGTGCAGGAAACACCCCTATGGAGCGGGACTTGCTTCAGTGGGGCTTTGGTGCTCACTGAGTCTGCCTCTTGAGTGTGTTGCTTGTGGATGTGTAGGGTTGTAATCTGCTATGGTCTGAAGCTGTCCACCGGATACACTGGTTCCAGGGCCTCCAGAGAGTTGCAAAGTCAGCCACTGCCTGGGGCCACCCTGCAGGAGTTGTTTGTATTGGACTTGGAGGTGCCTAAGGTTGTGCCTTAGGCCTTTTATTGGTAGGTTTGGGGCACGCTGACATCAGCTGCAGCTTGTTTGAGATTTTAGCAAAGTCTGAAGCCTGAGCATTCACAGGGAAAAGCCGCTGCAAACAGGTTGGGTGGGGTTGCGAATTGGATGGGGCGGGGTCGCAGGGAATCACCAGGGTGGAGCAAACAGTGTGGACTATGCTGATGAAAACTCGGATAGTGGGGGGCGGCGGGGGGAGGGGGGGGAGCCTCAGATAGTGGAGGTCCCAGCACAGGAACTATGACCCCTGTGAGCACCCGTCTGGGAGAAAGTCGCCCCCGAGTTCCTGCCCCGATGCCAGACAATCCAGTTCCTCCCGTACATGTTTGGTCCCCCAGAGCCACCACCCGGCGCTGGAGCTCAAAGGAATCAGGACTTCGTAAGTTCATGCGCCAGACCTTTCAAAGGAACACCTGGGTCTCCAGCTGCCTCTGTGTCACTCAGCCCCAATCCCTGCTGGTTTTTACGGCCATAAGTTACGAGGGCTTCTCGTCCCAGCGCTGGAACCCTGGGCTGGGGGGCTGGTGTGCCGCTGAGACCCCTTGCTCCTCCTGCAGAGACAGCTCCCTCCCGATTAAAAAAACGCACACGTGGGTGTCGGACCAGCTCATTCTGCTCCGTTGCCCCTCCGGTCTCACCGTGCTTTCTTCTGTATCTCTCCAGTGGTAGGACTTCCATTCAGCCAGCTCTCAGGCAGTTCTGAATGATGGTTGTTCTGTATTTTAGTTGTAATTTTGATGCGATGGTGGGAGGCAGCGAGTACCGGTGTTACCCGCGCCTCCATCTTGGTTCTCCAGTAAAAGGATCTTAAAGTAGTGCCGGGGCCCCTGGAAAACCTCACATATGACACTGTGACTGTCGTCTAGATCCTGCAAAGAAGCAGTTATTTTTAAGAGGCTGTGTCCCAGAATCCATCCGAGGGAGCTTGCTAATGAGGCGTCCGGAATCAGGTGGCTCTATAACAGCCCCAAGCATCAGCCAGATTGGGGGAGCCCCGACTAGTTGAAGAAACAGCAGGTGCAAATAGCAGCCACTGGCCCGTTTTCTCTGGACAGAATGGTTTTCGTGGACGTCTTTTCCAGGATGCTTTCTGACTAGGGGAGGCCCCACAATGCAGGAGATGGCAGTCTGCTCCCTGACGGGCACAGGTCCCGACACAACCCAGTCCTTCAGACGATGGCCTGTCGCCCCTTCAACCTCTCCATGCGCCGTCACCGTCTTTTGTGACTCATGTCCACCGGGTCCACGGGCGTCCGCCCTGCCGGCCAGGAGTGTGCCTCCCGGCACCGCCCTGTCTTGCCCAGGGACACGTGGCTCAGAGCTGCCTGGGTGGGGGCCCTTTGCTGGTCAGTGCTTCTGTCTAACGTTCAGACTTGATTATTCGTGCTGTTTGGTGACACCGATGTATCAGGCCTGAGAAGTGTGTATTTTTTCTCAGCTGTGATCATCAGCCCCTCGAGGGCAGGAACCTGCACCCTGGTGGCCCCCGTCTCCTCCCTCAGATGGTGCCTGCGTTTGTCTTCTGCGGTGCTGACTTCGGGCCATCTTAAATTTGCTCTAGTTCCCTGGGTATTTCAGAATTTTATAAACGCAGCCCTGTATTGCCCTGGCTGGTGTAGCTCAGTGGTTGGGCATTGTCCCATGCACCAAAGGGTTGCTGGTTCCCAAGAGTGATATTGGGCACTGGGGTGACCAGCTGGCTCTGCAGGGGTACTGGGTCGTTTGGGCTGGCCTGGAGTCTCCCTGAGGCCACCTTGCCTTGTTTACCTAGATCCGTGGTCGGCAAACGGCGGCTCTCGAGCCACATGCAGCTCGGGAGCCTCGGTTTGCCGCTCTGTTGACTAATGAGTTTGCCGACCACTGCTAAGGCATTACCCTTACCCAGAAGTTTTGACTTCAGGTTAAAGACATTAGTACATTATTAAAATGCTTTTTAAGTGTTTTTCCCTAGCAGTGGTCAGCAAACTCATTAGTCAACAGAGGGGCAAACCGCCGCTCGCGAGCTGCATGTGGCTCACGAGCCACAGTTTGCCGACCACGGACCTAGATCATCCACTCGTCCTGGTTCTGTGCATTGCTTTTCACGGCCACCTCCTTGACCTCTTCATCATCAGTGACTCACCTCACCCATGCCCTGCGTCCCCTTCATCCTCGGAGTCCTCTTCACTGTCCTCGTCATCTTCATCCGCCTCTACACCCAAAGGACTGACCACCTCCCACCAACTCTGTGCCAATGACAGACAACCCATTTGACCTGGATTTGTCTGAATAAAAAAACTTAAGCCATTCCCTTACCAGATTTGAATCTGGAGCTACACTGCTTGGTTTTAAATCCTTCCCTCTGCCCTCGCTCAAGCTTTGTGACCTCGGACAATGACTAACCTCTCTGTTTTCAAGTGCGTGTTTGTTAAATAGGGCTAAGTGCTTAGAATAGTGCCTGGAAATCAGCGCTGTATGTCTCAGCAACGTATTAGTTATTGGGAACAATGTATTTCTCTCTTCCCCGCTGGGCTCATGCTCTGCCCACAGGCGCCCTCCCTTGCCCAGCACCGTTCCTGCTCTCACACTGCCCGCCAGCTCTTCAGCTTGGGGGTCTCGCTCTGTTTGCGGCCGTCCTGGAGCAGTGGGGAAGCATCTCGCTCAAAGACTAGTGGCTCATTCAACTCACAAACCAGTGGTGGGGCGAGTTTTGCCCCAAAAGAGGTGCATCCCTGGCCTGTGAATACCCCTGTGGGTGCCGATGAGGGGACAGTCTGTGCCCGGCTCTGAGCGAATGTCCCTGGTCTCTTCGCGTTTTAAACCGGGATCTCAAACGCGACTGTCCTTGAACTTAAGGAAGAGGGTGGGGGTGAATGTTCACAAGCCCCTCGGGCCTCAGCTGGAGCAACTGATGCCTGGTGTTGGCTTCCTTGGTAGTTAAGGCATTTCCCTCCCTGGAGAGAGGTCGGTGGGGAAGCTCCGGCTGGGACCCCAGAACTGAGAGCCTCTCTCTGCAGGTGATTTGGTGGTTTCGTGACCTGGGATGGTCATGCTCCTTCCCTACAGCCAGCTTCTCCTGGGAGGAGCTAGCACAGAGCACGTCGTGGGCTTCTTGCTGTAGTTCTCACTCCTCTGTTCCTGACGATACAAAAAGCCCTTCCCCTCCCATGCTCCCTGGCTTCCCCGGCACGTGTTCTCTTGTGAACAGCCGCCCACACGTGAGTGTGGAACAATCCAGCGGCGGGGAGAACGGTTAGTTCACACTCACTCATTCTTTCAATAAAGACTGAGAGCCTAGCATCATACATCAGCCACTATACCAGACCCTGAATTTATAAAGATGAAAGTCCCTGTATAACAACTTCCGGATTGTAGGTTATTCTCATAGGATTTCTAATGTCCAATAAACGAAGGTTTTCACTGGTTGTCCTCACAGCTGACAGCGAACCTTGAGAATTCCTGACATGTAAGTGACATGGGCGCTGACTCCGTGCCTGACTGAGCCTTGGAGCGTTCCAGCCACCCACACTGTCTGTGCGGGTGCACACACACACACACACACACACACACACACACACACAGCGTCTCACAGGAGGGAGGCAGACGGGCAAAGGTGTGCGAGTACACCCACTCCCTCCTTTTTCCTACTGAGGGTGATGTCTCTCTTAAAAACTGGTCACGAAAGTTATCAACTACAGAGTGAGTTCTAAAACTGCTTACTGAGCACGACAAAATCCGACAGAAAAAGTGGGACTTGGGTATAGGATTAGCATAGGAATTATTTTAGGGGTAGAATGAATATATATGATTAAAATTCCTCAAACCGCAGCTCATCCACGTTTTTCAAATAAGTAGAAGTCATCCATTTATCACCAGCAGAACTTTAACTGAATCAGGGACTCCTGGTGGGTCAATTGGTATTTGTTGAGTCTTGCAAACAAAACCTAAACAAGACACAACACAAAAGAGATTGTGCTTCTAGTTACCAGCAGCTGCAGCAGATGCTGGGGTGTCCGTCCTCCTGGGCACCTGGAGGGAGGGAGCCGCAGCAGCTGCCCTGCCCTGACGGCCCTTTGGCCCTGCAGCGCCCCCATGCCACCGGGCTTTCAGTTGCGAGCTTCCTCTGCCCGTGGCATTTCTCCCCAGCTTGTCTCCATCTGCTTCTTCTTGTCGGGGTGACTGGGGGTGGTCCCAGATGCCCCAGCAGGAACCTGCCTCGGGCCAACCCCCAACCCTGCAGTGAGCTCATGCTTTTGCCCTCCAGGCGCTGAGAAACCTTTCAGAAGGGATTCAGCAGGGAGGTGGAACCCTTGATCCCGGGCAATCTGATTCCCTTGGCCAGGCCTGTCTCTCATCGCCATAATCAGGCACAATCTATACAGACAAGCTCCCTGGTGTGGGCCCAGCAGGGCGGTAACAGCTGCCCCTGAGCTAGGTCTTGAGCCTCCTCACGGTAGAAATGTCTTTGGAAGAACTCTCTGGAAGCCCTGGACCGGGTGTTGCCCATTGACAAGCGCCGGCTCTGAAGACAGACTCCTCTCCGGGCGGCCTCTAGGGATCCAGGTGAGCACGGAGCCGGAGCCCAGGAGTTCGGGAACGGCGCCTCCTGCCTCCTCTGCCCAGAGGCCAGGTCTGAGTCAGCCCCACGGGGCGGGGCAGCAGGTCCCCTCAGCTCGCCCTGGCCCTGGCTCGTCTGAGGGAGGAGGATGGGGGGATGCTACCGCCTGCTGCAATGCGGTTTGAGGGTCCGCGCCACTTACATGCCTCTGTCCGACTTCCAGGACGTCCCATGTGCTCGCGTTGGCTTTTGTTCTGTGAACGGAAGGAGCCACATGCTAACCTGACAAGCTCAGGGGAGGCCTGCGTGGCAGTCTTGCAAACTCAGAGACCTGAAATAACCACAAAGGATGGTTTGAAAATTAAATATTTAACTACAAACAGGTATATAGTGGGTAGTCATGTCCTAGTCCGATATCTTCCCTGACAAAGATCAACTTAGATCTTCCTTACTGAGCCCATTTGCCTTTTTGCCTCTAAGATAACATATCTGTGAGATGTCTGGGTAACTTGTAACTTCCTTCTTTTGCTGGAGCCCCTGGGGCACAACCAAATGTGGTGGGCGCCAGGACAGATACTTCAAATTCCTTCATTATCATGTTAATTGTTCCTATACCCACCTAAGTATGTGTCCATCATTTTACTTTTTATCCAATCCCAGGGGTTTCCCACCGTTTGACTTTAACCCACCTCCTTAATCCGTCACCAATGAATTTCATGTAGCCCACCTATGTCCCTCCTCTGATGGCAATGTATAAATACAGATGTAACCCGCCATTCTTTGGAGCATTATCTCAATTCATTGAGGTTCTGCTTCCCGGCATATGTCGACATTTTGGCTCAAATAAACTCACTAAAATTCTTTACAGGTTTCAATGGTTTTTTCGTTAACAGTTCTGAAACGTGATTTCCAAAAGTATTTACCGCCGTAGAAATCTGTCATGCTTGTTCCCATCTTTAACTGTTCACTGAATTTTGATAAAACTTGAGGGAAACTGTTCACTGTTAGACGCCGAATCATTGCTCTCCTGGCGAAAAGGCCTCACCTCCAGGGCCAGGACTCCGATGCTTTAAAACACACCCTGTAAGAGCACTTTGTCACATTCACAGTCGAGACCCAACACAATCATATGCATAACACGTGGGCACAGACAATAGGGTGGTGAAGGCCTGGGGTGGGGGTGGGGCGGGCTAGAAGGGGTCAGTGGGGGGAAAAGGGGGACATTTATAATACTTTCAACAATAAAGACTTAAAAGATCCAACACAAACCCTGGAGGCTAAACACACCTATTTACTTATTAGCAGAACCTGTGGAGATGGCGGTTCGGGCTTCAGCTCACGTTCCTCTCATGAGCTCTAATTGGCTTTGGGGCCCACGGTCACGTGCTAGGCCGGGAAGGAAGAAAACAAAACCCTGGGCTCAGCACAGAGGCCCCTGGAGCGCGGCAGGATGCGCCAGAGAAGGAAGGGGCTGGGTGACGGTCACCGTGCCCGGAGCCAGAAATGTCAGAAAGTGGTTTGCGTGAAAGTGAGAGAGTGGTTATGACAAGCTCTGCTTGGCATTAAAGGGGATTGGTTCCGCCCACCCTGACGGGCCGTCCCTCCCCACAGGTGCCTTTAATACCGGACACAATTGCCTAAAAGCAAGTTTCAGCAAGAAGCTGGAAGGGCCTCCCGGAAGGGAAGGCGGTGAGCTGGCAGCGATGGGGCGCTCCCGGGCATTTGGCAGCGGCTGCAGTGAGAGCAGATGGAGGAGCCCTCTCACAGGCAAGAACTTGGGAGATGGGGTGTGTGTGGGTGGGGGGGGGTGCGGGGAGCGGGGAGCTGTGTGTCAGGAGCAGTAAGAGGAGCCAGGGCTCCGATGAAGACACAGAAATGGGAGGAGGACGGCCCCAGGGCAGCAGTCCGTCCGTCCGTCCATCCGCCCGCCCGCCTGCCCGAAGGAGGGAAACGGCTTCTGGAAGTAGGAGCTGAGAGTTGGGTGTCAGGGGGCTGTCTCCGGGGAGCCTGTCTTGGTGGAGGCTGTTTTCTCTCCGATGCTTTATCCTCCCCGATGCTCCCTCACCTCCGCCCCGAGCCCAGCTCAGCAAGGGCATTGAGTGCGCAGCTCCTGGCTCCGCAGACACCCTCCCTGGCCAGCAGTGTCCAGTGGCTGTTGATGGCTAGCAACGACACTCCCACCGTCCTTCCCGCCTCCCACATGGTCACAAGAGCAAAGGCACTTTCCTGTGACCAAGTGACTCAGGGTTATGCCCATGGTGTTTGGACACATTGACCAAATGGCACTAAGAAATGGCACTGTGGGACAGAAGGAACAGAGGGGACGTGACCCCAGCTCGGCACATCGCTCCAGGAGGTCCCTGGGATGAGGGCGTGGGCACGGGCTCCTCCTTCCACATTGCACATGCCATACCACCACCACCACCACCACCATCCCCACCACCCCTACCCCCACCACTAACCCCACCAACCCCACCACCACCACCACCCCACCACCACCACCATCCCCACCACCACCACCCCCACCCCCACCACTAACCCCACCAACCCCACCACCACCACCACCACCCCCCCCCCCACCACCACCACCACCCCCACCCCCACCACTAACCCCACCAACCCCACCACCACTAACCCCACCACCAACCCCACCACCCCCACCCCCACCACCCCCACCACCACCACCACCACCCCCACCAGCCCCACCACCACCACCACCACCCCCACCACCACCACCACTAACCCCACCACCACCCCCACCACCACCACCCCCACCCCCACCACCAACCCCACCAGCCCCACCACCCCCTCCACCCCCACCACCACCACCATTAACCCCACCACCACCACCATCACCATCACCTACTGGTCCGTCTATTGAACTCAAGTGAGAGTCTTTATGTGAAAATGCCTTCCTTAATCAGTTCATAGTGTATCTTCAAGACCTGACCTCATTCTGAGTCCCAAATTGCTCCAAACCCTTCTGTACCTTCTTACGGCCCAGGAGCCCACGGAGCACCCTGCTCGGCTTGTTGGGACACAGGAGATGACAGTGCTCTCGGGGGCTTGTGCCTCTCCCCGAGGCAGGCCGAAAGGCGAGGGCGGAGCTGAGGGAGCACTGTGATCCCCGAGGCAGGTGAAGTTCTGCTTGGGGCCTGGACTCACCTCGATAGCTGTTCTCTTGGATGCTGGTTTGGTGTAAAGGGAAGATAAGCAACTTCCCTAAAAAATCTATTCAGATCAATTGTTTCTGGAATTGTGTTTTTTTTAAATATATTTTATTGATTTTTAACAGAGAGGAAGGGAGAGGGATAGAGAGTTAGAAACATTGATGAGAAACATCGATCAGCTGCCTCCTGCACACCTCCTACTGGGGATGTGCCCACAACCAAGGTGCATGCCCTTGACCGGAATCGAACCTGGGACCTTTCAGTCCGCAGGCCGACGCTGTATCCACTGAGCCAAACCGGTTAGGGCTGTTTCTGGAATTGTTAAAAGCATTATTCTTTATGATGTTATCTTCTAAACTGACCTTAAAGAGATATAGTCATAGGTCTCTAGCACAGAAAACCTTTTTCCAATTTAAAACTAATTGGGGTAAATCGGTTGATAACTATATAAACGTCAGCTGTACACCTTTATAATGCATCTGTGTACTGTTACTGTGTACTCACCACCTGAAGTCTAGTCTCCTTCCATCACCTTGTACTTGACCCTCTTGGTCCTCCTCCCACTCTTCCTTCCCCTCTGGCAGCCAGCCTTCTGTTGTCTGCATCAGTGAGGTTGGTGGCTATTTTCTGTTTTATAAGCCACATGAGTAAAATCACATGGTTCTTGTCCTTTTCTGTCTGACGTAGTTCACTTAGCACAATACTCTCCATATCCGTCCATGTTGTTACAAAAAATCATCTATTTATGGCTGAGTAGTATTCCATTGTATATATGTACCACATCTTTGCTAGCCAACCATCCGTCAGAGCGCACTTAGGTTGTTCGCATATTTTGGCTATTGTGGATAATCCTGCAATGAGCATAGGAGTGCATGTGTTTGTTTTTTTAGTTTTAATTAAAAAAAAAATTCTTTATTGTTGAAAGTATTACATATGTCCCCCTTTTTCCACCATTGACCCCCTTGAGACTGCCCCCAGCCCCACCCTAGGCCTTCACTACTCTATTGTCTGTGTCCATGGGTTATGCACATATGCATACAAGGTCTTTGGTTGATTACCTTCCACCCACCCTCCCCTGCCTTCCCTCCGAGATTCCCCACTCTGTTCCATGCTTCCATGTCTCTGGATCCACTCCGTTCATCAGTTTATTTTGTTAATTAGATTCCACATATGAGTGAGATCATATGATACTTGTCTTTCTCTGCCTGACTTATTTCACTTAGCATGATACTCTCCAGGTCCCTCCATGCTGTCTCAAAGGGAAAGAGATTCGTCTCTTTTTTTACTGCTGCATAGTATTCCGTGGTATAAATGTACCACAGCTTTTTTATTCACTCATCTGCTGATGGGCACTTGGGCTGTATCCAGAGCTTAGCTATTGTAAATTGTGCTGCTATGAACATAGGGGTGCATACATTCTTTCTGACTGGTTTTTCAGGTTTGTTAGGCTATATACCTAGAAATGGGATCACTGGGTCAAATGGCAGTTACATATTTAATTTTTTGAGGAAATTCTATACTGTTTTCCATCATGGCTGCACCAGTCCCACCAGCAGTGTACTAGGGTTCCCTCTTCACATCCTCGCCAGCACTTGTCATTTGTTGATTTGTTGATGGTAGCCATTCTGACAGGTGTGAGGTGATACCTCATTGTCGTTTTAATTTGCATCTCTCGGATGATCAGTGACTTGGAGCATTTTTTCATATGTCTCTTGGCCATCTGTATGTCCTCTTTGGAGAAGTGTCTATTTAGGTCCTTTGCCCATTTTTTAAATGGATTGTTTGTCTTCCTTTTGTTAAGTTGTATAAGTTCCTTATATATTTTGGATATTAACCCTTTATCAGCTGTATAATTGACAAATATGTTCTCGTATATAGTGGGCTCCCTTTTTGTGTTGTTGATGGTTCCCTTTGCTGTGCGGAAGCTTTTTATTTTGATGTAGTCCCATTTGTTTATTTTCTGCTTAGTTTCCTTTGCCCTAGGAGATGTGTCCATAAACATATTGCTACCAGAGATGTCTGAGATTTTGCTGCCTATGGTTTTTTCTAGTATTTTTATGGTTTCCCAACTTACATTTAAGTCTTTTATCCATTTTTATTTTATTCTTATATATGGTGCAAGTTGGTGGTCTAGTTTCTTTTTTTTTCTGCATGTATCTGTCCAATTTTCCCAACACCATTTATTGAAGAGACTGTCTTGACTCCATTATATGCTTTTGCCCCCTTTATCAAATACTGATTGAGCATAATGGCTTGGGTCAATTTCTGGGGTTTCTATCCTGTTCCATTGACCTATATGCCTGTTCTTGTGCCAGTACCAGGCTGTTTTGAGTACAGTGGCTTTGTAGTATAACTTGATATCTGGTATTGTGGTTTCTCCAACTTTGTTCTTTCTCAAGTTTGCTGCAGCTATTTGGGGTAATTTTTGGTTCCATATAAATTTTTGGAGTATTTGTTCTAGATATGTGAAATATGCTGTCGGGCCGAAACCGGTTTGGCTCAGTGGATAGAGCGTTGGTCTGCGGACTGAAAGGTCCCGGGTTCGATTCCGGTCAAAGGCATGTACATTGGTTGCGGGCACATCCCCAATAGGGAGTGTGCAGGAGGCAGCTGGTCGATGTTTCTCTCTCATCGGTGTTTCTAGCTCTCTATCCCTCTCCCTTCCTCTCTGTAAAAAATCAATAAAATATATTAAAAAAAAAAAAAAAGAAATATGCTGTCGGTATTTTAATAGGGATTACATTGAATCTGTAGATTGCTTTGGGTAGTATGGACATTTTAATTATGTTAATTCTACCAATCCATGAACACGGTATATTTTTACACTTGTTTATATCTTCCTCTATCTCTTTCTTCAATGTCCTGTAATTTTCCAAGTACAAGTCTTTTAACTTATTGGTTAAGTTTATTCCTATGTATCTTAATTTTTTTGTTGCAATGGTAAATGGGATTGTTTATTTTCTCTTTTTGAGAATTCATTATTGGTGTATAAAAAAGCCATTGATTTTTGGGTGTTGATTTTGTATCCTGCTACATTGCCAAATTCATTTATTAAATCTAGTATTTTTGTGTGGAGTCTCTAGGGTTTTCTATGTACAATATCATGTCGTCTATGAAGAAAGTGGACATCCCTCTTATTCTGTTCTTTAGGTCTTGCCCATTGAGTATGATGTTGGCTGTAGGTTTGGTATATATGGCTTTTATTATGTTGAGGTATACTCCCTCTATTCCCACTTTGCTGAGAGTTTTTATAAAAAATGGGTGTTGGATTTTTGTTGAATGCTTTTTCAGTGTCTATTGATGTGATCATTTGATTTTTGTCTTCCAATTTGTTTATGTAATGTATCATGTTTACTGATTTGCAAATATTGTACCAGCCTTGCATCCCTGGAATAAATCCCACTTGGTCATGGTGTATGATCTTTTTAATATATTGCTAGATGCGATTTGATAATATTTTGTTGAGGATTTTAGCATCTATGTTCATTAGGGATATTGGTCTGTAATTCTCTTTCTTTGTAGTGTCCTTGTCTGGTTTTGGAATTAGGATAATGCTGGCCTCATAAAAAGAGCTTGAAAGTGTTGCTTTCTCTTTAATTTTTGAAATAACTTGAGGAGTATAGGTGTTACTTCTTTAAATGTTTGGTAAAACTCCCCTGTGAAGCTATCCAGACCTGGGCTTTTGTTTGCTGGTAGTGTTTTTTGTGTTGTTTGTTTTTTTTATTGCTTCTATTTCCTCAGTTGTTATTGGCTTATTCAGGTTTTTTGATTATTCCTTATTCAGTTTTGGGAGATTGTATTGTTCTAGGAATTTGTCCATTTCACCCATATTGTCCAGCTTGTTGGCATATAGCTGTTCATAGTATTTTCTTACAATCCTCTGTATTTCTGTGGTGTCAATGGTACTCCTCTGCTTTTGTTTCAGTTTTATTTATTTGGGTCCTCTCTGTTTCTTGATGAGTCTGGCTAATAGTTCATCAATTTTGTTTATCCTTTCACAGAACCAGCTCTTGGTTTCATTGATTTTTTTTAATTATTATTATTTTTTTAGTCTCTATGTCATTTATTTCTACTCTAATCATATATCCTATATAATAAAAGGATAATATGCAAATTGACAGAAAGGCAGAACGACCAGTCACTATGATGCACACTGACCAGCAGGGGGCAGATTATCAATGAAGGAGCTGCCCCCTGGTGGTCAGTTCGCTCCCACAGGGGGAGCGCTGCTCAGTCACAAGCCTGGCTGATGGCTGGTGAGTGCAGTGGCCCACCTCCGTGGCAGCGCTAAGGATGTCCCAACTGATGGCTTAGGCCCACTCCCCATGGGGCATCCCCAGGGGCTCCCAGACTGCGAAAAGGTGCAGGCCGGGCTGAGGGACCCCCTCCCCCAAGTGCACGAATGTCATGCACTGGGCCTTTAGTATATATATAATTGATTTCAGAGAGGAAGAAAGAGGGAGAGAGAGAAACATCAATGAGAGAGAATCATTGATTGTGCTGCCTCCCCCACGCCCCCCACTGGGGATCGAGCTCACAACCCAAGCATGTGCCCTTGTCTGGAATCGAACCCGGGACCCTTCAGTCCACAGACCGGCGCTCTATCCACTGAGCAAAACCAGCTACGGCTCTGCTCTAATCTTTATTATTTCCTTCCTTCTGCTTACTCTGCCTTTTCTTGTTGTTCTCTTTCTAATTCTTGTAGGGTTAAATAGTTTATTATTAATTTTTCTTGTTTTTTTTTTTTTTTTTTGAGGTGGGTCTGTAGTGCTATAAACTTCCCTCTCAGGACTGCTTTTGCTATGTCCCAGAGATTTTGGGTTGTTGTTTGTTCATTTTCATTTGTTTCCAGGAAGTTTTTATTTTTCTTGATCTCATTGGTAACCCATTCATTGTTTAATAACATGCTATTTAGGCTCCATGCGTTTGATTGTTTTTGAATGTTTTTACTGTAGTTGATTTCTAATTTCATTCCCATGTTATCTGAAAAGATGCTTGATATGATTTCAATCTTATTGAACTTGTAGAGACTTGTTTTGTGTCCTAACATGTGGTCTATCTTTGTGAATGACCGATGTGCACTTGAGAAGAATGTATATTCTGCAGCTTTGGGATGAAATGTTCTATAAATGTCAAATCCATCTGATGGAATGTGTCCTTTAGAGTCACTGTTTCCTTGTTTTGTTTTGTTTTTGGTGTGTGGAAGATCTATCCGTTAAAGTTAGCAGGGTGTTAAAGTCCCCTATTATAACTATATTGTTGTCAATCTCTCCCTTAAAGTTTTTTTATATATTTAGGTGCTCCTCACTTTTTAAAATACTTGGGTGCTCCTCATTTCTTTATATATTTAAGTGCTCCTTATTTTTTTGTCTCATTTTGGCTGCCTGTTTTTCACTATGTATTAGGTAGATATGCCATGCATCTCAGTCTCTATAGCAGGACAGTGTCAAACATAGTTTCTGACTAATTAGATCAGGCAAAGACTCAAGGCCTCCAGAGACTGCCTGTCTGTAGACTGATTTGATTTAGTTTTGAGTAGTCCTCAGGCAATCGTTCATAGGTGTGGCAAGAGTTTTGTCAACAGGGTGGAGCAATTGCTCCTGTCTGGAGGCTAATTGTTATTCTCAGTCTCTTAATGGGCCTTGGTAACACCACAACATGGGGCCACGTGTCTTCCTCCTGGATAGCAAATGTCTGTGTGAGAAAGATGACCTCCACAATGTGAGAGAATGACTTAGCACAGGAAACCGGGGTATCTGCTTTCTGAACTCTAACCCCAAAGCCCCCAACCCTGGCTTCTGCTCACACATTTACAGTCTACTCTGCTCTTCCTCTGCCGGAGCACAAGGTGAGTGGCTGCACATGGAATTTTGTGCATTGGCCTTTTAAGAGGGTGCCTGCATTTCCAGCTGTCTTCCCCTGGTAGACAGCAAGCCTGCTGTTTTTGACAGCCAGATGTTTTGTGGGCACCTTTCTCAGTTCTGGTGCTTTCTGCTGGGGGACCCAGCTTGGGAATTAGACCCAGAGTTCTCAGTGGCAACCCCCACAGCTGAGATATCTCTCTGGACCTTCAGCTGCTGTCTGTGAGCCTTTCCAGCCCTGTTGTACCTCTGCCCTTCCTGCTAGTCTCTATGCCAGTGGTCTTAGGCGACCCTGCTAGCAGTTCTCAACCTGTGGGTCGTGACCCACAGGTTGAGAACCACTGCTGTAGATCCTAAGACCATCGGAAAACAGATATTTATGTTACGATTCATTAACAGTAGCAAAATTACAGTTATGAAGTAGCAACGAAAATAATTTTATGGTTGGGGGTCACCACAACATGAGGAACTGTATTAAAGGGTCACGGCATTAGAAAGGTTGAGAACCTCTGCTCTATGTGGTCTCCACTTTGGTCCTTGGTTATCAGGGTTCTCTCCAGCTAGTCTTCAGTTGATTGTTCCGGATGTTTTTTGTATTTTAGTTGTAATTCCAGTTTGGTCATGGGAGCATGTCTATGTGGCATCCACTTACTCTGCCGCAATTTTTAATCTCTCATGGATTTTAATAAAAAAATGTTTTGATTTTAGAGAAAGAGGAAGGGAGAGGGAGAGAGAGAAACATTGACTTGCTGTTCCAGTTATTTATGCATTCACTGGTTGATTTTTGGATGGCACTCTAACCACTTGCATGTCTTTTTTTTTTTTTTTTTTACATTTTATTGATTTTTTTACAGAGAGGAAGGGAGAGGGATAGTTAGAAACATCGATGAGAGAGAAATATTAATCAGCTGCCTCCTGCACACTCCCTACTGGGGATGTGCCCGCAGCCAAGGTACATGCCCTTGACCAGAATTGAACCTGGGACCCTTCAGTCTGCAGGTGGACGCTCTATCCACTGAGCCAAAGCAGTTAGGGCTACTTGCATGTCTTTAAAATATATATATTGATTTCAGAGAGGAAAGGAGGAGAGATAGAAACACCCATGATGAGAAAGAATAATTGATCGGCTGCCTCCTGCCTGCCCCCTACTGGGGAGTGAGCTCAAAACCCAGGCATGTGTCCTGACTGGGATTTGAACTGTGACCTGGTTCATAGGTCGATGCTCAACCACTGAGCAACACCTGCCGGGCAGGAGTGCATATCCTTATGAGTAGATATAGAAAACCTTTTAGATATCTGAGTATCTCCATCATAGGTGGGACGGGTGGTGTCCATGTACTGGAGAGTGCTCCTGGGAACACTGCCTGTAAAGTAGTGAGGGAAGCAGGATGGGGCAGAGCAGGAAGCTGAAACATGATACAGTTGCCAGAGAAACTGACCAATTCCATGAGGAACTCTGAAGTTGGGGTGACCCTTCAGATACCCCGAGTTGGGGCAAAAAGGCTTGGCTTCATACCCCTCACTGGCTGCAATTCCTGGGGGAGGTTCTCAGCAACTGGGGAGTATCTCGGTCTGAACGTAGGGGAGCTGGGCAATGTACCACAATATCCACTAACCCCCTATCCACCAATAATGAGGCCAACGTTATTTTAAATATTTATTTTTTTTCTATAGTGCATCTCATTCAAATCATACAATAGTCTGATACATGTTTTTCCTTTGAAGCACAACTGACCCTCATTTCAGATGCTTTTTCTTTCTTTCCTTCTTTTAACCTTACAGGATGGACAAAGATACACCCACTTATATGGACAAAAACATCACTTGGAGTTTATTAAAAGTACAGCTTCCCAAGCCCCAATCCCAGAGCGTCTTGAGTGTCTGGGGTGGGACGGGGAATGCAAAATTTTAACCCCCACCCCGACCCTGTCACTTCTACTGCAGGTGGTCCTTGAACCATCTTTAGAGGAACACTGCTTAGGACTTGTCTGTTATCTACCAGAAGCAATTTCAGAAAATCCAGGAATAATTAAGTATACAGAAATAGCTCTTCTATAAAATTTCCATATAAAAATAACGGTATTTATTTACAAAGTTTGAGATGCTACAAAATAATACATCATATCAGGTTAGGTACTCCAATCTAAGAAAGTCTGCAATCAGGCAAGTCAGATGTGGTGTTTGCACGTCCCCCTTGTTTCGCTTTGTTAAACTGCTCAGAGCATGTGGCACCGTGATGTTTCCTTCATGCAGAAAAAAACAAAAAAAACACACACAGAACTCTACTTTCTGGAGCGCATGATCAGAGTACAGTATTTCCAAATGAAAAGGTGAATAAGTGGGTGATTTGGGCTCACAGCCTTTTTCTTTTTCGTCTGCAAGTCAAGTGTGATGGTGGTAAACAAAATAGCTCGAGGAACTCTGTATTGAACTGTGCCCCGAGCACAGGCCTCCTGAGCGGCCAGGGCGGTGGCTGGTTGGTAGGTCCTTTTTAGGACACTGGAGGGTTGGACCTGCCACGGTACTAATTGAGAAAGAGAGGCAATGGCTCAGAAGTTTTTTTAGCAGGAAAGTATCTGGGTCCTCGGAGACCTTTAGTATGGAAAAAAAAAATCTGACTTTGGTCATGAACAAGCAAAACCAGGCCATTTGTCATTAGATGATGCCTGGCATATGAAGATGACACACGGGAACAAAATGATTGGTGGTGAAACCCAAGCACTTCTGGGGAAGTGTATCCTTATGTTGAGATAAAGAGAAACAAGCTAATTGGTAGAGAAGGGTGGCGGGTAACTTCACCTCAAGCCCCTCACCAGTGACCAATGGCCAGTGTGTGCCAGTCTTGGCCCATGGAGGCGTTTCTTCCCAGATGTGTCTAGGCCTGGGTCTTCTGAGCTGAGAGGCCCAAAGCCGACACCACAGCCTCCCGGGCAAAGTCCCACTCCCACTCCTGGCTGCGTAGCACTTGGTGTGACAGGGCTGATGCTAATCCCAGAGCCACCTGGGAGGACTGGGGGGAGGGCGAGGTTTCCAGGAGGCCATGTGGTCCTCCCGGAGGGAGGAATTCTGGTTGGTACAGATTCAGCCACACGGCCTGAGGGATGGTAGACAAGTGACGTCTTAATGAGTGGGGCGGAGAGATGTTCTCTCCTGTTCTGAGGCCCTTGGTGAAGGAGTGTCCTGCCCTGTGTCTCAGCTACATCAACTCCCAAAGCCGCTGTAAGCAAGGAGGCCAGGTCCGTGCTGCTGGAGTAGCAAGGGATCAATTATATGGGCCTTTCGTAAAGCAAAGGCGATGGAAGGACAAGGTTACCTTGCCCGAGAGAACACAGCACAGAACACAAATAATGGCGCATTCCTCCTCCTGTCTCGACACCCCGTGCATGGGCGGACATGTTAAACTTCTGTGCTTGTCAGGGGTTCCCAGGGCCCAACTGGAGGGTCAGTTTGTGTCCCCCACTTTTTCTTCCTTAGCATTATGTGCGTGGAGGTCTGTGGGAAACTGGACCTCAAAGGTGATCTAAGCATAACTTTTTAAAAATATATATTTATTGATTTTTTACAGAGAGGAAGGGAGAGGGATAGAGTTAGAAACATCGATGAGAGAGAAACATCGATCAGCTGCCTCCTGTACACCCCCTACTGGGGATGTGCCTGCAACCAAGGTACATGCCCTTGACCGGAATCGAACCTGGGACCTTTCAGTCCACAGGCCGACGCTCTATCCACTGAGCCAAACCGGTTAGGGCTAAGCATAACTTTTTAGAGCTGTCTTGGTTGTGGAAAGAGGCTATTTCCTGAGAAATATTACAATTTGTGTGAATATTTAACTTTATAAAGGTAAATTTTTAAGCAAATATCACTTTTTTCCTTTTGAGTGTTTGGCTAGAGTGGAATTTAAAGAAACAGGTACATTTCTGAGGGTCCCTCACACGCACGGCGCAGGCCCCTGGCACGCACTGTGGGCCTCGATAAATTCATATGGACGTTCATCAGTGCTGTGGGTACATGCACGTGAGGAACCTACTTGGGAAAGTGGTTCTTATATAGTCTTTAGCTCCACCAATGCCAGTATATATGCAGGAAAAAGATGACCTTTATATGTCCAATCCAAAAAGACCTTCGTGTACCCAGTAACTTGTAAAACTAGAAGAAAACACCTAGAAAAGGAGTTATTTTTCCACCTTTCAACTGGACGGTAAAGCTAATGAGAACTTCATGGGTTCGGATCTTCTCTCGGTTTATGGGTACTTCTGGTAGCTGAGTTGAGTTTTCTTTTAAATACTAACAACTATTTAACAGTCTCCGGGTGGGTGCTTATGCCTGCTGATCTGGCTCAGTGTGAGCACAGGCCGGTGAACTGGTCACTGGTTTGATTCCCGGTCAGAGCGTATGCCCGGGTTGTGGGCTCGATCCCCAGTAGGGGGCACGCAGGAGGCAGCCCATCGATGTGATGCTTGTGTCTCATTAATTAATGTTCCTCTCTAGCCCTCTCCTGCCCCTCTCTAAAATCAGTAAAACAAAATGTTTGCTTAGAACTGGAGCAGTGTGGCCGTTGGAATGCAGTAGACGCCAGGTGCACATTACGGGACAGTGTGTCATGGTACGAAGGTATGGAGATGCCTGTCTTTCAACGGTCTGACTCGGGACCAATGTCACTTTCCCAGGGGGACTTCCCTGGCCACCCCCCACTAAAGCAGCCTTTCCCCCATGTCCCATTACCCTTTTCTTTTCCACAGCACTAGCCGACCTGAAGGTTCTGTACTCGCTCAAATGCTTACTGAAGGGTTCAATCTTCACAGTCACTGCTAAGGCAGCAGTCTCAATGTCCACCGCTCAGAATGTTGGGGTTGGGACACACCTCTTTTCTATGCCTGAGGGGAGCGGACAGGGAGGTATTTACAAGGCCCTTGAGGTGAATTATTGGTAAAGCTAAGCAGGGTTCTCAGAGTGTGGCTATGGTAGACGGCCGAGACCCTTCCTTCCTTTGCTAGCCTTGCCCCCGTGCACACCCGGGTGCCCCCGCTGTGTTCCGCCTGTCCCAGGCGCCTGTCACAACTGTGCTTGAAGCAACGTGGCTGCCTCCAGGACCCAAGTGGCCGAGGCTTGTGGTTTAGCAAACAGCCGAGCTGTGGCGGTCTGCACGGCTAACCTGAGCCCTCCTCTGGCTGCCTCCACCTGACTGATCGGACGGGCTAACTGGAGTTGGAGGGCTGAGCTGGCATTATTTTCAGGTTCAGCAGAGGACAGTTTGCTGAGGGGAGTTACCCTCTGTCATCCCATTAAATGGGAGAAACCACCGTTTCACCCCACCACTTCCACACACAGTTAAGTTGAAGGAAACGAAACACATGGTCATTATTCGTCACATTTTCCAGGGGCAGTGGGCTTTGTCGAGGTGAGCGGTCACTGTTAGCTCACCGAGGGCCTCCCTGATCCTAAGGCACAGTTTGCGTCAATCTTCCTGAAGGTGACTAGATGCACAGTGGGGGAGGGGGAGGGGAGCCTGGGCAGGCACCAGGGGCCTTAAGCACTGCCCTTCCCACGACCTAAGGTCCAAGGCCGGCCAGGAGCCCACACAAGTGATACTGGAGCAAGAATGTGCAGACTGATACTACACACTTGAAAGGGTAACAGTAAACCGACCCCCGAGGGGGAAAGGCCTCTTAAACTCCCCCAAATCAGAGGGGCCGCCCCCTCCGGGAGAGAGATCCATGTGTGCACACGGCAAACAACCCCCGGTGCGGCTCCTAGAACGGCGCCTGATGTTGCAACCACTACTTTCTAACTTTTTTTTTCACTGTGATTTCTATTCGAAATTGTGCCTGGGCGTGGAATTTTAGACCCAGATAATGTGTTAGGGGATTTATGGAGTGAAACAGGATTTATCTCGGTCCAGCTTCTGCAGAGAAGGCTTTGCACCAGCCTGTACTGATGCCCTGGGGAGGACTCCGTTAGATGTCCTCAGCAGTGACCCCAATGTTACCGAGGACCGGGGGCCATTTCCGGCCAAACCCCACACCTACGGCTGGACGGCCAAGGCTGGGGCACCAGTCCTAGTGAGTCTTTGGTTGCTTTTTCTTTTAAACCCATATTTTACCCACTTAAAGCACGGTAGCAGCAGGAGAGAGGAAGCAGTTCCCAAAATCTCTAGCGAGGATTTCGCTACTTGGTAGAGATCACTTACGACTGATGGACTGCCATGAATGCTGACGTACAGGTCTTGGGACCTGCAGCACAATACTGAGGACTGAAAAGCTAGCTGTGGCCCTTGGCCCCTCCAGTACAGAGATGAGAAAGGTAGGGGCTGGTGGAGGAGGCGGCGTCCTCTTCAGGGACCGTGGGGAGGGAGCCTGGTGTTACCTGCCTGCAGCGGACGACCTCCTGGTCAGTGCTTCCTGGAGGCCCGCGGGGACCTCCCATCTGCCCAGCCTAAGAGATGTGCCTGGAACTCGGGCTGAGACTGAATTCTCTAAAAACTGCCTCTGTCTCTGCACTCTGAGTCTGCACTACAGCTTATTTCTGACAGAATGAGTTACTTTAGTTCAAGTTGTATGTTTTTGTGTATTCGCTTCTATGGCTTAACCCAGCTCCAGGCCAGCCAGGCCTCCCCCGGCTCACGCACAGGGCAGAGCTGTGAAAGGCAGCACGAGGCACCTGCACTCACCCCGGGTTAGAAAAGGACTGATCTGGGCGGAGCCCGCAGGTGCTCGATGCATAATCCAGGGGCAAATCCGAATGGCCAAGGCAAAGCCTGGAGCGAATTTTCTCTTATTTGCTCTTTTCCAGGCCTGGCTGTGAGACCTGGCTGGGGTTTGGCCGTGGGGGCAGGTGTCTCCATGCTCCTGTTCGGAGGAGCAGGGACTGGACGCGGCAGCACAGCGTTCCTGCGGCATCTTTGGCTACGAAACACACCAGCTACGGCACAGCCAGAACCCACCCACTTTTCAGAATGCGACACCAGGTGGGTCTGAAACGCAGTTTACCCAGGAATAACTCAGTAAGGCCATTTTGATTAATGAAAATGTATAAAAGGTGACATGGACAGGAAAACAGTGCTTTCATGTTCGGGAAATGACACCTGGTTCATTTTCATCGATGCACACGGGTGAAATCACACAACTGCTGCAGGGAACGGGAAGCAAGCCCTCTGGTCGGAGGGCCGTGTTCTAGTTTCGAATGGAAGCGCTGCGTGGAAGGCATCGCTCTGATTAAAATGACACTTCCCTTCCCCGTGAAGCCCCGACGAGAATGCTGGCAAAGGCAGTGCTGGCGGAGGATTAATGCACGTGGAAAGGCTATTCTACCTTGGCTTCGAGAAGTAGCCCTAAAAAGTTCTATGCACCAAATGCATTGGCTAATAGTGATCATTTCCATTTCACTATAAATTATTCTAAATGTCACTTAAGTACTTAAGAGTTAGCGCGCTCCTTTCTAGAAGCTGTCTAAGGCAGCTGGTGCGTAAAGCACCTCAACTAGGCTTTCAGCTAGCTCAGCAGTGCAGCCGGCCCGGGCCCGCCTCCCGCACTTTTCACGCCCATCCGGGCCTCCCACGGAGAGAGGCACGAGACCTGATCCCGGTAGCAATCCTGGTCCTAAGGAGGGTCACGTGGGGAACAGATCCCACCTGCGGAAGGTGAATGAGCTTTGTTCATGCGGCCCAGGTCTCCCAGGACTGTCCCCTCAGGAAGCTTGCTCTGAGAGGTGACCTACTACCCTACTGTCAGTCTCATCCGCATACGGTAACGCTCATCTCAAGCGTGTCAGCCTGCGTGTAACTCGCGGGTTGTGTTTCCCTAGTTTCCACTGGACACACAGTGCAAACAGAAGCAAGGACTGAAGCAATCATTTCAAAAACAAGAGCTCACACTAAAAACACACATGAGCATCCATAGGAAAATGTGGATTTCGTCCTGTCTTTATTCTGGGGAGGAGGAGTCCTCCTCCTCTTCCTCCTCGTCGTCGTCGTTGAGCGAGCAGGGCGTCTCCCCGCGGGACTCGGAGCAGTGAGAGGCCGCACTGCTGGACTGGTGACTGTTCGGGGCCAGGATCTGCCCCGTTGCTAAGGCCACTTCAGCATCCAAGCAGAACCCCTGGTTTACGCTAGCAAACAATTCAAACACACAGCTTGTTAACGTGGAGAACGCTCTCCGCTTCTTCACACACGGGAAAGGAGGTGCCACCCAGAGCCTGGGCAGGGACATGCTGCCTCCCCCCAAGAAGGGGACGGGCTCGCCTTTCGAACCCTGAAACATACGTACCTTGACTGGGACAAGGTGGCACCAGTGGTCAGGTCTAAACTGGAAACTGACTGGGTAGAGTTCAAAAGCAGTCCCTGATTGAGCCATGCCGGTCCTGTGGAGATATCTACAGGGAAACAGACAGCGGTGGGTCCCGCAGTCACAGCCACACAAGCCTCCTGCCCTGGGGAGAAGCCAGGTTTCTGCAGCTGAGAAGAGACATTTCTAAATCATAAGGAGGGGCGGGGGGGACACAACAGGAAGGCTGACTGTAGTAAGAATTCAAATTAAACCAACTGTGGGCTCTCATTCTCTTAAGACCTCAAGAGACAGCCATCACTGGACTTCCGTGGACACCTGCTGTCCTCGCGGTGGAAGACTCGGGACCCTGACGGTGGTGGGAACAGCCAAAGCCAGCAGTGGGCAGAGAAAGTCAAGTCGGAAATATCGGAGGTACGAAGGACAGACACATTTTTGCCAAAACCCCCACTGAATCCATCTTTTCAAGTGCCCCCTGGTGAACTCGGTGCTACCATCATCCAACACTATTCTATTCTTTCTCCTGGAACCGTTTGCTTGTAACTCAAACCAGCTCTCCTTTAAAGGCCACGAGCAGTCATGCGTTTAGTGAGGGTGAGACCGGCACCGCTTTTTCAGTCTGCATAGATGTTAGGTCTGTCCTTTCACCTTGTTTTCTATACATACATCGTATTTCTCCTATCATAACCTTGACCAATTCTCACTGTAATTTCACTTGTTCAATGCTTACCTCCTTATCTAGAGTGTCAGCTCAGAGAAGGCAGTGACAGGACATATAAGATCTAAATGTTCATGAATAAGTACAGTCTCTTCAATAGTGAGTTTACAAAGGTGATGTACTTATTAGAAATACAATTCTAAAAAGAAATTCTTAGAATTACAAGATCGAATGAACACTCAGAAAAATGCAATTTACCAAAACGAGCGCTTATTATGTTGAATCAAAATAATTTTATAATTGCTGCGCAAAACACAGAAAGCTGTGTGTGTGAAGATTGGAAACGGCCAGCCGGCACTGTCGGGCCAAGCGAGAGGCATCGTAGGAGGAAAAGTAAACGCAGCCTCTACACAGATTTTAGGTTTCTCACAGGCTAACAAGGCAGCTGTGAAAAAATAACTTCGGCTCTAAGAACAGCAGACTTAATACATTAAATAACAAGTCTGCACACGATAACATTAAAGCCAGAATCCTGATCCGAATAGTAATTGGCAATTGGCCTACGAGGAAACTTTGTCAGAGCTCAGCTAGTTGCATAACACATTACACTTTCTCTTCACAACAGCTTTGGAAGCCTGTGTTTCATTCACATTATCCTAGGCACACAGTGGTTCTCACGAGCCCTCTGTCCTTTGCACTAACCAGAAAGTCTGTGCCCCAGGCTGCCAATGAGGTCACGGAGAGATAAAAGCCAGAGAGCCTGCCAATCGCCCGCCCGAGCTTTTACAATGAGAATGGACTAAAGTTGTGGTGAGTTCCTGAAAAGCCCTTTCCTTAGCCGCTGCTGGGCTGCCAATAAAGAGCCGGTCCTGCCCTGGGAGAGGGCAGGGGGAACGGGCAGGGATGAGGGGCAATAAGATGGGGTCCCATTTGCAGGAGTGGGTGATGCCAATTTAAGAACTAAAACCAACAGAAACAAAGTCTCATTCAATAGACACTTGTGTTGTGACCGGAGCCAAAACCACAAAACAAAACAAATAAAAACTATTACTTTGCTTATATCTGATTTAATATACCTTAGAACTTACTAAAATGCCTTTAAAAACTGATGTGCAATTCTACTTATAATGAAGGGAACGGCCCAAAGCAAAGGCAGAAGCACTGTTTGCTAACATCCAGATTCTAAGTGCAGAATATACCATAATCTTAGTAAGGGATGTCAGAATTAGTGAAACAAATCTGAATTATATAACATGCAAAACTGTGGTTGTTAGTATATTCAAGTATACTTTTATAATTCATAATAAAAATGATAAAGAACCCAATTTAAAAAACGAGCAAAGGATCTGAATAGACATTCTCCAAGGAAGATTTACGAATGGCCAATAAGCACGTGAAAAGATGCTCACATCGTTAGTCACTAGGCCAGTGATGGCAAACCTATGACACGCGTAGCCATTTCTGATGACACGCAGCCGCATGCCGAGGATGAAACATTTGCGAAATAATGTTTTTTCCTCAGAGTGACACACTACCCGAGTTATGCTCAGTTTGACACACCAAACTCAAAAGGTTGCCCATCACTGCCCTAGGGAAATGCACATCAGTCTACAGTGAGATCCCACATCTATCAGGGCGGCTATAATAAAAGGGGGACAACAACAAGGTGTGGATGGGTGTGGAAAACTGAAGCTCTCATACATTGCTGGTAGAACTGTAAAACGATGCAACTGCTTTGGAAAATAGTGGCAATTCCTCAAAACGTTAAAGTAGGAAAGGATTCAGAATCAAGGGAGAGCATACCGTGGACTTGAACTAATTTTCTATGAGAAAAGGAAAAAGGTTTTAACATGTTCGGGTCTGACATACTTAATCTGGGACAACATGTGAAAGCATCCGTTAACATACCTGTGATATAACCTTCTAACGCCTTTGGCACCAGTGACTTGGCGCGTTTCAGATCCTCCAGAGAACATTTGCCTGACTCTAGACCAAAGGACATTCCCATCCGCTTTAGTACTTCGATGTCATCATGGATCTCAAAGGTGTTGTCAAAATTGAAAAGATACTCAAACCTGCACCAGGAAACAAAGTTGGTAAGGGGCTTCCATGGTGTTGGGGAGGTCTGAAGAGTTTTCTACTCTGTATATTACATAAAAGAATGAGGGCCAGCCCTAACTGGTTTGGCTCAGTGGATAGAGCGTTGGCCTGCGGACTCAAGGGTCCCAGGTTCGATTCTGGTCAAGGGCATGTACCTTGGTTGCGGGCACATCCCCAGTAGGGAGTGTGCAGGAGGCAGCTGATCGATGTTTCTAACACTCTATCCCTCTCCCTTCCTCTCTGTAAAAAATCAATAAAATATATATTTTTAAAAAAGAATGAGGGCCTAAGTTCAGCTATAGTACTAGAAATTATCGACGTTTATAGCAATATGGGTCATTCTGCTGTATTCAGGAGACGACATCTCAAATACATCACTTTCCCAATTAAAATAACTTTCATGTGACAGACAAAAGAGGTCCATAAACTTTAGCCCTCATTAAAGCTATTGCAAATTGGAGGCAGAAATTCTGGTCTAAATCCAATATTGTTGGTTTTTTAACCTTTTGCACTCGGATGTCGAGTGTGACTCGACACGGTTAGCATTAAAATAAAGGAATCGAGAAAAAAGCAAGTGAGTGCAAAGGGTTAAAAATATATTTTTATTGATTTTAGAGAGGGAGAGGGATAGAAACATCAATGATGACAGAGAATCACTGATCGGCTGCCGCCTGCAACCCGAGCATGTGCCCTTGTCCAGATCGAACCTGGGACCCTTCAGTGTGCAAGCTGTTGCTCTAACAACACCAGCCAGGGCTAGTTTGGTCAATTTAATGAGCTGCCTGGCTAAGTAAGGGGAAAGATTGCATCACCACAGTGAGTGAAAGAAAGGCTGTAGGACCTACCGTGAACAAACTGCTGCAAGCTTCTTAGAGTCTCCTTCCGTCCGGGGGAAGAGCAGGAGTCAGATACCACCCAGGAATGGACCCCAGCCAGGGATGAATAGAAGCCATAAAGCCCTTAGAGCAACAACTCCCTGACTCCCAGATTTCCTGCACTTCCTTTATAAAAGCATTTTATATGTTTAAATTGCTTGCTTTGAGTCCAAGCCTTGATAGGCATTATCTCATTTAATCCTCACCTCAGGGCTGGGAAGTGACAGAAGCCCTGGAATCATCCCCATTTGTTTTCTGGAAAACAGAGCTTTGGAGCAGTTAAACAGGGGAGCCATCTTCCACACCCCATGCCCTCAACTGTCTCACGATACTGGTCACAGCCTGAAGACCAATGAATTAACGATTTTCATGAAGGGTAAAATAAATTACACATAAATTCTGTATTACTGATGGATGAATAGATAAAGAAAATGTATAAATACAATAAAATATTCAGTCATGAAAAAAGAGAAGGAAACTCTGCCATTTGTGACAACATGGATGGACCTTGAGGGCATTATGCTAAGTGAAATAATTCAGAGAAAGACAAATACTGAATGATCTCACTTAATGTGGAACCTAAAAAACTGAACTCATAGATACAGAGAATAGATTGGTGGTTGCCAGAGATGGGGAGGAGGGAGCGGGGCAAAATACATGAAGGTGGTCAAAAGTATTAACTTTCAATTATAAGATTTTTTTTAAAAAAAGGAGAGATTGCACCTAGCATTTTCACGTCTATTCATCCATTAGTAAACAGAAGCCCACTCAACTGTGGTAGAGTAAAAGTGGTAACTGCTTTTGTGCCACATGTGGATCTAAAATATTTCCACAATAAACTAGGACAGCGAGTCACCAGCGAGCTACCTGTGTCAGACCCTCACTGACGGTCTACCTCACTGCAGTTCCTTTTTTTTTTTTTTTACAGAGAGGAAGGGCGAGGGATAGTTAGAAACATCCATGAGAGAGAAACATTGATCAGCTGCCTCCTGCACACCCCCTACGGGGTATGTGCCTGCAACCAAGGTACATGCCCTTGACCGGAATTGAACCTGGGACCCCTCAGTCCGCAGGCCAACGCTCTATTCACTGAGCCAAACTGGTTCAGGGCCTCGCTGTAGTTCTTGCCCAATTACACCACATGCATGTACATACGTGCACATCCTGGTCTGGGTCCAGGCACCACCCTGCGCGTGACAGGCAGCAGAGGGCCGGTCACGTGACTGGGGGCTGTGCAGGGCGAGTGATGGAGCACAGGCCAGAAGCTGACTCCACTCCATGTAGGAGCGGGTGTTTCACACGCCCCAAGGAGGCAGCCGTGGAGGACGCAGAGAAAGGAGTGCACCCTTCTTATTTTGGCAAATGACAGGACTGCGTGAGGAGAAGGTGGCCGGCCGGCAGCCTGCCCCCGTTCTGCACTCACTTGTCACTGGAGATGCTGCAGTCTATGACCGTCTTCCTGCTCGTGTTGATGATTATAAACGGCAGCTGAATGGTGGAGTTCAGAGCTGGCGGGCCCTGGTTCTGCTGTTCGTTTTGCCGATTCCTCTGTACCAAGTTTTTGAAAGCGATTTGCTGTAATGATCAATAAAAAAAAAATAAAGTTATTTAATATGGATAAGTGAGTTGGAATTAAATGAATAAAGAAAATCCACTTAAAGCATAGTTTAAAATTAGAGTTTAAAGAGACCTTCCACCTGTAGTGAATTAGACACTTAAGAAAGATTAGAATAATCCAACTCAGTAAATATATTTCAAGGGGAAAAATTACATTTAAATGGTGTCTACCATCATCGTAATGTAAACAATGGGGCCCATGGTTTCCGTTCTCCATAGGAATGGGACCTTACAAATCTGAGAGCCAGGGGCACCTGCAGCTCTCCTCAGAGCGAGTGACAGGGAAAATGACACCGAGCGAGCTTGTTTTCCCCTCACCCACCACAGACGCCCAAGAGTTCAGGGTTGAATACATCGCTTAGTCTAGCCCAGTGGTCGGCAAACCGCGGCTCGCGAGCCACATGCGGCTCTTTGGCCCCTTGAATGTGGCTCTTCCACAAAATACCACGTGTAGGCGTGCACGTACAGTGCAATTGAAACTTCGTGGCCCACTGCGCAGAAGTCGGTTTTCGGCCTGGGCGAGTCTATTTTGAAGAAGTGGGGGTGTCGGTCAACAGAGCCAAATATCAACAGTACAACGATTGAAATTTCTTTTGAGAGCCAAATTTTTTAAACTTAAACTTCTTCTAACGCCACTTCTTCAAAATAGACTCACCCAGGCCGTGGTATTTTGTGGAAGAGCCACACTCAAGGGGCCAAAGAGCCGCATGTGGCTCGCGAGCCGCAGTTTGCCGACCACTGGTCTAGCCCAATGATATGCAAAAGAGGCAGTGGCACACAAGCATAACTCACCTGTGCCATGTGATGTCAGTGTGCTGTGACACTGTTAAAAAAAATTAAGCTAAGTAGGCAGGCCATGGCAAATTATTGTTCAGGGACTTAATTTTCTAAGACAACTTCATCTCTGTTTTTTGATGAAGGAAAGAACAAAACGCTAGGAGGAAATAAGATATGAAAGAGCAAGAAGTGGCTGTTTCCTGTTATACTTTGGGTTTCATTTCAATAGAGAGACCTGCTTTTATAAATGTTGACAGCTAGGGTGCTCCAGGATGAAATCATCTATAAATATTTGGTTTGAGAGATCACAGAGGGGGGAAAAATTTAGGAATTAAGAAAATACACATGAGAGCGATCTTGGCTAGCACCATTCTTTCTGATACACACGTAATTACAAGTCTATTGAGAAACAGATTTTAAATATAACATATCCCGAAAACCAAGCTCCAAAATGTTCCATGACACTCTTGAGGAAACCTGAGGAAGGCTCAGCACGGAGCTGAGGGAGCAGGAGTTGACAGGGAACTCCTGCAGCTAACTGTGCAGGGACGGGGACCACAGAGAGGCAGCGGGGGGAAGCGGGTGCAGGGCAGGAGCTAAGATGCGAGGGCCCGGCCGCCAGGTCTACAAGAAGGCAGGATGCTGCAGGGAGCAGCTGCAGGAAAAGGAATCAAGGGTCAGCTTTTTAAAAGCTGCAGCAGTCTCTTCAAACAAAATCTAATTTGGACGTCCAATAAGAAAAACATAAATGCCTCCTCCAGCGGTAGGTCCTATGGGTTCATTCAGTATGAAAAGCGGACACAGAGCACAGGAAAGAAGAAACGGCCCAGACTCCGGGCTCCCTGTGTTGGGAAAGTCTCTGTTCCACCTGCTGCCACTCCCCTGCCCCGGCCCGCTTCCTGCTCAGAACAGCACAGACCTTCGGAAGGCGACCCGTCTTCTCCTGCCCCTCCGATTTATACACGAATGTGAAAGGGGGGAATATATATATATATATGCATCTAAAAAGTGTAAAACAAAAACCTGGACTATTTAGGCGTACTTAACATTCTATCCTTCAGACAAAGTGACTATTTCAGGGGGAAAACATAGTAGTAACCCCGTGGTATCTTTACTTCTGAAAAGTGGACTTCACCAAAAATTAAATGACTTACAGTTGTTCAAATCAAAGTTGATTTTAGGATTGGTTGAAAGCTTTTCAAATAAAGAAAATTGCAGATAAAAGCCAAGGCATAAAGGCATGCATTCCCTCCCAGGAACACGCCCGTGCCGTTCCTTTCCCCGCTCCTTCCCCTATAGGCACGTGTATCTCCTAAACTCAAAGGGAGCCCATGAGATCTGCAATCAGGGGAACCCCATAAACCTGTGCCCAAGGCCCCACTTTCTCCGGCTTCCCAGTGAGCCACAGCAGCGCAGCCTGGGCTCTCCGTAGCTGCTTCTACCCTTCCTGGTGCCACAGTCCTCAGTGTGTGTTTGCTGTGGCTAAGAGAGTCCTGCTTGCTTTGCTGCAAGGAAAAACAGCAAAGGCATCAAGATTCCCTGACTCATTTTACAAGTTTCTGGCTGGATTGAATATATAGCTCCACTGTATGGCTCAAAGTGAATTTTTACACCAACTGCAATGACCAAAAGTAGAAAAGAAAGTCCATCTACCCTGTGATTTTACCTCCCATAACTTCATACAAAGGCTCTGTTATATTTTTAAAAAATCATCCAAATTCTAGGCAATTAGCCAAAAAAATATATAGGGAGATCCTTATTACACTATACATTTTAATTTTCTTTTAAACATAAATGCATTTTAAGGTTGGGTATTTTTACAAAGCTTATTAAGTATTGCATGTTATTCTGTTACTTACAGATAATGAGTATTAGAGGTGGATTTAATTATTTTACTCAATGTGCCCAAAATTTTACTAGCTTTACTTTTTAGTATTCCACATTAGGACTAAAACACACACACACTCCTAATAGTTTCTGTTCAGAGTAAAGATAAGTGTCAAAGTAAACTGTTGTGTAAAATGCCACCCACAGGGCAGGTGAGGGCTGCGGGGCCCTGAAGCTGGTGAGAGACGGAGCCAGCTTAGAGACAGACCAGGGGATGGCAGTGGGCTCGCCTGTGGGAGGCTGCCCTCCTGTGGTCCCAGACACGCCCTCAGAGACACCCCAAGTAGGAAACACGCAGGTAAGCGGAGGAGCAGGCACAGGCAGGGGAGGTAACGAAAGGCGTCCCGGCACCTTTACCTGCAGGAGAAGCTCTTGCAGCTGGGCCCGCTTCTGCTTTATCCGCTCTATCCGCCTCTGCTTCTCGATCTTTAAAACACAGGCCACAAAGTAACATGAAGACTGTAGGGTATAAAGCACTGCTCATTTTCAGGTCCCAGTTCTGAGATATCAAGAATTTTCTTTAGGGAGATGCAAACCAACATCAATAAAGGCAAGACACACCTCTTTGGGGGGCAGGGGTTGGGGTAAGCGAGCAGACAATTCAGCAGAATCGCGGCAGCTGCTATCAGTAATGAAACCATCTGCTTAAGGAATACCTGGTGTGCAGGACGCATTGCTATTTACTACTGAAGTTCCAACAGTGAGAGCGAACACTTAGGAACACTTCCTCTATGTGCCGGCACCCAGCTCAGCACTCCCCACACATTACCTTAATTCCTCTTCTCAAACCCTATGTATGTCCTTATCCATTTGCAAGTAAGGAAGTGGAGGCACAAAGGGTTAAGTAACTGCCCCAGGGCACACTGCTCAGTGCTTGGCAAGGACCCTAGCCACCTGGTTCCAGAGACCCTAATATTAATTGCTTTGCTCTATTATGCTCACCCTCCCCACCCACCAAGAATGAGGTAAGATCTCAGTCTGACTTTTATTTTTACTTTTAATTAATTTGCTTTAAAAAAAATCTCACATGGCTGATTGCCAGGTCAAAGAATACACGTATAGTCCTCTCCAAAATGTGTTACCAATTTGCACTCTCATTAGTAACAGTATTTCCCAATAACCCAGTCAGTACTAACACTCTCCCTCCGATGGTGCACAGGACCTTCTATGGTCCATACTTGGCCCTGGTCACATCGAAGTTAACTTTTAATCCTGTCGTATCTTGTATCATTTCCTATTTCACATGTGTAAATATCACTTTCCCGAAAGAGAAATTATGTCAGATTTCTCTCTGCCTTTCCTTCTTTCTCCTTCCTTCCTTTTCTCCTTTTATTTATTTTAGTTTATTATTGACGGAAAATTGCTATACTATATATATATATATATTTTTTTTTTAAATATATTTTATTGATTTTTTACAGAGAGAAAGGGAGAGGGATAGAGAGTTAGAAACATCGATGAGAGAGAGACATCGACCAGCTGCCTCCTGCACATCCCCAACCGGGGACGTGCCCGCAACCAATGTACATGCCCCCGACCGGAATCGAACCTGGGACCTTTCAGTCCGCAGACCGACGCTCTATCCACTGAGCCAAACCGGTTTCGGCTATACTATATTTTGACTGACTTAAATAAGCACAGCTGGCCCGAGCCGGTTTGGCTCAGTGGATAGAGCGTTGACCTGCGGACTCAAGGGTCCCAGGTTCGACTCCAGTCCAGGGCTCATGCCCGGGTTGCGGGCTCGATCCCCAGGAGGGGGCATGCAGCCAATCAATGATTGTCTCTCATCATTGATGTTTCTATCTCTCTCTCCCTCTCCCTTCCTCTCCGAAATCAATAAAAATGTATTTAAAAAGAAATAAGCACAACTGCTAATACAGGTAGCTTATATAGATTCAATATACAATTCAATTCGTCTGCAGTAAGAAACATGCTTATGGGATAAATTTCCCAGCTTCAAAAGACTATTATTTTCCTCACTCTTTCGACTACCGGGAAAACAGATCTTGGGGTTTGATTTTCCTTGCGACGAGTTCCTAACGGTCTCTTTGGGCAAAAAGTCAGTGACATCAAATGAGACATTTTTCTTGTCTACTCCAAGAGAATATTTCTTATTTGCTCCCCATCCACTCTAGTCTGCACCAGGAATTTCCTCTCATTATTCCTCTAACCGCTACCACACTTTAATCCTAAATTACTGTAGGCTGACTGTGAAATCAGTGTGGCCCTCATCATTTGAAAAGATGTAGGCGTTGCGCCCTGTACCTGAAGCGTGACAGGCCAGGCCCCCGCCTGCCCCTCCTGCACACACAGGCTGTACCGACTCTACCTCCAGAACACTTCTCCAAACTCATGCCACTGCCCTAAATAACGCAGGCCACCTCCAATCGGCCCCTCCATTCCCTCCTGTCTGTCCAACTTCCAACCCTCTAGTAGAGTGACCTTCAGAATACCTCCCAGCAGCCCTCCTCTTTATAATTCTTCAAGAGCTTCCCTAGTTTACAGGATCAGGTCCCAACAGCTCAGCACTTTCTCCTGGCCTGTGCTCGGGCCACACCCCGCTGTGGGCATGCTTTCCGATGCCTGCCTCAGCCCATGCAGGCCTCTGCCCGGAAGGCCCTCCCTGCCCTAAACCACTTGGCAAACGCCTACTCCTCCCTCACGACTGAGCTCAGGGATTTTTTCCTGTAAAGCCCTCCCTTATCACCCAGAAAATCTGTACCTACTTCTTTCATAGTAGTAATCACATTCTTGGTAACACTTTTTACATTTCTCCTCTTAATTAGAACAAAAGCTCCTTGGCGTCAGAGATTTTGTCTGTACAATCTTTGGTGAAGCACAGAGCTAGCAGATGCTAACAGATTTCTGTTATCAGCTTAATATTACCGGTAATTAAAATGATGCTCAACTTCCACTCCATCAAAAGGAGAAGAGGAGGGCATTTCCACTGCTCCATATAAATAAAGTTATAATTTCTGACAAATGTCTGGTTTCTCCCTCCATCCACAAGTATGATGGTACCAAATCATGAGAAAAACATGAAACCAAACACACTTATCTCCGTAAGCTACCTGTCACCTCAGTTTATTCCCTTTATGGCCGGGACAACAAAAATACGTCAGATTTGGAAACCATGTCAAGGCACATGCTCGTTTAGGAAAGATTTCCTGTAATGATTAAAGTTAACAGAATAAAAATGTTTTTGTACACATCATGTCCAAATTCATGTTACTGCTAAACATCTGTCCATTCTGATAAAGATACGAGTGAAATACCATTCTGTTGCCCCTGATTCTAGAGTTAAAGGTAAAAGTTTAAACATAAGAAGCAAACGGACAGCTTCACCCATATTTTGGGGGTCCATAAAGCAAGCATTATATCAAAACTGAGATAGTATTTCTGTTATATGAATCACCAAAGTTATTATTAGATGCTCAGAATTGAATTAGAATAAAATGAAGATCTTCTCTAAGAAACAGTAAAAATCAAGCCATTTAATTTCTATACCCCTCGTTTCATCAGGACATCAGTCAGACTACATATCTCTAAAGTTTCTTCCAGTTCTAAAACTCTACGTAGAAGAATCTATTTTTAAAAAAGACACGGTATACATAAATAATTAGGAATATTTTACTAGTATGTAACCACATTTCTAAATTAAAATGCCTCTGATGTAAAACAAAGCAAACTACTTTGTATAATCAGATTTTCCTTTCTTACCTCCAGGTTTTGACACTCCTGAGCAGAATTTGTAGGCAGGCCAATCCACTTGATTTCTTTTTTTTCTTTTGATATTATGTTCATTGCCATTAGCACATTTAAAGCATCATAAACTCTTCGCCTAATGTTCTTCTGGTCATAAGCCTGCTAAAAAATACATTTATTAAGTGATAAAAGTTAAGGGTTAAGATAACAGTCACAAGATATTAAAATATTTAATAAATAATCCTACCTAATAATAGAGTAATATGTAAATTGACCGTACCTTCGCTATACCACCAGCCACGCCCACCAGCCACACCCACCAGGAAACCATCCTGCCGGAGGCTTTTCCGGCCTTGGGCACCAGCGGGGAGCCTGCGACGGATGGTAGGCAACTGGCGGTCGGCTCCTGCGACAACCAGAGGCTGACCAACTGGAAGTCAGTGCTGGCCCCGCCCCCAAGCAAGCGGTTAGGGGCAATCAGGCAGGCAGGTAGAGGGGTTAGGAGTGATCAGGTAGGCAGACCAGTGGTTAGGGGAGATCAGGTAGGCAGACCAGCGGTAGGGGTGATCAGGTAGGCAAACAGACCCTCACTGGGCTGGACCCGCCCCCAAGCAAGCTGTTAGGGGCAATCAGGCAGGCAGGCAGAGTGGATAGGGGTGATCAGGTAGGCAGACCAGTGGTTAGGAGTGATCAGGCAGGTAGGCGAGCGGTTAGGGGCAATCAGGTAGGCAGACAGCCCCTTGCATGGCTGGCCCCACCCCCCAGCAAAGAAAGAGGGAGGCCCAGGCCAGCCAAGCCATTGCACCCCAGCCTGTTGCCTGCAGAGGGAGGCCACCAGTGGCAGGGGAGGGGAGGCAGTGCTGCACAGATGGCAAGCAGTGGCAGCGGTGGGGGTGGGGCCAGCTTCCTGCAGACCTGGGAAGGAAAGACCCGATAGGCCCTGATCTCAGGCCAGGCCTAGGGACCCTACCCGAAGGGTCCCGGATTGTGAGAGGGTGGTTGGGCTGAGGGACGCCCCCGAGTGCATGAATCTTCATGCTCTGGGCCTCTAGTCTATATATATAAAAGCCTAATATGCTAAGTGTCTGACCTATCGGTCGACTGCTCGACCAGTCTGTATGACACGCACTGACCACTGGGGGGCTGACGCTCTGAATGGCAGGTTAGCTTGCTGCTGGGGTCGGGCCGATCGGGACTGGGCGAGATGAGCAGGACATGCCCTGGAGCCCTCCTGCGGTCCGTCCCTGGCCAGCCGGCCCCCCATTGGCCCCGATCAGGACTTGGAGAGATGGCCCCAATCGGCCCCAATTGCTGGCCAGGCCAAGGGACCTCACCTGTATATGAATTCGTGCACCGGGCCTCTAGTATTATTATAACATCTTCAAAGTGCTGAAAACATTCTGTGCCATTAGCACATTTAAAGCATCATAAACTCTTCGCCTAATGTTCTTCTGGTCATAAGCCTGCTAAAAAATACATTTTAGCAGGCTTACGAAACTATCCTTCAAAAGTAAAGAACAATCTAAAGAAAGTAAAGATTATGTTACATACAGATCTAAATTTAAGAAATGCTAAAGGGCCTTCTTCAGGGAGAAGAAAGATGATGTAACTGAGATAGAGCATGGAAAAGTAGGATGGAATGAAGACCAACAAAAAAGGAAAATCTTAATTAACACTCTCTGTATAAAACAAGAATGGCCCGACCGACGTGGCCTGAGTGTTGACCTATGAACCAGGAGGTCACGGTTTGATTCCCAGTCAGGGCATATGCCCAGGTTATGGGCTCAATCCCTAGTGTGGGGCGTGCAGGAGGCAGCCAATCAATGATTCCCTCTCATCACTGATGTTTCTATTTCTCTCTCCCTCTCCCTTTCTCTCTGAAATCAATAAAAATATTACAAGAATGTCTTTTTGAGGCTAGAATACATATAGAACTAATATACATGACAACAATAGGATGTATAGCAGAAAGGGGTAATGAAGTTAATGTGAGCTAAGGCCTTGCATTGTCTGGGAGGATATTCAACTTTGAAAAGTCAAGGATGCATGTTTTGAGCTCTAGGTAAACAGTACATCTCAAAATGTGGTCCATGGACTAGTACTAATCTACATACTCTTACTAGCTTTCAATGAAAATAGGGAACTTGCACCCAAATGCCAATCACAGAGATCACTAACTAAAGAACACTGTTTAATTCAGCTGACTTTTTTGAGGGGGGTGGGTAGCAAGACTTTCTCAATGAAGAAAAGTGTGTTAACTTGCATTGTGGAAAAAACCCTTTATCTTATTGTGTATGGGTAGATCCTAAGAACAAAATCCAATCAATCAAATGCCCTGATAATAAAGGATGGTGGAGAACACTGAATCCATTTAAAGGTAGAACTAAACTTAAATAAAGGAGATTTGCCTGGCCAGCATGGCTCAATGGCAGAGCACTGATCTATGAACCAGGAAGTCACAGTTCAATTCCCAATTGGGACACATGCCCAGGTTGTGGGCTCGATCCCCAGTGTGGGGCATGCAGGAGGCAGCCTATCAATGATTCTCTCATCATTGATGTTTCTCTCTCTCCCTCTCCCTTCCACTCTGAAATCAATAAAAATATATTTTAAAAATAATAATAAATGGGAAGCTTAAGTTCTATAACTGAATGTAAATAGAAATTCTGACACTGCAGAAACGATAACATAAAAAATATCAGTATACAACCCCCAAAATTGTATTTTAAAAATATGTGTTCATCTGTATGTTGAAATAAATAATAAAAGAATTCTTTACAAAACAAAAAATCAACAACAAAAAATTCCCAACAGACCCTCAAGTAAAGGAGGAATTGGGAATTCCCTAGCTTGTCTGAGTCCTCATATTGATGACATGGATAACCCAAAGAGGTACGCTGTTGCATCACTCATCACAGTCAATGTCAAGTGCATGATCTACCTACCGAATCAGCCGCCAAATGGTTATTTGTATTGGTGAACTCTGATACCAGCTCATCAGCTACTTCATTATATGACGTTGTGCCTTTCCGCTGAACTTTCTCACACACTTTCATTGAAAAATGTCTCAAGCCTTTTCCATTTTTATCTCCTTTTTTGCTTCGTTTACTAAGAGAAGAAAACATATTTATATTTATACTCCATTATACTTACTTAGAGACTTCCTTTACAAAAGTAGAAAATAATGAAAAGACAGTAATTTGATTTTTGTTTCAAGTGGTAAGTTTTAATTGAATTAGAGATGAGGAAATGTTTTAAATTTAAATTTTACCTTAAAAGCCTAATAAAATATAAAGCTAGAGTGCTTCTCTTACACACATCACCTATTTCTTCAACAAATATTTACTGAGCAGTTATTTCTATTATGTGCCAGGCACTGTTCTACATACTGGGAATAAATCCATGAGAAGAACAGATGCAAACTCTGCCCTCGTAGTTTATATACTGGTCAATACTTACCTAATTATTTCAAGTTTGGGTAATGCCTAGGCCTAAACTTTGATTCAGTTTAGTTTTACTAAACTGAGTGGTTTAGTTCTGCTAATCTGAGTGCCAACTATATGCCAAGATTATAAAAGACATGTCAATTTAATATTCAAACAGACTATACACACACACACACCACACACACACACACACACACACACCAGTTATGGGGGAGTCTAGGAAGATAGCAAGACAGCAGCATAGTTTTCAGACTCTCCAAATCCCCAGATAAAAACGGAGCAACTAGACAGCAAAATGCAAACCTCATGACAATATTTACAGCAAAACTAGATGACAAGGTATCCTCAGAATACAATACCAACGGCCAAAGGCCTACATGGTAGTGAGCAGAATAAGAAATACTCAACCAGGCTGCATTTAATGTAAATCAGAACAGTAATCCCCAAATAGCAATACGAACTTAATAGAAAGCACAGCAGGCCAATATGAGAGCAGCAGTTGAAACGAGGAGTTTCACCCTCTTCAATACCAGCTGTGTGCAAGGGAACCAAAATAAGGACTGAAGAGGTCACAATAATCTATTTTGCATAACTCCCACAACTGATATTCAAGAGAAAATGACTAATATTGAAGAGAGGCAAAGAATATACTGACAATAAGAGTACCTGAAAAAAAATAAAAGGGAATAGATTCTAAACATTAAATGCTAATAATTGAAAAAAGTGTTCATAAAATACAGTCAAACCTCGTTTCTCGAACATCTCCCATCTCCACTCAGTTGCTCACAGAAAAAATAGGTTGTGGAACCAAACTTCGGTTTTCCGAACTGACAACCCTTTCAAGCTGATACCTCAGCATGACAAAAAGAGTCTCTCAGGCAACAAACAAAGGAGAGAATGCTTTTGTTGCTGGGGAAATCACCGAATAGCACAATTTTAAAACAATTTTAAAACGTAGAGGCCATCAAGAGTGCTAATGTTGCTAACCGTGTGAAAGAAACAATGATCACAGGCAACAGAAGAGGCAGAAAAACTTGTTGATTTGGATAAAGGAAAAGCAGTTAATCAGTGACAGCCATTTCGGAGGCAGTGATATATAAACAAGCAAAGATGCTGCATACTGAGCTGAAAGAGACCCGGGAGTGAGTGCTGAAGTGAGTGCTTCAAGGCTAGTAGGGGGTGGTTTTATTTTATTTACTTTAAGTCCTTATCCAGTTCTTAACAAGGACCTCATAACTGTTCTAGAGGCACCCCAGTCCTTCCTGACATAGCCATCATGGTGAACTTGCCACACGAACCCGGTCATGTCCCTATTCTGTTTATGTCACTGTCCTAAGTCATTGCGTTTTGGAAAAGAATCCAATTCCCATTTGCTGTGTCCATTTCCACACAAAACCCACTCTAGGCTGATATGCCCTTAGTTTGGTGCATGGAGATACAAATGGCTAGTCACACGTAAGTTAATATCATTCGTACAAGTCAAGCGACAAAAGTAAATAAGAGTTGCTAAAAATAGGAGCAGAGGAGTTATTTTGAAAAAACTATGTTGTGTATGGGATTTTTAATTTATACTAAGAACTGGATAATGGCTTAAAGTAAATGAAATTCTCGACTCAGTGTTTATATACTTTTTAAAAGCCAGTGATAAAGCATGGTGTTATTTTTCATGTAATTCTAGTATTTTTAAAAAGGGAGCAATAAAACAATCATAGGGTAGTTTGGCTAATTTGTCCTCTGTAGTCATACATGGGTAATATTTAAAGAAAAAGCGAAACACAGTCCTTAAATAGGAACAGCTAAACTTTAACCCTTTGCACTCGCTTGCTTTTTTCTCGATTCCTGCTACCGATGCTAACCATGTCGAGTCACACTCGACATCCAAGTGCAAAAGGTTAAGTGCTGAAGAACATACTCCTGAATCATAAATACAAGACTACATATAAAAGTCTTATAAGATTAGTTCAGTGCATGCATTGATAATAAACTTGAGGAGAACTGTGGTTAAATATCAACATTGGTAAACTATCCTATCCTATATAATGAAAGCGTACTATGCAAATCGACTGAACGGTGGAACGACCGGTTGCTATGATGCGCACTGACCACCAGGGGGCAGACGCTCAACACAGGAGCTGCCCCCTGGTGGTCAGTGCCCTCCCACAGGGGGAGCACCGCTCAGCCAGAAGCCTGGGCTCATGGCTGGTGAGCGCACCGGCAGTGGCAGGAGCCTCTCCCGCCTCTGCTGCAGGCAGGCGGTAAGGAGCGAGGGGTCTCGGACTGTAAGAACCACAGACTGCGAGAGGGATGTCTGACTGCCGGCTTAGGCCCAATCCCCCGAACAAGCGGACATCCCCCGAGGAATCCCGGACTGTGAAGAGGGTGCAGGCCGGGCTGAAGGACCTCTCACCCCCCAGTGCACGAATCTCGTGCACCGGGCCTCTAGTTAGTTATATATTTTGAGCGATTTACTTCATTTAACTGACCCAGAGTCCTCATCCATCAGAAAAATGGGGATACAAATACTGCTCTCACAAGGATACTGTGAGGATTAAATGGTATAGCATGCATAGAACGTTAGGTACCACTAGGTGATTTTCCTCTTCATGAGCTCCAGAATTTTCATAACCAATACAAAACTGAAGGGTACTACTCAACATTGGCTGAATCAAGAAATTAAGCTTGTTCTCTGAAGGTTATTAAAGCATTGTGCCCAAGACAATAACAACCAATCAATGTCTACATTAAAATTCAATAGTAGTGAGAATAGTCAACACCTGCAGTACACAGGTAGGAGATTTGGACCTGGCAACCCCTTCTATAAAAACTTCTTTGAAAGTCAAATGAACAATGCCTCTAGTAAAAGAACATTAAAAGGTAAAAGCCTATATAAAGAACTCAATTCAACTGAACAACCAAAAAAAAAAAAAAAAAAAAAAGCAACCCAATTAAAAAATGGGCAAAGGAATTGAAAAGACATTTCTCCAAAAAAGAGATATGAATGGTCAATAAGCACATGAAAAGATGTTCAACATTACTAACCATTAGGGAAATGCAAATCAAAACCATAATGCGATATCACTCACACCCATTAGGATGGCTATTAACAAAAACAAAAACAGTGCTCGCTTCGGCAACACATATACTAAAATTGGAACGATACAGAGAAGATTAGCATGGCCCCTGCGCAAGGATGACACGCAAATTCGTGAAGCGTTCCATATTTTTTAAAAAGAAAAAAAAAACAAAAACAAGACGTATTGTGAGGATATGGAGAAACTGGAACCCTTGTGCACTGCTGTGAGAATGTAAAATGAGTAGAAAATATTATGGCAGTTCCTCAAAAATTTAAACATAGAAAGAAGTGACAACCCTAGCCGGTTTGGCTCAGTGGATAGAGCATCAGTTTGTGGACTGAAGGGTCCCGGGTTCAATTCTGGTCAAGAGCACATGCCCAGGTTGTGGGCTAGATCCGAAATAGGGGACATGCAGGATGCAGCCAATCAGTGATTCTCTCTCATAATTGATGTTTCTATCTCTCTCTCCCTTGCCCTTCCTCTCTGAAAACAATACACACACACACACACACACACACATTTAAAATAATAATAATAAAACAAACATAGAAGTACCATATGATCCAGCAATTCTACTTCTGTGTACATAGCAAAAGAATTGAAAGCAGGGACTCCCAACAGATATTTGTACACCAGAGTGTTCATAGCAGCAATATTCAATAGCCAAAAGGTGAAAACAGCTCAAACATCCATCAACAAATGAATAAAAAAAATATATAATGCAATATATTATTCTGCCTTAAAAGAGAATGAAATTCTGATACATACTACAACATGAATGAACCCTGAAGACCTGATATGTGAAATAAGCCAAATATGAAAAGGTAAATACGATATGATTCCTTTTATATGAGATACCTAGAACAGTTAAATTCATAGACAGAAAGTAAAACTTTGGCTACTGAACCAGAGGAAGTGGGGAGTTATTGCTTAATGGGTACAGAGTTTCAGTATGGGGTGGTCAAAAAGTTCTGGAGATGGGTAGTGGTAATAGTTGTACAATAATTTATTTTTTCAGTGGTTCTTTCGGTTTTGAACTTATTTATGTTTTGTCATTTATGCTTAAATGTTGATGGCTTAGTGGCTTCATTAGCCAGTATATCTCTGTAAAATGAGATGATATGGTTTTAGCATTTCATCATTAATTATGGATAAAAAAAACCAAACTCATTGTGCCCTTGACCAGACTTGAACCCAGGACCCTCCAGTCTGCAGGCTGATGCTCTATCCACTGAGCCAAACCAGCTAGGGCTATTCTTCATTCTTTAAGTCACTTCCATGGTCACATCTAATTTATTACTACTCCTGCCACATTCAGAAAAGGTGTGCCTTTTCCTGACAAAACTCTTACAACTCAATAATAAAATGACAACCCAAAGGATCTGATCATACGTTGGTCAAAGATGATATACAAATGGTCAATAAGCACATGAAAAGATGCTCAACATCATCAACCATCCTATCTAATAAAGAGGGGATATGCTAATTGACCCTCATGCCATCACAAAGATGGTGGTGCCCACAGCCAAAAGGAGGGAATATGCTAATTGACTGCCCTGCCCTCAATGATGGCAGCACCCACAGCCAATAAGGAGGGAATATGCTAATTGACTTCCCCGCTCTCAAAGATGGCGGCACACACAGCCAATAAGGAGGGAATACGCTAGTTGACTGCCCCATCCTCAAAGATGGCAGCACCCACAGCCACAAGATAGCACCGCCCAGTCCCCTTAACCCCACCGGTGTGGCAGGCGTGCAGCAAGACTGGGCCCACCCCGAGGTGGGCCTGGACATTCCACGCGCCTGCCTCTGGAGTCCCCCAGTCCCTTCAGCCCCCCAGTCGCCCAGGGCTGGCCCAAGGCGCAGGCAAGCCTCAGATGGCGGCTGCCCAGCCACCCAGGACTGCCCGAGGCTCAGGTAACCAGGGTCGGCCGAGGCTTGCACTGCCAGCAGTGGCAGCAGCAGAGGTGTAATGGGGCGTCACCTTCCCCTGATCGCCGGGTCGCCACCCGCCCCTGAGGGCTCCAGACTGTGAGAGGGGACAGCCGGGCTTAGGGACCCCCCTTCAGTGCATGAATTTTCATGCACCGGGCCTCTAGTTAGGGATATAAAGATAAAAACCCTAATAAGATATAATTTCACATCCACAAGGTTGTGAAATAAATGAAACAGGTAAGTGCTGGCAAGGATGTACAGAAACTGGAAATTTTTGTTGGTGAAAACAGCCACTCTGGAAAATAGTCTGGCAGTTATTCAAAAGACCAAAGAATTACCATATGACCAGCAATTCCATTCCATACAAGAGAAATAAATATTGCTGTCAGAGAAACACACTGATTGGTTGCCTCCTGCACACACCCCGACCAGGGCCTGGGCTGGGGAGGAGTGTGCTACCGAGGTACATGCCTTTGACCAGAATCGAAGTGGGGACCTTTTGGTCCACAGGCCGATGCTCTATCCACTGAGCCAAACCGGCTAGGGCTCCTTTTATTATTTTTTACATGAGAATGTCAACAGGAATTCAGCCATTGTGGTGCAAACATAGTGTTCAGTTACCATCTTAAACTGGAATCTCCCTATCTAAATCTTAAATAAAGAGTTTACACACTTTCTTAGAACCCGAGCTCTTTGAAACACCAACGCCCCCTTTCTAAATTACACCAAATTTCATCACAGGATGTGGAATACATAGGAAGCATTCTTTACCAAATAAAACCGAATTGAGAAATAAAAGAAGAAAAAAAAAGCTACTAATATAGTATAGTTTACAAAGCATGTTACATTTTATTAATAATTTCAAGTATTCAAAAAAATTGTGCCCAAAGAATAATAGGAAAAGTATCTATGCTCTGGCCGGGTAGCTTAGTTGGCTGGAGCATGGTCCCGATACACCAAGGTTGTGGGTTCCATCCCTGATCAGGGCACATGCAAGAGTCAACCAATGAAGCATCAATGAGTGGAACAACGGGTTGATGTTTGTCTCTCCTTCTCTTCCTATCTTTCTCTAAAATTAATAAATAAAAAAAGAAAAAAGTTGCCCTGACCGGTTTGGCTCAGTGGATAGAGCGTCGGCCTGCGGACTCAAGGGTCCCAGGTTCGATTCCGGTCAGGGGCATGTGCCTTGGTTGCGGGCACATCCCCAGTGGGGAGGTGTGTAGGAGGCAGCTGATCAATGTTTCTCTCCCATCGATGTTTCTAACTCTCTATCCCTCTCCCTTCCTCTCTGTAAAAAATCAATAAAATATATATTAAAAAAATAAAAAGTTATTTATCTTTCCAGGCACTTAACTGGAATCCATAACCACTATCTTCTTACATTTTCCTAATAATAATTTATTTTTATTTTAAAAAGTAAATATAAAACTAAAATTTGTAGTATAAAACAGTATACCCCGGGTTTAAGTTGCAATAAACATATTCCATTTAAATAAATTATATATAATATATAATAAAAACTTTATTTCTCATTAAAATGAGTCAACCAGAACATTTATATCAACAAGGTAATTTAGTAATTTGATAAAATAATTTAGAAAAAACACACACCCTCATGTTCCTGTAAGTATCCATTGTGTATGTGTTGGGGGTGGGGATGGGGATTTGAGGTGGGAAATAAATGTTTATTTCTTATGGACCTTCTCTCCCTCCTGGGGTATGTTATCTAGGCCTGTGACCATTTACATGCTGATGCACTACTTATAGACTTAATGATATTAATCATTTAGATAACTAATAAACTTTTTGAACTTCATATGTCTAAAACAAAATTCAATCCCTCCCCAAACCTACTCCTAGCAACAATAAATGTAAATGGCATCAATATTCACCCAGCTATTTGTGCAAAAAAAACAAGAGCCATCCTATATTGCCCCTTTTCCTTCATTCAATCTATCAATAAATTTTGTTGGTTCTACCTCCAAAATTAAGTCATTTTTTTCCCATCTCTACTGCCAAGCCACAGCCCCTGCAATAGCTTTGTAACTGATTTCCCAGCTTCTGTTCTAGTCTCCTTAGAATCCATTTCTGCTCAGCAGTCCGTGTAAATTAGCATGTCATTTCCCTTTTTTAAAAAAATATATTTTATTGATTTTTTTACAGAGAGGAAGGAGGAGGGACAGAGAGTTAGAAACATCGATGAGAGAGAAACATTGATTGACTGCCTCCTGCACATCCCCTACTGGGGATGTGCCCGCAACCAAGGCACATGCCCTTGACTGGAATCGAACCTGGGACCCTTGAGTCCGCAGGCCGACACTCTATCCACTGAGCCAAACCGGTTTTGGCTCATTTCCCTTTTTAAAATAAAAACAAATTCCTTACTGAGACCTATAAGGCCTTTCATGATCTGACCCCTGCCTACCTCTCCACCCTCATCTATATATATATAAAACCCTAACATGCAAATAGACCGAATGGCGGAACAATCGAACAACCAGTAGCTATGACATGTGCTGACCACTGGTGTGTGTGTGTGTGTGTGTGTGTGTGTGTGTGTGTGTGTGTGTGTGTGTGGAACATGGCGGGCATCAGCAGCAGGCAGCAGCACGCAGAACATGGCAGGCATCGGCTGCGGCAGGATGGTGGAGCAGGTGAGCAGGGGCGCCAGACCACAGCGGGGCGCTGGTTGCTATCATCAGGGCGAGCCTATGGTAGTTACTGAAAATTCTTTGCTACCACGCGCCATGGTCCCGTCTGGTGTTTGCACCTGCTTCCGGCACTGGCCCCAGTCGCACCCGCTGCCGGTGCCCAGTGCCAGCCCCAATCGCTCGGCGCCATCAGTGGGTGCGAGCGGCGGCTACAGGCCCCAATAGTCTCTCAGGGCCTCTCCACCTCCCCGTGCTCCTGAGGGGCAATCAGGGCCAGCAGCTGCCGCTCGCACCCGCTGCTGGCACCAGAGCCACTGCTCGCACCCACTGCCTGCGCTGGCCCTGCTCACACCCACTGCCGGCGCCCAGCACCAATCCTGATTGCTCGGTGCCGTCAGCAGGTGCACATGGTGGCTGCCAGCCTGCTGGCCCTGATCGCCCCTAAGGGCTTCTCCACCTCCCCCTGCTCCTGAGGGGCGATCGGACAGCAGCTGCCACTCACACCCACTGGAGGTGTTGGCCCCGCTTGCACCTGCTGCTGGCACCGGCCCTACTCGCTCCGCGCAGTCAGCAGGTGCTACCGGGGCCGGTGCCATCAGCACATGGGAGTGGGACTGCCAGCAGACAGGGGACAGGGGCCTCGGTGGGAGGTGCCAGGCTGGGGCACAGAGGATGGGCCGAGACCCGCCCCTGTGCCCACCGCAGCCTCGAGGCCCACAGTTCCTTTTAAGGTGCACGAATTCATGCACTGGGCCCCTAGTCTCATAATACTTTGGCTTTCTTACTAACTCCAAGCCACTCTGCTTCCCCAAACACTCCAACCTGGTTCCTCATTTAGCTTTGCATTTGCCATTCATTCCCTCTGCTTGAATCCCTGGCTCCCCATCATGATCAGGCTAGCTACATGCTTGACTTCTTTGCATTCAAATATTATCTCCTTAGAGAGGCCTGCTCTAAGGCAGCCACCATCCTGCCAATAATCCACAAACCCCCTTCTTATTTTTTGTGTGCCAACTATCACAGTCTAAAATGATATTTGTTTTTAACTATACAGATTTTGATTCTTATTATTAGTGTATTATAGTTTAAATTATATTAATTTATTATAAATAAATAACATTTTAACTGAATTCCAACAGAAAAAAAGATATTAAGAACTTTCCTCCCCTAGTAGAAATCCCAAAGCGAAAGCAGACCTATTTGGAAAAGAGATTTAGGAGACACCATCAGATTCTAAAAAGAGAAAGTGAACAAACATCTTCCAGGATCAAAACCCCAGGCAAGACCAGAAAGAGGGTTTTCATAGCTCCTTCTGCAAGTTCTGTGCAAAGAACTCCAGTGGATGAGAATACAGGGGAAAACTAATGAGAATATCTCAATGCATCCTTTACCCACCAAACAAGATTTCTTCAGAAACTGACTTGCTTCTGCAAATGGCCTTAACCAGGAAACAGTTGTGTAAAACAGACCTAAAATTGTACTGTCAAGTAATAAGATAAGGATAGGAAGCTTGTATAGCCCGGCCAGCGTGGCTTAGTGGTTGAGCATCAAACCTAGAGGTCACGGTTCGATTCCTGGTCAGGGCACATGCCTGGGTTGCAGGCTTGATCCCCAGTGTGGGGCATGTGGGGGGCGGCCAATCTATGATTCTCTCTCATCACTGATGTTTCCATCTCTCTCTCCCTCTCCTTTCCTCTCTGAAATCAATAAAAATATATATATATATTTTTAAAAAGAGCTTGTATATGTCTACATATATTGATGTATAAATTCCCGAGGAAAACCAATATAAATATTTACATATCATACTAAATCAGCATACGAGATATTGGAGAGATAAAGATTAGTCTATGGTTGAGAGCTGGCTTTTTTAACCTGAACATTTGGGAGGGGGGAAACAAAACTTTTCACAGCGTTAAAGAAAAATAAATAAATTTGGAGGAAAAGAAACATTTGTAAGAACAGCAATAAAAGCCACATGTATAATGTTTGTGGTTATATTTTAAAATAAAAGAGAATAATAAAAAGCACAACCCTCACCCCCCAAAATGCCACTGAACCCAGATGCAGAAAAGGAAAGTTGAATCAATGGTTACACCCACTAATTTAATCTAGCACTTTTTATGTGGTCTTTAGAGATCTTTTTCTTATGAAAAAGAATATGAAGAGAATCTTATTGTTTATACTGTTTGTAGTACACAGGTGCCACCAATCATAACTAATAACAAGCCCTATTTCAAGGCCTCAAACATTGCTAAATACATCTATAAGAACTTACACTGCTACCCTTTCCTAGGATAAACACAAAGACAGTATGAGTTTGGAAAGAGGAACTGCCATTAGAGAGAAAAGAACATTTTGCTACATATTTCCATATGATACAGCAGTTCCTCAGACACGATTTTGTGTTCAAAACAGTTAAGAGCCAAGAAGCAAGCAACAGAAGCCACCAAGGAACTAAAGCAAAGCCAGTGTCAATGCAAGAAAACACACTTTTAGAATACACAGCCCGAGGTCCTCACTCAGAGCCTGTTCACTTTTATTTTAGACTGAATTCTAACACAACCGGCCACCTAGCTGCCTAGCAAGTTGGAGATAGCAAACTAGAGAATGGGAAAGACAGGAAACTATTATATTGAGAACAGATGACCTAACAGGACAAAGGAGACTGAAATACCACTGAAAAGGGAAATTACAAAATCTTAGAACCAAAAATAAAATGTAAAAAGTGTAACTGGCAAGGTTTTATTTAAAATATTAACAATCTTACAGAATTCAACTACCTCTAACACTATGCATCCTATTTTAACAGTGCAACATTAACATTGTACCTCGTGTCGTGACTTGCATGGAATATTAAACTTAAGCTCAAATAACGACCGTAAAGTGAGAGTTTTTAATCCTGGAGTTTCTCACTTGGTAGGCAGGCATCTATATTTTTCAACAAACCACAGGGGATTCTGAGGCACACCAAGAACTGAGAACCACTGTCCTAACAGTCTAAAGAAAGGTTACATTATACTCCCAGGTATTATTTAGAGAAAGAAGTGAGAATTTACTACGATCTTTAAATGTGCTCAATCCAACCTGTTTTTAAAACGTTTGGGCATGCTGAGGTCAGGTGAGTGTTCACCTTGGTTGAACACTGCATTTTCCAAAAGGAGGGAGGGAGCTAAATGACATATTACCAATAGCCAATCTATTCACTTTTGAAACCATAAAAATAAAAATATAATACTAAATTTATGTAGGACAAGTGAAGTCAAGTACTCAGTGTGTGGTATAGAATAATGGTAGAAACTCAATAAAGTTATTAAATTTGTGTGGATAAACACATCTCACTAACTTAAGCTAGAATGTGGGTACCAAACCTTTATGTAGTAGCATCTCCCAAACAAAATACACTCATACTCACCTTTCTGAAAAATCAGAGTCTATAAATTCTCTAGCCCGTTTTCTATCACTAAAAAGAAAAAAGAAAAAAAAGCATAAAAAGAACATATAAACACTATTTTATTTCATGAATAATTTATTGTAACTTGTCTAATTCCACAATATATATAGCCAAACACAAAAACTAACGAATATAAAAGGTATGTCCATAAAATAAAAACTTAAATTTTATCAAAGGACCAAGAAATCACAATAGAATAACCTAGTTTGAAATGAGTTCAATGAATCTTTAAGGAGGAAAACATTACAGGTTCACAAAAGAAAAGGCACAGAGAAGTTTGATTTACTCTGGAATGACTGACTATAAAAACACGACAGTCATACCACCTCCAACATAAAGCACAGCTGAGGCTGGAAATATCCAAACCCTGGTCATCTCCAAACCACTGGCCCAGGCACGCTTTCATGTTATAACCTCTCAGGGCTGTGCAGAAACCCAAGGTAACTTTTCTATCTACCTGAGAACGTTCACAAGGACTGAATAAAGGCCATGGAATTACAGGTGACTGTCATGTCATCTCACTTGATCATGGAAAAGTATGACTACATATGAAACTCTTCTGTCTCTAATATACGTGTAGGTGTTTGAATATGGATATGGCTTAAAACACTTTGCCAGGACTGTTATTAATTCATTTAATATTCTTTTTTAAAATACATTTTTTTATTGATTTCAGAGAGAGAAATAGAAACATCAATGATTAGAGAGAATCATTGGTCAACTGCCTCCTGCAGGACCCTCCCAACTGGGGATGGAGCCCAAACCCGGGCATGTGCCCCGACCGGAAATCGAACCGTGACCTCCTGGTTCATAGGCTGAAGCTTCAACCACTGAGCCACACTTGCCAGGCTCATTTAATATTCTTGAAGGGAAGAATTCTTACTCAACCAAGATGTATTGTCTGCTTGCTAGAACTCACAGTTGTAAGTCAAAGATGGAACTACTCATGCAGTATTTAAATAATAATTTAAATAACTTCTAAAGTAACAGAATAAAGTTTTGAGTCATTAATTTTACTATTTCCTTTTATTTTATGAAAAGATGAAATGTTAAAATGATAAGCAAAGGAGAAAGGTTGGGTAAGGGTATTTTACAAAGATGTGAAGGTTTGATACTAAAAGCGGCAACTGAATAACATAGAAGAAATATTGATTTAATTGCCCAGTGTTTCAAAAGAATCAAGGGAAAACTCAATGAAAATTTTAATATATTTGGCCTCTTTTCCCTAGTTCCTTTTCTGATTTTTTTAAAGGAAACAAGAACTCTTAGGGGAAATTCTCAGTATAACCAACACTTTATCTTTTGTTTGTTAAAACAATATAAAATAGTTTTGACATCTCCAAAGCAGCTAAATGCCATAATAATAAAAAGTAGTTCTCTTTCGGAGTTGAAAAAAAGTAAAAAGATTCAGGTACAAGTTATTATTATAATGTTTTTCTCTGTTTTAAAATGGTTGCTCCATAAATGGTTTATATCTAAGATATGAAGTGAAATAAAATAGGTAATTTTAAAGGAAGTGTATTCATTTTTAAGGACTAGACTAACATAAAACAAGAACAGAAGACAAGATCCTAAGAAAAAAAGGTCAGAACTTTTTTTAATTTTAAAAAATGGTAACTTGTAACAACACTCTTACCCTGGGACCCAGCCAGTAGCTTCCGCTATGTGTGTCTGAGTGACCATTGCTGGTGCTGGGGTGTATGGACTCCCAATCAGAACACTTCCTGAACTGGTCAGTCTCTGAGGTGTGCTTATAATCTGTGAAGTTAGGACAAAGAAAATAATATCCTTAGTTATTATGAAAAGCCTACAGGCACAAAATAATGTTCACTGCTAACCTTACAAGGAGGAAACCTTATTGTCTAAAATGCTTAATCATCTAAAACATAAGCAATGCCTCTGATTCATTTATATCCTAGGATCTTATACTGACATGAGGTCATAATGCAGGTTTCAGCAAGTGAAGAGCAATTTGGAAGGATTAGCTGGCAACTGACAATGTTTTAAAAATCAGAAAAATGAAAAGCTTTCTTTGCAATTACAGAACCTAATTCCAGTCAAGCTTGATTTACTAGAACTGGGTAACAGTAAATCAGATCTTCACAGTCCAAAATATAGGCAAAAACATTACACAATTTGGATTATTATACAGATGCAACTTTATCTCTTTCTCTTTTTTTTAAGAGCATGTTCTCATGTCATTAAATATTCTTTAATGACATATTCTTTAAATATGTCAGTAAAACATTCCATCATGTAAATTTATTATTCCCTATTAGATATATGGATATTCAATTATTCACTACTATAAACAATGCTGTGATAAACATTTTTGTACAATGATCTTGGCCTTAATTTCTGTTTGCTAAGGATAGACTTCAGGAAAGGAATTAATGAAACTAAAGATATGGACTTTTTGTTTGCTGCTTTTTTTTTCCTGATTCTCACCCGAGGATATTTTTCCATTGATTTTTAGAGAGTGGAAGAGAGAGGGAAAGACAGGAGAAGCACATGGATTGGTTGCCTCCTGCACGAGCCCTGGCCAGGGCAGGAGCCTGCAACTGAGGTACATGCCCTTGACTGGAATTGAACCCAGGACCCTTCGGTCTGTAGTCCGACACTTTATCCACTGAGCCAAACCAGCTAGGGTGTTTATTGCTTTTTAAAAACATGTTTTTATTGATTTTAGAGAAAGAGGAAGGGAGAAGGAGAGAGAGAAACATTGATGTGAGAGAGAAATATCGATTGTTGCCTCTGCACGACTGGGGACTGAACCTGCAACCTGGGCATGTACCCTGACCAGAGACCTTTTGGTGCATGGGCCAATGCTCAACCGAGTCACACAGGCCAGGACAGAATATGGACTTTTTAAAAAAGTTCCTTGGGCCCTGGCCAGTGTGACTCAGTTGATTGGAGTTTCATCCCGTACACTGTAAGGTCACAGGTTCGATTCCCAGTCAGGGCAGACACTCAGGTTGCAGGTTTGATCCTGGTCAGGGTTCATATGGGAGGCAACTAATTGATGTTTCTCTCTCACATCAATGTTCCTCACTTTCTCCTTAACCCTTCCTCTCTCTTTAAAATCAATTTAAAAATAAATAAATAAAAACAAAAGACAATAAACAAGGATAAGATTCTAGAGAATTCTGATTCTCTACAATAAGCCAAGGATGATCAAACAGGGCATTCAGAAATTTGCCTTGTGTGAAAATATGAAAACTAGACAATGTGTTTGGACCTCCTACCCCTGCATGCCCCCCATCCCACCTCCACACCTCTATTTCAGTGCAAGATCTTCAAGGACAGAGAGAATGTTTGCAGGGCCTAGCACAGTGCTTACAGGAAAGTGCAATAAATACTTACTGAACTGAGAGAAAAGACCCAGCTTTTAAAATGATGAAAAAAAAAAAGTAGCTTCTTGATTCACTGATATGCTAGAAAAGACTATATAAAATCCAATCTACAATATAAAAGACCGTTTTCACCAATCACTACATCACACATTCAAATGTCCTCTATCAAATTGACATTGAGTGTGACAGCTTAAGGAGGAAAATTTGAGTATTTGATCAGTCTCTGGTCTACTCTTTCAAGAACAGGGGAGTCCAAAAAGCAATTCTATGTGTTCCAATCTACCCTTGAAACAGACCGCATTACTTGTGCAGTTTTATTACTAAGGAGTTCTTTCTCTGTATCTGTTATTAGTAGTCTACAGTCTCGGTTTTACTTGATTTAAAGGGCTTTGTAGGGAAAAAAAAGAAAGAAGGAAGGGAAACAAGCATAGGAAAACATGGTTATCATTACTGAGAATGACTTTGGAAATGAACTCTATGTTCTAGTTTATTTTTTCTCCCTCTTTGTCAGATTGTCAGATATTTTCTTCTGATCTGAGAGTAATTAGCAATACTCTGTTCCCTTCTCTTAGCAAAGGGCCTGATACACAGTAAGTCCTTAATAAACATTTCCTGAATGAACAGATTGGAGATGATGGACTTGAACTGGAAAGACAAGTTAGAAGTTCATGTGAGATGCAATGAGTTCTTAAACTAGGACAGTGAGTCTTAAGAAACAAAACCAGCCCTAGCCGGCTTGGCTCAGTGAATAGAGCATCAGCCTACGGACTGAAGGGTCCCAGGTTCGATTCTGGCCAAGGGCACATGCCTGGGTTGCGGGCTCGATCCCCAGTAGGGGGCATGCAGGAGGCAGCCGATCAGTGATTCTCTCTCATCATTGATGTTTGTATCTCTCTCTCCTTCTTCCTTCCTCTCTGAAATCAATAAAGAAAAAAAGAAACAAACAAAACCAAAGGAAGTCAACAGAACTGATCAACCATTAAACATAGGAAAACTATGTAGGTGATGAGTCAAACACACTTTATAAAACTGAAACTTAATTTTGAAATCCCAAATTAAAATTAAAGATAATTAGAGGTAACTACTTCTACTATTCAGTTGATCTGATAAGGAAAATGAATATTTAAATTTCACCTCCCCAAAACCAGAGACAACCCTAATTTAAATGTAATCGTGGTTTCTTTAGACAATAGATTACAGTTACCCAATGAAAATCATACAGCGATTGAACCTCATTGGATTTTCCACCTTCAATCAATATATCTTATGTACTACTGCCATCTACAGTTAAGAAAGGCCAAGGGAACATATATTTTGAAGGAGAGAAAAATATATATAATTACAAAATGTTAAAGAATTCCATTTTGTTGTTGTTAATCCTCACCTGAGGATATTTCTCCATTGACTTTTAGAGAGTGGAAGGGACGGGGAGAGACAGAGAGAGAGAAACATCAATGTGAGAGACTCATCAATTGGTTGCCTCATGCACGCCCCTCAGCCTGGGCTAGGGATGGAGCCTACAAACAAAGTACGTGCCCTTGAACAGAATCGAACTTGCGAATTGAACCTTCAGTCTGCAGGTTGACACTCTATCCACTGAGCCAAACAGACCAGGACAAGGATTCCATTACTTAACAAAATTTTAGTTTTCAATATAAGAATCATGCAGTTTTAATCACATTAAAATAAAGATAATCATGAGAGTATCTTATATATATAAGCAGAAACCTTTAGGAAAAGGGCAAGTATCCCAAAATAAAACAGTTACTGCTAGTTTCTATAAATACAGAACACAACTTTTTTCTCAGGGCCTTTTGAAATTTCTATCTACCATTAAGATTTGGCTTCTAAAGAGACATGAAATTTAAATTTGCTGTAAGAAGAAATTAAGTTTTATTCACTAATTTCTAACTAAACAACTATTTTTAATAATCATGAATGAAAAATTGAAGGTGAAAGGACAGTGTTCAAGAGAAGCAAGCAAGAGGAGAAGAAAGAAATGGCTCTAATTGGAGTTCTACATCAATTAGGAAATCAAAACAAAAACTCTGATTCCGGTCCAAGTCCCAAGAACTGCAAAAAGCACTCGAGAATTAGGGAGACAAAAAAGGCCTTGGGCTGGCCTGGTTTAAAGGAGAGCCCCCGATCTCCTCTCCTTCTGACCTTTTTTTGCTGATTCTGCAGTAACTGGGTAAGTAGTATGTATACCTGATTACAGTAACCCGATTACTTACTGTCAGAACTGGAGTGTGCAAAGACTTTCATGTACATTAGTAGAAACTAACAATGGAAAGAGAAATTACATGTCTCCAAAAGAGAAATCTGAACTTGAGCCATAGCAGCACACTAAAATACTAAGAGAAAATAGTATCTCAAAACCAGAGGAGTACTGTAAGGGGCAAACAACATGCCACTGACTTTTGGCAAACACATAAGAGTTCTGGTATGTTTGTTTAATTTTGGTGCTTATATTATCACATTTCAAAATACAGACTTCAAAGGCAGGTGTCTTATCTCACTTGTACCTACTATAGTGGCTGGTGAGGGGCAAATGCTGGAAAATATACCCTGAGCTGCCTTGAAATGGGAACACTTACCTGAGCTCAGGTCTCTATGAAGTTTGGAGCTAGATCACATTCTTCACATAGTTATAGTAAATTGTGTAAGATCTTTGGCTTGGGTTCTGTAGATAATTAACAGTCCTCAAGCAATCAGGAAAAATGTCATGTCTAGAATGTCTTAAAAACTGTAAAGACTTTCTGGAGCCATTAAGTATGTTAAAAGGTATTTTTGTCTAAATGATTTTGTGTTTAACATACTCCACAGGGCTGTATACTATGGACAAATTTTATCTTGGTTGCTCTATAGAGGAGAACATGTAAGCACTGACAATGAAGAGTTATTCTTCAAATGTTTATGCACTTTTGCTAATGGTGCGTGAAGCCATTTAAATTAGGCATGAGTTTTTAAAATATGTTTTTATTGATTTTAGAGAAAGAGAAAGGGAGAGGGAGAAAGAGAGAAACATCGATTGGCTGCCTCCTGTATGCCCCCCTGCTGGGGATTGAGCCCACAACCTAGGCTCGTGCCCTGATCAGGAATCAAACTGGTGACCTTTTGGTGCCCGGGACGACACCGAACCAACTGAGCCACGCCGGCCAGGGCAAATTTGGTATAGTTTTTAGAGTAGTTGCATGAGACTTTGTTTATAAATAAGGCTTTTTAAAAGTGCTATCTACTTCAAGCTCTAACATAATTAATGAACTACTTACAGAGAAAGTTAAATATTTTTCATCCATTATTTCTGTTAAAAATGTAAAGGAACTGGCATGTTGTTTTCCCCCAAATGTCCTTTAGTCAAAGATTCCAAATTAATAGCTCCAGATAAAGATTAACTAATGGGTCATGTTCAATTTATATGAGTACATAGTTTAGGGTGGTAAAGATTATTTTATAAGAAATAATCTGAAGAGAACATAAAACCTAACAGATTTTAAATCAATTTAACCAAACAATGAGAAGAAAAGCCTCACATAAAGAGCAAACCTAATTACACATCCAGAATCCAGAGTCAAACGTATGAAAATTAAACACTGCAGAGTGCCTTTCTTTTTCTCAAGATTTAATCAGTTACATACAGATAAAAATAAAACTTTAAAAAATGACTGAGATGAGAAATTAACTAGAATATGTGACCATCCATATTTAGTAAATTTTCAAATTCTAAGATTTGATGGTTTTCTTACCATTTGGGGTCCAACATTCACATTTATTGGTCCTAGGGTTTTTGGTAAAATCTTTGTTGGTGAGTTGGTGCTGGAAACTGGAAAAGCAACCAATGAAATGTTACCTGAAATAATATCAAAACACTGGGTTAATGTTCTGCAATATCAAGGCCACCTTCGAACCCCATGGTCCTAATCCCAGTTTTGACTAAGTACTTTATAATTTAAATTATAAACAAGAAGGCTTACTGAAAAGCCATATTAACAATTGCTTTGTTGTAGTGAATACAATTAGTTCTGCTGAATAGGAAATCTGTAAAATTAACAGTTCAGTCTGACAATTAACTACTGGATGCTTAGTTGGTTTTATGGAGGAAAAAATATTTAGAGAATATATAATGCAGCCCTAACTGGTTTGGCCCAGTGGATAGAGCGTCGGCCTGCGGACTGAAAGGTCCCAGGTTCGATTCCGGTCAAGGGCATGTACCTTGGTTGCGGGCACATCTCCAGTAGGGGGTGTGCAGGAGGCAGCTGATCGATGTTTCTCTCTCATCGATGTTTCTAACTCTCTCTCCCTCTCCCTTCTTCTCTATAAAAATCAATAAAATATAAAAAAAGAGAATATATAATGCAAAGCATCCTATATAATAAAAGACTAATATGCAAATAGACCGAACGTCGGAACGACTGGTCGCTATGACGCGCACTGACCACCAGGGGCAGACACCCAACGCAGGAGCTGCCCCCTGGTGGTCAGTGCGCTTTCACAGGGGGAGTGCCGCTCAGCCAGAAGCTGGGCTCATGGCTAGTGAGCGAAGCGGTGGTGGCAGGAGCCTCTCCTGCCTCCGCAGTAGCACTAAGGATGTACGACTGACGGCTTAGCAGGCTTAAGCCATCAGTCAGACATCCCCCGAGGGCTCCCGGACTGTGAGAGGGTGCAGGCTGGGCTGAGGGACCCCACCGAGTGTACGAATTTCGTGCACCGGGCCTCTAGTAGTTTATATCAGAGTTGAGAAATTCAATTAGATCTTTATTAGACATAAAACAAAAAAAAGTAGAAAGCATATTAGAATTTCTTTACAATATAAATATAAAATATTTATACTAAAAATTAACGTATTTTCAAAATATCGAGTTGGTAGTTTTTGAGTCATTACAATAGAGAAAAAAATATGATGCTACCTAGGATAAGAATGTTGGAAATTGTGGGATTTTCAAGTGATTTCAACACTTTAAATTTTAAATTATGGTATCAAATAAATAAATAAATAAATAAATAAATAAATTATGGTATCAAAGCATCGCCCCCTGCCCAAGCCAACCAATAATCTTCTGAAATAACATATCAACTACTTAACTACTCCAAACTTCAGTTTATCAATGTTTCTCCTAAAAGGTAGCAGTGTAATATGATGTAACGAACGAGATCACCCAGCAAGTATGTATGTGAAGGAGAGTCAATCCTGAAACTCTGGGGGAAGATAAACATTTAAGAGCAGGACTACAAAGACACTTTCTTCCTCATTAGCCCCTTCGTCAGCTCGCTAAGCTTGCTCATGCTCCTTAATCCCCTTCTTTCACCTCCTGATTCTCAGCAGATACTCCTGTCCCCTACAGTAAGGATAACAGACCATCAGACTGACAGCCTTCTTCCTCAACCTGTGACCTATCTGCTCCCTCACATACTTTTACTTATGTCTCTCTGAGTGGAAATTCTCACATAAATTACTTCCTTCATGTCTGCTCTACACTTCCAGTCTCCTCAAGCATCTTAGTCATCAATTATGTACTCTCTTTCCCCGGAGTTTTCAACTATACCGTTGGCTCCTCCCCTTCAGTTTCCCTCTCTGCCCATTTGTTGGGTATTATTGTCCCTTGATATCCACATTTTTTTTTTTTAATATTTTATTGATATTTTACAGAGAGGAAGGGAGAGGGATAGAAAGCCAGAAACATCGATGAGAGAGAAACATCGACCAGCTGCCTCCTGCACATCCCCCACTGGGGACGTGCCCGCAACCAATGTACATGCCCTTGACCGGAATCGAACCTGGGACCCTTCAGTCCGCAGACAGACACTCTATCCACTGAGCCAAACCGGTTTTGGCGATATCCACATTTTAAAATCACATTATCTTTCTCATGCTCACTCAATAAAGCCTCAGACCCAAATCTGCTTCTCTTTCACATTCTCAGTCTTGGTATACAACTGAGCATTGATCAACGTCCACCCAGAGACCCACTCCAGGAATAATCAACCCCTTCCTCAATCAACTGGCCACCATATCTGACTTATCCTTCTACCCTGGGTCCTTTAATTGGTGGGCACTTCTTTAATTGGGAACTTTATCAAATCTGGTTTGAATGCCGTTACCATGGTTCACAACTGTGGCTGTGCAGTGGAACTGTCTGGGAAGCAATGCCTGGGTCCTACCCCCAGGGCTGCTGATATAATTGATATAGAGGCAACTTGGCCACCAGACCCTTTCAAGTTCTCCAGGTGGTTCCCAGCGCAGCCAGGGCTGAGCACCACTGCTCTAACCCATAGCCTACTTCAAACAGCTCCCCTCCCCCTCCACACATCTACAACAAACCAGTCTATCAACTGGTGAAACTGGTCTGGACACCCCCCTTCAACTTCAGACCTTCAAAGACCCCAGGACACTTCCTAAATGCCTCTCAGATTCCTCAACACGGCACAAAGCTCCTGGTCTCCAAACAGAAGCCTCCCTTCCCAGTTTTATCTCAGCGACTCCCCCCAAGCACCCCACACTCCAATCATGAAATACTCTGCAGTCCCCAAGAGGCCCAGCTTATTCCCCGGCTTTGGTGCACACCATTCCTTCAGCTGGGAAGTCTGTCTCTGATGGGACAACTACCTCTAACACTTCAAAATGGGATTTCATACCATCTCCTGAGTGACTACTGTGTGCCAGAGTCCACTCTAGAGGCTTCCCATATATACATCACCGCATTAATGCTTAGGACAACCGTGTGAAATACATTGCTACTGATTTCTTTTCTTTTTTTTCCTGACTTCCTTTTAAACATGAAGACAATGAGACAGTGTGAGGTTAAATGATTTGTAGAAGGTCTCATAGCTGGTGAGGCCCCATCTCTCCAGCCTGTGCTCTGTGGCACCTCCTCCTTAAATGCTGTCCCAGCCTCTGTGGTCTAGGGCCTGGATCCCCTTCTACTGGCTTTTCATAGAGCCTATTATCATTTCCCTATAGTTCTACTACAAGTGGGCTATGTCTCTCCGCTTCGTACCCTAGCATCTGGTTCAGTGCCTGGTACAAAATCACTGTATGAGTCTATACAAACTGATTAGCATAGATTGGAGCTATTACCTTTTCTAATCTGGATGTCATACTTCCTGTAATGTAACCTACATTGTATCTTTTCTTACTTTTTAACAGGAATCATAGCTTACACTAAGTTTGAAGTAAATTTAAATACCCAGTCCTGCCCCACCGGCGTGGCTTATATGTTGAGCATCAGCCTATGAATCAGAAAGTCACAGTCCAATTCTTGGTCAGGGCACATGCCCGAGTTGTGGGCTCAATCCTCAGTGGGGGACATACAGGAGGCAGATGATCAATGATTCTCTCATCACTGATGTTTCTCTCTCTCACTCTCCCTTTCTCTCTGAAATCAATAAAAAATATTTTAAAAAATAATATATTAATTGCTAAAGATTAAGGTTATTATAAAAACTCTCTAAATATGGTTATTCAATAGTTTAAGAATCTGCCAAACTGGAGAATAATGTATGATTCTAGGGGAGGAAGAGTGATGTAACTGATACATTCATGCCATAAACTCAGCCCCAGGCAAAAGAACACACCACAGATCCATGTGAAGAACAGCCTGGAAAAGTTAGGCTCTCAGATGGATTTTTAAAAAATATATTTTATTGATTTTAGAGAGGAATGAAGAGGGGGGGGGGGAGAGAGAGAGAATCACTGACCAGCCGCCTCCTGCATGCCCCCTACTGGGGATGAAGCCCACAACCCAGGCATATGCCCTGACTGGAATTGAACCTGGGACCCTTTAGTCCGCAGGTTGATGCTCTATCCACTGAGCCAAACCAGCTAGGGCTCAGATAGATTTTTAAAATGATCTTAATGCTGCTGAATGTTTAAGATGAGGTCATCTCTGATACACTGTTAGGAGCAAAAGCAAAAAACTTGCAAAAAACCGTAAAGCAACAAAAAAAAATAATTAAGGTTAGGAACCACTGGACCCCAATTTTAACCCTAACACTAAAAAAAACAACAACGAAGAATATAAAACATTGGTCAAAAACAAAGAGAAATATCGTGCCAATTGATACCAAAAGAATTTAGAGGAAACTTAACAAATGTGATTCTAAAGTAGAAGAGTAAAGGCAGAGAACAGCCAAGAATATTGAAAAAAAGAAATAATGAGGAAGAAGGGAATTTTAGCCTACCAGATTTCAAAATTACTTCGCTAAAGTGACTGAAAGAATGTGACACTGGCTAAGAAGCAGATAAATAGATTCACAAAATAGAAATTAAAGTCCAGAAAGTACTTCATCTCTATATGAAAATTCTATATATGGTAAAGGTAGTATTTCAAACCAATGAGGAAAGGATGGAATACTTTAGAAACACTGTTGAAGCAAAAAATTGTCCATCTGACTAAACAAAACCTTATATTTCAATTTCTCATCTTGCACAAATATAAATTCCAGGAAGATAAAATATTTAAGTATGAAAATTAAAACCGTAAAAAAAAAAGGAAAAAGAAAAGTAAAGCTATAGAAGTATTAGAAGAAATGAAACTATATTATTTTTTAATGATTTTAGGGATAAGGAAGGCCCTTCCAAACATGTTATAGAATTTAGAAATCTTTATTGGATTGGTTGGCCGCTACAGTGCGCGTCATAGCGACCGGCTGTTCCGACGTTTCAGTCGCTTGGCTTTTATATATATCGATAATTTACATGTAGTAGAATTACATTTGATAAACACATACACCACCACATCTAGGTCATATTAAAACTTTGTGAAAAGAGACTGACAGATTTGACTACCTAAAAATAAGTATTTTCTAAGTAACAACAAACAAAATATACCTAAAAGAGATCTCAAAGTTGGTAAACAAATCTATAATACATAGGTCATTGGATTACTATCCTTAAGAATTTTTATTTAACTTCCCACTTATAAATCAATAACAATAAGACAATACCCTAATATAAAAATAAGCTGAATACATGAAAAAATAGGAATGTCAATGAACATATTAAAAATGCTTGATTTTAATAAAAAAAATTAAAACTTAAAAAAAGAGAAACATTTTCATCTACCAGATTAATGAAGATTAAGTAGGTAGATAATGCCCTGAGTTGGCAGAGATGTGCCTGGACAGGCAATCGAACAGTGACAGCCTGATTCATTGGTCAACACTCAACCACTGAACCACACGGGCCAGGCTGCATTATTTTTTTATTGGTAAAAATAAAATCTGTTTTAGAAGCAATTAAAGGGGCTCTACTGGGATTTCAATAGTTGTAATATTTAATATTCAAAAATAAAAGCCACGCACACATTTACACAATTTACTTTCACTGAATAAACTAGGTCATAATAATAAATAGGTCAAAAGGACATATTTACATAGGTTACAAACATCCAGTCCCCTGAAATACCTGTCAGGTTAAGAGAAGTAAAATCAAACCAAGTCTAAACATTTTTGCATAATGGCTTGGCCATAATTCCCAGCTTCTTGGCAACAGGGACCCAATACTGTCCAAAAGCCAATTCCTGGCACTTGATGCACTTATTAAAAACAAAAACTTAAAGACCTGCCTGGGTTTTGGTTCTGGCAATTCCCTGAATTAACTAAATGAGATCAATCACCTTGGGAAATGGCTAGGAAAAAGAGGTAAAACCGTATGCCAAATCTTGGCACAGGCACAAAATTTTGACTCAAAATTTATTTCAATTTCTTGAGTAAAAGGAATCTTTCTGTTTTCCATTAGAATTGTCTAGACAGCAGTGATTTCTTTCATCATTCTTCCAGTTCCAGTTAGTCACCTTCAATATGTCCAATTAAAATGAAAAAAAAAAAAAAAAAAAAGCAGTCAAATAATTGTGGTTTGTCTACATGATGCCAGTGTAAATTATTTTTTCACAGCGCGGACTTTCTGGAAAAAACATTTTCTTGTCTGAATTAGCTTTTGGAGAAACCTTCCTAACCCAAGCCTGTATCACAACCTCCTGGTAGAACCAAATTAGTAACTTACTGTAGAAAAGAATATGCCTATTTTATGGGTTTACAAATATGTCAAAGCAGAAATAGTTGTATATCACATATGTACAGGGTCCAATCTCATAGGACAAGCTAGCCTACAGCCTTAAATAGAAATTTTAATATGACCTAGATGTGGTGGTGTATGTGTTTATCAAATGTAATTCCATTACATATAAATTATAGATATATATAAAAGCCAAGCGACTGGAATGACAGAACGACTGGTCGCTATGACTTGCACTGTATTGGCCAACCAATCCAATCAGGGCCCTGATCAGCCCCACCCAACCATCTGTGGCCCCTCCCCCCGAGCCAGCCTGTCCCCCCGATCGGCCTCTCCCACCCCACCCCAACTGGGGACGGGGCTGGCCGGCCAACCTCCTGCGTCCCCTCCCCCCAGCCGGCCCAACCCCAGATGGCCCCCATTGGGGCGGGCAGCTTGACCCCACCCTGCACGAATTTGTGCACTGGGCCCTCTAGTACCTTAATAAAAAAATGATGGGGAAAAGTGACCTACACCATTTTATATTTATTAGTAAGAGACTAATTACAGATAATACAACCCTTTTGTTTCTCCTCTTCTGTTATCTCATTTGGGGCTATTTTTTAAACAGGTAGCTCATGTATTTGTCTAAATGACATCCTTCCAGGCACGGTCTCTTTTAAGTCTCCTGAATCATCACCATCTTTCCCTCTCTGCTAGATCATTCTCATCCACACAGAAACATACCTTATTTCTTTCATCTAAAAAGCAAATAATGCATAACTCCCTGGCTCCAAACTCATTTCTGTTGCACTCTACAGCAAAATTCACAAAACCCATCTACATTTGCCATCTCCATTTCTCCACTGTTTTTTTTTTTTTTTAAAACCCACTCCCACTTCTTCCCAACAACTTCACTGAAACAGTTCTTGTCGAGATCATCTTCATGTTGTTAAATCCAATGGTCAACTCTCAGCTTTCAAGTTCCTTCAAACTATTTGATGCTTAAAAAAAATTCATACCTTCCTTTGAGACACTCTTCATTTGGCATCCAAACCACCATTCTCTATTGGTTTTTCTAACTCACTGGCCTCTTCTCAGTTTTGATTGCTGGCTTCTCCTCTGAACACATTCGGAAGCCCCTTGGTTTGGTCCTCCAACTCTTCTCCGTCAATTCTTCCTCCCTAGGTGGTCTTTTGTCTCTCACGTATATTTCTTCAGATTAAACCTCTCTCCTAAACTTCAGATTTACATACCCAGCTATCATTGCTTGTATCTCCATTTTTATGTTTAGTAAGTATCTCCAACTTAACACCCCAAATCCAACTCCTGACTGCTCCCCATCCCTCCCGAAGCCTCCTTCTCCCATCTCTCTTCATCTCAGTAAATGCCAATCTATTCCTCCAAGATCACTGTTGACTTCTCCCTTTTTTGAATCCTACATTCACTACAATAATAAATTCCGTCAGCTCTATCTTTAAAATTTATCTTGAATACAAATTTATCTTCTCACCCATTCCACTGCTATCACTCTGGTCCAAGTCACCATTACTGATTCATCAACCTGCTTCTGCATTCCCACCTCTGCCCCCAACTCTATTCTAATGCTGTCCTATACAGCAGTCACTGGACACATGTGGCTATTAAGCACTTGAAATGTGCCTAGTGTGACTGAGAACTTGAAATTTTAAATTTATTCAATTTTAATTAAACAAAAACTAAAGCTGTATAAAATATTTTTTAAAATATTTTCCCTTTTGATAGTACTACATTTCACCTTAACTGTTGAGAAAATTTAACATGTAAATTGAGACCTGATCTAAGTGTAAGATACTCATAAGATTTTGAAGGCTAAGTATCCCAAACATGTATAATACCTCATTGATAATTTGCTTATATTGATTACATGCTGAATGAATATTTCAGATATATTGGGTTAAATAAAATCTATCATTAAAGTGAAGTTTACCTGTTTCTTTTTACCTTTTTAAATGTGGCTACTAGAAAATGTTAAGTTACATAAGCAGCTCACACATTATCCTAGTGATGAACCCTGTCCTACCCCCACCCAGCAGTCAGAGTAATTCTGCTATGTGGAGCAACTATCTTCAAAACATTCCAGCTGGCCTTGCATCTGTCAGTGTAAACTGTCACACAGCTTTCCAGAGCCGAGCCCCATGCTACCTGTACCACTCGTTTCTGACCTCATCACCCGTCCATCTCTCCCTACTTCATTCCACTACATTCTCAGACTTCTCGGCTATTCCTCAAGACATGCCAAGCAAATTTATGGTTCATGACCTCTGTTCTTAGTTTCCTCTGCCTGCAACTTTCTTCCCCTAAGATATCTCTACGTGTGCCATGCTGTGCCGTATTCCCCAGCTTCCTTCAAGTCTCTGCTCAGTCATCACTGCTTCAGAGATTTCTGACCAGCCTATATCAGCACTTCTTAATTTACTATGATTTTTTCACCAGAGTACAGGCATACCTCAGAGATATTGAGGGTTCATTCCAAATCACCGTAATAGAGTGAGTATCATAATAAAGTGAGTCGTAATCTTTCTGCTGGTAGAGGGTCTTGCCTTCAATTTGTAAAAAATGCAACATCTGTGAAGCACAATAAAGCAAAGCACAATAAAACGAGGTAGGCCTGTACTTATCTCCTATTAACATATTTATATTTATTTGCTTATGAAATTACTAGAGGCCCAGTGCATGAAATTCATGCGGGGGGGGGGGGGGGGTCCCTTCAGCCCAGCCTGCACCCTCTCCAATCTGGGACCCCTCGAGGGATGTCCGACTGCCGTTTAGGCCCAATCCCTCCCACAATCCAGGACTGCAGGCTCCCAACTCTGTGTTATCAAACTTTACTTCTGTCAATTTTTAGGTTAAAAATAGTAGATACTATTTTACTATTTTATTCTATTTTGGTTTTATTATTATGGATAAGGCTGACTTGTTTAAAAGTCATCTAAATTTTCCTTCCTGAGAATTATGCCCATCTTTCTATTGGCTGTTAGTGATTTTTTTATTGATAGACCCTCTTTATATATTGAAGGAATAAGTATATTCTTTGTTATACATGCTGCAATTATTTTTACCAATTTGACCTTTGTCTTTTGCTTTTTTATGTATGATTTTCTTTGCACATTTAAAAAATGCAGTCAATTTTATAGCTCGTTCCTTTTATGACTTTTATATCATACATAAAGAGGTCTATATTTAAACATAAAAATAAAGGAAGTCAGAGTAACTACAAAATTTATCATTCCTCTATACCCTAGAGGTGTACATTGTATATGAACATGCTATGCATATTTTACTTGCCTCCAGGTTTGGTATTTCCAGTTGGATATGCCGTTTTTAAAATTAATTCTCATTAGTTATATGCTAAGATGGTATAAAATATTCCCCATGTTTTCTTGTAATATTTAAATGCCTTCATTTAAAATTTTACATGCTTGATCCATCTGAAATTATTTGATGTGAGAAGTGCAAGTTCCGATTTTCTTTCTTCCAGATGGCTACTTTTTGTTGTTGTTAATCCTCACTCGAGGATATTTTTCCATTGATTTTTAGGGAGAGTGGAAGAGAGAGGGAAAGACAGAGAGAAACATCGATGTGAGAGAAACACATCGATTGGTTGCCTCCTGCGTGAGCCCTGACCAGGGCCCAGGCTGGGGAGAAGCCTGCAACTGAGGTGCATGCCCTTGACCGGTATCGAACCCAGGATCCTTTGGTCTGCAGGCCGATGCACTATCCACTGAGCCAAACTGGCTAGGGCCAGATGGCTACTTTTAATAAATAATCTACTCCCCCACTCCACAATATGATACGAAATGCAACCTTGATCTTTTTCCTTATTTGGGTCAATTTATTACCTTTCTATTCTGCTCCACTGATCTGCTGTTTATGTGACTGCATCACATGCTTTATTCACTAGTGATTAACATTTCCACTAGATGAACATTTCCTTTTAACCACTTATGAATACCTGTTGTAAAGGACTATCGATTCACTTCAAATAGATCAAGTCACAGACTGCTTCTGGAATAGGCCAATTCACTTTGCAGAGAGGAAAGATCCCACAACCTTCAGCCAGCCACCTAGAAAGCAGTATCTGTCATGGAAGACAGCGGACGAGGGAGAAATAACATGGATGGCTCAGGGGATGGCTATCATCTTTATTTAGAAAATACTCAGGCCCCATAGATCAACAGCATTATCTTATAAATGAAACATGTATTAATAACTCATGCTTAATGTAAAAAGATAACATATCTAACTAGAAATACCAAACCTGTAAGTAAAATAGCATATCCATGTATAATGTGCAGGTCAGGATTAAAGGTAAATAAATAAATCCCGCCGAAACCGGTTTGGCTCAGTGGATAGAGCGTCGGTCTGTGGACTGGAAGGTCCCAGGTTCGATTCCGGTCAGGGGCATGTACATTGGTTGTGGGCACATCCCCCAGTGGGGGGTGTGCAGGAGGCAGCTGGTCGATGTCTCTCTCTCATCGATGTTTCTATCTCTCTATCCCTCTCCCTTTCTCTCTGTGAAAAATCAATAAAATATATTTAAAAAAATAAATAAATAAATAAATAAATAAATCCTGTGGTTACTCTGACTGCCTTCATTTTTATAATTAAACATATTCAAATTTTTAAGTTTTTACTCTATTTATAGGTAGCTATTAGTATAGCCATAATGTGCATTACTGATCTGCACATTTTAACCCTGTTAATGTTGTATTTTATTGCATTTGTACTCAATCATATTCACCAAACTTCCTAAGAGTAAATCTAAAGGCCATCACCATTACTAAACTTTTTAACTTGGGGTGACCACAATATTGCTATAAATGAGAGGAGTGAGAAACAGAAGATAAAAGTTCATAACCTCTCCAAAGTATAATTGTTAAAGTGACCTCTAGAACATCCCCCTCAGTATTTGGTTCCAAAATAGAGATCAAGCATCAAAGGACAGAAGATGTGAAATGCACGTTCCTACAGGTCATAGGCATGGAAGCAAGAGCCTGGCTGTTTCTGCAGCTGTCTGAATGCAGGACTTTTAGGATCCCTCCAACGGACCACCCAACCAGAATCTTCCCCTGAACCAAAGAAAGGATTCTGGAAATGGCCATAACAAGAAACAGCTCCAGCCCTAAGGGTATACTCCTAAATGAGGCATTAAATCTTTTATGTCAATCTTTCCTACATACTTCCCCTGGGGGATCAAATCTAGTCTCTGGGCTTTGATAAGCATTTTGACTTAGAGGACATCTTTTAAGATGATTAGCAAGCTCCTTCTTTATCTGCTATACAGAACCATAAATGCCCTGGATTTTTCCATTTGAAAGGAGAAAAAAAATTCTTCCTCCATCTTCCCACAAGCCAGGATTTAAACAGCACCTCTTCATTTCTTAAAGGAACTCCTTAATTCAAGCTCTGGTATCTGGGCTATTATAGTTGCTTTCATTTAATTCATCAAACCTCAAAGCTAAAAGATCTTAGAAATCATTCAATCCATTCTCACTAGGTTCCTTTGGTGGGACCTTTCCCTTTCAATATTTTTTAAATGTCCATCCAAAAACATTGGTCTCATCTACAAATTTGGTCCTACTCCTATCTCACTGGTTTCCTCATCTTTTGTTAAAACATGTCCTTTTGTCCTTATTCTATTAACTTGCTCAGTCAAGGAAACCTTTTAATTCTTAATGTTCTCATTTCTTTTCCACCTGCTTAATTAGAATTCCCATTTTGGAACAATGTATCTTCTGATTAATAATTGACTACATTTACCATATGGCCTCAAACTTGGTTATTCCAATTCATCACAGCAATTCTTCCCAAATGTATCTGGTTATAAAATGCAACGTGTGTGAGGGGAGTTAGAGAGGGTAGTGACCCTCTTATTCAAAACACACATTCCTGAATTCCACTTGACACCTAAAGAATCTGAAACGGTGGAATGTGTATTATTAACAAATGCCTCAGATGATTCTTATGATCACACAAGATTGGGAAAGACTGTTTCAAGTTTTTCTCTTTATTCAAGTGAAGGAAATAATGGAGTATAAGTAGATTCTTTCTACTACACTTATCTCTGTTTTCATTTTAAAAAGAGAAAGGGCTGAGTGACCCTCATTTCTCCAGTCTCCTTCTCGTAAATGTTTTATCTTTGCAATGTCTAACCTATTTTCAACCACTACTTTTAGCGCTGTCGCCACAGCCGGTACACCCACCAGATGGCACACAGACACTGTTTGCATGCCCAGTAACTGAGAGTGAGCGGAAAGCAGAGCGTTTTATCTTATACCAGCAGCCACTGAACGGCTGGAGCAGATCAAGGCAGCTGGGTGCAACCACAAGGATCAGAATTTCTGAGTATTAGAATACCCGAGGGCTCTTCATTGGAAATCCTCATGAAGAAGCCCACAACCCCTCTGAAATGGCACCCTGCCCCAGACAGTGCTAACAAAGAAATCATTTTAAATTTACAGTCAAGAGAGATATTTTTCTAATATTTATAAAAGATGCCAAAGACTGCAGACAGATCTAAAATTTAAAAGTTCTGTTCTTAAAATAAATTTAAAACTTTAAGACACAAACTCAGAAAGACCAAAGACCCATGAATTAAGAGTTTTAAAGCAGTTCTTGCCGAAACCGGTTTGGCTAAGTGGATAGAGCATCGGCCTGCGGACTGAAAGGTCCCAGGTTCAATTCCGGTCAAGGGCATGTACCTTGGTTGCGGGCACATCCCCAGTAGAGGGTGTGCAAGAGGCAGCTGATCGATGTTTCTCTCTTCGATGTTTCTAACTCTCTATCCCTCTCTCTTCCTCTCTGTAAAAAAAAAAAAAAAAAAAAAAAAAAAGCAGTTCTTTCTATTCCTTAGCAAATTAAAGAAGAGAATCATTGTATTCCATAATACTATACTAAGTAGCTCATTCAAAATTGCAGGTTATCAATATTGTTATTTCAACATGCTCAACTACTTTTGTTTTGCTAATTCTTGCCTGAGGATATTTTTAAGAAAGGGTGGAAGAGAGGAAGGGAGGAAGGGGTGGAGGAGAGACAGGGAGGGAGAGGGAAGGGGGAGGGAAGGGGGAGAAAGGAGGAGGGGAAAAGGAAAGGGAGAGGGACGGAAAGGAGGGAGGGAGAGAGGAGGAGGGGGGGGGGAGGGAAGAGAGCCAGAGAGGGAGAGGGGGAGAGAGGGACACCAACCAGGGTAAGGGGATTGAACCTGAAACCCAGGTATTTGCCCTTGATTAGGAATCCAACCCGTGATCCTTCAGTGTGTGAGCCACACCAGCCAAGTGAAGTAAGAAATCTTAAAGTTAGACATCAATGTCAACAAAATCTTTTGTATTAAAATTTTATCCATTAAAAGATTTTGTAGCCGAAACCGGTTTGGCTCAGTGGATAGAGCTGCGGACTGAAAGGTCCCAGGTTCGATTCCTTTGCATATACGTTGGTTGTGGGCACATCCCCAGTGGGGGTTGTGCAGGAGGCAGCTGGTCGATGTTTCTCTCTCATCGATGTTTCTAGCTCTCTATCCCTCTCCCTTCCTCTCTGTAAAAAATCAATAAAATATATTTAAAAAAAAAAAAGATTTTGTAAACCTCTACTGGGTCTACCTAGCACTCAGTTAACAGTCTCCTCATAGTTTTGTCAGAGAAATTGCCAAGAGTTATCAAACTTTGCAACACAAGTGAGCAAAATGCCTAAAACAAAGCCCCCTGTTGATGATCTCTAGCTTTAGAGTCAAGATCCAAAAAAGTTCATTTCATAATTGGCTGTTTGAAATTTGGTAGAAAGAAGTAATTCTATTACATGATAGGTTCTTGGACCCCTTCATACAATAGAGTTAATATACTTAAATATATACTTAAAGCACAGTACACATACTATTTTACCTGCTCCTAAATAAGTTTTCTTTTCAAAAAAATATAGGCATCAGACAAATCTTCCCCAGAGATTGTTTCTAATTGCACACACATATGAAAAGCAGAGAGAATATCTAAATCAGTCACTCTCTCGGTATTCTGACTTGGAGAACAGTAAGTAGGTAAGGCTCAGATTCCCCAGACCTCAGTTTTGTGCTAAAGAGTTCATATATAAGGCAAGACTCACAGGTACACCTTATTCCAGAAACCTTTCAGTATATTCCTCTCAATTTGAAGGGTCAATAGTCTCAGCTATCTCTGCATTATTGTGGCTGATACTGTCTTCCTAGTTAAGTAACTCATGCCTACATTTATCATCGTAAGTGACACCCATTTTTTAAAGTGACACCCATTTTGATAACTACAATCTATGATGCTGCCACAGTTATCTGTCCCATGGAGCGGGCACCAACTTTTTTTTTAGGGCTGTCTATTCCATCAAAGTTATATATATATATTTCATGTTAGTCAAATCTATAGTTCGTAAATCTACTTTAAACTCCAAGTAAGTTGTTTTACTTATCTTAAAAAGGAAAAAAAATCCTCAATTGCTACATAATGCTATTCCTTTAAAAAGCAAAATGTACTTACATCAATTTTAGAATTTCAATCTTTTTTAAAAAATATTGCATAGAATTAAAAAAAATTTTTTTTGAAGATATCTTTATTGATTTCAGAGAGGAAGGGAGAGGGAGAGAGAGATAGAAACATCAATGATGAGAGAGAATCATTGACCAACTGCCTCCTCCACACCCCCCACTGGGGATCGAGCCTCAGCCCAGGCATGTGCCCTTGACTGGAATGGAACCGGGACCCTTTAGTCCACAGGCTGACGCTCTATCCACTGAGCCAAACCGACTAGGGCTAGAATCTCAATCTTAATTAAAACAATGATCTGAAAAGCTTCAAAATTTCTAACTTCTGTCATTATTATTTATTTATTTTTTAATATATTTTATTGATTTTTCACTGAGAGGAAGAGAGAGGGATAGAGAGCCAGAAACATTGATGAGAGAGAAACATTGACCAGCCGCCTCTTGCACAACCCCTACTGGGGATGTGCCTGCAACCAAGGCACATGCCCTTGACCGGAATCGAACCTGGGACCCTTCAGTCCGCAGGCAGACGCTCTATCCACTGAGCCAAACCGGCTTCGGCTGTCATTATTATTTAAAGCAAAGAAAATCTTCAGGGTAGACCAGGTCCTAGTTAAGAGCAAGAGAAAAATTTAATAATCTCCTTAAATATTAATATGTTTTCCAGTCTTCTCCTTAGACCAATTAAACATTTAGAAAACCATTTACTATTTGCTCCATACATAAATGGCTCAAATAATTTTTTGGCTGTTACTAGTACATATTTTTACTAATTTCACAGTGTAGCGTATGTCCAATTTTTAATCAGTGCCTAATACGCGAAAGATCTGGCACGCTGGTTTTACAAGAGGTAACTTTTAAGAAACTGCATAAAGTTGTAATGTGTGTTAAATCATACTTTCCAGGAGCACAGAACTTCTCTTCATGTTACTAGTAAAAGGAAAGGTTTTTATGTGACTTATTATTTATCCCACAAATTCAACATAGATTTCTTTACAGCTCTCATGGCATGCATACAGCTTCCAAGTGCTTCTTTCCCACTCTTTTGAGCAGATAAACAGTTCCCTCTTCCCCCCTTTCCATTAGCAACCAAATCTAAGCTTATGGTCTTTCTTTTTAGAGGCAAACTGGAACGCATCATTTCAAATAATCTTAAAATATTTCTCCCACAAAGAAGATTCAAAGACCTTCTGGAATAAGCCTCATGCTTCTTATTGAAGATAAAATGATATACCACTATACGCAAATGATGTTTCATACCGCAATTTCATTTTGAGCCTTAGTACCTATTGTGCAATTACAAACTGTTGCAACTTCAGTATTCCTTACATATTTTATAATGATTTTTCCCTAACATGATTTAATGAACTTTTTATGCACTAAAATTAACTCTCACATTTCCATTTATTACATATAAATGTTTAAGATTTTAAGAAGCCTCTTCAAAAGGTACGTTACTCAGAATGTTACCCTATACTGATTCTCAAATCCTGAATATAAAAGAATAAATTTAAATAACCAAGTTTTACTTATTCGCTGATTAAGTCAGATTTATGACCTCCCCTCCCCATTTCAGCTACTGTGAATTTTGAATGAAACAGCCTCAATTGTAACAGAAGAAACATCTGTTGCTTTTTTTCTTCACCAGAGCTTTCCTAACTGAAAGAAAGGCTCTCTGCCTGACCTCCTCTCCCTCCTCACTCCCCCTCCCCACCCACACTAAGTTGTGCTTAAAACTTTTTTCCAAATAAATGTATTATTTAACATTTTACTGCATGTACTGAAAATGCCATAGTTTACTCAGAAACATTGATTTCCTTATTAAAGTTCAAAGAATGTTATATACATCCAAAAACAAGAGATGTGACTGGTAGAATATTAATTGTAACTCAAACGCAGACTTCAAGAGTATTCTTGAAGTGACCAACTCAATCAAGTTGTCACACATTCCGGGTTCACTCGGTATTGTTTAGGGTTAAGATTTTCTTCCCAGTATCCAGATTCACATGGGATCTGGCATGTTATATATTCTTTGCCAATCCAACACGAACATAATGGCAGTCACTACCCCAAGAGGCAGATAGCAAATGGTGCCACCCACACTCTCACACTGTGCCTCATAATAAACCATAAAGCTGTGGAATGCACCGGCCCCTTTATGTGCAAACAATGCCCGAGCTTCATTAGAATACAGCTGACATTTTCAAAGCACAAACACTTTTTAAGAAAAATGTACTGGGGGGAAAAAAAAAGAATGAAACAGCTATAGAAGCTGAAATGTTCTTTTAAGTGTCAGGTTTATTCCAAGGATCCTGGGGAAGCATATTTTACTGTTGACAATTTAAAAGTTTTCATAAATGAAAAAAGTGCATAGTTGCGGGCAAAGCTTATTTTATTAACTACTGGAAAGAAATGAAAGTAAAAACTATCATTTGAATTGCAGTCACAAGCAATAACCATGAAGTACCTTTAAAATTATGCATTTCCTCAACTGCTTCCTTAGTTCCTGAATGAAGAAAACTGAGCTCCGGAATTATTTTCTCACTTTAATTGATTTATATAAGTAACTGAGTGATAAACTAAGCTTACTCTACCCCTCCCCCTCAACCCCAACCCCCATACTCTAGTTTTCCTGTCTGCAACAAGCAAGGACGTCTTGAATTCAGCGTGCTCCTGGCTATTTATCAATGTAATTTTGCTGCAGTTGAAAGAATATAAAATAAGCGCTGTAAAAACTCACCCAGCAGTAAGAAACAAAATGATCTCTCTTACCTGGTCTAAAGAAGCATGCCTCTCACTGCAGTACCCACAACACTCTACAGTCTTTGTTACCATTCACTGGAAACTTGAGACTGTGTCAGACATAAGCAATCGAGCTCAGGAAGCTCAATTTAAAATACTTAGTAAAACTAAAAAGATGCTCAAGAAAACTGGTGAGTTAACTGTCTTTCAGAAGACATATGAATACTATCTAATACAAAACGACACTTCAAAAGAAACTGAAAGTGCAGCTCTTAGAGACAAAAGGAACATTTTAATGTAAAATCTTGCTTTTTTAAAGTAAAGGTTGCTTAAAATATACCTAAAATAAAAGTAGTGAAATAAAATGCCTAACTCTGTTTTTCTAAAAAGCACTTGAATTTTAACTAGCTAAAAAATAAGATTAAACTTACTCATGAAACCTGCATAATTCGAATTGTACATGTCAGGATACTGGCTGGCTCCAAAGCAGTCAAAACGCAGGAGACCTTAACGCATCTTGAAAGCAGAGCAAAAACACCATGAGTTTCAGAGAGAGAGAGAGAGAGAGGAAAAAAAAAAAAAAAAAAAAAGGCCAAACTCTTGAAAAATTGGTCAGGGCTTTTCAACCTGTAATAACTGTCCAGCTCTTCGGGGAGGAAAAAAAAAAGTCCTGGTCCTGCCCCCTGAGATAGGAGGCTATGCTTCAATGCCAAAATGAATGACAGGCCCATTTCTGATATCAACAAAGAGCAGCTTAGTTGTGCTCGATTTTTTTTTCACTTTCCCACACAGAAGTTCTAACATTTTCAGGTTAGTACCTTTATATCTAGGGTTAAGTACCTTTCTCCATTTTCTCAAGAGAGAACTCAATTATGTTGTCCTAGTTTTTTAATAATTAATTAAAGATACAGACCTAACCATTTCACTCAGTTTTTCCTGGGCAGAAAACCGAACAAAAGTTGACCTCTTAAGGTGCTTTCAAAATCTATCCTTTGCCATATCAGGTTACCATAGGACTAATTATTAATATTAATAAATTTTTCCTGCTTCCGGATTTCTGGGCACAAGGAGAAACAAAATGTAGGTAAGACACATAAAAATAAGGTAACTGAGATTATAAAACTTTCAACGACCTAAATGTAAAAATTATTCACTAAAGTACATGTCTATGATTATACAAATTCAAAACAATAAGCTCTTTAATCAACAATATATGCTTATTGAATGCCTATTATGAGCAACCACTATTCTGGGCTCTGGGGATAGAACAGTGAACACAACAGACAAAGCCAAACAAAGACCCCTGCCTTCAGTGAGTTTATTAGTTTATATCCGAGCTCTCTGTGCATCTCTCCTAGATGACTAAGGCACCTCTGCTTACTCAGTTAGTTACCACCTAATCTGATCGATGCCCTCTGACAGTATGCCTTGCCAAGAGCTCCAGGAGGATTGTGCTTAGTTCGGTGCCATATTCCCAGTGTCTCAAACAGTGCCTGTTAGACACTCAAACATATATTCAATGAAGCAGATCAAAGAGAGGCTTTTCTTAGTCAAACTTTTCTTTGCAAACAGACTATGTACCACAAGTTACTCTTACATACCGATAGAGAATGATATCACGTAAGGGTGCAAATTAAATTGGGTTGCAAATATATATATTCACTTAAAATTGAAGATACAACCTATATATAGCTTTGTATTTTTTCAGATTCTAAAATCTGTTTTCACTATCAGATGTGAAATCACTATAATATGTGAGTAAAGGAATCGGTTAAAATTCTATACACTAAGTTTTTATGGGCTATCAGATTTCAGAGGACATTTGAATAAAAAAAGATGCATGCCTAACCATTTTTTATACAGCACCAAATTAATTTCATGTATTAAAATCTTACATGTTTACATCCATTTACATACTCGTATGAAAAATGTTTAACTCTCCACCTTGCTTCTAGTCATCTTGATTGCCTTCTAGAAACCACACAGAAAATAAGCGCATGCCTCTAACTTATCAGATCAGCCAGAAGTGCTCAGCATGTTACCCAAGGCCAGGATATCCAGGGGCTAGATACCTACTCTGCTACATTCTTTTCTTTTTTTTTTCCATTAGGCACTTATTTTTTCCTTTTTTGTTTTTAATATAAATTTATCTTTATTGTTGAAAATATTACAGATGTCCCCTTTCTTTTTTCCCTCTTGATCTTCGCCCACTCCCATCCCCTCCCAGGCCTTCACCCCACTATTGTCTGTGTCCATGGGTTATGCATATCCTATCTAATAATCCTATCTAATAAAAGAGTAATATGCAAATTGACCATCACTCCAAGACACAAGATGGCTGCCCCCATGTGGACACAAGATGGCCGCCGCAAGATGGCCTGCAGGGAAGGGCAGTTGTGGGCAGTTAGGGGTGACCAGGCCAGCAGAGGAGGGCAGTTGGGGGTGACCAGGCCAACAAGGGAGGGCAGTTAGGGACCCAGGCCTGCAGGGGAGGGCAGTTGGGGGGGACCAGACCTGTAGGGAAGGGCAGTTGTGGGCGATCAGGCAAGCAGGGAGGGCAGTTAGGGGTGACCAGGCCAACAGAGGAGGGCAGTTGGGGGAGACCAGGTCAGCAGGGGAGGGCAGTTGGGGGGGACCAGGACTGCAGGGGAGGGAAGTTGGGGGGACCAGGCTTGCAGGGGAGGGCAGTTAAGGGCAATCGGGTAAGCCGGGGAGCAGTTAGGCGTCGATCAGGCTGGCAGGGGAGTGGTTAGGGGGTGATCAGGCTGTCAGGCAGAAGTGGTTAGGGGCAATCAGGCAGGCAGGCAGATGAGCAGTTGGGAGCCAGCAGTCTTGGATTGTGAGAGGGATGTCTGACCACCCGTTTAGGCCCGATCCTGGTGGGTGGTCGGACATCCCTCAAGGGGTCCCAGATTGGAGAGGGTGAAGGCTGGGCTGAAGGACACCCCCCCCCCCCCGTGCACAAATTTCATGCACCGGGCCTCTAGTATGCATATAAGTTCTTTGGTTAATCTCTTCCCTCCCCCCCACCCCCCACCCGCCACCTTCCATCTGAAGATCCTCAGTCTATTGCATCTGTTACATTCTTAAAAGAGAAGGAAATTAAACTTCTCAGTACTCAGGTACACTCACCCCACTCCACCCCAACCCCCCAGAGCTAAACAATGATTACAAGTTTAAATATACTATTCACACATTTAGTATATGTTCTAACAATAACCCCAATAGCAACTCAAGGTCAGGAATACATGTGATGGCTGAGATCAAGTATAGACAAAATAAGGTGGGGCCAAAGTAGGATTCCATAGTTCCTGCAAGAGCAATTCTTCTTTTCCCTAGCTATCATTCATTTTTTCCTTCAACAAACACCAGGCACTGAGCACCAGGCACTGAACTAGACAAACTGACCTGCTCCATGGATCTGACCTTAAGCCTATCTCTAGTCTTTCATATATTTCCTTCTCCCTGTTTGCCTTCCTTGCCAGTACCCTTTCCCCAGTCCCAATTCTTCACACACACTGCCCTTCACTCTGTTCCCAAGGCTTCCTCGGCAGGCAGCATAATCACTACCTTCTGTGTTCTTTTAGACTTATTCCCCACATGTGAATGACACACTGTGCGGAAATAAAATGCACCTTATGTAGATCCTCTCAAATAATATTTCTTTAATCTTACATAGAAAATCCACTTAAGCAAAATATTATTTACAAAGATTGATTAGCTGAAAAACACCAAAGGGGGCTAGACATTCTCTCCCCCAGATTTGTATGCTAATTTATTTGGACTAGAGTTTGCTATGTTTCCTGGCAACCTGAACAAATATTAACTACATTTTACAAATACATTTATATTCTATAGACAGAAATGACACTATGATAGCACAATAATAGTTTTTATTTGCCCCATTTCTGCTAAACTATCTACCACATCCATATTATGGAAGGAATGGAAATTAGCCATGCTGATTTCCTATACTTATGCACATTTCCAAGTAAAATGTCTAATCTTGTTTCCCTAAACACACACCACTTCCCTGATTGAAAAAAACAAATAAAAGATACAACTTCTAATGTCCTCACAATGTCTAGAGCTATGGTATCAAAAATATTGGTAGCCTTAGCCACATGTGGGTATTTAAATTTAAATTGATTAAAGTTAAATTAGAATTTTAATTTCCCAATTGCACTAGACATATGTTAAGACCTCAATAGCCACACATGGCTAACAGTTACTGTATTGGACACTGCAGATACAAAACATTTCCATCATTGCAGAAAGTCCATTAAACAGCTCTGGTCTAGACAATAACTGCTTTAGAGAAGGAATATGATACATTTGATAAAGAACATTGGAGTCAAAATGCTTTATCCAAATTCAGGTATTAATTTAGTTATAAGGGATAGAAATTCAACTCAAACTACTTTGACTTGAAAGGAAATTAGTTGGCTCAACTGGCTCACAGAATGCAGGAAAGGGCTAGGAAACCATAAAAAAGAACAAGTCACTGGCACGCTGGTGTGACTCAGTGGATTGAGCATCGTCCCATGCACCAAGAGGTAACTGGTTCGATTCCTGGGCAGGTAACATGCCAGGGTTGCAGGCTTGATCTTCAGTAGGGGGCCTGCAGGAAGCAGCTGATAGATGTTTCTATCTTTCTCTCCCTCTCCCTTCCTCTTTCTCTAAAATCAATAAAAAACATGTTAAAAATAAAAGAACCAGTCAGAAATGAAGAATACACTAACTGAAATGAAGAATGCATTACAAGGAATGAACAGTACCCAATCAGAACAGCAAAAAGAAAAAAGAGCCGAAATCGGTTTGGCCCAATGGAGAGCGTCGGCCTGCGGACTCAAGGGTCCCGGGTTTGATTCCGGTCGGGGGCATGTGCCTTGGTTGCGGGCACATCCCCAGTGGGGGGTGTGCAGGAGGCAGCTCAACAGTGTTTCTCTCTCATTGATGTTTCTGGCTCTCTGTCCCTCTCCCTTCCTCTCTGTGACGAATCAATAAAATATACTAAAAAGAAAATGAGGATAATGTAAGGAGCCTCTGGGACAAATTCAAGTGTACCAACATTCACATCATGGAGATGGCAGAAGGAGAAGAGAGAAAATAAGAAATTGAAAATCTATTTGAAAAAATAATGACAGAAAATTTCCCTAACCTGGTAAAGGTAATAGACATACAAGTCCAGGAAGCACAGAATCCCAAACAAGATGAACCCAAAGAGGCCCACACCAAGACACATCATAATTACAAATCCAAAAGGTTAAAGACAAAGAAAGAATCTTAGAAACAGCAAGAAAAAAGCAGTTAGTTTCCTACAAGGGAGCCCCCATAAGACTGTCAGCTGATTTCTCAACACAAACTTTGTAGCCAGAAGGGATTGGCAAGAAACATTCAAAGTGATAAAAAGCAAGGTTATTCTATCCAACAAAGTTATCATTTAGAATCAAAGGACATATAAAGAGCTTTCCAGACAAGAAGAAAAAAAAAGATAAAAATATGAATAAAATCACAATAAACACATATCTATCAATAATTGAATCTAAATAATAAAATAAATGAACAAGCAGAACCGAAAGACTCATAGAGAACATTCTGACAGTTACCAGATGGAAGGGTGGTTGGGGGGATGGGTGAAAAAGTTAAAGGAATTAAGAAGTACAAATTGATAGTCATGGGGATGTAAAGTACAGCATAGGGGATATAGTCAATAATATTCTAATAGCATATGTATGGTGTCAGAGGGGTATGAGATTTATTGGGATGATCACTTAGTAAGTTATGTAACGTCTAACCACTGGGGTGTACATCTGAAACTAATATAATATTGTGTCAACTATAACAAAAATTTTAAAATGATTTTAAAAACAAGAAAGCGTTAGATAACTACTAATAAAGTAGGAGGGTCCGGGATGCAGGTAGGTCTCAAGAACTCTATGGTTGACAGGACTGTGTCTCTCTGTTGCCTCTGAGTTTCTCTCACGTCAGCATCATTCTCTCTCACTATAATTCAGCATTCTTCACTTGGTGGAGAACATGGTGTGTCATTAGTTTTATGTCTTACAGATTTCATTGATCTTCTCTCTTATCCTAGGCCCGTGGTCGGCAAACTGCGGCTCGCGAGCCGCATGCGGCTCTTTGGCCCCTTGAGCGTGGCTCTTCCACAAAATACCACGGCCTGGGTGAGTCTATTTTGAAGAAGTGGCGTTAGAAGAAGTTTAAGTTTAAAAAATTTGGCTCTCAAAAGAAATTTCAGTCGTTGTACTGTTGATATTTGGCTCTGTTGACTAATGAGTTTGCCGACCACTGTGCTAGGCCTTAAAATACCAGGAAGACATTCATTAGCTGGTTTGGGAGGGTACGGGAGGCAGCCGATCTATGTTTCTCTCACATCAATGTCTCACTCTCTCTCTCCCCCCACTTCCTCTCTCTCTCTAAAATCAATAAAAACAAATTATTGGGTGAGGATTAAAAATATATAAATATATCATGAAAAGTATTTCAGACAAAAATATGGTTCTTTGACCTACCTATGTAAACATATTATTGTTAATTTCTTGATATTGTCAACCATCTTTACTTTCTTGAGACAAATTCTACTTGGTTCAAGGTATATAGTTCTCTTAGTATGTTAATTTTATTTGCTAATACTTAGGTTTTTGCTTCTATAGTATGAGACTGGTTGATAACTTCATGTACTGTTGATTTTTATTATCTAGTTAAATCAGTTTTGCTCTATGTACTTGGAAACCTCTAGTTTTATACTCTGAGTGTTTTATTGCCTGGATTATCTATTCATAGAAACAGGAAAAAGCTTGCCCATAAAACTGTAGAATCTCTTTTAAAGTGATTTTTTGGACATTTTCTATTTCTTTTACATAGAGACTCTTTTAAAGTGATATTTTAGACATTTTCTATTTCTTCCAACACAATTGATTTTTTAAGTTTTCTACTTAAAAACAATCAAGCTTAGTAATATATATTTCCCCCCAAATAATTTATTTCAGCAATATCTTCAAACTTAACTGCTATAATCTGATCATTTTTAAAAATTCTCTAATATTCCTCTAATGTTGCTAATATTTCCAACATTTTGCTAAATTACTTCCTAGATTTTGTTTGCTTATTACAAACTACCAGCTCTTTCAGTTTTACCATATTTCTATCTTCTGGCTTTATTCAATTTTGTTTTTATTTTTATTATAGTCCTTTCTAACTTTTGCCTAATTCTGGGAGGTGAGTTCATTGCTTGTTTAGTTCCATTTTAAAATAATAAAGCATATGCACAATTTTGACTGCATCCTATTATGTGTGTGTGTGTATAATAATTTCTTGTTATTTTTAAGTCATTGCTTTGACTTGATAGCTATTTGGGGAAAGAAGTGACAGGCATACTTTTAGCATTAATTTCACATTTTATTGCAATGTGGTCAGATATAAGGACCTACCAAATTTCTGCTTTATGGACATTATTGAAATTTTTCTGTTTTCTATTATGGTTACCTTCTGTAAATGTTCTAGAAAAGCTTGAGAGACATTCTCTATAAGGTACCGAGTGTGGGAGTTGAAGTAATTTGAGCAGAGTGTTCACTTAGGGGGTGGCAGAGATAGGAAATTGGTTATATAGGGGAGATTAATCACATATATAAAGTTTATACGTTTATAAGTAAACATATAAATAATAATGGGAGCCAGAAGGACTTCTTTTAGAAGACTGTTGGACTTTACAAGGAACTAACTACCAAACTGTCTTCCAAAGTGCCTGCACCATTTTGCATTCCCACCACCAGTGAATGCTCTGTATGGCAGCCAGCAGTTCGGCACTGTCAACTTTTTAGGATTTTAGCCATTCTAAAAGGTGTTAGTGCTATTTCATTGTTTTAATTTGCAAGTCCCTAATGACAAATGATAGTGGGTTATCTTTAATATGTTTATTTGCCTTCTGTATATATTCTTTGGTGAGGTGTCTGTTTAGGTCTTTTGCCTACTTCATGGGTTCTTTTTATATATATATATTGACACAAATTTAGGTAGTCAAGTAATTTAATTTTACCCAAAGAGAGGTCTGACTTTTGCCCTTACCTCCTGGGAGTTTATCTCTAAGCCCTTGGAATGCTGTGCCTGATAAAAAGTGTCTTTGTTTATTTTAACTGGGGGCATTGGGCCAGCCAGATAGTAACAATGTGATTTAGGGTGGAGGCTTTGAGTCACACCTACAATGAGATTCAGGGTGGGAGCATTTGAGTCCTGTGGGTGGTATCAGCTCAACCTCCTGAGGGATTGGAAATCAGCTACAAGAGTACCTGGTCAGGTGTACTTGATTGAACACCAGTAAAGACTCTGGACACCAAAGCTCAGGTAAGCGTCTCTGGCTGGCAATACTCTGTGCACGCTGTCAAGCATCGGTCCTGGGAAAGCAAAGCTGTACCTGACTCCATGAGAAAAGAGCAACTAGAAGCTCCACATTTAATACTTTTCTAGATTGCTCTGTGTGCCTTTTCACGTGACTGGTTTATTTAAGTCTGTATCCTTCAACTGAAGTGAGCTGTAACTGAGTATAACAGCTTTCAATGATTCTGTGAGTCCTTAGAGAATTATCAAACCTGAAGATGGTTTTGAAGACCTTGAACTAGAACGGGCAGCCTTTGTACACAGCTAACTTTGCAAATGGCTAACTTTACAAAGTCCTTTATCAGATTTGTGTTTTGCTGTTGTATCTAAAGAGTCGTTGCCAAAGCCAAAGTCACCTAGATTTTCTCCTATTTTTTCGTCTAGAAGTTTTATCTTTTTGTTTTATGTTTATGTCTGGGATCCATTTTAAGTTACAGGGCTGTCTCTAGGTTCACTATTTTGTATGTGGACTTCACTTGTTCCTTCCAGTCTCATCTGTTAAAAAGACTCTCCTTTCTCCATTGAATTGCCATTCTTCCTTTGTCAAAGATCAGTTGACTATATTTGTGTAGGTCTACTTTTTTTTTTTTAATCATTTTTTTAAAATATATTTTTATTGATTTCAGAGAGTAAGGGAGAAGGAAAGAGATAGAAACATCCATGATGAAAGAGAATCATTGATGGGCTGCCTCCTGCACACCACCTACTGGGGATTGAGCCTGCAACCCAGGCATGTGCCCTAACCGGGAATGAAACCCTGACCACCTGGTTCATAGGTTGATGCTCATCCATAGAGTCACATCAGCTGGGCTATAGTATATCTTTTAATTCTCAAAAATTTCAACGTGCTATATCCAGTATTCTCCATATATCAGTGAAATCCTTTAAACTATAAACTTAGGTTTTCCTTAACCTCAAGGATGTCTTCCATTTTGCCTTTGATTATTGCTTCTCTTCTATGTAATATTCTCCTTTATCCATGAATACTGTTTATCTACATACTGAGTCTTTATTCTCTGTACCTACCATTTTCATCTTTTTTTATCCTTTTCCACTGCTGTATTTTGGAAGACTTTCAACTGCTTTTCTACATCAATGACGTGATTTTCAGCACCGATTATCTTCTGACTCCTACATTGTAGATTTTAATAGTATCTTTAATTTTAATGTTTATGGGTTTTGAGGAGTCTTGAAGACATTAATGACTCAAGATCCTTTGCAATCATCCTATGTCCCCTAAGTAGAGGGCCCTGGAGTCACTCCACCTGGATTCAAATCTGGGATCCACCTCTTAGTAGTTGTATGATTTGGGGGAAGTGATTTAACCTATTTACTTTAACTTTCTTGGGAATATTAATTTAATTAGATTTAATTAACTAATAAATGAAAGGTTAATTAATTGAATTGCCATTATTGAGTACAGTATCTGGTACTCAATAAATATTTAGCTATTATTACTATAATTGCTGACATCTCAGTTGGTTCCCTTCTGTGTCAATCTGTTGTCTTTTACGTACTATTTTAGATTCACTAAATAATTTCAATAAGAAAGAAAATAGCATCTAATGGTATCTTGTTTCCTTTCTCAATATTTTCTAAGTATGATTTTCCTCTGTACCTTAAGTATGAGATTTTTTTATTTTGCAGAATTTCTTTTAAAAAAAATATATTTTATTGAAGGCGGGGGAGTGTTGGGGAGGGAGGGAAATAGATCAACCAAAGGACTTGTATGCATGCATATAAGCACACCAATGGACACAAGACACTGGGGGGTGGGATGAGGGCATGCGATAGCGGGTAGGGGAGGCTGGGGGAAGGTCAATGGGGGGAAAAAAGGAGATATATGTACTAATATATGTAATACTTTAAACAATAAAAAAATAAAAAATATATATTTTTATTAATTTTTTACAGAGAGGAAGGGAAAGAGATAGTTAGAAACATCGATGAGAGAGAAATATCCATCAGCTGCCTCCTGCACACCTCCTACTGGGGATGTGTCCGCAACCAAGGTACATGCCCTTGACCGGAATCGAACCTGGGACCTTTCAGTCCACAGGCAGACGCTCTATCTACTAAGCCAACCTGTTAGGGCCAGAATTTCTTAATAAGCCCATGATGGCTTTAAAAAAATACTGTCCATTATTTGAAAATTGAAAAAATTATCCACGTTTGGTGTTTGCTAAGAAAAACATTCAGTAAATTCTAGTTGGCCTCTCCCTTTAACTGTCCACCTGGGTATTATTTGACTTTAATTTTCAGTCCTGAGTTAGAGAAAAGATAGATTCATACAACTCTTAGTCAAATTTCTGGTATTGAGCAGTCATATAATACTATGGTTCCCATTTATTTTGGAGATTAAGGATCTTGTTGGGATCCCATGATATATACTCTCTCTCCAGAACATAGATTTTTGCTTACCAATTCAGTCTGTCATGGCCTGAAGTCAATTCGTGGATTCCAGATTAAGAATCCCCTGATTTACTATGGCTCTGATGAACTAAAGAAGGCTCTCCTGATCCCACCGTCTCATTGTGTGATGTATGTGATCGGTTATTTAATCCTGGACACTGTGAACAGAACACAGTTTTCTCTAATCAAAAGTAGGGCCAAACCAAGAGGTGTTTAAGCTGGTGATTGGTATGAGGGAATTATTAAACTGTTCTCTTTACTCTTATAATGAAAATTTCCATAATAAAAAGCGTCACTTATGTGTTCATTTGAAGTAGAGCCTGAAAAAATGCATACCACACCCCCAAATTTTCTTCTCTCTGCCCTTTCCTACTCCTAGTCCCTTCACATCTGAAAATGCACCATAACAAGTCCACTCCCACCCCTGCCTTTACAGAACTGTGGTCACCACGGGAAGCAGAGAGGTAATGATAAGAGATGTGGGAGGGAGAAAAGAGCCCTGGATGCTGCAGATAGCAGTTGCAACATCACGGCAGGTAGCTGCCAAGTTTCTGGTTGGCAAAGAGCCGGCTTCCTTAAACTGTGGGATGCAGTAAAGAGGGGTAGAAAGTCTACTTTTTTCCGCCCTAACCCTGCTATTAATTCTCAAGGATCTGTCTTTACTTTTACTTATAGAAAATCTTCAGGTCTGGCATATGTTATTTTATTTTTATTTATTTATTTTTATTATTTTTAAAATATATTTTATTGATTTTTTTACAGAGAGGAAGGGAGAGGGATAGAGAGCTAGAAACATCGATGAGAGAGAAACATCGACCAGCTGCCTCCTGCACACCCCCTACTGGGGATGTGCCCGCAACCAATGTACATGCCCTTGACCGGAATCGAACCTGGGACCCTTCAGTCCGCAGACCGACGCTCTATCCACTGAGCCAAACCGGTTTCGGCGGGTCTGGCATATTTTAATTTACATTTCTAGTTTCTGATTCTTTTTTTTTTTAATTTATTGATTTTTTACAGAGAGGAAGGGAGAGGGATAGAGAGTTAGAAACATCAATGAGAGAGAAACATCGATCAGCTTCCTCTTGCACACCCCCTATTGGGGATGTGCCCGCAACCAAGGTACATGCCCTTGACTGGAATCGAACCTGGGACCCTTGAGTCCGCAGGCGGACGCTCTATCCACTGAGCCAAACCGGTCAGGGCTCTAGTTTCTGATTCTATTTGCAACTCTGCTTCTCTGTGTATTTTCACCTATTTGAACTATGGGATAACAAAAGAGATGGGTCTCCCTACTTGGTTGCAAGCTAACCCCAGGCTACCCAGAGTTGAATTACTGAGGCTAAAATAAAAGGTGCTACAATAATCTGGCACATGTTCAACCTATGAACAGCATATAAGTGGAAGAAATAGCTTCTGATCTACTCTTGCCTCCCTTAACTCTCAACCACACTACAATTTTACATAGACGCAAATATGCTTATTGATATTGAGCATATAGAATAGAGCATAGTAAAAAAAGTGTTTTCTCTCAAGAAAGCTCTAAACCAGATTAACAATATCAAGAAACTGTCAAGGGATGTAGGGTTTAATCCAAAGCTTTGTAGCAACCAATTAGAAATATTCAAGTTTCTCCATAATAAAGTGCACATGATAAAATTCATAAATTAGTGAGCTAATACATCAGTTATCAGAGACACTCTTAAAATAAACCGAAAAAAGAGTGAGCACACAAACAGTATTAAAAGCAATTAGCACAATGGGGTGGACTGAGATTATTTAGAGGTATACTTCTTTAAATTCCTCTGGTCTTGTCAATAATGTTCCATGTTAATAAAAGATTTCCTGAGGAAGACATGCACACAGAGCAATGTGCCAAGAAGACTGACCTCTGATCTGAAAGATGTGATTTGAATTGTCTCTACCACTTGGTAAATTTAATTGCTTTGAGTCTCAGTTTTCAAAAATGGGTGTATTAATAGTACTTCTCTTGCAAGGCGGTTGTGCAGATTATATGAAATAAGAAACATAAAAAGCTTATTAGTACAGTTCCTGGCAAATAGTACTCAAAACACAACAGGATTTTTATAAAAAGTAGATGGAACTCTTCTTTCAGAGGTTAATCCCTTGAAAATGCTGAGATAAAACAAGGTGGCAACTAAGGTCAAAGGTACTTCAGAAAAAGAATCAAAACAAATATAAAACACTAGAGGCCTGGTGCACGAGATTCGTGCACTGGTGGTGGTGGTGGAATCCCTCAGCGTGGCCTGCGCCCTCTCACAGTCCGGGACCCCTCGGGGGATGTCCGCCTGCTGGCTTAGGCCCGATCCAGGCCTAAGCTGGCAGTCAGACATCCCTCTTATAGTCCAGGGCTCTTGCAGTCTGGGACCCCTCGCTCCTTACTGCCCGCCTGTAGCAGAGGCAGGAGAGGCTCCCAACACCGCTGCTGCACTTGCCAGCCATGATGGTCAGTGTGTGTCATAGCGACTGGTTGTTCCGCCATTTGGTCGATTTGCATATTATGCTTTTATTATATAAGATTAAAAGTAAATTACAGACAAGTATCTCTCAAAAATACTAAACAAAATTTTAGCAAATTGAATCCAAGAACATATCAAAAGGATAATATGTCATGCCCAAGTGAGGTTTATCTAGGAGTATAATGTTGGTTTAATGTCAAAAAAATCAATCAATGTAATTCACTGTGTATAAAAAGAATAAAAAAGAAAAACTACACTGTCATCTTGATTGATCCATTGAGGTATTTGGCAAAATTCAATACTCAGCCATGATAATAACTTTGAGCAGACAAAGAATAGATGGGAAACTCCTCAATGTGCTAAAAGGCATCGACAAAAAATCTATAATTAAAATCACATGTGATGGTAAAAAAATTGAATGCCTCCCCCCTAAGATCAGGAACAAGATAATGATGTCCACTTTTCACTACTTCAACATTGAACAGGAGTCTCAGCCAACGCAATAAGAAAAAAATGGAAAAGGCATAAAAATAAATGAATAAGTAAAACAGACAAAATGTTGGTCTGTATGGAAAATCCTATGAAACCTATAAAAATACTACAGGCCTGGTGCATGACATTCATGCACTTGGGGAGGGTCCCTCAGCCTGGTCTGCGCCCTCTCGCAGTCTGGGACCCCTCGGGGGATCTCCGCCTGCTAGCTTATGACATCCCTCCAGGGGTCCTTAGTGCTGCTGCGGAAGAGGGAGAGGCTCCCGCCACCGCTGCTGCACTTGCCAGACGTGAGCCTGGCTTCTGGTTGAGTGGCGCTCCCCCTGTGGGGGTGCACATACCACCAGGGAGCAGCTCCTACATTGAGCGTCTGCCCCCTGGTGGTCAGTGCGCGTCACAGCAACCGGCTATTCCGCCGTTTGGTCTATTGTGTATTAGCTCTTTATTATTATACTAGAGGCCCGGTGCACGAAATTCGTGCACGGAGGGGGGTTGTCCCTCAGCCCAGCCTGTACCCTCTCCAATCTGGGACCCCTCAAGGGATGTCCCAGGGATCGGGCCTAAAAGGGCAGTCGGACATGCCTCTCACAATCCAGGACTGCTGGCTCCCAACTGCTTGCCTGCCTGCCTTCCTGATTGCCCCTAACCGCTTCTGCCTGCCAGCCTGATCACCCCCTAACCACTCTGCTGCCAGCCTGTTTGTCCCCAACTTCCCTCCTCTGCCAACCTGGTTACCCCTAACTGCCCTCTCCTTCAGGGTTGATCACCTCCAACTGCCCTCCCTTGCAGGCAGGGTGCCTCCCAACTTCCCTCCCTTGCAGGCCGGGTGCCTCCCAACTGCCCTCCCATGTTGGCCATCTTGTGGTGGCCATCTTGTGTCCACATGGGGGCAGGATCTTTGACCACATGGGGGTAGCTATATTGTGTGTTGCAGTGATGATCAACCTGCATAGTACTCTTTTATTAGATAGGATAGAGGCCTGGTGCAGGGGTGGGGGCCAGCTGGTTTTCCCTGAAGGGTGTCCCTGATCAGGGTGGGGTTCCCTTGGGGTGTGGGGCGGCCTGAGCGAGGGGCCTATGGTGGTTTGCAGGCGGGCCACGCCCCCTGGCAACGAAAGCGGAGGCCCTGGTATCTGGAATTTATTTTCCTTCTACAATTGAAACTTTGTAGCCTGGAGCAGAGCCAAGCCTGGGGCTCCCTCTGAGGCCCACAGCCATTTGTGTTGGGGTTATAATTGAAACTTTGTTGCCTTAAGTGGGTGGGCCCGGCCAGGGTGTGCGGAAAGCTTTGCTTCTCCTGTTGCCGGCGGCAACCCTGGCCTGCTCTCTCAAGCTCCATTCTGCTGCCATTTGTTTGAATTTGTTTACCTTCTATAATTGAAACTTTGTAGCTTGAGTGGAGGCTTAGGCCTGCAATGGCTGGCAGAAAGCTTGGCTTCCTCTGTTACCTAGGAAACCTTGCTCTCTGTGACTATAGCCATCTTGGTTTGGGTTAATTGGCATACTCACTCTGATTGGATGATGGGCATGGCTTGTGGGTGTATCGGAGGTATGGTCAATTTGCATATTTGTCTATTATTAGATAGGATAGGATGCTAGTAAGCAAGGTCACAGGCAACAATGTCAATATATAAAAATCAACTGTATTTCTATATTCCAGCAATTAACAAATCAGAGATTGAAATAAATGGTAATTTATAATAACATCAATATGAAAAACTTAGGGATAAATTTAACAATATATGTGCAAGCTCTGTACACTGAAAATCACATTTGACTGAGACAACTACAAAAGACTTAAAGGACAGGTAAACCATGCTTATAAACTGGAAGACTCAATATTGTTAAGATGTCAGTTCTTTCCAAATTTATCTATAGAGTCAATGCAATCCCAGTAAAAAACTCAACAGGCATTTTTGTAGAAATTTACAAACTGATTCTAAACTTTATATAAAAATGCAAAAGACCTAGTATAGCCAACCAAATTTGAAAAAGAAAAAAGTTGGAGGACTTGCACTACCTGATTTCAAGACAATATACAGCCACAGCCGAGTCTCATCCTTGGTACTATTGACATTTCAGACTGGCTGTTTCTTTGTTGGGAAACTGTCCTGTGCACAGTAGGAGGTTTGGCAGCATCCCTGGCCTCTAACCTTACCAGAGGCAAATCCTCCTGAGCTGTAACAATCAAAAGTGTCTCCAGGCACTGCTAAATGTCCCCTGGGGGCATAATTGCCCTTCATTGAGAACCACTGACATGAACACAGACATTTAGCTCAATGGAACAGAATAGAATCCACAATTAGACCCTCAACTATATAGTCAACTGATACTTGGCAAAGGTACAAAGCAATTCTATGGGAAAGGGTAAACTTCAATAAATGATGCTGCATTGATTGGTTATTCATATGCACCTCATTCCATACAGGAAAATTAACTCAAAAGTTATCAGACTTAAATGTAAGAGCAAAAACTATAACACTCTGAGACAAAACATGGGAGAAAATCTTAATAATCTTGGTTTAGGCAAAGATCTCAAATAGGACATAAAGAAGTGCAAACTATCTTTTTTAAAAATATGTTTTTGTTTATATTATTTTTAAAAAATATCTTTTTATTGATTTCAGAGAGGAAGGGAGAGGGAGAGAGAAACATCAATGATGAGAGAATCATTAATGGGCTGCCTCCTGCATGCCCCCTACTGGAGATTGAGCCCATAACCTGAGCATGTGCCCTTGACTGGAATGGAACCTGGGACCCTTCAGTCCTCAGGCCAAAGCTCTATCCACTGAGCCAAACCAGCTAGGGCCAAACTATCTTTTTAAACTGATAAATTACATATTAAAATATAAAATGTTTGCTATTCCAAATTTACTGTTAATAAAATAAAAAGGCAAGCCACAGGCTGGAAGAAAATATTTGTAAAAAATATATTTAATAAAGGACTTGTGTCCAGAATAAGACAATAACCCACTAAGACAAACAACCCAATTAAAAATGGGTAAAAAATTTAAACAATTCATCAAAGAAGGTATGTTGATGGCAAATAAGCACATGAAATGATGCATAACATCACTAGTCACTCAAACCACACTGAGATACCACATAAACCAACTAAGTGCTGACAAGGACACAGGGCAACTAGAACTCTTATAAATTGCTGATGGGAATTATCAAACTTTGTGAAAAATGTTTGATAATTTATTATAAAGTTAAACATACACTTAACATATGACCCAACAATTCCACTCCTAGGTACTTAGAGAAATGAAAACTTATGTCAGCACATGAGCTTGTATTTGAATATTCATAGCAGTTTTATTCATAATAGCCCACAGCTGGAAACAACACAAATGTTCACCAGCTCATTAATGGATAAACAAATTGTGGTATACCCATACAATGGAATACTAAGTAGTAAAAAAGAACTACTGATACACACAGCAGTATAAATAAATCTCAAAAGCATCATCCGAAGTATAAGAATCTAGACACAACCCGGCCGGTGTTGCTCAGTGGATGAGCATCGACCTACGAACCAAGAGGTCACAGTGTGATTCCTGGTCAGGGCACATGCCTGGGCTACGGGCTCAATCCTCAGTAGGGGGCGTGCAGGAGGCGGCTGATTAGTGATTCTCTCTCATCATTGATGTTTCTATCTCTCCCTCTCCCTTCCTCTCTGAAATCAATAAAAATATTTAACAAAAATAATCTAGACACAATTGATAATAAAAATCCACAAATTAAACATGAATAGAAATAATTCTGATTTTCAGTAGCTTTTTTGTTACATGAATCATTAACACTGTCTTTTGTTATTTAATTTAGGTGTCTAGTCTCCTTAAATCAACTACAAAACCTTCTGCTGTGGATGTTATCATATATGTATTTATGCATAGTACTTCACAATACTAAAAAATTAACACCTCAGATTTGTATATCAAATGCATAAGTTCCATAATTCTCATTCAATGAAATAACTAGAATATAGTACTGTCTACATATTGCAGTGGAGTCAGGATACTTGGATTCAAATCCCAGTTGTCTACATGAGTGATCTGTGGAAAGTCACTTAATCTGCATGAGACTTATTCATTAAACTGAAAAGCACTGAGGGAAAATGGAAAAGAGACAGAGTTGGGGATATTGCGTTGGCATAACAGCAATCCTAATGCATGGGAGGCCATTAAGGACAGAAACCTCCTGAGAAGCAAAGGGCCAACAAGTGAAACTTGAACTTTATTTTTCAGAAGAAACACAGACTGAGGAAGTGGGATCTTATGGGCCTTTTTATATTTTGGGTTTTAAGTAGGAGATATCAGAAAAGTTACCACAGGAATAACTGGTTTGTGGTAGACAAGCAATCATTGAAACATCCATTTTTGATCCTTCAATGTTGTTTCCTTCTATCTTTGGGAATAGAATTCAACAAGCTCTGCATATAGAAAAAATTAGCTATTTTAACTGATATAAATAGGTTAGTTTTACTCTACTAATGTGCTGTTGCCTTAGCAATTCATCTCAGTAAAGGAAATACCACAGGTTCGGGTATTTGGTACGTGTGCTTGGCTGAGAATCCAGTTGGCGTAATTAAGAATGCCTATGAATCAAAAGCCAGAATTACTCAAGGAGCGACAATATGCCAGGGCCAAGAAGCTTCAGTAGGGATTCGCTGTCTACCTACCATGTGCTCAGAACAGGCACTATGCTAGGCAAGGTCATAGGTTTTATCATTTCATCTTCACAAGAGCCCTTAGGAGGTAGCTGTTTTGTTTTGTTTTTTAAATATATTTTTATTGATTTCAGAGAGGAGGAGAGAGGGTGAGAAAGATAGAAACATCAAAGATGGAATCATCGATCAGCTGCCTTCCACACACTCCACACTGGGGATGGAGCCCGCAACCCAGGCATGTGCCATGACTGGGAATCAAACTGTGACCTCCTGGTTCATACGCCGATGCTCAACCACTGAGCCACGCCAGCTGGGCAGAGGTAGCTGTTTTTTTTGTTTGTTTTTTTATTACCATGACCTCCTGATTCATAGGTTGATGCTCAACCACTGAGGTAGCTATTTTTGAGGTGAGAAAATTGACATTCTGAAACACAACTAAGTAATTTTCCCAAGCAGTCACCATTATTATGTGACAAGGCTAAGATTCAAACTCAGAGCTATCTGACTCCATGTCCTTAGCGCTACTTAAAGCTTATTACTATACTAGAGGCCAGGTGCATGAAATTTGTGCACAGATAGGGTCCCTAGGCCTGGCCAGCGATCAGGGCCAATCGGGGCCTTCTGGCTGCCGGCTGGGGCCTCCCTTCCCCAGCTGCTGGCTGCCAGCCGGGGCCTCCCTTCATTCTGCGCCTCCCCCTGGTGGCTCACGTCATAGCGAGCAATCGAACTCCCAGTCTCCGGTCGAACTCCCAAGGGGACAATTTGCATATTAGGCATATATATGATAAACAGCTCACCTTCCAATTATTAAAGCCAGCACAGCTCTTAGAAAATAATAGGCTTATTTTTTTTTCTTTCATGGTTGACAGGAAGGAGGTAGATATTATCTAAGGTAGGCAGGAAACAGGTATTACTTCCAAAACTTATCTAAAAAGTGATAAAGCAAGTTTTTGAATCCTGGAATTCCTAGCCATTTATCTAGCTACGTCAGCATTCCTCTAACATTCATCATGATCATGATGAAGAAGAAAAGATGGAGGAAGAGAAAAAGTACATGTAATTATAAGACCAAGTGTTCTCATTCTTTGAATAACTCACACATATTTATTGAGCACTTATGAAGGTCAAGCACAGTGCTTGACACTAGAGATATAACAGTGAATAAAATAAACAAGGCACAGTTCCTACCCAAGGGAAGTTTCATTCTAGTGGGAAAATACTGACAACTAAATAGACAATTAAAACACAGTGCAGTAACGTAGAAATGGGGTAACACAGGGCGCCTCATGAGCACAGACAAGACAAACTACAGGACGACCAGTTCATTTTTTAAAAATTAATCCTCATGCAAGGGTATTTTCCCCATTGCTTTTTTAGAGAGAGTGGAAGGGAGGGAAGGAAACAGAGAGAAACATCAATGTTAGAGACACATCTCTATTGGTTGCCTCCTGCACCTGCCCCAGCAGGGCTGGGGATCAAACCTGCCTTTGACCAGGAATTGAACCTGAGACACCTCACCTTGGTGTGCAGGCTGATGCTCTAACCACAGAACCACGCCGGCCAGGACCGGCCAGTTAATTTTAAATTTTAGCCTTGGCCAGGTGGCTCAATTGGTTGAAGCATCATCCCATACACCAAAAGGTTGTCGGTTTGATCCCCTATTGGGGTGCATAGGAGAGGCAACCAATAGATGTTTCTCTCACTCTCTACAAAAAAAATCATCCCACCTGGTCTGGTTCAATGGTTGAGCACTGACCCATGAACCAGGTCACGGTTCGATTCCCACTCTGGCTCGATCCCCAACCGGGGACTTGCAGGAGGCAGCCGATCAATGATTCTTTCTCATCATTGATGTTTCTATCTCTCCTCCCTTCCTCTCTGAAATAAAAAAATAATATATTTTTAAAAAATCAATGAAAACATTCTCAGGGGAGGATTTAAAATAAATAAATAAAATTTAAATTTCAAATAAACAATGAATACTTTTTAAACTGTAAGTATGTCCCAAATATTGTCTTGTATTTTTACTTGCTACATCTGGCACCCTTAAGTAGGGATGATGTTTAGAAGTGTCTCAGAGAAAATGATACTTAATATGGAAACTTAATAAGCACCTGTCCCCAACAAATGTGTTGCTGGCCTATGGAGACAGCCATAATGGCAAGGATCTGAATCTGAAATCTCTTGACGGTGGCCAGGGTGGAGCCGTGTAAGTGAGCCATCTTGGAAGTAGATCTTCCAGCCCTCAGGTGATTAGTGTTGGCCAACAGCTCCATAACAAGAGATGAGAGACCCCAAGGCTGAATCACTTAGCTAAGCCACTCCTGACCCACAGAAACTATGAGGTAATAAATGTTTGTTGTTTTAAGTGGTTAGGTCTTGGGGAATTTTCAATGCATCAATAGATAAGTAACACTCTGCCTATTAGAGGAGTTCTGCATCCTGTCTGTAGGGATGGCCTACTATACTATTACCCCATCATGCTCAATGATTGCTGACAGCAGCCATGGCTAGGGTGGGTGGCCTCAGCAAGAATGAGGTGGTGGATCCAGAGGAGCCACAGCTGCAACTGTCAGTCATTATGCCTCTCACCAGCAGGAGATCTAAATGGTGTATTCCCATGGTCGCATAGGATAACAAAAAGTTTATTAATAGCATATCCTTTCTGAAACAATTTTAAAAAGATCTTTTCAGAAGGAAATAAAAAAATATTTCTCTGAGTTCAGCTTAATCACTAAGAAAACTCCAAATCTTGGATTAGCTGTGGTTCTCAGCTGGAGTTCCTGTGTGCTAAGAATTGATATTGCTCTGCCAACCAAGAAATAAACTTGTTCCGGGGTTGTTTTAATTCTCCCATTCAGAAAGGAATTTCTGAAACTTAAGGATAATGTGCTATGAACTGTGGTTAATCAACTAATCCAGAATTTTTAAGAGTACTTTGGAGGAACAATTTGAGTATTGTGAATTCCATGTTACTTTCTTCCAGTAGATTAAGTTAAAGTGACTGTATTTGAATTATCTAATATGATCAGAGAAAGACATTTCCTTCCTTTTCCAAAAATATAGGATGAGTTGGAAGGGAGTGGGTAATAACTGTAAAGTAAATATGGAGGCAGGGAGATGCTAGAAGTTTTATTTGACAACAGCCCCTTGACTATATAATAGTTTTCTATTCAAACCACCTCAGGGTTCATGCTATTATGGCATATTTCCCCCCAAGACAGTTCAATACCACATGAGCTTAGTATTTGTTTATGTTGGAAACCTTTAAGGTTTAGGTTCAGATATGTCAGAGGTCACTTTTCTCCCTATGGCCTATAAAAAAAAAATCACAACTATCTTACAATATCCCCAATCCAAATTTCATAGAAACTGAGACAAAGACATTGAACTTAAAGGGCTTATATCTCCAGGACAGTATAATTAACTGATGTAAGTAAAGTCTGATCTAACCCATGTTTTCTAGAAATTTTTATGTAAATTAATATTTGAAAGTATTCCGTTCTTAAACTAAGCAATTTGTTTAAAAATTACCTTGGTATATTGAGGCTGACGTGGCTCAGCAGTTGAGCATCGACCTGTGAACCAGGAAATCACAGTTCGATTCCTGGTCAGGGCACATGCCCTGGTTGTAAACTTAATCCTCAATGTGGAGCATGCAGGAAGTAGCCAATCAGTGATTCTCTCTCATCGTTGATGTTTCTCTCTATCTCTCCCCTCCCTTCCTCTCTGAAATTAGTAAAAAATATTTTTTTAAAATTACTTTGAGGGGGTGAGGCAGGAGTGGGCTGGAAGAGGTTAATGGGAGAAAAAGGGGACCTATGTAATATTTTCAACAAGAAAGATTTTTTAAAAATTACTTTGATATATTGATCCTAGATATTAAAAGATGGAACACAGTAATCAAAACAAAATCTAGAATATCTCTGAATTAGAGTACCTAATATTACAGAATAAAGCAAAATATATTCAGCTATTTTTCTACAGAATCAGGTAGCAGTTTTATATATTTGCTTTCATCAATTGTATAGAATTGAAATAGATATTAAACAAATCCTGAACTTCACAACTAAGCCCCATGCATTTTCTCTATAGCCACTACAACACATATCATTAAAACTTTCCATTGACTGTATTCAATGTTTCTTAACAATTGGGTTGGTTCATAGTCTAAGAATCTGGAACCAAAAACCAAACAAAGATTTAAAAATTGGCCAACAAAATAATCAACAATTTCTAGAACATTAGCTTTCTTTTCTAACTAAACTATACACTGTAAAATTTTGTGATCCAGAATAGACGAGAGTTGAGAAAAAAAATTTCAACACAAAACTCTTTAATATTATCCGGGATAAACAGATGCTACTAAGACTGGTTCACTGCTCCAAGTCTCTCTGCCTCCAGCTTTCTTTCCTTATATTTGGAACTTCTTTTATTTCCTCCTCTTAGAGCACTGTGGTTTTTTGTTTTGTTTTTTTTGAGAGAGAGAGAAACATCGACCCATTGCCTCCCCTGTGTGCCCCAACTGGGGATCAAACCACAACCTAGGTATGTGCCCTGATGGGGAATCGAACTTGCAACCTTTTATTTTTTTGGTGTACAACACAATGATTTGGCATATGTATATATTGTAAAATGGTTGATGCATGGGACACACTCCAACCAACCGAGCCAGCCGGCCAGGGCTAAGCACCATGTTTTCAATAGTTCTCTATGTCCATAAAGTAACCTACATATATTGCAGAATTTTTCTCACTGATACATGTTAATATCATCCCTAAATAAAATAATTATTGTATATTAAGCATTTTCTATCTTTAAAATGTTCCTCTTCAGCCCTGCTGGCTTGGCTCAGTGGTTGAGTGTCAGTCACTCTATGAACCAGGAGGTCACAGTTCGATTTCAGGTTGGGGCACATGCCTGGGTTGCGGGTTCTATCCCCAGTGTGGGGCATGCAGGAGGCAGCCAATCAATAATTGATGTCTCTCACCATTGATGTTTCTATCTCTTTCTCCCTCTCCCTTCCTCTCTGAAATCAATAAAAATATATTTTTTAAAAATAAAATGTTTCTCTTCGTAAGCAAAATTTGAGTACAAAATTAGCTATCACATACATACATGACTTTAAAATCACCTAGTAATATAATGATAAAGGCTCTGTTATCAAAGAAACAATTAAGAAAGTAAAGAGGAAGAGATTAATATTTTATTGAGCACCTATTACATTGTTAAAAATAAAGAAGACTTTATTTAAAATGGAGTTGGGAAGCCGTGAAGGGAAGCTCTCACACAGTCACCCAGACCCCAAACAGGAGGACATACCACACCAGAATTTCTCCTTGTCAATCAAAAGACCTCCTCCTTTGTCAATCGTTATCAGAACCTCTTTAGTTGGTTGTCTTTAGGTTTCGTTTCCTGGTTACAGCCCAGTCAATGAGTAACTGCTACATTCAGCCAATGAAAAGCTATTAACACCCTGATCTTCCATATAACCACTCCCAACCTCTTCTTTTTCCCCTATAAATGTAAGCCCTCTCTTCTGTTCTTGGACTTACCTAAGGTTAGCCACCATTTTCTTCTTTTTAAAAAAATATATTTTTATTGATTTCAGAGAGGAAGGGAGAGGGAGAGAGAGAGAGAAACATCAATGATGAGAGAGAATCATTGATTGGCTGCCTCCTGCATGCCCCCTACTGGGGATTGAGCCCACAACCCGGGCATGTGCCCTTGACTGGAATCAAACCCGGGGACCCTTCAGTCCACAGGCCCGTGCTCTATCCACTGAGCCAAACCAGCTAGGGCATTAGTAATTTTTAAAGACACATACTTTTAAAAAATATTTTAGCCAGCATTTTAATTTTTATTTACGATGTATTTTATAAAGAAGAGGAGAAACCAGGTTAAATGTCAGAATAAACAAATTAATCTCTCCTGAATAATAAACATTCGTGATTTAAATTGCTTCATTTAGCCCTAGCTGGTTTCACTCAGTGGATAGAGCGTCGGCCTGCGGACCAAAGGGTCCCCGGTTCAATTCCGGTCAAGGGCACGTACCTTGGTTGCAGGCTCCTTCCCAGCCTGGGCCCTGGCTGGGGTGCGTGCAGGAGGCAACCAATTGATGTGTTTCTCTCACATCAATGTTTCTCTCTGTCTTTCCCTTTCTCTTCCACTCTCTCTCTAAAAATCAATGGAAAAATATACTCTGGTGAGGATTAACGAAAAATAAACAAAATAACTAAATAAATAAATTGCTTCATTTAATTTTTAAAACACTGTTTTGGCAATAAAGCTGTTAAACTTTATGGCACGTTTTTGGATATTTTGCTTTTGGATTTGGCATCTTATGCAAATTTTATGGTCATGACAAGACAAATTTAAATAAAGAAATTCAAAAAAGATAACATTTAAGAGGTTGATTTTAGAATTCCAATTGGCAATCAAAATTACCTTCTTCCTTAGTTTTAAATTAACCAGCAAAAATAGTTGTTACCAATAGTAAGCAAGAGACTAGCTCAAGTTAAAGGTGTGGGAAGGTTTTCTTCCCGAGAAGACATGGACCATATGAGTACAGGAAATAAAAACAGACAACTAGATGAATTTCATTTCAAAATACTAAGCAAATAAGAAATCACATAAAAACAGACCTTGTAATCTCAGCAGTATTCTACTCTGCCAACTGAGTTACAAGCTGAGTCACTGAAAATGAATTTTGAGTAATAGAGAAATAAGAGTGGAGACATCCTTTCCTCCAAAAAGAAGAAGATTAGTTTATCAACCTTGCTCAGGAAATAGTAACTGGATATTTTAAGAACTAAAAAAAAATAGGTATCATGCCATACTCTTTATAATAAAGCAACTTAGATGAACAAGAACAGAGAATAAAAATGTATATCAAAAAATGAGGGGGAAAAGCCATTTCATTGTGGCTCAGGTATAACATATTGCACTGTTATAACTTTATAAACCTACAACACGCAATGCAAACACTCAGCAAAGTTATGTAATTCTACCTAACCACAATATACATTGTGAAAGCAATTACAGGAAGATAAGAGATGTGGTAACTATATCCTATTTTAAAACATTTTAATTTTTTCCTTTATTTTCTGTTTAAAATCAGGAATTCCTTAAATTTTATTTCTAAAATGTAATTCTTATTTAATTCTAGTATTTAGTTATTTAATATGGTAAACTAAACACTTTATTTAAGTAAAACATCTTGTAGATAAACACAGGAAAAAAATAAGAGAGAAAAGACTCAGATGACACAGGTCCTTCAGGAAAAGCAAGCTACTGGAATGAACAGGTCAATGAAACTATTTGTAGAATGGGATAGTTGTCTATATTCAGATCATTAAGCTATTTTTAAATCGCCTGAAACCAAATCCAGATTCAAAAGACAAAGCCAGAACCATTCACTGTTTATTAAAATACAACCTCTTACTAAACCTAGCACAGTAACAGAGGCCACACTCACCGGAATATGACCTGAGATTTAGAAGGGTGCCAAAGAAACTTTATAGAATAGCTACCAAATGTTGCTTATACCTATTATTCAAAGTAATATAAAATAAAAGCTTACTAGATATTTTAGGACTTAAATTTTTAAAGTAAAATCCAGAGGAAAAAAGACTGTGGTCAAATGTTATCAACCTTTTTTTTTTTTTAATATATTTTTTATTGATTTTTTACAGAGAGGAAGAGAGAGGGATAGAGAGTTAGAAACATCGATCAGCTGCCTCTTGCACACCCTCTACTGGGGATGTGCCCGCAACTAAGGTACATGCCCTTGACCGGAATCGAACCTGGGACCCTTCAGTCCGCAGGCCGACGCTCTACCCACTGAGCCAAACCGGTTTTGGCTGTTATCAACCTTTAAAAAAATTTTTTTATTGATTGATTTCAGAAAGAGAGACAGAGAAAGGAAGAGAAAGAGAAAGAGAGAGAGAGAGAGAGAGAGAGAGAGAGAGAGATTGATTGACTGATTTGTTGTTCCACTTATTTATGCATTCATTGGTTACTTCTTGTATGTGCCCTGATTGGAGATCCAATCTGCAACCTTGGAGTGGAGGGCACTGTAATCAACTGAGCTACCTGGCCAGGGCAAGCCTAATTTTTTGTCTTTATTGATTTCAGAGAGAGGAAGGGAGAGGGAGAAACATTGATCGGCTGCCTCTAGCACACGCCCTTCCAGGGATCAAGCCTGCAATCTGGGCATGTGCCCTGACCAGAAATCAAACAGGCGACCTCTCATTGCATGGGACAACGCTCAACCAACTGAGCCACACTGGCCAAGGTGGGCCAGCCTTTTTAATTAAATGCATTACTCTAAAATATATAAGTTGCTGTATATTAAGATTTTGAACACTCAAATAATCTCTACCCTTTCACCTTTTCAGCTTCTTTTAAACATTTTCTCATAAAATAATGAAGTTCTCACAATATAACGCAGAAAAGTCCTACAGGGAGCCATTCCAACAACACTTTTGGTAGAACTCTAAATTCCCTCTGTTCCTACCACCTTGTCCACAAAATGCTTCCTAATTAATGGAAATATTCCACGTTCATGGATAGGAAGAATCAGTACTGTCAAGGTGTTATTTATTCCCAACTTGATGTACAGATTCAATGCAATCTCAATCGAAACCCAGTCAGTTATCTTGTGGATGTCAACAAACTGATTCTAAAATTTTTACAGAAAGGCAAAAAAACTCAGAATAGCCGACACAATATATATATTTTAAATAATATATTTTTATTGATTTCAGAGAGAGATAGAAACATCAATAATGAGAGAGAATCATCAACTGGCTGCCTCCTGTACACCCCCTATTGGGAATGGAACCTACAACCGGGGCATGTGCCCCGACCAGGAACTGAATTGTGACCTCCTGGTTCATAGGTTGATGCTCAACCACTGAACCACACTGGCCAGGCTACCAACACAATATTGAAGAAAAGTTGGAAGACTGACACTATGCAATTTTAAGATTTACTATAAATCTACACTGTGGTATCAGCAAAAGAACAGAGAGCCCAGAAATAGACCTACACAAATATATTTAACTCAACTTTGACAAAGGTGCAAAGGCAATTCAATGGAGAAAGAAGAGTCTTTCCAACAAATGAGACTGGGGACAAACAGACATCCACAAGCAAAAATAATTAAAAAATAAATCTAGACACAGACCTTAACTCATAAAATTAACTCAAAATGGGAATGTTATGACCAAACAAGCTTTTGCAGTTCAATATTTACTAAGTATGTACAACATCAAGCTAGAGTCTGAGGACAAAAACATGAAAAAGAACCCTGCCTTCAAGAAGCTCAGAGTCCAGTAAATAAAAGGACAATAGTATAAAGAAACACAATATAATGCAATCAGGACAATAATAAAATACGTACAGAGTCCAAAGGTTAACACAAAGGAAGCACAGTAATGAGGTACAGAACGGAAGAAATCTGTAGAAAAAGAAGTAAATGAAACGAAAGCAAGTAAACTACCAGATACAGAGATCAAAACAATGGTTATAAGGATGTTCAAGGAATTTAATGAGAATTCAACAAAGTTCCTAATTTGGGAAATATCCTATGAGACAGATACTTTGAAATACTGTCCTAGAGATACAATGATGAATAAGACAAAGTCTCTGACTTTATGGAATCAGGTGGGGACCAATAAGTAAACCAGTCAAGTACAGTGTGGTAAATGCTACAATAGAAGTAAGTAGAGATATTAGAGATTTATGGGCCGAGCTGAAAACAAGACCTAAACTGAGATGCAAAGAATGAACAGAAATTATCCAGGTGAAATCCTATACAATAAAAGGCTAATATGCAAATCGACCAAATGGTGGAATAACCAGTCACTATGATGCGCACTGACCACCAGGGGGCAGATGCTCACGGCTGGCAAGTGCAGCGGTGGTAGCAGGAGCCTCTCCTGCCTTCCATGGCAGTGCTAAGGATGTCTGACTGACGGCTTAGGCCGCCCCTGGGGCAGATGCTCACGGCTGGTGAGTGCAGCTGTGGTAGCAGGAGCCTCTCCCACTCCGTGGCAGTGCTAAGGATGTCCGACTGGGGGAGCGGGCCTAAGCCGTCAGTCAGACATCCCCCAAGGGCTCCCGGACTGCAAGAGGGCGCAGGCCAGCTAAGGACCCCCACCCCTCGAGTGCACGAATTTTGTGCACCGGGCCTCTAGAGTGTGAGTGTGTGTGTGTGTGTGTGTGTGTGTGTGTGTGTGTGTGTGTGTGTATCTGGAGTGGAGTGGAAGACGTTGTAGGGAGGCATGACATTCCAGGCACAGAGAAGAACATACAGTGAGACAGAGAATGTAGCTCAGTATGCCAAAAGCATAGGTGTCTAAGATAATGCTAAAGTGAAAGCAAGAACCATATCTTTTAAATTGGAGTTTGGACTTCACCTTGAGGGTAATAAGGAACTACTAAATGTTTTTTACTTTGTTGTTGTTTTTTTTAACATGAAAAGACTTATTCAGATTTGTGTTTGAGAAGAAAGTATGTAGCTATAGTACAGTGAATAAAATACAAAGAAATAAATCTGGAAGTAAAGAAAACAGCTGCAGTGACCCAGAAAAATGGTTTATAGTGGTCTGAACTAAGATAGTAGCAATGGAAATAGAGAAAGTGGGTGGGGAGGCTGAGAGATTTAAGAGGTGGAAGAAACAAGACTTTTAACTGATTTGATTGGAAGTAGAGAGAAAGAAAAAGGAGTCAAAGATGATGGATGCCTCAGTTTCTGGTTTGGGCAAATGGTGGAGGGTAGTACTATTCAGTAAGATAAGAAAAATGGGAGAGCATATTTTGAGAGGGTAAAATAATCACTTTAATTTTGGTCAGGCTACTAAGTGACTAAAGGACAGGGAGCACCTACAGTGTGGATACACTGGACAAAGGGATGATTCATGCCCCAGGTGGAACAGCATAAAATTTAATTTCAGCACATAATTCAAAACTTATGAATTGTTTATTTCTGGAATTTTCCATTTAATATTTTCAGACTGTTGGGTAACTGAAACCATACTGTGGATAAGGTGGGGACTACTATGCGGGGTGGGCAAAAGTAGTACATGAAAGAGTTTGTTCTTGTATTATTATTTCCCAAACAACTGCAAACCTACTTTTCCCCACCTCTGTATATACATACAATGGAATATTAAGCCTCCAAAAGGAAGGAAATGCTGACACCGTGCTACAACATGGATAAACTTTGAGGTCATTATGCTAACTTAAATAAGGCAGTCACAAAAAGAATACTGTATAATTCTACTTATATGAGGTATCTAGAGTAGTCAGAAGCATAAAGACAGAAAATAGAATGGTGGTTGCCAAGGGCTGGGGAGAAGGAAATATGGATTTAATTGTTTAATGGGTATAGAGTTTTAGTTTTGCAAGATGAAGAGTTATGGAGATGGATGGTGGTGATGGTTGCACAATATGAATGTACTCAATACTACTTAACTATATATGTACTAATGGTTAAAGTGGTAAATTTTATATGTGCATTTTACCACAGTAAAAATTTGGCGGGGGTGGGGGGGCGGGGGTTGAAGTTATCTCTTTTATTGCTTTACAACTCTCAGAGTAATTCTACAGATCATTATTATTAAGCCAAACATTTTTATACTGAAATACAGATTTCTCTAGCCTTCTCTTCAGGGTATATAGCTCACCTTAGACATTAACCCCTTGAGGAAGCTGGTGTTTCTCTCATAGTTATTTGTATTGTAATGGCATGCATTTTGCTCCTACCTTTTATAATGGGAAATTTCAAATATATATAAAGGAAGAGAGAAATAAATAATGAAACCCCATATAGCTATCACCCAGTTTAAACAATTAATCAACCCATAGACAATTTTGTTTTATCTATAATTCCACCCACTTTATTCTTCTTCTCCCAGTGGATTGTTTTGAAGCCAAACGCAGATATCATATCATTTCAAGCATAAATATTTCAGTATGTTATCTCTAGATACTAAAAGATACTGCTGAAAAATACATATTGAAAGATGACCAGTGTCCTACCTAAGTTCCTGTACTGGTGGGTCAGATTTCTGATGTTCTTCCAATAAGCCATATATTAGACACAGGATAATAACACATCCAATCATTCTATTGTAGTTCCTTACCACTAAGAAGGGCTCTCAAACAAGAAAACCAAGAAGAAAATTACTTAAAAAGTTTCAATTGTAATAGGATCACTGATCAAATATGGTCTTAGAGGCCTCTTAGGAAAGAGTTGGAGAAAGGTACACACTCTCTACACCTGTCAGAGGTAACTGATTTTCATGTTATACAAGTTATTTGGTGAATGATAACACAGTAATAGTATATAAATATTATTATACATAAAGTAATGCATGCGCCTTCATGTTTTATAAAGCAAATGCAATAAAACTAGCTCAATGCAGAAAATTTTATTCAACTGTCCTTACCTTTTGTTGGACTGAGATTCTGATCTGTAAATCCTCTTAATTCTGCATTTGTGGAACTCAAACCAACCTGGATAAAATAGTTTTTTAAAAGTTAAAAAGATCTAAGTATTAGATGATCACTTAATAAGCCATTTTATACCTTCCACTAGAGGTCCATATTAAATATTAATATAGCCACATAAAAATGAATTAATTACAACTACTACAGGAGGATTAAAATGAAAATGTTGCCATATTGCTTGAAATGAGGAAAATATGAATTGTCCAGATAAAGTAAAAATTTTAAAATGTTACTTATGAGGAGAACTAAGGTCTATAGATTTTACTGACGGTTTTTGTAAACAATGTGGCAGCCAAGAAGTTGCCAATAGATATACCAAAATTTCTCACCCTACTTCCCTTCATTTTTACTATTCAAAATCACTGCCTACGATGCTTTTCAACATTATGACATGTAATGGACCAAATAAAGACCATTAATAACATAATGCAACTCTGAAGACGAGTGGGACCTGTTTCAGGATGAGCTGGAAGACCTTTAGGGCTTGGATCTCTACAGCTTCATGTGGCACATGAACTGGTCTGCTGAGCCTCAGGCGGCAGCTGTCCCCTGTGGTAGTGCCTGTGTTCCTCTCCTAGGCAGGCCTAGCAACTCCAGCTGCTATCGTAACAATTTTCACCCAGAACCTGTCTTCTCAATCCCTCACCTTTCCCCAAGGAGTATGTTTTTTCTCTGTTTAAAAAAGTTACCATGCCCAAACTCCCAGTGATCCCACTTCTAGGAATAGATCCCAAGAAACTAGAAACACCAATCAGAAAGGATATATGCACCCCTATGTTCAAGGCAGCACAATTCACCATAGCTAAGATTTGGAAACAGCCTACGTGCCCATCAGCAGATGAGTGGATTAGAAAACTGTGGTACATCTACACAATGGGATACTACGCTGCTATAAAAAAGAAGGAACTCCTACCATTTGCAGCAGCATGGATGGACCTGGAGAGTATTATGCTAAGCGAAATAAGTCAGTTGGAGAAAGATAAATATCACATGATCTCACTCATTTGTGCAATATAATGAACAACATAAACTGATGGACAAAAACAGATCCAGAGACAGAAAAGCATCGATCAGAACCTCAAACCTCAGAGGGAAGGTAGTGGAGGGTGGGGGTAAGGGGGAGAGATCAACCAAAGGACTTGTATGCATGCATATAAGCCTAATCAATGGACACAGACACCAGCGGGGTGAGGGCCTGAGTGGGGGGGGGGGGGGAGGGGGGGAGGGCAAAGGGGGGATAAGGACAAATATGTAATATCTTAAAGAAAAAAAAGTTACCACGCTCAGCTGGCATGGCTGAGGGGTTGAGTGTCAACCTATGAACCAGGAGATCATGGTTTGATTCCAGGTTAGGGCACATGCCCAGGTTGTGGGCTTGATCCCCAGTGTGGGGTGTGCAGGAAGCAGCCAATTAATGATTCCCTCTCATTGATGATGTTTCTATCTCGCTCTCCCTCTCCCTTCCTCTCTAAAACCAATAAAAAAATTATTTTAAAAAGTTACCAAAAAATATAACAACACAAAGCAGAGGTGAAGTCCATTGGCTCAAGTCCAATGCTTAGGTTAACATTCATTATTAGTATGATACTTGAGGGACTACCTATAGCAAGTGTGTTTATAAATTCACCTTCAGACAATCTATTTCATTTAGTGAGGCGACTACTGGACCACTTGGATCAGAACTGAATATGGTGGTATCATCAAACACAGTTTTACAATTTATGATAGAGTCGAGGGGGCGGGGGCGGGGAGGCACGCCATTTTGGAAAATTTGACAAAGCAAGCATCCAATAAATGGTTCTGCTATTACTCTTATATTATTGTTTTAATCCCTGTAGATTTGTAATCATGAAACATAAATGCTAATTTGGTACTTCAAATATTCTTTCCAAGAACTATCACACTGAAAGGATTTCAAAGCACACAAAGCTTTATAACTTTATATCTGCACATCTGTCTGACATTGTTAAACTACCCACTGCTTTACATTATATATTCTACATAAGCACTCGTTTGATACTTTACAATTTCATGATGTAAGGGCTAGTTATTTCCTTATTTGGTAATTCAAATGCTCTACTAACAACTGTTTCTATTTTTGTCAAGAGATGCTATCAGGAATATTTCTAACTATCATTCATATCATGGAAAAGTAATTCTGATGCAAACCTATCTCTAGCATCTAATATTAAATTTTTATGATGCCAGCTGAGCGAAGACATCTAAAACATAGCTTTTTAATTCTATGTAGATAAATGATGTAGAGACTTACTTCTGTCTAGGTTCTTACAAGTATTCTGTTAGAAGTAAAGAGAATATTTGATGTACCAAATTAGCATTTATGTTTCATGATTACAAATCTACAGGGATTAAAACAATAATATAAGAGTAATAGCAGAACCATTTATTGGATGCTTGCTTTGCAAATTACCACTACATACATCTCCACAGTAGCTCACAAGTCCTAATATTAAGTGTTCAATTTGTAAATGCCAAGAGTTTACTGTGGCATCACTAACATGCCTCTACTTTCAAACTCTCCTGCTATAAAGAGAAAAGGAGGTCAAACTTCTGTTGGTGTTCTACTGTAAAAAGAAAGAAGGCCAGGGCAGCCTTCAACATATTCCATGCTTAACACAATGTGACTGTTAAGCACATGTATTTCAATAACTGCAAAAGCATAAGTTTATCCCTTTTTGTTATTATACAAAGTTAACGGTAAAAACCTCAAGTAAAACCACATATTCACAGTCGAAAGTTCAGTTATTGAGTTACTGTTAGGTTTAAACACCTGCTCTTAATGTCCAACTTCTGCAGAGAAGCAGCAAACGAATTTAGAACCTTTTTAAGGAGCTGTACACCTGCACCTTAATAATTAACAAATTATACTCTCAAAGGTCAATTGTGAGTCAATATTGTCTACTAATTTTGCTGTCATAGATGGAGGGAAGGTGTTTGTATTCAGAGCTTATACAAATACTACCAAAATTTACTTACTAAAACTTCAAAAGTGTATTAATTTCTGCTTTCATAAACACTTTATAGTTTAAAGACTCAAAGAAAAAGTAGATTGTTTGAGAGTAGAAAGGGTTGCTAGGAAAGGCATTTTAAAATGTTAGGACTTGTATGCATGCATATAAGCACAACCAATAGACGCTAGACACTGGGGGGGTGGTGGTGAGGGCACGTGCCAGGGGTAGGGGAGGCCATGGGGGAGGTCAATGGGGGGGAAAAAGGAGACATATGTACTACTATTTGTAATACCTTAAACAATAAAATTTTAAAAAGAAAAAATGTTAGCTATTCTTTCCTTATTTAAAAAGGATCTATAATAATAAAAGCATAATATGCTAATTAGACCAGACATCCTTCGGGACGAAGCCAGGCTGCAAGGGAAGCCCAGGTCCCGGGTGCCTGCCAGTGGCAGGGGGAAGGAAGGTCTACTCTTGCATGAATTTCGTGCATCAGGCCTCTAGTCTTTCTATAATGTTTCACAGAGCAAGAGAAAAAAGTGAACTCATTTTACGTAAAATTTTTCATCTAATAAGGTCCTGAGAAAGTTTTCTATGTGGATATTCAAACACTGTGTTGCATACAATAATCAGTCATAAACTGTCTGTTCAATTAAAAATATCCAAGCCAGATTTTTAAAAATATATATTTTATTGATTTTTTATAGAGAGGAAGGGAGAGGGATAGAGAATTAGAAACATCAGTGAGAGAGAAACATCGATCAGCTGCCTCCTGCATATACTGGGGATGTGCCTGCAACCAAGGTACATGCCCCTGACCAGAATTGAACCTGGGACCCTTCAGTCTGTAGGCCGACGCTCTATCCACTGAGCCAAACCGGCTAGGGCTCCAAGCCAGATTTTTAAGAATCAAACCATATTTCCCAATAACAGCATTATAACTGCACTAAATTTAACATTTCAGATCAACATAACTGAAAGGAAAAAAATCAGAGCTCTAACATTCACAAGCAGGGTGATCTTGAACAGTAGCTGCAAAATGGGGATAATTCATACGTGTACGAAAAACTCAGAGAGCTTCTGGATGAAATAAAAAATTATGTGAACATGTTTGTTGACAGCAAAGCAATGTTCAAGTATGGACAGTTATTCAAATGACAGTGGCTTTTAACACTTCAACACTAACTAGACAATTTATAAAAGAGAAATGCCAATGATGTATAAACATATAGAATACCAGTATGACCTAATTAGCAATGCAATCAGAGAACTGTAATAAGTGACAAACCATTTTTACTGACTAGATTGGCAAGGATTAAAAAGAAAATAAATGGAAATGTCACTTTAATACTCCACTGGTGTATACATAAATTGGTGCAATCTTTTTGAAATGCAATTTAGCAATATGAGTCAAAAGCCTACCCAGAAAGCCCTAGGCGGTTTGGCTCAGTGGATAGATCCATCAGCCTTTGGACTGAAAGGTCCAAGGTTTGATTCCGGTCAAGGGCACATGTGTAGGCTTGATCCCCAGTGGGGGATGTACAGGAGGCAGCCAATCAATGATTCTCTCTCATCATTGATGTTTCTATCTCTCTCTCCCTTCCTCTCTGAAATCAATAAAAATATGTTAAAAAAAAAAAAAAGTCCCCGAAAGCACACACCCTTGGAGCCAGTAATTTCCTAAGACTCTGCGCCTCATGGAAATAATCCAACAAGTAAGCAAAAAATTTTTTTAAAAATTAATTTAATGGTCAATATTAGAAAACTGGTATAATGTCCATATAACACAAAACATCCATTTAAAATGATGTTGCAGAGTTATCAAGACAAGAAAAAACATTCATCATAGAGATTAAGCTAAATAGATTACAAAACAGCATGTCCTCATTTTTACTAAAAATATGTAACATACAGATGATGTAGAATTGTACACCTGAAACCTATATAATTTTATTAACTAATGTCACCCCAATAAATTCAATAAAGGGGGAAAATTTTTTTGTACGGATTACATGTCAACATGACAATATCTTGGAGAAACTGAGTTAAATAAAATATATTAAAATTAAGAAAATATGTAACATACATACATTTGATATATATATATATATATATAAATAATTTGTATATATACCAGCCAAATTTTTGCTCATAATCTCTAGGCTAGTTTCTTTTATCTGTATTTTCTAATTTTTTTGTAATGAGCATTATGGCATTCATACCTTTAAAAAAATTCTTGACAAGGCAAAAAAACCCAAACATACCTCATTAAGTTTCAAATTCTTTACTGTATAATGAATGAGCTTAAGTTAGACACATGTGCATTTTGGGTCTAGAACAGTGGTTCTCAACCTTTCTAATGCCGTGACCCTTTAATACAGTTCCTCATGTTGTGGTGACCCCCAACCATAAAATTATTTTCGTTGGTATTTCATAACTGTAATTTTGCTACTGTTAATGAATCGTAATGTAAATATCTGTGTTTTCCGATGGTCTTAGGCTCTACAGCAGCAGTTCTCAACCTAAGACCATCGGAAAACACAGATATTTACATTACGATTCATTAACAGTAGCAAAATTACAGTTTTGAAGTAGCAACAAAAATAATTTTATGGCCAGGGCCGGTTTGGCTCAGTGGATAGAGCATCGGCCTGCGGACTCAAGGGTCCCAGGTTCGATTCCGGTCGGGGGCGTGTGCCTTGGTTGCGGGCACGTCCCCAGTAGGGGGTGTGCAGGAGGCAGCTGATCGATGTTTCTCTCTCATCGATGTTTCTAGCTCTCTATCCCTCTCTCTTCCTCTCTGTAAAAAATCGATAAAATATATTTAAAAAAAATAATAATAATAATTTTATGGCTGGGGGTCACCACAACATGAGGAACTGTAATAAAGGGTCGCAGCATTAGAAAGGTTGAGAACCACTGGTCTAGAAGATTATCACTGGATACTAGATACTACTGGGTAACAATTTTATCCCAGATACAATGAATATATTGCCATCTCAGCAGAGCTTCCTTTTGTAGAGTAATCCATGCCACAATCCATGTAGTTCTGGTAGGACTCTTCATCTTAGTGCCACAATTGTGCCTTGATACCAGAGCTGGCCATTTATGGTACCAGCTTCCTTCTTCACACTCACTTGTCTAAGCAGTAGGCCAAGCAGGGTCAACGAAAGCAACCAAAGCTTCTGCGTGGAATTTGAAATATAAATGCTAAAAAAGAAAACTTCCCTCTCTTCCTCTGAGACAAACATTCTAAGGCCAATGTAGGCTGTTATGCCACCATACAGAGGCAAGAGATGGAAAAGAAAAACAGAGCCCTGACACCATCATCTGAACCCCTGAACCCAGCGGTGTCTGAAGCCAGAGTACTCCAGACTTTCAGTTATGTGAACCAACATGTTCCACTTTTGCCATCAGCTATTTTGAACAAGGCAAAAAACCCAAAACACACCTCATATTCTATTGCTTGCAACCATAAGAGACCAATGGGTATGGCATGGAAAACGTGCAAGTAACTCCTCACAAAAAAACTGTTCTCGTAAAAGAACTGCAAAATGGGAAACAAAAAAAATAAGACATAAATAACTGAATACATGTCTAAGGATGCCGCCATAAGACCGGGCGATATCTTCTATATCAAAGAGTCACTTTTCAGTGACGTGTGACATAACTGATCACTCTCTCCTTCTTGAAACACTTCCTTCGCTGGGTGTCCAGATCATCGGGATAACACTGCCTCCTTCTTTTCTGGCCATTCCTCGAGTCTCCTTGGTCCTCATGTATTCTCTAACCATGCATGTACTACATAATCTCATATAGTCCCTCTGCTTTAGAATAATTTAATATGAAATGACTCCCAAAATTTCTATATCCAGTCCCAAGCCTTACCTGAGCTCCAGAGTCACTTACCGAACTGCCTAGCCAGTATCTCTACTGTGATGTTATTAGGTCCCTCAACTTTGATATATTCAAAACAATTTTTCGTTATACCCCAAAATCCTGCACTACCCCAAGAGTTCCTCTTTACCAAGTTGCACAAGACAAATACGAAAAGTCTTCTTTAATCTATCCTCTGCCCTCTATCCTAATTAGTACCAAATGATATACTGGAGTGGGGAAAAGTGGCTGGATATACGATGTACTTCAAGGGACAGCCTTTACCTAGGATGCTCTTTCCCCAGAAACGCACATGGCTGGCTCCTTGGATTGAGATTCAAGAGCACTGCTCTGTCTAAATGTCATTTCCTCTTAAAGAGGACTCTTCTGATCTTCTAGTTCAGTGGTCAGCAAACTCATTAGTCAACAGAGCCAAATATCAACAGTACAACGATTGAAATTTCTTTTGAGAGCCAAATTTTTTAAACTTAAACTTCTTCTAACGCCACTTCTTCAAAATAGACTCGCCCAGGCCATGGTATTTTGTGGAAAAGCCACACTCAAGGGGCCAAAGAGCCGCATGTGGCTCACAAGCCGCAGAAAGAGCACTCCCTCATCCCTGTCAATCTCTCCTTTTACCGTTTTTCTTCACAACAATTATCATTACCTGACACTGTCTTTTCTCACTACACTATAAGACCCAAGAAGGCAGGAGTCTAGAACAGTGATGTGCACATATACTAGGTGTACCGGTTAATAATGCAGATTTTGTAATCAAAGAATACACGATAATTTCAAGAGAAACATGAAAAGTGCTTTATTCAAATTAATGTCCATTGCTAGCTACACATTTCCCCCATCTTTCAGGTAACTTGTGAATACCATCCCAATAGAACTTTTCTTGTTTTGAGGCAAACCATGCAGAGACCCAATTTTCCACTTCGTATGTTTTGAAGTGCTGCTCAGAAAGTGCGTGTACCATCGATCGGAACAAGTGGTAATCTGAAGGAGCAAGGTCTGGTGAATACGGTGGGTGGGTTAATACTTCCCAGGCAAGATCTTTTAACGTGTCTTTAACTGGTTTTGAAGTGTGTGATGGTGCATCATCCTGAAGCAAAATTACTTTGCCATGTCTTCTGACACATTCTGGTCATTTCACGATCAAAGCGTGGTTCAAATTAATTATTTGTTGTTGGTATCGATCAGTATTAACGGTTTCACCTGGTTTTAGAAGCTCATAATACACCACACCTTCCTGATCCCACCAAGCGCAGAGCATTGTCTTCTTCCGAAGTGATCTGGCCTTGCAGTCGATGTTGATGGTTGACCTGGACCAACCCATGTTTTTGTGCATTTGGGATTCTCAAAATAAATCCACTTTTCATCACCAGTCACAATTCGATGAAAAAAAAAAAAAAGACTTTCTTTAGTGCCGCTGAAGCAACATTTTACCAATGACTTTTCGGTTTTCCATTTGTCTTTCTTTCGTTCAGTTGATGTGGCACCCATTTTCCTTCCTTTAAAATCTTTCCCATTGCTTGCAAACGATAGGAAATTGTTTGCTGAGCAACGTTTAATCTGTCTGCAAGTTGTTTTTGAGTTTGACACGCATCTTCATCCAGTAATGCTTGTAACTGTTGGTCTTCAAACTTTTTCGGTTGACCTGGACGTTGTCTTTCACATCAAAATCATCACTTTTAAAGCGTTTAAACAAGCATTCACAAGTATCTTGAGATGGAGAATGTTCACCATAAGCTTCCCAAAATATTCAGCAGCACTTTTCTTCAAAATAAAGGAATGAATTAAAACTTCTCACAAATGCTCTTTTTTTGGCACGAAATTCGACATTTTTAAGTGTATAAATATCTATGATAACACCTTCAGAAAATTTGACATGAAGTTTTGAAGCTTGTTGTCAATACAACAAAATAGCATACATATCAAATCGCATATATATCAACAAATGTGTAACTCCATCTATTGAAAAAAATCCGTATTAACCAGTACACCTAGTATTTGTTGGAGAACAGTGGGGATGGGAGAGAGGAGAAGGAATTGCTCATAGCATCATAAACTAGTATAATCTTTTTGGTAAGTATCTTGACAAAACCTGCTAAAGGCCACAAAAATGTTCTTATCTACTGCAGAACGGCTAGTAAACCTGACTGGGTATTTTCAGGCAGCCTATTGGAATCCTTTCACTCAGGCTTCAGCCTAGTCTGAGGCTCGGTCTCTCCATGTCATTAACTGCAGGGTTTCAGAAGAGGTTCAGCTCATCACTTACCTCTCCCCGCATCCCCAGGTGGCTATAGCAGAAGGAGAAACATGATGCTCACTGTTTGATTTCTCCAAATATATAGACAAAATAATGGGAGTGCAATTATCACTAGGTCAAATGCTTTATGTTACTTTCAGGAAACAACTTATTAATACAGCAAACTATACATATGGCTAGGAAGATTATATTTGATTCAAAGTATATTGTAAGCCAAAATACACTTTTGCTATTTAAATCTTAACCATCTTGTTGCTCAGGATAACTTTCACATCCTTTTTATTTTTTTCTAAAGAAGAGAAAATCAATGTAATATCCTATAAGAAAATTCCCAATACACAGACTAAAATTTTGCTTCTTCTTTTCCCCAAACAGCACTTTAACAAATATATATGAGTCTTAGAGTAAAGCAAACTACTCCTGATCATTTATCCCAACAAAATTAACTAAATGTTAATAAAGAAAAATCTGTATCAGCTTAGAGCTACTAATGCATGCTAAAGCAAGATTAATAACAGCAAACCAGAGGTAAGTAATAAGGGTTTATTTTTTTAGTGCCATTCTTCAGATGGATAATGGTAGTATTTAGAATTATTTGTCTGGCTCACAAGGAGACCTTTTTACTCAATATGATGCTTGCTTCTCCTGGTCATAACTAACCAAACCTCTAGTGGGTATCAAGCTGAGGCACTGCCAGAGGTCCTTCCCAAGGAATCTGGAGCTGACCTAGGCAGGCAGAACCTGCCGGGCTGCCTCCATCTCTCCCTTGCACACTTCTCTCTCTCTCTGAACAGGCTGGCTCTGTAACATGTTGACTGAGATGCTAACTGGAGAACTGAGGAAGATGATATGCAGAGAGACAGAGTAATGAAGCAGATGCACAGAGACAAGCAGAGATGACAAATGGAAACCAAGTATTGCCTCAATTCCTGGTAGATTTCAAGTTCCTGGACCCAGGTCTTTCTGAGGGCCCACTAAATTCCTGGTCTTGAATTCCTTGAGACATCCCTGTATCTTTATAATAAATTCCCTTTTTGTTTAAGTCTATGCTGATTTCTGTAACCTGCAATAAAAAATTCCAACATAATAATCTAGGAACAGTAAAGCTATTATAGTAAGTTATTTCCTGGATGCTTTAGTATTTATTTTCTGGCATAATCCTTCACCATAACTGAGAACAAATCCATTGATAGAGGGTGACAATAAAATGTAACTTCAAAGAAAGCAGATTCAGAAATGATAGTTTCAAACAAACAAACAAACAAACAAACAAAAATTGAATAATTTCTCCAAAACATCTAAGTCCTAACGTCACCCCAGGAATCTTGTCATGGAGGATAGCAGGCTTTTCTGAACAATACATGAGTATACACATTTCCCTGAGTAAAACCAAAGAAAATAGTGAGGATAAGAAAGTCTCCAGCAATACCAAAGCAAATTTATTACAGTACCCAACAAACGAGCAGGGTGGGAAACTTTCTGGAGATAGCAATTTGGTAGCTGTTGAGAAGGAGCAACTTAGCAGCAATTTATAAGAATGCTACCATGCCCATTAGTGTACTGTATTCAGTAGCATTCAAGTTTACTATCTCATTCTTTGCATGAACAAAAACAATTATAAATTAATGACAGTAAATTAAATTTGAGGAACCCGAGTGGTGAAAGAAAAAAAAAAATACCAGTAGGAAAAAGTACAACTCACTTTAAAATACTTACATTAAAACATTTACAAATACTTACATTTTTTGCCGTCATGTCAAATTGTATTTGGTTTAAAATTCTGTAAAGCCATTAAGAACAAAAATAAAAAAACGTTGTCTTCAATAATTCCTTAAAAAAGCATCCTGTTAAAGAAGGAAAAAAGAGAGAATAATATGTAATAATAATAATAGGCAACATTTATGTCATATTTACTATGTGATAAATACATTGCTCTTTAAGTAAATTATTTAAATTAATCCTCACAACAAAGCTATAAGATATGTACCATTTTAATCCCCATTTTCCAAATAAAAATTGGGGTTTAAAGAGATTAAATATTTTGATCAAATCAACTCAGCTAACAAGTGATAGGGCCTGGGTTTTGAAATATTATACTATGCTGCTTTAGGCAACCCATTGAAAGAAACAGGGTTTCTTGGAGAAATAGCCAATTCCAGGTCTGGGGCAAGATATGTGCAAGATAAACCTAGAACATTTTATTGTATCTAAAGTAAGGAAGGGCTCAAAAAATGAACTTACAACCGGACAATGAACACCAAAGTACATATTGCTAGCAACAGGTTATAACAGACTATAAGCCCTTTGGATAACAATATTCCAGGAGCCCACAGTGATCTGAACAAATAACGAGGAAGAAGGGGAAGCTCTTCTTTGTAATACAATGCCAAGTAATCAATACAGGGTGTGACAAAAGCAGGTTTACAGCTGTTCATATGGAAAATACAAGTTCATTAATAGATAACAATACAAGAATACACTGTGTTTCATGTACTGAAAACTATAAACTTATTTTTGTCCCGCCGTGTATAAAGGAGTGATGGAGTTAGAAAACCCCCAATTTGTGGTTTTCTATAAAAGATTGGGCAAGAATCATTGATAAATACTAAAACTATCCAATGAGAATTGGTGAGAAGGATTATATTTACATACTTTTGAAATATCTCCCCACAAAATACACATTAATTCAAATATTACAGTAAAAAAACCGGATACACACCATTTTAGCCAAAGTGATCAAAGCTACCAAATGACCACTAACAATGAGACAAACCAACATTTGCATCTCCTCAAATGGACTGAGATGGATATAATTTCTGAGGTTTTCCACCCAAAATGCATAATCTAAATCTAATTTTAAGGAAATAGAAAAATTTAAATGGAGAAACATTCTGTAAAAGAAGGGACTGAATTCTTGTAATATTGGTGTCACTAGAAACAAAAGAAGCCTGAGAAACATTCCCAAATTAAAAATTGGGAATTCAGAGGAAGAAGGAAAAAGGCAAGAACTAATGAAATAGGAAAAAAATCAAAATAACAACTTGTTTTAAGTGCCTTGCTTGAAGTACGGATCTAATAAGTAAAGTAGCATTGTTAGCGGAGGGGAAAGTGCATGGATTTTTTTTTTTTTTAATCTAGGCTCAGTCTCAGCTCTGAAACTTATTAGCTGTGTGACCCTGACCAAGTGACTTAACCTCTTTGAGCTTCAGTATCCTCATCTGAAAAATAGGTATACTGAGTTTTTTAGGGTTATGTTAGGAGTAAATTAGATATAGTCGAAGTGAAAATCATCCAATCCACCAAGGCAATGTGCCAAATGCCCTCCAATTTATACATAAACACTGAATACTCCTAACCACAAAAAATTTTAATTTAAATATATTGAAGATTACCTTATTACTGACTCAAATGTAGTTATGACAAAAACCAGTAAGATCTTTCCCATCCAAAGTACCTGTTAAATTTTAGAAACCTGCCATATCTGTCTAAGGCAGACACTGTTGCCTACCCAATATCATTTTCTTCTTCTTCCTTAGAAGTTGAAGGTGGCCATGTGTCCAACTAAAAACACTATACTCTCAGTTTCCCTCTCAGACAGGCTGACCATACGATGTAATTCTGACTAATTCTGGCCAATCTATACATATAAAAGCCTAAGCTATTGTTACGACCAGACGACCGGCTGGTAGCTATGACGCGCACTGACCACCAGGGGGCAGATGCTCAACGCAGGAGCTGTCCCCTAGTGGTCAGTGCACTCCCACAGCCAACCTCCCACGGCTGGCCAACCTCCCGTGGACTCTCCCCACAGCTGGCCGGCCCCCGCCCTAATTGGCCTGATCGGGACTGGGTGAGATGGCCCCAAATGGCCCTGATCACCAGCCAGGCTGAGGGACCCCACCCATGCACGAATTTGTGCACTGGGCCTCTAGTCTATATAATAGAAACCCAGTGACAATTACGGCGGAACAACTGGAACGACCGGCCGCTGACATGCCGGCCGCAGGGGCTGCCACCAGCGCCACTGCCGAGCCCGAAGGCCCCGGGGCCAGTTGTGCAGCGGCCACCAAGGTGCCGGTAAAGAACAACGCGAAGGTGGCCAGCGTGAGCGTGCAGCTTGAGATGAAGGCTCTGTGGGATGAATTCAATCAGTTGGGCACCGAGATGATCGTCACCAAGACTGGCAGGTCAGGGCACCCCTCTCCCCGCTGCGACCCTCCCCACATGGCGCCAGTCTCGGGCAGCGGGCTTTGACCTGATCCATGCAAGCAAGACTGAGAAGCGGGATGGGAGGGCACGGCCTGGCCACCTGCGGGTCCTTCTCGGTGCGGGCCATCTCCTTTGCTCTCCGAGTCCTGGTTCTAGTGACAGCTGCCTGGCACACCGGTTGGGAGTGGCGCTCAGCTGACCTATGGGTGCCAGGCGCTGGCCTCACGGCTGGTGAGCACGAGCCTCTCCTGCCTCCGTGACAGTGCTACCAAGCAGTGGTGGCAGCAGGCACAGCGGGGCCAGGATAAGCGGGAGCAGAGCGGTGCCCAGCCCAGGCTCAGGCTCCTCCCCAGCCGCCTGCCACTTTGGGCACTACTACATTCCTCGGGGGATGTCGGACTGCCAGCTTTGGCCTGATGGCCTGTAGGGATCAGGCCGAAACCAGCAGTCCGACATCCCCCGAGGGGTCCCAGATTATGAGAGGGAGCAGGCTAGGCTGAGGGACCCCACCGGTGCACAAACCCGTGCACTGGGCCTCTAGTGAAATATAAGCAGACATTGTTGGGCTGGGCTACCAGATTTGGCTTGTTTTTTCCCTTCTCCCCATTTCTTCATGTCCAGAATATGGTTGTAATAGCAAGAGCTGCTTGTCTCCATGCATATGCTTCATTACTATATTTAGTATTCATTTGTGTATTAAATTTCTTAAGGACTGTGTTATTCAGTGGCACTGTGCTATTCTCCCAAATAAAAGATATTAAGAGTGTTACTATTTCAGCACACTATAGTGATAGGCTACCAATAAAAATACTGCTTTAGCCGAAACCGGTTTGGCTCAGTGGATAGAGCGTCGGCCTGCGGACTCAAGGGTCCCGGGTTCGATTCCGGTCAAGGGCATGTACCTTGGTTGCGGGCACATCCCCAGTGGGGGGTGTGCAGGAGGCAGCTGATCGATGTTTCTCTCTCATTGATGTTTCTAACTCTCTATCCCTCTCTCTTCCTCTCTGTGAAAAAAATCAATAAAATATTTTAAAAAAAAATACTGCTTTAGCCCTGGCTGGTATGCTCAGTGGTTAGAGCACTGGCCTGCACACCAAAGGGTCACAGGTTTGATTCCCAATCAAGGGCATGTACTTGGGTTACAATTGGATATCAGATCGGAGCACATGTGGGAGGCAACCAATCGATGTGTCTTTCACATCAATGCCTCTCTCTCTCTCTCCCTCTCTCTCTCTCTCTCACTCTCTCTCTCTCTCTCTCTCTCTCACTCTCCCTTCCACTCTCTCTCAAAATCAATAGGAAAAAAATATCCTCAGGTGAGGATTAACAACAACAAAAAATACTGCTTTAGCCACATAATTTTGTTTAGTACTGTATTCCCTTTGTATCTTCTCTCCAGAACTAGCACAGATTGGAACGTCTAAATCAGTGGTTCTCAACCTCCCTAATGCCGCGACCCTTTAATACAGTTCCTCATGTTGTAGTGACCCCCAACCATAAAATTATTTTTGTTGCTACTTCATAACTGCAATTTTGCTACTGTTATGAATCGTAATGTAAATATCTGTGTTTTCTGATGGTCTTAGGCGACCCCGGTGAAAGGGTCGTTCGACCCCCAAAGGGGTCACGACCCACAGGTTGAGAACTGCTAAATGTTACCTAAAAGATAAATATTTGAAAGTCAGCCGAAGTGCATGAATTTCTGAGCAAATTTACCTTAATGTCTCTGTGCCTCAATTTTTTCATCTGCAAAACAGTAATAGTTTATCTACTTAATTAAATGAGTCAAGGTACTAAAAATTATTAGGATACTGCCTAGCACAAGGTTAGCACTCAACCCATGTTAGGGGAAAAAGCAGTTCACTGATTTCTCATGACAAATTAAGGTTTTTTTCCTCTAAAATAAATAATACACAATTCACACAGTGCAACTGAAAAATACCACAACATAAATCCAATTTAAAACAGGAAAAATTGTGGTTAAAAAAAAACTTCTAAAAGTAACAAGATTAGGCAATAACTTCATTCATTTATTTATTCATCCAGAAATCACTGAACACCCACTATGTGTAAGGCACTAATACAGGTACTGGAGATATCCTAGTAAATGAGAGAAACAGCATAAACCTTCAAATGTAATTTAAATTATATAAAATTACAGTAAGATAAATGTTACAAAAGGAAATGGGACTGTGAGAGATCTGCTTCATTCAATTACAAATAAATAAGTATGCTCTATTGGCTTTGAGTTAGAGCTTTTAACCTTTTAACTAAAAAGTATACATTTCTAAGTATTTTTAAAGCTTTTGACTTTTACATTGTCTTTAAGCCACAAATTATTTGAAATGTATGACTTAAACCAAGTATCTAGAAATTAAATAAACATGGCATGGAGTGTTTCAAGAAATTGCCATCTTTGGACAGCACTGGTAATTCTCAAAGATAAGCTAATGCATTATGTTTTACCCAGACTCAACTATTGTACACTTCTTCCTGTCACCAAGTTTTCTGTTGGTTAAAAAAAGTAAATTGGATTTCTTCTTCCACCTTCATGAACACATTATGTCAAGCTCAAAAAGTCAATCTTTGTGACCTCACCATCTGCCACGATCTCTTGTCAGTTTCAGACAATATAACTCCCACAGATGGTCTCAAAATGCAAACCCTTTTCCTTTCCAACCACAATTTAGTAGTTCTGGCCACAAAGCCTTTTAAAATGGTACACCATTAATCAAAATACAACAAAGAAAAAAAGCAAAGTTATAAATACATTTGTAGAATTAACGTCACTTGAATCAGAGTTTGTAGACTTTCTAACTTTTTAACTGTTGTAAAAGATGCTACTAAAACTTTAATTTCAGCAAAGGCAGTATATTTATGTGAAAGATATTATTAATTTTAAATACAAATTCATGTTTCAAAGTTTGGAAAATATACATACTTAGGCACTCTTTTAAGTGCTTCACATGTCGGATCTCACATAATTCGTACCACAACTCTATCAGGTAAATATACTATTTGCATTTTACAGATGACAAACTGAACTTTACAGTTGAAGTAATTTGCCCAGTTAACCAACTGTGTAAATGGCAATGCCAGAAGATCAACCCAAGAACTAGCAAAAAAAAAAAAACAAAAAACAAAGAAAACTAGCAGATATGTTCTTACCTACTACACTAAATTACAAAATATATCTGACTTGAGATACAATAAATATATCCTCAAAATATAGCAAAAAATGTAATTATTATAATAAACCCATATAAAAGAATACCTTACTATACCAAAAGAAGCCTTCAGAATTTCATGTAGGACAAGTCATATATCATTAGATCAGATTTTCACCCTTTTTACTTCCTTCTTTTATTAATTTCAGTATTAAATTAAAATTTTCTTAGTAAGTTCCTCATTTCTTTTTATAGTTTCACTAGTGGCCCAGTGTATGAAATTTGTGCACATTAAAAGGGAATTAGAGGAAATATTTTAATATTGCTATTTGCCCTTTCTCTATAATAGGAGTGTCAGAGTTGAGAGAAAATTAGTAAAACGTATATGAAAATCTTTCTCCTGTCAGAGTCTGGGGCGTGCCGCGGGACCCAGAGTCAAGTCCCCGCCCACCCGCACACGCCTCGAAATCGGGCGAGACCCGGACCCAGCTTGCCCCACACCCATTGGGTGAGATCCAGACCCAGCTGGCCCCACCCCCGTCAAGCCCTGCCAGGCAGGGGGGGGGGGGCGCAGCCTCAAGTCCCCCGTGAAGCCCCGCTGGGTTGGAGGTGCAGCCTCAGGTCCCCCGTCAAGCCCCACTGGGCAGGGGTTGCAGCCTCAGGTTCCCCCAGCGCACGCCGGACGGGGGGCGTAGCCTCAGGTCCCCAGGCGGACTCTCACATCCCCTGGCCCAGTGCTGGGGCAGGAGGCATGGCTTCAGGTCCGGCAACCCAGAGCGAAGGGCGTGGCCTGAGGTCCCTGGGCCCGGCACTGGGGTGAGGGGGCATGCCTTGAGGTCCCCCGTCAAGCCCTGCTGGGGGTGGGGCGCGGCCTGAGGTCCCCTGTCAAGCCCCATCGGGCATGTGGTGCGGCCTGAGGTCCCCCGGGCCAGCACTGGGGCAGGGGGTGCGGCCTCAGGTCCCCTGGCTGGGCACCGGGGCAGGGGGCGCGGCCTTAGGTCCCCCAGCCCGGCACCGTGGCGGGGGGACGCACCTTGAGGTACCCATCAAGCCCCGCCGGGCAGGGGGCATGACCTGAGGTCCCCCATCAAGCCCTGCCGGGTGGGGGGCACAGCCTGAGGTCCCCCGTCAAGCCCCACTGGGCGGGGGGAGCGGCCTGCAGTCCCTTAGCCTGGCACTCGGGCGGGCAGCGTGGCCTGAGGTCCCCCGGCCTGGGCTGGGGGGTCGCGCCTTGAGGTCCCCCGTCAAGCCCCACCAGGTGTGGGGCACGGCCTGAAGTTCCCAGTCAAGTTCCCAGTCAAAGGACTCCCCTGCCTGGCCTGGCTCCACACAGCCTCAAGTCCCTGCTGATCGCCTCTACTGTGGGTGCAGCCATCTTGTGATGGTGTGACAGTCAATTTGCATATTACCTCTTTATTATATAGGATAGGAGTCCTTTACATCATTATATCATAACTAGAAGCCTGGTGCACGACTTTCGTGCACTGGGGTCAGGGGGTCCCTCAGCCTGGCCTGCACCCTTTCGCAGTCCAGGAGCCCTCGGGGGATGTCTGACTGATGGCTTAGACATCCTTAGTGCTGCCGCAGAGGCAGGCTGCTGCGCTCACTGGCTGTCAGCCCAGCTTGTGGCTGAGCAGTGCTCCCCCTGCTCCTGGTTTGAGTGTCTGCCCCTTAGTGGTCAGTGCGCATCATAGCGACCAGTGGTTCTGCTGTTCAGTCTATTTGCATATTACTCTTTTATTATATAGGACTGATTGAACTAGTCCCTGGCTGATGAACACTTTATAGAATTCCTGTTTCTAAACAGTTGGCAGTAATCACCTTTTAATGACTCAATCCTTCATGTTTGATCTGGTCTCTGACTACCTCTCCAGGTCTGTGCTGAACCACTTTCCCATACCTTTCTCTGATCTAGTTCCATTGGCCTTCTGTCAGTTCCTCAAACACATGCTCCTCCTGCCTCAGGGCCTCTGCACATGCTGTTCCCTTTGCCTGGAACTTTCACCAATGGTTAATTCCTCTTCCTTTGGATCTCTTCTCAAATATCACTTCCTCTGAGAGAACTGTTCCTCTCCCACTACCCAGACTTAGGTCAGAGGTATCTACTTAATGCTCTCTCCTACTTTCTCCTTTTTTAGTACACATCGGGTTGTCATTTGTGTAATTATCAAAATGTGGTCTATCTCTGCCAACTAAAATGTAAGTTCCTTGGGGCAGGGAACCTACCTATTATATCCAGTGTCTGGCACATGGTTAGAACTCAAGTTATATTTGTTTTTTGTTTGTTTTTGAAGAACTATGTAGTAAATTAATTATATACTCAATGTTATATTTATTTTTACCCTTTAGTAATGTATGATAATCCTACTTACTATGACTTGGCAGCAGAAAATGAAAAGAAATGTAAACATTTAACATATTCACACATCTGAAATATCACTAAGCTATATAGCTGAATTTTGAGTATCACTTTCCTATCATGGACAAAAAGTGTTTTAGAATTGCCCTGCCGGTGTGGCTCAGATGGCTGGGTATCAACCTGTGCACCAAAAGGTTGCTAGTTCAATTCCTGGTCAGGGCACATGCCCAGGTTGTGGGCTCAATTCCTGGTGGGGGATGTGCAGGAGGCAGTTGATTGATGTTTCTTTCTCTCCCTCTCCCTTTCTCTCTTTCTAAAAATCAATATAACTATATTTTTATATTTTATGAGGGAAAATTTTAATAGGGTAAATTTAATTTTGCTAATTTTAAGGTAAAATGAATAGTAGGCAAGAGTAAAATTTTAAAAACAGGAGAAACCAAGATGGCAGCATAGGTAAACACCTAAACTGCTGCCTCGCACAACAATTTCAAAACTACAATTAAAAGAGAAAACGTCTGTCACCCAGAACCACAGGAAAGCTGGCTGAGTGGAAATTTTACAACTAGAAGGAAAGAGGAAAGATCACTGAGACATGCACAAGTGCTGAAAAGCTGAGGTATGGAGGCATGCGAATCGGGCTGGCAGCGGGCGACTGGGTGCACTGCTTTTTTCAATCCAAAGGGAGACAAGCTCCCGATTACTCTGAACTCCCAGTTTCTGGGGAGACGCTGGGGACCCAAACTCCTACAGGGAGAAGCTGAACTGTCTGCTGTCGGGTTGGAAAGTGAGGGTGACTTTCTTGCAGAGGTGTGCCCAGCAATCATTGTTTACTGCGCTGGGGCGCAGGACGCGGGGACTTGGAAATGCGGAAACGCAGAGATGGCTGACTGGCAGCCATCGCTGTTTGCCATGCCCTAGCCTAGTGACTCCCTGAGACCCCGCCCCACACACTCTACAAACCCACCCAAGCTCCACACAGCAGCTTTTGCATATAAATGACCTGCCCTATCGCAGCTTAACCTAACAAACTGCAGTTCTGGTCAGACAGCTCCAAAACCTCCAAACCCCAAGCAAAGAAGAGAAAACTGTAGTTCTCGCTGTAGCTCCTGCTGGGTGGCCTCAGACAGTAGCTGACCTGCACCCCATTGGAGATCCAGAAGCTAGTGTATCTAATGGTCAGTGTGAGACACCAGATTTCAACTACTCACATCCATAAGTGATACATTCAAGAGGCAGACTCAGTGAGCACCAAAGCCCCACTGAAACAAGTCCTGCCCCATAAGCGTGTCTCCAGCACAGCAGTTCTTCCATTATAGACACAGTGGGTCCTCACAGCCAATTGGCCTGGAGGTCAATTCCTCCCAGTGACACCAACAACAATCAAGACTTAACTACAGCCCTGGCTGGTTTGGCTCAGTGGATAGAGCATCAGCCTGCGGACTGAAGAGTCCCAGGTTCGATTCCAGTCAAGGGCATATACCAGAGTTGTGGACTCAGTCCCCAGAAGGGGGTGTGCAGGAAGCAGCTGATCAATGATTCTCTTTCATCATTGATGTTTCAATCTCTCTCTCCATTTCCTTTCCTCTCTGAAATCAATAAATAAAAAAAATTAAAAAAAAAAGACTTAACTACAACAAGGCTGTACACACAGTCCACAAAGGGGTGCACCAAGAGTGTCCACCTCAGGTAACTGGGAGGCCGACTCACTGGGCCATATAGGACCCCTAGCACACAAAGCTACCCTACCAACTCAGGGAAGCAGTGAAAATGCAGAGACAAAGAAACAGATCACAAACGAAAGAAATGGAGGAAAACAAATGACTGGATATAGAGTTCAAAACCATGGTTATAAGGTTTTTCAAGAGTTTCCTAGAAAAGGCCGATAAATTTAATGAGATCCTCGAGGACATGAAAAAGGACCAACTAGAAATTAAACATACACTGACTGAAGTAAAAAATATTATACAGAGACCCAACAGCAGACTAGAGGAACACAAGAATCAAGTCAAAGATTTGAAATACAAAAAAGCAAAGAACACTCAACCGGGAAAGCAAAAAGAAAAAAGAATCCAAGAAGTTGAAGATAGTGTAAGAAGCCTCTGGGACAACTTCAAGCGTACCAACATCCAAATTATGGGGGTGCCAGAAGAAGAGAGAGAGCAAGATACTGAAAACCTATTTGAAGAAATAATGACTGAAAACTTCCCCCACCTGGTGAGAGAAATAGACTTACAAGTCCAGGAAGTACACAGAACCCCAAACAAAAGGAATTCAAAGAGGATCACACCAAGACATATCATAATTAAAATGCCAAGGTCAAAAGACAAAGAGAGAATATTAAAAGCAGCAAGAGAAAAACAGTTAATTACCTACAAGAGAGCACCCATATGACTATCAGCTGATTTCTCAACAGAAACTATGCAGGCCAGATGGGAGTGGCAAGAAATATTCAAAGTGATGAATAGCAAGAACCTACAACCAAGATTACTCTACCCAGCAAAGCTATCATTTAGAATTGAAGGTCAGATCAAGAGCTTCACAGACAAAAAAAGCTAAAGGAGTTCATCACCACCAAACCAGTATTACATGAAATGCTGAAAGGTATTCTTTAAGAAGGGGAAGAAGAAAAAAGTAAAGATAAAAATTATGAACAACAAACACATATCTACCAACAAGTGAATCTAAAAATCAAGTGAATTAAAAATCTGAGGAACAGAATAAACTGGTGAATATAACAGAATCAGGGGCATAGAATGGGAGTGGATTGATAATTCTCAGGAGGAAAGGGGTGTCGGGGGTACAGGAAGAGACTAGACAAAAATCGTACACTTATGGATGAGGACAGTGCGGGGGAGGTAAGGGCAGAGGGTGGGGTGGGAACCGGGTGGAGGGGAGCTATGGGGGGAAAAGGAGAAACAATTGTAATAATCTGAACAATAAAGATTTATTAAATAAATAAATAAATAATTTTAAAAACACTTTTACGAACTAAAAGCTCAAACCACTGACATTTCACACTTAAAAAAAAAAGATAACTGCTTTCATATTCATTGCTCACTTTTTTTAATTGAAAAAGAATTTTTCCAGACTCTACAATGATAAAAACTGGTTAATATTACAAGCAATTAATGACAACTTTTAACACAGTCTTCTACATAAGTGCAGTGAAATAATGAATCATGTTGTCTGAGCACTGCTCATTTGTTTATTATTCAGTATTACTGCCTACCACATGTCAAACACTAGGCTGAGCATTAAAGACACAGCGAGAAACAATAACAGTCCCTGCCTCCACGGAGTCTGCATACTCACTAAGAAGGCAGGCATTAGGCTGCCACCACCATGTTTGGCTGCTTAGTGAAGGGAAGCTGGTGCAAACAGCTGCACAGCAAGTGGCAGACGATAAATTAGTTTTTGATTTGCCTGATTATGAAAATATTAACCATGTTGTGGTTTTTATGCTGGGAACAATCCCATTTCCTGAGGGAATGGGAGGATCTGTCCACTTTGCCTGTCCTAATTCAAATGGAATGCCAGTATGGCAACTCCTAGGATTTGTCACGAACGGGAAACCAAGTGCCATCTTCAAAACGTCAGGTCTTAAAGCTGGAGAAGGAAGCCGGCACCCATTTGGAGCCATGAACATTGTCTGAACTTCATCTGTTGCTCAGATTGGAATTTCAGTAGACTCACTGGACAGTCCTGTAAGTAATGCTGCTGTATCCTCAAATGACTCATTCACACAATTCACACAAAAGATATTGGACAAGCAAACAAACAAACAAAAAAGATATTGGACAATGGCTACAATTTTGTGTCATCATTTGCTATCTCTCAGACCCATATGACACCAAGTCCATCTGGAACGTTGATTCTAGCAAACGTGGTTCTGAAATGGTATGAGAACTTTCAAAGATGACTAGCATAGAACCCTCCCTTTTGGAAAACATAATTTGAATAAAATAATTTTTAATGGATTCTGAAATTTGTTATGTTTGAAGATAAATGACTCCTTTTAAAAGCATGAGGTCAAAAGGATCATGAAACCTATGTTTAAAAACTGCTTAGTGACTGTGTACCTTAATTAAAAATAAAAATAAATAAAATAAAAACATTGAAAAATGAAAATATGTTCCTCATTAATGACCTTTCCCCTTATGCTTTAAAAATTATTTGGAGGCAAAACATTTTGTTTTGACAATGATTCATTTTTTACTTAAAAAGAAAGCATTATCACAAAAAAAGAAGGCAGGCATTAGACAATGAATTTCAAATTTAACTCTTAATGACAATTACTATATGTGCTACTACAGAGACAAAAAGATGCAAAAGAAGAATGTAACATAAGAGACTGGGATTCTGGTGGTTTTAGAGAAGATTTCTCGGAAGAAGTAAGATTTGAGCTGAGCTCAACAAATAACGTAACCACTGGCAAAGAGAAAGGGGTACATCACAGCCAGAGGGAGCAGCCAGCACAGGGTTCGGGAGAAAAGCACAAGGAAAATTCCAGGAACTGAAGGAAGATCTATGTACCTGAAAATAAAGGGCAAGAGGGAGGGCTTCTAAGAGATGAGGTTGGATGCCAGGTCAAGCAGGACATTACTTAAAAAAAAAAAAAAAAGTCAGATTAGCAGGAAGCCTCAGAAAGATTTTAAGTAGAAAGCTGAACATCTAAACTAGAGAGAGACTAAATTATGTTCACCAAAGATTAAGTAAAAGTATTTGCATCCTAATTCTTTAAAAGCCAGCATTATCAGCCATATTCATTTCTCGACTATTATCAGATAAGTTTATAGTCACCATCTAGAATCCATTTACCTAAAAAACAACCTTCACCCATTGCAACAACACTCAAAGCTCAGAAATAAGCAAAAAGAATATTCCCAGTTCCTAAATTAGCTTTCACAAAACTCATACGCTAGTCAGTCACTTAAGACCTTAGGCTTTCCTTCATCTCACTGATTTTATTTAACACTAGTGGCCCAGTGCACGGATTCGTGCACATTGAAAGGAAATTAATTAGAAGAAATATTTTAATATCGCTATTCGCCCTTGCTCTATAATAGAAATGTCAACAAAAACAACCACATTCACAATCAACAATGACAAATCAAAATACTAGCACATGCATGTGATTGGCACCAGCGAGAGCTTTATATGTATCGTGCATGCACAAGTCAATGTTTATTTTTAAACTGCCAGTGTGCGTCGCGTCATATGTACCGGCTGGTCAGTCGGACATACGAACGTACGATAGGTCACTTAACCTTTTATATATATAGAAGATAAATTCTTTTTTTTTTAAATTTCTTTATTGATTACGGTGTTACATATGTATAGAAGATAAATTCTTATTAAATTTACTTGATTTTCAGGAATGAAGCAAATTAAACTCAGTAGAAAGGGAGTAAATGGTCCAGGCACAGATGAGTACATTGACAACTGTTAGCTTAATACTAAAGAAAATTAGACACAGAATTATATTTCACCAAGTATATCCACAGAAGTAGAATTCTTTCCTCGTTCCCAGGCAAAATTGGATTAATGACATGTTCCTATACATGCTTCCACAATAAAACCTAAGGATACTTTTGTTTCAAACACTGTCATAGATTATAACATTTATTATTTGTTCTTAATTATTGAAAATAAAAGCCTAACAAAGAAAACTTATATCTGCCCTGTCCAAAGAAGCAACATTAGAATCTAAGAGATCGTCCAAATTTAGAACAAAATCACACTTCAAGATCCTGCCAAAAACCTAACAAAAGGTTATTTGATCAAACAGTACAAGCCAAATTTTAAACCATTCATTCACTTATGCACAATGACTACATAGATTACATCATTTGCTGCACATATGCTCTTTAGCAAAATCTCATTTCCAGATCAACGTAGCTTTAGATTAGAAATACAAATGTTAATATTTATCCTTACTTGATCTATCACAACAGGATACATGAGTTTTTAAAATATCATTTGGGTGTTAATATAAATTTGCAGACAAAGTATTATACAACGAACTGTGCAAGCATAAAATATTCAATTTATCCAAAAGTCCAAGAAGAGAAAAATAAAGACAATAAAAAAGAAGTTAATTGTGAAGAAAATAGCGTAATTTCTAATTCTCATTTAGAATACCACTGTACTTATGTAAGTACATAACCTGTATTCAAATGAAAATGAAACAATTTTATAATCAGCATCCTCATAAGAGCTATTTACTATGGTAATTCCTCAAATAACCCAATAGATGTTATCTCCATTATACAGGAGGGGAAATTGAGTCAGAGAGTTTAAATAACTTGTCCAAGGTCATATATAACCAAAATTTACAATAAAGTTTAAGTAAATGAGATGTTACTATACACATGTCCCACATCATAAAAAGATCAGTTCCAATATTGCTGTGGAATTCATTTATTAGTGGAAATTTATATTATTTATAAATGTTGAAGAATATAAATTATTTTATGTATACTTTAAAATTATCTTAAAAAGACTTCTGGCCCAGCTGGCATGGCTCAGTGGTTGAGCATTTATTATGTGTACTTTACATAATAAAATTTTTTCTTTAATAGACAGAAAATAAAGTAGGGAATGAGCAAGAAAAAACAAGTTTATGTGAAAAAATAAGCAAGAATAGCTATACAAATTCCGGAAACATAGAGTACGGATTAGCCCCTTCCAATTATTAAAGTAAGTTATAAAGTTATAATAATTAAAATATTACACTTGTTAAATGAAAAGGCATATAGCTTGATGGAGAGAAAAACAAGTTCAAGAAGAGACCCAAATCTATAACATGTATCAAAGTTCAAATCAGTGGGTTATAATTGGTTTAGGTGAATTGTTCAGTATGTAGCACTGAGAACTAGTAACCATCTGAAAAAAAAATTAACTGGGGCCATAATTTACCCCTCATTCAAAACAGATTCCAGATGGATCAAAGAATTCAATGCCATTTTTTAGGTTACTAGAAAAAAACATGGGAGTCAGATTTTTTAATCTTTGTGTGTGGAAAACTTTTCTAAATATAAGTCCAAACCCAGAAGTCATCAAAGAAAAAAACTGATATGAGTATAATGTATATATAGCTATAGAAGAAAACAACACAATGCAAGTCATAAGAAAAATCTACTGGAAAAAAGTATTTGTAACTCACATTCCCAGATAAAATTCCAGAAACAGTTTTTAAAAAGCCAGAAGATGGCGATATTACTTCATTACAGCCTCACTGGTACCAATAGCTAAGCCTCTCATCCTTTGTCAGTAAGGAACCTGTTTTTCCTCTTTGTGTCTCTTGTTGCCCTTCTCCATTCCCTCCTATATTTACCTATCCTCCTGCTCTTCACTGGTGATATAACACTGAAATAAATATTAGTGGAAAGGGAAGATAGAAGAAATACTGAATTTATAATAATATTTATAACAATACTATTTTTAAGTGAATATGACATAATTAAAATGTAAGATTATCTTTGTTAAATATCCATCCTCTCCTAAAACTACACTAAAATGATGCTAAAAAAGGATAAACTCATAAAAACATATATGTAACATGAAAGGAGACAACAGCTGATGAGAGATCTTATATAATAAAAGCATAGTATGCAAATCGATCAAATCACAGAACTACCGGTCGGCAGGGGGCAGGGCTGGCGAGTAGGCAGCACCAGGCCAGCCAAGGTGCGGGCGGAGGGAGGGGCCGGCGATTGAGGGCAGCGACCAGCAGGCCGCGAAGGGGCGATGGGGGGGGGGGGGTTGCAGCTGGCCGCTCACTGCCCAACGCTGTCCTCTGATTGGCCTATCCGGTCACCTCCTGCAGAGGGAGACCAGACTGGGAGTGGGCCTAAGTCAGTCGGACATCCCTGAGGGCTCCCGAACTGCAAGAGGGCGCAGGCTGGGCTGAGGGGACCCCCTCCCCCTTTACCAAGTGCATGCATTTCGTGCACCGGGCCTCTAGTATAAATACTATAACACTTTGTTGGCTTTGTAAAACAGAATACGCCAACCCCACACATGTGAGGGCAGGTGAGGGTATGAAACCAGTAAGAAGCAAGCACAACAGAAAGGCTGAAGAATCTGAAGGTAGGGGTCAAGGTTGGGCTGAAAATAGGAATACTGGTTGAATGTTTGTAAGGAACAGTTTCACCCAGAAGCCTTACCATGTATCCAAGAAACTGCCTCTCCTGAACCCTAGCGAGAGACAAGTGGTTTACTTCCTTAAGACACTAAACCAGATAGAATGTAGAAACCAGGTACACACAGGGGTTGTCTGTCAGATCATACCACATGGAGATGAAAGATTTACATGCTGAACAGTGGACGCCACCTCTGTTCCTCAAATCAGCTTCCAGAACACAGGCTGTTCAAACAGGGGGCTAGGACATTCTTCCATGGGAAATGTGACCCAAGGGGAAAGACCTACAACCACTCAATCACCCTGTGTTAAGATTTGCAGTTAAAGAAACAAACGCATAGATACAGAGAACAAAATGATGGTTACCAGATGGGAGGTGGGTTGGGGGACTGGGTGAAAAGATAAAGAGATTAAGGAGTACAAATTGGCAATCACTAAATAGTCATGGGATGTAAAGTACAGCACAGGGAATGTAGTCAATATATTGTAATCACTATGCATGGTGTCAGGTGAGTATTGAACTTATTGGGGTTGTCTAACCACTATGTTGTACACCTGAAACTAATACCATATTGAATGTTAAACTGTAATTGAAAAAAATTAAAAAAAAAAAAAGACTTGCTGTTAACTCCCCATGGACAAAGTTTTTACTCAGCTTTTTACTGCCTCACTCTTTAATCTGAACAGATGGCTCAAGTTTACTGAACAACTGAGGAAAGCCTCTCATATGAAATGAAGAGACCAACTTAACAAAACAGCAGTAAACCAAATTAATAAACAAAATAGAAAGAAAATAAAAAGGAAGGGGATAGAGGGAGAGAACAAAGGAAGGGTTGGAAATTCCCACAGAGTAGAACAAAAAGTTTTTTAAAAACTGGGGAAAAAAATTAGAACACCAATCCAGAAGGTACAACTAAAAAGAAATTTCAGAAAAAGAAGGAAATGATACCAAAAATTGACATTGTTTCTGGCAACATAGCGAACTAAATAAACTTTATCTTAACAAACCACTTAGAAATATTAGATAAAGTAAATATTCCCTCAAATGCTGAGGTCACAAGAGAACAAAGCTTTCAGCTGCCATGGGGGAATTTGTCAATATAAATAACCAAAACTTTTGGCTTTTAATGGTTTAGAGTAGTGGTCGGCAAACTGCGGCTCACGAGCCACATGCAGCTCTTTGGCCCCTTGAGTGTGGCTCTTCCACAAAATACCACGTGCGGGCACGCACGTACAGTGCGATTGAAACTTCGTGGCCCATGCCCAGAAGTCAGTTTTCGGCTCTCAAAAGAAATTTCAATCATTGTACTGTTGATATTTGGCTCTGCGGACTAATGAGTTTGCCGACCACTGGTATGAATGACAAGAGACATGAAGTAGAGTTGGAATTAAGGCTCCTACCTTCTTTCACACGTTTTCAGTGAAAAAATGGACTAACGAGGGGGCAGGAGGAAGTTAGCCATCAGCAATCTATAATAATAAAAGCAAAATATGCTAATTAGACCAGACGTCCTTTGGACGTCCTTCGGGATGAAGGCGGGGCTTCGAGGGCCCAGGCAAGCCACAGGCTGTGATGGAAGCCCAGGTCCCGGGTGCCAGGCAGCCATCAACTTAACCAAGAGACAAAGATAAACATCACCAATGATTAAAACATAACAATGTGATGAACCCCTTGATATGATGCCCTGTGAAAAACAGGAAGACATTATTTTTTTGTGATACTTTTACTAAAAAATGCATAACCACACTCCAACCAGTGACAACAACAGACAAACCCAAATAGAGAAAAATTCTGTAAATTTTTTATCAGCACTCTTCAAAAGTGTCAAAGTCATATAACAAGAATTGAAGGCTGTTAAAGAATAGCGACAATGGTTCAGTGGTTGAGCGTTGACCTATGAATTAGGAAGTCACAGTTCAATTCCCGGTTGGGGCACATGCTCACATTGCGAGCTCGATCCCTGGTGTAGGGTGTGCAGGAGGCAGCCAATTGATGATTGATGCTCATCATTGATGTTTCTGTCTCTCTCTCCCCTCTCCCTTCCTCTCTGAAATCAATAAAAATATTTTTAAAAAAGAATAGAGACAACTAAGGAGAGATAGCAATTAAATGTATAATGTGGGATCCTGAATAGAATCCTGTAACAGAAAAATGTCATTAGTGAAAAAATTTGGTGAAATTCAAATAAGGTCTGGCTGGAGTTGAGTCAACAATATTGTACCAATGTTAACTTCCTGCTGTTGATAATTACCCTATCTATACTAGTAAGAGAACCATGCAAATTGACCATTTCTCTGCTATGCCCACTAGCCAATCAGAGCGGGTATGCAAATTAACCCAACAAATATGATGATTAATTTGCATACGCAGACGTGGAGCGAAGACTGAAGACAGCGTAGAAGGAAGCCAAGCGCTGCAGAAGAGAGTGAAGCTGTGGAGAAGGGAGCGAGGCAGCGGAGACGGGAGGGAAGCAAGCTTTGGCGGGCTTTGCTCCCCTCTCTGCTTTGCTCTGGCCGCAGGAAGCCCTATTCTTGCAGGAATCTTCCTGCAACGGGCCTCTAGTGGTTATATAAAATGTAAACTAACATTAGGGGAAATGGGCTGAGAAATATAATTAAACTCTGTACAACTTTTACAAATTTCCTGTAAGTCTAAAATTAGTTCAAAATAAGTTTTTTGTTTTTTTTTTAAGAAGTGAAGCAGCCCTGGCTGGTTTGGCTCAGTGGATAGAGCATCAGCCTGCGGACTGAAGGGTCCTGGGTTCGATTACGGTCAAGGGCACATGCCCAGGTTGCGGGCTCGATCTCCAGTGGGGGCATGCAGGAGGCAGCCGATCAATGATTCTCATCACTGATGTTTCTCTCTCTCCCTCTTCCTTCCTCTCTGAAATCAATAAAAAATATATATATTAAAAAAAGTGAAGCAATAATTATATCATTAAGAGTGATAATCATCAAAAGAACTAAAAATAGATACTATGAAAGGTGGTTTTATCAATTCATGCTGTTAGAAGTCTGAATAGTTCCCTTGGGGAAGAGGGATTCATAACTGGAAAGGGACACTAGGGTGTCAGTTACAGAGATGCTATTTAGTTATTAAAATTTAAGTGCAATTTTTTAAAAAATATATTTTTATTGATTTCAGAGAGGAAGGGAGAGGGAAAGAGAGACAGAAACATCAATGATGAGAGAGAATCATTGATTGGCTGCCTCCTGCATGCCCAGTACAGGGGATCAAGCCCGCAACCCAGGCATGTGCCCTTACCGGGAATCGAACCATGAACTCCTAGTTCATAGGTCGAAACTCAACCACTGAGCCACGCCAGCAGGGCTTTAAGTGCAATTTTTAAATCTGGCATCTGTCCATAAAAATCATTTTTAAACATGGTTTTACCTCTATAGAGTGGGACTAAAAATATGAGGAATGCTTTTATTCTAGAAAATTCTGAAATTGGTAACAGCCGGATATTAATGCAGTAATTGGTAATAGTTGAATATGAGTACAAGAAATCAGAAAAGGCAAATTTGAGACCCTAAGCCCAGAAGAATCCAGAAAACACAAATGGCTTACTTTATTTCCTCGTCCTTAGCACCTGATCTCCTATACCATGGTCGGCAAACTCATTAGTCAACAGAGCGGCAAACTGTGGCTCACGAGCTACATGTGGCTCGCGAGCCGCAGTTTGCCGACCACTGTCCTATACTCCTCTTGAGGAAATGTGGGATTTGTGCAAGATAACCAAGCGCTAAGACTGAGAGGAGGGAGTGTTTTAATGGGGAATATCAAACACAATAAGATTCACACACATTAAGCACAAGAAAATGTAAATTGTCACAGCTTACAATATTTACATTGCACATAAAAAGTTTAACAAGGCCTGGTTACTTAATAGATGTAGATTAACTATGCAAAATTCATCAAAGTTGCTATTAGTTGCAACATGAAAAATTGCTTCATAATCTGCCTAGTTATTCATTAGGAGGTTTAATAAAAAAGTAGACGGTGGGCTGAGAATTACTCTACCCTTGAGGTAGTTAAGATGATAAGAAATAATCAGAAAAAGTTTTACATAAATTAGTAAGTCAAATTAATATAATAGCTCTCTATTACATTAGATGCAGTAGACTGCATCTACTCCAGTCAAACTGGTTTTTTCCAAGGTGAAATGCTGGAGTGAATTTTATACAAACGGGAAGTACTAAATAAGTCAGAGACTTCTGCTACTAAGACAGACAGGTAGATAGATTAGCCAGCTGAGCTCTGTTGAGCAGTTTGTCCGAAAGCTTCCATATATACCCAGAGCTAAAGGTGAAGAGAGAAAATAAAAACCCTTTGTGCTATATTTTCTACTTTAATAACAAGATCTGTACAATCATTATTTTCGAAGAAACTTACTTTCTTGTTGCATATTCAACTTACCAGACATACCCACACCCTTGGTGATAACAGCATCATTAGCCACAACATCTTTGACTGAAACACATGGTGCTTCTGCTCTGTGACCAACAATAGATGGCACTATTATTTGCTATTATATTTTTATTCTTCTTGTTTTTTGGGAACACTTTTAGCCTTTTTCTCTTCTTTATCACAACTTTAAGATGTGACATAATTTCATTATAACTGTATTTTGTTTTAGCCTACATATATTTAATTTTTGAACAAGTCAAAAGGACTTGTAGTACATAATATAAGCCTGACAATAAAAGTAAAACACTTACGTTACAAAGAAGTTAGGTTAACATACATCTTGAGTATGTACGTGTTTCTATTCACAGTAAACTAGTCAGTATACAATAGATTCATGCAGCTCACAATCATGATTTAACCAATGAACTGAAATACAACTGAATTTAAGATATCACATACATTACACAGAAATGGTCTATTTGTTCAGTTATGGTAAACAGTGACCATAGTGAAAGGATCATCAATCAAGAACAATGGTAAATTTTCAAATCACTCATTTATATTTAAATGAATTCACAACACTCCAGGTAAAACAGAAACTATACTAGAAAGACCCAACTAAGAAGAATCTCTAAAGATTTTTGGATTCTTGCTTGAATGTTGAAGGCCTAAGACAATATTTTAGCCAGGCAATAGTGGAGTGGCTAGCACGCGAGTCATACAGATTCACGTCTGAGCTCCAGTTCTGCCATTGCTGTCTTTCTGATCCCAGTAAAACAACTTGTGTCCTTATTTATAAAATGAAAAACCACGAATCCTTTCTAATATATATTTCATGGGTTACAGCTCAGCCTTGTAAACAGGATTGCACTTTTTATCAATGAGCTGCTTACATAAAAGAATCTCTTGTTTTCTTTATTTACTATGACCTCTCTCATCTTGGAATTCCTTTCTGTTTATGGTGAAGAAGGGTTTTGTATGTGGTGACCCCTGTCTAGAAAGTCTTTTTTTTAGCATTAGTTCACATGCTTTAGATTACTGTTTCAGTTTCTTGAAATTTATTCTTCTTTTATGTCACTTATGTCCATAGAGGAAATGCAATTGTCTTGAACTCTTTCCCCAGAGTGTAACTTTAGCTCAGAAAACTAATAACTCAGAACAGACCTTTCTCAAAGTGGTAGCATCTGATAGTCCAGACCAGAGGTCGGCAAACTCCTTAGTCAACAGAGCCAAATATCAACAGTACAACGATTGAAATTTCTTTTGAGAGCCAAATTTTTTAAACTTAAACTTCTTCTAATGCCCCTTCTTCAAAATAGACTCGTCCAGGACTTGGTATTTTGTGGAAGAGCCACATTCAAGGGGCCAAAAAGCCGCATGTGGCTCGCGAGCCGCGGTTTGCCGACCACTGGTCCAGACCATCCCAAGAACATTGAATCTGACAATAAAAGAAAATCTGATTTGGGAAGAGGGAATACTTTTTTTAGTTCTTTTAGAGAGAGCTCATTAATTAAAACATTTAGCCGCGTTTACATTATAATTAACTAGTTTACTAATTGAGTTAGCAAGTCTTTGCTCAAATTTGCCAAGGTCCCTGGAAGAAGCTATTACCACTAACAGACCGAAAATCATTCTGATATTAATTAGAAAAGAATCCAACGTCTGCTAACACCTAAATAAATATTGATACCCCCTAATGGAAAGCATTTTCTAGGTTTAAAGTAACTCGCTGATAATACTGAACTATTTCAGTATTGAGCTTTTCTTTGGTGGTGTTTTTGCGTTACTTGTTTCCACACTGATCCTGCTCGGTGGTGTCTTCCTGAGTTCCAGTTTGAAAAGCTGAAACTTGAAAGAAGCAGAACACCTCTACGGAAACCATGGGTTTCTTATAGTTGAAATATCAACAGCTGCATCCACTCTAGTTACCTCTACGTTTCACTAAACACTTCACTTAAAAAAAGACAAACATCTCTGAGTGATGATTAGCATTTTGGTACCTTTATTGAAATAATTCTCTTTGCCTTTTGTTTCTCCATTTTTACAATTTTGAAGTAAGCCTAATAAGTGATCTTAGTTGCCTGACATATCTGTCTAAAGTTTTTATTATAACAACACAAAGATTTTGAGAGATCAGCTAGGCTCTTGTTTTTTTGGGTTTTTTTTCCACATAATAATCAAAGAATTCATATTGTAATTGAATTTCATTAGGTAAGAATTTAAGCTGCCCTTATCCACCACTTTCTCAACCAAAATAATTCTCTTATGAAAATCTGTATTGGAAAAACAACTGACTTAAAAGCTTTTCAAGTAAGTTTTTCAAGATCAAAAATAGTTAAGTACTCTTGGAAAACCTTTCCAAAATAATTTTTCTGACCACTATGGTTAATCTTCCACAAATTATTTTCTTTCAAGATCTATGTTTAGTAATTATTTTTATAGCAACTGTGATATAGTACAATGTCTTGAAGAGCATGAACTTAATGGCAAAACTGCAGGCAGAATGTTATCATCAGCAGGTATTCTATTGCTTTTCATTTATGATGGAATTTTTCAAAGATTTTCATTCATCCTTAGAATGCCTGCACAGGTCATGCTCTCTATTATCTTTGAATACTGATTTGTTCAACTTAAAAAAACACATAACCACACCTGGCTGGTGTGCCTCAGTAGTTGAACATCAACCTATGAGCCAGGAGGTCATGGTTTGATTCCCGGTCAGGGCACATGCCCAGGTTGCGGGCTCAATCCCCAGTAGTGGGAGTGCAGAAGGCAGCCAATCAGTGATTCTCTCTCATCATTGATGTTTCTATCTCTCTCTCCCTCTCCCTTCCTCTCTGAAATCAATTTAAAAATATGTATAAAAAAACCCATTTTACAGATGAGAAAACTGAGGCCCAAAAATGTTTACATAATTTACTCAAGGTCATCTAGCTAATAAACTCTAGAGCCAGGATTTAAACCCAGGCAGGCTAGTCCCAGAATTATTTATGAATTAACAGTGTAATGTGGTTGCCAAAGAAGTGTTGACATAAGAACGTCCAAATCGGTAGGGAATTTTTTAAAGAGTTATTTGAGCCAAACTGACAACATATACTGGGGAACAAGATCTCAAATACTTCGGAGAATAATAGTTTTGCAGCTTCTTTTATGCATTTGAAATTAAGGAGGAAATGTAAGGAAAATTACATAGAGGTGGGAGAAGGCAAGGCAGGGATAGGATTATGGGATAGATTATGTGCTTCCTGGAGGGTTAGTACCCCTTTCGAGGGTAATTATTTCTGGTATTTCAAAGGTGCGTTAACCTATATGCACAACAAGACAGGGGTGGCTTAAAACCTTTCACTAAAGAAGTTATAGGTCTGGGTCATTACTATCCACCATGACCTGCCCAGTTAGAAATTTATGATCAGATCATTCTGTAAGGTTCTTTCCATATAACTTATTTTTTCATTCATAGTAGCAAGTCTACTCTTAATCTTAAACTGCATGCTTTATATATTTTATTGAATTTTTACAGAGATGAAGGGAGAGGGACAGAGAGTTAGAAACATCAATGAGAGAGAAACATCGACCAGCTGCCTCCTGCACACCCCCCACTGGGGATGTGCCCGCAACCAAGGTACATGCCCTTGACCGGAATCGAACCTGGGACCCTTCAGTCCGAAGGCCGACGCTCTATCCACTGAGCCAAACCGGTCAGGGCTTAAACTGCATGCTTTAAAAGCAGGGAGGCCCTAGCCAGTTTGGCTCAGTGGATAGAGCGTCAGCCTGTAGACCAAGGGTCCTGGGTTTGATTCCAGTCAAGGGCACTTACCTTGGTTGCAGGCTCCTCAGGCCCTGGCAGGAGGCAACCAATCGATATGTTTCTCTCACATCGATGTTTCTCTTTGTCTTTCCCTCTCTCTTCCACTCTCCCTAAAAATCAATGGAAAAATATCCTTGGGTGAGGATTAACAAAAAAATTTTTGTTTAAAATCAGAGAGGTAACTTGTGGTCTCTACTGATTAATATCTAATTTTGGGAACCACATTTTTTAAAAGAATAAGGATGAATTGAAATAAATCCATATATAAGCCATTAGTATTGTGAGGAGGCTCAAATCAAAACAAAAAAATCATTAGAAGTTAAAGACTGAGAAGATTATGTCTAGAAATGGGAAGAGTCAGTGGAATATAAGTATCTACACTAATAAAAGAGAAAGATGCAAATTGACTGTACCTTCGTGATGCCCACCAGCCAATCAGGAGTAAGTATGCAAATTAACCCAACAAATATGGTGGGTTAATTTGCATATGCAGGCACCGAGTGGTCAGGGGTGGGGTGGGACGCACCACCCCAGCCGCTCAGGGCCTCTGGGCAGCATGGGAAGGCAGGGCTGGAGCAGAAAGGTGGTGCCAGCAGCCAGGGAAAGGAAGGCCCATTCCTGCACGAATCTTTGTGCATCGGGCTTCTAGTCCTATATAATAAAAGGGTAATATGCAAATCGACCGAATGGCAGCACCGAACAACAATCAAAGCATAATATGCTAATGATATGCTAAGGCTGCTCAATTGCTAACTAAATCGTACACTGACCACCAGGGGGCAGACAGTCAACTGGTCGACCGGTCGCTATGATGTGCACTGACCACCAGGGGGCAGATGCTCCTACCGGTAGGTTAGCTTGCTGCTGGGGTCCAGCCAATTGGGACTGAGCGAGATGGGCCGGGCACGCTCTGGAGCCCTCCTGCGGTCCCTCCCCAGCCCAATCGTACACCGGTGGGGTCCCTCAGCCTGGCCTGAGCCCTCTTACAATTCAGGACCCCTCAGGGGATGTCAGAGAGCTGGTTTCAGCCCGATCCCGCAGGCCACTCCCCTTGGGAGGGCGCCAGATGCAGGGCTCATGGCTGGCAAGCGATGCTGTGGCAGCGCGAGCCTCTCCAGATCGGGACTGATTGGGTGCGAGCCTTCGGCAGGCACACTCGGGTCGGGATGAGCAGGAGCAGCGGCAGGTAGGAGCTGCAGGCAGCGCTGAACTGTGGGTTTCGGCCCGATCCTTACAGACCACCCAGAGGGACCCCACCCGTGCACAATTTCGTGCACCAGGCCTCTAGTCTTCAAATATTTGAAAATCCACATACAGAAGAGAGTACTAGAACCAGTGAAGATGTAACTTCTAGCTCAGTAAAAGAAATAATTTTATAAAAGTTTTTAGAAATAGCCGAAACCGGTTTGGCTCAGTGTATAGAGCGTCAGCCTGCGGACTGAAAGGTCCCAGGTTTGATTCTGGTTGGGGGCATGTACCTTAGTTGCTGGCACATCCCCAGTGGGGAGTGTGCAGGAGGCAGCTGATTGATGTTTCTCTCACATCGATGTTTCTAGCTCTCTATCCCTCTCCCTTCCTCTCTGTAAAAAAAAATCAATAAAATATATTAAAAAAAAGTTTTTAGAAATAATTTTATAAAAGGTTTTAGACAACTCCTTCACCTTAGAAAGTATGAAACTATGAATCTTCTCTCTAGAAAAAAAATATGCAAATGCATATAATTTTGCTTTAAATTTCCAAGGGTTCAAAAATCTACTTTTAAATCTACGCATACCACCTCTAGAGCCATGTGCCCCAGATTAAAACGAAAAGGTCAAGGATAAAGAGGCAAGTATGTTTAATAATCTTTAGCAACTAACTCATGAGTTCACTTGGACATGTTTTGGTTCTCTCACAGCCATGATCTGAGACTTGAAACCAGGGGAGCAGTGCCAGTCACTCCCAAGCTTACCCCCTTATCCTGTCTCCAGGAACCTGAATCCTGGTTTCTTTCTTTTTCTCTACCTAAATAAAACTTAGTTTCCCTCTCAATAAATAAGTAAATAATCTTTAAAACTCATTACAACTTAACAATTCTATTATCTAAAATAACTCTCAACTCTATGTCTTCTAATTTCTTCTGAGATCCATTATGATACATATTGCAATAAGAGTTTAAATATGACAGTCAAAAAAAAGTCAAGTTTGCCTAGCGACAATATAAACTATGAGTAAATTCATAGATAGTATGGCTTATTATGCAACCTTTAAAAAATATATGCCTAAGTTTAAAGATAAAAAATAAGATGCTAATGTACAACTCAATATCTAATATTTAATGCCCAAATTAGAAATTTCCCTTCCCCTGCTTTAAAACTTCTTCTTAAACTCTCCCTTTTCATCCTTTATTGCTGGCTAACTGTGAAGACTGACAGACCAACAAACAATGGACTAGAAGTCAGAACACTTAGGTTCTAATTCACCACCTTTACCATGAATTTAATTTTGTATTAGTCCATCTCCTCATCTTGTTCTATAAACTTTCATATACTTAAAAGGGCTTTTTACTTTATTTTTTATATTTTACAATATATTTTTATTGATTTCAGAGAGGAAGAGATAAAAACATCAATAATGAAAAAGAATCATTGATTGGCTGCTTCCTGCACGCCCCCTACCGGGATTGAGCCTGCAACCCACGCATGTGCCTTGGCCGGAATCAAACCATGATCTCTTGGTTCCTAAGTCAATGCTCAACCACTAAGCCATGCCAGCTGGGCCTAAAAGGGCTTTTATTTATTTTTTCAAAGGATTTTTAAATGGTGAAGTGCTATGTAAACATAAATAACTCATGTATGATCAACAGCAAGAAAACAAAGCCATCTTAAAAAAAAAAAAAAAGCAAATGTATGTTCACATTTCAATTCCTAATTATAAAAAGCAACCTTTGAATCGAGTGTGTTTTAATGTATAATGTTCATCCATAAATGCTTTGTACATTCAGTGTTACATTGTATTGAGAGGACACAGCTCAGACAGTTAAGAATTTTGGCAGCAAAGGAAAAACTTGAAGGTGCCAGTGGGCTACACAACTACAAGAGTTGGAGGGAAAGTTACATGATCAAAAAACAGTCATAAAAGCATTCCATGCTTGAAAAATCCGTTTTCTCTCACACCACTAGAAATAAAGAGAACTAAAAAGTTACGAGTTTAGGTCTTGAGCCTTTATTAGCAAGCGTTAAGTGCCACATTGCTGAAATGGCACCTCTCCTGCCAGAACAGCACTACACACACCATGTCTGCCCTCAGACTAGACTCCAGACACAGGCACAAGATGTTCTAGCAAATAACATGCAGCCAGAGCCAGCACACAAGTATGAGGGAATCCAGGCTCTAGGCATCTGATTTTCCTCCTTGGTCCTACTTGAAAACGGACACTGCTATGAAAAATTTATTATAGTAATAGGATAATGATCACGGTGTAGCTAAATTATATGCCAACCAATGAAAATGGAAAAGCAACGTGTACTATCAGCTCAACTATCTTGTTTTATATTTTAATTTTGAACAGACAGGTCATGATTACACTAAATAGAGAACAGCTGAGTAACTGCAACTTCTATTTATCACGTGAAGATGATTTCAAGCCATTAAGAGGGGGGGAAAAAAAAGTGGCCCAGAAAATACTAGGCTGTGGAAGTCAAATGAAAAAAACAACAACAAAAAACTAGGGTTTGGGGGGAAAAGGGGTAAGGAAGAGAATGAGCTACTGACTTAATAAAAAGAGAACAAATAAATAGGACAGGGAGGGTGAGCCCCCTGACACAGAATGAGGAAAAGTATGCAAAGGCTTAAAGGGAGCTTCCGCAGTGGATATGGAAAGGGGTGAGCCTGTTAACTGCTTCAACAGAAAAAGGTAAACCATACAGGGCACCTTTCTGAACCAGCATTCACGTCGGTAACAACAATGCCTAACTCAGGCATGGCACTTCATATGCAGTGAGCTTTGTTCCAAATGCGTCCCACAGATCCGTACATCTACTCCTCACCACCCGCTGCAGCTCCGCCACGCCCCGAAGAGGCAGTTCCTCCTACTTGACAGGTGAAGCACCTGAGACCAGGCAACGCAAGGCCACACAGCTGGTTCCAGGCTCTGAGCGCTCATCAATTAACTGAACTAATTGCCTGCAAGATCCTACAAAAACCTTCGTATTTTCTGCGGACGGGGACCATGGCTCTCTGGAATTTCTCAAAGGAGTTTGGGTCCAAAAAAGTGACCCTGGACTTTAAAGTTCCTTTATGGGGGATATGAGGTTCTCCTAAGAACACACACCTTTGGAACTCTGAGAAACACCTAGCAGAGACAGAGTGGGTCATGAAAGGGGGACAAGTCGGAAAACGAGACTTAGAAGCCATCCTTCTCCCCTGAAAGGCAGAGAAAGTAGAAAGCGGCCCTTCCTCTCCTCCACGAGGCGTGACTCAGGGACGTGGCCTCCCCCCTAGTTTGCAGTGTGTGTGTGTGTGGGTGGGGGGGGGGGGGTTCTCCTCCAGACACTCACAGGTTACCCGGCCAGGCCTGGAAGAATGCGTGCTTCTCAGATAGGACTGGGGTGACAAGAGGGCCCCCCCGAGACGCAGGGAGGGAAGCCTGCCCAGGAGCACGCCGGGCCGGGTCTAGAGGCCCTCGGCATAGGTGCCCGCGCCCTCGCCCCATACCTTACCCCGCTTGGCTGTTCTTCCGAGCCTGGGGCACCCGTGCTTGGCGGCGGCCCGGTCTCTGACGGACTCACACTCGGGGCAGGGGTGGGAGATCCGCGGCCTGTCCAGCCAAGGCCCTGGAGTTCGAGGTCCCAGGACGCCGACAGTGCGCGCGCCCCCGAGGCTGCCCAGAGAAGAAGGGTCCGAGCGCGCCCCGCGAGCCGAGCAGCCGCCGCCGCCGCCGCCGCCGCCGCCGGGGGAGAAATCGCTGGCTGCTAGGTCCGCCCGCACCCGGCCCGGCCACTGCCCCGCTTCCCCCGCGCGAGCTTTGGCGGCGGAGCAGCACGGTGAGCGCCGATTGGCCCGCGGGATGAGTAACGTAAGGCGCTTCTCCTCACCGATTGGCCGGGGCGGCGGTGCGTGCAAGGAGTAAACAAACCCCGCCCCCAGGCTTCCCAAAGAGAGGAGGGGGCCGGAGGGGAAGGGGCGGGGCCGCGAGGTGAAGGGATGTAATGCTCCAACCCCTGGCTGCTCAGCGGAGCTTCCCAATGGATCCCCTGCATTGACCCTGCCGTGCGGCTCCCCAACCGCCTCCCGGGTGGGCTGCAGGCCTGAGGCCTAATATTTGTAGACACGCCCTTCGTCAGGCTTGACTTTCCCATCCACTCCTCCAGACTTGACTTTCCCATCCACCCCCATCCCCAAGGCCCTGAAGCTGGAAAACCCCATCCTTTCAGAAAGTTTAGAAAGAGGGTAAACAGCCTTTGATGAATCGTCCTCGGGGAGGAGTGAGCAGGGGAATAGGGAGGCCACATGTGGGGGCAAGTGTAGGGCACCCTGTAATTATTCAGACAGTGGTTTAGAGACCATGGAGATGTGGGATCTTGGATAGGCAAGTAAGATCCAAACCAGGCCAAGTCACTATATCAAGTGGAAGCTGAAGATAAAATCGTGACACATAACCCCAATTACCTGTCCCTTTAATTCAATATTAAAACATTTGTCTATTAATTCTGTGCCTATGTGAAAAACCATGTATGAGCTTACATTCTAGTGGAATGGAGAAGACAATACGCAAAAGGAATAAGCAAAATATAACCTCTGTTACATGCTGATACGTGCTATAGGTAAAAATATATAAGCAGAGAAGGTAGAATGGCTTCTGTTAAATAGGGTGTTCAGAGAAGGCGCAGAAAAGGTATCATTTAAGCAAATATTAAAAGGAGGTGGGGGAGGTTAGAGAGCGCCTTTGGGCCTTTCTCTGGGGAGGGGTGGAGAGACAATTCCTGCATCATTGGGCATATATAAATTCCTAGGAGTCCAAGAACGCCAAATGCATCACTCCCCGGACTGATTCTAAAATGCAAAACCCCAATGAAGTGACTGATTACCTTGCATTGTTCAGTAACAAATCAATAGGATTTTAAAAAATGATTTATTTAATTTCCACAGACATTTTGTTGAGGTTTCAAGGTAACAAATTCTTTTCACACACTCTAGGCACAAAGATACAAAAAATGAGCAAGACAGGTAAAACCTCCACCCTCAAGGAACTCAATCTAGCAGGGGAGATGGATTGTAAACCACCTCAACAAGCAGTGCAAGGCATTGTAAACAACCATAATAGAAGTAGACAGCCCTTGGGCCAATAGGAGTTGGGAGGGGGGCGTTATTAAGGAGTTATAACTCTCTCAGAATCTCTTTGTCTATAAAGAAAATTCAGTACTAAATTTTACAGTAAGGCTACGGCTACCAGGGATTCTCTGACCTCTTTATAAGTTTCTAAAGTGATAGTCTGAAGGTAATATTAAGTTGAACCATATAAAATTGCTAATATTTGGCAATTTTCATTTTCCTCTACTTAGTCTCTTATAGAGTTAACAAGGATTTTGCTATGTAATGCATATAGTAAGTGTTCAATAAATGATAGCGATTATGATCATTTGATAATATTTATTTTAAAAAATGATTTAAAAGTCAGTGTCTTATAACACCTTCCAACGCTATGCACAAAGTAAAATGGGCAGTGAATGTTCCAAATTTTCCATTTTGATTTAGCTGTGTTTGATCTAGCTGTGAATTTCCATGACCTAATCAGAGTATGCTGTAAAAGACACTAAATGCTAGTTTCACAGCAGGCCAAGAAATTTAGAATAAGAAACAGCTTGGTTTTGAAAGCTAAAAACTGAAAATTCTCCAGAACAGAATAAATTGTCAAGTTGTTTCAGGGAGGAAAATTCATGTAAATCAATTTTTCATTCCCACTCACAGTTCCAATTTAGCAATTTGTACAACAGTCAGCTTTGTCTCTTCCTTTTCATTTCCCCCTTAAGGGATCTTATTTCCTTTGAATAGAAAAATAAAGCTTCCACCATCTCCAGCGCCAGAGAGCAGATGTTTGAAACATGACAGAACACTTATTGATTCAGCAAACACTTATTGTATGCCAAGAACAGTGCAAGGCATTGGAAATACAAACATAAATGTCCAAAGAACTCCATTCATGGGTGGTGTTCTTTGTGCTTGGAACAATCTCTCAGGTCTCCCACACCTCACCTACATGTGCCTTCACATAAGCTTAAACAACACTTTCTCCAGAAATGCTTACTCTGACTCTCCATCTCCAGCTCTTTTCCCATGAAATCCTGTTTGTCTTTCTAACACTCGTCAAACTTGTAACTACTCATTTGGTATCTGTATCCTGTTAAACTGTCAGCTCCTTGAGATCCGGAGCCATATCATCCAATTCACTATCCTCAGTGCTTAAGAGAAGTTCTGTACGTTTTTATTGAATGGATGAGAGTGCCACAGCCTAGCACAGTTGAAAAGAGGAGAGAGACATCCTATATAATAAAACCCTAATATGCAAATCAACTGAATGGCAGAACGACCAGCAGAAGGACCGGTCGCTATGATGTGCACTGACCACCAGGGGGAAGACGCTCAACGCAGGAGCTGCCCCCGTCCTGCAACCAGAGGCAACCGGAGGCAGCAATCAGGGGGCAGGCCATGGATCTGGCCTATCCCCGGGATTGGGCCTAAACCGGCAGTCAGACATCCCTCAAGGGCACAGGCTGGGCTGAGGGACACAGCCCCACCCCCCGCATGAATTTCATGCACTGGGCCTCTAGTAAATATATCAAGTCTCTACTTGTAACTATGCGGGCCACCAAAGAGCGGGCCGTGGAAGAAGCAGATCTGTTACAGTTAAACCTGAGGAATTTCCACATGCTGCCCCTCTCCTGGTGCTTGGTGCTGCTCTCTGTAGGTGAAGCTATAGGACTCCTGGACCTCTCAAACTTGAATGTGCACAGCAATCACTTGGAGATCTTATTAAAACTGACACTCTGAATCAGTAGGTCAGAGGTTGGGGGTAGGGCCTGCATTTCCAAGAAGCTCCCAGCTGGTGCTGATGCTGCTTCACCGCACTTTGAGTAACAAGGTCCTTAGTGTAGCTCCCTTTTTTTTTAATTGCACACCTTGAATTTTTAAATTAAATTTATTGGGGACACAGTGGTTAATATAATTACATAGGTTTCGAGTATACAATTCTATAATACATCACCTGCATATTCTCCCTTCCCTCCAGCCTCCTTCCCCTCCGCTAACCACCACACTGTTGTCGGTGTCCATGCGTTTGGGTCTGTTTGTCTTGTTTGTTCATTTGTTGCTCTCACATATGAATGAAATTATATGGTTAGTGGCATCTTTTTATCATACAAACAAAACTATCTGTAGTTATCTGGACAGTTGTATATATGACTTAAAAAAAAAGCCTCCAGTTTTCATACTTAATCCATCCAATGACTGATAAAAGAAATAGCACCTCAGAGAAAAATGTGTTAAATCAAGGCTTGCCTTTCAGAGACAGCCTTGTTACGGGCAGTTTAACCACATGAGTAGGGAAAAGTAGAATCAAAGCCTTGGAATTTCCTCAGCAAGGGACATGCCTTCTCCTCAGCTCATTTCTGGAATGACTTGGTTAGGGCAGTGAAAAAATTTCAGTCACCCTTAATAAAAGCAACCTCTTCTTCATATCAAATCTAAAACTCTTTTTATGATAAAATATTCTATTTTTCCTAAAAATAGAAAGTAAATGTGAGGTATATGGAATAATGAATAACGAATAAACCCCCATGTATTAGCTTAAGAAATAAAATATCAACATCGCTGGAACCCCTTATGTTCCTCTGTCTCCCCCCCAAAAAAATGACCACGTCCTAAGTTATAATTTCCTTGATTTTCTTTATAATTTTAACACATATGTAGGTAATTTCAAGCAATATATTGCTTAGTTTTACATGTTTTAAACTACATATATTTGGGTTCAAACTTTATTATTCATCTGCAAATTATTTTTTTTGTTCAACATTTTGTTTGAGAGAATCATCTGTCTTGAAGTACGATTCTGGTGAGGATTAAAAAAAAATCAAAACCTTCACCTAATCACCAGAAAATATCAGGCCAACCCATATTGAGGGACATTCTATAAAACAACTGCCAGTATTCTTAAAAAATGTCAAGGTCCTAAAAGAAAGACTGAGGAACTGTCACAGATTGGAGAAGACTAAGGAGACATGAAAATTAAGTGCAATGTGGGATCCTGATTGATTCCTGGGCCGGAAAAAGGACCTTAATTGGAAAGCTAACAAAATTCATATGAAGCCTATAGATTAGTTAGCACTATTGTATAAGTGTAAATTTCCTGGTTTTCATAATTGTATTGTGGTGATATAGGATGTTAGTTAGGGGAAGCTGGGTGAAGGGGGAATTCTGTGTACTATTTTTACAGCTTTTCTGTAAGTCTAAAATTATTTCAAAATAAAAAGTTTAAAAACTGAATACTGGGGAATCTTATTAAAACACAGATTCTGATTCAGAAGCTCTGGAATGAGGCCTGAAATTCAACTTTTCTGAAAAGCACTCTCATGGCAGTAAGGCTACTGGTCCCAACAACATATTTAAGTACCTTTCCCCTCCCATTGTATTGAGGTGAAATTGACATACAATAAACTAAGCATACTTAAAATAAAAAAACGATGAGTTTTGACATATGTATATATCCATGAAACTATCGCCACAATCAAGATAATGAATTCATTGTTGGGAGAAAATTCTACCTGGCTCTCTCATTTCTGCTTGTCTTACAAGGAGAGGCACTGAGGCCTTTGTTACAAAATAGAGAGTGTCTCCCTCCGGAGTAGAGGGCAGCTTTCTTTACCATCCAGGATAATAAAAATTATTTCCTCTGGAGCAAGCATTGGGCAGGTTTACTTGCAGTTCGTTACAGAAGACTCGGGTTTCCTAAGCTTGAGATTCCTCAGCTGTACTGCAGACCCACTTGTGTGCACAGCATTAACCTGGACTGCTCTCAGTAGGAGTTGAAAGGTAAGGGGAACCAACGCAAATATGAAGATCCTGATGTTTGCTTTGGCTTGAGTAATAAAGTCTGTAATCTCTGACCCCGGAGTCTCATAGCTTCTGCCAGTATCCAGGGAACTGTGGAAGGCTAACTTGTTGGTTTCCAAGAAGAGTAAACTTTCAGACTTTTGTCCGTTCTTGACAGTGTTTGGTGATGAAGCTGGGATGCTGACAGAGATAGGACTTACTGGGAGAGACAGGACAAGGGTTGGTTAGACCAAAGGAGAATTCCTTAGGATCTGGCAGATAATATTCTTTGCCCAAGCGATGGGGAGATGGGGGAGATAAGGGAAACTTAGCAAATCTAATGTATTTGCCTTATATTCTCCACCTCTTAATGGGTTCTGTTTCTTTTTCTAAAAAGAAAAAGAATTCCACTATTACTCCATATCATCCTCACTTCTTTTTTCTTACAATTTCTTTTACATAAGCCAGATTTTTAAAAAATATTGCTATAAAATAGATAAATTTCAGAAAAGTAAGTTTCATATATCTCCATAATGCCTCCCCCTTCCTTGTCCTCATTAGACTAATATTACTTTGAAATAAAATAAAATAAAAACCAAGTCTATCTCTCTCTCTTCTAATAACTCGATGCTTATCATCCTTCAAATCCCCTGCTATGGAATGATGCCATGGGCTCAGAAATAGTAATGGGCTCCACTATGATCATGGAATAGAATCCCAATTGTCTGACTGAATCCTCCACCACCCAGAGGTCACTATGCAGACAGGCAAGCTCAAAGAATGAGCAGAGAAACACTAAATAAAAATGGCTTCAATGCACAGCCTGTATAGATCAATCATTCACTGTTTCATTGTAGTTTCCCAAATAATTTTAGATGATAATTTTCAGAAGGGATTTTTAACAGCTGCGAGGCTAATCCCATCATATTCACATTTGAAATTATCTTTCCTACAAATTCTAAATCTTTCTAAATATTTAAAAATACAGTATATTTTCACAAGTTATATCATGTTTTTCCCACTACAAATAATTAACCCTCTTCTCTAGTAATTTCCCTTGTGCAAGAATGTGGAATATGGAATAATAAGCCTAAATAGGATCTAAAGAGACATGGTTACATAAAACCTTTCTTCTCTAACCATATTAAGCCCAAATTTATCTCGAGTCACAACTGTAGTTAGCATATGCTTATTTCTCTCCCTTCTTAAAGTGCAGAAAACAAACAGAAAATAGTTTTAAATAAGATTTTCTAGGTAACATTAAAAAGCAAATTCAGAAGTTAAAGTAGACAAAGAGGTAAGGGGAAATTTTGCATACACCTGAGAAATATTTCTATTGCTATGCATCCTAGATTTTATCTATAGATTTTAGCAATGGTTTATGAGGTTCTCAAAAATACTTAATAAAACTATAAATTTTGTAAATAACTTCAGAGAAATAAGATTATCAATTTATTGATGCATATGAATTGGAATCTATACTGTCTTATACAAATAGGAAATTTTCCACAAAATCATTCTGAAACATTTATACAAATCACCTTACTTGAAATAAAAAAGCTTAGAAACATTAGGGTAGTTATGTAATACATATGCATACAGCCCACTTAAGATTCTAAGTAAAGGTATTTGAAACTTTTTGCTGTTGTACAGTATTAGTAGCGCACTGAGTACAGAAGGAATATGAGAACTCTTCTGCTCAGCACATTATGTAATCATGTTCAAATGCTATATATATTTTACCTAGAAGGATTTGAAAATCCTATGTAATGACTTCTTAAGTCACTGGACTGATTTTTTTTTTAAGTTAAAAAATATTACTTTAAAGATATAACAGACAACCCAATTAGCAAATGGGCAAAGGAGATGAATAGACATTTCACTGAAGAGGATAAGCAGATGGCAAAAAAGCACATGAAAAGATGTTCAACAGTGCAGAGAGAGTATTCTATTTCTTTCTGGTGTTATACTATTTTCTGCTTCCTTTATATTTCAAATTTTCTATAATGTAAAGTTTAAAAGTTGGTAAAATATTTCATAAACAGTGAAAAACAAGTTGCAAGCTAGGAAAAGATATCTGTAGGACATATAATGGACAAAAGATTAATATTTCAAAAAGTTCTTTTTAAAAATATTTTTATTGATTTCAGAGAGGAAGGGTGAGGGAGACAGATAGAAATATCAATGATGAGAGAGAATCATTGATCGGCTGCCTCCTGCATGCCCCCCCAACTGGGGATCAAGCCCATAACCTGGGCATGTGCCCTGACTGGGAATCAAACCTTGACCTCCTGGTTCATAGATCGATGCTCAACCACTGAGCCATGCTGGCCAGGCTTTAAAAATATTTTTATTGACTTTTAGAGAGAGAGGAAGGAAGAGGGAGAGAGAGAAACATTGATACAAGAGTAGAACATCAATCACCTGTCCCCTACTGGGGATAGAGCTCACAACCTGGGCATGTGCCCTGATCAGGAATCAAATCAGCAACCTTTCCGTGACACCCAACCAACTGCACCACACCAGCCAAGGCTCCAAAATTTTCTAAAATTCCTAGTTCTCAAAGGCATGGACATCATTTCTCATTATCCCACATAATAATCTTATCCATTTACAGCATGATCTTGGACTAGTTACTTCATGAAGTCAGAAAGGTAAGGAAGGAATTTTCTTCTTCTTTGGTTCCCCTCTGAGAATCCAATAGCTGCTCTTAGTTATCACCAGCCTGTCCGTGTCTAGAAGCTCTGAGCCCAAGCCACCCTACTTTGGATTATTTCTCTGGGCTACATGCCTTAATCTGTGCTCCAGTAGTTTGCAGAAACTGATAACTCACCTATTTCCCTGTATTTCTCCCCTACTTATTCTAAACTAGAGGCCAGGTGCATGAATTCGTGCACGGGTGGGGTCCCTCCTGCTAGATTCGGGGTGCGGGTGAGCCAGATTCAGGGCTGTCAGGGCCCCAGCAGCAAGGTCTGGGTCAGTGTGCATCACAGCTACCAGCCGGTCATCCGGTCGTTCCAGTCATTTGGTCGTAACGGTCGCTTAGGCTTTTATATATATAGATAAAATCATTTTCAGTTTTTCAGCCTTTCATTCCCCCCCCCCCCATTTATGTATGTATTTATCCAATATTCTTAAGTCCTCAATATGCCACCTGCTGAGTAAGGCTTTCAAGGATACTTATTTTTCATTTTTATTTTTTTACAGCTTTATTGAGGTATAATTGACATACAAAAAAACTGCACATATTTAATGCACCCAATTAGATGAGTTTGAACATATGCATGTACCTGTGGAACCAGAATAAATTTATGAACAAAATACATGCAGTAATGCCTTTGTAATGCTTATAGCCTATTCGGAGAGCCAGACATTAAGATATTCACACAAGTAAATGTAATAGATAAATATGGTGAATGCCATGAAGTATAGATGCAATATTTCTTTATTATTTTATTTTTTCTTTATTATTTTAGAGAGAGGAAGAGGGAGAGAGAGAGAGAAAGACATCGATGTGAGAGAGAAACATCAATCGGTTGCCTCCCATAGGCACCCTGACCGTGGATCTAATCTTCAACCTAGGTATGTTCTCTGTCCGGGAATTGAACCCACAACCTTTTGGTGCATGGGACAATGCTCCAACCAGCTGAGCCACACTGGCCAGGGCCAGATGCAGTATTTAAAGGGTACTATAGGAATTTTGAGTGATGGCCTCTGAGGATCAGAGACATATGTGGGAGAGCAGAGTGTGGAGTTTGGACATCCCAGGAAGTATGACCCTCATGTAGATAGACTTGGCCTAGAAATGGATGATTGGAAGAGGAAACCGTAGGCAATACCATTTTATAGAAATTAAAAGAGCCAGAGAGTACAGTAGATGAAAGGTATCTCAATTCCTCAATGAAAAACCATCCTCCCCAACTCCCTCACTCCTTGTAATTCTGTAGAGCTGACTCCACCATTGAATTCAAGAGGACAGGTAAATAGGTCAGAGTCCGGAAGCTTATCTCATCTACATTGACTGATTAATAGATAACCATGTGAGCCAATCACGAGTCTATCATGGAAATGAACTTTGTGTTATGTTCTGAAAAAGAGATATTTCCTACTTCAGCCAGATATGCCTCTTATAAGGGTGTAGGAGTTGGTCCTGCCCTTCTCTGTAGCCTGATTCTAAAGCCAATACAGAGGCACCGAGACCTCCAAGCCCACCAAGCCCAACGCTGCGGTACCAGGAAACAAAAGTTCTTCACGTGGACTATAAAGTGTAATTACAAGAGGGGCCCACCTTTCACCTTTGGTTCCCAGATCGGTGCACTCTGGCTGAGGTAAGCAGCTCCATATATTGAATATACAATACTGTGTGTGTGTGTGTGTGGCAACATCCCAAGCCCACAGGGTTTTGGAAGTTCCCAAATGGTTGTGCAGGTCAGGGAGATCAAATCCATCCTCAGAACATATCTACCCCAGGGACTAAAGCATCACCTTCCCCATGATAGGAGAGGTCAATATATCCAACCTGTCAGCATGGAATATTTCTATCCCAAAATTCAACATCAACTTCTGTGGCTGGAAGGCTGGGCACATGGAAGAGGTGGTAGCCAGATCAGCCCCGGTGAGTGGACTGTCATGAAGTTCACTCCATACAGAGCCTTCGTCCCTGCTGCCATGGCCGTTTTATGCACGGTCACAGTGAATATGAAAGAAACTGAGTGACATTCACTGGACAGGTCATCGTGTCTGCTGATTATGAAGAATTATCTCTGAAGCTGTTGCCTCTGTGGGCAATTGTGTGGTAATAAATCATCACATTCTGCCTACCCGGTGAGGTTGACCCTCATTCCTCCCCCAAGGCCTCCTACTCACCAATTGTTCAAGTCTGTTTTTTTCCAAGGCCTTGATCAGCAAAGACACTCCTCTGTCAGAGGCCACCCATGTGTTACTAAAAGTGACAGTACTAAAAGTGACCACTTCCAGCTGGTGCTGGCCAACCGTGAAAATCTACGTATAGATCAGGCCCTGGACTTTTCCCTTTACTGCTAGCTGATCATAGGGAACTCCCCTGTGAACTGAGGGAGAGACGGTAAAGCACTATGGATAAGAACCTTGATTGTCTGAGCTCCCAGCCCACGAAGTGTGCTTGTGGTGTCTTTCAAAACGGCATGGGCCCAGACATGGGCACAATTGCCAAATCAACTTCTGTTTCCTTTACATGCAATTTTGTGGTTCAGTGGGTCCCATTATACCCAGTTCATGATAAGAAGTTCAGGCCATTTGCTATCCCAGGGTCAGATATTGAGTCACTCCCAGCGTTCACAGGAAGCAGGAGTAACTTAAAATGCAGAACAGGGGACAGCAAAGAAAGGCTCACTCCTTGTGGTCAGCGCTACGATTCTACTGTATGATTTGCCAGGGGAATCCTACAGCAGTCTGTCCGCCACAAACACCTCGAGTACAATTCAGGTTGCTGGCACAACTTGCTCCTATTGCAGAGAACTTTCTTGCTCTGAGTCCCATTCCAAACTGGATTACCCAGTAACTAGGTCAGCACTGCATGTCCCCAAGTGAAATGTGCTGCCGCTAAAACCCCGAGAGGCCCACCAAGATGATGTCTCTTTCTTTGCTACAGATAGTAGAAAATGCAGCAACTTACCTCTCACTTTCAAATGAACATCCCACGTGCTCCAGAATTTTGGACTCGATACTCCAATCATCTTGACAATGCCACTGAACTTTTGCAGGATTTATCTCCCACCATCTGCCACACACACTGTCTTACCTAATAAGGCGTCTAGAGTGTTTCCTAATGCCTGCTCAGCAGATCCCACTAGCAAGGTGTCATGAACCAGCGTGATGATCTGGGGCATATAAAGATGAACAAGTTCACCCAGACTTTATTACGATAGAGAGGAGAGTGGATACAGCGCCAGGGCCAGATAGTAAAGGTAATTGTTAACCCTGCCACCTAAATACAAACTTTTAAAAAATGTTATTAATAAAGCATCTGCCAAAAAATACAGCACATGCCTGGGTCGAACGCCCCCATGCCCCACTCTACAGCTGCCCCAGGTCCACTGGCTGTCACCTGCACGCAAGCCCCTAGTGCCTAGAACCACAGTTACAAATTTCGTCACCGCATGATTACATTTACAATAACCTTGTCATTCTCCATTACCCGCTGTCAAGCACTCCCTAAGCAGCGGCATTGTGGCGCTCAGGGTCATAGGGATCCCTTTTGCGGCTGCAAGGTTGGCTTGCCACATTTCCATAGAGTCAGCCTATGAGGATGCAACACGCCCAAATGGATCCAGGCCAGATCAGCACGTTGTCAGGTCCCCACACACCTAGTCCCACAGGATGACATGAACTGCAGGGACCATAGGACAGACTGCACAGTTGGTGGTGATCTGATCTGCCATTAAAGAGCGAACTCTAAACTAGCGCCAAGAAGTTTTACAGACTTACACAGACGCTTAGAAGCTGCTCCTGACTAAATGAACTTTTCTTCTTGAAAATAATATCCTTTAAAATTTCTTTTTAAATTTCCAACAGGCTCTATAAGTAGTAAGATTTCATATTATTTGTATATTTGCAAATATCCCTGTGCTTTCTGTCCCTAGAAGTTTAGTTGTATATAGGCTCTATTGGGAACTACCACATACTATGATACCTCTGCATTTTGAAGTTATTACTCAATATATTTCCTGTCATCTGTTTTCCACTGTCATTTTTACTGTGACAAAATGAGACAGATTAGTTTTAGAAAAGTTGTTTCTTTCCCTGGTAGAGAGATATATAAGATTTTTTAAAATATATTTTATTGATTTTTCACAGAGAGGAAGGGAGAGGGACAGAGAGCCAGAAACATTGATGAGAGAGCAACATCGATCAGCTGCCTCCTGCACAGTCCCCACTGGGGATGTGCCTGCAACCAAGGTACATGCCCCTGACCAGAATCGAACCCGGGACTTTTCAGTCCGCAGGCTGATGCTCTATCCACTGAGCCAAATCGGTTTTGGCTATATAAGATTTTTTTGCATTATCTTTGATTTTTCTGTAGCTTCTCTATTGTGTGCAACTTCTACCTAATGACAAAATCTTTTAGTAATTGTGTATTTCCTCCATTATTTCTTTTCTAATCTCTTTCAGGTCTATATTAAACTTATTTTGAAATTGCCCAATATATTTTCAATATCTAATACTTGTTCTTTAAAAAAAAATCTCTGTATATTGACTATGCTGCATTTTGGTAAAGTACTATCTTCAAATTAATTTTAATTGCAAACTGCTTAAACTTAAAAAAACCCCTACTCTTATTAATTTACTAGAGGCCTGGTGCATGGATTCGTGCACTGGTGGGGTCCCTCGTCATGGCCTTCGCCCTCTTATAATCTGGGACCCCTCGGGGGATGTTGGATAGCCAGTTTTGGCCTCATCCTGCGGGCCCGATCCAGACAGGAGGGAGCTGATCCTATGCATTGAGCTTCAGTTCCCTGGTGTCCCGTGCACATAATAGCGATCGGTTGTTCGGTCACTTAGGCTTTTATATATAGAGATTATAAAGTATATGTTTTCATTATAAATGATACAAATGAACAGCCAGATGAAGAGGTGCATAGGGCAAGAGTCCCAAATGCTTCAGTCCCCATGGAGCTGGTAGAGCCAGCCTCCTGGCACCAGTTTGGGGATTGTATGGAGGTCCCAGTATGCAGGCATAATTGACGAAATCACTGGCCAATGGTGATGTGACCAGTTTGAACCTGATCTCAAACTTTTGAGGAGTTTTTCTTTTCAATTATCTGTTCATATTTCTAAGTGTTCTATTTATTTACTTTAAAGAATAGTTTATTTTTTAGAGAGAAACATCGATGTGAAAGCACCCTATCAATTGGCTGCCTCCTGGATGCCCCCTGCTGGGGATCAAACCCCACAACCTGGGTATGTGCCCTGACTGGGAATTGAACTCTCCTCCTTTTGGTGCACGGAACGATGCAAACAGACTCTGACTCATCTAGGGATCTTAGGAAAGTTAGGGATTCCCAGCACCCACACCAGTCCTACTGAATACATTTTTAGGGTGAGGTCTGGACACATGTACTGTTTTAAAAGCTCCCCATAGCTACTAGTTTATAGGAAATACAAGGGACAGAGGAACACGTGAAATGACACAATGGGATGCAATCAGCAAATTCCAAAACAAAAGGACAAAGGATGTGATTTTTTTTCACGAATAAATTGCAAAGAAAACTTTCATCAAGACAGCAGAGTAGGTAAACGCAATGCTCACCTCCTCCCAGTACTATGGGACATCAAAATTACAAGTCAACTACAGAACCCCCCAGAACAGCCTGAAGACTAGCTAAACAGAAGTCCTATATAATTAAGGATATTCAGAGGCCACACTGATGGGAAGGGGCAGGCCCCACAATCAGTGTGGCAGTTAAGAAATGGGAAGGAGGGAACCCCCGATGGTGAGGGGATATCAGGGCTGCAGGGTGCAGGAGGGAGAAATCCCCATAACTTCTGGCTGTAAAAACCGGCAGGGATTGTGGCTGAGTGAGAGGGCTGCTTGCTGGAATCCCAGGTTCTCCTTAAGGGGCTGGTGCACAGATTTACTCAGACTCACTTGCTCTGAATAGAAAGTTTGTTAACCTTCTCTCTACCCAGCTTGCATACCTATCAATAATTCCTTTAAATGTAAATGGTTTAAACACTCTAATCAAAAGATTAGTTTCCATTGATACACAAGTGGATAAAGAAAAGATGGTCAGCACTAGCTGGTTTGGCTCAGTGGTTGGAGCCTTAGACTAAAGGGTCTTGGGTTCAGTTCGTCAAGGACACATACCTTGCTTGCAGGTTCAATCTCCGGCCCTAGTTGGGAAGCGTGCAGGAGGCCATCAATTGATGTTTCTTTCTCCCTGCCATTCTTTCTAAAAATCAACAGAGGCCGACTGGTGTGGCTCAGTGGTTGAGCGTCAACCTATGGACCAGGAGATCACGGTTCGATTCCCAGTCAGGCCATATGCCTGGGTTGCAAGCTCGATCCCCAGTGTGGGGCGTGCAGGAGGCAGCCAATCAATGATTCTCTCTCATCATTAACGTTTCTATCTCTCTCCCTCTCCCTTCCTCTCTGAAATCAATAAAAACATATATTTTTAAAAATCAGTGGAAAAAATATCCTCGGGTGAGGATTAACAAAAAAAATGGTACATGTATACAATGGAATGTTCCTCAGCTATAAAAAATAATGAAATCTTGCCATTTGTGGTAACATGATGGACCTAGAAGGTATTATGCTAAGTGACACAAGTCAATCAAGAGAAAGACAAGTACCATATAATTTCTCTTATGGTACTTGTGTGGAATCTAAAAAACAAAATAAACGAACAGTCACAGGTAGAGGGAATATTATACCTGGAGTTACCTACTCTGCCGTCTTGATGAAAAGTTTTTCCTTGTAATTTATTCATGAAAAAAAATCACATCCTTTGTTCTTTAGTTTTGTTTTGGAATTTGCTGATCGAATCCCATTGTGTCTTTTCACATGTTCCTCTGCCCCTTGTTTTTCCTATAACAACTTGGGAATTAGTTATTACAACCTTGTAATAACTATGGTGTCAGATGGGTACTAGACTTACTGGGGTGATCATTCTAAGTTATATAAATGTCTAATCACTATGTCGAACACTTGAAACTAATATAATAATGTAGGTCAATTGCAATTAAAAATTCTACTCTCCATTGCTTATGCAGGGGGCACCTCTTATTGCCAAGTTGTTTTTCTACTGAAAAATGGGGAAAATGGAATCTTTTGTCTAACCAAGTGGACAAGGCAAAGTCAGCTTGAGAGTCTGTTGTAAATGACCATTGCTAGAAGAAAACAATCTACCTTGAGAATCCAGTGCCATCACGCACTACCCATCCATTCCTTCTTTCTGGTAAATGCTGACTTCATGCAGGCAGGCAGGCACCATAGGACTCATTTTCCCACGTCCCTAGGACTTGGAACTGTAGAGGTTTCCTGAATGCATCGAAGGAGTGGGATCCAGGACATGTCCCCAAATCAGTAACATCTGGGTGGTGACCAACATTTTAACTGAGAAGTATGTTTGTTAAATGTGCAAGGCCCTTGATGAGGCTAAGTCACAAGGCCCTTCTCAGGGCTGTCATAGCTCCCAAACTCGGGCAGCTCCATGTTCTTGATTTCTAACAAGTTCCGACTATAGACACACAGTTCTCTACCGCCCTAACGCCTCAGACTCACAATTCCTCACATCTAACTGTGCTCCCAGCTTTAATGTGCTGTTACCTTCTTTTCTGGTGTGCAGGCAGCCTCCTGGTTCTCATGCCGTGTCCCTTCTCTTGTGTGGGCTGTAACTCACTTCTAACAAAACAGACTATGGCAAAGCGAGGGAATGTCATTCGAGATTAATTTACGAAAGGCTCTGGCTTCCATCTTGCTCTCTGATGGAAGCCACCTGCCATGCTGAGCTGACCTGAGGAGGCCCACGGGCCGAGGAACGGAGGGAGGACTCTGACCAATAGCCAGTGAGGAACTGAGGCCTCAATCCAACAAGCCACAAGGAACTGAATCCTGCCCCAAACCAGCCGAGTGGTTTTGGAAGCCTGTCAAGCCCTGAGATGACTGCAACCCTGGCCAACACCTGGATCTCAGGGTGAGAGGCTGAGCCAGAGGAGCCAGCAAAGCCAAATCCATCATCCCGACCAACAGGAACTGTGAGATAAGAAATGTCGGTTTCAAGCTGCTATGTTTTAAGGTAATTTTTTAAACACAGCAATAGAGAACCAATGCACCTGGGTCAAATGAGGCATTACTGCATCACAGCCTGAAAACTGTCTAGCAGTTACACCTTGGGCAAGTTACTTAACCTACGAGGGCTTTAGTTCCTTATCTTCAAACGGGAAGAGCCCGCCCCACCTAATGGATTAGGAAGGCATCTGTTCACAGACAAAAACTGCTTGACATGAACTCAACATATAAAATTTGGTCAAGGAGCAGTTTCAATTGAACTTTTCATAATTTATATTTCCCTACATCAAAAACATGTTCAACCAATAAAAAGAAAGGACACATTCAAAATCGGGTAAAACCGTGCTCTCCTTTTAATTCATGTTTCCTTCTTGGTCACTACTTTGGTAACAAGTAGGTCCCCAACTCTCAAAAATATTGCATCTGAACAGGCCGAGCCAGAGCCAGTGTGAACACAGGCCCCAACCAGGGCTTCTGGAATAACAAGAACAGCAAAACCAGCTTCTTCTTTTTAGAAAGCGTCTGTGAGTCGGAGGGTCCAAAGCTCCACTCTCTAGAAAGAAAACCTGGGGCTCAATATAAAAACGGAAACCAAAATGTATCAGAAATGAAGCATAGTACCTCATATACTCAAGGTCAAGATGGTTTCTGAGAAATAAGTATCTGATTATCTGGCCTCTTGTATTAGGAATGGCCCCATTCCAGCATTTTTAAAGGAAGATGTTTTTATTTCTATTTCATTTCCCAAACGGGTATAAAATCTACTAAAAGGGAGATAATGAATCAGAATAAATCAGTTCACTCACAAGAGACACTCCTAAATAATGATTTTTAGTTGCTGAGAGTATTCAGCACATTATTTCAAAGTGGCAAACTTAAGAGGTAATCTCAGAGGAGAATTCGAAAGCAGTAGCCACAGTCTCTGGTAGAGTTATGTGAGATACACAGACATATAACCCCATGTTTTTCAGTGTATATGTCAAGGGGCCAAAACCCCTGATCATCAAAATAAGTTATTTTGTACATTACAGTGCACAGAACCATAGAGGGAAAGACTTTCCTGGAGAGTGACCGAAAGGCATTTGCAAAAGGTTCATGTCACTCTGAGGGGAAGGCCAGGAGCCAGTGCTGCAGCACGGCCTTCATTAGCTTGACCCCTTCTCTTCTTTGGTTGCAGTGGCCTCAGCGGGAGCTGCCTTTTCTAAACGTTCTGCTGGCTTCTTCTCTTCCTCCACCTCTTCCTCCTCATCTTGGGGATAGAGGTCTGGGTACTTCTGCATGCATTCCTGCATGGCCCGGAACTGGTCTACACAGTCTGATCCCTTGAGATCCTCCGTGCTATAGTGGAAGCAGGAAAAGGCTGACTTGAATTGTTCCCCACAGGGGCCACTAGCCATTCCCCCAAGGCACGGGCAGTTCCAGTTAATGTCTCCATTGGGCAGGATCAATCCTGGAACAGGAAGGTGGGTAAGGAAAATGTGAGAGATGCTCTTGAAGGTTTCAGAACAAGCAAAACCAAGTCCTGTCCTCCCAGGCCACTTGAGAGCTGAACAGTATGAACTGTTGCCTGGCAGGCACTCGCCTGTGGACCTGCCTCTTATATCGGCTTCAAATGCCTGGAGCAAATCCAGCAATCCTGGCTCAGCTGGAGAAAAGCCACCATCGGCTACTTTCTCCACGTGCAACACTAACCTATATCCTAAGCCACGTCCCATACTGTGGCTGTGCTCTAAGAACTACCTACTGGAATCCATTTAGTCCAAAGTAGAAGCCATCACTTGGATGGTTAATGAGAACCTTTGGAAAGCCCAAACACTTTAACAAGCTGAGGCCAAAGCTGACCTCCTCCTTCCAATCTCTGCTCCCTACCGGGTGCTGCTCCTCAAGCCCCTCTGGCTCTGTGGCTGCTCTCAGAAGTCACACACAGTGTGAGGACTGGTAAAAACCAGAAGTTTGATCCTTCTGTGCTGACTGGGAAGATGTCCCAAGACATGTTTTACAAGGAAAAGGCTAGTGGCATACCAAAGTGGTGTGGTTCCATTCTTATAAAAATGAGAAGCTTAGAGGGAGACTAACTACATTAACCAAATTGTTGCATTATATATGTGTTGGGGAGAGTTTGAGGTTTCAGACGGATTTTCACTTAACTTTTTAACTTTACATTTTTTCTTATCTTTGAACTTCGTCCACATCTAAATAGTACTTCCTAGTTTTCCAAAATGCTTTCAAGATGATGGCTTAACTTCAGCTTTGTGACAGTCATGGACAGAAATATGATTCGTATAGAAGTCTCTTACATAAGCTGACTACAGAGACTGAGAGCACTCTTTAAGAAAGACTTGCTCAGCTGGTGTGGCTCAGTGGTTGAGCATCGACCTATGAACCAGGAGGTCACGGTTCGATTCCTGGTCAGGGCACATGCCGGATTGTGCACTCAATCCCCAGTAGGAGGTGTGTGGGAGGCAGCTGATCGACGATTCTCTCTCATCATTGATATATCTATCTGTCTCCCCTTCTCTGAAATCAATAAAGATATATTAAAAAATAAATAAAATAAAAGACTCTTAAGTACCCAGTGAAATCACACAGGATTTTTCACTCCAGGGAAATACCCAGGTCTGGCGCTCTGAGCTAGTGTCCGAAGTCCTAGGCCCAGGCTGAACCCTGTCTCTTAATTCTCCCTTAGAAACGTCAGTGATCAACAAATCTGCTGCTGCGGCTCCTCACTAGTAAACAGGCTAACAGTAGGGATGGCAATGAGACTGGCAGGCAGTTCACCACTGGCACCAATGACAGCTGCGATGCACATTTTTGTGCACTAAGTTATATGTGGTAAATCACATGATCCTTTTGGCAACCTCTGCAGTGGGTGTTTCTAATTCTAGTTTACACATGAGGTTTCTGGGGTTCAGTGGGGTCTAAGTCAGGACTACAGCGAGGGCCCTTAGGGTCCCAGAGCCCATGCATGCTCTTTGCTCCACATCTCACCACTGCTCCCAATTTCGCAGGCCTTGTCAGCGCTGGAAGCATATACAAATGCTGCCCCCTGGATGCTCAACAATGCTAACACACCTGCACAGTTTGCAAAAGAAATATATCATAATGCTAACATTAAAAGTAATAGTTCAGCCCCGCTGGTGTGGCTCAATGGTTGAGCGTCAACCTATGAACCAGAAGGTCAGGGCACTTGCCCAGGTTGTAGGCTCGATCCCGTGTGAGTGTGTAGGAGGCAGCCGACCGATGATTTTCTCTCATCATTGGTGTTTTTATCTCTCTCCCTCTCTGAAATCAATAAAAATATATTAAAAAAAAAAAAAAAGTAATAGTTCAGGCCCTGGCTGGTTAGCTCATTTGGTTAGAGTGTCATCCCGATATGCCATGGCTGTGGGTTTGATCCCTTGTCAGGGCACATACAGGAAACAACCAATGAATGCATAGATAAGTGGTACAACAAATAGATGTTTCTCTCTGTCTCCTTTCCTCTCTTTCTCTCTAGTTAATTTAAAAAAGGACTATTACTATTCTTTAAAAAAAGAAGTAATAATGAGGTCTGAGGAGTCCTTGTATCACTGTTTATCAGAGGAAGGTGAGCTAGAACGCATTAGTTCTTCACAGAGGGCACTATGAAGCCAATTTGCACTTCAGGGAAACACTGTAAAACACATCATTGGTAGCTTCAGCATGTTAAATTAAGCGCAGATGCAGCATGTTTTAAAACTAGTAATTTTGCAACTGAGAGCTCAGAACCTGGGTCCCAGAGTTCTCTGTTTTATATACCTCCTCACACAATCATTCACAAGAAGGGGTTGCAAAGGCAAATACCTATAGGGTCCAAGCAGGTATACTGTACATGACAAGCAGGTAGGAGAAAAAAACAAGTGTATTGGTAAAGAAATATATCATAATGCTAACATTAAAAGTAATAGTTCAGGAAGTAGGGGAATGCACAATCTAAAGACAGACACATTCAGTTTTTATAAAAACACTATGAGGCAGACAAAACCAAACCTGATTTATCCTGCAGGCCCCACAGAGTCTCAATCAATTAAAGAAACGTACTTAACTAATATGGACCTAAAGACAGGCAAAGGACTAGAATTTATGTGTGATTTACTTTTTTTATAAGAGTACTAGTGACCCAGTGCACGAAATTCGTGCACATTAAAAGGGAATTAATTAGAAGAAATATTTTAATATTGCTATTTGGTCCCTTTCTCTATAATACAAGTGTCAGAGATGCAAGAAAATTAGTAAATTGTATATGAAAATCTTCCTCCTGTCAGAGTCTGGGGCGCACCACGGGAACCAGAGTCGACCCTGCCCACCCACATGCACCTCGAAATCATGTGAGACCCAGACCCGGCCGGCCCCACCCCCATTGGGCTAGATCCAGACCCGGCCAGCTCCACCCCCATTAAGCCCCGCCGGGTGGGCGGTGCGGCCTGAGGTCCCCCTGCCTGGGCTGGGGCAGGGGGCATGCCTCGAGGTCCCCCGTCAAGCCCCGCCGGGGGGGGGGGGAGCGCTCCCTCAGGTCCCCCGTCAAACCCTACTGGACGGGGGGGGGGGGGGGGGCACAGCCTGAGGTCCCCTGTCAAGCCCCACCAGGCCAGGGGTGCAGCCTCAGGTCCCTGCTGATTGCTTGTTAAGGCTCGTTATGGAACTCAGCCTCCGCTGTGGGCGCAGCCATCTTGTGTTACGGGATCCCCGCCTCTGCTGTGGGCACAGCCATCTTGTGTTACGGAATCCCTGCCTCTGCTGTGGGTGCAGCCATTTTGTTATGGCATGATGGTCAATTTGCATATCCCCTCTTATTAGATAGGATGATTTAAGATTACTCCTATAGCTGTAATTCTCAGAAATCTAACACTTTGTGCTAGATAATGCCTACTGAGCTTTCCTCTAATCCCTAGGAGCAGCCAGGGTAGTAAACAGTGTCCTGCCTAAGAACATACACTTTATTCTTAGCATCTGAAAAATTCCAACCAGGAGCCCATACTCTACAGGCAGCTCCTTCAAGCTCTTTCAACCATATGTATCACCAATCAACACTAAAGGCTTGTGTGTTATCACCAGGGATGTCAGAAAAGGCTTTAGATTGGTGGAGTGAGTACTGTTTATGAAACTTGGACTATGTATGAATACTGCACAGCTGCCTTACACAGGCTGGGTAAGTGCTAGTGAGTCCAACGGTCCAAAGTCTTTGGAGTGATGCCCAAGTGACCATTAACCGAGTTGTGTGTAACTGGTTAGCTGAATCCTGCTGCTAGAACACTGCCCCTCTATCTCAAGTGAGCTTTTTTGGCAAGGTGCTTGTTGGGGAAGCTACAAGGAGAAAGTACCTCACAGAACAAGGTGTGTGGCTATTACTAGTAGATACCTGCTTGCTAATAGTCTGCAGATGTGGCAGAATTCAGCGTGGTAACTTGTTTAACAGGGGGATCCCTGTCACCTTAACCTACCTGCAACTGCTAAAGTCCACTGACACCCTTCCCCCAAACATAGTCACTGGGCAGCAGCTTAAGCCAATGCAAAAACTAAGAAAAAGAGGCAGAAGACTTCAGTAAGGAGAAAACCTTAGGTTTTAGCCTAATGGCCAGGTAAGTGCATCAGAACAAGGGCCCAAAACAGCCCCTTACAATACTGAGGGAGACGGACCCACTGTCCTGAGAGAAGGTCCATGGCTGAGATGCATACCTGCCTTGGCTAGGGCAAAAGGGGAGAACATTTTTGAACAATGAACTTCTCCCTCAGTACATGTCCGTGGGTCCCTGGGAGGCCCCACGTCACTCACCATGCTCCTCGTATGGATCATTGGGATCGTCAGCCACCAGCTCTGCATTGCTTGGAGTTTCATGGTCTTCTTTGGTCACAAATATAATTCGATCCTTCCCTAGTGTTTGGAGGGCAGAGGAAGAAACTTTCACTCAAGAGCAGTGAGATCAGCCCTACATCCAAAACAGGCAAGCACACCAAGTTTGAAGAATGTCCCAAGTGAAACCCCAAAGTCAGGTGACCATCGAACTGCCCTCCCTGGGCCGAGTCACTGACTCTGCACGATGCCGGTTTAGCAGCTGCTTTTACTGAGTACCGGAGGCTGGAACGAAAACTCCACCAAGGTCTTGGGTGAGGATGATAGCAAACCCTGCCCACCATAGGTATCCTCCACGTGGGAGATGAGATGCTCCAATCCTACCAAATGCAGCTGCTTTTGATCCCCAAATTGGCTGACATTCCAGTGATGCAACAAATCTTTCTTCTTCCCGTCAGGAAAGGAGCAGTCCTTCCATGGTGCTGACTGTCCATGTTACTTCCCATCAACCTGTGAGCCCCTCTTCTACTTCAACTTTGTCCACATCTAAATAGCATTTCCCCCTCCTCCCAGACCTTGCAGGGATCTTCGAGCAGTTGGCTCAGATAATACTTGTGGCATGATGACAGCTTACTAGCCCAGGGATGCTGGGAATGCCTGCTGCTGGGCACCCCCCACCTGATACACAAGCTGCTCTCACTGTGCTGGGGTGTGGGGTATGGGGTGTGAATGGGTGGAGTATGAGGGACAGAAAAAAAGCCAAAGAAAAAGAAGAGGGTTCAAGATGATGATATAGAAAGAGTCTGAACTTTCCTTCCCCCATGGACATATCGAATCTACAGGTTCATGTGGAACAATTTCCTTTTAAAAAAACCTAGGCTGGAAAACAAAAACAAAAACAAACCTAGGCTGGCCTAGCCAGTTTGGCTCAGTAGATAGAGCGTCGGCCTGCGGACTGAAGGCTTGATTCCGGTCAAGGGCACATGCCGGGTTGTGGGCTTGATCCCCAGTAGGGGGCGTGCAGGAGGCAGCCAATCAATGATTCTCTCTCATCACTGATGTTTCTATCTCTCTTTCCCTCTCCCTTCCTCTCTGAAATCAATAAAAAAAAAAATGTATTTTCAATAAAAATATACTAAAAACACACACACACCAAAAAACGTAGGCTGGCTGGTGACAACTGCACATTGGGCAAAGAGAAGAAAAGTACATCTAAGTGAGCAGGAGAGGCAGAGGCCTGGACACAAATCCTGCCCCCATCACAGTGACCCACAACAGGGAGAGAACTCAAAACCCAGAGTTTCTCCTTGAGGAGCGAAGGGATGGAACCCCACACTGAGCATCCCAGCTTTTAAGACACACACTTGAGAGATGAGCCCTCCAACATCTAACTTTGAAAACCAACAGGGCTCACTCATGTCCCAAGATCCATAAGATTATAGTGATCTGAGAAACTCTCTTAAAAAAAAAAAAACTTAGGCCGAAACCGGTTTGGCTCAGTGGCTAGAGCGTCGGCCTGCGGACTCAAGGGTCCCAGGTTCGATTCCGGTCAAGGGCATGTACCTTGGTTGCGGGCACATCCCCAGTAGGGGGTGTGCAGGGGGCAGCTGATCGATGTTTCTCTCTCATTGATGTTTCTAACTCTCTATCCCTCTCTCTTCCTCTCTGTAAAAAATCAATAAAATATATTAAAAAAAAAAAAACTTAGAAAAAAAAACATTTTAAATTGATTTCAGAGGAAGGGAGAGGGAGAGACAGAGAGAAAAAACATCAATGATGACAGAGCATCATTGATCAGCTGGCTCCTGCACGCCCCCTACTAGGGATTGAACCTGCAACCTGGGCATGTGCCCTGACCCAGAATCGAACCGTGACCTCCTGATTCATGGGTCAATGCTCAACCACTGAGCCACATCTGCCAGGCTGAGAAACTATTTTTAAAGGGCCCACCCCAAGGCCCAGCTAAGAGGCAACTGATCACACCCAGACTTACAGTGAAGGAGGTTCACCTGCTTATATTAAACTGTTGGGTTGAGGCATCTAATTTGACACACACATGTGACAATCTGCAGCTTGTTTTTTTTAAGAACAATAACCCAATCCAAACATAACAGGACTGATACGCTCCAAAAACCAAAAACTAGCATCAGGAAGACACCTTAGTCAGGGCCAGAACCCCTAACCCCATGAACCTGGCTGTCAGAGGGCCCTGAGCCTCCAGGAAAGCAAACTGGTAGGAGCCAAATGCATTAAAAACAAAACAAAACAACACACACACAAAAAGACATGTGCCCTGACTGGAATCGAACTGGCAGCCTCTTGTTTCCTGAGTGGATGCTCAATCACTGAGCAACACCGGCCGGGCCAAATGCATTTTATATGAGGTTCTCCTCATGGGAAGTACAGAAAAGGGAATCAGCATTGAATGAACCAGGATGGGTGTATTCCATGGCTCACTTCAACTAACCTTTCAGTGAACCTATAAAGTTTTATGGCCCTGATTTTACAGCATAAAAAGCAAAGCCCAGAGTGGTGACTCAAAATCAACCAGCAAGGCAGGGACCTCACCTACGGGACTCCCTCCTCTACGCCTTGTAGCTGCTGGCACTTGACCTCACTTCCTAAAACCTGTGGCCACCAGCTAACTACACAGCAGCATCTCTCCGATATTCCCAGTGAGTGGGGAGCACCTTCTCCTTAGAGCCACACACGCTGCATGGTCATCAGTTGGCCCTGCAGTCCCTGGAGGGCTGGCCCCTCTGGGTCTTGCATGTCGGCTAGCTCCTGCCATCTTGTCATTACCCTCACAGGAGACGGCAGGAGCCCCATTTTAAAAAAACACAATATACTTTTATTGATTTCAGAGAGGAAGGGAGAGGGGGAAGCATTGACCGGCTGCCTCCTGCACGCCCCCTACTGGGGATCAAGCCCACAACCTGGGCATGTGCCCTTGACCAGAATCGTACCCTGGACCCTTCAGTCTATAGGCTGACGCTCTATCCACTGGGCCATACAGGCTAGGGCAGGAGCCCCATTTTAAGGTGAGAAGTGATTTGCTCACACAGGACTGGAATTTGAATCCAGTTCTGCGACTCCAAAGTCCACACGATGGAGATCCTTTCCACACACCTACACTGTCCCCAAACACACAAACATAAGAATAGTAATGACAGCCTGACACTGAGTACTCAGCATCACTTGGACTCTATCCTGAGAGATCTGTGTGCTTTGGGCAGGAATAAATGTTCTGCACAATAAATACTGACCCAATTCCTGACCAAGAAGCTTAGAATTAAGTCAATGAATGTTTGTTGAGTGCATAAATAAGTTTTTTCCTAAGCTACTGGTGCCCACCTGCTGAAGGGAAAGACAAATTCTATAGCCCTAACTACCCCCCGTGACACAGGAGATCTGAGATAATGGGACCCTCATTGAGGGATGGGAGATGCCTGGCATTTAAGACTTCTCCAGGCACCAACCAAATGTGCCCTTGGACAAGCCTTAGTCAGGGCCTGGAGTGAATTAGCTACTGTGGGAGCAGAGGCCAGGCCTGCAGAAATGTGGCTGAGAGCTGCTGGCATTTTCTCTTACTATTTCATACTTTTATTTGGGGGCGGGGGCATGCTTGGGCTGCCACATTTAAGAAAGAGGCTTTGGGTGACAGCAAGAAGCAGAGCGACACTTCCAGTGAAAAGGACAGTTGAGGGGACAGAGGGAAGGCACCTGAGCGCTTCCCATCCTTTCCACACGGGGTAACAGCACCAACAGGTGACCCCCGGCGTGCACAGGGGCTGGACCTCAGCCTACCTGAAGTTTCCATGCCCAGAGCTGGTCTCTGCCTCCACACCTCACATTTTATCCCAGAGAAGACAGCTTTTCCCCCGTGGCCCGGGAAAGGATCCGGGCCAAGCAGCCGGGGCACATTAACTAACGACCCTGGTGGTCCTGTGGTTTTCACAACACTGGAAAGCAACCTGCAAAAATGCTGAATGCTCAGCAGAATAAGCCGACAGCAAATTTCTCAGCTCAGCTCTGACAGTTTCGTTTACCAAGACCTCAGCTAGACCCAGACCAATAATGAGGTCCAGAGGCCAGGCCTCACCCAACGAAAATTAAATCAAGCTCTCTGGCATGTTCACATGGCTCCCTGGCTTCACAGGGAGCTGTGATACACAGCCAGTGTGGGAGTCCCAGGCCTAGCAGTCCCACCGAGAATGTTCCAGGTCCCTCCCACAGGGATGAGTCCTCACAAGCATCTTCTTGGACATCCCTCTTAGAGAGGCTATGTGGATGGACGGATGTGATACTGTGATTTATAGTAAGAAATATACATATTCCCAGGCCTTTCGCTTCCTGGAATGTTTAAAAGTGAATGCCAGGACAATGCTTACTTACTCCTAACAGTCCTAACTGTGAAAGAGGCAAGCCTAAGCATGCCAACTGAGAACCAGTCCCAAGAATGCCAACCAGTGGGGTAATCAGGCACCTCCTTGGGGGACTCAGAAAAACAGGCCCCTCACTAGCTCAGCCTACCTACCATGGTAAACAAAGAAAGTGAAACAAGTTTCTGCTCTCAACGGAAGTCCCGCTCAAATGACCAGGATCAAATGGCCAGGAAAAGAGGCAATCAGAGGCGAGAGGTGTCAATAGTTTTAGACATGGACAAGCTGAGAGTGCTCTCTGGCGCAATGAATGGAGACGCTAGACCCAGGGCTCACAAGGAGAGGCAGCCAACTAGAAGAAAATCAATCCCCACTCCAGGACCCTGGGAGGGGTGGGAATCCAAGGCCCCAGGGGTCTCTCTGAAAGCAGGACTTCAGAGTGGGGCTGAGAACAAAAGGACTGGTCGAGCAGTTGGATACCAAGACACCCTAACTCTGGAGTTTTACTCTGTACAGCCACCCTCGACTCCTGTCTTCTCTCACACTGCCATCATCAAATGAGGTTGGTTCTGGCTTTAAGTACCAATATGTCTAGAAAGATCTGCATCCCTCACATGACCTCATTTTCCACTACTTGCTCCCACGTTCCAGCACCTTCTTGCATTTACTTGAATATGCAGAGCACACACATCCCTCTGGACCTTTGCACAGGCTGTTCTCTCCTCCACTAGCACCTCCCTCGCATGTCTTCATACCACCTGCTAGGATGCCACCTTCCCTGACAATTCTGCATCTCCGTTATCCTGCTTTATTTTTCTCAAAAGCACTTTTCCTCCCCTAACATGTTATATATTTATTTACCACCCATCTCCCTCAGTGAAATGTCAGCTCCTTAGAACAAGGGTTTGTCTTTTCCATTCATTGCAGTACCCCCCCCCCGAGCCTGGAACAGCGCCCAGAACATAGTGGGTAATCAATATTTGTTGAAAGAGTTAAGTGGAGAAACTGAACTCTGGATTAGGACATGCAGCAGAGGGACAGGAAGACAGAATGATCACCACCATTAAGCACCTAGACAACACTATTGGGTGGGTGGTCTCATCTTTCCCCGGAAGGGGAGCATGGATACGCATTGGACCATTACATCAGAATCTCTGAGCATATCCAATCCAGGAGTGTCCACCAGGCCATGGAGGCAGATTTTGTCACCTGTACTCACTACTAACGTGAAGTAGATGGCATGCCACAGGGGTTCAGTAAATGCTTGCTGACTGAACAGGAGAGGGCAGGCTTAGTGTTAGAAAAGGAGGAAACTGAAGAAAGGAACAGGCAAGTGTGGGTAGCCGGAGGCCAGGGAGCAAGGCTGAGCCATGCTGTGAATGCCTTGAATGCCAGCTAAGGCCTTTAACCAGAGGCTGGGAGGTGAAGTAAAATTGCACAGGCAAGTGATTCAATAAGAAAAGAGTGCAGGTATGTGCATGAGTTTATTCGATAAACATTTGAGCAACCCTTTATAGACCAGGCCATGTGCTAGATCTTGGGAATATGGCGAATATAGCCCATCTAAATTCTCTTAGCTTTTAAGGCCTTACAGGGCAAGGAGTTTGTGATCATTTTTCTAAGTCCCAGGAGAAGCATAAAAAAAAATTGGTGGGTAGAAAAAACCCAAAAAGTTGGGGATTTAGGGACAATGGGTATGGATAAGATAAAAACTAGGTAAGAGTGCTTTTAATTCTCAACTCTAAACTAAGAGAGATCTTTGAACTCAGGAAAGATAAGGATCACTGCTTTGGTGGAAGAAGGAGCCTACCTCTCCTTCCCAGGTAACCTGTGGTTCATAGACATCCTCCAGGGCAGGGAGGGGTTTTAATCTGCACAGCCTCATCACACCCAAAGGCTCAAAATTACTTGAAATGAGAGATTCAGGGAAAGAAAATTAAGAACAAGAAACCCACTGTTTAACGGAGTGGCAAGGGCAGAGGACTTTTATCCACAGCACAATGAAGCACTAGTCTACTTAAATCGTACTCATTAGCAACATCAATGATTACCATGGCTTTATGGCCCAGGAAAGGAGGAGGAATCTAGAAGCAAGGTGGGGCGAGGAAAAAGGCTTAACATTTTAGACTGTTTCCCTAACTTGATTTATGACCTTGGGTAGGTCATCTTCTCTGGGCTCCAGATTCCCCGAATCAAACTGAGGGAGCCTGACTATTTATTCATTCACCAAAGAATTTCTGGGTGAGTTCCAACTCTTTCTGTAGCTTCTCAGGTGTCCACCATCCCCATTACCTGGGATCGAGAAGGTTCTTCATGAATATCTGCTGAATGAATGAAGACCAACTTCTTTTAACCCCTCATTTTACAAGTTTGGAAACAGGCTTGGAGGCTTCTGAACTCTTAACTGTGTGTGTGTGTGTGTGTGTGTATGTGTGGATGGGGTGTGGGGGGTGTCCTCCCAGAAGAGGGCTCCCTGGAATCCACTGGGCACCAGATTGGTTGGTGCAGTTCTGGAACCAGACTGCTAGGGCTTAAACCCCAGCTCCACGACTTACCCATCACGTGGCTTTAGCCAAGTCACTCTCGGTCTTAACTGAGCCTGACTTACAAAGGTCGCTGCGAGATCAATGATAAACCCTATAAAGCTCCTTGAAGAATGCCTGATAAGTAGTTGGGACTCAAAAAAAAAAAAACCAAACAAACCCATATTCTTGTTGTCCTGCCGTATAGTTCAGTGGATTGAGTGTCGGCCTGCGGACGGAAGGGTCCCGGGTTTGATTCCGCTCAAGGGCACACGCCGGGTTGCGGGCTTGGTCCTTGGTAGGGGCGTGCAGGAGGCAGAGGATCAATAATTCTCTCTCATCATTGATGTTTCTATCTCTCGCTCTCTCTCCCCTTCTCCCTTCCTCTTTGAAATTAACAAAAATATATTTTAAAAATGTTCTTGTTGCCGGTACTTCTACCACTCAATCACACCTAACCCGAATGCCTTTCCAGGACAGTTACAAGGCGCGTGCAAATGGGAACACGTGGTGTGTGGTAAGAGCGATAGTAAGAGTGACAATAAATCCCCAATCGCGAGCCAGAGGAAACGTGCTCAGCACTCCCCTTACCCGCTCGGGTCTAGTTTATAAACTCTCCCGCGAGCCGGCACCTCTGAGGTCCGGGTTCGAGCCTCCGTGTGACCTTGGAACAGCCTCGTTCCTCCCAGTCTCGATTTTCTCATCTGCAAAACGGGGGTGGCAACCCCGCCGCCCAGCCAGCTCCAAAGGTCCCGAGGAGGATACCCCGGACAGCCTCGGGTTGCCCGCACCGGCAATGAGGTCGCCGGGTGCCCAGGCGTGCGGAGGCAGCAGACCCCGGCAGGCCCTCGTTAGGCCGGTCTCCTCGGCAGCTCACCCTCCCTACCTTCCTGCCGGCAGTAGGCCATGGCTGCAGCCCAGCGCTCAGACCTCGCGGTGGTAGCGGCGGCAGCGGGAGCGGCGGCTTCACGCCGTGACCTCTTCTCTGGTAGGGCGGGAGGGTCCGAGGCCCACGTGAACCCGCCCCCTCCAGGCCTGCCCGCCGCGCGCCTGCCTCCGCGCCTTTCCAGCCCCAGCCTGGGGACTCCTCAGCAGGAACTACAATATCCAGCAGGCCGCGCGCCGCCGGGCACTCTCCCGGCAGTAGGAACTACACTTCCCAGAAAGCCTTGCGATGCGCAGGCGTATCAGTGACATACAATGCATTTTTGCAACTTTGTGGAGAAAGTACCTGACCCCGGACTACGTTTCCCAAAAGACCTTGCGGCGCGCATGAGCAGAGAGGCTGGAGAGGACGGGGCGGTAACATTGTAGTACATCCCCTCCGGTTCTGGGCTTCACGCGCGTTTTCGCAACTCAGGCAGACAAGAGGCCCTCCGCACTCTGGCCGTAAACCCCTTTCCTACCTGAGCAGAGCGAGCCGGGGCGGCGAGCCGGGCCCCACCATGGCCGCGAATGTGAGTGTCCCCTCGTCTGTCGGGCCACACCCAAGCTTCCCCGTCACGGGGCCTCTTTCCTCCCGTGGGTCCATTTTGCTTGTCCGACTGACCCTCGTCTGTGCGCCCCGCTGGCTCCCTCTGCATGCTGTTTCTATGCCTTCCGGCAGCTAATCCGTCTATTCGTTTCTCTTAGCCTGTCCAGACTCCAGACTCCTTTTGTCCGTATTCTTTGGGCGCTCTTTTGTGGGGAGGGAGACTCAGGAGGTGTTGCCCCGGACATTGGGATCGACTTGTGCGCGGCACCTCCCAGCGGCCCCTCCTTCATCCCAGTTACCGCCGGGGCCCTTGGTCCCAGATTTGCGGAGCTGGACGTGACCTCAGAGAGGGGGCCAGTCCGCGGGAAGGGTGGGGAAGCCGATGCCGCCCAGGCGGAGCTGTCCAGCAGGGACAGACGGGGCTTTCTGCGCTGGCAGTGAGCTCCCGCCCTAGAGGGGTATGTGAACCGAGGCTGTGATGCGGCAGAGGGGCACAGGTCTTGCTGGGAGCCGAGGAGTTAGGATGACCGTAGGAGGGCGCATTTCCCTACTGTCTGGCCCCTCATCCTCCTAGGGTGGGTTTGGTTAGAGAGGTCCTGAATGAAGGTGATTCCTTTTCAAAGGCCGCTGGCCTCTTCTCCCCGCAGCCAGCTTTTCTCAAGAACCAGTCTACTTAAGTCCAACATTCATTCAACAAATCGAGTGGCCCTTTCCACCAGGGTGCTGCATATGGGAGAAGCTAGTGACTCACCACTCCCTTCCTCCGTGAGAGTGCATCTGGAGCCAGCTGGGGAACCCAGCCAGTCCCAGACACTCCCTCCCCCCTCCCGCCCTCCCGCTGTGGTGGAGTGTCCTACCCACTCTCTCCTGGCCTGTCACACCCTCTTTCCAGGCCCCTGCTCTGTCTCCAAGGATCCTCTCTACCTCCCACACCCTCTGAGAGGCAGAGTTTGTGTCACTCACAGCCCTAGCCACTCTGCCCCAGATTAGAGTTGTCTTTGAGGCCTAGAGGCCTTGAATGCTGCACCTAGAGAAGCCTCAGAGGTGGTCCATGAGACCCAGGGTCTGCCAGTGGAGAGGGCAGTCAGGAGACTCACTTGCCCCCAAAGGTGGACTCCTCTCTGCCCCATACCCCCATCACCATATTTTACAGATGGGGACTTTCCCCAGCAGGGGAAGGCACTTGCCCAGGTCTCACAGCCAGCTTGGCAGGTTACATCAGGGGAAGGTGCTGAAAATGGCAGGCTTTGGAGTCAGGCAGACCTGAGGGCAAATCCACTTTCCTCCTCTCTGTAGTGGTGTGGCCATGATCTCTAGGGGATGCGTTACTGGGACGTTTAAGGGAGGCTATGCTTTCAACAGTGCCTGGTGTGAAGTAGGAACTTAATAAATAAAAAAATTCTTCACAGCGTAGGATGGTCCATCCTGGTGGGCAGAGACCATCTTGGGTATGTTGGGACCTGACCCTTGCCAAGGAATGTCGATGAATTTGGGTAACCTCTAGAAGCAACAAAGACTTGGCAACAGAGGATACCCAAATTCATCGACATTCCTTGGCAAGGGTCAGGTCCCAACATATCCAAGATGGTCTCTGCCCACCAGGATGGACCATCCTACGCTGTGAAGAATTTTTTTGTAGCCTGGTGTGTATTTAGGGGAGGAGCCACCAAGCCCTGGTGGGGTGGAGCAGGGAGATGACAAGATTTTTTAATCAGTGTAACCACTGTCCTGTCACAGGTACTGTTTACCATCTCCATTTTATAAACTAGTAAACAGGATCAGAGAGGTAGAGCAACTTATCCAGGGTTTCACAGCGAGTGATTTTCAGGGCCTGTGTGTTGACCTCTGTTCCCACCTCTCATTACTTTTGAGCCCAGAGTGCTGGGACCGGAAGGGTATGTGTCACTGAGGATACACAGAGGTATTCAGCACACATTATGCAGCCAACATCAAGATGGCTTTGAAGGGAAGGAAGAAGGCTCGGGAGGGTGCCCTTAGGTGTAGGGGTGGGTAGGGAGGATGAGCAGAGGATGTCTCCATCATCCTGTTCGTAGGGAATTTGATTCAGAATGTGGACTGGGGGTGTCATATCTCTACCCACCTTACCAACAAATAGTAGTTAACTCTGGGAGGTGGAGAGAGGGGAGTATTGGCCAGAAAGGGGCCCAAAGAAACTTTCTAGGGTGATAGACACGTTCTGTATCTTGTCCAGGATGTTAGTCAAATGGGGTATGTATTTGTCAAAACCCATCAAACTGTACACTTATTTACCATGTATATTAAAATGAAAACTGAGTATAAATAATGAAATTTAATTTATTTTAAAAACTAAATTTTATTCTTTTTTTTTTTTCAGTATTCTAATACGAGTAATAGAAGAGAACATGTCAAGATTACGACTGACGCCCAGCCAGGCTTCCTGGAGCGGCTGAGCGAGACCTCGGGTGGGATGTTTGTGGGGCTCGTGACCTTCCTACTCTCCTTCTACTTAATTTTTACCAATGAGGTAAATTGTTCAGGGTCTGTGCAGAGTGAGGGTCCCCATAGCGTCAGGGGGCAAAGGCTGTGATCCAGAAGCTGGATTTAGTAATAAGGACTTAATTTTACACTAGAGAGAGGGGGATGTTGAACTCACCAGAATTCTTTGTGATTTGACACACACATCCCACCCCAACCGAAGTAAGCGAGAAGGGAGTGGATAGGTTAACACACCTGATATACTGGGAGCAGCACCAGCTTTAGGCATGGTTTCATCCAGGCTTTTATGCTGGGTCACTAGGAATCTCCATTTCTTCATCTGCTGCCTGTGTTTCTCTGTTGTGGATTTTTTTTTGGCAGGCTCTTCCTTTGTGGTGGCAAAGGAATTCCAGGGTAATATCCAGTCAGCTTAGCAGCCCCAGAGAACAAAGGAACCATCTCCTTCTAAATGATTTTAGCAACAGTTGCAGGGAGATCTCTGAATCCTGGCTTGGGTCTCAGTGTTCACTCTGAACCAGTCCCTGTGGCCAATGAACAAATGTTCTGATTGGCTAGGCCTGGGTCACGTCATTTGGACTTACACCCAAGTAAATCACATGGACTAAGGAGCGAAGGGAAGGAGAAAGCAGAGGAAAATGGGGAAAAGGGTACAAGGCAGACAAAACGGCAGCTAGCTCTAGTATGGAGGCCGTGGGGTGGTGGGAAGGGGTCTGCCTGGGAAAGCAGGAACCTGGGTTTCAGTCCCAACACCGCCACTTGGTAGACCTCAGTTTTCCAACTGCAAAATGGGAAGGTCAGTCTCAGTGCTCTCTGAGGCCCATGCTGCCCTGAGATGCTGTGTCAGGCTACGCCTGAGCTGTTGAAATGCTCACTCCCCTTTGCTCACAGGGCCGCGCGTTGAAGACAGCAACTGCCCTGGCTGAGGGGCTCTCACTTGTGGTGTCCCCTGACAGCATCCACAGTGTGGCTCCGGAGAACGAGGGGAGGCTGGTGCACATCATTGGGGCCCTGCGGACATCCAAGGTGCGTTTCACGATGGTTGCTGACCCCCTGGAGGCGTGCGGCACATCACTAGATACTGTTCGGTTGAGGATTTTGAAAGCATGGACACACATGGGTGTGATTACTGACCCCACACTCAGCAGCTGTGTGGACCCATCACTTCTGAGTCTCAACATCTTCATCTGTAAATTGGGGAGAAAAATTGTAACAAATTGGGGGGCCAGTTTTGAAGATTTGGTAGAATTAAGTAGCTAACGTCCTGGCACAGTGCCTGGCATGTGGCATGAGCTTTACAAATAGGTGCTTTAATGATTATGATTAGCATGTGTGTCTAGTGAAGGCTACGAAGGTACTCTGGTTATTGGACCTTTCCAGGCTGTGAGGCACATGTCCCAGGCACTGGGTGTTTAGAACTTGGGGAAGGCAGCTTCACTCCATTCTCCTACATGAAGCAGCCATAGCGTTCTCTGTCCTGTCCCGTCCTGGTCCTCTATCTGTTTCCTTTCTAGTCCAGCTTCCCCTGAGCCAGGCATTCTGGGCCGGTGTGTGTTTTGTTCTTTATGTATTCATTTTCGGTTTGTTTGCTTGTTTTTGAAGCTCTTGTCTGATCCAAACTATGGGGTCCACATTCCGGCTGTGAAGCTGCGGCGGCACGTGGAGATGTACCAGTGGGTAGAAACCGAGGAGTCCAGGTGAGGTACCAGTGAGTGAAAATCAGCTTTTTGACACTTCTGAAATTTAAAGTATGAAATCTATCAGAGAAATGTCAAATTATCCCAAAGTTAATGGTGAATGATCTTCTGTTTGGAGGTGGCAGAAATCCAGTGCAGAGTGGCCTGAGCTTAAGGCATTACTGGTTTCAGGCCACAAACAATTTTTTCCCATGTGTTAATTCCATCTTCTCTTCCATGGGGGAACAGAAGTGGCCTCCTGGCTTACATCCTATAAGTTTTAAAAAAATATTATTATTTTTAATCCTCACCTGAGGATATGTTTTTATTGATTTTTAGAGAGAGGAAGTTGGGGGGGGGGGAGGGTTGAGAGAGAGAAACATCACTTGGTTGCCTCCTATACCCACCCTGACCAGGGATGGAACCCGCAACCTAAGTGTGTTTCCTGACCGGGAATCGAACCCACAACTATTTTAGTGCACAGGACACCACTCTAACCAACTGAACCACCCAGCTGGCAACATTCCATCAGGTTTTTAAAAAATATATATTTTTATTGATTTCAGAGAGGAAGGGAGAGGGGGAGAGAGAGATAGAAACATCATTGATGAGAGACAAATCATTGATTGACTGTCTCCTGTACGCCCCCCTCTGGGGATTGAGCCCACAAACTGGGCATGTGCCCTTGGCCAGAATCGAACCCGGGATCCTTCAGTCCACAGACCGATGCTCTATCCACTGAGCCAAACCGGCTAGGCCAACATCCTATCAGTTTTAACAGACATCTTAGGGGAGATTCTCATTGGCCATGGTGGGGGTCAGCCCCAACTGAGCCAAATGGACCATGAGTTGAGGGGCGGAGAGGTGGCTGGGTGAGCCGGAGCAGCTCAAGCTCAGCCTGGTGCAGGGCACCTGCAGAGGGTCTTAATGGGGCTGTTCTGGAGCAGAGGGTACAGCCAGATCTCTGAGTCCAGAGAGAGGAACTGTGACCCTTGGTGTGAGCCAGGCAGAGGCAGATTTCAGCTCCAGTTAAAAAAGCACTTTTCTCGGGTCAGGCCTCAAGGGCTGGAGCTGGCTGTCTGCCAGGGAGAGAGCAGCCTGTCTGGGCTGGTGCAGACAAGGCCTGCTCCATTTGGGCAGTTTGACTGGGTAGCCCCAAGTTGCTTCAGCTGGAGATGCTTAGAGATGGGAATGTCTCAGGAGTGACGGGCTGACTCTGGAACTGCTGTGCTTTCCCCGCAGAGATTATACTGAGGACGGGCAGGTGAAAACGGAGAGGAAGTACTCCTACAGTGAGTATAGGCCCCCGTTCTCCAGGGCCACATCCCAGGCCTGTGGGCAGATGCTGGGCACATCCCTGCAGTGGGGAAGGGCACGGAACCAGGTGTCGGGATCCCTGGGTGCTGGTGCTCAGAGCCCTGCTCTCCCATCCGTCCAGCGAGGCTCCAGGAGCTGCCCCTTCAGCCCCAGAAAGGGTCACAGGCTTGGATAAGTGGACCTCGGACATGTGACCACGGCTACCATGGTTGCTGAGTTGTTCCCTCTTCCCACAACAGACCCTGAATGGAGGTCGGAAATCGTCAACAGCAGGAACTTCGACCGAGAGATTGGCCACAAAAACCCTAGGTGAGGTCTGGGCCCCCAGGCCTGAGTGCAGCCTTGGCTGCCACTGGCATGTCTGCAGCCTCAGCTTCCTCATCTGAGTAATGGGACCGAGTTACTTCTGCCTCATGAGTTGATTAAAGTATTGGACATGTGGGCCACACTCTGGTCTGGGATGACCACCCACTCCCTGGCACAAGTCTGGGTGCTAGGTGGGACAGCTCCTGGGCACCAGGAACAGAGGCGAGACCCAACTTCCCTGACCCCAAACAAGCTACCCTCAAACAAGTCATGAATTCAAGGCCTGGACTGAGTGCCTGAAGGGATTTGCATGTGTAGTACCAGGGAAGCCTTTGTTAACCATTAACCATGGGGGAGGAGGACAGGAAGGGCTTTCAGGAGCAGGGGCATTTGATCTGGGCCTTTGTAGGATTTTGGCAGGGGGAGGTTAGCTCAGGGACGTGGGGGTGGAGCAGGCCTGATGTGAATGTGCACAGTGGGCTTAGATACTACCTGGGGCTGGGGTCAATGAGGGTGTGAAGTCCATGGAAGGTCCATCTGATGGCTGGGGGTGGGACAGGCTGGTAGGGGTCTAGCGGTCAGGGAAGGGGGACTTGAGATCATCCAGGGGGTGGAGTTGCTGGTAAAGACAAGATGTCTGCAGTGCTTGGCTGGTCTGGACTTGCAGGAGCCCCTTGGGTAGGGACCCTCCCCAGCACAACCCAAAGGGACTCAGATACTCCCACCTGGTGTCCTGCTTCACTGATAGCTCCCTCTGTCCCACAGTGCGATGGCCGTGGAGTCGTTCACGGCAACAGCCCCCTTCGTCCAGATTGGCAGGTTTTTCCTCTCGGCAGGTAAGTCTGTGGCCCCTTCGGGTGAGCCATCGCCAGACCAGAGGTTCGGTGCTTCCATTTGGCCACTGGTGCTCCAGCACTCAGCCCTTTGGTGGGTAAAGTGGCTCTGCTCCCTGGACATGGGATCAACCAGAACCTTTCCAAGGATCATGTTTTGGGCTGGGGTCAGAGAGCAGGCAAATCTCTAGGAGGCAGGGACTCGTGTAGAACATCCCCACCTCGGGCAGGTTCCTCTGACACTGGATTATTCCAGAGAATGACTGCCAGGCACTGCTGTGGTGCTGGTGCCTGTTCTGACCAGACGAAGCCGAGAGCCCTTCCTCAAGGGGCCCTGAGCCAGTAGTAGAGCCAAAGTTCTCCCTGAGGCTCCACCGCTGAGCCCCACATGGCATCTAGTCCTGTGCCAAGGAGTGCGTGGTTCATCCTCCTCCCCACCAAGTTATTCCAAAGAGTGGATTTCAAGGGACAAGGCAGTATCACGGGCCACAGTAACTCCCGGGGCTCTGTCCCCGAGCTTGACCCGGGAAGGTGGGAGAGGAGACACTGAGGACCCAAATAACCAAGGTGAGGGAGGAGAGGCTGGGATCGAGGGCTTGGCCTGCTGCCATCTGCTCTGTTGCTCAGCCAGTGCCCACCAGCCCTGGCCTCCAGTGGTCTCCATGCAGCTTGGGAGCCAGGCTTGGGCATGGGCAACCAGACCCAAGGTGGAATGGGTGCCGAGCCAAGACCATTCCCAGAGCTGTGGTCACTGTGACTGGACGGAGAGGGACAGGAAAGGCTTCCTGGAGGAGCGGGAGACGGCAGTGGGGCTGGCAAGGGGCAGCTGTGGAAGAGCGGGGGCTGGAGAAGGGCACTGCGTGGGGGTCGTGCGCTGAAGGCCCTGAGGAGAATGAGCCAGGAGCGGACAGCTGGGCGGGCATCGGTCTCCTCATGCGGTGGGAAGGATGTCAGGCTGAGGGGTTTGCAGATCAGGGGTGTTTCAAATTGCACACCATCGTCTCTATTTAACACCCTGTTTTCTCTCAGGCCTCATTGACAAAGTTGACAACTTCAAGCCACTGAGCCTGTCCAAGCTGGAGGACCCACACGTGGACATCATTCGCCGGGGAGACTATTTCTACCACAGTGAAAACCCCAAGTACCCAGAGGTGCACAGAGGGACTTGGATAGTTCAGATAGTACAGATCAGGGCCCCTGAAGTACCATCTCCCAGGAATACACAGCAGTCAAGTTCTCGCTTAAGACTGATTCTGTTTGGTGGAATCCACAGCTGCTCTTGGCCAAATGAATTAGAGGGGAGGGAGTTTTAGGTGATGGAACCACCTGGGAAAAGCTATAGAGGTGGGAAAAGAGGGTGTGTGTAGGGGCTCGACAGTGCCATGGACCCCGGCCCAGGCTGACTGCTCCTGGCCTCACTCACCCCACTTTCTTCCACCCCCAGGTCGGAGACGTGCGAGTTTCCTTCTCCTATGCCGGGCTGAGCAGCGACGACCCTCACCTGGGCCCAGCTCATGTGGTAATGTAACTTCTCCAGGGCAGACTAAGGCAGGGCTTCCCAGTCTCCCTGGGCATGGACACAGTGGACAGCGTTGGGAATGTGGCTTTGGACCCTCCCTCTAGGAACTGTGCTCGTATTCACAGTTAGGCATGCCTTTGAGCACTTCCAGAGGTCTGTGTCCCCTGAAGCCATCCATGGATATCTGTAGACCCCAGGTTAAGAACTGGGATGGCATCCGTCTCCTCACTCACTTCCCTGGTAGGCACACAGTGTAGACGGGTGCTGGAGCGGGTGGGCTGGTCACTGTCTCAGCTCTAACACTAAATTCTCTGACCAGGTCACTGTGATTGCCCGGCAGCGGGGTGACCAGCTAGTCCCATTTTCCACCAAGTCTGGGGACACCTTGCTTCTCCTGCACCATGGGGACTTCTCAGCCGAGGTGAGTTGCTGCTGTCTACCTCTGTGATGGAGGGACTGGTGTTTCCCTCCCTGCCACTTTTAATAAGGTTATTAAATAAGCACCTACTTCTAGAGGTCATAGCCAGTAGTACACTGGGCAAAACAGACTCCTTCCCTGGCATGCAGTCTTGTGGGGGAGAGTGACTCATCAGTAAAACAAGTAAGGGCACCTTGCGCCGAGTATCATGAAGGGGAGGCAGATGCTTGGAGATAAACGGGCATAATGGGAAATCTGCTTTGACAGTGTCTAGAAAGGCCTCTCTGAGTAACATTTCTGCTGAGTGCCAAGTGAAGAGAGGGGGTCAGTGCTGAAAGTAGTCTAGGCAGGTCAGAGTTCACCTTGTTGGGAACATCAAGAGTGTCCGTGTGGCCAGCACCCAGAGAGGGGTTAGGGGAAGAAGACTACTGAGCAGGCAGGGCCCCTTGTGAGGGGGTGGATTAGGTGGGCAGTGAAGGGATTTGAGCTGCAGAGTCTCAGGACCAGGTGAGGGCAGGCACCCCCCTTCCCCTCTGTAGAAGGAAGAGGGAGGGTCATGCTTCTCAAGTCCCAAGGAGAAGGGGTACAAAGATGTACCAATTAGTTCAGTTAGCCACTCTTCTCTAAGCAGGAAATCCTTCTCTTTAACAGAAAGATACAGCTTTTCCATTGTTTAACACAGTGTATCACTGTACACATTCTGTGCTTGCTCTGAATAGGATTGCTGGGTTTTGCATCCAGAAGGTCTTGAAAAGGGTAGTGGGCAGGTGTTGGCTTAGGCCCTCAGCTGTCATCCCTCTCACTTTAGCACCCAGCCCTGGGTTGTTGCATGGGCCCAGCCTTCTCTAGCCAGCACTAGGGTGTGGTTGGGCTGCAGCTCAGGAGCCCAGTTACCAACCTCAGGGTGGAGCTGCCACCTCCCAGCCTGACATGGTATGAGTCACCCTTTCCTCCAGCAACTCTCAGGGCCCCCTGGGTAGTTTCTAATATTAGGAAGCCCTGTCCAGGCCTTTCCCTCTCTCCCAGAGTGCCAGCCCTGTCCCCAGGCTTCCATCCTCCTGCAGGCAAAGGCGGGTGTGAGCTGCCCCCAGAGGAGTGGTGGGCTCATGGCTTAGATAACTCCCCAGGAGGGAAGACGGTGACAGTGGAGATGGGCAGGAGCTTCCTGATCACCCTGGGCCTCCAGCACAGGGTCTGGGGTCTGTTAAGCAGGGAAAGAAGGCCCTGAGCCAAGGAGGCATCCTGAGCCCTTAGAAAGAAACCCTGGGAGTCCGGCTGTCCAGCTTTCAGTCCTGGGGACAGGAGAGTGCAGTGTGGACAAGCATGGGCACTGGAGATGGCCCCATCTCAAGCCCTGCTCTGCCTTCCGCTGGCCACGAGACCTTGAGCCAGTTGATTATCCTCTCAGCCTGTTGGCCCTTCTGTAAAATGGAAATTAAAAGAAAAGATTATTGCAATTATTCCTCCCTTATTTGGTTGTTGTGAAGATGATCCATTTTATTAAGGACCAGGGACACAGGGACAAAACAGACATGCCCTCAAGCTCATAGCTTAGTTAACTGCTTGTGTGAGATCCTGGGCATGTCACTTGTCCTCTCAGATCCTCAGTTTCCTCTTCTACAAAATGGAGATAAGTGTGCCTACCTCATCAAGTTATTTTGAGGATTAAGTAATACTTTTATACTTGTAAAGCACTTAGGACAGTGACTGATAAATAGTTAGCAGTAAGTGTTAGCTATCAGTTAGCTATCATAATATTATTATAGATAATGACTAGGTAGGCTCTCTGAAGAAATGGCATTTCAGCCAAGACTAGAAGAATGTGTAGGAGCTGGCCAGGCACAACTGGGCAAACATGCTCTCAGCAGAGCAACCGCATGTGCAAAGGCCGCAAGGCAGGAGGAGGTTTGACCTGTGCCCCAGTGGGGCTGAGGCGCAGCTGGCTGCATGGAGAAGGTGGTGGTGGTGGTGGCAGAAGCAGGGAGGCCCGTGGGGAGGAGGCTACTGAAGGGGCCCTGGTGAGAGGGGTTGACGGTGGTGAGAGAGGATTTGAGGAAATGTGGACCCTGTGTTGACAGGACTTGCTGATGGCCAGGATGAGAGATGGTGAGGGCAGGAACAAGCCAAGTTTTGGCTTATGCAGGTGGGTGGGTGGTACCATTTGCTGAGATGGAGACGACAAAGAACAGGTTGGGGTGGAAACTCCAGTGTCAGTGTCAGATGTGCCAAGACATGCAGTGGATGTCACATAGGCTGTGGGAGCCATGGGGGTGAGGCCCAGAAAGATACACTCCTGGGAGAGAGTGTGGACTGAAGCAGCCAGGGAATTTCAGCATTTAGAGCAGGCGTCCTCAAACTACGGCCCGCGGGCCACATGCGGGTGTTTTTGCCGTTTTGTTTTTTTACTTCAAAATAAGGTATGTGCAGTGCGCATAGGAATTTGTTCCTAGTTTTTTTTAAACTATAGTCCGGCCCTCCAACGGTCTGAGGGACAGTGAACTGGCCCCCTGTTTAAAAAGTTTGAGGACCCCTGATTTAGAGGATGGTAAGAGGGAAGGAATGGCCGGCAGACTGAGGAGGGAAACCAGAGAGGTCCCAGATGCCATGAGCAGTGTCTGAGATTAAGTCGATACCATACATGAAGCATTTCCCATAGCGCCTGCAGGCACACTCAAACGTTCCCACTGTCCTGGTTGTGGATAAACGGCCCCAGAAAGGTACCGCTGTAGTATGAGGGAGGGTCAAGTTTATTCCAGATGAGTTGGTGGGCTGAGGACTCTTGAAGGAGGTGTCCTGTGACCTGAGGGCCCATACCTTCCATACAGATGTGTGTGCACACCTTGCTCTGCTGTGCTAGGTTGGGGAGGCACTTAGACCTGGGAGGGAGATGCGCCCTTGCCTTCCTCTGGTCTGTTCAGAAATGGCCAATATCTCCTGCTTTGTTATGGCCCCCTCAGCCACCTGCCTGCTTTGTCCTACAGGAGGTGTTTCTTAGAGAACAGAAGAGCAACTCCATGAAGACATGGGGCCTGCGGGCAGCTGGCTGGATGGCCATGTTTATGGGCCTTAACCTCATGACACGGATCCTCTATACCCTGGGTAGGTGGGGGAGACTGGGGTGGGAATCTTGCACGCCCTCCTGTAGCCCCCTATGCTTCCTCCATGCTTCTCACACCATCTGTCAGCTTTTCTGGCCTGATGGTATGCAACTTGGGGCAGGAAGTGGGCATTTGGCCGTCTCTGAGTACATACTCCATAGCTTTGGGATGAAGGGCCAGCCTTTGCAGTGAGCTGGACTTCAAGTCAGAGCTCTGGACCTTGGGCCTCTTTCCCGTGTTAGCTGCAGTTATATCTCACACCTCATTTGTAGTTTTATGAAATATTTTGCAAACAGGAAACACTAAAATATTGTTATACTTTTGGGCTAGGTTTGGGATAGCCAGCAATTCTGGGGCACAAGGGAGTTTGCTGGGCAGCTCCCATAGCCTGAGGTTGGCACCAGTGAGCCCAGTAGTTGCCCAAGTGACGCAGCCTGGTTCAGGACTGAGTGCCCGGCTGATTGAGTAAGGGCGGGTCTAGACTGTTGCAATCAGAGGAATGGGAGGATGGGACTTCAGAGGACTTTCCATCTGAGCCTTTACCCCAGTGAGTCCCTGTCCAGTCAGATGATTCAGCCTTCTCTGAGCCCCAGCAGAAACCTTTCCCCCACTTACCCATTCCATTTTGGGAGAGATCTGGCTGCATATACCCCAGACTATCAGAGCAGAGAGGGCCACCTGCCTCATTTTGCGGATGGGAAAACTGAGGTGCAGGGAGGGGAAGGACACTTCTCCAAGGTTTTCTTTGGATAGATGATTTGTGCTCAGAAAGGCACTCAGCCCTGAACCAGGCTGGGTCACTTGGGCAACTACTGAGCTCCATTCAGGAGAGATCTGCATTTGAACAGAACCCTCCACCTTTTCCTCTGCACTAAGCCCATCGTGGGTGGGTGACCTGGACAGGCCTTTTTTTCTCTCAGAGACTGTTGCCCCATCATCAAGATGAGAAGGTTGGAGTCTCTTTCAGAGGGCCCTTTGAATCTACCTGCCTGTGCTCCTCTGATTCTCTCCATATCTGAAATGCTGACATTCCAGATTCAGAACAGACTTCAGAGGATGGAGAGATCCAAAGTGCAGGGCGAGTGATTCAGGAGCCTGCAACACAAAAGCATTCATTCAGTAAGAATTACTGAGCGCCTGGAGTGTGCAAGACATTGCTCTGAGCCCAGGAGACCACACAATGAATAGGACAGACAAGGTCCCTGTCCTTTCAAGGCTCAGAGCCATGGCTTAGAGCTAAGGCTCTGGGCTCAGACAGTCTCGAGTTTTAAGTCCTGGCTCTGGCGCTTTCTAGCTGTAAGACTTACAGCAAGTTAAACTCTCCGGGCCTCGTGACCTTGTGGGTAAAATGAGGTGACGAATAGCACTGACCTTGCATTGGCTGGGTGGCTCAGTTGGTTGGAATTTTGTCCTGCACACCCAAAGGTTGGGGGTTCGATTCCCAGTCAGGGCATATAACCTAGGTTATGGGGTTGATCCCTGGTTGGGGCACATATGGGAGGCACCTGATCCATGTTTCTCTCTCATGTTGATGTTTCTCTCAAATCAATAAAAAACATATCCTTGGATGAGGATTAAAAATAACACAAAAATAATACCAGCCTTACAGGGGTTAGGCCTATGGGTTAGATGAGATGGTACAGGTAGTGCCTGACACATGGTCAACAGTATAAAACGTGAACTCTACTTCTTATGAGGGCCAAATAGGGGTGCTACCTGAGAGTAGACAACGATGAGCCGTGAGGTGGCCTGCAGGATCCTGTAGTCAAGGCAGGGCACCAGGGCTTCCTCTGCAAACCAGTGGCACCAGAGCACTGGGGCCTCCTGGGAACTCAGTGGAGATTCCCCCGTGGGATGCTGGACAGGCCAGGAACAGGGTAGTTCCAGATGGATTTAGCCGGATCCTAGACTTCATACTGGGCCTGTGAGATCCTTGAGGCAGGGGCCAGCTGAGGCTAATTTGTTTCCCTCAGTCCATGCAGAGCTGGCATGTAGATAATTGGTAACAACCTGCTGCCTGAATGAACAAACACCTCCAGGAGTGGCTGAGGGGCCCAAATAGGCACCACAGAAAAGTCTGCCGTCTCCTTTGTGTGAGTGTACAGCAAATGGTGTTTGCCACTGTTACAGTCGAATGTCTTTTTGTTGTTGTTAATCTCACCCAGATATTTTTTCCATTGATTTTTAGAGAGTGGAGGGGGGCGGGGGGGGAGAGAGAGAAACATTGATGTGAAAGAGATACATTGACTGTTTGCCTCCCGCATGTGACCACTGGGGCCGAGAATTGAACCTGCAACCCAGGTACATCCCTTGACCAGGAATCAAACTTGTGACCCTTTGGTGTGTGTGTGTGTGTGTGTGTGGGTGTGTGTGTGTGTGTAGGGGGCGGCAGATACTGTAACCACTGAGCACACCACCCAGGGCCTTATGTCTTTATATTGGCTTTAGATTGATTTCAACATGCAGTTTGAAGTTCACAAAGCACTTGTACATGCCTTCTCCCTGGAGCACTGTGCAGCGGGTGGCTCAGTCTGTGCCCAGCCATGCAGCTCAGGAGGGAGGGCTCCTCTTTTGGATCTTTCAGCCCTCACTAGGAGGTTACTTGCCTTCCACCAATGACCCTCTCCTCCCCTTACTCACCTGGCATTAAGGGCTCATCCTTGTCTAGAGACAGGAACCATTTGCTGACTTTTGAGACGTAGAACATGGCGTCCTCGGAAGCCTCACTGCCTTTCTTTTCCCCACAGTGGACTGGTTTCCTGTCTTCCGAGACCTGGTCGACATTGGCCTGAAGGCCTTTGCCTTCTGTGTGGCCACCTCACTGACCCTGCTGACCGTGGCTGCTGGCTGGCTCTTCTACCGGCCCCTGTGGGCCCTCTTCATCGCCTGCCTGGCCCTGGTGCCCATCATCATTGCTCGGACACGGGTGCCAGCCAAAAAGCTGGAGTGAAACGGGCCCTGGCACCCATTTGAGTTTCAGGATCCAGGTCTCCCCCTGCCCCCTCCTCTGACCCTGCTCCATACCAGAGCACGAGTCCACACTGGTTTTAGATTCTGCACCTGCTCCACTCTTCAAGGGGCCAGACTCGGCAGCATGCACTTCCATCGGGTTTGGTGTTCATCTGTTAACGGCTCTCCACCCCTTTCTTGTCAGTGAGCAGCTTTGATGGGCAGAAGGCAGCTCCTATTGGGCAGCATGACAAGCGTTCTCCCGCTTGTTTCCTCCTTCTCTTGGGACTGTGTGGCAGGTTCGCATGCTTCATCTAGCCGGTGTCTTCAGATATCAAGGTGCCACTCAGAGACCTGCTGCCTTACCCCCTACTGCCTCTGCTCCTTGGAGATGAGTGCCAGGTTCTGCCACACCACTAGCCGCTCCCTTGATACTAAAGGGCCACCTTTATCAGCTGTCTCATCGGTGCTGTATTGCCAAGACAGACGAAGCCCATACATACCCTGCAAGCAGGGTCACTATAAACCCAGTTTGTGGCTAGAACTTGATTTGATACTTCAAAAAAGCAAATCCACTGGCTATGTCCTGAGGGAAATTGGACATTGGTTGGGCTTTACACTTTTTATGGTTTGGCAGAATCTTCTTAGTGTATAGTATCCCAAAGGCTCTGAGTTTTTATTGCTTCACTTCATGTGTACTCTCCTACCCCGAGGGAGTTGTTAAAAATGAGATTTGAAAAGCAAAACAGAAAACCACCTGAATGACTAACATTTCAGACTGTTACAGAGAAAGACACCCTTTAACCTGTTAGTTGAGGTTAATTCAGAGCACAGAAAGGTGTTAAATGGGGCTGTGACTTACCTGGTTAAAAAAAAAAAGTTACCGTTGTCAGTATTCTGGGTCACTGGGAAGCTTTAAGATGCTTTTGAAATAAGTGTTACAAAATGATTGTCTCCCCTCTGGGAGGAGTTGGGGAATATCTACAAGGCAAAGCGTTTCCTTTTATCCTATGGCATCAGACACTACCTGTGTACTTGAAGAGTTCTGAGTTTTTAGTCAACTATTAAAGGAAAAGGTTGGAAGCTTTATATCCTGCGCTCCTTCACATGACCCCATCAAAATCAAGCTTGGAGGCCTCAGGCTTGCTGTAGATGTGAGTGCTCTTGCCGGCCTCATTCCTTTCTTCATGGAGGACTTCTGATACAGCGGCTGGCCTCCATGGCTGCTTCTGCTGTTCCTTTTATCTGTTAAGTGTCTGCCACTTTGCTCCTCCAAAATAAAATCTACCCACACTTAATCAACATATTTCCCAACTTCTCTTTCACACCCTTTGAAAGATAAAGAATGTAACCTTGATGTCCTAAAAAATTCTGTGTGTAGCTTTTACTTGATCTTTTACTACTTGGAAATTGTTCTACCTTGCTGGGGTGGTTGCTTTAGGAAATAACTATCTGGTAGTTGAAAAGGGGTCAGAACTTCTGAAAATAGTGATCTAATAATCTCTCCTATAGTCCTGGTATATCTGTTACAGATTCTTCATGGTAAAGACAGCTGGCCCCACAGATGATTTATCTGGGTTTAAGGACTGAAATAGTTCACTGCAGTTTCACTCAATCTCTAAATTGGGTGGAGAATGTCTGGCCCACAGGCCATATAAGGCCTGAGAAATCATTTGATCTGGCTCTGCCAAGGCATTAGGGGTGAGTTAATTAAATGTTTGACCAAATATAGCGGGATAATGTTTAAGTTGATAATTTTGTGTGGCCTGCAAATGATGTTATAAATATTCAAATGGCCCTTGGCAGAAAAAGTTTCCCCACCCCTGCTCTAAATCCTCAAAGGATGCTTTTGGAAAATACAGTACAGTAAACCCTCGATTTAACCGACTTAAAGTATTTAATGGACAAAATTTCCAGTCTGTATGTCATGTGAAAATTAACACCCTCTCAATTAAAAAATGCTTTTAACCAAGAGTTGCTTACAAATAACAGGATATTTTTTTGTTATTCACTGTTATTTTTAATAAATTTTAGTGAATAGGCCATATGCTAGAAAAAACACAAGTAATTTTGATGACAAATAAATATCACATATCTACAACTATAATCTACATATTTAAATCCAAGAATCACTGCTTGTAAACAATGTTTGGTGAATGATGTACACGTGATCACACCGCATGGAACAGTAATTAATTTTGTTGTCACATGGTGTCACTTTCTGCAGCAGTTTTAATGCTGAAGTTCCGACATACACTAAACCACATCCCATCTGTGTGCATCTGTTTACTCGTGGAGACTGGTGAATGTACACATTTACTAGATCTATTCAGTATAAATTTAAAATTACAGTAATACATGTAGAAAACCTCTGAAATTAAATTTTTCATATATACTTAATAAACTTGTCTACGTAAGAGAAAACAGGTAAACTAATTTGTCAACTTTTTAATATATGCATTCGGGAAACCTATTTTATATAATGGGCTTTCAGCTTTAATGGACACACTCTTGCCCAAATTAGTCCTTTATATCGAGGTTTTACTGTATATACAAAATTTTTGGGATTTGGTCTGTGTAATTTTTCCTAGCATAAGATTTTAAAATTACTGCCAATTTCAAGTGTTCTTTAGGAGCAAAATAATGTTAAGTAATATTTGATGCCTTGGGAAAAATCATGAAATTTTTATTCTTTGTATTTTTTATAGGAAAATCAAAATAAATTTCTAAGTATCTTTTATAGGACATTGCCATTGTTCCTTTTGTTGTTTCTGTATTCTTTCTGAAACTTCTATCTTAAAGAATTCAGCCGTAAAATTCAGTACAAACCATATGATTTTTAGACTCAGTTCTAAGTTGTTTTTAGTGGTTAATATATATATATTTAAAGGGCAGCTCAATATTTCTAGCACTTAGAAGTCTTAAATATCAAAGCCTACTTTGTTTTGGATGCATTTAAAGTGAAGGATTCACACTTCACCCATCTTCAGAATTGTGCTAGAAGACAGGATGGAGTCACAGTCCAAAAGGCATCATTGGCTTTGGGTTGGCACAGACCTGAATTCCAGTCTCAAGTCTGCCACTGATTGGCTATGTGATGTTGGGAAAATCAATACTTTGAGCCTCAGTTCCCTCATCTGTAAAAATGGGAACAATGCTATTGTACCCCCACAAGTTTGCTGTGAGGACTGACAGAAAGCACATGAAATGCCAAACACATGACATTAACTTTTCATTCTTTTTGCCTTGTCCTCCGAGCCACACAGCTCCAGGCAGCCTGTTGCTAGGAGCTTTAGTGCCTTGTGAGGGTTTCCTCGTATCTATCTGGTCACTGACCCATGGCCTACGTTCCCCTGCACTGCTAATTATCCACTCTTAAGTTAGCAATTTGAATAGTTCTTTTTACATATTACAAGATTTGAAGCAGGTGAGTGATAACTTTCCAAAACGTATTCTTGTATTTCAAAACTGAAAGTTGTATTTGACTTCCATAGTGCCTCCTAGGAGCTGACCTCTGCCTGAAAAACAGGTTGGTTTGGGGAGACAGGATGATGCTCGACTGAATTCCCAGAAAGCAAGTCGCTTACCTCTAGGAGAGGAAGGGCTCTGGTGCAGGAATAGTGAGGTTCTGCAGTTTCCATGGCAACCCATTTGTTTCTCAGCAAGAGTCTCCCTGCCAGGCTTTTTTTGCATATGAGTCATACCTCAAGTGTTTTGTTTGTTTCCCTTGGATAAAACTGATTCAAATTTTTATTGGCTCCTGTCAAAGATTAAATAATACCTCCTTGCTTAAACATAGAAAAAAAAAAAATCCATGTATGTAAGCCCCCAGCCTACAAGAAAACAGAACTTATCTTTAATGTAGTAGTCTTGACATGTGTACAAATCACAGCATGTTTTCTGAGCTGATGCAAAATCTGAAAGAAAATGTAGAGCTGAGTCTTTTTAGATAAATGCTTTATTTTTTTTCTCAAAATGTTATTCTAAATACCTACAGTGCCATAGAGCTTTATACAATTTATCCAGTAATGATTCTAGTCTTCTGCCATCATGAAATGTAACTTCGAAAAGTGGATCCCAACAATACCAGAATCCGAGTTGACCTGTGCTCCCCATGCTATAAAGAGGCAGCATTAGACAGTATTAGTAAACCTGATTGAGGGAAAATGAGTGGCCTGCAGAGAGAGGGTCTGAAGTCTGTAAGAGAGGTGAGAGCACCAGTGTCTGACAGATGAAGAATCTGGAAGAAAGGACTGGTGCATTCCTAATGTACCATTATCCGAAAATTTCCCAGGGGTCTCTATAAAAAAAACTGACTCATGTTTCAAAAGATGGGAAGAAGCAGGTCTAAGTGCACAAGGGTCTCCAGGGAAGGGTTCCATAGCTCAAAACATGGGGTGTGGGAGCAAGAAACTTTGAAGGCCCTATGTTGAGTGAATCTGACAAGGACTGGGGCCACACTAGACCTGCACCACCACCTCAATTTGACCCTGCTGTCCCCGGATCCTTGTCTGCAACCCACGCTGCTTGTTTGCCTTCTCCGTGGAGATACCATGGCCTCAAGGCCTGGGGAGGTGTCGGGCTCAAGGGCCAGATCCTGTCATGAGAAGGCTCCTCACATCATAACCTCTCAAATGGGAACAGGTGGGAAGCCTCCGCCTTTTTTTCCCTTTTGGTTTTCTTAGGGCAATTTGGCTTCTGCTCTTCTTTAGCTTCTCGGTTCTGGGGCCAGGAAGCAGCCAGGATCTTGGCCGCTTCTGCTTGCGAGCTGGTTCCTTCCTCTTCATCAGAAGAGAGCCCACCTCCTGCTGGGTGGGGAGTTTCTGCTCCACTCTGGAGAGGGGGCAGTGCAGGGAAACATAGGCCACGGGTCAGTGACCAGATAGATACGAGCAAACACCCTCACGAGGCAGTAAAGCTATCAACAGGCTGCCTGGAGCCGTGTGGCTTGGAGGACAAGGGTACTGCATGGGGCTGGGGGAGAACTAAGGCCTGTCTTCCTGTGTCTTCCTCAGACTGGGGACTCATCCAAGCAGGTACTGGTAACTTACAAGCTGAGGGAACACCAAGATGTCTAGGCAGGAAACTACCCTCAGGGAGTGTACAATCAAATCTAGGAGATCGTTACTGACTGGTGCTTTGCACGTATTACTTCACTTCTGAACAAAAGTGCCCAGTGCTCTGAGGGGGTACTCCTTGAGCCTGGGCCGGCTGGGGCGGGGAGCTGGATGCAGAGGGTGAGAGCACAGTGCTGGAAAGGAACCAGTCAGGCATGAAGCCCGGTGAAGAGGTCATTGATGGGATTTGAGGGAGAAGCATGACAAGAGTATTTTTTAAAGGCAAATAAGCAGCATGTGGGGTAGGAGATGTGTGGTCACAGCTGCTCCCAGAGCATTTTTCTGCTGTCTCTGACCCAGTACTGATCACACCATGTGACTGTGTCGGGCCTGCACGTCAAATCCGCACCTGTGTCCACAGACTGGCCTCCACATGGCAGGTGCTGCGAGAGTATTCCTGTCCTGAGGGAGGATCGCAGGCACTGAGAGCACACCGGGCTGAATGGTGGGTCACACACAGAAGTACAGACCTCGTCTCTTTTTGAATGGGCTCAGCACCAGAGCACGCACCTCCTCACTTGTGCAGATAGGAGCAGAAAAGGGGATATTCGGGCAGGGCTGGGGGCCAGAAGAGGCAGCTAAGGCCAACTCCAAGGACACCTTTCCCAACAAGGTAAGGGGACAGGTCTGTGGCATCAAAACATAAAGCTGATTGATCTATGACTTAACGTCTAGGCAGAATGCGGGCCAGTGATTTCTGAGTACCCCTTTCCACCCCAGGACTGTCTTCTTTACGAAGGCCCCACACTGACCTTGGCCCCATAGCGAAGCTTCAACCTCTCCCTGATGAGCAGTCCCTTAGCCAGCAGCTTCCAGTTCTCGAGTGCCCGCTTCTCCCTTTTCTGCAGCAAAAAAACGACACAGGTAAGCATAAAATGTTGAGTACTGCTATTTTCAGGAAAAATAAGATGGAACCTGTGAAAACACACACACTTCAGGTTAAAAAAAAGTTTCTTAACTATATCAAGTCTCAGTTTTAAGATTGGAATGATTTATAAAAGGCATGACAGGAATAAAAAAAGCCCTTTTTAAAATTATTTTCGACTCCAAAATTTTTAGGGGAGGTTCTCCAGACCTGGACCATAGACAATTCCTTTTAACAGAGGCAGGTGTCAGCAGCAGGGAAGTTGTCCCTGGAGCTGGGATCTAGGCAGATAGCGGATTCTGAGGTGTAGGAAGGATGGTTTTTTTCCAGTGCTGGCTCCCTAGGGGGCCTTCCATGGAGCTGGAGCCAGAAAGAGCTTCAGAGTGCACAGGCTCTCCTTTATAGCTGCTGTGAGTGAGGCACTGCCCGTCCAGTGTGCTTGCTTTCCCCTGCCATTGTGCTTTCCCACCCCAAGCCCCACCCAGGCCAGCCCTTGCCAGAATGCTCACCTCCTTCTCCTTCTTTTCAATGAGTGCCTGCTCGTTTTCCCAGGCAGCCAGGAGCACGTCTTTGTATTCCTCGCAGACTATGTACCCGTCAGTTCTGTGGGGATGCAACAGGGGTGGACTTTCCCGAGCCTGATTCCTGCTCTTGCCTTTCCTCCTCCCATTGTGGAGGACAGCAGGCCGCTCCTAAGCTCTGAAGGGTTTCCTGACTCAGCTCGTCCACAGTCCTGGCCATAGCTGCTAACAGATGCCACTCACGCAGAAGGAAAGCCTGTGGACCTGGCACTGCTTCCGGGCCCTGCCTAAGAGCTGGGATAAGAGCCCCTGCCCACCCCCACTACATGCAGGACAGAGGTCACCAACCAGGAAGGACGCTGACCCCATTAGGTCACCTGTGACCACCCCCAGAAAAAAGTGTTGTAATCTAACATTGTTAGGGGCTGGTTTCACTGGTTTTGCTGCCTCTCAGAAGCCAGAGTAAGAGTCAAAGCGTAAAAGTAAAAGGTAAAGTGTTAAGGCTGAATTTGCAAATTCAGAGTAAACCCTGGAAAATCAGCCACTGGACCTCTCCCTCCCCCAGTCCCACACCAATTTCCCACCCACTTCACCATGACCTCCCGCCCTCCTTCCAGTTTCTATGGAAGGCCCCTCACGCACATGGGATGGGAGTATCCTTTATGGAAATCAAAGCCGGTGACGGCCGGGACACAGTCGATGCCTAGCTTACGAGCCACGCGGTTCAGGTTGGGCAGATTCAGTTGAACACAGCCAACAGGCATCATGCGGGGCAGGAAGAGGTACACGTTCCCAAATTCATTCCGGGGGACCTGCAGAGGTTGGCATGCCAGGTCTGGCCAGCTGCAGAATGAAGCGGCCTGGTCCTGACCCACTGAGCGCTGCGCTTACCTTGCCGTCCACAGCCACGGGTGGCTGGTATTCCTCTGTCTGCCACTTGCCAAACAGGCCCAGGTCATTTTGGTCCTGCAGCTGGGGCTCAGCAAGGCGGGCTCTCCGGGCCCGGTTAGAATAGCCTTTCACCATCTACACCAGAGGGAACAGCCAGTTTACAACAAAGGCTACTACTTCCTGAGTGCTTACTGTATAGCAGGCCCTGTGTTCAGTGCTTTGCACCTGTTACAAAACAAACCAACAAATCTGGGATGGGTGTGCTTTTTATCCCCTTGAGTACTATTAGCACAAGTACCACCAGCTAACTTCTACAGAGTGCTCACTGTATCAGGCACTGTTCTCAGTGCTCTGTGTGCATTTAATATTTTCAGACTGTGATTGATTGGGGATAACAAACAGCAGACAGCAAAACCACAGATAAGGGGAGGATTACTATACTTTGTTCAATACTTTCATCACTGAAATGGAAACTGGAACTCAGAAATGATGTCACTTAAGATCCCATGGCCGGGTGAGTGACAGGGCCAGGATTTAACCCTAGAAACCTAACTGTGCCATGTACCCTGGAAGGCACGGATAGTTTGGGACCCTGAGCACACTACATTACAGATGTCTAATGGTCAATACCAAAATTTTCACTGGGAAGTGAAGGGGAGAACTGGCGAGGAGGAAAAGGTTGTGTAACTTCGATGAGGAGGAGTGGCACAGGCGTGGGCTAAGGATGGGCTATTGGGCCTGGGCTGCTTTTAGTGCAGGGGTTGGCAAACCTTTTCTGTAAAGGGTCCCATACAGCCTTTGTTGCAAATTCTTTATTTCTCCCTTTTTACAATCCATAACAAAATGTAAATGCCATTCTGAGACAGGACCTAGGTTGGATGTGATCTGCGAGCTGTGGACTGCTTACTGCTGTTCTAGTGACCATTGCTGCCAGGGAAACTGGGCACACCACCTCTGTCACCCTGTGGGAACGACAGTCCCTTTCTCAGGAAGCCATTCATCCAATGCTGTTAATTAAGTAAAGATCCAATGAGCATCTATTACAGACACGCGGCGACACCAGTCGTTAGGGCAGAGAAAGGGCAGTCTTTGTTCTTAAGGAGCACAGGCTCCTGTGGGGAGACAGGAAGACGACAATTCAGTGTAAAGAATATAAGGCAGGATGGCGCCCACAGGCAGGACCCCCTGCCCAGCCCTGAGGAGGGAGAGCGTAAGACAAGCTGTTCAGAACAGGCCCCACCTCACTGAGTCTGAAAGGGCAAAAGAGGGACTGGTTAAGTGAAAAGGACTGAGAAAAGGTGTTTGGAACCACGAGTATTTGGGACTGCCCAAGTAGTCTGGCATGCAGGAGGAAATGTGGCCGGAGAAGAGGCGAGTCTCAGAGTAGCACAGGTTTTGTGCTTCATGAAAGACATGCTCTGAGTAGGGTGAGGGTGGGCTACCCAGGAGGTGTCACATGCAACTCTGTTTCAGAAAGATCCCATGACGGCAAAATTGACAGTGAACTGAAGAGCTGAAGGTGGCTGTGATCCAAGCAAGAGAAGATAGGGAGCTGGACAGTAGGTTTCAGAACAAAAGGAGGACTTGAGATTTGGGATTATGCTAGAACTGTGCTATTGTAATAGCCATGAACATTTGAAATGTAGTAGTCACAGTTGAGATGTATTGAAAGTAAAATATTACATTTCAAAGCCTTACTAAGAAAAATAATGTAAAATATCTCGTTAACATTCCAAAACATTACATTTTGAAATGACAAGATTTCAAATATATTTGAAAATATTTAAGTACTAGAAGCCCAGTGCACAAAATTCTTGCATGGGGGTGGGAGTGTGGGTGGGAGGGTCCCTCAGCTCGGCCTGCACCCTCTCGCAATCCAGAACTGCTGGCTCCTAACCACTGGCCTGCCTGCCTGATAGCCCCTAACCCCTCTGCCTGATCACCCCTAACCACAAGCCTGCCTGCCTGATCACTCCTAACCACTTACCTGCCTGCCTGATCACCCCTAACTGCTCCCTTGCTGGCCTGATCACCCCTAACCGCCTCTGGCTTGGCACCCCCCACCTCCCCCAAGACCCAGGCTTCCCTCCTCCAGCCGACTGCAGGCACCCGGGACCCAGGCTTCCCTCCCTCTGGCTGGCCGCAGGCACCTGGGACCCAGGCTGGCTTTGCCCTGGCTGACTGGAGGCGCCCAGGACTGGGGGCGGCTTCGCCTGGGCCTGGCTTTGTCAGGGAGGATGTCCAGAAGACGTCCGGTCTAATTAGCATATTACGCTTTTATTAGTATTGATGTTAAAATATTAAAATATTTAAGTATAGCTACTAAAAATTTTAAATTTGTGGCTCCCCTTATATTGCAATCAGACAGTGCCACTTTAGAATGAAGAGACTGGTTATTTGATATGGAAACCCTAGCGGTCCACGCAGGCAGCATAATGCACTCAAGCCTGCTTTTGGCAGTGACCCGCTCCCAAGGCCTGCAGCTCCTTCCCACCAAATTGAGGTGTCTCCACTCCCTGCCAAGCTCCCTAGTCTCACAACCCAAAGGGCTCCTTTTGGATTCTGACAAAAAAGAACAAATGTGTCTCTGTGACCGGCTATGTGTCCTGTGACAAGCCTTTGTGGTACTGTACTGAATCCCTATTTCTCGCAGGCAGCTGGCCTGAGAGCAGGAGCACAGAGGGAGAGAAATGATACTGGAGTAGAGGCAGGGCCTGGGATTGTTGTCTGGGCACCCATTTTCCTAACTGTAAGGCCTTGGACAAGTAATTTCTCCCATTTCCATTTTCTCATACGTAAAATGGGCATCATAATGCTAACTCCCATGGCTGTTGAGACTCAGTAGAGAGCATATATATACAAAATACATGGTAAGTTGCCAAGCGGAAGGACACTGATGACTGGCGAATGTGTCTACATAAAGCAGGGCTTTGGCCTCTTAGAGCAGCTCAGTAACAGTTCCAATCTACACGGCCTTTGAGCACACACACACCAGGAGTCTGAGGGCTGCCTTTTGGTGTCGATTTCTTGCACGCTCTGGACAATCCATCTCTTACAAATTCCTCATTAAAGTTAGACATCATTTAAATACTTTTCTCTTCTCAAGCTAGGAAAGCAGACCTGGGTTCCTATCCTGGGCATGCACTCAGCAGCCCTCAGTCTTCACTCCTCTGCACTCAGCTGTTCCACTCAGTCTTGGTCCTGAGCCTCCTGATGCCCTCGTCTGGAGGGTGCCCACCCAGATCCGGTTACCTTGTAGGGCACTTCTCCAAGCCTCACCACTCTTCCTTGTTTCAGCCATGTGTCCCTGGAGTGCAGGGTTTGCACGCAATCCCTGCCGGAGCCAACAGAGGGAGACAAAGGAGAAACTCAGTTCACACCCTGATGGAGCACAGTATGGAGAGGAAGCCTGAGGACCTGGGTGCTCATAGGACCTCCCAGGAGGAAGAGCACAGCCTGTGTGCTCTTCTCAGGCTCTGCTCCTGAGGAAGCCAGGGGACCTGCCTCAGGCAAACAGTAAACTTGGACTTCCCATCTTAGTGGGTGTGTGAGTTCACTTACAAACCCTAAACAGAAACACACTTCTGTCTTAGGCTTCATGTGGTACCCTCACCTCTCCTCCCATAATGAGAGTCCCTTTGCAGCCTATAGAGGGAGACCTGAAGGCACATTTCCTCACCACTGAGCACATGCCTGCCCAGGATCTGGTCTGCTGCCAATACCAGAGGGACAAGTGTCCAGGGAAGGGGTAGTGAACCCAAAAGACTACATGGAAATTATAATTGCGTTAATAAATTACCATGGAATTAAGACTCATGCACATGGAACGGTCAAATAATTCCTGGCGGCCTGTGGTTATGGGGAGAGATCATCTGGCTTCACTCTCCTTCCAGAGCTAAGAGCTATCCCCCAGCCTTGCAATTCTACTTTCCAATACAGACCCTGAACTGAGGGTCCAGGGTGACTCCCTGCAGGACTGGCATGCAGGAAGTGGTCCCCAGTCAGAGGACTCAAACCATCTACTCATGAAGTTTCCCTGTATCTCCTTTTCTCTCTCTCTTCACATTTCTTAACAACATCTATTTTTTGGTCTTGTATTTTAATAATTTAAAAAATATTTTTGTGTTCTTTCTACTGCTATTTCTTAAAAGCTCTGCTTCTACTTTTATTTTTTCTTCACCTTTTATTTATATTAAATATTTTTCTGTTTTAATTTTGTATATATTTTACATTCATTTCCTACTCTTTCTCCCTTCACTTCTTCAGTATTTCTACTATGGTAAAACATACATAACATAAAAATTTACTATTTTGCCATTTTTAAGTGTATGGTTCAGTAGCATTAAGTACATTCACACTGTTGTCAACCATCACCACTATCCATCTTCAGAACTCTTCATCTTCCAAAACAGAAGCTTTGTACATATTAAAATATCCAAACACTTTAACTTTCATTACCAAATTTTTTATTTCCTTTTGTATATTTTTAATTTATATTTGAGGGGTGTGTTTATATTGCCCTATATAAACCTTACTTGTCCTATTTTTATTTTCCCCCTATAACTTTTTCCTTCCTGTTTATCTTTTATTCCATGTTGTTTTAATTTCCAATCTTTAATCTCTTCTACCCATCCCCACACACAATAGCACATGCACACACTGTAAAACTCATCCTGATAAATGATATTATCAGCCCTTGCCCCAGGAGGCTGATAATCGCGGGCCATCAGGAAGCCCACCAGACGTACCTGGAGTAGACAGCTTCTCCACGACAATACCCAATGATGGCGGCTGTCTCAGGATAGATGGCCTCGTATTTCAGGAGATGCCTCTTCAGGGCGTACAGAGGGTGGTTCTTATATGTGCCAATGACAGTGGGCAAAGGCTGGTCCAGGTGCTTTGCCTGAAACTGCAAAGGCCAGAGAGAGAATGTTGAGCATGTGGTTTAGAAGAGGAAGTGAGGTTTGATATGGGTAATCCTCAGACCAACTTGTTCACAGACTATGAAGCAGAGGTTTCATGAGCACCAATGATTGTAAAATTGCCTTTGTAGCTCTGTTGTTAAGGTTTCAGATAAATCAAAAGCTATGAAGAATCAAATAATTCTGTGGCTTATAGCAACTTTGTAAAGTCATCTAACTATTCCTCAGCGAGCCCTAGCAGATGAGTGTCCACTCTACTAAGGAGTTCCAAGGAACAAAAACAGTTCTCTTCAGGAAAGAGGTCTTATCTCCAAGTGGCATCACTATTCTGCAGCGTGGGTTTCCTTAACTGCTCACAGGAAATCAAAATGAGTTGTTCACATCTTGTGACTTTTTTTAGTCTATTATAATACATGTTCTTTTGGCACTTCTATAAGGAATCTAATTTTTCTTTGTTTTTAATATATTTTTATTGATTCAGAGAGGAAGGAAGAGGGGGATAGAGAGAGAAAAACATCAATGATGAGAGAGAATCATTGATCGGCTACCTCCTGCAAGACCCCCACACTGGGGATTGAGCCCGCAACTCAGGCATGTGCCCTTGACCAGAATCGAACCTGGGACCCTTCAGTCCGCAGGCTGACGCTCTATCCACTGAGCCAAACCAGCTAGGGCAGGAATTTGATTTTTCAGTGGACAATTCCACTGCTGTAATTCTGATTCACCAAGGTTTCGTAGGCAGTTCCTTAGCAGTTCTTGAAAACCCCCAAATATATTAGTGAGGATGGGCAATATGGAGTAGCCAGGAGCAGGATAACCTCCACATGGTTAGCTTCCAGTACAGACTTTATTAGGTTAGTCACAATGCCATCTGCACAATTCCCATCTACTCCGACATTTTTCAGTAAAAAGAACCAGAACACCCCCAGAGGAAACTCTCAATGCAGGATGCTGTACGATACAGAGAATGCTAAATAAGCCCATGGTTTGCCCATCTGAGGAACTGGGAACAATTTGCCAGCAAATCTGGGCATGTTCCCATGTGGAAATGCTGAGCTCCACTCAATGCCACCACTGCTGTGCATAGCAGCTCAGGCCTCCTCCTAAAACCAAGCGACACACCAGGTCCTTTCAGTCTAGAAGTCAGCTTCCCAGTGTGCCTTCTCAACAGACTGAAGGTATTCCTCATCCGAGTCCCTTCCTTCCCAGGAGATGAGTGTTCTAGATCCATGGGGGGTTGTGTATGTGTTTTGTGAATGGGTACAGCCTGAAAAGGAGGGTGGTAATCATATTAATGAGTTTTTTCTTCTTTCCCTCAGCATGAGTTGCATAAATTATTTTAAAGCTCCAAATTTATAACTGGGCAATAACTACAAGTATACAGGCTTCAAAGCCAGATAGACCTGGGTTCAAATGCCAAGTCAGTCAGTCAATCGCTTCAATCCTAAATTCTTAACTGATAAAAAAAAAAAAAAAAAAGGCAGTAATAGCTCCAGCTTTATAGAGTTGTGATAACTAATGAGATAAACACTAAAAATACCCAACACAGGGCTGGGCATACAAAAGTGCTCAAATATGGGAATAATTTTAATAACTTGACTGAGTCTTTGAGCCCGTGGCAGCCGAGGCCTTACCTCCAAGTCTTCTTTCTTTTCCCTTTCCACCAATGGGCTCTGGTAGGGTCTCAGGGTTTCAGCCCACCACTTGGCATCAACCCGGCACTTGCGGGTCGCTGTCATCCAGGCTGGGTCATACCTCTGGGTGACATCCCGGACCCAACCATCATTGTCAAAGCCCACAACGTAGGCCATGGGCTTGGTGGCGTATCTGTAACATGTCACAGCCTGGCCCACCACACCATGCACACAGTCCACACACACCCATTTTTCCTCCCGCTCACAGAACACCTCTAGCCACTGGTCCACACCAGCTGTTTTCCCTTTTTCTGTCCCCTCACCATCACTGGACATTTTCTTGCCTCTCTTATTCTTACTGCTTGAAGAGCTTGTGGATGCTGCTGGAGAGTCAGGATGCTTAGGGTGGCTCCCATGTCGGGTCCTGGAGTCACTTTTGGACCCTGCCTTTGTCCTCTGAGGGGCCGGGGCCCTCCTCTGCCTCGAAGGACCAGGCTCAGAATCCTCATCGGATGGATGATGGGCTTCCCCACTGGAGAGCTCGAAGTCAGAGCCACTGTTGGTCTCATCACTCCCACTCTCCTCTTTGTAAGACACCCTGGAGGCCACCCGTTGCTCCCGGCCAAGCAATTGTCTCTGGGTTTTCTCCTGCTCTTCCGCCTTGCCCTCTTCTCCCCCACTGGAGGAGGGCTCTCTCCGTTTCTTCCCCACGGCAGCTGCCTTACTCCTCTTCCCTTTGGCACTTGCACTGTTGGTGCCTTTAGAAGAAGTGCCCTCTTTTCTGGTTCCTCTGCTGGTCTTTGGTTTGGTTTGATTTTCTGAGACTTGGCTGGAAGTTTCTGAGGAGCCTTCAGGACCCTCTGTGGATCTCTCTTTAGGCTTCTTTCCCTTAAACAAAAGAGAAATTTTCTTTTTTTGCTAATGATAAGACAGAGACCCTGTAATCTGACCATTAAAAACAGACTAATGACCAATTTTGATAATTTCTCCCTTCTCCCTGGCCAACTACCCTTTTCTCTGGAAGCCCCGAGAACCTCACCTTGGCTACTGACAACTTCAGAGGAACTGGCTGTAGAGACAATACCAGTCGGGTTGGGAGCTGCAGGGCCCGGAGCATCAGTAAAAATATCTGTAATGAACAAGGATAACACATTTATCCTCAGAAAGGATTAAGGGTTTAATTAATTAAATGTGGTGGTGGTGGTGCTCATTTATAATAGGGAAAAGTTAGAAATAACCAAGCTGTCTAACACTAGGAGTCTGGAACCCTCGACACTATTAAAAACGATGTAGCAGAGATCTATCTTTGTAGAAAAACAGAAAAATGTTCACTATATAGTAAAGAAAACGAGATGTTTGTGTTTAAATATATAATGCTAATTTCTCTAAGAATAAATTATACACAAATATAAACATATATGCATATTTGGAAAAGGACCTACCCCTGTATATATTGGGTTATGGCTGTTTATATGTGGTGGGTTTTTATTCAGCTTATCTTTTATATGAAATACCCAGAATATATAAATTATTAGACAGAATGCACATTGGTGGTTGCCAGGTGTATGAGGAGGTGGGAGGAGGGAGAAGAAGGAGTAACTGTTTAAAGGGAACAGGATTTCCTTTTGGGGTAACAAAAATGTTTTGGAAACCAAGGTGGTTGTCAAACAAAACTCTAAATACACTAAACATCACTAAATTGTTCATCTTTAAAAAAAACCCACTATATTTTTTTGCTTTAAAAACACCGTCACAAACAAAACCAGTATACTAGTATCTGTCCACAAATACACAGGAACAAAGCTTGGGAGGACAACACTAAAATATTAATGTTTTCCTCAGGATGGAGGTAATACAGCATCATTACTGGCCATGCCAGGCATCTTAGACTTTATCAAGCCAAGTCAGAAGAGAGGTCAAGATGACAGGCACTTAGTCTGTAAGATTCAAAAGGTCTGGTCGATTTCCCTAAACAAACAGGGAATTTGAGGCTCAGGCACAAGTGTTACGTATTCACAGGCATCTTCCAGGGATTAAACCAAATACCTACCTCTGTTTTTGTTTTACTCAGACAGAGCCTCACCTGAGGGCATTTTCCAGCATGCTGCAAAGCCTGTCCACACATAAGACCTCTTCACCAGGACTCCTTTTGGTAGATACAACGCTCCTCACTGCATGGCTGCCGGCCAATGCCATCACCCAAATTGGAAGGTATGGAAACTCTTTCTTAAGGATTTCAGCAACCAATTTGAAACATTTCCTTGGAACTTCTGAACACAACTTCTAAATAGTTAAAGGAAACAATTCTAGGGCACCTGACCAAAAATTCACACACGAGGACACCAAGTAATAGAAAGAGTGTAGGCTTCAACTCACACGCTGGTCCCAACCCTGATTCCAATGCTTGTCAACTGAGTGACCCTAAGAAAGTTACTTAGCCTCTTTGAGCTGCAGCACTAGTTTTACTTTATATCTCGCACATGACTGCCATCGTCATTTGCTACAGTAATAAAAATAGTGCTGCCAGGAAGCATCACTCACATGGACCAATTCTTCATCATCTCGTGCAGAGTAAATCGCAAATCTCCTTTCCAACGTAGTTTGCAGGCCGTCTTGTTCGCTGATTGAAAGGTCAGAGTTAACTGTAAATGTTCCAATGAACCTGGAGAGAAGCCGGGCATTCCCTTGTGTGAGAAGTCAGAGCAAAGAGGAACTCTGTTCTTTATAGACAAGAAAATCAGAAGGGGCAGTCTGCGAAGGAAATTGGGAGCCCTGCCTGCTTTTGTTCTACTTTTCCCACCCAGTTTGGGTAACTCCTACTCATCACTAAAGACTCAATCCAGACTTTACCTCGCTCTGGAGCCTTCCCAGGCCCCCCAGCTGAGATAAGTGCCCTGGCTCTGTGTGCCCGCAGTGCCCAGCACACTGCTTCCGGAGCAATGGTCACACTAATTACATGGGGGTATATTTATCACCCAGACTCACCTGGGAGCTCTTCCAGGACAGAGATCATGACTGACAATTCTCTGTCTTCAATGCTGTGCCCACTGCCTGGCTTACAGGATCACCTCAGGGGATATCTGTGTTAAGTGACTGGCCCCAACCTCTGAGACACACACAAATCCTACACTAAGGCTGTGCAGCACAGGCCAGAGGGCCATACCATTTCACCAGGTTTGTCAGGTAGCAGATGTCCACGTCTTGCGGAGGCACTTTGGTAAAGCGAATTGGGATGATGGAGAGGCTAATAGCCTGAAGATCGAGCTGGTTGCAGATGCGATTTCGATAGAAGCCATTTGCTAACAGACACAGAAGGTGAACCTGGAGAGAAAGAGAAAAAGGAAGACATGAAAGAAAAGCTGAACATTAGAGGGATTTTTGCTGCTGAATTAAAAGACATTTTGTAGGTAGGATGTATTTGTTGATATTTCTGTTTTGAAAATATGCTTTTATTGATTTCAGAGACGAGGGAGGGGGGAAAAACATCCCATTTCCCAAGATTTTGCTTTATTTAATAATAAAAAAAAGCTTTTATTGGGAGAAAACGAGTTTTGTTTTTTAGCAATGGCGTCATTGTGGATAAGAACAACAGGGGCATGGGAATAAAATTCCTTTGGGGGAGGCTCAAGCTGCCAGAATCCCTTGTCCCTCCCCACTTTGGGCACTTGGGGGGTCGGGAAGGGAAGGGCAGGGCATGATTGATAAAGCTGAAGAGTAACAAAAGGCACTGGTGGGTTACACTGGGGCCGGGGGAGGGAGGAGGTGGGCCAGGGGCTCTTTGGCATTCAGGCCTGGCCTCTAGTCCTTTCCCTTCCCTTTCTTGGCTTTGGCCTTGGCTTTGGTCTTGGGGGTACAGGGCTTGGTTATGCGGATGGTCTCCTGGCACTGGGCATTGTACTGCACCTTCTTCAGGGGGCCTTGGCGGGCTTTGGTGCCCGAGCTCCCATCACACGACCCCCAGCTCTCAAACTTGTACTTGCAGTCGGCTCCAAACTCCTTCTTCCAGTTGCATGGCACCCTGCACCAGATGCGCTGAGTCTGGGCCCTGCAGTCCTTGCTGCTAGGGGTGCAGGGCCCTCGGGTCCACTCAGCGCATTCGCTCCCCGGGCCACCCTTCTTCACTTTGTCTTTCTTTTTGGCCACCACGGAGATGAGCGCCAGCAGGGTGAGGAAGGCGAGGAGGAGGAAGCCTCGGTGCTGCATCTCGCTTGCTGCCCGTGATGCTTCGCTCCCTCCAGCGCTGACCTGTCCCGCTCCCTAAGATTTTGCTTTTCAACCCCTCTTCTTCTAACTACTCAAAAGAATCTCAAATCTCAAAGCTCCAAAATACAAACTTTTTTCTTCTTCTAAGAGGCCTTGTCTTTTATTATTTATTTTTTAAATATACTTTTATTGATTTCAGAGAGGGAGAGGGAGACAGACAGAAACATCAATGATGAGAGAGAATCATTGATTGGCTGCCTCCTGCATGCCTTCTACTGGGGATTGAGCCAGCAACCCAGGCATGTGCCCTTGACCAGAATCGAACCCAGGACCCTTCAGTCCCTAGGCCGACACTCCATCCACTGAGCCAAACCAGCTAGGGCAGAGGCCTTGTCTTTTAGATATATACTGAAGGAACTATGGAGGAGATGCTACAATGTTTGGAGTTTGCTCAGGAGGAAAAATGGATGGAGGGAAAGAATAGCAAGACTGCTCACGGGCTTGTAACTGTCAAAGCTGGTGGATAGCATGGGCTCACTGTACTGTTGTCTGCATTTCCATGTGTGCTTGAACCCAACCTCCTCCGCTTTAGACCCCACACCTGTCCCATATCTGACCTCCAACCCCACCCTTCCTCAACCTACTGAAGTGATCATGTGACTGTCTTGCCCTTCTCTCACAGCTTTGTATCATTTTCACTTCAAAATCGGTCTTCCTTCCTTCCCACTTACAGCCTCCCTATTTCAATTAATGGCACTGCCCTCTTCCCTCACATCAGCTTCAAATCTCCAACACCACGAGGCAAAAGAAACAGAGCTATCTTATTTATTTCCCAAGGCCGCTGTGAGGTGGGCCTCACTCCAGTTCCTGTATATTCAATAATGTGGGCAAACTGGTTGTCCTACCATTCCCTCCATAACTCAGAGAGAGCAATCTTTCCAGACTGTCCACTCTCATCTCAACATACTGTCTTTTCTCTTAGACCCAGCTCTAGTCCTTTCTCCTAAATAGCCTTCCTCAGCTACTCAAACCCACACTGATCTTTCTTTCAAGTCTTGAGTTTCTTTGTTTTGAGGTCTTTCATCAGAAATCCTTTAATTGTAGAAAATAAGCTTTATACAAGTCTCTCTCCTACAATGCCAAGAACCTTGCTAGGTCCAGAACATGTGTTCAATAACTACCAGCTGAATTAAAAAACCAGCAATTTTAGCTGAGATCAGAATTAATGTTATTAACTGTGGAAAGAAGAGACTGAGAGTCTATTTTTTAGCCCCTGCTCCATGCCAGGCATTGTACTCTGTACTTCACATGTGATATACGTTTAATCCTCACAACCACCCTCCGAGGAAGACACTGTTATTAACCCCTACTTCAAAGATGAGGAAACTAAGCCTCAGAGAGAGTAAGAAACTTGCCAAGGTCACATAGTGAGTGCGAGAGCTTGGAACAAGACATAGGTTTCCCTGACTGCGAACCCCAGCTCTTTCCGCCACCCCACTCTGCCTCAACAGAGAGGAGCACAGTCCCCTCCCTTCACTTCCTGCCCTTACCTTGTGTGTGTCCTCATGGACTTCTTTACTGAAACGCTTCATCAGTCTCCGGAGAGCGGTCTCAAACTCCATTTGTATTTTTTCACTGTAATGCATATTGAAAAATCCAAGAATGAACTGGGAAATTGAAACCTGACTTCATTCCCCCAAAATTTCTTTTACTTTTTAACTGCATGTGATTTACTCTCTTTGTTTTCCTGCACAAGACTGTGCTACTCAAGTAAATTTTTAAAAAGCTACCTATTTCCTGCTTCTTCTCACCTTTCTCACTTACAAATCGTAGCTTAGGACAGTCTCTACCCAGACTGACCTCTCAACCTACACCATATCATGCCACATGAACATGAGTCAAAGTTCTCCTCCTCCAGGAAGTCTTCTCTGACTGCCTGACCTTCCAACTACTGATTCCAGCCTTAGCAACCACCACTGCCTTTATATTCAATTAATGTACACTCATTTGTATTTTACTGTTCTGATGTAAAATCTCTTTCATGTCTGTGTCCCATGCATTTTTAAGGTGCTTCTTAAGCCCTGACCGGTTTGGCTCAGTGGTTAAGTGTTAGTCCAGGGACCAAAGGATACTGGGTTCGATTCCCTGGCAGGGGCATGTACCTCGATTGCAAGTCTGCTCCCCACCCTTGGTGGGGGTGGGTGTGAGAGGCAGCCAATCAATGTGTCTCTCTCAGTGTTTCTCTTTCTCTCTTTCTCCTTCCTTCCTTCCTTCCTTCCTTCCTTCCTTCCTTCCTTCCTTCCTTCCTTCCTTCCTTCCACTCTTTGTCTGAAAACGAATGGAAAAAATATCCTCAGGTGAGAATTAAAAACACACACACAAAACAATGCTTCTTGAATTACTTTTATTATCTTCTTTAGGCATGGCAAATAATGTGCTCATCATACAGAGGAACTCATGAACCAGTAAACTACCAGGTGCTGTGCTCCGTATTTCCAAGCCACCAGAAACTACAGAGGTACTGGGTATATTGGGATGAAATGGGGGCTCCCTACCAGGTGGGGCACTGCTTTAAGACCTGCAGAGTTATGTGGTGGGTGAAAGCATAACTTGCAAGTCAGCCTGACAGGATTTAGATCTTGGCTCATCCACTTACTGGCTGAGTGACTCCTGAAATGATATTTAACCTCTCTGAGCCTCTGACTCCTCATTCACATACTGTTCTAGACATTAAGTAAGATAATGGACAACCTTGGCATATAGAAGTTGGTCAATATATAGGAGTATTCTCTCCCCATTTCCTGCCCCAGCCAGGACACAAAAGTTTCTCACTCAAGTCTTAAAGTTGAGCCCAGAGTTCTCTCACCCAAGGCTCCTGACCACTTTGATACTCAGCCCTGGTCTCCTATGTATTTCTCAGAAGTTTTCATTAGTTGCCAATGGCATGTGATAGGAATGTAGAAGCAAATGCCTAATCTTACCTTCTTTCTCTTGCTTTCGCCTGCTCCGGTGTTTCAATCTCTATCTCCACTGGCTTCATAGGCAGAACAGATTGAGAGAAGGTTGCATTTTCTGCCGCATCACCTGGCACGAGCTCACTAAGTTCTATCAACAGTAATTTTTAAAAACCAATTAACAGCAATTATAATAATAGCCACTCTACTGAACAAAATCAAGGTTCTGCTGGGAAGGAGGAAGTGAGGAATGGATGTGAGGTGGAGAACTCACAGAGATAACTACTCCTTCCATGCTTTGAATACCTAAAAAGCCAACAACAACAAACAAAACAAAACAATAAAACGCCAGCACTGCGCTGTTTTACATTTATTTGTCTCATTTAACCCACACAGAAACCCACAGAAGTAGTCCTGGTAGAAGAAGAAAAGGAAACTAAGGCTAAAAGACATTGACTTGAATTAGATACACACCCTTGCTATCAAGGAGCTGATGCTCATGTGTGTTTTAGTAGATACTTATTCTTTTTTTTTTTTTTTTAAAAAGCCAAATTAGAACAATTTTCTATCTTTTTATTACTACATAATACACAGCGCAATTTGCTTTGTATGTAGTGATGATTTCAGTGTTTTTCAGTCTTAGTTGTAAACTTGTAATGATAAGAAATGCATCTTTTTCATCTCTTTATCCCCTACACGGCTAGTGAACACTAGCTGAAATAAACTGAATTTGTTGAACTGGATCTAACTGTGAATTTCGTTGGCAAAGGGCTCTTTTAAGGGAACTTTAGGCCTAGAAGCAATAACACCTGCTCAGCAATGAAAACATCTAATACCAAGATTTTGGTTTCTATTTACCAGTCCCCACTAAAATGAACCAGGGCTTCTTGGAGAAAAAAGAAGTTGATTCCAGGTCAGGAAAGTATAAAGTGAGCTTGGAACAATTTGTACCAGAAAGCATAAATGTTCTAAGAAACTAATGGGGTCATGCCAAAAAGACATGGGAGGGTAGCTAGCTTAAAGGGGCTTCCACCAGCCAAATTTGGGACAATCTGAAGCTCAAGTATAATGATGATAACTGGTAATATATGTAATTAAAAACAAAATCTCTATGTTCATAGTGATATTCAGAGTAAATTACTAAATAATTACAATTCCTGAAAGGGAGGTAAGATTAGGCACTTGCTAAATAAATACAATTCCTTTACAGATCAGTCAGCTAATAAATGTACATAAAATGATAGAATCAGATTATTACCATTGTATAATCCTCAATATAATAATTTTTGATCCAGTCAAGATCATTAATACATGCTAAAACCATTAAGTAAAAAATTACTGGGGAACAAGATATTCACGCAGAATCAGAGTACAGCCCCAGAAAGTTAATTACAAAGGGAAAATGCACCTTTACATTGGCACAATCGGGCAGTACCAACTTACACGATCAACCCTGGCATCACTAGAAGGACAACCTGACAGTAGGTGTCTCCTAATACACTAAAAAGCATCACCTATGAAGTATTCTTAGGAAAAAAATAGTTTAATCTAAATTCAATCAAGTCTTTAAACTTAATTTACAATTTATAAGAAATACCTAGGAGCCCTAGCTGGTTTGGTTCAATGGATAGAGCATAGGCCCATGGACTGAAGGGTCCCGGGTTCAAGTCCGTCAAGGGCACATATCTCAGTTACAGGCCCCATGCCCGGCCCTGGTCCAGGTGCAACCAATCGATGTGTCTTTTACTTTGATGTTTCTCTCTCTGTGTCTCTCCCTCTCCCTTCTACTCTCTCTAAAAAAATCAATGATGAGGATTAACAAAAAAAAAAAAAAAGAAAAAAGGAAAGAAGTACATGGGATACTGAAACAACTGTAACAACATCATGAGATGTTTGATTACTTATCAGACAGAACCAGAACCTGAAACATTCTATAAAACAAGAGGCCAGGGCACTAAAAAAAAAGCTGTGCTATGAAAAACAAAACAATAAAAAATGGTGGGTGGGGGGTACTGTTATAGAATAAAAGAGACTAAATAGACAACCAATAGAAGGCTTACACCTTGCATAGATCCTGGATTAGAAAAAAAGGGGGGGAAAACAGCTATAAAGGGTATTTTTTTTAATAAATAAAACAATCCACTAGAGGATATTCTTCCCATTGATCTTGAGAGAATGGAAGGAGGCAGGGAGAGTGAAACTCCACTGACAGCAAAGGAAGAGAATACAGGGTGTCCCCCAAAATGTATATATGCTCTAACAGCTGATAATTATTACATTTTGAAAATGAAATATATTGTAATAAACACTGCCTTCATAATTATTCAAAGTGTGTATACATTTTTTGGGACACCCTGTATATAACCTGCTCTAGTAATCTGGTATTGAATTTTTCATATCAAAAGCAAGTTCCTATTGCAACCTTATCTTTAGTCTTATTAGGTTCAAAAGAAAACAACAGGATTGCAAATAAGTGACATGACTCTAAACAGAATCAAACAGAAAAACAGGATCAGACTGTTCAGAAAACAAAGAAAGATGCTTTACCTTCTACTTCTTCCCAATCATCTTCACTTTCCTCCTCATCATCGTCTCCTTCATGGCTGTCTTTGTCCACAGCAGACTCTCTCTTTGGATGGTGTGCCTTCTTGCAGGCACTTGTAAAGTCTCTGTGTAAAGGCCACAGGAAGGAAGATGAAGAAGGCGCAAACATCCCAGTATTACATTTAAACTAAACGGAATTTTAAGGACACCTTCTATTTTTTGAAAATTGGTTGCAATTATTTAAAGTTCATTTGTGAGCTCTGAGCCTCATTTTCTCCATCAGCATGAGTCTCAAGTTCTCATCAAGATGTGCTCTGATCATTAGTCTAATACTAGATTGTGCTGTCAAACAGAAAGAATACTATAAACCTACAGCCTAGAGCTGTGTGAAGGAAAACAGCAAAGTCAGAAAATGGCATAGAAAAAACTAGAAGAAACCACAATAATAATGTGAGTGCTAGAAGTAAAAGCTGTGACATCTGTGTACATACAGTTGGGCACCAGAAAGAAAAGGGAATTCACATTTGTTGATCCTACCATGGCCCAACTCGTAAGATTCACAACTCCTGCCCGCCCCTCCCGCCCCCCTTTAAGAAATATGATGTGCCCTGGCTAGTATGGCTCAATGTTTAGAGCGTCGGCCTGCACACCAAAGGGTCGGGGGTTTGATTTCCGGTCAAGGGCACATACCTGGGTTGCAGGTTCAAACCCAGCCCTAGTCGGGGTGCGTGAGGGAGGCAACCAATTGATGTGTCTCTCTCACATCGATGTTTCTCTTTCTCCCCCTCCCTCCCTTTCACTCTCTCTAAAAATCAATGGAAAAATATATCCTTGGGTGAGGATTAACAACAAAAACAAAACAAAAAAAGAAATAGGATGTAAGGAGATTAAAATTGAAGTCTAACTGCAAGATAAGTGGGAATGTGACTATACACAGGTATGTCATAAATACCAACATAAACCTGGATACCTAGCTAAGTTAAATAGATAGCTACATAGGTAAGTAGCTTGCTACCTATCAATTCAAGACTAAATGGTTGCTAATGTATAATATAGAACTTCCTCAACTTATGATGGGGTTATTTCCCAATAAACCCACCCTAAGTTGAAAAGATCTTAATTCTGTAGATGGCTTCTGATCTGTATCTTCACGGTGGAAGAAAGCATTTTAGGTAGAAGGAGAATATGAGCACAACTCAGAGACAGCAAAGTATGAGCATGTGCCATGTGCAGTCCAGCTGGGCAGGAGTCGAGTGTGCTTGAGGAGAGTAGTACGAGAGAAAGCTGGAATGGCAGGTAAATACTTTTTATGTGCAGTATCTTTGTATAGTACAAAGAACACAGGATCAGGAGTCAAAAGACCTAAGTCTTATCCTGGTTTTTGCCATTATCTAGCTGTGTAACCATGAATAAATCACTTTCTGCAAGCTATCATTGTTCTCACCTGAAAAGTTTGGGAGGTAAGTATATAATCGCTAAGGTTCTTTCTAGCTCTTACTAGTAGTTTGAGCTCTATCTAGAAGAGTTTAAAGATCCCGGCTTTTCCATGGATCCTAGTGACAAGCAAAAAGAACAGGTTTTATTAATCACATTTCTCTGACAGGGGCAATCAAGACCTCTCACCTGAAATCTTCCCCATCACTGAAGACTTCATCCTTTTTAACCTTGAGGTTTTCAGATTTAACAGTCACCTTGGCCACCTTCTTTTTTGCTGGACCATCTGGTGAGCCCCCAGGGTCATGGCAACCCCTCTTCCTCTTTCCTTGTGAGACTTTTGAGAGCAGACTCTTCTTTGGGGGTTTCTCATCTTCAAAGACATCTAGATGCCCACATGCAACAGGTAAGGGACAATAGAAAGGTGGATGCAGAGTGGTTTCAGGGTCATGAAAACTCTTCTGTAACCTCCTTCCAAACCACATCTCCATCACCAGCCCATCCTGCCACATTTAGTCAACAACCAGCTTTCAGCCTCTGCCCACCTTCAGTCCAGTCTACACTCTGTGCTCACAGTAAAAACCACTTCCTTTATTAGCATTTTATTCAACTCTTCCTAAGACTACAGAGAGGCCATCATATCTAACTTTCAAATCTCAAATTTCTGCTTATATCCAGTAAGAAAAATCCATTGATCCACTGATTAACCCCTTGCTTATTTACCACCTGCCAAGACCATTTTTAGGGATAATCCACTTCTACTATGTGAAATATTTTGAGTTCATAAACATAATCAAGTTTTGCCACAACCTTATTTCTATTAATAGGTATTTCCGCCATCTTTCAAAATCAAACTCTGCTCAAAACACATACTTAATGAAATCTTTCCAATCTAACCCAAATGGCACTTGGTAAACTAACCATCTCAGCAAGCTTAGGGTTAGAATAAGATAGTAATAATTATCTTTACTTTCTTAAGATAATTATATTTTTGGTAAAGGGAAATATAAAAATGCATAAGCTGTTGGTTTTAGTTAAATTAGGGTATCTAAAACTATGGTTTATTAATATATCAATATATTAATTTTTAATAATAAATAATTTATGAATAACTTGGCAGAAGAGGATTTTCTTAATTTTGCAAATCTATTCATGAAAATAATCTTGTCTCTAAAATAAATCATTTTTCTGCCTTTGCATGACTCTGCTTGAATTAATTTTGGGAAACAAAAATACTCTAGCCTGTACTGAGGTTCCAAAGGAGCTGCAATATTAACCTAAAATATCAAATGAATTCATTCCTTTCATTTATGGTTTGTCCTGATGACTCTCTTGGGGTATTTATATCCCTCAGGAATATACTTTGGCATGGGAAGAAGACTCCCTTTTGATCTAAATAAAGTCATAACTTACTTTTAATAAATTTCATATTATAGGGGCATTTAAAAAGTATATATTTTTATTGATTTCAGAGAGGAAGGAAGAGGGAGAGAGAGATAGAAACATCCATGATGAGAGAGAATCATAGATTGGCTGCCTCCTGCAAGTCCCCCACTGGGAATCGAGCCCACAACCTGGGCACGTGCCCTTGACCAGAATTGAACCTGGGACCTTTCAGTTCGCCGGCTGACGCTATATCCACTGAGTCAAACCAGCTAGGGCTAGGGGCATTTGTTTTAATGCTTGATAAAATCAATCGTTTAGTTCGGTTTCTTTCAAATGTTTTATAGAAGGAATTTATGTATTCCCTTGGTTTAAACATTTCAATGGAAACAAAATATTTCAAAATTAGTTATTTAGAATATAGAAACAGATTTCTTATTCCAAGACCAGAGGCTGATTAAAGGTTTATAACTTGACAGTTTTGAGTAGGGTGCCCTTAAAATCAGGATTTCCATTATCTCACAAGGGTCTTTAGCCCTCTATCAATAAGCAAAGATGCAAAATAGTTCATTTTTACTGCTCTAAAAATGCAGTGGGAGGATACTTCAGAGGTACCATTTCTTTCTCACCAAATTTATTTGGTTGGTTAAAAGGCACAGCTGTATACTTTTGTGCTTTGAAGAGAGAAGTAGGAGAGTTAAAAAAGGTGAAAAGGAAACAAAAAATTGAATTTTAAAAATGTTCATGGTATTATTATAAAAAACTTTAAAAATCCAAATGTCCAACCATGAGATGATCATTAATTCCAGTATAACACAATAAAATATAATTCAGTTATCTTTTAAGACAAAGGAAAATGATCTAGGATAAAATGTTAAGCATGAAAAGTTGTTTTTACAGTATGGCTTCTACTGTACAAAACAACACAGACTAAAAGGAAATATACCATTATTTAGTGGTGGTTATTTCTTTCTTTTTTATTTATTTTTTATTTAATTAAGGTATTATATGTGTACATATCTTACCATTGCCTCCCCACCCCACTCCCATATATGCCCTCACCCCCCAGAGTTTTGCGTCCATTGGTTATGTTTATATGCATGCATACAAGTCCTTTGGTTGATCTCTTATCTTAGTGGTGGTTATTTCTGCATGGTAGAAATATAGGTGATTTTTTCTTTATTCTTTGCTGTGTTTTTTTGGTCCTAGAGAATCTAGAGGCTATTTTCCAGGACTTTCCATGATCTAGGGCTATCTAATATGGATAACCAGCCTCCTTGAGTTCAATATCGAATGAATTCAAAAAAGTTGTTTAGAAAGAAATCTTGATTGCTCATGTACACCACACAGTTGGTACAAAGTGGTTATTTCAGCAGGGCAGGAATTACCACTGTGGTTTGCTTGGCCATCTATTGAGATTTAACAAGAACACCTGCTTAATCCACCAGCGGCATCTCAGAGCACTTAGAATAAAATACAAACTCCCTAGCTTGGTCTCTAAACGAAGGGCTCTGCCCACCTCTCTCACCTCAATTCCCCTCACTCACTGTTCCAGCTAACTGGCCAAGCTCATTCCCCCTGAGTCTTTAAACGTTCCCTCTGCCTGGATCTTTCCTCCCAGAACTTCCTATGAATGGCTCCTTCAGGACATTCAGTAACTGGCTCAAAATGTCCCCTCCTGCCCTAACCGGTTTGGCTCAGCGGATAGAGCGTCGGCTTGCGGACTCAAGGGTCCCAGGTTCGATCCCAGTCAAGGGCATGTACCTTGGTTGCGGGCACATACCCAGTGGGGGGTGTGCAGGAGGCAGATGATCGATGTTTCTCTCTCATCGATGTTTCTAGCTCTCTATCCCTCTCCCTTCCTCTCTGTAAAAAATCAATACAATATATTTAATAATAGCCGAAACCGGTTTGGCTCAGTGGATAGAGCATCGGCCTGTGGACTGAAGGGTCCCGGGTTCGATTCCGGTCAAGGGCATGTACCTTGGTTGCGGACACATCCCCAGTGGGGGTTGTGCAAAAGGCAGCTGATCGATGTTTCTAACTCTCTGTCCCTCTCTCTTCCTCTCTGTAAAAAATATCAATAAAAAATATTAAAAAAATATATTTAATAATAATAATAAAAAAATAATGTCCCCTCCTCACAGAAACCTCCCCTGACCAGTGATTCTGACTTAGCTGCTCTTCCCCAGCCTCATGTCAGTTTTATGACAGTAAGCTGTTTTACTTTCTTCATAGATCTTATCACCATGTGAACTTATTTAATATATATTTTTAAATTTATTTTTCGAGAGGGAGAAACATCGAAGTGAGAGCATCAATCAGCTGCCTCCTGCACACCCCCTACCTGGGATTGAGGGATTGAGCCCCCAACCCAGGCATGTGCCCTAACAGGAAATTGAACCAGCAACCTATGGTGCACGGGAAGATGCCCAACCAACTGAGCCACACTGGCCAGGGCTTATTTTTAACTTTTTATTGTCTGTCCTATCTACCCCTACCCAGAGATTATAAGCATCATGAGAGCAAGAACTTTGCCTGTCTTGTTCATTACTGTAATTTCATTGCATGCACCGAGGTGCTGTTAAAACCCACACTATAGTACTATTAGAAACACCAGTCACCACATTAGCGTCACCTGCAGCCCAAACCACACTTGCTCCTCTACCCAACCACAGAAAAGATTCTAGCTCTTCAGATCCTGAAAGCTGCTTTGGAAACTTACTGCTAGCTCCTCTGGCTAACAGAGTCTGAGTTAAGCTCGAGTGCATCCTAACCTACATTTAGACTGAACTGACATGAGCTAGCCCAACTGACCACCTAACATGGACCATGCCAGGAACTTCATATGCTATCTCACTGAAAAATCACAACCACCCTGCCAGGCAGTATTATGTTTCACAGACCAGGTTCAAAAAGGCGAAGTTATTTGTCCAAAATAATTTACCCAAGTGCATATAACAACTGAGTGTTGGAGCTATACCAAGCTGGTGCCAGGGGAAGTGTTAGCTGGAAGAAACGCTTGCCACATATTCAGAATACATTCCCTCTGGCTAGAATACCAACCTCCGCTCAAGCCTTTTGCTAAAATATTACCCATCCTTAAAAGCACAGATCAGACAACTCCTTCAGAGCATTTTCCAATATCTTCGCTCAGACTTGATTATTCCTTCGGAAGCCACAGATCCCTACATCTACTCCCATGATATCACACTTTGCCTTGGATATTTTTTGTAAATGTCAACACTACTATACTCTAAGCTCCTCCAAGAAATCTTGATCTCCCATGTCACTTAGCTCGTGTACACCACGCAGTTGGTACTCAGAAAATATTCAAATGTTATTTGAATAAGTAGTAAATGAATGAAATGGAACTCACAGCAAATCACCTTTTAAGTTTAGAAACTGTTAGCATTTGTCTACTTCCCAATAGATGGAGAACTTGACAATATATAAAGAATCACAGAATTGTTGAATCTTGTGTCATAGGAGCCCCTGCTGGTTACCTAGTCTACTCTATTACCCAGTTTTTTCAGGAGTCTTTCTACAGAAGGGGTGGGGAATATCCAGCCTTCGAAGCCATTTGGTCTGGCCCTGCCAAGGCATTAGGGGTGAGTTAATTAAATGTCTGACCAAATATAGCAAGCTAATTTTTAAGTTGATAATTCTGTATGGCCCTCGAATGATGTTATAAACATCCAATGGCCCTTGGCAGAAAAAAGGTTCTCTACCCCTGCTCTACAGCATGCATTTTGCGATTATTAAAAATATTTATTGAATGCCCTGGCCGGGTAGCTGAGTTGGTTGGAGCATCATCCTGATAAGCCATGGTTGCAGGTTCGATTCCCCAGTCAGGGCATATACAAGAATAAACCAATGAATGCATAAATAAGTGGGACAACTAATCAATGCTTTTCAAATCGATGTTTCTCTCTCTCTCTCTCCCCCTTCCTCTCTCTAAAATCAATTAAAAAATTAAAAATATATATTTATTGAGCACTTAGTATATGCAGGGAGAGGCAAAAGAGGATACCTCAAAAAATAAAATGCTTTCATGAAGCTGAAATGTTAGGAAGATGGGCAATCAAAAAGGAAGCAAATAAATTAACAAGATCATTACAGATTGTGACCGAGGCTGTGAGGGCCTCTGTGACAGGGAGTACCTGGTAAAGGCCGCTTTAGGGCATTCAAGAGCATCTGAGTTGAGACCGGAAGGAGTAGAAGAATCAGTCATGGCAAGAGCCATGGAACAACATTCTAGGCAGAAGGAACCTCAAAGACAAAGGGTCAGGGTAAGAAATAACATGGCATGTTTGAAACACAAAGGAGGCCCGTAAGGAGAGTATCTGTCCAAGAAAAGAGGGGCAGGAGACAACAGGTAGGTTAACAACAGCCAAATCATGTAAGGTCTTGTAAGCCACGATGAGGAATTTTGAATTTTACGCCAAGAGCAATGGAAAGACACAGGGAGTTTGAAGTACATCATGTTATGATCTGATTTTTTTTTTTTTTTTTTAAAGATCACTTGGGCTCCTGGGTGAACTATTGCAGGGGGAGGGGAAGGGAAGTAGGGAGACCAGTAAAGCGGCAACTGCAGTCGTTCAACTGAGAAGTGATGGCTTGGGCAGGGTCTGTGGCCGTGAGAATAAAGAGAAGTGGAGAGGACCGAGATAAAGCTCTGAGATTGAACTGACAGGACTTGCTGACGGATGGGATGTTTGCGCTTAAGGAAAAGGAGATGTTTGCTGTAACTAGTGGGTGAAGGTATCATTTGTTGCGGTGGGAAAAAGTGGAGAAGAGACAAGCTGAAAGAAGAAAACCAAGAGTTCTGCTTTGCCCACGACAAACATTTGATACCATCGTGAAGTCAGGTTGGATCCGAATCTTGTACTCTGGGGTGAGATTCAGCTCACGCTATTATTCTGGGAGTCAGCACACTACAGCGCTCTATGACCTGGGCCGCCGTCTTCTGGGGACACAAAGTAACTGCAATGCCTTTTCCCTATTTAGCCCTTTGCCTCTACCAGGAGGATGGACTTTATCCTGTAGACAAACAGGGAGCAAAAAAGAGGCTGCGCGCGGGAGCTCGCGGGGAGGCCGAGTTTCAGGGGAACCGCTCAGGGCGCATCACTCCTCGCGTGAGGACAAAGGCAGAGCGACGTCGGGGAGGACCCAGGCAGCAGCACAACCACTGGCCCCGGGAACGTCGCTCCGCGGCGCAGATGGGCGCGGAGCAGCCTCCGCCCCCCCACCTCCAAGGGGCCGGCCTCCCGCTCCCGCACCCGGGGCCTGCTTCCGGATCTTCTTCAGCATCTCCCGCTAAGTCCAGCTTGGCCTCGCTCTCACCTGCCTCCTTCTCCTCGCCCTTGGCTTTCTGGACGCGTCGTTCGCGTCCCCGAGGGTCCTTGCCAGCCGCCCGCTTCCGAGCCATCTTGCTCGGGCAAGACTCGCTCCGCGAGTGACGCACCACGCCGCGGAAAGCAGCACGAGCCCGGGCCACGCCCCCAGGCGGGAAGAGGCATGGCCACGCCCCTGCCTTTTACGGACCGTGCCGCTCGCTTCAAGATGCAACTCCGCCCCGAAGACCAGTGAGCACTGCGGGAAGCAAGAAAGGGCAAAACAGATTTCTTTTTACTTCCGGTGCCTTGCGTCCTCGCGTTTCCGGAGCCTGGACGGGCTGGAGAGATATCGCGAGAGGCGGGAAAGGGCGCAGGGTTTGAAACATGGCGGACGACGTGGACCAGGTGAGTGTCTGCTGAGGAGCTCGCTCCACAGCAGCTTCCCTGTTTGGCTTTGTGGACCAGGGCTGCTTTCTCCGAGGTAACCGACCCTGCCGACTCCCTCCGGGTCTCACGGGCTCAGGCCCTGAAGGCTTTTCTCTTAGAAGTCCGCCGGAAAACTTGCTACTGCGCTCGCTCGCTCGCCATTTCCTTTCTCCGAGTCTCACTTTTATCTATAGAATGGGGATAATTAACCTTGCCTGCCTCACGGAGCTGTCCGGATTCTGATAGAAAGCGTGACAGTAAAGTTAAAGGAATTTTATCATTACTGAGCGCACCAGTTATTACTCATTCAACAAATGCTTAGGGAACATCAACTCTGTATGGTTAGACACCGTTCAAAACACCAGGGACACCAGCATGGACATACGTGATCACTGGTCCCACTTGGAGTTTGTATTGTCCCACTTGGGGAGGACAGATAAAAAGTAAACGTAGACATGTGGGATATATAGGAACTGTGATGTGGTAAGAAGGAAACAAGCCAGGAGCGGTATGCAGAACTGATAGTCCTACAGGCTTGGTCACCTGCTCTTCCTTTTTCCCAAAATACTTTTGCTCAGGTATCAATGTGGATCAGGCCACAACTTCTACCGACATCTCACTTCTCATCAAAGAGGACTTTTGGCCCACCTACATAAAAGAACACTCTTCCAGTCTTCTTATCTACTTCATAGCATGTTATTTGTTCATATTAGTATAAGCTTTGTTTAATGTATCTCCTGCCCCTCCCCCCAAAAATGGATTTCTTAAGAGCAGTTTTGTTTTGTTCACTATTCTGTCTTCCCGGTTTAGAACAGCACTAGAAACATTTAACACATTGATTGAATGAATTGGGAGGCCTCTTTGAAAGGAAATATTTAAAGCTACAGAATGAAAAGGGTAGACTGCAGGCATCCCAGACTGAGGCTAAAGTAGGCTTCTGTCATGTGTATATTCTTATCTATATATCTATAAAAGCCTAATATGCTAAGTGTCCATCCGATCTGTCGGTGTTTTGAACTGGTTGGTCAACTGCTTGACCAGTTGCTGTGACACACACTGACCACCAGAGGGTGGATGCTCCGACCGGTAGGTTAGCTTGCTGCTGGGGTCCGGCCGATGGAGACTGGGCAAGATGGGGCTGGACATGCCCTGGAGCCCTTCCACAGTCCCTTCCCAGGTGGCCAGCCCCCATTGACCCCAATCGGGACTGGGTGAGACAGCCCCGATCACCGGCCAGGCTGAGGGACCCCACCTGTGCATGAATTCATGCACCAGGCCTCTAGTAGTATTATAATCTAATCTAATAATAGACAAATATGCAAATTGACCACACCTTCGCTACACCTAAGCCACGCCCACCAGCCAAGCCATGCCCACCAACCAATCAGGACGAGTATGCAAATTACCCCAACAAAGATGGCAGCTAATTTGCATATCAAGACAGCGTCGAAAGGGGGGGAGGGGAGGAGAAGGGAGGAGCGAAGTCAGGGCCGGGGGCCAACGGAAAAGCAGGCGGGCTGGAGGAGAAGGTGGGGCGGGTGACAAGGGCGGGGCGGAGGCGGGGCCGGGGGTGAACGGAAATGCAGGTGGGCTGGAGGAGAAGGCGGGGCAGGTGACAAGGGAGGAGCGGAGGCGGGGCCGGGGGCGAACAGAAATGCGGGCGGGCTGGAGGAGAAGGCGGGGCAGGTGACAAGGGAGGAACGGAGGCGGGGTAGAGTGCAGCAGGAAATTCTATTGCAGGATATTTCCTGCAACGGGAAAGCTAGTTATTTATATGCCTCTCTTGACTAGAATGAGCTTCTACAGGGCAGGGACTGACTTCTGTATCATTATAATCTAGTTGGTTAGCTCCGTGGTCGGCAAACTGTGGCTCGAGAGCCACATGCGGCCCTTTGGCCCCTTGAGTGTGGCTCTTCCACAAAATACCACGGCCTGGGCGAGTCTATTTTTGAAGAAGTGGTGTTAGAAGAAGTTAAAGTTTAAAAAATTTGGCTCTCAAAAGAAATTTCAGTCGTTGTACTGTTGATATTTGGCTCTGTTGACTAATGAGTTTGCTGACCACTGAGTTAGCTGGTTCTAAACAAACACCTGTTGAACTAGGGATGGGGACCAGTTGAGCTCAGGATATTTTTTCTCCCCTCATCTAGCCTTTTCAGACTGTAGAGCCAGTAATGTTCAGTCACCTTCTTCCAGTAGCCTCATGTACTCACTGAAGAAGCTCTCCTTGAATAATTTTATCAACTCTTCTTCAGCCATCCCTTTCACATGGATGATCCCAAGTCATCATGGCCCTGATCTCTGAGACCTTTTCCAATGGTTCTTTAATAGAAACAATGACAATGACAACCATTTATAAGTACTTTCTGTTTGCCAGCTTCAATGTTAAATACATTAGCTAAATTAAAAAAAAAAGTATTTTTATTGATTTCAGAGAGGAAAGGAGAGGAGAAAGAGAAACATCAATGAGAGAGAATCATTGGTTGACTGCCTCCTGCACATACCCCACTGGGGATCGAGCCCACAACCCGGGCATGTGCCCTGACCTAGAATCGAACTGTGACCTCCTGGTTCATAGGTCGATGCTCAGCAAGGGAGCCACGCTGGCTGGGCCATTAGCTCAATTTTTTAAAATGTGTTTTTATTGATTTTAGAGATTGAGGGAGGGAGGGGGGAGAGAAAGAGAGAGAGAAACATCAATGTGAGAAACATCGATCAGCTGCACACACCAGGAATCGAACCTGCAACCTGGGCATGTACCCTGATGGAATCAAACTGGTGACCTTTCGGTGCATGGGATGATGCTCAACCAATTGTGCTATACCAGCTAGGGCTGTACATTAGTTAATTTAATCCTCATAAGAGTCATAATGGGAAGATTGTGGCTTCCTTATTTTATAGACCAGGAAATAGAGTTAGAGATGGTATAACCCCCCCCCCCCCCCCAATTTTTATTTATTGACTTGAGAGAGGGAGAGAGACAGAGACAGACATTTCACTTACTTTCATATTCATTGGTTGATTCTTGTAGTGCCCAGACCCAAGGTCGAACCTGCAACCTTGGTGTATTGGGATAACACTCTAACCAACTGAGCACCTGGCCAGGGCTGAGATGGCATAATTTTTAATCTCAATTCATAAGTATCAGAGTCAGGAGTTGAACCCACACTGTCTGATTCCAAAGCCAGTGCTTTCAGCCAGTATTCTATACTATTTGCTGAATGTATTACTCTTACTGGCCATTTGGCACCCAAAAGTCAGCCTGCCCTATAAGAACTTAGTCTTCTCTCAAACCTTCATCTCCGCATAGCATTCTGACTAGTGTGTAGTAGTCATTAAGTGAATGTTTTTCAAATTACTGTACTAAATGATATTTGAGATAAGGCTAATGTCCCTGATAGTGACTCCTTAAACCCTGAAATTGGGTCAGACAATTTGTACTGTGAAGGAACAGAGTACAGTCGTGATTATATTGCTAACTCCTTCCTGTGTATGTATGTTTCAGACTTCATTTGTATAGCACTTACTTTGTGTCAGGTATTGTTCTAAGCCTTCATTTATGTCATGTAATCCTTGGTATTAGGTAGGCACTATTGTTATCCACATTTTACAAATTATGAGACTGAAACATAGAGGAGTTATGTTATTTGCCCACATCACACAGCATGGCATTGATTTGAGTGCTGCATTCTCTCTAGTAATTGTTATTACTAAGCCTGCTTCTTTTATCAGCAACAAACTACCAACACTGTAGAAGAGCCCCTGGATCTTATCAGGCTCAGCCTGGATGAGCGAATTTATGTGAAAATGAGAAATGACAGAGAGCTTCGAGGTAGATTACATGTAAGTAATCATATTATTTCCTTGTCATCCCTCGCTACCCTAACCCCTTGAAATGTAAAAACTGTCCACTGTAGAGGAGCCTTTTGAATGTAAAGGAGAATGAGGTGGAAGGCCTCATAAATCAAATACAACTGTGTTTTATTCATATTTTTAACATTTTTTTCTCTTAACAGAAGTGATTTGTTTATTAAAGAACATGTTCATTTCTTTCATTTTGTCCCTTCTGTATACTTGCAAATAACATTTTTTCCATTCTTACTTAAATGTTCTTTAAATTACTGACATATACATAAATTTGTGTTTTCTTGTGAAAAAAATTAAAACAACACAAATACATAGAGTAAAAGGTGAAATCCCATTTCTTCTATTGGTAACCACTATTAAAAATTAAAAGTTGAAAAAAAAAATTAAAAGTTGAGTCTATAGATCTTTTCATGTATATCCTATATAGTAAAAGGCTAATATGCAAATCAGCTGAATGGCTGAACAACCAGTCACTATGATGCGCACTGACCACCAGGGGGCAGATGCTCAACACAGGAGCTGTCCCCTGGTGGTCAGTGCGCTCCCACAGGGAGCGGGCCTCAGCCGGCAGTTGGATATCCCCTGAGGACTCCCGGACTGCGAGAGGGCTCAGGCCGGGCTGAGGGACCCTCCTCCCCCGAGTGCACAGATTTCATGCACTGGGCCTCTAGTATTTATATATACCTGTCCATATGCATATATTTGCACTACACACACACACACACACACACACACACACACACACACCATTCCTAAAAAAATAAATGAGATCTTGCTACATAAATTTTTGAGTGCCTTTCTATTTCACTTAATCTTTTTGGAAATCATTGATCATGAGTACATATAAATCCTTTATTTTTTGTTTTTTTGTTTCTGTCAAACCCTCAACCAAGGATATTTTTTCCATTGATTTTTTTTTTTTATTATAGAGAGTGGAAGGGAAGGAGGGAGGGATGGGGGAGAGAGAAACATGGATGTGAGAGAGACACATGGATTGGTTGCCTCCTGAACACACCCTGACCAGGCTGGGAATGAATCTGCAACCCAGGTACGTGCCCTTGACCAGGAATCAAACCCTCTACCCTTTGGTGCACCAGCCGACATGCTAACCGTTGAGCAACACCAACCAAGGCTAGCAAGATTATTTTTTATTTGCATACTAGAGGCCTGGTGCACAAATTCGTGCACAGCCTATCGGACTGGGCCGGCCCTGTGCCTGGTCAAACTCCGGTTGAACTCTGGTCAAGGGGATAATTTGCATATTACCCTTTTATTATATAGGAGGATAGAAGTTTGTGGTATAAGTATTATGTGTTACTTGTATTGAGCCATTTGCATATTGTAAGCCCTGTTCATTGTTTCTTAATTTATTAAATTTCTTTGTCCCTCACCCTCCCACTTCAGGCTTATGATCAACATTTAAATATGATATTGGGAGATGTGGAAGAAACTGTGACTACTATAGAAATTGATGAAGAAACATACGAAGAGATATATAAAGTAAGTCACGCAGTTCTATTCATTGTTTTTAAAATGCCAATTATTCTTAACATTCAACAGCTTAACCCTTGTTTATAGCAAGTCTATCATGTTTTGACTCCTACTCGGGCTCAGTAGAGTATAGCAATTAAAAGCAAAGTCTTTGGGGTCAAACAGACCTGGTTTTCAATACTGGTTTGGCCACTTCATACTGGGGTGCGTTGGGCAAGGGAATTAACTTTGCAGGCTTAATTTCCTCATTGGTAAGCAGGAATACTATGATTCAATGCAATATGACAATGTAAGAAGCCTGTGTGCACTATTATGTGACAGTAATACTGGATAATGCTTTTTTTGTTTGATATGGACTTGATCTAGCAATACTTAATAGAGACTTAAACTTGTAAATTTAAAAAACATTTATTAACTCATTAAAAATAATAAGCTTATTATGTTAATATAAGTAACATTTTTATGACTATTTTCTAAAATACTACTTAGTGAGAAGTATCTTTGTTTCACATTTTTGCAAATGTCTTTATTGCGTGGCTTAATGACATCTAGCTTCTCACAACTGTTTTCTGCATTTAATGTGTTGTGATATATTATAATTGAAAAAAATCTGACCTCACAGATAGATAGTTGGAAAAGGGAGGGGGTATTTTTTGTGGTTATTTGCCTTTGATGCTATACCCAAACTCAAGAATGCTGGTTTCTTAAATGTTAGTTGCAGTGTGGAATCTGAAACCATGTTCATGAACTTTTCATAATCTTGTTATATGTAACTTAATTGGTCTACCTTGCACTTGGAGTGAATCTTTTACAATGCATGATTTTATAACATCAAGCACTGGTAATTTGGAAAATATTAGTTCACTGAGTTATGCAGATCTTCCAAATGTTGGCACATTTCATTCTTCAAATATAAAAAAAGAAAATCCCATTTGTTGTTACGTATTTTAAGTATTCGGAAGCCAGTCTTTAGCCCTCTTAGAGCATAGCGGTTTAAATCTGGATCCAAACCTTGACTCCCTTGCTTACCAGCTATATAGTTGTACCAAATTATCCATCTGTCTGTGTCTAAGTTTCTTTGTAAAGTGGGGATAGTAATAGGACCCAGTTAATACAGCTGTTGAGGATTCACTGAGAGGTTACTTGAAGAGCCTTCAGATTAGCAATAGGTACATAGTAAGTGTTCAAATGTTAGCCTTTGTTGATAGTTTTGCTTTATCATGGCTTTGTTCTTCTCTTCAATCACTCCAACTCTGGTGCTAGTTTTCTTTCTTTCTCTGAAAATGGGCTTTATTTTTTTAAATCTGCATTATTTTCCCTCAGACATGCCATTAGTAACTATTGTATGTTATCAGCCATCTACACTAATGAAAGAGAAACATGCAAATTGACCATCACTCTGCTATGCCCACCAGCCAATCAGGAGTGAGTTTGCAAATTAACCCAACAAAGATGGCGGTGGCCACGGAGCTGGAGCGAGCAGGAGGCTTGAGTTGCCCCTGGCAACGGAGGAAGCCAAGCTTCCTGCCGCCCTGGCCACGGCTGAAGGAGGGGCTGGGAGCCTGGGTCGCAGGGGTGTGTGGCCAGCCTGAAAACAGCCCTCAGCTCCTTACCCAGGCTGGCCGCACCCCCATCAGCCTCTCACCCAGGCTGGCCACGCCCCCTCAAGCGGGACCCTCACCCCGTGGGGGTGTGGCTGGCCTGCAAACCACCACAGGCCCCTCGCCCAGGCTGCCCCAAGCCCCAAGGGAACCCCCACCCTGATTCGGGACACCCTTCAGGGCAAACCAGCCGGCCCCCACCTGTGCACCAGGCCTCTATCTACTAATAAAAGGATAATATGCTAATTAGACTGGGAGACCTTCCAGACGTTCTTTTGGACAAAGCCATGGTGGCAGGGCCAAGGTAGAGGCGGTTAGAGGCCAAGAGGGGAGGGCAGTTGGGGGTGAGCAGACCAGCAGGGGGGCCAGTTGGGGGCAAGCAAGCCGGTGGGGGGGGCAGTTGGGGTGAGCAGACCAGCAGGGGGGGCAGTTGGGGGTGAGCAGGCTGGTGGGGGGGGCAGTTGGGGGTGAGCAGAATAGCCAGGGGGGCAGTTTGGGGTGAGCAGGCCAGCAGGGGGGCAGTTGGGGGCGAGCAGGCCAGTGGGGAGGGAAGGTGGGAGTGAGCAGGCCAGCAGGAGGGGCATTTGGGGGCGAGCAGGCTAGCAGGGGAGGCAGTTGGGGGCGAGCAGGCCAGCACCGGGGGGCAGTTGGGGGTGATCAGGCTGGCAGGCAGAGTGGTTAGGGGCAATCAGGCAGGCAGGCAGGTGAGCGGTTAGGAGCCAGCAGTCCCGGATTGCGAGAAGGATGTCCGAGTGCCGGTTTAGGCCCGATCCCTGTAAACCGGCAGTAGGACATCCTTCGAGGGGTCCCAGATTGGAGAGGGTGCAGGCCTGGCTGAGGGACACTCCCCCCCCTCCCCACCCCCGTGCACGAATTTCGTGCACCGGGCCACTAGTGAGTATAACAGTAATCAGTACAGCATAAAAGCTTGGGGTCTTATTAGATCTGGGTTGAAATCCTGGCTGCTGCTGCTGCTGCTGATTGACTTTGGGAAAATTATAGAAACTTTCTAGGCCTCTGGGACCCCCTCAGTTTTTGTTTTCTTTTAAACAATAGTTTATTGATTTGATAGATTAGGATGGAAGGTGAGAAACATCCATCTACTGCCTCCTGCACACCCCCTACTGGGGATTGAGTCTGCAACTTGCAACCTGGACATTGTGCCCTATTTGGGAATCAAACCAGCAACCTTTGGTGCATGGGACAAGCCCAACCAGCTGAGCCACCCGGCCAGGTGGGAACCCCTCTGTATAATGCCAGTACCTGTGTTTGCCTCTCAGGATTATAATAGGATACACTGAATTTGGTGCATGGAAAGCTGGTGGCATGTTGTAATAGGATTATACATAATCATAATTACACATAATTATGATTATATATAAATCCATCTTCAGTTTCCTTCCTTTTCTGAGTTTCACTCTTATTTCCAACATTCTTATTTAAAAATTTTCCACTTTGGATGTTCTCTTAAATCTAGTACATCTAAAACTAAACTCTTGGTGTTTTTCACCTTCAAAAATTCCCTATTTCTGTTTATGATTTTTCTGTTATTTAGACCAAAAATCTGGTTACTTCCAGTCAGTTTTGTGGTCCAGTATCCCCAGTCAGTGTTTTTTCCTAGACATAACTTGTAGATGCCTTTATTTACTTCCTCACCTCTATTCCTGTCCCTCAAATTAATGTTCACTACCTTGAGGCCACTTGCTAAAGTGAGTTTGGGTGGGAAGCAATACCCTTAATCTGATCTTTGCCTAGGGCTGAGTTTTTTGGTTGTTTTCCTTTAATATATGTTTATTGATCTCAGAGAGGAAGGGAAAGGGAGAGAGATATAGAAACATCAATGATGAGAGAGAATCATTGATTGGCTGCCTCCTTTACGCTCCACACTGGGGATCAAGCCTACAACCAGGGCATGAGCCCTGACTGGGAATCAAATCACGACCTCCTGGTTCATAGGTTGACACTCAACCACTGAGCCACATCAGCCGGGCAGGGCTGAGTTTGTTTAACTGAGAAGTTTTACTGGGCTTTGTTCCTCAAAGCTTTTCTTCCTACTTATGTCTACAGTTTGGGGTCTAAAAACAATTGGCTTTTCTAACCCTTTGATCCTGTTTCTTATAATCTCTGCTTGAAAACCAGTTACTTCTTTCCTGAGCTCATCTCTTTTTTATACTCCTTGCTGAGTGCATCAGGTTATCAGCAACACCTGCCAACATTTGACTTTTCCAATCTCTTCCCCTAGAACCTATAGGTTTGGGAGGTCCTTGGGCCACTTTCCAAGTCATTGCAGGCAGTCTTACCATGTGTTTCCCAAGGCATTCCATATGTGTTTCATTACTGCCTAAGGCTTGACACGTAGGCAAACAAACACCCCAAGGTATCCATTTCCTATGTTTGAGTGTGGTAACAACATGTAATGCACAGTAGAATTTTATTTCTCCCCTCATAACCATCCTGAGTGAAGTGTTAGGTCAGTACAATAGCTTTCTTCCAGATGCTCAGTCAGGGGCCCAGGCTTCCTTTATCTTAGGGTTCTGCCATCCCATGGATTCTCCAGCAGTGGGAGGAAGACCATAGAAGGAAATTTATGGAAGGTTTATGGATCACTCAATCACTTCTGTTTACTTCTCATTGGTTAAAACTCAATCTCATGGCTATATCTGGTTGCAAGGGAGTATGAGAAATGTAGCTGTGTGCCAGCTGTGTGCCTGAATGTAGCTGTGTGCCAGAAGAGGGGAATGGATATTGGTGGATAGTGCCATCTCTGCCCCAGTTATTGATATTCAGGAAAAGTAAACAGTAAACAGATAGTTTTTCTTTTGTACTACAAAGGTAAGTAATCAGGTTTTTTAATCAATTTGTTTGTGTTATAATGAATCTATGTTTGTTTTTTGTTTTCAAATTTCTCTCGTGAAAAACAACAACAAATAAACAATACTACTACATATTTGTGTAAATGTGTTCTGTTTTGTTTTGTTTCTTTTCTTCTTCTTCCAGTCAACAAAACGGAATATCCCAATGCTTTTTGTCCGGGGAGATGGTGTTGTCCTAGTTGCCCCTCCATTGAGAGTTGGTTGAAACAAAGAATATATCCTGTGTGGAAATTAGGAGACTTTATATGATTGCGTCTTTAAAGGTAGAAGATATTCAAAAGAGAAACCTGCGTAAATTTTGATATTAATAAATGACCAAGGATTCTTCTGCTCCTGAAATGAGTTTATTTGCACATAACTCACAAATTCTTAAGCTAAATGGCATTTTTATTTTTCTCCAACCCTTCCAATAAATGTGTTCACTAAAATGCAGCCCTCTTTTTTAGGCGTTAATTTGCTCCATTGTTTTTTCCAGACAATTTCTGATTTTTTTAATTTAAATTAAATTTGATGTTTTCTTTTTTTTTTAATGCAGTCTCCTGTCTTTTGAATTCTTTAAAGTAAGCACATGTCTTATTTTCACTGTATTGGTACACATCTATGTTTGAGGTGCCAGGCTGAATACTATCAATATGCTTCTTTCCCTCCAGTCTCTGAGAAGGCAGTTGTTTAAATCAATAATTGCAGAACAGTGAGATTAGTGCTGATAGAATAATGCATATATAGGATCCATAAGACACAGAGAAGAACTCCCAAATCAGAAGGGGGTGGGTGTGGGGGAGGTGATGTGTCACTAAATGTTAACATTGCAGTGAAGGATGAGCATGTTATTTCTGTCTGGCCTGATTTATTTCTAAGGTTAAGTGTCAGTGGTTATATGCCTTTGTGGTTCAGCTTGATCATATCTACCAATGCTACACATATTTTATGACTCAAGCCATTTCCATTCTTGGATCACAGGCGATTGATGAGAGGGCTAAAACAACCTCAGTGGCACAATAAAACAAAGAGGCTAAAAAAGCAAACCTATTATTTCTAGCTCCAGTCAGTTAGCACTTATGGTCTAAAGATAGAGGAAAGTTAATGTATGTGTAACAATTTCGAAAACTTTATTAAGACAGGGCTTAAAACCTGACATCTTTAAGTAGGTTGTACCGTTTTGAAATAAAAGAAAATTTCATATGTGGATGTTCTGTCTATAAATATGCTGAATATGTGTTAATCCAGTATCAGGCACGATGTGCCAATATGCACAATATTTTTAAGCCATGTGCAAGAAAGATGCTTTCGGTAGACATAAGTAGGAAGTTTTCGTGTTCATTATTTATTGTACCTGTCCCTGCAAGTTAATGGAGAAGGGAAAAAAGAACAAGTGTGGGCAAGCTGATGGGGTTTTATCTAATGCAAGTAGACAGGAGAGAACCTCCTCTCACTTCTGCTACTTCCATACTTTGTCCTTAGGCTTATTAGTCCCAGAAGAGGAATGTTCTATTGTGTGAGCATTTGCCAGCTATGAGCATTTGCCAGCTATGAGCAATGCTCACCTGCTTTGGACCAGGAAAGTAACTGAAAATCCAGGAGTCATCCTGGCAGGATCAAGAGGCTCGATTGATGTTTCTGTAACTCAGCTGTGCTGAACTATGTGGGTCTCATTCTTGCCCAAGCACTACCTGGTAGTAGATTTTACAACCTAACTGCCTGCAAACTGCAGTGGTCTCTCATTGTCCTCGATTGGTTCATGTGCCAGTTCATGTCTAGTCATTATGGCCATGTGAATGTAGGGCTCTTATTGGCCAGGACTGAGCCACATGCCCACCTGGAGCTAAGAGTAAGATTATTTCCATTGAGCCATATGGTCTGAGTTTGGAGAGGGGCAGTTTTCCAGAGGGAACCAGGGGAAATCATGGATGCGAGCTGGAGACAAAGAATGCCTACTATGAAAGGCTAACTTGTAGTCTCCTCTAATTCATAGAAAATAAACCCCTTTGGGATTTGATTATTAGTAACGAGTTTCTTGGAACATGCCTCATAGTGGAAGTTATGATTTAAAGCCATTGCTCTGGAATCTAGTAGGAGGCCCTGGAGCACCGTGAGGAGGGGATCAGTGTGGATGGAGCTTAGATTTGTTTGATGACTGAGTCTGATGGTAGCTGGGTCCTCAAGGGTAGGGGCGGGGGACCTGTAACATAGGAGGGTGATAGGCTTAGAGTAGGTATTGGGGTCTTTAGAGCTCTTGGGGAAGGTAGGATACTTGCATGATGTGAATAACACAACTCCACCAGGTACAATATTCACAGGCCTGGCCAAGAGTTTGTCCTCAGTAAATGCTGGATGACTGAGTAATTAAGCCTTGAGAAAACCAGCAACAATACTGTGGATGTAAGGGGCAAATGGTACTTTTTTCTTTAGCTTTATTGAAGTATAATTGACAACATTGTAAGATACTTAAAGTATACTTTGTAGTGATTTGATACACATTGTGAAAGGATTTTCACCATCTAGTTGATGCATCCAACTCACATATTTATCTTTTTGTGTTGTGTGAGAACATTGATGTTCTCGGCAAATGGCAACTATATAAAATAGTGTCAACTAAAGTCACCATGTTTTTTACATTAGATCATCAGGTCTTATAAATATTATACTTGAAGGTTTGTACCCTTTTACTATCCTCTTCCTATCCCCCCTTTTCTACTCTGTTTCTAAGTTTGACTTTCTTTTTAAAAAATCAGATTCCACCCTGACCGGTTTGTCTCAGTGGATAGAGTGTCTGCCTGCAGACTGAAGGGTCCCAGGTTCGATTATGGTCAAGGGCATGTACCATGGTTGCAGGCACATCCCCAGTAGTGGGTGTGCAGGAGCAATGTTTCTCTCTCATCGATGTTTCTAACTCTATCCCTTTCCTTTCCTCTCTGTAAAAAATCAATAAAGTATATTTAAAAAAATCAGATTCCACATATAAGTGATACCATACAATATTTATCTCTGTCTGACTTATTTTACTTAGCATAATGCCCTTAGGGTCCATCTATGTTGTTGCAAATGGCAGGATTTCCTTCTTTCTCATGGCTGAATAATACTCTATTGTGTATATTAGTAACTTCTTTATCCATTCAAGGTAAATGGTACAGTCAAAGGTGAACTTTGCACATTGTTTTCCAGGTACTTGTAATGTTCTCCTACAACTGGACAATGCTTCCCATATTTTTTGCCTTTCTAACTTTTGTCCTCATTACCGTATATACTTGAGAATAGCAGTATATGCCAAATGTAACACCAAGAAATGAGGAAGCCAACGTCAAGTGTTTTAAATTCCTTTTAGCTCCATTGCTCAATTTTAATACCTGGAGCATGTAGATCCTTATTTTCTTGGCTGCTTCTAGAGGCTTCCTGGATGTGGAAGCAACATGCCCCTCTGCAGTTTCTGATACTGATTACTCTAGAGCCGTGGTCGGCAAACTGCGGCTCACGAGCCACATGCAGCTCTTTGGCCCCTTGAGTGTGGCTCTTCCACAAAATACCACAGCCTGGGCGAGTCTATTTTGAAGAAGTGGCGTTAGAAGAAGTTTAAGTTTAAAAAATTAGGCTCTCAAATTTCAATCGTTGTACTGTTGATATTTGGCTCTGTTGACTATGAGTTTGCCGACCACTGCTCTGGAGGAATTTTTTTCTTGACGCTCATCCCACACACCTATGGTGCTGTGGGGATCTGAGCTCTGGGTGTTGCCTTGGGTTGGAAACTGACCATTATATTTTGGAAATGTGGTCAGAAAACCCTGGCTTCAAATCCCAGCTGAACCATGTATCAGCGGGCAAATTACTTATGCCCTAAGATCAGCTGTAAGGGAAGCCTAGGACAGTGCCTAGAATGTTACTAACACATCATGAACACTAGGTTCAGAAGTCACAGAAGTGGAGGCAGTATTGGGAGGCCAGTTAAGTTTGCTAAGGTCATTCATTCATCTTATTCCAACTATCTGCATTCATTCTCTCCCCAGATAGTTTTCTTGAGGCTCATGAAATAAGCTAATTCAGTCAATTAAAAGTTATTATCAAATGTCTACTAAGTGTAGGCTCCATCAACAGAGGACTGAACAAACAACAAAGCTAAGTGCTATGAAGGACATGGAGGGTATGACAGCAGCTGGGGACAGGGCACATCAGAGGAGCTCAGTGTAAGTTTGTCTGAAGAGCAGGCATCTAAACAGCAGGAGGGAGCCAGCCCTGTGGGGATTTGGCAAAATGGCATTCATTCATGCAGAGACTGAGGCAAGAACAGATTGACCTGGTTAAGGGTTAGCAGGGAGGTCAGTGGGCTGGAGGACAGTGAGCCAAAGGAGGTCAGTATTAAATGAAATCAGAGAGGCCAGGTCAGGGATTTCAGAGGTTCAGGTGTAATTCAGCACCTTCCTGGCATAGATGGGGAGGAAAAGGCCAAGAGAGTGAAAGAGGCTTGCAAGTTCAAGTTAATCTAGTCCAAAATCTAAATTGAAGCCATTGTGTCACTCAACTCCAGCTCTCTGCTCACACCGTAGTCCCCAGAGCTATGCAATGTGTATTTGTGCTGTTGCACAGTCCCTTCCAATTGCACGTTAACATTCCCTTCCATTTTCATAGGAAGGGGTCTTCCTTGTGAATACGGGCAGCCATTTGGATCATATATAAACTGGTACTCCATGTGCATAGGATAATGACTGTCCTCTCCTCTCCTCTCCTCTCCTCAGTTGGTTCTCATTAAAAGAGCACAGAATTGGAAACAAACACTGAAGATTCAGCTCTCTCCCCCCTGGTTCATGAGTTTTGTCAAACCTCTCACCCTTTCTGGGCCTCAATTCTTCACTTGAAGGGAAATGTAGGGAGGAATTTTACCCCTAAGGGGCTTGTGCTATAGATCCGTGCTTCAGAGAGAGCACACCTAAACTTGTATGTGCTAATTGTCAACACCAGGTGGTGCTATGCTCTTTGCTTTTTAACTTCAACTTTTGGTTTGCAGTCAACACTGTATATTTATGTTGGCTGGCAAACTCTGTGTCATTTATTTCATTAAATCCAAACAGTTTGTGAACTCCAACCCAACTATCTACTGCTGTCAGGAGGAAAGAAGGAAAGAAAAAATAATGTGTTGTTTAGGGAGCAAGTTGTAAGGTAAAATGCCCATCTAATTATGCCCATATCCTGTTGAACTAAAATGAGATTGTCAGCAAGGCCCCATTCCTGATAAGATGGCTTTGTCAGCACTCTGTCCTGTGCATGTAGTTGACTTTGGTTGGATAGAACTTTTGTCAGGATTTGAGGCCAGATTCCACCATTCCATTGAGCAGATCCTTTTACCTGCTCGTGACCTCAGTGTCTTCATCTGTACAACGTCCTTCCAGTGTAAACATTGTGTGATGTGGGGAGAAGGCCTGGAATCATTCTATTACTGATTATAAGAGTCTAAATTTGGAGTTCTTGAAAAACTCTTGGTTATAATATATGAAAGCCTATGATTGTATGTGCTGGGTAAAGAATACAGACATGGAGTCAAAAAGCCTCACATTCATATCTCAGCACCAGGGCTTACTCACTGAATAACAGTAAATATATCCATGAAATGAGAATAGCGGCAGTGCCCATCTCATGGAGAAGGGCTCAGGAGTAAATGACGTCCTAAAGGATCTAGCTCAGGGCCTGGAGTGCAGGAGGAGCTCAGTGTATCTTTGTTTCCCTTAATTAAACCAGCAGCTCCACATACCGTAACAGCCTCTGTATTTTGTCCTTAGTATGAGAGGCCACTCGTAAATATTCATCTGTCTTTATGACAAGGATCAAAGCTGTTCTTTATGAGTTCATAGTTTCTGCCTTGCTGAAACTACGGCAACGCTTAGAGAAATAATCTCATTGATCTCTTCTTGCACTGCTTTTCCGTTAGTATGACTTTTCCAGTCTGAGGACTCCTAGAAACTGGTCAGATAAAAGCTTACCATGAAAAGTGTTTGGAAATCAGATGAGGGGGCCCTGGAGGAGCTCCCTTTTGCAGAGTCTCAACCCTTGCTCTCCCTGATTCTTGGCAATGTTTTTCTCAGTTCAACTTTAGGGTACAATAGTTATGAGTGGAAGCAGCTCAGTGAACAAGGTCACCCAGCAGCATCACAAGATTATGACATCACTGTCAGCTCCTGCCCAGGAAAAACCCAGGGCTCAAATAACAGAGAAAGGGCAGGTCATCTTTATGGCAGGTTGACAGATGGTTGCAGGCCACCATCAAATATCATGCCTGGCAGTGTTGCTAAAAATTACTCAGGTGCCACACCTGCCTCTGCTCAATTTGCCCCAGGCAGCCTTGCAGTCCTCACATGCTCAGAGCAATAGAATATCACCAATGAGGCTTTTCCTCCCCATTTCCTAGAAGAAAAGTTACCAACTGCCAGAATCAAAATAGTATGTGAATCGTGTCACAAGAATCCTGTCCAATCCAAGCACACTCATATTGTGCAATGGCCTTGAGGGGATAGAGCAGATAGCAAAATCTCAGTTACTCACTTTGTTGGATTTGACATTGCAGAAGGTCTCTAGTTGGCCTCCCTCTCCAGGCTAGTTGTTTCTGCAGTGTTACATGTCAAGTGAATCATGTTTTTAGTGTCCTATAGGGATACTGTCACTTAGGCGAACCTGATGCAAAAACCCTCACGTAAAGTATCCTTTTGTTAAAGTGAGTGGTTGTCCCCAACTTTATTCATTTCCCAAGTTCATGGTTTTGTACATTTTTTAATACTTTGCATAAATCCTTTATTATTCTTTTTACTTTCAAATTACAAGAGAAAGTTTATTTAGAAAGTTACAGAGGTAGTAGAAGTGAGCCAGCTGCGCTGAGGAGGCTCAGGAAACAAGTTACTGAAAGCAAAAGAAGGGCCCTTGGAGGTTAGGAGAGAGAAGGGCAAAGGTAACACACCTGAGGAAAGGCATGGGTGTGCTCCCGAGAGGGAGAGCGTGCCCTTTATTTTTCTTAATTAGAGGCCCAGTGCACGAAATTCATGCACTCGGGGGGGGGGGGGCCTTCAGCTCGGCCTGTGCCCTCTCGCTGTCCAATAGACCTTGGGGGAGGTCCAACTGACGGCTTAGGCCTGAGCGGGCCTAAGTCAGTCGGACATCCTTAGCTCTGCCACGGAGGTGGGAGAGGCTTCCGCCACTGTGGCTGTGCTCACCAGCCGTGAGCTGGGCTTCTGGCTGAGTGGCGCTCCCCCTGTGTTGAGCGTCTTCCCCCTGGTGGTCAGTGTGTGTCATAGCGACTGGTCATTCTGCCATTAGGTCAATTTGCATATTAGCCTTTTATTATATAGAATCATAAAATTTTCCATATGGTAGTAAAATACCCATAGTAACATTCCTGAGGAACAAGTCAAATTTAACAAATTAAAGAATTTAGTGTTTTGCAGATTTGTCATTCATATATATGAATATTATATTTTTTAAAAATTGTGGTAAAAAACATAACATAAAATTTACCATCTTAACCACCTTTAAGTGTACAGTTCAATAGTGTTGCGTATATTCAGTTGTTGTGCAATATACACTGAGTGGCCAGATTATTATGATCTCTGGATGCATAATAATCTGGCCACTCTTTATATATATATATATATATATATATATATATATATATATATATATATATATATATATAAATTAGTTACTTAGAGGCCCGGTACATGAATTCATGCATGGGTGGGATCTGGCCAGCCTGGCCAGGGGGAAGGGACATGGGCAGTTGGCCGGTCTGCCTGCTGGCCGAACTCCTGGTTGAGGGGACAATTTGCATATTAGGCTTTTATTATATAGGATATACACTGAGTGGCCAGATTATTATGCATTCAGAGATCATAATAATCTGGCCACTCAGTGTATGGTAAGTGTTCTTAAAGCAAAGCACTCCTGGATGTCTTTATCAATAACTAGAGTCCCCTACCCACCAAGTCCTTCCCCCATGACATAATTCTTTATTACTACGACAAACTTGCTTTTCAAGGATTCCAAGCTTGGAAAGTAATTCTAAACAAAATCCATACTTAAAACATGGGGAGCACTTGGAGAAGGCTGTGAAGTTATTTCATCCTTTATCACAATTCAAACTCATTTGGGTAGAAAACACCTGTATAAGGGGAGAAGAGCTGGTCTTGAGACTCTTGGATGAGGGTCATGGTTAAGGCATTCAGGTCACTTCATCCTTGCTTAAAGCCTCCAGTGGTTTCCCATCTCACCAGAATAACCTCTACACACCTGACCCATCTCATTCCCTCCTGATCCCATCCCTGCCCACCTCTCTGACCTCACTTCCTTCTGCTCAGCCACACTGGCCTCCTAGCTGGCCCTGGAAAATATCAAGCTCACTACCTCTCTTTTTTTAAAAAAAATTTCTAATTGATTTTAGAGAGGGAGTGAGAAAGAAAAACAACGATATGAGAACAGAACATTGATCGGCTGCCTCCTGCACACCCACTACTGGGGATCGAGCCCACAACCTGGGCATGTGCCCTGACCAGCAACCTTTTGGTGCATGGGACGATTCCCAACCAACTGAGCCATTCCAGCCAGGGCAAGCTCATTCCCTGTTAAAGGACTTTGTATTTTATACCTATCTTTTCCTAGAACAATCTTCTCAACTTGTGCTGAGCAATAGAACCACTTATGGAGCTCATAACATTCTCAATGTTCAGGCCACATTTTATAACAATTAAATCATAGATACACATCAGCTAGTATCTAAGACAAAAATCCAAAAAGCTCCTCAAGAGTTCCAATGTGTGGCCATGTTTGAGAAGCCATGTTCTAGCTCAGTGGTTCTCAAAGTGTGGTTCCAGATCAGCAATAGCACCATCACTTGGGAACTCGTTAGAAATGCACATTCTTAATCCCTACTTCTTGAATCAGAAACCTTGAGAGAAAACCCTGGAATATGTATCTTATACCTTCCAGGTGATTCCAATGCATGCCTAAGTTTGAGAACCATTGAGAATGATGCCTAAGTTTTTTTTAAAAAAATATATTTTATTGATTTTTTACAGAGAGGAAGAGAGAGGGATATAGAGCTAGAAACATCAATGAGAGAGAAACACCGATCAGCTGCCTCTTGCACACCCCCTACTGGGGATGTGCCCACAACCAAGGTACATGCCCTTGACCGGAATCGAACCTGGGACCCTTGAGTCCGCAGGCTGACGCTCTATCCACTGAGCCAAACCGGTTTCGGCCAATGATGCCTAAGTTTGAGTCCTAGATCCTTGGTGCTTAAGATGTGGTTTGCAAAGACCAGTGTCAGCATGGAAGCTTGTTAGAAAAGCAGAGTCTATGACACCATCCTAGCAGGTAAATCTGGCCAAAGGAACCAGAATCTGCACTTTAATAGTATCCCTAGTGACTCATGAACACATTAAAGTTTGAGAAACTTTGTAGCTCTGTCCCCTGAAAGAGCCTAGAAGCAATAATACATTGGTAGCAGGACCCCACATGGCACCTAGATCTTGAATTCTAATTATATTATTATTATTATTATTATTATTATTATTATTAAATATATATCTTTTATTGATTTCCAAGAGGAAGGGAGAGGGAGAGAAAGATAGAAACATCAATGATGAGAGAGAATCATTGATCAGCTGCCTCCTGCACTCCCCCTACTGGGGATCAAGCCCACAACCTGGGCATATGCTCTGACAGGAATCAAACCGTGACCTCCTGGTTCAAAAGTTGATGCTCAACCACTAAGTCACACTAGCCAGGCTAAAATTCTTATTCTTTATATATCTGTCTACTTTATGATCTCCTCCCACTAGAATGTAGACTTCATTAGCATGGAGATCTTTTTCTGTCTTGATATATCTCCTACTATAGTGCCTAATATCTAGAAGGCACCTTTGGTGTATATGTTAAATGAACGAACAAACAAACAGATCTACATATCTGAGTCTCAGTTTTCTCATCTGCAGGACAAGGGACTCTACAATGTAATACCCAGACTTCTTCCCAGCCCTGACACTGAAGGAAAAGTCTGGCAATATAAGAACTACTGTTTAATGAGCATCTAGAATGTATTTGTAATCTCTCATTTAATATTCACAATGATCCTGCAATACTAGTGATGGTACCATTATTTCATTTATTCACTTAGCAGATATGTACGGAGTGCCTGTTCTAGGCATTAAAGAAAACACTAATTAACACAACAGACATAGTCCTTACCCCCATGGAGCTTGCCTGTTAGCAACTGGCTGAGAAAACCAAGACTCAGAAGGGTTGCTCAGTCTGGCTGGTGTGACTCAGTGGTTGAGCATGGACCCATGAACCAGGAGGTCACAGTTCAATTCCCGGTTAGGGAACATGCCCAGGTTGTGGGCTCAATCCCCAGTAGGGGGCATGCTGGAGACAGCCAATCGATGGTTCTCATCATTGATGTTTCTATCTCCCTCTTCCTTCCTCTCTGAAATCAATAATTACATTAAAAAAAAAAGAAAAAGAAAGTTTGCTGAAATTGCACAGCAAGTACATGGCAGAACTGGGAAGCTAACAATCTCAGTCCAAAGGCCACACTCTCCCACTGCTGGTGACAAGCTGGCTCAAAGGAGGAAAGCTTCTGTGAGTTGGTCCACTCCTCAGGTAGCTCCCTCAGAGCCAGCACACCACCTATGCCCTTGATACTAATCCTCACTGTGCTCCTTTCCTCAGCAGAGAAACATAATGTTCTATATTCAGCCATTTCTGATTATGTTTTGATTATTCCATGGCCTTTTGGTCCCATTTACTTCTGATAAGCAAGAGGCTGTTCTGTTTCATTGGGCAAAGGTCAAGTTCAATTTAGCCTGAGAAATAATCTAAGTTGGAGATGTGATAAATAACCTTGCTAGAAAAATAACTAAAAAGCAAAAACTAAGAAACAAAATAAAAACCCACATTAAAAATGTTTAATGAAGAGACTGAGCATGAAGAATTAAAACAATGTAAGGGAGTGGGAAAACTTCCTAAAAAGATGTTTAATTTTGCTTCAGCCCATTGATCCTTTCCCTCCTTGAAAGCTTTCTCTGCCAATTAATCACTCAACTTATTACCAAGCCCTGTTTCCCTGTTTATAATTTTGAGCCTCAAGAATCCCTCTGTAAGGACCACAGTTAATCCCTAGTTAGCAAGACAAACATTTATCTTAGAGGATCAATTACTATGCTGGGAGGTCTTAGATTCCTGGGATTTAGTGCATGTCTTTGCTCTTAATTTGTTGGGTGACCTTCGCTTTTCTGTGTCTCGGATTCTGAAGCTACACAAGGAAAACAATGTTACCCCTGGAGTCGTGTCCTGAAATAGCTCTGGGATCCCTGTTGGAAAGTAGAAGAGAATATTTGGCCAAAGATATGATTTATCTATGCCCATAAAATGCTTCTCTTCCTTCTGGAAGCTAGCTAATTATGTTTAGAATTGTAAATACATTCTCGTGGGCATCTAAAGTGGATTCCTTACGGGAATGTCTAGTGGGTGGATGAATGAAAGAGACACATGAACAGTTTTGTTATTCTAGAGAAAAATGTCAAATCTCCATTTTTTTTTTTTTTTTTTTGTGGGCACAAAGTTCAGAGTTGGGGAGCGGGTGGACAAGAAAACAGTATTGTTTTTTGGAATCAATGATTCACAGATGGCTTGCCCATTAGAGAAGCTTTTTGTTGCTGTTAAATGATATTTTTTTTTCAAGCAAGCCAGGCAGCTAACTGGCAACTGGATGGATGATGAAATGATCCACCTTTGCATTTAATGAGTTCCTCATCATTGGAGGTAAGTAAGAACAGGCTGAATGAACCCTCAGTAGAGGGTGGGGTAGAGAAAGTTCAGGCAATAGAAGAGGACTTCAACTAAGTACTACTCATTCCCCTCCAAGGGAAAATAGGGTACTGTGTATTTGAGGACACATCATATGTATTTGAGGACATACCTTTCAACAGGAAGAGTTGCATGGACAATGGACTCTGTAACCTAAAAGGAATTTGGGCAGCTACTGAGAGCCCTCTGGGTGTGGCTTTCAGCCACAGAAGCCCTATTAGAGAGGCAGGAGGAACCCCAGTGCCAAAGACCCAGAGAGGTGAGCACAGCTCAATCAGGCACTTATTTTAGAGTAAATAACAACCACAATAATAAAAGCTGCCAATTATTGATCGTCTACTATGTGCAGGTGTGATGCATGGTTTGCCTCACCTCCACAGTTCTTTAAGATAAATGCTATCTGCCTATTTCATAGGTGAAGAGAGATTTTTCTAGTGATTTTTCTTACAAAATGGCAGAGCCAGTATTTAAACTCAAATCTGTCAGACTAGAGATCCATTGTTCTTTCCATTGTGTCAGTAGTCTTATTTAAAGGTAGGGATCATTAACCCCATTTTTACAGATAGAAAAACTACGCTCAGAAAGTGGAAGTAATATTGGGCAAACTGGGGTTTAGCCGACTCCAAATCTCTTCTAGGTATCCTGTGAGAGGAATAGTTGTACTTTGAACAGTGCTAAAGCTTGGGGACTGCCCTTAGGGTTGTCTGATCAAATCCTAACAGTCGACAGAGGAGAACCTGGCTCAGAGATGGGAAATGAGCAGCTTGAGGACATGAGGCATGACAGTGGCAGGCTGGGCAAAGAGCTGCTGTCTCTAGAGTTCCCCGTGTGCTGAGTGAACCGATTTTGGGTAGAGTGGGACTAGATCTGTGTTGACCTAGGCACCTTCTAGATGCCTTTGGGCCTGGCAGGGATCCCCTGCCCCGAGGCTGGGATAGAGGCATGTCTGGGATTTTGTAGGAAATCCAAAAGACCAGGGCAGTGGGAGCTGAACTGACAGGGAAGCTGGCTCCCTGTGTGAGAACATGGACTAACAGGCAGGGCTCTGGGGTCAAGGAGTCAGCAACCCAGCAGATGCCCATGCTTTTGGACCTGGGAAAGGTGGGGGATCAAGTGAGAGGCAGAGAACAAAAACGGCTTCATTTGGGGAGGTAAGCCATTGTTCTCTGATGCCCCAGCTCATCCTGCACCTTCTTTAAAGGCTCTGTCTGTAGTGCAAAACCTCCCTGAATCTATTTGAACACCCTTTCCCCCTCGGGCTGCAAGATCCATAATCCTGCCTGCTGTTTCTAGACGCCACTTAGGCACCAGGCCCTGGGCTTGACACGCTACATGCAAAATCCGATATTTAGCTTTTCCAACAATCCTGTGAACCTGAGCTAATAAGGCTCAGAGGTTAAGTGACTTGCCCACGCTCATACAGCTGATAAGTAACAAAGCCAGGATGGCAGCTCTGTTAGGACAGGGATTTCTGACTCTTTCATTCCCAACTCTTGGCACACAGAGGCCACCCAATACATATTCATCAAGTAAATGTCTGATTCCAGTGCTATGCCCATTGTCCTACTCCACTTTGCCTCTTAAAAACTCCCATGACGGGAAAATTCAATTTTGAGTCAACATAGAGGACTTCAGTCAAGAATGAATCCATGAAGTTCTTTTCTATGGGTACTTTTTAGACTCACCAAAATATGACAATAAACCTCCCTGAACAGAATGTCAGTTGCACTGTGCACGTTTTTACAATAGTAATGAGGACTGCTGTGGAATTTCTTCCTGGGCAGGTTCAATGAGATGCTTGTTAGTTCATTTTGCTTGTTTGCTTTCCTGCAGACAATGTGCACACCCACAGGTCTCTGTTTTTGCTCTCTCCAAAAGTTCAAAACCATTTTGATTTTATAAATCAGAGTCTCTAAGTCACTTTCCTCAAGCCATGAGTTTCTGACTTTATATTCAACCCAGACTCTGGTGGTACAGAAAGAGTAATCTATGTGTCCTTGAATCTCCAAAGAGGAAACACATGGCAAGATCAGCTTACAGTATAGCTCCCTCTGTTGTCCAGCATGGTTCAAGTTCATTGATTGTTCTGTTTATTGGATCATTCTCATTCATTCCCACTCATGAACTCGTTTTCAGCAACTGGAATTCTATAAATTATAACTGAACTCTATCTAAACTTTACTGACCATAATTATTTTTTTCTTTCATGATTCATTAGGTTAGCATCTCACAGAGCCCTAAGTAAAAATAATGAACTTTTAAAAAATATTTTTTATTGATTTGAGAGAGGAAGAGAATGGGAGGGAGAGATAGAAACATCAATGATGAGAGAGAATCATTGATCGACTGCCTCCTGTATGATCGAATCAAGCCAGCAACCCAGGCATGTGCCCTGACCGGGAATTGAACTATGACCTCCTGGTTCATAGGTCAACATTCAACCACTGAGCAACACCAGCCAGGCCAAAATAATGAATTTTTAATTTAAACTCCTCAGAGCTAAAAGGGCTCCTACAGAGCTCCTAATCTAACTTTTCCCAAATTCTGTTTCACAGAGCCACTTCCCCAAAATAGTGCACCCAGAAAGGTTTTCTTTGTCAAGTAAGTTTGGAAACTGCTGTGTGCTGTCTCCCTGTTCAGGAGTTACAATGCACAAGAGCTGACTGAAGTTTCCAAGAAGTCCTGAAATTAAATATACTTTTAACTTTAACTCCTAAAAAGATGCTTACTGGAAAGCTTTGGGAAATATCACTCTAGTCAGACACCCTCTCCCACACCTACCAATTTTACAGATGTGGAAAGTGAGGTTCAGAGAAGGGGAAAAAGTGGTCTGACATTGTGTATAGTTAATGGCAGAGCTTGGCCTGGAATCCTTGCATTTCTTAACTCCTGGGTTCACTATTCTTATCAACTACAATGCCCAGGTAAGATTGGCAAAGGTCTGGAATAGAGATAGCCAGGTAGTAAGGTGGGGACTGACCCAGCTTTTATTGTACGAAATCAGCTGGTCCCGAAGCTTACTGTATTGAACAAGATAACTTAGAGTCCATCCCAGGCGACTTTTCTCCATTAGGGACTACAGGATCCTAACATGGCTACTCTACTTCTTATCCAGCTGTAGATGACTTCTTATAAAGTACATTTGGAATCGTTGGAAGATGGAGAAGAGCCAGTGACCAGGGATAAGAAGGCCACCACGTCATCCACTTTGTTGGAGTGACTGATTATTATTGTTAGTAACAGCAATCAGCCACTTACTGCACAGGGACAAGATACTTCAGTGGTGACAGTGAGCCCAGGAGCCACACACCCTGGGTTTGAATCCTGGCCCCATCACAGATTAATTGTGTGATCTTGGACAAGAAACTTTTATCTCTCAGGGCCTCTGTTTCTCATTGTGAAAAGGGGATAAAAATAGCACCTACATTTTCCTGGCACTGCGCTCCAAAAGGGTTTTATGCCATGATTTCTCCATAGTGAGCAATGGTAACAAACACACTAGTTCCTGTCCTAGAAGGAGGAGGTTTTCCAAAGGACGCACAGAGGCTTGCCTGGCAGCTATCCCCTGAGCCCTGGGGAGTTGGAGCAGATGTCCCCGGAGGTGCCTGTGCGTTGGTATACAGTAGTAAGTGGGGAAGGGGATAGTAATTTGTGCAAAGGTAAGTGAAGAGACACTCAATTCACACAGAAGATAAAGGGCATATTTTAAAATGATAATTGAGGCAAAGGGCAGTTATGAAAGACAAATAGATTATATTAGTGGGTAATATTTTATTGACAATTGACCCCTTTAATAAAAAAAACCCCCAAATTCCAACTGGCTTAGGGGGAAAATTGAGTAGGGAAAGCTGACTGTAGATATGACTGTAGATATGACTGCATCCAAGAGCTCAAGTGATAATCACCAGGAATCTGTCTTGCTCCATCCCTTGCTTCTACTTTACTTAATGTTGACACTGTTCTCAGCCAAGTGCTTCCTTTATGTGGCAAGATGGCCTCAGCAGCACCAAGTGGACATTCTGCAGCTTAGGCATCCTGCCTCCTTCCTGAAATTTCAACTGAAGTCCCAGGATTCTTTATGACAGGCATGTGCCCTTTCAATTGGCCAGGCCTAGGTCACTTGCTTCCTCCTGAGATGAAACAGATGCTGGGGCCCTCCCTCCTTGCCTGTTTCTTTCCATTCACTGACCCTTGCTTTGTCTTCAGTTGACCCACTGCTGCCCAGGCTTCCCAACCCCACCTCGTTCTGGCCCCAGGTAAGAAATGGCCACATCATCTGGGCCAGGGCAGGGGTAAGGTGTCTTCTGGATTGACTTGGGCCTTTCTGTTGCTGTTGGCTAAAAAGTAGATTCAGGAGATGCCAGTTCAGGTAGAGGGAGGCTGTGATGCTAGGAACACATTCATCTAGATTATATTAATGGGAAATATTTTATGGTAATTAACAATAAATGTGTGCACAGTGAATACATTCATTCTAAAGAGCTTCTAAAAGATTCAGTGGAGACAGTGTACATAGGTGCTAACCACATTATACCATAAATGGAGGCTTTGGTTTTTAGCGCAGGTAGAAAGTCATTTCATTTTTCCAGGGTTAAAAGTGTTAACATTGCCTAGGACATCTTAGGACGATTTTCATGGTTTTTAACGTTTTTTGAAAGATGCACTGTTAGTTTCTCACCCTTATTCCATCAGGCCTTAACAGTTCATTGTATCTAGGCCCAATTTCCAGCAGCCAGAATCTGCTTCTTGTTGCCTTTCCTGCCAACAGTGCCTCAGCCAGCACCACCATCTGAGAATTTACAAAGGGTCTGACTTATCCTCTTGAGATTCCATATACCATTTATTTAACCAAGAGACCCACTTAATGGCAAAGGATGTATGACAATGGGGACATGATCACCATATGGTTGATCATGGGATGCATCACCAGAAGCTACTGTTGGCCTGCTAGAATGTTGAAAAGGCCTCTTAGAAACAAATACACCGACATAGGGGTGATATCTTTCAAGATTGGGGTGCTATAATGCAGTAAAAGTCACATACATAAAATTCACCACTTTGGCCTTTTAAAAGTTACAGGTCTGTGGCTTTTTATACATTCATAATATTGTACAAATATCATTACTATCTAATACCAGAACATTTTCATAGCCACAGAAAGAAACTCATACCCATTCAGCACTCAATCCTCATTCCTCCCTCATCCAGCGCCTGACAATATGGATTTTTATAACTTTTCTGTCTCTATGGATTCTCCTATTCTGAATATTTGATATCATTGGAATAATATGATATGTGCCTGGCTTCTTTCACTTAGCACAGTGTTTTCAAGATTCACAATGCTGAAGTATGGATCAGTTTTTCATCCCTTTTTGTTTCCAAACTAGAGGCCCGGTGCACAAAATTCATGAATAGGTAGGGTCCCTAGGCCTGGCTGGCAATCAGGGCTGATCTTTGGGGTGACCGGCAGGTGATCTATAGGCTCCCGCTGGCACCCACCTTGGCTGGCCTGGGGCCTGCAGGCTGGGGGCAGCTCCTGCATTGAGTGTCTGCCCCCTGGTGGTCAGTAGCGACCGGTTGTTCCGCCGGTCATTCTGCTGTTCGGTCGATTTGCATATTAGGCTTTTATTATATAGGATAGTATGACATTGTATGGATGTATGGCATTTTGTTTATGCATCCATTTATGAATATTAGGTTGTTTCTACCCTTTGGCTATTGTGAATAGTGCTGCTATAAAATTCTTACGGAATTTTTTGTTTGAACATCTGTTTTCAGGTTTTTTTTTAGAATATACCTAAGAGTGGAATTGTTGGATCATACAGTAACACTATGCTTAGCTTAAAAAATATATATTGATTTGAGAGAGAGATTAAGTGAAAGGGGGAAAGAGAGAGAGAGAGGGGAGAGAGAAACATCGATTTGTTGTTCCACTTATTTATGCATTCTTTGGTTGATTCCTGTATGTGCCCTGACTGGAGATCAAACCCACAACTTTGGCATATTGGGACAGTGCTCTAACCAACTGAGCAACCTGGCCAGTACTCTGTTTAACTTTTAGAGGAACAGCCAAACTCTCTTTCCCAGCAGCTGTACCATTTTACATTCCCACCAGTAATGTATAATGAGTTCCAATTTCTTGATGTTTCACCAAAACTTGTTATTATTTAATTTTTAAAAATCATAACCATCCTTATGGGTATGAAGTAATATCTTATTACTAGAGGCCTGGTGCATGAATTCGTGCACAGGTGGGGTCCCTCAGCCTGGCTGGTGATCAAGGCCTATTGAGGGGCCCTGGGAGGTTGGCCGGCTATGGGGAGGAGGGGCTGGGGGATGTTGGCTGGCCGGGGGGAGGGGCTTTGGGAGGTTGGCCAGCGAGGGGGGGAGGGGCCGTGGGAGGTTGGCTGTCTGGGAGTAGGTGGGGAGGGGCCATGGGTGGTTGGCCGGCTGGCCAAGTGGGGAGGGGCCACGGGAGGTTGGCTGTGGGAGTGCATTGACCACCAGGGGGCAGCTCCTGCGTTGAGCATCTGTCCCCCTGATGGTCAGTGTGCATCATAGCGACTGGTCGACTGGTCATTCCGGTTGTTCTGGTCGTTTGATCATAACGGTCACTTAGGCTTTTATATATATAGATGGTTTTGATTAGCATTTATTTAACTAATGATGATGAGCATATTGTCATGTGTATTGACCATTTCTATATATCCTTTGGAGAGATGTCTAATCAAGTTCTTTGCCTTATTTTTTTTTAATCCTCACCTGAGGATATTTTTTTTTCATTGATCTTTACAGAGAGAGTGGAAGGGAAGGAGGAGGGGGAGTGAAACATTGGGAGAGAGAAACATTGATGTGAGAGAGAACATGTTTAACCTCCAGATATTTGTGAGTTTTTCAGTTTTCCTTCTGTTATTAATTTATAACTTCATTCAATTGTGATCAGAGGATATACATTGTATGATCTTGATGTTTTTAAATTTATTGATATTGAATATCAATGGTAATTCAAAATTTAAAAAAATTTAAATAACATTTATTGAGACTTGTTTTGTGGCCTAACCTATGTTCTTTCCTTTATTTGTCTTTTCTAGTTGTTCTATCCATTATTGAAAGTGAAGTGTTGAAATTTCCAAGAATTATTATAAAACAGTTTATTACTCCCTTTATTTCTGCTTCATATATTTTGGTTTTCTGTTATTAGGTACATATGGGTTTATATTTGTTATATTTTCTTGACAGATTGACTCTTTTATCATTGTATAATATCCTTATTTGTCTCTTATTACAATTTATGTCTTAAAGTCTATTTTGTCTGAAAGCAGTATAGTCACTCCAATTCTCTTTAGGTTACAGTTTACATGTAATATTTTTCCATCTTTTCACTTTCAACCTAGTATTTGTATTTTTGAATCTAAAATGGGTCTTTTGTAGACAGCATGTAGTTTGATCATTTTATTTATTTATCCTCATCCAAGGATATTTTTCCAGTGATTTTTTTTTTAGAGAGAGTAGAAGGGAGGGGGAGAGATACAGAGAGAGAAACATCAAAGTTAGAGAGACACATCAATTGGTTGCATCCTGCATGCTCCCTGAGCAGAGCCCAGGATTGAGCCTGCAACTGAGGTACATGCCCTTGACTGGAATTGAACCCAAGACCCTTCAGTCTGCGGGCCAACACTCTATCCACTGAGCCAAACCGGCTAGAGCTATTTTGATCATTTAAAAAATTCATGCTGCCTATGTCTGTCTTTTAATTGTAGAGTTTAAATCATTTACATTTAATGTAATAATTGATGAGGAAGGCCTTATTTCTACCTTAATACTATTTTTCATATATGTCTTATATCTTTTTTAGTCCTCAATTTATCCATTACATTACTGCTTTCATTTGTGTTAGATATTTTCTAGTATATAATTTTGATTCCTTTCCTTTTTAAAAAATATATTTTTATTGATTTCAGAAAAGAAGGGAGAGGGAGAGAGAGATAGAAACATCAATGATGAGAAAGAATCATAGATTGGCTGCCTCCTGCAGGCCACACACTGGGAATTGAGCCTGCAACCAGGCATGTGCCCTGACCGGGAATCGAAGCATGACCTTCTGGTTCATAGGTCGATGCTCAATCACTGAACCACGCCAGCTGGGCTGATTCCTTTCTTTATTTAACTATATGTTTTTTATTTATTGTCTTAGTGGTTGCCTGAGAATTACATTAACATCCTATTTTTTAAAAATCTTGTTCAAATTAATACCAACTAATTGCAATAGTATACTAAACATTGCTCCTATATTGCTCTGCCCTCCATAATAACTTATATTGCTATTGTCACAAATTACATCTTTATACATTTTGTGCCCATCAATATATTGATAATTATTGTTTTATGTAGTTGTCCTTCAAATTACATAGGAAAAAAAGAGGAGTTATAAAACAAATGCCTTAATACTGACTCTGGGGGGGGTTAATGGAGGGATGAGGACATATATGTAATACCTTAATCAATAAAGAAATTTAAAAAAATACTGACTCTGTAATTACCTTTACTAGTGTTCCTTATTTCTTCATGTGAATTCAAGTTACTATTTTTTTAAAAATATATTTTATTGATTTTTTACAGAGAGGAAAGGAGAGGAATAGAGAGCCAGAAACATTGATGAGAGAGAAACATCGATTCAGCTGCCTCTTGCACACTCCCTATTGGGGATGTGCCCGCAACCAAGGTACATGCCCTTGACCGGAATCGAACCTGGGACCCTTCAGTCCGCAGGCCGACACTCTATCCACTGAGCCAAACCGGCTAGGGCTCAAGTTACTATTTAGTATTCTTTCATTTCAGCTAGAAACAGCTCCTTTAGCATTTTTCGTATGATTGGTCTACTAGCAATGAACTGTTTTTGTTTATCTGAGAAAGTTTTAATTTCTTTTTCATTTTTGAAGGATAATATTCCTGGATATAGAGTTCTTGGTTGACTGTTTTATTCTTTCAGTACTTTGAATATGTCATCACACTGCCTTCTGAGCTCATTATTTCTGAAGAGAAATTAGCTGTTAATCTTATCCAGGATTCCTTGTTACGTGATGAATCATCTCTCTCTTGCTGCTTTTAGGATTCTGCCTTTAACTTTCAGCAGTTTGACTTTAATGTCTCAGTGAAGATCATGAGATTCATTGAGATTCTTGGATATATGTGTTTTATCAAATTTTCAGAAATTTTGGCCATTATTACTTTAAATATTCTTTTTGATCCTTTCTCCACTCTACTTCTGTGACTCCCATTATACATATGTTGGTATGTTTGACACTGTGCCACAGCTCTGCACCAGGTCTTTCCATTTTAGTGCAAGCTGCCCTGACTTCTATCTGTCAGCACCTGCATTTTTACCTGAGGGCTTTCTCCAGCTGCTGGAGCCTGCTCTAACCACAAACATGGCAGTCTAGAACTACCAATGTATTAATACCTTATCCCCAAAAGCAGCCTTCAACCACTACTCTCCTTGGGTAGGATATCTCTGAAGATATCAGGGTATCACTGTATTCTCTGCTGGCTCCCAGTGTTCCCAGTGGAATTAAGCTCCAATTGCCCACAGTGGTAACTTGTGTGACAGCACCTGGTTTATTGGCTCCTCCCCTCTGTATCTTAGTTCCCACTCTCCTGCAAGTGCTTCCTGGCATGAAATAAACTATTTGCATTCCAATCCTTGGCTTGTGATCTGCTTCTTGGGAACCCAGGGTAATTTACACCGTGTCTGTCCTCAAGGCAGTGTAGTGTCTTGCATCTGTTTTCTTGCCCTTTGAAGCATAAAAAATACTGGGCACTTACATGGACATATGGTTTACTCATTAACTGGCTGACCATTGTACTTGGAATGAAAAACAAAAATCCAAAGCCTTTTTTTTTCATGCCCTTGACTAGAATCAAACCTAGGACCCTTTAGTCCATAGGTTGACACTCTATCCATTGAGCCAAACCAGCTAGGGCCCAAAGCCTTTGTAACACAGTCTACAGGACCCTGCAAAATCTGACCCTATCCTCCCTCCATTCTCCTCTTAGGCCCCTGTGCCCCTCATGCACTACACCCTGCCCCACAGCCTTCTTCTAGTTTTACAATGTGCTATGCTTTATCGCATCTCAGAAAATTTGCATGTCCTTTTCCATCTGAAAAACTCTTCCCATTAGTCATCATTTGGTGAATTATTACTCAACCTTCAGATTTTTTTTCATCTTTCAGATTTTAGCTTTAAAGCCTTTTCTTCAGAAAGGCCTTTACCAAGTCCCTTTTTATTTAGTAAGTACAGTGTATTATCATGATGCTGTGCCCCAATAAAATTTTATGCATATTATTATCTCTAAAATAAGTGATTTTTTAAATTTAGAGTTGAACTTCAAATTTACAATAGCCTTTACAATAATGTCATGTCAGACATACTAGTATATTTGGTGGAATGAATTTCAATGAATTGAATTAAAACATCAGCCCAGCCAGTGTGGCTCAATGGTTGAGCGTTGACCTATGAACCAGGAGGTCAGGGCACATGCCTGGGTTGTGGGCTCAATCCCCAGTAGGAGGCATGCAGGAGGCAGCCGATCAGTGATGCTCTCTCATCATTGATGTTTCTATCTCTCCCTTCCTCTCTGAAATCAAGAAAAATATATTTAAAAAAAAATCAACATAATTGTAACTAACCAATTTTCTATTTGAATCATGTAATACCATTGATGTAAAACTATCATCATTTAATAGTTAGCAACTTTCTTCTCCTAATGGAACCAATACTTACCATTGTCATTTTATTTTTCATATGTACATAAGAAAACCAAAAACTGAAAAAGAGTGAAATTATTTTATAAAATATGGACATTTGCCCAACCAGCGTGGTGCTGGTGAGAGTGTTGACCTATGAACCAGGAGGTCACTGTTTGATTCCTGGTCAGGGCATATGGCCAGGTTGCAGGCTCAATCCTCAGTGTGGGATGTGCAGGAGGCAGCTGATCATTGATTCTCTTTCATCATTGATGTTTCTTCTTTTTTTTTTTTAATATATTTTATTGATTTTTTACAGAGAGGAAGGGAGAGGGACAGAGAGCTAGAAACATCGATGAGAGAGAAACATCGACCAGCTGCCTCCTGCACACCCCCTACCGGGGACGTGCCCGCAACCAATGTACATGCCCTTGACCGGAATCGAACCTGGGACCCTTCAGTCTGCAGGCCGACGCTCTATCCACTGAGCCAAACCGGTTTCGGCTCATCATTGATGTTTCTATTTCTGTCTCCCTTTTCCTTCCTCTCTGAAATAAATACAAATATATTTTTAAAAAGTATGGACATTTGATATAAATGAAAAGCCATGCTTTAACTGGGATTCTAAAGAAATAGCTCATCTCTGACTTCCTACTGACCTCTTTATATGTTTTAAAGGCAGAAAAGCAAAACATTCACAACCTCAGCAATCCTGCTCCTCCTCTTCAAAGCCCAATTCTACTTACAGAGGGCAAAGGGGCCCTTTTTCTTTTCTTGTATACTTGACTCTCAACACTGTTTCCCTGTTGGACTTGGGCAAGTCCTGTCCTTTTACAGAGTCCCATTTTCTTCCTCTGAAAAGCCTCTGAGGTCTTCCAGCTCTGGCATTCTATGGTTTGTTTCCACCTGGGCAGATGGCCGTGGTACTGATGTTTGACCTCACTGGGAAAACGTGTCAGATAAGCAGGCCCTGCTATCTCAGCAGCCTTCATCTTCACCTCCATTCCTTCACGCAAAACCCCATGCCAGAGTTTCTGGGACAGCCTCCCTCATTGATAAAGTGTCCCCTAACATCTCAATGAGCCCACACACTGTAACTGCATTGATAATGAGCTATATCTGGCTGTCCCGGAACCCTGCCCATGCTCTACACAGTGCTATGGCTATCACTTATCTACTGAGCATGAATGACCAGAGGCAGAAAAAGCACAAGGAGCGGGTGCTGGTGAGAAGTGGAAGTGATTAATTCATGCCGCATGCTGCAGTGCTGGGGTCAGCAAGTGATAGGCAGAATGTATGTTGACAGCTGCTTTGGAGGTCACACCACACCGTCAGCACTCTGCAGGAAACAGATGACTTCAGGGCAGCTCTGAAGCTTGTTGACAGCTCGAGCTTTCTGATAAGGTTGTCAGAAATGAAAAGGACAGTCCTAGGAAGTCAAGAGTTTCTTGGCCCTGGAGGTGTTCTGGTAGAGGACGGTAGCCGATGGATGGGATGTTGGAGAAGAGGTTGCAAATGTGTTGAGTGGGGAGACTGTCTGTCCTGTTCTCCATGACGTATCATCGTAATCTAGCACAGTACCTCTCCTCCCTGCTCCGGGGCTCTGGGCCAAGGCTTATTTACTGGGCACCAGTCAGGGCCATGGGTGACAGTAGAACCAAAGGGAGGTGGGTGAGCAAGGTAGGCTAGGACCCAAGTGTTAGGAAGGGGCCAAATCCAGAGATAATCAGAAAGAGGGAGGAGTTCAGGACAGGGAGATAAGAATTCACAATGGGGGAGATGAGATAAAGTGAAAACAAATCAAGATCAAATAGCATTGGAGGCCAGAGATGCTAAGTGGCCAGGTTCATAAGCCTGACAGCCTGGTGCATTGGCCTGGCTTAACAAATGCCTAAAAGTAGGGTGCTTGTTGTGTCTTGCTGATAACACTGCACTGTAGAGCATCAGTGAGCACCTGTTCAGGAAAGCCAGTTCAGAAAAGGAGAAATGCTTAAGGGTCACCACTGCCTCCCCTCCCCCTCTCTCCCCCCACCCTCCCTGCCTAAAATGAAAATACCTTTAACTCCCATGAAAAAAATAGATATTCTTCTAACTTCGATTATCTACTTTACACACCAGTTAGATAACCAGTACCACTTGATGTTATTTTCTAGGCTTATTTGAGAAGAAGCCATAAAGTGGCAGCTTTCTAATCTTTCATCTCAATATAGCCCAAGCAATAATCTACATGAGACCTGTGTGGGCTGTCCATGGGATCTTATGTTTGCCGAAGAATTTAATCTAGTTGACTTGCAGCAGAGGAAAAAGCAGTATAAACTATATGGTTGCATGAGGAGTCCACAGCTCTAATACTACCCACTCTGCTTACTTATTTTCTTGGCAGCTCCACCCCTAATCGTTTTCACTTTGCTTTGCTTGCAGTTATTTTGTTGTTGTTGAGTTTATTGGGGTGGCATTGGTTCGCAAACCATACAGGTTTTGCAACTCAAACCATACAAATGTGCAACTCAATAAAACATTATCTGCATACTCTGTCGTGCTCCCATCATCCCAAGCGAAGTCTCTTTCCATCCCCATGTTCCCCTGCTTTGCCCACCTCCACCTATCCCCACCCCCTTCCCTCCAGCTATCACCACACTGTTGTCTGTGTCTGTGTTATATATATGTTTTATTTTGCTTAATCCCTTCACCTTCTTTCATCCAGTCCCCATCTCCCCCCGCCCCTCTGTCCACTGTTAGTTGTCCCATGTATCCATGCTTCTGTATCTCTTTTGTTCATCAGTTTATTTTGTTCATTAGATTTCACATATAAGTGAGATCATATGGTATTTACCTTTCTCTGACTAACTTATTTCACGGATTTGCATGTAGTTTTCAGTCAGGCCAGAAAGAGCATGGAAAGCTCTATGTTCTACGCCGCCCCCCCCCTCCCCCCAAAAGCTCAAGCCCCTTAGACTTTGGCATCAGTCTATAAAGGTTGTGTTCTCTCTTTCTACCCAGAGTGTGTCACAGGAGAGAGCCTGACCTGGGTGGGGTGATTTGAGGAAACTGGATGACTTCCCAGCCTCTCATGAGTCAGGTGTTCATGGCCTCATTCTTTTGTTCAAAGTGAATTCCTGGAACATAACACGTTTTCTGATATCAATGCAAAAACACCTTCAGTGCCAAGTGGTGTCCTTCGGGGTCACATCCATGGACCCTCCAGGCCGCCTGCTCTTTAGAATGGGAGATGGGCTGGGAGAGGCAGGCAGGTGTTTGTTTTTGCAGGGCCTTTGGGGCAATGGTGAGGAGTTTGGATTTGGAGCAATAAGAAGTTATTAGAGAATTTAAAGCAGTTGAAGGCTATGATCCGATATTCATTTTTCAAAGATACACTGTCAACTGAGTGGCTCATGGGATGGAGGGAACGAGAGGATGAGGAAACTGGTTAGGAGGAGGCTACTGAAGTAGCCATTCACTCATTTATTCATTTATTCTCCAAATATATGCTGCACTCCAACTCTATGGGCAAAGGCACAGGAGATGAGCTTCCCTACCCTCCTGGAGCTTAAGGGGGAGAAGCACAATGAAACAGTAAACAGAGAAAAGAGATCAGTTCAAACTCTGATAGGTGCTATGCAGAAAATAAGACAGGATGCTATGATAACGAGTGACTAGCGGGGAGGCGATGGTCACTGCAGAGGGTTGAAGGAGTGGCCTTTCTGAGGAAGTGACATTTGTGCTGAGACCTAAAAATGGGAATGAGTGAGTCATGTGAAAATGTGAAGTGGGCATGGGGGAGTGTTCTTGGCTGAGGACACAGCAGTAAGTGCAAAGGCCTTGAGGCAGGAATGAACTTGACAGTGACTATGGGGTGGTGAGTGAGGACTGGAGTCCCAAACAAGGGTGAAGAGGTCAGCAGGGCAGGCCTGGAGACCCATGGGTTTTACTTGGGGGGATGAGGATCATTGCAAGGTTTTGAACAGAGGGACCAATGAGAGACGAATAATAGCCGATGGGCCAAATCCAGCCTGCCGCCTGTTGTTTGAAAATAGAGTTTTATTGGAACCCAATCTTGTCCATCATTTTACACATTGTGTACGGCTACTTTTCTGCTATATCAACAGAGCTGAGTAGTTGTGACAGAGAACACCTGGCCCACAAAACCTAAAATACTCTGGCCCTTTACGAGGTAGTTTGCTGACCCCTGATCTAATTGACATTTTCAGAAGGTTATTCAGGCTACCATGTGGTGTAGTGTCATGGAGTAGAGCTAGGAAGCTATTGCAGGACACAGAGGAAGGTGAGGCCTTTTCTTAGCATCAGTCCCTGTTGGCTGATGTCTTCTCCAACATCAGAGAGAGAGAGGCCGCCATCTGGCCCGTGGGCTCATCTCTCTGGGTGCTCACTGCTGTAAAGACAGAGACAGAGTCTGGGCACGGGAAGTTGCCTGCTGCACTGTGGCCAGCCCAGCACACTCTGCTTCGCCTGGTGAACTTGGCAAGATGAGTTAATCGCTGCTCGTGGGGCCTCCACCCAAACCATGACTGCCTGTCTTTTGTCTGCGGCACCTCGTCACCAATTTAGAGCTTAGAGACAGTGCAGGCCAAGCAGCTGTTTCCCATTACCTGCTTGTCCCATGTCAGCAGCCCATTGTGACTGCCAAGCATGCCCACATCACTCCCAACAGACAGCAAGAGACACTGTGAGAAAGGAATCTCATTTCCAAATTTTAGGGCATATTGGTTTTGTTTTGTTTTTTGAGAAAAACATTAAATAAGTAAAATAGTTGAGTATTGTGTTAAAAAAAAAAAACTAACCCCAACCATCTGGGTTCTTTGTACCATGGGAGCTTATTTTCATTCCTTTGGTTGTAACTGATAAATATTCACAGAATAATTGAGTTAGTACATTTTTTTAGAAGGAAAACCATTTGTGTTATGCAAAGAAATGGTGAAGATGAGAGCAGGGACAGGAAGAGAAGATTTGGGTAACAGAGCAGCTATCCCCACATAGCTCCCTATAGTTCAGAGGTCAAAATATCCTTCAAATTTATTTCGACAAGCATCAATTGTGCACCTACTCCATGCCAACCACTGCAGGGTGCTGGGGAACCTAAGTTGAATGAAATGAAGACCCTACTGTCCAGGCCTCACAGTTTGTTACCAAATATAACAGTGATGATACGACATGGTAACAGAAGCAAAGCACTGCACAAGCTCTTTAATCCCCACAACATCACTCCAGCATAGGTATTATTATTTTTTCTTTTTTTTTTAAAAATAAATCTTTATTGTTCAGATTATTACAATTGTTTCTCCTTTTTCTCCCCCATATCTCCCCACCACCCGGTTCCCACCTCCCCCCTGCCCTTACCTCCCCCTCGTTGTCCTTATCCATAGGTGTATGAGTTTTGTCCAGTCTCTTCCCGTACCCCCCACACAGACACCCCTTTCCCCCTGAGAATTATCAATCCACTCCCATTCTATGCCTCTGATTCTATTATGTTCACCAGTTTATTCTGTTCCTCAGATTTTTAATTCACTTGATTTTTAGGATCACTTGTTGATAGATATGTATTTGTTGTTCATAATTTTTATCTTTACTTTTTTCTTCTTTTTCCTCTTTTTAAAGAATACCTTTCAGCATTTCATATAATACTGGTTTGGTGGTGACAGCATAGGTATTATTATTTCAAGTTTAAATTGATTTGAAGAGCAAATGCCAGAATTGGGATTTGAAACCATATCCATTTGCCGTTAGAACTTTTTGCTGCCCCTCAGATTGGCAGAACTAGACCAATCTGTGTAAATTCCAGGAGGTAGGTTTCAGCTCAGAAACAAAAGGGGCTACTTTGGATGGTGATGAGCTGTGTGTGTCAAAGGCAGTGTGTAGGTAGAAACAACTGGCTGATTCCAGAGCCTCAAAGAATATTGTCAGAAATTCGTCCCTCTCCATGTCTTGTCTCTACTTTCCCCTAATTTGGCTTTTGTATCAAGTAGGTCCTTCCCATGGAGTAGCCAGAGTGCCCCCAGCAGCTTCAGGCTAACATTCTGCTAGTAACCTCAACACAAAGAGGGCATCTTTTCCCAGTAGTTCCAGCAAAAGTCCCAGGATTGACTCTGACTGGCCTGGCTTGAGTCACATGCCCATCTCTGAGCTAATCCCTGCAGCCATCAGTGTGGGACTCTCATTGAATAAACCACCCAACTACATAGACGGAGAGCAGTCCTGAGGTTCCTCAGTGCTGCTCCTCCCAATGACACAAAGGCACTGGCCCTTTGGGGTCTTCGGATGGGAGGTCATGGTAGCCAGCATAATGGAAGGAGGGTGGATTTGGAGTTCAACAGGCTTGCTGGTCACTTACTGTGTGACCTTGAGTAAATACCCTCCTCTCTCCAAGACTCTTTCATAAATTGGGTATTCATAGCACCTTTGTTGCTGGTCACAGCCCTGATTAAACTCGTGCTCACCACTGTGCCTGGCCCCAGAAATGATGCCCAACACCCCCAGGGACGAATTTATGTGAGAGGAGATACGGGAGAGCCTGGACTAATCTCCGGGCCAGGGTGCAGGGGTGGGTAAGGTGTGGGTGAGTGGCCAGTGATTTGGCCACATTGATAGCAATGAGACCAGGTCTGGCTGCATGACAGAAGCTGAGTCTCCCTATTGAGCTCCTAGGATAGGGCCACTCGGACAAGAGCTGTTTGTAAAGGCCCAGCCAAGCCTGTTTCCCTCTCCAGCTTCTCAAGCTCCAGCCAGATCACCAGAAAGCAACATTCCCAGAATGAATTGGCTTAGCTCCTTGCAGAAATGCTGCCAGAAAAGGACAATTAGCTGTGGGCCCTTGGCTTTTGTGGGGATCAGCATTAAACACAGCTGAGTGGGAGGAGATGCAAATTCAGGGCCTTCATTGTGGCACCATTAGGGCAGAAGTGGGGTGTTGTGATGGGAAGCATGAGGCTGTGTGGTGAAGCTGCCTGCATTGAGTCCTGGCTCTGCCAGTCACCAGCCACGTGACCCTGGGCAGGGCCTCACTTCTCTCATCTGTAGAACAGAATTGATGATGATAAAAATAGTATGTGCCGCAAAGGTTTGTTGTAAGGAGTACATAAGTCATATATTAGCTCAAGCCATTGTTATACTAGTAGGTAAAAATGGTTGCTATCAGCAATTTCTAAAGTTCCTGACCCCAAGTAAGTGTTAACTTTGACATATGCTATCTGTGGCTCTCAAAACAATCTTAGGGGAAGCATGCAATTATACCTGTGCTACAGGCAAGAAAGGAGAAGAGCAGAGCAGCCACCATCACGAAGCACATGCCCTGTGCCAACCAGCAGGAAGACAACGCCAGTGAGGCAGTTCCCGCCTGGGGGTCACCCAGACAGAACTGGGCCTGAGACCCAGGTCTGACAAAATTTCCTCACTTACACATTTCTGGCTAGCAACAGGGTTTTTCTAGAAGATATGATCCTTTTTTCTAATCAGAATCCCTTCTCTGAGAATCCAGGTGATAAATTGCTCTCAGAAGTCAGTGCCAGGAAAAAGTAACTGTCCCTCCTTAATGAATTGGTGCATTTCCTTTTATCAGAGAAACCTACGAGGGCAGAGCAAATATGTGGGCTGGGTGTTCTGACAGAGGTGAATTTTTGTTATCAACCCTAACCCTAACCCTAACCCTAACCCTAACCCTAACCCTAACCCTAACCCTAGCCTACCATCGTGTAGTACTTACTATGTATAAAACATCATGCTGAGTGTATCACTTGAACAATCTCATTGTTACTCAGTGCAGTCCATGGACCAGCAGAAATGGTATCACCTGAGAAATTGTCAGAAATGCAGGGTCCCTAGCTCCTCCTGAGATGTGCTGAATCCAAATCTGCATTCTAACAATATGGTCAGGTGACTTATAGGCACGTTCAATGATCGAGATCCCCTGCACGCTGGCATTTAATTCCCACTACATCCAGTGAGGTCCAGACTATTATCCTTGTCCTACAGATAAACAGTTGGTTTAATGAGGCGAGGCCACCTGACTCAGGCCACACAGCCTGGATTCTGACTGATTTCGGAGCCGGCACTCTTACCACTACCCAGCCCTTGGAAAGTAGGAGGAAACGTTGTGAGCAAAGGCCTAGAGGTAGACAAGACTCAGAACCTCGGGGCAGCCAGATTACCAATGATGTTTCCTGGCCAACTTAAAGCTCTGGGCACCTTCCCTAGAGATTCAAGAAACTTAGACCTGGTAAAACTCCTGAGTGCCCAAGTTCGGGTGACAGTCTACCGCCCTGGAATGAAACCCTAGTGTAGAGGTAAAGAGGGCAGGCTTTGGGGTCAAATAAAAACCTACAGGCCTATTGATACAACCTCGCTGATGTTAGTTTCCTCACTTGTAAACGGGGTCAAGGGATCCACTGTGTCAAATTACTGGGAAGATAAAACAATATCATGGCATAAAATTCCTTTATCCAGTGCATAGACAAGCTTAGTATGATAAATGTTAACTAAAATGAATGAATGAGTGAATAAATGAATATACACATGGAGCCCTGTTATTCATAGCATGGAGTTCCCAAACTAGACACAGGTAATTTGAAATTAATGTAATATGCTAACTTTCCCCCCTGTAATGGGAACTGGGCAGCCAAATGTCCAGGTGAAAACTATGACCCTGCTCTTGAGACTGCTGGGTGGATGGAGTCCAGCTCCAGGGAGTTTCTGCTCTTCCCAGGACGTTTTTGTATTGTCTTTGTCTGGTTTGGTATCAGGGTAACATCAGTTTTAAAAAATGAATTGGGAATATTTCCTCCTTGTGATGATCAGTTTTAAGTGTCAACTAGCTAGGCTGCAATCCCAGTTATTCAGTCAAACACTAGGTATGGTTTTGAAGGTGCTTTGTATGTGTGATTAACATTCATAATCAGATGACTTTAAGGAGATTATCCCAGATAAATGTATGACAGCCTGCTTCAGTCAGTCGAAACGCCTTAAGAGTGCCTGTGCTCTCTCCCTCGACCCTTTCCTTCCTTCTCTCTCCTCCCCGTCCCCCGAGGTGGTCACCTTTACCTTTCTCACTTTATAGCTCCAAGGGCCCTTCCTTTGCCTCTATAACTTGTTTCCTAAACCCATTTCTTCTACGAACTGCTTCTTCTACCTCTGATTTTCTAAAGGAATGTTCTCTTATGAAAAAAGAAAAGTGCCCAAGAGTCCTGACACTCTGCCTGTCCTGCAGATTTCAGACTTGCCTGGACAGCCCTCTCACTTGTGTAATCCAAAGTCTTGCAATAAATCCATATGAGTATATCCCACTGGTTCTGTTTCTTTGCTTGGACCCTGACTGGTACAGACTCTGATACCAGAAGTGGCTCTGGAGGAACAGAGCCTTAAGGAAGAGTTTTCTGAATTGGTTCTGTGTGTTCTGGAATTGATTCTTTGATGTGACCAGATTTAAAGACACAAAAGACTCTATTTTCAGTTATAAAGAGAATGCTGGTAGTCCATGGTCTGATGTGGCAATAGAAATATGCAAAATATGGCCATTGGATAAGATAAGGAAAAGTATGTCTGGAATACAAGAAATGCCTTAAGCTGTCTCTTAGTACTACCATTTCCTGTGATTAAGGTAATGGAAATTCAGACAGAACTACTAATGGTCCAGACCCTTCAGGAATGAAGGTTTGGGTGACCCCACCAGATAAAGAACCAGGACAGCTTGGGGCAAAGAAAATATAGTAGTAAAAGTAGGTAGTTGTAACAACCACATGACCAGTTGCAGAAATTAAGACTGTGATAGTTGAGTCTTTCTTCTTTTTTTATTATGAATATGTTTGTGAATATGTGTTAAGCAAGTATTTTTTTCCTTTCATCTCTTATCCCCTTTACCATCAACATAAGATGTATTAATAATAGGTAATTTTATATCACAGTATTTAAATTACAGGGTATCAAGGACTTTGCATGCTCTTCTGGGGAAAGGGTTAGTGTGTTTTCAGTTGTGTACAGAATAGTTATATCACGTTAGATGGACATCTGATCTAGCTATTTTGTTTTTGGAGATTGCGTATGGTTTAAAGAGATATGTATGGGACCAAGTTGACAAGGGGTAGCCTGTGATGGTCAGTTTTATCTGTCAGCTTGGTTAGGCTTTAGTCCTCAATTATTCAATTAAATGCTAAGTGTTGCTGTGAAGGTATTTTGTAGGTGGATTAACATTCATAACCAGTTGACTTTAAGTAAAAGAGATTATCCTAGATTATCCGGGTAGCCCTAATTCAATCATTTGAAAGGTCTTACAAACAGAACTAAGTTTTCCCTGAAATTTTCCTGAAATTCCGCCTTTGGACTGCAGCTTCATGTTGGCCAAGAAGTTCAACCTGCCCTTACTGACAGCCTACTCTATGGGTTTCAGAGTGCCTAGCCAGCCAGCACAATAGGCCCATTCCGTGCAATAAATTATTTTGTGCATTTAATATACTGTATATCTTACTGATTCTGTTTCATTGATTAAATCCTGAAATACTCTCCTCTTCTATTTTCTGGAAGAGATTGTGTAGAATTGGTGTTTATTCTTCTTTGAATGTTTGGTAGATTCTCCAGTGAAACATCTGGGCCTGGAGATTTCTTTTTTTGAGAGCTTTTTAAATTATAAATTTAATGTTCTTAATAGTTCTAGTGCTACTAAGATTATCTAATATTGAGTGAGTTGTAGTAGTTTATGTTTTTTGAGAAATCAGTCCATTGTCTAATATATGTATGTAGATTGTACTATTCCCTTATTATTCATTTTTTAAAATAAGAGGACATTTATTTATAAAATCACAGAGGTGGAAGAAGTAATTTGTAGAAGAACTGGTCTTAGAAAATAAGTTTGTAAAGGCAAAGGAAAGACCCTTGGAGCTTAGGAGAGAGGAAGGTAATGGTAACATCCTGGAGAGATGAGGAGGGGGCTGGGGAGGGGGAGGGAAAGGCACTGGGGTGCTCCCAGAGGGTTCTCAATCCTAAAGATTTAAGAGTGGAGGGGAGGTCTCAGGGGAGGATCTCAATAGCATATTCAGCAGCTTTCCAGGTGTGTCCTTTGAGGGTCGGGTCTCCACTGATTGATTGGTCAGCATCAGGGGAGGGGGTCATTATTCAATGCAGCTAGTCCTGAGGTCAGCTGTGGGGTCACTTGTCTGGTTTTGCTGCTTTTCTAGGCCTGGAGCTGAAATACAACTGAGACCTAGATGTTATCTCTAGGGAGGAAAGGGCAGGGTGTCCAAACTGCATGACCATTGATATGCTAGGGGAGGAAAGATCACCCTGGGAGGAGGTCTCACTCTACAATTGTCCTTTGCTAGGCACTCAGGGCTTTCCTCCCTGGTGACCTGCACCTAGCCATCGTCCTTGCTCTGCTCATGTCCATATTCTTTTAAAAAAAATATATTTTTATTTATTTCAGAGAGGAAGCGAGAGGGAGAGAGAAATAGAAACATCAATGATGAGAGAGAATCATTGATCGGCTGCCTCCTGCATGCCCTACTGGGGATCTAGCCTGCAACTTGGGCATGTGTCCTGACTGGGAATTGAATCCTGTCCTCCTGGTTCATAGGTTGACACTCAACCACTGAGCCATGCTAGCTGGGCTGGCCGTTTTATTCTTTGATGTGTTCGGGGGTATGTAGGGATATCTTTTGCTTCATTCCTATGTGCTAATTTGTGTCTTCTCCCCTCCAACCCCTCCGTCAGTCTTGCTAGAGGTTCAAATTTTTTGTTTTCTTTCTCCTGCCTTCCACTTTTTAGAATTCTATTTTGGTTTATCAATAATGTTTCTGAATATATCTCTTTGTATAGGTACTTTTAATGATTGTTCTAAGTATTAAATTGTACATATATAACATCAGTCTATTGATGTCATCATTTTACCAGTTGAAGTACAAAAGCCTTAGCACCCTTTATGTTCCTTTACCCTCACCTATTTATAATCTCTTGGTCAAAGTGGTGTCTTCCAGGTTTCTATGCTGTAAAGTTACTGTTATATCCTTCACAATCAGTAGATAATTTATGGAGTGATACTTTGAGACTATGTCAATATCTTCTACCTCATCAAATTTTCACCCACAAGTTTCAGCATCCATTGATGGTTCTTGCTTGACCCAATTGTGATTGTGATGATTTCAAAAAATTAGTTTCTAATTTCAACCATCCATTATACATTATTAGTTGACATTTTGTTACAAGGATGTGGTTTCTTTTGTGTACTTTTTTACTTAGAAATTCTAATGCCTCTTGTAATATTGCAACATAATTCTGGCGCTAACCACCTAGAATTATTGCAGACTACACAGTTTAATGGTACAGCCCTCAACAAGACTTTCTTCACTTCTGATGGCAGCCACATTTCAGGGTACCCCAGGTCACCCACTGTTATAACTAAACTGCAGGTTTGGGGGTTCTGATACCCCCCCTTAGGTTTGACAATTTGCTAGAATGACTCATAGAACTCAGGAAAATGCTATACTTGTGATTATAGTTGTCTTATAAAGGATATAGATCAGGACCAGCAAAATGAAGAGAGCATTTCCTCCCTATAAGTTCTCAGTGGCATCTGTTTGGTGCCAGGTCCTACCCTGAGCTGGGCAATGGAGGCACAAGTTAGACCTGGGGAGCAGACCCACCGCTTCTCACTGATGAGAGGGAGGGAAGACCACCCAGGCAGAGGGAATGGCCTTGCAAAGACACAGAGGCCTAAACAACATTGTGCATGATAGGAACGTTGGCTGGAAGCAAGTGACAACATCATGGAGAATGAGGCTATAGCGTTGTGCTGTGTGCCTGTTTGCACTTTGTTCTGTGGGCCATGAGGGAGCAGAGCCTGTGAAAGTAGGTGAGCCGAGGAGTGACAGGATCATCGTGATGTCCCATAATTAGATTTTTGTGCATAGAGGAGGATGGACTTCAGGGAGAGGAGGCTCATAGACTGCTGATTTATGTTTGTTTGTTTAAAAGAAAAAGCAAGAGGCGATAAAGATACAAACAAAGGCAGAAGTCATGGTCATGGGGAGCAGGGGTGGTTCAGGGTGAGGAGGGATGTTCCAAGAAAGACATCAAGGAGACCACACTGAGATGGCTGAACTCCCTTTCCTGGCTCTGGTTCCCACCCATTAGAAGCCCTGTCATTGGCATCAGTCTTAGAGATCAATGTGCCTCCTCTTCACATCTTATCTGGTTGCTAATTGCCCACAACAGGAAAACCCAAAGAAATCCACACAAAACAACATTGTAATTAAACTTCTGAAAACCAAGGGCAAAGGAAAATCTTGAAACTAGGTCAGATGCAGTGTAGCTGACTTACAGAGTTAATAATAACTCCGCAAGTGTGTGTAGAGCATCAGACTCTTCATTAATGTGCTATTTTTGCCAGGTTTCAGGTATCAAAGTTATACTGGTTTCATAAAAGGAATTTGGAAGTGTTCCTCTTTTCACTGAAATGTTTTAAATAGCATTGGAGTTATTGTTTCTCTAAGGATTTGGTTGAGTTCACTTGTGGGCATGGTGATTTCTTTTTTTTCTTCCTTTTATTTTTTACATCTTTATTCAGGTGTTTCCATGAAACTATTCATTACCACAACCAATATGGCAGACATTCCCTTCCCTCCCCAAAGTTTCCTCATGCCCCTAGGCAACCCATTTCTCTTCCACCCCATCCCTAAGTAAATCTGACCTGGTTTCTGCTATTATAAATTAGTTTGCAAGTTCTAGGATGTATGTAAATAGAATAAAATAGTATGTACTATTTCTTTGTGGGGCTTTGTTCACTTCATAATTATTTTGAAATTTACCACGTTAAGTATATCAATAGTTCATTCATTTTTATTGCTGAGTAGAAATCCATGGTATGAATATACCACCATTTGTCTATGCATTCACCAGTTGAGTAACATTTGAGTTTGGGGATATCATGAATAAAACTACAATAAACATTCTTGTTCAAATCTTTGTGTGGACATATGTTTTTATTTTCTCTTGGATAAATACTTCAGAGTGGAAGGATCAGGACATACGGTAGATATTTAACTTTTCCAGAAACTACCAAATTGTTTTCCAAAATGACTGTTGCATTTTACATTCCACAGCAGTGTATGAGAGTTCCAGTTGCTCCATTTCCTCACCAACACTAGGGATACGCCAGTCCTCTTATGAGTTTTTGAGTGGCTGCAATTTGACAACGTTCTCAGTTTCTTCTCTTTTTCTTAGGCCATGTTGACTAGATGACAGAGTTGGATGATGTGTCATTGCAGGGTGGGGGTTCGGGAATGCAGTCTGAGGGAAGTGGGAAGTGAGGCCAGGAAGGAGAGAAAGCAAACACAAGGTGGTACATTGCTGAGCTGGTCACAGCTGCACAAGAAAGCACAGTTGGTCATTCAGCCATGCCATGTCTCTCCAGAGAAGCCATGTGAAACTGGAACACCTTGAAAGAGTGTGTGGGAGAAGGGAAATATCTATTGACTGTTTTTCATTTCCTATCTTTAATTGGTCCAAATTTTCTCCGTGGAGCTTTAACTCCCCTGAATGTGTTGTGTGGCCCCTTTGGACAGCCGCTGGGGAAGCCATATCCGACACCCCAGGGCACAGCGTGGACACCCTAGGGCACAGTGCTTCATCTGATTCTAGAAACTAGAGCCTCTGTGTGTCTAGTAGGGTTTGACAAAGACACTGGGGCAGGGTGGTTCCTGCAGTGAAGAGTAAAGGGAGGCCATGCTAAAACCCAGACAGGACTCTGTGGGAAGCTGAGCCCATAGTAGTTAGGAGATGAGCTGGCTGTGGGGCCAGGGTTCCCTTAAACAAGCAAAATTGAATAAACCTGGAGAGGTCTGTAGATTGAGTTGGGTACAACCTACTGATTTGTAATGGTTTACATCCATTAGCTCCTCTGATCTTTAACATGAAGCTGGAATGTAGACAGGGATTTATATCCCTGTGTTTCAGATGAAGAAAGTTAGGTCTTACCCAAGTGACTTGCCCAGGACCATACATCACATTTGGGTCTTTGGACTTTGGGCTCTGTGCTCTCTCCACGTACTATGTGAAATCCAAATATTTTCTGATGTATGTTTTGGGGGCTATGTCTGGTTTTAGGGCACCTTCTGGAAGATAGAGCAGAACATCTCAAATATTGTGTTTGTTCTTTTTTCACCCACTTTGGGGAAGTGATGCAGCAGGAGGTCCAGATAATGAGGCTACCATGGGAAGGAGGTCAGAGATCTGGGCGTCTAGTCCTTTTGTGTGACCTTGGGCTAATGGGCTAATAATCATTTTCCCGGGCTTCTATTTACTCACTCAGCAACTATTTGATAAAAGTATATGCACTGTGTGCCAGACATTGTACTCATTGGTGGATGCCAGAGGTGGGTAGTAGTTGGTGGGAGAAATGGGTGAAATAGGGGGAAAAAAAAAAAGGTTGAGATTTTAAAGTCACTAATTTTGGGCTATTTTATTACACAGCAACAGCTAACCAATACATCATATAAAATGCTTAGCACAGTAATCACAGCTTAATTAATGGAAGCCATGATGATGAAGATAATGACAATGACTGTGTCTATGCTCAGGCCACTGTTGGGAATATAAGAAAAGGTGGTTTCATGAGGTCTGTCCTAAAGGAGCGTGTAGCATGACATTATTCACAAGAAAAGAAAGGCAACAAACAATTACTTCCAATGAACTCACAGTCACTTATTTATTTTTCAAAATCTTGACCAATCATGAAGACCTTAAACCTCTACTAAGATTTGATATCCTGTCCACTGTGAAGAGCCATGGATAGTGTCTACGCTGGGAGTGGTGGGATAAGAGCTATTTTAGAAAAATCCTGTAGTTAGCAGGAAGGATCAGAGAGAGGTGGCCTGGGGGAAGAGAATTATGATGTCCGTCTCCTTCTTACATCTTCCATAGCTTCCCATGAATAAAACTCCAGACTCTTCAGACTGCACGGCCTAGTGTGACTTGCCCTTCACCCTCTTAAATCACTCTCCCCTAGTCTTACTCTGCCTCTCTTAGGTCCTTAGATATGCCCTGGTTTGTCTCCCCTCAGTGCCTTTGCACATACTATTGTATTGCCATCCCTCCCTTCCTGTGTCACCTGTGCTCATTCTTCAGATCTCTGTAACTCAAATGTTACTAAATCTTTAATCTAAACCAGATCCCCCTGGGATACCCACCTGAAAACTCTGCGATTTTCTTTTGTGGCTGTTAGCATGATTTAGACGTACATATATAATACATGAGTGATGATTTGACGGGCCTATGTCTCCCCCACCGGACTATAAGCTCTGCTGGTCTGTTTTGTTCATGAGCTGGGCCCAATGTGTACCAGGCGTGAACAACATAGTTGTAAAATGAAGGGATACCCTTGAGTGACAACCCTTTTGGGCAGACTATCAATGCTCAACCTGGAATCTCTCCATCCTGAAATGATATAGTGGAGGAGAGAGCCCAATCCATAGAACTCTTCCTTGGGTAGACAAATTGGTCTTGCCCTGGAAGTGTTGCCCAGGACGTTGGCACCAGTTTTATAGCTGGAGGATATATTTCATCTGGCCAATAAATAATCCATCCCACAAGCCCCCGTGGCTGAACAGAAGGTCCTTAAGGAGAGATCAGCACTGAGGTGGAACATCGAGTTCCCCAACCTCAAGGACACGGAATTCTCCTGGAGGGTTTTAATCATCTATTTGAACAAGGAATGCTTTCCCCAAGCCTTGATTCATAAAGGAGTCTGTGATCAGAGGCAAACAAACAAACCCTGTGTGGACATCTGACATCTGGAAGATTTCATCTGGGCAGCAGCAGGGAAACTTCACAGAGAAACACAGAGCTGAAGGCAGTGAAAACCTTTGTGGCCTTATCCTATTGCCCCCAAATAGGACAGTCACCAACATCTCTCCCTTTCCTCTTCCAGAATCCCTCTCCTCACTTAGAGCTCCTGGCTTATATAGAGCTACTAGAGGCCCAGTGCACAAAATTTGTGCAGGGGGGGACCCCTCAGCCCAACTTGCACCCTCTCCAATCCAGGACCCCTCCGGGGATGTCCAACAGCCAGTTTAGGCCCGATCCTGGGGATTGGGCCTAAACCAGCTATCGGACATCCCTCTCATAATCCTGGACCGCTGGCTCCTAATCGCTCACCTGCCTGCCTGGTCGCCCCTAACTGCACCCCCCCCCCCCCCCCGCTGCTGGCCTGATCGCCCCTCACTGCCTCTGCATGTCAGCCTGATTGCCCCTAACTGCCCCCCTGCCAGCCTGGTTGCCCCTAATTGCCTCCCACTGTTGGCCAGGTTGCCACCAACTGCCCCCTCCCTGCCAGCCTGGTTGCTCCTAACTGCCCCCCCCCCCGGCCTGGTCACCCTTTACTGCCCCCCCTGCCAGCCTGGTCACCCCTAACTGGCCCCCCCCCGGCCTGGTCACCCTTTACTGCCCCCCCCCCCTGGCCTGGTCACCCCTAACTGCCCCCCCCCTCAGCCTGGTTGCCCCCAACTGCCCTCCTCTGCCTGCCTGGTTGCCCCTAACTGTCCCCCTCTGCCAGCCTGGTCGCCCCCAACTGCCCCCCCTGATGGCCTGGTTGCCCCACGCAGCCTGCTTGTTCAGTCATTTGGTTGTTCCTCACTAACCCCCCTGCCGGCCTGGTCATAGGCAGCTATCTTGTGAGGGTGTGACAGTCAGTTTGCATATTACCTCTTTATTATATAGGATTTGTGGGATTATGTATCCATCTTTCCATCTCCCACTAGATTGCAAGTTGCGTGAAGGCAGACAGATCTTGCTTCCCCATTGCTTCCCCATCTTGCTGAGAGAGAGAGAGAGAGAGAGAGAGAGAGGAGGAAAAGAAGACATAGAAAGACACATTACTGCATGTGGCCCCACCGAGGTAGCGATTTTGTCTTTTGCTGGATTTTGAGCACTCACTTTTATATCCCTGTAAGGACCACCTAGACCAGTGGTTCTCAACCTTCCTAATGCCGTGATCCTTTAATACAGTTCCTCATGTTGTGGTGACCCCCAACCATAAAATTATTTTCGTTGCTACTTCATAACTGTAATTTTGCTACTGTTTTGAATCGTTATGTAAATATCTGTGTTTTCTGAGGGTCTTAGGCGACCCCTGTGAAAGGGTTGTTCGACCCCCAAAGGGGTCGCGACCCACAGGTTGAGAACTACTGACCTAGACGCTGCACTTGTCCTTGAATCTCCCTGACCTTTGGCTGTACTTGCTTCCAGTGAAGACCTTGTGCTGACTTCCTTGTGCAACCCTAAAAGTGTCCCCAAAGCTGTGTGGTTATTCCTTCTTTGCGAGATACCCAGGATTGGAAAGCAGGAACCAGCTGTCATCAGGCTGGTCCTCCAATCTTCCACACCTGTCCCCAGCAGGCATGGGTCACTTGGGCAAGTTGATTTATTAGTTCATTTTTCCTAAGAAGTATACAAGGGCATTGCAAGGTACTCACACACTTCGGTTGTGTTTGGGACAATGGCGCCAGCCTTTGGGCTTCCCATTATTCTCTTTGTGAGTCAAGTGAGAAATTGGTGGGGACACTGTCAACCCCTGACAGGGAGCTGTGTTATGTAGCACAGAAGGGGTGGTGAGATCAGGAAGCCCAAGTCAGGAAGCCAGGGTGGGTACCCTGTGGGTCCTAAATGGGAAGATGGATCACCCAGTGGGCTCAGAGGCATTTGGAAAGTGAAGCTCACTTGGACAAGAGGTGCAGGGCTAAGACTGTGAATGAAGCAAATGTGTGGGAGGACCTCTTGGGGCTGTGCCGACGAGACCTGTGGGCGGGCATGGTGTGTGTCTGTTGTACAATTTCCCAGTAGTCGTTGAACTTAAGCCGAGTGACCAAAACCAAGATTCTCCTTCCTCCACCTTCCTTCCAAGTAGCCTGAAGGCCCAGGGTCTAGCTGAGTTGATTAACTACTAAATCATCACATAAGAAGCTCAATTTAAGACTTAAGGGACGGCACCAAGTCTGGATTGTGCTAAACGTTCTCTTATCCATTGCCAAGACAGTTTCTTTTGAGGACTGTCCTCACCACATGTCAGCCATGCCTCAGCGTGGTTGTCCAGGATGACTGGGCCCACAGCCCCTTCTAAGGGACTGATGTTTGCCTGACAGCTCCATCCTGAGATCCAGGACTTTTTCATCTTTTTGTTCCCAAATGGTCTCATCTGAAGCCCTAGACCTTTAGGAATGTGTTTTGCCTGGGTGCTGGGATGACACTAATGAGGTCTGAGCTCTCTTCCGTTCCCTTTGGCTGGAATGTGGTTCTGAGTGTGGGTGGAGGAAGTCTTGAGCTTGGTTCTTGTTTGCATCCTTGGGGACCCTCCAGCAAGAAAGGCGGCCGGGACTCCATGTCCATTCTAATAGAAGCTGCACTCCATGTCCTTCTAATAGAAGGGTTCTAGGGACAGGGAGGTGGGTCTTTGAAGAAGTGGGGGGAAACAGAGCTGAGTTTCAATCATCTCATCCCTACCTTTGTTCCATGTCATTGTATTAACAGCCTGTCTGGTGTAGTTAAAACCTACTTTTGAGCCGGTTCTGCTCCCAGCGTTCACTCACTGTATGACCTGGGGCCACCCATTTGTCATCTCTATGCCTCGGATTCCTCACCTGGCTGTGCCTCTCCCAACTTAGTGATTCAAGGCTTCTCTGAGCATCAAACCAGCCAGCCACATGAAACACATCCCACATTTCATTGCTTTTCAAAAACAAAGGACAAGAACCAATATGCAATCTCCCCTTCCTGACAATGTGAGCCATGGTTTCTCTATAGATGGAATTAGCATGATGGTCCCTTCCAAGATGTAGAGTGGAAGAAATGCAGTAACAAGCATAAAAGGGATTTGCAAACTGAATGGGAGATGCAGATATTTACACCATCTGTCCCAATCCTTTCCCAGGTACCACGGGCTATATTGTGTCATCTGTCTGCCTGTTTCCCCCACAACACTCTGTCCTTTTCAGATGTGTCCTCCCTCAACAGGGCTGGCTGTACTGACAATCCCTATATTCAGAGAACTTTGGGTACATCTGGCTAACTGGTATGTGTGTGTGATCACATCTCTGTGATCACTCCCACTTCAAAGATGGGAAGACTGAAGCACAGAGAGTTTAACCAACATCTCTGCCTGTGGTTCTTATTCCTCCCCACAGCTCAGCTCTCAGCTGTGCCTTGTAGCTGGTATGTGCATGTATGTGTATGTGTGTTGGGTTGACTGTGTTGTGTATGTGTGTGTTTGGTGTATGTGGGTGTGTTGGTGTTTGGGTGTATGTTGGAGATTGTGTGTTTGGTGTGTGTTTTGGTGTGTCTGTATATTTGGGTACATTGGTGTATGTGTATTGGTGTGTTTGGTGTGTGGGTGTATGTTGGTGTGTCTATGTGTGCATATGCATATGTGTGTATTTGGGCATGTTAGTGTTTGTTTGGTATGTGGGTATCTATTGGTATGTCTGTGTGTACATGTGTACGTGTTGGAGTGTATATGTGTTGGTGTGTGTTGATATGTGTGTGTCTATTTGTGTCTGTGTGTATGGAGTCAATGAACTACTGCGTGTAAAGCCTTGGGCCTGGAACATAGTAAGTTCTCCATAAATGTGGGTCATTGTGAAGGCTTGGAACTTCTTTTTTTTTTTTTTTACCTTATTTTCATTATCAAGATGTAACATTCAGTAAAGTGCACAGGTATTATTTGTAGAGCTTGACCAATTTTTGCATGAGAATACATACATGCAACCACCACTCAGATCAAGATATTGGGCACTTCCACCTCCCCAGCAGGTCCCCTCTAGCCTTGAATTCTCCACTCTTCTGACTTCTATCATCATATATTGGTTGTACCTCGTTTCAGACTTCACATAAATGGAACCATACAGTACATACTCTTCTGTGTCTGGCTTCTTCAGTTCAACATATTGCCTGTGAGGTTGATCCAGGTTGTTGTGTTTATCAGCAGTTTTTTTCCTTTAACTCTCTGTACATCGCATGATCTTACCACCATGCATTTATCCATTTTACTGTTCATGGCCATTTCTTGGGTCACCAGTTCTGCTATCATGAATAAAGCTTCTGTGAACAAGGCAAAATTTTGTAGCCATAAGCACCAATATCAGTTGGTTCTCTACCCAGAAGAGAATTTGCTGGGTCATAGGGTGTATGCATCTTTGGCATTAGTAGATGTTGTCAACCAGTTCTCTGAAGTAGTTTTAAGTTATGATCCAAACAGCAATAATGAAAAGTTCCAGTTGCTCCATATCTATATCCTTGCAGCCACAGATTGGTTTCTTCAGAAGCAGATGCTGTGATGGAGTTTGGGTTGCAAGATGTCTATTAGGGATCAGCACCTATGAAGAGAAAGGGAGGAGCAGGATTGGGCAGAAATAGAAGTTGGTCTGTGATGCAGGCTACTGAAGGCCCAGACAACCCAGCAGGGAGCCCTGGGATGAGTGCTGCCCATCGTCAGTGGGTACCAACATACCTCCAAACCCTGCCTCCTTCAGTCCCCAGATGTGGACTGCACTGGAAGGGCCATGGCCTCTGGCAGGGCAGTTTTTAATAGCAGAGGCAGATGTTTAAGGAGCTGATGGCACTCCCTGCAGCTGCCCAGAAGCCTTCCCTCCAAGGGAGATCTCTCAGAGCCCACCAGCCATTGAGTGTTGGGCAGGGTGGTGGTGATAGTATCCTATTGCGATTTATATCAGCATTGCTGTAATGACTCAAGATGCTTCTGTGCTTATTGGCCATTTGGATGTCCTCTTTTGTGCAAATGCCTCTGCAAGTCTTTTGCCCATCTTTAAAATTGGGATATTTATCTTTTTCCTATTAATTTATAAAAGTTCTTTATATATTCTGGATATGAGTTATGTTTCATTGATGTACTGCAAAATCTTCTCTCAACCTGTTTTTTAAAAATATATTTTTTAAACAGATTTTTTAAAAAATATATTTTATTGAATTTTTACAGAGAGGAAGAGGAGAGGGATAGAGAGTTAGAAACATCGATCAGCTGCCTCCTGCACACCCCCCACTGGGGATGTGCCCGCAACCAAGGCACATGCCCCTGACCGGAATTGAACCCGGGACCCTTGAGTCCGCAGGCTGACGCTCTATCCAGTGAGCCAAACCGGTTTCGGCAAAAAATATATTTTATTGAATTTTTACAGAGAGGAAAGGAGAGGGACAGAGAGCCAGAAACATCGATGAGAGAGAAACATCGACCAGCTGCCTCTTGCACACCCCCTACCGGGAATGTGCCCGCAACCAACGTACATGCCCTTGACCGGAATCGAACCCAGGACCCTTCAGTCCGCAGACCGACGTTCTATCCACTGAGCCAAACCAGTCTCGGCTCAACCTGTTTTATTTAGGAAAATTTTGCCGACCCCTGGGTATTTTTCTAGAAGATTTATCTTTTTTACTTTAGTCTATGATTCATCTCAAATTAATATTTGTGTATGGTATGAGGTTGGTTCATTCCCCCCGCCCCCATATAGGCATTCTATTCAGCTAATGCCATTTACTAAAAATACCAACTTTCCCCACTGAATTGCATCATTATTGTAAATCAGGCGATTGAATATGTGTTGGTCTCCTTCTGGACTCCTTATTCTGGTTTATTTGACCATTATTATGCTTTACTACACTGTCTTACTGCAGATTTATCAAAATACTCTTGATATCTGGTAGTGTAAGTCCTCCAGCTTTGTTCTTTCTTAAAGATTGCCTTGCCTACAGGGTGGGTCAAAAGTAGGTTTACAGTTGTTCATATGAAAAATAAAACAAGAATTAATACATAATCATAAAAGAATAAACTCTGTGTTCCACATACTCACAACTATAAACCTATTTTTGACCCACTCTGTATTTTAAGTCTTTTGAATGTTCATATAAATTTTAAAATCAGCATGTCAATTTCCTCAAAAATACTTGCTGGGAAATTAATTGGGTCTGCATTGAGTATACAAATTATGATCTCAATATTATTGAGTTGGTCAATCAATCAATATGCATTTGTTCTCAATTTATTTAGGTCTTTAATTTTTCTGCAGTGTTTTGTAGTTTTTAGCATATAGATCTTGCATCTCTTTCATCAGATTTATTCATAAGTACATAATGATTTTTGATAAAATTTAAATGAAATTAAAAAATTTCAGAGCAATCCAACAAGAGGATATAAACCTTGTAAACATTTATGCACCCAACATAGGAGCACCTAAATATATAAAGCAAATCTCGGTGGACATAAAGGGAGAGATTGACAGTAACATATGTAGACATATGTAATACCCCATTGACATAAATGGATAGATTTTCCAGACGTAAAGTCAACAAGGAAATATCAGAACAAATGATACACTAGATCAGATAGATTTAATTGATGTATTCAGAGCATTTCACCCCAAAGCAGTAGAATATACATTATTTTCAAGTGCACATGGAACATTTTCTAGGATATACAACATGTTAGGACACAAAACAAGTCTCAATAAGTTTAAGAAGATTGAAATCATATCTTCTCTGACCATAATGATATGAAGCTAGAAATCAATCACAAGAAAAAAATTGAAAAATACACAAAGACATGGAGGCTAAATAACATCTTACTAAACAATGAATGGGTTAACAATGAGATCAAGGAAGAAATCAAAAGATACTTGGAAACAAATGAAAATGAGAACACAACAACCCAAAATCTATGGGACACAGTGAAAGCAGTCCCAAAAGGGGAATTCATATCATTACAGGCCTACCTCAAGAAACAAGAAAAATCTCAAATAAATAATTTAACTTTATACTTAAAGGTACTAGAAAAAGAACAACAAACAAAACTCAACTGTGTGTGTGGAGGGGAATGGATATAGGGTGGAGGGGGTCAATGGGGATAAAAAAAGGGGACATCTGTAATACTTTCAACACTAAAGATAAACTAATTATTTACTTATTTTTGTTAATTGTCACTAGAGGATATTTTTCCATTGATTTTTAGAGCGAGTGGAAGAGAGGGGGAGAGACACACAGAGAGAAACATTGATGTGGGAGAGACACATCAATTGGTTGCCTCCTGCATGGGCCCTGAAGAGGCCAGGGAATGGTATGTGCCCTTGACCAGAATCGAACCCAGGACCCTTCAGTCTGCAGGCTGATGTTCTATCTACTGAGCCAAACTGGCTAGGGCTAAAGATAATTTTTTAAAAACAAAAGTTAGCCTTAACCGGTTTGGCTCAGTGGATAGAGCGTCGGCCTGCAGAGTGAAGGGTCCCACGTTCGATTCCGGTCAAGGGCATGTGCCTTGGTTGCGGGCGCATCCCCAGTGGGGGTGTGCAGGAGGCAGCTGATCGATGTTTCTCTCTCATCGATGTTTCTAACTCTCTATCCCTCACCCTTCCTCTCTGTAAAAAATCAATAAAAACAAACAAACAAACAAATAAAACAAAACAAAAAAACACACAAAAGTTAGAAAAATAAAACAAAAATTGCAAGGAAGGTTTTACTCACTGGGAAAACACCAATCTTTTATACATCTTATAAAAAGAACTGTCCAGATTATTCCGACACATTATTAGTTGTGTTTAGATGGGAACATTTTAGTAGAAGAGTAGCTTGACAATCTTAAGAAAAGCAGCATTTAATGAATAAAAATACATGTTAGCATTAGCATCTCAGTGTTCTACTTCTGTTTCTGCTACTGATGATCTGTTTGATGTCTTGGAAATCATGTAACTCTCTAAGTGTCATTTGCAATATAAGGAGGTTGCAAAGCATGATTTTTAAAGTTCCTTTTTATGCTCTAAACCTGAGCTGCCTTGTAGGGTAGCCACTAGCCATGTGTGACCATTGAGCACTCACAAAAATGATTGGGAATTGAGTTTAAGAAATAAATAAATAAATAAATAAATTAAAAAATAAATTTAAAAAATACAAAAGATCAATGAAACCAAGAGCTGGTTCTTTGAAAAGATAAACAAGATTGACAGACCTCTAACCAGACTCATCAAACAAAAAGAGGGAGGACCAAAATAAATCAGAAATGAAAGAGGAGAAGTAACATTTGACACCACAGAAATACAAAGGATTGTAAGAAAATATTAGGAAAACTATATGCCAACAAATTGGATAATCTGGATTAAATGAATAAATTCCTAGAAATATACTATCTTTCAAAACTGAATCAGGAAGAATCAGAAAATCTGAATAGACTAATTACAACTAATGAAATTGAAGCAGTGATAATAATAAAAGAAAAACCTCCCAACAAACAGAAGTCCTGGACCAGATGGTTTCACAGGTGAATTTTACCAAACATTCAATGAAGAACTAACACCTATCTTCTCAAACTGTTTCAAAAAATTCAAGAGGATGGAAGACTCCCAAGTTCATTTTATGAGGCCAGCATTATTGTAATTCCAAACCAAGTAAACACACTACAAAGAAAGAAAATTATAGGCCAATATCCCTGATGAACATAGATGCTAAAATCCTCAACAAAATACTAGGCAACAGGATCCAGCAATACATTAAAAAGATTATTCACCATGATGAAGTGGGCTTTATTCTGGGGATGCAAGGTTGCTACAATTATCTGCAAATCAATAAATATGACCCACCACATAAAATGAAGGATAAAAAAAATCACATGATCATATCAATAGATGCAGAAAAAGCATTTGATAAAACCCAGCACCCATATATGATAAAAACTCTCAGCAAAGTGGGAATAGAGGAAACATACCTCAACATAATAAAGGCCATATATGACAAATCCATAGCCAGTATCATACTCAACCGACAAAAACTAAAAGGGTTTCTCTTAAGATCAGAAACAAGACAGGGATGCCCGCTTTCATGACTCTTATTAAACATAGTTCCAAAAGTACTAGCCACAGAAATCAAACAAGAAGAAAAAATAAAAGGCATCTAAATTGGAAAGGAAGAAATAAAACTCTCATTATTTGCAGATGACATGATACTGTATATAGAGAACCCTAAAGATTCCACCAGAAAACTGCTAGAACTGATAAATGAATTCAGTAAAGTAGCAGAATACAAAATAAACATCCAGAAATCAGTTGAATTTTAATACACTAATAATTAACTAAAAGAATAGGAAACTAAGAAAACAACCTCATTTATAACTGCGTCAAAAAATTATATACCTAGGAATAAATGTAACCAAGGATGTAAAAGACCTCTACTTGGAAGATTATAAGACACTGAAGAAAGAAAACTAGACCACCTTTACACCATACACAAGAATAAACTCAAAATGGATTAGAGACTTTAATGTAAGTCTCAAAACCATAAAAATCCCAGGAGGGAACACAGGCATTAAAATCTTAGACATTTCTCATTGCAATATTTTTTTCTGATATGTCTCCTTGGGTAAAGGAACCAAATTAAAAATAAATAAATGGGACTACATCAAACTAAAAAGGGGTTGCATAGCAAAGGAAATCAAAAACAAAATGAAAAGACAACCCACTGAATGGGAGTACATATCCACCAATGATACATCTGATAAGGGGTTAATATCTCAAATTTATAAAGACTTTATACAACTCATCACACACACACACACACACACACACACACACACACACACACACACAAAATCCAATTAAAGAATGGGAAAAGAATCTGAATAGACACTTCTCCAAAGAGGACATACAGATGGCCAATAGACATATGAAAATGTGCTGAATGTCACTAATCACCAAATAAATGCTAATTGAAACCATGAGATCACCTCACACCTGTCAGAATGACTATCATCAATACATCAATGAACAACAAGTATTGATGAGGATGTGGAGAAAAGAAAACCTTTGTGCACTGTTGGTGGAAATGCAGGTTGGTGCATCTCCTGTGGAAAACAGTATGGAGTTTCCTCAAAAAATTAAAAATGGGACTGCCTATGACCCAGCAATTCCACTTCTGGGAATATATCCTAAGAAACCCGAAATTGGAAAGAATATATGCACCCCTATGTTCATTGCAGTGTTATTTACAATAGTTAAGATCTGGAAGCAGCCCAAGTGCCCATCAGTAGATGAGTGGATAAAAAAAGCAGTGGTACATTTACTCAATGGAATACTGCTTGGCTGTAAAAAAGAAGAAAATCTTACCTTTTGCAACTGCATGGATGAACCTGGAGAATATTATGCTAAGTGAAATAAGCCAGTCAGAGAAAGACAAATACCATATGATTTCACTTATATGTGGAATCTAATGAACAAAATAAGTTAACAAGCAAAACAGAAACAGACATTGATACAGAGAACAGACCGACAGCTGTCAGAGGGGAGGGAGGTAGCCAGGGCAATCTTGAGAAAGAGCAAAGGTGAAAAAGGTGAAGGGATTAAGCAACAATCCAACCAAACAAAAAACAGCAACTCATAGACAAACAGCAGTATGGTGATTACCAGTGGGAAAGGGGAGTGGGGGAAGCTAGAAGAGGGTAAAGCGGGGATAAATGGTGAGAGAAGGAGACCTAACTTTGGATGGTGAACTCACAATACAGTATACAGATGATATATTACAGAATTGTACACCTGAAACCTATATAATTTTATTAACTAATGTTACCCAATAAATGCAATAAAAATATAAAAATAAAATAAGACTTTCATTTTCATTTTAAATTCAATTTTTGTATGTTGATTATACCCAGCAAACTTTCTAAATTCATTTATTCATTCTAATAGTTTGTAGATTATTTTGAGTTTTTCCATGTACAGTATTATCATCTGAAATAATGACAGTTTGTATGTTTTCTTTCCAATCTTTATTTTTAAAATTTTTATTTCTTGCCTTATTGAAATGAGCAGGTCCAATGTTGAATAGATACCATAGTGGTGGACATTCCTTTCTTATTCCTATCATTAGGAGAAAAGTATTTAATACTTCATCAGTAATGATGATGTTAGCGCTCTCTCTCTCTCTCTCTCGCTCTCTCTCTCTCTCTCTCTCTCTCTCGCTCTCTCGCTCTCTCTCTCTTTCTCTCTGTGTGTTTGGCAGATACCCTTTATCAAATTAAGGTTCTCTTTGATATTCTTTTTTTCCTCAGAGTTTTTGTCAGAAATGTGTATTGAATTTTAACAAATATCTTTCTGTATCTATTGATTTTAGCTCACATCTACAGATGCAGCTCTCAAAAGCTGGGAAGTAAGTGGTTTGTGGCTGGTCTCAGGCCAGAGGTTTCGGAGGAAGTTGTGCCCTAGTGGGGGCCAGTTGACGTGCTGCAGGAGGACAGGAGTGTTAAGTCCCCTGAAGAGACAAGGCACTGACACTTATGTGATCACCCATCTTAGGAGTCCTTGTCTGCTCATTCCCATAAGAACTTGGAATCTATTTTCTGAATGGAAACCAGTCCCTTTTATATATAATCCTCTGCCAGGCACTGGGGATCATGGGGGAGGACTCTTGACACAAGCACTGACTCTTCATGTCATCATACAGTTCTTAGGAGGAACCGGATTTGGGCCGGAACCAGTGGGCCTGTGTCTCTCTCCTCCACCCCCACAGTGTCTCCCTGCCAGGGATCAAGGGCCCTTAGGAGTAGTTGGACCATGCATAAACAGGGAAAGAACAGTGGAAAATGCACCAAATGATTCCCACTCTCACCCATTTCATCCTCTGCCCAGTTGTCTTGTGGATTCTTGGCCTTCCCGATGCGGTCTGGGAAGACTTAGAACAGTTTTCGCCAGAGCCCCAGGAAGCCAAGAACAGGAGCTGCCTCGGGCCATTTTTGTCCTTGGGTCTCCTTTCAGAGGATTTCTGGGTAGATGAGAGAGATTGTGGCTTGGGGACAGTCAGGGGAGAGGGCCTATTGTTTCAGATTTCTGACTTGTCTAAAAAATTCGAATTCTCCAGTTCCTACACTAGATGCCTTAGTCCACTTTGGGAATAAAGGCTTTGTCTCCAAAGAGTGGCCAGAACATGTGTTGCTTCTGCTATTTCTGCTTGGCCTCCCTCACTGTTTCTCAAAGCAAGTCTCTGAACCAGCCAGACTAGTGTGGACATTAGGAATCTTTGGGTTACAAGTAACGGAAATGGATGGCAAACTATCCCAATCCTCAAAAGATGGGGGATTTACTGGTTCACAGATCTGAAAAGTATAGGGAGATGTGGCTTCAGGTGTGGCTGAATCCAGGTGCTCAAAAATGTCAATCAGGAATGTGACTTCATCTTTGGTCCTGGTTTCATCTGTATGGGCTTTATTCTAAGGCAAGATCTTCCCTTCAGCTTGGTAACCTCAGTGGAAAGACAACACCCCTTTTCAATAGATGAGGCAAAAATCCCAGGAAAGTTGTCCTTGGTCAGGCTCAATCCACACAGTCATACTGAGAACCAGCCCCACTGAGAGGGGAAAAAGGGTGTTGCAACCAGAATTAAGGGTGCCAGGCAGTTAAATAACCAGGTGCCACCTCCTCCAGCTGCCTCTGTGCACCTTCATACCTTCAAATGCTTCCCTTTCCAAATGTTTTCTTCCCAGGCTTCATTCTTCCCTTCCTTCAATCCTCACCCTCCCTGGGAGCCTTCTCTGGCTTTCCAGCTTACACAGACCTCCTCCTTCTTTGAACTCACCATGTACAATGGTCTATACATTGGATTTTATTTTAAATTAATATAACTAGATTGCTCTCTTCCGATCACATCAACATAATACGTGTGCTTTTGATAAATTAGAAAAAACAAAAAACAAAGATGAAATCCCATTACCCACAGGCTTCTCTGGGGAAGTGACGGTGTGCCCAGGCATGAAGTTTGAGTAGAAATCAGGCAGGAGAGGAACAGGACAGGAGTGTTTCAGCAAAGACTCAGAGGGGTTGAGGAAGTGACAGAGGCTCATTGATCAGGCATGGAGTGAGAGATGGTCAGAGTATGAGAGGAGGTGGCCAGACACTCGAAGGCCACGGTGAGGAGATTGGCTTTTATTCTATGTAGGCCAGGAAGCCATTGGAGGATTTAAAAAAAAATTCTCACATGAGGATATGTTTTTATTTTTTAGAGAGGGAAGAAGAAGAAGAAAAAGAGAGAGAGAGAGAGAGAGAGAGAGAGAGAGAGAGAGAGACATTGATATGATAGAGAAACCAGCAACCTAGGTATGTGCCCTGACTGGGAATCCAACCCACAACCTTTGGTGTATGGGATGATGTTCCAACTAACTGAGCCACCTGGCCAGGGCGCCATTGGAGGATTTTAATTAGGGAGGCAGCATGATCTGGCTGGTATTTGGGAAAGCTCTCTTGGCTGTGGAGTGGGGAAGGCAGAGGGGAAGGTTGGAACTTGGGAGGTGACTGCAGTCACCCAGGCTAGAAATGGTGCTGGTTTTGCCCAAGGTGGTGGCCATGGAGAGGGAGAGAAGCAGAGGGGTGGTGGGGGGGTAGTGGTGGGGGAGAGGTAGCTTGTGGGTGGGGTATATATACTGCCATGGGGAAGACAGAGGGTAGCAGACATTCTCTTTAGGTGGACAGCCAAAGTGAGTTTAAACTCACATTTTACACAAGTTGCATGTTACTGCTTAGTGCTCATTTTCCCCGCTCAACTGAGCATTTTTCTGTATCAAAAATATATCTTCATAGCATCCTTAGCAATGCCTGCATACTATTTCATTTGATGTACTATAATGTTTTAATCAGTATCCCTCAGGTGGACACTTAAGTTGTTTCTATGCTGCCCATTTAGCATTTGATTAGCTGCCAGATTGCTTTGTATCTCAGTTATGTGTCCCATTATCTTGTCTACACTACCTTTGGTAGTCCAGGAACTGCATCCTCTTTATGCCCCTTCTCTTGGTTTCTTGCATTTTGGCCACTAGATGGCAGTATTGCATAGTATCCCCCCACGGTTCCAGGCCACTCCAGTCTCCATGCTGGGCACACATGAGAAGGGCACCCTGCTCCCAACTGTGACTTCTACCTGGAACAGGACAGGGCAGCCTTCCTCAGAGACCCATGGTGAGTGGACCTCACATTTTCAGTGCCCAGAGAACTCCTACCCTTGCAAATGATGTTTCCATGCTTCCCTGCAGGAATGAGGGGGCTGGTCCCATGGGCAATGGCTTCTCAAATGTATTCAAATTGCTGATGGTGCCTGAGATGGTTGAGGGGGTGCCAGGACCTGTATTACCAAAACTTATTTGGTATGTTTTTAGAAAAATAGTGTTTATCCTTCAAATCCACAATTTCACAAGTACTATTATTATTTAGAATGATGTTAAGTGAAAAGAACAAGTTTTAAAATTTAATTTAAAATTATAATTTAAAGAAAAACCATAGTAGAGGTAGCCCATAGATAATAAATCATTGGCTTCATTGCAAATTATGGTCTTCCAATAATGGCTCTAGATGAGAAAGTATGACGGATCCATAAAACTTTAGAATGGCTGAATATGAACACTTAGACCCTGGAGAACATCAAAGCTTAGACTCTTGGAGCCCCAGAAGTAGCCTTTGAACCATAATATCTTTGGTTGCATTTTCAAAAATATCATAGAAAGACAGTATTTAATAAAATAATCTTAAAAAATTTTTTTTATTGATTTCAGAGAGAAAGGGAGAGGGAGAGAGAGAGATAGAAACATCAACGATGAGAGAGAATCATTAATTGACTGCCTCCTGCATGCCCCACACTGGGGTTGGAGCCCGCAGCCCAGGCATGTAACTTGACCCAAATCAAACCCAGGACCCTTCTATCCACTGAGCCAAACCAGTCAGGGCTAATAAAGTAATCTTAAAACTCTAAGAATCTATGAGAACATGGGATTGTGGCATCTTGGAAGATTAGACTGAGGGGATATGAGACTCTTAGGGCTCTAGTGTGACAGGTTTGCTTTAGGTCCCTTCTTTGGCAGAGGAAGAGATTAAGAGTCCCAAATGAGAGACTGAGGGATTTGCAGCAAGCCCAGCTGCATGGCGACCCTCGAGGCTTTACCTTCTTACACCCACCTCTGTCTCCTCTTCCCCTGGTAATCTTAGATCTCCCTCTACTGCATGAAGCTCAGGGCTTCCAGCTGTGCCCCCTCCCTCCCAAGCAGCCTCCTATGAGCTCTCTTTTCTCTTCACCAACACTTACTCATCCCGTCTCCTTCCCAGGAGCTCCTTCTCTGAGCTGGCAAATCTGAGGGGTTAATTCATACTCATATTAATGGGCAGATGAGCAATGTCTGTAAACATGTCCTCCTTCGCAAGTAACATGTGCCTCCTATAGAATGTTGCAATGTACAGGGTGGTGCTGATGCTAGCATTTGAGGCAGTATGGTCAGCCAATGAGGACAGTGTCTGGAGGGTTTGGCACCTAGGGTGTCCTTCATTTAAGTCACCACCTACATAGAGCCTGAATTTTTGCTCTTCATTCCCATGTAGGAATGAGGAGATTGGATTTGGGATTGTAGAGGTTGGATACCCAGGGAAAACTCCTTGCTGTTGTGTCCTTCCTAATCTCAATGTCCAGATGTCCAATTGGAAATCAAACGCACTAGCTTCTAGAATCCTGAACATTTACAGATCCTTCCCGTCTTCCATGACTCAGGTGCTACCTCATCTGGGGAGCCTTCTAGGGTTACTTCCCCCACCCTTAGAGCTATGTCACATCTCTTATTTGTGTTCACTAATAATTGTGTTCACTAATAATCCCTGTGGAATGATTATCCCAATGCCCTTCTAATGTCTTAGAATTAGTGACCCAGACTTTGCCAACTCAAGGGTCCACAGGAGCCAGTTCCAAACACTGGGGACTACAGAAAACCAGAGGATTTACCAGAGTGGTCACTGCTCCGCTGACTCAGAGAGGCCATCTGGGAATGAGAGCCCCATGTTGCCAAATCTCCCGTGTGTGTTTTTTTCTGGAAATCTGGATTTTTGAAGTAAAATCTACCAATTTAAAATATGGATAATTATTTTTACATAAAAACTTCTCCTTTCAGGCCAAGTAAAGCACATGGACAGATTTGGCCTTTGAGCCAATACTTTGGGGCCTCTACTTCAGGTCCTTGTTGAGCGCGCTGTGGCTGGTGTAGTCACCGATGAAATGTAGTTTTTGGCAGCCATGATAGCAGCGTTGCCGTTCATTTATTTATCTGTTGCCTGTTAGAGCGTCTTGACCTCTACATTATTGAAGGCTTGCTTGCTGCAGAAGTCAAGTGTGTTTAAAACATGACTTGCAAACTTTTTGACACTCCTTCCATCAAAATGCAGTACATAACATAGACCCTCCTTCCACTTGAATTTGGACCCTGTGGTTGCTTTGCCAATATACAGCAGAAGTGACACTGCCAGTTTCTGGGACACAGGCTATTGGGACCAAGCCAGTCTGCCCTGAGGAAACCCAAGCAGCTCATGAAGAGGCCCTGCAGAGAAGAACCAAGACCCCTCCCTCAGCCCCAGCCTAGCACCTCCCAACAGCCAGCACCAACTTGGCATCTGTACATCATCTTGGAAATGGATCTTCCAGGCGCCCCCGTCAAGCGACACCAGCTGACACTACATGGAACAGAGACCAGCCTTGCCTTCTAAGTCTTGTCTGAACTGCAGATTAATGAGCAAAATAAATAACTGCTTTTAAAAAGTGACTAAGTATTGGGGTTGTTTGTTTCATAGCAATAAACAACTGAAACATGGAGTCCTGGCTCCTTCAGTCACTGACTCTAGGATCCTGGGTCCTTTTCCTCCCTGGACCTCAGTTTCCTTACTGAAGAAGGAAGGTTTGGTGCACCACCGAGCGATAGTGTGAATGTGGATGGTGCAGTACCTGATGTGCAACTGTGGGACCGAGAAGTGGTATCCCCACCTTGGAAAGCAGTCAGGTACCATCTGGGGAAGCCATGATGCTCAAACCCTGCACCCCAGTCATTCCACCCCTCGGTCAATGTTTGCGCCCAGGACAGCTGAATTGTGAGGGCAAGCAGGTAGAAAGAAACAGCCTAGCGGTCCATCAATGGGAAAGGGGTTTAATGAATCGAGGTTTCTTTGTAGACCAGTGGTTCTCAACCTTTCTAAATGCCGCGACCCTTTAATACAGTTCCTCATGTTGTGGTGACCCCCAACCATAAAATTATTTTCATTGCTACTTCATAACTGTAATTTTGCTACTGTTATGAATCGTAATGTAAATATCTGTGTTTTCCGATGGTCTTAGGTGACCCTGCTAGTGGTTCTCAACCTGTGGGTCGCGACCCACAGGTTGAGAACCGCTGTTGTAGACTGTCTGTGAATGGATTAGAGCTCTGTGGAGCCGTGTGGAGCAACCTCACTAATTGATGTTGCATCAAAAAAAAAAAAAAAAAAAGTTGCAAGTGACTCACACGGTAAAGTCCCATTTATATAAAGTTTGAAAACAAGCAAAAACCAGTCATGTTTACGGATGCAGATGTATGTGTGAAAACAAATATGGGAAGGACACATTCCAGATCCAGGGAGCGATTTCCCTGGGAGAGAAATGCAACCAGGGAGGGTTCCTGGGGCTCCTGCTGTATCTCTACTGTGAGCCTTGAGGAGGGGAGAGGGGAGCAGCAGCCTGTTAGAGCTGAACAGCGCTGGGCGAGGAATCCACGGGCACTTGTTGCATTATTTTCTGTACTTTTCTATATGTTGGAAATATTCCATAATAAAATGAGCAGAGTTTGTAAATGAGGGATTGAGGTCAATGCCGAAGGCTCTTCCAGTTCTCTGAGTCACCTTTGGATGGTGCATTTGTGTCCCCGTTCTGTTTCGCACGTGTTGGCTCCGCATTACTTCTCCCAATCCTAGAACTGAATAGCTAATACAGTTCCCCACTGTGACTACTGAGAGAGAGAGACGTACAGGGGGCGGCGGGGGGGGGGGGGGGGGAGGGAGAGGTAGGGGGGGTTTATGTTCATGTGCACCCCAGGGAGTCTCCCTTCCTTCTACCTACATCCAAGTCATGGGGCCCCTCTTTCCTCTGCACATTCCCTCCCAGGGCCGTGTAAGAAGTCACCTCTGACAATGTTGGCTCCGTGGTCTGAGGAGCCTGAATCCCTGTGTGGTCCCCCTGGCTCCCTCGCCTAATTGCTGTGAGACCTTGGGTTTTGGATTTCTCATTTGCAAAGTGTGTGCAGGGGGACATCCACAATTCTTGTTTCTTTCTGGGCTCTGGCATGCTTTTAATCTCTATGCCCTAGACAGCCACCCCCACCAATGAGATAATAATAAAAATAACAATTGCAGCCATTATGTATTGAGCAACTGATAGATGGTTATGTCATTGAATCCCCACAACAGACCTCTGACAGATGAGGAGCCTGAGGTCAGAGAGGCCCTGTAGCTTGCCCCAGGAAACGCGGGGGAGATGTAGTGGAGCTGGGGCTTTCCGAGTGGAGAGAAGAGGGCTGCCTTTGCATTGACCTCTGCCCACCCAGCCTTCCAACCACCCGACCACATTTCCTCCTACTCAGCCCAGGCTCTGGATCCCCACCAATGCCTGAATCCTTCCCTGGGAAGGCTTGGCCAGGCAGGGCTTGGGTCAGATGGACTTTGGCTGCCTGGGAGTTCTGGGAGCCAGGCCTGAGGAAGCTGGGGACAGCCAGTGAAGGCCCTGAAGTCTCACACATGCCAGACCCCTTGGCACCAGGGCTGCCCACAGTCCCTGGCCTCGGAAGTAGGGGGAGTGGGTAGAAGAGAATTCACAACCCAAAGTGCTGCAAACATCCGAATATAAGCTCTGGCTTGGGCCGTGAGCCTTCTCAATCCCCTCCCTTGCTTCAAAACAATAACAGCTCACATCTGCTGAGACCTTTCCACCACCCAGCGCCCCCGTAAGAGTCTTATGCATGTTAATTCACTTTATCCTCTCAACAATTCTACCAGCTCCGTGCTATATTTGCCCCAGTGTACATATGAGCAAGCGGAGATACAGAGAGGTTAGTTAAACTACTCCAGACTACGGAGCCATGGAATTTTTCAATTTCAAAAATTCCGGCCCAGAGCTTACCCTCTAAATAAAGCTCACGACACATGCCTGTCCTCACAACGGCTGAGGGGCTGGGCTCTGACCATCCTCATTATGCAGATGAAGAGGCCGAGGCTGGAGAGTTAGGGTTCAAGGCTCACCGTTGTCATTAGTGGCATCTGGACCTGCAGCTAGGCCACTAAGAGGGTGCAGGGGAGGAGTAGGAGGAACTAGAGGACTGTCCTGTCCTCCTGAAGAGCCTCCTTCACTTCAGTGCTCCTCACCCCCTCCCACCTGCCATCCCTAATGAGCACCTACTAGTATGTGGAGGCAGCTGCCCCAGAGAGGGCTGGGTGCTAGGTGACGAGAGCACTGCCTGGGGTCATCTTTCTGCCCCTCTGTGCACTCCCCACCCAGCGGGAACCAGGACTGGCCTGTGGGACTCACCATTCCTCCTCGGCTGGGTGGTGGTGCAGGTCTCAATTTGGCTACAAAATCTAAACGTTGATTTAATTTGTACCAGGCTAGACTTCTTTATATCTACAACAAGACCTCTGATGACCCCCAGAAGTGACCAGAAAGACTACAAGGGCTGCTGGGTGTTTGAGAGGTGGGGCAGCACCTTCGACAGACCTCGTCTGAAAGCTGTGAGGTCAGAGGAGAATTGCTTCAGCTCGTTGCCACACTCCAAGGCCCCTTCAGCTCCTTGCCAGGCATTAGGTGGGGCCACAGGGAACAGCAGGCTTCCCCTGGCCTGGGGGTTGTGGCTCTCAGGTGGGCTCCCCACTGATGATCTTCCCAGAGGGAGCTATGCCTGAGAAATTCACCGTCCACGTGTCCCCACAATGGCCTCTCATGAAGTCCTGAGAATATCTGCATCTTCATATCTGTTAGGTGGCCTGCCTGTCACCACACCCTCAGCAGACACGGCCCTGGTTGCATCCACTTGCTGGGTGAGGTCTGGTCTCAGGTTCCACTGCCCATCCAGTTGGAGGCCAGACCACATTCTTTGCTTTTGTTTGTTGGTTGTTAACTGTTACTGATTTTTCCTCCCATTCTGTAGGTTGCCTTCCTTTCATTTTTTTAAACACACATAACAAAATTTACCACCTTAACCATTTTTAAGTGTACAGTTCAGTGGCATTAAGTACATTCACATTGTGCAACTACCACTACCATCCACCCATCCACCCACAGAGCTTTTTCATCATCCCAGAGTGAAACTGTACCCATCAAACACAACTCCCCAAACCCCCTCCTCTCCTGCCCCCAGCAACCACCATTCTATTTTCTCTCTCTATGAATCGGACTGCTCTAAGTACCTTCTATAAGTGGAATCATACAGTATGTGTCCTTTTATAATTGGCTTATTTCACTGAGCATAATGTCCTCCAGGTTCATGCATGTGGTAGCATGTATCAGAATTTCCTTTCTTTTTTAGGCTGAATAATATTCCACTGTATGCATAGACCACATTTTGTTTACCTCTTCATCACTAGGAAAAAAATGTGGACGGACACTTGGGTTGCTTCCACCTCTTGGCTATTGTGAATAGTGCTGCTCTGAACGTGGGTGTACAAATAGCCCTTCGAGACCCTGCTGTCAAGTCTTTTGAGTATATACCCACAAGTGGAATTGCTGGATCACATGGTGATTCTATTTTTAATTTTTTGAGAAACATTCACCCTGTTTTCCACAGCAGCTGCACCATTTTACATTCCTACCAACAGGGCTCAAGGGTTCCAATTTCTCCACTGACACTTGTTATTGATTAAAAAAAAAAAATTAACCATCCTAATGGGTATGAGATGGTATCTCATTGTGGTTTTGGCATGCATTTCTCTAATGATTAGTGATGTTGAGCATCTTTTCATATACTTCTTGGCCATTTGTATATCTCCTTTGGAGAACTGTCTATTCAAGTCCTTTGCCCAGTTTTTAATCTAGTTGTTTGGTTTTTCATTGTTGTTGAATTGTAGGAGTTCTTTATATATTTTGGTTATTAAAACCTTGTCATATATGTGACTTGTAAATGATTTCTCTTGTTCTGTAGGTTGCCTTCCTTTAGTTATTTTATTTTTATTTATTTTTATTAAAGTAGAACCTACATACAGAAAAATGCATGGAACACAAGGATACAGCTTGTGGGTTGTCACAAAGTGAGCATACCTGTGTGACTGAAGGTCCCTCCCCTTCTTTCCTCCTGCCTGTCCCTTCCTCTTCCCTCTTCCCCAGAAGTCACAACAATCCTGACTTCTAACTACATAGATTAGTTTTACCAATTTTTAAATTCTATATAAATGGAATATCACAGCATGTGCTCCTTTTTATTCTTGGCTTCTTTTGCTCATCACTCTTGGAGATTATTACATGTAACTGTAATTTGGTTTTATTTATCCTATCTAATAAAAGAGTAATATGCAAATTGACCATCACACCAAGACACAAGATGGCCACCACAAGATGGCCACCACAAGATGGCCTGCAGGGAGGGCAGTTGTGGGAAGTTAGGGGTGACCAGGCCAGCAGAGGAGGGAAGTTGGGGGTGACCAGGCCAGCAGAGGAGGGCAGTTGGGGGTGACCAGGCCAGCAGAGGAGGGAAGTTGGGGGAGACCAGGCCAGCAAGGGAGGGCAGTTGCGGGGGACCCAGGCCTGCAGGGGAGGGCAGTTGGGGGGGAACAGGTGTGCAGTGTAGGGCAGTTGGGGGGGACCAGGCCTGCAGTGGAGGGCAGTTGGGAGGGAAACCAGGCCAGCAGGGGAGGGCAGTTGTGGGGGACAAGGCCTGCAGGGGAGGACAGTTGAAGGGGGACAAGGCCTGCAGGGGAGGACAGTTGGGGGAACCCAGGCCTGCAGGGAGGGCAGTTGGGAGCCAGCAGTCCTGGATTGTGAGAGGGATGTTCAACCGCCCGTTTAGGCCCGATCTCAATGGGATCGGGCCTAAACGGGCGGTCGGACATTCCTCAAGGGGTCCCAGATTGGAGAGGGTGCAGGCTGGGCTGAGGGACTCCCCCCCTCCCCCGCCATGCACAAATTTCGTGCACCGAGCCTCTAGTTGCTATATAATATTCCATGAATGGGTCTGCTACAAATTACTTTTTCACCTGTTGAAGGACATCTGGGCTATTCCCCAGTGTTGAGGATGCTGGCTCTCTGGAGCTACTGTTGATGAGGCATCCCCTGCCTGTGCCTGGTGGGCCTCACAGTGGACTCTGGGAGAAGGGCACTATTATGCCCCATCTGAGAGAAGGGAAGGGAGGATGTGAGGAGAGAATCACCTACCAGGGCCAGAGCTGGGACTCTGCCCGTGACTATCTGACCAGCACCCTGGAGGCCTCCCCTGCTCCAGGTCAGGCTGCTCCCAACCTCTTTCACAATTTCCCCACCTTGTGTGGCATGTTTGTTGTCTGCCTGCCCTTCCCCAGCAAGATCCATGAGACAGTCCAGTGTCTAAGTGTGCTGCTTGCCTGACTCCATCCCCTCCATTCTCTCCACCAGCCTGGGTGGGAGTGGCACTGGTGTTCCAGGCTGGGAGCCTTCTTCCTCCACACCCCAGCATCTGCTGTGTGGGATCCTGGCCAGGGGATCCGAGGTGGAGACCAGTGTAGTTCCCGCAGCAGGTCCCTGGTGTTCCACGACTGCAAACTCTGTGTGGGACCTTGGGCAAGTTACTACACTTCCATGCCACGGTTTTCTTTTGTATGCAATGATGTTGTTTAGAGAGTTATGTGAGATGGTCCCTGAGAAGTGATTAGTTGAGTGGCTAGGTAAGTGTCCCCTGTGGTGGTGACTGTGATTATTATTCCTGCTCGTTATTGTTGTCATGGAGACAAAGGAGGCATTGTTTCCTGGTCCCTACCAACTGGAGCTTGATGCCCTCCCTGTCACATCAATTATTCTTTTGTGTTTCTAGCCTCCCTTGAGCTTAGCAAAATTTTGTCTTCCCAATAAAATCTCCGTGCCTAGGACACTGTCCCTCTCCCTTCTGGCCCGTTGAGGATCTCTGAGCCAAACAGATCGCTCTTCTGTTCTCCCACAGCCAGTTAAATTAAAAGTTTTAAAAGGTGATACATGTCCACAGTATAAAATTTAAAAGTCTCAAGAGGAAAACAGAAAAATCAGTTTTTTTTCCTCTTTTGTTTCACCCCTGTGCCCCTGCCGTCTAGTCTCCTCCCATGGCTCCAGTATTTCCAGTCCCTTGTGTATGTTTCCAGAAATATTCTGTCATATACGGGAATTACTCCTGCATTTTCATTTCACACAAATGGGACTCTCTTCACACACATTCTTCCCCTTGCATTATTATTATTTACAACAACAATCAAATTAAGCAAAGCAGCCCCAAATCATTGCTACTTTAAATTTTTTTATTTTGAAATAGCACAAGACTCACAGAAGTTGCAAAAATAGTACAGAGTTCCCGTGGACCTTTCACCCAGCTTCCCCCAGGTCCCCCCAGTGATAACATCTTACATAATCCACAGCGCATTGTCAAAACCAGGAAATTGACATGGGTATAATATTATTAACCCGAAATCAAACCTTATTTGGATTTCACCAGTTTTTCCATGCAATCATTGTTTTGTTTTCTGGTGCATAGTTCTATGAAATTTTATCACATGGATGGATTTTGTAACCACCAGGATATAGAACTGTTCCAATCACCACAAAGCAACACCCTCATGTGAACACTTTATTAGTATAGTCACTCCCTTCCCCAATCCTATTCCCTAACAACTGATGAATTGTTCTCCATCACTATAATTATGTCACTTTGACAGTGTTATATAAATGGAATCATACAGCATGTAACCTTTTGAGATTGGCATTTTTTTTTTTTTTTTGCTCAGCATAGTGCCCTTGAGATAAATTCAATGTCTTGTGTTTATCGGCAATTCATTCCTTTTTATTGCTTTGTAGTGTTCCATTTAATGGACACACCACAGTTCATCCATTCACCTGTTAAGGACAGTTGGGTTGGTTCCAGTTTTGGGCAATTACAATTCAAGCTGCTATGAATGTCTATATACAGATTTTTATATGAACCTAAGTCTTCATTTTTTCTAGGCTAAATACTCAGAAGTACAATTGCTGAGTTGTATGCTTCACTGGATAAGAAACTGCCAAACCATTTGCCAGAATGGCTATACTATTTTACATTCCCACCAGTTCTGGTTGCTCGGGGTCCTTATCAGCCCTTGATTGTGTTAGTATTTTTTATTTTAGCCTTTTAAAAAAATTTAGAGAGAGAGGAAGGGAGAGAAGCATTGATTTGTTTTTCCACTTATTTATGCATTCATTGGTTGATTCTTGTATGTACCCTGACCAGGGATTGAACACGCAATCTTGGTGTATTAGGATGATGCTGTAACCAATTGATCTACTGGGCCAGGGCTGTTTTAGCCATTTTAATAGCTTTGTAATGCTATTTCTCCAGAGCTTTATTTTGCATTTGCCATTTACATATCATTTTTGGTAAACTATCTGTTCAAATTTTTTGCCCATTTTCAAATTATTTTTTTGTTTCCTTACTATTGAGTTTAGAGTGTTTTTTATATATTCTTTTTTTTTTTAAATCCTCACCCCAAGGATATGTTTATTGATTTTAGAGAGAGAGGAAGGTGGGGGTGGGGGGGAGAATCATCGATGTGAGAGAGAAACATCAATTTGTTGCCTCCCGTACATACCCTAACTGGGAATTGAACCCTTAACCTTTTGGTGTATGGGAAGATGCTCCAACCCACTGAGCCAGCCAGGGCACACAGCAAACATTTTTAATTTTGATGAGGTCCAATTTACCCATTTTTTTCTTTTTATGGATCCTGCCTTTGGTGTCATGTCTAGACACCTTGCCTTTTACTTTAATATAAATCTTGTAGATAGTTCCATATCAGCATGTAAAGAACTTCCTTATTATGTTTTTGTGGCTACAAGTATGCCAGCATATAAATAAAGCATAATTGACTTAACCAGTTCTCTGTTTGGGACCTAACTGTTTAAACTTGTGCTACTAACAACAGTGCTGTAATAAATAACCTTGAGCATACATTGTACTCAATCTGTGGCTTCAACACGCCTGTGGGATAAATTCCCAGAAGTGCGGTTGCTAGCCAAAGGGTTCAAGCATTTGTAATATCGATAGTTATCTTCCCCAGGACCTCCCACTATGATGTCTGAGCGATTACCATGCCTTCCACCGCTTAACACAGGATTTTATTGGATTGTTTTGGTCTTTACCAATTTGACAAGTGAAGAATGATTTCTCCGTGTGGTATTAGTTTAGCTCTCTCTGAAAGCGCTTCCTGTGTTTTCCTTCCTGTGCATGTTCGGCTCCTCTCCTGGGCCTACTTTCCTCCTAGGCTCCTGGCCTGATTCATTAGGGGGAGCCCACCCTTTGCTTTCTGAATGGGGTGGGCGTGGGACCAGGGACTCAATCAAGCTTGCTTATTCTTGCGTCTCTGTCATTGCCGTGATGGTATGTCCAGGCTAGTGGGTGTGACAAATGGCACCAAGCTCAGCCACTCCAGTTGTCTTAGCTGAGGCCATTCTACAGGAGCCTCTAGCTAGCCAGCCCTGTATGTCTGATCAAGCCCAGCCATGATCAGCAGAGCAGCCTAGACCTTGACCTAGAGTAGCTGCTCCCAGGCTGGTGAGCAGTCAATGCTTATTACTGTATGCCACTGGCAGTTTTAGGGTTGCTTGTTACACAGCATCGTTGTGGCAATAGATAACTGATACAGCAACCTCACTCTACTCCCTCAGGTATCTTTTTGGTTATTGGTTTTTGCACATGTGAAAGCATAACTTCTATACTATCATAGCTACAGATCAGTCTTCCACTTGGTACCCACTCAGCCTTCCCCTCCTTGGCACACATAGGTCCCTTTTATTCCTTTTAGCACCTGCATAATCTACGGGGCCATACCAGCTTATGCTCAGTCCTTTATTGATGGGCATTTGGGTCTTTACTGTATTTTCAGTATAACAATTGAGATCCTTGTGCCTTCATCATTGAGCACGTATATAAAGACCTCTGGGATCCTCACCATGAACCTAAGGATCAAATATCTACAATTCAAGGTTTGATAGATACCACTTAATTCAAAAGGTCAGACGTTCAAAACTCCCCAGCTACCTTCCAATATTAAATCAAAGAAAAAGGGCATAAAAAGCCTTGTGGTTTAGGGAAGTACCATGCAAAGGATGAGGGTTTCTGAATGTTTTATAGCATCTATCCATCCACCCACTCACTCATTCATTTAATAAATATTTAGTGAGTATCTGCTATGTGTCAGGTGTTATTCTGGGCCCTGGGGACAGAGCAATGAATACAACAGACAAAAATCCTTCCTTTATTAATTTTATATTCTATGAGAGTTAATAGATCACATACACACAAAGGAAAACTTTTAGGACATTAGAAGGTGATAATGATGCAGAGAAAAATAGGCAGGGAAAAGGGACACCCTATAAATTAGCTTGTTATGGTTGCTGTAACAAAGTACCACAGATTGGGTGGCTTAAACAACAGAAATTTATTTTCTCACAGTTCTGGAGGCTAGAAGTCCAAGATCAAAGTGCTGTCAAGGTTGGTTTCTTTTGAGGTCTCTCTCCTTGGCTTGCAGATGGCTGTCTTCTCTTTGTGTCCTCACTTTTGTCTTCCCTTTAAGTATGTCTGTGTCCTAACCTCTTTTTATAAGGACATCAGTCATATTGGATTAGGGTCACCCTAGTGACCTCATCTTAACTTAATCACTTCTGTAAAAATTCTATCTTCAATTATGGTCACATTCTGAGGTCCCAAGGGTTAGGACTTCAATATGAATTTTTATTTTTTTGGTGAGGGGACACAATTCAGCCCATACAGGGATGCTTCAGTGAGCTTGGATGCAAGGCCCATGGATGCCTTTAGGAGCATTCCAGACATCAGCAAAGATTATGAAGTAAAAGCATAGCATGCCTGGTAGGTTTGAGAAACAGCAAGGAGATCGGAGCAGAATGAAGCAAGTAAGGTGGAGAGAGTTGAAGGTTATAAGGTCCAGGAGGTCCCAGCAGCAGGTTGTGCTTGACCTTGTAGATCATGGTGGGGACTTTGGTATTTACCCTGAGGGAGGCGGGAGCCACAGAAGGGTTCTGAGCAGAGGAGGTATGGGACCTGCCTTATGCTTTAACAGAACCCCTGTGGCTGCTGTGTGAGGAGAAATCGAAGGGGGTGCTGTTATCATGAGCTCACCATGTGCTTTCAGTTCTGCAGCAGAGCATTGCTCTTCCCCGACCCTTTTAGAGCCAGGAGTGGCATAGGACTTACTTTGAGCAGAATACTGTCATGGCTTCTGGGGAACACATGTGAGCATACTCTAGGCCATGTTCCCTCTCTCCCCTTCCGTGGTGACTGCCAGTATTGTAGAGATGAGTTCTAGACTGGCTGCCCACCAACCTGGGTCCCAGACCATAGTCAGAAGAGCATATAGCAGGAACAAGAAACAGACCAATGTGTTTATGCCACTGGCATGTGAGGATTGCTTGTTATCACAGCATATCCCAGCCTGTCCTGACTAACAGAGAAAGGAGACAGAAATGGGGCCTCAGTGAGGGAGACTGATTTATCCATGTGGGAGATGATGGGGCTTGGGACATGGTGGCAACAGTGGGAATGGTAAAGACGTGTTTGATCTCTGGACATATTTTGAAAGGGGAGCCAATAGGATTTGCTGACAGATTGAATGTGGATTATGAAAAAGATGAGCAACGATGACTCCAAGATTTCTGTCCTGAGCAGTAGAAAAACATGGAGGAGCCATCAACTAAAGTAGCATGACCAAGGAAGACTAGGCCTGGAGAGCACAGCAGGCCATGCAGAGTTGGAAAGGCCCATTTAACTCAGTCCCAGGGGAGGCATTGAGAGGGCAGAGGGTTATATGCTGAAACTATGAGCTGCCAAAGTGAGCACAGCAGCTCTTTTTGTCTGTAGGGGTCCGGGATCCCCTCCTACCTCTAAACAGCAGCTTTCTGCAGAGCTGGAGTAGGTGAGAATCTCAGGTTTAAGTGATAGTGCTTCTTAGATCAACTTGCCTAAGTCTTCCCCAGCTTTGGGTATTCTCCCCCTACTTCACTGAACTCAAACTGATTTCAGCAGTAAAAAAAAAAAAAACAAAACAATTTATTGAGTCCTGTAACTGGAAAAAAAAAAAAATCCAGGGACAGTTTGGATTTCAAATACAACTGGTTTCAGATGGTTAAAAGTCACCAGGCCTGCCCTGGCCAGTTTTGCTCAGTAGATAGAGCGTCCACTCGAAGACCGAAGGGTCCCAGGTTCGATTCTGGTCAAGGGCACATACCTCAGTTGCAGGATCAATCCCCGGCCCTGGTCAGGACACATGCGGGAGGCAATCAATTGATGTGTCTTTTTCACATCCACCCAGCCTTGGCCACATTTAGGTGGTTGAGCTAGAAGAAAAGTGGACAGAGGGAGGGCCTGTCTCCTCAGCCTTAGGAGCAGTGCTGGCTCGGGGCACTCGGAATAGCGCCCCGGGGCGAGCAGGTGATGGGGAAGAGCAGGTCCAGAGGAGGGCCTTCCTCCTGTTAGGGCTGTCCCCAATGGGCACACTGCCTGCGGGTGGAGGATGGGGTGAGGGGGGATGGGAAGTGGGGAGGGTGCTGTAGAAGTGGTTTTGGAAAAGTCAGAACTCAATCACTCTGCTGCACTTCACCTGGGGCTCATTAGGTCTCTGGGAGGCTTGGGGATCTTCAATTTAACCAGTGCCCTGGCGAATTCCCATGAGAACCACTGGCCCCAGAGCATCTGGGAGATTTCCCAACTCTGAAGTTCCTGGGAAAGGAAACTGACTGTGCCCCAGGCCAGGATCAGTCAAAGTTACCCAAGAGCTCTTGGCCCTCCCCTTAAGGTGGGGCTCCCCGAGTTACAGGGGTGGAACACTGTGGGAGGAAGGCCAGAGGGCTGCCCACCTGCCCCGAGTCCCTGGGCCCGCCATGCTGATGTCTGCTGTCTAGACGTTGGGCTTTGTGCCCAGGCAGCTGTTGGCAGCCAGATGTGACCACTGGGGCTCAGAGGGCTGAGGTCACTTGCCCAGTGCCTCACAGCTACTCAATGGTGGAGCCAGGATTTGAACCCACGTCTGCCAATCCCAAGGCCTCTGTGGCTGTAACCGAAAGGAGCATGTGGCATTCGTTAGGCTCACATCTGGCCCACAGTGGCTTGTTTTTGTGTCCTTTTATAACAAATAATAATATAAAAAAAACCCCAATCACTGACATTTATGGAGTGTCAGTTTGTGAGAGCCAGGCCCTTACACGGTGACATCATTTAATCCCCTCAATTGCCCTCGAAGGGCCAGATTGTTTTCATCCCTGTTTGCAGAGAAAACTGAGGCAAAGTGTCATAGTAGACATTTGTTTTCATTGCCTGCTTAGCATTCTTCACCCCTTTTAATGGGAGGGACACCCCGATTTCCCTTTGGGGAAACTCCCTCTCCTCAGTGTTGGCAGTCTGGTCAGAACTCTCCTCTGACTGTGGGGTAGGCTCAGGTCCCAGGCGGGGATGCGCTCTCCTGGAACTTTGACTCTTAAATCCTGAGAAACATCTTCACCTTGAAGACTGCCCACTGACCTTGCTCCAGGCCCCGCATCTGAGGGCTGCTGATTCTGAGACTCTGATTCCAAGAGCGGCCTCCCATCCTTCCAACAAGGCCCCGCACCTTTGGCTGCAGTTAGCTGAGCCGGCTGCTGTTCCTACCAGCCATCCGAGGGAGCTCCCAAAGTTCACACAGGTGATGCAGGGCTCAAACCCAGATGGCCTGGCCCCAGAGTCCACTGCCAAGGGTGGCACCTCTCAGGTGAAATAGGGAACAAACAATTGCTGGGGCCCGGGGACATTGCCCGAAGTGGCTGTGCAATTTGCATTCTCTCCCACACACAGCGCACTGTTTCTGTAAGAGGGTAATGGCATAAACTATGCAGATGATTTTCATTGTCCTCGATATTCGGGACTTCACAGACTCCACAGGACCCGATCCTGGTACCAAGGAGGTGTATGTATATACCCTAGTGTGAGATACTCACCTGAAAGGTATTTGGCTCCTTGTTACCACCCCAGGCCTTTGCTCAAAAACCCCTCCCACACCCACCCTCACTCCCACTGCTCTGGGGTCGTTGGCAGAGCCTGGGCCCATGGGACCTGCTCCAGTGGTCAGGGTGGATAGGGGTCCAGCATGACAGTGCTTCTTAGATCAACTTGCCTAAGTCTTCCCCAGCTTTGAGTATTCTCCTCCTACTTCACTTTTTGTCATAGCCACCTCCCTCCTGTACTACCATTTTTTAACCATTTTGTATTAAATTGCCACATATCCATTCTTTACTTTAAAAGACTTCATTCATATCAGTGCTGGAAAGGGCACTGTGCATAAATAGAATACAGCAATGCCCAGAAAACCACATACATCACAGTCCAACTAGACACTGCAGGTTGCCCTGAGTCCAGGTCAGCCAGGCCTTTGCCAGGGAGTTCCACAGGGGTTAACTAGGTGTTGAAGATGCTCAGGCCCATGTTGAGCCTCCCTGCTGGATGTGATCAGAAAGAAAGGGCCAAAGGGAAGTCGAAAACAATTACTTGCTCTGTGCGTGAACTGATGCTATTTAAGGCCATGTTGTGTGCACATGCTTCACATTTTGGGAAACACTGGTCCTCACTGTACAGGTGAAAACAGAGAGGGAAAGGTTCTTGTCCATGGCCACACAGCACTACAGGGGAAGAGAGATTGGAATGGGAGCTATCCCACCCACGTTCCAGCTCTTTCTGTAGCACCTTGCTTTTTCTCCTTAAAGCATTTCAGATGCTCCAGGCAACTCCTGATCATCCGGGACCACATTTTAATCTCCGGCAGCCACTCCCCTTCCATCTGTTGGGCTTGGGCCCTCCTCCTCACCCCCACTGCACCCACAGCACCAGTTGGTGTGGGCTCTGCAAATGCAAACTCATTTAAATGTCAGCTGGAGCAACACCCAGCTAGAAAGGCAAACAGGTGACAAAAATAGATGTGACAATCACAGTATCCTAGACTGTCAGCAGGGGCTTCCAGGCCCTCTTAACCATTCCTGGGGTAAGTAGCCCTTGAAGAATCCAGATAACGACAGACTCCTGCCCAGGGAAGACTCACGCACACACAGAATTTTCCAGGCAGTTTTGAGGGGCCACGGGGCCATTCCACCTCAACATCTCATTTTTTTTTTTTTTTTTTTATCCGTCTCCTGGATTGGGGTTCCAAGAAAGCGTTTGTTGTAAATAGCAACTTGATCCCAAGAATTTGGAAACAACTGGTCTTGGTGACTTTTTGAGCAGCTCCTGGTTAATGAGCTATGAAGAAAGGATCAAGTCCACTCCAGAAGCAGTGGGTCAGGGTCCACCTTTTGCAACCAGAAACCTCACCCCCTGACTTATCTGTTTGGGAGGTTTATCTTAAAGGCGGGGGCACTTCTGTAGCGTCAGTAAACCTCTTTACCCACTTTGAAGAGGATCCAAGGTGCAATGTCGGCCAGGGAGGCGACGCCGCGTCTCCGGTCTCTGGGTCTCCATGTCCAGCCTCCACAGCCATGGCCCCCACCCCCTGCCTGCACAGTCCCGGGACACCATCTGCACAGAACACAAAGGCGGCCGCGCCCTCTGGCTTATGCAACTCTGAGGTCCTGGCCGAGGTCCTGAGCGGCCTCGATGTGTGTGCCTTGCCTTTGTCATCTCAGTTCCCCCTTCTTCACTGAAGGAGAGTGGGTCACTGGGGCCAGGATCAGCCCCACACATGCTCCTCTTCTTGTTCTATGACTTTCTATGCATAAGGTCTTGCACGGCCGCATTTGAAATCTCTCTGTTCTTGTGGTGGCTTTGTTTCTTAGCAAGGATTTGGGTAAAAGTTGTCCCACCCTGAAAGGAAGTGGTAGGGACAGAAGCTGAACAATAGGGCTGGAGAGAGAGGCCTGGGGACAGGAAGAATGGATGATTGATGAGAGGGGAATGAGAATTTGTTGAAAAGTGGTCGAAGGGAGAGGAGCAGAAGTACTGAGGGTGCCTGGCCTGATTCAAGCAATTTGAAGGCGCCAACAGGGGGTGTCATGTGGTTGGGAAGGGCCAATTTCCACCTGCCATGAAAGACTAACAGGAAGGTCATGGCTTCGTGCTAAGGCCTCAGAGCGCTGACTCCATGCAGGTGGGACTGAGAAGCCAGCTCCTGTGTTAAGCTGGGCCAAGCGGCAGGCATGTCATGAGTACTGAGCAACCCTCCCCTGCCTCCCCGCCATAATCCCTCCCATCCCCTCCCAGGTTCTCTGCGCTGTCTATGCTGTAGAATGTGCTCTCTGGCCAGGACTGTTGGGCTCTGGTGTTCCACCAAGCACAGGATCTGAGGAGGACAGATGGTCCATACTCATTGCCTCAGTTTCCTCATCCATGCAGTGGGGATAATCATCTCCAGTATTGCTGGGAGTCTGAGATGGGTGGTGGGTGTGGAGGATCTGTCCGGGGGAGGGGGCATCCTGCAGACCCAGTAGATAACCTCCTTGAGCCTACAACTCAGAGGTGACAAACTCAGATGCCAGTGGCATTTGAAAATGAGGATATACTGTTGGCTGGTGGTTGCATATTCAGCCCCAGGGCCATTCGTTTCATCTTTGAGAGGCAGAAGAGTATAGTGGCCATGAGCACACACTTTGGAGCCATACCTGAATCCAAATCTTGGTTCCTCCACTTACCAACTGTGAACCTCTGAATCTTAGTTTCCTCACTTGCAAAGGGATTAATAAATGACAAGATACATCATTGGCAAATAGCATACCTGTTTTTTCTTATCCCACTTCAATGGCAGACATTGCTAATCAATCAAGATATCTGTCTTCTTCTTTTGTACCATGGGAAACATTGTGAATTGATAAAGATATTCTTTCCTGAGCCTCAGAATCTTTCTGTGTGTCCAGAGCTCCAGGCAGCCACTCCCAATAGATAAGATTTTGCATTTAAGACGAAACCTTTTTGCCATCTTTGTTATAATGCTTATAGAGCACAATTCCTGGCACAGAACTGCCTCTGTATAAATGTCAGTTACCATGCAATCTCTGCTCAGTGCAGGAATCCTACCCATTATCCCCACTTCTGCTGACTCACCTCCAGGGACAGGGAGCTCACTGCTTCCTCAGGCTGGCCATCACTAGTCACTCAGGTTGCTGCTGGACAGTTCTGATGATTAGGAAGTTCTCAAATCTCCCTCCCTGTATTTCCCTTTCCCTCGTTCTATGGCAAAGTGTTCCCTTCTTTCCTGGGCGAGCTGCCATTATGGATTGAGGTGATTTATTTTTAGTTGATATATTTGAACCACCCAATGAGTAAAACCTTCTCTCAGCTTGCATATATGTGATCCCAGACTAGCTAAGCAGCTTCAGCATTTGATGGACATGTTTGGGGGAGTGTGTGTGTGTGTGTGTGTGTGTGTGTGTGTGTGTGTGTTAGAATGTGTGGGTGAGGGAGAGAGAGGAAAGAGAGAGTAAGAATATACTTTAAAGCCTCATAATACACCAGGCCAATGTCACTCCTTATGTAAGACTAATAGCTTCTCTGAGGATTGGGGCTGCATCCAGGGCCCCATCATTAGCTGATTAAGGCTGATTATTCCAAGGGGAGGGACAATAAAGAGGGACATGAAGTTACATAACTCTCCATTTATTTGGATTTAACCCACACTTCTAAATTTAGGAGCTGGAAGACTGCCAAAGATGAGTCCCTGGCATTCAGAGGTGGTGCTGGCCACATGGGGCCATGGGGCCCACAATTGAGATGGGGGATTTTTGCAGGGGGACAGTTCCGGGGCCTCATCTCACAGTGCCTGAAGAACTTGTGTGGCCAGCCAGTGCGGCCCAGGACATTTCACACCTTGGAGCAGGTGCATACGCCATGGGGGTGGGAGGGAACAGTGGCGCAGAGGGTGGAGAGCATGGTGATGAGGTGAACTGGAATCCAATGTTCTGTTGGGCTGGGCAGTTCTAGGAAAATCTAGGCAGTCACGGTTACCCCTGGGGCACAGCACACAGCATGCGTTTGTGTGTGGTCTGATGTAGCCACTTTCACATGGCTCTCCTTTCTGCTGGGGCTCATAGCTCTCGCCTTCTAAATATTTTATGCAGAGGTGTGGAAAATCACTACAGCCATTCAGGTTGTGCCCTGCACAAGGGCACCATATCTAAGTGAGCACCTCACATCGAAGATAGCATCGATTCACATGCGTGAAGATACGTTTTTAAAGATGGCTTCCAAGGATGCTCTGAAAGAATTGTTATTACACCACTTTTCTGGGAGCTGCAAGCCAGATGTCTTGAACCAAGGAAGCCCTTTTTTGATTTGCACGAAGACTGTAAGGGTGAGCAGCAGCCTTCCTCTAGCTTCCACTGGTGCTAGGTGGATCCAACTCTGAGTTCCAGTCACAGTGACCCACTTCAGAGAGAAGTTGCTGAGAATGAGGATAAAGAGCAGCTTCAGAACTGTGACTAGTCATTCAAGGTCTCAGAAACATTTCCCAGGCCATTGCAAAGAGGTGAGAACACTCAGTAATAGCACATGAGATAAAGTGCAGATAAAAAGCTCTTGATTAGCCGTAAAGAATCCACACCCATTTTAGGAAGTGCTACGTAGTTGTGTCACAGTCCAACAGGAGCCAGACTTGGGCTCAGCTCTGTAAGGTGGGATGTATTACTTCACCTTTCTGGGCTTCCGTTGGATCAGCTGTAAAATGGAAATCAGGTGGCCCATTGCCTTTTAAGAATCAAATGGGGGCTCTGCCTGGTTTGCCTCAGTGGATAGAGCGTTGACCTGTGGACAGAGGGGTCCCAGGTTTGATTCCAGTCAAGGGCACGTACCCAGGGTTGTGGGCTCCATCCTCAGTAGGGGGTGTGCAGGAGGCAGCCAATCAATGATTCTTCCTCATCATTGGTATTTCTCTCTCTCCTCTAAGAAATGTCACTTCTTCAGTGTAGCCCTGGCACTTCGGACCACCTCACCCTGTCTTAATTTTCTGCAGTGTCCTTATTGCTTTCTTATGCTTTATTTCTTTGCTCACTTGTCTATTTTCTGTCTCTATCACCCAAATCTAAGCTTCACAAGAACAGAGATTTTTTTTGTCTTGCTCACCACTGTGTCCTAAAGCACAGGTGTCTAATAAACATTTGCTGACGCTGAACAATGTTTGTAAGGAGAATGAAGCCAGGTCAGCTCCTCCTAAGCTCACCAAGCCCCTCTCCCCACCTCATCCTGCCTTGTCGCTTGCTCTTTCTTTCTACCTCTTCATGGGATGGCTTCTCTCTTTGTCCACATTTCTCTCCTCTTCCTCTAGATGTCTTCCTAGACTCTTTCTTGATTCCTTCGCTTGTCCTACAGAGAGCTTAAAACACCTTATTCTTTCTGATTTCGAGGTTAGGGTGAGTTTCTCATCTTTGGGAATCTCTGCTTGTCAGCTTGAGCCTTCTTCTCTTTGATGAGGGTGGAGGGAGGGAGCACACAGAGCCAGTGGAGGAGGTATAGGTGGGAGAAAGTTTTAGAGGAATAAAGAGCCTGCTGCCTCCAGAGGTAGTGAGATCCTCATCCCTGAGGCCTTGCATGGGGGCTGAGGAACTACTTCAAGATGCCCCCAGCTGCACCCTCTGGGGAGAGCCCCAGCCCCAGTTGTTACTACAGACAAATTTACTTTCCTTTTTACAACCAGGCTTTTACAAATTTGCTATGCAAGGGCTTCCATACATTGGTTTGGTTTATGCCAACTTTAAACTGAACTAAAGAATTTGAATGGCATTTACTTTCTAGTTTACAAGTCTCTATCACTGGTCATTCAAGTCAGCAAATATTTAATAAGCTCCTACTATGTGCCAACAATCATTCTAAGTGCTTTTCATATAATAATTTATTCATAAGGCAGGTAATATAATTATCATTATCCCATTTTACAGATAAGGAAGCTGGGATCAGGAGTTGGGTTTTCTATAAAGCTCAGTGTCTTAGTCTGTTCGAGCTGCAATAACAAAACACCACAGACTGGGTGGCTTATGAACAGCAGAGATTTACTGCTCTTAGTTCTGCAGGCTGGAAGTCCAAGACCAGGGTACCAGCATGATCACGTGAGGGCCCTCTTCCTGCTCTCAGACTTCTTATGTCTGAACCTGGTGGAAGCGGCTGGGGAGTTTTCTGGAGCCTCTTTTTTCTAATCCCATTTATGAAGGCTCCACCCTCATGACCTAATCACCTCCCAAAGGCCCTACCACCTAATAACCATTACCTTTGGGAATTAAGATTCAACATATGAATTTGGGTGAGGGGAGGTGGGGGGGGGGGAGAAGGGAGGGACGATAGCACTCAGTAAACTTAAGTTTTTAGGATTTCTTCTGTGCTCTTATTGCTAGAGGGAGCCCCAGCCCTATGTTCACCAGTCATGTGTGCAAAGTTCTCAGAAGTAATATTCACCTGCAAGCAGCTAAGGGGATCCAGTTTAGGGGGAGTGAATTTGAGTTTACTGATATAAATGCATGTAGTTCAAAGTCAGCCGTCTTGGTGGAGAAGACGGCTTCCCTATAGCTCACGGTTCTCACTCACCTGGATCGTGATTCAGAGATGCTAGTTCAGAATTTGTATCACCATATGAATATGCTCCATGTCACCCAGCACAGGAAGTGTGCAGAAAGTGAAGGAAAATCAGGCCTGGAATGTAAGGAGCCAGAAGCTATCCTGTAGTAAGTTTGCCTACCAATCAGACATGAAATTGTAAATGGAAGGTTTGCTTCTCGATGCTGTCATTAACCCCTAGTCCAAACCAAAGTTCTATCCTGGGGGAGTAGACTGAATAACACAGATTATACAATAAAAAACACAGTACAAGTTTTTTTCTTTGGGGAAGATCATGCAAAATGCAATGATCACATATCTGTGATTGTAGAGCTGTACTATAAACTTATGGCTGTACTACAAACTTATGGCTGTACTAAAAACAACAAATCATATACAAATCAATGATCTGTAACAGATCATATATGAAAAAACTTGACGGAGGTTTTTCCAAATTTCACAATGGTGCTGAAATGTGTGTGTTTATATAAAGCATTTCCAAGTACATCTTGTGAAACGGAAACTTTCCCAAACAGTCTGTAGTAGTAAAAGCTTTATGCAACAGGCCATGCTAAAGGAAAGACTGAATTATCTTTTAATTCTCTATATACAAAACAACAACATTGTCATCATATGAAGGTGTTCAATGAACTGTTGGGGGAAAGGATTATAAAGGTATGTCAGACAGTTGATTAATAAAAAATATTGTGGCTCAGTTGATTGGCTACACCAAAAGATGGCAGGTTTGATTCCCCGTCAAGGCATATACCCAGGTTGCAGTTCGATCACTGGTTCAAGTGCCTGAGATAGGCAACTCATCTATGTTTCTCTCTCTCTCTCTCTCCCTCTCCTCTAAAAATCAATTTTAAAAAATTATTGTTTTTTTTCTGGATTTTGTTATGTTTGTGGCATTTCTCAGCTTTCCATAATTTTTAACTTTTTATGACTCCTTTTCTTATTCTAAATCTCACCTTTTGTACCTAATTTTCTATTATTTTTCTTAAGGGACCCCAAAACTCTATAAACTTTAGGCTCCACTTCTAAACTGTCTCTATGTAGCTACCAGGACAGAATGGCTTCCTCTTACAAATACAAGTTCATACACAACGTGTTCTTTTTCTGCCCTTTTAACACAAAAGGTAGCTTACAACAATCACACTGCCAGCTGCAGCTGTGCCAGCTGTGTAGCATGACAAGGGGGGGTGGGGCGTGAGGATGCTATTGCAATAGTCCCAGGGAAAGAGGGTGGTGGCTGGATACGCAGGTGCCAATGGCTTCGCTTCCGGTTTGAGGTGCAGGGAGCAATAGGGGTGTGGGAAAGCGAATGGATTTGGACTCAGTTCTGCAGAGTCAACGGGAGTTGCTCGCAATATGGAGGCCCAGCGAAAGAAAGGAAGACATGGAGGATGATGGAGGCTGCCATTCTGATTTTCCTTGGGAAGCTGTGACTTGGGGAGTCAGAATTCTGGGAAGGCTACTGTGGGCAGACGGGAGAAGGGCTCTCACCGACAGGCTGGATGGTATTTGCTCTCCCAGCCCGACGCCCTCGCCGGACCAGAGGATGCCCTGAAAGCACGCTCCAGGCCCGGGCGCCAGCTCCGGCCACAGCCTGCCCGCCTTCCAGGGGGCCGGGTGCAGGCCTACACGTGTGCTCCTCCCAGTGCGCCCCACGTGCAGCCCCGCGTGCACCTCGGCCCTGCCTGCCTGGCCCGGGGTGGATGCTGGGGCTGCTGCCAGCTCCAGAGGAGCAGTGCCTGCAGATGGGGCGAAGGTGGGGGGGGGGTGGCGTGAGGCTGGGGTGAAGGAGTGGGGAGCAGGGACCTGGTCCCACCTCTGCCGCCCAGCCAGCTCTGTGACCTGTGCCAATGGCTTCGCTTCCGGTTTTGGGTGCATGAATATATCCTTCCTGGAGAAGCCTGTGCTGGCATGTTGAGCTTTCCCAGGGCTAAGATGACAACAATGGTGATAATAAAACAGTAATAACAATCATGGCAAATGTTTACCGAGTGCTCACTCTGTGCCAGGAACTTTCTCATAGAACCCCTCCCTCCCCTCCCCCCAGCAACCTCATAATGTCAGCCCTTTTACAAATGAGGAAATTAAGACAGGGAGATGCTCATATGATTGTAATTACAGCTAATGATGGCTGTTAGCAACAGTAGTGATACTGAGGGGGCTATGGCTTAAGGAGGGCTGTTCTGACACACAGGATCATACTAACTCCTGCATCTCTCCTGTGAGGGGCTTTTACATCATCCCCATTTTACAGCTGAAGACTGAGTCTCAGAGAAATAGTCACTCGCCCATGAAGACAGCTGGTCAAGGGACAGAGTTGAAGACAGCTGGTCAAGGGACAGAGTTAGAACTCGAACCCATGACTGAACAAACTTTCAGCCATGATCACTCCCGGCCATTCTTGAAGGGGTCTTTTGCCTGTGATTCCCTGTCTCCTTGCCCCGACCTGTCCCTAAATTGGGTAGGGTAATAGTGGTCTCTGACCACAGGGTGCTTCTTCCTGCTCCAACAATCTGTGGGAGAAGTGGCTGCTTCACCCAAGGGCACTCACCTGGGCCCAGGAAAAGCTGGACTGAAAGTGGGCCTCGGGACCCACCCACTTCCATACCCTAGCTCCAGCCTGCTTCCTGCCTCTGGGTCAGGTGAAGAGCCCAGAAAAGCCACTGCTTGTAAATGTCCTCCTCTGGTGCACTTTGGGCTGGCCAGATATCCAGAAGGCACCTGTGTTCCTTTCCTGCCAGGTGCCTGGTGGTCTTGCCATCTCCTCTGGATCCACCGACCATGCCCCTCGTGAATTCTGGAGGCCTGGACTGAGAGGCTCTTAGGGGAGGCCTGGAGCACTGCTGAGGGGTGGTCGCCTTGCCCACTTGCCCAGAAGTCTCCCAGTCTTGGCCCCTGTGCATCCTGAAAACCCCTGCTTCACTCCTGGGTCATGCAGACCCCAGCCTAGAGAGCACCTGGCGCTTGTCAGAGACCCGGATCGTCAGAATCCGATGGGGCAGGTAGGGTGGGGGCTGGGAAAGGTCACCCAGCAGCCGAGAGGCTGTGGCTGCTGTGTGCCACTTGGAAGCGGGTGGGTGTGGGCCTCCTGGCCTCCCCACTCCCGAAGAGGGCGGTGAGGCCCTGCAGTGCTGCCCATCCCTGTGTGCCTGACGTCAGCTATGTGGCTCTCTGACCCATCATCGTGTTGAGCTGCTGGGACATGAATTGAAGATCAGCCAGGGGTCAGCTGTGGCCCTCGGGGACTGGCCTGGGACTTGCTGGCTGGGGTCGTCAGCATGTGGATGTCTTCCTCCTCCCCCTATGGCCTTGACCTGAGACACCTTTCTCCTTGTTGAAGGTCTAAGGTGGTGGCGTCTTCCTCATTTATAAGGGGTTGTGCCGTGAATCCCTGAATGTGGAGGAGGCGGTGTGGTGGGTGAGAGAGCCTGGGCCAGGCGAGAAAGGCTCCTGATGTTTAACTGCACCGGCCATGTTCTGGGCAGCCAGCTGGCCAGGAGCAGAAATACCTGGAACTCAGACTCAGACCTCCTGCCCATGTTCTCCCTGCACTACCTGTCCCTCACCAGGGAAATCGCTCCCAGGCCCCAGAGGCCCCCTTCTGTATAATGCACACATGTGCCCAGTTGTGGGGGTTTCAGTTGACTTTATTTTTTATAGCAGTTTTAGGTTCACAGAAAAATTGAGAGGAAGGTACAGAGATTTCAATTACACCCCCTGCCCCCACACAATGCATTGCCTCTCCTAGCAGAACGGTGCATTTGTTATATTCTAGTACCATATAGTATTTGCCCTAAAAATCCTCTGTGCACCACCTATTCTCTCTTTTTTTAAAAAAAACTTTACTTTTCCATTTTGAGAATGGAAATGTCTTAATTGGGGTTTTTGCCAATTTAATAATCATGCATGGAAGTCCCCTGTTAATGGAACCCTCCCATTCCTGGGATAACCACTGCTAGGAGCTGGTGTGTTTCCCTCTCGTTTATGTCTTCATAAATGTGCATCACCTTATGATTCTGAGGGCCAATCACATGAGAAGTCACGAGAGCCAATACCAGGAACGGACACTGACGGAGTGCCTACTGTGTGCCTGACCTTTAATCCTCACAGTACCCCTATGAGGCAGTCATGATTTGTATCTCCATTTCACAGCTGAGAAGACTGAGGCTCCGAGGTCCCAAGGATACTGAGTGTCAGAGCTGGGATATGAGCCCAACTCTCTCTGACTGGGCTAAGATCTCTGCACTTCAAAAAGCAGAAAGCATCTTGGTGTGTGAGGAATTCCGCTCTTGCATCACAACCCTGGGGATGGAGACTTAGCCAGCATGGGAAAGGTCTGAGGAAACAGCTTGTCTGGTGGCTGGACCCCCAAAAGTGGAGAGAGGCCTTAGCAGCCTGCAGTGTGGCTCCTTCTCTTCTCAGGCATGGCTCCTAGAGGACCCTGGAGTCTGAGCCTCGGGGGAGGGAGTGATCGTCCCGTATCCTAAGTCCATGTCCACAGGACACGTCAGCAGAAAATACACACCCACTCAGAGGAATGTACTGTTACACTGTATGCACTCACACATGCACACCCTTCCCCTCATGACATCCGAAGCTCTCTCTGGTGCATTATCTCATCTCCGCTTCACATCAGGGCTGCCTCCTCCAGCTGCCTAAGCTGTGTACTGCACAATTGCAAGAGACGCCAGTCACATGGACTATGATGTGATTGGCACACCCAGGAGTTGTCTAACATAGTGGCGCTGGTCCCTGCTTGCAGTGAGAGTGAGCCAGGGAGACTTGGCCCATTTTATAGTTGGTGGAAACTGATGCTCAGAGACAGCCAGTGACTGACTTCCCCGGGGGTCACAGAGTGAGTCAGTGTTTGGAACAAAATCTGTGTCATCCTTTATCTCCCTTCCCCCAGGCATTTCAAAAAAAAAAAAATTATTTCATTCTTTGATTTACTTTAAAAACAAATCATTTTCAAACTTCTATCTTTCTATTTATTTCTAAAGAGGAGCCACCATGATATAAAAGCTGAAGGGTACAAAAGAGCACAAAGAGAAAAGTTGCTCCCCCTCCACCCTTGACCCCCAGGTAGCCATCCCTGACCCCCTGGCAGCCACGGCTGCTATTCTGTATACCCTTCCAGAGGTAGTCTATACACTTTCCACACAAATAGGCCCATTGGATGCTGATCACACCTTGCTGTTTTCACTTTACATGCCCTGCAATATATCCAAACATTTCAGGCTGTTAGATGCTTTGTTTTGCTTTAAACAGAATTCTATTATGTGGAGGCCTTGGGACTCACTGGTGTTCACAGTGGGCGCTTCTGACCTCTCGCTAGAACAAACAGTGCTAGGTGAACTCCCTTGCGCTTGTTTCATTTCACAAGTCTGAAAAAAAACACCTGAACCATAAATTCTTCATTTTAAAAAATGGAAATATCTCATTTTTTAAAACAAACTTAAAGGATCATGAAAGGACATAAAGGGTGGGGCAAACGAAGGTTTATTAGTTATTGTATTTTTTTCCATACAAACAACTGAACATCTACTTTTGCCCCCACCCTGTATAATAAAGTAAGGGAGAATGTCCAACCTGTCCACCATGTAGATGCTACTCTTTGGAAGTGATTGGTTTCATATTACTTCACAGCTTGCTTCATGGCTTTCTGTCTGTGGTTGATTGCAAAAATGGTCACAATCCTTCACACCTCCCTCTCTGTGCCCTTTCTAATGTGATTGAGCAGTTCCTCCCATCAGGAGGCAGAGTCTATTTCTCCCTGCCCTGAATCTGGACTTGGTCATGTGCCTTGGCTTTGTCAAGTAGAATGTGGCAAAAGTGATGCTATGCCAGGTCTGACCCTAGACCTCACGAGACCTTGCGTGCTTCTGCTAACTCTTGCAGAGCCTTGCTGCCCGCTGTGAATAAGCTGGGCTAGCCTGCTGAGGGTGAGAGGCTTGCAGAGCAGGGAGGAGTCAGCCAGTTGCACCAGCTGAGGCTCCAGAGAGCAGAGCCTAGCCAGGACCAGCAAAGCTGCCTCCCAGTCCAGCTGGCCATCAGGGCATGTAGGAGCCCAGCAGAGACCAGAGAACTGCCCAGATGAACCCAACCTAATTGCTGACCCTCAGAATCTCAGACTCATTAACTAAATAGGTAGTTTTTTTCTTTTTTTTTAAGCCATTGAGCTTGGAGGGTCTTTTATGCAGCTTTGTCAAGGTGATAGGTCACTGATGTATCCTGGAGATATTTCCCTAACAGACAGCTGGGTCAACTCCATCCTTTCTTGTAGTTACAAAGTATTTTATTTCTATGCCATGATTTGTTTTCCCAATGCCTTCTTGGTGGACTTTTGGGTCGTTTCTTTGTTTTGTGCCTCTGTCTCCTCATCTATAGAATGGTACTGATAACCCTGCTTTGAAATTGATTTGTAAGAATTAGCATAGGCGAGTCAGTTATAATGGCTGATACTGAAAAAGTGCCTGGCACATGATTTTTCTCTTCCTCTTTCCTGTCAGTCAATTCCTACTCAGGTAGAAATGGCAAATAGGTTAGCCTCAGTACCCATTTGTCTGGTAGGTGCTCCCCAGAGTTTGCACTGAGCAGGATTCGGAGGCCATATCTGGGTCAAAGGGAAACAGTGCCTGGATTGATTAGTGATGCCTGCCATGGGCGTGAGGGAGGAGTGGTGAGAGGGGAATGTGTGCTATCCTTCATTCTTATCTCCATCTGAGCCTAAGTGGACCTTGCTCCTATTCATTCAGAGGATTCTGAGAGACCAGATGACTTTCAAGACCTAAGAGGAGGGCACTGGGAGGATTTGGACACAACTTGCTGTGTGACCCTGGACAATGCCCTTTTCTTCCTGAACCTCAGTTTCCCTGTTTGTACAACGATCAAGGTGGTGGTAGAGCTGGGATTCAACCTGATTCCATGCTATCCCTCTGTGACTGGAGGCTGAACCCTCACATGGTGATCGGGCCTGGGATGGTTATGGCTGAAAGCATGCCTTGCCCATGCTGTGGGTCCACAGACCTCCTGAATATCCAATAGATTCCCACTGTGGCCTCCCCAGGACATGTTAACCTGGGAGGCCACTTGCTGGGGATGGCAACCAGGTTGAAGATTCTCAGCAGGACTTGTCCCCTTCCTGTTTCCATTCACCCCGATGGGTTCTCTGCAAGTTGCGTGTTATGGGACTGACAGAAAAATAAGCGTGTAAGCTCATGAATATATTCTGTGTCAGAAAGTGATGTGTTAAAAAAAGCCAAGGTAATGAGACAGCGGTGATGATGGGCGGAGGATGTCCCAGGAAGGCCCCTCGGGAGGGACATGTGGGAAGACACTGGAGTGGTAATAAGGAGTGAGTCCTGCAGACAAAGGTGGGAGGCCTTCTGGGCAGAGGGTAGAGCACATGCAGAGGCAGAAGCGCTGGAGGGACAGCAGGAAGCAGGTGTGGCTGAAGCAGAGTGAGTGAGGGCTGTGGGGAGTGGGGAGGATGAGAACAAAAGTTATCTCCTGCCATCTCATTCCCTTCTTCAGTTCTCAACACCCCACCCCCACCACTTACAAACCAACCTCCGCATCATTCTTCCTTCTGCCCCGGCCTCTGTCAGAGGCTAGTCCCTTTCCTGGGCTTTGTCGAAAGTCCCCCCTCCCACTCATCCTCGACCCCCTCCCTCCTAGACACCTCACTCCAGCCTCAGAGCCTTGGCGCACATTTTTCTCTCTGCCTCCAAGGCCTCCCCTTCCCTTTCACTTGGCTGTGCATCTTTTCAGGTCCAGGCAGGCCCTGCATCCCCTACCCCACCCCAAAGCCTTCTCTGGTGCCCCAGGCTGGGTCAGGGCTCCCTGGTCTTCCTCAGTTGCCTCCATTTCCCCCATGTACGTCTGACTCACCCACAAGGTCGTTTGTGAACTCCCAGGACCAGGAGAGTGTCTGATCCCTCTACATCCAGCAAGGAGCTCAGGATTTAGCCAGATGTGCACATATCACTCCTGTGGTTTTGGGCTGAGACCTCTGGCTCTCCAGACCCCTTGGGCCCTTGCTTGTCTTCTAACCTGGGACAGTTTAGTGCTAGCCCCACTGACCTGCTTGCTGCCAACTAGGCTAATCTAGTGCTCCCCTCTCCCCCAATGCCACCCCCACTCCCATCTTCTTAGCCTAAATCTTCTCCATCAAAACCCAACTGGAGCCCTGGCCAGTGGTTAGAGCGTTGGCCTGTGTACTGAAGGATCACACATTTGATTCTTGGTCAAGGGCACATAACTGAGTTTCAGATTCAATCCCTGGCCCGGTTGAGGCGAGTGCAAGAGGCCACCATTTGATGTTGCCATCTCTCTCTCTCTCCCCCCACCCCTTCCACTCTCTCTCTAAAAAAAAAAAAAAAAAAAAAAAAAAATCAATGGAAAAAATATCCTCGGGTGAGGATTTAAAAAAACACAAAGAACCAAACAACAACTGGAGCCTGTTTTGCTTGGGGCAGCAGAAAGCAAACCAAGACTCAAGAATCAACTAGACCAGCAATTTTCAACCGGTGTGCCACAAGTATTTTTAAAACATGCAATACCTGACTATTTAGTCAGGGGCACTGACCTCTTTTCCCTCATCAGGGGTGGGGAATGTCTGCCCAAGGGCTGTATAAAGCCAGAGAAATCATTTGGTCTGGCTCTGCCAAGGCATTAGGAGTGAGTTAATTAAATACTTGACCAAATATAGCAGGCTAATTTTTAAGTTGATAATCTTGTATGGCCTGCAAGTGATGTTATAAATATCCAAATGGCTCTTGGCAGAAAAAAGGCCCCCCACTCCTGCCTTAGATTGTCAAATTTAAAAAATGACAACAGCCAACACAACAATAGCCCTCTGGTGTGAATGAATCAAAATTATACCTATTTTTTTTTTGGTCAGATTGGCAAAAAATATAATATACTTTTTGGTGTGCCGCAGAATTTTAGTAATTACTTTATGTGTGCCATGACATGGAAAAGGTTGAAAATCGTTGAACTAGATGTATACACGGTGTGATATGTGCTTGTCCCTCAGCTTCCTTATCCATAGCCTGGGACATGGTGGTACCCAGGGCACAGAGAGTAGCAGGAAGCAGATGGTTCATACCTGTCCTGTCTCTTCCCTGTGGCTTGGGGTCCCTGAGGTGCTGGACTTATCTCTGGATCCCTTTCCGTGCCCACAACATAGCATCTTCTCAGCAAATGCACACAGAAATGTACAGAGAGGCTGCACTTTATGGTTTATACTTTGCACAAACAAATTCTTATGTTCCCTCCTCATGGAAATTCTTATCGGCATCCCTTCGTTGTACATGTGCAACTGGTACTGCTGAGACAGGAAGACTGAGAGGGAGGGGCCTGCCTCAGTGTTGGAAAGACCCCTACCAGACATTTAGAGAGGTTGTGGGACCTACTTAAGGCCAACCCTTGAGCCTGGTCTGCAGATTCCAGGCCCTGAGTGCAAAAGCCTTGCGCATTCCTGAGTCCTCACCATGACACCGGGAGGTGGGCAATATCATGCCTATTTTATAGCCAAGAAAACGGAGGGACAGCCAGTGAACAGCAGAGGCAGGGCCTGACCCTAAGTCTGGGGACCCTCTCTGTGTTCCTCACATGTCTCCAGACACCTGTGATTGATAATAAATGGAGAGGAGCCTTTTCTTCCCCTCTCTTTTGGCCTTTCCCCCATCAGATGCAGCTTTTGGAGTGGCAGCTGTGCTGGGAAGAGTAGGACATTCAGTGCCCAGTAGGAAATGCCTGGCATCGAGCTGGAGGTGGGCACTGAGAATTGGTCAGCACCTCCATGCCTCCCAGCACGTCCGTTTTGTGTTGTTGCTTGGAGACCTGGGAAGGTGGGAGTGGCCTCACCTTCGTGGTGGCCTCCTGTTGACTGTGGTGCTGGGGTGTAACTCTAGGCAGTGTTTACAAATGGAAAGTGGCCGGAGTCCCAGGAGGGAAAAATAACTGCCCTGTTGGAGTCTTCTCATCTGTCTTTGCTGCCCCTGGGTTCTGGGACTGGGTTACAGCGGTGAGGGTAGGGACATGGCCTTAGGGTTTGGTTGTTTCTTGGCACCAGGAGGTAGAATGTAGGGATCCTGCAGTATTTAGCCAGCATTCACAACCAACACAAAAATCATGGTCTTGTGCCTGGGAATACTACTTGGACACACAGTTACATTCCAGCAACACACACACACACACACACACACACACACACACACACACACACACACAGAGTTTTGGGGAGCCCCAAAGCTGAGGAATTCTGCAGCTCTTGAAGCACTTGTTCAGCATCTACTCTATACCAGGCACACACTGGCCACAACGTGGCTGGAGGTGCTGCATTTGATCTTGTCAGCTTCTTAACCTCCCTGAGCCTCAGTTGCCACAGCTGGAAGGTAGAAATCCGAGCACTGCCTCACAACCTTGTAGGCCAGGGTCAGGATGAGTGCCAAAGCCTCTAGTGGGGCTGTTCCAACGGCCAAACCCTATTCTGGCACTAAGGCCTATATAGGTTTGTGCAAATTAAACCTCTTGGATTTTCCAAATCTTAGGATATTTTTATTGATTTTATATCAGAAACTGGATGGAATTAGAACTAAAGTCCACATGTCTTTGGAATAAAATACATATGGGAGTTATTAACAAATGCCATCCAACACATTTAATCAAAAATACATATGGGAGTTCAGCCTTTGTGGCTCAGTGGTTGAGAGTCAACTATGAAACAGGAGGTCACGGTTTGATTCTCAGTCAGGGCACATGCCTGGGTTGTGGGCTCAATCCCCAGTGGGGGGTGTGCAGGAGGCAGCCAATAGATGATTCTTTCTCATCATTGATATTTCTCTCTCTCTCTCTCTCTCTCCCTGTCCTTTCCTCTCTGAAATAAATAAAAATATATATATATTAAAAAAATACATATGGGAAAGAAAAGGAGAATGCATGCTGATTACTCACAATAGCCAAGACATGGAAACAATTTAAGTGTCCATTGCTAGATGAATGAATAAAGAAGCTGTATATAGATACTGTGGAATGTTATTCAGCCATAAGACAGAAAGAAATCCTGCCACTTGCACAACATGGATGGACCTTGAGGACATTATGCTAAGTGTAATAAATCAGACACAGAAAGACAAATACTGTATGATATCATTTTTATGTGGAGTCTAGAAAGTCAAACTCAGAGAAACAGAGAGTTATAGTGTTGCTTATGAGGGGTTAGGGCTTGGAGAAAATGGGGAGAGATTGGTCAAAGGGTACAAACTTCCAGCTATAAGATGAATAAGTTCTGGGGATCTAATGTACAGCAATATATCTATGTAAATATAGATACAGGTAATAATTCATTAGTACTGTATCATATACTTGAATGTTACTAAGAATAGATCTTAAGTGTTCTCACCACGAAAAAAGAAATGGTAACCATGTGACAGTGTTGTAGGCAGTTAGGCAGACATGAGCAGAGCAAGGACGATGAACCAGGTACAGAGGTCACCAGAGCGGAACACCCCGGCACCTCGCAATGGGAAAGAACTGGCAGAGTAGATATTGGAGACGTTCCATTCGAGACTGTCCCTAGTGCCTCTTTCCACCCTAGAATGTCCCTGTCATGCAGGTGGGATTCTCTTGACCTCTTCTCTTCTGGCATGTGGTTGGTTAGTCACGTGGCAGACCCCCACCTGTAGAGGAGAACAAGGGGTGGGGGGCTGGGGGAAAGCCCCATCTAACTTCCATGCAAGGACAGAAGGCGACAGGACAGGCCCTGATAGGTCAGTTTGAAGAAGAAAGCAGTTAATTCCCCTCCAAGAGTTTAAAAGGAATCCTAGCCCACTCCCACTCTTTGAGTCACCAGCTTGACATTTCTCTTTGCTTGCTCAAATAAATTTTCTCTAGCGAGTTTGGGTCTTGCCTCTGAATTCTCTTCTTAGCCAGAACGCAAGTACGTACCAAGGTTGCTAAACCCAGCCAGGTTTGGTCTGGCCACACTGGTCAGACACCATGTGCCATTCCCTCCACCTACAGCAACAGGATAGAGGCTGTTAACTAAAGCTATGGTGATAACCATTTTGCAATATGTAAGTGTATCAAATCAACACATTGTATACCCTAAATTTGCACAATGTTTTGTGTCTGTCAGTTATATATCTTAATAAAGCTGGGGGAAATTATTTTCTAAAAGAATACATGTGGAAGTGTGTAGGAAACCATGAAGGTAATGATGAGCCAACCTCAGAGGCATGGACAAAATATTTCCTCCCAGCCAAGGGCTTGCCCTGATACTTCCTTAAGGGTGTCTTTTTTTTTTTTAATTTTTATTTTTATTTTTATTGAGGTATTATATGTGTACATATCTTACCATTACCCTCCCCCACCCCACACCCATTCATGCCCTCACCCCCCAGAGTTTTGCGTCCATTGTTTATGCTTATATGCATGCATACAAGTCCTTCGTTTGATTTCATAACTCCCCCACCTCTCCCTAACTTTCCCCCTGTAGTTTGAAAGTCTGTTTGATGCTTTACTGTCTCTGTATCTATCTTTTTGTTCATCACTTTATAATGTTCTTTACTATCCATAAACGGGTGAGATCATGTGGTATTTTTCTTTCATTGACTGGCTTATTTCACTTAGCATTATGTTCTCCAATTCCATCCAGGTTGCTGCAAATGATGAGAATTCCTTCTTTTTTATGGCAGCATAGTATTCCATTGTGTAGATGTACCACAGTTTTCTGATCCAGTCATCTGCTGATGGGCACCTAGGCTGTTTCCAAATCTTAGCTATTGTAAATTGTGCTGCTATGAACATAGTGGTGCATATATCCTTTCTGATTGGTGTTTCTAGTTTCTTCGGATATATTCCCAGGAGTGGGATTACTGGGTCAAATGGGAGTTCCATTTTCAGTTTTTTGAGAAAACTCCATACTGTTCTCCACAGTGGCTGCACCAGTCTGCATTCCCACCAGCAGTGCACGAGGGTTCCTTTTTCTCCGCATCCTCGCCAACACTTGTTGTTTGTTGATTTGTTGATGATAGCCATTCTGACAGGTGTGAGATGGTACCTCATTGTTGTTTTGATTTGCATCTCTCGGATAATAAGTGACTTTGAACATGTTTTCATGTGTCTCTTGGCCTTCCTTCTGTCTTCTTTTGAAAAGGTTCTATTTAGGTCTGTTGCCCATTTTTTTATTGGATCATTTATCTTCCTTTTATTCAGTTGCATAAGCTGCCTGTAGATGTTGGAGATTAAACCTTTATCAGTGATGGAGGAAAGTTGTTTATTTTTATCAATTAAGACTGCACCCAATGTTCCCTGCTTGAATCCATCTTCCATCTCGAATCCTTTCTGTGCACGGAGTTGGGTAGGAAGTCAGGTCTGTGGTTTTCCATAGGATACCCAGTCATGCCAGCACAATGTGTTGAAAGAGGTGCCTGTTCCCATTGAATGGCAGCGGGGCTTTGGGTGTGGCAAGCTACATGCAATGAACACAAGAGGCAGCCGCCTTATGCGATAGCGTGGGTGAAAGTCTACCGATTTTATGGTAAACAAGAGGAGCCAGACACACAGGAACACATTCCAGAGAGGCCTCTGCAGTGAAATAGGGCTTCTGTGGACACCCCGGGGCCGGGTGTGTCTGGGAGGAGGCTTGGGAGGGCCTTCTTGGGTGTGGAAATGTTCTGTGTCTTGACCTGGGTGCGGTGGCTCCACAGGTGTGTGCAAAGGAAAAACATCAATGAGCTGTGCCCTGAGATGAGCTCACTGAACTGTTTGCATGCTACATGCTAATTTAAAAGAACGCTCTTGGAGCCTGAAGGAGGGAAAGATCCGTTCACACGGAGGTGTTTGTTGTGGAGGCTGTGAAGAGGCTTTGCAGAGATAGAGACTAAAAAGGAAAAAAAGGGGCAGGGCCGGCCATCCCCATCCCGCAGGCTGGCCTGGCTCCCACCTGGGCCCTGCTGTTTCCTGTGGGACACAGGCTCACAGAACACCCACCTCAGACAAGGTCCCTTTGGGAGCACGAGACAGTGATTCGCAGCAAGGACACTTCGCAGTGGTGTCTCAGCCCAGACAAAACAAGGCGCCCAGGCCACCCTCGAAGTACCAAGCACACCTCTGCTCTCAGGCCCTCTTTCAGCTACAATGCGTACCGACTACAGCTTTACCAATTACAGCTCAATCCAGGCGTCCTCAAACTACGGCCCGCGGGCCACATGCGGCTGTTTTTGCCGTTTTGTTTTTTTACTTCAAAATAAGATACGTGCAGTGTGCATAGGAATTTGTTCATAGTTGTTTTTTTTAAACTATAGTCCGGCCCTCCAACGGTCTGAGGGACAGTGAACTGGCCCCCTGTTTAAAAAGTTTGAGGACCCCTGGCTTAATCAGTCTCCCCTTTCGGTGGGTGAGATTTATTGAGATCCCCAATCGCAGAATTTCACTCACTTTCTGGCAGCATCCAATCTACCTTAGGCCCTGCTACCTTAGACTCTCCTCCCAATCACCCAAGGATGCCCAAATCTGTTTGCACCCCAGCCTTTCCAGTGGGTGCGATTGCCCGCTCACAGTGAGTAGCAAGGTGGTTTGTGCTCGGGGGCATCTTCAAGACCTGTGACCCAGTCTGGAAGAATGATCACATGGTTGCTAAGCAGAGAAAGAAGGAAGGGTGCTCCCAGCCAAAGGCATAACATGAGCAAACACTTTCACAGAATGTGGAGGGAAGAGTGTGTTTGTGTCTGGGGCTGGGGAAGGGGGGTACCGTGGAGGTAGGTACCCTGGACCGGGTGAGGCAGGCCCTCCTTCAGTTTTACATCCAAGGGGCCTCACTCTCCTTACCCTAACCCTGCCCTGGCCGAGTTTCTGTAGCTACCTCTAATTCAGGGCCCAGCCCCAGGCCTGAGCTGGCTGTCAACCATGCTGGTCTGGTCAGGCCTCAGCCCATTGCGAAAGGAGAGCACGAGGCTGTCACCAGTGCCATCTCTAAGCTCAGCCTTGTCTCCTGTCTGCAGTGACCATCTCCAGCCTTCACCCCACCACACACTGCCCACCCTCCGTCTTCCCAGCTCCTGGCATGAGACTTGCTGTGGAGCCTGGGCAGGGGCCCAATCAGCCTCCCACCCTCCCTAATTGCCAAACCCACCCAGGTCCCTCCCACTGGGGCTTCACGTCTCTCTCCTGGTCCTGTTGCCAAAGAAGGAGTTAGCAGTAGCACCTCCACCCTGAGGCCAGCCCCTGAGCCCCCAGGGTCCACAGCCTCTGACCCCTGTACTCACCCTCCCCCCCCCCCCCCCAAACATTGGATATGGCCCTTGCTCACCATCCTAAATACTAGCAACAAAAGCCTCCCTGGCCCCCAGGCCCTGTGGGGAAGCATGGGACTTGGTTGGAAAGTTGGTTAAGGAGGACATTCCGAGATGAGGGAAGAGTGCTGAAGGCGGCCCGCCCTGTTTATCAGAATGTCCTCCTTACAAACTTTCCAACCAAGTCCCATGCTTCCCCACAAGGCCCCTCCACTTCTCTCACCCCCCTCCTCCAGGCTGGCCTGCTCTCCACTCCCTCCTGTCAAAAGGCATGGCCTCTCTGGTCAGCCTAGAGCCCATTTTGGATCCCATCTGACCTCTGACCCCTGGAGCCTCTCTGAGCTGACTCCTCCTCCCGTGATTAGTGAGCCTTGGACATCCGAGCTCTGGGTGTCTCTGTTCGCAGCCTCACTTCTTGGGGGACTTCACCTCCTCTGCTGCTTTCTATGACCTTGCCAACACCTAATCCCCAGGCCCCTGGATCCTACCATCTGCCAGATACTTCCAACTGAGACCCCCAAATTCCAAGCACCCATCAGGCTGGGCTCCCTGTATTAAAGATTAATGTGGAAGGAATGCCATAGGAAGAGCTCCCAGGAGAAACTGGTAAAGGTGGAGGGGCAGCAAGACCTGGAAGGGGAGGGAGCCCAGCAAGGCAGTAGGGGGGGGTAGGGTGAAGGTTGGCGGGGAGGTTCCGGCTGCTCCCTGGAGAGCTCTGGAGGGCAAGTCACACTGCAAGCTGCCCGCCTGGAGGCAGGGTCCTGGGCTTGCACATTCCTCACCCACAGCCAGGGTGTGGGCCGCCCCATGGGATGTCCATTCCCAGGCACAGCAGCTCGGAAGGCAGCCTGCCTAGGAGATGCAGAGCGGGCCAGCCATGGGACACACATTTAGGGGGAGGTGGGGAGGACAAAGATCTGAGAAGACAGCATCCAAGACCACGCCTACCATAGACAAGGCTGCTCTCCTCTGGGATTTGCCACCCAGTGAGTGGTGCCTCTGGGACCCAGGCCCAGGTCAGTTTAGTACAGGCTTCTGGGCCAGCTCCTCCTCTAAGCCCTGCACTGGACGTAAGCAAGGCTTGGGGATGGGAGGTGGCACAGAGAAGCCCAACCAGGCCTTGCCCCAAAGAACTCCTGGTCTAGCAAGAAAGACTCACTTCTAACAAGGAGCCCCTGAGACCAGTACATGACCAAGGGAAAGGGCTGCTGCCATGCCCTCCCCCGCTCAAGGCGTCAGGGCTCTGGGGCTGGGGTGCCTGAGCAAGGACAGTCAGCTTAGACTTGGGGCAGGAAGGTGGGTCCAGGAAGGCTTCACAGAGTGAGAGTCATTAAGTGAAGAGGTGGGAAGGGTGCTCAGGCGGGAGGCACAGCAAGAGCAAAGGCAGGGAGGCAGGACGCGGCCTGGTTTATACAAGAGCAGCAAACACTGGCTTCACCGGGAGGGCCCATGACTTGATCCAAAAGCCACCTGGACTGGTGTTGATTTAATGGTTTTCTCTAACGTACTCATTTTTTTATTTATTTACATAATTTTATTTCAAAAGGAAACTTTATGTTATTAGGAAGAAAATACCACTTTGCTAGAAAAAGAGAAGTGACTGAAAGTAAAGATGCTACAAAGTTCCAGCTGAAAGCTGTTGCCTGCTAGGCTCTGAGCCGGAGCCCTGCCCTCGCTTCCATTGAGATAGTTCTGCAATGAAAGACCTGTCAGCGCCTCTTGGCCTGCTGCAGTCTGGCGTCTGAAAGAGTCAGGCTGTGCGACCTAGTGCTGCTGTGTGATCAGCTTAATTTTAAGCATCTCAGACTCTGTAGGACGTGAATTTGGCCAGGCAAGCCCAGCGGGTGGGCCAGGGTCAGGTTCAGAGAGTTCAGGGGGCAGGCTGAGCCAGGAGAGGAGCTTGGGTTTTCTCACAGGGGCACTAGGGAGCCATGGGAGAGCTGTGAGCAGGTATGTGACATGGTCCATCATGGTTCAGGTTTTGGCCTGACAGTGTCCAGGATTCACCTTCTCACATGGAGGTGCCTGGGATAGTCTTCTCTGGAGTCCATTTGGCTGAATTTGGTCCCTCATCCCTCCTTCCCGGTCAATGTGGTCTGTGGACACAGGGACAAAGGCATGCTCTCAACCTGCACAACTGCCTGCGACCAGAGTGGCAGAGCGGAGGACGGGAGGAGGGGGTTCTTCTACAGCTCTTCAAGTTCGGTCAGTCCCTGTCTCTCCTAGCCCTCTGGGCATGTATGCAAACGAAAAGACCTCTGTGTGGTACCCCAACACTAGAGATAGTGGTAGAAATGCAGTGGATTTGGGGAATCACTTGGTGTTCCAACAACCGACTTTAGTGGTTCCAACCACTGCCCTCCCTCCCTCCCCTTCCTTCCCTTCCTTCCTTCCTTCCTTCCTTCCTTCCTTCCTTCCTTCCTTCCTTCCTTCCTTCCTTCCTCCTCCCTCTCCTCCTTTCCTCCCTCTCTCTCTCTTTAGCAGATTCGTCCTTTTGCTACACAGACTTCCACACTTGCCATAAAATTAAGGTGACCAGATGTCCCGCTTTTGGCGGGACAGTCCCGATTTTTAACAATTTGTCCTGCGTCCCACGGCGTTTTAAAAAAGTCCCTATTTTTTAAAATGCCGTGGGACGCAGGACAAATTGTTAAAAATCGGTTTTGTCCCGCCAAAAGCAGGACGATCTGGTCACCTTACATAAAATCCTTCCCCAACCCTCCTCCACAATCATAAACTTTGCTTTAAATTAAAACAAAAAACAAAAAACACAAATGATGATTAATATTTTTCCAAGGGATTAAGTAACTAAAACCAAGCTTTTACGTGATTCAGAAGTTGATACCTTCAACACATCTCTTTCCAAAAATAACAACATGACAACAACACCCATGCCCAGACACAAACAGGGTCGATTGAACACCAAAGTGGGAAGGTTTCCAGAAAAATAGAAAAATATTTGTTGAAGATTTAACAACCAAACTGACACCCCCTTTGGCTTCCCGACTCTGATCAGAGCAGAACAATGGAGCAACGACAGGCATGTTTTCCTGGGGTGCGGGCCCAGGTCAGCCATTTATCAGTGGTGGGTCTGGTCCTGTCGAGGTCTCCTGAGCTGGCTTCATGCTCCTGGGTGACAGGCAAAGTGGCTCTGCTAGGCAGCCTCCTGGTTTGGGTGTGGAGTGCCCGTGTTTCTCCCCACAGTGCGCATCCCCTCCTCCAGGAGACCCCTTGTGAGGACTCCTTCCTTCTTGGGCTGGCATTCAGCGCTCTTCCCAGCCTCCTAAACGCCTTTCCTTCAGGCTCAGCCCTTCCCAGCATGCATCTGGTGGTTTCCCACCTCTGAGCCTTTGTAGCTGCTTTTCCCTCCATCTGATATACTCTTCCTGCCACTCATCCCAATATTCAAATTCTCAGCATCTTTTAGGAGCAAGGTGACCACAGAATCTCACTGACCGCCCACAGTCCCAGTTCACAGCTGATATCCTGGGGTGATTACTAGTAGTGCCTCCTTTCACTCTCAAAACTTTCCTGGTTCAGACCTGACAAAAGGTCCAGCTCAAATGCCTACTCCTGGAAGCCACCCCTGATTTCCAGAGGAAAGGTCTCCATTATCCTGAACTTGCACAATTTTGAATCCCTTTTCTGAGTGTGTCACACTCTAGCCGACATCCTCTGCATGTGGCCTCTTTCCCCTGCTAGGCAGATACAGTCTCTTTATTAAAATCATGTAGAAACAGTGTCATGGCTTAGATTGTGTACCCCCAAAAGGTATGTGAGCCTGGCCAGTGTGGCTCAGTGGTTGAGAATTGATCCATGAACTGGAGGTCATGGTTTGATTCCCATGACCCAGGAGGTCGGGGGATATGCCCGGGTTGTGGGCTCAGTCCCCAGTAGGACGTGTTTGGAGGCAGCTGATTGATAATTCTCTCTCATCATTGATGTTTCTATCTTATCTCTCTCCCTCTCCCTTCCTCTCTCTGAAATCAATAAAAACATATTCTTTTTTTTTTTTTAAAGATACATTAAAGTCTTAACCCTGGATACCTGTAAATGTGAGCTGGTTTGAAAATAGAGTCTTTGTAGATTTAGCCTGATCTTGAGATCATCAGGGTGGGTCCTAATCTGATATGACTGTGTCCTTATAAAAAGGGGATATTCGGACACAAAGACAGTCACCCACAGAGGGAAGATGATATGAGGACACCTAAGAAGATGGCCATGTGACTGAACTGATGCATCTACAAGACAAGGGATTCCAAGGATGGCTGACAACACTAGAAGCTGGAAAGAGGCCAGGAAGGATTCTCCCCGAGAGCCACCAAACAGAGTGTGGCCCTGCTCACACTTAGCCTGGGACTTGTAGCCTTCAGAACTACGAGACAATAATAAGCCGTCCTGTCTGTGGTATTTTGTTACAGCAGACTTAGGAAACTAATAAATATAAAAACAACTCTTTCAAATAACTGCTTTATTGAGATACAATTCACATATATAAAATTCACCCTTTTAAGGTGTACAATTCAATGGATTTTAGTATATTCGCAGAATTGTGTAACCATCAGCACTATCTAATTTTAGGACATATCATCACCCCAAGAAGAAAGCCATTATCCGTAAGCAGTTACCCCCCATTCTCCCTTGTCCCTCAGGCAATCACTAATTTGCTTTCTGTCCCTATGGAGTTACCTGTTCTGCAGATTTCACACAGTATGTGCCTTTTGCATCTGGTTTCTTTCACTTAGCATCCTGTTTCCAGTACTGAGTGTGTATCAGTACTCCACTCCTTTTTATGACCAATAATAGTCCCTTGGATGGATAGACCACATTTGATTTACCCATTCCTCAGCTGATGAACATTTGGATTGCTTTTGCTTTTTGTAAATAATACTTCTGTGAACATTTGTGTACAAGTTTTTGCATGGACATATATTTTTGATTCTTTTGAATAAGTAACTTTTTAATGGAAAGATAATGCTTGCACACAGTACACAAAATCGCCAGAGGTAGAAAAAGTATGCCACTAAAAGCCAGAATCTCTCTTCCCTTCCCAGAGACCACGATTTGTTTGGTTCCTGGCCTTCCTGAAATGTTTTCTGCCGATGCACACTCAGGTAAGTGGACATTTCTTTTCTCCTACACGAATACCTGCACACAACTGTTCTGCCCCTGTTCTTCTCACAGAACAATACCTCTGGATGCTTGTGTATTGGTGTATAGAGCTGTACTTCATTTTGTAGTTGTTTGTTGTTGTTGTTAATCCTCACCTGAGGACATTTTTTTCCATTGATTCTGGAGAGAGTGGAAGGGAGGGTTTCTGGGGAGAGAGAGAGTAAAAAACATTGATGAGAGCCACATCCGTTGGTTGCCTCCCACATGTGCCCCGACTGAACCAGGGAACCTGCAACCCAGGTACATGCCCTTTACTGGGAATTGAACCCTCAATCTTTTGGTGCATGGGCTGACACTCTAACCACTGAGCACACCAGCCAGGGCTGTACTTTATTCTTTCAGTGACTGCCTCACCGAATTGCTTGAATGTGCCTTTATGTATTGAACCATTTGAAGGGCATTTAGGCTGCTCCTGATCTTTTCTCACTGCAGATGTGCTTCCCTGAACATGTTGGTGCACCCATGCAAAGATTCCTGGGGAGGTGGGTAGACCAGAAGACCCAGAGGTGGACTTGCGTTTTTTGTGAGCTTTTCTAGTTTGAATACGGTGGATTTATAACTGCTAATTCACCAGCCCGATGATGACTTTGTGTGGCTGTTATGACCCATATGTAGAAACTAGATCCTTTGCCAACACGTTTCCATAAACATGTTAAGAGCCAAGCTTAAGTATTCTCTTAAAAAATAGTCACTTTCAAGCAATTGGGATTCTGCAACTGTTGTAGGTGGCGGGGACATAACCATGTGTCTGACTGGTGGGGGGTCAGACCAAACCTGGGTTCAGCAACCTCAGTACTTGGGTTCTGGCTAGGAAAGAATTCCAAGTCCAGACCCAAACTGTAAGAGAACATTTATTGGGTAAATCACAGAGGTAGAAAAAGTAATTCCTAGAAGAAATGGGCTTAGGAAACAAGTTATAGAGGTAAAGGAAGGGCCCTTGGAGCTTGGGCGTAAGGAAGCTAGTGGTAAAGTGCCTGGGGAGGGGGAGGAGGAGGAGGAAGGGAAAGGAGAGGGAAGTGAAGAGAAAGGAGAGGGAGGAGAAGAGAAAGGAGAGGGAGGGGAAGAGAAAGGCGCAGGAGTGCTCCCAGGAGGGAGAGTGCACAGGGTCCTCCTCCCTAAGGGTTTTAAGGGTGGAGATTTTAGGGCAGGTCCCAGGGAAAGATCTTAATAGAATACTCACCAGCTTCCCAGGTGTGTTCATTCAGAATTGTGGTTTCCACTGATTGATTGGCCAGCACGGGCCGGAGGTCATTATTCCGTGCAGCTGGTCCTGACCTCAGCCTTGGTTGGTTTTGTTGCTTATTTGCGCCTGGAGCTGAACTACAGCCGAAGCCTAGATGTTACCTCCAGGGAGGAAAGGTCAGGAGTTCCAAACCTCGTGACCAGAAAATGCTAGGGGAGGAAAAGTCACCCTGTCGGGGAGGGCAATTGATTGCCCATTGTTAGGCACCTGGGGTTTTCCATCCTGGCGACGTTCTGTACCTGGCTCATCGTCCTTACTCTGTTCATGTCTAACTGCCTACAGCATAACTTTAAAACCAGCCATATTAACAAAAATAATCATTCTGAATGATCAACTTGGTATCATGGTATAGAAAATCCTTTTTTTTTTTTCCATCTTGCTAACTCAAAGACAGGCCGTGACAACAAACCTCATTAACTTTGTATTCTAGGGGGACAAAGTGTTTTGGACAAATCAATTTTACTGTGGGGCATGCCTTAAAAGTTGAGAATCAGGTGAGATCAAATCTCCCAACCCTGACACTAAATTAGCTTGGTGACCTTGAGAGCGTTCCTTGTCTTCACTAGGAGATGGTTTGCCTCACAGGGGAGGGTTAGATAAAACGGAGGCTCTAGGATATTAAGCTTTGAAATCAAACTAATCTATGTACTTTGATAGCTCACAGGTGGATGGAGAGCCCTCTCTTTTGATATAAAGCCTTAACCTCAGACAAGGGGTTAATGTCAGATTTAAATGGCTAAACCTTGTTTGACCTTGAAGTGCAAACAAAGGGTTAATGTCATATTTCATCATCTAAAAGGGACCTTTAGGGACCTTGTTTGCCTGGATGAACTCAGAGCCAATCTTATTAGCCTGTGCAGGTATCTTTGGCAAGGGTTTGGGGAGGAGATGGGGCTTGGGAGTGGCCCAGGGATTACAGATGAATTAACATTTCTTCCTCTGGCTCATTACCCGGTGGATAAAGGCGCCTCCTGGGGCTCCCAGCAGGTTGGGAGCAGGAAGTTGGGTGGTTTGGACAGCAGGAATCTGGCTCCACAAAGGCTGCTGAAAAGCCATTGTTCCAGGGTTTACCGGGCCCTTTCGTTGGCAGCTTTCTCACGTCTCAACTGGAGCCAAAGTCTTCACCCAGACACTGATAAACAACACATTTGGTGCCAGAGTAAGCTTAATGACACTCCCTTGCCAACCAGCCATCCCTCCTGCTCAAGCACCTTCAATGACTCCCCACTGGCAGCTCACTCTCTGCTTGCTGCTCCAAGCTGACCACAGTCTGGCCTAAATCCTGACTAATTTTAATGCCCACTACTTCTTAGTGTTTTATTTTAACCAACATGGTTCCAGCATCCAGTCTGGGCCAAGCACTGTATTAAGTGCAGTGCAAGCATCATCTTGTTTCATCTTGATGAGCGTCCTTAAAGAAGGTGTTATCCCTGTTGTGTAGACAAGGAAACCACGGTCTAGAGCAGCTCAAGTGGGCTGCTTCATGCCGCACAGCCAGGCAGCAAAAGGCAGTGCAGTCCCCAATCCTGAGCTTTCTCTCTTCCTCTCTCTCTCTCTCTCTCTCTCTCTCTCTCTCTCTCTCTCTGCCTGAGGTTGGGGCTGTGTACTGTGTATTAGTGTGGACAGAGCAGTAATGGAGGGCTTCTGAGGGGTGACACTGAGTGATGACAGGGAGCAAGTTAGGCAATGAGTGGGGAGGAACATTCCTGACAGAGGGAACAGCAAAGTCTGGGCCTCAGTTTCTTATCAGTCAAATATGTGCGTGTGTGTGTGTGTGTGTGTGTGTGTGTGTGTGTGTGTAGTTGCAAGGTGTTGCCTTCTGGTTCTCTGATTCTACTTACACCCTAAAACCCTCTGAATTTCCCCCCAGAACCAGAGAGTGAGTGGTGAGTGCCTCTTTAAATTTTGTGTTCTAGTTGCCTTGGGGTCAAACTCCTAGCCCCATCAGGCTGCTAGCTGCAATCACTCTGCAACCTGATTCAGGGAATAAACAAACCAGTCCTGGCCAGTGTGGCTCAGTTGGTTGGGCACCATCCTATGCACCAAAAGGTTTCTGGTCCGATTCCCAGTCAGGACACATACCCAGGTTGGGGACTTGATCCCCTGTTGGGGATGTGCAGGAGGCAGCCGATTGATATTACCTTCTCACATTGATGTTTTTTTCTCTCTCTCCTTCTCCCTTTCTCTCTCTCTAAAAACCCATACACTATTCTTTAAAACAACCAAAAAATAAACTAATTAAATAAATAAGCAAGCAGACCAGTGGGGATGGTGTGCTGGGGGTGGGGAGGACTGGGATGGACTCTCTGGTCACTTCCCCCTTTAGAACAGGGTACTGTCTCCACTACCCCTTACTGTCTTATAAATCTGGTCTGTTTTACTCATTTTTATCTTCTTCAAGGCCCTTGTAGCAATTTGAATTAATTTGTGACTCTGGGGTGGTTCACAAGGGTTGTGGGACCCATTATTCAGTTTCTGTTCTCCTTAACACCTTTGACAACCATGTTACATCTCATTTGTTGCTTTTCATTCTTCCTTTTCACTGCTTTTTCTCTTCATTATCTTCTAGTCTTTCCCTCCTACCCCTCTTATTTCTTTACTACATCATGTCTAAATATACTTTGACATAAGAAGCCTTTCAGGGGTCAGGGAGGGCCTTGGTGGTAACACATGAGTAGGGCTTTGAGGGGGTGAGTGGGAGTTTGTCAGGTAGAGAGGGGAGGAAGGAGCAGGAGACCAGCATGCTTAAGCATAAGGACTGGATTCATACAGACAAAGTTTGAATCCTGGCTTCTCCACTCTGCAGCTTTGTCATCCAGGGCAAATTAGATTATGTCATCAAGCCTCAGTTGCCGCATCAGTATAATGGGAATTTCTCTAGCACCTATGAAAGGGCTGAGCTCAGCCTTCAGTGAGAACATTTCTTGCACAGACCTTATGCCTAATTTACAGAAGGCTCTCTATAGATATTTGTTGAGTGAATGAATAGATATTCCAGGCAGAGGGGATGGCATAAAGAAAGGTCTGGCAATGAGTGATGTTTGGGGAATTGTCGTCATGCCAGAATCTGTGATAGAGCCTGATCTCACTGGCTCCTGAGAGCCAATAGTGCACATCTCTTTCCAACTCTGCATTCAGTGATATTACCTCAGTAACTTGGAATCCACCACTACGGACGTCTTTGCACCATGGAAATGAGCAAACATTACAGGTCAGAGTTTCTTCCCCCTCCAGTGAGCCAGTTTACCAGCACACCATTCCCTGTAGCTGGGAAGATGCACAGGGTTAGATTTCAAGGGGCCTTAGACAGCAGGGCCTGGTGATATTCTGTTCGCTCTGCTTTAGAACTTCAGAAAGACAGTTTGAACCTACCTGACCTGAAAAAGAGATGTTTTTCAGAATAAAAAAGGCCCAGATTTATGAGTTCCTAAAAAGTTCCAAATATGTCACTATTTTATATTTACATAACTCTAAAAATAATTTTAGCTTAATTTTTAAGACCATTTATTTTATTGAATTGGCAAATCTTTTTTTTAAAAATATATTTTATTGATTTTTTACAGAGAGGAAGGGAGAGGGATAGAAAGTCAGAAACATCGATGAGAGAGAAACATTGATCAGCTGCCTCCTGCACACCTCCTACTGGGGATGTGCCCGCAACCAGGGCACATGCCCCCGACCGGAATCGAACCTGGGACCCTTCAGTCCGCAGGCCGACGCTCTATCCACCTAGCCAAACCGGTTAGGGCTGAATTGGCAAATTTTGAATTAGAAAATAACTTAAGACTGGCCAGCATGGCTCAGTGGTTGAGCATCGACCCATTCAATTCCTGGTCAGGGCACATGCCCAAGTTGCGGGCTCGAGCCCCAGTGGGGGGCATACAGGAGACAGCTGATCAATGGTTCTCTCTCATCATTGATGTTTCTATCTCTCCCTCCCTCTCCCTTCCTCTCTGAAATAAAAAAAAATTATTTTTTAAAGAAAATCACTTAATTTCTTAAGCTGAAAAATTGGGAAATTTTTTAATTGGGAGAAATGGGGTGGGGGCCTTCGCGAGAGGGTGGCAGCACCCAGTTCCTATGTGATTTTGTAGGAAAGGATGTTTGGTGGCCTTTTTCTTGATAGCAGGGAAAAATCATTGGAGGGTCTGGAGCAAACAAACAATATGATCAGATTCTGGTCTTGGAAAAGATTTTCCCCACTGCTTTGTGGTGAGCCTGGAGGGAGCCAACATGAATACAAGGAGACCAAGCAAGAGATAATGGGGTGTGGATAAGACTGTTCCTGGAGAAACAATACCATGTGTTCCTTTTCCTCCTGGGTGCTCAACTGAACTACATTTCCCAGCCTCCTCTGCAGTTAGGTGGGGCCTTGTGTGGGAGGAAGTGATGTAAGCCATTTCCAGGCCTGGGTGTAAATCCTCCCTACAATCATCCAGGTTATTGCCCTCACACACCTCACCCCAAGGATCTAATGTAGGACTCCAAGGCATAGGGGATGGCAGAGCCACTAGTTGGAAGGAGCTTGGGCAGATGAATGGCTGTATGGACTAGAGCCCCACCTCTGAGAGGAACCAAGCTTTACTGTGTTGAGCTATGAGATCTGGGGTTGTTTGTTACAGCAGCCGGCCTGACTAATGCAGGGGGCATGGAAACGGAGACAGATATGCAGACCTAAGAGCTCTTCAAAGGTAAAATCATGGGACTTGTGATAGCTTGGATATGCAGTAAAGGATGAGGAGGCATTGAGAGCCATGCCCAAGTTTCCTACTGAATGGAGGTGCCTTTTACTGTGGGGAGACCGTAGGTGGCTGATCTTGAGTTTGATGTGTTGAGTGGAGATGTCAAGAGGCTCTTCTCTTGGCCCGTGCAATCCAAGGCAGTCTAGCACTTCCTCCTGGGGGCACATCATAGTGGTGAAGGCCACCTGTCATTCATGAGGGAGAGAATATGAGGAGCTTCTGTCTGTGGAACCATCATCATGCCCTTGGCCAGAGCCTACCCATGTGGTCAGGGGAAATGCTTACTGTTTCCTTCCCAGAGTACACACACACACACACACACACACACACACACACACACACTCCACCACGTCTAAGCTGTAGCAAGGCTAATGCTGGGACATATTCCCGCCCCCCGCCCTTTCAATAAATATTTCCTGAGTACCTACTATAATAGTAATGTTATATTTACTGAGTTCTTACCATGTTCCAGACCCTATGCCAAGCACTTTACTACATGACATTATTTAATCTTTAATCAACAGAGATAAGAACTATTAGTGGCCCCATTTGACAGGTGGGGAAATAGGTTCACAGAGGTCATGTAAGCTAGGCCTTTAACCAGGTCAGTAAATTCCAGAGTCCATCATCCCAGGCATGGAGCCAAGTCTGCCCTGAGCAGAGATTGATAGTCTCCCAGAGCTGAGTGTGGCCCAATCTCCTGGGTTCTCCTAGTGAAGGCCCCTTCCGGCCCTCACAGTTCTTGCTCCTCTCAGTTAGGTAGTGGCTGCTTTTGTGACCCAATACATTGGCATGTCCTAGAGCCTTCTTTTATCTTCAGGAGGCCTAGGGCTAGGACACCATATCTCATTTCCCTTCCCTAGGGGGACTGTCACTGTGCCAGGTCTTGGGGCCTAGATTACTGGTTCACCCATTGTTGGCATGATAAAGAGATCACATGATTCCAAACTCATGACCCCAGATGGGCACAGATTCCCAGGCAGTTACTGTCCTTAGAAGGGGGCCATGGGCCTGGCATTTAGAGCAGTTTGGAAATCTATTTCAACCAGCTTAGTACAAAAGTAGGGTTTAAGGTATCATAGAATCCAAGGGAAGGTTGGACCAAAACCTAAAATCAGTCACCTAGATGCCACTACAACTTTCTCTGCATCTCTCACCTGTGTCTTGAGGACTTTCACAAGGCAGAGATGGGTGGTTGCCCACCCAGCATCCCTTCTCATTTAAAATAGCCCTGATTTTGTTCAGCAATGTGCTCAGCTAAATACTGTTTCCCAGCTTCCTTTGCTGCAGCCATGAAATATAGTTTAGGTCAGTGAGATGAAAGCAGGATCGCTGTGGTTCTGGAAAGGACTCATTTATTTTTTATAAAAGGCGTCAAACACAGCTGGCCTAACCCTTCTCCCCTTCATACTTCCTTGAATGCAGGTATGACGGCTGGGCAGGAGCAGCCATCTTATAGCCAGGAGAGAAAGGCAAGAAAATCTCAGAATCCTAGCTCTGACCCCACTAAGTGACTGAACCAATGGCCATGGTCACCTCCCTCTAGATTTTTTTATTGTGAGAAAAATATAACTTTATTTATTAAGCCATTGATGGCCAGATTTGTTTTGACTTGCAGTTGAAAATGGCTGCACATCTGAGTTTCACATTTTACAGCATCTGAACTCAACTTTCTGAATCCTAGGTTCCGAAAAGCATTCCTGGGTTGGGACTCACAGGAGTAGGAGGAGTGCCATTTGAACAAGATAATAAGAAAGCCTCTGAGCAGTCTGATCTATCAGTGTCTGTTCCAGTCATCCTCTCCAGCTTTCATTCATTCCACCAGGTTTACTTCGCATTCACTGTGTGGGCTGCCCAGTGCTGGGGCAGGGCAAAATCTGAACTGGGTTCACGACCTGGCCCATTTCCACTGCAAGTCTCCAAAAGCAGCCCAGCTCACTATAACCATTGGACTCAGTTTACAGATTTGAATTCAAACCTGGACTCTGCCTCTTACTGGCTGGTGACCGTCTATTTCCCACTGCAGCTCAGTTTCCTCATCTGCAGCAAGAGAGGACTGCTGCTCTGAGTCCTGTCTTGGTTTCAGTGAGCTTTGGAGTGAGCAGACTGGACTCTATTCCCCCCTCCCCACCCTCCCGCCCCTTCCTGACTGTGTGATCTCAGGGCAACTGACTCACTTCTCTGTGCCCGATCCCCTGTCTGTAAACCAAGGAGGTAATCCTGACCTCCTACGTTATTGGGGTAAGAAGATTCATGAGATAACTCTGGGCCCCACAGGAGGTGCTCAATAAATCCTAAAAATAAAAATCTAATGGCCCTGAGGGAATGTATGATACGTCATAGGCAGAGTGTCCTGAGGCCAGCCGTCCAGGAGGAGGTGGGGCCGTGGGTGGGATCCAGCCCAGAGATTTGGCTGGAGCAGGACAAGCAAAGGGTCTCCTAGACCCCTGCCTTGGGCCTTCGGAAGCTCATGGGACTGGGTGGTAGATGTGGGTCAGTGGTACATGCCACTCCTCAGGGGAGGGCAGCAGAAAGCTGTCCCTGTCCATCTCAGGGCTGGCAGCCACCAGGGCCACATCTACGTAGGAGAGAGAAACCAAGGGCAACACATGGGTCCTGTCAGTAACAGCTGCTGGCCATGGAACAGAGGCTGACCTTCTCTTTGTCTCTCCCCGCCTTTCCCTGGAGCTGGGCGGGCTGGGTGGGTAGGTGGGTGGACAGCAGCTCCAAGTCAGGTGGTTAGGTGTTCCCTGCACGCACCGAGGTGCCCCTCAGCTGCAGGCCAGGGGCTGTAAGGAAGACAAGACCCTGCCCATGGCAGGCATGTGCCACCATCTTCCAGGGCCAGACCCTGGGCCAGGGCTTCAAAGAAGGGCTCGCCCTGCCCTCAGAACACTCACTGACTAATGGGGGATAGGAAGCACGGGACAATCAGAATAGCTCCCTTTGTCTGTATCTCCTAAGCAGTAGGCAGTGTGCATGTCATTACTGCTCACCAAGACCCTAGGAAAGAGGGGACCTGTTATTATCCCCATTTTATAGACAAGGAAACTGAGGCTCAGAGAGATGAGCTGGCTTATCTCGCAGGGTCACATAGTCAGGATGTGGAAGCCGGGATAGACCAAGTCTGTCCAATCCCAAAGAGTGGTCTCTTTTTCCTGCATGACAGTGTCCAGGGAGCAAGCCAGAAGTCAAAATAGCTTCATGGTGCCATGGGAAGCAGCTGAGCTGGGCATCAGAAAACCTCCCCTGGTTCCCCAAAGTCCTCACAGCCAGGCCTGACTGCCTGCTTGAACTACCTTCTCTTCTCCCCTGCTGAGCTCTCCCTCTACCTCCAGGCCTCCATTTGGATGCCGCCGCCTCTGGGAAGCCCCCCTTGACTTCTCCAGGTTAGAACTCTTCCTCCCAGCTTCCCCAGCTCTCTTTTTCGGAACCCATTGTCTGCCTCAGGAGACTCCAAGCTCCAGAGGACAGGACTATTTCTGTCACTTCCCCCACAATGTCTTCAGGTGTAGCAAGGTGTCTGGTACATAGTAGGCCTTCAATAAACATATGGAATATATGGAATCAATGACTCTGACCAGACCCTCTCCCCAGAGAGTACAGATCCCTTTTTCAGGGTAGAGACTATGTCCCTGGACCAATGGGAAAAGGCCAGGATAGACCTGGGGTCCCAGGGTCCACTGCTCAGGAGCCTGTCCCCCCACCCAGGGTGAGATGTGTCCCCTGAGCCCAGCCCATTGAATATTTTCCTGCAGACTCACCCCATGATTCATTCTTAGCCCCTGGCATGCCTGTGCCTACCCAGAGGCCACAGGCTCCGGTGCTAAGTTTAGTGACTGCAAAATGTCCCCGTGAAATTCCAGGCAGAGCCAGGGGGCTGGTGGCACATTCCGCAGGGCTTCCTTGGGCCCTCCCGTTCAGTGCCAGGGCCTGAAGGGGAACCAAGCGTCCTTTCAGTAAATAGCCTGGAAGGGCTGGGTCCCCATCACAGGGCCTTGACCAGCAGCCACAAAGCTCAAGGACAAAGGTTTCCTTTAATGTCAGAGGAGCTTAGCGTGGAGGAAAGGGAGCCTGGAGGAGCTTTTGAATGACATGCCACAGTGGAGAGGGGCCTTGTTGAGGTTTGGGGAAACCCCCCCTCCCTGGGAATCTTGTTGACATGTGGGGTAATTCACACCTAGAATAAAACTTGCCCGCTGGTGGTGCGGCCTGCTTCCCTGGGCCTCCCAAGGAGATGAAGTGTCCTGGCTCTACCCTTTGGGCCTCAGACGCACCTGTCTCCTGCCCTTCACAGGGCAGAACCCCCAGCCTTATCCCTGCTCTTAGCTCCCTTCAGATTTTCTCTGTCTGCTCTTTCCCTCTCCCAGAGATGAGCCAAAGACGCCCCCACCCAACAGGATTGAGCAGAGGAGACATGTGAGGTGTACAGGGGCAAGACCCCTTCCTCTCTTCTGAACATGGTATAACTGTACACCATGAAGGCAGTGAAGGCGATCTTAAGTTACCTTAAGTTGTTGATCTGTCAAGCTGTTGGCCCATTAAGACCTTTATTTTTTTTTTTTTTTTTTTTTTTTTTTTTTTTTTTAATTTCTTTATTGATTAAGGTGTCACATATTTGTCCTCATCCCCCCATTCCCATCCCACCCCTCTCCCCACGCATGCCCCAATCCCCTGTTGAAGTTAACCGTTGGATAGGCTTATATGCATGCATACAGGTCCTTTGGTTGAACTCTCCCCCTACCCCCACCCTCCCCCTACCCTCCCCTATCATCCCTCTGAGGCCCGATAGTCCGATCGATGCCTCCTTGCTTCTGGTTCTGTTCTTGTTCCTCAGTCTATGTTGTTCATCATTTCCCCTAGATGAGCGAGATCATATGTCACTAGATATATACTAATAAGAACTGAATGTGAGACGAGCAATAATAGTTATGTTGACAGGCAAATGAATCAATCTGTAGCGAGCTTCCCCCTGGACCAACAGTTCTTTTGAGACCCAATTTCAATGTCCAGTAGTTCCTTATGTGTACATGTCAGCACTGACCCCTCAGCTCTGGATGGTGGACAAATGGTGGTAATGGAGGTCCGACTCCCTCTGGTTTGGTCTCGGCCGAACCCAGGGGCACGGCGTCACCCAGACTAAGGGGCACGTGGCCTCACCCTTACCCAAGGGGCGCGTGGTCACACCCGGGCCTGGGAGCCAGCCTCACCAGGATGGATCCAGGGGCGCACGGCCTCACCCGGACCCAGGATCCGGCTTCACCCATACCCAGGGACGCTTGGCCTCTCCCAGACCCAGGGGCACGTGGCCTCACCCGGGCCTAGGTGTACGAGGCCTCATCCGGCTCCAGGGACACATGGTCGCACCCGGACCCAGGGACGCTTGGCCTCTCCCAGACCCAGGGCCACTTGGGCTCACCCGGGCCTAGGTGTACGAGGCCTCACCCGGATCCAGGGACACATGGTCTCACCCGGACCCAGGGACGCTTGGCCTCTCCCAGACCCAGGGCCACTTGGGCTCACCCGGGCCTAGGTGCACGAGGCCTCACCCGGATCCAGGGACACATGGTCTCACCCGGACCGAGGGACGCTTGGCCTCTCCCAGACCCAGGGCCACTTGGGCTCACCCGGGCCTAGGTGCACGAGGCCTCATCCGGATCCAGGGACACATGGTCGCACCCGGACCCAGGGACGCTTGGCCTCTCCCAGACACAGGGCCACTTGGGCTCACCCGGGCCTAGGTGCATGCGGCCTCACCCGGATCCAGGGACACATGGTCGCACCCGGACCGAGGGACGCTTGGCCTCTCTCAGACCCAGGGCCACTTGGGCTCACCCGGGCCTAGGTGCACGAGGCCTCACCCGGATCCAGGGACACATGGTCGCACCCGGACCCAGGGACGCTTGGCCTCTCCCAGACCCAGGGCCACTTGGGCTCACCCGGGCCTAGGTGTACAAGGCCTCACCCGGATCCAGGGACACATGGTCTCACCCGGACCCAGGGACGCTTGGCCTCTCCCAGACCCAGGGCCACTTGGGCTCACCCGGGCCTGGGTGCACGAGACCTCACCCGGATCCAGGGACACATGGTCTCACCCGGACCCAGGGACGCTTGGCCTCTCCCAGACCCAGGGCCACTTGGGCTCACCCGGGCCTAGGTGCACGAGGCCTCACCCGGATCCAGGGACACATGGTCTCACCCAGACCCAGGGATGCTTGGCCTCTCCCAGACCCAGGGCCACTTGGGCTCACCCGGGCCTAGGTGCACGAGGCCTCACCCGGATCCAGGGACACATGGTCTCACCCGGACCCAGGGACGCTTGGCCTCTCCCAGACCCAGGGCCACTTGGGCTCACCCGGGCCTAGGTGCACGAGGCCTCATCCGGATCCAGGGACACATGGTCGCACCCGGACCCAGGGACGCTTGGCCTCTCCCAGACCCAGGGCCACTTGGGCTCACCCGGGCCTAGGTGCACGAGGCCTCACCCGGATCCAGGGACACATGGTCGCACCCGGACCCAGGGACGCTTGGCCTCTCCCAGACCCAGGGCCACTTGGGCTCACCCGGGCCTAGGTGCACGAGGCCTCATCCGGATCCAGGGACACATGGTCGCACCCGGACCCAGGGACGCCTGGCCTCTCCCAGACCCAGGGCCACTTGGGCTCACCCGGGCCTAGGTGCATGCGGCCTCACCCGGATCCAGGGACACATGGTCTCACCCGGACCCAGGGATGCTTGGCCTCTCCCAGACCCAGGGCCACTTGGGCTCACCCGGGCCTAGGTGCACGAGGCCTCACCCGGATCCAGGGACACATGGTCTCACCCGGACCGAGGGACGCTTGGCCTCTCCCAGACCCAGGGCCACTTGGGCTCACCCGGGCCTAGGTGCACGAGGCCTCACCCGGATCCAGGGACACATGGTCTCACCCGGACCCAGGGACGCTTGGCTTCTCCCAGACCCAGGGCCACTTGGGCTCACCCGGGCCTAGGTGCACGCGGCCTCACCCGGATCCAGGGACACATGGTCTCACCCGGACCCAGGGACGCTTGGCCTCTCAGACCCCGGGGCACGTGACCTCACCCATGCCTAGGTGCACGAGGTCTCACCCGGATCCAGGGACACACGGTCTCACCCGGACCCAGGGACGCCTGGCCTCCCCCAGACCCAGGGGCACGTGGCCTCACCCGGGCCTAGGCGCACTAGGCCTCACCCGGATCCAGGGACACACGGTCTCACCCGGACCCAGGGACACCTGGCCTCCCCCAGACCCAGGGGCACGTGGCCTCACCCGGGCCTAGGCGCACGAGGCCTCACCCGGATCCAGGGACACACGGTCTCACCCGGACCCAGGGACGCCTGGCCTCCCCCAGACCCAGGGGCACGCGGCCCCACCCGGACCTAGGTGCACGAGGCCCCACCCGGATCCAGGGACACATGGTCTCGCCCGGACCTAGGGGTGCGTGGCCTCTCTCAGACCCAGGGGCACGTGGCCTCACCTGGACCTAGGTGCACGAAGCCACCCGGACCCAGGGGCGCGTTACCTCTCTCAGACCCCTGGTTGCGTGGTCTCACCCGGATCCAGGGGCTCACGGCCTCACCCGTACTCGGGACCCAGCCTTACCCGGATCCAGGGGCCCACGGCCTCACCCGGACCCAGGGTTCAGATTCGCCCGGACCCAGGGGCACATGGCCTCACCCGAACCCGGAATCCAGCTTCACCTGGACCCAGGGGCGCGTGGCCTCACCCAAACCCAGGGGCGTGAGGCCTCACCTAGACCCAGAGGCGTGTGACCACATCTGAGCCCAGAGGCTCGCAGGCTCGCCTGGACTCGGGTCTCAGCGGGGTTTCGTCTTCTTGATCCCAATTCCTGTTGGTCAATTCCCTCTCAGCAATTCCTTCGGTCATTTTCTCAGAGCTCCAGGGCGGCTGCCGCAGAACTCGTTGGGCGGCGGGCTCGGCAAGGCTCCGGTGTGCCCAGTACCCGGCGGTGGGCTGGTCCGGTGTCGCTGCGTCGGCCCTTGGGTCTGCAACGGTGGCCAGTCGCTGAGCGTGCGCACCTGGCCACTTCGGGGCATTGAGATTCTTGAAGGACTCGGAGGTCAGCAAGCACGGAGTCTCCCACCCCATGTCTCCCAGGGGCTCGTCTGTCCGTGCTCGGCAGTGAATGGAGCCGTCCCCTCAGCCGGAGACCGCCGGGGGAACTGCGCCGAGCACGTTCCAGGCCGCCATTGTGTGGCCTGAGCCATAGTTCTTAAAGTGTGGACTTTGGGTCACCGGCATCAGCATCATCCTGCGTACCCCTCTCTTTTATTCTAGTTGTAGAGCATCTGCTCAGCCAGCCCCCCGGTCTTTCTGGCTGGTGTCTGCTCTGCTCTCCCGTCGTAGTCTCAATATTGTTGTGGTAGGCAACGATCAGGCCGCCGCCCTATGTCTCCATCTTGGTCCTCCTTTGTACAGTTAAGTCTTGATTGTTGTTGGTGTCACTGGGAGGAATTGTCCTCCAGGCCAATTGGCCGTGAGGACCCTCTTTGTCCATATAGGAAGAGTTGCTGTGCAGGAGACATGTTTATGGGCCGGGTCTTGATGCAGCAATGCCTTGGCGCTCACTGAGTCTGCCTCTAGAATGCCTCCCTTATGCAAGTGATTGAAATCTGGTGTCATCTCCCACCAACCACTAGATGCCCTCGTTTCTGGGTCTCCAATGCAGTGTGGGTCAGCCACTACCTGAGGCACTCAGCAGGAAAAAGCTTCTGCTCAGCTTGGCTGGGGCGGAGCTACAGGGTGGAGCCTACAACCTTGGCTTCCTGTCAGCCCCGCCCTATGAGGCTCCTGTGTCTGTGTCCCTCTGTATTCCTTGCAAACACCTCTGAGAGAAACGTGCCCTGGAGTTTCGCCCACTGCCAAACAGTCCAGTCCCTCCCCTAATGAATCTGGACTCCCAGATTCTCGCCTGGAACTGGGCTTCAGTGCAGTTGGAACTGGGTCTCAGCGCAGTCTGGCGTCCCTGTCTCCTTCCCAGCAGGGCCACCCAGTGGCGCAGGCAAAAGTTCGTCCTCTGCGCACCTTCCAGTGCGCGCGTCTGGAGCCGCCGCTTCTCTGTGCCTCCGCCACCACAGCCCAAATTCATTCCCCCAGCGTGCGCCTGGCTTCCCAGGGATTCGCCCGGAACTGGGGTTCAGTGCAGTCGGAACTGGGGTTCAGCACGGTCCTGAGCTTATGTCTCCTTCCCGCTAGGGCAGTTCAGTGGCGCAGGCAACAGTCCGTCCTTTGCGCCCCTTCCCGTGCGCGCCTCTGGAGCTCTGCCTTCCCCCGCTCCTCTGTGCCTGCGCCCCACAGCCCAGATTCATTCCCCCAGCCTGCGCCTGGCTTCCCAGGGTTTCGCCCGGAACTGGCGCTCAGTGCAGTCGGAGCCGGCGCTTAGCGCACTCCGGCGCCTTTATCTCCTTCCTGCCAGTGAACGCCGGCCAGGCCGTCAGCCGCCCCCTCCTCTCCGGCTCCATCCTCCCCGCAGGCGCGCGTGCTCGTGTCTCCGCCAGTTTCTCCATACCTCAGGCTTTTACGGCTCCCCCGATTGTCCCCGTGGCCTTCTCCTTCCCCCCATCTGTGGGCATTTCAGTCCGCCAGCTCTCCTGTGGTTCTGGACGATGTCCGTTCTGACCTCTAGTTGTGCCTTTGAAATTGTTGTGCCCGGCTGCAGGTTAGGTGTTTCACCTATGCCGCCATCTTGGTTTCTCCCATTAAGACCTTTAGATCTTGTTCATATAACATACTCCCCGGGAAGGCCTCCTCCAGCCTGCAATTCCTCCTCCACTTGGGTCTTTCCAAATAGGAGAAACCACACCCCCTCGTCACATGTCAGAGACCTGTCTCACCACTAGGCGGTCAGCTCATCAGGTTGTGAAGGGGCTGTCAGGTCACGGCTGTCTCCAGCACTGAGCACAATGCCTCCCAGAGGCACTGAGGGGAGGATCTTTTTAAAATGTGAAATACACACACACACACACACACACACACACACACACACACACACACACACACACAATTAAAGAGGATTATAACAGTTTAAAGAATAATTTAAAGTAATAAAGCAAGGTATTAAGTGAAATCAGTGGGAAAGGAAAGTACTTTTAAAAAAATATATTTTTATTGATTTCAGAGAGGAAGGGAGAAGGAGAGAGAAATAGAAACATCAATGATGAGAAAGAATCATTGATCAACTGCCTCCTGCAAGCCCCACATTGGGGATCAAGCCTGCAACCCAGGCATGTGCCCTGACCGGGAATCGAACTGTGACTTCCTGGTTCACAGGTCAATGTTCAACCACTGAGCTACTCCGGCTAGGCAAAGCACTTTTAATAAATGGAAAAATGGGTATCAGAAAATAAATCTTAACTACTACTTTATATACAAAAGTCAATTGGAATTGATAATCTATAATAATAACAGGGTAATATGCTAATTAAACCAGACATCTTGCAAATGTCATTCCGGATGTCCTTCCTGACAAAGCTGGGGCCCGAGGGAAGCTGGCCCGGGTCCCGGGTGCCAAAGGGAAGCCGGTGCTGGAGGGAAGCCTGTGCTGGCAGCCGGGGGAAGGAAGGCCTACTCTTGCACGAATTTTTGTGCATCGGGCCTCTAGTAATAATAATAATAGCAGGAAGAAATTTGAGGAGGTGATGGACATTTTGATGGCCTTGATGGTGATGATAGTTTCATGGTATATACTTATCCTCAAACTCATTGAGTTCTATACATTGAATATGTACAGCTTTCTAGATGTCAAAATATCTATTTGAAATGGATCATAGATGTAAATGTACAAAGCAGAACCGAGAAGACATAGAGATGTCTTTGCTACATTAGGGAGGCAAAGGTTCCTTGGTCAGGATTTAAAAAATACTAACCTTAAAAAAATATATATTGAAAAATTAGACTTCATCCAAAATCAAAGGTTCTGCTTGTTAGAAGTCACCATTAATAAAATTAATGGGCAAGACAAAGGCTGGAAGAAAATATTCTGTGTGTGTGTGTGTGTGTGTGTGTGTGTGTGTGTGTATCCGACAGAGGACTTATTCCCAGAACATATAAAGAACTACAAATCAATAGTAACAAGATGAATAATCCAATTGTAAAAAAAAAATGCCAGAAGACTTGAACAGATACTACAAAAGGAGATATACTAATGGCCAGTACGCACATAAATGGTGCTCAACACCAGCGAAAAACAAAATATTAGAATTAAAATTATAACCAGACACCATACTATACCCACCTGAATGGCTAAAAATTTTAAGAACTTACACCACCAAGTTCCATGAGGATGTGGAGTGACTGGAATCTCATGCTCTGTTGAAGAAAATAGAAAATGTACAGCTACTTTGGAGAACGTTTGTAAGTTTCCTTAGTTATGAGCTAAGGAGATTTCAGGAACCTTCAATGAAGCACACACCTACAGAACGTCTCAATCACTCCGCTCTAGGCTATTTACCCAGGAGCAATGAAAACATACGTTTATACCCAGACGTGTGTGAAAATGCTCCTGGCAGCTTTCTTCACGTTAGCCCACACTGGAAACAACCCAGATGTCTGTCACCAGGGGAGTGGCTAAATAAACGGCGGAACATCCTCGCAATGGAATACTACTCAACAATCAAAACACGTCAACTGCTGATAACCACGAAGGTGAATCTCCAGAAGAGGGGACGAAGCCAGACCCCGGCGAGGACGTCCTGTACAAACCCATCTATGCGACATTCCAGGACGGCAATGCTGAAAGAAGGCAGAGCGGCAGTTGTTTCCGGGGACAAGGAATGGCTGCAAAGGGGTGCCAGGGGAGGTTCTGGGGCTCTGGAAAGTTCCATGTCTTGCTCAAGTGATAATTATTGGGCGACTGCAAATGTAAAAATGCATTGAAGTGAACATTTAAGATGTGTGTAATTTATTCTATACTAATTATATTTGCCTTTAGCAAAATACATCTTAAAAATAAAAATTCTAAAAGAATTCATATTATTCATAATAATTTAAAATAATAATAATATGGCAAATCGTGCATTTTTATTATCCAGCTTAAGAAATAGAGCATGCCCTAGTCGGTTTGGTTCAGTGGATAGACCGTTGGCCTGAGGACTGAAGGGTCCCAGGTTTGATTCTGGTCAAGGGCACATGCCCAGGCTGTGGGCTCGATCCCCAGTGTGGGGCATGCAGGAGGTAGCTGATCAATGACTCTCTCTCATCAATGATGTCTCTATCTCTCTCTCCCTCTCCCTTCCTCTCTGAAATCAATATATATATATGAAGAAATAGAGCATGACCACTATGTTAGGACCTTTGCATTTTTCTCCCTCCCTCAGAAGGAAGCCCTAGCTGGAAGTCTGTGTTAATTAGTCCTTTGATTTCCCTCTTAATTGTACCACCTCTGCCCATTTCCTTGAACAGTTTATTGTTTAGTGTTTAGTTTGGGCACGCTATATAAATGAATCATTCTGTCTGTATTCTTCTGAGACTTGCTTTTGTCACTCACATTGTGTCTCTGACGTTCATTCGTGTGCGTAGTTGTAACCTGTTCATTGTCATTTCTGCACAGTATTCCAGTGTGGAGCTACAGCATAGTTTATCAATCTCCTGTTGGGTCATTTCTAGGTTAGGGCTAATGCACATGGGCACAAGTTGCTCTAGGGTATAAACTCTAGGGTATAAACCCAGTTCAGGAAATGCTGGGTTATGGAAAATGCATGCCTTCAGTTTATACAATGATAACAGCTTTACTAGAAATTACTGGATAGTTTTCTAAAGTGAATCTGGACAATTCTGCGACTTACATTGCTACAGCAGAGGATGAAAATTCCTCACCAAACCTTGGAATTACTGGACTTTTAAATGTTTGAAAACAAAGATAAGAATAAACTCAGATGCCTTGGAGGCCATTAAAATAATGAGTGATCGGACTCAGGGGATGGTAGGGAGAGGTGGGGACTGCGGCAAATTGAACACGTGTGTCCTGTCTGAAATAGGTGGCCTCGGCTCTGCTCCCTGGCTGTGGTCGGGATGGAGTGCAGACCCAGGACTGCCCGAGTTCTGGAGTGTTCTAAACCAGCCAGAAATCCAGATTTTCACGTAACACCTGGTTTTGGAATGTCAGTAACAATTTCAGATTTGTATTGTACCAAGTACATTTGTGGGCCAAGCCCAAAGTCTCCTAGTGGATTTATTTCATTACAATTCAATGCAGTTGAATTTATAGCTTTTGGAACTTACTGGAACTTTGGCAAGTGGCCACAGCTCTCCGTGGCTTAGGTGCTTACATGCTCTATAGATTATCATGCCTTACTGGCGGCGGCCGGCCTTCCTCCTGCTGCTTTATTACTCAGAGAGCTTAGTTTTCCAGAAGTGCTGCTGCCTCGGAGGGATAAGGGTAATGAGGTGCTACTCTCATCTGCTATGCAGTTAAACCTTACTCATTTCAAGCTACCGAAGGAAATCTCCCTCCTTCACCCCTGCATCCCTCCTGTAACTTGTTCCCCACTCAGCAGCCAGATGGAGTCTTTCAAAATAGAAATCAGATGATGTCACTGTCTTTGCTGGAACCCTTCGATTGATCCCCATCGCACTCAGACACAGTCCAGACTCTTGACCGAGGGCCCTTCACTGCAGCTTTGCCATGTGCTTTGCTTCCTTTCCACCCATTCAACTCCCACTCAGGCTCCACTCAGGATGTTTGCACATGCTGTTCTGTCTGCCCGGACCTCCCCTCCCTCTGATCTTTCCATGGCTGGTTTCTTCTGAGCCTCCAGGTCTGGCATAAACATCACCTTGCCAGAAAGGCCTCCCCTGACCACTTATCTAAATAGCAAATGGCTCTCACTCAGCCTCTGTGGAAGTCACTTTTTGCACACACCATCTGCAATCAGCTTTCATGTGTGTGTTCATATTGCTCACTACCTTCCTTCCATGGGGTCAGCTCCCTGAGGGGCAGGGACCTGGCACTACATGTCCCCAGCCCTTGGTGTGGGGCCTGGCATGTAATTAGCTTTTGAGTGAATGGATGTGTGTGAAGCCCCTACCATGTGCAGGACCTGTGCTAGGGGCCGGAGTGGAGTGAGACAGTAAATAACTGTAGCCCAGGCTTCTGAGAGACAGAAGAGGAGAAGAGGCCGAATCACCCACAGTGTGAGGCAGGAAGTGTACCCGGGTAGGAGTGCAGTGCAGCTGGCATCTGTGTGCCCTGACAGTTGTTACGTATTTTAATTTCTTTCCCTGGATAGAGATAGAGGTGGGATCTAGCAGAGCAGAAAGGATTGGGGGAGGATGAGCACTGGATGCAGGGTCCGAATCCCAGCTGTGGCCTTGGGAAGTCCCAGTGTGGACAAGGGACAGATACCCCCACTCCCAGTGTCGGGAGAATCAGCATCATCCTGTGTGTGAAAGAAACTGATCAAAGCTCTGATGCATTTGGTGGTAACTGGCAACTCTTGCCAGGTGATGCAAGGCCAGGAGGTCAGAGTGGAGTCTGGGGACACGGTGGGTGCAGGATAAGGGGAGTGCCTTCCTAGCAGATGGAAGGGAGTGAGTTGGAGCCAGGTAAGCATGTGGTCGGGGTCGGGGTGGGGAGGCAGGAGGCTAAGATCCAGGGAGGAGCACCAGGTTTCACATAGGCCTCATGGTGTCCATCTGCCCTCTGACCCTATGGAACTTAATTAAAATGCTCTCCTCTAGATACTCTAAGCTTGAGCTGCTGGTACTCCTGTGGACTTTCCTGGGGGAGACAAGGAATGCCCATCCCCTGTGAAATCCCCAGTGGATCAGGTGACTCCATTGTAGGCTCATGACCTCTGGGGGCTGTGTGTGGGAACATGCCTGAGAAGGTAGTAAAGGGACCATATTTATCCCAATGGACCTGCTATGTCCCAAGTCACGAGGAAACCAGATTCAGAGAGGTTAAGTGAGTTGCACAGGGTCACACAGCAACAACTAGGGAGACTTGGACCCAACTTTTCTGACACCAGGCCCCAGGGGCCTGATACAGAGCGCCAATTATGTACCAGACACTGTGTGGCCATTTACCTGGGCAGGTGTTAGCACATCTACTCCACATGACAACCTTGTGAGGCAGGTAAAGTAGTTATCTTAATTTTTCAGAAGAGAAGTCTGAGGGTCAGAGAGGTCAAGAAAAAGGTGGTGAATCAGAATGATAATAGCTGAATCAGAATGATAATAATATTTACAGTAATAGTGGTAGTAGTGATAGCTAATACTTATACAGTGATTGCCCTGTGCCTGGCACTGTCCTAAGTGCTTTGAATATATTCACCTGTTTAATTCTCACAGCCATCCTTCAAGATATAGGCTCTTTCCTCCCTCCCCGTCCCCTCCTCCCCATTTTACAAATCAGGAAACCGAGGAAGAGAGGTGCAAATCTGACTGCTGAGCCTGTTCTGTAATATGCCGGCTACATGGCACAGCCCCACATGCTCAGAGGCAGCCAACTCATACTTGTTCTGCTGCCCTGGAGGGCACCACCAAAACCACCTTAAAAGATGGCAAATCTTCCATCTGAGGGGATGTGCCAACCAAGGAGGTCAAGGATGCTGTGGGATGGGACCCAGATGGCTTGTGCCCCTTGCTCTCCATGCTGTGCCAGGGGAAGTATCCATGTTACATAACCAGTCTGACCCCCAACTGGTGGTTTTTGCAGTCTAGGTAGGTAAGTAGGTACCAGCCGGGGTACAAAAGGAGGGTTTGGCCCAGGATGCATCGGGAGTTTGGCTCTTCTAGTTGGACTGAGCCCTGGAAGCTTGACAGGGCCCGGTCCTGCCCTGCCCTTGCCCTGGGAAGGCAGTGACCTCTCCTGAGCCAGGGCTGGGCACAGCAAGGAGCTGCCTGGCAGCCAGCAAAGCGGAAAACATTGCTCTAATTGGTCTAATAGGTGCCCTCTGTGCAGCGTGCATCTGGCACAGCCCCACAGTATTGCAGGTTCCTGTCCCCCACAGGGCCCAGCTGGCCTGGAAGGCACGGCCTGGTGCCTGCCAGGCTGAAGTCTGCCATGGGCCTCTTCCTTCCTTCTTTCCTCTTACATATTTATTGAGCACCTAGTGTTTGCCAAGCACACTCTGCCTTGAGTCCTAACTCTTGGTGTTCATCGCTTAGTTTCATCTCTTAAAGCTCCTGGGATAAGGGTGGTCTCATCTCCTCCCATCTGCTATGTGAGAGAGAAGGGCTCTGACAGCCCTGGGTTCAAATCCAAGACTGCCACTTGCCCATTCTGCAAGCTCAGGACAGTTGCTTCCCATTCTGTCAATGGGCTGACAGCTCAGCCCATTCAGGGTGTGGCTGTGAGGGCCCTGCCCAAGGTAAACTAAAGTCTCACCTCCTCCAGGAAGCCCATCTGGGCTTCTGGATCCCAAATCCCAAATGGCTTCTCCCTCTGGTCTCTGACCTGCACCCATCGTGTACTGGGAAACATCAGGGCTGAAAGTGATTATTGAGCTCAACCACTCCCTTCACATATTGCTCAGGGGAACTGAGAGCTCTCTGCCGACTGGCCCGAGATAACACAGTGAACTCATGGCAGAGCCAGGGCTAGAATCAGGGCCCCAGGACTCCCTCTCCTGCTCTTCTCAAAACAGGCAGCTCAGCTGATGGTGAAGCACATGCCTTGGAAGTTTGATGGTCCTGAGCTTAAATCCCACCTGTACCACTTACCAGCTGGGGGTGAGGGGCAGGTCATTTCTTCTTGCTGAACCTCGATCTCTGCATCTGTAAACGGGGATAATAATTACATTTTTGTTTGGGTATTTCTTGCAGCAGGTCCTAGGAGAAGCTGGGGGTTTGAGATCCACTTGGTCCTCTGGGCCTTGTCTGGGAATAGATACTCCCCCTTCTGGGAAGCTGGGAGTGGAGGAGAGAGCGTGGGCTCTGGAGCCAGATTGTCCTGGTTCAAAGGTTGGCTTTGTTCCTTCCCAACTGTGTGACTTTGTGCAAATTACTTAACTCCTCTGTGCCCTAGTTCCCATCTGCTAAAACAAAGTTATTATAGAAACTTTCCTTGTTGAGGATGAAATGAGTTAATACATCCTCAAAGTATACACACACTTTTAATAATTATAAAGGCAGTGTTTATTATTAAAAAATATATTTTTATGGATTTCAGAGAAGGGAGAGGGAGAGAGAGATAGAAACATCAATGATGAGAGAGAATCATTGACCGGCTTCCTCCTGCGTGCCCCCTCCTGGGGATCGAGCCCACAACCCAGGCACGTGCCCTTGACTGGAATCAAACCTGGGACCCTTCAGTCTGAAGGCCGACGCTCTATCCACTGAGCCAAACCAGCTAGGGCAAGGCAGTGTTTATTAAAATAAACATTTCATTTTCAAAATTGAGCTACAAGCTGTTAAAGTGTGTTTACCTGTTTTGGGGACACCCTGTATTTGGGAAGTGTTTGCAACAGGATCTGGTGCAAGGCTTACAGGTTAAATAAAACACAAATGCCTGCCTTGTGCTCTCACCCTGATCACAGAGAGGTTTAATGCCTTCCTTCCTAGAGAGTTCATGGGTAGGCTCAGAGCCCATGGATGTGAAGTCTGCAACATTGGCTCCTTGCCTAGCCCCTCAGCCATCTCTCTGGGGGGCTGGTGAACTCTGGACTGGACAGGGGGTGTTCTGAGCAGCAACCACTGGATGAGCAAAGAAAATATCAGAATGTTTGTGTCCACTCATGCTACTCTTAAAAATTCCATTTTGAGTCTGTTTTATAATCTATATAATATGCTAGTTCAATAGCATGCCTATACTTTACAAATAAATATACATCTTTGGGAGCTGCTGCATGTGCATTCAAATTTGACCTAAAATAATAACAAGGAAACATTTGGGGGGAGGCAGTGCTGAGCATTGAATTAATACACTCCCCCCCCCCCTCTTCAACTGGACACATGGCCATCGTTGGCCTGTGCAAGCTGCTGTCCCAGGCTTGGTTCATTATCTTCTCTTCTCAGGTTCCCTTTGCCATCTTCCCCAACATAGGCAACCCTTCTAAAGCGTGGAATGCCTGCTACCTGTGTACATTCTTGCAAAATGAGTACGCTTCTACTCTTCAGTCAACTTGTTCAGAGTAAGGCATTCATACAGAGAAGGTCAAAACCGACTCGTGGAGAACTTTGTGAATTTTCACAACCTGAACACACCGTGTCCCCCAGATCAGGAAGCAGAATATAATGGGTGTTCCATAAGCGCCCACGTGTCCTCCCCAGGGGCCACCCTCCTGACTTCTGACATTGCAGAGTCGATTTGGTCACGCTTGACCTTTATACAAAGGGCGCCATTCACCACGTATACCTCTGTGCCTGGCTTCTTTTGCTCCATAGCTCATCTGTGAGATGCATCCACATTGGTGTAGATTTCATCTTTGTGTCTGGAATGCCCCCATATGTAACGACCACAGTTGTCCTGTGCCCTTCTCATTGGACATGTGGGGTGTTTCCAGCTTGGAGCTGCTACAAACGGTGCTGCGCATTCTTGAACAGATTTTTGGTGATCCTAGTACATGTCTCTGTTGGGTAAATAGCTATGGGTAGGATTATCGGGTCCCAGTGTATGTGATGTCTTAGCTTTGGTAGATTCTGCCAGAGCCTTCCAAAATGCCTGTAGCATTTGGCACTCCCACCAGGGATGGAGGAGAGTTCCGGCCATTCCACATCCTCGCCAGCTTGATGCTGTCTTTCTCATCACAGCCATTATAATTTGGGTTGTGACTTTTGTAAGTGATGTTGCCTTACAGTTTTCTTTTTATTTATTACTTTCTCCCCCCACCCCCATGCTTCCCCTGCATCCCCCCAAATAGCTGGAAGAAACAGCTCCCATTTGCTAAATACTTTATATATGCCAGGCCTGAGAGCTTAATTCTACATCTATCATCTAATGTAGTCCTCGCTACCACCCGAGGAGGGAAGTATCCTTTTACAGATGAGGAAGGAAACTGAGGCACAGCGATGGGAATACCCCTTCCCAGGCCCAGCTGACCATTTCAGTTGGCGGGAGAAGGGGTCAAAGTGAAAACCTTCAGTGTGACTTAGGGCTATTCTGACCTGATCCCTCATTTGATGAAAGTAACCAGGATTGGACTGGGGGAATAGTGTTCCAAGGGACAGAGTGTGCATTCTTGCAAAAGGAGGTGGGGTTGGCCTACAATCAATGCCCCGATTCTGGAGAAATCCTAGTCCCTCCCAGGCCTCAGTCTTCCCAGCTGTAAAATAACATCGTCCAGCACAGGGCACAAATAAATGTGTTTGCTTTATTAAATGACACTCACAGTCTGGCATCGAGCCCCTACAGTGTACCAGGTGGTCCTCGCCTGTTACCTCACTTAATCCTCACCAATGCCTTCAAGCTGTCTATGAAAATCTCCCTGTCATAGCTAAGGACACAAGATCCAGAGAGGTGGGCCCATCTGGGCAAAGCCACACCATGGATAGCAAAGCCGGGATTTGAATTCACATGATTCACTGAGGTCTCCGCAAAGACCCTCTATTTGGGGCTCAGCTTTGCAGAAGCTGTAGGACTGCTTAGGTGTTGAAATGTATTTTTAAATTGTTCAAGAAAGATTATTGCTCTTCCCACCCCCAAATTAAGAGGGAATAAAAACATTAACTATAGAGTTATGATATGACCCAGCAATTCTACTCCTAGGCATATACACAAGAAAAATGAAAATATATGTCCACAATGAACTTGCACATGAGTGTTCAGAGCAGTGTTATTATAACGACTAAAAAGTGGTTAAAAGCCAGCGTCCATCAACTGGTGAGTGTACAGTATAAACAAAATGCAATATATCCGTACAGTGAAACACTATTCAGCAATAAAAAGGAATATGGTACTGACACATGTCACAGCTTGGGTAGACCTTGAACACATTATGCTAAATGAAAGAAGCCAGTCACAAAAGGCCACATATTGTATGATCCCATTTATGCGAAATATGCAGAATTGATAAATCCATAGAGACAGAAAGTAGATTAGTGGTTGTTGGGGCTGGGGTCAGGAGGTAGGGATGGGAGTGAACTAATGGGTGCAGGGTTTCTTTTTGGAGTGATGAAAATGTTCTAAAATTAGACTGTGGTGATGGTTGCGCAACTCTGGAATTATGCTACAAAATGCTGAACTGCACATTTTAAATGGATGGATTTTGTGGCATATGATTATATCTGTTTTTTACAAAACGGAAAGGAAGTGGCTGAATGTGAAGTATGGTGGACACCCTCGGAGGGCTTTCTGCAAGTGTAGCCCTGCCTCCCCCCACAGCCTGCCTCTTCAATCGGCTGTTTGGAGCCCATAACAAAGGGTCATAGGAATGAATCCGGCATCCACGCTTCACTCACCGTGACCTTGTTTGCAGGGAAAATTCTTGGCCGTCTTCCTTGTTGTTTTTTTTAGGCCCCCAAATCATCTCTCTAGTTCATTCATTCTTTTGTTTATGATCAAGCATTTAATACTGAGGACCTACTGTGTACCAGGTTCTGTGCTGGTCATGAGACAAATATGACCCAGTCCCTGCCCTCAAGGAGCGAGCATTTTGTCAGGGAAACAGACCCAGAAAGAGGAAAGTATGATCTGATGTGATGCGTCTGGTCGTGTATTTGATGACTATTTCCTGAGCACCTGCTACACACCCGGCCTGTGCCAGGGGCTGGGATGTCACAGGGTGAGAGGAGCAGCACAGCCCTGACTTGGGTGCACAGACTGCAGCTGTGCTCTCCAGGGTCAGGTCCTGGCTCTGCCGCTGGCCAGCTGCGTGAAATGAGGATGAAAATAGAATCTGCATTATAGAGCTATTGTGAACATTAAATGATTCAATATGTGCGAAGGGCTTGGAGCAGTGCCTGGTCGGCTCTACCACCATCGTTATAGCTGTGCTAGATGTGATCCGTCTGGAGGAAGCCGCTGGGCTGTGGGTTCCAGCCTCAAGGACAATCTGAGCTGGTCAATAATGGGTGGGCAAAGGGCATGACAAGTAGAGGGGGCAGCTTGGGCAGAGGCCTGGAGCAGAGTGACCAAGGGGCTGAACACATAGAAGAGGAGTGGCAAGGATGAGAGATGGGATGGGTTCTGTGGCTCCCTGGGATTCCTGGCTCTCTTGGCACTGGCCCTGTGTCTGCTTTGGGGAGTGGCCGGGGACAGAACTGGATGTCAGCTGCTAAGGGTCCAGGTTGGTGGGAGGTATAGGCTTTGCGTGTCTCCCTCACTATGTCATCACTATCTCTCTGAAGTGGGCATGTCATTATCCCCATTTTACAGATCACAAAACCGAGGCTTGGAAAGGAAGCCCTTGGGCAGGGTCACCCAGCCAAAGTTCAAACACACATCCATTTCCTTGAACCCCACATTCTTAGCCCCCAAACCAGAGAAGAGAGTGGTGGCTTGGGAGGCTGAAACCTTGAGTTAGAGACAGGATTAATCAAGACCCGTGAGCTGCGGAAAGCCCCTCTTCTACCCTGGACCTCAGTTTCCTCTGCAAAATGGAAGCAGAAACTGAACTCACCTCGCTGATGCCCTGAGATACATTTGAAAGTGTCAGGCACCGCCCTAGCTGGTTTGGTTCAGTGGATAGAGTGTCGGCCTGCGGACTGAAGGATCCCGAGTTCGATTCTGGTCAAGGGCACATGCCTGGGTTGAGGGCTTGATCCCCAGTAGGGGGTGTGCAGGAGGGGCCTGGAACAGTGCCCCTCACGATCAATGATTCTCTCTCATCTGATGTTTCTATCTCTCTGCCTAACTCTCTGAAATCAATAAAAATATATTTAAAGAAAGAAAGAAAGGAAGTGTCAGGCACCATCCAAGTGTCCAGGACAGACAAGCTCTGCGTCTGTGACCTCAGGCAGAGCCTTCTGCTTTCTGGGCCTCAGGTCATAGATGGTGAAATGTGATTTCTAAGTCACTCTCATCTGCGGCTTCCTGAAAATGTTCAGCGGGCCTTGAACTGCGGGAGCTCTTAGATAGTTTCAGGGTCACTATCTGGAGGTGGAGGCTGGCTGGGAGTATGGTTGTCAGATTTTGCAAATAAATATTAAGGATACCCATTTACATTTCAGATAAACAGCCAGTACTTTTTTTTAAAAAATGATTTTAGAGGAAGAGAGAGAGAGAGAGAAGAAACATCGATGTGAGAGAGATACACTGACCAGTTGACTCCCATATGCGCCCCACCTGGGGATTGAATCCACAACCTAGGTATGTGCCCTGACCAGGAATTGAACCCACAACCTTCTGGTGCATGGGATGATGCTCCAACCAACTGAGCCACGCCCGCTGGGGCAACACATACTTTTTAAAAATATAACTATGTCCCATGAAATACTTGGGACATACTTATACTAAAAAAAATGTACTTGTTTATCTGAAATTTCAATTTGACTGGCCACCCTGTGTTTGATCCAGCAGCCTTAGTCGGGGGTGGTTGAATGTCTGCCTGTAAACCTCTGGTCTTGGTTTCTCTTCACCAGAAAAAAACACGGGCCCGGGAACCTAGAGGCTTTGTGGGGTAGGGACAGAAAAGTCAGAGGGAAAACATATCTCCCCCTCCAGCCTCCTCCCTGCTTCTGTTCTTGTTTTGAAACTCACCCCTGCCCTTGGCCTAGCACTGGCTCCATCAGCTCTGGCGGCTGAGAGAGGTGTGATGTAAGACTAGGCTTTATCTGATGGGCTGGCTCAGAATGGCTGTTTGAGTGTTTGAGGCCAGGGTGCTGGTAGGTAGGGCAGGGAGCCCCGGGCCTTGGCAGGCTCTGAACCCCAAATCATCTGTGCCAGCCCCCTCCCTCTCATCACTCCCCCACTGCGGCCGGAACCCAAAGAGCACCGTGGGTTTGAGGACCGCCCATCTCCCGGGAAACGCCTGGGCCTGGTGGGCAGCTGACCGGGATTTCTGAGCTCCATAGGAAAGAGGCCCTTCTGCCCTGTTTCCCCACCTGGAAGAGGATTGATTCCTCTGACCACTCCCGCCGGGGAGGGGATTTTCTAGGCCCTCCAGCACAGGCCTGGAGTGCAGTGGCCTGTTGCCTGACCACGTCCCTCTATCCAGCCACACTGCCCACGGCCCCATATGATTTGACTTTGGGTAGTGGGCACACGGTGCAATATACTGATCTTGTAACATAGAAATCCACACCTGAAACCTGTATGTTCACGTTGACCAATGTCAGCCCAATCAATTTAATAAATAATTTTTTTAAAAAAAGGGCAGGAATAAAGTATCGCTAAAGGGACTAAGATGTAAACCTCATACATTCTTTTGCTGCTCTCTCTCTCTCCCTCTCCCTCCCTCTCCCCCTCCCCTCTACCTCTTCCTCTCAACCTGTCATGCTGTTTTGTATTTTCTACTTAATGTCATATTTCCTTGGGTGTGGGGACTTGTGGGGGACCCACACTAGCAACTGAGCCTCACGCTACAACTCTGCAGTGGTACAACTCGTGTGCCACTGAGTTCCAGGTCCCCCCTGTATGCTCCAGGCAGCGGTGGTACAACAAGCCAGGCATCTCCCCTTCCCTGGCCTGTCCCCCAACCCACAGGGATGGGCTTCCCACAAGGGTATCGCGCATCCTTCCTGCTGGGGTAGGGTCCCTCCTCACCAGGTACCTTGGTCCCTCTGCTGGAACAGCCCACCAAATGCCTCCTGGTGCCGCCAGCTTGGGGTGAGGACACCCATTGCCTTGCCCTTCTCTGAGATGCTGCAGCCTTCAACCCTGACCCTGTCTGTGCCCAGGCCCCTGGGGGGAGGCAGCAAGGGTCTTCGGACAGGGCCTGAGTGCGAGGGGGCAGGGTTGTGGGTGAGACCTTTAATGTCATGGAGAAGTAGCAGGAGGCAAGACCACATGCCAGTCATGGTCCAAGTCCCCGGTGCATGCTCCACCATCCCATGCTCCACCATCCCATGCTCCACCATCCCATCAGACTTCAGCAACACACATTCGAAGATAAAAGTAAGAATTTCAAGGCAGCAGCTGGGGGCTTTAAACCCCAAGTGCAGGGCTCTCCTGAGTAACTGCTCTGGTCTCACATCTGTAAAGGCAGCTGTCCTGCTGCCTCCTGGGTTGTGGCCTTTGCACAGGCTGTTCCCTCTGCTTGGAGTGCTCTTCCGTCCCCTCTTTCCCCAGTTCACGCACACACGCCTCAGTGCCTGCTCAGGCTTCACTTCCCTGGGAAACCTGAGTTGTTCCCTCCCCCGAGACTGGAGGCCCGTGAGAGCAGGAGCCAGGATGTTGCTAGTCAACCTCCAAGTACCCAGGGCCTGTCACACAGAAGGGCTCAGTCAGTGTGGAATGAGTTATTAACTGAATGAAAGCCTGGGAGGAGGGGAGAGAAGGGAGGATGTGTATCCCAGGCGGTGGGGACAGCAGGGCAAAGGCCTGGAAGTGCGGGGCCTGGTGTGTTTGGCAGAATGGCGCCCTGGATCAGAGGGAATGTGAAGGGCTGGTGGGAGGGGAGGCTGCAACGTCAAGTTGGGGTCAGACTGTCAAGAGCCTCGAATGCCAGGCTAAGGATTCAGACTGTGTTGTGGTCAGGGCAGGGTTCTCTGAGAGGAGTCCAGCTATGGTGTTCCAGGGCCACACGGTGCCGCAGGCAGATGGAAGAGGGTGTTACAGCTGGAGGCAGGGAACCTGGGGAGGCTAGTACAATTGTCCAGGCCAGGGGCCGTGAGGGAGGAAGGCAAGCAGAACGAGTTAGCCTCTGCCCACTGTGCCCCTGTGCTGGGGCCCGCACAGCCTAATCCTTTCTCTGGCACAGGTTACAATGAGGTGCTTACATGTCACGTGGTAGCCGAGCCCGGTGCTAGGGGATTATCGTACTCTCGTGTGCTTCTTGGGCCCGGAGGAGGGCACAGACATGCACCAAGCTGCAGCCACCTCCGAATCTCACGGCCATGGAGTCTTCTCGCCCGCCCCAGGCCCAGATTTAGCTCTGAGTGTGAAACTCCGCTCCTAAAACGAGAGCACTAGAGGCCTTGTTGGCCACTGGCAAAGGGCGCGTGGAGAGAGGGGAACAGGTGCCCACCAAGGGGAGAAGGTGATCATTCCAGGAGCATCTGAGGTGTAGTCCTGTCTGAAGGATTGTTCGGAGGGTCGCTCTGAGAACAAACGTCCTAGACCCGTGGTCGGCAAACTGCGGCTCGCGAGCCACATGCAGCTCTTTGGCCCCTTGAGTGTGGCCCTTCCACAAAATACCATGGCCTGGGCGAGTCTATTTTGAAGAAGTGGTGTTAGAAGAAGTTTAAGTTTAAAAAATTTGGCTCTCAAAAGAAATTTCAATCATTGTACTGTTGATATTTGGCTCTGTTGACTAATGAGTTTGCCGACCACTGGCCTAGACCAACGGGAATGCAGGGGGAGGAGGAGGCCAGCAGAAGGGGTGTGTGTGCCGGCAGAGGGCAGGGGGTGATGCATCAGAGATCGATGACTTCATCCAGGTAACTTGCTGGATCGGGAAGGCACCTGACCTAGGGAGACATCCTGGGCTAGACTGGAGACCAGGGGCCAGACCGCCCTGCTGTCGACCAAGGGGCCCAGCTAACCACACTGTCCTCCCTGACCCTGGCACCAGGAGGAAAGGGGGAGGAAGAGTGGAGTGGTCAGTACCTCAGGTGTATGGAAGAGAGCTCGTTACATGTTGGGCAGGTGCTAGAGCTGCTGGCCGTTCTCAGAGGAGTCAGACTCTCTGCCGTCCTCAAGGAGCTGCCGGTTTCATGGAGGAGGAAGGCCTCGTGAATTACTTTCGAGGCAAAGGAGGCCATTCTCTTCAAGAGAAGAACATATTATTGGGGAGCTGGGGGTGGGGAGGGGGGGTTGGAGCTTGGAGACACCTGTGGGGGATTCCGGGCTCTGCCCTGAGCAAGGTGAGACCTCCTGGGCCTCAGCTTCCTCTCTCGAATTGGCCTAGAGCAGAGGTTCCCAGCCTTGATGGAGCATAGGGTCCCCCTGGGGGCTTGTTAACACTCGAGGACTGGTCCCCACCCCCAGGGTCTGATTCTGGAGGTCTGAGGAGGGGCCAGGAAGGTGCATCTCTAACAAGTACCAGAGGCTGCGGGTGGTGGTCTGGGAACCCCACTTTGAGAACCAGTAGACTCACGTTAAGGGTTTCGAAACCTTGTTTTCATTGTGTAACTTGTCTTCAGGACACCCTAAAGGAGACTGAAAGGAGAAGCAGGGCGAGGTAGAGAGCACCCACACCATCACCCTCAGTGCAGGGGTGATGGTATGGGTGCCTCCGAGGAACAGAGCGCCTGAGTTAGCACTGGGGACGTCAGTGGTTTGCCGCTGACAAGGTGACCTTGGGTAAGCCGGCTGCGTGCCCTCTCTGGACCTCCGATTCCTCGTCTGTGAGATGGGTTGTGGGGAGTACGCAGGCGTGAGGCTGCTGCCGTGGGGAGAGCAGGCAGCATTTCCGCTGTGAGGACTTTTCCCTACATCCTCTGGGCAGCTGCGTTGGCCTGTGGTGCTCACAGCCAAGATTCCAGCTGGATTCGGCCCCCAACGCCCTAAACCACAGGCATGTGCCGCCCCCACTGGGGAGGTACAGACCAGGGTTAATCCGGCCCCCAGGCCCCCTGGCCTCTGGCTTTGGGACAGGCGGGAGAATATTTCCAATTACAAAATCTCCCAGAGCAGCGGCTATTTGGGCTTTGCTTATCTCCCTGCCCACCCCTTACAAAGCCCCTCAGGCAGGGGCTGAATCACGGGGTGTTGTTTGGTGTTTTGTTACTGAATTTTTCTCAAGAAAGAACCCACTGTGTTGGCAACGCCTAGAGGCTGGCAGAGCAAAAGGGTCAGCACCGTTACCCTCCTGCCAGGCTGCTGAGAGTAGCGTTCCAGGGACTTAGTTTTCTCCTCCCAACGTCTCCTTCCTCCAGGGAGCAGCTACCAAGATGTCACAGCAGGTCCTGCTGCCCAAGTCCTGTGCGTGGCCTTCATGGCCCCTGGAATGCCTCTCTCATCTTAGCTCCCCAAGCCCAGCAGGGTTACCACACGCTAAGGCAGCCCTGTCTGCCACTCACACGGTTCATCCCACTTCCCAGCCTTGCTGGGCTGGGCCTCCCACCTGCCTGGCCCTCCCTTCACTCAAGACTGATCAATAGTCCCAGTTTGGCCCACTGAGGTTCCCGGGATACAGGACTTCTGGTGCTCAGGCTGGGAATATCTCAGACAAATGGGGCGAGTCGGGCAGGGCACCGACACGGAATGGAATAGAAATTCAGGCTCCAGCAGATCTAAGTGGACCTTGGTCCTAGCTCCCTGGTCCACAGTCACACGGCCTCCCTCCTGGGCACAGAATCTGTCCTTTGTCTTCTGCCACCATTGCTGTGCTGCATGGAGTCTGTGGCCTGTTTTTAGGGGCAAATCTTCAGGAAGCCAGAGAGGCAGAGACTGAGCCGGGAGAGGGAGCCAAGGGTGCAGGCAGAGTGTAGATTTGTGGTCTCCACCCCTCAGTGCTGTGTGGTTTGGGACAAGCCACTCCCCTCTCTGAGCCCAGTTTTCCCAATCATAAAATCAGCCTTATGAACTATCCTTTTAGGGCCATCAATAATGGCAGATGGTATCATTACCAGGTTCTTTGTTGTTATTATTGTTGTTAATCTTCACCTGAGGATATTTTTTCCATTGCTTTTCAGAGAGAGTGAAAGGGAAGGTGGGAGGGGGGAAGAGAGAGATACATCGATGTGAGAGAGACACATTGACTGGTTGCCTCCTGCACACAGCAGAGGATGTTGTTCTGGTGCCCATGGACCAAAGGATGCCAGGGTGTGAGGTGTGACTTCCCCAATGCTCACTCAGCTAGAGCAGGGCACCCAGAGGTGACCCAATGCAGCCTAAGCAGGGAGCAGAGCCCAGGCCCCCTGGCACTATAGGACAGAAGTCATCAGAAGGGCCAGCTACACTCTGGGTCCTGGGGACTGGGTTCCAGGAATTTCTAGGTAACACATGGCATGTCAGCAAGATATGAGAGCAAAGGTCACTGCCTCTGGAGGCTCTGCTGTCCCTGGAGAAGACAGGCTGCCCTACACCCACCACCTACCACCCACTCGACTCATTCATCCATTCAGAAAACTTGAATGAGAGCCAGGCTCTGAGTCAGATCCTATCTATAGCCACAGAGCCTCAGAGCCCATCAACACAATTGCCAAAAAATAAAAATTAGAAAATTACATTACAGTTTTTAAAATCTCAAGAGGGACTTGACCCCGGGACAGAGTCCCCAGAGGTGAGGACATTTGCAGGAAGTCTGTTGGAAGAAGAAAGATATTTTGCGCTTCGGGTATGACTGCAAAGGCACAGAGCAGCGAATCAGGTGGCTTTTAGTGGCAGGGGCAGGGCCACTGGTGGAGCATGATTGCATCACGGGTGCAGGGCGTTGTGGAGGAATAGAAGGGGGTGTGCATGACCAGGACTGGGGGGACTTGAAGCCATGGGCCCTGGCGTTTACATCACCGGCTTCTGACTTCGGCCCATGCTGAGCTGGCTCCTGGACCCTGGGACCCTCACTCCCTTCAGCAGCTTTGCCGCTTCTGCCTCCCCCGGAAGCCCTCTCAGGAGCTCCAGGGCTGGGCATGTATCTTTCCTCTTCCCACGGCCAGACCCATAAATCAACTCTGCTCATCCCTGAGTTATTTTTTCACTGAGGGGATGTAACCTCACATATGCTTTGCCTGGAGCCACCCATTTACTGGAAGGAGGCACTGAGGCCCATGCCGACCAGAGTTCTATGTGCCTGTCGTGCCCCAGTAAAGCTGGGAAGGGCAGCCGGGGCTGGGAGCATTCCTACACGTGGGTCATTAACTATGGCGGGGCCCATCGAGGGGCTCAGTGCCCACGATGGCATCAAGAGATCAAGATGGGGCTCATCCTCCTCCCCAATTTATAGTTCATATGAGGAAAGAACACCCTGAGGATCCCCTCATAAACATAGAGGTTTTTTTCTCTAACGTTTTCACATTTTCTTTTAAAAAAATATTTTTATGATTTCAGAGAGGAAGGGAGAGGCAGAGAGAGAGAGATCAATGATGAGAGAGAATCACTGATTGGCTGCCACACTGGGGATTGAGCCTGCAACCTGGGCATGTGCCTTGCCTGGGAATCGAACCATGACCTCCTGGTTCATAGGTCGACGCTCAACTACTGAGCCACACCGGCTGGGCCAAATGCCATTTAATAGAAGGGGAAACTGAGGCTCTGAGAGGGGTGGTGACTTGCCATGTCTTCTTGACTCTAAGACTCATTTCTCAATGTCCTGGGAACCTACAACAGGAGTAGTGGTATAAGGGAGGGAAGTAGGGAAATTTATAACCCTGGAAACACCCACCAACAGACTGTGGGCTCTACTGCACATAATACATGCTGACTGAACGCATGGTGGAATGGATGAAGGCCAGGCTCGTGGGTGGTGTTTTGTAGTGAATGAATCAATGAAAGAATGGATGATTCTCAATAGGGCACATTAAAAGACTCCCAGCCACTGTCCGTAAAGGGGAAGCCTGGAGCCATCTGCTCCCCTGTCCTCAACATGGTATTTTCTCTCTCCCCTCCTGTTCCTCCAGGGGAACCACCTGCCCAGCTCAGTTTCTCGATAGGAAAGAATTGTCTCTGTTTTCCTCTGTCTCCTGCCTCTCAAACCTAGTTCCATGATTCATTCCTTCACAGACATCTCTTCCTAGACTGAGGAATGAGCACTAATGGGCTGCCTTAGTTTCTTGCTAAGGGACAAGTTTATACTTTGAAAGGGGTAGTCTTGGGAAAAAGGAATCTGAGAACTTGCTGTGTGATCTGGCAGCATCCAGGATTAGGGCTTAGCCTAGAGCTGGAATTAGGGTTCAGTCTGTAACGAGGGTCAGGGCTCAGTTAGGAGATAGAGTTAGAGGTCATCCAGGGATCAGGGTCAGAGCTCAGGGCTCAGTCTATAACTTGGGTTAGGATTCAGCTGGGGTAAGTTTTGGGGTCAGACAAGGACTAAGAACAAGTTTGGGTACACAGTCAGGATCAGGGCTTAGTTCATTCCATGCATCAGCTTTGTCGATTAGTCTGTGGTTAAGGCCAGGAATCCATCTATGGCCTGAAGAAGGACTCAGTCTGTGACCAGAGTCAAGGCCCAGGTTATGACCTGGATCAGGGCTTAGCCTGGAACTAAGATCAGGGCTCAGTCTGTTTTCAGGGTCAGAGCCTGGGCTATAACTAGAGTCAGGGCTTAGTCTTAGACTGAAATTAGAAGTAAGTGTATGAATAGAACTAGTGCTGAGTTTGGGAACAAATTCAGGCCATAGGCTAAAGTTAAGATCAGGGCTCAGTCTGGAACCAGAGCCAGAGCCAGAGATCAATCTGTGATCAGGGTCAGGGCCCAGGTTATGATCAGGATCAGGGCTCAGTTTATATTTGAGGCTGTATATAGCCAGGCTATGACTGGGATGAGTAGTCAGTCTGAGACCATGATCAGGGCTCAGTCTACATCAGTGTTCAGTAGCTCCTTTGTGGATTCCTAATGAAAAGAGTGAACACAGCCGAAACCGGTTTGGCTCAGTGGATAGAGCGTCGGCCTGCGGACTGAAGGGTCCCAGGTTCGATTCCGGTCAGGGCATGTGCCTTGGTTGCGGGCACATCCCCAGTGGGGGGTGGGCAGGGGGCAGCTGGTCGATGTTTCTCTCTCATCGATGTTTCTAACTCTCTGTCCCTCTCTCTTCCTCTCTGTAAAAAACCAATTATATATATATATAAAAGAGTGAACACAGCTTCCAGAACCCCTTAGCTCCCTCCCAAAATTCAGACCCCCTGAAGCCAACTGAGTTTTCCATCTATTCCTTAAAAACCTAGCTCCTCTCTAGCAGAACTGTCCTGATTTTCCCACGCCACCAGGGAGCTGCCTCAGTGCCTCCACTCAGACCCTGTCTCCCGCCCTCCTGCTAGGGAGCCTCCTGGCTCCAGGGTTATTAAGGAAGAATCTGTGGGAAGAAGCGGATAAACAAAATCCATCACGCGGGGCTGGGGCAGGCGCCCGGTCCTCCTGTGGCTCCTCGGGCAGCAGCACTGAGTGGGGTGATGTTGACAGGAGACTTAATGAAATCCAGAGGGAGGTGCCCTGGCAGAGCCCACCTGGAAGGAGGCCCAAGATGGTAATTAAATTCATTCTGGTGTGTGTCCCAACAAGCACAGAAGCAAGAGTGGGGGCCAGGGCCCATTCACCCAGGGCTCCAGGAGTTTGTCATAATTGCAGTGAAAAATAAGTTTCGGAACTTACATAACCCCACTGCTTGGGCCCTGAAGCTTAGGCCCGAAATGCACATATTGCAAAGCTGTACCTGCACACCAGAGTCGCCTCTGTGGGTCATAGGACGTGCAAGAGCACAGAACAAGAACTTGGTTCTTGTTCCCATTTCTCAGATGAGGCAAAATGAGGCTCAGGAAGCAAAAGTATCTTGTTCAGAGTCATATAATCTGGACATAGGACTACTATCAAGCGCCAGATCCCAGTTATCCTGCCTCAGACCTCTCCAGTGTGGAGACTGTTGGGGACCAGGAGAGGGGGAGATTTTCTCTGCCTGAGAAGGAGGAAAGGAAGGCTCTTGAGTGGAGCCCTCTAAAGGAGAGTGGGGGGTGGCCTGGCCAAGAAGGGGAAGAGCATACCAGTCAGGGGGAACAGCACATACAAAGGCATGGTGGCTGGAAAGAACATAGCATGATGGGAGGAAGGGGCTGACTGCAGGTGCAAGGGCAGGGGTTGGGGAGGAGGTAGAGATGGGGTAGCGAAGAGCCCAATATGCAGGGGAGCCACAGAAAAGTTTTCCACCTCTTATTTCATCCTCACATTGGCCCTGTGAGCTAGATGCTTTCATTGTTCCCATCCAACAGATAAGTAAACTGAGGGAATTTGAGACATCTGCCCACAGCAACACAGCCAGAACGTCACACAGCTGGGATTAGGAACCCACATCTGTAGGGCTCAAATCTGCTCCCTTAAACATGCTTATTTCTTTTTTTAATATGTTTTTATTGATTTTTTTAGAGAGCGGAAGGGAAAGGGAGAGGGAGAGAGAAACATTGATATGAGAGAGAAACATCAATCAGCTGCCTCTTACACGTACCCTGACTGGGGACCAGGATTTGAATCAGTGACCTTTCGGTGCACAGGACAATGCTTAACCAACTGAGCCACACTGGCCGGAGCTAAACATGCTTATTTCTTGCTGTGCCCCCCACCCCCCACAACTTTCTTGGCCAGATTGGGGTACCAATAGGATCTCTAGGAAGAGGGGAGGAGAGATCGGACCACTCACCCAGGAGCAGGGCAGCAGCAGGGAGCCGATTTCTTTCTTTTTTTTTTTTTTTAATATATTTTATTGATTTTTTTACAGAGAGGAAGAGAGAGGGATAGAGAGTTAGAAACATCGATGAGAGAGAAACATCGATCAGCTGCCTCTTGCACACCCCCTATTGGGGATGTGCCCGCAACCAAGGTACATGCCCTTGACCGGAATCGAACCTGGGACCCTTGAGTCCGCAGGCCGACTATCCACTAAGCCAAACCGGTCTCTGCAGGGAGCCGATTTCTGACCCGAGGCTTCTGAGGCTTCCGCAGGGCTATCTCCAAGGATGAGGAAGCAGAGGGGTGGGGTGGGGTGGGGGCAGACCTATGGGGACAGGGGAGAGAGAATTACAGGGAAGCCAGTTCCAGCTGAACTAGGAGTTCTTGAAATGAGCATCCATCCTGGGAGGGATGTAGGCAGGGGAGAGACAGAAGAAGTCATCCCCTGAGATGAGAACTTCACATCTGAGTTCTTAGGAGCACCCACTTCTGCAGAAAGCCATTTTTGGCCATTGGCAATTTCGAGGTGTCTCTGAATAAAGCTCCTAAAAGAGGCAAGGCCTGCCAGGGGATCTGTTTGCTTCCAGAGGGTTTCCTCTTTAGATGTTTCCAGCATCATGAACACAGCCTCCAAACAGAACCTGAAGTAAAAGTCCTTAGTGTGTGGAGACCTCTCCGTGGGGTCCCGTCTCTCCCCTGAGAAAGAGGCAACAGATGCAGTAGCACAGAGAGGGGGAGTGACTGACTGAGAGTCACACAGCATGGTGCAGGTGAGCCTCCTGGAGAAGGGTTATGGCCAGGCTCCACCTTCAGGGCAAGGCCCTCTGTTTGGGTCAGAGGGCCCTTGACATCTCTCTCAATCAGGAATGAGGGTGTTTGTTCTTGGCTGAATATTTCCCCAACCGCAGATGAGACGGGATGGGACTGCACATTCCAGATTCCTGGCAGCTTGGGAAAACTGTCCTGTGGGTCCTGCCTGGTCACTTCGCCTCCTTCCGGTGGCCTGCTGCCCACCCCCAAGGCCCTGGGGTCTGGCTGCCAGCTTGGATGAGAACCCTGCTTGTGGCCAAAGGTGCTGGCAACATCCCACCACCTCTCCTTTCCCCTCCCTCCAGACTCCCCAGTTCCTTCCCTCAGCTCTCATCTCCTCAGATGTTAACCTGCCTCGTGAGAATGGAATTTCACCAGACACAGCGAGGACACGCATCTCAGCAGCTCGTGCTGCAGCCCAGAGGCATGACAACAGTGTGGCCTCCTTGGAGAAGGGCAGGTGTGCTCAGGCTGAAGCACGAAACTCCTGCCCGGCAAGGGGTGGGTGATGAGGCAGCAGGGTAGGTCCGGGCCAGCCTACCCAGGGCCCAGAGCACTGAGGACCTGTGTTTTATCTTGGAGCAATAGGGAGCCATGGAAGTTGAGCAGGGGATGCCAGGGGCAGAAATGTATTCCCAAAAGCTCCCTCAGTAAGGGGGGAGGGGCGCCACGGGTGCCAGGGACCAGTGGATTGGCTAAGCAAGAGGGGAGAGCCAGGAGATTAGGGAGGAAGCTGAAGTGAGGACCCAGCCCAAGTGGGGTGCAGAGGAAGGGACCAGCCAAACATCTCCAAAGGACAAAAAAGACAGGCCATGACTGATAATCATGGGGCTGAAAGATATGGGTATTAGGGCCCCCATTTTACAGAAGGAAAAACTGAGGCTTAGAAGGAAGTGATTTGCCCAAGGTCATTTGTGCAGGTAGTGGTGTAGCTGGTACCATGGATTCCCAGTCCAGCGCCTTTTCTCTCTACTGCAGCCCCCCTGGCAGAGTTTAATGACTTTGACACCTGTGGTTGGGATTTCTGAGGTGACTCACACCCCCAGCCAGGTCCTAGTCAGAGGGGCATGCCTCCACCCCCATTCCCTCACTCCACCATGCCTGCAGTGAGCCCCACTTCCCCACAGTCTCTATCTCCCCTTCCACTCTTTGGCGGGGCCCGTTTTGGGAAGTTCAGGAGTCAACCTCCCTTCCTGGTTTCATCCAACCTAAATGCCTCCTCCCTCTCCAGCCCCACCACTGTCCTAGTCTAGGCCCCATCATTGCTCCCCTGCACAATTGAGCAGCCTTCTCCCCAGCACATCGACCCCCATGCACTCTACTATCTTTGTGACACCAAACTGATGTCCCCAAATAGAGCACACACTTTCACATGGCCATGACTTTGTACTTGCCATTCACTCTGCCTCGTTCACTCTTCTGGTGAACTCCTATTCATCCCTTGATACCCAACTGAAAACTACTTCCTCTGGGTTGCTCTCCCAGACAGAATCAGGTGTCTGCCCCACCACCTGGGAGGGCCTTGGGGGCAGAGGGCCTGTCTCATCTCTGCCTCCCCAGCACTCAGAACAAGGCCAGGTACATACCAGGTACTCAATAACTGCTGAGTAGAGAGAGAGATGAATGAAGAAACAAGCAAGTGAATCAAGGAATGACTAATGCTCACACCCTGTAAGAACAGGCAGTCAAAGGTAGGTTTAAAGCCAGACAGACCAAGACCAAATTCCAGCTCTGCCTCTTGCTGGCTGGGTGGCCAGGTGCTTCAGGCCCCAGAACCTCAGTTTCTGCCTCTGTAGAGTGTTGGCAATCATTCTCAATGTGCGGTTTGGTAACACACTGATAACAGACACAGCGCGGTGAAGTACTTGAGCGTGTGCTCTGTGAAGCCATCAGGCCTGGGTTCAAATCTTGCACCTGCCATTTTCCAGCTGTGAGCTTGGCCAAGTTACTTGACTGCTCTGTGCCTCAATTCCCCCACCTGTAAAGTGAAGAATAATAGTGCGGAGCTCATAGAGTGATTTTAAAAGGATCACATGAGGAGATGCATGTAACATGCCCACAACAGAATGTGGAAGTAGTCAGTAAGGGCCAGATACACTTGTGTTTCATGAAGCTTACATAGAGTGTGTAACACGAGGTGTGTGCTTGCACGGGGTGAGCGTCCTGCTCTCCTGCCTCCCCTCGGTCCATCCTGTGGCCCCGGGACAGTGCTGCAGGGACATGTCCAGGGGCAGAGGGTCTGATTAGCTGTCATGGTCGTGGCCCCTCTAAGCAGAAAGAGCAGTGGGTCAAACACTGCAGGAGCCGCTGTTCTCCCACTCAGAGGTCGAGTCAGCTGCCCACTTCAACAATAACGGCATTCGTTTCAGAACCTTCCCTGAGGGTGGACAATATAAAGCAAGTCACACTGCGAGGGGACTTCCGCTGGGTGGGTTTTAGCTGAACTCTGCTCCAGAAGCGCCTTTTCAGCAGGCTCCCAATCAGAGTGTGTGAGCCTGATTATTTTAGTTGCTATTCTTTTTTGACCTCTATCAGGCGATTCGGCCAAATTATATGATTTAACCCCTTCAGCCTGGTGACGAGAACGTCATTCCCAGTGGAAGGAGGAGGAGACAGGCTCAGAGAGGTCGCCAAATAATCCTAAAGTCACCCAGCATGGAAGTAGTTAGACGCAGAGCCCACCTGGGTCAGACTCCAAGGCAGTGCTCTCACCACTGCTTCTCAGTGCTGGCAAATGTGGGAGTCAGCTGAGGAGCTTGGGAAATGTTGACTCCGGGGTGGGCCTGGGCATTGGATTTTATAAAGCTCCCCCGGAAATCCACCAGGCAGCCAGGTTGGGGGACAGGTCCAGGGGACAGAGGAGCGCACCTAGGAAGATATGTCCCATAGGAGAGATGTAATCCATGCAGCTCTAATCCCTGCCCTCCCCGCCCCCCCTCCCCCCCCAATGATAGAGTGACCATCTGTGCCTTGCAGAGCCAGTTCCTCCCAGCCCTCCCCTCGCCTGCCCAGGGACAATTTTATCACTAAAGACCAGACCCGCCCTAGCTGGTTTGGCTCAGTGGATAAAACGTCGGCCTGAGGACTGAAGGGTCCTGGGTTAGATTCTGGTCAGGGGCACATGTCTGGGTTGTGGGCTCATCCCCAGTAGGGGGCATACAGGAGGCAGCCGATCAATGACTGTCATCATTGATGTTTCTATCTCCCTCTCCTTCTCCCTTCCTCTCTGAAATAAGTGAAAAAGTATTTTTTTAAAAGACCAGACCCCAGCCAGATGTAGGCATGGAACTTCTGCAAAGCTGCAAATCAGCAAGGAGGCAGCAGATCTCTGTGTGTGTGTGTGTGTGGTTTTTTTAAGAATAGTTTCTTGATTTTGAGAGAGAGGGGAAAGGAGAGGGAGAGAGAGAGGAACATTGATGTGAGAGTGAAACATCAATCGGCTGCCTCCTGCATGTCCCCTACTGGGGACTGAGCCCGCAACCCGGGCATGTGCCCTGACCAGGAACCAAATCAGTGACCTTTTGATGCATGGGTCAATGCTCAACCACTGAGCCACACAAGCTGGGCTGGGTTTGCCATTTTAAATACAGGAAAGACTGCTCTGGCTGGTATAGCTCGGTTGGTTGGAGTATCATCCCATACACCGAAAGGTCACAGGTTCAATTCCCTGTCAGGGCACGTACTGGGTTGCTGGTTTGGTCCCCCGTTGGGGTGCATACCAGAGGCAACCAATTAATGTTTCTCTCTCACATCAATGTTTTTCTCTCTTTTTTTCTTTCTCTAAAAATCAATAAATATATCCAAAGATATCCTCCAGTGAGGATTAAAAATAAGTAACTAGTGGAAAGAGTACACTGACAGGAGGACATTTGCGAAGAGGCCAAAGAAGTGAGAGATTAGTGTGACTATTTGAGAAGAGAAGATTCCAGACTGGGGGAAGCAAGTGCAAAGGTCCTGAGGCAGAGACCTGAGATTTGAACAAGTAGGAGGCCAGTGGGGCTTGAGCAGAGTGACAAGGGGAAGGTAATGGAAGGTGAGGCCTCAGAGGAGATGGGGATCAGACTGTACAGGTTTTGTGGGCCACTATGAGGACTTTGGCTTTGATCTCAAGTGAGGTGGGAGCCATGGAGGCGCTGCTGAACAGAGGAGGGATGAGGGTTGACTTAGGGTTTAACAGGATCTTTCTGGGCCCTGTGAGAAGAGGCTGAAAAGGTAAGGGAGAAGCAAGAGACATTATGTTGGCTGCACCAGGTGGTAGCAGTGATATGGCAAGAAGTGAGTGATTTCTGGGTATGTTTTGAAAGTAGAGCCAATAGGAACTGGAGAAAGAAAGGAGTGGAGAGGGGTGGAGATAGGAGGGGAGGGCAGGGGAGGGGAGGGGAGAGGAGAAGAAGGGAAGAGAAAGGAGGGGAGAGGGGAGGAGAAGGGAGAGTAAGACAGGAGAGAGGGGACATATGCCTCTCTGTTCTCTCTGGTCCGTGACAGGCATCACTCACTGAGGCCTTTTTTTCTGTTGTTCCTAGATTGATCCTCAGAAACCTCCTCAGCCCAAACCTATAAGCCATTATTCCCATTAATCAAGATTGAATACTGAATGAGGCTAGAAAGCAGTGTGGGCTCACACAGGGATGGAAACCATTGTTTGTGGGTACTACCATGTGCTTGGCACTAGCTAGTTGCGCCTTTCTTTCTTTCTTTCTTTCTTTCTTTCTTTCTTTCTTTCTTTCTGTTTTAAATTAATTATTTTCCAGCGTTATCGCTAGCTGTTTTTCAAATTTTCTCATTTCAGTACTCACAACACAAACTATGGGGTGAGCATCATCATCCCCGTTTCACAGATGAGGAAACTGAGACTTTGAGAAGTCTAGAGACTTGTCCAGAATTTTCCAGGTAGGAAGTTTGGCACCAGAATTCAAACACAGCAGCTGCTTATTCCAGCTCCCCACCGGAGACCCCACTCCCTACCTTGCCAGGCCTCACCCACCACACCTGGGCCTCCTGGCCCTGCCAGGGCGCTACATTCCAGCAGGCTAATAGAGGCAGGTGTGAGCAGAGCACACCTGGAGGCTGAGAACCCCGCCTACCAACCCCTGGCCTATCACCAGGCTGGGTGGCGTGGAGGGGTACTGCTCTGTGCTCTGACTTTGACTTCGGGAGCCAGGCACTGACTGGGGGATGGCCCCTCCCAGCCCAGGGGGCTGCCAGCTAAGCCCGGCCAAGGGCGTCAGTCTTCTCTCTCTGACGCACGTAGAAGTTCAGGGCCAAGAGTTACTAAGAAAAAGGTACAACTGAGGACACAGTGCCGTCAATGCCTGGAGAAGCCAATCTCAAGGTGGAAGTGCTGGCCATGTCACCTGGGCCACACTCTCCTCCGCTGGGGCATCTCCCACATAATCAGAGAGCTGATGTGTGTGTCTGCTTGGAGGGGTCCCTAGAGCCTGCTGTGACTTAGGAGGACAAAGAGGCTCATGATCCCACAGGGGGCTCCAGGGCGAGACAGCCTGAGCTCAGAGCCCAGCTCTGTCGCTTACCTGCTGTGGGGCCTTGGGCCAGTTACTTTACCTGTCTGGGCCTCCTTCCAGGTATAAAGAGAATAATAATAGCACCCACCTCGGGGTTTTGTGAGTATTGTGAGTGGTAATACATGCGAAACATTTACAGTAGCACAGTTGGTGCTTAGGAAGGTTAACTACCATCATCACCATCATTATTCATCCCTGAGTCTTCAGGATCCACAGGAACCTGAGCAGGTGCCCAGTAATCTAGAAGTACCAGCCTCCTTGAGGTGGTACCAGGGGGCTGGGGCCGGAGGGAGCTGGTTATGAGCCCATGTGAGCTAACACCTAGCTGTGTGACCTTGGGCAAGTGCAGTGCCTTCTCTGGACCTCCATCTCCCTCTTGTTCATGTGCAGACATGCAGGCAGGCCCTCCCAGCTCTGCAGCTCTGTGACTAGACATTTTTGGAGAAGAAGTTACCTGCTCTGGGCCAGGTGCTTGGTGATGCCTTGATAGCGGATTTGGAGGGGGCTCGGGGACCCTGGGCTGGCCAGTCTCTTGGAGGAGTAATTGGGTCTTGGTTATTTGGTTTCCCCTGTGCATCCCCCGCAGCAGGCTGTAAGTTCCAGAGGTGAGCTGTGCTCTCTCTTGGCACTCTGCAAAGCTCAGCCTCTTGGTACCACACTCAGGTCGGGCTCCACCTCCTCCAGGAAGCCTTCTTGATCCAGGCTGAGTTAGCTGCCTTCCTAGGCCTCCTCTGGGCCCCTTCTCATGCGATGGTTGGGTTTGGAGGGATGAGGGATGAGGGATGAGGGGTCTGTCTTCCTACCAGATAAGTTCTCTTGGAGGTGACCTGTTGCTGGGTCCCTGGCACTGTAGAGTGCCAGCCATAGTAGGCACGGGAAGTCCTTGATGAATGAATGGATGAGTGAATGAAAGAATGTGTGGAGGCCACCTAAGACTCTAGGGATCTTCAACACTGTCTGCCTAAAGGGGTGGGATGTGCTGAGGGAAGCACAGAGAACGAGGAGCCACAAGATTAGGATCCGAACCCTGGCTCTGCTGTGTCCTCACTGAGCAGGCTTTCCCACTGTGAGCCTCAGTTTCCTTATCTGTCAAAAGTGGCCAATTCTCGCTGCCGAGCAGGCAGGCCCCCAGGGAAAGTGGGTTCCCCGAGGTACTGGAGACAGTGTGGTGTGGCACTAAGGGATCGGTGCTCTGAGGGTTTCTGTTCAGTCCTGACTAGGTCAGAAGGGCTGAGCACAGGGCCGGGTGTCTCGGAACCCTCTCTGCCATTCGCTGTTCCGTCCTGTTAGCAAAGTGAAGCAGGGCTCTGGCTCTGAACTCTCCCAGGTACCAGCATCTAAAGAAATTTTAAAAAACTGTGTTCCGTCTTTCTTATATTTGTTTTTCTGGTGCTGCCTGTTTATAGCAGCCATTTCTCAGATGTGATGTGGCTTTTTCCTTTTTAAATATGCTGACCTACGCAATAGTGTCAGGCAGTGGAGGGGTTAAGCCCAGGGCCTGAGGGGGCTCCGGCGGTCCAGGTTCAAATCCCAGCCCTGCCTCTTCATTGCTGTGTGCACTCAGGCGGTTCTTCTTGCCTCAGTTTCCCTACCTGTATAGTTTACGGATAGCACTGGAACCCCTGTCTGGCCTGAGGGCTGTTATGAGGGTTGGTGGGTATAAAGTGCTCAGATCTGGAACAGTGGCATAGTCAAGGTTACCTTCTGCTATGAAGTTGTTTTAAAAAGTGGGTTGATGCCCAGTCAGTGTGGCTCCATGGTTGAGCGTCAACCTATGAATCAGGAGGTCACAGTTCGATTCTCAGTCAGGACACATGCCCAGGTTGCAGGCTCGAACCCCAGTAGGGGGCGTGCAGGAGGCATCTGGTCAATGATTCTCTCTCATCATTGATATTTATATCCCTCTCTCCCTCTCCCTTCCTCTCTCTGGGGGGAAAAAAAAAAAATATATATATATATATATATATATATATATATATATATACACACACACACACACACACACATACATACACATACTTTTTTTGGGGGGTGGTTGATGAGCAAGTGTGTTAAATAAACCTGGTGATTGGCAGACAGCATGGCTTGGGAACCACTGGCCTGGGCCACCCGCTCCCCCCAACCCCCCTGCTCCCCACAGCCTGCTGCTACCTGCCTGCCTCCTGGTAAGCTCCCAGCAGCAGAGCCTTAATCTCTGAGCTGGTAAACATGCGATCAGGTTTCTCAGCTTTGTCCTGCTACTTGTTGTACTTCTCAGGCCATGTACCCTCCTCCCACCCTGACTCCAAAAGCCCTAGGTTCCAGGCCTACGTCTGTCCCTGACATACTTAGTCTCCTCATCTATGAAATGGGCAGGGGCACCTACCTCTCACCCACAAAATGGCCACATGCTGCTCTTACTTCACAAGCTGTGATGAGAAATGGAGCTGCTGTTATCACAGGCACTGGCATTATTGTTGCTCACTGGCTGGCTCAAACACTTGACGGCAGGGCCCCGAAGGCTTCCATTGTGCCCTGCTCACTGCCACCTCTCACCTCTTCCTCAGCTGGGACCTCACTCAGAATGGCCCTCCCATTCTTTACTGTCCACCCCTCCTCCCCACCACTTGGAGCATCCCAAAGTCCAGGAACCAAGGGCCTCACCTGCCACCTGGTAGGTCAGGGAGGGCGAGGCAGAATAGCAAAGGCCAGTCAAACCTGGGTTAGTAACTGTGTGGCCTTAGGAAGGTCACTTGACTCTCTGTGCCTCAGTTTCTTCATCTATAAAATGGACAGTGGCTTCCTCATAAGGTAATTGTGGTGATTTCATAAGCTGTGTGCCTGGCTCACGCTCAGCCTCCCATGGCTGTGTCCACTTGTATTACCATTCTTTTGAGACTTCTGCCGGGTGGTTTCTGCACTGTGCTCGGTCTTGGCGTGCATGAAGATATTCACCTCGTCCCACACTCCACACACCGCTACCCTGGCAGACTGGTGGCCCCTTTTATCTGTCCCTCTCCCCGGCCCATTCATTCTACCTCCACTGCAGCCAGCACCTGGCTTCCAGACCCCGTGTCCAACCAGCCCCTCCTCTGCTCCAAGCCTTCGATGGTGCTTCATCGCCCTGGCCCCTTCCTGGCACTCTCCCGGCCAGACCCCTGACGTGATTCCCCAGTTATGCCTTATGCTCTCCCAGCTGGGCCTCGAGCCCAGAGGCCTCTTTGGCCAGCCCGTCTCGTCACCTGCTGAAATCTTATTCATGCTTCAAGGCCTGCAGTTGCCACTTCCTGCCCAGAGCTGAGGGTCGGCCATGCCTGCGTGTGAATCACGGCTCCCACCACTTATTTGCTGCTTGATCTGGGCCAAGTCACTTTTCATCTCAGAGCCTCAGTTTTCCTATCTGGAAAACAGGATCATGTTGGAGATTAAAGATAACGTACTTTATGGAGAGAATCCAGTGCTCTGGGCACCCATCCAAGCATTTACCGGCGTGATTTCATTTTCTTTTCCTAACTGCATTGTGGCGTGGGTAACAGCTAACATTTATGAGCAATGACTCTGTGCAAGCACTTCATTTAATCCTCAAAACAATGCCCTAGGACATTGGTCGGCAAACTGCGGCTCTCGAGCCGAGGTTTGCCGCTCTGTTGACTAATGAGTTTGCCGACCACTGGATAGGGGCTTAATCACAAGGAACAACAACAGCCTGTAATTATTGGAATCGAGAGTCTAGGTCAGTGGTCAGCAAACTCATTAGTCAACAGAGCGACAAACCGCGGCTCGCGAGCCGCATCAGTTTGCCGACCACTGCCCTAGGAGAAGGACTGATATTATCCCCATTTTACACATGGGGAAACTAAGTCACATGATGGCGAAGTGACCAGCCCAAGGCCACACCATAACAAATGGCAGAGCTGGGCAGTCTGGCTCCAGAACATAGGTACTGAGCCACGTGGTGATGTGATCTCTAAATATACCCATTTCAGTGAGGACACTGAGACCCAGAGAGGAAACGTGACTTGTCCAAGTCCACGCAGCGAGGACACAGCAGAACTGAGTCCAAAGCTGGATCATGCCTAACGCCACACTTGCTGCCCTATCCTGTGCCTAACACAAGGCCAGGCACACAGCAGAGCCTCTGCAGAGGAGACCGAACGGGGCTCCCACTGGCTAAGGGGAGATCACGGTCCCTGGGAATCTGCAGGTTCCCCTTCAGGGCCCCTGAGCCTTTTGCCTGGGGTAGAAATGAGTTGTGAACAAGGGTAGCCCTCCTACCCACCCGGGAGCTTCTTGATGATGGGGACTTTGCCTCATTTATTTATCCATCTACGCACCCACTCATCCTTCCAACTATCTACATATCCATCCATCCATCCATCCATCCATCCATCCATCCATCCATCCATCCACCCACCATCCAGCCATCCAGCCATCTATCCACCCACCCATCACTCCACCTCCCATCAATCCACTCGTTTTCCTCCCTCCCTCCCTCCCTCCTTCCCTCCCTCCCTCCCTCCCTCCCTCCCTCCCTCCCTCCCTCCCTCCCTCCCTTCCTTCCTCCCTTCCTTCCTTCCTTCCTTCCTTCCTTCCTTCCTTCCTTCCTTCCTTCCTTCCCTCCTTCCTCCAGAGAAGTAAACCTGGCAGGCTGGGGCTGCTTTAGCTACGGCCTCCAGCTGCCCCTGACTACATTATAGGCCCTTGTCAGGGAGAGACTGGCCTGGCGGGTTCCCTTGTGCTTCCCACCCCCACACTCTGATTTATTTCACCCCCCACTCCCCATGTCCTTACCTGTTTGCCTTCTCTGCTTGTTCCACTTTTATCCTTCTCTCTCTCTCTCTCTCTCTCTCTCTCTCCCCCACCCCGTCACTGTCTTGCTCTTTCTTCATCTCTGACATAAACCAGGCACAGATCAATGACTCTGCCACTCAGACATTCGAGCATCCCTGACACAGACTACCCAGCTGGAAACATCTCAGAGACCAGCTTGTTCAACAGACGGATAGACAACTGAGGCCTGAATCTTACCAGGGTCACTCAGCAGGTAAGGGGGGTAAGAAATGCCTCCTACCCCCCGACTCAGAAGTGGGCCATCCTTAGAGCCTGGGGCAGGGACCCTTCTCTCCAGCTCCCACACCTGATAAACCCTTGAAACCACAGCTACACCCTAGGCTGGCTGGAGGAGCCGGTTGCCAAGGCCAAGGACTCGGCTTAGTGAACAATAAGCTCAAGGGAGAACACAAGGCACATCCCAGAAGAGGTGGTCAGGGAGGCGGATGTCACATGTGTGCCTCAGTTTCTCCATCTATCTCCCTCTGCCTCCGTGATCCCTCCAGTCCTTGGAGGGGAGAGCTGTGGCTGGGGGCACGTTTGTGGATTTACACAGACCCAGCTCCCGCCCCTCCCCCTGGCATGCACCCTCGGAGACCCCACATTTCCTGCTCTTCAGCTTTCCTCCTCAAACCTATTGGTGTACGGCCTGGGACACAGGTGTCCTCCTTGCTGTGTGGCCTTGGGAAAGTAAAGCCCCCTCTGGTGACAAACAGGTGTCGAGTTCCTGGCATTAATCTCTCTTGCCTCACTTTTTCCATCTATAAAATGGGACTAACAGCCCCTGCTGTAAAGCTGCTGTCAACTGTGAATTAGTTCCTATCTATGAGTGCCTAGAATGGTGCCTGGCCCTGAGGAGGTGCCATAGTCCTTTTCCTCTCGCTTGTTAGTGTTACAGTTATATTGACAGCAAGTGGCAGGGAGAACCAGGCTTCGGTTCTCCTTCCTCTGGCTGAGAAGATGCCCAATCTACGTGTGTTTGCTCTGGAGAAAGAGCTTAGGAAACTCCCAGCAGCTGATGCAGTGATCTTGCTAACAATGCCACCCAGAGGCCAGGAGGCCTGGACACTCATGCCATCTCTGCTAGGTGATCACAGGCAAGTCCCCGACTCACTCTGTGCCTCAGTTTCCCCACATAGACAATGATTTCACCCCAAAGCTCCTTCCAGCTATGTCTGCCATGATTAAAATCTGGGACATTTGGGCACAAAGCTCAGCCCAACTTTAAAAAAAGAAAAAGAAAAGATTTGTATTGATTTCAGAGAAGAAGAGGGGGGCGGGGCGGAGAGAGAAACATCAGTGATGAGAGAGAATAGAGAATCATTGATAAGCTGCCTCCTGCATGCCCCCCACTGGGGACCAAGCCCACAACTGGGCATATGCCCCGCAATCAAACTGGTGACCTCTTGGTTCCTGGGTCGATGCTCAACCACTGAGCAACACCCGGCCAGGCTCAGCCCAACTGTTTAAGTGTGAAATGTGTGGGCCACCACCCTTGCAGGGGGAGCAAGAGGAGAGAGGAGCAATTTGTGGTGGGACAGTGGGTTCTGCTGGCACTGAAGGACACCAGTGGGCGGGACTCATTGCCCCCCTGTCCTGGGTCAGATGAACCCCTCATGGGGCCTCTCTCAGCTCCAAACACTAACTTCCACAGGCGCTCTCTAAGCTCAGCTCAAATGCCCCTTCTTCGAGGAAGTGTTCTGGGCCCCCACCCCATGGCTGTCACCCCTCCCCCTGCCCTGCCCTCCATCCCTCTCCGGTTCTCTGCTGGTTGTCTTTTTCTCAGTCCCCCTATCCTTCCTCTTTCTCTTTGTCCCTGTCTCTCTTTGGCTGCCGTCTCTTTGCCACTCCCCCACCCATGCACTTACCAGCCGTACCCAGCTCAGCACCCACCCCCTGCCTCCCGCCTCTAGCTGCTGGAGTCCAGGGTGCGAGCCCCTCCAGCAGAGGACGAGACACACTCGCCTCCTTGTCCTGGACTTCAGTGTCAGTCCCGCTGTGGGCCCTGCCCCCTCCATCACCCCATCTAATCCCACCAGGGCTTAGACAGGACATGCAGCGAGCCAGGGTCGCACAAACCAACAGCGGCAGCACCCGGGCTGTCTGACCCAGCTCCCGAGCTCTTAAATCGACCTGTCACATCTCCATCTGGGCTGGGGTCCTTGAAGCACCTCATGATGGGTCTTTCTGAAGGCAGTGGGGGACATGAGAGGCAGAGAAAGACGGAGGCTCACACAGAGAAGCCAACAGGGTGAGAGGAAGGGACCAACAGGACCCGTGGCCCTTGGTGATACCCCAACAAGACTTCCCAGCAGGGCCTGCGTGGTCTGAGCCAAGCAGTCCCCAAGGGTGACCTGAATCGGCTCTTCCTGCCAGGTTTGAGTTCCCGTCAAGCCGGTGCCTCGTGCCTGAGTGACGACGTGAGGGTGGGCAGGCTCCCCTGGCAGAGGCACCCCTGGCAGGATGGGCAGGGGCCTGTGCCAGGCGCCAAGGGTTGCTGTTCTTTAGTGGTGGGCAGGCAGGGGTGGCTGTGGAAACTCTGAGAGAAGCAGCTGCCTCTCCCCTGAGAATGTGAAGGAGGAGGAAACGAGAGGAGGGGGGTTTCCTTGGGCCCCAGTCCTCGGGGTGACGTGCCTGCATGTCTGGGGCATGAGCTGACAGCCCGATTGCGTCCACGGCTGCATCCCAGGGCCCGCCCAGTGTGGGGCGGTGCCAGCAGCCAGTGCCCTGGGCTCCAGGATGCTCACGGGTGGGGGGGGGGGAGGGAGGGAGGCTCATAGGCTGGCCTCTGCCTGAGGGTGTGTGTGTGTGTGTGTGTGCAGGCTGTGCTCTGCCCAGGTCAGGGAGGGATGACACAGCCCATCTCCCTGGAGCCACATGAGGGTCTAGGCACCTCACAAAGCCCACCCCACAGGGGAGAAAAGAGAGGTGAGGAGAGTGGGGTGGCCCAGGATCACACAGACAGTTCCTGATCTGTGATTAGAGCCCCATCTGCCACAGCTTGTGGCCGTGTCCTCTGCCCTATCCTGACTCCTAATTCTCAGTCACTGTTGAGTGCCCCATTTAACATTTGGCCTATAGCAGATGTCCAGCGTTTGTTGAATGAATGAATGAGTGAATCTGGAGAAACCTGGGATAAGGTACCTCAGGATCATTGAATCTCAGATGCTCTAAACAAGGTTTGAGCCTTCCTCTAGGCAGGTACAATGATTATCCCCAAATTACAGATGAGGAAACTGAGGCTTAGCGTGGATTTTCTCATTCGTGCTCCAGGCAGGAGTTGTCTTATGGAACCACACTCTACCTTGTGACTTGTGACTTGTGTGTTGTGTCCCCACACTACCCCTGGGGTGGATGAGGCCCACAGGTGGATTTGGAGCTGGGGTGGTGTCTGACCACTGGGCAACCTTCCCAAATTGATGCCATGTCAAGGCCCCTCTCCCAGCCACTCCCTGAGAGCTGAGATGGTCCTAGGACTAGCCTGGCTTCATGGTCTCTTCCCTTTTCTTCACATAATTTAATATAGAAAGAGCATGTGAACATCATTTGAGGCTCAATGGGGTTTTTCTGCCACCTAGAAGCTGGTTGATCCCAGATGAGCCTTTAACCTCTCTGAGCCACTTTCCCATCTATAACATCAGAATCAAATTCATACCTCCTGAACCAGTGGGAGTTTAACACAGGAACAAAAGATTGAATTAGAGCCTCTCCGTGGAGTACCACTCAGCAGTGAAAAATGAACAAACCAGAGCTTCGGGTACCAACTCGATGAAGAAGGAGAAAAGGCAAGTTCCAGAAGAAAGTGTTCTGTGTGTTCCTCTTTATCTAGAGATCAAAGATGCGCAATATTTGGTATATAGTATTTGTATGTGTGTGTATATATGTATGTGTGTATGTATATATATATATATACTTAAACTAGAGGCCCGGTGCATGAAATTCATGTATGGGAGGCGGGGGGGGGGCATCCCTCAGCCCAGCCTGCACCCTCTCCTCCAATCTGGGACATCCCTCTCACAATCCAGGACTGCTGGCTCCCAACTGCTCGCCTGCCTGCCTTCCTGATTGCCCCTAACTGCCCTCCCCTGCCGGCCTGGTCACCCCTAACTGCCCTCCCCTGCAGGCCTGGTCCCCCGCAACGGCCCTCCCTTGCAGGCATGGTCCCCCCCAACTGCTCTCCCCTCCTGGCCTGATCGCCCAGAACTGCCCTCCCTTGCAGGCCTGGTCCCTCCCAACTGCCCTCCCCTGCTGGCCTGATCGCCCACAACTGCCTCCCCTGCTGGCCATCTTGTGGTGGCCATCTTGTGTCCACATGGGGGCAGCCATCTTTGACCACATGGGGGCAGCCATCTTGTGTGTTGGAGTGATGGTCAATTTGCATATTACTCTTTTATTAGATAGGATATTAATAGTTAAAGAACAAAAATACATTTTGAACAAGACTCGGTTACCTTTGTGAAGATGGAGAGGTATCCGGAGGTGTTCAATCTGTCCAAGGTACAGGTTTGCTAAAATCTGACCTTTCTCAGAATTAATTGTCCATCTTTCTAGGCAAGTGATAACGTTGAATGGGATGTGCATGGTGGCAGAGAAGGAGAACAGGGGCCAGGCCAAGTGATATTTTGAAGGTATATATATTATTGATTTCAGAGAGGAAGAGAGAGAGAAACATTAATGATGAGAGAGAATCACTGATCGGCTGCCTCCTGCACACCCTCTATAGGGATCAAGCCCACTCGAATCGAACCGTGATCTCCCGGAGGTTCATAGGTCATGCTCAACCACAGAGTGACACCCAGCCAGGCTTACAGGCATATTTTGACAGGACTTGCTTTGGGGTTGCATGTGCCTTTAGGCAACTGACTTGACCTCACTGAGCTCTGTTTCCTCACCTGTGAAATGGGTACAGGCCTGCATGGAGTGCAAGAAGACTTAGTGTATTGATGCCCCAAAAGTGCTCAGCATGATGCCTGGCTCACCGAGGCTCTTGTCCAGAAGTAGAGAGCCTTAATCACTGTGGTCTTTATGAGGTGGGTAGATGAGGGGAGGGGCCACGTGGGGGGCCCCATTAGCCCACTAGTTGGCCAGGGCTTTCACAGTTCCCCCCCATCTCCGAGGTGGGAGATCAGGCCTGGAGACACTTTGCTCCAAGCAATCCCTAAAAATCCCTCTCCATGTGACTCACAGGCCCTGCTAATCAGTCATATGGTTGACCTTGAGCTCCGAAGCTGAGCCACAAAAGTTCACACAACCCTCCTCCCACTGTTGTGAAGCTGTGGGCCTGGCGGTTCTCCTGCTGGTGGAGAAGAGAGGCCCGGCCAGCACCTGCAGCCCAGAGCATTCCAGAGAGCCGGACCAAGGGCGGCTGTGCCCACTTAAAAAGCCTGGGAATACCAGGTCTGGCTCTGTGACCTTGGCCTATCCTTACAGCTCTGAGCCTCGGTTTCCTCACCTGTTAACTAGGGACATGATGGTGCCCACTGCAATGGTTTTCCATCGCTTGGCTGGAATGAAGCTACTTTTACTGTTAGTATTCATCTCAAGGTTATCTCCAGGCCCTGTCCCTTACCCAATACTATAGTTTTAAGCACCATGAGATCTGTTTCATCCACTGCTAGCCAAAGAGTGGCCAGCGCAGGCCATGGCACATGGCACAGTATGTGATCAATTGCTTTGTAGGAATTGGGGGGAGGGTGGTTTCAGGAAGTCTCTGGCATCAGCCTGTGCCCATATCTGCTCTGACCCCTGTGTGACACTGCCCTCTGCCTGCCTAATTCTCTTGGACATTAAAACCAGCTCAAGACCCTCACCAGGTAGTTCAGTTGGCCCCAATGCACCAAGGTTGTGGGTTCAGTCCCCACACGGGGCACATACAAGATTCAACCAATGAATACGAAAATAAGTGGAACAACAAATCAATGTCTCTCTCTCTTTCTCAAAATCAATCAATAAATTAAAAACAAAAAACCAAACAAACAAACAAACCACCCACCAACAGCTCAAATGCCACCTCCTCCTGGAGCCTTCTCCTGATTGATTCCAGGCCAGGGCACTTTCTCTCTCCTCCTTGGTCCTGTTGCCCTTCATCCCAGCACCTCTGAAACATCTATCTGGCTATGAATTTGAGCCTTGGGGTGGTGTGTGATGTCCTTGCTAATTAGGCTTTGTCAGGGTTTGGTGGCTTTGCTCATCCCTTGCATGGCCCACAGGATTTGGTCCCCTAAAGACGCCTCTGAATGGATGAAGTTCTTTCTCTGCTGGACTGAGGCCAAGCCTTCTTACTTCACCCCTGCACGGGAAGGCTTGACACAGTAGCCAGCCCACAGGACAGGAGCATGGGCAAGCAGACAGAGGGTTGGAAGGGTTCTTCCCTGTTCATTGTGATCTGACTGCCCATGTGCCTCCCTATGGGTCCTGTGATTTTCTCCTCCTGTTATTCACACCCTTATACAGTCTCCACCCACACTGAATAGGGCTGGCCAGTGTAATGGACAAGATATTGCAGAAATGACCATGTGTGATTTCTGAGGTTAGGTCATATGGCGTTGCAGCTTCCTCCCTACGCTGGGACCGCTTCCTCTGGGGGAAGCCAGCATGGCAGCAGCCTGCAGAGGAGCCGAGGCCTCCCACCACCAGCAGGACTGACTTGCCAGCCCTGTATGTGGGCCATCCAGAAAGCAGAGCCTCAGGCCCCAAACAAGCCCTCTGATGACTGGAACCTCATGAGAGACCACACGGCCCCCTCCTAAGCCACTAAGCACCCAGCAAAGCAGCTCCAGAATTCCTGGCCCACAGTAAGCATGCCATGCAATCACTGTTTATTGTTTTGGGGGTAATTTGTTACACAGTGATGGATAACTGATACATATAATCATACAAATAACCAGGCTCCCACCACATTCCTAGGGGCCAACGGGATTTCAGGCAGGACTGCCCCTACGTCTCTGGGGGACTACTTGTTAGGTGCAGATGACATACAGGGGCCTGCCCCTGCCCCTCCCCCCCCCCACCCCCATGTGGGAATGCGTGAACCTGAGCCTTGGGGGCAGGGGAAGGAGGAGAGGAGCAAGCTCTCTATCCCAGGCCCCAAGCTGGGAACTTTCTGTCCCCAGGAGGCAGACCTAACTGTTCTCCACACTGTCTGTCACTCGGTGACAATGTGAATGGTGCTCCCCACGGGCAGAGAGGCCCCCCTGGTGACACATAGAGTTCAGGGAGGAGGGCAGAGAGAGCTGTTAATCAGAAATTGCTTCAGGGCCTGCTGGGTAACCAGGTCAGAATCTTGTTCTGTTTTTTTTTTTTTTTTAAATTGCAGCATCAAACCACAAAAGTCAGTTTCCCCGAATTCAGGCACACCCAGGTATGACTGGGACACCCCTCTGCCAGTCTCTAGACGCTCAGCTCAGGCCAAATAACAGCGACGGGGCACCTACCGAATGTAGGTGCGAGGCCAGCACAGCTCGACTCAGAATCAGCCACTCCACCCCACCACTGCTGCCAGCAGCATCACCTGCCCGGACTGGTGCAGTAGCCTTCCTGGTCTTCCTGCTTTAGTCCCCGCCCCCCCCTCTCCCCCACTACAGTCTGTTCTCCAAGTGGAGCTGGAAGAGGACTTTACGAATGGCAAATCAGACCATGTCAATTCCTGCTCAAAACCCCCTGACATCAAAACGGAAACTTACCTTAACAGGGGAATGAACTGGAGTGATTACCTGACCAGCCTGAGATCACTCACAATGGGAGCACCTGACATTGAGCCTCCTGGTGGGATGGGACATGAGGGGCACGGCCCCACCTGTGAAGTCTCACCTCGGCTTATTTAACTGTTTCAGTTCCTATAAAACCAGGGCAGGAAACAGGCTAAGTGACACAAGGACAACAACCACCAGCAATTCACCATCGCCAAACACACCCCAACATCCTCCCACAGGACAACAGGAAGTGACTTTCTCAGACATTCTCCTGAATGAGAGAAGTGCTGTGATTCCATCCATAGGAAGCTCTAGCACAGCCCGAACCAATCACTGTGACAGAAATGGGAGCTGGGGGTGCCTCAGGCGTGGGTAGGAGTTGCCTGAAAGCAGCTCAAGGGACAGTATGTGATCAATTGCTTTTCCGGAAAAATGCAAATGTTCTGTAGCTTGATCTGGGTGGTGATTATATATGAACAAAGTCACAGGGCTGCATACTAAAGATTTGTTCACTGAATGGGTGACATAACAGAGTAATCAAAGGACCCCCCAGTAGGGCTCAGTGGTTGAGCATCAGTTGACCTATGAACCAGGAGGTAACGATTCAATTCCTGGTCAGGGCACATGCCCGGGTTGTGGGCTCGATCCCCAGTGTGGGGCATGCAGAAGGCAGCTGATCAATGATTCTCTTTCATCATTGATGTTTCTCTCTCTCTCTCTCTCTCTCTCTCTCTCTCTCTCTCTCTCTATATATATATATATATATATATATATATATATATATATATGTATCAAGGCTCGTAGAGAGCTAGCACTCAGTGGTGCCTGAGAGCAGGGGAAGGTCAGATAAAGCGTTAGGAAGCGGGAACAGAGTGAGTGAGGACAAGGCATACATGTGGGCGAGGAGGATGGAAGAGGGGAGTTGGAAAGGAAGACATGGCCAGGTTTCAAGTCACCTGGAATGCCAAAGGGGGGCCTGTTCTTTGTTTTGCAGGCAATGGGGAGCCACTGAAGGTTCGGGGGGCAGGGCAGAAACAGTACAGAGCAAGAAAACTGGGGGGCAGGATGGAGGCCAGGAGACCACGGAGGAGGCTGGTGCAGAGCTGCAGACATGGAAGGAGACTCATAGTGGCTCAGAGGGCCAGGAGCTTGCGGGACACTTCTTTGGGGAGAATATTTCTACTTCCTGGGCGATGGGGCCTCATCTGTGAAATGGCACAGGGCTCTAGCGAGGACTGAAGTTCTCACTCAGCACAAGTTCGCCTTTTCGGGCCCTACTGTTCACTGCCACGCCTGGACACTTCCTATGCAGCAGCCTTGTGCTGAGAACTGCCCTCGCTTCAGGCTGCACTGACTTCCCGCAGCCACCTGTGAGGGCGTCTTAGTTGAAGGGTCTGGTACAAGGCACACAGCTAGGGAGGCTCCAGCCACCGTGTCCTGGAAACTGGGGCCTTTGCACCAGTGGCATGTGACCTCCTGGCTCGCAGCCCCACTGAGTTAGGCCAGCCCAGCTCAAGGACTCCTGGGACCTGCAGTGGCCGGCCGCAGATGACCCCGTCTCATCTCCAGCCCACTCCTGAGCCACTTCTCAGGTCCCCCAGCCCCACCTGTGTCCCAGCACTGCCTCACCTCCCAGACCCCCACCTCCCTCCTGACAGGGCTGCCCTTTAGGCCCTACAGAGGGATCTGAGCCTCTGGGAGGCCAAGAAAATAGGCCCAATGACAGCTGGCTTCTGCCAACCCCCAGGGCACAGCCAAGATGCAATTTTGGTCTCAAGGAAACCTCACACTTGGAAGAAGCACTTAGAGTCCTCCTGATGGGAACCAGGGAGGTCCGTGGCGAGTTGAGGAACTGCTGACTGATGCAATTCTATGAATCACTAAAATGGGCTCAGGGTGGCAGCTTTTTATAGCAGAACCAACGGTTGGCAACAACAACCTCAGGTATGCCAATTTTTGAAAGCCTCCTGGCTGACATCTTCTGAGATGCTCTGGGTGTGAGAGAGGGAGGACTCAAGTTTATGGCTTCTCAAGTTCATGCAGATTTGGAGATCCCTTGCGTCTAGGTACTATGTCCCTGCTGCTCAACATTCCCCCATTAGGACACGGACCCCCACCGGGCTTTATCTCCTATTTCTTTTTCATCTGAAAGCTCCCACCACCACGTGATTCTCCCCCTGGGAGATCAGGCTGTAGGGGCTGGGGAGGTGGTGCTGGTACAGGGGGCACTGAGAGGACTAGACTCTGGCCCAGCCTCAAGGAGCGCAGGAGTAATTGTACAAAATGCACTCTGACAAGACAGGTTAGCAACTTCTGTGACCTTTCAGGAGGAGCCATTAGCTTGGCCTGGGGAATAGGAGGGTGGACCTACAGAGGCACTGCTCACGCAGACACAGTGGAAAAATCCAATGAAAAGAGAAGCCTTTTGTGTGGCTGGTGGGAGAGTTGAGGAGAGATGGCTGGCACTCCAGGTCAAGAAATAGGACTGGGAGACCTGGAGGGCTGCCTGAGGGATTTGATCATTTGGCAATAATAGGGAGCCATTGATGATTCTTTAGCAAAAGAGTGACATGGCTTTGCCCCATGGGCTCAAGTGGAGGTGAAGCCAGAGAGGAGTGTATGGGCAGGGGCTGGGCAGAGGGGCAGAGCCTAAGTCAGGGACAGGGTTTCGGGCTCCCCCTATTTGGGACAGTCTCCTAAGGTGCCCTGCATCTGGGGGCCGAGAGTGACTTAGTGCTGACCAGGTGAGGCATTTAAGCCCCATCCAGGCGCAGGAAGAGGCCAAGAGCGAAGAGCCCCGGTATCTCAGCCGTTTATTGCACAGATGGGATAGCTGAGGTCCAAAGAGGGCCAGGGTCCCATACGAGTCTGTGGGAGTTCTAGGCCTCAACCCAGCGCTGCGAGCTCGGTCTGCTCAGACAGGCGCCCTCCTCCCTGCCTGCTCCGGAGTCAGGCCGCCAGTCCTGCCTCCGCTCCCCGGGTCTGTCACATGGGGGTAGATTGCTTCATTTTCCTGTTGATGATAGTAGCACCTGACTCCCTGGGCTACTGTGAGGATTAAATAAATTGACAGGTACAAGATCTAAGAGTAAGGGCTGGCACAGCAAGTGCCCAAGAGCATTCCTGTCACAGTTACCTCCCCCTTCCCTGCCTTTCCTCCCCCCCTTATCTTCCTTCCTGCCTCCACACCCACATACAACCCTTTCCCCCATTTTCTTTTTCCTTCTAAAACAAACAGGCATCCACTTGGTCAGGTGTGTTTTATGAAACAAAAAAGATCAAACTCACAGCTCCCAGGGGGATTTGCCAGCCAAAGGGAGCCTCTCACACCCACACTGCTCCCCACGGAGCTCTCCCCGCTTGGGGGGTCTCATGGCTTCTTCTCAGCAGAGAGCCTGGAGGGGTTGGCAGCTCTCACAGCTCCACGGTACAGGTGAATATGCCAAAGTGCAGAGGTGAGGTTACTTGCCCAAGGTCACACAGCTTGGAACTACGCAAGCTAGGGCTGTCCCACCCCATACGTAGCCTGTGTGCTGGGCCCCGGTGCTGTGTTGGGGACGGGCTAGCCCTTGGGGACATTCTACCCAAGGATATGTCACACATTCGTTTGTTCATTTATTCATTCATCATCTTCTATGTTTCCTCATGGATCTCACATTTCTTTAAATAATTTTTTTCCAATTGCAGTTGACATTCAATATTGTATTAGTTTCAGGTGTTCGGCATAGTGGTTATACATCCATATAACTTATGAAGTGATCCCCCCCTGACAGCATATGTAGTTATTACAATATTATTGACTATATTCCCTACGCTATGCTTTATATCCCCATGATTATTTTGTAACTGCCAATTTGTACTTCTTAATCTCTTGACCATTTCACCAGTCCCCCAACCCTCTCCCATCTGGCAACCATCAGTTTGTTTTCTGTATCTAGATCTCACTTTAAGTCTTAAAGATGTAAACTGTCCTTTTTACTTCTGTGTCCCCCAGTCCCTAGGAGCATATGAGGTGCTCCCAGATGGAAGTTAAAGAAACATATAAGAGGATATTTGTGAACACACTATGTCTACACTCCATGCGTTCACTTGCTTATCAGCTTATTCTTTGAGCTGCTGTGTTTAGTCTTCCATTCCCTGCAGTCCATGGAATCCCATCTTGCCAGGGGCACTCATGGTTGATCATCAGGTGGACACAGCCAGTTGTCCCTTGTCAATCCTCTTTCATTGAGCTTCCTTTGACTCCATTAACCTCCTCCTCCTTCAGGATAACCATGCTCTTCTTTTGGCTTCCATGATATGCCCTCTTCTGATTGTCTTCAACCTTCCGGCGCTCTTCTTCAGGCCCCTTTATGAGCTCCTCTTCTGAGGCCCTCTCCTTCAAGGTTGGGTCCTCTTATCTCTCAATGTACTTTCTCTCTAAATGTTCTTATAAATTCCCTGGGATCTAAAATGCTAATCAAGGAGTGTTTTCATGAAGGGCACCTAACTCCAAATCATCAACAGGAGCCCGTCCATAACTAAGACACGGAGAAGGGACCAATTTTTGGTGAAATGAAATTAGTGGCAAAAATCACCAAACCCACAAGAGGCCGCACCTTCCTTCTTTTACCTTTGATCACTAAAAAGCACTCAGACACAGGAGCAGAAGAACATCAATATTTAGTGGCCATCTTCTCAGTGCCTGGCACTGTCTAAAGTGTAACCTCATTTACTCCTCACCAGCCTACAGAGGATTGGAGTGGGAGGTATTAGTTAGTTTCAGCTGCATACCAAACATCCCAAAACTAAATGGCTTAAAACAATGACAGCTTATTTGACTTGTAATTCCGTGGGTTGATGATCTGGGCTTGGCTCAGCTGGGTGGTTCTTCGTTGGCCTGCTGGGCTCCCTCATAAGTCTGTGGTCAGCTGGCGGACCTCTCTCCACATGGTCTCTCATCCACCAGCAGCCTACCCCGGGCTTTTTTTACATGGCGGGGAGAAAAGTTCCAAGATAGCAAAAGCAGAAGCTGCAAAGCCTCTTGAGGCCCAGGCTGGAAACTGGTACAATGTCTCTACCACATTCAATGAGCCCAAGTAAGTGACGGGCCAGCCTGACTCCAGGGCAGTAGGGACAGATCCCCACCTTTGGATGGAGAGGACGATATGATATCATGGCCACGTCCTAATCTGCCACCTGGAATGCCTTCACTTTACAGAGGAGGCTGGAAGGGACAGAGCAGCCAGAGGGACTCCAGACCCAGACCTGCACCCCTTTGAACTTGGAAAGGCAGATCTCACTGGAGAGGCTGCTCCAAGGGGTCCCAGGCAGTTGGAAAACCCCAGGAACCAAAGCTCAGTGAGGGAGGATGGCCCAAGGTGCCCTGATGGTGGGGCAGGACCGTGACCCCCTGCTTTTCTTTCCCATGCTCTTTTGGTCTGGGCAGAGTTCCCCAAACTTTTGTTAGGTCTCCCTGTACACGTTTTCCTTTTGCTACAACTCACCTGTTATGGGTTGAACTGTGTCCCCCGAAAAGATATGTTGAAATCCTAACCCCTGGTGTCTGTGAATCTGACCTTATTTGGAAATAGGGTCCGTGCAGATATAATCAAGTTAAGATGAGGTCACCAGGGTGGCCCCAATCCAATAGGACTGGTGTCCTTATAAGAAGAGGGAAATCTGGACACAGGAGGATGGCCATGTGAGGTCAGAGACACACAGGAGGATGCCATGTGACGATAGAAGCAGAGAGTGGAAAGATGACGCTGCAAACTAAGGTATGCCAAGGATGAATGGAAACCACCGGAAGCTGGGCAGGGTCGAGGCAGGCGTTTCCTCAGAGCCCCAGAGGGAGTGTGGCCCTGTGGCACGTCAATCTGGGACTCTGGCCTCCGAACTATGAGAGAATGGATTTCTGCTGTTCGCCCCCAGTTTGTGGTGCTTTGTTTTGGTCACCCTGTGACACTCATACACCTCCTATATCATTACTCATTTAATTTTTTTCCTTTCAAATGCACTCATTTTTAAACAACTTGCACACATTTTGCTACAAAGTAAATCTCCCGTAGCTGCTATAAATGGAAGACCACAATACTTTCCATAAATAGAGGATGCCTTAAAAATAAAGACAATGAAAACCAGACAATCTAGCCGGGTGCAGTTGCCCAATGTCTTTGATCTGGGGATGGCTTTGTTGAAAAAGGAGATGATCAAGTGGCAAAGGGTATTGAAGACACACAAGCACCTAGCTGAGACTTCTTGATTTCCCAAAGGAATAAGAAAAAGAACTGAAAAGAGAAAATTCCCTTATTACCTGAAAATGTCTCATTCTGAGATGTCTCCAATGATTAGGGCTTCAGGGTAACCATGTCCATCCTCCACTTATGTTTGAAGAAACTGAGGCCCAGAAAGGTTCAAGGATTTGCCCAAGGTCACACAGTATCAGTGGCCAAGTCTGGATTTGAGCCAAACTCCTATGTGCTTTCACACATAGGCCTTGGATGGCGCCCGGTGGCCATGGGCTGACCACATGGACACAGTGCAGGGGCATCAACTCTGAAGGCTGCGCAAATAGCCTGCATGTCCTAATCTCGTAGCAATTACAGCCAAGTGAAGGCTGGGCAGAATTATTACTACGCTGCAAGGCAACCGGACCTGGGCAAAATTTGACTCACCCTGAGGGTTATGATCCAAGCGATGATCAAAAGATTTTTTCTTCTTGCTTCATTGGACCCGCTAGATTGAAACCCAGGGTCCATTCAGGCAGCAGTTTCACATCCTGTCACAGATGGTCACATGCTAAACCACAGAGGTGAGGAGCACTTCCCCAAAATAGGCATCTCCTTCACCCTCGTTCTGACCCTGCAGCCATCTGCTTCCTTCTCCCTCTGCTTCTCTCTCCTCTTCGCTTCCATTGCCTGCTCTGGTCCATGGAGAGGAGGAAGGTCGTATCTAAGATTCAAATCCCAGCTCCACTGTGTGGCCTTGGGTAGGTGGCTCGTCATCTTTGAGCTTCAGTTTCCTCATCTGTGAAATGGGTCCCTTGGAAGGGGTCAACGAGATCATGCCTGTGAACATTCGACTCAGTGCCTGGCACATGGCAAGCTCAGTAAAAACTGCTTCCCTCCTACCAGTCTGCAAGCTCCTGTCCATTAGGTCTGATCAAATAATCGAATCAATATCCTCTCCCCTGGGAAACTGACCTTTAGACCGTTCCCAACCGACATTCCCTTTCGCCTTGACCACATTCCGTTTGCTATTATCTTTCCCCTCCAGACTTGCACAGGATCCAGACCCGCCCACAAAATTCCCTGCCTGAAAAAAAGCCTGCCTAGAGTCCTTTAAAACCTCTAACTCCCCGGTCCTTGGCTGCTGGCGCCATTTTGGGGCTCAGCCCATCTGGTTTTCCAGATGACCTAATAAACGTATAATCCCTTACCACTTTTGGCCTCATGCGTGCGTTCCTCCTTCTGCCACCCTAACACTGTCTGCTCTGCCACAGGGCTTCTCAGCATCGCCATCAATAATGGGAACTGTGCTGGGTCCCGTGCGAAGCCCTTTCCTGCATTAACTCATTTGATCTTTCCATCAACCTTGTGCAAGAGGTACTGTCACTACCCCAGACAGAGGGGCCTGTGCCTGACAGGGCCCTTGGGATGAGGATTTTTTCGGGCTGAAGAGAAGGGCCCACCCAGAGCCCAGAGTGCCTGACTGTCGGCCTCTTCCCCCATCCACCCACTTGAGGGTGGAAAGGGCCACTGTGTACCACCGGGATCCAAGAGGGGAGGAGCAGGGCTGTTTGAGGTATGGCTGAGCTGGAATGGGGGTGGGGGGTCTGGTTGTCTTGTCATATGTGCATGTGTGCAAAGCTACTCAAGGGTGAGGGCAGAGCCAGGGGTGGCAGGAAAGGAGTGAGGGGTGGGCTACCAGCCAGGGTCACGAGGCTCCCCCAAGTATCAAACTTCAAGGAGACGGAGAATTTGTCACTCAAACCTGGCCTCCAGCTCATCATGACAATACACCTGCCAAGATGGAAAGGCAGGCCAGGTTTTATTTAGTAGCATAGTAGCTTGACGCATAACTTTCCGATATGGAGACAGATGCATGCGGTCCTCCATTTGTTGTCTTGGGGCAGGCCCTGCTGGTACAAGGAATGCCCTGGCGTCATCCTTATTGGTTCAAGCACTGACCCACAGAGGACAATGCACTCGTCATATAAAAGAATATGCTGGGTCCACACCTTTTAATACACACATGGAGAAAATCAGGCTTAAGACCTGCAAATAGCATCCAGGTACACAAGTGTGGATAATGGCCCTGGAGACCAGCTTCAGGTGGCAAACCACCTCCACCTCAGCGCCCCAGTTCCCCCCCTTGCACAGTGAAAGCACTGGCTGCTACCCTCCGCCAGTGCCTGTGTAGTATGGCCCTTGGTAACCTGTCTCTTCCCTTCCCGTCCTCCAAAACAAGCCCTTTTCTCAGGTCAGGCATCTGAGAGCTGGATGGATAACCTCCTATATCTCTCTTTCCCACCATCCTCCACATACACTTCGCACTTGCTCATTCCATTTTTCCAAGATGGCAAAAATAATCAGAATAACAGCAATAGTTATGAGCACTCACCTTGTGCAGACCCTGGCCTTCACAGTGACCTTAGAAGGGGCTCGAGTGCCATCCTCATTTTATAGATGGACAAACGGAGGCTCAGTTTGGGACTGGTCCCTCCCTAAGGTCCGGCTGGTAAGGGTCAGAACCTGGAACTGAACGCACGTCTCTCCAGAGCCCACACATCTGCCCTACAGCTGGAAACACAGATGAGAGGGACCTCCTCGGCACTGCTGTGTGTCCTGGGGCAAATCACTCGCCCTTTCGGAGCCTCCGTTTCCCTGGGAAAGTGGCCTCGGAGGGCACCTGGGGTCACCGAGAGCTGAGGGATTCTGGGATGCCGGGAGTGGAGCTGGGGTGGTGTGTGTGCGAGCCAGGGCTCACCCCGCCTGGCTCAGATGACCAGTCCTGAGGGCCCAATCGGGCCAGCCGTGGATCAGGCCATAAGTGGGAACAAAACAGTCAGGGAGCTTGCCTCCCCGGCTTTGTTTATTGTCTGGGAGCTGGGAATATTTTGAATTGTTGTGTTTGGGGAGGGAGGGGGAAAATAACCAAATATAAGAAGGCAGCCAGTGAGAGGCCCCGGGCAGGAATGCAGAGGAATTAGGCCTGCCTGGGTATGTCTGGGAGCTGGTGATGCTCCCAGAGGCCCAGCACCCTCCAGGTCAAGGATGCTCGGCTCTGAGGAGACATTCAAATTGCCTGGAGAACTTCCTTTTTAAATCCCAATTAAATTAGGATTTCTGAGGGTGGGACTAGACAGAAAGACTTTTTAAGCATCCTGGGTGATTGCAATGGGCAGCCCAGGTTGAGTGATGCCTTACAGCAGCCCATCAGAGGGCTTGTAAAATATGGTCCCTGGGTCCAGGCCAGAATTCCCAATTGAGGAGGTCTGGGTGCTGGGACTTGGAATTTCTCACAAGTTCCCAAGCACTGCTGCTGCTGGCCTGGGGGCACACTCAGAGCCACTCAGGGTTACAGAGCCAGTAAGGGCTTTGATCTGATCTCTCTAGGGGAGGTGGGGAGGGGAGGCGGCTCCCATGGTTGAATGCACAGTCTTCAAGACTGGCCCTCTTTCCCGCCAGCTATGCAAATAGTTAGTTTTGCAGTGTGTGTGTGTGTGTGTGTGTAGTGTGTGTGTGTGTGTGTGTGTGTAGGAGGGTGCTCCCATGTGTGGGTGTGTGTGGCAACTGTAGGCACCTACAGAGCTATTCATTCATTCATTCATTCATTCAGCCAGCAGATATGTGTTGGACACCCACCTTGGTCCTGGCACCTCTCTAGGCCCTGGGGATATGGCACTGGACCCTGCCGACTCAGCCCTGCCCGTGTGAAGCAGGCAGCCTAGATGTGGAAACAGATATATAAAAGTGATCAAGGTACATTCACAAGGTTATCCAAGTTAGGATGAAAATAAAACCCAGCGGAGGCCTAGTCCTGGGGGAGGGGAGATGGCTATCTGAGACGCAGGGGTCGGGAAGTCTTTGGGGAGGAGGCATTGGCTGAGGCCTAAAGGGTGGGAGGAGCCAGCCTCAGGAAGGGCTGAGGAGAAAGTGTTCTGGGCCCAGGAACAGTGAGAGCAAAGGCCCCAAGGCAGAAGGAGCCTGGGTTGAGGGGAAGCCAGGAGAGCAATGTGGATGGAGGGGGTGGGAGACGAGGGACAGAGATGGGGGGCCTGTCTCAGAGGCTGGGGGAGGGTGGGCTTAGTGCCAGCGTGGTGGGAGCTGTCCCTGGGCTTCAAAGCAGAAAGGAGAACTGAGTGGGTCTGAAGCTCTTTCTTTTGATTTTTGCCGGGAACTCGTGGCATTGAGTGATATGCAACAAATCTAAAGCACACAGCTCCACGGGGGTGTGTATTTGCATACACCTGTGTGCCTTCGCCTAAATCAGGGTATAGCACCTTCCCCAGCCTCAGAAGGGTCTCTCCGGCTACTTTGGGCCAACTGCCAACCCTCCCCCCCATCACTGCTCGCATTCCCAGGACCATAGTTCACTTCCCCTGATTGAAAAGTCCCTGCTGATGGAACAAACAGCACCGCGTGTGGTCTGCTCTCACCTGGTAGGTGTCTTGGAGATCCCCCCAGAGTTTTGTGACTCTCTGGAGTCCCTCATCTGTTTGTTTTTCCTTTCTCCTGGGGATGTATACAACCAGAACTGCCCCCTCCCCCTGCTTTTGGGGGGTTATTATAGTGCTGCTATTTACATTCTTGTACAAGTTTTGTACAAGAAAAACTCTCACAAAATTCAACCAAATAAATTTGAAGTTCTAATTGGCTTTATTAAGCCATTCATGAATTGGGCAGAATCCAATTTAGTAAATAGAAGGGCCTCTGGGGGGTTGTACAGAATGGAAGGTTTTTATAGAAAAGAAGGGTGGGGCCCGATGGGTGTGGCTTAGTGCACTAAGAGGTCACTGGTTCGATTCCTGCGTCAGGGCACAGGCCCGGGGGTTTCAGGCTCCATCCCCAGTGGGGAGTGTGCAGGAGGCAGCCAATATTTCTCTCTTACATCTACGTTTCTCTCTCTCCCTCTCCCTTCCTCTCTATCTAAAAATCAATAATAAAAACATTTTTAAAAAAGAAGTAGAAGAAGAAAAGGGTGAGGCAAAGAAGCTATTAGCAAGAGAAAAGAAAGAGTTATTTTGGGGTTGAGACAAGTCCTTTTGGGAGAAGAGAACAAGAAGGGTTTCATTATGCAGATTAGCCTCTTCCTTGGGGAAATGTAGGAGGGCCCATGTGACAGATGACCTCATTGGTGTTGACCAGGAACTTCCAGACCAGTTGATTACATTTCTGGGGAAGGTCAAAACTACAATTGGTTTAGGCATTAAATCTAGGTTTGGTATGGGCTTTGAGCATAAGTGATGCCATTTTGGGCCTGTGGCTTTTCTTTTTAACACTTAGGCATTGACAAATGGATGAGAAAGGGTTCCTATGAAAAGTAATCTCAGAGGTTGATCTGATCATAAATTCCTAACTGGGTAGGTCATGGTAGGTAGTCACACCCCAGGCCTATAATTTCCTAGGAAAAGGCTTATCCTGGCCTTAAGCAAGCCCTGTCCGCGTGTCTGTGCATCCCGGTTAACAAACCTTTGTCAGCCTCTTTTCAGAGGTGATGATTAGTCTTTTCAGAACCCTCCTTCTAAATTGTGGCCACCCTGTCAAACCCTCCTTCCAAAGCTGACCCCCCTTTCAAATCTCTCCTTCTAAGGTGTGACCTCCCTCAAGATAACAGTCCTGTGATCCGTTCCCACCTCGCTTTCATATGATCTTCCTACGTTTCCTCCTTCAATCCAAATGCATAAAAGAAGTTGCAAACTGTCATATCTTGGAAGTGTTTTCTCAGTTTGTTGCAATCTTGCTTCCAGGCGTATCCTGTTTGGCTCCAATGACTTATATAAAAATTCTTGCCCTGGCTGGTGTGGCTCAGTTGGTTAGGCATTGCTGTCCCGTGCTCCAAAGGGTTGCTGTTTCGATTCCTGGCCAGGGCACATGCCAGGGTTATGGGCTCAGTTCCCGGTAGGTCAATGTTCCACTCACACATCTAAGTTTCTCTTTCTCTCCCCCTCTTCCTTCCTCACTCTCTAAAAAACAATAAAAAAATATTTTTAAAAATCCTCTACAGGTTTGGACATTCTTACTTTGATGGATTTGCTAGCTAATAGGTTACGCGGATGTTTAAACCTTATAAGAAATTGCTAACTGTTTCCGCAGTGGCTGTGCCGTCCCCTGTCCTCACCAGACATGGAGGAGAGTTCCAGGATCCCTCTGGCTACTGAGGGGAGAGGGGCTGGGGGTGGGAGAGGAGGCCACGGCATCCTCCCCCAAAGTCACCAGAGGGAGGCAATGGCCTGGCTGAGGAGCTGGGCACTGGCTGCCGCTTTGGTGAACGTATAAATGTGCCCGTGTCCCATCCTCTGCAGGTCTGTCTCCGCATTGGTACCTCCCCCTTCTCTGGGGTAGATGTGCTGTATCCCCCCAGGGAGAGGAGGAAGTGAGCCCTGGACGCTTGCCCCTCACAGACCACATTTAGCAAGGGTTTCTGTGTCCTCTGCACTGCTGGGCACTGCTGGGCATCCCTGCCTTCTGGGTGCACCCACTCTGGGACTCCAAGGGTGCCTGAGATCCAGGCTGCAGGAGGGCAATGGGCTAAGTACTTTGGGGGAGGGAAAAGCAGTGGGGAGGCAACAGCAGGGGGGAAAGCCAGGAGGAGGAGGAGGAGGAGGAAAAGCTCACGGCACGAACGCAAGAGGGTCATCGAGTGTCTGGCCAGGCACCAGACTCAGTGCTTTATGTGAGTCAGCTCCACTTAATTCCTACAACAGTCTGGGGTTACGATTAGTATGGCTTTACAAATTAGGAAACTGAGTCACAGAGAGGTCGTGTGATTCACTCCAGGCTGAGAGATGGACCTGGGATTTGCAAGCAGGCAAGAAGAGGGTGGGTAGGCGAGAAGCGTCCTGAAGGCTGAGATGCTCGGACAGAGCCTCTGTGGTGCAGTTGTGGTCGGCAGTCAGACAGACATGAGCAGAGCAAGGACAAGGGCCAGACTCAGAGGTCACCAGGGCAGAAAGCAAAGGACCAGTGTAGGCCCTGGCTGGTTTGGCTCAGGGGATGAGGGTGTCAGCCCGTGGACTGAAGGGTCCGGGTTCAATTCTGGCCAACGGCATGTACCTCAGTTGTAGGCTCAAATGTAGGATGGGACCTTGCCCCTCCTAGGGTCGAGGTCGGCAAACTGCGGCTCGCGAGCCACATGCGGCTCTTTGGCCCCTTGAGTGTGGCTCTTCCACAAAATACCACGGCCTGGGCGAGTCTATTTTGAAGAAGTGGCCTTAGAAGAAGTTTAAGTTTAAAAAATTTGGCTCTCAAAAGAAATTTCAATCGTTGTACTGTTGATATTTGGCTCTGTTGACTAATGAGTTTGCCGACCACTGCCCTAGGGTAACCTTTCCTCCCCTAGCATATCAATGGTCATGCGGTTTGGACCTCCTGACCTTTCCTCCCTAGAGATAACATTTAGGCCTCAGTTGTATTTCAGCTCCAGGCCCAGAAAAGCAGCAAAACCAGAGCAGCGACCCCACAGCTGACCTCAGGGCCAGCTGCATTGAATAATGACCCCCTGCCCTGGCGCTGACCAATCAATCAGTGGAGACCCGGAAAGCTAGTGAATATGCTATTGAGATCTTCCCCTGGGACTTCTAAAATCAGCACCAGTGGCTCAATGGTTAGAGCATCGGCCCATGCACCAAAGGGTCTCAGGTTCGATCCTTGGTCAAGAGCACTACCTGGGTTGCAGGTTTGATCCCTGGTGGCCCCTGTCCAGCTCCTGTAGGAGGCAATCAATTGATGTGTCTTTTTCACATCAATCTCTCTCTCTCTCTCTCTCAAAATCAATAGAAAAAATATCCTTGGATGAGGATTAACAACAACCAAAAAACCCTTAGGAAGGCGGACCCAGGGAGCTCTCCCTCCCGGGAACAAGCCTGCCCAAGCCTTTCCCTCCTGCCTTCCCTCCTCCCCCCCCCCCCCCCCCCCCCCCCCGCCCGGCGCATTACCGTTGCCTTCCTCACTCCCAAGCTCCAAGGGCGCTTCCTTTATCTCTATAACTTGTTTCCTAAGCCCATCTCTTCTATGAGTTACTGCTTCCACCTCTGTGATTTCACAAATACATGTTCTCTTATAGTTGAGTCTTGGCTCTGAATTCTTTCATAGCCAGAACTCAAGTACCGAGGCTGCTGAACCCAGGTCCGGTCTAACACCTGGCACCATCCCATCCCCCCACGCGCCCCCGCCCCCCCTCCCCCCCCCCCCCCCCCCCCCCCCCCCCCGGCCTACAGCACAGCCATCTGTCTGTATACCTGCAGAGATGAGGACACATGGGTGTGCCCAGAGAGAGTAACCAGGACAGGGACCACCCAGCAGCTTGGGCCCTTTGTCTCCTTAGGGAATGACGCTCTGAGAGGACCTCCTGCTGGCATTTCAACAACCCTCGCCGGTCACCTAAAAGACGAGACAAACTATTCTGTGGCAAGGGACAAAGGGTTTTGCTTAAAGTTCTACATCATTTTTATTTTATTATTGCCAGCAACTAAAAAAAAACCCACACAACCTCATCAACTCGCCTTTAGACACTCTCCTTCACTGCCTTTACGTTCAGGGCTGCAAACTGAACGAAGCCTGGCTGCTTGGCCCTCTCTCCTCACGTGCCCTCGGCGAGCTCCCCCCACTATTGATTTTCATTTTTGAAATGGGAAGAGGTCGTCCCAATGGAACTTCGGGCTGGCATGTGGCTTCTGAAGGAAACCGCTGCTTGGATTTCCTTGAAGTTCCCTCCTCGTTGCCAACGGTTTTGGTTCCTTGGTGCTCACAGTCTTTTCCTGGAGCTTCCAGCTGCCATCTCCTGGCAAGGGGACCATAGGTCTCAAACTCAGCCCCTGGCAGGGGACAGGTGGCAGGCAGGTGCTATAAATGAAGGAGCTAGCCAGTGGGGGCCTGCGGCAATCTGGGGAGCCCATGTCCCCCACCCCCACCCCTCCATGTGAGGGGGTGGTTGATGCCACTCAGCTCCAAGTGATGGTAGATAGGTAGATAATGGGCCTGAGGTGGCTCTATCTTGCCATTTTTTCCAGGGAAAGCAGATATTCAGATTTCTAAAGTGTGAACTTTGCCCACCGATGTGGCTCAGTGGTTAAGCATCGACCCATGCACCAGGAGTTTGCCGGTTTGATTCCCAGTCAGGGCACATGCCCATGGACATGGGCTCGATCCCCAGCGGAGGGGGCATGCAGGAGGCAGCCGATTGGTGTTGCTCTCTCATTGATGTTTCTATCTCTCTCTCTCCCTCCTCTTTCTCTAAAATAAATTAAAAAAAACACCATATTAAAATGTGAACTTTCCCGAGTTTTTATTCATGGCAAGTAAGTATTTTAAAGGCCGGTGGAGGCACAGAAGCACATGGGGAGCTGGATTCAGTGCAGGCACTCTCCCCACCCACCCCCAGTTTGAGACCTCTCATCACAGTGGCTCAATGAGGCAGGACTTATTGTCCCATATTATGGATGAGGAAACTGAGACACAGAGAGCAGGCTTACAGGCCCAAGTCACACAGCTGGGTAGCAGCAGAGAAGAAGAGGAACGGGGTCTCTGGCTCCATGCCAAGCCCTCCCCACCCTGGGTTTCTCCATGGTTCCTCCACCACCTCTGCCCTCCTCTACCTCTTATCCACCCTCCTGTCCTTGGGTCGAGGTTGTAGCCCTTCCTGGCTCCTCTCCTCCTCTTCTCCCCCTCTCTCTCCCACCCTCTGAGGCTGGGTTTTTATCTGATAATCACTGAGAGCCCAGGAATTCCCTCATTTAAAAGTGTGTCCTCCTGCCCTGGCATGGCGTTGTCCCATGCATCGAGCGGTCACTGGTTTGATTACTGGTCAGGGCACATGCCCAGGTTATGGACTCAATCCCCAGTAGGGGATGTGTAGGGGGTATGCAGGAAGGCACATCTTTCTTTTCCCTCTTCTTCTCTTTCTAAATTCAACAAACACATATTTTTTTAAAATATATTTTATTGATTTTTTTACAGAGAGGAAAGGAGAGGGATAGAGAGTTAGAAACATCGATGAGAGAGAAACATTGATCAGCTGCCTCCTGCACACCCCCTACTGGGGATGTGCCCGAAACCAAGGTACATGCCCTTGACCGGAATCGAACCTGGGACCCTTCAGTCCTCAGGCTGATGCTCTACCCACTGAGCCAAACTGGTTAGGGCAGCAAACACATATTTTTTACAAAAGTGTGTCCTCTGGATCCAGATGGCCTGGGTTTGAATTCCAACTCTATTATGTGATCACTGAGTGACCTTGGGCAAGTTACTGAATTTCTTTGTGTCTCAGTTTTCCTTTCTGTAAAATGGGGAGATTAAGAGTAGGGTTATTGTGAGGACTGAGTAAGTAAACATATTTAAATGCATTGAACTGTTCCCAACATGTAGCTTAGCTATAAAGGGTTTGTTAAATTAAATAAATGCAACAAACATTGGTTGAGTACCTAGTGGGTGGCAGGCCCAGGACTCAACAGGGGCACTAAGAACAAGGCCCATTCCTTGTGACGTTAATGGTCTAGCGGAGGAAGACAGAGGGTTGGACAAGACTTGCTCATGTGATCTGTGCTGACACTATCTGCACTACACTGGCCGGCCTGCAGTTCATTCAATGCAATGGACTTTTTCAAATTGCAGCCCTGGACATGTCACTCCCATCATTCCTCCCGTGGCCTCACTGCCCTTGTTCACTTTCAGTCACACTTAGCTGGGCCCACATTACCTTTGTTTAGGGCCACTGCCATCCTTGCCAGTGAGCCTTTTATTTATTTATTTTTATTTTTTTATTGATTTGGAGAGGAAGGAAAGAGAGATAGAAACATCAATGATGAGAGAGAACCATTGATCGGCTGCCTCCTGCACACCCCCTACTGGGGATCGAGCCTGCATATGCCCTTGACCGAAATCGAACCCACAACCCTTCAGTCCGCAGGCCAATGCTCTATCCATTGAGCCAAGGCAGCTAGGGTGCCAGTGAGCTTCTGCATAGCAGCTTCCTCTGTCTGGAACACACTTCCCTCTCCATTCTCCTCAACCCTGTGGTTTAGTCAAAGCCTCCTGGTTCCAACCCCAACTCCACACTATGTCACCTGCCACTTTGCACTGTGTGCAGTGGTGCAGGCACAAAGAGTCTGGGGAGTTTCTGACTGCGTCTGCGCCTTCAATTCATGGAGGAGCCTCACTTTCATCAGAAGGGAAGAAATGTGGAGACTCAATAGCTTCTCCTCTCCAGCTCTGGTTTCCTTACTGATAAAAGGGGTGCAGGTACCCTGAACTCAAAGGAGAGATGAGGTGACTGGAAGTGGATGCCACCTGGGGTTGCTGGGCTGCTGGAGACACTGCTGGTTCCTGGTGCTTCCTGGAGAAAGGAAGCAGAAGAGAAGGGGAGGGAAGGCACAAGAAGGCAAGGGAGGGTATGTGCCAGGAGGGGCCAGTGTCTGGGTTGGCTGGAGCTGGTGGGGGTAGCCTGCCAGAAGGCCCAAATGGAGCCAGACAGCAGGGGGCCCCAATGAGGAAGCCAGGGAAAGGCAGTGTCATCTCCGGTATTCCTCCATTCAGCATCCCTGGTCCATCTCTGCGGCTGCTCAGGAATAGGGTGCTATGGCGCTCCCCCAGGCAGTGGGCTCCGGCTGGGCCAGGTCTGACGTGGGGGATGGTTGTCTTGCAGGGCCTGCTCGGTATTTTTTTCCTTTATTCTCAGCCTAAGGTGGAAGGATCCAGGAGCTTTCCACACAGTTCCCAGTGCAGAGAGGGAAGGAGAGGGAAGGAGAGAGAAGAAAACGGCTTGGAGAGGGAAAAGACCTTGCTGGAAGTCACACAGCACTTCCCCCTCATGCTCAGCCAGGGCCTGGTTTTGGAAAATGGTCTCCGAGGACCCGCTCATGCAAATAAGGACAAGAATAATGGCACATTCCCCATTTTCATTTAAAAATAGTCGCAGTAGCTGACACTTGCTTGGCACTTAAGTGCCTGGTGCTGTTCTGATTGCTTTACATTGTTAACCTCGGATCTTCACAGCACCCAGAGGAGATAAGTTCTCCTATTTTTATTTCCATTTTACCGATCAGGAAGTCAAGGCACAGAGAGCCCGAGTAACACCACCCCAAGATCACCCAGCTGGCATCCTGGAGCTCTTTGCAGGCTTCACATCACAATCTCAGGTCGCCCTCATGCCTGGGGGAGGCAGCAAGGGAAGGCTGCTGTGTCCATTTCTGGAAGGAGCATATCAAGGCTCTGAACCTGGATGGTCGCCGGGGAGGACGCAGTGGAGTGGTTTGGACTTTGCCACTCGAGGAAGCGCAGGCTCCTCCCAGGAGCCAGGTGGATGAGCGAGTGCTGGGGTTCGGAGGCTGGACCGAGTCGAGGAGCCGCACAGAGTCGAGGTTGGGGGCCTCTCCTGGCAGGAAGGGGCTGAGGCCCGGCTGTACCACTTGGCACCAGGGGTTGTAGAGTAAGGGTTTCCTGAAAAACGCGCTGTAATGGGGGAAGCGACTGGCCGAGTGCTCGACCACCGCCCGCGGTGTGAGCGCGCGCGCTCGGCGAACCCAGGCTCTTTGTGTGTCCGAGCCCGTGCGCGCGTGCGCGTGTGGAGTGTGTATGTGTGTGTGTGTGTGTGTGTGTGTGTGTGCGTGCGCGCGCGCCTGTACATATGTGTGTGTCCGCGTGTGGGGAGGGGCAGGGCGCCGCGGCCCCGCCCCGGGCCCGCCCCCGGGCCCGCCCCCGGCCCGGCCAAGCTGGTATTTTTCCACCCAGCAGGATGGGTGATGCTGAGAGCTGCCTGCTCAGACAACAGACACGCGAGGTCAGGAAGAAGCCGCTTATAAATTACTGCTTCCTTCGCGCCGCCGCCAGCGCCGAGCTTCGGGCCCTGGTTGCAGTCCGGCTCGCTTGCCGTCGCCGAGCCCTGAGGACTGCGAGCTCGGACACCCGGCCACACCGAGGAGCGCGGAGCGCGGACCCCGCGGGCCAGAGACCCAGCCGGCGGGCAGTCCCCGGCGAGTGGAAGGGAGTGCAGCGCCGCGGCCGCCCCAGGTACCCGCGGGAGAGGGAGCCGGTCGCCCGGAGCCCCCACCTGGTCCCCGCGCTCCATCTAGTCCCGACCTCCTCCCCGCCCAGTGTCCCCCATTCTGGCGCCCCTTTCACCACCGAGGGAGGCATGGAGGGTCGCCTGCTCAGACCTGCTGGCAGGGCTGTTATTGTTTCCCTGGCGAAAGGGCTCGGGCTTCCAGTGCGCGCGGCAGGTGTGTGTGTCGGCGTCTCAGGCTCACTGGGCGTCTGTATGTATCTCCGCGTCCCTGTGTGTGTGTGTTTCTGAGGGTGGCTGTTTCTCCATGTCCCCAGCAGCATGCGCTGTGTGACCCAATGTATGTCTGCTATTCTCTGTGTCCGGGGCTGTGTGTGTGTGTGTGTGTGTGTGAGCGTATTCTGGTGTGTCTGTGATACCTGAGTGTGGTTGTGTCTTCTAACGTGTGCACTTGTGTGTCTTGGTGTGTGTCTGTGAGAACGTGTGGGTGTGCGCGGGCGTGCGCGCGAGAGGGTGGGTGAGAACGTGTGTGTGTGTGTGTGTGTGTGTGTAACTGTGTCTTCAAGTACCTGCCTGTGCACGTGTGTGTCCCCAAGTGTGGCTATGTCTCTGGGTCCCTGGTTGCAGGACTTGTGTGTCCTCTGCTGTACCTGAGGGAGTGTCTCTGGTTTCTAGAGAGCTGAACAGAGGAGCTGGTTCTTCAGGGCAGGCACTGAGTGGGGAGAGGTGATAGGGCGGCCTGGCTCCAAGGGTAATGCCCGAGTGTGGCGTGCAGGTGGCAGTGCCAATGTCCAGCGGTCTGGAGGGACAGCTGGAGGCCAAGAGGGCCATGGGCAGGGACAGCAAGACACTCCTCTTGACTTTTTCCCTTCCTTCTGGGGGTTCCTCTTTGGGGCAGGAGGTGCTATGGCTCCCACTAGGGAAGCCAGAGAGAATCTCAGAGAATCCACAGCCCCAAAGCTTTAGCCTGGACGGGAGAGAGGACCTGTGGGCCGCCTTCCTGGGCACCCAGAGGGAGGCGTGTGCTCCGCGGGCCACCAGCCTGGCTATTTTGGTCACTGCCAGGCCTCTGCCAGATCTTGGCCTTCCCCAGGACCAGCCCCAGAGGCTTGGGAGGCAGCCCGGGCCCCCATTTCCTGCCTGGTGACATAAATCAGCTCAGCAACAGCCCAGAGGCTTAAACGGAGGGTCTTCAGGCTGAGATTTTGAGGTTTAGTGGTGCGTGGCTCCATTTGGACTTTGGTAAATTGGCCCACGCTTCGGCACTGCTGACGTTCAAATAAATGTCATGGAGGAGATCTTTTAAAATTTCTTTTAAATTTTTTCTTGGCTGGAAGGGAGGGGATCTCATCCAGAGTATCCTAGCCAGAAGGAGTTTATTTTTATGAGAGAGAGCGCGGGTGAGCACTTAGCAACCGCCTGCCTCCCTCTCAACCAGGGAGTCGTTCAGGGAGTGCGGGGTGGGCATGAAGAGGTATGGGGGTGGAGTGGGGAAGGACAGATTTCATCAGGATGGTGTTGGAAACGGGGATTAGATGGAGCCTGAGGGCACTGGCTGATGAGTACCCACCACAGGGTGGGATTGGTAAAGTGACTAGAGGTCCTAGGCCTGGCTCAGCCCCCACTTGACCTTGGGCAACCTTTTTTGGGGCCTCAGTTAACTCATCTGTAAAATGGAGTAGAATGTTCTGAGGTAAGCAGAATCTGCGAGGCAGGGGCTTGTCCCTAGGGAGCTGAGTTCAAGTACTGTCTTAGTTGGCCTGTGACCTTGGGTGATTCCCTGGGCCTAAGGCAGCAAGGACGTCAGTGCCAGCTGCACTGTGTCCTTGAGGGGATTGAGGGAGATGAGGCTGAATAAGCCCGAGGTAAGCTGGAAAGCTGAGCCAGGCTTCAGAGCTGCTAATTAGAGGTGCCACAAGGTCCCGGGTCACTGTGGTATGTGATAAGGCTAAGGTGCCTCCTCAAGCGTTTGCCCTTCAGGAATACCCTTGTACTGACCTGTGACACAGTTTCAGTCAGCCTCCCCCGACCCTTCTCTTCCAGCTCGTCCTGCTGCGATGGGGTCACATCTGCGGGCAGCGTTGGGAGGCCCTGGTGGGTAGTGCCTATTTTGCAGATGAGCAAACTGAGAGCCACCCTGAGGACAGCAGGGTGACCGGACAGTGGTAGGATTAGGTTCCCTTGGCCAGCTGTGAGTTTTGGCTCTGTGGAGTTTGAGGAACCAATATCTTGGGGAGTTGAAATTGGGCCAGGACTGGGGAAAACAAGAGTCAAAGGTGCCCCAGTCCTCAGGGTTGGAGGGTGAGTGTGTGGAACTCACTGGCACCTCGATTCTGTCCCTGGTTATCCATTTCCCCTTCTCTGTACCTCCTCTGGGCGCCCTGCCACTTTTCCTACGCAGTTTGGACCCCATGGGTGGCATTGTCTAACTCCAATTTTCCACCTGTCAACTTGTTAAGGGGCTTGGGAACTGTACTTACCTGAAAGTCTTTCCAAAGGTCCCGAAATAAGACACTTGGATCACTGAACATTTTCCTGTATGTAGAAAAGAGCCGAAAAATAAATTAAAAGGAGCCCCTGGAATGCAGCTTGGCTGCAGCTGGAGAGGGTCTCGGTGAGAATTAGGGCTGTTTTTGGAGCCCCGGGGTTACCCCGGTTGGTGTGGGCTGATCCCCAATTTCTGCAGAAGGTCACAAGTGAGACTCAGATTCTTTGGAGCTATAGCTCACTCCTCTGCACTGGCCAACTTACCTTGGCCCAAGTGTTTGTGTGAATTAATGGGATCTGGGGAGGAGCGGTGGATGTGGAAATGCTCAGTGGCCTTCTAATGTGAATGAGAGCTCTTTTTAAATGCGTCTCATTTAGTTGGTTAATAAGCCTTGCTAAGGTTAATTCTGGTGAGGCACTGGCTTTCGAGGAGCTCATAGAGGCGGGGCGGGGGGGGGGGGGGGGCGGCGGGTGAGAAAGGACAGTGTGGCAGCTGCTATGACCATGGGGGGCAGTGAGGACTCAGTGTGCATTGATGGCAGGGTTGTAGGCAGGTGGAACTTCAGTTTCCTAGAGGAGGTGATTTTGGAGTTGGCATCAGAATGGAGGAACAGGATGGGCTAGTGTTAACCGGCAGAGGGCACAGTAGGTGAGACCTAGGGACCTAGGTCTCAGGGACCTAGCTGGAGAGAACTGGTGGAGGGCCTTGAGTGCTAGGTAAAGGGCTTGGCCTTTATTCTGAGAGCCGCTGAGATAGAAATGGCATCAGATTGGATTTAGGGACAGCGGTGGAGAAGCCAGTTAAACCCCCGAGCCTGGGAGACCCCTGATGGTGAGTGAGGAATTAGGCTGAGGTGTAGAAAACCAAGGATGGCCCAGTAACTGTTGGTCAGGGCACAAAGCATTTTCTATGCCAGTGAATTTTGCCCTGAGCTCTTTTTTGTAAACACAGGGTGAAGGCCTGGACATGCTGTTTAACAGGTACACAGGCCATTAACTTACTGGCTCAGACCTCCCTGGGAGCGTGCAGCCCTGGCCTCTTTAGGGTGAAGTATGTCTGTCCTAGACGGGGCTTTGGGGTTTCCCTTCTCATCTCACCTGGTCAGAGGCTTCATTTGGAAACCCGAGCTGAGGGGCAGGGTTCAGGGGTGGTGGGAGAGGGCAGAGAGAATGAAAATGGTTATGTTTCTAAAGCTTGGTGATCAACCAGCTCTCTTGTAAAAACCAACACACAAATCACTCAAAACAATAAAAGGGGGCGGGGGGGGGGTGGAGTTGTAGGGGACAGGGGCCAGCAGTAATAATTCTAGTCATGTATCAGAATTACCTGAATTACTTTTCACAAATGCATATTTCTAGGCCCAGCCTGGATACTGAATCAAAATCTCTGAGGGTGGATCCTGGGAATCTATATTTTAAAAATATTTCTCGTGATTAAAAAAAAAAATTTTTTTTAAGTCGAGATATAATTTACATGCAGTGAAATGCAAAGATTTTGTTACAGTTTGATGAGTTTTGGCGAATTACACAGGTGGTTACACCTGTGTAACCACCACCCAGATCAAGATACCAAGCATTTCCAGTTCCCCCGGAAAGGTATCTGTGCCCTTCCCTCCCAAAGGGAACCAGTTTTGATTTCTATCACCACACATAGGTTTGGCTAAGCCTAGAATGGCCTTGAATGGCGTAGACTCTTTTGCGTCTGGATTCTTTCTGCCTGATGTTTTTGAGATCCAGCCATGCTGTTCAGTGTGTATCAGTAGTTCATTCCTTTTATCGCTGAGTAGTATTTCGTTGTATGGATGCACCAGTTTATTTATCCATTCTTTCGTTGACATTTGGGGTGTTTTCAGTTTGGGGCGATTTGGAATAAAGCTTCTATGATCATTGATATACAAGTCTTTTTGTGGATATATATTTTCACTTTTCTAGGAGTGGGAAACTGTCAAAGGGATCTCTTTCAATTATAAAAAAACAATACCTTAAGCAATACAAAACTGTGTAAGCTCAAAGCGATCCTTAAAGATATTAATACATCTGACTGACAATCTATTATCTATTTCTCTTTTTATAACAATTAAGGCCTTTCAGGTTATACATTTTCCTCTTCCTACAGCTTTAACTGTATCCCTCAGATGTCTATATGGACATATGCTCCTTTTTATTACTTTCCAGATCAGTATTCGTTGCCTCTTCTATCTAATGTTATTTAGAATCTGTATTATTTGGGATCTGAGGTAGATGTGGTTTGGTTTTGTTTCGAAAATGGCATCGTGCTGTTCTTGGCTCTGCCACGTACTCTAGTCAAACCACAGACCATTGTAGAAACACTGCTTTCCAGAACATACAGATCTGCCAGGCCCTTCTGAACAGCCAGTGAGCATTTGGGAACCACTGACCTAGACTGGCCTGCCTTAATCAGCCCGAGTGCCACCACCTCAGTGAATGAAATGCTCCCAACCCAGTGACTTTGAACTTGCCCTGATGGTGGGCAGTGAAGCCACCTGAGGCCATTCAGCATTCTCAGGTGGGAAGGAACCGATACTTACTGAGCACACACTCCGCCTTATCACCCTGGCTGCATTTTAAGCCCTGTACCTGACTCGGGGTTCGTATCTCCATCTTTTGGACGAGTTCTTCCAGTCTCAGAAAAATGGCTGGCCCCAGCTCACACAGCTGGGAAATGGGGAGGAGTGTTGGAACCAGAGTCCGTGTGTTCTAATGTTTATTGAGCACCTACTGGGTGCCAGGCATAGTGCCCTGGCCATGGGGACAGGGTTAAATAAACCAAACAGCCCCTGTGCTCAAGTAGCTCACAGCCTCGTGGGAGGGAGGAGATCTCTATCAAGAAGAGTTAATGAACAGTTTATGTCAAGGAATGCCTGGGAAGTTTTGAGGGAGGGTGGGCCATTTGGCTGGGGAGTATGGGGACTTTCGGATTATGGAGTTAACCTTCCCTGCCCACCCACTTTAGGGATGAGGAGACTGAGGTCTGAATGAGACATAGATCAGCTCTGAAAGATGGGCCATCAAAAGGCCCATTGTTCACAAACCTCTGGTTCTTCCCCCAGCCCCACCTGCCTCTCCGTGATTATGTAAAACAGGTGAATTTGAGGGCTGTTTTATCTCAGTCTCAAACTTTCATTCTCAAACTTTCAATGGCCATTGCCAAGACTCTCAGATCCTGATCTTATCGCAGCGAAATGGGAAAGGGGGTAAGAGGGCGCAAAGCCATAAAGATCTGAAAGATTCCTTAGCGCTTGGCTGCTCAGGAGACACCTACGGAAGCTGGGATGGGGGTTCCTGGAAAGCAGGCACACCTGCGTGGGGAGGAGCATGGAGCCTGGCTCCTGGTGGGCAGCTCTGGCCCCTGTGGAGTAGAATTGAGGCAGTTGTGAGAGGGCCAATAGGTGTCCGAGCAGGCCTGGGCCGAAGGGCAGGAGAGCTGACTTCTGGTTCTGCTCACCTTGGGTCCTCCTTGGCTCCTCTGAGCTTCAGCCTCCCCCCATTAAGTGGCGTCTTGGGCCACATCGCCGCAGGGTCACTCCAACCAGCTCGGAGAATCCCACCTACACCATGGCTTTTCTTTGCACAAAATAAAAGTGATGAGTGAATTCATGCCATGTTTCACCATCCCCTTTCCAGCAGAAAGACCTTAACCCTGTGGGCCAGGCTGCCCGCTGCCTGGTTGGGGTGGAGGGGTGAAGCTGGCTGGTGGGCATCAGCAGAGACCTGCTTAGTGGGTGGAGGGCACAGGACGGGGCCGGTGTAGCCGATCGGCACCCGGAGATGATGATGGCTCCGCCCTCATGGGGCACTCAGCCCATGAAGTCAAGGACATTCATCTATTACCAGACGGCACCTGGTATCTCATGTCTGGGTAAATGTAACCACAGCTCAAGACAGTAGCCTCCTCACCAGCCTCCATGCCTCCTGGGCATCTCTCTGTACTGCCACCTACTTCAGGAAGCTTTCCTCGAACCCCTTAACGATGCCTGACACACATAGTAAGCACTCAAAAAGGTTACAACTTCACCCTGCTCTGAGCCCCCCTGTAAGGCAGAGTTCAGGTCTCTGTGGTCTTGCCTTTAATCTATCCATGGGACTTGGGGGGACAGAGAGGAGGGCCGGGGAGGATGCTCCAGCATAGGGCCTGGTGTGCAGGGGGTCCTCAGCACACACTCACACACACACAGAATCCCTCTGATTCCCTGAACCCTGAAATGAGAGCCTGTAGTTTAAACATCCGAGTGGGTCCAGGCTTGGAAATGCAATGCACCCATCACTGTGCAGCCATGCAACCAATATTTATTCGTTCTAGGCCCTGGCGATGTGGCAGGTCACCAAGACAGACCAAACCATGCCCTCGTAGAGCTGAGCACAAAGTAATTCAATGAATTATCACGGGGGCTCCGGGACTCCAGGGTTTGGGGGGCCTTGGCTGCTGGCTTGTGGTGTGATCAGGGCGAGTCCTTTCTCTTCTCTGGTCCTCACTACTAATTTGTAAGGAATCTTCGTGTTTTTGGGGAAAACACCTGCTGAGTAAAAGGGGGAAACACCCTTTCTCTTCTCTGTTGGGGAGCACCTGTCATCACTGCGTGGGGTGCTACTCTGGTTGGGTCCCTTTAAGGATGCTATTGTCGTCCTGTAGGTTTTCAAGATGTCTTAGTCCTCCTCTGAAAGGACCCTCCCGATTTGGGGCCTGGAGTTCGAGATGCTCTGAGCAGAGCTGTGGCACGGGCTTTTCGTAAAACACATTTCCTTGGGGAACAGGTGGGGTTTCTTCTACCTTTGGCAGAAGAATATAGATTAGAGCAGACCTTCAAAGAAAAAGAAAGAAAGAAAGAAAGAAAGAAAGAAAGAAAGAAAGAAAGAAAGAAAGAAAGAAAGAAAAAAGAAAAAGAACACCCTCTCCCCCGCCCAAACCTGCCAGCCTCTCTCCAATGGTACTGAGCAGAATTCGTTTCTGTCTTCCACTTCTCACCAGTGGAAGGTGTGGGCTGTTTCAAAAGGATTAGCGTTCCAGGCCTGGGAAAAAAACGGTATCGATCATGACAGCATGGTCTTCCAGAGGCAGCTCTTGTCCACAGGTCTGTTCTGTGCTGTCAACACAGAGTTTATCAATTTGAGCCGATATTTTTCAGCATGGGATGTTTTTGCATCTGCATCTGGTCATCTGGTTTCTGTGACCGCAGCCGGCAGGGCAGCGCCCTCCCCCACCCTGCAGTGTGCTGGCTCTGGCCCTGGAGGAATGGCAGGTATGGCAGGTATGGCCGTGTGTTGCAGGTGGAACCCAGTGGAAGTGGAGGGGAAGTGATTCAGGAACTTCAGCTCCGTAGCCTTTCCATCCACAGCCCTCGAAGGGGGACCCTTAGCGCTTTCCTAGGGCAGTTCTAGGCTAGAGCTGGGAAATCCAGGCGGCTCCACACTCCTCCCCCCAGGCTGTGGCACAAACCTTCCAGGGCAGCCCCTTTGCCAGTCTCTGCTGGGAGTTCGGGGCAGCTCGCTCCAGGCAGAGGGCCATTAAACTTGCCTCCTTGCATGCAAAAGGTTCAGCCTTTTGTGGAGAGGAACAGAGGCAGCCAGACTCTGCTGAAAGCCCCAAATCTGGGACCTGGAATGTTTTCAGTAAATTTTGTTACCTTGGCTGGATCCTGGGATCCGAACCTCCTCACTAAGTCTCATTGTAGGGCACACCTCGCCCTTGTCTCTTCCCCTCTCTGAGCCATCACAGGGGTCAGGGGAGGATGAGAGACATCGGAGAATTTTTGTTCCCTCAGCATTTCATCACCTCTGACACCTGCCTGCCGCCCCCAGCCCCACCCCTGGCTCGGCTCTGTCTTGGGGTGCTGCAACCACAGTAATAACATCCCTGGGCCCCTCAGACTTGGAAGCTGTAGACCTCACCCGGGATCTTGTTAAAATGCTCCTTTCCATGCAGAAGGACTAAGATGGGGCCTGAGATTCTGCATAGCTAACCAGCTCCCAGGCGACGCCAGTGCTGCTGGTCTGGGACCGCTCTGAGTCAAGGAGATAAGTCACAGCGGTGGGGTCCCCGCTGCCTCTGAAGACCAGGCTCCGGGCCTTGTAAGCATCATTTCTCTAATCACCACAAAAGATACCATTATTCCCCTTATGCACATGAAAAGCTGGGGCCCCAGAGTGAGCAGGTAACTCGCCCAAGGTCACACAGCTGGGAGGCAGCTGAGCCAGGCCAGACCCTCTGGGCCAGTGCCACCTTGGAAAGGATGCTGGTGGGGAAGCCCTTTTCTACTGAACAGTGTCCCTGGTCCAAAAGCCACAGGAGGCTTTTAAAGGCAGCCAAGTCGGATGTAAATCAGGGAGAGCCCAGGGCCCGCCAGGCCGTGCTGACAGCAGGCAGCCCAGGCAGTGTGTCAGGCCCAGGCCCGCAGCGGGATTTGGTGCTGGCAGGCTGCCTGGTGCCGAGAGCCGCTGGGGGATGCTCACGGCTCCTGGAAGAGCCTGCTGAGCCCAAGGAGGCTCCATGTCCCTTACAGCCTCCCCAATACTTAGATACATGCCAGGGTGGAGGGCTGGCCAGAAGGATGGGCAATGGAATGGTCGTCAGCTGGGACCTGGTACTTTCGTTGTTTAAAGACTGGCTCATCCTCAAAGCACACAGGCACTTTCCTTAACTGGGGGTCTGCTTTGAAGACCGAGCGACCTTGGTCTCCTGCCCGGCTGGGGCTTTATTTTGCACGGGCACCTGCCCCAAGCTACCAGGAAGAGTAGAATAGATTTAGAATCTAGGTCCTCAAAATGTGGTCACTGGACCAGCAGTCATCTTCACCTGGGAGCTTGTTAGAATGCTAACTCACCCCTGGGGTGGGCCCAGCTCCGTGTTAACAAGCCCTCCGGGCCTCGCTTTGAGAAGGGCGGATTTCTCTGGCCCGGGGAAGGTACGTACGCAGTCCCAACCTTCGCAATAGGCTCTCTTGGTAGCTAGAGTAACACCGCTATAGGGGCACATTATAGGGGGACCTCAGATGTCATTCCATCTGTACCCCACTTTTCTGATGCCCTGAGTGTCAGAGAAGGAGGCATGCATGAAATTACCCAGCACATTTCAAAGCAGGGCATAGGTCTCCATTCTTAGGGTTGCAAGTGGCAGAAATCAGTTCAAACTAACTTATAAAACAACAACAAAAACACACACATTTGCTCCTTTACCTGAAAGCCCCAGGGTCATGCTTCAGGCATGGCTGGATCCAGGTGTTGTGAGCTGTTATTGGGACCCCTTTCTCTCCATTTCTGGGCTCCATATCCCTCCTCTGTCGGTTCCATTCTCCTTGGGGTGCTCCCAGCTGCAGGGTGTCCCCCGTCCCATAGCTATCTCAGCTTAGAAAGAGCCTTCTTTTCCCCCAATATTTTTAGCATAACTCCTGTCATCACTGTCATTGTCCAGGCTTGGTCATGTGCCTGTCCTTGAGCCAATTGTGACAGCCCCTCTGATGGACGAGGCCTGGCTCACATGCCCACCCCTGAAAGTGGGAAGTGGGGTTAGCCCACCCAGAACGCCATAGGCTGAGAGCAGGCATGTGTGGGTCTCCCAGTGGGATTTATGTGGGCTGTCCCTAGAAGAAGGGGCCTGGTTGCCAGTCCGCTGACCCGGTAGGGATTTAGTGCCATTCTTATTCTCCTCTCTGAGCTGGGCCGGCTTCATGCCACTGCTAAGGTCTCACCCCAGCGTGAGTTACACTCTCCTTCCTCCGGTTCCCTCACTGCTGTTCTTGTGATTGTGCACTCAGCATGCCGCCTTCATCTTTCCCTTTGTCCCTCTTCCCTTGATATTGTCCAGCATAAGCAAGGTGCACATTGCCACTTCCACCCCCGACATGAGTTGGAGACATTACTAATCCGCCCCAGCCTTCACATGTGTCCACGCAGAAAATAAAGGCTCCATGACATCGTTGTCACATGTTGGCCTTTACCATGGGTTCCAGGCCCTATGGGACCTCGGCTGTCTTGTTCACCACTGTGTTCTCAATGCCTTGACTGTGGGGGCCCTAACATAGCAATGCGGTTGTCTAATCTGGGGGACAGGGAGCTCTCTAGACTTCTGGGACCTTTTCTGAGGCTGAGGAAGAGGATGTAAGGGTCGGGCTGCAAACGCATGAAGAATGGGAAGCCCCCGGCCTGGAGGCCCTCTGCCTTTCCACTTAAATGTAAGATCTTAGTTGTTGAGGAACCATTTCCTGGATTTCTGCACTTTTGTATTCCAGCAAACCAGGAGAGCATTCCAGCTGGTGGTCAGTCACGTTTGGGGACTGCTGGGCTCAGCAAAGTTCAACAGATTTTCTTGGCACATGAATCTCAGAGCCTCTAAACAGTTGATAAGTATTTCCCAAGAATCTGGGGTCCCCAGAGCCTTGCAGCTCATCTATCTAACCTTGGCATGTCCCCTTGCTGGCAGCAAACAGCCAGTCCCAGACCTGGGCACATGACTGGGCTGGTGGGGTGCTCACAGGAGTGTGGGCATTTGGGTCGGGGCTGGAGGTGGGGGGTACAGCTTAGGCAGCAAGAAGAACCATCTCCTCCCAACGCTGGGCTGGGCCATCTGCTCCTCCCAGCACAGGCTACCTGCGGACAGTTTCAGGGACACTGCATCCAGGAGAGGGGTGTGTGAGCAAGTGTGTCTGTGTGTGAGCATGTGAGTGTGCAGGGGCGCCCCAGCACCCCAGTTTTCTGTCCCCACTGCGTGTTGGTGGGGGCCCTTCCTAGCGTGTGTGAGTTGGGTGGTCACACCTGGAAGAAGACTGAGTCCTGTGTCTAGTCACAAGTCACAACCTGACCAGATCTTTCCTTCTTTGCTTCCTCTCATTGTGATAGGTCCGGAACAGCAGCCCTTTCTGAGGAGCCTCCAAACGTAAGTGGCATTGAACTCTCCCCACGGCGATGGGTTTCACCAGCTCGGCAGGGACCCCAGGTGTGGTGCCTAGGAGCGTGGTGTTTCCTCCAGGCTCTGAGAGGAGGAGACAGACCCGGGCCGTGGGACCTTATCCACACGTTGTCACCTCTGGGTGGCAGGTCCATCGCCCGGGTTGGCTACCTGTGCCAGCCTGTGCCAGGGAGGCAGCCCTGCAAATGCACCAAGCACCGATTTTGGAGTCCTGGCCTAGTTCCCATCCTGGCTCTGCCACCGAGCAGTGGTCTGTCTTGGGGTGCTGCAAGAAGTGTCATGGCCGAGCACTGGGCCTGCGGGTGCTCCGAGCGAGGGGTCCTCGCTGAGCTGATTCTGAGGATTGGGGTTGGACTCGAGTGAAAGGGTGATCCACTTGGCTGCCGGCACAGACAGGATGCTCCAGGAATCGGAGCTGCTATCCCAGTTTTCTCTTCATGAAACTTTTTATTTTTAAAAAATTGAAACCCTTCCGAAACGTTGCAAGAATATTACCGTGAATTCCCATATACCCTTCACTTAGATTTTTCCCATTGTCAACATGTGCCACTTTGGCTTCATCTTTTTCTCTCTATGGTATAAAAATAGTCCCTTTAATATTCCCTCTCTCTCTCTCTCTTTCTCTCTCTTTTTGCTGAATCATTGGGGGTTTTACAGTCAAGATGCCCCTTTACCCCTAACTAATCCTTCGGCGTGTGTTTCGTAAGAACAAGGCCATTCGCTCTTTTATGTAAGCACACATAATTATCAACCCAGGGCGTTTAATACTGACACAGTTCTGTTATCTAATCTACAGACCTTAAGGACATCTAGCTTTTGTTGATCGTATCCTGACATGTACAGAAGCTTCCCCCCCCCCCCCCCCTCAGTTCAGGATCACGACACTGTTTCTAAAGGGGGTTAATGGGGCAGGAGCCTGACTCAGTTTTTTTGCAGTTGCCTTATTTACCTCGATGTAAAACGATCTTGCTGTCGGGGCTTTCAGAGTCTTGTAGTTGTGACAGTCAATAAGAAATACATTTTACGACAGGATGCCGCATGTGCTCACACACGTCCACACGCATGAAACTGAAACCACAGTTTCAAAAATAATAACTCATGTCCTCACCGTCTTCGGGGCTCTGTTCTCTCCTAGTTTCTTGTAGAAAAACGATAGCCCTGATTCTCTAAGTTGATTTCATGACCCACTGGTAGATTCTGCTCTGGAATTGGAAAATCCTGGCTTCCTGGGCAGCAATTTCTCCTGGCGGGGGTGGGCATGGGGAGGGAAAGGGAGGTAATGGCCCCTCACCAAGCTCCCACTGGTCCAGAGTTGGGATGTGGTTGATTTGGGGTGACCTAGGAAGCCAAGACTAGGAGAAAAGGCCCAAAGACCCTTGGCCTGATACTGCCAGTGGTGGACCTGATTCTGTCCTTGTCACCAAGACTCCCCAACCCGGGTGCTCTGCCACAGTCCACTTGACCCCATGGAGACCTGTTCTTCATGCTGTGACATTAGAGGTGGACAGTCAGGCAGTCATATCCCTAGTGGCTCAGGACACCTCTCTGACCAGCTGCCAAGTAGGCATGGGATTGTCCCACTCCATATCACCTCCAGAATCATCACCGTAAACATCATAAATGCCAGTAAGAATACTCCCTGACGTTTAACTCCTTAACAGCTGAATATGGTGCTGAGAGGCACATTTTAACCTACAACAGTCCTGCGACTTGGGTGCTGTTATTCTTTTTGTAAAAATGACAGATAGCATTTATTGAGTGCTTGTTCCAGATCACTGCTAGGCACTTGACCGGCTCACGCATGCCTCACAGTAGTCCTGTGAAGTGGACGCAGGCATTGTCTCCCTATACAGACAGGGAAGCTGAGGCTTAGAGAGGTGAATTGACTACGCCCAGGGTCACATGGCGAGGAAGGATTTGAAGCCCGGTTGATCTGACCCCAGTGCCAACATCATCCAGCGCTGCCTTCCCGGATCCCTCCCCCAGGCTGGGAGCAGACTCCCACTTCAGCCCCTTCCTGAGGCCCAGTCCTGGTTAATGAGTAGCCCAAGGCAGCAGGAAGCCAGGTGCCTGCTGTTGAGAAGCTGGAATGTGAGTTCTGCTTTCAGATAGAGAGAATATTGTGCTAGGGGCCTGGCCCCCAGCAGGGCTGGTGACTTTTTAGGAAATAAACAGATAGAAGCCAGCCACTGTTCCTCTCTTCCGAAGCTTGCTGACCCATCCACACCGGGTGAGAGCTCATTTTATAGGAAAGCAATTGAGGCTGACAGGTGGGTTTGATCTCAGGCCTGCCTGATGCCTCCTCCAAGCAGCCCACCTGGGTTTACTTTTGACATGACAGGCAACATGGGATTTGGAGGAGGGTATCTTTAGAGGACAGAAGCTGTCATCCCTGAGGTCTGAGCCTTACTAGGTAGCAGCCCTCCTCACTGTGACCTCCAGGTTCCCATCTGAGAAAACAGCTGATAATCGCTTACGAGACTCTCACGGGGTTGTGCGCAGCCAAGAGAAGATGCTGTGGGACTCTGAGTTACTAATGAGCCAGCCAAAATACTTACTCCTGACGGGGCAACCCATGTAGTGGAGAGCCCAAGGAGGTGGAGAGCCAGACAGTTCCTGGTTCGAATCCTGACTCCACCCTGTGCCAGCTGTGTGAGCTTGAGGGGAGAGTCACTGAGCTTCTGAGCCTCCGATTGATTCCCCACCTGTAATCTGTAACGCGAAACAATAACAGCACCCAGGAGGGTTACAGAAACAGCGAGTGCGGGCTCAGGGGTAATGGTCATCACAGTGGGACTTTGAAGCCCTCAGCAGCCTAACCAAATCAGTTCCAAGAACCCCCATACATTTTCACTTTTTACCTCCCTGGCACGATGTCCTAGAGCTGGGGTGAGGACCGTCCGGCCTGCGGGCCGAATAAGGCCTGCAGAATCATTTGGTCTGGCCCTGCCAAGGCATTAAGGGTGAATTAATTAAATGTTTGACCAGATATAGCAGGCTAATTTTTAAGTTGATAATTTTGTATGGCCAGGGAATGATATAAATATCCAAATGGCCCTTGGCAGAAAAAAGGCCTCCCCCTCCCCCGCCGCCGGCTTTACTGCTCCTCTGGGCCTGGAGCTGAAACACAACTGAGGCCTAGAGCAACCCCACCCCACCCCAGCTGAAAATCAGAGCCACCCACCTGGGTGTCCGGTAATTTTAGCAAGAGGGGAACCTGTTAGGAGAATTCCCATGAGGCCTTCTCCCTACCCTTCAGGTTGTAAGTTGGCCGGGAGAGGCTGTTAGTATTAAGACCTGTGATTGTTAAAAGCCGCAGAGTCAACACTAGCTACCTCTATGGGCCAAGGCAATGAGACAGGTATTTATTGTTTGTTCCCTGACTTAAAAGTTGAGACAGATTTGGCATAGGAAAACATTGTGTAAGTTTAAGGTGCACGTGTGATGTGATACATTTGTATTACAGTGTTGGTTGCCATAGTACTGCTAGCTAACACTTCCATCGAGTCACACAATTGTCACTTTTTATAGCGTTGGGAAGTAATATCTTTAATGCAGAACATTTGGAGAGCACAGGAAAGTCAAAAGGAGAAAATAAAACGTATCCCAATTTCCACCATCCAGAGAGAGCTGCTGACTGGGAGACGGGCACCAGGTGTTAGGCCAGTGGCGTCAGACCAGACCTCTATCCAGCGACCTGGGTACTTGCGTTCTGGCTAAGAAAGAATTCAGAGCCAAGACTCAAGAGGAAGTTTATTTAGAAAGTCACAGAGGTAGAAGATGGGAGCCATCTCAGCTGTGTGGGCTCAGGAGCAAGTTACAAAGGGCCTGGGAGCTTAGGAAAAAGAGAGACCAGGAAAAGTCGCCTGGGGAAAGAGGGTGGGGAAGGGCCCGTGTGCTCCGTGCCGAGAGCGGCATTGGGTGCTCTGTCCTAAGGGCTTTTAGGGTGGGGATTTTAGGGGAGGTCCCTGGAGAGGATCTCAATGGAAGATTCACCAGCTCTGCAGGTATGTCCTTTCAGGGTCACGTTCTCCGCTTACTAGCTGGCACCAGGGCAGGGGGTCATTAGTCCTTTCTCTGGGAAAGTGGCGTGCTTGGTGAGCGGGGACAGGCTCCCCTCGTGCTGGCCCTGATGTCAGCCATGGCATCGCTTGTCTGGTTTTTACTGCTCCTCTGGGCCTGGAGCTGGAACACAACTGAGGCCTAGATGTTATTCCTATTCCTAGGGGTTAATGCTCAAGGGAGTGTTGTGCAAGGGCCTGCATGGGAGTCGAATGAAGCCACTCTTTAGCCCCTATTCCTCCTCCAAGGGGGTCTACCGCATGACTGGCGACATGCCAGGCGAGGAAAGGTCAGGGGACGGTCCGAACCTCATGACCAGCGATATGCTAGGGAGGAAAGATTGCCCTCGGGGCGAGGTCCTAGTTTTCCCAGTTTTGCCTGTTGCTAGGCACCCAGGTGACCTTCTGTACCTGGCTCTTCCTCTTTGCTCTGCTCCTGTCTGTGTGACTGCCTACCATATAGCCCATATATGATCTTAAAATTTAAAATGTTCTTTCAAAATTGAACGCTCAGTGTGGCTGTGCTTGGGAGCCAACTTCTCCCTGCTCCCCTCTCTCCCCCCTCCACATATTTCTGATCATTTTTCTGGGTCTTGGGTCTTTTAAGTGAGGGGTCCACAAACTTCTTAAGGGTTCTCACCTCTGCTATGGTAGCTAGAATGCAAAGCCAACATGCAAATGATGGGTGTAGCTTTGTGTCAGTAAAACTTTATTTACAAAAACAAAAGTGTTGGATCTGGCCCAGGGCCCCTAGTTTGTTGACTCTGTTCAGATTGGTTTTCATTTGTTGGGTAAATCAGTTGGTTAATTAATCCCCTAGTGATGAGGGATTGGCCTTTTGCAGTTTCTCTTTCTTATAAAGCACTCTGCTGAGAACATCTTTTTTTTTTTCCTTCCATGCTAATTTTAATTGTGGTAAAATACACATAACATAAAATTTGCCATCCTAACCATTTTTAAGTGTACAGTTTGTCAGTGTTAAGTATATTCAGTGTTGTGCAACCAATCTCCGGGACTTTTTCATCTTGCCAAACCAAATGCCGTGAACATACTACACATGGGTCTGGTCAGCACATTGGAATTGCTACCCTAAAGGGACTGTGTATTTGTAAGATGCTGGGCACCAGTGTCACCAAATTTTCGACCCTCCAGAAATTACCCTAAATGACAGCCCCAAGACATCAAGTGGTGGCACCTCCCTGGGGAGTCCCTGCCTTCAAGGCTTTAGGGAGCAGAGGATTTAAAACAATCCATCCAGACTAGTAGCCCCCAGTCTGCTAGCTTCCTCATTTGGGGAAGAAAATAAAAACTCGGTAAACAGGAAATGCTATGAATAATGGGCCACACTCAGAGATTGACGAACACACTGTTTCGAGAGAGGTGAGGTGTGGTTAATGTCCAATGAGTCTGGGTGTAAATGTCATTTGGTCTCTACCTCACTGTGGGACTCAGGGCATGTCAGTGAACTTCTCTGGGCCCCCGAGTCCTCTGTCAAAGGAGGCGTGATATAGAATGATGTAGAATCTCTCTTCTCTGGTTGTTGTGAGAATCAGGGAAGAAAAACTATGAAAGTTCTCAGTACAGTGACGGACACTTAGCAGTTACTCAATAAATGGTAGTTATTATAATTGCAATTCCTATTGCTACCATTATTGTAACTATTTCTGATGCTTCTAGTTCAGAAATATATGGTAGTCTGAATATATGGCCAATAATAGCCCTTTGCAATTCTCAAAAATGTATTTTATCTCTAATACTTATATTATCTTAGAGCGTTATTACTATCCTCACGTAACAGGTGAGAAATTTGAGGCACAAGAGGGCAGTGGCCAACTCGAGGTCAGCCACACATCTCTGGCGTGTAGTCTCCTACACAGCAGCTGCTGGGAGGTGGGGCCTCTGGGTGGCGGGGCCTCTGAATGACAGGGCAGTCTGGCGCCTCCCTTTCTGGTTGCACCTGTGTCAGGAGAGCATGGGTCTCAGGTGGAGAGAAGATTCCTTTGGTGTATGTTAGCAAGGGATCACTCAGAGACTTCTTCAAGGAAAGCGGTTACAATTCGAATGTGTGGGTTTTCCCACACCGCCACGCACTTCTCCCACACAGGTGGGCGTCCTATCATTGAACTCAGTTCTGATGCCGTCTGTCTGGTGACAGTGTCAGATTCCACATATTAAGGGCTCAGTGCCCCTCCCCCTTCACACACCAATTGCAAGTCCAGGTTGTCACCTAAGACCCAACTGGCTATAGATGGGAGGTTCCCATGACCTCCTCCTTGGTTCTATTTTGCTAGAGTGACTCACAAGACTCAGAGAGACACTTCACTTACCAGATCACTTGTTTATTATAACAGGCTGTCACTCAGGAGGAGCAGGAGGGAAGGGATGCCCAGGGCAAGGTGTGGGGAAGGAGCACAGGGCTTCCACGCTCGCCAAGCACGCCACTTTCCCGGAGTCACCAACCCGGAAGCTGTTCGAACCCATCCTTTTCTTTTCTTTTTTTTTTTTCATCCGATTGTTGTTTTTTTATGGAGGTTTCCTAGCATGGGCATGACAGATGAAATCATTAGCCATTGGCCATTGGTTCAACCTCCAGCTCCTCTCCCTCCGCCATAGATCCTGTGAGTGGGACTGAAAGTTCCAACCCTCAAATCACAGTGGTTCTCCAAGCAACCTGCCCCCATCCTAGGCCACCTTCTACCAATTGCCTCATTAACATAACAGAAGATACCCGGAACTGATCTCCAGAGCAAATTCCGGGGATTTTTAGAGCTCCGTGCCACGAATCGGGATGAAGATTAAATATATGCTTCTTATTATAAATCACTTCATCACAGAGGCTTTTTTCAGAGACTGACAGGGCCTTTCAGAGACCAGCGCTTCCCATGCTGAAACCTGAGAGAAGTTTTTGAAAGCTATTCCCATCTGTGTCCAGAAACTCAGGCTCACAAAAGTAGGAGCCTCCTGGGGCTGCTGGTAGCCTCTGGGCCTGGGGTTTCGCTCTCGGGGCACCCCTCAGGGAGGGTACCCTCGGTCATGTCGATGTGAGAATGTCCAAAGCTATAAAGAATTCACCTAAGATTTTATTTGAGCCAAACTGACATCAGTGCTGGGAAGCACATTTCAGATGCTCCTGAGAACGGCAGTGTTGCAGTTTATTTCATGCATTTGGAGTTCAGGAGGGACCTTAAGGAAGATTACATCAAGGTCCGAGAAAGCAAGGTACAGGGTAGTTAAGATGCTGTGCTCCCTTGAGGTGATTGCACCTTTGAGGGGTCTGGAAAAGAGGGTTGCTCTTTAGGCATTTCAGAGGTGTGCTAACAATGGACAGGGCTTGCTTAAAAAACTTCTGCTAAAGGAAGTTATAGGCCTGGGATGTGAATTTGTGGTCAGATCACCCGATGAGGTGACTTTCCATAGAACCTCTTTTTATGTAGTTTCACAGTCTTATTCAGACCCAGCGAGGGAAGGGCCTCAGAGCCTCTCGCAGCACCTGGTGTGCTCGCCTGAAACGTGGGTCTGGACCCATTTCCTCAGGGTGGCTGCTGACCTTCCCCTGGAAAACACAGCTTTGCTTTCAGGAGCTGGGTACTCGGGTGGGAGGGGTCTCCCTCCCTGAGCTGGGTGTTGACTGTAAAAGGGACAAGAGGGCTGGCCCCCACCTCAGCCTGGCAGCTCAGTGGCGCCAAAAAGCACTCTCACCCTCCTGCCTTTGTCCCTAGGAACAGCCATGGGTAGTTTGGGGTCGCCTGCTCCTCTGCCCCTCATTCCCAGCCCTGACTCAGCTCCCACTTCACCTTGCACATTTGTGGGTGCTCTCTGACCCCCAAATCCTGCCGTCTTCTCACATCATCCTGAGCTCCTGCTCCGTGCAGTCCCATCAGGGCTGTCGTGTTGCCATAGTGAGGGGGATGTGGCTCTTATTCATATTTTTCAGGGTCGAGTGGTGCTGTGAGCCTCTGCTTGTCTTGCTGTTTTTAGTCTTTTTCTGGGTGTCCTGTCTGCCCTGACCATCTCTCACACATGAGGTCTTTCTCTTGTTCCCTAGGTGACTGGGGCCCAGAGAGAGACTGGGTTCCAATGAGGAATCTCGGGCTGGGTCCTGATCAGTGAGAAGGATGGCAAGATCCGTTGGCAATGTCTGTCCAGGGTCAGCGTGGGAGAAGGTGGAATGTGATGCTAACGTGACATGACGTCTTTGGCGTGGACACCTGCTTTGGAAAAAATGTGCAAACGGAGGAGCCAGGAGGATGGTGAAATGTCTGTGCAGCCACCAGGGCGAGGCTTCCTGGGTGGGGAGAAGGAAAGGAGCATTTTCATTTTACTCAGGTGGAGGTTTCAGACCAGGCGGCTAGAGTATTCAATTCCTCTTATTTCCTGGGTCTCCTCTTTTGTGTTAGTTTGGGTGTGTGTGTGTGTGTGTGTGTAACACATCCAGATATTGTGGATTAGGTTGCCAGATAAAATGCAGGGCGCCCAGTTAAATTCACATTTTAGATAAACAATGAGTCATGTTTTTTAGTCTAAGTGTGTCCCGTGCAGTGTTTGCGAAATCTGACAAGTTTACCTCTGCAGCCTCATTTATCCAACAGCCCAGGGAGGTCACTCGGTCATTCCCAGGAACTATGACGAACTGCTTCTCGAAGTTTCAGACTGTCCCCATGAATCTCGTGACAGTGGCTGTCGCCCCGGCCCTGGCCCTCTTTGCTCTGAGACTCTAAGACGCTGCTGCCTTGGGCCTCTGTCTCCTCATCCAGGCACCAACGTGTCAGCCTAGTTGGTTTACGAAGTCCAGTTCTGACATAGAGATGCTTCCTGAGCGCCTAACATGCCCCAGAACTTAACTCCTCTGAGCTGAGACAGCCTGTGAGAAGGCTACAATGTTCCCTGCTTTATGCGTGAAGACGCCGGGCTCAAAGAGGTGACTGGTGATGCCACTGGGGCACGCCGAGAAGGAGACAGGCGTGGTGGGCTTTTGGGCTCCCCACCTGCCCTCTCCTTCCCTGGGCTGCTACCCAGGAGGCCCCTGCTGCCCTTCCTGGTTTATTCCCTCTAGACCAGCGGTCGCCAACCAGTGGTCCACGGACCACCGGTCCGAAAGGTTGGCGACCGCTGCTCGAGACCCTCTCCTGCCCTGTGATGGTCTCACACCTGAAGGAACTGAGTCATTTATTCATTTACTCCGTTTTTATTGAGCTCCCTCTGTATACCAGGCACAGTGCTGGGCGGTGGCGATAGAATGGGGAACAAGGCAGGAGGGGAGAGACAAATGATTACACAAACCAATTGTGATTGCAAAATGGGACAGAGGCCCCCAAAACTCAGTCAGTGTGTAAGCAGGAGACGGGGTCTTGTCTCAGGTAGAGAAGGGAGGTGGTCTGGGAATGGGAGCCAGCCCTCCTTCTCATGACCCCGTCTGCCTCCACCTTCCCATCCATCCTGCCCCCAGAGGCTCAGAGAGGTGCAGTGACCTGCCCAAGGTCACACAGCTCCTTGAGATGTCAGGCCTCTGCTCCTCTCAGCACCACCCTTCCTTTCCTGGCATTGCCTAGAGAAGAATCCCTGCTCGGCTGCATCCTGGCTGTGTGGCCTCCCACAAGTCCCATCTCCTGTTGGGCCTCAGTTGACCCGACTGTAAAATGGGGACTGTGATGCCCACTGGGTTAACTGGCCCATATAGGAGAAAGCAGTTTGGTATATTAAAAAGCTTGATGCAAATATTTCTTCTTATTTTTTTAATCCTCTTCCAAGGATATTTTTCCATTGATTTTTTAGAGAGAGTAGAAGGAAGGGGGAGAGACAGAGAGAGAAACATCGATGTGAGAGAGACATATCGATTGGTTGCCTCCCACGCGCGCCCTAACCAGGGCTGGGGATCGAGCCTACAACCGAACTATGTGCTCTTGACCAGAATCCAACCCAGGACTCTTCAGCCCGTGGGCTGACGCTCTATCCACTGAGCCAAACTGGCTAGGGCGCAAATATTTCATATTAATGTGTCTTAATACCCGTAATGAAGTGCTTTCAGGGATAATTTAGGGTTAAACAGTCCAGATACTCAGTGAAGCCTCTCACCCTAAAAGAGAAAATTAGGAAGGCTGACGCTGTGGGAGGTCCCCGGCTGGGGGTGGTGGGGGGACTGCTTCTAGGCACTGATTCCTCCACATCTGAGACCTTCCCTGGGCCAGCTGATCTCTGTGTGGCCAGGCCTGAAAGTGTCATGGCCGAGCACTGGGCCTGCTGGGTGCTTCTGGGGAGAAGGGCTGCCCCCAACTTTTTAAAGAAGATAAATTAAAGAATTATACAGTCTAACGGGGCGAGACTAATATGTGAACATATAAATTACATTAAAATTCGGTGAGTTTTCATTTCGAGTTTTATTGAGAAATAATTGACGTACATCCCTGTGTAAGTTTAAGGTAGATGTACAGCATGTTTGACTTACCTAGATTGTGAGATGATGACCACATAGGCTTAGCTGACATCCATCCTCTCACATAGACACAATAGCCCCTGCTTTTTAAGGTTCCAGGTTGCAGACCTTTTGTTTTCCCTGTGGCCTTTCCAGTCCATTGAGACCTTCACACGTTTGCACACCCCTTTCCAGCCCTGCTGAGTGGGGCAAAGGCCTAGTGAAAATAACTTGACGTCAGGGGAAGTTTGGAGAAACCCTGTAAACATCTGAAAACCGAGAATTGAAAGTCTGTTCATTCTGTCGTCAGAGAGTTATGGGCTTCTCCTGTGGCTCAGGTCCTGGCCGGGTCCTGGGGACCCAGAGATGAATGAGTCTCCCTCTGTCCAGGCTGGGGACTCTCAGGCAAGCGGGGAGACTGATCAGGTGTCCATTGGCAGGGTCTCTTGAAGATGCTTTGGGTACACAAAGCTTAGAAACTTCCCGAGAGGCCTCTAATAGGCTCCTGCCAGGTGAGCACAAGACCGGAAGGGCCTTACTGGCAGAGAAACCACCCATGAAAAAAAAAAAAAAAAAGGCAGGGCAGAGTGAGAGTGTGAAGTGGGCGCTCCCCATGCAGAAGGGGGTGGCGTGGCTGGGTGTTTCCTTCTGGGGAAGGGAGAGGGGCTGGATGGGGCGGTCTAGCCTGCTGACCCCAGATGCCCTGCTGAGTGGTGGGTATTGATTCACTTTGGGGATCCAGCCTAAAACCGGAAGTTCTTATTTAATTCTTCCAGGTGCCCTTAAAGGTAAGGACGGTTTAGTTGTTTTGACAACTGGCTCAGGAAGAAAAACAAAGCCCAGCCCCCACTCAAACACGCTTGTAGGAGAATCGCAGGCTCAGCCAGAGGTCCCAGGAGGAAACCCACTCTAATGAGATGTCTAACCTAGTTTTGCTGACTCACGTGGTTTTAGAAGCATATAAAGTACCTCGGGAGGGGACAGCAGTGCCAGCGAACCGGCTGCTTGTTTGACACAAAACAACCAACCGAGCTGTTTATTTGGTATTTTCCCTGCTGTACGGAACAGTTTGTGTCCGCCTTTCTCAGCACTGGGAGATGCTGAGAAAAGGGGTATAGTTAGTGTTTATTAACTGCTTGACAAGAAAGGTGGCTGATCTTTTCCTGTTCAGGGCCATACCGTTTCTCCTGAGAGCAACTCTAATCCCGTATTGAGGCACTTCCTTGTACCTTCCCTGGTGTAATGCGAGGTGCCCCATTTCAATGATGATGCAACTGAGGCCCCAGAGGGAAATGACATTCCTGAGGTCACTACTTCTTAAGCAGGCAAACGGCAGAGTTAGGTTCCAGCTAAAATCTTTTATGGTGACACAGCAGAGGCAAAAGTGGAACTAGGCAAAAGAGTATTTGGGGAACAGAGTCTCGAGGGGTGTGGGAGGTGCCTGTTGAGGAATTTGGAGAACAAAGCTGGAGCGGCCAGTAGGATCCCTCCTCTCCAGTGACAGTGTTTGGGCAGGAATTATTTAGAACTCGGCCACCTGGGGGTCAGTAGGAACTGATTAAACAAATAAATAGATGAGTCAATTAAAAAGGACAGATTTCTCAACTAATTATAGTTGTGGCCTCAATTCCAGGTATCCTTGCCCTCAAGCAGTAAAAGGAGACTTCCAGATCGCTGGCTATCTATAGGAGGAGTAAGCTGATTAAGTCCTGGTCGGGCCACTTTGCCAGAGGGTCAGGGTGAGGGAAAGCTCAGGGGAGGTTAGGAGGTAGGGGATGTTCTCACGGCTGAGCGGGAGTGAGGTGGACCCGGGCAGTTACATTTCCAAACATGGCCTGGGCTTTGGAGACAGAACCGCTGGATTCCACGCCTCCCTGCATCAATTATTTGAGATTAGCCACATAGCTGCTTAATTGCTCTGGGCAGGCTGAACTTAATAGTTAAAAGCTCTTCCTGGCCTGAGAGGCCAGTATTAGTCATCCCAGCAGGTATACATAATTAAATGGGAAGATCTTTGTGGAGCACTTAGGACAAAGCCTCCGCTAAGTGGATGTTTGGGTGGCTGCGTTCTGTGGTTGAGACTGGCTGCAGCCCAGTCCTTGAAGATGGGGGAATACCTGTGATCTGGGCCCATCATGAGGCGTGAATTCTAACCCAGCTGGCTGATTTGCACAATGACACCCCTGCCTCCTGCCAGCCTCAGGTGAATAGGGGGGCTTTCTGGTATAAAAGCCAGGAGATGTCCCAGCGCCCAGTGGCTGAGAAACCAGGACTCTGGAACCCTTGTCTCTTCCTGGCTGTACAGCTTTGGTCAAGTCACTCAACCTCTTTGAACCTCATAGTGTAAGATATGTCATCTCATAGAGTCATTGGTAAGGACTGGGTAAACTACGGCACCCAAATGCCAGACACTGAGCCTGGCGCACATGTGGGCTTAGCCCAGGGAGCTGGCATTTCTCTCTGTAACTGGCCGTGTATTTGGAAGATTTTCCATTCATCTAGGCATTTCGAGTGTGCTTTATATCCTATCCGACTCTGAAAATGCTATGAAGTCTCATTACCTTGGACTAATTATAGGAGAAAAGTGAGCAGCCATAATCAGTAATTTAAAGAAATAAAAATATTTAGCATGATTAAAAAAAATTACTACTTGCTAGAATTATACCGGCTGCCCATCGAAGTGCCAGGCACACAATGTTAGCTGCAATTATTGTTTCCAGGATTTAAGAACAGCTGGAAAAGAACCAAGGGTTGCTATAACAACAGCAGTCCAGGTCCTCCTCATTTGCTGCCTCCTGGGCGGAGGCCCACCCCCTGCCCTGGAGCACCCTGTGATGCAGATGTGACCACAGGAGGAAGATTTGAGGATTGCAGCTGAGGAATGAGCTACTCGTTCAGCTGGGAGAGGGGCAGGGGATGGTTAGGGAATGGCTTCCTGGAGAAGTTGGCATTTGAAGATGAGACGAGCAGGGATGTGCATTCCTGGGCCTGCCGGGAACCGCCTGTGAAAATGCACTGAGCCGTGAAAGCCCACAACCTCCCAGGCAATGGTTGGTGCATAGAGACAGTGAGTTCTGTGATTAGGAACCCTCTCTCTGGCTTTAGTTCTGCTTAGGGACATTCCCAGTCAGCAGCATGTTTCCGGAGAAGGGAGTCTCTGGGCACCTGGGCTTTGATGGAAGGGGCATTGCGACCTCATGAGCAGATAGGCTGAGGCCCAGAGCCCAGGTGCTGGGCATCTTCTGCACCCTCACAGGCCTCTGATGCACCCCATTTGACTTACCCAGGGGCAAGTGACTTTTGCTTGTCCACCTGGTCCTGGCTGCTCACAGAGCCTCTGTCCCCTTAGAGAACCACCTTGGACTTGCTTCTATAATTCAAGCTTAGAGGTGGGAGGTCTCCAGCAGCTCTAGTTACCTAGGAAACGGTGTCCAGGGAGTCTGCCTGGGTGGGAGAGGGAGCAGGGGACAAACGGGGGAGCCCTTAGGTGCTTCTGAGTTCTGACCCGAGTGGTCCTGCTGGGGGCCTGGTGGGAACAGGTCTTTCTCAGAGGCGTCCAGCTTGGAGCAGGTCCTGGCTCCCCCTGCTGGAAAGTGCTTGCCCAGGTTTCTCACCCCAGACCACCCACCAGTGGGACCCTCTGTCTGTTCAAGTCCTTTGATGGAGCCTCTCGGCCTCTGCACTGACTGAAGATGGGTCACTGGGCGACCAGGAAGGGCATTCCCTCAGGGTCAAGGACTTGCATGGGATTTGGGGCTCTAATTTCCCTGGGCCTGGAAAAGAGCTCCCCAAATAAGTAAGGAGTTGAGCTGGTCCTAAGCATCCAAAGTCAGAGCAGGCTGGAAAGGGAACTGGACGTGCAGAGTCCAGAGTTGAAACATTGGAGACGGAAACTCTTACACATAGGCCTCAGTTTCCCCACCTGCAAAATGGGCACATTGTTGGCATTGAATTTCATGAACTAGTACACATTCAAAAAACAAATCTGGGTTGAGGAGTGGAATGGCCTACCCTGGGGCTGGTAAACTTTTTGTTTTACCAATTTTTAAAAAGTTACCATCTGCTCTCACTAAGATGTTGTGAAAGAAATGACATCTTTAGTACCACCCCTTCCCCCATGCCCCCCCCCCCCCAAATAAAGTAGGAAGGCTGCATTGTTAGCAAGTAGGGCTAATCGGGTTTAAGAAAGGTGCCCAGGCAGTCTCCTTCCCCTCCCCGCCAGGCCTTGACTCAATGCCCTTGGCTTTCTCCTTGCACTTGCAGCTGGTGAAGGCTCACCCAGGTTGGCAGAGGCCTGGCACACTGGACAGCCATGGGATGAAGCTCTGGAATGTTCTGAGAGCAACCACAATGATCGCTCCTGTCTTGCCTTCCTACGAGTAGGCACTTCTGAGATTTGCTCCAGTGTGAATAGGTGGTCACCCTCATGCATAACATCTCGATATGCACCTGGCTGTGCCTGGCTGTGTGCTGAGCGGTTTACTTGCGTCAGTTCATGTGATCACCCCTCTGCCCCGGGAGGTTGATCTACTATCAGCTGCATTTTCTCCTGAGGAAACTGAGGCATAGTAAGCAGGCTGCCCAGGTCACACAGCAGAGCCAGGATTGGATCCCTAGCAGCCTGACTAGAGCTTCCTTGGCAAGCCCCTTCCCCTTGCAGGCTTCAGAATCCTTATCGGTGAACTCTGGGCATGGGGTCCTGGGCTGCTGTGTCATTCAGTGATGGCTCGGTGAGGGGTCTCAGGCACTCAGGGACCTCTGAGGTTTTGAGGCTGCCAGGAGTAGCTGAGGGGTCACAGTATCTGATTTCTGCAGCTGCAGCCATCCTGGGGGACACCTTCCTCTCCCGAAAGTTTTCTTCACAGCTGCCCAGAGTGACCAGTGGGAAGGAAGGAGGGAGGGAGGCTCACTGGCCGCTCTGCTCCAAGTAGCTTGTCTGCAGTTGCCCCCACGGGTTGGCGAGGCCGCTGTGCAGTCCCCTTTCCCAGCAGTGCTCACAGCAAAGCCTTTGTCTGCCCTGAGACTTCCACCTCCCCAGCTTGGCAGGCGCCACAGCCCTGAGGGCTAGAACGGTCCCGATACCTTGTATGGGGGCTGCAGGCCTGGTCTAGCTGCCTGCCCCTCCTCCTGCCCTCTGTCCTGCCATGGGCCGCTACCTGAGATGCTATCCCAACTGCACCCTAAGGCTGGGTAGAGGAGGTGACAGGAGCCTCCCACATTCATGCTCAGATCTCCAGGAAGCCACTAGCCCATGACACCCACATTGCCCTCAGTCAGCAATATACTGGGAGTCGGGGGAGGAACCCCAGGGTTTCCCAATCCTTACCACTGAGGAAGGGGAGAGGAAGTTGGAATAGAAGGGAAAGGGGAATGGGGAGGAGACTGGGGTGAGTGTTAGGGTGACGGCCACATTGCAGAGATGGCTGACCCTCAGTGGAGCCCTGGTCCTGGCTATGTGAGATGGCCTGTGAAGTGCCCAGTGGGCCTGGTGGTGCCCAGCAGGGCCTTGGCTATGAGTCCAGGCTGTCACTGCTCTAGGGAGAGTGTATGAATTTGGCCATCAACTTGATATCTGACACTTTATCCAGGTGCTGTTCTAAGCAGTCTACACATGCTAGCTCATTTAACTCCCATGACTCTCAGAGATATTACTATTCCCATTCTGTATTTGAGGAAACTGAGGCACAGATTTACTTAAGGAGTATGTTTTCTTCTGCCGGGTTGGTTGCCTTCAAGAGAGAGGGGTGTGTGTGTGTGTGTTTGTGCACGCGTGCACCTCCAGGTTGCTGGATCTCCTGGCCACCTCGCCTAAAGCACAGCCCACCGGGGCAGGCCTGGCCTTGGTCAAGCAGTGGTCACTGGCAGAGCTGGGCCTCACTGGGGCCTCCTGGGGCCTTTCCTGTGGTTGGTTCCCTGTGCTTGAGTAGCCGGCATTTTAGGGACAGGTGTTTCTCCTTTTGGGAAGACCCTACCTGCTGCCTCTACTTTAGGGAAAAAGTGACCCCCCCCTCTGTAGGGGTGACACCCGGGGGGCAGGGGGCCCAAGTCCCAGGCGATATAACTTGTGCCTCGTTCCTGTCTTTGGAGACGCTGCCTGAGTCAGCTAGACTCCGGGCCTCGCCAGACTTTGGAGCCAGGCCCAGGCTTCCTTCTCTCCCCACTGGGTTGGGGGTCTGTGATGCATGGATCCCACATACTCCACTCAGCTCTCTGCCCCAGAGCCCCAGGGAGTCCACCTGACAGCCCTCACCTGTATTTCTCAAGCTCCTTTTCACTTGACCGAGCAGATAAAAGGAGTGTTGGCCTTGTCCTGGGTTCATATTCTGGCTCTGCCACTCACTGGGTAACCTTGGGCCAGGTCCTCTCACCTCTCTGAGCCTTAGTCCCCTTGTTGGTAAACGGGGGACAAAAGTGCGCACCCCAGGGGAACTGTACGGAGCCGTGGCAATAGGGCATAGGAGAACCACGGTGCAAATGGTTCCTGGGGGAGGCCCGGGACCTCCTGGGGCTGGGGAAGTGAAACGGAGCTGGGCCCAGCCCCCAGCTGCTCAGAGCCCGGCAGGGGAGACTGTCCACGTGTAACACGTGCGCACGCATGCACACATGCACACACGCACGCATTATCCGTCACCAAGTCCTTTGTATAGGCTGCTTTTGTTTTATGTTTTACCAAGTGTCGCCCAGTTCATTAGCATCCCCGTTCCCAGCCTCGCCTGATTCTAAGATTCACTGGGAGTCTGGGGCTTGGTTTTCCAGCCTTTCAGTAAAATTCAGACTTTGTAAGTTTGGGGTGGGCCAGCCACCTGTCATTTTGGCCAGAGTCCCAGGCGATGCCGATGTTCAGGCACCTGGGAGGGTTTTGGTCGTTCACCCGCTCTGCCCAAGAACCCAGGAGCTTCAGCAAGGGACGGTTTTACAGATGCAGAAACGGAGGTTTCCCAAGGAGAACTCTGAATTTGTCATACAGTTCTCAGCAAGAGCCCAGCAGTGGCAATAGGGCAGAGGAGAACCAATGGCACATGAAAACCTGAGGGAGATGGGGCTGTCTGGGCTGCCCTGGGCGGGGGGCGGGGGGCGGGGTGTTCTGCACACGTGGGAAAACCACAGCAGAGAAATGTCTGTCCTCCCTCGAGCTCACCCCGACGCTGGTGTGGACTGCAATGTGAGTTTTATTCCATTCGGGGGGAACTGTGCTCAGATGCTGGAACACATCCCACTCGCTAGCAGAGAGCACCTGGGGCCCATCCTTCCTCTGTGGACCTCCCTGCCTGTGTCCTCAACGGCTGCCATTGCTGTAGTCCCGATCAAGGAGCCCTCACAGCTAAAAGGCAGAAGGTATTTACTCCTATATTGAGTGTCCCCAGAGTCCTGAGCCCTAAATGCTCTGTTTGACCAATATTCACAGAGCGAGGCTCTGGGCAACAGAAGAGCAAACAGATGATGGCAACATGATGGGCTGGTGAGTGTGGCCTGGCCCATGGAACCCACGGCACAGCCTTTGCCCTGGGGTATTTATTGCCGTGAGTTACTTGGGGAACAGTGTGCGTGGCTAAGGGAACAGCATGAGCCGAGGTGTGGTTTAGTAGTCCCTGGAGTCTTGGGTGGGCTCCAGATGGCGCAGGACATTTGAAACTTGACTTCCAGATAAGTGACCAGTCGTCCAGACTAAAGCGCCTTCGCTCTGAAACGGGGGCACCGGCGGCAGACTTTGTGGGTCCATCACCCTCCGTCTTGCTGACTCCCCGGCTGTTCCATTCTGCAGGCACCACACTGCCCTTGAGCTAAATTTCTAGGTTAGGGTGAGGTAAGCGTGGCACTAGGAAGTTAGACAAAGTCCTTCCTCCCTGAGGAGAGACCTGTTTAAAAGAGGAACAACTAGAACGAGAACGGGGAGCTTGTTTACAAACACTTACTGAGCTGGGAGATTTCACACGCCATCGAGGAGACATTACGCCCACCTTACAACGGGTGACCCTGAGCCCGAGAGGTGACTGGCCCAAGGCCCTACGGCAGAGAGTGCCCTGGCCGGTTTCCACGGAGCCGAGTCCCGCAGCGCTCTGGTGTGGAGGCGGCTGGGAGTGGCTGGGCAGTGAGTGGGCCCTGGGCCACAGGCGTGCCTTCAGCGGGCCTTGCCACCAGGGCCTGTCTCTCTCCGGTTTCTATACAGCCAGGGAGGGGCTGCTCTTTGTTTGCTTTTCACAGCCAGTGAGAGGAGGGTGGTTTTCGGGTTCTTGCAGCTCAAAAGGGGAAGTTTGAGGAAATGAAAACCAAGCCTTTCTTTTTTTTTCTCGAGTCCCTTTTTGTGGCCTCCAGAAATAATCCTGGGTTCTGCAAAGCCTGCTTCAGGATCATGGCTGACCCCCCCACCCCCACCCCCACTTCCGGCAAAACCAGGCTGAGGCCCGGGGTGGTGGGGAAGCTGACGGGAGAAGAGTGGCAGGCTTGTGGCTGGTGAGTCAGCGCCCGGAGGCTGTTGCCTGCTGACTCACCGCCTGGTGCCTGAAAACAGGCCCCCGAGCGCCCAGCAGACATCATGGCGGCCCTTCTCATCCGCCTAATCCTCTCCTTTGGCTAAGCTTTGGCGATGGCGGCGGCGCCTGGCGTGTGCTGGAAATCGAAGTGGCGTTTGGGGTCTGAACCCCGTCAGACAGGACCCGAGAGGCCTGCCTGTTCCCGGACCCCTGCCTTCCTGTGGCGCAGGGCCCGGCCGCGGGGCCCAGCCAGGTGGTGTCAGGACACTTCCTCCTTGAAGCCTCTCTCATTCCCTCTTGACTCAGACGCGTGCTCCGGTCCTTATGAGCTGGCAGAATAATTTCCGTAACTTTGACAAGACAAGCCCCTCCCCTGTCTCTGGACACTAGCACCTGAGGGCATGCAGGTGACCCTGTGCCCCCTGCAGGGGCCGGCTGTGCAGTAGGTGCTCGGGCCGCGCGGGACAGTCGGGCGTTTCCTCCCGACCAGCTCTCGGTGAGTAAGGGCCTGCTCCGTGCAGGGAGCGGACTTGTCTGAGATCCAGTGGCATCAGAGGCTGACCCTGTTCTTTCCAAACCCACGGGCCTCACCTGTGGGGGGGTGCGGGGGTCTGGACGCCATGCGCAAGAACATTTTCTTCTCTGTGTCCCCGGCGCTGTGGCCCTTGGCCAAGGGGAAGGAGTGCCACTGCCCATCCTTGGCCGGTGCCTCTTTGCAGCCACCTTCAGCCCATCCCAAGGGCGAACTCGGCTCACGAGGAAGAGCCTGGACAGCTCTGGGGTACCCGGGACTATCAAGTCCCCACTAGCAACTGCTTACAGGGAGAAGCCCACATGAGCTTTCCGATCCCCTCTTACTCTGGGAGGGTTGGCCAGGCGGTCGTGGACAGGTGGGGGCTTTTAGCTGAATGTGCTGAGCCTTCGGCGGGGCAGAGCAAGGCTATCAGGGGCTGTCCACCCTTCGAATAAACCTAGGTCCTAACCCTGGCCTCCAGGCCCTGTCTCCTCTCCAGGTCACCCGTGCCCTGTCCCCTCTTTTTCTCTCTTCCCACACTGGCCTTCTCTGTTCCTTTACCAAGCCCAGTGTGGCCCTCTCTGCACACGCTGTTCCCTGCTCTGAGAACACCATTCCCCCTGATGTTTGCAGATCTCGGCTTCAATGTGGTTAAAAGCACAGACCCTGGATGGAGCCGGTCGTCTGGGTGCGAATGAATCCCAGTGTGTGACTTGTGGGCAGGTGGCTCGCCTCTCTGGGCCTCATTCTTTCGTCCAGGCTTCTAAGAGGAATAAATGAGCTGGTGCCTGAATGGGCTAAGCACGGGGCCTGCCCAGAGCCAGTCCTCAGGGAGTGGCTGCCGTTATGAAATGTCACCCCCTCACAGGGGCCTCTCTGACACACCCTGCCCCCTCCTCCCCTCCCCATCCCCCCCCCCCCCCGCCCCTTGCCCCATCACCTACACCTCATTCCGCTTGGTTGTCGTCTACGTGCTGGCCCGGTCGTAACGCATGTTTGTGCTTAGTGTCCATCTCTCCTTCTGGAATGTCAGCTCCTCAGGGCTCATGTCCACACCCCCAGTTCCTGGAGCCGTGCCTGGCACCTAGGGTAGGCTGTCAGTAAATGTTTATCCAGCATGCACTGCTGGCTGAAGCCCCCTGCTCTGTTTTCCCCCCCTGGATATCCGAGATGAAAAGGGGAAGTACCTGCCCTGCGTGACCCAACGGAACTGAGATAGGCCCAGCTTTCTGACTCCTAGCCCACTTTCCTTTCCCGAGTCCATGACTTGCTTGGCTGGTGCCTGGGCCACCTCTGTTTTGGGCATGATTGTGCCCACCTCACCTTCACCTGGGGTGTGGGGGGGAGGTGCCCAACCACACTGCTCCGGCCCCTCTACCCTTCTCTAGGCCCAGCCCTGTGGGGGAGGGGGGAACCTTCTCAGGTCACACACTCCACCGCCCCCCCCCCCCCCCCCCCCCCCGCCGGCCTCTGCAGTTTGCACGTCCTCCTCTTTGTTTCTTCTCTGCTGTCTGCCTGTGGTCTCTGGGCTTTGGGTCAAGGCCTGCCATCTGCAAGGAGATAAGAAAAATATTTGGACCCAGTCCTCAGACCTTTTACCTGCAGATGTTTTTGTGCGGGGATGAGGACCAGGTGGCTGTACACCAGACCCACATCCTGCCCTGCTCCCTACCGGCATTGTCCCAGAGGCCAGTTCTTTGCAACATTTGTCTCTATCTGCCCACATTTTCCTTTGCAATCCTCAGACCCAGAAGTGTCACCTGTTCTGATGGGTCCCTGTGTAGAGCTCGCCCTTGCCCCAGGATGGTGTGGAGTCAGAATTCGGGTGCAAATCCTGGCCCACCGCCTCGTGGCTGGTGACCTGGCCAGATCCTCCCCTTCTCGGAGCCTCCACTTCCTGATCTGGAAAAGGGGAGCCTTCGTGCGGCTTGGGGAGATGTAAATGTTTCTGAAAGCTGAAGGCTGAGCCAGGCAGGTGCTCTCCGCGGAGGTGGGGGAAGGGGTCTCTGAGGATGACCTGAACTTTTATGGGGTGGGAGGTTGCAGTTAGATTAGGGGAGGGAGGACCTTGCCCACAGACACTGAACCCAGGTGGAGAACAAGCCCTGTCCCCAGAGATGTCATGCCGAAAACAATTCCCCAAACAATTCACTTTCACTAGGACCAGAATATTGTCGCTCATTGTTTCGGCTTTGTTCCGGGCAAAACAATGCCAGGCTTCCTGGATGACCTCACTGGGGTGAGCCTTCGGGCCTATGAGGCTGGGCTGGTCAGATTGTCCTTTGCTGTGGCCGCCTTGGGTGACCTGGGGCAATGACAGGACCAAGGGGGCAAAGGGTGTTTGTGTTAGGCCCACACAGGGTCTTAGGAATTGGGAAGTTTGTATGCCCACACACCTCAGATTCCAGCCTCCCTTGAGAAATGGGAGGAGCTGGCCCCGGGGGGCCCCAATCCCAGTAGCTGGAGCGGAGAAGAGCCACCTGTGGCTGGGCTCCCTTTTGCTGCAATCCCTACTCTTCCCTGTGGCCTCCCCACCGGACTCCTGTCCTTTGCCTGCCAAGCCCCTGGAGGTCTTTGAGCTTAGAGACCTTGAGCTTGTCACACCTGAGTTAGCCTGAGTTAAGAATAAATAATACCAGATAGAAGGATACAGATCACGTGGCTCGATCAAATGATTAAATTGTTTAAAGACGTACCTTTATAAGAAAAGAAACACACACACACACACACACACACACACTTTAATTTCTACTTTTCAAAAACAGCTATCCTCGGTAGAAGGTGAAATTGTGCTCTTAACACAACTCACTTTTTGGAGGGAAGGTGCTTAATTGTTAAATGTTTTCTTGGCCGGGATGGTATGTGGCAGATGGTATTACTCATTGACCCCAGCCCTCCTCGCCGAGCCTGTCCATTGCCTGGAATCTGTGGAGACAGTGCTCACAGGAGCCCCTTCAAATCCAGTAGAGAAATGTGGGAGACCCTGTTCACTAGAGGAAGCATCGGTCCATTGCACTGTCCGTTCTGCCTTAGTCCATGGGTTTCATCAGCCCTCCCAGCTCATCCCTGTGGCCCTGGGCACTGACTGCTCCCCAGGTCCCCAGACCCTGCCCCATCTCTGCCATGTGTCACCTCATTTCCATGTTTGCCCTTGCCTACTTCCCTAACGTGTCAGCCCAGTCCAGTGGCTTGAAGTTGGCTTAAAGGCGCCGGGCCTGATTTCACTTTGTGACTTTGCTAAAGCCAAGGGGTTGCATGGACCCTAGAAGCCAAAATAGACCTGGGAGCCATTTGAGCTCCGGGGCCTTATACTTGCTGGATGGGCAGGTGACTTCACCTCTCTGCACCTCGTCATCAAACAGAGATGGGAACAGCCCCATTGAGGGGCCAAGAAAATGCTTGAAAAGCCTTGGCCCAGTGCTGAATAAATGTGTGCAGTCAGTGGCCAATAAATGCAGCCTCTTTCTGTTCCTTTTTTTTTTTTTTTAGCACTCAGGTTACCATGCCTGCCACATGGTATAATCAAGTCCCAATGTGGTCAGCTATTTTCTTCAATAATAGCTAATATTTATCAATCACTTTGTATGTACCAGTACCTATGCTAAAAATTTTATAGGCATCATCCTGTTTAATCCCTGAGAGGTGAGTTTTATTTTCATCCTCATTTTTTAAATCAGGGAGGAAACTGAGGCACAGAGAAGGTTGTCACTTGCCCCAGGTCACACAGCATGGCCATGACCTCTGTGAGCCCAGAACACTGGCTCTGGAGTGGATAGGGAGACTGAAAAGGAGGGCAGATAAGGGGACAGATAAGCAGTGTGCTTCATTCTACAGCCCAACAGGCAGGGGGCTACTCGGGCCTCGGGTTTCCCCACTTGTAAAATGGGTCTGTCATCCAGGTCTCCTTCCTTCCCCAGTTCTGGGGTGCTGGGAGCTGCTTGCCTAACCCCCAGAGGTTTGCTGAGAAATAGAGGTTTGTCCAGTCTGTCTTAGACGCCAGCTGCGTGATAGATCCTTTTGGAGTCTGTGTGTGTGTGTGGTGAGGAAGCGGGAGTAGACAGGGAAGGGAGTAATCCAAAGAGGAAACAGAAAAAGAACCTGTCCTCTTATTTAAAACCCATGGTAGAAGCTCCTGAGTGGTTAAGTCAGTGACAGTGAGAGATTGAATCATTGTTCTGGGGAGCTGTTCACCCGAGAAGGTTCAGGTTCTGCAGTGGGACTTTCCCCAAATCCTTGGATTCGGGTGGCAGATGCCGGAGGAGACGGCCACAGCAGCATCTGCAACTCAATTCAAGGCCCAGCTGGCTGGCCCGTGGGCACCTGGGGCCAGAGGGGTGGGAGGGCACTGGAGGCAGGCAGGCCACCCAGTCCCCAGCCCAGCTCTGCGCTCCCTCTGGACCTCTGCCTCAGGGTCCCCATCTGCAAATAGGGCAGAGGCCTCCTCCTCTCTGAGCTTTGCTCCGGACCAAGGTGGGGAATTCTGGCTCAAATCCCCTTCCCTGTTGGAGCCATAGCTTCCCCATCTAGGAAATCGAAAGCCCCTCTACACTAAGGGTCTTTGAAGAGAGAATAGAAAACTGTTTTCCGTCAGCTCAGCACGGAGTAAGTCCTTGTAGTTTTCAATCAGGGGGAGCAAAGGAACCTCTTCTAAATCCAGTGTCGCTGCCACCAGGTTGAATCTGTCCCAAGTACGTGCCAAAGCTGGCCAGGTGATCCTCATATCAGCCTAAGGGCACAGCCAGTTCTGGCTTCAGCCCCTGGAACAGAGACAAGGAGCTTTCGGCTGGGCGAGGAGGGAGCCTTCATCTTGGAGCCTCTGTATCAGAGCCCGTTCTAATCGCCTATAGCTGTAATCATCAAAGAGGAAGCTCTTAAAATGGGGAATTATGTATCACCTTAGCTACAAAATAGCCATGGGCCTGGCGCCAACGAAAACAGCTCTCGGCACCGGCCAGCACGGCAGCGCCTGCTGGGACGCCTGCGGAGGGAGCCCGTTCCTACGCGCTGAATCACGGGGTGGGCTGGGGGGTGATGGAGAATTAGTGGGCCTCAGTGAGTGTCAGCTGAGATCAGGCTGGGCTGGCAGAGGGCCAGCAGAAGCAGAGCCAAGAATTTGGGCACGTCATGGTCACTGTCACAAGTAGTTTTATGACCTTGGGAGTGTCACTTGGCCTCCCTGAGCTTTGCTGATTTCACCCTGAGTAGGACTGACCCCAAGGTCAGGTTGGACCTGATAATAATTATAGCAGTACTAACAACAGTAATACTAGCAGCTACTATTTAAGGAGTACTTGCCACATGCCATGGACTGCTGTAAGCACTTTCTGTGCACCTCTCTTATTCAGTCCTCAGAACACCCCTGTGAGGTGAGTAGTTATCCCCACTTTGCAGATGAGGACACTGAGGACCGGAGAGGCTGAAAACTTGCCTGAGGTCACCCAGACAAGAAGTGACTGCCAGCTTCTAGGCCAGAGCTCACGCTTTGATTCCTGCAGGGGCCAGGCTATCACTAGAGGGCCTGGAGCATCCGTGCAAGGGGTCAGCCTGAGGGGGATGAACTAAAGATGCTCTGCGGGGCGAGTGTCTGCACTGGGAGCCCCAGTAGGCCTTGGGGAGGAGCTGGTGTTTTCTTCGGGGAATGGTGGAGGGTTGGGCGGGAGGGCACTGTGATCTGAGTGTACTTTACAAGTTGCCTTTAGCTGCCGTGTTGAGAATAGATTGGGGGTTGGGGGGTGGGTGGGCAGATTATCAGCAGGCAGGCCTGTGAGGAGGCTGACTTCCATGCCCTACAAGGACTGTTGGGGTCTGGAGCATGGTGGTTGCCATGGTGATGGAGAGAAGTAGGTGGATGCCAAGAATGTATGAGAGGCAGAATCTGCCATCTTGCTGCTGTGGGCTTTCTATAGGCGCCAGGCTGGTCAGACACCCCAGAGGGGCTTGGAGTGAGCCCCATGAAGGGTGTTTGGCTGTCTGCACCTGGGTGTCCTGCTGCAATGAGTGAGCATTGGGTGAGGTCATGGAGGATGGCTTGGCCTGAGGGAGCCAGAGGCAGGGCTGCTGGCCGTGTGTTCTCGAAGGGCAGGTGATTGCAGCAGCCACAGGTGGGACAGGTGATGATGGTGAAGGAGGAACACATCTCGGGATGCACCCTGGGAATGAGCATCGGGGAAGCCACCACCACACCAGGCACATTTCAGGCCCCAGCTCTGCCCCGTTCAGGCCCTACCCCCATCCAGGCTCACCCATGGGGGTCGGAAAGATGCGGTCCCGAGGGTGGAGAGGGGCCTGGAGGCCTCGCCTTGTAGGAAACCAGAGCCTGGAGCAGAGGAGGTCTCAGGGAACTTGTTGCTACCCCATGTTTCTAGAGGGTTCTCTGAGTGCCAGGGTGGCAAGTGGGTCTGGGCCCCGAGGACAGAGCCAGGACCCTCAGGGTAGCCACGGGAAGCCGACCCCAGCTCCCAGTAGGAAAGAGCTTTGTCAGTCTCAGCTGCCTATGTGAGCAGAAGCTGGCCACTGCCCCCTCCATCTGGCTGACCTTGTGAAGTGCCTTCCAGCTCTGAGATCCAAGGAGAGCCCAAGAGGGCGGAACCAACCTTTCTTGGAGGCTCAGGGGTCATTCCTTGAAAAACATCTTCACTAGGAGGGAGTTGTGTCCCACATCCTCCAATTATGCTCCCATCCAGCCAGCCCACAATGGGTCGCTCAGATAACCATCGGGGGTTGCACAAATTAACACTGGAACAATGCTGGCCGCTCAGGCTATTTTTACAGTAGCCATACGCCCGGCTGAACCCCCGCGTCGCCCCGAGGGAGCAGGGCAAAGAAAGGCCATGCGGATGCCGCCGCCAGTCTGTGCTCTGGGAGACAGAGGAAGGGCTCAGCGAGCCGCCCGGCGGCTCCAGGAAGCCTTTTCTCGGTCTGCTCACCACCAGATAGCAAAACAATTGGGGTCCCCCACCCCGAGCCAGGGAGAGGAAGGAGGTGCGAGGGAAACAGGGGTTCTGTTATGCTTTTGTGCCTCTGCTCCTCAGAGCACGGCCCCTGTGGGCCTAGCTTCTGGTGCCAGGCCAGCACGTCCCCTCTCCACACCCAGGTCCTCGGGCAGCCCCCGCCTCCACCTTGCTCTGCCTCGGGTGGCTTTCTGGGCCAAGCAGCATGGAATGCAAGGCTCTGAGGCCCAGTGACTTGCCGAGACCAGTGCTTGGGAAGTGGCCGAGCCGGGGTTCACACTTAGCACCAGCTGCTTGCAGATCCCACTCAGGGAACCATCTACCCAGCGGTCCGTGCTTGGCGACCTACTGTGCATCAGGCTCTGGGCAGATGGGTCCTTGTCCCTATGGAGACACAACTCTAGTCGAGGAGGAGGCAGTTAACAAGGAAGCAAGGACGTGAATCAAGACATTTTCAGGTAGTGCCAAGCAGTGTGACAAGGCAGACTGAGATGCCCACTGAAGATGTCCTGTGAGCTTGGTGAGCTGGCCCCGGTGTGCCCGTGTGAGGGGCCGCATCTGGTCCCGCTGATGGTGGCCAAAAGGAGTGTGAGCTAAACATGGTCCGAGCTTCCAGTTTTTCACGAGAACCCAGAAATCTTGACTTTTCTCTGAAATCTGATATTTGCAGTGTTGGCCACCAGTTTGGATCATGAAGACAAGTTGTGGCCCAGGCTGCTTGGCTCTGAGCCGGTCGCCTTTGCCATTATCCTTTTCATTCTGCAGGTGGAGAAACAGGCTCAGAGAGGGGTGGGCAGGTCCTCCAGCGCATGTCCTCTGTGGCGCTCCGCCACAGAGGGGTAAACCCTTGAAGGTACCCTCTCCCTCCAGGCTGCGACTCATGAGACTCTTGCCCTCAAGGCTGAGCTCCCAGGGAGAGTGAGGACTCCAGAGGAGGAGGCACAGAAAGCAGAGGCTCCATCCTGGCTGGGGCAGATGTCCTCTAGAATGGGGTCCAGGCAGGGGTGGGCTGAGAGTGACCACAAACAGACTTAGGGATTTGACCTCCTTTGGGGCCTTCCATTGCCAAACCCATCAGGAGTCGGAGGACAGGGGACCTGGGTGACACAGGGGTCAGAGCAAGCCAGAGAACGGATGGAGAGCGGTGAACAAAGGAGATTAACTGGCTTTCTTATATAATCCTCACCGGGGCCAATCCCTGCTTTTTTATGCCGCAGGGATGTGGCTGGTTAATTGCAAATATCTTTCATAAACATCCATTTTCCATACTTCGATGGAAACCCCACTTTCAAATATTGTTTTCATTCCAGGCCGAAACCCCATTCCTCATTCATTCGGTGTTTATCCGTTCCTTAAACAGGTAGGCACGGCCCCCGCGCCCCCCCCCCGCCCCCCGCCGTGCGCCAGGCACTGTGCTGGCTCCTGAGTGAAATGGGAGCTGCCGTTTTCTACGCAAATCCGAAATTTAGAAATAGTATCCATTTCTAGAAAATTCAGGCAGGTGTTATTTGGCGGTGCCTTAGAAGTGCCTGGGTGTGCCATATTTGGTAGAGGTGATGCCAGGCCAGGGGGTGGCTCCGTGCTTATCTGCCTGCCGGTGCAGGACGAGGTATGACATTCAAGGACGGCAAGCATGGGTCCCCAGTGCTTCTCTCAGCAGTTGCTTGAGGGAAGGAGTCTGTCAGTTTCTGAATCATTAGGCCCCTGCTTGCCTAGGAGGGGGTCTGACTCGCTCGGGACATTGTCAGATCAGTGGACAGACAAGGGGCTGGCAGGCCCCCTGCCACAGGTCCGGGCAGGGCAGAGCCGGCCCGTGGGTGAGAAGGGAGAGGCGGTATTGAAGGCACACAGGCTGTTTACCAACCGCACATGGGGTTCTGCTTGGTCCCCACAGAAAGCGAGGAGGAGATGGCCACCAAGGAGAAGCTGCAGTGTCTGAAAGACTTCCACAAGGACATCCTGAAGCCGTCCCCCGGAAAGAGCCCGGGCACGCGGCCCGAGGACGAGGCTGAGGGGAAGCCCCCGCAGAGGGAGAAGTGGTCCAGCAAGATCGACTTTGTGCTGTCCGTGGCTGGTGGCTTCGTTGGTTTGGGCAACGTCTGGCGTTTTCCGTACCTCTGCTACAAAAATGGTGGAGGTGAGTCTGGGCTGGGCAGGGAGAAGGGGGTGGCCTCTTGTGACCTCCCTCAGCCAGCCTGCTGCACCCTCGCCCCGCCCCTCCCCACCTCAGAGGCAGGAGAGGAGCATGCCTGGGAATCAGCTGGTGTTCTGTCAGGGTCTGACTGTGTTACCTTGAGAAGATCCCTTGCCCGCTGCGATCCTTCGGTTTGCCATCTCTGAGGAGGAGTGATGAGGCCATGCCCCTGTCCCCCAAACCTCCGACACTCACATGCTCCCTTCATAAGTGTCCTCTTCTCTTCATGCCTCCCAACCCCTCCTTACGTTATATCTTTTCTAATATTTACTTTGGCTTTTCTAACTTAAACCAAACATAGTTCAAAAGCAAGCTTTGTTTCCCCCATAAATGGAAAAGCAGTATCATTTGCCATAATGGAAAGGTATCCAGGAAAAAAAAAATACAATGAAGATATTTTTTCTTTTTCTTTTTTAATTAAAAAGTTTTTTTTCCAGTTTTATTGAGATATAATTAATGCATAACCTTGTATTAGTTTCAGTTGTAAACGTAATGATTTGATGTATGTATATATTGCTAAATGATCACCACAATATGTTTAGTTAGCATATGTCACCTCAGTTATACATTTTTTTTTCTTGTCATGAGAACTTTGAAAATTCCTCTCTTAGCAACTTTCAAGTATAGCCCAGTATTATTAACTGTAGTCTCCCTGAACTTATTTATCTTATACTGGATACTTGTACCTTTTCACCACCTTTACTCATTGAAGGTATTTTTTAAATGTAAGGTCTCTGGTTGGTTCCAGTTTTTTGTTTTGGGGCTTTTTTGTTTGTTTTTTATAATCCTCACTTGAGGATATTTTTTCCATTGATTTTTAGAGAGAGTGGAAGGGAGGGGAAGAGACAGAGAGAGAAACATCGATGTGAGAGAGAGACATCAATTGGTTGCCTCTAGCACGTGCCCCGACCAGGGTCGGGGATCGAGCCTGCCATTGAGGTACGTGCCCTTGACCAGAAACGAACCCGTGACCTTTCAGTCTGTGGGCTGATGTTCTAACCACTGAGAAAAACTGGCTAGGGCTGGTTTGGGGGTTTTGTTTTTTTTAACCTGAAGGCTCTGAGCTGGAGTCCTCTCCTGTCGGAGGTGTCCAGGTCGGCAGCATGTGCTGACATACTGGGGACTTCCTTGCTGTGCAGTAAGAGGGGCCTGTTGAGAACTGGGTAGGGAGAACTGCCCGTGATTGAGGGCTTACCTGTCAGCAGAGATGGGCATGCTGCATACAGCCTGCGTTAGGAGAACTACCTTCTGGGAAATTCTGCCTTAGCGTCTGGTTTCTTAACCTTTTGTAGGTCTCAGGCGCCTTTGGGACTCTGATGAGTGTCCTAGACGCTCCCCAGAGCAAAGCGCATACACATAGACCCAAGTTGCCCACAGTTTCAAAGGGTTTATGGACCCGCTGAAGCCATTAGTGGACACCAGGTAGGAACCCTCGCCCCGACTCCTTGCCCCTCACTCCTGCCCTGGCTCCCACCCCAGCTGGAGGCACCCACCTCTTGCTTCTCATCACTGTACCCTTCTTAGCTAGTCTGTCTCAGCTTCCTGCCCTGGGCAGGCCTGGGAACAGGCAGGTGAAGGCTTCAACGAGGAGGTCCTATTTGAGATGGGTCCTCAGGGCTGAGCAGTGCTTATTCAGATGGATGATGTGGGGAAGGCAGGCGGCACAGCTTAACTGGAGGCCCAGAGGCCGAAAGCACCCGGTAGATTTGGAGAAGGTGAGAGGGCACACCGGAAAGGTGATGCCTGCTGGGCAGGATCTGCAGAATTTTCAACCACGCCCAAGAGTTTGGCCTGTACCCTCATGTCCCTCACCTGTTCTCTCCGGTTCCATTGGCTGGGAGGGCTTGGGAGCGAGCACCTGCAGCCTTGCCCCTGTGACAGCCCAGTCTGACCCTCACCCCACTCTGCTCTCTCCACAGGTGCATTTCTCATACCGTATTTTATTTTCCTGTTTGGGGGCGGCCTGCCTGTGTTTTTCCTGGAGGTAATCATAGGCCAGTACACCTCTGAAGGGGGCATCACCTGCTGGGAAAAGATCTGCCCCTTGTTCTCTGGTGAGTATGGGACAATGGTCACCCGGGGCCTGGTGTTCATCGGTTCAGCAAATTTATTATTGAGCACCTGCTGTTTGCCAGGTACATGGAAGCCTCATGCAAGTCACTTGGCACTGTGCCTAACACAGGGTAGCAGCCAGGACATGGGCGATGCTGCTCACAGTGACTGCTCAGTACGTGCTGGCTGTTCCCACCTCTCTGGGTGGTAGAAGGATAGAGAAGCTAGTAGCTGCTCAGCAGTATAGTGCAGAAGATAGGCACTCAGATTCAGCGGCCTTGCTGTCAGGGTTCGATTCCCTCTTCCTCTTGCTAACTCTTGTGGCTTTGGGAAAGTTAATTAATCTTTTTGTGTCTCAATTTCTTCATCTACAAAATGGAAACAGTATGCCTACTTCATAGGGTTACTACTACTAATAGTCACGTAAAAGTGCCTTGTCCACATAGTAAGCCCCAAATTAATGGTAGCTTAGTTATTATAACATTTAGTCCTTTGTCTAGTACCTAGTATGCATTCATAAGATAATACTGTTATGATTATAATTGGCAAGGATGGGAGGATGTATGTCAACTTAGTCAGCCATATAAATCTATCCATGTATTATCCATCAAACCTTTCTTCACTAAACTAGTCAATTTAGTTAGATTATCCGTCCACTTGTCTACCCATCACCTATCTACCCATCTACTCATTCGTCCATCTACTCATCCACCTAACCTTCCAGCCAGTCCCCAGCCATGCATCCATCCAACAAATCAAATTTCCATCCATCAATCCATCTACTCCCCATTCAGCTGTCGATCAGTCTACTTAACCATCCGTCTAACCGTTGACCCATCTAACCATCCATTCGTTGATCTGTCCACCCTGCATGCATTCTTCAGTGCGTCCAAGTATCCCATTTATCGAACCGTCCTACAGATATTTGCTGGTCACCGTTGAAGGTCCCCGGCGGGTGCCGAGGCCTTCCGTTTGGGTACGTGGACACGGTGGGTCTGGCCTTCCTCCTGATGCGTATCTGGCTTGTCCACACCCACAGGCATCGGCTACGCCTCCATCGTGATTGTGTCCCTCCTGAATGTATACTACATCGTCATCTTGGCCTGGGCCACATACTACCTGTTCCAGTCCTTCCAGTCGGAGCTGCCCTGGGCGCACTGCAACCACACCTGGAACACGCCCTACTGCATGGAGGACACGATGCGCAAGAACAAGAGCCTGTGGATCACTCTCAACACCAGCAACTTCACCTCCCCTGTCACCGAGTTCTGGGAGTAAGGCCAGCTTCACTAAGGGAGGGGGGGGGGGCTGGGAGGGGGCAGAGAGGACAGCCCTCGCCCTCATCTTCTCCCCAGCGATGTGGGAGTCAGTATCTTGGGATGGGATCGGGGAGAAGTTGGGTACAGGTTTGGAGACAAATCCATGCCTTTGGTCTCAGACAGGCCTGGAATCGAGTCCTGGTTCTGCCATTTTACTGGCTGTCTGACCTTCAGCAAGTCTCTGCCCCTTTCTGAGCCTCAGTTTCTTTAACTGTCAAATGAGGGGAATGAATCATTCCAACAACCATGGGATCGCTATGAGGATTTTTTTCCTCCAAAGGCAGGTATTTGTACTTACGTTGTGTGAAAATGGTACAGTTTTCCTAATGTATTTTAGAAGAAACATAGCTATCATATCAAAACTGTGATTGCACAGAGAAAAATTCATATATGAAGCTGAAGGAGTAGTTAGTCAAGTTCAAAGGTGATGTGCTTTGAATAGAAATTATGTGGTAGTTAGCTTTTGCTGTGTAACCATCATCCCCAGCGCAGTGGCTTTAAACCACAACCATTTATTTGGCTCAGGGTTGTGCTGATTAGCCGTTTGGGCTGAGCTTGGCTGGGAGGTTTTTCTGGTCTTTGCTGGGCTCCCTCATGGGTAGATCCGCATCAGGGTAGCTCTTCTGGGCGTTGGCTGCCAGGGTCCAAGTGGTCTCATCCCCCCGCAGGCTACTCTGAGCATATTCAGAGGCCGCTCTACATTCCAAAGCAGCCCACGGGAAAGTCGCAGCGCAGGAGCGCTCTTGAAGCCTCTGTATCACTTTTGTTAATGTCCCAAAGACAGCCACAGAGTCAAGCAAGAGGTGGAGAAATGGGTTCTGTCTCTTTCTGAGAGGAGTGGAGGATTATGGGCGCGTCTCCAGTTTACCACACTGTTGTCCATAAGAGCACACACGTAGGACAGGCATCAGAAAGGCAGACTGTGAAGGGGCTTGACGTTTGGGTACCTCTTAGCCGATATATCGGCAAGTTCTCCTAAGACATTCCTTGGAGGCCAATTAAAAATATATCCGTGCATCGCTCTCCTTGCTCTCCACAAGCAATTAAATGTGGGGCTCAGCACTTGGGTGCGGCCCCCCTCTATCTGGAAATAGCTGAGATAAGGCCTTGCAGGAAGCGTGAGAGCCAGGAGCAGGGAATGCTGTTAAGGAAGCAGGTGGGCCCTAATCCTCACGAGATGATACTCCCTCTCTTTTGTGTGCGGCTCCCCACCTCTTAGAACCTGGCCCAGGAACAGAGGAGGGAGTTGCCCGCTGGTTGGTCCCAGGCACACTCTGGGGCCGGGGCTGGGAAATAATAGGCAAGGCCAGGCAGTCCTTCCTCGGGTGGTGCACGTCCCTGTCATGACACGTGGGCCTTTCGGTCTATGCCCCGTCCCTGGGGCTCTTGGTGCGCACGTGTTTTCCACTTGCAGACAAAGAGGGCATTACAGGCACATTCATCACCCCCTCGGCTCCCACCCCCGGGAGAGCTGAGTTTACAAAGAAACGCCGCACTTCATTCTTCTCACTTGAATGGGGCCCGAGACCACAGCCCTGTCCGCTCTCTGCAGTTCCTGGCATAGCCGATCACCCGGGGCCTGCCCCACCCAGGACGTGGCACTCAACCCGCCACTCGGGCGCCTGCTGGGACCTCACTGCCTCAGGCACGGGATTGGCTGCCTGGGCTCCAACCCCGGCTCTGCCGCTTCTGGCCTGGCCCGCACCTTCGCCTCTCTGGACCTTCACGTTCTCACCTGGACCTGGGGAGATTATAGCACTGCCCTCCTAGGGATGGCGGGTCGCCCTAACTTGAGACCATGACAACATGCGTGATACATGTGGGCCATGTTATTTATTTAGGGTCCTCATAGGGGATAGAACTGCTCCTTGGGGGCATTTGGAACTCTAAGTGAGACAGCCTTCAGGAGGACTAAGAATGGCCCCTCTCAGATGCCCATATTGTCCCCCATATTGCAAAGGGGTTCCTCTTTGCTCACCCCCCTGCCGCTTTAAGCCTGAGGGTTCTTGCGAAGATGCTCAGGTGGGCGATGAGGTCCTCAGGGTTTCCAGTCCTCACCCAGGCCTTCTCCCCTGCCTGCCCCGCGTGACCACGCTCTCCGACCCTAGCACTGGCCTCTCACTGCGGACCCTGCCTTGCCCTTGCATCTCTGCAATCAATTGTGAACCTAGACATGTCATTTCCCAGCTCGGAGTCCTCTCGTGGCCTTTCCCACACTGTGCTCTCCCCCTGCCAGAGCGGGTTTTAAATGTTTCTACACAGCAAGTGCTCACTGACTGTGGAACCTTCTTATTCATTGCACATCTGCATCCGCTTGATGGTAGCCTGGAGCAGCACGGCACTACCCGTCTCCGGCCTCATTCCCCATCTGCCAGTGGCCATCCGAGCTGGGCTTTGAGGGATGAGTAGAAGCTCACTAGGCTGAAGAGGAGAAAAGACATTTGGGCAGAAGGAAAGCACATGACTGTTTTGGGGACCGCAAGTCATTGTTTGGGCCAGAGCATAGGACACATGGAGCCAGGGAGAAGGATTGAAGCCTTGAATGTTAGACTAAGTTTGAATCTGTGTTTTCCAGACATTGCTTAAGCAACACTCTGGGGAGAAAAGCTGAGACATGTATTAAGCACCGACTGTATACAGGGTCTCAGTGGGCTTAGCCATTAGTGGGTCTGGATTCCTTTGGGGTGAAATTTAGCATATGTGATTTCCCCTGAAAATAGCCACCAGCTCCGTAGTGACTGGCCTCGGGGTTTTCGTTGAGAAAGGCCTGCTGGGTTTTATCGAGGTGTCACTGGCTGGTATCGCTGTTGGTCTGCAGAGCAGTGAGGCTCTCTCAGAGGCCGGAGTCCATAGCCCTTGAGGTGAAGCCCAACCCCAGCCATTGTTTCCCTTCACTTCTCTGACCGGCCCCAGCTGCGTGCGTCCCTGAGCTGTCTCTTTCTTGGGCAGACGATTCCTGCCGGGTGCTCAGGAGCTCCCTGGGAATCCAGATAACAAGGCACGTGGGACCTGATACTTCCTCCGGGCCCTGGACAGAGGGACCTTGTTGATCATCCCTGCCCCCTTCGGTGTTACAAGAGGAGAGAGTAGAGAGCAGTGGGGAGACGGGCTGTGACTCCCACATGTCCCAGCTGCATGTCCTCGGGGCAGTCACCTGTCCAAACCTCAGAGTTAGCGTGGTCCCAAGACCTCACAGCAGGACTGGAGTGTTAAAGAAGCTACGACAGGGCCTCTGGGCATGGTTTACCAGATAGGACCCTGAGGACTGGGGAGCGACTGGCCAAAGGCTACTCTGCAGCCTGAGTTCCCAGCTCTGACCTCAGACGCTGGATGTCACCTCCAGTGTCTGTGCGTCCATGAGCTGTAAGCCCACAGTCACAGGTAGCACTGAGCCGGGTGTGTGTGTGTCCCCACTCTGAGGCTATGCATGGGGTCTTCTCTTGGCCGGGATCCCCCATGCCCACCCCATCTGCAATGCTACAGTGCCATGCCCAGCAGGAGCCAGTGGGATGCCCTTTGCCAGGTCCCTGTGCAAGCCACCTGGGCTCCCGAGACAGTCATTACCCCTGGCTTTGTCATGGAACTCCGAGTCACTGTGTGCTGGGGAAGCAGAGCTTCTCCCCCGCAGTCAGCTTCGTCCTGCTCATCCCTGCTCTGGGCTCACCTCTGACCTCAGGGTCCTGCTTCCCCCAGCCCTGGAAGACAGGCGGGGCCAGGTCTGGCCAAATGCCCTTCATCAGGCTGGAGCCATGTCTTCCTCCCCGGCTCCTTCAGAGCCCTCTGGGAGCTCAGCACGTATCATTAGACTGTATTAGAATCAAAGAAATGAGTCATATTTGCAAACAAGCCCTGCTCAGCCAATCTTCCCCTGCAGCTGTGAGGAGGGGGAGGCGGGGGAGAAAGCCTTGTGTGGCCCCATGCTCAGGGCGGACGGGCTCTTTTATAATTGTTGCTTCCATCAGTCTCCAGGGAAGAGCCATCGCCAATAAATGGCTGGCCGGCAGTCAAAAGGAAACGATTTGGCCCACTCGGAGGACGTATTTACATCTCTGAGTGCCGGCTGGACGGCAGCAGGCTGGCCGACTCAAAACAGACGTCCAGGCAATTCTTTTTTGGATCCCACCCTGGAATGAATCATTACTATTCTTGGACAAGAATGCAGCTCACCTCTGTATCTCCTCCCTTTGTATGAGAGATGCAGGGAGGTTTGGGGTGCTGGGGACCCTCGTGAAGGGCAGTGTAGGACCCAGCACACCGGTGGCTGGTCCCCAGGGTGGCATCAGGAAAAAGAAAAAAGAAAAAAAAAGGCCCAGGATTGATTCTTATCTGGGTAATTTCAGGTGAATTCCTGGATCTCCCAGAGCCTCAGTTTCTGCATCAATCAAATGGGAATAATTAATTTACTCAGCTAATGTCTTGAGCACCTACTATGTGCCAGGCACTATTCTGGATCCAGCAGTGATCAAGACAGACAGAAGCAGGCCCTGCCTCCGTGGAGATGTCATTTTAGTAGGACAGACAGACATTAAACAGATACCACAAATCAAATTACAATAGAAAAGCGATGATAAATGATGGGAAATAGAGCCAGGGCAGGGGAAGGAGAGTGGCCAGGAAAGACTGCCCTGGCATTTAAACAGAGGCCTGAAGGGGGGTGGGGCGAGGGAACAGCCGGTTCAAAGACCCTGAGACGAGAGCATGCTCCACCTATCCTGGGACCATTCCAGAGGCCAGTGTGGCTAAAGGAGGACGTGAAGGGGCCCTATGGGGATGAGGTTCCGATGGGACCACCCACAGCTTGTCCTGGATGTGTCCCCTTTACACCTGTGGTCCCGGTATCATCCATAGTCACCACCCTCCTTTTTTAAGGTGTCTGGGTCTAGATGCTAGGGTATTTGGTCACATTCAGGGAGGCAAACGGGACTAGGGCAGGTTGGGAGGGTGTCATTGGCCAGGTGGGTAGGAGCCCTGGGAGGATGGAGAGCAGGGGAGGCGTCGCCTGACTCGGGTATTGTCAGATGGATGAGAACAAACTGGGGACTGAGAGTGGAGGCAGAAAGACTGCCTGGGTAGCAGTGGGGGGAGTGGCAGTGTTGGGGAGATGTGGCAAGATTTGGGGTAACCTGTACAGTCTGGCGTGGTCAGGGGGCACCTGTGAGGGGCAGTGCACCATGGCAGTCCCTCGGGGGCGTGGCACCGCCCCGCAGCACGGGGAAGGCCCAGCAGATCCTGGTCCGCTTTGTGGCTGAGGTCATGGGGTCTGACAGGGACGGGACTTGTGGAGGGTCCTTTAAACTGGGGTTCTCTCACAAAGGGATTCGGATAGACCCACTCACGTCCCGGCCTCCACGGCTACCCTTGAGCTATCCTTGGACAGGATGTCAGCCACTTTGGCCCGAGCCCATGTCGGGCTCTGTTATGACAGCCTCTGATTGATGAGACATACTTATTCCATTCCTAGAATGTCTGCACAGCCCATTACAAACATTTTCTAGAATTTAGTAACTTGTAGAAAGGTGAAACGTGCACATTAAAAACATCCCGACAATGAAAAAACATATCTGACGCCACGTGAGTCCTCTTCCCCTGCGTTCCCACCACCGGGATCCCTCCCCACCGGCAGCGACACCACCAGGGCCTTGTATGTCCTGGCACAAGTGCGTGTTCAGGCACAATGCACATTCATCGCTTTGGACACAATGGGGAGCAGGCCATACGCGGTTCCTCACCTGGCTTTGTTCCCTATTTATCTCAGGAGGGAGCTCCTTATCAGGGCCCAGGGGCTTCCCGCTGTCCCCTGGGATGCTCAGCATTCCAGGGTCTTTGTGCCTGCTCTGGCCCTATTGTGGCCATTTGGGTGGTTTCCAATTTTTTTATCTTAATAGACGGTGCTGCGGGGTGGACCTGCCTTTGGACACACATGCGCGTGAAACGAGAGAGAGACTCTGGGAATGGGATGGCTGGGTCTGAGAAAACGTGCCTTACGGTGTCACGGGAGGCACTGAGATCCTCCAAGGAGATGGCCACCAGGAAGGGTAAAAGCACGTTGTGATGACTCAGTCTCGTGGTTGTGGTCTGCCTAGCTGGTCATTGCCCAGCGCAAGCCGATGTGGCAGCCTCTCAGTCGGGGTGGGCACCCCTGGTTTTCCCAGGCGGTGGTGGGAGAAGGCAGGAAGGTGTCCATGAACTGGCTGTGGGCTTGGTCGGAATCCCGGCTCCCAGGTGTCAAGCTCCTTGGCCACCTTGCCCTTAAGAAGAGAAGAAAAAGCCGTCGTATGACTGGGCACCTCCTCAGCATTAGCTGAGCACCGACTGTGTGCCTGTCTGTGAGGTTCTTGTCTTAGGGACGTCTACAACCTGATAGTCAAGCCAGACTTGTCACCCAGAGTGACATCCAGTGTGAGAGGACAGCCAGGGACCCTGGTTAGTCCTCTGTGGAGCAAAGGGAAGGCTTCTCTGGAAACAGACGGGTGGTGTGCTTGGCATTGGGGAGGGAGCAACGGTGTGGAGATGGAAAGTGCTCTCCCCGACGCTGCCCATTCACAAGGAAGCCTTGGGCCACTGCCCAGCATGCCCTGGGCCTTCATTGAAGGACCGAGCTCTGGAGGCTGCTCGGGGAATGGCTTTTTGTTCTAAAGCTGCTGCAGCCGCCAGATCCACGTGCTTGGCAGGGCCCCAGCTGGGATGCAGTTGGCCGCCAGCCCTGCCTTATGGAGATGTCCATGTTCCAGGTGACCCCGGCCAGTAGCAGGGACTGGAGAGGTTCTTTTGAAAGTTTAGGCTCTATTTTCTCTGTGAATCAGAGGGACCGTTAGGTGGAGTCCAGAGAACACTGGCTTTTGGAGTCAGACGAGCCTGGATATGGGGTGGCAGCTCTGCCCGCTGTTGTCTGTGTGTCTGTGGGCAGTGGGGTCCTCCAAGCCTTGTTTTCCCATCTGCAAAAGGGGGCCAATGACCTCCAGGCCTTGGGTCAGATGAGATAAATAGGAAAGGCCTTGTTGGCATTACCACTGGGAGGTCCACCGATGTCCAGGGGACCAGCAAGGAAAACACAGAGGAACGCTGCCCCTTCCTAAGACTTGTTCGTGGAAATACTCCGTGGATTAGTCCAGAGTGACACGCAAACTTCCCATTCACCGCAGTTAAGTCCTTTCATTCACTCCACACGTGTTTATTGAGGCCCTAGTATGTGCCACGTGCTGGCCTAGGTGCTGGGGGCACGGCAGAGAAAGGTCTGGCTTGGATGTCAGTTGAGCGGGAATTTTGGATTTATCCAAGGTCCTCACGTTGGAGCTTCTGTGGGGACATAAAAGGAGCAATGAAACCGTCCCAGAGCCACGGCCATGGGGACATCCCACTACTGGCTGAGGCCGGGGTGGTCTGGAAGGCTTTCCCAGCGGCTTCCGGGGCAGGTGCCATTCATGTTTTACAAACGAGGAAACGGAGGCACGAAGTCACACTCCTCTCTTTGCCTCTCCTGCTCAAGAGTGGCCTTCAGGTAGGGAGCTGACTTTGGTTAGAAGGAACCCAGCAGCTCCCAGGGGGAAGTGAGGGCTCTGTCTCCCAGGCTCCGTGGCCTGGAGATCTGGTGGGCAGGTGACTCCAGTGGGCTGGTGGGCAGGGCCCATGTCCCTTTGCTCAGTGTGGCTGCCCTTGGTCAGTACTGCAGCAGTCAGAGCTCTGGGACAATGGGGGCGTCTCTGGGCATTAAGTTGCATGGTCTTCTCAGCCATCAGCACCCTGTGCTGCCCTGCCCTGGCTTCACATGGCATCTGCCCCGTAGGAGTGTGTCTGTGAGTAGTTGCTTGTGTGCGTCAGAGCGAGGTTCTTGGATTGCAAAGATCCAGGCTGTGCTGTGTGATGCTGGGCAGGGTTGGTGGCTGCCCCGTGCTGATTGGCCAAATGGTCTGCCTGCCTCCTTTCGAGACCATCGCCCCCCTGGAAAGGAAGGGGGACCTGCTTAGGTGCCAGGAGCTGCTCCGGGCCTCTCAGCATCACAACAGCGACAACTACAGGTTTCTCGAGGGCTGGCTGCAGCCCCTGGCCCTGTCGTTAGTACTTGGTGTGGGTTTCTCCAGACAACAATCCATGCAAGGAGGTGGGTAGGTGTTCTACAGCCACAGGTGGAATCCTCTGTCCTCCTGAGGCTTACATTTTAGTGAGAGATCCACATAAGAAACGGGCGAATAAAATAAAAGAGGCATGGGGCAGCTGCTGGGGGATGGTAGCTGCTCCCATTTTATAGATGCGACTGAGGTCTGGGAGGTTGGATAATTAGTCCAACGTCAGTGATTATACGGTGGAGCTGGGGGTTTTGATCCCAGTGCAGAAGGGTCTGCTGAGAACCAATCACATAGGACTCAGTACCCATTTTACAGATGAGGAAACTGAGGCTTAGGGGTTTGCTTAACTTGCCTGAGGTCAGGCTGGGTTGAACCCAGGGTAACCTGACTTAGGGGTCTGAATTCATCTCCTGGTTGACTTCCCCACAGCCCTGTGACAAGGGTGTTAACTATTTCCCCGGGCATCCCAGGGCCTGGAGAGGACTTGTGACCTGTGCAGATCAGCACATGATCTAGGATTTGAACCCCAGACCTTGGCCCGACTGACTTGCGGTTCTGTTTGCCTCAAGGCGCAACGTGCTGAGCTTGTCTTCTGGAATCAACAGCCCCGGCTCACTGAAGTGGGACCTTGCTCTCTGCCTTCTTTTCGTGTGGTTGGTCTGTTTCTTCTGCATCTGGAAAGGCGTCAAGTCCACGGGGAAAGTGAGTTGTGCTTCCGTCCCTCCTCCTCTCCCTCCCCTGCCTCCTGGAGAGTGGCCCTCGCCAGGGAGCACCTCCTGCCCCACAGTCCTCCCTGCCCGAGACTGCCCCTGACCTGGGAGGGGGTGCGGGCTGATAAACCAAGTCCTCGAAAAACAGGCAAAGCCCTGGTTTGTAGCATTCCCTCATTTGACGGTATAAAGACTGCCACCACGTCTGCGTTCAAGTTATTGATGGATTAACATCCAGCTCGTGAAATTCCTGCACATTGAACCGTCAGCGCTCTCCGGAGCCTGCACAAGCTCCCTCACACTGCTGGTTCCCATCAAGGTGCTGGCCGTGGAGCAGATGTTAGCAGATAACTGATGTTGAGGTTGTAACTGACAAGTTAGCTGGTAATGAGGTTCTCTGCAGCTCTGTTGTTAATAACCAGTTCTCAATGGACCCTTGCTTTGCAAAGTTCCCTGACCAGCACATCAGCACCCCCCCCCCCCCGGGCGCTCATTAGACATGCAGACCCTGTGGGCCTGCCCTGGGCCTACAAACTCAGAACCTGCCTTGGAGCAGTAGCCGACGTAACCCAAATGCACACTGAGGCTCGAGAAGCACTGCTTTTAGTTGCTTAGTCAAATTAACTGAATTCCCTTGCCAAGAACATTTCAGCTGGTAACGTAAGATGTTCCTTAAGGAACGCTTTCACTGATGATTAAGATAGTAGTTGTTTATCAGAACATTAGCCGTAACTGAGCTGCTGATTGATATGTTACATGATGACTAGGATGTTAGCTGTTAACAAAGGCGAGGGTGGATAATTAAAACGGCAGCCTATAATTAAGATTTTAGGTATACACAGATATCTATTGGCAATACTGAACACGTTAGCCTATAACTAAAATGTTCTGTGTTAACAGAGCTGAGCAATCACCTGCTATCAGCCTGGTGTCATGGCCACTCTAATGGCAACAGCAGTGCAGAGGGTCTATTGTGGTCAGAGGTGTGAACCTGAACTCCAGGCACGAAGCCTCGCGAAGGTGTTGACTTGATCTGCCTTTACATGTCCATCTACCATTGCCCCCCGCCCCCCATCGTTTGCATCTTGACAGGGAGAACATCTCTGAGATCAACAGCCCCTACAAGTCAAAAGCGTGTGTCCGAGTGGCATTTGAGGTACAGCGGTGGGCAGTGGTAAAGTCGTTCAGAGAGGGGCTTGGCTGCACCAGAATTTGGAATTACACAGCTGAAGAGCCCCTTAGGCTAAATCGTGGATCTGCAGATTCCAGCAGGGCAAGACCTGGGGCCCCATGGCTGCAGAGGAGTGCTCTCTGCCTGTTTCTCAGGGCAGAGCCATCCTGTGATCCTAAAACCCAATGTGGAAAGGACCTGGCCAAGCTTCAGAAATCTCTCCCCCAGCACACCCCCAGCTAGCAGTACCCTCCAGAATGGGCAGGAAGAGTCAGCGTGAGTTATTCCCACAGCGCCCTGGAGCTCACCCCCCTGTGTTAGCCCATTTCGTCACCTCCTCTTCTTAAACGGTGAGGGAACTGAGCTGGGGAGGTGAAGGGACTTGTCCAAGGTCGCTCCCTCACCTCTGCACCTCAGTTTCCTCATCTAGAAAAGGGGTGGTAGAGAGGGTTAAAGTGAGGTGTGTTCAGCACCCAGCACAATGCTTAGCATAGACCACAGTAAGCGCCAATCCCTTCCTCACCCTGCCTCCATTTCCCCACATTGAGGTCAGTCTTTCAGGAAGTTTCTATGGAGCGCTGGCCCCGAGCAGTGCTGGAGACATACATGATCATAGGCTTTGAGCCTCTATATCTGCCAGGGACTGTTGTAGGAATGGGCCCTAGGGATACGCAGGGGCCCACAAAACAGACAAAAATCCCTGTGGTCCAAGAGCTGACAGATGCATTGATTGTAACGAGGGGAATGTGTAAAATACAGGGCAGGGCAAAAGTAGGTATACAGTTGTAAGTATGAGAGTTTATTCTTGTATTATTACTCACTGTATTATTTCCTGCATGAACAACTGCAATCCTACCTTGGTCCCACCCTGTATACAGGAGTAAGAGGGTGACAAGACCTATGAGGAAGAATAATGCGGGAAAGGAGAACAGGGAGTGTTGGGTGCAATGTTAAGCGGGGTGGCCAGGCCAGGCTCACTGAGAAGGGGACTTCGGGCAAAGATCTGAGGGAAGTGAGGGGGTGAGCCATGTGTCTATCTGGGGGAGAAAAAGTTCCAGGGAGAGAGAACAGCTAGTGCAAAGGTCCTGAGGGGTGTCTGACTCAGACCCTTGAGGAGCCCCCAGTCTGATGGAGGAGGCCAGTGTCTATCTAGAACTGTGGGCAATGTTAGGGATATAATGGGGTGGAGGGGGAGGCAGGAGAATAGGATCAAAGCAAAAACTAGTTCCAGGCTGCATCTGCGGCCAGTTGAAGACGTGACTTGCCAAAGGTCCCCATAGCCTGCCCCTAGAGACAACCTCCTCCTTAGCAGCCCTACGCCCCTGAGGGGCAGGCGTGGCTCCCAGAACAATAGCAGGGCCTGGGCGAGCCCGAAGGAGCCAAGACAAAGCACAGTGAGGCTCACGCTCCACTGCCGGCCTCGTCCACCACCGGCCTGGCCCCAGCCCCGGCCCCAGACCAGGTTCACAGCCACCTGGTCCAGGAAGGTGCCGGGCGCCCAGACCCTCCCACAGGAAGTGCAGTCCTGTGGGCCCAAAGGAGGGACGGCGCACGTGCCTGAGGCTGTGCCTCTCCATCGCTACCTCCAGGGCAGCTCTTCCCTCCAGAGCTTAGGAATAAAGCAGGGTGCCAGTCAGAGCCAGGCCCGGTTTTGGGTCTCAGCTCTGCCCCCGACGAGCTGCATGACTGGGCAAATCCGTTTCCCCCCTCTGAACTTCATTTTCCCCTTGTGTGAAATGAGTTAGCAATGCCGTTCTCCCCCTGCCCGCAACACACAGGGTGCCGTGAGGACCCTCAGGCCTGCTGCGGCCCTGGGCACTGGCCCGTGGCCCCACCTGCCCACGCCTTCACCCCCAAGGAAGCTCAGGGCAGCAGGAGACTCGCCCATCTCGCTCCTGCCTCGAAGGCCACCCTCTCCCAACTGTCACTGGAGAAGGAGGAAGAGCTATCCTTGCAAGTTTCCAGGGCAGTTGGGCCACAGGGCATTTGGGTCGAGGGCTCAGAGGAGCCGCCGAGGTTTGCCAGCAAGAGTGGAAAACTACCACGTCCCGTGGCAAGGCCTGCTGGGCCGTCGCCAGAGGGCCACTGGCGGCGGTTGGCACCAGCCTCTCCCACAAGGATCCCGGGGGAGTCACGGAAAAGTTGAGAGAAGGGCTCTCCGGGGCTTGTCCTCAGAGTGGCAAAGTCTGCAAAACAAGGGTGGCTGTGAAGAGGCAGCTGGGGGGCGGCTGGGAGCAGGGGAGGCTGTCCCGTTCTATTTGGGGGAAAACGCTAACAAACACAAGGCACAGGCCCTGCCTCTGCCACCCACCAGCTCTGCCGCCCCGGGCAGCCAGTGTCACCTCTCTGAGCCCCAGTTTCCTCACCTACCTTTTCAGGTTGGGAGGACTGCACGCGCTAACACGCACCAAGCTCTCAGCACAGTGCCTGGCACACAGTAAGCGCCACCTAAGTGCTTGTTAAACAAACGAAATACAGGGAAACAAGGGAAGCCACCCCATCCCCCCGTGGTGTCCCGTGTCCCTGACACAAAGCCCGCTGGCCGCGCCTGGACGCCCAGCCCAGTGGAGCGCAGCTGGCTTTGAAGTGGCCGCCCTCTGGGGAGGGCCTGCTGTCAGCAGCTATTGTTCACGGGGTGTGGCCCCCGCGGCCCAGAGGTGGGAGCTGGTCAGGGGCCTGTCCTCAGGAAGGGAGGGGCCCCGCACTGGTTTTCTTCTCTCACCCCCTCTGGGGTTTCCTGCCGGGCTCCCACCCTCCACGTCCGCCTTCTCGTCCTTGGGACATAGGGCTCTCTGCCTCGGGAGAAGCAGAATGGGTGGCTGGGGAAACTGAGGCAGGAGTGTGCCCACCCGCCCTCTGGGATCATCAGGAGAGTACTCCCAGGTCAGGTTTCCTGAGGGCTGACTGCATGCCAAGCGTTAGGCACCGTAAGCACGCTCGTCTCCCTCTACACACACGGGAGGTAAGGCCCAGCGGCCCAGCTGGCACGAGGGGGTACCAACCCCACAGCCCCAGTCTGGGTGATCCCAAGCTGACACTCTCGGCCACTCCCCCGCCTCCCCCAGGAGGGAACCTCGGAGCTCACCTGGTCTGAGAGCGCCCCACTTCACAGGTGGGGCAGTGAAGCCAGGGAGGGGCAGTAACTTGTCCCGCAGTGAGCCAGCCCCAAGCCCTCGGGGGGGCTCCAGCCTCCCCCCCGGCCTTTGGGAGGGTGGACTGAACTGCCAGGCGTGGGGGCTTTTCACTGCTCTGCGTTGTCACCCAGAGGCAGGCTCTGGGGCGCGTCCCGCTCTGCCACTTAAGTGCTGCGTGCCAAGCGATGGACTCTCTCTGGGCCTCGGTTTCCTCGCCTCCAGCGTGGGGCTAGTAATAAAACCTACCTCGAAGGGTTCGTGCAGGACCAACCGCATAAAGGAGTTGCCACACTCGGAATAGTGCCAGGCATAGCGTAGGCACTGCTTAAATGTTGGCTGGTGGCCCTGACCAGACAGCGGAGTCAGACAGCCCTGAGCTTCCTTTCTGCCCGTTTCCAAAGCCCCTTTCTGGTTGTTTTCACACCAAAGGATGGTGGCTGCCCGAGAATTCGGCTTCATCGGGGGTTCCTGGGCCAGCCGGGCGAGGCCGGGGGCTCTGTCACTCTCTGTCAGTGTCTGTTACCTTCCTGGACCCCGGCACTGCCTCTTGCCCCCAACAGCAGGGCACATTTGTCCTGTCCTCAGTCTTAGTTTCCTCACCTGTAAAACGGGTGCATTGGCTGTGGGGGGTTCCTCCCTCGTCTCTTGGCCCCCAAGGCCCTCGGAGGGCGCGGGGGGGGGGGGCTCCGTGACCCAATCGTCGGGCTCTGAGTGCAGATCCTGAGCTCTGCAGATGACCTGCGTGAGTCTCTGAGCCCTGCTGAGCCTCAGTTCCCCTCTGTCAACAGGTAGCCAGTGTATCCATTTGGGGGGCATGGTGAGCATGCTGTGGGCTTGTGCTTGGGGCGTCCTAGCTCAGCCGGTGCCCTGCTGGAAGTGCCAGGCTTTCCCTGTCCATGCAGCCACACACCTTGAGCTCCTTCCAGGCATAGACGCTGCCGGGCGTCTCCTCATGGTGAGAGAAAAGACAGGGAAATCCACTAGACCGAGGCCACAGGATGTTTGGGGACCAGTGCTCTCAGGACGGGAGAAGGAGAGAAAGTAGGGCAGGCCCTTGGGGATGGGAAGGCCCAGCCTGGGTCCTCTCTGGTGCACACCTGGCATGGACTGGGCCTGTCTGGGGTGTGCAATGTGACTCAAAGACTGTGGGCCTCCCGTCTCTCCAAGGAAGTGGAGGGCCCTCCCCATCCTCGCTGAGGGGCCTTGGAGGCCTCGTTTCCTTCCCAGGGGTTCCCTTGTGCTTCCTGCAAAATCACAACGTTAATAACAGGCCCCATTTCTTGAGGACCCACGTGCCAGGCACTCTTGGTTATGCCAGAAGCGTCATCCTATCGAATCCTCGCCTCCCCTCCCGATGACGACCTTCTGTGTCTCTTATCGCCATTTGACACATGAGGTAACAGGCCCAGAGAGGTTAAGCGTGATGCCCAAGGTCACATTGCAAGTGAGGGGAGAGAGCTGGATTGGAACCCGCACTTCTCTGATTCTTAACCATGAGTCATACTAATAGTTGTGTTAGCTAATATGAACTAATTGCCATGTGCCAACCACTGGGCTAAGCCTTTTTCATACACACTTGATCGTTTACTCTTATTTTGCATTTTTAAAATCTCTATCCACTTAGAATGCGAGGGCAGGGATTTGTTCTCTGTCTTGTCCACCACTGTATTTCCAAATATAATGATTTAGTAAATATTTACAGGATTTTTTTTTTTTCATAGACTCTCAGTAAATCTATGAGGTAAGTCCTTAATGCTCAGGTTACAGGTGAGGCATCTGTGGCCCAGAGAGGTTAAGCAATATGCCCCAGGTCACACAGCAAATGAAATGACAAGCGTGGCCACAGAATCCCTGCCTTAGAAAAGATGCTCTAATTTAACAGCAGCAGGAGGTGCCCCAGGCCCCCCACCCCTGAATCCCTCCTTTTCCCTGCAGGTTGTCTATTTCACGGCCACTTTCCCGTTTGCTATGCTGCTGGTGCTGCTGGTTCGTGGACTGACGCTGCCTGGGGCGGGCGCAGGCATCAAGTTCTACCTGTACCCTGACATCAGTCGCCTCAAGGACCCACAGGTACTGCAGGGCAGCCCGTCCTCCCTCCTTCCCGGGCCGTGGTGCGCGGGTGCACAAATCTAGCCAAACCATCACCCCCTAGTACTTTTCCACTGGGCGGGGGCAGGTGGTTCACAGCGCCCGTGGGCTTTCCCAGCTGTGTGTGTATCTTTGTCGAGGACTCCTGAGGCAGGCCAATTATAGAGTCTTCTTCAGGCACTGCGCCAGGGAGGAGAGAGAAGTCTTTCTGAGCTAGTCTCTCCTTGGACCTGGCCTCTGCCTGCACCAGCCAAGAGGGCTGCATCGTGGGGGTGGGAGAGCTGCTGGCTTCCTTGGCCAAGGACGGAATTCAGAGGCGGTGACCTCTGAGAAACTTGAGGGGTCAGTACTGAATGTTCACCTCTTGGCACTCAGCCACGTGACCACAGGGCGTTGGAGAAAACCCTGGGAGATTTTATGGGCCTGTTGAAGGACCTTTTTGTCCCCAGGATCCTCAGCCTTCGGGTTGCTGCTTTGGGTCTCTTTCCCACTCACTCTCTTCTCGCCCTGGGCCAGAGGTAGATGGGAGGGAGGTGGACAGCATCAGAGGACTGCGTGGAAGGCAGCTTTGAGGCCATAAGGAAAACTGCCTAATGAGGGTTCTGGAGAGCACTGCATTAACCATTAGCCCAGTGGTTGGCAAACTCATCAGTCAACAGAGCCAAATATCAACAGTACAACGATTGAAATTTCTTTTGAGAGCCAAATTTTTTAAACTTAAACTTCTTCTAATGCCACTTCTTCAAAATAGACTCGCCCAGGCCGTGGTATTTTGTGGAAGAGCCACACTCGAGGGGCCAAAGAGCCGCATGTGGCTTGCGAGCCACAGTTTGCCGACCACGGCATTAGGGGATTCTTCTCCATTCCAACTGGGGGGCCCCAGGCAATAACAATTACAGTAATGACAACAGCCTTGACTTACCAGATGCCACTGGTACCGGACTATTCTTTGAACCTGCAAAATAGCTCTGTGGGGAGGGCCATGGAACCCATTTTACAGATGTGCAAACTGAGGCTTCGGGAGTCATATTAACTTGCCCACAATGATTCCACGGTTGGAATCCAGATCCATCTGTTTTACGAGCCCAGTTTCTTCAACTTCTGGGGTTCCTTGCAGCTCAGTGTTGTCTTGAAAGGCACCTTGGATTTCAGCACAGAGACTCCAGTTGCAGTTGAGAATCTGCACATTTCCAGGCGCAGTCCTCGGTGACCAGGTGGCCAGGGACCTGCACTGCCTCCTCCAGGGGGCCAGGCCTAATGGCTCTTTCTCTCTCTCCTTGCCACCCACCTCCTCAACCCCCATAGGTGTGGATTGATGCCGGGACCCAGATATTCTTCTCCTATGCCATCTGCCTGGGAGCCATGACCTCACTGGGGAGCTACAACAAGTACAAGTACAACTCGTACAGGCAAGTGTTGTGCCAGCGGGCCTGGTGGACCTTAGAAATGATGATGATGTTTAAAGAAAAAAAGAGAAGTAGGGAGCGTGGCTTCCTTGTGTTGTGAATTAACTTGCTCCCTGACATATGTGTAACTTAGGGACTGTATGCTGCTGGGATGCCTGAACAGTGGTACCAGTTTTGTGTCTGGCTTCGCAATTTTTTCCATCCTGGGCTTCATGGCACAAGAGCAAGGGGTGGACATTGCTGATGTGGCTGAGTCAGGTATGGTGGTATCGGTGGCAGTGGTGGTGGGCACTGCCACCTAGTGTGTAAGCGGAGTACTGCAGGCATGAAGCCAGACCCCAGGGGCTTTGGAGGGGGGGGACGAGCCTGGTTTCCAAAACGGACCCCCCCCCCCCACCAAGATGTCCCCCAAGTACCAAAGAGTACAGAAGCTAAATTTTAAACACTTCCGTTGCGATTTGGCCCAAGGGGTGGTAGAAACACGGGTTTGGTTACGTCGGGGAATATTTAGCTACTTTTCCGTGTGCTCTTCCCCCCCCTCCCCTTCCCTCCCCAGCAGACTCCTGGTTTCCGAGACAGAAACCACTTTCCTACCTCAGGCCCAAGTCAGCCACCAATCGGCATTCCATCACCACCTTCTCAGCTTTGGTTTCTGTATTTTGCACTTTGCTCCCAGCGCGCTCCCTCTAAGCAAACCCATTCATTCGTTCCACTGATGTTTATTGATTTATTGAGTCTCTACTCTGTGTCCGGCACCACCGTAGGCTTGGGGTGGGGAGGGACACCGGGCGTGGCAGGCCGCCCTCTGGGACAGGACAGACCTGATTGGGGTGTGTTGTGGGGACACTGTCACCCCCAGGACAGTCCCCTAGAAACACAGACTTCACAGCCTGGGATCTTAAGCTGGGATCCTGGGGCTCCAGCAGGGCAGTTTGGGAATCTGAGAATCCTGAGGTCTTCAGTTGCTAGAATCCTAGAGTCTCAGAACCGCAGTATCTCAGGTGCCTAAATTCTAGGCCTGGCCATGATGCACTAAGTCCTGGACCTGCCGCTTTAAAACTGCAGTGGCTTAGGCTCCCAGGATCCTCAAGTCCACCTCTCTGGCTTCTCTGCCCTTGCCCAGTCCTGCCCAATTCACTGGAAAGGTGGCCATCCGTGGCCTGCAAGGTTTTGTTATTTTACATACCTCCCTCTGCTCCGCTCGACCTCCTAATTTCTCGTGACCTCTGTGGGGCCTCTTGGAGGCTGGCGGGGGCCCTGGGCTGAGGCGCCTCAAGCCCTGAGGAGAATGTAAGGTTCTGACACCAGGGACCACCACAGACCAGGGGCAGGCACAGCTGGAGTCCCTGCCAAGGTGTCATCCTTGCCTGTAGGACTAGAGTTGCGGGGGGGTCAAGGGTACCTCAGCGTTGTGCATTCAGATGTCTGCTGCATAGATGAGAGCAACAGCTGAGAACCTTGGGTCTGTCAGGGTTAGAGCTGGGGGCTCCAGGACAGGGCCCCTCCAATATGAGAGTGTCCTCCCTTCTGCACCGCCCCCCCCCCCCGGCCCCCGCCGGCACATGTGACAACCTCTGGCCCTTCCTGTATAAGAATATCTCTGGGCTCCTCTGACCTCTCTGAGCCCCTGGGCCCTGCTTTCCTCCTCACTTGCAAAGATGCTGCCATGCCCCATCCTCACACCCACACCCACACGTGCAGGCCAACGTGGCAGGTCCACGCTTCGGGCCGATGCATTTCTCCACTGACCCCAGTTCCAAATCAGACCTTCAGCCATCATTTCCCCGCCCTGAGAAGCCCCCAAAGGCAGGCCTGAGACAATCCAGAAATATCCACACCACCTGTGAGCTGACAGAGTGGTGAAGGGAGGTATTTACCTCCTTCGCAGATGGCTTGCAAACTGATTCCGATGGATTGGGAATGGCCAGGAGCGCGGAGTGAACTTGGTGGTGGGAGAGATGTATCGATAGCTCTCTGCGGACAACTAGGCACGTTCATGTGTGTGCAGACGCTGCCGACCTAAGTTGTTTCTTCCTCCCGTCCACTTCCAAGGCGTTGCGCGTATTCCCCACGGTGATGTCTGAACAGCCGACACCTCAAGGGCGATTATTTCTCTAACAAGCTTTCAACAAGCACCCTGTTGAGCCAAGTACATTTGAACGAGACCATTATTTAGCTGAACGGAGCGCAGATGAAATGCAGAGCGGCGCGTTCTCCGCTCACCGGGGCATGCAGAGCGCTCGGGGCCGCGGTCTCTCACAGGGACGTCTCTCGCTAGAGTTCACCGTGCGCTTTAGACAGGCGCCCGGACCCGCTCCCAGAGGCTGGCTTGAGAAAGGCAAAACTGAAATACAGAAACGAGTGCGTTGAGAACCTTCACAGACCCCGGGGGGCGGGGGGGGGGGGGACGAGGGGTGGGGGGGGGTCCCATTTTACATCTGTCTCAAAGTGGGCTGGACTGGACTCCTCACGCAGAGCTGACGTGTTGGGGGGCCCGGGGCCCCAGCCTAGGTGGGAGTGTGGTTTCCGGGTCCAACTTGGGCTTTGGGGTTAGTACAGCGCCCTGTCCACCATTTCTTAGGTGCTAGTTTTCTAGCCGCCTGAGGACGCTCGGTCAGGGCTGGGTTTTCCTCAAGTTGGGTGGACTCTGGATTGTAAAAGGGCTCGCCCTTGACCGCCAATTTGTGTTTAATGCTGTGGGCTGTGGTTTCTGGCTCCAAGTTATTTCAAAGTTTTTTTTTCCCCCCCATTCTTAAACCATTCCTTTGGTTCTGGTATCTGCTTAAATATCCCTCCTCTTTGTTGTTTCACGTCTCTTTTCTTGACTTTTTTTTTTTTTTTTTTTTAGTTGTGGATTTTACTTTTTCTCCCGTCTCCTGGACCCACAGGTCTCAGTGACAACCCATTTCCTCCCCATGCATCTTCTCTCAGGCCGGCTGGAGACGGGAGACCTTTCTCATGCCTCCAGAATGTGTCCAGGCATAAAGGCACCCCCTGAGCTGATGGGGCTCCTGTCCCCGGCCCTGCCACCAGATTCCGTTGCAGTCCCCTCTTTAGAAACCGGAAGCCCTTTGTTAGGGGAACAGTGTCAGCATCTGGGAGTCTGAACCCGGGAAGGCTCCTTGGGAGCCGTTGATGGCAGCCTGCCCTCACTGCTCAGGCAGGGAAGCTGAGGCCCTGAGAGGCATGTGGTGATGTAAAGAGCAGATGGAGGAGCAGGTGGGATGAGGACTTGAAGAGAGGCCGGGGCTCTCCCAGGCCTAGTGGCCTGCCCCCCGCACTCCTGCCTTCAGCGTGGGGCCTTGGCTCTGACGTTGCTCAGGTGGGTGCACAGAGGCACCCCTGGAGAGACCCTCGCCCTGCTGGGCATGGTTCTCTGTTCTTTTTTCTTTCCACTCATGCAGTGTTTTAGTGGAAACCTTTTCTTTGCAAACGGGGAGTTAGCAGTCAGGTAACCAGGACTTCTCCCCTTGCTTCCTTCCAGCACATGTTGGCATGGTTGCTCTGGTTGGGGGAGGGGCGATCCTTTTCCAAGCGGGCAGGGTGCGTCCAGGCTCAGTCCCGTTCCCCACCCAAATAACCAGTGTCCGTCCGTCCGGATCCTGGTGTGTGAGGAGGCCACTGGTGCTGCTGCTTAGGAGACAGATGCTAAAACGGGGCCCTGCCTGTGCGCCCGTGCGTCCCACCCAAAGCGAGACGGGCCCGGTCTCTTTCCCAGGCAGGAGCTCAGGCCCGGCTCCTCCCTGCCTTTGGGTTTGGGAGACCCGCCTTAGACCAACGTGTCTTTGTGTGCGCTCTGGTGCCCCGGGTCTCGGTGCTGATGTGTCTCCCCCTCTGCCCCTCCCCGTCTTCTCTTCCCTCTAGGTCCCGGCCTGGCCTTCATTGCCTACCCGAAAGCTGTGACTATGATGCCGCTGCCCACTTTTTGGTCCATTCTCTTTTTTATTATGCTTCTCTTGCTTGGACTGGATAGCCAGGTATGTGCAGGTGGAGGGGCTGGCCCAGGGGGGGGGGGGCGCGGTGGGGGAGACTGGTTCTGGATAAGCCTCCTTGGCCACGTGTGAGGCGGTTCCACCCGCTCCACCCTCACATCAGACCCGCCACCGCTGCGGCCAGCAAGGGTTCCTCAGGGCGGCAGAAGCAGGACGTCTGCCCCAAAGCTCAGGGTTTTGACCTCAGCAAGGGGAAATGGACAACCAAGGGTGTGGTTAAACAGCCATAGGTGGGAACTGAAGGGCAAGGCCGGCACCGAAATGCTGCGCTCCCGTGGAGTGGCTGGGCGGGGCCCAGGATAGGCAAGGCACAAGGGCAATGGAGGGAAGGGACAAAGGCCTCTGCTTAAAGCACAAGGGGGTCCCTGCCCGGCCAGCATGGCGGGTCCTGAGTGGGGCCGGGGAGGCCTACACACACCCTTCTCCCTTCTGTGCTCCCTAGAGCACAGGAGTCGGGGAGCTTGTCCCCCCAGTGAGACCCTGGTCCTCCAGTGCTTCCCAAACAGCCAAGCTCGGAGCCCCCCTCAGACCCACCCTGTCCTCTGTGGGTTCTGGCTCCTGCCCTCCGGAGGCAGGACTCCACCGAGACTGCTCCTGCGCTTCCTAACCCCCACGGCCCGTCCCCTCAGGGCTCAGGCCTCCACCTGGTGGCAGTGAGCACCAACCGGGCTGCGTCTGCCTTGGGAGTCACCCAGTTCTAAGCCCCCCAAGCTGCTGTGTGATGTTGGGCACATTTCCTCCCCCTCGGAGCCTCACGTTCCTCCTCTGGCAAATAGGCGTGATTGAATCTCCACTGCCTGGTCTGAAGCACCAGGGACAATGCCTCGTACAGAGCCTCAGGGGTGCTGGGAGGATGAATAACATGAGCTCTCGGTCACCTGTCCCTGGAGATCCGTGTGTCTTCACCGGGGTCTTCTCAGGAGTACAGGCGTGACTCCGGGAGTGGGAAGCTGTGTGCAGGGCAGGCTGGCCCTGTGCCCAGGCGAGCTAGAATCTTGCATGTGGTGTCCGCCACCCAGGGGCCAGCACCTGAGGGCAGTCACTGATGGCAGGCCTTTTGCAGCCTCCTGTGTGGCCTCGGGGGTCTGGCTGCCTCATGAAGGCTGTGGGTCATCCGAGACCCAGTGAGAGGCGGGGCGTGGCCAGTTCAGGAGAGGGCATTGCCGCCCACCCGGAGGGCAGCAGCCACAAAGCCAGTGCCCAGGGCGGGTCCCCGGAAACTCAGAGGAAAGTCTTAGAAGGTCAGGCAGAGCAGAGGAGGCGGTCCACCAGCAAGGTCAAGAACAGAGCCAAGGATTTGGCAGAAAAGGGAGCAGGATTAGCAGAAAAGACAGAATGAAAGCATTTGGGGGATTGAAAACAAAATGCTCCCACAGTTGTTGATGGGCTTGAGCTGTGTAAACAGCAGGAGGGCTCCATTAATCATTCCTAGTTAATGAGTTTGGCCTTCGGAGGCCCCAAGCAAATGGCTTTTATAACTTTTTCCAGACCTCTGAGTGAAAGCAAAAAAACAAAAATAGAGAGAGGTTAATAAATGATGAAGCCTGACATCGCCATGGGCCCAAAATAGGCCTCTCGGGCTACGGAAACTGCTTCCTGAGCAAGCGGAGGTGGTTTTATTCCTCAGATTTTCTCCGGGGAGGCAGGTGGGGCACCTCTGAGCCCCACCGTGGCCGCAGCACTAAGGGAACCTCAGTGAGCGCTCGAAGCCAGCCTCGGAGGGAATGGTTCTCTTCCCACTTCACAGCGTGGAGCTCTGCTCAGAGCCCTTACCTGACCCGCCTGCTGTACCAGCAAGGGCCGTGGCGGGCTTGGGCCCGGGGAGCTGGGTGAGGCCTGGTGTCTCCCGTCCGGTGGCTTAGGTTGGCATCCCTCCTTTCCCCTATGCACGCTGTGAACCTGGGGACGTGGGAAGGTTTTGCCAGTGCCGCTGACCACCTCACACACCACCAGCACTGACAGGGTCAGAGCCCTGCCCTGTGAGGTGCTCACACGGCCCAGGCTCCATGCCAGGCTTTCTGTGTGCCTGTGTGTGTGGTAACATACACAGGACATAACATTGCTCATCTTCACCATGTTGAAGTGTGCAGTTCAGTGGCGTTCGGTCCATTCACATGGTTGTGCAACCCTCACCGTTATCCATCTCCAGAATTTCCTGTCTCCCCGACTGAACCTCTGTTTCCATTAACCACTCACTTCCCAGTCCCACTCTCCCCAGTCTGGCTTTTTGTTCCTGTGTTAGCTCCTTAATTTGCACAATGTCCGAATCCAGGAGAACTGAGGCATGGAGAGATGAGGGGCCCCCCCGCCCCCCCGCCTGAAGCCACACTCAGCTGGCTAATGGGTGGAGCCATGACTTGACCCTGGGCTGCCTGTTCCCAGACCTGCTAGTTTGTCCCTCTTGCCTTCCCTTTGAGGTCTCCCCAGGTAGCTGCCACCTCTGGGAGCGCAGAGACCACAGGCCCCCATAGGGAGGCCTCTCGCTGATGGAGGAGCGTGACGCTGGCTCACTCCAGGACACGCTCTCTAGCGTTTGGGGGCCACTCTCCGGCTTAGGAGCCATCTTACCGCTGAGCGGTCTTGGTGAGAGGGAGTAGGTCCATCGCCCACGTGGAGGCAGGAGCCTGTGGGTGCCTGGCCTGCCCGAGGGGACACAGTATGTGAACAAACATCACAAGACGAGGGCCGGAGCCCCTGTCCCAGGAGTCCCCCCTCTCAGCCCCTGATAAGTGTTAAAACCAGTGAATCACCCCATTGTCAGTTCACGCTCATGAGTTCACATCTGCCTCAGCAGCCCTGCTGAGCAGGCAAGGCCCTCCCATTTGACAGAGGGAGAAACTGAGGCTTGGAGAAGCCAGGGTCACGTAGCGATTAAGTGAGGCAGGTCTGAAGGGGCTGGTGGGGAGGGAGTGAGGGGACGGTGTTCTCCGGCAACGCAGGCCACCTGGAAAAGAGGGGCTTGTGCAAGTCGTGGCCCCGGCTCACATGATCTCCCCGTCTGTAATTTCCCATCTCAAGAAAAGAACGAACCTTTGTTCTTAAACTCCTGCGGAGGCTAACCTTGGAGCTGCAGGTTTGCTGTTATTCAGTAGTAATTTGGGTTCAAAACGCCTTCAGCGGGCACATCAATGAGAGGTCGAACCATCAGCGCCTTGTATTTGGGCTCCTTTCAAGAGCCTCTTGGTCCTCTTTTCCCTGAGTCCCTGGCAACAAAGAGTCACTTATTTCTCCTGCCCCTTCAGCACAGGAAAGGGACCTGTTCCTCGTTGGTATTCCCTGCTCCTCCTGCCGTGCGTCCCAGGGGAGTACGTGGTTGGAGCCGGCTCGTAGGAATGCTGAGGGAACATGCCTTCCCAGCAGCCTCTCCCAGAGAAGGAACAGACCTTAAAGGACTCAGAGGATGTGTCAGTGGGCAGGGCAGTTTGTCTATGGCCATCCAATGTAAAATGAGGCCAGGGGCCCTTTAATCCTGAAGTGGTACTTGTGCACACGAGCCTCAAGAGAGATGGAGGGAAGAGTCCTTGCCCAGGTCAGTAGCTGCAGAGGCTGGCAGCCACCTGTTGGCACTGGTTAGGTCTCTGACGGCACGTGTCCACAGGATGGAGTTTTAAGCTGCCGTTTAAAAAACGAGGCGGCTCTCCATGGAATGCTATGGGTCTCCAAGGTAAATGATTAGGTGCAGAGATGGGAAGCTTTAGAAAGGTTGAGACTCCGTCTAGAACATTACCGCACGTTTGGGATCCCAGGGATGGGGTCCCAGAGTCCATTAGCCCTGGAGTCGTGGCTGCATTGAGCTCACACACGTGGGCACACACACGTGCAAAATTCTCTTGTGGGCTTACGTTCCCCAGAGAGTTAAAAGCCACCACGTGAATCTGATGGGGAAACTGAGGCCCAGACTCGCCCCGCGTTACCCACCCGTTTGAGCAGTCCCAGGTGCCTGGCCCAGCTGGGCACTCGAGGCCTGGAAATGAGGGGGCACTACCCCTGGCTTCAGAGAGGACCAAGACCGAAGTGTGAGGAGGTCGTCTTGTTGACACACACGCCAACACACGTGCCAGGGCGGAGTCAGCATTGGCTTCCAAGGAGCGGTCACTCCTGAGCTGAGGCTTGACTGCTGAGGGCCAGCCGTGCTGGTGGCAGGACGAGCTCAGCAGAGATGCGAGCTGTGGAACGCGGGGAGGACTGTGCATGGGCCACCGTGGCCTGACGGGCAGGCCGCGCCCAAAGGCCGGTTCCCACGCTTGGACTTGACCCCACAGGCTGACTGGGTGCCGCGCCCCCTCTCTCTCAGCAGAGGGAGGTGCTGGGCATCTGCCGCTCAACCTCTCTCTTTCCCCCCCGCAGTTTGTTGAAGTTGAAGGACAGATCACATCCTTGGTTGATCTTTACCCATCCTTCCTAAGGAAGGGTTTCCGTCGGGAAATCTTCATCGCCTTGATATGTAGCATCAGCTACCTGCTGGGGCTGACCATGGTGACGGAGGTAGGTGGCTCTCTCACTTGGCCCGAAGGGCCTCCCCTTATAGGGCTCTTGGTGCCCCGAGAACTCAGAGCAGTTTGAGGCCATACCATCTCCCTGGTCCCCCCAACAGCTGGATGAGAGGACCAGGATGGGGAATCCAGCCCCACCCAATTCAGGGGTCCTGCCCTGCCAGGGGCCTACACTGTGGGGAATCCAGCAGTTGACTCAGTTTCTCCCCTTTCTCCTGTTAGCTTGGCCACACTGCTGCTCTCTGTCTTCCTCGTCCTGGAAGGCCTGGGGGCGGGGAGGCTCAGCTAAAATCCCTGTTAACAACAGCTCTGCTCACCCTGACTGTGCAGCACCCTTCTCAGGCCTGGGGCAGGTGGCTCTCGGGGGTAAATACTGTAGGCGGTGCTGACCGAGGCCGGAGGGTGCGCTGTGCAGAGAGTGGGCAGGGGCCAGAGAGGATCCGTTTAAAGTGGGACAAAGAAGCAAGAGAGGAAAGGAGTGTCTGAGGCAGCAGTGGATCAGCACGTCTAGCAAGAGGTGGGCCAGAGAAGAAAAGATTCTCCTACTGAATAACGTAGGCCTGTGAGCTTAGCATAGGCCCGGGGCATGCTCTCTCCAGTACCTCTCCCCACCCCGCTCCCCATATTCTCCTGCAAAGGGTTGCATTGGCCCCCAAACTCAATTCAGGGTTTCCCATCACCACTTTTCCTTACCGGAAGCAAAACTAAATGCATTTTTCTAGAAGTATCTGTAAGAAACCTCCCCCCAAAAAAAGGTAGATCACAAGTCCATACAGTGAGCAGCAGGATGTTCCTCAAGTCTCCTGTTGGCCATGGCTGGTTTTAAGTACCTCCCTTTGGAGCAGGCTTCAGGGAACTCATCATTTTTTTTGCTAAGGAAGACGTTGCTTTGCTGTATTTTTTCCGTGTGTGTGTGTGTGTGTGTGTGTGTGTGTGTGTGTGTGTGTGTGATTAAATTTTTCAAACATGAATTGGGCGTATCTTTATACACAGGTACTCTGTTATCATATAGTCTTTGCCAATTTTCCCTTTGGGTATTATGTTTTCTTTTACATTTTCTTATTGATATGCCAGAGCTCTTTATATATTAAGGGAATTAGATACCAAATCAAACTTCTCTGTTTTTTTCTTCACAGGGTGGCATGTATGTGTTTCAACTCTTTGACTACTATGCAGCTAGCGGTGTATGCCTCTTGTGGGTTGCATTCTTTGAATGTTTTGTTGTTGCCTGGATTTATGGTGAGTGCCGGTTCCTGCGTGTCCTCTCTCAAGTCTCTCCTTTGGGCCTCACCGTTTAGAAGCTCCAGAAACAGAATTCTAAGGGGGAATCCATTCTGAGTTGAACATGAAGCCTTTCCTGCCCTGGACTTCCCATCCGAAAGCAGCCCCTTCCCACTCACGTACTGTTGTTGTAGCCACACTACAGCTGCTCCCTGTGCTGGAGGTGCAAGGTGTGACTGCGTGTTGTGGCAAACACGTGACTTGGCTGTGCAGGGGTCTCTGTGTGATAACTCTGGGGGCCCGGGATGGTCCACTAGACCTCCTTGAGACCCTGGATTGGTCAAATCGGGTTTGGAGTGGGATATGCCTACGGTGCCCCAAAAATACAGGATGCCCAGTTACTTTTGAAGTAATTTCAGATAAACACCGGCTGTCCATGGGTCTATGGGCTGTAAGATGCAAGGACCAGGGTCAGGCCCCAGAGAGCCTTCATGGCACTGAGCCCTGGCTCTGCTGCTCCCGGGGTGGGTGCTGTCCTGGCATTGGGCACCATGTCACCATCTGTCTGCCTGTGTCTTGCAGGCAGTGATAACTTGTATGACGGCATTGAGGACATGATCGGCTACCGGCCTGGGCCATGGATGAAGTACAGCTGGGCCGTGGTCACTCCAGTTCTCTGTGTTGTGAGTTTCCTCTTGCCTGCCTGTGGGGGGGTAGCCTTTTCTCACCTGCTGAACGGTTTTGCATTCATGGCCGCCCAGCGCTGTCCTGGAACAAGCCTAGCACAGCCCCACCCGGAAGGAGGTGGGGCAGGCTGCTCCGGAAGGTTATCTTGAGATGAGTTTTGAAGGATGAGTAGGAGCTGGTCAGGAAGAGAAAACGGGAAGGGCGTTCCTGGCAAAGGAACCAGCCCATGCAAAGGCAAAGGGTTCTCAGAGAGGAAGACCTATCGGGGCGCGTCGAGGAATTCAGAGATCCGCCATAGAGCGCGTCACCTTTCCCCAAACCCTTCCAGGGCTCGGGAGCCCGCTTCCGGCTACTGGTTAAGTTAAGGAGCCGTCGGACGTCCAAGGGAGAGGGCACAGACATTGGGATGGGGTGTTCCTGTGGCAGGGTGGGGCTTGTTCCTGGAGAGGGACTTCCCAGCAGAGAGATGCTCTGGGCGCTCCCAAGAACAAGGAGGCTGCGAACCAGCCCCGGGCCCCATGACCCCACCTTATCCATCCCACGGTTCATGGACCCTGAGGCCACCGGTCAATTTGTTGGGCTGAAAGCTGGGCTGTGGGCACCCAGGTGGGCAAGGCCCAGCTCCACACTTTGTCCTGGGCTCTGGGTCTGGGTCTGGGTCTGGGTCTCAGAGATGGAGATGGGCGGGGAGGGGCGGAAAGACTCTCACCCAGCAGCTGTCATTTATTGTGCACCTGCTGTGCGCGCCTGGGACTTCACCAAGTGCTAGAGAAACTGGCGAACAACACACATACCTCCCGCCCTCACTGACTCAGGCTGGGTGAGCGCGGCGTGCGCCGACGAAGTGATTGCAACCACGTGCTCTCTGGGAAGGGAAAGTTGGGTGCCTGGCTGGGACTGGGCAGGGCCTGGGCAAGTGAGACAGGACCATGGGAGCTAAATCAGGAGCAGGAGGAGGAGGTGAGGGGAAAAGAGGTCCAGTCAGAGGAAACAGCCTAGCCTCGGGGCCTGAGGCTGAGGAGCTCGAAGGGGTCCAGGGCGGCTGGACTGTAGACGTGGAGGCAGAGGTGGGGGCAGGTGAGAGGGAAGGGGTGCAGCTCCTGGTGGCTCCTACCAGGCTGGGGAGCGAGGACTGCATCCTGAAGGCACAGGGGAGCCGCAGAGGGTTTTGAGGTGCCCAGGGCAGTGAGGTGTGACGTGGTCCGGTTTGCACGGGGGGACGGAGGGGGGCTTAGGCTGCAGACTGGAGGAGGATGTGAGGCCCCCGGGGTGGGACCTGCCTTGGTCCCAGAAGCCACCCACCTCCCGATGGCCGGGACTCCCCTGACTGCCCCCATCTCTCCACAGGGATGTTTCATTTTCTCTCTCGTCAAGTACATACCCCTGACCTACAACAAAGTGTACGTGTACCCGACCTGGGCCATCGGGCTGGGCTGGAGCCTGGCCCTGTCCTCCATGGTGTGCGTCCCCTTGGTCATGGTCATCCGCCTCTGCCAGACGGAAGGGCCGTTCCTCGTGGTGAGCACTCGGGGCCGGGGCCGGGCTGCATGGGGGCGGGGGAGGCTGAAGGCCAGCCTGCTGTTACTTTGCTGTGTGACCTTGGACACGTCCTTTTCCCTGAGTCCTGCACCCCTACCTGCCCCATGGAGTGGTGGAGATTGTGGGCAGAAGGGTGCATTGGGGAGGGGTGGGGGCGGGGCTGGAACAAAGTACAGTTCACATGGGAGGAGCTCTGTGGGGACATGCAGGGCAGGGCTGGAGCAGGAGGGGGCATTTGCCACACAGAGAATTTGAGACGCGGTGCCAGGAGGCGACAGCCCTTGGGCGGCAGCGGCACGCTCTGGGGGGTGGGTGACGAGGCTCGAGAGGTGGCAGCACCTTTGGACGCCAAGCTCAGAGCTTTGGCTTTATCTTGGGAGCCGTGGGGGCTGCATTTCTGAAGCCCTGAGACGGGAGGCAGGAGCCGGGGAGGAAGCCCTGCAGTCAAACTGCAGAGGAGCCCAGCCCACCCTGGTCCCAGAAGCCACCCACCTGTCTGCTGCCCGACCTCAGAGGCCACCTCTGTCTCCTGTCTCCGGCCGAACCTGCAGCTCTCAGGCCTCTGTGCCTGCCAGTCTCCTCCCGCCCCGCCCCTCCCGGCCTCCCACCTCCTCCCAGAAATTCCTCAGACAGTACTGTAGATTCCAGGGCACTTTCCAAGAAATCCTTTTCTTAGAATCTCCCTTAACCTTTGGGCTTGGGTGGGCTCCAAGAGTGCACTGTTTTGTTCTGGGCTGTTTTTATTGTTATTCTCTTAAAAATCTGGAGCCAGGATGTCCTGGGGCCCTGGCTCCCCGTGGACTGGGTGGGTTTCCTTGTGGGCAGGGGAATGGCCTGGAGGTTGTTGGGGGGAGAGAGGCCTGGCAGAAAGGGACCAGCCTTCCCCAGACAGAGGAAGCAAGCAGGGCCGTGCCAGGGAGGAAAGCACGGAGCCCGGCCTGGGGCGTGCCTGCAGCTTCAGCTCATTGTATTTCCTCAGAGGACACAGGGAAAGACCCCATATGCAGCCAGGCTGGCCCTTTTATTTGTTAAAATGTTGAAATACTGAGCCCGGGGACATACAGGCAATAGCTACTGCCCCGAGCCCTCTGGGTATATATATATATATATATATATACACTATACACTACATCCACCCCAGCCCCTCCCTGGGAATTCCCAGAATGTCCCTACCATCCTGAAACTGAAGGGTTAATTGGAAGCATAGCAGAGGGGCTTGGATGTCTGTTCTGATTGGTCAGTATTCAGAGCGATTACATATTTCAACCATGGGGGGGTGGGGCACAAAGACACCCAACAGGTCACTAATTCGTGTCCCTTGTCAAATTTTATTTATTAAATTTTTTTTAGAGAGAGAGAAAGAAACATCGATTGGTTGCCTCCTGCATCCCACCCCTCGCCCTTTACCTGTGGCCTCCAGCCAGTCCTCAGGGACCAGGCAGGCAACCCAGGTGAGGGAAGCCCCTGGGGCGGGCCCAGGAGTGAACTGGAGAAGGTGATGGAAAGCCACAGCTGGCGGCGTGCGCTCAGCTCGGCCAGTGGTTACCGTGGCTTTTCGTCAGCAGCGTTGGAGCCTTGTAAACGGAATGCCCAGACAGAGAGCGTCTTGTTCACAGCTGCTCTCCACTTAGGTTTCTGAGTGGACACTTGACAGATGGAGCGGGCTGGGAGGCAGGAGTCCCGAGTCCGGGTCCCCGTTCTGCCATTGGTTCTCTTGGGGACCTTGGGGGAGGGCTCCTTGCCTCACAGATTTGCCAACTGGGAGGATGAAGGGACCTCAGGAGAACCTCAGTTCAAGGTCTTTGTTTGCCGGTGGATGCAACGGGAGGTGCAGAGAGGATAGTAGTTAGCGGGACCCGGCTGCGGTAGAGGGCCGGGTGGAAGGGAACCAGACTGCCTGACCCCCTGCCCACGCCTGTCCTCTTCCTTCTCCAGAGACTCAAGTACCTGCTGACCCCGAGGGAGGCCAACCGCTGGGCCGTGGATCGAGACGGGGCCGCTCTCTACAGCTCCCACTCGACCATGAACGGCACTCTCCTGAAACCCACCCACATCATCGTGGAGACCATGATGTGAGCTCTCTCGGGCCGACGGCTGCTTTCCTGCTGTTTACTAACATTAGATTCTCATAGGACCAGGTTTACAGAGCTTTATATTTGCACTAGGATTTTTTTTTTTAATTGTCACAGAAAATATTACTGTGTGTGTGTGTGTGTGTGTGTGTGTGTGTGTGTGTGTGGTGTCGTGCGTATGTGTATTTTGTGTTGATTTGGGGATATTTTGTACAAAAAGAAAACAACAAAAAAAAAACACACACACACAACCCATGGGCAGAAGTCCGGGGCAAGGCAGAGCTTTCTTACTGAATTAGATGTATTTTATGGGAACTGGTAAATTTTTCTTTGTATTTTTTTTTTTTTTTACATATAATTATATATGTACACTTAGAGATTGTCATACACTTTTACCACTTGAATTGATCTTGCCAGCAATAGATCTCATTTTCAAAAGCAATTCTTTGGTGCTTGTGTAGCTGGCAGAAAGTTCTGCCCCCCCCCCCCCCCCAAAAGAAAAAACAAAACAAGGCAGGGTGGAATTTTCCTGGGACAGCCAACCCGTTTTAAAGGTGTAGTACCTCCCAGACCTGGTTCAAGTGGAAGAGGGAGAGGGCCCGACCCGCTGGCCAGGCCCCCAGGGGCCTGAGAAAGGAGGGCTGTGAGGAGCCGGCTCAGAACACGCGCAGTAGCCAGGAAGAGAGATGCCAAAATACTGAACCAGCCCCTCAAATAAAGGCGCTGGCCTAAAGCTGACAGGTGAGGCCTGATGGCAAGAATCAAACTCCCACCTTCTATTCTGAGGTCAGTGTGTTTGGTGAGGGGCGAGGGGACCAAAGGATGTGGCCCGGGTTCAGGCGGCCCGGTGTTGGGGAGGGTGCTTCCCCCTCATCTCTCCACCCTCGTCACCCAGAGGCCGGGAGGGACTCCTGGCACCGCTTGCTGAGATCCCAGCCCAGGGCCGGGCGGGCGCCTCCCGGGGAGCACCGGGAGCGTCCGTGGGCCGTTAGCGAACATTTGAAGCCAGTCAGGTGCCCCCAAGACTCTTCCTCCCAGTTCAGTCACAAGTGCGACGCTGGGCGGTCATCACCTCTACACTCCACCACCCCTGCAGTTCCTGGTGTCAGATGGGCACCACGCGGGGACCGAGAGGGGGCCGTGAGGGGCATTTTCTAGGAAGCTGGGGTTCTTCGGGGGGCTGGCACCCCAGAACTGGCTCCACCAAGAATGGCGTCCTCTCTGAACCAGCTGGGAAGGTACTCACCCTTGAACATCCCGAGTGTGGACCCACCTCCACCCTGGCCCCCATTTGGACCTAAACTGTGCCATTTTTAAAGTCACTTCCACGTTCAGTCTAAACCAAACCGAAACGTCACAAACGGCACTGACTGCCTAGCCGGGGGGGGGGGGGGTGGGTGTGGAGGGTGGAGATTCAGAGCAGGGGCTCTCTGAATCCTGGAACCCCCCTCCCCAAACCCGCTGTCCCCCTCCCAAGGGGCAGAGGCCATTCTGAACCTCTTGTCTTGGTAAACTTTCACATTTCACTGTTTCCAAAGCATCTACTCTGCCAAACAACACCTATTCCAGACCGTTCCTGTTTTTCTATGTATTTATGGTTGCCGCTGTGTCTGATTGGATTTTATTGTCCCCCCCCCCCCCCCCATCTTACCGAGTAGCAATGTGACCTGTTTTCCTGTCTTATGGAACTTTAGTAAACTAACCACTGTCAGCGACTGGGGACAGGTGATTGTGGAGCGAGCGGGGCTTGGCACGCGGTGGCTCCCTGGGCATCTGTGGTGATTTCAGGCTACACACATCTCCCCTCTGGGGCTCAGACCCCCGAGAAAGGCACAGGGCGGCAGGCCCACTGCAACATTCTGGAAAGGGCCTGAGGAAGGCCTCTCCTTGTCAGATTCCCAGACCAAATTCTAGACCAAAGACACATGCAGACCAAGTCCCAGGTCCCAGCTGGTTGGAAGGTCAGCCGCGTCCCCCAAGCCCACGCCTCAGACACCTCCCCGGGCACCTGTCTCCAGTCGCCACCCTCGTGTCTGCTCCCCTAGCTCTGGTGTATCCGCAGAACTTGGCTCTATGAGTACAATGTGGAACGACGCGCGACTTTTCTGTGTCTCCACATAAAGGAAACTGTCATTGGCACACACGCCTCTGTCCGCCTGTCTCTGGAGAAGGGGGCAGTGCGGCGCCCACTCTGCCCGGATGGGTCAGACGTCCTGCTGCCCGCAGGACCTGGAAGGGATGCGAGGGAGGTGTTTAGAGAGCGTTTAGGATGCGGAAATGGGTCAGGGCCCAGGATAAGCTCGCCGGGGAGATGCCTCATCACCCGAGGCCTGGGCCATGTTAGCCCCGCAGGGGGGCCGCACAGTCAGTGATGGAGAGGCGGGGGGCGAGGGGGGCAATCAGCGCTCTTGTAAAATGGGGAAATGGAGGCCTGGACGGGGAGGGACGGGCCGTGCGCAGTCAGTTCCGGCTGCAGGTCCTCTGAGGAGTGTGTGGCGAGTGGCAAGTGCAGCTCCTCGGTGTTCTCCCTGAAGACCAAGGACGATCGAGCCGTTAGGAAAAAGGAATCGCTCCTTCCGGTGTTGGGAGACGAGGTGAGCAGCACCTCTACCCACTGACCATCTTGGGCCAACCGGCCCCCACGCTGTGACTCGGGCCTCGGGCGGGAGAGGCAGCCCGTGCACCCGGTCGCCCTGGCCCTGCACCCAGGGGCCCTCTGTGAGCGGGGCACCCACATCCCTGTTGCACATGGGGAAACGGAGGCCCACAGCAGCCAGTCCGTGGCAGAGGCAGGACCCTCAGGCAGGACTCAGAGGAGGCCACTCCCAGGCAGCAGGACGTGGCCTTGGATTCTGATTTCCGGTGGAACGTACTTCCCTCTCGGTGCCTCCGGTCCCAGCACGGCCCCGGAGACGGTGGTGAAGCATCAGGGGGAAGGCAGGCCCCCCCTCGGCCTCGCACAGGGCATTCTCCTGTCACCAGGCCCCACCTCACAGTGGCCCGTGGCCCAGCCAACATCTCACACTGCCCCCTGGATGGGGACGTGCTCTGGGCAGCCAGCGCTGAAGGCGGAGGTGCCTCCTGCCCCCACCACGTGGACAGGCCAGGGAAGGACCGAGAGAAAGCCCCTCTGGGCAGCTAAAGGGCCCAGCCAGACCTCAGACCCCCCGCCGGGCCACTCCAAGCTGGGCCTTCCACACGGATGCTGTAAATACCACTGTGCAAAAATGCAACAAGCACAAAGCCGCGAAACAAAACCCCGATCTCCACTGGAGAGGAATGCGGGCCCCTCCCTCTCGGAATGCATCCTGCTGGAATAGGAAGCCGCCTCATTGTTCTCTTGTGGGTGTCACTACAGACGTGTTCTGACAAGGTCCCGAAGGATGAAGCAGCTTGTGATACATTTGGCTTCACACTGAGGTGTTAGCTCCATTTTTTTTTACCCAATTAATTTTCAAATCCTTACCAACTGTGACTCTGTATTTAGCACAAGAGAAAGCTGGGGACGCGGGTTTTGCCTCCTTCCAGAAATACGTCTGGCTCATCAGAACTTTTTTTTTTTTAACATCAAAATATTTTAAAGATATTTTAAACTTTTGTAAAGAAAAAAAAAATCCACCAACAAGAGACTCCTCTGAGGAGGATCATTTGTATTTGAATAAGACCCTTGGTGTGTAATTCAGTCTTGCGATATACAAGCTTTTGTGTATAAATGTTTTATGATATGAATCCCTGTATTTTGCAGGGTGTTTCCTTTCCTCTTTTGCTTTCTAGATACATATGTATATCGATATTTTAAATCCATCTTTGCTTTTTTTTTTAGAGGAGTTTGTAATCACCTTATAACATGAAAATAAACATTTCCTTTTTAAATCCACCACGTGGGGTTCTAGTTTGACGAGGCTGTTCTTTCTTCCATTTGGCCAGTGCTCCACCGTTCCCGAGGGGCTCGCAGGCCCACCCAGGGTGCTCTTCGGAGGTGTTCAAGGTTGGGGACACTGAGGTAGAGGCTTCCAGAGGGACGTGGTTTGCTCAAGGGCACACGGCAAGGCTGTGCTGCAAGAGTCATTCGCACCCAGGTCCGCTGGGCTGGCTCTGGCTGGGTCTGCCGGTCTTGCTGAGTGAAGCTCACCTGCTACACACATAGCCCCGTGCAGCTGGGAGATCTCCCACTGTCTCCTGAGCCTCAGTGTTCCCATCTGGGATAAACCACCACCCCCTGTAAGGGTTTAGGGGTGATTAGAGGTGATGCTCATAATGTATCGGGCCCTCACCTGCGCTGGCTCCATTTCCTTCTTTCCTGGCCGGGGGTTATCCTGCTGTAAGCCCAGCCATGGGGTGTCGGGAGGGGGCCACTAACTTGAGGTTGGTGCCCTCCCTGCCCACTCAGCCTCCCACCGGTGCGGTCACTAAAGCCTGACCCATGCCACCCCATCAGGGCTGTGATTGCCAGTGCAAGAGGGGCTGGGGTTGCTGGAAGGTGGGTAAGTGGCAAGTCCTGGAGGTATGCACATAGGGACCCTGGGACCTCAAAGGGGAGGCCACTGGGACCCCAAAAGGTCCTCGGCCTTAGGGATCATAAGCCCAACACCATTGTAGGTGGGGAACAGGCCAGGTGGGTCGCTGTTTGAGGCAGCCTTCCAGCCCACTGGCCGCATCACCCCTTGTGAGCGGGAAGGTCAGGGAGCCTGCTGGGCCCTTTCCCCAACTTCCCAGACCAAAGGAACCTCAGCATTTCATTATTTACAGACAATGTCAGAATAAAATATCCCTCTCCCCAATTTTTCTTTTCTGGCCATCTGCCTTTCTGTTGGCCCCTGTCCACCTCCCTCCTTCCCTCCCTCCCTCCCTCCCGGAGAGTTTTGGCTCTATGTCTTGTGTGCAAATCCTGACTCCATTCCTTCTTACCTGTGTGACCTTGGGCAAGTTAGTTAACCTCTCTGTGCATTTCCTCACCTGTGATGTTGACGTGGTAATAGAGCCACCTCTGACAACTGTTGGGAAGATCCAGGGGATTCTTGCAAAGCTCTCAGAACACAGCCAGGCTCGGGGGCTGGCGCTCCCTCTCCGGAAGACCAGCAGAGCCCTGTGCAGCACGGCGGCCGGCCCCGTTTTCCTAGCCCAGCCAGTGTGGTCCAGCCCCTGCTATATCCCCCCTGAGGGGAGGAGCTCCATCTGGCATAGCTGATGGAAGAAGCTCCTCCTCTGTCCACACAGAGCTGTGGCTCCTCCCGTGGGGCCCAGGCTGCCCACCCTCTGGGCCCCTCCCCCACCCAGGCAACAGACCCGTCCATCACTTGCCTCAGTGGCTTGCTCCTGCAAAGAAAATAAAATCCATAGTCCCTCCTCATGGTCCCTTCATGATGGGGCTCCTCGACCTCCAGTCTGGTCTCTAACCCCAGTCCCTCCGTGTCTCCTTTCTCTTCCTTAGAACCATCCAGCTCATTCCCAACTCAGGGCCTGGCACCTGCTGTGCCCGCTGCCTGGGACATGCTTCCTCCAAGTTTCCACAGGGCTGACTCAGGTCCTTCAGGCCTTGGCACAAAGTCACCTCTTCATCAAAGCCCTTCCTGATCCCCCGAGCTGGAGGCCCCCCACCCCAGTCACTATCCCCCTTACTGTTTTGTTTTCATTGCTTTTTATTCCTGAAAAATATTACCATATTTTCACTTGTCAGTTGTCTGTCTTTTGCTAGAATATAAGTTCTATGCAGACAGGACCTCATCTCTCTCGTGCTTGTTTTCCCCCCGGGGGCTAGAACGATGCATAGTACACGAAGATGTTTTGAATGGATGATAATGAGTTAATCAAAAGCAGGTGAGATGTCACAAGATCCAAACAGAAGCTGACTGCCAGCCTATGATTAAAAAAAAAAAGTAGACACCCACTCCAGGTGCACTTACATTATTTTATTTAAAAAAATGCAAATCATCCCAACAGCACCCCACCCCCAACTCCCAAGTCACTGCAGCCCCTGGTGGGACAGACAGATTGACACGGGGTGCAATCACCCCAAATGGCCTTTGCGGTGCAGCCCCTTGGCTTGTAGTGCTCCCCGAGAGCCCTAAGAAACCCCATGTAGAAAAATACTTTACAAGGAATATGCTCTCATCTCAGCCAGAGAAAAATACAGCTTTTAGGGGTGGAAGGGGCATGGTGCAAGGACTGTACCCAAAATGCATAGGCAGGCAGGACGCTCACCGGGACGGGTGTCAGGAAACGTCAAGTCTGGGATGAACATCCCCATGAGAAGCCAGAGGAAATATTGCATATGAGAAGGCCGGCCACAGCGAGGAGCCCACCCGCCGAGCCTCAGGTCTCGTTGCATACGTGGGTGGGGGAGGGGGATGGCAGAGGCCCCAGCCCCAGGAGGAAGGGGAGCATTGGTCAGGGTTAGGGTGCATCCTCCCTCGCCTGCAGTCCAGTGCAGCGATCCCAAGTCAAAGGCCCTGGGAGTGTGTTCTGTCCGACTCTGTCCAATGACAGAGGCCCAGAGAGGCTGAGCCACTTTCCTGAAGTCACACAGGTGAGGCTGCAAGTGGCCATGTCTCTGCTGTACCCTCACCCCAAGCGGAGGGTTCTTGGCTTTTGCTTGGTGCCCCTGTAATGGGTGGGCAGTGCCTTTCACTCGGGGGTGGGTGTTCACACCGACATCCAACATAGCAGAGGCACTGGGCAGTCCAGCCAGGGCATAAAGGGCTCTGCAGGGAGGCAGGCCCTTAGGGGAGAGTGGGGGCAGGGTGCTGAGGGGGCCACAGTGGACAGGGAGGCCTGAACCTGCTCAGAGACTGTCCACCCCTTGATTGTCCAGAGGGGGGCATCAGTCTCACAGGGGGGGTCACACAGCAACAGAGCAGTTGGGGGCTGGGGTCGGGGGGAGGGACAGGCCTTTTGACTCCTGATCTGGTCCCTTGAGTGGAAGAACGTTTTTCGGGCCAAGGGGGGACAGAGGTGAAGGAGGGTGCAGGTGAGAGTGGGTGCCCCATTTTTTTGAGACCCCCCATCAAGAGCTGGGTGGGGACAAAGCAAAGCCCCAGACCTGGCTGCATCCTGCCTGCCCACCTCCATCCCAGGGGCCACACCCAGACCACCAGGTGGAGGCCCTGGGCCCTTCTCAAAATCCAAAGGGTTTCTGGTCTGTGGAAATGAGGAAAGCAATTTTAAGAGATGCTGGTGCTTCCAGGTTTCAAGTGGGAAGAAACTTCCTTGAATGACCACTTTGGGCACTGTCACCATTGAGTGTGAGAGAGAATGGCCACCGCTCCAGCCCCTCTCTCTCCTGTCTGTCCGTCTGTCTCTCGGTCTCTGTGCTGCTCCCTCCTCCTCCTCCCCTGCATTGGACACTGGGGAGTAGTTGCACCAGCTTACGTGTCATGTTTCCATGGCTTCCCACCTTCCTGAATGGAACCCCAGTTTTATCCCAAAATGACTCCCTCCACAGGGCGGAGCCTGGGCTCCGAGGGGCCTGTGCAGATGGGTTAGTGGCCACATGTCCTACAAAAGAAGCAGGAGGGGCTGAGAGCCCAACGCCAGACACTGAGCTGCCCAGCGGGTCCAGGACCCCAGCCTCAAATCTCAGAAGCTTTGGATCAGAGACGCCAAAATGAAACAATCGCCAACTTTCCATATCCAAGGGCTGATGCTTCCTGGGTTGCAGACGTCCCAGCTCAGAACCTTCTAAGTGGGGACGCTGAGAATCCGAGACTCAGAGCCAGCAAGCCCCAAACCCAGAATCCCGGGGAAGGAGGTGGGCTGCCATCCAAGCAGCATCCTTCCCGGCGATCAGCTCTCCAGCGGAAGTGGCCCCAGCCGCACCCCGATTGCTCCCCGGTCAGGAAACTAACCCTCTGAGTACATGTGGGTGCATCACTGGGATGCCTCACACCTCGGTCACAGCCCGACCGGGGTGTCCAGCCCCTGCTTGCTCACCTCCTGACGGAGCTCACTCCTCCGGGGCAGCTCATTCCAGCTCCGTGGCTCCGCTGGGAGAACATGCTCCCTACGCTGAGCTAGGCTTTGCCCACCTCAGACGCCTGTCTGGGGAAGCTCTGTAGGGACCTGAGGCCACCTCCAGGCCCCTCTTCTCCCCGCTGAGCAGCCTGTCTCTGTTAGGCCGGGCACCTCGGGGCATCTTGGAGACCCAACATGGAGAAAGACCTAGATGCCACTCCCATTGGGGCAGGGACCTCACTGCCGGGCGCCCCAGTTCCACAGAACCGGAGAACAGAGACAAGGTCCTGTCCGTGGCTCAGAGCCTGCCAGATGGACAGATGGACATGTGGGTGGCCACTTTTCCAGCCCAGCTACAGGTCTGGGAGCCAGGATCAGCCGAAGTGCCCCTCGGGTGTCCACCACGCCGACTTCAGAGCATCCGGGGGCTGCTGGGGCCGGGGGCTCGCGGGGTCCGGCTGCTCTGTGCCAGCGGGTTGCGGCTGATGACCAGCTGCAGCACGTCGCCCGCCTCGGCCAGGAGCGGCACCGCCAGGCAGCAGTCGAAGTCCCGCGTGCGAACGTGGTTGACCTGCACGGTGCACAGCCCCGGGGACAGACTGGCATCAGCCTGGCCTGGGCTGAAGGAAAAATCTAGAACACCCTTCGCACCCCTGACGCCGCCTTTGTGTCGTGGAAGAGCACACTGGCCTCCTGCCTAGAACTGGGTGGCCACGCCCTGCTTCTAGTTCATTCGTATTTTACACCGGCCTTCTATTTCCAGCGAACAGCGTCCGGTTTGCATTCCTCACTGAGTCAAAAAGTTTCCTTTTAAAATCAACTTAACTTGAAAAACACATTATCCATTTAGAGAAAACATATATTCAATAAATTGAGCACAAACGTGGCAGAAGTCACACCAAGGGAACAACAGTAGCTGGCGCCCGGGAAAGGCAGCCCAGGTGGCGGGGCCAGGATGCCCATAACTTCCCATCTGCTCATCTACATTTCCCAGTCTCCCTTGCAGTTGGTGAGGTCACGTGACTAATTCTGGCCAATCGGCCGTGAAGGGGAGTGACAGGTAAAGGCAGGAAAAAAATCCCATATGCCATTTTCCAGTCGGGTTTCCTCTGCTGTGGAGTCTGAGGCAACGACAAGAAGGTGGAGTCTCCGCCAGCCCAGGCGGAGCCAGGCTAAGGCAGTCCACAGAGGACACGTAGGGTAAGCAATTAACAACTGTCCCTGTGTGTTAACCCTATGGTACAGGCCTGCTAGTTACTGCAACATAACTGAGCCTAACCTGACTACGACGACTGGCGCCATCATTCCCTTTTCACAGACGAAGGGGCTGGGGCTCAGAGAGGGGAGGGGACCTGCCCAAGGCCACTCAGCCGGGTGGAAGTGGGGACTCTCTCCCCAGCCCAGGGCGAGGAAAGACCGCTCCCCCGAGGTGCCCTGCTGCAGCATTACCTGGAGGACCCTGTCGAAGGGCTGGAGGCCCCCACGCTGGGCGGGCCCCTCAGGGCGCACGGTGTGGACATAGACACCCTTCTCCAGGAGGCCGTCTGAGACGCTGAAACCAAAGTCATTCCTCGTGGGGTCCTTGTACAGGGTCACCTGGGAGCAGAAGGAAGAGGAGGTCCCTGGAGTTGCGCCCTGTCCCCAACTTCCCACAGCAGCCAGAATCCTTGGTCTGGCGGAATCCGTGGTCTGGCGGAATCCGTGGTCTGGCGTTCAGTGTCTCGGGGATGCAGTCCCCGCCCCCTCGCCCAGAGGCACTCCCCGCCCCTTATTGCTGGTGCCCCTTCTGCACTCAGCAGACCCCAGGCCCCAGGTCGAAGCTCTCCCTCACAACAGAGGCCCTTAGGAAGGGAGCTTCTTTCCAGTTCTTTCAATCTCTTGCCTCCCCCGGAGAAGGTCTCAGTGGGTGCCCACGTGTTCTCACACCCCTAACACTTGCTCATCTCCCCATTTACCAAAGAGCTGGCTGCAGGCTCAGAGGTTTCTGAGGGCTATCAGGGGAGAGGTTTTCTTTCTCTGTGTTATTTTTTCTATATAGTAACCTATAGATGGCACAAATGCTGGCTCTTTATTTAAGGTAGTAATAAATACATGCACACAATACGTAGAAGCCTATACACACAGTAACTTACGTTGAGAAAAGTGAATCTACGTAAAGGAAAATGTTAGGAATAGCCCAGTGTGCATCACAGGGGTGTGTGTGTGTGCGTGTGTGTGTGTGTGTGTGTGTGACGGGAGGTTTGAGAAACCAATACAAAATCCCCATTTCATGGTGGAGGAATGAAGCCGGAAGAGAAGCGGGCCCATCTGGAGCCCAGGGCCAGCCCTCGTGGCACCAGGACACACGCCCAGGCCTCTTGTGGTCCCCCCCACCCCTCCCGCCGCCCAGCACCCACCTTGTGCATCTCCAAGGGTGTTGGCAGCAGCAGCTCCTGCATCTCTTCCGGGGAAGGGCGTACCTCCCGGCCCCTCCGCCAGGGCCGGTGGCCAGGCCTGCCCTCGAGGGCCACGCTCGGCACGGTGCCCGTCATGATGGATGCCTGTGAGGACACAGCCCTTCACTCAGACACTCACTCTGTTCTCAGTCACATCTTTGGACACCTACTATGTGTCAGCCTTCAAGGTCACAGAGGTGAGGAGCATCGACGTGGTGCTGCCCTCCCGGGTCTCTCGGGATGGGTCACTCACACCAGCAATCAGAATAACCATCCTTGGCACTGAATTAGCCCTAACTCTGCGCTGGGCTCAGTTCTAAGCACCTTATACATAGACCTCGTTTTATTCTCTACGGTATTACAAGACCAGCAAATGCCATTCTTTTTCTCCACTTTACAGATGAGGAAACTGAGGCTTAGAGAGCCTAAGATCTGAACTCAGGGTCTGGCTCCAAAGTCGAGGGCCTTACCACTCTGTTACCTTGTTAATTGCAAAAAATAAAAAATAAAATAAAGTTACACACAGCAGTAAACAGTCACAGAGGCCTGGTGCATGGAAGGTGAGGACAACGAGTCTGGTCCAGTGTGAGAGGTCAGGGAAGCGTCCTGAGCTGAGATCTAAAAGATGAGCAAGAACGGGGGTGGAGAGGGAGAGCGTGCCTGGCAGGAGAGGAACAGCCTGGGCAAGGGCCCCGCAGTGGAATCTAGAAGAAGGCTGGAGGAGGTGCGTGGAGTGAGGCTGGCAGGTGAGGGCTTGATCCCACACGCCCCCGGGACTACAGTGAGAAACATTAACTTTATCCCAAAGGCAATGGGACACTCTGAAGGGTCTGTGCAGGGGGTGGGGGCCAGGATCAGATTTGTGGACTTAGTAGCACCTTCCAGCTGCTGGGTGGAGACTGGACCATAGCGGGGGTGTGGAAGCCGCGGGGAGACCTGTGAGGGACCATGCAGTTGTCCAAGCAAAAGCTGGCTGGGGTCTGGACCGGGATGGGGACGGCGGGGAAGGACAAAAGGAGCAGACACAGGACACGTGTCAGGGGTGAAGCTAAGGAGAGCTCTGGGAAGGGTGAGCAGTCAGAAATTCTGTGCTCTAAGCGAGAGGCGCATTATGACCCTGAGTGCAATTTATTCACATTCAGACGAGGAAATCCACAGGTGGGAGTAGGGGGGTGCTTTTGGGGTTGGTGGGAGGGGAGGATGTACTTCTTACCCGTGATACTATAATTTCCTAGGCACAATTTCAAGGGTATCTGCCCAGCCTAGAAACTTCTCTCCTGCCCATCACAGTATCTGAGTTTCCACTATTGTTATTTTTTTTACTGATTTCAGAGTGGAAAGGAGAAACATCAATGAGAGAGAATCATTGATTGGCTGCCTCCTGCACACCCCCTACTGGGGATCGAGCCCGCAACACGGGCATGTGTCCTGACCAGGAATTGACCTATGAACCGGTTCCTAGGTCAGCCACTGAGCCACGCCGGCTAGGCTCTGAGTTTCCACTATGAATACAAGGTTCTCTCTGACATTGGGGCTGGGGGCTTTGGTCTCTGAGAGGTCCCCTAAGGACCCATCAGGGCCAAAGGGCTGGGGCGGGTGGGGAGGAGGGAGCAGGAGAGGATATTGAATTAAGAGGCACAGAGGCACCTTTCCCAGTTCTCACAGCTGGTCCTCACCGGCCTGGAGAGCCGGGGTCCAAACGGAAAGACCAGAGACTCAGAATCTTGGGGTGATAGAACCATTAAACAGTGAAGGCAGGGTCTACCACACGCTCTTGGGCCCCTGGAACTGTAGGGTTCTAGGACTTCCAATTAAAATGCAGACTGAGCCCTAACCGGTTTGGTTCAGTGGATAGAGCGTCGGCCTGCGGACTCAAGGGTCCCAGGTTCGATTCTGGTCAAGGGCATGTACCTTGGTTGCGGGCACATCCCCAGTGTGGGGTGTGCAAGAGGCAGCTGATTGATGTTTCTCTCTCATCGATGTTTCTAACTCTCTATCCCTCTCTCTTCCTCTCTGTAAAAAAATCAATAAAATATATTTTTAAAAAATAAAAATAAAATGCAGACTGAGCTGATACAGAAAGCTCGCATCTCCCTCCACATCTTATGGTAAATTAAAAATTTTAAAATAAACACTTTCAAATAAAAAAAAATTAAATAGAGACAGACATGAGCAGGAGTAGAACCATTTGGCCTATGGAACCAGATGTGCAGTTCGGAGCTGGGGTGCCCATTCAGGGAAGAGCGGAGAGCTGAGGGGGTGCCAACCCTGCATGGGGATGAGAGCTGTCTGCCTGCCAGCTCAGGGGTTCGGCAAGGAACCACCAGGACTGCGGGCGGGGAAACCATGTGTGAGCAAGAGAAACCAGCAGGTTCCGGGGACCACTGTCTAAGCATGAGCCAGAACCCGCCTTCCATGAACAGTGGGACAGAAACACCACGCTGAGCAACGAATGAAAAACTGGTCTGGAGCGGATGAAGTTCAAAAGCCACCGCAAAGCCCTCAGAGGTGCTTCAACAACACAGCACGTGCGGGTGCCGCCAGGGGTAACCACTGCTGAAAGTAAGCACAACAAGGAAACACAAAGTCCACCTGCTCACGACACAACGGACGGATGAACCTGCCCCCAGCGAACTAGGGAGAAGAAAGACATCTAAAGAAACTTTAAAATAAGTCCGCTTAAAGTACGCAGAAAGAATAAGAAGATGAGACATTAAGAAGAAAGAAGAGTTGGAAAATAATAAGAAATTAAATAAATAAAAGATGTGGAAATTGAAATACAATAGTTACAAAATGGGCTAAACAGTAGATTAAATACAGCCAGGGAGAACATGAGTGAATTGGAGGACAGATTAAAGGAAGCAACTAGAACACAGCACAGAGGAAAGGTGAAGGACTGCTCTCGGCGTCTGACGGAGCTTCAGGAGCGACCCCGTCAGGTCTGCCCTAGGTTCTCCCGGGCCGCCCGCTCCATCACGGCCAGTGCTGACCTCAGGCAAAGCTGCCTTCGCCTCTCAGCTCCTCGGGCTCCTCACTGCCGCTGCTGTAGATGATGTCGACATCCACACGCCTCCACAGGGCATGCCCACAACCACGTCCACATATGGCACATGCACACACAAACACCAAACTGTTCCTATGCATCCCCATGTGCACACTCAGACACACATGGTGTGAAGACACTCCGCACCTGTGCATGCATGAGCATGCTCACATGTGTGTACACACATGGTCCCAGTGCACACGCGATGATGCCAGACATGCTCACATGTGCACACCCCCTGCTGTGCCAACCACGATGCTCTCAGTTACACTTGCACATGTGTCCATGCACAGTCTGCACATGTGTGGAGATACCTTTACACAGAAGGTGCTGGGTGAGTGCACACATACACGTTACACGTGAGCACAATCCCATCAACATGCTTGCCTCCCAAAGGCACGCACACCAGTGTGCCCAGATGCAGGTGCCCCCACACAGGCCCGCAGGGCAGGTGGCCTACCTCCAGCTCCCTCAGCAGCTCTGACTGACCGCACGACTCCAGGTCTTCGAGGGCTTCCCCAAACACGCGCCAGAAGCCCTCCTTGTGGGCAGGGCCGGGGGCTGGGCTGTAACGTAGGAACCAGAGTGTCAACTCCTGGTAGGCGGGTGGGCGGGCAGGCAGGCTGGGGCCTGAGGAGTCTTCTAAATGGCCATCAGCGTTGGGCTCGAGGGGCCAGAGGGTGGGCAGGCGGGCAGGCGGGCATCCTCGGTGGCAGTGCTGGGGCCCCGGGGGCAGTGGTAGGTGACACGGAATGGGGGGACGACGCAGCTAGGGGCGGCCAAGACTGCCGGTCTTAGAACAGGGGCAGATGAGACGGGGTGGAGAGCAGTGACACAGGATGCCTGGGAAGAGAGACAGACGGAAGGACAGACAGACAGACAAAGAGGAGATCCATGGTGTAGCCCCAGAGGACGGCTTCTGGCCCCACCCAGACACATGGCACCACAGGACAGTGACAGGGACAGAGCTGGAGCCAGCAAGGACACGGATGGATGGAGAGGATGGAGTATTTGTGCTGGGGGAGGGGCTGAGACCCTCCCGTAACTTCCATCACAGGCTGTAGGAGCCCGTTATCAGCTCTGAAGTCGAGTCTCATTAGAAAGGCGGTAAGTCACACATGCCAGAGTTCACAAAGCATGCACCGAGTCCTGGCTTTTTTACAGTGTATGCTACGGTTTCAAAGTGCTTCCTCTCTTCCAAAGGCACACAGGCTTTCCTCTAGGCAGCGCAGTGGTCGGCAAACGGCGGCTTGCGAGCCACATGCGGCTCTCGAGCCGCGGTTTGCCACTCTGTTGACTAATGAGTTTGCCGACCACTGACCTAGACTCTCAATTCCAATAATTACAGGCTGTTGTTGTTCCTTGTGATTAAGCCCCTATCCCAGTGGTCGGCAAACTCATTAGTCAACAGAGCAGCAAACCGAGGCTCGCAAGCTGCGAGCCGCAGTTTGCCGACCGTGCCTCAGGGGCAACAAAGCAGATAGTTGCCTCCTTCCCGTCCCATTTTAAAGATGAGAAGACCAAGGCTGAAGGACATTCTCTCCATTTAAGTCAGTTGTACAAACAATTGGCCTATGGAGGTGACTAAGGCAGGGCCCCTGTTCTCAGGGAGCTGAGGATTCAGTCACAAAGTGTGTATGAGCACCTACTGGGTGCTAGGCACGGAGCGAGGGGTGCCACGTAGAAGGGACGCGGAAGAGCCAGGAAATTAACCAGGTAGACACAGGTGGCTAGTCCACTCGGAGGCTCAGGCGAGCAGCTGTGAGGACCAGCGGAGGGAAGAACGTCATCTGCCTGAGAAAGTCAAGCATTCCGGAGGCGGGGAAATTTGAGCTGGGTTTTGAGGGATGAGTAGGTGTTGGCCAGGAGAGGAGAGGGAAAGGTGTTTTGGGCAGAAGGAACTGCCTAGCCAACAGCATGGACATGGGCAGCGGGTGGCCCGCCTTCCTCCACAGGGCCAGCTCTCTGCAGGCGCCTCCTCCTTCGAGGGAGAGGCCGAGATCTCTGAAGCCAACGTTACAAAAACCACCATACCCACGCCCCAGGGCTGGTGCCCCTGACCCAGAGGGCCCTTGCCGGAGGCCATTAAGCAATCCGGGCTAAGTCAGGAGGGTCTGGGTTTGAGTTCTGAGTCTGCTGCTGGAGACTCCCAGGCTTGGGAAGGGCAAACCAGGCCGCTTCCCACCTCCCCTCCTTTGCCCCTGCTGTGCCCCCCACCCCGCGTGCTCCTCCCGCCACCTCGGCCTGGCTGAGACAGTCCGCTCGATGGTTTCTCCTCTGCCAGGAGGGTCCCCTCCTTGGGGGCAGACCAGACTCCTCCCTGGCCTCCACGCTACGGCACAGGGACCCCTGCCCTCAGCATCCTGGCCAAGAGACCAGAACGGTCGCCTTCCTCATGGCGTTCCCACCACAGACCTCGTTGGTGGCTCCCAATCCTCCTCTTCCTCCTCCTCGGGGAAGCTCTTGTCAGCAGGGGCTGGAGTGTAGCTCGTCCTCCGGGGCTCGGTGGGTGGGGGGCTGCTTCTCAGCCGGCTGGGCTGCCACTCCGGGGGGTGCACACCCCGGGCTGTCGTCTGTGGCGTGTAGGAACCTGGCAGGTGGAGACAGGGGATGCCTGCACCCTCTCTGTGGCCTTCGTGTGCCCTCCTTCCCAACCACTCCTAGCAGCGCTGGGTGACCCTGAATATGTCTGTGCCCTCTCTGGGCCAGCATGATAGCCAGCTCCTGCCACCAGGTCCCTATCTGAGAAACCGTGACTTTCCCAATCATCGGGCGGAGGAGTTAATGCCGGGGGCTCCAGGGCCCTGCCCCAGCTCCCCGGGGCGGGGCTGGGCCGACCCCCAGCTGAGAGGAGGTTCGGTATTTTGACCATCCTTCTCCCCCTGCCTGCGAGAGCTCCGGAGGTCCTGCCTGGGGTTGAGCTGACAGATGCTGACCAAGGGCTCGAGATGGGAAAGCCGAGACCCAGAGAGCGAGGACCAGGGCTGGGAGGCACCGAGGCCACCCAGAGGCATCACTCCACTCGCTCCCTGAGCTGGGCGTTAGGGAGTCCCTGTGGCTCTGGGTCACAGAAACCAGAAGGCCCACCACCGGACTCAAATGCTCCCTGTCCCTCCCAAGGCCACCCCTGGGCCTCAGCATAGATGGACAGGGGCATCTGTGTCCTGGGAGGGCCCCCGGAGGTCTCCCCCTCAGGCTGGACGGTGCAGGATGGGGTGGAAGGAGCTTCCTGCCTTCCCATCTCCAACTGGGTGCCGTGAACACTGACCGAGCACCTGCTGTGCTGGCATCCGGCTAGGAGGAGAGAGACGGCAAGAGGAAGGCGCGTGTGGTCTCGAACCTCATAGCAGGGTGCTGTGGGAGCTACTCAAACGGTGTGTGAAGGCCTGTGTCCGTGACCTGAGGAGTGCGGGACCTGAGAATGGCCAATGGGGCCCAATCAGATCTGCCTTCAGGGAACGTGTCCCTGGAGGATGGAGCGAGGAGCGGAGTGAGGAGGACTCGGCCCAGGGAAGCGCGCTGCAAAGGCCTGGCCGTTGGGGGGACCCAGAGAGAGCACGTTGCTTGCCCAAGGGCTCCGAGGTGTTACCTGGGCCCCCAAAGCCACTCTCTGTGGCCGAGCTGTCCCAGGACTCCACGGCGCTGTCCACACTCGGCACAGCGGGCGAGAACCGGGCAGTCAGCTGTCCTCCTTTGAGTGCCTCTGGCGGGTCCTCATCCGCATCACTGGGCTCGCTGAAGCTGCCTGACTTGTGAGGTGCGAGTGGGCCTAGGAGGAAAGGGGGGAGGGGATCACTGCCACTGGCCTCTGACCTGGGAGGTACAGAGGTGCTCAGAAAGCCTCGGTGTCCCCCCTGGAGTCTGGTTTGGGAACCCACAGGCACTGAGCCCCCTTAGCCTGCTGCTGGGCAGTCTGACAAGTGGGAGGTGCCACACGGATAGGCAAACCCATTTCACAGATGGGACCACTGAGGCTCAGGGAAGCTGAACAACATGCTCAAGGTCACATGGGGAGCAACGGTGGAGCCATTAGAAGGAAGACCCCAAAGCTCAGTCTCCTTCCCACTGCACGCCTGCCAAGACACACGGGACAAATTCGGGGGGAGCTGAGGAATGCACAAGTGATGACCACAAGGTGCAACAAGCAGTCTTAAGAGGCAGAAGGTGATGAAGAACAGGGTTCAGACCCAGACTCTGCCCCACACCAGCTGTGTGACCTTGGGCCCACCGCTCCCCTTTCTGAGTCTTGTCTCCTCAATGTCTCAGGTATCCGCCCCCCTCCACAGGGGTCAGCAGGGATTCAGTGAGATGGTCACAAAGCCTGGCCCTTCTTAAACGGGCCGAACCGTCCCAGGGAGTAAGGTGAGGCTCACGGTCCAGCTGCTTCTTGATCTTCAGGGTGACGGTCTCACCAGCCACCTGCAGGAGGTGGATGGCCTCGCTCAGCGGCCGGCCCTTGAGGCTAACGCTGTTGATGGCCAAGATACGGTCCCCAACGTGGATCGCGCCAGTCCTGGGGAGGAGGCACAGGGCAGAGGATACGAGTTAGACACTCGGGGTTTCAGAGGGAGGAGATGCCCTGGGGAAACCAGGAGCCCCAAGGCACACGCCTGGCTGTGGCCTCGGGTAAACCGAGCTGCAAAAAGTCGGCAAGTGCGATTGCGAGTTGCATTAACAGAAGTATAAAGTCCAGCGTCTGGGAAGGGATTATTCTGCCTAACTCTAAGGTTAGCTTCTGGAACCCATGTCAAGCATGAGTTTTGAGCATGGTTTGAATCCCACTAACTAGCTGCCAAATTCTAGCTACATGATCTTGGGCTTGTTTCTTAACTTCCCTCAGTTCTATAAAATAGGGGCGATAATACATATTTTATCAAATTAATATTGAAGGATGGATGAGTAGAATGGGTTAATGTTTCCATCCAGCAGTCCCCTCTCCCTGGGCCTCAGTTTCCCCACGTAAAGAATGATCCCACGGCCCAGTGGTTTTCTGCCCAGACATTATTAGAATAACCTGAAGAACTGTTTTAAAATGCAGATGCTGGGCCCCACCCCAGACAATTAAATCTGTGGGACTGGGGCGGGGGGAGATGATTCTGAGGAGCAGCCAGGACTGAGGGTGGGGAGAGAAGTTAAGCATCTGCTGAGGATGCACTTGACCCAGGTGGGGGAAAAAGAGGTAGAGGACTGGGGCGGGGGGTCTTAAACCCCAAATTTAGATGTTCCCTCCCGCCAGGTGGGAGCTCACAGTGGGTCCATCCCACAGTGCCCTTATCTTCAGCTTTGCCCAGCAAGCTCCCCTGGGGCCTGGGAGTGAGTGAGGCAGGGACCGGCAGATTCGGGGAGGGAGGTCCGAGCTGTGCCACCAGCCACGGGCGGCGACCAGGCCCCTGGAATGCGCTGGCCTGAAAGGAGATGTGCTGAAAGTGTCAAATGCACACCGGACGCTGAGGATGTGGTATGAACAAAATAATGTAAAATATTTTGTTAATAACTTTTATGTTGATTACATGTTGGGATATTTTAAGATTCATTTTGTTCCTTTTTTGCTTTTCTAATGTGACTACTAGAAAGCTTATAAATAAATTGGTGGCTTGCATTATATTGCAGTTGGACGGCAAGCTAGATCAGCCCAATGAAGGCAGAGGGAACTGTGTGTTGCGTCCCGGTCCCCAGTCCCCAGGCACCCAGAACGGGCTGGCACACTGTACACTGTAGGTACCCAGCAATCGTGGGAGTGAAGACATTTGATGTCAGAACGGTCCACACTGGCCTCTGCAGTCTACCAGATGGCCAGCAGGGGGCGCTCGAGGAGCGGGGACACCACAGGGAGCTGTCCCGTGGAGCCTCTGCTCCAGAACCCCTCCCATCCTTCTGCTGCACCCTCTCCTTGTGTGGCCCCTCCTGCACTGTGTCCTCCAGGGACCCACCGTGCCCCTCCAGCCTGGTCAGGCTCCCCATTCACAACCAGCTCTTCTCAGTGCTGCGAGCTGGCTGCACAGCTGAAGGGAGAATGCACCCTCTCACCCACACTGGCGTGGCCGACCTCTATCCCTCTCTCTTCCTCTCTGTAAAAAAATCCCAGATCTATCAGCTCCCCCAACCCACCAAAGAACCTGGGACATCCCCCCTTCCAGCTGCCACAGTTTTGGGGACACTTTCCAGGGGAGAGGATAGCAGGGGCAGGCCTCCATGTGCCAGGAGAAGTCCCAGGCCGTGCCGGGATCCGGGTGCTGGGACCCAGGGTACGGGGCACGGCCCCTGTACTTTGAAGGCACACAGGTGCTCCAAAAGGGCTCACCGTGCCGACTGCCCAGCGAGGGAGGGAGCAGAGGACCGGCACATTGTCCAGCACTGACCTGGAGCTGGGGGGTCGGCAGGGCGCTGGCCGACGGTGGAAATGAGGCTCAGAGAGCGAAGGGACAGGCCCCATGGCCCCCAGAGCATAGATGCTGGAACAAAGGCCAGAATCCAGTGTGGCTCATCCCAAAGCCCAGTCTGCCCCTGGCCCCCGAGTGTGTCCCCACAGAGCCCCGCTCACCGCTCAGCCAGACCGCGCTTGGTGAGGCCCGAGATGACGATGGGGTCAAAAGGCTCCTCCGTGCCCGAGATGGTGATGCCCAGGGGGCCCCCGTAGCGTTTCAGCTCCACTGTGTAGCTGATGGCACCCGTGGTCTCCTGCTCATCTGCAAGGGTGACACCCATCAGGGGCAGGACCCAGCAGCTGGGTACCCCCAGCCCCCAAAACCTGGGTGCACTCACTCACTCATACCCATCCACTCACTCATCCATTAAATCATACATTCACTCGTGCTATGATGGCAGATGGCACAACCGGGGGACCCTGAGGCCATCGTCTGCCTCCAGAATGCTTTCTTCCACCCAAACACCATTTAGAAAAAGAAAGAACAGAAGCATGGAACAAACATTTAAAAATGTAGATTCTACAGGCCACACAAAAGAAAAAAAAATGATCGTGATAATGCAAACCGTGATAAGAAGAAACCAGATTTCCAACTTTTCTTTAAAAAAAAAAATCGGGCCGAAGCCGGTTTGGCTCAGTGGATAGAGCGTCGGCCTGTGGACTGAAGGGTCCCAGGGTTCGATTCCGGTCAGGGGCATGTACCTTGGTTGCGGGCCCATCCCCAGTAGGGGTTGTGCAAGAGGCAGCTGATCGATGTCTCTCTATCATCGATGTTTCTAACTCTCTATCCCTCTCTCTTCCTCTCTGTAAAAAAATCAATAAAATATATATTTTTTAAAATCATAAAAAAAAAAATCGGCCCACAAGAGACCCTCTTTCCCAGGCAGCAGTTGGGGACTGCCCCTCTGAATAAGGGATCTGCCCTTCGGTGGCCCAACCCTCACTTCCCTTTTGCCTCCCAACCTGTACCATTTTTCTTACCTTCTGTCAGGCCACTCGCTTACGTCATCGTCTGGCCTCAGCTGTGTCTGAGTTTGCAGGGTTTGCGTATTCACTCGCACATCCACCCACGTAGCGGCGCATCCCGTCCGTCATTCACACCCCACCCACTCCTCTCTCACAGCTGCTCCCTCGGGCCACCCCTGCTAGGCTGTGTGTGCCATGGGGGATCCAGGTGGTGACTCAAACCCCCACGGACTCACAAGGGCCCAGGAGGGCTCCAGGGGCAGTGAGGAGTCTGTGGTGCCGCCCCTCCCTGCATCTGTCCAGTCCAGGAGTCTCCACCAGCCAGCTCTCAGGTGGCACCACCACCATCCCTCCTCGGCCAGAGGGAGCCCCGAATTGCAAGCTGGGAACCGCTGGTCTGGGGGGCCTCACGAGGGGGCAGGGCAGGGTGGGGCCATACCAGAGTTGTCCTCGTCCTTCCGGATCTTCAGCTTCACCAGGTCCTCACACTGCCGCAGGATCTGCACGGCGTCCTCCATGGCACAGTTGTCCAGGCGGATGTTGTCGATGGCCAGCAGCTTGTCCCCTGGCTCGAGGGTGCCAGTCCTGCATGAGCAGGGGTGTGTGGCAGGATGGAACCTGGCGTACGCCAGTGCCCTACCCACCCCCACTGCCTACTCACCCCACCCCGGGCCCAGGGGCGCCCCTACCTGTGTGCCACACTGCCTTTCTTGATGTCAGAGATGGTCAGGGGCTCTCCTCGCTTCCTGCTGGCCGCTGGAGGAAGAGAGGCCATGACTCAGCCTTGGGCGGGGGGGGGACCCAGGATTGGGGCATGGACTTGGGGCCACAAGCCCTGCTCCCACTGCTGCCTGGTTGGGTGGCTGTGAGCAGATCAGCTCACCTCTCTGTGCCTCAGTTTCCCTTCTGCAAAAAGGGGGTGATGCCACACACCTCACAGGGGCATCATGAGATTAAACTAGATAATGCAGGCTCCTGGCACATAGTAGGGGCTCAATCCACATCAGCCATTTTTTCCTCTTGCCCATCCCCCAGCAAACTGTGAGCTCCTTGCGGGTAGCTGGTGTCTGTGTTCCCAGCACCTGGCACAGGGCCGGTACCCAGGACTGCTGGCTCCTGACGGCTCACCGCAGGATCCCATTCTGGGAACCCCCTGTGGCCAAGGGAGCAGCCTCCCCCGAGGTGATGCCGCTCCCGGTGCCGCCTACGTCCAATGGCTGGCCCAGGAGGTGATGCCAAGACCCGGCTCCAGCCTCAGCTCAGGCCTCCCAGCTGAGAGCTCTCCAGTGGGACTGGCTGAGCCTCTATTGCCGCTGCATTGCCGCTCAACGTCTCACGGTGCCCAGTCCTGTTCCCTCACTGCAACAGGTGTTGATCTTAAGAGACCTCCTCGGGAACCCCCTGCATGTAACTCCTTGTCTGCGCAGCTGTTTCCTGGGGAATGGGACCTAAGGCAATGTGTGTGGCAGGAATGGCTGGTTTTCTTGAGGAAAGAATCCATTTGGGCTAATGGGCCTTTCCACTAGTGAGCAGGTGGTAGGACTGCCTCCTGGCCCGTGTGGCATCTTCGCACGTGAGACAAAAGTGCCCCTTCCAATCACTCTTGAGAAAGCGTAAGGAAATTGTAAGTCTGCCTTGAATGGGCATCCTTGTGTCAAGCACAACCTGTGCAATTGCACCCGGTGGCCCTGCCCAGAGCTGCCTGGGCTGGAGGCAGCTTCCCCCCTCCTGGATGGCTTAAACCCCCACCTCCATCGACTGCGGAGCCCGGGACAGCTGCCCCTCCATCAAGCCCTGGGGTGGGGCTGCGGATCATTCCGCACAGGAACGCAGCCCTGGTCACCTGTTCTCAGAAGGCAGTCCTTGGGAAATGGTGTCCCAGCGTCCCTTGTCTGCCCTGTGGTCAGTCCACCCATGTGTGCGCTGCCCTCGCCAGAGTGGACACCTGCCAGGAGGCCACCTCAGCAGCGGGGAGTGATGCTGTGGCCAGGTGGGTGGGGTCTCCACTCCCCTCAACCTAGCTTTTTCCCCCCTGAGGGTCCCCAGGACAGAGCTGGGCTGAGCCAGGCTCCTGACTCCCAGGCCCCAGTCAGCCTCATTTTCCCGACTCATCAATTCATCCTTGAATTGTTCGTTCATTCATTGGATGAAAATTCACTGAGTAGCGACTCTGTGCCAGGAAGGAAAACAGCAGGGAACAAACCAGACAAAGGCCCCTGGCCTCCTGGAGCTGCCAATCACAGATAATCAGCACAATTTAAAGGGAGCGTGTCAGGTGACAGAGCGTGTTGCGGAGGGAAATAAAGGACGGGGACCATGCAGAGGGCAGTGCCATGTAAAGTCAGGTGGTGGGGAAGGCCTTGCCGAAGTGGCAGGTGAGCAAAGGCCTGAAGGGGGTGGGGAAGAAGGCAGAGGGAGCAGCCGGTGCGAGGGCCCGAGGCCAGGAGGAATACAGCCTGGCCGGGGGGCAGCCCGGAGGCCAGCAGTGGCCGGGGTGGCCAGGCAGAGGGCGGGAGGCAATGTCAGAAGTCACGGAGACCAGGTCACAGAGGGCTTCACGGGCCCTGGGACGTCACCCCGTCGGGACACCCAAAGGGCCTGCAGACTCCCCTGGAGCAGAACAGGAGCCTAAGGCTTTGAGAAGCTCCAGACTTGCTTATGGCGAGAGCGGGGCAGTGCAGGGCGCAGGGGACCCCGGTCAGCCTGTCCTCCCCCAGAGCCTCGCCCCGGGGCCAGGAGGTATATCCTTTCTCCCAGCGGGTGGGCCCCCTGGACGCCCAGGGGCAGGCGGGACGGGCAGGAGGGGACGGCGCAGCGGGAAGGGGACTCACAGCTGATGGTGATGCCCAGCTCCACACCGCGCCGCTTAGGCAGCTTCACGTGGAAGGTGCCGCTACTCGGGATGACAGACTCTGGGTACAAACAGAGGTGGACCCAGGTGAGACCTAGCCCCACCTCTATTCCCGTCCCTTCCGGCTGGGAGGGACCAACCCCATCCTGCTCCTTACACCTGGGAGATGCGAACATGGAGGCACGTGAGCCGACGGGTTGGTTCACGACAACCAATCCACCCGGTCAGAGTGGCACCCGGGACTGGAACCCCGACCTCACGCCTGCCGGCTGGGGGTTCCCCGTAGCCAAGCCCAGCCCCATGTGGATCCAGGGATGACTTCCCGAGCCTTAGCTGGGCGTGTTCACGTGATTTATCTCATCTCGAACACAAGCAACATCCCCCGTAGTGAGAGGATTCCAGTCACTATTTCACAGTTGGGGAAACTTGTTCTGCCCAAGGTCACAGACTGTCCAAATCACAGGGCCGGAATTCTAACCCGGGTTCTGGTGCAAAATCCACCCTGACCCTGGTGAGCGTGGAACTCCTTCCTCCGGCCAGTGCCTTCCTTCCCGCAGGGAGCGCTCAGGCACGCACCTGGGCGCCAGGCGAGAGCAGCACAGAGAGGCGGGAGCAGAGGGTTCCGAAGCGTGAGGAGGCGGCGAGGGGCACGCACGCACCTGCCACGTCGAACTCGACCTCCAGCACGACCTTGTGGGCCAGCGCGGCATCCCGCAGCAGCTGGTTGGCTTCCTCCATCGTCCCATCCTCCGTGGCGATGCCGTTGATGGACAGAACACGGTCCCCCACCTGCAGCAGCCCACACCTGAACCGCAGGCAGCCCCGCAGAGAGAAGCAGCTCCGTCACCGGCACACCCCGCAGGTGTGAGGCTCCGCCCTGCCCCGCTCCAGCTAGAGAGCCTCGGGCGGTCCACCCTGTGGCTCTGGCTAAGGGTCCTTGCTGGGCCTCAGTTTCTCTGTCTGTCCAATGGGGATGATGCCGTGCCTTACAAGGTGCACATATAGAGAGAGAGAGGACTCTGACCTCAGACCGACAGGGGCTCGAGTCCTGTGACCCTGGGCAAGGGAAGCAGCTTCTCTGCGCCTCGGTTTCCCCATCTATGAAAGGGGCTGGTGATGATGTTGCTGTGATGGTTGAGTGAGATAACGTGTGCAGCCAGGCTTGGTGTGGGACTCGGTTTCCCTGGCTGCCCGTGAGCGCCCACGGAAGAGCGGCAGGCCGCATGGGGAGGGGGCAGGAGGCTCACCTCTCTGCCGGGCTGTCAGGCTCGATGAAGCGCACCAGGGGCGGGGAGGACAGGGTCTCGGTGGCGAAGATGCCGCCCTGGAGCTGGAGGCCGAAGCCGCTGAGGGGGTCCCCGCAGAGCACGACCTCCGTGGTCTCCGTGTGCACGATCTGCCCGCCCGGCCCCACCGTGCTGGAGGCCAGAGACACTGCGGGGCGGGTGGGCACGGCACTCAGTGGGGCCGCCCCAGCCAGGCCTTCCGTGGGAGCCAGCCCAGCCCCGGGCCCGCGGACCTGGAGCCAGAGGGACCAGGGAGCGGGAGTTCTGGCTCGCTCTGGTGCCAGCCAAGTCACGGCCCATTCTGAGCCTCAGTTTCCTCATCTGTACAATGGAGCCGTGATTCCCACTTGGCAGGGCTGTGGCTTACATGAACTCTTGTGTTCCCTTCTTCGCTGCCTCCTCCGCCCCATTGTGGTCCGGGGGCTCATGGGCTGCGACCCGCGGGGAAGGGTGCTGGGGTGGGTGCAGGGCATGGTGTGGTTCATGATCGGCGAGGAAAATGGCGTCGAGGATAGGGCTGGGGAGATGAGAGCACAGTCCGTGAACCCCAGCAGGGCCCTCCCCCGCACTGCCCAGTGGGTGCCAGGACGCCACCCAACCACAGGGAGACACGGAGATGCCTTTTCCCATCCCCCCCAACCACTTGCCGTGTGACCTCTGGGCCTCAAACACTGCGGGGTTTTCACAGACCCAGGGAAACCCAGCTGCCAGGACAGGGACCCATCTCACCACGAACGTGCGAGGTGACGCTGGGCAGGCCCCTAATTTCTCTGAGTCTAGGTTTCCTCCCCCATGAAACATGCACAAGCCCCAGCAGGTGGGCACGTTACATCGGCTCTGGTCTTGGCCGGCAGGGGCGGACCAGGTGGGTGTCGTCCGGTAGTGGCCGGGCCGGGGGCTGTGGCAGGAGGGCACGCAGGGGGCCCAGCGATGGGGTTGCTCACTTCTCTGCACCTTCACTGTGGCCATTGGAGGAAGATGAGAGAGAGAGAGAGAGAGAGAGAGAGAGAGAGAGAGAGAGAGAGAGATGTGTGTGTGCAGGGGCTGATGGAGTCTGAACTCACCACACCTGCTCTCCACCCCCATCCCCCACCCCCACCCTCCCGAGGCTACACTCCCATCTGCAGACGAAGTGAGGAAAGCTGGACCACAGATCCTGAGCGTCCCCTGAGCCAAGGGAGGCAGTCAGGGTTCTGCTCGTGCGTCCCGGGCGCTGTGCTCGGGGCTCAGTGATGTGCTGGGCACTGTGCTCGGGCTCAGCCGTGTGGCAGCAGGCGCCGGGGAGGAAAAGCAGGCCCAGCCAAGGCCCGCCGTGGGAGGTGGTGGGGGAAGATTGGAACAGGCGACTGGCTCTGGAGCCTGGGCAGCCTCAGGGTCCCAGGGCCTGGCCATGCCTGCCCCCTGCTGGGCTCTCAGGGCAGCCTGGGTCCAGGGTTCCTGCTGGGTTGGCAGAGTCTTGCTCAGACCTGCATTCCCCCCCCCCCTTCCACCTTTCACAGGCCTTCCCCGCCCCGTGAATTCTTTGCCTCCAACTCCATCTAAGCATCTGCTCCCCTGAGGACCCCAGAGATCCCGCCTCCCCACCTGCCCCACCTGATCCCCCAAACTGGCTGCCATGTACCACTTCCTCCCCGACTGCCCCAGGTCCTATCCCGGCTCTTCCTTCTGCTGCGGGGCTTTGAGGGGTCCAGTCCATGGAAGGAGGGTGAGGACCCAACTCTCTCAGCCCATGGATTCTGCCTCCCTGCACAGCACCCCTACCCTCGCCTGGGGCTTGGCGACGCTGGAGCCAGCTGCCAGGTCACTCGGACAAGTCACTTAACCCCACTGTGCCTCATGGCCACTGTCTGTACAATGGGACTAAGACAGTGGCCACCTCCTAGGACCGTGGTCGGCAAACTGCGGCTCGCGAGCCACATGCAGCTCTTTGGCCCCTTGAGTGTGGCTCGTCCACAAAAATACCACGGCCTGGGCGAGTCTATTTTGAAGAAGTGGCGTTAGAAGAAGTTTAAGTTTAAAAAATGTGGCTCTCAAAAGACATTTCAATCGTTGTACTGTTGATATTTGGCTCTGTGGACTCATGAGTTTGCCGACCACTGTCCTAGGACAATGAGGAGGGATCAGAATGAGTTGACACATATGATGTGCCCTGAGACCCTCCAAGGGGACCCACCTGCCTCTGAGGGCCTCAGGGGCCGCCGACTTTGGGGCGCAGGCAGGATCTCCAGTTGCACTTTCTCTGACACGCTGGCCAGCAGCTTGGTGGCCTCGAGCAGCGAGCAGTGTTCCGTGCTGGTGCCGTCGATGGACAGGATGTGGTCTCCAGCATGCAGCGCTCCGCTCCTGGCCAGATCGGGGGGAGCGGGGGAGGAGGAAAGCTGGCCTGGGTGGCCTCTTCCCCTGCCGACCCTCCTCACCGTGGCAGTGCCCAGCGCGGGCCTCACCTGTCCACCACGCTGGCCGGCTTGATGCGGTCGATGGTGATGACTGGCTTGTTCCGGTGGGAGCCAGTGGTGAGCGAGATTCCCAGGGCGGACCCCGGCGTCTTGGTTATTTCCACTATCAGGGGGCCCGAAGCACTGGCCACGGTATCTGGCGCGTGGAATGAAAGAAGAGTTTGAAGTGCAAATATTGAGCGCTTTCGTCCCTAGCCTCACTCTGCTGTCTCGATGTAATCCTCATTGCCAGGCTGGGATCACTGCACCCATTTTACAGACCGGAAAACTGAGATGTGCGAGGTGAAGGCTGTCTTTGTCCAAGCGCACAAAAAGCCACTGTGCGGCAGAGGAGGGGCAGGGATTTGGGTCGGAGGGGCTCTGGCCGCGGGCTTTGCCGGACAGCGCTGCCTTGCTCACATTTACTGACAGCCTGCTGCAGGCCGGCACTGAGCTGTCGTGTCCACTGAACCCTCCCCGCCTCAGAAAACGGCACCCGCTGACCCGCCCAGTGGCTCACAAACAAAACCTAGCTCTTCTGCTCTCGGTCCCACCGCCAGCAAATCGGGCCCGCTCGACCTCCATCCCATTTCCTGAATCTGACCCCTACTGTGCTGCTCCTCAGCCACCAGCCTGGTCCAGCCACCATCGCCTTTCTCCCCCTCGGTGGCTGCAAATTAGAAAGTCCCTCCCAGCCTTTCCCATCTCTCTCCCTAACTTTTTTTCCTGCACTTACTGACATCTGACACCCTCTCTATTTGAGTCATGCAGGTTACTGCCCATCTCTCCCCGCCAGAACGTCAGCTTCATGAGAATGGAGACCTCTGTGGTGTCCTCAGCAGAACGCCCGTTGCATCAAACGATGCCCGGTACGTAGTGCTTATTGCCCAGAGAGGCGCAGAGAAGCTACGGGACTGGCCCGGGTCATCCAGCCTTTGCAGTGGTGAGGATCTGTGCCCCCTCCATGCTCCCCGACCCTTGGGCCTCTTCCTGCCCAGCCCTAGCCCTCAGGCCCCCGGCTCACCTGGAACGGCCACGTCATACTCCACCTGGAAGAGGGCCTCGTGGCTGCACTGCCGCAGAGTGGCCAGGGCAGCGGCGAGGCTGGCCCCGTGCAGTGGGATCCCGTCAACGCTGAGCAGCCTGTCCCCCACCTTCAGAGAGCCCTCCCTGCAGGGAAGGGCTCGGTCAGCCGGCCTGGCCCGGCGCGAGCACTGGGCACAGCCCTGCCGAGAGGGCATTGGGAAAGGCGGGCACAGAGGAGGGGCAGGGAGTGGGTGAAGGAGAAAGGGACGGGACAGGTGAATGAAGGAATGCATGAGGGCGTGACAGGATGAGCGACTAGGAATGTGCAGGTGAATACATGGGCGGGAAGATAGGAATCGGTTCAGCTCTGGCATCTCCCACCCCACCTGGTGCTTAAGAAATTCAGTCCTGGCTCAACCCTAGAATGCCTGAGCTGGGGATGGCCCTCGGGATCACCACCTCCCTCCTGCCCCGGGGGCAGAAGAGAGCACCAGGGTCCAGAGAGGACGGCAGCCCCACCCAGGGCCACACAGCGTCAGCAGTGGGGTGATCTGGAAGCCTCACGCTGCCCATCATAGAGAGTCCCTCCCACTGTCCCACCTGGTTCCTCAGCAGGGATTCTGTCCTGCTGACAAACGGGCCTGGGAACCAATTCACCGGGGGCCCCAGGGTGGGGCCTGAGCTGGGGTTCACCTCGGCTTGGGTCAGATCCCCACCCTGGAATGCCTGCGCCAACAGGTGGCCAAGGCTATTCTGGGCGGTTCTATGAATAGCTGGTTGCAGGGCCTTGTTCCAGGACAGATTTAGATTTCTGACAAGGCCGTTCCAGGCTGCTCTTAAAATGGCCAGGAATCTCCCACTGGGACTCCGGGCGCTGGGAACTGGGCGCATTCCTCCTCCACATTCTCCCCTCCTGCGTGTCTGGGCAGGGCCGGGGTGGGCAGTGCAGCCAGGACTGGGGGGCGGGGGTGGGGGCTGAATTACAGAGGGCCACGGTGACGCCGATCACCATGCCCCAAACCTTGGGGACTAAAATATTGGACCCATTCCACAGAGAGGAAAACTAAGGCCAGGGAAGGGAAGAGCAATGTGATACTAAGGCTCGTCTCCCGCGGGCCCCTGAAACAACAGAATGTTGGGGAAGGAAGAGCTTGGGGTCTCTCTCATTTGGGGTTTAGTCCTGGCTCCACCAAGTACTCCCCGAGTGACTATGGGCAAAGGGTGTACTCTCTCTGGACCTCCATGTGCTCATCTGGAGAATGGGCACAAAGGCCCCAGCTCTGCCTTCTCCACGAGGAGCTGGGGTTGGTCAGCGCAGCGCGAGGCAGTAAGGCTCCCTCTGGCTCAGGCTCACCTGTCGGCAGGGCCCCCAGGGCGCACACAGGTCAGGACAAGTGGGCGACACCTGTGGCTGTCTTCATGGGCCCCTCCTGGACAGAGTCCAACAAGAGGCAGAAAGTCACCTGTCCATGCCTTTCCTGATGCCCCGAGACCCGGACCCGGGCCCTAAGCGGGCTCCCCTCCTTAAATCTGTTGGAGGACCTTGTCCTTGCTATTCACAGACCCTCCTGCGAGACAGCAGCTGTAAATCCCACCTCCCGCCAGCCAGTCGAGGACACGACCGAAGCCCTCTCCCTGCTAAATGGCGTGCCTCCTCTCCTCGGATCTCATCCCGCTTCCCGTTTGGCCCTGACTGCTAGGCAGCTCCCAGCATTGCTCTCGATCTCAGTGGCACCGCCGTTTCCTGACACAGCTTTTCCCTCACACTCCCCTCAACCACCTGCATTTCATTGCTTGGCAGCATTTTCCATTTAACACTTGGCTTAATAGTCCTGGGTTCTTTAAAGTCAGAAGCAAGATTATATATATATATACGATATATCTGATTTATGCACAGGTTCATTAAAGCAAAACGGAGCATGCACAGAATTAGAATTAGCCACGTTCCCACCCCCGGGCCCAAGGGGGACTCTCACACTGACCTCTGAGGACAAAGCCAAAGCTGTTGCCCTCCTTGTAGAGAGAGACGTCCACTGTCTTTGAAACGATCCCTGGGTTGCTCTCAGGGGCTAGAGGAAAGCGGAGGACTCCTTTGAGTCTCCCAGTCACATCACTGAGCGGGCAGATGTCCCCAAAGCCCGTCCCAGGAGAGCTGGGTGGCCAGTCACAGGGACTATAGGAAGGGCAAATTCCTCCCCATTTAACAGGTAGGACAACTGAGGCCAAGAGGGACCCTTTTCCTAATACCCCCTTCGTCCCTCCCTTGGAGAGAGGAGAGCGCCTGCCCGCGCTCACACGGAGACGATGGCGGAACTCGGGCTCGAATCCATGGCTGGTGGGCTCAGGCCAGGGCTGAATTCCAACAGTCACCCCAAGTTCAAGGCCAGCTTTGAAAATTCAGAGCTAGGCCACGGTAGTCCATGCAGGGTGGGACGCTGGGGAGAGCGTTAGGGCAGGGGACAATTTTTTCAGCCAATGTTCCCCAAACTTGCCCCCTTAAAGGAAAAAAAAAAAAAATCTTCAAATGAATATGTCATCTGACCGCGAGTTATAAACAGGGCCCTGCCGCCTCCTGGGGACAGCAGACTGCGGTGGAAGGCAAAGCCTCTGGGTGAGGCATGGATGTGTGTGGTCAGGCTCCAGGTCCCACCTACCCCACCTGGCACGATCCCCACCGCCCGGGCCCTGGCGGGGAGGCAGCTGTGTCCACCCACAACCAAGGCAGTGGAGAGAGTTCCCCGTCCAAGGGCACCCACCGGGCGGGGGCAGCTCATACTCCACCTCCAGCACCACGCGCTCGCCCACGTTCTTGAGCAGGGTGATGATCTCGTCGTGGCGGAGCCGGGTCAGGTGGATCCCGTTCACCGACCGAATGTAGTCGCCCACGTTCAGCAGGTCACTCCTGGGAGCAAGGAGGCCAGAGCACAGGCACGGCGACAGGCGCCAGCATTCACACCCACCCTCCCATGGAATCCTTATGTCCCCCAGATCCTCACGGTACAGATGGGGAATGTAGGCTCAGAGGTCAGACCGTGTCCGGGGTCACACGGGGCGTGAGTAGGAGAGCCTGGATGCTGACCTGGACCTGTCTGACACCCAGGCCTGGCATTTCCCCCAAGGCCCGTCTGCCTGCCTTCCCTCCTACGGGGGGTCACCCTCAGAGCTCCAACCAGCTCCAGACGGGCCTGCAGAGTGGCCAGACCGCCTCCTTTGCTGGTCCTAACACTCTTCCTGCTTTTCGCCACTAATCTGTTCTGTTCAACTGAACACTTATCAGTGCCTGCCCCATCCAGAGAGGCAGCGATGGAGAGGCTCACTCCCGGGTTTCAAGGAACTCATGGTCCAAAGGGAGCCAACACAATGGCGAAATCCAGGGCGATGTGTGCACCAGTGGCACATGGGACTGTGTGAGCAGAGTGGCTGTCCCAGCCTGGGGCGAGGGGCTTCCCAGAGGCAATGTGGAGGGATGAACGGGAGTCTGCCAGGAGGATGTCATGGGGAGTGAGACTTCCAGGCAGAGGGGACTGTACAGGCAAAGGCCTGGAGGGCCTGGCTAGAGGAGGCACCGCGGCCAAGGGAGCAGCTGGTGAAAAGGCAAAGAGAAGCAGCTGGGGCCTAGAGTTACAGCCCCCCCATAGAGGGCTTCCTCCCGCAGGCACCGAGCTCTTGGGAGCTTCTGGAAACAGCTGCCTGATTGCTTTACCCAAAGCCCTAGTATGTTTTCCACTGGCCCAGCCCCCTCCTGCTGCCCCCACCAGCCCCTTTTCTCACCTGGCCGCCAGCCCCCCGGGCCTCAGGTTGGAGACCCTGGGCTTCCCATCCTTGTCGGTGCCGCCTGAGATGGTCAGGCCCAGCGTGCTGCCTTCTTTCTTGATCAGCTCCACCACGGTGACCCCTCGGAACTCCTCTGCGGACATATGGGAGGTGAGGGGGCGGCATGGGGCCATTTGGGGGCCCCCAGCTCCAAGACAAGTGAGGCTAACCCGTGGTAAGCAGGGCCCTTGGCTGCGTTACGCTGGGTGAGGTATTTCCTTTTTACAGATCAGAGAGGTTAGGTGGTTGGTCTAAGGTCACAGAGCAAGTTAGCAGCAGAGCCAGTGCTGTCTGACCCCCACCCAGCGCTCCCTGTGCCTCCAGGACAGAGAAAGAGGAAGGGGACGGAGAGGGGTTGGTTACCTGGAATGCTCTGTCTGCGGCAAGCCAGGGCCACGTCGGCTCCTCCCGCATCTTTGCCTCCCTTGGAGTAAGGCCCATCGTCTGCAGGGGAGAGAGAGAGAGAAGGCCCAGAGCTCCATTTCCATTTCCATTCAGGCAAACCTTTCGTGGATGTGGCCTGAAGGAGGGGTTCCTTCCTGCCCCCAGCCCCACGGGTGTCTCTGCTGGGGGTCCTGGTGGCTCCTCCTCCCAAGGGCGGCTCTATCTCTGCTCTTGGGGCTGAGTGGCATTCTTTTGAACATTCACACTGTTCTGTGGTTAACCATCGGCACAGCCCCGTGGGGCTGGTATTATTATTATGGGTAATATTATTCCACTAGAGGCCTGGTGCATGAAATGCGTGCACAGGTAGGGTCCCTAGGCCTGGCCGGCAATCAGGGCCGATCCGTGGGGCAACCAGCGGGGTGATTGAGGGGGCCCCCTGGCACTGGCACCTGCCTTGGCTGGCCTGGGGCCTGCGGGCTGGGGGCAGCTCCTGCATTGAGCATCTGCCCCCTGGTGGTCAGTGCACGTCATAGTGACTGGTCATTCCACTGGTTGTTCTGCCGTTTGGTCGATTTGCATACTAGGCTTTTATTATATAGGATTATACCCATTAGGAAGCTGAGGCCCAGAGAGGGACAACTCATGCCCACGGTCACACAGCTGGGGAGTTATGTAATGTGGATGAGAACCAGGGTCTGCTGACTCCACCACCTGAGGCTGTGCTTGCACACCTGCGGGGACAGGGAGCTCCCTCGCAGGCAGGTAGGTGTCACAGCCCATGGGAGACAGGGCTGGCCCTGAGCAAACTCAATCTGGAGTGGGCCTAATTAATGACTCCTCATGAGGACTGCCCTTTACAGTGTACGAGCCATATTCTCAGACATTCTAGGCAGCCCCAGGTAAGTCTGTCTCACCTGAGCCTGCGCTTGCCCCACCAGCCCGCTCGCTTGACCTTGAAGAATAACCTTCCTGCCACCTTCACCCCTGCAGCTCCAATTGGCCCAGTGTTAAGATCATGGGCTCAGGGCTCAGCCTGGCCTGAGTGCATATCCTGGCTCAGCCGTTCACCAGCTGTGGGGAGATCCCTCTTCTCCCCTCCCCCAGCCTCCTGGCCACAGCAAGACCTAACCACTAGATGCCAGTAGCACCCCACCCTGGTCGTGACAACCCAAAATGACTTCAAACATTGCCAAAGTCCACTAGGGGAGCAATATTGCTCCAACCCCCCCCCCCAGCTCCCCCCCACACACACACACATCTTGAGAATCATTGCTCTAGAGCAGCGGTCACCAACCTTTCAGACCTCTCGGACCATTATTGGTGACCGCTGCTCTAGAGTGAGGGTTGCAGCTCAATCTGGGTCTAACAGAGCCCAAGTTCCCTCACTCCACTCTGCAGACCAGGGCTAAGCTCCCTTTGCTTGCCAGAAGGAGGTAAACAGCAAATCAAACAGCAGTTAAACCCGGAATCATTTCTAGGGCCTCTGGAGTGGGGCCCCCAGCAGCTCTGCTCACCCCTCTTCCCCCAGGCCCTTTGTTCACACCAGCCAGCAACGATTTAGGTAACACCCCATTAAGTATAATGCCTCCCATTACAGTTCTCTAACTCGCACTTCATTTAGATTCAACAAGATGTTTCTGAGCTAATAAAATTAATAAGATTGGGTTATATCCACTGTGCGACAGCGGACTTCTCTAGTATTTCATGAGGGCCATTCTGGAATTAAAATCGGTCTTATCCTGTGCAAATGAGATTCTGCCACTGGACAATCCGGGGCAGACCAAAGGTAAGTTTGCTGGCTCCCGATTTATGAGCCTGGGGATGGTGGAGGGTAGGGGGGGTGATCTCTTAAGGAAAGGAGGAGGACGCTGAGGATAAATTTCACCAAATTCAGAGCAGTAGGATCCCAAAGAACAGAGTGCAACAACAGTGGGTTAAAAGTGGAGTTTTGAACCCTGATATTGAAAACAAAAGATGCAGCGTCTGCCCAGCTGACATGGCTCAGTGGTTGAGCGTTAAACTATGAACCAGGAGGTCGCGGTTCCATTCCCTGATGCCCGGGTTGCGGGCTCGATCCCCAATGTGGGCTTGCAGGAGGCAGCCGATCAATGATTCCCTCATCATTGATGTTTCTATCTCTCTCTCCCTCTCCCTTCCTCTCTGAAATCAATAAAAATATATTTTTAAAAAAGATTCAGAGACTAAGACTGAGGAACAATGCAGGATCCTTTCTGAAGCAAAGGATGCAGGATGCTGGCTGCTGAAGGCCAGGACCCATTTCCCGAGGTGTCTCTGTGGAATCCTCCAAGTGTGTCCTCTCCCTTCTCTCCTCCTCCCAACATTCAGACCTTGCTCTAAGGAACTACTCAGTACTGAACTGAGCTGCAGGGACATCCTGGGGCAGCTGAGACAGCTGCTCGTCTCAACACTGAGTGGCCCCAACTCCCTCCTTCTACACCTTTTTGCTGGCTTTGGGTTGATGCTGGGGGCCATCTCTTTTCCCAGCAGTCAAGCAGGCCTGACAGTGTGCTGCAACCCAGGATTCATACAACCGTTTGCAGACAAAGAGTCAGTGGGCAATAAGCGAGGACTGGGCTCTTCTCTAGAGAAGGCACATGAGTTCAGGCTGTGGCTCTGATGAGGGGGAGGCCACTCCAGGGAGGTGAATTGCTGGACAAAGCTTCTGGCCATATTCAGAAAGACACTCATGGGGAATGCTACAATGTTTGCTGATTCCTGTTCAGAGGGGACATAGCATACCACTGCCACAAGCTTTTGGGAAAGGGACTGAGGCAGCATGCAAACCAAGAATCAAAGCAGGGCCAGAATTACCATTGGCTGTGTGACTTGAGCCTCTATTTCTCCATCTGTAAAATGGGGGGAAGGAGGGGTTATCCCTGCCTCTCCATCACTGGCTCTAGCCAGCCCAGGCTTGAGAATTTGAAGAAATTATTTTATTTATAGAAATCTCCAGGGCGGTCAGGCCCCAGTCCCCCTCCCTCAGAGAACATGCTCACTCTTTCCCACTCTCTCGTGTTTTTTTTTGTTCTGAGACCTGGTAATTACATGCTTAGAGATGAAGGCTTTTCAAAAACATCTTTCCCACCAATTTTCAGCTGGAAACGTGCATAAAAAAACAGAGATATTTTTATCCTCGAGTTTCTTTTTTCCTGTCTCCTCCTTCCAGCAATGGGCAATTATGAGCTTTTGACTCCAGTCCATCCATCCTGTAAGAACTCGCTTCAGAGGGAAATTCATTTCCGAAGCGATGCCAGCCGCCCGGGGAACATGTGGGCTGGGTGAGAGGGGGGAGCAGAAGGGAGAGGCGCTGCACCCCGCACAGCCCTGTACACCTGGTCCCCAGCCCCGCTGTGCCCAGGGTGGGTGGGTGGGCTTCCTTTTTATTTCATTTCTCTTGAGGGCGTTGCTAATTTGCCTAATTATCTCCATCTCTCTGGAGCCCCGGGGAGCTATTGAGCTTTGACAAAGGAGAAAGGAAGTCAGCCCCTGGCCCGGCTGCCTGTGCCAGGACCCCCTAAGCAGGAGAGGGGCGTGGGAGGGGGTTGCTAGGAGGGGCTACGGACTCAGCCTAGACTGACGCGTACTCTGCGGGCCTCCAGGAAGAAGCGTTCACATCTGAAAGGGGGGCCCCTGAGAAAATGAGTGCCCAGAGAGGCTCAACGTGGGACAAACAGGAAATGACGGCCCGACACCGAGCCAGCTGCAAGGCCAGCCCGCCCCCAGGTGCTGATGGGGAGCAGAGGGCCACCCCACTCGCCCCTGGGTCTAACCATCCATTGTGCCTGGCGGCCCCTTGCTGACTCTCCAGGGGAACCTCTACAGCATTCCACGTGCTCGGCTACTCCTGGCTTGGCTGACCCCACCTTTGAAGGCATTGCTGGTTTGGTGGAAAAGAAAGGATGGACCTTGGACGTAGGCCAACTTCAGATTCTGATTCCAAATCTGCTGCCAACTAACGGCTCTGGGTCAGGTCACTTCTCTCTGACCGTGGGGCGTCTCCTCTGCACAGTGGGGGTGCAGCGCCCGCCGCATGGGCTGGTGGGAGGAATCAATGAGACTCTACGGTACCGAGAAATCATGAAACACGACAGCTCCCCCTCTGCCCCCTTTATTCCCTTCCTTAGAAAGGTTTTCCATACTACCCTTTTCCTCTTTGCACACAATACGCCACGATTGCCTCATCCAGTGGTCGGCAAACCGTGGCTCGCGAGCCACACGCGGCTCTTTGGCCCCTTGAGTGTGGCTCTTCCACAAAATACCACGTGCGGGCGCGCACATACAGTGCGATTGAAACTTCGTGGCCCATGCCCCTGGGTCTGGGAGAGGCCAAGCGTCCCTGGGTCCGGGTGCGACCATGTGTCCCTGGATCCGGGTGAGGCCTCGTGAACCTAGGCCCGGGTGAGGCCACGTGCCCCTGGGTCTGGGAGAGGCTAAGCGTCCCTGGGTCCGGGTGAGACCATGCGTCCCTGGATCCGGATGAGGCCTCGTGCACCTAGGCCCGGGTGAGCCCAAGTGGCCCTGGGTCTGGGAGAGGCCAAGCGTACCTGGGTCCGGGAGAGACCATGTGTCCCTGGAACCAGGTGAGGCCTTGTGCAACTAAGCCCGGGTGAGGCCACGTGCCCCTGGGTCTGGGAGAGGCCAAGCGTCCCTGGGTACGGGTGAAGCCAGATCCTGGGTCCGGGTGAGGCCGTGCGCCCCTGGATCCATCCGGGCGAGGCTGGGTCCCAGGCCCGGGTGAGACCACGCGCCCCTTGGGTATGGGTGAGGCCACGTGCCCCTTAGTCCGGGTGACGCCGTGCCCCTGGGTTCGGCCGAGACCAAACCAGAGGGAGTCGGACCTCCATTACCACCATTTGTCCACCATCCAGAGCTGAGGGGTCAGTGTTGACATGTACACATAAGGAACTACTGGACATTGAAATTGGGTCTCAAAAGAACTGTTGGTCCAGGGGGAAGCTCGCTACAGATTGATTCATTTGCCTGTCAGCATAACTATTATTGCTCGTCTCACATTCAGTTCTTATTAGTATATATTTAGTGACATATGATCTCGCTCATCTAGGGGAAATGATGAACAACATAGACTGAGGAACAAGAACAGAACCAGAAGCAAGGAGGCATCGATCGGACTATCGGGCCTCAGAGGGAGGATAGGGGAGGGGAGGGGGAGGGTGGGGGGAGGGGGAGAGTTCAACCAAAGGACCTGTATGCATGCATATAAGCCTATCCAACGGTTAAGTTCAACAGGGGATTGGGGCATGCGTGGGGATAGGGGTGGGATGGGAATGGGGGGATGAGGACAAATATGTGACACCTTAATCAATAAAGAAATTAAAAAAAAAAAAAAGAAAAAAAAAAGAAACTTCGTGGCCCATGCGCAGAAGTCGGTTTTCGGCTCTCAAAAGAAATTTCAATCGTTGTACTGTTGATATTTGGCTCTGTTGACTAATGAGTTCGCCGACCACTGGCCTAATCCTCACAGCTTCCAACTACACGGTAACATTTAGTCTAGTCCAGTGGTCGGCAAACTCATTAGTCAACAGAGCGGCAAACTGCGGCTCGCGATGGTAACAACTCCTATCGATGAAATGCTGGGCCTTGTGCTATGTGCTTCGTAAGCATTATCCCATTTAATCCTCACCACTTTCTGAGGTGGCATGAGTGTTATTCCCATTTGAAAGATGGGAAAATTGAGCCACAGAGGGGCTAAGTAACTTCCCACCGTAAGGAGCAGGGCCAAGATTTGACCCTAGGCCGTGTTCTACGAACTTTAAAATTATTACCACTTTATGCGGTAGGTACCATTATCGTCCCGCTGTTAGAGATGAGGAAACGGAGGCACAGGCAGGTTTACATGCCCAGGGTCACGCGGCTGCTAAGTTCCTAAGTGGCAGGGCCAGAGGGCCCCTCCTGCCCCCGCCGCCCAGCCCATGACAGACCTGGGCAGACTCAGGGACAATGCCCATGGCCCAGCCCCAGCCCCTGTGGGAACTCTTCACAAATAACGTCCCTCTGGCCATCACAGCGGGACCAGGGCGGACAGCTGGATGGAGATGCATCGAAGCTGATTCTGCTCCAAGTGACAGCCTTACCCCCGCAGCTGACAAGCCTCCCTAGAAGCCAGCGTCCGTGGCGGAGGGAAATACGGAAAGATCGACGCTGCGATCTTTCTGTTGTATGCATGTTTTCAAGGGAAACAAGAAGGAAAAGCATCTATTAATTTAAAAAGTAGACTCCTGATTCACTTGGTACCAAGGTTTGCAAAAGAAAAGGAACAGAAAAGGGGCACCGAGTGTGGGGCCCTTCCCTGCGCCAGGCCTGCTCTAAGCACTGTACCTGCCCTGAATGCGTTTGACTCCACCGAGAATTATCTGATGCTCCCCAGTGTGTAGATGAGGAGACAGAGGCCCAGAGAGGTCCCTCAGCCGGTGACTGCAGAGGAAGGACTGGAATTCAGGCCTGTTGGGCCACATCCTTAACCCTCGGCTCTGCTCTCTCCCTCTCTCAATAAGGGGCACCCTAGAGGCAGTGCTGGCCTCCAGGAGCCCCCATGCTCCTCCCTCCAACCCCGGGGGCAGCGCTCAGGCACCCACAGGCTAGGCACGCCAGGGCTACCAGGAGCCATCAGCATGACGGGGAGAGCTCCCGCGAAGTGTGGGGAGCGCCTGGCTCTGGGCCTGAAGTCACACTCCTGGTGGCCCCAACATCATGTGGGATGGGGGTGCAGGCTCAAGGCAGGCCTTGGCCTTCCGCCTTCTGAGTCTGTGCTCTCCTGTCTAACTCTGAAACCGGCAACATCAAGGAACATGACCTCAAACCTGAGTCACCACGGAACCATCTTATTTCCCACCAGCGGTTGCCTGGAGCAGTAAAAAGACTCAATTCACCCTGTTGAGAGTAAAAGCAAAATTGTCATCACAGTCCCTCAGGTTCCCTGACCTCCTAAAGATCTCCCCTTTGCCGGGTCTGCTCCAGCGCACTGGTCTCCTCGCTATTCTCGATACCAGACGCATGCCCACCCCAGGGCCTTTGCACTGGCTATCCGCTCTGCTCGGGGATGTTCTTTCTCAGACATCCACAAAGCTGCCTCCCTACCTCCTTCAGGAACCTGTCACCTTCTCAGAGAGTTCTTCCCCAGCCAGTCTGTCTAACCTGCACCCCCCACGCCTCCAACACCTCCCATCACCTTCCTTCTCTGCTTGATTTTTCCTCATAGCATTCAACGCCATCTAACAGACCTGACTTAAAACACACACACACAAACACACACACACACACACACACACACAAAAACACAAAAAAACTCTGTGGTCTTATTAACTATCTGCCTCGGCCTCCCTAGGACATCAGCTCCAGAGGGCTGGGTTGTTGTCTGCCTGTTCCCTGCTATGTCCAGCACAGAGAGCCTGCATACAGTAAGGGCTCAGTAAATAATGTTAGATTTCACCTGCAGATTAGGAGAATGGGAATCAAAGAGGCAGAATGAGCTGTTCAGGATCATAAAATAAAGAAGAGGCAGAACCAGGATGCAAACCCAGGCCTCCCGGACGCTAGGCCATGGCTGCCGTGGCCCCCTGGCCTCTGTGGCCTCCATAGTCTGGAGCCTGGGGTCCCCCAGGGCTAGAGCCCCTGCTGTGGTGCAGGAGGTTGGGCCTGTGCAGGGATCCAGGTGGTCTGGTGAGAGTCCCCTCTGAGGAGTGGGAAGCCCAGGCCGCAGACGAGGGACCACACACACACACACACACACACACTGCCCTAGCCTTCCTGAGTGGCAAGTGCTCAGGAACAAAGACCACTTTGTGGCCTGGAGTCAGGAAAGAGTGAACACTGGGAACAGGGTGGGGAGTGAGGGAGGAAGTTACTGCCCAAGTCTGTGTCCATGCTTACGGTGCGTCCCAGCCCTGCTCACAGCCTTTCCTCAAGGGGCCGCGGTTAGTGGAGGGTAAACAAGACTCCCGGGAGCAAGACTGAATATGGCCAGAGGACAGGCCCGGAAAGGACTCATGCAAGCCGGAGTCCTTTGGGGCCGAGAAAGGGCACTGGGCAGCGTGTCCCACGCCTGGTGCTCACGGAGAAGCACTGTGAGTGGCCTGACTCCTCGGGGCCTCAGCCTCCCCTGCAGAATGTGGAGTGTGTACGGAGTGGCCACTTGTTGGCTGCCCTGTCCCCCTGCTCCTGGGGAGGCCACATGACCAGGCCTGGCCAATCAGAGATCCGGTGATTGGTCAGGAGAGGGCATGTGACCCAAGCTGGGCCAACCAGAGCAGCCCTGGGCCGTTTGCTGAAACTGCTGGAATGGCCCTTCCTTGGGGAGAACTGAACTAGGTAACCTTAAGCTTGAAAGTCCCCGGGGCCCTCTGGAGAAGGAAGTGTCTGCCCGGAAGTGAAACGTGCCTAAAAAGAAGCATAAACCTAACAGAGTGAACTGTCAGAGTCCTAACAGTGCTAAGCGAGCACCTGGATCCAGCTCTGCCTGAAGCTCCGTCTTTGCATTTTTCTTAAAAAGAGCTTTGGCAGCTGTGACCATGAGGTTCTGTGACCTGGGAAGGGAAGTAGGTGGGGGCTGCAGTGGGAGGGTAAGTCACCAGAGAAAAAGTCAGGGAGTTCATGAAGGGCCTTGAAGGCCAGGATAAAGAGCTGTAATCAGATTTACATTTTAGTGAGCTCCCAAAAGGAGCGTGGGAAGAGGAGAAGGGGGAGGAGGAGGAGGTGGAGGAGGAGGAGGAGACCAGGAGGCCAGGGAGGAGACCAGGAGGCCAGGGAGGAGACTGAGCAAAGGACCAGGCAGGCGATGCTGAAGCCTAAGCCTGGATGGAGGCAGAGGCCCCGTAGGAGGGGAAGACACCTCCCTGCCAATGCCCCAGGTGAGGTCTCTGGGGCACCCCTGCCCGTGTGGCTCTGACCCCTGCAGGACGAGGGGACCCCACTCATGTGGGCCTTAGGTCAAGAGGACACAGGTGCCCGGGCCAGGAAAGCAGTGTCTCCATTTAAAGCAGTGTCTCCATGTATAGTGCCGTCACCCGGAGGGGGCAGGAGCAGACCGCATGGGGTGGAATCCCAGCTTTGCCACTTCTGGCTGGGTAGTCTTCGACAAGTCACTTCACATCTCTATGCCTCAGTTTCCCCAACTGTAAAGTGGGGAGAGTGGTCCTGAACTCAGTGTTGTTGTGAGGATTAAATGAGAAAACGCACAGAGAGAGCTTAGGATAGAGTAAGATCTGGCACAGAGTTAGATCTCAACAGCTGTCAGCTATTGTTTGCATTATTATTATGTGGGGTCTGAGGGTAACCCTGCCTCTGCCCTGGCCATGGGTGGGGAGGTGGGAGCCTAAGTTCATTGGTGGGGAGCCCTGCTGTCCTCGTGTGCATGCCAATCCCAAGTCGGCCTCTGGGTGGCAGTTGTAGGGAAGACGACCAGGTTTGTGCCTCGGTTTCCTCACCTGTCCCCAGTCCCTCCCTTAGGAGTTGTCGCCAGGCGGGAAAGTGGAGGGAGGGATTGACAAGGGCGGCCCCAGGGCACAGAGTGAAGGACTGGGTCCTGGCTCCGACCAAGCTCTCTGTTGGGGAGTATGGGGAGAAGTAAGGCCAGCCAGCAGGCTAGGAGACAGATGGACAGATGGATGGAGTCTGCCCCAGAGCTCTTCCCTGAGTCCCAGTCCTGGCCACCCAGGAATGTGGCAGCTGTGTGCCCCTCTCCCTCGCTACTGCATCCCCAGAGCCCCAGGGCTCAGCAGCTAGAACCCAGCCAGGGCTTCTCCCTTCCGCTACAAGGTCCAGGAGCTCCCTCCACACCACACCTTTGCTCCCACACCTCTGGGCAGGGAGCGCCCTCCTGCCAGCTCATGCTGAGGTGGATGCCACCCCTGAGGCACCCCTGAGGGGCTGAGCACTGCCCTCTGGAATTCCCCTTGTCGTGCTGGGCAGCCCAGGGGACTCGGCCCCTGGCTGCAGGACAGCAGCCAGGGTCAGACAGACAGCCCTGTCACCTGCTCACCCTGGCCAGGTGTCCCGCCCCCTGCACTCTCTCCAAGCCCTGGGACTCTGGGGAGTGGCAGTCCCACTCTGAGCCATCCCAGTCCCCTGTCGGACAGCAGTGTGAGGAACCAGCCCCACCCCTCTGCCTACAGGTCCCCCATTACTTACCGGCCTCTTCAGGGGTCTCCCGGTTGAGCCCACACAGCATGTCTGCTATTGTCCCTGCTGCCCACTGACTCCCTGGGGAGCCACGCTGCTCCGCCCCTCCCACACCCTCACGAGGGAGGGGCTGTGGGAGAGAAGCTCCCAGCTCCCACTGGCTGGGCACTGAGTCCACCCACTGCAGCAGGCGGCTCTCTGCTTAAAGGGGACATGCTGTCATGTCTGGCTCCTGGATGGGGTTCGACACCCTCACTCCCATAGCCTGGGCAGGAGATCTTTGAAGATGGCATGCATGGGGTCTCCCCCGGAGCCCCAGGCAGATAGACCCCAGGTCCAGATCAGCTCCGAACTTGCCCTGGGACTGTGGCAAGTGATTGCCCTTACCAGGCCTCAGTTTTCCCATCCAGAGAGGGGGAGCAGTGCCTTTCAACTTTCCTTTAGATAGCAGATTCCAACAGAATCCCAAGGCAGAAACCAGTGCAGCCAATGGATAAGGCCAGGGCACGTCTGTAGGTCTCACGTTAGAAACTCTTGCGCTTGGAGCCCCCTGGGGCCCTTCCACCGACATTCTAGGCAGAGGTAACTACTTTCCCCACGCCTCAGTTTCCCTTTCTATACGGTGGAGCTTGGGGAGGGCGAGCCCAGCAGCCTGCCACATGGAGCACCCCCCATCCCCAGCTTTCTGGGAAGACTGAGCGAGCTGGGCTCAGGATCTGCCTCTGGGCTTGACAGGCAGGAGCAGCTGGTCACAACTCCAGCCCCAGCTGGGCCTCAGCCCTGCACACTCCCAGTTCCCTCCAAGCCAGCTCAGGACGCACCCTGGCGGCTCTGATGGACTCCCGGCTCCAGCTCTCAGCTGCTCCTGCTCCCAGCCCACCCATGTGTGCTGGCACCAACTGAGGGGACCACATAGGTACTTCGGAGAAGGGTGGGTGACGGTGGCATGAGGTGTCAAAGCCTGTAACTACATGGAGCATCCAGTTAAATGCAGCAAAGAATGAGGCAGACGAGATCCCGACCTCCGTGGGGCTCTTGGATACATGGGAACAAGCAGGTCTCACAGCAAATGGGAGCGTGCTGCCAAGTGGTTAGAGATGGCAGGGTCCAAGTTCCAGGTGAGGTTCCCTGGGGCCAGCAGTGAGGCCAAAGGTCAAAGAGAAACTCCAAGATTTCAGCCATGGGAGGTGTAGGCGGGTCAGAGAGGGAGGACCTGTAGTTGGCCCAGGCAGAGAAGGGGGTGCAGGCTCTGGGGATCGCGGTGCCAGGCGATGGTCAGCACAAGGCTCTGGATGAAGACCCTGACCACCCCCCGGGACCCAGGGCGACTTGGAGGCAGTCCAGCTCCACGCCAGGCAGGAAGGGATGAAGCCTTCTCGGCAAGTAAATTGCTCTAACAGACATCTGCCTCCCCCCCCCCCCCCGCACCCTCTCCCTCAGTTACAGCCCTTCAGGGGAGGGCTTCATGGCACACAAGACTTGAGAGTTACATCCACCCCCTCCCTTAGGAAAATATTTGCTTGCGGTACAGATGCATTTAAATGAGCTATGAAGATGGGCGGTCGGAAAGCTCGCCATGTTTGTCTTTCTCGCTGCTCCTTTGGAATTTACTTTTGTGGATAAGACGCTCCTGGAAAGGTCAAGCCGTGGGTTATGGGAGAGCTTCCCTTCAGCGTTTCTCGGAGCGCCCGCTGTGCCCGCACTGGGGGCTGACACCCCAGGAGACGGTGGCAAACAGGGTCTTCCCTCTGCCTTTCTGTCCCCATCAGCCCACCGAGCACATTGGCTTTTGATTTTATCCAAGAGTGTGTTTGGAAGCAACTGTTGGTCCGTTTTGGGACAAGGCAGGGTTTAAATAAATAATCGGTCCAGAAAGGTTAAGTAACTTGCCCAAGGTATCCAGCGGCAAGGGTGGAGCCAGCTTCACATCTAAGAGGTCTGTTGTTGTTGTTTTAATCCTCACCTGAGGATGTTTTATTGACTTTTAGAGAGGAAGGGAGGGAGAGAGAGATAGAAACATCAATTGGTTGCCTCTTGTATGCACCCCAACGAGGGATCTAACCCACAACCTAGGCATGTGCCATGACCAGGGACCAAACCTGCAACCCTTTGGTGTATGGGGTGACGCTCCTACCAAGTGAGCCCCCAGGCCAGGGCAAGAGGTCTGTTCTTAAAGGTGCTGATATGGAACTTCAGGGGCTTGTTAAGGGGTCCAAGAGAGCAGATGAGGGGCAGCGGGCTCTGTCGGTCCCTGAGGAGGTGCTTCTGAGCCTGACTTTGAAGGATGAGAAGGCACATGTCAAAAAAGGGAAAAGCCGTTGCAGATGTGAGTCCATGAGTGAAATCCCGTGTGACCAGTGAGGAGACCAGGTGGGAAGTGGAGATGGAGCCAGGTCACGAGGTCTCACTCCTACAAGTGTGGTCCAAGGACCAGCAGCCTGGGCCTCGCTGAGCTGGTCAGTGATACTCAGGCCCCACCCGGATTTAACAAGGTCCCAGGGGATGCAGATGAAGTTGCAAAGCACAGCATTGGGAGTTTGGCTTTCCTCCTGCAGGCAATGGGAGCCACAGATGGTTGTAGAGTAAGGGGGTGAGAAGGCTCTGCAAGGTCCTCAGCCAAGGTAGAGGGGAGGATCTGCCCTGGGAGTTGGCCTAAGCGCAGGAGGAGCTGCTGCCCTGCTCCAAAGATGACCCCTCTCCTCCAAGGCTGCCCAACCTCGAGGAAGCAGAGGAAAAGGGGGGCCGATTGCTGGGCGTGTGCAGTGGCTGAAAGCCAGGCCTGCTAGGTGCCCAGGTGGCCAGCACAGATGCAACGGGTGGCCCGTGAGGGACACTGGGAACGCCTAGGGGAACTGGCAGGGCCACTGAGCTGGTGGGGGAGATGTTGGGCAACTTGGTCAAAGTGGGGCCACCGCCAAACAGCACCCTCTATGAGGGAGTCACCTAGGAAAGGCCCTGCCACCTTTGCACCCTCAGGTTTTGCTAGATGTTGGAGGATGGATTGCTGTGTGACCTGGGGCACATGTCTAAACCTCTCTGGCCATCAGCTTCCTCGCCTGTAGAATGGGATAATAAAAGCACCCAGCCCCTGGAGCTGGGGAGACCACATATTAATGAATCAGGAAACGTCCACCCATCTACTTTCCTGCCATGAATGTCACACCAACACTGAGAAAGAGACCAGAGAGGCAGAACTTGAAGGTCAGATGCGCCCAGGTTCACATCCCAGCCCGGCCGGCTGTGTGATTCTGGGGGAGTCCCTCTGTCTGGGCTTCTACGTCCCCACCCGCAAGGAGTGAGGGCGGAGCCCTAGGAAGGGCTTTGCAGCCTGTGACTGTCCAACACTCACTCATGACCTCTCCCTGCATGGGGCCAGGCCCGCAGCCCTTCTTGGTGTCTCTTTTTTTTCTTCTTTTTTTTAAAATATATTTTTATTGATTTTTTACAGAGAGGAAGAGAGAGGGATAGAGAGTTAGAAACATCGATGAGAGAGAAACATCGATCAGCTGCCTCTTGCACAACCCCTACTGGGGATGTGCCCGCAACCAAGGTACATGCCCCCGACCGGAATCGAACCTGGGACCTTTCAGTCCACAGGCCGATGCTCTATCCACTGAGCCAAACCGGTTTCAGCTGGTGTCTCTTAAAGGGGCACCATTGGCACCAATGTTGGGACATTCTCTGCTGCGCTGGGCTGTTTTCCATACCGAAGGACCCCCGGCGTCCCTGACCCTTGCCCACCATGGGCAGTGACCACTGCAATTAGGAACCAACCTCCCCCAGGCTGCACAGATGGGAAAACCGAGACCCAGAGAGGGCCCCCCAGTGCAGAGCGGGGGCCTGGACCCCGGCCTTTCCTTCCTCTCAGGCCCCAGGGCCGGGTCCATCACAGCCACACAATCAAGTCCATCACAATCAAGCCGTGTCCTGAGCCCAACGCGGTCCCTGAGTGACAGCCGGAAATGAAGTCTGGGTGCCGAGATGGCGATTTGAGGATGAGAGATAAACCCTTTATTGCTGTTCCGTTGCTTCTTCCTCCCTCTCTCCTCACACCACCCAGGAGGTCAGGCTAGGACAATGGCTTCCCAGCCTGGTGGTTAAACTTTTCTATAAGGTGGGCATTATCGTCCCCATTTCACCAATGGGGAAACTGAGACCCAGTCTGTGATCCCACCAGCGGCAGGTGAGGGGCACTAGGTGACTCCCTCATAGAGGGTGCTGTTTGGCTGTGGCCCCACTTTGGCCAAGTTGCCCGACATCTTCCCCCACCTCCAGTGCCCCTCCCCCCACACCTGACTTCAGGGCAGGCTGAGTTGTGCCTCAGGGGTAATGCCCATCCATGGGCCACTCCCAGGCTGTGGCTGCAGATTGACACCTGCCAGTTCCCAGCCTGACACCGCAGCCTTCCTCCAGCCCTGGGGGGAAGGGGCATGCAAGGTCAAGGGGTCTCAGGTGACTTCGAGAGCCAGCCTGGCAGTCCGTGTGCACAGACCAGGGGAGAGGAAGGTCCGGATCGGGGAGGAGCCCAGCGGATGGCTCTTCAGGACCAGGTGGAGCAGAAACGGTGCCAAGCTCTGTTTTCAGCATTCTACATCTATTTTCTCATTTCAGAGATGCGGAAATGGGGTCCAGAGAGGTACAACCACTTGCTCTTAGTCACACAGAGCGTGAGGGGTGAGCTGGGACTGGAACCCAGGCCCTCCTGATGCCATCCACATAAGCACCGGATCCAGAGCCTCCTGAGAAACGCACACACGATGCAGGAAGGACAGAGGAACTGTGGGATGGGGGTTCCCGGGCTGCTGTTCACACAGGACCTACTCTGTGATAAGAACATCACACGTGATGTCGGAACACCCGTGTCTCTCGCAGGAGGGATTACACTCCAAGAGGATTACAGGAGCCCAGACAACAAAGGGGTCAAGAGTCAAGGTGGCTCAGGTCAGGGGAGAAGTCCAGGCAAGCTGCCTGGTGGAGGCAGCATTGGAGCTAAGCCTTGAGAAACAAAAGAACCAAACACTCAAAGATGAGGCAGGAAGGGCATTCCAGGCAGAGGGGACATCCCGGCAAAGGGTGGGAGGGGGGAAGGTGCACCTGATGTGCAGGGAAAGGCACTGACCAGCACGGCAGGTCAAAGGGCTCCAAAACCGAAGGTGGGCTGGACAGGCAAGTGGGCTGGGTCCTGATTGGCAGAGACCTGCCTTAGAGGAGGGAATGCACTGAATGGGGCATTCCTGGCACTGTGGCTGCCACGTGGGTGGCATTTGAGGAGGAGCGGGCTCTCCCACGTCGGCCAGTGCAGCCACAGGGGAACGAAGCCATCAGGGGTGTGCTGGAGCCTCAGCACGATGCCCTCTGGTGGCTGGTGATCAACGAGACGCTGGGAGGTACAGGCCTTTTCCTGTGCCCTCAGGTCCAGGGGGGTGGGAGACTGGCCTCAGGCCAAGGTGGTGAAGACTGTGCCTGGAATCCTACCTTCTACCCTCTAGTTCAAGCATGACCTTCTGAACACGTGCAAATGCCCCAGGAGAAGAGGGAAGAGGCTAACATTGGTAGAGCGCTTACTGGGTACCCAGCGTTTTATGTCAGGGTCTCTCGGAATCTTTCCAAAGTCCTGCTGATCCCATTTTACAGAGGAGAAACTGAGGCCCAGAGGAGAAGGAACTTGGCCAAGGACTCCAGCGGGGATGGGCCGAGGGTCAGATCATCAGAATCAGGTGCTCCCACCTCAGGTCCTTTACATGTGCTCTTCTCTCTGCCTGGGGCCCCCTTCCCCTCGTTCATCCTTCGAACCCAACCTAAAACCTGCTTCTACGGAGAAGCCCACCCCGACTACACCCAGCGGGTCCCCTTTACCCTCTCCTCCAATGCATTTGCTCACCTGCTCTTCCCCATTAAATGGGAGATCCTCCACTGTCCAGCTCATTGACTTTGACCCTGTGCCCAGGACTGGGCCTTGCACACAGTGAACGCTAAGTGTTCGCTGAATGAGTGAATGAGAAATCCATGATGAATACACATAGCCTCTGGATGGCTACCGTGGAAAGAAACCAATAATGTGTCCCCCTCTAACACTTCAATCTGATGCAGGAAATCCTTCCTGCTGACTGGTACAGCTTGTACAGCTCCACAAATGGGGAGCTCACCTCAGGAGCAGCCCACTTCATTCCTAAACAGTTGTGAGGGATGAGAGCCACTCTGACATCCTGAGCTGACGCCTGCTTTCCTGGCCCAGTACCACCCTTCATAGTCTCAGGGGCTGTGTCTGGTCCCAGGTCATGGCCTCTGAGCCCTGGCAGGCGCAGCCACAGCTCAGAGTCTGGATATGGCTTCAGCAGGGAGCCGCCAGCTCCCTTCCCATCCTGTGGGCCTCTCCCCAGTGTGAGGCTGGACAACGTGGGTGGCCATTCACCCCATCAGTCTGGGGCGGTGCTCATATGTGTGTCTTTCATCCCCTATAGATTTCAGCGTGCTTTTCACCTCCGGTGCTGTTTGCTTCAGGCTGGAATCTCTTTTTACAGGCGAGGAAACTGGACTTCGGAGGACAGGAGACCGAGGAACTCGGGTGTCTGGCTCCAAAGCCTTCCTCGCGGTTCAGGAGACACATGTGCTCAGAAAGGCTTTGTGTGGCCGTTTTATCTGATGTTGTGCCCTCCTGGTGGACTCGACTATTGAATGAGAACCCTGCACTGCGGGCGGATGGCGGAAGCTCAGGCAGGGTGCTAATTTGGGAGGGACCCCGCACAGCCCAGTTTAGAATATGCCAGTGAGAGCCAGGCAGCAGGTGCTCCCTGGTCGAGGTGTGGGGTGCGGGCTCTGCAGGGTTAGAGGCGGGCTCTGGCAGAAGCCATGTGCTTGAGGACGAGGCCTGACCCTGAGATTTCTGGGCCAGTGCCTGCTGCCTGCCAGCTGAGGCACCCACATTCCATGGCATCCTCCACGCTGTTCAGGAAGAATCACTGGGTGGTTGCCAACTGGTGTCCAGGTCCAGCCTGCCCCTCTCCAGCCTCGCCTCCCCGCACCAAGCTCCCTGAGCCCTCTCGCACCTCCCCGACTTTACACTCACGGCCCCCCAGGAATGTGCTCTCTCTAATCCCTTCCCTGCCTGCCCAAACCCTGCAAGTCCCCCAAGATCGCCCCACTGTCCCTTCCCCCGGGAAGCCTTCCCTGATCCTCCAGCTGGTTGATGCCTCATCTGAGTCTCCAAAGCCCTCAGGCAGCCCTCGGTCCCGCTTTTGTCAACTGACCAGATGTCCCCTCTTTCTTGCCCCTCTTCCCCCAGATGAGCCTGACACCAGAGTGGTGATGAACATTCTAGCTGCCCCCTGCCAGTCTGGTAGCACCCCCTCCTCCAGCAGGAGCACCACGGAGGGCCTTACAGGGGCCCTGCGTTCAAGTCCTGGCTCCACCTTGAGCAAAACTGGCCTTGGCATCCCCATGTGTAAAATGGGGGTACATGTGTGGGCTGGGGTAGGAGTAGGACCTGTGGTCTCGGGGGGCTGCTTCTGCTCCACCCTCAGCCAGCCTGAGACGCCCTCTCCTCGGTCCCCAGCTTGGCTCCAAATGACCCCCAGCTGTTTCTAAACGTCAAACAAACCGTCCTCGGTAGACCCATTCTGCAAACGGGGCACTGAGACTCGGGGGGGAGGGGGGGCAGGGGACTTCCCCAAGGTCGCCTGCAGGGCCCCCAGGTGCCCCAGCTGTGTGCTGTGAGCATTTGCCAAATATGTGCCCCTCTTACCCACCCACCTGCCCACACATCTGCTTATGAGTCACCGCCACCTCGGCCAAGACAGCAGAATGCAGGGCTGCAGAGACAAGGTCAGCTCAAGGAGAGCAAGTAGGCAGAAGGGGAGAGGCTAAGAGGAGGCTTCCAGCCACCGGAGAGCAGAGCCAGAGGCACAGAAGGGAAACCGAGGCCAGGAGGAGCAGGGACCTGTTCAAGGACCACAGAGAGTGGGCTCAGCCTTGGTCTCCTGTCTGATGGACGTGTCTTCCGCTCCATCAGGCCATCTCCCCGGAGAGGGAGACAGGGCCAGTGGCCTTCACAATTAACTGGGCAATTAAGACAGGCAGATGGTCCCGCTGGACTGAACATTCCAGCCGACACACGGAAACGATGCTGGGACCTTAGCTGACGAGATGAGTGCTGGTTGTGGTGGGTGACACAGGCAAGGCACGTGTGCTAGCAGGACGTTCACCCAAAGTGTGTGCCTGGGATTTTGGGGGGGGAGGAACGGCTTATCTGCCTGCTCTGTCCTGTCTGACTTCCCCAGACCTAGGCTCTGCCCAGGAAGGACCCAGACAGGCTGGGGCATGGACAGAGGTGGTGACCAGGTGGGGAGGGTGCAAGATCCTGGGAAGTGGGGGCTCAGCCTGGAGGGGGGCCTTGCAGGACCCTATCCCTCTCTGCAGGGCTGTCCTGGGGCAGAAGGAGCAGGGTGAGGGCAGAGAACCTTGGGGGACCCAGGAGAAGACAGACCAGTAGCCACACACTGAGAATGCAACAGAGGGGTCCCCTGCTCCTGGTGGGGGAGACGGGATAGCTGACCGCTGAGAAATGCCCGCTGGAGAGCCATGTGGGCTTTGAAGTCAGCAGGCTTGGCTCGGAGGCCCCAACTGCGCCATCTCCCTCCTAGCTGACCTTGGAAAGGCCCTTCCGCTTTTGAGTTTCCTCACCTGCAAAAGGGGGCAATTTAGCTCACAGCTCGCAGAGCTGCTGTGAGGTTGAGAACGTCCATGCCAAGGACTTAGCGCGGTGCCTGGCCTGGCGTACAGTAAGTGCTCAATCAGTGCTTGAGGAACAAAGAACAGGCCCAGAGGTTCACTCCAGGCTGCCTGGATTCCAGGAGCAATTCCTAGGATGAGTTTATCCCTGGCTCCTTGGGAAAGAAAGAAATCCCATGGCCTGAGACACCACGGGTGACCTGAACTTCGGGGGCCCACTCGTCGAGGGGGCAGAGGCCTGGGAGCAGGCTGCTGTTCTGGCACTGGGGGAGGGGATGCTTCCCACCTGGCGGGGGAGGGTCAGATCGGAGACCCCTTCGCGGCTGCCGCAGTGTGAAAAATGCCAGGAGCCGGATGTGGAGGCGTGTTGGAGACAGAGGAGAGCCTCATTACGGAGGAAGGAAGGAGTGAATAATTCATCACAGACGTGCCCATGGAGGGGGTGGATGGACCAAGCTGGGAGGGAGGGCACAGCACAGCACTTCCTGTGCCCAGGAGGCCCATGCAGCCAGAAGAAGAGGTTACTATCCTTAATGACCTTGTTATGCTAAAACTGCCCATTGCACCTCTAATACATCACTCTGCCCGCCCTGGCGGGCGATGTCTGGGATAGGCCTCTGCCCAGAGCCTCCCTGCGTTTATCTCCCCCACATATGAAAGTAAACCCCTCACTCTGAATTGAATGTGACCATTTTGTGGCCTCAGAGGCCAAAGCACAGCCCCTGGGGAAACCTCACTGAACCGATCTGATCTCCCAGAATCCTCCATTCCACCCTTTAGGGAGGCGCTGTCATTACGTCTAAGCTATGGAGGAAGTGTGACCCGGGAGAGTGTGTCCTCTGCAGGCACGGAGGTCCAGCACCCGGGTGTTAAGAGTCAGGCCCTCCCCTCCTCGGCCTCCATTTCCTCCCTGTCCAGATGCAGATAGCAAATGACATTGCCGGAACCATCTGAGGTCAGCCGGGGGTGGACACTGGGTGTCCAGCATGGCAGAGGGGCCCGCCTCTCTGGGTGCACCAGAGGTGCTCCCCCTGGGACTGAAATCGGGGAAGCCGAGCCAGGACTGAACACCTCCTGCCCCCAGTCCGGCCCAGGCAGGAAGTGCTGCTTCTGCATGTAAGCAAAGCCTCCAATCCCAGTCTGGGGGACACCAAATGGGGCTCAGCTGACCCTGTGGCCCAGGGATCCCACCTCAAGCAATCACAAGGTGAGGAACTTCGGGGTCCTACCACATAAGGTGGGAAACAGAAAGGCCTATTAAAAGTATGGGCTGAGTCCTAACCGGTTTGGCTCAGTGCATAGAGCGTCGGCCTGCGGACTCAAGGATCCCAGGTTCGATTCCGATCAAGGCATGTACCTTGGTTGCGGGCATATCCCCAGTGGGGAGTGTGCAGGAGGCAGCTGATCGATGTTTCTAACTCTCTATCCCTCTCCCTTCCTCTCTGTAAAAAATCAATAAAATATATTTTTAAAAAATATATGGGCTGGGCCTGGCCAGTGTGCCTCAATTGGCTGGGCGCTGTCCAGAGCACTGAAAGGGTACCAGTTCCTTTCCCAGTCAGGGCACAAGCCAGGTTGCAGGCTCCATCCCTGGTAGAGGCATGTAGGAGGCAGCAGATGAAGGTTTTGCTCTCACATCGATGTTTCTCTCTCTCTCTTTCTCCCTCTCCCTTCCTTTCTATCTAAATATCAATAAAATATTAAATACACACACACACACACACACAGGTTAGACGTGGGGAGGCGTGTCCTCAGACATTTAAAAAAGTATTTTGGAAGAGAAAACACCTCTGTGTTCTTAAATCCTTCTCCCTTGAGCTTTCGTCTTCACAAATGGATGTCCGGGTTCACTGTCTGGGCACACAAGTGTTAAGTGCCTCCTGTAGAGCCCCCATAAAGGAATGGAGGGAGACAGCACTCAGTCAATCAGGGCACCCTCCCTCCTTGTTAGGGGTTTGCTGGTGTGTGTATGGGGCAGGGGTGGGGGCAAGCAGTGAGGGGGAAGAGGAAGCAAAGTGGCTGGACCTCTGGTGGGAAGATTGCATTAAAAATTACCAGGTGTCTACTGTGTGCCAGGCCCGGCTCCAATCCTCCCAACTCATCTCTGCAATCTGGGGAGGATGGCTCTCCTTGGGTCCATTTTACTGATGAGGAACCTGACCGAGGTGCTGCGTGGGCCACCCTGGAAGTAAGATTGAATCCAGGTCTGCTGGGAACCAGGGGCTCTTCCTGCTTCTCCGCAGGGGGCAGAACCTGATCTATAGCAGTTAGTTGGCTATTCTCCAAAGCTCAAAGCTGGAGCAGCCCTGGATCCCTCCCGCCTAGGAGGGTCCCCCTGGGTTCTCAGGGTCTGTGGCCCTGAATTGGACAACAGGCCAGATGGGGGAGGGGCTTCTCCCTTGGGGAGGTGCCAACATAGGGAAACCCTGTCCCTGAAGCGCTTCAGGCTTTGGCTGTCCTGTCCCTGTGGAAGGGGCTTAGGGACCTCTAGGGTATCAGACCACCAGCTGCCGTGGGCCAGCGCGGAGCCTCGAGTCCTGTGTCTCCCCATGGACCCTGCTACCCTTGATGAGGAAGCCCCTCCCCATGTGGGCCCCTCAGAGCCTGGAACATGCTCATGGCAGTTATGGGAGCTGCCTTGAGAGGGCCTCTGTATGTCCGCTGTGTGGCCTTGGGCAAGTTATTGAACCTCTCTGTGCCTCAGCTTCTCCCTTTGCACAATGAGAATAAGGATGGGGCCAACCTTGCAGGGCTGTTGTGAGGAGCTAATGAGTTAATGCATTGCCTGGCACACCGTGGCACTGAATTAACGACAGTTACTGTTGTTCTTAATTAGCAGTGTGATTATTCTTAGTTCTGAGGCCTGAAACACAGAGACTCTGATCCCACCACCTCCCCCTCCCCTCCACGCTGGGAGGGGAGAAATGGCAGCACAGGGCGGGGGGAGCTGACTTCCAGCTCCAGACACTTCTCCCAGCCCCACTCCCACCCCAGCCTATCCTCCACCCTGAGCCCCTCCTGGGACTCTCTAAGGCGCTGGACACCTGTCCAGGGATGGGGCCCTGCACATGCTGGGACTCAGCATAGACTCCGTTTCATTCAGGGCCAAGACCTGCCTTTGCCCTCACCCCCCACACACACACTCCCCTCACAGAGCCCCTGTCTCCTCCCACTCCCCCATCCCCCCCAAGCAACCCCCACTACACACACACACACACACACACACACACACACACAGCACCCCTGCCAGCCCAGACATGGAGAGCCTCACTCCCCAAACAGGGAGGCAAGAAAAGACCATCAGGGACATGCCATGTGCGGGGACAAGGAAGGAGACTGTGGCACAGAAAAGTAGAGAGGGAGGGAGGCAGGCACACATAGAGAGAGACCATGGGATAGACCGGGGTGGGGGTGGGATGGGGACGGGGGAGGGAGAGTGGGGGGGCGGTGGACAGACAGGAGAAACAGTAAGAGAGGGAGAGACAGGCAGAAAGAAAGAGACAGAGTTGGAGAGACTCAGACACAAAGAGTATGGAAGAGAAACCCAAAAAGCGCCAGAAGACATCGGGTCAAGGTGAAGCAGGAAGAGATGGGCAGGGAGGGGAGGCCCGGGCGGAGGTCCCCCTTGGGCCCCTCGGCCTCGCCCTCCATCCAGACCCAGGTCCTGCCGCCCAGCCCCCGGGCAGGCAGGCAGCAGGGTCTGCCCCGCAATCCGTCCCCGTCCCCTTCCGCTCCGCTCGGTACCTTTGGGCCGCCGCCTCACCACGCCCAGACGCCACCTGAGTGACACAGCCAGCATCGCCTCCTGCCCCGGGGGCCCTGGGCCAGCGACCAGCCCTGCCGAGGTCCCGGTCCCGCTCCGGAGCCCGGCGCTCCCGGCGCTCCTCCGCGCTCGGAGCTGCCTGCGCGCTCGCCGGCGGAGGCTGGGAGCTCCCTGCCCCGCCTTCCCCGAGTTGCTAAAATAGAGAACCCTCCCCGGAGCCAGCGGTTGTGGAATCGGTGGCGGCAAGGCCCTTCCTCCACGCCAGCCTGGCTGGAAAGGGCAGCCCTGGGGTGTTCTGGACCCTGCGGCCAACTTCCAGGCCCCACCCCGCAAGCCCTCTTCCTCCCAAAGCGCTCCCCTCGCCCGCCCCTTTGGCCCCAATCTACCAGCCCCACGCCCTCCTTCCCTACGCTGGACTGTCCGAAGCCCCCAGGCTTTGCACTTGCAGGTCCTCCAGCGGGAATGCCCTTCCTCTCTGGCTCCATTCAACTTCTGGGAATGTCTGCTGGCGTCCTTGCCTGCTGGGTCTCAGTTATGCTTTTCATACGAGGTTGGGGTTATCTACTCACCCCCACGACCACAAGTTCCCAATGACACGGACAGGGTCCACTGGTCCTGTGTCCCCTGTGGTCAGCTCAGGCACTTGATGGGGTCATCGGTATCATCCAGAGACCCCTTCAGGGCTGAGAAGGGAGCCCAGACCGTCTGAATCCAGAGCAGGGGCTCTGGCCAAGAGGGAGCCACCTCTTTTTGTTCTTGTTTTAAATATATTTTTATTGATTTCAGAGAGGAAGGGAGAGGGAGGGAGATATAGAAACATCAATGATGAGAGAGAATCATCGCTTGGCTGCCTTCTGCACGCCCCCTATTGGGATGGAGCCTGCAACCTGGGCAGGTGCCCTGACTGGGAATCGAACTGTGACCTCCTGGTTCGTAGGTCGACACTCAACCACTGAGCCACACGGCAAGGCGGAGGAGGCTCTCGCTCACTGTCTGTGATGAGAAGATCAAGGGCCCAGTGACATGTGGAACGTACAGCAATAAATAAGGCTGCACAGGAAGGTGGGTGCTGAGGCACCAGGGGTGGGGAGACCCAGAGGCCTGGCCTAGGAGGGTTTCCTGTCACCAGTTTGCCCTGGAGGATGCCCGGTAAATGTCCCAAGCTCCACAAGTGAGGACACCCCCAGGGCTGCATCCACACATGGATAGAGAGGTGGGTTGGCCCACAAAAAATCCAGGCCAGCCTCCACCCCTCCATTCTGCTTTTCCCATTCCTGCCTCACAAAGCCTCAGAGGTCCCAGTTGCTGCCACCCCCCACCAGCTTCCAGAAACAAATTAGCATCTCATCAGAAATGCCTTTCATCTTCTCCAGGCCCTTTCTTCCCTTGGCCCAAGTGGTGACATTTCTGCCTCCCAGCTCTTTTGATGTAAAAGAGACGGAAGCCTCTAAGCTTTAGAGAAGGGGTGGGCGGGGTGACGGGCAGACCCCTCTTAACTGCTTCTCCAGGCTGGGGGAGGGAGAGGATGAGGACCATCCACCCATCTATTCACTTACTCAACAAATATTTATTAAGCACCTTCTGTGTGCCAGGCCTCGAGGCACAACCATGAACAAAATCAAGCCCTCACGGTGTTGATGTTCTAGTGGGGAAGACAGAGAAGAAATGACAACTGTAATGACGGAATAAAGGTTACAGTATGTTAGAGGTGAAACACAGGAGAACTAAATGGAGCAGGGAGAGGGGTCTGGGAGCACAGAGGGAGATGTTCCCATTTATAAAGGGGGTAGTCTCCCCAGGACCCACACTGTGGTCTTATGGCCTCTTCCCACTCTAAGGGCCCCTGGGGCTCCTCAGAGAAACGGTTGATGCCAGGACGGGGGCGGGGAAAGTACAAGAGCCTGGGACATCTTGTGGCACCAGGAATCGAAAGGACACAGAGGCCAGCTTGCGGGGCTCCCATTGGCCAATATCTGGGGCAACTTGAACATCAAAAAGAATAATGACTGCAAAACTGTAAAAATCCATGTGTTCATGATTCTCAAAAGAAAAAAAAAAATCGCACGGGTCCCTTTGGAGGTAGTTAAGGCACAACCTCATTATTCTGTAAACAGAAAATGAAGGTAAAGAATGAAACATTTACCCTGTCTTCCTGTATGAACAGTATTTTAGAACCTAATAAGAGAAAGTCATTCTTTACAGAAGAACCACCGCAAATAAGTGCAAAGAAAAGAGTAGAATTGAAAAAAACCACCTTTCTGCAGCCCTAATGACATGAAGGCTCTGGCCATCAATGCAAGGCTGAAAGGGACTGAGTGACAGAGGCACCAGGCAGGTAGCCCTTGACTCCGTGGACCCATCTTAGCATCGCCAAAAGGGGAACATTCTGGCATACGTGCCTCTGATGGGATGTGGAAGGGAGACCATAGTACCATCCATGGTGTATTCTTGCCTACAGACTTGAACCTGAATCAAATCCAGGTTTAGACCCAAAGACCAGTGGACAGAAAGTACAACGGACAGAGAATGTGTTAAATGATACCACAAGGACATTCCACAGGACAAACGGCCCGGTTTCGCCAACAAGTAATTAGAGGGAAAAAAGAAAAAAAGAGGAAGAAGGGACGGTTATAGATTAAAAGAGACTTAAGAGACCCATCAACCAAATGCAATATGAGGACCTCAGCTGGATCCTGATTTGAATAAACCAAGTGTGAAGACATTTGGGAGATAAGACGGAGAAACTGCACAAGGATTGGCTATGAGATGATATTAAGGAATTACGGTTCATTCTTTGGGCTGATGCTATTGTAATAATATTTAAGAAAAAGTCTTTATCTGTTGGAGATACAGATGAAACACAAAAAGTTCAAGATTTGCCCTTAAAACGCCTCAGGGGTACCCCTGTGTTACATGTACCAGTAAGAAGTAAATAAAAATTCGAAATATAAAATAAAAAGAAGCATGGGGGTTATAAAAGGCCTCACTGAGAAGGTGACATTTGAAGAAAGGCTGAAAAGAGGGAGAGAGCCATGGGAGGGGGGTGTCCCAGCAGGGAGGGGGCAGAGCAGGTCTGGGTGTCCAAGGAGGGGGACGTGTGAGGGGAGGGCGAGGGGGGTGTAACGCAGGGCTTCCCGAGCACTCTGGCGTTTCCTCTGCGTGAGACAGGAGGGGAGCCGTGCAGCATTTGAGCAGAGAAGAGACATGGTCTGACCTGTGATTTAACGCCATCCTCTGGCTGCTGGAGGGAGAAGGGACTGCGGGGGGTGGGGACAAAGGCAGGGCGACCAGGGAGGAGGTCCCTGCACAAGGCTGGGAGCCCAAGGTCATTGGGGACAGGGGTGAACGGAATCTGCTTTTTTAAAAGGTGGAGCTGCCTTCCTCTGCCAGGGTTAAACATTTGCAAAACAGCTGATGGATGTTCCTTTCTCTGGGGCAGCGGGCATGAGCTCCGGGTCAAAAAAGGCCTGGTGGTCTCTGGGTGGTCACTGCCCACTCTGGGCCTCAGTTTCCCCATTGGTAAAATGAAGATGATGATTTAAAAACCATCATTAGGCTGCTCTATGGAGACAGCAGAGGTGAAAAGGCCCTGCAAACTGGTAAGGGCTGGGCATGGTGTGGCCAAAAGAGAAACAGCCTTTATTGGGCAACTACTGCATAACGAGGCTCTCCGGGCACCAAGCCTCACCTTATCAAAGGTGCCATCACCGGGGGAGCCGAACACAGCTCGGGCAGAATCAGGAATGTTGCTGGGTTCTATCCAACTACGCTAGTTGAGTAGAATCACTGCCTCCTTGTTGCTCTGCAACAAATCTGAGGCACTCAGGTTCAGAAGGCGAAACTGATGGTTCCAGCGTCACACAGCTTCCGGCTTCCAGGTGGTAAAGGAGGGATTTCCCACACAATCCCGCCCCTTCGCCTTCTCCAGACCCCCTCCCAGGCCAAGCACCAGGAACCAGCCCCACAGAGGAGGGAAAACCCCGCCAGGGAAAACAGCTCATCTATCTGGTGGTTCGAAAACGATTCTGAGCCAAAAGAGAAAGCGCCACCACGCATTTTCTTCCGGCATGGGCCAGGGCGGCTGTGGGACAGGTGCACCAACAGGGACACCTGCCAGGAAACAGGTGGCCGTCTGTTAATGTTCCTGGCCCTGCCTTCATGGTGTAATAATTAGGCGCAAATGCCCGGGCAGGCACCACTAATGAATATGCAGAATACATGGGGGGGGGGGGCACGTGGGTGGAGGGGACAGAAATGCTGTAATTATGGCCCTCAAGTCCCACGGGGCCCAGGCTTGGCCAGGACCCCTCCCCAACCTAGGCTCTGCCAGCACCGGTCCGGGGACTTTGTGTTAGGGTCGCCGAAGGAGGACGGCACGAGGAGCGCAAGAATGTGCCTCACACTTTCCTTGTCCCTAACGTGGCCAGGCACCAGGTGGCTGTGACAGCCTCGTGAAGTAACACGAGTCTGGGGCCGGGGAGGGCTCTGTGAACGGGACCTCTCTTCTAACGATGTGCCAGGCATTTGCCTTCAGAATGCCGTTCCGCCTCTGGAAAACGGGGATCAAAATACCTCACTTTTACCCAGCATGACTCTGCACCAGACATTCCCAGGCTTTGTACACATTGACCCTCTCTGTCACCCCACGAGGGGACGGCTACGATGAGCCCCATGTGGGGACCAAGGAACACGGAGCACAAGCAAAAGGCCAAGGGGTCACAGGCTCGGAGCCTGAACCCCAGCAGGCTGGCTCCAAGCCCCCACGTGCAACCCGCTCCGCTGTGCTTCCTGAACACAGACGCCTCTGTTGTGGTCTCCCCGGGAGCGTGTGGGCGGGTGTGATTAAACACAGCAAACGTGGCAGGATGAGCAGTGGAGGCACAGCACGGCGGGTCTCCGTGTCCCTCCACCTTGTGTTCTGCTGCGTGGCCCTCCCCACAGGCTGCACAGCCGGGGCGCCCTGTCCTGGGAGGCCCTCCTGGGTTCCGGCCAGCTGTGTGACCACGGGGCCACCCCTGCCCCGTCGGCACCATGGGGACAGCCACCGGGCATTTCAGGTGGCTGGGAAGGTTCTCCCGGGTCCAATGTGGGAGGTGGTATCATGCCCGCCCTCTTCCCTTGGCACCAGCCAGGGAGACCCCCATCTGGGAACCGGGGGACAGCCTGCAGGGCACACAAGATTGAAACCACACAGCCTCTCTGGCCCCAGGACGATGGATCCAGACCACAGAGCATTCATCATGTGTCCACACCACACTGGGTTCCGACCACAGGCCGTCAGAATAGCGCGGAGAGTGCCAGGATTACAGGCGTGGAAGCCACAGCGGTGTGTGGACCCAAGCCACAACCATCAGATCCAGGGTGAGGACAGGGCAGAGGGATTGGCATTGTGGGACCCAAGACCTTGTCCAAAGGGACAGTATACGTGGTTGGTTCTTGCCAAGCAGATGAGGATCTCCCAAAGCGCCTTTCCACAGCTCCTGACTCCTCCAACCCTACCCTCAATCCCACCAAACGCCCCTTCCCAAAGCCTTGGCTGAGAGAGGCAGTTACATGGCCACTGCATGACCTGGGACAAGTCCCTGCCTGCTCTGGGCCTCAGTTTCCCCACTGTAAAAGTAGGGGGTTGGCCCTTTCTGAGGGTTAGTTCGCCTCTGATAGCCTGTGAAATGATTACAACACTCTTTTCTCCCTCTCTACAACCTTCTGTGGCTCCCAAAGGACCGAGCTTGAATGAATGAGTGAGTGAATGAATGAATGAATGAGGAACTCTCCTGAAGTCTGATCAGTGCTTTATCTTATTCGTGTCCCATGCCCCTGGAATCTGGGCCGCTGCGCTAGGTCTCCTAGATAAACCAGGTCCTTCTGCCCTTTCTTACCACAGGCCTTCTCCTTGGAGAGCCCTCCTCGTCACCTGCTAATGACTCCCGATAGATCACCTCCTCCAGAAAGCCCTTCCTGAATCCTCAGGCCTCGCTAACTTCTCTCCACACGTTGCTGGACCAATGGGACACTCCTTAGCACCCCACTGCTCCCCACCCCCCCCCCCCCCACCCCGCCACAGTCCAGCTATCAGCATCATTCACCTGTACAACAGCAGCAGCCTCCACCCTCGCCTTCCATAATCCACCTTCCTCATGGCGTCAGAAATCAGACCTGCTCTCTCCCCTGCTTATGCACTCCCACAGCCCCCAGGACACTCCAGATGAGACCCAAATACCTATACGGCGAACAAGATGCCATTTGTTCGGTCCCCGGGGACCCTCCACTCCAGCCTCCCACTGGCCTCCCACCATTTCTCAACCACTGGGCCTTTGCACCTGCTGTGCCTTGGGCCCGGAGCCCCATTCCCATGGTTCCTCCCTCGCTCTCCCCTCTTGGTCCTCATTCAAGCATCATCTTCTCCATGACTATGGGAAGGTGCAGACCTCACTCCCCAGCACCCTACCCCTTCCCTGCTTTATTATTTCCATAGCATCTGTCACTGACACACCACTTTTTACTTCTATTGCTTATTAATTGTCTGTCTCCCCCACTAGGATGTCAGGTGTGACCACAACCTGTCCCGGCATACAGCAGGTGCTCAATGAATACTTGTTCAGTGGGGGACTCAAGTCACACCTAGTCTTGAGGCATTTTCTGCTCTTTGCTGGCTGTTAGTCCTGCCACTGAGGTCAACTGTGCTCCCGATTCATTCCTCTCCGTTTCCCCCTTAGTTTGGGGCAGATATTGGCTCGAGGTCACTCAGCAACGAAAGCAGAGCTAGGATTTGAATCCAGGACACTTACTTCCGAACACTCTTTCAATCTGATCTTGGGCATTGAACAAATCTCTGCCAAAAAAGTCTCTGCAAAACCTTCTCTGGAAGAAGAGGACAGCCCCTGCCCTGACCAGGTGGCACAGATGGTTAGAGTGTCGTCCCGTACACCAGAAGGTTGTGGGTTCGATCCCCAGTCTGGGCACGTACAGGACGCAACTGATCAATGTTTCTCTCACATTGATGTTTATCTCTCTCTTTCTCCCTTCCTCTCTCTCTCAAAATAAATTTAAAAAAAAACATATTCTTGGGTAAGGATTTAAAAAAAAAGAAGTGGACAGGCCCCCTGAGAGGAAGCCCAGCCACAAGTCATTCAAAGTTCTTTGCCACCCTGTGGGTAGCAGCGGAGTGAGGCCAGCCATCCATCAAGGCTGGACTTAATGAGGCTATTAAGTGCCAGGGCCTTCCATGGGGACCTGCGTGCCTCTGGGCTGCAGGGTCACGTGACATCCCAGGAATCAGGAGAGACAGCAAGAGGTTCAGGCTGATGCCACCCCAGAGGTAAGGAAAACCTGGGGTCAGAGTGAGGTCACCATTCACGGGGGGCTCTTCTTGTCCGCAAACCAGGGTCTGCCTGAGGCTCGGGCAGCAGAAGCATTGAGAGAAAAAATGATGATGATGACAGCAGTGACAATCCAGTACCATTTATTCCAGGCCCCATGCATTCATTTGTACCCCATCATTTATTCACGCACTCACAAAATAGTTGCTGAACAGCTCTTATGCTCCAGCGGTGAATACAACTCGCAGCACTTGCATTCCAGTAGGGAAGACAGACAATAAACAGCACAAATATGCACTACAAGGTAGGTTGAAATAAGCATGTTGAAGGAAAATAAAGAGAGGTGAGAGGATTGTGTGTGTGAGGTACCCCTTTGATCAAGTCTTGACACAAATGAAGGAAGTGGGGGATCCGGCATGCAGATCTCCGAGCCAGGAAGAGGACACAAACTGTGCAAAGGCCCTGAGGCAGGACTGTGCCTGAGGATCAGCAAGGAAGCCAGTGTGGCTGGAGCTGAGTGAGTGACAGAGCAGATGTCTCAGAGGATGTCAGGGAGGTCCCAGGGGCAGACCACAGCGGGCTGGGTTGGCTGTAGTGAGGACTTTGGCTTTTCTGCTGAGGGAGGTGGGATGCGTCGGAGGGATGTGACAGGACCCCTCTGGCTTCTGGGGAAGAACAGACTGTGGGGAGTGAGGATGAAGGAGAGGGGACCCGTGAGGAGGCCACTGCAACCATGCAAGCAAGAGATGCTGGGGGCTTGGGCCAGGAGGGGTTCAGGGCATGTTTTGAAGAAAAATGGTGACTCTATAGACGCACACAGCCCTCTGAGGCTGGGAGAAGTACATCTACTTCGCAGAAGAGAAAACGGAGTCTCAGAGAGGTTCAGTCACTTGCCCGGTGCCACGCAGTAAGGAAGTATCAGAGCTGGGATTATAACCCAGGCCATCGGGCTCCAAAACCTGTGCTCTCTCATCATGACGGCCAGGAGGGTCTCCTGGGGTACAAGGTTCAGGGTATGAGGTCAGAAGGGGCGCATCCCCATCCCATCACTAGCCCTTGATTCAGCTACAAAGTGAAGCTGGAGAGGGGATCAGAGGAACGCTCGTGTGGGAGGCAGGGAGAGATGGGACAGGTGAGAGTGGGAGAGGAGGTGGCTGGGGACATATTCCCAGCTTCCTGGATGCTTGGGAAGTGTGCTGGACACAGGGAGCAATCGGCAAACATCCCTGTAAGGAGGCAGTGGAGAGCGGGGCGCCCTAGCTGTGTGACCTTCAGCTCATCATTTACTCTCTCTGTGCCTCGGTTTCCTCACCTGCCAAATGGGGCTGTTGTGGGGGTAAACAAATAGCAAGTGCTGGCACAGCAGATGCAGGGTGTGGTATATTTAGCTGACAGGCGGCAGCTGGGCCGCCAGGGGCATGGGCAGGGGATGCGGCAAAGCCTCCTCACTCTGTCCCCGCTGTCCTGCCTTCAGGGTGTTGCCTCACACTCTACGTCCGTCTTCTGCTGTGGACCCAGGGCCTCCCTCCATTAATTCCGGAGTGACAGCCGTGACCGATTTGGGCCTGCTTGCCTGGAAGTCCAACTGCAGGGGAAGGAAAAGATTAACATTCCTTCTGAAACCAGGAGATTCACTAAATGACATGGTGGCTGAGAGCTGGGTTCTCAGAATCATGCTGTGCCAGAGAAAGCTTCTGGTCCAAAACTGCACCCCACCCATTTTACCAGATGGGGAAACTGAGGCCAAAGAGGGAGGGGCATTCTCTCCATGCTTCTGCTGCCCGAGCCTCAGGCAGACCCTGGTTTGTGGACACTTTCTGAGCCACCAGATCCCCAGGTACCCACCGCCCCCCGTCCTGGTTCCTGAGGTTTAGGGGATCCAGGCAAGGTAATCATGTGGGCCAGCAAGGATGGCAGAGGGCCTGCTGGGCCACACAAACCCTCTGGGTGCTGGCTCATGAGAGATCCAGGGGGTCCTGAGGGAGATGCCTGGAGACATGACGGGGAGGGGAATTTGGGAAGAATTTCCGAATTTTCACACCTGGACCTCCTTCCCAGGGTCAGGCTCTGTGCTGCTGTCCTTTCTATGTGTAATCCCGTCAGATCCTCGCGACCACACTAGAAGGCCGGTGTTTTCAGTTAAAACAGCCATCACTCACAGAGGGGAAATGACTTGCCCACGGTCCCACAGCTGGTGAGCGTCAGAGCTGGGAGCTGAGCCGGATGGCCTGAGCTCAAGCTGCTTCAGCCTCTGCCCCCCGGGCTCCCTTTCAGGAGCACCCAGATCCCCCACCAGGCACGCCAGCCAGGCTTCTGAATGTCATGGGAGAAAATCAGCCCTGCCTGTCAGCTGGCTCCAGACCTCCCCTCAGGGAGGAGGCAGATTTGGGCAAATACCAGGCAGAGGGTATGTGACAGCCAGTGGGTCAGGGGGCCAGGGCAGCAGGGTTGGTGTCCATCCTGAGAAAGTCAGAGGGAGAAGGGGAGCAAGGAGAGGCTGAAAAGATCACCCCTCACAGCAGTGGTCAGAGGCGCAACCGCTACCGAGGACCATTCTAAGAAGGTCTCCATGGGAACCAAGGAAACTGAGGCACAGAGAGAGTAAGTGATGTGCTGAAGGTCACACAGCTAGTGCACCCTGTGGGGACCCTGGGCCAGGCCCCGTTCTAAGCACTTTATGTATATGAACTCACTTAACCCTCACAAAAACCTTTGCAACGCCTGCTAATATTATTCCCATTTTTCAGGTGAGAAAAACTGAGGCTCAGAGAGATGAAGCATCTTGCTCAAGGTCACCAGCTAGCAAGTGGCTGAGCCAGGATTTACACCCAGGCTGTCTGGTCCCAGCATCTATGCAGAGAAAGAGGGGCTTGAGGCAATGGGGAAAGCTGAGGGAAGGACTTTTAAGGACAAGGGTTCTGATGTTCAATGAGAAGATATGTGAGTTTGTGCAATGAAACTCCCTTCACTGCCTCCTCCTGGCCAGCATCTTAGTCAAGCTGCCATTCTACATCCCTCTTCGGGGTGTCCATGTCCCAGCCTAACCCCAGATGGGCATCCTGGGAATAGAGCCCACTTGTGGGTCAGGGATGTGAACTTTACACATGCCTGAAGCAGCAGCACCAGGTCAGAGCCAGGGGGCTGGGGTGGGGTTGCTCTGGGTGCAAAGAAACACTGGAGGGTATTTGGGCTGCTTAGGGCCCGGATTGGGGGTGTTGAGGCAATTACAACCTCAGCCAGATTAAAAGCAGAACTATGCTAAGTGTAGTCTGTGGCCCCGGGCCTGTCCTTGAACTATTTCTTGCAGGACAGCAACAGATAAGTTCAGAAATTGGGAAAAAACAGAGACTATTTCAGCAATTTGACATTGCCACAACATCCAAGCAGCTGATCAGTGGCTTCTATTGTTCATACCTTTGTTCTTTTTTAAAATATATTCATTTTTATTGATTTCAGAGAGGAAGGGAGAGAGAGAGAGAGAGAGAGAGAGAGAGAGAGAGAACATCAATGATGAGAGAGAATCATTGATTGGCTGCCTCCTGTACACCCCCTACTGGGGATCGAGCCCTCAACCCAGGCATGTGCCCTGACAGGAACCGAACTGTGACCTTTTGGTTCATAGGTCGGATGCTCAACCACTGATCCACGCCAGTTGGGCCACGCCTTTGTTGTTTTATTTCATTCATTACTAGTGTATTTTTCACATGTATCGGTCTCCAATAGATTGGAAATAAAAAGAAAATACTAGCCCTTCACCAGAGAGTCTGAGAAGCACTGCTTTAGAAGAACTAACCAGTGACAAGCTGGCGCCCAGCCCGATTCAATTTAAAATGAAGCTGTAAAATAAAAGTTTAGCTTTCAAAATGACACACAACTTTTATGCGTGCTGAAATGGAAGTAAGTTGTTTGTGTGTGTGTGTGTGTGTGTGTGTGTGTGTGTGTGTGTGTTTAAGATCAGGGTTTCTCAACCTCCAGCACTAGTGGCATTTTAGACCAGATAATTCTTTGTTGTGAAGGGCCGTCCTGCACATCCTGGGATATTCAGCAGCATCCACGGCCTCTGCCACTAGATGCCAGCTCACCCCTCCCCAGCTGTGAAAACCAAGAATGTCTCCAGATATTGCCAAATGTTCCCTAGGGAGCAAAATCACCTCCAGTTAAGTGCTGGCTTAGATGTTCTGAGTGTGTGTGTGTGTGTGTGTGTGGCATGCATATGTGTTTCATCCCTGGCCCATCTTCCTCACTTACATGGCCAGCCTGCCTGGCCCCTGTGGGCATCTGACTTTGCAACCTCTGGTGTCAGACATTACTCTTAAGGAGTGCCTGTCAGATCTCCATCTCTAAAGTTGGCTCATGTTAGAGGCGCAACCACTACTGAGGACCATTCTAAGAAGGTCACCATGGGAACCAAGGAACCCTCAGAGCTACAGTCTACACAGAGGTGAAGCTGCCTTCAATGCCTCCCACCCCAGCTCCCAGAGTGAAGAGCAGTAGACAAGATCAGCCGCTGGACAGAAACCATGGACTCCAGCCAGAGGCGAGGGACTTGGTGCCTAAAGAACAACAGGTTGTGGCTGAGAGAAGCTAGAAGGCCAGCTGGCAGTGGGGCTGGTGGAGCAGAAGCTCCTAATGGGCACCATCAGGAAGTGCACAGCTTGTTCAAACCACAGATATCTGCCCTCCAACCGTGGGGGATGATTCAGAGGGACCTGGCAGGGCCCCAGGCTCTGTCTTTTTAAAGCTCACGCGGTGATTTCGATGCATAGCAAGAGTAGAGACCTTCCTCTGAGTGCATCAGAGTCCCCAGGGAAGCTTGATAAAAATATAGATTCATGGAAAAAAAAAAAAAAGGTCTGACAATACCGAGTATTGGTGAGGATGTGGAGTAACTGGAGCTCTCATACATTGCTAGTGGCAATGTAAAATGGTACTCTTTGGAAAGGAACTTGACAGTATCTACTGAAATTTTAAAATATGCATATCCTAAAATATACCTCAATAAAGCTGTTAAAATATGCATATCCTACGGCCCAGTGATTGCACTTGCACTTGAAGGCATGTACCCAAGAGAAATGTTGCACCTGGCTACCAGAAGGCATGTTCAAGAATATTCACGGCAATATTATTCCTAAGAGTAAAAAACTGGAAACAATCTAGAAGTCCATCAATAGTAGAACAGGTGAATGAAAATGGTGGTGTATTCATGCAATGGAGTTCTACACAGCAGTGAAAAAGAATGCACTGCTGCTGCACACAACACAATGGATGGATCTCAAAAGCATGACATTGAGCAAAAAAAGCTAGACAGAGAAGAGTGCACACTGTGAGATTCCATTTATGTGAAGTTCAAGAACAGGTGAAAACAAACTTTAACGTGTAGTGATCTATATAAGGTGGGAATAACGTAAAGAAAACTAAAAGAGTGATCACCCAAGATATCAAGAAGGTGGCTACCTCTGGGTAGAAAGACGGAGGGGACACACTTCTATGGGGCTGGCAATGTTCTATCTCTTAACCAGGGTGGTTACAAGGGTGTTCATTGTCATCATTCTTTTCACTACACCTCTCTGTTATACCCATGTGTACATTTTATGATCTATCTATACTAATAAAAGGATAATATGCTAATTAGACCAGGAGACCTTCCAGACAAAGCCATGGTGGTAGGGGCTGAGGCAGAGGCGGTTAGGGGCGATCAGGCCGGCAGGGGAGGGCAGTTGGGGGCGAGCAGGCCACTGCGGGGGGGCAGTTGGGGACGAGCAGGTGGGTCGGGGGGGGTGTGGAAAGTTGGGGGAGAGCAGGCCAGTGGGGGAGGGCAGGTGGGGTTGATCAGGCCAGCAGGCAGGCAGGTGAGCGGTTAGGAGCCAGTGGTCCCGGATTGCAAGAGGGATGTCCAACTGCTGGTTTAGGCCCAATCCCAACTGGCAGTTGAGACATCCCCCAAGGGGTCCCAGATTGGAGAGGGTGCAGGCTGAGCTGAGAGACACCCCCCCCCCCCCCATGCACTAATTTTGTGCACCGGGCCACTGGTTTCAAATAAAAGGTGAAAGAAATGTTTTCTGTCTAACTCCAAGCAGGTCTGATTCCTCAGGTTTGGGTTGGGGCCAGAGGATGAGCATTTTAAACATGCCCCTCACCCAGGAGATTCCGATTCCCAAGGTCCTGGGCCATGCCAGGGTCTAAGACATATGCTGACCACATGCCAACATGAGGAGCCCAAGAAGCCAGCCCCCAGGCGGTAGGTCCCACCTCCAACGCAAGCTGGGCCATCGCCAGTTTTGAGTGATGAGTAGACCAAGTAAGAGCCAGGCGTCCACCAGCACAGAGGCCAGCCCTTAGAACATCCTGCCGAGGCAGTGCCCAAAAGAATGGCCCTGTGGGCTGCCTGCATTACCAGGAGCTCTCGTGGGCTTAAGGAGGGAATTTCTAGAGGGCCACTCTGGATGCAAGGAATTCTGGAAGGGAGGGTGGCACAGAGTTCACCCGTGCTGGCAGCCTGGTGTGGCCAGGCTGGGCTGACAGCCCTTTAAGGAAAACTAAATGGATGAGGAGGAAGCAATTAAAGGCTGTCATCAGGAGGCAGCTGGCATCTGTCCGCTGGAGAATCTGCTGAGGCTGTTATCTGCTCAGAGCCCAGGTGGGGGGAAGCACCTGACTGGGGAACCTTCAGGCCCACGGAAGGTGTGAGGGGCCATGGAAGATGTGAGCCTCGTCTTATCAGCCAGGACGGACTGGTGCAAGGCAAGCCGGTCTTGAACCCACAGGAGGAAGTGGGCTACCCACCAACAGCCCCTGATTTGTTGATCGCCTGCGAAGAGCCAAGTCCCAGGGCAGTGCTGAGGATAGGAGGAGGGCAGATGGGATCCACAGCCATGGGGCTCATGGGTAACTGTGTCATAAAACGTGGTGAGCGTTGCAGAGCTCAGGATGGCACTGTGAGAGGGTATAACAAGGAGCACTAGGCTTTCCTTCAGAAAAGGTGTTTGGAGTAGGCCCTGGCCAGGTAGCCCGTTGGTTAGAGCATCTTCCTGATACACCAAGGTTGTGGGTTCAATCTCCGGTCAGGGCACATACAAGGAACCACCAATGAATGCATAAATAAGTGGAACAACAAATGGATGCTTCTCTCTCTCTCTCTCTCTCTCTCTCTCTCTCTCTCTCTCTCTCTCCCTGCCTCCCTCCTTCCCTCCATCCCTCCCCCCTTCTCTAAAACCAATACATTAAAAAAACAAGAAAAAAGAAGAGGTGCTTGGGGTGAGTTCTGCAAGATTAGAGGGAACCAGAGAACAAGCCCTCCCCATCCCACCCCAGGCAGGGAGAACAGCATGGGCCAGGGCCCTAGGGTAGAAGTAAGAATGAATACCCGCCCCCCCCACCCCCCACCCCACAGTGCTCTCACACAGTGGACACGGCTCTGGGCCTTTCCTGCCTTAACTCAGTTCATCCTCATGACCACACTCTGATGTGGGTGCTATTATTCCCATTTTACAGATGAAGAAACTGGGTCACAGAGAGGTTAAGTGACCGGCACAAGGTCACACAACTCATCAGTAGCAGAGACTAAATTTGAACCCACTGTGCTACACGGCCTCTCATTTGGCTCGTTTTTCCCCAAGAATGGAAAGGAGGCTGGTGTGGCTGGAGCCCAAAGAAATCGGAGGACAGCAGCGAGAGAGAGGGTGGAGAGGGCAGCAGCGCCGGGCCACATGGGAAGATGCGCACTTGATCTTGGCAGCGGTGAGGAGCCATTGAAGGTAGGAGGCCGGGATGGTATCAAATACATGTTTTAAAGGTGCTGCCCGGCAGGGTATAGCCGAATAGTCAAGCAACACTGGACCATCAACAAACACCTCCTCCTTCCGCACGGACGGAGCACCGCATGGCGCCACGATCTTCTCTCCAGAAGGTGCGGTCCATTTTGACAGCCCCACCCCCGCCCACCCACTAGACAAGGACATCTCAAATACAAGGGAACAAATTTTCCCAACTTTGACTAACATGAGGAAGCACTTTCCGGCACAAGCCCCTAAGAGCCCTTTAAACCTTTGATGAATCCTCTACACGGCGCAGTTAAGCCACTTCCACGTTTCTCCGTTGCCGTTTTTGCTTTATTGAGGTCGGCTTCATTGAGATGGAGTCTTTCCTAATTAAGATTTGTAACGAAGACCTGACTCATCAATCAGCGTCTTTGCCCACAGCACAGACTACTGATCGGAGACAACTTCTGCCTCCGTGGACTTCCCACTCTGGCCATGATTTCTGTCAACTGCAATTCTCTCGGGTCAGATTTGTGCAAATCTTAATTTGGCATGGAAATGTGATTATTCTGTCAATGTGTAGATCAATAACTATTTTTACTGTGCACAGTTTCAGCCAATGTCAGTTTTATTTTGTGTTGATTATTTCAGTTCGTGATGGATTGGATTGGAGACAAATGGTCTGTGTTTCTTAGGAAATCCATGAGAAATTGAAATGTTTGTGAGTTAGAAAAAAGAAAAGGAGACTGAAGACAGAGAGAGAGATCCAGAGACACACAGATGACCACAGGCAGAGACTGACAGGGAGAGACAGAGAGACAGAGAGATGCAGAGGGGGAGAGAGACCCGTGAAATGTCAGCTTAGCTCTTGCCAGTTCAGCAGAGACAAGTGGCAGTGTCCAAGCTCGTGGCCCACAATACTCTGCTTCCTCTCCAATCACCGTCTGGACCTCTCAGCTCTAGGCCATTGCACCGCCTGGAAGGCCCTTCCCTTCTTGACACTCTGCTCAGCGGTTGCTCACTTCACTGCTCAAGACAGCTTCCTCAAAATATGGAAAATGGTCACTCGGATTATATTGCAGGAGACAGGACCCCATTTTGACCCCAGGGCAGGTACTGGCCAGCTAACAACACCCCAGGCCCCAGTAGAACCCTTCTTCCAGCACAGTGGCTGATGGCTACATCACCTCATGGTGGGCACTGGAGAGCTGCTGACTCTACTCTGTGCTGGATGCAGGAGTTGCCTCCCCCAATCTGGGGACCCTGCAGGGAGGACTGTCTCTCCCACCAGCCTGGGACCCTGTGGGGCAGGGGCTGGGTCTGACTACCTCTGTGCCCCAGCACCCAGCACACTCACTTATGAATAGTGAATGAAAACCATGCCTAGGTCCTGGTGGCCCCAGAAGGTTCTTCCTACCCCCCCAACCGCCCTCCCCTTGCTGAGGTCATGTGGCCCCTCCTGTCTCCTGAATACCAGCCTTAGGTGGGAAGGGACAAATAAACCTTTACTAGAGGCCCAGTGCACAAAATTCATGTATGGGTGGGGTCCCTAGGCCTGGCCAGCAATCAGGGCCGACCTGTGGGACGACCAGTGTGGTGATCAGGGGGCCCCTGCTGGCACCTGCCTTGGCCAGCCTGGCGCTGCCCGCTCGCCGGCCCCACCCCCCGCCGCCGCCAGTCACCTCCCTCTGTGGGGTGATTGCGGGGGGAGGGGGGGAGGGGGTCCACTGGCACCTGCCTTGGCTGGCCTGGGGCCTGCAGGCTGGGGGCAGCTCTTGTGTTGAGCGTCAGCCCCCTGGTGGTCAGTGCATGTCATAGCGACCAGTTATTCCACCGGTCATTCCACCATTTAGTCAATTTGCATATTAGGCTTTTATTATATAGAATATTGCCATGTGGTGCTTATTTAAAGCTGTCTCTCTGTGGTGGTTCATTTTATGTGTCAAACAACAGTTTAGATGCTATGAAGATATTTTGTAGATGTGATTGAATTTACCATCAGTTGGCTGAGTGAAGTGGGTAGGACTCATCCAATCAGTTGAAGGTCTTAAGAACAAGTATTGAGGTTTCCTCAAGAAAGGGTAATCTGCCTCAAGACTGCAGCATAGAAACTCTGCTTGAGGTTCCAACCTGCTTGGGCTACCCTAAAAATTTCTGTATGCCAGCCCCATTATCATATGAGCCAATGCTTTAAAGTAAATCTCTCTCTCTTTTAATAGATAGATAGATAGATAGATAGATAGATAGATAGATAGATCTATTGGCTCTTTTTCTCTGAAGGACCCTAACTGATGCACTCTGAGCCCACTCTCATCATCCAAATGCACTGAGACCCCACAGTGAACATCAATTGTTTTTACCAATCCAACAGCCAGATCCCCTTCTGGTAGCAACACCCTATTCTGCTCCAGGGAGACCCCTCCCTGCCTCTCCGTCTATGTGGTTCATTGGGTTGACCTTGCTTCCAAGGCAGGCATAGCTAGGGTTAGCCAATCAGAGCAGTCCATTCTAAAGGACACAGTGACATGTGATTCAACACTATCCAATGGGAGACAGCCCCAGGACTTGTGCTGTAGCCATCTGTGCATTCTTTTCCCACCAGAATGTGGAGTAATATGAGTCTGGAGCAAAGGCAGCAGCACAGAGAAAGACAGACAAGGAATGGAGAGACTGCGCTCTGATGTCATCCTTTGGGCCCCTGGATTCAGCCCCTCCTGAAGCTGATGTGAACATTTCAGGTCTCTTCCTCACTTGGGCCAGTTGGGGTTGGGTTTCCATAATTGATAAGTAAAAGCTTCTTGCCTGGAATTACCTCCTCCAGGAGGTTTAAGAAAGGGCAGGTGGTCTTGGCTCAGCTGATAGAGCCTGCATTCTGTTTTGGACACTGGTGTGTGCAAGCTTGGGAGCAGAGCTGACAAGCAGAGTGATAGAGGAAAGGCAGTGAAGGGGAAGGAGGAGGGACCCAGCACCAGGGCTGCCAGGAGGACAGGCTGGGAGAGAGGCTGACCAGGTGAACTTGACTCTGTATAGCTTTGCTGGTGTGATCTAAGCTGCTCATCTTACCAATATAAGGCCTGATAGAAGATCCCCTCATCTCTCCAGGGAACAGACATCTACACTCCCACCCTCAGTGCATGGAAGTCCCACTGCTCCACTTCTGCACAAACACTCGGAATGGTAAATCTTTTTAATGCCAGTCTTTTTGGTGGGTATCTCATTTTAATTTCCATGTCCCTTTGTGAGATGCTGTTGGACATCTTTTCAAAGGTTAACTGGCCACTGGGGTCTCCTTGGTGGAGCACCTGCTTGAGTCTCTTGTCTAATTTTCTATTGGGTTGTCTTTTTCTTGCTGACTTATAAAAGCTCTTTATATATTCTGGATATAAGCCCTTTGTTTGCTAACTATATAACTATATATGCTAAATATGGCTGCAAGGTAGACACAGAGCGAGACCACGGGCCACTCAAAGGACTTAGGCTGACTGAGGATGAGTCTAAAAGAGGACTTTGGACAAGTCACGAAGCCTTTGCAGCTTGGGTGGGTTAGGAATCTCTGAGCCTCATACCTAGATTACATGAAAGACTCAAGCACAGGCCGGGAAGAGCAAGAAAGCAGGCAGGGCAAAGGAGAGCGAGAGGGCCATCATGTGTTGGCCCGAGCCAAGAACTGGGCCAGAGGTGTCACCTGCTTTATCTCACTGTGCCCTTACAGCCCTGGCCTTTCCTGAATATGGCAAACTTTTGTTTTGTTAATCCTCACCTGAGGATATTTTTTTCCATTGACTTTTTAGGGAAGTGGAAGGAAGAGAGGAAGCTGACAAGCGGGGGCAGGGGGGCGGGGAGGTGGGAGGCCAGACATCGATGTGAGAAAGACATTGACTGGTTGCCTCCTGCACGTACCCCAACTGGGCCTGTGATTGAACCTGCAACCCAAGAACATGCCCTTGACCAAGAACTGAACCTGAGACCCTTCGGTGCACAGGCTGATGCTCTAACCACTGAAAAACACCGGCCAGGGCTATGCCACACTTTTTTGCACCTCGGAGTCACTGCAATTGCTGTTCCCTCTGCCTGTGTAGTTCTTCGCAGGACGGATTACTTCTCATCGTTCAATTATATGCTTCATTGTCACCTCCCCAGAGAAGCCTTCCCTGAGTACTGCAGCTGAGAGGGGCTCTCCGCCCCGCTCAGTGCCCTGACTCTGCTCCATTCATTTAAATTTCAAGACCTGTCATTAGAGTGCACAGCTATATGTCTCATGGTGCTTGGCTGGCCCACACTAGAATGTAAGATCCATAGGGCAAGGTCCCAGTCTGCCTTCTTCACCACTGTATTCCCAGGGCCTAAGGCAGTGCCTAGCACATAAGAGTTGCTCAGTAAACATTTGTTTGAGATAACAGACGAACCAGTCTCACAACCACCCTGTTAGGTAAATACCAACACGGTTCCCATTTCCCAGAGGAAGGCACAGAGACGAAGAGAAGTTGGGTGGCTTGTTCAAGGTGTGAGAGGAAGGAGCAGAGCGAGAGTGGAATCCGGTACTTCTGACTCCATAGGCCCCCTCTGCTCCTTTCCCCCACTCTAAGGTTCTTTCAGCAGCCCCATGAATTGTTACCTTGCCTTATAACTGGATTTCCTGGCTCCCTGATGAGCTGGGTGAGAGGAGCAGGGAAGAACAGATGCAGTGGGGATTGTGTGAAGACTGGGAACCTGCCAAGAGGCCCATGCAGGAACTTGAAACAGGTCAAGTTTGCAAAAACTAGGCCCACCACAGTGGTCAAACCGTCTCAGGAGATGGCCTAAGATGTCCAAACCCCGTTCACAACAGGAACTCCTTTGGCTGCGGCCTTGATGGGAGCTCACCGCCTCCCAGGGCAGTCCAGTCCCCTCTTGCCCAGTTTGGAGCTGAGCCAAGGGTGCTGGGGCCTTCCTCAACCTGACCTTGGCTGGGAGGCCTGGAGAGGAAGCCCAGTGCCTCCTGATTTGGGAATTCTGCGCGCTGCTGGATATGCGGCAAGAAATTGGGTTAAAGGAGGAATAATCAGCTCATTAACCCCCTTGCCAGACTCCACAAGCACACAAAGTCTGCTTCAGAGCTACGCCGCTGACTGTCACTGCCTGCCTGCATCCGACTGCAACGGTACAAGTGAGATATTTTATTTATGCATCGTACATATTTATTAGGAGGAGGTAAATAAATTAGCTGCCTGCCATCTGCAGCCACCAGCCTTTGACAAGTTCCCTCCCTCCTCCTTTGCCTTGGGAGGGGCCATGCCAGCTAAGCTCTGATCCTATGAAAGAAGGAGCTCTTTCCTAGAAAGATTTTCCCCAGGGTTTGAGTGGCCCTACAGTTTTTCTGAGAGGAAATGGATATCAGGTACTATTCTAGGCCATTTGTCAACAGCTGTTCGTCCTAGCAAGCCTGGGAGGTGGGCATATCGTCATCCTCATTTTATAGATGCAGACACGGAGGCTCAGGGAGGTCAGGTCACTTGCCCAGGTGAGTGGAGACACTAAGCTCAAGGTAGGGGAGGCCCAAAGACTTGGCGATGTGCTGGGAGAAAGGCTGGACCAGGAGTGACCATATTCCCGCTGGAACTAGTTGCTGTGGGTTTCTGTCTGGTCCTTGAACTCTCCTGGCCCTTCTTTGTTAAATGTGAAAAGAAAAAACCACAGGACAGAATCCAGAAGGGGGCTGTGTGAAGAATCAAATCACCACCCATCCGAATCCTGAGTGGCCTTCAAGGCAACCACAGAGGCTCCTATCGCTGCCCCCTCCCTCCCGCCACCGCCATCCTCCTTGAAGGGGGCCAAGAAGCTTCACACTCCTGCCCAGGCTCACTGTGCGACTCTGAGCATATCAATGAGCCTCTTGGAATCTCAGTGTTCTCCTCTGTAAAATGAAAAAGCAACTGGACCGGGGAGGGCTCGGGCTGGGAGGAAAAGGACCTTACAAGTATGGAAAAGTCTGTGAAGCACAGGTCTGGTGGGAGGTGGGGGGCAGGCTGGGGCCCAGGACCAAGAGGAGGAGGAGATCCCAGAATGCCTTATGGTGCTACAGAGTCCAGAGAGGGGCTGTGACTTGCCCAGAGTCACAAAGCCATCACAGCCATCAGGAGTCTTAGACCACCTGCCTCCGGGGGCCGTGGAGGCAAAGCCCAAGGCACTGAGCCCAGCCCCATCCAAGCTCAGCCTGGATCTGAATCTTTTATGAGGTCCTATAAATCTCCCACGAATCACTTTTGCCCACAGCCTGCAAGCCCTGCCTCCCTGCCTCGCCTCCCTGCAGGGCCTTTAGATTAAATTAAGTGCAGAATCCAGTGTAATTGCTTTTGGTTTTCCCTGAGGGCCACCTGCCACCTCCCTCCAGGGTACCTACAGGGCACTCACCTACACCCTCAAACGAACATTATAGAGATTTCTAGATAAAATATTTCTAGATAAAGTATTATTTTAAAAAATGTTCGATTTAGTATCTTTGGAACTGTTGTTTGTGAGCCCCCACTAGGTGCCAGCACAGCCTCCCAATAGCTCCAGGAGGCAGAATCGGTCCATTTCACACAGAGGGACCGCTTAGAGCAAACACAGCCCTTTGGGCTCTCAATTCCGGAGCCAAGGGAGTGAGGGGGAACTGCTGATATGCAGATCCCGCTTGCCCTAGGGCAGCTGTGGGAGGGAACAGGTGTGAGCTGCAGCAAGGAGGCAGGTCAGATTTCAAGGAGGCCAGACAGCATCCCAATGCACTCTATGCAGCAAGCAAGTCTCATCTCCTAACAATAACAGCAGCTAGCTGGCTCAACCGGGTACCTACCGTGTGCCTGGCACTGCAAAGGTTTCCCATGAATCTCAAAAGACACCTAAACTCCTCCCTTAGGCCTGCAGGGGCCCTGCTGGCTTCACACCACTCCACTCTCCTGCAACCACACTGGCCTCCATTCCTCCAAAACACCAGACCCACTCTTGCCCCAGGGTCTTTGCCCCAGCTGTTCCTTCCATCTGGAATGCTCCTCTCCTGAATCTTCCCTTGGTTGGTTGCAGCCCAAATGTTACCTCCTCCAGAAAGCCCTCTCTAACTACTCCATCACCCTCTTTTATATCCTCCTGTTTCCTTGGCTTCTGAGCAGCACCTTCCACCTGTGAATTCTTATTTATGGTTCCACCTGGTTTGTGCCCTGTCTCCCTTGCTGCCTACGTACAAAGGCTGTCTAGTTTACGACTCTATCCCAGCAACTTAGAACAGAGGCTGCCATATGGCAGATCATAGTTCAACAACTGGAAAATGAATGAAAGGAGAATGAAAAGAACCAACCTGCACAGGGTCTGAGTGCCCAGGCCAGGACACGGGCAGGAGGGAGGCAGCACATGCCGGGGGTTTGGGCAAGGTGAGGACAGCCCTTCCCTCCCCACTGCAGGTGTGTTCCCTAAGTCCAAGGTGCTGGAGGAAGGGACTGGCTTTCTACAGGGAGTGGAGAGGCCTCCTGGGATATGGAAAGGGAGAGATGGCCTAGAACATGAGGAATAGCAACACTCCGGGAGGTTATGTGGCCATTAACAATGACAAGCGTAAGGAATAACATCTGCAGGGAGGAAAGGCCGTGCAGAGTTGCGTTACAGGCTGATGATAACCACAGCAAAGCCGGTTCTTACTGTGGCCTTAGTTATAACAGCCAAATGCTGGAAACAACCTTGTCATCCAACCGAGGGGGAGTAGCGAAATCAACTGTGCCTGGAACAGCCACTCCATGAAGCAGTCCACAGCTAGAATAAGCCAGGGAAATGCTGACCCCATAAGTCTATGTGAAGAAAAAGCAAAACACAAATCAGCAAATGTAGCACGATTTCAACAAGAATAGATAGTGGAAAAAATATTGGAAGGAAACCAGAGTGGCCCTGCATGTTGGGTAGATGGAAGACAATTTTAATTTTCTTCTGGTCTTTCTTTCCAAAAGGGTCTATGTTTAACATAATTACATGCTTAATCAGAGAGAATGTAATTTAAAGGGATACTCTTTTTTTTTTTAATAATAGCAAGAGGCCAGGGAAATGTGTACATATTAGTGCTGTATGGTGAAGGCGGGACGTTGCAATATCTTTAAAAACAAACAAACTGATATTGCTATGTTTAATTATTTAAAATAGTTTAAAAGCCCAACAAACATTTTATAAGGTTTTTAAAATTCGAAACATGAAAGTGGTCAACAGGAAGGCTGAGAGACCAGTCCCAGCTCAGGCATGAAGTGGGGCAAATCGCTTCTCTCTCAGCCTCGAGGCTCCTGGTAGGTAAGTGGGTTAACCATCCTTTGCCTCCCATTGTTGTTGTAGGATCCGGGCCTCTACGGAAAGGGGTGTGCCTGTGCCCGGGCACTTCGTAGATGCTCAGTAAATGCTGGCGCCCTCTGCCCTCTAAGCAAGGAAGAGCCCAGCCAGAATCCTTCCAACTACTACTCTCCCAACAGGTAGGCAGACCTTTCCCACTTACTCCGGGGAGGCAGCCTCTCCTGGGAGGCCGGGAGACCACAGTGATTTACACCCTCTGGGGGCCCAGCCTCACTATAAAATACAGCTGCCTCCACCCTGTCTGCCCTCCAGGACTCCACCTACCCAGAGCCAGCTGCCCGTAACCCCCCAGACATAAATCTTGAGGCCCAATTCTGTCAGCTTCACAGTAGTTTAACATACTCTCTGCAGCAAGACTGCCTGGGTTCAAATCCCAGCTCTGCTCCTTACCTGCTGTGTGGCCTTGGACAAGTCACTTAACCTGTCTGCCTCCGTTTCATCATCTGAAAAGTGGGATTAATAATAATACCTACTTCATAGGGCTGTTATGAAAATTAAACCTGTTAATATATAAAGCACGTAGACCCTTAATACCTATTGGCTGCTATTATTATTGTTAACTTCACACACTCTCATCACCACAGCCCCTATTGCAATGGCACTCTTCAGTATCATCTCCCTCCCCATTTCTTCAGGGGCTTCCACTTGTACAAAGCACTCTGCACATTTCAAACCGCTTTCTCTTCCACTTTATTTCTTTGCATCCCCTTGGAGCAGGATTATTTTCTGATTTTCCTGAGGAGGAAACTGAGGCCCAGATAGATCAAGCAAGTCACATGAGGATTGTTCACAGAAGCCAGACAGGTCCCAGATTTCCACTTCTATCTAGCCCACTGCACCCTGGGACACCCATCCGGCCACTGGCATTCATGTTTGGTGGCTACTCTGCGTGGCCCTGAGGGTGTCACATCCACAAAGCAAGCTGAACACATAGGATGAGGCATGGTTCTACCACCGAGTAACTGGGCACTCCCTCATTGTGCCAGTCAGCATCCCAGAGGTGCGCCCCACACAATAGCTGGCAAAGTCCTCTCCACCTGTCATCTCGGGATACTCACAATCACTCCTGTGGCTGTAACACTTCTATTTTAGAGAGAAGAAAAGTGAGGCCCAGAAAGGCAAAGTGATTCATACATGGTCATACAGTTTGGGAGCAGCTGTGCTGGGCCGGAAGCCAGCCCTGTGTGTCCTGAGATAGAGGTTTGTTTGATGAATGGAATGGGATGGCAACTGCACACCAGCCAGGGAGCGGCTTTTCAGTGCAAGGGAGCCCCTTGCACACCAGGAGCTCAGGCCAAATCAGGTGCCCTCTGAGCCTCACCATCCCTGTCACCAGGCCATTTAGGGAAGGATGTGAATGTGGTCAACCTGAAGCATCCATCTTATATGAAAACTGCTGTTTGAAATTTTAACCCTGCTAATTGGCTTCTGTAAATTCTTGCTTGCTAAGACTACTCCCACTTCAGCGAGGCCATTAAACTTTCCCCAGACAAGGTTATCCGTGCTGGCGCCGGGCTAGGCCTCTGGTTGAGGTCTCAAGGCCCAGCACATACGGGCTCTTTAAGAACTTGCAAAAGGGGCCGGAAACACTCCATATTTGGGAGACAAAGAAGGTAAAATCATATAAATAGGGAGAATTCCTGCATGTTGGGGCCCAGAACTTGAGAGACATTTTCCTCTGGACCCGCGCATAATAAACGTAACTCCATCTCTCTAAGTATCGCTTTGTTCTTCTTCGGTTTTCTGTAACAAACCCAGGCCATGGCTCACAGTAGCTGCTCAACAAAGGCTGGTTGCTCCCCCTTCCTCCCTCTATTTTATTCACCACTCACTCAGTGAGCACCTACAGGACGTCGGCCTCTGCGCGGGGCACTGCAGACCTACAGATCTGACGGGGTTCCTGCCTCCATGGAGCTCTCTGTCTAGTGGATGGGACAGATGAGCAAACTTAGTTGCACTCCTAAACGAGAGGAGCCAGGACAGAAATGTGGTGGGAGAGACTCATTCTGTCATATTGGGGGCGCGGAGGGGGTGGGTGGGGGTGGGTGGCAACAAGAGTTACACCTTGGCTTGGCCTTGGGGTGGGGACTAGAGGAAAAAGGAATTTGCTGGGTGAGGAAGAGGTTGGGGAAGAGGCACTCCAGGCAGAGGTGGCAGCCTGAGCAAAGGCTCAGGGGTAACCTGTGCATGATTAAGGCGGGAAGAAAGGTTACCGCGGCCGGATTGCGAAGGACCTGCAACACCCGAGGCCTCCAGCTCCAAAGGGGGTGTGGCTTGGCCCTCAGAATCTTTGCTTGAATTGGTGTTTCACATTTAAAGTTGGGAGACAGTATGTAAAACTCTGGATTTTTAGCTTCTCTAGAAAAATCAGAAGATCTGGCAGGCTGAGCCAGGACTCCCACAAGGCCTACTTTCTGGGTCAACATTATCCCCGAGGCGCATTTCACTCCCTTAGTTCACAAATATTTATTGAGCAACTGCTATGTGTCAGGTAATGTGCTAGCTACTGGGAATGCCGTGGAAAATAAAATGACTCAGTCATGACTCTCATGGCATTTACATGCTAGTGGGGGAGAAAGGCAATAAACATGACACACGGTACATAACCTAAAATCAGGCAGTGAAAAGTGCTGGGAAGAAAAAGAAAGTTATGGGGCGAAGGGCTGCTATTTTTAGATAGGATGGTCAGGGAAGGCCTCTCGGAGGAGGATTTTGCAGGGATCTACATGAAGAGAGTGATCCATATACATACAGTCTGGGGCAAAAGGAGGTTTACAGTTGTTCATATGGAAAATAAAACAATAACACAAGAATAAATAAATAAATAATATAAGAATAAACTCCGTGTTGCAGACTCACAACCGTAAACCTACTTTTGCCCACCCCTACGTAAGGCAGAAGATCAATCCAGCAGAGGGAACAGCGAGTGCAAAGGCCCTTGGCCTCCTTTATTCGTCTTCTGGGTCACTTGGGTTGTCCTACTGGCATTTAAGTGTAGCCCTCCCCCCGCTCCCCACCGCACTGTAAGTAATGGAGCACAATCGGTAATGTATAAACAGGTGAAAACCACCCCCAGATGTGTGTTTTAGAAAATACCTCTGACCAGTGCTGGGGAGATGGAAACATTTCCTAAAAGTATTCCATAATTTTTCCCCTCTGGGAAAAAAATAAATCTTTATTAGGATGACAAGGAAGAGGCAGAGAAGGTTCCTCTAACATGGAACCTTAAAACTTAAGCCCAGACAAGAGAAGCCAGGAGTGGGAGCAGGGAAATCCTTATGTCCTTTCTCACCAGCTGTGTCACCTGCCAAGCCCTGCACAGTGGACGTCAGGAGGGGGAGGGGTGGGGGTGGGGGAGCAGTGTGAGAATGCAAAATCTTCTGCAGCCTGGAGCTGTTTGGTTGCTGTGTTTTTGTTGGTTTCCAAACCTACCTGAGCTGCTGCTTTAGAAAGTCAACTACAAAGGAAACACTGTGATGGTTTTGTTTGTTTGTTTGTTTACTCATCCCTAAAGTGTAGATTCCTTGTCCTTTTACCCACAAAGTAGAAAATAAAAAGAGACACTATTGTTTTCAAAGGAGAGAGGAGAAAAAAGTAGATCTACAGTCTTATGCCGTCCTTCTCAGCTGGGATTTGGCGGGGGGTTGGGGGGATGGTGATTTTGCATACTAACATCACAGTCCACATCATGGAACGTAACTTCCATCACTCAAAGGTTTATTTGCATTTTTGAAGGTACAGGAAGACATTTAAAATCAGCTCCAATGTTGACACTGCAGTTATTAAAAGCAAACAAAAAGATCCTTTCCAAAGTCTGGCTAGTTCTCCTGAAATTTATCGGGGGCCCCACTACCTGATTTAAGGCAATGAGCAGATGTTTCACAGCAGGAAGCGCATTAGCTCCAGATGTCACCGCTTTGTTCAAGACATGCGCGCGCACGCACTGGCAACCACACATACATATACACAGGGCTTGGGGCAGCGAACATTCACAGCTCCCCTTCCGGCACTTGGCATGCCCGCATGGACCATTTGTAACCTCTGTCTGCAGTTCTGACAGAGAGATGAGCAGCGGGAGTGAGTGGCCAATCAGATCCTGCCCCATCGTCTTTCCATTGTCTCCTAGGTAACCAGCACAGGGACACATTAGTTAGCTAGGTACCACCACACATACATACATACATACATACACACACACACACACACACACACACACACACGCACACACTCCCCCCTAACAGTCCATTAATTGCAGACACTGGATGCACCTGTCAGAACCCTGGACAGCTCTCCAGGGTGGCATTCAGTGCCTTTGGTTCCTGCCTGTCTGGCAGCCTCATCTCCTACAGCTTTCCCACCTCTGCTCCTTTACTCATGCCATTCCTCTGCCTGGCATGCCTCTCCCCACTGCCATCTCCATTGATCAAAACCTTGCTTGTCTTCAGAGCCAGCTCAAGTCCTTGATCAAGACTTCCAATGGCTCCCCTAAGAATAGAATCCACACTCCTCCCGGTGCGCTGATCTAGCTCCTCACACCTCATTGCTCATCACTCTCCCTCTTCCTCACTCCTTTTGGTTCCTCCAACAGGTCAAACTGGTCCTCCCCCTACTACCCTCTACTGACCAGAGCTTTTCTTGGTACTTGCTGCTCCCTCTGCCTTCATGGCTCTTCCTTCTGCTCTTGGCATGGCTGCACCTCCTTGTTCTTTAGTCTCGGCTCAACAGCCACCTTCTCGAGAGGCCTTCTCTGATCACCCCAGACCACCCAGCTAAAGAAGTCACCTCCCCTGGAGCTCGCCACCACATCACCCTCTGCTCCTGTGTTGTCTTCATCTCCCTGATGACTCTGAAACTATCCCATCCCTGTTTATTTGTCTCTGTCTTCCCTTCTCCCAGGATGTAAACTCCATTACAGCAGGGCCTTTGTCTTGTCCATGGCCATATCCCCGGCCCCCAACACAGGGCTCAATAAATATTTATTGACTGGCTAAAAAGTCATTTCCTCCTCACTGCTTCTGTAGTTCCCCATCTCTCTAATAAGAGGGTTGGACGTGATGACTTCTATTAACCCTCCTGGCTGATATTCTAAGAGTCCATTAGGGAGCAGAGAAGACTGGCATAAGGAGGGAAATTAACCAGGCCGCACCACGGGAAAGCTCTGCTGGTAGGAATCTGACCTCGACTGGGTCACAGCGCTCTCCTCCTCTGAGCAGCCTCCCTGAAAGGAATTTGCTGCTCTTTCCACTTCACATTCCCCAAGCCCTAGGCACCTGGAACTTTTGTTATCTGAGGGACTGGGGACAACTGGAAGCTGAGGACTGGCTTCCTGCACAGAGATCATCAAATACTGGGGAATGGCAGGGGGAGGGGGGCGCGGTCCTCCTGAAGTAATTACTGTGGTGAATAGAATAAAATGTTGTTGTCTCTAGGACGGTCAAATGTCAAGGTGAAGGTTCATTAGAACACAAGTCTCTCTCTCTCTCTCTCTCTCTCTCTCTCTCACTCACTCTCACACACACACACACACACACACACACACACGTCTCAAAAGCATCATGAAGCTAGAGTCACAGAGTTCCCAATCCCAGTGGCTGGCTGCATGTGTCTCTCTTCAAGGGACATGACTACTACTTTAAGTTCTAAAAGCTGCAGAGTGATCTTGATGCGTGTGCTGTGTAAGTGTGTGGTGCACATAACCCAAGCTTTTGGTCAGCTTCATTGGGCAAGGCTAGGTGATGTATTCAAATAGCCACATGGTAGACACAACCATGGGTCCCCCAAACCCTAGGAGTGGAGAGCCTCAAGCTGGCCACTCATAACCCAGAAATCCACCCTTAGTCCTGTTCTCCACTGATCAGCGCACCAGATCATTTCCCTAAATCTGAAATTACAGTGGATGTAAAGCTCAGGAAAGGAAGAGCAGGGTTAGTATTTGTCAAGCACCTACGTGCCAAGCTCTGTGCTAGGGTATGTTAACATTGACTCTTCAAGAGCACCCTGCTAGGTTACCCTTTCTGCTTTATGGGTGAAAAAAACAAAACAAAACACAAAACAACAGACACTCAGAAGAATTAATTAGCATGCCCAAGGTCACAGAGCTGGCAAGAGGAGGGGCCTAAGTTTGGGACATGGGTCTGGTCTCCAAGCCCACTCTTCTTTGCCTAGAACCTTACATTACAACACAGAATAAGAAGATAAGCTGGTCTTGTTCAAAATGTCCCTCCCCCTGGCTAAAGCTCTTCTCCGAAGATGCCAGGTTTAAGGGCCTATTTCTTCATCTCTGTCACTCTTGGGCTTGGCTGACCTACCATGAGCCTCTCATCAAGCTGGATCCACATCCCAGAACCTCTCATTTGAGACCCAGTCCACAGGAACCAATTTTCCTGTGGCCCAGAGACAGCCAGGGATTTGTCTCTTTAAAAGAGTAATTTCCTGCTGGCACGGGTAGATGCACCAGCCGCCCTCTGATTTAGTGCTGAGCTCAAGGATCAATCTCAAGTAAGATTTTCCATGGAAAACTCAAATGCTGGGCACCTCCTGGCCTTGAGGGAGGGAGAAGTGGCCTCCTCTCAAGAGATGTGGCCAGTGGCAGGCAAAATAGCTATCAGTATCACAAGACTGCATGCCTCATACATGTGACATGTGAGCCTCATGCACACCCACACGCATCTCAAATGCATCACCCACATGCCTTCACACACAATTCACACGCACACCATCCACATGCCTCACCCATGCCACACACACACACACACACACACGTGTATGCATATACTGTGTATACACACACACACACACACACACACACACACACCACATGCACGGAGTGGGGGGGAGGATTGGGAACTAAAGAGCAACTCCCTAGAAACCCTGCAGGACAGGTGTTAGGCCCTCCTCTTACAGACACAGAAAGTGAGCCTGGGAGAGAGGGAATGACCGTCTAAGATCAGAGCCTGCTTGTGGCTGAGCTGCCCCAATTTCTGAAGAACCGAGCTCAGATTGAAGGTTGGTGGTGGGCACAAGGCTGTCAGGTTTCCTTCTTAATTTACTCCACTCTTTGGGGGCAGTTCCATTGAGTAGGGGCACGCCTCCACGATCCTCTCCTTATTAGCAACCGTATTCATCTGCCTCCTCCCTTAACCCCAGGGAAGAAAACCTGGGCACCTAAAGCTGTGCCATCAGCACCAACTCGGGTGGGAGGAGGAATGAGAGTCAGCCCCCTGGGTTGGGCAGAGCTGCAGGCCTGCTAGGGGCTTGGGGCTCCAGCTTAGGCCTGATGGGGATCTAAAGCAAGACCCTCCACAGGCCCTGCTTCATGCCCTCAGAACCTAGGGCCGCAGTCGGGACAGGGGTTACAGACCTGACTTAGCCCTGGGGACAGGACAGGAGGGGCAGGGACCAAGTCTCAATACATCCCACCCCCAAGCCCCACACAGGAACTTCTGGTCTGCGTTGCAAATGCATCCTTTCTCATGGCGCCAGACCCAATATGGGGGAGCAGACAGGAAGGGGGTAGGAGTGGGGGTTAGACACCACCAAAATCTTGCAGTTGCATCTCAGCTTTACCACCTACTGGCCGAGTGACCTTGGGCAAGAGGCTTCCTCTCGCTGAGGCTCAGTATCCTCACCTGTAAAGTGGAAAGAATAATAGCGCCCCCCTGAGCGGGTGGCTGTGAAGGTTAAACACAGAGGCAGATGTGAGGCGCCAGGACTCAGTGCGCGGGGCCTGTAAGTCCGCCATTGTGACCCCTAAGTGAGCGGAGGTGGGCAGCCGTCATTCCGCCGCACTCCGCCCCCAACTCACAGTCTGGCAATTCTCAATTAGCACCGAATCCGAACTTTCCAGGGTTATGGTCACTGGACGCGGGTCCTTCTTCCCACTCCCTCCACTACATCCGGCTCTGACAACAGGTACAGGGGAGGAGGGGGCCCCGCCGCCCCGCGGCGGCACGGCCGGCCCGGGCAGGGGGCTGGGAGGCAGAGTCTGCCCGCCCCCGAACCGCCTCCCGCATTCGGCCTCTTTGCAACTTTGAGGAACTGCAGAGTCTGGGGTCGGCGCGGGGGTTCTCCCGGGCGTGCGAAGGAAAGTTGGGTACCAGCGACTGCAGCCCCGGGATCCAAAGCCCCCGCCCCCCGTTCACCCCATGAGCGCCCGCACATTCCGATCCCCCGGCAAACTCGGGGCAGCCAGGAGGCACGTGGTCGCCGCGCCGGCTCGGGCAGCTCCAGGAACCGGACTCGCGGGCCGCTCGGGAGATGCGCCCTCGAGGGTTCGGAGCCTGCGCGCCAGCCCCTGAGGGTCGCCCGGTTCCGGGTCCCATCTCGGTGCGCCCTGCGGAGCTGCCCTGCACGCTTTCCGCGGGCCAGGCTGCGCTCCGCACCCGCTGTCCTGCGGTGACCCCTTCAGGCTGCCGGCTTCAGGTGCGCTCCCCTCCCGCTCCGCAGACGCGGCCGCCTGCCCTTCGCCCCCTGCGGGGACCCTCGCCGGGCGCCCCCCGCGTGCGCGCTTCTGACCAGCTCAGCGCTGGTGCGCCCGCCCTGCCCCGCGCTGCGCCGGCGCTCCCCGGCCTGGACAGCCGCCGCGTCCTACCTTCGTCCGGCAGCCGCTGCAGGCAGAGCGTGAGGTTCCTCCGCCAGCTCCGCATCCCTGCGGCCCGGCTGGGTCTCTCCAGCCCGGCCCGGGCCCCGGCCCCGCCCCCCCGCCCCCGCCGGGCCCGGAGGCGCAGAGCAGCGCTGGGGAGGGCCGCGGGCCCGGGGCACGGTGGGCATGGGCGGCCGGGGAGGGTCGGGAGTGTGGGGGCGGCCGCCAGGCGCTCCGCTCGGCTCCCGAGCTGGAGGCTGAGCAGCGACGCTCTCCGAGAACGCGCACTTTCTCGGGCGCGGGGGCGGGGCGGCGGACTCGGGCGGGAGCGGAGAGGGAGGCTGGAGAGGGACCCGACTGGGCCAGAGGCATATAACCCCCCCTTCCCCCCCCACCCCCAGTCCGTAACCTCCAACAGCCCCCTCACACATCATCGCCAGTCTCCCCCACCCCCGCACTCCAATTCTCATTCTAGTAACGCTAATCACCACCAGTTAGTCAATGAATGAATGAATCAGTGAATGCATGAATAATGGGTGAATAAGTAAATGAATGAATGAATAAGGATGAGATAATGAATAACTGAGTGAATGAATGAATGAATGAGTTAGTGAGTTGATGAGTGAGTAAATTAATGAGTAAATAAAAGATGAAGAAATATGTAAATAAGTGACTGATGAATTAATGAATTGGTGAATCAATGAATGAGTGAGTGCCCCCTGGCCTCAGGCCTGCAAGAGGCAAAGGACTCTCCACAGGCGCCCTCACCCCTGCCCTGGGAGGGAGGCCTTGGGTTGCATCTTGCAGAGGAAGCAAAGGGGACTCAGAGAGGGAGGTCCCTGTCCTTAACCACACAGCACAGATGAAGGATAGTGAGGAGGAGGTCAGTCTGTCTGTCTGCAGGCTTTGTCTTCTGCACCCAATCTCAGTTCCTATCCTTCTGCTAGACAGCCATTGAGCTCACCAGATCTCAGAGGCTGAGGAAGAACAGCACGAGAAGGATGTGGGGGGTGCTACCCTCAGAAATCAGATTTGCTTTTTCCTTGTGGGAATGAGGTGGGAAAGCGGGGAGTTGTAATTAAGATAAAGGAGTACTATGCAGCCAGAAAAAGGAGAAGCATTCTTTGGAAGAGAGTAAAATGAAGAGCAGTGTTTATAATACGCACAGAAACAAAAAGGGAAGGATTTACGTTCGTATTTGCTCGGGTATCTGGAAATTCTCTCCAGTGGAAAGACTGGTCTCCTCCAGACGGAAAAAAATCATGTGGCTGGGGGCAGGTGGGAGAGACTTGCTTTTCATTGAATCCCCTTTTGTGCCTCTTGAAATTTGGAACCCTGGAAATTCGTCACCTACCCCAAAAAATAAGTTAAAGTTTTTAACTAAATAAATTTTTACAATACTAAAAAGCATTCATACGTCAGTAAAGGCTGACTCCCCAACCCCAAACCCCTGCCCAATCAAGTCAACCTATTTACCTGGACACCTTCCCTCTGTCCTCCTGCTCAGAGAAGGAGAGGGTCTTGCTGTCAACAGCAGAGTGAAATAGGAACATGGTGGTCAGCACAGAGCACGTTCTACCTCCATGAGTGCTGGGAGGAGAGAAAGTGGCCTCTGCTTCAGTCCTGGGTTTGTCAGTTTTTAGCTGTGTGTCCTTGGGCAAATCTCTTTGAGCCTCAGATGTGCAAACTAGGGATCATCATAATGTCCTCTAACAGGATCCAGTAAAGCTGAAGTCAAGTGCTTGAATTCCAAAAGGAAGTTCAATGATGGAATTCCAGGCATCTTGATCTTTTCAAGGAAGCCACCTAAACTTTGACCTTCAGAATTACCTCTTTTGTAAGGTAAGGTATGATTTTTATGTGACCTTAGATTTCTCACTACATTTTTGAGGTTGGTATAATTAGCCCCATTTTACACAGTCCATCTGATATACTTATTGCTTATGCGTGCTCCTAAGACCCTCAGGTGGGTCATATTCAAGCCCCATATTAACCCTGAATTATTAATCACTCAGTAAGTAGAGTTCAGGCCCAGGGTGTGAGGGTGAGAAAGGGGCAGATCGAGATGCAGACCCAAGTCTGCAGAGTGCTGACTCCAGAACTAGTCTGAACGGCTGTGAGCTTCTGACAAGGCAATGAGTCTCCCCCACAGCAGAGTTGTAAATCACCCCTGTCTACACCCAGATAGATGGCCTCCATAACCAGGATGCCCATTGCTCAGAGGATGACAGGACTGGGATCTCTGATGGGAGACACAAAGATACCAGCGTTGAGGTATCTCCCAGCAGAGGAGGCCGGTCAGGAGGGCAGGGCACAGGCCCAGTACCTCTCCTGTGTCGGGAGAGGAGGATACAAGGAGAGCAGTGCTCCAGTTACGCATCGCTGTCTAACAGGGCACTCAAAACTTAAATGGCATAAAACAACCATCTTATGATGGCTGGGAATTCTATGGGGCAGGAATTCAGGCAGGGCGGAGGGGTGTCTCAGCTCCATGATATCTGGGCCCCAGCCCAGAAGAGTGGAAGATGGGGGGGGGGGGGGGGGGGGGGGGGGAGGCGGAGAGGGACTGGCATCACCTTGACTTCCTAGAGGCTTCTTCACTCACTGTTACCTGAGCTGGAATGACTCCAAAATCACAGAGTGTCACTTCCTGCTATCCTCCAAGCAGTCACAAGCCTCCCAAATTCCAGGGAGGAGGCACACACTCTGCCTTTCATGGAAGGATTGTCAAAGAATTTGCAAGTATTTTTGAAACCCACAGAAGGGAAAAAATATTCAAGGAAGGAAGAGGAGAAAAAATCATAGAGGAAGTCCTATTAACTAGAGAAGTAAGGAAAAAGGTACTAGGGATGAGGAAGTCAGAAAAAAAGAAATAGAGGGAGAAGGTGCCAATACAAGAGCAACATTTGAGGAGTAATATGAAGGAAATAGTAAAGGATGGCACCCGTGAGCCACCTTTCAGTGTAATAGGAAAAGGGGGAGATGTAGTGGCAATGGGAGAAACAATAGGAGGATGTGATCAGAGAAATAAAAAAGGAAGAGGAGTAATATTGGGGGAGAGTGAATACATGAATGAAGATGGTGACAGTCAGTGGAGTGGCAGAGCAGTGTAGGACACAGGTTCCTAGTCTCAAATCCACCTCCAAATTGCTTGGCCTCGGTTGAGTTTCTGAACTATGCCTCAATTTCCTTATCTGTGAAATGGGCATGGTGACCTTCATCATACCTCTCTGATAAGGTTGTTGTAAGGGTTAATGAGTTATATGTGTAAAGCACTTAGTGCCTGGCTCATAGTGGGGCCTATGTAAGTGTTACTGGTTCTATTACTGCTGTAGGAAATGGGAGAGGCACCCTGAAGTAGCTCGGAGGGGGGCGGGGGGAGCAGAGAGCTGTCAGGGAAGCAGAACCAGCGGACCCAAAGGCCTGCCGGGCCTGCTGCTTTCTTGGTGGTGGCCAAGGCATCGCTCCTCCTCAAGGGCCCAGCTTGCCCACCTACCACCCTTGGTTCATGGTGACTACTGAGCCTTCGGCCTCTGGGAGGGTCCCTGTGCAGGCGGTGGGTGAGGACTGTGAGCCCTGCCATAGGCAGGAGTCCAGAGCTAAAGCAGGGACAGAACTCAGCCAAGGTCACTCAGGGTGGCAGGACCTGGGCCATACCCAGGCCTCTAGTTCCCTGGCGAGGGCTTGCTGGGAAGGAGAGGTTCAGGTTTGGCTCCACGTGTTCAGGGATGGCACACTAGAACCTTCTTGACTTGGACTGTGACTGAACTCCCTGGGAATCTGCTGGGCAGTGGTCGGCAAACTCATTAGTCAACAGAGCCAAATAGCAACAGTACAACAATTGAAATTTCTTTTGAGAGCCAAATTTTTAAAACTTAAACTTCTTCTAACGCCACTTCTTCAAAATAGACTCGCCCAGGCCATGGTATTTTGTGGAAGGGCCACACTCAAGGGGCCAAAGAGCCGCATGTGGCTCACGAACCGCAGTTTGCCGACCACAGGACTAGGTGGAGTCACAACCTAGTCTGGTGAGGCAAGGGGCACTGAGAAATCACTGTGGGGTAGGAAGGAATTATTCCTGCTTATAAGAAAGTGAGCTTTACTAATATTTAATAATTGACAGTGGTACATGTACTTAATTTATAAGTATGTGCACATTTGGGGCTACGTGCTCCAAAATTGTTTTACCAGTAGGGCTGTGAGACCACAGAAGTCAGAGAGCCCCGTGTGAAGGTGCTCACCCTCTGAGCACACCAGCCTCCTGGGGGCGTGTTCTGTGTAGTCACACACTAACAGTCACCCTGCAATCACCCAGGGTCCCAGGAGGCTCCAGGAGGCTTTGTGCTCTGGTCGAGCTCCGGAACAAAGCCTCACACCTTGCTTCTCTTTCTAAGCTCCGAGTCTGAGACCAGCCTTCCCATCAGCCTGAGCTTTTACTTCACTCCTTCCCTGCTCATTGCTATCAAACAACTGGTATTCTACACGTTTATGTTTCCCCTTCCAGGAAATGAATCCAAATATTTCCAACTGGATGTAACTAGAAATGGCCATTGAGGATTGGAAAGAGCCGAGTTCAGATTCCAGCTCTACCATTTTATTCCCTTACTCCGTAGACATTTGTTGAGAGCCTACTAGGTTTGGGCAGGGGTATATCAGTCACTTTGACAAAATTTGGGCAGGGGTATATCAGTCACTTTGACAAAATTCTTGCTCTTATGCAGCTGACATTCTCAGAAAACAGCTTCTTTGCTGTGTGACTTCAGGCAGATCACTGTACCTCTCTGAGTACAGTGGGGCTCATAAACCCCAACTCTGCAGCATAGCTGTCATGAGAGGAGATAAGGGGCCTGGGGTCTTTGGTGGAAGGCATCCCAGGTACCTAGAGCTGGAAGGAGCCTCAGTCCAATCCTCTTATCCTGCAGCTATTGACAAATGCAGATGACAGAGGGACAGTGATTCATCCAAGGTCACTCAGTGATGTGGGGCGGAGCAAGAACTGGGGTCCAGGGTCCTCTCTTGTCCCTCTTTCCTCAAGATTGAGGCTCCCTGCCTGGTCCAGCAAGGGCGGAGGAAGGCCATCACATTCCGGGGTGGAAAGAAAGCTCTCTGACACCAGAGTCTATCTTCATCCTCACACCAGCCAGCCAATGAACGGGGAAGCCAACTTCATACCACCACCAAGTGGGCATTGGAGGAAACGTGCCCCGGCTCCCTTTTAGAAACAGCAGCATCTAGTGTCTGGGCCAGAACCATGAGAGGGAGCACCAGGCAGCTCAGCATTTGAGTTGCATGGAAACAACTTTTCTCTAAATATCAATTCAGCCACAGCTGCTTAGGATGAAGGCCCAGCACAGCCTGGGGAAAGGTGAGGAGAGCATGCGGGGGCCAGGATCGGTGTTCCTTTCCTCATCTCCTGCAGTTCAGCTCTGGCCACAAAACTGCACATCTTACTCAGCGAAACGAAAGACGGATCCCTGCCCCACCCTTCGGTTAGAAGACCATTTAGTGGCCATGCTCTCAGAGGTCTCACCATTTCTTTAGGACAGGGGCTCACTAAAGGATGATTTTGTTCAACCCACAGAGGACTCTCCTCCAAGAAATCCTGAAAAAAAATATATTTTTTTTCCTCCATTTTGATGCATCTGTAGGCATGTTTTATGCCCTAAGATTGGGGCACCAGGCAACTAACTGTCTTGCGTGTCTGACCCTTAATCCAGGTCAGTGTCCATGGGGTTAGGCTAAACATGTCCAGAAAAATGTCTCTAAATCAGAGCCCATAGTTGAGATGTGGCCAGAAATGCCTAAAACCATCTCTGTTTGTCCCCTCACATTTGTACAGTTAGTTTTTTTGTTGTTTAAACCAATCATGATCTCTTCAAAAAACAATAAGAAGGGGAAATATTAATAGCCCCATTTCATATTTAGCTAATGCATCAGAGGGCTGCCCGGGCACCCAGGACTTGAGGAATCAAGATCCTAGAAGGGAAGCTTGTTGAGATGAGCCCAACATTCTCCCCTTAGGTCATTAGCTGATTCTTGGCACAGGTGAGAGGTGGGGAAGCCAAATGAGCTCTAAGTAGTCTCATGGGGCTGATGAGACAAAATTTGAAGTTCAGGGCTAGCAAAGCCACCAAAACTTGAAGATCCTAGAGAGATGGGAGGTCCAGAGAAGTAAGCATGACCCTCAGTACCAACTTTCCCCTCAACAGTCACCAGTTCTCAGCCAAGCAAAAAGCGACTGAAGAGCAGATGGCGTATTCTTCAACCTCACAGAACTTGGGAGACAAATTAAAGTTTGAAGCTCAGCAGGGAAGATAAGCTCTAGGAACTGTCTCAGGCATTATTTGGGATCACTGGAGGTTCATAATGCAGAATTAAGGGGTGAACCACAGGTAGATCAAGACTTACAAAAATTGCAATTCAGACTTGAATCAGTGTTCAGACCCTGAGTAGATTAAGGTGATAGAGCCCAACTCCAGCCAAGTCTCAGGAAAGGGCAAATCTCCTCTGGAGGGAGATAATATCATGAAGGCCATTCTTCAATTTTTCATGTAGAATATCTGGTATTCAATTAAAATTTTTTTTTACCAGTCATACCAATAAACAGAACCAAAAACAAACAAACAAACAAAAAAAAACAATAGCAATGAACCCAAAGGTGACTCAGATATTAATGTTATCAGGCACAGACTTTGAAAGAACTGTGACTATATGTTCAAGAAAACGTAACAAGTGCAGAATTTTAACAGAGAACTGGAATCTGTAAGAAATAACCACTAGGAAATTCAAGAACAGAAAAATACAACCACTGAAGTCAAGAACTCAAAAGATGGGTTTACAGATAACTGGGTACCTGAAGAGAGGATTTGTGGATTGGAAGATAAGCCAGTAGAAAATATGCAGAACACATTTCCAGTATAAAGATCTGGAGTCCTAGAAGGGGGAGAGAAATAGGATGGAGCAGAAACAATAGTTCTGATAATGACTAGTAACATTTCAAAATTGATAAAAAGACATCAAACCACAGTTCCAATAAATGCTACCAGACCTAAAAGAATAAATCTATGGAAAACTATACCTAAACCCCTAAGAATAAAATTGCTAAAATTTTTTCCAAAGGCAAAAATAATAGCTTCAAAACAGTCAGGAGGGCTGGGGAAGACACATTACCTCAGAGGAATGATAGTAATAATGACAGCTCATTTATTTTTTCTTGTTTATAATACTAACCTCAGGATATGTTTACTGATGAGAGAGAGAGAGAGAGAGAGAGAGAGAGAGAGAGAGAGAGAGAGAGAGAGAGAAATATTGATGTGAGAATGAAACATTGATTGGATGGCTCTTACACACCCCAGGGATGGAGCCCACAACCTGGGCATGTGTCCTGACTGAGAATTGTACCAGTAACCCTTCAGTGCATGGGACGATACCCAATCAACTGAGCCACACCGACCAGGGCTGGATGACATCTTTAAAGTGCTGAAAGAAACACAATTATCAACCTAAAATTCTGTACTCAGAGAAAGTATCCTTCAAAAGTTAAGGGTAAAAAAAAAAAAAAAGACAGACAACTGAGAGAAATGTTACCAACAGACCACACTCGAAGAAATTCCATAAGGAGATCTCCAAGGGGAAGGTAAATAATCCCAGATGGAAATATGAACATGCAGAATGGAAAGAAAGATAAATCTGGAGTAAAGTGAAATGAAACTTGATTGTACCAAAAAGCTATAATAATGTCTTCTGGGGTTTAAAATATAAAGAGCATTAAAGTGCATAACAACAATGGGAGAAGTATAAACTGAGTTAAAATAGTATAAGATCCTAGTATTATCTATAATCTGGTAAAAGCATTAACTTACACCAGAATCTAATAAACCAAAGATGTATGTTGTACTATTGTGGGCAACCATCCCATTATGAGGGGCCACCCTCATGACCTCATCTAAACCCAGTTACCTCCCAAAGACCCCACCTCCAAATACCATCACAATGGGGGTTAGGGTTTCAGCATGTGAACTTTGGAGGGATACAAGTCAGCTCAGAACAACCATCTCCTATGTCTTGCTGCAGGGCATAAAAAGTGAACAAGATGGACAAAGCTTACGCTCTAGTGGAAAGGGGGAAGAAAATGGGAGAAAAAATTTAAAATATTTGAGATATAATATGTGGTGAGAAGAAAACAAAAAGAGGCTGTGACTGAGACAAAGCAGAATCAACTTCAGGAGGCTAAGCACAGGAGGCTTCTTGGAGGAGGTGGCATTTAAGCTGAGACTTAAGTGGCAAAGAGAAGGCAGTCCTGAGAGGGGTGCAGAGAGAACATTCTGGGTCCAGGGAACAGCATGTGCAGAAACCCTAAGAGAGGAACAAGCTGAGCCATTCTGAGGCACAAAGTGAGGGCTCTGGTAGCTAGAAGATGCAGACACAAGCAGTCAGTGGTCAGAAATGAAGCTGAGAAAAATGGCAAAGCCTTATCCCCATAAAGTTTGGGCATGGTCAGATTTACATTTCTAGAAGCTCCTTTGGGATTCTAGGTGTGGAATGGCCTGTAAGGGTCCATTCTGCAAGAGAACAGGGGAGGGGGTGAAAGTGGGGTGGACGTTAGAGGCCAGGCAGGGGTCTAGAGTTGAGGTAGTAGTGGTCTGGGACAAAGCAGTGGCAATGGGAATGCAGAGAAGGTGAGGGGGATGACACCATTCGGTCCTAACGTCCTAATTCTTTGCCCCTCCTGTAGCCTCACCCTTTGTCATTTAAATTTTCAGCACCCTGCTCTGTCACCCTGGGCTTGGCCACATGGGATGATCAATGGGATGTCAGCAGAGGTGACGCCAACAGGGGCTAAAATGGGTCCATGCACTTGCGGGGTGCTCCCCCAGTTCCTCTGCCATTCCCATCCTTTGGGCTGGCCTGGCAAAGGATGAGAGACATGTGGTGTTACCCCAGGCTGAGGGTGACCTAGATCCATGCCCAGCTAGCAACCCCCAGACATACGAGTGTCAAGATCAGCAGAGCCAGACATACGAGTGTCAAGATCAGGTAATGCTTTTACCAGATTATAGATAATAGTAGGACCTTATACTGTTTTAACTCCATTTATACTACCCCCGGCTGAACCTAGGCACATGAATAAACACTTATTGTCAAATGCTAGCGTTGTGTGCACGAAGTGCATATTTGTTTGTTATGCAGCAGTATTGTTTTACTGGGTAGCTGATATAGGATGGAGAGCTGCGTTAGAGGCAGAGCCAGCGGAATGGGCTGATAGTTTTGCATTGCAAATAAGAGTGGAGGTGAGGGAGGAGTCAAGGAGAATCCCCAGGTGTCTGGGCGGATGGTGTGCCCTAAATCAGGATGAAGAAGAAGGGCTGGGAGGCTAGCAAGGGAACAGGATAAGACACAATGTCCCATTTTATTTGCTCGGAATCACAAAGGAGTCAGGAGGGCTATTGAAGAAGACAGGGACCTGATGACAGTGATGAAGGGCATGTCCAAATGCCTTTCCTGCCATAGGGATTCCCAGAGGTTGAACTTAAACAAATGCCTTTTTTTTTTTTTTTTTTTTTTGGTCCATTCTGTTCCCAGAAAGAAACAGACCGTTTCCCCCTTTCCAGTTGCTAGGACACTAATCTGTTTGAGAAAGGCATAGGAACATCTGGTTGGCGGAACAGTGCTTCTGGGAATTTCCTTTGTATCTGTGATTCCAATTGCTTCTCCTGGTTCTCCAACAAGGAAGGGGCCGTTCCCATGGGCCACGTGGGCAGCAGTGAGGAGAGCAGGCAAGGGCACCCTCAGCACTGACTAGATGCCAGGACTGGGTCACCCACTTCCAGTTGTATGGGTGTCACTGTTTACCCCAGAGGGGACAACGCTCAGAGAGAAAAGGAACCACCTTAGCTTTATCCTGCTTTATCTTTTTCTCAAAGACATATTCGTTTTGTGTGTTATTATCTGTCTCCCTCACTAGAACATAAGCTCCCTGAGGCTGCTGATCCTTTGCTGGCTCACCCCTGTATCCCTGGTGCATAGACAACTGTCTGACGTGTAGGGATAGCAGTACCTAGCATCTGAGCAGTGTTTACCAGCGGGGGAGCACTTGGGTGAGTTTTTTTAGGTGTACTAGGTCTTTTAGATTTTAAAATGACCCCAGAAGTGGGTATTCCTTTTGTCCCCAGTTATAGGTGAGGAAGCTGAGACACAAAGAGGTGAAATCGTTTGCCCACGGAAGCAGGAGAACTTGGAATCCCAGGCGGTCTAGCCCCAGAACCTGTGCTCAGAGTGGTAAGATGATTTGTTGAGTAAACCAAGGAGCTTGTCCCCGGTCACACAGGGAAACTGGGATCAGCAGGCCCCTCCTGGGATGTTCCGTTACCCTCCCGTGCACACACACAGCTGCAGGCTTCAGCCATGATCTTCACAGGTATGAGCTTCCAGCATGGTGGGCTCTGCTCAGAACCACCTAAGTGCAAGGTCACAGGCTAAGCCACCAGCATCTTGCCAGGCTCCAGACACCTTTGCCACCTCAGATGGAGTGGGCAAGTGCATGTAGGGTGAGCCAAGAGACGCCTCAGGGCACGGATGGTGACCTTCCAGCTACTCTCCTGAGCAACAGACAGCCAGACCCCCTCAACCCTGGGCCCTTGTCTGGACCCCACTGACCTTATCCCTTATCATTGCCTCTTCTATCCCCTTCCTCAATCCAGAAAACCCTTTCTTTTCTGAGGCCCACGTCACCTGGCTCTTCATCTGTTTTCCCCAGATCTATTGATTAGAACATGAGCCTGTGCTCTGACGCAGGGTTTTACTTTTTGAAACCCAAAAGGCCAGACTCAGGAAAATCAAAATGGCATTTGAAACTTATCAAACTTGGCCTTGGAATTCAAAACTTCTGGCATTTGAAATTCAAAACTCTTAACTTTTCAAGCTAAAAAGTCTTAGCTTTTGAAATTCTTGGCATTTGAAATAAAAAAGTCTAGACTTTTAAAATTCAAAACTCCGTGTGTGTGTGTGTGTGTGTGTGTGTGTGTGTGTGTGTGTGTGTTTACATCTATGGGGTGGAACATCAGTAAATATTTGTGAATGAAGGGCCAACAAAATCCTTTCTCCTTCTCTTAAGAACAAATTAAACCTTGGCTTAACGTACTGTCTCTGTCAATCCTAGAAACCAGAGAAAGGTGGAATGTCATTGTGTTGCCAGGCAACATTACTTGTGTTAAAAATGAGTCTTGATTGGTGAATTGATCTAGACTGGAAGACCCATGAATTAATTATAAATGCCTATTGGGAACACCATACTGTTGAGCTTTCCTCTGTGCAAAGACTTGTGACTGGGGGTGTCCCTTGGGAGGACCTGGAAGCTTTGCATATGGAGCTGTTGTTACAGAGGCATTGGCTCCTGAGGCATGAGTCTTTGAGGCCCATACTTGCCCAGTGAGGGCCTCATCTCCTGGACCTAAGTTGTCATCCGGGCTCAAACGTGAGTGGCTCCTGGGCTGCTGTGGGAACTCCCAGATGTGGGAAAGGCCTGGTGCTGCCCTCAGGCAGGCTGTGTCTTGGCCTGTGTCCTGAGTGACAAATGTGTCCTATGGTCAGGTGTGAATTTCATTTTCTAGTTGAACCCCTGGTGGCCTTCCCCCATTAGCTCACATCTCTATTGCAATGACAGCCAGGGAAGCACTTGGAATATAAAACTTAGCTTGGTGCAACATCAAAAAGGAGGGGAAGGCAGAGTTTGCTGCATGCCCAGGACTTCCACATACCATCTTATAACACTCTCCATTTTATAGATGAGGAGACTGCGGCTCCCAGAGGCAAAGAGACTTGCTGAAGGTCGTGCAGAAAGAACTGGTGTCTGGGAGATATCAAGCACTGGCAAGAACTGGTTCAACTACTAGTTCTATTAGGTATGAGCTGGCAGACTTTGTGGGCTACTCTGAACCCCAGTTTCTTCCCTGAATAAATGAGTGTAACTACCATACATGGAGGCTGTGAGGCTTGAGATAGTCCACCTTCAGATGTCAGGTGCTATAATGCAGCAGAATTCAAAATCTCCTTCTCTCTACCCTGTCTGCTGCCAACCCACCCCAGAGATTATACCAGCTGACAACAGTTTCTAGTTGGACACAGATATTCCCAGTTCTGCAGAGCTGCATTTCGGTCATTCCCCAGGTACAGCTAGGAAAGAGGTTCTGGCCGTGTCGATAGCCAAATCTGATTCAAAATTGGGAGCTTGATTGCCAGCATTCCAGAATCACCTCTGGCAAATGTGAGTAAACACAGCTGTTGTTAAAGCAGTTGGAATGGGTCCATTCATTCAATAAATATTTGATGAACACCTAATATGCATGGGGCATTATGAATACCATTATCTGTAAGCACACATAATTCTTGCCCTTAGCATTTCAGTGAAGTTAGGGGGGACAGGCATTAACAAAGAAACTATTAAAATTAATAAATAGTTTTAAATTTTTTATTTTTTATTATTTTTATTATTTTTTTATATTTTATTGATTTTTTACAGAGAGGAAGAGAGAGGGATAGAGAGTTAGAAACATCGATCAGCTGCCTCTTGCACACCCCCCACTGGGGATGTGCCCGCAACCAAGGTACATGCCCTTGACCGGAATCGAACCTGGAACCCTTGAGTCCACAGGCCGACGCTCTATCCACTGAGCCAAACCAGTTTCGGCTAAATTTTTTATTTTTAATCCTCACTGAGGACATGCTTGAAGAGGGGAAAAGAGAGAGAGGGAGAGATCATTGTGAGAGAGAAACATCAATTGGTTGCCTCCCATAGGTATTCCAACTGGGAGATTAAACCCAGGTATGTGCACTGACCAGGAATTGAACCCATAACTTTTCAGGACGATGCTCAACCAACTGAGCCAGACTGGCTGGGTGAAATTAATATGTAGTTTTTTAAAGCCCGCAAATGTTACAAAGGCAAATTGCAGGGTGCTATGAAAAGTTGTAACAGATGGTCTGTTGTAAACTGCCCTTGTTATTTCCCACTCAGCCTCATGCCCTCATTTTCCCACTTTTGCCTTCCATCAGTCCATGTGATTCAGGTGGGGATGAGTTTAGGGTAGGCACATGATCCTGGCCATTCAGAGCATTCCACTCCTTGACACTTCAATGATTGGTCAAAGATATACACATGACTTACAGTAAGTCTGGCCAATGAGATTCAACTCTGGGACTTTTAGAGGGATAGTTGGGAAAAGAAAGTTCTTTTTCTGTTGGATTTTCTAAACTAGAGGGACAAAAATTGGGGTCTATCATGGAGGTTCCCAGGAGAGCCTACTTCAGCCTGAAGTCCCCAAGAGGAAGGCTGAGAAATTCGTCACAGGCAGCTTCCTGATAATGTCATTTGAGACCCTAGATCCAGTGATACTTGATGCCATTTCACCCTGGACTTCTCTGTTCTCTGATCCAAGAGCCACCCTTTTTTGGCTTATGTCAGTTTAAGTTTGTTTTTCTACCACTTGCAATTGAGAGCTCTGCCTAATATAGGACTGACAAGTCTTGGAAGGCTTCCCTGAGAAGTGACATTCACACTGAGTGCTGAAGGACAAGTGAGAGTGAACTAGGCGAAGAGGCCAAATCTGAAGTCAGCAGTTTTGAGGCTTGAAACCCTTGAGAATTCAGGAAAGGGGAGGGGCTTTCATCCTGTGTAGGCAGAAAAAGGATTAATGAAGGGAGATCATCATGGCGAAAAGGCAAGTCACAAATCACACTGAATGCTTCAATCATTCCTGTCTTTCATTTCAGTTAACAGAAATCTCTATTTACTTTTGATAAGACCTTTATTAGAATGAGCTCCCTTTGCAGACAGAAAGATGCCCTTCCCTGCACTGGCCATTCACAAGAGGGCAAGGCCCAAGCCTGCCTTCAAAAACACCTCTGCTTCTGGCTTCGAGGCAGAAGTTTTTCTTTTCTTTTCTTTTCTTTTAAATATATTTTATTGATTTTCTTTTTTACAGAGAGGAAGGGAGAGGGATAGAGAGTCAGAAACATCGATGGGAGAGAAACATCGATCAGCTGCCTCCTGCACACCCCTTACTGGGGATGTGCCCGCAACCAAGGTACATGCCCTTGACCAGAATCGAACCTGGGACCCTTCAGTCTGCAGGCCGATGCTCTATCCACTGAGCCAAACCGGTCAGGGCTCTTTTTTTTTTTTTCTAAAGGGAAGAAGGAATTAAAACAAAAAGTGATGCCCGGATGGTGTGGCTCAGTGGTTGAGCATTGACCTAGGAGCCAAGAGGTCATGGATTAGATTCCCCGTCAGGGCCCATACTGGGACTGCAGGCTCAATTCCCAGTAGCGGGTGTGCAGGAGGCAGCCAATCAATGGTTCTCTTTCATCATTGATGTTCCTATCTCTCTCTCCCTCTTCCATCCTCTCTGAAATCAATAAAAATATCAATAAAATATATATTTTTAAAAAACAAAAAGTAATAACAGACTGAAAATGGGGCCCATTTATAATGCGAGTAACCATTTCTTAATTTACCAAATTTATAAGATTGTGTAGTTTTGTGTTTCAGACTTTCTTAAATTTTAAGTGTTTTTTTCCTCATTATGAAAGTAATATAACCACATTTTGAATATGCAGAAAATAAAAAGATAACTCTTTCCAACTCCCTCATTTCAACCCAACCAAAGTTAGTTTTTTGTGTTTTATTTGGCTAGTTCAATGCAGTGCATAGCCCAGTGCCTTTAAAACTTTGATGTGCCTAAGGACCACCTGGGGATTTGTTAAAATGCAGATTCTGAGCTAGTAGGTATGGGGTGGGGTCTGTGATTCTGCATTTCTGTAAGCTCTTGGATGATGCTAGTGCCGTTTCAGACCATGCACTGAATCGTGCAAGCTGAGGTCAGCTCTATGCTGTGTGACCTTAGGCAACCCAGTCAGCATGTTTGCCCTAGTTCATGAGTCCTGGTTCTCAGGGGTCTCCTATTGACCCCCAGACAGGATTAAAGGGACAGGCAGTAGGAGGTGTCAAAGGCATCAATGTCTAAGCACTGCTTAGATGCTGCTGCTGCTGCTGCTGATGCTGATGATGATGCTGTTACTACTGCCAGGTGATTAGCTTATTCAGGTACCTCAGATCTCAGCTTTGACTCAGGTTCACTGGTGTGTTCCCACCTGAAATCTTAGCATATTTGCTTGGGAGGGGGCTCCTTTCTACAAGAGATATTCATTAAGTCTCCTCAGCTTTAGTGAGGTTTGATCCACCTTCCCTTCTGTTTACCACACTCAGGCAGCTGGCCTTCCATGATCCGGCCCCTCCTAACATCCCTGCCTCATTTTCTCATGTCCCATACTCCAGGTATGAATGACTCCCAAGTCTCGCCTCTATGCCTTTGCCATGTTACTTCCTCGGCCTCAAATGCCCTTCCCTGCCTTGACCATTGAAGAGCAAACGTCTATCCATCCCTCAAAACTGAGATAAGAGCTCCACTTCTTCAGAAGTCTTGTAGACCCTTTCTGGAATGGCTGACCTCTTGCCCCATGCCTCCTTTGTAATTTGTACAGGCCTTGCATAGGCATGACTCTTGGTAGTAGATGGCTTAGGAAACAAGAGGGAGGAGGACTCATTGGTTAATGTAATGGAAAAGTCCAGATGGTAGAGCTGGCCTTGGACACAGCTGAGACAAAGGGTTAAACTGTGCCACTGCAACTCAGTTTCTAGCTGTTGATTGGCTCTGCCTTCCATTGTGTGGGCTTCTCAGGCAGCTACCAGAAGCTGCTGGAAGTTCCACACTTTACCCTTTTACCTTTTAGTTCAGCCAAAGTAGCCACTTTCTCAGCAGCTCTGCCAAAGTCCCAGAATTGAGCCTCATTGGTCTGGCGTGGGTCACATGCTGATCCTTGAACCAATCACTGTGGCCGGGGGTCAACAGCTCTGGCTGGCCCAGCCTGCGTCACATGGCCACCTCTGGAGCCAGAGGAACTAGAGTGGGGAAGGGCAGCTTCTGGAAGGAGTTTAGGGTCCTGGAACCCCAGGCTACAGGAGGGCCAGGCAGTGAAAACCCATAAGTGCCTACCACAGATGTCTCTTGAAGCACTTTTCAAACTGTATTATTATTTGCTTTTATGACTCTCATCCAGCTAGGAGGGAACAAGGGTCCTTCTAATTTATAGCTTCAGAATATCATTCCAGCCCAAGGGAAGAGGAGTTTAATAAATCGCCATTAAATTGTACTTTTTAGGCATTTCCTTGTTAGGTGACCTACAGAGCAGGTAAATCACAACAGAGTCTGACAAAGATTTTTGTGACGTTTATATGAAGGAAATGCTTCCTGACGCTTTTAAAATCACAAACCAAGTTTTTGCTCAGTGTCTGTGTCCACACAGGGCGAGTCCATGTGTCTCTCATGGATCCCTCACAAGCTGGGGAAGGAGGGCTCCTTCCTTGATGCGTGAGAGAACTAAATGAAGCCCAGACACCTTAAGAAGCTTATCTGAGGAAACACAGCTGGCCGGCCAGTGGCATTGCTGAGCGTTAATCCCAGGCAGGCTGACTTTCTAAGACTTTCTGATGGTTTGCTGAAGGCGTTCTCCATTCAGGAAGACAGAGAGGGAAGGATTTTGGAATCACCTCTGGGGCTCTTTGAAAGTATTCCTCTGCCTTAGTTCTGGGTTCCTCAGAGGCAGGCTCTGAGACAAGGATTCAAGTGGATGCATTTTACATGGGAGGGGACCCTGGGTGAATGCTGAGAGAGTGCCCACGTGAGACAGAGAAGGAAGGCGGCCAGTGAAGAGAGCTCTGGACGCAGACACGGCTGTGGGCATCTGGAGCGGAGTGCTGTGGAGGCTACTGCGGGGCAGGGAGGAATGTAGCTCAGAGCTGACCTCTCCTTCCAGTCATTGGTGTGGCTGCTCCCAAGGGGCGGTAATTTGCCAGCACATTCAGCCGCGAGGAAAAGGCCTCCGGCACCGCCAGATGGACAGGGGTGTGGGCAGAAGCAGGCCAGAGGCCTCACACAGGGGCTGACAGAGGCTGCGGTGACCCTTGTCCTCCCAAGCTGGGAACCACTCTTTATAGAAAAACAGGCCAAAGTATTTGGAATTGGGGCCAGCCCAGATCGTTAATGGTGGAGCATGCCAGGTGCCTCATCCTTGGCACCTGAGGCGGCCAGAGGCGGATGTGGCCGGCTGGGCCCGTGCTTGCCTGGATTTTCTTCTATTTGCTTTCCCGTCACTCTTCAGCTGCTTCCATGAATATTTACAAATGTCACACAAAGATGCTCATGAAGAGTATACCGGGGATTAGAAGTGCAGAGACTCGGGTTTGGTAAACAACGCAGCTTAATTATTTTTCATTCCTTCTAAGAAAATTATGATAAAAGATTTCAGATGTACAAAGTGGAGGGAAGAAAATAACATAGTGAACACCCATGTACCCATCCCCACGCTTAAGCAGCAGACCGTTTCCAGCCGATTCCATCTTTTCAGGAGGCGCATCCCTTTAGAGAGTGTGCGATGTGGAGGCAGAGCCGGAGCCTGGAGGTGTGCCCTTGAGCCTCAGTTTCCTTATCCGTGAAATGGGGGATGATGCTAAGCACCTACTTTTTGCAGTTGGCAACACCAGTGAAAAGAGAACTTCTGTTTCCCAATAACTCCAGCTCAGGTCCCAGGCTTGTCTCTCCCTGGACCAACTTGGGTCATGCGCCCAACCTTAAACCAATGACTGTGGCGATGGCAATGGAATTTGCTGATTGGCTAGGCCTGGGTCACATCTCCATCCTTAGAACTAGATGTGGGGGGTCAGCTCCTCCCTAACCGTGTAGTCTGAGAGTGAAGGAGTAGTGGCTCCCCACAATAAAATGGGGTGCTATCACCAGGAGGGAGAATGGACACAGGATAGACAGAAGCCTCAGGTGTCCACTAGACCAGCAGTCGCCAACCTTTCGGACCTCACAGACCACCAGTGGTCTGCGGACCACCAGTTGGCGACCGCTGCACTAGACCCCTTGACCCCACTGTCTCATCTCATTTATGACAATGTGATAGATCAATGACTGAGAATGTGCCCCAGGTGAAGATAGTGAGATTGAAGAGCTAGCCCCCTAATGGTCCAGGGGAAGAATAAACAAAAGCCTTCATAAAACTCACTTTGGCTTGGTGTCCAAAATTGAATGTGAGAAGTAAACAACCTGCATTGATTCATTTATGCAAAGAGAAACCCAATTTCTTTAGGATAAAGTACTTCTCACAGCAATGAGTCTCCCCAAAACTTGCAAAAGTTGGGGCTTGATTTGGTTTTCCTCTAAATTACCAGGAAGACATGTCCCCCTCTTAAGTGTCAGGAAGCAGCATTCCATCTGAGAAAAATCATCCTCATCAGGCTGCCCTTCCCCAGTGGCAGTAGGCTGACTCACTCACTCGGCTGCGTGAGACTCAGCCATTCGGTTCCGGTGGGGGGCTGTGTGTGCATGAGTGTGCGTGCACACCCACAAATCACCCATGCACACACAGCTCCAAAACACAACCTTACTTATTTTCAATGCCAGCTGCATAAATGCAATGTGCCTGAAGGGGGCATGTCCCCCCACACCTGGCTGCCCACAGAAGCCATTCTGCTAAGGCTTGTTGATTCTTAGACAATCTGGTGTGAATACCGTGCTGACATTTATAGCATAGCGTGTCCTCTGCACTCCTTGCCCACGCTGAGCCATGCACCTGCAGGAGGTGGCACAAGCATCAGTGCAGCAGAAGTTGTGTGCCCTGGCAATGTTTAAATAAGTACTCTATCAAAGACACATGTTACCTAAATAGGGGATCTGAGGGAGGAAGAGGGGGAGGAGCAGGAAGGAGAAAGGGCTCTGGCTTCCCCAGGCCTATCTCTGGGTGACCTGCATGGGGAGCCTGATAAATTCCAGCCTTGGATGAAAACAAACACTGTCCTAAATGTATTTTTTTAGGTTTAGGAAGATGTTAGATTTTATTATCCTATATAATAAAAGGCTAATATGCAAATTGACCAAATGGCAGAAAGACCAGTTGCTATGATGCACACTGACCACCAGGGGGCAGATGCTCAGTGCAGGAGCTGCTCCCTGATGGTCAGTGTGCTCCCACAGGGAGAGCGCTGATCAGCCAGAAGCCGGGCTCACGGCTGGCAAGTGCGGTGGCAATGGTGGGAGCCTCTCCTGCCTCCATGGCAGTGCTAAGGATGTCCAACTGACGGCTTAGGCCCGCGGGGAGCTCCAGGACTATGAAAGGGCGCAGGTCGGGCTGAGGGATTCCCCTCCCCGCCCCAGTGCATGAATTTCGTGCACGGGGCCTCTAGTATAGAATAAATACTGAGTGTGCCTGATAATAACTAAAAACAAAATGCATGGGCTGTGGAGTCAGGAAAACCTAGTTTTGAGTCCCAATTCTGCCATTTAACTAGCTGGGTAACCTTGGGTCACTTGCTTAGCCTCTCTGAGCTTCCCCACCTGTAAAATGGGCATTTTAGAGTTACCTATTTTTCAGAGTTGCGATCAGGGCAAGTTAGGTTAGTGATTCATATGCCAGAAGCATTATTGGATATTATCTCCTTTATCTGAGCTTTTCAATCAAAGGCGGCATGTCAGAATAACTTTGTCCTGATAATGGAGATATTACAAACCTTTTCCAGTTGCCTTCGCTCTCAGCTTCCTGCCCCCCACTCTGGCCTTCCCACCCCTCCCAGACGTGGGTCCACAGATGTCTCCCTTGCAGATTCAGCCCCTTCCCAGTTCCCAGGGAGCTCTGGGCTTGAGGAGAAAGTGCGTTGTTATATAGTAATTTTCTGGTTGCAAGAGACAGAAAACAGGAACTTATTGGGTTGTGTAATTCGATAGTTCAGGGATATATCTGACTTTCAGAGTGATTAGACACCGGGGTTCAAACAGACCACCGGTACCTGATTTTTCCTGTCTGTCTTTCTTCCCCACTTTCTCCAAGTTGGTCCCATTCTCAGACAGACCTTCCCTCATGGTCACAGATGCTGCTAGCAGCATTGGTTCATGGCCAGCTGAGAAAAGGTTAGTCTCTGCCCTGACATCCTCAGAGCAAAATCTTACTCTGACTGGGCAGGCACCCTCAGCATTAGATCCTCCTCCCACCACTTCATGATTCCCTGTTAGCACACCACATCGCCATTACCTTTTCACAGCCATGATCGTGGTTTACGATGAGGCAATGTGCTGGTTACCTGGGGCGGGGTGTGTATCTGTCTGTCTGTCTTTCCCCTGGCATGTGAGGGCATGAGGACAAGCACCATGTCCATCTTGTTTATTTCTGCATCTCAAGTACAATAGCTAGCACATGTGCAAGAGTCAACAATAAATGTGTAAAACGAATGAGTAAATGAATGATGGGTGGAAATAACTGAATTTTTGCAGTCAGACACCCCCGGATTGAATTCCGGTACCACCACCAACTGTGAGTCACCTTCACTCTCAAACCGCCATATCCTCATCTATGAAATGGACATAAGAGTCTATCTGTGAGCTGCTGTGAGGATGAAATAGGATAGGACATGCAGAGTGCCTGGCACGACTCCGAGTGCAGATCAGGCACTTATAGGGTGGGCTGATTATCAAACACATGAACAAAAGCATGAAGACAGTAGATCCCTGTGAGCTGTCATTTTGAGGGTGAACACTTGGGGAGGAAGATGGAGTTGGGGTGCCAGGGGAGGGCTCCTTGGAATGGAAAGATGGAGAAGGCATGCTTGTGAACAGAGCTTGTTTATCCAGGCAGCTTCTGCTTCTCCCTGTCTTTATTCTGCCCCATTCCTTTATGACCATGACCCCAGCTCCCTCATGACAAAGTCAAGGTCCTCAGGCTGACGTCCAGCCTCCCTGCAGCCTGCCTCTCCCTTGAAGGATCCAGGAGGGATGCAGACATCGTTATGGTCCCTCTTGTGGAATGTACTGCTTCTGCTAGGCGGTTGCTTCCCTGCTTCGTCTCTATCTGTGTCCATCTAGACCATGCAGGAAATGAAAGTGGGCATCAGGGCATTTGTAATAAATAGCTCATGTCCCAGGCCCTGGGACCCATGAGTGTCTGCAAAAAAGGAATGGGACTCGGGGGCCTCTTTCTTTCAAGTACAGTCTCATATCAGACAGACAGTCGCAGAGGAACTTAGATTGTTCCCATCTCTGGATGTGTGAATGGTGAGGATCAGCAGGCAGGATGCAGAGAAGGTGGCAAACTAGAGGAGAGACGGGTGCAGGAGCCCCATTTCCTAGGAGAGGCAGGAGTGTGAGGTCGGGAGTTCCCCCACAGCCTCACGGGGGCCAGCCACCCAATCTCCCTGAGCCTCAGTTTTCTCATCTGTCAAATGGAGATAGGAGTCCCTGCCAGGTTAGGTTATTATGAAAATCAGATGAGCTAAAATACATAAAGCATCACTTGAGAGTGGGTTGACCCAGGTGTCTTGCTCCAAAAGCAGGTATTCAAAACAAATCCTTTTCAAGACGGGCTCTGGAACCTCTTCTGGGATGAAGCGTGTTCCTCTGTGTTGGCAACCCCAGCATCTCAAAATATGACCTTATTTGGAAATAGGGTCCTTACAGATACAACTAGTTAGATGAAGTCACACTGGAGTAGGGTGGGCCCCTAATTCAATAGGACCTATGTCCTTGTAAAAAGATGGCCCTGTGAAGACAGAGATGGAGGGAGAACCTCAAGTGAAGACAAGGATTGGGGTGACATCGAAGGCTGCTGGCAAGCCACCAGAAGCTGAGCAGAGGCAAGGCGGGATTCCGTCTAAACTGCAGAGCGAGCATGGCCCTGCTGTCACCTTGATCTTGGGCTTCTAGCCTCTAGAACAACGAGACCATCCATTGCTGTTGTTTTAAGCTACCAGTTTGGCCCTAGGAAACGAATGCAGGGCCCAAAGGAGGGGTCAGGGGCCAAGGGGCAATGCTTTGGCTTTTCCAGCCTCTGTTGTTTCTTGCTTTCCCCCCAGGTTGCGGCCTTCAAGACTCTGAAGCATAGCCCCACCTGACTTGCTTTCTGTGCCCCACCCTTGGAGCCTCTCCCTGGGCTTCAGGCGTCCTCTGGCTCCTCCCAGCTGTCTCTGGACATGCAGTGGGACTGGGGTGGGTTTGAACATGGGAAGGCGTCTTTTCCTGCTCTTAGTAAGCCACTGGGTTGAGGTTGGGGCAGCACTGGGGACCCAGTGGCTGGCAGTTTTCTGGAGGCTGCAGAATTCTTAGCACTTCTTGTGTTCAACTTCTTGTGGCCCCAAGCACCCGTTTCCCAGGCTGCAGGAAGAGCCCCACTCACCGTGCTGTTACTCCAAATTTACAAGCTCGGGGCAAATAAGCTCCAGGCCACCAGATGATCCTTGTCCAGTCCCGGCCTGCACTATCAGGGCGCTGGCATTTACTGTCGATTCCTTCTGCCTACAATGACCTGATGACAGGTCCCTCCTGCATAAATATTCTGGGGCCAGCTCCTATAAAAACTTGCCCCTTCCCCAGTAGAGTTGAATGGAAGGATGAATAAGTGAATGAATGCAAAGCTAATATAGTCTCAGATCTACCAAGGAAGGACAGTGCGAGGTGCTGAAGGTAGGCTACCTGGGTTCAAGTCCAGGGACTAAGACTAGCTGTGTGACCTTGGACAAGTTACTTAACTTCTCTGTGTCCCAGTTTCCTCATCTACAGAATAAGGATAATAATAGCCCTTGCCCCTGAAGTTGCTGTGGGGATTCAATAAGATAATGCCAATAACAGATTTGTGTGCCTGATGCTAATAAAGGTTAGCTTCTTTGTCATCCAGGGCAAGAATCTCGGTATCTTTATGCCTCATCCGGTGCCTGTGCTTGGAACCTCATTTCCTTACTTAGGTCCAACCTAATCTTTTTTTCACACATTGGACACAGCTAATTCATCCACTGCTGAGTAATTTATTATCAGAAGCAGTGTGCTGGAGACGGAACAAAGGCTGAGAAGCTGCGGGCTAGATGCATGGGGGAGAGAAATATTTTTATTTCAAGAAAACAGGCTATGTAGAAAAATCATTCGTGTGCCAAAAAAAAGGGCCTGGACTAAATTAAACCTTTTGACTTTAATCGCCGATTAAAGCATCACAATAATAGCACAGGATATAGCCTGTAATCATGTTGCTATGAACTTTCATGTTGGAAAATGACTGCAGGGCCCCCTTTAAAAATCAGAGCATGGCTTGGTGGCTATTCTCACAGGGAAATAATTGCTGAGTGTTTCTGAAGGTCTCCTCTCTCCCCCTTTATTTAAAGCACTTAGGAGATCAGACAATTAAAACCCAGTAAGAGATGAGAAGGAAGAAGATAATGGATCTTCCACCGATCCCACCACCCTGGGACCCAGAAGGGAAGGGGACAAACTGGAGCTGAAAACACTGCAAAATATGCAGCATCATTCCACAGACCATCATCAAGTGCACGCCTCCGGCTGCGAGAAAACTGGAGCTGAGCAAAACTTCTGTATCCCACACGTGATGCATGCACAGCACTTTTCAGCTTGAAAGTCATTTCCATACTCTTTATCTCAAACATCCTGGGTATGAGAACCAGGCCCAGCGGATGACATGATGTTCTCAAGGTAACTCGAGGGACACAGCTGGGACTGGTCCCGGTCTCCTCAGAGGGAATCCTGTGCTTTTTCACCAGACTAGTCTATCCCTGCCCTCCTCTTTCCTCCAGAACTGACCCGGGTCTGTGCATGAGACACTGGCCTGAGATCTGGTTTAGAAGATGACGCCCTAGGAAGACAGTGTGGCCTCGTAAAGAACATAAGGACTCAATTTTTGTACTTGACATAGGAAGGCAATTCCAGATAGACCCAGATGTTTGGAGAGCATCGACGGAAGAGGAGAACTTGAGGAAACAGGGTAGGTGAAAAATTGTGGGTGTGCCAGGAGGGCATTCTGGTCAATCCAAGGTTAAGCCTTCCATGCTTCTCCAGACCTGGATGTGTTCGAGGGTTGTGGGGAATAAAGGAGACTGAATGGCTTTTTCTTAGTAATTCCAATGGCTTGGAAGGTAATTAAAATCAGTTGGATGCCACTCTGGTGTGGACTTCTGGTCAGGGTGATGGTACAAACCTGGCTAACGAACATGCAGATGACAACATGGACACTGACAGGCATTATACAGAGAAAACGAAACTCTCAAGGTCTTCTGGGATGTCCATGAACAAGATCAAAACACTGTGGCCTCAGTACCAACAGCCTTGCTATTGTAAGGAAACAAAAATTCATGATTTCCAATCTGTTTACAGCCCTTCCTTCTCCCCACTTCCTCTTTCTTTTATGCAAATCCTCTTCTAGCCTTTTTTAGATGAACTCAAGCTATATCGGTTCTTCTCTTTATAAGTGAATAGGGTGCAAACAATTAACTCAATGTCCGAGTTATTCTTTGGCTCTAGGCTCCTTCACTTGCAAACTGGCAAATGCCCCTTGGCACGTCAATTAACCTTTTTGGCCTCATTTTTCCTCCTCTGTAAAATGGAGATAATAGCTCCCACCAGTGGGACCATTTCAATAATTAAACAAGATAGTCCATGTTACACATATTTCACATGCTCCTGTCATGTAGTAATGCTTTGCTACAATCATTACCATTGGTATCAGTTTCCTATTGCTGCTGTAACACACTACCACAACTTGGTGGTTTAAAATACCACATATTTATTCTTTGTCTTTTCTTTCTTTTTCTTTTTTGAGTTCTGGAGGTGAAAAATCTGAAACGAGCCTTACGAGGCTAAAGTCTATTTGTCAGCAGTGCTGCATCCCTTCTGGAGTGTCCAGAGAAGGATTAATTTGGTGTGTTTTTTCCCAGCTTCTAGAGGCTGCCTGTATTTCTTGGCAGTGGTCCCATCTTCCTTCTTCAAAGCCCACTGTAGAGCATCTTCTTACCCTTCTCATTGATTCTGACCCCTTGTGATTACATTGGGCCCACCCAAATAATCTCCCCATCTCAAGATCTTTAATCACATCTGTAAATTCCCTTTTGCCACATAAGATAACAGTCACAAATTCTGGGGATTAGAAGATGGACATCTTTGGAGGGGGGAGGGGTCATTAGTCTATCACAATTATTAATATTATTATCGAGTAGCTCATTTAATCCCCATTAAACCCCATGAAGAAAATATTGTTTCATTCTCATGTGGGGACTGAGGCACAGAGAAGTTAAGTAACTTTCCTAAGGTCACATAGCCTATATTGTACGTGGTGAAGGAGCGTTTCCAACGAGGAAGTTGGTCTTATAAGCTGCAATATGTGAAGTGGCACAAAGTAAGCATTATATCAAATGCTACTATTATTATTATTGTTATTTCTACTAAAATTAATATAATAATTCCCATATCGTATGACTCTTGTGAGAATTAAATCAACGTGCGAAAATTGCCAGACAGTGTCTGGCATACAGCAGATCCTCACATGATATTTAGATCTTTCCAGTCTTTATTCGCCTTTCTTTTCGTTCAGTTCATTTCTCTCTCCTTAAAATAGCGCCTAAATGACCCACTCAAGATGGCGCCGTTAGCGCCCAAGTTACGAGACCTTCTCAACATGGCGCCTAACTATCCTTTCCATCTTCCGCACTCAAGATGGCCTCCGTAGTTAGCTTCACCCCGGGCATCCTGACCTTCTTAAAATGGTGACAGGCGCGTTTGCGTCACATCACGACCTTCCTCACTTGGCGCCAGCGTCGTAAACGCAGCGTCGCTCTAATAATAGACACTTCCGGTTGCGCCGGAGGCGGGCTTAGAACCCAGCGGGGACTTGGGAAGGATTCAGTTTGTGCTGGGACACTCTGGCTCCACCATGGACCGAAGGAAAAAGCCCCTGGACGTCACGGCCTCCTCGGTGAGTGCGGGTAGAGAGGATGCCACGGGTTCCGAGTTCTTCCGGCCCCCAAGAATCTTGGCCTGGCTTGTTTCTGAACTCGGGGACCCAGACCCGGCCGCCCCTCAAACCGGAACCGGACTTGGCTTTTCTCCGACGGGAAACCGGACCAGCTTGCTTACCTACCGGAGCCCGAACTTGGCTTCCCACCTCGGATGTGCCCTCGGACCGGGCTTCCCCCTCAGACACGCACCTGAGCCTGGTGTCTTTCCTCTGTCAGGAATCTCCCGGCCTCCCACTGAGACACCCAGTCCAGGCCTCCTTGCCAGCCCGCCTTCCTGCCGGTCGAGGGGGAGCCCGGGCCTGTGCTTGCTGAGCACACACATCCCCCTTCCTGGTTCTCCCACCCAGACACCAGGAAGGTCTCCCAAACACCAGTGTGGCCTTTCCCCTGACCAGGAACTAAATCGTTGTTAATGCAGAGCAGGATGACGCGGTGCCTGGATGCTGTCAGGTCTCACAGGGTGTAAGAGGCTGTTTTTTGTTTGTTTAATAAATATTTTTTTATTAATTTTAGAGAGGAAGGGAGAGAGACAGACAGACAGACATCAATGATGAGAGAGAGTAATTGATCGGCTGCCTCCTGCATGCAACACACTGGGGATCGAGTCTGCAACCCAGGCATGTGCCCTGACCGGGAATCTAACCGGGACCTCCTGGTTCATAGGTCGAAGCTCAACCGCTGAGCCACGCTGCTGGGCAAGAGGCCTTTTTTTTAAAGTTAGCTACTTCTAGGAAGAAAATCTGTTCTGTGTACTTATTTTAGTGCCACCACTTTATATGCACGGTCTCATCGACTTCTCCCAAAGTAGGTGCTGGTAAGATCCCCATTTTATACATGAGGAAGTACAAAGATGCAGTGGCATTCCCAGCTTATATACAGAATTCTTGGTGATAGAGCTGGCTCACTCAGTTTGGTTGCCTTTTTCATTATATCAGAACACATTGCCTAACCTTTGGTTTAATCTTGAATTTACTGCAGAGTTATTAGGATGCAAGGGAAGTATAAGGAAAAATCTACATGTCCCAGTATTTGAATCCCATTTCCTCATCTCACACTGAAAATTGGTATTAGTTATTATGTTTGAGGGTTAAGAATAAAAAAAAAATTATAAATGTTAAAGTTATCCTATCCTAACAGCTTAAAATTAGCAATGATAATAATAGGAAGGCCAGCTGGGAATTGAAAATTTTCTGAGTAGCTTCCTTTTAAAATTCAAAAGTTGTAGAATAGGAAAATGTGTGGCTAGGTAATTGATGTGGTTAAGAGCTTAGAAGAAAAGGTGAAAGGCTTTTAATTTTATTAAATTTAGAATATTAGGTCCTGGGAAGAACTGCCCTTTGCATTATTCCAGCTAAGGCTACTTTTCAATTGATTTCTTCCATTTGGACTTAATCATTTTGGTTTCCCTTAAAATTCAGTCCATGATGCTGTGCTTTATAAGTTGATTTACAAACGCCCACGTGTATAAGCAACTGTACCAGATCCCTAAAAAGGAAACTGCCATTATGTCCTTTTGTGCAGAGTAGACAGTGGTGACTGATACAGCTGAGGGCTAGACCTGGGTATTCAGTCAGTTGTGCTGTTTCCTTTGCCCTGGCCTTCCCTGCTCTTGAACCCTGTGATTGAGTTGAACTTGAGAGTTTCTGGAAGATACTAAAACAGACTTGGAAGCATTCTTACCATTCACTCATTCCACTTTATGTTTGGCTGTTGAAATCTGCCTATCTTAAAGTTCAGCTCCAGGCTGCTTCTGATCACCCTGGACAGAAGGAAATGCTCCCTTACCTGAACTTTTATGCTACTTTCTACCACTCTTAGAGCATTAATTACTTCTTACTGGTATTATAGGTTTCCTTTCTTCTTAGATTGTAGGCTTCATATGAGGCCGGAGTATGTCTAATTCATGTTTGTATCCCACTCTTCAGTGTTAAGTGCCAGGTACATACTGGGGACTCAAATAGTTGCTAAACAAAGAAATTTCCCTATAGCAATAATAAATTGTGATGATCACATGAGATTATATCATATATAAAAGCCAAGTACAGTGCCAATTAGAAAGGTGTTTAATGTTAGCTAAAAGATGCCGACTTTATTTACTTTGATTTATCAATCTCCCTTTGCCCAGAAAAAAGCCTTTGACTGTTGAAAGTTAGAGTATAAGTACATTTCCAACAGAGCTAGGATGAAATATGACTGTTTTCTTTTAGATTGGTTTCTACATGTAAACTTTTAATTTTGTATCAATTTTTGTCCATTTATAGGAACTTGGGATCTTGCTTTGAGAATTATAATAAGTGAGAAATCCAGTCAGTCATAGAATTAAATAAATGTTTTTGTTTGTTTATTGGTTTTATTTTAGTTGGTAGACCTTAAGGCCGAACTCTTTCGAAAACAAGAAGAATTCAAACAAGAAAAACTTCTAAAAGATTCTGGAGTTTTGGGAAAACCAAAAACAACTAATAAGGTAAAAATAAGGTCTAATTATCTCCATTGATCTGAAATAATGCCAGGAGAGAGGTTGGGAGTTTTGTTTTTTTTAAGTGTGTGTGGTCATATAAATATTAAGGAAAAATTCCTGTCTTGTATTTGAATATCTGCATGAGATGTCTTAAATATTAAAATAGAAATTAGTAAGGTTATTCAAAAGCACCTTTTAAAAAGATATATATGTCTATTTTTATATGTATATTTTTAAAATATACATATATATGTATATTTATTTATTTAAAAACTGTTCATTTTTTAATTTAAAAACTGTTTATTTATTTCAGAGAGGAATGGAGAGTGAGAGAGAGATATAAACATTAATGATGAGAGAATCATTGATCGGCTGCTTCCTGCACACCCCCTACTGGGAATCGAGCCTGCAACCTGGGCATGTGCCATTGACCGGAATCAAACCCAGGACCCTTTAGTCACAGGCTGACACTCTATCCACTGAGCAAAACTAGCTAGGGGAAAGCACCTTTTAATGCTCTAATTCTTTAGTACTTGTTTGAGAAAAGTACATTCTCTTAGTAAGTGGTTTGTTACATTCTTGTGGAAGATTATCTAGTTACATATGTGTTATAAATCCAGACAGAGACAAACAGATAATATAGAAATATAGCAAAAAATATCAGGGTTTGTAGGAGTTGTTTTCCAGTTTTATAAGTAATGGTATCTATTATTTGTATTACTAATTATTTGTAATATATTTTCATTATAGTCTTGAGTCATTCAGGAGATAAAAGATAAAGAAGTAACCCTATGCAGTGTATAAAGAAACTTTTTATATAATTCAGGGCTTTTCTTTTTACTCCAGCTTTGCCATGTATACTCTATTTGCAGGACATAAGCTGGCTGTCAGAAGATCTAGTTATCTCCATTGATTCATAAGATCTGATGGTCCTTTTTTTTTTTTTTCTGATGTACAAATAGAGATGTTTTGCAGCCATTTGGTGGTTCTGTTTTGTTTTTTAAATTCTCCAGAAACCAAGTATCTGGAACAAACAGAATGCAGGAGTTTCAAATCGCGCTGAGAAGGATGCGGAACAGAAGATTGAGGAACAGAAGACTTTAGACAAAGCAAGGTAAAGCTAGACTCTGGTCAGTGTAGTTATCACTGAAGCTGCCCAAGCCAAGAAATGAAAATTCAACTTTTATTCTTTTTTTATTTACAATTTAAATTTTTATAATCTTTCTAGCCAAATACTCTGTAACTATAAAATAGACTCTAAAAATAATGTGATTTGCAGATGTATTTACAATCTTAGAAGAAGATAAGACATAACCTCAGTTCCACTTAGAGCCTCTTTTAGGCACTAAGATCATGGATCTTAAGAAGGGCATGGGAGTGTGGTTCTGGGCTAGGGGCATATGAGGTTAGCATTTAAAAACTAAATTTTTCCCCAAACTTTTTAGTCCTCACCTGAAGATATTTTTTCCATTGCTTTTCAGAGAGAGTAGGAGGGAGGGAGGGAGGGAGGGGGGGAGGGGGAGAGAGAGAGAGAGAGAGAGAGAGAGAGAGAGAGAGAAGGAAAGAGAGAAACATCGATGTGAGAGAAACACATGGATTAGTTGCCTCCTGCACATGCCCTGAGTGTGGGCAGGGAGCGAACTGCAACTAGGTATGTGCCCTTGACCAGGAATCAAACCTGAGACCCTTGGGCCCTAGGGTGAACGCTCTAACCACTGAATGCACCAGCCAGGGCTCCCCCAACTTTTTAATATGAAAAACTTTAAATCAACAGAATAATTGAAAGAAAAATACAAAGAACATTCTAATACTCTTCACCTAAGTTAACAAATAAACATCTTTCTACATTCTCTTTCTATCGTGTGTATAGAGAAACTTTGTTAAGCATTATACTTTACCTTTACATATTTTGACATATATCTTCTAACAAGGACATTCTTCTATATAACCACACTGATAAAATAGTATTATCTATTATATATTATCTATTAACTAGAGGCCCAGTGCATGAAATTGGTGCACGGGTAGGGTCCCTAGGCCTGACCAGCAATCAGGGCCGATCGGGGCCTTCCTTCCCTGGCTGCCAGCTGTGAAGTCGAGGGTGGAGCAGTCTTTTCAGGCACGTCAGTTAATAAGACATTTCTAATACTTGTTCTGTTTTCTCCAAGGGAAAAATTGGAAGAAAAAGCTAAATTATATGAAAAAATGACCAAAGGAGACTTTATAGGTAAAAAATTATTTATACTTCTTTATTTTCTATACTTCATACATCCCTATGGTATTTCGTTATTTGTAAATAACTAAGAATAAGGAGAAATTTTAAAAATCGAGCTGCTTATTTTCTGTGCCAGAGATAAAATTAGCAATAATTTTCCAATTGCCTAGTGGGTTCAGGGCATATGTTAGGTGCTTTGAGGGAACAAGCAAGTACAATATATGCCAGATTCTCTGCCTTAAAGAGGGGGGAGGGTGTCATCAGTAGAGGGAAATGGTACAGAACAAAGTAAAGTTAGGAAACAAGTTCTAAATAGGCCACAATTATGAACAATTACAGCTGTGTAAAGAACAAAGGAATTATGGCTGTATCAAGGTGATAGGGTTGTTTGCTATTGCTCTATTTTTCTCTTCTATTTTTTGTGTGATGTGCTTATGAGTGCTTTTTAAATGATAATAATAAAAAGAGATAATCACCTTCCTCATACCCCCCCAGAGAAAGAAAACCCAAGCTACTGCTAGAGAACAGTAGAAGAATGTTTGCAAAGCAGTTTACAAAGGAGGCATATGTGGAAGTGTTTAGAGAGAAGTCAGGCTCTAATAGGGCTTTTAAAACAGAAAGGGGGAGGGTGGTGAGAGCAGATCAGCAGAGGGAGGAGAGGGCCAGAGTTGGCAGGGCAGCCTGGTGTGGCTGAGGGGCTAGGAAGGGGAGCAGCAGGGCATCAGGAGAGAGGTGGCTGGACCCCGATCATGGGCTGCTCACCCAGCCGAGCTCCCTCTTCTTAGACAACAGGCCATGTTCCCTGCATGGCAGGCAATCAGCATGGGGAGATCGGAAACGCCAAAGCTAGGGGCCATGAGGAGAGGCTTTGCCTTCTTGAAGCAGCAGTAGGTTGGCCATTAACCAGGTATCCTCAGTATTATGTGTCTTGTAACTCAGTTCTGAGAAAGTACACCTCTTTTCCAGTTGAGGCATTTTGTGGCCTTTAAAAAAATTTTATTGTCTGGAAAAGCCTTTATTAAGAAAAAGTTCAAGTCTTTTTTGATTCAAACTTTACTTGTATTGTTAATATGGGATTCAGGTCCAAAAGAGTATGCTTATAGGGATTTGGTTCTGTCCAAACCGCAAGCCCACCTCCTGATATTGGGCTTACATATTTGGACAAATTAAGTTTTGGAGCTTCCGTTATTCTTCCCTGTCCAGTGGTATAATACGGGTACCTGGTTCTAGGGAACCCAATATCTCTTCCATCTCAGACAAAAAGACTCAGGTGACTGTATCTGAAATCCCACACAGGGAAACTTCACGTCAACATTATTTGTGAATACATCAGACATCCTGGGTTAAATTAAGTTGTGGATTGCTATTTAACTTTTCATTATATGTTTTAGCTCAAGTAGATCTTAAGTCCTGAGGAAGATAGCATCTCCCACATTTCTGTATGTCCTGTAGATCCTGGCAACATGTCTTGTCTGAAAGTGCTGTTCATTGGATTGAAAAGAATTTAGATGATTATTTACCTATGTCATGACCCTTAAAACACTTATCATACCATAACAATATAATTAGGATTAAGTGATACAGATCACCTGATTAGAGAGGTCTATTGTTTTGGTCTGACTACATGAGAAATGCACTTCTCCTTCTGTAGTATGTAATTGGCTGTATGAGCCTCTTGAAATCAAATGGTTTTGTTATCTTAAAATGACATTCTGAGACAGTATTGCTTACTCAGTGTATTGACAAAGCAGCAGAAACTTCAGGCTTTTTAAAGACTTTTTGCAAGGTGTATGTTTCCAATGGCCTATTAATAACTTCCCTGGCAGATCCTGAGGTGGCTTTGTCTTTGTAAGTGTTCCAGGGGGTGGAGTCATCAACTAGTGAATCTTCAGGGATGTGAAGCCACCCATCAATGACTGTGACTGCTTCATATCCATTCCATGTGTGGTTTTTGTCTTTGATGTCAAGAATCTGATAATTGATTTTTATGTCCTAGATGAAGAAGTGGAGGATATGTACCTTGTGGATTTCACGCAGAAGATGATAGACAAGCACAAAGAAATGGAGTCATTTGGTGCCAATCGAGATTCTAGAAAGGCAGGAGAAAGAGATGAGGATGAAGAAAATCTTTCTGAAACAGATATACCTCCTCCCCAGGACCCCAGTGAAGAATGGTTGGTGATATTACGTGATTTGATCATATTAACATTGTCAGACTTGTGTTTACCTTTTAAGAGTGATTTCATTTGGTTGTTAACAAACCATTTCTCTTTATCCTTCTTTAGTTTTTTTCTTTTTTCTTTTGAGACTCCACTTGAAGTAAGATTGGATTTACAGATGTAGAAACAGTAGCTCCAATGAAGAAATAATTACAAATAAAGACTGAGCTCTTGCTCTGTGCCAAGCACTGTGCCAGGTGTAGGAGGCATTGATGTGAAAGAGTTGCTTAGTCAGAAGCATGTCCCTTTGCTACCCATGTCCTCATTCAGACTTCATGGAGAGTCATTTGTCCAGGCAGTGGTGATCTCTGTTTCTAGTAAGCCTTACTCTGGCTGTGACATTTTCTGGCAATTTAATAAAGGCATTGTGGACTTGGACCTGGATAGCACCAGCTCTACCTTTCCCTGGCAATGGGACCTTGATTAAGTTCCTCACCAACCTGAGGCTCACTTTCCTCACCTCTAACACAGTGATGTCAATGCCTACTTCCCCTGATTGTTTGCCTTAAACTTTCTTCACAAAGTAAGAGTATTTTAGAATACCCAAGAAACTGCTGTCTCTGGAGTATAAGCAGACATTTTGTAAATCTTTCTTACTGAAATTATTCTGAATTTTACCTACATGTAGGTGAATAATGGGGAAACCAATCTTGTTTCCTTACAAAGAGACCAATGTTTCAATAAGTCCAGAATGCAAATTCCATTCTGATGATATTCTCTACTTAAAATGCTGTTTAGAAACTTGTTTGTAAGAGCTTAAAACCATGTAGAGACGCACTGACCCTATGAAAACATCCTGGTAGTAACTAACTCTGCTTGCCCACCCTCATGCCTGTGCAGAGCCCACCTATCTTCTCTTCAAGGCTCAAATATCTCCTCATCATGGGGTCTTTGTCAGGAACTGCTTAGGATTGTTTGCAGCATTTGGCGACTTTTGTCAGCTTTGGGACCAGTGGACAGGGGTCATTTATGAGTTGAAGAGAGCAGTCTCTGTTCTGGAGCATAGATTGCACCTCTTCATACTTGTGAGGGTGTCCACATCGGTCCAGATAAAACATGTGTGTTGGGATAGAACAGGTGTCTTTTTACCTACCTTCTAAAAACTTATATTTGAGGGAGATTATCTGGCTACATGCTTGCTGTAAGTAACCAAGAGAGAAGCACATGTAATGCAGTCTCTTCTATCAGTGCTGCTTCATTCTTAGTAATTCTTCCCTTGAACTCTGGCAGCACTTAAATCTTCCCTGCTCCTTTGGGTCTTACCTTTTCTTTATTATTGACACACTAGAGGCCCGGTACACGAAATTTGTGCACTGGTGGCGGGGGTTGTCCCTCAGTCCATCCTGCACTCTCTCCAATCTGGGACCCCATGAGGGATGTCTGACTGCCGGTTTAGGCCTGATCCCACAGGACCGACCCCCTAACCCAGTGGTCAGCAAACCGCAGCTCTGTTGACTAATGAGTTGCTGACCAATGCCCTAACCACTCCCCTGTCAGCCTTATTGATGCCTAACTGCTCCCCTGCTGGCCCAATTGCCCCCAACTGCCCTCCCCTGCAGGCCTGGTCCCACCCACCTGCCCCCAACTGCCCTCCCCTGCAGGCCTGGTCCCTCCCAACTGCCTTCCCCTGCAGGCCTGGTCCCACCCACCTGCCCCCAACTGCCCTCCCCTGCAGGTGTGGTCACCCCCAACTGCCTTCCCCTGCAGGCCTGGTCCCTCCCAACTGCCCTCGCCTGCCAGCCTGGTAGCCCCTAATTGCCCTCCCCTGCAGGCCATCTTGTGCAAGGGTGTGACAGTCAATTTGCATATTACCTCTTTATTATATAGGGTAACTGGCCTCAGTAACAGAAAAATAATTGAGGCAAACTTTGATACTTTCAACATCCTGCCTGCTGTTATTAGTGAAGCATTTCATGGGCATGTGCTTTAGCTTCCCCCATTGTTCTTTGAAGATGACATGACTGAGGTCTTGTGTTACTCTGATGCCTCAAGTAATTGTTTCCCCGAGAGCTTGCTCAGTGTCTGATTACATAGAGCAGTTGCTATTATCTTGCATATCCCATCTATTCTATTTTGACAAGATCTGCATGTTTCTCGGAGGCCTTCTCCAGAAACAGAATAGCCTATGATTGCTTTTCATAGCCGAAATCCCATCTCCTTTGAAAGGTTTAGTGCCTTTTTCTTTTCCTTATTAATGCCTGTAAGATTATAGCAATTTGTCAGTGATTTGAAGAGTTTGGAGGGCAGTTGAAGGTGTCACTGCCACTATATGGAAAAGGAAGACACACTGCAAGCAGTTCTGACACTTTTTGTTTTTGAATTAGGCTCTAAAATTGTAACTGCTTGTAAAATCCTTTCAGTAGTTAAATTCCAGGTGGTGGAAAATGTTTCTGCAAAAATAGTGTAAATAATTATTTAGACATCTGGCTAGATGGTATTCTTCCTCCATTCATTTTTAAAAAAAGGAAAAGAAGAAAAAAAAGAAAGAAACTGCTTTCAGCAGTTGGAGGTTTTATTTCTTGTGCTAATCAGCTTTAGGACTGTAGCAAGGATTCCCAAACATTCAGATTTTAAATCATGGACTGACAATTGGAATCACATGTGTGAAAAGAAAGAAATTGCTGACAAAAGTCAGGTCACATACATGGGAATCTGACATTGAGTTGGTCCACCAGCAGTACTGGCCTCTTTCTGTGTTTTTGTCCCCTACCGAAGTCTGTGGGAAATTCCCTGCCCATAATTATAAAAATAAAATCTATTGCATCATAATGCAAATGAAATGTTTTCCATGAAAATCTGTCCATATTACCTGTTGTGAAAAGTCTAAGTGTTTCATCTGCCTTGCTCTCTGCCTGACTTCTCTAACTACTATCTAGTTTGGACAAGATTAGGAAAGAGGAACGAATGATAAAAGATAACAGACTGGCCTACTGATGAGGTGCTTTTTGGTACAAAGAGTGTGTTGCTTGGCTTCCTCCTAATTAAAAAGATTTCCAAAATACTGTGACTTATATTAAGAAATAAATTTCTAATTCATTGGGAAGAATCATACCAATTAGAAGAAAAAGAGGAAAAAGTAAAGTGTCAGATTTGGGAAGACTGGGGAAATTAAATTAGAGTCTGGTTCAAAGCAAAGTTATGATGCTGATAAACTATTTGGAATTTCCTAAAGTAAGTTCTGAGATGTGGCAGCAAGGATCTGTATGGGTATTTATCTTTGAAATTAGAAACATACATGATCAATCATTTTCTGCATTTTCTAAAACTAAGATTTAATAAAGGGCACAATGTGTTTATTGTGTGTTGACTTTTAACTTTAAGAAGCATGTTATCAGTGATAGTTTCTCAGATTGGGGGGTTTTCTTGGTTGTAAGCCCTACGTTAATTTTTTACTGTGTACCAACTTCCTAACTTAGGGAACTATATGTCCTGTACAAAGCATTCACATCTTTTCACTTTTATTTCAGGGTGGACTATGTGGATTCCTTAGGGCGATCCCGGCGCTGCATGAAAAAGGATTTGCCACATCTGCTGGAGATGGATAAAAATCTTCAGGGGAGGCTGTAAGTGTGTTATATGGAAAGTTTTGCCCAGGTCTGAAATGCAGACACAGGGCTAGGTTAGTGGGCAAGTCTATCTTTAGTCAATTATCAATTATCTTTAGTGCTCCAGTAAGGAGATCTTTTTTTTATGTATAAGAATATTTGCCGAAGCACTTATTCATGGTTAGTGTACACATACACACATAATTCACACTCAGGGAACAGCCTGAATGGATGCTCCATATCATGTAGCTACTAAAAGGGATGAGTTAGCATGTAGCTACTAAAAGGGATGAGTTAGAGCTATATCTGTTTACAGGCATACTCCAGAGCTATTGTGGGTTTAGTTCCACACCACCACAATAAAGTGAGTATCACAATAAAGCAAGTCACACAAAGTTTTTGGTTTCCCATTGCATATCAAAGTTATGTTTATGCTATACTAAAGTCTAATAAATGTGCAATAGCATTATGTCTAAAAAAATCAGATGTACTCAAAAGAAAGAAAAATTATGTATATGCAACTTTTTCATAAAGTTAATGGCAACCACACACAAAAAAACCAAAACTGAGACACATGGCTTTGAAAAAGAGGAAAAGGAGGAAAGAAGTATGGAAAAATGACACCAATAGACTTGTTTGGTGCTTGGTTGCCACAAACTTTGAATTTGTAAAAAACACAATATCTGCAAGTGCAATAAAGCGGAACACAATAAAGTGAAGTATGCCTGTACTTGGAAGGATGTCTAATTACAGAGTAACAAATATAGAATAAGCTAGACCAAATCAACCAACAAAGCTTTGTGGAGAAAGGTGTTTAAGATATACACTTGGTTATTCCACAGCAAGTCGGGGGCAGGGAGGCAGTTAGCTTATTAACTTTTTCTTTTTTTATTTAACCCTCACCCCAATATATATATTTTTTTCCTTTTTTTTAGAGAGACTAGAGGGGAAGGAGGAGATGGCGGGGGGTGGGGTGGGGGGACATTGATGTGAAAGAGACACATCGGTTGGTTGCCTCCCACACGCGCCCCAAGTGGGGACTGGGGATTGAGCCTGCAACTGAGGTATGCACCCTTGACCAGCATCCAAACCTGTGACCTGAACCCATGACCCTTTGGTCTGCGGGCGGATGCTCTAACCATTGAGCAACCGGCCAGGGCATTAACGTTTTCTTTATACATCTTTGGATTTTGAAGTAGGGCCTTACAGCTAGATTTTCTTTTTCTGTGAGGCCTAAGGCACCTAAGAGATAACTTGCTAAAACATTCTAGGGAATAAAATTCCTCTTGCTAAGAGCAGGCTTTATGTGCAGAGTATTGGGAGAAGGTCCACCTTGTCCAAGTCCTCCAGGTTCAGGTGGGCCTGGGCTAGGCACAAAGGAGGAAGGGCAGAATCCCTAAGCCATCTCAGAACACGAGGCACAGTCCAGGCCACAGCGTGAAGGAGCTTCCTCATCCCTGCACGGGAGACCATCCAGAGGAGGCCTGCACTTCCTCCTCCCTGCCTGGACTGCCTCCCTCCATTCAGCCCGGACCAGGGTGGGAAGGAAAGTGGTTTGTCTTGAGTGCAGGCAAGATTCCATTATGCTAATATAACAAATCTGCTTGATTTTTAAAAGGTGAAAATATTTTCTCCTCTATTTCCCAATGATCTGGTGGGTCAGAAACCTCTGTAAGGAACTGTCTTTTTTATCAATTAGAGGTACTGATTCATGATTCAGTTTAATGAACTGAAGCATTGCTATCTCACAGCTCTTATCTAAAGATAGTTTTTGCTCTTTTCTCCTACTAGTTTTGTTAGTCCCGCTAATGAAAAAACCTTACTATCTGAAGACATGAGAAAAGAACTTCAGCGCCAGCAATGGGAGGAAGAAGAACGGGAGGCCCTGAAAAGGCCAATGGGGCCTATACATTATGAAGACATTCGTGAAAATGGTATAATCTCTTGCAGCTTTTAAATCATGCTTTTATCTTGAACTAATGACAAGCATAAAGGGAAGTATTCATTCATAAAGTAGCAGTTCCTATGTAGAAATAAAAGATGCTGCTTTGGAAATTGAAACTATCCCCTTTGTTTACTTCATAGCCTAAAAAATACTCATATTGGAAATATCTTAACAGAGAGTCTATTAATCTAAGGTTTTGTTCTCCAAGAGAAGTGGAGATAGTCTATGACTGAAAATTAATGAATTTTTGTTATGTTTATCACTTGGCAAACAGGATGAAAACTATTTCTAACTTGCTTTTTTGTTTATCTACCTTTTCTTTTTCAAATCATATGCCAAATATCACTTTATTTCTTTTTGCCAAATTTCTTGTAGGATATAATTTACTGATTAGGGAAATCTATAATCTCTCGTGTAATTTTGACTTATTTCAGAGGCCCGGCAACTTGGTGTTGGATATTTTGCCTTTGCCCGAGATAAAGAGTTAAGAAACAAGCAAATGAAAACTTTAGAGATGCTGCGTGAACAGGTATAAATTAAATTCAGAGTTGATGTAAAGAAAGATTTGAGCCGTTGGTTTCTTGTTGGACCATACTACCAAAAAAATCAAGTAAATTAATTAGGGATTTAAATTGATACTCAGAATACAGTTATAGGTTTTATCACTGTAATTGCCATATTATTTTGGTGTTTCAAGGTTTAAGATTATGGCTGCCCAGAAGTAACTTGTGTAATTTTAAATTTGGTTTTTAATATATTTTTGGAGTGTTCTGGGTAAGAAAATAGAAAGTTGCTTGAGGGATTAAGGAGTAGAACAGAATTGGTTCGTTTTCTTGAATCTTCAACCTTTCAGAATGCTCTGTGAATGCTTTCTAAAATTCAAAAACATCAGAGGCCTTGTGTAAGAGAATACTTTACGAGTCTTCATTTTGATGATCTCAAGGATAGCTTCTTAGAGGTGGCATGAAAATCAATTAGTCTATTTTTAGAATAAAATTATTTTATCGTTCTTTAAAAAGAAGTATTATGAATTTGGCTTAAAGCAAATAATTTTATAATTTTCTGTTCTCTTCAGACAACAGACCAGAGAACAAAACGAGAAAACATAAAAGAAAAGCGAAAGGCTATGTTAGAAGCAAGACTTGCCAAACTTCGACAAAAAAAGATGAAAATATCAAAAGATGATGGAGCAGAGGAAGAAAGTAAAGGTATGTCATGGCTCATGTTAATAAACTTCAAAAGGAAAAATTTTAGTTCCATTGATGTCTTAGTAATAAGGCTGAGAAATTAACCATTAAGAAAGCACTTCTAAGGTACTGACAGGAGCAGTTTTTATAACCAGTGTGATGCGAATGACACTCTAGGGAATAATTTAGGTTATAGATAAGGACATTAACAGTACATTGAGTCACTTCATAGAACAGAACAGTTTAGTTGTGTACATGTTTAACCTAATTTGTTTTGCTGTGGCTACAGTTTTTGTTGATTATATAGTAACTTATTTTAAAGAAGAAATACACAAAGTCAGAGAATTAAATAATTTACAAATATGACTATGGTCAGCTTATGAAAAGACTGTTAAAACACTTGGAAACCCTGTTAACTAGTGTTTTCAAACTAGTTCACTCTATGAGTTATGTTGGTGTGGGCCAAATTGTCATGACAAAGAGACCTACATAGACTGCCTCAAACTAGAGGGAAATCTGCTTCTCGCTTTTAACATTTCAGAGGTGGTGGGTGTCCAGGTAGGTAGTAGATCTGCCGCAGATGGCCATCCAGTCTTCAGCTTCCTCCTGTCTTGCCATTTCTGTCATTTCCTAGAGGGTTGCTCTAACCTGAACAGTTGAAACTTGCTCCCCAGCACCTGTTCATGATTCAGCCTTGGGGAAGGAGGAAAGAAGGAAGGGAATGAGCTTCCTTTTGGGGGATGTGAGTCAAAAGTCAGGCAGAACCTATGTGTTTACATTCCAATGGCCAGAACACAGGGAGGCCAGTAGCCATAAGGCAGGGAGGCTGGGGATCAGCCTCTCTGGGGAGGTGCCTTGTATCCAGCTGAAACAGGGCATTCTGGTCCCAAAAGGAAGAAGGGGAGTATGGGTGCTAGAGGCATATAGAAGCCTCCAGCCTTTACAATAGCTTGTGCTAAGCCATGGGCTATTTTCTAATTCTGAACAGAAATTCAATTTTGGGGTGTTTCTTTTTTTTTTCAATTTGGTTTTGAATGGAAACCAGAAACATTTAGTAATTGAAAAATCATCCATTTAGTTTTATATAACTGTTGTCTCCCTGTAACATGTTAAGCTTTGTATGTTGTTTATTTTTGCTCTACTCCGGAACATCTATCATTTCCACAAGTTGTGAAGTGTCACCAAAGTGTTTTAAAAAATCCATTTTCATTTAAAATATGGCCCAAATTGAATAGCCTACAGCCCGTCGCCAGGCTCCAGCTCTTCATCACCCCAAACCCCCTTGCTTTGTTTGAGATTTACTTTAGTTGAGTAACAGAGATTTCTGGTCTTTTGATTGTTGGTCTGCGGATATAAATACTTTGAAATCCATCCAGCTTGGGTTTAAGTCCTGATTCTTGTCACTTCTGACTTGTGCAGTATTTCTGAGCTTAATTTTCCTCATCTACAAAATGGGGATAAAATGGGAACACCAATACTGGCTTTATTAGGGTTGTTACAGAATCAAGTGAACTATTATATACAAAGTACTTAGCCCACTGCCTGGGACATGGTAGGTGCTTAGTAAATACTGGTCATTACTTCTACTCCCAGGATTAGTATATTCTATTTTTAAAAAATTAAGTAGTTTTAAGCTTTATTATAATGAAGTCTTATTCCCTTGCAGAAATAGATGGAAATGTTATTGGGCCTTTGCCACCAGAACCAGAGGCCATGCCAACTCCGCCTATTGCTGCCCAGCGTAGCAAAGTAGAAGTCATCGTTCAGGAGAGGAAGGACACCAGGCCCGGAGTGCCACACGTCCGGGAGTGGGACAGAGGAAAAGGTAAGAGGGGGTGGCTCCAAGGTGTAAAAACCTCTCCAGTAATGGGCCCTGCACAGGAAATTTTTCTGGCTCTCCTGATCCAAATGTGATTCTGATGAGTTTTAGTGGTCCTTTGAGTCTTAAAGAATTCTTCAGATCCTTGAACTTGTTTCTTCTTGATACCCAGACAGCTGTTTATAAACAGGAGCTCTATCCCTAACTGGTTTGGCTCAGTGGATAGAGCGTCGGCCTGCGGACTCAGGGGTCCCAGGTTCGATTCCGGTCAAGGGCATGTACCCAATAGGGAGTGTGCAAGAGGTTTCTAATTCTCTATCCCTCTCCCATCCTCCCTGTAAAAAAATCAAGAAAATATATATTAAAAAAATAAAATAAACAGGAGCTCTAGAAAGGGTGATTATAAAAGACCACGATCCATAAGGCATCATGTCGAAGGATGAGCGTTTTGTTTTTTTTGAAGTGCTTGGAAGAGAGTTCATGCTGCCTCATTGCAGTTTTGGAATGTCATTTCTTAGGAACTGCTTTCAAAATTTATGAATGTTTGATATTTTAATGTATTGTGTTTTTAGCACATTTCAGTTGGAAATAGAGATGAAAGACCAACTTAGATTTGGACAAGTTCCTTCTTGTCTAAAACTCAGAGGACAACACTTGTGTTTGTTGTGAAGTACCTGCAACATAATGTCAAGCAAATGATTGTTTAATTTTTCTGTATTTCTCTCTTAAATTTAATTTTAGTGCCTTTTTGGCAATGTTTCCAGAGTCTGCAGACTTCTCTATACAGCCTTTCTTGAACCTTGGGCCTTCAGGAAGTAGCCACTCCCTTAGCTTGGTTCCTTATACTTCAGTAGGCATTGCATGTGCCTCATACTACATTTTTGTATTGCTATCCTTGCTTTCCAGAGAATTTGAGGTGGCTTTTAAGAAATACATATAATAATTGAAAAGTAATAACAGTAAATTCATCTCATTCAATCATCAGTTCTAATAACATTCTTTCTTATTTTTACTAGAATTTTCCTTTGGGTACTGGTCGAAGAGGCAGTCAGATCTCCGGGCTGAAAGAGATCCTGAGTTTGCCCCACCGTCGGATTACTTTGTGGGTCAAAAGAGAACTGGTTCTTTCAGTAGCCAGACATGGAGCAGACCTGCGCCTGCACAGAGTGACGCAGGGCAGCACCCTGGCCAAAGCCATGACCCCAGCTGTTCACATACATCACCCACTCCTGCTCCCAGCAGCCCACCACAAGCCCCCAAGGTCACTTTTGAAACTCTGGATGATATGATATCTTATTATAAACAAGTGACATGAACTTAAAAATCATTCTGACTTGGGTCCATGCTGTTGGTGGTGTCTTTTTCTCTTAGAGCAGAGAAAATGACTTGATTTTAGGAACTGAAATGTAACTTTGTTTTCCTGCCCTTTCCCTAGAAGATAGAGGTTGGATTTGTCAACAAGGAAGAAGGTGAATGGTACCTTGGGAAATCTGTGGCCATGTGGCCATTCATTTCTTTCTAATTTGTATAGCGAGATATTCATGTGGCTTTAGGTGTGATGGAATAGAAATATTCTGTAATATTTGACACCAAGGAGTTTGTAATCCTGTCTTTCATACCTGCTCCCATGACTTACTCAGATTTAAGGGCTCCATTCCTTCTGCAGATGTTAGCATGTAGATGTCTTTTTTCCAAAGATTCAGCTTTCAGATCAGTTGATGGAGCATCTATCAGGAGGAACTATTGCCTGTCAAAGAGTGGCAAATGAAGAGACACTGTGGGCGACGAAGTGGTCTAGTTTTCAAGAGGACATCTCAGTGTCATCTTTTCAGCAGCAGACAGGCAGTTGGAGTTGGCCACCAGGCCCACAAGACTCCTACAGCCACTTCCCAAGCCAGTGAGTCCTGTAAGAATGTGCTACAACAGTTCCTCAAGCACCCACAGGAGCCCACCTTTCTCTGGGCTCTGTGGTGCACATGTTTTTTGTTCCCACAGCACAGCGGTGTTGACATAAGTGCTCCCATTCTCATTACAGATTGCGAATTGGAGCGTAAAGAAGGTCAATGACTTGTACAAGGTCATATGGCATCTAAATGGCAGATCTAGGACTTAAACACAGTTTAAGCTTAGGTTTGCTGCAGACTCATGCTTTCTCCAACGCCTTCTACTCTCAGTCTTGTTGCTCCAATATCAAGCAATATTAGACAAAATTTCCAAATTCCTGAGAACCTCTAGACTCCATATTGGGCAAAGTTGCAGACTTATTAATGGTCATTCTGTCAACCTAATCAGGGAAATACCTCTTATCAAATACTAGAGTCCTGGTGCACAAAACTCATGCTCTGGGGGTGGGAGGTTCCCTCAGCCCAGCCTGCGCACTCTCGCAGTCTGGGATCCCTCTCGCAGTTCGGGGCCTTGCAGTCTGGGACCCCTTGCTCCTTACCGCCTGCCTGCAGTGGTGGTGGGAGAGGCTCCTGCCACCACTGCTGCACTCGCCAGCTGTGCCCAGCTGCCCCCTGTTGGTCAGTGTGCATCATAACAACCAGTTCTGGTCATTCCGCTGTAAGGGTCACTTAGGCTTTTATTATATAGATACATTAAAACCAACTAACCTGGCTGCCTTTTTTATAGAAATTGGACAAACTAATCCTAAAATTTATATGGAATTGCAAGGAACCCAGGCTATCCAAAACAATCTTGAAAAAACAAAATTGGAGGATTCACACTTTCTAATTTTAAGACTTGCTACAAAGCTATAAAAATCAAAACAATGCGGTACTGACATAAAGATAAACACATAGATTAATGGAATAGAATTGAGAATTCAAAAATAAATCCATACACTTATGGTCAACTGATTTTTGACACTGGTGCCAAAACTGTCTAATGAGGAAAGAACAGCTTTTTCAACAGGATTCTGTGACAACTAACTACCCACATGCAAAATAATGAATTTGGATCCATATCTCATGCCATATACAAGACAAACTCAAAGTGGGTCAGAGACCTAAATGTAAGAGCTAACAGTATAAAACCACTGGAATAGCTTGTAGAACAAAAGAAGAGGAGACAAAAAGAAAAACTGGAATATTAAAAAAAAGAATTATTAGCTCTCCTGACTCATAAGAAAAACAAAAAGAAAAGAAGGGAGAGAGGAACCAAGATGGCGGCATAGTTAAACAACTAATCTGCTGCCTCACACAACAATTTCAAAAACACAACTAAAAGACAAAAACGTCTACCACCCAGAACCACGGGAAAGCTGGCTGAGTGGAAGATTTACAACTAAGAAGAGAAAGGAGCACAATCGCTGAAAAGCTGAGGTACGGAGGCACTCGAATCGGGCCGGCAGCGGGCGGCTGGGTGCGCGGCTTTTCTTCAACCCGCAGGGAGACAAGCTCCCGATCACTCTGAAATCCAGTTTCTGGGGACACTCGGGGGACCCAGACACCTACGGGGAGAAGCTGGACTCTCGGCCATCGGGTCGGAAAGTGAGAGTGACTTTTTTGCAGTGGTGCGCCCAGCAATCATTGTTTACTGCGCTGGAGCTGGGGGCGCAGGGACTTGGAAACGGGAAAGGCAGAGACGGCTGACGCCAGCCATCGCCGTTGGCCACGCCCCAGCCTAGTGACGCCCTGAGACCCCGCCCCGCCCTGAGGCCCCGCCCCGCACATTCTACAAACCCGCCCAGGCTCCACACAGCGGCTTTTGCATATAAATGGCCTGTTCTGTGGCAGCTTAACCAACTGCAGCTCCAGACTGCTCCAAAACCGCCCAAGCAAAGGAGGAGAAAACTAGCCCTTGCTGTAGCTCCTGCTGGGGGACACACAGTACACAAGGGTACACCAAGAGTGTCCACCTCAAGTAACTGGGAGGCTGACCTGTTGAACCAATAGGACACCTAGTACACAAAACTACCCTACCAACTTAGGGAAGCAGAGAATATGAGAAGGCAAGGAAACAGATCACAAACCAAAGAAATGGAGGAGAACAAGCAACTGGACATAGAGTTCAAAACCACGGTTATAAGGTTTTTCAAGAATTTCATGGAAAAGGCCGATAAATTCAATGAGACCCTTGAGGATATGAAAAAGGACCAACTAGAAATTAAACATATACTGACTGAGATAAAAAATATTATACAGAGACCCAAAAGCAGACTAGAGGATTGCAAGAATCAACTCAAAGATTTGGAATACAAAGAGGCCAAGGACACTCCTCCAGAGAAGCATGAAGAGAAGAGAATTCAGAAAGTTGAAGATAGTGTAAGAAGCCTCTGGGACAATTTCAAGCGAACCAACATCAGAATTATGGGGGTACCAGAAGAAGAGAGAGAGCAAGATGCTGAAAACCTATTTGAAGAAATAATGAACGAAAACTTCCCCCACCTAGTGAAAGAAATAGACTTACAAGTCCAGGAAGCGCAGAGAACCCCAAACAAAAGGAATCCAAAGAGGACTACACCAAGACACATCATAATTAAAATGCCAAGAGCAAAAGACAAAGAATCTTACAAGCAGCAAGAGAAAAACAGTTAATTACCTACAAGGGAGCTCCCATACGATTATCAGCTAATTTCTCAACAGAAACCATGCAGGCCAGACGGGAGTGGCAAGAAATATTCAAAGTGATGAATAGCAGGAACCTACAACCAAGACTACTCTACCCAGCAAAGTTATCATTCAGAATTGAAGGGCAGATAAAGAGCTTCACAGATAAGAAAAAGCTAAAGAAGTTCATCACCACCAAACCAGCATTATATGAAATGCTGAAAGGTATTCTTTAAAAAGAGGAAAAAGAAGAAGAAAGATAAAAATTATGAGCAACAAATACATATCTATCAACAAGTGAATCTAAAAGTCAAGTGAATTAAAAATCTGAGGAACAGAATAAACTGGTAAACTTAATAGAATCAGAGGCATAGAATGGGAGTGGATTGATAATTCTCAGGGGGAAAGGGGTGTCTGTGTGGGGAGTATGGGAAGAGACTGGACAAAAATCATACACCTATGGATAAGGACAGCGGGGGGGGGGGGGAGGTAAGGGCAGAGGGGGGGTGGGAACGGGGGGGGGGGGAGATATGTGGGGAAAAAGGAGAAACAATTGTAATCTGAACAATAAAGATTCATTAAAAAAAAAAAAAGAAAAGAAGGAAAACAGTAGACAAATATGAGAAAAAATATATAAAGCAGAAGGACACAAGGCAAATTGTGGAGAAGGGATGGGAAGGCTAGTTAGGCAGCAATAAGCCCAAGAGTATGGGTGCCAATAGTCATGGAAGAGGCCACCAAGTAACCTTTTTTAAATTTTTATTGATTTCAGAGAGGAAGAGAGAGAGAGAAACATCAGTGATGAGAGAAGGATGGAGCAGCTGCCTCCTACAGGCCCCACACGGGATTGAGCCCGCAACCCAGGCATGTGCCCTGACCAGTAATTGAACCGTGACCTCTTGGTTCATAGGTCAGCACTCAACCACTGAGCCATGCTGGCCAGGCTCAAATAACCTTTTGTTTCTCAGAGCACCTTGGGTGGACATAGCAAAGCAGTCCGTGGTCTGGCTCATGATCACTGTCTAATAACTGAGATTTTCTCTAGGATTTCAAAAACTTTTAACCTATTTTCAATGCCTTTTAAAAAAAATTTTTATTTTTCCCATTACCATTTATCCCCTCTATGCCCTCTTTAACAGCAGATCATTTAGTGTTTTATGAACCCAGCTGTTACATTGTCTTCCATTGCAGACCCGGAGTTCAAGTGTTAACAGAATTTGTTTTACAGTTTCTCATGGGCCTGTTTTATATGAGTGCATCCAGCAGATGGCATTAGAATTCTTAGACTTCAGATCCACACTTTGTCCAATAGAAATACCATGTAAGTCTTCTGTGTTATTTCCTATTTTCTAGGAGCCACATTAAAAAAATGAAATTAATATTGTTATATACTTTTATTTCAGCATTTAATCAATGTATACAAATATTAATGAGACATTCTACATTTCTTTTCATACAAGTTTTCAGAATCCACTGTGTATCTACTGTAAAAATTTTCATCAGGAAGACTTGACCTATATTTAGATTTCATAAAATATACCATTGAAAGGGTAGATTCACATATCCTAAATTTTCCAAACATGCTTAACCTTGTTTAAAGTTTTCCAATAACTGAGTCAAGTGTGAAGTTTTAAATTTAATAAAGTGAAAATTTAGTTTCTTAGTCATTCTAACCACATTTCAGGTGCTCAAAAAGACATATGGTATAATGCTACTATACTGCACAGCGTAACTAAATGATCTGTTTTTATATGCTCTAGGGTCTGACTACACATGATCCTCCCATTAGTAACTAAAGGATTAACAAACAATTTCTTCCAGATGTACATGAAGCATTTAATATATTTTTATGGCTGTGCTTATCTTGGGAGCAAGTAGTGGTAAAATCTCTTCTCAGAAAACATGACCACACCTTGTTCGTGTCTTTGTAGAGCTAAGTGAAATGTTTTAGATCAGAAAGTGCTTTGAATTATTTGTTTTCTCTTTAATCTTTTCTTCAGGCCTTTGTGTGTTTTGATACAGTTCATTTGAATTGGCTAAATAAATCATTTTGTTTGCTTGCAAAATTCCCAAAGGAGAAACTTTAAATCCATATACATGAGATTCCTGCTATGTGTAGCCATACATTTGCCCAAACCTTGTGTATAATTTATTTCTTCTTAAAGCCATAGTGCAGCCCATGGGGTGGTTTTCAGCTAACCTTGTGACATAAATATGAGGCAATAGAACTTAGAATTTGGAACAGGGTAAGTACTGGTTTTTGCAGTTAATACAACATAGAGTAAGCCACTCCATATAGGTTTAGTGTTTTTTTTCAGTCAGTAAATTGAATTAAGTTAGTTATACATCAGGCAGTTCCTGCACAAAAAAAAAACAAAAAAATAAACGGCTAAGGTAAGGGATGATCATTGAAAAGAATTTATTGACCTGCTGAGAACTGTGAGCAAAAATGGAACTCCTCTGGCCTTCCCACCTACCCTCGCCAGCTGTCTTGGTGAGGCATTTTGTTAGTATAGGTGTGTACATTTAGCTTAATGTTTGATGTATGTGTGTGAGGAGTAGGGCAGGGGTTGGGAAAGGGAGAGAATGATGTGATAGGTATAGATCTAGAAAAACTGAAAAAATCAAAGTAATCAAATGAAGTAAGGTGTTTTTTAATGAAAATCTGTCACCCAGGTCTGGAGTTGATCTTTTGTTTCTATATTTCTTAATCAGTCCTGGGCTGCATTTACTGTATATATTTACTAGAAGTCCGGTACATGAATTCATGCATGGATGGAGTCCCTTGAGGTGGCCTGCGTAGATTTGGCCCCAGCTCGTGCCCCCAGCCTCACAGCCCCACAGCCCTGCCTGGCACCCCACCTGGGCCTGACACCGCCCCCTCACCTGCTCCACTGCTAGTCACTGTCTGCAGAGTGATCAGCGGCAATCGGGCCTCTGCTTGCACCCACCTTACCCCACCTTGGCCCGCTCACCTGCTCCAACATCCTGTCACAGTCCCACTCATCAGGGCCAGCAGCACCTCCACTGCCACCTTTAATACGTGGCTTCATACTAATCTCATGGCTTGAAATGGCTGCTGGAGCTACAGTCATTTCATCAATTCCAGAAGAATGAGAATAGCAGTAGGTAAAGAAAACACAAAAATTTTTACATGAATGTTCATAGAAGCACTAATCATAGTAGCTAAAAAGTGGAAACAACCAAAATATCCATCAACAGTGCCTAGATCTGTTGATTGTGGTTTAACCATGTAATGGGATATTATTCTACTAAAAACGAAGTACTGATACCTACTATAACATAAGTCTCAAAAACATGATGCTAAGTGAAAGAAGCCAGTCACAAAAGGCCACATATTATATGATTTCATCTATATGAAATGTCCAGAACAGGCAATTATATAGAAACAGAAACTAGATTAGTAGTTGCCTAGGGATAAGGGGAATAGAATGTAACTGATAATGGGTTTCTTTATGGGGTGATGAAAATGTTCTAAAATTAGGTAGTGGTGTTGGTTGCACAACTTTGAATATACTAAAAACCATTGTATACTTTTAAAAGACTGAATTGTATGGTATGTGAATTATATCACAATAAAGCTATTGTAAAAATCAGCTTTTATCTGTAAGACATATCTTCAAAATTAACCTCAAAGGAAAGGAACTGGTAGGGGGTAGAGAAAAGTTCCTCAAACCAGTTAACATTTCAAGGATTTTGTTTGTCTTCTCTTCATCTGAGTCCTGGCTTAAAAAAAAAATAAAAAATCAGCCCCTGTATGGTCAGGGTCAGATCCTCTGGCTGGCTGCCCTGATGACAGATTCTGAATGGTTTCTTTGTTCTTTGCCTTATCATTTAAAAAAATGAACCTATTTGTCCGAGTCTTCATAGCTGACGAATAGATGCCAGGGGTCAGCAAATAGACATAGGAAGCCACTTTATCTGCAAGTCAGCCGGATGTCAGAAGGGTTTGCTCTATGGGATTCTTGTTCTTTGGAGACTTGTTGCTGATAGATGGGCAGAGGCAACTCAAAGGGCATGAGGAAGTAGTGTTGTATTTAGAACCTATGTCCTAAGAGCTCTGATTCCTCATCAGTAAAACCAGAGAGATAACAGCCTTCTCACCCCAGGGTGGTCACACCAGATTATGGTGTGAACCTGCTCTATAAACACGGACGGTGTACACCAGAGGCGTGGTCCTGGAATGGTGAACTTGGGGTAGCTTCAGAGGACATGGTTTGAAAAGTGAAAGATTGAAGATTGGTGGGAGAAGATGGCCATGGATATGGTGGGGAGTAATTGTCAGGCTGAGGTGGTAGAATTGATGGTTGGAGGGCTGTGGTAACAAGAATTGTCAGAAGGCACCAGCCAGAGACCCTTCTGCTCTAAGGCCACCATTACTAGCAAGTATGCTCATGAGTCTTTTAAGTCAGACAACAGAGGCGGCTCACTGACATTGTATGGAAATGCTGGCAAAGGTGATGGGGCAGGGGGCTTCTGCTCTCAGCTTCCCGTTGATCAAACTTTTTTATTTAATTTTATTTTTTAAGTAATTCTTTATTGTTGAAAGTATTACATATACCCTCTTCCCCCCCCCCCCCATTGACCCTCTCCAGCTGATTCTTATTTATTTATTTATTTATTTATTTATTTATTTATTTATTTATTGTTGAGAGTATTGTGTTCTGATTCTTGAGCATCTTTGATAAAGGTCATATTTGCACAAAACCCCTCAGAAATTAAATTGTTTTTGTGTGGTGTAAAATCAAGAAGTGCCTTTATATTTTTTATTAATGTATTTTAGATTGTCATATAGACAATGGTATGTCTTTATGGGATTTATTTTGATCAGATGAACGAAACTTTCAGATCTGATTACAAAACCCTAGAGGTTTATTTGCGGATTTTTATTTAGCCATTTTGTGTTCATTAAATTGTTCTTCAAACTCCCTCTCCAACCAGTGGTCTATTTTTGATATAAAGTAAGACGATAAAAATAAAACACAATTTAGAAGAATGTCAGGGTGAATACCATCTAGTAGCATCTAATGTTCAACTGACCCAGATATGAGTATGCTTGTCTGCTATCTTCACAGCCACATATGTCCATTTGATGAGCACTAGGTGCTCTCAAGAAGTTTTACTAAAGTGGGAAAATACTTATTATAGTTTGCTGATTTTAAGGTACACATTTTCCCCTTTTAACATCTCTGAAATTGTGATATGTCTTACAGTCAATGGTATCTTGCACTGATATTTTTCTTATAAGATGGTGCATTAGTTACATCAAATCTTGGGTTTTATGAAATGTGGCAAATAATATTAGTCATTAAATTAAGAAAACTCATTCTCCTCATTCTTTCCTGTCTGCCTTTGGATGTACATGTTGAATAACTCTATACCCATCCTTTCATTGCAACCAGGAGCTTACCCAACCAGGAAGCTTATCCCCTTCATCCAGAGAAAGCCGATAAAATATCTTCTGTTTTTGCAGGTTTTTATTAATAGACCACAAGCAGATCTTCCAGTCTCGGGTCTCTAACTACAAAAGGTATGATGGAACCTTTCTCCCTTCCCCATCCTTTCCATTCCTCCAGCCCCTGGGACTCCTCCATAGGAACTTAGTTTGTGTGACTGTCCCTGGAACTATTTCTGGAACCTACTCATCCCCAAGCCCTCCCTCCCCAAAGTGACTCACTAATGTGGGTCTATCTGAGGTTTCTCTGGGAAGAAAAGGGAGGAGGGGCATCCCCTTACCCTACTGTGGAGGATGTGACCAATTATTATCCTCCCTGGATAGGACCCAGACTCTATGACCTGTAAAGGCCATTTCAGCACTTCCATTCTGTCTGTCTCCAAGCCTTCACCTTAGGTAAGAACTTTAGCTTTCACTCACCTCTCAGGGTGCTCTGACTCTTTACAGCTGAAGGCCCCTCTTGTCGAGATTAACAGTATTACTTAGCAGTATGCATGCTCTAGCAACATGAATGACATCAAGAGTAACCGAGAACTGTACCTGCAATACACATCCACGGCACCTAAGCTGCTGGCCAACATCTCCAAATTACTCCTCATGTGCCGGAACACAGGCATTGCTATACCTAAGGGCATCAGAAACATCTTTGAGTTTACTTGGGAGGAGCTCATCACTGACCCTATGGTGCCTACCCCATCTGACATTCTGGGCCTAGAGATCAGCTTTGGGACCCCACCTGTGGTGCCTATAGAATCAGCCCCTGTGCAGATCCATGTCCAGAAGAAGCCGCCACCACCACCACCACCAGTACCACCACCACTGATGCTACCCACTGGGCCGGGCAAGTTCACCACCCATGGCCATCGGGTGAACTCTGGCCAGGAGACCCTGTACAAGTTCCAGCGGCAGTCCATCCACCTGCTGACTGAGCTGCTCACCCTGAAGATGAAGGCCATGCTGGAGTCTGTGTCTGGTAAGGCTGGCTTGTCAGATTCTTCTCCATTTTTTCTGGGCCTGGAATAGTCTGTCTGGACCGATGTGTCTACTACACCTACCCCAAACAGGTATATAAGGATGAACTGGGAACAGGTGGCTTGCATTGGATCTGCTGTAGGAATTGAACTCCTACCATGACTACCCACAAGAATCATCCTCTCACCCCTCTCTGTTCTCCACTTTTTCTTCCATTCCATCAACTTTGCAGAGCCAAGACTGGAAGGTTGGCCGTGGAGAATTGTGCGAGGTTAGAGGTACTGATGGGTGGAGTTTGTGGAAATGACAGAGAGGTGGAGAGAGGCGGCACCCAGGAGGAAGGGGCTTGTGGAGTTGCCAGTCAAGAGGGACGATTGGTGGGTAGCAAGACAGAGCCCAGTAGAGCCAGAATCAGGGAGAGTTATGAGAACGGGTCCTTCTATTGTGAGGGTATCATCTCTAGATCAAGGCCAGGACCTAGAGCCACATCAGTAAAAAAAACTTCTAAGTACTGCATTATTTTAAATACCAACAGCATTGATACCCAGACCTATGAGTATGGAAGAGAGAAGGACAAGGCGGGGCAGAGAGTAACATGCCATTTGAGAGGTTTTGAGAGCTAGAGACCCGCCCATTAGAAGCCCCCTCACACTCTTATCTTAGATATGGATCTACACTCTACCCTTATTTCTCAAGCCATTTATGGATGCCCTTTTCTGAAAACATTAGCCCATGGCTGAGAGGAAAATGAGTTGCTTTGTTGATTCCTTTATTAGGTGCCAACCCCTTGGACATCACAAGGCGCTTTGTGGAGGCCAGCCAGCTCCTCCACCTCAATGCCAAGGAGATGGCTTTTGACTCCCTGGTTGGCACATTTGGGAGAAGTAGCTTTGGTGCTGGACTGATGGGAAAAGGTGGGTACCTGAGCTTCAGCCCTTAGGTGAAAATTCAAACAGTAACAACCAGAGTATAATGGAAAGGTCAAATCCCATTTAAATGGTTGTCATTTCCAAGTGTTAAGATGGATGTGGAGCAATGGAGATTCTCAAATGCTGCGGGGAGTGTGCCATTCCCCGTGGAGAGCAGTTTGGTGGCATCTGTGAGGAAGGAGATACAAAACACAAGCATGAAGGGACTAATTTTATTGTTAACATACAACCATTCAGGAAAAAAATTAACACAGTCTTTATTTCTTATAACAATTAGCATGTGCTCCAATATCAATTCATTTTTGTTAAATACGATAAAAGAAGGTGTGTGTTTTTTTTTATACATTTTGTTTTCCTTTTCTAAGATAAAATCCCAAACATTTCCTCCCACACTATTTACCATGCAATGGATGTATCTTATGCCAGTTCTGTTCAGGATCAGCTACGTCCTGGTAATACAGGTCCTCTAAATTGTTCTGTAACTATTTTTGCAGATAGTTACCAGCATATATGGAGTTCTGCACCTTGTGTTCCATATAGGGCTTAGAGATCCATCTCATTTGGGGTGGACAGCTGCCTGTTGGTCTGTTTCTGAGTAGGGAGAGTCCCACGGGGGTGTCATGGTAGCTCTGGCCCAAGCACCTACTCTCAGACCTGCCCATGGTGCTCTCCCACCCGAATATTCTGTTCCCTCACCTTGAAAAGGAAACGGTTGTCAGCAATCACACTCCACCTCATGAAGTATTTAAGCATTCTTGCAGAGTCACAGGCTTTCATCTGTGCTGCAGTAACTTCTGGTGTCCCTCATAGGCTGTGGCTAATCTAGTGGAGGAGAATTTGCAGAAAGTTGAACCTTGGAGAGAGATCCTTTTAGTGATGTCTGTGCCCTGCTGCATTAGCAGAGCACTGGGAAAGCCTCCCCATCACACTCCCCAGGAATTCTCTCTCACTTGTTGCCACATCGGTTCCAGACACTCCTTTCTTTAAACCAGCCTAGAGTTTGGGGGAAAAAAATCAAAATGACAAAATATGAATGAAGAAGCTATCCATTTCTTTTGGGAAAGCATTCATCTTAGAAGGACTTGAGTTAGCTCTCCCAGGGCATTATAAAGAAGATGCAAATCAATTTATTTTGCATGAATATTGCTTTTCTAGACCATCTTATTATGTGAAGTAGACCAAAGCTATAACTGAGTCTAGAGTAGTTTTGTTCCCTTAAAGCTGTTGCCAGAATATACATAGTAGTAAGACTAGTTCTAGCCTTTTCTCCTGCCCTTAATACCTGCTAGTCCTGACTTGTCATGAAAGAAAACTACACTACCCCTTGATTTTTGGTTGATGGCAATATCTATATTAATAAAAGAGCAATATGCTAATTAGACCAGGAGACCTTCTGGAGACCTTCCGGATGTACTTCCGGACAAAGCTTGGGGCTTGGCTGGCCTGCAAACTGCCCCCAAACGGCCCTCAGCCCCTCACCCAGGCTGGCCACGCCCCCCCGCCGTGGGGACCCTCACCCTGATGGGTGCGTGGCCAGCCTGCAAACAGCCATCAGCTGCTTGCCCAGGCTGGCCACGCCCCTCAGCGGAGACCCCCACCCTGAAGCGGGTATGGCCAGCCTGAAAACAAACCTCAGCCCCTCACCCAGGCTGGCCCCACCCCCAAGGGGACCCCCACCCTGATCCGGAACCCCCTTCAGGGCAGACCAGCAGCCCCCACATGTGCCTTTATTAGGCCTCTATACTAATAAGAGCATAATATGCTAATTAGACCGGGAGACCTTCCGGATGTCTTTCCAGACAAAGCCATGGTGGTGGGGCCCAGGCAGAGGCAGTTAGGGGTGATCAGGCCAGGAGGAGAGGGCAGTTGAGGGCGAGCAGGTCAGCGGGGGGACAGTTGAGGGCGAGCAGGCTGGCAGGGGGGTAGTTGGGAGCAATCAGGCCAGCAGGGAAGGCAGTTGGGGGTTATCAGGCCAGTGAAAGGGGGGCAGTTGGGGGCAAGCAGGCCAGAAGGGGCAGTTGGGGGTGAGCAGGCCAGCAGGGGGACAGTTGGGGACAATCAGGCCAGCAGGGGAGGGGTCAGTTGGGAGTGAGCAGGCCAGTGACGGGGGGGCAGTTGGTGAGCAGGCCAGCGGTGGGGCAGTTGGGGGCGAGCAGACCAGCAGGGGGGTCAGTTGGGGGTGAGCAGGCCAGCAGGGGGACAGTTGGGGGCTAGCATACCAGTTGGGGGGGCAGTTAGGGGCTAGCAGGCCAGCAGGGGGGGCATTTGGGGGCAAGCAGGCTGACGGGGGGCAGTTGAGGGTGATCAGATTGGCGGGGGGGCAGTTGGGGGCCAGCAGGCCAGCGGGGAGGCAGTTGGGGGTGAGCAGGCCAGCAAGGGGGGCAGTTGGGGTGATCAGGCTGGTGGGGGGGCAGTTGGGGGTGAGCAGGCCAGTGGGGGGGCAGTTGGGGGTGATCAGGTTGGCGGGGGGGGGCAGTTGGGGGCGAGAAGGCTGGCAGGCAGAGTGGTTAGGGGCGATCAGGCAGGCAGACAGGTGAGACGTTAGGAGCCAGCAGTCCCAGATTGCAGGGGGGATCCCAGATTGGAGAGGGTGCAGGCCGGGCAGGACACCCCTTCCCCCCACCGTGTACGAATTTTGTGCACCAGGCCACTAGTCATTGTATAAAACATACCAAAAAAGAAAGCAAGTAATCTTGCCATCTTTGCATATGTAGCTATTTTTCTTTCATTTATTCAATTTTCTCCCTCCCTCCTTCCTTTCCCCTCTCCCTCCCTCTTTCCCTTTATCTCTTTCTCCCTGTGTGTGTATAGTTTTAAAAGGATACTGCAGTGTTCTATTTCTCAGTATCCTTGATTTAACAGACAAATGTTTTCCAACATGGCTCTATGCTTTTAATAATTGTCATTTTGAGTAGGTGTAGATTTCTTCTAATATGTATGTTTCATAACCAAATGCTTAGGTTTCCAGGTTTTTTTGTTATTAGTATTTTATGCATTGTAATATGCAACTTTATATATGTCACTTATTTCTGTTGTATTGGTGATTAAGATTGATTACCCAGGAGAGGGCTTATTGGGGCAGAGGGTCTCAATATGTGTTTAGCTCTTGCTACATATTGCTTTCTTGATGGGTTTTCTCTACACCAGCAGGGTTGACTAGTTTTATTCCATCTTTACCAGCATTGGCTATTGTTAGTTCTTTTCTTTTTTGCTAAGTTAGAAGGTGCTGAAAGTTGTTCTGATTTCAATTTTTGGATCACTAATGATAGTGATTGTGTGTTACATCATCCAGTGTGCAGTCTCTGGTTATTATCTTTGTCTACTTGTCAAGTCAGGTTTGCCATTTTCTTTATGGATTTGTATAAACCATGTCAATAAATGAGATGCTTAACATTTCCTAAGAATTAACCAGTGAAATGACCATATTTGGGGGGAGAATAAGGAAAGGATTTGATGAGGTTTATGTAAGAATGATTAAGATTTTCCAGAGTGATGGGGCTACTAAATTCTAATTCTTAAGTGTTCAGATAATCAAATGATTCTACAGAAGATAGCATGATTCTGCAAGAGGCTGATCTGATTGTTGGAGAAGCATCTGATTTCTATGGCTTGGATAAGGGAAAATAGGTAACTTTAAATGTCCTTCTAGTCAGCTCATTGCTTATTTTCTCTACTTTTTTTTTTTAATGCAGCAGTTATACCTGCATTTGCCCTTTAGTCATATCATGTCACCTTTTGTGTTTGATAGCTGCTCCCTGCTCTAGTCATTTCACTCTTGAGAGGTATTGGGAGGGAGGGAGGGGTAATGTAGAAAGGAACCTTAATTTCCCTTAATTACTCAGAGCCTGCTTGTTTATTAAAACGTCTTTTTATTCCAAGAGGTGGTTGTTTTGTACAATAGGGCACTAGAATATCTGGTCTAACATACTGCTAGAACAAAAAAATCCATATTATATTTTTTGTTAAGAAAAAATAAAGTTAAAAAATTAAAAGAAGGATCCCTGTCTCTTCCACTCCAGAGCCCTTCATGAGCACCTCAATCATGGGAGTGAACTCACCTTACCAGCTTATCTATGAAGCCTCTACTGGCTGTCTGAGCTTTTCCCTCTCAACTGGAAGGGAAGTCAAGAAGAAAGCAGGTAACAGTGGTTCCACGCAAGACATCCTAGCCCATCTGTGGAGGTAGGGAGGTGGATGTAAGATTTCCCATTTAGGTTAATAGCATAGTTTGATTTGGTTTTCTGATAGGAAGGATATACAGTTTCCCTGGCTGATGACAGAAGCTATTGAAACAGATTCTTTCCAATAAAGTCGACACATCTCAACCCAGTTACTCCAAAGTAGAATCTTATCATTTGAATGTTTACATGCCCTCCATTCCTGGTGATATGGTTCTCTTCTCTTTCACTTCTCTCAAACCCACATTTTCTATTCCCTCAGTAGCCCAACCTGAACACCTTTGATCAGAGAGATCTGTGTTGCTCTTACTCACAGAGCAAGTGGGGGAACCAATATCTGAAGAGAGATATTTGTATACAAAATCTAACACTGTGTCTTAAACTGGGCCTGTTCATGTGGGCAGAGAACACAGAGAGCACTCCTATTCTATTGAGGAAGACATACAACAGAAGGAAAGGCTTAAGGGAAAGAATGGGTGGCAGATGAGGCCAAACAGTATAGCAATGACTGTGCAGACAGAAGCTTAGAGGAGACATGAGTTGGAGAAGGTAGGGTAAAGCCTCAAGGAAATTCCAGGTCTCCCCTCACCTCCCCAGGCTTTGATTGCAGAGTGGTGGAATGGGGAAGGTAGGGGAGGACTACATTCAGAAGAGGAGGTGGGAGGATCAATATAAGGTAGGAAGAAATGCTCAAAGACTGTACAATTGATTCCCACAGACACTGGAGGTAAGGCTGGAAGTTGAGAAGTTTGGATTTTATTCCTGCCCCTGCCCCTGGCTGGCTGTGTGATTTGCCTTCCTCCAGTCCTCACTCTCCGTATCAAGCTGATCCTATATCCTTTCAGTTAGTGAACAAATGTTTATTAAACAATTGCTAGTTGTCAGTCACTGTTCTAAATACCAGGGGTGCACATTTGGACTCTAAGACAAAGACTGCCTTTCCTAATGGAACTGACAACCTCAGCTTTCCTGAACAGAGTAAACTCAGCTGTCCCCTCTCATTTCCCTGCTTCCTTTAATTCTGTTGATGCGTTTTCTCTCACTGCGGTTCAATAGCCCACATTACTTCTGGAATCCTACTTTATGTATTCCTGGTTTTATCATATCCCCTCCTGACCCTAAATCGAGACAATCACTTAAAGGCAAAACAAAGTATCCTCAAGACACACAGTGATTTCATGATTTTTCTTTCTAGTGACCTCAAGTGTAATGCCTTGAGTAAGGTAGTTCCTAAGCAAAAATGAATTATGCTTGTTGGTCTCTTTGTCTTCCTCTGGTTGTTTTCCTCTGATACCCCACCAAGATGCCATTTGTCTTACTGTTTCATCATTCTCACTAGGATATATGTTCAGTGATGCTGCATTTCTTATTAATTATGGAATTATTCTCATACATACATGCTAGAATGGAACCTTCCTTAATAGTTTTTAAATTTAATTTAATTTAGCTTTATTTTATTTTATTTTTTTTTTTTTTTTTTTAAATTTCTTTATTGATTAAGGTGTCACATATTTGTCCTCATCCCCCCATTCCCATCCCACCCCTCTCCCCACGCATGCCCCAATCCCCTGTAGAACTTAACCGTTGGATAGGCTTATATGCATGCATACAGGTCCTTTGGTTGAACTCTCCCCCTCCCCCCCACCCTCCCCCTACCCTCCCCTATCCTCCCTCTGAGGCCCGATAGTCCGATCGATGCCTCCTTGCTTCTGGTTCTGTTCTTGTTCCTCAGTCTATGTTGTTCATCATTTCCCCTAGATGAGCGAGATCATATGTCACTAGATATATACTAATAAGAACTGAATGTGAGACGAGCAATAATAGTTATGCTGACAGGCAAATGAATCAATCTGTAGCGAGCTTCCCCCTGGACCAACAGCTCTTTTGAGACCCAATTTCAATGTCCAGTAGTTCCTTATGTGTACATGTTAGCACTGACCCCTCAGCTCTGGATGGTGGACAAATGGTGGTAATGGAGGTCCGACTCCCTCTGGTTTGGTCTCGGCCGAACCCAGGGGCACGGCGTCACCCGGACTAAGGGGCACGTGGCCTCACCCATACCCAAGGGGCGCGTGGTCTCACCCGGGCCTGGGACCCAGCCTCACCCGGATGGATCCAGGGGCGCACGGCCTCACCCGGACCCAGGATCTGGCTTCACCCGTACCCAGGGACGCTTGGCCTCTCCCAGACCCAGGGGCACGTGGCCTCACCCGGGCTTAGTTGTACAAGGCCTCACCTGGTTCCAGGGACACATGGTCTCTCCCGGACCCAGGGACGCTTGGCCTCTCCCAGACCCAGGGCCACTTGGGCTCACCCGGGCCTAGGTGCACGAGGCCTCATCCGGATCCAGGGACGCATGGTCTCACCCGGACCCAGGGACGCATGGTCTCACCCGGACCCAGGGACGCTTGGCCTCTCCCAGACCCAGGGGCACGTGGGCTTTATTTTATTGTTGACGGTATTACAGATGCCCCTTTATTTCCCTCCTCCTCACCTCCTCTTCTTTTCCTATCTGTTCCATGCTCATGTGCTATTACACCTCACCAGCTAACCCCATTTGGAGTTATAGGGCCAGGAAGACTTGGAGCAGATAGGTTCCAGGAGTTGGACTTACTCCCAGAGGACAATAGTTCTTTCTGGAAAGTAACCCAACTTTACAAGGAGAGAACTGAAATAAGTCTGTCAACAATGGTTCCTTGTAGGGGCAAGAGACTGCCACCCTCGAGGACCCAAGGCAACCAGATATAGGCCAGACATGGATGCTTAGACCAGCAGATGTTCCAGGAGTCAGCTAGCTGGCAATTGGTCCTCAGGGTCAAGTCTCTAGTCTCTGGTGGTAGGAAGAGTTGGGGAAGGGACCAGGAATCATTCAGGGTGTCAGAAAGCAGAGATGGCCCTCAAGCACTAGCCAGAAACCCCAAGACTTGGCTAACAGTGAGGAAAAATCCTTCTGAGGTCCTCAGAGCTGACTTGGAGCCTGATAAATGCCCCTGACATGAAGCCAGGTTTTATTCTTGAGACCAAGGTGAAGTTGAGCCTGAATATATCCAGGGAAAGCATGTGGCTCCAGCTGGGTGGGCAGCAGAAACTCAGAAGCAGGCAGGACCTGAATAGATGCCTTTGGAACTTCAGTCATGGAGGATTATCTCCAAAATTTCATGTCATCATATCCTCAGATCACCTAACAACTGTCACACACAGAAAATAACTGTAAAAAAAATGTAAGACAAACATAAAAAACATTATTATTCACAGATTTGAACAGGCAGAAGAAAGAAGCAGCACACTTGAAGATAGGGCAATAGAAATTATTGAATCTGAAAAACAGAAAGAAAATATTGAAAAGAAATGAATAGAGCCTAAGGAACCCATGGAACACCATCAAGTGGAACAACATACATAATGTGGGAGTCCCAGAAGAAGAGAGAGAGAGAGAAAGGAAAAGAAAATATCTGAAGAAGAAATGACTGAACAATACCAAATTTGATGAAAGTCTTGAATATAAACACCAAAGATTCCATGTAAGAGGAACTTAAAGAAACCCAGATCAAGACACATTATAATCAAACTTTCAAAAGACAGAGAATCTTAAAAGCAGGAAGAGAAAAGCAAATCATTACATACAAGTATTCCTCAATAAGATTATTAACAAATTTCTCATCAGAAATTTTGGAAGCCACAGGAACTAGCACTAAAAGAAAAAATAGTCAATCAAGAATTTTGTATCCATAGAAAAAGATATAAACAAGTGGAAGAATATACCGTGTTCATAGATTGGTAGAATTAACATCATTAAAATGGCCATATTACCTAAAGCAATGTATAGGTGCAATGCAATCCCTTTTAAAATACCAATGGCATACTTTAAAAATCTAGAACAAACACTCCGAAAACTTATATAATACCAAAAAAGATTCCAAATAACTGCAGCAATCTTGAGAAAGAACAACAAAGTTGGAGGGATCACAATACTGAATATAAAGTTATAATACAAAGCCACTGTAATCAAAACAGCTTGGTACTGTCACAAGAATAGGTACATAGATCAATGGAACAGAACAGAGATCTCAGAAATTGACCCAAGCCATTATGTTCAATTAATGTTTGACAATGGAGGAAATAGCATACAAAGGAGTAGACAGTCTCTTCAATAAATGGTATTGGGAAAATTGGAGAAGTACATGCAAAAATATGAAGCTATACCACCAACTTATACCATACACAAGGATAAACTAAAAATGGATAAAAGACTTAAATGTAAGTCATGAAACCATAAAAATCCTAGAAGAAAATGTAGACAGCAAAATATCTGACATCTCATGTAGCAGAGTTTTTACAGATACATCACCTAGAGCAAGAGAAACAAAAGGAAAAACTAAACAAATTGCACTACATCAAACTAAAAAGCTTCACAGCAAAGGAAACCAGCATCAAAATTAAAAGGGAACTCACTGTATGGGAGAATATATTTGACAATGTTACTTTTGATAAAGGGTTAATTTACAAAATACATAATTACTCATATAACTCTACAGAAAGAAGACAAACAATCCAATTAAAAAATGGGCAGAAGACCTGAATAGACACTTCTCCAAAGAGTATAGACAAATGGCCAAGAAACATGAAAAATGCTTAGAGTCACTACTCATCAGAGAGATGCAAATTAAAACAATAATGAGGTACCACATCATACCTGCCAGAATAGCCACCATCAATAAATCAACAAACAACAAATGCTGGCGAGGATGTGGAGAAAAAGGAATCCTACTTAGTACACTGTTGGTGGGAATGCAGACTGGTATAACCATTATGAAAAACAGTGTGGAATTTTCTTAAAAAATTAAAAATGGAACTGCTATTTGGCTCAGTGATCCCACATCTAGGAATATATTCTAAGAAGTCTGAAACACCAATCAAAAAGAAGAGGTGCACACCTATGTTCATAGCAGCACAATTTATAATAGCTAAGATCTCAAAACAAGTGCCCATCAGTAGGTGAGTGGATAGAAAAGCTGTGGTACATTTATACCATGGAATGTTATGCAGCAGTAAAAAAGAAGAATCTCATACCCTTTGAGACAGCATGGAGGAACTTGGAGAGTATTATGCTAAGTGAAATAAACCAGACAGAGAAATATAAGTATCACATGATCTCACTTATATGTGGAATCTAATGAACAAAATAACTGATGAGCAAAATAGAACCAGAGACATTGAAGTATGGAACAGACTGACGTATTTCAGAGGGAAGGGGATGGGGGGGGGGGCAGGAAGAGATTAACCAAAGAACTTATATGCATAGTATATGCATTACCCATGGACACAGACAATAGTGTGGCAAAGGCATGGGGCGTGTGGTGGGTGTGGGCTAGAAAGAGTAATAGGGGGTAAAATGGGACATATGTAATACTTACAACAATAAAGGTTTAATTTTAAAAAACACAATAAAGCCGAAACCGGTTTGGCTCAGTGGATAGAGCGTCGGTCTGCGGACTGAAAGGTCCCAGGTTCGATTCCGGTCAAGGGCATGTACATTGGTTGCAGGCTTGATCCCTGGACCCAGTTCGGGTATGAGCAGGAGGCAACCAATTGATGTGTCTCTCTCATGTCAAAAAAAACCCCTCTCTCTCCACCTCCACCCCCCATCATCTCTCTCTCATATCAATAAAAACATATTTTTGGGTGAGGACTAAAAGAAAGAAAAGATCTTGCCGGAACTGGTTTGGCTCAGTGGATAGAGCGTCGGCCTGCGGACTGAAAGGTCCCAGGTTCGATTCTGGTCAAGGGCATGTATCTTGGTTGCAGGCACATCCTCAGTGGGGGGTGCTCAGGAGGCAGCTGATCGATGTTTCTCTCTCATCGATGTTTCTAACTCTCTATCCCTCTCTTCCTCTCTGTAAAAAGTCAATAAAATATATTTCAAAAAAAAAGAAAGAAAAGATCTAAACAATCTAGCTTTACAATTATAGAAGGAAGGAAATAATAAAGATTAGAGCAGAGATAAATGAAATAGAGAATAGAAAAAAAACAATAAAGACAATGAAGCTAGAAGGTGATTCTTTGAAAATATGGACACATTTGACAAACTTTTAGCTAGATCAACTAAGAAGAAAAGAGAAGACTGAGATTACAAAAGTAAATGGAATTTACTAATTCTATAGAAATAAAAGAGATTACAATGAACAGTTGGACACCAATAAATTGGATAACCCACATAAAATGGAAAGATATCTAGAAGCATAAAACCTACCAAGACTAAATCATGGATAAACAGAACATCTGAATAAACATAAATAGTCTGGAGACTGAATCTCAGTAGTCAAAAAAACTCCCAACAAAGAAAAGCCCTGGGCCTGGTGGTTGCAGTAGTCCAGACATTTAACGAAAAACTAATGCCAATCATTTTAAAACTTTTCCAAAAATTTGAAGAGGGAACACTTCCCAACTTATTCTATAAGGCCCTCATTATCCTGATACCAGAACCAAAGACGCTACAGGAAAAAAATAACTGCAGACCTATATTCCATATGAACACTGATGCAAAATTTCTCAACAAAATACTAGCAAATAGAATTCAGCAGCATATTAAAAGGATTATACACCATGACTCCAAGGATAGTTCAACTTACAAAAAAAAATCTATGTAATACACCACATTAAGAGCATGACAGGGGATGGGGGGAACCCCCCACATTATCATTTCAATTAATGCAGAAAAGCCATTTGACAAAATTCAACACCCTTTCATGTTAAATACAACAACACTCAAACTAAAGGAAACCACCTCCACATAATAAAAACAATATATGACAAATTGACAGCAAACATTATACTTAATGGTAAAAGACTGAAAGCTTTTCCTCTAAGACTAGGAACAAGGCAAGGATGCCTGCTTTAACCACCTCTATTAACATAGTACTGGAAATTCTAGCCAGAGCAATAAGACAAGAAAGGGAATAAAAGGCATCCAAATTGGAAAGGAAGAAATAAAATTATCTGTTTGCAGATGATATTACCTTATAAATAAAAACCCTAGAGATACCATCAAAAAGCCTGTTAGAACTAAAAAATATATATATCAGAAAAGTAGCAGGATAAAGTCAACACACAGAAATCAGTTGCATTTTCACATATGAACTAGAGGCCCCCTGCATGAAATTCAGGCAAAGGGCTCAGCTCTTGCAGCCCCAGCTGGCCCTCACAGCCCTGGCTGGCCCTCGGAGCCCTGGCTTCATCCTGAACATTGTCTGGACAGTCATCCAGAAGGTCGTCCGGATAGTTGTTTTGCTGTTCGATCTAATTAGCATATTAGCTCTTCATTATATAGGATAATAATCTGAAAAGGAAACTAGAAAAACAATTTCATTTACAATAGCAGCAAAAAGAATAAAATACTTAGGAATTAACTTAACCAAGGAGTTGAAAAACTTGTATAATGCAAACAATAAATTGTTGCTGGAAGAAATTAAAAGAGACTAAGTAAATGGAAACATGGTCTATGTTCATGGATTGGAAGACTTCATATTGTTAAAATGTCAGTACCACCTAGAATGATCTACAGTTTTAATGCAATTGCTATTCAAACCCCAATTACGTTTTTTTGCAGAAATAGAAAAACTCATCCTAAAATTTATATGGACTCTCAAGGGACCCTTGAGTAGCCAAAACAGTCTTGAAAAAGAATAAAACTGGAGGACTCAGTTTCTGATTTAAAAACTTACTACAAAGCTACAGCAATCAAAGCTACAGTGTGGTATTGGTATAGAGACATATATAAACCAAAGAAATATAATAGAGAGCTCAGAAGTAAACTTGCATATATGATCAAATGATTTTACAAGGGTGCCCAGACCATTCAATTGGGGGCAGGGGGGGGAGGGCGGGAAATACAGTCTTTTCAACAAGTAGTGCTGGAAAACTTGACAATCACCTCCAAAGGAATGAAGTTGGACCCTTACCTAACACCATATAAAAAATTAACTTCAAATAGATCAAGGACCTAAATGCAATAACCAAAACAATAAAACTCTTAGAAGAAAACATTGGTGAAAAGCTTTATGACATTGGATTTGACAGTGATTTCATGGATATGACACTACAGACATAGGCAATACAAGAAAAAATAGACCAATTGAACTTCATGAAAAATTTTAAACTTTGTGCATCAAAAGACACTATCCACAGAGTAAAAAAGCAGTCCATAGATTGGAGAAAATATTTGTAAATCATATATCTCATAAGGATTAATATCCAGAATATATAGAGAACTTCTAATATTCAACAATAAAAAAACAAGCTGAATTAAAATGGGCAAAGCACTTGAAAATATATTTCTCCAAAGAATATATACAAATGGCCAATCAGCACATGACAGATGTTTAATATCACTAATCATTAGGGAAATACAAATCAAAACTATAATAAGATGCTACCTCATCCTACCCTAGTAGGATATCTACTATCACAAAAACAAAAAAACAAGAGTTGAAGAGGATAGAGAGACTCTTGTGCACTGCTGATGGGAATATAAAATGGTACAGCCACTGTAGAAAACTGTGTGGCAATTCCTCAAAAAAACAAAAAAATGGAATTACCATAAGATCCAGCAATTTCACATCTGGGTATATATCAAGAGAATTAAAAACAGGGTCTCTGAATGATATTTGTACACCCCTGTTCATAGCAGCATTATTCACTATAGCTAAAATGTGGGAGCAACCCAAGCGTCCATCAGTGGATGAATGGATAAAGAATATGCAATCACAGTAACAATGAAATATTATTCAACCTTTAAAAGGAAGGAAATTCTGACACATGCTATAACATGGATGAACCTTGAGGACTTTGTGCTACCTGAAATAAAGCAGTCACACAAAGACAAATACTGTATGATTCTACTTATATGAGGTATATACTAGTAGAGTAGTCAAAATCAGAGACAGAAAGTAGGATGGTGGTTTGCAGGATCTGGGAGAGGGGGAATAGAACTTATTGTCTAATGGGTACAAAGTTTTAATTTTACAAGATGAAAAGAGTTATAGAGATGGATAGTGGTGGTAGTTGTGCAACAGTGTGAATGTATTTAATACCACTGAACAGTACACTTAAAAATGTTTAAGATAGTAAAGTTATGTAAATTTTATCACAATATTAAAAAAAAATTATAGTTTAGTTCTCAATGGAGCCACACTGCCCTCTGCAGAAGGCCTGAGATTAGCCAACATCAGAGAAGTGTTCAAGCCAATTGAGATGGAATTGAAACTTTTTTGTTTAATCAGAAATATCAGAAGGTAATCATATTGGCATCCACAGCAGGCACATCTATGTCCTCCCCACCTACAACCAGGCTGCCCTTGGGGAAGCATAGCTGGATTCATCACTCTGTACAAGTCTGCTCCAGACACACTCTTGGTTGACTCACAGAGTGACATGTTTTATCAGTGACCAGTGCCCAGGAAGCATAAATGATTCTCTCGATTATTTTGACTCTCAGGAGAAGATGTGATTCTCTTGCTCCCCACCCCACTACTCTTCCCCAGGAGAAACCATTTTCTAAAACTCTGTCCCTAACCTTTTTACAACTACAGGCAAAATGAGAAATTTTGATGAGATGAGCACATCACCCCCTCAACGAGGAACAGGAACTGCCTCTGACAATGTGGAGATCAGTGACCCCTGTCCTGAGGCCCGGGAGAAGCTGCAAGAGATGTGTCGTCATATGTGAGCACCTTAGAAGTTGGGGGTAGATCGGAGAGGAGGGCAATCACCTGTGTGTGCATAAAGGGAAAATCACAAGTGTCCGAGTATCAGGAAGTGTCAGCTACCTAGTACCCATAATAATAGTGACAGGGTGATGACTTGTTCCCAGTCCTTTCTCACAATCCTTTTCAGTCCTTGTATGGCCTTATGAGGAAGATGGGATTGATGCCCATTTTGTGGGTGAGGAAACTGAGGCATTGCTTGAAGTCCTAAAGCCTGGTGGGCCTAACCCTAAGGCATTGATCTTTGCCTTCTCACCAGTGATACCATATCCTTTATGGGACTTCTTATAGTATACAACCTTTGTGCCCTGAATGTTTTCTTCTTAGCATAATTTGTCAGAGTTCTCCTGCAAAAAACAAAGGAAATATCTCTTAAAACAAACAGAAAATGTGACATGGATGATTAGTGGTATTTATGATGATACTAGAGGCCCGATGCATGAAATTCTTGCAAGAGTAAGCCTTCCTTCCCCCGGCTGCTGGCACCGGCTTCCCTCTGGCACCCCGGACCTGGGCTTCCCTCTGGCCGCCGGCAGGCACTCAGGACCTGAGCTTCCCTTGCAGCCCTGGCTTCGTCCAGAAGGTTGTCTGGAAGGATGTCCGGTCTAATTAGCATATTACGCTTTTATTATTATAGATGGATCCAACAAGTCCTAGCAAGTTAAGTCTACATTTCTCTGAAGCCCAAACTATGGGCCATAAAGGACTTGAAACTTAGTCACCTCTAAGCCATATATGTCTTGGGCTCCCTAGGCCATTGAGTATTACTATAGCTACAGAACATGGATAAAAGGAAGCCACTCAGTTTTGCTCCTTTTTATTACATTCTGGAAGGAAGCTATCTTTCCCTGTAACCTCAGGACTACATGGTGAGCAAAGCCTCTAGCTCCCCCAGGTTCCCCTTCAGCACACAGTTCTACTCCATGGTCCTTACCTAGTGCTAAAGATGGAAGGACTGGTCTCAAAGGAGTAAGAGGTGGAGACAGGTACTTTTGGGACAGGGAATGAGATATGGGAGTCTTAGGAGCTGGGGAGGGGCTGTAGAGAACTTCCCTGGTGAGTGAGAGCCAGGTGGCTAGAAGATATGTTGGTCTTCCCTACAGAGAAATCGAAAGGACCACGTGGAAAGGGAGGAATGTCTTCTACCCCACGATGTTACGCAACTACGGGGCAAAGATGCCCACTCATTCAGGGTCAACCCTGAGCTCCTATCACCCTCACCTTTCAAGTACTCAGACTCCCACTCCCTCTCTTCACCAATCTTCCATCTCCCATGCTCACTTCATTCGGCAGTCTCAGGAGTGGAAGGGAGGCAAGAAGAACAACAAGTTGCATTACACCTTCTATGATGGGTCTTCCTTCGTTTAGTATCCTTTTATTTGGGGCTTCCCCTTGTCCCCCGCAACTTAGCCCTAGAGAACTTCTGGGCCAGAGTATTTACTTGGGTGTTTTCAGTTAATCCAAGAAACCTGGTGACAGGTCTTCCAGGGTCTTAAGAGTAGTTTCTAGGTCAGAGAGGACTCCCTTTGGAGAACGTCCGGGTGGGAAGTCACCTTGGACCCCTGTGTTCCTTGTAGGGATCCTGTCACCCACTCTCCAACATGTTCTAGAGCCTGACCAGATCACAGATGCCCAACCCATTTGTCAGTAAGGCTGAACTCAGAGAGGGCAAAACACTTATTCCAGGTTTTGCAGTCTGAGTTGGACGAGATGTCAAAGAGGGGAGACACTAAGCCATTATTCAGTCTTGTCCCTTCATTTTAGGAATGGGTAGTCTGACTCATTCAATGTCACAAAAGGAATTTGGTGGCAGAGCCAGGCCTGGATTCAGGGCTGCCTCACCTCTATTTAGGGCCCTCTCTCTGGCACCGTTTTTATGCCTTTTAGGATTGTTTCCTCCAACAGAGAGCAGAATAGAGAGGGTGGAAGGGGATGGATAAAACCACTGGGTATTGTGTCCCCTACCTTTGGAGAATAGGGCAGTTCTCTGAGCTGTCAAACAAGCTGCCCAGATAGGCCCTCTTGGCAACACCCCCCCTCAATTCATTTGGCCTCCTCTCTGCTGAGCTGGGAATTCAGAATTTAAGCGCCCTGTCAAAGGAATCGTATTGTTTCTATGACCGTAAATGAGTCCATTCATCACACTCTGCTCAGCCCTGCTTCTAATGTGCCCTGTAATACTGAACACAGCAAACTCCTTCCAGGGTAGCTGCTGCTCTCTATGGGTCATGGGGCTTCCCTCTCCTCCCTTTTCTTACTCTATACTGATTGAATAGGATCATCCCCCTGAGCTCCTCATGAAGCTGTGTCTGTGAATTAGGTTGTTATTAGTGGGACCAGAGAAGGTGGACTAGTTTACAATCAGGGCCCAACACCAGCCTGCTGGGCTCCATGTTTTCTCACCTGGCCCAGATTCCTAAGCCCAACCTGGGTGGGACCACCCAAAACCTGCAGGCCATTGCTACTGGCATGCTTGACTCATACCCCAACAATGAACACATCCTGGCAATTAATGTGTTTCCTCTTTGGGAGTCCCAGGAGGTCTGGGTTTGGGGCTTAGTTCTTCTTAGTGACTGTGCACAAGTCACTTTATCTCTCTGGGCCTCACTTCCCTCCATTATAAGATGAGGAAGTTAGATCCAGTGATCTTGAAGGAGAAATTCTGTTATTGTGTTCAAATGGTTAAAACACACGATGCAGCTGTTGGATCCTCTTGAGTAAAGAAAATGTTTGGAAAACACTTCTCTCTTCTCATGGCTTCACAGAACAGTAGGCTCAGCAATTGATTCTATTTTCACGGAGATACTTGGAAAAGCTCTCAGGTAGAAATAATATTTCTGCCCTTGGAATGCCAAAAAGCTCCTGATGGGCAGACCCCAGAACCATCCCAGAATGCATTTCATTTGGGTTGTCAGCATTTCCCTGAATCTCTTCCCTTAGTCGCTGATTTCCCTCCATACTTCCCTCAAAGTCCTTTTTCATATGAAGATATAAATTTACCACATTGATATCTATATAATAAAAGCCTAAGCGATAGTTATGGCAGAACAACTGGTCACTATGATGCACACTGACCACCAGGGGCAGTTGCTCAACACAGGATCTGCCCCCTGGTGGTCAGTGCACTCTCAAAGGGGGAGCACCACTTAGCCAGAAGCCCGGCTCATGGCGCAACAGTGCTAAGGAGCAGGGAGCCAAGTGGTCAGGAGCGAGTATGCAGGTGGTAAGGAGCGAGGGTCCTGGACTGCAAGAGGGTGCAGGCCGGGCTGAGGGGACTCCCCCTCCCCTGTGCACAAATTTCATGCACTGGGCCTCTAGTGAAAATATAAACCTTGATCACTCTGTGTTCAGTACTGTGCTCGGCACTATTCCTTTAGAGATGTGTTGAGCACTCAGAACCATAGTGTGAGGTGAGCATTTTTTAATATGGTAAACTGCTCATAACATAAAATGTACCATTTTAACCATTTTTGACATGTATAATGGCATCAAGTGCATTCACAATATTATACAACCATCACCACTATTTATATCCAGACTTTCTCCACCCCAAAGGAAACCCCATACTTTTTAAATAGTCACTCCCATTTTCCTTCCCCTATCCTTCCTGACGACCGCTAATTTGCTTTTCACCTCAATGTATTTGCCCATTCCAGATATTTCTTATAAGTAAAATCATACAACATATGCCCTTTTATATCTGGCTGCTTTCACTTAGCATAATGTTTTTGAGGTTCTTCCACATTGTACAGTTGACCCTTGAACATGGCAGGTTTTAACTCTGCAGGTCCACTGATAGGTGGATTTTTTTTTTCAATTGACTCATTCAGTTCAATTGGCCCTGCTCAATTTAATTGTCCGAAGTTCATTTGGTGGGTGAAGTTCAGTTGATCCTTGCAGTTCAAACTTGTGTTGTTCAAGGGTCGACTAGAGGCTAGGAATCCTTGAATGTGGAGGGCCAGCCTAAGTTATATACGGACTTTCCCCTGCACGGGCAGTAGGCACCCTTAATCTCCATGTTTGTCAGAGTCAGTTGTAGTAAGCATCAGTACTTCATTCCATTTTTTTTAAAGGTGGGTAAAATTCACATAACATAAAATATATTCTTTTAACATGTATAATTCAGCGGCATTTAGTACATTTACAATGTTGTTCAGCTACCACCTCTATCAAGTTCTGAAACGTTTTTGTCACCCCAGAAAGAAAACCCTACACCCATTAAGCATTCACTCCCCATTTCTCCCTACCCCCAGCCTGCCTGGCATCACCAATTTTCTTTCTGTGGGTTTGCCTATTGTGGACATCTCATATAAATGGAATCCTACAATATGTGGCCTTTTGGGTCTAGCTTTTTCACCTAATATAATGTTTTCAAGGTTTGTACGTGTTTTAGCATTTGTCAGAATTTCCTTCTTTTTGGTAGCTAAATAATATTCTATTATGTGGATTGTAACACTTTAAAAATTAAATATTTTATTTATGGACATTAGGTTGTTTCCACCATTTGGCTATTAAGACTAATGCTGCTATGAACATTTTTGTCTAAGTTTTTATTTGCACACCTATTTTCAGTTCTTTGGAGTTTATATCTAAGAATGGAATTGGCTCCATCATATGATAATTCTATGTTTAATTTATTAAGAGGCCTTCAAAATGTTTTTCATAGTGGCTGCACCATTTTATATTCCTATCAGCAATGTGTGAGGATTCCAATTTCTTGACATCCTTGACTATACATGATATTTTTCCTTTTTTTAAAAAAAAATTCCAGCCATTCTAATGAGTATGAACTGATATCTCATTATGGTTTTGACTTGCATTGCCCTAATAACTAATGATTTTGAGCATCGTCATGTGCCTTCTTTGTATATCTTTTTTTTTTAGAAATATGTATTCAAGTCCTTCCCCATTTGTTGATTGTCTTTTTCTTATAAGAGTTCTTTATATATTGTAGATACTAGAATCTTATCAGATATATGATTTGCAAATATTTTTCTATACTGTGAAGTGTCTTTTCATGTTCCTTTGCTGTACAAAGTTTTTAATTATGGTGAAGTTAATTTTTCTATTTTTTTGTTCCTTGTATTTTGGTTTTCATATCTATGAACCCATTGCTTATTCCTATGTTTTCTTCTAAAAGTTTTAAAGTTATAGCTCTTACATTTAGGTTTTTGATATATTTTGAGTTGACTTTTACATTTTTGCATGGTGTGAGGTAAGGGTCCAACTCATTCTTTTGCATGTGATGCTCAATTATCCCAGAACTATTTGTTGAAGAGACTATTCTTTTCCCTATTTGAATGATATTGGGACTTCCATTGGAAGGTCCTTGATGTACTATTATTATTATTTTTAACCTTTTATTTTATGTTTTATTTCTGTACAAAGTGTCCTAGCTTTTAAAAAAAAAAACTAAATTCTTTTTTGTTTAAAGTATTACATATGTCTCCCTTTTCCCCCATTGATCTCTCCCCTGCCGCTCCCACCCCCATATGTCTCTGTGGATCCCTATGGGGACTATTGCCATTAGCAACATTAATTCTTCTAATCTATGAATACTAGCAACAAATGATATGAAATTCTGTATGTACAACAACAGTAAGAAACCAATGAACAAAAGAATATATCATTTACAATAGCATCAAAAAGGATAGAATACTTGGGAATAAATTTAACCAAATAGCACATGCCCTCACCCTCCTACTCTCTGTGTCCATTGATTATGCTTATATGCATGCATACAAGTCCTTTGGTTGAGCTCTTAATTCTCCCCCTCTGCCTTCCCTCTGAGGTTTGATGGTCTGTTCAATGCTGCTTTGTCTCTGGATCTATTTTTGTTCATCAGTTTATGTTGTTCATTACATTCCACAAATGAGTGAGATCATGTGATATTTATCTTTCTCTGACTGGCTTATTTCACTTAGCATAATGCTCTCCAGGTCCGTCCATGCTGTTGCAAATGGTAAGAGTTCTTTCTTTTTTTATAGCAGCGTAGTATTCCATTGGGTAGATGTACCACAGTTTTTTAACCCACTCATCTGCTGATGGCCACTTAGTTTGTTTCCAAATCTTAGCTATTGTAAATTGTGCTGCTATGAACATAGGGGTGCATATATTCTTACTGATTGGTGTTTCTGATTTCTTGGGATATATTTCTAGAAGTGGGATCACTGGGTCAAATGGGAGTTCGATTTTTAGTTTTTTGAGGAAGCTCCATACTGTTTTCCACAGTGGCTGCACCAGTCTGCATTTCCACCAGCAGTGCACAAGGGTTCCATTTTCTCCACATTCTCGCCAGCACTTACCGTTTGTTGATGATAGCCATTCTGATAGGTGTGAGATGGTACCTCATTGTTGTTTTGATTTGCATCTCTCGGATCATTAGTGACTTTGAGCATGTTTTCATATGTCTCTTGGCCTTATTTTTTGTATGTATACTTTCAAAAAGTGTCTATTTAGGTCCTTTGCCCGTTTTTTGATTGAATTGTTTATCTTCCTTTTGTTAAGTTGTATGAGTTCCCTATAAATTTTGGAGATTAAACCCTTATTGGATGTAACATTGGCAAATATGTTCTCTCATATAGTGGGCTCTCTTGTTTTGTTGATGGTTTCTTTTGCTGTGCAGAAGTTTTTTATTTTGATGTAGTCCCATTTGTTTATTTTCTCCTTAGTTTCCATTGTCCTAGGAGCTGTGTCAGTAAAGATATTGCTAGGACATATGTCTGATATGTTGCTGCCTATGGATTCTTCTAATATCTTTATGGTTTGCTTTATATATTTTATGTTTAAGTCCTTTATCCATTTTGAGTTTATTTTTGGTTTACTTTTTGACTCTAATTCTACCATTGATCTATAAGTCTGTTATTTTGATTATTGTGGTTTTGTTGTGTTAAAATCAGGAAATGTGAGTCCTTCAACTTTATTATCTTTTTCAAGATTATTTTGGTTATTTGGGGTCCCTTGCAATTTTATATGAATTTTAGGATCAAGTTTTCTATTTCTGCAAAAATGATTGATGAAATTTTGATAGGATTGCATTAATTCTGTAGATCCCTATGGGGACTATTGTCATTAGCAACATTAATTCTTCTAATCTATAGATGAATACTAGCAACAAATGATATGAAATGCTGTATATACAATAACAGTAAGAAAGCAATGAATAAAGGGAAATGATATCATTTACAATAGCATCAAAAAGGATAGAATACTTTGGAATAAATTTAACCAAACAGTTTTCATTGTAGTTCACTGGAAACTATAAAATATTGTTGAAATAAATTAAAGAAGGTGGAAATGAATGGAAAGACATCTGATTTTTGTGTGTTGATGTTGTATCCTGCAACTTTGCATGTTTCTAGGAATTGGTGTCCTCTTCAACTAGGTTACCCAACTTGTAGGTGTACAGTTATTCATATAATTCTCTTATGATTATTTTTCATTTCTGTAAGGTCATTAATATCTTCAATTCATTTATAATTTTAGAAATTTGAGTTTTCCTTTTTTTCTCAGTCTAGCTAGAGTTTTGTGAATTTTGTTAATATTTTCTAAGAAGTAATTTTTGGTTTTGTTTGTTCTCTCTTATTTTTCTATTCACTGCTTTGTTTTTCTATGCTCTAATCTTTGTTTTCTTCCTTTTGCTACCTTTAACTTTAATTTGCTCTCCCTTCTTATAGTTCATTAAGGTGGAAGTTTGGGTTATTAATTTGATATCTTTTTTCTCCTTTAATGTCAGTATTTATAGCTATAAATTTCTTTCTGAGGATTGCATTTACTTTATTCCATAAGTTATAGTATACTGTGTGTTTTTTTCAGTTATCACAATTTTTTTCCAATTTAACTTGTGATTGCTTCTTTATCCATTGGTTGAGTGTATTGTTTAATTTCCATCTATTTGTGAATTTTCCAAATTTTATTTTGTCTGTGACTTTTAGTTTCATTCTGTAGAGATATACTCTCTATGGTTATAATCTTTTAAAATTCATTGAGACCTATTTTGAGGCCTAACATATTGTCTGTACCAGAGAATGATCCATGTGAACTTGAGAAGAATGTTTATTTTGTTATTGTTAGATGGGATATTCTGTATATGCCTGTGAGGTTTAGTTGGTTTATAATATTGATCGAGTCCTCTATTTCTTTATTGATTTTCTGTCTAATTGTTATATCCATTATTATTTTTTAAAAATATATTTTTATTGATTTTAGAGAGGAAGGGAGAGAGAGAGAGATGATAGAAACATCAATGAGAAAGAATCTTTGATTGGCTGCCTCCTGTACGCCCTCTACTAGGGATCAAGCCTGCAACCTGGGCATTTGCCCTTGATCGACATCAAACCCGGGACCCTTCAGTCCACAGGCTGATGCTCTGTGCACTAAGCCACACCGGCTAGGGCTGTTCTATCCATTATTGAAAGTGAGGTAGTGAAGTCTTCAACTCTTATTTTAGTACTTGTTTTTTTAATTCTCTCAGTTTTTGCTTTATATATTTTAAGCCTCTGTTGTTAGGTGTGTATGTCTGTACTTGTTATATATTCTTGAGGCATTGACCATTTTCTGAATAACGTCCTTCTTTGTCTATTGCAGGGGTTCTCAAACTTTTTAAACAGGGGGCCAGTTCACTGTCCCTCAGACTGTTGGAGGGCTGGACTATAGTTTAAAAACAAACAAACTATGAACAAATTCCTATGCACACTGCATATATCTTATTTTGAAGTAAAAAAACAAAACGGCAAAAACACCCAGCGGGCCGGATAAATGTCCTCGGCGGGCCGCATGTGGCCCGCGGGCTGTAGTTTGAGGACGCCTGGTCTATTGTAAAAGAATTTTTATTTAAAATATGTTTCATCTGATATCAATATAGCCAACTTTGCTTTCTTATGTTTATGATTTGCATATCCCTCTTCATAATTTCACTTTTTTAAAAAATAGGCCCTGCCCAGTTTGGCTCAGTGGATAGAGCGTTGGCCTGTGGAATAGAAGGTCCCAGGTTTGATTCTGGCCAAGGGCACATGCCTGGGCTGCAGGTTCGATCCCCAATAGGGGGCATGCAGGAGGCAGCCAATCAATGATTCTCTCTCATCATTGATGTTTCTATCTCTCTCTCCCTCTTCCTTCCTCTCTGAAATCAATAAAGAAGAAAATATATTAAAATATATATATATATTATTGATTTCAGAGAGGAAGGGAAAGAAAGAGAGAGATAGAAACATCAATGATGAGAATCATTGATTGGCTGCCTCCTGCATATCCCCCACTGGGGGTCAAGCCCACAACCTGGGTATGTGCCCTGTCTGGGAACTGAACTGTGACCTCCTAGTTCATAGGTCAATGCTCAACCACAGAGCCATGCTGACTGGGCCATAATTTCACTTTTAACCTAGTTGTGTCTTTGGATCTAAAGTGAGTCTCTTGTAGACAGCATATGTGTGGATTATGGTTTTTGTAAAAATTCATTCTCACAATCTCTGCCTTTGTTTGGAAAGATTAATCCATTTATATTTAAAGTAATTGCTGATATGAAAGGGCTTAATCCTGCCATATTACTTTTTGTTTTTTATATCTTATATATATTTTTGTTCCTCAGTTTCTATATTACTGCCTTTTGTGTTTGATTTTTTTTATTTTTTGGTAGTATGACATTTTTATTCCCTCCTCATTTTCTTTTCTCCATATTTTTAAGTTATTTTCTTAGTGGTTACTCTGGTATCATGTCTTGAATAGTGTCTGCCAAAAATTTATGTTCACCTGAATCCTCAGAATGTGACCATATTTAGAAATAGGGTTTTGCAGATGTAATTATTAAATTAAAATGCAGCCATATTGGATTAGTGTGGGCTCTAATTCAACAAGAGAAAACAGTCACACACAGAGTAATTAAGTCCATGTGATGACTAAGAAAGAGATTATAATGATACACCTATAAACCAAGGAATGCCAAAGATTCCTGACAACCACTAGGAACTAGGAAGAGGCAAGGAAGTATTCTTCCCCGGAGCTTCCAAAAGCATGACCCTGTCTACACCGTGCTAGTCTCCAGAACTGTGAGAGAATAAATTTCTGCTGTCCAAGTGACCCAGTTTGTGGGATTTAATTACAGCAGCCCCAAGAAATTAATATACTTGATTATTACAAATGACAACAAACTAGTTTGAATTAATACTAAGTTAGCTGTAATAGTACACAAAACTCTGCTCCTATATAGCTTATTCCTTCTTCTTTATGTTGTTGTTATTACAAATTACATCTTTATATAAAAGTATGCCATTAACATAGATTTACAATTATTATTTTATGCATTTGTTTTTTCAAATCACATAGGAAAGAAAGGAATTATAAACAAATATACTATAATACTGCCTTTTATATTTACTTATAGAGTTACTTTGCATGTCTTTGAGTTACTGCCAAGTGTACTTTCATCTCAGCCTGCAGGACTCCTTTTAACATTTCTTGTAGTGGTAAACTTCTTCACCCTTTTTTATTTGGAAAGTCTTAATTTCTCCTTCATTTTTGAAGGATAGTTTTGCTTAATACAGAATTCTTGGTTGACAGATTTTTTTTCCTTTCAGTTCTATAAATATTCCATTCTATTGCCTTTTAGTCTCCATGGCTTCTGATGATAAATTGGCCATTAATCTTATCGAAGATCCCTTGTATAGGACAAGTATCTTTTCTCTTGCTGCTTTCAGGATTCTCTCTGTCTATGTCTATTGGCAGTTTGATACTAATGTGTCTCAGTGTGGCTATCTTTAAATTTATCATACTTGGAATTTGTTGAGTCTCTTGAATGTGTAGATTGGTGTCTTTCATAAAATTTGGAGAGTTTTTATTCATTATTTATTCAAATATTCTTTCTGCCCCCTTCTCTCTCTTCTCTACTGGGGCTCTTGTTATGTATGTATTGGTCAATTTGATAGTCTCCCACAGGTCTTCTGATGTCTGTTAATTTTTCTTCATTCTTTTTTTATTTTTCCATGTCTCAGACTGGATAATTTCAATTTATCTCTCTTCAAGTTCACTGATTTTTTTTCTTCTACTGTGGCAATCTACTGATAAACCCATCTAGTGAATTTTTTCATTTGATTTATTATTAGTGGCCCAGTGCACAAAATTCGTGCACTCGGGGCGGGGCAGGGGGTGGTGTCTCTCAGCCTCACCTGTGCCCTGTCACAGTGCGGGAGCCCTGTGATCCATTGCCAATCCATTGCCGCAAAGAGGTAGGCCCCGCCCACTCATCCGGAGCTCCTCGATGGAGTGCCCCAAAGAGATAGGCCAGAGCTGGAGGAGGCCTGTGAACCCTGGGCTGGGCCTAGCGAAGTCCTGCGGACCCCCGGGCTGGCATAGGGGGGCAGGGATGCAAGCCTCACGTCCCGGGGCTTGTTGCCAGGGTCTGGGATGCAAGTCTCAATGTCTCTGGGCTGGCACAGGGGGTGGGGACCCGAGCCTCACGTCCCGGGTCCCTTGCCAGGGGCTGCAACATGAGCCTCATGTCCCAGGGCCATTCCCGGGGTGGAGGACGCGAGCCTCATGTCTCCAGGCCAGTGCAGGGGGTGGGGACCCAAGTCTCAAATCCCTGCCCGTTGCCGGGGGGGTGGGGGGATGGGGGGGTGAGGGTAGGGGAGACATGAGCCTCACGCCTGGTTCATTGCCAGGGGTGGCAACACGAGCCTCACATCCCGGGGCTCGTTGCCGGGGTTGGGGACATGAGCCTCATGTCTCTGGGCTGGCGCAGGAGGCGGGAATGCAGCCTGCTGATTGTTCATTACGTGACGGTGTCCCCAACCAATTTGCATATTATCCTATTATTAGATAGATACTATTAAGCCTCAAAATTTCTATTTGGTTACTTTTATAATTTCTGTTCATTAATTTTTTTTATCAGTTTGTGGAAAAGGATTAAGAAGGTGGATCCTAGTACCAACCACTGAAATTTTTCCATGTGGGGTACTTCTGAAATTCCTGCAAACAGGATAGTAGCTGCCCTCACTATATCCCTCTTGTTTGGGACCAATGTTTCTTGGGGCCACTTGGTAGGAAATGAGCAGCTAGACATTGACTGCTCTCCTAGATTGGTCAGAAGGGGAGGCAGCCTGACAGATTAGAGAGATTACTGGCCTCAGTATACTGGCTCTGCCACTTCCTGTGGTGTGATGTGAGGCAGACCATTTCTTTGCACCTTGAATTCCTCATCTGTATGGTGATAACTCATCCTGGTTTGCCAAGGACTTCCTGATTTTAGCAGTGAAAGTCCCACATGCCAGGGACCCCCCTCAACTGCAGGGAAACCCTATTCATCTGTGAGATGGAGATGATGATAATTTACTACAGGGTTGTTGTGTGGACTATAAAGAAGATACAAGAAAGCACCAGAGGCATGGTCGGTTCCACAGTCAATGAGTTGTTACGCAAAGTTCAGGGAGGGTCTTTGAAAACTGGGAATGATATACCATTTAGAGAGCAGATTTGTAGACTTGCTTTCCATGAGGCACCTGAGAATAGGACCTGGAGAGTTTTCTGTTAGTTCCACTTAACCATTTCTTCCAGCTATCCCTCCGGAAACATTGCCATGTGTCAGATCCCCACGTGCTGCAGAGGGAGAACCATCACCTTACTCTTTAATGACACACCCAACTTCTCCTTCCTGGCCCTGTTCAATGCTGAAGGCCAGGGCTGCGTTCACTACAACCTAAAGTCCTGGTGAGTGGGTTGGAGGGATTATGGCCCCATGGAAGTATCTCTGAGGGTGACAAAGGGGGGCACTGAGGTGGCAAGGGAGTCTTTGGGGAAAGGAGAGGCCAGGGAGTGTTCAGAAGTTAAGAAGGCCACAGGCAGTGTCCGCAGAAACATAGGTACTTTGAGGCCCTCACTTGCTATATCTGTATCATAGCCAATGAGGATGACAGCTCTCCAAGACCTACTCCACTTGTACCCCACAGCACTAAGATTTTGATTTTTGGCAAAATTACTGGAACAATTCTTTAGTGGAGAGAAGTGTTTAAACCAAGAGAGAGTGAAGTAGAAGCCACAGGCACCACTTCTGTGGGTTGTTTTAAAAGAAGCACATATTTTTGTCAGCCAATAGTTGGTTTTGCCTGGTCTTTCATAAGGAACGATTCTTGAAAGAAATGACTTACTTTCATGTTATAGATGTTCCCATTTTGATACCTAAGATCTTGTATACTCAGGCTCCTAGGCAACAGGGCATTCATTCCATTTCTGTCCCTCTGGGTTTGGCCTGGAGCCTCCATCATCTCCCTCAGACCTGTCCTTCCCAACAATTCTCCCAGTAGGATCAACAGGACTGAAGGGACCTCAGACCCTATTAGGCAAGAGAAGTGAGGCTGCCTGCAGGAAACCATGCTGTCTCCAGCTGGGGCAGACTCTCAGAACCCTGTCTGCCTATTGCCAGTAGTAATGAGGGCTTCCTTCAGGGGCCTGGTGGCAGCTCCTCACCTGTGTGTCTCTCCTAGCTGCCCATATGTCTTGGTCTTGGATGAGGAAGGCGGGACCACCAACGACTACAAGGGCTATGCAGTCCACAAGTGGAGCTGGGCTTCTAAGACGGAGACTTTGCTCTCCTTGGAATATAAGGTAGGGGTTCGCAGCACAGGTGGGGCAGCCTTGGCAGCCTTCCCTGGGCTGCTCAGCATCAAGAGTCAGAGGGCTACCTGTAAGACAAGAGCCCTGCTCTCCAGAAGCTTGTAGTCTCATTCCGAGGTTCCCAAGTTGGTGGGCAGTGGTCTAGGGCTGGCTAAAGTGAACCTTTCAACCTGCCTATGGCAACTGTTGGCTGCTATACTGACCTTTCTTGGTAATATCCTCCTGTGTTATTTTTATTATTAACATTACATTTTGATAGTTTAAATGTCCTTTATTTTAGGAAGTACTCATTATAGTAGTTGATAGTTTTATTTTTATGCCTATACATGGCAATAAGAAAACTTAGCAATTCTATGTTGGCTCTCTAGTTTTTTGTTTTTATAACTTTACTACCTATGAAATTAAAAAATCTGGGAGTCAAAGGTGGCTGATAGAACCAAACCCTTTTTTCTTTCATTGGATTGTTCAGACAGCCATTAATCAGATTTATTAATTTATTATTCAATGTTGAATTATTAATATTAAATAGTAACTTAAGTTTAAGTATTAATAAAGCAATTATCTAAGCCTGAGTTTATCATTCTTAGGACTGCTGACATTTGGGCATGGATAATTCTTTGTTACAGTGTTCCTTGAATTATAACTGTAGGATATTTAGCATGATTCCAGTAATATACTCTTCTCCAATTGTGACAACCAAAATACATCACCAGACATTGCCAAATGTTCCCTGGAGGACAAAATTGCCCCTGGGTGAGAATAACCAATCTAGGGGATATAAAGATGAGCAACATCCATTGAGGAAGTCAAAGCTCTGGATGGGGGTAGAGACGAATAAGGGCTGTGAGAGAGGGACAACCTCATAGAGTTGGGAGTCACAGAAAGATCACAGAACATAGAATCCACTCAAAGTGGCCTGAGAGTAAGAGCCCTAGGGTAAGGATTATGGACAGAAGCACTCTTGGAGTGCATGGTAGGGTTCAGGCATCCTATCCCTAATCTCCTGTCTCTTGCCCTTCCTATTTATCCTCTGCATTCTCATCCTTATATCCTGCTTCCTTTAGATCAGTGAACCTCTGCTCAGAAACATTCCATCTCTTGAACACATATCAACCTTCCTACCCCACTTTCCCAACACCAGCCCAAAATACACTCACTTTCTTCTCTGCCAATCCAAAATGTTCCTCCTCCAACCCTCTGCTCAGACTTTCCCTTCTTTGTGGCATCCCACCCCACACCCATTTCTCTCTTCTCACATTGCCCCACAGTCTGGATTAGTCATCTGATGATTAGTCATGCAGTGAAGAGGTTCTCAGCTCTGGTTGCATATCAGAATCACCTATGGAACTTCAAAAATGCATATTTCCAGAGAGATTCTGATTCAGTTGGTTTGTTATGAGTTTTGGAATTTGAAGTTTTCATGAGTATTTCTGATACTTGGCCAGGTTCAAGATTTTCAGTCTAGGGGTGTATTGAGTTGGTGTCTTAAAGTTTAACTTTTTGTAGCTGTATGGTAAGTTTATAATGCAAGATGATTATAAACTGGTTACAGGCAGACACTATATGAAGTGTATCAGTGTGGCAAGTGGACAGAGAACTGGGATGAGAGTCTGAGAGCCAAGTACTAGTGCCAGTTTTTCTGGGCTCTGGCTGTGCAGCTGTGTGAAAACCACTTAGTTTCCCTGACCTTGGTTGTCTCACCTACACAAGGTGGGTCATCAGACCTGCTCTCCTGCCTCAAACTGCTTTTGTGAGAACTGAATGAAATAATGGAGGGGAAGGTGCTTTGACATCACCAAAATGTTTTAGCAATGTATTTCAGTTTATTGTTCTGTTCCTTGGGACTGCATACAGAAATGCACAAAGGCTGGGGCAGTCAGGAGCGGCCTGGAAGACAAAGTGTTCCTTGAGTTGTAACATGAGTGTGTATGCATATAATTTACATAGATAGAAGAAGGAAGGGAGAGGATTTGGGGTAGAGGGAGTAGCATTTGTAAAGGCCAAAGTTGGGACTCAGTGTGGTATTGTTAAAAGTTCACAAGTGTCTCTTGTGAAAGAAATGGGGCCAAGAGGTGTATTTGTTGAGGTGTGAAGGAGAGAGGTATTGGGTGTCAGGCTGAGGAGTATGCACGCTTTCTTGAAGGCTGCAGTGGCCATTTGTTTTTACCCAGTATAGCATTTCCAGTGTTCCTCATTCCTCCCTGAAAAATCCAAGTTTCTTTCTGGTATCATTTCTTTCCAGTCCAAAGAGCTTCCTTTAGCATTTCTTGAGTATAGATCTGCAAGCAGCACATTCTGTTTTCTTTCATCCTATATAATAACAGCCCAGAGACCCAATGGTGGAACAACCAGAATGACTGGTCGACCAGTCACTATGACACTCACTGACCACCAGGGGGCAGATGCTCAATGCAGAAGCTGTTCCCTGATGGTCAGTGCACTCCCACAGTGGGAGCGCCGCTCGGCTGACTGGAATGAGTGGAGCTCCCACAGCGGGCTGATCCCCGCAGGCCATGCTCCCCACCAGTGCACGAATCCCATGCACCAGGCCTCTAGTGTGAAAATAATGTCTTTATTTAAGGGTATTTTTGCCAGATTTAGGATTCTGGGTTAACGTTTTGTTTTGTTTTAGCATTTAAATATGTTGTTCCACTGTGTCTGACTTCCATAGTTTATGATCAGAAGTTTGTAATTATTCAAATCATTGTTCATTTTCTCTAGTTTCTTTCAAGATTTTATCTTTTCTTTGTTTCTAATTTGGATATGATACCAGTATGTCTATGTGGTGTTGTCTTAATATTTATTCTGTTTGGGATTTACTGAGCTTCTTGAGTCTGTAAATTAATGTCTTTCATCATATTCAGGAAATCTTATTGCATTAGAAAAAAATTATACTCCAGTCTCTCCTTTTCTATCTCTAAATTCATTAACTTTATCCTGTCATCTCTATTCTGCTATTCTGCTAATCCTATGATTTTTTTTTTAGAGAGAAAGAAAGGAGAGAGAAGAAACATCAATGTGAGAGAGAATCCTCAATCGGTTGTCTCCCGTTCGTGCCCCAACCAGGGACTGAACCTGCAGTCTAGGTATGTGCCCTGACTGGGAATCAAAATTGTGACTTTCCAATGCATGGGACAATGTTCCAACCAACTGAGTCATAATGGCAGGGCCTATGAAATTTTAAAATTTCAGATGTTTTCACTGCTAGAATTTCCATATAGTTCTTTTCTGTATATTCTATTTCTGATATTTTTTCATTTATTGTAAGTATATTTTCCTTTATCTCATTGACTATAGTTAAATTGGCTGCTTTAAAGTCTTTGTCTTTGACTCAACATCTGGGTCATATCAGATAGGATTGGCCTCCGTTGATTATCCTTTTCCTTGAGAATGGCTCACACTTCACTGGTTATTCACATTCTGAGTAATTTTAGATTGTTGACATTGTGAATGTTATGTTGTGGAGTCTCTTGATTCTGATGTATTTCTCTGAAGAGTATTGTTTTTATTTTAACAGGCAAGGAACTTGATTAGACTCATACCACAAACTGTCTCACCTACAGTGGGCAGCAGCTCAAATCTCAGTGCAGATTTTTTGTTTCACTAGCTATAAATTATCTTGATTCTGCCCTGCTCATGCATAGTTCAGGGATCACTCAGAGATGTGGACAGTTATGTATAGAATTCAGGGCTCTATTTCTCTCCATCTGTCCCTTTTGGAAATCTTTCTTTACAGTAGTTGCCTCGGGTTCTGTTCTTTGATTCTTTGAGCCAGAAAAATGGTGGAGTTTGGGCCATGACTGTAGCCTGTCTTTAGGATAAAGCTGTAAAACAGAAACTCATCCCATGCTGGTTCTTTCCTTTAAATTTTGACTCTTCAAAGTCTCCCTGCTCTTTTTATTTTTATTTTTTTATTTTATTTTATTTTTATTTATTTATTTATTAATTTATTTATTTTTTTAATATTTTTATTGAGGTATTATATGTGTACATATCTTACTATTACCCCCCCCCACCCCACACCCACACATGCCCTCCCCCCCCAGAGTTTTGCGTCCATTGTTTATGCTTATATGCATGCATACAAGTCCTTCGTTTGATTTCATAACTCCCCCACCTTTCCCAAACTTTCCCCCTGTACTTTGAAAGTCTGTTTGATGCTTTACTGTCTCTGTATCTATCTTTTTGTTCACCACTTTATAATGTTCTTTACTATCCCTAAATGAGTGAGATCATGTGGTATTTTTCTTTCATTGACTGGCTTATTTCACTTAGCATAATGTTCTCCAATTCCATCCAGGTTGCTGCAAATGATGAGAATTCCTTCTTTTTTATGGCAGCATAGTATTCCATTGTGTAGATGTACCACAGTTTTCCGATCCACTCATCTGCTGACGGGCACCTAGGCTGTTTCCAAATCTTAGCTATTGTAAATTGTGCTGCTATGAACATAGGGGTGCATATATCCTTTCTGATTGGTTTTTCTAGTTTCTTCGGATATATTCCCAGGAGTGGGATTACTGGGTCAAATGGGAGTTCCATTTTCAGTTTTTTGAGGAAACTCCATACTGTTCTCCACAGTGGCTGCACCAGTCTGCATTCCCACCAGCAGTGCACGAGGGTTCCTTTTTCTCCGCATCCTCGCCAACACTTGTTGTTTGTTGATTTGTTGATGCTAGCCATTCTGACAGGTGTGAGATGGTACCTCATTGTTGTTTTGATTTGCATCTCTCGGATAATAAGTGACTTTGAACATGTTTTCATGTGTCTCTTGGCCTTCCTTCTGTCTTCTTTTGAAAATATTCTGTTTAGGTCTGTTGCCCATTTTTTTATTGGATCATTTATCTTCCTCTTATTGAGTTGCATAAGCTGCCTGTAGATGTTGGAGATTAAACCTTTATCAGTGATAGCATTTGCAAATATGTTTTCCCATGCAGTGGGCTTTTGTTGTTGTTTTGTTGATGGTTTCTTTTGCTGTAAAAAAGCTTTTTATTTTGATGTAGTCCCATTTGTTAATTTTCTCTTTAGCTTCCATTGCCCTAGGGGCAGTGTCAGTGAAGAAGTTCTTGTGGCATATGTCTGAGATTTTGTTGCCTGTGGATTCCTCTAGTATTTTTATGGTTTCCCGTCTTATGTTTAAGTCCTGTATCCATTTTGAGTTTATTTTTGTGTATGGTGTAAGTTGGTGATCTAGTTTCATTTTTTTGCATGTATCTGTCCAGTTTTCCCAACACCATTTATTGAAGAGACTGTCTTGACTCCATTGTATGTTCATGCCTCCTTTGTCAAATATTAATTGAGCATAGTGGTTTGGGTCGATATCTGGGTTCTCTATTCTGTTCCATTGATCAATATGTCTGTTCTTATGCCAGTACCAGGCTGTTTTGAGAACAGTGGCTTTGTAATACAGGTTGAAATCGGGTATTGAGATCCCACCTACTTTATTCTTCTTTCTGAGAATTGCTGAGGCTAGTCGGGGTCTTTTTTTATTCCAGATGAATTTTTGGAGAGTTCTTTCTAGGTCTGTGAAATATGCTGTTGGTATTTTGATGGGGAGTGCATTGAATCTGTAGATTGCTTTGGGTAGTATGGACATTTTAATGATGTTGATTCTACCAATCCAGGAACATGGTATGTTCTTCCATCTGTTTACGTCTTCCTCTATCTCTTTTTTCAGTGTCCTGTAGTTTTCTGCGTATAGGTCTTTTACCTCCTTAGTTAAGTTTATTCCTAGGTATCTTAATTTTTTTGGTGCGATGGTAAATGGGATTGCTTTTTTAGTCTCTCTTTCTGTAAGTTCATTATTGGTGTATAGAAAAGCCATAGATTTCTTGGCGTTAATTTTGTATCCCGCTACATTGCCGAATTCATTTATTAAGTCTATTAGTTTTTTGATGGAATCTTTTGGGTTTTTTAGGTACAATATCATGTCATCTGCAAATAAGGACAGCTTCACTTCTTCTTTTCCAATTTGGATGCCTCTTATTTCTTCTTCTTGCCTAATTGCGATAGCTAATACTTCCAGTACTATGTCAAATAGAAGTGGTGAGAGTGGGCATCCCTGTCTTGTTCCTGTTCTTAGGGGAAATGGTTTTAGTTTTTGCCCATTGAGTATGATGTTTGCTGTGGGTTTATCATAAATAGCTTTTATTATGTTGAGGTATGAGCCTTCTATTCCCACCTTGTTGAGAGTTTTTATCAAGAAAGGGTGTTGGATTTTGTCAAATGCTTTTTCTGCATCTATTGATATGACTATGTGATTTTTATCTCTCAATTTGTTTATGTGATGTATCACGTTTATTGATTTGCGGATATTGTACCATCCTTGCATTCCTGGAATAAATCCTACTTGGTCATGGTGTATGATCTTTCTGATGTACTGCTGGAACCGATTTGCTAGAATTTTGTTGAGAATTTTGGCATCAATGTTCATGAGGGATATTGGCCTGTAATTCTCTTTCATTGAGTTGTCTTTATCTGGTTTTGGTATTAGGGTGATGCTGGCTTCATAGAAGGAGCCTGGAAGTGTTCCTTCATCTTGAATTTTTTGGAATAGTCTGAGGAGGATAGGTTTTAGTTCTTCCTTGAAAGTTTGATAAAACTCTCCTGTGAAGCCATCTGGCCCCGGGCTTTTGTTTGCCGGAAGCTTTTCGATGACTGCTTCAATTTCTTCCATAGTTACTGGCATGTTGAGCTGTTTAGAATCTTCCTGATTGAGTTTTGGAAGGTTGTATTTTTCTAGGAATATGTCGATTTCCTCTAGGTTGTCCAGTTTGTTGGAATAGAGTTGTTCGTAGTATTTTGTAACAATCCTTTGTATTTCGTCGGGGTCTGTTGTTATTTCACCTCTTTCATTTCTGATTTTGTTTATTTGGGTCCTCTCTCTTTGCTTCTTGGTGAGCCTGGCTAGAGGTCCATCAATCTTGTTTATCCTTTCAAAGAACCAGCTCTTGGTTTTGTTGATCTTTTGTATTGTTTCTTTGGTCTCTATGTCGTTTATCTCCGCTCTGATCTTTATTATTTCTTTCCTTCTGCTTACACTGGGCTTATCTTGTTGCTCTCTCTCTAACTCTTTGAGTTGTTGGGTTAGGTAATTTATTACCATTGTTTCTTGTTTTTTGAAGTAGGCTTGTAGAGCTATGAACTTCCCTCTCAGGACTGCTTTCATTGTGTCCCATAGATTTTGGATTGTTGTGTTTTCATTGTCGTTTGTTGCCATGATGTTTTTTATTTCTTCCTTGATGTCTTTGGTAACCCAGTCATGGTTTAATAACATGCTGTTTAGTCTCCAAGTGTTTGATTTCTTTGGGTTGTTTTTATTGTAGTTGATTTCCAGTTTTATGCCACTGTGATCTGAGAAGATACTTGATATGATTTCTATCTTCTTGAATTTGGAGAGACTTTGCCTATGTCCTAACATATGGTCTATCTTTGAAAATGACCCATGTGCACTTGAGAAGAATGTATATTCTGTGGCTTTGGGGTGAAATGTTCTGAAGATGTCGATTAATTCCATCTGTTCTAGTGAGTCATTTAGGATTGATGTTTCTTTGCTGATTTTTTGTTTAGAGGATTTGTCCAATGGTGATAGTGGGGTATTGAAGTCTCCTACTATGATTGTATTACTGTCAATCTCTCCTTTGATATCTTCCAGGAGTTTTTTAATGTATCTTGGTGCTCCTGCATTGGGTGCATATATGTTTACCAGAGTTATTTCTTCTTGTTGGATTTCTCCCTTTAGTATTATGAAGTGGCCTTCATTATCTCTTGTTATGTCCTTCACTTTGAGATCTAATTTGTCAGATATAAGTATTGCAACCCCAGCTTTTTTTTCATTTCCATTTGCCTGGAAAACCTTTTTCCATCCCTTTACTCTCAGTCTGTATGCATCCTTTTTTTTGAGGTGGGTTTCCTGTAGACAGCAGATATCTGGGTTTTGTTTTCTTATCCAGTCTGTTACCCTGTGTCTTTTTATTGGGGCATTCAATCCATTTACATTTAAAGTTATTATTGATAGGTACTTATTTGACGCCATTTTTATTCTATACCCCTGTGTACCTTCTTTGCTTCCTATTTCTTTCTTTTTTTTACAGCAGACCCTTTAGCATTTCTTTCAGTGCTGGTTTGGTGGTGATAAACTCCCTTAGTCCTTTTTTGTCTCTGAAGCTCCTGATTTCACCTTCAATTTTGATTGATAGCCTTGCTGGGTACAGTATTCTTGGATTTAGACCCTTCCTTTGCATGACTTGGTATATTTCATTCCATTCCCTTCTGGCCTGATGAGTTTCTGTTGAGAAATCAGTTGCTAGTCTGATGGGGGTTCCTTTGTATGTAACTGTCTGTCTCTCTCTGGCCGCTTGTAAGATTCTTACTTTGTCGTTGGTGTTTGCCAACTTAACTATAATGTGCCTTGGCGTCGGTCTTTTGGGGTTCATTTTGCTTGGAACTCTGTGAGCTTCTTGGATTTGTGTGGGTTTTTTCTTCCCTATATCAGGGAAGTTTTCTGTTATTATTTCTTCAAACAGGTTTTCTATTCCTTGCTCAGTTTCCTTTCCTTCTGGCACCCCTATTATCCTGATGTTGTTTTGTTTTGTATTGTCCCGAAGTTCCCTTACGCTCTCCTCAATCTTTCTAATTTTTGTTTCTAGAAGCTGTTGTAATTGGGTATTTTTTTCCATCTTGTCTTCTAGCTCACTTATGCGGTCCTCTGCTTCATCTAGTCTACTCTTGATGCTTTCTATTGAGTTCTTTACAGCAGCGATGTCACTTTTCATTTCTTCTTGGTTCTTCTTCATTTCTTCTTGGTTCTTACTCATATTGTCGAATTTGTCTTCCATCCTTTTCAGCCACTTTATGACCATTTCTCTGAATTCTTTCTCTGATAGGTTGTTTGCCTCTAAATCGTTTACTTCCTTTTCTGGTGATGCCTGTTTCTCTTTCCTGTGGGGGCTGTTTCTTTGTCTCCCCATGGTCTCTCTTCTCCGGATGTCTGGTTATATAGATTTCTCTCTCTGGCGTTGATTTAAAGGTATAAAATACAACACAACCAGGCACAACAGACAAGGCACTGAACAGAATTGTATTCACGATATTAATAACCTCCAATAAAGGTAACCACCAGAGAAAGGCAAATTAGGGAATAGGAGTGGAAGAGGGAGAGTAAAAAGAAAGAACAACAACGAAGAAAAAAACAACAACAAAGAGTGTGAATCTGAACTTGGGAAAAGAGCAGAAAGAAAGAAAAGAAATAACAGAAAAGAAAAAGAAAAGAAAAAAAAAGTAAGAGAGACAAGAATGATACTAAGAGAGAAAAGGGGAACAAACTATATATATGGGGAGTAAACTCCACTAGAACAACCACTATTCCCAGCAAATTCCAGCAACACGAGCCTGGAGATTAATACAAACTGCAATAGCAGCTAATATCAAGTGAGGCAAGGGAAAACAAAAGTAAAAAACAAACAAAAACAAAGCAAACAAAAGAACCAACCAAACCAACAAAAAGAATAATCTAAACAATCTCATAAAAAAGCATAAAAATTCATTCAATCTAATCAACATTCAAGCAAACAACAACAAAAGGCCCGAGAGAAAAATAATTTTTTAAAGGTAGCGTAGAGAGAGGTTTGTATGGATTTGGAGCAGGGGGTTGGGAATTAGATATATAAGTAGGGTGAAGTTTTAGCAGGGAGTAAACTGAAAAAGTAGGGAAAATCTAAAGCCAGAAAGGGTTAAGATAAACTGGGACCAAAAGGGGAAAGGTTAGGAGAGTGATGGCATAATGTTAGCTTTGAGATAGGGTAAAGCGATTGTAAGGGAAAGATGCAAGTCGAATGTAGGACACTAATCCAAAAATAAAAGAAAGAGAAAATCAAATGACATTAAAAAAAAAAAAGTAAAATAATAGTAATAATAGTGCTGATTGAAAATAAAAATGTAATAATTAAAAAGGTGAAAATCAAGTGAGGAAAAAGAAAAAAATATTAGTTTCTTAAGTAAAAGATGCAAAAAATGAAAATAAAAAAATATGAGAATAAAAAATTTAAAAAATTGAAAAAAGAATTGAAAATTAAAAAATAGGAAGACTAAAATGTGCAGTAGCGGCTGTCATTCACTTCCTCTATTATTCTGTTTGGTACGCCTTTTTCCCAGTCTGGGCGGTATTTCAGTTCAGCTTCATTCCAGGGCTCCTCAGTGTTGGAAGCCAGTCCTGCTTTTTAAGCCAGCCCTATCTTAATTTCTCGTATTTATTTTTGATTACACCAGAGACAATTAGCGTTTCAGCCCCTGGGTGGCAGTGTTTCTGAATTGACTTCCGGGCCTCTCTAGCTCTTTTTTCTTTTTTTTTTTTTTCCCCTTCTATGGCACTCACTACCGGTTTGTGGAGATGTGCGCCTCAGAGCTGCCTCTCTGATGGTCACAAGCAGCTCTGGCCCCAGGTTCCGAAAAAACACCTTCCCCCTACAGTCTTTCAGGGTTTCCACCTGGGTTTGCCTCTGTATTGGGCTTAGCAATCAAAGTCGGAAAGAGCCCAGGTGTGCGGACCGTGGGTCTGTGCCCCAGACTAAGGAGCCTGCACTCCTTTGAAAATTCTTAGTCTGACCCTCCTCGTCAGATTAAAATGAGTTGCTTTCAAGAGGTCACTTCTGTTAGCAGCTCAGAAGACCCCCCTCCTCATTCACGGATCATGGCAGTTCCAACTGCCGCCGATTTTTCTAGGCACAGACCTCCCGGCTCCTGCCGGTCCTGCGGCTGCCGCGCTTCCCTCACCCAGCGCCTCCCTCACCCACCGCGGGGATTAGAAACCGCAGCTTATTTCAGACAAAATCTGACCTTTCCGTGGTGCAGTGAAGAGTTTCTTTGAATCCAAATGTTTGCGCTGATAGGGGACCGGTGGTCTGGTGCTCCCAGCAGTTCAGTGTTTGCAGTTGTCGCAGAAAGTCAGGTTTCCACTAAAATCCTCCTTTCCTTGCAAGATCTATTTTTTTTTTTTTTTTTAAAATATATTTTTATTGATTTCAGAGAGGGAGGGAGAGGTGGATAGAGAGAGAAAAATATCAATGATGAGAGAGAATCATTAATTGGCTGCCTCCTGGGGATTGAGCCTGCAACCTGGGCATGTACCCTTGACCGGAATTGAACCTGGGACCCTTCAGTCCGCACACTGAAGCTCTATCCACTGAGCCACACCAGCTAGGGCCCTGCTCTTTTTTTTTTTTTTTTGGCCCAGCTCTTTTTAAACTCTTCATAGATTTGGGTGGTTTTGTAACTTGTAGTAGTTTTCTTGTTTTTTTTTTTTTTTTTTCTTTTTCCCAAGCCTCTTAGGAGCTGACTCAGCTATACTGGAAATAGAACCAACTAGCTGGTTTTTTAACTTGAGGGTTGGTATGCTCAGTCTAGCATTTGTATGGAAGGTCAGCTGGAGAGGGAAAGATCAATGGATAAGCTGATAGAAAGACCTGACATGACTAAGGGTAGTCCCAATATTTTTTTAAAAAGAGCTAGTTCAATAAAAAGAATTCAGTGGCATTCAGGCATGGGCTATAAAGGATAAATGAGAAGAGAAGGGAATTATAGATGTCTCCATGATGGAGCGTGTATCTTCTGGGTGGATATAGAGAAGTTTCTGTGAGGGTCAAAGATCAATATGTTTTTAGATATTTTGATGAATTCAACAGTCATCTATCCTAGGGTGAGAGATTGGGAATGTTGGAGATTTTGTATATATAACTAGAGGCCCATTACAGGAAGATTCCTGCAAGAATAGGGCTGCCTCAGGCCTATTCCTGCAAGAATAGGGCTTCCTGCGGCTGGAGCAAAGCAGAGAAGGGAGCGAAGCCCACCTTGGCAGGCTTCGCTCCCTTCTCCGCTGCCTTGCTCCCTCCCGTCTCTGCTGCCTTGCATCCTTCTCCACCTCTTCGCTTTCTTCTGCAGTGCTTGGCTTCCTTCTACGCTGTCTTCAGTCTTCACTCCGAGCCTGCATATGCAAATTAACCGCCATCTTTGTTGTGTTAATTTGCATACTCACTCCTGATTGGCTGGTGGGCATAGCAGAGGGACAGTCAATTTGCATGTTTCTCTTTTATTAGTGTAGATTGGACTGGCTCATGAACTCCTGAGCAGATGAGCAGTAACTGGGTTTATATTGGTGGCATTTGGGGAGAGGAAGAGAAACCATCCAGGGAGCAGGGATAATAAAAACAGCTAAGCCCTTTGCATGTTTTATCTCATGAAGTCTGCTCAGTGCTGTAGGAGGCAGATTCTATTATTGTCCCCAGGCTCGGAGAAGGGAAGTAACTTGCCTAAAATTGCCCAACTTGTAAGTGACAATACTAGGATTTGAACCTTTTTTTTTAATTTAATAAATCTTTATTGTTCAGATTATTACAATTGTTCCTCTTTTTTCCCCCCATAGCTCACCTCCCCCAGGTTCCTACCCCACCCTCTGCCCTTACCTCTCCCCCACTGTCTTCATCCATAGGTGTATGCTTTTTGTCCAGTCTCTTCCCGCACCCCCCACTCCCCTTTTCCCCCAAGAATTGTCAGTCCACTCCCTTTCTATACCCCTGATTCTATTATAGTCACCAGTTTATTCTGTTCATCAGATTTTTTATTCCCTTGGTTTTTAGATTCACTTGTTGATAGATACGTATTTGTTGTTCATAATTTTTACTTTTATCTTTTTCTTCTTCTTCCTCTTCCTAAAGAATACCTTTCAGCATTTCATATAATTCTGGTTTGGTGGTGATGAACTACTTTAGCTTTTTCTTATCTGACCTTCAATTCTGAATGATAGTTTTGCCATTCCTGTCTGGCCTGCATAGTTTCTGTTAAGAAATCAGCTGACAGTCGTATGGGTGCTCCCTTGTAGGTAACTAACTGTTTTTCTCTTGCTGCTTTTAATATTCTCTCTTTGTCTTTTGCTCTTGGCATTTTAATTATGATAGTCTTGGTGTGGTCCTCTTTGGATTCCTTTTGTTTGGGGTTCTGTGCGCTTCCTGGACTTGTAAGTCTATTTCTTTCACCAGGTGGGGGAAGTTTTCGGTCACTATTTCTTCAAATAGGTTTTCAGGATCTTGCTCTCTCTCTTCTTCTGGGACCCCCATAATTCTGCTGTTGGTACGCTTGAAGTTGTCCCAGAGGCTCCTTACACTATCTTCATATTTTTGGATTCTTCTTTCTTTTTTCTTTTCCGGAGGAGTGTTTTTTGCTTCTTTGTATTCCAAATCTTTGACTTGATTCTTGTGATCCTCTAGTCTGCTTTTAGGTCTCTGTATAATATTTTTTATTTCAGTCAGTATATGCTTAATTTCTAGTTGATCCTTTTTCATATCCTCGAGGGTCTCGTTAAATTAAGCCTTTTCTAGGAAATTCTTGAAAAACCTTATAACCGTGGTTTTGAACTCTATATCCAGTCGCTTGCTTTCCTCCATTTCCTTCATTTGTGACCTGCCTCTTTGTCTCCACATTTTAGCTGCTTCCCTGAGTTGATGGAGTGGCTTTGTGTGCTAGGTGTCCTAGCAGTGCCCAGTGGCTCAGCCTCCCCAGTTACCTGAGGTGGACACTCTTGGTGTGCCCCTTTGTGGGCTGTGTGTGCAGTCTTGTTGTAGTTAAGCCTAGATTGTTGTTAGTATCAACTGGGGGGAGTTGACCTCCAGGCCAGTTGGCTGTGAGGATCAGCTGTGTCTCCGCTGGGAGAGCTTCTGTGCTCAGCTTGGATGGGGCGGAGTCTCAGGGTGGAGCAGACAGCCTTGGTTTCCCGTCAGCCCTGCCCTAACAGGCCCCTGTGTCTCAGTGTCCCGTGGCAATGGCTGCACGCACCTCTGAGAGAAGGCTGCTCTCGAGTTTCGCCCGCTACCAGACAGTCCAGTTTCTCCCCGAATGAGTCTGGGTACCCAAAGTCTCACCCAGAACTGGAGTTCAGTGCAGTCGGGAGGTTTTGTTTCCCTCCCGAACGAGACACCTAGCCGCGCGCTTGCTGCCCGCCCTCTCCGCACATGCCGCGAGTAAGCCAGCCGCGTATTCAGCCGCCCGCCCTTTCTGCGCGCAGGTCTCCGCACCTCTGTCCTCCACAGTTCCTCTGAGTCTCAGTGTGCTTTTCTCTTTCCTTCTAATTGTAGAATTTCCACTCAGCCAGCTTTCCGGTGGTTCTGGACAATGTCCGCTCTGTCTTCCAGTTGCAGTTTTGAAATGGTTGTGCGAGGCAGCAGTATAGGTGTTTACCTATGCCGCCATCTTGGTTTCTCCTAGGATTTGAACCTTAACCAACTACAGTGCTTGAACTCTTACCCACAGCTCTATTCTACATCTCTCTAGAAGGAGAATTGAAGAGGGTAGGGTTTTTCTTAAGTGTGAGTATGAGCAACAAGCTTGATGATATGAAAAGACTTGGCAAGAAGACAGCCATGGATCAAATGTTCTCATGTTGCTGGAGGGGACTAGTATCTAGACTTCAGAGTGTGAGGAAGGGACTCATTGGTGAAGAAGTTAAATGTGGACCTTTGAGCTAACAAGTGAAATAATAGAAGGAAATGGAAGGAGTGAAATGGAGAGTGTTTCCTTAGTTCAGAGGAGTCCTGGCGGCGAGGGGGCTGGAGGTAATAGGTCAGGGACATTGAACATTGAAGGGAGAATCATCATGCAGCTGCCTAAGGCTTCAGACTCCTAGGGCTTTGGTAGGAGCACTGTGCATAAATAACTACATACATGAACCATCCAGGGGCTTTACATGTGAGTTGCTCTGTCACATCCTGAATATGCCTGCTCATGTTCAGTATGGGCCTTTGTGGCTCACGAAACCACTTCCAAAATCTTTACCCCAATACTAGGGTTTCAACTATTTCATATTGAAGAGTTTGCACTTCAGAGAGGCTCAATGGCTTGCTAACAGGAGGAAAAACTGGAACTTATCCCTAACCCACAGAGTTCTTAGTATGGAGTGTGTTGCTATAAGGGCAGCTCACCTTCCCTGAAATTGCTACAAAGGAAATCCCACCCTTTTGAAAGTGGTGAAAAGGAGTAGTTCATTTGCCTTTTTTTCAGGGGAAGAGTGGTGACATATTTGGTGACTGTGGAGGAGGGGGACTGAACATGTCTGGCTCGGCCCCTGCTGGGTTCCCTTTTGCTATCTGCCCACCCATCTGCAGAGGGGTATGTTCTGATGCTCCCTGCCATATGGTCAACTTCCAAGGCAGCTCTGTGCTGTATAGCAAGGCTCATCGTTAGACCAGGTGCCTGAGTGGACACGGCATCTGATTCAGGGATAGTGTTGGCTTATGACCCAAGCTGTATGCCCATATGGCTCTACCAGAACCATAGCTGACTTGCCTGCCGATTCCTATGTCTCTTTCACAGTTGGTTCCAAGGTTGGGTTGAAAAGGGAATAGACAGGGGTAAGAAGACATCATTATTTTTCCCCCCCAAAAAAAATATCCCAAAGAGAAACTGGAATTCTTCTCTCTTCTCCATGAAAGCTAAATTCCAACATAAGAACCAGAAAGATTTTACAGTTCCCTCAGTACCAAGCCAAGAGAGGTTTTGTGCTTTGTGGTGGATCAGGGTGGATGAACAATAGAAGCACAGATCCAATGAGTACTGTTTGTTTGTTTTTTCAACTACAGGTAAACGAGCAAATGAAACTGACGGTGCTGGCGCAAGACTCCATCCTAGTCACCTTTACCTCCATGAATGAGACAGTAACACTCACTATATCAGCCAACAACTGTCCTCATGGGGTAGGGCACGATAAAAAGGTAAGGTGAAGCAGACCGGACACCCAGGTTTGACCCCAGGGCATCTCAGCGTGTCTTGCCACTCTATATCTCAATGTCATTGTGCCTCCTTCCTACCTAATGGATTCCTACTCATCACACACACCTGTACCCCATGCAAGGCCCTCCCTCTTTCTCTGCCTAATGGATTCCTACTCATCATTCACTGACTGTCTTTAATACCTTGTCTGTGAAACTTCGGTCAGTTAGGAGTCTTTTAGTGTGACAGAATTAAATGCAGACTGGCTTAAGCATGAAAAGAGACTATATTGGCTCAGTAAACTGAAGTCTGTCAATAGGCAGCTTCAGGCAGGGCTGGATTCAGGCCCTCAACTGATTCCATCAGATCCTCCCACCGCTTGGCTCTGTTTTTTTAGGGAGTTTCTCTCCTTATGGTGACAAGATAGTCATGAGCATCTCTGTGTTCATTATTCTATCAGCTTTGGTCTCGCCAGGAGAACAGGGACTTCTGTTTCTCAAGTGCTCCAGTAGAAGTGCCAGTACCAACATCATTGACTCTGTTGGATGCCCAGGCCTGAAATGTTCCCTGTGGCCAAGAGTGTATGTTGCTCTCACTGACCAGGCTCAAGTGTCATGTCCATCCTGGGAGCCATAGGGTGCAATCAGCTCCAGGTAACACCTGGGCAAAGGATGATGCAGGCGTGTTTTCCTAAAGGAAAATCATGGTGCTGTTACCAGAAGAGGAAGAGATCATTCTGGACAGAATAATTGCTAACTCTGTCACCCCCTTATTCATCTCAGGTAGAGTCCACCTCTCCTCCTCGGCCCTTCCAGACATGACTCACCTCCATTCTAGCACTCCTTTATATACAAGCCAATCTTCTCCATCGAATTGGGAATTCCCTGTGATTTTTACTGATGCCTATTGCTTCAGGGCCCAGCACAAGGACTGCTTCAAATTAAGCACGTACTAAATATTTGTTGGGTGGTGAGAAAACAGTGTAGTCTGGAAGCCCAATTCTCCCATTCACTGGGTCTCTCTCTCTCTCTCACACACACACACACACACACACACACACATACACACACTACTGTGTGCCTGGTCATGACTCAACATTGTGGAGAAAGATGGATGGAAGGGACGAAGGAAGGGGACACAATCCCTGATTCCTGAGGAATTTATAAGCTGGAAGAGAGCAGTTGACATACACCATGAGACTGGGGTGACCCAGGCTCATCAGTGGAGCAGGCCACTGGCACTGCACACAGGGCAGTTTGCTGGGATTGGATCACTCAGGAAGGCCCATGAATTAGCAGCAGGAGGACCACACCTCCCAGTTTGCCCAGTCCCTTTTACATCTGTCACTCTCTTTCACTCTCAGAAGTATCCTAGTTTGGATGATTAATTATATGGTCACACTGAGCAAGGCTCTTGCTCTGTGGGGGCACTTGCTGTCACATGCCACAGGCTAGTAGACTCTCAGAGCTGATGGAGCCCATAAGGAGGAGCAGCCCAACATCCTCATTTCACATGGAGATACAGGAGACAGGCATGTGTTAGGGACCCATGTTATCTGTACAAAGAACACCCATGTTTCTCCTGGAGGAAAGTGTTGCACCTGTTATTTTCCATGCATTTTTATTTCAGCAGCATTTCATCTTCATTAATTCATTAACTAATTCAATAAACATTTATTAGTACCTGCAGTGTGCCAGGTTGGCTGCTGGGAATGTAGAAATGAAAGAAGTCTCACTCCCTCTAGTCTCTGAAATACTTTCAGTCTAATGGAAGGGCAACATCATCAGCACCAGTTGCATTCCGGCTTTTTGGGTACAGGGCACCAGAGAGAGGGGCTCTGAGGGAGCTGTCAGGGTTTGTTAAAGGGTTCTCATAGGAGCACCCAGGAAACTCAGTTACTTCAAAGAGCAAAATAACCCCGGATTTTTAGTTCATCTGGGCAGAGATGAACAATCATGCTTGTTGATGAGTCGATCCTATTAATTTGGTTCCATGCTAGTACTCTAAAAGTCATTGTTGTATTTCACAGAACTAGAACAAATATTTCAAAAATTTATATGAAATCATAAAAGACCCCGAATAGCAACAGCAATCTTGAAAAAGAAGAACAAAGTTTGAGGAATCAATCACACTAGCTGATATTAATCTATACTACAAGGCCATAGTAATCAAAGTAACATGGTACTGGCATAAAGACAGACATATAGATCAATGGAACAGAATAGAGAGCCCAGAAATAAACCCACACTTGATGGTCAATTAATATATGACAAAAGAGGCAAGAGCATACATTGGGGTAAAGATAGTCTATTCAATAAATGATGTTGGAAATTGAACAGGTACATGCAAAAAAATGAAACTCGATCACCTTATGCCATGCATAAGAATAAACTCAAAATGGATTAAAGACTTAAATGTAAGACTTGAAACCATAAAAATCCTAGACGAAAACATAAGCAGTGAAATCTCAGACATTTTTCGTAGCAATATTTTTTTCTGATCTATCTCCTCAAGCATGCAAAATAAACAAGTGGGACTCCATCAAACTAAAAAGTTTTTGCACAGCAAAAGAAACCACCAACAAAATGAAAACACAACCCACTGAATTGGAGAACATATTCTCTCCAATGATACATCGGATAAGGGGTTAATGTCTGAAATTTATAAAGAACTTAAACAATTCAACAAAAAAAGTCCAATTAAAGAATGGACAAAGAATCTGAATAGACACTTCTCCAAAGAGGACATACAGATGGCCAATAGACATATGAAAAGATGCTCAACATCATTAATCATCAGAGGAATGCAAATTAAAACCACCTCATACCTGTCAGAATGACTATCAATAAATCAACAAACAACAAGTGTTGGTGAGGATGTGGAGAAAAGGGAACCCTCGTGCACTGTTTGTGGGACTGCAAATTGGTGCAGCCACTGTGGAAAACAGTATGGAGTTTTCTCAAAAAATTAAAAATGGAATTGTCTTATGACCCAGCGATTCCACTTCTGGGAATATATCTGAAGTAACCAGAAACACTAATTTGAAAGAATATCACCTCTCTGTTCATTGCAGCACTACTTACAATAGCCAAGATCTGGAAGCAGCCCAAGTACCCATCAGTAGATGAGTGGATAAAAAAGCTGTGGTACATTTATACAATGGAATACTACTCGACCGTAAAAAGAAGGAAATCTCACCTTTTGTGATAGCATGGATGGACTTGGAGAATATTATACTAAGTGAAATAAGTCAGTCAGAAAAAGACAAATACCATATGATTTCACTTATATGTGGAATCTAATAAGCAAAATAAAAACAGACTCATAGAAAACATACAGCTGTCAGAGGGGAGGATTTTAGGGGGCTGGGTGAAAGAGGTGAAGGGATTAAGCAAAAAAAGAACAATTCAGCTCACAGACATAGACAACAATGTGGTGATTACCAGAGGGAAAGGGGGTTGGAGGGAGGTAGATGAGAATAAAGGGAGGATAAATGGTGACAAAAAGAGACTTGACTTTGGATGGTGAACACACAATACAGTATACAGAAGATGTATTATAGGATTGTACACTTGAAACCTACATAATTTTATTAACCAATGTCACCCCAATAAGTTCAATAAAAATGTAAAAATAAATAAAGTCATTGTTAAGTGACTATGTATGAGGTCACGTGTCTATGTTTCTTGATAACCTTTTTAGATGTTATCTATGTAAAAAAAATGTGAGTTTACTTATCAAAGGTAATAGATATTAGAAAATTATTCTTTCCCATAAAATTGCAGTAATGCCTTATTTGCCTGGCAACCTCTTGTCTGATAATCTCTGAAGTTTAGAACACAGCTGAGAACCAGGACATAAGGAGTTAAAGACCCCCATGAACAGCCAAGAGAAATCACTCTAAGTCCATGAACTAAACATGCCCACCCATCAGGCCTACGAAAGACCCTTAGTAATTCAACACTGATTTTTTCTTACCTAAATGCAATCTTAGCATGCAGAACTAGAAATCCAAAGCTGTGATGTCCATTATGGTAACCACAAGTTGCAAATGGCTATTGAGCACTTGCAATGTGACAAGTCTAATGGAGATGGACCATAAGTGAAAATACATGCTGCATTACCAAGACAGTATGAAGAGACAATGTAAAATTTTTCATTAATTATTCATTTTGGTTCCATGTTGAAATAATCATAATTTTTGTATAGTGGAGTAGATAAATGCTACTAAAATTAGTTCTACCTTTTAAGAATGTTTTTCTTTTAATCCTCACCAGAGGATGTTTTTCCCATTGAATTTTTTTTTTTTTTTAGAGAGAGTGGAAGGGAGGGAGAGAGGGGAAAGAGAGAGAGAGAGAGAGAGAAACATCGATGTGAGAGAAACACATCAATTGGTTGTCTCCTGCACAAACCCTGACTGGGACCAGGAATAGGATGTATATCTCAGGTACCTGCCTTTGACTGGGAATTGAACCCAAGACCCTTCAGTGCACGGGCCGATGCTCTAACCACTGGGGAACACTGGCCAGGGCTTAAGAAAGTTTTTAACGTGGCTACAGGATGTTTCAAACTGCTCATGTAGCTCGCATTATATTTCTACTGGACCATGTGGAAGTGAAGTGTTTGTAAAGGAAGCTCCCAGAGGCATTGACAGTGCAGTAGAGACTGGAGAGTTATTGAAAAGGCATCTAACCATCTTGGGGACATTAAGCATAGAGATAAACAGACATTAAAGCAGCTTGTGAAAACAGTACTGCATTCTAGACAGCAGTCATTGGTGTCGACCGAGAAGATTGACTTGCCAAAAAGCATCCAGGTCATAATCCCTTCTGTCTGAGAGCACAGGGAGGTGCAGTATATATTACAACTCCCTAACCAGACAACAGCAAACGAAGGAAGATCAGATTTATTGTAGGTGACAGGATTTACAAACATTACCTCAACTGCCAGGTTAAGCATCTCAAAATATTTTTACATGAAATCCTTGAGACTCGGAGAATTGCCTCCTTTTGGATTATTGGACCATGACAGCTGCAAGAAGCCCTTGAGAAAATTTACTGAGTGTGGGGGCTGGCCAAGAGCCTCGCCTAGGAAGAGGTCATATGGCCTTGGGAATGCAAGGCCTCCGTGTTCCCATCTGTATCATGATGTGTAAGGGTCCACCCAGCTTTCACACACTGCCATCCTGGAACCTTTATAACCCACTCAACTCCAGTGTGTGTGTGTGTGTGGGGGTGGGGAGGGGTTAGGACTAGTTATCACTCATCAACAAAATCCGTGGCATTCTAGGAAAGCTGAGGCTGGGGGTAGGGCGGCAGCCTCCTTCCAAGTCCCTGTCGCTGGGACGCTTGTCAGATGGCTTCCCCAGGCACCCATCTCCCTGGAAGAAGAGCGACGGTTTCCTCTTTTATGGCCCTGCGCCTGGCTCCTCACTAAATATTTCTATTCAGGCAGCACTTTGAAAGCGAGGCAATGCTTCAATTTAAATGCTTTATTAGCCCAGATTGCCACCTCAAATCCTTTTTGGAAGCAAGCTGGGTATAAATTACAAATAAATAAATAAAATTAGCCCAGAAGCAGCAGCTGGGGCCAGCTGTTGGAAGGATGGTTGAGGTTTTGCCATTAATTGGGGCATCCTTTACAGAAGTCCTGCCTGCAGGGGAAAGGAGGACATGTGGGCTGACTTCATTGTTCTTCAGAAAATCTGCCCAGTACCCACCCCACTCTCCACCGGGGGCTTCAATTCCACAGAAGGAAATCTCTCTCACACCTCCTCTGTGTTAAGTGAGAGATGTAGAAAGCATGGTTCCTGCCTTTAAGGGGCTGACCGAGTTAAGGACAAAGAAGGTAAAAAATGACGGGGACCCAGGGCAGAAAACACAGGAATGAACAAATGTGCAAGTTTAGCATGGAGAGCAATCGCAGCTGGCTGAGGAAAGCAGCAAAGGCCTCCTGGAGAACAAGTCAAACCCTGGCTGCCAGGAACTGGAACCTGAGCCTGGTTCTGCAGTACCATTCTGATGCTCTGGCAGAGGGAGTGGTTGAACTGCAGGGCCGCCCCAGCAACTACCTTGCCACCCCACAGGGGGGCCCAGAGCCAGATGGCCCTTCAGGGTAACCTAGAATTGGGGCAGGAGGCCTGGGCCTTTGTGCTCATAGGTACCAGCCAATCTATGTAACCCTGGCTAAGGGCAGTTTTTCAGCTGAGATGCTCTGGCAGCTGGAGGGAGGAAGAGGATTCTAGGGGGTGCATATAGAGGCGGACTGGCTCCAGAGAGGCCTTTATCCATCATTTTTCACCATGCAAGTATTAACTGAACACCTTCGGCATGATGGGCCTCTGACACAAAGGAGACCAGGACTCGGTCCCTGTCCTCTAGGAACTGACAGTTCAGCAAGGGAGACAGGTTCAGATGCATTCACTTCATAAAGGGCTAACCTCTGTCTTCAGGCTGCTGCTGCTGGAGGTCCAAGGCAAGGGACAGGTCTGCCCAATAGAATCAGGGAAAATGTTCCAGGAGGGGACCTTCGAGTCAGGTTGGGTTGGTATGCAGGAATTCACTGGGCTGAGTGGGAGAGAGATGTGTCTTAGGCAGAGGGGACAGAACATCTTCGAAGTCAGAGCAAGGCCTGGTTGTCACTGGTCTGGGCAGATGGCCCCTGGCAGGACAGGTGACAATGCCCTCCCCTTGGCCTCTCCCCAGATGACACACAAGATCATCAGCGTGGACGACAAGTTGTCTAAGATGAGCCGAGCCCTGGCAGAGATCAAGAAGCGGTTTCAGAAGACAGTGTCTCAGTTCATGAATTCTGTCTTACTGGCAGCAGGTAAGGGGCAGAAAGGTAGGTGACAGCCTATCTGATGGCTTTTCAAATCCTGAGTTACCTGCAGATTGTCTCCAAGGATAGCTCTTTACCACCCCAGGGAGGTGGGCATGACAGGGAGATTTCCCCATTGGTAGATGGAATTACTGGACTCAGAACGCCGAAGGGACTTGCTCAACACCACACAGCTACTAATGGTGACCTTGGCCACCGTCCATATTTGAGTGCTTTCCCATGTGTCTTTAATGTCTCCATATGGTTATCTTATTTTCCTGGGTCTCATCATCTTTATGTGTCTCTGTCCCCACTCCCACACCTGGTTCACCTTTTAGATCCATCTACTATCTATCCGTTTGCAGCCCCATTCCTCTCTCCTGTTGTAGATCTCAGCAGAGGAGAAAAAGCAGCCACCTCACCAGGCTGTCCTGTTAGGCCCACAGAGCTCCCCAGGGCCAGCATGGGGAGCCTTACGAAACCCTTCCACATCTAGACTCTCTGCTCTGCTGATGAGCCTGGGGACAAAAGGACATCGACACACACACCCACCCCACACCACTCCATGACACCCCCAGGCTGGGCATGGAGGAGCTGTGCTCTCCCCAAGGTCTCCCTGGGGTATTTCTCCTCACCCCTGAAGACTCAGTTCCACTGTGCCTCTTCTCTGGAAAGCCCCTGATTCCCCCAGCAGAAGGGGGCACACACTCCTCTGGGTTCCACAGTGCTTTATGTGTGCTCTAGTAAATCTTACAACCTAGCATTGTGAATATTTCTGTTTTCCCACCCCTCCTATACTGCCACTGGGAGTTTCCAGAGGCAGGGAAGCAGTTTGGGGTGATCTCTCTATGCCCAGCACCCAGCATTCAGTAAATGGTAAGTGAATGAGAGATCCCTGGCCTCAAAAGTTTTCCAGTCTAGTAGGGAAAGTAAAATAAGAATACCAATAAATGCAATGTAACAAAACAAACAAAAAAAAATAGATGGAAATGACTTAAATCTGGAGACTCAGGAATAGCATCCTCAGGGAAAGGAACAACATGGATGTATTTATACCCAGCCTCTGCACTGAGTGCTGTGACGGTCACAAAGCTGATAAAACAGGCTCAATTCAGAGAAGAGGGATCTAAGCTGGATATGGATGAATGAATGGGAATGGGATTGATTCATTCTTACATTCAGCCAGCATTTACTGATGCGCTAACTGTGCTAGGCTTGGAGCACTGTGCCAGACAACAGAGGGCAGGCAGCTCAGCAGAAGAATCTACAGGAGTGAAGGAGTGGAGAGGGAGATGAGCTGAAGGGTGCCCACATGCAGAGCCTTACAGCAGGGAGGTAAGGCCACTGAGAGTAACAGCAGTGTCTTCTGTTAACAGGACTGCTCACCATAGAATATCCAGCCAGGGGCATGGGAGAAGTAAGTCGAACTAGGATGAAACCCTGGCCCTTTTCCGAGCGGGTCACCAAGCTAAATCTATATTCAGAAGGCCTTGCATCACGTTATCAGTCAGCCCCACCCGAATCCTCGGCTGTAGAGACTCCGAAGGAAGAGCCTGTGTCTGCTCCAATAATCCCCACTCAGAAGAAGATAATCAAAATCCAAGCCAAAGCCCTGGCCACACTCAGGTGAGCTTGAGCCTTCATTTCCTCTAGCTTCTGTGTGCGAGCAGCTCGCATGCGTAGTGGACACACTGGATGAGAAAATAGATGAGGCCCCTCCCTCTCGGAGCTGGAATTCTCAGGGTGGGCAAAGATAGAAGGTAAACACATGAATCACGGAAGTCATTTCGATGGTGAGAAGGCTAGGAAGAAAAGAATTCATGTAAAGCAGAGGCTGGCAATTTAGGGCCATGTGTAAATCTGGCCCCGCTGCCTGCCTTTTTAATGGGTGAGCTTAGAATGTTTTTTTATGTATTTAAATGCTGAGGGGGAAATCAAAAGAAGAATTTCTCATGATATGTGAAATGATATGAAATCTGAATATAAGATCATAAGTAAGGTTTCCTTGGAACACGGCCATACCCACTCATACACATATTACCTATGGCTGCTCATCCTGCTAGGACAGAAGTCTGGAGTCTTTGTGACATACTAGTAGTCCATCTGGCCTGCAAAGATGAGAACATTTGCACTGTGGCCCTTTATAGAAAATGTTGGCTAACCCCTGCGATAGAGAGTGACTAAGAAACGTGGTGGGATGTGCTACATTAGGTAGACAGGTCAGGAAAGGCAGTCTGGAGGAAATGATATTTAACGGGAGACCTGAAGGATAAGAAAGAGGCAGACACAAAAAGGGACGAGGAAGGAACCTCAGGCAAAAGAACCTCAGAGCAAGTACAAAAGCCCTGAGACAAGAATGAGTTTGGTATGTGTGAAGGAAAATAAAAAGACCAGTGTGGAGCCTCATGGTGAAGGAGTGAGAGTTATATGAATTGAGGACAGAGAGTTAGGTAGGAGCCAGATAAGTACACTTGTTACTGTTATAGGAAGTCATTCCATTACTTTAAGATAAGATGTGACATCATCTGACTTATGGGTTAAAAAAAAAATACAGTTTTAAACCCCAGCCAGTGTTGCTCAGTGGTAAGCATCAACCCAGGAAGCAAGAGATCATGATTTGATTCCTGCTCAGGGCACATGCCCAGGTTGTGGGTTCAATCCCCAGAAGGGGGCATGCAGGAGGCAGCCAGTCGATGATGTTTCTCTCTCATAGATGTTTCTATCTCTCTCCTTTCCTCTCTGAAATCAATAAAAATATAAATTTTAAAAGAAGGTGACATTTTCATAAAGATGTAAAGAAGGTGAGAAAGTGAGTTGTGTGGCTATCTGGGGAAAGAGCCAAGCAGGCAGAAAGCCCAGCAAGAGCAAAGACCCTGAGGTTGGAGGATAAGCACAAGCCAAAGTGGCTGGAACTCAATAAGCAAAGGTGGGAATATTGGCAAAGAATAAGAGAAGTAGCCCTAACCAGTTTGGCTCAGTGGATAGAGAGTCAGCCTGCAGACTGAAAGGTCCCAGGTTCGATTCTGGTCAAGGGCATGTACCTTGGTTGTGGGCACATTCCCAGAAGGAGGTGTGCAGGAGGGAACTGATCAGTGTTTCTCTCTCATAGATGTTTCTAACTCTCTATCCCTCTCCCTTCTTCTCTGTAAAAAATCAATAAAATATATTTTTTAAAAAAGAATAAGAGAGGTAAACGGGGTAAGGCAGGGGGGACAGATCATGTACAGCCTCGAAGGACACTGTAGGGACTTTGGCTTTTATTCTATGAAAGGTGGAAAGCCACTGGAGGGTTTCAAAGAGAGTTAGTGACATGGTGTGACTCAGATTTTTTAAAAAATATATTTTATTGATTTTTTACAGAGAGGAAGGGAGAGGGATAGAGAGCCAGAAACATCGATGAGAGAGAAACATCAACCAGCTGCCTCCTGCACACCCCCTACTGGGGATGTGCTCGCAACCAATGTACATGCCCTTGACCGGAATCGAACCTGGGACCTTTCAGTCCGCAGACCGACGCTCTATCCACTGAGCCAAACCGGTTTCGGCTCAGATTTTTTTTTTTACTTGCAATTGTATTACTTTATTTCATATTTTTATTTATACATTCATTGGTTGATTCTTTTTTTCTTTATTGACTAAGGTATTACATATGTGTCCTTTTCCCCCCATTTTCCCCCCCCCCCATTCATGCCCTCACCCCCCTGGTGTCTGTGTCCATTGGTTAGGCTTATATGCATGCATACAAGTCCTTTAGTTGATTTCTCTCCCTTACCCCCACCCTCCCTTACCTTCTCTCTGAGGTTTGACGGTCTGATCGATGCTTCTCTGGATCTGTTTTTGTTCATCAATTTTGTTATTCATTATATTCCACAAATGAGTGAGATCATGTGATATTTATCTTTCTCTGACTGGCTTATTTCACTTAGCATAATGCTCTCCAATTCCATCCATGCTGTTGCAAATAGTAAGAATTCCTTCTTTTTTACAGCAGCATAGTATTCCATTGGGTAGATGTACCACAGTTTTTTAATCCACTGATCTGCTGATGGCCACTTAGGCTGTTTCCAAATCTTAACTATGGTAAATTGTGCTGCTATGAATATAGGGGTGCATATATCCTTTCTGATTGGTGTTTCTAGTTTCTTGGGATATATTCCTAGAAGTGGGATCACTGGGTCAAATGGGAGTTCCATTTTTAGTTTTTTGAGGAAACTCCATACTGTTCTCCACAATGGCTGCACCAATCTGCATTCCCAGCAGCAGTGCACCAGGGTTCCTTTTTTTCCGCATCCTTGCCAGCACTTGTCATTTGTTGGTTTGTTGATGATAGCCATTCTGACAGGTGTGAGATGGTACCACATTGTCATTTTGATGTTATCACCAATCTCCAACATTTACAGGGAACTCATACAACTTAACAAAAGGAAGATAAACAACCCAATAAAAAAATGGGCAACAGACCTAAATACATACTTTTCGAAAGAAGACATAAGGAAGGCCAAGAGACATATGAAAACATGCTCAAAGTCACTAAATCATCCAAGAAATGCAAATCAGATTTTTAAAAAACTATATTATTTTTTTTTATTTCAGAGAGGAAGAGAGAGGGCGAGAGACAGAAACATCAATGATGAGAGAGAATCATTGATTGGCTGCCTCCTGCACACCCCTGACTGGGGATCGAACCCACAACCCGGGCATGAGCCCTTGACCGAAATCAAAACCAGGACCCTTCAGTACGCAGGCCAACGGTCCATCCACTGAGCCAAACCAGCCAGGGCTGCCTCTTTCTTGAGTGGAGAGCAGACAGGCTTGCTGATAGGTTGGATAGGACATGGGGTGTGAGAGAAAGAAAGGAGTTGAGGATGACTACAAAGCTTTTGTTGGATGGATGAACAATTGAGTTGCTTGTTACTTGAGGAAACAGAGGCCCAGAGAGATCAGGGGACCCATTCAAGGCAGTGCTGCAGGGAGATAGGGGGCATGTTGGTGGCGGAGGCCAGGGTTGAATTGCTTAAGGCCTAGACTCCACAGCAGTGGGGCCTTTGTCCATGTGGAGTCAGAGCCCACTGAGCGCTTGCTCACTTGCTCCTTCTTGCAGGGGGAGGGCCGCAGGGATGCGCAGCCACACCAGGTGGGCAGCCTCACCCTCTGACTGCCCACTGGTGCTGCGGAAGCTCATTTGTAAGGAAGACATCCGCGCTGGCTGCAAGTGCATAGTGAAGCCACCGCTGGTATCTGATGTGGAGCTGGAACGCTTCCTGTCGGCGCCCCGTGACCCCAGCCAGGTGCTGGTGTTCGGAATAGTGTCAAGCCACATTCCTACCAGCTCAGGACAGCTCCATTGGCTGCTCAACACACTCTACTGTCACCGGCAGCAGGGCCGTGCCTCACCCTGCATCCAGGTGGGTCCTGGGCCCAGCAGAGGAGCCCCCAGTGTCTGGAGGTGGGGAGGTGGTGGGGGAGGGCTAGGGCTGGCTGAGTACCTAGCTGAGAGATTGCCTCTCCACCTCGGCACAGGGTCCCCTTTCACTTCCTTTGCTCCTTGGGGCCTTTGCACACACTCTCCCTACTGTTCGCTGTGGTTCTCTCCCGTTCATCCCCCTGTCCCAGGACGAATGTCACCACATCAAGTGGTTGCCCTTTCCGACCTTGAGACAAAGTCAGGCCCTGTTGTTTTCTTCCAGAGCACACACCACAGTTTGTGGTTATGTGCTGGTGTATTTAAAGCAGAGCCACACTCACCTCTAGATCCTCAGGGCTAAGGAATGTTTGTAGTACCTACTGTGTGCTGGTCCTGTGCAGGTCTCTGCTCCATGTTGATTGTGACACAGCCATGGAGGGGCTCCCAACATGGTGGGGATGAAACTACAGCAAGCCCCGATGAGGACCGTGAAAGGACAGCTCTAGGCAGGTGGGAACTGGGGAGCAAAGGAACCCCTCTCAAGGGTCTTGAGAGAGCCCACCAGGATGAAAGCGTTTGGGCCGGTGGGTGAGTGTTTCTAGCAGAGGCCGTGGCCTGTGCCACGGTGAACAGGGGAAAGACCACTCGAGGTCCCATTTCATCATGGATGGGTCAGTCAGGGGCACATGGAACCACCCGCCTCCTTGCTGCAGAGTCATTTCTAAATCTCATCATCATCCTGAGTCATCAGCCATTCCAACAGTGTTAGCACAGTTCAAGGGGGCCCTGTCCCCAGACCACCTGGAGCAGAGGATGCCACATGAGCACAGAGCTATGTGTCCACTTGGTGCCTTCCTTCAAACTCTCTTTGTCTTGGTGCCTCTCAAATCTATTGTCTTCACCCATCTTTCTTTGGCTGCAGCCCTTAATTCTGATTTTCGTGAATACCCTGGGGACAACCTCTCAAGCCCTCCTCCCAGGAGTGCCACCTTCCTGGCCCTGACATACCCACCCTCAGACCTGCACTCCAGCCAGTGCCAGGAGCTTGGCATTGGAACCCTTCGGATCAGACACCAGAAGGCTTTTTTTCTAGTCTTATACATCAAAGCCACATATGTTTTAAGCTTAGAATTGACTTCCGTTTATTTCAGGGCTATTCATTGTTCACTAATAATTATCCATAAGCACAGAAATGCATGGTGGTGCCGCCCAGCCATGAGCAGCATAAACAGGGTCAGGGCCTGGTAGATGGGCAGCAGGATGGAGGAGTGCAGAGAGCAGGCCTGGAGGGTGTTTTCAGATTGCACTGCCCCTGGCCCCACCACTCCGGGTCTTAAGACAGAAACCTTTCCTAATGTTCTCTTGCTCTGATAGCTAGAACACCAGGTGTGGGTCCAGGCAAATAAAACCAGAAAGTATCACATTAGCTTTATTAATGGATCCATAGCATCCAGAAAGAAGGAGGAGAAAGAGACCAGCTTTACTCTGGATTGACCAGACCATACCTCAAGATTTGGGTTCAATTCAGTGGGTTTCATGACTGGGAGGTGTCCAGTAGGGCATCCAGCAGGGAGATAGGGGGCAGAAGAATCCTGGAAATGGGTATGCCATTCCCACCTTCAAATCTCCACACGGGGTCTCTCAGACAGAGGAGACAGGAACGTCCCACAGACTCCAGAGGACCAGGCTAGTGGTGGATGTCACATGGCGGGGCGATCATCTCTGTGACAGCTTTCACCAATAGAGGGCCCTAAGTGGATCTGGGACATTCTCTGGGATGCCATGAGTAGGGGTTGAGAAGGGGGTATTGTATGGGGCTCCAGAACTCAGTGGTAACCCGACCTGGCTGAGAACGCAGGAATCTGAGTGCATCCTCTTGGCATGGAGGTGATGGGCATTCATTCTCTTGGCAGTGCCGGCATGACCCCTACCGCCTACTGCGGTATGACCTCGACAGCCCTCTGCAGAAGGACCCGCCCCTGCTGGTGAAGAAGTATGCTGTGATGCAGGGGATGGTTCTGGTGAGCTGGAGCCCAGCAGGGGACTCACCACCAACTACCAGCTTCCCCCGGTCTCCATAGCCCCTACCCTTGTGAAGGCACAGATGTGGGAGGGGGTTTTCTCCCACATGTCCCCAATCCCAGGAGACTGAAGGGGCACTTAACTGGAAAGTCAAATTCTCTTCATCTGTTTGTTTATTTTAAATAACTTCTTGCTAAAAACATATACAGGGTAGGAGAAAAGTAGGTTTACAGTTGTTTATAAAAAAGAATATGAAAAAAAAATAAATAAAAGAAAAACAAAAAATAAAAAAAAAAGAATATGAGAGGCCCTGGCTGTTGTGGTTTGGTGGTTAGGGTGTCAGCCCAAATCCGAAGGATTGCAGGTTCAATTCCAGGTCAAGAGCACTTACCTTGGTTGCAGGCTGGGTGGGAGGCAACCAATCAATGTGTGTCTCTCACATGGATGTCTCTCTCTCTTTCTCTCTTTTCCCTCTCCCTCCCTCCCTTCCACTCTCTCTAAAAATCAATGGAAAAAAATATCCTCAGGTGAGAATTAACAAACACAAAAAACAATAATTAGTAAATAATGTGATAATTAAAACATTATACAAGAATAAGCTCTGTTTTGTGTACTCACAACTGTAAACCTACTTTTGCCCCACCCTTTAAATTCATGGGGAAAATTTGGAAGATACAATTTAGAATATAATTACTTCATCATATCACCCAGATTGCCTCATTTGTTACACAAGCGTGTGCCGGCATCTATGGGAGGCCCTGGGCCACACCCATGCTAATGCTCATATTTTGGTATCTGGCCTTTTCAAGTCTTTCTCTGATTTGAGGGTTCTGTTTTTAATTTAAAATGATATGAATATTTCCCCAAAAAAATGATGTGAAAATTTCCCCATGTCTTCAAATAGTTTATGACACCTGATTTTTAACTGATGTGTAAGAATCTGTCATTCTGGTTTTTCTATCTGTGCTGCTTTTGGGGGGCCTTTTTAGGTTATTTCCTTTTTTTTTTTTTTTTTGGTCTGTTTTTTGTTCATGACAAATAACTAATGAATATCCATACTAATGAATATCCATGCACAGAAATCTCTGTAGGAGATTGAGATGTAGAGGGTGGGGGCATGGAGAGCCATAGGGCAAGATCCTTGCCCTCAAGGGACCCCTGTCCCATGGGACCAGCTGATCAGTGTATCAGAGTGGGTTTGAGGCCAGCTGCCTGGGAGCAGGAAGACACCCTTCTGGCCTCAGAGTTCTGGGAGGTCTTGTATATGAAGTGACATTTGAGCTGGTCCATCTGGCAGAGGGAAGAGGCTGTGATGATGGGCTTCTGACCTGGGGGACCTAGACAGAGGACAGGCGTAGCCACACCTCAGTGGGTGAGTTGGGGAGGGCAACACCTCTTTCCGGGCACCAAAGAGAGGCCTGGATTCTGGCACAGGCTCTGAGAGCTGTGGCCCTGTCCCGAGATTCGGTGCTGATGTGCTGAGGGCCTCTCCTTTGTTTCCTTCCTGTCTGTCAGCAGATGTTCGCTGCGGGGAAGCTCCTTTTTGGGGGCTGCGTTTTGAATGGATACGGCTTCAGCAAGCAGAATCTGCTGAAACAGATCTTCCAGGCTCGGCACGACTGCAAGATGGGCTACTTCATGCCAGAGAACTACAAATTTAGGTACAACAGGAAAAACTCAAACTCAGGAAGGATGGCAGCAGGCAAGGGTGTGGGGTGGAGGGTGGGGGAGGAGTCGGCACCGTGGAAGGGGCACTGGTGAGCCAGGGGAGTGAGTTGAGGAGGGGTCCACAGGAGACGCTGGCGTGGAACGACTTTGCAGGTGGGCTGGGCGGGGATGACAGCGGGCTGTGAGGGGTTGCGCCAGGCCGTGCTGCTGGTTTCTTCGGGACACAAGCCTTGGAAAAGGGCCCTCTTGGAGAAGGAGGGACACAGAATCATTTGCCCACTGCTGGTGTCTGTAGGGAAATAATGCAGACGGGCATTTGGGTAGGGTCCCTAGTGACACCCCCGCCTTCTGTCCCGTTGCACCCCACTCCATCCTGTGTGTGATCCAAGTCCTGCCTCTACTTTGTTTACTGGCAGGGCCACAGGCAAGGGCCATTCATGAAGTGATCTCAGGTCCTTGTAAAAGGAATTGGGGTGTCCTAGCTTAAGTCTGCCTCTCGGCCTCCGAGCTCTGGCTTTTCAACGAGGTGATGCTCATTACAGAGCATAACGGGCCCAGCTTGGGTGAGATGTACAGAGATAGGTCTCTGGACTCAAGGCATACAGCCTGGTCCAGGGATGGAGCCTGGGGCTCTTGGCATTGCTGAAGGCTGTATGAGAACGGAGCGGATTCTAGAATGCCTGGGCCATGTGGTGAGCAGAAAACTGACTGGGTCTGGGGTCCTGAGATGAGGCTGGAGCCCCTGCTCTGCTCTTCACCATCTGGGCGCCCCTGGCTAATCCATTTGCCTTCCTAAGCCTACTTTCCTCCCCTTAAAATGAGGTGATGATGCCCACCTCACCGGGTTGTTGTGGGGATCTTCTGAAAGTACTAGTATGTTTGCTGGAGTGCTTTATACACCTGCGTGCAGACATAGGCTTGCCTATGATTGCACCCCCACTTGGGCATCCCCCGCTCCCACAAGGCCCCTCAGCTTTCTAGGAGTCCTGACTCCAGTCTCTTCCTCGTGTGCAGAGTTTGGGGCTTGTCAGAATTTCTGCCTGATCCGAAAGAGGTTTGGGGGAATTCGCTCCAGAGAAACTGTGGAGGTTACACCATGAACCAAGCATCCTGGAATGCTTCAGTGGAGGAGGCAGGGTCCAGGGGCGGCTATGGATGTTGGGAAGGTACAGAGAGGAAAGCTACTGAGAGCCTCAAGGCTTTGCTCACTCTGTCCTCGGGGACCTCTACAGCTCCTGCAAAAGAGGCGTCAAGCCAGGCCCTGGGAAGAGAGTGTGAGTTCTGTGTGTGCACAGGTCAGGGCGTGGCAGAGCTGACCCTCGAACCTCCCTGTCCTAAGCTGCCTCCCCTCCTCCACACCCAGGCAGCTGTCCCTGCCAGCATGGCAGTTCTCAACAAGCTTGGCTTGGCTCCAGGGTTTTGAGGCACTGTGAGAGCCTGCTGCTGACCTGCTCTGGTCAAGCCACTCTGTTAGGAGACCCAGAGACATGTGAGGTGTAGGCCAGACCTGGCTGGTGAGATAAGACTTGTCAGCTTGTGGAGAGGAGAAAGTAGAAACCTGCCAGAATGAGGCAGTGCCCGGCTCTTCATGTGTTAGGATGCCACTGTGGACCCATTCACGAGTCCTAGGAAGACCTGATGGAGTAGGGTCCTCTGCTGAAGGAGAAGCAGGCATTGGATAAACAGGGGAAGGGCATGTTGTGGGAAGCTTTGGTGACTTGATCATATAGGCAATGGGGAGCCATTGAAGGTTCTTGAGCTAGGGAGAAGCTTGATCAGAATTGGCTGTTATTTATTTTATTTTTCAGTTTCTCTTTTATTTATTTATCTTTATTGTTGAAAGTATTACAATACTTCCCCCCGCCCCCCAACACCCTCCATCTCGTTCCTGCGCCCCCTCCCCAGGCCTTCACCGCACTATTGTCTGTGTCCATGGGTTATACCTATAAGTTTTTGGTTAATCTCTTCTTGTGCCCCATTGCGGTGTTGTGAAGTCACTTGGACTTTGTGTGCGTGCTCCCCATCGGGCAGGGCGGCAGGGTAAGCTGTGAAGGGAGACGTTAGTTTGCTAAATGCAAACATTGTGAATATACCCAGATTCTGTGACCCCATTCTGGTAGCATTCCATTTTTTATTTTTGGGGGGCCCTTGCAATGATAAAGGAGCCCCCCTTCTCTTCTCCCTTTGTCTCTTATCTCTGAAATGCTTTTCCCTTAATCTAGTCGCATAGTGAGGGCTCAATTAATAAGAAGAGACAATGAATGAAAGGGCTGGTCCTGTCTCTGCCATGAACCTATGTGCCCTCCAGCTCCCCTCTCTGCTCTAGTCGGTAAAATGGGCACCCTGCACTTCCCGTCCCCTTCGGCCACTGCGCTGCTCAAAACCATGTTGTAACCCGAACAGTGTTTGCATACAGTGAATGGCTGGAACGCCTGGGGCTGTGGTGCAAAGGTGAGGAGTGACCACACGTGTTCATTAGTTTCCTAGAGCAGTGGGACCCTTCCACAGACTGAGATGTATTGTCTTGTGGTTCAGGAGGCCAGAAGTCCGAGAAGCAGGTGTGGGCAGGGCAGGCTCCCTCTGAGGGTGCTAGGGAAGTATCTAGTTCAGCCCTCCAAGCTCTGGGCATTCCCAGGCTGTGGCTGCACCACTCATCCTTTTTTTTTTTTAATCCTCACCCAAAGATATTTTTTTCATTGATCCCTAGAGAGTGGAAAGCAGGAGGGAGGGAGGGGAGGGAGGAATGAAAAGAGAGAAACATGAATGTGAGAAAGAGACATCAACTGGTTTCCTCTCCCATGTGCCCCAACTGGGGTCGGAGATCAAACCTGCAACTGAAGTACATGCCCTTGACCAGGAATTGAACCCACGACCCCTCAGTCCGCAGGCAAACACTCCAACCACTGAGCCAAACCAGCCAGGACAGCACCACTCATCTTCACATGGCGTTCCCCCATGTGCATGTCTATGTCCACGTGTCCCCTTTTTTTATAAAGATACCAGGGATATTAGATTGAGGCCCAATCTACTCTGGTACGACTTCTCAACTCACTACATCCACAGTGACCCTATTCCCTACATCTTGGGGTACTAGGGGTTAGGACTCCTGTATATGAATTTTGGGGGATACAATCCATAACATCGTACATGATGACTTATTTTCTTGGCTTCCTGTTCTCTCCTTTGCTCGTTTGATGGTCAGGCTGGGTGTACAGGTGTCGCGGGCATGGCGTTAGGGCAGTTCCACTCTGAAAGAGAAGCCAGGGAAGCCAACCCCAGTGAATCTCTGGGTCCCCAGGGGTCAGGTCTCCCTTCACTCTTCCTCCGGAGAAGCACCTGTGCCCTTTTCTCTCTAGGAACTGGAACATTGGGGGGCCAGCTCCGAACCCCCTCTGACTGGGCCTCTACTGAGCACTGCCCTCCCCTCCCTACCTCCCCCGCAGCGTTTTGCCCTCCTTCCTGGGCCTGGATGACACTGACTCAGACAAGAGAACAATGTTGGAAGACGTCCAAGGAAGCGTCTCCTCGTTGACCGTAGGGGACAAGATGGAGGACTACTTCTCTGAACCTGAGAAGAAGTAGGTGGTCTCCCAGCCCGGGGGCTGAGGGGCCCTCTTGTGGTTGGCAGAATAGGCATGGCTCCCAGAACCACAGGGGGCTAAGTGACCTTGGGGAGTCACATCTCCAACAATCTCTGACCTCTGACCTCTTTTATCAACTTGATGCCCAGTTGCTCTGGTCTGGTTGGCGGAGATTGAAGCCTTTAAGCTTTGGTGAAACCCCACACCCCAGACCCATTTGTCTGTCTGAGAAGGGTGGAGACCCAGGCTGTCTTCCTGCATAAACTTCCTAGACTTGTCAAGTCCACTGACTTGGCCGTGTTCACTGTGAAGCGAATCACGGGCTCTGCAAGAGCGTGAAAAATCACACACTTCTCATGAAGATAGAAAAGCAGAACTGTGAGCACCTAGAAAAGTCACAGGTGCGCTGGGACCCCCAGGTTGGAGCGATGCCCAGAGGACCTCAGCTGTTCAAGGTGGAGGCCATGCTCACCTCGGCCCAGGCCAGCACAGGGATCAAGCGCTGTCCAGGCCAGCCCTCTCCACCCATTTCCCAGCATTTGCTTCTCTCTATTTTGATTTTTAGGATGAAACAGCCTGATGTGGATCTGCATCCTCTCATCCAAGGCAGGACAGACAGTAAGAAGATGAACGCTTGGAAGAAACTGGCCTCCAAGAAGTGATACAGGCCCCTTGGCCACCAGAGTGCCAGGCCTGGATGAGGCTCCTCCCTTGCCCACCCTGCCCTGCCTCCCCTGCCCCCACCCCCTTTCTCTGAGCCTCTATGTAATAAACAAGCATGCCTCCAGCATCTGGGTGAGGCCACGGGCTAGGCTGGCTCTACAAGGCCAGAGGACCCCAGCAGCCCGGTTCCAGGTCCAGTCCTTGGAAACTGGGGTGCTCTGACCCAGAGCTGTTTCTGTGGCCAATGAAGCAGCTTGGATTCTCCCGCTCCCAAGGAAACAAACCCGATCAGGGGGCCAAGCCAAATGAGACATTACCATGTGAGGTCTGGGATGGGACTAAACTATGCCCTCCTCCCCTTCACTGGTTGGGAATGGCTCAGGTTCTGGCCCAAGTGGACAACAGGGTGTGAGAGAGAAGAGGGAGAGGGGAGACAGGAAGAAAAAAGCAGAGCAGAGGGAGACAAAACTAAGGGAGAGACAGGAGAGAGATGATGAGAAGGGAGAGCGCAGGAGGGAGGGTTGGGGGAGAGGGAGCCGAATGGGAGGTGGGAGGGAAGAAGAAATGAGGGAGGAGGGAGAATAAAGGGCAGGTGGAAATAGGAGGAGAGGGCCCTGGAGTAGGACAGAAGAGGCAGTGACAGGCCACATCCAGGAGCCCTTTGGTGGCACCTGGAAAGCCAGAGCCCCTGTGGCCCCTTTAGCCCACCCTCATTACCCAAGCTAACAGGCCTGAAGAATCCTTACCAGCATCAGGCGCCCAGGGATGGCAGCCCGTGGGTGTGCTGATGCCTCCCTGGGGGCCCCTGAGAGGCACAGACAGCACACCTGCTCTGGCCCCTGCTTGTCTGCGGCCCTTCCCGGGAGCAGGGTGAGGACCCCGGAGGGTCTGCCTTGTTCTCCAGGCCTGGAAGAGAGACTTCAGGCCCTGAGCTGTGGGTGGTGTTCAGTGACACGCTCTATACTTGACTGCTTGTGCTCCCTTTGTAATAGATGCTTTTTAAATCTGAATTTTTGAGGTTTAATTGTTTAAAATTTATCTTTATCGTTGAAAGTGTTATAGATGTCCTCCCCCCCCCCCCGATTAACCCCCTCCACCCCACACCTGCCCCATCATTTGTATCATTGAAAGGCTTTTTTTTGGATTATACGTTTGTCCCCTGGTAATGGATTTGAAATGACGTACTATGTTCTTAAGCCTGCGTCCTTTGATACTTCGGGTTCCTGGGCGTCTAGCCACTCTCCCGCCCTCCCCTTCTGAGCACAAGGACACATGGAATTGGAAGGAAGGGGAAGCAAGGTCCACCTCTGTCCAGTCAGCCTCCGCGTCCTGGATGTACATGTACATGCTGCCTGTGAGGCCTGGGAAACCCAGGGAGAGGCCTGGCAGAAGCAGATACAAATCTTCTCCGAAGATGTTTACTCTCAGCCCAGACCTAATAGGATTCCGAGTTGAATATTAGCTCACAATCCAAAATTTAAAAAGACACACCAAAGCGAATGAAAACAGATATCAAATATTAAATCAGACATACAAGACTTTGGATATTGGAATTGTCAGACACAATGTAAAGTGAATGTTTTCAGTGTTTAAATAAACAGAAGGGTCTGAAAACATAAGCAAGGAAGAAGATGTTATCAAGCAAGAAAGATATGGACTGAATTTCGCTTCCAGACATATTGTGGTAACCGGGACCGGAGTGTCCTCCTGACACAAACAACCAGGAAAGAGAAACAGAGTGTGTTCTATAATCCCTCCAGCTTCCTGCCAGACATACTTTCTGGGTCATGATGTGGAGAAGGAGAGTTCAAGCACAGAATGGAGTATTGCTGAACTGGGGAGACGGATCAGAGTTTGGAGAGACAGCAGCGAATAGAATTTGTGGAGCAGAGCATCAGAGAAGAGGGAGCTATGCAGAGAGAACTCGAAATTTACATAGGGATCTCCTTGAATCTTCGGCGGCATGCTAAACTGCACATGTTTAGGGTGTGGCTTGGTGAGGTCTGGTCAAGTACTAGATTTCCACAGGTAAAAGAATGAAGTTGGACCCTTTCCTAACACCACATACAAAAATTAACTTCAAATGGATCAAGAACCAAATGTAAGACCTAAAACAATGAAACTCTTAGAAGAAAACAGGACAAAAGTATTGTGACATTGGATTTGGCCATGATTTAATGGATATGACATGAAGGCATAGGCAACAAAAGAAAAAAATAGATAAATTGGACTTCATGAACATTTTAGAAATGTGTGCATCAGAAGACACTATCCAAGGAATAAAAAGGCAGCCCACAGAATGGGCAAACATATTTGAAAATCATATCCTGATAAGGGATTAATAGCCAGAATATATAGAGAACTTCTAAAACAACTTAATGCAAAACTGGGCAAAAGATTTGAATAGTCATTTTTCCAAAGAAGATATACAAATGGCCAATAAACACATGAAAAAATGCTCAATGTCAGTAGTCAGTAGAGAAATGTAAATCAAAATTACAATGAGTTACCATCTCACACCCATTAGGATAGCTACTATCAAACAGAAAACAGCAAGTGTTGGTGAAAATGTGGAGACAATGGACCCTTGTGCACTGTTGGTGGAAATGTGAAATAGTAAGCTGCTGTGGAAACCAGTATGGGGGTTCCTCAAATAATTAAAAATAGAATTACTATATGACCCAGCAATCTCACTTCTAGGCATCCAAAAGAATTGAAGGCAGGGTCTCAGATATTTGTACACCCATGTTCATAGCAACATAATTCACAACTAGAGGCCCGATGCACAAAATTCATGCAATGGCCTTGGCCCTGGCTCCCGCCCGCCGCCATGGCGAGGGGCCTCTGCCACCTCTGCCTCAGCCCCCACCCACTGCGGCTTTGTCCGGAAGGAAGGATGTCTGGATGGACACCCAGTCTAATTAGCATATTACACTTTCATTATTATAGACTAGAGGCCCGGTGCACAAATACATGCACCAGTGGGATCCTTCGGCCTGGCCTGCAGGATCAGGCCAAAACAGGCTCTCTGACATCCCCTGAGGGGTCCCAGATTGCGAGAGAGCACAGGCCAGGCCAAGGGACACCACTGGTGCACAATTGGGGCTGAGAAGGGACATGGGAGGTTGGCCAGTAGGGGAGGGACCACGGGCGGGCTCCAGGGCGTGTCTGGCTGGTCTTGCTCAGTCCCAATCGGCCAGACCCCAGCAGCAAGCTAATCTACTGGTTGACTGTCTTCCCCCTGGTGGTCAGTGCACACCATAGCAAACGGTTGAGCAGTCTTAGCATATCATTAGCATATTACACTTTGATTGGTTGAACAGCCAACCAGTCGACTGGACACATCATATTTGGCTTCTATTATATAGGATAGCTAAAACATGGCAGCAACCTGTGTCCATTGGCAGATGAATAGATAAGCAAAATATGGTATATACATTCAATGGAATATATTCAGCCTTAGAAAGTAATAAAATTCTGCAATGTACTATAACATGGATTAACCTTGAGGACATTTAGCTGAGTAAAATGAGCCACTGACAAAAAGATACTGTATTTTTCCATTCATACGAAGTTCCCTAGAGAAATCAAAATCAGAGACAGGAAGTAGAATGGTAGTTGTCAGGGACTGGTGTGAAGAGAGAAATTGTTTAATGGGTATAGAGTTTTAATTTTACAAAATTAAAATATTTATGTGGATAGATGTTGGTAGTGGTTACAGAACAATGTGAATGTATTTAATACCAGTTAACTGTACTTAAAATCCTTAAGATGGCAAAATTTGTGTTGATTTATATTTTACCTAAAAAAAAACCTTTGCCTTGGTCCATGTTGCTCAGTGGTTAGAGTGTCAGCCCATGTACTGGAGTCCTGGGTTCAAGTCCAGTCAAGGGCACCTACCTGGGTTACAGGTTCCATCCACAGCCCTGGTCAAGTACGTGCAGGAGGCAACCAATCGACGTGTCTTTCTTAAATCTATATTTCCTTCTTCCTCCCCGCCACCCCCCTCCCTCTCCTTCTCCCCTCTCCTCCCCTTCCCTCTTTCCCTCTCCCTCTCACACTCTCTCTCCCTTTTCTTCCACTCTCTCTAAAAATCAATGGAAAAATATCTCCGGGTGAGGATTAACAACAACAACAACCAAAAAGCTCTGAAGTACCATAGTCAATCCACCCCTTCTTAATGGAAACACTTCAAATGCATCCCCCTAAAGTTAGGAACAAGACAAGGGTACTATTGTCAACACCACTAACCAAAATATATTGGAAATCCTGAACACTATATGGAAAGAAAAAGAAATAAGAGCATCTTGGTGAATTCAGTCTGCTATCCCAAACGACCATAGACTGGGCAGTTCAGCAACAGAAACTTATTTCTCGCTGTCTGGAGCCTGGGAGATTAAGGTCAGAGTGCCAGCCTGGTCGGGCTTTGGTGCGGACCCTCTTCCAGGGCATGGCCTTCCTCCTGATACGGCTCTCCTTGGTGTATGCTCACAGAGCTCTGTCTCCCCTTCCTCTTATAAGGTACCAATCTCATCATGAGGGCTCCACCCTGTGACAGCATCTAAACCTGATCATCCCCCAAAGACTTCACCTCCAAATGCCATCCCGTGGAGGGGGGCGGGGGGCTTCAGCCAAGGAACCTAGGGGATGGGAGCAAACACAAATGTTCAGTCCATAGCAGAGAGAGAAAAGGATGTGGAAGAAAGTGATACAATTGTCAGTTTGCAGGTGATTCATCATCTCTCTAGAAAAATGAACCAAGAATCCATAGACACAGTATTAGAGCTAATACTGATTTAAAGAGACAAGAACAACGCGTAAAGTCCCTTTCACAGTGAGAAGCAGTGGGCCAAGCTGCACACGCACAGCACACGGGGTCTTAAACACACAGCACAAGTGGATGAGAAGCAGGAGGTCCATAACACAGCCAGTTGTTTTAGTGCTAGGAGCAAACTGAGGCAGAAGACAGCAGAGAAGATGGGGCCAAGAGAGGATGGGGCCTCACTGCTGAGAGCCCAGGGGGTATTAGGAAAATGCAAAATAAATCTGAGGCCCCAGTTACTGAGGCCACTTCCAGCCCTCGCCCGGAACTGGCAAGTATCTTTCCCTTCAAAAATCGAAACCTGCTTCTCCCTGCGTTCCTCCTCCCTCCAAGCCTTGAGACTGTGGGCAAGTGACTTTGGTCTCTGGGCCTCCACGTTCTCATCTGTAAAGTGGGGATGATGACAGTTACAACTTCCCAGGGAGAGGGGTGGATTGACTATGGTACTGCAGAGGCAGGACTAAGCTCACGCTCAGTAATCACGGATGAAAAGAAGTATTTATCAATAAAGTGACCAAAGAGCCCCTCACCCAACACCAACCTCCACCCAGCAAGGCCCACCTGCTGGCTGCCTCCCAGTCTCCAGCTCCATCAAGGGTTAAGGAGCTCGGCTGCCTGCCTAGGAGCAGGAATGAGGTAGCAGCCCTGGCAGCAGTCGGTGTCTCCCTATCTGTGAGCAATCTCCTCCGCCCCCAGCTCAGGCCTTCGGAAATGAAAGCCCCTCTCCTAGGCCGAAGCTGCACTGCTGGCTGCATCATAATGATTCTCCCGGACAAAGAGAGAAGGATGGGCCCCCCTCTAAGGCTGCTGGCTCTCACTTCCCCAGGTCTCTGGGATGCAGGGGCCCCTGAGCTCGCACGACGTGGAGAGATTGGGTCTTTCCATCTCCTGGCCCTGAGGGGCTGGAGAAACGGGAAATGGGGTAGGATGGGGGAAGAACTGGGAGGGGGACCTGGAGTTGGGGGGAATGCTAACAGGTTGGGGTGCCCCAGTTACTCTAGTGAGGTGGGAGCCATAGAAGGTATGGAACAGAGGAGGGACAGGACCTGACTTGGTTTTAACAGGATCCCTCTGGCTGTTGGGGAAGACAGTCGGTCTGCGGGTAAGGTAGAGGCAGGCAGAATGTGGCTGTGTTTTGAAGATCAAGTTAATGGGGTTTCCTAACAGATCTGATTTGGGGTGGGAGAGAAGAGAAGCCTCAGGAATGACCAGTGTTCTGGGAGGATGGAGATGCTGTTCCTGAGTTGGGAGGCTGCAAAAGGAGCGGGCTTGGGCAGGGGCACCAGGAACTAGGATTTGGTGTGTTAATTAGGGAGGCCCACTAAGTACCCAGGTGGAGAGGGCGGATGCCACCTTCCCTGTCCCATCATCCCATCAGTGCGCTCTTCTGAAGGTGAAAGAGGAAGGGAGGGGACCTCTTGGGTCAGGGAGGAACTTTCTGGGGGAAGGGAGACTGGAGGGGCTGCAAGCAGTAAAGGAGGTACCAGAAAGGATCACACACCCCAAAGAGAGTGGGGAGTGGCCCAGATCCTGGACTCTTTCCGAAGCTGGTCTGGGGTCCTGTGGGGAGGCAGGTTTCCCCTGAGAATGGTGGAATTCTCACTTCATTACTACTTTCAAGGGAGCTTTTCAGCTGTGTGTCTAGCTGTAAGCAATTTATTTTAGGTAGAAGCAGGCAGAGCTCAAAGTGAGAAAGGTATTCCTTGCTGTGAGGTTTGGCTTGTGTCAGTCCTTTTGTTTGGAGTACTTTCTGTGTCTGCTGTCATATCTTGCTCCCTTCTTCTTCCTGGTCCTCTAGAAAGCAGGAGAGGGTGGGATCCAGCCTTTGTCCCTCCAGCCTCCGCCAGGCTCTCAAACAGCGAAGAACCTCTTTCCACAGAGGCAGGTCCCCGTCCACTGGGGGGCGTCTCCACACTGGCCTGATCTGCCCGCACTTGCGCTGTTCGGACGCCCTGACTTCCCACTCCCACCCTCAGAGCAGCACCGAGTTTCGCTTTCTGTCTCCCAGGGCTATCCACGTCACGGCTCCCTGCTCTCTGCACGTCTCCGCTACCCCTCTCCCTCCGCAGCCCTGTGATGTGGGGACCAACACTGATGGTGATGAGGCTGGCGAGGTCGCCTCGGAAATGGGTGGCTGATTCCAGGTGACACAGTGGTGATGGATGCTGGGCTGCCCCTCCCCTGCTCCACGGAAGAGCCAGCAGGGGATAAACAGAGGGATGGGTCGCAGGACTCTGCCTCCTCCCAAATGTGTGCTCAACCACGTGGTCAGCCTTCAGTGACAAAGCCAGGTCCCCGAGGCATTGGGGACTCACTTTTCCCACTTAAATCTGACTCCAGAGATGACAACGCTTAACACAACAGACTGTCCCATTTTGAAGATGGGGGCATTGAGGCATAGAGATGTGAAAAGAGTTGCGTAAGGTCACACAGCAGGTCAGCAGCAGAGCTGGAAGGCAAGCCCAGAGAATTTGGCCCCCTCTTAAGAAAAGCCTTGGGTCTGTGGGCAGAGGGGGCAAGGCTGTGGTCTTGGTCCTGCCGCAGCCTCCAAGGCTGCTGCCCTCTCGCTGCCCTGGGTGGAGGACGAAGCCCCAGAAGTCCGCCTGCCTCCCACCTGGCACTGTCAGCCTTTGACAGCTTTCCTGGTCAGTGGGCATGCCACCTCTGCGTACACACCCGCTGTGACGAGGGCTCCCTCCCTCCCTCCTGCCCACCCATTTTCTCCCTGTTCTGCTCTGCCTGGGAGAAAGCTCCTCTTCTTCACCCTGTGAATCCAGTGCCCACTGGGGTCTGGCACTGTCGACCCCAGACCTGCCTGCTCCCCCTGCTCTGTAAGGGCCTCTCTGACCTCTACAGATACAGACCTAGTAGGGTTTTCCGGACTCTAAAGTTTGTGGCCCAAGGGGCTCTAAGTGTAGTTTGGGGGATTAGACTGCGGCTCCCTGAATATGTGTGTGTCAGGGCCGGGGCGGGGGTTGGGGTGGGGGTGGGGAGTAAGGGGGGGAGCACTGGCTTCAGGCTCTGCTTCCACTCAGCTCCCTACCTTTGCCCTCACCGTGAGGCCAGCCCAGTGCACTGTTTCCAGGGTCTGGCCCTTTTAAATTTAGCCGGAGGAAAAAGCAGTTTGTGCAGGCCTGGAACGCAGAGACAATCAGCAACAGGAAAAAGTCATCCGAGGGGAGTTTTCAATGAATTATGGATGCATTGTTCCTGCGCCCAAGGAGCCAGGGCTGCTGGTCCAGGCCTCACTGACCCAGCCCAGGCCTTTGGGGCCAAACATTGCCTGGAGCTGCGTCAGGACAACACAATGTGGGAGTCTGAAGGCCAAAAAAAAAAAAAAAAAAAAAGCAGAGGAAGAAAAATACTGGAAATTCCCTATGTCCCAGCTATGGAAGAGCCTTTCTTGAAAATCAACAGCAAGGGAAAGGTTGCTGCCCGCCCGGGCGGGGGACCTCGGGGAGCGGGAGGAAGTCACAAGCGATATTTTGAGATATTTTCAGTCTGGTATGATGCCGGTTGATTTTCCAAAACATGAGGGCCTCATGCTGAGGGGAGAGTTGAGGTTGGACTGGGGCTGACCCGGGGGTGGGGCCCGGGCGTAGGATGGGCCAGGACGAGGGCATAAACAGAAATTGACCCAGTTGGAGCGCTCTCGTGTCCCAGCTGGCTGACTGCAGGCCCCTGGAAGCCAGGGGAGGCCCAGGGGGTCTCCTGTTGATCCAAAGGCCCTTCTAGACCTTACCTTGATGAGAGGACCGCAGATGAATCCTGGAGTCCCCTGCACAGAAAGCCTGCTGGGTGGCCAGGAAGTTTGTTTGTTCCTATCTCCCAATGGGGAACTCACTACTTATTGCTCAGCCCATCCCATATCTTCACAGATCGGACTGGAGACACAATAACAACACCTCTGGAAGGGACAAAGTAATGAACAAAACAGAAAAAAACTGTGCTCATGGAGCTGACATTCTAGTGAGGAGACGCGGGCAGCACACACAATAACGTTCACAGTGTGTTGGACATTGCAAGCACGATGAGAAGATAAAGCAGGGAAAGGAGTAGGAGGTGCTTGGGATGCAATTCTGAAAATAACGGTTTAAGGAGAAAATTTCTCCTCACTCTCAGCTGAGACCCAGCTCCCTGGGATGTCACCCAGGCCCCCACTCTGCCCCCTGGACCCGGAGCCCTCCACTCCCTCGTCCTAGGACAGCCCTGCTCTGTTCCACGCTGAGCAGAGCCAGCTCCTCATGGGAAGGGGGTCCCAGCCCCTCCTCACCCTTCTCCAGCAGCTCAGAGATGAATGCCTTTCCCAGGAGCGGGCAGAGCATTTTAAACCCTTTATCTCAATGAATGCACCCCGCGGCCCTAATTTAGCTGTTTTAGCAGCTGATCCCACTGTTACCTCCCACTGAGCTCACCGTCCTCTGATGCCCTGTGCGGACAACAAACCCCATCTCCTCCATCCACGGGTAGTTCAGCCTTGCAGACTCACGAAGAAGAATTTGCATTTATTCCTATGGCTTCATCTTGTGCAATTCTGTCCTGGCAGCTTACTGAGACCTTTTTGGCACAGAGGTGAACCATATATGAGACAAAGAGTTCATATTAACATACAAAAAGTGCCTAAAAATAGGTAACAAAAATATAAAAAAGAAAGAACAAAAAATAAAGAAAGGAAGGTGGGTAAAGAATATAATCAGGCAATTCACTGCAGAAATGCAAATGGCCAACAAACAAATGAAAAGATGCTCAACCTCTCAGGCAGTTGTGGAAATGCAAATTAAAAGAACAATGAGAAGCCATTTTTCTCCCATCAGATTTGAAAAAAATATTAAATATTGATGACATCCAGTGCCAGCAAGGAGGGGGGCAGCCAAGCAGTTTCGACTCTGCTGGTGGGAGTGTGAGCTGCTATAATCTTTTGGGACAGTCATCTGCAGTTTCTATTAAACTTTAAAATGTGTATGCCCTTTGATCTAGTAACTCCACTTTGTAGAATTTATCCTGCAAAACCATATGAACACATAAGATAATACCTACAAGGGTGTTTGTAGCAAAAAAATCAGGCAATTTAAAAAGAGAGAGAAAACTAAATGCTGATTAATAGCAATAATTTAATGAATCCTGGGATATTTATTCTATAATATGAGGCAGCTAATAAAAATAATTAGACATTAATGTAGGTATGTATAAATATATGAATGAACTTGGAACCATGTTTATGGTATATTATTAGACAAAAAAACAAGATGCAAAGTCAGGTATATGGTGTGATCTTATTTTTGTAAATATGTTTGAAAGAGTAAACTAGAAAGAAATATTCATCAAACTGCTAACATCAGTTACCCTAAGACAAGAGGATTGCAAGGAGCAAGATATTTTTTATGTCACTTCTCTATATTTTTACTTTCACAGTAACTTCTTGTACCTCTAATAATTTAAGTAGCAGCCACTTTTTCTTAAAAGTCATTTTTAGCTGTTCTTATAGATATCTGCTCATCACGTCGTCATAATGAACAAAGGACACTAGTGTGAAAGGTCATTTTCTCCCTGCTGGTCTGGGGGGGTCCAGCCCACCGTGATCCCATTCCTGGGTCTTCCAAGAGATAGGAATCCCATTGCTCACTGAGCTTCCTGGGTGATCCTTGCCCCACACCTGCCTTTCTCGTGCCTCATCCCGCCTTCCCTGACCTGTGAGCAGTACAGGTGCCAGACACTGTGCAGAAGGGACTAGGCCAGGTTTTCCCATCTTGGTCAGGGATTTGGGGCCACAGAGTCTAGGCTCAGGACCCCCACCAGCTTCCATCTTGCATGCCACCTCTGAACAGTGGCAGAGGCTGCTATGCAGAAAAGGGATCCTGAGGCCATTTCTAGACTTCACTGGCAAGAGCGCTGTGGCTGATTAGTGATGTCTGCTCTCAACAGGGGACTGGTGAACCAGAGCACCAAAGTTTCTGATTGGTCCTGGCTGGTCTAGGCCAGTGATTCTCAGACTGACATTATGCACAAAATGCACTGGGTATCTTATTAACATGCAGATGCAGGTCCAGCAGTTCTGGGACATGGCCCCAGATTTTGCATTTCTACCAAGCCCCTAGGAGATTCTGATGCTGCTGGCCCCAGGACCACGCCAGCACTTTGTATACCCATCACGCCACTTGATTCTTGGAACAGCCCCAGTTATTGTTATCTTCCTTGACAAATGAGAAACTGGAGGTGCAAAAGGAAACAGGACTCTCCCATGGTCCCCCAGCTGCTGGTGACAGAGGTGGGCCTGGATGGATGGCAAATCAATCACCAACCTCCCTCATTCCTAACCATCTCCTCTCTGGAGCCAGAGACTAGCCAGAAAGACCCTGCTGCTCCCCGAAAACACTGCACTCACTGCCATCAGTGTCTCCGCCAAGCCAGGTCCTTCCTCCCCGGCAACCTCTCACAGCAGGCTGGGTCTAGGGCAACCACCGCGGAAAGGGAGGCTTGCCGACAGCATGAGTTATGGGCTCCGGGAAGCCCATTAGTCACTGAAGCGAGAGGAGTTAACTCGAGCTTATTAACTCTAAACGTTTATTATTCACATTGATCACCGCAGCAGACAGCACCCGCCACCCCCCCTCCCAGGAGCCGGCCAGCGCATTCTAATGGCAGGTTGGCGAGGCCTACATGTTGAGTCCCCAGGAAATGCAGCCAGGGCTCAGTCTCACTGCCCCTTCCAAGAGGCCAAGAAGGGTTTCTCATCAGTGGCCCTGTCACTCCTATGCTCCCTGCTTATCTGCCAGCTCCTGAGCCAGGAGCTGGTGCCCAATCAGACACCATCGTCACTGTCATGGGCATCTCCACTGTCATGGGCTGGCCCTGAGGCGAAAGAGGTGGGGCAGCTGGTGGTCAGGAGCCCAACCTTAGGGTCTGCTTGGTTTGGTTTCCGGCTCTGCCACTTGGCAGCAGGTGAACTGTGCCTTTTCAGAGACTCCATTTTGTCATCCATAAATATTTATTGAACTCCTACTATGTGCCCTAAAATTCAGTAGAGAACAGGAAAGCTTGCCACTCTCATAGAATTTATGTTCTGGAGATGGAGATGGGCATGAAGCTATTGAAGGAAATAAACATTAATTTCAGATAGCAGTGAGTATGATGAAAATAATCTGAAGTCACACGATAGTGAGTGACTAGGGGCATAGGGGGACGTTAGTGGGAGAGCTGGGGACACCTACATTTGAGCTGAGACCTGAATGACAGGAAGGAGCCAGCCAGGGAGAGTTCTGGGCCAAGGAGAGTCTAGGCAGAAGGAATAAACACAAGGACAATGGCCTTGGATCAGGCAAAGCTCAGTGTGCCTGGTGACTGGAGAGGAGGCCAGGGAGGCTGGGATTTAAATGAGATGCAGAGGAGAGAAATGGGGACCAGCAGCCATTGTAAGGACTTCAGATTTTATTGTCAGTGTAGTGGGAGCCACTGGGTGATTTTAGGTTAAAAAGGTCATTAAGGGTTTAATCTACTTGACCTCCCTCCATGGCCACTGTGAAATATAGCAGACACTGGGGGTCCTGCCTAGACTCCTAAGTGCTCCTGTTCCCCAGCGGCAGTGGTGGCTACTGATGCTGACAACTGTCCTTTCTCCTAAGAATGGCCCTCAGCTAACACCCTTCTCCAGGGTGGGCCCCTTGCCCAGGTGGGAGCCAATCTGTGGTGCTCTTTGCACTCCAGATCTCCCCCCGGGGACCAGGCTTAGGCCACTCTCCAGCCGGGATCACAGTCTTGCTTTGCTCCTGCCCTCCCTGCAATCCTCACTCCGCTGACAGCACTTCTTCAATAATTCACGTGCACCTGGGTCCCTGGCTCAGGCTCTGCTTCCAGGGCACCTGAGGATTAGATCAGATGGTCACTGTAAAGGCTGAACCCAGGACCTGCCGCACAGTGGTACTTGAGGTGCCCAACTTGTCCTGGTTTGCCCAAGATGTGGATGGTTTTAGCACTAAAAGTCCTGTATCCCTGAAAACCCCTCAGCCCTGGACAAATCAAGGCAGTTGGTCACCAGAGGTAATGGCTTGATAAAGTGCATTTGTTCACTTAGCAAATATCTCCTGGTCTCCCTGTTCCAGGCTCTATCAATAGAGCCACAACAGGGTCCCATCCCCAGGAGCTCACAGACCAGTTGCAGGAGGCGTGCAATATCATCAGATGCTTCCTCAGGCCTGTGAGGAGGTCAGGAGAGTGACCTGTAGTGATGAGGTGGGGGCTGCCCAATAAATGGGGCAGAGCACCGGAGAGAGGCTATGAGAAGCAGGTTTTGGGGGTTCCATTGGTCATGTCCTCAGCTGTTCCCCACTCAGTTCATCTAGGAAGGCCCCTCCAAATCCACCAGGAAGCCCAGAATGTCTGCAAAGCAGAGACCTCTTTGGGAGGAGCCCTCTGAAGCCACCAAGGCCCCTGGGCCCTCAGTCAAGGCAGTTAAGACAGGATAAGGAACCTCCTTTGACTCAGCAGGCACTGTACTGGTCTCTGGAGCCCCATGACAACCCAGACAAGTAGGCCTATTATCTACATTGGATAGACAGGGAAACTGAGGCTTAAGAGTAGTAACCTGCCCAAAGTCACGTAGCCAGTGAGTAGTGGAGCTGGGGCAGAGTCTCAGGGCTCTCAGGTGCCACAGCTACTGAGCCAGTTAATTCATTAAAGACGCTAAGAGCCCTACCTGTTTTTTCTCAGTGATAGGGCGTCAGCCTGCGGACTGAAGGGTCCCAGTTTCAATTCTGGTCAAGGGCACATACCTGGGTTGCAGGTTTGATCCCTGGCCCAGCCGGGCCTCCTGCGGGAGTCAACCAATTGACGAGTCTCTCTCCTTTCGATGTTTCTCTTTCTCTCTTTGTCTCTTCCCCTCCCTTCCACACTCTCTAAAAAAAAAAAAAATCAATGGAAAAAATATCCTCAGGTGAGGATTAACGACAACAACCAAAAAAAGAAGACAAGAAAGGTACTACTGCCCACATTTGATTCATTCCTTTACACACACCCTTTCATCCTTTCTCTGATTGCAGAGGGGAATGGGTAAAAAGAGCAGGTTCCAAAGCCAGCTCCCCTGGGCAGAAGCTATGGGATCAAAGGCAAATGATTTACCTTCTCTGTGCCCTGAGGTCCTCATCTCTCAGATTGGAGATCACAATAGCACCTCCCACCCAGGGTTTCTTTGTGAAGATTAAATGAGTTAATCCCGATTAAAATAGAGCCTGGCACATCACTTCCGTTATACGTGCTTCTTTTTTTTATTACTAATACTTAGTATGATACAAGTCATAATAATAAAACACTGGAAACAACCCAAACGTTCAGCAATAGAGAAGTTATTGGCCAGCCGTGATGTATTGATTTCAGTGGATAGAATAGTAATTAACTCAGGTGGTCTTGGAGCAAAACTAGACAAGTAGACCAAGAAAACAGACCAGAAAGTCCAGGACTGGACCAACCTATGTAGAATCACCAGATTTATGACAACCAAGATGCTGTACAGTAGGAAAATGGTGCTGGGTCAGTTGGACATGCATGTGGGGAAGGAAAGGTTCTTGACCCCTACTTCACACCACCCACCTAATACCTGTTTCAGCGAACTCTAGGCAGCCCTCCACCTTGACCAGAATAGTGGCTATGTGTGCGGGTACCCAATCCAGCACTCTGAAAAAGGTGAACTCGGAATGACGAAGCCACTTCAAACGTGTGTACAGACTGATGAGAAAGCCAAGGTGAATTTCAGTGGTGTCGACGGCTTCCTATGAATGAAAATTTTGGTTGTGATGGTTGCCCTTTCAGTAAAACGAAGGACAGTCCTTTATTTTGAAGTTCACTCACACAACTCGCCCGACCCAACATAATCGCAGAAGGAAGACGAATTTTAGGCAACGAGTAATCAATAAGAAAGTTCCAATTTCCTTTGGAAAAAAGGAAAACATGTTTTGTTGTCCCCCGACAGGGAGATGGAAAAAAATAACATAACCAAGGGAAAAGTCACCCCACGCCTTCCTCACGGTGGTAGGCCCCCACCACTGCGGCGCCGTGAGGAAGTTGAAGGTTGAGTGAGCAAAACATGTTTTCCTTCGGCAGGACGTCTGTAGGAACTGTTGGAATCAATTATTGGAAAACACAAACATAAAATAAACTTCAGCCTGTGGTAAACACTACCCCTTCTCTCTGGGATCAGGAAAACAAAGGCCAGAATGGGGGTCAGCATGGAACAGCAGGCAGGCACGCCAGGCAGGAGTCAGGGACTTGGGTTTTGAGTGAGGAGAGGTGAGACAGGAGCCTTCCTGAGCCTCAGTTTACCCATGGGCAAATCCACGATCCTGTGTCCATCTCACAGAGCTGGAGTGAACTCATTCAATAAACATGTTTAGTTCCTACCTTGTGCCTGGCTATGAGCTGGGGGTGGACACTCCGAGATGCCGCTTTCCTAGTGCTGATGTGCTAAGGCCCAGCCTCATGGTGGATGCCCAGGGCAGTCTCGGGGGGTGGGGGGTGGGGGGGTGTGCACACTCAGGAGGGCCCCAGGCCTGGCTTAAACCCCCATGTTCTGCTGTCACCATTTGAAATTCTTAATTTTTAAAAAAATATTTTTATTGATTTCAGAGAGGAGGGGAGAAGGAGAGAGAGATAGAAACATCAATGATAAGAATCATTGATTGACTGCTTCCTGCACGCCCCCTACTGGGGATTGAGCCCACAACCCGGACATGTGCCCTTGACCAGAATTGAACTCGGGACCCTTCAGTCTGCAGGTCGATGCTCAATCCATTGAGCCAAACCAGCTAGGGTGAAGTTCCTACTTTTTGAACAAGAAGCAATGCATTTTCATTTGCACTGGGCCCCACAAATTATGTGGCTGGTCCTACATGAGAGGCAAGAACCAATGATGCTTTTTGATTGCTCACTGAGTGTGTCTGACCCCTCTTGGTTCCCTCTAAGACTTGGCTCAAAAATGTGCTGATAAATGAGGGTGGAATGAATGTGAAAGGAGAAGCCAGGGGTTGTGAATATTGCCCTACTACCTGTCCCAGGTGGTCTCTCTACCACAGAAACCCTTAGACCCTCATAGGTGCTGTGGCTGCCACTATTTCGGGGGAAATTATCTCCATTTTGCTTGAGAAGGTCTGCGTTAAGTGCAGTGGAAAAAGCACCAACCGTGTGATTACAATAGACTTGAGATCACAACCTTCTGCTGCTCATGGGCTGTGTATCCCTAGGCAAGTCTGTGAGCCTCGGTGTCCTCATCTGTTAAATGGGCATAATCATATCTGACATGGAAAGTGCTTGTGGAGATTAAATAGATAATGTTTAAAGCGCCGAAGCTCTATCATAGTGAGGAGGCACCAAGCCCCTATCTCCAAAGACAGGACCCTAAGTGAGGTGTTTATAGCTAGAGTGAAATCGTCCTCAGGCTTTAAAAGAGTTTGACTAGACCCTGGGGCACGGTCCCTGCAGAGCAAGGGCTGGATGCCGCTGCCTGGTCATAAGTGAAATGCGAAAAGATTGTATTTAAAAATAGTTAACCGAACTGTCAAGTCAGTGAGACGTGGTGTGTGGATTAGACCTTCACAAACACAAGCAAATATCTACCTGCTAAAGTCATCAAATCCTAACTGATTGCCTACTGTGTGCCAGGTACTTCATTAAGAATACGCAGTAATAATATCTAATGTTTACCGAGCAGTTACTATGTGCCGGGCACCGCCAGGCTAAGTGCTTGAGGGTCATTATCATATTTCATCTTCCTAACGGACATGTGCAGTAGGTGCTAGAAGCCCCCATTTGTGGGGGCTCAGAGCGGAGAAGTGGTGGGACTCGGGCTCAAATCTTAGTGTGTCATTCATACCCTTGTCCAAACTCCGAGCTGTCAAAGTTCTGTCCCAGCTCACACTGTGAGATCATCAGAATGATTCATTCACAGGTCCTACTAGGCCACACGTGAAAGGTCCTCTTGCCCTCCCCCACACACCATCCCCTCACCAGGGAACCCCCCTGAGCTGGAGAGGATCTGGCTCCAGCCTGCAGCCCCCCTGCCACAAGGCAGCTCCGAGGCAGCTCCTGCAGGAAACCATGCAAGTTGACTATAGTCTCTACTGAACGAACGGAGGACAGCGGCCATGGGGCATGACTGGCGGCCAGAGCACAGAGCGTTTTAATGGTGCTTCCAGACTGGGCCGGATTCATTTCTCTAAGTGCCTGGGTTCCAGGTGGGAGGAGGTTCACGCCAGCAATTTATGGTGTCTGTGACAGGGGGTCACATCAGCTCCCGGGTCCCACAACCACAGGGGTGCACACGCGCTTATTAAGCTAATTAATACCGTCTTTCCAGAACCGCTATCTCCCTGACCCTCTGTCTCGGGGCCAGCCAAGAAACACAGTCTCCACTCTGGCACTCCCTGGGGAAAATAAAACAGGAGTCCAGCCTTGTGCATTGGGAAGGTGACATTGACACCCCCGTTCTGCAAAGCTATCCCAGGAGGGAAGGGTGGCCATTGAGGGTGTGAGTTCTCGCTCCCTGCGGGAACTCAAGTGCAGGTGGCATCAGAGGTAGAACATCAGAATGGATTGCTTGGCCAGGCCTTCCCAGGACTGCCCGGCTCCCCAACGGGCAAAGGAGGGTTTGGACAAGCCTCCACCCTTCGGACATTTCTACACATTTCTTGGATTATTAACTGTCAGGTTCTTTCTTGTCTGATGACCCAGCTAGACCTTCTGGCTCTTTGGCTAAAAAGGGTCCCTGTGCTTCTCCCACGCCAACCTCCACTGGCCTTTTAATGGGGCCACCAAAGTCTAAGTCCATGTTTCCTCAATTGAAGAAGCTCAGTCCCAACCCCAGGCAACCTTAACTCACTGGGTCTGGGATGAAGCTTTGGACTTTGTGTGGTAACCAGCCCAGAAGATTCTCCAGATGAGGACGTTCAGGTTCCGTAGTTAACCCAGCCCAGTGGCTGGTAGCGTGGCCTTGACAAACCCTGGGAGGAGATTTTTCAGAAAGTCATTTGTCATTGTCTTGCCCAAGGTCCCTTTCGGCTGGTGGGAGGGAAGGAGAAAGGCACAGGCTCCTAGAAGTCCTTCTTGAATCCCCCTCACCTCTGCCACTTCCCAGCTGAGTGGTCTTGGGCACAAGACTGTGCTCCTCTCAGCCTCTGTTTCCTCATCTGAAAAATGGGGATGATGATACATTCCTCTGGGCACACTAGCCCCCCCAATGCAATTTCTGGTGATTGTAACATAAGGAGACAACATTGGCTTGTTCGTGGTGAATAAATGCCAGTTCCTCCATAGGATGAACAGTTAATCCTGCTCCCCTCATCTCCAACCAACTCCTCAGGAGAGCTGCATCCTGCCAGGGAGACTACCAGTCCCTTCAGACTGCGGGGAGTGTGGGAGTTTGGTACTCAGCCCAGGTCGAGGGGGGATACACACCTCTATCACCTCTGTGAAAAGGTGACATGTGAGACCTGACTGATAGGGGAAGCTGGCCCAGGCATGAGAAAGTTTGAGAAGGCGTTTTCCAGAGTGCAGAAATAGCAGATGCAGAGCCCCTGCGGCTGGAGGGACTGAGCAAGCCAGGGAGGGCGAGGAAGGCCAGCGTGGCTGGAACGGAGGGAAAGGTGGTGATAGGAGATGAGGTGGAGAGGGGGCCTGATGAGATGGGGGAGTGGCGAGTCTTGGATCCCATAGTAAGGAGAGCAGATGTTATTCCCAAAGCAACGGTTGAGCAGCTGCTACATGTACCACAATGCTGGGAGCTGTGTCCATGGCTTCCTCCCAGCAGCCCTTGGGCACGAAGAGAGGGAGGGGCGTGCCCTGGTAGGCTGTCAAGGAAAAGGTTGGGTGCCTGAATAGTGCAGGCCAAAGGGTCCCTGCCCTGCCCCACCCCCCAAAACAACACAAATGACTGCCTCTCCCTATGACTCAGGTTTCTCCAGGGTCACAGCAAAAGGTCCCCCAGAGAAGATGCCTTTTGGAGTCCCAAGTCCCTGTCACTCTGAGCTGCATCCCAGGGGCACAAACATAAAAATGCTAATCAGAATGGGTCCCTCCATCAGGCTTGCTCTGAGAATGTACTCCCAAGGCTCTGATGACCAGCCTCTCCTTCCTTCTCTGTTTCCACTCTCCTGTGCCCAGCACGGGCACAGCCCTCCCTCCCTTCCCCCTGCTGGCCCCTCGGCCTGAGCGCTGTCCTCCAGGTCTTCCCACGACAGGCTCCTTCTCATTCCCCCAGTGTCCTTGCCTCTCCTTGGCCACCAAGCTGAGGAGACCTCTCCACACGCCGCTCCACACCTATCGCTCATAGCTCTGCCCACTTACACTGATCTGTGGACTAGTTTGCTGCCTGTCACCCCCAACTACAACACTTATCCCACGGGGCAGGAGGTGTTTGTTAGTGTTGTTGCCACAGCTGCATGTGTGAACAGCTTACAGAAGTGAAGATGTGTTGGATGAATGAACGGCTTCGGTAGTTGCTCGCCACAGCCCTCTGCAGTCGGTGCTGTAATGGTCCCATTTTCACAGATAGAGAAACTAAGGCTGGAAGGTTAAGCCACTTGCCTAAGGGACACAGCTTGTAGTGAGTCAAGACGTCAATGGACACAGCCTGACTTCTGACCCCACACGTGTGCCTTGCTGCACTTGACTTGCTGTGTGGCTGGCCAGGCCTTCACCCTCTGAGTGGACATCAATTTTGTCATCCATGAAATGGGTACAAAATCCCAGCCCTGCCTTTTCTTCCAAAGGTGGTGAGACTTGGAGGATATCATTGAAGAGTACCCCCCTTGTCACCTACACTGTACCACACCCACAAGAGGTTGGTGAAAAAGGGTTCTTAGCCAGGGCTGCCCTCGGAAGGGTTAATGTGGCCTCTTTGTCCCATGGTTGTCATGGGGACAGTTCCTGTCCTTCAGGAAGCAGGGAGAGCAGTTTCCTGTTTTGAAGAAGGCTTGAGGGCTGTTTTCCTCCAATCAGCCTGCCCACAGAGGGGCAGGAAGCCCTGGGCCGGCCGCCCCTGTTGCTGGGTGTGTGGTGGAGCCGTGCCCACACCCAGCCAGCCGGGAGGGGCCTTTGTGGAAATGCAGCCTCGGGAAAAAGCCAACCGGGCCAGCAGAAGGAAAAAAAAAAAAATGGCTGGCCGGAAGAGGGTGGTCACTTCCTCCACAGACCTTGGATCCCACCCAGTGGTGATAAAAACGCCAAGCTGGTCCTGCCTAACCCCAGACTCCCCTCCCCCAGAACTCAGCCCTTCCTTCAGGAGCCGAAGGCCTGCTGGACAAAGGCCTTTGAGGCCCCTACCTGCCCCTGTGGCCTATATGCACCTCTACCCTGCCCCCAGTTTCCACCCCCACCCCCTGTCTTGCATGCTCTTCCCTATTCCCCTCTGCTTGTGTAATTCCTTCAGGGTGCAGAGCAAAGCCTTCCTCCTCCAAGAAGCCTTCCCGGCATGTATCTGAGCCCCCAAAACTGTGGGTAAGAACATTCCTGAACTCGGGCCTAACCGCCCTTTGGGGTCCCTACCCCAGCCTCCTTGAGTCATTACCTCCAGGCTTGTCCCTCCAACTCCTCTACCACACAGGTCTCACCGTGTCACTCCCTCCCCTAGAGACACGCTGTGGCTCCTCATCTCCTGCAGGGTAAAGTCCAAGCTCTTCGGCCTGCCTCTGGAGAGCGTTTCCTCACACCTGTCCCATGCATTGACCACAGTGCGCTTCTCCCCTTGCCCCAACCCTGCCTTCCTCTTCCATCCCCACAGGCACTTGCCCAGGCTGTTTCCCTATCTGGAAGGGCAACCCTCCTCCTCCACCTTTAAAACCCAGCCATTGCCACCTCCTCTCCTGTAGCCCTTCCGTTCAAGTCACTCCCCTGCTTTCACCCCCGGCTCCACAGCTCCGCCGTATCACTGTGAGCTGACCCCAAGCCCTTCTCTCAGATTGTGAACTCTTCAAGGTCAGGAAAGTGAAGAGAGAGGGGAGCATTCCTTTAATCCTTACCACGACCCCAGAGAAAGGTCTCATTACTCCCATGTACAGAGGAGAAAATGGAGGTGCAGAGAGATGATGTGTCTTGCCCAAGGCCACAGAGCCAGCAACTGTTGGAGCTAGGGGTCTCCAAGCCCCGGCTCCTCATGCCTGGCCCCAGTGTGTGCAGTGGGGGTGGGGGTGGGGGTAGGAGATGCCTGAGCAGAACTTATCTGAGGTTCCCTCCACCAACCTTCGGGGCACAGGAAGGGAAGGGTGGCCTTTTGAAGACACGTCCACCCAGCAGGTGTCTGGCTCAGATTTGCCCACCTCTGGAGCCAGGAAGGCAATTCAATGGCTTTCCAGGGGAAGATAAGCCCTAGAAGCTGATGCGGTAGCAGCCGGTGGCATTGCTGGGTGAGCAGTCCAAGGCTGCGGGGACTTAGGGATCAACGGCTGAAGAGGCTGCAGGACCAGGGTCATCTCCTTTTTAATAACATGCATTTTATCCCTGGAGACAAAAGATATACCTGCTCCTTGTGGAAAGCAGGAAACCCAGGGGGATTCAGCTATAGAGTGGGATGCAATTGGGTCCAGCTTTTCGGAAAAGCCCTCATCTCAGCAGGGAAACAAAACCTCAGTGTTACCTCCTCTGGGTCAGGCCAGGAAGCAGAGCCCAGCCTGTCTCCCCATGCTCTCACAAGCTCCCATGTTGCCCCTCTCACCCATTCTAGGATACAGCAGGTGCTCATTCATGCTCTTCCCTGTCCCTCTCCTGCTCTGATTGTGGGGTTGTGTGCCCTAGTTCCTGGAGTATTTTGTAAACATTTATTGAACACCAACTATGTAGCTGACATTTAAATAATGATTATTCTCATTCTCCCCTACTGTATGAGTTATTTCATTTAATGGACAGACACTATTTTCGTGTCCAATTGATGGGACAGTGTGCTGAAGTGGGTAAGAAAGCCGTCTCCAGAGCCAGAATAGGATCCCCACTGCTTATTAGCTGTGTATCCCTGGCTGGTTGCTTCAGCCTCCCTGTGCCACGGTAGCCTCCTCTGTAAGGTGGGAGCAATAACCTTGCCTACTTCATAGGTTTGTTGAGAGGATTAAATGAGCGAATAACATATGCAAAACGCTGAGTGCACAGGATAAGCGCCCAGCAAATACTATTTGATTTACCGATGGGGAAACCGAGGCTGGGACTAGCTCCTAGGTCAGTGTGGCTCCTGACCATCACATTCTACTGCCTGTCCGGGAGGTTTGGCCCTGCAGAGTCTGGGTGCCCTGTTTCTGGCGCACACGGCCACATCCAGCTGCGCTGCTGGCGCTGCACTTTGCAGAGGCTTCAGGCAGGTGGGCACAGGGAGCTGGATTTCAGCAGTTTTGATCTGAGGTTCCCTGAGCTGTGTGCAGGGAGGTAATTAGCCCCGATGGTCTGAGGATAATAAAAAGACAGGAGATGTTTGCTTACGTGGAGGATCCCGATTTTTTATGCTGAGTTATGTGTGTGTATGAGTGAGAAGTATGAGGTGGGGGCTTCCGTGGGGAGGAGCCTGGGTGTCTGAAAGGGTCCAGTGAGGGGTAACTGATTTCAGAGGCCCCAGGGCACTGGTCAGCCTCACACTAGGAGGTCTAAAGGCATCTAAGAGGAGTCTGTGTTTCCCCATGAGTGCTCTCATCAAACTTATGGGTAATTTGCCATTGGGTATCCTGCTTTCTCAGCTGGCCTGGGAGCTCGAGAAGGCCAGAGTGAAGGTGGCCTGTTTACCGAGGACCTGACCCAGTGATTGGCACAGAGTAGGCACTCAGTGCAGTTTTGTGGAAGGAAGGAAGGAGGGAGGGAGGGACGGAGGGAGAGAGGAAAGAAGGTTGACTGCCTAGGACTCTATTCTTGATTCTGCCACTGTGATCTTGGACAAATGTGGTATACGTGAATAGCACAGGCCTTGGGGACAGACAGACCTAGGTTTAGTCCCAACTTTATCACTAGCTCTGAGTCTTGAGTAAGTCTCACCTAACTGACCCTCAGTTTTCTCATCTGTTAAATGGAGATAATGATAAAACCACTTCACATTCTCACAAGAAGCATGCGAAGAGAGTGCTCAGTAGATGTAGCATCAGCATTGGTCATGATTATCAGCATTATTATTGCCTGCTGCTATCCCACAGCCTTCTCATCTGGCAATGCCTGTTCCTACAAGTTCCTCAGGCTCAGAGGCTCCCACCTGGCTGCTCCTTGAACACATCAGAACCTCAGTGTCAGTTCCCTTGAACACCCCTTCAAAGGCTCCTGCAGACGTGGGCTGGTTCACCACTGGAAGCTGGGAGCTTGGCCATTCTGACTATCCAAGGAGATAGCAAGAAAGCGGGGAGGAAAAGAAAGAGGGAGGGAGAAGGAAGGCCTGACTCCTACTATGGATCAGTCTTAAAGGCGTCGTGCCCCAACCCTGCCAAGCTCCTTTAGAAAAGCAAGGAGGGAATCCTGCCCTCAAAAGGCAAAGCAAGAGACGGTGCCATTGGAGAAGGAGCATGGTTTCAGGCTCCCTGTGATTCCGACTGGGGCCTGGTGTCAGCAGGCGTGGATTCCACCGCTCCCTGTCCCCCTAACTTGCTGTATGATCCCAGGCCAGTTATTTCCCCCTCGGGGCCTCCGATTCCAAGTCTGTCAAGTAGGCATAACACCTACTCTGGTTGGCTCACGGTCTGCTGAGAGGAACAGTGTAATTTGGAAAATGTGAAAACCTAGGCATACTTTTTGGTAGTTAGGAACCCAGACTATGTTCTCAGATGATGGGGTGTGCATCCGGGCTGGGCTGTAGGGGCAAGTCATTTCCCCTGTTTGGACCTCAGTTTTCCCTTGTGTGAAATGGGGATATACTGGTAATAATTCCTTTATAGGATTCTTGAGAAGAATACACATGTGTGAAAGGCTCAAAACAGGAGAAATGATGGCCATACCCACTTCCCCCAGCTCCATGGTCATGTCCTTTTTGGGTCTTTGCAGCCATCCCCGAGCTCAGTGAGAGTTTACGGCTCAGTTCCATAAGGACTGAGCAAGTCCAAGCACCAGCATTAGCACCCGCCGTTTGTAGAGCCTTATGGTCTTCCACATCCGTTTTCTCTTGTTAGGAAAAGCAAACAACAGAATGAGTGGTTCAGCCTCAGAGCCCATCACTCCACCCCAACAGGTGGTTTCAGCTCAATAAGTTCAGACCCGTGTTTTTCCCCAACTGTCATTGGTGCTGTGATCTTTTCAGGTAGACTTTGTTTAGCCTCAAATCCCAAATTCAACAGTTGTGGGAAGGGCTTAACAAGGCGTGGAGGTCTCTTCCTGCCCTCCCTCCTCCTGTGCGCAGGCCCGACAGCGAAGGGTAATGTTGGTCATTGATCAAATGTCTGAGCTGAGCCTCCTTTTTCTGCTCCTGCCCTGGGATCCTAGGTTATTTGGGTTTTATTGCTAATTCCAGAAACAAGTTCAAATTTTAAGGCATATTTTCTTTTTGCATCAAATATACTCCTACCTTCTCCACCATCAGTTCCACCACCTCCCACCTCCATGACCTCACTCAAACATATTATCTCCGCCACCTTCATCACCTTGACCAACTCTACCACCTCCATCACCTCACTCAACTCTATCACTTCCATTATCTCCTCATGTCCATCTCCATCACATCTGTCAATTCTACTACCTCTTCCACCACCAACTATATCATGTCTTCCATCTTCACAATGTCTTTCTTTTTTTAAAAAAAACAACTGAATTTATTGGGGACACTGGTTAATAAAATTATATAGGTTTCAGGTATACAGTTCTACAATACATCATCTGTTCATTTCACCATGATTTTCACAGCTTCTATCACCTCACCACCTCAACCTCCTCTACCTCTTTCGACTGTAACATCATGTCCCCCACATCTACTATCACTTTCACCATCATCACCACCATCATCACCATCTCTACCATTGTTACCATAGAGTTGGAGTGAAAGTGGAGCCTCTCCTATTGGCCAAGATGGCATAAGGGGAGGTTCTTACATTTGAGCTTGATTGATGGGGAGGGGGGGGAGGGGGAAGAGCGTTTGAGGAGAAGGGGGAAGAGCCTTTCTGCATCACCTAATTGAAATTCCTGTATTCCTGTCTTCATTGTGTGCATTAAACACCTTCTGTGTGCTAGGCATCAATTGGTTCACGTAACAATTCAAACCCGACCTTCATGCATGTCATATATTTTAGTGAGCACCTAATATATACCAGGAGTTCTGCTGGGTGCAGGCCCTCAGGTATCCAGAAACCTACCAGCTTTCCAATAATGTATTAATGAGACAGAGGTCAGGGATCACGGTCTCACCTCAGTGAGAAGTGGGGAATCTGGGTTTTTCTCTTTTTCTGTGTGTTTGGGCAGCACATTTGGCCAAAAAGAAATGGGGTGGGTTATCTAGAGCAGTGTGTCTCCAATTCTGATGTGTATACAGATCATCTGAAGATCTAGTTAAAATGCGGATTCTGGTTCAGTCGGACTGGGGTGGGGCCTGAGATTCTGTATTTCTAACAAGCTCCTGAGTGACACCAAGGTTTAGTGACAAGAGGTGTTTCGTATGCAATGAAAACCTCTGGTTATCTGGGACCACCGGACAGAAACAATGGTCGTCAGAGCACCTCGCACCCTGGCCCTTCTGGACCTCATATCGGGACACTACCACCCTCTATTCCCCATGTCAACCACCTCTGGCTCCTGGAACAGGCCATGCCTTTTCACACCTCTAAATCTTTGCCCAAAGGATTCCCTCTATCCAAAAAGCCTTTCCTTTGCTGAAGCCCCTCCACTTTGGAGCCATTTCAGAGTTCTCACAAGCTCCTGTGCATCCCTCTCCCCATCCCAGCACTTGTTGGAGGAAGCAGAACTATCTGCCTATGTTTGCATGGACAATCAGACCCTAGCTCGCGGTGGAGGCTTGGTGGGGGTATCCGAATTGTCCCTGGGAGATGCTGGTCACACAGTGCGGTGAGTGAATACAAACAGGATCCTCATCAACCAGGTCTCCCTTTCAAACATCACTTCCTCAGGGGGGCCTTCCTTGATTACCCATTCTGTACTCCAGTGATCCTCAAATTTCAGCTTGCATCAGAAAAACCTTAGGGGTTTGCTAAATACGGGATTTCTGATTCAGTGAGTCTGGGGTGGGTGCCGGGAATTTGCATTTATATAAGCATAACCAATGGACACAAGACACTGAGGGGTGGGGGGAGGGAAGCAATGGGGAGATATGGACACATGTAATACCTTAATCAATTAAAAAAATGAAAAAAAAATTCCTGTGCTGGGTCGCAGCACAATTTTGAGAGCCATTGGTCTGCCCCATCACCCCGGTTTTATTTCCCTCAAGGCACTTATTACTCTCTGAAATGATATTCATTCTTATTTTCTTGTCTCCCATCTAAGCTCCATGAGATTAAAAAAAAAAAATTGGGGGTTGTCTTGTTGGGCACTCAGCACAGCGTCTGGCGCAGGACTGAATCAATGTCCATAAAATAAATAAAAATAAAGATGGACAGTCCGCCTGGCAAAAGGACGAGGAAGTCCTCGGAAGAGCAACTCGCTGGCTTCCCCCCACCCCGATGCTAATCCCTTGAACCTCGCGCGGCTCCCCTGGCCACGGTCCCTTTAAATGTGCACGGGGCCGCCTCGCCCTCGACTCTCCCGATCCCTGACTGAGCAGAAAGGGGAAAAAAAAGTCTTCCTCTTCGGGAGCGGGAGGAAACGTCTAGGAGAGGGCGGCGGCGGCGGCGGCGGCGCGGGGGCCAGAGCGCAGCGCGCTCGGCGCGGAGCGGGGAGTCCGGAGCGGACGCCACGCCGCGCGCTGCTCCGGCCACCGCCCCCCACGCGGCGCGCTAGCGCCCCCTCCCCGCCCAGCCCGCGCGGCCCCGCCCAGCCCCTGCGGCTTCAGCCCCGCGCCCCCTCTAGCCCCGCGCCCGGGCTGAGTGCGATTTAGCGCGACGCCCGTGCTGTCCGGGCTGCCGCCTCGCGCGTCCCGCTCTCGCGCCCCCTCCCCGGCCCCGCCCGGCCCCGGAGGCTCGCGCCCTGGCCCCCACTGGCCCTGCGCCCCTCAGGGAGTTCGGCGTGCGCCGGGGGGCGGGGCGGGCGCCACGGGGTGCGGGACCCGCCGTGAGGCCATGGAGTGAAGCGGCGCGCCGACTCGCGCTCGACTGACGGACGGACGGACGGGCGGCCCCGCGCTCCTCGCGCTGGAAGATGAACAGAGCAGGTAGGAGGCTTCGCGCGAGGGGGCCCGGGCCAGGCGTCCCAAGTTGAAGCCCGTGGGGCGCCCGGAGCGACGGCCGAGAATCCCCCGACCGTCCCACTCTGCTGGGCTTCGGTCGAGATATGGGCGGGTCCGGTGTCCCCTCACCCAGGAGGCTGAGAATCATCGGGGGCCCCTGTCCTAGTCACCCTGCCTCAGGGACGCCCCCCCAGTCTCGGCGAGGCCTCACCCTGGCCGCGTACGCCCTCACCCCACTCCCTCGGCGCCCCCCGAATGAGGGTACCCTTGGCAATGGAGAAAGACGCCCCCTTCGCAGACGCAACTTGGTCGCACCCCTACACCTTTATCCCGTTCCTCGGGGTCCCCGCCAGACCCTTGCGGGCTCCTCAGGGGCTCCTGGCACAGGGATCCGTCCACGCTCTCCCCGACACCGGGTCCTTCATCACTTGGCGGCTCCCCCTTAAGAGAATTCCTGCTCCCTTCTCTCCTCTCTCCAGACCCAGACTTGGAGCTTACTGTCCGGATAGGACTAAAAAGCCCTAAATCGTCTCCCCTTTCCCCCATAGCACCCCCCTCCTGGGCAGCGCCCCGGCTGGCCTTTGTGCCTCCCCCAGGGGACCGAACGCCCAGGGAACACTCCTGGTCGGGGCTGAGCCGCACTCCGTGCGTTCCCTCCCTCCCCTTCCCTCGAGCCTCTGCCCTGTGAATCTGACTCTCCAGTTCGGGGAACCCGTGCAATCCAGAATGCATTTGACAGTAAATATTAGTGATCTCGCCAGAGGAATGCCATTGAACAGATTTAGCGACTGAGACTCAGAGATGGGCGGTGCCTGGAATCTAGTTCCCGGGATTCTTGACTCCGTCCACACGGAAGGCAGAAAGTTCCCCCAAAGAGGAGAGTTTGCGAGGGGAACAGTCCCAGCTAACTTGCTTCATCCGCCTGCCAGGGAGCCATTGTCACTCTTTCTCGCTCAGAATTAAGCAAAAGGCAGCCCTCTCCCCAAGCCAACATCCGTGTCTGAAGCCATACTCCAAAACAGACATCCCTAAAGAAACAGGAAGCCACCATTTTGGCTGTCTTAGAACCATATATCCTGCTGCTGCTGGGTGTGTGTGTGTGTGTTTTCTTTTTAAAATCTTTAAAATGAAAAAAGTCATTGTCTTAGCAGTGAGATGCAGACAGGAGACATTGGCTGGGCTGACCTGAAAAAAGGAGCCAGTTGTGGACTTGGGAGGGTGGCAGCCGCCTCCCGGTGTCCGGGTCCTGTTGTTGCTGAGCATATGAACACCTGGACAGAGTGTGGGTCGCAGGATGGTAAGGGTGGGGGGAGGTAGGAGCAGGTGTACTGCTTTGCGGGACTGGAAAAGGTTGGAGAAGGGTCCCCGTGCCCAGCCAGCCACTCCTGGGAGGAAGAAGGCCTCCTCCTGCCTGTTCTGGCACGGCCTGGACAGAGCCCGGCTAGCTTTTCCCCACACTCCTAATAAAACTTGCTTTAAAACAATGGTGAGAGCGGTTCCAGTTTTTCCCACGTTTCCCTGCATGAGGCTTGGACGAGCTCTCCCTTCTCCGAGAATCTGGGGGATGGAGTGAGCCCAAATAAACTGAGAGGCCTGTTGAGTCCCAGTAATTCTTAGCAGTTGCCGCTGTGTGACGGCAACAATAGAACTCTCACGTAATGACGTCTGTGTGCCATGTACCAGAGTGGTTCACAGACTCCATGGGACTGAATCTCAGGACCATCGTATACTTAGTTATGTGACCCTGAGCAGGTTACTTAATCTCTCTGTGCCTCCGTTTCTTCCTCTGAAAAACTGGGATAAAAAGGTCTTTGTCGTTGAGTCCTCATGTTTCAAAAAAGTAAAGCCTATAAGGTGCCAATGGTATCCGTCGCATTATAAGTGGCTAATAAACACTACCTGATATGTATTGGGTCCTTACTATGAATCAGGTACTGCTGTAAGTGTTTTACCTGTATCAAGGTGGTTTCCATATTGACCCGATGAGCTGAGTACTATCGCCGTCTTCATTTTATAGATGGGAAAACTGAGCTGCAGGGATTAACTGGTGACTGACTTAATGGGAGACCAAGATAGGACTGAAACACAGACTGTCCAGCTTGAGAGTCTGCTTTTTTTTTTTTTTTTTTTATCTAGTGCCTAACATAGTAGGTACACAGGAAATGTTTGCCAGTTGACTTTATTAGTCATCTTATGTCTGTTATTTCCCTTGAACTTCTCAAAAGCCTTAAGAAAAAAAGGGAGTATTTCTTCCATGTTACCAAGAAAGAAACTGAGGCTCAGAGAAGCAAAGTGATGTGCCCAAGATCACACAGCTGATACGTGGCAGAGCGCTGGGACCGAAGTCCAGGTCTCTCTGAGCCTGGGGCCCGTGCTCCTCCACCTCCGTCCCATGCCGTTTCCCCACGTAAGCCCTGTTGTGGATCACTGGACTGGCGTAATAGCAGCTTAATTAGAAATCATCAGGCTTGGCGTGGACATTCCGGCAGGCGCCCAGGAATGAAAGTTAAATTAAGATGCAATCGGAAGGTGAAATTGGAAGATAATTACTCTTGGAACATACGGTTATGAGAGTTCCAGGGGGAGTACAGTGAAATGCAGTTGAAACAGGCTCAGGGACTAAAGACGTGGGTGTCAGGGGACATCATAAGAAGAGCCATGAGTTTAATAGTCTGTAGTCAGCCAGAGCAGAAGGCACTTACTGACTGGTGCAGCCCCCCTCACTTTACAGCTGGGGAAACTGAGGCTCAGGGAGGAGAAGGACTTGCCCAAGGTCGCACCTCCAATTAAGGGCAGAGCCAGGAGTGGAGATCAGAGCTCTCAACTCCCAGTCCAACGCTCCTTCCAATACACCTTCTAATTGAACCTCTATGTCGCTGACAAGGGAGCAGTAAGCATGAATGTGTGAGTGACAGATATTTAATTAAAATAAAGAAAGAAAATATAAACTGGTACTGAGGGCTGGCTGGGGATGATTTCTATCACCAGAAGCTGTTAAAAATCTCTTCCTCCTGTCACTGAGGTTCTCCTACTCCCAGTTAACTCTTGGCATCTTGGCTTGAAGGGTATTCGCGTCATCCTCAGGCCTAGCAAATTGCCAGGAGGTCTTGGGCATTAACTCAGGCTGGGGAGGTCGTAACTCCCAGACTCTGTGATACAAGCAGAGAGGATTCAGACAGCAGCCAGAAGGATTCAGGAGACAGCAGAGGACCACCAGCTCCATCCATGCTGTGTTCTGGGCAGTCAGAAAGTGAGATGTAACCAGAGGAGGGACCCCCAGCTCTGGTTTATCCTATAATTCTCCTACCCCCACCATGTCCAAGCTCAGCCAAACTGGACTTTTTACCGTACTCCCAAAGGTCTTTGCATCTTACTGCCTCTGGGCCTCTTCACACTCTGTTCCCCATACCTGGGATACTTAATCTCCTTTTCAGTTGTGAAATCCTCCCTGTTCTTCAACGGGCTGGTGCAACCTCTTCCCTGAGCCTTCCCCAGGCAGAGGGGATCTGAGACCCAGATAACTTTGTACCGAGGGCAGGGACTCTGGTTCCCTTTTGTGAGGGAGGCAGAGAGGGAGCAAAGCTGGAAGCCCTCACACCCCCTTCATTTTCTTTGCTCCCTCCTCTGTCTCCTTTGCCGACTCCTTCTCTCTCCCTCCTTGGTCTCGCTCTTTTCTCAGTCCATACTCCTTCACTTGGTGATCTCACCGGGTTCATGCCTTGACTTCCATCTCTGATGGAATCCTCCAGCCAGACTTCCCCCAGAACCCACACTGGAATACCCAAGGCCCCACTTGATGATCCCACTATGGTGTGTGAAAGGTAACTCGGATCTAACATGTGCAGACTAAAATTCTGCTTTCCCTCCCTAGCACACGCAGGCTCATCCAGCTCAGTTGGAAGCAATTTCATTTTCCCAGTTGCTCTGACTCAAAACCTTGGTGTTGTCCTTGACTTCTCTGTTTCTCTTACACACAATATCCAGATTTTGTCAGCATATCCTGCCAGCGATACGTTCTTATTTGGAATCTGACTCTTTTTGACCACTTTCACTGCTACTAACCTGCTCCATCATTCTCTTGCCTGGATTATTGCAAGAGCCTCTTCATGGGTCTCCCTGCGTCCATCCTCACCACTTCCATTTAGTTCAATATATCAGCAAGAGTGAGCGTGTCCTTCCTCTCAAGGCCCTGCGTAATCTACACCCTCCTCCCCGGGCCCCTCTGACCTCATCTCCTGCTTCTCTTTTTCTCTTGCTCACTCCCCTCCAGCGACTCTGGCCTCTTTGAACATGTCCGGTGAGTCCTGGCTTCCCTTACCTCTCTCAGGTCTTTTCTGTAATGTCTTCTCAGTGAGATCTCTCCTGGTCACTCTATTGAAAATAGCAAAAACCCTCAACTCCTAATCTTTTCCCACAGACTTTATGATCATCTAACATAAAATATGTAAGATACTCATTTTATTTGCTTATATCCCACCATTAGAAGATCAGGTCCATGAAAGACAGGGTTTTTGTTTTGTTTATTGATGTGTTCAAAGATTCTAGATGGGTGCCCAGCACATAGTAGGTGCTCAATAAGTATTTAATGGAATTGGATTCAAGGAAATTGGATGGGAGCAACTGAAAGTCATTCACCCTGTGGCCAGTTAGTATTTCTGAGCTCTGGACTCAGGCTTATGTAAATTTCTTACCTGGCTAGTTGTTCCTGGTCTCTTTAGCCTCAATTTCCCTGCTTTTTTTTCTTTTCTCTACCTCACTAGAAGCTGGGAGCCCTGTAGAAGAAATGCTCTTTGGCAAAAGGGTCAAGGCAGAAGTTCAAGTGACCGCAGCAGGAAACCCACATTCTCTCTGAGCCCTGCTCCAGATTAGCTGAGTAGCTCCATGCCAGTCACCTGCCCTCTCTGTGCCTCAGTTTCCTCATCTTTCAGTGAGGGATCAGGCAAGGCCTTTCTGGTTCTGGCATTCTTTGATCTCAGAGCTGGAAGCAGGGCATGGACACTACATTCTTGTCATTCCTAGGGGCTAGATGGGGAAGGCATTTTCTTGCAGGATCACGCCTCAGACGCCCACTGTAACCTTTCCTGAGGAGACGGCACCCACAGATCAATAGCTTGATTGGATGAAGGATGGGGTGGGGGTGGGGGTGATGCAGCCAAGGGTTTGGTCATTTTTCAAGGCCTTTCTGTCCCTCTGTCAGGTCTCATGGCGCTCATGTGAAATACCACCTGTTAAGGATGAGAAATGAGAGTCCCTGCCCCCAAAGAATAATTTCATGCCAATGCCTAACACTTGATGTTGAGAGTGTGGAGCTAATATTACATAACACTCTACAGCAGTATGGAGCAAGACTTATACCAGGGGAAGTTATGGGGTAGGCAAAGACTGACTTCATTAGAACAATAGTAGCTACTGTTTATTGAGTACCCCTATGTGAATGCCTGCTACTAAGCACTTTTAATATGTATCTTTTAATCTTCACAACAACCCTTTGAGTGTAGGTGCTACTGTTGTACCCATTCTGCAGATGAGGGAATTGAGGCTCAATTTCACAGCTTATAAGTGGCAAAGCCAAACTATGAAACGAGATCAGCCAGGCTCCAAAGGCTTACTCTGTAACTCTACATTGAGCTTAGCTGTTTAAGCTCCAAATTTGGGTGGTGGTTACTGTTTTTCCTAATGTGGACATATATTTTTCTAAATGAGGATATACTTGATTGCTTATGTAAACAAGGAGTTGGGAGGTCACATATTACATCTTGAAGACTCTGGGTTATTATCTGGATGACAGTGGAAAGCCTGGGCATTGATGCAAACGCATGGAGATAAGAGGTTGATGTTATGGGTACGTTAGCACTGGGTACTTTGACAGCTGTGCCTCTTTTCTCTCTTTTCTGCTTTCAGCTACTACATCTTATAGTCTGCAGTGTTCCTGCTCTAACTTTCTCCCATACCCCTTCTAAATATCTGCAGTGGGAAGCCAGACAACCAAGCTCATTAGATGTATGTGCAAGTACAAGTAAAGAGGCTCTGAAATGAAACCCTTTTAGGAACAGGATGCATGGGCTTTGTAACCCTGTATTATTATGACTCCAGGCCTTTTTTCTTTCCTTGGGGGCCTCAGCTGAATTTAACATAGTCCTGCCAGTCTGATACCTTGAAATTGAGGTGACAGTAGGACAGTCCCATGGAGATGTCTCAAGTCAGAGCTGTGCTGACCAAGACCATAGCCACTGGCCCCATGTGGCCACTGATCACTTGAATTGTGGCTAGTCTGAATTGTGACATGATGTATGTGTAAAATGCACTTAGTTCAAGAAAGAATGTCAGCTATCTCATCAATAAATTTTGTATATTGATTACATGTTGATCCAAACATGATTCACAGAATACATGATGGTAATCAAAATAATATTTTTGATAGATTGAGTTAAAAAAACTGTATTGCAAAAATTAATTTCACCTGTTTCTTTTTTACTTTTTAATGTGGCTATAAAAGAATGAAAAATTATATATGTGAATATAAATGTGGCTTACATTACATTTCTGTCAGACAGCCCTGGATTAGATTCGATTGGGGTTAGATGCTTCAAGGATTACCTGGGAGTCTCATGTTGGGGCGGAGAAGAGAATCCCCTCATCTGCAGAATGGCTATAGACCTCCAGGCTCTCTGTTCCACCTTCTTTCTGTCACAAGCTAGGCTGGCATTCTGAAGCTGCTCTGTGTCAAACCCACGCCTTAGTGGGGATGGAACTGGGAGGTGAGACTGGGCTGAAGCGAGACTTACACATCCTAATGGGTAGTGGGGAGCTAGGCAGTGCTTTTGATTTGATGGATTTTGATGGACTTGTATTCCTGGAAATCTGCCTTCCTCACTTTGACTGAAGTGTGCCCAGGGGCTCAGAGGTTCAGCAAGAGGCATGGAGGTGCTGAACTTGGAAGTGGGTGACTACTCCCTTGACGCTATACTTGTCCAGGTCCCTTCCAGCCTACAAAATTTAGCTGAAATTTCTCCTTCTCCAAGAGGCCTTCCCTAACCCTAGTAACTCTTGCTTCTCAAACTCCTGCTGTGTGTACAGTTTGTACCACATCTTTTATTCTGCCGTGGTTAATAGATCCTCACCATGCACAAGGGAAGAGGCCTTTTGCAAACATCCATGTTGTCAAATGCCATATCATTTCTCCCATGAAATTTGGATGCTGTAAAATCTGGATGCAGGCCACCTAGCTGGACATCAGTCTACACCATGTAGAATTCAGAGGTGACCCTCAAGAGAATCATATATCACTGTCACAAGCCTTCGGTGTGTCATTCTTGAGGGAATGAGATAATGGCTATTCAGTTATAATATTCCAAGAGTGTACAACTCTCTCCTCCAATTGTTCTGTTAGTCTTCTCTCCCTGACTCAATTCTGAGGAGTCAGCAGAGATGTCCTTCTCTTCTTTTTTAAAAAATATTTTTTTATTGATTTCAGAGAGGAAGGGAGAGGGAGAGATAGATAGAAATATCAATGAGGAGATAGAATCATTGATCGGCTGCCTCCTGCATGCCCCCCACTGGGGATCGAGCCCACAACCCAGACATGTGCCCTGACCGGGAATCGAACTGTGACCTCCTGGTTCATAGATTGATGCTCAACCACTGAGCCACGCCGGCTGGGCAGTGTCCTTCTCTTCTTGACCCTAGAAGACCCTACTATCTATAGTGCTATGGGAATAGGTACAGGTATCCAATGAATTAATTGTAGAATGAATGTAAGCTCTATCAGGGCAGCAGGGATGGTGACTGTCAAGTTCAATATTGTCTCCTGGGTACCTGGCACCCAAAAAAGCGTTTAATAAATAGTTGTTGAATGAATGAGCTCAGTGATCTGCACACCTTTATTTGAGGAGTACAAGATGCCATTCGGTTGGGTTTTGTTAGCTGGACTGTATATAGAAGAAAGGTCTAGTCACCTTGTTTTCAGAATGAATTTTTAGTGGAAGGTCAAGGGATTTTAAAGATAATATAGAGGAATAAACCTAAGTCAAAACATAGTAGATTGGGTTCACATGGGCTGTTGGGAAACCATCTTCAATGTTCTCTCAAAAATAATAAGTAGGAGTAGAAATAAAGGTTAACTGTACTTTTTTTGTTTCCTTCTTTTCTCTATTTTCATCCTTTAGATTCACCAAAACCACCAGTTGCTCCCAAGCCAAAGAATGCCAGTCCCCTCACACCAGTGACTGCACCCAAATTCCCTTCGTCACCCAGGCCTGACAGTCTTCACAGTCCCAACTCCATGTCGAGGGGGCCAAAACCCCCCATCGCCCCTAAACCAAGGCTGGATACCCCCAATGAGTGGAGGGCCAGTGTGTACATGATCAACAGCTTGAACAAATGCAGCAATGGGAAGCTGCTCTGCGTAGATAGGGGACTTTATGAAGAGCAGCAGTCCAACCTGGAGTGCTCTGAGGCTGCGGCCGATGAAGATTACATCGTGGTCCCCAGGCCTCCACCCAGAGAGGATGAGCCCAGGGATGGGGACTCTGTGGAGAGTGCAGTCATGGTGCCTCCGGATGCCACTGGGGAAGAGGAACCCCAGGAGGAAGGTGAGGAGGAGGGGACAGGAGCTGCTGAAGAAGTGGCAGCCCCAGCCGAAGTGGCACTGAGTGGAGAGACTGATGAAGGAGTAGCCCCCATTCCTGAGAAGGTGGGGGCTGATGACTGTGCCCAAGACCCAGGGGAGGAGGAGCAGAAGCTCACAAGCGAGGAGGAAGAGAAGCTGGTGGAAGAACACAACATGTACAACCTGGAGGATAGGGGCCCTTGGGATGGAGAGGCAGTCTTTTCGAGCGATATCATTCTAACTCAAGTTGATTTAGAGGATCCAGAATCACCTGTCAAGGAGCCTGGGCCTCTGGGGACACCCAGGGAGGCAGAGGAGGATGGTGAGGAAGGCTGTGCCAAGACAGAACCAGGGGTGCCAGATGAGTATGGGGAATCTGACAGGCCCACTGAGGAGGGTGCTGAAGATACCAGTGAGGAACCCCTAGAGAATGAGGGATTGGCCACGGGCATCCAGGAGGCAGAGATAGTCACAGACAACCCTGACATCTCCGAGGAGGAGTGTGAAGATGCCACAAGTGGGGGCAACCGGGATGACCAGGATGAACCACCTGACCAAGAGGAGAAAACTGACCAAGAAGAAATGGCAGCAGTCACCCAAGAGGCGAGAGAAGACATTCCAGAAAGTGAGGACTCCATGCAGGATGAACCGGCTGAGGAGAGCTGCCAGATCATTCCTTTCGAGAACGACTGTATGGACGACTTTGTGACTTCACTCTCAGGAAGTCCCTATGAGTTCTTCCCTACAGAGAGCACCTCTTTCTGTAGCGAAAGCTACTCTTCTTTTTCTGAGTCAGCGAAAGGCTTAGAGTCAAAGCAGGAATCAAAGTCAGGGGAATGTGCAGACCAGGACACCGTGGCTGGAACTTTGTGTGGCCAGCGTGGCTCCCTGCAAGATGGCACTGGGGAGGGCCTCTCTGTCCCTAACGTACTGGTCTTGCCAGTGGATGAGGATGCCACAGATGATGGGCTCACCAACCCCTATGAGCTGGGAGTCGACTTGGTGTGCGGAACCGACCCTGGAGAGGGAGAAAAACCCGAGACACAGGCTGCATCCGAGGACCTAGGTGCTTATGGCTCAAAAGAAGAAGAGAACTCTGATGCTGAGGGCGGCCTGATCCCCATTGACAGGAAGAACATCATCTCAAGGGCCAGGCCCCACTCTGGGAAAGTGCCTGGCTACGTCCCAGAAACTGTCCCAGAGGAAGCTGGACCAGAAGCTGTCTCCTCGTCAGCCATTGGCATTGGAGGCGCCACCGAGGAGGCAAGAAAGATGGGTCTGTCGTTGGAGGGGAAGCCACTGGAAGCCATCAGGGCCTTACCAGCGAAGCCCAGAGCCTTCACTCTGTACCCCCGTTCATTCTCCGTGGAAGGCCGAGAGATCCCGGTCTCCGTGTACCGGGAGCCAGAGGCATCTGGCTTAGACGACCCTCGCATCAAGAGGAAAGACGACAACCTCTCTCTGCCCTGTGTGATTGGCTCCTCGGGGAGTTTCTCCCAGAGGAACCACCTTCCGTCCAGTGGCACGTCAACCCCGTCTTCCATGGTCGATATCCCACCACCTTTTGACCTGGCCTGCATCACCAAGAAGCCCATCACAAAGAGCTCGCCCTCGCTCCTGATTGAGAGTGAGCCCCCAGACAAGCACAGCAAGAAGAAGAAGTCGTCCTTTAAGCGGTTTCTGGCGCTGACGTTTAAGAAGAAGACGGAGAACAAAGTACACGTGGAGGTCAATGTGTCCTCTTCCAGGTCGTCTTCGGAATCCAGCTACCACGGGCCTTCCCGGCTCCTGGAAATGGACCGCAGGAGCCTCAGTAACTCCCCTCAGCTTAAGACCCGGACTGGCAAGCTCAGGGCTTCCGAATCACCCTCCTCCCTCATCTTCTACAGGGACGGCAAGAGGAAAGGCATCCCCTTCAGCAGGACGGTATCCCGAGTGGAGTCCTTCGAAGACCGCTCCCGGCCCCCCTTTCTGCCCTTGCCCCTGACCAAGCCCCGGTCGATCTCATTTCCCAATGCTGACACTTCGGACTATGAGAACATTCCAGCTATGAACTCGGACTATGAGAATATACAGATTCCACCCCGGAGGCCTGCAAGGGCTGGGACATTTACAAAGCTGTTTGAAGATCAGAGCAGAGCCCTGTCTACAGCAAACGAAAATGATGGCTACGTGGACATGAGCAGCTTCAACACCTTTGAGAGCAAGCAGCAGAGTGCAGACCAGGAAGCAGAAAGGTACCGTGAATTCGTTTTCTATGTTGTTGAGCAGGTGGAACTGTCCGCGTGACTCGGGAGGAGTGGTTTTACCTCTCTGAGCCTCAGTTACGTCATCTGTGAAATGGGATTCGTGCTACCTCATGGCAGAGTGTTTGAGAAGATCAGAATAGGTAATCTATGTGAAAGTATGAACTAAAATGCTAAGTTCGGTACAAATGTGAGCATGTGTATTTGCAATATTTGTGGGAGATTTCTGATCTAGGTAGATAGCTTTGCTGCTCCTCTCTGGGAAAGTCACCAAAGAGAAGGTTCTGGAATCTTGCCAAACTAAATATCTTTCACCATCAGGAAAATACCCTAAATTGAGATTGATGCCTTTTTATTGTGTAAATATATACTCTATTGAAGGGAACTGGAAAAGATTATTTAAATTGTTTAAAAAGCCAAGGGTGCCCTGAGCTAAATTTCTGAATAGAAGTCTTTAAGAGGTACATCCAAGCGGATTTTTTTATTTTATTTTGGACTTGTTCACCTTGGAAGTGAGAGTGAAACACTGAAATGGGGGTTTTTCTGACCCCACCTTCCCAAGACTGACTGAATGCCCTTCTTGACCATCCCAAGCAAATAATTGCCAAATCTTGCTGTTCCTTGTACATTATGGATACAACGTAACGGCGATGCAATTCACTCTCAACCAGTTACATTCTTTTGGGGCTACCTGATCTGAATTAATGAAAAGCCAAAATCGTTGTGATTTTAAAGAAATCCTGATTCTTTCCTCGTGTGTTCACTAACTTAGCCCAGTCCCACACAGCTGTTGCTACTAGGACTTCCTAGGGGACGTGCAGTAATGAATAGATAAGAGTGATTTGCAATTAGCATTCGCTGTCGCTGGAGTATAGATGCTAGAAGTGTTTCTATGGTTTATTCTCTTGAGTTTTTTTTTACATGGTTCCCCACGCTGGCTCTGTCTTCTCCCTACCCCAGGCCTGGGCAAGACTATTATTAATTAGTTCTTCCTAGGATGAAAAGGTTTGTTTGCTGGGACAGAGGTAAATGCCAACACTGCTGGAGGGACCAAATTCAGTTTGGAGGTGTGGGTGTATGGGAACTCTTAGAGGGCAAGAGGCACTGAGCCGCCAAGATCATTTCATTAATGGTTATCAGCAGGGTTTGATGACACCCAACCCTCGCTGAGTGCCTCTTAGCATCAATGGAAATAGAACCAAGCTTTGAAATCATAAAATCTCCATGCTGGGAAGCATCTCGAAGGGTGTATGGTCAAGCCTCCCACTTCTAACAGGTTTGTCTCTTAACCCAGTCTCTACTTAAATTCCACAAGCTACAGGGAGCTCACTACCTTCCAGAGCTGCCTTTTCTGTTGCTAGATACTCTGATTACGTTTTTCTTTCTGACTGAGGCAAAAACTATCTCCCTCTAATACCCCTACCTCAGTCATGCTGGCTCTTCCCTTCCGAGCCAGGTGGGTGAGCCCGTGTCCTCTTTTGTGTGACAGCTCTTCAGAAATTGAAATCTGCTGTAGAATCACAGAATTTTGTGGCTGTAGGGGACCTTCAGGCAACATTTGGTCCTGTTACGGAGGTGAAAACAGAGGCACAAAGAAGGAAAGGGACTTGCCAAGGGTCTCTCAGCCATTCAGTGGAGAAATCAGTGCTAGGACTCAGATTTCTTGACTCCTTCAGGAATTTGCAGTGAATTACGCTGCGGGATGCCACGTCTGGCTGTGCATGCAGCCCACTGTGCAACCCTGGGTCACATTCACCTTTTAGTCGGTATAAGGTGGTGCCCTCTGGGGTTGTGCGCTGCACAGGCATTGGCCATATGCGAAGGCCCTGATGTCTTGATCTGTAATTTGTCTAAACAAACAAGAAAAAAGATTTCATCACCCAAACTAACATGACAAGATGGGAATAAAATACCCAAGAAAATGTTAATGTTACCTTATCTTGATTGTTTACTGTGTGATAGGCACTGTGCTAGATGCTTTCCCTGCATGTCTCACATTTGATGCTACAGCCGGGGGCTTTGGTTGAGTATCCTGTCAGACTCTGAATTTCCAAAGCACTGTCCCCCACTCTGATACTATTTCACCAAAGGCCAGACTGGCTGGGATAAATCTCCCATGCAGGAACCACATCTTCTCGGACATCAATCAGTGAGCAAAGCTTTCTTCCGTTTTCCTGCATGAAACAGATGGGAGCAGAGGGGGAGAAAAATCCCTGCTTTGGGCTGGAACAGGTCTGGGCAAGGGAGGTTTCAGACACATCAAGTTGAGAGGCACAAGGGACTGCCAAGGGGGTGGGGACCCCACCGCTGCTTTGCCTGAATGAGCGCTTTGAGAATTGAGTGGAAGGAGGGGGGTGCTGATCTCAGACAGGGGTGCTTCAGGTTGGAACAGGGGCGAGAGGCAGTTCCTTCCTCCTTGTCCTGCCCCATACCTTGCTTGAGTGTGAGGACCAGAGATAGAAGCCAAATAAACGTTAACGTCATGAAAGAGCATAGGACAGTGCACCAGGAGACATGAGTTCAAAGCCCAGTCAGTCACTGACTTCCTGTGGGATCTTGGAAAGGGCTAGGCCACAGTTTGCTCATCTGGGAAATGGTAAGATTGGAGTAGACTTGTATTTCTCAACCATTCACCTTTCCTGTACCACCTTTATAGTTCTGTCATACTGCCTATATTCTCGCTTACTTTTTTGTCTTTCAAGCAGTCCATCTTTTTTATTTTGCGAAAAATGTTTAGAAGGGGAATTTTATGTCCTATTAGGATGTGGAACAACAGGATCAGTTGCCATAAATAGAAGGCAGTTGTACAAATAAGATACAAAGGAAAAGAAAATAACAGGTAAAATCCCACTTGAGGTTATTACTTGCCAAGGCTGTGAGCTGGAGGCTTGGTCCCTTTGTTAAACAGGGGGAGGTGTTAAAGACATCCTGGCACCACACAGAGACTTTCTCCTTGGCATAATCCAAAGGATTCATAAGGACTGAAAAGTGGAGTGATTCAATGTTATTTAAATCCAAGTTCTTTTTCCACTAAAAGTACTTTTCTTCAAGAAAGGGCAGAGTATATAATAGAATTCAGAGAGCCCTTAGGGAACCCCTACATCAGAGCAGCAGCTTGTCAGAGCGCTAATGGATGGTGATAAAGTTTCTTCTGTGCAGTTACTTCCTCTGAGACTTGTATACACAGATAATAACATTTTAGGAGCTATAATAATATCCTTTTTTTAAAAAATATATTTTATTGATTTTTTTTTACAGAGAGGAAGGGAGAGGAAGAGAGAGTTAGAAACATCGATGAGAGAGAAACATCGGTCAGCTGCCTCCTGCACACCCCCTACTGGGGATGTGCCCGCAACCAAGGTACATGCCCCTGACCGGAATCGAACCCGGGACCCTTGAGTCCGCAGGCCGACGCTCTATCCACTGAGCAAAACTGGCTTCGGCTATAATAATATCCTTATTAACAATTTTCTATCTTATAAAACAAAATTGTATATACACACATTGCAAAGTTTTGTCATCCTTTTAAATTGTATTCTTTTTCCCTGAATTGACCCTCTTGGGGGAAAAAAGGACTAGAGATACAGTTTAATATTCCTACTTTTCAAATTGGTTGTTTTATGTCTTCAGTCAGTAGTCTTGGTTGGGAGGACCTAGGCTTGACTTCCGAATATCCATGGCACCTCAGTATGTTGGTTATGCACTAGGAGCTTAATAAATGTATGCTGATGGCCAGGGGTTTATGATTCTACTAGAGGCCTGTTGCACAAAGATTCGTGCAATAGGCCTTCCTTCCCCTGGCTGCCGGCACCGGTTTTCCTCCAGCACCCAGGACCCAGGCCTTTGCTTTGGCTGCCGCCTTCAGTCTTCGCTCCAGCTGGAGCGCTGCTCCTGTAGCTCCCCACCCTCCACCCTCCCCGTCATAGCAGGCATCCCGCTCCGCCCAGCTGCTCTGCGCCTGCATGTGTGCTGCCCAGAGGCCCAGAGCAGCTGGGGGGCAGGGCCACCGCCATCTTTTTCGGGTTAATTTGCATACTCAGTCATGATTGGCTGGTGGGTGTCGCAAAGTGATGGTCAATTTGCATATTTCTCTTTTATTAGTGTACATGGGAGTAAGTGATTTTGAGCTTCACAAGGGTTCTGGAAAGAAATATAACTTATTACGTACCCATCTTTGGCAACACAGTGCTAGGTGCTTTGTATATACTTAAAACACCCATTGCTGCAAAACACTGCAAAAACTGATTTATTCTAAGTATCTCATTTAAAGCCTCAAAACTATGTTTGTGGATGTTTTTTGTTGTTTTTTTTTTTTGGGGGGGGGGATTTTTTGCACGATGTTAATCACAGCACTATGTATCAGCACAGATCTCTGATGTCACTTTTCTCTAACATTTCATAATGAAAACATTCAGACTTAAAGGAAAGTTGTTTTTACAGTGAATGCTCGTATGTTCAACCCCTGGGATGTACGATTGACATGTTGCCATACTTTGCCAAGTGAAGTATGGGAGGAGATGGTCACACCATCACTGGGTAGGGGAAGGAGAGTCCCTGAAATGTGAGTAGAAAATGCTTAGGGCCAAAAGAGTAGGCATCCAGAGGAGGTTGGGATGGCTTCAATGACAAGGTGGCATTTGAATAGACACTAAAGGAAAAGTAGAATTCTGACATCTGGAGTAGGAGAGGAGAAAGGTGTGAGAATATACAGAGAAACTTCGGGCTGTAGTTTTTAGCAGGTAAAGCTGTAATGAAAATTATTTTATCTTGCTTCAGAAGGTACCTTGATATCTTTAGTCTGAAAAACGGTTCAGAACATCTGAAGTCATGGAGAATATATGAAGGAGATTGGGTTGAAAGACTTAAGGACTAAACTCAGACACCATCTTTTTCTAATTTCCAGTTCTTACCACCGAATCTTGCATCAGCTAATTCACTCACTCCCTCCTCTGACATTTGTTCGGCATCTACTGATTGTCAGCTACTGTTCCAGGTACTAGAGGGATGAAGGTCCCTGCCCTCAAGGCCTCTCAGTCTGGCTGGGGAGAGAGACTGATGGAGGTCATTACTGGTAGAACCTGGTGTGAAAAAGGCTTTGTTAGACGTCCCTCCAAACAGTCCTGGAGGAGTCTATCTGAGAGACACTTGAGGTGGGTATTGCCAGAGGAACAAGAGTTCGTGATGGAGACAAACAGTCCAGGAAGAGCACAAGCCTGTGCATGAGTTTGGAGATAAGAACTGCGAAGTGCGCAGATGGAGATCAGTGTGAACATCTGTGAGATGAAGTTGGGAAGGCAGGTTGGGACCCAGCCGAGAAGGGCCTCATATATTGGCTTGGAGACTAAGTACATACCCCTGGGCAGTGGGGAATCCAAGCGGGCTTTCAGCAGGGGCTGCTGCAATGGGGATGGTGCATTGTCACGGACACTTGGTTGACAAGGTGGGGAGTAGCGGGGATGGAGAGATGAGAAGCAGGTAGGTTAATCAAGGGGCTGCTGCAATGATCCCCTCCAGAGAATATGAAGACCAAGCAGGGCTGCAGCAATGGGAAGGGGAGGAGTGGAGTTCTGTCTCCAGAATGCCCACAGCAACCCAGTTCTCCAGTGTCAACTCCAGGGCTAGCTTATGTCTGCCTTTGCTTTTCTCTTCTCATTTTTTTATTTACCTGTTATAGTCTGTCTGGTCCCAAATAAATAAAAGATTTGAGTTGGTTTTCAATAAGAGACAAAGCAGGAAATAATAAGAATCCAGTCCTGAGCCGAAACCGGTTTGGCTCAGCGGATAGAGCGTCGGCCTACGGACTGAAGGGTCCCAGGTTTGATTCCAGTCAAGGGCATGTACCTTGGTTGTGGGCACATCCCCGGTAGGGAGTGTGCTGGAGGCGGCTGATTGATGTTTCTCTCTCATTGATGTTTCTGACTCTCTCTCCCTCTCTGTAAAAAAATCAATAAAACATATTAAAAAAAAAAAAAATCCAGTCCTGAGAAGCGCCAGGCATTGTAGGGGCTGTGTCGTTGTTGAGGAGACTCGACGGGATTGGACTTGCAGTATTTTCGCAATCGCTAACAGGTCAAAATGCAAATCTTCGTGAAGACCCTGACCGGCAAGACCATCACTCTGGAGGCTGAGCCCAGTGATACCATTGAGAATGTGAAGGCCAAGATCCAAGATAAGGAAGGCATCCCTCCCGACCAGCAGAGGCTCATCTTTGCAGGCAAGCAGCTGGAAGATGGCCGCACTCTTTCTGACTACGACATCCAGAAAGAGTCCACCCTGCACCTGGTCCTCCGTCTGAGGGGTGGCTGTGAATTCTTCAGTTTTGCATTCATAGTGCCCAGTGATGGCACTACTCTGCATTCTAGCCATTTGCCCCAATTTAAGTTTAGAAATGACCAGTTCAGTAATAACTGAATCTGTTCTAAATGTTAATAAAAGTTTTGTTGCATGGTGAAAAAAAATTAATAATAATCCAGTCCTTACAAAAAGAAGTTAAAGGATACAAGCCAAGACATAAAGTTGGGCAAACCAGATCAAGGATGGTGACCACCATTAAAATTCTGAAATCCGTCACAAAATCTAGCAAAGGGTGCTTTCTTCCCTCCTCCCTAGCCCTCAGAATCTTCAGAATACAATAAATATTTTGCGGAAGAGATTTCTTGAGAGAGTGAAACCTGACTTTCATTTTTTACAAAATAAAATTATCTTGTACTGCAGCAACAAATGTTCATATCATTGTAAAACAAAGGTGATTTACAGCCTCCGCACGAAATTCTTTGGGCGGGTCGGGGAGATATGGCAGAGTTGCATCTAAGCCTCCAGCTGACCATTGGTGCGAGAGCTGCGTGGCTAGATTTTCTTCAAATCCCCAACCATAGTTTTCATTGGTATCTTTGTATCTGCCTGTAAACTGGGAGCCTCCCTATGATTACTATGTTTTTGACAAATGAACTCATGCAGAGCTTTCATTAAGTTTCATTGAAAGGACCTGGAAATGCCATAAAAATTATTATAATCTCAAAACCATCACATTCCTAATGCATGCGGCTGGGCTTCTTGTTGAAATTGACTGATGAGAATATTCAGTTTTTAATTTTCTGACTTAAAATAAGACCATCTGCAGCTGTTTCTTTTAGCAATAATTTTTAATTAAATGCAATAAAACTTACAGGGAAGGACCCTAATAAGAAAATCGTGTCAGGAACACACTTGCTGTAGCATTTACTAGAGTGATATTAAGGCCCCCAACTATTTTTTTTCCTTGCAGAGCTATAATATAGACGGAATCCTGATTAAGTGTTAATCACAATATGGTTTTACCTTCATAAAATCATGGTTTCCCCCTGTGGGAGGTGTGGAAATAATTCTCACTAATAGAAGACAGTCTCGTTGCATGAGTTCTTTGGTGAAATGTCAGCAGCAGGTCTCCTGCACCAGCTGAGCCCCAGAGGAGGAGTGAGGTCTTTGTTCCCGCCCAGTTTGGATGGTGCTGGATGTAGTTGGGCCTCCCTATTCCCTGCCTATTGATGGGGGACGAGCAAAATCATGCGCAGGGTGCAGCCAGAGAGAGAAGTTATGTCTGTATGTCATGCATTCCTTCAGTAAATCTATGTCAAGTGCCTACTAGGTGCTAGGCACTGCTCGTGAGCTTTGTAGCAAGCTGACAAAATCCCTGCTCTGGCCCAGCTGATATTCTGGAAAGAGTCAGACAGTACACAAATTTAATAAGTAAATGAGATAATTATAAATAACGAGATCATCCTTTAGAGATGAGATGATTCTTTTATGAAAAAAGGAAAAAAAGCAATGTGGTAGAAAGTGACTGGTAGAAGGGACACTTTAGATGGTGGTGATCAGGGAAGGCTTCTCTGAGGAGATGACATTTGAGTAAAACCTGGGTGATGATCACACATCATCAGGAGGGAGGGCATTCCAGGCGGTGGCAACAGCAGGGACAAAGGCCCTGAGACTGAAGGCCCTTATAGGGTTTGTGAAGAGGCCAGGAGGCCAGTATGAATGAGTACGGAACACAATGGGAGAGTGATGGGGGATGGGGTAGGCAAGGGCCTATGGAAAAGATTTGGATTTTACTTTCATGAGATGCCATTGGAGGGAAGTGTTAGGATCCAAAAATGTTAGAATTATCTGAACCCTTCAGACCATTTCACAGAACTTGTACATTTAGGGCCAGATCAGCAAATAATTTGAAAACGTAGCAAAGAGTATTTACCACTCAAAATGGTTCTTGGAGTGTAAAGAGGTCCCTGCCCTGCCCCTTGGCTATGTGAGTTTTGGGTCTCAGGTCTCTCTTCCACCTGTGACTGCTCTGAACTGCCTTGGAATTGGTGGTTCCGAGTTCCCCATCTGACTGCTGTTTACAGAAGATGGTGGTGTTCCAGGAAACTAGGAGACTAGCCCAGCCACGCCAGAGAAAGGATGGGAGGCGATAAGGTTGGGGAGTTTCTTGAAAAGGAATGTGCTGCATTTGGACTTGTACTGCCCATGGGAACTAATTTGGTCTGTGAGCCATAGGGAGCTATTGAAGGTTTTCGAGCAAGGGAGTGACATAGTCAGCTAGTTCTCTAGCACAGTTATTGTCAGCTGCGTAGGGTGGAACGGAGGAAAAGAAGCTGTCACGGTAAGGTGTCTAAACATTAATGGATGGAGGCATGGTAACAGGATCTAGTTTCTTCAGCCTCTGTAGTGAGATGCCTTCCAGCACGGCTACTGCACAATGCCTGGCTAGTGTGGAACTCCCCAGTGTAGAGTTCTCAGGGTGGCTGATGGCATTTAGGCAGTACAGGTGACAGGACAGAGAGTTAGCATGGCACAGCAGGAAGAGACGATGAACTTGAGTCCAGCTCTGCCCTTATCATCTGATCTGAACTTCAGTTTCCTCACCTGTTCAACTGGTACGGTGGTCCGTTTATCACTGAGCTATCATGAGGAATCAGAGATAGTGCATGAACAAGGGCCTTGTCAGGTATTAAATACCATCAGTCTTTTTTAAAAAATATATTTTTATTGATTTCAGAGAGGAAGTAAGTGGGAAAGAGAGATAGAAACATTAATGATGAGAGAGAATCATTGATCAGCTGCCTCTGCATGCCCCACACTGGGGATCAAGCCCACAACCCAGGCATACTTCCTGACCGGGAATTGAACCATGGTCAGTGCTCAACCATGGTGGCCAGGCATATCATCAGTCTTGATCCTTGCTGCTGGGAGAACACATGCTGCTGTGCATCACAGCACATGAGGCTTTCTTGAGCGTTCACTATATGCCAGGCACTGTCTTAGACCCTGTATATACCCCTGTATATTCATTCAGTTAATCTGAAAAACAACCCTACAACATAGATACTTTTTAAAAAATCTACACTTGGAAGATGAGGAAACTAAGGTACAAAGAAGTTAAGTAAAGGGCCCAAGGTTACACAACTGGTCAGCAGATCCAGAATTTTAACCCAGGCAGCTTTCAGCACCTCTGCTCTCAGCTCTGCTGTCCTCACTTTATGTGCATACCTTCATTTAATTTGCTGAATTTCCCTTTGGAAGTAGCTATTCAGTCTTACTATTTTGATAGAAGAGGAAACTGAGGTTCAGAGTGGTGACATGACTTGTAAGTCAGTAAGTGAGGGAGCTAGGGCCAGAAGAGAAGTATTTCTAGGAATGGATTCTTCCCTCAGTCTGGTTTACCCTTTTTGAGAGCTTCCCACTTGGAATTGACCCTCAGATGTCAAAGGAGAGGACACACAATGGGGTATGAATCTTCAGCACTGAAATTGCCTTATGACAGGCAATCAGAATGAACAGCTTATGACTGCCACTTGCATAGGTCTGCATGGCCAGGGGATGATGTAAAAACTATATATAGAGAGAACAGCAGCAGCAATCAATGGTTTGATATTATACAGAAGGTTAAGGCCTCCTTAGATCGCCTGACTGGGCTCAGGAAGGGACCTTGGGGAATTTATCATCTGTGCTTACGATACTCTAGGTCAACAGGACAAAAAGCTCATAATAATTTCTGAGTGATGATTTAATGTGTTTCATCTGACTCTTTGAGAATGCCCCAAGACTGTTCAGCCTCCAAGAGATGAAAGCAGCCGCTGGGCCATGTGTCAGGGAATTCTGAGCTTGCAGCTGAGAATTGCGGTGGTTCCGTCTTGGAGACACATGTGTCTTGGCTGTTTTCCTGCAAGACGAATGTCTCAGGGTTGAGATTGTTTTTCAGGACGATGTGGCTGGTCTCTATGTAAACAGACCCCTTCTCGACATGCATGGGGTTGGTTTGGAGTCCTGGATAGGGTCCAAGGGAAATTTGTCCAGGTCAAGGCATGACCCCAGAACTTGAAACTGTAGACTTGCTTGCATGATTATAATTAAGAAAACAAGACACAGGGAAAAAAACAACAAAAAAACAATCCTGCCTTACAGAATCTTCTCAGAGACCTTAAGTTCTGCTATATTCTGTTATGATGATACTTTCTTATACCAAGTGATGTCCTGTGCGGTAGTGAGCTCTCCATCACGGTCAGTAGTTAAGAACAGTAATTGAGCTGTCCACCTGGTGAGTGGGAAAGGTACTGGGATCTATCATGAGGTCGCCGTGACTTGCCCAGGCCAGGAAATCTGAGCTCTTGGGGTCCTTTTGGCGGAACATCTAGAGCAGCCCCTGAAATGTATCTGGGCCTCATGGCTGGAGAGACCCCAGAAGACTATAAGAAGACTCAACATCAGCTCTTAGACCAGTTCCAGAAGGTGCCTCCTGTACAGGGAAGATGTTTTTCATGCCTAGTACCCACTCGTAGCCTCGTAGCCGAATCCTCCGCAGTGCCAAAAGGCTCACCTGCTGAAAAGGCAGCACTTGGAGGGGTGGGATAGCTCTGGGCTCTGGGCTGCCTCAGGAGAGGGCAGAGTCCTCCTTCCGGAGTCAGGCCACATAGAATTGATGGGAAGATGGGTTATTTGGTGCTCCTTGGGGGCTCCCTCACGGAGAGTCTCTGTGCTTTTCATACTGTTGCAGCAGGATCCTTTTTCAAATGAAATCTTACTAGGAATCCCAACATAGAAGGCAGGTTATTATAGTTCTCGTTCATAAATTCAGATTTTTAATACTTCAATGGAAGTCAACTAATGAGAGTGCCATGATACATAGAAATCTTGGAAATTGGCAGTTATGGATTATAGTGCTGCTCTTATAGCCTAATGAGGGGAGATGATTGTGCCAAGTGGTATATTATGGGGGTTGAGAGCATATTATGGGGGTTTTCTCGAGCTGAAGGCTGGGTTCAAATCCCAGCTCTGCCCGTTATTAGCTGTTTGTCCTTGGGCAAATTACCTAACGACTCTGTGCTTTAGCTGCCTCAGGTATAAAAACAAGGAAGGTGGCACTACCTACCTCAAGAGGTTGTTGTGAGGTTTGAATGAGTTAGCAGTTGCAAAGGATAGATAGCCAGAGATGCATTGTAAATGCCCAGTGTACTCTAACTGTTCTTGTTAACACTGTAGCAGTGTCTGTATCCATGAAATCCCAAGAAGACACTTGTGAGTCCTCACCCACAGGAGCCCAGAGTTTCTGAGGAATGCAGTTTGAGAACCGCACCTCACCTCAGGTAATCTGGGCATGTTTCTTTTAATAAGTGCTATATGTTGAATATACATATTTATAAGTCTTTTTCACCAATAATGTAATCAGTGGTTTATATCACCCTGTGCCAGACACAGTAGGGGAGGTGGAGAAATGGTAGTTCCTACCCATCTTTCAGAAACAAGCCTTTTGTGCTGTTGAATGGGGAAAGGAAGCAACACTCAGCAGGTTCCACTATCTGCCAATATTTTATATACATGTGTACACGCCACTGCTTTTATGTGTTATTTCTTTGATAATCAGCCCTATTTACAGGTAAGAAAACTGAGGCTCTAGGACATCATGTGGCAGAGAAGGCAAATGGGACCCAGAATGGGCACAAGAAAGCAGGTCCCTACCTCACTGAGCAGTGCATGCTCCTGGCAAGAGTTGCCCCCACCTTAGGAGGCAGTGAGTTACCCTCACGGTGGATATGTGCAAAGGAGCTGGGTGAACCTCTGCCGGAGGCTATCCTGGAGATTCCTTTTGTGGGCCAGAAAACTGGGCTAGAGAACCCAGAGAAACCTTGATGTGGCAGCTACGTACGTGTTCACTGTACTTTGCACTTTATAAAGCTTTCCATGCCTATTAGCTCCAGCAGTCACTATAAGATAGGGATTAAAAGCACAATTTAACCGAAGACCTAAGGGGGTATTGGTGGTAGTCAGGCAGAGTTATTTTCGGGGTGGGGCCTTGGGTAAGCCATTTTTCCTGGAAGGTTTCCCAGACTCTTTGACTGTTAAGTGGGGACATCAATATGACAGGTATCTAATGGTTAAGAGTAACCCATGCCAAGTGCTTGGTGCAGGGCCTGGCATGTAGTAGGTTCTCAGTGAATGTAATTATGATTACTATAATGATTATACCTACTGTGAGGAAAGGATCTGAGGCAATGTAGGCAGAGAAGGTCCCTCAGAAGCCTGAGGGTTTGGGTAACACCAGGATAGGAGTAATGAAGAGCAGAAAAGGAACTGGAGGCTCAAAGAGTATTGTCCAAGATCACATAGCCAGCAAGTGGCAGCGCCGGACTTAAAACGCAGAAGTGTCTGCTGTGAAGCTCCCATGCCGCATGTTCCATGGGAATTGAGGTGAACAAAAATGGGTCCCTGGGACTGACCCAGGACAGGGTGTGGCAGGTCCTGGGCCCCACCTGGAGCTGCTCTGGGTGATAACAGAAGAAAGGAGGGTGATGTCATGCAGCTAGGGATTGTTCTGGGCTCATGCTTCCCTCTTGGGAAGCTCCTTGTAGATGCTACATCTGGTTTCTAGGGAGGTCCCTGGTCCAAACCCAAGTTTCCTTGCTGGCCTGAGGCCAGAGGTCAAGGCTGGGTTCAGAGCTGCAGAGTGAGTCAGTGGCCTAGTGGGGATTAGAGTTTAGGAGGCTGCTCAGGCCCCCAGGTTTCCATCCAAGGCTGGCCAGCAACACTTGTAGTGAAGAGACTTCTGCTTCAACTTTGGTCTTTCTTTGACCCTCTCTTATACCCCAGGGTTGGGGAGGGTGGTTCAAGATACCACCGAGCCTGTCTGAACTCCTTCATTTTACAGGAGAGAAAACAGGCACAGAGAGGGGCTTTAGTTCCTCAGTTCCTCCTTCTACTAGATAAGCTGCCTCCCTCTTAAATGCATGAGGTAATGCTGGAGAGGACAGTGAGGACAAAGGAAGGACATGGCATTCCGATGGGGGAATTTCAGACACTGTATGAAATGCTTAGAAAAGTATTTTGGAACAGAAAGCTCTCTTTGTGTTCCTCAATCCGCAGCAGATGATGCCATGCTTGCTGACCTCCCCTACCTCGGATGGATCACTTTCTCCTTTGCACTTCTGTGTAGAATCTGTCTGCTGTGTTGTTTATATAATATTCTCTCTCCCTTACTGCACTGTGTGCCCCTCCAGGGCATCGCCACCTACAACTGATATCTGTGTTCCCAGAACTTGGCATACAGCTTGGTACCCAGATGGTGCTCAATAAAAGTTAGTTAAGTAAATGGATGTATTCTGGGGGTAACTGTGTTATCTCAGAGGGGCACATCCCACCAGGCTAGGATTTTCCATAGATTCTTCCCAAACTCTAGTGTTACCCTGGGTATTGGGACAAGAGAAACAAGGCAGGTTGACAGTCGGCCTGAGGAGACGGACACAAAATGCCTGATTGCACAATTAATTATTTAAATTCAACTGTGCAGAGTGCTCCAAAGAAGTGCAGGCTATTCTAAGAGCTTCTGCTAGGTGCCTTGACCTATTTGTGGCTGGAGAAGACCTCTGAGAAAATGAGACTTGGGCCTGAAATAAGATGAGGAATTAACTCGATAGAGGGGGAGGTTCAGGAGCAACATTCCAGGCTCAAGGAACAAAGTGTGCACAAAGATCCTGTGAGAAAGGTAGTTATTGTTCCCATGAGGAAACTGAGGCTCAGAGCAGAGACATGACTTAACCTAAGGTCACATAGGTAACATGAGAAGATGCTATGGTTTGCATGCAGATCTATCTGACTCCAGAATCCAGGCACTTTCTTCTGCCGGCTATGCCCTGGACAGGCGGTAAGCCCGAGCCAGCCTATGTGACATAGTGTGCCGGGCCAAAGCCCTCCCTTCCCACTGGAAAGGTGGACTCCACACACCCACAGCTCCACTCCCTCTCCACACTCAGGGCTCATCCACACCCAAATCCTTCCTCTTCTCATTTGCTGTGCATTTCATTTATCTTAGTCTCACCTACCTGTGTGACTCTGTTTCCTCAGCCGTACTATGGGGGATCATGCAACAGGCTTTCTCAAGCTCCTGACGGTTTGGGATTTTTACCACATATAAGTCTGACCTTGGAAAACTTCTGTGAGCCTCAAGCCTAGAAAGAAATAATCAAACCACTTTAGAGCAATTCACTAGGCATCTACTATGTGCCAGCCCCTGCAGGATTGGGAGCTGGGGCTCACAGATGAGGCTCGGACTTAAGGTTTGTGGGGGAGGCAGATCCATAAACAGCTGACTGAATGCTGTTAAAAGTCTGATAGGATAATGAACAGCATTCTGGCAGCACAGAAGAAGCAGCCAAGTGCAGTGAAGAAAAGGCTTTCCTGAAGAGTTTACAAGGTTCAAATTGGACATTTGAACTGGACTCGAAGGACAAGTAAGAGTTTGCATGGTGAAGAAGTGTGGGGAGGGCATTGCAAAAGGAAGGAACAGCATGTGCAAAGACACACAGTCACAAAAGTCCTGAGTGTACAAAGACTGAGGACAAGTGCACAGTGGCCAGACTTGAATGTGGTAGGGAGTGACCAAAGGTGAGAGTTTAAAGCCACTGGCTTCAGGTTCTAACGTGCAGAGGGTAGACTCAGAGGCTGAGAGTGCCGATCAGCAGAGGGGCCCTGAGATTCCTAGTGGGGGTGTGTGTGATTTCCTGCCCTTGAAGCCTTCAAAAGACAGTCCCCTGCCCTTTTCAGCCTCCACTGAAATGATCTGGGATTGTGCAAGACTTCCCTCCCCCACAGTTGGAGAAGGGGAAGGTGAGGACATAACAATGTCTTCTGAGGCTGGAGTCCGGTCTACCTCCCAATTATCCCAGGGGCGGTGACTACTCAACTCACAGGGCTTCATTCTCAAGTTGCTGCTAATCAAGGATGCCTTGGTGACAGGCATAAATTAGTTTCCTTTGAATAGGCCAATTAGAGCTAATAACTGGGGGAAATGCGCGTAGGTGGCTTTGGTCCAAGGGCCTTCTCTAGATTGTGGCTTTTCAGAGTCCTGAGTTGGCATCTGCCCTGTTGCACCCCCATCTCCCTGGTCTGAAAAGCAGCTAGGTTTCGTGTTTTGTATAAAAGATGTCCAGCCCTGCATGGACTCTCCTCCTTCCACAGACTGGGCACTATGGGACTCACCGTATTTAAAGTGATTATTATCATTCATAAAGGTGTTCATGGTGCCTCACAGTTCGGTTTTGGACTGGCTTAGTCTCCCTCTGAGAGCAAGAACTGGTCCAGAATATCTGGGCTCTTTGTCGCTCTGCCTCTTGCCGTAAACCGTTTTGCCTTTTTTGCCGTATTCTGCTTTCTGGGCCTCATTTTTTCCCATTTGCAAAACAAAGGGTTAAGGGAAGTAATTTGTATGGGCTGACATACTTTTCAATATGACATACTAGTTTTCTGTTGTGCCATAGCACGTGACCACACATGTATCGGCTTCGTGTGGGTCTCACAAGGCCAAAACGAAGGTGTCAGCTGGCCTGGGCTTTTATCTGAAGGCCGCTGGGGAGAATCCACTTCCAAGTGCATTCTGGTTGTTGGCCGACTTCAGTTCCATATAGGAATTAGGTCCTTGTTTTTTTGCTGGCTTTTGGACAGGGACTGGGTTTTGCTCCTAGCGGCTGCCTGCATTCTTTCTCGTCCTGTCCATGTGGCCTTCTTCTGCAACAGTGGTTGAGTCTTTCTCACAGTTTGAATCTCTGACTCTAGTCAGAGACAGTTTTGTTTCAAGGACCTGTGTGACTAGATTGGCCCAGCCAGATAATCCAGGATAATCTCCCTATTATAAAGTTCGTAGCCATGTAATACAAAATAGCCATAGGTCCCAGGATTAGGATGTGGACATTTTGAGGTCCTTGATTCTGCCTATGACAGTCTGCCCTCTGACCATCAAAGATTCACATCCATCCCAAACGTCAAATTCAATTCATCCCAAGGTCCCCAAAGATCTTATCCCATGAAGGCATCAACTCAGCAAATCTCATCTGACTGTCATTAGCTCAGAAGTCCCATATCTCTTCATCTAACTTGTCTAATAGTGTAGGATGTGGGTAAGGCTCTGGGTATCATCCATCCTGGGCATAATTCCTCTTCATCTGTGAACCTGGGGAACCAAAGAAGTAAGTTACCTGTTCCCAAAATACAAGATGAGACCAGTTATAGACATTCCAGTTCTAACAGGGAGAAATGGAAAACAGAGTCAGGTGACATTCCATAGGTCCTCACACCCCTCTCCCAAAACAATGGGGGGAAATACATAGAATTAGCCCCTCAGCTCCCTCCTCACTTCTGCATACAGTAGCTATCTTGTCTCTAGCATACGTTTGCACATCCTTGTGTCAGTTGATTAGAAGCAGTAGGGAATGCATTTGAAATGTAGCAAAGAGGATTTAGGTGGGACTTAAGAGCGAATTGGATATGAAACGGATTTGCTAGCTCCAGGAAAGGAAAAGCATGTGCTTCGGCACCTATCCTGTCCTTTCCTCAAGACTAGAAAGTGGGAAATGCACAGATTTTCACATTAGATTTGCCACTTTCCAGCTGTGTGTAATTAGGGGAAGTCATTTCACCCCATTGAGCCTTAGTCTCCCGTGCTGTAAAATGGGGCTGTTACTGTATACGTCATAGACTTGTTGGGAAGATCCAGTGGGAATAGTATGTGAAAAGTACTTTGTAGACCCGGAACTTGTTGCCAATGGTAGCTGTTTGTGGTCTGAGCCCTGCTGTGTCCACCCCAGGGTGGGCGTGGAGGGTCCTAGGAAGCTTGGCTGTCATGGCATCTCCTCTTCCTTCTTTGGAAAGACCGCCACCCCCAAGCTAATCTGACAAGAGGTGCAGGGTCCTGTCTTGTGTGGCATTAGCACAGAATTCTGGCCACAGAGGAGAAAGTCATGCTGTTGAGATAGTCCAGTGGGAGAGAAATATGGCCAGTCCATTTTGGTTCAGAAACTCTTTTTAAAACGTTTTCATAAAAGGCAACATGCACTCCAAAAATTCAGATCTGCAGGGGAAACTCAAATCCTGCACCGCTGAGTTCCTGTCCTCCAGCTCCCTCCCAGATATTTTATGTGAGTGCAAATATGCACGGATTCTTACGTATACATAGCTCTCCCCGGCTCTTTACTTTTTCTGAACATCGGTAGAAATCTATTAAATTCATTTTCCCAGACCTTGCTTTTGTCATTTCAGACATTGTTCCCTATCACAGTATATAGATCTGCCTCCATTCTTTTTAATGACTGCAACGAATTCCAATACCTAGTCACCTATTGATAGACATCTAGGTTGTTTCCAGTCTTATGTTTCTCCGAAAAATGTCACCATTGGTAATTTTATAAACATATTTGAACACATTTCAGAATATATCTGAAGGTTTTTTTTTTTTTTTTTTTTGAAGGTTTTTTTAAAAAGACAATCCTACCCTGCTAACATAATCACTGTTAGAATTGGGGTGTGTTTTGTTCTTGTCTGGTGTGAATGTATCTAGGGGCTGTTTAATGTGGATGTAGACATGTTACGCATAAGACCTTCTGTCTTGCTTATTTTATTTTATTGCATATTATAGTTGCCTATACAATATTATTAAATAACATACTAAATTAATAAAAATGACTGTGAGACAGTACCAAATGACTGCACACATACTCCATTGGAGAGGTTGTGCCCCAAATGAATGTACTCATTCCCTTTCACTGTAAATTCAGTGTCTGTAATATCCTGGTACATTGTAAAGAAACGCTTAGGTGAACATATTTATAATTAAAGCTTTTTCCGTGTTTGGGTGTGTTTCTGTAGAAGAGATTTCAAGGGGAATGGGGGTTCCCTGCTGCCAAGTGCTCTGCACTAACCCCCTGGGCCTTAGTCCCATCTAAGACGGGAGCGGTGGCACCATCAAGGGGCAGTGAGGAATGATTGTGAAGACTGTTCATAAAAGTGGAGGCAGTGGGGGTTATAATGGTAAAGTGCAGGATGAATGGTTGCCTCCACGTGGGGGCGAGGCCGGCGTGCATGCATTTGCAGAACGCTGCTGCCGGGGCCCGCTGGGTTAAATGCGGCTCTGCAACTGGTCGGTATCAAATTATGGAGGGCTGACGAGCAGATATGAGTCCGTGTGAATAATTCAAGATTCTGAGACACAAAAAGGATTAGTGGAGGGAGGAAGAAGATGAATAGGCTTAGTTAAGGAGAAGACAGATTTTGTAGGATAAGATTTTAGGAAAGATATAGGAAAAGTCAGACACCAAAGGGCATGGGTATAACTGACAATTGTCCTTTCTCGCTTATCTAGAAAGGACACAGGCAGGGAGTGATCAGTCTCCCATTGATCAGTGCCGTCACCAGGCACCAGGCGGGGCTGACCTTACCGGTATGCTTGAGGGGACCAGCCCTCTCCCACCTGCTTCCTGCAGTGTCCAGGGTCTCAGACCCTGGCTTCCTGCCGTCCTTTTCCCCCAAAGAAGACTCAGGCAGTTGCTAAAACCAGGGTGTTTGGCTTCATTTCTGCTTAGTGCAGCCCTTGGCCTGACAGTTAAGTCAGTGTTGTTTTTGTTCTTGAAAAGGCATTACATCTTGGGTCACTGCAGTTTTCTGGAACCCAGGAAAATATAACTGCGCATTCCCCTGAAGAAACGCCAAGTTGTCCTCAAATCAGGTCCCTCCACCTTTTCCCCACAAAATGCAGGGGTGGGGGGCTTCTCCAGCAACCTGACCCTGAGATTTCAGACAGCCTTCCTGCTGTACTGTGAGACCAGCCGTGCCACCTGGGGGCTGGGAACAGCTTTCCCGGGGGGACCAGGCACTTCTAAGAGCGGCCCTCTCCCCGTCACCAGAGCCGCATATAGCAGGTCACACAGGCCCCATCTGGCTGTGAAGTTTGTGAGGCCCGCTCCCTCTCCTCAGCTCCACTCTTCCCAGCGGGGCCCAGAGCCTAACCTCAAGGCCTTGCATGCTTGTTGACACCCATTTCTCCCAAAATCTCTGTGCTCCCCTCTCCATCCCTCAGTCAGAATTCCATCCTGTCCTCTTACCCCTCCTGAGCCTCTGCCCAAACTCTGCTTTGTGCCCAGCTGCTCTGTCACGCCTTCTGCAGCTTCACATTCTTCCCCAGGGTGCAGTTTGGTCTGTTTTACGTACCACCTTCTCCATGAAGCCTTTGTTGTAGCTTCTGAAATTAATGGCACCTCCAGTGTCATCTGAATTTTCCCAACAGTTTTCTTTCCTTCTCTTGTGACTCCAGGGCCTTTCTATTGCCTTTCCGTTTTGTGGCTATGTGCCTGTTACTGAGTTAGCTCCCTGTAGACCCCAAACTCCTGCCTCTCCGGTGTCTGGCAGGAGTTTTGCGTGTTCAGTTTTGTGTTTGGACATGAAGATGGGTAAGTGGTGAGTGGACAGAGAGACGGGTAGATAGTTGGACAGGAGGGTGGGTGTCAAACACTGGTCCGTTGTCCATGGTATTATCTCGTCCAAGACGGATTGGCCCGGGGAGACCTCTGTGCCGTGCTTCCTCCCCACTATGAAAATAGAAAACAATCACTATATTTTTAAGAGTTGTTATATTTATCAAATGAAGTCTTACGTTTCTTGTCCTTAATTTTAAAATCCTGGGAGTTGAATACTTGATATTCCTTCAAGGAAAAGGGAATCTAAATTGAGTTGCCTTTTTCTCATGTTTGACGTTTTGCTTGATTTATTTTTTTCCTTTTCAGTTTCTGGCTCTCCATGAAAGGAAGGGTCCCCATCCTGAACTTAGCACAATACCTGGCACACAGCAGGGTCTCTGTAAATACCGAACAGCATCACAGTGTGCTTGACAGCCTAGGAGCCCTTGGGGTCTGTGCAGCTTGGAGAGTGCCCTGCACATGTGTTAAAAGTGGGATTTGAGCTTGAGAGGAGAAGGAGGCTGATGTGCTGTGCCAGATGTCCTCTGCTGTGGTCTTTTCCTTTTAGCCTTGAAATCTTGGCCTGGGCTCCCCCTTCCCTCCCGAGATGCTCTCTTGGGGACTGACACTGCGTCAGACCCGACTGCAGACAGCCCTCCCGCCCCAGGGTTCCACAGCAGGCATTGCATGCAGAGCACCATCTGGATGCCATGAGACTCACCAGTCCTGAGGGGGTAATATGCCAGGTTCACCCTGCTCTTCTCCCCCACCTCTGCTATTGAGAAGGTCCCGGCCAGCCCCTCCCCTTCAGGGAGCATTTTTCATGGACAAAGAACTAGGCTGGAGAGAATGTAGGAGTCTTGGTATCTAGAGAGCTTTTCCAACTTCTTTTGATCCTCACAGCAACTCTTTGGAATTCCCACCTGACAGGTAGTGGAACTGAGGCTCAGAAAAGAGAAGTGGCTTACCTAGTATTGCACACTAGGGGAGCTTGGATTTGAACCTGATTCTCCTGATCCTTTCAGGTACAGCAGTTCTTACATCTTAATAAGCCTAAAAACAACAACAACAACAAAAAAACCCCAACACCTATTAAAATGCAGATTTCTAAGTTTTGCACCCAGAGTTTCTGATCCACAAGGTCTGGGGGTGTGGCCTAGGAATCTGAATTTGTAACAAATCCTCCAGATAACCCCAATTCACCCTTCGAGAAACACTCCCCTAACCATGTGGCTTCTCCTTAACCAGCTTTGTGGAGAAGTCACCTCTCCCTCAGGTCCATTCCAGGGGGAAGGCAGCTTTGGGACCTGGCTGACATTTCTGTGTTCATGTAAAGGAAGGGATAGGAGAAAGGGTTTCTTCAAAGACAGCCAGCCTGCACAGGTAAGTGTAGTTGGCAGTGCCTGAGCAGCTTGCTTTTCAGTCAGACTTGGTTTAAAACCCTGGCATCATAGTTTAACAGCTCTGTGATTTGGGTCTAGTCGTTTTATGTCTCTGTGCCTCAGTTTTTAAATCTGTGAAATGGAGCTAATAATCCCTTGTTGGGAAAACTAAATTAGTGTTGTGCTTGAATAAAAAGGAAACTCCACTTTTTCCAAAATAGAATGCATAAAACCCTGTTGTCTCGCCATGCCATTGTTTGTGCTATTTTTCCTTGCTGGAAAGTCTTTCTCTCATCTCCCCTAGTAACCCAATACTGTCAGTCTGGTCAGTTGTAAAAGTCCATGATGGGTGTCTGGTTATCCTCTAAGGTGTGCAAAGAGGTCCCCACCCCTGGGTTTTAGAGCAGCTGGGAAGAACAGGTGTTTAAGAGTTAACAGAAAATCTGCCTTAGCTCACTCAGAAGATATATAGAGAGCTACTAGGTTTTCATTTGTTTTATTTTATTTTTCCTTTTCTGTCACTAGTACATGTCAACAAAATATTCCTGATGCCCCGACCCCTAGTAAGGGTTCTGAAGGCAGATGGGGATTCACCTGCAAGAAAGGCTTCATCCAGTTGCATTCTGAAGTCATCCTCAACATACTAGCCTCGTCCACCCGTAATTTAATCTACTCTGGGAAGTTTGAGTGAAAACTATGCTGTTAGTCACTTCGGGATTGGAAGAGACTTTTGAGAAGGGGGTATCCCATCTCTCACAGAATGCTTCAGTTCTCACCAAGCCAGTGCTTGAGTGACTTCAGGGACGGAGTTCTCAGCTCCTCATGCAAGGCTGTGGCATCCTTGCCGTTGTATCTATTAGTTCCTCTTCTCAGAAACGCTCTGAGAGGTTTCAAAAGTTTCTCAGATAAGGGAGTCTGGGAGCGGTGGTGCAGGCAGGATGAAGACAGCAGGACTCCACTTACTGAGGCTGGGATGTGAGAGAGTTTATCCAGACAGGGACCCAGACGCTCGAGCAGGGTTACAAAGTGGGCTTTGTATCAGAAGCAGCATAGTTGAGGTGAGCTCTGGAGTGGAGATCACCCCAGTATGCTGTTTTATAGGCTTTCCCATTTGTACACCACCTTAATACACTTTATCATAGGATCCTGCGGCACTCCATGAAGGTCCCCAGTTCCTCCCTGACTAGTGAGAAAATGAATCCCCAAATCTGGAAGGGCTAAGACTAAAGTTGGGGGCCAGGGGCCCCATAGGTAGAGAGAAAGGGCGAAGAGATGAGGAGTCTGGCTGCTTGCAGGCTGGATTTGGAGCTGGGTGTAGATGCAGAGGTGAGAACCCATGCCCACCAAACCCTGTTTATTTAGGTAAAGGCAACTTGCTCCTATGAAAACTCTTCCCTAGTTGATGAGACTTCCAACTTGCTTCACATAAGACTTTTCTCCTTGAATCCCTAACTTGGGGTTTTGTTATAAACGCAGATTCTGAGGCCACACCCCAGACCCTGTTTTCATTGAACCTGGGTACACAGTCTGATCTTCATGTAGAAGAAAATGTTTCAGCCAGTTTGGGGGCTCAAGGGATCCTGTCCTCCACAGGGGAGCTGAAAGATGGGATTCGTGAGGATGGGGCTGAGGGAAGAGGGTGCCGTGCTGACCTCTCAGTTCTGTTTTCCAGCTCATTGCCTCATTTCCAGCACTTTTCTTTCGTCCCAAGCCAGGATGGCCTATGCGATGGGTGGTTTTCCCAGCCTTCCATTGTTGTAGTCTCTGTCCTGGGTGTGTGGGGAGCAGGCTGTGCCAGATGGTGTTGCAGCCAAACTCTCAGAACCCATATTTCAAAGCAATTACAAAAAAAAAAAAAAAGGCAGGCTTAGTTGCTTAGCTCATAAACACTTCCAGATACTGGGCCACAGGCCCCAAAAACTACTCACACGGCACCCAGGCCCATGGCGGGGAGTCACCTGACATGCCCCTTGCACTGGGTCTGGGGAGTCGGGAACCACCATTCAGGGTCAGGTCGCTCAGCCTCTCTGGGCCTCAGTTTCTCCTCTTAGTTGGAAGTAATGATGCCTACCTTACAGGTTTGTAGGGAGAATCAACTGAGATGAAATATGTGGGAGTTTTGTAGACTGTCAAGTGCTGTGCAGTTCTTCCAGCCGAAGGTTTTGGGAAAAATCAAAGGAGACTAAACTTAGAGAATCACTCCCCTAGAGTCAGCATATGTAATTTCTTTGGAGTCAGAGATCAGTTCTGGTCCTGACTCCACCACTTCACAAGCCTCAGTTCTGTCATCTGGGACATGGGCTGATAATACCCCATTTGTCCTGTGTGAGGAGTAAATGAGACCGTGCAGGTAGGGTCTTGGCCAGGTCTTGGTACACAGGACGCCCTTGGGGTAGCCATAATCTTAACACTATGCCACGAAAGACTTTAAGAATGAGATTTTTGTGATGATTTGTTTGGGAATGCTGTCCTCTATTTTAAACATCGAACACCGTGGTCGGCAAACTGCGGCTCGCGAGCCACATGCGGCTCTTTGGCCCCTTGAGTGTGGCTCTTCCACAAAATACCACGGCCTGGGCGAGTCTATTTTGAAGAAGTGGCGTTAGAAGAGTTTAAGTTTAAAAAATTTGGCTCTCCAAAGAAATTTCAATCCTTGTACTGTTGATATTTGGCTCTGTTAACTAATGAGTTTGCTGATCCCTGATCTAATGTGTCCGTTTGCTTTCCTGCCCACTGTCCCCCTCGACCTCCCAACAACCTGTGAGGTGGGTAGGCAGAGCAGGGATTTTCATCGCCATTTTATAGATGAGGAAACTGAGACATGGAAGGAATGGTTTTGCCCAAGGCCACAGGGTGATTAGAAGAACAGGAATTTCCTGATTCCCAGAACAGCCCTTCTAACTCTCAACTATTTTGAGGTTGAAAATCCAACCCCAAAATGTATCCTTAGTGGGCTGTAGTCTGGAGACCTGGGTCTGCCCTGGATGGAGCTTTCAGTAAACATTTAAAACAGCAACAACATAGCTACTATGTTAGAGTCACTGTTCTAGATGCTTTTTATATGTCAACTCACTAAATCCTCACAAAAAACAACAACAATGAGAATAGGTACTATTATTCTCCTCACCTCACAGATGAGCAAACTGAGGCAGAGAAAACTCACCCCAGGTTGACTAGCTGGGAAGTGGCAGAGAACCAGGTTTGGAAACAGGTGGGCAGGCTCCAGATTCCGTGCTCCTAATCAGCATTCTCACTCAAGGACTCGTGGCAGTTCACGTAGAAGGTGCTGGGGTACAGAGGTGAGGGGACATGACCCCACATTTTGCTGCAGACTTGCCGTGTAGGCTGGGGCAAATCTCTTTCCTCCATCGCCTGCACCCCCCAGCCTTACTTTGCCTACTTTTGTCATGGGAGCATTAAACTGTCCAGCTCTAGCAAGGGTGGCATTTCTCTGTGTCCCAGGGAATGTCTGGGGTGTGGAGTGGCCAGCTGGAGCCCCAGCCAGCCATTGTGTGTTAGACTCGCAGGGCGGCTGGGTGTGGCCCCAGCACTGCCAGGCTCTCCCCATGGAGGAAGTGTCCATGTTTACAGGAAATGCAAGACAAGGCCTAGGAGGTGGGCGGAGGAGGGGCAGCCTGCCTCCAGGAGCCCTGAAGATGTGTCTGGGCATTGGTGGGGCTGAGGGAAGGTGCCCCTCTTCTCACCTCAAGAATGAGGCTTTTTGTTGTTGTTGAAGGGAAAGGTCTCACTTCCCAGCACCCCAATCCCTCCCCTCCCGACCTCCCCCTAGACTGCCTAGTCCTATAGGCCTCTAAAACCCCCTCCTCCCATGGGAGGCTCCTGGGAGCAGTGGAAAGAGTGTTGAGCTGAGTGATAGATAGATCTACTTCTATTCCTTCTGGCTCTGGACCTCAATTTCCCAACCTGTTAAATGGGTGACTTGTCTCAGCCCTAATAAACGCACAGCAAAGCTCACTGCCCTTGTGGAGCCCACAGCCCAGCGGTGAGGACAAGATGGGAAAGGAACAGGCCAGTCCCATTCAGCCCTGTAACCCGGCAGTACAGGTTGGCCTCATAGAAATGTCCCTTAAGAAGAGTGTGAAAATTGAAATTTTGGGGGGGAAAAATGGGTCCTATGTTGATTATACTGGAAGTAAGGTTTTTGTTTGTTTGTTTGTTTTAAAGCCTGAATAAAAACTGGAAAGGAAACTAACTTCATTGAGTCCACGCCAGGTGTCAGGCATTGTCGTCATTGCTTTTACATGCTCGAAATCACCCTTGAGGAAGCAAGGGTTATATTTGGGAACAGAGGACCTGAATTTATTTAAGTCTTAGGACTGCCCCTTGCTAGCTGGGTCACCCTGAGCAAATCCCTGAGCTTCTCAGAGCCTCAGTGTTCTCATGTGTGAAATGAGGGTACTAGTTGGTTATGTCCTGCACCTTCGTCTTCATCCCACAGGCTTGCCACCGGCTCCCCAGACTCTAGCCAGCCTCCTGTGGTCTCCAGCCTCCAGGGTGTCTCCCGCCCTTTGCGGTTCACAGGTGGCCAGGATGAATTCGCCAGGGAGCACAACTGGTCTGGTCCTTCTCCTGGCTAGAACCCTTCAGTGCTCCCCAGTACTCCTGAGATACACGGTCCAGGTGCCTTGGCCCTGCATTGGAGGCCCCGACTGCCTCATCAGCCTCTTCTCCCAAACCTCCTTACCTCATAGTGGATGACTGTGGCTCCCCATACCCCCGCCCCGGCATTTCTCCTCTCTGTGCCTTTGTGTAAACTTCCCTGGAATGTTCTCCCCTGCCACTCTTTTTTTTGTCTCCCACTCAACCTTCAAACTCAGCTTAGATCTCACCCTAGGCTAGAACCCTCCTGTGTTCCCTCCCCTACAACACACAGACTGAGGATCCCTTTTCTCAAAGCACTCATCTCCTATCTGCCTGCCTGTGTGCATCCCCACTAGGCCATGCGTGTGCCCTAGGGGCAGATAAGGGGTATCTCCTTCACCACTGTACCCCCAGCACCACGTAGGGCAGAGCTGATTTTGGTACATTTCAATCTGTGTCTGTTCACGGATGTACACAGGGACCTGGCTAGAGGTGCTTCCCCATGTGTCAGTTAAAACCAGGAGGTATTAAGTGAGCACCTGCTAAGTGCAGAGTTTAACATGGTGGACTGGCAGGAAGGAGCTCAAGTTTGGTGAGGAAGACAAATCTTGTCAAAAGCTAAGATGAGGGGTGTTTGTGAGTACTGGGACATGTACGGTGCCTGTGCAAGTAGGTGTGGCTGGGCAGGGGCAGATTCTGAAGTTTACCCGACTTGGGGGAAAGGGTTCTCTTTAAGAAAAAGATTATGCAATTAAGAATATAAAATAATTTGTAGAGCCTTAAAAGAGACCCATGCAGGTATGAAGCTTACACCTTACTGTCTTCCTGGTAGACCTGCCTTAGTAGTCAGAGAAGGCTTCCTGGAGTAGGAGGTGAGGTTGGCACTGGGTCCGGAGAGGAGAATCCATCAGCAAGGGCATTGGGGCCCTGGCTGGTGTGAGGGTGTCAGGTCAGCAGACGTCCCAGGCATCTGTTCTCGGCTGCAGCCCCTGCCCTGGAGAAGCAAGGTGGATTTATAGGATCTTAAGGGCCTTTGCCAAAGGGAAGCATTTTTCTGAAAATGCTTGTTTCCCATTTGAGGCAGAGGAAGTGGGTGAAGTTCAACAAGACCATAAGATCAACCATATGACGAGAGTGCATGTGTGTTATTGCGTGTCTGGGTTAAAGTGTGTTGTCCTTGCTTCATCACCTTTCCTTCTGGATCTGAGCCCTAGTGTGTTTGTCTCTGTCTGGCTCTGAGTGATTTATTTCCTATGTTCTGATCTAAGCATTCCACTCTGGCCACATGTGACTCATGTGGGCATGCATGTGAGAAAGGCCTCCACCCTCCTGCCCTCCTGTGCCAGTTGCACTGTGGACACTTCTGTGTCCTGGCACCTTAGGCACATGTGCATGTCTGTCTCCCAGCACAGGGAAGGCAGCAGTGAACCAGGGGCATGAATGTGTCTAAGGAGTAGGTCCAGCTATAAGTCATCTGCTTATGGTTCTGTCTGGGAGAAGCTGATGGAAGGGGAATAGCAGAGTGGACCTTGGGCAAGCTGTTTAACGCCACAGAACCTCAGTTTACCTAGATGAAAAATGGGGATGATAATGGTGCTTGCCTTATTACGTGGTGGAGAGGATCAAATGGGATAATCCATAAGATGCACTCAACTCAGTGTTCGATAAAGATTAGCTGCTGTTGCTGCTAGAAGCAGCATAGAGTAGGTTCTGTTGGACAGGCTCTGAAACCAGATTCCCAGTGTTCAGACCCTGGCTCTACACGTACCTGCTGGCACCTGTTTCTCCATCTATAAAATGGGCATGTTGCTACCTACAGAATACAGTGGTTGGAGAGAATTCATAAGGCATCTGGCACATAGGAAACCCCCTAAAATCTCTGGCTTCTGCTTCTATTCTTGCTGCTGCTGCTGCTGCTGCTGCTATTGCTGTTATTATTGGATAGATGTGTCCACGTGGAAGGGAGAGGTGGGACAGGGTGACTTTTTTTCAGATACCACACACAGAAACCACAAACTACCCCTCTCGTAGTTCCTGGCAGCTTCAGATGTGGTGTGTGGTTATGGAATTATAGTGCCCTTCAGCCATTGCATCCTCTCCGGCTGCTCCAGGTAGCAGCAGTGGCTCCTGGCCCCTCCCGCCTCCCCTGTGGCCTGAATCCCAGAGCAGAGACAACAGGAGGAAGATGTGTTTCAGTTTCCTCGTGTTTTGGGCTGGGTGCTCAGGATCAACAACCATGGAGACCATCTTGCAGATGAGGAAACTGAGGCCCAGAGAGAGGACGGGGTCCACCCAGTGTCACACAGCAAGTTGGTGTCAGAGGTGGGCCTAGAACAGTCTGTAAGACCTTGAGGAGCTGTGCCTGATTAATTCAGCCCTTGCCATTAGCTCAAACTGATTGTAGCAAATGGAACTGCTAGGCACTGTGCTGAGCAGACCAGCTACCTCGTTCATGCACATCATCTCATAAACCCTGAAAAGGTAATTACTGTTACCAGCTCCATTTTACAGATGAGGAAACCGAGGCAGGGAGGTTAAGCAAGTGACCTAGGGTCATTGGGCTGACAAGTGGCAGATCCGGGTCCTGACCTCAGAAGATGGAGTTCCAACACTTGTGCCCTTTATCCTTAGTCTTTTCTGTGGTCGCAGTGGAATATTATTCAGCCATAAAAAGGAATGAAGTCGTAGGACATGGGTGAGTCTTGAAATAATTATGCTAAGTGAAAAAAGCTAGATACAAAATGTCATATGTTGTCTGATTTCACTGATATGAAATGTGCAGAATAGGCAAATCCATAGAGACAGAAAGATTAGTGGTTGCCAGGCATCGGGGGAGGGAAGAGTATGATTGACTGCTAAAGGGTATGGGGTTTCTTTCTAGGTTGATGAAAATGTTCTAGAATTAGATGGTGATTGAAGATGGTTGCATAACTCTGTGAATATACTGAAAAGCACGGAATTGTACATTTTAGCGGGGTAAATTTTATAATATGTGAGTTATAACTCAATGAAAATGTTATAACAGAAAACAAATCCCTATAAAACCATTGACACTGTGTTTTAAGAGGAAGGGTGGAGATGTCACAGGTCAGAGAGCAAGGATATACTTCTGTTTTTACTTAGTGAAAAATGGAAACCAAATTTTTTAAAAAGCCTCTCCTTCAGTCCTGTTTCTGGGAACCATTACGAGCACTATCCCTTGGCTGACCCTGGGTGCGGATTGCATTCCCTCTAACAGGGAATGGAGCAGAGCCTCACTCTAGACGTGAGGAGGCTCCAGACGGGCAGCTGCTCTCAGAGCCTGGCCTCCATGCTGTGGGAGGCACGCAGCCTGGCCTCAGCACACAGTTTCACATGTGTAGGTTTAGGCCCTTTGGTCTCTAAACTTACAGCGCTGACCACATGGCTCTTGTGCCTATTTCCCTGACATCTTTCATGACTCCTGATTTACAGATTTAAAAAAATGAAAAAATGAAAACTGAAGCGTTTTGTTTCTCTCCCTCTATTTCACAGATGTGCAAACTGAGACCCAACAGGATGGTCCTATAGCCCAGATCATGCAGTAGGTTAGAGATGAATCCAGGACTCCCAGTCTTGGACCCCTCTCCTCTTCAGCTCTTTCCACTGTATCAGATTGACGGTTCCCAGTTACACTGCAGATAGCTCTAGCTGTGAAAATCCCAGTGTCCCTTTGAGAAAGGGAAGCATGGGAGGGGTCAGTTTTGAGTGACAAGGAAGTATCAGAGCAGAAGGTGCCAGCTGGGGAAGGCCTAGAGGGATCATTTGAGTGAACTCTGACAGTGGTATGGGAAGTAGGCAAGAGACGGGACTGAATGTCTGAAGATGTGGAAATCCCTGATTGTGCACCTCGCCCTCCCCTCCGTCCACTTCCAAACTCTTCCAGCCGCTCTGCTAATTAGGGTAGTCATGTTCGCCAAATCCGTCATCCTGTCGTCTCCATCTCAAACTTTCCAGCTCCCATCCCTGAAGCTCCTGCCCCTCCCCACCGAGCTGGCAAGCTTTAGAAAGGTCCTAGTCTATCTTGGAGGAGCCAAAGGATGTTGCATCTGCAATCTGGCCTCCTCCACACGTGTTATAGCACCAGCAAGGACAGACTTTGGGGCCAAAGCGCCTGCTGAGAGATCCCTAGTGGGGGAAGTGTTCCCTTTTTTTTTATGAGTTATTAGGCCCTTTTGGCTGTGCTGGGGGTTATGACTCCCAGCAAGTATCATAGGACAGGATTTAATGGGCAGAGTTGGATAGCCCTGGGCCGGGTTACAAAGTGCTGGTCTCCCCACATGGATGCACATGTCCTTTTATGACTCTAGCCTGCTGGAAAGGACTGTGCTCATTTGAAGGGTCATTTAAGGTAATGAGCTCTGTGCAGCTTTAATTTATGTTCCCTTTAAAGCACAAGTTGACCCAGAGGGAGGACACAGCTCCCTGGAGATCAGTCTGGGGGTTTAGAACTTGGGCCTTGCGCAGGCTCTTCTGGGTTGGCCAGAAAGGACTTACTACATGCCAGGAAGTGTCTCTATCATGTTCTCCTTTAATCCCACAACGAACCTACGTAATCATCCCCACTTTCCAGATAAGAAACTGAGAGGTTGGGTGACTCGCCTAAGGTTACACAGTGACTCTCTTCTCTCTGATGCCAAAGTTTAGGCCCCTTGGTGTCTACACTTACAGCCCTGACCATGTGGCTTTTTTTGCCTGTTTCCCTGGCATCTTTCATGACTCCTGATGTAGAGATTTTAAAAGATTAAAAAATGAAAACTGAGGCATGGGAAGGTTAAGTAACTTGCTTAAAGTAGAGCTGGAATTCAAACCAAGCAGTCCGACTTCTGACTCCACCCTCTTAACCAGTACTTTGCCCTATACTTTCTTTGAGGCCAGAGAGAGTACTTCAGTCACCTTTGATTCCTCCATGTATTAGCTCCTTGAAGTAGGTGCTAATCTATATTTGTTGAATAAGTGAGTGAAGGAATGGGTGGGTAGAAGGGTGGATGATTGGATGGCTGGATGGCTAAGGGGGTAGATGGAAGGATGGCTGGATAGATAGCTAAGTGGATGGGTAGTTGGATGGATGGACAGATGGGTGGATGAGTGGATGGAAGAGGATATAGATGGGTCAGTGGTTGAGTTAGAGGGCTTTCTTATGTGTAATGTATTGGTAGATGCACAGAAGCTGTCTAGGAACAATACCTCACTTAGTTATGATTATAATAGGTATTTTAATTAGAGAGGTTGTAGAACAAAAACATTGTCTATTTGTTTTTCATTAGTACCTATAAGACAGAGCCTGGAACATGGAGGGCTCTTAATACTTTTTTTTTTTTTTTTAATGATTGAGAAACCAAACAGACAGGCACCAGGTAGCCAAAAATACAAAGTTTTGCAGTCTTCCTTAGACCATACTGTGCAAAGGATCCATCTCAGAGTTGTATGTTGACAGACTGGGGAGATGGATGTGGTATGTAAGGGTTCCCAGTCAGTTTCCTCACGGGAAGAAGTGGTTACTCACCCAAGACACAAGTTCTGCCAGGGCCTGCCTGCCAGAGCGTTTGGACAGAAGGTGTCAAGGGAACATTTCTCAGAGCTGTTTTCTTTCCCTGGGTTCAAAGCTCAGCCTGGTAGCAACTATCAAGGGTCTGAAGGAGCAGATCTGTAGACACTTGGGGTCTTAAAATCAGAATGTTTTGGTTTGCTTATTTAACTGATTTCTCCCCAAGATAAGGTCTGTCGCTATAACTTTCATTGGGTCTTCAAAGACATTGGATGATACTTGCTCTTTTCTGTTGTGAAAGCACATTTTTAATGGCAATTTATCCTCATTTGTTGTGTTCACAGTGAAATTAAAAAAAGTCAGAAATATCATCAGAGCACCTGAACCTTTGCCTCCTGACTTCTGTTTTAGGGATCTTTTGAGAAAACAGAAGTTACAAGAAGAAGTAGAATTAAAAGAGCATGGGCCACATTTCTAGCCAAAGCCGAGGTTGGATTGAGGACAGATGATTGGTGGGTCAGAGGTCACCGGGTTTATTTCTGGGAATTTCCAATGCTGAGCAAGATCATTTGAGTCAAATGTTATAGATTAATAACTCTATGGTTTACTAGAGGCCTGGTGCACGGATTCATGCACCAGTGGGGTTCCTCAGCCTGGCCTGCACCCACTCGCAGTCCGGGACCCCTCGGGGGATGTAGTAGTGTGCGAAATGGCAGGCTGCCAGGGAGGAGCCCGAGCCCTGCGGGAGCAGCCAGTGCCCACTCATCCTGTCCACTGCACCTGCCGCCACTCCGTAACGCTGCCAAGGAGGCGGGAGAGGCTCGCACTGCTGCAGCTGTACTCGCCAGCCATGAGCCCAACGTCTGGTGCCTGTCGGGTCAGCTGAGTGGCGCTCCCGCTGTGGGAGCGCACTGACCACCAGGGGGCATCTCCTGCATTGAGTGTCTTCCCCCTGGTGGTCAGTGCACATCATAGCGATCAGTCAAATGGTGGACTGGTCGAACGGTTGACCAGTCACTTAGGGTTTTATGTATAGAGATTTTATTTTATTGTTAATCCTCATCTGAAGATATTTTTCCATTGATTTTTAGAGAGAGTGGGAAGGAGAGGGAGAAACAGAGAGAAACATCTATGTGAGAGAGACACATTGATTGGTTGCCTCCTGCACACACCCCAACCAGGACAGGGGAACCTGCCTCTGAGGTACATGCCCTTGACCGGATTCAGACTCAGGAACCTTCAGTCTGTGGGCCGATGCTCTATCCACTGAGCCAAACCGGCTAGGGCTATATGTTTTATTTTAAAGTGTTAGAAGAACACACAGTGTGACTTCATGGGTATTATCACTTAGGATGGGACCAGAGTAATAGCACATGTTAAAAATTAGTTGACTTTAAGACAACAGTAGGAAAATAATAAAATAGCCAAGGCTGAGCTGGTAATGAAGAGAGCTGTTTTACATGATTTAACTCATTAATCCCCCAACAGTTCAATTAATTAGGCACCGCTGAGGCTTGGAAAGGTTAGACATGGCCAATAAGTGGCATGCCAGAATTTGAACGCAGTCTGACATGGGAGTGTGAGCTCTCATCTCTGCAATCCACTGCCTCTTGAAATAAAATAAAAAACAGCACAAATAACAAAAAGCAAAACCTGCTTTGCCCTTGCAACCTGACGTCAACACTCCTCAGCACTCTGAGGGAACCCAAGTGGGCCTCTGTTTTCATGCCTATAAAGTGGGATTGAGCATTAGGAGAGGCCTCTTCAGAGGTAACATGTGTTGGCCTGGACTTGCCATGTGACCTTGATCCAGCGCCTCCCCCTCCCCGGGGCGGGGGGCGAGGGGCTTTCATGAGCTCTCTCCCCAGTGTCACCCAGGGCTCAGCTGGGCTCCATGGAATACAACCCTGTGCTTGGTTTGAGACAGAGCCCCCAAGTTCTCTGATGCCCAGCAGCATCCGATGTTGGGCAGACTTCACAGCAAGCATCAGGGCCCAAGGACACCCACCTTCCCGTGTCCCAAGTTGAGCAGAGCCTTGCCTGACAGGCTGAGCTGTTGGATTTGAATTCTAACAGCACTGGAATATCCCTGAACAACTTAAGCAAGAGGGTGACACAATCAGATGGGGTTTAACAAGGTCCCTCTGGCCACCGGGTGGAGAACAGATTGGAGGGCAGCCAGGGTGGGACGGGAAAGAACAGGAAAGCAGCTGTTACAGATGTCTGTCCAGGCAACAGATGGCTTGGACCACAGAGGCTAGGACAGAGATGCAAGCAGAGGTGAGAGATATTTAACAGTAAAACTGGAAGGGGTTTTAATGCTTAAGTAGCGGCTGGCTGTGCAAGGAGATGCTCAGATTTCTGGCTTGCTGCTTGGGAGGATGGTGACACCAGCACCCTGTGGGAAGCTTGACTGGGAGTCCTTTCCTTCTCTACAACACATTCTAGGAAAGGCCTGGCATGTACCTTCTTCTCCTGATGAAGAGGAATGGTTCAGGGACACAGGTAACTGCTCCATCTCTTACCATGACTGGTAATCCTCCACAGGAAGTCATGGAGCCTAATGGAGCCATTCCTCTTAAGGGGAGAGCAGGGTCCACTCCCTGTCTGCTGGACCTATGGTTGCAAATTGATGCAGGTGGCTCTCGAGGGAGGAGAGCCAGGGCTCAGTGAACCATGCAGTCACTTTCCTGAACGTGGTTCTGAGCTTGCTGAGCAAGTACAGTGTGCCTGACGTTTAGGCTAACCGGTGGTCCCTGACCGTGAAGGAGGTGAGGGAGGTCCTTGGAGGGCTCTCTCATGCCTTTATACACCTTGGTGATATATATAGCTTGTTGCAAAAATATGTTGTTTGCTTTCATAGTTTGAAAGAAAAAGGCAAACAAAGTATTTTTTGAAAAGAAAGAAAAAAAGGTCTAACCAGTGGAGTAGCCAGTTGGATAGTAAAGTAGATCTTGGCTCAGCCTAGGGTTCAGGGTCAAGGCTCAGCCGGGGTCAGGACTCAGTTTTGGCCTCTGCACACAAGGGCACAGTTACAAGTGCCCTCCATTACATACATTATGTCAGCAGACGCCTAGGCAGGAACAGGCCCCACCATCACAGGCCACCTTATCCTTGATCTCTCTGGCCTCATGGCCCCCATGTGGACTAGGGGATGCTCATCCTGCTCTTGTTTCTTGGGCTTCAAATTGTTGTGGAGATAGGCATCCAGTCTCCTACAATAATTGAGAAGGAGCCCCAGGATGGGCCCCTAGTTCAGATGTCGCCTGAGGCTCAGTTTCTCCTCTTCTGATGTCCCCTGCCCTAGCCATGCCTCCCCTGCCTGAACCAGGACCTGAGGTGGATGCAGTGCTCCTGGGCTAGAGTCAGGCCTATCCAATACAGCAAGTGGATGCTCCCTTCTCTCCTCCCATTCATCCATCCATCCATCCATCCATCCACCCATTCATACCTCCATCATTCCAGCATCTCATGCTGGCATTCCCAGAGGGCAGGAATAAGTGTGTGATAAAAAGTTAGTAAGACTAGATGCCTGGATTTTGAGTATGAAGAGGAGTTTTGTGAGAAGTCTGGGACCACATTGCCAAAGGGAGGAGGGAGCCATTGAAGATTTTTGAGCAGGAGAGGAGTATGGCCCGATCTCTACTGTAGAACAATTACTCTGCTGTGTGGAGAGGGAGGCCAGGAACAGGGATCAGGGCAAGGGGGATATTATGGGGCCAGAGCCGCCTCTGTGGGGATGGCTTGGAATTCCAGAAGGGAGAATTCTTCTCCAGGTCGGTCTGTGTCACATGCCAAGCGCTTTGCTGCCTCCGTGCCTTTCCATAGCTGCTCTCCCTGCCTGGAACACGTCCTCGTGCTGTCACCAAGCTGGCTCCTTCTCCTCCTGGTCTCACACTCAGAGAGGCCCTCCCTGAACTATCTAAACTATCTAGTTCCACTTTGTTATTCTCTATGAAAGCACCTCCTTCCCATCCTTTACTTATCACAATTTGTGATCATACATTAGTTGTCCCTTTTTGAGAACAGCGACCATATCTGCTTTAGTCACTTGTGTTTTACTGGTTGTCTAGCTCTGTGCTTGACATAAAGCAGGCAATCAATAAATATTTATTGTATGCATATATGAATTAATTAATGGCATGCCTACATAGTAGCCATAGCAGTATAGCTATGAGATTGTTATCATACCTGTAGAGTTGACCCTTGAACAACGCGGGTTTGTACTACACTTAAACACATTTGTTCAAGGGTCAACTGTACTTTCTATCCAGTTGGAAACCCATGTGTACAGAGGGCCAACTCAAGTTATACTCGGATTTTCGACTGCGTAGGTGATTGGTACCCCAGACCCCAGTGTTGTTCAAGGGTCAACTGTATATGCTTTCTAAGCATTGATCCTTATAGCATCTGCCAAGAACGTGAGATGGGGATTATCCCCAAGAAGACTAAATAGAAACTAATATCCTGAGATGTGTCTTGTCCATGACCTAGCTGATGGCAGAGCTGGGATTAGGGGCCGGCATGTGTATCCCACACTTTGTCTACCACATCCTTGCATTTCTTCTTAGGCTCAGAGAACATGGCCACCTGTGGACTGACCCTGCTGTCTGATCAGCCAGTCTAGACCACCAGATCAATCATATTGAATATCTCTTGTCCTCATAGTAATTATTTCTACCTTCCTTTGGCATCACAGCCTGCCTTGTATCTAACAGGAGAAGGTTCTGTCTGAGACACCATGTCTAAAGCACTGAGGCAGAGTTTGGCATGGTCAAGGAACTAAAAGGAGGCCAGCATAACTAGAATGGGGGCAGGTAGGAAGGTTTGTGTCTGCGTCTTACTCACTTCTGGGTCTCCATGGAGGGCACAGAGCTCTCTGCACACATTGCACTTGTTATTGGCTTATAGCATTAATTGGTCCCCTGGCCTATTCACTTTGCCTTTGCTGGACACAGAGCTCTAACCTTCTCTCTCCTCTGCTCTGACCCCAGTGCCTACACAGAACCTTACAAGGTCTGTCCCATCTCAGCCGCAGCCCCCAAGGAGGACCTCACATCGGATGAAGAGCAGGGAAGCTCCGAGGAGGAGGACAGTGCTCCAAGAGACCCCGGCCTCACCAACAAGGTAGGGTGCCTCACCCAGGGTAAGGGGCCAATGGGATGTGGGGGATCAGAGTTGTGAAGGTGGAGAGAGGATGGCGAAGGGCCCACTCCATCCCCTTTTGATGCGGAGGGAGCGGTTGGCAAACAGCCAGGCCCGCACTGGCTACAGAGGCTGAATCACAGAGCAGCCGGGGCTGCAGCATTAAGACACATGGCAGGCACGGGATCCTGTGTGGGTGATGCAAGGGCTACTACTCCTGCTGATACCCTCTTGGGTCTGAGGAAGTTTGGGCTTCCCAGAACCTTTGTGGATGAACTAGAATAAAGCTTCCTGAATGAATCAAGACAGACCTGGAGTCTAATGACATGGGCCCCTGGACCTCAGTTTCCTTGTCTGCAAAGCGGGGAACATGAGGGTGAGATGAGTTAAAGGATCTGAGTGAGTTTCCTTAACTGTATCCAGAAGTCTGGGGAAAAAGTTGGTTTCTCCATACCCTGCAGTGGTGCACTAGGAGGTGGGGCTGAGAGAAGGGCTGCCTAGCCCTTTGTTTGGAGGCAGATAGTCACTTGGATCCAAGTCTCAGTGGAGACCCAGACCTTCCTATGGAGCACTGGTGCATGGTGGTAATTACAGTTGTCCCACAGTATCCTCGGGGATTGGTTCCAGAATCCCCACAGATACCAAAATCCACGGCCACTCAAGTCCCTTCTATAACCTATCTTTGCATAGAGGCTACAGCAGGGTGTGCCTATGTATCATTTTATTCGTGTGCCTTCAAGTTTTGCTTTTTGGAACTTTCTGTGATTTCTTTTTTTTTAAAGAGTATTTCTGTTCCTCAGTTGTTTGAATCCACAATATATGTGCTCGCTATTGAGTGCTCATTGTGAGCCCTGCTTCACTTCCATCCACTGACATCATCTCATTCCTTCCACACTCCCTTTCTGGGAACCGAGAATTGCTGTCCATATTTTACAATTGAAGAAACAGAGAGGTAAAGAACTTGCCCAGGGTCACACAGCTGCTCTTCAGTCTTACCAGGGAAATATCACAGGGTGATGAGAGCCAGGAATTGAGACCACAGGGTACAGGCGAGGAAGGGTTAGATGCTTGAAATTCTCTCCACTCCATCTTCTGGGCCCCTCTCCTGCCTGCCTGTGAGGATAGCTGGGAAGGCAGAGGAACACTGCCCTCCTATCTGACAGACCTCCTTTAGGCACTTTGTCCTGTGTCTGTCTTCCACACTTTGTCATCTCCTTCCGATCCTAGGGTAGGTGTGTCACTGATGAAAGACTGTTCATGTGGAGGCACTCAGCAGGAGTCCCTGGCCCTTACCAAGCATTTTATGAATGGTGATGTCTTTCATTTTGTTTTTATACCCTTGATTTCTTTTAAAAATTCATTTATCTCTCCATACAGTGTTTTCATAAAGTGACCTGGCCAATGCCATGGGGAACCCTGAAGGGGGCTTTCCCACCGGGCCCCTCGTCCCCTCCCCCTTTCACTCTTGTCCCTGCTTCTCCCCCTCTAGATAGAGTGAGTGCTTTCCTGGCACCAAACGCTTGCACATTCATTATCTCTTGTATTCCCTATAACAGTTTCAACGTCAGTACCATCATCCCTGTTTTACAGTTGAGGAAGAGGTTCAGAGAGTTTAAGTGGTTTGCCAAGACCACACTGCTGGTGATTGAGGGGGTCGGGATTCAAAAACAGGTCTGGCTGGCTCCAAGCCCAGTGTTTGTTTGTTTGTTTGTTTGTGCTGCAGTCCTGGGGACCTTCTCTTACCTCGCCACTCCTCCCTGTTTCCCAGAAAGGAACTACTGACTTTTGTGGGAGAAGGAAGGGGAACGTTGAATTAGCATGCCTTGCCTGTTTAGAGATGGATTTGCCTTTCCTGGGCATCCCTGAGGTCGTGGAACCTGGGAGCAGGAAAATTATAGTAGTTATTGGGAATGTGGTCTGAATCTGAGCTCTGAATCGGGTGTGGGGACCATGCCTGGAAGAGTTGAAGAACTGATGGAGCAGCGGGGCCTCCCAGGTGTGACTTTGGGGCTCCCAGGTCCCCCACCTCGTGTTGGCTTCCTACCACAGTCACAGAGTCCTCTGTTAGACCTTCTTCTGGAACCATCCTCATCTCCTCCTCCAGCTGTGTTACCGCTGACCAGTCGCTTTCTGTCACGCAACTCAGCCTCCTGCCTCTAAAATGGGAGCATTAATAGTAACTGCTGGGCTATGGGTTGAATAAGAACACAGATGGGAAAGTGCCGGCCACATAGTAGGGGCATAATAACGACCTGTTGTTTCTGAGTCAAGAGTCAAAGGGAAAGTGGGAGAAGGGAGGGTCTGGCCTCCCAGGATCCCTTGTGAAGACATGAGGTACGAGGGCCCTGGACATTGGTGATCAGCATCCCAGCCTCCTGGTCTCCAGGCTGCTCCTTGGACACCCCCAGGAATAAGAAGCTTATAAGAGGCAGGGTAGCATAGAGAACAAGAGCTTCACACCCACCCAGCTTTGCCACTTGCTAGGTGAGTGATTTGAACAACTTCTTAACCACACTGTTCCTCAGTTTCCCACCTACAAAATCGGGAAAACAATCACAGTACTGCTGCAGAATAGTTACGAGAGTAAACACGTCTATGGAAACTGAGAACAATGCCTGACACACAGGAAAAGAACACACGAAGGTCAGAGCTTTCGGGTGGGAAACACCCTGCCTCAGGTCAAGTGGGACTCGGCAACAATGCCAAGTCATGGAACGAAGGCAGCTCCTGCCTCAGTCAGGGGCCTCTGATACATCCTGCTGGGGGCCAGCCAGGTGTGGGGCCTGCACAGGGAGCCCGGGTCGGAGACAGGAGCATCCTGTCATTCTGAGCACAGAGGGAGAAATGCGGGTCTAAGATTCCTGCCGGCAGGTCAGTTCACTCTCGGGAGCCCAGCCTTCTGATCTATCCAACGAGGCTGAGCTTCTCTGTCCCACCACCCCCTCCTCCTCCTTTGTGAGGTTTTCATCATGTGCCAAAGTCGAAATTACCTTTAAAAATTACGCTCTCATCACGTGAGATGTGCTCTACTAGATTCTCCCTGTGGCATATGAAATCATCACAGGTGAAGGTTAAAGACCCCTGGAATACTCCTTCCCAATCCCCGTGCCCTTACGGAGGTAGCTGTAGTACACAGTTTGGCATGAACCCTTCCAGAACTTTCCTCCTGTATTCACCCACATATTTTATTATTATAAGTGGAAAATGGGTGGTATTGTTTGTGGAGTTATTTTTCCATAAATTATATAAAACTGTAAGAAACCTGGAGTAACTTGGGTTGGTTGGGTTTGTACACAGAATTCTTAGTATTTTCCCATATTGGTATATAGAACTCTAAATTATTTTTTAGCGCTGCGTAGTATTCCATTTTATGGCTATGCGGTGGTTTATTTCACCATCCCCCTGCTGAGGGACCTTTGCCATGTTTTTCATGTGCTTGCATCACCAGCAGCATTGCAGTGCACTGCTCATACACCTCCTTAGATGCACGTGCAAGATTTCCTCTAGGGCAGATCCCAGAAGGGACTCAGTGGATCGGCGAGCAGTCTTTGTACCTGCTGCTAAACTGACCCCCTAAGAGGCTGTTCCAGAGCGCTCAGTGTGGAAGAGTTCCCGAGTTGCCAGGCCTCGGGGCAAGCATGCAGGGAGATTTCCAGAGTGAGCAATCTTTCCTGGCTCCTTTTTGCCGTAGACACTTGGTGGGGTGGGAGGTGGGGAGAAGGAGCATTTATTCCTGATTCTTTGTCTTCCATGGTGTCTGAAAATTCTGTTTGTCCAAAAAGCAAAGACCTCTCCTCTCTGTGCCTCCATCACATCATTGGGAAAATGGGACCCAGATTTCCATCTCCAACCACCTTGCAGGAACAGGCCTAGAGAAGGTGTGAGTGATCAATAGAATTGCTCCCCACCCCTCCCCCTGCCTCAGGAGTCAGGTTGGGGTAGTGGAGGGGTGAGTTGCACCCTTCTTACAGTTTGATATGGTTTATGTAAAAATAAAGGGTGGTGAGCCCCACCTTCCTAGATGTTTTGGGGTGACCAAGTCAGGAGTGGGGAGAGGTTGTTGGAGCAGGATAGGAAGCTGAACCCAGCTAGTCCACCCACATGGGACCTCTTTCTCTCTCCCACTCCTAGACATACAAAGGGTGTGGGTTGAAGGAAGGAGGGGGCAAAAAAGGAAAAATAAGAAGAACTTAAAAATAGATGTGAAAGGAGACATTCAAAGGTTGGCTGGCCTGTTGCTCCTCCCTGACAATGAGCCCAGTTCTCAGACTAATGGGTACTTTTCAAGCTAAATACCAGCTCCCTCGAGACCAGCCCAGGAGTTGGGGCCCCTCCCTAGCCTGAGACCCATCGTCACTGAGTTTCCCTGACAGGTCCACCCCTGACCCTGGGCAGAAGTTAGTGCCCTGCCTCTGGAACAGACTCTCCTGCCATCACGCCCTCCGTGGCTCCCCATTTATGCAAGTTGTCTCCTCCCTGGCTGCACCCGAGGTTAGTCAGCCTAGCCTAGGCCTCCTTGCAGACCTCACACCCCTAGGCCTTGTACCTTTGGCCTCACCCTGACAGTCTGCCTAAGTTAAAGGGTTCCCATGAGCCCTGGTTATTTCCATGGGCCAGTCTCCAGCCTGGGTTAAGTATCCCCCTGTGCTTTCTCCACACCACAGACCTCGGAACCCACCTGTGCAGTCCTGCACATTGCCCCACTGCAAATGCTACTTCCCCTGGTCCCGGGGAGGCCCTTCTAGACTTGCATCAGCTTCCTCAGGCTGCAGCCTGCTCTCCTTCCCAGAAAACAACCTCGTCCCCTTTCCAACATGAATTCCCTCCCGTCTGCAGCTCTTCTCTCTGTATCCTCACTCAGTTTCTCCCTGTCCCTCCTCCTCTTCAATAGAAATTTATTTATTTACTAAGTACTCACTGAGCACCTAATATGTGCCAGGCACCCTTCTATGGGCTCAACATACAGCAGCCACAAGTCAGGCTGGGCACCTCCCTGTCCTGGTGGCATTTACATTCTAAACAAGAGGAACGGTCAGCCAGAAACTCCTGAGGTGGCACAGGTGGTGAAAGTTCTGTAACCAGCAGACAAACAAAACGCATTGTGATCGTGGAGGACAGAGCACCAGGGGTGAGGATTGAGGAAAAGTTAGGGAGGTTAGAGTAGGCCTTTATCCCCATTTTTAAAACTTATGTTAAAATATACGTAATGTAAAGTCCACCATCATAACCATTTTTAAGTGTGCAGTTCAGCGGGATTAAGTACATCACACTTGTGCAACTGTCAGCACCATCCGTCTCCAGAACTTTTTCATCTTCCCAAACTGCAACTCTGTGCCCAATAAACATAAACTTCTCATTCTTCGCCACCCCGCCCCCGCCCCCAGTCCTTGCCAATCGCCATTCTACTTTCTGTCTCACTGCTCTAGGGACCTCATTCAAGTGGAATAATACAGTATTTGTCCCTTGTGATTGACTTATTTCACTTCCCATAATGTCCTCAAGGTTCATCTATAGTATAGCATATGTCAGAATTTTTTTCCTTTTTTAAAACTTTAAAAAAATATTTTTTTTTATTGATTTTAGAGAGGAAGGGAGAGAGGGAGAGAGATAGAAACATCAGTGATGAGAGAGAATCATTGATCGGCTGCCTCCTGGATGCCCCACACTGGGGATCAAGCCCACAACCCAGGCATGTGCCCAGGCCAGGAATCAAACTTTGACCTCCTGGTTCATAGGTCGACACTCAACCACTGAGATACACCGGCTGGGCAGAATTTTTTTTTCCTTTTTAAGGCTGAATAATATTCCACTGTGTATATAGACCACATTTTGCTTATCCATTTATTAGGTTGATGGACACTTGAATTGCTTCCCCATCTTGGCTATTGTGAATAATGCTGCTGTGAACATGTGTGTACAGATACCTCTTTGAGACCCGGCTTTCGGCTCTTTCGGGTATAGATCCAGAAGTGTAATTGCTAGATCATATGGTAATTCTAAGTTTAATTTTTTTGAGGGGCCACCAGACCGATTTCCACAGCAGCTGCACTCCCACCAGCAATGCATGAGGACTCTAATTTCTAAGGGAATTCTGCCTTCTTGATGAAGAGGAAACCTTTGAGCAGGGAGCTGAATAGTGTGAGGGAGAAAGCAGTGGGAAGATCTAGGAACAGAGTGTTCCTGACAGAGAACAGCAGTGCAAAGGTGGGCTGGTGGGAATGACCTTCTTGAGCTAGAAGACTTGGTCAGTGTGGCTGGAGCAAAGAAGGAGGAGGTGGGTAGAAGAAATTCTGTAGGACTTCCCTCAGCCCACAGACATATTCAAACCTTCCCCATGCTTCTCCTTCCTCACTGTTGTCATTTGCTCTGCATGACCTCCCCTGACCTCCACAAACCAGGCCCTCTCCATACTGTCCACCTCAGACCCCGTCTTACTCAGATCAATGGCCTTCCCTCTTCCTTTGGCTTCTCAGACTCTGTCCTCGCCAGGTTCTCTCCCTACTCCTTTGACATCCTACCCTGCCTACGCCGCCACATGAGACATTTATTTTCCAAGGCCTGAGCTCCGGCCCTGCCTCTCATTTTGTGTCCATTGCTCAGTCAGCCCATTCCAGGGCAGTGGCCAGCCCTACGTAGATGGCATTCCCAGAGCTGACTCTCTGGCCTGACCCCACTGTGCAGCCCCACACTCTAGCTTCCAGTTGCCCTTCTCGGAAGCCCTGCAGACACTTCGAACTCCACACATCCCAAGCTGAACCTGTTATCTTCCCACCCCACCTCCGACCTGCTTCTCCTGTGTTTCCTCTTATGGTTGTTGGCACCAACCATTTCATCTTCTGTTGCCCTGTGTTAATCATGGATCAAATGAAATTCAACAAATGTGTAGACTTTTGCAGATATCATGAAGGATATAAAAATGAGTTCTATCTGTTCTTTTTTCTTTCTTTTTTCTTTCTTTCTTTCTTTCTTTCTTTTAGGTCTGTCTGTTCTTTAAACTCACCCCAGGGCCTTTGCGCTTGCAGTTTTATCTACTTGAAACACTATTCCTGCTTCTTATACAGCTGGATATAGGTCTTAAGTTAACGTCACCTTCTTAAGAGGGCCTACCCTGCTCACCTGCTGTGTTTGGCAATGGAATTTCTGTTTATTTCCTTCTTCATACTTACCTCAAACCTTGATTGTGTTCTTTATTTTTCTGCATATTACTTGCCTTTCCCTGTCAGGATAGCTCCCTGGATGCCAGGGACCTTGCCTGTCCTATTCACAGTTTTGTCCTTACTGCCTGGCACATAAAGTAGTATTCAGTGAATAGCTTAGAATAAACTAATAAAGCAATGAATACATTAGACTCAGCTCCTGCATTTAAGTAAGGAAAACAAACTTGAATGCAAGACAGTTTAATGAAATGAAAACACTTATTTGGTTCCATGTGGTTTACTTGGCACAGCGAGGGGCCAAGCTGCACTCCAGCCCTGCTTCTCACCGGCTGCCCAGTAACCATGCAGAGAGTGCAGCGTTCAGTACAGTCACACAAAGAGATACCTCAAGGCAGCATGAGTGGAGGAGGATGAGGGAGGCAAACTCTCAGAGCACAAAGGGATAGGAAAGAATAGGGGCCCAAAGGTTCGGGAGGTGTCCATGTTCCCACATGTCTCACACACCTTGTTCCAGGTCCTGGAGGGCTTGGGGGCTGACAGGAGCCAAAGGGCTGGATATGGGCTCAGTGAGAATGTCCTGGCACTGAGAGAGCTTGTTCTGTGGCTGATTTTCCTCTCAGCCACAGTGCCCCTCCCCCCACTTGTTTAGGATTTGGGCCCCAAGGTCATACTCAACCTTGCTTTCTCCTTCCTGACTTCGTGGCAGTCACTGTGTATACCTAGTATATAATCCTGCTGCTGAAAGTTCGCCATGCGAGTCCCACACTGGCCTTTTCCTGTTGTCAAACAGTCCGAGCTTTCCAGTCACAATCACGGTCACTCGGGAATTCTGGAAGGTGAGAGAGCTAATACAGGCATTTGCAGATCACTTTGTTTTATTTTGTTTTTTGTTGTGGTAAGAACACTTAACATGAGAGCTACCTTCTTAATGTACATAGATGGATAAATGGATAAATAAAATGTGGTGTATACATATAGTAGAGTTTTAGAACAGAAGAGAATCTTGTCACATGAATGAACCTGGAGGACATTATGCTAAGTGAAGTAATGCAGTCACAGAAGGACAAATGCTGCATGATTCCACCAGTATGAAGAACCTAAAACAGTCACATTTATAAGAGCAGAGAGCAGAATGGTGTTTGCCAGGGACTAGGGGAGAGGGAAATTGGGGGTTGCTAGTCAATGGGTAAAAAGTCTCAGTTATGCCGGAGATTGCTTTGACTTACAGGAAGGAAAAGTAAAGCTCATAGAGAGGCCATCACTTGCTCAGGGTTATTTGGCAGGTCAGAGGCAGTCAGGAGTAGAAATCAGGTTTCCTGTTGCCTCATTCAGGGCGTGCCAAGACAACTTGATGCTTCTACAAATGTATTACACACTGCAGACAGAATCAAAGATTCTTTCCAAAATTAAACGTTTTTTAAAGTATCCAGGCCAAACCCAGACTCACACTAGCCTATAACCAGAATAAGGCAGGCGTCCGCGTGAATTAGAAGCTGGCCACTTGGTCCAGGGGATAGGCCTCTCTTTGGTCCCACTTCTTCCCCCTTTGTCCTAGCAGGCGTTGCCTCCTCTTCTCCATCCTCATCCCTTCTCTGCCCCTGTGGGAGCACAAGTAACAGCTAGGATAAAAAATGAGCCATCCTTCTCTGAGCTCCTTTCTCTGGATTTTCTAGCCTCTGAAGGCTGTGCTGGAAATCATAATCTGAATTCCAAGGGGGAAGGACCATGACCCTGACAGCGGTGCCCAGAGGCACGTTGGAGACAGTGTTCTCCTGGAGTCAGGCTTCCTAGCACTCTTCCTTTTCCAGGTGTGACCTCAGAGTCCTCCAATGCTCCCTTCACTGGGACCCTCAAAACAATGAAGACTCGTTAGGAATGTTTCCCCAAGGCCTGAAACAGCCTCTTCCCCCTCTCTAGAGACGATTCTTTCTTTTTATGGACTGTAGAGCAGAGGATGCTGACAGGTAGGGAACATGGGGTGCCTACCTTGGCTTAGTGTGTGATCTAGAGACACTGAGTCTGGAGGGGATTCTGGGCATAGGAACTTGCAATGTGCCAAAAAGGCCCGGAGGTAGGAAAAAGTAGGCTGATCTTAGGAATAAAATTGGGTTCCCTGGGGCATGGCAGAGTGCAGGAGAAGTGCCTGGAAAGGGTCTTCAGGTTAAGTCATAGGCAAAGGGCAGGACTTATTTGTCCCTCAGTGTCCTCATCTGTAAAAGGAGATAATAATGGTAGTGCCTGCCTCATAGGGTGTTGGGAGGATTCAGTAAGATAATACGTACGAAAAGTTTAGAGCCAACTTAGCACATACTAAGTGTTCAATAAATGCTAGCTGTTATATTATTAACCCTTTGCACTCGCTTGCTTTTTTCTCGATTCCTTTATTCTACTCGGGATTTAATTTTTTAAATACCCCAGGTTTTACAAAGTGCGGCAGTAGAATAAAAAACTGGAATTTCTTTTCATACAAACTTATTTATTTGGATTTTTTTTATATTTCAAATTATTGTTGCTGCTACCGATGCTAACCGTGTCGAGTCACACTCGACATCCGAGTGCAAAAGGTTAAGTAGGTGTTATTATTATTATCCCTGTTCTATAGATGGAAGTCAGAGAAGAGAAACAACTTGTCCAAAGGCCTAGGTAGAGGAAGGGGTAGAGCCCAGGATTTGAAACCAGATCCGGCCCCAGAGCATGGGCTCTCAGCATAATGCTAGATGACAAGTTCTTTCTGTCATCTAGTGCTGGGGAGCCACAGGAGCCACTTGGGGCTGCAGGAGATAGCAGAAGGTGACCACCATGGCAGAGGATAGATTAGAGGGGACAGATGCCTGGAGCTCTCAATGAGCTAAGCAACATGTGCAGCAGAGGATGTAGGGATGCTAGGCAGCTTAGGTCCAAGATGGGGACCGAGGAGCTCATCCCTTTAGAGGCAGGACGGTTCTGAGTGGGAACAAGCCCAGGGTGGATTGAGTGGCTGTAGATGTCTGAGAAGGAAGTCTTACGGAGGCAAGAGGCTGAGGGTTACAGCATGGAGATTGGAGTTCCCAGGTGACCCTAGGTGGAGAGGACAGCTGTAACTGGGAAGGGAAGCTGAGCAAGACCAAGATGTCAGGATGTGGGGCTTGGCAAGGACCAAGCAGAGATGAGGTTGAAAAGAGAGGTGGCTGTTTAAACGCAGAGCAGGTGTAAACGCAAGGGACAGTGGTGACAAAGTAGGGAGCTTTGAAGGTGGTCCCTCCTCTTCTGCAAGATAGGACATCACGGAGAAAGATCATGTGGCCCCTGGTGTGCTTGGGGATATCCTGAGGGCCAGGCCGGAAAGCCTGGGGTTCTTGGCCTGCTTCTCCCAATAATCATTGTTAATATAGTACAGTGACAGTGATGCCTCATTTTTCCATTGCTCTTCACTGAGAAGGAACAACCTTTCCATCCCTGATTCTACACGATCTTTGTTACAACCTCTTTACCAGTAGCTCTCAAAACCTTTTGGTCTCAGAACTCTTAAAAATGATTGAGGACCTCAAATAGTTGTTGTTCCTATGAGTTATATCTGTCAGTGTTTACCACATGAGAAAGTCACACTCTCTTTTAATACATTTTAAAATAACAATAATTACCCATTATATGTTAACACAAATATCATTTTCAATGAAAAAATAACTGTTTTTAAAAAAATTAGTGAGAATGACATTAGTTTTGCTTTTTTTTTTTCCCCCCCCAAATATTAACGTCTGGTTAAATAGAAAACAGATGGATTCTCCTAGTTGCTTCTGCATTCAGACTGTTGGAACTGTTGTTTTGGTCACCCTTCATGAAAATCCAGGCTCACACAGATATGTAGCTGGAAAAGGGAGGCAGAACCCCAGAGGTACTTGGCAAACTGCTGTTCTAGAAGGAGGCTAAGTACCCCCATTTTAAGGCTGGACAAACTGAAGCCCAGAGGCCAGGACTCCCAACTGTTTCTGTGACCCACTGTTTAACCTCAAAGATCCCTAAAGGAGGGCTGTCCCTCCCAACCTGACCTGGTCCCAGAATAGTCAGCAGTGGCCTGGCTGGTTTGCATGGGGCCTGAGGAGGAAGTGCAGGACTGGGCAGCCCTGGAGAACAGAGGTGATAAGCTGCTTCAGCCTCCGACAGAGGGGCCAGCAGCCACCTGATGTAACACCCACAGCGTCCGCCTGAGAAAGGCGATAGCCCTGGCGCCCCAGGCCCCGTGCTCCTGGGAGGAACCCTGTTCCCAGAAGTCTGTCCCTGGACACTGCCGTCAACCTCAAAGTTCATTTCCTGGTTAAATAAACATCTATATTAAATGGCCCGGTTGGACAACGCCCATAAGCAGCTTCTGAGGAGAGCCTTGGGCACATGGCCTCCCTCTTGTCTGGCTGGCGAAGACACATCCATCATTGGCAGAGTCACTAAAGCGGGACGGCCGGTACGTCCCACCCGGAGTCTGCCTGTCTGGCAGGAGGGCTGCAGGGACGTGCAGAGTGGCCAGTGCCCCGACCCTACCAGAAGTCCAGCCCACAGCTTTGAGATTATAACAATGGTAATGACAACAACACCAGAAGCATGGGTGGGGGTTGACCACGTCCATCCATCATCTTATGGAGGGCGGGACTATTGACCCCCCAACTTCCAAAGAAGAAACTGAGGCATCTGAGAGGGGTTTGCCCTTGGTCGCATAGCTGCTCGTGGCCTGGCCGAGATGTTGACCCGGGTGCCCTGATTTTTGGTGTAGTGCTTTCCTATGTACACAGTAGGCACTCCTCTTGAGGATAAGAATCAGAAGAGCTGAGGCCCAGAGACTAGCCCAGGCCCCTCCTGAAGTGTAAGTCTCCTGCTGCTGGCTCTTCAGTGCAGGTAAAGATAGGTACTTCCCAACTGGAAAAACCCACCATCAGCAGAGATGCCATTTACTGAGTGCTTACTATGTGCCAGGCATAGTTGTTGAGTGCTGGGATGCTGGAGCCACACTCTCTGGATTTAAATCTTGGGTCTGCCACTTATTAGCATTGATTTTGGGCAAAAGGTATGACTTACTTGTGCCTTAGTTTCCTCATCTGTAAAATGGTGATGATAAGTACCTACCTCATAGGTTTTCAGGAAGATTCAGTGAGATAGTATGTGTAAAGGCACGCACGCACGAACACACAATCCCACATCTCTATTGGGCACACACACTTCCAGCAGCACACATGGAGACCACAGCTACACACACTGCTGCACCCCAGGGCTACACAGCTGCACTCTCATCTGTGAATACATCCATCACCTAAATCTACAGGCATTTACTAAGCACCGACTGTATGCTGGGCACGGGGCCCACAACAAGGACTAGCCCCTGAACCCCCTTCTCCAATCTCTAACACTGTTCAGGTTGTGATGCCACCACCATTTCTTGAGTCCCACTGAAGCCCCTCATCCCTTTCCTTAAAAAAGTAAAAATATAAGAAAGAAAAGGAGATGTGTGTAAAAAGGTTAGAGCCACACTTAGCTTAGTACATACTAAGTGTTCAATAAATGCTAGCTATTATATTATTAAATAGGTATCATCATCATCATCATCATCATCACCCATGTTTTACAAATGGAACTCGGAGAAGAGAAATAACTTTTGTCCAAGAGCATAGATACAAGGAGAGGTGGAGCCCAGAATTTGAATCAGGCCTTCTCAGCATCATGCTGGATGACAAATGAGAATTGAGTCACAGGCCCCTGGAAGATTGGAGGTTGGAGGTCATCTTGACTCTTGTCCTCATTTTATAGGGCAAGAACCTGAGCTTCGGATCTCTTGTCCTTACTCTGCAGAGTAACTCCCTTTATGGAAGCTTGACCACAGGGTTTTCTTAGCTGTAGAGGCCTGTCCTGGCAGAATACAGTTTCCACTGAGAGGGTTTTGTTTACAGTCTTTTCACACGTGGGACTCTGAAGGAGCCCCCACATTGGGAAGAGTGAGCCGCTCTTGTCCACAGAGCCCCGTGCTAGCCCTGCAGATGCAGAGGGCAGACGGTGAGTCACAATTCGGCGCCAGTGGGAGGGCGGGAGGCCAGGTGAGGCTGGAGGCCTCTGCAGGCCTCACAAGTTTCCCTCCTGCTCCGTGGATGCCATGACAGCTGCAATGAGATGCAGGAGGGAGACTAACTAAACCGTGGCTCCAGGGTCTGCACTGTTAGGGTGGCGTCAGAGGGACTGAGTCTCCAGAAAACACTAAGAATCTATTACAGATGGATTAGCTAGGGAGAGAACTCATTTACTGAGCACCTACTATGTGTTGGGCAGTCTATCTAATTTTATCAGTTTGTTCAAACATTTATTGAATTTTGTGTGTAAGGATAATATTAAGGAGTGTGCCTGCTATAAAGAAAAGTACAGTGCCCTGGCTGGTGTGGCTCAGTTGGTTGGGCATGGTCCCTTGCACCAAAAGGTTGCCAATTCAATTCCAGGTCAGGGCACATGCCAGGTTGCCAGCTCGATCCATGATGGGGAGGTGGTGTACAGGAGGCAGCCAATTGATGTTTTGCTCTCACATCATTGTTTCTCTCTCTCTCCCTCTCCCTTCCTCTTTCTCTAAACATTAATTTTAAAAATATTTTAAAAAGAAAGAAAAATACAGCAAGATAAAAGGGTTGGGGTAGTGATTCTCAACAGGGGGTGAGGTTTTGCCCCCAGAGGACATTTGGCAATGCCTAGAGACATTTTTGATTGTCACAAATGAGGTTGGGGGCTGCTACTCTCATCGAGCGGGTAGAAGCCATGGATGCTGTTAACAGTCCTACAAAACACAGCATAGTCCTGCAATAAAAGTTGTCTGGCCCAAAATGCCAGTGAAGCCAAGGTTTTAGAAACTCTGGGTTTAGAGAATGACTTTGTGTGTTCTTCAGGTCAGGTGGTCACAGATGGCCACACTAAGGATGGGATGTGACCTTTGAGCAGAAACCTGAAAAAGTCAGAAAGTAAGAATGAGAAAATCTGGAGAACATCACAAGCATAGAGAACAGTGAGTGCAAAGGCCCTGAGTCAGGAACACATAATCAAAAAGACCAGAGTATGAGGTCAGGTTGATTATTTTCCACCTTATTTCAGATGAAAAATTCTAAAGCTCAGGGGTAATGGTTTGCCAAAGGTCACACAATTAAACAATGCTGGGCCAGGATTTGAACTTGGATGTGCTCAATTTCAGAGCCCATTTGCTTTCCACTGCCTCAGCTGCTACTGTCAGATGATAGATTTTTAGGTAGATATTTATGTATAGATAGATTTATAGATCTATAGATGGATTTCTATATATATACATATATTTATAAATATATATATATACTAGAGGCCCGATGCAGGAAAATTCATGCAAGAGTAGGCCTTCCTTCCCCCAGCTGCCAGCACTAGCTTCCTTCCCAGGACCTGGGCTTCCCTCCTCTGGCCACCGGCAGGCACCCAGGACCCAGGCTGGCTTCCCTCTGGCCCCGGCTTCATCAGGAAGGACGTCCGGAATGATGTCTGGTCTAATTAGCATAGTACCCTTTATATATATATATATATATAGATATATATAGAGAGAGAGATGGAGAGAGAGAGAGAGAGAGAGAGAGAGAGAGAGACTCATTTAATCCTTACAATATACGTGTGTGTTAGATAACATTCTATTATTGCACCCATTTTACAGATAGGAAAATTGAGGCATAGAGAGGTTAAATGATTTTTTCAACTTGTGAAAAAGGCAGAGGCAGGATTTGAACCCAAACTGCCTAGTTCCTGAGTTCATGCTCATAACTGCCACACTGTATAGTTGCTCTCTCAGCAGGTAGGGAGTTTCTAGAGTAGATTGTTCACTTGACCAGTAACTCCTCAAGTTTGGTAACACATAGGAAGTGAATTTAAAGGTCATTTTGTTCACACATGAGGAAACTGAGACCCAACCTCAGAAAGTTACTTGTGCAGGGTTGCACTGGGAGGTGGTGGTAGAACTGGAACCAGAAGCCAGGCATTCCTCCTGAGTGTCCTCTGCTCCACCATAGTCCCCTACCAACCTCCCACCCCCGCCCCAGCCATGCCTGCACATTCCCAGCATCCACCATCTGTTCTGTCAGGCTGCCCATAGAGTCTTTGTTCTTCTGGATCCCAGCCACCAGCCATGTCTGATATGTGGCAGGTTTGCAGCTACAGAGGAGGGGCCTCCTTGTGGCAGAATGCCCAGGCATCTGCCTCGGCCCCTGCCCATCCTTCCTTCAGGTGCGGAAGTTGGGGCTCAGATAGGTTATGTGACTTGCCTTCTGAGGTCAGCCAGGAGCATTAATGCTTTCAAAGAGGATAATTCTCTCACTTATTCATTCTTTCAGTCAAAAGAAGGAATCTATGGTATGCCAGGCACCGCTCATGCAGAGGTGAAATTGCTGGTCCCTGCCCTCCCGGGGAGACATAATTGGTGTCCATTTGCAGTCTCCTTGTAGTTTAGCATCTGGTTCTGCACTGCTTAGTATTGCACTGCCTAGAAAGGATAGCTAACCAAACCAGTTCAGGGAGGGTATCAGGAAAGTCTTTTTGGAGGAGGTGATGCTGTGGCTAAGTCTTAAAGGATAACTGGGAGTTAGCCAGGCAGAGAAGGGGAAAGGGACACTGAGGGGGCATCTTCTGTAAAAACAAAGGTAAGAGAGAGCTCTCCCTATGCACAGAGAATTACAGGTTATTCAAGATCACAGCACTTACTATATATCAGACAGTGTGCTGAGCATTAGCTCAACAACCTTCTGAGTTAGTTGCTATTTATATTCACATCTACAGATGAAGAAACTGAGCTGCAGTAAGGTTGAAGATCACACAGGTAATGAGTTCCTTGGGCAGCAGGGAGGTCCTTCTGTGAACCTGATGCTTGTGGATCCGAGGTCTCCCTCTGGCTGCCCCATAGATGCTGCCCCTCCTGACGGTTCTGTTTCCTCCCACAGGTGGAAGGACAGTCCAGAGCCCAAGTCATCGCACAGGAACTGCTGTCTTCAGAAAAAGCGTGAGTCCCTAAGTAGCTGCCTGTGGCCTTGAGCTTGTTAACAGAGCATCACCCTCCCTGGCTTATACAGGATGGGAATTAATGCAGACTCCACCTCCTTTCCCTCTACAGATACGTGGAGATGCTCCAGCACTTACATCTGGTGAGTTAATCATTCTAATTGCCCAAAACTAATTGCCCTTTTACAAGGCGGTGATTTAAGAATAGCAATGAAGATGCAGAGGTGATTTCCATGAACAGAAGCTTGGCAGTAGGCATGTGTTCTCAGAGGCTTTTCAGGGAAGTCTGTCTCCTAATTCACATGATTCATGGTGGATGGTGCCATGCTTTCTATGGACATGCCTCTTCTGCCCGGGTGGGGGCTGCTTGGGGGACGTGGTGAGATTTCTGGAAGGTTAGCTGTGGTTTCCTCAGCCCTCTTGTTGAGGAAGGCAGAAGGAGGACAGCTGTAGTTTTGAGGTATTGCTGTGTGGGTGACTTTGTGTGTGTGTGTCTCTGTAAGTGTGTATGTGTGCATGTATATATATGTGTGTGTTTGTGTGCATTATATGTTTTGGTCCATGTAGAGAAGGTGACGTGTTTGCCTAGTGACAGAGTATCATGAGGCTTTTCTTAGTTATCCCAACACTGGGGCAATTATGCCTGACTTAGTGGTGAAGGAATCCTCTGGACTCTCAAAGGAAAGGAGGCCAGACTTGGGGACTGCCCAGATATCAGACACCTCTACCCTTCACAACCCGCAATATTGCTTGGAAAGTTTCCCTCTGCAGTCTGCTTCAGTTCAACAGATATTTTTGAACGCTTGCTGGTGACAAGAGCTGGGAAATGGAAAGACAGATCAGACAGGGCCCTTACCCAGGAGCAATCTGGCCAGTGAAGGAACCAGATTAGTGAATCAATATTATTCGGAGCACAAGGGGAGTGACTGACAACCTGGGGAAATCTAGGCAGGCTTCCCTCAGGAGGTGATACTAGAGGAAAGGAAATAGGGTACAGCAAAAATATGGGAATTGAAAGGATGTAGTGGGCTCAGCTACCCCAGGCCCTTGTGACAGCTCCTTACTACTCTGGGCTTTTAAGCCATTTGCAGTCTCCTTGTAGTTTAGCATCTGATTCTGCACTGCTTGGTATTGTTTGCCATGTCTTTCCAAGAATGTCAGAACTGGGGATGTCCACCCTGAACATTTTGTCGGTGTTGATATGGAGGTTTAGAGGGAGTGACTTGCCAGGGTCGCACAGTGACTGAGCCAGTCATTCTCCTGACTCTCAGTACACTGTTGTCCCGTGTTAATCCTGAATTCCCAACTGCCTTTGGATTTCCTCGGGGTAGGGACCTCTCTGGAAGAAGCAAAGCACCAAGCCAAGTCGCTTGCCGAATGCAGCTGAGGTCCCTGTCAGTGATACTACCCTGGTGTCGCATTGCTGTGTGAGCAGGGCCCCCCAGGTCCCCAGGAGGAGACAGAGCACTGCTCGGGTCTGCCATCTCAGCCCCTCATTTTTGCCCTCAGGAAGAGAGCTTTGTGTGCATTATTCAACCCCAAGGCCCTTGTGTATGAGATGTAACAGTACCCTCCTCCCACCTTTACATCTAAAAGATCTATTTAGCAAGGGCAGCAACAATCACTCTTACGTTTTTTTCTTCTCTCTCACTTGCTTCTGAGCTGGCAGCATGTCAGAGAGGGGCTGGGCCTTTTTGTTTTATGACTTTGTTAAGAGAGTTTTAACTGGGAAACTTCCATCTGTGTTTGCACTGCTTCCTGCCAGTTGGAAAGCTGCTGAAGCTGCTGGTAATTCATAATAACCTGAGGAGGAAAAAAGCCCATAAAAATCGCAACTCATAAGCTAGTTGCGGGAAATTGTGGTCTGGAGCTACATGTATGATGTCAGTGCTTATGGGGATAGAAATGGCAGAAATGCCACAACGTGACTCCAAGTCCTAGTCTGGGACCCTAGTCAGAAAGAGACTCATAGACTTTGGGGCGTTTCACACCACTCCCCAACCTGGATCTATTGCCGATTGCTAAGTTGGTAGGTTCTCTTTCAGAGCTTCTCCTTAGAGATGTGATGCTGTTGAAATCCCAAGGATGCCCAGTGATGAGGAGGGGCAACCATACCTTCTAAACCGCCCCAGCTAGAAAAGTCCTTGACTCCATATGCTGTTGTTGAAAGGGGGTTGAGGGTGACCTCTGGTCTTCTGAGTTTGGGATTCAACTCTGTGCTTATCAAATAGTACTAGTAGATAAAGCTAACTCAGAGATTACTAAAAATTCTGGTCATCCAAAATTGAATTATAATGGTCAAGATTCTGTTTTGTAGAGCCCATTAATTAAGAATGGGTTTTACATGTGTGTTTGTTTTTTAATATATATTTTATTGATTTTTTACAGAGAGGAAGGGAGAGGGACAGAGAATTAGAAACATCGATGAGAAACATCGATCAGCTGCCTCCCGCACACCCCCCACTGGGGATGTGCCCACAACCAAGGCACATGCCCTTGACCGGAATCGAACCCGGGACCTTTCAGTCCGCAGACCAACGCTCTATCCACTGAGCCAAACCGGTTTTGGCGGGTTTTACATGTTTTAAACGTTTGTGGGAGGAAAAGGTAAAGAAGAAGGAATGTATAACTGAACCATCTGTGAAACACAAAGCCTAAAATATTTATCTGACCATTTACAGAAAAAGTTTGCTGACTTCTGGTTTAAAAACTCACTCCATCCTTCCAAGAACCTAGTCAAAAACACATTCATCCACCTGTCCATCTGCCTCCATTCATCCAGCCAGCCTTTCACCCACTCATCTGTCCTTTCATCTAGCCATGAATCTAATGACACGTCTATGCAGCCATTTACCGTCCTCAGTTCATCCACTACTCTTATGTCCACCCATCCATTTAACCATCCACCCTTCTATTCATCCAATCATTCAACTCTCCATCCATCTAACTTATTCCTTTTGAATGGAACAACACAGGATGTACCATAGGTAGTGAGATAGGCTTTGGAGCCCCAAAGATGAAAAAGGTCCAGAACCTGCTCTTGAGTAGTCTTTCTTTTATTGTGGGGTAAATGTGGGGAGAATGACATAAGTCTGCAGGAGCGTAAGGCGGGGGGGGGGGGGGGGGTGGCGGGGGGAAACTTACTCTCCTTTGGCCTATCCAGGAAGGTTGGCAGAAGAATTGACACTGGGGTGGACTTTGAATCAGCGCACAAGGCCAGGTTCTAATGGAGGAGGGCACGTAAGGCAGGTGGTCAGCGTGGAAACACCCACTGGCCTGAATGTACATGATATGTCTGGAGAATGGTGCATCATCACATATGGTTAGAACATGGATACGTTTGGAAAGGCAGGTTGGAGGTGGAAACAGGGGTCAGGTGATGGGTCCAAAAACAGTATTTGGACCAGATTGAGAAGTGCTTAAAACGTCAGGATGAAAGGCCTATACTTTCCCTTGTGTATAGTGAGTCGTTGGAGATTTTGAACAGATACGGTTCCTGGATGCATTTAATCCTCTGTTTTCTCATCTAAAAAAATATATATATATATCCCTCTCCTAGCAGCAGCTAAAAATTCCTATCCTGGGTCCTTTATTTGGGCCAAGGCACTGAAGGCCTGTTCAGAAGCCAGTCTGCCGACTAGGAGAGGTGACTCTGGCAGTTATCACCGTCTGGCGCCCCAGGAGAAGTTCTTATACCTCAGAGGGCCCTACGTGATCGGGTCCCTGTCTGCCTCTCCTGTACTGTCTCTAGCCACAGAGCGAATGAAGTCACGTCTCCTGGCTTTTCCGCTTGCTTTTCCCTCCACTGGAATATCCTACCCGTGATCTTCTCATAGCCAGTTCCTCCTTCTCACTCTGGTCTCAGTTTAAGTATCACCTCCTCAAAGAAGAGGAGGTGCCCCAAAACTGAATGGCATAAAACAACCATTTTATTATACTCATAGGTTTTCTGGACTTTGGACAGGGCAAGGTGGGCGGAGCATGTCTCTGCTCCAAGATGTCTGGAGAAGACTTAAAGACTGGGGCTGACTCACCTGAAACCAATATAATATTTTACGACAACTGTAACTGAAAAATAAATTTTAAAATAAATTAATTAAATTTTAATTTAAAAACAAAGACTAGGGGTGACTTGATGGCCAGGGCCTTGGAATCACCCAGAGGTGCCTTCACTCACATGGCTGCTGGTTGGTGCTGGCTATTGTCTTGGACCTCAGCTGGGCTGTTGGCCAGAACACTTACTTGTGACCTCTCCATGTGGTCTCCGCATGGGCAAGTTTGGGCTTCCTCACGGCATGGTGGCTGGGTTCCAAGAGTGAGTGTCCCAAGAGCGAGCCAGGAGGAAGTGCGTGGCATTTTTATGACCTAGCCTTGGAAGTTATGTAACACCACTTCCATCATACTCTTATTAGTTGAGATAGTCACAAAGGTCCACCCAAGTTCAAGAGGAGGGAATGAATGTAGTCTCTATCACTCAGCAGGAGGAGTATCAAGCTCACATTGCATAAAGACCAAGTGAGATAGGAGATATTTCTATGGCTACTGTTGAAAATATACTACAGAAGTCTCCCCTAATAATTCTGTGTCAGTTAAAAATTGTATTTGAGCCCTGGCGTGTGTGGCTGATGGTTAGAGTGTCGGCCTACCGACCTAAAGGTCAGGGGTTTCAATTCCTGGTCAAGGGCAGGTACCTGGGTTGCAGATTTGATCCCCAGCCCTAGTCAGGGTATGTGCAGGAGGCAGTCTATCAATGTGTCCCTCTCACGTCAATGTTTCTCTCTCTCTCTCTCTCTCTCTCTCTCTCTTCCCCTCCCTCCCTTCTTTCCACTCTCTCTAAAAATTAACGGAAAAAATATCCTCAGGCGAGGATTAACAAAAAAAATTTGTATTTGAATGCTAGTAATAAAAACCCAATTATGATGGCTTAAATAATTTAGAGACTATTCTCCCATGTAAAATAAGTCCAGAAGTAGGAGGTCCAGGTCAAGTTTAGAAGCTCCACAAAGGCTCAGGGACTAAGGTTCCATCTATTTGCTGCATCCTTTCCATGGGTCCTCATGAACACAGAAGGCTGCTGCAGCTCCAGCCATCACATTCATGTCCCAGGCAGGAAGAAGGAGGTGGTGGTGGGCGGGGGGTGGTAGTAAAAGCTTTGCTACTTTATGAGTTAGTTCACTTGAAAAAGAATTCCCGAAAATTTCTCTCAGTGACTTCTACTTCCATTTCATTGCACACTCCTAGTTGCAAAGGAAGCCAGGTCAACTGGAAGTCAATTTGTCAAAGCTGGGTTCAGCTCAGTGGCTATACTTCTTGTGTGTTCATTCTGGGGCCCAGGCTGAAGGGGGAGCAGGTACCCTGGGGAGGCTCTTCCACGGTGATGGCAGGAGAGCTAGTAGAAACACCAGAAGGCTTCTAAGATTCCAGCTCAAAACTTGCTCTGTCCACATCCCATTGGCCAGAGCAAGTGCCATGGCCAGCCCAAAGGCAAGGGACAGGGAGGGATATGCTCTCTCCCACAATGAGTCTATGGCAAGTGTGGATGCAGGGAGGGTGAAGATCCGCAACTATACTGCCTCTTCTACACTCTCTCATGCTTCATTTTATCTTCTTCATTGCCTCTTTAACTACCTAAGATTATCTAAGGTATGCATTTGTTTACTTGTTATGTTGTGTTTTCATTTTCATTCAGTTCCAAATACTTTCTCATTTCTCTTGTGATTTCTTCTTTGACTCGTGGATTATTTAAAATTATGCTGTTTAATTTCCAAATATCTGAATTTTTTCAAATTTCCTTCTGCTGATTTCTAATTCTATTGTGGTTGGAGAATGTATTTTGTGTGGTTTCAGCCTTTTAAAATTTTTTGAAATTTGAAAATGGTTTATGACCTGGCATGTCCTGGAGAATGTTCCATGTGTACTTGAAAAAAGAATGTCTTTTCTGCTCCAGTTGGGTGGCTGTTCTGTAGATGTCACTTAGGTCAGGTTAACTGACAGCGCTGTTTGATTCTTTCGCACCCTTGCCGATATTCTGTCTTATTGTTCATTCATTACTGAGAGTGGGATATTGAAGTCTTCCGCTGTGATTTTTGAATTATCCATTGCTCCCTTCAATTTTGTCTGCTTTGCTTCATGGTTATGGGGGCTGTTTTCAGGTGCTTGTCTATGGTCTGGCTCCCTCACTGAGCTTGGAGCTTCTTGAGGGCAGAGCTTGACATTCCCAGTGGATTGTGATGCTCAGTACACCAATGGTACTCAGTAAATACCTGATGAGTGAGTGATGGTAGGGTCAGCCCTTCCAGCAGTCTTATCATTTCTTCAATCAAAAATATTTTCTGAGCACTTCCTGTGTGGCTACAGGATACTTATGGAGGAATGACAAGGAGAGGTCCCTGCCCACCACATGGTCTATGAGAGAGATGGGCATGGAAAAAAACAATATTAATACAGTGGTGAGGGCATACAGAAGCTGGGCTGTGCAAGGGAAACACCTGCCCTAAGTTTCTGGGGTCTGAAGAGGATTCCCGGAGGAAACATGACTAAGTTGAGATTTGAAGGCTGGGAGGAGATAGCCAGGTGAAGGAGCAGTGAGGAAGGCTTGCATCTGGCAAAGGAATCAGGATGTACGAAGGCCTGGAGGCCAGTTAGAGAAGGGTGTGCTTGGGAACTGAAAGAAATTCAGCCTGTCTGGAATGTTGTGAGTGAGCGAGAGAACGGTGAGAACTGAGGCCAGCAAGGTATGGGGCGGACATGGAGAGCCCCCTGAGGCATGTTTGGGGTTTGGGTTTTATCCCCTGAAGGTCCTTGGGGAGGCTGCGGGGTGATTGCAGCAGAGGTGATAATGGACTGGAGTGTTGCAGGCAGTTTTCAGGACTATGTGCTTGGTGATTGATGGACCGTGGGGTGCGTTAGAGGAAGGGAGGGGTCCACGCTGACCCTGGATTTCTGGCTTGCTGACTGACTAAGAAGGCAAGTGCTGGAGGGGCTCAGGTTAGGCTTGGGGAAAGATGATGAGTTCAGTGTGGGTCTTGTTAAGTGTGAGAGGCTCAGGGAAGACTGTCCTCGTGGTCAGCTGGGCATGGGATGTGCACAGGAAGTGATCAAATGTAGAGATGTTAACTGAAGCTCCTGGAGAGGCCCAGACTTCCCCAAGGGAGTGTGTGCAATCAGGCGAGGGCTCTCAGGTACCCTGAGGAGGAAGGAGGTGGTGCCCTGGAGGGTGTGAGCCTAGGGTCTGGCAGGTTTTCATAACGGGGGCCGGCCGAAGGGACTCGGGGAGGTATGGGGAGGACACAGCGCAGAAAGGCAATGGGAGGCTTCTGGGTCCAATCTGTGCGCATCCCACTCATGCACCCCTGCTTTCCTCAGTGGTAGTGACCACTTGAAAGGGTGTCAGGAGAGCCCAGGACAGAGCCAGACTTCTCAGACTGCTCGGAGGAAAAGGAGATTCATTCAGAGGCCCTCCCTCATCACTCTGCGGGAGTTTCATTAGGCTGTCGCCTCAGTGCCAACATGACAGGCCAGTGCAGGATCTGGCAGGATCCTGTTGTAATTTATGCGTTTACCTACCTCACTTGGTGTGCCATCAGTGTGCCCCCCCACCACAGTCCCCTCTTTCCTCGCCCAGCGGCTCTTGCTCCTCATTATGGTCAGTGTCCAGTGTCTCAGATGCTGTAGAGGAGTGGGGGGCAGTGAGCATGTGTTGACCTCTTAGGTGTGCTTAGCAGTTTATATATATATATATATATATATATATATATAATCTCATTTAATTGAACATAATTTGTGCTCAATAAATATTTTCTAAGATGACCAGATGGACCCCAAACTGAACCTCAGAGAAGATCACTTACCCAAACTCACACAGCCAGTGAGAAGGGGGGCCAGGGCTGTTTGACTCCAGAACCGAGAAGGGGAGGAGACAAATAGATGTGGAACAGTCCGGTTAGGTGGTAAGGAGCCCAGTGAGGGAGGAAACCAGTGTGAGTGCAAGGAATGCAGTCAAGGAAGGCTTCATGGGAGAGCGAGTTTTGAAATGGACATTGATGGACAGAAATTAGGAACAGACCTTCCAGAGGGTAGGAGCAACAGGAATACATGCACAGAGGGGCGGCTTGGGAATGTGGGGTGGAGTATGGGGTGTACAGGAAGTGGCCAGAGAGCTGTGTTTAGAGCGAACCTGAATGCCACGTCCCCAGGTGTTTCAAAGAGAAGCGTAGGAATTTGGGAGCCCTGAGGACTTGAGCAGGGAAGGTTGGTCTAGTAGGTTGAGTGGGAGGGAGTGATACTGGGGACAAAGTTTAAGCCCCAAAATGCTTGTATTTTCATTCAGTCCAGGAAAAAAAAAATTGCAGTGTGACCCTGCAAAGTCTCTTGTTCCTTCCTCCCTCACCTTGAAGTAGCTGGTGGGACTCAGACATTTTAGCCACAGACGCTTGTCTTCAAATAAAGTTTTACTCCCAACCTAGGAAGAGTAGATGAAAGTGGAGGTGCTTTGGTTCAAAGGCATGTGGAGGCCAAAGTTCGGGCTCCCTTAACCCTGGGCCTCCATGGAGCACAGTGTGAAAAATATTCATCTAAGTCAGTGGTTCTCAAAGTGGGTCCCCCAAACCAGCAGTGTCAGCATTACCTGGGAGCTGGTGAGAAATGCATATTCTTGAGCTCCCTCGCAACTGCTAAATAAGAAACTCTGGGGGTGAGGTTCAGCCCTGTGTATTAATGACATCCCCTAATCCTCAGGAGATACAGATGGACAGTAACTTTGAGACTCACAGACAGATGATCCTGTAGGGCCGCTTCAGCATGGACTCTCTGTGATTTTCTGCCCCCTAGAAGCCAGCATCCACTAGGACACTGATTCCCAAACCCTGGCTCTGCACGCGTACCTGGGAGTGTTAAAAACTACAGATGCTCATCCCACCCTCAGAGATTTGTATTTAATTGGTCCAGGGTGCTGCCTGGTCATCCAGAGTTGAAAAGCTCCCCAGATAATTCCAATTTGCACCTAAAACTGAGAACCTAGTGAAAAGTAGCAAACATTCACTCAGCACAGTTATAAACAAAGCCAGGTCAATGTGAGGGTAAAACCAAAGGGAATGAGACACATTCTGCTCTGCTTAGTTGGAGGGATGATAACAGAAATATTCAGAGTAAGTAAACAGCCTGACAATGCAAAATTTTGCCAAGCCATTGCTTTTCAGGCTGCGATATTTATAACCCTACCATCGGTGTGCAGTAGGTGCCCAGGAATACTCAAGGCCACAAGATAAACAGAGCACATTTTCTAAGCACGTCTGCTTTGCTCTAGATACATAATTTTAAATAAATTAAGTGGGGCATGGATATATTTTGGAGAATAATGTAAAATATGCATTAACTTTTAAGCTAAAATATGAGACTTCAGAGACATTCTGAGACCAAGGTGGCTCCCTTCAGGCTGTGACCCAACATTTCCGGAGGCTATAGGACACATGAGAGGACCTTAAACTGACTGTTGAAGTAACGTAGGAGATGACCTCTTGGTGGAGGTGGCATTTGAAGCAGCTTTGAAAGATAAGCAAGATATGAATCAGATGCCAAAGGCAAAGAACGAAGACAGAGGCTGGAAAAGAGGATTCATGAAAGCAGCAACGCTCCAAGTGTGGCTCTGGGACCAGCAACAGGAAGGAGCAGCACCTGGGAACTGGGGAGATAGTAAAATTACCCAGTCCCACCTTGACCTACAGAACGGAAACTCTGGGTCGGGTGAGCAATCCGTGCGATTTGAACTAGTTCGTCAAGTGATTGTGAGGCGCACTTAACTTGGAGAACCACTGGTATACAGAAATGAGCAGTCAGCCGCAGAGGTAGGCTGGACCAGCTTTTGAAGGACCATGAACTCCAGGCCCGGGATTTTCACTTGGCCCTGAGGTCTAGGCACAAATGAAGGTCTTAGAGGAGACATAAAAGCAGTGGGGAGCCCTGACTGGTTTGGCTCAGTGGATAGAGCGTTAGCCTGTGGACTGAAGGGTCCTAGGTTCGATTCCAGTCAAGGGCATGTACCTTGGTTGCAGGCACATCCCCAAAGGGAGGTGTGCAGGAGGCAGCTGATTGATGTTTCTCTCTCATCTGTGTTTCTGACTCTCTATCCCTCTCCCTTCCTCTCTTAAAAAGTCAATAAAATATATTTAAAAAAAAAAAAAGCAGTGGGGAAAAGGAGTGCTTGTTCTCTCTCCCCCAGGGGCCTCAGAGAACTGGTGGTTTAAAAAAGTTTTACATACAGTTGAATGAACAAATCTTAAAGAGAGGGCTCCCGTTTTTAATAACTGTGTGCATATGTGTGCATTTGTAACCACCATCCTGATAGAACATTCCCATCATCCAGAAGATGCCTCTCATGCCCCTCCTCTGTCAGTCACCTAATAGAGGTTACCACTATTTTGCCTTCCATCACATTCCATTGGGATAGCCTGTTCTTGAAACTCATATGAATGGAATCATGAATTATGTATTCTTTTGTGTCTGGTGTCTTTAGCTTAACTTAATGTGCGAGATTCATCCACGTTTTCATATATATATATATATATATATATATATATATATATACACACACACATATATGTATATATATATTAGTGTATATATATATATATACACTAGTATATATCAATATTCTTTTATATGGATATACTGTAGTTGGTATATCTGTCCTCCTGTTAATGATTATTTATTTGGGTTGTTTCTAGTCTGGGCTATTACAGGCAGATCTCAGAGATATTGCAGGTTCAGTTCCTTACTATTGCAGTAAAAGTGAGTCATAATCTTTGCTGGTCGAGGGTTTTGCCTTCCATTTGCCAAAAAAACACACACAAAAAAAACTACATCTGTAAAAGTGTATTAAAGCGAAGCACAGGTATGCCTGTATAAAGCTGTCATATCTTTTAAGGAACATATGCACTTATTTCTTCTCAGTATTTTACCTTGGAGTGGAGTTGATAGGCCATAGATTTGGCTTTATTATAAACTGCCAAGTAAGTTTACAAAGAGGTTGAAGAAATATATACTCCCACCCTGATGTGTGGGAATACAACTTATTCCTCAGGCTTACCAGTTTTCATGGCTAAGTAATATTCCATTGTGTGGCTAGACCACATTTTGTTTATCTGTTCTTCACTGGATAGACATTTGGGTTCTTTCCACTTCTTTATTATTATGAGAATGCTGCTATGAACATTTATGTACAAATTCTTGTATGAATATATGCTTATCATTCCCTTGGGTACATACCTCAGAGTGCAATTGCTGCATCACATGGTAACTTTTTAACCTTTTGAAGAACTGCCAGACTATTTTCCAAGTGGCTGCACCATTTTACATTCCCACCATCGTAATGTGAGGGTTCCAATTTCTCCACTTCCTTTCGGAGCTTGTTTTTATATGTATGTCTTTTTTTTTAATTTTTTTATAGCCATTCTTGTGGGTGTGAAGTGGTATTTCATTGTGGTTTTGATTTTAAATTTTCCTAATGACTAATGATGTTGGGCATCTTTTCATGTGCTTCTTGGTCATTTGTATACTTACTTTGGAGAAATGTACCTTCAAATCCTTTGCCCATGTTTAATGGGTTGTCTTTTTATTATAATTCTGTATGGAAGTCACTTGTCAGATATATGATTTGCAAATATTTCCTCCCATTCTGTAGGCTGTCTTTTCACTCTCTTGATGGTGGCTTTTGAAGCACAAAAGTTTTTAATTTCTAATTTCTCCGAAGCCTAATTTCTCTATTTTTCTTTTGTTGTTTGTGCTTTGTTGTCATATCTAAGAAAGCTTTGTTTAGCCCCAAATCACCAACATTTACTCCCATATTTTCTTCTAAGAGGACCAAGCACCCGTGGGAGAGGGAGTTTTAGCTCTTCCATTTAAGTCTTTGATTTTGAGTGTTTGTTGTTGTTTTTTTGTATAAGAAGGAGTCAAAGTTGATTGTTTTGCCTGTGAATATCCAAATAGCTCAGCACCATTTGTTAAAAAGACGATTTTTTCCCCATTGCATGCTTTTTGGCATCCTTGTTGATAATCACTTGGTCATAACGTGAAGGTTTATTTCTGGATTCTCAATTCTATTCCATTGATCTATATGTCTGTCCTCATGCCAAGACCACACAGTCTTAATTCCTGTAGCCTTATAGCAAGCTTTGAAATCAGAAAGTGCGAACAATCCAACTTTGTTCTTTGTCAAACTTGTTTTGGCTCTTCTGGGTCTCTTGCACACCCATGTGAATTTTAGGATCAACTTGTCAGTTTCTGTTAAAAAGGCATCCAGGATTTTGATAAGAGGTTGAGACGAGTCTGTATGTCAAGCTGGAGAGTGTTGACCGAACAATATTAAGTTGTGAACATGGGACATCTTTCTGTTTACTTAGGTCTTTAATTTCTTTCAACAGTGTTTTGTTGTTTCCAGAGTACAGGTTCTATGCTTCTTTGTTAAATTTATTCCTAAGCATTTTATTTTTTTCGTCTTATAGAAAAGTAACAAGAGTAGGAGTAGTACATTGAACAATCAAATTCCTCTTTTCCATATTCAGCTTTTAACATGAAGTCCAAATTATATATTTTTTGTATAGTTAGTACTATTTGTAGACATTTTTTTGGTCAATACTTTGTCCAGTGCTTTCTAGAGAGAGTGGAAGGGAGGAAGGGAGAGAGGACTGGAGGGAGAGAGGGGAAAGAGAGAAAGAGACAGAGAAAGATAGAGATAGATAGATAGATAGATAGATAGATAGATAGATAGATAGATAGAGAAGTGAAAGAGACCCATTGACCAGCCACCTCCATGCTCACTGACCCAGGCCAGAGATCAAACCTGCAACCCAGGCACATGCCCCCGACTGGGAATCAAACCCGCAACCCCTCAGTGTGTGGGAGGACACACTAACCACTGAGCAACACCTTTACATTTTAAGAAGTCTGTGCACGCCCACAGAGAATTATTTTCAGGGTTTCAAAGTACCCTTCAGTGATTGACCTGGCCAAGTGAAGTTGTGTCCCCTGTGCAGCTCATGGCTTGCCAAGGCGTTTGTGACATAGGGGGTCATGGTTGAGGTTGGTGTGTGTTTGGCCAAATGGGATCCCAGTGAATCCACTTGACTTTTGGCAGTGACATCAGTAGTTTAACCACTTCCAAGGACATTGTGTCTACCCACTAACTGTTCAGCCCAGAGAACATGGATGCTTTGTCACCCAGAAAACTCAATAGTGGGTTTGGAGAGGGGGAAAGTATTCAGGGGACAAGGCCCCTGAATGTGAGTTCCCCTCTTCTACTGCAAGCAAGCCCATTGTTCCTGAGAGCCCTGTCTGGGCCACCAATAGAAGGAAGAATTGGCGTGGGGCAACGGGAAGAGCTAGGGTTTGGAGTCAGGCTGATTTGGGCTCAATCTTGCCATCTTGGTGGCATTGGGTAAGTTACTTAATTTCTCTGAACATAATTCCCTTATTGGTAAAATGGAAATAATAATAATGCCAAAGTGATAGGCTTCTTGTGAGGATGAAATGAGAAAATGAATGTACAGTGTTGAGCATGCAGTGGCTCACATGGCATGTGTCCTCAGTAAATGTCAGCTGTTGTTATTTGTTGAGCACCTTCCTTGGGCTGGGTTCTAGGGATACAGAGATAAGTAATAGCCAGGCTAAGGAGAAGGAGGGCACAGAAGGAAGTATTCCTAAAACACGACAGAAGGCAGTCTGCACAAACCCTGTGAAGAAGGTATTTGTACTCCCATTTCATAAAGGGGGAAATTAAGGTTCATGGAGATGAAGGGACTTGCCCAGGGTCATACATAGGCAACTATCTAGGTAGACAAGGATTCGTTTGTGTTTTCTAAAGCCCTGTAAGGTTGCAGCAGGGATTCCACAAAGAGCTGGGGAAGCAAGTATGGTGAGAGGGGGGACTGGTTCAGGAAGGCCTCGGGTTCCGGAGGGGTTTGGATTGGACCCTGCAGGCATTAGGGCCAGTCAGTTCTTCCTCTTTATTGTCTCTAGTCCATCCACTCTCTCTGTCCCCTTAGCCAGACTCTGGTCCAGTTTCAAGTCTTGAACTCTCTCCTGCTCCCCTAGAATGGCCGCCTCACTGGTCTCGCTCCCATTCTGGCCACCCCCAGTTTCTCTCTAAACGTCTGATCGATCACATTGCTCCCCTGATCAGCTCTATTCAATAGTTCCCCATCACCCCCTCGGATGAAAAGCAAGTTCCTTGAAAAGTTTTCAGGGCCATGTAGGATGGGACCCCCTGCCTGACCCTCCAGCATTAGCATGTTCTAGTCCCGTGCACTTCTTTCAAGGGTGCACATACCCCCACACACTGCACCCAAACTGCACTCTGCTTCTCAGTTCCTCCTCTACTTCAGGGCCTTTGCGCATTGCTGCCCCTTCTACCTGGAACACGCCCCCTCTTGTCCCAGCATAGGTGTTCCCTCCCTGGCAAGCCTTCCCAGAGCTACGAGTAAGCCAGGTCTGCCGCGTATGGACTGCCGTGGCCCCTTGCTTTTCCCCACCACAGCACATATACCCCTGTGTTGAAATGATCTCTTTACTCATTTCTTTTCCCCCAGATTACAAACTCTTTGAGGGCAGAACTCTGAGGGAGCAGAAACTCTCTCCCAAGGCTTGATGCAGAGCAGGCATTCAGTATATTTGTTGAATGAGTAAGGGGATGAGGGCCGGGTATCTTCTACCGCCTTCCAGCCTGTGAGATGGATGCCAGGACCCCCAGGTGCGATGGTGGGTCAGAACTACTGAGGGAGCAGAAACTTTTCAGGGAGTGATGGATGGTGTGGCTGGCACTCAGCGCTTCCAGCCGATGCATGAGTTTTAAGAACGGATGTATGTGGCGATTCTGATTACGCTCCAGTTTTTTAAATGAGTCACGTTGATGATGGCCATCCTGCCCACTGGGACTGAGTCAATTTAGTGAGAATTAATTACAGACAAGAATCCAGCTTGCAGAGCAGTTAATATTGAAACTCCCTGGAGTATGATGCAAATGCAGCCGCCAGTCCTGTCTTTGCTTGTCCTTCTCGCCCGCTCCCTGCCCACCCCCTTTCTGTGGTGCGCAGGGCCTGGGCATCAGGATGATTGGATTCCGGTCTTGGCTTCCCCATGACTCACTCTCCTTTGCTGTTAAATAAGGGTCCGGCAGTCCATCAATTAGCAAGCATTAAATCACTCCTTCTCTGACACATACTCTGCCGGACCTGAGAAACATAGCAGGAAACAAAGCAGATAGGGTCCTGCTCTGAAAATGTCATGTCTAAAATATAATCATAACTGCCTTAAAGGACAGCACTTTACAGTTTCAAACATCAGGATGAACTCCCAGCAGCCTCATGCTATACGGTTAGCCCCATTTTACAGGTGAGGAAACTGAGGCTCAGATAGGTTACCGTTTGCCCACAGTCATTCAACTACTCTTGTGCTATAGTTAGGCTTGAACCCAGCCAATGAGAGAATATGTCGAAAGTCCTCTGTCCATCAGCTGCCCAAGCAAGAGGGGTTATTGTCCTCATCAGGATGTTTTCTTTCTTTCTCGGGGATGCCAGGGCTGAGAAGACTCTGCTGGGCTGGAGGCTGGGTCCTAAACATGGAGACTCACAAGGAAAGAATGGGAGGGTCCTCTTGCTCCCAGGTCAACAGAGAAACCTCCCCTGCAGATTCAGAATGATCCCGTGTCCTAGAGCCATCTGTGGGCAGAAATAAGAACTAAATACCACCTCACTCTAACCGCCCTCCCTACATTGCTGCCCTCTTATAATTCACACTTTCTCTGCCTTCTGAAACGTGCTTTCGGGAAGGGCTATGGTTGCTCAGATACAATGAGATTTATTTCTAATTATAGTTCAAGCATGTGGTTTCCACTTGAGGACACACATGCCTTCAGCCCAGAGAATCTATCCATTAATTACAGACTCAGACCCAAGAGTTTCTGACCTTAGTGATGGGCTAGAGGTTTCCCAAGACCTTCGAGTTTTACCAGTCTGGGGCTGGTGAGGGCCAGCCTCAGCAGGAACCAGCTCATCCTCCCTCCTTGGGACTACAAGCTAGGGTGGGCCGCCCTCCCCTTGTCCTCCCTCGATTCCTGGCAGAGCAGGTTGCTACAGCAGGAGGTCAGCGCAGGACAGGATGAGGTGTTCAGGAAGTGAGACCTTTGTAACCTCCACATCTGCTATCCTGTACGACAGCACAGGCAGCCTCCTTATAGACAATGGAGGGGCATGGATCTCCTGCCTTTCATGTTCCCTGGCTCATTCCCTGTCAGTCCCTCCCTTCCAACCTCCCTCTCTCTCCCTCCGTCTCCTGCTCTCACTCTCTTCTCATTTTTTCTTTATCTCTTTCCACCTTTCCCTCTCTCTGCTCCAATCCCACCTTCTGCCCTTTTTCCTAGCCTTCCCTTGTCACCACTAGATCTCCCCCTCCCCTGCACTCCTCTTCCGTGTGGGAGAAGACTAGAAAGACTTCTTGGAGGAAAGGCTGTCCATCCTCTCGGGCACTTTCCCCTTTTAGATCTCTACATAGAGACCTTTCTAGCAATAAAGACTGTTTAGCAATGGAGTTTACTGTCTTGCTCAGTAATGAGTTCCCTTGTCAGGGAGGCAGTCAAAAAAGGCAGAGTGACCTGAATGTTGTAAAAGAGATTTGACCTTCCTGATTTAGGCTGGACCACATGACCCTCATACTGAGATTTTCCCCAATATGCATTGCTCCATAATTCAAGTTCATTTCAGGATAGCTCATGTATTTAAAACTACAGACCTGAGCCTCATGCAAAAGCAGTTGTATTTAAAGATAAAGTATTTTTGTTGTGAGAAAGTTTTGCATTCTTTATCATTTGAATGTTTATTAAATTTAGTTTGATATTTAAAGTAATTAATTGTGATACAGAAATTTTAGAAAACAGACACAAGAAGAAAAAAAAATTATTCCTAATTCCATACTTCTGACAACAGCCACTGTTTTCATTTCACTCCATTTCCTTTTAGCTCTTTCCTTTGTTCATTTTTTACACAACCATGTTCGGGTGAGAAGACAACTCTGTGTCTCTTCTTGATTTTTTGGCACCAGGACATGAATATATCACATAGTCACCATCTGCATCATTTTTAGTGACTGCTTGATATGCCATGGAGTGGATGCCTGTGACTTCTTAAGACTTTGTTTTGAAAGGACACAGTGCATGAATCTCTTCAAAGATGGCTCATTGTTAAGAAAAGCTTTATATTTCCTCAGAGAAGGAATTACCCAACTTCTCACGCACCTTGTAAAAGAAGAGCGTGCACCCAAGTTCCCACCAGGGAGGGGGTGGAATGAACCTGCTTTAAGCCTGACTCTGTGCTGTGAGTTGTGCTCGCTAGGCATCAGGTTACCTGTGGTCACAGATGTGTTGTCAGCCCTGTTTCACAGGTGAGGACGCTGGGGTCTGAGACACAGGTTTACTAGTAAGGTCCCAGCTGTCTGTCTGTAGGCCAGGGCTCCAAAGCCGCAGGGGAACTGCCAGGGAGGACGGGCTCAGTCCTATCAACCCGTGGGTAACAGGCCTTTGGGGTTTCAGGATTTCCATGGAGCTGTTGTGAGGGCCTTGGATGAAATGGACCAAGAGGGCAAGGACACATTGGCCAGGGAGGAGCTGAGGCGTGGCCTGAGCGAACTCCCAGCCATCCTCAACCTTCATCAGGGGATCCTGGAGGAGCTGGGAGAGAGGCTGCTGCACTGGTGAGCAGTCCCCAGACTCCCGCCCCAACTTCTGTTGCTCTAGGGGGTTGGGGGATTAAGAACCCCACCGCGTGAAATGGTGTCTCCATTTGACAGATGTGGAAGTCGAGACACAAAGGTGTGTGGTCATTTGCCCAAAGTAAAACCAGTGTGGGAGGGTCAAGCTGGGGTCCTCACCAGGGATGTGACTCCAGCTCTCACGTCCAGCACTGTGCTGGTCACAAGGCTGAGTTCTCGCTGTCCTGTCCCCCTCCTGGCTGCAGGGAGGGCCAACAGAAGGTGGCCGATGTCTTCCTGGCTCGGGAACAGGAGTTTGACCACCACGCCGCTCACATCCTGCAGTTTGACAGGTATCTAAGTCTGCTCGCTGAGAACTGCCTCCATTCTCCCCGGCTGGCAGCTGCTGTCCGTGAATTTGAGGTGGGTCCCTTGGTCCTCTGAGAACCTGCTGTAAGGATACAGGGGTGGAGCTGGGTGGGTATGACTAAAAGCAAATCAGTGGGGCCTCTAGGTCAGTCTGCAGCTGGGGGACAGGGGGGTGGAGAGGGTGACCCAGCAAGAGGAAGAACCCAGAAGATCCCCTGTTGGACAATCAATGACAACTCAGTGAGCCCCAGCCACAGCGAGGGTTTTTCAGTGGCCCTTCTTCGGTCCCAGCAGAAAAGCACAAAGTGAGGTGGAGCCCCAGCCATTTGAGTGACCAACAAATGGCCACCACCTGGGGATCCAGTTATTGGGCAGAAAAATGCAGTGCTTTCTTCTATTACTAACACTAGATGCACAGCTGGGACTGCGAGAGGCATATGACTGAGTGTAGCACAGACTGCGAGCCTAAGGAATGAACTGTCACAGCGGGGTGGTGCTCATCTGGGAGGGCTTCCTGGAGGAGGGGGAACTGGATTAGAGATGGTGGAAGCTCAGTTTGGCCAGGAAGAGGTGTGGCTAGGACAGTGCAGGTGGGATTCTGGAGCCCAGTTCCTGAAGGCCGGGGTCCCTGATGGAATTTTGTCCTCCCCGTCTCTTGGGAACAGCAGAGTCAGCAAGGAGGCGGCCAGAACGTGAAACACAGGCTGCTGCGGGTGGTTCAGCGCCTCTTCCAGTACCAAGTGCTCCTCACAGGTGGGCCCCGTGGGAGGTCAAGGTGCACTGAGACTGTGGGGAGGGAGGGCCCCTGAGGAGGGGTCGGGTGATGATGACAAGATGTGTGAATGGTAACCTCTCCTCCCACCCTGGCAGGAAGGGGTAGGGGGGACTGCTCTCAGTTCCTGCCTCCTGCCTCTCCGGAGGGACCAGACCCTGCCACCACCTTCTCTCCAGCTGAGCTTTGGACCCTCTGCTGCCACGTTGGGAGCCGCACTTCAGGGACCACCTCCTGTGTCTTCCTCCAACCTCTCCCATCCTAAACTCAAACTCACACTTCCCCGCATTCTTCATGTCCTCCCTGTCTTAGTGGGTGGCTGGTTTCCTAAAGTGGTTCTTATCAGCAAAGTCCTCCTTGTGGCTGAATCAGTGGCATTTCCCACCTGGGACCTTCTGGACCTCTCTGTGGCTTTGTCACTGACCACCTCCTGCTTCTCCAGCGCATCCATCCTGGGACCTCTGTGACATACTCTCTCTCCGGCCTCTCTCTGACTGCTCCATCATCTCTGATAACAACCTTTCTTCCTCCACTGTCCCATAAATGTTTGTGTCTCTTGGAAGTCAGTCCTAGGTCCTCTTTCTTTCCCTCTCTACAAATTCTTCCCAGGAAATGTCATCCCCTTTCCTTCCTCCACCTGCCAGAAACACACACACCTCTGTCCAGAGCTCCAGACCCATTTACTCAGTTGCCTCTTAAGTGGACAAAGACCCCTAGCCTGGGGAACCGACATTCCAGTGGGGGAGATAGACACACACCTAGCGATATGCATGTGCATCCACGTAGTGACCAAGGCTGTAAGAAAACTACATTAGAGCCAGGAGACAGAATTCATTCATCTAATTCAGCAAATATTTATTGGGCAGCCACTGTGTCCCAGGCCCTGTGCTAAATGCTAGAGATATAGCAGTGAATTAAACAGCCACGCTTTATAACACTGTGGAGCTTGTCCTCTAACAAACAAATAAGGAAATAAAAATTTTATATGTTGGTGATAAGAGTGCTGAGGAAAGATAAAGCAGGTGAACCGCACTCTGATTAGACACAGCACTCAGGAAAGACCGCTCTGAGGAGGTAGCATTTCAGAGATCTCAGCGAAGTGAGGACATGAGCCCTATGAAGATCTGGAAGAAGAAAGTACGAGGTAGAGGGGATACGGAGTGCAAAGGCCCTGGGGTAGGAAGAAGCGTGGCATGTTCAAGAAATAGCAAAAAGCCAGCACTGCCAGAATGAGTGAGTGACAGAGAGAGGCAGCTGGAGCGAGGCCAGCCTGTGTTGAGCTTTGTGAATAAGAATGTGTTAAAACATCTCACTCTACTGTGTTGACAGTCACGGCCGTCTCCCCCTGACACGTGCTTCTCAGAGGCAGGCTCTCACCTTGTTTGCGTCTCTCTACCCTGAAGGCCCGGCACAAAGTCAGGCACACAGCAGTCGCTCATGAGAGAGTGACTAGTCGTGGTGGCAGTGGTGCTGGTGGCAGTCCTGGAGGCCTGGTTTTGTGGTGGTACTGGGGTGTGATGGGTCTAAGAGGGGTGACAGCGTGGACACCCCATTCTTTGGAAACTTTTCTTCCACCTCTGGAGAGAGAGGGGCTCCTGCTGTGGACAGGAGGGGCTGCCTCACCAGGGCAAACTGACTCCTGGCTCTTGTTCTGCCTGCAGACTATTTAAATAACCTTTCCCCGGATTCAGCTGAGTATGATAACACACAGGGTAAGTCCAGCATGAACCCAGAGGGGGGGACACAGTCCGGTTTTGCCCCAACTCTAGACACTACATCAGTTCTAGGCCCGGGACATAGTCCGCTCCCCACCAGCTTGGGGGTGCAGTGACATGAAGCTTCTAGGGCTTCTGACGGGACTCCCCAGGATGGGCTCTGATCCAGTCAGGAGGAGAAGGGCCAGTGCCACATCTAAAACACTCACTCGTGTCCCTGTTTCCTCCCAGTGCTATGTGGCTGTCCATATGACCTGTCAAGTGGTCAAATTACTGTTATGTGGCAAAGCTAGGGTTGGGCCTGTGACCTGACCCAGCCATGGGAAAAATTGGTGCCACCCATTTACAAGGCCCTGAAATATGCAGTGATCTGAGGAGGTGGAGTGGGGAGGGGAGAAGAGAGGCAAGAGGTGAGGATGGTGGCAACTAGACTGGCCCTCCCCAGAAGGCCCAGCTGTCTGCTCTGCTTCCCTCCTCAGGCGCGCTGAGCCTCATCTCCAAAGTCACAGACCACGCCAACGATAGCATGGAGCAAGGGGTAAGTCCAGCCTCCAGGCTCCTTCTGTGGGGTCCAGGTCCAGGACTCCCTCCTCCATGCCCAGGTCTGCCTTGGAGTCCAACTTATGTACTATACATAGCATATGTTTGAAGTGTACAATTAAATAAGACTTGATGTTTGTGTGTACCTGTGAAACCATCTCCATAATTACAATGCTGAACATATCCATGGCCCCAGAAAGTTTCCATGTACCCCTATATCATCCCTTATCCCCAACTCCCAGGCAACCACTGGTTTGCTCTCTGTCACTATAGATTAGTTTTCATTTTCTAGGATTTTATAAGATAGAATTATTCAACATGTACTCTTTTTTGTCTGCCTCTTTCACGCCTTTATTGGATATGTGATGTACAGATATTTGCTCCCAACCTGTGGCATGTCTTTTCATGCTCTTAGTAGAGTCTCTGGAAGACCAGAAGTCCTTAATTGTAATAAAAAAGCCCACTTTATTATTTTAATTTCTTTTATGGATCATGATTTTAATGTTATATCTAAGAAATCTTTGCCTCACTCAAGTTTACAAAGTTTTTCTATTCTGGTCTTTATATTTTAGAAGTTTTCTAGTTTAAAATTTTACATTTAGGTCTCTTAATCCATTTTGAGTTTATATTTATGTACTAGAGGGGTCCCTCGGCCTGGCCTGCAGGGATAGGGCTGAAACCAGCTCTCCGACATCCCCCAAGGGGTCCTGGATTGCGAGAGGGCACAGGCCAGGCCAAGGGACCCCACCAGTGCACAAATCCATGCACCGGGCCTCTAGTATGCATATAAGATCTTTGGTTAATCTCTTCCTGCCCTTTCCCCTCCCCGCTTCCCTCTGAGATTCATCAGTCTGTTCCATGTTTCCATGCCTGTGCATTGAGCGTCTGCCCCCTGGTGGTCAGTGCATGTCATAGCTACTGGTCATATGGTTGCTTAGGCTTTTTGATGTGCAGGCTGATGCTCTAACCACCATGCCATGCCAGCCAGAGCTCACCTTCATTTTTTTAATAGACTTTAATTTTTACAAATCTTTTATTGAGGTAAAATATAGGGTGTTCCAAAATATGTATACACACACTTTGAATAATTATAAAGGCAGTGTTTATTAAAATACATTTCACTTTCAAAATTGAGCTATCAGCTGTTAAAGTGTGTATACATTTTTTGGGAAACCCTGTATACATAACAAAAAATTTGCTATCCTAATGATTTTTAACCACATAGTTCAGTGGCATTAAGTACATTGATATCGTTGTGCAACCATCATCACCATCCATCTCCAGAATGTTTTTTACCATCTCCAACTAAAACTTTGTACATATTAAGCACTAACACCCCATTTCCCCTCCCCCCAGTGCCTGAAAACACCATTCTACTTTCTGAATAGTAGTATTTTTATTTTTTATAAAAAATTTAAATTTACCAGAAAATTTGAGAAGATAGTACAAAAGAGTTCCCATGTATTCCACACACAGTTTCTCTATTATTAACATATTAATATGGTACATTTGTTACATTAAATAACCAATATTGATAACATATTATTAACTAAGGACCATGCTTCATTCAGATTTCCTTAGTTTTTGCCTAATGTCTTGTTCCAGGTTCCCATCCAGGTTATCATATTTCATTTAGTCATCTTGTCTCATTAGACTTCTCTTGACAGTTTCACTGACTTCCCTTACTTTTTTTTTAATGCATTTTTATTGATTTCAGAGAGGAGAGGAGAGGGAGAGAGAGATAGAAACATCAATGATGCGAGACAATCATTGATTGGCTGCCTCCTGCACACCCCCGACTGGGGATTGAGCCCACAACCCGGGCATATTTTCTTGACCGGAATCAAACCCGGGACACTTCAGTCCGAAGGCCAATGCTCTATCCACTGAGCAAACTGGCTAGGGCTGACTTTCCTTACTTTTGATGACCTTGACAAATTTGGGAAATACTAGTCATATATATTCTAGGATGTCCCTCTTTTGGAATTTGTCTGATATTTTTCTCATGATTAGACTGGGTTTGTGATTTGGTGGGGGGTTGGGGGGAATAAAACATGGAAATAAAGTACCACTTTCATCAAATCCTATGAAGGGTACATGCTAGCAACATGATTTATGACTTGATGTTGGCATTGATCGCCTGGCTGAGGTAGTGTTTGTCAGGTTTCTCCACAGTAAAGTGATACACACATACTCACTACCTTGTCCATACCCTTTGGAAGAAAGTCACAATGAACAGCCCACATTTAAGGAGTAGGGAGTTTTGCTCCCTCTCCTTAAGGGCAGAGTAGAGTATCTACCTAAATTATTAGGAATTCTTCTGCATGAGAGAGTTGTCTCCTTTCCCTCATTTGTTAATGTATTCATTATAAACAAATAAATCATTTATGTCAGTTAGGACTCATGGGCATTTGCTTTATATTTTGGGTTATAATTCCATACTGCTTTATTTATTTTACTTCTCAAATTGTTCCAGTGTTGGCTATTTGGAGCCCTTTCAGTTGGTTCCTGTACCCCTTTCACGTACCCCCCTGCATATGTGTTTGAGTACTTTTTTTTTTTTTAGCACTTTCTTACTTTCTGGCACTACATGGTACTCCAGGATCATCTATTATATTTTCTGCCCTATTCTTAGAATCATCCATTTCTCCAAGGCACCCTGGTTTCTTTAATGGTATTAGAAATCAAGATCTGGGTACTAGGTATGCTCATTGCTACTGGAATATTATTTCATTTAGGTCATCTTAGCTGACAGAGCAAAGAAATATAGTAGGTCCTTGGGTTACGTTGGAGATCCGTTCCTACAGCGTGCTGTAACGCGATTTTCGCTGTAAGTTGGCACCCACCTCTATATGCACTTACGTCACCCACATGGAGCACATACACAGCAGTAATGAAGTGAAACAGTAAAAAAAAAATTTAAAAGAAAGATAACAATTCCTGACCTTTACTTGTGGTAAATAAATAATAATAAAAAAATAAAGCACATGTGTACATACGTCGAAATGACGGAACTTTTTTTTTTTTTAATAAATAAATGGGAGATGGCAGTGTAACCACAAAATGACGTACGTCAAGTCCGACGTAACCCGAGGACTGTCTGTATATGTGTATATACCAGTGGTCAGCAAACAACGGCTCGCGAGCCACATGCAGCTCTTTGGCCCCTTGAGTGTGGCTCTTCCACAAAATACCACGTGTGGGCGCGCACGTACAGTGCAATTGAAACTTCGTGGCCCATGCGCAGAAGTCGGTTTTCGGCCTGGGCGAGTCTATTTTGAAGAAGTGGCATTAGAACACTCAAGGGGCCAAAGAGCCACATGTGGCTCGCGAGCTGCAGTTTGCCAACCACTGGTATATACAGTTGACCCTTGAACAACATGGGGGCTAAGGGCACCAACCTTTCATGCAGTTAAAGTTCTGAGTATAATTACAATCAGCTTTCTGCATACACAGATTCCCAACTGCACATTGACTCTTGAACAACATGGATTTGAACTGCAAGGTTCAATGGGAAGAATTTCATATAACCATCTACATTAAGCTAAACATAAGTTCTTACTGATGTCTGCAATTCTAATCTTTACTGCATCGGTAGATCATTCCCTTGCTTATCTGTAAATTTCCACACAAAAGTGAAAAACCTAGTTCTCATCATTCATCATCCATTTACTTAATTGGAAGGTTTACCAATTCTTTTTTTTTTTTTCTTTTTTTTTTTATATATATTTTATTGATTTTTTACAGAGAGGAAGAGAGAGAGATAGAGAGTTAGAAACATCGATGATAGAGAAACATCGATCAGCTGCCTCTTGCACAACCCCTACTGGGGATGTGCCCGCAACCAAGGTACATGCCCTTGACCGGAATCGAACCTGGGACCTTTTAGTCCGCAGGCCGACGCTCTATCCACTGAGCCAAACCGGTTTCGGCAGGTTTACCAATTCTTGAAAGATATTTTTCCTGAATATAGAAATCTGAATTGACCACTTTTTCTTTCAATACTTTTAAAATGCCACTCCATTGTCCTATGGCCTGCATAGTTTCTGATTTGAAATCTGCTGTAATGGTGGTATTTCTCTTTCTTATGTAATCAAGTCTTATGTGTTTCTTTATTCTAGCTGCCTTCAAGATCTTCTCTTTAAATTTGACTTTTAGAAGTTTGACTCTGATATCTAAGTTTGTGTGATTTTAGGAGCTATGGTGCTTCCTAGATCAGTGATTTGTTGTAATTCACTAATTCCATTTTTTAAAATTAATTTATCTTTCACTTACAGTTGACATACAATATTATGTTTCAGGTAGTCATTCGTTACTTTTGGAAATTGCTGTTGGTTGCTCTTTTATTTTATTTCCCCCCACACTTTTTTTTTCTCTTTGTGTTTCAGTTTGGTTAATCTCTGCTTACCTAACTCCAAGTTCATTGATTACTTTTCCTCGTGTGTACAGTTTGTTGCTAAATCCATCAAAGGAATTCTCCATATGTGATGCCATATTTTTCATTTTTAATATTTCCATTTGACTATTGTATAGTTTCCATTTCTGTTGAAATCCTCCATCTGTTCATGCATGCTGTTCTTCTTTTCCACTAGCTCCTTAAACATATTCATCATACTTACTCTGAAGTTCCTGTCTGATGATTCCAACATCTATGTCACCTCTCATTATGGTTTTATTGAATGCTTTACCTCTTGAATATTAGTTGAGGTTCTTTCTGGCTTTTTTGTGTTTCTTGTAGTGTTTGGTTGAATGCCAAACATTATGTGTAGAAGAACTGTAGAGACTAGGGAAATATCTATCCCCAGAAGTGGATGTGCCTATTATTGTTATTATTATTATTATTATTATTATTATTATTACTTTGTCATGCTGTTACAGGGGCTATAGGAGTTGGGTCAATCCAATAAATGAATTGGGTTTGGGTTTTTTGTCACCATTGTCACCTTCAGCACCCCACAGATTTCATGCTCCTCTAGAAGGGGACTGTTGTTACCTGGTACTGTTTGTGGGGCCTGAAGTGCCAGAGTTTTTCTTATATTCCTGCTGCCTTGTCAGCTTTTAGCCACTCCTGCGGCACAGAAGAGACCTCTCCCCATGTTCTTGCCCCTTCTTGAGGCAGACTACTGTTTCCTGTTACTCAGTGCTAGGCTCATAAACCATGGCTCTTCAGGACAAGCTTCAGTCTGAAGCAGGGCCTGGGGGCCGGGCTCTCAGCACCCTGCCCCTCCCCTGCATGGCAGCCATGTACTGTGGCAGGTCTTGGAGGTTTCTGCCTTGTATTGTTGTACCATCCTGGACCCAAGGAGTTATGCCCCCCTCTTCTTGGGACAGAGAGCGTTTGTTTTACCACCAAAGGCAGGGAGCCTGTTCTTCCTGGCCCCCTGCCTTCCCCCAGTCTTCCTGTGAGCACTTGGTGGAAACTTCTGGAAAAGAGCTTGTAGATGTTTCTCATGTCTGGGCCTCCGTGTTATTCTGAACTGCCCCACCAGCCCACACGTGACCTTTAAGAAACCATTAACATTTCAGCTGCTTTCTATTGTGTGCCAGCCACCTCTTCCCTCCTGCGTGTCGCCAAAGGCATGACGGGTTCGTATCTCTGTGGAGGGGCTTGTCAGTCTTTGGAATTTCATTCATTTGGTTGCCTTGTGACCTCAGCTCTCCAAGAAGTCTAAGAAGAGCTACGATTTTGTAGATTGCCTGTGTGTTTTTTTCTCACTGTTATGGTGGGGCATTGTGTTCTTGCAGCCTTCTACATCATCAGTGGAAATGGAACAACTATCAAACATTTCTAATGTGTAGAATTTTATGCCCAAAACTATGAACAGTGTCAAGGCCTTTTCAGGGCAATTTCTCTGCACACAGCTTTTACCTCATTAGTTGACTTTAGAACCTGACCCTGTGTGAGGTTCAAGGGGCACCTGCTTGTTATTTCTAGTATTAAGGGGTGCTGTGCAGAGGGGACAAGGTGTGTCCCTTTATAGATTGTGGATGACCCAGTGGGGGACTGATAGGAGTTCTCAGGCAGGCACAGTTACCTTTCTTCAAGGAGCTCAGACCCATTTTCTCCCCAAGTGGTGAATTTTCTTGGTTACTGTCCCTCTGAGGCCACACCCTGGTCTGTAATCCCAGAGAGACAGACTGGCCTTGGGTATCTGTCATCTCTGGGTTACTGAAGTCTGGATACTCCAGGCCTTACGGGAGACACAGGCTTAGAGTAGGCGCAGTGGCCCAAAGACAAACGGCGTGTCGGATGGCAAAGCAAGGCCAAGAGGCCATCGCCATGGTATGCATAAAGGTGGCAGTGTGAGACCCCAGGCCCAGAAGGACTAGCCTGATTATGGGCAGACCACACGCAGCATCCTGCAGATCCAGGCTCAGGCCGCAGTCCCGACCCTGACGGGAGGTCAGATTTGGGGCAAGGTCCTTCTGGGCTCCATTTTCCTCCTCTGAAGCAGAAGCAATACCACCCCTTGTGAGGCGGTAAGACTCCTTGAAGGGGTCCTGACCATCTCTCCCTCACCCCGTCCCACCCACAGGAAAACCTGCAGAAGCTTGTCCACATTGAGCACAGCGTTCGTGGCCAAGGGGATCTCCTCCAGCCAGGAAGGGTGAGTGCCACCGCCACCATGGGCAGGGGCAGAGGGCGTACTGGCAGCAGGCAGGCGAGGCTCTGATAAGCCCCATTGTTCAGCTGGGCTGGCCCCAGACAGGCCTGGCTGCAGGTGCTGTTTACCCGAGGAGGAGGGAGGGCAGGGCTGGGCTCACAGGGCCCATGGACTGCCTCCCCTGGGGTTTTCCACTCTCACGGCCTTTAAAGAAACAGTGCCATTTGGGTTCAGTGTTCCCTGTGGTTCTCTTCACCTCCAAGAAGAAGCAACACCAAGTATTTTTAGTTTAGTCCAGCATTGCTGAGAAATCAGGAAAGCCAACTCTCAAAAGCCCCAACACAGCATTTTAAAAAAACATTTTTCAGGAGACAAATTTATCCACTACTTAAAAATTTTTATTTTTATTAATTTCAGAGAGGAAGGGAGAGGGAGAGAGAGGTAGAAACATCAATGATGACAGAAAATCATTGATCGCCTGCCTGCTACATACCCCCTGCTGGGGATCGAGCCCGCAACCTGGGCACGTACCCTGACAGAGAATTGAACCGTGACCTCCTGGTTCATATGTCGACGCTCAGCCGCTGAGTCATGCCAGCTGAACAATTTATCCACTTTTAAGCTTCCAATGGAAAACATAAAACTCAGCTCAAAAATAGTAAAAAATGTGTTCATTACCTATTACAGTTGATGAAGGACAAGAGACAAAGAAATGAGATATTGTGTTCAGATTTTACCCAAAATTAGCAGGGCTCTCACTAGTATGAGATTCTATAAAATCACACTTAACGTTTTGGCCTGGGTCATCAATAAATATTTACTAAGCATCTATTTGTATGCTCCAGAATTTCAAGGTGGGTACACCAACTCTTCATGCAGCTGTTTTGGCAAACCTTCCATGGCTTTGTTCTGGATGGACTTGTGGCAGCAAACCAGGGTGAGAGTCATTGTATGGACCATTCTGGGGCTTGGTGTAATTCAAGGTGGAATGCTGCTGAAAGGCCAAGAGGTCTGTCTCCAGAGCTGCTAGAGCATACACAGAGCATCTCGCTCTTCTAAAAAAATTTTTTAATTTTATTGATTTGAGAGAGAGAGAGAGAGAAACATTGATTTGTTGTTCCACTTATTTATGCATTCATTAGTTGATTCTTGTATGTGCCCTGACCAGGGATTGAACCCACAACCTTGGTGTATCAGGTCGACGCTCTAACCAACTCAGCTACTTGGCCAGGGCCCAGAGCATCTCTCTTAGGCTGGGAATCCCCCCCAGGAGCTGCTCTCTGGTCTTCCAGGAAGCATCATAACTTCAGTTTCCCACTCAAGGGCCTCCCACCCTTCTCCAGGGCATCAGCCTGACCACCGATGTCCGCTTCTCTCCCCACAGGAGTTTCTGAAGGAAGGGACACTGATGAAAGTAACAGGGAAAAACAGACGCCCCCGGCACCTGTTCCTGGTAAGTACCTGGCCCCCCAACCAAGCCCTGGGACTGTCAGGTTCTGTGGAATTTCTAGGACCAGTATTCAAGGACGACTGGAAGTCAGGGGAGAGGACTAGAACAGAGAGGAATCTGTAGGATGAGGATCATTCTGTGTGCTGAGCTTTTCAGAAAGCTTGAGAGATTAATCCTTGGAAACCACCACCCATCCCTTATTTATTTGTTTGTTTGTTTGTTTGTTTATGTAAATTTCCCCCCATCCCTCATTTATTATTTCAGCGATTTTGATGGAATGGTACCAAAATTTAAACATTCTAAAACCAGGAATAAATGTCCAACCTCTTTATCTAATGCATGAGAAAACAGATCCAGAAAAGAGAGTTGACTTGGCCAGATCTCTCAGCAAGTTGGTGACAGAGCCCTGGGGGAACCAGGGCTGCACCCCGAGTCCAACACTTTCTCCACTGTGCACAAGACAGAATATAATGTAGCATTTTTGGTGATTTATAGCTACAGTCTGGAATACCAGGCAATGTCCAGGCTTATGATGTAGTAACATCAACCTCAGTGGCTGCTAAGCTACAAGCAGCTCTTTGTCCCTCCTACCAGCTGTCTCTTACCCTCTTCCCATGAGAACCCCTCACTCTGGCTGGTTTGTGCTGTGGTGCAAGGGAGAAATTTGGCCACAGGCAAGAGATTAGAACCCCAGCAGGAACTTTGAAAGGTATCTTTGAAAGTGGATAGTTCAGAGTGGATAATTCATTGGATAGTTTGAGTTCTCAAAAGGATCGCAAAGTCTCTGCAGATGCTTGAGTTCCTTTCTCCAGGTAGTTTTTTGAACTCTGCATATACCTCTGGTGACAGGGAGCTCACTGCTTATTATGACATTCATTAATTCTGCAACTCCTTATCCATCTTTTTCTGTGGGCCAAGATCTGTGAGAGTATATAGACATGGCCCCTACCCTGTTGTGGATCTTGGAGTCCAGTGAGGAAAGTCATCCCTTGTTCCATATGAGAGTCTACATATTTGAAAATTCCTTCTATTGAGCAGAAGTTCATACCCTTGAATTTTGGAAATCTGTGAGGCAATGAGCTGGTTAGATATTGATATGACACTTAGCCCCTCGGTAACCCTTAGACAGATCACAGAAATGTCTGAGCCTCGATTTCCCACAGGGAAAGTGGAAATACCGGGCAGTTTGGGGAATTAAATGAGGCCCATAGAAGCAGCTTGTTTGATAATAATTTCCACCCTTCCCTCTGACAGTTATCCCATGGGACACAGGCCCTCCCTCTGCCCAGAGCTATAGAGTCATCAGCTCCCTCTGCCCCAGCACAGCTCACAGCTGGGTCCCAAGGCCTTGCTTCTCCAGGATGAAAAAGGGAGACATCCAGGATGGTGATGAACACTGGCTTTGGAGTCAGACAGACTGGATTCTCATGCCGGCTCTGACTTACTGGCTGTGCAACCCAGGGCAGGTCCTGTTACTTCTCTGAGCTTCAGTGTCCTTCTCTCGACAAGGAGGGAAATAGTCCCTCCTGTAAATGAAGGAAGTGCATGAAGCTAGAGTGGAGGGAGCTCCTCCATCTTGATTCCCACCTGGCCAGCTCCTCTGGCTATGTCCCTTTCACAGGGACTTCGAATGCCAGGCACAGACGCAGTGTCCTTCCTCGCTCCTTCCCTTCCCCCACTTTTCACCCTCCCCCTCCTCCCACTTCTCTTTCCCTTTCCCATGCTCCCTCCAGCATCTAGTTGACTCTCTTCATAGCCTCTCTCTCTCTCAGTCATGATGACTGGCCTGGGTCTCTCTGGTTCCCTGTCATTGTTAGTCTCCCTACCCACCCCCCAACCCGCCCCACAGCCTGAACCCAGGTCCCCTTCTCTGTCAGCACAGGACCTTCTACTAAGTAGGTGTTAGTAACATCCTCTTAGCAGTGGTTCTCAACCTTTCTAATGCCACGACCCTTTAATACAGTTCCTCATGTTGTGGTGACCCCCAACCATAAAATTATTTTCGTTGCTACTTTATATCTGTAATTTTGCTACTATTATGAATCGTAATGTAAATATCTGTGTTTTCTGATGGTCTTAGGCTCTACAGCAGTGGTTCTCAACCTGTGGGTCGCCTAAGACCGTGGTCGGCAAACTGTGGCTCGCGAGCCACATGCGGCTCTTTGGCCCCTTGAGTGTGGCTCTTCCACATAATACCATGGCCTGGGCGAGTCTGTTTTGAAGAAATGGCGTTAGAAGAAGTTTAAGTTTAAAAAATTTGGCTCTCAAAAGAAATTTCAATCATTGTACTGTTGATATTTGGCTCTGTTGACTAATGAGTTTGCTGACCACTGGCCTAAGACCATCGGAAAACACAGATATTTACATTATGATTCATAACAGTAGCAAAATTACAGTTATGAAGTAGCAACGAAAATAATTTCATGGTTGGGGGTCACCACAACATGAGGAACTGTATTAAAGGGTCGCGGCATTAGAAAGGTTGAGAACCACTGCTCTAGAGGGATAGTTAGCAAGAGGATGGACAGACAGGTTCTTGAACCAGGGAGCACCATGGTGAACACATTAAGGAACAACTTTTATTCCTCATAAGGTGCCAGTTTCATAAAATAATCTTAACTACACAATAAAGTCAAGGCATCTGCCCACCGACACAGGGTTTTCAGTGATGCTGTGGAGAGGTTCCCACAGTGGCCCTGCGTCCCATCCAGCCCCAAGAGATGGGTGGTACTGGAGGCTCCTTATTGTGAGAAATCCACCCTTTCTCCTCCATGAAGAATTTCTCTTCCTTCCTCCAAATTGGGGCTGTAAAACACATGCTTTGAAGAAGAAACGAGAACCATGGGCAATTAGGAGGCAGCCTGGTCCTGAACCCATCAGTAAAACCTCAGGGTGCTAATGGCAGTTGCCATGGCAGCAGGTGCTTAAGGGGCAGTCAGAAAAGGCTGGGACTACTCTGGTGAGTGACACAGGCGGGTTCCTCCAAGTAGGCTAATGAGTGAGGCTCTGTATGGGGTTTGGTCACTGTCCCCAGGTGGGGCCAGGACTCCCTGTGTGGCCACCCCCAGCACACCACACCACACCTGAATGCACTAGAGGCACACTTATTTACTTACCACCCCAGCTCTGCCCCCTTAGGCACGTTATCTAGCCAGTCTGTGACTCAGTTTCTCCTGTCTTTGGCTGCTTTGGAGCTACAATGGCTAAGTGGAATAGTTGTAACAGAGACTGTATGGCCCATAGAGACTTAAATATTTACTATCTTGCCTGTTAAGAAAATGTTTGCTGGCCCTGTTCTCCAGCTCCAGTTAGAGACAGTGAGGCCCAGAGACAGGAAGGGTTTGCCTGAGGTCACACAGCAGCTCAGTGTCTCGGCCAAGCCTCTCGCACAGCTCTGCCTGGGACGTCGGGGTCCCATGAAGAACTGGTGACACAAAAACTCATTCCTCTGTCCCCTCAGCGGACTCTGTCTGCAAGAAAAGGAAGTGTTAACCCTGAGTTCTCGCCCTGTTTCAGACCTTAGATGCCATGTTCTGTTCAGTGCCTAGTTTACTTGGCTCCCGTGCACAGAGGGCTCACTCGGGGCCATTCGCTCTCAGCATCCATAATGAGGTAGGGGCAGAGGTGGTCCCAACTTCCCAGGTGAGGAAGCTGAGGCTCAAAGAGGGAAACAGCTTGTCCATAGTCACACAGCAGCTACAGAGCCTGGAGGGTCAGGATTGACAGCCCACAGACCACCCGGAGTGTGAGGTTGTTTTTTCAAACTAAACCTTTTAGCCAAACAAACATTCTCCTCTAAGGAGGTGAGGTGACTTTCATTATGTTTCTTCCTGTCTGCCTTGCATGGGGATGGGGAGCTTTAGTTGTTCATTCAACAGATATTAAATGAGCACCTACTATGTCACTGGAGCTCCCTATCCTCAAGGATCTCCCTCCCTCTCTCCTTCCCTCCCTCCCCTCTTTCCTTAACTATGCTTCACAGAGGTTTGATTTATACAGAGTAAGAGGCGTCCATCTTAAGTGTAGATGCTAAAGTATATTGACAAATCTGTATCATCATGTACTGCCACTTGCGTCAAGATACAGAACATCCCAGCCCTCCAGAAAGTTCCCCTGTGCTCCTCAGCAGTCCCTTCCCCCACCCCTGCCCCGGGCGACCACGGGCCTGATTTCTGTCACAGATTCGTTTTGCCTGTTCGGGAGCTTCATGTGAATGTTACCAAGCAGTGTGTTCTCTGTATCTGGCTTCTTTCAATCGGCATGTTTCAGGCTTCATCCGTGTCATTGTGTGTATCGTCCGTTTGTTCCTTTCGATTGCTGTGTGGTATTCCATAGTATAAGATGCACCACAGTTTGCTAATCCATCCACCTGTCGATAGCTGGATTGTTTCCACTATTTGGCTATTGCGAATAATGCCTGTATGCACGTCCCTGTACTTGACGTTTTGTGGGCACTGCATGTATTCCCCTTGAGTGTTTACCTAGGAGTGGAACTGTGGGGAAGGTGCTCCCGTTTTAGCCCACGGTTGTTCGGCTCTCTCGGGGGGGGGGGGGGGGGGCAGTGGGGAATGCAGGATGCCTATGCGCCCAGTGCTCAGTGATCCTCAGGACAGAAGCCCAGCACAGCCTCCTGGGACCAAGACTTGTGTGATGAGGTTTCCTTCTCCCCAGATGAGCGACATGCTCCTGTACACGTATCCCCAGAAGGATGGGAAGTACCGGCTGAAGAACACGCTGGCAGTGGCCGGCATGAAGGTAAATGCCTAATGCTAGGCACCCTGGGGTAGTCAGGGGAGACCCCAGGTGAGCAGGGGACAATATCCCTGCTTCTAAGAGCTCACAGGCCATCTGGGAAGAGGGGGTCCTGAGGAACAGCGCTATGTGTGGGTAACAGCCGGATTGTGCTGTAGATAGGCGGGGGCCAGGGAGGAGGAGGGGAGAGGAAGGGAGGAGTGGTGAGGAGGGCTTCGTGGAGGAGGGGAACTGAGCCCCTTAGAGAGCACGGTATGTGGACAGATGGGGAAGGGTGCTTCAGGAGGAAAGGCATGTGTAAGCAAAGGCTTGTAAGGAGGAAACAAGTATGTATTTGGTGAATTTCTTTAATCGTGGTAAAATATACATAAAAATTACCATTTTAACCATTTTTAAGTATACAATTCAGTGGCATTAAGTGCATTCACATTGTTTTGTAACCATTACCACCATTCATCTTCCCAAACTGAAACTTCGTACCCATCAAGCACTAACTCCCCATTCCCACTCCCTTTTCTCTCTTGATGATTTTTTAATATGTTACATTTTGTTGTTGTTAATCCTCGCCCGGGGGCTTTTAGGGAGAGTGGAGGAGAGAGGGAAAGACAGAGAGAAACATTGATGTGAGAGAAACACATCAGTTGGTTGCCTCCTGCACGAGCCCTGACCGGGGCCCGGCTGAGGAGGAGCCTGCAACCAAGGTATGTGCCCTTAAGCGGAATCGAACCCAGGACCCTTTGGTCCACAGGCCAACACTCTATTCACTGATTACACCGGCTAGTGCTATATTAAATTTTTTATTATATAAGTTTCAGGTTTACAACGTTATAACTTATACACTAAAAAGTGATCATCCTCAAAAGTCTAGTTACAATCCATCACCACAGTTGACCCCTTCGTTCTCCCCCCCTCCTCAAGTCCCCTTATCCTCTGGTAATTGCTAATCTCTCCTCTGTATCTGAGTTTATTATTATTTTTGTTTGTCTTTTGATTCCACATGGAGTGGAATCATACATTATTTGTCTTTCTTCTCCTAATTTATTCGCAGTATACCTTCAAGGTCCATTCATGTTATTATAAACTAGAGGCCCAGTGCACAAAATTTATGCATAGGGTTTGGGGTCCTTCAGCCTGGCCTGCACCCTCTCCAATCCGGGACCCCTCAGGGGATGTCCCTGATCGGGCCTAAACTGGCAGTCAAACATGCCTCTCGCAATCTGGGACCACTGGCTCCTAACTCCTCTGCCTGCCTGATCACCCCTAACTGCTCCCCTGCTAGCCTAATTGCCCCTAACCACCTCTGCCTTGGCCCCACACCTGGGACCCAGGATTCCCTCCTCCAGCCGGCCACAGGCACCCGGGACCCGGGCTTCCCTCCCTCTGGCTGGCTGCAGCCGCGGGTGACCGTAGGCGGGCGGCTTGTCCCTCTCCCAGGTCGCAGCCACAGCTACTGGTGCCCAGCATCACGGGGCGGGCGGCTTCTCCCAGCCCGGCTTTGTCAGGAAGGACATCCGGAAGACGCCCGGTCTAATTAGCATATTACCCTTTTATTAGTATATGGCTGAGTAATATTCCATTACATAAATGAACCACATCTTCTTTATTCATTCACCTATCAATGGGCACTTAGGTTGTTCCCATATCTTGGCTATTGTAAGTAATGCTGCAGTGAACATAGAAGTGCATATCTATTTTTTGAATTAGTGTTTTTATTTTCTCCGGATGAAGGGAGTGAAGTAGAATAGCTGGATTATATGGTAGTTCTGTTCTTAACTTTTTAGGCATCTCCATACTGTTTTCCATAGTGGCTGCACCAATTGATAATCCCACTAACAGTGAACTAGTGCATGGGTTCCTTCTTTGGCAGCTCGTAGAAGTGGGATCACACAGTATTTGTCTTTTGTGAGTGGCTTACTTCACTTAGCATTATGTCCTCAAGGTTCATCCATGTGGTAACAGGTATTGGAATTCCCTTACTTTTTGTTTGAATAATATTCCATTGTACATGTACACCACTTTTTGTTTGTCCCTTCACCCATGAATGGACACTTGGGTTGCTTCCACCTTTCGACTATGGTAAATAATGCTGCTATATGCTAAATATCTGTTCAAGAGGCAGATATTTTTTAAACAAATGTAAGAAAGATGCCAGCCTCGCTGGATAGTCTCGTGGGTAAAGACAGAGAGACGGGACGGAAGGGGGCCTCGTCACGTGTGGCCTGACACAGTGTAACTCCATCCCACATACAAGGATGGCTGAGAGCTGATGGGGATGCTTGAGAGCTTAATAGGCAGGAGGTTTTAGGAAGTTAGTTCTGGCGGTGGGGTCAGACAGGGGAACACGGAGGTGGGAGAATGCAGCGGGAGGTGCAGACGGGAGGGGAAGCATTGGAGGCATTGTGGGGGCCCCTCTCCTTCCTGGAAGCTCTTTTCATGAGGAAGCGGAAGCAGAAAGCACCTTCTCAGCAGGGAGGTTTGTTCTCCTTTGAACCAAAGGATCCACTGAGGAGCCTGTTGGACAAGGGAGTGGGAGAGACGGTCACTGAGCAGGTCCTTGTACAGCAGGATGTCTGGGCCCTGAGAGGGAAGCTCCACGGCATTCCTGGGGGTGGGCAGTGGCCAAGGACCATAGAATCAGAGTCAGAGTTGGTAGCCAGGCCCCACCACACACACACACACACACACACACACCATCTGCCATGTCTCAGCATCTGAGGAAACTCAGGCTCAGAGAGAGACAGAGGCAGGACCAGAGGAAAAATCTAGTCTGTGGTTGCCCCTTCATGCCCTCCCCCTCCCCCCCCCCCCCCGCTCCAGCTGAGGGTGCCTCTGTTGGTTTCCAGGTCAGCCGCCCTGTGATGGAGAAAGTGCCCTACGCCCTAAAGATTGAGACTTCTGAGTCCTGCCTAACTCTGTCTGCAAGGTATGGGGAGGAGGACAGAGGGAAGGCCTGGGGATGGGTGCAAGGGAGGGAAGGAACAGAGTTTTACAGGTGGGAAAGTTTGGAATAAATGTTGGATGTGTCTTTGGTTTTATTTTGGTACTAGAGGCCCGATGCATGAAATTTGTGCAAGGGGCTTGGCCCCCACCACCATGGCTTCATCAGGAAGGTCGTCTGGAAGGATGTCAGAAGGACGTCCGGTCTAATTAGCATATTATGCTTTTATTATTATAGATCCTTTGCATCAAAGAACTTTTTAGTGTTTCTTAACCATTTTTGAATCACAGGCCACTTTGAGAATCTGATAAAAACTGGCTTCTCTTCCCCCAAATAAATGTGCATGTACATAAAATTTTACATAGAACTTTGGGGGTTTCTAGAGCCCTTTTTCTTAAAATATAACAATAAACAATACCTCATGGTTGTAAAACCCTACACAGATTATTTGGTCTTTATAGCAACACGAAAAGTTAAGGTGAGTAAAGAATGCATTGTGTGCCTTATTTAATAAATTACCATTACTTTCAGGCTTTCGTGTCTGGAGAAAAAAAACAATGAGTGAGCTTTCCCTGGTTTGGGGTTCAGCCTTCTCTCAGAACCCTCTGTTTTTTTCTCCAGACCGTCAGGATGCCGAGGGGTCCTTCCTTGCTGGCTTTAGGCAGTGAAAGAGTTTCACCTCCCTCACCCTCCACATGCCCCTCTCCCCCACCCCTGCTTTCCAGGCAAGGCCAGCTCAAGCTCAGAAACCAGGCAGGTGTGGCTCCTGCCAGGACCTCACTGGGCATGGTGGGTGGACAGGTTCCCAAGGCTTGGGAGTCTTCCCTCTCAGGTGTGCGTGACCCAGGGTTGGCAGCCATGCCCAGTGTGGGGTGGAGGTTCTGGTGTGGCATGGGATGTGCACACACTGACCCGCACGCTGTCTCATAGATGTGTTTGGTCATTAAGCCTTTATTAACCACTCCTCATGGCCAGGTTCTGTGCTGAGGACACAAATGATTTAAGCCTCGATTTGCTCGGGATAGGGGGAGCCCACACTCTGGGCAGGAGTTATGAACTGGTTACAATACAGAACATAACTGCTGGAAGAATTAATAGTGGTGATGGCAAGAGTAACCTGCATTGGGCCCCTCCTCTGACCCTCATCACCACCCTTGGAGGTGGGCCTTGCAGCTCCTCCCTGGGGAGTTGAGGCCTAGAGACGGGTCACACAGCCCATGTGAGGCAAAACTGGGGTTCAAATGCAGGACTGCGTGATCCAGAGTGCTTTTCCACTACTGCCTACTGCCTGAGGGGTAAAAACAAAACAAAACAAAACAAAAAAAACGCCTTAGAAATTCCAAGGAGTGACCCCATCGGCTGGAGAAAGGGGAGGCTTCCTCAAAGAGGTGATGCCTGGGTGGGGTTCCATGGCCTCTTCTCCCCTCACCTCCAGGTAAAACCAGAGACCTGGGGAGACCAGGGTATGGTTTCTGTTTGTCCAACCATCAGGTGAGGGTGGTGGCAGGCCAGGCTCAGCCCTTCAGATGGGGCTGCCCATCTCTCTTAGGCAGGGACACTGCCCTTTGGCCAGTGGACTCAAGAAGCCCCTGTCACTGACAGGCCGGTCACCTTCCTGCTAACCCAGACACTTCACACCGAAGCTTCCAGGGACAGTGGACCATACATCTCCTTTTAGGGACATGGCATCTGGCTGGCCGCCACCCTTCCTCCCTCCCAGGCCAAACTGGTCCCTTCTCCGGCTGAGCCTGCATACTTTAGTGTAGGATGGGAGCGACACCTAGCGGGCCCTGCAAGAATTAGGCAGCTCACAGCCCAGTGTGGCTGTCACCACCTTCCAGGCACAGAGCCGGAATGTGGGAGGTCAGCTTGTTGGATGAGTATCTAGGAAGTGATGTGAGAAACTGGGGGCAGTTGGAGAGACTGGGACCTTGGCCTTTTCCAGCTTCTATCTACCTTCTCCCCTGCCCCCTGCCTGACCATACCTCCTAAAGTGTGGGCCCCTCAGAGCTTCCTTCCCTAACACCCCTTGCTTTGCTGTTGACAAAGTCCATCTACGTCCCACATGTCATTTCATCCCCACAAAAGCCTTGGGAGTTAGAGGAAGAGGATTGACACTCCTGTTGCAAGTGAAGAAGGGGCCTGGGGGACCGCAGCGTGCCCTGCCACCCCGCTAGCAGGTGGAGGTGCTGAGGTGCAAGCCTAGGCCTGTCTGGCAGGTGGCCCGTACTTGCTGGTGGGATTTCAGATGCCAAGAGGTTCAGGCATGTGGGCTGGGCAGTGGGCTGCCCTGGACTTGGTCCCCTCGTGCAATCGCTAACCCCGGTTTGTGTCCACAGCTCCTGTGCAGAGCGGGATGAGTGGCATGGCTGTCTGAGCAGAGCCCTCCCTGAGGACTATAAGGCCCAGGCTCTGGCTGCCTTCCACCACAGCGTGGAGGTGAGTGGAGGCCCTGGGACACCAGCCACACGCCTAGGAAGACTTGCAGCTCTTTGCATCATGGCACTGGCTCCTCCTCCTCCTCCCACCTCTCCTGCCATATTCCCACCGGCTCAGGGCAGTCACTGTGCAACCCCAACCTGGAGCACAGCACCTCCCATTGGCTGTTTCTAACCCAAAATCAGCTTCCTGGAGGATACAGGATGGGGAGGGGGAGGCTATAGAATTAGAATGCACCCTGCCCACCACACCCATCCAGCTGGTCTCCTGACCACACTGCTTGGCCCCATTCTGTTGCTCTAGATACGAGAGAGGTTGGGGGTCAGCCTGGGGGAGAGGCCCCCCACTCTGGTGCCTGTCACACATGTTATGATGTGCATGAACTGCGGCTGCGACTTCTCCCTCACCCTGAGGCGTCATCACTGCCACGCCTGTGGCAAGGTGAGTAATTACGTTGGGGGGGAATGTGTGCATGGGGCTGGCATGGGGTGGGGACTCAGGGGCATCCAGCAGTTGCTGCGTGCCAGCCCAGAGCGGGGAGTGTTCACACCAAGCCTGTGAGGTAGTTAATGCCCGTTTTACTGGTATCCTCAAACCATGGTGCCCAAGCCCAGGCCCCTTCCATAGCACCACCATGCTCCCTAAAGAAAATCATAGCATATGTGGTTATTGTCCTCATAAAAAAGAGTATCTGTTGTGGTTAAGGGCTCATCAGAAAAAGATATAAGCAGCTGTGCAGAACTCTATGCAGCTGCACTGGAAAGGCAGGGCGACCGGGCACCGTCCCTGAAGGAGGTGGAGCTGTAGGCAGAGGGGTGAGGATGCTGGCCCTAAACATGTGCTGAAATGAGAACCGCTCCGACATGCATCCCCAACTGGGCCCGCAGATCGTGTGCCGGAACTGTTCGAGAAACAAGTACCCTCTGAAGTACCTCAAGGACCGGATGGCCAAGGTCTGCGACGGCTGCTACGGGGAGCTAAAGAAGAGGGGCGGGGATGTCCCAGGCCTGATGAGAGGTAACCTGGGACCACCCTCACCTGTCTTCCAGGTGGCCCACGTGGCTTCTCCCTGGCCTGTGGTTGGTGCCTGAAACCCCTTTCCCGGGAGGCGCAGACAAAAGCAGCCCTCGAGGAGGAACTAGGGGTTTAAACTCACACCTGGGGCACCATTTCCCCAAATGCTGGTCCACAAAAAATTGATAGGTGCTCCCAGAAGAAGAGTTCTGTGGGCAGCTAAGTTTGGGAAGCACTGGGTCAGTGCCCCTCAGTGATGGGGATGGTAAGCGGAGAGCTCACATGTACTTTGCCACGGCAGCCTCTTTTCTTCTCCAGAGTGTTTTGTAGGCCTGTTTTCTGTGGGCCCCTTTGGGGATAAGGATTGTGAGACGGGTAACAGAGTTGAGGGTCAGGGAAGGGCTGAGGGCTCGCTGATAAAGGCGCCTGCGGAAGCTGAGCTGGCTCTGGAGAGACTGTGCTCAGGGGACGGGCTTTGCCCAAGCAGGGTTGGGCTGGAGGGAGAGCAAGTGTGGCCTGGGCCTAAACCCAGAGTTCTCTAGGGCACCGAACACAGCCCAGCCCCTGCCCCCTGGAGACCTGGAGAAGCCTTCCCTCCCTGCCCCCAGGGCCTTCATGTCAGCAGAAGGGAGTTAGTTGCCCATTTTTATGGGCTGGTTCCCACCATGGGAAGGACCGGGAGCTCTGATTTACAGGAATTGGCGTGCCTGTCCACGTGGACGCTTACCTCCCTTCCCCCGTAACTTGTCTTCGTTACAGAGAGGCCAGTGAGCATGAGCTTCCCTCTGTCCTCCCCCCGCTTCTCGAGCAGTTCCTTCTCGTCCGTCTTCCATAGCATCAACCCCTCGACCTTCAAGAAGCAGAAGAAAGTCCCTTCGGCCCTGACGGAGGTAAGGCAGGAGGGGCTACCTGCATGGACATCCTGGGATTTGGACGGTTCGTGGTCCTTCTCTGTGAACAGTGTCAGACCCCTTCCCCCTCCCTGACTGGGCTCTTTGGGACAAAGAGGACCCCTACTGGGAGACATTCTGTTTACAAGGACAGACTCACCTAACAAGGGAAGGGCCTGTCTCCTGGGCAGGACTGAGAAGATGCCTGCTTGGTGGCAGAGGGCAGGACTTAAAGTGGTTGTAGACGGTGTTAGGAGACATCTTTCACATCCTTCTCTCTGACTTTCTTGTCCAACTCTTTCTCTCTTTTCCTTTTTCTCTCTCCTGCCCCATACTGAGACCTAGCCCAAGAGTACTGCACAGACCACTGGGGCTTTTCCAGCTAAAGCAGCTACAGCGCTAGCTTAGGTCTCCCATAGCAGGCTCTGCCATCCTCTCACCCCGGGGGTCCCAGACAGGCTCAGGTTCCTCTGGAAGCTGCAGCTCTTTGCGGGAAACTCAGAATTGGCTAAACTCAATTCCATCCTGCAAATAGGACTAGACTTTATACGTCTAAATTCTAATCACAATCACAAACAAATGTATGCCCATGAATATACAAGCTGTTGGAAGAAGTGTGATTAGCTGTTTCCAATTTTTTTCATTAATGTTCATTAGCAAGTAGCAGGTGGCAAGGATTTAAAAGGGTTAGGGGATGAAAAATTTTAATAGGTGCAGTTCTATCCATTAACTTCATTCCTTTTGCATATTAAAAATCTTGGGATTAACACATACATGGTAAAAAAAATTTTTTTCAAAAAAGCATGAAAGAATATATGATGAAAGTAAGTCTCTCTCCCTCTCCGAACTCCTTCAGTCCTACCCATCCCAGGGGTAACCACCATCAAATCTCTCATGGATCCTTCCAGAAATTTTAATGCATCTGCATAATGAATATGTACAATTATAGATGCTCTTTTTTACCCAAAAGATAACATATTATACTGAATCTTCATTTAATTTCTCTTAGATATTATTTCTCATTTGCTCAGCCATATAAATCCCATCACTTATTTAACTAGTCCCTTTCCATAAAACCAGGAAAGTTCACCCTGTTACTTCTCCCACTGTGCTGGTGGTCTGCATGAGTGAGTCAAGCTCATAGAACCCGAGTGTTCCATGGGGGCAGAGTTTGAGAACCAATGCTCTTACCCTTCTAGTATCAGGCTGCTCTGATCCTGTTGCCACATGGTTCTGACCTAGCCAGCCCCTTGCTAATTTTCGCCCAAAGCGACAACCTTTTTATTATCCAGCAAAACCCGCACTCAGTGGGATCAGCAGTAGCCCCAGGAGAAATGTGCCCCCGTCTCCTGCTGTGCTCTCCCCTCCCCCCACCTCACCAGCAAGACCTGTTCCCCATGAGAAAGTCTACAGAAAGCTCCCTGTCATGTTCTGTCCACACTGCCTTTCTCTCTGTGAGATGTTTCAGCACAGCAAGTGTGTGTGTGTGTGTGGGGGGAGCGGAGGGGGGGGGCGATGCGGGATGGGGAGCCCATATCTGTTATAGAAGTCCTGGACTGTGGTGGGCAGGTTTCCTTCCTGTGCTTCTCCAAACAGCCAGAACTGGTTGTGGCTTCCATGCCCTACACTGGCGGTCCATGAGGTCCAAAAGGTTGGCGACTGCTGCCCTACACTGAAGTTTGTTGACCTCTGGAGTATTTGCTGAGAGATTCGACTTCTCACTCTCTTCAACTAAATAGGGATTTGACCTTTGGTGGACCTCTCCATGCCTCTGAGCCTCAGTTTCCCCATCTGTAAAATGAGAAAGTCAAATGAAATTATTTCTTAACCTGGCCACATTCCTCTAATAGTAAGATTACTATTTGTGGAGCAGTTACTATGGGTCAGACAGACACTGTAGGTCATCTGTTTTATGTCATTTAATTTCAATTTAACTAGTAAGGAAACTGAGACTTAGAGGAAGTAAGTGAATTGCACAGCATCAAGCACCTGGACTGGAACCCTAGATTGGAATTACTCCAAGCCTGTGTTCTTTTTTTTTTTAAAAAAAGCCTGTGTTCTTAACCCCACATAAAGCCTGCCCGACAGACGACTAATAAGAACGGGAGGAGCTAACACGTCCCATTAGGAAAGAGATGATAAAACGTTTAGGTAAACAATACAAAGAGGATCCCTCCTTAAATACAAGAAATCAATAAGCTGAAAACGGTAAGAATCAGTTTTAGAAGGAAGAAAACCTTTCCTCTAGGTATCAGTTTTGTAATGTGCGGGTTTGGCGCTTGGGGAGAAGGACCAGGAATCTGAAACACCACTAGAGGGCAGCACTCCTGAAGGCAGTTTTTGATTCTTGGGTCTTCTCAGTATAAAGACTGTGTTTCAAACCAAGGTACTAGTTTGCTGCCTTTGAGGTGCTGGATGGATCCTGAGACCTCATCCATGTCTCAGACTCCAAAGCAGAATAAACCATGTGCTCACTGTTTTGCATGTCATTTTGGCTGTCTGAACGGTGCCCACCACCACCTGGTGCCGACCACTGTGCTTCCCTTCCACCAGGTGGCTGCCTCCGGAGCGGGCTCCGCCATCAGTGGCTATCTCAGCCGGTGTAAGAAAGGCAAGAGGCACTGGAAGAAGCTCTGGTTTGTCATCAAAGGCAAAGTGCTCTACACCTACATGGCCAGTGAGGTAGTGGTGGTTCGCGCTTCCTCTTCTCCCTCCTGTGAAGGCTGGAAGGTTAAGCTCAAGCCTGAGAACGTCCATGTGGGGGGTGCACCACACCCTGTCACCTCAGGGCAGTGTGAGGCCTGAATGCTGGTCCCGATTCCCATGTCAGACAAGTCTTTGCTGAGCAATGCCATGTGCTGAGCATTGCTGTGGACACACAACTGCGTGTCCATCCCAGATCTAAGGAATTTGCCATCTCTGTGTGGAGGGAGATAAGGCAGTACAGCAGGCAGACCTGTGCACCAAAGTATTTGAATGTCACAGGCCCGGCATCCTGTACGAGCCCAGCACTCTGTAAGAGAAAGCGGCTTTCTGTTCTCCATTTGGTTTAGGACCAAATTCAACGGGTTGACGGAAACTACCACACTCTTTGTGCATTTCTTTTTAACAGGGAACTGCACTGCCTCATAGTAACTCTTCTGTTAAGTAAAACTTGTTTATATTTTTATAGAACATCTTACATTTACATCTTCTAAAATAAAGGAGAGAGGGCCTTGGAAACCAAGCCTCCTTCCGGAGTGGATAGGTACGGGCTGTGTTTCTGCAGCAGGAGGCTGTCTGGTCCTGACCCACGCTGAACTGTAGGCTAACGGGAAAGATTCCCATGTCCAGGCCCCACCATCTGGTGGCTTCCACAGGCTAAATAAATCCGCTTTGAAAATGGGACTTAAATGCATTCTGCCCAGCTGCAGAGGGTGGGTGTCTCACCCCATGAGGATGTGCACAGAGCACAGGGCTGGCCCCTTCCCCTGACCACAGATGCAGATGCCGGTGAGTGAGCAAAAGCAACTTCCTTCTTCAGGACCTAAAGCTTCCCTCACAAAGGACCCTCGGCCTTGACGGCTGCTGTCAACACTGTCCTCCAGTGTTCCAGAGGCAAGCAGGGACACAGACATACAGAGGGGACTCACTGGGCCTGAGTGACTTGGGTGCTATGTGAATTGGGCACTCCTCGAGGGGGTCTTTCACTTGCATGTCCACAGATGCGGCTTTCTATGCTGGGGAGAATTTTGATCTTTCCAGGACAAACTCAAAGGTGATGTACTATCCTCTGCAGCCCAGGGCAGCATCTACCTGAGCAGGCATTCCATAGGACACCACAGGGGTTCTCTGGAAACAGGGTTCGAGGGAACCCCGGGTAGGCAGTGAGTGGGACTTCCTCACAGTCATACTTCTGAGAATCGCTCATATACGAGGCCATGTTATGGGTCTCTTAAGACGTGGAGATTTCCCAAGCTGGGTGGACCATAGGCCATTCCTCATAGAGCATCACATAGTAGTGTTGTTGCACAGTACACATGTTGGGAAGAAATGCTGGCTTAGATGAGCAAAGGGTAGTGATAATTAAATAACCACCAAAGAGAAGGTGAGTTCTATCTGAAAATGGAAAACCCAAAGTCTTTAGGTTCTGAGCAACAGTTGTCATGGAAGTAACAGCATAAGTTGGCTTTAAAAGATGAATTTAAATATGCTTCAAATATAGATTCTTCCAGAGAGGAACTTGTATAATTTCTCAAGGACCATATTCTAGTGATAGGACCAGCTTTAAATTCCATCAAAGAAAAAAGGTTTGATAATGTGGATCACTGAGTATACTACTGTGAACACGTCATATACCCTGAACTGACCAAAGTTAATGAAACTTACTATTCAGTGATAGTCCTGGGAGAAAGTGACTTCATTAATATAAAGGCATCTTTTTTCTAACACTTTATTATTTAGTTATTATATTTATTATTTATCAATATAAAAAATTTCAAACATAAGTAGTGAAAGAATTTTCAGTGAACTGTCATAAATCCATGAACTAGATTATACAATTAACATTTTACTGTACTTCTTTGATCAAATATCTGTTTATTCATTCATCCCTCTTCCTTTTTATTTTTTGATGCTTTTCAAAATGTTCTTCCCCCTATTTGTTTTTTTCTTTTGAGGTACAATTTACATATGATGAAGTACACAAATAGGATACTGTTTTATAGGTTTATGCATCCACCTATAAATCCCCACCTCATCCCTGTCCCAGAGGCAACACACTATCTGATTTTTTTCCACCATTGATACGTTTTGCCTCCTTTAGCTCTTCATATAAATGGAATCACGGTGATGTCTTCCACTCAGCCCGATGTTTTTGAGATTCAGTCATGTCGCATATAGCAATAGGTCATTCCTTTTTTTGGCCAAAGTAGTCTTCCATTTTGTGAATATACCAGTTTGTTTATCCATTCACCAGTTGAAGGACATTTAGGTTGTAGCCACTTTAAACTTTTACATACAGGTTTTTGTGTGAAAATAGGTTTTTATTTCACCTTGGATAAATACCTAGGCTTGGAATTCTTTTTTTTTTTTTTAATATATTTTTTATTGATTTTTTACAGAGAGGAAGGGAGAGAGATAGTTAGAAACATCAATGCGAGAGAAACATCAATCAGCTGCCTCCTGCACACCTCCTACTGGGGATGTGCCCCCAACCCAGGTACATGCCCTTGACTGGAATCGAACCTGGGACCTTTCAGTCCGCAGGCCTAAGCTCTAGCCACCGAGCTAAACTGGTTAGGGCTAGGCTTGAATTCTTGGATCATAGAAACTTAGGTGTTTGTGGTTTATAAGAAACAACCAGACCTTCTCCAAAATGCTGTACCAGTTTTCACTCCCCTCAACAATGTATGCAAATATGGGAGTTCTGGTTGCTACACACGTTGGTATTATCAGTTTCTAACTTTGGCCATTCCTGTGAAGGTATAGTATCTCACTGTGGTTTTAATTTATATTCTCCTAACGACTGATATTTTTCATGTGCTCATTGGCCATTTGTATATTTCACTTTGAGAAGTGCCTGTTTAGATCTCTTGCTCATTTTCTAAAGTAGGTTGTCTTCTTGTTCTTGAGTTATAGTTCTTAATATATCTTGGATACCAGTCTTTTGTCAGAGAAATGTTTTATGAATATCCTCTCTGTGGCTTGCCTGTTCATTTTTTGAATGAATGAATCTTTTGGTGAACAGAATTTTCTATCTTCAGTAAAATCTATATTTTCCTTTATGGCTATTGCTTTCTGTCCTAAGAAACCTTTGTCTATTGAAAGTAACAGTTATTCCCCTGTATTTTCTTCTGAAAACATTACTGTTTTAGCTTTTACATTTAGGTCTATTTCACATTAATTTTTGTGTATGGTGTGATATAGGGGTTGATGTTCATTTTTTCCCATATAGATATTCAGCTGTTCCAGCACCATTTGTTGAAAAGATTTTCCTTTCCCTTTTGGATTATTTGGATGTCTTTGTCACATATCAAATAACAGAATAAATGTGGGTCTACTTCTGGGTTCTCTATTCTGTTTCACAGATATATTTACCAATCCTTATGCCAATACCATGCTGTCTTAATTACTATAACTTTAGAGTAAGCCTTGAAGTCAGGTTGTGTCAGTCTTCCAACTTTGTTCTTTTTAAAGAATGTTTTGGGTATCTAGGTATTTTGTGTTTCCATATAAACTTTTCAATTTCTATTTTAAAAAGCATGCTGAGATTATGAGAGAGATTGAATCTATAGATTAATTTGGGGAGAACTGGCATCTTAACAATATTGGCATCTTACAACTCATGAACATGGTATTAATTCTTATTTAGTTCTTTAACTTCTCTTTTAATGCTTTGTTTTTATTATAGGGGACTTAGAGTTCTTACATTTCTGTTAACTTTATACCTAAGTATTTTATTTTTTTGGATGCAATTTTGAATATAGTTTATTTTCTAGTTGTAAATAAATTTTTTAATGACTATCCTTACTAAATTCATTATTAGTTATAGTTGTTTTGTAATCATTCGTGTCTTTGTAAGTGCAGATAGTTTTACTTCTTCCTTTCTGATCTTTTAGTGTTTTTTCCTGCCTTAATACAATGGCTAGGACCTACACAACAGTGTTGACTTTCATTGATAAGAGTGAACGCCCTCTTGCCTTGTTCCCCGTCTTAGGGGAAAAACATGCTACGTATGTCACTATTAAATATGATGTTAGCTATAGGTATTTCATAGGTTCACTTTGTCAGATTAAGGAAGTTCCCTTCTACTGCTAGCTTTTGCTGACGTGTTTGTGTTTTTTTGTTTGTTTTTTATCATGAATGGATGTTGAATTTTGTCAAATGAGTTTTCTGATCTAGCAATCTTTGAAAATTGATTGCCCTTTGCACACAAAATCTCCTCCCCTCCCTTCTCCTCCCACAACCATTCTAATGTGCTTAATTATATCTCATTTATATGTGGTTTAATAAAATTGCATTATGAACATGTATTTTTACATAAATGTGTGTATATAAAAATATCTTTATATATTAAAGCTCTTTCTTTTTCCACCAAGCACTATGATTTTAAGGTCCATCTAAGTTCTCTGGGTACATCTCATTGCATGGTTAGCACCTTTATAGCATAGATGCCCTGGGTGCTCTATCCTGAAGCCCTGTGAATGAGGGCATGGGGCAATGAGTACAGAATGTTATCAGAAGTAACTCGAGAAAACTAGGTGAATCATTAATTGAATCAGCGGAAAGGGGGTTAGAAGGTGATCATGAGTCCAGATTCTGGCTCTGCCCTTTACCTGCTGTGTGACCTTTGGAAGTTATTTACCATCTCTGAGACTCAGTTTCTTCTTAGAATGGAGGTGACATTTTCTATGATTGCTGCAAAGATTAAACAAGATAATGTGAAGGCGAAAATGCCTGGGTCCTAATAGGCTGTCACAAAATGATGTTTCTTTTCCTCCTTATGTCTGATCTTGGCAAGAAGTGGGAGTAAAAAGTATGTGTGCAGTTATTTCACTGTGTCCAAGGCATGTCCCAACAGAAAGGCTCATCATGCACCTCAGATTGGAGGTGTCAGTGAACGCTAAGCTGTTAACTGTGTATAGTGCCATATTTAATACCAGTTTTTCCTTCTGTCCTCTGCAGGACACAGTGGCCATGGAGAGTATGCCCCTGCTAGGGTTCACCATTGCCCCAGAAAAGGAGGAGGGCAGCAGCGAAGTAGGACCTGTTTTTCACCTTTACCACAAGAAAACCTTATTTTATAGCTTCAAAGCAGAGGATACCAATTCAGCTCAGAGGTACCAAAATAACTTAGTCATGTGTTTCCTTGCCTCTCATTCAGAAGAAAACAAGTTATTACCTAGGATTTTGGTTTCTGTTCTCCTCCAGCCGTCCTATCCTATCAAGTCCCTTTGGGCCACAGCAGAGCATCGGAACTGCCTGTTCTTAGTTGTGAGATTTTATTTTATTTTTTTTTATAATCCTCACGAGGATATTTTTCCTGTTGATTTTCAGAGAGTGGAAAAAATATACCATTGATTTTCAGAGAGTGGAAGGGAGGGAGGGAGGGACTAAGTGTGAGAAAGAGAAAGAGAGAAACATCAATGTGAGAGGGACACATAGATTGGTTGCCTCCCACACAAGTCCAATTGGAGTGGGGCCAGGGAATCAAACCCTTTGGGCCACAAGCCAACACTAACCACTGAGTAACAACAGCCAGGGCAGTTGTGCGATTTTTAAAGATTATTATGATTTATTCGTACAGGCATGCATTGATTCAGCAAACCTTTGTACTGTGTTCCAGGCCTTTTGCTAAATGCTGGGAAAACAAATAAATATGAATATGACATGGTCCCTAACCTTAGGCTAATACTAATAGAGTCTAGTCACTTAGAGTCACGACACCAAGTGTCTCCTCTTTTGTTTTTCAGGTGGATCGAGGCCATGGAAGATGCAAGTGTGTTATAGCAGTTACCAAGCATGTGGACTCAGAATAAACTCTTAGGTTGATATGTGGACCCATCCAGAAGCCAATCCGTGTCGCTGCTCATCTGCACACACATTGGATTCAGCATGGGGGCCTGACCTTTTCTGCTGGAACCCCCTCGCGCACACCTTCACAAGTGGAGCCCTTAAGGGATATTTATGGACAGTTCCTTTTCTGTCTTCCCATTTGCCACCCTGTTCCACCCCAGCATAGACTATTTCCTTACCCAGTAGTGAGTAAAAATTCAGTAACTTGAAGACATGGAAACACATAGAAAAGTACATTTTAGAAATGCAGGCTTTTTATTAGAAACAAGCTTTTTCAATTTTTATTCCTAGTAAACATTGTCACCATTCATATTGTTGATTTCGGTGCCTCAGGTGAAACAAGAAACAACCAGTAAATAACAACTACTCTCATCAAAAGCACTTTATTGTTTTACTGAGCTACAACCTCCAGTTTTATGTTTCCAAGTGATTTACTTAAGTAAATAGCAGATGGAGTTCTGTGGACTAATTCGCCACCAGTACGCAACAAGGGTGTACGGAAAATTGACTTGTGCAAACCTGGCTGTGGCGACACTCGGAGGGAAGGGTCCTCCTTACCGCGGACGGTGCATGTCACTGGATAGGAAGGCGAAGATTTCCTCCTCCATTTGATCCTGTGACCTGTATACTGACACAATGACTTAGTAAAGGATGGACTCCCTACTTCCCACAGCATCCTCATCACTGCACCAGTGCTGGAAGCTCAGCTGCTGGCAGATTCGGCCCTTGCCCCGGAGGTCACTGCAAACCCTCCAAAGAGACAGGGTCTGCTTTAATTTATTGTGTGCCTTCCTGAATTTTACCCCACACGAGCTGACAGTGTTATGTTTATGAAAACCTGTTCTTATTTCGACACGGTAATCCTTTCTGTATTACTGAAACCTTGAGAGAGAGAAAAAGAGAAAATAAGATATGAGCAGCAGATGAATGCGTGGTCTTGGCCAATGGCTCTGGACAGTGAGGGAGCACAGAAGTAGTGGCTTGAAGATATTCTCTAGGTGCCTGGGGCTCAGTCACCTCCCACTGATGACTGCTGCTCATTATGCGGGAAGCATTTTTACATAAAGCAAATTGGGGGGTGGGGAAATGGGTGGTATTTCTTGTTGTTCTCATCAAAATAAAAAGCGCATATCACTTTCTGATGTCCTATCCCCATCCTCCTGCTGCCTGTCCCCTAAAAAAAAAGGCATTTGCTGACAAACCTTTTGTAAAAAGCACCATCACAAGGAGTTATTAACAGTAAATATTTTCAGGGGAATTTTTTTTTCTAGTTGACAATTATTTTAAAAATATTTGCATTAAATATTTAAAGATTGTAACTGATTAGACAGGTCTTTTTATTAAATTTTCAGAGCCTAATTCCAGTGCAATCATTTTCATCTTCAGACACTTGAATGGGCCTTTTAGACCCTCTGAGTTTTTTTAAAAAAACACAGCAGGACTTCAGCACCAGGCAGTGGACGTTTCACCAACCTGCGTGTACCACCACCCACTGTCAGCTTCTGGTAGAATTGTGTCTGGAAGTCATTTGAAGGCTTTTTATTTTTTTTAACCATATAATATCCTATTTCTGATACTCTGTAAAGCAGAGGCAATAGGGCTTTTATTTCTCATTGAATAGTTGCCTTAATAAAAAAAAACACCCGGGCAACAGATCAAATACACTCAATGGGTTTTGTAGAAGGAAGTGGCAGGGGCCACCAAGCTCCTCCCTAGCTCATGTGTGATTGGACAAGGACACGCCTGTTTTTACCTGTCCCTCCCATGGTTCTTTGTATACTCATTTAAGCCAGTTTCTCCTAGTCAACTTTACTCCTTGTCCCTTCCCTTTCTCTTCCTCTAGTCCATTTTACATGTCTGTGTCACTTGGCTTCCCTTGGGACCTGCCCAAATGAAGCTGCACAGGTGGCCTGAGGGTGCTCCTTCCCACTGGGAATGGGAGGCTGGAGAAATGGACAGCTTTACCACCACGGGAAGTAATGTTGCCTGAGACCCCCCACGGTGTCTGCTTTGCTCCCTGCTTTCTGGGCACAAAACAGCCCCTTCACTGGGTACATCCAGCAAAGGCTGTTACTTGAGAGGAAGCACAGTATTCTGCCAAGCTGTGGCTCAGAAATGGGAACTCGGCCCTGAACAAGTGACTCACTACAGAAGCTCTCAGGTTTGGTGTTTTCATTGGTCACATAGAAGACAATTCCAGCTTCCCAGAGTGTTCAGGGGATCAAGTGTAAACTGAATGTTTGTGAAAGTGGACAGAAGACCATAAACCTGTGGCATGGCATTGTTACACAAAGTGAAAATGTAGTGGTGGGACCTCCTCTGTGACAATACAATACAAAATGAAGACAGCCCTAGCCCGTTTGCTCAGTGGATAGAGCGTCGGCCTGCGAACTGAAAGGTCCCAGGTTCAATTCCGGTCAAGGGCACATGACCAGGTTGTGGGCTCAATCCCCAGTGGGAGGGCTTGCAGGAGGCAGCCAATCAATGATTCTCTCTCATCATTGATGTTTCTCTCTCTCCCTCTTCCTTTCTCTCTGAAATCAATAAAAATATATTTTAAAAAATGAAGACAATATGCAAAAAAGACCCTCCTTCTTATCCATGAAAACGGCAAGAAAGAGCCCTGGCTGGGTGGCTCAGTTGGTTAGAGCATCATCCTGTACACTAAAAGGTTGCAGGTTTGATTCCAGTCAGGGCACATACCTATGCAGTCAGGTACAATCCTGGGGCACATATGCCAGGCAACCAATTGATGTTTCTCTCTCACATTAATGTGTTTATTTCTCCCCTTCCCCGCTTCCTCTCAAAAAAATCAGTAAGAAGAAATCCGTGGGTGAGGATTAAAAAAAAAGAAAATGGTAAGAAAGAGAAACCTGGCCTGGAGAAGGCCTGGTGTGGATAGCATGAACTCCTTTCTTCATCGGGTCTTTTCTTCCGTTTTGCTTTTAGTGACCTCTCCTTGAGCTCTTCACATGAGGATCAGGAAAACACAGACTCCTGCAGAGTTGGCCTCTGCTTCTCAGAATCAGTAAAATTTTATAAAACTCAAGGTTTTACTGAAAGCTGGCAGCACTAACATTATAGTGGCTTACCACCTTCCCTGCAGACTGAATGTGTCTTTCCAGCCTGAATTAGTAGGAAGAATTCTGTTCATTATTACTAATACAAAACACCCAAGAAACACAGTAGTGTCCAAGGATTCTGAATTCCTGGGTCCTAGTAATATTTCTTTTACATATCAAAAATACGTTCTGAATTGTTCTGGCCAGGCTGGCAGGCGGCCTGACCACTCATTCTCCCTTGGATGCAGCCTAGTCCTGTGTGCAAGTGTGGAGTGAGGGGCTGATGCTCATGTTGACCTTGGGGCATGCACCATGGAAGCCAGTGTGGAGGACCTGAGAGCTCTGCTAAGGCCACTGAAGGATAATATGGTTAAAGTCTTTTCTGCATCTACTTCAGTCTTTCATTTGATTGACAATGTAAATGTCACCGCTGAACACTGAATCCCTAAATGGAGCCTGAGGTGAACTGGGCTAGGAGTGGTAGGACCAGGCTGGAGCCCAAGGCTGGAGCCCAAGTTTTTTTCTGCTACAGGGCAAAGTAACAACATGCTGGAAGATTCTGTGAGTTGATTTGGCCTGTGATTTGCAGCTTCTGTGATCAGGTAAGCTTCTGTGCTTCCTTGCATTAATGGTCAGTTGTCTATTTTCAAGAGCAAGTAAAAGGAAACCAACCTCATGCTAATTTAAACAATTACAAAACTAGCTCAGTAAGAGGAGGTACCAAAGCAGGGCAGGTTCAGGGTTAGAGAGTATCCCCAAAAATCAAGCTCTTTGGGTTTCTCTGACCTTCCCATTGTGAGCTTGATTCCTGGGCTGGTTCTCAAGAGTCTGACTGGTGACTGCTACTGATGGTTGGGGCTACAGGCTTGTCTTTTCACAGCCACCATAAAGGGAGAGCTTAGATCCCTGGAGCTAGCTTTTTCTTAGGCCCTATAAGCTGCTTCAGGACCACACTTATGCCAGCCCGGCCCTCTGCTGAGAGAGTCACTATCTAATTCCACCCTATACAAACAAGTGACTGGCAGGAGTCAGGAAGTTTTTTTCTGGAAAAAACAAGAACTAGAAGAGGAACAGGCCCCCACCCCAACACACACACAATCTGGATTCAGCTTTTAGACATGGGCTCCTGTTTCCTGCCTGTCAAATTCCCTCTCCATGACAGATAAAAATTTGTCCTTTAGATTACCTGCCAGACCCCCGCTCCCACACTGTCCTCACCTTAGGAATCTGAGTTTTCATTTCAGCCCTAAGCAATGCAGAACCTTCAAAGAACTGTAAAATTGAAGGGGGTTCAGCATGGCTCTTTTTCAGAATACTCAAGCAGAAGAAAGGAAGAGAGAGGGCAGGACAGAGGAAGGGAAGAAGGAAGCGGTGTGGAGGCAGCTGGTCCACCTCTGACTGGTTAGGAAACCATTGCAGTGGGACAGATAAAACCTAAACTAAGGAACAGTGGGGGAGGGGCCAGATGTGAGCAGAGAACCTAGAGCAGTGATGGGCAACCTTTTGAGCTTGGTGTGTCAAACTTCGCCAAAAAACTGAGCATAACTCGGGTAGTGTGTCACTTTGAGGAAAAAACTACAAGACTAGTCGCAAATGTTTCATCCTCAGGAGCAGCAAATGTTTCCTCCTCGGCATGAGGCCACGTGTCATCAGAAATGGCTACGCTTGTCAGTAGGTTCGCCATCACTGACCTAGAGGTTTTGGTGTTAGACACTCAGTTCTGACAGTGTGCCCAGAGCACCCTGAAGGTCAAAAGCCACAGGATACCATCCCATCTCTCCCCACCCAAGGTGAAGGACAGAATCCAAAGCAAGGCGCAGAAAGGGGCTTTTCCAAGGAACCTTTAGCTTCAAGGTACATGTCCTGACCTGTAGTGAATAGGCTGTGAGGTTGAAATAATCTCATGAAAAAACTCAAGGAATGCCACTTGTAGACTTTGTGAGTGAAAGGCCTTTAAAAAACATTAAGTCTTTACACCAGGATATATTAATGCAGAGGCCTGAGAAGTCTTAACTCTTAAGAATACCTGTCTCTGGTATTGGAAGATCCAGCAGTTAATTGGTTACTGATGATAGTTAGGTAGAGTGATTTTTTTTATGTATGTTGTTATTAAAGGCTGACTACCCACTTTGAATGATTTTCCTAAGAGATAAATAGTAAATGACTTAATGTTTCTCATTAGAGAACAGTATCTTAGAAGACATTTTAATGAATTAAGAAATTAATGTGAGCTAAGTATATATTGTACTACTCAGCAAATGATAGTATGTTTGAGTTTTTCAAAAACAATTTCTTAAAACAGTTATGATATCCTAAGAGCCTTTAAATTTTTAAAAATTGGTAGTGATCTGGTTTACTTGGCATCCAGGACCTTGGAGATTTTCAAAGGATATAATTTTTTCATTTAGATAGTCATAGCTTGAATTATATAGGTTGAACCTCCTAAAATTCTTTCTGAAGGTGATGATTATTCTTAAAACTAATTTGATAAATGCTAGTACTGAAAGTTTTGCCTGTACTTGCTATGTAAATATGTATGCCTATCATTTCCTTTGTTCCTTATTATACTGTTCCTTTGTAAACAAAATGTAAAAATAAAGGTACTTCTGTAACTTGAAAAATAAACCAAAAAAATCCGCCCATCAGAGGAACCGTTCCCTTTGACCATCACATAATCTTCCATAAAAATTATTTAGATCCTTTTTTGTTATGAAGCAAAAGGGTAATGCCATCTGTAGATCCTCATTTAATTGGCAGCATGTTTCAAGTGGGTATTTTGAAACATGAAAAGGTTTGGCCTATACAGCAAGAATTCAAGTTACTCAATTTCATTTTATGTCAAATAAAGAAGTGACTCTTTACAAAAATAATAAATAGCCCTAGCTGGTTTGGCTTAGTGGATAGAGTGTCCCCTGTGGACTGAAGGATCCTGGGTTCAATTCTGGTCAAGGGCACGTACCTTGGTTGCAGGCTTCTCCCCAGCCTGGGCCCTGAAGGCATGTGTTTCTCACACATCAATATTCCTGTCTTTCCCTCTAAAAACCAATGGAAAAATACCCTCGGGTGAGGATTAAAAATAGACAGACAGATAGAACCTCCTTCTGAGCAATCCATATCATACACCAGGGGATCGAGGACAGGTGCATATTTTGAGAATTTAATTTTACATCATGCTTCAAGATATTTGAACCAAGTTACAACTTGGAAAGAATACCTTTTCAAGGACCAGGAAACCCCAGGTCAGAAGCTAAAGGGACATGACTTCCAGTAAAAGTCATGCTGGGTAAGGCTCTGGTACTCTTTTGTTCCTGTGTCTCACCGCCCCCAGGACCAGTTCACCACAGGGTCAGTCTTTCCCTTTTCTCTTCCTGGGAAAAATAAGGGCCAGTTTTATAGAAATTAAGATCTAAGTAGCCTTCTACTGTGAAAGAGCCTGACTTTTAACTGAATCGTGGAAGTGGGTAGAAAAAGAGTTTTCTTCCTCTCAAAGTTCTCAAGGACAGAAGAGAGGAAATAAGCAGAAATAACTATTAATAAATGTTCCACCACTTGCTAGCCATGTGACTTAGGAGAAGTCATTCTGCCTCTATTTAATTTGTTGTTGTTAATTCTCACCAAAGGATATTATTTATTTATTTATTTATTTTAGAGAGGGTGCAAGGGAGAAGAGACACAGAGAGAAACATCAATGTGAGAGAGAGACATTGATTGCCTCCAGCACGCCACTAGGGCCAGTGATCGAGCCTGCAACCGAGGTATGTGCCCTTGACCGGAATCAAACCTGGGACCCTTTAGTCCATGGTCCGATGTTCTACCCTCTGAACCAAACCAGCTAGGGCCTCTGCCTCTGTTTAAGATCTCAGCTTCTTAAGCTCTAAAAGCAAGGTAATATAATTATTTTGAAAATTAAACATGATAATATGTAAGTGTAAGGAACATGCAATCTGGTATTCTGTAATTACATCAGTTCACATTCCACATTCTTAACAAGTAAGGCTAACAACAATTATAGAGGTTTAAAAGTTTATTTTATAAACATGTCATAATTATATAATATAAACAGAAGTTTCACAAAATATTATATATAGCAATAAAGCATAAGCTATTACAGGAAAATTGATACAAAGATGTACGTAAGTACTTATGAAGTTAAGCCTTTATGAAAATAAAAAGGAAAACTATTATTAATGCTATCACAAAAGCAATACCCTTACCAGTAAAATATATTTCTCCTTGATAATAACTTAGTGCATCTATAACTATCATTTAATCAAAACTTGATTTTCATCGATTCAACATTTTTTTTTTGTTAATCCTCATGAGAATATTTTTTCCATTGATTTTTAGAGAGTGGAAAAGAGGGGGGAGACACAGAGAGAAATGTCGATGTTAAGAGAGACACATTGATAAGTTGCCTCCTGCATGTACCCTGACCCGGAGCCAGGGATCTAGCCTGCAACCAAGGTACATGCCCTTGACTGGAATTGAACCCATGACCCTTCAGTCCACAGGCCGATGCTCTAACCACTTAACAATACCTGCTAGAGCTCAACATTTATCTTTTAAATGCAAATTTAAAATACCCTTGGATGGCAAAACATGTTTATTTACTCTGTGCTAGGTGCAAAATGAAACTTCATGATATAGTAGTTCCTGCCCTCTAAAAGTTCAAAGGCAAGTCAATTAATGATTGACTGCAGAACAGCCTAGTTAAGTGTGTGGGAGGGGGAAAAAAAAAGACCTTCCCAGATGACCACAGAGGGAACACGTGGGTCTCATCCGCAGACCACTGTACAAGGACCAGAAGCCTCCAAAACTTGTTTTCATCTGTAAAAACAAAACACAAAACCAAAAAGATGGGGCAATGTAAATACTGCTATACACTGTTGCTGGGAAAAGCATTCTTTCAATAATGTCCACTTCATATCACTTTGTACTAGGTACCATGTTAAGGGCCGAGATAGACAAGGACAAGGCACATCTTGATACAGAGCTCATAGTCCGGGTAGGTGCCACATAAGGGCAGATATGTTATCACTCCCGTGGAGTCCCCTGTCCCTGTGAATGAATAACCTTTAGGCATGGTCAAGTAGTTAAAAAGAAAACTTATCCTAACCTGCATTTCAAAAGGCGAAACAGAAAGTTTTGTTATTGTATTTTTGTTTTATAGCCAATTAATGTTTTTGAAATTAGATCAGTGATTCAGGCTCAGCAGAAATGCTGATGCCAGGCTCCCAATACTGTTACCCAAAGCTTACTGTTTCAGAACCACTGGGGGCCTGGCAATTCTCCAGTCAAGAACTATCTATGTATGTATGTATGCATGCATACATGCATGTATGTATGTATTTATTTTTTGTTAATCCTCACCAGAGGATATTTTTTCCATTGATTTTTAGAGAGAGAGGAAGGGAGAAAGTGAGTGAGGGAGGAAGAGAAGAACGAGATTGGCTGCCTCCAGGACCCTGTCGGATGGAATCTGTAATCCAGGTTTGTGCCCTTGGTGTACAGGCCGGTACTCTAACCACTTAGCACATTGGCCAGGGTTAGCTATACTTTCTCTCACTGTCAATTATTAGGAAATATCCACATTTGTTTCAACAGTGCTTTCTCAACCTTTAAAATAAAGGGATCTTGACTACTCTGGCCAATGTGGCTCAGTGACAAGTGTTGGTCCTCCCACTGAAGGGTTGAGGGTTTGAATCCCAGTCAAGGGCAAGGACCTGGATTGAGATTTGATCCCCACCCAACTGGGACACATTTGGGAGACAACCAATTGATGTGTCTCTCTCACACTGATGTTTCTCACTCTCTGTCCCTCCCTTCCATGCTCGCTAAAAGTTAATGAGGAAAAAATATCCTTGAGTGAGGGTTAACAACAACAAAAATGTATATATAGTATAATACAACTTGAATAATTTTTGTGATTTAAAATCCATCAAGTGTTACAAAGAGTTCTTATTTAAAGAGTTCTTATTAAAAAGATTTCTAGCAAAAACACAATGGAGCGATATATGGCACTATGGCAGTGCCAACCTCAGCTGCAGAGGCTTGTTACCTGCTGGTATTATTTACAATCTGTATTTACATCTGCATCTGTTTTCAAGAAAAGAAAAGCCGCTCAAGTGGGTCAAGATTATTAATATTAAAAAACTAACCTTTAACTGAGAATTTACTGAGTACTATTATAAACAGGGCCACTGATGCAGCATAGTTTACAGCATAAGCCTTAATGTCAAACCAGATCAGAGTCCTGGCTTCACTTACGACACTGGTAGCATCTGGGTATTGGAAATATAAACCATCCTATAAACATTAATTATTGTTTAGTATTCATTTCAAAATCTAGTACAATTATAATGTGTTTGCAATAAAAACCCCAAATTCACCAACGGGTGAATTTTTACACTATATCTAGAAGCATATAGTGTAAAATATTAATTTTAATTTAATATTAAAAACTTAATTTTTGAAAAAGAACACAAAATTGCAAAGCAGTTTGTGGTTACAATACTGTTACCTTAGGCCTATCACTTGACTTTCTGGTTGTTATCCATCTCTCCTGTGCAATCTTCCTGCCACAAGAGAATTTGACCATATCAATATCATCTCTTGAGGCCCCTTCCAGCTTCAGGAATATGTTACCATGAAATTACAAAATTTAACTGTTTTCCCCACTTACTTTCTTGCATGGTGACAAGAAAGAAGGGAAAATCGATGTGTTTAAAGCATTTCCTATCAAATAGAAATATAAGATTAAGGACAAAATACTCAAAGTTGGGGTCAACCTGATAAAAGCCCAAATGGCTGTTTAAAAGATTAACCTATCCATCTTGGAGACAGTATTCATTCATAATAGAAAAGTGCAAGAAAAAAAAAAATCAATCAGCAGAGGATCACTGGCCTACAAAGAATGATGATCGAGGACAGTCCAGCCTAAACACTTCAGTGGTCTGCACCCTCCAAAGCAAGTCAAAATTAAGATACATATTTAAGTCTTAAATTAAGAGAAATATTTAAGGGATTCATAGGGTCAAGAGAAGCAACTTCCTTTATCTATCTAACCTGTTTTGCAAAGAGTTGCTTTATATACACTTTTTTTCTTAATCCTCACCAGAAGATGTTTATTGATTTTATCTATTTACTTATTTTAGGGAGAAGGAGAAAGAAACTTCCATTGGTTGCCCCCTGCACGCGCCCCGACCTTTCAGGTGCCTGGGAGGGCGCTCTAACCAATGAACCACACACACGGCCAGGGCTGCACATACTTCTGTACCACACTGTTGACAAGTTCCAAAACGCGAGGGAAAGAGCACATATTCAGGATTTGGATCGCACGGTCACTAAAAGACCATAAATAATGGGCAGGGAAGGGTTTCCTCGGACCTTTAAAACCTAAATAAAAAGTCGTCTATATACAGTAGGGCCCAAACCCACGCAATAAACCACCCCCTTCCGACCTACAGTCGCTCAGCCGAGTCACTGCTGCTTCAATCAGCTCGGCGGGAGGCTTTGGAAGAGGCTGTCACAGCCAGAACACAGTCCCCGCCTAGCCTGCAGGCTCGCAGCCCGGCCCCCCACCTCCGCTCCCCCGAGGGGCGTGCTTGCACCTGAATAACGGCGTCCCGCTCTTCCCAGGTCCTTTAAGACGGCCAACCCACCCTTTACCCTAATAACAGTGGCGGCCGCGCCGTTTAATTCCACTGTCGTCTGACTGCAGTGTCGACCGAGTCCCGGCTCCAGGCCTCGGGACCGACAGTGCAGACCCAAGCATCCGCCCTGCGCCGCCGCCGCCGCCCGGCCCGCAAGGGGCCGGAGGAAGCAGTGCCGGTCGCGGCGTTCCGGTGCGCGCGCGCGGCTCAGCCAATCGCGTGCTCGCCCGCCCCCCGCGGCCGCAGCGAGGCTGGCGCTGGGAAGAGGAAGAAGAACATTCGCCCTCCTCCTACCAGCGCGCGGGCGGCGGCGGCAGCGGCACCGGGGTCACGAACTCTGACCTTTCACTGACAAAAACAATAACAAACTCCCCCTTCCCCGCGACCCCGGCGGCGCCCCCGGGCCCGCCCCCGCTTTTACCTCGGCGTCTCGTCTCTGGTCCGCTGCCCCACGAGCCTGCGGCCCCGGGCTCCCGCCATCCGCCGACGCCGGGAGCCCGGCCTCCCCACGCCCTGCCCTCCGCGCCGGGGGCCGCCCGTCGCAGACACGGGACCTGCTTCGAAGCCGCTTTGGCGCCAAATCCTGAGGTAAAATTGAAAAAGGGGCCGGGGCGGGGTCGGGCCGGCGGCGGAGGGGGCGGGCCTGGTGCGCGGACATGGAGGCGCCGAGTCGGCGGCTGAACCCGACCTTTTTACCTTTGCCACGGGGCGGCAGCGGCGGCGCGGGACGCTTTGCATAGTGGGCCGGGCCGCTCCCTTCCCCTCCCCGCCCGCGCCGGGAGCAGCGAGCGGGCCCCCCCTGACCGGCCTGGCCGGCGCGAGGGTGGGGACAGAGGGGGAATGGCCGCGGCCCCGCCTCACAGCTGGCCCTCCGCCAGCGCCGCCATTTTGTTCTCGATGAAGAGGGCTCTGGCAGGGCCGAACTCCCTCCTCCTCGTCAGCCTCCTCATCCCTGTGGTCCCTCCTTCCCTCATTCCCAGACTCCTCGCCCCTCCGCTCCTCGTGTGCCGTTGGCGGCCGCCTCGGCCCAACCGCCGTTTTTTCGGAAGGGGAGTGTGGAAGGCGGGTACGGAGTGCCGCCTCGTGAGCGACGGCTTTGCCGACCAATTGGTGCCCACACAGGAGGGCCGGGACCTGCGCTCCTTCCCCCCGAAGTTCTGCTGATTGGCTGGGGCAGGAGAGGGGCGTTCCCCGCGGGGCGCTGCAATCCTGGCAGGGCGGGGGCAGGGGCGGGGCGCAGCTTGGGCTCTAAGGGTCATGGGGGCGCGGCCTGGGCGTGAGTCGGGAGCACGGGGGACCCGGCGAGGGGCCGCGCGGTTTCCCCAGGCCTGGAACGCGTCCAGGATGGGTCATGTTGAACAATAGTGATAAAGGTGGCGAAGCATCTTGAGTGCACGTCGCTGACTCGTGGGAAGGACTTTTAGCAATCTGGACACCTTTCATGGCCGGGCTCCTTCCTGTATTTCCGGCGCAGCCGCGGGCGAATCTTGAGGCGCAATTTCAGAGATTGTAAAATGGGGAGAATGGGCGTTCTTGCCAGGCCGGACCTCCCTTCTCAGGATCGTTGAGTGCTCTACTCAGAAAATGGAGTCAAGGCTACTCTGTGAGCCCCAAAGTAATGTAAAAATGGTCTTATTGTTGAAAATCGGGTGTAGAAGCACCAGGAATGGAAAGCTTAAATGTATTGAAGGCTTGAGAGAACACAGGTGAATCAGGTAATTCTCTGCTCATTCATTGATTAAATGCTTGTTTGCTTAGTTTGGGGGCACTGGGGATACATCCAGAGAACTAGCTAGACAAGGCTTCTCTCCTAGAATTGGGGATGGAGATGAACAGACAAAAATATGATTTCAGAGAATGGTAAATTCCAGAAAAGAAATGAAACCGAATTAAAGAAGATACGGAGACAAATTTAGATTGGGTGTTCAGAGAAGGCCTCTGTAAGGCGGTGTTTGAACCGAGGAACCTAAGGAAGGAATAGTCAGAGAGAGCCAGGTGCTAGCACCACAGGTGTAAAGGCCCAGGAGGGAAAGAAAGCATTTGGTGTGATTGGGAATAGGCTGTAGATTGGTTGGAACTAGTTTGTTGTTCTATTATCCTGCTCTATCTCCAGGCTAAAGTCTGTGAAATATGACAAAGGTAATAGAGAATAAGTCTTCAATTTAACAATGAAAGAGTCAAGGAAAATATAGCCGTCAAATGAATTGCTGATAAATATATGACTTGGGGGGAAAGCCTCAGAAAATCACTTACAGTTGGATATAAGGGGCTGACAAATGATTTGTCAGCCCCTTATATCCAACTTCAATTCATCAAATATTTGCGGAGCCCCTGAATACCTCAGGAATTAGGTGCTAGACTGGGAATACAGAGGTGACTAAAACACTGTTCACTGTCCTCAAGTATGTGTGAATGTGGTTCTATACACAAGTTCTGTTTTCTCCCTCTCATCATCCCCATACACAAAATGTTTTATGCCAAAGCTAATTACTGTGTTAACAGTGTCAGCATTTACTAGCCATGTGACTTTGGGTAAGTTACTTAACGTTTTTGAGCCTTACTGTCCTCATCTGGACAATAATAGAACCTTTTAGAATTGAGGATTAAATGGGTTAATGTAAATAAAGCGCCTTGCACATAGTAAATACTTGTAATTGGAGTTAAAGGATATAAGCGGTGAAATTTTTAGTCATTGTGGTATAGGGGCAAAACACTAGATTGGAACACTGGGGTTCTAGTTTTGACTGTTCTGCTTTTGGTTATTAATTGGCATCCAGACCAAAAATTTATTTAGAAAACAAAGTAATAGCACTAATAATCTAACAAAAAGTATGGGGTGCTTGACAATTTACAAGACTCTTACAAGCATTACGTAGTTTATACCCCACTAGAACCGATGTAATTGTGGAGGTCCTTTTCCTGCTGTTTTAAAACTTTCTAAGATGTTCCATCATTTTCATATCGCTGTACCCCTAACCCCCTGCACTCTAAATATACTGGCTTGCCTTCAACTTCCTTGACATCTAACTTACCTTAATCCCAGGCCCTTTCACACGCTGTACCCTCAGCCTGAAATCCTCACATGCCCCCCTTCACACTTATGCCCACACGCCCTAGTCCTGCAGATTTCAGCTCAAGCATCACCTCCTAGGGTAGCCCTCTCTGATGCCTAGTGCCAATCTAGATCAGATTCTTTTACTACACTGTATTTTTCCATTATAACCTTTGTCTCACTTTGTAATTATACTCCATTATATGATTGTTTGATATTTGTTCCCCTTACCATGCGGTAAATTGCATGAGAGCAGGAGTTATTTTGTTCATCATTATATTTCCAGCACTTAGCAGAGTGCCTGGCACTATTTGTTGAGTGAATTAATTGATAATTTATGATATCATTGGTAACTAAGTTACTGCTCATTAATGGTACCTTTTTGTGGGGGCTTGTTTGGCAATTCAGATAGCAGTGCCAGCAATAAAATGTCTGTTACAGTATTTGGATGATTTTAGGAAGTGGCCCATCACAGATGGCACTGACTGGAGACATGAATCTCTTTTTAGGCACTTATATGTTGATTTTATGTTTAATTCTTTTTAAAGAGCAGAAATAGATAACTTAATAATAAACTGAATTACAAAGTAAATTAATGAAAGTTAATGAGTTCATATGGAACTCATTAATAAACAAATAGTCCAAATATAACCATGTCATTTACTTTAACTGAAGAAACAAAGCACTGATATGATTTTCTTAAAATTAAAAATGCTAGTCTTTGTTTCTCTATCACAGGGGATAAAAGAACAGAGAAGTAGGTTTGCAGGGAGTTAAGAGTTGAAAGTCTGTAGTCATTTTTATTTTTATTTTTAAAAATTTATCTTTATTGTTGCAAGTATTACAGATGTCCCTTTTTACCTCATTGGCCCCCTCCACTCTGCTCTAACACACCCCCCCCCCCCCCCCCGCAGGCCTTCACCACATTATTGTTTGAGTCCATAGGTTATGCGTATACGCATATAAGTTCTTTGGTTAATCTCTTCCTGCCTCCCCTCCCCCCTTCTCTCAGATTCATCAGTCTGTTCCACGATTCCATGTCTCTGGATCTACTTTGTTCATCAATTTATTTTGTTCATTAGATTCCACATGTAAGTGAGATCATGTGATATTTGTCTTTCTCTGGCTGGCTTATTTCATTTAGGATAATTGTCTCCAGGTTCCTCCATGCTGTCTTGAAGGGTAAGAGAGCCTGCTTTTTTACAGCTGCATAGTATCTATACTATTAACCTTTTGCACTCGGATGTCGACACGGTTAGCATTAGAATAAAGGAATCGAGAAAAAAGGGAGTGCAAAGGGTTAAATGATATTATGCTAATTAGACTGGGAGACCTTCCAGGAGACCTTCTGGATGTTCTTCTGGACAAAGCCATGGTGGTGGGGCCGAGGTAGAGGCGGTTAGGGGCCAAGAGGGGAGGGCAGTTGGGGGTGATCAGGCCAGGATGGGGCGGCAGTTGTGGGTGAACAGGCCGGTGGCGGTGGGGGGAGGGGGTCATTGGGGGTGAGCAGGCCAGTGGTGGGGGGGCAGTTAGGGGTGAGCAGGCCGGCAGGGGGGGGTCAGTTGGGGGCGATCAGACTGGCAGGGGGGAGCAGAGGGGCAGGTGGGGGTGAGCAGGCTGGCAGGGAGGAGCAGTTGGGGGTGATCAAGCTGGTGGTGATCGGGTCTAAACCAGCAGTCGGACATCCCCTGAGGGGTTCCAGATTGGAGAGGGTGCAGGCCGGGCTGAAGGTCCCCCTCCCCGCACGAATTTCGTGCACCGGGCCACTAGTTTCATTATGTAAATCTACCACAGCTTCTTATGCACTCATCTGCTGATGGGCACTTGAGCTGTTTCCAGATCTTAGCTATTGTAGATAGCTCTGCTGTGAACATAGGAGTGCATATATTCTGATTGATGTTTCAGGATTCTTAGGGTATATTCCTGGAAGTGGGATAACTGGGTCAAATGACAGTTCCATTTTTAATTTTTTGAGGAAACTCCATACTAGTCTTCATAGTGGTTACACCAGTATGCATTCCCACCAGCAGTGTCCTACTGTTCTCTTTTCTTCACATCCTCACTAGCCCTTGTTTGTTGATTTGTTGGTGCTAGCCATTCTGGCAGGTGTGAGGCGATACCACATTGTCGTTTTAATTTGCATCTCTCTGGTGATTAGTGACTTTGAATATTTTTTCATATGTCTCTTGGCCATCTGTATGTCCGCTTTGGAGAAGTGTCCATTTAGGTCCTTTGCCCATTTTTTCATTGGATTGTTTATCTTCCTTTTGTTGTATGAGTTCTTTATATATTTTGGAAATTTATCCCATATTAGATGTATCATTTGCAAATATGTTCTCCCATACAGTGGTATCCCTTTTCATTTTGTTGATGGTTTCCTTAGCTGTGCAAAAGCTTATTATTTTGATGTAGCCATTAATTTTAAATATTTATCCTTCCAAAGATAAATGGATTCATGTAACAGAACTATTGAAGAATAACTTTTTAATTGTTTTCCCAAGTTTAAAAGCTTACTTTGCAAAGTATATGTTAAGCTTCCACCTGAAAGTCTGGTAAATAGACCATTTTTGTTGACTTACTTTACATACTACTTACTTTTTATGTAGTTTTTAAAAATATATATTTTATTGATTTTTTACAGAGAGAAAGGGAGAGGGATAGAGAGTTAGAAATATCAATGAGAGAGAAACATTGATCAGCTGCCTCCTGCACACCTCCTACTGGGGATGTGCCCGCAACCAAGGTACATGCCCTTGACCGGAATTGAACCTGGGACCCTTCAGTCTGCAGGCTGACACTCTATCCACCGAGCCAAACCAGCTAGGGCTTTTTATGTGTTTTTATTTTTTATTTTAGAGAGAGAAACATTGATGATACAGAGAAACATTCATCAGTTGCCTCCTGCACACACCCCTACTGGGGATGGAGCTTGCAACCCCATGTGCCCGGACTGGAATCACACCACAGAACTTTCGGTGCATAGGACATGGCTCAACCAATTGAGCAACACTGGCCAGGGCTATATAATACTGATTTTAAAAATAAGATGTCATAATATTTTAAAACCAATTAGCAGTCACACTTTTATTTAAATCATTGGTTTTGGAGTCTTCTATCCTGTTATAGGATTTTTTGATACCACTTGTTCAACAATTTTGATTCCTTGAACTAATTAATTACTCAGGGTAACTAAAGGACTGATAGTTTAATGTTATTTTACAACATTAAATTACTTATTTATTGCTTTCAACAGTTGTATTTAAGATGACCTTGAAATTTTGTTTTTATGAACATGTCTTACAGAAAATAAAACCCATATGTGTAATAATTTTACTTTTTGAGGAATTCCAGAAAGTCTTAACATTTGTCTCCAAGAAGTCAAGTAACAGTTCAGCACCTATCTCTGGAACCTTGAGTGGGTAGCCTCTCTGAGACTTATAGATTTCCCACTTTTAAAATGGTGGGGCGGGGTGGGTGGGGGGAACCAACACTGAGTTTGGGGCCAGGAGTAGGAGTCACTGGTCCAAGTTACATAGAACAAGGCAGGTGGATCTGTGTAGAGCAGGCCCCCTTCAACCTTGGCACTGAACCACTGGCCTTTTGTGTCTAGCTGCCTTAGTGTCTCCACATATTGAGGGCTCTCATTTGGGGTTTTTTTCTTTGAGTTCTCTTACCTGTGTGTCATATGCTTCTTCAGTCCCAAAGCACGTCCTAGAGCAGATACTCGTTCCCCTTAATCAGTACCACATAGGAGGAATCTGTGAAGGAAATCCATCTTAGAACTCAAGTCCAGCCTCAAACCTGATGCAAAACTTTGCAAGAGTTTTGTTTAGCTCTTTTTACTTTATTACTGGTTATGAGAAACTTAAATAAATGTGTCCATCACGTTATCATCTTTAACACAATGGACACATTTGTGTTCCTGTCGCACGTTGTAAAGGATAAGCTCTTATTTCTTGGAGTCTCGCTTGCAACCTAACATGACTGGAGGCTGAGATTCTCTTTGTAATTCCCTCCCATCCCTGCCATGCCTTCCCCATCCCTTGCCATCTATTTCTGCTATGGGTTCCCCATCCTCTCTTCAGGTGCCCTGAGTGCTAGAGAGTTTTAACAACAGGAGTTTGGTACCAAAAGTCATGACTGTGTGGGAATTGCAACTCAACTAGCATAGCTCACAATGATGAGTGGTAGTGGATAGAAAGGATGAAAGTTCAGATTAGGGCATGGCATAGGCATTATTATGAGGAGAGAAGGAGCAGATTCATACCCCTGGCATCTGGAGTCTTGGAGCAGAGGTATGGGAAGTGAATTGTTAGAATCAGAAAGAAATAGGCTAGCTCAGACACTTTACTCCTGGACTCCAGGTAGCCTATAATGATGAAAGCTAACTTCAGGGGGAAAGTGTGATTTTTAGGGACAATAAAAATTAACTCTCCCACTGTAATAGGCCTGAAGTCCCTAAATAGGAGGTGAAACCTTTCATTCCATAATTATTCTAAGGCCTGGAAATATTAACAAATTGATAGGGAGGAATTTCTTACCAAGTGTAAAGAGGATATCATTCTGTCCTGTTTGAATTAGTGGGAGGTGTGAAAAAAGGTATTGAGGCCTAGAAAATTGGATGAATGCTACTGAAGAGTGAGGAGGAGAAGCTGGCAGTGCTAGACTCAAACTTGAAGGCTTCATGGTTTTACTGGGAGCCACCTTACTTACATTTATTGTTCACGTATTGATAGGAAAAAAAAAAGGTAGGCAAAAAAAGTTTCTTACTGTCTGCTCACACATGCACTTTCAATAACTGCCTGCCTCTGTGTACCATTCTCTTTCTCTCACCCTCCCTTATTGCTTCTGCAATAATACATCTTTTTACTAGATTAAGCCTGGAATGAAAAAATCACGTTTAAAATGTTTTAAAGCACAGAGTTTAGGTCAGCCCTTGGCTGAAAAGACTGGTAATCAGAACATGTTTGTTACTTAATGCAATGCATATTTTTTTAAAAATTAAACTTAAATTTGTTTCTTTTCTAAAGTAAAAGACAGTTTTTTAAAAGAGGAAATTTTCAAATGAAGGAAAGATAGCATTGTATCAAAAGGCACATACAAGAATGTTGTCAGTAGATTATGTGACTTTTAAGTGAAACATATAATGAAACTAATTTTACCATAGGCTGCTTGATATAAACAAGAGTTAAGTTTCTAGGGTATCTCATCAACGTTATAACAAAATAACATTATTCGAGGACCTGCTGTATTTAGGAATTAGTGGTTGTATAAACTAGTTATTAAATGATCTAGCTTATTGATTCAAGCAATTTGTTCCCTTAGGTAATTAGCTGCTCTCCTGTCACTTTAAAAGATTCCTTCCTCTTGACTTTTTCTGGGAAATTATTTTGAAGGACACTGGTAGAGAGGGAATGTTGTGTTCTTAGAATTAGAGAGGCCTGGAAGACTTGAAACAAGTTGATTAAACTTCTGAGTCTGTTTTTTTTCTGTATGTATTGGTAGTGCTAATAATACCTACTCAGAAGGTATTTTAAGGATTAAATGATGCCTCCTTTTATATAAGGCACATTGTAGATTCTCAGGAAGTCTGTCCTGCTTTCCTTCCATCCATTTGTCCCTGGCTCACACTAATAGAAATGAAGAGAGTTCTTATCACCCTTACACTTAGGCCCTTGGAAAGGTGAGGAAAATCAGTACAATGATTTTTATTTATTTATTTATTTTTACAGGAAGTCGCTCAGAAAGTTGTAGTACTGCTCTGGTAGCATGAGAACTCCATAGATGAGAACCACTTCTTTCCCCACTGTTTAATCTTTACCACCTCACCTCCCACCCCCTAGCACACATAGATCATTGCTGTCCCTTTCTTATAGTCCAGACTTACAATTATGTTTCTTGTGTAGGGCAGGAAATCACCTGACCTAAAAGCAAATAATCTTTGAGTCTAAGTAGTGGCAGGATTTCTGATTGAAGTCGCAGGATGTATATCTGAACTTGACCTTAGAGGCAGCCCCATGAGCCTTTCTTTTGATGAATATCCTACCTAATAATAGACAAATATGCAAATTGACCACACCTTCACTACGCCCAAGCCACGCCCACGAGCCAAGCCATGCCCACCAACCCATCAGGACGAGTATGCAAATTACCCCCAACAAAGACGGCGGCTAATTTGCATATCAAGACAGCGTAGAAAGAAGCCAAGAGCTGCAGAAGGGAGCAAAGCTGCGGAGAAGCAAGCAAGCCGGGGGGAGGAGAAGGGAGGAGCGGAGGCGGGGCCGGGGGAGAAGGGAAAAGCAGGTGGGCTGGTGGACAAGGGAGGAGAGCAGGCAGGGCAGGGTAGAGTGCAGCAGGAAACCCTATTGCAGGATTTTTCCTGCAACGGGAACGCTAGTCCTATCTAATAAAGAGGGAATATGCAAATTGTCACACCTTCACAAAGATGGCGGCACCCAGTCCCCTCAGCCCCACCGGAGTCCCACAGTCCTTTCAGCTCAGCTGCGGGGGGCGGCAGGCACACAGTGCGACCAGACCTGCCCTCAGCCCCCAGCCGCCCAGAGTGGGCCCAAGGCGCAGGCAAGCCTTGGATGGCGGCTGCCCGGCCGCCCAGGGCCGCCCAAGGCTCAGGTAACCAGGGCCGGCCGAGGCTTGCGCTGCCAGCAGTGGCAGCAGCAGAGGTATGATGAGGGCGTCGCCTTCCCCTGATCACCGGGCCGCCGCGCTCCCACCCCTGAGGGCTCCCAGACTGTGAGAGGAGACCGGCCGGGCTGAGGGACTCTTCCCCCCTCAACCTCCCCCCCAGAGTGCATGAATTTTCATGCACTGGGCCTCTAGTTTTATTATATTAAATCTGCCACTTGATTTCCATATCCTGGTTTCAAGTCGATCTATGATTTCAAATCTTTAGCTATGTATTTCTCTCTTTTTTTAAAATCCTCTTTTAGGCTCTCTAGATCCTTCAGTTTTTATTTTCCCATGAGTATGAATAAAAAGACTGACAGCCCAACCGGTGTTGCTCAGTGGTTGAGTGTTGACCTATGAACCAGGAGGTCCCAGTTCGATTCCCGGTCAGGGCACATGCCCAGGTTGTGGGCTCAATCCCCAGTGGGGCATGCAGGAGGCAGCCAATCAATGCTTCTCTCTCATCGTTGATGTTTCTCTCTCTCTTCCTCTCCCTTTCTCTCTGAAATCAATAAAAAGAAAAAAAGACTCTGACAGTCACAGCATAACAAAACTTGTACTGAATATCTTGGACCTATCAAGAAGTTCTATTACCCATGTAGTATTTTGAAAATAGTTATTAAGTATTGGCTTATTTATTTATTTATTTTTAAATATATTTTATTGATTTTTTTACAGAGAGGAAGGGAGAGGGATAGAGAGTTAGAAACATCGATGAGAAAGAAACATCGATCAGCTGCCTCCTGCACACCTCCTACTGGGGATGTGCCTGCAACCAAGGTACATGCCCTTGACCGGAATTGAACCTGGGACCTTTCAGTCCACAGACTGACGCTCTATCCACTGAGCCAAACCGGTTTTGGCGGTATTGGTTTATTTTTAAATATTTGTGAGATTTATCTTAATTTAGTCCTTTCATTTTGCCCAGTTATAAAGTTTAACAATGAATTACAAATGCTGTGTGAGCATATGATTCATGTAAATATAGTTAATTTCATGTGGATCTTATGTCGAAATGAGAGACCTATTCCTAAGTGTAATACACATTTTATAGATTTGAGTTATTGCTTTCAAATTTCTTTGAGAAAGTAAAAGTGGCACCATCTCCTTGTATAATAGTAGCTTCCATGTATTGCATGTCTGTTATGTGCCTGGCACTGAGTTAGGCTCTTACATACATATTTAAGATCTAATCTTCACAATTAACTTCATGTGGTTTAGTATCAGAAAGATCAATTTAGTGCCAGAGCCTCACAACCCAGTATATTTGTTTAGATGAGAAAATATCAAGACAGTAGATATTTTTGAATGTTATTTAATTATGGGCCATGTAATATATAAATATGGATAATGTGAATCAGTTGATTGTGAAGGGAAAGGCAGGCTCACCTATTCCTATCAATAAAGACAAAGTTTCCTTGTCCTAGGGCTTGTTTATTGTTATTTGAGATCCTGATTCCTAAGCCTGCCCCTGTGGAGAACATAGCTGAGCTGTCCTGGCGACTTGCTGGGTATTTGGGTGATCGCAGTCAGAGCCCAGCTTTCACTGTAGTGGGGTTTGTAGCTCTGCTTCACAAAAGAAACTTTAGTTGCAAAGTTTGGTCAGCTGTACACTTTTTGTGAGCCTAGAAGAGCTTATTCAAAGTCACCATAGTTTTCTCTACTTCTTTGTTATTAAAAGGATGATATTGATCTCATTGTAGTTGAAAGAATATGTTATAAAACCTATGCTTACATAAAGTCAGGCAATAATAGTTTTACTTCCATCATCCTGTGGTCTGTATTATAGTTTTTATGTACTGTACCCTGTTGTCATACATGTGCAATACAGGAAAAACTCACATTCAAATTAAGTTTAAGACTATGTCTTCACACTTCATAGTCTTTGTTGCCACCACTTTCTAACTGACCCTCCATTTATAGTCTCTCCTTTTTTATCATCTCCACACTGTTCCCTAAAGGATTTTTTTAAGATCCAGATGTGATTATTTCATTTTTCTGCCAGTCCTCTAATAGTTCTCTGTTATCTATCCTATCAGCCTCTCTCCTCCCCTGACCTCTCCAATAATCCCCCACCAGATTTCCTGCTGTTCCTCAAATATGTCATTCTCTTTCATACCTACCAGTTTGTATGAGCTGTTATCTCTGCTTAGAACTCTCCCCATTCTCCTCTTTGCTTATTGAATTTCTACTCTACCTTCAAGACCCAGCGTCTCTCCTATAAAACTACCACAAGCAGAGCGAGATGCTTCTTTCTTTGGACATTCTTTGTAGCATTTAACACTGCATCCGCTTTTATTGGTTTCCTTCTAAAATTCTTCAAGGACAAGGACTTTCTCCTCCTCTTATTATTGTCATTGTTAATTCTCAGCAGTCAATTCATTTACTATTTCACAGCAGTTGCTTAAAAAGGATTGGTAGTTATTCAACTTGATTAGCTTAAAATTACCGTTGAAAAATATTCTGTGGCAGTTTCTTTTTTTACTTGAGCTATTTGGTCTTTTCCGGGAACATTATTGTGTGTGGGAGCAATCTTCAAGGGTTAGGGAGCTGAATAGGTCAAGGACCAACCTTTGAAGACCTCAAGTTTCTGTACCAAGAAATATAATATTTTGTCCACAGTGCTTATAAATACAGTTTCTGATGTATAGTAATCATTCGGGAAATGTCAGTTACTATCAGTATTATCATGCTTAGCTCTGCCCGCCAAGAAGGTTGTTTTTAAATGTTTTTTTCTAGTTTGAGTATCAAAGCAATAGGTGGTTGTTGTTTTTTGTGTGTGTGTGGTGTGTTTTTTTTCAGACTTCAAATGCAAAATTATATTGTGCTAGTGACTGGTTTTTCAAACTACATGTGGACACAATACACTATTTCCTGGAGCTTCTCATTCTAGGACAGTGGTTCTCAACCTTTCTAGTGCCACGACCCTTTAATACAGTTCCTCATGTTGTGGTGACCCCAACCATAAGATTATTTTTGTTGCTACTTCATAACTGTAATTTTGCTACTGTTATGAATCGTAATGTAAATATATGTGTTTTCCGATGGTCTTAGGCTCTACAGCAGCGGTTCGCGACCCACAGGTTGAGAACCGCTAGCGGGGTCGCCTAAGACCATCGGAAAACACAGATATTTACATTACGATTCATAACAGTAAGAACCACTGCTGTAGAGCCTAAGACCATCGGAAAACACAGATATTTACATTACGATTCATAACAGCAAAATTACAGTTATGAAGTAGCAACAAAAATAATCTTATGGTTGGGGGTCACCACAACATGAGGAACTGTATTAAAGGGTCGCAGCATTAGAAAGGTTGAGAACCACGGTTCTAAGGGGGTTGCCTCCTAATTGACAACCATTGTCAAAGTGCTCTACCTTTCCTTCCTACTATGTGGTCTTTCTGTCTTTAGGATTACCTGTTGCTGTGATAGCAGTAAGAGAAGCTCTCAGGTGAGAGTCTTGCCCTCTGGCATTATCTTTTTTTTTTTTACCTATGCACTTGAGTTAAAAATTTTCCCTCACTTCCTGATGTCTTACATTGTGATATCCTGAAAGAAGGCCCTGTCTTTCTTATTTATATATGAGAATAGAATATAGTTTGCGACTTAACATATTTTCAAAAATGATGAAATGGAAAATATTTTTTGAAATTACCCCCTCATTTTTATCTGCTCTCACTAGATTTAAATCTTTATTGAAAGCACTTGCTTTTCATAATTTCTCTTTCGATACCTCTCTCAACGTTATTCTCACTCATTGTCTTTGCTTATTTTTCCAGAAGGTGCACACATTCTTCCTTGTTCATTTTTAAGCAGTTCCAAAACTGCTGTTGATGATGCCTGAAGCTGCTTTGAAGGCAGAAAATCAAGAGTGAGATCAAGAATTGTAAGAATTTAAGTTATAAAGAAAGGTTGCTGCTCCGGGTCATGAGTGTTTGAGATAGTCTAGGAAGTTGGTGTGGGCAAGAGAGCAAAATGGCAGGGAGGGGATGCACTTGCCCTAACAGAGCAAGATTTATTATAAAACTGCAGTAATAAGATAATGGTAGTGGCATGGAGAAAGATAAGTAGAACAGTAGTGGAATAGAATAGAGAACCTAGAATTACATCCACACATACAGGGAAGCCTAAGATATGGTAGGCAAAAAGGATAGGTTGTTTAGAAATGGTGCTAGAAAATTGATTATCCATATAGGGGGAAAAAAATGGATTCTTCTCATCAAACTCAAAAATCAATTTGCAGATGAATTGAGGACTTAAATGTGAGGGACAAAACTCTTTAACATTTATAATACATAACATTATACTTTTTAAAAAATTCTCACCCAAGCCCTAACGGGTTTGGCTCAGTGGATAGAGCGTCGGCCTGCGGACTCAAGGGTCCCAGGTTCGATTCCGGTCAAGGGCATGTACCTTGGTTATGTGCACATCCCCAGTAAGGGGTGTGCAGGAGACAGCTGACTGATGTTTCTCTCTCATGGATGTTTCTAACTCTCTATCCCTCTCCCTTCCTCTCTGTAAAGAAATCAATAAAATATATTTAAAAAAAAAATTCTCACCCAAGGATATGTTTTTATTGATTTTAGAGAGAGAGGAAGGGGAGGGGGGAGAGAGAGAGAAATGTCGATCGGGTACCTTCCATATGTGCCCCAACCAGGGGTTGAACCTGCAACCTAGGTATGTGCCCTGACTGGGAATCAAATCCACGACCCCTTGGTGCATGGGACGATGCTCTAACTGATCGAGCCACACCGGCCAGGGCAAAACATTAAACTTTTGACCTTCATGTAGGATAAGATTTTTTATTTATTTATTTATAAATAAAAGTACATAAAACATAAAAGTACAAATTGTAAAAGAAAATATTGACAAATTTAGCCTTATTAAATTTAAGAACTTCTATTCATCAAAAGACACCATAGATGTGCTACATAGCAGAAGATATTTATAATTTATGTAACCAACAAAGAATTAATATTTAACTTTTCTAAGCTAAACATGTTAATTACTACATCTTCCTTTGTGACCTAACATCTAGAATCTACTGGTTGTTAGCAGTATCTTGGAGCCCCCAAGTCCTATGTGAGGTTGATGGGCCTTTAAATTTAGTGTTTAAGTGAGTCATTACAGACAATTTTCTGAGTTACTAAGTCATCTTTACCAGGCCATCAGTCATCTGTTAAATCAAAACTTGAAGGATCAAGCTACCTCTTTTAGGGAAACCCAATAGAAAGATAAGCCTTTCTAGTACTCTTATTTCTATACTACATAATAATATTCCCTATTGATATTTCTGATATTCAAATTCATAAATTTTTTGCATCAAACAGCTGTTAATCACAGCAACAGAAATGCTTGTAACACCTAAAAGTGGTAAAATAACAGTTGCAGCTGCATGTTTAGATTTTATTTCTTATATAGTACCTATTGGCTATCTATATCCATTTTATTCCTTAGAGAGTCCTTTTGAGAGCTCTGTTTTTATAGAAAAAGAAGGAACTCTAGACTTTTCACATGCAATAATTGTATTTTTAACAACAGGTTGTGCCGAAACCGGTTTGGCTCAGTGGATAGAGCGTCGGCCTGCGGACTCAAGGGTCCCAGGTTCGATTCCGGTTAAGGGCATGTACCTTGGTTGTGGGCACATCCCCGGTGGGGGGTGTGCAAGAGGCAGCTGATCGATGTTTCTCTCTCATCGATGTTTCTAACTCTCTATCCCTCTCTCTTCCTCTCTGTAAAAAATCAATAAAATATATTTTAAAAAAACAAACAAACAAAAAAAAACAACAACAGGTTGTTCAGAAACTTTTCTGGTACGTGTGAAATGATGTTATTTCTTTTAGTTGGAACCAAACTGTAACTGGGGGAAAAGATCAGAGTTTTTCTCTATGATTTTTCTTCTAGAAACAGTGAAAAGTAAACAAAAGTTAAAAGTCTTTACTACTTATTAAAAAGAATAAGTAACCAGAAACACTACCTCTGTAATTTCAGATCATGTACTGTTATGTGAAGATGAATTACTGACACTGGTGACCTGGTATTCTTGTGGCAGTTGGTGCAGTACCTGCTCTTTACAGGATGTTGACTCCTTGAAGACAGGGGCCAATTATTTTATATTTATCAATCACAGTGTCATGCTCCCATCTCTCGCATTACCATCTTGGCAATAAAATAATCTGAAGGGGAATTATGATCATAGAAGGAACTATCTAATAGTGGATAGAAAGATATAGAAGGTCACCAAATTGTGGCCTGCGGGGATCAGTCAGCCAAGTGGTGCTCCCACTATGGGAGTGCACTGACCACCTGCTTTGAGCATCTGCCCCCTGGTGGTCAGTACTCATCATAGTGACTGGTCGACCGGTCGTTCTGGTCATTCCACCATTCGGTCACTGGGCTTTTCTTATATAGGATAATATTTTAGGTAAGAACTACAGGAAAGTGTTTATAAAATTACATTGTGAAGTAGTCTAATTTGTGATTGAGAAAGGGCCAAACAAATGAAATGTTTATGCATTTGTGTATATTACACACTCAGTAGTACCATATAGTTTTTATATGTAAATGCTGGAAATAAATACCAGAATTTTGTTCTCCCATTAACCATGGGACCTGTGCAGTCAATAATGAAGTCTTTCTGATTTGCCCAGGAATTAGATACAAAGTAGAATTCCTTTATCCTGAATTCTTTGTGGTAGAGTATTCTAATGGCATGGGTTTAGAGACTGTTCAGGGTAGCTATCTTTTATGACCTGAAGAGACCAGGAGGTCTGTTACATCAAAAACGCTAGTACTCAAATGATCCTGACCCAGGAGACTAGCACAATTTTTGGTCTTTAGATGATCTTCCTCAATTTTTACAAATGATCACACTGTTGTTTTTTTCTATTAATAGGAAGCTGAATTGTCTTGTTTTTCTAATTTAATGAAGACTTAAAATATAAATTGATAAATGTATGGGTACCATGTTCTTAGCCCACTTTAGTAATGCAGTCTACTTCTTTCTTTGTTAATGATAGTATTTGCCTTTTAACTTAAGAGTGAGGTGTGATAGCACCTGGGCAGTGTTCTCACACTGCCACTAGTAACAGAAGTATAGTTGATGATAGCAATCTAGTGCTCTGTATTCGAAGTTGACCACACCTTTCTCAGATAGCCACTTTCTTATTCAGGGAGCTAAACAAAAAGGTGTGGTTCCCACCTCCCTGAGAGGTGAACCAAACTGTTACAACCCAAGAGACCTGATAATTAAAGTTCCAAATCCATCTTTGTCTATATTTACCAAGGGAAGTCTTGTTTCCAAATTGAAAGTACAGCTTTAACTCCAAGGTTCTGTCTTAGTCATAACATATTTGACACTTTGCTAATGTTGTTTCTGCTAATTAAATTTGGTACCTGTAATTGAAGAATCTGGTGCAGCATATCCAGATATGCTTAGCCTGTTTTCTATAAAGGAAAAAATCTGTACAAAACATTACCAAAGATGAATTTTGATTGCTGATATTTTTCAAGTAGCCTGGTTTCTCCCCACCTGATAGAAGTTGCTGCATCTTTCCAAACAGGTTCTCTAATGATCTTGCTTCACCATGGCTACAAATATGGAGGGGCTGGTTCAGCACAGAGTGGGGACCCAGCAGGTGGCTGAGGTGAGTGACAGGGGCTAGCACAATAGCTAGCACCCTTGCTTTTGATAGGAAAAGTACATCAGTGTGCTCTGTTGTTTGAAAACAGTCCCAATGAAGTCAGGATGTAATCTAAATCCAAAGGAGGAGGATGCTGCCATGGAAGAAAAAATGAAAATGACAAGAACATTTACTCCTATTCTTTTGCATGAATAGTGTAGCCTAGCTGCATACAGTAAGTGACTTAAAAAAAATTTCACCTTGAAAACTAAAAGAATCTGATGCTTTTCGAACATGTGGGTACAGCTTTAACTCCAAGGTCCTGTGTTAGTTTATTTCACATTTGGCACTTGCTAATATCGTAGTATAGTGGAAAACCCAGTTATGTGCATTCTGCAGTCATTATTGACCATCTACCTTATACTGGAGAATTTGCTTAGTGCTGAGAAATATGGAGATGAATGAGCCATTGGTCCTTCCTTTAGCATTTTCAGGAATGGGTTAAAAAGTAATTATAAAGCAGGGTGAGAAGTACAATTCCATGTGAGGAAGGTGATCCTAGAGGTGGGTCTTGAGTGATAAATAAACATTTGTCAGACGGACCCAAGGAAGTGGGGTGGCAGAAGTCAGAAACCTATAAAAAGTCATGAAATAGCTAGGCAACTTGAGGTGTAAAGGAGGGAAATAGGGCCAGATCTTTTCACTCTGTACCAGGTCCTATGAATAGTCTTTAATCATCACCACAACCATATGAGGTTGGGATGATCATTATTCCCATTTCATAAGTGAGGAAAGCAAGGCTCAAAGGCAAGTAATTGGCCAAGGGCACACTGACCCAGTTCTGTTTCACTTCTTCCAATAAACCATGCATCATATTGGAACTAGGGGCCATTAGAAGGATTCAGATTTGTATTTTTGACTCAGTACTCATATTTCTAGGGTAAAAATGCAAATTTATTAAAAAATGTACATTTAAAGAAAGGATTTTTAAAAATAAAAACTAAGTTCACACATACCTGTTTAAACCAATAAAAGTAGTGAGCAGATTTTTCACACTTTAGATCAACCACGAACTTTAAGGCAACAGTGTAACTAATCATCCCCTTCCTCCAATAAATAATGATTAATATTAACTATGATAATAGATGGATTTCACACATTTTTTAGTACTATATTTTAGAAAGGCCTATCAACTATCAAAATGCTTGTGGTTATTTGTTGCTTTAGTTTCTGATAGGAATAATTTTCTTAAAAAATCATTGTGGATTTTTGGTGTTTTGTTGTTGTTTTTTCCCCCAAATATTTAGGGTTATTTTGCATTTAATACAATTTCCAATTGAGGCTGATTTGGAGACTAGTTATGGATCACTGCTGTAAAAAGGTCATCATTAATTCTTTAGGGGAAAAGTTTAGTAACCTATAGTAACTTATTCAATAATATATTTTGTGTATGTATTCAGAAAATTTGCTACCTAAAATTTTTGGTCAGGTACTGTATTTCCTTCAGGAAATGGAGTTTTATATAGTATTAACTTAGTGCAACTATTGTTACCCATAGCAAAAAGTGCAGTTTTAGGAGATTTCCAAAATAAGAGGAGGCGTTCTTAATAGGAGTGCAAAAGCAATCTTTCTACTTAAAATATTCCCTAAATTTCCTTGCTATTGTTTTGAGGGATAAGTATGTGTGTGTGTTTGAAATTTTGAGCTTAATAACTTTGAAGCTACAATCATGTGCCACTTAACAATGGGGATGTGTTCTAAGAAATTCATTGTTAGGCAGTTTTGTTGTACAAAGATTATAGAATGTACTTACATAAACCTGGATGGTATAGCCAACTTACTATATGGTGTAGGTCAGCATTTTTCAACCTTTTTCATCTCGTGGCACACTTAAACTAGTTACTAATTACTAAAATTCTCTGGCACACCAAAAAATATATATTTTGCTGATCTGGCAAAAAAAAGGTATAATTTTGATACATTCACACCCAATGGCTGTTGTGTTGGCTGTTGTCATTTTATTATTTGACAATCTAAAGGAAAAGAAGTTAGTGCCCCTGAGTAAATAGTCAGGTATTGCATGTTTAAAACTTCTCATGGCACACTAGTGTGCCTTTTGTGGCACACAGGTTGAAAATTGCTGGTATAGCCTATTGCTCCTAGACCACAAGTCTGTACAGCACGTTACTGTACAAAACAATATAAAATTAAATCGAACAAAAGAAAATGATGCAATCAGGAGACATGGTAAACATGAGGTGTATGAGGCTGAAGTAAAGAATACACTCTAGCCCTGGCTGGGTGCTAAGTGGTAAAACATTGGCCTGTGCACTGAAGGGTCTTGTGTTCAATTCCCGGTCAAAGGCATGTACCTGGGTTGCGAGTTTGCTCTTGCCTTCCAGTGCGTGCTAGAGGCAGCTGGTAGATATGTCTCTCTCACATCAACGTTTCTCTTTTTCTCTCTCTCCTCTCCCTCTGTCTCTTAAAAAGCAATGGAAAAAATATCAACTGAGGATTAACAACAACCAAAAACACAGTATACTCTAAAATAATGATAAAAAGTATAGTGTGTGTGTGTGTATGTATGTGTATGTGTATATATATATATATATATATATATATATATATATATACATATATATAAAGTATAGTATAGCCCTAGCTGGTTTGGCTCAGTGGATAGAGCATCGGCCTGCAGACTGAAAGGTCCCAGGTGCAATTCTTGTCAAGGGCTCAGGTTGCAGGCTCAATCCCCAGTAGAGGGCGTGCAGGAGGCAGCCGATCAATGATTCTCTCTCATCATTGATATTTCTATCTCCTTCTCCCTTCCTCTCTGAAATCAATAAATATACATATAAATTAAATATAGTATAGTAAATACATAAACCATTAACAGTCGCTTATTACCACTATCAGGTATTATCTATATACTAGAGGTCCAATGCACGAAGATTCGTGCAAGAATGGGCCTTCCTTACCCTGGCTGCCAGCACCGCCTTTTCTCTGGCCTGGAGCTGCCTTTTTGCTCCGGCCCAGAGCTACCTTTCTGCCTTCCCACACTGCCCAGAGGCCCGCAGCGGCTGGGGCGGTGTGGAACGCCCCCGGCCACTCGGCGCCTGTGTATACAAATTAACCCACCATCTTTGTTGGGTTAATTTGCATAATCACTCCTGATTGGCTGGTGGGCGTCTCGAATGTACAGTCAATTTGCATCCTACTCTTTTATTAGTGTAGATTAGAAGGCTGATATGCTAAGTGTTCGTCCAACCGGTCGCTATGACACACACTGACCGCCAGGGGGCAGACATTCAACACAGGAGCTGCTGTGACACGCACTGGCCATTTACAGAGAAATGGCACTGCGGACCTGGTGCCCACAAAGCAACACTTGGCTTCCCCCAAGTGGGACACAGGCCCCACCACTACCCCAGAGCAACACCCCTACCAAATCATAGCCGACGCTGCCGAGATCCCATGGCGTAAAATGTGGCCCACAGCCCAGCCCAGCCCAGAAACGTGGCTGTGGGCACCAGGTAATGATGTCACATAGCAACACCCAGCTTCCTCTCCCTAGCGACTAGCCTTCTTGGAGTTTCTTCAGCCCAGGAACACAACATGCTTTTTAGCCAGGTGCAAACATTTTACACTTTAACAAAACATCTGTGAAGCGTTTTCCTGTGCCTCATCTCATTTCATCCTCACAGAAGTCCTGGAGTAGGTAGATAGGAGACTCGGTAGAATCCTATTTTCTTTTCATTAGTTGGAAAACAGATTTAGAAAGCTTAGAAACTTGATTTGACTGAAAAGAAGAAAGAAATGGTGGACCTTGAAAATGACTTCAGGTTTTCTCACTGCACAGAATATAGTCAAACACTGCTGCAGTTAAATATTTTACCCTTTGTTCTCCCTGGGTGATCTACAATAATAATCTGCATTGTGTTGATATTTACTGCTGTGTTGCTGACAATTACCTGAAAAAGAAGTTGTGGTGCTTCACTGGGCTGGAAAAAGTTTAAATCAGAAAGCAGGTCTAATTAAGCAAGTTTATTCTATATAATAAAAGGCTAATATGCCAATCAACTGAAGGGCAGAACGACCCATCGCTATGACTCTCATTGACCACCAGGGGGCAGATGCTCAATGCAGGAGCTGCCCCCTAGTGGTCAGTGTGCTCCCACAGGAGGAGCACTGCTCAGCCAGAAGCCCTGAGCCGGGCTCATGGCTGGCGAGTGCAGCGGCGGTGGTGGGAGCCTCTCCCGCCTCCGCGGCAGCACTAAGGATGTCCGACTGCCAGCTTAGCCCTGCTCAGACATCCCCTGAGGGCTCCTGGACTGCGAGAGGGCGCAGGCAGGGCTTAGGGGATCCCCCCCCAGCCCCGGAGTACACGAATTTCTTGCACCAGGCCTCTGGTGTATATATAAAAGGCTAAGTTGACTTGTGCAATATAAAGCTCGCACGTGTGTGTTTCAATCTGTCATTGTTGATCATGAATTTGGTTGACACTTCTATTATAGAGAAAGGGCGAATAGTGATACTAAAATATTTCTTCTAATTAATTTCCTTTCAATGTGCACAAATTCATGCAGCAGGCCACTAGTATATTATATAAATTGTATGTGCTATACTTTTATTCAGCTGGCAGCACAGTAGCTTTGTTTTCACCAGCATCACCACGAACGTGAATAATATAGTCACTAAGCAATAGGAATTTTTCAGCTCCACTATAATTATTTTGGACCACCATTATATTTATATATATATATATATATATATATATATATATATATATATATATATATATATGGTGCATTGTTGACTTAAAATGTTGTGAAGTATGTGGCTGTATATATGGGGTGAGCAAAAGTAGATTTACAGTCATATAGAAATAATACTATCTACACTAATAGAAGAGAAACATGCAAATTGACCATCGCTCTGCTACACCCACCAGCCAATTAGGAGCGAGTATGCAAATTAACCCAACAAAGATGGTGGCAGCCACAGAGTTGGAGTGAGCAGGAGGCTTGGGTTGCCCCTGGTGATGGAGGAAGCTAAGCTTCCCACCCACCCTGGCCAGCCCTTGCCTCTGCTCAAGGCTACAAAGTTTCAATTATAGAAGATAAATAAATCCCAGATACCTGCTTCCAGCCGACCCTGGCCTCCACTCCAGGAGGTGCTGGAAAAAAGAAAAAGAAAAAAAGGAGGGTCTGGGAGCTTGGGTCACTGGGGGTGTGTGGCCAGCCTGCAAACAGCCATCAGCCCCTCACCCAAGCTGGCCAGACACACCCCTGTGTGGACCCCCACCATGAAGGGGGTGTGGCCAGCCTGAAAACAGCCCTCAGCCCCTCACCCAGGCTGGCCACACCCCCATGGCCCAATCCCTGTAAATGGGCAGTCGAACATCCCTCGAGGGGTCCCAGATTGAAGAGGGTGCAGGTTGGGCTGAGGGACCCCTCCCCCCCCCCTGTGCACAAATTTCATGCACCAGGTCTCTAGTAATGAATAATATATTTCACATACCCCTATAAACCTACTTTTGCCCACCCCGTTCAGTTTGACTTAAATTTTGTAAATATATCTAATGTATAACTATAATTATATGCCATGTACTATATGATACAGTATACCAGGTATTATGCTAAGCCTATTAGCTCATTTAATACTTCCACTAACACTATAAGGAAAACATTATTGTTTTCCCCACTTTAAATAAAGAAACAGAGAGAGAGATTTATTTTGCCAGGTTTCAAACACTTATCTGAGTGACTTCAGAGCCCAGCTTTTAACCACTATACAATAAGTCCATTTTTTTAAAATATCCTTAATGCTAATAGTATAATTAGTTTTCTGGATTTGCACAATTGTCTTTATACCTTCATTTTCCAGATTTTCATTGTAACACTTTGTAAGAGTCAATAGCACTCTTATTTAAAAATAAATAAATAAATAAAACAATTGTTTCCATGATCATGGAGTATCAGAAGTCTGGAATTCGGGGTTCTGCTAAATCTATGTACTATGGAATTGACTATGGATAAAGAACAATATGGCCCTAGCTGGTTTGGCTCAGTGGATAGAGCTTCGGCCTGTGAACTGAAAGGTCCCAGGTTCGATTCCAGTCAAGGGCACATGCCCGGGTTGTGGGCTCGATCCCCAGTGGGGGACTTGCAGGAGGCAGCCGATTCATGATTCTCTCTCATCATGGATGGTTCTATCTCTCTCCCCTCTTCCTTCCTCTCTGAAATCAATAAAAATTTAAAAAAGAACAATATGGTTAGTTTTTTAAAAGGATAGTTGACAGATGAGAATTTGTAATTAAAGCAGTGGGAGATTGATCATATGTAACAGTAGAATTTTGCTTTACATAAATGAAATAAATTTTGTAAAGGGCTTCAGTATTCTTAAAACATTTAAGATTTCCCTCTCTAACTGGAAATTTAAAACAGATACACACAGACAAATACATATGTGTATTTCTTCATCATTGCCTAAATGAAGTAAAGACACTATTCAACTCTATAAGATGTTTTGAGTTAGGAGAAATTTAGGAGTTAAGAGTTGGAGCACTTTGAGTCACTTACTGATTGGCAGAAAGAGACCACTCATAGACCCAAAGTATAAGTTGCTTTTATTTTTCCACAATGGAAGTGAGGTGGCTTTATAGAACTTGGCAAGACTATTCCTTGGTCCCTGGGCTGTATAAGCCATCAGATGTTCTTTGAACAGGAAGGTTCTGTCATCACTAAAAAAATAGCCAAATTCTTACAACCCCATTATTCTTTTTATCATTATGGCTTGCATCACCATTACATAAAACTTAATGTTCCATATAAGAGAATGTTTAAAAACAGGGCTTTTTTAGTTTCTGAATAAAACTCAGTATTGGCAAGGCTACATCCTTAAGCAGGAGAAAGCAAAGTCATTGCTCAGGTTTCAAGTTTCCAGTATTCTGGAAAGATGTAACTCATTGCATTAAATTTTATTATTCTGCCCTCTTACAAACTGGACATTTAAACTTTCATTTTCTTGTCAAAGTATATATATATACATAGATTTAAAAGTTGACCAGTACTATGTTTGGCTTGAAATAGAGAAGCAAGCTCCTGAACCACCCCACCCTCTTTTTATCCCCAAGTCTCCCTCTCTAAATTGATCTCTTCTGATATTTAACTTTTTATTTATAAAAATATTCTTACTCTGTTTTGTTTTTTAAATCAGTGTAAGACATTGTCCTTTTTTGAGAGAGGTTAGTGTGTTTTTTAAGTTGATTTTAGAGAGGAAGGGGAAGAGAGAGAGTAAGAAACATCAATTTGTTGTTCCACTTATTTATGCATTCATTGGTTGGCTTTTATATATGCCCTTCACCGGGGATTGAATCTGCAACCTTAATGTATTGGGACAATGCTCTAACCAACTGAGCTACCTGGCCGGGTGGGAGTTGTTTTCTTTTTTTTTTTTTTTATTGTATAAAATGGAAGATTTATCGTTACAACCATTTTTAAGTGTGCAGTTCAGTGGCATTTGGTACATTCACATTATTTTGCAAACATCACCACCATCCATCTTCAGAACTTTTTCATCTTCCCAAACTGAAACTCTGTATCCTTTAAACACTAACTCCCATTTCCTCTCCCTGCAGTCATTGGCAACCACTATTTTTACTCTCTGAATTTGACTACCTGAGGTACCTCATATAAATGGAATTATAGAATATTTGTCATTTTGTGACAGACTTAGCATAATGTTCTCAAGGTTGATCCACATTGTAACATATATCAGAATTTTCTTACCTTTTAAAACTGAAAAATATTCCTTTGTATCTGTATACCACATTTTGTTTATCAGTTTATCCATCCATGGACACCTGGGTTGTGTTCACCTCTTGATTCTTTTGCAGAAAATGCTGTGACAGCCCTGGCCAGTATGGCTCAGTTGGTTGAACATTGTCCCATGCACGGAAAAGTCACTGGTTCAGTTCCTGGTCAGGGCACATGCCCAGGTCGTGAGCTCAATCCCGGATCAGGGTGCATGCAGGAGACACCCTTCTGTTGTTTGTTTCTCTCTCTCTCTCCCCCTCCCTCCCTCCCTCCCTCCCTCCCTCCCCCACTTCCCCACTTCCTCTTTTCCTCCAAAAAAAAAAAAAAAAGGAAAAATGCTGTTATGAATATGGGTGTACAAATAAATACCTTTAAAGTTCATTCTTTCCGTTCTTTCGGGTATACACCCAGAAGTGGAATTGCTGGATCATATGCTAATTTTATGTTGAATTTTTTTAGGAACTGCCATACTATTTTCCATACCAACACTTAATATTTTCTTGTTCTTGGTGTGTGTGTGTGTGTGTGTGTGTGTGTGTGTGTGTTATTGTTGATCCTCACCTGAGGATATTTTTTCCATTGATTTATAGACAGAGTGGAAGGGAATGAGAGAGACATAGTGATTGGTTGCCTCCTGCACGCACCCCAACAGGGCTGGGATTGAACCTGCAACCCAAGTACCTGCCCTTGACTGGGAATTGAACCCAAGACCCTTCAGTGAGCAGTTCAATGCTCTAACCACTGAATAACACCAGCCAGGGCTTAATCATTTTTAAATATGCAGTTCAATAGTGTTAATTATACTCACATTGTTGTGCAACGGATCTCCACAACCTTTTTATTTTGTAAAACTGAAACTATATTTATTAACAACTCTCCATTTCCCATTCCCTAGCCCTTGACAGCCACCATTCTACCTTCTATAACTTTGACTGCTTTTATACCTCATATAAATGGAATCATATAGAACTTGTATTTTTTTCCAACTAGCTTATTTTACTTGTATAAATCCTCAAGGTTCTGAGCTCTCTATTCTATTACATTGGTCTATATTTTTGCCTTTATCTCTCTACCATAGTGATTTGATTGCTATAGCTTTGGAGTAAGTTTTAGCAGTTTGGGTCCTGTGAGATTCCCTATAAAGGTTAGGATGGATTTTTCTATTTTACAAAACAACATTGTTGCCATTTTAATAGGGACTACATTGAATCTGTAGATAGCTTTATGTGATGTTGACATCTTTAAAATATTAAATTTTCCAATCCATGAACACAAGATGTTTTTCCATTTATTTATGTCTTTAATTTCTTTCAGCAGTGTTTTGTAGTTTTCAGTGTACAGCTCTTTTACTTCCTTGCTTAAGTTTTACAGATGTTCCCCTTTTACCCCCCTTGTCCCTGTCACCTGGTTCCCACTTCACCCCAGGCCTTCACCACCCTATTTTCTGTGTCATAGGTAATGCATATATGCATATAAATTCTTTGATTAATCTCTTCCAGCCCCCTCCCCCTGCCTCCACCCCTTCCCTCTGAGATTCAGCAGTTTATTCCATGTTTCCATGTCCTTGTTCTATTTTAGTCATCAGTTTATTTTGTCATTAGATTCCTTGTTCATTTATTTTGTTTTTTAGGTTCAATTGTTGATAGATATACACTGAGTGGCCAGATTATTATGATCTCTGAACACATGATAATCTGGCCACTCAGTGTATATCCTATATAATAAAAGGCTAATATGCAAATTGTCCCCTCAACCAGCAGGCAGGCTGGCCGACCGCCCATGTCCCCTCCCCCTGGCCTGGCTGGCCGGACCCCACCCATGCACAAATTCATGCACCGGGCCTCTAATGTGTGTGTGTGTGTGTGTGTGTGTGTGTGTGTGTGTGTGTATGTATGTATGTATGTATGTATATGTATATATACACACACAGAGTGGCCAGATTATTATGCGTTCAGAGATCATAATAATCTGACCACTCAGTGTATATTTATTGCCATTTTAGTGTTGATATTTTTTATCCTTCCCCCTGTCCCTCCCTCCCCCCCCTCCTCCTCCTCTTCCTCCGCCTTCTTCTCCTTCTCCTTTGTGTATCCTTCATTTCTTACTGGTCCTTTTTCATGTCTCTGATGTTCTCACTAATTTCCTTGAAATTCTCACTTGAGATCCTTGAAGTTCTCACTAAGTCCCTTGAAGTTATCATTAAGATTCATGAGCATCCTTGTAATAATTGTTTTGAACTCTGTATCTAGTAGTTTGCTTGCTTTCATTTCACTTAGTTCTTTTTCTGGAGATTTCTTCTGTTCTTTCATTTGTGACATGTTTCTTTGTCTCTACATTTTGGCTGCTCCCCTGTGTTTGTTTCTGTGTATTAGATAGAGTTGCTAATGTCTCCTGGAATTGGTAGAGTGGCCTTGCGTAGTAGGTGTCCTGTAGGGCCCAGTGGCTCAGCCTCCCCAGTCACCTGAGCTGAGCACTCCAGGTGCGCCCCTGTGTAGGTTGTGTACACTGTCTTATTGTAGTTGAACCCTGATTGTTGTTAGGGTAACTGGGAGGAATTGACTCCCCAGGTCAGTAGGCTATGAGGACCAGCTCCAACTACAGTGGAAGAGTTGCTGTGCAGCAGATACTTTATGGAGTAGGACTTGCAGTAGGACTTGCTTCAGTGGGGCTTTGGTGCTCACGGAGTCTGCCCTTGAGTGTGTTGCCTGTATATGAGTAGAGTTGTAATCTGGTATGGTCTGAAGCTGTCCACCGGGTGCAAAGTCAGCCACTGCCTGGGGCCACCAGTGAGCTACAGAGCGATCTGCAGATGGCTGCTACTTGTGTTGGGTTTGGAAGTACCCAGGCATGGCCAACCTGTGAAGCAAGGCAGGCTGCTGCTAGTGGTGGTCTTGCTGATGCTAGCTGTTGCTTGTTTGAGAGATTTTAGGAAAGTCTGAATCCTGAGCCAGGACAGGCCATTCATATGGAAAATCCACTGCAAACAGCTTGGATTGGGCATCAAATTGGATGGGGCAGGGTCTTAGGAAATCACCAGGGCAGAGTGAACAGTATGAGACAAGCTGATGGAAACTCAGATATGGCTACTAGTCAGCTCTGGACGGGGGAGGTGTCAGCATAGGAACACTGGCCTCAGTGAGCACCCTTGTCTGGGAGAAAGCCACTCCTGAGTTCTTGCTCAAATGCCAGGCAATTCTGGATCTCTGCACATGCCCCCCCACCCCGCCACCCCCCACGCCACTGCCCCAGCACCGAAGCCCAGAGGGATCGAGTCAGAGTAAAGTCCATTCACTGTCCCATTAAGAGGAAACTGCTTGGGTCTCCAAGAGCCTGCATGTCACTCAGCCACAAGCCCTACGGGTTTTTATTACCCGAAATTATGGGGGCTTCTCTTCACAGCGCTGAGACCCCTTGCTCCTCACAGGAGGCCTCCACAGCCTAGATATCCCTCCCGATTAAAAACATGCCACACATGGGTGTCAGACCAGTTCATTCCACGCCTCTGCCCCTCCTACCAGTCTCAATGTGCTTTCTTCTTTACTTCTCTAGTTGTAAGACTTCCTTCCATTCAGCCAGATTTCAGATGGTTCTGATTGATGGTTCTGTATTTTTTTTGCAATTTTGATGTGGTTGTGGAACTTGGCAAGTACAGTGTTTACCTACACCACCATCTTGGCTCTCAGATCTAGTAGTTCATTATTTTTTGTGGTAGTAATCCATTGTGTGTATATACAATTTCTTTTTTATCTATTTTCCTACTGATGGACACTTGGGTTGTTTTCATTCTACTATTACAAAAATGCTCTGAGCATTGTGTAAGTGTTCGTGAGAACATATACTTTTATTTCTCTTGGGTAGATACTCTAAGCGTGGACTTTTTGGGTCACATGGTAAATGTTAGGCATTCTGGTAGATGTGTACTGTTTTTTCATTGTGGTTTTAATATGCATTTCTCTAATGAAAATGATGTTAAGCATCTTGATATTTGCCACCTTTGATGAAGTGTCTGTTAAATCCTTTGCCTATTTTAAAAAATTGAGATGTTTGCTTTCTTACTGAGTTTTGAGAATTGTTTATATATTCTGGATACATGAGGTACGTGGTTTCCAAATGTTTTCTCCCAATCTGTGACTTATCTTTTCATTCTCTTAACAGTATTTTTGAAGAGCAGATTTTTTTCTATTTTTGTGAAGTTTACTTTATCAATTTTTTATTTTATGAATCATGCTTTTGATGTTATATTTTTATCTTTACATAACCTAATATCATAAAGATTTTCTTCTGGTTTTCTCTGGAAGTTTTATAACTAGATTTTATATTTATAATTCTCTTTTAATTTTTTTTAACTTTAATCATAGTGTGATCATAGTGTGATCAGAGAATCTGGTTTGTATGGTAACAATTCTTAGAAATTTTTTACTTTAAGTTTGGTGTGTCACCTTCCTAAGTGCTCATGTATATGTAACTAGGAATATATAGGTTTTAAAATTTAACTAAATTTTTAAAAATCACACTAAATATGATGGTCTACAAGTTTAAGTTTTCCAAATTTTCTTGAAGATGAATTGTAAACGATGCCTCCTTGGGCTTACTTGTGGGTGTATTTCTCTAGGCTAAAAATAGAATTGCTGAAAGCTATCTGGGTTTAATTGTATCTTCAAAGTTTTTGCTATTTTTATTTTCTTCTTCTTTTTTTGCTTTTGTTTTTAAACAGATTTTTAGCAATCATATAGCCTTATATGCAAGAAGTAGCTGGGCCATTGATTAGGTCAGTAGTTTTATTCAGCAAGCATTTATTGAATACACATTGTATGGCTTAGGGGTTTTTGGTTCCTTTGGAACCAGTGCCTCCTTTTTATTGCAGTGTTTTTAATGACCCTTTCACTATACCAAAATAATACTCATAGGGAATATAACCACTCAAGCACAAATAAATTTAAAAAATCAATGTAGTACAATAACTATGCAAGAGAAACAAAAGGAAAGCAATTTATTATAAAGTAATGTGTATTTCATGTAAATGATCAGACACAGATATCATAGAAGATATAATGGAGAAATCAGATGGTTGTACATACTTAAATAAGCTATGACTGTAAAAATAATAAGATGAAATTATTTTGTAGAAATAGGAACAGGCCTACAGGGGAACTGGAATGAAAGTAGTGTTAGAATAAGAAAGACTAGACTTATTTGTAATATGGTAAGAAACAAAGAGTTGATGAAAAGAATTGTCAAAAAGGAGGAAATATGATGTCCTTGTAAAGGGGCTTTACCAAAATAACTTCCCATGGTATGTCTTCAGCCAGCATAGTGATGATCTGTCACAGAAAACATCTTTGTTAAAAATCTCACTGCATTTGAGGTATACCAGTATATCTTTAGTGCCTGATAATTTTAAAAGACTTCAGAGACAATATCCTTTTATTGGTCTTAGGAAATAGAGAATTAGAAACAAAACCATTTTGTTTACCAACAAACAAAACACACACAACACACAAACTAGACATTTTACTCAGGTTCATAGGTTTAGTGCTACACTTGCTTTCCTTGGGGAAATTATAATAGGAATGCTCTATATTTATACTAGAGGCTCGGTGCACGAAATTCAAGCATGGGTAAGGTCCCTAGGCCTGGCCAGCGATCAGGGCCGATCAGGGCTTTCTGGCTGCTGAAAAGGGCCTCCCTTCCTCGGCTGTGAGCTGGGGCCTTTCTTTGTTCCGCCCCGCCTTCTGGTGGTCAGTGCATGTCATAGCGAGCGATCGAACTCCCGGTTTCCCAGAGGCCTGGTGCACAAAACTCGTGCATGGGCGGGGTGTCCCTCAGCCCAGCCTGTACCCTCTCCAATTTGGGACCCCTTGGGGGGATGTCTGCCCGTTTAGGCCCGATCCCTAGTCGCCCCCAACTGCCCTCCCCTGCCGGCCTGATCTCGCCCCCAGCTGCCCTCCCCTGCTGGCCTGATCTCACCCCCAACTGCCCTCCCCTGCAGGCCTGATCTCGCCCCCAACTGCCCTCCCCTGCTGGCCTGATCTCGCCCCCAACTGCCCTCCCCTGCTGGCCTGATCTCGCCCCCAACTGCCCTCCCCTGCCAGCCTGGTCGCCCCCAACTACCCTCTCCTGCCAGCCTGATCTCGCCCACAACTGCCCTCCCCTGCAGGCCTGGTCACCCACAACTGCAAGGGAGGGCAGTTGGGGGGAGGGGCAGGCCTGCAGGGGAGGGCAGTTGGGGGCAACCAACTAAATGGGGAGTCGGACATCCCTCGAGGGGTCTCACATTGGAGAGGGTGCAGGCTGGGCTGAGGGACCCCCCCTCCCCCGTGCATGAATTTCATGCACCGGGCCTCTAGTCTGTAAATAATAATACAAGAATAAACTCGTTCATGTACTTATAAATGCAAACCTACTTTTGCCCACCCCTGTACATTGCACTTTATATTTATTTCCTCATTTAATCCTCATAATATCCTGTGAGATAAGAGATACTAACTTCAATTTCACAAATGAGTAAACAGGGGCTCAGAACAATCAAGGGACTTGTCCAAAACCACCCAAATAGGAGCTGGCATTCTAAGTGTGCCTAATAGGATAATTCCGTTTAGATTTGTAATTGCAGAAACATAGACTAGTTTTAAAATATCATCCGTAGCAATTCTTTAGTAGGCAAGGAGACTGAGAATTATTTTTCACAGAGTTTTATCTCATCTTACAAAATAAAGAGATTTCTTATTTTTTCTGGATGGGTAGAAGAGAAGTTTTTCTTTTAAAAATGAGGAAAAGAAGTATAAAGAACACTATTCAGATTTGGGTTGAAAGTAAGATCATTCATACCAATTTCTAGCAATATTTGCTGGTTTAAAAGGTAACTGGTTTTTGAAACATTTTTTTTCAAATGTACCATAAAAGTGATGTAACATTCTGGAAAAAATTGAAAAGGAGAAGAAAGCCCTATTTTCACCATTTCAACCCATCTATCACTATTTTATTACCTTAACACCTCCCCATATAAAATAATCATTTTTACCTCTACTTCTCTCACTTTTTATTCTTCTTACTCTTAGTTTTCTCTGTGGCACTTATCACTAACAGACTTGTATACATGTTATTTATCACACTAGAATATAAATTACTGGAAATCAGGAACTTTGTTTTATTCCCTGTTGTGTTCCCAGTGTCTAAAACAGTGCCTGGAATATAGTAAACAGTCAATATTAAGATTTATTTATTAAATGAATAAATGTGTTCAGTTTGGGTCTTTTTTTCACAGGTATGTTATCCCATTATAATCATAGTTCACATACAACTTAGTGTTTCATTACTTCACAGAGTAAATGTAATTGTCTTTTCCACAGATTTCTTCATAACCTGTATGACCATCCTTTTTTCATAGCTACATAATTTTGTATCAAAAGAACATGATATAATTTACTAACTCACCACCTAGTATGGGGTATTAAAGTTGATTCTGACCTTTCTCTGTTAATGGGATTCTTGCCCTGACCCAGTAGCTCATTTGGTTCGAGTATCCTCCCAGTATGCCAAGGTTGCAGGTTTGATCTCTGGTCAGGTCACATACAAAAAGCAACCAATGAATGTCTAAGTGGAGCAATAAATTGATGTTTCTATTTCTCTCTCTTTTTCTGCCTCCCTTTCTCTCTTTCCTTCTCTCTTTCTCTCTTTTTCTTTCCCTCTCTTTAAAATCAGTACATTAAAAGACATATATATATATATATATATATATATATACACACACATACATATATATCAATATATATCAGATCAATAAATTAAAGATCAATATATAAAAGATCAATAAATTAAAAGATATATATATTTAGCCCTGGCCAGTGTGGCTCAGTTAGTTGGGCATTGTTCTATGGACCAAACGGTCACCAGGTGAATTTCTAGTCAGGGCATATGTCAGGGGTTCCAGCTCGATTCCCAGTAGGGGGCATGCAGGAGGCAGCCAATCGGTGTTTCTCTCATACCGATGTTTCTCTCTCTCTCTCTCTCTCTCTCTCTCTCTCTCTCTCTCTCTCTCTCTCCCCCCCTCCCTCTCTCTCTAAAAAATCTATAAAAACATGTTTATAAAAATTTAAGCAGAAATGGGATTCTTTAAAAAAAAACATTTGAGTTAAAATGTATGTGAGGAAGGATGGATGGATAACTTGATAGTTACCAGGAGTACTGGATAAATAGCTTTGTAGCTAGGAACCATACCCAGATCTTACAGAAGCACCTGTCTGATAAAGCTGTAGGAGCACACCACAATGCTGAGGCCAGACATGAGGCTCTTGTTACTAAACTCAAGGTGTTCGCCACTTGAGGTGCTCAATTCCAAAAAAGAGACGTGGTTGTCACAAGGTGGTTTTATTTACTTTAGCTAGTAAAGGAGACAGTATTCATATCCAAAACTCTGCTTTCCTGAAGAAAGGCTTAGCTATCACTTACATACACTAATTGCTTAGTTACTTGTTGATTGATTTCTTGGCCTCATTTATCTTGTTGAGTTACTGTCAGCTCATCCTATTTACAGATGCACCTGCAAAATACTCTGCTACATTTTAACATTAGTAAGAAATAACATTTAGTAAGAATGGGGCAGACCTTAAGACCCTCCTCCTATCTTAACATTCCTGCTGCCAGTGCAAAGTCTCAGGCTCTTGCATCTGATTGACCCCTTGCCCTTCAAGAGATACCAGACCAGCAAGTATCTGGCATTCTCTACTTCTACAATTAGAAGTAAGATCTGCCTCATATGGATTCCCTGAGAGAGGGAATTACTATGTTCCCTAGAAAAATAATTTAGGACTACACACTGATAGAGCCCTTTCAATATTTATGATAGTTTGTGTAAGGTGGATTCCCAGAAGTAGAATTACCAGGTCAGAGGGCATGAACAAATTTTTATGATAAGAGGAGCAGACCTATTGACCTCAACAGTTGGACCTTGGAGCATTTTGTTTACTTGGATTAATCTTTCCTTTTATACATCATTTATTAGTTGTACTTAGTGAATAGAGTGTAATGTTTTTTAGAACTTTAAATACTTGAGGTAGGGAGGGACTATAATCTCCCATTTTTAAAAGGAGAATCATCTCTCCCCCTCCCCCCCCCTTGATTAATTTTTCCTTTCTGGGTTGGGAGCCTAAGTTTGTGCTAGAATTTGAAAAATGGATGACATATTCTCTTAACTTAGATTATTTTAAGTTAGTTAGTACACATACAAACTTGTAACAGTGTGGAGAACTTAATATTTTAGTTTCCTTCCTCTCTAAACTCCCCCATCCTATATAAAAGTAAATATCCATAAACTCTTCCCATCCTTCCCCAGACTTCATTTGTTTTGGTGACTAACCAGTATTTGTTTCATGTTAGTTGTTAAGATGTTAAAACAGGTGAGTCTCCATGGCAAACAGGAGGCTTCAGGTTGGCTTTAGTGGCAAGTGCTCTTGGCCAGCAGCCAAGGAATCTGGGTATTAGTTCCAGCCCCACCTCTAATTCACTGTGACCTCAGGAGCTCCATTTCCTCTGTGGCCTTGCTGGAAGGGTGAGGCTTAGGCTTGAAGCCATTCCATGGCCTGTTAAAGTGCTCCCTTTGCCCTGCCTGTGCTCATCCTCCTGCCAGAATGGGAGGCTCTGACCTGTATTCACATGTTAAGGAGACGTAGTTAAATGTTTATTAAATGAGCCCAGTGCTGTTTTTCTTGTGGGTGTTTTTGTATGTAATATAGATGTTATGTTGTTGCCTTCTTTTTGAATGAATAAGGAATTTGCAAGGACCCTGTCTAAAAAGATTAGCTTAATATATTATGAATTTGAAAATGCTGTATGTAGAATGTGGTATTTCTGAGTTCTCCAAATCTTCCCTCCACTCCTTAAAGTTTTAAAACTATTTTGAGTTGGTTGGACTCCATGGTAACATTCTTAGGAGCTCTCAGTTCAGGTGGTCTTTACAGGGAAAGGGGTTGGGAGCATTTAGCAAAGGTAACAATGTAGGTGAAGGGAGAACTTTGTTAAACCAAGTACAACTTCCCTAGAAGCAAATTAATCATATTATTAGACAGACTGCTTAAGCAGCTGGTGAAACAGCGGGAACATGACAATTTTGCTTCCTTAGTTACAAGGAGTGATAGTGTTCTTGACCTTCAGCAGAGCAGGGTCATGGAAAGGGCATCTTTATACAGCCTTGTCAGGTTTTAGGGAATGGAATCTGCGGTGGCAGTTTGAAAGCAAATGCCTGTGAGTTCCCCAACCAACCCTTCGTCATTTGGGTTGGACACACTGGTCTGGGAGATTGCTGAGGAAAAATGTAAATTAAGCTGCAGAGATTCTTTAACATGGTAAGTGTAAGGGTCCTGAAGAAAACAAGACTGTGATATTGAAGCCATTTCTGGTTCTCTCTGTTTCTGAAGGGAAGCCTCCTTGTAATGCAGTGTATTTCACAGATACTTGTTTTCCGAGCAGTTGATAAAATAGCAGTGGATTTAGACACCTATTTGAAGGAATTAATTTTAGTGTCTACTGTGCTTAGCACCTAGATTATTTATAGGCACTTTCTTTTGAGTATGCTGGGTAAATTCAGGGGATCAAAAGCCGTTTGCTTGTTTATTATTGTTTTCAGCAGGTTAATCTGCCTATGAACAGTTTGTGAACCATATTGCTCTTAAAAACATCATTGTTTTACATAATTATAGGTAGTGGTTGTTGACTTTGGATCTTTGTTTTTGTGCCAGTAAATTTAGGGCTGTAGTTTCATCTTTTTTAAACATATTATCACCTGGAAAATTGAAGAACTGATTAATTTTGTTATAAATGGGGCTGATTTATAATATTCTGCTTTGATTCTTTCATTGACTTTATACTAACAAAGAAGAGCTGGACTTAACAGTCTTCCAGAGAAGTAATTCTTTAGGAATGTGGCACATGGACATTATAAGGTTTTAATCCTCTGTGTGAGGTAAGGGGTAAGCACTTTAAAGACCAGCAGCTTCCTGTGGATTCTTCTCTCTGTGATTCACCTTGCAGCACAAAGAGGGTTTAACTCTTTGTCCATTGACCTTTCATTACACTTGTTATTTAATGATCTTTTGAAATTAAAAATAAAAGGAGGATGTTGTACATTTCAGTTCAGGATGGAGATGTCCTCTACTTGAAACCATTTACCCACTTAGGCATTTTTTACATTGTTCGTTTTTTCACTGGGGATGTTAAGGAGAAGTCGGAAGTTCCTGATTGATATTTGTAACATATTAGGCCTGCGCAATCTGTTTTTTTCAGAGGGTGTGAACTTTGTTGCCCTATTAATAACTTATGGGAATGTTGCAGCCAAAATCCAAAATAAGTTACAGTTTAGAAACTCTTTTTTTAAATATTTGCTTATTAGCCCATTGCTGCCTGTGGGCTCTTCATCTTTTAGAAAATGACTGTGTGTAAACTACAGTAAAGTTTTCTCAGGATTATTTCCTTTAAAAATGCTATCAAGGCAGTGTTATATTATGATGAATAGAGAAAGTTCTCACTCCATGTTGAAAATGTATGAATTTTCCCATCAACCTCATAATCCCAGGCATGTCCATGAAAGCCAGTATTCCTTGGTTTATAATCAGCGGTCACCAACCTGTGGTCCACCAGTGGTCCGCGAGGTCCGAAAGGTTGGTGACTGCTGGTTTATATAATAAACTTCCAAGGCAAGTGTTGCGCAGTACCGATAGCATATCTAATTAGCAGACATGCACAAGAGTAGAGTGAAACAAAGAAAGGGGTAGGCAGAGTCCCAGGATTGAGTACTGTAAAAAAGACTTCTTATTTATTCCCGAAATTTAAAAGTGTTCACTCACTAAGCAGTCATTGTGGGCCTAATATGTGCTTGGCTTTGGGAGCAAAAGGAGAAATAGTAAATGTACCCTCATGCCCCCCGGGGTAGGCTTCAACAGGCAGTTACAATAAGTGCCCTGGGAGAGAGTTATAATGCAGGAGCTCTGGGAGCTCAGAGTGAGACATGTATACCAACCTGAGGGATCAGGAAGGGCTGGCCAGAGGAGCAGGGTTTTATTAAAACTGTCTTAGACAGTAAATATTTGTGTATTGAAGCAAGCATGGTTAACGTTAGAAAGAATGTGAAGTGGCACAGCTTATTTTACCCTTTAAGCATGAGTCACACAGACCAGGCCTTGAAGACCTGCGGCTAAACATACTTTTACCAAGTTTAATTGAGTCCTTTGGACTAGCAGTTAGTAGTCCTTTGGATCAGCAGTTTCCTGGTCAGAGTGCAAGTACTCTGGCCAACATATAACACACACCGGGGTGGGCATTTATACTTCAGTGTGAACTAAAAGATCCTGTCCTGTTCTTTGCAACTTGAGGAGGTTGAAGGAAGAGAAAAAGTAGGCTAAGACTGTCATCAGGTACTGAAAAGGTAGGCAGGAAAAAATGGAAAGCAAACACTTCAGTAGTCAGAAATTCAGCTTATATTTTTTATATGTTATGTAGATTTCTTTTATTTATTATTTGTATTTATTTACTTGTTTTTAAGTCATTACCCAAGGATATTTAGAGAAAGAGGAGAGAAGTGGTGAGGAGAGAAGGAGAGAAAGAAACCTTGATGTGAGAGAGAAACATCAATCGGATGCCTCCAATATGCACCTTGACCAGGGACCGAACCCGCAACTTAGTATGTGCCCATTTCCTACCTTGATATCTGTTCATAGTATTAGGCTCTAATCTACACAGCTACAAGAATTTTTGAGAGTTCCCATCATAGCATCACTTTGCCTTCAAACTGCCCCTAGTGCAAGTAGAACACACCACACCTTCTCTCTTAAGTATTTTCCCTTTACTTGTCACTTCCAGAATTAAGCATCCCTTTGCTGAATCCCAGGAATATTTAAGGCTCTTCATCCAGTCTACATTTATTACTGAGCTACAGGCAGCCTGTAACCCATGTCAACTTGAACCATGTCCCCTCTCAGGCAAATTTGTTGAGGGTTTTGGGCTTCTCATATAAAAGGAATCATAAAATTTGCAAGTGTATCCCTTAACAGGTGAGGGAGCCAGAGTCCTGGAGATTATAAATTGTAGCTCAGGCAGAATTGCAAAGCTGGCAAATAGCAGTCTTAAGTGCCCAACCCACACTTTTTCCCTTTTAGCCTTCCATCCCCACCCTACTCTACCCACTCCCAGATACTTGAAGGCAAGGCCAACTTTAGAATGCTCTGTGTACCCATCACACAGCTCCAGAGTGGCACAGGGTCAAGGCTCAGCAGGTTCCAGTGAAGTATGGCCAAGGTCACTTTTGGCTTACTATTTAGAAAGCTCCTTTGAGTCCTGTAGAATATATATATTTTTTAAAAATATATTTTATTGATTTTTTACAGAGAGGAAGGGAGAAGGATAGAGAGTTAGAAACATCCATGAGAGAGAAACATCGATCAGCCGCCTCCCGCACACCCCTTACTGGGGATGTGCCCACAACCAAGGTACATGCCCTTGACTGGAATCTAACCTGGGATCCTTCAGTCCGCAGGCCAACTCTCTATCCACTGAGCCAAACCTGTCAGGGCTTGTAGAATATTTTTTAATACTTTCAAATAAACTTTATTGTAGTATAAGAAACATAAGTTCACAATTTATCTAATCTAATAATAGACAAATATGCAAATTGACCGCACCTTCGCTACACCTAAGCCACGCCCACCAGCCAAGCCACGCCCACCAACCAATCAAGACAAATATGCAAATTGCCCCAACAAAGATGGCGGCTAATTTGCATATCAAGACAGTGTCAAAAGAAGCCAAGAGCTGCAAAGGGGAGTAAAGCTTCGAAGAAGCAAGCAAGCCAGGGGGGTGGGGGGAGGAGAAGGGAGGAGCGAAGTCAGAGCCGTAGGTGAAGGGAAACGAAGGTGGGCTGGAGGAGAAGGCGGGGCCGGCGGCAAGGGCGGAGCAGAGGCCGGGTAGAGTGCAGCAGGAAATCCCATTGCAGGAATTTTCCTGCAACGGGAAAGCTAGTAGGTGTATAACACACTGAATTATCAGAGAAAACATTACCATGGTTAAAAACACCACCCAGGTTAAGAACAGAATAGAATTTCCTGCCCTCCTAAGGTGACCTCTGTCCTGACTACTTACACCTTGGATTGCATAATTTATTCATTCTTTTTTTAAGAAATACTAAGAGCTTGCTGAAACCGGTTTGGCTCAGTGGTAGAGCATCGGCCTTCGGACTGAAGGGTCCCAGGTTCGATTCCGGTCAAGGGCATGTGCCTTGGTTGCAGGCACATCCTCAGTAGGGGGTGTGCAGGAGGCAGCTGATAGATGTTTCTCTCTCATCAATGTTTCTAACTCTCTCCCTCTCCCTTTCTCTCTGTAAAAAATCAATAAAATATATTTTTTAAATTATGTGGCTTTTAATATATTTATAAGGTTGTGTACCATCACTACTATCTAACTCCAAAACATTTTTCGTTATACCAAAGATACCTTACACCTCTTAGGTAGCTTATCCTCCACTCTACCCCCCACCCACAATTCCCTATTCCCTCAACAATAGGCAACCACTAATTTACTTTCTGGCTTTTTTATCACCTAGCCTATTCTGGACATTTTATATAAATGGAATCATACAATATGTGCCCTTTTGTGTCTAGTTTGCTTTCACTCGGCATAATGTTTTCAAGGTTTATTGATGATGTAGCATTAATCAGCACTTCATTTCTTTTTATGATAATACTAGAGGCCCGGTGCACAAAATTCACGAACTGGTCGGGTCCCTAGGCCTGGCCGGCAATCAGGGCCAATTGGAGCCTTCTGGCTGCTGGCCAGGGCCTTCCTTCCGGCTGCCGGCTGGGGCCTTCCTTCGTTTCGCACCACCCTCTGGTGGTCAATGCACATCATAACGAGCGATCGGTTTCCCAGTCAAACTCCTGCAGGGACAATTTGCATGTTAGTCTTTTATATATATAGATTCTGTTGATGTATACTACATTTGTTTGTTCATTTGTGGATAGACAGTGGGTTTCTCCTTTTTGGCTAGTAGGAATAATGCTGCTATAAATATTCATGTGCAGGTTTTTATATGACACTAGATGCCTGGTGCACGAAATTTGTGCACAGGAGTGTGTGTCCCTCAGCCCAGCCTGCACCCTCTCCAATATGGGACCCCTCGAGGGATGTCCGACTGCTCGTTTAGGCCCGATCCTACTTGGATCAGTCTTAAACGGGCAGTCGGACATCCCTTTCAAAATCCAGGACTGCTGGCTCCCAACTACTCACCTGCCTGCCTTCCTGATTGCCCCTAACCACTTCTGCCTGCCAGTCTGGTCACCCCTAACTGCCCTCCCCTGCAGGCCTGGTCCTCCCACCCCAACTGCTCTCCCCTGCAGTCCTGGGTCCCCCACAACTGCCCTTCCCTGCAGGTCCAGTCACCTCCAACTTCCCTCCTCTGCCGACCTGGTCACCCCTAACTGCCCTCCCCTGCTGGCTTGATCACCCCCAACTGCCCTCCCTTGCAGGCCTGGTCCCTCCCAACTGCCCTCCCCTGCTGGCCATCTTGTGTCAGCCATCTTGTGTCCACATGGGGGCAGCCATCTTGTGAGTTGGAGTGATGGTCAATTTCCATATTACTCTTTTATTAGATAGGATAGAGGCCTGGTGCACAAGTGGGGGTGGGGCCAGCTGGTTTGCCCTGAAGGGTGTCCCGGATCAGGGTGGGGGTTCCCTTGGGACGTGGGGAGGCCTGGGCGAGGGACCTGTGGTGGTTTGCAGGCCGCCCATGCCCCCCTGGCGACCCAAGTGGAGGCCCTGGTATCTGGGATTTATTTATCTTCTATAATTGAAACTTTGTAGCCTTGAGTGGAGGCCTGGGCCAGCCAGGGCAGGCAGAAAGCTTGGCTTCCTCCATTACCGTGGAAACTCAAGCCTCCTGCTCTCTCTATGGCTGCAGCCATCTTGGTTGGGTTAATTTTCATACTTGCTCCTGATTGGCTGGTTGGCATGGCTTGTGGGTGTGGCGGAAGTATGGTCAATTTGCATATTACTCTTTTATTAGATAGGATGTTTTCATTTCTCTACTGTATCTACCTAGCAGTGCTGAATCACATGAAAACTCTGTGTAAGCATTGGAAGAATTGTTTTCCAAACTGTCTATACCAGTGGTCGGCAAACTCATTAGTCAACAGAGCCAAATATCAACAGTACAACGATTGAAATTTCTTTTGAGAGCCAAATTTTTTAAACTTAAACTTCTTCTAATGCCACTTCTTCAAAATAGACTGGCCCAGCCATGGTATTTTGTGGGAGAGCCACACTCAAGGGGCCAAAGAGCCGCATGTGGCTCATGAGCCGCAGTTTGCCAACCACGGGTCTATACCATTGTATATTTCCATCAGCAATGAATGAGAGTTCCAGTTTCTCCACATCCTTGCCAACACTTAATCTTTCTTTTTTATTATAACCATCCTACTGGGTATGAAGTGGTATCTTAATGTGATTTTTTTAAATTTTTTTATTTTTATTGATTTCAGAGAGGAAGGGAGAGAGAGAAAAATAGGAATGATGAGAGGGAATCATTGCTTGGCTGCCTCCTGCATGTTGGACCGAGCTTGCAACCCAGGCATATGCTGTCCTTGACCACAATCAAACCTGGGACCCTTTGGTCCGCAGGCCCACTGAGCCAAGCTGGCTAGGGCTTAATGTGATTTTGATTTGAATTTCTGTAATGACTAGTGATGTTGAGCATCTTTTCATGGACTTATTGGCCATATGTATATCTTCTTTGGAGAAATGTCTATTCATCTTTGTCATTTAAAAATTGTTTTCAATAGTATTGTAATTGAATTATAAGAGTTCTTTATATAATAGTGTCAATATAAGTCCCTTGTCAGATATATGATTTGCAAATAATTTCTCCCACTCCCTGGGTTTTTTTTCCCCACTTTCTATATAGTATCCTTTTAAGCATGAAAGTTTTCAATTTTGACAAAGTACATCTTACCTACTTTTCCTTTTGTTTTTAATTTAAATTCTTTATTGTTTAAAGTATTACATAAGTCTCCTTTATCCCCCATTGACCTCTACCTGGCCACCCCCACCCCTCAGCACATGCCTTCACCCCATCCCACCCCCATCTATGTCCATTGGTTATGCTCATATGCATACATACAAGTCCTTTGGTTGATCTCTTACCCCATCACCCCCAACCTTCCCTCATAGGTTGGACAGTCTGTTCGATGCTTCTATGTCTCTGGTTCTATTTTTTGTTCATCAGTTTATGTTGTTCATTATATTTCACAAATGAGTGAGATCATGTGATATTTATCTTTCTCTGACTGGCTTATTTTGCTTAGCATAATGCTCTTCAGTTCCATCCATGCTGTTGCAAATGGTAAGAATTCCTTCTTTTTTACAGCAGTGTAGTATTCCATTCTGTAGATGTACCACAGTTTTCTAATCCACTCATCTGCTGATGGGCACTTAGGCTGTTTCCAAATCTTAGCTATTGTAAATTGTGCTGCTATGAAGATAGGGGTGCATATATCCTTTCTGATTGGTGTTTCTGTTTTCTTGTGATCTTCTCCTAGAAGTGGGATCACTGGGTCTCTTCAATAAATGGTGTTGGGAAAATTAGACACATACATGCAAAAAAATGAAACTAGACCACCAACTTACACCATACACAAAAATAAACTCATAATGGATAAAGGATTTAAACATCAGACAGGAAACCATAAAAATCCTAGAAGAAGCTATAGGTAGCAAAATAGCAGACATTTGTCATAGCAATATCTTTACCAAACAGCTCTTAGGGCAATGGAAACTAAGGGGAAAATAAACAAATGGGTCTACATCAAAATAAAAAGCTTCACAGTGAAAGAAACCATTAAGAAAACAACAAGAAAGCCCGCTGCATGGGAGGACATATTTGCCAATGTTACCTCCAATAAGGGTTTAATTTCCAACATTTATAGGGAACTCATACAACTTAATCCAAACAAAAAATGGGCAAAGGACCTAGATAGACCTTTTTGAAAGAGGACATACAGAAGGCCAAAAGACGTATGAAAACATGCTCAAAGTCACTAATCATCTGAGAAATGCAAATCAAAACAACAGTGAGGTACCATCTCACACCTGTCAGAATGGCTATCATCAACAAGCGACAAGTGCTGGAGAGGATGCGGAGAAAAAGGAATCCTCTTGCATGGCTGGTAGGAATGCAGACTGGTACAGCCAACTCTGGAAAACAGTATGGCGTTTCCTCAAAAAATTAAAAATGGAACTTCCATTTGACCCAGTGTTTTTTTGTTTTATGGGTTTTTTTTTTAATTTTTTTTTTTTTTTTTTTTTCAGAGAGGAAGGGAGAGAGAGATAGAATCATCAATGATGAGAATCATTCATTGACTGCCTCCTGCACGCCCCCCAACTGGGGTTAGAGCACACAACCCAGCCATATGCCCTTGGCCAGAATCGAACCCGGGACCCTTCAGTCCACAGGCCTACACTCCACTGAGCCAAACCAGCTAGGGCAATTTTTCTATTGTTTATTGTCTTTAAGTATAATGGCTAAGAAATCATTGCCTAATCAAAGATCATGAAGATTTACACCTATTTTTTAAAAATTTTTATATGATGTGAAGTAGGGTTTAATATTATTATTGATTGATTGATTGATTTCAGAGAGGAAGGGAGAGAGAGAAACATCAATAATGAGAGAGAATCATCGATTGGCTGCCTCCTGCATACCTCACACCGGGGATTGAGCCCATAACCCAGGCATGTGCCCCTGACCGGAATCGAACCTGGAACCCTTCAGTCCACAGTCCCAACGCTCTATCCATTGAGCCAAACCAGCTAGGGCTAATAATTTTTTAAAATATATATATTTTATTGATTTTTCACAGAGAGGAAGGGAGAGGGATAGAGAGCTAGAAACATCGATGAGAGAGAATCATCGACCAGCTGCCTCCTGCACACCCTCCACCAGGGACGTGCCCACAGCCAATGTACACGCCCTTGACCGGAACCAAACCTGGGACCCTTCAGTCCGCAAACCGACGCTCTATCCATTGAGCCAAACCGGTTTCGGCTAAATATATTTTTTTATAATAAGAAAATAAAAAGAATTTTCTGTTCAAGGAGAGCCTCACTAGTATAATTTACCACATATAACAAAACACATACTCTGTTTATAATTCAGGCTTTAGAAAAATTTCAAGAAGTTTGTGATAGTATTTATAGCTACTATGTACTGAATGGAATTAATACTTAACATATTATTCATTAACCCTCTCAGTAGTCACATAAAGTAGTAACAGTATATCCACGTTGAATCTGAAGAAATTGAAGTTTAGAGGGTTTATGTACTTGCTGAGGGTGACACTACAGGTTTCAGAGCCCATGTCTGTTGGATTCCATAGCCTGTTGATTGCTTTTAAATTTCTAATAGATCGGCAGGTTGGAGTTCTGAGCAGGTTGGAAGAGCCAGCTCGGCACACGCTCCACATCTTCCACATGAAGCTTTGATGAGACACTTGAACTACAATTGCCACTGCTGTTTTGGGTCGGGCAGATAGATAACAGCTCTGCAGTAGGCAACAGGTTTGGGTACAGGGGCCAGGAGCAGGACAACAATGTGGCTCTGCCGCCAAGGGACCCATGAGCTTTGTGTAGACCCTGAGAGTTCCTCCCTATTTTCTCTGTGGTGCCTTTCAAGCTGCTGCCCCACACTGGAGCTCAGAAAGAGTGAGTCAAAATTTCTTCATGGCAGTGATTCTTTTTCACCCATTTGAATTCAGAAGAACGGCATAGACATCTTAAAAACACTACAGTGTTGTTCACTCTGCATAAGAAGGAACTCCAGGAAGATGGCAGCTGAGTAGGGGGATCTTGCTCGCAGTGCCTACCAGAACCAATCTGGAAGTTATAGCTAAATTGAGGAACAAGCACCCTGAAATATTAACTATATGAAAAGAAGACTTTTAAACAAAGACTGTAGAAGCCACATGAGACCGCACCTGTACAGCAACTTGCACATGTTCAGAGTTGAGCCTCACAGTCAGTGAGCCTGAGGGTTGATTCCACACATAACCAGACCAACAGCAATCAAGATCCAATTACATCAGGAGGGCCCACATATTCCATACAAGGGACATTTCTAGAGCATCAGACTCAGGAGATCAAGATTACACCCCTGGGTTCCACGGAACACAGCTACATAAGGCCACCCCAGAAAGAAAAGGCGGAAACTCCAGGAAAAGAGCTAAATGAAATGGAGGCAAGTAATTTATCAGATATAGAGTTCAAAGTAATGGTTATAAGGATGCTCAAGGAACTTAGTGAGAATTAGAAGGAACTTAATGAGAACTACAATAGCATGAAAAAGGAAATAGAGACCTTGAACAAGACCAGTCGGAAATGAAAAATACCATATCTGAAATCAAGAATACACTGAAGGGAATTAAAAGTACATTGAATGAAGCAAAGGATCAAATCAGTGATTTGGAATACAGCAGTTAAAAAAATGGCAACACCCAATTAGAGCAGCTAAAAGAAAAAAGAATTAAAAAGCAGGAGGGTAGTTTAACAGAACTTTGGGACAACATGAAATGTAACAACATCCTCATCGTAGGGATACCAGAAAGAGAAAAAAGTGAGCAAGAAATAACCTGTTTAAAGAAATAATGACAGAAAAACTTCCCTAATCTGATGAAGGAAGTTACACAAGTTCAGGGAGCACGGAGAGTCTCAATCAAGATGAACACAAAAGACCCACACCAAGATATATAACTAAAATAACAAAAGTTAAAGACAAAGAATCTTAAAGGCAGCAAGAGAGAGACAGAAAGTTACCTATAAGGGAATTCCCATTAGACTGTCAGCTGATTTCCCAACAGAAACACTTCAGGCCAGATGGGATTGGCATGTACAGTGGAACCTAGGTTTTTGAACTTAAATGGGTCCAGAAGGCTGTTCAAAAATCGAATAATTTTTTTCCGTTAGAAATAATGTAAATTGAATTAACCCATTCCAGACCCCTAATGATACCGTTTTAATCTTATATACGGTAAATGTCTAATGTACTGTTTAATCTATAAACACTTTAAAACCTAAAAGGACATGAAATGCACAATAAAAATGGTGATTTATTGTACATTTTTAATAAAACAGCAACAAAAGCAAAAAAAAAAACACATGAAAATGTTCACAGAACAATTTTCTGAGATATTAACATGAGATTTAGCAGTAAATTGACTCATACGTGCACATTCTCTCCTTTGTTGCTTGAGAGGCATGTTACTGATCATGCAGGTATCAGTATGTAAGAGTTGTTGGGTTGAGAAGCCAATTGTTTGAGATGGGAGACATTTGAGAATTGAGGTTTGATTGTATTCAAAGTAATGAAAAGCTAGAACCCGAATCCAAGACTATCCAGCAAGACTATCATTTAAAATTGAAGGTGAAATAAAGAGCTTCCAGCTAAAAAAAAAAAAAAAGAAAGAAAGAAAAAGGCTAAATGAGTACATTACCATCAAACTAGCATTGCAAGAAATGTTAAAGGGACTACTTTAGGAGAAAGAAATCAAGAGAGAGAGGAACATAGGTATAAAGGAAAAAAAGGCAATCAATAATAACCTTAAGTGTAAATGGATTAAATGCTCCAATCAAAAGACATAGGGTAGCTGAATGGATAGGAAAACATGATCCATATATATGCTGTCTGGAAGAGACCAACCTTGGAGCAAACGTGAAGGGATGGGAAAAAAATATCTCATGCAGATGAAAAATGAAAAAGCAAACATTGGGGTAGCAATACTCATTTCTGACAAAATAGACTTTATAACAAAGGCCATAAAAGAGTCAAAGAAGGTCACACATAATACTAAAGGGATCTATCCAACAAGAAAATATGATTCTTGTGAACATATATGCACCCAATATAGGAGCATCTAAATATATTAGGAAAAAACTTTTGGTGGACTTTAAGAGAGAGATTGAAAGCAATACAGTCAAAGTAGGGGACTTTAATACCCCACTGACATCACTGGCTAGATCTTCCAGACAAAAAATTCAGCAAGAAACAGAGACTTTAAATGGCATTCTACATCAGATGGATTTAACTGATATTTATAGAACATTTCTTCCCAAAGCAGCAGAATATACATTCTTCTCAAGTGCACATGGAATATTCTCAAAGACCACATATTATGACGTAAAATAAGTCTACAAATTTAAGAAGATTGAAATCATAAGCATCTTGGATCACAATGGCATGAAACTAGAAATCAACTACAATAAAAACACTCAAGCCCAGCCAGTGTGGCTGTGGTTGAGTGTTGATCTATGAACCAGGAGGTCACAGTTTGATTCCTGATCAGGGTACATGCCTGGGTTATGGGCTTGATCTCCATTGTGGGTCATGCAGGAGACAGTCAACCAATGATTCTTACCATTGATGTTTCTATCTTTCCCTCTCCTTTCCTCTCTGAAATCAATAAAAATATATTTTTAAAAAACGAACCTCAAAAACATTCCAACACATGGAGGCTAAATAGCATGTAATTAAACAAGGAATGGGTTACAAATGACATTGAGGAAGAAATAAAAAAAAACTCCTGGAAACAAATGAAAATGAGCACACAACCCAAAATCTATGGGACACTGAAAACAGTCTTGAGAGGGAAGTTCATAGCATTACAGGCCTATGAGGAAACAAGAGAAAGCTCAAATAAGCAATCTAACCCTACAACTATAAGAATTAGAACAAGAAAAGCCCAGAGTAAGTAGGAAGAAGGAAATAATAAAGATCAGAGCAGAAATAAATGACATAGAGACTACAGAAAAAAAAGATCAATGAAACCAAGAGCTAGTTCTTTGAAAAGATAAACAAGATTAATGGACCTTTACCCAGACTTACCAAGAAACAGAGAGGACCCAAGTAAATAAAATGAGAAATGAAAGAGCCAAAGTAACAATTGGCATCACAGAAATACAAATGATTGTTAAAAAACAACACACACACAAAACTATGAACAACTTACATCCTAACAAATTGGACAACCTGGGTGAAATGGACAAATTTCTAGAAACAGACAACCTTTCAGAACTCAATCAGGAAGAATCAAAACCAGAATAGACGGGTAACAACTAATGAAATTAAAGCAATAATACAAAAACTCCCAGCAAACAAACATCCTGGACCGGATGACTTCACAGGCAAATTTTACCAAATACTCAGATAAAAATTACCACTTATGTCCTCACACTATTCCCAAAAATTCAAGAAGAAGGAAGACTTCCAAGCTCTTTACAAGGCCAGCATTATCCTAACTCCAAAACCAGATAAAAACACTATGAGGAATGAAAATTACAGGCCAATATCCCTGGTGAACATAAATGCTTCAATCCTCAACAAAATATTAGTAAATTGGATCCAGCAATACATTTAAAAGATCATACAGCATGACCAAGTGAGATTTATTCCAAAGTCACAAGGCTGTTAAAATACTTATGTCATTAAACATGATACATCACATAAATAAAATGGATAAAAATCACTTGATAGTAGCAATAGTCATAGAAAAAGCATTCAACAAAATCCAGCTCCCATTTTTTATAAAGACTCAGCAAAGTGGGAATAGAGGGATCATACCTCAACATAATAAAGGCCATATATAACAAACTTACAGCCAACATCATACTCAGTGGGCAAAACTTAAAAAATCATTTCCCTTAAAGTCAGGAACAAGAAGACAGGGATGTCTCCTTTTACCATTTCTTATTCCACATAGTACTGGAAATCCAAGTCACAGTGATCAGACAAGAAAAAAAAAAATAAAAGGCATCCAAATTGGAAAGGAGGAACTAAAATGGACATTGTTCACAGATGACATGATATTGTACATAGAAAATCCTAAAGACTCCACAAAAAAACTACTAGATTTAATAAATGAATTTCCTCAAAAAATTAAAAACTGCTGTTTGATCCACAGTCCCACTTTTGGGCATATGTCCTACGAAGCCAGAAATACCAATCAGAAAGAATATATGCACCCCTATGTTTATAGCAGCATTATTTACAATAGCTAAGATCTGAAAATAACCCAAGTGCCCATCAGTAGATGAGTGGATAGAAAAGCTGTGGTACATTTACATCGTGGAATACTATGCAGCAGTTAAAAGGAAGGATCTCCTTACCCTTTGAGACAGCATGGAGGGACCTGGAGAGTATGTTTCTCTCTCCTCATCAATGCTTCTACCTCTCTATCCCTCTTTTCCTCACTATCTCTAAAAGTCAGTAAAAACATTTTTAAGAAAGAAGAAATCAATGGGAATGCAGACTGGGGCAGCCACTATAGGAAACAGTAAGGAGTTTCCTCAAAAAGTTAAATATGGAACTGCCATTTGACCCAGTGATCCCACTTACAGGAATATGTCCTAAGAAATCCAAAACACCACTCAGAAAGAATGTATGCACCCCTATGTTCATAGCACAATTTACAGTAGCTAAGATCTGGAAACAGCTCAAATGTCCATCAGTAGATGAGTAGACAAAGTTGTGGTACATTTGCACAATGGAATACTATGAGACTGTACAAAAGAAGGAACTCTTAATTTGCAGAGTAATAAAAGACTCAACCAAAATTCTAAATGTTCATTATTAAAGAAAGATTTAATAAGTGTACTCTGATAAAGTGACTGGCTAGTTACTTTGACTGGCTAGTTACTTTTTCTTAATTACAAATAGTAAACAGCTACCAATTTCATGTACATGGATTCTGAAAAACTTATTCTCTAAGATTTGTCACACCTTCTCTAAAATAGTTTGTGTCTATTCTGCTTATCTCTTAACCAGGAGAGAATTTATATGAAGCATTTTGTAAAGTAAAAATCCCTATGAGAATGTTGATTCTGTTCTTTATTATAGTGAACTTTTGTTGATAAAATTAACGCTTTTGAAAGAAAATACCTTTTTATAACTTATTCCAGTAATTAATCTTGGTATCTTTTATAAAATTAAGATATATTTACTTACCATAAAATTCATCCTTTTAAATTATACAGTTTAGTATAACTAAAGTTGACAGCTATCACCACAATCTGATTCCCAAAATTTTTCATCATCCCAGAAAAAAACTTTATACCTATTAGCAGTTAATCCCCCTTCCTCCATCCCCTCAGCCCTTGGCAACCACTAACCTACTTTCTATTCTGATTGGTTTGCCTGTTCTGAATGTTTTATATAAATGAAATCATAGAATATATGGTCTTTTTTTAATGTTTTATTTACTAGTATTTATTTATTATTTTTGTTGTTGTTAATTCTCACCTGAGGATATTTTTCCATTGATTTTTAGGGAGAGTGGGGGAGAGAGGGAAAGAAAGAGAGAAATATTGATGTGAAAGAAACACATCTGTTGGTTCCCTCCTGCACGTTCCCAGACCAGGGCCTGGGCTGGGGAGGAGCCTGCAACCAAGGTTCATGCCCTTGACCAAAATCAAACCTGGGACCCTTTGGTCCACAGGCCGATGCTCTATCCACTGAGCCAAACCAGCCAGGGTGAATATATGGTCTTTTGTGACTGATGTAATCAATGCCGTCGAATGTATCAGTACCACATTCCTTTTCATTGTATGGATATATGCTACATTTTATTCATCAGTTGATAGACATTGGATTTGTTTCTACTTTTGAGCTACTATAAATAATAGTATGTGAACATTTTTTACAGGTTTTTGTGTGGACATATGTTTGCCTTTCTCTTGAGTATATACCAGTGATGGCGAACCTATGACACGCATGTCAGCACTGACACGCGTAGCCATTTCTGAGGACACGCAGCCGCTAAGGCGGCCGCATGCTAAGGATGAAACATTTGCTGCTCCTGAGGATGAAACATTTGCGAAATAATGTTTTTTCCTCAAAGTAACACACTACTCGAGTTATGCTCAGTTTTTTGGCGAAGTTGGACACACCAAGCTCAAAAGGTTGCCCATCACTGGTATATACCTAGAAGTGAAGCTGGGAGATTGCCAGGACTCTTTCTCATGGGTACTAATCCCAATAATTTTCAGTGTTATGCAGTTCTGTTTGCCATCTTCTACAATGTTATTAGAGCATTCCTTCTGGAAACTCATCTGAAGGAGTGTTTTATAGGTAGCTTTGGAGACAGTGAAAAAATTCAAAGATCATCTTTAAAAAATTATTTTGGTAGCTTTTTATTGTGTTAAATTGTGCAGAGAAAACTTGAAAATTCTTCCCCTACCCCCTCCCTTGCATGTACAACATTAAATCAGCTATTTTACGATTGTATTTTCTTTGTACCATCCTGTGCCAATATCTCATTGATTCCTTTATCATCCTGGGTCCATTCTAGAACTACATTAGTTAATCGCTCAAGGCCACTGGGAAAGCAAAAGGCATGGTGCTTAGGCCACCACTAGGCATCTTTCTGCGCACCCTTGTGATCCAACCCACTTTTTGCCCACAGGTACCACGTACACAGACTTCTCGGCCAGAATCTCCAGGGATGACCAGCCCCTCCCCACGCATCCAGATAATCTCCACTGACTCTGCAGTAGCCTCACCTCAGCGCATCCAGGTACCTGCACCAGTCCCACTTGGTTCTAGCCACCTGCCTAAAGGTTTCATTCACTAAGGAGTTGAGTCTTGGGCATCAAGTATAGTACAACTTTATTCTTTAAAAAAATAAAGGAAGTTTACATTTATTGAATTAACTTTTTAATTCTCACTTGAGGATATGTTTTTTACTGATTTGAGAAGGGCGGGGAGAGAGAGACATTGACCTGAGAGAGAAATACTGCCTTCCATATGTACCCCAACCGGGAATCGAACCCACAACCTTTTGGTATACGCTTCAACCAACCGAGTTACCCAACCAGGGCTATTGAATTAACTTTTAATATAAAAGTCTATAAACTTATTTCAAACTATTGGAATGAAGTTTCATTTTATTATTTATGTTATGTTTGTCCAAATTGAGAGGTAATCATATGTCCTAATGGTTAAGAATATGGGCTCCTACTTGAAGTCAAATTCAGTGCCCACTTTATAGTTTTTGTTTAACCTAGAAAATTAACTTTTCAGTGCTGCACTTGTTTCATTTAGAAAACATATGTAACAACAATAATTAGTAATAATAATACTTACCTTATAAGGTTATTGTGAGTAGTCAATGGTATATTGCTTGTAAAGTGCTGAGAACAATGCCTGGAACCTATTAATGTTTAGTATGTACTAAGTATTTATATGTAATAACTATTATTACCAGTATTGTTGTTGTTATTAACTAAATAATATTCACTTATGGAAAGTTTAGTCTTAGCCAGGACTCTGAACACAGCTGCCTCTGGCCCACTGGACAAAAAAGATATAAGTATCGAAAGTAGGATCAACATACTCAGGTTAAAGATTTATAATTATTTCAACAAGCTGAATCAAAAGCCCTAACCAAAAAATCATGAACAGAGATGAATGGCAGGAAAGAAAACATTAGTTGCATAACATGAGTTTAAAATGATACCGGGATGGACAGGTATTTGAGTGAATAAGTATAAAAGGATTGTTTTCATTTACAGTTCATTTCAAGCTCAGTACAAGTGAACAGTATGAAAAAAACACACAGTGAACAATATGATGGAGTAACTAGATAATTTCTATAGTTTTTGCTCACTTGTAAAAGTGATTTTATGGACTGTATTATAAACTAAGCATAGAAGAGTTCTAATAAATAAAATGAAATAAGTTAATTATATTCCACTTACGTCTGTATTGCATAATATTTTATCATAATTACAAGAATTCATATACTTGTCATTATTTTAACTTTACCTCAAGTAGAAAACACATGTTTGAGTATTTGGAAATTCAGAAGTAATAGCCTGACATTAACCTTTTGCACTCGGATGTCGAGTATGACTCAACACGGTTAGCATCGGTAGCAGCTCGAGAAAAAAGCAAGCGAGTGCAAAGGGTTAATGCTTTACTATTGACCAGAATTAGGACTTTATATAGCTACTAGAGGCCTGGTGCACGAATTCGTGCTCCATTGGGGTCCCTCAGCCTAGCCTGCGGGATCGGGACAAAACCAGCTCTCTGACATCCCTTGAGGGGTCCTGGGTTGCAAGAGGCCACAGGCCAGGCTGAGGGACCCCACCCTTGCACAATTGGGGCAGGCAAGCGAGCTCAGTCCTGATAGGATGGACCCCAGCAGCAAGCTAACCTATCGGAGTGTCTGCCCCCTGGTGGTCAGTGTACATCATAGCCAGCGGTTGAGTGGCCTTAGCATATCATTAGCATATTATGCTTTGATTGGTTGAACGGCCAACCAGATGACCGGACACTTAGCATATTAGGCTTTTATTATGTAGGATATTAGTTTATATAGCTAAATTATTTTTTCTCTTTTGCTTGTTTTTATTTGCTGATTGTAGGCTTCAAAATGGGTCCTTTAGCCCAACCAGTGTGGCTCAGTGGTTGAGCATTGACCCATGAACCAAAAGGTTGCTGGTTCGATTTGCTCGGGGTTATGGGCTCAATCCCCCAATAGGGGGGAAGCAGAAGGCAGCTGATCGATGATGTTTCTCTCTCATCTGTGTTTCTATCACTCTATCCTTCTCCCTTCCTCTCTCTCTAAAAATCAATTTAAAAAAAAAAACATTTTTTAAATTGGGTCCTTTATAATTTTCTGTAGTGGGTGTTAGGATCCTGCCTACATAAATCTCCTGACTGGGAAAGGACCTAACTTTGCATTTAACCATGGCTATTACATCATGGTCCTACATCCATCTGAGGGCAGATGAGAACATAAAGGGTTCCCCAGGAGACTCTCTCAGTAGCTAGTGTATATTTCAAGAGAGTATACATTTCCCCTGTATTGGTATAAGTAGAATCTTTTTTTTTCTAAGGGCCATTCTAGCAACCTGTTCTATATACAGTCAGACTATTCCCATTGCCAGGTATGCGGGTCATGGTGACATTGCTGTCCTAGCTGGAGTACAGTAAGGTCTTGTAGATTAGTTCTCTGGTGTTGAGCTTTTAGTCTCTCTAGGGAAGATTACCCATTAGCATGATTTTTTATGTGTAGTAATTATAATTGAAAATCTTTTTATTGTTAAAAATTTAGACATACCTAAGTGCAACTGAATTGACTGCATTTTAAGGTTTGGGGTGTTTTTTTTTTGTTTGTTTGTTTAAGAAAAATTAATGTTCTAGAATAATTTCTCAGTTCTTGCTGTTGGTGCTGATGGCTTTGATGAAATTTCATTTCTAGCCCTGACTTCAGTGATGATTCTCACATGCCCTGAGATCTGGGAAGAGATTAATGTGATGTTTTAATGAATAACAATGCTTGGAACCCAAATAGTAGCTTCTAGCTTCTGTGATAAGGTTGAGAGGAAAAGATCCTATCTAATAATAAACAAATATGCAAATTGACCATACCTCCGACATACCCACAAGCCACGCCCACCATCCAATCAGAGTGAGTATGCAAATTAAGCCAAACCAAGATGGCTACAGCCACAGAGAGCAAGGTTTCCTAGGTAACAGAGGAAGCCAAACTTTCCGCCTGCCCTTGCCAGGCCTAAGCCTCCACTCAAGCTACAAAGTTTCACTTTTAGAAGGTAAACAAATTCAAACAAATGGCGGCAGAATGGAGCTTGAGAGAGCAGGCCAGGGTTGCCACCAGCAACAGGGGAAGCAAAGCTTTCCGCACACCCTGGCTGGGCCCACCCGCTTAAGGCAACAAAGTTTTAATTATTACCCCAACACAAATGGCTACCGGCCTCGGAGGGAGCCCCAGGCTTGGCTCCACTCCAGGCTACAAAGTTTCAATTGTAGAAGGAAAATACATTCCAGATACCAGGGCCTCCGCTTGCGTTGCCAGGGGGCGTGGCCGGCCTGCAAACCACCACAGGCCCCTTGCTCAGGCCGCCCCACGCCCCAAGGGAACCCCCACCTGATCCGGGACACCCTTCAGGGCAAACCAGCTGGCCCCCACCCCTGTACCAGGCCTCTATCCTATCTAATAAAAGAGTAATATGCAGATTGATCATCACTGCAACACACAATATAGCTGCCCCCATGTGGTCAAAGATCCTTGCCCCCATGTGGCCACCACAAGATGGCCAGCAGGAGAGGGCAGTTGGAAGGCACCCGGCCTGCAAGGGAGGGCAGTTGGAGGTGATCAACCCTGCAGGAGAGGGCAGTTAGGGGTGACCAGGCCGGCAGAGGAGGGAAGTTGGGGGCAAACGGCTGGCAGCAGAGTGGTTAGGGGGTGATCAGGGTGGCAGGCAGAAGCGGTTAAGGGCAATCAGGAAGGCAGGCAGGCAAGCAGTTGGGAGCCAGCAGTCCTGGATTGTGAGAGGGATGTCCAACTGCCTCCTGGGATCGGGCCTAAACGGGCAGTCGGACATCCCTTGAGGGGTCCCATATTGGAGAGGGTACAGGCTGGGCTGAGGGACAACCCCCCTTCGTGCACGAATTTCATGCACCGGGCCTCTAGTTATACCATAAAGGCAATATTTAAGAGCTTTGACTCTGAATGGAACAGATTTAGGGTAAAATCTTGTCTCCCCTTAGCTATGTGACCCTGGGGAAAGTTTCAATAATCTGTATGTATAGCTATAATATAGCACCAAAATAGTGCCTAATTTATAGAATTTTTAAAGGATCAAATGATATAATTTATTTAATCCAATAGAAAGCAAACATCAATAAATGTTAGCAGCTTAGTTACAATTTTTTTATTGTATTGTTGTATAATTTTAAACTATGGAAAATAGTACATGGAAACCCATTATACCCTTTTTCTAGATTCACCAATTGTTTTCGGTAACATTCTGAGTGTGTGTATGTATATATTTGCTGAATCACTTGAGAATTAAAGACATCACGCCTCTTTGCCCTAGATCAGTGATGGGCAACCTTTTGAGCTTGGTGTGTCAAACTTCGCCAAAAAACTGAGCATAACTCAGGTAGTGTATCACTTTGAGGAAAAAACATTATTTCGCAAATAATGCGGCCGCGTGTCATCAGAAATGGCTACGCCTGTCAGTGCTGACACGTGTGTCATAGGTTCGCCATCACTGCCCTAGATAGTTCAGTACTTATAAGAACAAAGACATTCTCTTACATAATCACCGTAGTTATCAAAATCCTGAAATTTAATGTTGAAATATGCCTTATCTAATCCATATTCTATATGCTAAAATGTCATCAGTTGTCCTTTATAGCTATATTTTCCCATTCCAGAATTTATATTACTGATTTTAATAATGATGATACTAATTAAGGTGTGGTAGTCAACACAAGACCAACATTTCTAGTTATGCAGGCCAATGGAAAGTGAGCTGAAACACAGACTTGTGTTCATCAGTATCATGTTATTCTAATGGCTGTAAAAGGGCTTTGGGGCAAAGTGAGAGAAGGGTGGCATTCCTCAAAGTGGGAGAGGCTGAGATTGAGAGCTATTGTTTTTTGGGGGTACAGCAGTCTAGGGTGGGAATTGTGGGAGAAGATGGGAGATTAAGGAGCCCTGGCCAATGTGGCTCAATTGATTGAGCATCTTCCCATGCACCGAAAGATCCCAGTTCCATTCTCAGTCAGGGCATATGCCCAGGTTGCAGGTTCAGTTCGTGGTCAGGGTGTGTTGCTTGCAGTTCTCTCTCACATTGACGTTTCTCTCTCTCACTCCCTTCCTTCCCCCCCTCCCCTTTCTCTTCCTTTCTTCCTCTCCTTCCCTCTCTCTCTAAAATCATTTATTTAAAAAACTTACTTAATTATCAGCCCTAACCGGTTTAGCTCAGTGGATAGAGCATCGGACTGTGGACTGAAAGGTCCCAGGTTCGATTCCGGTCAAGGGCATGTACCTTGATTGTGGGCACATCCCCAATAGGAGGTGTGCTGGAGGCAGCTGATCAATGTTTCTCTTTCATCGATGTTTCTAACTCTCTATCCCTCTCTCTTCCTCTCTGTAAAAAATCAATAAAATATATTTTAAAAAAAATAAAAAACTTAAAAAAGAAAAAAGACCACATATCTGAGAATGAAGCTTAGCCTAAGCTCGTGGTCGGCAAACTGCGGCTCGCGAGCCACATGTGGCTCTTTGGCCCCTTGAGTGTGGCTCTTCCACAAAATACCACAGCCTGGGTGAGTCTATTTTGAAGAAGTGGCGTTAGAAGAGGTTTAAGTTTAAAAAATTTGGCTCTCAAAAGAAATTTCAATCGTACTGTTGATATTTGGCTCTGTTGACTAATTAGTTTGCCGACCACTGGCCTAAGCCATTGAATCACAAAGTAGCTTCTCAGTAAATCTCACAGGTTTTCATCATATGTACATCTTCCCAGTTGGTTTTCAAATTGTGTTCTTTATTGCTTCCCAGATTACATAAACATTGTGTTCAAATTTTATTTTTTTTAATCCAGCTTTCAAAGTGATTGTGATAGATTAAAAGAAAAACACACTTGAATATGTCATGTTCCAAATTTGACACACCAGAGATCACCAGTGCACTCGTACTGCCATGTTTATTCTCTTTGGGGCTGACCGAGGTATAAAGCTTCTCTTGCCACCTTTGTGTATTTTAAGGTTTTCCTGAGATATTCCTCCATATTCCCCATTTCAAGTTTGTGTTTTTCAGAAGAGCATCATTGTACTCATTGTTTGACCTAAGGAAATATTTAAATTTGAGCTTATAAAATTCATTTAATACTTCTTTTATCTGCTCTATATATTGAGGTTTCAAATTGTACTACAAAGGGGTTCTGCTGTTTATATATATATTTTTTTAATTTTGCAGTCTTTATAATGCCCCTGGGGAAGGCATCTTGAGCTCTTAAAGCACCCCACTTTGCGTACTTCTCCCTTCTACCAGCTCTTTATTCCTATGTATTCCTTCTTTGAGCTTTCCTTACCTGTTCTCTGTGATTTCCATATCCACAATCATCTGCTGTTTTCTTTCTCACGCTGATGTTCTAGTGGCCCCTTTCAGGTACTGATAGGAGCTGTTGCTTGTTTGTAGGTTTTGAATGGGTAATGGATGCATGCCATAACAAAAACACCAAACAGACTAAGAGTAAAAGATGAGTAGATGAGTCTTCTTTCCTCCTCTTCCCCAAGTGTCTCCCAAAAGGTAGCCACCGTTAACATATACTTATTTATTCTTTCAAACAGGCTCTACATATGCACCTACAAGCACATGTATAAATACTAGTACATACAGCATATTTTAAAACATGTGTCAACATTCTGCCCACACTTTCTGCACCTTACTCTTTTTCCTTAACATCTTTTGTAGATGGTTTTGTGTGATACACATAGGACTTCCTTCTCTTGAGTGGCAATTTGATGCCCCATTTCATGGATGCTGCAAAGAATCATCTGCTTAATTTTAGCACATGTGAAAGTATTTCTGTATGATCAGTTTCTCAAAGTAGGATTGCTGGGAGAAAGGGAGTATCCGTGTGTAAATTTTTTTTGTTGATGTATACAGTAAGTACTCATTTAACATCATTAATAGGTTCTTAAACTTTTAAGTGAAACAATGTGTAACAACCAATTTTACCACAGGCTAATTGATATAAACAAATTTCTACAGCATCTCATCAACACTGTAAGGAAACAACATTGAGTGTTGTTCAGGGGACACTGTTATTGACATATAACATACTAGTTTTCAGGTGTGCAACATAATGATTTGATATTTGTATGTATTGAGAAATTACCACAATAATAAATCTAGTTACCATTCATCATCATACATAGTTACATTTTTTTCTTGCAATAAGAACTTTTAAGATCTACTCTCAGCAACTTTCAAATATACAATACAGTATTATTAACTAGTCACCATGCTGTACATTACATTTCTGTGACTTATTTATTTTATAACGGCAAATTTGTAATACCTTTTGACCTCCTTCACCCATTGTGCTCACCCCCCATTCCTGATTCTGGCAGTCACCAATCTGCGTTCTGTATCTATAAGTTTGTGGGGTTTTTTGTTTGTTTTGTTTCTAAGGTTCCACATATAAGTGAAAGTATATGGTAATTGGGTATTTAACAATATTAATTCTTCTAGTTCATGAGCATGTAATATCTTTTTATGTCTTCTTCATTTTCTTTTATTAATGTCTTACAGTTTTCAGTATAAGGTTTTTCATCTCCTTCGTTAAATTTATTCCTAGGTATTTTATTCTTTTTGATGCAACTGTAAATGGGATTGTTTTCTTAATTTCTCTTTCTGATAATTTGTCATTAGTGCATATAGAAACACAAAAGATTATTCCAGCAGGTTTTTAAAAATATATTTTTATTGAGCCCGATTGGTGTGGCTTAGTGGTTGAGTGTCGACCTGTGAACAAGGAGGTCACCATTCGATATCTGGTCAGGACACATGTCTGGGTTGTGGTCTCAATCCCCAGTAGGGGGCGGGGCATGCAGAAGGCAGCCGATCATTCTCTCTCATTATTGATGTTTCTATCTCACTCTCCCTTCCTCTCTGAAATCAATAAAAATATGTTTTAAAAAATTATCCACCTAAACTTTGTAAGGGGCTAAATGGAGAAGATATTTGTTTGATAATTTTCTATGAGCAACACTAACTATTCATATGAGTTAAAATTTACATTTAGGTAAAAGATTCATTTACCTTTTTGCATAGGTCAAAAATATTTTTTAAACAGAGTTCTCTTTTTAATTTAATCATGTTTGCTATCATCCTTTGTTATGCTCTAATATGCCCTGACCTATAACGATCTGACAAATTTTATATATATTTATGTACACTTATTTACACATGTATATGTGTGGTAGGTATGCATGCATGCATGTGTGTGTGTGTATATGTAAATTGTATAAGATATATATAAAATAGTATAAGAAAACTTGAAGACCTGGTTTTAGTAGGGAAAGCCCCCTTGAGTGGCTCAAACTCCCAATAGGGTCAGCCCATATCCTTTTCTGGGCTTCCTGGGTTTGCTCTTCATTGTCCTTGGGCCTAAGATCAGTTCTAAGAGTTACTTCCTCTTAAGGTTTTCTGTATGCCAGAACATTTTATGTTACTTGCAACATTTTCCCTAAACCTTTATCTGGCTCCTTTCTTCTCATCCTTGAATCTTATTTTAAATGCCACTTCCTCACAGAGGCCTTCTCTGACCTCTCTTTCTAAAGTTAAGTGCCTGTGTTATTCTCTCTTACCCCAGCCTGATCTTTTCCCTTATAATATGTAGCATAAACTGAAGTTATTAACTAGCTGAGCTGTTTACTTTTTTTTTGGCCAGTCTTTTCCACTTAAAAGGTCACGAGAGCAGTAGCCATTTCCATAATGCCTGTAATCTAGCAAAGCACCTGGCACAGATTAGAACCTGTAAGTAGTTGAGAAATTAATGAAAGAGTGAGTGAGCCATAGAAAATCTTAATTTTCCACTGGGAGAGAGAGACTTGATGAGCTGAAAGGCTAAGACAAGTGAGGAGAAAAGTATGTGATAGCTCAGAGGGAGGAAATACTTTTATCAAGGTCCTGTTATGTTCTGGGCAGTGTACCAAGTACTTCCACAAACATCATATTTTACTTTCCTAGTAATCCTTTTTTATAGATATGTAAACAGAGGTTCAAAAGGCTCATATAAATGCTCCACGCTGATACAATTAGAAACTAGTAGAGCAAGCATTTCATCTATGGCTCTAGCTGCAAAGCCCTATCTCAGAATCACAAACTCAGGTGTTTGCAGGACCAGGTTGCCAAGGTGTAGGGATTGAGAGGAACCAAAGAGTTTGTGCCCCTGGCTCTAAAGATCTAAAGAGGCAGCTACAACCAGCCAGCATATGCCATGGAGGAAATGGGCCCAGATGGCTAGAGCTTCCAGTTGGTCAGAACTATAGATCTGATTTTTATGGGAAATATTCTATATTTAGATGTTGGTAACCAGTTTTTTTAAATTTTAAACTTAGGGAAGCCAAACAAAAGTTATTCAGTGGCTGGTTTTTGCCTTCAGGTGGTCCATTTGCAGGCTCTTCTTTACAACAGAAATGATGAGCCCACCCTGGCTAGAACAGAGAGTGTGGAAAATAGCAGTGTGTCACTTCACATTGAGGTCCTTTGGGAGCAGAACTAGACAGGGCCTTGGGCTAGTAAAATATAGTCAGCTCTGCTATAATGTGACATATGCATTTCTAAAATTTCCTACACTATTCAGAATTGTGCTATGGAAAACACAGGGCTTATGGGAATCTGTCTCTGACATCACATGGCCTTCTTATAAGGACATCAATCATTGGATTTAGGGCCCATCCTAATTCCACTGTGGCCTCATACTAACTTGATTACGTCTGCAAAGGCCCCGTTTTCAAATAAGGTTACATTCACAGGTGCTGGGGGTTAGGACTTTTTGGGGGACATGATTCAACCCATAGTACCTCTCCTTCATTCCTCCAAAGGAGATTTATTTATTTATTTATTTTTAATGTCATATTCTATGAAAGACATTTTTTTAAATATATTTTATTGATTTTTTACAGAGAGGAAGAGAGAGGGATAGAGAGTCAGAAACATGGATGAGAGAGAAACATCGGTCAGCTGCCCCCTGCACACCCCCCACTGGGGATATACCCGCAACCAAAGTACATGCCCTTGACCGGAATCGAACCTGGGACCTTTCTGTCCGCAGGCCGACACTGAGCCAAACCGGCCTCGGCTCCAAAGGAGATTTAAATGTTAATGAGTTTGGATGCATCTTCTTAATTTGGTATTTCCTTGGTCCCATTAAACAGGAGTCCACCTGCTCATGTATGTTAGCAATGTCTGGGTTTGCTTAATGGTCATCACCTTGTGGTTCCAGTCGGGTATTTGGGGATTATGTTTTTCTGCTTACATTTTTAGCTTTTTCATCTCTCTGAATGGAAAATGTAAATGTCTTTGGAAGGAAGAATAAATAAAAATATTTGTTTAATATATTTTATTGATGTTTTACAGAGAGGAAGGGAGAATTAGAAACATCTATGAGAGAGAAACATCAATCAGCCGCCTCCTGCACACCCCCTACTGGGGATGTGCCCGCAACCAAGGTACATGCCCTTGACTGGAATCAAACCTGGGACCTTTCAGTTCGCAGGCCGACGCTCGATCCACTGAGCCAAACCGGTCAGGGCACAAAAATATTTTTAAATGTTTGTAAATAATTCATTGAACTCAGGCCATTTTCTTTGGAAACAGCCAGCATTGTCTGATTTTCCATATCAAATAGTTGACAAAGCTATTGCCTTCAGGTGGTCCATTTGCAGGCTCTCCTTTACAACAGCCTGTAAATTTCTTGTCTAACAGTGGAATTCCATGTCATAAGTAACAACATCTATCAAGATGTGGCATAGTTTCCAGACCTGCCCATGTATATGCTATAGGGAACTGAGTTGCAGCCAGATAAGCAGCACATCTCCCCTTGCCCAAGGCCCCGACACAACAACCCCAAGACTCCTGTTTGAAGTAAGAGCCTGTTAGTGTCCTGAGGGAGAAGGTGGACAGTGCTCTCAGCTGGGCACTTATCCTGGGAGAGAGCAGGGCAGGGCCTAGAACATCTTTAAAGAACCTGATGAGTGGGAATAAAAGAAGTTACTCTTGTTATAGGAACTATTTTAATTGTGATTGAAATAATCAGATGAATGGCAAGCCCAGTAAGCAGCTAACTACAGTGACCCTTGGGAAGAGGTGGTCTCTGATAGTTGGGCTCCTGAATGGGTAGGAGTGTCCGGAGGACGCAGGGTCAGGACTTGGGCAGTGTTAGCGCCTTCAGTGCTTCCACAACCTATTATTAAAGTCTTCTTTCCATGTGCCAGGCCCTGTGCTGGCCTGGAGATACAGCCCTGAATCAGGTGCATCCATATCTTTAAAGCCCTCTGAGTCAGGAAGTGGGAGAAGGTGGGTGTATGTCAGCAGGGGATTCCCTATATTCTGTTACCACAAGGCAAGATTATTTACAGGACCTTCGCTTCAGAAACAGTCCTTTAAAGCAGTCATTTCCAGGCTTTATGTTTTGTTGGTCAGCAGCATTTGAAAAAAGTTGTTCACGTTTTTTATTATGTCCAGAACAAGGATATCTTTTAAGTTAAACCTATCATCTACTACTTATTACTGTCTTCATTTTATAAGACAAGGACATTTTCTTTTTTCAGTTTTATTGAGATATAATTGATGTGAAACAAGTTTAAGGTGTACAGCATAATGAATTGACTTACTAATTGTGAAATGATTACCACAATAAGTTTAGTTAACATCCATCATCACATATAGATACAGAAAAAAGAAAAAGAAAAAATGTATTTTTTTCATGCAATGAGAACTTTTAGGATATATTCTCTTAATAGCTTTCAAATACACCATATAGCAGAGTTAACTGTAGTCATTATGTTGTGCATTAAGTTTCCAGGACTTACTTATCTTATAACTGGAAACTTAAGCCTTTTGACCATCTTCATCTAATTACCTTTCTCTTCACCCCTAAAGCGCATTTCATTCTAAAAATAGTGGGAATGATACCATCCTAGAATAAAGCTAGCTTTATGAAAATTGTATTCTGAAAAGTTCACTGTTGTGTTTTATTTTTCTCATTTCACCATGCACTGGTGAAACTGCATCTTTGACCAGCATTGGCTCCAGGACGGCGTTGGGCAGTCACTACTTTGAGCACCACCTGCACGTGCACAAGTCGCACAATGCTCCGTGAGAGCAGCCTCCATGTTGTGTCTTGTAGATTGTGACAGACCAGCAGACAGGGCAGAAGATCCAGATAGTCACCGCAGTGGACACCTCTGGATCCCCCAAGCAGCAGTTCATCTTGACCAGCCCTGATGGAGCTGGAACTGGGAAGGTGATCCTGGCTTCCCCAGAGACATCCAGTGCCAAGCAGCTCATATTCACCACCTCGGACAACCTTGTCCCTGGCAGGATCCAGGTAAGGCCTGTTGTTGACAGAGCATTTGTTTATGCATTTCTGCTACTGGACTTGTTCCTGACTGTAACCTCTGCTCTGCCATGGAGGCCAAATCCGTTTCTAAAAGATGCTTTGGGGACTGGTAAACATGGAAGGTTGCTGCTTTGGCTAAAGTAATCAGCAAATGAATGGCAAGCCCTAGGCAGCCAACTACAGTGCTCAGATGGGATGGAAGTTAAGCCAGGAAAGATCAGTGACGCACAGGAGACTGTCATGAGTGAGCTGGCACTGAGGCCACTTAGTTCTTAACAAAGGCCACATGGTGGCAGCCCTTGGCCCAGGATATTTTAGGGATACCACTTTGGGCTGACCATAGTCAGACAAGGACCAACTTGTTCTAACTCTTGCCTCATCCTTGTCCAGATGGTCAAGCCTGGTCCAGCTCTTCATTGTATCCTCATTTGTTCCTGTGAACCTCTGGGACCCTCAGTTCTCATCTCCACCTCTGCCCTGCTTCTCCCTACTCTGGCAAGGTGGGATGAGGTCAGGGGAAGATACAGGAAGGAGAAGAGCAAGGGCTTGAAAGAAAGCAGGGTTGTTGAGAAGAACTGAATTTCCAAGCACAGCGATTAAAGGAACAGATACTTGAGAGCAGTGTCCCATGGTGGACAAGCCTGGAGTATGTTTAGTCAGGGTTAAGTAGGAATTCCATGTTTGTGTTTTAAATTTTTAAAAATATGTGGTAAAATATAACAAAACCATCTTAATCATTTTCAAATGTATAGTTCAGTGGCATTAACTACATTCACATTGTTGTGCACCATCCAACCATCCATCCTCTGGATCCCACCACCATCCAACCATCCATCCACAGAGCTCTTTCATCTTCCCAAACTGAAACTCTGTGCCCATTAACCACTGACTTCCCATTCCACCCCTCCCACCCCCAGCCCCTGGCAAACACCATTCTATTTTCTGTCTCTATGAATTTGACTACTCTAGGGACCTCATATAAGTGGAATCCTGTAATATTTGTCCTTTTGTGAATGGCTTATTTTACCTAGCATAATGTTTTCAAGGTTTGTCCATGTCATAGCAGGTGCCAGAACCTCTTTCCTTTTTAAGGCTGAATAATATTCCATTATATGTATATATCACACTTTGTTTATCCAATCATCTGTTGGTGGATACTTGGGTTGCTTTTACCTTTTGGCTATTGCAAATAATGCTGCTAAGAATCTGTGTGTTTTGGGGATAGACTTTCTACTATGGAGAAAATTAAGGAAGGAAAGGATTTTTTTTCTTCTGATAGAGCTGGGTTTTGAATACCAATTTGTTCAACTTTCAGAATTGTGCTTTTGAGAAACTCATAGTACAGTTAGTAAATACTGCCTCAAACTTGCTTTCCCGCAGTACATTCTGATAATCTGAAATCAGAACTCCTCACTGCTAATTTAGACTACTCCTTGTTTGTGAAAGGATGGCTATTGATTTTGCTGCATGTTTTACAAGAGGTCATTCTATATAATGATTTCTGTATATATTCCCACCATGCATATATCATGGTACATTATTTAATAACAGCTATTTTTCACTTTCTCACATTGGTATCAGTCACAGTATTCTTCTAGACCAGAAGCACTATTTGTCACCTAGAAGTCACCTACAAATAAAGGAGAAATAACAGGTTTTGGAGGTCACCTGTTCTAGTTTTTCTACTCCCAGCTGCCTCAATACGAGACCTGCTTATTTAACTAATAAAGTTTGATTATTTCTCTGCCATATGTACCTCTCTGCGTATTTTCAAGTTGTTTGGTGGAAATAGAGGCAGCAAAAAAGACTTTCAATATCTTTATGTTTGAGGCTTCTATATGTGATTCCCCACATGGCCCCCAGTTTGGGTAATTGTGGTAGCCAGATAGGAAAGCAGATCGGTGAAAACCAATGCTTGACCCTAGTCGAACCCTCCAAACCCCCACCCCCTGATGAAGAGGTGCAATTCAGATGAACAGCGGGGCCATTCTGGGTATTAGATTAAGTTGTCAGGTGGAATTTTCCCAGTTCTGCCCAAATCAGCTCTCCTGCGTAGAAACTCAAGATTAGGAATTTACAGTTAAGCATTACTTTGCTTAGCAGTCTAATTTTTAATCCCCACCCTGCTTGTTTCCTGATTCTTCTTAGATCGTCACAGACTCTGCTTCTGTGGAGCGTTTGCTTGGGAAGGCTGAGGTTCAGCGGCCCCAGGTGGTAGAGTACTGTGTGGTCTGTGGGGACAAAGCCTCTGGTAAGTAACTCTACTAGGTGCGCATCATGGCCCAAATTGGGGAGGGGGGGGGTAATGGAGAGAGAACCAGTGTCACCTCTATAGAGTTGTAGGTTTCAAACCATGAACTCTACTTTTCTTACTAGGGTAATATATATAAGCAAATCAGTTTGTCAAATTATTAGAATCAAAAAAGTCAGGAAACTATTTCTGTGATTTGTAAATCATGGTTGAACATTGAATATGTATGTGCTACTAAGAAAGTAATCACTTCTTTAATCTAGTCAATATTTGCAGAGTGCTTTGCTGTTTCACAAAATGTGTTATTTAGTCCCCCTTCATCCTATAAACTGTTTCTGTCATCCATTCACTGTAACCCAGTATGATAAACTGCTAAAATGCAGGAGAAGGGAACATGTGATCCTGGCTGGAGTCCCAGGGTCAGGAAAGGCCCCCAGAGGCAGTCACATCTGTGAGCCTTGGAGGTTGAGTGTGCCTACGTGAGGTAAAACAGAAGGGCATTCCAGCTGGTGGAGCCAGAGCTCAGTTTGATGCCCATACCCACAGTGTCTTTGGGGAAGAGCTCCTGGGCATATGGGTACCAGGAAAATGGAGACGATATCTAGCTCAAAAGTTTAGACTTTGGTCTGCTAACACTGAAGGCTGTAGAAGATAAGTGAGGCAGGCAGGGAGGAATGGAGGAATCCTATATAATAAAAGGGTAATATGCAAATTAACAGAATGGTGGAATGACCCATCACTACACTGACCACCAGCGGGGCAGATGCTCAATGCAGGAGCTGCCCCCTGGTGGTCAGTGCGCTCTCAAGGGGGGGCGGGTGGGGAAGAACACTGCTCAGCCACAAGCCGGGCTGATGGCTGGCAAGTGCAGCAGTGGTGGCAGCGCTAAGGATGTCCGTCTGAGGGCTCCCGAACTGCTAAAGGGGGCAGGCCAGGCTGAGGGACACCATCTCCCCCCGCCCCGCCCCCCAAGTGCACGAATGTAGTGCACCAGGCCTCTAGTATTTAATAAAGGTCCAGTTCCAGTGATGCTAGGGGCTCAGGCCTGAGTTTTGTGGTAACTGCTTAGTTCCAATTTATTCTGTGGTCACAGAATTTAGAGGAACTTTGGACACTTTGTGGTGGTGGTTTCTTATTTGTTTGGTTTTTTTGTTTTGGTTTGTTCTTTTGATTGTTTGTTTTGAAAAGGAGTCTGGACCAAGCTTCTTAGGAAGACAGCTCTAGGCAAGCATCTGTAGAAGCTCCAGTTTCCCTCCCAGCTTGTGGCACCATTTGCCCTATCAGGGGTGTCCTGGCTCTGCTCCTACCCCTTATCCTGGTAAATCCAGCCCATCTCACCCCTTTGAAGCTTTCACCTGTGTTGCCTCTGTCCTCATCCTGCTTTTATAAAACAGACCTCACTGAGCATTTGTTGCATTCTCTTACAGTTGGTTTTTACAGGCCTGTCTTGCCCACCAGAACGTGCTCTTTTTTGTCAGACCCCTCCATCTCTATGTCCCTACCTTCTTACTCAGCAAGGAGAGACACTCTGCAAACTTTTGAACAAATGAATGAAGCATGAACATAGGAGAAGGGCACGGAATCTTTTGGGCTTCCCCATTTGTCACTCTTCTTTCTGGGCTTAAAGGAACAGCCTCATACTGCCATTATCTCCAGATATTTGAGATCACTCTAAGGGTTAGAAAGCCTAAGGAAATACCCTGCAAAAAAGGAAAAATGATGCCTACATGGTAGGTAACAGTTTTAGCACGACGGTTCTTAAAGGCACAAAATTGAGACCCTCCAAGTATATGGGGAATGGCTCCAATTGCTAGAGCTCAGGACAATAGGATGCTCTGTAGCTGCTGTAAATGATGATCCCATGAAACGTGTCCTCCCAGCAGTAGCTAAGACATTAGGTTACCTAAGACTGAACTATGTAGTGATAGAAGGAGACTTGACTTGAAGGAGACTTATATTGTGGTGAACACACAATACATTATATAGGTGATATATTATAGAATTGTATACCTGGAACTGATAGGATTTTATTAACCAATGTCACCCCAATAAATTCAATTAAAAAAATAAAACAACTATGGTCAGTCCCAGCTGGGAACAAATGAGTTACAATGCCTATGGAAGCACTTTGTGAACTAAGAAGGGTAAACTGAGGTGGGGGCTCTTTTTAATGTCATTGGTAAATAAGAATTAGAGACATCAAAATAACCAAGATTAGAAAAAAAAATGTGTGTAATAGGTGTATTTCTAGGACTAAGTTTCCAAAAGCATCTGACTAGCTAACCCAAGTGAGCTGCATGGCAACCTTCCTTCACCTAGAACCTGCTCAGTCACAGTCCTCATCATGATTCCTCTCATCATTCCACTTCCTCCAGGGGAGGTCTAGAGCCCAGGACATGGCTAACACAGGGGGAATAAAAATGTGTGCTGAAATATCACATGCATGTGTTTGCTACCTGCCACTCTTGGCAGGACAGGGGAGCTGAGTAGCTTCGCAAGCCTAGGTCAGTAGAGCCAAGAGCAGTGTGCGTTCAGAGGACAGTACAGTTCAGCCATCCCCCGTGAGTTCCTACTATATGGTAGGTCCTTTGTGTACTAAGAGCATTAAGGTCATGCCATTTACCAGGTGTCACATCATCTGTCTGAGCTTAAATATTTTTTCATCATGACCACCGAAGGCTCCTGTAAAGATTATAGAGAAATCACGTGAAAGACTCGCTAACTCCTAATTACCAATGATTAATGCTGAGGCCTGGGCATCTGACTGCACACCAGTCGCTTTGATAGACATACCTTAAAAATAGGGCCTGTGACGGGTTACCTCTTTTCTTGGTAAAACTGCTTCATGCACTCTATCCTTTCAGGCCGTCACTATGGGGCTGTCAGTTGTGAAGGCTGCAAAGGTTTCTTCAAAAGGAGCGTAAGGAAAAATTTGACCTACAGCTGCCGGAGCAACCAAGACTGCATCATCAATAAGCACCACCGGAACCGCTGTCAGTTTTGCCGGCTGAAGAAATGCTTAGAGATGGGCATGAAAATGGAATGTGAGTAACAGTATTAAAGAAACCACGTGAGTTAATAAGGAGGGAGAAAGTAAGCATTAGTCTGTTAACTAAGGTTTCTGTGTCTGGCTTTAAAATACTAAGAAGAAAAGATTCACTCACACTTCACTTTGGTTTACCTTCAGGCTCAGTGTGGTATTTCAGTACCAACACTGCTGGGGTTGGTTAGTTCCTGTGTATGTGGAAACCTACTCCCAGTAAATTGGCAGGCAGCAATGTGGAGTGGGGGTAAACACAGGCTTTGTAGTAAAGCTGATACCAGATCAAAGTCTAGCTCTGCCCCTTAGGAACTGTGAGGCCTAGGGAAGACATGTAGGTTCTCTAAGCCAAAGGGGCCTCCTCTTTGAAATAGAACCCCTTACCTTACTTACATATTGGATCTGGAGTTTAGTCTTTCTTTTAATAAAAAGGTCGTTATTTTTCAGTTGTTTCTGGCATGTATACCTATTCTTATACCAGATTACTGAAGGCAGAAGTTGCTAGGGTGATAGAAAATTGACAACAAACATTTTGCAGAAGTCATGCATGCTGGAGGTGGACATTAGAGTTGTTCCTCTACAATGTGTGGCATTGGACAAGCTCTCTGTTGGAGACCCATTTGAAGACAAGTGTTTCTCACCCTGGAGAGACTCCCTTTTGTTAGCGAGTAAGAAGTGAAAACCCAGCCCTAGCCCATTTGGCTCAGTGGATAGAGCGTTGGCCTGTAGACCAAAGGGTCCCGGGTTCGATTCCGGTCAAGGGCACGTACCTTAGTTGCAGGTTCCTCCCTGGCCCGGGTCCTGGTTGGGGCTTGTGCAGGAGACAACCGATCGATGTATTTCTTTCACATCAATATTTCTCTCTCTTTCCCTCTCTCTTCCACTCTCTCTAAAAAGCAATGGAAAAATATACTTGGGTAAGGATTAAAGAAAAAAAAAAAAAGAAAACATGAAAACCTAGAAGGCTCAGGATGGACCCTCACAAGGCCATACAGATGCTGTGCTGCAGTTCTTCGTAGGCAATGCCCACCATCTTGAGCTCTTTTCCTGCCTATAGATTTGGCATGGCATTGCTTGGCTTTGAACCTTTAAAGCTCCTTTGTCTGAAAAATCCACTGAAAATTGAGCTTTACTTTCTAAGTAAGACTATGGTTTTTATTGATTCAAATCTTTCCTCTGAATATGAATATTTATTGTGATTTAAGCTGTACAGAGTGAACGGAAGCCCTTTGATGTACAGCGGGAGAAACCAAGCAATTGTGCTGCTTCAACTGAGAAAATCTATATCCGGAAAGACCTGAGAAGTCCTCTGATTGCCACTCCCACATTTGTGGCAGATAAAGATGGAACAAGGTTAGTGTCTGTTTTGATAAAGGGTAAAACTACCATCAGCCCTTGTTGTTGATCAGAGGAGGCACTGGTGTTTTTTGGAAAGGCAGCTTCTATGGCTCCCCACCTGCCTGGAAAGCCATCAACCTTGTCTTGCCTCATTCTACCCCTTTTGGAGCTACTTCAGTCAAACCTCTATACAGTCCTGAGGATGGCTGATGGGGTCAGAATTTTTCAAGGGCTCAGATTATGTCTTGCAGTTTGGCGTTATTCATACAGGAAAACAGTTCTGGAATTCCAGACTGGGATTTTTTTGTAGTATAGACAGAAGTCCTAAGTCCCAGGTGTGGTCCCAGATAAGTGCCACAAGTTAATTTATATATTCTTTTTAATGTAATCTGTTGAACTTAATTTAAAAGGAACAGAGACAGGAAAATAAGAAATCCAAATGTATCACAGAGAGAACTAGAATTGAGAATGCCTTAGTGATATTCTGAAGATCAAGTTAACATTATTTGGCAGAGCAGCCAAAGTTCACAGTCAGCACAGAAGCAAGCCCTGGGGGTGTGCGTCTGTGTCATCCTGTCTCAGGCTCTAGACCCAGCTGTGTGCACATCTCATTGCAGAAAAGGGTTGTTCAGTCACTTAGTGTCTGAGTCTAGTTAGAGCTTTTCTTTTACTCAGACAGCCCTGCAGATGTCGAAGGGACAGGGAAATATAGCATGATCATACTGTGCATTAAATGTTGGAAGCTACTCTGGGTTTCTTTATGTCTTAAATAGACAAACAGGTCTTCTTGATCCAGGGATGCTTGTGAACATCCAGCAACCTTTGATACGTGAGGATGGTACTGTTCTTCTGGCCACAGATTCCAAGGTGATGTTATGCCTTCTCCTCCATTTTTATGTTGCAGTGCAGACTACTTTTCTAAATGTGTGCACCACCACCTTCTTGGCCTTCAGAGACCACGTTGAAAGCATGACCTTCTGCTTCTCAGTTTACTTGTGATTTAGCCCCCAGTGATTTGTGTTAGGGATGCTGATGGCTTTCAGAAAATCAGTCAGGGCTGGCTGGTCATAGTCATAACAGGGTCTAAAGTTCAATTTGGTGAAAGTTCTATGGTTCTCTTCTCTATTAAGATGTTCGTCTCCTGGTACTCACATTGACAAACTACTGGCTTGCTCCAGAACCAGCTACTTATCCTAAGATGGCCTTACAGAAGCCTCTAGATCAAGCATGTCAAACTCAAAGGCTAACACGGGCCAAATAAACAAGGTTTAAGTTTATGTGGGCTGCAAAAAAACAAAAGCTTCAATTTTCATAGAAACATAGGTTTATTTCGATAGACATGCTAAATACAAAGGGCAAAAATAAATGAATCATCTTTAAATGAGGAACTGTATTAAAGGGTCGCGGCATTAGAAAGGTTGAGAACCACATGCGGCCCTCGGGCCTCAAATTTGACATGCTTGCTCTAGAGCAGTGGTTCTCAACCTTTCTAATGCCGCGACCCTTTAATACAGTGCCTCATGTTGAGGTGACCCCCAACCATAAAATTATTTTCGTTGCTACTTCATAACTGTAATTTTGCTACTGTTATGAATCGTAATGTAAATATCTGTGTTTTCCGATGGTTGGGTCGCGACCCACAGGTTGAGAACCGCTGCTGTAGATAACTAAAGAGGAGGGTTTTATCCAGGCAAGGGAACCCATTGTCTTTCTCATCTTGACCCAAGTAATGAAGTAGCCGCCAGCCAGGGCTGAGATCCGATTTTCTTCCCTGAAAGGAGTAACTCGGTAACAGAGCACTACTGGCACTGCTGCCCTTGGAGCCAGAGCTGGGCCTGTAGACTCATTTGTTCACATGCACATCAATGTGCATGCTCTGTACATTAAGGAGCATCCTTTTGAGGGAAAGAAAAGGCAAAAATTAGAGCCATTGGCTGGCATAGAGAGATGTCCTCTACCTAGTGGTCTTCAGGATAGGCTGTAAGACTGAAAGGAAGGATCAAATAACCTTAAAATTCCTGACTACCAAGGGATTTCACAGCAACTATTCTGATGTGCCTTTTTATTGATAAATAACATGCCTTTAAATGCCTATACAACATTCAATTTATCTAATCAGCTGATAAACATTTGGGTTGTTTCTACTTTTTGCCTATTGTGAATAGTGCTGCTTATTAACATTTGTGTACGAGCTTTTTTGTGGACATATGTTTTCATTTCTCTTATGTACATGTCTAGAAGTGGAATTGCTGGTCATATGGTAACTGTGTTTAAACTTTTGAAGAACTGCCAGATTATTTTTCAGTGACTGTACCATTTTACATTCCAACCAGCTACGGGTGAGGGTTCCAGTTTCTCCACATTCTCTCCAACACTTGTTATCTGTTTCATTATAGCTGTGCTAGTGGGTGTGAAGTGGTATCTCATTGTGGTCTTGATTTACATTTCCAGTGATGTCGAACATCTTTTCATGTGCCTATAGCTATTTGTATGTCTTCTTCGAAGAAATGTCAACTTAAATCCTTTGCTTATTTTTTAACTGTGTTTATTTGTCTTTTTATTAATTGAGTTGCAAGAGTCTTTTAGATATTCTGGCAACTAAACTATTATCAAATGTATGATTTGCAAATATTTCCTCCCATTCTGTGAGTTGTCTTGTGTATGTGAGGGAGGAGAGTGTCTTTTTACTTTCTTGATAATGTCTATTGAAGCACAAAGGTTTTAATTTTTATGATATTGTTTCTCTTTTTGATCTTCCATTTTACCATGTATAGATTTTGTAACTACCACCACAATCAAGATACAGAACTAATCCATCACCAAAAAGATCTTCCTCATGCTTCCCTGTTGTAGTCATACCTCCCTGTTTTGAAACTGTTTTTAAACCAACATTATGTCTTCACTAGAGGCCCGATGCACGAGAAGGGGGTGGGGGCGGTGTCCCTCAGCCCAGCCTGCACCCTCTCCAATCTGGAACATCCCTCTCACAATTCAGGACTGCTGGCTCCCAACCGCTCGCCTGCCTGCCTGATAGCCCCTAACCGCTTCTGCCTGCCAGCCTGATCATCCCCTAACCACTCCCCTGCCAGCCTGATCAACGCCTAACTGCTTCCCTGCCAGCCCAATTGCCCCTAACTGCCCTCCCCTCCCAGCCTGGTCACCCCTAACTGCCCTCCTCTGCAGGCCTGGTCGCCCCCAACTGCTCTCCCCTGCAAGCCTGATTACCCACAACTACCCTCCCCTGCTTACCATCTTGTGTGTTGAAGTGATGGTCAATTTGCACATTACCTCTTTATTATATAGGATTAGCCTGAGAGTCATTGTGTATTCATACTCATCATGTATATATTCATTTTTTAATGTTATTATTTTTTATTTAATAGGCTGAAACAAGCCAGGGAGCTCTGGGCACACTAGCAAATGTAGTAACCTCCCTTGCCAACCTAAGTGAATCCCTTAACAATGGTGACACTTCGGAAATGCAACCAGAGGACCAGTCTGCAAGTGAGATTACTAGGTATGAACCCATGAGGGTGTAGGCTCCCCTCCTGACATGCACACTCAGTCACTGCATTGTGAGAGGGTGGGTGGCAGCATTTTTAACACTCACCCTGTATTTAATCAAGGATTGTAAAATGGTCACAGTTCCCCTGAACATCTGTCTCTTCTCAAAATCAAAGTTGCTTTTCGTTCCAGACAATGAAAAAGGACATTGAGTAACTCAGTGGAAGCAGGGGAAAACTCTTCAATGGACAGATGCTACTCTTCAGTCATTATTTATTATGCCTGGATATTAATAGCTCATTCCCTTTTCCCAATTCTGTTTTAGCCTTTTTTTTTTTTTAAATGCATTATATTGACTTCAGAGAAGGGAGAGGGAAAGAAAGATAGAAACATTAATGATGAGAGAGAATCATGGATTGGCTGCCCTCTACTGGGGATCGAGTCCCCAATCCCGACATGTGCCCTGACCAGTAATCAAACTGTAACCTTCTCGTTCATGGGTCGACTCTCAACCATTGAGCCACACTGGCTGGGCAGCCTATTTTTTTCATGTATCTTTTTTCCCAAGTAGTGAGTCAAGAGCTTAGATATTAGGCGATAGTGTTAACTGGTCCTGGACATCTGTAACTGGCCGCTGAGGGTGTTTTTCTGCGGCATGGCTCTGGTATTTGTTCTTTACTGTAGGAGCGGCCACTCCTGCCCATCTTACTAGGCCAGGCAGGTGCAACTCTGGGCCACACAAGTGTGCTGGTTCTTACTGTGTTCACTTGTGGTCTGATAGCAAAATTTAGATCTGATCCAATGGAAAGGAGATAGGGTCTGGTTCTACCACTTACTCTATGGGCAGTCTTGGAAAGTTATTTAACATCTCTAAGCCTCAGTTTTCACATATGTAAAATGGAGAGAATTCTACTTTGGAGAATAGTTGTAAAAAATAAAAATTACATGTGAAAATAATAATACATAGCTTAGTGCCCAAGGTAATGTATAGAGAATGCATAGAAGTTTTCATTGTTATTCCTTCTCTCAGCAGGTAGAATATAAGTATCTTTCCCCAATGCATTGTTTTTCTAAATTATGTCTCAGCTAGAGTTCATTTTCCCTAAAAGCTGTGGATTTATTTACAATACTTGCTTGCTTCAATTTTGCTCACAGGGCATTTGATACCTTAGCTAAAGCACTTAATACTACAGACAGCTCCTCGCCTCCAAGCCTGGCAGATGGAATAGACACCAGTGGAGGAGGGAGCATCCATGTCATCAGCAGAGACCAATCCACACCCATCATTGAGGTTGAAGGCCCTCTCCTTTCAGACACTCATGTCACATTTAAGGTGAGTGTGTTATGCCTAACCATGTGCCCCCATCCTACTAGGAGAGGAGCTTTGTACCAAAGCTAGTCACAGTTTAAAAATCAAACCTTGGAGTGAGCTCATTTCCATATTGTGGCATTTGATTGGGATATTATATTCTAGAACTGTATCCCCATTACAAAGCACTTTCACTCGTCCTTTGTTCATAGTGGCATTTGGCTCTGAAGGTAACCCTGATAGGCTGATCTGCAAGGGCCTATTAGCTGACTTCTCTGCCTTCCGCCTTCTGATAATGGCCTGGCTCCAGTACAGGCTAAGGCAGGGCCGTTGGTCTGCTCCAATAGCAGGCAGCCAGCCCTCATGCCCACACATTGGTCCTGACCACTTACCCTCTAGAATTATAGAAAGTAGATATCTGGTATCCTTGATGGATACCTCATAGGTCATCCTCATCCTCTCCTCCACTGGTCTTCCTTCTATAGGACACTCCCAGCTTCCTCGAGGCCCTCTTAATCACTAGGTCTCTAGAGTGAGTCTTTCTGTTCCCCAGCATTCTTTACTAGAGAGATCTTGCCAGTCACTTTGGAAGGTTAGGTCCCTGCTTATAATTGCCCAAAGTACTGAGGACACAGATTACCAGTGAGATTCAAGCTTCAAAGGCAATAGAGCTCCTTCTAGACCAGTGATGGCGAACCTATGACACGCATATCAGCACTGATACGCGTAGCCATTTCTGATGACACGCGGCCGCTGCGGCGGCCGCATGCCGAGGATGAAACATTTGCTGCTCCTGAGGATGAAACATTTGCAAAATAATGTTTTTTCCTCAAAGTGACACTACCCGAGTTATGCTCAGTTTTTTGGCGAAGTTTGACACACCAAGCTCAAAAGGTTGCCCATCACTGCTCTAGACAGTGGAGCTCCTGGAGCCAGGACTGACATTCTGGTGGTGAGATATTCTCCTCCTACCCCTAGGTTTCTGCTCAGCTCTTTCTCAGAGTTGCCTTGAGGTCACCTACCAAATGTCTTCTAATCCAGCAATTTGACCCCTTTTTCCCAATTTGATTTAGACTTTAACCTATGACTCAAAGTGGATTTGCCTTAGAACAAATACTTTATTTAAGGCAAGAGTTGAAAAGTATGTATTTGTATGGGTAAGCTGGGTTGGTGGGGGGGTCCCCATCATAGGATGGGTCCATGCAGAAGCCTTAACATCAGGGACAGTGTCTCTGGCTGCCATGATGTTGAAATGCAACAAGGATTTGTATTGGCAAACCAAGCCATCCCCTGTCCCTCTGTCACCTCCTTCTCCAGCTAACAATGCCCAGCCCAATGCCAGAGTACCTCAATGTGCACTACATCTGTGAGTCTGCATCCCGCCTGCTTTTCCTCTCCATGCACTGGGCCAGGTCAATCCCAGCTTTTCAGGCACTTGGGTAAGTGGCCTTTTTCTCTATATATCCAGCAAGGGCCTTCCCCTCTCTGGGAATGGTCTGGAAGATTTCTGAGGGCCTTTCCAGTTTGTTCCTATGACCTGGTTTTTTTATTAAATATAGTCAGTGGACCTGTAGCAGGGGACCATGGATGCTAATGTTGCAGTGCTCCTCAAATCTTTATCAAGCTTCCTCCATGTACTAAGGACTTAGAACTAGCAGCTAGGGATGGAGTGAAATAGAAACAGGAGTCATCCTAAAATCTGGAGATAAGTAAGGACATGCTTCCTATGGGGGCATCCGAGATAAGGACATAGTGTTTTGCAATGCACCAGCCATGTCATCCTAAGGTAAATTACCCAAGGCAGCGATGAAAACTGACTTCCTCCCTACTACAGAGTCAGCTCCTCCTTCATAGGGTTTGTAGGCCCTCAATTCCTATGCCTAGGTGTAGGGTATGTCTCCTCCAGAGTCTACACTTGGCTCTTAGTCTTTTGATTGCTGCATCCTCTCACGACAGAGGCACTGACTTAAGTTCAAAGAATCTTTTAAAGAGAGTGGATAGTTTATCCTCAGAGAGACTTAGTTTAGAGATTCTTATACAGTGGTGTTCTTAGAAAATGACCCTGAATATACCATAGACCTTCAATACATACTTGCTGAATCCACTTGTTTGGGGCATGCTGGGGTTTAGAGAAGTGCCAACTCACACCCGCACCCACCCTCACCTCTGTGTCCCCAGGCAGGACTGCAACACCAGCCTGGTACGGGCCTGCTGGAATGAGCTCTTCACCCTCGGTCTAGCCCAGTGTGCCCAGGTCATGAGTCTGTCCACTATCCTGGCCGCCATCGTCAACCACCTGCAGAACAGCATCCAGGAAGGTAGGGCGGGACGTCGGGGAGTAGGTCTCCATCTCAGCTGGCCCATCACAGATTGGCTAGTCTTAGTATCCCACACCATCCATAGGCTGAGTGAGGTTTAACTTTTAAGTCATAGGCACTTGACTATTCAGCTTATTTAAATTTCTGCCTGATTGCCTTTTTTTCATATAATGAATATGAAAGGGGGAGGGGAGGAGATAATTGAAAAAAGTTGGCAACTTCCTGCTACATAGACGTAGTGATGTTCATGTAGCTTATGTTTTCATCTTCATTAACAGGTTACCCTTTCGTGTGTAATAATTTCACATATCTTCACAACCCTATAAAGTAGAAACTGTTATCTGTGTTACATATGATAAGGTCCCTGGCTTGCCCCAAATGAAACAGCAAATAGAACAGCTGAGGCACCAACATAAGTCATGCAGACCTCCTGTGAATGAACGAATGATTCTCTTCTAAGATCTATGGCAACCATCTTACATTTGGTGGACAGATCCCAGTGTGTCAGAACTGGGAGACATCCAGTGCAATCTGCCCACATGCCATGTGTCCTCAACACACTGAAGAGCACAGCCAGGGTTCGAGACTAACACAGTCTACACTTGCAGCTGAGTGGGAATTCAGCTGTACTTGTAACTGAGCATTCCAGGTGTTTGATATCTAGCAATGTGACTTTACCTAGTCACACCTTCTTTGTTTTTGTAGTTAATCCTTTGAAATAGTTATAAAAAGGTGATTTTTTAAAAACCCTATAACATTTTATTGAATTTAAGTTAGATCTGTTTACAAATGAGCTTTTAGTTCTTTTCTTCTTTTTAACTGATTATAATGCTGATACTCCTCAGCAAAATGTTGTCATGAGGATTAAGTCAGATAACATACAGAATTGTTTTGACAAGTAAAAAAGCCAACATTTTAGGTTGGTAAATATTTATTAAATGCCTGCAGACACTTAGAAAACCTAACCATTGATAAGAACACACAAATGGGTCTTAAGCACAGAATAAAAGGAATTACCAATTTACACTATACGCCAAAGGTGCTGCCTAGGGTTGGGCCAGGGAGAATTGCTGGTCCAGGGGTTCATTATTGAAGCAAAATATATAACAGAGTAGAATTGGGATACCTGTTGTCATTTCACCTTCAACTGGAAAATGAAGCTCTTGACCATCTTGAGATAACTGGCTTTTTAATTAAAACATGAAGTTAGCCCTAGCAGATTTGGCTCAGTGGATAGAGCATCGGCCTGTGCAATGAAGGGTCCCGGGTTCCATTCCAGTCAAGGGCACATCCCCAGGTTGCGGGGCTTGATCCCCAGTAGGGGCATGCAGGAGGCAGCCAATCAACGATTCTCATCATTGATGTTTCTATCTCTCTCTCTCTCTGAAATCAATAAAATATATTTTTTTAAAAACAAAAACGTGAAGTTATTCTCTTTCCCCTCAAAGAAGCTTGTATTATTGTTTTTATCAGCCGTTCTTAGGGAATCTGTGATATTGATTTCCAGATAAACTTTCTGGCGACCGGATAAAGCAAGTCATGGAGCACATCTGGAAACTTCAGGAGTTCTGTAACAGTATGGCAAAGCTGGATATAGACGGCTATGAGTATGCATACCTTAAAGCCATAGTTCTCTTTAGCCCCGGTAAGATATGCGGTGGTGGCACATGACTGTTTTCCACCTGTGTCTAATGATGTTTGTTAACATGAATGTTGTGAAGTTGTCAGTGGTGTAGAGAGCCCTGCCAGATTGTGACTGACTGTACTCATAATAGGTGTGCTTTGTTAACTTAGGTAAACACATACATTCTTTTAATTCTTGTGCCTTTACAGTCCCAAAGAAATGGCTTGATATACCAAATAATTTAATCTGTAATCTAAATTAAACCATTGGCCAGACAAGGGCATACAAAATAGTGTTCTACCATTCTGTGTCTTTGTTTTGTTTTGCTCTTTGCCAATTTTCAGGTTATGTTAGCATATATAAATTGAAACTACACAAATTTACCCATAGTCTCTGTGGAGGGAGGTAGCAGCAGTTGCTACAGGGCACATGAAAAGGTGTGGTCACAGCAGGTGAAGAAGAGGCAGCAGGAATTGTTGGTGGAAAGTAAAACAGATGGGCTGGCCTCACTCACTTCCCCTCGGCTGTTAGGCTATCTCAGAGCCTTCTGAGAGGTCACTTGGGTGACTGATGTCCTTACCATTGTGTTGAACAGATAGGGTTGTAAAACAGCTTAACTTTTCCCTTTCTTCCCTGCCCTCCACTCACAAACAACAAACTAGCTAGTGAAAATGGGGCAATTACATAATTAAATATCTAGAAAACAAGTTTCTAAAAAAAAAAGAAAACAAGTTTCTAGATATTTAATAAAATACATTAGTAAATAAATTTTAATTTCATATGATAGTTTTTAAACTGATGTGTTTAGAGTAGTAGAAAATCATATGTCCAGAACCAGTAGTTGGGGCTGCTAAGGCTGGAATGACTACCGAGGAGCTCGGCTCCCTCCTGGGCACCTCCAGTACTTGGCTGAGGATAGGAAAATCCAGTGTTCTAAACACTATCCAAACCCGATCAGCCTTCAGAGTTCATTCTATTGTGCTTGAGAAACTTGTCAGAAGTTTGATTAAAAATAAGTTCTAAGCAATCTGTGAGGCTTTCTGAATACCGAGGGCAATTTGGGGGCACTTTTCTCTTTTCAGATCATCCAGGTTTGACTAGCACAAGCCAGATTGAAAAGTTCCAAGAAAAGGCACAGATGGAGTTGCAGGACTATGTTCAGAAAACCTACTCGGAAGACACCTACCGGTGAGACACACAGGCACATGCTCTTGCTCAGGGTGTGGAGTAATGCAGTTGGATCTGTAGTTGCAAATATAAATTATGTTAGCCTTCCTATTTCTAGCAGCCTGGTAAAGCCTCCATTTCATCACACCTTAATTCGTGCATTTTATAGGTGGTAATGGAGTGTGGAAAGTGCCAAGCAGGGAGGGTCAAGATATCTGGCCATCCCATTGTTGCTGGGTAACGGTGGGCATCAGGACCTTGGGTTGCTCCTCTGTGATTTGGGGGTTGGAGTCGATGCTCTGTGGTCTCTTCTGGGGCTGACATGCATGAGGCATGAGTCCTGGAGACACACCTTGTCTAGAACAATTGGAAGCTCTGCTCCTCTGGTCTGCAGGCACTCAAGAGGCAATGCTAGAGGACTTGAAAGAAAAGTTTTCATTAACTGAAACCAAACCTGACCCCTATAAAGCAGTGAGCAGGTTGTGTAAAATAGTAATTTCACCCACAGATAAAGGGTGACATTTCTTTGTGATTGGAGGGGGCGCCTGTGGCTGGCCCTGCTGACAGAAAGTCTACCTATGCTTTAGGCACACCTCCATAGCCCACAGGCAGCTTTTGCCAAAGCAGAATCCATTTTCTACTGGGATCACTGAAGACCTCACCATGAATCTAGAATATCTTGAGCATTAATGCACATAGACTGGGACTGTCAAGTAATGCACCCATACTCAGAACTTACACATCCAGCCAGGAATGAAGGCAAAATGTCCCCTGAAGAGACCACAGGCCTACTCCCACACAGTGCCTACAACCAGAAGCTGCTGCAAATGCCCTCTGGGGACTGCTGGCAAAGCCACAGCATGCTAGTATCACCTTGACAATAATAGTAAGTCTCTGGTCTTTGAAAGTAGATGTGAAAAAATCCTGAATCACTTCTTGTCCATTCAGGTACCCAGGAGGAGAAGAGGGCAAGCCAGGTGATTTGGGACTAAAAGTGAGATAAGGGAGGCTTTCTCATAGAATTCAGAAACCCACTCAAAGACATTTCCCAAAGAAACAGCCCTAGTAGAATGCTTTATACCCTGTTGATACATTTACTTTTTCCCATCCTTATGCTTTTTCTCATACCGTTTTTTCCCCCTGAAATACCCCCTCATTCCTCCCCATCCTTTGCATCTCTGCTGATAGACATCTTAGCCAGCCTGTTAATCTTAAGGCCCAGTTGAGATGTGGCATTCCCCAGGTCTGTAGTGGTGTCCCCTTACACCTTTGTGTGCCCTGCAAGACTCATGATGCTGGGTTGAATGGATGATGGTCCTGGAATGCTATTTTCATAATATGAATGTTCTTTCCCTTTAAAAAAATACCAAACACATAAAATGGAATATCCTCCAGGTGGAAATTTCATTGTAAGGGGTAGGTTTTTGAATAGTTAATAAAGCTATTTAAATTTTTTTTTTTTAAATGTTGACTGTAGGAAAAAGTTAGAACATTCTGAAAAGCAAAAAGACATTTTTTTCACTCTGTAAATACCACTGTATAGATTAACATTTTATGTATTTACTTCCAGAAGTTTTGTATGTATGTGTAATTGGAATCATAAAATATAAAGGTTTGGTAACTATTTTTTAAACTTTAATATTCAGTGAGTATACATATTCTTCATCATTTTCCGAGGCTGAGGAAATGCTGTAATTTAACATTTCCTGCTGATGAGAATGTAGGTTTTTTCCAGACCTTGTGCAGTGGCTATGCAGTGACTTTAGACACTGGCCCATGGCCCCATGACAAGGTCATGGTGTGTCCTCCCATCTAGGGTTCCTTCAAAAGAAAAACAATTTTACTGTTTTATTTTAAACTAGAGGCCCGGTGCACAGGGTCCCTCGGCCTGGCCTTCAGGGATTGGGCTGAAACCAGCTCTCCGACATCCCCTGAGGGGGTCCCAATTGCAAGAGGGCGGTTCTCGGGTGACACACCCCAGAATTGGGCTCCCTCCTCTCTGGTTCCGGGTGCCTCACCCAAGAACTGCAGCTGCCAAGTCACTGCAGCTCAGCAGCTCCTGCATTGTCTGCCCCCTGGTGGTCAGTGCATGTCATAGCTATTGGTCAGACAGTTGCTTGGGCTTTTATATATATAGATTACAATGCTAAATGAATACTGGACACTAGGGCAATATAGGAAAAGTTTTAATATGTAAAATCACTCTAAATCCTAATACCCAGAGGCTAACCATTAGCATTCTGGAACATATTCTCCTGAGTACCATTTATACATGTGCGCACAAATAAATACACACAAGTGCAACTGTGCTGTACTTGCTGCTTCACAACCTCCTTTCAAGTTTTTATTCAACTACATGTCATGGACTTCTTATCAATGAGCATGGATCTTTTTTTTTTTAATATATACTTTTATTTCAGAGAGGGAAGGAGAGGGAGAGATAGATAGAAACATCAGTGATGAGAGAGAATCAGATTGGCTGCCTCCTGCCCACCCCACACGGGAGATCGAGCCTGCAACCCAGGTATGTGCTCTGACCGGGAATCGAACGTGACTTCCAGGTTCTTAGGTTGACACTCAACCACTGAACCATGCTGGCCAGGCTATGGATCTTTATTACCCTTTTTTTTTTTTTTTTTTTTTTTAAAGATTTCTTTTGTTGTTTGTTTGTTTTTGTTTTTAATATTTATTTCAGAGAGGAAGGGAGAGGGGAGAGATAGAAACATCAATGATGATAATCAGCTGAAACCGGTTTGGCTCAGTGGATAGAGCGTCGGTCTGCGGACTGAAGGGTCCCAGGTTCGATTCCGGTCAAGGGCATGTACCTTGGTTGCGGGCACATCCCCAGTGGGGGGTGTGCAGGAGGCAGCTGGTCGATGTTTCTCTCTCATCGATGTTACTGGCTCTCTATCCCTCTCCCTTCCTCTCTGTAAAAAATCAATAAAATATATTTTTTTTAAAAAAAAGTGATAATCATTGATCGGCTGCCTCCTGCACATCCCCCACTAGGGATCGAACCCACAACCCGGACATGAGCCCTTGGCCAGAATCGAACCCGGGACCCTTCAGTCCACAGGCCGACACTCTACCCACTGAGCCAAATCAGCCAGGGCTTTATTACCATTTTTAATGAGTATATCTTGATCCATTATATGAAAACATATTTTTTTAACCTGTCCTCTATTTTTTTTTATATATATATATTTTATTGATTTTTTACAGAGAGGAAGGGAGAGGGATAGAGAGCCAGAAACATCGATGAGAGAGAATCATCGACCAGCTGCCTCCTGCACACCCCATACCAGGGATGTGCCCGCAGCCAATGTACATGCCCTTGACCGGAATCGAACCTGGGACCCCTCAGTCCGCAGACCGACGCTCTATCCATTGAGCCAAACCGGTTTCGGCTTAACCTGTCCTCTATTGATAGATTTCCACATTTTTCTTTTGGTTGGGGGTAGAGAGAGCTCCACCCCCACCAAACAGTGAAGGGAACATAATGTGTACATACATCTTTGTACATATATATATATATATATATATATATATATATATATATTTTTTTTTTTTTTTACAGAGAAGAAGGGAGAGGGATAGAGGTTTAGAAACATCGATGAGAGAGAAACATCGATCAGCTGCCTCCTGCACACTCCCTACTGGAAATGTGCCCGCAACCAAGGTACATGCCCTTGACCAGAATCGAACCTGGGACCCTTCAGTCCATAGGCGGACACTATCCACTGAGCCAAACCAGTTAGAGCACATCTTTGTACTTTTTAAACTTCTTTTCTCATGAACTCCTACAAGAGGAACTGCTAAAATCAGAAAAAGGGGTGGATAGTGAACGGATCTGTTGTTAGGTTCAATTCTGAGCCAGTAGGGCCCCTGAGAGCCTGTCCAGGATGAAGTCTGAAGGGCAGTGAACCCTCCTTTCTCTAATTACCCTCCTTCTTACAGATTGGCCCGGATTCTTGTCCGCCTGCCAGCACTCAGGCTGATGAGTTCCAACATAACAGAAGAACTTTTTTTTACTGGTCTCATTGGCAATGTTTCGATAGACAGCATAATTCCCTACATCCTCAAGATGGAGACGGCAGAGTACAATGGCCAGATCACCGGAGCCAGTCTATAGTGCACACCACACACCTGCTGAGGAGCAAAAATGGCCTCCCGGGACCGCTCAGAGAAAAAGAAAATGGAAGTAGTAGTATTTTGGTATGTGCAAATATTTCCAGTATGTCCATCATTTCCTACCTGGTTTCTTCGTATCTGTTAATCCCAGGCAATAGCAACTAAAAGACTAGTAGGATCCTTTCCTGCCATAAGAAATGTTTTAATGCCTTTTGATGAAGCAGCAGATTTTGGAACAATCTTTTAACTCAATTTGTATTTAGAAATTCTCAAAGGGCAAAAAACAAAGTTTTATAATGTCAGAGACTAGTATTAAAACAAAGAACCTAAGAGAACAGTATGTGTGTGTATATATTTAAAATGTCCGTGGAATTAATAGCTACTAATTACCAGGGTAATAATATTAGCACTTTCTAAGCACTTCTTATCGATACGTAATGTTAGCAACATCTTGTCTATGTGCAGGGCAAATGAAAAACAGTATACGTCTTTTGCCGAAATGCTAATAATTTCTGTGAAAATGCAATAGGGTATAGGAGACAATCATTTATGTTTAAGAAAAGAAGGCATCATTCCTAATTGTATGCACACTTTAATGGTATTGAACTAAATTCCTGTGAGCAAATGAAAATGTGGCTTATCTGTATCATGCAGTAAGTGGGAGTGTGCTAGCACAGTTGGTGGTGACCCAAACCAAAAGCTTCCTTAGTCATAGAGCTGATGCTTGTCAGATTCCCTGGTCTCTGGTCCCGGTCTGACAGGCATCTTCAGGCTCCTCCAAACCTTGGGCATCTTCGGGTGCCTGATTCTCAGAATTGAATTGCAACCAGTTAGACATTAATTGCCAATTCCTGCAGCAATTAACATCCCCAAATTACCTCCACTATGGCAGATGGAGCTTTCTGACCAAAAAGTGCAATTCAGCATTTTGAACCCTTGACAGTAGCACTTCCTGAATACAATCTGGGTGGCTGCAGTTTTCAGATGGAGGGACATGGCTTTCCTGGAGCATGAGGGTTCCCCTCTGGGATTTCTATTCCAAATGCCCCTATGGGCCTGTGTTCCTGCAGTTCAGAACTACTATGAGGGTGGAGTATGTGTACAAGATCTTGCTTCCTGGCTAGGGCAGTGGTGGTAAAGCTGATTGGTAGGGTTCTCTGTTGACCTTAAATGTCAGGGTTTTTCAAAATGTCTCCAGACTCAGTATCACTGTTGGCAAGTTTTTGAATAGTACTGGCCCCCCGTGCACTTTTATTCCCCTAGGTGTGTGCCAGCAAAAAAACCTGGAGCATTTAGGTGATGGATGCAGAAGCAGGCTGCCTGCTCCTTAAAAATAACCCTTAATTCCCACTTATCTCCTTTCTCATAACTTATAGCAAATGTCGTATACAAGGACAGAATATGGTTATAAGGAAGTTCTATCTAGAGAAGTGCACCCATAACTTCCCATGGATGTGAGTTGCAGTGAGTATTTCCTTATAAGACTGAGTCATGTACTTAGCATTTTCTTTTTGTGTAGATCAGAATAAGCAGCTACAATGTAAGGTTAAGCTTGCATCTCTTTAATCTTTTGATCAGATATCCAAAAGATCCCAGGGCACTCCCTGCCTCCCAGGCTCTCCCTGGTCTGGCTCAGGCCCTCAGTCATAGTGAGCACTTCACAAGATGTGCATGGGTGTTGGGCAAGCCAGCCACAGGCTTACAGCAAAATGGGATGTTTTAATCTGAAGTGTTAGCAGCACTTTATGAAAGTCATTAGTGAGAATTAAGTGGGAACAGTTCTTCAATTCTTTTATCACTTCTAGTTCATATCTTGGAAGCAAATTTTGGAGAATAGTGAAGGGTGCCCATTATAAAATGATGGAAAGGATAAGGTCACCACCATCTTAAATGTTTGGTTTTCTAACTTTGAGTGATTTAAATTTTAAAGTTAAAACCAAAAATTGGCCAAGACAAATGGAGTTAGGGCAGGTCTGTATCGTTTCTGTGAAGGATTTTAGCAGAGGGCTTTTTTTTTTTTTTCTTATATCTGTAAAACTTGAGGTAGTTGTGTATTTCAGAACTGATGATTATTTATCTGGGAGGTAGACGGTTGAGAATCTCATCCTGCTTGTTCACCATTTTCCCAAGCACCTGTATCATCTGTCGAAGATCTCTGGGTGTTACTGGTGGGTCTTGGTCCTTCATGATTATTGGCTCAGATCTGCGCTCAGTTTCAGTAGTACGAGCAGAGACGCCCATTAATCTGTCAACTTCCTCAGCATTGATTCCATAAACTATTCTCAAACTGTCATAACTTACATTTGATGCACCTCTTTTCTTTAGTGGTGGCATTGATAACACTTCTTCAAGATCCTGGTCTGATACATCAGACTGCAAATCCTTTGTTATCCGATACTCTCTGAAAGTACCAATCCCTCTTGCGTTTCCAGAGAGTTGCTGTCTTGAAGAGGTTAGGAAAGGCCTGAGGAACAATGCGTTCATGACCTTCTAGCCGTAAGATCTTCAAATACGGAAACTTTTCTTTTGTGTGTTTTTCCATGAGCTCTCTTTCCACAGTGACTAATTTAGCAGCAGCATCTGCAACAGATCGTAATGTCATCACATGGCCAATTCCGTCATTGATCAAGGCCTTCATCACTACATAGGGAGTCATCTCCGAAAATGTAGAGAAAAGCTTGAGTTGTGTGATGAATGCTTGAGAAGTCTTTCCAGGAAGTTTGTCATTTGGTATGAACAAGGGAATGTTCAATATCTTTTGATCCAATCCTTCCTGGCTCATCCAATCAGCTGTTCCTTTTGTGTCTAGAGTTGGATCCAGCTCAATGGCAGGAGCTTGCTTGTTTGGGAACATGGTTGCATATAGAGCATTGAATCTTTTGTTTGTTTTTGGATTCTGTTGCGGTTTTCTAGCAACATGAAACATGAGAGATAGTGCAATTTTCACTATTTTCAAACTGATCTCGGAATCGCTCTCCACTGAATGGTCCCACCGTGCAGCTCTCCCATCCTTCCCGGGCACACCTCTATCCGGCTTGATGTACTTTTCCAGCAGAGGGCATTTTGAAGCATGTTCATGCATCTTACACAGCGAATTGTCTGTTTTTCTCTTAATTTTTAAATATAAGCATGTTTGTTGATCACAGAGTGGCTCCCTGAAAATGTGTGTCACATCTTTCAGATCTGAGTTCTGTGTTGGTGAAAAGGTCCGCACTGGCCAGCTCCCCCATTCCCAGGGGCCGGCCCTGTGGAGTCCTGTCTCTATTAGGCTTTTAGACTCCGGTTGCCTTAAGATATTGGGGCATCTTAGCCAAGACCTACGCTGCAGTCCTGACAAACCCACTGCTTAGATAGGTTGGGAAGAGAAGGTGATAACCAGGAGGACAGTGAACACTTAGATAGGGAAGTGCCATACCTCTAGCAAGATAGCCCTTGAGAAAAGTCAGTTTCATTTAGGAAGCTGCCAATTCTAACCTGGTCCCTTTTCCTTGAGTCCCTTTGCTGATTTCAGTGGACCATTTTGGGGGTTGTGTACTCATTAGTTTCCCATATCCTCTTGGCCTTACTCTGAAGTGGCCTGTTCCTTAAGGATCCGGTCCCTCACAACCTGAATTGTCGCTGCCCCAAATAATTTCAAGCTTTTTACAGGTCTATTCCATCTCTTGTCAGATTGGTTAAAAGAAGCGCAAGGTCAAGATTATTTAAAGGGATCCTAAGCAGATATTTGGGCTCAACTTTCACAAGGCTTTCAAACTCTAGATTTAGTGAAGTATACCAGACCTCTGCCTGCTGAATCTCAGTGAAATAAGGTAGGAGTTAAATTCTTTGCCATGTAGCTATTCACACATACCCTTCTGCTGGCTTAGCCAGTCCTCCCTCAATGAGGGAGGCTACACTGGCTAAGGGAGGTGGGGACAGACATACATTATTGCTTTGTGGCTCTTTTCCAGTGGTATCTCAGATAATGTTGGACAGTTATGTGTTGTTGAAATTTTGAAGTTCTTTATATATATAATAAAAAACAGGACAGGAAGAGACTTAGAAAAAGACCAAATTACTCATGCAAATATTACTTTCCAAGTTATTCCTGGAGAGTATTTTTAAGGCAGTATGTTACCACCCTTCTAATTTGAGATTTTTGTGTTTATTGGGGATTACATTATTTATTGTCTAATCTCTGTAGTTGGGGTTCTTTTTTTTTGGTTTGGTTTTTATATTTAATTTCAGGTGTAGTCACTTGTAAGATGTGTTATATAATATCCCTCAAGAGGGATTTTCTAGCTTGTCAGTGTCAGTATTAAATGTGGACTCTGTTTTGGGGCAGTTGCCACCAGTCATGGTGATAGCAATGGACATGTCTACCCTGGGCTCCCCAGTGTGTAGCAACACACTATAGCTTACTTAGCAGTTTTGTTTGTTTTAGGGACAGCCATGGCAGGGAGCCAAGAATTAGAAGGGCTCTGGCTATATCTAGTACTTTTATTCTGGGAAAATCACATCCTAATCCTTTGGAATAGTTTTCAGCAGAGTAGTCTCACTCCCTGCCTGCATGCTGCCTGACAAGCAGCCCTTGGCTGTGGATCCGTGCTGTGACCTGGTTAGAGTCTGGCACATGGCCTCCTATGCAGTGGAAATGGCCTTATGTGCAATGGGGCTATAGGTGGGACCTTTGAACCGTTCTGAGCCCAGGTCATGAAAAGTGTCATCTTCTGACATTCACCTTTAACATGGGAGGTCAGTGTCCTTCAGATCCTGGAAAGTCTGAGCATGCAGGGCAGGTGACCCATGCTTTTGTCTCATGTCCATTCCCTAGATTGCGCAGCTCTTTGAAAATGTTTTAACTTCTATGTGAATGTGTAATTGAAGAGAGTGGGTTTGGATCTCTTGTACCACAGGGCTTTGACCTCCCCATGTGCCTCCCACCAGCGTGGCACAATTGTATGTCTAGCCCTGAGCTCCCCTCAGCACATTGTGCGTGTACAGATTACCGACTTGTATGACTAAATGAATGTACATGTGTTTATATCTTCTATATATGTACAGTGTATATATATAGTGTGTATGTGTACATAGGTGTATATTATGTATACAGACATGTAGCCACGTATCCAAACTCTCCTTATGTTTTAAAGAGAATCTATGGTAAGAGTTACTAAAGTAAATTGATGTGGGTATCCCAAGATCCCTCAGCAGGATGGATTTGCCACAATTTTAACTCCCTTTTCCTTTGGGTGCGTCTGGCTGAGGAAGGCCATGGAGTTAAATGTTCACTTTGTACCAGGGAAAGTTCCAGACAGAAAGGTCCTAACAGATGCCATTGCTATGTATTCTCTAGGGTGAGACAAGGGCTAGGAAGCTGGAAGGCAGTTTATCCTAACGTCCAAAAACTGGGTGGGGATCTGTAAGCTGGTTGTCACAGCCCTCTTTATGGCCTAACTGGAAGGAACTTGGTAGGTCAAGCAGTGGGCCTCCCTGGACTCATCGTCATGTGGTCAGTTTCAGAACGGTCTGTGTCATGGGGCCTGGCTCCCATTTGTCCCCACTTGCTCTGGACTCGGTCAGCAGACGGTGGGCACTGCACTGTGACTAAATCAATTCCCGTCTAACGCAAGTTGGGGGACGGGGGGCGGGGACAACCAACCAAGTATTCTTTAAAAATGAGCATAACTGTTGATGGCTAACTTTATGGCATAAGTTACAAATCTTAATTACTTCTCCAACTACAGCATGCAAATGAAGTCCACTGACTTTCTCTAAATTATGATTTTAAAATCTCAGATAAAAATTGCATTTTAATATGGATATGCATGCCCTTAAAGCTACAGATGCCTAATTTTTCTTGTCTAGCTCTACTCTGGTGAATTTTCCCCCTAAATCGGGCTTTAACCTGAAACACAGCACTCGGGAGCCAGGCCCCAGCCCAGCTGTAGTTGCTCATGGACCTGGTAAGCACAGGGGGCCTGACTGACGGGAAGGTTGAAAGCTGGCCTGCTGAAAGAGATCACTGGATGACTGCAAAAACATAATCCACAGGTTGTTGTTTTTTTTTAATCTGTTGAAATGTTTAAAAACACTTCATTGAGACCATAGTACTCAGTGCCTTTTGTGAGACTGGGCCATTCAGCCTCCAGCTTCCCCATCTGTGATGTAAAGCTCCTGTTGCTTCACTGGCCGCCCAGCAGTGATTGTCACCTTTCCCATGTCCTTGCCTGTCGTGACAATCACTATTGAAGGTAGCTTTCCAATTCAAATAATACAAATGGAAGCTTTCCAGTCTCTAAGTGAATCTTTAAAATAAAACTTTTCATTTGGGGCTATTAGCAGCAATCTAAAAATAAAGGGAAAGTCTGAGATATTTTTAATGCCCAGCTATACTTTCGATTAAGCCAATAATTTTGGTGTTTCAAAATGTATACTATATATAAATAGAAAAAAAAGTGCTATAAAAATGTTGAAAAAATGCTCAGCAACATTTATCAATTGACAGGTTGTGATAAAGCTTAATATTTGGATAATATTGGGAAGTAGACTTGACATGAAAAATAAATGGCTTTTCTCTAGGAAAGTATAATCAGTTGTCATTTTAACAACAAGAGCATTCATGGACTCATGCTGCTGCCACGTACAACTCAAGTGCTGGAATATTTTTCTATATCCTCCCAATTATCTTGTAAACCAGTGTTCAACTAGTTTTATAACTGAAAAGCTGCACATTTTTCATAGTACAAACCATAGTTTTTACCTGTAGTTTGGAACTGTTAAAATGTAGCTAAGTATTACCAGCCCTTTTAAAAGACATTAAAGGAAAACTTGGGTGTTCGATTTTCTTGGGACCGTTTCTGTAACCTCTGCCCTTCTCAATATAGAAAATATTGTTTATGCCATTACATTTTAATTCCAGGTTTAAAACCTGTTAAAAATGTAGCTTGAAATCAGCTTTGTTTATGTGATGGCATTTAAAATAGCATGTTCTTTTTTAATTGAATTTTATATCTAATCAATGTCTTCAGTCTTGAAGAAGAATTTGCATTGTTGTGTTTGTATATAGAGTATTGCAGTGCATGAATTAGCTTTATGCATTTTATTAAATGCTGTTTCAATGTGGCATTGTTGTGGCTTAATACTACTACCTAAATGAGGTTTATACTATTAAAAGTTAATTAAAGACTAACGTGCATCTTGTTCATCCTTTTTCCTCACAACAGTAATAACAATAATGCCTGGCCACCAGAAGGCCCCAGAGCACCTCTCACCTAAACACCGAGTAGGTGGTGAGGAAGCGCCCTAGTAGTCAGAACCCTGTAGCTCCCATCTCACCTTAGCCAAAGGCGACTTAGCCCCATCCACTCGATGGCCCACTGGACTTGTTTCTGGAACAGGGCTTGGGCTGCCAAAACTCACAGACACAGAGCCAGCCCTCGGACCAGAGCAGGCATATTCTTAAAGTTTCAGAAGTCATCTGACTCATTTTACAGGTGACGATTCTGAGGTCCGAAGTCAAGATTCTTGGCAGAACCCCACTGGCAGCCAAATAGCTTTCAAAATGAAAAGGAAATTGGTCACTTCAGCAGAACAAGGTTGAAAACTATCTGGCGAACATTGGTTATGCAAATTAAATTAAGAAACATTGGATCAATTATAAAATCCTCATAGCAGTCTTCTCCAAAAATTTCCTCCCATTTCTGTACATTTTAAAATCTTTTATCATTGTTGAAGTAGGAAATGGAAGACAACTGTTTAAAGAGATAATGCCCTCTAGTGGTGTTTGTTTCCATGAATCATTATCTCCTGTTTATGAAATAGCCCATGAAAAACAGTAATGATGGTGCTTTCCCATCAGGCACTGGACATTTATTCTCTCTCTAAAGAAGGGTCACTAGCTTGGTTTAGGGCAGTCCTGGTTAGCTACCTTTCTGGGCCCTGTGGACCATGGAGGGAAAGAATACTTCCCTAAGGCCTTTTTTCTCACCAGCTGTGGAGACAGACAAAAAGGAACAAACTCTTAAAGGGCCTGGAGGCCCAGTAGACAGTCCAATCAGCTGGTTGTGAAGGCCATGCTGCAGTCAGCCACGTGGGATTGTTAGAAACATTGCAGTAACTGAAACTAGGGATTAGAATGGAGGATACATTTTTCTGGCCACCCTCCAAAATAGTGATGGGGAGAGGGCACCAAGATTTTAAATTTCAATTAAACAAAACGGAAGTAAACCTGTCAGTTACACATTAGACCCAAATTGACCATCCCTCCAAGGCTATCACCCTGAACACCCGTCTGGTACACAACAACAGTAAACCATAACTTGAGCATCAAATGTAAAAAGAGCCAGATTTCTCAATTTAATGGGATAATCTCCCAACATTCAAATAAAACACATTCTACCCTTGCCAGTTTGGCTCAGTGGAAAGAGTAACAGCTGGGTCCCGGGTTTGATTCTGGTCAAGGGCATGACCTGCGTTGCAGGCTGGATACCCGGTCAGTTGGGGAGCATGTGGGAGGCAACCAATCGATGTGTTTCTCTCACATAGATGTTTCTCTCTCTGCCTCGCCCCCACTCTCTAAAAATCAATGGAAAAAAAATACATCCTTGGGTGAGGATTAACAACAAAACACACATTCTAGTTTCACATTTCCCATAACTAACTTACCTCATGGAGTAATGCCCTTATTCCCATTTTACAGCAAGCGTTAGGCCTTGACCAAAGCTCCCATCGGAGAGGCACTCAGTCCTTAAACCTGCTCTTTGAAGCCCACCTTCTTGCTGCATCCCACTGGTCAAAGTCTCCTGGTCTGTGTTTCCACCGGTCTGCAGTCCAGCTGGTCCTTTACGTTTGACTAAGTAAACCTATTCTTAAAGTGACCCTAGAGGGCTTTGGTGTCTCCTAAGGGCTAAAACCAGCAAAACTCAAGTGGCAGCAATATCCATGTCCTAAGGAGGAAAGGACTACTAGGCAGAACTACTAAGGAACACCTCACACCCACTCCCAAGCTTTACCTCAAGAACTGAACAAGCAAGAAGGTAAACAGAGGCAGCTTCCACAGCCAGGCCCCTCAGGAGGAAAAGGTCAGCTGGCTTTAGTTTAAAAGTGAGCACTGCACAAAGGCTTGCCTCGGGATTTCTGAAAGATGCCCAGAGAGCCTGAATGGAGGGAACATCCACACTGCCAGCCACAACTAGCTCCAACCAGACTCAACTGAAGTTTCAGAGTAGGGTCAGAGAGGAGTCAAAATCAGTGGAGACAAGGAAAAGGCCACAAGACCAAGATGTCAACAGGCTGTGGCCCTACACCTTCCTGATCCCAAAGTCCTGTTCCCATGCAGGCCTTCCTCCTTGTGCCCATCAGACTGGATACACAATGCTGCTGGATGATTAAGGAGCATTTTATTTGCAGAGTCTCTGGGGACAGAACCAGGATCTCCCTGGGGCCTTAGTCCTGGGCACTGGCTTTCAGAGTTGCTTTGTACTTCCCTGTCATCTCCTTGGGTAAGGGCACCAGGGCCGGGCAGGGAACCTGCCCTTCCACCTCACAGATGCACTCCCGCAGGCAATACTTTCGAGGTCCAAAGTGGGCTGGATGAGAAAGCTGCTTTTTCTCCTGCTCTTCTTGCTTCAGGGTTTCCCTGCCAAAGAGCACAGACAGCAACAAGGTGTTGGCAACATTGCTCTGAGCCTCTGCGAAGCACAGAACTTCTCGGAGTGAGCTCCATCCTCAGCTGGGGAGACTTGGATCTCCTATGTCTCCTAACATGCTTCTCACTCCTCAAACCTCTCCCTGCCCTCTCCACAGGGAAGGCCTTCAGTATGTGAGCAGTGTCAGGCCCAGGGGAGGAGGCACTTGGAAAGCACACTCACACTGGCCAGCATAGGAATAGCCCTCAGACAGCTGGGGGGCAGCCCCATTTCTGACAAGTGAGACAGAATAAAGGGGCCTGGAAATGCCTCCAGGTGCTTTCTCAAAGATACCCGGCTTCCCTCCCTTCCCTTCTTTCCTCCATGGAGAGAAAAGGGATGTGTCACAGGAGGCCCCAGGGTTGGTCACCCACTACAAACTGGGATATGTTACCGGCCACACAGGGCAAGTATTTTAGCTGCATCTCAGCTTCCCACTGACGAGGAGGGATGGCTGACTTGCTGTTACACATTTGGTGAGCAGCCAAGTCAGATGGAATGGACTCTCCAGCCCACACTCTGGTCAGTGTCTGGCTCACAGTCAGAGAACCTGCCCTCTTGACACCCCATCCCTTTCCTCTCTCAAAATCTCTGGGCTAAGACCTTTGCTCCCCTCCAGGTCAACCCCAGCAACTCACTCATTCTTCCCCAGGATTTTTTTGATGTGCTCCATGATCTCTTTATTGCTCTTGGTCTCTACATCCACAAGAACCTGCTCACCAGTATCTGAAAACAAAGTAAAGGAGGTGTGGCTGAGAACTCAGAAGAGCGTACCTCAGCCTCAAATGGTGATTTGCTGTTTGCTAGTGGAGAAATATTTTAACAATAAAGTAAGTATATTTGTTTACATAACCCATAATACACTACCCTTTATTTTTCCATATTTCTTTAGACATGAGCAGACATAAATTTTAGGTATGTATAAAAGCATACTACTTTAATAGAAAAATTCCATGTTCATGGATAGAAAGATTCAATGTCATTAACATCGCAATCCTCCGCAAACTGGTCTATAGATTCAATGCAATCCCTACCAAAATCACAGCAGGTGTTTGTGTAGAAACTGACAAATTGAGCCTAAAGTTCATGCAAAACAATTTTGCCAAGAAAATGGAGGAAGGACATTCATTTTCCAATTTCTAATTTACTATATATAAGCTACAGTAATCAAGTCAAAAACAGACTACAGAGTAATGGAACAGAACTGAGTCCAGAAATAAACCTTTATATTTATGGTCAATTGATTTTCAGCAAAGATGCCAAAACAATTCAGTGAGGAAAGGTAGTCCTTTAAACAAATGGTGCTGGGACAATTGGATAGCCACATGCAAATAAATGAATTTAGACTTTTACTCCCAACATTAAAAAAAGAAACAAACAAAAAATTCAAAATGGACCAGGGACCTACAACTTTTTGAAAATCTTTAGAACCTAGGCAAAAATATGACATCAAAAACATGATTATAGAAAAAAACATAATACACTGAATTTAAAATCCAAAACTTTTGTTCTTCAAAAGGCACCATAAGCAATAGACTGGGAGATAATGTACAAAATGTATATATCTGATAATACTTGTATCTCAACTATGTAAAGAATTCAAGACAATCCAACTAAAAAATGGACAAAATATGTGAATAAACATTAACCAAAATTAGTCATTAGGAAAATGAGAAAATAAAAACAATGAGCTATTAAGAGTGCCTAAAATTTTTTTAAATGGACAGTACCAAGTACTAGTAAGGATACAGAGTAATGGAACCTTTCCTACATTACTAATAAAAATGCAAAACATTACAGCCAATTGAGCCAATGAATTAAGACAAAAAAAGAAAAATATAAGGAAGAAATAAAATTGCATTTGCAGATGACAAGATCGTATATGTAGAAAATTCTAAGGAATTTAGAAAATAAACTATAATCCTATATAATAAAAGGGTAATATGCAAATAAGCCACACGGCAGACAACCAATCAAAGCGTAATATGCTAATGATATGCTAAGACTGCTCAACCTCTCGCTATGACGTGCACTTACCACCAGGGGGAAGATGCTCAACCGGTAGGTTAGTTTGCTGCTGGGGTCTGGCCTATCCAGACTGAGTGAGATGGGCTGGATATGCCCTAGAACCCTCCTGCGGTCCCTCCCCAGCCCAATCGTACACCGGTGGGGTCCCTCAGCCTGGCCTGTGCCCTCTCTCAATCTGGGACCCCCTTGGGGGATGTTGGAGAGCCGGTTTCAGCCTGATCCTGCAGGCCACTCCCCTTGGGAGGGCACCAGATGCAGAGCTCATGGCTGGTGAGAGCTGCTGTGGCAGCATGAGCCTCTCCTGATCAGGACTGATTGGGTGCAAGCCCATGGCAGGCACAGTGGGGCCGGGATGAGCAGGAGCAGCAGGTATGAGCTGCAGGCTGTGTTGGACTGCGGGTTTCAGCCTGATCCCTGCAGGCCACCCAGAGGGACCCCACCCATGCACAAATTCGTGCACCGGGCCTCTAGTGTTTTTATAAGCAAGGTTGCAAAACACATTCCATATACAAAAATCAATTAGCCCTAGCTGGTTTGGCGGCCCACAGACTAAAGGGTCTCAGGTTCAATTCTGGTCAAGTGCATATACTGCTGTTGCAGGCTCGATCCTGAGCCCTGGTCAGGATGCAAGTGAGAGGCAACCAATCAATGTTTCTCTCTATCTCTCCCCCTCCCTTCCACTCTCTAAAAGTCAATGGAAAAATATCCCCGGGTGAGGATTAACAACAACAATAAAAATCATCTATACTAACCAAAAAACTGGAAAATGAAATACAGTATTTAAAAGTACCATTTACAATAGTCACAAAACATACTCAATATTGTTAAAATATACATACTCCTCAAAATGAACTATAATGTAATTCCAATCAAAATCCCAACAAGCTTTTTTCCAGAAACTGGCCAAATTTTAAAGTTTACATGTAAATGCAAAGAACCTAAACTAGTCAAAGTAATTTGGGGAGTGGGGAGAAAAAGCACAAATTTGGATTTACACCACCTGATTTTAACACTTATAAAACTACAAAAACCAAGGTAGTGCGATACTGGTACTGTACCAGTATAAGGACAGACATAGATCAGTGAAAGAGGATGAGAGGTCAGAAATTTTTTAAATGAACAAAAGATACAATTACACTCTTTACAAAACAAATATTTGAATAGCTAATAAAAAGTTATGGGAAAATGCAAATTAAAATTTCAATTAAAAAAAATAATAATAAAATAAAATTTCAATTAAAACCCATTGGAATGGCTAAAATTCTTTTGTATATGGTAAAATGCATGACATAAAAATTACCATTTTAACCATTTTAAAGTGTATAATTTGGTGGGTTTTGGTACATTCAAAAGTAAAACTAATGCCGAGACCGGTTTGGCTCAGTGGATAGAGCGTCGGTCTGTGGACTGGAAGGTCCCAGGTTCGATTCCGGTCAAGGGCATGTACATTGGTTGCGGGCACATCCCAGGTAGGGGGCGTGCAGGAGGCAGCTGGTCAATGTTTCTCGCTCATCGATGTTTCTAGCTCTCTATCCCTCTCCCTTCCTCTCTGTGAAAAATCAATAAAATATATTTAAAAAAAAAAAAAAAGTAAAACTATCACCATTATCTAGTTTCAGAACTTTCTCATTACCCCAAACAAACTCTTTTGTCAATTAAGCAGTCATTTCCTATACCCCACACCACCCCAATCCCACCCCCTGGTAAACATTGTCTTGTCTCTATGGACTTGCCTGTTCTAACATTACATGTAAGTGGAATCACAATTATGTGGCCTTTTGTGTCTGGCTTCTTTCACTTAGCATAATATTTTCAAGGTTCATCTGTATTGTTGCATGTGTGTCAGTACTTCATACCTTTTCATGGCTGACTATCTGGATACACAAGCATTTTATTTTTCCACTCATGGTTGACTGATTTTTGGCAAAGATGACAAGGAATTCAATAAGACAGTGGTTCTCAACCTTTTAATGCCGCGACCCTTTAACACAGTTCCTCATGTGGTGGTGACCCCCAACCATAAAATTATTTTCGTTGCTACTTCATAACTGTAATTTTGCTGTTATGAATCGTCATGTAAATATCTGTGTTTTCCGATGGTCTTGGGCGACCCTGCTAGCGGTTCTCAACCTGTGGGTCTCGATCCACAGGTTGAGAACTGCTGCTGTAGAGCCGAAGACCATCGGAAAACACAGATATTTACATTACAATTCATAACAGTAGCAAAATTACAGTTATGAAGTAGTAACGAAAATAATTTTATGGTTGGGGGTCACCACCCCATGAGGAACTGTATTAAAGGGTTGCGGCATTAGAAAGTTGAGAACCACTGCAATAAGGGAAAGGACATGTTCAACAAATGTGTTACAAAAGCTGAATATCATGAATCTAAAAAAATACAAGAACCTCAATCCCTATCCTCACTTAATACACAGAAAGTAGAAAATAACTTGAACTAAAGTACAGACCTAAATGTAAAATCAAAAACTAAAAAACTTTCTAAAGTAAATATAAGAGAATCTTGGGGAAGTCAGAGATTTCTTAGGACACAAAAAAGCACTAAACATAAAACTGATAGGCTGGAGTTTATAAAAATTAAAATGCATGCTCTTCAAAAGACACCATTAAGAGGAAAAGCAAGCAGACAGAAGAAAATGTTCATTTTACATGTAACTGACAAAGGAATTGCATCCAGAATATATGAAGAACTTAATTTTTTTAAAACCAATTTTTTAAATGGACAAAAGATACAATTATACTCTTTATAAGACAAATATTTGAACAGCTAATAAGAACATGAAAGTTACGAGAAAAATGCAAATTAAAATTTCAATTAAAACCCACTGGAATAGCTAAAATTTAAGACAATGTGTAAAATAATAGCCCCCAAAGATGTCCCTGTTCTAATCCCTCAGAACCTGTGAATATGTCCCTTTATGTGGCAAAAGGGACACTGTGGATAGGATTAAAAGGACCTGGAGATGAGAGATTATGCTAACCTGTTGGACCAATTTAATCACATGGACCCTAAAATCAGAGAACCTCTCCGGCTGTAATCAGAGGTCCATGTGACTATGGAAGAATGGCCAGATATAAAACACTGCTGGCTTTGAAGATTGAGGAAGGGGCCATAACCAAGGAATGTGGGCAAACTCCAGAAGCTAGAAAAGGCATGGAAATAGATTTATGCCTAGAGCCTCCAGAAAGGAAGGCTTTGCTGACACCATTTCAATCTATATCAAACTTCTAACCTACAGAATTGTAAGAAGAAATTTATATAGCCCTAGCTGGTTTGGCTCAGTAGACAAGAGTGTCAGCCTACAGACTGAAGGGTCCAGGTTTAATTCGGATCAAGGGCACATACCTCGGTTGCAGGCTCGATCCCCAGCCCTGATCGGGGCGTGTGCGGAGGCAACCAATCCATGTGTCTCTCACATCCATGTTTCTGTCTATCCCCCTCCCTTCCACTAAAAATCAATGGAAAGCTATCCTCGGGTGAAGATTAACAAAGACATTTGTGTTGTTTTAAATCACCAAGTTTGTGGTAAGTTGTTACAGCAGCCACAGGAAACTAATGCAGACAAACAACAGTTTGGGTGAGGATGTGGAACCATGAGGCACATTTTGCTGCCTGGAGGTGAGGTGGCTCAATCACTTTGGAAACCTATTAGGCAGTTTCTAAGAACAATACACATCTATTCAGCATGAGGCACAGGCTCTGAAGAGCTGAGCGCCTGGGTCCACAAAGACAACTTGTGTGAGAAGATACTGACAAGTACCTTATCTTAGCCCAAAACTGAAACAACCCTTCACAGCCAGAGAGGCCCACCACTCAAAGCTTCCTTCGAGGAGGCCCTCCTGCAAGGAGCAGCCGGCGGACAGCCCAGCTGCTGTGTTTTTGGAATCCACCAGAGCCACGCCGACTCTCCTTGGCCGAGAGATCCAGCCATCTCTGCTCAAAGTGGAGCTACAACTGCCCATGGGGTCGGCCCAGACTTCCTAAGAGCCCCATCACCACCTTAGTGCCTCCTGCCCAGACCGCCTTCCTTTCCCCTGTCCTCTTCGAGATGTCAGACCTGCTTTGTCATATGAAGATTTTCCCTGCCCACCCTCTTTTATCGCCAATAAATCTCATACTTCTGTCTTGGTATCTAACAAAAACTCAGGTGTTCATCAACAGGTAAATGGATAAACAAACTGTGGTATATTCCTATAATGGAATACTACTTAGCAATAAAAGTGAATTAACTACTGATACATATAACATGGATAAGTCACAAAAACTTGAGTAAAAGCCAGACACAAAGTACACACTGTGAGATTCTATTTATGTGAAGTTCAGAAACAAAGAACAATAAACTATGGTGTAAGAAATCATAACAGTGGATGCCTCTGGTAGAGTGGGGAATTAACTTGAAAGCAGCACTAGAGACCTTCCTGGAGCAGCGGTCGGCAAACCGCGGCTCGCGAGCCACATGCAGCTCTTTGGCCCCTTGAGTGTGGCTCTTCGTTAGAACCACTTCTTCAAAATAGACTCTCCCAGGCCGAAAACGGACTTCTGCGCATGGGCCACGAAGTTTCAATTGCACTGTATGTGCGTGCCCACACGTGTTATTTTGTGGAAGAGCCACACTCAAGGGGCCAAAGAGCCGCATGCGGCTCTCAGGCCGCGGTTTGCCGACCACTGTCCTGGAGTAATAGATATGTTCTTCAGCTCTGGTCAGAGTGGCTCAGTTGGATGGAGCATCGTCCTGTATACCAGAAGGTGCAGGTTCAATTCCTGGTCATAACATGCCCAGGTTTTGGGTTCGGTCCCCAGGAGGGAGCATACAGGAGGCAGCTGATCAATTCTCTCTCATCATTGATGTTTCTCTCTCCCTCTCCCTTCCTCTCTGAAATCAATAAAAACATATTTAAAGCGCTGGCTGGTTTGCTCGGTGTTTAAAGCATCAGCCCACAGACTGAAGGGTCGTGGGTTGGATTCTGGTCAAGGGCATGTTACCTCGGTTGCAGGTTCGATCCCATGAACCAGTCCTGGAATGTCCAGGAAGCAACCAACCAATGTGTCTCTCTCACATCGATGTTGCTCTCTGTCTCTCCCCCTCCGTTCCATTCTAAAAAATATCCTCGGGTGAGGATTAACAATAACAACAAGTACATATATATTTTTTTAATCAATAAAAATAAAATAAATATTCATCTTCATTGGGAAAGTGGTGACATAAACACAACTGTCGGAACTCATCAATCTATACACATTAAACCTATGCATTTATTATGAGTAAATTATACCTCAATAAAGTTAATTTTTTTCAATGCAAACACAAAATATATACACAAAATTGTCATACCACCCCCACTCTCTTCACCCACTTACCTTGCTCTATTTTTTTTTCATAGCATTTACCTTCTAGCATACTGTCTTGTTAAGTTTCTTGTTCTGTCTCCTCCTGCTAGAGTATTGTCTCTACAAGGGCAGAGATCTTTGTATGGCTCCCTGACACCCAAGTACCTAGAAAAGTACCTGGGTGCCTAGTATATTTGCTAAATAATCTGGCCATTTTTGGCCAGAAATAAAATGGAAGAACATTATTTTGTTTCCCAAAGCATTTCCCAGTCTATACTTCATTTGATTCTCTTAACCGTGTAAGGCAGATAGATGTTTTGTGTTACTTGGGAAATAAAGCAATGGGAATGTTTCTTGCTCAGGGTCAGAATGACTGAAAGCTGGACCAAAATATCTGGTCTTCTGACTTCTGGCTACTAAGCCATATTTAACTGAATAAAGTTCACTTGGTCCCAAGTGGACACACACAGACATATACTTTTCAAGAGAATGTGGCCAGCCTAAGAGGGGCTTTGGGAGATGGGGGAGGGCCAATCTAAGCATGCAGGGAAGGTTTCCTGGGAGAAGTGGTGCCCAAGATGAGTCTTAAAGGATTTTTTTTTTAATTAAATAAGCCAAGAAAGGAGAAAGGGGATTTCATCAGAGGGACGGCATGAGCAAAGGCATAAACCAAGGTGTGGCAAGGGAATTTTGAAAAATTAGTCTGTGTGGTGTGATGCATGTGAAGGCAACAGGAGACGAGTCTAGAGAAGGAGAGGGAAGAGGCATCCAGATCTCAGTGACCATTGAAGTCCAGGTGACAGCAGCAATGTTAGTTCACAAGAGCTTGTACCTCAGATCACCTGACTGCTCTGAAAGGAAGGACGGATGGGAGGAAAGACAGTCCTGGAGCACAGCAGAGAGGCCCCCTACTCACCTAAATAGAATCGAAGGAAGGGTGATGGTGTCATGTTCTTAAACATCATGATCTGCACCCAAGGGTTTTTGTATTGGATTTGAGGTATGTTGAAAAACACAAATTTCCTGCAATGGAGAAAAAATTAAGCCCATGAAACAGTAGTTTTTAACCATAAATTTTGCATACCTGTGTATTTATTTTTCAAGGAAAAAGGTCCAGAACTTTCATCATATTCTCAGAGGACCCTGCCCCCCAAAAAAGGCTGAGAAAAGCAGCTTTCAGGAATGTTAGTGTGTTCTCGAGTGTGGGTGTTCAGACTCCTGGTTTGCCATCTGAGGGAAAAGAAATCTATATCCCTACCTCACACTGCACACAAAACTAAAACTCACCAAAGTAGAAGTATAAATGTAAAAATGGAACTATGAATATATTTGATCTTTATTTAAATGATGGTTACATGGGTGTGTTCATATGTAGAATTCATCTAATATACTTCATGTAGATTATACCAAAATTTAAAAACATACAATAACAAACATGGGGAATATTTTTATAATCTAGAAATGGAAAAACCTTTCAACTTAAAAGATTTAAAATGTAAGTGTAACTACATTAAAACTTATGAGGTCCTGGCCAGGTAGCTCAGTTGGTTAGAGCATCATCCCGATACACCAAGGTTGCAGGTTGATCCTCGGTCAAGGCACATACAAGAATCAACCAATGAATACATAAACAAATGGAACAACAAATCTCAATCTCTCTTCCTCTCTCACTCCCTCTCTCTCCCTGCCAGTCTGTCCCTAAAAAAATCAAATAAAAATTAAAAAATAAAAACTTTCACATAGCAAAATTTACCACAAACAAAATCAACATTCACCAAACCAAAGGAAAAATATTTGTAAAACATAAAACAAAAGGCTAATTCCCTTGTGATAGAGTTTTACCCATCATTAGTTAAGGTTTACAGTTCAACAAGAACAAAAGGCATAAGCCACAAATAGGCAGATAGCCAAAAAACCTATCATCATATGAAGGGATTCTCAATATCTTTCTAATAGTTACATAGATTAAAATATAATTGTATTCACCTCTTACATTGCTAAAGATTCTTTTGGAAGTTATGGAAGTTCCTTGGCTGGGTAGCTCCGTTAGTTAAAGCGTCATCCCATATGCCAAAGGGTTGCAGGTTGGATTCCCATTGGGGCACATACCTAGGTTTCGGGTTCAATCCCCAGGCACATACTGGGGTAGCCAATCGATGTTTCTCTCTCACATCAATGTTTCTCCCTCTCCCTTCCTCTCACTCTAAATCAATAAATCATACCCTCAGGTGAAGGCTGAAAGAAATTAAAAGTTACAGAAGTGAGGAAACATTTCCTGAAGAGTATAAATTGGTTTAACCTCTTTAGAGGTCAGTTTGGAACTATCAAAATTTTAAAAGCATAGATCTTGACTCAATTCCACTTCTGCTTTTAGATATGTTCACATTTGAATGTGAAGATATGGGTGGGGTTTACTACAGCATTAGTTACAGCAGAGGAACAGAAAAAACTTAAATGCCCCTCCACAGAGGTCTGATTGAACCATTACAATACAACTGTGTCTGGATCCCTCTCCACCGACTCTCCGTATGGAATGGCTACCCTACGTGGGCTATGGAAACAGGATTCCGCCCTCTGGATTCTGTTGCATTCGGCCAACGGGGAGCACTGGCAAGACTGGAAGGAGGGAATTAGTCAAGGTGCTTACTTCCCTAGCTTGTTCCCTGGCTGAGTCCCAGGCAAGGCAGCCCTCTGATTTCCCTTCACTTCTGCTAGCCTAGACCTGGAGTCTTGCACTGTTCCCTGTGGTTTTTTTACCCACTCCTCCCCACACCTTTGTAAGTAGTCCCTTAATTAAAGGCTCACCAAATAACTGAATTTACTTATTTACTTTTTATTGACTTTAGAGAGGATGGGAGGGAGAGAGGGAGGGAGGAAGGGAGAGGTAGAGAGGGATAGATGTGAGAGATATACATCCATCAGTTACCTCCTCCTCAACTGGAGATCGAACCCGCAACCTAGGTATATGCCCTGACAGGGAGTCTAACCCACAACCTTCCAGTGCATGGGACACTGCTCCAACCAACTGAATCACACCAGCCAGGGACCAAATGATCTGAATTTAAATGCACCCTTCGCACCCTGCCCCATACACCAGACAAAGATGTGGGTGGTACACGGGACAGAAGGACCATCACCCAACCACCATTTTCTACCGTATGACCAGGGTAAGTTAGTGCTCTGAGCTTCAATGTTCATGCCAAAGAGATACAACGTAAGACAAGCAGTCCAGACTGCAGCTTGAAGTCTATTTTCAAGAAGATAAAATTGACAGAATCAACAGAAAGCCTGAGTGTGTGACCATTTAATTGGAAAGACTTCCATAATTGGGGCAAAATCTGAATTGAAACAAAAGAAAAACAATTACAATTATTAATTCCAGGGAAAACAAAAATCTTTGCAAAAACAAAAAGGAAAAATAATCCCGTACTCTATTTGGCTCAATTGTATACAGTGTTTACAAAATCATATTAATTTAAACGTTGAATATTCTATCCAAAATTCTGAAATGACTATTTTGGGAAGATTGGGGAGTGGGAGGGCGGAGCAGTATACATGTGTTGAGGGTAGGGAGTGGCAATGGTGGTGAAAGAACTAAACCCTCATCTTCCATAGTGACAAGGTACTAGATCATGTCCAAAGCCAAGAACGTGAGAAGTAGCTCTCGAAGTTCTTTAACTACATGGAGGTAAAACTAATCGTTCAAGTGTGAAAGTTGCTGCTTCTAGGGGAGGAAGTGGAAATAGGGTGCTACTTAGAAGCCTTGTAGACCAGGAGGGCACACAGGGCTAGAAGCTCAAAGACTGAATTGACCTTCCTAGGCCTAACCTCAATTCCAGCCCCACAGCAGAGAACCCCAACATCACAAATAAACCAAGACATACATCCGTGTAGGAATTTTTCACACCCTAAACGACCAGGACAAAGATTCAACAGGATCATTAAATGGTTCTTGCTGAAGCATGGGCCGAAACTTCCTAACGGTAGGCAACTTTTAGCTGAGCACCTGGTGTCTGTGCCACTTTACTAGGCACTTTATTCTCAAATCCCCACAGGCAGGGTTTTACAACTGAGGTCAGAAAAATTAAGTGAATTGCCCTAGGTCAACAACTAGTAAGTGAAAGAACCAGGGCTGTGATTAGCATCTGGACTTCCTCCACGCTGTTCTGTCACTATCAAGTCAGCCAATCTACCTAAATCCTAAGGCTCAGGGCTAACACAGAACTCAATAAGTACTAACAGCTGTTACTTCTCTTACTGCATCTTAAAAGCAAGAACACCTGGCACAGATGAGTGGGGACTAAGCCCTCATTGAACAAGCCAGTTCCCCACACACCCAGCAGACCGCCCAAGACTATGGCTACCCCGGGGGCTGTAGCGCCGGCCACAAGCACTGGGAATGAAGGGACAGCTGAAATGCTGAGGTCACACCAACAAGCAAAGAAAGTGCAAGTGGGACTAGAAAGTGCAGGTCAGGCAGGTTCAAACCCAAGGGCGCAAAATTACAAAAAGGGCAGAGGTGGGAAAGGCAAGCCCTTACCACTGGGAACAAGACACACATGGTTGTTTGTATCCTATTTACCTAAAACAATGGTCGGCAAACTCATTAGTCAACAGAGCCAAATACCAACAGTACAACGATTGAAATTTCTTTTGAGAGCCAAATTTTTTAAACGTAAACTTCTTCTAGCGCCACTTCTTCAAAATAGACTCGCCCAGTGGTATTTTGTGGAAGAGCCACACTCAAGGGGCCAACGAGCCGCATGTGGCTCGTGAGCCGCAGTTTGCCGACCACGGACCTAGAGGGTATTAAAATACTTGAGCGGGTGAGAATAGGACTTGCAGACTTATTTTGACTGGCTGGCCTTTTAAACACCAGAGGTTTACATATGAATCTGAACATCTGGCTTATTGACAAATCTGAAATTCTCCCCGGAGCAGACATAGCTAAGATGTAGCCAAGCAGAGAATGCTCCTTGAGACAGGGCACATTTTTCCAGCTCACGCAGGCCCATTCAGCTTGCTTCCCTCCTGTCTGGTACCTGCCTGGCCTCTGCCTTGTGATTCCTGGTATGGATGTGTGCACAGAGGGTTATGAAGGTGCCTAGTCACCGCCAAGACCAACTCTTCCAGGAAGCCTTCATCCCAGGTGATCCCATGTAAGCAGGTCCCAGTTCTTGGGTTCATCTGTGGAGAGCAAACGGCTAAGAGATAGCTTATGGCTATCCTGGAAGCCCTGCAGCGAAGGCCCCACTCCGTGGGGGACTGCCCTTCGGAGGGAGTTGCTCTCATGTCCCATTCTGACTGATTCCACACAGAATGGGCACAGAAGGGACATAGCAAAGTTTCTGCAGGACAGGACTTTTTTCTTATCACTGTTGAATTCCCAGCACACAGCACAGGGCAGGGCCTACCATTCAACAGGCACTCAATACATTTATACTTAATACCAGAAAAGCCCATAAGGGGTTAATATCCAAAATATATAAAGTACTCATAAAACTCAACAAAAGGAAGACAAACAATCCAATTAAAAAATGGGCAGAAGACCTGAATAGACATTTCTCCAAAGAGGACATACAAATAGCCAAGAGACATATGAAAAGACGCTCAAAGTCACTAATCATCAGAAAAATGCAAATTAAATCCACAATGAAATATCACCTCACACCTGTCAGAATGGCTATCAACAAGTGCTGGCGAGGATGTGGAGAAAGGGGAACCCTCGTGCACTGCTGGTGGGAATGTAGACTGGTGCAGCCACTGTGGAGAACAGTATAAAGTTTCCTCAAAAAAATTAAAAATGGAACTTCCATTTGACCCAATGATTCTACTTCTGGGAATCTACATATATAAAAGGTTAATATGCTAAGTGTCTGACTGTCCGACCGGTTGCTATGATGGTCACTGACCACCAGGGGGCAGACGCTCAATGCAGGAGCTGTGGAGCTGCAGTGACTTGGCAGCAGCAGAGGGGAGGGAGCCCGATTCCTCGTGGGGCCGCGCCATTCCACCTTCTGCCATGGGTTATGTTGTTGCTGGGACACTGTCGGCCTGATCTGGTTTATTGCACACTTGTGTTTGCATTCCACGCCTTGTACAACAGCAACTTTGCAGAGTGCCCTCTCGCACTCCGGGACCCCTCGGGGGATGCCAGTTTCAGCCTGATCCCCGCAGGCCAAGCCGAGGGAGCCCACCTGCCGGAGGGACCCCACTCACTCTGCAGATGCCGAGAAGGGACTGCGGGAGGTTGGCTCCAGGGCGTGTCCAGCCCATCCTGCCCAGTCCCGCCCCGCCGGCCTCCTTCTAATTAATTTCCTTTCAATGTGCACAAATCCGTGCACCAGATCACTAGTATATCCTAATAACCCCAAAACACCACTCACAAAGAATATATGCACCCCTATGTTCACAACAATGTTATTCACAATAGCTAAGATTTGGAAACAGCCCAAGTGCCCATCAGTAGATGAATGGATAAAAAAGCTGTGGGACATTTACATTACGGAATACTATGCAGCTGTAAAAAAAAAAAGAGGAATATCTTACCCTTTGGGACAGCATGGATGGACCTAGAAAATATTATGCTAAGTGAAATAAGCCAAACTGAAAAGACAACTATCACATGATCTCACTTATTTATGGACTCTCATGAACGAAATGAATTGACCAACAAAATAAGACCCGAAGCATGGAGGCATGGAACACACTGACATACCTCAATGTGGGATTGGGGGATGAGAAGAAATAAACCAAAGAACTTATATACTTACTTGAGGCCCGGTGCACAAAATTTGTGCACAGGTAGGGTCCCTAGCCTGGCCGGCGATCAGGGCCAGCCCCTGGTGGTCAGCACACGTCATAGCAAGCAATCAAACTCCCGATCTCCGGGTCAAACTCCCAAGGGGACACTTTGCATATTAGCCTTTTATATAGAGAGAAGATATGCATAGCCCATGGACATAGGCAACAGGGTGGTGAAGACCTAGAGGGGTGGGTTGGGGCTGGGAGGAGGGGGGGAGGATATCTGTAATACTATCAACAATAAAAAAAAACATGTATTTTAAAAAGTTAATTAAAACATTTAAAAAAAAAAGAAAACCAGAAATGCCCAAATCATGGCTGTTGCCTCAAAGTTTAATTCAAATGTTTCACTTGCAAGCTTCCATTCCATGACTCCCTCAACTCCAGGCGGAAAACCATTAAGGAGTTTGCGAGGAGGGAGGGGCGCTGATACTACACAGCTGACCACTTAATTATAACGGAGAGGAATGGGGGGGGGGGCACTTTCAGAGCCACCCTCACAAGCTACAGCTGTGATGCTCTGGACAAGCAGTTACCTAGCCTCTCTGTGCATTTCCTGGGGACAACAACGGGGTTTCCGTACCGACCAAATGAGAAGACACCAGCAGCATTCAGAACCGTGCGGCACCTATAAGAACTCAATAAATGCCAGCAGCTGTTCCTTCTCTCGCTGCATCCCCACATCGGCCCTGGAGCATGAGTATCATCCCCGTTTGGGACACTGAGGAGCAACTCGCCCAAAGCCGCAGCAGGTGGGAAAGGGACCAGAACAAGGTCCGTCGCCCCTGGGCTGGGCTCCAATCAGACGGCTGCCCCCCGCCCCCCTGCCCACCACCACCACCACCACCACCACTGGGGGTCCTGGAGGTCCCAGGTGGTTGTGGAGGCTGTGGCCTCCCCAGGTTACCCGGGAGGAAGGTGGGAGGGAGGCCTGGTCCTCCGCTCCCCAACCCCAGCAGGCACGGCGTGGCCAAGCTGCTCCAGTCTCCAATTCCGTAACATGGAGGCAACAGCACCAACCTCGGGGGGCCAGTCCCAGAATTAAGCGCTGTCCCAGGTCTCCACGTTGTTACCACCACCGGGGACGCCCTCACAAGGCTTGGACTGACCTGGCGCCTTCGCCCAGCTTCCCGTGCGTGTTGTAATTCACCGTCATGACCTTCACCGTGTCCTTGAACACCACGTCCCCCTGGCCCAGGTACTGCAGGGTGCGGCGAATCGGGAAGCGGCCCTTCATGGGCATGGCTGCGGTGGTCGAGCCGCGAAGCAGGCGGCGAGGAGTGACCAGAGCAGCAGGCGCCGCCGCGGGCGGACCCCTTCCCGCAGCTCCTCCGCGCAGTTTCCACTTCCCGCGCAGACTCACAGGAACTCCTCCCGGCGGCCAATGCGGGTGCCGAAAGGCAGCCTGGAACTTGTAGTCCTGGGCTGTCGGTGATTTGAGTCGGGGTTGGGGGTGGGAGCACGTACACATTCGCTTTAGAGCACCATCCTCCTGAAACGTTTCGTTTTTCTATGTAGTCGCCTTCTCCCCCACAAGGAAAAATATTTTTAGGATCAAATTCAATCATTCAGACAACAAAGTTACAGCAGAAAATAAATCAGGAGAGCTAAGTTCCGATACCAAATCGAGGAATAACTTTCTATTCAACCTCAAATAAGTCAGTTGTCTTTCTCTCAGCTTCTCCAATTTCAAAATGAAGGGTTCGAACTGTGCAATATCTAACATTGACTTAAAATAACTGATTTGCAAAAGAAAAACTTTGGGTATACCCCTTCCAGATTTAACCACTTAACAGCTCTGGACCTCTATTTTTCATAAGCCAAACGTGGATGACATGCAGTTCTGAAGTACTACTATTATTGATCTGAGAACATTATTTCTCCTTCACTTTTAAAGGATAATTTTGCCAGATATAGGACTCTAGGTTCATGGGGGGGGGGGGGGGGGGGGCGTTCAATGCTTTAAATTTTTCACTCCACTGTCTTCTTGCATAGTTTCTGACCACTAGTCAGCTGTAATTTTTATGTTTCTTTATAGGTAAAATCGTTTTTCCTTCTAGCTTCTTTCAAGATTTTCTCTCTTTGGTTTTTGCAGTTCGAATAAGATACACTTAGGTGTAGCTTTTTGGCATTTATGCTGCCTAGTATTCTATGAACTTCCTGGATCTGTGGTTACTGGTGACTGTCATTAATTTTGGAAAGTTCTTAGCTATTATTGTTTGAAATATTTCTTCTTCATTCCCTCTTTTTTTCTCTCCTCTGGTATCCCAATTTTACATCTTTTGAAGTTTTCCCAGAGTTCTTGGATTTTTTTCTTTTGCACTTCAGTAGGGAAGTTTCTGTTGACTTATCTTCAAGCTCACTGGTTCTTTCCTCAGCTGTGTCCAGTTTACTGATGAGCCCATCAGAGGCATTCTTTGTTGTTTTTTCTTTGTGTTTTTTTCCCCTGCAGCATTTCCTTTTGACTATTTCTTAGAGTTTTCGTATCTTTGCTTACATTACCCATCAATTTTTGCATATTATTTACTTTTACCATTAGACTCCTTAACATAATGTTAAATTCCCTGACAACTCCAACACCTGTGTCATATCTGAATTTGGGTGTGGTGTTTTTTTTTTTTTTTGCCTTTTTTAGCATGCTTGTTATTTTGGTTGAAAGTTAGACAATATTGGGCATATTGGGTAATAGGAACCAAGGTTAAAAAAGGCCTGCAGCCCTCGCTGGTTTGGCTCAGTGGATAGAGCGTTGGCCTGCAGACTGAAGGGTCCCAGGTTCAATTCCGGCTAGGGCCACGTGCCTACGTGTTGCAGGCTTGATCCCCAGTGTGGGGCGTGCAGGAGGCAGCCGATCGGTGATTCTCTCTCATCATTGATGTTTCTATCTCTCTAACCCTCTCCTTTCCTCTCTGAAATCAATAAAAATATATATTTTTTAAAAAGCCTGCAGTATGTGGATTTATGATAATCTGACTTGGGTTTGAATTGTGTTTAATGTTTGCTGTAGCTGTAGGTCAAGCATGTCAAACTCAAAGGCTAACATGAGCCAAATAAACAAGGTTTAAGTTTATATGGGCCACACAAAAAAAAAAGCTTCAATTTTCATAGAAACATAGGTTTATTTCGATAGAGACATGCTGAATACAAAGAACTGAAATAATTGAGTAATCGTTAACATAATAGAACATTGTAATGAAAATATTTTTTCTTGAACATTAACTTACCAGACACTAAATAACTGCACAAATTAATACGCGTAACACAAATAAACTTATTTTTCTAAAGCAAAATATTTCCTCTTGTGCACACCAATCAAGTCAGTACAAGACTAATGACGTGGCAATCGATTGCTAAAATATTCGCTGCTAGTATTAGTGGAGAGAAATGGTGCACCTGTGCATAAGGCACATAAGGGAAATGAATGCAACATGATTATAGTAATCAGTCATTAGTGAATGTTGTAGTTCGTTATTAATAATTATGTATAACAGGATATTGTAAAAATTATGTTACAAAATTTATTAAAATGTTTCTTACATACCGTTATATTGGCTGGGCTGCAAAAATATTCGTTGTGGGCTGCATGCAGCCCGCAGGCCATGAGTTTGACATGCTTGCTGTAGGTGCTAGAGGCTTCGAATTCCTCTAATCTTTGTTTTTACCTCCCCTCTTGACTTTGGGCTTCCTCAGATAGTCCTCCTCAAAGAGTTTGTGTTTTGTAGCTCTTTTAGCTATAACCCACTGCTATTACTGGAGCTCTGAATGTATGGGGGAGAGAGAAATTGGTCTCTAGTCTTATGATAAAATCTTAGTATTTTAGTGGGCCTGTGTCCCTGGGCTGTGACCATCATAAATGTTTCCTATCCCTGTGATATCTATATATATAAAAGCCTAAGTGACCGTTACAACCGGTCGACCGAACAAACCAGTCGACCGGTCACTATGATGCGCACTGACCACCAGGGGACAGATGCTCAATGCAGGAGCTGCCCCCTGGTGGTCAGTGTGCTCCCACAGCAAACCTCCTGCATCCAGCCAACCTCCTGCGGTCCCTCCCACCTGGCAAACCAGCCCCGATTGGCCCCGATCGGCTCTGATCAGGACTGGGCGAGATGGCCCCAATCGGCCCTGATCGCTGGCCATGCTGAGGGACCCCACCCATGCACGAATTTGTGCACTGGGCCTCTAGTTGTAATATAATACAATACTAGAGGCCCACTGCATGAATTCGTGCACGGGTGGGGTCCCTCAGGGTGCCCTGCAGGAATCAGGCCAAAACCCGCAGTCCAACACTGCCTGCAGCTCCTACCTGCCGCTCCTGCTAGTCCTGGCTCCACTGCGCCTGCCGCAGGCTCGCACCCAATCAGTCTTGATCACCAGCCATGAGCCCTGCATTTGGCGCCCTCCCAAGGGGAGTGGCCTGCGGGATCAGGCCGAAACCAGCTCTCTGACATCCCGAGGGGTCCTGGATTGCGAGAGGGTGCAGGCCAGGTCAAGGGGCCCCACCAGTGCATGATCGGGGCTGGGGAGGGACTGTGGGAGGGCTCCAGGGCATGTCCGGCCCCATCTCGCCCAGTCCCAATCGGCCGGACCCCAGGAGCAAGCTAACCTACTGGTCAGAGCGTCTGCCCCCTGGTGGTCAGTGCACGTCATACGACTGGTCAACCAGTTGGCTGTCTGCCCCCTGGTGGTCAGTGCATATCATAGCAAGCAGTTGAGCAGCCTTAGCATATCATTAGCATATTACACTTTGATTGGTTGAACAGTCGACCGGTCACCAGACGATCGGACACTTAGCATATTAAGCTTTTTTTTGTTGTTATTATTATTATTTTTAATATATTTTATTGATTTTTTACAGAGAGGAAGAGAGAGGGATAGAGAGTTAGAAACATCGATGAGAGAGAAACATCGATCAGCTGCCTCCTGCACACCCCCTAACTGGGGATGTGCCCGCAACCAAGGTACATGCCCTTGACCGGAATCGAACCTGGGACCCTTCAGTCCGCAGGCCGACGCTCTATCCACTGAGCCAAACCGGTTTCGGCGCATATTAAGCTTTTATTACATTGGCTATGTATATTTGGCCTTTGTTCCTCGTTCCCAGCTGGAGCTTCTAAAAGCCTGTCATTTTCTGAGACAGAAGCATCTTTTGTCATAATCTCTGGATTCTGTCCCTCTCCCTGAAATGGCTCTGGATAAAAGTGAAAGGAGCATCTTTTGTTATAACGATCCCCAGTTCAAACACACCTGTTTATGCAAATGAAGTGACTTTTGGAAAGCCCAAGGGGCCCGTTACCAGGAGAACCATGAGAACCACGTGACAAAGAGTATTGGAACACTCAGCCCCAGCAATTTGTCGAAATGTTCCTAACAGGTATGGTCCTAATGGCTTTGCTCCAAGTAAGCAGACCTCGGCTGTGACTCTGAATTTACCTTTTCCCAGATGCTGGAGTGGCCATTTGCCCTGCAATCTCAGTTCTCTGATGGGTCCAAGAAAAGTCAGTGATTTTCAGTTTGTCCAGCTTTTTCTTGGAAGGACAGGAATGACAACTTCCAAATTCTTTGTGTGCCTGAGCTAAAACCACAGGTTTGTTCTGGCGGATTTTTTAAACTGTGCTAGTCTACTGAAGAGTTTTAGGCAGAAGAGCTTTTGATCTTAAAGTTCACAGGGAACACTTCCTATGGATGAAATACCCCATCCCACATTAGAAACGTGAGTGTCCACAGACAAAGCAGGCCGGGACAGTTTGGGTTTTGGAGTCACACAGACCTGGACTGGAATCCCAGTGGTATAACCCTGAGCCTGTTTAATCTCACCACATTCATTTTTTTCATCTGTAAACTGAGGTTGTTGGAAAGATTAAGTGAGGTAATCTATGCATAACATGTAGCATTCTGTCTGGCCCACAGTGAGCACTAAATATTATTTCCTCCTGGTTTAGTAATCTATGCAGGTCTTAGAAAGTTCCATGTCAAAGGCTCAAGTGATATCAGTATCAGAATCCCACTCAGCAGCTCCAGGTAACCTGCCCATCCCTACCACCTTTGGGACAGAAATAATGCTTGTGCATTCCCACCGTGCCTGGTCCAGATCAAACCCTCCTTGCTACTTAGGGCAACATGGGTCAGGCAGACCAGGCTTTAAATCCTCATCATCCCAGCACTGACTGGCAGTGCGACCCTAGCCAGGCTAACCTCTTTCAACCTGTTTCTTCATTTGTCAGATGAATACCCGAGTAAGTACCGCACAGGCCTGCTAGAAGACCTAAATGCAGACTGTGTGAGTATGTAGTAGCGCCTGGCACAAATGGCAGTGGAAAGGTTCCTCAACCTTGGTAGGCCTGTTTCTTCCATGGGGGGAATAGGATTGCAAGGGTTTACACTATGCTGTGTAAAATGGTTCATCTAATTAATACTGCAGGAGTAACTGGGGATAAGGGCAGAATTGGAACTCACATTTACCCCAATGAGAGCCCAGTGACCTTGATTCTGTCTGGAGGCCTTAAGCCGACAGGTGAAACAGGAGCTAGGGCTATCTTCTGATACTCGGGTCATGAACAAAGTGGGGAAGGTATGTTATCTGGTGACTCTCATGCAACACGCATGCACACATACATACACATCTCCAACCACTAATATTTGTTATTTTATTTTTTTTAAAAGGTTCCAATACCAGGCCCCAGTGCATGCAAATCAATATCTCCATCATTATCAGATGACCAGCATAATCTGCTACCACAGACTCTAACCTGGTAGAGACCAGCTTCTCACTTTGAGTCCCAAGATAACTATGCAAATGTCCAACCTACCACATGGCGGCTCATGGTGACCAGGTACATTTTAGTATCTGAACAGCAAAAACACATTGAGTTGCAAATACATTGAATAAGTATCCTTAGTGTATTAGACAGGGAAAAAAATACAAACAAGGCATAAAAGGAAAAAGCCGAAGTCTCTCCCATATATGATGTTTTTTGGGAGATTTGCCAATGCTATATCAAGAACTTGCTCATTTTCTGATGAAGGACTGCAGGAGGTGAAATATCCACATGAGTCAAGAACTTGAAGTTGTGATTATAATTCATAGGCCATCTTTTCCCTGATGTTAACCCACCTCTGTAAATCCAACTGTGTGCCTGTGTGAATTCTGGGAAATGGTACTGCTGAGGGATAGTGAATTCTAACTCCTATCATGTCCATGATTATAGGAGAAGAGAGCCATGTAAGAATTAAATTAAAGAACTCATGGAAGCTGCCCTAACTGGTTTGGCTCAGTGGATAGAGCATCGGCCTGCAGACTAAAGAGTCCCAGGTTCGATTCTGGTCAAGGGCATATACCTTGGTTGCGGGCACATCCCCAGTAGGGGGTGTGCAGGAGGCAGCTGATGGATGTTTCTAACTCTCAATCCCTCTCCCTTCCTCTCTGTAAAAATAATAAAATATATTAAAAAAAAAAAAAAGAATTCATTTAAGATTATGGCCATAGAAGAATTCAGTCATATCAGCGGGTTTTAGTTTGATTTAGGATACTCAGTGTTTTGTGGGGGAGGGTTTGTGTTTGGGTTTTTTTTTTTTGTTTTAAAAATGTTTCCTATGTGTAGTTCTCAATGCTTAGTTACTTGCATATTGCTACCTATGGTTGATTTCAAAGACTAGTTTAGTAAACTAGTCTTAATTGAAACCAGCAGCTAACTAAAAGAGATATATTCTCATAAGGAAAGTGATTATGATGTAAAGCAGCTTTGGCAGCATTTAGGAACTACCTGGTTTTTTGGCAGAGAGCTTTCTCCTCTTCAGCCAGAGAGAAATGACAGACTGAGCAGGGAGGATGTTTCTGGAGGCCATCCATGAAGCCTCCAGAATTACAGCATGAAGGGCGTGGACCTCAAGGGAGAAATGACGCCTGTATGAGGCAGCATTATAAATGCCTGAATGCCAACTGCCCATAACTACCTGCCAGCAACGTTGGTACTGGCTGACGTTAGTAACCCACTCATGTTCCTTTGTGAACAGAACCCTAATGCAAAGAGTCTTCCACTGACTCCCCATTCCCACATCCTTATACACCCCCTTTTCATTCAGCCCAAAGATCCAGCAGGTGCTAAAGAAATGTAAATAGTGTCAACACAAACACACAATATTTTTATACCACAATGTTTTTCAGAATGTAGCTCTCCCATCAGTAACCAGTGAGAGTACGACCCAGAGTTAGTTAAGGGGTATAAAGTGACTAGTGGTCAGTTATTGTTCATTAATTAACAAGTGTAATTACAGGAACTCTACCCAGAGCTGAGCACACTTGGATATCATGTCAGATGTCAGTTAAGGGTTATGTTCCCATAAACCAAAGCACCAGAGCTAAATTAACAATTTCCCTTTTTGTCCTTAGTTGGTGAAGAGTTCAAGAACTGCCGTGTTACTAGAATGGTCCTGGGTTGTGCTTCTTCAAACATTTTAGTTTTTTAATGCTAAACATTGGGAAGAAAAATCTCACCAGTGCCCCAGGTCAGGACAGGATGAACAAAAAGGGAAGAAAGCTGATTAACCAGCCTTGGAAATTATTTTGAATTACCTTTTGACTTAGGGAAGCGTCTATCTGACAATGTTCCACGAAAGCCTCCTGATCACCCATTCCTAAACTACAGACAAGGCCTCTAAAAAACCCCAGGCACAGGTAATTTTGCCAAAGCTCCAGGAGGTTTCTCCAGGGTGGAGACTCTTTTCCCAAATAATACGACCTTGATCAACCAAAAAGTTAATCTTCTATTTTCTAAAAAGCTCATGATCAGACTACAGTGATACCTCAGCACTGGGAGTTTAACTTCCTAAAAGAGACAAACAAGAACTTAAACTGAGGGAAACACACCTGGTGAAACCTCATCCCCATCACCCTCTCTTTAAAAAAAGTGCTGGGATCTCCTGGGTCTAAGCTAGCACCTTCCTAGCATACCTGACCCCTTCCTTTGCACAGGCAGGATGTACCCAGCAGGGCAGAGGAAGATCCAGGGAAAGGAACCCACAGCCTAACGGGGTCAGGCTTCTGCCAGACGAGAGCACGGTTTAAAGGAATCCACCTTGTCAGTCTTGGCTAACGGAGGCCCTATATATAAGGCTTCCCTATAATACTCATCACGACCGAAGACTAGGCAGGACAAATGGACCCACGAGTGCACACCAGGACCCAGCAGAAATGCATTTAGTTATATCTCAGTAGTGAAAATGTTAAGTCCCTTCTAAAGGGAAAACCCAATTTAAAAAAAAAAAAAAAAGCCCAGGAAAAACAGCAAATGAATGCTGCTTCTTCCTGTTCTAGTTCCCATTTTATTTTTCAATTGTAGTGAAAAAACCTCCAAGTACACAGCATGAAATAGCGGATTTCCTCCCTGACCTGTATGCATCTTAATTCTCATCCTTCCTCCTGCCCATCAATTCCACCAAGCCTCTCCTGCCAGGCCCCTGGGCCCAAAGGTGCTCTACCTGCCCAGTGGCCAGTCAGAGCCCCCCTTCTGTTTGGCCAGGGTACGCTTCAGCTCCCTCAGGTTCTCTGTCAGTACCTCCACCTCATCCAGGCGACCGCACTGCTTGGCGTCAAAGATGTACGCCTTGATGTTATCGATCTGCTGGAGGAGGAGCTCCTCCTCGATGGGCTCCTCGGCCTCTGGCCCACTGTCACTGTCCATCTCGAAGGGGTTGGTACCGGTGGCTTCCTCGAAGGGGTTGCCAGGAACAGGAGGGCTTGAGGGCCTCTGGGGAGGACGCTCCTCTTCCTCACTGAAGGGGTTGGGTGCTGGGCTGCTGGAGTTAGTGAAGGGATTCCCGGCCGCTGCCACCTCTTCCTCGTCTTCCTCAAAGGGATTGTACTCTTTGAGGATGCGGGATGGAGGGCCAAAGGAAGGCTCTGCAGCACGAGGGCTGGTAGGGCCCTCTGCTGCAGGGCTGGAGGAGTCCTCCTCATCAAAGGGATTTAGGGAGGGCACCTCGCGTGGCTGTGACCTGGTGCTCTGGGGGAAGAATTCCTGGCCAAGGGCTGCGGGCCCAGACCACACTCTGATAGGCTCAAGAGCAGAGCTGGGTGAAGGGGTCTTGGGAGTTGCACTGCTCTGAACTGGGGAAGAACCCAGATCCAAAGCATGAGCAAGGGGGGTGCAAGGCTCTGTGCTGGGTTCCAGCTGAAAAGGCCTGATTTCTCGGAAGTCCAGGGACCGGGTCCGTGTGTGCAAGGACGCCGCCTGGAACTGCTCCCTTTCTCGCTCCCACTCCCGTTCACACAGCATCTGCAGCTGTTCCCGCTGCAGGTCCTCCTCCTCAGCCTGCTTGCGGGACAGCTCGATGGCCTTCTCTGTCTGCTGCTGGTCATACTCGTCCTGCAACTGCTGCAGGTTCTCCTGCAGGGTGCGCACTTCGTCTGTCCGCCCTGCGGCCTTGGCCTGCCTGATAAATGATGTGATGTTGTGGATCTGCTGGAGGAGGGGGTCCAAGTCTTCACTCTGCCCCTGACCTCCTGACAGTGGGAGCCAGCCCTCAGCCTTTCTCAAGGGGGCAGAGCCCCTTCGAAGGTACACCACCTCCCCATTGGCACGAGATGGCAGGTCACTCCGCCTTTCCTCAAGCCTTCGCTGGGATTCCAGGGAAGCCTAGGGAGACATCAGAACCAAAGAGAAAAAACACAGTCACCAGGCCATCAGCAGCCATACAATCAGCTGCCTTCTGCATTCTCACTATTCCTGTACCTGTGAGACTCCAACTGCCCCCTTCAGGACTAAGACAGCCAACTGCTAAAATCAAACCATGCTTTCGTTTCACGGGGAGAGGAGGGACAAACCCTGATTCTCAAAAATAAAATAGTAACATTAAGCTAAGGGATAAAATTTTCTCAATCTTAGACCCACTGGCCATACACTTGTCTTAAAGCACTCATCTGTAGAGAGCGCCTGGGAAGACACATGGGCATTTCTTTAATTATTGTCAGCTGAATCCAGTGGCATTGGCAAAGTCATGTCCTGGAAACACGCTTTGCCAGAGGCAGGAGTGTTGTCAGCTTGACCTTCAGCCCAGGTGCCAGGGGGTGGGTTTTGTTATTTAAATCTAGCCAAGCACCAGGAATGAATAAGACTCGGGGCCCACCCAAGAATGCACATAATCTCCTTTGTCTTGACCTTTAGTAAAACTTCCTGTTTTTGCTGTATAAAATAAACACGCTGTATTGGCTCTGGGTCCCAGTCTCTCCATCAGAGGACAGCATTCTCACCCAGCCCCAGCTTTTTCCTTCCAGCTCTGTGTTTGTCTCTTTCTTTCATTTTCTCAATCCCCAGCCGCCCCTACTCAGGAACCGGATTGCTCTCTAGCCGCGCTGGACTCGGAAAAGAGAGAAATATCCACACTCATCTACACCAGAAACTCTCACAGTATTAAATTTAATATTGCATATTCCAAAGTGTTCTACAAAGAACTTGCTGGTGTGTGGGTCCTCAGCCAGTCTCTATTGTATTCTGGACAGAAGAAAACCAGTAGCACTTCTGAAAGGAAAATAGGACTTGCAGAGAAAAACAAACAATTCTGATGTCTAGAGAGAGAGGCTAAAACAGAACAGAAGACAAATGGAAACTAGAGAGAGCAAGAGTTCTGATGTACAACCGCAAAGGACCTCTTGGGAGCATGTGGAGGCCTCTGTGCTCAAAAGAGCCCCAAAGAGGAAGCCAGATGCCAGCATCCCTGAGCTTCACTCACCTGTTTCTCCAGCATCTTCTTCCTTTCCATCTCTTCCTTCCTTTTCTTTAGTTCCTCAAACTGTTCTTGGGTTGGCAGTGACATCAAACCAAGCAACTTTTCCTATAGGGATTCATAGACAATGTTACACGTAAACCTTTAATGAACCTGAGCCCCGTGGTGAGAGTCCGTTTAGGCTAAGCCATTCCATCCTTGGACAGTCACCTTCATTAGCAGTAGTAAACAAAGACTAAACCCCTAAATGGGTCAGAGAGTCAGCTTCCAAATGGGCCTGCCTGTCCCTTATGAAATGACCACTACCAAATACCCCAGTTACCCACCTTCCCCATGAGGCCTTCTCCCTGCCCGCCCTGCCTCAATGTGTAATTCTCCACCCGCGCTTCCTGCCATCCTTCCTAGGCTTTCTACTTGCCCACAGCACTTTGCAACGTAAGCTACATATCTTAGTTTTTTCTCATCTAACCCCCTTTCTGGAATAGATGCTTTGTGAGAACAGGAATGTTGCCTTTTTGCTCATGGCAGGATACCCAGCACCTAGAACATTGCCTGGTACACAGCAGACACTCACCATATGACTGTGGAATACAGCCACTAATCAAAAGGAGAAAGGCCTAATTCTCTGCAACACAATGTTAGAAAACTAAACCAACAGGACGTTATTAAATTTCTCTTTCATGGAGCCCCAAGGTGGTTAAATGTGGCTGAGGAGCTTTCTGAGGTTGAAACAACTCAGATCTAACCACCCAACTTCAGCCTGCCCTTGAACAATCAGCTGTTTCCTCCCAACGGCCCAGGAAAAGTCCCTTAGGATCTTATCCCAAGGAAGAAATAGTACGCACACATATATCCATCAGGCAATACTCATAATGGCAAAAAATGGAAGTCTATCAAATGTCCATTTGTTAAATAAATAGTTAAATAAAGGATGGTATATATATCAAAACAGTACTTTGTAGCAGTATTCAAATGATAGCTCTTTGAGGACCATGTAAAAAAGTACTATGATATAAAATTCAGTGATAAAAAGAGAAGACACAAATGTGCAAATATACACTAATTATAACAATTTATATGATAAATATAAATGGAAAAGAAAAAAAAAATATATATATATATATATACATACATATGTACCAGAATAATGGGTGGTGGTATTGAGGACATTAGGATTAAAAGTAGGTTTTACTTTTCTTTGAAATCCAGATTTTTCTCAAAATGTGGCATAATGCATTTATAATCTTAAAAAATAATCAATGTGCAAATAGGAAATGAACAAGCCCTTGGCTTGGTCTGCCTCCTGAATGGTAGAAGAGCAGGGGCGGCAAGTGCAATGTTTCTGCCACCCCAGGATGGCTTTACCTGCACAAAAAGTGTAGCCGAGTATCTGATCATCCTCTGCAGCCGCAAAGTGTTTGGATGTGGTGGAGGGTCCTGGTTCAAGCCTAAGGTTAAGATCTTCTTACTGAATTGGAACAAACACATCAATGTAACAAGCGCTGTCAGCCTCAGAAACAAAGTCTCTGAGTTGCCAGGCTTGCATGCTGGGAAGATTTGTGGAGGAGACAGATTAGAGACTCCACCGAAGTGTCCTTGAAGGCAAAGTCGTTTCTTACCCTTTGGCTGTATCCGAGGCCCCTAACACAGCACAGGGTACATGACAAACACTTGGCCATTGAGGGACTGACCACGGTGCAGAGGCAGCTTCAAGGGTGAGTGACATGAGCAACCACACATGGGTCTGGTGCTTAGAAGAGCCCCGTCCTTGGCTTACTATTCTGCTGTCACTGTCTTAAAATTCTTAGTTTTGAACAAGGAACGTACATTTTCATTTTGCTCTAGGCCCCACACATTAGTTAGCCAGTCCTGCCTGTACGGACGAACAAGGGTTCCTCATCTCAATTCTTTCTGAGTCACTGCACTCCCTACACTGCAAAGGGCTGACTCAACCCCAACATCCAGTCCACAGTTAAAACGTAGCTGCTGACTTGAAGAAAGAATATGGGTTTCAATCCTGGCTCCACCACTTTTGCTAGCTGTGGTGCATTTTCTCACCGATAAAATGGGGATGTTAATCCCTACTTCATAGGGTAACTTTGATAGAAAAAATGAGATGCACTCTAAAAATATCCAGTGATATTTCCTAGCACACAGCTGGTGTTCAATAAACTCGCATTCCTTTATAATAATACTGAATACTAGAAATCCTTAACCAAAAGTTACTGAGCCCTAACCGGTTTGGCTCAGTGGATAGAGCGTCGGCCTGCAGACTCAAGGGTCCCAGGTTCGATTCCGGTCAAGGGCATGTACCTTGGTTGCGGGCACATATCCAGTAGGGAGCGTGCAGGAGGCAGCTGATCGATGTTTCTCTCTCATCGATGTTTCTAACTCTCAATCCCTCTCCCTTCCTCTCTGTAAAAAATCAATGAAATATATATTTTTTAAAAAGTTACTGAGATGTGTTGAGTGCCAAAGCTGACACCTTCCTCAGCCTCATTATTACAAATACTGTTGTCATCAGGACTCCAGGTAAGCTCAGGTCTGCTAGCCACCCAATACCTCATTAAAATAGCACCTCCTCTACTCAAGGCAGTAGATAAGACATCACCAAACATTACCTTAAAGCATCTATTAGCTCGTACACTTTCTGCACTTCTACCCGAAGGTCATTGGCATGTTCCAGCCTGTAGGTTGTCTCTCCAGCACTAAGGAGAAATCATAGATTTTTATTTTAGGTTTTTAAATTTTTTATTTTCAGAAAATATACAGCCATGGGTCATTTTATTTCTACTGTGGAAAAATTATCATGAATGATTCAATATTTAATTGCATTAAGATAAATTGGGCTTTCATATGATTTAGATACAACATATCTTTGAAAGCTAAATTAGCTTACTGACTACTGAATCTGTTACATTAACTGAGTGTAATTTTCACATTATCAATTGGTTTTATGGTTTATACTAGAGGCCCGGTGCACAAAAATTCATGCATGGGTAGGGTACCTAGGCCTGGCCGGCGATCAGGGCTGATCAGGTTCCCTGCCTCCCCACCTCCTCCTTCCCTTGCCACCCACATGCCACCACGCAGTTCCCCCCACCTCCCCGCCTCCTCCTTCCCTTGCCACCCGCATGGTGGCAGTTCTCCCGCCTCCTCCTTCCCTCACTCCCTCAGCACCCCACTGCCACCACTGGTAGCCTGCCATGTTCCGTGTTGGCCCCTGGTAGTCAGCATACATAATAGCGAGCAATTGAATTCCTGTTCTCCAGGTCGAACTCTCGAGGGGACACTTTGCATATCAGCCTTTTATACATAGAGAGACTAGAGGCCCGGTGCACGAGTTCGTACATGGAGGACGGGGAAGGACCGCGGGAGGTTGGCTGGCTACGGGAGTTGGCTGGCCACGGGAGGGACTGTGGGAGGTTGGCTGGCTACGGGAGGGACTGTGGGAGGTTGGCTGGCTGCGGGAGGGACTGTGAGAGGTTAGCTGGCTGCGGGAGGGACTGCAGGAGGTTGGCCACCAGCCCCAAGAAGGGAGCCGGCCCTCAGCCCCCCTGGGAAAGGGGCCGCGTCCACCACCACCCACCCTCGGTTCCCTATCCTAGTCCAGGCCCAAAGCCCCGGCGGGGTCGGAAGAGGAGACAACAGTCACTGGGTCAGGTGCAGAAGGAACGGACACCGATGCCACTGTCAGCGCCCCGCCACCGCGCGGTTCCCCACCTCCCCCCCCCCATCCTTCCCTTGCTGCCACGCCACCACCATGGTGTGCGGATGGCCCCTGGGGAAGAGAGAGGATGGGAGCGAGACAAACCCTTGTGTTGAGTGCTGACTTTCAATAGATCGCAGTGAGGGAGCTGCTCTCTACATACAAAACCCCGACCCAGAAGCAGGTCTCTACAAATGGTTTAGCACCAGGGGCCGATGGGGGCTGGCCAGCCAGGGGGAGGGGCCATGGGAGGTGGCTGTGGGAGCATATTGACCACCAGGAGGCAGTTCCTGTATTAAGCATCTGCCCCCAGTGGTCAGTGCATGTCATAGCAACTGGTTGACCAGTTGTTCCAGTCCTTTGGTCATAACGGTTGCTTAGGCTTTTATATATATAGATACTCACTGAACAATTTTTCAACATCATTTAAAATGACTGAAAAACAAAGGTCTCCAATATGTATGAATTAAGTAAATGTATATTAATTAGAATTTGAATACTTACTTTCTTCAAGAACAAAATGTTAATGGCATAATCATTAATTGTCCATGCACCAAAGTTGAGAAAATGAATTCACTTAGAATTTCTACTTCAATTTGCTAGCAAATATCATACTACTTAGAAGCCACTCAACATTTCATCACACTGACTAGAGCAGCGGTAGCCAACCTTTCGGACCTCATGGACCACCAGTGGTCCTTGGACCACCAGTTGGCGACCGCTGGACTGGAAAGTATAGCCTAAGAGGACTCTAAAGGTTTAAGGCCTCACAAAGGGACACACAGTTAATTCTCTCCAAGTGGCATTTCAGACTTTTGTACATAATGTAGTACAAAAGTTTGCAAACACCACAGGCCTCGAGGACCAGCTCTTAAACTCATCAACAAAATAAATGCAACCTAACCTTCTTTGGCCTATTTCCCCTAACCAATTTCACTATATCTAATAACATGCATGAAATGGTTTACTAAATGAACTGGTTACACTACATCAGAGCAGAAAACACTTGGCTTTTCTCACTCACAGGCTATCCAGACACAACAGGAACAACTGGAAAGCTGATCAAGGGATTCCCCAATAGCGATATTGTATCAATTGCCCCATGCTCTTGGGTCTCATGAACAACTGCTCCCTACATGAGAAAAGCACTTTGACTCCAAATCTAGGAGAAGGAGGAACTCTGCCCAGGGTTGAGCAAGGGACAACAGGGAAGGCCAGAAGTGGTTTAACTCCAGTCTCAGAGAAACAGCAGTTCCTTTGTGGTCTTAGAATTGATCATTTGAAAATCTGTCACCCCCACCAGACTTTTAAATTCCAAGCGCTGTGATTGTAGCTTTTCATTCTGATGTCTTCAGTAACTAGCACATGGATCAAGCTTAATCAGTGTTTACTGAGAAGAGAAACATTTCCGAAGATCTTGCAGCTATTAATCCAGCCTGAGCGTTGGCCACTCAACCCCGCTTCTGAAGCAGCAGCAATTTAAGTTAAATAAGCAGAAAGGACTGCTGTGCTTACCTATTTTACCACCTATAAAACAGTCCTAGCTGAAAAATATTGGTGTGTGCTATAATTTGAGGACTCAGTAAGATTGTTCCATTATCTTTTACTACTTAGTTTGCAAAAAAGGACATTGGACTAGAATTGAGAAGACCTATGCTTTATTTCAATATCTCCAAGTCATGTGGAAAATAACAAGGCTGGCCCAAATCTGAAATCACTTCCCCTGGTTGCAATTATGACAACCAACTGCATTTCCCTCAGAGCAACGATCACATCTGGAGTTACCCTGTTCATTCTTTGTTCACTTGGATAAGGCCTGTGCTCCCACAAAAGTGGACATTGCTGTTCTGCTCATTGCTGCAGCCCCAGCACCTAGATTAGTGCTAGGAATAGAGCTAGTGCTTAATGACTATGCACTGAATGAAAGAGTAAGAGAATGAAATGCATGTAAAGCTCTTTAGAACCAGCTTTTCTAAGAGGAAGGAGTAGGAGTTAGATATTTGGAAATGCCCTTAGCAATGGTAGCTCCCACCTGGCTAGGGAGGTCCATGAACCACAATTGTGTCTGAGGCACAAAGCAAAAACCAACTGAACTCAGGGAGAGGAGTCCATTGGTAACAATTTCATGAGGAAAACACTGAGTGCCAATCAGACTTCCAGGAACACAGCTCTCCTTGCTGTCGTCCATGTAGAAATAGTCCTGCTCTAATGTCAAACCAATAGGCAGGGATACAGGAGGGGTGCTGATTCCAGAAAGCTTTAGGGGGAAAAGATTCTCCACACCAAGAACTTTCCATTTGGGGGAGGTATATGTCAGAATCACCTGGAGTTCTTCTTCCAGCCTGCTCACAGAGAGGGCAGACTGAAATTCTTGCTCATTTCCCTGCTGTTCTTTAGAACCAGTGCTCTAGGCTAAGGAATGGAAAGAGGAAATTGGGGTCTAGGAGGTACAAATACAAGGATTAAGGGGCCATAGGACAGTGGTGGCTGAGAGGGCTCAAGAAATAGGATTTTCTCTTCTTCCACTGTCTGCTGCCAGGGGCTGCAGACATCTAGATGTTAGGATGGAGAGAAACTGGGACAGGGCCTACAATGGTTTCCCTACCTTTTTGCTATTCTCTTCCCTGTGGGCTGGGAAACACTGGGGAAAGAACAGGGAAGGGGAGAAGAGAACCAATGCAACAGTAGAGTCAGGAAGAGATGTAAAAGAAGGGGTGTTTTTGCACAAAACAACTGGATTTAGTCTTTCATGTTTTGTAAGTCAAAGATTTACAAACACAAGAGTCAGGAAACTCTTTAAGGACTGTACAAACAAAAAAGTTAATTTTCTTTATATATAAAATCCACAATGAGCTTAGAACATGGTCACTAACATATAAAGGTCACTGACACCCTTTGTTTTTTGAAACCACTATACAATATTGCCACTGTATGTGTCCAAATAAAAATTCAGGTTTGTTCTAAACAAAGCACATCTAATCCTACATGCATCACTACAAAAATGACAGGTGGCAACATAGACTTAAGACAAAGGCAGACAATCCTCAAACTGAAAACAATGATTACCACAATTTTTTCTTCTGAAGGCTGGGAAAACACTGCTGGGATCTGACTTAGTAGTAGCACCTCAAATTCTAGCTCACACATCACTTCCCTTCAGAAGGAGCAAAGCTCTTAAGAAAAAGTCAGCAAATCTTTTCCATAAAGGGCGAGGGGGAATGAGCTATGACTGCTCATTCAGGATGCTGAAAAAAAAATTTTTTTTAATTGACTTTAGAACAAGGAAGGAAGAAGAGTGAGAGAGAGAAATATCAATGTGAGAAACATCAACAGATTGCCTCCTGTATGCATTCCAACTGGGGACCAAACTGGCAACCTGGGCATTTACCCTGACCAGGAATCGAACCAGTGACCTTCTGGTGCACAGGATAATGCTCAACCAACTAAGCCACACCAGCCAGAGCGAAAATGTGAGTTTGTGTGTGTGTGTGTTTTTAAAATATAATTTTATTGATTTCAGAGAGGAAGGGAGAGGAAGAGAGAGAGAGAAATATCAATGATGAGAGAGAATCACTGATTGGCTGCCTCCTACACGCCCCCTACTGGGGATCTAACCTGCAACCTGGGCATGTGCCCTTGACCGGAATCGAACCTGGGACCCTTCAGTCCACAGGCCGATGCTTTATCCACTGAGCCAAACCAGTCAGGGCAGGGCAAAAATGTTTGAAAATTAATGCAGAGGTGATGTTGTGAATATACTAAAAACTACTGAACTGTACATTTTAAAAGAGTGAATTTTATCTTCATTAAAAAAAAAAAAAAATTAGCCCTGGCTGGTGTTTCTCAGTGTTTAGAGTGTCAGACCACACACTGAAGGGTTATGGGTTCGATTCCAGTCAAGGGCATGTACCTCAGTTACAGGTTCATTCCCCGCCCCAGTTGGGGTGCATGTGGAAGGCAACCAATCCATATGTCTCCCTCACATCGATGTTTCCTCTCTCCCTCCCTTCAACTTTAGCTAAAAGCAAGGGAAAACTATCTTTAGGTGAGGATTAACAAGAAAAAAAGCAGCAGCAGCAGATGGCTAGATTTGGCTTATGGCTGGCATTTGCCAACCCCTGCTCTAAAGGAAATGCCTGCCCTAAGCCCTGATACCTCAGTGTTACCCTGAAGTGGCATCTACCCAGCCATGAGCAGGAGACACACTGCTCTTGCTCACCTCCAGATGCTGCACTTGGCAGTGGTGCCTATCGCTTGAGGCCCTTCCCCAACTTGCTCAATCAGAGTAGCTGGGGTCCCCTCAACATGGCTACAGAGGACTGTAACAGTGCCACACGGAAAGAGACATGACAAAGATTCTCTGCAGTCGGACACAGAAGAAAAGTACAGCCAGAGTTAAGATTTTCTTTCAGTTACTAAAGATTTGACCTAAAATGCCTAAAACGAGTCAGCACTGGTTCAGAAAAACAGAGAGGAATAGCTTACTTTAATGATGCTGCCATCCTGATGTATTCAGGAGCTTTTTGGTCAACTTTCTCCATGCAAAGTTGTAGTTTCTAAGAACAAAAAAGAAGAGTAAGTGGTGCTCTCAGGGAACAGAAAAGCCTACCCAGAAGTTATGCTGCATCAACAAAGATATATTTAAACTGTACAGTTTTCTAAAATATAAAAAGGCAGATAGTGCATTTTTTGTGGAGTTTTTTGTTTGTTTGTTTGTTTCTTTTTACTGTTATCAATTTCCTGAGTTACAGATCTACTTTACAAGCAGAAAATCTTGCAGGAAGGAAAGAGGAACAAGGCCTTCCAAGACACAAGCCAGAGTTTAGGGAGGCAGAGAAAAATAATTAGTTGCTTTTTAGTTAGAATTTCTCTGCGAAGGGAAGACACCAGCACAAGGCATCACCAAGGCTTACTTCAAAAAAGACAGAAGCAAAAAGCACAGTGGCAATTTACAAAATGAGTTATCAGGTCATGAACTCCACATAAAGGATGGATAATGGCTGCACCTGCAGCTCAGCATAGGGTTTAATTAACACAATATTTAGTAACTTGAATATTTTCATGGTGATTCCAGAAACACCGCCATTATAACCTGCAGAGCTGCTAACAGGGACCATGCAGTGATCAGCAGACAAATAAACACTGTTCCTCTGCTCAGAGTTTTGCATGAGTTGCTTCCTCTGCCAGGGCTCATCTCCTCCCCATCTCTCCCCACCTCCCTACCTACCTCCTCAGCTTGCAGGTCTCACCTGGCCATTGGGAGGGCAACCTCTCTGACACTAAATCCCATGTTTCTGTACTACACTATGTTCCTCTCAAAGTAGCATCTACTAAAGGTGTTCTAGAACTGAGGCACGTGAATGGACTAAATGGGGAAGCTCTAAGCCTGAAGATCCCGAGTGAGTATCACAGGACTCTTCTGGCCCACTATTCACCACCAGCTCCAGCTTCTACCCTCACTCACAGAACCTGTCCACACCACATGGCAACAATCCTTTCTCCTCTTGTCCCTGGGCCACCAAAGCCTCCAACCTATTTTCAAAAGGCAAGAAAGTGAGGGAACAAGTTTGTGGCAACACACGCAGGATGAGTCTGTGACTCACCCAGGGCCCTAGTTAGGAAATCATGCCACGGCCCTTTAGCAGAAACTAAAAATGAGTCAAAGGAACAACTTTCCAAATCATCCTCCCAAACCTGCAGGCATGGATGTAATGAACAGCCAAATCTGCCTCTCGAATCAGACCCAGGACTGCACTCAGCCAGTCACCTCATAGAGCTTCACAATGTCGGGGATGTGCTCCTTCTCGTCAATCTGCTGCTCTCTCTTGAGCAGCGTGCCCTTGCAATGGGTACAGCAGCGGATCCGGTCATCATCCTTCTCATCCAGGACGGAGCTTACACTGCTCACACTGCTGATGCTGCCCCGGCGAGAGCCATGGACACTGTTGGGTGACTGGTTAGGGCTCGTGTGGGAGCTCAGGGAATCCTTGCTGGCACTGGTGAGCTTATCTGTAAAGCACAACACAGGACAGGCAGCCGTGAGCCTGAAGCCTCCAATCACTCCACTGCCCACGACAGGAGGGGAGTCCATGCTGCTGGCGAGGGAAGAGCAGGCTCTGCCTATGAGCAAGAAGTACCCACATCTCTGCCTCCCTGGGGTCAGGTTCTGTGGCGGGAGGGACTCCACTGCCATCCAGGAAAGAGCCAGACAACCTAAGTCTGTCTTTGAGGGTCTAAGGCCCACCGCTAGCCTAGCATTACCTCCTACTGCCCCCTCCATTTGCCACGCCTCAGACACAACCCACATTCTTCCTGGACTATGCTGACAGCCTTCCCCACTCCCAAACACCTGAACCCTACACCTTCCGAGCTCAGCTCAAATGGCATGTCCTCCAGGCAGTCCTCCCCTATTCCTCGAAGCACAAATGATCTGCCTTTCCTATCAGTTCTTAGCATGTTGCCCCTCATGGAGAACTTTGCACTTTTCTCCCTGTATGACAGGTCTATGTACACCCCCGAGCTGCCTTAGGAATCTGTGACTCTTTCAGGGTAGAAATGACTTATTCATATTTATATCCCTACATATACTACAGGGCCAATTCATAGCAGCTGCCCAGTAAATGTTGGTTAATTAACCCAAGGAGAGAGGTGAATAGTGTCCAATAGTGAGCTTATAAAGTCTCAGGTGAGACAGGGAGTCGGTCTCAAGGAGAAAGGGGAAGTATCAAGGTAATGCATGCTCGTGGATGTCAGAGCTTGACAGAGGAAGCATCTGCTTCTGCCCATGTTGTCCAGACGCTCCATAGCCAACAGCACATGCAAGGTCAGCGGAACTCTCCAGGGTTGCAAAACCACCCAAATGTCCCAGAATTGGCCAGAAGCCCATAAGATCATCTCGAGCAACTTTTAACCAGCTGAGATTCAGAGTTCTGGACATCTGGTTCCATCTAACCTTTGTAGCTTCATTCCCACGATTCTCAAATATGTCTTCACACTCCCCCAAATATTCTGTTTGCTCATCCATTAACCTTCCACAGGGCCTTTCCAAATTCCATGCCTTTGGTTCTGCTGTTTACCCAGGATGTCCTCCTGCCCCATCTCTTTGCAATCCTAGTCATTTCAAGGCTCCTCTTGAACATCACCTTCTGACCCTGAGTAGCCATGCTCTCATTCTCCCCCAGCCTCCACAACACTCAGTGTCTCTTATATTATGGCATTACAGTTTGTTCTATATGACAATGACCACTTGTGACTTTTATCTCAAAGAAATGGATTAGTCTGCTGCTCATTTTTCAAGACCGTCTCCTACAGTCTCCTCTCAGCACCTCATCTGCCACTTCTAAGCAGAGCTGATAAAGATTTGGTCAGCTCTCCTGAGTGCCTGATGCAACTTCTCTCATCGTACTTATCTCTTGTAAAGCAATTACAGACAGTACTTGGTTTATGTCAGACTCGATGTACGTCGTTTCATGGTTACGTTGCCATCTCCCATTTATTTATTTAAAAAAAAGTCCGTCATTTCAACATATGTACATATGTGCTTTATGTTTTTTAATAGTTTCCTCAGGTTACGTCGGACTCGACGTACATCGTTTCGTGGTTACATCTCCATCTCCCATCTTACCTAATAATAGACAAACATGGAGCACATACACAGCAGTAATGAAGTGAAAGTGACAAAAATTTAAAAGAAAGATAACAATCCCTGACCTTTACTTGTGGTAAATAAACAATAAAAACCAAAAAGCACATGTGTATATACATCGAAATGACGGAACTTTTTTTATAAATAAATGGGAGATGGTCACGTAACCACGAAACGACGTACGTCGAATCCGACATAACCTGAGGACTGTCTGTATCTGTTTGTGAGTCTATATCCCCTGCTAGATGCTGAACTTCTTGGAGGAATGAATAATGCCTTATAGACCAGAGGTGGGCAAACATGACTTATAAGCCAAGTCCAGCCTGTTTTTGTATGAACCTTGAGCTAAGAATGGTTTTTACATTTTTAAAAAGTGTTTAAAAAAAGAAGAAATGTCACAGAGACCATATGTAGCCCACAAAATCTAAAGTATTTACTATCCGAACTTTACAAAAACAGTTTGCTAGCCCCGTTGTAGACCATTGCATCCCTGGCCCCTAGCACAGTGCCTACCCTGTTCTGGGCTTCATGGAATCAACAGGTGCATGAATAAAGATCCCAAACACCACTAATTTAAACAAAAAAGTTCAAAAATCACCCAGTAGTGATTAACAAACAAGCTAGTCTCAGGAGGAGATTAGGGTCTAGGGTCCCGCTGCCATGTTACCTACTTGCCAAGGGAAGGCTGATGAGCTCCATACATTTCTTGCACATTATAGACCCGCAGAGCCGGCAGTGATGGCGGCGGTTACGGATGCTAAACTTATTCCCACAGTCTGGACAAAAAGGGACATCCTGGTCGTTGACCCAAGGCACCACAGACTTTTCTATTGCTTTGAGAAGAACAAAACAAAAACCAAACAAATAAGAAAGCCATTTAAAAAAGAAAGTTGGTCAGGGAGAAAGAAAAATAGAATAAATGTGAGCAAAATTCTTAGAGTTACCTCGGATCTTAGCTGACTCAGCATTCGTTCTGTCAAATGCAGTGAGCTGACAAGGAGAAAATAGTGCCAAATGTAATTATCAGGTGATGGATACACTTTCCACAAGCATGAGGCATTAAGCGGAAATGACCATATCTGCATTTCTCAAGTCTCACCTCTCAGCTCCAATCCCACAAAGTCACAAGCAATTTCACATGGGATAATCTAGAAGGCACCTCCCTTTCTATGACCCACTTCCATTCTCTTTATTGTCAGTTAGCCCTTTAACTCTTAACCAGGGGTAGGCAAAGATGTGATGGGGGTGGCTCCTGAAAGCAATGGAGAACTCCTGATTCTCCACAATCCTACTGGACTATGCAGGAGGGAAATATGTGGCTAGTTTAGTAACTGTACCAGGCCCTGGCCAGTGTGGCTCAGTTAGTTGGAGTGTTGTCCCATACACCGAAAGATTGCAGGTTCGATTCCCCGTCAGGGCACATACCTGGGTTGCAAGTTCAATTCCCAGTCGGGGTGCATACAGGAAGTCAACCAATAGATGTTCCTCTCTCACATTGATGTTTCTCTCTCTTCCCTCTCCCTTCCCTTCTCTTTAAAAATCAATAAGCATGTCCTCGGGTGAGGATTAAATTAAAAAAAAAAAAAAAAACAAAAAACTGTACCGGTGTTTACTGCCATGCCCACCACACAATCCAGCTTATATACCACAAGCATTTCTAGGGTCAAAGTAAAACAGAGTGATCATGACATGGAACACGCAGTCATACCAGAGAACAAAAGGCCTAGTCAAGATGTTTCAACACCAAGTTCTCCTCAGAGACCTAGTCACCAGCTCCTCCGTTTGCCAAGAAATGATATCACACACTATGCCCCAGTGTGTGATTATGCAAGGTCGAGAGGCTTCCTCAGAGAGGAAGAGGAAAGACTCTGAAGACAGAAAGGTTTTGCAGTAGCCAAGTGGGTTCATCGGAAGGAAAAGGGAAACTGGCTGTGTGGCAATTCTGTCAACCTGGGCTATTCCCCTCAGTAAAACCAGGCAGGCGAGAATTGTCCCCCATTCTCTGTACCTCTCTAGGGGAGGCATTTCTCTGCCAACATCAGATACTTGCCAGCACCCAATATATACAATCTACGTAACACATGCTGCAGAAATGTAATTTTCCCCCAGAAAATATATACTTGCAGGAAAAAGGTGTTTTAAAACAGCAAAATTTACCTTTTCCAACCTGATTATTAATTTATTGACTTCAACAACATAGTGGTCAATCCTTGCAGCTCGGTGTTTTTTAAAGTCTGAAAGATGGCTTCTCACAGCACCTAGAAGGAGAGGAGGTGGGAGATATATAACTTGTCATTTCTCTGAGGAAGCCTCTCTACCTTGCTGCTTATCCTCAATAAATTTTTAAAACAAGTAAAAATTCTAGGATTTTAGAGTCCTACTAAAAATTCAAAAACTAGGAAAGCATCCATGTATCTTTTCTTCTCTAACCATACTCTAATTAAAATTTACTTTCATGTTCTTAGGGGTGACTGTAAATATTAACTTCTAAAATTTGCCATTTGTTTCACCTTCCCCAAATTTGTGACTTCCTTCAGCTACTGTAACAGGCAAGTTATTCAGAAAATCACCCTGATAATTTAACATTAGCAATTACGAAATAAGTTATCAAAAAAGCTAATAGGCCCTGGCCAGTATGGCTCAGTTGTTTGAATGCTCTCCCATGTACTGAGAGGTCGCAGGTTCAATTTCCAGTCATGGCACATACCTGAGATTGTGGGCTCGGTCCCCAGAATGGGGCATGCAGGAGGCAGCCAATTGATGTTTCTCTCTCTCTCTCCTTTCCTCTCTAAAGTCAATAGAAAACATTTTTTTAAAAGCTAATAATAATTCACATACCTGAAATTTCTCTTTCATGTTTCCAATTGGCTTTCAGATGTAACTCATTATTACATGTGTATAGTATTATATTTAAAGCCATTTTCTCCTGCCTTTATGAAAATGTTCCTACTTTCCAATATGGTAGCCACTAGCCACATGTGGAGACTGAGCATCTGAAATGTGGCTAGTGTATGGCTGGAAAATTCACTTTTAATTTTATTTAATTTTACTTAAATTTAAATAGCTACATATAGTTAGTGGCTATCATAGGACAGTGCAATTCTAGAAATTTCTTCATTCAAAAAGACACATTCTGTAGCGGCACTATAAAAATATGGTAAATGACCCTGGGTAAGTATTTCTTTTTAGAGCCTGTTTCCTCATATATAAGTGGGAATGAACGTCACTATGCATTCTGTCTCACAAGGCTTTGGGTGAAAGGTGAACAAGATAATGAATATGAAAAGATAATAAAGCACATGTAAGATTAGCTAGTTCACCTCTGTACACCATGATCTTTTTGGTAACAGTTTTATTGAGATATTAGTCACATATATACAATTCACCATTTAAAGTATACAAATTCAATTGTTTTTAGTATATTCAGAGTTGTGCCACCATTACCAAAATATATTTTAGAATATTTTCATCACCTCAAAAAAGATGATTATTTTAAAAATAAATATATGGTACCATAATTGTGTGTTTCAGAAAATTAATTGTGCAAACCAGTGCCTCTCAGTAGGCAGGTACTGTCCTATGTGAGAGGAGACAGTCCAGTCAATGGAATCTGTGCCTGGGTTGATGTCACAGACCTGGATCCCTACCCCAGTGTCTGATCCTGAGCAGGTGCCCAAGGGGTGCAATGAGTGTTAAATGAGAGCACCCATGGGAAGCATTTAATGCAATGCCTAACACAAGGCAGGTGCTCAGCTCATTCTTGTCCATTGTCTCCCTCTCACCACACTAGACATAAGGTCCACAAGAAGCTTAGACCATTCTGGCTTGCTGATGCCTCCTCAGCCAACTCTTAAGACATTACCAAGAACATGGAGATGCTCAATAAACATTTGCTGAATGAATAAAGAAAATTTCTTACCAAGCTCCTGGGGTTCCCACATGTAAGGATCAACCCCTCCATAACTGAAAGATTCATATCCTTGGGTCCCTGACTCTGCTCGGTCATCTCCTTCTCGTTTTAACAGCCTGTTCTTTGCTTTTTTAGCCTTCTGAACAAGACCTTGAAAAATGGAAAAAACACCATAAATGAGTCCATGAAAAACAGCCAGTAAAGAGTGGAGTGAAATCTCAAAACACAAGAGTTAGAAATAATTATGCTTTGTATAAAAAATGCTCAAGCCCTAGCCAGTTTGGCTCAGTGGATGGAGCGTTGGCCTGAGGACTGAAGGGTCCCAGGTTCGATCCTGGTCAAGGGCACATGCTAGAGTTGTGGGCTCGATCCCCAGTGTGGGGCGTGCAGGCGGCAGCTGATCAATTATTCTCTCTCATCACTGATGTTTCTATCTCTCTCTCCCCCTCTCCCTTCTGCTCTGAAATCAATAAAGATATTTTAAATGCTCAAGAAAATTCTGGATCCCAAATAAAATAGAATAATAAGCATTCAACCATTATACTACAAATACCAGAGCAATCTATTTACGTCTCAATATTAGCAGTAAATGTAAGAGGTCCAATTATATAAAAGTGTTAAAATTAATTTCAGTGAGGGGACCAGGGTAATGGAAGTGTTTTTTTCTTTATCTTAATTGGAGAGGTGGTTACATGAGTATATACAATTTTCAAAACTCACTGAATTGTACACTTAAAAACTTATGTGTAAACTAAACCTCAATTAAAGTTTTTTAAGTCAAATTCTACAATACTGATGTATTTATCCTAAGGATTCATGAGTAAACACTTCTTGTTTACCTCCAGGATGAGATTCAGCCAAACCATTATCCTTGGGCTGCTGTTCTCCATAATGCTTAACTGTACATAGAATTCTTTTTCCTCTACTCACTTACCAAATGTATGTGTAAGAATATTGACAAAAAGCTTCAAGAAACAGATAAAACACTTAAAACACAACACAAAGAGAACTAGATGTGGTAAAAACAGAGAAAATGAATGTATCCTGAGTTGATTCCATATATGTACCAGGCACAAAGTAAAGTACTTTCTTTCCTTCTCACCCAAGGATATCTTTTCCATTGCTTTATAGAGAGAGTGGATGTTGATGTTTCTCTCTCATTGATGTTTCTTTTTAAAAAAATGTGTTTCTATCGATTTATGAGGCAGGTGATAGCCCTACTTACAAATGAGGACATGACATCAAAGATGGGCAAACGATCAGAGCTAACAGGCACCAGGGTTAGAACTGGAAACCTCATGTCTGAAACAAGAGCCTCAGTTCTTCCGAGCCAGCATTGATTTCAAAACTGTACCTCTGCAGAACAGGAGTTCAGCCACCTCATTTGAGGTGAGAGGACCTGCTATCAAAATAGAACAACAGTCAACTGGTGGGAAAAAGAATTCTCAATTCTAAGTTGCTCTCATTAATGTTCTTAAATATTGGGTGACTGCTGCCCGTTTCTGCCACTAGAATCAAGTAGGAAATATCAGATTTAATACAATATAACCATAGCCCTGGCTGGTTGCTCAGTGGTTAGAGCACTGGCCCACATGGTTCAATTCCCAGTCAAGGGCAGTACCTCGATTGTGGGTTCCATCCCCTGCCCTGGTCGCAGTGCATGTGGGAAGCAACCAATTGATGTCTCTCTCTCTTTCTCTCTCACCCATCCACTCAGTCTAAAACAATCAATGGGAAAAATATCTTCCCACCTCCTCCCTCCCATCCACTCAGTCTAAAACAATCAATGGGAAAAATATTTTCAGGTGAGGATTTAAAAAACAAACAAACAAAACCACTCCCATAGCTTTTCAAATGTAAATGCAGATATGGAGGGGCTTGTCAGGCAGGGGGTGAAATTACCAAGGTTACAGACATGTCCATTCAGGCTAATAAGCAGATTCTTTGATTATCAGTCACTCTGGGATGGCTTTCCCCAACTGGAAATAAAGGTCCACCAGAGCTAAAGGACACATCCTCTAAAATATATTAAGTAGTCGTTCTTAACAACAGGAGAGAGGAAAGTACCTGATGTAACAAAGGGTTTAGGAGATAGGAAACTGGAGTTAGAAAACATCAATTCGTTTCTGCAAACAAGACTACACTGTGTGGAATTAAACAGGCAGTCCATGCCCTGTAACCTTTAGGAGGCACAGAAAAACAACCTGGCAACCCCCCCGGGGTAGGTGTAGCCCTTCAAGAGGGGCCAATTAAGAACAAGCCCATATGATCTTAAAAAACACTTACAAGGCAGAAGCCAAACTTGATTCTCAACCACCTTTTCTTCTACGTTACTGTACACGTGCTAATGTTGAAACAGGGCTGGAGCCCAAACCCACTGACCACTTTTTAGTAATGACAAGTTTATATTTTATTTAAACTGCCTCCAAAACCTAAAACCAAGGTTCACTCTTTTGGTTTTAATATTTCATTTGCTTAAACTAGCAATGTCATAAATTTCTAAAAAATCAAAAGATCAAATGGAGAGGTGATCCTCTTTTCAAAGAATTTCTCAAAAATCTGATATCTATCTTTAAAACTTTATTTTTCTGATTCTGAAATAGAGAAAATTACAACATAATTAAGAATTCCTCCCTGACTAAAGAATGCTTAACTCAATCTCTTAGTAGAGATTGGGGGGGGCGGGGCTGGGGAGGTAGTGGAGGGAGAAAAAACAAGTGAATACTTTTAAGTTACTTTCACAAGGAACAAAATTTCCACTCTATTTAGTATTATCTAGATTCTCATACCTATTATTCCCTAAATAACCTTAACCATTTTTCCTCTAATAAAAGGGGTATTATAAAAGGAATGCGAGGACATTCTATAACCTCTCTACCCACTGGCATCAAAGTCTTAGTGGTATCACAATCTATGACCCAGTTCAGCTGATGTTAAGTCTAGACACGCATTGAAAATCATGGAGGCCCTTCAGTTTCCTGAAGGGAATTTAGATAACCTGTTTGTTTTCCAGCTGCAGTATATGCAGTGATGCCATGTGGGAGGAATAGCATTAGACTTAGAGGTGATAGAAGACCTGGGTTCAAAGCCTAGCTCTGCCAATTGTGTGACTTTAGGCAAGTTATCTAATCTGTGTCTGATACCCTCATCAGTAGAACTGGGTTCACAGACAGATAGCTACTGTGAGGATTAAATGAAGTTAATATATGGGAAGACTTTGAGCAATGCCTGGCACAAGGTAAGCACTAGATATATGTTTGTGACTATTCATATTAATTTATGGTTATCACGTTCTGGTGGCAACATGGAAGCTGATGAAAATTATCCCGTGAGTTAAAGCTCCCACTGACAGAATGGGATAAGCAAGATCCTCCCCTCTTACTTTTAATTTGCCCTTTGACATCATGGTCTTCCCCGGAGTGTTCTTCCTCATAATGTGACTGAAGCTGATAGAACGACTGCAGGTCCTTCAGGCACAAAGGGCACAGGAAGCCTTCCCGCACCTCCCCTGGGTCATCCAGGGAAGCCATGGGAGTATCCCTCTCAACCCCCACAATGCAGGGGCCTCATGCCAAGAGTCAGCTGGATTCCTCCACAAGGAACAAGGCTCCGTCCGGCAGCATTAGCTTAACCAAGCAGCACACAGATGATGGGGAAGTGGCATCATGGCCCTGGATGAGGCTTCCTCTCTGGAGCAAGAGAAGCCTTGAGAAAGGAAATAAGAGAAGGGGGTTAAGTCAATCAGGCAAATTAGCAGGAATTGAGAATTTTCTTCTTTTTTTCCACAATTCAATAAGGGTCTTTAATGTTTGCTCAGTACAAGTTTGAGAACACAAACGGCTTTCTCAAATCCTTAGATGAAAACACAAAACCCAAGATATGAGAACATCACAGGACAATGGAAACTCAATAAAATGGGAAACAGATTCTTGAAGCTAAGAAAGGAAAACTCAACTTCAACAGCAAACACAATACTAAGGCAATTCTCTAATATTTGTTCCAAATGGTCCACCTTCAGAAAATTGTATGACCACAGGGAAAATGTCTGAAGTACTTATCAACAAACAAGTTTTTCTTTGACTCTCTGTACCCTGACCGTTTATTCAACCACAAACACTGAGCTCTTGCACCTGTGTAACACGCAACAATTAGAAAGACTGTGTCTGCCCTAATAAAACCAAACTGAACAAAAATCCCAACATCAGTTTAAGGAGAGCATTAGAAACCTAGTGGTCAAAAAGAATAATCTTTTAAAAAAATATTTTTTACTGATTTTTTTGAGAGAGAGAGGAAGAGGGAGAGAAACATCAATGTGAGAAACATTGATGTGAGAAACATCGATCAGCCGCCTCCTGCATGCCCCCTACTGGGGATCAAACTGAAACCCCAGCATGTGCCCCCGACTGGGAATGGAACTGGTGACCTCTCTGTGCATGGGACAATGCTCAACCAAAGGAGCCACTCTGGCCAGGGCAAGAAAAATCTATTTTGTGTTTTATATTTGTACAGCACTTTCTTTCCAGTGAACTTACTAGATTTTATAAACTAGTAAGTGACAGTTGAGCAGGAAGCCTAATGTTCTCACTGCCTCAAAAATAAAAAGACTAGCCCTGGCTGGTTTGGCTCAGTGGATAGAGAGTTGGCCTGCGGACTGAAGGGTCCCTGGGTTCAATTCCGGTCAAGGGCACATGCCCTGGTTGCGGGCTTGATCCCCAGTAGGGGGCGTGCAGGAGGCAGCTGATCCATGTTCCTCTCATCACTGATGTTTCTCTCTCTCCCTCTCCCTTCCTCTCTGAAATCAACAAAAATATATCTTTTTAAAAAACACAATAAAGATTTTAAAAAACAAAAAGACTTGGTGCTTAAACAATTTAAGGCTTAATAAGTTACATTTTCAGTTTTACTGGGCCATGGCAAAGTCACTTCTAATGTCACCTCAGAAAGACACCCAGCCGTAAGGAGAACCCAGACAAAACCACCCCACAAATGCAGAGAAATTCCTCCCCAAGAGCTCGAGGCCAGAAACCACAACAGAGAGTGAGAGGGAATGTATGACCTTCAGCTTTGGGTGGACTTGCCTACAGGGCCACTGAGGAGGGACTGCCTGATGGGTGAAGCGTAAACAGGGTGACAGTGACCCAGAAAATGAAGAAATGAAACATCAGGCCCCTGTTCTTTTTTCTTCTAGTTAAGAAACCCAATGACTGACGATACACAAGCAGATCTCAGTCTCTTTACTAAGTCACTGAAATATCAGCTCCAGTGCCCTCCCCAGCCAGAGGTTCCTCTGAGCTTTTAACTCTGAGAGCCCCTTTCCTTCCGGTGCCCTCACCCCTAAAACCGCAAATCACACACACACACACACACACACACACACACACACACACACACCCCTTCACATCTCAACCCAACCTCAGTTTCTCAAGAAAATGCCCTTCACTTTGGGGCATTCTCCCATCTGACATGTCAGCCCCTGCACTTCTTCACAGCACTGATCTCAATTTAAAGTGGCTGAACACCTAAGACTGTAGGCTCTGTGAGAGCAGAGACTATGTAAGTTTTCCCCACCAACATATCCGCAAGGTCTAGCCCAGTGCCTGGCACAAATCACGAAGAAATCCAATGCAACTCTAAGATCATATGACCAAACATCCCCATAAACCAGACTCTATCACAAAGCACCAAACCAGACCCCACAACGATACCGTAAGCAAGTCCTCAAAATAAAACACACCTATCTTGCACCTATACCACCAGCTTGAAGGCGACGCGGCCACATGCCCATTAGACGACACATCCCACAGCTGCATTTCATCGCGGCCTCAAAATCGCACATAACCCGCCTCAACACGGGTATGCACAGGTCGCAAAACCGCACACAGCACGAAAGACTCAGCCCCACCGAGCAGACATGACAGCTTCACACATCACACAGACACCACGCAAAACGCTACAAACAACCCCACACAAACTCAGACCCCAAACACCAGCACCCGGGAGACGCCAGCCACCCACCCCTCAGCCGCAGGACCAAACACAACTGTACACGCCCCGCGTGACCACACAACCGAGCAGAGCCCACTCAAGGCAAGCACACACAGGCGACCCGTCCAGTCCGAAACCCACATCGCCCACCAGGCCCGTCACACCCACCACAGCCACCCGACCCCACCCCCGCGCGGCTCGCCGGTCCCCGCGCCGGAGGCAGCCCCGTCCCTCGCCCCTCAGGCCAGGCCTGGCCGGCCCTCTGTACCCGGTCGGGCTTCCGCAGGCTCGCAGGCCCGTCCAGTTCTCCGCCCAGGCTCTGGGCCTCCACGGTCTCTCACACAGCAGCGGACGCCATCTCCATCAGCGGCTCGGCGCTCGGCAGGAGCACCTGCGGCGGCGCGGAAACCGCAAGGCAGGCTGAGCGAGGAGCGCCGAGTCCTCGATGGCGGGAAGGGGGCGGAGACACATTCCAATTGTGTTGGGAGCCCCGCGGCTTCCGCGCAGGCGCCGTAAGAAGACGTTTGGACGTCCCAGGTGCTCACGTCCAGGGCGTTCAAGTCGGCCCCTCCCCCTGCTCCCCTTGAACAGGTGGGGAAACTGAAACAGGTGTGCAATGAATGAGGCGGCAGCAGGGGTGGGGGTGGGGACTTGAACACCTCCTACCCCAACCCCAGCTACAGTTCTAAATTAATCCACGTCAATTAAAGTTCATGAGAGCTAGAGATAAAAGGAATATGCAGGAGAGTTGGAGGATGTGGAAAGACCCGTTTTAGAACCACAGCAGAGTGAGGACTTAGAACGAGAGGGAGTATCCGTCTGCAGGGTATACACTACAGTATGCTCAAATCTGGCATTTTCAAATGCAGATCAAAACCATTAGGGGAGGGGAAAATTGGAGAAAGGTGGTCAAAAGGTACAAACTGGGGTGTAATGTGTAACAGGATGACTATTGCTAACATTGCTGTATGATAAGAGTAAACCCGAAGAGTTTTCATCACAAAGAGATAAAACATTTTTTGGCTTTATTTTTATTATATCTATAAGGGAAGATGGATGTTAGCTGAATCTACTGTAATCGTTTCATAATATATGTAAATCAAATAGATGTGCATCATGCTGTATGTCTTAAACTTACACAGTGATGTATGTCAGTTATTTCTCAATAAAACGGGGGGCGGGGAAGAACCCACAGCATATGGTGTAATTCTCACATGGACCAAAAGCAAACAAAACAACAACCAAAAAAACGCACAGTGAAATACCACCTTACACCTGTTAGAACAGCTATTATAAAAAACACAAGAGATAAGTGTTGGCGGATGTGGAAAAAAGGGAACCCTTGTGCAATGTTGATGAGAATGTAAATTGATGCAACCACTATTGAAAATAGTATGGAGGTTCCTCAAAAAATTAAAAATAGAACTATATGATCTAGCAATTCCACTTCTGGGCATTTAGTTGATGAAAATGAAAACACTACTCAAAAAGATATATATTCCCCTCTCCCCCATTCATTGCAGTATCCTATATAATAAAAGCCTAATATGCTAAGTGTCCGACCAGTCGCTATGACATGCACTGACCACCAGATGCTCCAACCCATAGGTTAGCTTGCTGCAGAGGTCTGGCAGATTGGGACTAGGATAGACAGGCCAGACACGTCCTGGAGCCCTCCCACAATCCCTCCCCGGCCCCAATCGTGCACCGGTGGGGTCCCTCAGCCTAGCCTGTGCTCTCTTGCAATCTGGGACCCCTCGGGGGATGTCCGTGCACCGGGCCTCTAGTTATTTATAATAGCTAAGATATGGAAGCAACCTAAGTGTTCATCAATTGATAAATGGAAAAAGAAGACATATATATATATATACACACACACACACACACACACTTATATATGAATATTATTCAGCCACAAAAAAGATTGACATTTGGGACAACATGGATGGACTTTGAAGGCATTTATGCTAAGTGAAATAAGTCAGACAGAGAAAGACAAATCCCATACAATCTCACTTATATGTGGAATATTAAAAACAAAAAACAAACAAAACAAAAAACTTGCACTCATAGATACAGAAAACAGATTGGTGATTGGCAGGGACAGAAGGAGGCTGGGGGATGGGGAGCTGGAGTGTGGCTCCACCTCTGAACAGGAGCACTGATTCTGCTTGGCTGCTATCACCTTCCATTTAAGGGCACGGGCTCTCAGCTTGGGGAGCATTGAGATTTTGGAAGGCAATTGCCAGTGGAAGGGCAGTGAGCTAGGGGTCCTGGGCCCTGGGTTCTAGCCCTGACCACACATTACTGTGTGTCTTTCAACAGGTCTCTTCCCCTCCTTGGGTCTCAGTCTTCCCATCTATACAGATAAAATCGTTTCCAAAGACTTTCATGCTCTTTTATTTCCTCAATCTGGTAGCCAAAAATATATATATATTTTTTTAACTTTACAGGGTTGGCAAGAGTGGACAGTGACTCACCTTTGTGTATAGGCACAAACAAGAGATTTTCCAACATGTCAAAAGCAAAACAACAGACCCAGCTCTGCCTCTCTATCACCAGCTCCTGCCTTGGCTCCCAGTAGCCAGTTCTTGGGGAGTGAAAACACCTTCTTGAGTGTCTGGAGCTGGATAAGTCCCAGAACTGGCCATGCACATAGCCAGGTGATGAGCCTTTTATTAAACCATCATGATTTTGTCTGTCATTCTATCATTTAGAAAAGCCAGTGTCACGTTCACCATTTCATTTGCTCAAAAAAAGTAGCAATGTGGCCTGCAGATTAGGAACTAATTCTGGAAATCATGTTGGATCAGCCACTGCTATTCTACTGAGATTTTTTTTAAACTGGTGGTGGCAAAGACCTTCCTGTATGCTTTACAGTTTAGCAAAACCACTTTTGTTACTTAAAATCTTTGGACAACTTTGTTACTAGTTTCATTTTAATAAGAACAACAACAACTAATGTTTACTGAGTGATTTGCATGTGCCAGTCATTGTTCTATGTGCTTTACATGTCTCAGCTCATACAACCCTATGTGGTACAAACTAAGATTGTTCCCATTTTATTCGTGAGGGATATGAGGCACAGAAAGGTTAAGTGACTTGCCCGAGGTCACACAGCTGATAAGTGCTGTGTCCAGAGTCATCTCCTCTTGAGACTTTCATAGCCCCCACGTTTCCTTCCTCTGTGAAGGCCTGATTTTTGAGTCTTCCTGTATCTCTTAGCATTTTCCAGGGACCAACCATATACCAAGCATAGAAATAGAGGATGTGAGGAGAATCGGTGTCAGGCAAGATGGTCTCAGTCTTCAAGGAAGAGAAGGCAGAGAAGACAGCAGTTTATAAGACAATAGAGAGATGAGAGACAGAGAGAGAGAGAGAGAGAGAGAGAGAGAGAGAGAGAGAGAGAGAGAGGTGCACATGTGTGCAGATGCTCTGGCATCAAAGGGAAGGCTGAGGAAATCCCCTGTAGGGATTCAGGAAAGGTGTCCCAGAGGCAGCAACACATGAGCAGAGCTCTCAGGTAGAGATGATCAGGAGGGCCCTCCAGGCCAGGGGAACGGCATATGCAGAGGCATGGTCATGGACCTGTGTCCTTTGAGAAACTTAGAAAATTAATTCACGCTTAGAGTGATGATATTGAGGCACTCCTCCTTTTCCCAGCACTGCAGCGAGCCACTTCTAATCGTAAACCTTGGGTAGCTGGCTCTCTTCACCTTCGCCTTCCACCTTAGCGTTCTCCTTCTCTCTCTCTCTCTCTCTCTCTCTCTCTCTCTCTCTCTCTCTCTCTCCCTCTCTCTCTCTCCCTTTCCCTGTCTCTGTCGCTCTCTCTACCTCTCTCTTCATATCTCTCTTTCTGGCCCCTTATTATCTAAGTTTTCCCCAAGCAGCACAAGAATCTTGGCATTACATTGAAATCCCTGAGAGGGAAAGAGAAATCATGATGTGGGTAAGTGTACGTCAAAGGAAGGTGTGCGGCACAGCATGTAACTCCCCAAAGATCTGGCTTCCCTCCAGGCTGGCCCAAGCCCCAGCTCCCCAGGCCTCTGCCAACTGCTGCTGCCGTCGTGAGCGAATGGGTTGAGGAGGTAGAGGTTGGCATACCCCATAGGCTGGCACAGGGAAACGAGAGTATTGACGGAAGGACTGGCAGGGCCCAGGAGGGCAGGGCCTGGTCTAGAGAATTGACAAAGGGTGTGCCAGGCTGGGTGGTGGCCAGGGGAAGCAGGTGTCAGCTGCTCAGGGACAGGAAGGAAGCAGAGAATGGAGGGAAGGAGAGAGGGAAGGAAAGGAAAGAGAGGGAGAGAAGAAAGAAGGGAAAGCGGGAGAAAAGAAAGACAAGAAAAATGTTAAGAGATAGCCAGTCTTCGTGATTATAAGCACAGACTCCAGAGCCTGTCGATGGGGTTTGAACCCCAGCCCTGTAGCTGTGTGATCCTGGGTGAGTCAAATTCTCTGAGCTTTAGTTTCCTCATATGAAAAATGGACAATAACAGTACCGACCTCCTAGGCTGGAGGATTAAATAGGTTAGTATTTGGAAAGTGCTAGAACACTGCCTGGCACATGGAAGGGCTATGTAAATGTTTGTTACATGAAGAAAAGGGAAGGGAGGTGTCATTCAACGCCTTGGCAGTTGTGTCAAGCTGAGTCAGACACTGCCATAGGAGGTGTGAGGATCCAATTTGGTATCGCGGGAATAAATATCTTTGAGAGTCATGGCCCTGCCAGATGGGAACTGAGAACAGAATCAAATCGTAACTACATTCATTGAACCCACTGGGGCAGTGGGGTGGGGAGTGACAGCCTCAAAAGACCGGAAAAGTAGGAAATAGGGGATTGATTTGGGGACTGTGAGCTGCAAGGCCACCCAATTTGCAGGTCATGGGCTGGCATCTCCTTTGACAAAGCAGTGCCACTGCCAGCCGATAGGGGCTTTTGGTGAATGGGAAGGAGGCCCCCCTCCTTCCAACACATGCAGCCCCTTGCCAGGACTCAAACCATATGCTTCATGCGTTGGTCATGAACTAGATTTCTGCCCCCATGCACCCCCTCAACTGTGCTGTACACACCTACAAGATGGTCAAGGCTCAGCCAAGGTCATGAGAAAAAAGTCACACTGGTTGCCCTGGCTGGTGTGGGCCGGTTGGTTGAACGTCATCCCTGTTTACCGAAGGATTCCCAGTCAGGGCACATGTCTGGGTTGCAGGGTTTGGTCTCTGGCTGGGGTGCTTGGGGTGCATGTAGGACTTGGGGTGCATGTGGGAGGTGACCAATAGATATTTCTCTTTTACATTGATGTTTCTTCCTCTCCCTCTAAAGTCAATAAAAACATATTTTTTTAAAAATCACACTGGTTGTCTGCAGCTTCAGATCTCATTCCTCAGCCAATTGAGAAGTTAACCCCAATTCTAACCCAGATTTGTACATGTGGTATTTTAAATATTTAAGGCATTTAAGAGAGCTTGATGTGTAGAGCATCGAACACATTGGTCTTGTGACTCCAATTTAAAATGTGTAACTCAGAAATTGACTTGGGCCTGTGATTTTAAGTTAATTCAACAACCTATGTATTGAGCACCTGCCTACATGGGTGCCTGAGCTAAAACTGACAGCAGTTCTTACCCTTATGCAGCTGACATTCTAATGGCGAGACACAGACACTAAAAAATAAATATACTAAGTACATTATATAGTATATTAGAAAGTGGTAAGTGCTATAGAAAAAAATTTTAAAAATTGAGTAAAGGGGGTGGGAAGTGCCAGGTCACAGTATTTAGTAAGGTGGTCAGAATGGGCCTCACCGAGAAGACACCATTTGAACAGAGAACTGAAGGCAGAGAGGAATTGGCCATGTTGATCTCTAGGAGAAGAATATTCCATGTGGAGGGAAAAGCCAGTGCAAAGTCCTCAAGGCAGGGGTGTGCCTGGCAAGTTGAAGAACAAGTAATGAGGCTAACACCCACGTGCAAAGCAGCATTATTCACAACAGCCAAGAGGTGGGAACAACCCATGTCCACCAATGGATGAATGGATAAACAAAATGCAATGATATATTATTTGGCCATAAAAAGAATGAAATTTGGGTACACACTACAACATGGTTGGACCTTTTCCATCATGCTTAGCAAAATAGTATAGACACAGAAGGACAAATACTGTATGATTCCACTCACATGAGGTACCTAGAACAGGCAAGTTCATAGAGACAGAAAGTTGAATAGAGGTTACCAGGGGCTTGGGGGAGGGGAGGTGGGGAAATGGGTGTTTAATGGGTACAGAGTTTTTGGGGGATGAGGGGAAAAATTTGGTATAGAAGTGGTGCTGGTTATACTACAGTGTGAATTTACTTAATGCCACTGAATTGTACACTTGCAAATGGTTAATATGATAAATACTATATTGGGCTTATTTTACCACAAGAATAAATGGTAATTAGGCCAATGTAGCTGGATCAGAGGGAGCAAGGGAGGGAGTTAAGGAAGGTCCAAGAGCTCAAGGGGAGAGGGCAGGTCCTGGATATTGTAGGGACTTTGGCCTTTACTCTGAGGGAAGTGGGGGCCTGGGGAGCGTTTGGAGTAAGGGAAGAACAGGATCTCACCTCTGGCTTCGTTGTTGAGAAGAGATGCAGAGGGAGAAGTGCTAAGTGTGCTTGGCACACAGTAAATCCTCAGTAAGTATCACGTTGAGTGCATCTCCTTTGGAAGGGAACACAAACTCTAATCCCGTAGTCATTGCCTCTGGGGAGGAGAGCTGGTGTTTGAGGGAGACCTCTTTTCACAACACATGCTATACTCTTTGTGGGCTGTGTATGCAAGGTGAGCAGAAGGCTAAGAAAAGTCGAGATGGCCACCAGGGGGCGTTGTTTAGCCATATAAAAACCTTGCAGACAATCTAGGTTTTCAAAGCCAAGGTGGTTCTGCGGGTTCATGTCTAATACCTTCAGAGGCCCCCACCTGCTGTCTAGCAGAGGAAGGTGAGGATCCCACTGGCCTGGGGTGGGAGATTCAGTTTCCCCTACCAAGCCCCTGACCTGAAGACTCCATCACCCTTTCTCTGGCAGGGAGGAGCTCAACTGAGCAGTCAATGACCGTATGGAGCTCAGGTGGCATGGCACTGAACTGGTCTTGTGCCTTCAACAGAGCTCATGGGTTCTTTTTCCTTGGGGCCCCACCCCTAAGCCTGCTTTTTCCACAGCTCTTTCATTGGAGTAAATGGCAGGTGCTCCAGCCAGAACCCTTGAGGCCATCTTTGACCCCTCTCTTTCTCTCACAACTTACTTCTAATCCATCAGCAAGTCCTGTCAGCTTTTGCTTTGAAGTGGACCTACAATAGGCCCACTTCTCCTCACCTTGCTGCCACCCATCTGTCTCTCACCTGGATGACTGCTGTAGCCCCCTCACTGTAATCCCTGCCTCTGTTCTCACCCCCAATCCCAGCCTCTGCTCCCCATGTCCCTCCTCTGCTCAGTACACTCCCATGGCTCCCACCAAAGTCCTCACAATGGCCCACAGGGCCTTGCATACCTGGCCCTTGTACCACCACCACCACCACCACCCCCCCCCCGCCCCCCCCAGACTCATCTCAGCACCTTCCCCAGGCCCAGTATGCAGACACAATGGCCTCCGGCTCCTGTTCTCACAGATGGATGCTCCATCTCCGCTGGTCCCGTGCATGGAATCACCTTCTCCCAGACTCCTAAATGCCTCTCTCCCTCATCTCCTTAGGCCTCCGCATAAATGTTACCTATCAAAATAGCACATCCCAGGCAGGTCAGAACGGGCTTTCTCACATGTTTAGGAGTTGACTGGTCTGAAGTGGTTTTGACTGGAGTAAATTAAATGAGTTCTCCTCCATGTGGTCTCTCACTTTCCAGCAGGCCAGGCCAGGTTTATTCATAAAAAGATAGCAGGCAGAAGCATGCATAAACTCTTGAGACCTAAGCTCGGAATTATCACACTGTCACTTCTAATGCCTTCTAGCCTTCTATTGGCCAAAGCAAGTCACAAGACCAGCCTAGATCTAAGGATGGAGAAATAAACCCACCTCTTTCTGGGAGGAATTGCAAAGGGGTAGGTGTCAGTTTGCAGGCTACCATAACCAAGTACCACAGACTGAGTAACTGAACCAACAGAAATGTATTTCCTCCAAGTTCTGGAGGCTGGAAGTCCAAGATCAAGGTGTCAGCAGGGTTGGTTTCTTCTGAGGCCTCTTTGCTTGGCTTGCAGATGGCTGTCTTCTCCCTGTATCTTCACATGGTCTTCCCTCTGTGCATGTCTGTGTCAAATTTTTTCTTCTCATAGGGCCACCGTATTGTGTTAGGGCCCACTGTAATGACTTCATTTTAATGTAATCACCTCTTTAAAGACCGTATCTCCAAATACAGTCACATTTTGATGTCTCAGGAGCTAGGATTTCAGCATATGAATTTTGGGGGAACACAGTTCAGCAAATAACAGGTAGAGACTATGACTAATTTTGTGCTCAATCTACCACAGATGCCTAGCTGTATCCTGAATAAAATGATGACCCTTCAAGGTGGGTGTTAATCACCAATTCACACATCTGGAGCTGAGCTGCCGAGAGGGTAAGTGACTTGTGGAGCCATTATGGGAACCTTGGTCCTCCTGACAGAAAGGCTCTCTCATATTTTCTTTTCCCCATGAAGGGTGTGTACTGGGGCAGACCCCCAGGCTGGACACAGGTCATCTGGAAAGCCAGTTGTTCCTCTTTTATAAAAAAAATTTATTTTATTTTTTCCATCATCATTTATCCCCTCTATGCCCTCTCTACCTCCAGTTGTTCCTCTTGAACAGGCTGATGTGAGAAGCAGGGAGGGGGCCAAACACATGGTGTCTTCAGGGTCCTCCCCTCCATCCTGCCTCATGGTGGAACACAGAGAACACCCAGGTCTCCCTGGTCTTGCCCTGAAAACATGCTGGTTATTTCTTGGAACTGTGAGCCTTGATTTCAGGATACCAGGTGCACTGTCATCACACGTCCCCCCCACCCCCCGTCCCAAACAGAGGTGGTACTTCATCTATCGTGAGTCCCTAGTTACATATATATTTCCCAGGTTTGTCACTCCACTAGACTGTGAGCTTCTCAAAGGAATGACTGCTGTGTTAGTCACATGCCAGTCACGTCCTAGCTATGAGACCTTGGACAAGTTATGTAACATCTCTGTGCATCAATTTCCTAACCTGCCAAGTGAGAGTAATAAGGACCCTCCTCAAAGGATTGTACAAGGATTGAATGAGTTAATACAGTGGTCGGCAAACTCATTAGTCAACAGAGCCAAATATCAACAGTACCACGATTGAAATTTCTTTTGAGAGCCGAAAACCGACTTCTGCGCATGGGCCACGAAGTTTCAATCGCACTGTACGTGCACACCCACACGTGGTATTTTGTGGAAGAGCCACACTCAAGGGGCCAAAGAGCTGCATGTGGCTCGCGAGCCGCAGTTTGATGACCACTGAGTTAATACATGCAAAGCACCTAAAACAGTAGCTCAATAAATGTGAGCTATTATTATTTTTATTATCCTCCAGTGCCTTAGGTAGGATCTGGCCCAGGAATTATTTGCTGAATAAAATAAATTGATAAATTATGAATGACCTTCAAGTTCATAAGCAGATTAGTGCTTGAGGATGGGTAAAGCTTTAGCGAAGACAAAAATATCACCAAGTGCATTAAGCATTTTAATTAGAGCCTCCTCCATGCCTTGGTGCTGTCTGGTTGCTGCCTTCGCCTCCTATTTTTGTTTGGCCTGGACAGCACTTGGAGGATCGGCATTTGGGCCATCGTCCTCTGCCTGCTTCCTGAGCCCCTGCACTAGACATAGTGGCCTCCCACATGCCTCCCAGCCGCCTGCTTTAAATAGCCTCCTCTTGCTAACAGTTAATAGGAAGCCTGGAGCAGAGCTTATATAACATGGCCAGACTCTTACCCCCATTTATCTGAGAGACCCCAACTTCCCCAGCAAAGCTCACCAGAGTGGGCCCTTGCGGCTCCTCCCACCACCAGGGGACACCCAACATTTGTCTTCTCCTGAGAGGCTCAGAGGAGCTCTGGGGACCACTCAACTGCCCCTGGTGGAATTTATGATGCTGGTCCCACACCCTCAGATTGATCTGGAACCAACCTAGACATCGGGATTTTTTAATGCTCCCCACTGTGATGTTGATGTTCCGCTAAGTTTGAGAATCACAGCCCGAGAGCCTCTGTTGTCCTCTACCAACTGCTGGTGGGCTCTTTTCTAGGCGCTAAGCACCAGTCTCCCTTCTTGATCCACTTCTTACAGGTGGTAGCAGCATTTCCAAGCTTTTGAGTTGTTCCTGTCCCTCCTGTACAATTTCCCCCTGTCTACAAACTGCGTATCATTTACTTTGAACACAACTCACTTTTAAATTTTAACCACATTCTGTGCAGATATGAAATTATGGATTGGATTTACTTGTTTGTTTTCTTTAATATACATTTAAGTAAATGCTAAACTATTAAAACTAGTACCACTAGACCCATGTACCACTCGGACTCATTCTTTGCAGAACCAGAGGTACATTCACCACACCTGGGAGGGAGTATGTGGGATCAGGGAACAGAGATTGCCTTCTGGGGTTGCATATAAAGGACAGCACATTTATGCTGAAAATGCTTAGAACATCTCAGAACTCTGACTTTGTCTGAGAGTGTCCAGCCGGAGAGGTGCAGAATTGGGGTGGGGGCACCCAGTGTTTGGGTCATGGGAGACCCACTATCCTCTGTGTGGGTCACTTAACTTCCTATGGCGTCAGCCAAGGTAGGCCCTTAAAACAAATGTTTCTCTGAGTTTCAGTCCAGAAGGTGCTTTCTTGAAGATATGTTGGCTTTCCATCCCATCCCTAAGTGCTGGGCCCTGTGAGAGAGCCAGGCTGAGTGTGCCCAGGGCAAGTAGGAGGCCATGACATCTCCAAAGGAGCTGGAGGAAGCCTCATGGGAGCAACTTTGCAGCAAGCTAATAGGGTCTAGGGGCCCAGAGGACAGAGCAAGGACTCTTGGGAGCAACTTTGAAATTTCTTTTGAGAGCCGAAATAGGACATCATGGGGCACTCACAGGGTACAGGTCTCAGCTCAGAGAGAACAAATGTTGTCTTCCCCACAGAGCTGTACTGGTTAAGAAGGTCATTCCTGAGGGAGTAAGATCCCCATCCTTGGAGGCAAGCATGGACTGAGGAAACATGTTAGGGAGAATTTTCCTACCCTCCCTTACCTTTAAGGGTCTTTGAATGCTAAGCTTCTGTGACTCCAATTCCCTGACATGAGTCCTGCTTCCTCCTCTGCTGGTGGGCGAAATGTGAGAGAAGGTGGGAGGTATTCTCTTGCCTCCATGCCAATCTCCTTGCCTCCCAAAGAAGAACTTAGGTGGGTGGAGAGCCCCGAACTGGAATGATTGGGGAGGTCCTTAGGGTCATCTAGCATCAAAGGTCATTGTTTGGCATTGGTGTAGGAACTTGGCTTTGCAAAAGCACCTTCAGGAACAAAGGAGATGGTGGGAGCTCTTGCTACCTTCAAGCCAATGCATCTCAAGAGTGATGTGGGTTCTTGGGCAGTACAGTGGCCTCTGACTCAGGCCTCCTGAACAATTTGGGTCTCCAAGCTATAAAAACTGCTACGAACTTTTAACCTTTTGCACTCAGATGTCGAGTGTGACTCGACACGGTTAGCATTAGAATAAAGGAATCGAGAAAAAAGAAAGCGAGTGCAAAGGGTTAATTTAAAATATGTTTAAAATTATGTATTTTTCACATGGCACAAATTCAAAAGGTGGGCAAGGTCATTTAGTGAAAAGTGAGTTTCCCTTTCTTACTTGCTCTCCATGGCAACCCCCAATCCTTGGTATCCTTCAGAAATAGTCTGTAAACATGCAAACAAATACACACATCTCTCATGAAATGGGATTTGAGCACCTAATAAGTATAAGGGTGGGGGTGAGGACACACAGGCTAGGGAATTAGACAGGCCTAGGTTCACACATCAGCTGGTAATATTTGGCCGTGTCTACTTGCTAAGAGCAAATCTTTGCTTCCTGGGGACCAGATCATTGTTCTGTGACCTTTTTGTATGTTTTTTCATATAATTCTCACTCAGGGTCCTCTGAGAAGCAGACACCAATATGGAGTTAGACATGAAAGAGATTTATTGGGAAAAATACCTGTGAAGGAAAATGGGGAAGGAAATAAAGTAACGTCACCAGACTCAGCAAACAAAAATATGGGGACACCTAGTAAATTGGAATGTTAGATAAACAATGAATAATTTTTTACTATAAGTATGTCCTGTGCAAAATGTCCCATGCATACTCACATTAAAAAACTATTTGGGGAAAAACAAAACTATTTGGTCCTGGCTAGTATGGCTCAGTTGGTGGAGGATTGTCCCATGTACCAAAAGATTGCCAGTTCGATTCCTGGTCAGGACACATGCCTGGGTTTCGAGTTTGATCCCCAGTAGAAGGCATGCAGGAGGGAACCGATTGATATTTCTCTCTCACATCAATGTTTCTTTCTCCCTGTCCCTTTCTCTCTCTCTTTCTAAAATCAATAAAAACATATAAGAAAGAAAATTATTTAGCCCAGCCAGGATGGTTCAGTGGTTGAGTGTCAACCTATGAACCAGGAGGTCACAGTTGGATTCTCAGTTAGGGTATAAATTGTGAGCTGGATCCCCAGGAGGGGGTGTGCAGGAGGCAGCCAATCAATGATTCTCTCTCATTGATGTTTCTATTTCTCTCTCTCTCTCATCCTCTATGAAATCAATAAAAATATCTTTTTAAATTATTAGTTGTTTACCATCATTCAAATTTAACTGAATATCCTGTACTTTATCTGGAGGCGACTGAGAGAGTCACCAGACCACGATGCAGTCTGACCCCTGGAAGAAAGGAGGAAAGGCGGGTGGTGTGATAGGCTGATAATGACCCCCAAAATGCCCATCCCTTGGGACCAGTGAATGTTACCTTATATGGCAAAAGGGACTTTGCAGATGTGATTAAATTAAGGATCTTGAGATGGGGAAATTATGCTGGATTATACAGGTGGACCCTATATGTAATTGTAAGAATCCTTACAAAGAGGGGCAAGAAAATCGAAAAAGGAAATGAACAGTGTAAGATGAGGACTGTGAAGAGCTCTGTTTCACAGAAAGGGGCCTGTTGCTCAGTTGCCACTGGCTGGAGCAGCTGAGCCAGTCAGTGACACTCCCCATCCTTGAAACCCTCAGCAGCCCATTTGTATGGCTACCATAAACCACAACCTTATTCTTCTCATTCTGCCACAAAGAAGCCAACACACAGAGAGGCTAAGAAACTTGCTAAGGTCACACAGCCTTTAAGTATTGTTGCTGGGATTTGAATCTAAGTAGTTTGACTTTAGAGTCCACCCAATTTAACCACCATTTTAGAATGCTTTCTTCACGCACCTTCGAACCACTTGTGGAATCAAGTAGAATGTATTTTAGAAATAGGTTAATTTAAAAAATATTATAGCCTGATAATATCCAGTGTTAGAAATTATGTGGGGAAATGTGTACTCTCAAATCTCATGCACTATAGGGGGAATATAAATTGAGTACAGCCTTTCGTAGAGCAATTGGCAGTATCTACTATTTTAACTTTTGCCCTAGTAATTTTTACTTTTATGCCTTTTGCCCTAGTAATTTTTACTTTTATGTGTTTTGTCCCACAGAAACTCTCACATCTACACAAAGACAGGAACAAGACTGCTTATTATGGTATTGTTCATAATGGGGAAGCACTGAAAATAACCTAATATCCATCAGTAAGATGAGTATGATGCATCCACATATCAACCTTTGCACTGATTAAAAAAGAACAGGGGAGAGCTCTGATGACTAACCTGAGGGTGCCATGTCATGTTGTGGTATTAAAAGAACCTTAGGCCAAAGAGCAGAGTAGAGGGACGAGGCATTTATGTAAAACAATAGGAAACAACAGTGTGAGAGTGTGCGTGGGAGTGATGTATTCAAGTATGCAAATGCAGAGGCAACTACTATTGGGATTTGTATTTACCTCCGGACACTCAGCATGCATCCTTTCAAACCTGATACTTACTGAGTGTGCCAGGCACTCTTGACTGTTTTGCTCTCTACATCTCTTTCCAACACAGAGGCCAGAGGTCCTGTCCCCGGGTGTTTCCCTGTGTGGCCCTGCATGGGCGGCTTGCCCCCTCTTCTTGGGAACTGTGAGTCCCCCAAGTAACAAACTATCTTTTCAATGGCAGCCTCTCCATCTGTTGGCCTCACCATATCGGACTAATAAAATCTACATGCTAAAACACTGCCCCACTTCCATACTTCAAACACCACCCCTCAATGTGTGGGGGATGTGGAGACCTACTAGTAAGAGTCCAGCTTCCTCCTCGCTCGCATCCATCCGGAGCTGTACTGTGTGAAGTGGACACAACACATGAGCATCCTGCTAGGATGAGTATGAAGCCATGGCCAGTGGTAACACAACCCTCTGTCACCTCCCCTAACCCCTTCCTCATCCTTACTGGCAATGCCCAGGGCTAACCACCTTCAAATTGTGGACTTTGGCTGCTTCTTCAGAAGGATGCTGGAAGGTGGGAGTTATACAAGGAGACTAATTTTTGCTCTGCATAGCTGTATATTACATACACTTTTAATGATGCTCTGTTAATGTATTACTTGAGTAAATTTAAAATATTAAAAATAACGATGGGCTTAAGGGGGGAAAAAGAAAGAACATACTGAGTCAACAAGTGTGTTTTGGCAGCAGGGGGAGGTGAGGGCTGTCTTTTGCTGGCTTGTCATTATTTATTTATTTTTTAAGTTTTGCTCTAATGGAAGGTCCCAGCCTGGTGATGGGAAAGGGGCCTCTTACTCAGACCTGTTGGCACTTACTGCCTTTGACGCCAACGTCTCCTCTAGTGAGCTCAGCTTCTGTGGGCCTCCTCCTCCTCATCTCCAGCAGTCTTCAGGAGCCTCTCATCAAAACACAATTATGGGGATTACTTGTCTCTGCCTCACGCCTTGCCCCCACTCATCGTGAATCTCCAGGAGCTAGATGCTTCTTCCTGTGACAGCTGCCCTCTCAGAAAGCAACACTCAAGAGGCTATCCAGGAAGCAAGCCCCCCATTATACAATTAGGTCACCTGGGTTCAAATACACATTTGCCATGTGATCTTAGGCCAATGGCTTAATCTCTCTGAGCTTCTGTGGCCTCGCGTGGAAAATGGGAATAAAACAGGATATATTCCATAAAGATGGTTGGGTGTTCGAATATATCTGAAACACGTAACATATTCTTTGGAGTAAATGCTCATTTTCAAATGTCAGATTTTGTTGTTATTGATCACCCTGTTCACTCGTTTTCTAAACTAACATTTGTTGAGTGCCTACTATGTGCCTGCCGTTTGCTAGTTCTCAGAGCTATAAAATAGAAATTAAACTGCTTGTTCTCTGTGTGCCACAGGCTGGTTTGGAGCCAGTGACAGCAAGAACTTCCTAGTGTGAAAGGTTAGTAAATTTCAGACGTGGAGGGCAGGGGACGGAGGCACACGACTCTTCTAATCGGAGGAGAACCTGACTCAGAAAACATCTGGACTACTGAGACCTTCACAGCTTTCTGAACCGCACGGGCAGGGTCCTGGGCAAGAGAAGAGGAGAAAAGAAATACTTTTCCAGACAACACTTTGCATGTCTCAGAAGAGCCACATGAAATTTAGAACTTTCCTGAACAGGAAGGTGACTGGTAGCTTGCTTCTCTAGCCCAGCAGGCCCCAGCCTGGCAGGACTGAGATAGATGAGAGGTTGATGAGAAATAAATGAGGCAGGTGCTGAAATTTCTTCTTTGCCAATAAAAGAAAGTTACAATTTGGAATTGGTTGAGTGTCTCCAGCAAGTGGGAGAAGGGGATGCGGTGGAGAAGATTCTCCATTGTAACAACTCCATTAGCTGCAGGCACCCAGGGAGCCAACCACTCAGCCGGGATCCTCCCTTCTGCAGCAGGTGCTGGGGCCGGGGCCATGTGGCAGTTGACATAATGAGGCACTTCAAACGCATAAATCTAGCATGGTTCCAGGCGACGGGATTTGACCAGTGGTCCTCAAACTTGAGTGTCAGAACTTCCTGGAGGGCTTTTTACAACACAAATCACTGGGTCCCAATCCTAGAGTTTCTGATCCAGTCGGTCTGGGGGTGGGGCCCTAGAATTTACATTTCTCACAAGTTCGGGATGATGCTGGACCAGACTTTGAGATTCACTGCTCTAGATAAACCCTAGGATTCTGGGCTAGATCCACCCAGCTGTGGCAGGTAGGAGCCCAGGGGAGTTGCCTGATATAATGTGGGAGGTAAAGAAGACTTCCTGAAGGAAGAGGTACCTAAGTTAAGTCTAAAGCTGGGGTTTTCCAGGTCATAAAAAACGTCCAGGCAAAGATGCAGTTTATTGGCTAAGAAGAGAAAGAGTTTGGTCTGCACAGTGTGCCTGGAGCAGGTGAGTGGTAGGAGCTGAGCCAGGAGCAATGGGCAGCATCCATTTCACAAAGGGCCTGGAATGACAGACCAAGGAACTTGGCCTTTGTCCTGAGGGCTGGGGAGTGATGCTCAGGGTTATCAGCTCAGAGGTGACATGACCAGAGCTGACTTTTGAAATGATTTATCCGAAAGGTAGGGAAGCAGGTGTTTAGGTGTGATGATCTATCCCCTCCTCAGAGATGAGGAAACTAGGGAGTAGAGAGTATACATAATTTGCCTAACACCATTAGGCTTGAAAATGGCAGAGCCAGGACCCACCCTGGTTTGCCTGATACCAACAGTACACTTCTGCCCACCACCCTTAAGGGTTTGGAGCACAGAGACCCAAGGGTCCTCCTAATCCTGGCTCTGCCCAAGCTCACTGGGGCCTCATGTTCTGACCCTCCCTCTCTTGGCCACTAGGAGGACCAACTAGTAAAGCATTACAGGTAGTTTATTATAAATGCAGCTCAGAGAACGGGCTGGGGCTTGGGGCTGGGGAATCATGGGGTGGGTAGGGAACAGTGCCAGCCTAGAGGGCCAAAGCCACATCTTCCCACTGACAACACTGCCTACTGAAGTGTGATATCCCCTGGCTCATCAGGCCCAGACACAAAGGAGCTGCAGCCCCTGCCAGCCCCCTATCAGAGCTGCTGCTTCCCTCTGCTCTAATGAGGGGCCTTCTTGGAAGAGGTAGCAGGAGCCCCCCACCCCTTGCTGGGTCTGCTCTCAGTGGGTGCTAATGAGGTGTTTGGAGAGTCCTGAGGTCACTGAGACCCAGGGCCTTGAGGGAGGAATGATAAAGGGAGGACTCATTATGGTAACATTCGGGCAGCAGGCATCCTGACCCCACAGAGGAGTCAAGTGCCTGGTACTCTCCTGGCAGACTTTACAAAAGCAAGATGTACAACCTTGTCATGATACCCACCACTCCTTTTCCTCCCACACCAGTGATTTTTTTTTTTTTTTTTTTGGAAGGAAGCTTTATTCCGTGCAAACAGTTCAACTGTGATACAGCAAGGCTGTGAAGACAGCATGGCTGTTCCTCAGCCCTAAGCCCATATGGCCGTGGGGCCAGGGCCCTCTCTGGCCAGACAGTTCTGTTCTGCTGTGTGTCACCTTCAGAGTTTTCACCTCCAGCAGGGGAAACACAGTTTTCAGTCTTTGGTGGCAAGGGAAAGCAAACCAGTGGTTTTTTTACTTTCCTGGAGCATAGGCCCCTTTGAGAATTTGATGAAAGATCGAAACCCTTCCCCTAACAAGAATTAAATGCAAACTAATAAAGTAATAATCCCAAGAGAGGGCATCCTATATAATAAAGATGTAATATGCAAATGTTCGTTACACCGTGAAGCGTAATGACCGACCGCGTAATGACCGGATCACAGATTAGCAGGAGGGTGGGGCAGTGAGCTACAAGTGGGCTGCAGAGAGCTAAGGAAGGGGCAGGGCAGCAAGCTATGAAGGGGTGTCAGGGGGCGAATGGGAGAGCTACAGGGGGCAGGGCAGCGAGCTACTGGCACACAGATTCATGCGCAGGGCTACTAGTTTATAATTTACTATTTGCCTGGGATTGAGTTACATGGTTCACACGCCTCATCTCATTTAATCTTCACGACATCCTAAGTTTAGCTATCTCTACTTTGTGGGTGGGGTACCGAGATACAGAGAGGTTGTTAACTGTTGGAGGCCACACAGTTAGTTAGTGGTTGAGCTCAGACCTAGGTCTCTTGGATTTCAAAACCTGCATGCCACCCACAGAGGATTGAGCCTAGGCATGTGCCCTGACCAGGAATCAAACCTCGACCTCCTGGTTCATAGGTCAATGCCCAACCACTGAGCAGCACCACTCAGGCCAAAACCTGCTTTTTAATCATCTCACTTTACCACACAAACACATACACATGAGCAGAACTTTGAAGACAATTTCAGGACATGACATGCTCACAAAGGACCTGAGAAGCATCCTTCCTGAGTGCTAGGGACATAGCTCCCCCTGCACCTCCAAAGACCTCACAGTTCAGTGGGAGACAGACATGCTTCCTGATGGTTGGTGTTGTAAAGGGGGAGCTGGAAGCATGGAGGAGAGTCATCCAACCCACTGGGGATGGCAGAGCAGAAAGACAGGTACATCTGAGTCCTTGACAATGTCACCGAGCCACACAGAATTAATCAGCCCTGAAGCCACCCCACCTCTGACATCTTGTTATGTGGGAAAATAAAGTGGACTCCTTGTTTAAACCACTTCTAGTTGGGTTTCTGTTACTTGTGGCGAAAAGCATGTAACTGCTCCAGAACCTGACATTTCAGCCTTGTTTTCTGCCACCTCCCAGCTCTCATGCTCCGCCCCCCTTTGCTGTCACTTCTCTTACCTGTGCACTGTCCCCAAACAGGTCACACTCTTTCCAGCCTCTCCCATTTTGCCCCCAACATTCTGTCTACTAAGAATGCCCCTTCACATTTATCCTTTAAAACCTCATTCTTGTTCCCTGATTGATTCATTTCTATATCATCTTGTACTTGTTTTATGGATGTTATATTTTATCTTATCTGTCTGAGGATAGCAATTAGAAGGTATTTTCTTTCTTCTTTTTTAAAATATATTTTTCTGTTTTCAGAATTATCTGTTTCCTCTGGGTATTTTTTTCCTCCTTTATCTTAGTCTCTCTTCTTTGGGTTGCAGGTTTCCCTGAAATGTTAAATCATCCTTGATTGTTCATTTAGAAAGAAGAGGAGCTAACCATGTGTGATCAATCAGCGATCTCCAACCAGAAATCTCCTGAAAAATTTAAAATATAGAATCAAGAGAAGTTACTAGGTTAGAGAGAAGCACAGACACACAAGCTCTGAAGAGAGAAGCATCCAGGCTGTATTTAAAAATAGCTTGAGTCCAGCCAGTGTAGCTCAGTGGTTGAGCGTCAACCTATGAGCATCAACCTATGAACCAGGAGGTCACATTCAGGACACATTCACAGGTGTGGGCTCGATCCCCAATGTAGGGCGTGCAGGAGGCAACCGATCAATGATTCTCTCTCATCATTGATGTTTCTATCTCTCTCTCCCTCTCCCTTCCTCTCTGAAATCAATAAAATAAAGTAAAACTAAAAATGAGCTTGAGTTATTAACACTGGTATTTGTGCAGTACCTGACCCTCTCCACAGAGCCCTTTAGGTAGAAGACCTCAAACACACAACAAGACCTCGTGAGGAACATGAACAGAGACAGTCTAGGAAGTGCTTCCTCAGGTGTGACTCATTAGGAAACTGTGGTTGAACCTCTTAGAAGTCAATCTCATGGTGCTAGGAAGACTGGAGTCTTGAGTCATCCATGGATTGCTTGCCTGACCTTGGACAAGTTACTTAATGGTTTTGAGCTCAGTTTCCCCATCTGTAAAATGGGATAACTATAATACCTAAATTGCCAAGCTGTCTGTGAGAATAAAATGAGACATTACATGTAATACGCCTAGATTGGCATTGTATGTGATCAATTAATGTAAGTTATTACTATTATTATGATTAATATTAAAGCACTGCTCTTCAGACAAAAGCTGAGCCCCATTGAGAAGGCAAGCCGGGCTCTGTCAGGCTCTCAGTTCATAGCTGGGATCATGAGAGGAGAGAGCAGAAGAGATGTGGAGAGGAGCCCTCTCTCCTTCCAGAGGTTGCTCTGGGCTTGAGTTAGAGAGGCTCATGTGGGAGTGGGAGCTGGTGCTGTGAAGAAAGAGGAAGCCTCTGCTAAAAATCAATGCCAAGTGAGAGAGAGAAGGCTGCTGGGAAGGCAAGACAGGCAGAATTTAAATCTCAAACCGAAAATAGATTCTGGACTCTGTCACGCGATCTCTAGGGTAGTGGTTAAGAGCCTGGGTTTTGAGATCATATAAAATGGGCTCTTAATCTTGGCTTAGGAACTCACTAGCTGTGTGATCTTCAGCAAGTATCTTCTCTGAATCTCAGTATCTTCATCTGTAAAATGGGAATAATCTCAATACTTACCGGACAAAACCATTGCAGGGATTACATGTGATAACATTTGCAAAGTTCTGAGTTCAGTGGGCAGCACGTAGTGAGTATTCAGTAAATGTAGCTGCTCTGATGATAATATTTTCCCTTGGTGTTAATGGAGATACGCAGGCTATTAAAGTCTTCCCTGATCCTAAAAGCCAGACTGGCCCCTGTCTTCTCTGTGGCACTATCGTTATGACTACCGGTAAGGCTGTATCTATCAGAGTCCTGTTAGGAAACAGCTGCCCACTGCAAGGGGTACCTAAAGAGAGCTTATTGATGGGACTTTTTATCCTGGGAAGGGCAGAGGTAAGAGAAGCACACGAGACAGTACAGCACCCCAAGGCAAACAATAGTGGGGAGCCCTGCAGGCCGAGAGGGCGAGGAAGAGGGCAGTGTTGCCAGAGCCCAGAGAGGCTGGGACTGTCGGGATGGACGGCCCCATAGGAGCTGTGGCCTAAGAGGAATGAAGCTCAAACTTCTGCAGGAAAGGAGAGGGGCAGGAGCACCCCACCTTCCTCTCCTCTCTGCCTCCGATCTCCTGAGGAACAGGGAACCTGCATGGGGCTGTCTGTAGAAACTGAACTGCTGGATGCAGACAGGGCAGAGAGGGGTCTGGAGGGCAGACAGAGGAAATCCCAAAAGCCAAGGAAGTCGGTATCTGGAGGGAGTTCACCAAGCAACGACCAGAGGTGGAAAAGAGTCCAGCTGGGCCTTGAGAAGTGTCCGTTATCGACAAGAGCGGTTACAGCTTTGGAGGAAGGGGTGGCAGGGAAACTGCACGACACAGTGATTGGAGCCCTTCCCAACATGCCAGCAAGTGGTTGGCAGGAGGAAGGGTGGGAGAAAGGAAGGAATAGTACCCACTTGAAAACTTGCTAAAATCGTGTGAAATGTATAGACTGTGCTAAAACTCGTGTTGTATTAGAAAGAAACACAAATGACTTGAGATAACGTGGAATTTATTGGCGCCTGTAACTGAAAGCTCGGAGGTAGGATGTATAACTGGATCCATATGTTCAAAGTCACTGGACAGCTGTCTCTCTCTCTTTCCATCTTTTCACTGTCTTCTGGTTGGTTTAATTCCCCACCATTGTAAGTGCTGTGGCAGCTCCAGACTAACATTGTTCCAGTTTAGCATCCCATCAGTGAAGGGAAAGAGAGAGCCTCTTGCCAAAAATTCCAGCAGAAGTCCTGGAGCTGACTCATTGGCCTGGCTAGGCCCACACCTGAGCCAATATCTGTGACAGGTGGGGGCCTGGGTCCAGCTCAGAGTTGGGGAGTAAGGAGCCCCCATCCTGACTGTGTGATCTGGGCAAAGCACTACATCTCTCTGTGCAGAAATGACCTTATCATGGGGAACCTAGGATCTGGTGCCCAGTAAGTTCAGGCAATGCTGCCGGAAGTAGGGTGCGGAACCTTGGTGCCAGAGACCCCCGCGCAGCAGCATTAGCATGAAAGTGCAACAAGGAACTTGGAAGGCCATGAGCCTTGGGGGCCGGAGGGCTGACGCCAGCCCAGGTTGTTCTTGCTGAGATTGCGGTGTATCAAGCGATTTCCTGACCTGGTAATCTTCAAGTAAATGGAACTACCTGTTTCCTGAACTTTACTGACCTTTGATACTATCTGCTTACTGTGGGCTCTACCTGTGTGCTTTGCTAAGGGCAAATGTGAAACCAAGTTGAATAAAAACAGGCAAGACAAGGGCTCGTGGTTCCTCTTCGCAAGAGCGGTTCCACCTGGCCCCCATGCTTAAGACTTATTATTATTATTTTTTAATATTTTATTGATATTTTTTACAGAGAGGAAGGGAGAGGGATAGAGAGTTAGAAACATTGATGAGAGAGAAACATCAATCAGCTGCCTCCTGCACACCCCCTACTGGGGATGTGCCCGCAACCAAGGTACATGCCCTTGACCGGAATCGAACCTGGGACCTTTCAGTCTGCAGGCTGATGCTCTATCCACTGAGCCAAACCGGTTTTGGCAAGACTTATTTCTTGTGTAGCGTCTTCATTACGTGCCAGCCCCCCTACAGGTCCTCCTGAACCCACCGTGCAGGTCGCGGCTCCTTGGCTAGGAGCACAGGCCCTGGAACGTGGAGGCGTGGGTTGGTGTCTGAACTCCGCTATGTCCCAGCTGCATGGTCTTGGGCAAGAGACTACCTCTTCACGCCTTATTTTTCCTGTGGAGATAATTATAATGGTTACCTCCTGGTGTGAAGACTAAATAAGTCAAAATACATAAAGCACTTAGAAGAGTGCCAAGCACACAGGAATGCTGTCAGTTCTTATGATAGTATATAGCAGTGCTTCTCAATCTTGATCTCTGGGCCCCTTTGTGCTCTTAAAAATTATTGAGGATCCCCAAAGAACTTTTATGTGGATTATAGCTGTTGATATTTCCCATATTAGAACTTAAAATGAGAATTTTTAAAATGTTTATTTGTTCATTAAAATAAATAACTAATTGGCCCTAGCCAGTTTAGCTCAGTGGATAGAGTGTTGGCCTGCGGACTGGAGGCTCCCGGATTTGATTCCAGTCAAGGGCCCGTACCTCAGTTATCAGCTTCTCCCCAGTCTGGGCCCTGGTTGGGGAGGCAACCAATCAATGTATTTCTCTCACATTGATATTTCTTTGTCTTTCCCTCTCTCTTCCACTCTCCCTAAAAATCAATGGAAAAATATCCTCGGGTGAGGATTTTTAAAAAAATAAATAACTAATTGCCCAGCCAGTTTGGCTCAGTAATTGAGTGTCGACCTATGTACCAGGAGGTCATGGTTCGATTTCCAGTCAGGGCACATGCCCGGATTATGGGCTCCATCCCCTGTGGGGGACATGCAGGAGGCAGCTGATCAATGATTCTCTTTCATCATTGATGTTTCTATCTCTCTCTCTCTCTCTTCCCTTCCTCTCTGAAATCAATAAAAATAAATATATATTTAAAAATAACTAATTAATCCATTATGTGCTAAGATAAATAAAATCTTTTTTCAAAAAGTCAATTTAGAGAGAAGAGTGGCATTGGTTTACATGTGTACAATTTTTTTTAAATGTCTGACAGTAGAATACACCTGGATTCTCTTATGTGCTTCTGCATTTAATCAACAGGTTTAAGTTTGGTTGAAGTAGATGAAGAAAACCTGGCCTCACACAGCTATGTGGTTAGTAAAGTGAAGACCTTGTAGATCCCCTAAAATGGTCTTAGGATCCTAGGGGTCTTCAGAGCAACATTGAGAAGTGCTGGTGTATATAAAGCCTGAAAGCCAGCATTCTACAGCTCTTCAACTGTCTGGATGCAAACCTCTGTGCCTCAGTTTCCTCCCAGAGAGGGCTGAATGGCTTGTTTCCTGAGGAGTGGTTAAAGTAGTGCTTGGCACATAGTAAGTGCTCAGTAAACACTGTTATGATTATTAGTTCTGAGTCTGGCATTAGTAAGGGTTCCCTTACCTTCCTAGGCCAGGCATCCCTTTGGAGATAATGTTCAACCATTCTAGAATGACCTGGGTTCCGCACTCCCCACAGCTGTCCTGAGACCCTGTGCATCTCCCAAGGGAGACTGGGCTGAGCCCAGCATGTGCCCTGTGCCATCTCTCTGGCCACAGGCCCAAAGCAGCTGTGCCCACGTGTGCTTGGCGGCCTCTGGCACCTCAGCTGGGTGTACCTGTGTCGCTACTGGGAAGCTCTCCTCCCCAGCAGCTGGTGATTAGGAAGTCACTCTTCATAATGGACGAAGCCTAATCAGCATGCCAATAATTACCAGGCCCAAAACGTGGCCGAGATTCAGGAAAGCTGATCCCCAAAGATAAGAATCACTTAAATTCTGGCATTGACCACGGGTCCCCTTGGTAACCCGTAACTCTCAGCACGATTTCACCGCTCAGCTAATTGATGTTCTCCAAGGCAGTCAGCTCATACTGGCCAATCGAAATGGGCTCTAATTGCCAACATCCTTCAGGTAAGAAGCCCCACATGTTCTCATGCCACCCAAGAGGACGGAGCAGGAACTGAGTCTCTCAGCAAACCAGTCCTCTGATTGCAGTTAATTAATCAATATAAGGTTTGTAGAAAGGATTAATTAAAGAACCTATTAGAGAAAGTCATGGTATTGGGATGTTTTATAGCAAAGCTTTGCTGAATTCATGAGAAGAAGATCCTTGAAGAAATGCTCCCCAGCTCTTTAAAGCTGCCTGAGTCAGGAACAGCATGGGTAGAGGAAAGACCACTGGACTTGGGGTCTTACAGAACCAGGGTGAGCCCAGTGGTGCTAATCCATGCAAGATGTGTGGCTTAGGCAAGTCTCTTCATCTCCCTGAGCCACAGAGTAGGGGTACCATTGGTGGGTAAAGAATGCCTTGCATAGGGCCCAGCACATAGTAGGTTCTAGATGGCACAGTGCAGAGCTGAAAACCGGAGCCTGCAGAGAACTGTTTGGTGTCCTCTGAAGGGTTTTAAAAGGTAGAGTAATTGGGTAGATGTTATATTTGGTTGCAACATAAGCTGTCAGCTCTGTGGCCCTCTTTGGGGCCAGCTTCACAGGTTTGTAGTGACTGCATGTGTGACCCATAACATTTGGATTTGCCACACCACCTTCCTTTTGGCCCCAGGAATCAGGCAGACCTGGTGGCAAATCTCAGCTCTACCTTTGCTCACTTGTATGGCCTTCATTCACACACTTGACACTGTTTACTGTCCTCAATGCTGGAGCACAGAGTTCAGTGAAGGAGAAACCATTTATGAAAAATCTAGTGACCTGGTGCATGAAATTTGTGCACATTAAAAGGGAATTAATTAGAGGAAATAGTTTAATATTGCTATTTGCCCTTTCTCTATAATAGAAGTGTTAGAGATGAAAGAAAATTAGTAAAATGTATATGAAAATCTCCCTCCTGTCAGAGTCTGGGGTGTGCCGTGGGACCCAGAGTCAAGTCCATGCCCACCGAGCATGCCTCAAAATCACGTGAGACCCAGACACGGCCGGCCCCACCCCCATCAAGCCCCACAGGGTGCGGGGCGCAGCCTCAGGCCCCTTGGCACAGCCTCAGGTCCCCCAACTTGGCCTCAGGTCTCCCCGCCCCAGGGCAAGGGTGTGATGACCATTTGCATACTAGCTCTTTATTATATAGGACAGTGATGGGCAACCTTTTGAGCTTGGTGTGTGTCAAACTTCGCCAAAAAACTGAGCATAACTCGGGTAGTATGTCACTTTGAGGAAAAAACATTATTTCGCAAATGTTTCATTCTCAGGAGCAGCAAATGTTTCATCCTCGGCATGCGGCCGCCTCAGCGGCCACGTGTCCTCAGAAATGGCTACGCGTGTCAGTGCTGACACGCGTGTCATAGGTTCGCCATCACTGATATAGGATCACCCAAGAAGACTGTGGCAGATGCTGCTGGTACCTCACCCTGTCCCCTCAGTTCTCACCTTTGTGGTACACACAATGTTTTCCTGAGATTCTTCACCTAAGGGCCTTCTTGTTTTCAGGACACAGGGCAAGCTGGAAGTGCCAGGGAATTAACATCCCCAAGAGCAGCCCTCAACTCCTGATCCATGGAATTCAGAAGAAAATTTCCAGTTTCCTCACCCTGTGGAGTGGGACAACTCTGAGTCCTGTTCTACTAGCACGGTTTCCCAAGAAAAACCTGCTCTCTAATGCATGCCCTGTTCACTTCCTCCCCTTCCCTGAATCACTCCCTCCCCTCCCCCCGCAGACCAGTGCTTCCCGGGATCACCCTCCAAGTAAACGACTTGCACTCAAATCCTATCTCAGGGTCTGGTGCTCCAGGAACCCAACCTAAGACAGGTACAGTTACAAACTGTGATAGCGGCAAGGAAGGAGTGGGATGCAGGGCCACATGCCACAGTGTTGTCTGAAGTGACACTAAGGAGGAGGAGGCCAGGAGCAGGGTGGTAGCAGAGGAGCTGAAAGTAGACGGGTAGATTTGAGACATATCCAGGACACGGTAAAAATTAGATGATAGGCCTTAGAGCCATGCAAACAACCCCCAAGCTTCAGACTCAAGTGCTTGGAAAAGTCACTTGACTTCTTTCTTAGTTACCTGTTCTCTAAACAGGGGTGACTATAATGGACAATTCATTCATTCATTTACATATCACCTACAAAATGGCATTTCCTAATGTCTGGCCCCAGGGGAAATGTTTGGGAAACATTTTTTTTTTTTTCTTTTATCTTCCAAAGCTCAACCCAAGTGCCCCTTTCCCTAGGAAGGCTTGCTCAATTCCACCCCAAACCACACTGTTTCTAATACTCTGAGCTGCGGCAATCAAGAGTGTCTATGTAGACTGGACTGAACCGGGCAGGGGAGAGAACTGCATAAGACTTAAGGTCTGGGCTACACAATGGAGTGGGGGGAGTGAGGAGAGGGAGGGTCTAAAACACCTCAAATTTCAAATGTTAGCAACTCCAAGATCATGTGATTTCTTTCCATGGGGCCTTTGTTAATGCTCTTTCCTTCTGCCCAAAATATCTTTTCCTCTTATTTATCCTTTGACTCTGCTTGGATGTTTCCTCCTCCAGGAAGCCTACTTTGCCCGAACATCCCTCATGCATGTTTTCTTTGCATGCTTTGCTCACCACAATCAATACATCTCACACTAAGTAGCCATCATCTGTTTGCTTGTCTGTCTCCCCACTGGATGGGGACTCCCTTAAGGGCAGAGAGCCTGAGGAAGTCAGGCTGAAGAACTAATATAGAAGTGACTTGAAGCTTTCAACATCCATTCAACAAATATTTATGAAGCACCTACTTCCTGCCAAGCCCTGAGCTAGGTAGCTTTGATGAAGACAGACACAGATGAGAAGGATTTTAGTGGATCGAGAACAAGGGAGAGGCTTTTGTGTTAGTCACAATTGGCTAAGTTTAGCTGCAGTAACAAATAAACCCTGAAATCTCAGTGACTTAATACAATGCAAGTTTATTTCTTTTTTTAAATTAAATACGTTTTTATTGATTTCAGAGAGAGGAAGTGAGAGAGAAACATCAATGATGAGAGAGAATTATCAACTGGCTGCCTCCTGCTTGCCCACTACCGGGGATCAAGCCCGAAACCCGTGCATGTGTCCTGAACGGTAATCGAACCATGACCTCCTGGTTCATGGGTCAACGCTCAACCCATGAACCAAGGCAGTGTTGTCTGAAGTGACAACTAAGGAGGAGGAGGCCAGGAGCCACACCAGGAGCCACCCCAGCCAGGCACAAGTTTATTTCTTCCACATGAGAAGTCTGATGTGGGTGAGCAGTGCCTAAGTTCCATCTGGTGATGCCAGGGTCCAGAATCCTTCTGTCACATGCTCTGCCATCTCAACATGTGGCCTCCCAGGCTTCTGTGGCAGGAAGAAAGGGGTAAAGGAGGTTCATGGAATTTAACTGCCTCAGTCCAGGAGTGACACCCTTCTCTTCACAGCTCATTGGCTAGGGCTAGTCATATGACTCCACCCCAACTGCAAGGGAGGCTGGGAAATGTAGAGAAACACATGGACTATCTCTGCCATAGCATCCTAGGCTGAGCAGTATGTGAGAGGATGTTTGGGGATCCGTGCATAGACTTAAGGATAAAGCCACAGTGTTTGACATGGACTTACAATAAAGCCCCAGTGACTGGCTTGTGTGTGTGTGTGTGTGTGTGTGTGTGTGTGTGTGATTGGATTTAAGTGTCTTTAGATAGCCTATTCAGTTTGCCCCAGTCCCCACCACTCCCTCTTGTCCTGCACTTAGCCTGACTCCCTGCCTGGCCCCAAAGGCCCCTGGTTTGAGTCCCCAATCATAGCTTTTGTCTTCATTTTGCCTGCCGGGTGACACAGACTGTTGATTCCTGCCACAGAACTATGTTGATTACAAACCTAAGCCAGACCAGCTCTCTCACCAAACCAGGCAAACTCAAGACAGGGTCCTGAGGTGGCCTCTAAGACCTATAGCTCCACCTCAGCCAGCTTTGTGTCTTCCAGAATGGCCTTCCTCTTTTCCAGGCCTCAGTTTCCCTGGGTGTCAAATGGGCTCCAGAGTCCCTGTTCACCTCCCAAGCTTGTTCTGAGGTGGGGGGCAGTGGAGAAGACTTTTCATGCCCCCAGGGTCCCAGGGTCCCTTCTCAGCAGAGCTGGGGAGCTCTTAGTCCCCAGCTGGGGAGCTCTTAGTCCAGCCCCCTCTCCATGCTGAAAAGAGAAACCCCACATCAGCCGAGACAGAACTGCAAACCACAGAGCTCCATGATTATCTAGATGTGTTTAATTATCATTAGGAGGATTATCATTGACAAGAAGAAGGTATCCAGCAGGTTATATACAAGCCGTAACATCCAGGATGATATTTACATATTCCCACATACATGTTTATCCCACAACTTCCAGGGCAATGTTTACATATTCCCACACACATTCACTCTGCAGCTACCACACAACACAGCACCACAGGGATCTCCACCTAAAATGCTTCCCCCAAGCAGAACACAGCTGTGGGTCAGGTGCTACCACCCCCCCCCCCTTACAAACAAACAAACAAAAAAACCATCCAAGAAAACCAAGAAGGGAAGGAGACCCTGGATTCTGGGGGCAACGTTTACATGTGGTGACTCCTGACACACAGGGTGGGGGATGGAAGCTAGGTTTGGACATCACCACTTCAATTGCACCCCACCCTCACTGGCTGTTTGCCCCAGAGGCACTCTGCCCCTCTCTGGGAATACCTTAGAAGACACAGAAGGGTCATCTTAGCCAGGACTAAGGCAGGGGAGGTGGCCTGCAGGGTAGGCGAGGATCTCTGGGATCTGCCCCCTTGCCTGCGATACGAAATGAAGTAATATGGGGTTTTAGCTTATGGGATGGCCTTTTCATGTCCCTGAAGGAGGGGGGTCAAGCAAGGCCAGGGGTTTGGATATGTGCATAAGGGGGGCTCAGGTTTATGATTAGGGATCTAAGGGTAAGGGAAAGAGGGGTCACAGAAGGATAGGACTGAAGATATTCTTAGACCCCAAACTCGACGTCACAGGAAAATGGGCTCACTCCTCCAGGGGCTTCCTGGCCCAGGTCGCCCGCCGTCCAGGGTGCTGCCGCTTCTCCTCAGACTTCTGGCCCCTGCTCAGGTCATCCAGGAGCCCCAGCAGGAGGCTGGCTTGACCACAGTCTCCCTGGGGCCCACACCGGCCTCCCAAGAATCTCTTGCCCGGATGCTGGCGTTTCTCAAGCATCAGCTCTCTCTCCCCTTCCTCCCCTTCCTCCTCCTCCTCTCCCCAGCTCCTTTTGGCCTTGGGGTCCACCAGCCGTCTGCCAGGGTGCTGCCTCTTGGTGAAAGTATGCCCCAGCCAGAAGGAGCGCCGGCCAGGGTGCTGCCGCTTCTGGGGGGCCACATCCACCGGCCGAGTAGCTGCATTCTCCCACAGGCCTGGATGCTGCCTTTTGTGGGGGCCCACAGCCCCTCCTTCTTCTTCCTCCTCTTCAACTCCCTCTTCTGCCTCCTCCTCCCTTCTGCCTGGATGCTGACGCTTAGAGAGCCCATCGTACTGAAAGTTCTGGGACTCTGTGGAAGGAAAGAGCTAGTGAGGGATCCCCTCACCCTTGAGTGCCTACTCTAGCCTTCCTCCAATCAAGGCGGAAATTCCTGCAGAGTTAGGGCCTTGCATCTGTCTCTCAGGACTCACGGACACATACACTCACACAGATGGTCAAAGGCATGACTTCTGATTCCAGTCTCAACGCTGCCCCTCCCTCGCTGTGTGACCATAAGCAACTCTGAGCCTCCGTTTTCTTTGGTGTAAAATGAGGGGGAATAACGGTTCCTATCTAAGAGGCTGCGAGGGAGATCAAATTAGTGTGACAAAGTATTTGAAGTGCTTAGAACAGTGAGTGCCTGGCATTTTCTTCCCAGCACAGAATCTTCCCCCACTGTGGGGATGTTTTCTGTGACATATTCCCAGGACTGAGATGCAAGAGGAATCTGGTCCCAGGAAAGGGTCAACTCATGACCTGGCTGAGGGTGTGGCCAGTTGAGAGTTTCTGAGCAAGAGGCTGGATGACCAAGTCGCTCCCTCTCCTCTGTTCCGCCCCCCCACCCCACCTCGCCCCGCAGCCCTCTCCTCAGCCTCATCTCGCCTTAGGCAGCCCAGGTCAGACCCGCCTCTCACCTGATTCGCGATTTCCCCGCTCTACTCGCAGCTGCTGGAGAAGGCGCAGGGGGTCCATGAGGGCCGGGTACTGTGCAGCGAACCCAGCATCCTGCGGATCCTCCTCGGGCTGTGCGCGGCCTCCGGGGACACCGGTCAGGGTCAGGGTCAAAGCCGTGGCGAGCAGCAACCAAGGGCCAGGCATCGTGGCGGCTGGGGTCCGGAGGACAGAGAGAGAGAGAGAGAGAGCGCATAAGCGCGCTGCGCCCCCCCCCCCCCTCCCTCCCAGGGAGCTGCACCTCCTCCTTTCCTGACCCAGCGGGTCCCTGAGGCCGGAGGAGTAGAGAACCCGGGGCAGCAGGAGGGTCTGCCTCGCCCCGGTGTCCTCACCTGTCGAGTTGCTCGGAGCGCCTGCCCACGCCCAGTTCTGCCTGCCGCGAGCCAGGGGGCCGTGGGAGCCCCGTCGCTGCCGCCGCTCCGTGTTCGGGGAGCCGGGGGCAGCCGGCGCCCGGGCCGACTCGGCAGAAGTGTCACCAAGGCTACGGCGTCGGCCCGACGGCCAGGATGCTCGCGGCCCCCACGCAGGCTGATTCCCCCCCCCAAAGTTCCCGGCGCCACGTCCTAATGCCCACATTCCGCCGGCGTTCTCATTCCCACGCCAAGACCCCATTTCTAATGATAAAATGCTCCTATGGCTGAGCTAAGGGATACAATTCTGGCCCTAAGATCCTGACGTCAACGGCAATCCCCGCGCTAACACTCTATTCCGGCGCCGAGGCCGAGATGCTGAGGCCACTGAGCGTCTAACGCGCGCATCCCGTTTCCCACGTCGGGGTTCTCGCTCCCAGGCGCTCCCAGGCGCTCCCGCCGCGCCCCGCCTGCCTCGTTGCGCCGGGACCTGCGGGCTGGCGGCCGGGCAGGGTGGGGTGGCGAGTCTTCCCCGCGATGCCCAGACGCAGGGACCTGAGTGTGCCGGGGTGGCCGCCGCCGGGGTGCCCGCGCCGTGGAAGACGGGGCGCGAACGCAGCGCCCCGCCAGAGCACAGGTGCGGCGGCTCCTCCCGGGGCGCCCAGGAGGGCGGGAGGAAAGGGCCCGCTTTCCCGGGCGCCGCCGGTGGGAGGAGAGGGACGGAGGTGGTTACCTGTCCGGGCGCGAGCTCCGCGGGACCGGTCCGGGATCCTGGGGCTTCGAGTCCGGAGTTTTTGGGGTCTAGAGGCGGTGAGTCAGGAGTCCCGGCCACCGGTGCCCGCTGCTCCGCGGGACGCGCGCTTATATCGGCGCGAGGCAGCGGCGCTGGTGAGGTCAGCGGGGAGGGGTCGCGGCCAACGCGAAGGGACGCTGACGGCAGCGGGCCCCGCGGGTACACCGCCCCGCTACCTCCCTCTACCCCTCCCGCCCCCCGCCGCCTCTCCGCCTCCCCGCCTCCGAGCTCCGCCGGAAATCTGGGGCGGGGGCCGGGGGACAGGGGGGCGGGAGGGAGGGAGAGTGAGCTCACACACGCCCGCAGGATGGGCTGCTGGTGCGGGGTCATGTCTGCACCCAGCTCTGAGGCCAGTTGCCTAAGAGTAGGGGACAAAGAGACAGAGAATCACACACACACACAAACACACGTGGGAGAAAATGGGAGATAAAGACAAGGACTGAGGGATGCATATAGAGAGATACAGAGAGATACACACCACGCACATCAGAGAGGCCAAGAGGGAGAGGAGCGGGAGAAAAGGAGGAAGAAAGGGGTAGAGTGAGAGAGGGAGAAATTAGGGGACAAGAGGGATCTGGGCTTTGATCTTGATAGTCACCGCTGGCAAATGCCTCCCACGCCCTGGGTCTCAGTTTTCTCGTCTGTACGGTTGGGGAAGGGGACAGTGTTCAGAATGCCAAAGCTGGTCGTGAGTGGGCCACCACCAGTTTACAGACTGATTTGTGTGACTCCCACAGGTGTTATTTTTTAAACCCGAATAACCAACATCAGGAGAACTTAAGGTAAAATGTGGACTTATGACTTCTCTTGAAAATCTCTTGGAAAAGAGAGGATCTAGCTTGGCCAGTGTGGCTCTGTGGTTGAACATTGACCTATAAACCAGGAAGTCACGGTTAGATTCCGGGTTGTGATTGCGGTCTCAATCCCAGTGGGGGGCCATGCAGGAGGCAGCCAATCAATGATTCCCATCATTGATGTTTCTTTTTCTCTCCCTCTCCCTGCCTCTCAGAAATCAATAAAAATAAAAAGAGTGGCCCTGCACTTCCTCCTAACAACAGCCAGCTGGAGTTGAGCCTGGCTGCCTCTGGTCACCATACTCTCCACCACTCCCTACCATCTCCCAATGTGTTGCCCCAGTCACCAGGAAGGGACATTGGAGTTTGTGGTGGACTCAGGACCAGAAATCTGTAGGAACCCATGCTACCCACGCAAAGGAGGGGAGGGAATGTTGCGAGGAGAAAAGCACAGATGCCAAGGAGCTTGTCCCCCAATCTCTCCCCATAGTCACATTGTACCTCAGAAGAGAACCCTGCTACATCTAGTCCTGGGCACAGCCTCCAACCTGAAGCATCTAATGGCCCCCTCGTTGGTTTTGGGGACACAGACGTTAGTCAGGCCCACTCAGAGTGAACCACATTTTTGACAGAACAGTGTCTGTGAAGGTATCTCCTACCTCTGGACAATCTTAACATTATTCTGCCTCCATATCCAATATTTCTTCAGCCTAATACTTGTATGCCCAGACCATGCTAGTCGTCTGGCAAGGAATTCCAAAAGTATTTTAACTATTGCTCCTTCCCTTGGTAGAGCACCCAACCTTCCTAGCACATCCACCACCTCACTGCATCCTCACATCACCGGCAAGATAAACAAGGTAAAGACTATTAGTCCCACTTTACAGATAGGGACACAGAGACCTGGGGAGGCAGAAGAACTTTGAAGGGTAGAGAAGGAAGGGAATTTTCAGATGACCAGCCAAAAAGTCCTCTCCTCATTTTTATTTTTTTTAAAAATATATTTTATTGACTTTTTACAGAGAGGAAGGGAGAGGGATAGAGAATTAGAAACATCAATGAGAGAGAAACATCGATCAGCTGCCTCCTGCACACCCCCCATTGGGGATATGCCCACAACCAGGGCATATGCCCCTGACTGGAATCGAACCCGGGACCCTTCAGTCCGCAGGCCGACGCTCTATCCACTGAGCCAAACCGGCCAGGGCTCTCTCCTCATTTTTAAATGAAAAAAACTGAGGCCTGGAGAGATGGCCTGAACAGCCTCCCAACTCCCAGGCATACTTTATGCCCCCAAATTTAGATGATTGGCTGGGGTAGATTGCAAACCTGAAATCCCAGGCTTGCTCTTCCAGTCAGATTCCAGAATTTGAAGAATTGACAACCTAGCTAAGCATTTAATCAGACAGACAGACAGACCTGTTATTTTTTTACATGCAATGGTGGAGGTGTAAATTGATACAACAACCTCTTTGGGTGGCAACCTGGAAATTTAACACATATGTACCCTCCACAAGACAATTCCATTTCTCAGACTTCATCCTATAGATACCCACACCTACGCATGAAGATGTGTACACAGGGTATTCCGTGCAGCCTGGCTTATAGAAGCCAGAATTGGAGGCCAGCCTGGCCGATGTGGCTTGGGGTTGAGTGTGGACCCATGAACCAAGAGTCACAGGTTCGATTCTGAGTCAGGGCACATGCCCAGGCTTCTGGCTCAATCACCAGTAGGGGACATGCAGGAGGCAGACGATTGATGTTTCTCTCTCATATATGTTTCCATCTCTCTATCCATCTCCCTTCCTCTATAAAATTAATAAAAGCTTTAAATAAAATTTTTAAAAAGCCAGAATTGCAAACAGCCTGAATGTCTGTCCACTAGGAGGCGCCTGCTTAAATCAACTAGGGCCCATATAAAACTAGGAGGTACTATTGCAGCTTCAGAAGAACAAGGCTGTTCCAGATGTACAGATATGGAACAAGCTCCAGGAAAAAGTTTTAAAAAAGCAGAATGGAGAACAATGTGTACATCATGTACATCTGTGTGGTGGCCTGGGAGACGGACTGATAATGCAGAGACTCTGTTGGGGTGCACAAGTCTCCCGAAGGAGAACTGGGGAGCCCAGTCAGGGGAGGATAGTGCAAGGGAGCTCACTTAGCGCTGTTTGATTTTTTTGTCTGTGCAGCCTTATCTAACCACAAACCAACAAACAGCACCAAAAATAAATAAATAAATAAATAAATAAATAAATAAATAAATAAAACAAAATCTCTGAGTCTGAGGCTCAGGAGTGATAAGAGTGGATGGATAGAAAAGCTGCCTGTAAAAGGGTGAGGTAGCTGGAACATCGCCCCCGGGTGCACCCATTTGATGCACTTCTATAATCAGGGATTTGAGTTGCCTGTTAGGAGGAGAGTTGCTAGACAGATGGGTGGGGGGGCAAATGGGAGGAGGAAATGGAGTTCCCAGATAACTCAAGGGACCAGAGAGGATGATAGAGGTATCTGAAGTGTGCTCAGCAAGCCAACTCTCCCTCCCTCCTTCCTCTCTTTTCCCCTTTCTTCCTCCTTCTTTCCCTCAGCAAATATTCACTGAACTCCTAATAAGTAACAGGACCTGTTCTAGACCGTGGGCACTGTATTAACCGTGTCTTTCTGACACTTTGACCTTTGGGGTCTTGCTGACTCTGGAGAGACTGCCAACTCCCAGAGTTAGCCAATTCCTAGAGATAAGTAAAGAACCCATATGCAAACAAACCAATTGAGAGCCCACACCCCCACCGCTCTCTGGGCTACTATCTTCTTGCCCTAACCACCCAGGGCCAGGTATCCGGCAACTAGGGAGAGCGCCTATGCCCCAGAGCTCACTGAAATTATTGAAACTAGATTATCTGGAACCTTCTGACCCCACCTGGCCTGTTCCTTCCTGCAGAAACCACAGTAAAGGCTCTTGCCCATCTTTCCCCCGACTCCCTGCTCCCTCTGCCTCCTGATGGACCCTGGTGCTACCCCATGTGACCCTGCATGGTGTGGTTTGCCCCCTCCTCTTAGGAACTGTGAGTAATAAACTACCTTTTCAATAGTAGTAATCTCCTGATCAATTGGCCTCATCATGCCTAAATAATAATAAAACTCACATTTAAAACAGGGAGCTGAGCCCTGGCCGGGTGGCTCAGTTGATTGGAGCGTTGTCCCATACACCAAAAAGGTGCAGGTTTCATTCCCAGTCAGGGCACATACCTAAGTTGCAGGTTCGATCCCCAGTCAGGGCAGAGAACATATGGGAGGCAACTGTAGATGTTTTTCCTTCACATCGATATTTCTCTCTCTCTCTTTCTCCCTTCCTCTCCCTCTCAAAAAAAAAAATTCAATAAAAACATATCCTCAGGTAAAGATTAAAAACAAAACAAAACAGGGAGCCGAGAGTTCAGTCATTATGTTGCACATCTCTTTTTAACTTCTTTTTTCCCTCTGACAATACAAATGTGTTTGTACTTTAGTTGCTTATCAGATTAATATTGCTATGCTTTTGAAAATGAATAATGGGATAATTTAGTGGTGAGTTTGTGCACTAATTTCTAACTTCCAGTTCCCATCCCCACTGCAACACACACACACACACACACACACACACACACACACTTTCCTGCCGGAGGTCTGCTGAGTTACTGGGTGGACTCTGATGTTCCAGACCCAGACTCCCCTAGGTTCTCTCTCAAAGCCCCTCTGCTTCCTGTTCTTTGTCAACCCTGAGCTACAGAAGGGCCGGAGGCAGCCCCTCCCAGCTTACCTTTAAACTTTTTTAAAATATGTTTTTGTTGATTTTAGAGAGAGACTAAGGGAGAGGAAGGGAGAGAGAAACGTTGATGTGAGGGAGAAACATCGATAGGCCATCTCCGGCATGCACCCCTACCTGGGATGAACCTGGAACCCAGGCATTTGCACATGACTGGATGGAACTGGGGACACCGCCCCTCTTTCCCTACTTACCAATCTCCCTCCTGGCCCCCCACCCCCCTGCACAGGATGACACCCAAACAACTGAGTCACACCTGCCAGGGCACCTCTTTTTATTATGGTATTTTTTAAATTAAAATGTTTGAGATCATTATAGATTCACATGCAATTATAATAAACTAGTAGCCCATTTGCAGGAAGAATCCTGCAAGTGGCTGCTGTGGCGCATGCGCTGCAGCTGCCACCGCTGCCACCCGCCCCACTCTGCTCCGCCCTGTCCCGCCCCGCCCCGCCCGGTCTTTCCCTCTGGCAGCCACTTTGCTTTCCGCTTTTCCTCCCTCTTCCTTCTAAGTTGTCTTCAATCTTCACTCCTCCCTCCCTCGGCGTATGCAAATTAACCGCCATCTTTGTTGGGTAATTTGCATACTGGCCCTGATTGGCTGGTGGGCGTGGCTGGTGGGCGTGGCTTGGGTGTAGCGAAGGTGCAGTCAATTTGCATATTACTAGTTTTTAGGTAGGAGGATAAGACAAAAAGATTATGGGTACTTTTCACCCATCTTCTCCTAATGGTTATATCTTGAAAACTATATAGTACAATATCACAACCAAGATATTGACACTGATACAATCCTCTGACCTTATTCCGATTACCCCAGTTTTACTTGTACTCATTTGTGTGTGTGAGTGTGTGTGTGTGTGTGTACATGCACACTCACATGCGTGCAGTTTGTTCTATGCAACTTTATGATGTGTAGGTTTGTGTATATTCGACATCGTGGCTTTTTAATTTTTAAAAAAAATGGTACCTTTTATATACTCAGTTCTTTCCTTTATAGTCTGCTGTTATTGTCCAAAAAATGAAGGTCTTCTTTTCTCCAAGATCATAAAACTATCTCAGGAATTCAGGAAGATGAGTCCATTTCCTGTCTGCCCTTTCTCCATAGAAACCTGCTCCAGGAATCTCTCTAATCCACAGATTCCCCCTTACCTACCAATTTCATTGATGCCGAATCCACTGGAAATGTTGCTGTTCTCATTTCAATCACTGATTTATTTCTTTATTCAACAAATATTTCCAGTATATGCTCAGGTTTGGCAAGCATAGTTCTAGAACCAGGGTGCACAATGGTTATGTGTTGGGGTGGTGTACAATATAAGAAAAAGGTGGGAAGGGGTCAGATCCTATGGGACCTTGTTGCCATGGGGAGTAAGGAGTTTGGATTTATTCCCAAGACAATGGGAAAATAGAGGGTTTAAGGCACAGGAGAGAGGTGATTGATTTAATCTCTCAGACTATCCCTCTGGCTGCTTGGTGAATGATGAGTGTACAGGGGCAAGAGGGAAACAGCCAAGCCAACTGAGAAGCCTCCAGGGAACCCTTGCCCCAGCCTCCCTCACCCTGCTCTGTCCACCTGTCCTCTTGGGCTCTCCTCCTGCTCTGCTTGTCTAGGGAGTACATGAGTCTGCTCTCGCCCCATGCACCTTCCCCAAATCTCCTCGTCCCCTGCAGTGTGCCTGGCCATATGCATATGCCTCCCAAATCAGCTTCTCCACAGAAAACTGCACATTCCTCAGAAAGGGCCCCCTCCCTGGGTGATCCCTCTTACCAGCTGCAAGTGAGAGAAAACATAACCTAAAGTGGCATAGGCAGAATAAAAATGGGATGTCACCGGCAGCATAGACTTAGGACTAGCTGCCGGGATGGCAGAATCCTGAGGCTCCAATGGTGCCGTGAAGAGTCTGTCCCTTCTCTCCATTTATTATCTTTATTTTCCTCTAGATAGTTTCATTCTCAAGCTGACTATCCTCACAGGTGGAGAAGTGGCCATAGGCATCCCCAGGATTGCATTTTCCCAGCGGAGTAACCCTAAAAACAAGAGTCCTTCTGTTTACTACAAGTCCTAGGGTCAGCTCTTCTTGGCCCAGCCTGGTTCACATGCTCATTCCTGGACAGGTCCCTATAATTCAGATTGGCCAACCCTAGAGCTGTGGGGTGGAGTCAATCCCATTTAAACAGCATGGACCGAGGGGCTTCTCCAGAGGCATTTTGGGGTTCACCTACTAGAAGAGGATCTGAATGCTGAGCCGGTAAAACAACACAGGTCTCCTATGTACCCTTTGCATGGGTGAGGAAACCAAGACTCAGAGAAGGGAAAGGCTTGCCTGCATCCCTCAGTGAATTAGCAACAACCTCAAGATCAGTGCCCTACCCAGTGTCTTTCCTTCACACTGGCTGGGTCAGGGTTTTCTCTAAGGGAACTAAAAGTAACCAAACTCAGGCTGGAAGACTGGATTCTATCTTTCACCCCACATGCCATCCCCACCTGCAGGATCTTGTTCTGGTCTTGGTGACCATAAATTGCCATTAAAAGAGTATCATATTTTTTGGAAACTTTGGGTAAGCCTAGCCCCAAATAACATTAAGCCTCTGAGAAATGACCCTCTAATGAAGAGTTCTCAGACACCATGGTGGGCAGGCTGTGCGATATGGAGCCCAAGGGGACTCCAGGCAACTCCAGGCAGCTGCTAGTTTGATTCCATGTAGACCATCCTCAGCTGCCAGCAAAGAAGAGTTAATCCAATCTAGTCCCTCCAGGATGCTTCAATTCCATACACATTTACTGGGTGCCAAACTGCTTGTAGGCAATGTAATAGGTGTCAGGGAATATAGGGGAACAAACCTTGTATGGTTCCATGCTGCTCGTAGGATCAAATTCTTAGCCTAGCATTTAAGTCTCTATAATTTTAGTACAATCTAGACTTCTCTCCTGACAGCTCTTCCCCGCCCCCCGCCTTCCACCCACCCCCAACATCAACCAATGAAACCCATCTTACAAACATTCTGTGCAATTCCACAGCTCTTGTTTGGGCCCCTCTCCTTACCTACTGCCTGCCACCTATGGGCCACTTATTCATTCTTAAGAGCCTACTGCAAATGCCCATGCGTTCATTCATTCATCCTTTCATTCGTTCATTTAATAAACATTCCTGGAACAGGTAATGTGTAGAGTTTTAGGGTCACTGAGAGGATCCAGACAGGAACACTGCTCTACAAATGTTAGCAGTCTGGGAGGGGAGCAGGATGTGTCCACATAAATTACATTACAATGTACCATGTGTTCAAAAGTCCTGGGGTGGGGCCATAGATCCAGCCTGTAGGTGAAGGATGGTTAATTGGACAAGTCTTGGAGTTACTTGGGATGAAAGGGCATACCCAAGGCTTTCTCTGACCACCCTGACTGGAATAGATAGATGCCCATCACACTTTCTCTTTTTTTTTTAAGTTGGATTTTAAAAAAATATATTTTTAATGATTTCAGAGAGGAAGGGAAAAGGAGAGAGAGATAGAAACATCAATGATGAGAGAGAATATTGATTGGCTGCCTCTTGTCCACTCCACACTGGGGATCGAGGCAGCAACCCAGGCATGTGCCCTGACTGGGAATCAAACCATGACTTCCTGGCTCATAGGTCAACACTCAACCACGGAGCCACACTGGCTGGGCCACACTCTCTCTTTCCCCAGCCTTTATCAGGTGCAATTGGGCATTTCCTTATTCCTTGTTATCGGCCTTTCACACCAGAACCTCAGCTTCATGTGGACAGCTACTTGTTCCTTACTGTTTATCCAGTTCCTGGCACATAGATGACATTTAGTAAAGATTTGCTAAATGAATGACTACATGAATACCAGTAAATGCTTTCAGCCTAGAGCCGTGGTCGGCAAACTGCGGCTCGTGAGCTATATGTGGCTCTTTGGCCCCTTGGGTGTGGCTCTTCCACAAAATACCATGGCGAGTCTATTTTGAAGTGGCGTTAGAAGAAGTTTAAGTTAAAAAAATTGGGCTCTCAAAAGAAATTTCAATCGTTGTACTGTTGATATTTGGCTCTGTTGACTAATGAGTTTGCCGACCCCTGAGCAAGTGAGCACAAGCTGCCTGGCCCTGTCTTTTGAGGCGAGAGAGCACAAATATTGCATCCCTCTATCACCTCTGGACAACACATTAGAGAGTCAAAATATTCACCAGAAGGAGAAACAGACAAATAGGGAACAATCTTAGAAGTGAGGAGGGAGAGATCTGAAGGCCAGAGCCATCAGCGGAAGCTTCCTGGAGGCAGAGGGGCAGAAGCCAGGCCCTGTAGGATGGGGAGAGTCAAGACAAGTAGAATTGGAAGCAGATGAGCTCAAGCTGATCGAGGACCTGCTTCCTCTCCCCTTCCTGAGCAGAGCAGCCTGGCCCCCTGCCCTCCTCCCAGAGCAGCATGGTCTAGAGATGGATAATGTCCGTGGACTGTTGAGGTTGCTCAGGGCCAGGCCAGGCTTCCACACTCACAGTCTAGACTGACAAGCTGAAGCCATTAACCCCCACCAACCCAGACCCTGTGCCCCCTATGAGTTCTTACACTCATGCTGAGAGGCCAATTGCAGGTCTGTGTGGTCCAGATTGCTTCCAAAGAGCAATTTTCTGCCCAGCTGGATATTGCTGAGAGGAGCTCGTGCTCAGGGAGGGCACTGGGGGCTGTGGGGATGCCGCTATCCCACAGGCCTGGCATGGAGTTGGATGCAAGGAGCGATTTCTGGAGGGTGTTGTCTGATGTATTCAGCTGGTATGGGCATGTGCCAATATGTGTTTGTATACATATCTCTGCGCGTGTGTACATATGCACAATTTATGTGTATGGTGTGCACACATTCATGCATATCTATGCCTTGGTGCGCACGTGTGCATGTATGTGTGTGCCCAGGTCTACAGCTCAATGTGTACATGTGTGGCACATGTATTGTGGCTTAGTTTGGGGCAGAGTCTAGTGATCATCTTCAGTCATCGGTGGCCCCATCTAGTAAGGAAACATGGCTCTAGATCTAATGTTCTACCCATGAATTGGACATCCTCACTGCTCCTTCAACACTTACCTGTTTACTCTTCCATTCTCTGTTTTCTGCTAGTTAGTCTGGTAAATAACATGTGTTAGCATAACAGAAGGAGAGCAGAGTATGTGTTCGTCTTTCACAGAGCTTAGCACACAGAGGGTGCTGAGTAGAAGATCAATACTGGAGAGGGACAACAGAGAAGGACTGGTGTACTGAAACCAACTCCTGGGTGCCCTGAATACATTTCCTCAATTCATACAGCCCTATGAAGTCAAAATGACCCTGCCTATTTAAAGAAATGAGGCATGTATCATAGAATTGTACACTTAAAATCTGTATACTCTTAACCAATGTCACCCCAATAGATTTAACTTAAAAATAATAATAAATAAATAAATAAATTTTATTTTTCAATTACAAAAAATAAAGAAAGAAAATAAAGAAACAAAGGCTCAGAGAGGTGAAGTGACTTATTCAAAGTCACACAGCCAGGAAAGAGAGGAATTTTCTTGGATTCCACTCTACCCTACTGAAAGGGAATACAGGCAGATGAAAATAGCTAATGAATTAGGATGATGATGAAAACAGAGAATTAGTTTTTTCTTTTGTAAAATTCTTTTTATGTTTTGGTTACATCTTCTCACTAAATTAAAGGAACTTTTTTTTTAATAGAAAGTATCTTGAAGGAATAAAAATCTGAAGCTACCCTTCAACCCAGTATCTGATGTCTCAAAGCCCATAGTAGAAAAAGTGAGATTCTGACTTTTGAAATATCATGAGGCTTATCTTTGGATCATCTCCAGAGGATATATACTAATTCTGGCGAGGACGGAAGTGCTTTGGGTGGGCTGGGGTAGAGGCGGTGACAGTCGCTGGCGGATAAGACACCTCCTCATCGATCAGGCCCACTAGAGATTACAAGTCCCCACCCCTGCCTCCGCCTCTCTTATTACAGAAGAAAAATGAAAACCAACTCCAATTCACCTTGCTCATTTAGGTACATTTATCTCGTTGTCAGCCACAAGTAGGTTCTATCCCAATGTTCTGAGTTAATTAGAGCTTGTCCTCAGAATACATGTAGTACACATCCTGAAACTTGCAAGTGGGGGAGTAGGTATTAATCTGTTACTAACATTGGGCCCTGAGTCAGGGTGACAACAGGTGGAGGAGGAGAGGCCTAGTGGATGCTGACAGAGACCTTCATTTGGCCCAACAAGGTGCCCACTGCCTCTCCTGAGCATCCAAACGTCCCTTCTCATTGCCCCATGAGAACCCACTTTGGAGTCTGGAATGGACACCATAGTCTTTTGGCTGCCTGCATCTACCCTTTGACTTCCAGTCAGCATAAGGATCCCTCTTTCCTTCTGGGGAATAACCTTACCCCCTGCCCTGTATGGCCTTGATGGGTTGCTAGTCACACTGCCCAATACAAGGGATCAGCATGTGTCCCACGTTTGGCCTACGGAACCCACTTTCTCCTGGGACTTAGAGTCTTGGGTGGAGAGATGGCAGAGTTGTTGGGGGGACATTTGTGCCAGGAACAGCGACAGCACTTGAGTAAGGTGGTTGAAAGTTTCCTGCGGCCTGGACTCTTGCAAGGCTTTCCTATTGGCCTGTAGCCTTTGGTCTTCTAGCCTTCGGAGCAATAAATCGTCTTTCAGCTAGGTTAGTTAGAGTTGGGTTCTGTTGTTTACATTTCTCACTGATAAGTCCTCCTCATTTGTACTGCAATCTCATGAGATCCTGGCTGTGATTTCAGGATACAGAGATGGAGAGAGGAAAGGGTTAGAAGGGGAATGCTGAGGACTGGGAAGGGGAGGGTGGTACAATGGAGTCAAATGGATGTCAAGCACAACAAGAAAAGAAAAGAAAATCCCACTTAGGGCCCTAAAAGGTACCAGAAATGTTCTCTAAAGGATCACGCATTATTCACACAAGAAACTTGGAAGAAAGTCTTTTTATTCCTGTTTGTATGGACGACTATTATTTTTGTCTGGTCAACCTCCAGTCCTTTTATTCTTCTAAAAGGAAGCTGGATTTACAAAGGAGAACCACCCTCCCCTGCCTTCGAACCTGCTGGTTTGTGTGGGCCCGGCACCACCTTGGGACCAAGGCCTGGCCAATCAGGGTGTGAATCTCCCCAGCTACCGGGATTGGTTCAAGGACAGATGTCTGGCCAAGCTGGACCAATGAGACACAACAATGACACTTTTACTGAAACTATGTGGAAAGAGAAGTTCTTTACAGGCTGCATTTGTGAGATGTAAGCCCAGAACCACTGGGGCCATTTTTGCCACCTCCTGGGAAGATTCTGCTTGTGAATGTTGCCACCACAAAGTTAATTGAACCAGGAAGTGGGAAGTAACTGGTTTTTCATGACTTCGTTTGGACATATTACTGGATGGAGCTAAGTTCCTTTTTTGTTTAAGTCCATTTGAGTTGTTCTTTCTGTCACTTGAAACGTAATGACTAACAGATAAAATTCAAAGAGGTGAAGGGATCCAGGGTTGGGTTATGGCTTATCCCATGCCAGGGTGGGGAAGAGGGGCCACACCACAAAGAAATTCCCTTGCTTTAGGCTATGCTTCAAACTCGGAAGGACTATGTGTGAAAACCAGTTTAGCCACTAATTCACTAGGGACCTTAGGTACATTACTTAACATCTCTAGTTTTCCTTTTGTAAAATGAGGATGATAATAATGCTTAAACACTACTAATAAAAAACGTTCAGTCAACTAACTGTTTACTACATATTAATCCTTATGCAAAGTGTTTTCGGTGCATTGTTACTCATAAAAATTGAGTGATGTAGGTATTATGGTTATTCCCATTTTACAGAAGAGAAAGCTGAGACCCAGGAGGTTGGACAACTTGTCCAAGGTCACCAGGTGGAAGACAAAGTCTCTAACACTTAACCATAATGTTACACAACCTCTCAGAGGTTGAATAGGTAGCTGGCCAGGAGGGGGCAGGGTGCCGGAGCTTTGTCCTGCCTGCTGGCTCACCAAGACCCATTTGCTTTTTGAGTTATTATGCACCTTACAGGGGAAGCTCCAATTCCACCTGTGAAGTGTTCTTATGGGGAAGTGACCCAAAGTCTCATGAGCTTCTGAAAGGACAAAGCAAAGTCAAGTTCATTCACAAGGTCAGTGTCATGGAACTTGGCCCGGCCTTGTGGACAACATCTGAACTGGAGTTTCAAAAGGATAGCTCATTTCCCCTGGCTCATATGTGGCAAAAGGGAGGCCAGAAAGCTTTTAAGAATAATAATACTTGAAGTGATTAAGTGAATGAATGAGCCCAGGAATGAGTAAATACATGATTAAGTCCATTAATGAGTAAGTGAATTAGTGAGTGACTGAGATAGAAGCCAACATATGTTGCCCTATGGGGCTCCAGGGCAGCTGGGAGACAAGGCAAAAACAATATAAATAACTAGAAAACAATTATGTGCCGAAACACATAGCACCAATGGTGTGTCATGTAGGAAGCTGTCTCTATGGACTGGAGATGTCTAGTCAAACTTGATGTGGGACTGATGAGGACCCTAAAGAATGGGTAACACTGTATTAGGGAAGCTGGAGAAGAGGGGTGGGTAGGGCACTCCGGAGGGACACCATGTACAAGTGAAAGAGTGGAGCTGCCCAAGTGTAAGACTTGCTCCCTACCTGTGGACCCACCTAGCACTCGCCATTTCTGATTCCTCCATCATCGCTTAGCCAGGACTCAGTTGTGGACACAGATCTAGGGCATGGATTCTGGAGGGAGAAATCACAAGTAATGGCTGCTCTTAACTCTAGCCCACAGCTGGGGCAGAGAGGTGGGTCAAAGCCATCTATCACAAGCATGCTGGGTCTGGCCATGCCAAAGGCCAGAATTGGGCACATCTCCAGGGCTACTCTGAGGACCCAGCTGGCTGCAGCAAACAGATTTCCCTTTATTGGTTTTGGGGCCAGAGAGCTATTCAGGACAGTCATGAATGATGCTCAGATAAGCAAGGGCTTCTGAGCATGGGGCAGGGCCACAAAAAGGGCCCTGGAATCTGGTTTCTAGACCTGGTTTCCAATCCTAGGCCCACCACTACTTTGATATGTGACTGTGGGCAACTAATGTCACCTCCGAACCACAGGGGCAGTAAAACGTATCTCACAGGGTGTTGTGAAGAAATGTGGAATGTGCTTTGCATTGTGCTTGCCTGAAACAGAGTACATACTTGATAAATGACAGTATTTTATTTCCTGACTTTTCTCCAATCAGCACTTTGGTCATCAGCAACAAATATAGTTAATTTAAAAATTTTTAAACAACAAAAGTGTGTCTGCTTATGATCTTGGGAGAAAGTGTACGGCCAGGAAATACATGGTATCCCGGAATTGGACAGTTTGAGGATAATTTAATAAAAGGGCTATTTATAAAAATATGAGCAGGGTGCACAGGGAAAGTGAGGGGAGACCCATCGTTACCTCTAAGCCTAAAGGGGCAAGAGGGGGCTGCAGTTGCCAGAACCCACAGTAAGAGGGGGCTGGATGGAAAGGGTCTTGACAGAAGCTGTAGCCTTCAGTTGAGGGACCCCACAGAGCAGGAGCCAGGGGATTAAATACTACAGGCCCCTTTTTTCTCCCACACTCTGATCTCTTCTGAGCATCACCAGTGACCAAACCCTACAGAAAACCAGGAGCTAAGGGAGCCATTGATAAAGTTGTCTTCCCGGGCTAGAGCAGGGTGGGGAAGGTGGGAGAGTGGAGGGTCAGTAGATCTAGCACAAGGGGTTTCTAAATGCCCTGTTCATAATAAACTTGAAGACCTTTCCTTGTAAACATGCTCTCAAGCTGCTCTGCCACAATCCAGGCCCCGCAATGACAACCAATGCTCCACAACGCAGGGAGAGGCAGGCAGTGACAGCATTCTGACGAACAATAAGCTTGATCTTTTCAGGTACACAGACTGGGGTGGGTAGGGGACATTCAGAGCCGCCTGCTCTAATGGACGGGTGTGGCCGGATGATGTGCAATAATATTGAGGACGCACTTCACACTGAAGGCGCCCCATGATTGATGAGCCAATGAGTTCAACCGGGAAATTAAAAGAAATTAAAAAAAGAAACTTTAATAAGTTCTGGCTGGAGTGTTGCAGAGAGAGAAGCCCTCCCTACACTATTACTGACTGTCATTTTTCAGTTTGTGTCCAGGGGAGTCACAAGTAGATTCATTGCAGCTGTCACAATGATGGGTTTCAAGGTAAGGGCATGGCCGTAGTAGGAGTAGAACACTGGCTGGTCTGTTACCAAAGTAGTTCTTGCCCTCTATTCCTTGGCTGGCCTGACCCTGGCTTGTCAGGTGGGACCTTTGCCCATAACCACCCCTTCTGCTTCTGGCTGGTCCATAGATATGGCTACTTACCAGCTGTGGGACTTCAGGCAAGTGACAGCACCTCGTTGGGCCACTAGATTGTAACCCCGGTGAGGGCAGGGACTTCCTTCTGTTTATTTCTCTATCCCTTCGCCTGAAACAGCTTGGTACTTAATAGGTGCTCAGTGAACGAATGAATAGGTCTGTTTGCCTGTCTCTTCATCAGAACCACAGGATGTTTTCCGTGGAGCGCGGGACAGGTTTGTGCTTGAATTTGGAGGCAATTTTGATAGCCCTTGAGCATAGGAAGACCGAGAAGTCAGACTGGTCTGATTCCAGCCCAACTGCATCCCGAGAAAAGCGATCTGTTTGCTCCTCAGTTTCTCCTCTATCAAATTGACCTTATTATAGTGCCTACCTCAGGGATTTGGTGGGACTCAATTGCGATGTATGTGTCAAGTCTCTGGTCATTACACAATCAGTGCTCAATAAACAGGTCGTCGTTATCTGGACTAATGGTAATTGTTTAGGCTAACCGACCAGCAGGAGAGGTGAAACCGCAAAACCCTCCAGAGGGGAAGGTCTGTGTCTCCATCCAGGCCCTGCCCTGTCACGGGGGCAGTATGATCAGCCAGGTGTCCTGCTCTGGGTAAATAGGGTGGGGGTGGGAGGAGAGTGGATTTCTGGTTGCCTTATTCCCGCCCTGAATTAAGTACCTGCGGAGCTGTCCTTTGAAAGGAGGGAGGCAGAGGTGGCGGGCACTTATAATGAGCAGAGAGCTCATCCAGACGGGGCTGGCCATTGGTCACCTGGCTTCTGGCTCACTCTAGCACCAGGGAAGGAGGGAGGGAGAGCATATGGGTCCCTAGGAGCTGCATACAAGTGTTCAGATGTCAGAAAGACCCTGGAGTGGAGATGGAGGGTGGCAAGGGAAATGGCCCGGGTACTCCGTCCTGTGCTCAGCCACGAGGGAAGACAGCCATTAAAACACAAGGAGCACCACCCCACAAGGAGGGAGTCTTATCCTTATCAAGATTGAAGCTCAGAGAGGGAAAGTAACTTGCCCAAGGTCACACAGCTGGCATAAAAGTTATGACTTCCAGTCTGAAAGTCAAATATGCAAAATTGTTATTTTCTAGATTGAAATTTCATTTTTACTCCAAGCTCCCTTTCTGCCAAGAAGTGGAAGTTTAACTCGATCGTTTCAGAATCTCCCCATCCCTACTACTCAATTCCCATCTGCAGTCTCCATCTGTGCTGGTTTCCCATTGTTGCATAAGGAATCACCCCAAAACTTAGTGGCTTAAAACAATAACAATCTATTATTCTCTTGCACAGTTCTGGGAGTTGGCAGCGTTCTGCTTGGTGGTTCTTGCTCAGGGTCTCCTGTGCTGATGCAATCAGACAGTGGATGAGGTTGAAGGTATCTTGAAGGCTGCCAGGCTGCCTCGTTCAGCAGCTGATGTTGGCTGTTCATTAGGACCTTAGCTGGGGCTGGGGCCTGAAACACCTACCTATATATGACCTTTCCAAGTTACCTGGGATTCCTACTGCAGCGATTTTCAACTGGTGTGCCTCAAGAATTTTTAAAAATATATTTTCATTGATTTCAGAGAGGAAGGGAGAGGAAGAGAGAGATAGAAACATCAATGATAAGAGAGAATCATAGATCGGCTGCTTCTTGCACGCCTCCCACTGGGGATCCAGCCTGCATCCCAGGCATTTGTCGTGACCAGGAATTGAACCACAACCTCTTGGTTCATAGGTTGGTCGAGGCTCAACCACTGAGCCATGCCGCCGGGCCACAAGAATTTTTTTTTTAAATATATTTTATTGATTTTCCACAGAGAGGAAGGGAGAGGGATAGAGAGCTAGAAACATCGATGAGAGAGAAACATCGACCAGCTGCGTCCTGCACACCCCCCACCGGGGATGTGCCTGCAACCAATGTACATGCCCTTGACCAGAATCGAACCTGGGACCTTTCAGTCCGCAGACCGACGCTCTATCCACTGAGCCAAACCGGTTTCGGCCACAAGAATTTTTAAAACATCAATACCTGACTATTTAGTCAGGGGCACTGACCTCTTCTCCCTTAGATTGTCAAATAAAAAAAAAAAAATGACCACAGCCACAATAGCTTTCCAGTGTGAATGCCTTGTCATGATATATATATAATAGAGTTGCATCTTATTGGTCATGTTCCATAATCAGATTGTATCTGATTGGTTAATTCTTGGTACCAGAAATAATCCTTATATATAAGTATAGGCATCTGATTTTTAGAAAAGTCATTTTGGAGCAAAAAGGGTAGGCAATTACTATTATTGTTTTATTTTGTAAATCAATAAAAATTTTACCCGTTTTTTTGTCAGGCAAAATTTCTATTTTTTGGTGTGCCACAGAATTTTAGTAATTAGTTTATGTGTGCTAGGAGGTGGAAAAGGTTGAAAATCGCTGCCTTACAGCATGGTGGCTGGGTTCCAAGAGCGAGCGACTCAAAAGAACAGGCCCAAGTTACCTTTCACAATGGCCTTGGAAGTCACATGGCATGCTTGTGCTAGAGTCACCTGCCATACTCAGTAGGAGGGAACTGAAGTCCTACCTCTCAATGAAAGGAGTGTCAACATCTCTTGGCAATATAAGCCTGGGTAATGGGACAGCTCGTGGCCATCTTGCAAATACAATCTGCCTCACTCTCTCTCCCCTGAGCTGGCCTTGTGCCTGCATGCTCTGCAGTCATTGGTCTACTGAGCCGTGGGCCCCCATTACAGCATCCCCTTGCCTGGGCCTCTTGGGCTACATCTATGTTTCTAGGAATGTGAGAATCATATTGCTGCTTCTCACACCAAACTGAGCACTCGGGGACCTCCTAAGGCCATCTCAGAAGCCACCCCACCCCACTCCCAATTCTTCCACTTCCTTACCAGGCGGAAAGAGTGGGATATGGGGCCTATAGCAATGAGGGTTCAGTCAGAAAACAGATGGCCCAGCATACAGTAAGTGCTCAGTAAATGTTATCTTCTATTCATATAATTCTGATGAGTTATTGTGAGACATAGGGGAGGAAGAACTTACTTCTGCCCAACGTGTGGAAATAGTTAGGGCAAGTCTTACAGAGGAGGTGACATGGATTGGATTTTACCAGCTGGAGAAATGAGAGGAGGGACAGTCCAGGGACAGAGGACTGAAAGTGCAAAATGGTGTGGAGTGTGAGGGTGCACAGACTTAGCCTGGGAGGGGCCAGCGCCTGCAGGCTGGGGCTGGTTGGGAAGCCCCACCTGCCCAGTCATCACAGGTGTGTGAGCACAGAGCGGGGAATGAAGGCAGGCTGGGGAAGGAGCTCTTTGTGCAGGTCCATTTTGACCCTGCACCCTGCCACCATTCCAGCTCTCCCAGGGCGGGGTGTGCGCAGCTCTAGGACCTTGACGAAACGAAGCAGGTAGGTGCTCTTTGGAGCCCTTCTGGCAGGATGGGGGCGGACCACAGAGAGTATTCTCAGTGCCTCCCCAGGTTGGCTGAGGCAATTAGAGGCTTTGCCAGGAGGTAGTAGAGCGTGTAATGACTCTATTGTTCTGTTAGGAGCACTGTGTTTCATTTAATAACTTAACTGCTTGGCAAAGGAGGAAACTACAGCCCTGGGGGTTGGTGAGAGGTGTGTCTCTTCAGTTTCCATGGAGTCTGCTGTCTGGGCGCCAGTGCACTCCCTGCCCCTCACCAACTCCTCCCACTCTCCCCACTGTCTGCAGACTGGGGCTCCTCAAACTCCCTGAGATTCTGACTCATTAAGTCCAGGGTGATTCCGATACAGGTGACTCAGAAATATTCTTGAGAAGCCCTGATAAAGAGGTGGGTCTGAGTGAGGTCTCTTGAATGTCACTTTAAGAAGTTCTACTTGTCTAACTCTAGTCTACTTGACCTGTACGGGCTGGATGTGGGGGTTTGTCTTGGCAAGACCCATCGTTCTTCCAACAAATGTTCATCAATACCTGCTCAGGACCAGGCTTTGTTGTAAGAACCCTGAGCGGGGACAGACGTGGGTACAGTGACTGAGAGCTGCCCTCAGAGCTGCCACAGCCTGGGAAATGCAAGGACTAACTGTTCTCAGAGGTGGGGTCTTTGGGGCTGGGCTTGAGAAACAAATGAGAGTTCACCAGGGAAGCCAACAGGAGAGTGAGAATGGGGTGGAGGGAGGCAGTTTGGACTTTATTCTTTATCCACAAGGTATGGTTTATCCCAGGATGGTGGCTCTCCTTGTGCCCCTGACTCACAGAGCCCCATGGTGGCTCAGGGACCCTGTTTTCTCCTGGCTCCCTGGACTCACCATTGCCATGCCCCCCTATGCCTCCCACACATTCATAGGCCTGCTGCCTTGAGTCACTGGCAGAATGGGAATATCAGGGTGACAGCCTTTTCTCACTGTCACACAATTAAGGGTTCCAGCTACTGCAGAGCCGTGCGAAGGGACTTCTTTTCTTCCTTGGCTTTACAATTTCCCCCCCATTTCTGGCTCTATTATTCTCACATTTAATTAATGTTCCACTTGACTAATAAGATATCACAGAAGCAGCTGGGATGGCCTGGAGGCTGGGGGTGGGATCGTTGCACATCTCAGGAAGGAGGGGAGGGTTTTCAGGGGCTAGCGGCCTTAGGGTGAGGGAGGTTAGGTGTGGATGGGGGCTCAGCCACCCTGCTGGGGAGAAACCCAGTGGGGTGAGCCCAGCCAACTCTGCACCTTTGCCCTGCTGTACCCTCTTAGGAGCCTCTTTCCCCCCTCTTAAACTCCCACCACCTGCGTGTTCCCCTCATCCTCCCACCTCCCAGGACAGCTGGGGCAGTAGTTCTCATAACTGAGCAGCGGCCTAGAGACACCCAGGGTGTGTCTTTAACAATCCAGGCTCCTGCCGGCTGGTGTGGCTCAATGGCTGAGCTTTGACCTATGAACCAGGAGGTCATGGTTCAATTCCCAGAGAGGGCACATACCCGGGTTGTGGGCTCAATCCCCAGTGTGGTATGTGCAGGAGGCAGCTGATCAATGATTCTCTCTCATCATTGATGTGTCTATCTCTCTCTCCCTCTCCCTTCCTCTCTAAAATAATTTTTTTTAAAAAATCAATTATGAGAGAGAATTATTGATTGGCTGCCTCCTGCACGCCCTCTCCTGGGGATCAAGCCCACAACCTGGGTATGTGCCCTCACGGGACTCGAATTGTGACCTCTGGGTTCATAGGTCAATACTCAACCATTGTAGGCACACTGGCTGGGCTCAATTCACCTCTTTTATAAAAAGGGAATGTTCATAGTACCACTCCATATCCCATTATAAAGGTCAGGATCAGGGTCTATCCACTGTTAGCATTCAGTAAGTGTTAACTGCCAAGGTCATTGTCATTGGTTCTTCAGGACCATGTCTGTCCGGCCCAGCTGTCTCCAACGCCTGGCTCCTTGACCACAAGTAAGTGATCAAGAAGCTTTCGGAGCATGGTTCTCTTTGGGCAGCTCCAGGAGGCAGACTGGAAGAGACGAAGCTGAAAGTTATTACCTCTCCTTCCTATACTGTTGGCATGTATTAACCTGAACCTGAAAAGTACTCTTTAATCATTTTAAAAGCTTATCTAGTTTTGTATTAATTTGTTAAATGACCAAAATAACCTTCTTGAAGATTTGTATAGAGGAAGTGTCCTCTTCATAAGGCTTTTGAATGAAGAGCAGAGAGTGCAAAATCTAATTCAACAAGGCCTGGGCACACTGTGCACCACCACTCCCTGGGAGCTGTTTTCCGTTTTGTTTCTTTAGTTTAAACACTATTTAATAGTTGTTGTTTTCTAAAAATATGTTTTTATTGATTTCACGGAGAGGAAGGGTGAGGGAGAGAGAGATAGAAACATTGATCAGCTGCCTCCTGCACATCCCCAACTGGGGATTGAGCCTGAAGTCCAGGCATGTGCCCTGACCCGGAATCAAACCAGAGACATCCTGGTGCATGGGACGACGCTCAACCAACTGAGCCACACCGCTGGGCCCTGGGAGTTTCTTTAAATGCAGGTTCCCGAGCCCCACCCTAGGCCTCCGGAATCAGAATTTCTGGGGCTGGCACTGGCCTTGCTAACAAGCTCCCCGCCATTGTGTGGCAGGTGGTCTACGCCCACAAATGCTGGGAGAAATGCTGCCTCGGGGCTGGAAACAGGTATCTGACACCCTGAGGGCAGAGACGTGGCATCCCCTCCCTCTTTTGGACCTGCCTCAGCCCCCCAACTCCAGTCTGGGCACATGGGAACTTTCAGAAAAGGCTCATGGATGAATTAAAAGTGCACTGAGATCCAGAGAAGGGCAGTGACCTCCCTGAAGCCACACAGCAAGTGAATGGGAGACAGCAGAGGAGGATGGTTAAGAACCTAGGCTTAGAGCCAGACATGCCCTGGTTGAAGGAACTAAAAACAAAATAGCCCTTCCCTTCATCTGCTGTGTGGCCATGGGCAAGTGTTTCATCCCCTCTAGCCCAATTGGCCCATTTATAAAACGGGGCCACTCACCCCTATCTCAGAGTGTTGGAGTGGAATAAAATAAAGTAGGTATGAAAAAGAAGTTTGCACCACACCTGGCTCCTGCTAACTTGCAATACATGGAAGCTGCTATTGTTATTACAGATACCATGATATCACCATCTTTATCCCTGAGAAACCCCACAGCAAGGGACTAAACACACAGGCCCTGGGGCTACTAGCCCCACTTACTATCTGAGTGAACTTGGACAAACCGCTTCACTTCTCTGGGCCTCGGTAGCGCCATCTGTGTAATGGGGACAAGGATAGTAACTATGCCTACCTCACAGAGCTGCTGTGGGTTGATACTGGTAAAGCTCTTAGGAAGGTGCCTGGCACAGAGTAAACCCTAAGTGAATGCTGGCTGTTATTATCAGCAGCCTGGATGAGAAGCCTGTGGCACCCCGGGGATGAGGAGTGCCTGCTTGCTTCGCTTCTCTTTCCCAATCCCTCTGAAGGTCCCAATAAAGGCTGTCTCCATAATGAATGTACCTCTCAGCCAAGCACGGCTGTGACCACACGGCTCTGACGAATGAGGCCTTGGCGGCAGCACCAACATCCATACAATTAAGATGCTTGATGGTGCCGGGGAAGTGGATGACAGCTGCCTGACTGGTATCGATTTCCTGGTGGGACCACAGCCCAGGCCAGACAGAAGCTTCTGCTGAGCTAGAAGACAGTGTGCAGAGCCTGAACCAGGGGAAGGGGGCTGGGGTTGGAACCTTCCCGGTCAGGGTATCCTAGATCAAGCATGTCAAACTCAAAGGCTAACACAGGCCAAATAAACAAGGTTTAAGTTTATGTGGGCCGCAGAAAAACAAAAGCTTCAACTGTCATAGAAACGTAGGTTTATTTTGATAGAGGCATGCTGAATACGAAGGGCTGAAATAAATGAGTAATTGTTAACATAAGATAATATAACATTTTAATACAAATTAATATTTTGTCTTAAACATTAACTTACCAGACACTGAATAACAGCACACATTCATAAGCGTAATGCAAATAAACCTATTTTTCTTGTTCTCCGAGAGCGAAATATTTCCTGTTGCGCACACCAAACAAGTCAGTATAAGACTAATGACGTGGCAATCGGCTGCTAAAATATTCGCTGCTGGTATGAGTGGAGAGAAATGGTGCGCCTGAGCGTAAGGCGCATAAAGGAAATGAATGCAACACGATTATGGTAATCAGTCATTAGCGAACGTTGTAGTTCGTTATTAATAACTATGTATAACAGGATATTGTAAAAGTTAAGTTACGGAATTTTTATTAAAACGTTTCTTACATACCGTTATATTGGCTGGGCCGCAAAAATATTTGACATGCCTGTCCTAGAGGCGTGGGCAAAGAAGTCTCCCTCCTTTCAGAATGGCCATGTACATGCCCATGTTTCATGATTCTGTTGGTGTGACACAGGAGCTCACATTTAACAATTAGAGAGCATCATTGAATATTCAACCACAGATGCAACAACGACCCATTTTATAGACAAGGAACTGAGACGCAGAGAGGCAGAGGTACTGATGCAAGGTCACTCAGCTGGAATTCGAGCCAAGTCTGTCTGATTCCACAATCTTTCTCCTAACGATCACCATATTGCCTCCCATTTATTACTTGGGTAAGTTCCTTGCGGGGCCTCAGTTCCCCCTTCTGTGAAATGCTTATGGAGGACTGGATTGGATGGTCCTGAAGGGCTCATTCTCTATTTTTGCTGATGGTACATAAACTTTTCTGGGGTGTTTGTGTGTGTTTTTTGTGTGTTTTTTTTTTTTTGAGTCAGCCAGAAGGATGAGTAGGGACCAGTCTGTGAGCTGAGAATGAACCCTGCTACTTCTCAGAGCCTGCCAAAGCCACCAGGGCCCGATAATAAGCTAACATTCCCAAAGCACTTACCATGCATCAGGTGATATTCTAAGAACACAAATTATTTTAATCTTTACGTCTCCCCAGTGTAGGCACTCTACCACTCCTGTTTTCCAAATGAGAAAACAGAGGCATGGAGAGGTTGAAAAATGTGCCTGTCTAGATGCTGTGGGTGCCCCACCCAGGTTCCCTTCACTGGCCCATCCCCCAGCTGCTGTGGGTGTTGACTCCTAAAGAGCACAGCTTCCCCCTTCTCCTGACAGTTGTCTTTGGCTGATGGGAGCCTCCTCACCTGGATAGTTATCTTCGTCTTCCGCAGCTCCCCAAAAGTCCTCCACAGGGAACAATCCTTGGGCAATGACTGTGTGAACATGTAGGTACAAAAGCCTGGCCCATTGCCACAGGGAACCTGTTATGGGTTGAACTGTGTCCCTCCAAAAAGGGTATATTGAAGTACGAAGCTCCAACATCTCAGAGTGTGATTATTATTTGGAAATAAAATCACCGCCTACCTATTTAGTTAAAGGTGAAATCATACTGGAATACAATGCACCCTGAATCCAGTATGACGGGCGTCCTTATAAGAAGGGGAGAGGAGACCCAGGAACTGAGACATACCGGGAGATGGCCATGTCACAGTGGAGGCAGACTTGGAGAGATGCATCTACAAGCCAAGGAATGCCAAGGGTTGCTGGCCACCACAAGAAGCTAGAGGAGGCAAGAGGACCCCCTGCCCATCCATCTCATCCCCACACAAGTTTCAGAGGGAACAGATTCCTGGCCACCAGGACCATGAGACAATGAACTTCGGTTGCAAAAGCCACTCTGTCTGTGGTACTGTTATGGCTTCCCGAAGAAACTAATACAGAGCCCTCGGAGGCCCCTTGTCACAAGGTGGGACAACGCCATAGTGTTACTCCTGCTTCAGAGTGTCCCCCCGCCCTCCCTCTCTGGATCAGGCTAAGGCTAACCTCCTATCAAACTGACATCTTTGCCCAACTTCTTCCCCTGTCTGATTGTTTTCCTCAGCTCCTTATCAATTCCTCCTGAGAGCTCATCTTCCCCAACTCAGGCTCTGCTTCTAGGAATTTTTAAAAAAATATGTTTTCTATTTATTTCAGAGAGAGAGGAAGGGAGAGGAAGACAGAGATAGAAACATCAATGATGAGAGAGAATCATGGATTGGCTGCCTCCTGCATGCCCCCTATTGGGGATCGAGTATAACTCTGGCATGTGCCCTGATTGGGAATTGAACTGTGACCTCCTGGTTCATGGGTTGACGCTCAACCACTGAGCCACACGGGCCAGGCTGCTTCTGGGAATTTCACATGACTCAAGATTGCCCAGTTGGCAAGGGGCAGATTTGGGATTTGAACCCTGGCAATCTGGCTCCAGAGCCAACGTGTTTGAGAACCATAGTGCTCTGCCTCTGAAATGAGCAGGATGAGTAGCTGGTGGCATTGCTACCCACCCTGTGACCCCAGCCTTGAGAGATGCCCAGGCCTGGCACCTCCCTGCCTCTAGAACTGGGTCCTGGTTCTCCTTGGAAGGGCTCGACCCCTCTTCCATAATGAGTTCCTGCATTTCCTGAGGCCTCACTCCACTCCCTGGCTCCTGAGCAACTGCTACTTGCCAGGGACTGTGCCGGATCCTTCACGTGTGCCACAATGACTGTGATACCGATTTCACAGCTGGGGAAACTGAGGCATTGAATGGTGACAGGTCTGGCCCAGAGTAAGAGTTAGGGAATGGTAGAGCCAAGCCTTTGTCCTGGTGGGTTTTCCCCTAAAGGACCCACTTCTCTGGACTGTGAAATGGGAGGATGGATGGTGCCAACTGTAAGGTGCAGTGCACACATTGGGTGTGATTTGACTCTAAGATTTAGGGAGAAAGGTCGAGATGACCAGGAGTTTTTGTTTTGCTTTGTTTTGAGGATGAAGTGGTAAAAAGCAGACATGGGGCTGCAGGATGAGGCGAGGCGGGGAGCCCCTCCCTGCTACCCCAGGAAAAGCTTTGGAAAGTCACCACCAGAGGGACAGGCTGCACTGATAGGCGAAGGGTCTGGACCAACAGGATATGAGCAAAAGGGGGTGGCTCCTAAGGAAATAAAAAACCCGGAGATGGAGCTGATTGTAGGGAAATGAAGGGTGACGTGGCAATTAATGGCAGAGTGACAGTCACTGATGAAGTGGCAGGGGCTGGGGATTGAGAGTCCCTGAGTGCAGTGCCTGTCCAAGGCCCTGGAGAGGGACCGTGATTCCGCTGTGTCCTAAAGCACCTCTCACAGAGAGTGAAGGTTGGTTTCCTAACTCCATTCCTCTGTCCAAGCTCTTCCACGTGAACATCACCTCTCCCACCTCGAAGCCTTCAGCAGCCTCCTCACTGGCCTCCCGTTTCCTCTAATCCTGAAAATCTGTTCTGTACAAGACAGCGAAGTGTCCTAAAGCAGATCCCATCGCTCTCCGATGAAAACCCTACAGTGATTTCTGGTTGCTCTTAGCATAACATGAGACTCTTTTCTAATCTTCTGCATGGCCTTCCTATCACCAGTATCTTCTCATTTACTTACTGGTGTGGTGGTTATTGTCTGTCTCTCTTGCCAAACTCCAGGACAAGGTTGGCTTGGTCACAGCCATAACCCCTGGCACGGAGTAGGTTCTCAGTATTTGCTGACTGCTCCTCTTGTAGTCTTTCTGTCTCTGGAAAGATAACTATCCTAACAGTTGCTCAAGCAGAAATACTTTGGGGTCACTCCTGACTCCTCTCTTTCTCTTACACCCCAGGACCAATCCATCAGCAAATCCTATTGGGTCATCCTTCAAAATATATTCAGAATCTCACCTTTTTCTCCACCATCACCCTGATCCAGCCACCCACCTGGTCAACTGCAACAGTCTCCCTGCTTTCACTCTTGCCCCCTGTAGTTTATTTCCCACCTGGCTGCCAGATGTGGGTTTTTTTTGTTTGTTTGTTTTTTAAATAAATCTTTATTGTTCAGATTATTACAGATGTTCCTCTTTTTTCCCCCCATACCTCCCCTCCACTCAATTCCCCCCACCCCACCCCATGCCCTTACCCCCCGCCACTGTCCTCATCCATAGGTGTAAGATATTTGTCCAATCTCTTCCCGCACCCCTCACGCCCCTTTCCCCCCGAGAATTGTCAGTCCACTCCCTTTCTATGTCCCTGATTCTATTATATTCACCAGTTTATTCTGTTCATCAGATTTTTTATTCACTTGATTTTTAGATTCACTTGTTGATAGATATGTATTTTTGTCACTTTGTTGTTCATAATTTTTTATCTTTACCTTTTTCTTCTTCTTCCTCTTCTTAAAGAATACCTTTCAGCATTTCATATAATACTGGTTTGGTGGTGATGAATTCCTTTAGATTTTTCTTGTCTGTGAAGCTCTTTCTCTGACCTTCAATTCTAAATGATAGCTTTGCTGGGTAGAGTAATCTTGGTTGTAGGTTCTTGCTGTTCATCACTTTGAATATTTCTTGCCATTCCTTCTGGTCTGCATAGTTTCTATTGAGAAATCAGCTGACAATCATATGGGTACTCCCTTGTAGGTAATTAACTGTTTTTATCTTGCTGCTTTCAAGATTCTCTCTTTGTCTTTTGCCCTTGGCATTTTAATTATGATGTGTCTTGGTGTGGTCCTCTTTGGATTCCTCTTGTTTGGGGTTCTCTGTACTTCCTGGACTTGTAAGTCTATTTCTTTCACCAGGTAGGGAAAGTTTTCTGTCATTATTTCTTCTAATAGGTTTTCAATATTTTGCTCTTTCTCTTCTTCTGGCACCCCCATAATTCTGATGTTGGTATGCTTGAAGTTGTCCCAGAGGCTCCTTACACTATCTTCATTCTTTTTTCTTTTTGTTTTTCTGGTTGGGTGTGTTTTGCTTCCTCATATTTCAAATCTTTGGTTTGATTCTTGGGGTCCTCTAGTCTACTATTGGATTTCTGTATATTATTCTTTATTTAAGACAATGTATGCTTAATTTCTGACTGGTCCTTTCCCATTTTTTTTGGCATTCTCATTAAGATCCTTGAAGGTCTCACTAAGTTTCTTGGAAGTTTCTAGAAGATTCTTGAGTAACCTTATAACTGTGGTATTGAACTCTATATCCAGTAGTTTGCTTTTCTCCATTTCTTTCATTCGTGACATGTTTCTTTGTCTCCGCATTTTGGCTGCTTCCCTGTGTTGATGGAATGGCTTTGTGTGGTAGGTGACCTATAGGGCCCAGTGGTTCAGCCTCCCCAATCACCTGAGGTGGACACTCTTGGTGGTTATTGCAGCCTCTTTGTGGGCTGAGTGCACAGTCTTGTTGTGGGCTGAGTGCACAGTCTTGTTGTAGTTAAGCCTTGATTGCTGTTGGTACACTGGGAGGAATTGGCCTCCAGGCCAACTGGCTGTGAGGACCCGCTGTGTCTATAATGGAAGAACTGCTGTGCTAGAGACACCCTTATGGGATAGGACTTGCTTCAGTGAGGCTTTGGTGCTCACTGAGTCTGCCTCTTGAGTGTGTCACTTATGGATGTGAGGAGTTGAAATCTGGTGTTGTCTCACACTGACCACTAGGTATACTGGCTTCTGGATCTCCAAGGAGGTGCAGGTCAGCTACTGTTTGAGGCCACCCAGCAGGAGCTACAGCAAGATCTGCAGATTTATCCTCTTTGCTTGGGGTTTGGAAGTTTTGAAGCCGACTCAGCTGCAGTTTGTTAGGTTAAACTGCGATAGGGCAGGCCATTCATATGCAAAAGCCGCTGTGCACAGTTTGGGTGGGTTTGTAAATTGGGCAAGGTGGGGTCTCAGGGAATCACTAGGGCATGGCAAACAGCAATGGCTTCCAGTCAGCCCTCTCTGCGTCTCCACGTTTCCATGTCCCCACTTCCACGCCCCAGCGCAGTAAACAATGATTCCTGCGCGTACCTCTGCAAGAGAGCCACCCTCACTTTCCGACCCAATGGCAGACAGTATCGCTTCTCCCCGTAGGGGTCTGGGTCCCCAGAGTCTTGCCGGAAACTGGAGTTCAGAGCAGTCAGGAGCTTGTGTCTCCCTTTGGATTGAAAAAAACAGCGCACCCAGTCACCAGCCCAACTCACGAGCCTCCGTACCTCTGCTTTTCCACGCCTGTGCATGTCCTACCTGGTCTCAATGCGCTTTTCTCTTTCCTTCTAGTTGTAGAACTTCTACTCAGCCAGCTTTCCCGTGGTTCTGGGTGATAGACGTTTTGTCTTTTAGTTGTAGTTTTGGTGTGGTTATAAGAGACAGCACGTACAGGTGTATACCTTATGCTGCCATCTTGGTTTCTCCCCAGATGTTTTTTTTTTTTAAACTGAAGTCAGATCATATTCCTCCACTTCTCAGAACCCTCCAGTGGCTCTTTGTTTTAGGGAGAGTAAAAGCCAAAGTCTTTACAGTGGCCCACAAGGCCCTGCACCTCCTTCCTCTGTCTCCTCTACTGACAGCCATGAGGATTTTTGTTATTCCTTGAAAACATCAACCTCATTCCTGCCTCAGGGCCTTTGCACTTGCTAGTCCCTCTGCCTGGAATGTTCACCCCAGATCTCAGCTTGGCTCACTCCTCACCCCTTCAAGTCTCCCGCTGACCATCCTGTATGGAATATCACACGTGCACACACATATGAACCAATTGCCCTGCCCTTACCTTGCGTTATTTTTCTTCACAGCATTTAATCATCACTGGGCACATTATGTATTTAGTTGTATTCTTGTTTTTATCTCTTTGTCCCACCAGGTTATAAACTCCAGGAAAGCAAAGACTTTATCTCCTGTTCATTGCTATGCCCTCAGCTTCTGGCACAGGGCCTAGCACATGGTAAATGTCACTAGCTAGTTATTAAATGGATGAGCTCATACTGCAGCTGTCTAAGTAAGGTACATTGGAGGCCTGGCCAGGATGGAAGCTATAGACATGGCTTTAAAACAGCCACTCCTACATTCACATTTAATAAGCAAAACAAACGAATAAGCAGACAACAAACATACACCCACCCTTCACTGCCCCAGAATTCTTTATTTACCGTCCCCGAGGTAAGAACCTGGCATAGAGACCCCTCCTCTTGTCTGTGTGGCACCTGTGGTTCCATCTTCTGAAAAGAACATCTCACCTTGCTTTTCCTTTGGAGACCACCCCCTCTCCCTCAGTTTAAGGGGTTGGGTGGATGAACCTACCCTTCATGCCAGAGGTGGCCTGTAACGCAGACTATGTCAACCACAGTTACAGCAATTAGTTTCTGGATGGGCATATGACACAGTCCAGGCCAATGAGAGTAACCCCTGGGATGTCTGGTGGAAGTACTGTGAACAAAGTTCTCTCCTGGCCTGGTGGTTGCTAGGACGTTTTAAGGGGTCTGTCTGGAACTTCCCCTAGCCATCTTGCCACCAGGAGAAGGGAATTGCCTGGGAATGGGATCATCACGGAGAGAGGCAGAGCCAAGAGATGGAGAGCAGCTGGTGCACAGTCAGATCATGGGAGTCCCTGGATGCACCCCTGCCTAAAGGCTTCCTCTTCTGGACTTTTTATGATTTTTCTTAAGGCAGTTTGAGGTGGGTTTCTGTCACTTGTACCCATGAGTCATGACTAAAACAATGGCTTGAGGTATCTCAGAATTGTCCTACGGCCTCAAGCCAGGCTGCCTCCCCTGTGCAAATTCATTCCTCCCTCTATGCCTTTGCTCAAGCCATGCCTTCCTCCCGGAGGGTTCTTTCCCTTTACTATCCAAATCCTGCCTAGCTTTTTTTTTTTCCCCTCACTGGAGGATATTGTTTTCCATTGATTTCTAGAGAGAGTGGAGGAGAGAGAGGGAGGGGGGAAGGAGAGAGAAAGAGAAACATTGACCTGAGACACATCGATTGGTTGCCTCCTGCACACAACCAGGGCTTGGAAACCTGTAACTGAGGTACATGTCCTTGACCAAGAATCGAAAATGCAACCCTTCGGTCTGTGGGCCAACACTCTAACCACTGAGCGAACCAGTCAGGGTTGACTAGCTTTAAGGCCTGATTCAAGAGTCTCCTTTTCCAGAAGCCTTCTCTGATCACACCCTCTACGACCTCTCCCGCTCTGGCCTCCCCTCGTTGTTGGACATTGAATCAGGTACATTGCCCAGCACCTCCCTCCTCCATCTCCTTCCCACTTCCTTCCCCTCCTCAGCTCCAGGCCCTCTTAGGCCTCCTGACCACTAGGTCCTAGCAAAGGATTGATCCTGGACCTGCAAGACTTAGGTCAACTTTGCAGTTTTGCTCCCCCCTGGTGGCAAACATCAAAATTGCAGTTAAACTTGTGGTCCTTGAGGTTAGGTTCCTGGGAGGGACAAATGCCCAGTCTAGCCTGGGGTTGCTATATGCTAAACCCCACCTCCTGAAATATTTTCATAGAAGCTTAGATTTTTTTTTTTTAATATATTTTATTGATTTTTTACAGAGAGGAAGAGAGAGGGATAGAGAGCTAGAAACATCGATGAGAGAGAAACCGATCAGCTGCCTCCTGCACACCCCCCACTGGGGAGTGCCCGCAACCAAGGTACATGCCCTTGACCGGAATCGAACCTGGAACCCTTGAGTCCGCAGGCCGACGCTCTATCCACTGAGCCAAACCGGTTTCGGTAGAAGCTTAGATTTTTAATATAGGCCTTTGGAGTTACATAGGTTGAGCCCCCGATGGTGACAGGAAACCCTTAAAGGGGGTAACCACAATTTTGCTTAGCCAATCAAAGTTATAAATAAAGACTAATTTCTCAAAAAAGACCAGAAATCTGGGTTTTAGATGAAATTTCCCAATTTCTAATTGTTCTCAACTAATTCAAAGTTCATATATCACTATACAGGTCAAATAAAACATGTCTAGGAGCCAGATTTGTCAGAAAAGCAACAGCCAGTTTTTGATCTCTGTTTGATTTCCTGCTTTCAATTCTTTCATGTTCACACCCAGAATTAGAATTCCTGGATCATATCGAAATTCTATATTTAACATTTTGCCAAAATGCTTTCCACAGTGGCTGCACATTTTATATTCCCACCAGTATTGGGTCCCAGTTTCTCCATATTCTCACCAGCACTCGTTCTCTCTCTCTCTCTCTCTCTCTCTCTCTCTCTCTCTCTCTCTCTCTGTGTGTGTGTGTGTGTGTGTGTTTAATAAAAACCATCCCAGTGAACCTGAAGTGGTATCTCATTGTGGCTTTGATTTGTATTTCCCTAATGACTAATAATGTTGAGCACCTTTCCATGTGCTTGCTGGACATTTGTATATCTTTTTTAAATAAATGTTCAGGGAGGAGTCTTTCTATGAGAGACGATGTTGGCTCAGACCAGAGTAAGAACAGGGAAGGTAGTGTGAAGTGGTCAGATTCCAGACAGCTTTCAAAGATGAAGCAGACGGGGTGTGCTGATGGACTAGAAACAGGACGTGGGAGAAAGAGTGAAGTCAAGGACTTCTGCAGGGTGACTCCAGTGTTTAGGGCTGGAGCAGTTACAGCGATGGGGAAGGCTTGGGGGGAAGCAGGCTTAAAGGGCGGGAGGGGAGTTTGGTTGGATTCTGAGACCCTTGGAACCTGAGAATTGAAGTCTTGAGAGGAATTTAATGCTTTAAGAAAGTGAGCAGAGGGAGAAGAGAGGTTTCCTATCTTTTATCACCAGGTTGCTTGTCAGAAACCTCTATAATCACTCCCTCATTTTATAAATTCCTGATCAGCTGGGATCCACCCTCCCCCCATGCCATTCCTAGGGTGCAGATCCATCTATAGCCTGTAGGTGACATTGTAGGTCCAAAAATAACGTGACTGGGTGGATTAGGGACCCAAGTCCAAGAATTGGAGTTTTCAAATAATTGAATTGTGTACAGTTCTCAAATATGAGCACCAGTGGATTTAAAAATTCAAGACAGCAAACACAACACCTGAGCTTTGCAAAGAGGAGGTCCCAGTGGGTAGCTGGTTCCAAGAGGTATTTACTTCTGTGGAATATTCATAAGTTTATTCATTGTCTCAGTTTGAGTTATTCATTGAGCACCTAACTACATGTCACATGCCATGAGCTGTGTTACATGCTGTGGATTCAGGTGAGACCAGAATACTTAGTACCTGCCTCAGAGGAGTTTGGAGGTGGAAACAACAACAAACTAATAAAAGAATAAGATAATTACAGATTGTGTTAGCAAGGAAATACACAGGATGCTGTGATGAAGATAATGGAGGGAGGGAATGAGGTGAAGTTCGTGTGGAGGCCTGAAGGCTGAGAACAGGGCTGCCACCCTTCCAACTGGGATTGAGAGGGGACTCTCTTGGTTTCCGTGGTTGCACAGCTAACCACTCTCAGGATCGCTATTGGAAGTCAGGTCTGGCCCTAGCCAGTTTGGCTCAGTGGATAGACCGTCGGCCTGAGGACTGAAAGGTCCCAGGTTCGATTCCGGTCAAGCTCACATGCCCGGGTTGTGGGCTCGATCCCCAGTGGGGGACTTGCAGGAGGCAGCCGATCCATGATTCTCTCTCATCATGGATGTTTCTATCTCTCTCTCCCTCTTCCTTCCTCTCTGAAATCAATAAAAATATGTTGAAAAGAAAAAAAGAAGAAGTCAGGTCTGTCTGACTCTGAATGGGGCTTACTAATGGCTTTTGGGAGGATTGGGTGAGGTAATACCATATACAGGGTGTCCCAAAAAATGTATTCACACACTTTGAATAATTATAAAGGCAGTGTTTATGAAAATACATTTCATTTTCAAAATTGAGCTATCAGCTGTTAAAGTGTGTATACATTTTTGGGGGACACCCTGTATATGCAAAGCCCTCAGCATAGTGTCTGGTTCTAAGACATGGGACCTATCCTATCATTCCTCAAATAGGAACAGGGTTTTTAAAGCAAACTCCAGAACATACCTGCCTTTCCTGCCTCATAGCTTTGCAATGAGACCAATGGGAAAAGTTTAACGGTGCCAATAAGACATGCTCTGCCTACATTACCAAGATAGCAAACTTGGGGGCAAAGGTGAGTTGAAAACTCCATGCTTCTTCGACTCTCAGGGGAAGACAAGGCCTCAGCCATGAGACCAATGCCTGGGAGTCTTGCTATGCCCCCCAGCCCCCCGCCCCAGGAGTGTGAGTGATGGGGGAGCAGGAGGCCAGGGTCCTTACAGAGGTGCTGGCACCGGGCAGTTGAACTTCTGACATGTGTGACATAATAGTCCCTGTGTGAGACACCTGCCCTCCACATCCCATGGGAGAACCAGGGCTTTCTCTCCAAGCTGTGATTAAGCACTCGCTTGCCTCTCCAGAGCTCCAGATACCCTCTGTACATACACTCACACACTCACATACGCACTCATACATGTAAACACTCAGACCCATGTACTCATACACATATACATGTGCTCATATCTTACACACTCAACATTTATATCCACATGCTCATACATTCACTCATTTACTCACCCACATATGTAGTTACACACACGCAAATATACACACTCATACAGTCACAGTTATACACTCATATATTTAAATGCACATTCAATAATGTAGTCATATACTCATGTACCTCATGTACTCAAGTATATATATTAAGTCTGCTCACACACATATACACTCAAGCATTTATACATACTCCCACTCATATTCATTCATACACATATACTTACATGCACAAACTTACTTACACATGCTGATATATTTGTGCACACTGACTCACATACATTTAATTCACACACACTCATATACTTATACATACACTCAAATATTCACACACACATTCATACTCACAACACCCTTAAACTCTCATGTGCATTCACACACCCACACTGTGTTGACGTAAGAAAGTCCAAACCTATAGAAAATTTTATGAATGTATTAGAAAGCAATCAATTATTAGAAAGCAATCAATTGAAACGTGGGGCTCAGGGTACAGATTCTTCTTCTGTGGGTCCTTGTCCTACAAAATTGAAGAATAAATTTGTGGACTAAAAGACTTATTTAATAAAAATGTGGACGTTTATTGGAATCATATACAAACTCTTCCTGGGAGGGGTCCCCAAATAAGAAAAACCTGCTTTCGTTTCTTTCTTTCTTTTTTAAAGAGACAAATCTTTTTTTATTATTATTGATTTTTTACAGAGAGGAAGGGAGAGAGATAGAGAGTTAGAAACATCGATGAGAGAAACATCGATCAGCTGCCTCCTGCACACCCCTTACTGGGGATGTGCCTGCAACCAACGTACATGCCCTTGACTGGAATTGAACCTGGGACCCTTCAGTCCGCAGGCTGATGCTCTATCCACTGAGCCATATCAGTCAGGACTATAGTATCAATTTCAAAAGTCAAAGCCCACGTAGTGCCTCTTTTTTTTTTTTTCCCCCCCTTATCTTGCAACATTCCTCTATCCTCTGTGAAAATACGTTTTCCTCTTTCCAGTATCTGGTGGCATTTCTTTACACTTTGTAAAAATATGCCTTCCGCCCGTAGCATTTCTCTAGCCTCTGTAAAAGTAAGATAAGCATTTTGGCATCTCCAAGCCCTCTCTTACGCATTCCTCTCCCATGGACCACCCCTTTAGCTCCTGACTGCCTGTCCTGTCTCTAAAATTCCTTTCACAATGAATGCATAAATAAGTGGAACAACAACTTGATCTCTCTTTCTCTTTAATTAATCAACTGAGCCATACTGGCCAGGGCTGGGCTGCACATTTAAAATTTTTGAATTTCTAAGTCTTTGGGGGGAGGGGAGTAGAGTACTTCCTGAAAGGTGGAGTGAGGACCTTTGAAAATCCACTCCTCCATAAAGCCTATGAGAACACTGGCAAAATCATCAAATTCATTTAAAATACATATATATATATTTTTGTTGTTGTTGTTGATTTCAGAGAGAAAGGGAGAGGAGAGAGAGAGAGAGAGATAGAAACATAAATGATGAGAGAGAATCATTGGTCAGTTGCCTCCTGCACACCCCACACTGGGGATTGAGCCCACAACCCCGGCATGTGCCCTGACCGGAAATCAAACCATGACCTCCTGGTTCTTAAGTCAACGCTCAGCCACTGAGCCATGCCGGTCAGGCATCAAATTAACTTTTTATGTAATCTGAAAATTAACCAAAGGCTTATAACACCCAAGGAACATTTATTTAAAAGAGAGGAAAAAACAGATGGACTTTCAGAATTGCGAGTTTTGTGGCATTTTAACTTATCTTATCCCATTCCTCTTGTCCCAGTTTTGCAATAGCCTTGAAAACCAACAGTTTTACTGTTATGATAGCCATAAAAACCAGCAGCTTAGCAGCCACTGGAGTGGGAAGAAGGGTTTGGGACTCCCTAAAAAGTCCTGTCTTCAGAGAGTTGTCATTATTTGACTTGTCTGAAAGGTCCTTGGAAAATATCCACTCCCAGGGTTTGTCTTTATTTGACTAGACTCAGCTCAGTCAGTGTGAACAGCCTTTTCCCTGGGGCCATTTGTCAAAAACAATCAGCAACAATAATTTTATATAGAAGCTGCCTGAGGCAGTGATAACAGATGGGACACAAATGAAGCTGACCACAAATTTTATAAAAGAAAGCTGGGGAACGAGATGTCCACAGAGAAATTTGAAAAGCTCCAACATATTTTGGGGAATCTAGAAGGCCATGCACACGGGCGGTTATGCACTTGCCAGGAAATGCATGAAAAAGCCCTAATCTCTCACCTCTGGCTGACCTTGAGGCTCTGGTTAACAGAAAGTGGAAGCTAAAGTAGTGTTGTAAACTGCCTGATAGAACATGAAAAGCATGCCCCAACAGACACAGAGTCTCTCATCAAAGGCTAGGAGACTTACACCCTGTCCGGGTAGCTCAGTTGGTTATCGCATTGTCCCACTATGTCAAGGTTGCAGGTTCTATTCCCCGTCAGGGCACGTACAAGAATCAACCAATGAACGCATAAATAAGTGGAACAACAAATCCATGTCTCTCTCTCTCTCTCTCTCTCTCTCTCTCTCTCTCTCTCTCTCTCTCTCTCTCAAATCAATTTAAAAGGCTAGGGGACTTAAGGTTCAAGGCATTTAAAGAATCCTCCTTCCTACCATTAGCTGATTATTGAGCTAACTAAGCAGAGACTTTATGGCCACATAGGATAAAGACTGCAGACTTTACAGAATTTGTTTAGGAAAGACACTAAACAGACAACAATGAACAGCAACAACAAGTCCCAAAGATGGGGGAAATCTGATTTCTAGAATTGCCACACTATATTATTTAAAATGTTAAATTTTCAACAAAATTACAACACACAAAGAAATAGGAAAGTATGACCCACACACAGAAAGAAAAAGCAACTAATAGCTACTGTCCTTAAGGAAGATCAGACCTTGGACTTACTAAACAAAGACTTTAAATCAGCTATTTTAAATATATTCAAAGAACCAAAGGAAACCTGTGTTGATGGGCTTATAACATATACAGATGTAATTTGTATGGCAATACTGGACCATCAAGGGGAGAGAACAGAGCTGCATAGGAGTCCTGAACACATAGGTTGGCAATCCCAGCCAACCCTGGAGCCTGACTGAGGCCCTGGCTCCCTGTTCAATCATTTGAGCTGTATTAGTCATCTACTCTGGGGGATCCCATGGGGGTGAAGGCAGGCCCAGCTGTCCCTACCTTTGCAGAGCTCCCAGACCCACCAAAGGGATGAAATGGCATGGCTCAGCATCTGCTCACAGGTCTGGAACCTGCTTGTGAGTTTTAGAATTTTGTCAGGGTTTGGTAATAGGAAGACAGCTTTAAGGTGTCAGGCCTTCTTTCACCATCCTCGCTGTACTTTCCCCCTTGTTTCTGTTCTCCCTCCCCTACCATTGACTTTCAAATTGTTTATTATGCAAAGCAGCTTCTCTAACCTTTTCTGTCAGCGACACGGGAGCAAAGGGGTTGGACAGGGGGAGTAGAGTGGGAAAGGGGAGGACACCAGAATGAGAGAGTCCAGAGTTCTCAACATCTACCCCAAGCCAACTCTCCAGTCTGCCCCCTGTTCAGTCACACACAGAGCTCTCCCCACAAAAATTCAGTGGTATAATCTATTCTCCATCTCTTTGCAAATGTAATTATGTGTAACACGCTGTTAAATTGTAACCTCCGAAGGATTCATCAAAATAAAATAGATAAGACATTCCAGACCAAGATGGAAATGTTCAAAGGAAATAAAAACTTGTTGTAAGACTCTAAACTGTCTCACCTGCATCGAAGGCCTCATGCTCTAGTTATTGGAGATTTTTAAAATTGTGAGGCAAACCTCTTCAGAGAGAGTAGGACTTTGACTTCCCTCACCCTCAGTCCCACCCCACCCATGGGGGGAACTGACGGTGTCCTTAGATGAGACCCAGTGAGGAACCCCAACAGGACCACTTGGAAGCTAAGTCTGGGCTCTTTGTAGGATGATGGACGTGGGACTTAGTCTCTGATTCTCACTTCAGCAATGTGAAGGATGAAGAAAGGAGCCTTAGAGAGGCGGCTGAGCGGGAAGGAGGCCTCCCTCCCTGAGGATGTCAGAGGAATGAGCACCACTTTTCCAACTTCAGATTTCAGGATTTTAGATGTGGGCCCCTCAGGAGAGCTGGCCTGGTCATGTATGTCCCAAAGGACACCTAGATGAGTGATGTGACCCCAGCACAGAGTCAGTGTGGTTTGTGAGCAGTTGTAGAGAGGGAAGAATAAAGGCTGAGGAGACAGTCACCAGCAGGGGGTAAAAAAGTTACCCACATCAAAAAGGTAAAATGGCCCTAGCCGGTTTGGCTCAGTGGTTAGAGCATCGGCCCTCGAACTGAAGGGTCTCAGATTCGATTCCGGTACCTCAGTTGCAGGCTGGATCCCCGGTCCTGGTCTGGGTACGTTTGGGAGGCAATCATTAGATGTGTCTCTCTCAATCACATTGATGTTTCTCTCTCTCTCTGTCTCCCCCCCTCCCTTCCACTCTCTCTAATAATCCATGGATGAAATATCCTCGGGTGAGGATTAACAACAACAACCAAAAAAGGTAAAATGGAATGTTCTTGGGGGTCTCCAGAATCCATGAAAGCACTCCCTGAGAGGGACCAGCTTTACTCATAGGTCACACCATCCTGGAGCAGTATCCACCAAGGAAGGGCTTCCTACTCCTCAACATCTCCTCCCTCCCTCTGCCCCAGCCGTGCCAGAGATTAGAAGCCAGCTGAGCAAGACGGAGGGGGAGGCTTTAAGACAGGAAAGAGAACGAAGGATGCAGCCTCACTTTAGAACGGGGAGGGGCCATCTGTAAGTTTTTTAAAAGTTGGAAGCTTTGGCTGCTCCCCAGACTGGATATTTTAACTTCTGAACTGCGGCTGTGTTAAGAACCTAAAATAGAGTGTGTGTGTGTGTGTGTGTGTGTGTGTGTGTGTGTGTGTGTGTGTTTGTTATTAACCTGGTGTATTTGTCAGAGTTCTCCAGAGAAACAGAACCAACAGGGCTACAGTCTGAGAAATACATCATTAGGCAATTTCATTGTTGTGCGAACATCATAGAGTGCACTTACACAAACCTAGATGATATAGCCTATTGCTCCTGTACAGCATGTTACTGTACTGAATACTGCAGGCAATTATAACACAGCTAGAGGCCCGGTGCACGAAATTCATGCACAGGGGTGGGGGTGTCTCTCAGCCCAACCTACACCCTCTCCAATCTGGGACATCCCTTTCACAATCTAGGACTGCTGTCTCCCAACTACTTGCCTACCTGCCTTCCTGATTGCCCCTAACCGCTCTGCCTGCCAGCCTGATCACCCCCTAACCACTCCCCTGCCAGCCCGATCAATGCCTAACTGCCCTCCCCTGATACCCCAGTCACCCCCAAATGCCCTCCCTTGCATATTCCCTCTTTATTAGAAAGGGTTTTTTCTTTAGCATATTGGACAGTCCTAACCGGTTTGGCTCAGTGGATGGAGCACTGGCCTGCAGAATCAAGGGTCCCAGGTTCGATTCTGGTCAAGGGCATGTACCTTGATTGGGAGCACATACCCAGTGGGGAGTGTGCAGGGGCAGCTGATCGATGTTTCTCTCTCATAGATGTTTCTAGCTCTCTATCCCTTTCCCTTCCTCTCTGTAAAAAATCAATAAAATATATATTATTAAAAAAAAACACATTTAAGATTCCTCCATATCTGCCTGGCTGGTATGACTCAATGGTTGAGACCCCAGGCTGCCACCACTGGAAGGGGATTGAGCCCTGGCCAGGCTGAGACCCCAGCCCAGGCTGCTGCCTCAGCCTGGCTGGGGATAGCCCGGTGGGGGTGCACGGCTCCAGCCCAGGCTGCCTTCGCTGGCCTGAAGATAGCATGGTGGGGGTGCACCACCCTCCCGGCCTGAGACCCCAGCCCAGGCTGCTGCCACTGGCTGGGTGATCATGCAGTGGGGGTGCCTGGCCCTGCAGGCATGAGACCCCAGCCCAGGCAGCCAGCCCAGCCAGGGGATCCTGCGGCTTGGGTGCTGGGCCCTGCAGGCCTGAGACCCCAGCCCAAGCTGTCCTCACAGCCAGGGGATCCTGCAGCTTGGGGGCGGCTGAGACCCCTGCCCCCAAGCCGCCCCGGCTTGCCAGGGGATCACGAGGCTTTGGGGCAGGGGACTCAGCCGGGCTTGCCAGGGGAATCCTGCGGCTTGGTAGCGGGGGTCTCAGCCCAGCTTGCCAGGGGATCCTGCGGCTTGGGGGCAGCTGAGACCTCCGTCTCCAAGCCGCCCCGGCTTGCCAGGGGATCATGAGGATTTGGGGCGGGGGTCTCAGCCGGACTTGCCAGGGGATCCTGCAGCTTGGGGGCGGCTGAGACCCCTGCCCCCAAGCCGCCCGCTTTGCCAGGGGATCCTGTGGCTTGGGGGCGGCTGAGACCCCCCCACCCCCAAACCGCCGCCACTTGCCAGTGATCCCGTGGCTCACGCTGGGCGCTGGTGCCTCCCAGCCAGACACCCTGGACTGCTGCTACTGGGCAGACTCTGCTGGGGCTAAGAGGACTGGGCACTGCCATCTTGTGGCTATGGGTGCAGCCATTTTGTAGTGGAGTGATGCTTAATTTGCATATTACTCTTTTATTAAATAGGATGGTTAGTATTTGTGTATCTAAACATATATAAACACAGAAAAGGTACAGTGAAAATATGGTATAAGAAATAAAGTGTGTATACATGTGCATTGGTGGGTCAAAGTGGGGTCAGTGGAGGACAGTGATGGAGAGAGAGAGGTCAGGAGGAAGGAGGGAGAAAGTGAAGGAAGAAAAGTGAGTTTGTGCTCATGAGTCTGCGTACATGTGTGCAGGTGTACAGGTGGGTGCACAGTGGATGGACAACATGCTTTATTTAAAAATCACCCAGAGCTAGCAGTAAATTCAACAATGTAGTCAGGTCTAGCTTGTTTATAATCTATATGGCTAATATGCTAAGTGTCCGTCCAACCAGTTGCTATGACATGCACTGACCAGCAGGGGGCAGATGCTCAACGCAGGAGCTGCTGTGATGTGCACTGGCCATTTATAAAGAAATGGCACCATGGACCTGACACCCACAAAGCAACACTCAGCTTCCCCCAAGTAGGACATAGGCCCCACCACCACCCCAGAGTGACACCCCACCAAATTGTAGCCAACACTGCCAAGACCCCATGGCACAAAATGCGGCCCACAGCCCAGCCCAGCCTGGAAATGGTCGTTATGGGTGCCGGGTAATGATGTCACATAGCAACGCCTGGCTTCCTCTCCCTAGCGACTAGCCTCCTTGGAGTTTCTTCAGCCCAGGAACACGACTTGCTTTATAGCCAGGTGCAAACATTTTACACCTTAACAAAATGTCTGTGAAGTGTTTTCCTGTGCCCCATCTCATTTGATCCTCAGAGAAGTCCTGGAGTAGATAGATAGGAGACTTGGTAGAATCCTATTTTCTTTTCATTAGCCTGAAAACAGAGATTTAGAAAGCTTAGAAATCTGACCCGACTGAAAAGAAGTAAGAAATGGTGGACCTTGAAAATGATTTTAGGTTTTCTTACTGTGCAGAATATAGTCAAACACTGCTAAAATTAAATATTTTACCTTTTGTTCTCCCTGAATGATTTACAATAATAATCTGCTTCATGTTGATATTTACTGCTGTGTTGCTGACAATTACCTGAAAGAGAAGTTGGGGTGCTTCACTGGGCTGGAAAAAGTTTAGCTAAATCAGAAAGCATGTCTAATTAAGCAAGTTTATTCTATATCTATAAAAGGCTAAGTTGACTTGCACATGCATGATACATATAAAGCTCTCGTGGGTGCCAATCGCACGCATGTGTTTCGATCTGTCATTGTCAATGGTGAATTTGGTTGACACTTCTATTATAGAAAAAGGGCGAATAGCAATATTAAAATATTTCTTCTAGTTAATTTCCTTTCAATGTGCACAAATTCGTGTACCAGGCCTCTAGTCAATTATAATCTTATGAGACTACTTTCATATAGTAGTCTGTCATTGACCAAAACATTGTTATATGGCATATGTCTGTGTGTGTGTGTGTGTGTGTGTGTGTGTGAGAGTGTTTGAGAGAGAGAGAGAGAGAAGTATTTATCATAAGCAATTGGCTCATGCAATCATGAAAGCTGGCAAGTCTAAAATCTGTAAACTGGGCTGGCAGCCTGGAGACCCAGGAGAACTGAAGTTCCAGTTTTAGTCCAAAGGCCATCTGCTGTAGAACCAGGGAGAGCTGATGTTGCAGATGACGTCCAAAGGCCATCTGCTGGAGAATTTTCTCTTGCTCAGGGGAAGCTGATCTTTTTGTTCTATTCAGGCCTTCAGCTGATTGGGTGAGGCCCAACCACATTATGAGGGCAATCTGCTTTAATCGAAGTCCACCAATTTAAATGTTAATCTCACCCCAAAATACTCTCACAGAAAAACCCAGAATAGTGTTTGACCAAATATCTGGGCACCCCATGGCCCAGCCAAGCTGACACATAAAATAAACCATCACACCTGGGGATAATCAGATCCAAGTTTTCACCCAGGGACAGAGATAGAGCTTCCTCTACTGAACGCATTTTAAAAAAGATAATGGGAGACAAAATAAGTATTTGGTGATTATACTTGTCAAATAAACCCAAAAACAGTCTGGAGGCTTTGGCTAGAAATAAATGAAAAAAATTTAGCCTGGCTGGAGTGGCTTAGTTGGCTGAGCATTGTCCTGTGCACTGAAGGGTTGCCAGTTCCATTCCCAGTCAGAGCACATACCTGGGTTCTGGGTTTGGTCCCTGGTGGAGACACATACAGAAGACAGCCGACTGATGTTTTTCTTTCATCTCTCCCTCTCTCTCTCCCTCTCTCCCTCTCCCCCTCTCTCTCTCTCCCTCTCCCTCTCCCTCTCCCTCTCCCTCTCCCTCTCCCTCTCCCTCTCCCTCTCCCTCTCCTTCTATCTCCCTCTCCCTCTCCCTTTCTCTCTCCCTCTCCCGCTCCCTCTCCCTTTCTCTCTCCCTCTCCCTCTCCCTCTCCTTCTATCTCCCTTTCCCTCTCCCTTTCTCTCTCTCTCTCTCTCTCTCTCTCTCTCTCTCTCTCTCTCTCTCTCTCCCCTCCCTCCCCCCCTCTCTCTTTCTTTCTCTCTCCCTCCCACTCTCCTTTTCTTTCTCTGTAAGCATGTCCTCTGGTGAGGATTAAAACAAACAAGCAAACAAGCAAACAAACAAACAAATAAATAAAATTTATTAAAGACTCTTAGGGTTTGCAAACACAACTAGGTGATACCCAGAAGGTTCTTAAGAAGAAAGGAAACTGAGAGTTCCTATGGTAAAAAGTACACATCCTTGAGAAGAATCAGTCCTGCATTCTTAGCCTATGGATGGTCCTTAGTGACCGGTGGCCTGGATAATGAATGGATGTCAGGTGGTCCGGATATGGAAGCATTCTTTTCTTAGTCCTTTGGGGAGAATCAGAGGGTTATCTGGAAGCTTGATGGATATCCAGGTATTGATGCAGGACTGCAAAGTTCAAAAGTTTAAGTTCCCAGGCAAGGTGAAACAAGAATAGAATTGTTTCCTGGTGCCTCAACCTACTTGATTTTAGTAATTTAGCAGCTTGACTACAGTGACTGCATTTTATTTCTTCACTCTACTCCTCATACCACACGAGTACATTGCTCAGTGTACAGCTCTTACTTATGTTTTGTCAAGAAATGAAGAGGGAGAGCTCTTCTCAATAGGAGCCCATTTCGCCCTGGCACGGTGGCTCAGTTGGTTGACACGTCATCCCATACACCAAAAGGTCTCGCATTTCATTCCTGGTCAGACCACATACCTAGGTTGCAGGTTTGATCCCTGGTCAGGGCATATATGGGAGGCAACGGATCGCTGTTAATCTCTCACATCTATGTCTTTCTCTCTCTCTCTCTCTCTTTCCTCCCTTCCTCTCTCTAAAGTCAATAGAAAGCATATTTAAGTGAGGATTTAAAAAAATATACAGGAGCCCATTTCTTTGATGCCACTAGAGTTACCCTTTGGGCAAAGATTGCTCTTTTATTTGGAAAAGCACTTCCCAGGGCCCTCTGTTGTCTGAGAAACCTTGGTCCCAGGGGAACCAAATGTTAGTTGCTGAGTTCTGAGGGGGCAGGGAATAGGCGTCTTTGAAGAGACTGCGGGCTGTTCCTTGGGTTTACTTGCTCTGGCTGGGGCATGGCCTAGGAAGTGAGGATTCCCAGACTCTGGGGCGGAGAACAAGGGATCCCAGGTCAGGGCCTCCGACTAAAATGAGAGGCCAAGTGCTGAGGAGAGAAGCAGCCAGAAGGGGCCGCCGGGGCAGGGGCATGGTCAGTGCAGAGAGAGCTGCTGACTGGGTTTCATTTTCCCTTTATTCCCTCAGGCTTTCAGCAAAATTGTGTAAGAACTTCAGCCTGGACTCGGGTTACTTGGAGGAATTTGGTGAGGAGGTGTGAGAAGGTCCCAGAGCCTCTGTTAGAGCAGCCCAGAGCAGCAGGTCAGAGGTAACTGGTGAGTGGGGTGGACAAGCAATTCCTCTATTTAATAATTACTCTGGGCTAACAGATTTCCACTGTAACTTGGGCAACTTTAGCTGGGGGTGGTGGGGGGTGCAGGGGAGGTTAGGGGAGTGTCAGGGCTACTTCAGGAGGGTGGTGCCTGGTGTCCTGTAGCACTGAAAGGTGCCAGACTTTGGAGAAGTGGCATAGCATGGAGGCTACGTCTGTTCTCTGGAGCCATACTGTCTGGTTTGAGTCCTGACTTGGCTTCCCATGGCCAGAGGCAGGTTAAACAATCTCGGTGACCTCAATTTGCTCATTTGTGAAAGTGAGGCTGTTTGAGAATTAAATGAATCAATATTAGAAAATGCTGAGAGTAGAGCCTGGAATGTAAATGTTTGTTAGCTAAATCAATGCTGCAGAGGGTAGGTTTGGGCAGAGTGGCCAGTGAGTTTGAGAGGGTGGATGGGGGAAAATTCCTGGTCCCAAGTGAGGTATTTGCAGGAGTGCCTACCCCACTAGGGGTGCTGGCTTTGCTCCTACCTGCTGAGAGAAGAGGGAGCAAAATAGACCAAAGGCTGGTTAGCTTTTTCTCAAAGTCTTTTCTTCCTTTTGGTGGAGTTGTCAGGCCAAGCAGAGGTCATTTCGTTTTTGTTTTTCTCTAATCTGCTTCCAGCCCAGGGGCAAGAGCACAGAGGCCTAAAAATACCCTGAGCTGCCAGGTTAGATCGCTTCAGCCGCTGGCCAGCAGGCTGCCTGTCCCTCTGCTCAGCACTCTGTCCTTGGACTTCACTCACTAGCAGCTCTTGGGCACCGTCCTCTCTCCTCTGAGACTGGGGGTGGAATTTGGAGGGACAGAGCCTAAGATATGGGGCTCAGGGCAGGGTCCCCTTTGTAATTGCCTGTATGCTTGTCTATCTATAATAATAAAAGCATAATATGCTAATTAGACCAGACATCCTTTCGGACGTCCATCCAGATGAAGCTGGGGCTGTGAGGGACACCCAGGTCCCGGGTGCCTGACAGCAGCCAGAGGGAAGCCCAGGTCCCGGATGCCAGAGGGAAGCCAGTGCTGGCAGCTGGGGGAAGGAAGGCCTAAATCTTGCACGAATTTTGTGCATCGGGCCTCTAGTCTATTATAAGAGGATACTCAAATTTAAATCCCAAATCTGCACTTCCTAGCTGTGTGACACTGGGCAAGGGACTTCTCTGTGCTTCAATTTCCACATCTCTCTCTCTCTCTTTTTTTTGTTGTCGATGTTAATCCTCACCGGAGGATATTTTCCCATTGATCTTTTAAAGAGAGTGGAAGAAAGAGGGAAAGACAGAGAGAAACATCGATGTCAGAAAAAACACACCGGGCCAGGGAGAAGCCTGCAAACAAGGTCCCTGCCCTTGACCGGAATTGAACCTGGGATCCTTTGGGCCACAGGCCAGTGCTCTAGCCACTGATCAAAACCAGCTAAGGGCCAGTTTCCACATCTCTAAAATAGTACCTGCAAACACAAAATGCTTGCTATGTGCCAGTTCCTGTCTTATGTGTTTACTCATTTATTCCACACAGCATTTCTATGAGATTGGTACAAAAGCCATTTCTTTTCTTTTTTTTTTTAACAAATGGGAAAACTGAGGCACAAAGAGGTTAAATAACTTGCCCGAAGTCACACAGCTTACAAATGGCAAGGCCAATATTCAAACCATACAGTCCAAATGCAGAGATTTTACTGCCTCTCTGAAGTTATCTACCTCAGAGGGTGTTGTGAAGGTGATATGGGTAAAATACATGTAAAGTTGCTTGACACATAAGGGTGCAGCAAAAATAGGTTTACATTTGTTGGTATGGAAAATGATATAATAAGTAATAAATAATAATATGAGAATAAACTGTATTTCAGCATACTCACAACTGTAAATCTACTTTTGCCCACCCTACAGTAAGTACTCAATAAATGTTCATTACCTTCTTCTCTGTCAATATATGTTTGGGGATTTAAATTTAGGGATTTAAAACAGAAACAAGACACTCCGGCCGGTGTGACTCAGTTCAATTCCCAGTCAGGGCATATGCCTGGGTTGTGGGCTTGATCCCCAGTGTGTGGTCAAGCAGCCGATCAATGACCCTCTCTCTCCTCATTGATGTTTCTATCGCTCTGTCCCTCTCCCTTCCTCTTTGAAATCAATAACAATATATTTTTTAAAAATTGTAAAATAGAAACAAGGCTAACTAAGTAAAGAAATAAGTGAAAATAAAATCAAGGCATATTTTTATATTTTTTTATTGTGCTGTCCCATTTACTATCACAAGATAATTGCATGTCAGAACTTTATAGGCTATATGGAATAATTATAATCATAATAATGAGCACTTAAGATGAATACTTATTATGTGTCATTGTGCTAATGCAGTTTTGAAATCCTATATCCTATAAAGAGCTAATATGCTAATTAGACCAAACAGCAGAACGACCGTCCAGACAACCTTCCAGACGAAGCTGGGGCTTTGAGGGGCTCCGAGGGGCTGCAAGGACCGAGCCCCTTGCATGAATTTCGTGCCTTGGGCATCTAGTAGATTTTATATTTGCCCTGGCTGGGTAGCTCAGTTGGTTAGAGCGTCGTCCTGATACGCCAAGGTTGTGAGTTTGATCCCCAGTCAGGGCACGTACAAGAATCAACCAATGGCCCTGGCCAGTTTGGCTCAGTGGCTAGAGCATTGCCCCGCGAACCAATGGGTCCCGGGTCCCATTCCGGACAAAGATACTTACCTCAGTTGTGGGAGACAACCAATTGATGTGTCTCTTTCACATAAATGTTTGTCTCTCCCTGTCTCTCCCCCTCCCTTCCATTCTCTCTAAAAATCAATGGGAAAATATTGGGTAAGAATTAACAACAAAATTTTTTTAAAAAAAATCAACCAATGAATGCATAAATAAGTGGAACAACGAATTGATGTCTTTCTCTCTCTCTCTCTCTCTCAATCTCTCTGTTTCTATTTCTCTATCCCTCTCCCTTCCTCTCTCTCTCTAAAAATCATTAAAAACATTTTTTAAAAAAAATTTTAAAAATTAGGCATCCTCAATATTACATTGAGTGAAAATGAAGCCAGACACAAAAGACCATATACTGTGTGATTCTATTACAGAAAGTTCAAGGACAGGCAAAACTAACCTATGATGATAGAGGTAGACAGAATAGAGGTGTGGGGTGGAGAGGGGGCAGCATTTGACTGGGAAGATGTACATAGCAATCTTCCTGGTGGGGGATGTTGATAGTGAGGTTAGTTTGGGGTAGGGATAGGGATAGAAGGTATAAGGGAAATTTCTGTAACATTCGCTCATTTGTACTGAGAACCTAAAACTGCTTTAAAAAATGAAACTATACCCAGCTGGTTGAGTGTCGACCTTTGAACCAGGAATCATGGTTCAATTCCAGTCTGGGCATATGACCAGGTTGGGTTGTGGGCTCAATCCACAGTGGGGGGCGAACAGGAGGCAGCCGATCAATGTTTCTCTCTCATCATTGATGTTTCTATTTCTCCTTCTCCCCACACCTCTATTCTGTCTACCTCTATCATCATAGGTTAGTTTTGCCTGTCCTTGAACTTCCTGTAATAGAATCACACAGTATATGGTCTTCTGTGTCTGGTTTCATTTTCACTCAATGTAATACTGAAGATGACTAATTTTTAAATTTTTTTTAAAAATGTTTTTAATGATTTTTAGAGAGGGCGGAAGGGAGAGGGATAGAGAGATAGAAACATCGATTAGAGAGAAACTTCATCAATAGGCTGTCTCCTGCATGCCCCTTGCCTGCAACCTGGGCATGTGCCCTGACTGAGAATCAAACCTTGACATCCTGTTCATGGGTTGATGCTCGACTGCTGAACCACATTGGCCAGGGCAAGGATGCCTACTTTTTTTTATTGTTGTTAATCCCCACCGGAGGATATATTTTCCATTGATTTTTAGGAAGAGTGGAAGAGAGAGGGAAAGACAGAGAGAAATATCCATGTGTGAGAAACACATCGATTGGTTGCCTCCTGCATGCCCCCAACCAGGGCCCAGGCCAGGGAGGAGCCTGCAACCAAGGTGCGTGTCCTTGACCAGAATCAAAACTGGGACCCGTTGGTCCTCAGGCCGATGCTCTATCCACTGAGCCAAACTGGCTAAGGCAGGATGCCTAATTTTTAATATTGGCCCCAACATTCTTGATCTTCATGGTACTCCTATAATAGCTAACATTTGTTAAGTGCCAGGTACTGTTCAAAGTGCTTAGGTGTGTGTGTGTGTGTGTGTGTGTGTGTGTGTATGTATGTGTGTGTGTGTGTGTGTGTGTGTGTGTATGTGTATATATATATATATATATATATATATATATATATATATATATAATTGATCCTTGAACAACACATGGTTGAACTGCATGGGTCCACTTATACATGGATTTTTTTCAATAAATATACAGTTGGTTCTCTGTATCCTCAGGTTTCTCATCCATGGATTCCCATCCATGGACACTGTTTTCAGTCTGCAGTTGGTTTAATCTGCAGATGTAGAGCACCAACTATATACATTGTTCTATGCCATTTTATATAGCAACTTGAGCATCCATGGATTTTGGTATCTGCAGGGAGTCCTGGGACCAATTCCCTTTGGATACCAACGGATGACTGTAGTTAAATGTTTGGAGAGTCAAAAGTTATATGTGGACACGCAAGCTGGTGTTTTCAGTGGTTAGAGCATAGGCCCCGAGCACCAAAGGGTTTCAGGTTCGATTCCCAGTCAAGAGCACATACCTGGGTTGCAGGTTCGATCCCTGGCCCCGGTTGAGGCATGTGTGGGAGGCAACCAATTGATGTGCCTCTTTCACATCAATGTTTCTCTCTCTCTTTTTCTCTTTCTCTCTCCTTCCCTCGCCTCCCTGCCTTCCACTCTCTCTAAAAAAATCAGTGGAAAACAATATCCTCAGGTGATGATTAACAACAAAAAAAAGTTATATGTGGATTTTCGAATCCGTGGCAGGATGTTGGCACCTTCAAACCCCACATTGTTCAAGGTTCAACTGTATTCATTTACGCCTTCCTCACAGTGTACGTATGGGTAAGTACAAATAAGGGAACTGGGGCACAGAGGGGTGAGGTAACTTGCCCAGGACACAGGTTTGAAGTAGCAGACTTAGGACCAGAAGGCAGGGAAGCCATCTGTAGCCCATGCTTTTATCTAAGAGGTAGGAAATGTCATATGCGTTTTAAGGTCTGAGAAAGGCTAACTAGGTAGATCTGGGTTTTTGGAAGCTCCAACAGGACAACAGAACTAAAAAGGTATTAAAAAGAGTAAAGGGTTATACAAATATAAGGCAGGGTCATGCTTCATTCATTATGAATAGAATTGCCATTTATTCACTTCTTTTTTTAAAAAAAAATTATTGATTTTTTACAGAGAGGAAGGGAGAGAGATAGAGAGTTAGAAACATCGATGAGAGAGAAACATCGATGAGCTGCCTCTTGCACACTCCCTCCTGGGGATGTGCCCACAACCAAGGTACATGCCCTTGACCGGAATCGAACCTGGGACCCTTGAGTCCACAGGCTGATGCTCTATCCACTAAGCCAAACCGGTTAGGGCCATTTATTCACTTCTTAATCCAATAAACATTTATAGGTGTACCTCATTTTATTGTGCTTGACAGATGTTGCACCACAGACTCTCCACCAGCAAAAAGATTACAACTTGCTTTATTGTGGTGGTCTGGAACCAAACTTGCAGTATCTGCAAGGTATGCCTGTATTGAGCAACCTGAAAAGGTGAGTGGGTTCAGAACGACAGAGACAGACACCCTGGCGCTCACAGCCCAGAGAGGAAAGCAGATGTTTAAGGGGGAAGTTACATGTATGTTGGGCTAGGAAACGGAAACCTCAGGATGCTTGCTGGTAGAAGCTGACCTTGTCTATGGGGTCACGGAAGACCTCACTGAGGAAGTGGCATTTCATCTGAGACAGAAAGGTCAGCAGAGTTGAAAAGAAAGGTGTACCAGGCACCAGAAATAGCAGAAACAAAGTCCTGAGCTAAGAGAGAGAAACTAGCACAATAATTAGAAATTCAAAGTCACTAGCATATGATAAATTGTTATACAACAATTACTTGTCTTGCTTTCTTGGAGATAAAATTCCCTATGATCGTTTTTTTTTGTTTGTTTGTTTTTTGTTAATCCTCACCTCAGGATATTTTTCCATTGATTTTTAGAGAGAGTGGGAGGGAGAGGAAGAGACAGAGAGAAACATCGATGTGACAGAGGCTCATCAATTGGTTGCCTCCTATGCACCCTGACCAGGGCTGGGGATCGAGCTTGCAACTGAGGTACATGTCCTTGACCAGAATCAAACCCAGGACCCTTCAGTCTGCGGGTCTAATGCTCTATCCACTGAGCCAAACCACTAGGGCCGCATGATAGTTTCAATGCTTACTTGCTCCAATATGTCATTATCATTACATTATAGTCTTTTTTTGCTCACTGTAGACCTTAACCAGTTTTGACTAAATTTTAATTTTGTGAATCTACACTTTTTACTGGTTATTTATATTAGCAAAGTTAAACATATACTGAGAGATAGAGATTATTTGGAAATGTGACAAGTTATTGCTACAAAGATATCACAATACTTTAACAGAAGTTATACTAGATTTTACCAAACAATGTAAAGTTTTAGTTCCTCTGTATTCATTTTCTATCAACATTATCACTAATATTTATTAATCAGTTTTAAATGTAAAATTTAACAGTTGTTGCAGTTCATGTTCATTGTAATTTTTCAAATTACATGTCATCTGATCCAGTGCTTTTCAAACTACAATATGCATACAAATTGCCTGCAGGTTATGCTATATAATAAAGACTTTGATTAAGGTGATCTGGAGCAGGGCTGAGATCCTACATTTTTACCAACCTCCTAGGTAATGCTGATGCTGCTGGTCCAGGGACCACATTTTGAATAGTAAGGATCTAGATGAGAAGACCAAAAAGATCATTATTTTCTTTCAGTATTGTAAACTTTAAATTTTAAAATGACATTGCAATTTCCTATGCAGAATAAAAAGGAAATTGATTTAAAAATTTAGTTTTGGATCCTAGGTGGGTTGTGGGATTTGCAACTGAAATCTCCTTTTTCTTATATTTTCTGTGTTGGAGAAATTGAAACCAATGTCAAGAGGCAATTCAATCAATGTTACTTATTTAATGAATTAATTTATAATGAATTACAGTTGAGATGCAATATTATATTAATTTCAGATATACAACATAGTGGATCAATATTTTCCTACATTGCAAAACGATCACCATGATAAACTAGTTTTATCTGTCACCATATAAAGTTATTATAATATTATTGACTATATTTCCTATGCTATACATTACATCCCCGTGACTTACTCATTTTATAACTGGAAGTTTTTATCTCTTAATCCCCTTTACCTATTCTCCACCTCCCCCCGCCCCCCATCTCTCTCCCCTTTGGCAACCACTAGTTTGTTCTTTGTGTCTATGACTCTGTTTCTGTTTTATTTTGTTTGTTCATTTGTTTTGTTTTTTATGATCCACATATAAGTGAAATCATGTACTATTTGTCTTTCTTTTTCTGACTTATTTCATTTAGTATAATACCCTCTAGGTCCATCCATGTTGTTACAAATGGCAAGATTTCATTCTTTTTTATGGCTGAGTAATATTTTATTTTATATGTGTTCTGCAACTTATTTTAAAATCAGTAACTTATTTTTTAAGATTCATCCAGTTATACTTCAAATCATTTCTTAATCCCTTTGAGTTTTTTGAGAGCATTATATACATCAACATTTTTTATACATTGAATTTTCTGTATCATTTTGCTTAAATCATTAATTTTGTTTAAAGCATCATGCCAAGTCAGTACTAAGCTAATAAATTTAGACATGGATATGTTTTAAAGTAGAACTTTGGCTGTTATTTTAGGACCCATATTCTTTATTAATATCATCATAAAAAGATCGTTGCTTACTGTTTGTAGCTGAGTTTTTACTGGCATGATAGTATCAACTCAATTTTTCTGTCACATGTTTAAAAGTGGGTTCAAATTTATATTCAGTGTTTTTTAATACACTCAAATGTCTAATTGAAACTGAAAAGCGGTCAGTTATACAGTTTCTGGAACATACTTTTTAAATTTGATAATGTCAAGCCGGGCTGGTTGAGTGTCAACCTATGAACCAGGAGGTAACGATTTGATTCCCCAATCAGAGCACATGCCAGCTTGGGTTGCCAGCTTGAACCACAGTAGGGAGCAGGAAGGAGGCAGCCGATTGATGTTGTTTCTCTCGCATTGATGTTTCTATCTCACTCTCCCTCTCCCTTCCACTCTCTCTGAAATCAATAAAATATATATTTAAAAAATTGATAATGTCAAAGGAGATTTTGACCGCATTGTTCACTGTCAAGTTTAAAAAATTCTTAAAAAGCCAGTTGTGGCTCAGTTGGTTGAACCAGTAAATCTACTGGCTCTGCTTCTCTGAACTCTGACTAATACAGATAATGTTTTCAACAAGAGCACACTAATAGTTTTTCCTATTTTATATACTCTCTATTCTGCAGCACTACCTTGTACTGTGTCCCATATATCTCTAATGTTCTTTTCTGTTTTCACTCCTTTTCTTTCTGTGCATTAATCCAAATACCTTCTGCTATCTGTCTTTCAGTTACTAATCCTCTGTTCTGCTATTTCTAATCTGCTACTAATCCAATGAAAGAAATTTTTAAATGACTTTACTAAGGTAGACTATACACATACAATAAACGGTACCTTTTTAAAGTATACAATTTGATGAATTTTGATATATGTATACACTCAAGAAACTACCACCATAATAAGAATTCAGATCATTCTCATCACCCTCAAGAGTTTCTTTTTGCCCCTTTACCTCTCATCTCTCCTTCCATATCTGGCCCCAGGCAACCACTGATCCGCTGTCACTATATATTAGTTTGCATTTTCTAGAATTTTGTATAGAACTAGAGGCCCAATGCATGAAATTCGTGTAAGAGGAGGGTCCCTCAGCCCGGCCTGCACCCTCTCACAGTCCAGGACCTCTTGGGGGATGTCTGACTGATGGCTTAGGCCCGCTCCCATCAGTCGGACATCCTTAGCGCTGCCGCGGAGGTGGGAGAGGCTCCTGCCACTGCTGCTACACTGGCCAGCCATGAGCCGGCTTCTGGCTGAGCAGTGTGGAAGCACACTGACCATTAGGGGGCAGCTCCTGCATTGAGCGTCTGCCCCCTGGTGGTCAGTACGAGTCATAGTGACCGGTCTTTCCTGGTCGTTCCACCATTAGGGTCAATTTACATATTACTCTTTTATTATATAGGATTATACAGTATGTATTCTTTTGTTTTCAGCTTCTGTTGCTCAGTATAATGAAAGTATAAAAAGAAGTACAGCCCTAGCCAGTTTGGCTCAGTGGATAGAGTGTCAGCCTGTGGACTGAAGGGTCCTGGGTTTGATTCTTGTCAAGGACATATGCCAGGGCTGCGGGCTCAATCCCCAGTGTGGGGCATGCAGGAGGCAGCCGATAAATGATTCTCTCTCTCTCATCATCGATGATTTCTATCTCTCTCTCCCTCTCCCTTCCTCTTTGAAATTAATAAAAATATGTATTTTAAAAAAAGAAAAGAAAAGGATGAGATCAGGGCTTCAAATTTCCAGCTCAAGCTATGCATAGATGACCTGAAAGCTTCTATTTCGATTTTGAAAGAAACCTTTAGTGCCATGATTTCTGAAAATGAAACCCAGAGCCTCATTCTGCAAATGGCTAATAGAGATTATATTTCAAGTCTTTGGCAGGCCCCTGTAGGTGAGTAACAGTGCAGACACTTAAGATTTTGGAGCAAAGCCCTGCCATTCTCTGTGACAACTACTCTCCTTTTGAGAAACAGCCTTTGGCTTGCTACCGAGCCTTAGTAGGTACGGAACTCTTAACCATCGGTCCTCAAGTTACCAAGTGACCTGAGATACCCATCGTGAGCTGAGTGTTGTCTGGTCCACCAGGCTATAAAGCTGTGCAAGCACAGCAGCACTCCATTATCAATGAAACTGTCTTTATGAGACTGGGCTTGAGGGCGCCCTGAAGGCATAAGTTAAGTTATGAGGAAGCGGCCCAAATGCCCACGGCCCCTACTCCTGCTATTTTTATCTTCTCTCTTTCTCTCGCTCAGCCTATAATCTCATGGGGAAGATGTTCCCTCTGACTGGGGAAGAGAACACCCAGTCTTGGTCATTAATAGTGTGGTTTATGATGTTTCTACACAATATGCAGGCACCGAGTGAAAACAAACTGTTGCAGCACTATTGCCCCTTTCTGGGATACCCTTGAAGAAAAATTGTGAAGGAAAATCCATCCTGTTGGCAGAACTTCAAGCAGTGAACCTGGTTGTTCATTTTGCCTGGAAGGAGAAATGGCCAGAAGCTCTGCCTGTCTAGAGGTCTTAGTTCCAAAGGAAGGAATGGTTCCAACAGGAGACACAACAATGTTTCTGGTCACTTGGGGGCATCTCATGCCTTTGAAAAGGCAAAGAAAGGAGTTATTACACTGGCTGGTATGAATGATCCTAATTACCAAGGGGGGAATTCAATTGCTATTACACAATGGGAATCCTATATAATAAAAGCCTAATATGCAAATCGACCGAATGGTGGAACGACCGGCAGAATGACCGGTTGCTATGACGCACACTCACCACCAGGGGGCAGACGCTCAACACAGGAGCTGCCCCCAGCCCGCAGGCCCCAGGCCAGCCAAGGCAGGTGCCAGCAGGAGCCCCCCCCCCGCCCCGATCACCCCACAGGTCACCCCACAGAGGGAGGTGACTGGCGGCAGTGGTAGGGGGCAGGGCCAGCAAGCGGGTGGTGCCAGGCTGGCCAAGGTGGGTGCCAGTGGGGGTCTCCCAATCACCTCACCAGTCGCCCCACAGATTGGCCCTGATTTCTGGCCAGGCCTAGGAACCCTGCCTGTGCATGAATTTCATGCACCGGGCCTCTAGTGTATTAATAATAGTTAACTTCATAGCACAGGATGTCAAAATCAGAAAGGGAACATAACCCAAGGACTTTGTATCTTCTCTTGGGGAAAGTGTCAAGCGTTTTTGGTTGTGTTTAGGTTAGTTGTGTCATGTTAGATGGAAGTATGACTTTGTTTTTATTTTTATTTGAAACAAGTACAGTTAAGGAGATCATCAGTCTTTTTAATTTTAGCTATCCTAATGAGAGTATAGTGGTATATCATTGTGGTTTTAATTTGCAAATCTTTGGATGAATAAATATGTTGAACATCTTTTTGTTGCTTATTGGCCATTTTTATATCTTCTTTGGTGAAGTGTTTACTAAAATCTTTTGCCCATTGTTTTATTGGGTTGTTTGTTTTCTTATTACTCAGTTATAAGAGTTCTTTATATATTCTAGACACAAGAATATCCAGATATATTGTTTTGTCAGATATATTGTTTTGAAAACTTTTTCTTCCTATCTGTCCCTTGCCTTTTTATTTTTCTGACTAGAGGCCTGGTGCACGAAATTCGTGCAGGGGGGTCCCCTCAGCCCAGCCTGCACCCTCTCCAATCCGGGACCCCTCGGGGGATGTTCGTCTGCCGGTTTATCGGGCCTAAACCAGCAGTCAGACATCCCTCTCACAATCCTGGACTGCTGGCTCCTAATTGCTCACCTGCCTGCCTGCCTGGTTGCCCCTAACTGCCCCCCACCGGCCTGATCGCCTCTCACTGCCTCTGCGTGCCAGCCTAATAGCCCCCAACTGACCCCCCTGCCGGCCTGGTTGCCCCCAACTGCTCCCCCCACCAGCCTGGTCACCCCACTCAGCCTGCTGTTTGGTCGTCCCTCACTAACTCCCCTGCTGGCCTGGTCGTAGGCAGCCATCTTGTGAGGGCATGAGGGTTAATTTGCATATTACCTCTTTATTATATAGGATGGTGTCTTTCAAAGAACAAGAGTTTTAAATGTTGATGAAGTTAACCTTATGGATCATTTCTTTTATGGTTCATGCTTTATGTGTTCTAAGAAATCTTTGCCTATCTCAAGATCACATAATGTTTTTCTATATTTCCTTCTAGAAATTTACTTATAGTTTTAGCTTTCAAATTTATCATCCATTTTTAGTTAATTTCCTCAGGGGGCTCCTTCAGTGCTCCTGATATCTATAACTGCATCCCCCACCAACCTCAAATGTAAAGGCCAAAATTGCCACTTCCCTGGCATTCATGTTTCATCCAATAGATCATTGTCCTGCACATTGTGCTCCCTAAAAAGTGCTCTTCTCTACCACCACCAATTCACCTTGCCTTAAGTCTCAAATCCTTACCTAAATTTTTGCCTACCTCTCTACATACTCATACTCTACTCCACACTCAAGTGGTCTTCCAGTGCCCGACTCTGGCCATGCCAAGCTCTCATCCTGAGATCTAAATAATTCCTTCCAAGTCAGCCTTCAGATTCCAGCTTAAACATCCTTGTCTAAATCAAACTTCACCTCCCCACCCCCAGCTCCCATATAGGTTCTCTTAGCTCCATATACCTCTCAGAAAAGATTTTACTAATTGCAATTTTTTATTTTATGTGATTCTTTTTTTTTTTTTTTAAAGAAGATTGAATTTATTTAAGGAAAATGGGATGGGAGATGGGGATATCCAAAGAGAAGGACTACACACATTGAGCAAAAGGGTATTACGCCCATGATGGCAGCAAAAATGTGAAACAAGGAAGGGCATAGAAGAAAGCGACAGAGAAGCCTAGGCTGGACTTCTTTGACTCACTGAGAAGTCAGAGAAAAGGGGACCTTGGAGACGGGTTCAGGGGGTTAGCCCGGGACAAGCTGCCACTGCTCATTGTTCCTCTGGTTGCAAGTCTCATGGGGTCCCCTTAGAGGTTGGGGGATACATGCCTGTGGGGGAATGGCAGAGGTATGCTCCTTGGAGGGAGAGCACACACTGTATTCTTTGTCCTGAGCATATTTATGTCTTTCTTGCAGGTGGAAATCTTAGGGGAGGTCTCAGGGCAGGGTCTTAATAGAATATTCATCACCTTTCCAGGTGTGCTCTTTTAGGGTCATGGTCTCCAGTGATTGGTCAGTGCCATTAGTCAATGTAATGGGTCCTGAGGCAGCCACTGTGTTACTTGTCTGGTTTTTCTGCTTTTCTGGGCCTGGAGCTGAAATACAATTGAAGCCTAGATGTTATCTGTAGGGAGGAAAAGGTCAGGGGGTCTAAACCAAACCACATGACCAGTGATATGCTAGGGGAAGATAGGTTCTTATGTTCTCAATTTTGCCCCTTGCTAGTCATCTGGAGCTTTCTGCCCTGGTGAGTTTCTGTACCTGGCCCTTTGTCCTTGCTCTGCTCGTGTCTAGCAAGTTTCTTCTGATTCGGTGGTCAAGGCAATAAGCCACACAATAAGAGCTGGGGAAGTATTCTCTCTCTTCTATTTTCTGTAAGAGCACATGTAAGATTAGAATTCATTGTTCCTTGAATGTTTGGAAAACTCCCTGGCAAATAATCTAGATTATATGTATCTTTTATTGGAAGGATTAAATATACCAACTCAGTTTCTTTATTGGTTAACTAGAGGCCTGGTGCACAAAATTCTTGCACAGGTACGGTCCCTAGGCTTGGCTGGCGATCAGGGCCGATCTGTGGGGCAACCAGCGGGGCAGTTGAGGGTCCCCCCTGCCCCCCGCTGGCACCTGCCTTGGCCGGCCTGGGGCCTGCGGGTTGGGGGCAGCTCCTGCGTTGAGCATCTGCCCCCTGGTGGTCGGTGCACATCATAGCGACCGGTCGTTCAACAGTTCAGTTGATTTGCATATTAGGCTTTTATTATATAGGATAGGGCTACTCATACTTTTGTTCCTTTTTGACTCAGTCCTGGTTTCATTTTATTTTTCTAGGTATTTATTCCTTTTAATCTAATTTTTCATGTATTTGCAATAAGGATGCTCCTAATGTCCTCCTATTGCCTGCTGTCATTGTTTCCTTTTCACTCTTAATATTGCTATTGTGCCCACTCTCATTTTTTTCTTAATAATTCTGCCAGAAGTGTGCTTTTAAATGAACTATCTCTAGACCTTGTTGGTTCTAGTACTAATTTAATGAGCAAAATGTCAATGAAAAGGAAGGTTGGGCTTCCTACAGACTCGCTTTCATCTGTTGATACTGAAGGCAGGGGCTGTGACCAGGAGCCTGGAGGTGCCTCATGACAGAGTGAGGGGGGGGGCGGATTTTCATCAGCTTTCTATTCTTCTCATTTTCCCTGAGGGCAAAGGGGTCTCCTAGTGTTGGAGATGAGAAGCTTGGAAGCAGTCAGCAGTGTAGTGAGCAGGGCTGGTTGCATTACTTCTTTATTACTTCTGAATAAACTCTTCTGTGGCTATTGGGGATGGGGAGGCTGACTTTGGTTTCTTTGATTCTTGGCCACTGAAGTTCAGCAAAGAATATGTAACTTCAGGGATCTTGTTAGGTGAGTTGTCAGAGTGGCCCGGACTGTGGTTGGAGTCTGGCTGAGGGTTTGTGCTACGTGAGATCACGCTGGTCACTTGCCCCTCCAGTCTTTCTGACATACAGAAAGTATACCAGGGCTGCTATCAGAGCTACACCAGCCAGGACTCCAATCACGTTGTCGGCAATAGCCTTATTTAGAGGCCAGGACTTTGTAGTGTTGAATCATATTGTACGTCCAGCCTGAGAGGGTCACTCTTGCTGGAACTGATAGGGTTGAAGACCTCACACTGAAAATCCCCAGCATCCTCCCTCCTGACGGGGTCTATGGTGAGGATGCTGTTGTCCTGGGACAGCTTCATCCTGTCCATGAGCAGGAGACTCTGGCTCTTGAAGAGCCACCGGATGAAGATCCCAGTGTCATCTATGAGACAGGTCAGGATCACGGTGTCCTTACGCTGTGACTGTGGCATTGCTGGCTTGGATGGAGGGCTTTCCCACTGGCTGGTATACATGGAGCTGTCCAATTACTTGTTTGCTCCGAAAATCTTTCTCTAGGGCTTGTAGGGTGTAGTATCCTATGTCCTTCAGGGTGACTTTCTGGAACAGCAGGGACCCATTGAGATACATTGCCTCTTGATTGTTGTTTGCAGACCCGGGGGTAATTTTTTGAGTGTCTATTACATATGATACAATTAGAAGGTTGCTGTCTATACGTTCCCCTTTGTATCAGATAGAGCCTGCTAGAGTCCCAGGCAGACTGTGGACAAGAAGAAGCACATCCTGCCCTTTAGCAGCACTGGACGGGCCCTGATTCAACAGTGAGTTGGGCAGTGGTGGGCAGGCTCCAGAAGGTTAAGAGTGAGACGGCCAGTAGGAGCCCCTGCCAGGGGATGCACCCTCTGTGAGCAGGGGCTGAAGGGGACTCCATGGTGTCTGCTGTCTGTTCTGTCCCTTCCTCTGTGAGAAGAGCTTGAGGTCCAGAAACGCTCACAGGCACTGCTCTCCCGACTGGTGGGCTGATTATTTCTTTAACGTTTTCTTTCTCCACCAGATCTAACTTCAGGAGATCAGGAATTCTGTGTGATCCTCACATTGTACTCGCAGCAACTCGGAACAGGGCCTACCTAGTACAGGGAGGAAGCCTCAGTACATAAGTGATGAATGAATAAATGAATTAGGAAAATGAAATAATAAAGGGTTAGGCTGATGGCTGCTTGTGGTCCCTTCAGTGGTAATGCCAGACGCGAAATAGTAACGGCCTTTGCCCTTTTCCTGGCAGCAGACGAAAACCCGCCAGATCGGAGAAGGAAGAAGGCGTTTCGATTCCAGGTGGGAAGAACAGGTGTATGATTCAGAGAGGCGGCCAGAAATCCGCCCAAATCTGCATTGCTTCGGGCCCTGTCTCCCCAGAAAGAGGGGCCAAACCAGAGGAGCTCGGTTCCCGGAGCTTTGGCCGGGAGGAGTCCACCTGCAGCAGCCCAGCTCCACCTGCAGCCGCCCAGCTCCACTGCCCGTCGAGCGCGTGGGTGGGCGCGCGGACGGGGGGCGGGGCCACGCGGGAAGGGGGGGGGGGTCTGTTCCCACCCCCTGCTGCGTGCGCGCGCCCGCCGCTGCCTCGCGCGTGCGCCGCGGGCCGGGGGCGGAGGTTGTGGGCGGTGACGGCGGGCGCACGCGCTCTCGCCTACTCGAGCCGGTTCGCGCTCCCGCGCAGGGACCGAAGCGCCGGTGGCGGCGGCTGCGGCGGCTGCAGCGGCGGCTGCGGCGGCTGAGGTGGCGTGGGGGGAGGGTCGGGAGGGGGGATTTCCTGGGGGGGATGGACCGAGCGCGGCGGCCGCAGCGGCAGGAGCCGGTGCCTGAACTCGAGCGACCGTGCTGGCGGAGACGCCGGCTGCTCCTCCCCTCGCTGCCGGTGAGTGAGCGCCCCCGCCCCGGATGGTGGTTGCGGCCGCGGCCCCCTCACGGCCACTTCGCGCCGGGTGAGAGTAGTCCGGGAAGCGTGGCCTGGCGGCGCTGCCGACGCGGGCCAGGCCTCCCCTCACGGCCTGGCGCGACCCGGACCCTCGGTCGCCCCCGTTCGGGGCTGAAGCCCGGGCCTAGGACTCGACCCCCAACGTCCCGCCTGGCCTTCCTTCCCGGCTGGCCCCTCTGTCATGTTGACCCTGGATTTCTCTCACCCCCCCCTCGTCTCGCCCCCTTCCCAGCGCTCGTCGCCGGGGCTGAGGGAAGGGAGGGGCGTGTGGAGTTGGGCCGAGGCCCGAGGGACTGTTGGGGAGCTAGCTCTGGGGGTGGTGGTGGTGGTGGTGGTGGTGCGGGCGGGGGGGGGGCGGGGTCTGAGGTCCTGTGAGCCCTCGCTCGCCCTGGCGTCCCCAGAAGTTGGCCACTAGGGCTCAGCCATTGCCACCTGAAACCAGTTCTGCACCTTTTGTTTTGATTTTGAACTTGTTTTAAGGGGAGGAGGGAACCTGCTGTCCTGGGATCGGGAGAATAGGTAGTGCCAGGTGGGAAGCTAGGCGGTCTGGGTTCGGAGTGCCTGTGATTAGCCCTTTTAGAAAGGGAAAATGGGCGTATCTTCCCCGAAGGGCCAGAAATCCGATTACAGCTTGCAACCCCCCACCCCCCCTTTCCATTCCCCTTTTCAGCCTTAGCAAAGCTGTGTGTAGTCTTGTCCAGCGGTTTGGGTCATTCCTTAACAACATTGATGGTGAGGATGCCCCAGGTGAACCTGCAGCAGAGTTTCTTGAAGCAGCCCACTTGAGCTGTTGGCCAATTCCCCCCCCCCCCCCCGCGCCCCTTTTTTTGCTGACACCTTACAGTGTAGTCTTGGTAGATCCTAACGCAATGCTTTTGTAGGCTGACTTTTCAACCTGACTTGTCATAGAGGAAAGGAAGATGAACACATAGACACTAATCCAAAATGGATGCTGTTAAGTCATCAGAGGTACCTGTGCCACAAGCATCTCTATTGAAAGATCTGAATTCCTAAATTAGTTAATTATTAAAAATAAAGTCACCCAGGGCTTAAAAAGCAGGTAGCTGCTTAAAAATAAAATGCAACTTTGATTTATTTATGCCTTCTGACCAGTATTTTAAAATTTGGAAGTGATTGGTTAACTAAATCCTTGTCTTTGAAGTACCCGTGTATAGAAATTGTTACAAAGCCTGGAGGAAAGAACCTTATGAAAATGTTAATGTGTTACAGACAAGGTTCCTTCAGGAGGTAGATACAGTTTTTTCCTCCACTGTGTATTAGAAGAGTGAGACTCCACTGGGTGAAAAAGGTGAAGGGATAATTACAAATTGGTAGTTACAAAATAGTTACAGGGGTGTAAAGTTCAGCATAGGGAATATAGTCAATACTGTTGTAATAACTATGGTGCCAGGAGGGTAACTGAATTATCAGGGGATCACTTAGTAAATTATATAATTGTCGAACTACTATGCTTGTATATCTGGAACTAATCCTATATAATAAATCCTATATAATAAAAGCCTAATATGCTAAGTGTCTGGTCCACTGGTCGGCCTTTCAACCAAAGCGTAATATGCTAATGATATGCTAAGACCGCTCAACTGCTCCCTATGATGTGCACTGACCACAGGGTGCAGATGCTCTGACCAGTAGGTTAGCTTGCTGCTGGGGTCTGGCCGATTGGGACTGAGAAAGATGGGCCAGACATACCCTGGAGCCCTCCCACGGTCCCTCCCCGGCCCCAATTGTGCACCAATCGTGCACCGGTGGGGTCCCTTGGCCTGGCCTGTGCCCTCTTGCAATCTGGGACCCCTCGGGGGATGTCGGAGAGCTGGTTTCGGCCCGATTCTCGCAGGCCAGGCCGAGGGACCCCACCGGGGTGTACCAGGCCTCTAGTATAAAATAATATTGAATATCAACTGTAATTGAAAAATAAAATTTAAAAAAGTGAAACTTTGTGAGTAGGTGGTAGTTTTACTAGTGTCATGTAACAAAATATGCCTGTAGTTATGATTTTAACTTAACAATACCTTGTCCTCTACCAACAGAGTTGGCTTGTATTTTTTGAAATCACACACCCACTCTCTGGCTAGTTTGGAAAGATTAAAAAGCTGCTTCTGGTTTGTGGGTGGTAACCTTTTAATTTCTAAAGAGTTTTAAGCTGTTTACAGAGTAGATTGCTGATCAGCATAGCAAAATTTTAGATCTTAAAAATTCATTAGTATGTGATCTAGATCTGTTATAATTATGAACATTTATTAAGATTTGGCATGGTATGGGTACCCTGTACTATGTGTATGAAATTAGATTTCTCAGTATTTGCATCTTAAGATAAACAGAAGTACAGTCAGCTGACACAATGTTGTGACACCTTGAAGTAGTTGAGAGAATCTTATGAGCACACACACACAAACTACAGTTTGATGAAGAAACCCAGTGATCTGGATTAGTTGGTGACCACCGTTACTATAAGCTGTTTTGTACAAGAATATTTCTCCTTTTCTGTAAGAGTTTTTTATGCCTGTCTTACATGTACAAAACCTGTTCTGGCTGAGGACTTAAGTTTAAACTCCTTGATGTGAAATTTATGGATCATTCATTAATCATAAAATATTTATTGAGCTCTTATTTTGTTCCAGGATTTCTTCTAAGGACTTGGCTACAGTGAGGTAACAAAGCAGACTAAGTCCTGCCCTCATTGAGCTTTATTCTGTGTATGTCAGAATGAGGAAACAATAAGCACATAGACAAGATAATTTCAGATAATGCTAAAAATCAGTGATTAGCAAACTTTTTCTGTAAAGGGCCAGAAAGTAAATATTTATGGGCTATATGGTCTCTGTTGCAGCTACTCAACTCTGTTATTTTAGTGTAGAAATGGTCACAGGCAGTACATAAACAAACTTGTCTGTCCTACTTAAACTTTGGACACTGAAATTTGAATTGCATATAATTTTCCCATGTCACAAAATATTCCTTTTGATTTTTTTTCCAACCATTTAAAAATGTAAAAACCATTTTTATCTCATAGGCCATACAAAATCTTGGGGCAAACTGGATTTGGCCTGTGGGCTGTAATCTAACCCTTTGTAGAAAAAGTTTCCTGCCCTGGCCAGTGTGGCTCAGTTGGTTGGGTGTTGTCCTGTGCACTGAAAGGTCACCGGTTTGGTTCCTGGTCAAAGCAACATACCCAGTTTGTGGGTTTGGTCCCTGGTCGGGGATCGTACATGAAATCAACCAATTGATATTTCTCCCATCGATGTTTCTCTCTCTCCCCCTCTTCTCTCTAAAATCAATAAAAATATATATTAAAAGAAAAGAAAAAGTTTTCTCCTCACTAAGGAGAAGATATTGGATGCAAGAGTTTTCCTAGCAGATGATCTGCAGGTGGAATTGAGCTTGTCCTATGTTCCCCTGCATTGAAGTTCTCCACATACCATGTCACTCTTGCCTTTGTGTCTTTTTTCACTGTGTTGTTCTTAACTAGGTTGTTCTCTTCCTTTCAGATTTTTAAAGTCCACCCATTAGAGAATCTAAGACTTGGAAGAGATCTTAACTTCATACCCAGTTGCTTTCTTAAAATGTTCTCAGTGATTTTTCAGCCTGTTTGAACACCTTTTATGACAGAAAATTCATTACTTTGAGGTAGCCTATGCTATTTTCAGATAGCTCTAATTGTTAGAGTGTTCTTCATGTTGTAATAGGATTCATCCTTTCCCTCCTTTCCATGGTGCTGCCTTACATGGAGTAAGCCTGCACTGGGATTGCACCTCATCCCCAGGATTCGGTTCTAAAGTCACTGCATGAGACAAAAATCACATAAGATGAAAGCTATAGGAAAATTCCTTACATTATATAGTGTGCATGATTTTGTATACTGTATATAATTGTATGTCATTCTTATGCATGCTACAGATTGAGAGCCACTGAGCTTGACTTCAGGAAGGAGCAAGAGGAAATAAATTATTATGTGGATATGTAGGCCTTCAAACATTTTTGTTTATTAAAACAGCTGTCAAATCCCTATCAGAGTGGGGGAGGGTAGATAATTTTAATGTGTTCCTGCTTCCTTGCAGGGTTTATTTTATTTTTACATTAAGCCTTTATTACATTAATAAATGTTTATAGATATATTGTGAGTATTAAATGAGATAATATGTAAGGAAGCATCTAGCACATGGTACATGGTTAATAAATGCAGGATTTGAATCTAAATTTTTGCTTCATTGGGCTCACATTCACACTGTCCTTTGAAAAGTTGCAGAGAAGAACTAGGCCACCTGCTTCCTGTCTTTCCAAATAGGCATTTCCTGTTGTGGCTCTACTGAACATCTGTCACTCTCTATGTCCTTGAGTGTTGTTCATATTTTATCAGAGGTCAGCTAGTAAGTTAAATGGGTATATGATCTAACTCTCAGTTCTGTTACATGACCCTTCAAGTATTTGAACACTGCTGTTATGTCTCTTAAGTCTTCACTTTTCTCAGGGCTCATTTCTTTTTTGTTTGTTTGTTTTGTTAATTCTCACCCAAGGATATTTTTTCCCCCATTGATCTTTCCTTTTTTTAAAAAATATATTTTTATTGATTTCAAGAGGAAGGGAGAGGGAGAGAGAGATAGAAACATCAATGATGAGAGAGAATCATTGATCGACTGCCTTCTGGGATCGAGCCCGCAACCTGGGCATGTGCCCTTGACCAGAATCAAACCCGGGACCCTTCAGTCTGAAGGCCGACGCTCTATCCACTGAGCCAAACCAGCTAGGGCTGATTTAAAAACACACACATTATTATTGATTTTAGAGAGGAAGGGAGAGAAAGAGAGAGAAACATCAGTGATGAGAGACAATCATTGATCGGCTGCCTCCTACATGTCCCTCACTGGGGATTGAGCCCGCAACCTGGCATGTGCCCTGACCGGGAATCAAACTGATCTCCTGGTTCTTATGCTGGCTGGGCCTGACTTTCCTTGATTTTAATGGCATTGGCAGTTTTGAAAATAACTGATCAGGCATTTTTGTACAATGTCCTTCAATTGAGATTTGTCTGATGTTTTTCTAAGCGGTAGATATAATGTGATTTAGAAAGGAAGAACACAGAGTTAAAGTGTCATTCTTATCACATATCATGAGTACATATTATTGATATGACTTATCAATGTTAATGTTAACCTTGATCACCTAGGTTGAGGTAGTGTTTATTTTCTTCACTGTAATGTTACCCTTTTCTTCTTCCCTTTCTGTACTCTAGAAGAAAGTCACTATGCATAGCCCACACTTAATGAGTGATGAGTATGCTTCACCTCCTTAAGAGTGGAATATCTATATAAATTTCTTTGCTCAAATTGTTCCAGCTTTGGTCATTGGGAGCTTTTTCAGTGGGCTCCTGTCTGTCTTTCCTTTGACATACTCTGATGATTGTGTGTGAGCACTTTTCTGACAACATAAAATGTTTCAGGCTCATCCTTTATATATCTTGCTCTAATCCTGTAATTGATTATTTTTTCCAAGGAGCCTCGTTCCTTTTATTGGAAATGGTATTAGAAACTATGGTCTGGGTGCTAAGTGTGCTAGTTGCAACTAGAGTATTATTGTTTCTAGTGAGGTAGCAAAGAGATATATGTGTATGTGTTAACCTATGTGTACATGAATATCTATAAATAGTTCTGTATGTAAACCATTTGTCTCTATATTAAGCTACACATGAATTCATACTGATGTGTCCAACTCTAATTCCTTAACACATTAATCATTCCACTTTATCAGCAAGAAATTTGGCCATTCATTTACTTAATTCTTCAATTCCACTATACATCATATACATTGTTTTAGAATGGTTAGTATGTGCCACTGTGGGAAACAACTATATTAACTAGAGTACAGTGCTTGTGGATCCTTCGTTTTTGCTTTAGTCTTACAGACTCTGCTCATTTCCAGCATTACCTAGGTTAGCACTATATTCTTCCACCTCCTTTGTGAGGTTGTTTCACATTTGCAGTACATTTAGATTGTTTTGTCACATTCTGCATTCTATGCCGAGATCCCTTTACTCTTAAATCATTATTTTAAATTTTGCATACATTGTTTACTCTTTGTGCTTTAAAGTTATATGGGTTTTGACAAACTTCTTTAAAACAATATTTTTATTGATTTTTTAGAGAGAGAGAGAGGAAGAGAGAGAAACATCAGTTGGCTGTCTTCTGCAGGCCCCCTACTGGGGATCAAGCTGGCAACCTGAGCGTGTGCCCTGACCAGGAATCGAACCAGTAACCTTTTGGTGTACAGGACAACTCTCAACCAACTGAGCCACACTGACCAGGGCTACAAACTTTTAATATATTCACCATTACAGTATCATATGGAGTAGTTTCACTGCTCTAAAAAATTTGTGCCTCACCTATTTAACTCCCCCCACGCCAGCCCCTGGCAACCACTGATCTGTTTACCGTCTATACAGTATTGCCTTTTCCAGAACATTAAATTTTATATTATTTTTTAATTTATTGATTTTAAAGAGAGAGAGAGAGAGGGAAGAAAGAGAAACATCACTTTGTTGTTCTACTCATTCATGTATTCACTGTTTCTTTTTTTGTTGTTAATATTTTTTCCTTGGATTTTTTTTTAAAGAGTGGAAGGGAGGGAGGCAGAGAGGGAGACAGACGGAGAGAAAGAGAGAGAGACATCAATATGAGAGAGAGACATCAATTGGTTGCCTTCCATACGTGCCCTAATCGGAGCCAGGGATCAAACCCATAAACCAGGTATATGCCTTTGACTAGTAATCAAACCCGAGATCCTTGGGTGCACAGGCCAACGGTCTAATCAGTGGGCCACACCAGCCAGGGCCACTGGTTATTTCTTGTATGTGTGTGTCCTGACTGGGGATCAAACCCACAACCTTGGCATATCAGGGTGATGTTCTAACCAACTGATATAGCTGGTCAGGGCCCAGAATACTAAATTTTCAAAAGTATTTTTGAATGATTTTAATGAATACAGCATTTTTTTAAGTAGTGGGAGATACAGGTATTAGATAACTAACACTTGGGACCATTACTTTTTTTTTTTTTTGTATTGAGGTAAAATTCACATAACAAAATTCTTGATATTAACTATTTGAAATATACAGTTTAGAGCAGGGGTCCTCAAACTTTTTAAACGGGGCCAGTTCACTGTTATATCTTATTTTGAAGTAAAAAAACAAAACGGAAAAACACCCACATGTGGCCCGCGGGCCATAGTTTGAGGACGCCTGGTTTAGAGGCTTTTAGTTCATTTACAATCTTGTGCAACCACTACCACCATCTAATTGCAGAACATTTTCATCACTCCTAAAAGAAACCCTAGCAATCCCTAGTCTGATTTTTTTTTTTAAATTTCTTTATTGATTAAGGTGTCACATATTTGTCCTCATCCCCCCATTCCCATCCCACACCCCTCCCCACGGATGCCCCAACCCCTTGTTGAACTTAACCGTTGGATAGGCTCATATGCATGCACACAAGTCCTTTGGTTGATCTCTCCCCCCTCCCCCCAACCTCCCCTATCCTCCCTCTGAGGCCCGATAGTCCGATCGATGCCTCCTTGTTTCTGGTTCTGTTCTTGTTCATCAGTCTATGTTGTTCATCATTTCCCCTAGATGAGCGAGATCATGTGTCCCTAGAGATATACTTATAAGAACTGAATGTGAGACGAGCAATAATAGTTATGCTGACAGGCAAATGAATCAGTCTGTAGTGAGTTTCTTTCTGGACCAACAGTTCTTTAGAGACCCAATTTCAATGTCCACCAGTTCCTTATGTGTACATGTCAGCACTGCCCCCTCAGCTCTGGATGGTGGACAAATGGTGGTAACGGAGGTCCGACTCCCTCTGGTTTGGTCTCGGCCGGACCCAGGGGCACGGCTTCACCCGGACTCAGGGGCACGTGGCCTCACCCAGACCCAGGGGCGTGTGGCCTCTCCCAGACCCAGGGGCGCGTGGCCTCACCCGGACCTAGGTGCGCGAGACCTCACCCTGATCCAGGGACACATGGCCTCACCCGGACCCAGGGGTGCATGGCCTCTCCCAGACCCAGGGGCACGTGGCCTCACCTGGAGCTAGGTGCGCGAGGCCTCACCCGGACCCAGGACCCAGCCTCACCCGGATCCAGGGACACATGGCCTCACCTGGACCCGGGGGCGCGTGGCCTCACCTGGACCTAGGTGCGCGAGACCTCACCCGGATCCAGGGACACATGGCCTCACCCGGACCCGGGGGTGCATGGCCTCTCCCAGACCCAGGGGCACGTGGCCTCACCCGGAGCTAGGTGCGCGAGGCCTCACCCGGACCCGGGACCCAGCCTCACCCGGATCCAGGGACACATGGCCTCACCCGGACCCAGGGGCGCGTGGCCTCTCCCAGACCCAGGGGCACGTGGCCTCACCCGGACCCGGGACCTAGCCTCACCCGGATCCAGGGATACATGGCCTCACCTGGACCCAGGGGTGCATGGCCTCTCCCAGACCCAGGGGCGCGTGGCCTCACCCGGATCCAGGGACACATGGCCTCACCTGGACCCGGGGGCGCGTGGCCTCTCCCAGACCCAGGGGCGCGTGGCCTCACCCGGACCTAGGTGCGAGAGGCCACACCCGGATCCAGGGACACATGGCCTCACCCGGACCCAGGGGCGCGTGGCCTCTCCCAGACCCAGGGGCGCATGGCCTCACCCGGACCTAGGTGCACGAGGCCTCACCCGGATCCAGGGACACGTGGCCTCACCCGGACCCAGGGGCGCGTGGCCTCTCCCAGACCCAGGGGCGCGTGGCCTCACCCCGACCCGGGACCCAGCCTTACCCGGATCCAGGGACACATGGCCTCACCTGGACCCAGGGGCGCGTGGCCTCTCCCAGACCCAGGGGCGCGTGACCTCACCCGGACCCGGGACCCAGCCTCACCTGGATCCAGGGACACATGGCCTCACCCGGACCCGGGCTCCAGCCTCACCCAGACCCAGGGGCGTGTGGCCTCACCCGGACCCAGGGGCACATGGCCTCACCTGGGCCCGGGACCCAGCCTCACCCGGATCCAGGGGCACACGGCCTCACCCGGACCCGGGATCTAGCTTCACCTAGACCCAGGGGCACGTGGCCTCACCCGGACCCAGGGGTGCGTGACCTCTCCCAGACACCTGGTCGCGTGGTGTCACCCGGATCCAGGGGCGCACGGCCTCACCTGGACCCGGGACCCAGCCTTACCCGGATCCAGGGGCACATGGCCTCACCCGGACCCAGGATTCAGCTTCACCCGGACCCAGGGGCACATGGCCTCACCCGAACCCGGAATCCGGCTTCACCTGGACCCAGGGGCGTGTGGCCTCACCCAGACCCAGGGGTGTGAGGCCTCACCTAGACCCAAGGGCGTGTGACCACACCTGAGCCCAGAGGCTCGCAGCCTCGCCTGGACTCGGGTCTCAGCGGGGTTTCGTCTTCTTGATTCCAATTCCTGTTGGTCAATTCCCTCTCGGCAATTCCTTCGGTCATTTTCTCAGAGCTCCAGGGCAGCTGCCGCAGAACTCGTTGGGCGGCGGGCTCGGCGAAGCTCCGGTGTGCCCGGTGCGCGGCGGCGGCCTGGTCCGGTGTCGCTGCGTCGGCCCTTGGGTCTGCAGCGGTGGCCGGTCGCCGAGCGTGCGCACCTGGCCGCTTCCGGGGCGTTGAGATTCTTGAAGGACTCGGAGGTCAGCAAGCGCGGAGTCTCCCACCCCATGTCTCCCAGGGGCTCGTCTGTCCGTGCTCGGCAGCGAGTGGAGACGTCCCCTCAGCCGGAGACCGCCAGGGGAACTGCGCCGTGCACGTTCCAGGCCGCCATTGTGTCGCCTGAGCCGTAGTTCTTAAAGTGTGGACTTTGGGTCACCGGCATCAGCATCATCCCGCGTACCCCTCTCTTTTATTCTAGTTGTAGAGCATCTGCTCAGCCAGCCCTCTGGTGGTTCTGGATGGTGTCTGCTCTGCTCTCCCGTCGTAGTCTCAAAATTGTTGTGGTAGGCAACGATCAGGCTTCCGCCCTATGCCTCCATCTTGGTCCTCCTTTGTATAGTTAAGTCTTGATTGTTGTTGGTGTCACTGGGAGGAATTGTCCTCCAGGCCAATTGGCCGTGAGGACCCTCTTTGTCTATATAGGAAGAGTTGCTGTGCAGGAGACATGTTTATGGGCCGGGTCTTGGTGCAGCAATGCTTTGGCGCTCACTGAGTCTGCCTCCTAAATGTGACCCTTGTGCGCGTGGTTGAAATCTGGTGTCATCTCACACCGACCACTAGATGCCCTCGTTTCTGGGTCTCCAATGTAGTGTAGGTCAGCTACTGCCTGAGGCACTCAGCAGGGAAAAGCCTCTGTTCTCAGCTTGGATGGGGCGGAGTTACAGGGTGGAGCCTACAACCTTTGGCTTCCTGTCAGCCCCGCCCTATGAGGTTCCTGTGTCTGTGTCCCTCTGTACTCCTTGCAAACACCTTTGAGAGAAACGCGCCCTGGAGTTTCGCCTGCTGCCAAACAGTCTAGTCTCTCCCCTAATGAATCTGGATTCCCAGATTCTCGCCTGGAACTGGGTTTCAGTGTAGTTGGAACTGGGTCTCAGCGCAGTCTGGCGCTTCAGCGGCACAGGCATCAGTCCCTTCTCTGCGCACCTTCCCGTGCGCGCCTCTGGAGCTCTGCCTTCCGCCGCTCCTCTGTGCCTGCGCCCCACAGCCCAGATTCATTCCCCCAGCGTGCGCCTGGCTTCCCAGGGTTTCGCCCGGAACTGGGGTTCAGTGCAGTCGGAGCTGGTGTTCAGCGCAATCTGGAGCTTTTATCTCCTTCCTGCTAGTGAACGCCGGCCAGGCCGTCAGCCGCCCCTTCCTCTCCGGCTCCGTCCTCCCCGCACGCGCGCTTGCTCGTGTCTCCACCCGTGTCTCCATACCTCAGGATTTTACGGCTCCTCTGATTATCCTTGTGGTTTTCTCTTTCCTTCTAGTTGTGGGCATTTCAGTCCGCCAGCTTTCCTGTGGTTCTGGATGATGTCCGTTTTGACTTTTAGTTGTATTTTTGAAATTGTTGTGCCCGGCTGTAGGTTAGGTGTTTAACCTATGCCGCCATCTTGGTTTCCTCCCTAGTCTGATTTTTATTCCTATGGATTTACCTATTCTGGACATTTCACTTAAATGGGGAGACATAATATATGGCCTTTGTTTCTGGCTTCTTTTACTTAATATTTTTAAGGTTCCTTCATGTTGTAGCATGTTTCAGTACTTAATTCCTTTCTTATGGCTGAATAATAATCCATTGTATAGTTATACCACATTTTGTTTGTTTATACATTCTTTAGTTGATGGACATTTGAGTTGTTTTCACTTTTTGGCTATTATGAATGCTGCTGCTATGAACATTCATGTAACAGTTTTAAAAAATATATGTTTTTTATTGATTTCAGAGAGAAGAAGGGAGAGGGAGAGCGGGATAGAAACATCAATGATGAGAGAGAATCATTAATTGGCTGTCCTCTGCACATCCCCCACTGGGGATCGAGCCCGCAACTGGGCATGTGCCCTGACCTGAATTGAACTATGGTTCGATTGGTTGACGTTCAACCACTGAGCCACCCTGATGGGCTCATGTATCAGTTTTTGTTGAACATATGTTTTAAAATTCTCTTGTATTTTCTTTTTTTAAAATCCTCACCAAGGATATTTTTTTCACTGATTTTTTTAGAGAGAGGGAAAGATAGAGAGAAACATCAATGTGAGAGAAACACATCGATTAGTTGCCTCCTGCACATGCCCTGACCAGGGCCGGGAACCTGCAATTGAGTTATGTGCCCTTCACTGAATTGAACCCGGGACCCTTCAGTCCGAAGGCCGATGCTCTATCCACTGAGTCAAACCAGCTAGGGTATGAATGTATTTTCTTTTCGTAAAGTTTTATTTTATGTTTCCCAGTGGCTTATTTGGGGTAAAGTGCTGATAGAATGCTACTTTGTCTTGGCATAATATTCATCAGTGAATACTGAAATCACATAATTTTCCTGTTGTCATTATGGAGTAAAGGATTTTGATCCAGATGGGGTAATAGTAGGTAGCCTTCCCTTAGAATTCTGTTAGAGAAATATCTTGAATTATGTTGTGTTCCATTCAGTTATCCTTGTGAGAGTAGCAAGTAGTCTTTCACTGTGAAGTTGGATTATACCATTTGCTTGTGGTCTTAACAAATATCTGAGTGTCTGAATTATGTTTAGCATTATGTATTCAGAGGGATAGTAGACAGGATTCCCATTCTGTAATCTATTTGGCATCATTGATGTTACAGGGGTTTTATTCTTACCACATTCCCTCTGAGATTTGGACTATAATAGAGTAGCATTAAATATTTGTGTTTTCTTACTTTGGCACCCAACCCTGAAGCTTTGTTTTGCAGTTATTGCTTTGACCCCTTTGCCTTGATAGATTCCTTTTCGAATTGGCAAAAGTTTTCTTATTTTGCGAGTTTGGGGTAACCTGACCCAATCCATTGAAACCTACTGTTTTTCAGACTTCTTGAAAGCAAGGAATAGTCTTTGCTGTCTTTATAGCTTACTTCTAAGTGACTTTGGGATTCCCTGGAGGTAACGGAAAATGTATAAGTTATATATTAACCACCATCAAACTTTATCCCAAGGAACTTCACTGTAGGCAAGCCCTTTAAAAGGGTTTGTGTAATGAACATTGGGCTGGAACCAAGAAGATCTCTATTACTGAACAAATAATTTGTACCTGTTTTTTTGTTTGTTTGTTTTTTGTACTTCTTTTTATAAAAAGATAATATTGACTCTAATTTATAAGAATGTTGTGATGGGAAATCTCTTCTAGTAAGGTACTTTTTTTTTTTTTTAAGACGGGCATTTGGGAAGAGAGATGTAATATGAAAACTCTTGTTAGTGCTTTTTTTCTTTATTTTAATAATGTAAATGAATCTGCTCTCATAATAAAAGCCTCTGTCAAGTACAGTATGTGTATTTACATTTTCAGTGCTCTTCAGTTTTCCGTATAGTTCCAGATTTCTACATGGTACATTTTACTTCTGAATGAAGGACTTCTTTTAACATTTCATGTGGAACAGGTTTGCTGGTGGTAAATCCTTTCAGCTTTTGTATGTCTGAAGAAGTCTTTAATTTGTCTTGATTTATAGAAGCTATTTTTACTGGTTATAGAATTCTAAGTTGACAGTATTTTTCTTTCAGTTTTCTGTCTTATTGTTTCAGTTTTCTGTCATTTTTATCTTTATCTCTCTGTACATAGTGTGTGGTTGTTTAATTCTGGCTGCCTTTTATTTTTCTTGTGATTTATAAAAATTCCGTTAAACATACAATGTAAAATTTATCATCTTGACCATATTTAAGTGTACTGATCAATGGTATTAAGTACATTCATATCATTGTGCAGACATCACAACCATCTATCTTTAGAACTCTTTTCATGTTGCAGAACTGAAATTCTATTTCTATTAAACATTAACTTCCCATTTCCCCTGCCTTCTAGCCCCTGGTAACCACCATTCCACTTTCTGGCTCTATGAATTTGACTACTCTAGGTATCTCATATAAGTGGAATCATACAGTATTTGTCTTTTAGTGACTGGCTTGTTTCACTTAATAGATGTTAAGGTTCATTCATGTTGTAGCATATGCCATTTCCTTTTTAAGGCTGAATAATATTACATTGTATGTATATACCATATTTTGCTTACCCATTCATCTGTTGATGGACATTGGGCTTGTTTCCACATTCTAGCTATTGTGAATAATGCTGCTGTAAACACAGGTGTACAAATATCTCTTATTCTGCTTTCAATTCTTTTGGCTACATATCCAGAAGTGGAATTGTTGGATTATATGGTAATTCTAGGTTTAAATTTTAAGGACCCACCATGCTGTTTTCCCCAGTAGCTGTACAATTTTACATTTCCACCAACAGTGCAGAAGGGTCCCAATTTCTCCATCTTCTTGCCAACATTGTTATTTATTTACTTTTTAATTAGTAGCCATCCTTATGAGTATGAGGTTGGTATCTCATTGTGGTTTTGACTTGCATTTCCTTAATAAATAAGTTACGTTGAACATCTTTCATGTGCTAATTGGCCATTCATGTATCTTCTTCGGATAAATATCTATTCAAGTCTTTTGCCCATTTTTGAGTTGAGTTGTTTGTTTTTTTGTGGTTGAATTATAGGACTCTATTCATATTCTGGATAATAAATACTTATCAGATATATGATTTGCAAACATTTTATCCTATTCTGTATTCTTCTGGCTGTTGTAAGATTTTTTTTTTCTTATCTCTGGTTTTAAGCAATTTGATTTTGATTACTCCTTGGTTTAATTTTCTCCAGGTTTTTGTGCTTTGTGTTTGTTGAGCTTGCTGGCTCTATGGGTTTATAGTTTTCATCAAATTTGGAAAAATTTTGGATGTTATTTTTTCAAATTCTGTCCCCTCTCCTTAAGATACCAATTATACATTAGCTCCTTTAGGTTGTCCCATAGCTCGCTGGTGTTCTACTCTTTTTTTCTCAGACTTCTTGTATTTCAGATTTCATTTTGGATAGTATTTATTCTTATGTTTTACATTCATTAATATTTTAGTCTGCATTGTCTTATCTGCTATTAATCCCATTCATTATATTTCATTTCAGCCCACTATATACAGTGTTAGGCAAAAGTAAGTTTACACAGTTGTAGTATGTGAAACAGTTTATTCTTACATTATTATTAATTTCCATATACTAGCAAACAACTGTAAATCTACTTTTGCCTCACTTTGTATTCTATAATTTGTAGTTTGATGGAAATGCAGTGATTTGGCCGTAATCAAGAAGTATTGCCTTAATTTGATGCCAAAATATAACAGATTCCTGCCCTAGCTGGTTTGGCTCAGTGGATAGAGTGTCAGCCTGCAGACTGAAGGGTCCCAGGTTTGATTCCGGTCAAGGGCACATGCCCGGGTTGCAGGCTCGATCCCCAGTAGGAGTGTGCAGGAGGCAGCTGATCAGTGATTCTCTCCCATCATTGATGTTTCTATCTCTCTCCCCATCTCCCTTCCTCTCTGAAATAAAAAATATATATTTTTTAAAAAATATATATGACAGATTCCTAAGTCTGTAAGATATCTAACAAGGGTACAGAAAACCACCCGATGTGTCCAATTAACTTTGATTTCCCTTCTTTTCCACATTACCTTTGTTTTTCTGCCAGACCTATATATATATATATATATATTTTTGCATGATTCTATATATTCTGCTGATATAGACATCTTAATTAGTTGTTATACAATATTTGTTTTATTTTTTCTTTATTATTTATTTACTTATTTTATCTTTAATGTTGAAAGTACAGATGTCCCCTTTATTTTTTGTTGTTCTATTTTTATTTTTCCCATTGACCCTCTCCACCCCACACCCGCCCCTCCCACGTTGTCACCACATTATTCTCTGTGTCCATGGGCTATACACATATGCATATAAGTTCCCTAGTTAATCCTCCTCTCCTTCAATATAATATTTGTTTTATAAGAGTGCTTGGTCTTATTGCCAGGCTACCTAATATTATTTGTCTGTGTTTGGTTGTATGATATGATCATCATCTATATATAAAAGGCTAAGTGACTGTCCGACTGACTGACCATCCGACCGGTAGCTATGACGTGCAATGACTTCCAGGGGGCAGACCCTCCCACTGGTAGCACTGACCACCAGGGGACAGACACTCAATGCAGGAGCTGCCGAGCTGTGGTGAACCACCCTCTTACAATCTGGGACACCTTGGGATGTTGGAGAGCTAGTTTTGGCCTGATCCCCGCAGGCCAGGCCGAGGGATCCCACCTGCCAGAGGGACCCCGCTCACTTGGCAGATGCCCTTCGAGTCACGGCGCTGCCCCAGGTGCGGCCAGCTAGGGAGGGACCAGGGGAGGTTGGTTCCAGGGTGTGTCCGGTTCGTCTTGCCCAGTCCCGCCCCGCCCCGCCAGCCACCTTCTAATTAATTTCCTTTCAATGTGCACGAATCCGTGTACCAGGTCACTAGTCTTACTATAAAAAACATGAAATAGAGAGCTGGATCACCTGCTGAAGTGTACCTTTGTTGTTGTTCTTTGCATTTTTTTTATTGATTAGAGAGAGGGGGGGAAGTGAGAGAAACATCGATTTGTTGTACCACTTATTTTTGCATTCATTGGTTGCTTCTTGTATGTGACCTGACTGGAGATCGAATCTGGAACCTTGGCTTATTGGGACTACACTCTAACCAGCTGAGCTACCTGGCCAGGACTGACATGTACCTTTGATTGCTACTGTCTTTGATAACCCCATTGTCATTTGGCTCGCCCACTTGTGTTTACCTCTACGTGATCTTTTAATATTCACTAATACCAACTTGAAAAATGTTGAGACTAATGAGTGGTAATTGTTTGCTAGCCACTCGTTTGCATTCAGTAGTGTTTCTTTCTCCTCTTACTCCTTTGTCCCAGCAGGTATTACTCTCTCCAGAAGACACAACTGCAATTAGCACTTTCTTCAGATGCTGACACTTGGTGAACCGCTGGTCTTGATCACAAGATTTAGAAGACAGTCTCCATCTTCCCAGATTGGATCTCTTTTCGTATGGATCTTCTATTTCTATGTCTTTTTTAAAAATAACTTTTTTGGGAACATTTTGGATTACAACGTTTCATCCTCATCTATGCAAAGAAAGGAAAGCTGTTGTGCTGGGATTTTGAGGAGGTATGTCTTCTTTCTTTTATTACAAAATTGCATCACTTAGGCAGTCAGAGCACTATAAAATAATGATACCTTGACTTTCCTCTTTAGAATTCAGTTCTCAGTTCACTGGTTTCATCTACCTTTCTATTCTCCCTTTTTTCTAGCAATTGTCATAGCTTAATAAGAACTTTCTTGATGTGCATTATAATAACTAATTCCTTAAATTCTTCCTAAATGTCATTGGACTCTGGGTTAGACTTATATTAATAAGTGACAGGAAGCAGTTTGAATTCTTATTCCTCAAGTTGAGATTGTGACTTTTTTGCACTGAGTTTGTTTCCATTCTGCATAGACACTGAATGGTTTGGGAAAGCTTAGTATCTTCAGCATAATATATGGCTATGTGATTTTATAGTCTGTTTCAATATCATTTGCAAGAGGAGGTATGATAGTGTAGAAATCAAGAGACTTCACTCCCAGTTTTGACATTATTATGTCATGCTTTGAGGGTTAAAGTATGTTTTCTCACCTCTAGCCTTTTGGTTATTTGCTTTACACAGACCTCAAAGGATTGTTGAGGATCAGATGATAACATTTGTGTGGAAGACTATTTTGTTGATATATACTGAGTGGCCAGATTATTATGATCTCTGAATGCATAATAATCTGGCCACTCAGTGTGTGTGTGTGTGTGTGTGTGTGTGTGTGTGTGTGTGTGTGTGTTAGAGGCCTGGTGCATGAATTTGTGCATGGGTGGGGTCCGGCCAGTCTGGCCAGGGGGAGGGGACATGGGCGGTTGGCCGGCCTGCCTGCTGGTCGAACTCCTAGTTGAGGGGACAATTTGCATATTAGCCTTTTATTATATAGGTTATACATTGAGTGGCCAAATTATTATGCGTTCAGAGATCATAATAATCTGGCCACTCAGTGTAAAGCAGTGGTTTTCAACGGGTGTGCCGCAAGAATTTTTAAAACATGCAATACCTAACTATTTAGTCAGGGGCACTGACGTCTTTTCCCTTAGATTGTCAATAAAAAAATGACAACAGTCAGCACAAAAATAGCCACCCAGTGTGAATGCCCTGTCTTGAACCATAAATATATAGGTCATACAATAGAGTTGCATCTATTGGCCATGTTGCATAATAAGATTACGTCTAATTGGTTAATTCTTGGTACCAGAAATCCTTATATACAAACTAGAGGTCTGGTGCACGAAATTCATGCAGGGGTAGGTTCCCTAGGCCTGGCCGGCAATCAGGGCTGATTTGTGGGGCGTATGGCGGGGTGATCGGGGGTCCCCACTGGCACCCACCTTGGCCGGCCTGGCACTGCCTGCTCGCCGGTCCTGCCCTCTGCCCCCTGCCGTTTCCACCGGTTGCCTCCCTCTGCAGGGCAACCGGCGGGGTGACCGGGGGGCCCCTGCTGGCACCCGCCTTGGCTGGCCTGGGACCTGCGGGCTGGGGGCAGTGTCTGCGTTGAGCGTCTGCCCTCTGGTGGTCAGTGTGCATCATAGCAAACAGTCATTCTGCCATCGGTCAGTTTGCATATTAGGCTTTTATTATATAGGCTACTAGAGGCCCAGTGCATGATTGAATCATGCACGTGTAGGGTCCCCTACATGCTTTCGCTTTTCGCGGTGGAGCTGGGTGCCTGTCCGCTGGTGCACCAGGCCTTTCAGAAGCCTCCGGCTCGGCGGAGGCTTCTGAAAGGCCTGGTGCCGGAGCAGACAGGCACCCAGCTCGCCAACTTTTGATGGTCCGCGGCCACTGAGGGGGGCTGCCGCGGACACCTGGCTACCCTGCTGTTGAGAGGCGCAGCTGGGTGTCCGCGGCAGGCCCCCTCAGCAGCCGCGGATCTGGCCGTTGAGAGGCGCAGGGGGCGGGAGTCCCGCCCCCTGCGCCTCTCAACAGCAGGGTAGCCCCCCTCAGTGGCAGCGGATCCGTGCCTCTCAATGGCCGGATAGGCCACCCCGAGTCCCGCCCCCCAGCCTCCCGCTGCCCAATCGTGGGCGTAGCGGAGTGATGGTAATTTACATGTTACTCTATTATTAGATAGGATAGGCACCTAATTTTTTAAAAAGCCACTTTGGAGCAGAAAGGGTAGGTAATTACTATTATTCTTTTTTGGAAACCAATCAAAATTATGTCTATTTTTTGGGCGTGCGGGAGACAACCAAATGATGTGTCTCCCTCACATTGATGTTTCTCTCTCTGTCTCTCCCTTTCTTTTCTACTCTATCTAAAAATCAATGGAAAAATATCCTTGGGTGCGGATTAACTAACTAAATAAAAAGTTGATTTGTTTTATGTGATACTGAGACAATGTCAGTTTGAATGGTAAGGGACCATTTTACAGAATCTTACCAGATAGTGTTTTGAAGAGAAACCTTATTTATTGTTTTATGCATTTAAAAATATTGAGTGGTACTGTGCTCTGAGCACTGGGGAAGAGAACTGACAAAAATACTGTCTTCTTAGAGCTTATCCTATATAATCGTATATAATAAAAGCCTAATATACAAATCGACTGAACGGAGGAACAACCAGTGGAATGACTGGTTGCTATGATGTGCACTGACCACCTTGGGCAGACGCTCAATGCAGGAGCTGCCCCCAGCCCGCAGGCCCCGACGGGCGGCGGTGGGGGGTGGGGCCGGCAAGTGGGCGGTGCCAGGCCAGCCAAGGTGGGTGCCAGCAGGGGGCCCCCAATCACCCCACCAGTTGTCCCACCGATCGGCCCTGATCGTTGGCCAGGCCTAGGGCCCCTACCCGTGCACGAATTTTGTGCACCAGGCCTCTAGTATATTATATATATTATATGGAGAGCTAGACTAGACAAGATAAATAAGTAAAAAGGCAACTTTTTAACCTATGATAACAAGTTCTAATGAGAAAAGTAAAAACAGGCAAGAGGAATAGGACATATTGAGGGGAGGGATTGAGTATTCACAGACAGTCTTACAGATAAGGTGACATTTCAATAAAGTCTTGAAAGAGGTGAGAGGAGATAAAAGAAAAGCATTCCAGCCATAGCAAAAGGCAAATGCAAATGTCCTGAGAGAGAAGCTTGCCTGAGGAATGGTGACACATGGTGTGATTCTGGATATATTTTTCAAGTAAAGACAACTAGCTTTGCTGATAGATTGGATGTGTGCTGGGAAGGAAAAGATGGAGTTCAGGATGAGTTCCTGGAAGAATGCCATTGCCATTTATTGAGATGGGGGAGCCTGAAAGGAATAAGTGTGGAGGGAAAGAACAGTTCAGTTTTGGACATAATACATTGTAGATGCCTATTAGACTTAGTAGAGGTGTTACATAGGTAGTTGGGTTTATGAATCTGGAATACAGCAGAAAGGGTCCACTGTTGTCAAATAGAATATATTTAAAGCCAGGAGCCTGGATGAGATCACTAAGGGAGTGAATAGAAACATAAGAAATAAGAGGTTGGAGGTCATGAAGATGGTGGCTAGCAGGACAGAGGTGAGTGAGTGAGGGTATGAAAGGAGAGTGTGTGGATGTGTGTGGTGTGTGTGTGAGTGAGTAAGGGACAGTTAAATCCCCGTAGGAGCAGCAGGGGCTGGCACACCAGGCTCTCTTGGACAAGGAGAGACTGCCACTGTTGCGGGCACTCCCCGGACTGCGGGCCTCAGGCACGGAGCCCATGCCATCATGAAGGGGAGAATGGCCTTTTTTAGGAACTTAGCAGCACCATCAACCAGACAGGCCTTGGAACTGCCCCACGACCCAGCAGCCACTCCAGCCAAAATCCTGCTGCCCCACCCGCAGACCTGCAGACCCTGGGACCTCCACCCCCAAAGGTGCACCACAGAAGTAAGTGCAACCTCCCCCTCCCCAGCGGCAGAACTCCAGACCACATTGGCACATTTCCAGCGTGCAGGCATCCAGGGCACACCACTTCATAGACAGCATCTGGAGCCACTGGAAGCCCCCGCGAGTGTGATTTTGTACAGACAAGGGCACGTGGCCCTGCAGTAGAAATTCTGAACTCTCTCTTCCTGAATAACTGCCCACGGATACCCCAGCTGTCCAACTTCAGTGCCAGGGCCCCTCAGAGTTCGTCAGAGCTCTGCGCAGGCAAAGGCACCTTCACATGCGCGCATTTCCAAGGAGCAGGACCCCTGAGCCCATCTACTAACAGTGCACTCAGGGGGGCAGCTGTGAGACTCTACTTGGTGTGATTCTGCACAGACAAGGGCGTGCTGCCCCGCAGTAGAAATTCTGAATTCCCTCTTCCTGAATAACTGCCCACATTCACCCCAGCTGCTCAGCCTCAGTGCCAGGACCCCTAAGAGTGCGTCAGAACTCTGCACTGGCAAACGCACCTCCACAGATGCGAATTTCCAACAGGCAGACACCCTGAGCCCACCTACCCACAGGGCGCTTGTGGGAGCCATTGTGAGCTCTCCCTGGGTGTGATCTTGGACAAACAGGGGCACACACACCCCCAGCAGTAGAAATACCGAATTCACTCATTCTGGATACCTGCCCACAGGCGCCTCAATTACGCGGCTACACTGCCAGGGCCCCTCTGAGTGCTTCAGTGTGCCTCGCAGGCAAACGTACCGTGGACGCCCCTGTGAGCCGCCACTGGGAGTAAGCGCCTATCCACCACAGGCGCAGCAGCAAAAGCTGAGTCTGCCCACCCCACAACTACAGAACTCTGGACACCACAGTCACGCCTTTCCAGAGTGCAGGCCCCCTAAGTCCCATCACCCCAACAGACGGTTCCTGGGTGTCACTGTGAGTCCCCGCTGGGCACACGTGATTTCAATTAAGGGAATTAAGGATGCAAGACAGCAAAAATTGGGACACTCCCCTCCATGGCTGCTGACTTTGAGACACCACAGTTGTGCCTCTCAAGCTCGCCGGCCTACATCAAGAGAACACAAATAGCTCAAGTAGGGAGCTACACTAGATTACCAAGCCCAGGAGAACTGAGAGATTATACCAGTAGCACCATCTCCAAAAAAACTTGAGTAGCAAAGCAATTGGATCTACAATTAAAACATTACAGGAAAACATGGGAAGACAAAAAAAGCAATCCTCAAAGGAAAGAAAAAGAGGAATCGCCAAAAAGGGAGTTAAATGAAATTGAGGCTAGCAGCTTATCAGAGAAGGAATTCAGATTAATGGTTATAAGGATGTTTAAACAGCTGGATGACAAATACAACTCAATGAGAATTATAAGGAGCTGAATGAGAATGTCGCCAACATGAAAAGGAACCAAGAGGAGATTAAGAATGACATAGCTGCAATAAAGAACACAATGGAAGCTTAAACAGTAGACTAGAAGAGGCTGAGGACCGCATCTGCGAATTAGAAGACAAGGTAGGAAAAAACACAAACACAGCAGCAACTGGAAAGAAGACTTAAAAAGCAAGAGGAGAGCCTAAGGGAGCTTTGGGACAACACAAAACGAAACAATATTCTTACAATAAGGGTACCAGAAGGAGAGGAAGAGAGAAGCAAGGAATAGAAAACCTGTTTGAAGAAATAATGACAGAAAACTTCCCTGATATTGGCAAGAAAAAAACCATGCAAGTCCAAGAAGCACATGGAGTCCCAAACAAGATGAACCTTAAAAGACAGACACCAAGACACATCATAATTATATTGGCAAACACCAACGACAAAGTAAGAATCTTAAAGGCTGCCAGAGAGAGACAGAAAGTTACCTACAAGGGTTCTCCTATTAGAATATCAACAGATTTCTCAACAGAAACACTCCAGGCCAGAAGGGAATGGAATGAAATTTACAAAGTGATGCAAAGCAAGGGTCTGAACCCAAGAATACTATACCCATTGAAGGTGAAATCAGGAGCTTCACAGACAAAAAAGGGCTAAGAGAGTTTATCACTACCAGACCAGCAATGCAAGAAATGCTAAAGGGACTGCTGTAAAAAGAAGAAAGAGAAAGGCAAGAAGAAACCCAGACATTAAGGAAAAATATGACAACAAACATGTACTTGTCAATAACATTAAACGTAAATGGATTAAATGCACCAATCAAAAGACATAGGGTAGCTGAATGGATAAGAAAACATGACCCATATATTTGCTGTCTGCAAGAGACCCACCTCAGAACAAAGGATTCACACAGACTGAGAGTGAAGGGATGGAAAAACATTTTTTCAGGCAAATGGAAATGAGAAAAAAGTTGGGGTTGTGATACTTATATCTGATAAAATAGACCTCATAGTAAAGGCCATAACAAGAGATAAGGAAGGCCACTACATAATACTAAAGGGAGCAATTCAACAAGAAGATACAACTCTGGTAAACATATGCACCCAATACAGGAGCACCCAAATACATAAAACAACTTCTGGAAGATATCAAGGGAGAGATTGATAGCAATACCCCACTGACACCACTGGATAAATCAGCTAAACAAAAAATCAGCAAAGAAACAGCAATCCTAAATGACACACTAGATCAGATGTACTTAATTGACATCTTTAGAACATTTCACCCCAAAGCTACAGAATATACATTCTTCTCCAGTGCGCACGGAACATTTTCAAGGATAGACCACATATTAGGACACAGACAAAGTCACTTCAAATTCAAGAAGATAGAAATCACATCAAGCATCTCAGATCACAATGGCATAAAACTGGAAATCAACTACAATAAAAGCAATCCAAAAAAATCAAACACTTGGAGACTAAATAGCATGCTATTAAACAATGCCTGGGTTACCAGAGAGATCAAAGAAGAAATAAAAAACATCATGGCAACAAATGACAATGAAAACACAACAATCCAAAATCTATGGGACACCGCAAAAGCAGTCTTGAGAGGGAAGTTCATAGCTCTACAAGCCTACTGCAAAAAACAAGAAAGAATGGTAATTAATTATCTAACCCTACAACTCAAAGAATTAGAACGAGAGCAACAAGAAAAGCCCAGTGTAAGCAGAAGGAAGGAAATAATAAAGATCAGAGCGGAGATAAACAACATAGAGACCAAAGAAACAATACAAAAGATCAACAAAACCAAGAGTTGGTTCTTTGAAAGGATGAACAAGATTGATGAACCTCTCGCCAGGCTCACCAAGAAGCAAAGAGAGAGGACCCAAATAAAATCAGAAATGAAAGAGGAGAAATAACAACAGACCCCACAGAAATACAAAGGATTGTTAAAATATTCTGAACAACTCTATTCCAACACACTGGACAACCTGGAGGAAATTGACATATTCCTAGCAAAATACAACCTTCCAAAACTCAATCAGGAAGAATCTAAAAATCTCAATAGGCCAATAACTATGGAAGAAATTGAAGCAGTCATTAAAAAGCTTCCAGCAAACAAAAGCCCGGGGCCGGACGGCTTCACAGGGGAGTTTTACCAAACATTCAAGGAAGAACTAAAACCTATCCTCCTCAGACTATTCCAAAAAATTCAAGAGGAAGGAACACTTCCAAGCTCATTCTATGAAGCCAGCATTACCCTAATATCAAAACCAGATAAAGACAACACAATGAAAGAGAATTACAAGCCAATATCCCTCATGAACATAGATGCCAAAATCCTCAACAAAATTCTAGTAAATCAGATCCAGTAGTACATCAGAAAGACCATACACCATGACCAAGTAGGATTTATCCCAGGGATGGAAGGATGGTACAATGTCTGCAAATCAATAAATGTGATACATCACATAAACAAATTGAGAGATAAAAACCACATAGTCATATCAATTGATGCAGAAAAAAAATTTGACAAAATCCAACACCCATTTTTGATAAAAACTCTCAGCAAGGTGTGACTAGAAGGATCATACCTCAACATAATAAAAGCCATATATGACAAACCCACAGCCAACATCATACTCAATGGGCAAAAACTAAAACCATTTCCCCTAAGAACAGGAACAAGACAGGGATGCCCGCTTTCACCACTCCTGTTCAACATAGTACTGGAAGTACTAGCCATTGCTATTAGACAAGAAGAAGAAATAAAAGGCATCCACATTGGAAAAGAAGAAGTAAAACTGTCCTTATTCACAGATGACATGGTACTGTACATAGAAAATCCTAAAGACTCCATCAAAAAATTATTAGACTTAATAAATAAATTTGGCAATGTAGCAGGATACAAAATTAACGCTGAGAAATCTATGGCATTTTTATACACCAACAGTGAACTTACAGAAAGAGACTAAGAAAACAATCCCATCTACCATCACACCAAAAAAATTAAGATACCTAGGAATAAACTTAACTAAGGAGGCAAAAGACCTCTACTCAGAAAACTACAGGACATTGAAAAAAGAGATAGAGGAAGACACAAATAGATGGAAGAGCATACCGTGTTCATGGATTGGTAGAATCAACATCATTAAAATGTCCATACTACCCAAAGCAATCTACAGATTCAATGCACTCCCCATTAAAATACCAACGGCATATTTCACAGACCTAGAAAGAACCCTCCAAAAATTCATCTGGAATAAAAAAAGACCCCGAATAGCCACAGCAGTCCTGAGGAAGAAGAACAAAGTAGGAGGGATCTCAATACCAGATTTCAAGCTGTATTACAAAGCCACGGTTCTCAAAACAGTCTGGTAGTGGCACAAGAACAGGCATATAGACCAATGGAATAGAATAGAGAACCCAGATATCTACCCAAACCACTATGCTCAATTAATATTTGACAAAGGAGGCATGAACATACAGTGGAGTCAAGACAGTCTCTTCAATAAATGGTGTTGGGAAAATTGGACAGACACATGCAAAATAATGAAACTAGACCACCAACTTACACCATACACAAAAATAAACTCAAAATGGATAAAGGACTTAAACATAAGATGGGAAACTATAAAAATACTAAAAGAATCCACAGGCAGAGAAATCTCAGACATATGCTAAAGCAATTTCTTCACCGATACTACTGCTAGGGCAATGGAAACTAAAGAGAAAAATAAACAAATGGGACTACATAAAAATAAACAGATTTTGCACAGCAAAAGAAACCATCAACAAAGCAACAAGAAAGCCCAGTGTATGGGAGAGCATATTTGCAAATGTTATCACTAATAAAGTTTTAATCTCCAACATTTACAGGGAACTCATACAATTTAATAAAAGGAAGATAAACGACCCAATAAAAATATGGGCAACGGACCTAAATAGATACTTTTCAAAAGAAGACAGAAGGAAGGCCAAGAGACATATGAAAACATGCTCAAAGTCACTAATTATCCGAGAGATGCAAATCAAAACGACAATGCGTTACCATCCCACACCTGTCAGAATGGCAATCATTAACAAATCAACAAAGGACAAGTGCTGGTGAGGATGCAGAGAAAAAGGAACCCTCGTGCCCTGCTGGTGGGAATGCAGACTGGTGCAGCCACTGTGGAGAACGGTATGGAGTTTCCTCAAAAAAATAAAAATGGAACTCCCATTTGACCCAGTAATCCCACTTCTAGGAATATATCCTAAGAAACTAGAAACACCAATCAGAAAGGATATATGCACCCCTATGTTCATAGCAGCACAATTTACAATAGCTAAGATTTGGATACAGCCTAGTTGCCCGTCAGCAGATGACTGGATCAAAAAACTATGGCCCATCTACACAATGGAATACTATGCTGCTATAAAAAAGAAGGAATTCTTACCATTTGCAGCAGCCTGGATGGAACTGGAGAGCATTATGCTAAGTGAAATAAGCCAGTCAATGAAAGAAAAATACCACATGATCTCATTCATTTATGGATATTAAAGAACATTATAACCTGATGAACAAAAAGATAGATACAGAGACAGTAAAGCATCAAACAGACTGTCAAATTACAGTGGGAAGGTTGGGGAGAGGTGGGGGAGATAAGAGATCAACTGAAGGATTTGTATGCATGCATATAAGAATAAACAATGGACGCAAGACATTGGGGGGTGAGGGCATGTATGGGAGTGGGGTGGGGGGCAATGGGAAGATTACCTTAATCAATAAAAAAAAAATTGGAAAAAAAAGAAAGAAAAAAGAGGTTGAGAAACTTAGTTAACTCTGGAGTAGATCAGAATTTAGAGGTCCTCCACCCCCCACTCCCTCGCAACAGAGCCTTTAAGACAAGTCTTTTAAGAGCATCATTTGGGACATATTATTCTCAAGGATTGTTGAGAGTTTATAATTTTATATAAATAATAAAAAGTAAAGCTTGCTATAATATAGAAGGCAGGAGTTTTTGTGTTAAAACTAGGTTTAGTCTTTAGCTCTGTCACTTGTCGTGTGCAGTGGGAAATTTAATTAGATTTAATTTTCACATCTGCTATTGGGGACAGTACATTTTAGAGTTGTATATACTAGAAATAATTTATCCTAAGCTTAATGCTTGGCACAAAGATGACATACATATTTCATAAAATTAGTGCTAATTATTTTTAGTAACTATTCTGACAACATCGCTTAAATTTTTGGGTCTTCATATAGGTGCAGCAAGGTAAAGTGAGCCATTATATCAATAAATCCATTTGTATCTCCAAGCTTTACAAATATAGACTAGGAATGAATTTCTGGTGTGTGTGTTTTTTTCCATACCACAACTCTTACTGTTGTAATTAGCTAGTTAATTTTAATAAAGGAAAGAAAGCAAAGGGAAGTCAGACATTGTAATTGTGGTCACCTGGGAAGCTTCAACAGAGAGCTCCAGCTTCACATAGTATTGTTCCTACTAGGGCCGTGGTCGGCAAACTGCGGCTCTCGAGCCACATGTGGCTCTTTGGCCCCTTGAGTGTGGCTCTTCCACAAAATACCACGGCCTGGGCAAGTCTATTTTGAAGAAGTGGCGTTAGAAGTTTAAGTTTAAAAATTTGGCTCTCAAAAGAAATTTCAATCGTTGTACTGTTGGTATTTGGCTCTGTTGACTAATGAGTTTGCAGACCACTGTGTAACTAGGGGATTAATAGTCCTTTCTTCCCCCTCCCTGGACTGGATTGTCAGGGCGGGGGCGGGGGGGGGGCGGAGGACGGGGAGGAGAAGGAGATAGGCACATGCACTGTAGAAGTGGTGGGGCAGGGGAAGTGCTTGCCTGTTGTCAGTCTAGCCTGGGGAACAATGGATTGGCTTGGGGGTAAACCCCAGCAAAGCTCAGGAAAAATTGGTTAGTTTGAAGAAGCTCCTGTTAAAATCCCAAAGAGTTCCCTCTTTCTTGTCCTCTCTTGCTCCGTGCGTGACCTACACTCATCGTGCATTCACACATTCTCTCTCCATAGCCATGTGGCCTTAGCAGGTGCATAGCCCATGGCCTTGCTGACTCCACACGCAGGATGCTGGACTTTAATATGAAGCAGAAATTGTGGGCAGTAGCCTTTATTCTGGCCCTGCTGAAGGACACATTCTGTGGCAGGACGGAGGGAAATGGGACATTAAAAACTCAGGGGTTTATTTCTACCCAAATAGATATTACTCATCCTCCCCTGAGAGTCTCAGGAAATTCTTTTCCTTGTGATGTTGCAAGATCTCCACTTCCACCCATTACAACCAATTGTCCAATTCTGTAACACTGAGTTTCTTTCTTTCTTTTTTTTTTTTTTTAAATATATTTTATTGATTTACAGAGAGAAAGAGAGAGGGATAGAGTTAGAAACATCGATGATAGAGACATCAATCAGCTGCCTCTTGCACAACCCCTACTGGGGATGTGCCCGCAACCAAGGTACATGCCCTTGACCGGAATCGAACCTGGGACCTTTCAGTCCGCAGGCCAATGCTCTATCCACTGAGCCAAACCGGTTTCGGTGTGAGTTTCTGACAATGTAATTCTCTCTCTCTCTCTTCCTGTAGTTAGTGTCAGATCCTACAAGTTAAAGGGCTCAGTTCCACAAGACTGCCCCCATTGTAGATGCCTGTTGCAAGTCCTGGGCCACCTGTGCTTTGCAACAAATTCTGGCTTCTCTACAAATTTGGGGGGTTCTCCCAACCCCCTCCTCAGATTTGATAATTCCCTGGGTTGACTCACAAAACTCAAAAAACACTTTATGTTTACAGGTTTATTATAAAGGATACAACTCACAAGCCAAATGTAAGAGATGCATAGGGGAAGGTATGGGAAGCTTCCATGCTCTCTCTGGGCCCACCACCCTCCAGTACCTCAGAGTGCTCATCATCCAGAAGCTCTCTGAACTCTTTTGTTTAGGGGATTTTGTGGAGGTTCCATTACCTAGGAATGATTGGTTAAATCAATGATATTGATGATTAACTCAGTTTCCAGCTCTCCCTTTCCCAGATTGGAGGCAGGGCATGAAAGTTCCAACTTTCTACTCACATGCTTGGTTCCTTTGGCAACCAGCTTCCATTCTGAAGCTATCTTGGAGCACACCCAGTGTCGCCTCATTAGCTTAAACTCAGGTATGGTTGAAAGGGATTTTTTCTTTCTTTCTTTCTTTCTTTCTTTTTTTTTAATCCTCACCTGAGGATATTTTTCCATGGATTTTTAAATATATATTTAAATTGATTTCAGAGAAGAAGGGAGAGGGAGAGAGAGATAGAAATATCAATGATGAGAATCATTGATCAGCTGCCTCCTGCACGCCCTCTACTGGGGATTGAGCCTGCAACTTGGGCATGCGCCCTGACCAGAAATTGAACCATGACCTCCTGGTTCATAGGTAGACGCTCAACCACCGAGCCACACTGGTTGGGCTTTACATTGATTTTTAGAGAGAGGGAAAGACAGACAGAAATATCAGTGTTAGAGAATCACATCGAGGAGAAACCAAGATGGCGGCATAGGTGAAACACCTAACCTGCAGCCGGGCACAACAATTTCAAAGGCACAACTAGAGGTCAGAACGGACATCGTCCAGAACCACAGGAGAGCTGGCGGACTGAAATGCCCACAGCTGGGGGGAAGGAGAAGGCCACGGGGACAATCGGGGAAGCCGTAAAAGCCTGAGGTATGGAGAAACTGGCGGAGACACGAGCACGCGCGCCTGCGGGGAGGATGGAGCCGGAGAGGAAGGGGCGGCTGACGGCCTGGCCGGCGTTCACTGGCAGGAAGGAGATAAAGGCTCCGGAGTGCGCTAAGCGCCGGCTCCGACTGCACTGAGCGCCAGTTCCGGGCGAAACCCTGGGAAGCCAGGCGCAGGCTGGAGGAATGAATCTGGGCTGTGGGGCGCAGGCACAGAGGAGCGGGGGAAGGCAGAGCTCCAGAGGCGCGCACGGGAAGGGGCGCAAAGGACGGACTGTTGCCTGCGCCACTGAACTGCCCTAGCGGGAAGGAGACATAAGCTCAGGACCGTGCTGAACCCCAGTTCCGACTGCACTGAACCCCAGTTCCGGGCGAAACCCTGGGAAGCCAGGCGCACGCTGGGGGAATGAATTTGGGCTGTGGTGGCGGAGGCACAGAGAAGCGGCGGCTCCAGACGCGCGCACTGGAAGGTGCGCAGAGGACGGACTTTTGCCTGCGCCACTGGGTGGCCCTGCTGGGAAGGAGACAGGGACGCCAGACTGCGCTGAGACCCAGTTCCAACTGCACTGAAACCCAGTTCCAGGCGAGAATCTGGGAGTCCAGATTCATTAGGGGAGGGACTGGACTGTTTGGCAGTGGGCGAAATTCCAGGGCGCGTTTCTCTCAGAGGTGTTTGCAAGGAATACAGAGGGACACAGACACAGGAGCCTCATAGGGCGGGGCTGACAGGAAGCCAAGGTTGTAGGCTCCACCCTGTAGCTCCGCCCCAGCCAAGCTGAGCAGAAGCTTTTTCCTGCTGAGTGCCTCAGGTAGTGGCTGACCCACACTGCATTGGAGACCCAGAAACGAGGGCATCTAGTGGTTGGTGGGAGATGACACCAGATTTCAATCACTTGCATAAGGGAGGCATTCTAGAGGCAGACTCAGTGAGCGCCAAGGCATTGCTGCATCAAGACCCGGCCCACAAACATGTCTCCTGCACAGCAACTCTTCCTATATGGACAAAGAGGGTCCTCACGGCCAATTGGCCTGGAGGACAATTCCTCCCAGTGACACCAACAACAATCAAGACTTAACTGTACAAAGGAGGACCAAGATGGAGACATAGGGCGGCAGCCTGATCGTTGCCTACCACAACAATATTGAGACTACGACGGGAGAGCAGAGCAGACACCAGCCAGAAAGACCGGGGGGCTGGCTGAGCAGATGCTCTACAACTAGAATAAAAGAGAGGGGTATGCAGGATGATGCTGATGCCGGTGACCCAAAGTCCACACTTTAAGAACTATGGCTCAGGCGACACAATGGTGGCCAGGAACGTGCTCGGCGCAGTTCCCCCGGCGGTCTCCGGCTGAGGGGACGGCTCCACTCGCTGCCGAGCACGGACAGACGAGCCCCTGGGAGACATGGGGTGGGAGACTCCGTGCTTGCTGACCTCCGAGTCCTTCAAGAATCTCAATGCCCCGAAGTGGCCAGGTGCGCACGCTCAGCGACTGGCCACCGTTGCAGACCCAAGGGCCGACGCAGCGACACCGGACCAGCCCACCGCCGGGCACCGGGCACACCGGAGCCTTGCCGAGCCCGCCGCCCAACGAGTTCTGCGGCAGCCGCCCTGGAGCTCTGAGAAAATGACCGAAGGAATTGCTGAGAGGGAATTGACCAACAGGAATTGGGATCAAGAAGACGAAACCCTGCTGAGACCCGAGTCCAGGCGAGGCTGCGAGCCTCTGGGCTCAGATGTGGTCACACGCCTCTGGGTCTAGGTGAGGCCTCACGCCCCTGGGTTTGGGTGAGGCCACGCGCCCCTGGGTCCAGGTGAAGCTGGATTCCGGGTTCGGGTGAGGCCATGTGCCCCTGGGTCCGGGCGAATCTGAACCCTGGGTCCGGGTGAGGCCGTGGGCCCCTGGATCCGGGTAAGGCTGGGTCCCGAGTACAGGTGAGACCGTGAGCCCCTGGATCCGGGTGAGACCACGCGACCAGGGGTCTGAGAGAGGTAACGCGCCCCTGGGTCCGGGTGGCTTCGTGCACCTAGGTCCAGGTGAGGCCACGTGCCCCTGGGTCTGAGAGAGGCCACGTACCCCTAGGTCCGGGCGAGACCATGTGTCCCTGGATCCGGGTGGGGCCTCGTGCACCTAGGCCCGGATGGGGCCACGTGCCCCTGGGTCTGGGGGAGGCCAGGCGTCCCTGGGTCTGGGTGAGAACGTGTGTCCCTGGATCCGGGTGAGGCCTCGTGCGCCTAGGCCCGGGTGAGGCCACGTGCCCCTGGGTCTGGGGGAGGCCAGGCGTCCCTGGGTCCGGGTGAGACCGTGTGTCCCTGGATCCGGGTGAGACCTCGTGCACCTAGGCATGGGTGAGGTCACGTGCCCCGGGGTCTGAGAGGCCAAGCGTCCCTGGGTCCGGGTGAGACCACGTGTCCCTGGATCCGGGGGAGGCCGCGTGCACTTAGACCCGGGTGAGCCCAAGTGGCCCTGGGTCTGGGAGAGGCCAAGCGTCCCTGGGTCCGGGTGCGACCATGTGTCCCTGGAGCTGGATGAGGCCTCATGCACCTAGGCCCGGGTGAGGCCACGTGCCCCTGGGTCTGGGAGAGGCCAAGCGTCCCTGGGTCCAGGAGAGACCATGTGTCCCTGGATCCGGGTGAGGCCTCGTGCACCTAGGCCCGGGTGAGCCCAAGTGGCCCTGGGTCTGGGAGAGGCCAAGCGTCCCTGGGTCCGGGTGAGACCATGTGTCCCTGGATCCGGGTGAGGCCTCGTGCACCTAGATCCGGGTGAGGCCACGTGCCCCTGGGTCTGGGAGAGGCCAAGCGTCCCTGGGTCCGGGTGAGACCATGCGTCCCTGGATCCGGATGAGGCCTCGTGCACCTAGGCCCGGGTGAGCCCAAGTGGCCCTGGGTCTGGGAGAGGCCAAGCGTCCCTGGGTCCGGGTGAGACCATGTGTCCCAGGATCCGGGTGAGGCCTCGTGCACCTAGGCCCGGGTGAGCCCAAGTGGCCCTGGGTCTGGGAGAGGCCAAGCGTCCCTGGGTCCGGGTGAGACCATGTGTCCCTGGATCCGGGTGAGGCCTCATGCACCTAGGCCCGGGTGAGCCCAAGTGGCCCTGGGTCCGGGAGAGGCCAAGCGTCCCTGGGTCCGGGTGCGACCATGTATCCCTGGAGCCGGATGAGGCCTCGTGCACCTAGGCCCGGGTGAGCCCAAGAGGCCCTGGGTCTGGGAGAGGCCAAGCGTCCCTGGGTCCGGGTGCGACCATGTGTCCCTGGATCCGGGTGAGGCCTCGTGCACCTAGGCCCGGGTGAGCCCAAGTGGCCCTGGGTCTGGGAGAGGCCAAGCGTCCCTGGGTCCGGGTGCGACCATGTGTCCCTGGATCCGGGTGAGGCCTCGTGCACCTAGGCCCGGGTGAGCCCAAGTGGCCCTGGGTCTGGGAGAGGCCAAGCGTCCCTGGGTCCGGGTGAGAACATGTGTCCCTGGATCCGGGTGAGGCCGCGTGCACCTAGGCCCGGGTGAGCCCAAGTGGCCCTGGGTCTGGGAGAGGCCAAGCGTCCCTGGGTCCGGGTGCGACCATGTGTCCCTGGATCCGGATGAGGCCTCGGGCACCTAGGCCCGGGTGAGCCCAAGTGGCCCTGGGTCTGGGAGAGGCCAAGCGTCCCTCGGTCCGGGTGAGACCATGTGTCCCTGGATCCGGGTGAGGCCTCGTGCACCTAGGCCCGGGTGAGCCCAAGTGGCCCTGGGTCTGGGAGAGGACAAGCATCCCTGGGTCCGGGTGAGACCATGTGTCCCTGGATCCGGGTGAGGCCGCGTGCACCTAGGCCCGGGTGAGCCCAAGTGGCCCTGGGTCTGGGAGAGGCCAAGCGTCCCTGGGTCCGGGTGCGACCATGTGTCCCTGGATCCGGATGAGGCCTCATGCACCTAGGCCCGGGTGAGCCCAAGTGGCCCTGGGTCTGGGAGAGGCCAAGCGTCCCTGGGTCCGGGTGAGACCATGTGTCCCTGGATCCGGATGAGGCCTCGTGCACCTAGGCCCGGGTGAGGCCACGTGCCCCTGGGTCTGGGAGAGGCCAAGCGTCTCTGGGTACGGGTGAAGCCAGATCCTGGGTCCGGGTGAGGCTGTGCGCCCCTGGATCCATCCGGGTGAGGCTGGGTCCCAGGCCCGGGTGAGACCACGCGCCCCTTGGGTAGGGGTGAGGCCACGTACCCCTTAGTCTGGGTGACGCCGTGCCCCTGGGTTCGGCCGAGACCAAACCAGAGGGAGTCGGACCTCCATTACCACCATTTGTCCACCATCCAGAGCTGAGGGGTCAGTGCTGACATGTACACATAAGGAACTACTGGACATTGAAATTGGGTCTCAAAAGAACTGTTGGTCCAGGGGGAAGCTCGCTACAGATTGATTCATTTGCCTGTCAGCATAACTATTATTGCTCGTCTCACATTCAGTTCTTATTAGTATATATCTAGTGACATATGATCTCGCTCATCTAGGGGAAATGATGAACAACATAGACTGAGGAACAAGAACAGAACCAGAAGCAAGGAGGCATCGATCGGACTATCGGGCCTCAGAGGGAGGATAGGGGAGGGTAGGGGGAAGGTGGGGGGAGGGGGAGAGTTCAACCAAAGGACCTGTATGCATGCATATAAGCCTATCCAACGGTTAAGTTCAACAGGGGATTGGGGCATGCGTGGGGAGAGGGGTGGGATGGGAATGGGGGGATGAGGACAAATATGTGACACCTTAATCAATAAAGAAATTTATAAAAAAAAAAAAAAAAAAAAAAAAAAAAAAAAAAAGAGAATCACATCGATTGGTTGTCTCCTGCATGCACCCCGACCAGGGCCTAGACCAGGAAGGAGCCTGCAAGCAAGGTATGTGTCCTTGACCAGAATCGAACCTGGGACCCTTTGGTTCGTAGGCCAGTGCTCTGTCCACAGCCAAACCAGCTAGGGCGAAAGGGATTTTTTTATGAATAAAAGAAGAGACTTATCCCCTCAGGAAATTCTAACGGTTTAAGAGCTCTGTTTACCAGGAATTAAGGATGAAGACATATATTTCTTCTTATACCACACTACTTTTACATAAAACTAGATCTTGATTTTTAGAGCAGAGGGCTGAGTTCAGAACATCAGTATTGAATTCCCTCTAGGTCAGTGGTCGCCAACCTTTTGGACCTCACGGACCACCAGTGGTTCGCGGACCACCCGTTGGCGACCGCTGCTCTAGGTCATTGATACATTTTTTTTATTAGGCCATGGTGCTACAGTTTTGATTCTTGGTAGTGTAAATAACATTTGTTTTGAGGTCCTTAGATGAAAGGTGCCATTGAAACAGCTAAATGCCATATTCCTGAGGGGTCTTTATCAAATTTCAGTATTCTTTCTTTTTCTGCCTAGACTTTTGTCCTCAGATGGCTGTACTTTAATCCTGTGACAGAGCTAATTCTTTAGTGGGATGTGACAAAAACAGATCATTTTCCCAACAGGATAAAGCTCATTTTTCTTAAACTATTGGCTCATGAAACTTGGGTAGAGATGTCTTTTGATGGTCTTAACTCTTTTTAATGGTAAACAACAGTATGTGCATGTTTATAGTTAGATCAGGAAGGGTAAATTATTTGGAATTCCAAATTCTTTCCTACTTTACAAGTTTTTTTCTCTACCTGCTTATTTTAACATGCTTGTTAAAGATGTGGATACTGTCTTGCTCTAATACAGAAATTTCCTTAGAGAAAATGTAAGTTTTAAATTAATATTTTAAATGTTTTTGAGCATTTATGGGATGTATCATGATATGCAAGAGTGGGCACTGGTCTAACATAGTGCCTAGCACTCAGTAAATATCTGTTGCTCTTCTGAGAATTAGAAGCTTCAGTTTCTAGCCTTTGCTACCAGTACCTGTATGACCTAATTCTAATCTCTTTTCTCATCTTTAAAATCATTAGAATCCCTTCTAGCTCTGATCGAGTGATTTAGTTCATTCTTAGCCCACCCTCCCACCTCCCCTTTTTTAAAGTTAGTTTCAGTATGGCCTTGAAGTCAAGTTTTCTTGAAAACAAACACAGAATCACCAGATAGGCTGAATGGCAAGTGTTGTTGTGAAATAACCCATTCTCTGGCTTCAGTTATTTGCTTGGCTATGTATGTGTTCTTTCTTTACTCTGGTAGAATTACATTAGATTTTTTTTATTCATGCTAGGTTGGGACTAGATACTTATCAACAAGCACATTTCTTAGCACCTACCCAAAGAGGATGGAATGGGAGTGAAACACGAAAAGTCGACATTTGTGCTACTTGTCACTACCAGAACCAATAAGTAGAGACAGGATTGAAACTTTATGGGTGCTATATTCAGATGACTGGCGATCTGAAAAGATGGTGGGTAATGTACTCTAAACACCATCTTACATGTCATCTCAAGTTGACCTTTTTTATAAGGAGAAGAAAAGTGTAGGTGAAGGGTTTGGAATTGAGGAAAACGTAGGTAAGGGGCTTGGAATTCAGGGAAAAGGTTAATCAGATAAAAGCTGCTGTCGGGTGATTTTCCTAGCATCCCTTCATCTGCTGACAGGTGATTCTTTAACTGTGTCCTGGCAGCTGACATTCTCTCCTTGGAGCGCAATGGATCGCTTGCAGTCCTCCTGGGACACCAAGGTTCCTGGAACAATAGTTTTCTACATGCGTTAATTACTAAGTTTATTAACTATGTAGCTAACTTCTTGAGGTCCCCATCAGGAGCTTCATGGAGTGACTGATCATTTTTCTAGTCAGATATCCCCTAAATGGTACCATGTTCAGAAAAACATTATTTAAACTGTGTGTGTTTTTTATTGTTGATAGGTTTAGAAAAATCTGGCCAGTTGACCAAACTTTTTCAAAATGTTCATATATTTTCCCCATGTTTTAAGTAGTATGTCACGTTTCGACAATGAATTATAGTATACTGAAGAAATGTACTGTTATAAATGTTAATTTTCTAATCTGATTTTATTTAGAGTTTGCTTAATTTCTTCCTGTACCTAGAGAATTTGCATTGCTCATTCAAGGATTCTGAAGTAACAATTGCCTTTTTCTTTTTTATTTTGCAAAAATAAGTGTTTCTTTTCCAATGTTTTAGTAATTAGCTTTTTCTTCCTGAAATGAGATGATAGACTTGGCCATTTAAAAAGTAAAATAAATTTAAGTTTAAGATTGATGTCAATGTTTACAGGCCCCCACATTTTTTTAGGTGGTCTAATATTTGCTTGTAAAATGAAAAACAAAATAATATACTCTTTTTTTTTTGGTATATGGCAATGTGGAGGCAAAGGATAATTAGGAAGTCAAAAATCTAAGATATATATATTTAGATCTACCATTGAGTTAGTAAGTATTCATTGAATGCCAACTGTGTGCTCATTATTGTTATGGACTTTGATATGACACTTCTCTTCAGGAAACTTTCCAACATAGAGGAAAACAGCTAATTTTTGAAGGCCGCTCAATTTGTATTATGTAAATTCAAAGAAAGGAGACAATAGGTGAGTGCTGAAGTGGTTAGAGGAGGATTTGATTTGTGACCTCTATTTTTTTAAAGAATATATTATTTATTTCAGAGAGGAAGGGAGAGAGAGAGAAACATTAATGATGAGAGAAAATTATTTTATTTATTTATTTATTGTCTAAAGTTTTACATATGTTTCCTTTTTCCCCCGCTTAACACCCGCCCCCCTCCCCGAGAGAGAATTATTGATTGGTTGCCTCCTACAAGCCCCATACTGGGAATTGAGCGTGCAACTTGGGCATGTGCCCTGACTGGGAATCGAACATGACCTCTTGGTTCATAGGTCGACCACTGAGCCATGCCAGCCAGGCTGTGACCTCTCTTTGCATAAATGTTGCAAAAAAGGAATAAACATTGCAGGTATGAAAAATAACATGAATGAAAGCATGAAGACAAATTAATCTTATATTGTGTTTCTGCATTCATGAGGCTAGCCTAATCCATTTGTTGACATTTCAAGCTTAGTTGTTGTTGTTTTTTTTAACCAAGAAGTGAGATTTATTGGGGATATTAATGTAATAGTCATCACAAACATAAATATTTTTAGCACTTTTAGAATTTAGTATGCCATGTCTTGGAATTTGTTTCCTTATAATAAGCTTTAGTGAGAATCTCTGTTGCTAGAAAACTTTACTTAGTATATATTATGAGGGGACTTTTATGAAAAATAATTAGGTATTGGGTAAGTATAAAAAAATTAAAAATTTCCTGCTTAGGTAGAGTTTACAGGATCTGCTACTATTTGAAGGGTATTTTCCATTAGCTTATTGTCTTTTTAAAATTTTTTGGTTTTTTTCTAAATTTTATTGACAGTATTATAGATGTCTCTTATTTTCTCCTTTTTGCCACTCTTCACCCAACCCCTGCCCCACCCCAGGTCTCCCCCCATGTCGAGCTTAGTTTTGAGTAAGGTCAGTTTAAGATATAAAAGATGGTCCTGGCCAGTGTTGTTCAGTGGTTAGAGCATTGGCCTGTGCACCAGAGGATGGCTGATTCAATTACAAGGGCACTTACTTGGGTTGCAGGTCTGATCCCCACCCCGGGGTCCTAGTGGGAGGCAACCAATTAATGTATCTCTGTCGCATCCATATTTCTCCCCACTCCTCCACCCCCAAGTCCCTTTTCCCTTCCTTCCACTCTTTCTAAAATCAGTGGGAAAATATCCTCACTCCTCGGTGAGGTTTAAAAAAACAAACAAACATATAAAGGATGAATTTTGAGAGGTAGAGTTGAAATGAAATGGGGAGGTTGCTCCCCCCCCCCCATTTGTAGATAGAATGAATTGGAGGGGGAAGAGACTTGCATAGATAAGGACTATTGGAAGTATCATATTGTAATTTTGGAATAAGAGGAAAGAAGTGTCCAAAAATAACTTTTCCTGTCCTATTGTGAGAATAAACATCTGTAAAAACATTGTCTATTGATAAAGATTGCTCTGTCAAAACATTTGTTTTATCAGAAATATTTCAAGTTTCAAACTGAAACTTTAAAAAGTCAGTAGAATGGGGCAAACCTTTATTTTATGATTTTTTTTCAGCGAATAATATTGAATAAATCCAGTATATAAATTTTGTATGTTTCTTGTAAATAATGCAAAGTGCATTGAATTTCTGATCTTCCTTGGATCTGTGAGCCCAGAATTCTGTCTGTAGTAAATAGTAAAAATAGAACTGTGGGCCTTTGTATCCTATTAGAAGGCAAATGATGACCTTAAAGCATAACGTGCATTTATTTCATAATCTGTGTTTAAAAAATCAGTGGGGCAAAGATCAAGTTAGGGCGTCAGGCCACCATAATAGTGGGTGTATTTCATTTTGATATGCATATCCTATTCTGTTATTAAGATCATGAGAGTCCATAAACTATGGTGTGTGGTAACTCTGATCTCTGATATTAAGCTTCATATGGTAACTCCCAAATCTGCATCTTTAGTCTAGAAACCTAATGTCTTCCACCAAATCTTTTAGCATTTAGCTATGATCTCTGCATTTACTTATCTTAATTAATGGCTTATCATCCACTTAGCTAACTAGTCCATGAAACTCAAGGTTATCTCTGATTTCTTCATGTTCCTGGCCTTTATGTTGGTCAGCAAATGTATATTTTACTTCTGAAATGTTTCTTCTTCATTGAGCTTTTAGGGTGTTCATTTGTTCACTCATTCATTCTTTCATTTATTCTGACACATTTATTGAACACATAAATATGTGCTAGACCCCTAGCTGGTTTGGCTCAGTTGATAGAGCATCGGATTGCGGACTGAAGGGTCCTGTGTTTGATTCCGGTCAAGGGCACATGCCCAGGTTTGCGGGCTTGATCCCCAGTGGGGGGTGTGCAGGAGGCAGCCGATCAGTGATTCTCTCTCATCATTGATGTTTCTATCTCTCCCTTTCCCATCCTCTCTGAAATCAATAAAAAAAATATATGCTTAGACATTGTACAAGGTACTAGGGATATAATGGTAAATAAAAGAAACACATGTTTCTTGCTCTTGTAGAGTTTATAATCCAAGCTTTCATCATTTCCCCTGCATCCTTTTTGAGGTATTGTGATAGCATTTCTTATTTTTTCTGGTTATAATTATAATACATACTTATTTTAAGAAGTGCAAGGACTTGTTAAATGTATAATATTTCAGTATTAAATGTATAACACTGAAAGTGGGAAACTTTCAATTTTTTCATCCACCAGATACCACTGAGAAAAAAAATCTGATGTCATTTCTCTAGATTAAAAAAAAAAAAAAGCATAGCCAAAACTTTCTAATGCATCACTAGTCTTTCCTCCCTTTCCTATTGATTACAAATGCTAACAGAGTATCTTGAGTTCTAAAAACATTTACTTTTCATAAGAGTTTATGTAAAATTAGTGGTTACAATTATAAGTGATCCTTAAGGTCCTGTAATTCTTTGATTTATTCTAATCTTTTAAAATGTCTTGAAGCTGTTAATGATTTGCTGAGATATGGAGGATGATTTTCAGAAAGTTGTGGTTTTAGCATTTTAAAACTTATTCCCATTTATAGAGGCAGCTGTGGTAAAATAATCAGGAGGTTTAAGTTTCAGCTCTTCTACTTATGGATTGTGTGACCTTCACCATGTCACTTAAGCCTTATTTCCTCATCTATAAAATCTATATAAAAGCCTAAGTGACCGTTCGACCGGTAGCTATGATGCACACTGACCACCAGGGGGCAGACGCTCAACACAGGAGCTGCCCCCTGGTGGTCAGTGTGCTCCCACAGTGGGAGTGCTGCTCAGCTAACCAACAGGCGCCAGATGCCACGCTCATGGCTTGTGAGTGCAGCTGCAGTGGCTTGAGCCTCTTCCGCGGACACTCCCCCTGCGCGCCTCTCAGGACCAGGACCGGGCATTGGGACTGACTGGGCATGAGCCCATGGCCGCTTCTCAGTCATGGGCCTGCCGGTATCACCCTAGGATGGGTGAGCGGAGACCGCAGTGGTGGGGCAGCGAGCCTACTGAATGGTGGCAGCGGCAGGCACAGTGGGGCTGGGATGAGTGGGAGCAGCACGGCACTCCTCCCTGGCTGCCTGCCGCTTCACATACTACTACATTCCTTGGGGGATGTAGGACTGCTGGTTTCGGCTGATCCCTGCAGGCCAGGCTGAGGGACCATTGGGCCTCTAGTGTAAAATAATAGCAAGAACCTCATAGGAGTGTTGTGAGGATCAAATGTGTTGATGTGTTAAGAAGTACTTTGAATCTATAACATGCTGTACAGATGTGAAGTGGTGCTATTAGAGGTCTCTAAATCTATAAAAAACAGTAGTTTCATATTAGTATTAGCTTTTGTCTTCAATTTACTGGCTCTTCCTGCCTCCTATAAATTTGTTTATAATTAGGCTCAATTGGTGATTTCCTTTTTTCACTAGATTGAGCCAAAAACTGTGAGTGGCACATAGAAATTAAGTTTGTACCAGCTAATGAGAAACACCTGTTGTAGCATTATGAGTGGGAAGATGCTGCCACCACTGCCTATATAGGTATTTCCTAAAATACGTGTTTTATGTTGTACTTACTGCATACTAGGCCCTGTTCTGAGTGTTTTATATTTCATATTTACAATCCTCCTATATAATAAAAGGCTAATATGCAAATTGTCGCCTTGGAAGTTTGACCGGGAGACCGGGAGTTCGATTGCTTGCTATGATGTGAGCTGACCACCAGGGGTGGCACGGAACATGGCGGGAGACCAGTGGTGGCAGCAGGTGCTGAGGGAGCGAAGGAAGGAGGTAGGGAGGCCAGGAGGCAGGGAACTGTGTGGTGGCGGCACGCAGGCAGCGAGGGAAGGAGGAGGCGGGGAACCTGATGGGCCCTGATTGCTGGCCAGGCTTAGGGACCCTACCTGTGCACGACTTTCGTGCACTGACCTCTAGTAACTCTATAAGGGTGGGTACTATTATAACCCACGAGGAAATTGAAGGTTAGCAAATTACTTCTATGGTTGTAATTTGCTAACCTTCTAAACCTTTTCTTTTGGATATAGCTCAGGCTTGTTATGGTTGCATTTCACACATGTGCACTTGACACATTTGTATTCTAACCACATCTTTGCAAATGATTGCTTCTGTTAGCTTTCAGCAATTGTTTTTTGTAAATTTTATCTTTGACTACCTCTAGAATTCATGGTAAAAACAAAGTCAAAGAAAATCAAGAAATACAGTAATGTTTAGTCTGTTTGACTTTATTTTTTAGCTAACACCCCCTACTATCAGTGTGCCATTTTTGGCCCCTATTCATAGTCTTGCATGTTTGGTACTGACAGCAAGGTTTTCTTTTAGCCAACTAAGATTGGAGTTGCTATGTGTTCTGAAACTTAACTTTGTACACTTACTCTTCAGAGTTCCTATAAGAATATCTTGATGGCTCAGAGACAGAGTCATCTTCATGTTTTCTCTTACTAGCTGCTACTAGTTTCATGAATCAACTAGTTGGGGGGAAAGTTAGATAATTTCACTGGAGACAGGGTTAAAATTTGAAAGTCCAAGGGTAGTTAATGTTTATTGGATAAGTTAAAAAACATTGCTTTATTTGGGAACACATCTCCATTCCTATCTATCCTTGTCTCTGTCCCCTGGCAACCAGTGATCAGTTAGTTTTCCATATCTAGTTTTGTCACTTTGAGGATGCTTTACATAAATGGAATCATCCTATATAATAAAGAGGTAATATGCAAATTAACCCTCATGCCCTCACAAGACCAGGCCGGCAGGGGGGTTAGTGAGGGATGACCAAATGAATGAACAGCAGGCTGTGTGGGGCGACCAGGCCAGTATGGGGGTTAGTGAGGGACGACCAAATGACTGAACAGCAGGCTGAGTGGGGCGACCAGGCCGATGGGTGTGTTAGTGAGGGACGACCAAACAACTGAACAGCAGGCTGAGTGGGGCAACCAGGCCGGTGGGGGTGGGGGACCATGAGGGGCGACCAGGTCAGCGAGGGGGGGGGGCAGTTGGGTGCGACTAGGCCTGAAAGGGAGGGGAGTTGGGGGTGATCAGGCCTGCAGGGGAGAGCAGTTGGGGGGGAACAGGCCTGCAGGGGAGGGCATTTAGGGGTGACCAGGCTGGCATGGGAGGGCAGTTAGGGGTGACCTGGCCGGCAGGGGAGGCCAGTTAGGGGCAACCAGGCTGGCAAGGGAGGGCAGTGAGGGTCGACCAGGCCGGCAAGGAAGGGAAGTTAGGGGCAACGAGGCTGGCAGGGGAGGCCAGTTTGGGGGGGGACCAGGCCTGCAGGGGAGGGTAGTTGGGGGGATCCAGGCCTACAGGGGAGGGCAGTAGGGGGAACCAGGCTTGCAGGGGAGGGCAGTTAAGGGCAACCAGGCCTGCAGGAGAGAGCAGTTGGGAGCGACCAGGCCTGCAGGGGAGGACAGTTAGAGGTGACCAGGCCGTCAGGGGAGGGCAGTTAGGGGTGACCAGGCTGGCAAGGGAGGGCAGTTAGGGGTGACCAGGCCAGCAGGGGAGGGCAGTTGGGGGCGACAAGGACTGCAGGGGAGGACAGTTAGGGGTGACCAGGCTGGCAGGGGAGGGCTGTTAGGGGCAATCGGACTGGCAGGGGAGCAGTTAGGCATTGATCAGGCTGGCAGCATAGTGGTTAGGAGCAATCAGGCAGGCAGGCAAGCGAGCAGTTGGGAGCAAGCAGTCCTGGATTGTGAGAGGGATCCCAGATTGGAGAGGGTGCAGGCTGAGCTGAGGGACACCCCTTCCCCCCCCCCCCCCCGCACGAATTTTGTGCACTAGTCCTCTAGCATACCTAGATAAGTTTTTGTTTTGTTTTGGTATTCAGTCTTTTTTGGTGTTTTTGAGCTTCTTAAATCTGTAGTTTGGTGTTTTGTCACTAATTTTGGTAAGTTCTCAGCCATTCACATATTCTTCATTCTCTCTTCTACATCTGGCATTATACTGCTAAATATGTGTATGTGACATTGTTTGATATTTTCCCACAGTTCTTGAATTTTCTCTTTTGTTTTATTTTCCTACTCTCCTTTTTTTTCTTTTCTTTACATTTCAGTATGGGTAATGTCTTTCAGTTCAAGTCTACTAATAAGCTTGTCAAAATCATTTTTTACATCCTGCCAGGTGGCTCACTTTGTTGGAGTGTCATCCCGTACACCAAAAGGTTGCAGGTTTGATTCCTGGTCAGGGCACATACCTAGGTTGAAATATTTGATATTGTAGAAAACCACAAGTTTTCTTCCCTAGTCCTTTTAGGGTGGAATTTGTGTTAATCTGTTAGGGGTTGGGCTATGTTTGAAGTTTATTATTGCTATTGTTATCAGAGTTGACATTTATAGTTTCCATCAGAACCAGAGACTTCAAATTTCCCTAATGTCTCTTATCTCATTTGGCTTTGAGTTTTCTCTTTGTGCTGTTTCTCAGAGTGTATCTGACTCTTGCAGCTGTGTTCCACTGTTATTTTTGCTCAAAACTTGTTGGCATGGTAATGGAGAGTGAGGGAGTTCTGTGATGATCTATTAAGCCTCATATTTACGCAGGTATTAGAACCTGGGTTTTTAAAAATATATATATTTTTATTGATTTCAGAAAGGAAGGGAGAGGGAAGAGAGAGAGAGAAGCATCAATGATGAGAGAGAATCATTGATTGGCTGCCTCCTGCATGCCCCTGCATGCCCCTGCATGCCCCTGCAACCTGGGCAATGTGCCCTTGACAGGAACATAACCTGGGTCTTGGAAGTGTAGCTTTCACAAGACTTTCCACTTTACTTTCAGGGGTGGAGTGTCTACCCTTCTTTCTTTTTCCCCAACTGGTGTCTAGGATAGGTTTTTAAAGCCATTTAAGATTTTAAAAGCCCTTTCCCCCCTCTGCATTAAGGTTATTTTTTCTTTAGAGTGATAGTGAAGATTTGGTATGTCAATCTCCTTTCCTTTCCTCTAGCTATAGTAAGATTCTTACATGTGTTCTCGGGGTACACAGGCCTTGATTAATTTTTCCTTGCAGATTAAGCCTTTTATTCTGTAGGGAGATAGGGGAAATAGGTCTGGGCTGATTGGCACTGCCTGCTATTCTACTCTTCAAGCTCCTGAGGGCAGGAATGAGGAGCTTTCTTTGATTTCTCCCACATCCTATCCCATCCCCCATTAGTAAGTCTTTTGAAATTCCAGCCTGTAATAGGGTGGGAATTCTCCTATGATTACATCCCCCAGGAACTTTACACTCTCATGTTAACTCATATTCAGTCTTTAGCAATTTGTCAACATTTGTGGTTTAATCTTTCTAACTGCAGTGGGATTCATCCATGCTCTTGTGACTGTTTCTTTTAGTCAGAGAGAAGGCTTTTTCCTCCTTCAGGGTTTTAGTTGCTTGTCCAGTGTTGCTCCATCCAGGCCCTATTGCCTAGCAAGGGGTCCTCAAACTTTTTAAACAGGGGGCCAGTTCACTGTCCCTCAGACTGTTGGAGGGCCAGACTATAGTTTAAAAAAAACTATGAACAAATTTCTATGCACACTGCACATATCTTATTTTGAAGTAAAAAAACAAAACGGCAAAAACACCCGCATGTGGCTCGCGGGCCGGGCCGTGGTTTGAGGACGCCTGGCCTAGAGGTTGGGTTAGGAGAAAATGGGGGGAGGGGAGAGTAATTTCATCCACTCTCTAAACCTTAGGAATACACTTTGTAGTCATAGAATAACTTGTGAGACTTGCCTTAGAACTCAGCATATGATCAGTTTTTATAAATGGTCTTTTGTGCTTGATTATTTGTTCTGCAATTACTGGGTGCTTTGTCATATGAATGTCTATTTAGGTCCAGTTTGTTAATCATGCTATTCAGATTTATATTTTTATCTATTTCCCCCCTTTTTTGGGTCATTTGTTCTATCAACTACTGATAATAATTTCCTTATTATGCTTATGGATATTTTTCACTTGTAATTTTGCGAAGTTTTGGAGGCTATATTACTATATGAATACAGATTTTTACATTGTTATATCTTCCTATAAATTATAACTCTGTTAATGTTTTTGCATTAAAGTCTGCTTTGTGTACTAAACTAGAGCAATTTTCTTTGTGTTTGTATGACCTTTTCCATACTTTTTATTTTTAGATATGATTCTTGTAAGCACCATAATAGTTGAATTTTGTTTATTTATTTATTTTTGGTTATTTTTTTAAAATTATAGTTTACATTTACTGTTTTGTATTAGTTTCAGGTGTACAGCATAGTGCTTAGACAATCATATACTTTACAAAGTTCCTCCTGTTATTTGCAGTATCCACATTTTAAAACAATTTAGTTTAATAATTTTTATCTTTTGATCTAGTTACATTCAATCTAATTACTGGAATATTTGGGTTTACATTTGACATCGTACATTTTGCTATTTATATGTTCCACTTTTTTGTGATTGTGCTCCCTCTTTTTGCATTTATTTGGGTATTTTAATTGTTTTTTCTTTATTTTTTCAAAAAATATATTTTTATTAATTTTAGAGGGGAAGGGAGAGGAAGAGAGAGACATCAGTGGTGATTAGAGAATCATTGAGTGGCTGCCTCCTGCATGCCCCCTACTGGGGATTGCTGCAACCCGGGCATGTGCCCTGACCAGGAATCAACTGGTGACCTCCTGGTTCATAGGTCAATGCTCAACCACTGAGCCACACTGGCCAGACCTATTTTTCCTTTCTAGTAGTATAGAAGTCATATACTCTTTTGCTCTTTCTTAAATGTTTATCCTAGAAATTAAAACATGTATTTTCTTTCTCTTTTGAAGTGTGAGAGTTTATTTTTTGAGTACATAATGTAGTCGTGAGGTACAAAATTCAAAATATACAGAAGGTTATATGATAGAAAGACCTCTCTCACACCTGCCCACCAGCTGCCCAGTTCTTTCTAGATGACTCAGATGTGTATCCACCAGTACAGTCATCTTGCATCTTTACTGGCCCCCAAACATACTGTATTTACTGCTGTCTAAGCTGGAAGTCTTGGTTTATATCTTTCTGTTTATTCATCTTCTTATCCTTTAAAGCTCCATTAAAGTCTCTTTCTCTTTCATGCAATTATCCTAAACAAATCTAATTCTAACTAATTTTCCAGAAGTCTGGTGGTAATTGCAGTTTTCCTCACACATTTTAGCATTTAATTGTGTTGTTTTTGGTTATTTTCTTTAAGTTTGAAGTATGTAAATCTTTCAATGATAGGTTGTGTGTTCTTTGAGGGCAGGATATATGTCTTATTTGTTGTATATATTGCTGAGCACATAGCAGATGTCCCCCAAATACTTGTCTAATTAAATTGCTTCCTGGTAATGGCTGTCAGAAGCTGATTTTTCAGGAAAATTTCAATTTTGGTGCATCTTGAATCTCAATTATATATGGTAGATACAGTTTTTAGAGTTGCTTTTTAATGCAAAACTAGAGGCCCGGTGCACGAAATTCGTGCACGGGGTTGTGTGTCCCTCAGCCCAGTCTGCACCCTCTCCAATATGGGATATCCCTCTCACAATCCAGGACTGCTGGCTCCCAACTGCTTGCCTGCCTGCCTTCCTGATTGCCCTTAACCGCTTGTGCCTACCAGCCTGATCACCCCTTAACCACTCCCCTGACAGCCTGATTGATGCCTAACTGTTCCCCTGCCAGCCTGTTTGCCCCTAACTGCCCTCCCCTGCAGGCCTGGTCACCCCTAACTGCCCTCCCCTGCAGCCCTGGTCCTCCCCAACTGCTCTTCCCTGCAGGCCTGGGTCCCCCAACTGCCCTTCCCTGCAGGCCTGGTCACCTCCAACTTCCCTCCTCTGCCGGCCTGGTCACCCCTAACTGCCCTCCCCTGCAGGCTTGATCGCCCTCAACTACCCTCCCTTGCAGGCCTGGTCCCTCCCAACTGCCCTCCTCTGCTGGCCTGATCATCTACAACTGCCCTCCCTTGCAGGCCTGGTCCCTCCCAACTGCCCTCCCCTGCTGGCCATCTTGTGGCGGCCATCTGTGTCCACATGGGGGCAGCCATCTTGTATGTTGGAGTGATGGTTAATTTGCATATTATTCTTTTATTAGATAGATTATAGATACAGAATTGGAAGCTACTTGAAAAAATATTTGCTTATAAAATTGTGTTGTATTTCATGTACTTGTATTTCATGTTATGTTAAGACTAGAGGCCCGGTGCATGAAAATTCATACACTGGAGGCGGGGGGTGTCCCTCAGTCCAGCCCCCTCTAGCAGTCCGGGAGCCCTCGGGGCGGGAGGCGACCCAGCTATCAGGGGAAGGCGATGACCCATTACACCTCTGCTGCTGCCACTGCTGGCAGCACAAGCCTCGGCCAGCCCTGGTTACCTGAGCCTCGGGCAGCCCTGGGTGGCTGGGCAGCCAACATCTGAGGCTTGCCTGAGCCTCGGACTGGCCCTGGGCATCTGGGGGGCTGAGGGGACTGGGGGACTCCGGAGGCAGGCATGCAGAGTGGCCGGGCCCTCCTGGTGGTGGGCCTGGCCTTGCCATGTGCCTGTCGCCCTGGCGGGGCTGAGGGGACTGGGCATCGCCATCTTGTGGCTGTGGGCGCCACCATCTTTGAGGGCATGGCAGTCAATTAGCATATTCCCTCCTTATTGGCTGTGGGTACAGCCATCTTTGAGGGCGGAGCAGTCAATTAGCATATTCCCTCCTTATTGGCTGTGGGTGCTGCCATCTTTGTGACGGTGTGAGGGTCAATTAGCATATTCCCTCTTAATTAGATAGGATTAGAATTATTAGAATTTCTAATTCCATATCATAGTGTAAAAATATTCATTGCTACTTATGGCATGTGCCACTTTTAAGTATTGACAAGTTGATTTTTTTCCCAAATATATTTTTTGACTAAAAATTTTCTTGATTTTTGAATAATTAGAAAATAATGAAAAATATTGCAAAGAATTACCCTATTTCTACCAGTGATAGAGAAATGTTAACATATTATATATATATATATATATATATATATATATATATATATATATATACATATACTAAGTTTTTTTCTTTGTGTATATAATAGATAATAAGTTCTCCCCTCTAAGTTTCTCACTTAATTCTTAATGTTTTCTTTTCAGCTTTTCCTAAAAGGATTCCTGTATACTTCAGAAGTGCTTGAGGAAGAGTGATAAAGGCAAGTATCCAACTCTTTATAGTCAATGAAATAACTGGTTCATTGCCAAACCAAAAGCTTTGGTTACCATACCTATCAAAAAAAAATAAAATATATATATATATATATATATATATATATATATATGAAAGAAAAGCTTAAAGGCAAAAAAGAAAAAGGGTTTGTATATAATTTGGAATTTTTTTTAAAGCATCCTCATAAACATTTGACAGATTTTAAAAACACAATTTTTAACTTCTTTTTTTTTTCTTTCTTTATTGATTAAGGTATTACATATGTGTCCTTATCCCCCCATTAACTTACTTCTGATACTAATTCAGAACAACTTGTTTCTTGAATGTGAACTAATGGTGTATTGTATTTTGGCAAAATGGTTCTATAAAAATTGTTAAAAATTCTGAGACTTTTAACAAAGTTACCTTAAATGTCTGGTATGTAAGTGGCTTTTTCTCCTCTTTCCCCCTTTTCACTCCTTCACCCTGCCCCCTTTTAGCCATGTCCTTCTGTTCCTTTTTCTTTTCCTACTTCCTCTGGTTTACTTATAAGAACTCTACTTTTCAGAGAAGCTGAGTGAATAAAAGAGAAGCCAACATTTCCTTCTTACAAAAGCACACTTACTTTGCAGTTGAACTTGTGTTAAACTAGGGGTCTCAATATAGTTATTCAGGGAATTTAAAAACTGAGGAACAGTTATTATTTATTTGAATTTTACAGAAGAAAATAGAGGATTCCTAAAAAACTTTGCCATTGTTGAATTTCTTTAGTGCTTGCAATCTCCCTCCCCCCCCCCCCCCCCCCCCAATAAAACGATATGAATGGCCTTTATTGGTTGCAACGGGAAGTGGAAAAGGAAGGGGATACGACAGCTATGGCTCCTGTGGCGGCTTCACAGACTCTGTGGCTACCTCCCTTTATTTATTTTTTGTATATATTTTTATTGATTTCAGAGATAGTAAGGGAGAGGGAGACAGAGAGAGAAACATCAGTGTTGAGAGCATCATTGATCAGCTGCCTCCTGCACATCCACTACTAAGGATCAAGCCCACAACTGAGGCATGTGCCCTGATTGGGAATCGAACTGTGACCTCCTGGTTCATAGGTTGATGCTCAACCACTGAGCCACACTAGTCAGGTTTGTGCTTGCATTCTTACTGTCAGCAATTTTATAGAGTTAAATATTGCAACTTTACTGTCTTTGGTAGTTTTGGCACAGCATTTGACCTTCCTTAATATTTGACTTATATTGAAAGGTGGCCTTAAATATTTTCTGTTGGCCTACAGAAAATTTTAACAAGGGTCAAAATTTTGACTTACGTTGAAAGGTGGCCTTAAAGATTTTCTGTTGACCTATAGAAAATTTTAGCAAGCGTCAAAATTTTGACCATATTTCTTGTTTGTTGATATCACAACAATAATGCAGATGATAGCTACAAGTGTAAGTACCAGATTACATTTTACCAGGTGTACTGGTTAATAATGCGGATTTTGTAATCAAAGAAAACACAATAATTTTAAGAGAAACATCAAAAGTGCTTTATTCAAAGTAATGTCCATCGCAAGCTACACATTCCCTCCTCTCCTCCCCCCCGACCCCTCCCCCCAAAAATTTCAGGTAATTTGTGGATACAGTCCCAGTAGAACTTTACTTGTTTTGAGGCAAACCATTCAGAGACCCAATTTTCCACTTCTTCGTATGTTTTGAAGTGCTCCTCAGAAAGTGTGCATGCCATCGATTGGAACAAGTGGTAATCTGAAGGAGCAAGGTCTGGTGAATACGGCGGGTGGGTTAATACTTCCCAGGCAAGATCTTTTAATGTGTCTTTAACTGGTTTTGAAGTGTGTGATGATGCGTTATTATGAAGCAAAATTACTTTGCCGTGTCTTCTGGCACATTCTGGTCCTTTCACGATCAAAGCTTTCAAATTGATTATTTGTTGTCGGTAGCGATCAGTATTAACTATTTCACCTGGTTTTAGAAGCTCATAATACACCACACCTTCCTGATCCCACCATATGCAGAGCATTGTCTTCTTTCCGAAGCAGTTTGGCCTTGCAGTTGATGTTGATGGTTGACCTGGATCAACCCATGTTTTTGTGCATTTGGGATTCTCAAAATAAATCCACTTTTCATCGCCAGTCACAATTCGATGGAAAAAAGACTTTCGTGCCATTGAAGCAACATTTTACTGATGACTTTTCGGTTTTCCATTTGTCTTTCTTTTGTTCAGTTGATGTAGCACCCATTTTCCTTCTTTTAAAATCTTTCCCATTGCTTGTAAACAATCGGAAATTGTTTGCTGAGCAAGGTTTAATCTTTCTGCAAGTTCTTTTTGAGTTTGATATGCATCTTCATCCAGTAATGCTTGTAATTGTTGGTCTTCAAACTTTTTCGGTTGACCTGAACGTTCTTTGTCTTTCACATCGAAATCATCACTTTTAAAGCTTAAACCAGTGTTCACAAGTATCTTGAGATGAAGTATGTTTACCATAAGCTTCCCGAAGTATACGATAACTTTCAGCGGCACTTTTCTTCAAAATAAAGTAATGAATTAAAACTTCCCGCAAATACTCTTTTTTTGGCACGAAATTTGACATTTTTAAGCGTAAAAATATCTATGATGTTAACACCTTCAGCAAATTTGACATATGAAGTTTTGAAGCTTGCTGTCAATACAACAAAATAGCATACATATCAAATCGCATGTATATCAACATATGTGTAACTCCAGCTATTGAAAAATTCCGCATTATTAACCGGTACACTGGTATCATCAATGTAATAGGTTGTTTTTCAAACTTCTTTTCTTACCACTTGATGTTTACAGCTCAACTTAGAGTGCCATGTTAGGTAAGCCTCTGCTGGTTAGTATGGTTATGTCTTGACCTTTAGAAATCCCAGAATTTATTCCTGTACTATTACATAATCATTGTATTTGTGTTGATAGCCTGTGCAAGCTTTGGCTTGGAGACTGACATCCTATTTCTAGATTTTCTTAGGAATGTTGGCATTTCCTTATAATTAATCAATCATCACTTTAAATTATATGAAAATAAATGATGTCCAAATGCTAGTGAAATTTCAAATGAATTTACTGACATATAAAATGTACCATATTTTTCATTAAAAATAAGAGAAGCAGACGATCACTTGATTAGTTTATAACACTGCCCAAAGGAATAGGTTTGTTGAGTAATAAATTCCTATAATTCCTTATACCTTTATATATGAAACAAGTAGGTTTTCCAACTAATGTTGACATTGTGCCTTTATTCATGGTACCCTTTACTTCTCATGGGAGAAATTTATCTTATATATTTTACTTTCTAAACCAATAAGAAAATCATTTGTATTATTTAAGTAATGAAATACAAAGAAGGAAAAAAGTAAATTACTTCTTCATTATCAGTCTGCTGTTTTCACATCCTATCTTCTCAGGGTCTAACTAGCCCAGTGCAAGAAGAGAGATTAGTTGATATACAGTGTTAATGGATTATTTTGGTAAATTTTCTCTGAGAAGTCTACCCTACAAACTCGTGAGGGAAGGTGAGGATAATTAAATACAGTATACTATGGCAACATTTTTGCCCACAAGGAGCCCCAGAAAACTCCAGTAGAGACCAAGATAGCCATTAATCTAATAAGGATTAAGGGTTTTTCTTTCTTGGCTTTCCTACAGAAAAAAAGAAAAAACCCAGAAGCAATTTACAGTCAGGAAAAGGGTATGGCAGGATTTTAGTGTGGCCACAAAGAATTTGAGTGAAAGGCACTAAAATTTCCCATTCTCATAGCTGCTGTTTGCCTAGTTTGGGAGCAAAGAATTTTGTGGTATTTAGAAAAAGAGAGACAGTATCTTTTACCTTACCACATTTATGCTTCTGAGTCATGAAGAGGTCAGGAGATAGAGAAATAGGCATGAAAGAATATGGACAGCAGAGCCACAATGACAGTGCCCATATACATAGTAAGAAGGTCTTCTGAGAGTAGCTACCAGGAAGAAAACTAGTGGGTTTACATTCCTGTCCCTCTGAACTCTAGTAGCCTTGAGTTCATGGTACACTCTTACTACATCCAGCTAATTTATGCCTTCTAGATTATTACTTGGTGGCAAGGAATCCTCATTTCTCTAGAACATGACCACCATAGTGCTTCATTGATAGTGACTTAGACTGTTCAAAGTACTTGGTGTAGTGTAGGGAATTTTAAAGGCCTTTGAACAAAAAAATTGAGGGAAAATATGGACATAAAGAACTTTTTCCTACACCATATTTTGTCCTCTCTAGCAGGTTCTGTGCCTTAATGCAATTTTGTTTTATATATTTGCAGAAACTCTGCATAAAAAAAACATTTTCTACGATGAAAAATCTCATGCCTACCATCTCCCCTCCTCTTTTTATGCATGTGATTTCCGTTACCATGGCTGTTGTGCTGACCTTACATTTCTTAGTTTCAGCTTCCTTTTAATTTCCTGCATTTAATATTGGTGTGTGGTTGTTGCTATTTGATCTTTTCTTTTTCTCTACTCTTTTATTATACCCCAGTTACTGTGTGACTTCTTTGCTTTTGAATTTTTGTGGATATATGGGAAGCTTCTGTCAGGGATGATACTATTCAAAGAAAGGGAGTTCCTAGAATATCTTTTCTTGATAGCTGGTACTGAGCAAAACTCTAGTCTCTCTGAAAACAGATCCTGTCATGTGATGCCCCAGGGTTCATTAGTGTGGTGCCCCAGGGTCATTAGTGCTTCAACAGATAGTTCAGCTTACAAGATAATTTTTTTCTATTTTCTTCTTAAAAGAGCAAACTTTTCAGCTAGTGACTTTGATGAATATGAATGGTAACTAGAAATTCCTCTTTTCTATTAAATATACACAGATTATGATATCTACTTATTATTATGGTTTGAATTTATTGGGTTTTAGCAGATGAATAATTAACTGTGGTTATGAATGAGAGGAATTAAATCACCTCAGCAAGACTATACATATTGAATATTATGTTCTCTCTTGATTTCCCAAGCAATGGCTGTATATCAACTATTATTATTATTTAAAAATATATTTTTATTAATTTCAGAGAGGAAGGAAGAGGGAGAAAGAGAAACATCCATGATGAGAGAGAATCTTGGATCAGCTGCCTCCTGCAAGTCTCCCACTGGGGATCAAGCCCACAACCCAGGCATGTGCTCTTGACCAGAATCGAACCTGGGACCTTTCAGTTCGCAGGCTGACGCTCTATCCACTGAGCCAAACCGGCTAAGGCTGTCAACTATTATTGTGGTTTCCATTCCAAGATGACTGCTCTAGTATTCAGTTTTTCATATATTAAAACTTGTAGGGATTTAAAAAAAACATTGCTGTTTTCATTTCCTATGTACTTGTTTCCAAGCCTTTTCTCTTATTCTAGAAAATAATCATTACCCACTATCTAGAAAACTGTCTTTTAATCTTCTGATTAAAGATTGCTTAATGATAGTGCTCATTTGTTGGCTAGTGGCATGTTTTTCTTTAACACTGGAGTTTCTGCATGGATTTATAATATGAGGTTCTTCTTCTTCTTCTTCTTCTTTTTTTATTTTAAGCATTAGATAGGCATGAAGCCTCCATCTCACAGCTGCATGTGTAGTTACTATTGAAGCAAATGCCTACCTAATTTGACAGTCTTGGTGTGTTTAAAATTTTTGAGTTTGCAAATAAGCATATTAAGTCTACTGATGGAGCCTTCGGGCAGTGAACAGTTATATGAGGACCCTGATCCTGGAGGCAAATCCCAAGATGCAGAGGCCAGAAAGCAGACAGAATCAGAACAAAAGTTGTCTAAAATGACTCACAATGCTTTGGAGAACATTAATGTGATTGGCCAAGGCTTGAAGCATCTCTTCCAGCATCAGCGCAGGAGGTCATCTGTGTCTCCACATGATGTGCAACAAATTCAGGCAGATCCAGAACCTGAAATGGATCTGGAAAGCCAGAACACATGTGCAGAGATTGATGGTGTCCCCACCCACCCCACAGCTCTGAACCGTGTCCTGCAACAGATCCGAGTGCCACCCAAGATGAAGAGAGGGACGAGCTTGCATAGTAGGCGGGGCAAGCCAGAGGCCCCAAAGGGAAGTCCCCAAATCAACAGGAAATCTGGCCAGGAGATGGCAACTGTTATGCAGTCTGGCCGACCCAGGTCTTCATCCACTACTGATGCTCCTACCAGCTCTGCTGTGATGGAAATAGCTTGTGCTGCTGCTGCTGCTGCTGCATGTCTTCCAGGGGATGAGGCAGCTGTAGAGCGGGTAAGTCTGTTATGTTCTTTGTATCTGGGATTCTTTAGACTTTTCTTTGGTAACTAAAAAGAGATAGCAAGAGATATCTGAAAGTTGTGGTAAAAGATAGTTCCCGTTTCTGTTAAAGGGAATGAGTAATAATTATTGCAGCTAATGAATGCATGCTTATAATTATATTCCTATTTGCTTCCTAACATATAGCTATATTTTGTTTATTTTACTCCTTTTGCTAAAATCATCAGTATACTTTATGTGTTCTTCATGTCTTAAAAGTCTCAGTTTTATGGTAGAGGAACAAAGATGCTTTGTTGTTGCTTTGGTTTTGCACATGAATTGGCTTTCTTACATTAATGAAGGTAATGAAAATTCTAGAATCTGGGTGTGCCTACTTAGTGTGGAAATAGAAATTGCTTATAATTTTCATATACACTGTGCCATTCAATATACATTTTGCTTTCTGCAGTAGAGCATATGCATTCTTTATTTTTTAGATAGTGGTTTTCACACTTTATTTTTTAAAAAATGTTTCGATTGATTTTAGAGAGAGAAGAAGGGGGGAGAGAGAGAGAGAGAGGAAAAGAGAGAGAGAGAGAGAAGAAACATCGATGATGAGAGAGAAACATCAATCAACCACTTCCTGTAAGGCTCCCTATCAAGCATCAAGCCCACAAGCAGGGGACAAGAAAAGGGGAAAAGAAAGTTTTTCCTTTTTTCAAATACTGGTAACTAGATCAACTTGTTTGAATGAAGGCAGAAATCTAAGCAGTGACAAAGGCTGATTTCAACACTACCCCTGTTTGGTTTCTTTTGTTCTTGTTGTTTCTTATGTCATTACTTCTAAATAACTTGTATTTTTCCAATGAGTAGCAGTGGAAATAAACTACTGGAATGATTCCCTAAAGTTATTTAAAACTGTTCATCATTATAATATAAGCAATGACATTCTGGATTCTCAGATATCTAAACAAAATAATAAGAACAAAAAAGTAATTATTTACAATATATAAGATAAGGTCTCTTCTGTTTAGTGAGTTAGCCAGTTAAATAAATAATCTCCATGGAGCTATTTCTGCATAGCAAGGTTGAGGGTGGGGTGGGAAAGAGCTCAAATTAAAGTCTCACATTAACCATAATATAATGTTGCATAATTATAGTTAAGAAAGGGGGTTGAAGGTGAGAACTATTCCTGTATCATCTTTCTTATTGCCATAAAACACCAAGAAGCTTGCCTTGAGAATACTGAATTTTAATGACTCATTTGATAATTGAGAATCTTTTCCATGTATTTGGTAATAATTTTGCAAGAATGTTTTGTGGAAGTGAATTTGTTTTAATGTCATTAATATGGGATCATACTCAGCTTGTTGAGTATATAATGTAAGCAAGACTTCTATGTATATAATATAATTTAAGTTGCATGTCATTTTTTTGAGGTAGGTCTGGTCTCCATTTTTACAAACAAGGTAATTAGAGCTTAGGAAATTTTAAAATTTACATAGACCAGAGAGCTCGTCCATGGCTGAGTCTAAGTTCTTTGCTCATTCTACCATAGCACAGGTGCCTCAATATTGTAAGTTTTTATTATGTATTTAGTGGGAAAAGTGTAATATAAAGACAGAGAGTGTAGGAGATCTTAGAAGGATCTAGACTGCCAAAAAGTTAGTAACCTACCAACTAGTTGAAGATACATCTAAGTAGGCAAATTTTCCTAAAACATCTAAGAAAAATTAAACAATTTGTTTTAACAATTAAAACAAGATTTGAAGCCCAAAAACTAACTCTTGTAGTAGAAATGAGTAAGGTAGAAATTTGGATAAAAGAAATAAAAGTTTACCAGTGCTTTCCGTATCTTTTGTCAAAAGGTGGCAACGAAATTGCTAAAAGTCCAAAAGTCATTATAGCCTTTCTAACCTCCAAACAGTGCTTTAAAATAGGAAAAGAAAAAAAAAAATAGGGGAAAGAGAGGTAATTGACTGATTTATCCTTGCTTTCAGGTAATCTGACTGGCAGGTAATCTGGTAGTTAATAGCACTGATTATTTTTAATTCTGTGTTTTTAGTTATTTTTTCTTTGCCAAGTTAATATAGCCACCTGGAAGGGTAAGACAAGAGTGCTGGAGCATTATCCTAAGAATGTTCCACTTTTCTTTTTGAGTCTTTCATTAACACAACATCTTAGGTTGGGAGTGACTTCTATAGTCATTTTATTCAGCTCTGTAACATTCTCCCTAAGTGGTTAACTGGTCTCTCAGAATCTTTCAAAGATAACCATTCTACTTGTGATGCTTCTATTAGACAAATCCAACATATTAAATTGAAATCTGGTTCCCTGTATTTCTCCAGTTAAAGCCAAGCAAAATGTGTGTCTCTGAATAGTTCCTTCTCTAGGCAAATAATACCTAGTCCTTGGGATATTCTTTTTTATTTTTAATTCAACAAATATTTATTGACCCAGTCATTCTAAGTGTTAGAATGCCATAGTGAATCCTCACTGCAAACACTGTACTGTGAAATATTACCATCTCATAAATTAGTTTATAAGTGAGGAAACAGAAAATTGAGGTCGAAGTGACTTGTCAAGTTCACCCACTTAATAAGTTTACTGGATGTCAGAACCAAGTGTTTCTAACTCCAAAGTCATACTTTTGACCACTGTTCTTTGTTACAGTGAGTCTTGCCAAGAATAATCTCATAGCCATCAATAAGACCTGGAGTAGATAGCTCTGGGAGAAAGCTGACCTAAAGAATGGCTTAAATTCCCTTCTAGCTCTGAGATTCTGGGGTTCCTTGAGATGCTAAATGAATTAGGGGCCTGGGTTCCACTGGAAAACTCCAAATCAAGTAGATTATTAGCAGTCACAGATGTAAGTTAGTGGTTTTAGCAATTCACTGAGGACACCAGAGGTCCATGAAAAATATAGATGCTTCACAAATTATCCTCCTGCAGAGGCCCCAAGCTAGGTTATGGGACTAACTCTTAACAAATGTTGGCCTAAAATCTGGTATTTGCAGGGATTCTTTTTAAAAATACTTTTATTGATTTCAGAGAGGAAGGGAGAAGGAGAGAGAGATAGAAACATCAATGATGAGAGAGAATCATTGATCGGCTGCCTCCTGCACACGCCCTACTGGGGATCAAGCCTGCAACCTGGGCATGTGCCCTTGGCTGGAATTGAACCTGGGACCCTCAGTCCTCAGGCCGATGCTCTATACACTCAGCCAAACTGGCTAGGGCTGCAGGGATTCTAATGGTTAGTAAATAACTTTAGGATTTTCACTTTGGTCAATAAGGTGTTTTATGCTTTTAAATAACAGGAAGTTGACAATATGTTTTGAAAACCTAATCCTATCTAATAAAAGAGTAATATGCAAATTGACCATCACTCCAACACACAAGATGGCTGCCACAAGATGGCCTGCAGGGGAGGGCAGTTGTGGGCAGTTAGGGGTGACCAGGCCAGCAGAGGAGGGCAGTTGGGGGTGACCAGGACAGCAGAGGAGGGCAGTTGGGGGACACCAGGCCAGCAAGGGAGGGCAGTTGCGGGGGACCCAGACCTATAGTGGAAGACAGTTGTGGGGGGGACCAGGCCTGCAGTGGAAGACAGGGGGGACCCAGGCCTGCAGGGGAAGGCAGTTGTGGGGGGCAGGCCATCAGGGGAGGACAGTTGTGGGTGATCAGGACAGCAGGGAGGGCAGTTAGGGGTGACCGGGCCGGCAGAGGAGGGCAGTTGGAGGTGACCAGGCCAGCAGGGGTGGGCAGTTGGGGGTGACCAGGCCTGCAGGGGAGGACAGTTAGGGGTGACCAGACTGGCAGGGGAGGACAGTTAGGGGTGACCAGGCCAGCAAGGGAGGGCAGTTAGGGGCAATTGGGCTGGCCGGGGAGCAGTTAGGCGTTGATCAGGCTGGCAGGGGAGTGGTTAGGAGGTGATCAGGCTGGCAGGCAGAAGCGGTTAGGGGCAATCAGGCAGAGGCAGGCAAATAGTTGGGAGCCAGCAGTCCTGGATTGTGAGAGGGATGTCCGACTGCCCGTTTAGGCCCGATCCCTCTAAGTGGTCCCAGATTGCCCACCCATGCACGAATTTCATGCATCAGGCCTCTAGTTTAAGTATATTTTCCTTTTTAAAGCTCCTAGATATGGTAGCTTTCCAAAGACTCATTTTTCATTTGCTTGTCTTGTTTTTAGAATATTACTTATTGGCCCTGTCTGATTTGGCTTAGTGGATAGAGCATCAGCCTGGGGACTAAAGGGTCCTGGGTTCGATTCCGGTCAAGGGCACATGACCAGGTTGTGGGCTTGATCCCCAGTGTGGTGTGTGCAAGAGGCAGCCGATCAATGGTTCTCTCTCATCACTGATGTTTCTCTCTCTCTTCCTCTCCATTCTTCTCTTAAATCAATAAAAAAAATCTATACTAATAAAAGGGTAATATGCTAATTAGACCTGGAGACCTTCCTGGATACCTTCCGGATGTTCTTCCAGACAGAGCCATGGTGATGGGACTGAGGCAAAGGTGGTTAGGGGCGATAAAGCCAGGAGGGGAGGGCAGTTGGGGGTGATCAGGCTGGCAAGCGGGGGAAGTTGGGGGCAAGAAGGCCAGTGTGGGACAGTTGGGAGTGAGCAGGCTGGCATGCAGAGTTGTTAGGGGCGATCAGGCAAGCAGGCAGGTGATCGGTTAGGAGCCAGCGGTCCCGGATTCTGAGAGGGATGTCCCAGATTGGAGCGGGTGCAGGCCGGGCTGAGGGACACACACACACACACACACACACACACACACACACACATATATATATATATATATATATATATATATATATATATATATATACTGTGCACAAATTTCGTGCACCGGTCCACTAGTGTGTGTGTGTGTGTGTGTGTGTGTGTGTGTGTGTGTGTGTGTGTATATATATACATATATATATATATGTATATATATATATATATATATATATACACACACACACACACATCCTGTTTAATAAAAGCCTAATATGCTAAGTGTCTGACGGTCATTTGACCATTCGACCAGTCGCTATGATGCATACTGACCACCAGGGGGCAGATGCTCTGACCAGTAGGTTAGCTGGTTGCTGGGGTCCGGCTGACTGGGACTGGGTGAGATGGGCCGGGCATGCCCTGGAGCCCTCCTGTGGTCCCTCCCTGGCCCTGATTGTGCACTGTTGGGGTCCTTTGACCTGGCCTGCGCCCTCTTGCAATCCAGGACCCCTTGGGGGATGTTGGGAGAGCCGGTTTTGTCCCCATCCCCCACAGGCCAGGCCATGGGACCCCACTGGTGCACGAATCCGTGCACCAGGCCTCTAGTATATATATAATATTACTTATGATAATGTGAACATTTTCTTTAAAAACAAAGTATTTCCTGTTTCTGACTATAAAAAAGCATTTTGGTATGATATGCATACTGTGCTTTAAACAGTAATATACTTTAAAAACTAATTTTAAGAATAACTATCATTTTAAATGTTAATTGAAATGGACTTGATATCTTATTTATTTTTTAAAATTTATCTTTATTGAAAGTGTTACAGATGTCCCCTTCTTCTCCTCCTTGCTAGGGTCTTTCCGCAGCTGCAAGCGTTCAGGAATCTGGAGAAGGGGCTGCGACATAAATGAATTGAGAGACTAGACAAGAAATATAAATTTTGGAGGCATAGAGGAGCCAGGGGAGGCTCCACTTTTTAGTGAAGTGGGGCTCCCTGAATGTCCGGACCCACGGCTTTTTATTTACTGGAAAACTCATTGGCCCTTTAGGAATGCAAGAAGGTAAATTTTGATAAACAGGAAAAGATGATCAGTTTAGGGGAAATGCCTACAGCTGTTCAGCAGCAGGTAATAATATGCAGATTATCAGCTCTGCTGAAGCCCCAAGGTCCATCAGCCTTCTGAGGAACTTCTCACATAATTATGACCTGCTGGAATTTGCTTCCAGCACCTCCTCTCCACATTGATCCTCTCCACCCTACTCCTGCCCCCTCCCCAAGGCCTTTACTGCACTATGTGTCCATGGGTTATGCATATAAGTTCTTTGGTTAATCTCTTAGGCCCTCTCCTCCCCTGCTTCTGTCTGAGATTCTTCAGTCTATTGCATGCTTACATGTCTCTTTTGTTTGTCAGTTTATTTTGTTCTTTAGATTCCACATGTAAGTGAGATTATGTGATACTTGTCTTTCTTTGACTGGCTTATTTTGCTTAGCATAATATTTTCTAGGTCTCTCCATGCTGTCTTAGAGGGTAAAAGATCCCCTTTTTTTATAGCTGCACTAAAGGCCCGATGCACGAAATTCGTGCAAGGGGTTCGACCCCCGCTGCCTCAGCGGCTGCCTTGGCCCCTGCTGCCGCGGCTTCGTCCGGAAGGTCGTCCTGAAGGATGTCCGGTCTAATTAGCATATTACACATTTATTATTATAGACTAGAGGCCTGGTGCATGAAAATTCATGCACTGGCGGGGGGGGGGGATCCCTCAGCCCTCCTGCCCCCTCTCACCGGGAGCCCTCAGGGGTGGGAGGCGACCTGGTGATCAGGGGAAGGCGACGCCCCCATCACACCTCTGCTGCTGCCACTGCCGGTAGTACAAGCCTTGGCTGGCCCTGGTTACCTGAGCCTCGAGTGGCCCTGGGTGGCTGGGCAGCCGCCATTCAAGGCTTGCCTGCACCTCTGGCCGACCCTGGGAGGCTGGGGGGCTGAGGGGACTGGGCGACGCTGGAGGCAGGTGCGTGGCTGAGGGGACTGGGTGCCACCATCTTGTGGTTGTGGGCGCCACCATCTTTGAGGGCAGGGCAGTCAGCCTATTCCCTCCTTATTGGCTGTGGGTGCTGCCATCTTTGAGGGCGGGCAGTCAATTAGCATATTCCCTTATTGGCCGTGGACTGCCATCTTTGTGATGGCATGAGGGTCAATTAGCATATTCTCTATTTGTTAGATAGGATTACTTCTTTATCTGTTCACCTTTTGACAGACACTTAAGTTGTCGCCATCTTACCTAATAATAGACAAATATGTAAATGGACCGTACCTCTGCTGCACCCACAGCCAATCAGAGTGAGCATGCAAATTAACCCAACAAAAATGGCGGTTAATTTGCATATGTACCTGGGTCCTGGGAACATCCTTGGCACCCAGGTCACTCCGAGCCAGCCATTGGAGGGGCAAGGGGCCCCCTGCCCAAGCCTAAAGCCTCGGGCCGAGTCAGCAATTGGAGGGGCAGGGGCCGAGCTGGCAATCGGAGGGTCAGGGGCCCCCTGCTCAAGCCTAAAGCCTCGGGCCGAGTCGGCGATTGGAGGGGCAGGGGCCGAGCTGGCTATGGAGGGTCCGGGGCCCCCTGCTCAAGCCTAAAGCCTTGGGCCAATCCGGCGATGGGAGGGGCAGGGGCAGAGCCGTCGATGGGAGGGGCGGGGGGCCCCTTGCCCAAGCCTAAAGCCTCGGGCAGGCCTAAGCCATCAGGAGGACACCCCCTGAGGGCTCCCATTATGTGAGAGGGGGCAGGCTGGGCTGAGGGACCCCTCCCCAGTGCACGAATTTCATGCACTGAGCCCCTAGTGTTGTAAATAATGCTGCAATGAACATATGGATTTATATATCTTTTCAACTTAGTGTTTTGAGTTTCTTCAGATAAATATCCACAAGTGGAATTGCTGGGTCCTTTTTGTCTCTTGTTATAGCCTTTGTTTAAAAGTCTATTTTGTCTGGTATAAGTATTGCTTTCTTTGTTTGTTTTCATTTGCATGAAATATCTTTATCCATCCCTTGAAAGTGTCTTGTAGAAAGCATATGTAAAGGGTCTTATTTTGTTATCCATTCAGCCACCCTGTGTCTTTTGATTGAAGCATTTAATTCACTTGCATTTAAAGATGTTCGTAGATATTTATGTTTCCTATCTCTTCGTTGAAGTTTTTACTAAGTTCATTACTCTTCCCCTAAAATCCTTATAACCATTGCTTTGAACTCTGCATCTGGTAGATTGCTTTTTGTTTAGTTCATATTCTAGAATTTTTGTTCAGTTCTTTCATTTGGGATATATTTCTTTGTATCATTTTGGCTGCCTCCTCACCCCCATCCCTCGTTTGGGCTGTGTGCACTCTCCTGTTGTAGTTGAGCCTGCTTGCTATTGGCACATCAGTGGGAGAAATTTAACCTCAGGCTGTTTGGTTATAAGGACTGGCCACAACTAGAGGATCTGCTGTGCAGGGGCTGAGTCCACAGAGCAGGACTCTATTTAATGGGGCTCTGGAGCCTGATGAATTTGCCCCTTGAGTGTGTTGCTTGTGGAGGCGGGTGTGTGGTGCTTCAGTGTGGTGAAGTTGTCTACTGGGTATGCTGGCTCTGGGGCCTCCTGGAAGTTGCAGGCCAAGGTCAGCCACCACCTGTGCCTTCCCAAGGCTACTCAACATGAGCTACAGAGTGATCTGCAAATGGCTGTTACTTGTGCTAGGCTTGGAGGTACCTGGGAGAGGCCAAGCTGTGAACCAAGTTCAGTTGCCACTAGTACTGGGCCTGGGGCCACTTAGCAAGATATACAGGGCATGCCAAGGCCTGATGCTGCTTGTTTGGTGTTTGTGAACCTTTGAAAGATTTTAGGAAAATCCACAGTATGAGCCAAGATAGGCTGTTCGTATGGAAAAGCCACTGCAAGTGGCTTGGGTGGGCCCACAAGTTGGGTAGGGCGTGGTCTCAGGGAATCACCAGGGTGGGGTGAACAGTATTAGCCAGGTTGATGGAGACTCAGATGTGGCACCCATCTGTTGGCTCTGTGGGAGGAGGGCTCAGTAAGAAAACAGCACTTCTGTCTGGGAGAAAGCTGTCCCTCCAGCCCTCATTGGACAATTCAGTTCATCCCTGTATGTCCTAGAGCAGTGATGGCGAACCTATGACACGCGTGTCAGCACTAACACGCGTAGCCATTTCTGATGAAACGCGGCCGCTGAGGCGGCCGCATGCCGAGGATGAAACATTTGCTGCTCCTGAGGATGAAACATTTGCAAAATAATGTTTTTTCCTCAAAGTAACACACTACCCGAGTTATGCTCAGTTTTTTGCCGAATTTGACACACCAAGCTCAAAAGGTCGCCCATCACTGTCCTAGAGCCTTTTGAGCTGCTGCCCCAGTGCTAAAGCTCAGAGCGAGTAATACCTGGGACTCCAGCAGCCCTCTCTCTCACTCAGCCACAATGCCTATTGGTTTTCACAGCCAGAAGTTATGGGGACTTCTCTTCCTGGCACTGGAACCGTAGGCTGCAGGGTCTGGTGTGGAACTAGGACCACTGGCTCCTCAGGCAAGGCCTCCATAACTGAAATATCCCTCCCAATTTTTAACCACCATACATGGGTGTGACCAGCCCTCTCTATGAGTCTCTGTGTCTCCTACCAGTCTCAATGTGCCTTCTGAATATTCTTAGTTATACTAGTGACCTGGTACACGAAATTCGTGCACATTAAAAGGGGATTAATTAGAGAAAATAATTTAATATTGCTAATTGCCCTTTCTCTATAATAGAAGTGTCAGAGATGAAAGAAAATTAGTAAAATGTATATGAAAACCTTCCTCCTGTCAGAGTCTGGGGCACACCATGGGACCCCAAGTCAAGTCCCTGCCCACCCACATGCACCTCAAAATCGCGTGAGACCCAGCCAGTCCCACCCTTGTGAAGCCCTGCCGGGTAGGAGGAATAGCCTCAGGTCCCCTGGCCCAGCGCCAGGACGAGGGGTGTGGCCTGAGGTCCCCCAACCCAGACTGGGGTGGGGGGGAGTACCTTGAGGTCCTCCATCAAGCCCTGCCAGGTGGGGGACATGGCCTGAGATCCCCTGTCAAGCCCTGCTGGGTGGGGGGCATGGCCTGAGGTCCCCCATCAAGCCCCACTGGGCGGGGGCATGGCCTGAGTTCCCCCGACCCAGCACTGGGGGTGCACCTTGAGGTCCCCCGTCAAGCCCAGCCAGGCAGGGGGGCACAGCCTCAGGTCCCCTGGCCAGGTGCTGGGGTGGGGGGTGCGGTCTGAGGTCCCCTGGCCTGGTGCCAGGGTGGGGAGGCGCAGCCTGAAGTCCCCTGTCAAGCCCCACCTGGTGGGGAATGCGGCCTGAGGTCCCCCGGCCTGGCGCTGGGGTAGAGGGAGCAGCCTGAGGTCCCCTAACCCAGCACCAGGACGGGAAGTGCACCTTGAGGTCCCCCATCAAGCCCTGCTGGGCGGGGGGCGTGGCCTCAGGTCCCCTGGCCTGGCATTGGGACAGGGGATGCGGCCTGAGGTCCCTCAGCCTGATGCCAGGGCGGGGGGCATGGCCTGAGGTCCCCTGTCAAGCCCTGCCAGGTGGGGGGTGCGGCCTGAGGTCCCCTGTCAAGCCCTGCCAGGTGGGGGACGCAGCCTGAGGTCCCCTGTCAAGCCTCACGGGGACAGGGAGGGCGTAGCCTCAGGTCCCTGCTGATTGCTCGTTAAGGCTCCTTATGGGAACTTGGCCTCAGCTGTGGTTACAGTCATCTTTGTGACGGAATGATGGTCACTTAGCATATTCCCTCTTTATTAGATAGTATATCACTTCTGTTCAGCTGGATTTCAGGTGGTTCTGAATGATGGTTGTTCTCTAGTTTAGTTGTAATTTTGATGGAGTTTGGGAGTATGCAATACCAAATTTACGTATTCCTCCATCTTGACGGACCTCGTGGTTTTGATTTGCATTTATCTGATGATTAGTGATGTTGAGCATATTTTTATATACTTGTTGGCCATTTGTATATCATCTTTAGAGAACTGTGAAAGTCCTTTGCCCATTTAAAAAATCAGGTTGGCCCTGGCTGGGTGGCGCATTTAGCTGCAGATTTCTCACATGTTGGAAAGAGCTAGGGAGGGTTCTATTTCACGAGAGCATTAATCATATCACATTAGGCTTTAGGAATTCAGCATATGAATGGGGGGGGGCATAAACATTCAAACCATTACTAATAAAGGAAGTTTCAAATAATATATACATTAGTTGGGATAAAAAACAAACCAAGCTAGCCTGCAGATAATACTGCATACTTTTATAAGTAAACAAGAGGCCCGGTGCATGAAATTTGTACACGGGTATGGTCCCTAGGACTGGCCTGCTATCAGGGTCATCTTCCCCGTTGCCAGCAGCTGGCCCCGCCCCCCACTGCCACCCACCCCCGGTTCCCCTGTTCGCCATCAGGCAGTAGGAGCCTGCCAGCCTGGGGAAGGGACCAAGAGGTGGTCAGTGTGCCTCATAGTGACTGGTTGAGCGGTTGTTCTGGTCATTCTGCCGTTAGGGTCAATTTGCACATTACCCTTTTATTATATAGGACTAGAGGCCCGGTGCACGAAATTCATGCACGGAGGGGGGTTGTCCCTCAGCCCAGCCTGTACCCTCTCCAATCTGGGACCCCTCAAGGGATGTCCGACTGCCCGTTTAGGCCCGATCCTGGGATCAGGCCTAAACGGGCAGTCGGACATCCCTCTCACAATCCAGGACTGCTGGCTCCCAACTATTTGCCTGCCTCTGCCTGATTGCCCCTAACCGCTTCTGCCTGCCAGCCTGATCACCCCTTAACCACTCTGCTGCCAGCCTGTTTGCCCCCAAATTCCCTCCTCTGCTGGCCTGGTTACCCCTAACTGCCCTCTCCTGCAGGGTTGATCACCTTCAACTGCCCTCCCTTGCAGGCAGGGTGCCTCCCAACTGCCCTCTCCTGCTGGCCATCTTGTGTCCACATGGGGGCAGGATCTTTGACCACATGGGGGCAGCTATATTGTGTGTTGCAGTGATGATCAATCTGCATATTACTCTTTTATTAGATAGGATAGAGGCCTGGTACAGGGGTGGGGGCCAGCTGGTTTGCCCTGAAGGGTGTCCCTGATCAGGGTGGGGTTCCCTTGGGGCGTGGGGTGGCCTGAGTGAGTGGCCTGTGGTGGTTTGCAGGCAGGCCACGGCCCCTGGCAACCCAAGCGGAGGCCCTGGTATCTGGAATTTATTTTCCTTCTACAATTGAAACTTTGTAGCCTGGATCAGAGCCAAGCCTGGGGCTCCTTCCGAGGCCCACAGCCATTTGTGTTGGGGTTATAATTGAAACTTTGTTGCCTTAAGCAGGTGGGCCTGGCCAGGGTGTGTGGAAAGCTTTGCTTCCCCTGTTGCCAGCGGCAACCCTGGCCTGCTCTCTCAAGCTCCATTCTGCCGCCATTTGTTTGAAATTGTTTACCTTCTATAATTGAAACTTTGTAGCTTGAGTGGAGGCTTAGGCCTGGCAAGGGCAGGCGGAAAGCTTGGCTTCCTCTGTTACCTAGGAAACCTTGCTCTCTGTGGCTGTAGCCATCTTGGTTTGGGTTAATTTGCATACTTGCTCTGATTGGATGGTGGGCGTGGCTTGTGGGTGTGTCGGAGGTAATAATTTGCATATTTGTCTATTATTACATAGGATGGTATATAAATCCATAGTAAAAGAAGGATAAACTGTTAACAATGGTTGCAGTAATTAAACATTCATAAATTACTTATATAATAAAAAATAAAGAAGAATCCCAGATGAAAATTTATCAAAACATTAGTAGTGGTTACTTTTGTATGGTGATAACATTAATAGATTTCCTTATTCTTCATAATTTACTGTATTCTCTGTATTATAGGAAATATTTTATTAGAAAATATTAAATTGCAAGGAATGATTATAAATGGGCAATAAATAGTTGACAAATAGTTCAAGTTTATTTTTACAAAATGGAATAGAAAAACAAGTAGAATTTAATTAGGTGGAAAGATCAGGGAATTTGTGGGTATGGGTGAGATTGAAGGAAGAGAGAAGATAATCCAGAATGTCTTAGAAACTTTTAAAGTTTTATAGAGCCGCCCTAACCAGTTTGGCTCAGTGGATAGAGTGTCAGCCTTCGGACTGAAGGGTCCCAGGTTCGATTCCAGTCAAGGGCATGTACCTTGGTTGCAGGCACATCCCCAAATAGGGGCTGTGCAGGAGGCAGCTGATCGATGTTTCTCTCTCATCGATGTTTCTAACTATCCCTCCCCCTTCCTCTCTGTAAAAAATCAGTAAAATATATTTTTTAAAAATAAAGTTTTATAGAGCCATCAAGCACTACCTTAGTTTTTTAAGTCATTCGTTCAGTAACTATTTAAGGGCCTGGTAGTTGTCAGAATACCACTGAACATTTTAGGTTCCTGATGAGGGGGATGCAGACAAGGAAAATACAATACAGTGTAGTAAGGAAGAATCAGTTGGAGAAAGGACTTGGTGAGGGTTGGTAGAGGCTTTCTTGAAGGAACAGAAATCTAAGCTGAGATTTGGGGTAAAGTTGAAAGTAGTGAGATGTCTAGAGAGGGAAAGCAGAGGCTAGCACATGAAGCACCTTGTAAATTAGTTTAAGGACGATTTTATAGTGTTTAAATATTTTGTATAAATCATGCTAGTTGTTATTTTGTTGTTACTTAGTTGCTAGGCACTTAGTAGGCACATAATAAATTCTCTCCCTGTCTTTCTTCTCCCTTTTCTTCTCTCCTTTTCTCCTTTGTATGTATTCACTGCAGGTGATTCATGGCATAGTTTTTTTTTTTTTTTGAGGGAAATTAATGCAAGCCCCAAAACATTGCTGATACCAAAGGAGACAACCTTAATTTAGCATTTTTGAAAGAGCCATGTCCAATTTATCAAAATAAAAATGTTATTTGACATGGTTGGCTATTCTTTAAATCAGCCATCATGATGAGTTAGTTATGGAATTGAATATGATGTAGTATTCAAAAAATTTTTTAATCGTCAGCAACTTTTAATGTCTTACCACTTATTAATTGTACTACTTGCATGGGTATTTATATCGACAGGGCCTTGGACTTTTGTAAATAACTACACAAGTTACTTCATCTTATGTTAGATGAAATGTGGATCTTTAATGTTATCTGTTGTGGGATTCCCAAAAGAAATTTGTTTTTGCAAGACAGAAATCTTATATCATTTAAGGAGCCTGAATTGCCACAGGGAATCTTGAAACTGGCAGCACTGTTTACTAAACTTTCTGAAAATGGATTTCCTCCCCCTTTGTGTTAAAGGAAGACAATAATCAAAAGAATCAGCCCTAGCTGGTTTGGCTTTTGGATAGAGCGTCAGCCTTCGAACTGAAGGGTCCTGGGTTTGATTCTAGTCAAGGGCACATACCCGGGTTGCAGGCTTGATCCCCAGTAGGGGGCAGCCGATCAGTGATCCCCTCTCATCATTGATGTTTCTAATTCTCTTTCCCTCTCCCTTCTTCTCTGAAATCAATAAAAATATATTTTTAAAAAAGAATCAAAAACTTCTGTGAAGAGAGAACCTATCACATTATTATTTATAAATAGTGGGCTATTCCCCTTTGGATAGTTTATAGAAAAATAGTTAACAGGTGCAATTTAGCAAAAGAAGAGTAAATGAATTTTGTTATGTTCTACATTTCTATTCCACAAACAAAATAATATTCTGAACATTCTAGCCTTATGACATGTCTAGTATGAAAAAACTAAATTTTACTTACCACTTGATTCATACCTCTCTCTCTAATTTGTGGTTTTTTCCACTGCATGGAATGCTCTCCCCTTCTTCTTCTTCTTTTTTTGTTGTTGTTGTTGTTTATTTACAGAATTCCTATTCAACCTTAAAGACTCCAGCTATAAGACTTCTTGTCCCACAGAAAGTTCATCACTCCCTCCTTCATGCCATTATTGTCTATGCTATTATAGCAGTTGCCATATTATATTATCACTGCTACTATAGCACTTGCCACACCTCATGACAATTGTTTAAGTTTTCTGTTTCTGTACTAGATTATGACATCCTTAAGTAAAGGGAATGTTTCATTCCATACTGAGTGTCTGGTGTCGAAAATGCTTGTTTAGCATGAATGAGGGGGTGCTTTCTGAAGTGATGTGGTGTTGCATAATGAAAGCCTATTAAAGGTAAAAGGCTTATAGTTTTATTGATTGACTGGTAGCTGGCATTGCACAGTTATTTCTACTGGGTTATCACAGGAAACTGGTTAAAACCCACAGGGATGTTTGAACAATAAAATTTATTTTATGTAACTATTACAAGGCTGGTTACCAAAGAGATAAGGGAGGAACTATAAGCATATTACTATCTCTGGTTTGCCAGGCTATAGGGAAACTAATTCATAACTTACAGTGTAAAGTTTCAAGTTTTAAAAATGGAATCATTATTCAATTTACAGGAAAAAATTTACTACATGAGTATTTTAAGTAGTTCTTTTAATAATTTAAAAAATAGAAGGAAGCATAGTGTAATGGAAAAAGCAATGTAGTGAAATCTGGGTATTTGGGTTCTAGTCCCGACTCTAATTCCAACTCTATGATTTATTTTCCTTCTCTGCAATAATGTAATTCATAGTACATGATATTTAATAATACAAAACTTTAGCCCTGGCCAGGCGGTTTCGTTGGTTGGAACATTGTCCCATCGTCAAAAGGTTGCAGGTTTGATTCCCGTTAAGGACACACATACCTAGGTTTTCAGGGTTTGATCCCAGTCAGAGTGAGTACTGAAGGCAACTGATTGATGTTTCTCTCACTCTCTCTCTCATCAATGAAAACATATACTCGGGTGAGGATTTTTAAAAATTACAAAACTGTTCATGTCAATTTATTTTATTTATTTTTTAAAATATATTTTTATTGATTTTTTACAGAGAGGAAAGAAGAGGGATAGAGAGTTAGAAACATCGATGAGAGAGAAACATCAATCAGCTGCCTCCTGCACATTCCCTACTGGGTATGTGCCCACAACCAAGGTACATGCCCTTGACCGGAATCAAACCTGGGACCCTTCAGTCCGCAGGCTGACGCTCTATTCACTGAGCCAAACCAGTTAGGGCGTCAATTTATTTTTTAAATGCATTTATAGAGAATTTTAATAGAGAATTTTAAGAATGAAGCTAGAACAAAGGGAGTTTTGTGTTTAGAAACCAGCTAAATTGGGATGATTGTTTAAATTTTATAAGTATTCATCCAAGGTACTTGTGACCAGAAAACAGTATAGTCCTAATTTTGTGAAACAAAAAAATGTGCAGGAAACCATATAGAAAGATAAAATATTAATGTTATCTTTTTTTTTCTACACAATGAAGAAAAACTGAAACACTTAAATACTTCATAAATACCATTTGTGACTTTGGAAGTAGATTATTATTTTATATACAAGTAAAGAAAATGTATTGGGGTTGGTGCGAACATGTCAGAGAACAGGCTTTTTGTTGTTATTTCCTAGTTTTACTAAGAACTATTACTTATAGTGGAAAGCAGAAGACAAGACCATTTAGTGATTGATATTCGGCTCTTCTGTAGTCATGACTAGAATAAGGTTTTTAATATGATGTCTATGGGTGAGTTTTAGGGGAATCCATGGATCATTTGGAATTATATAGAAAATACTGTATATGACTGGTCATGCATTTCATGTGTGTCACTCCAGTGACTGAGTCCATAACTTTTAACAGATTCACAAAGTGCATGATCCAAGAAGACTAAAAAAATCCCATGAACATTTCCTGCTTGCCTCCTCCACATAGAGTATAAAACTTTGATAAGGATTTTCAGTCAAAGAGAATGATTGCAAAATTGTTGATTTTTCTCTAGATTAAGCATTTATATCCTTCCTGCTATTCTTTTGAAACCTTTGATCTTGGTCTACGATTTTTATCCAAAAAGCTGCCGTATTCCACAAAACAGGAAAAAGAGGATCTTTTCAGTTTTTATCAAATGATTTGTAACCATTTTTTAAAAAAATATATGTTTATTGATTTCAGAGAGGGAGAGGGAGAGAGAGATAAACATCAATGATGAGAGAGAATCATTGATTGGCTGCCACCTGCACACCCCCTACTGGGGATTGAGCCCACAACCTGGGTATGTGCCTTGACCAAAATCAAACCCGGGGACCCTTCAGTACACAGGCCAGCGCTCTATCCACTGAACCAAACCAACTATGGCTTTTACCGGTTTTGTATCATTTAAACAATTATAGGAGTTTTATCTTTATTTTAATACGCAAAAATGTGTATGTTCTTTCTAGAATGAATACACCATTCTTTTAATCCATAAGTCTTTCTTTGTGTATCTGGAATTTTGAGGATTTATACCCTGTTTAATTCATGATTGATATTTAATGTGTACTGGATCTGTAGACTTCAGACATTTTTTTTCCTAATTCCTTTTATCTTTCTCATTCATTTTGGGGGGAGTGTAGTTAGAAAAAATCAGCAATGATCTAGGATTATGTATCAGAAGCACTTCGTATTTATGTTTAAAGACGGTATGTCTTTCTGTATATCTAAGGCAGTGTGAAATACATGTGTCATATTGTAGGTGAATTTTTAAAAATTGTACATCGTATTTGGTGATAATTGGAAACTGGTAGTGTGTGATATGAGATATGAGCATAGTTGAGAATAAGTATTGCATAAAGATTTTTTTTTTCTTTCCAATTCCTTTTTCACTTGCCTGAAAAAAATTTTTAGTAACATTGTGGTTTACTCATAATAATATTGAGGTTTTAGAGAGAAGATTCTTACTTTACTTATCTGAACAGTTGGGATATTGATAGATATTTCACAGGGTTGTTTGATAAATCAATGGGATAACAGATGTGGAATGCCTAACACTGTGACTGCACATAGTAGGTTCATTCCACCAAAGGCTATATGCAGCATAAGATGTAATGCTTACAGGGAATTGAGAGTCACTGGTACAGGGAAAAATTAATAAATGCCAACATGTTCTGCCCTGATAAGTTATTAAATTCATTCAGAAGTAATGAACAATTCAGAGAGGAGCATTGGTTGTCTGGAAGCAGAATCAAATAGGTAGGAAGAGTGGCAAATCATAGCAAAATCTTTTTTATCTTTGGAACTGCCCTCAAAATTGCCATTTTTCATACTTCTTTACCTGCATTAATTCACTCAGCTGTTTCTTTTGTGTAGATTTTAAAAAAATTATATTGTTCTTACGAGAGAGGGCAGCTTTAGTATGTTGAACTTCCTAATGAAGTTGAAGTCACCCTCGGAGTATGCCTCTCTGCACCTGACATTCCTTCCCTGGGCAGGACGCTTCCCAGTGAATAAGAGGAAAGGGTTGGCCAATTACCATAGACAAAGCTGAACAGCTGCCGAGCTCAGCTGGGAGGAGTTTCCTTCTCTGAGCAGAGCTGGTACAGTGGCGGGGGGCGGGGGGGAGGGGGGGGGACGCGGGGCAGGGAGTGGGGGGAGGACTCTTGCCACGTCCTTCTATTCACATCATCTCTTCCAGTGTATTACCTGAGTTGGAGGTCGAGAATGGGTATTGTTCTTTGCAGGGGACCCCCTCCCCCTTCTACTGGGAGAACTTAAGGTAGGAGGAATTGTTGCAGTTGCCAGTTTTCTACTAGAGGCAGGAGCTTTCTGAGCCCCGTGCAGCACTCCTCCTCCAGAACGTCAGGTCCGTGGTCCCAGAATCTCAGGTGGCACCACAGCGACATCCTGGGCTAATGGTTTGGTAGAAAGGGAAGAAGGGGTGGTCCTTCTGTCTAGACCCCTCACGGCTGACTCACAGGAAGTGCTAGCAGAGCTTGGCACTGGGCGCAGTCACTCCAGGATTCTGCCCCTCCCTGCCTCGGTCCGCCCGTCCTGTCTGACAGAGGGTTTGCAGTGTCTCCCCATAGAACAATGAAGTGGTTCCAACTTTGCTAAGACTCCCAAGGAAATTCTCTGGACTTACTATGACAGTCTTCAAAATGTTTTGCCACCGACTTTTCCCAGAAGCTGTTTTTTAAAAAAAACTCATCCCTTCGTGGATTGCTTTGTCTGAAGATTGCTCAGGGTGACAATGGTCCAGCGTTTTAGCCTCAGGAGGCAGCTATCCAAGGTGGGTAGCTTTGTGTATATGTTTAAGGGGAAACTCTCACTAGCTTCGGCTTGGCTTCCTTTTTCTCTAGAACTGTTCTGTCAAGCCTGCCATCCTCCAATGCTAAGGAGAGGATGGGGGAGGAAGCGCTGCCTTTTGTTCTTTCCTCTGACAGACAAAAAGGTTTAAGGCTGACTGCACTGGCAACCCCAGATTGTGTTCCCCTAATACTAGAGCTGTCATCTTTGAATATGGACGCAGTTGTAGTTTGTTTCTCAGATAAAATTTCTAGAGGGTATATGTGAAAAATGAATAGCGGGTAAAAGGTACATATTTAATTAGCAGTTAATCTAAGCAGCTTGTTGACCCAGATGAGAAAACCTTATTGATCTGTGGAATCAGTGTTTTCATACAAAATTTAGTATTGAGCTGGGGAGAACTACCGTAAAATAGTTGAAGATGCACTTGAAAATGTTAAAATGAGTATTTGTGTTAAGAAACTTGCATACTTAATGAAGGAGTCTGTGAAAAGCAGTAACCAGAGACTCAGAAATCAATTCTTACAGAGTTCTGCCTGAAAAACAGATTTCCTGTGTGCAACTTTGGGGAGGTGGTGTTCTTTTAATCTAAGAAAATCAAACGTAAAAAAAAAAAAAAATGAAGCCCTTTTTGAAGAGGGTTTGCTGACTTAATGAATCAGCCCTGGCAGTGCCCAGCCATCTCTTGACTCAGTCATTGAGCTCTCTTTTTAGCAAGTTAAGAAACTAGTTTGGAAAGAGGTGTGTGCTGAGAATTGAGATTTATTTCAAAAACAATTTTGTTCTTTAAAAGGTCTATTTTAAAAATGTAGCACTTGGTGGTTAAATTGTGTCACAGTTCATTCTCTATAGACAGAAGCATAAACAAATAGTAAAATCAGTAGGGATTCTTCACTTCCTTGGTTGTTAGAATTGTTAAATCCTGAAATGTGTTATTATCTAAGGGAAAACATTTAGTTCCTCACAGGTTACCTCAGTGTAGAATGTATGCATTCAAGCAAAAATGAACAAAGCTCTTACCCCTCCATCCCCATGTCAAATTGCATCTTGTTTCTTGGATCTCCAAGCCTAGCAGGGACTTCTTAGGTGTAATAAAATAAATTTCCCTTCTTTTCTTCTCTCCTTTCCAGGTGGGGAGGAAGAGGGGTAGAAATACCCCAAATTTCTTCTAAACGATAAAAATAATGATTTTTGTTTCTTCTTCAACAGCCTCTAATTCATGTATTTTCAATATGTAGTATATATAAAAAGCAGATGTGTAGATTGTCAGGTCAGAGTAGTGACAATTCTGCACAAGAGTGTCTGAAATAGTTGAGGGCCAGGTGATAATTTTCTGATTAGAAAGTAACTGCATTCTAGGTATTTTACTACCAATATTTCTCTCCCAATTATTTTTTGAACTTTACTCTTTTCACTCTATACTCTATATTACTGTGATTTATAGAAAAGACACTTTTTGAGGAATTAAGAGCACATCTTCTCTATAACATGAAGAAATAAAAAGTCTCAAAGGCAGGTAATCTCTTTTCTTTCTTGTTCTAACATCCCCTCTCCTCCATTTAAAGGTAGTTTCTGGGTTCGATACTAGATGGTCAGGACCAAATCTAAGGAAATTTGTTTTCTATCAAATGCCCTTAAACATAGTATATGTTCAGTAACGAATTGAAAAAGATAATATTCTTAATTGTTTCAGTCTGTATGGCACTGAAATATGAAGGAGAAACAGAATAGTTATGCCAGTAAGATTACTTAATTGCAGTGAATACACTATGCCCCTATTCTGTCTTTTCAACTAATTCCATGTTACCTGAAAACGGAGGACCTGTTATACCCCAGTGTATGGTATTTCTGACACACATTGAACACTCACGGTGAAATGAGTTTTTTGTAGATCCTAACAGTTGAACAATGGCAATTTCATATGAATCCAACTTTAGTAACAAGTATTTTTGCCAATAAGAAACAATCTTCTACAAGTATAGGGTGGTCTTAAGATTATCTCATATTTAAAAAAACAATGGTCCATTTTTACAAAAAGAAGTACTCATGTGGTCATTTTTTAATTCTGTTGGAAGTTTTCTGAAAGAAAATATTTATAAATGTTTCCAGTGATTTTAAACCTAGTATCTTACTTAGTTACTTTTTACCTTAAATTTGATAGTTATGTTTACTTACACTGGATGTTTTCTCTAGAATAGTCTAGTGATTCTTCTAGGCCAGTGATTTTCAACCAGTGTGCCGCAAGAATTTTTAAAATATGCAATACCTGACTGTTTAGTCAGGGGCACTGACCTCTTTTCCCTTAGATTGTCAAATGAAAAAATGACAACAGCCAACACAATAGCTGTCTGATGTGAATGAATAAAAATTATACCTATTTTTTTGTCCGATTGGCAAAAAATATATTTTTTGGTGTGCCACAGAACTTTACGAATTAGTTTGTGTGTGCCATGAGATGAAAAAGGTTGAAAATCGCTCTTCTATGCTAATGGGTGTTCACATCTGAAATAAGTAAAAAGGAGGAAGTAAATTAAGAAATAAATGAAGTTAAAACTTTTTATTTTTAGAGAAATGCATATTCTCTTTGAATAGATCCCAGTTATCTGACTCCAGAAAAGCTTTCTCTTTTCCTTGTCATTTTAAATTATTGTCTTCCTTTATTGTTTCCTCATGTGTGACTTAAAATATATTCACTTAAAGAAAGCTGTTTCTTCCTGTCTTAAATCCTCTGCACGAACCAGCCAATATAGTCAGAAACCTGACAATGTTTTTTTTTTCGTCATTTCATTTTACTTAATTCTCCTAATGATTCTTCAAGTTAGATGGTTATAAGCTTCATTCTGTCATTAAAGAAACAGGTTCAGAAGAATTAAGTTTTTTTTCCCCAAGATCAGCAGGAGGTATAGAGTCAGGTTCAAACTTAAGTTTAACTCCAAACCCATTTTGTTTCCCCACACCAGTTGACTCCATAAAGTTCTTGTATATTAATCATTCTCTGTTACTGCTATTTGTTTATCCATACTTATAGAAAACAAATCTACACTAATAAAAGAGAAAAATGCTAATTGACTGTACTTTCGCTACGTCCACAGCCAATCAGAGCGAGTATGCAAATTAACCCAACAAAGATGGCAGTTAATTTGCATATTCTGAGGTAGAGATGAGTGAAGACTGAAGAGAGCATAGAAGGAAGAGGGAGGGAAAGCAGAAAGCAAGGCAGCTGCCAGAGGGAAAGTACAGGCGGAGCAGGCAGCTGCGGCAGCGGGCGGGGCGGGTGGCGGCAGCGCACGCGGCCATGGCGGCCGCAGAGGTGGCGGTGGCGGTAGTGCCGGCGGGTGGGGCGGGGTAGGGTGGCCGAAACGGCGGCGGTGGGTGGGGCGGCGCGCGGCCACGGAGGCCGCTTGCAGGAATCTTCCTGCAAACGGGCCCCTAGTATAGTAAATAATTTGAGTAACTTCCTTAGAGCAGCCTTTTCCCAGAGAGTTGAAATTAGTATCTGATAAGATTTAAATTTTTTTGGTCAAACTCGTTTCCCACAATTAAAGTTGTTTTCTTTGGCCAGAGAAACATCGATTTGAATAAGATAATTGATTTCATAAAGCCATATTAAATTTAGTTGAAACTTAACTGCATGCACTTATATAAAACTTTAAAGTATACTGCCTTTAAAACACTCTTTATGGAGAAAAATTTACTCTTGATTTTCTGTAATAATTTTTAAGAGATGAAAATTAGACATTCAGAAAGAGATGATAAATTAGACTTTTAGAAAGTTTTGTCTTGACTCACTCTAGCTCTACCCATCCCCACCCCCAAGTTTTTAAAATGGGGAAGAGCCCTGGCTGGTTTGGCTCCGTGGATAGAGCGTCAGCCAGCGGACTGAAGGGTCCCAGGTTCGATTCTGGTTAAGGTCATGTAACTTGGTTGCGGGCATATCCCCAGTGGGGGGGTGTGCAGGAGGCAGCTGATTGATGTTTCTCTCTCATCAATGTTTCTAACTTTCTATCCCTCTCCCTTCCTCTCTGAAATCAATAAAGATATCTTTAAAAATAAAATAAAATAGGGACGAGAAAATCAGAAAAAAACAATTTTCTTTTCTAGGAACTTCAGTTTTTTAGAAGGTATGATAAAAACTGAAGGAGGCTTTGAAAAAATTGTTTTTAAGAGTGATTATTTCATGAAAATATTACATCCTTTTATTTTACTGTTGAATGGCAATCATTTCCATAGTTTAAAAATTTTAAATGACATAACTGTGAAAGCTTGCTTCTAACCATGCCTTTTCAACTAGTTCTTAGGTAATCAGTTTCTTGTTTATCCTTCCGTTGTTTATTTATGCATATGTAAGAAAGTGTAAACATGTATTTTCTGACCTTTCTAAAATGAAAAATAAATGCTATATAGTTTATTCTAAGAAAATAGCTTGAACTTGAATTTTCCAGATGTGGATTGAATAATTATCTCAATTTGGGGTTCACGTTTATTTTCACATTTTCTTGGGAAGCTTACTTTCTTTAGGACAGGTATAACCATCAGAATTCATTTTCTATACAAAAAGAATTAAAATAACAGCAAATTAGTGATAACTTAATTCTTTTTCAGTCATACGACATTTTCTTTTGCTTATATTAAAATTTTTCATATGGTGAAAAAGAATACGAGATAAAAATCATACTTGTATATCTTGAATTGGCTTGTGAAGAGATTAATTGCCAAGAAATAGGAATTGTGGGTCCGACCCTCCCCCCCCGAAGTTCTGCTATTGATTTATTGAAATAATTTAATCCAGACTTGTAGAGCACTTGAAAATATTTTTTTTTTAAATGTTATTCTTGCCCTTTCTATATTTGATAGTGTCCTGTTATTTGGTAGCAGTTTAGTATCAGTTTAAGAAACTTAAGATTTAGAGAAGTGTTCATTTAAACACACACACACACAAAATAAAATAATTTGAATTCTTAATATAAATTACTATTTTCCAAAAGAAGTAAGTAATTTCCTTTGAATTTCTACCTGATTAAAAAAAAAACCAAAACTTTATTGATTTCAGAGAAGAAGGGAGAGAGAAATAGAAACATCAATGATGAGAGAGAATCATTGATTGGCTGCTTCCTGCACGCCCCCTACAGGAGATCGAGCCTGCAACCCGGGGGACGCACCCCTGACCAGAATTGAACCTGGGACCTTTCAGTCCGCAGGCCAAGGCTCTATCCATGGAGCCAAACCAGCTAGGGTAATCTTCACATCTACCTGATTTGGATTTATGAGCTGAGATAATATACATGACTGGCTTAATATTTCTGTGAATATACAAGCTGGAGCAAAAGTAGGTTTACAGTTGTTCATCTGGAAAATAATACAATAAAGTAATAAGTAATTATTAATAAACTAGAGGCCCAGTGCATAAAATTTGTGCATGAGTGGGGATCCCTTCAGCCCAGCCTGCACCCTCTCCAATCTGGGACCCCTCAGGGGATGTCTAACTGCCGGTTTAGGCCCGATCCCAGGTTAGGGGCAATCAGCCAGGCAGGCGAGCGGTTGGGAGCCAGCAGTCCTGGATTGTAAGAGGGATGTCCGACCGCCCGTTTAGGCCTAAACGGGCGGTCGGACATCCCTCGAGGGGTCCCAGATTGGAGAGGGTGCAGGCTGTGCTGAGGGACACACACCCCTGTGCACGAATTTCGTGCGCTGGGCCTCTAGTATAAAGAATAATAAAAAAAGTGGCTAATCTTGTCTACTTTTTTCTATCTGTTCCCATACTACCTACTGCCACCATCCTCACCTCCGGCTACTTCTAATCCAGCCTCCCTACTGCTGCAGAGGATTCTTATGTCTGATAAAACTTGCCACTTAATAGACACCAAGTAAATATTTGTTGAATCTCTGCTAATATTATCTTCTTTCATAGATATCAGACAAGTCTAAAAGTCAGAAATGGCAATAAATTGGCAACCTCACTCTGGTTCTTGAATTATAGGTATCCACATTTCCAAATTAATTCCAAATTTTGATATGATGAAAAGAACCCAGTAGTAGAAACCCAGAGTTTTCCTATTCTGTGTGATTTTAGACAAATATTTATCTGTATTTCAGTTCCTGAATTTTAAAATGACATAATAGTTACTCTTATTATCTTAAAGAAACAAGTAGACAATAGATGTGAATAAGTTTAGAATGGTATTTAAAACTCTTAAACACAAGGTAGTATTCCAGACCACATTTTACAACTATCGAGTACTTTTAAATAGTCAAGGCCAGCCCTAGCCGGTTTTGCTCAGTGGATAGAGTGTCAGCCTTTATATTGAAGGGTCTCAGGTTCGATTCGGTCAAGACACATGCCTGGGTTGTGGGCTCAATCCCCAGTGGGAGGCGTGTAGGAGGCAGCCAATCAATAATTCTCTCTCATCATTGATGTTTCTATCTCTCTTCCTCTCTGAAATTAATAAAAAATAAATTTAAAAAAGCACTTCCTGGCTTAAAAAAAAAAAAAAGGGGGGGGGGCTACATAATATAGCCCCTTATTTTACTGATAAAGAAATCCTTGCTTGCCTGGCTCTTCTAAATGTGAGACTAGAAATACTTTGAATGAAATAAATAGTAGTGTTATATTTTCCCCTACAGGGTAAATAAATTTCATTTGGGACTTCAGTATAAAGTCTTAAACCAGACTCATGTTTTTTATTGCAATTTAGTTCTCAAATTTTATTCATGAGCCCTACCTGGTTTGGCTCAGTTGATAGAGTGTCCGTCTTTGGACTGAAGGGTCCTGGGTTGGATTTCAGTCAAGGGCACATGCCCAGGTTGCGGGCTTGATCCCCAGCAGGGGGCGTGCAGGAGGCAGCTAATCAATGATTCTCTCTTATCATTGATGTCTCTCTCTCTCTCTCTCTCTCTCTCTCTCTCTCTCTCTCTCCCCCCCCCCCCCTCCCTCCCTCCCTCCCTCCCTCCCTCCCCCCCCTCTCTCTCTCTCCCCCTCCTTTCCTCTCGGAAATCAATAAAAAAATAGAAAAAAAAACTTATTCATGAGCTATAAAAGTGAATGGACGGTTTACGTTTCTCCTGTCAGATGACAGTAGGAGGAGAAAGAAACATCTAATCAGTGGGATTTATGATAAATATAAACAAAGTATCTAGATTGTGTGGCTTAAGTCATTTCTTTCTCACCAGGCACTTATCATTAAACTAGTTTTTGTTTTATAATAAACTCATGGATACATTAAAGCCTTATCTAAATATGTGGGCATTTTAAAAATTAATTTTCAGAAGTTGTTTGGATGTGGTGACTTTAATATTTTTATTTTGTCACCAAATATTTTCAAGCTGGTTTATGAGGGAGAACTGATCACAAAAGACCACATATTATATGATTCCATTTATTTTGGAAGTATCCAAAATAGGTAAGTTTGTAGATTAGTGGTTACTTAGGGCCAGGAAGGTAAGGGAGGGGTGGAGAAATAGAAGGACAATGGCTATGGGGTACAGGGTTCCTTTTTTTTTTTTTTCCATGTCAGATGGGTCATGTGCCAGAGGTGTAACAAGGTTTGTGGGCGGCACATCTCACACAGCAGCGTGAACACCCAATCATCATGCTCGTGAACTACAAAAGGATCTACAAGGTTTCTTTTTGAGATGATGAAAATGTTGATTGTGGTAATGGTTGCACATTTTTTGTGACTATACTAAAAACTATTGAATTTTACATTTTTAAATAGGTGAACTATATATGTGAATTATATCTCAATAAAGCTGTTTTTAAAAAGCATTTATCATAAGAATTGTTTAGTGAACATTGTTATATCATCTAAATTACCATTGGATTTTTTTGGTAATGGTGGCTAACATTTGTTGATTGCTTATATTATGTGCCAGGAATTGTGCTAAATCCTTTAAAGACTGCATTAGTTTCTATGAAGCTTTTCAGCAACACAGTCATCTTTGTATTCTCCAACCACAGAGCCTTACAAATGCCCAAAACTCAAAATATTTGAATGAATGATTATGTGTATGAATGAATGAATTTAGCATTCTGTCATTGCATCTCAACTCATCAGGGCATTGCTTTCTCCTTATGTTTGTAGCAGTCTACTCTCAGACCTACTAAGCAATTCTAGCTCACACAGGGATTAGTGATTATATCAAGTAGAATTTTTCTGACGTGGTTTTGCCATTTCCATAGAAGTAAGGAAAGAAAAGGAAGAGGAGGACATTTATTGTATTGTTCTCCTTCTCTTTGCTCCTTATTTCAGTAGTTGGCAACTCATCTTTAGCTTTCAGTCTTTATATTTGCTCCTGGTGGGAATGTTTCAATCTTCTTGCAGATCTTCTAAAGAGAACAATAGCCCAAGAGATTGGACTTCAAGTAGTATTCACAATAGCCAAGAGGCGGAAACAAACCAAGGGTCCATTGACAGATGAGTGAACAAAACGTGATCTACACATACAATGGAATATTATCCAGCCATTAAAAGGAAGGACATTCTGACACATGCTTCAACATGGTTGAACCCTGAAAACATTATGCTAAGTGAAAAAAAACCCATCACAATAGAAAAAAATATTGCATGATTCCACTTAACATGAGGTTCCTAGAACAGTCAAATTTATAGAGACAGAAAGTAGAGTGGTGGTTGCCAGGAGTTTGGAGAAGGGGGAAATGGAGAGTTGTTCAATGGGTACAGAGTTTCAGTTTTGCAGAATGAAAAAGTTCTGGAAATCTATTGCACAACAATGTGAACATACTTAACAGTACATGCTGAACAGTACACTTAGAAATTATTAAAATGGTAAATTTTATGAGTTTTTACCACAATTTTCAAAAACTGAAAAACACACATAAAAACTGTTCATTTGGGAGAACACAACATGAAATCATTTGGAAAGTAATAGATAGACTCAGCTAAGTTTAAAAAAAAAACCCCACAATAAAGTAAACTGTATAACAACCCTAATTACATTTAAAAAAGGCTCATTAAGATAAACAAAACCAGCCATCATCTTTTCACTGAATCTAATTCATAGCCATGATTTTATGCTAAACAAACTGAGAAATCATTGTAGGTTTTTAAGAGGGGGAATTATGAAAATGATGTTTGAAGATGCTTACTAGAGGTCTTAAGAAGGAAGGATTAGAGAGAGCTCATAGAGAGAGCACCCTGAGCTGGAGTAGTCTGAGGAAGCTTCCATGAGAAGTCATTTGCAATGGTTCTTTTTTTTTTTTTTTTTTTTAATTCTTGATTGTTGGAAGTATTACATTTGTCTCCTTTTCCCCCCATTGACCTCTTCCAGCCCGCTTCTGGCCCCCCCCACCCCCCCGCAATGGTTCTTAAAAGATAGGTAAGATTTAGATGGAGAGGAGGTAATGACTATAGGTGGAGTCACAGATAAGTGAAGTACAGATGAATAAGTGAAAGTTTAAATGAAGCATCCATCTTATATAAAAACTGCTGTTTGAAATTTTAACCCCTGCTATTTTGGCTTCTGTAAACACTTGATTGCTTAAATAATAAGGAAAATAAGACTACTCCCATTCCAGAGAGGCCATAAACCCCCCCCAGACGAAGTTATCAGTGCTGGCACCAGGCCAGGCCTTTGGTTGAGGTCTCAAAACACATAGAGCTCTTTAAGAACTTGCAAAGGGGACTGGAAAAACTTTTATTTGGGAGACAAAGAGCTGGAAAAAGTATAAATAGGGAAGCTTCCTCCATGTTTTTTGCCCAGAATTTGAAAGACATTTTTCTCTGGGCCCGCATGTAATAATAATAATAATAATAATAATAATAATAATAATAAAAGTGTAACTCCCATTTCTCTAAGCGTTGCTTGGTTTTCTTCGGTCTTCTGCAACATAAACACCAGGATAAAACATTAAAATTTGATTTGGTAAGCTTGAGAGATACTAAATTATCATCATAATTAACATTTACAGACTGTCATGTTTATTATCCCATGTGAGTCTCGGAATCATTCGAGGAAAGCACTCCCACTTTACAGATAAGGAACCTGAAGCTTCCAGACTAGCCACCAGATTATATTATGCTTATATAGCTTTTTGAGCAATAGAGTGATGTATGCTGTTATGACTTGATTGTTTTTTAAAACAAATGAAACTTGGTAATTGAAGCCTACCAAAATGGAAAGAAAAGCTTTGATTTGAGTTTTATGAGAGTGAAATTATTTTTAAAAACTCGAATTGGAAAATAAGTTAATAAATAACAGCCAAGTTGTGAGTTTTAAGTTGTTCTTAGTGTTTAGAAATTGAACTCAAGAATATGTCTCTCATCCTCAATTATCTTTATTTTTGAAGCTATGAGTCAAGATTTTTTTCTTTAACAGCACAGGGCATTTTACGGACAGATTTGCCTATTTGCAAGTTTGTATAAACTGACTGCAACATACATACAATTAATTTCCTTGGTCTGCAACATATAGCAAAAGAGTTAATCTTTAGTATAACTAATTCAGTGCCCATCACAGTATCTGGCTTAATGTATGTATTTTATTATTCATTCATTAAATTCTATGAGAGTTGAGAAGAGGAAGATAATTTATACAAAGAAAACTCAAGAGAAATTTTTAGGTGGGCAATGTCATTTGGGCCTTTAAGATCATGGTGATCTTGGATATATAGAGATAGAAGGATATTCCAGGGTGAGAGAGCTGTAGGAGCCTAGGCCCAGAGGTGGTACCATGTGAATGTTATATGTAATTTACAAGCCATCCAGTTCTGTTGAGCTGCTGTTACAATGTAATGTTAAAGACATTAGAACAAAAATGATGCTAACAAGTTTCCTTTAGGATAACTTGAATAAAATGAATCATGTCCCTTGAGATTTGGTTTGTCTTTTAGGTAGGCCAAGCTATGACAACATCAAAGATGGATTGAATAGCAAAGATAAACAAGGTGCTTGCAGTCTCTAAGCCTTAATTTCCTCATCTTTAAAAATGAAGCCAGTAAATAACTAGATTGCAGGGTATTTTGAGGATTGAATAAAATAATGTACATGAAGAGCCTGTTACATAAAAGGTCACTATTATTTTGGTGGTTACTGATAAGATCTGCAATGAAAATAGTAATATATTGTTTAGGGTAAAGAGATGTTTCATTATCTAAAAGAGTCCATGGTACAATGCAATGTAACAGCTTTATAAGTATTTTTAATTTTGGTATCAATCACACATACTCCAAAGTGCCATCTGTGTATTGTAACTATAATTTTGTCTTCGAATTTCATAGTTTCATGCTTGCTCTGAATATTTCACATAAATATATAGAGGAGTAACTGCTTATTCCACAGATTCATATAGCAGATACCATAGAATACAGATGACACCTTTCTATAGAAGTCCCTTATCTAGCCCCCCTATAAATTCAAATTTGTATAAATTACAAGAACATCTTTCTAAGAGTCCACCAAGAATTTTATCGTAAAAGGTTTTAAAGTTAAGGAAACTGGGGCTTAGCGAGATTTGTCTCCACAGGTAATTGATGCCCAAACTGGGATTCAATATATGTTTTCTTCTCTTCTTGACTAGGACTTTTTCCATAGAATATACCATTCTGTTTCTTATCAGGTACATCTATATGTAGTAAACTTGTATTGATCTTAAGAGTTGAGGTGGCTGAGGAGAAAAGTTCTGTTAGAAATATTACATGGAGGAATGATTTTTAACAGCTTTTTAACAAGTTTAACATCTTCTTACAATATAATTCACATATCATACAGTTCACTCATTGAAATTGTACATTTCTATGACTTACTATATTTATAGAGATTTGCAACCATCACCACAATTTATTTTAGAACATTTTATTACCCCAAAAAGAAACCCCACTCACTTTAGCCATCATTACCCAAACTCCCCCATTCCCTCCAGCCTTAGGCAACAACTAACCTAGTTTCTATCTCTAGATTTTTGTATGTTCTGGACATTTTATTTAAATGAAATCATACAATATGTGGTATTTTGTGATTAACTTCTTTCACTTGACACACTGTTTTTAAGATTCATTGGTATTGTAGATGTCAGTATTCCTTTCTTATTGCCAAATAATATTCCATTGTATAGATATATTATACTAGCGGCCCGGTGCACGAAATTCGTGCACGGAGGGGGGTTGTCCCTCAGCCCAGCCTGTACCCTCTCCAATCTGGGACCCCTCGAGGGATGTCCGACTGCAGTCGGACATCCCTCTCACAATCCAGGACTGCTGGCTCCCAACTGCTTGCCTGCCTGCCTTCCTGATTGCCCCTAACCACTTCTGCCTGCCAGCCTGATCACCCCCTAACCACTCTGCTGCCAGCCTGTTTGCCCCAACTTCCCTCCTCTGCCGGCCTGGTCACCCCTAACTGCCCTCTCCTGCAGGGTTGATCATCTCCAACTGCCCTCCCTTGCAGGCTTGGTCCCTCTCAATTGCCCTCCCTTGCAGGCCGGGTGCCTCCCAACTGCCCTCTCCTGCTGGCCATCTTGTGGTGGCCATCTTGTGTCCACATGGGGGCAGGATCTTTGACCACATGGGGGCAGCTATATTGTGTGTTGCAGTGATGATCAATCTGCATATTACTCTTTTATTAGATAGGATAGAGGCCTGGTACAGGGGTGGGGGCCAGCTGGTTTGCCCTGAAGGGCATCCTAGATCAGGTGGGGGTTCCCTTGGGGCCTGGGGCGGCCTGAGCGAGGGGCCTGTGGTGGTTTGCAGGCCGGCTACGCCCCCTGGCAACCCAAGCGGAGGCCCTGGTATCTGGAATTTATTTTCCTTCTACAATTGAAACTTTGTAGCCTGGAGCAGAGCCAAGCCTGGGGCTCCCTCCGAGGCCCACAGCCATTTGTGTTGGGGTTATAATTGAAACTTTGTTGCCTTAAGCGGGTGGGCCCGGCCAGGGTGTGTGGAAAGCTTTGCTTCCCCTGTTGCCGGCGGCAACCCTGGCCTGCTCTCTCAAGCTCCATTCTGCCGCCATTTGTTTGAATTTGTTTACCTTCTATAATTGAAACTTTGTAGCTTGAGTGGAGGCTTAGGCCTGGCAAGGGCAGGCGGAAAGCTTGGCTTCCTCTGTTACCTAGGAAACCTTGCTCTCTGTGGCTGTAGCCATCTTGGTTTGGGTTAATTTGCATACTCGCTCTGATTGGATGATGGGCATGGCTTGTGGGTATGTTGGAGGTATGGTCAATTTGCATATTTGTCTATTATTAGATAGGATTTTATTTAACTACTCATCAAGTGATGGGCCTATGAGTTGTTTCCACTTTTTGATATTATGAATAATGTTGTTGTGTTTATCTGTGCACAAGTTTTTGTGTGGACATACGTCTTCATTTCTCTTTGGTATGGACCTAAAAGTGGAATTGCTAGATCATATGGTAACTTTATGTGTAATAGTTAGGGTCGCTGAAGGAGGAACGCACGAGGCCAAAAGGGGCAAAGAATTATGAATTTATTAGGTCATCTGGATACCAGATGGGCTGAGCCCCAAAATGGTGCCAGCACTCAAAGATGGGAGTCAGAGGTTTTTTATTAGTTAATTAATTAATTAATTAATTAATTAATTATTTATTTTTTACAGAGTGGAAGAGATAGAGTTAGAAACATCGATGAGAAACATTGATCAGCTGCCTCCTGCACACCCCCTACTGGGGATGTGCCTGCAACCAAGGTACATGCCCTTGACTGGAATCAAACCTGGGACCCTTCAGTCCGAAGGCTGACACTCTATCCACTGAGCCAAACCGGTTAGGGCATGAGTCAGAGGTTTTTAAAGGACTCTAGGTGGGCTTTTTCTGGGCGAAGAATTCTCTGTGCAGGTCCGGATTCTGGGAAACGCTGAAGGGGAGAAATAATGGTCTTAGCAAGTGGAATGTGGTCTAAGCAAGTGGAATGTCCATTGTGAAGTGGCCTAAAGGTCACTTCCCAGGGGAGGGGGTATTGATTCAATTATTTGATCAGACCCAACAGTAATCATTTGAGGAACTGCCAGACCATTTACCAAAGGGACTGCATCATTTTACATTCCTACCAGCAGTCCAGAAGGTTCCATTTTCCCCACATTCTCAACAACTCTTTTTATTATCTGTCTTTTGTATTATGGCCACCCTAGTGGGTGTGAAGTGGTATCTCATTGTACTTTTGATTTGCATTTCCCTAATGGGGAGGGAGTAGGGGAGGGGAAGGGAGAAGGATATAAATGGCAGAAATGAAAGCATTCTAGGAAAATTATGCAGATAGAGAGTGTGAGGTCAAGATATTTAGATCCGAGAGTCCTTTTCCTGTGACTGAAAGTTGGAACTCATAAGTAATAGATGAAACATCTGCTGAGAAGGATTACAATATGGAATTAGAGAGTGAAGTTGTAGTGCTAGATGCCTATCTTGAAATGGCCTGATGATTTCAACCTCTTCTGTTGAATTAAGTCTTGGAATTAAGTCAGTGAATAGGATGAGTGAATAGAGAAACTTTGAGAGAAGTTTAATAAGCAAAAATTACTGTAAATTTATAAGATAAAGAGAGCCAGAGTGGCTCAGTTGGTTGGTCCATTGTCCTGTGTATTCCCAGATTAATTCCCGGTCATGGCACATTACCTGGGTTGCAGGTTGCATACAGAAGGCAGGCAGTCAGACGATTGATTCTTTCTCACATTGATGTTTCTCTCTCTCTCTGTCTTTGTCTCTGTCTCTGTCCCTCTGTCTCTCTCTCCCTCCCCCCTCCTTTCTTTAAGCATGTCCTCAGGTGAGGATTAAAAAAAATAAAGTCCTAGCCAGTTGTTTGTCAGTAATTAGAGCATCAGCCCTTGCACTGAAGGATCGCAGTTTCAATTCCTGGTCAAGGGCACATACCTGGGTTGCAGGTTTGATCCCCAGCCCTGAGGCAACCAATTAGTGTGTCTCTATCAAATCTATGTCTCTCCCTCTCTCCCTGTCTCCCTGTCTCCCTCTCTCCCTCTCTCCCCCCTCCACCTCCCCTCTCTCTCCCCCTCTCCTCCCTTTCTCTCTCCCTCTCTCTTTCTCTCTCCCTCTCCCTCCCTCTCCCCTTCCTCCTCCCTCCTTCCCTCCCTCTCTCTAAAAAAACAATGGAAAAAATATCCTCGGGTGGGAATTAACAACAACAAATATAAAAAAGAAAAGTGGTTGAGAAAGTGCATGAAAAATATGTTATAATTTTACTAGAGGTCCGGTGCATGAAATTCATGCATGGGGGTGGGGTCCCTCAGCCTGGCCTGCGCCCTCTCGATATCCGGGACCCCTCGGGGAATGTTGGGCCTAAACCGGCAGTCTAACATCCCTCTCGCAATCCAGTACGCTGCATGCACCAGTGACCATACTTTTCATACAGGTGAAAGGCATCTTGCTGTTGTATGGGCAGCTACATTTTTTTGCCCTGGTTATAACATGATCCTTCTGGGGCAGTAGTACCATTTTCCCCATCTTATGGGTAGAAAAACTGAAGCAGAGAGAAGTCAAGTAATTGGCTTTGTCACACAATTATAAATGTCAGAATCAGGGCTGACCACAAAATGTACAAGCCAGAGTCCATGCATGTCATCGCTGCATCATCCTGTTTTTTCGTGTTAGAGTAGCCTTGCTAGGTTTTAATTTTTAAATCTAAGAGACTATTCCCAATATATAGGGTAGGGTCTCTAGGCCTGGCCGGCAATCAGGGCTATCTGTGGGGCAACTGGCAGCGGGGCAATTGGGGGCCCCCTGCTGGCACCCGCTTTGGTTGGAGGCCTGGTGCCGCCCACTGGCTGACCCCACCACCCCCACCCCATCACGCTGCTGGTCGTCTCCTGACTGGGTGCAGCTCCTGCGTTGAGCATCTGCCCCCTGGTGGTCAGTGCGTGTCAGGTCGTTCCGCTATTTGGTTGATTTGCATATGAGGGTTTTATTATATAGGATTCTCTTCAAATAAATACAGAAACACAGTATAGGCAATGACCTGAATGGCAAAATACTGGAAAGAATGTTATTGAAGAGTCAGAATTCCTTGGTTCTGATCCTCATTTACACTAGGTGTGTAACCTTGACTATGTCACTTACCCTTCAGAATAGTATTTTGACATTTACGGAAGCCCTACCATATTCAGGACTTTGTGCAAGCTTCAGTCTCCTCTCTTGTAAAATGGAACTGATGTCAAATTAATTACTTTGAAAACTTATGAAATAATCATATACAGAGAAGGGATTATTATGTTTGAAATTTGGAAGTTCAGTGTAGTAATAGTAGGAGCAGCTGATAGTTTGTGTGTCTGTGAACAAAAGAATTCTGCAAGATGTGTTATAACTTTATTTTGATAATGAAAAAACTGATGTTCAGTGATTATGAAAATTGTACAGTCGGTAATCAGTAGAGCAGTTATTCTAATCCAGTTCTGCATGATTTCTTTGTAAGAAAGATCCCAATGTGTGAAGGGGGAGGTGGGGAGGGAATAGGGTAACACCAATGAGGTTTAAGTTAGACTTATATAAGCTTAAGATGTAATTCCAAAGGGTTAACTAGTCCTAAGATTGGTGATCTCAGAGGTGAGGTGGAACAATGTCATACGTTAAGGTCAAAGGTATATCCCAGTTGATTAATGTGTAAGTCCCAGAAAGAGCTAGATGTTACAAAGCACAGTTGTATACTAGTTTATCCTCGTGTCTGCTGGAATCTTGAAAATTTTTGTTCAGGAGGCGGGGGAAGACAGAACACCAGTGAGGTAATGAAGTCAAGACGGAAAACAGAGGTAAGTACAAGAGGCCAAAATAATGCTAGAGCTTGTGGAGGTGGGTAGACTTTGCCTTGAATCATGAGGCAGTCACTTCTTAGAATTCTTATTTTCATATCCTTTAAAGACCCTTTTCATCTCACCAATAAGGTGACTGGTTAATTTCTAAGTGTCATGTAGCTCAGCATCTCTTGAATACTTCATAGCTCTGATCTCTTAGCCCCTGCACTCTTCTTTTCCTTTCCATGGTCAAGTTGAGAAACATTATTTGGGAATATAAAACCAATAGATCAGAAAAAGAGTTCAGAAAAGAGTATAAGAAAGGAGCAGAACAATTTTTATTCTTTGATTTATCTTGTGCCATTATCTTCCTAATGACAGATACAAAGTTCAAGCTTCAGTTCTTATCTTGCTGCTGTTACTAAATTAATAAACAGTAGACATGCTTCTTTTTGATGGCATTTAGCTGTTGGAGATATCGTCACCTGGCACAAGAGAAGTAAAGAACTTTGATCTCTAATTCTGACTTGCAAACTTTCAGTTTCTGCATAGAAATCCATGATGATTGGTGTCTATGAGAATAGATCTGTGATAAAAAAATAGGTATAGGAAAGGTAACTAATACACAGGATGGGAAAAAGGTAGATTTACAGTCGTGAGTATGTGAAACACAGAGTTTATTCCTGGATTATTGTATTATTTTCCATATGAACAACTGTAAGTCAGCTTTTGCCCTAATCTGTATATTGAGCCCATGCTTTATGTGAGGTAGTCTGAAGTACTTGAAAATGAAGTAAGAGTATCAGAGGTTACAAAGGCCTGAACTGTTTTTGGTTATACTGACTGCTTCTCAGAAATGGCAGAACTGGGTTTCAGAAGAAAGGACAGTTGAGTTGAGAAACATTGAGAGAAAGGTAATGCTGTGTGCTAATTTTGCATGCACATGTGTATACACGTATATTTAATAAATAGTTGGGAGTAGGAAAAGAAGGAACCAAACATATGATTCTTTTTTCCCCCTTTTTAAAAAACGAGTGGAAGGGAGATGGGGGGAGAGTGAGAAACATTGATGTGAAAGCAAAACATCAATCAGCTGCCTCCTGCACACCAGCTGCAGGAGATCGAGCCCAAAACCCCGGCATGTGCCCTGCCCAGGAGTTGAACGGCAACATTTCAGTTCATGGGGCGACGCCCAACCACTGAGCCACATCGCCAAGGCAAAAACTCTTAAAATATATTAAATGCTTTCTTAACAACAGAGCTTCAGAATACTGGAAGAGCCCTAACCGGTTTGGCTCAGTGGATAGAGCGTCGGCCTGCGGACTGAAAGGTCCCAGGTTTGATTCCGGTCAAGGGCATGTACCTTGGTTGCGGGCACATCCCCAGTAGGAGGTGTGCAAGAGGCAGCTGATCAATGTTTCTCTCTCATCGATGTTTCTATCTATCTATCCCTCTCCCTTCCTCTCTGTAAAAAGTCAATAAAATATATTAAAAAAAAAAAAGAATACTGGGAGAAAAATGGACAAAACTGAAAAGAGAACTAAGTCCATAATTATAGACTTCACCACCCCTTTCTCAATGATCTATAGAACCTAGTAGGCAGAAAATCAGCAAGGATATAGAACTAAACAGCACCTTCCACCAACTAGATTTTTTTAATGGAACACTTCAACAATATCACAATACATATTTTTTTCAAGTGTCCATGAAATAGTCATCAAGATAGGCCATAACATGGGTTGTAAAATCAACCCCAAATAAATTTAAAAGCATTGAAATAAATTATGTTCTTGGACCATAGGAGAGTTAGATTAGGAAATAGTAACATAAAGATAACAGGAAAATATCCAGACATTTAGAAATTAAACCACATACATTTTTTTGTTTGTTTTTTTGTTAATCCTCACCCAAGGATATTTTTTCCATTGGTTTTTTTTTTTTTTTTTTTTAGAGAGAGTGGAAGGGAGGGGGAGAGACAGAAACATTAATGTGAGAGAGACACATCAGGCCTGCAACCAAAGTGTGTGTGCCCTTAACCAGAATAGAACCGAAGACCTTTCAGTCCTCAGGCCAATGCTCTAACCACTGAGCAAACCTGCCTGGACTAAACAACATAATTTAAAATAATCCATGGGTCAAAGAGCAAGTCTCAAGGGAAATTAGAAAATATTTTGATCTGAGAAAAAAATGAAAATACATTATATCAAAAATTTGAGTAGTACTTAGAAGGAAATTTGTAACACTAAATTCTTACATTGGAAAAGGAGAAACTTGTCAATTCAATTATATAAGCATCAGTCTTAACAAACTAAAAAAGAAGAGTAAAATCCAAAACAAACAGAAAGAAGGAAATAATAAAGATAAGAGCAGAGTCACTGAAACCTAAATAGAGAAAAACAATGAAAACAAAAGATGATTCATAGCAAAGATTAATAAAATTGAAAATTTCTAGCAAAATCCTACCTAATAGACAAATATGCAAATTGACCGCACCTCCGCTATGCCCAAGCCACGCCCACCAACCAATCAGGATGAGTATGCAAATCACCCCAACAAAGATGGCGGCTAATTTGCATATCAAGACAGCATAGAAAGAAGCCAAGAGCTGCAGAAGGGAGCAAAGCTGCGGAGAAGCAAGCAAGCGGGGGGGGGGGTGGGGGGGGAGGAGGACAAGGGAGGAGCGGAGGCGGGGCTGGGGGAGAAGGGAAAAGCAGGTGGGCTGGTGGAGAAGGCGGGCCAGGGGACAAGGGAGGAGAGCAGGCAGGGTGGGGTAGAGTGCAGCAGGAAACCCTATTGCAGGATTTTTCCTGCAACGGGAATGCTAGTGGTAAGATAAAAGACAAAAACTACTGCCCTACCTGGTTTGGCTCAGTGGATAGAGCATCAGCTTGTGGACTGAAGGGTCCCGGGTTTGATACCGGTCAAGGGCACATACCTCAGTTTCAGGCTTCTCCCTGGCCTGAGCCCTGGTCAGGGCTCACGCAGGAGGCAACCAATTGATGTGTTTTTCTCACATCTATATTTCTCTCTGTCTTTCCCTTTCTCTTCCACTCTCTCTAAAATTCAATGGGAAAAATATCCTCTGGTGAAGATTAAAAAACAAATAAGACACAAACTAATATTGAGAATGAAAGGGGAGCATCACTACAAACCTCACAGACATAAAAAAGATAATGATCCACTATTAATAACTCTATACTCATAAATTAACAACTTAAATGGAGATCAAATTATCAAACAAACTACCAAAACTCACCTAAGATATAATAGATAGCCTGAGTTCTGTAATAATAAAAGCGTAATATGCTAATTAGACCGGACAGCCAAACAACAGAATGACCATCCAGACGACCTTCCGAACAAAGCTGGGACTGCGAGGGCTGAGGCAGCTGGTGCGGCTGCAAGGGCCAAGCCTCTTGCACGAATTTAGTGCATCGGGCCTCTAGTTTATAATAATAAAAGCGTAATAAGCTAATTAGACAAGACATTCTTCCAGACAACCTTCCAGATGAAGCCAGGGTTATAGCTGTGGGATCCAGGCAGCCGCCACGGCTGCCAAGGCCCACTATTGCACAAATTTCATGCATTGAGCCTCTAGTTATTAAATAAATGAAATTTGTAGTGTAACACATTTTTGAAAAATCAAATAGTTTCATTGGCAAATTTTATCATAATTTGTAGAAGAAATGTACCAATAACCAATGCTATATTATCTGTTACAGAAAACAGAAGAGGAGGGCACTCATCTTATAAGGCCAATGTTACCCTGATATCAAAACCAGACAAAAGCTGTATAAGAAAACAAAACAGCAGACCAGTATCCCTCATGAATATAAATAAGAAAATGCTCCACAAAGTACTAACAATCCAGCATAGCAATGTATATAAAGAATAATATGCCAGCCCTAGTCGGTTTGGCTTAGTGGATAGAGCGTCGGCCTAGGGACTGAAGGGTCCTGGTTTTTATTCTGGCCAAGGTTACATGCCCGGGTTACAAGGCTTGATCCCCAGTAGGGGCATGCAGGAGTTAGCTGATTAATGATTCTCTCATCATTGATGTTTCCATTTCTCTCTCCCTTTCCCTTCCTCTCTGAAATCAATAAAAAATTAAAAAAAAAAAAAAAGAAGAATATGCCAGCCCTGGCCTGGTGGCTTGGTTGGTTGGAGCTCCATCCTGTGTACCAAAAGTTGTAGATCCCATTCCCCCATTCCTGGTCAGGGCACATACCTAGGTTTCGAGTTCCATTCTTGGTTGGGGTGGGTATGGGAGGCAACCGATTGATGTTTCTCTTTTCCCTCCTTCCCTCTTCTCTCTCTCTCAAATTAATAAACATATCCTCCGATGAGGATATTAAAAGAAAAAAAGAATAATATACCATATCCAGGTGTGGTTTATATCAGGAATGTGATGTCAGTTCAGTATTTGAAAATCAAACAACATAGTCCACAATATTGACAGCCCAAAGAATAAAAACCAGTTGGTTATATCAGTTGATACAGAAAAAGCATTCAACAAAATTTAATAACCATTCATTATTTTAAACTCTCAGCAAAGTAGGAATCGAAGGGAATTCTTTATCAAGATGCACTTGATAAAGTGCATCTAGCAAAAAATTTAAAATTGCAGCTAACTTCATACTTAACAGTGTAAGCTTGGATCTTTTCATTTTAAGATTGGAAAGAAGATAAGAATGTCCTCTCAGTCCACTCCTATTAACATTGAACTTGAAGTCCTAGCCAGAACAGTAAGGCAAGAAAAAGAAATCAAAGGCATACAAATGGGAAAGGAAGAAATAAAACTGCCCCTATTCAAGCTACATGACTGTCTACATAGGAGATCCCAAGGAATCCACAAAACACTCATGGAACTAGTGAGTTTAGCAAGGTTGAAACACACAATCAACCCACACAAACCAAACCAGCTTTTATATACTTTGCACTGAAAAATGAGGGGAGGGGGGATGTACTATTTATAAAAGCAGCAAGAGAGAAACACCTAAGTATATTCTAAAAATCATATACAGGATCTTTATGTTGAAATGCTTACACACTGATGAAAGAAATAAAAGAAGATGTAAATAAATACAGAAATATATTTAGGGACTAGAAGACTCAGCATAGTAAAAATGTCATTTCTCTTCAGTTGTCCTATAGATTTAATATAATTTCAATTGAAAAAATCTCAAGATTTTTTATAATCATAGGCAAGTTTATTCTTAAATATTTATGGAAAGGCAAAGGAACTAGAATTGTCAAACCAGTCTGAGAAAAGAAGAATAAAGTTGAGTGAGTTATTCCATCCAGTTTTAAGACTTACAAAGCTACAGTAATCAAGATGGTGTCATATTAACAAAAGGAAAGATACATAGATTCTTGGAACCAAATAGAAAGTCCAGAAATAGAACCACATAAATATTTCCAATTTTTTTTTCTTTTTTGGTTAATCCTCACCTGAGTATATTTTTTCTACTGATTTCTAGAGAGAGTGGAAGGGAAGAGGGAGATATTGATGTGAGAGAGACACATCAGTTGGTTGCCTCACTACATGCCCCAACTGGGGTCAGGGATCAAACCTGCAATCCAGGTGCACACCCTTGTTGAGAATTGAACCCGAGACTCTTTGGTGCAAGAGCCGATGCTCTAATTTACCAAGCAACACTGACCAGGGCTCAAAATCATTTTATTTTTTTACACACACACACACACACACACACACACACACACACACACACACACACACACACACATTTTTATTTCATAAAGGAAGGGAGAGGGAGAGAGATAGAAACATCATTGATGAGAGAGAAGCATTGATTGGCTGCCTCCTGCACACCCCCTACTGGGGATCAATCTCGCAACCTGGGCATATGCCCTTGACCGGAATTGAAACCAGGACCCTTCAGTCCGCAGGCTGATGATCTGTCCACTGAGCCAAACCAGCTAGGGCATCCAATTAATTTTTTATAAAAATGCAGACAATTCAATGGAGGAAGGAGAATGTTTTCTCAAAAAAAGTTTTGGAATTTGACATGCCTATGCATACACATGAATAGACCTCATACCTTATACAAAATTTAACACAAGGTAGATTATAAATCTAGGTGTAAAACATAAAACTTAAAAAACACACACATAGAAAATCTTTGACCTTAGATTAGACAAAAAGCATTCTATAGTCTGTGAGAAAAAATTGCAAATCACATATCTGACAATGGTCATATATTTAGAATACATATATATATATAAATTGTCAAGATTAACCAATAAAAGGACAACCCAATAAAAAATAATCAAAAATTTTTAAATAGTCCTTTTTCCAAAGAGAATGTACAGTGGTGGATGCAATTTAAAACCATGATGAGATACGACTAATCAAATGGCTAAAATAAAACTGACAATTCCAGATGCTGACAAGGATTCAGAGAATAGCTGGAGTCTCTCTCATCATTGCTTATAGGAAAGGAAAATGATACCACTACTCTGAAAAACAATTCGGTGACTTTCTTTTTAAGTTAAATATACACTGTCCATGTGACCCAACAAATCCATCCTAGGTTTTTAACTTACAGACATGAAACACATTTTCATAAAATCCTTTACACTAATTTTACAGCAGGTCTATTTATAATTGCTGCCAAATGGAAACCATCCAAATGCCCTTCAACCAGTGAGTGGATAAACAAACTGTGGTACGTCCATACAATGAATTACTACTTAGCAATACAAAGAAGTGAATCATTGATGCATGCAACATCATGGATGCATCTCAGAGGCATTGTGCTGAGTAAAAAAAATAATCTCAAAAAGTTATATACTGTATGATTCTGTTTAGATAGCATTCTCAAAATGACAAAACTGGTGGAAAGAATGTGTTACGGATTAGCAATGGGGTTAGGTGTGACAACACAAAGGGAGTCTTTGAGAGTGATGGAACTTCTCAGTATCCAGATTGTGCTGATGGTTACATGAATCTACTCACGTTTTAAAATTCATAGAACTATACACATTTCTAAGAATTCAATTTTGTGGTTTTAATTTAAAACATTTTTTAAAACGTAGTGTCATAAAGTGACAATTTATTTTTTCATGAGTCTGTGGACTGACCAGGTGTTTCTGCTTTACATTGTGTTTGCTGGGATATTGGTATGCTTGGAAGGTCCAAACGGCCTCACTCACATGGCTAGCAGTATGTATTAGCCGCTAACTCAGAGTTCAGATGTGGCTCTTGACCAGGGACCTTGATTCTCTTAGTCTTAGTACTTTCTGCTTGGTTGGATGGGCTTTTATTTTCAACATGGCAACTGGATTCCAAGGAGTGTTCAAAAATCCCAATTTCTAAGCACTTACCAAGTTTCTGTGTCATGCTTGATAAAGCCTCATTTGCCATAGCTAGTCACATGACCAAAGGCTGGGTTATGTGACTAGCTATGGCAAATGTGTGGGAAGAGGACTGCATAGGGCATGAATACCAGTATTGGCTCATTGGAGACCTCCAAATTACTGTGTATCACAGATAATGAGTGGGTTTTTTAAATTTTTTCCTTGTAACTTAACTTTCCTTTAGGACTATTTATATTTAACAAAAATATTAAGAGACTCCAGTATCGAAGAGGGACTAATTGAAAAAGATTATTATTTAAAAAGATATAAACATTTTTAAGTGTTGAAAATGTATTATTTTCTATGAGTCTATGATTATAGACCAGGCGTCCTCAAACTACGGCCCGTGGGCCATATGCGGGTGTTTTTGCCGTTTTGTTTTTTTAGTTCAAAATAAGATATGTGCAGTGTGCATAGGAATTTGTTCATAGTTTTTTTTAAACTATAGTCCGGCCCTCCAAGGGTTTGAGGGATAGTGAACTGGCCCCCTGTTTAAAAAGTTTGAGGACTCCTGTTATAGACTCACATCTTTATAAAAATTTGAGTTTATCCTTTGTGTACCTGATTGGTTTTCCTCATAATTCTTTCTACCACTTACTGAGCCTCAATACAGGGAATGGGGCTCCAAAAAATCTCACATATGAAAGGTGCTAAGAGAGTAGATCTTTTTTTGAAACTATATGTGGTGATGGATGTTAACTAAATTTATTGTGCTAATCATTTCATAATACATAGTATACTAGTACATGTATCAAATCATTATGTTGTTCACCTAAAACTACTATTATACTAGTATATGTAAATTATATTCTTTTAAAATGCACAAAAGAGCTCACATAGCACTGCAGACAACCTCAGGATTAATTCTGAGGCTGGAAAGGAATCTTGTTGATCATGTAGTCAAACAGTATCCATAGAAATAATTTTTCTCAAAGAAAGGATTTATATCAGAAATACCAAACCAGAAATATCCTATAAAATGAGTACATTTTAGAAATTGAGGTGTTTTTGGTTCTTGCTTATTTCTTTGTTCTTTTGTTTTTAAGCAGTGGAAAACATGAGAAACCAAATTGTTATGACATGAATGAATGAATGAATGAAGAAAATGTTTGTAGGAGTGCAGCAACATGGTGTAGTAGAAAGAACACAAATGGGGAATCAGAAAACGTGTATTCTAAAATCTGATATGGCCACAACTACATCCTTCACTTCTCTTTCCAAAGCTTTGGGTTTCACATTACAAAATGAGGTGTTTGATCTGAACAGTGCTTCTTTACGTCCTTAGGAGGCTCTAGATATCAAAATCTCTGAGGAGACATATAATTTTGGGGGAAAAAAGTATAATTCTTATTTTCAAAATACAAACTTTAGAAAGCAAAGTATAATAAAAGATTCCAGGCTGGTAAGGAACATAGAACATAGAATGAGAAGGTACTAAAGAAGATTTTTTTTTTTAATGTTGAGAAATTTGGCTCAGTGGATAGAGCATCAGCCTGCGGACTGAAGGGTCCCAGGTTCGGTTCCGGTCAGGGGCATGTACCTTGGTTGCAGGCACATCCCCAGTAGGGGGTGTGCAGGAGGCAGCTGATCGATGTTTCTCTCCCATCGATGTTTCTAGCTCTCTATCTCACTCCCTTCCTCTCTGTAAAAAATCAATAAAATATATTAAAAAAAATAGAAAATATAGATAATTTAAAATCAGTAGATAGCAAGATCTCTTTATTCATTTTTTTTTACCCCTAAATGCCAAAAACAGTATGTGGCACATATAATACTTACTGAATAAAATAATACAGGATCCCTCCATTTAGAAAATTTTATCTTGGACTTTGAAGAAAATAATTTAGAGAGGTAAAAGTTTCATTCCTTTGTTTAGTCATACCTTTCCTCTATAGATGAGCTATGACTGTCTAACTCTTTTTTGTCCCTATGAATATCTGTCCCTTTTTTGGCCTAAATTCTATTGTTGATAGTGCTGTATCTACCTGTACAGATTTCTGTAATTTATCAAATGCCCCCTTCTGTCCTGGTTCTGATTCATAGAAAGAAGTAAAAAACATTATGTCTCCTAGCTTTAGGAGTGAACTAAAATCCATACACCAAAGGAATGTTTTAGTTTCCTCACAAATTTATCCTCTGTTGGTCTTGTGTTACAATCATAAGAAAGAATATCGTAACTCAAAAATATAGTATAAGTATTCTCTTTCAATTGATAATAACCTCTCTGGTACTGTTCCCTGTGTGTCATAAAATGAATCAAAATTTATTTTGATAGTCTAGATATCAACACAAAAATTCATGTTCAAAGTAAATTATTCTTTGAGAGGCCCCGATGAAATGACCTAAAGCAAAATTTATTAAATATGGGAAACTGCATATCTAGTATTTAAAAACTACCTGTTTTGAAACTACTCAGTAACAATATTTTTCTATTTGTTTCCTAGACTTAAAAAAAATAAGATGTTGGATTATATCTATATATATAAAAGGCTAACATGCAAAGTGTCCCGTTGGGAGTTTGGGAGACTGGGAGTTTGATCGCTCGCTATGACGTACACTGACCACTAGGGGGTGGCGCGGAATGAAGGAAGGTCCTGATGGGCCCTGATTGCCAGCCAGGCCTAGGGACCCTTCCTGTGCACGAATTTTGTGCATCAGTCCTCTAGTCTTTAAATATTCTTTTTAAAAAATATTTTTTATTGATTTCAGAGAAAAAGGAAGAGGAAGAGAGAGATAAAAACATCAGTGATGAGCAAGAATCATTGATTGGCTGCTTCTTGCATGCCTCACACTGGGGATCAAGCCCACAACCTGGGCATATGCCATGACTGGGAATCAAACCGTGACCTTCTGGTTCATAGGTCGATACTCAACCACTGATCCACACTGGCTGGGCTAAGTAAGAATCTTAAAGAATGGGAAAATGGTATTAGAAATTGTAAGATTACCTATTAGGTGTTTGAAGGCAAATATAGGTCCCAAAAATCTTTATCAGAAATTTGAAAGTTAGCAAATTATCAAATTACTAGAGGCCCAGTGCATGAAATTCATGCACTCAGCAGGGGGGGGGGGTCCCTCAGACTGGCCTGTGCCCTCTCACCCTCCGGGAGCCCTTGGGGGATGTCCGACCGCCGCTGCATTCGCTATCTGTGAGCCCGGCTTCTGGCTGAGCAGTGCTTCCCCTATGAGAGCTTATTGACTACCAGGGGGCAGCTCCTGTGTTGAGCGTCTGCCCCCTGGTGGTCAGTGCATGTCGTAGCGACCAGTCGTTCTGCTGTTTGGTCAATATTAGCCTTTTATTATATAGGATGTATATCTCCTTTTTAAATCTAACAGTGAATTAATATTTATAAAATTAAAGCTAGTGTATCTTATAAATGAAAGACCTTTCTTTTATTTCTTTTTTATTCCTCCCCACCTCACTTACATTATGTACTAACAGACCCTTTTTTTTGCTCCCTCAATATATGTCAAATAACATGTATTAGGCACTTGTCCACTATCTTGCATGGACTACTGTAATAGCCTCCAGAGTTCTCTTCATATACCTACCCTGTCGCTTATTCACTCCAGGGTTGTCTGTTCTTTACTCAGAGTGATCCTGTTAAAATCTAAATCAGAGCCTATTCCTACTCTGCTCAAGACTTCCAGTGACTTTTTTATGGTACTTACAATGTCCTATATAAGTTTGACCTGCTTCCCACATTCAAGCCTCTCTGTCCATATGTTTTGTCTTCTCATTCCTTGTTCATTCAACCTCCTTGACATACCTTATGCACATCAAACCCATTCCTTCCTATCTCAGGGCCCTTAAACTTGATATCTCTCCCTGAAACACCCTTTCCCACATATCCATATGGTTATATTCAGATCTCTGCTCAGATGTTATTTTATCAGAGAGGTCCCATCATCCTCTTTCTCTTTTATTCTGCTTTATTTTTCTTCATAGCACTTATCACTAAGAATATATATATTTATTATATTTGTTTATTGGCTGTCTTCCCCATGTAGGATGTAGGCATAATCTGTTCTCTGATGTTTCTCTAGAGCTCAGATCAGTTCCTTAAATATTTGAATAAACAGCTCAACTCAAGTTCTACTTCTAACTTTGAAGCTTTTCTCCAATGCATAGTCATCCACTTTTCCTCGGTTTTCTGAACGTCATTATGTTGCTCCTGTTCTGTCTCCACTGATTCTTTAAAGATTGAGCTCTTATCGTGTGTAGAGTCGGAATTATACGGTGTGACTTTAAATCCCAGCCCTGCCATGTAGCCATATAACTCTGGCTAAGTTACTTATCTCTCTATTCTATTTCTCTGCATGTAAAATGGCAATAATGAGTAGTACAATTGGAAGACAGGGGAGATGGAATGGCAACAGTGGGCAGAGACCTAATTATCACTTTCTTTGTGTGACATAGCTGTTTGGATTTTTTCATGTAAGTAACAAAGAGCTTTGACAGATTTTCTTTTTTTTTAAGCATTTGTATGACAGGATAAATTTTCTGTTCATTTAAAATTTTAACTTCATTCAATCTGTGCTAATACTGAACTATTAAAAAATTTCTTACAAATTTACCTTCCTGTTTGTGCTGTCATGCAGTTTTTGTTTCATTTCTATGTCCTGTGTTTACTGCTGTTATCTGGCTAAGTTTTATGTGTTAAAAAGATTGGGGCCCTGGCTGGTGTGGCTTAAGTGGTTAGAGCCTCGGCCCATGCACCATACACCAAAGGGTCACAGCTTCCATCGCAGGTGTCTCTCTCTCACATCAATGTTTCTCTCCCTCCCGACCCTCCCTCTCTTCCTAAATATCAATGGAGAAAATATTACCCAGTGGGTATTAACAACAAAAATAAATAAAAAAAGATTGGGTCATTTTTGGTCTGAAGTCGAACTTTCATAATGTAAGGGAAACCACAAATGTCAAGGATTATCTACATTGCACTGTTTTCTCTTGACAGAAATTTCATGTTCTGGCTCCTTTTCCTTTTTAAGGTCTTTTTGTTTCCCTTATTCAAGGAAGAATTTCTAATCGTATACTTGTATACTTTCTTGGTGACCTAAAAAGAAACAATAATGAGCCCTAGCTGGTTTGGCTCAGTGGGTAGAGCGTCGGCCTATGGACTGAAGGGTCCTGGGTTCAGTTCTGGTCAAGGGCATATGCCCAGGTTGCGGGCTCGATCCCCAGTAGGGGGTGTGCAGGAGGCAGCCGGTCAATGATTCTCTCTCATCATTGATGTTTCTCTCTCTCTCTCCCTCTCCCTTCCTCTCTGAAATCAATAAAAATATATATTTTTAAAAAGAAACAATAATGTGCATTAGGTTTGTAACAACCTTTGCCTTTTGGGTACATATGAGAAATGAGATTATTTGCCATATCTTCATTTCTGGCATATATCTGTTACCAAAAATATTTTTTCAGAACATTCTCCCTACTCCATTGTAAAGACGCAGAGAAGGGATTCTTTAGCTAGGTCACAATGTCCGGAAGACTGTGTCTTGTCTCAGATTAGAATCAGTATATTATATATGATACAAATCAAATTAACCAATAGTTCTTCAATTTTTTTTTCCCTCCAGACACAAAATATGTTCAGGGAGAAAAGTTCTTTCCTAACTTTTAATATTTTGTGCTGCCTATGTTTGGGATTCAAAGTATTTTTGGTGCTTATTGCTTAACTGGGCTGAAGATTATCTCATGTGACAGCAGAGATCTCTTGTTTTGGAATTGCCATTACTTTCTAGAACAGCCACTCTGTACAGCAGCCAACATGCCCTGGATCCTCCTGCTTCATATTACAGTGATACTGCTTTGTCAGGGTAGAATTCAGCCTCACAGGGCTGGAGTCAGTCTCTGCTGACCTCATGCCACAGTACAGCATGTTCAAATCTGGGAGAAACCTGAGGGTTATTTGGCATATTCCTCCTCCTCCTCCTTCACAAGCATGGAACCCTCACTCTCCTCGGAAACCGTATGTTGTATATGTGTGTGTATCTGTCTCTTTTTTTAAATCTATCCTTAATTCTACAATTCTATAGCTTTAAGTGGGGGCTGGTTAAATATACAGACACAGGAAATGCTTTGAGCTGCTGGAACTTGCATTTTTCAGCAGTTGATTTCAGCCACGGCATTTTGCTATTTTTGGACTGACTTGTGTGAAGTTGCAATAATTGAGAAGCATGTTACGTGTTTCCTAGTAGTTCATTTTACCCATAGCTATTTGGGCAGAAAGTACAGAGTGCTCTTTGGCTGTGTGGGAATGCTCAGATCATACTGGAGTATCCCAACTCTTGTATGATGGGCTGCTTCAGTGCAGAGTCAATGTTATCCTCAGTCAGGCTAAATAGTTACCAGAAAATAAGTGTTTTCGTCAGTAAACAAAGGAGTTTGGTTTGCTTTTTGCAGCTTGGGATAGCTTGGGTTAAATTTGAAGGTGCCAGGTATGCATAACAAGTAAGTATATGGATTAGAGCCATTTGAAATATTACATTTAAAAAGGTTATTACCACTGAGCTACTTGTTTTCAGTGTATTTTTTACCTAAGACTTGGCAAGTTTCTGAATTGTAAAGCAGTATGTACATATCTCAGTGCTAAGTTCATGTCTCCAGGTTAGCAAGACAGGTCCCTGAAATACAACTGGATAGGAGGAGGATTCAGCTTTATGCAACACAGCGCCATTTTCACATTTCACCCATATTCTTGAGTAGAAACAGCCTAAAGCTTGATTTTTACCATGATTTTTAAGTTGATTTTATAAATGATACATAGGTAATTCTAAGAGATTAATGCTAAAGCAAAGTAGATTCTTTATCATTTCTGTTACTGAAATTAATGTACAATAATATTGTTTGCTGATGAGACATTGGATTTAAGATCCAAACAGATTTTTCACTCTCAAGTTTGAAGTTAAATTACTCTCATTCCCTATGGTTGATCAGTTAAATGCTAACTTTGTTAGCAGATTTGTGCCTTTTATCTGTATCTTTTCTTTTTTTTCTGTTGTTTCTGTAATCTTGGGTTTTAAAATTCTGGCACATCTTTGCTTATTCTGAGGTAATAAAAGGTCAGTTTACTTACCTGTGTTTTATTAAGAACTAGAGGCTCAGTGCATGAAATTTGTGTACTCGGCGGGAGGTGGGGTGTTGGGGGGGAGTCCCTCAGCCCGGCCTGTGCCTTCTCGCAGTCCAGGAGCCCTTGGGGGATGTCCGACTGACGGCTTAAGCCTAAACCTTCAGTCGGACATCCTTAGCGCTGCTGTGGAGGCAGGAGTTGCTGCTGCGCTTGCCAACGTGAGCCCAGCTTCTGGCTGAGCAGTGCTCCCTCTGTGGGAGGGCACTGACCACTAGGGGGAAAATCCTGTATTGAGCGTCTGCCCCCTGTTGGTCAGCACACATCATAGCGACCAGTCATTCTGCTGTTCGGTTGATTTGCATATTAGCCTTTTATTATATAGGATGATAGTTCATTATTTTATAGGATGATAGCCTTTTATTATATAGGATGATAGTTCATTAGCCTTTTATTATATAGGTTGATAGTTCATTAGCCTTTTATTATATAGGATGATAGTTTATAATAATAGCCTTTTATTATATAGGATGATAGTTCATTAGCCTTTTATTATATAGGTTGAATGGGGTGGTCAGAAGGAAAGAATTCTTAGGAGAGCCCTGAAAGGATAGGGGGTAGAGACTGATTGTAAAACAGAAGTTAATTCCTTTTTCTCCATTATTGACAGTCCAAAGGGAGGAGGAAAATGTAAAACATTTTTTAAACATTCTTAGTTGATTTCATGAGAAGAGAAAGTTTGTTAAAAACAAACAAACAAACAAAAAAAACTTAGGCCCAGCCAGTGTAACTCAGCAGTTGAACATCAGCCTATGAACTGAGAGTTCACGGTTCAATTCCAGGGCACATGCCCAGGTTGCTGGCTCAATCCCTAGTGTGAGGCATGAAGGAGGCAGCCGATCAATGATTCTCTCTCATCATTGATGTTTCTATCTCTCTCTCCCTCTCCTTTCCTCTCTAAAATCAATAGAAATATATTTAAATAGTAAATACATAAATCGATCAGTCATAGTACTTGAGTAAATGGTTGTAGATTAAACTGTTTCCTTGCTTCCCTAGCCATGTCTCTCTCTTGTTCAAACTATTATCAATTCTGATGAACTAAAATACTCTTATTGAAACAATATTTAAAATGTTCAGAAATGAAAAAATAAAAATGTTCAGAAATGAGGTACTTGCTCCAACATCGGGAATTCTTTTTTATTTATTTATTTATTTTTATTAAGGTATTATATGTGTACATATCTTACCATTGCCCCCCCCCACCCCACTCCCATACATGCCCTCACCCCCCAATGTTTTGCATTCATTGGTTATTCTTTTCTTTTTTTTTTTTTAATAGGGGTTAATATGCAGTGTGGTGCCAAAGGGCTCCTTTTATAGAGAGGAAATATTTGAAAGCATTTTTTTTTAATTGATTTTTTACAGAGAGGAAGAGAGAGGGATAGAGAGTTAGAAACATCGATGAGAGAGAAACATCGATCAGCTGCCTCCTGCACACCCCACTACTGGGGATGTGCCCGCAACCAAGGTACATGCCCTTGACCGGAATCGAACCTGGGACCCTTGAGTCTGCAGGCCGACGCTCTATCCACTGAGCCAAACCGGTTTTGGCTCGTTGGTTATTCTTATATGCATGCATATAAGTCCTTCGGTTGATCTCTTATCTCCCCCACCTCTCCCTAACCTTCCCGATGCAACATCGGGAATTCTTAATAAGACTATCTGGTATATCAAACTGCTGTAGATTAGAGTTCAACTATGAACTCTTTGTATGAAATTGCAACATGCTTTGTGAAGAGTTCATACTAAACTTCAGAATGAACATTTTGAAGAAACACTCAAGAAGGGAAAATGTATCTTATTCTAGAAAAAGACTTTTAGAAAAATGGGACACTATAGAACCCATTCTGTAAATGTTGAACATATCTGTATTTTTATTTTTATTTTTTTAAATATATTTTATTGATTTTTTTACAGAGAGGAAGGGAGAAGGAAAGAGAGTTAGAAACATCGAGGAGAGAGAAACATTGATCAGCTGCCTCTCGCACACCTCCAACTGGGGATGTGCCCACAACCAAGGTACATGCCCTTGACCGGAATCGAACCTGGTACCTTTCAGTCTGCAGGCCGTCACTCTGTCTACTGAGCCAAACCAGTTAGGGCATATATCTGTATTTTACATCGCTAGTTATCTACTTTTATTTGTGTCCTTTTTGAAAAAATTTATCTTTGTTGTTGAAAGTATTACAGATGTCTCCCTCCCTCCCCCCCCCCCCATTGACCTCCTTTACCCCCTTCCCCCTCCCAGGCCTTCACTACATTACTGATTGTATCCATGGGTTATGCATATATGTTCTTTGGTTAATCTTTCTCCCACCTCTTACCCCTACCCGCACCTTCCCTGTAAGATTCATCAGTCTGTTCCATGCTTCTATGTCTCTGGATCTATTTTGTTCATCACTTTATTTTGTTCATTGGATTCCACATATGAGGGAGATCATGTGATACTTGTCTTTCTCTGAATGACTTATTTGGCTTAGCATAATACTCTCCAGGTCCCTCCATGTTGTTTCAAAGAGTAAGAAATCCTTTTTTACATCTGCATAGTATTACATATCTATATTTTAAACATATCCTATATAATAAAGAGCTAATATGCTAATTAGGTCAGATGGCGGGACAACCTTCCAGAACGACCAGTGGGCAGGGGGCGGGGCCAGCGAACCTGCGCCGCCAGGCCAGCCATGGCGGTCCCAGCGCCGTGCCTTCTGCAGAGGCGGTGGCGTGGTCCTGGCGCCTCCACAGAGGCGGGACGGGACATGACCATGGTGCCTCAACCTCCCATGGCCGCACCCCCAGCCGGCCCGGCCCCCGACCGGCCCCCACAACCAGTGGGTAGGGGGTGGGGCCAGCACTAAGGAGCAGTGAGCCCGGCTTCTGGTTGAGTGGCACTCCCCCCCACTCAGTCAGATGCCAAGCTCATTGCTGGCAAGCACAGTGGTGGTGGCGGGAGCCTCTCCTGCCTCTGTGGCAGGCAGGTGGTAAGGAGCAAGGGGTTTTGGACTGGGAGAGGGGATTGGGCCTAAGCCAGCAGGCTGACATCCCCTGAGGGGTCTAGGACTGCGGGAGGGTGCAGGCCGGGCTGAGGGGACACCCCCTCCCCCAGTGCACGAATTTCATGCACCGGACCTCTAGTTAGATTATACTATTCCCAAATGTTGACCAGTTCTAAAGATTAGTAATTCCCTTTTTCTTTTAAAAAAATATATTTTATTGTTTTTTTACAGAGAGGAAGGGAGAGGGATAGAGAGTTAGAAACATCAATGAGAGAGAAACATCAATCAGCTGCCTCCTGCACACCCCCTACTGGGGATGTACATGCCCTTGACCAGAATTGAACCTGGGACCCTTCAGTCCATAGGCCGAAGGGTCTATTCACTGAGCCAAACCGGTTAGGGCAGTAATTCCCTTTCTTAATAACCCTGCAATAATATACATATATTAAAATCATGTATGTGATGCAGATGGTCCAGACAATTTCTTGGCAATGTTGACATTGCCTCGTTTTCTATACAAATGCTCAGAATTTACAATGGTAATTTAGAACATGCATGTGAGGTCACTTGTCATATATAGATGCTATGCCTTTTGAATAAGTGTTATTTACATTGGGTTGTCACTATATTAAACAGTGAACTTTTGAAAGATAAAATGAAACTCCCCTCACATCTAAACCTTCAAACTGCTGCTGTCCTAAATCTCATCATTCTATAGGGTTCAGATTGCCACATAAAGGTCAAATCCCATAGAAACAATGCAAAGGTCTGCCCATCTTATTTCACAGTATTCCTTTTTAATTGAATTCTATTCAAAAGTCATAGCTAGGATAGTGATTTGATGAGAATTATACAATACTACATCAAGAGACTATTTCAAGTTGTGTTTCCCTATTCTCAGTGCTCAAAATGCCTTTATCTCCTCTTTAAAATTAACAAACTCATGTTACTGTATAAGGGTTGGAGGGAAAAGGTCAAGAACTCCAACTTCAAGCTTAAAACATTTGCCATAAGTTATTTTAATTTATACCAGAAATTATTAAATGCCAGCTCCATTATATTCTATCTGGAACAGAGGGGAGTGTAAACCAATCATTTGTTCATTCATTGAACAATTATTGAGTCTGCTGTGTATCAGCGTTTAGAGTTTGAGATGTGTTTGGAATAGATCAGTTAACAATACAGACATATTCTCTGTCCTCATGCAGCTAACATTCTAGTTTGGGAAGATGATGACAAATATAAGCCTAATGAAAATAACAAAGATAGGTAAGGGAAATTGGAAGTTCTGAGAGTAGACTGCCATTTTTAATGTGATAGTAAGTGTAAGCCTCATAAAAAAAGAAACATTTGAAGAAGGGCTTAAAAGACCAGTAAAGTAAAATAGGAACATTTGAGATGTATAAGCCCAGGAAATATGATTAGAATATGACCTCTAATTCTCACTTGCTCTTAATGAAAAGTGTAGTTGTTGTTTGAAGTCTGAGGACAAGTAGAGTATACACACTGTTTAGGTTGGTATTTGGGTGGAAGAAAGTATTTTATGTTCAGTGGAAACTTGTGAGGGAAAGTTTATAAAGAATCATTTCTGCAGAGTATAGAAGCCTAATTCAATTTGGCTTTTCTTTCTCCTGGTGGTTCCTCATACATATTGTCTAATTTGAAAAATCAAGGCACATTTTAACTATGCTCCGATTCTAAGTTCAGAGAAGAGATTTTTATGGAGCTCCAAAGAAGCTCACAGAAATATGTATGGTCAAGTTAACACATAATTAAGGGAATGCAGTTGATAATTAAAAGGAGATCTTGCCAACCACCCAGCGTAGCTCAGTGGTTGAGCGTCAACCTATAAACCAGGAGGTCACAGTTCGATTCCCAGTCAGGACACATGCTCCAGTTGCGGGCTTGATCCCCAGTGTGGGGCATGGAGGAGGCAGCCCATGGATGATTCTCTCTCATCATTGATGTTTCTTATCTCTCTCCCTCTCCCTTCCTCTCTGAAATCAATAAAAGTATATTTTTAAAAAAGAGAGATTTTGCCTTAGCTGATTTGACTCAGTGGTTAGAGCATCTGCCCAAAGACTTTCAGCTGGCCCAGCCGGTGTAGCTCAGTGTTTGAACGTCAACCTATTAACCAGGAGGTCACAGTTTGATTCCCCGGTCAGGGCACATGCCCATGGGCAGTCGATCAATGATTCTCTTTCATCATTGAAGTTTCTATCTCCCTCTCCCTTCTTTTGAAATCAATAAAAATATATTTTAAAAAAATAAATGAATAAAAAATGAAGTATATTTTGTAAGAATAGAAATGAAAATAAAATACATTTTCCTAAGGTTCTCAGAAATGGGCCACAGATTGTTGACCTTATTTTATTGTTAAGAGTTTAATCATCTCCTGTTAATTTACCTATTTAAATACTATGGCAAGTCTGTATACGGTAATGAATTCCTAAAATCTCTGAACAGGGTTTCTTCTCTCTTTGAATTTGGAACAAATCATTTTATTGTTATGTTAGATTTTTAAAAACAATTATTTTAAATATTTTGAGCCAAAAGAAATCGGACCAGTGAATGTGATGTCATCTACTACTGGATTCTAGCAAGTAAAATCAAGATTGAAGGCTTTCAGGTATTTAAAGAATGAATCAGCCCTAGCTGGTTTGGCTCAGTGGATAGAGCATAGTCCTGCGAACTAAAAGGTCCCAGGTTCGATTCCGGTCAAGGGCACATGCCCAGGTTGTGGGCTCGATCCCCAGTCGGGGACTTGCAGGAACCAGCCAATCCATGATTCTCTCTCATCATGGATGTTTCTGTCTCTCTCTCCCTCTTCCTTCCTCTCTGAAATCAATAAAAATATATTAAAGAATGAATCATGTTTTGTGAAAACTCTTAAAATTGTAAAAATCAGATATCTAGGAATTTATCAACCCACCCACCACCCACCCTCTAGTTTTTCATCTTCAGCCTCAACCCTGCAAGCTTCAATCCCATTTCTTAGGTACTAAACCTTGATTGGTTTTAAACTCTGTAAATCACAGAAGTCTCACAACTGATGGGTGGCAAAGCAAGGACTCAATTCCATCTCCTCTGCAGACTGGCAAGCACCCTTCCAACCCCATCTTACTAGTATAATATGGCCTGCTATCTAAACTTAATGGTGTGAAAAAGTAGAGTACTATATAATATGTTGGTATATCAAGAGAAAAGGTAAAGGGATGAGAAACTGGACATTTGGTTGTTTTTTTTAAATAACAAACTTAAATTTGAAAGGAGGTACGTTTCAGTAAGTAGCCTATAAAATCAGTCTTCACCTTGCTTTCTACTCTTTCTTGGTTGTATTTCTATATTGAGTCATATGTTATTCTTAGAGAATATTTGGAACCACTAAGGTTCTATGCAATTTAGTAGAAAATTAAATAGTAAAGAATAATGAAGCCAGGTTATTTTCAGTTAAAATAGCTTTGTATCTGTCCACTGCCCCGCCCCCTCCCCCCCCCCCCCTACCCCAAAGCCATCTATGGCTGGTAATATTTTGAAAAGAATAAATTGAGATGATTCCTTGTTCTTCTCACATGGACTTGAAATAGATCATTGGATGCTATTTTTCTTCATATTTTCTCAGATGTGGAAAATTGTGTTTATTTTTTATTCCTGAGAGCTTCCTGTATGGGATTTGGGAGATACAAAATAGATATTAAGTAAGGATTTTCAAGAGATGGCTTATATAGCTCTGACATAGTCACTGTGGTGAATACCATTTTCTAAAACATTATAGCATTACTTATATATTACCTCCAGATGGTAATTTTCCAGACATTGAATATGCATATTCTAATGATTTACTTTATACTTTTTAAATTTAAGTGTTTTGGTTTTTATTAACATTGAAGGTGTGATCTTACTTAGAAAATAAAACTTAAATCAACCTTATTCACCAGGTTTTTTTTTTCCTCATGAGCTTGCTATTTTGAAAATGTTTGTTTACAAGCAGCATTTATGATTTTCCCTTTAAAAAAAAAAAAAAGAGAGAGAATTAGGGACTAAGAGCCAGTCAGCATTTCTGAACAGCACTGATACAATGATATCACCTGGAGTAATTATAATTCCAGACAAAATTAAATGTTTGTCATTTTGGTCTGCCTATATACCTTTACTATGGGAGAACGTACAATTTCCATTGGGCATTTGGAAATCTTGAAAACAACTTGATCCTTTTGTGGATCTGAGGTTGGAAATCACTATTCTATATTCTTTTTCATGACATTAGAAAAAGACTTTTTATTATACAATTTAATTTAATAATTTATATGATTCTGCAGTTGCTTTGCAGACGGTACTAGGGGTTTACTTGGCCCTTCCTTGAGTTAGGGGGTGGTATTCCCATCATGGCTTTATGTACTTTGCAGTTGTGAAACAGCTCATGCAGCACCTTTGAGCCTTAGCTGAAGGCATCATGATACATGATTCCTTTGAGGTAGGCAGAGTCTAAATAAGCAATTTTCATTGCTTATTCTACTTATTCAATTAGGTGTCTCGGATAACTTAGCTAGTTTTTAAAGAAGGTCAATGCCTATATTCTTCCTTCCTAAAACCTCTTAATTCTGATAATTGTCTTTGACACTAAGCAAAAGCCTCTCTTGCTCTCCTTTCTGAATTAATTAGTTCTAAGCAGTAAAAGAAAGTGCTTGCCTTAGTTAGAGGTCCATCCTATATAATAAAGAGGTAATATGCAAATTGACCCTCACTCCATCATGCCAGCACAAGATGGCTGCGCCCACAGCGGAGGTGGGGTTCTCGTAACGAGTGATCAGCAGGGACCTGAGGCTGCATGGCGCCGGGCCGGGGGACCTGAGGCTGCGCCCCCTTCCTGGTGGAGCGTGACGGGGGAACCTCAGGCCGTGCCCCCCGCCCAGCAGGGCTTGATGGGGGTGAGGCTGGCCAGGTCTGGATCTTGCCCAATGGGCATGGGGCCGGCTGGGTCTGGGTCTTGTGCGATTTCGAGGTGCACGCAGGTGGGCGGGGACTTGACTCTGGGTCTGGCAGTGTGCCCCAGACTCTGACAGGAGGAAGATTTTCATATACATTTTACTAATTTTCTTTCATCTCTGACATTTCTGTTATAGAGAAAGGGCAAATAGCAATATTAAAATATTTCCTCTAATGAATTCCCTTTTAATGTGCACGAATTTCGTGCACTGGGCCACTGGTATGATCATATTAATCTCAGAAGATTTAAAGACCTTTCCAATTCCTTGCTTTGTCATTTTTCTGCTTCCTCACCTACTGGCTGGTTATGGACATTGGTTTATGCATAAAGAGAACTGCTGAAGTCAAAATTGAATTCAGCTGGACTTTTTAGCTGAACTGGTTACTACATAGAGAAGCGCAGAAGAAATTCCTTGAGGAATACCCAGCCAACTGATGGGACACATTTTAACTTTAGTGCCTTTCTTGCAAATCTGTTCTCTGCCATCTAGGACTACAGATAGTAATTGATGTGTTAGACTTATTCTTCCTTGACTCAACTTTACCCATCTTTTGCCACTTTGGAAAAAAATGTATCTAGTCAATCATCAAGCATCAACATCAAGACTATCAGTCTATAGAAACAGAATAAGTTCTATGGTCTTTGGACATTTTTCCCTAGTGCCGTGGTTGGCAAACTGCGGCTCGCGAGCCACATAACGGCTCTTTGGCCCCTTGAGTGTGGCTCTTCCACAAAATACCACGTCCTGGGCAAGTCTATTTTGAAGAAGTGGCGTTAGAAGAAGTTTAAGTTTTAAAAATTTGGCTCACAAAAGAAATTTCAATCGTTGTACTGTTGATATTTGGCTCTGTTGACTAATGAGTTTGCCAACCACTGCCCTAGTGGATCCTTTATGAATATTATAGTAAAGGGTGAAAGAGAAGGAGAACATTAGGCATTTTATCTGAAAAATATAGTATAGTATTCATGAAGTCTGACAGCTGAGATAGGCTTTAATAATATAGGAAAGCCTCTGGAATTAGCCTCGGTTATTATAATGAATATCTTTTGTCTGGGATTTGCTTCCAAATAATTGTAGGGGAGGGGAGCATGGGCCATGAGTTAAGCTGGATGAAGACTGCACAGGATTTTTTATCTTCTCTGCTTTTATATATGTTAGTAAACAGGTTTTTAAAAAGCATCTTTCCCCAGAAAGTTTGGAAAGATAAAATATATTTCCTTATGAAATGTTCAACATCCTTGATACTCAACAGTGTTGAACACAATAAAGATATTATTGTAGGTTTGTATTACTGGGGAAGAAAATATTTTCTTGTCAGAGATAATTCTGAATTTAGTAAGTCATTTTTTAAATGTTATTGTAAAAATTATGGTATATTTATTAAGGAGCCTATTTTCTCAGTCTGGGTCCTAAGTTGACTTTGCTGCTAAAATGCTGACTTGAGTAAGTCAGTCTCTTCTATATTATTAGGTTGATCACTCATATTAAGATATCAATGCCATTTGAGATACTATAACTTTAAAGCAAGTATTTGCAAATTTTTTTTTTTTTTTGTAAAGAGCCAGATAATAAATATTTCAGGCATTAAGGGCCATGTATATTCTCTGTTACATAGTCTTCTTCGCGTTGTTGTTGTTGTTCTTTACAATTCTTTAAAAATGTAAAAATTCTTGTTATTTCTTTTGTAAGAGCTTTTTAAAAATAGGCAAAAGGCTAATTAATTTCAACTACACAACTGTTTTTTAGTTAGATGCTTTGAGAAATAAAAATAAGGATACAAATATTTTTAAAGGTAAAATTATGACTCTCATTCAAAATGTGTCAAATATTTATTTAACTCAGTAATTAACCAGTTATTAGGAACTAGTAAGATGTTAAATTGGCCCAAATAAGAATTGGACTTAAGGAAATTTATATTTTTTACCAGACAGCATTTATTTGCATTGCATCACCAACACTGTCCACAAGGTAATTTCCATCTCTTCAGAGCTGTAAAATAACCTAGCCAAAGACAAAGAGCCAGAGAATTGGATAGATAACACTAGGAAGTCCCTCAAAAAGACACTTAAAATCTTTTCCATTTTAGTTTTTCACAGTTTTTGCTGAAACTCTCCCATCCTTCTGGTGATCATAACTAATTCCTAAAGATTTTTCTTGGTCACAAAATGATTGGTGTCATTAGGTTTGACTGGATTATTTACATAAGTACAGTAAGAGTGTTAATCAGACAGACATCCTTAAATTTTCTTTGCAAATCCAGAGTCAGACAGTTTTGAGCAGTGATATTGTATTTTTAAAAAATTGTTTTTTAGAGAGAGGAAGGGGGAGAGAGAGAGAGAGAGAGAGAAAAACACACATCAATCAATTGTCTCCCATGCCCCAACTGGTCATCGAACCCACAACCTAGATATGTGCTCTGACTGGGAATCAAACCTGCAACCTTTTGGTGTACGGACAATGCTCCATCCAACCGAGCCACCTGGCCAGGGTTTGAACAATTATTTAGGCTATAAGATTAACTTCTGTATGGAAGTTTTCATAAGGAATCTTAGAATGAACTTTTAAACACCTCTATTATTTACTATTCCAAGGTTAGGAAACCATGTCTAAGAAACTCTCTCACTAGATTTCACCTGCAGTGTTGATAAAGTTGGATGAGTTAATCTTACCTTCAAGTCCCCAACATTTGCTAAGGCTTACCAGGAAGTAAGTGACCTCCTTTATCACCTGTAAGCCAGGGACCCTGTAAATACAGGCATCAGGTCAGTTTCCTGGGAAGGCTTCTTTATAGGCATTGGTTCCCTATATAAAGTCAGCTGTTGTTCCTTAATGTGGTTCTCTTTTGGTTTCTCACCCAACAGAAAATAAGTATTTATCATTCTTCAACAGAGACCATCAAGTGGTCAACCATAAAAATCAAATTCTCAATCAGTGCTGCCATCAATGAGGGGTAACTTATCAACTGTGCTTAAACCAGAAACAAAAGCAAAATCAGCAAGAGAAAAAAATTTTTTGAGAGAACCAGAAAGTCAGCAAAATTAAAGTTCTAGTGCCACATGAGATTTACTTTGGGATTTAAGAAGAGATATACCCGTGCTAATTGCAGCTAATGAGGGCCACTTCTCTGGCAACTCTTAAATCCATTGGCATCTTGGTGGAACCTCAGAAACTGTTCTAGGATAATATTTGTTGTTGTTAATCCTCACCTGAGGATATTTTCCCATTGATTATTATAGAGAGTGTAAGGGAGAGGGAGAGACACACAGAGAGAAACATCAATGTGAGAGAAACACATCCAGTTGCCTCCTGGTTGCCTCCTGCATGCACCCCGACCTGGGCTGGAGCCTACAACCAAAGTATGTGCCCTTGACTGGATCAAACCTGGGACCCTTCAGTCTGTAGGCTGATGCTCTATCCACTGAGCCAAACCAGCTAGGCTGTTTTAGGATAATTTTTAAAGGTATAATAATGTCTCTCATAGAAATATACAATGAACACTTCTCATACACAGGGTCTACTTGAGACCCAGGCAACTCTTCAGGGCTGCTGTCTTCCATATATGGTAGCTTATCCAATCAAGGCAGTTTTGATCTTATGGCACTTTGTCTCAACACAGGCTTCAGTGATCTCAATGGTAACAAAAGAGGATAAAAGAATCTCACACAGTGTCTGGTTTGGCTTTCTGTGAGCAGTGAGATTACAAAAAATTTTTACTTTCTTTTATGCCCATTTGTAATTTCAAAATTTTCTATAATGAACACGATTGTCTTAAAAGAAGGGATATTAAAAATGCTAATAAACAGAATTAAGCAGACATCAGCTAGTGTTGATGCTAGTGGTGATTTTTTTTGACATTGTTTTTATATAAACAAATACTCTTTGGAAAGCAAAGACAAAACTTGTGTTAAGTCATTAAATTTTTTATTAATTTTTTCTGAAAGGCCAAGATCAGGGTTCTGTTCCTTTAGACACAGAAGAGAAATTTATGGAACACTGGTTTCAACCCAGAATTTTCTTCAAATTCATTTAAGGGGCCCAACCTGTGTGGCTCAGTGCTTGAGCATCGACCTATGAACCAGGAGGTCACTGTTCCATTCCCGGTCAGGGCACATGTCCAGGTTGCAGGCTTGATCCCCAATGTGGGGCATGCAGGAGGCCGCCAATCAATGATTCTCTCTCATCATTGATATTTCTAACTCTACCTCTCCCTTCATCTCTGAAATTAATAAAAATATATTTTTTTGAAAAATTAAGATGCTTTGGATTCTATTCAGAGGGCTTTATCTGATTTAAATGAAAGAATGCTATATGAAGTTGGTGAATACTGTTTGGAAAGACCTTCTTTGACCTTTCAGTACTGTGATAGCCTGAGCTTCCAGCTCTGTACTTAACTAGAACAGAAATTATCACAACTTTAGGCTCATAGAAAGGACTGTACTATACTATATCAAACTGTTGTCATGTCCGATTTTTTTCTGCATATTAACCAGAGAGAAATGTTACTAGATATTATACATTGTACATGCTACACTGTATTTTGTAATCATTAAAATTCTTGATGATTGCAGTCCCCAAAACTGTTTTTACAATAGAAGAAATAAAGCTCATTTTTGATAGCTTGCCTAAATCCCAAAGTGAATTTTAAGGGCAGGAATAGTATCCTTAAGGTGTTCAGTTCTTTCATGCAATATTGCACGTATTCAATAAATAGTATGTGATAGTACAGGTACTTAGCCTGGGCTTACAGTTGTGATGTTTTAATCTGTTGCTTAAACTTCACAGAACTCTAATGCCTTTCATTCAGAAGAGCTTTTTTCTCTTTGTCTGTAAGAATAAGACTTTAGGGTCACATGTTCAGTTTTCTTTTCCTTGATCAATTTTCATTTAAATGGTTTTGTGAGCCTAATGTGAAAACAAGGGAAGAAACATTAGGAAAGCACGTAAGAAATCTGTTCTGGCAATCTTTTGTTAATCCTTTATCAAAGCATGGGTAGATTGTTTATTTCTTTGTATTTATTAAACCACGCTACCTAAATGGTGTTACTTTATTTAGAATGTTTTAACATTCTTTAAGTTATTCTCTAAATCTTATTTCGTTTTAAGTGAGAAGACACATAATGTTGAATTAATGTCCTGTAGCTTTAAATCCAACCAGTTTGGTGCCTTTCTCTTATAAAAGATGCTCACAGCTCGAGAAGAGAGGCAGATACTGTTTGTGATCTCCATTCTCAGACTTCATTTGCATTAGCAGCTATAGCAAACCACACACATGCACACTCACACTCACATGCACATGCACACGGATATTTGTTTGGCAGAAGCTTTCTGTTTATTCAGCACAGAGTCCTCCCAGGCTCTCAGATATAGAAAGCTCTAAGAATTGGTGCAGCAGACAGAACCGGAACTGTACGTAGGCTGAGGTGGGCACTGCGGAGGATTGGCTATGCGGGATGTTGATGTGGTGCGGCTGTACCTGCCTGTTCTGTGAAAGGCCCTTTTCTGAGTCTGTGAAGGTGAGAGGCCCAGGGATCCACTAGAAGCTTCATTTCGGCTGGCTCTTTGGTGGGGGAATGAATTCCCAGTGGTAGCTGTCCTCATTTACAGCGTTATTCTCGGAAACCAAGTACGTGCAGCCGTGACAGACTATGCCACAGCTCCTCTGCAGCTTGGAAACTGGGACAAATGGAAAGAGCTTATAGCCAAAAGAGGTTGTGATTTGTTTTCACGATCCAAGCTTGCTCTGGCAGTGCACAAATGAAGGATGAGCTTTGTGGCAAGCAAAATCAGCAGACTGCCTGACAGGGGGTTTTGGTAAGATAAATGTGTTGCTTGTGTTTTGTTTTTGTTTGCTTGTTTGTTTTACTTTTCTATATCAGCTACATAGAATTGTGTCTGCAATAATTAAAACATTTTGCAGATTCACATTTGATTGAAAGGGATGGCTAAGGGAACCAGAAAGGAAAACATTATTTCTGGTCATTCAGTTGTGACCTTCAGAGATAATTATCACGTTTTCTCAGATATCCGGAAACTGGCAGAAGCCAAGAATTTACAGAGCCAAGAATGCTAACAGATAATCTTTCCCTTCTTTGAACAGTCATATTTACACCTTTCCTCCACCCTACTTTTCTACCCTTCCCCCACCCCTCCCCCTCACACCAGCTTTTTCCTATGGCCTGAAGTGGAAAAGAAAAAATAAAGGCTTTCTGCTCTTACTGAGTTGTTGTCCCTGGAACAGTAATAAGCTAATATAAGTATGGAGGTAGAGGAAGGCAGGATGAGGAGTCTGCTGTTTTCATAGCTGTGTGTTGGTGAGCATTTGTCTTGTATTCACCATCATTGCAGATCAGTATCAAGTGGATGTTAGTGCTGTATCTCTTTTTCTGTACTGTGATTTAATCCCTTTTATGTGTTCTTTTTTGTTTACAAGACCCCGTTTTAACATTATGAAGCCTTTTTCTATTGCTATTAATACATATTAGCTTTTATTAGAGTAAGAAAGTAGCCTTGAAATATTTATGGACTCCAAAATATATAAAGACATTTTCTCTTTAAATCTAGGTTTTGCTTTCAGTACCTTCTGGAGTCTTGATTTTTGAATCTTTACAAGTTAAAGAAATGGGCAACATTAGATCTGTGAAATCTTACCGGAATCGACTTGCTCTAATCTGCTTTAAGTTGGATCCTGTTTCTTTTGTTTTGCTAAGCATGAAGGTTTACTTTTCCTCATGCTAAATAACTTAGGCAAGTATTGCTGGAAGGTATAGTACCTTTTATTAGTCTGCCTCAGATCTTGTTCTCGGGCCCCTGTCTCACTAGTAGAGAGAGCCAAACTTCCTAGATGTTTAGAATGGGCATTGAAGAGATCCTGTGCCCTGACTTTTTGCTGACTCATTGGTTATGTAAGCCTTGTAACCACAACTGTCCATATACTTCATTAGGTAACTGGGCAGGTGGTCCCCTTCCTGACTACTCACCTTTTCCTCTCTTAACATCCTTCTGCTCCTTCCTTAACCTTTTTTGTTAACACTTTCACCAAGTGAATTTTCAAGCAGTGGACAAACAAATTTTTTTCTTTTGTCTTTACTTGAATTGCCATGTTAACTGTGTATTTTCATCTTGAGTATTGATAAAATTCCAAATTCTGTATTCTCTTGACTCATGTAACATATAGTAATAATACTTTTCTTCATTTATGACCTGGTTAAAGTAACAACTTCTTTTTCTATCTTTGAGAGCTCAGTTCAAATGCCCCTGTTCAAAGAATTCTTCTATGACCTCCCAGTTGTTAACGTAAGAAACATTCAAACCTGTGAAGAATTTTTGTGTGTTTATTTGAGCCAAACTGTTGACAATTGCCAGAAAGCAGAATCTCAATGGATTGAGGTAATGCTCTGGAGAATGGAAGTTTTGTACCTTGTTTTATATATTACAGTCAAAAGAGGGAGATGTAAGTGGGTTACATGAAATCTTCGGTGATAGATTAGGGAGGTGGGAAAAAGCAAAGTGGCTGCTGAGGTGGGGGGAGGGATCCCTGGGATTAGATAAAATGATAGACACATAATTCCTTTACTTAGGTCTGTGCAGGACAGTTAATGGTCAACAATTAACTGAATAACAATGAGGGGATTTGTGGTGCTTTGAGGGATCCAGATAAAGGGAAATTATTTTGTTAATCAGGCATGTTATCCTAGATGCAAAAAGACAAAAGGACAGGCTTAGTTAAGGTGAATATTAACCTTTGTTATGGAAAAATACTGCCTTAGGACATAACTACCCACCATAAACTGCTTTTAGTTTAAAAAAAGTTTTAATTTCAGACCATCCTTTGTGGTTACTTTAGGTCTCTAAATTTGCCAGGCTGCCATGCAGGCCTTCCTTGAGCTAGTCAGGTTAGCATGTGGCCCCTTTTTGTCCATACAGTCTAAAGTAGATTTCTCTCCCTTACTTTATTCCTTTTCTCACATCACTTTGTTCTTTTTCTTCATACCACTTTCAACAATTTTTATTATTTGATTATTGGTTTTTCTGTCTTTACCACTTTCTCCCCCTCAGCCCTAAGCATTGTGAAAACCGAGACTTTGTTTTGTTCATCAGTATATGCCCAAGCACCTAGCAAAATGCCTGGCTGAGAGTTGAAGAAAGGACAAGTACACAGTATCGCATGTGCAACGGCCCTATGGTGAGAAGAAACTGGATGAACCAAACAGGCTGAAAAAGGCCAGCATGACCAGAATAGGGGAAGCATGCTCTAAGATGAAGCTAGAGAGAGAGATCCAGAGCCTAATCACATAGGACTAACTTAATAGACCCTTTTCAAATTCTTGTTCTTAATATTTGAAGATTTGTGGGAAACTACTAAAATAATTTAAGCACTGGGTGATTTAGGACTTCTTTTTAAAACAAATTCTCCAGCTTAACTGAGAGCCTAAGTGAATGCAGATAGATTGATTATTCAGAGTGAGTGATTCAGGAGAGAGATGACAAGGTGGTGGCAGTAGAAATAAATAGCATTAGATGGAGAGTATTATAATTTGATGGAATTAGGAAACTAAAATAGATAGGACTTGATATTGGATTTGATAGAGGTAGAAAGCATATGTCAAGATTGGTTCCTGGGCTTTGGTTTTGTTTGGACATGTGTAACCTGATGGATTATGATGCTTTTCCTGAGATACAAAATGCTATAAGAAAACCAGTGTTAGAGGAGAATTGTGGTTGTGGTTTGGTAGTCAAGTAAGTCTAGATTCAAAGCAGATTATATAACTCTTACCATTGGGAAGCCTTCAGTGATATCCTTGGAATAAAGTCCAAAACAGTAGTTTAGACCTACCTTCAGAGCTCATCTCCCACCAAAGGCTCTCCTATGCCATACTTTTACAGCCTCATGAACCATTCAGTTACCATGAAGGTGTTATTACATTTCAGCTTCCAGACCTTTCCTCATACTAGGCTGTCAACCTGAAATGCCTTTTCTTCTCTTTTTATCCAAAATTTCTTCCTTCAAAGTTCATTTCATTTGTCACCTCCTCCAAGAAGCATTTTCTGTTCCCTTTCCTCTTCATAATAAAAATATGTGTTTATTGATTTGAGAGAGAGAGAGAGGAAGGAAGAGGAATAGAGAGATACATTGATGAGAGAAAAACCATTTATCAGCTGCCTTCTGCATACCTCCTACTGGGGATCGAGCCTGCAACCCGGCCATGTGCCCTTGCTGGGAATTGAATCATGACCTCCTGGTTTATGGGTCAACACTCAACCACTGAGCCACACCAGCTGGGCTGTGTTTTGGGTTTTCTTAATTAAAAATGTTTTTATTGATTTTTTGGTTGCCTTCTGTTAGCACCCCGACCAGGAATCAAACCTACAACCTTGATATATGCCCTGACTGGGAACCGAACTGGCAATCTTTCGGTGCAAGGGACAACAGCCAACCAACTGAGCCACACCGGCCAGGGCTGGAAACGTTAGTTTTAGAAAACTATTATAATATTAATTTTTATTCTATCAGAAACCAAACATTTGTTTTTGCCACACCTCCCACTAACCTGTCAAGCGCTTATCTGATGCGGGGGGAGCGAGCAGGGAGCTGATCTTGTTTTAATGGAACCTGAGTAGGAATCGAACCGGTGATTTCTTGGTTCATGGGTCAGTGCTCAACCACCAAGCCACACTGGCTGGGCTCAACTTAAATTCTTTATGCTTCAGTTTCTTAGCTATAAAGTAGAAATGATAATAATTAATACCCATCCTGTAGTATTGTTGTAAGAATTAAACAATTTAGTAAACATACAAAGAATTTAGGACAGTGTCTGGCACATAGTAAGTACTATACTATATATATTAGCAGCTATGAATTGTTGTTGTTGTTAACCGGATAGGGTATGTGAGAGGAAGAGGAATCAAAGATGACTCCAAGGCTTTTGATCTGAGCTTGGGAATCAGTGAAATAGCCATTAGCTGAGATGGGAAAGACTGCACAAAGAGCAGGTTTGGGGGATATCAGGAACTCAGTTTTGCACATAGTAATTTTTTTAAAAATATGTTTTCATTGATTTTAGAGAGGAAGGGAGAGGGAGAAAGAGAAACATTGATTGGCTGCCTCCTGTACATTTCCTGAACCAGGGATCAAACCTGCAGCCTGGGTATGTGGCCTGACCAGGAATCGAACCAGCAACCTTTCAGTGCATGGAATGACACTCAACCAACTGAGCCACACCCGCCAGGGCTGTACATAGGAAATTTGAAGTGACTGTTAGGCATATATGTAGAGATATTGAGTAGATAGTTATATATCTGAGTTTAGAATTAAGGGAAGTGTGGGTTGAAGGTATACATTTGGAAGTTATTAGCAAATAAATTATATTTAAGACCATTTTAAGAGAAAAGATTAATTATATCCTAAAATGAGATTGGGAATGTATAATTAGGACAGGTCCTTCTTAAAGCCTCTACTCTTCAAAAGCTGCCTAAGAGGCCTAACAATAGCCAGTTAGGAGAGAGCCAGATTATCACAGACCCCATGGAGCATTCCAAATTCTTTCATTGCATTAGAATTTTATTTTATCAAAATTACTTGAAATAAATAGGATTAACTGAGTCTTAGAAATCTTTTGTCTCAATGAGACTTGTGTCATAAAAGTATTTGTATGGATTTAACTTGTAAAGGGGAACTTCTAGGGAATTAACTTGTAAAGGTGGGTTTACCAATTGGCTTATCTGCATATGGATTTTTTATGCTTGTTTAATCCTCACAGAGGATATGCTTTTCTTTGACTCTAGAGAGAGAAAGCTAGAGGGAAAGGGAAAGAGAGAGAGAAATATCAATGTGAGGGAGAAACATTGAATGATTGCCTCCCGTATGTGCCCTGACCAGGAATCGAACCCAAGACCCTTCTGCACACAGGATGATGTTCCAACCAACTGAGCCACATTGGCCAGCACACTTTACATGTATTTTTAAATCCTCAGCAGTGAAAACGTTTCTATGTTACCTTCTTTTACTGGTGAGCATTTACTCAGAAAATAGACTATTTTTAGCATTAACAGGTATGTGTGCTTCAGACTATCACTTTTCATTTTTTAAAGCATTTTTATTGATTTCAGAGAAGAAGAGAGAGGGAGAGAGATAGAAACATCAATGATGAGAGAGAATCATTGATCGGCTGCCTCCTTCACGCCCCCTACTGGGGATCGAGCCTGCAACCCAGGCATGTGCCCTTGATCAGAATCGAACCCAGGACCTTTCAGTTTGCAGGCTGATGTTCTGTCCACTAAGCCAAACGAGCTAGGGCTCATTCTTCATTTTGAAGTCATGTTTTTTGAATAACCCGTAGCCTGAGTCACTGTTTTTTGCAAACAAAAGTTAAAATCTTAACATTAGAAGGAAACTTGGATCATCTCATCAATCAGTGTATATGACATTCTTAACATGCAGACGTGAAAGTATGCACTTGAATACTCCAGTAGCATGCAGAAACTGTTATCTCCTTATTTCAGTATATGTCACTTATTTTTTCTTTTAAGTATCAGGGAGAGATCTTTCTCTTAAAAATCTTTTAACTTATCTATAAAATAAATTTTCTTAAATGGGTGACTTCTCAGTTTCCTTCCTATAAGCTCAGAGAATCTGTGCTTATAAAAATAATTCTAAACCATAACAAAGCATCTTATTGTCTACTTACACTATCACTACTAGGATTGCAGGCTCCTAAAGAGCTTTTTTGGGGGGTGGGGTGGGATACCTCAAATGTTTAACGTAGGCCATGTCCATAGGAGGCATTGTGCAAAATGTTGTTAAAAGAACAATAAATCATCTGGCCAGGCTCACATGTATCCATTAAGTCCAAACATCAGGCCTAAAGAATATCTGGCAGTGGTAATTCTCAATGATGTCTTTCACATAAGCCAGGAAGTCCGTCCTTTGGTGACAAAGCAATTCTGAGCAGCAGCTCTAGATCCTATAATGGATATTTTGCAGTTGGGTTGGAGGAGGGTGGGCCAGATAGGATGTTAATAATCTAAACTGATATTCAACCCAGTCAGTAGTTTTTATTCGGCAGCCCTGGAAGGATGGGTATCATCTATTGGAAGCTATTTTTCTTGCAAAAATTCTGACATTTATTCCATTCATGGTAACATCGGCTCAGTTGCTGCCTGACATATGAGATCTAGAAGGATCATGCTAAGAAGATGCTGGTGAGCATTTATATTAAACAGAAATTCACTGTGTGTCTTCTTTGTACAAGGTATTATGCTAGCTTCTTGGGGTCCAAAGATAAATATGCCATAACCCCTGCCCTCAGAAACTGTCAGTGGAGACAAGACACCTAAACAGTCATTTCAACGTAATATGATAAGAACAGTGATAGAGCCCTAGCCGGCTTGGCTCAGTGGATAGAGCGTTAGCCTGCGGACTGAAGGGACCCAGGTTCAATTCCAGCCAAGGGCACATGCCTGGATTGCGGGCTTGATCCCCAGTGGGGGGTGTGCAGGAGGCAGCCCATCAATGATTCTCTCTCATCATTGATGTTTCTATCTCTCTCTCTCCTTCTCCCTTCCTCTCTGAAATCAATAAAGAAATATATATTTTAAAAAAAAAGAACAGTGATAGAAATGTATATACAGATATATGGGAATATAAAGGAAGACTTGTTAATCCAGCTGGGAGAGAAGTTGTCAGGAAAGACTTCCTAGAAGAGGTTACACCTGAACTGGGTCTTGAAGAATGAATAGTAGTGAACCAGAAAAGGGAAGGAGAGCAAGCCGTGGACTGGCTGAGGGAACTGTATGTGCAAAAGCCTGGAGGTGTGAAACAGCATGCCACACCAGTCAGAAGAACCAAATGATAGTTGTGACTTAGCATATATGGATTTAAATTTAAGGTTTCCGTTATTCCCAAGTAATCCATGATAGAGCTTTGTTTTTTGTGTGTGTTTGGTTTGTTTTGTTTTTTATCATTTTGCTTTAGCTACAAAGCTGGTGAGAAAACCCCACCAGAATTCCCATTTGAGCAAGCATGTCCTCTACTCGTTACCACATATTCAGTATCACCCATGAAATGATTTTAAAACTTTGTCTTTTATGTAGATAAACCTGGAATATGCTGGTGGTAGAAAAAAGAGTAGGGCCTTCCTGGCCAGCATGGCTCAGTGATTGAGTATCGACCTATGAACCAGGAGGTCGCGGTGCGATTCCTGACCAGGGCACATGCCCAGGTTGCGGCTCTATCCCCAATGGGGAGCAAATATGATTCTCTCTCATCATTGATGTTTCTCTCTCTCTCTCCCTCTCCGTTCCTCTCTGAAATCAATTAAAAAATTTTACATACATTTATATATATACACACACACACACACACTCTCTCTCTCTCTCTCTCTCTCTCTCTCTCTCTCTCTCTCTCTCTCTCTAGAGGCACGATGCACGAAATTCTTGCACGGGTGCGGTCCCTAGGCCTGGCTGGTGATCAAAGCGCAAGCATCTGGCATGGAAGGGCAGGTTCTAGCTGACCTCTGGGCCCTGGGCAGCACCTGGGCCCCTTGGTCCCCACGCACCCCACCTCCGCCTGAGTCACAGCATCCGAATCCCCACACAGAGATGCAGTGAGCGAGACAATGCAAGCCGGGGCGCAGCGTGGGCCTCTGGGCCAGCCAGCGGCGCCACATGGAAGCCTGGTGGGCAGCGCGTGCTCTCCGGGCTGGATCCTGTGCGAACCCACGGGGAGCTCGACCGGCCCCTGTGGTCCTGGCGGCTGCAGCCCAGCTCACCCGGAAGAGGCCACGTGGGTGCGGGGTGGGCTCCTCACAGGCACCCAGAACCTTGAGTGCAGGGGGCTTCCTTGGCATGTGAGCCCTGGTGTCCTGGGGGAGGGTAGCAGGGGGAGTGAGAGCGAGCTCGGTGGACACCCCGTATTCTCACCACACCTCCGTCCCCATCACCCCCACCCCTAGGTAGCCAGCGAGAAGTCGCAGGCCCCCGTCCAGGCGCTGTGGGAGGTTGGTCACTGCCACCCACCCCCCATTCCAGCCCAGGGCCTGGCCCTGATAGGGCGATCAGGGCCTAATCAGCAGGGCGATCGGGCCCCTACTCACACCCACCTAGGCCTGGCACCACCCGCTCACCTGCTCCACCATCCTGCCACGGTCCCGCTCTCGTCAGGGCCCGTTGGGGCCGGCAGCACTGCATTGCTGTCGCCTGCCATGTTCCGCGCCGCCCCCTGGTGGTCAGCACACCTCATAGCAAGTGGTCAAACTCTCAGTTGAGGGGACAATTTACATGTTAGACTTTAATTATATAGGAAGATATATACACAAAATCATTGGGGGGAGGCGGTGTGGCGTGGAGAGAGCAGGGCCTAAAATGGTTCTTAGTAGAAAAAGGAAGTTTGAGACAAACTAGACTGTAGTTCCAAATTCAGAAGTGACAGGATTATTATCATGAGTATTATTTGTATATCAATGATTTTTCAAAATTTAAAAAAAATTAAGCAGTAAAACTTTGTGGGGTTTTTTTATTATTATTGATTTTTTACAGAGAGGAAGAGAGAGGGATAGAGAGTTAGAAACATCGATGAGAGAGAAACATTGATCAGCTGCCTCTTGCACACCCCCTACTGGGGATGTGCCCGCAACCAAGGTACATGCCCTTGACCAGAATCGAACCCGGGACCTTTGAGTCCGCAGGCCGATGCTCTATCCACTGAGCCAAACCGGTTTCGGCTAAAACTTTGTTTTATTTTTCTAAGCAAAATTTCTCCATCATACCCATATAAAATAGATGAAAACAGAGATAATCAGGATTCCAGGAACTCTGTTAACTTGGCTCCACTATTCCCTTTATTGGTGGTCCAGACACATCTCCATAGAACCTAATATTGTTCCATGTACCCAAGTTCTGTGAAAAAGTGATTTCTGGGACTTACAGGAAACACTCCAGTCTGTACAAGAATTATCAAGTGAGAAAAAATTTTAGTGACAACTGAAAAGGCCTGATTTTTAGAATATAAGCTGAATCTTGACTTTAGTTCCAAAGTAAAAAATGGAATACTTAGAGAAAAAGCTTTTTGTCTGTAGACTAGTGGAACTTAGTCCATTTTTATTTTCTACTACCCCCACTTGAGATCTCTCTATTCCACAGCACAGCAAACTAAATGTCAGTCAGAATTGTACATGAAAGAATTTCTCAGTAGAGTGAGAAGGGAAGGACTTATAATTTCTACAGTGAGACAGTGAAGATAGGCGAAAAATACCGTCATGATTAAGATATACTTTCTGCACAAAATGCTAATAGATTGTGGGATTTCTTTTCTTTTTGGTAGGGATTAGGTGGGGGAGTTGGCAAAGGAAAGCCTCAAGAAGATGACAAAATTCAAACCTAGAGCTATATGTCTCCTAAGGCCAGACGCTTTCTTCTGTTTTACTTCCTCAACACAATCTGCCTGGAAGAAAAAAAAAACCTGATAAGACCAACCAGAGCATCTTTAGGTTTATTATTGACTAGAACCCCGGTGCATAAAATTCGTACACAGGAGTCGGGGATCCCTCAATCTGGCCTGCACCCTCTCCAATTCGGGACCCCTCGGACATGCTTCTTGCAATCTGGGACCGCTGGCTCCTAACCGCTCGCCTGCTTGCCTGCCTGATCGCCCCTAACCACCTCTGCCTCAGCCCCGCACCCGAGACCCAGGATTCCCTCCCTCTGGCTGGCCACAGGCAACTGGGACCCGGGCCAGCCACAGCCGTAGGGAACTGTGGGCAGGTGGCTTTGCCCAGGCCACAGCCGCAGGTGCCCAGCTTTTCTCCCTCTCCCGAGCTGCAGGAGCAGGTGCTGGCGCCTGGGACCGCGGGGCGGGCAGCTTCTCCTGGGCCCGGCTTTGTCAGGAAGAAGGTCCAGATGGTCGTCTGGAAGACATCCGATCTAATTAGCATATTACCCTTTTATTAATATAGATTAGAAGAAGATTCCTGTGTAGTTCTTAGGGCCAAGATTATGAATCTCTAGGGATTACTATTTATATTGGATTTGGAGGGTGCTCTCCCCAAAATCAAATATTCTATCCTATTGCCCCCACTAAGTGCACTTGAATTGAACCACACACTCCAATTTTGGTTTAAAACATGGTCAGTTTATCTCTGAGATAAAATTTTTAGCAGAACAATGGACTGGGTCTGCAGCATCAGTTTACATCGCCCATTCTATGAAATAGGCCCTGGAAAAGATACACTTCTAGTCAAGTTTCTATTTGTTTTCAGATTACTTACAAAGATTTCCACGCTCTCCAGCCCCTTCTTTTACTCTAAAAATGTTGCTTTAATTTTCTCAGAAATGATGTAGATTATTTAGTGTGCAGAATATGAAATTTCCTGAAAGAGAGCTAATACTCTATAAAGCATAGATAAGATGACTTTGGCATACTAAGGTAGGGGCTGTCATCTTTTGAAGATACTAATGTCAAGTCAGAGATTTCTGAATCTATTCTAGTTAAAAATTTGGATTTTGAATAATGAACCAGGTAAGGAATAGAAAAAGATAACTTCTTGAATGCTTACCATGTTTGACAGGCATGATCTGATTTAGCACACATTTAACATATTTTCAGATAATCTCGTGAGACAATGTTAACTCCATTGTGTAGATGAGAAAACTTAGACTCAAAGAGAACAAGTAGGTAGCCCAAAGACATACAGCTAGTGAGGAGGCATGCAGCCAGATTTGAGCTTAGGTCCTTTTGCCCTTGTCCTTGCTTTTTGCACAATATTGCCTTTAACATGATTGTTCTCAAAGCCAGGTGTTGCCATGTTCTGACACTTTCATTCACTTAGAGAAAATAGATAGATTTTTAATATGTTTGCAAATGAAAATTGTAAGCCATTATAAAGCTTATCTAATACTCTGCCCTAGATGGCTCTACTCTGCCCCTGATTAATTGGTGTTTTGAGGTGTCTGTTTAAATGTTGTTTTGGGCTGTTTTCTGATAATTCATTTAGATCAACTAATAGATAATTTAAGCCTTGCAAATGAATTCTTAATAGTAAGAGACAAACTGCAAACAAAGCAGTAATGTCTGCTTGTTATAGCAACAATTAGATATGAATCATAGCTTTGTAGCACATTGCCTAGCTTATAAGTAGTCAATATATAATATGTTTTATCAAAATATATTTAACTGACTGAATTTTGGTCCTAGATTTTTTTTTAATTGATTTTTTACAGAGAGGAAGGGAGAGGGATAGAGATTAGAAACATTGATCAGAGAGAAACATCTGTCAGCTGCCTCCTGCACACCCTCTACTGGGGATGTGCCCACAACCAAGGTACATGCCCTTGACCGGAACCGAACCTGGGACCCTTCAGTCCACAGGCCGACCCTCTATCCACTGAGCCAAACCGGTTAGGGCCCTAAGTTTTTTTCTATACAAATTAATTCTAACCTCAGCCATAAATGTCTTTGACTTGCTACATTGATGGATATGACCAGATCTGTAGGCCCTCACGATATCAGGGTAGCCCTATTGAGTAGGTGATACTGCTATTGCTGCTGTTGTCAAACTGCCTTGTGGTAAGGTAGTAGGAGGCACCTCAAAGTCAGTTCATCTGTAAATTAGTGATAAAAATTCTACTTTTTTGGGTTGTGAGGACTGGAAGATAAGCTAACCAGGTGCCTAGCCATAAGACCAACTATTCAGAAATGTGACTATTATTATTTTACTGTACTGTTGAATTACATTATTCCTTTGGTTTAGACTCTCTACATATACACTGAGTGGCCAGATTATTATGATCTCTGAATGCATAATAATCTGACCACTCAGTGTATATCCTATATAATAAAAGGCTAATATGCAAATTGTCCCCTCGACCAGAGTTCAACCAGCAGGCAGGCCGACCAACTGCCCATGTCCCCTCCCCCTGGCTAGGCTGGCCGGACCCTACCCATGCACAAATTCATGCACCGGGCCTCTAGTGTGTGTGTGTGTGTGTGTGTGTGTGTGTGTGTGTGTGTATGTGTATGTATGTGTGTGTGTGTGTGTGTATATATATATATATATATATATATATATATATATACACACACACACATACTAGAGGCCCGGTGCATGAAATTCGTGCACAGAGGGGAGTTGTCCCTCAGCCCAGCCTGTACCCTCTCCAATATGGGACCCCGATCCCACCAGGCAGTCGGTCATCCCTCTCACAATCCAGGACTGCTGGCTCCCAACTGCTTGCCTGCCTGCCTTCCTGATTGCCCCTAACCGCTTCTGCCTGCCAGCCTGATCACCCCCTAACCACTCTGCTGCCAGCCTGTTTGCCCCCAACTTCCCTCCTCTGCCGGCCTGGTCACCCCTAACTGCCCTCTCCTGCAGGGTTGATCACCTCCAACTGCCCTCCCTTGCAGGCCGGGTGCCTCCCAACTGCCCTCTCCTGCTGGCCATCTTGTGGTGGCCATCTTGTGTCCACATGGGGGCAGGATCTTTGACCACATGGGGGCAGCTATATTGTGTGTTGCAGTGATGATCAATCTGCATATTACTCTTTTATTAGATAGGATAGAGGCCTGGTACAGGGGTGGGGGCCAGCTGGTTTGCCCTGAAGTGCATCCTGAATCAGGTGGGGGTTCCCTTGGGGCCTGGGGCGGCCTGAGAGAGGGGCCTGTGGTGGTTTGCAGGCTGGCCATGCCCCCTGGCAACCCAAGCGGAGGCCCTGGTATCTGGAATTTATTTTCCTTCTACAATTGAAACTTTGTAGCCTGGAGCAGAGCCAAGCCTGGGGCTCCCTCCGAGGCCGGCAGCCATTTGTGTTGGGGTTATAATTGAAACTTTGTTGCCTTAAGCGGCTGGGCCCGGCCAGGGTGTGTGGAAAGCTTTGCTTCCCCTGTTGCCTGCGGCAACCCGGGCCTGTTCTCTCAAGCTCCATCCTGCTGCCATTTGTTTGAATTTGTTTACTTTCTATAATTGAAACTTTGTAGCTTGAGTGGAGGCTTAGGCCTGGCAAGGGCAGGCGGAAAGCTTGGCTTCCTCTGTTACCTAGGAAACCTTGCTTTCTGTGGCTGTAGCCATCTTGGTTTGGGTTAATTTGCATACTTGCTCTGATTGGATGGTGGGCATGGCTTGTGGGTGTGTCGGAGGTATGGTCAATTTGCATATTTGTCTATTATTAGGTAGGATTAGAGACTGAGTGGCCAGATTATTATGCGTTCAGAGATCATAATAATCTGGCCACTCTGTATATCCCTTGTCTGTGCCTGAAATGTAAAAGATTTAGGAAGGAAGTGTTAACATAAAAAACCATTAAAACCTGTAAAGAATTTTTGTGAGTTTATTTGAGCCAATCTGTCAACAATTGCCAGGAAGCAGAACCTCAATGAATTGAGATAATGCTCTGGAGAATGGCAGGTTACATCTGTATTTATACATTGCAATCAAAGGAAGGGACCTAGGTGGGTTACATGAAATCCATTGGTAATGACTAGAGAGGCAGGAGAAAGCAAAGCAGGGAAACCCCTGGGAATGGATAAAAAGTAAAATGATAGACACATACTTAGGTGGGTGCAGGAACAATTAACATGATAATGAAGAAATTTGTGGTATCTGTCCTGGCACCCAGCACTTTAGGTTGTGCCCCAAGGGGTCCAGAAAAAGGGAAGTTACAAGTTACCCAGACATTTCAAAGGGTATGTTATTACAGATGCAAAAAGACAGATAGGCTCAGTTAAGGTAAAGGTTGACCTTGTCAGTGAAGATACCAGCCTAGGATGTAACTACCCACCATAACTGCTTTTAGTTAAAGTTTAATTTCAGACCATCCTTTGTGATTACTTTAGGTCTCTGAGTTTGCAGGACTGCCAAACTCAGGTTAGCTTGTCAGGTTAGCATGTGGCCCCTTTCATCCACTGAAGTATATTCTGGAATCTTTTAATATTTGAATTTTTTAAAAGAACCAATTAAATGATATAAAAGTAATAGCTAGTAATAGCAGTTACTCTGTGCATGGTATTGTTTTGAGCACTGTTATATTTATTGACTCATTTTATCCACACAGCAGTTTTCTGAAATGGGCATTAATATTATCCCATTCATTTTACAGTTGATGCATTTTACAGTTGAATCCAGATGGAAAAACCTGCTTTAGGAAGGGAATCTTAGCATATTCACCTTAAGGATATTCACAGTAGCCTATCTGAATTAAGTTTGGTAGATAGGAAGGATCCAAGCAGGAGACTATTAGCTAGACTCCCCTAAATCCCATTGTTTCTGGGTTGCCTAGCAGGAATTTGGCCAGGAGTGTGTTTCACTCTTTTCTCAGCTACCTGTGAATTGCCTATCTCCTCTTCAAAATCCCAGACCCATACCCCTTTTCTCCTTTGTCCATATAGTATGTAAGTCTCTACAGCCCAGTTTGTTTCCAGACTCATTATTATGACACCCCTGATATAAATGTTAACGTAAAAAACATTTAGCTTAGCCCCCACAATATGGATAACCTAATATGCTAGCAAAGGCTGTTGGAAAAAAAGAATCACTTTTCAGTTGTTGTCTTCATAACTCATGGCTAAGTCAGGCACTTCCAGTGCTAAGTATTTGTATCTCTAAGGGCTTTGTTCACAGCTGACCTATAATTCTTCAGTGTAGTATATCTTCCTCTTTCCTCCTCCACTCCTGCCCCTCTGTCCTCTGTTCTCCTCCCCTCCACTCCCTTCTGCTTCCAGTTTCTCTTTTCTCTCTCTCCTTCCTTTTTTGAGGATAGTGCCTGCCAAAATTGGGAGTAGTTAGTGAGTAATCCAGTGACTCATGGTTTCAGGTGTTAAAACTATCTTCCTGCTGAAGCTGTGGGTTAGTTTCCTTTGGAAGCTGAGGACTGGGTTCTGTCAGCTGAGCTCTTGCAGGGGAGCCATGCACTGGAAGGACATAGCCCAGGTAGGAAAGAAGTCCGATTAAAGCCTGGTTTATTTCTTTAGTTACTGGGTAGAGAAAACAACTCACATCTCAACTGATCATTTGTAAATAATTGTATTAAAAGTGTGTTCGTTTTTTTTGTTTGTTTGGGTTTTTTTGTTTGTTTTTTTCCAGTTCTAAAGATTCTAATCTCTTGCCCTAACCGGTTTGGCTCAGTGGATAGAGGGTTGGCCTGTGGACTGAAGTGTCCCAGGTTTGGTTCCGGTCAAGGGCTTGTACCTTGGTTGCGGGCACATCCCCAGTGGGGGGGAGGGGGTGCAGGAGGCAGCTGATAGATGATTCTCTCTGATCGATGTTTCTAATCTCTATCCCTCTCCCTTCCTCTCTGTAAAAAATCAATAAAATATATATAAAGATTCTAATCTCAAAGCCATCTTTTCACTAGTATAGTTAATTTTTATCCTCCCAGAGTAATAAACTTGATTTCCATATCTGTATTTCTTTAGACAACAGATTACATATAAGTTGATATTCAAATGAATAACAACCTAAGAAAACTAAACCATACCTACGCTGGTAGTCTTGGATCAAATTATATTTCGTATTTGCTTCCCTTTTATATTGTGGTAGATTTTGAGCTATTAAACATAAGTACATAGTCAGGGTCATATTATCTTTTATCAGTGGAAGTAGGGTTCTTGGGGTACCGCTGAAATAAACATTTCCGGAGGCCCTCACGAGAGGGTGTGATATGATAGAAAGCTTTATTTCCTTGGAATTATACCCCTTGGTTTCCAAAGTCCCATTTCTCTTAGTTCAGTCATAGAAGAAGTATAGCTGGGGTTTCAGTAAAGCTAGAAGCAAAGCCAGTGTCTAGAGTTTCCTTTCCATGTTGGAGCCAGGCTAACTGCAGTCTATTAGTCCGTTGTGTATGGGGTCCACATGGCCATGGACCATGTGGGGGAATGCAGGGGAGCAGGAACAAAAGAGCCCCATAAGCCCAGAGTCACAGGAGTCCCAAAGAGCCAAGAGCACAAGAGAGCAAGTTTCTTTGTTCAGGGAATTAAGTATCCAAATTTTGCTTGCAGTTGCCATCCCCATTCTGGCCAACTATCTCTGTCCCCAGATGTGATTGAGAGTCAAGTATCTTCCCTATGTCATCCCAACTTTACTGGGCATGCGACTATCTTCCCTTTGTCCACTCCCCTTCCCCCAGTGTTTTGTGGGGAACATGACTATAATACCTGGCCTTCCCTTTGCTCCTTTCCTATCCTATATAATAAAAGGCTAATATGCAAATCGACGAACCGCAGAACGACTGGTCACTATGATGTGCACGGACCACCGGGGGAGACGCTCAACACAGGAGCTGCCCCCTGGTGGTCAGTGTGCTCCCACAGGGAGCCGGGCTCATAGCTGGCAAGCACTAAGGACCCACCCCTAAGCACTAAGCCGGGCGCACGGCTCTGTGGCAGTGCTAAAGACCCCTTGAGGGATGTCCACCGGGGGTCCCGGGCTGGGAGAGGGCGCAGGCCATGCCGAGGGAAACCCCCCTTCCCCCAGTGTACCGGGCCTCTAGTTATTAATAACTAGTTAATTACAATGGTATCAATATTACATACTGTAATTATGGGATCTGAAATCCCATTCAGAAAGAAAATCACACAGTGGGAACCCTGTACAACCTAAGAGAGTGAACCTAAGGCACTGAAGAGTTGAAACTCTTGGCAACTTGATTATCTGGAACTTTGGCTCATCATCCTCCCTTCTGCTGCCTTCCTCTGGTCTTTTCACTTCTAGTTAGCATGTACCTAAAAGATGAATAGGGCAGATGGAGGAAGCGATACAAAACAGTTATTGTAAAGAGAGAGAGAGAGAGAGAGAGAGAGAGAGAGAGAGAGAGAGAGAGAGAGGGAGGAAATAAAAAGGAAAAAAAATAGTTATTGCACTAGCCCCTAACTATTCTGGATGGTGTGTTTTTTTATTAGTGGAGTATAATGTCATTTTATTACTCATTTTGGTTTTAAATTATCTTTTGATTTTATTTAAAGGCACAATATTTCTTTTGTGTTCATCTAGAAAGAAAATAATATTGTTTTATTCACATCAATAGTAATATATTGAATTCATTAATGAACTCAGTGTGTTTTAGAGTTAGAGATCAGAATAAATTCTGTTCAGAAGGCAAACTGAGGAGATACAACCAAGATGAAAAAAAGAGAATGCATGTCTGGACTGGCAAGTTAATTATTAGCATTTTATGAACATTTCAGAATTGGTATATTATTGTCATCATAAAAATGTAATTCAACCTTTTTTAATGTGAGAGTAACCTATATACAGTTCTTGCTAGCAGATTGCTGAAGATGACAGATTAGGGATGGGAAGCAAGGAAAAGGGTGTGCTCTCAAGTCTCCGAGATGGTAAATTTGTAATTTGACATGCTTACTGGGAATTTTTATTACCTGGAGTGTTTATTTAATTATGTATTTCTGTTAATGTTCAATAGAGAACAGTTTCTAAAACCTTTCTGCATAGGCCTTACTCTAATTCACCACCACCACAAGCCATATCCAGTGGCACCTTCTTAAAAGACTTTTTTCTCCTGAGTTAGATAAACTAACCTATCCCCTGCTTTGGCTAACAGTTTTGAAGTATGATCATATAAGTTTTCAGATCTGAGCGGCTTGTCTTTTTCTTCAACTCTTTTTCATGGTTGCTTACCTGTATGAAAGTATAGTCATTGTGTGTGTGTTTTGGAGTCTCTTGCCTAATAAAAATTGTTTCCTGGTTAGAACTCATAGAATTTGGCCTCCAAAAGGTCTGAACTTAGTCACTGACTTTTTAAATTATTTACCTTACTGTCCCTGTCTCTAATATTCACATAATGTTGCCCAAGTTTATCACAGTTGCTTGTGTCTTGGAATTTTAACTCTTAAGAGTGTACACATTCATCCTTACCACTTTCAGCAGTACCTTCTCAATCTTACCTGCACCTGTCTCCAGCTACCAATAAGTGTTCCTATTAGAATGGAAAGAATGATTCTATTGCCCATGACATGATTTGGACACCCCCCCCAAAAAAAAAAAAATACTGTGATAAAAATTGGATTTTTATATTTAGCCAGTAAAATACTTGTTCTCACCAACATTTTCAGATGACCGTAATCTTAGAACATGGGTTGGAATTACTGTGATGTCTGAATACTAAAATGATTTTTATATAATTAAATTGAAATGCAGATGTACCTTGTTTTACATAGATATGCTTGTAAACAAAAGTATGTGTGAAGAATGTAAATTAACTTATGCCCACTAAGGAGCTTTGTTATTTCAAGATATACCGTACAAAAAAAAAAAAAGATATACCATACTAAATACTCTAACAAAGGAAAAATACCCCAGTTTACATCTTGTATAAATCTTTTTTCTTTTATCTGTTTTGCTTAAAGCAAAGTATACTTGATTGGCCTGTTGATTCTGGAAAAGTAGTCTTCTTTGGGGCTCCTTTTAACGTCCACTTTTTGCTTTGATGCTAGATCGAGCGGTTGGAAGTAAGCAGCCTCGCCCAGACTTCCAGTGCAGTGGCCTCCAGCACTGATGGCAGCATCCACACAGACTCTGTGGATGGAACACCAGACCCTCAGCGTACAAAGGCTGCTATCGCTCACCTGCAGCAGAAGATCCTGAAGCTCACAGAACAAATCAAGATTGCACAAACAGCCCGGGATGACAACGTTGCTGAGTATTTGAAGCTTGCCAACAGCGCAGATAAGCAGCAGGCTGCCCGCATCAAGCAGGTCTTTGAGAAGAAGAACCAGAAATCTGCCCAAACCATCCTCCAGCTACAAAAGAAGCTTGAGCACTACCACAGGAAGCTCCGAGAAGTGGAGCAGAATGGGATCCCCCGGCAGCCAAAGGATGTCTTCAGGGACATGCACCAGGGTTTGAAGGATGTGGGAGCGAAGGTGACTGGCTTCAGTGAAGGTGTGGTAGACAGTGTCAAAGGTGGACTTTCCAGCTTCTCCCAGGCAACTCATTCAGCAGCAGGGGCAGTGGTCTCAAAGCCCAGAGAGATCGCTTCATTAATTCGGAATAAATTTGGCAGTGCAGACAACATCCCTAACCTGAAGGACTCTTTAGAAGAAGGACAGGTGGATGATGGGAAGGCTTTGGGAGTGATTTCAAACTTTCAGTCAAGCCCAAAATATGGTAGTGAAGAAGATTGTTCTAGTGCCACTTCAGGCTCAGTAGGAGCCAACAGCACCACTGGAGGCATCGCTATAGGAGCATCTAGCTCCAAAACAAACACTCTGGACATGCAGAGCTCAGGATTTGATGCACTATTACATGAGATCCAGGAGATCCGAGAAACCCAGGCCAGGCTAGAGGAATCCTTTGAGACCCTCAAGGAACATTATCAGAGGGACTATTCATTAATAATGCAGGCCTTGCAGGAAGAGCGATATAGGTAAGTTAATATGGAATTAAAATCCGAAATTATGTTTGGGGTTCCCTTTTCTTTGGCTATTGTCAGGGGGGCTGGCTTTTAAAGATATTTAGTAGACTGTCTTTCTCTGGAATGTCCAGAGCACTTTAGATATGTAATATGATGTCTGCATGAGTTCCTATCATAGAATGCAGATGACAGACACAGCAAAATTAAATAACTCCCAAGGTTACACACCAGTGAAGCATTGCAGTTGACAGGTGATGATTACTGTAGCTCTCCAGTCTTCCATTCTAGTTTAAGACTTTCAAATGAACCCCAAGGTTTCTGAGGCATTTCATTTATTCATTTATAATTACAGAGCACAAGTCATTGCAGCCTGTATGTATACTACATTGAATTCAAAAGATTTGTTATAACCCCCAACTCTGTATAAATCAAAGACATAGCCCGTCCAAAATGTAATGAACCTGTAGCTATTGGGGCTTAAACACATTTATCTAGGCAGTTGGTGTAGAAAGATTAGACTGAAAATAAATTCAGATAAGCATGTCTGTTACCTTTACTATGAATTGGCAAACATTTGAATGGGAATGAACTTAAACATGTGAAATGGTTCTGCAATAGCTAGAGAATTCTCAGAGGGCTAAATGCTTTGAGTTATAATCTGTGCTAAAGGTAGAAGCTAATAGCTTTGTTGTTTCATATTACACTCTATATTCATATTAGACCATTCTTCAAATTGTGTGTCTTTTCCTCTTGTTTCCATCACATGCAGATAGAAAATAATGTCCACCTTGTAGTACTTAATCAGATCCAAAGTTTGTCAACCAGAGATAAGCCACCTCACTGATACTGATTAAGAGCTAATCTCATGGGAGCCACAGGTTGGGTTAGGCCTTGAAAGATGTTTGTTCTGGTTTTGTTCCAGTTTCTAATGAGAAGGAATCCTCAGCAATTCTACTATATCAAGGGTTGAACAGGCAATCTTTTAAGGTCCCTTTCACCTCTTTTTTTTAAGTGATTTTTTTTAAGTTTGCTTTTATGAGATAATCTCAGGGCCTGAATAAATTATTCATGTGAATCAGTAAGATGAGTGAAGAGTTGCAGCAGCAAACTCTTTCACATGGTGAAAACACTAGTCAGTAATTCAGTCCTGTCTGTTATCTTCACTCTTCCATCCTTTAATTCAAACTTAAGACTTTGTGAGGAAAGGAAACAAAAGTAGAGGAGAGGGCAGGGGAGGGAAGGGGAGGGAGGGGAAGAGAAAAGAAGTTCTAAAAGCAAATACATTACCATTCTTAATTCATTGTTTTATGTATTCTTTAATGTACTTAGAAGACAATATCTAAAGCAATGAGCAATCTTAACAAATATTCAAGTAGACTCAAAATAAAACACCTGGTCCTTTGTACCATATTATATTTAAGTCTTAACATTCAAATTCTTGTTCTGCCACTTACTAATCTTGAAAATTGGGCAAGTTTCTTAACGTTCCTAAGTTCTAGTTTCCACATCTCTAACATGGGAAAAATAATAGTCCCTCATAAGGTTACTGTGACATTTAAATGAAATAATTTATGTGAAGCACATAGCTTGGTGCCTGGCCCAGTAAGTACTTTGTTGATGTTAAGTAGCAGCTGCCACTGCTGCTATTAAAATATACCCCTTTGAACCATGGAGACCTGGGTGTTCCATAGTTAGTTGCTCAAAAAACCAACTGCCTGCTTTGACCCTTTTATTTTAAATGGATAGCAAAACATTCCAGTTTTTAAATTCTTCCAGAGTTTAAAAATTCATATAGAGTTGTTACGTCTTCAAGTCAGATGTAGGCCAATGTGAGAAAATCAGAGAGGAAAAACAGGTCTCCCAAGACCCACCTGTGTATACATTTAAAATAATTCAGAGACAGGATAGAACTTTAGCTCCATCCCCAGTCTCCCTCTTTCCTACACAAAAAGCTAAGCCTCTGGGAGAGTAGAAATAGAAATTAGAAGAGAGAGACTCCTGCAGGCTTGTCTTTTTGTCTGGGAAGGAAGTAGCCTAGGGATGAACTCAAGGAACACTTTTCTAACCAAGAACCAAGCGCACATGGCTGCTTTAGATGCATTTCTGGTTATTTTCAATGCTTTCGTTTATTTTACTGACTAGAGGCCTGGTGAACAAAATTCATGCACTTGGGGGGTCCTTCAGCCCAGCCTGCACCTTCTCACAGTCCGGGAGCACTCGGGGGATGTCCAACTGACGGCTTAGACCCACTCCCCTAAGCCGTCAGTTGGACATCCTTAGCACTACCGCTGTGCTCACCAGCTGTGAGCCCGGCTTCTGGCTGAGTGGCGCTCCCCCTGTGGGAGCACACTGACCACAAGGGGGCAGCTCCTGCATAGAGCATCTTCCCCCTGGTGGTCAGTGCAAGTCATAGCAACTGGTTCTGCCATTCGGTTGATTTGCATATTGGCCTTTTATTATATAGGACTAGAGGCCTGGTGCACAAAATTCGTGCGAGTGTAGGCCATCATTCCCCTGGCTGCTGGCACCAGCTTCCCTCTGGCACCCGGGACCTGGGCTTCCCTCCGGCCGCTGGCAGGCACCCGGGACCCAGGCTTCCCTCGCAGCCCCGGCTTCGTCCAGAAGGTCATCTGGAAGGATGTCAGGTCTAATTAGCATATTACGCTTTTATTATTATAGATTATCACAGTTGACAGGAGGAAGGTCATACACAGAATTGCTGCTTATTATTTTAAGAGATGGGGAGGAAGACACTATCACTGACAGCATTTGCTAAACTCCTGTGATATGCATAATGCTAGGTGCTTTACATATATTTGCTAATCCTCACAATAGCCCTGCAGGTGTATTATCCTTATTTTACTAATAAGGATATTGGCCCCAGTGCGGTTTTAAAATTTGCCAGAGGTAGGTCACTTGGTAAGTGGTAAAGTCAGGAATCAAACCCAGTTTTATCTGATTCCAAAGCCAGCATTTTTTCCATATCAGGCCAGTTCTTTTGTTTTGTTTTCCAAGCTTAAACCTAAAACCTCTATAATTAAAAGACTACTTTTAGAGTCTAGCTCTAAGAAACCTGGACTTCATTGGCAATGGGTATTGGACCTTTCCCAGGTTTCACTAAAGGTTGAGTCACTATTTTTAACATATTTTGGAAAATTCTGTAAATGCATAAGCTCTGGAAAGTTTTCTCAAGCTAATACAACAGTGTAGATATGTACTAGAGGAATATATTAAGAAACCCTCATTCCCATCATTATTTCCCCTTTTCAGAGTTCCTTCTCAGTGTTACTTAATGTGCTTCCCATTGCTCTCTACCCCAGTGATTAGTGCCAAGTCAGGATTTTTGCTCAAGATCATCTACTTACTCTGGAAAAATCAGAAGCATCAAGGAGCCTGTAGAGTACAATGTGTCTGTGTCTGTCTCTGTCTCTCTCTCTTTCTCTCTCTCTCCAACCATGTAATTGTGCCATGACTGAATAGTACTTTAGCCACCCACATGCACTTAGTCCTGGAAGCCATTGTACCAGAGCTTGGATCTAAACTCCACTCCAACTTTTGACTAGTAGTTTAGACTTTGAGCTTTGCATTGGGCACTCAGATATGAGTGAGATTACCTACTTTTGGAAAGGAAGGAGACAAGGTTTAGACAGGTTTTTAGTGATGGGATCTGTACTGACTTCAGATTCTTCTTGTCTTGCTAGTAGTCTTTTCATCCCATTTAAGTATTATTGTAGATCTGTTAGTAGCAATGGAGTATTCACTTAGTACTTCAGAGATAAGTGGAGCCCTTAGATATTTAGTTTAATCTTGTTCTACACATGAGTACAGTGAGGCCTAGAAAGATAAAGTGACTTTTGCCAGGTCACACAGTAAAATGGTTTAACTTATATTTAATTTGCTATTTAAAAACTGGAGGACCAGTCCTATTTTCTTAGTGAGTATAATATATTAATGAGTTACTATAGGAAAAAATTCAGCTGTGGCAAAATCCGTTGAAAACAGGGGAGAACTAGGAAAACAACTTACAGACAGTTTTACAGGTTCCTTTTGTAGTTTTTCCCTAGGGAACCTGGCGCAGAATCCTACTCATCTACTGCCTGTATAAAGCAATATCATGTAGGGCAGGGATGTTGATGAAAGCTTCTATTTTAAGGGGATTATTGTGCTTTAGAAATTGGCTTCTGAAATTGTATTAAGCCCAGAGATATTTTAAATTGCACTGAGTCATAAGAACAAAAATACAGAAGGAGGCAGTCACCATTAGCAGTCATCACTTGCAGTAGAACAGTCAGTAACTAGGCTAACCCAATTAGGTACAGGCCATTGAAGTTCTAACTAAACAAATTGTTGTTTAAATATAATTTTACTTAAAATAAAGTAATTATCACTGGACATAAGACAGATATAACTATGTTAGCCCCTTTATTTCAGGTTTTAGTCCTGTTTGTCATCTAGTAAATTGATCAGAGAATCTCCAGAAGATACGTGGCCAACAAGTTTGAAATAGAAACTGAGAATATTGGATCAAATTAGCTCTTTGTTTCTAAGAGAAAAAAAAAGCCTAATTGGGAGATGCTCTTAGGAAGGATAAGACCTTTCATAAAAGAAATTTACAGATAAGCTCCTCCTAGTTTAGCCACTGAAAAAGTAATGGAGGAAAAATGGGGAGGAAGTTTAGAGTAGGGAAGAAAGGGAGAGGAGATAAATTACTTCATTAATAAATTGAGGCTGGAGGAGGACCTTATTTAACTCATCTAAGCCTCAGTTTCCTCTATAAAAACAAGATGATGATATCTATTGTACATGTTGTTGAGATTATTAAATGAGATATGGTCTGAGGTGTACCAGGATGTTAGAAAACTGTCATTACCAAGTCTGAATTACCCAGAAAGCCCTTCTAGCTTTTATTTATTCCCTATATACTTTAGGCATCTGCTGTCTCTTGTCTATAAGACAAATGCACTGCCCTTAAAGTTTGGGGACTGGTTCTGTACTTTTTCCTTACCTTTTTCTTAAAATTTATTTATTTACTAGAGGCCTGGTGCATGGATTCGTGCACTGGTAGGGTCCCTCGGCCTTGCCTGCGCCCTCTTGCAATCCAGGATCCCTTGGGGGATGTTGGAGAGCTGGTTTCAGCCCGATCCCCGCAGGCCAGGCCAAGGGACCTGCGCTTAGCCTTTTACTTTTATATAGAGAGACTAGAGGCCTGGTGCATGAAAATCGTGCCTGTGGGAGTGTCCCTCAGCCCAGCCTGCACCCTCTCCAATCTAGGATCCCTCGGGGGATATCCTAAACCAGCAGTCAAACAGCCTTTTCACAATCCAGGATTGCTGGCTCCTAACCACTTGCCTGCCTGCCTGCTTGATTGCCCCTAACTGCTTCTGCCTGCCAGCCTGATTGCCCCCTAACTACTCCCCTGCTGGCCTGATTGACACCTAATTGCTCCCCTGCCAACCCAATCGCCCCGCAACTGCCCTCCCCTGCCGGCCCGATCGCTCCCAACTGCCTTCCCCTGCTGGCCCGATCACCCCCAACTGCCCTCCCCTGCCTGCCCAATGGCCCCCAACTGCCCTCCCCTGTCAGTCTGATCTTGTCCCCAACTGCCCTCCCCTGCTGGCCTGGTAGTCCCAACTGCCCTCCCCTGCCTGCCCGATCGCCCCCAACTGCCCTCCCCTGCCTGCCTCATCACCCCCAACTGTCCTCCCCAGCTGGCTCAATCGCCCACAACTGCCCTCCCCTGCTTGCCCCATCGCCCCCAACTGTCCTCCCCTGCTGGCCCGATGGCCTCCAACTGCCCTCCCCTGCCGGCCCGATCGCCCCCAGCTGCCCTCCCCTGCCTGCCCAATGGCCCCCAGCTGCCCTCCCCTGTCAATCTGATCTTGTCCCCAACTGCCCTCCCCTGCCGGCCTGGTCACCCCTAACTGCCTTCCCCTGCCAGCCCGATTGCCCACAACTGCCCTCCCCTGCTTGCCCGATCGCTCCCAACTGCCCTCCCCTGCCAGCCTGATTACCCATAACTGTCCTCCCCTTCTGGCCATCTTGTGGCGGCCATCTTGTGACAACGTGGGGGGCGGCCTTCTTGTGACGTCATGGGGGTGTCGCGTGAGAGCCACCTATGCTTTTATTAGTATAGATTAGAGGCCCAGTACACAGATTCGTGCACTGGTGGGGTCCCTCGGCCTGGCCTATACCCTCTCACAATCCAGGACCCCTCAGGAGATGTCGGAGAGCCGGTTTTAGCCCGATCCCCGCAGGCCAGGCCAAGGGACTCCACCGGTGCATGAATCTGTGCACCGGGCCTCTAGTATGCATATAAAATATTTGGTTAATCTTTTCCTGCCATTCATCAGTCTGTTCCATGTTTCCATGCCTGTGGTTTCCACTCCTGTGTTGAGCGTCTGCCCCCTGGTGGTCAGTGCGTGTCATAGCTAACGGTTGGTCGACCGGTCGCTTAGGCTTTAATACATATAGACTAGAGGCCCGGTGCATGGATTCATGCACCAGTGGGGTCCCTCGGCCTGGCCTGCAGGGATCGGGCCGAAACTGGCTCTCCGACATCCCCTGAGGAGTCCCGGATTGCGAGAGGGCACAGGCCAGGCCAAGGGACCCCACCGGTGCACAATTGGGACCGGGGAGGAACCGCGGGAGGGCTCCAGAGTGTGTCTAGCCCATCTTGCCCAGTCTTAATCGGCCAGATTTCAGCAGCAATCTAGTCTACCATTCGAAGCATCTGCCCCCTGGTGGTCAGCACACGTCATAGCGAGCAATCAAACTCCGGTCTCCTTGTCAAATTCCCCAGGGTACACTTTGCATATTAGCCATACACACACACACACACACACACACACACACACACACACACACATACACACACTAGTACTAGTGGCCCCGTACATGAAATTCGTGCACATTAAAAGGGAATTAATTAGAGGAAATATTTTAATATTGCTGTTTGCCCTTTCTCTATAATAGAAGTGTCAGAGATGAAAGAAAATTAGTAAAATGTATATGAAAATCTCCCTCCTGTCAGAGTCTGGGGTGCACTGTGGGACCCAGAGTCAAGTCCCTGCCCACCTCAAAATCGCAGGAGACCCAGACCCAGCCGGCCCCACTCCCATCAAGCCCCGCAGGGCAGGGAGCACAGCGGAAGTGGGGAGCATGGCCTCAGGTCCCCTGGTGCCAGGATGGGGGGTGGCCTCAGGTCACCCGGTGCCTCGGGATGGGTGCAGCCTCAGGTCCCCTGGCCCAGGCACTGGGGCAGGGGGAGCGCCAGGGCGGGGTTGCGCCAGGGCAGGGGGCACAGCCTCAGGTGCCCTGGCACAAGGGAATGAGGGCACGAGGATGCAAGGGTGAGATGACCATTTGCATATTAGCCCTTTATTATATAGGATATATATATATACATACCATTTTCCCTGCTTTGCCTACCCCCACTCAGCCCTTACCCACCCCTCCCTCTGGCCCTCACCACACCATTGTTTGTATTCATGGTCCATGAATATATATTCTTTGGCTAGTCTCTTCTTTTTCAACTGAAGGCTAGTTCAGCCTCTTTTCAGACTTCAACACAAATGAGGTAACAAAAGTTAAGGAGGCAAAATCCACTTTCTGCAATTCAGCCAAGAATATATTCAAGCTCCCACCACATATATCCCCTATTCCAACTATGTCTCTTTATTGTGGTCAAACACTAGCAGAAGCTACATCAGATCCCTGGCAAACATTTGGGAAATAATGCAGTAGTTTGCTCCCATAGTTGCTTATCTGTGTCAGCCCTGGGACCTAGTTCTTCCTGTTTCTCTCAAATACCTGCTCTACAAGATTCTTCAGCCATCCTGTCCTAGTGACCTATTTCCCAACTATGGAAGCACCACTGGCTCTCAGAGATGACTCCAAACTTTTGAGCCACACCTAAAGAGTGATACATTAAGTGAAGCATTCCCAACCTGTATACTCACCCAATTTCTCATTCTCAGGAATTTGACCCAAAAGAGCCCTGGCTTATCTTTGATCTAGGAAGGTGACTACTGTGTTGATTAATCCAGTGGATGAAACACTTTTCCAAGATCAGTATTCATTTATGAATTGTTCACCACCAACAAAGCATATTGAAATGTCTATGTTCCCTTTGAGTTGTAATGATTTACAAAGGACCTTTGAGGAAAAAGTATTAAAATGACATTATTAATCTCGTGTTACTTTGTGTTCCACACTGAGTCTTATGAAAAGCACTTGCTAATCAAAATCATATGCTAGTAGGATAAAAATCCCCCTTTTCGCTGTCTTCCTGAAAGTGGCCAAAGGTGACTTCTGAAAATGGCTTGCTATTCATTTGACTCAGAAAACTCTACAATATCATGCAAATCAAGAGGTTCAAATCTTCGTGTTCACTTTAGGAACACTTGTGAAATTGCCCAGGCCATTAGTATATGCATATTCAAAAAGCCACCAAGTATTTGAAGGATGTCACTTTATGGAAGCAATGTGTGCCATTCCCTTGTTACAATGGTGGAGTTGGTAAGTGTGTCCGTGCCAAACAGTGGGACAGGACAGAGGGTCAGTGGCCCATAAAGAGTCTGAATTTTTACTGCACATGCTTAAAAATGGAGAGTAATGCTGAACTTAGGGTTTAGATGTATATTCTCTGGTCATTGAGCACATCCAGGTGAACAAAGCTCCCAAGATGTGACGTAGAACTTAACAGACCTCATTGGTGGATTAACCCATGAGCTCTCTCCCTGTCATATTGAGATGGTCTTACTATGAAAAAGAGCAGAAGAGTAAGTTGCACAGAAGAAAAAGATATTCCAGAAGAAACTGAAGAAACAAAAACTTGTGGCCTGGGAATAAATTCAGCATAAAATAAATAATAATAAAAGTTTTCTTGAAAAAAAATCCCTTTTTATTTCCAGATAGCTTTAATTATTATCAGATGAAGGGATTTAATTTAAAAAATCACATATGAAAGGCTGTACACAATTGACCTTTCCTTTTCCCCCCCTAATCTTTAGTGTTATTATTTAATGAAAAGATAGAAGTGTTCTTTATATGAATTCCCTAGGTATCTGGCTTCTCCATTTTAGAATTCAGACCAGAAGTAAACATTAGCAAGTAAAGTAAGTAAAAGAGATTATATTAATAATGGAAGTACTAGTGGGAACAGGAATATGGGTGTTTTTTTACTTTTTGTTCAGATTTTGCATTTGATTAATAGTACAGGAAAAAATGTTTTTTAAAAGCAACAATTGAAAAAATCTACAAACAAAAGGCATGAACCAAATAGTTCAGCTCCTAACTGTACCCCATTAACGGGGGAAATTTACTGCATCGTTCTTGGGCTCCCATTTCTTAATTATAAATTGAAGGTACCTCCTCAGGAAGAGGGAGGTGAGGATTAATGTAGAAACATCCTCATGAATCTAAGTTCCTCAGAAGCAGTTGCTACACATAAAACGGCACAGAGAGGGTACTTATCATTGTTCTTGTTATGATTGGTTCTAGTGTTTTGATGCTTACAGTGATTAAGTAGATTAGATTGAACCCTAATTCCTCCCCACATGCACTCCTCCACCCAGAATAATACCACATCATTTTTACTGGGCTCTTTGTGTTAGCATGTTTTTTCACATGTAGGTTGTTATATAAGCCACTCCAAGGCTGATGGCACTGAAAAAATGTTTGACTGGAATTGCTGAGCATAATGTATAGGCTTGTGAGGTTGTGAAAAGAGCTGAAAAACAAAACTTCCATGACCTGGGTGAACAAAATAGGGAAAGTGTTTTAATTATCACAGGCCAGTAATGTTTTCAAGGCACTGAGGCAACCCAGAAAACATGCATTTCAAGACACCAAGGGCATTTCACCAATTTCTTTGTTCACATTTTGCAAAGGCCTCAACGTTTATGGTTTTCTCAGTTTCCTCCCTGATGTTTCCTACAGATTGGAGGTGTTTACTATGGTAACCCAAACACAACTGTTTGTGTAAGTGTAAGAGGATTTTAGTTACACAATAACAGCTATAACTTTTCTTTCAGAAAATCATCATTTTCTAGATAATCCTTATGACTCTAAGAAGGAAACAAATGCTGGTAATTACTAATGAATTAATGGGACTGTTTCTACTGGATCCATTGTGGGTCTTGTTTCACCCTTGAATTCTATAGTTTATGAGCAGGAACCAGGACTCAAACACAAGTATTCCTGGCTATAACACCTGTAATAATTTCCTCCCCATTTTTTTTTTAATTTCAAGCACACTGCAAACTGGAAAAAAATTGTACAGTGAATGCCCATACACTTATCTCCTAGATTCTACATTTTACTATGTTGTTTTATCACTTATCTTTCCATCTACGCATCCCACGTCTGTCTTATTTTTTAATGCATTTCAAAGTACATTACATATATCCCTAATCTTTCTTAACAGCTTTATTGAGATATAATTCCTAAATAATACAATTCACCCATTTAAAGTAAACAAATCACAGCATATTCACAGATATATGCAATCATCACCATAATCAGTTTTAGGACATTTTCAACAACCTCCAATTTTTCCAATCCTGCCCCAGCCTCTGGCAACCATTAATTTTTTGTCTCTATAAATTTGCCTGTTCTGAACATTCTACATACGTGGAATCATACAATTTGGTCCTTTCCCATTGGCATCTTTCACTTAGCATAGTATTTTCAAGGCTCATCCATATTGTAGCATGCGTCATTACTTCATTTCTTCATTTATATGTGTGTATGTGTGTGTGTGTGTATATATACCTACTTTTTCATTGATTTTGAGAGAGAGAGAGAAACATCAATTTGTTGTTCACTTATTTATGCATTCATTGGTTGATTCTGACCAGAGATTGAACCTGCAACCTTGGCATATCGGGACAATGCTCTAACCAACTGAACTACCTAGCCAAGGCTCATTTCATTTCCTTTCCAAATAATAATTCATTTTATGAATAAACCACATTTTATTTACTCATTTATCGGTTGATGGACATTGGGTTGTTTCCACTTTGGGGCTATTATGAATAATGCTGCTGTGAACATTCATGTACTAGTACAAGTTTTTGTGTAGAAATAAGTTTTCATTTCTCTTTAGTATATACCTGGAGTGGAATTTCTGGGTCAGAAGTTTAGCTTTTTGAGGAACTGCCACACTTTTCCAAAGCAATTGCATCATGCTATATTTCCACCAGCAATATATCAGGGTTTGAATTTCTCCACATCTTCGCCAACTCTTGTGATTATCTTGTATTTTATTATAGAGTCATGATCTTTTTACTAGTATTACACTCCATCTCCCTTTGTAGCTGTGTGATTTGGGTCAGCTATAGACCTGACTCAGATGTCTTCCTTATAAGGGGTTAGCTTATCTGGGCTTCTTGAGTAGTTTAAAAGTGGCATCGCAGTGTAGAGGTTAAAAACTTGGGTTTTAAAGTCAAATAAACCTGCCTAGCTGGTTTGGCTCAGTGGATAGAGCGTCGGCCTGTGGACTGAAGGGTTCTGGGTTTGATTCCGGTCAAGGGCACATGCCTGGGTTGGGGGCTCAATCCCCAGTAGGGGGCATGCAGGAGGCAGCCAATCAGTGATTCTCTCTCATCATTGATGTTTCTACCTCTCTCTCCCTCTCTGAAATCAATACAAATATATATATTTTTAAAAAATAAAGTCAAATAAACCTTGATTCAAATCCTTGCTCCCCTACTTAATTTCTGTGTGCCTTGGGCAAGTTACTTTAACTCACCTTTAAAGTGAAGATAATTTCTACTACCTTCTTGGTGTTGTGGAAATGAATTTGCATAGAAAGCACTGAATAGCCCTGATCGGTTTGGTTTGGCTCAGTGGATAAACCGTCGGCCTGCGGGTTTGAAGGGTCCCAGGTTCGATTCCGGTCAAGGGCATGTACCTCAGTTGCGGGCACATCCCCAGTAGGGAGTGCGCAGGAGGCAGCTGATCAATGTTTCTCTTTCATCAATGTTTCTAGCTCTCTATCCCTCTCCCTTCCTCTGTAAAAAAATCAATAAAATATATATATATTTTTAAAAAGCACTGAATATACTTACCTGGCAGGGGAGATACCATGATCACAAAGGTGGTTTCCCCAGGGTGAGGCTTATCCATTGCACTCCGGGTATGCTGACCCCTGTGATTTCCCCAAATGTGGGAAACTCGACTGCATAATTTGTGGTAGTGGGGGACTGCGTTCGTGCTCTCCCCTTAAAAATAAAAATAAATAAATAAATAAAGCACTGAATAAATGGTAGCTCTGCTACTGCTGCTGCTATTTCTTTTTAATCTGACCTAATGGTATACGTGAACTATGTTTAATATCAAATAAAGATTCCCCCAGCATTCCTCAAAGACTGTATAATTTGTGGGCCAAGAGATTGGGGCAGTAGTTTATAGAACACATGCCAAAGATGTCACATGGGTCTGCTTTCATCAGTATGCAGGCTGGTTGCTACCACCATGCTCCCCTCCCTGCCACCAACATTAATCTTTAGCTTAGGAGAGTTATTTGCTGACATGCCCATCCTTTTTCTTAAATCCCAAGGAACTGACACATTGGAACACCCGTTTTAAAAAGCCCCTCTCTGATGAGGAGAGAGAATGATGAAAATCATCAAACACTGAAAACACCATAAAACAATGGGCTTAATTTCATAAAAAGACAAAATGTTAATCTTATGGCATTGGGTGAACTTAAAATTTGATAGAAAATCAATTCCAGAGGTGGCACCTATTTTTGAGCACATGCCCTGGACAGCAGATGAAGTGAAAAGGCAGAGTTACGGAAAATGTTGGCCATAGTTACAGACAAACGGTAGAAATGCTTTTTGATCACCCTGTTCAGTCACTTTAGTAACAGAATTTCAGCATGAAAGGAAGCAATACAGATTCCTATCAAGGATAAAGGAGAATTAAACAGGATTCAGTAATATAGTAAAAGGGTCAAACTATGCTTTTTTAAAAAAAATCTTGTTTCTTATAGGAGGAATGAAGTTCAGGATATTGTTACTTATCATATAATCATTGGAAGAAAGAATGTTGTTGATGCCACAACAGAAAAATTTTCTTAAACAAAGACCTTTCCTGTAGTTCTTAAAAGTTTGTATGCTATAGATGTGATGAAAAGTAAGGGAAAGGGGAGGGTAGTTTTAAATGTTTGAGTTCTGGTATTTTTATTTTTTTAATAAGAAGTCCTCTGAGGCTCACATGCTAGTGTTAGGTGTGTGCTTACCTGAGTAGTGCTCGCTAGTTAGTATATACTCCAGTTGGGATGAGCCCTCTGTCTGACAGAGAGGCTTCCATTCTAGTCACCATAAGCTGGGGCTGTGTTTATTCTTTCCTTTCTAGTCTTTTTAAATGTGTAGTCTTCAACCTTTCTCCTACCTATGTAGCTCTTTGTTTGATTCCTGGGACTCCACACACAACTTACCCCAGTCTGTCCTCCTCACCACTAACATATAACCTATTTTCCTAAAATACTGTGTTCATCATGTCACCCTTTCCCCTTTCAGCAATCTGTTTTGGACCCATCTACTGTCTATTCCAGAATCCTCACTCACCTGCCTATCTTTTAAGACCAAACTTCCCTTTTTTCCTCCAACATAGATCCACTATTCCAATTATCCTAATACATTTCTACCTCTTGTCCTTTACCCATGCTCTTTTCTACGTGGAAATTCTGCTCTCGTTCTTTAAACCTGTTCCAGTCCCATGGGTCATTAGATGCCCTGCCCAGGTTCCATCTTTATGTAGAACTAGAGGCCCAGTGCATGATTGAATCATGCACATATAGGGTCCCTTACACGCTTTCGCTTTCGATCACGGGGGAGCTGGGTGCCTGTCCGCTGGTGCACCAGGCCTTTCAGAAGCCTCCGCGGCGCTGGAGGCTTCTGAAAGGCCTGGTGCCTGAGCAGACAGGCACCCAGCTCCCCCGCTTTTGATGGTCCACGGCAGGACATGAGCTCACTGCCCCAGAGGCCCCTTCTGTGCCGCAGCACAGCCATGGTGCAGACGCTGAGCGCACGCCGCCACTGGCAACGTGCGCTCAAAGTCCCGCTGGCCCAATCAGCCACCCTGAGTCCCGCCCCCCCCCCCCGCGCCTCCTGGCCAATCGTGGGCATAGCAAAGGTACGGTCAATTTGCATATTTTTCTATTATTAGATAGGATAAGCTCTCTTATATGTAGTCCTAGTGCTAGTCATACAAGGTGAATTAAAATCACCTTGCTCCCAAAGGACTTGTATGCATGCATATTAGCATAACCAATGGACACAGACACTGGGGCTGTGGGGGCTTGCCTGGGGTGGGAATGGCTGGGTGGCAGGGGGCGTGGGGTCAAGCGGGGAAAAAGGAGACATGTAAAACTTTGGACAATAAATAAATAAAATAATAAAATCACCTTGCTCCCAAAGAATCTCATCTCCTTTCATTTTCCCTCAGCTATAGTCACACAGGCCTACGTTCTTTCCCTCAAACCTACAAAGCTTGTTTTCCACCTTGAGAACTTTATACTTGTTATTCCTTCTGCTTTAAGATGTCCCCTACCCCATCTTCACAGCACTTATTCATATTATCATTCAAGTTTCAGTTCTCATTGTTGAAGAGTGTTGAACTGGGAAGAGGCCTTCCGTCTTAACCAGCCACCAGGTGCGCTGCTGTATACCCCTAGTGATCTTATTTTGATTACTTATCCCTTTCTGCCATCATCTTGGGTTTTCTGCCTCTCCCTCATCTCTTCCACCTCTACTTTAGAATGTAAACTCCTGAGGTCCGGGTTTCTATCTTGCTTACCACAATATTCCCAGTACTTTGAACATACCTGACACACATCAGGCTTTCAGTAAATATGTGTTGACTGAGATGTCCTTGACACTGTGCTTGACCATGGGAACGATGGGCTGTGAATCATGGACATCAAGGTGAGTGACCTGTCCATTGTCAAGCTACTGGGGACTGCTTGATCAGTTTCCATTTATGTGCTTGTTTATCTTTTGATGAGACCTGCTTAATTGTACTCGAGTTTTCACTTCTCCCATATGCTGCTCAGAACAGAAAAAGAACTGCCTCATTTATTATAGGTATGCTCAAAGCTAACCAGGGTTGCTGGCATTTCTGCAAATACTGTGTGTGAAGAAGAATGTAGAAGAGTTATGTTGCCACTATCATATGGCCTTGTGATAAACTGCCCATTTTAAGGAAGTGCTGTACCCACTGGGATGCCCTGTTACCCCAGGCCACTCAACTTTTTTGTGCTTTTATTTTATTCCTTTGCAGAATGAGTTTGGGGATTAGAGGTGAATAACACCAGGAAAATACAGAATGCCTAAATTTTTAATTTCCCCCCCCTTTTTAGATGTGAACGATTAGAAGAACAACTGAATGACCTAACAGAACTCCATCAGAATGAAATCTTGAACTTGAAGCAGGAATTGGCCAGCATGGAAGAGAAAATTGCATATCAGTCCTATGAACGGGCCCGGGACATCCAGGTTAGCATGAAGGATCCAGGTGTAAAAGCAAAAGATTAAAAAAAGTAGAATGATTGTTGCCAATGGCTAGGGGATAGGGGGGATTGTTGTTAAATAGGTATAGAGTTTCAGTTTTACAAGATGAAAAGAGTTATAAGATAGATGATGGTGATGGTTGCACAACAATATGAATGTATTTAATACCACTGAACTTTATACTTAACCCTTTGCACTCGCTTGCTTTTTTTCTCGAGCTGCTACCGATGCTAACCGTGTCGAATCACACTCGACATCCGGGTGCAAAAGGTTAAAAAGTTAAAATGATAAATTTTGTTATGTATATTTTAACACAATAAAAAAAAAAAAGAAAAAGGAATGAAGTACTGATAATTTTACAACATAGATGAATCTGAAAAACATTGTGTCCGGTTGAAAGAAACCTGTCACAGAAGACACATATTATATTATTCCATTTATATGGAATGTCCAGAATAGGCCAACATATGGAGACAAAGTAGATAAGTGGTTGCCTGGGGCTGTGGAAAAGGGAACCGGGAAGTGATAGCTGAGGAGTAGAGGGTTTCTTTTTGGGGTGATGAGAATGTTCTGGAATTGTTATAGTAGTGTACAACATTGTGAATGTACTAAATGTTATTAGATTGTATATTTTAAAATGGTAAATTTTGTGTTAGGTTTATTTTACCATAATAAAAAGAAGTTTAGGGGGGAAAGGTTGGGAGGGTAGAGTATCAAAAGAAACCAATACCAGCTATAATATACCTGCTCTTCATTTCTCAAAAATCTATACAATTTGAAGGTGATACGCTTGCTTGGGTTTCTGGGAAATGTTTCTTAGGCTCAAAATAGTCTCAGCCTATGGAAAATCATATGCACTACATCTGTTAGTTACTGCTTGTGCAGACAAGTCTCATGGCCATCTTGCTGATCTTCTTCTGTAGCAAAGGGGGCTTTTATCCTAGCTGCCAAGTCAAAATCTTTTATAGGTACATTGCTAGGCAGTTTGTGAGAATACCACAAGGCTATCATGTGTAAGGCTCGTAGCAACCCTCTAGTTTATTCTGTGGGAAAATAGAATATTTATCTTTTGCTTATCCAGTTGGGAGGTATTTCTAAGGGAACATTTGGTAATTTAATGTGAACATCTTGAAATTAGTCTTGGAGAGGGTCTAGGAAACTTGTATTACAGTAGCCTAAAAGAATCAAGAGAATGTCTATATTATTTGCCCAGCTACTGTTTTGTCCAGGCGCCTGGAATTCTGTTTATTTTTTAGTTTTCCCCCCCAAGATCATAGTGCATCAGGAAGTATCCTGTGTCCATTCTCCAGCTAACTTCAGTCTGAAGTTGCCTGACCTTCACTTCAAATCCTAGGAAACCAGGACCCATTGAAACCAAGATCAGAAAAACCCAGGGTTCCACCAATGCTGAATTTTGGAGGTTATCTGACTTAAGGGAATAGGTTCTATCCTCTGAGTCTTATGGTAAATTTCATAAAAACCCATGGGTGAAGGTCATAGCCTTAAGGGGAGCAGATCACTTGTAATATTTGGTCTAGTATTTGAGCATAGTGTCCTCTCTACATAGATCAGTAAATCTTAAAAAGGGGAAGTACTCTGCTCTGTACTTAAAAGACAGAGCAGAGAGCCCTTTCCACTGATGTCAGGGACTTACTTGACTTAAAAGAACACCTGGTAGGGTGTACTCCATTGTTATAGTGGAAACATTGGAAATAACCTAAATCTCTCCAATACGGAACTGGCTGACATATTTATACTATAAAATTACCTGCATCAGTTAAAAAGAATGAGGTGGATTTCTACGTGTTGATATGGAGAGATCGCCAAGACTCATTGTTGAGAGAAAGAGGCAAGTGTGGACAGTCCTATATTATGATAGAAAATAAAAAAATAATTCCATACATTTCCCTAGGCACATATTTGTATACACTTAAAACATAGGTGAAAGGATGAAAACAAACCAAACTGCAGTATTTACTTCAAGAGCAGGGGCTGGAATTGAGGAAAATATCAAGAGAAAGTATGTGTCCTATTTGAATTTTTTTATGGTGAACAAGTAGGTGTGTCTTGTGCAACTTAAATTAATAATTTTTAAATGAAAAAGAAACAAAATTATAAAAAAAAGAAACATTATATATTTGAGATCTTGTCCATAAAATGTTTAACCAAATCTAATTGTATCCACTGCTTCTTGTGAGCCATCCCACAGGAGTGCAATGGAGGACAGTTTAGGTGAATAATAGTCTAGACTCCTTTTGTCACCTTGTATTTAACCCCCTTTACCCTCTTTGTCCTCCCCCTACCCGCTTCTTCTCTGGTAACCACCATTTTGTTGTCTGTATCTATGGGTTTATTTGTTTTGTTTTGCTTTTTGTTTGTTTGCTTTTTGTTTTATATCCCACATATAAATGAAATGATATGGTTTCTTGTTGTTTTCTTTCTGACTTATTTTAATTAGCATAAGACTTTCAAAATCCATCCATCTTGTCATAAATGGCAATATTTCATCATTTGTCTATTAATTCTCACCCAAAGATATTTTTTTATTGGTTTTTAGAGAGTGGGAGAGGGAGAGTCAGAGAGCAAGAAACATTGTGAGAGAGATACATGGATTGGTTGCCTCCTGCACGTACCTTGACCAGGGCCTGCGGCTCGAGCCTGCAACCGAAGTACATGCCCTTGACAGGATTTGAACCCGCGACCCTTCAGTCCGAAGGCCGATGCTCTATCCACTGAGCCAAACCGGCTAGGGCAATATTTCATCTTTTTATGACTGAGTATTAGTATTCCATTGTGTGTATATGTATATACCACATCTTCTTTATTCAACCATCTATCAGATACTTGTGTTGTTTGCATGCCTTGGCTCTTGTAAGTAATGCTGCAGTGAACATAGGTATCTATATATCTTTACAAATAAATGTTTTCAGAATTTTCAGGTAGATAACCAGAAGAGGGATTGCTGGGTCATATGGTAGCTCTAATCCTTAATTTTTTTAATATAATATATTGATTTTTTACAGAGAGGAAGGGAGAAGGATAGAGTGTTAGAAACATCGATGAGAGAGAAACATTGATCAGCTGCCTCCTGCACACTCCCCACTGGGGATGTGCCCGCAACCAAGGTACATGCCCTTGACCGGAATCAAACCTGGGACCCTTCAGTCCGCAGGCCAACGCTTTATCCACTGAGCCAAACCGGTTAGGGCTAATCATTAATTTTTTGAGGAACCTCCATGCTGTATTCCATAGTGGCTACACCAGTTTATATTTCTACCAGCAGTATGTGAGAATTCTCTTTACTCCACATCCTGTGCAACATTTATTTCTTGTTTTATTGATAATAGCCATTCCGACTACCTCATTGTAGTTTTGGTTTGCATTTTCCTTACAGCTAGTGATGTTGAGCATTTTTTTATATATTTGTTGGTCATCTGTATGTCTTCCTTGGAAAATGTCTATTCAGGTCCTCTGCCCACTTTTTAATTGGATTGTTTGGGGTTTTTTTCTTGTTGAGTTGTTCTTTGTATATTTTGGATTTTATCCCCTTCAGGTAGTTAACATTTGCAAATACCTTCTAGAATTTGGTTGGTTGCCTTTTTGTTTTGTTAATTATTCCTTTTGCTGTGCAGAAGCTTTTGGTTTGATGTAGTCCTATACTTTGGCTTTTACTTCCCTTGCCTTTGGTGTCACAAATACCCCCCTGAAATGAAGGTCCTGAAGTTTGGTGACTATGTTTTCTTCTATCTATCTTATTGTTTCCAGTTTTATATTCAAGCCTTTAAACTACTTTGAGTTCATTTTTGTGTGTGGTGTCAGATAGTCTAGTTTCACTCTTTTCAGTTTCCCCAACACTATTTATTAAAGACTTTCCTTTCTCCATTATATGTTTTTGGCTCCTTTGAAAAGTAGGTGCCCATATATGTGTGGGTTTATCTCTAGGCTCTCAGTTCTGTTCCATTTGTCCTTTCTCTGCCAATACCTTATTGTTTTGATTACTATAGTTTTGTAGTATAATTTGAAGCCAGGGAGTGTGATACCTATAGCTTTGTTCTTTTTTTCCAGGATTGCTTTGGTTATTTGGGATCTTTTGTGGTTCCATACAAATTTGAGGGTTTTAAAAATTCTATTTCTAAGAGAAATGCCACTGGGATTTTGATAGGAGTTGCATTAAACCTATACACTGAGTGGCCAGATTATTATTAAACCTATACACTGAGTGGCTATGCATTCTGATATATGTGTGTGTATGTATGTGTGTATTGAGTGGCCAGATTATTATGCATTTTGAGATCATAATAATCTAAAATATATATATATTAGAGGCCTGGTGCATGAACTCGTGCATGGGTGGGGTCCGGCCTGCCTGCTGGTCGAACTCCTGGTTGAGGGGACAATTTGCATATTAGCCTTTTATTATATAGGATATACACTGAGTGGCCAGATTATTATGCGTTCAGAGATCATAATAATCTGGCCACTCAGTGTATATTGCAACACTGTGTTGTAGTTTCCAATGTACAAGTCCTTCACTTCTTTTGTTAAGTTTATTCCTAAGTATTTTATCCTTTTTGTTGCAATTGTAAATGAAATTTTTTTCTTCATTTCTCTTTCTGATACTTTGTTAGAATATAGGAGTGCAGCAGATTTTTTGTACGTTGATTTTGTATCCTGTAACTTTACTGTATTTATTGTTTCTAATAGTTTTTTCATGGAGTCTTTAGGATTTTCTATATAGGAATCATGTCATCTGCAAATAATGACAGTTTTACTTCTTCATTCCAAATTTAGATGCCTGTTCTTTTTTCTCTTGCCTAATTGCTCTGGCCAAGACTTCCAGTACTATATTGAATAGCATTGGTGAGAATGGGCATCCTTGTCTTGTTCTTGATCTTAGAGGAAACGTTTTTTTTACCATTTAGTATGATGTTAGGTGAGGGTTTGTTATATATGGCCTTTATTGTGTTAAGGTACTTTTCTTCTATACCAATTGTATTAAGTGTTTTATCATAAGTGGATGTTGTATCTTATCAGATGCTTTTTCTACATCTATTGATATGATTACATGATTTTTATCTTTTATTTGTTAATGGGGTGCATTGACCAATTTGCATTGAACCATCCTTGCATCCCTGGAATGAACCCCACTTGATGATGATGTTTTATCTTTTTAACGTACCCTTGTATTCAATTTGCCAATATTTTGTTTAGGATTTTTGCATCTATGTCCATCAAAGATATTGGCCTATAACTTTCTTTTTTCTGTTGTTCTTACCAGGTTTTGGTATCAGAATAATGTTAGCCTTGTAAAATTAGTTAGGAAGTATTACTTCCTTTCAGTTTTTTTGGAAGAGCATGAGAATGATAGGTATTAAACCTTCTTTGAATGTTTGGTGGAATTCACCAGTGAAGCCATCTGGTCTTGGACTTTTGTGGGGGTTTTTTGAGAGTTTTTTTTATGACAGTTTCAATTTCCTTACAAGTGATCGGACTATTTAGGTTTTCTAATTTTTCATGTCTCGGTCTAGGAAGGTTATGTATTTCTAAGAATTTGTCTATTTATTCGAGGTTATCAAATTTGGTGGCATAAAGCCTTTCATGGTATTCTTGCATAATTCTTTGTATTTCTGTGGTGTCCATTGTAATTTCTCTTTCATTTTTTATTTTATTTGAGTCTTTTCTCTTTTTTCCTTAGCAAGTCTAGCCAGAGTTTTGTCAGTGTTATTTCTTTTCAAAGAACCAGCTCTTTGCTTCATTATTTTTTCTATTATCCTTTTGTTCTCTATTTCATTTATTCCCACTCTAATTTTTATTACTTTCTTCTATTGACTTTGGGATTTCTTTGTACTTTTTATAGTTCTTTAAGGTATAATGTTAAGTGGTTTATTTGAGATTTTTCTTATTTCTTGAGATAGGCCTGTAATGCTGTAAACCTTTTCGTACCATTTTTGTTGCATCCCCAAAATTTTGGTATGTCGTATTTTTATTTGTCTCTCTGTATCTTTTGATCTTTTGTTTTATTTATTTCTTCTTTGACCCAATAGTTGTTCAGCAGCATGTTGTTCTATCTTCACATATTCATGTTTTTGTCAGCTTTCTTCTTATAGTTTTATACCATGTTGATCAGATAATATGCTTTGGTATGATTTCTGTCTTCTCAAATTTATTGAGACTGGTTTTGTGCTACAACATGGTCTATCCTTGAGAATGTTTCGTGTGCACTTGAAAAGAATGTATATTCTTGTCATTTGGGTATGGAAAGTTCAATAAATATCAGATTTGTCCTTTGCTCTAATGTGTCCTTTTTTTTTAATCCTCCCCCACAGGATATTTTTGCCATTGGTTTCTAGAGAGAGTGGTAGGGAGGAAGGAGGGGGAGAGAGAAAGAAAAAAAAAAATCCATGTGAGACACATCAATTGGTTGCCTCCACACCTGTCCCTACAGGTGCTGAAAACCTGCAACTTAGTCACATGTCTTTGCCCAGGAATCGATCCTGTGACCCCTTGGTTCAGTCCTTGGGCCAGCGCTCTAACCACTGAGCAACTGGCCAGAGCACTAATGTAATTTAAGGTCGATATTTCCTTGTTTAACTTTTTATTTGGGAAGTTCTCATTATTTGTTTGAATAGGCTCTCTGTTCCCTTTTTTCTCTTTTTTCCTACTGATATACCTGTTATTCTTATGTTGCTCTTTCTAATGGAGTCAGATAATTCTCAAAGAGTTGTTTCTTTTTTTAAAAAAATTCTTAGTTCTCTGTCTTCTGGGTTGTTTCTTTCTTTGACCTCACTAATTCTCGCTTCCATCTAGTCTGCTCTGTTTCCCATGCTCTCTGATGCATTTCTCATCTCATTTAGCTTCAGAATTTTATTTGGCCCCCTTTTTTATAGTTCCAGTCTCTTTGATAAAGTACTCCTTTTGTTCATTCATTTTTTACCTGAGCTCTTTTACCCACCTTTCTGACTTCTCTTGTTACCTCATTGAGCAATCTTTAAAAAAAGAAAAAAAGTTTTTATTGACTTTTAGAGAAAGAAGCATTGATGTGAGAAACATTAATCCATTGCCTCCCATACATGCCCCTACTGGGGACTGAACCTGCAACCTAGATATATGCACTGACCAGGAATCGAACCCCCAATCTTTTGATGTACGGGACAACACTCCAACCAACTGAACCACCCGGCCAGGGCCAGAGCTACATTCTTTTTACGAGTGGTCACTGGCCCCACTGTGTTTTTGGAGGTCTCTCTACTAGGCTCTGCCAGGATGGGGGCAGGGACACGTTCATGATTTTGCAGCCCTGCTGTACTGTTTAAGATATCTCAATTTTCTCTATCTGGCTCTTTTGGATTGGGTAGTACAAGGGAGGCAAGTTCATGATCTTATAGCTCCACCCAACTGCCAGCAACAGTTGTAATCACCTCTGGGTTGCCCGGGTCTTAGCCTTCTTTGCAGGGTTCTTCAGCTGTTCTGATGCGTTGATCTTTTAGGCATGTTTGTATGTTGAGCAGGGGATCGTTTTTTGAATTATGTTAGTCTGATTTGTAAATTTAAGGGGAGAAACAAAGAAGTCTTCTTTTCACTATGATGCTGTGGTCACTGTAGTATATTTAAAATCATTGGCATAGCTCAAGATGCATCTGGCTTGCCCCAGGGGCAAATCAGCTACTCAGATTACTTGTGAGCAAAAGACTTAATTATTCCCTGTTCTGGCCCACAGGAGGCCCTGGAGGCGTGCCAGACCCGCATCTCCAAGATGGAGCTGCAGCAGCAGCAGCAGCAGGTGGTGCAGCTGGAAGGGCTGGAGAATGCCACTGCCCGGAACCTTCTGGGCAAACTCATCAACATTCTTCTGGCTGTCATGGCAGTTCTTTTGGTCTTTGTCTCCACAGTAGCCAACTGCGTGGTTCCTCTTATGAAGACTCGCAACAGGACGTTCAGCACTTTATTTCTTGTGGTTTTCATTGCCTTTCTCTGGAAGCACTGGGATGCCCTCTTCAGCTATGTGGAACGGTTCTTTTCATCCCCCAGATGATGCTGGCAAAAGAAGGCAGTGCTCCCTTACCCTCTGGCGAGTGCATGCAGCAAAGAATTAGACAGCAACTTACCTACTCTGAAGTTTTCTACAACAACAAAAGAGTTGAGTGAATCTGTTTACATTTAGAATAATGTTTTTTTCTTCAAGAGACGCAATTGCAATAGTATTTTTTAGATTTTATCCAAGAAGTTTTTTGGGCAAAATTCTTGGATCATTTTTATGTAGCATGATTTTCCTTGGGATGCAAATCTTAAACAGTCCTTTAACATGAACCAACAATCTGGAGCACACTGAAGGGCATCTAAAATGTGGCTTGAAAAACTGCACTAAAACCCACTAAAAAGATGCGAAAACCTGATTAGGGAAACCAATTAAACCTAACACCCTGCCTTGTCTGGGCTCACCACCTCTCCCCTCCCAGACTAACTTTACTGTGAAATCCTACCACATTCCATGTCTGAATTTTTGGATTCAGGGCGGATTTTCCTTGTCCGTGGAAGAACACATGGATCTCCCTGGCTTTCTCACCCAAGTTGGCCACTCGTGCTAATGCTGAAAGTATGATTGCTTTTGAACCTGGTCCCTTAACCTTTGCTAGGATACAAGTGTGAGAGCATCATGCCCCACAGGATCACTGCATAGTCCTACTACAGTATTTTGAAGTAGCCCTCCAAATACTTAATTTTAAGCAAAATCCCATGGCCGCACTTTTAAGGTTTTTTTTAAAAACATGTGTATAGTCATCAATTTAAAAAAAATAAATCCGAACAGCATACTTGAAGAATGTAATACTCAAACTCTCAGTGCTTCCTTATGGTTTCTAATAGGATTTTTTATTGTTAATATTATTGGGTGGTTTGTGTTTTTTTGTTTTGTTTTTTGAAAGGGTTGGGAGGGTCTTTTACTTTTCCTTTGAAATAAAGAAGTGATGTTTTTAAATGAAGAAATGTGTGGATATTTAAGAGTGCTGCTCCCTCTTGTCTTGAAACAGTTTGAGTAAAGGAAGACTTGCTATAAATGCTGCCCTCTGATGCCCTTGTTTTGTGATGCAGCTTAAACTCCCTTGTCTGGCTGCTGCTGCTGCTTTTTGCTATTTGCTGCCCCACCACCACCACCACCACTTCATGGGCTTGGCTTGGTTGGAGAGGAAAGGGGTGTGCAGGGAGAAGTTGTTTCCACAAACCAGCATGATAGGATAGAGATTTTTTTGCCCCAAGAGAATGTTCACTCAGTGAGTTTGGGCTGAGCTGTCTTTAGGAAAAAATGAGACTAAGAGAGTCATAAATAATTCCTTGTGTTTTCTTAATTTATTTGTTAACACCTCCTAATTACTGAAACCAAAGTGATTATGAATCTTCTGTCTGCATTTTGGCCCCTGCATCCTTAATTTCAAAGCTTTATTTTGTCTGCCTGAGAGAACTGACTGATGGCGATTCTCCCTAAAGAGCAGAGAAGGAGATATCAGGTTAGAAGGACCCAAGTTTGGGGTGTAAAGTGTTGTCAGCTTTCTATTCATATAGACTGACATTAACATAATTATGCTCAGTGGACTTTTATAGACAGTTTAGAAAAATGGACTGAGACTTCTTCCCCTTTCTATAACTAGTTCCACCATCTTGGTGGAACTTGGGCTTTTAGAGCTTATCTAGAAGGTGTATTTGTAGCATTAAGTCACCTCTTAGCCTCAGCTCTGTGCAACCAAGTAATGAGCAAGGGGCACATGATGTGCCCCAAAAAGAGAACATGCTTTGCCTGTTTCCCTCTATCCCGGGAAATTCCTTTGAAACTAGATTAGCATTGCCTTGTCTGTCTGACAGCATGGTTTACATGACAGCTCCAGCCTCTGGTGGCTTTGGCAGGCTGGCCTTCTCAGAGTCAGCATGTTGTTACCATAATCATTTTGATATTTTAACTCAGGTATCCCAGTCTTCATTCTATCCCCAGATGATTGTAGCATACCTGTTAGCTTTGTTGACCTCTCAAAATTAGTGCCCAGAGCAGGGACCAGGGTGGATTTTTTTTAATCACAAGGGAGACTTTTCTTTTAAAAAATAATTGGAACCAATTCATGTTCAGGCCAAAAACAAATTGTTCCCAAGCCTATGTATTGAAAATGTTAACTTTGTCTAAAAATATTGCAGTGATTTTAGACCGGAGTGCCAAAGGATACCATGACCTTGTTGAACTAGCACAGTTTGTTCTTTCTGTTTTAGCTTAAGGCTCAGAATAGAGAGCCACAGTTCTCCAGTTTTTCTAAGATGGAACCTTTGCGTCCCCTAAACTGTGTAAAGGCTACTAAGTTTTGCGGGCACTGGAAGTCACTGTGATAGATGAATTTAAATTATTCCTTATGCCTTGGGATGGTTTCTAGCAAAGGAATGTTTTTACCTCTGGAAAGCCCCCTGATCTCCCAGCCAAACATGCCTGTGCTAACTTTCCACTCTCCTCTCTCAAACTGTCCTAGGAAGGACCTTCAGGCTGGGTCAGGCACAGTAATGGCCCTTCTAGCTCTCTTGTTTCTTGATTGTTCAGCAGGCCCAACAGTTGTCTGCATTTAATGCTATTTGTAACTATGAATATGGTTTGATGCCTTTCTCCATTTTCTGCTGCCCATACCTGTTACCTTTGAGTTTCTTTGCATTGTGACTGTTCTTGGATTCTCTTGTCTGTTCAAAGCTCTTCTATAACCTTGCTCTAATGATTTAACAATTGTTCTGTAGGTGGAAAATTCCCATCATTTTAATGCTTCTTCTCTTTTAAAGACTACATGCATTCCCTTTGAAATGAAGCATTCCTGGATTACTTGTTAGTGGTGGTGCCTGAGGCTGGCTGTGGTAGCCTGGGTGACTATGTTCAGGTTATAGAATGACTAATATTTTACATTTTTTATGATAATTGAAGGACATGTCTGTCTGCTCCAATTTCAATTCCTTGGTATATACTCAGTGCATCCTAGCAAGGGAGGCTTTCTATTCCAGTGGCTTCTTAAGCAAAAGTAGGTTAAATTTTACACTTCACATTGACTGGGACCCTTTCTCTCCCTTGTACCCCCTCCACCCAAATGACGTAAAAATCTGATACCAAGGAAAATACTGAGATTAAGCCTTCCTTGCTAGTCATGTCCTAATAATGAGCATATTTTCATGTGTCTTTCACTGCCTTTGGTTTTGTTTCTAATTTCATATTCCTTTGAGGTACAGTCAGATGAAATGCTGAATTCCGAGAGAGTTCCAGTACAGAGCTGCCTTTCAGCTTTGGAAAATATGCATCCAAAACAAAACCAAATATTATAGTCAACAAATTCACAAAGGCAAAATTATGGTTCCCACCCCTAAATGAGACTGGGGATTTTGAATGTGGCTCTAAGAGTTAACATTTCAATCTGTGTGTTATGTATGCTAAGTGATATCCCCAGTAGGACTGACTACTAGACTGTAAGTGTGTTTTATCAAAGTGTGTAAGAATAAAAACTCGCACGAATTGAAAAGTAAAGAAATGACACTTGTGAACGTGTGAACGTTAACACTGTAGTTGATAGATCTTAAGCTGCTAATTGTTGAGAGAGAATTACATTTATGTTTTGTCTGGTTGCTGCAGATTCTCAGCAGCACTTTTACTGTATATACAAATTGAAATAAAGACCTCAGCTATTAACGAGGTGGTTGGACTTGGGTTTGTTTTGCTCTTTATTTTTGCATATTCCGTTTCCAGTGACAAGTTTGTCAGTCTGAAAACTTTCCACTAGTTTGTGCATTAGACACTGTGTGTATGTGTTGTGTGAGTGCGAGCATGTGCGAGTATATGTTTAGCCAGTATCTTGAAACTGTAACTGATAGCTGAGTGGCTATCACTGTCTCCCTGGATTTTATATACATCACTTCCAGTGTGGCACTTTGCCACAATTCCTTTAGACTGATAAGACTGCCTTTTAGACCTTTGGAGGGAGTTCTTTAGAGGCGATACTCCCCAATTCAGCATCTGAAGATTCCACAGTGGGTATGATAATCCCTGTCCATCGTTAATAAACAAATGTTATGATGGGTGTATAAACATACTTGGTAAATATTTAACATTTAGAGTTCCATATACATGTAAGGGGTTTATCTAGCCTAATTCCATTGAGGGTTTTGTTGTAGAGGTAGTAATTTCTTTATTTTTTGTTAATCCTCACCCGAGGATATTTTTTCATTGATTTTTAGAGAGAGTGGAAGGGAGAGACAGAGAGAGAGAAACATTGATGTGAGACGCATCGATTGGTTGCCTCCCACACGCACCCTGACCAGGGCCGGGGATCAAGCCTGCAACTGATATACATACGCCCTTCACTGGAATCAAACTGGGCCCCTTCAGTCACCGGGCCAATGCGCTATCCACTGAGTCAAACCGGCTCGGGCTGAGGTAGTAAATTTCTATTACAGCTTTTGATCTATGGGAAGCCTCTGGAAATCCAGAAGCTTAATCTTGCCTTTGACAGGGTAAAGTAATCTGCATTTCAGGATATTTGGGGCCACACTTCTGGTTTAGTAGCTCTGTTCCTCCTACCACATCTATGAACTAGAAACATCACACCCATCTTGATCCTACCTAGTAGATGTTGTGAAAATAAGAGAGATCTCTTGAGAAAGTTTTTAAAATTGTTGTGAGAATGCCCTTCCTTAAGCTTCTAGAAACAGAATGCAGGTTGTGCATTGCCCAATCCCAAGGGGCTCGATAAGTAAGTTACACTACGAAGGATACATCTTAGTGTTGTACAGTGCATAATGGGCACAAAGAGCAGCTCTGATTATAGGTGATATGCAATTTCAAAGCCTGCTTTATTTTCATTCACTAAAAACTTTGGAGAATGGAAGGCTGGTAGCATAAATCTGAGAAGTTGCCATGTAGCAAACAGTTTGGGGAGGTAGAGGACAGTATGGCCAACTAGAAAATGTGTGACTCACCTAAAGGATTCAAATGTGTTACTTTTAAACGCTATGGACTAAGTCTAGGTAGAGTAGCTACATTTGATAAGTACTTACTGAATGCCAGGCATAATGCTTGGTACTTGACATGTAGTTCTCACTTAATTCCCCCCACAATCTCCCATAAGCAATGTCCTCGTGGAGCTAAAGACAGTGAAGCATGAGTTAAGTGGCTTGCTCAAAGTTACACTGGTAGGAAATGGAAAATGAATGTGATGGGAAATAGATCTATGCAGGATATGTAACAAAAGATGGGTGTCCACAGCGTGTCAGTATAAGAGTTAATACAAACCAAGAAGAAAAGTCAACTCGATAGAAAATAGACAAAGGTTATGACAAAATAGTTCACAAAAAAAGAAATGAATTTCCAATAAGCATTCAAAAGAAAATGTTCAGCCTTGTGTGAAAATCAGTGCATTAAATTCCGGGGGGAGGGGGGGGAGGAGGGGGGGAGGGGGGCGTGCAGCCAGTTGTGGAATCGTCTCCTATTTACATTTAAGATATTTTTGGCCCTAACCGATTTGGCTCAGTGGATAGAGCAGGGGTCCTCAAACTTTTTAAACAGGGGGCCAGATCACTGTCCCTCAGACCGTTGGAGGGCTGGACTATAGTTTTAAAAAAACTATGAACAAATTCCTATGTACACTGCACATACCTTATTTTGAAGTAAAAAAACAAAACGGCAAAAACACCTGCATGTGGCCCGTGGGCCATAGTTTGAGGACGCCTGGGATAGAGCATCGGCCTGCGGACTGAAAGGTCCCAGATTCTATTCCAGACAAGGGCATGTACCTTGGTTGCAGGCACATCCCCAGTAGGAGGTGTGCAGGAGGCAGCTGATCAATGATTCTCTCATCGATGTTTCTAACTCTCTATCCCTCTCCCTTCCTCTCTGTAAAAAAATCAATAAAATATATTTTTTTTAAAAATAAAATATTTTTGTTTGTGTATGTAAATATATAGAAACATAACTGCATAGAAAACTGTCCCCAAATAGTTACTTCTGGGAAAGGGAGTAATGGTGGGACTTTGATGCTTGACTCTTGTAAAATATGGATCTCTTAATATGAATGTATTTGTGTATTTTTTAATTAAAAATATAAAAACTTAGCCGAGCTGGTTTGACTCAGTGGATAGAGCATCCGCCTGAAGGGTCCCAGGTTCAATTTCAGGTCAAGGGCACGTGCCCAGGTTGTGGGCTGGATCCCCAGTGGGTGGCGTGCAGGAGGCAATCGATCAATGATTCTCATCATTGATATTTCTATCGTTCCCTCTCCCGTCCTTTCTGAAATTATATATATATATATATATATTATTTCAGAAAGTAAAAACTTAAAGAAAATAAGTCCAATGAGGAGAGGTAAAAAAAAAATAAGGTGGATAGTGTTCCTAATGTCAGGCTATAATAGGCCATCTTTTTCTTTAGGATTGTTTTAGAAGAGGCTCTGGGCCAAGTTTCTTACAGCCCTGGATTTCTGGGCTTGGTGGTCAAATGGATGTCCTGATGCCAGAGGGCACAAGTGGGAAGTGTGCTTGCAGCAACTGGGATAGCCTATTCAGTTCAGCCCTTCATTCATCCAACAGCGATTGAGAGCCATTCTGTGTATAAGACTGCGCTGTGGGGATATGCTAAATCAAGGGGAAAGGAATGTGGCAGAAGGAGATACATGTTGTAATAGAGTCAGAAGCCATGTGTGGGAGTGAGGAGGAGGAAGCAATTTTGAGAGGGCAATTGGGAAAGGCTGGATGGAGGAGGGAGTGGTATCTGGGCTGAGAGATGATGGGTTTTTGATGAGTGGAGATGAATGAGGAGGGCATTCCACATTGAAGGAACAATATTAGCAAAACTCACAGAAGTGAAAAAGGCCAAGATGAGTAGTTCAAGCAATGGATGTGAGCCTTGGATGGCTAGTAGGCTGCCTTGGAAGAAAGTGTGAATCAATAACAAAGTTCAAGTGGTAGGGAAGGTTTTAAGAAATCTTGAAAGCCATGCTAAGGTTTGCCCTATGGTTGCAAGAGAAGCCATTAAAGCTGTTGGGAGGTGTAATGACCCAGCCTTGTGTTTAAAGGTAATTATAATACTTTCTAAAGGAACCTGTAGCCTTTTTCGTGTCATTAAGTCAATTGGCTGGTTGAGAAATGCTGTCCAAGGTATTTGATCTTTTGCCTTTTGATCCTATAATGGGGGGGAGTGGAAAATTTTATTTGATATCTAGGAAGTGAGGGTATAGGAAGCTCAGAGTTCAATTCTTGTTACAAAAACAATTCCTGTCACCTTTGGCATTAAAGTTCTTAAATTCGACCCCCTCCACCACCCTCAGTGTGGCTAGTGGATTGAGCATCGCCCCATGCACCAAGAGATCACCGGTTGGACTCCCAGTCTTGCTCCGGTTGCGGTCTCAGGCTCAACCCCCCAGTGGGAAGGTGTGCAGGAGGCAGCTGATCAACGTTTCTCTCTCATTGACGTTTCTATCTCTCCTCTCCTCTCTCTAAAAAAAATAAATAAATAAAAACATTTAAAAATTTTTTAATTCTTAAATGCTAGAGCAAAAGGATTTGACAAAATTTATTCAGGTTTCTGCCTTAATGCTTAAATTGTCCAAAATAATATTCTTTTAGAAGACTTCATTTCAGCAGTTATGGAGACTCCTATTAAATGTACAGCAAACTATGATGGAAATAAATGATAACCACTATACCTTAAAGAGAAGATTCTGAGAATTAAGTGAAATAATTATACAGTGCCTTGCCCACCAACTGACGTAGAGTAAGCGTTTCACAAATAGTCTCCATTATTAATATTATTTTTTAAAGATGTTCTTATTGATTTTAGAGAGAGAGGGATAAAGAGATGGAAACATAGATGAGAGAGAAACATTGATCGGCTGCCTCCTGCACCCTGCACTGGGGATTGAGCCCCCAACCCAGGCATGTGCCCTGATGGAATCAAACCAGTGACCTCTTGGTTTATGGGTCGACGCTCAACTACTGAGCAACACCGGCTGGGCTATTAATATTAATAATAGACTGATAATTCCTTGAAGACAGGTATTTGTCTCGCTCATCTTGATCTCTTTAGAATATAACATGTTTCCCATTCTTACCTGAGGAAAAGGGCCCAGTAGCCAAAATTTGAACTGTCCCTGGCCAGCCCTGGCTCTTGAGTTGATTTGGGAAACCAAAAAAATCAGTATAGGTCAAATATACCCTGACAATAGAAACAACAAAAGAGAACACCACAGCCATTGAGAACAAACTTGCAAATGGACTCCCATACAATTGGCTAACGATGGATTTTACTGGAGCTTTCTTAACCACAAGGACATTGTGTTCATGGCTATGTCCTTAGTGCCTGGAATGGTGCCTGGCACTTCAAAGGAGCTTGTTAAAAAGCGGAATTTAAAAATGTTGTTTATTAAATACTTATTCAGTGCCAGACACAGTGCCACTTGTTTCACTTCTAACTCTTACAACTCCTCTGAAGAGGAGGTGCCATAAATTCCATGTTGCAGATGAAAACAGAAGCTCAGGTAGGTGCTTGGATTTCATCCTGTGGATAAGCCATTCCACTAAGTAAATGGCAAAGTCAGCTTTTGCATCCAGCTGAGTTTACCATAAGGCCCATGCTATTTCTACTATTCCATTTGGCTGGACAAGGAATCAGATTTGTGGATTTCAGACTCTTTGACCTTGAGAAGGCAAATCACTTTTTCTGGGCCTCAGTGTAAAGTCAGTCGCCTTAGTTCTTTTCCAGCACAAAAATGATATTCTTAGTACAGTGCCTGATGCCCAGCTCACAATCTTCATAGAAGCATAAGCTATAATCACTGAGCTGATTAAGCGTCAGGACAGGACAAAATGGGAGTACGTAGCTGAGATCTAGGTATGACCAAAATGGAATTTGTGGAGCGAGGGAGCAGGAAGCCAGGGGAGGAGGATGTAAATGTAACAATGTCTGCGTAACAGTGGACTCATGGTGTCCTGTACTCGCACTGTATGAAACACTTCATGAGCTAAAAGGAAAAAACACAAGGTACCATGTCAGTGACATAGCACATTAATGGAAGCATTAAAGTGATGATAATTGGGCCAGTTCCTCTCAATATGTTCTTCATGAAATCTGCAAGTTGTGTTCGACTGGTCAGAATTCTTACAGAGCCCATCAACACATCTGTGGTACTTCAGTGTTCCAAAAAAATATATAGTATCAGTTTTATCCCATTTAATTCTTCATTTACTGTAATGATTAAAGGCTCATGGGTTATCTGAAAGAAGTAGTTGCAAGCAGCTTAAAATTTTCTCATGTCCTTTAAAATAAATATTAATTTTTTTATTGAGGTATTATATGTGTACATATCTTACCATTGCCCCCCCACCCCACATCCATACATGCCCTCACCCCCCAGAGTTTTGCGTCCATTGGTTATGCTTATATGCATGCATACAAGTCCTTTGTTTGATCTCTTATCTCCCCCACCTCTCCCTAACATTCCCCCTGTAATTTGACAGTCTGTTTGATGCTTTACTGTCTCTGTATCTATCTTTTTGTTCATCAGTTTATAATGTTCTTTATTATCCATAAATGAGTGAGATCATGTGGTATTTTTCTTTCATTGACTGGCTTATTTCACTTAGCATAATGTTCTCCAATTCCATCCAGGTTGCTGCAAATGATGAGAATTCCTTCTTTTTATGGCAGCATAGTATTCCATTGTGTAGATGTACCACAGTTTTCTGATCCAGTCATCTGCTGACGGGCACCTAGGCTGTTTCCAAATCTTAGCTAGTATTAATTTTAATAATTGATTTTTCAAGCACAAAAAGTAAAAATTTCAAGCATAATGTCACCAAGTTTTTGTCCATTTTAAATGCTCTATCACATAATTTGATTTTTTTTCATTTTAAAACACCTTTATCTGGTTCCAAATATATATATATATATATATATATATATATATATGTATATATATATGTATGTATATATATACATACATACAGTATATATCTACACTAATAAAAGAGAAAAATGCTAATTGACAGTACCTTCACTATGCCCACAGCCAATCAGAGCGAGTATGCAAATTAACCCAACAAAGATGGCGGTTAATTTGCATACACTGAGGGAGGGAGGACTGAAGAAAGCAGAAAGCAAGGTGGCAGGGTGGGCGGCGGCGGCGGGCGGAGCGGGGTGGAAGCCCTGTTCTTACAGGAATCTTCCTGCAATGGGCCCCTAGTGTGTTTGTGTGTGTGTGTATGTGTATGTGTGTGTATGTGTGTGTTTGTGTGTGTATATCTATATATATATATATATATATATATGTTTTAATGTATCAATGAACCTTTTTCTTAGATAATTAAGCTGAAAGAGTATGTATAATTCATGAATGTGAAAAGTTGACTTCACAAGTGTTATTCAGTGGGGGCAGCTGTCTGCCCTGGCGGTTCTTGATAGCCTCCTTTTAATAGAGACCCTGAATCACACACAGTTTTAAGCAGTGGTGTAAGCTTCTTCTTTTCTCTTACTCGTTTCCAACAGGCATCTTCCAAAAACATATGACACACTTCCTGCTGAAAGTAATGTAATCATCATGACCCAGTTGTCAGCCTGGAGATGCTGACTCAGATGATTGGCATGTGATGCTCTTTGGCCCTGCACTAAAACAACCTAGTCTACTGTGCTTTTTGTTCTTTTTTAAAAAATGGCAGCTTTCACACACCATACAATTCGCCCATTTAAAGTGTCCTATTCAGTGGTTTTTCGTATATTCACAGAGCTGTGCATCCAGCATCACTAATTCCAGAACATTTTCATCATCCCAAAAAGGAACTCTGCACCCTTAGCTGCCACCCTGCTGCTCTTCTATCCCTCCCAGCCCTAAGAAACCACTAACCTTTCTATCTGTAGACTTGCCTATTCTGGACATTCATATAAATGGAATCATGAAGTATGTGATCCTTTGTGCCTGGCTTCTTTTACTTAGGGTGTTTTCAAGCTTCATTCATGTGGTAGCGTGTTTCAGTACTTCATTCCTTTTTGTTGCCGAATAAGATGACATTGTATGGATATACCACATTTTTATCCATTCATCAGATGGTGGATATTTGGGTTGTTTTCACTTTTTTGGCTATTTGGAATAATGCTACTGTGAACATTCATGCGCAAGTTTTTGAATGAACATGTTTCATTTCTCGTGGGTATCTACCTAGGAGTGGAATTGCTGGGCCATATAGTAACTATGTTTAACCTTTGAGAAACTATCAGACTGTTTCCAAAGTGGCTGAGCGCTTTTATAATCCCACCAGCAGTCTCCACATCCTCGGGTACTTTTCATTATCTGACTTCGTACCCACCCTGTGGATGTGAAATGATGTCTCATTGTGGTTTTGACTTGCATTTCCTTGATGACTGTGTGTTTTTGTTCTAATATCTCTTTTCACCAGCTTTCCTGTCTATATCCTCCCAAACCAGGCTGTGGCTGTCACATTTCATTATTGCCAGTGTGGTTGCCGTACCTAAAAAGCCTTTCAATTCCCTTCTAAAAACTGCTTTTCATCTACTATGGGCCAGGATTCCATATAACCCAGTTTGTCAGGATTATGTCCAACGTGAGATTAAATGGGTTCTGAATGAGGCCCTGCCATGAAGTAAGGTCTGTGCCTGCACTCTGTGACTGCTGATCTAGCAGCTTTGCGATGATTCTGCTTAAAACCACGATTTTATGCAAAAGAAGGAAAGCAGAAAGGGAGGGAGGGAGAGAGAGCGAGAAAGAGAAAAGGAGGCAGGAGGGGAAAGAGGGAAGGAAGGAAGAGGGAAGCGTGACTTTCCAGTAGCGGGCTGGGTTGGCCCAAGTCTTAATGCCCTCCCTCTCCTTGCTTCATGCCTGGTTCCGCTTCACTCCTCTGCCCCTTTGCATGTGCTGTTCCTTCTTGCAGTGACCCCTCCCCCGACTCCACTTGTCTGCCTGGCAAGCTCTTATTCATTCTTTTATCTAACTCTTTACTGAGGGATTTTCAACCATAGGCAAAGAATGAATAGTATAATAAACCCCAATCAACAATTATCCACATGTGGTCAATCTTTCTTCATCCGTACCTGCCCTCCAGTCCCTACTCCCCTCAAACTGGATCCTTTTGCAGCAAATACAAGAGAGCATACATTATTTGTCCACTTTTATTATTTTATTTATTTATTCTTGGTCAGATGTTCTTTTTATTAAGGTGAAATTCATGTAACATTAATCATTTTAGCCTAGCTGTTTTGGCTCAGTGGATAGAGCGTCGGCCTGCGGACTGAAGAGTCCCAGGTTTGATTCCAGTCAGGGGCACATGCCCGGGTTGCGGGCTTGATCCCCAGTGGGGGTGGGGGGGCATGCAGGAGGCAGCCAATAGATGATTCTCTCTCATCATTGATGTTTCTATCTCTCCCTCTCCCTTCCTCTCTGAAATCATATATATATATATATATATATATATATATATATATATATATATACACACACACACACACACACACACACACACACACACACACACACATACTAGTATATACACATATATATATTTAAAAATTAATCATTTAAAAAGTGAATGATTGCATGTCATTCGGTACATTCACAATATTGTGCAACCACTAGCTCTATCTAGTTTGAAAGGAACTTCATCCCCAAAAGAAAACCCCATATCCCTTAAGCAGTTTCTCCCCTTGAGCCCACCCTCTAACCACCATTCCGGACTCTGTTTCTGTGGCTTTACCTCTTCTGGATGTTTCATATAAATGGAAACATCTACTATGTGACCTTAGCATAGTGCTTTTAAAACTCATCCACCTTGTAGCATGTATCATCACTTCATTCCTTTCTATGGCTGAATAACATTCAATTGTATGAATAGACCACCTTCTGTTTATCTGTTCATCAAGTGATGGCCATCTGGGTTGTTTCCACCTTTGGCTACAGAGAATAATGCCGCTGTGCACCTGGGTGTGCATGTCCTTGTTTGAGTACCTGTTTTCAATCCTTCTGGGGGTGTACACCTAGGAGGGAAATGGTTGGCTCGTGTGGTAATTCTGAGAGAAGGCGTTCTTCTATGTGCAACGTTTTGAGGACATAAGCAGCCTCTCTTCTGTGAAGCCTGCCCTGATTTCCTCACACATTCATGTGACCCCCACGTTTGCCTCTCTCTCTCTCTCTCTCTCTCTCTCTCTCTCTCTCTCTCTCTCTCTCTCTCTCTCTCCCTCCCTTACAGCACCTACCTCATTGCATGGCTTCTACTGGATTACGTGTGGCTTTACCACACTATATCCCTTTGTCTGGTAACTGAGCTCTCTTTCAGAAAACACCCTCATTTGCACATCCCGTAGTCCCCACATGACTCCTGGCTTAAGAGAGGGACAGGTGATCCACTTCGTGCCGGAGTCAGCCTGAGGCTCTAGCTGGCTGCGCTGGGGAAGAGGGACTTGCCCCCTAGGTTTGCTACCTGTAAGGACCCTCTGTACTTGAGCTGCCAGGAGCACAGCCTGCCTAAGCATGAAGTCGAGAGGGAGGGAGGCAAAGCCAAGACATGGAGAAGAGGGTTCCTGGTAAAGCCAATTGAATTCCTTGGATGCAGCAGCCATGCTTGAACCACCCAGCGTCATGAGCCAGTGCAGTTCCTTTATGGCTGAAGCTAGTCCGAACGGGGTTTTGTCGTTTGCAGCCAAGAGACACATGTGATGGTAGATACATAATGGATTGTCTGCCCATACCCTCCCTTCTACCTCCCCTCACTTCAGCATGCTGTCTGCACGGGAGTTGCCGTATTCTCACAATCTAGGCCTGTCAGGCTTGGGACAGGAGAGAGGGTCAGTCCTAGTGCTTGGCTCATAGGAGCAGGAAAGTATGAAGTTTGTAAGTGACAGACCCTAGGCTGGCTGGCCAGGAGAGGTGAGATAACGCACACCACAGCACCCAGGGCCCCCAGCCCAGCTGCCCTTGGGGCCAGCCGCACGCTATCCCCACCGTCGTTTGATGATGTAACATCTGCCAATATACTTCTTACTAATCCCCGCTTTTGGTCCAATCTAATTCAGGCTGTGTTTCTGTAACCCCTCTTCATGTATCTCCCCAAGCTCCTTAAGACACAAGCTACTTACTTGTTTCTGTTTCCTTCACGCCAGCATGGCCTATGCCTGCATGGACACGCAGCGGACTTTAGGTGGAGTGTTTATGCATTCTAGGAGCTGTGCTAAGCTATTACGTCTGTTGTCTTGTTTAAGCCTCCCAGCATCCCTATTAGATGCCATTTGAAATTTCCAATATTTTTCTTATAAAAACAGCAATTTCATATGGCCCGACCTAACATGAATGAAATTTTTCTGATGAAGCCAAAGAGATGGGGGTCTTCCCTGAGGTAAGCCAGGTAGAAATGGTGAAGTTGATGGGCAAGGTGAGGCTTTGGTTCATGAGTGAATCCATGTGAAGTACCTAGAACCATACCTGACGCATAATAAATTCTCAATTAACATAAACCTGTGTGGCTATTATTTGGAAGCTCTGCTGCCATATATATATATATATATATATATATATATATACATATTATATATATATATATATATTACGGCTGTAACAAAATGTTGCCATTTTCATGCTTGCTATCACCTTCATACTTCCGCACATGAAGTTCCCACTGTCCCTCTGTCCACTTCGGATTTCTATTCTTCCTTCAGTCACCCTCTCTTCTCAGAAGTCTTCCCCGACCAACCTTTCTCCCCTCACCATTTCCCCAAACGGAGCAGTGAAGCTGCTGCTCAGCTGTGCTGGGCCTTTGCAACAATGACAGGGTGAGTTGGTGGTGCAGACCGGCTGGACTGTGAGGGGAGCTCAGGGAGGGCGAGGCTTCTCTTCTCAGGGACCCCACAGTCTCAATAGACAGGCAATGGCAGGCGCTGTGGGGCACCTATCCCACAAGGGCGCCTCCGGATGCTTCCGGCTCTGGAGAGGGAGATACCAAGTATGAAACAGTGATTGAGATAGAAATCTGGTTTATGGGACAAGTACTCAGAGGAACTTGAGTCTGGAGTGAGGCCAGCGTTCCAAGGGTTCCCCACACTTCAGACCCAGCTCTCTGGTGCCACCTGTTGGAGAACTGCAAATTGTTTTACTCATGGGCACCTTCCCTGCCCCAAAGAATTTGGGAACAAACACTCTTACATGTTTTAAAGTTGACATTTACAATATAAAAGTTTAAACTGTTGCCAAGGATGTACTGCAGGGTATTTTAAATATTGACATTGTAAGGTTAAACTGTTTCATCACTGTAATACAGCCAGTGACTCTAAAGATAGTGATTGAATACCCACTGTCACCCGTGTGGGAAGTACATGAACACGCTCTTCTATATTAATGAGATTTTACCATATTTTTCTCTTTGAACTTGTGTTCAAATCTACTGTCCCCACAGTTTTAGCCTAAGGTAATATGTCCTTATGCCTAAGAGATTCTACTGATCACATCGTCCTACTTCTCTGCAGCAAAAACTAGAAATACAAACTGAAATTTTAAAAATTAAAATTTTTCTGTGACCATAGCCACTGTTTAAAACGTTATCCTGTAAAGTTTTCATTACAAATATTAGTATGCAGTTGATCAAAACAACATAAATATATTACAAATGTTGATATTTATTCAGCAAAATATTAGAATGTATTTTATGAGTTGACTGCATTTCCCCATTTTGTGTACCAATGGATAAATGCTTCCTTTTTCAAGACAGTGTGCAGCTTCATCTATTCCTAGTTCTCATTCTTACAGGCAAAGCACTCTGAAATCCCGTGACATAAATAACGGAAAAGAATGGAGGGAGCATGGAGCCGTGTCATGCCAGTATTTTAAATCAATAATATTATATCAACAAGAATTATTTTTTTGCTGCAACTGGGTGACAGGTAAATGAGGGTTTATTATACTAGTTCCTCTGCTTTTTGTTTGTTTCCATTTTACTGTACATAGTAAAAGTTAAAGAAATTATGATTAATCTCTATTAGTTGACAAGAAAATTAGGCCCTCCTGTAATTGTGTTGCAAGTAAAAAAATGGGAACTATGTACTTGACTGGCTAAGGGATTTATTTCCCAGTCTTTGGAGCCTTTCTTCTCTCCAGATCCAGCACAAGACTTCCAACTGGCCTTTTGTCAGCCTCAGGCGGCTGGGGCGTTTGCCTTTCTCTCCCAAAGCTTTCTCTAGGAGTGGGCCCGTTGGAAGACTGTGGTGGGTGACCCATTTCCCCAAAGGCCTGGGAAAATGGGTCAGGCCAAGAAGGAAAGAAAGATTCCATCTCGGAATACAAGTGCATTCACTCTCCCCTGCAGCCTCTCCCATGCACCCTGCCCAGAACCTGGCCCCTCTCGGTGAAGAGAACAAGGGACCTGCCCAGGGGCATGTGGTTAAGGGTGAGGCTGGAACTATCTCCATCCATCTTCTGCAAGATACTTCAGCCCAGGAAAGCCTAATTAAAGTGAATTAATTTCTTTTTTTTAAAAAAAAATCCTCATCCGAGAACGTGTTTTTGTTTTGTTTTTAATTGACTTTAGAGAGAGAGGAAAGGAGAGAGAAACGTGGGATCGGTAGGCACCCCAACTGGGGGTTGAACCCACAACCTAGGTATGTACCCTGACCTGGAATCGAACCTGCAACCTTTTGGGGTCCAGGAGGGCGCGTCAACCAACTGAACCGCCAGTCCAGAGTGCAAATTAATTTCAATTAAAACAAAGCAAACAATTAAATGTGATAGTGGAGTGGGATGGGTGGAGCAGGGGTAGGGGAAACACTATAAAAGACCTCCTTGGGCATTATGCTAAGTGAAATAAGCCAGGCAGTGAAAGAAAAATACCACATGATCTCACTCATTTATGGATAATAAAGAACATTATAACCTGATGAACAAAAAGAGAGATACAGAGGCAGAGAAGCATCAAACACACTGTCAAATTACAGCGGGAAGGCTGGGAAGTGTTGGGGCCCATTTCTCCAGGCCTTTGGGGAGTGTTCGGTAAGAGATCAACCGAAGGACTTGTATGCATGCATATAAGCATAACCAATGGAAACAAGACACTGGGGAGGTGGGGTGAGGGCATGTGCCGGGTGGGGGTGGGGGTTGGGTAGGGGAGGGGGGAAGGTCAATGGGGAAAAAAAGGAGACATATGTACTACTATTTGTAATACTTTAAACAAACAACAACAACAAAAAAAGACCTCCTTGGGACAACTGGCAATATTTGCATACGGTTTTGCAGATTAAGTAATGGTATTGCATCCTAATTAAATCACCTGATTTTGAAAACTCTGCTGTAGTTGTGTAATAGAATGTCCTTGTTCTTGGGAAATACACACGGAATGGTTTAGGGGTCAAGGGGCATCACATCTGCAACTTTCTCTTTGATGCTTGGAGGGGGACTTGAACATGCAGAGAGGGGGGTCAAAATGCTAAAACTTGGTGATTTAGGTTAAGAAGAGTGTCCAGGCGTTCTCCGTACTGTTCTCACAACTTTGTAACGGAAATTATTTCAAAACAAACTCTGACGCGGAAAGCCTGGTCTCTGTCACCACCTGGTGGCTATTGCGGGGAGCGCACCCTCGGGCCGGAGACCTTCAACTCGCCGCCTCAGGCTCTGTCCAGAGCGTCCCTGGCTGGCCAGGGTTGATACCGCTTCGTCGTTAGGTCCGTCTGACGTTGTGAGCCACTGCAGGCGCAACCAAGGTGAAGGCACATTGATCTTGGTTTGAGAGAAGTCAGAATTTGAGGGCTTCCAACCCAGAAGCTTTCTACGACGAGGGAAACTGAGGCCCAGAGAGGGCCAGTGCTCGAGCATGACTAAAACCAAGTCTTCCTGCCTCCTTTTTTCTCAAAAAGCAGCTGGTTGCAGACGCTCAAACCCGGCCCTCCGCTAGAGTCTGGGCTCCCAACAGGACTGCCTCTCTCTCTCTCTCTCTCTCTCTCTCTCTCTCTCTCTCTCTCTCTCTCTCTCTCTCCCTCTCCCTTTCCACCTCCTACTGTCCCTGCGCTGCACCCACCAGGCACACTCTCCCATCTTCCCGCCTCGCCCACGCGGTTCCTTTGCCCCAGCTCCCCGCCACCCGGAGGCCTGCGATGCCCACTGAACTCCGTGAGCCCTGTCTCCGCGTTTTCCCGAGCACATGCATCTGTGGTTTCGGAGAGGCTGAAGGCTCCAAGGGGGAAATGGGTGTGTTTTGGGGGTGCCGATGGTGGCCTTCTCTCTGGTGACAGCGTGCACTGTCAGAGAAAAGAGTGCGACGCTGCGGAGCGAGGGGTGCTGAGGGGCTCCAGGGCGCTCACAACGCGGACCCAAGCTGGGACATCCCAGGAGAGCGGTCCGTCCCGTCCAGTGCGGGGACCTCGCCTTTCCAAGCGAGGAGGGACAGCTCGGGCAGGAGATTCTCGGAGCGAAGTCTGCACACCCCCCCCCACCCCCACACCACCCCCACCCCCACTCAGCCCCCTCCCCTCCCGGCCCTACTGGCAGACCTGGTTCCGCTGCGGATCCCACCCCTGAGACAATGGCAGAGGCGGGGCTGGAGTGGACGTGGGAACAATAGTCACCCCCTGACCCCCACCCCCCAGCTTCCGGCCTTTCTCCGCCGCCGCCAGGCGCTGGAGTGGAGGGGACCGGAGTCAGCCCACCGAGCTCTGCCCTCAGCGCTGTCCTAGGGGCCAGGAGTCCACTCCGACCTACTCTGTCCCCAGGTGGCCTGGCAAGGGGGATGGTTGCTTTTTAAAACTTTTTTTTTTTAATTGAGGTAATATTTACAAAAAGGGAAATGGACAAATCTCATTGTGAACTGTGATGAGTTTGTTTTTGTTTGTCTTTTCAGAGGTCCACACGTTGATTAGGCCACATAGGCCTGTCACTCATCTCTGCTCTTCTAAAAACAAGCGATGGTGGCATCGTCCCGATAAAGCCGAACTCCAAGTTAGAGCTCCTGTCCTGTAAGCTGCTGACTTTTCCCATTTGAAAGGGAACTACCTTGAAATCATACAAAATTTGCCAACCCCATGTCATGAAATCTGACGAGAGCATGCAGCACAATTCCAGGAGACCTAGGTTTCTACAGAACTTAGTCCTAACTTGACATGATAAATAAGCTCAGACAATGCTTTGCTTCCGGCTGTATGAGTCCCTTTTTATTCTTTTGGTAATCTCTTCCAGTTAGCTACTTCTGTTTGTAGGTGACGGAATGCCTAAGGAATCCACGTCAAATGTTGGCTGCTGTGAGCATGGTCTTCTCCCTTTGCTTCAACTCAGAATTAAGACTTGATTCTCGTTTTGGGTGTTTTTTTTTTTGGGGTGTGTGTGTGTGTGTGTGTGTGTGTGTGTGTGTGTTTTGTTTTTTTTTTTTTCTCCCCAGTCTCAGAAGTAGTTTCCATTGTGGACAGTCTGCATGCTTTATAATAGTGGTCCACAACCAGGCTCTAGCTTCTCCAGGCTAAGAGGCATTAAACTAAGAGGCATTCTCTCAAATGAGTTTAAATGCATTTTATTTTTAGACAACCTACAGGACATGTTTTTTTAAAGAACAATGCCTCCACTCCAAGTAAATCAAGGTCAAAATAAATGAAGAGCTCAGGATACCATCACCAGTGCCACGTCCTAGTCCTGGTGTGTGGATGAAAAGCAGCAGCCAGTTATGACGACAGGTGACGGATCCAAATTGCCAAACTTGTTAACATTTTTCCACTTCTAAACCCTCCTTCAAGAAAACCACATATGGGGTCACACCATCCTCACGTAGCCCAGCGGAGCCACCAGGCCATCTGGATTCATGTTTTCACAATAAAGAACTGGTCGTTTTTTGAATTGGCAAGGATGTGCTTGATCTGTTCTGCAGCCCCTGTCATAAAAGGCTTTACTCTTTCTTTCTTTTTATTTTTTTAAAATATATTTTATTGATTTTTTTACAGGGAGGAAGGGAGAGGGATAGAGAGTTAGAAACATCGATGAGAGAGAAACATCGATCAGCCGCCTCCTGCACACCTCCTACTGGGGATGTGCCCGCAACCAAGGTACATGCCCTTGACCAGAATCGAACCTGGGACCTCTCAGTCTGCAGGCCGACGCTCTATCCACTGAGCCAAACCGGTCAGGGCGGGTTTACTCTCTCTGGTCTCTGCTCTTCACGTTTGCCTTTGATTGATTTCATGTCATCTTTGATGTCCTTCTTGGAGGCTTCTTCTGGTTTCCTGCAAATGATGGTTCCTGACAGCAATATCCACACCAGTGATGGCTGTGTTTTCGGTACGTTGGCCCGCAGGGCCTTCAGCGGGGGCATTTTCACCAATCAGCGAGTCATCAGTGTTACCCTCTGTCCTCCTGACCATCTTCCCCTCTTCCTCCAGGCACAGCCCGTCCGAGATCTCCTGGGTCTTGTAGATATCGAGAACATCTCATCATGGCTGGTGAGGTCCTGGTAGATGATCACAATGGATGGCAGCTGGAAGGAAACGGGTGGCACTGCCTTAGCAGGAGCTGGGAGCTCAGAGCGAGTGCACTGCAGCCGGAGCAATGCTGTGTGCGAGTTTTGCGGGAGCAGGGAGGAGAGGGGAGGGTGGAAAAGCTATGAGGAGTTTTTACACGTTTGTACCCTGTAACCAGTTCTCAGAACAAGGGAGAACATTCCCAGCTCCAAGAAGTTCCTGGTGCTCCTTCCCAGTCAATCCCTGACCCCAACCCCGGCCCCTAACAATCGCTGATCAGATTTTTCTCTACAGTAGGAAGACTTTAGATTCTGATTTTGAGATCCATCCTTTTGGTTTGTTGTTGTTGTTGTTGTTGTTGTTGTTGTTGTTAATCCTCACCTGATTAAGAAGAGAGAGGGAAAGACGGAGAGAAGCATCAATGTGAGAGAAACACATTGATTGGTTGCCTCCTGCACACACCTGAGTAGGGTCTGGGCCAGGGAGGATCAAACTGAGGACCCTTTGGTCTGCAGGCCAACACTCTGTCCACTGAGCCAAACCTGCTAGGGCCACGTTGCTTTGTATATTAATAGTCCATTCGTTATTACTCCATTCTATGTACCTTTACTTATTTATCTATTCACTAGCTGTGGGACATTGGGTTGTTTCCAGTTTAGGACAACTATTAATAGACCTACTGTAAACATTTGTGTACAGGTTTTTGTGTGGTTGTGTGTTTTCATTTTATTTCAATACCTAGGGGTGGGATTGCTGGGTTGCATAAGTCTACATTGGACTTTTAAAAGAAACCACCAAATGGTCTTTCAGAGCGGCTACACCATTACACACACACACACACACACACACACACACACACACACACCCGCCCAGCAGTGTATGAGAGCTCCATGGCTCCGCATCCTTGCCAGCACTTGGTGTTGTGAGTCTTTTAAATGTCAGCTCCTGCGGTGGGTGTGGTGTCGTCTCAAGAGAGTTTATTGACTAAATCAGTGAACATTCCCCACTTCCAGGAAGTGCCATCGGTGTCCCAGCCTTTCCCCGCCTTCCAGGCAGAACTGAGGTCCAGGCAGAACTTAGGTCCAGGCAGGAGTCCTGGAGCCAGAACCAGGCCCTAGGTGGACAGATGTCTGCCCCATCATGCCTCAGTGGCATGCACCTTCCTATGCTCCAGTCCTTCCCAGATGCTTCAGGGGAAGGAGCTGGTACTGAGTCCCCAGGTCAAAAGGGATGGGACCGGGTTTCAACCTGGGTCCTCCTATCTGCTCTGTTGGGGAGGGCCTTTTTGAAGGGGGGTGTTTGAGCAGGGACTGAGTGAAGAGAAGGTGGCAGCCCTAGGGGAAGGACTTCACAGGCAGAGGCAAGGGCCTGGAGGTGGGAGCATGCCTAGTACTCAAAGGCAACAGCGGGGAGGCCAGGGATGCTGGAGCCGAGAGAAAAGGGAAGAGAAGAAGGCTGGTGAGGTCATGGCGTCAGATGGTGCTGAGTCGGCTTCGGCTGCCGTAACAAAGTACCACCAGTTTAACCACAGACACGTCTTTCCTCACAGTCTGGAGTCCGGAAGTCCAAAATCAAGGTGTCAGCAGGTCTGGTTTCTTCTGAGGCCTCTCTTTGGTCTGGAGCTAGCCACCTTCTTGCTGTGTCCTCACATGGTCTTTCCCGTGTCTGAACACGTCTCTCCTTATAAGGACACTAGCCCTATTAGACGAGGGCGCGTCCGTATGCCCTCATGTTAACGTCATCACCTCTTCAGAGACCCTGTCTCCAAATACTGTCACATTCTGAGGTACTGCGGTTAGGACTTCAACATATATTTCTGGTGTGTGTGTGGCGGTGTGTGGGGGGGTACAGTTTAGCTCATAACAGATGGCTTTAGCTATCTGGGAGGTGGGGGCCTTCGTGAGTGTTGAGCTAGAAGAGAGGAGATATGATTTGCATGCTAATAGGATCCCTCTGATGCCAACGCCCAGAACAGTCTGCAGGGAGGGATGGGGAGAACGGTGAGGAGACTGTTGCCATAGGCTGGACCTGGGTGGTAGGGTCGGTGGGGATAGAGATCAGACTCTTGTTATGTTTGCAGGTTTCCCAGAGGGAAGAATGGATGTGGCTGGAGAGGGAGGAGAACATGAGGGTTGGGCTGAAGGACCTGCCAGCTTCTCCTTGCTTCCAGCCGGATTCCTTATCTCCTAAGTGCCTATTGTGTGCAGCTTGCCCCTGTGGGTGAGGAAGGAGAGGCCTGGGGGCCCGAATCCAGGCCACAAAGGGTGCTGACTCAGGCCTTGGGCTCCTCCGGCCCTTCCTCCTTCCTCCTGGCTGTGGAGCCTGACCCCCTCTTGGACAAACATCTTGCGGCCGTTTCCGCCTCGCCTGCCCGGAGCCCCAGCCGGGCCTGAACAAACACTCGGGACCTGTGCTCCTGGCCTCAGCTCTGGGAAAATCCCGGCCAGGGGCTGTTCAGGTCAACCCTGGGGAGAGTGGGAAGGAGGAGGCGCCGCCCCTGGGTCTGCGTGTCTGCCCTGGGGGCCTCCTCCTGCTCCTGAAGCCCCAGCGCAGTGCATGGGCTTCAGCTTCCCCATCCGTAAAATGGGCCCAATTCTAACCCCCTGAGAGGACTGTGGGACCATGGAAAGCACCTCCCTGGCCTGGCACCTTGAGGGGGTGACGCTCCCCACCAAGTTGTGAGAGGCCTGGGGAGTAGGTCTCCTAGGGACCCGCCCAAGGGACCCTAGTGCTAGCCGGGGCCGGATTTTACCTTCCCTCCTGTGACCGCCCCATTCCCGTTCCCATTCTGAAGTGGCCCATGGGACTGCTCCTCCAGTCCCGTTCCTGTCACTTCAGAGCCTCCTGGGGTTCCTGTCAGAAATTAGGAACCAAGCCAAGGGTGGGGGCAGCAGTGGACAGTCCTGACAGTGTGAAATACGTGAAAATGGACTTTGAGGAGTGAGCGCCCTGTCCCTGGAGGCGTGAGCAGAGGCAGCTGAATGTGGAGGAGGTGACCTCACCAACATTTCCTCATTGTTTGCTCCGAGAGCCCTGTGAAGTGGGCAAGCTAGCGGGTTTGGGGTCAGAAAGGCTCAGATACAAATCCTGTAAAAAATCAATAAAATATATTTTAAAAAAAACAAAAAACAAATCCTAGCTCTGCTGTGCGACCAGGCCCTCAGCTCTCTGAGGGGCGCTGCTCTACCTCCTCAGCGGCGTGGGGAGTAAGTGACTCTGTTAGGGAAGAGCCCCAGCACCCGCAGCTGCCCGCGTGGAGGTGCCTGGAGGTGCCTGCCCCCTCCGTGGCTGAGGGAGACGGGTCTCCCCGCTCCACCTCGCTGGGGTTCCTGACTGGCCCACAATCCAAGCCCCCTCCTTGAGAACTTTGCCAGATAAAGCCTTTCCAGCTGGGGTTTGATTTTGTTTTTGTTTTCCAGGAAGGATCTGGGAGCAGAAACAATGAAATAAATTTTTTTTTTTTCCTTCCTAGCAGTTTCTCCTCATCTGAGAGCTGCGGGGCTGGATTCCCACTTTGCTTTCCGGTGTTGGTGTTCCGAGGAACTGCCAGAAGAGGATGAGTGTGGGCGGGAGGTCAGGGGGGGACTGGGTAGGAGGTGGAGGGGGGAGGCGGGAGTGGTCTAGGCAGGGCAAGCATTAGGAAAAGACCTGATGTGCTCCTTTTTGCCTGTGGATCATTGTACGTGCTGGCCCCCTCCCACCCCAAGACCTGGCCCCATTGGTAGCTCCAGTGCCTCCTTGAAGCAACACCTCCTCCAGGAAGCCCTCCCCGATCACCCCCACCAGGACTGAACTGGTGTCAGCAGCACCTTCCTGCTCTTATTAAGTTATAATCGACCTCCCACTGTGGGCTGGTTGTGTTGCTGTAGGGTCATCTCCTCTTCATGAGACTCTGAGCTCAGCACGGGGCCCGAAGATGGCCCTCAGTGGACACCAGCTGAGTAGAGCATGGAAACGGGGACCCAGTCCCTGCACCATGGTCCTCACTGATTGCTCAAGGGTCTTGATCTGGGAGGGGAAAGCAGAAGGGGAGAATCGAGTTCAGATGGGAGGGCCAGGGGGTCGGAGGGGCAGCGGGTATAGGCACAGAGCGGGTGCGGATGGGACAGCGCCCAAGGCTGTGTGAGTTTGGGCGGTGAGTTCTCTCAGCTTGTTTCCTTATCTGTAAAATGAGGATAAGAGCACCCCTTGAGTGGCCCCAGCACAAGGTCTAGGGGGGGATCCTGCAGGTGTTCTAACCAGCTTAGCAAGGGCGGGAGCTGGGATTGGTACTGAGGTGGTAGGGTCTCTTGGCTGGAAGGGTACAGCGGATGGAGGCAAAAGCAGAGCCCTGGACCCATAAATCACCTCGAGCCACTCGGCTGCTAATGCTAACATTAGTACGACCACCCCCCTTTGCCTTCTCCCAGCATCCTCTGCGAGGGGGCCAAGGGTCCTGCAAATGGAAGTGAATTATAGGGAGGGGGGTACTCAAACCTGCTGTAAATCACTCTGTGGCCGCAACATTTAAGAGCCTTTTCTGAGGCTCCTCACTTAACCTTTTGTCCCCTTGCCAATCACGGGGGGGGGGGGACCAGCATTGGGTAGGCATGAGGGGGTCCCGAGGGCCAGGGCTCTGGCTTAGGCTCCCCATGCCCAGGACCCACTTGTTGGCCTTGAGGGCCGCTGAGGAGAGAGGGACAGGAACAGGGGTAGAGGAAGCAGAGGGAGGCACCTCCTGGGAAAACACCTGCGCCCTCTGGCGAGGTACTGAATAGGAGGGCAGGCCTGCCGACAGTACCACTCACGCGGGGTATCTCACCCCCGCCCTTCGCAAGTGCGTGGAATGGAGCCCAACACCCCCCAGGTTTACACAGCGCTTGTTGTGTGCCTGGCTCTGCCCCAAGTTAATGCTCCACAACAACTGGGAGAAACTGAGGCCCGGAGTAGGGCTGTGACTTGCCCAGAAGTTGTAGAGCTGGGGTTCCTCCGACGCTTCCAAAGGGGAGCCTGCAGATCACCCAGGCGAGTCCAGCCATAGAAGTTGTGGTGGAGGGAAGAGGCTGGGGGGCGGGGGGACTCTTCTTGAGTGGACGACCTCCAACAGGTAGCTGGCTGCTCTGCGCCCCCATCTCCCATCTGGACGGCCGTCTGCGTGTCTCCATCCAAGCCCCTGGGCCCCACCACTCCCCCCGGGAGGTGCAGCTGCAAGCGGATTCCCTTTGACCTCTGATTCCCTGCAAAACTCCACCAGAACCCATGTTCACTCAACCCATGATGGCTTTTGTCCCGTGTTTATGTTTAACGTGAACAATACACATTCTTTGTGGAGACAGAAAATTCAGAGACAAAGAAAGGAAAACCTCATTCCACCCGCCCCCAACTAAAAGTCATAACCCGGCAAGGCGAGGCACTGGGGGTGCATGCTGCCCAATTCTGCCTCTCCTTGACCTTGTGACCCAGGATGCACACCTGGGAGGCTGGGCCTTAGGCCTCAGGGCCCATCTGCAGCTGCACAGCCTGTCCACGCCCAGGACTGGGGCTGGAGCTCAGGCCATGGAAGGTCTTGGTTCCCTTCAAGACAGAGGGGGCCCACCTCCGCCCATGAGTAGCAAGGGGGAAGTGAGAATGGAGGGCAGGGATCAGGTGAACCGGGTCCAGCAGAAGAAGTGAAAGTAACCCAGTTCTCCCTCCTCTGACAGACCTGCCCACCGCCGGCCAGCACAGCCCCCTGTTTGGAATGGAGGTGCCCCCACCACTCAGCCCACACGGTCTATGGGTTTCCTGGAGCCCCAGGCTGTGATGCAGGAAGGAAGGGGTCCCCTGGCTTCCTGCCCAGGAAGCCCCAGCTTCCTCAGACCCCTGGCTTTGACCCGGCCTGGCCAGCCACACCCCTTGAGCGGGTTCCGGGACACTGAGGCTAGGGGAGGGGCACCACATTAGCCCTGTTTTCAGATAGAGCCTGAATTAGGACTAGCACCCTGGCCTGTTTCAGCCAGAGCCTCAGACACCTGCCCCAGACTTTCTTTCTTTTTTTTTTTTTTTTTTTTGAGGCCTAATACATTGACTTTTAATTACAGTTTTCTAGACATTTGAAGGAAACCTCTCTTTATTTCTTTCCAGAGTAATTTCTAGGTCATTTTTAGAGTTTCTTTTAAAGTCCTTTTTCTTTCTTTTTTACTAAGCAACCTACATGGTTGCTTCTTTGGCCCAGACTTTCCTGGTGGCTTCCCTGGGGCCGGCGTGGCCCCTGAATCTCCGGTACCACCTGAGCGATTTGCACAGTCACACAGAGCGGTGCTCGAGTCCTGTGCTGCCCTTGGCCGACACGGCCTTGGCAGGCCCCTGCTTCTTTTCGGCCTTCTGTAAAACGGGGCCGGACAGACCCTGTGCTCATGTGGAGAGTAACTAAGCTAAGTGCAGGCCCAGCCTGGAGGGGCCCAGGATGAGTGCCAGTTGGGTTGGGGGCGTTTAGGCGTGTGGCCACTCCTGCCCTCCCGGCCAGGCCCAGGTGTGGCCGGATAATGGGCTGGGTGGCTGAATCTGTGCTGACCTCATCGCCTTCCTCTGGGGCCCCACAGGGCGGCCTGTTTTGCTGGGGAGGTCTCCCCTCCTATCCTCTTCCTCCAGGCCTCCTTCCTGCTTCCCTGGTCTGAGGCTGGGCCCTTCCGTCCAGGCACTCATCAATCGCACCCGAGGTGCCAAGCGTCCGGCCTGTCTTCTCAGGCCATGATTCACTTCCTGTTTCCAGGAGCTGGAAATAGCTTCCCCTGGATGCTGGGCAGATGCTGGGGGGCTACCTCCATAAACAGCTGCTCAAAGTCCCCACCAGCATGCCTCCACCCAGGCCTGTGCATTCACCACCGACTACCCACGTCTGTGTTCTGTTGGACGCCAAACCCGCCTGAGAAGGAACTGGTTGCTCATTTAGGGAGGTGGGGACACCTACTGGGTTTGGCCCTGGGGCAGCAGCAGTGACAAGGAGAAAGGAGGACCTGCCCTCCAGGCCTCCGTGGGCATTAACCAGATAATACAACTAGGACGCACAGAGGACTGTGCAGGGAGGGTGCGAGGGAGTCTGACCACAGAGCTGAGCTGGGAAGCCAGAGGGACAGCCAGCTGGGTGGTGGGACCAGCAGGAGTGCATGCACGCCTGGCGTGTGGCCACGGCCACACAGAGACTGCGGATGAGGAAAAAGGGACAGGGATTTATCCCAGGAGCTTTTGTAGGGTTTCAAGTTGGAAAAAAAATAGCATGAACATATTTGCAATTTGAAAATATCCCTCAGGCTACTTCATGGAAAAGTGACTCAGAAGAGGCAGGAGGAGAGCAGGAGAGGGAGCAGGAGGACAAGTCCAGGTGAGAAGGGTGGGACTCGGACCCATACGGTACTCTCAAACTGATGGGGGTGTCTAGGGGGTACTTCTAGACAGGTGAGGAAAAGGGACAGGGCATCCAGGTGCCTCCCCGGTTCTGCCTTGAGCACATTGCAGTGGGGGCCCAGGGGTGAGTCCAAGATGTGCCTGTCATCTGCTCTGTGACTTTGAACAAGTCACTTAACTGTTATGCCTCGCTTCCCCCATCTGTAAAATGGGTACAATAAACCTCCCTCTTAGGTGGTTGCTGTGAGGAAGAGGGTCCATGGGCAGCCTCGATAAACATTAGCTGCTTTTATTCCAAAAGCATTTTCTACCTCAGGTCTCGTAGGTCTTGACCTTCTGCCAGGAGTGAGGAGGCTTCCGTGAGTTGGAGAGGTGCAGCTGGGAGACAGGCTGGGAGAGAGAAGGGCTCTGTCCAAGGTCCCACAGTTGGGAGGTGGTGAAGCAGGATGTGAACTGGAATCCTTCTGGCCCCACAGCCTCCCTTGCTGCACTGGGCCCCGAAGCGCCCCTCCCCTGCCCTGGCCCAAGCCGGGGGAATAGAGGGGAGGCTGGCACGGTGGCCCTGTAAATTTCAACACAGCCAAGCCACGACCTCCTAGGAAAACCTGTATGTTAGACATACAAACCCTCCCCAGGCCAGGGCAGGGGATGTCTACCTTCCCTGGAAGGTGAGGACAGCCTCAACGGGTTGGGCAGGGGAAAAGGTCAAGGCTGCCCTGGCACTGTATAGAGTGGGTACCAGCCAAGAAAACGATGGAGAACATTCGTTCATCTCCTCTCCCATTCATTCATTCATTCATTCATTCATTCACTCTTGTGAGCCTGCTTTGAGTCCAACCTTCTGCCTGGTGGTGTGGGGTTTAACCAAATGATACAGCTAGTGTGCGCAGAGGACTGTGCAGGGAGGGTGTGCAGGACCAGGACCAATCGCCTTGACAGAGAAGGTCTTGATGGCCTCTAATGGCCCAGCAAGAGCCAGCTCCGGAGATGCCTGCTGGCTGGCTAGGGAGCCAGAGCAACAGACACATGGCCACCTGGTGGGTGCTCTGATGGTGGCAGTATGGGGTGCCATGGGAGTCCAGAGGAGGGGGTCTTACCCAGCCTGGGAGGTCTGGGAAGGCTGCCTGTAAGAAGAGAGGCCATAAACCCTGGTTGGGTAGCTCAGTTGGTTACAGCGTTATCCTGATACACCAGGGTTGTGGGTTTGATCCCCAGTCAGGGCACATACAAGAAGCAAACAATGAATGTATAAATAAGTGGACAACAAATCCTTCCTTTCTTCCCTCCCTCCTTTCCTCTCTCCCTCCCTTCTTCCCTCCCTCCCTCCCTCCCTCCCTCCCTTCCTCCCTTCCTCCCTCCCTCCCTCCCTCCCTCCTTCTCTCAAATCAAATAGAAAATTTTTAAAGATGGGGGAAGAAAAGAAGAAGAGAGGCCAGAGCCGAGTCCTGGAGACATAACCAGGGAGACAGGGCAGGGAGGGGAAGTTCAGGGTCATAGCGGGACTTGCTCTTCATGCTGGGCCTTTGGATCTCAGATTTTAACTCATGTGGGCGAGCCTGAGGAGGAGTACAAGCAAAGGACTGCAGCTCGTCCTGTGGTCAGTGAAGGCTGCTCTTGAGTAAGACGAGAGATGGCGTCACCCGAAAGTCCCTAAAGAACTGGTTCCAAGTTCCTCAACAGAGGGGACTTTTGGCTAGGCTGAGTAATTACTTGCAGGCTGGGCTGCCCGAGGTTAAGTGCGGGACCATCCAAGGTCAGAAGCTGGCTATCCAAGGCCAGGCTGCACCCTACAAAGCAGAGATCGTGCTATTGAAGGTTGATCATGCAAGTCATGGGATTTCATGGGGAAACCCTCTATCAGCGCTGGGGGCAGCAGGACCAGGACCAACGGCCTTGGCAGAGAAGGTCTTGATGGCCTCTAATGGCCCGAATCCCAGCATGAACCCATGGCAGACTGTTGGTGCATGGCAGCCTTTGTGTACAACTTCTCACATCAGCCTGTTGTACCCGCAGACTTGCTTGTACACTCATCCCCCACATGTACCTGGATCCCCATCTGTGTACACATGACCCTGACATGCCCTCCATGCACACAAACACACATTCACACCCCTACTTCCAGGCACGTCTCACATCCATGCTCATCTTCCTACACCCCCCTCCCCCCGCCCCTCACGCACACACACTGGGAACCACCCCCAGACAGGACCTGCAGGCTGGTGTTTTGGGAGAAGCTTATTACCAGGGCGGCTCCATGGGGCCCAGATGCCTCTTTCCGGCTGCTGGGAGCTGGACCAGGCGGCTGGGCCCTGCCTCTCCGGCAGCGGTCTGTGAGAAGGCCCTCCTCCTTCAGAGCCTTGGCCTGGGGTAGGCTCCGCCCTCTAAGACTGTGCAAACAGGGGAGAGAGTCTGTAACCAGTGGCCGCGGGGACCCCTCGAACTTAAGACCTACAAAACGAGCTCTGCATCCCCCAACCCCAGTACTCTCTGACTCAGAAAGAGGCCCCCTAGGTTGGTAAAACCCAAGACCTGGGAACTCCCCACCTGGAGCCTCCCTCTCTTCACCCCCACCCCACATCCATCACCCCAGTCCTGGTGAGCCCACTTCCTAAATAGCCCCCTGGCCGGTCTTCTTCCTGCTCTGCCTTTGCCGCCACCTGTCAGGCCCCCGTCATGACCTGCCTGTCCCCCGTCAGTCCATTCTGATCCTGTCCCTTCCCTCTGAAAGGCATTTCCGGTGTCCTACGCTCTCCCTGGCCCCACCCTCACCGCCATGGGGAAGTCCCCACTGACAACAAGATGGACTCAAGTTCCCCGATGAGAAACTCTCCTCTGATCACCCGGCATCACCCTTCATAGAACGGGTGGCCCTTTGCAGTAATGGAATTATTTGAGTTATTTGATTAAAGACTGTCTCCCCCATGAGACTGGGCTGAGGACAGGGACTATGTCAGTAGAGTGCCCATAACATCCCCAGTTCCTGGCACATAGTAGGTGGTTGGTCAATGGTTATTGAGGAAGAAAGGAAAGAAGGAAGGAAGGAAGGAAGGAAGGAAGGAAGGAAGGAAAGACTCGGTTCTAGTGTTTTATTCTGCTCAAGGTTTTTCCTGGAGGGGGCAGGACCCTCAGAACTGCACCAAGAATCAAGTGTGAGGGGTCACCTTGAGAGTCAGTGGGTATCCCAAGCCAAAACAGAATAGGGTGGCCTGATGTGGCCTGGCCTTGTGAAGGTGGGCGGTCAGTGCGGCTCCATGGACAAATGGGGGTCAAGAAGGCAGCTTTGGCAGAGTTGTCTGGCATTGTCCAGGAAGGAGATCTCTGACAGATATCCTGGGTGGTGATCCATCCATCCATCCCAACGTTTATTGGTAGCGACCATGTGTCCCACCCACACATACACCCTCATACGTGTGGTAAGCAGTTTCATGGGAGGAGCTTCTAACACTGCTTCAAGGCTCAAAGAAGACTTCTTAGGAGAAGGGCCCTTTAGCCTGGGCTTTGAGGAATGCCTAGAAGTTCACTAGGAGAGACTTTCCAGAGGAGGTGACATTTGGTCTGGGTCTTGAGGGATGCATACAAGTTGACCAAGAACACAAGAGAGGAACCATCTCTGGATGCTGGGTTATCTTTAGGGCCATGTGTAGGCCACAGGACAAGTAAGACCAGGCCCTGCTCATCCATGCCAGCCTCTCCCATGTGCCCTGTGTGTGACTGAATGAGACAGAGTGTCTCAGATGCCTCGTCCTGGAGTGGTGAAGACTGACCCAGTTCACGTGTGTGCTCAGCACGGAGCAGGTGCTCAGCCAGAGTTGGGGAAATCCCAGAATTGATTCAGTTTCAGGCCATCTCCCTCTTTTGGGCCTCCTGCGATGGGCATACCTCCAGCGACAGGCACTCACTCCCGTGTAGGGCAGCCTTTTCACTTTTCAGACCTCACTGTGTCCCAGCCAACCAAGTAGTGAGGGTTGGAAGCAGCTGCTGGAAGGCCTGGATTTCAGCCCATAGCTGCCTGACCATCAGCAGCTCTGATGCTTCCAGGAATGGTTTCATCCCCACCACGGTCTCCCAGGGAGCATCAGAAGTGGGGGAAATGTCCTCAGAAGTTTACTGGGACATAGTGTGGAGGCTTTTGCAAGGTTTTGGCCGGGGAGCATCCAGGGCACAGTGGGTGCTCACCCCACATGACTCCCCATCCTCCTCAGCTCTGGGCTTTCCTGCCTCCCTGTGGCTTCCATCGTCAGGGGCGCATTCATGGAGCACCTACTGTCTGCTCACGGGTCGCCTGCCCCCAGCCCGCCCTGGTGTTGTCCCCTGGAGATGGCGGCAGCCTGGGAATGTGGGTGGGGACCCCCGGGGCGTAGGCTGCTGGACAGAGGCCTCAGTGTGGAGCTGCTGGGGTCCTTTCCCGGGGCCCAGACCCATGACTGCACGTCTGAGAATGCCTCCCATTATCCAACTCACAGAGCACAAAGGGGCCACGCGGGGCTTGGCAGGCCCGGCGCCCGGGATGGGTGCACGGGGGGTCTGGTTCCCCACCACAGAGGGCAAGGATGTGCCCAGAGTCGAGAGGGCAGCTCTCACGCAGGAATGAGAACCATTTCCTCCAGCCTTCGGGGAGACAAAGACAGAGAGAAATGACCAGGGACTTGCCTCCTCTCGGGCAAGGGCAGGCCACTCCTCCTGAGCTGTGAAACCAGGCCTAAAAGGCCACTCCCCCCTCCTCACCCCTAGGGGGCATCCGACAGAGGCAGGGGAGAGAACACTCCAGAACTCCAAAGGTGGGGAAACCGCCTCGTTTCCTGTGGCATCTGCCGTGGGAAATGCCGACAGAGCCATGCCAGCAGCACCACAGTCTGTAATTTAAACGCATCGGCGTGACGGGTGCTGGGTCTCCTGTCAGGGCGGCCACTTGAGGGTCACTCGGCTCCTCCTGGGCCGCTCAGTGGGATGTGGTGGCAATGACAGGAGGTCTGATATGAAGGGGCAAGATGGGCTAGAGAGGGAGTAGGAGTCGCTTTGGGCCACCTGCTTGCTGTGTGACCTCGTTCAGGCCTCTAGGCCTCTCTGAACCTTGGTGTCCATGTTTCTATGAAGAGAGGAGGGAGACCCGGTGGAGGGTTAATTAAGCAGGTGATCTTAGGCATCTGCGCCCTGATCTTAGGCATCCAATTGGCTCGGCACTGACAACTGGCCTCCGTGGCAGCTGCCATGAGGGTGATATCATTATCTGGGCCTGGGGGCTCTCCTGAGTGGGGTACAGATGATCGCTGTGAGGAGCCTGGGGGAGAGGAGCCGAGTTTCAGAGCTGGGAAGACAGTGGATGCCACACTTCCTGATACGCCGGGCCGTGTGACATGGGTATGTTTTTCCATCCTCACAGCAGCCTTGTAAGGCGGATTGTACTCCCCTTTTTCCAGATAAGGAAACTGAGGCTCAAAGAGAGGTGGGGTCACCAAGGCCACCCAGGTGGCTAGGGGCAGAGCCGTGGTGGAACTCAGGTCTCAACTCCCCGGCAAGGGGCAGAGAGAGGCAGTGGTCAAGAGCAGGGTCTGGAGGCCAGTGAGCTGTGCCCCCACAGGCGAGCGTTGGCACCTCCCTGATCCTCCATGTCCCCATCTGTAAAATGGGCTGACAAACCCCACCTCTCAGGCTGCTCCCAGGGGGAAACAATAGGGGTAAAGCCCTGAAGAAGCCTCGGCTCCTGGCCCTTCCCCTCCCCTCTCCCCTCCCCCTCTCCCTCTCTCTGTAGAGGCCCAGGAGGGGGTTGCTGAGCTGTCCCAGAGGATTCTGTCTCCAGCACCTTCCTGTCACCAAGGCAGTGCTCAGAGCGGTCAGCGTATCAGGAGGCATCAGGAGCGTTTCCTGCAGGAAAAGCCTTCTCTGAGCCCAGGCCCAACAGCAGGAGCCCCCTCCTCCCCGCACAGCCTGGCCCACTGTTATTTTTTCCAATTGTAGAAGGAAAACATTTCCTCCCCCTCCTCACAGCTCTGCCCTGGGCAGCAGGGAGCCGAGGATGGACAGGGCAGGGTGGGGAGCCCCCGGCCAGGCAGGGGGAAGGCCCAGGCCTGTCTTCTCGGGGCCAGGCTGACCCCTGACCCTCAGTGCCCAGGCAAGGACCTGCCCCCTCTGAGCCACCATGTCCTCACCTACAAAGGCACTGCATTGGGCCAACGTCTCCCAGCTTTCAGGCGTTTCATACACCTGGGTTATGACCTACTGCACACTTATCTTTAAATTAACTCACCTCTCTCTGCCTGGCTGGTGTGGCTCAGTTGGTTGAGCGCTGTCCCATGCTCTAAGCGTCGCTGGTTCGATTCTGGGCAGGACACATGCCCAGGTTGTGGGCTCAATCCCCAGCAGGAGGCAGCAGATTGATGTTTCTCTCTCTCTCCCTCTCCCTACCTCTCTCTCACTCTCTCAAGTCAATAAAAACATATTTTAAAAAAATTAACTCACATTTTAAAAACTTCAGTAACTGCATTTATTAAGCAAACTTTACATCATTATTGTACCTGGAAAACCAGTATCACTTGCCAAAATCAGAAAATAACTGCAAATGTTATAAGGACAACAAGGCTCTACCAGTGACTTCTAGAATGCTGGTGTCAACACCAATGAGCTTGAGACCTTCTTTCTATTAAAAATGGACAATGACAAATGTTAGAGGCATTAAAGATACATTAGCTCCAACAGAGACCTTCTCCTTGATATAATCAGAAGGCTTGAACAAAAACTGAAAATGGCCTGAGTCACAGTGTGATTTAAGGTTAGCTAGTAGTTAATCCAGGTTTGGTTAATCTGAGTTAGTTAATTCAGCGTTAGTTAATGCTGGATGCCACCTAACCTCCCCTCCTGGGTACCCTCCATCTCTCATTGGTTTCCCCTTAAACCTTTTCTGAGAAGACACCCCACTGCATCTTCCTTCCTTCCGCCAAGAGTTATCAGCACCTCCTCTGCCCACCCAGGGGTGTGGGGTGGCTGCCACCATGACCCATTCTAACCTGGAGCAGCTCCCAGCTAATGGGCAGAGAGAAGAAAGCACAGGATCTGGAGACAGATCTGAGTTTAAATCCTCACCTTGCCAATGTCCCTCAGTTTCTCCATCTCTGAAATGGGTTCAATGATCCCAGTTTTGTGAGCTGACTGTGAGGATGGCAGGAGGTTGTTCAGGGCAGTGCTGGACTCCACTAGCGACCATGGGGCTCATGACAGGAAGTGGGGCCCTGGTGCGCCATTGCTCAACGCAAGGGGAGGGAAATGGGCATTTGCCCAGTGCCTGTGACTCGCCTGGCACTGTGCCTTCTGGAACGTTATATTCTTCACATCTCACAATCTCCCAGGGGCCAGTGTGCTGTTATGATTGTCCTTATTTTGCAGACGAGGAAACTGAGGCTCAGAGAGGGCAAGAGCCTTGCCCTAGGCCATACTGTACTTGGACTTCCAGCTTATGCCAGGACACTTGGACCCTGGCTGAGCTCTCTGCAGTCTAAACTGGCCCTGCATTCCCCCAGCCAGGGTGGCTCCAGTCCTAGAGCTCAGCTTGGCAGGTAGTCTTGTGTGCCCAGAACCATCTTTCACTGTGTGCCAGGCGGAGCTCCGAGGACGCAGAGCATTATCCTCAGGGCTCAGTGGGGGGAGCTGCAGGATTCAGCAAGATGAGCTGGAGACAGGAAAGAAGCTAGGAGGGGGCGAAAGAGGAGAGAGGAGTGGGGGATAGGGAGGGAGACACACAGAGAGAGAGACAGACACACAGAGAGATAGAGAGACACACACAAAAGACAGAGTGAAAAGGGAGGGGGTTGGGGAGAGACAGAGAGGGAAAAAAACGGGTGGAGCAAAAAGACATAAATAGAGATGCGTTGGGAAGGCCAGAGAGAGATAAGGCTGAAGGGAGACAGACAGATGGACTGATGGGGGAGGACGCAGAGGAGGGAGTGGGGTGAGGTGCATTGGGGCAGGCAGCCTCCTGCACCCCTGCTGGGCTCCCCAGTCGGCTTCCACAGGTTGTACAACATGAGCCCTGGAGGTGGGGACATGGGTCCTACCTGGCTGTCCCCTGAGTGGCCTTGAGCCCAGGAGGATGGTGACAGAGGCAGGGCCTCTGATTTCTTACAGCTGAACACTCCCAGCTCTCAAAGCAGTGGCAGGACCTGGGGGTGGGGGAGGGGAAAGCGGGGATTGGAAAAGGCAGGGGTGACGGGCAAACACTGATGGCAGGAAGGCAGGAAGGCAGGAAGGCCGGGGTGTTGGGCTAAGGAAGCAGGGGGCTGCTGTAGGCCCGGCTTTTCCTGCCTACCCTGTGGGGCACGGAGAAATCCCCTGTCCTTCCTCCCTGGCGTGGTGGTGGGAACAAGTCAGTTGAGGCCAGGCCACCCTTAGAGCAAGGGCCACAGGGAACCACGTGGCAGCCGGGGGTCTGATAGGAGCCCCTCTTCTAGTCCTGAGAGGCCAGAGCTGGCCTGGGACTGGGGGTGGGTTGGGGTGGTTTCAAAGCCAACAGATCGTAGCTTCAAACACTGCAATTCTGCTCCTTATGAGCTGTGCCTCCGGCCAGTCCCTTCTCTCTGGGGCTTCAGGAGCTGCATCTGTGAAGTGGGATCGTACGAGCACCAGCCTCAGAGGGCAGCTGTGAGGAGGAGGAAGCCAATCAATTCATGGAAAGCTCTAGACGAGCCCTGTTTGAGCACCCAGCCTTGCCAGGTGCCATAGAGGCTCTTGACACGGGCCCTGAGACCTTGGAATCGTGGCTGCCTGCCTCCCACCTCAGTGTCCACCTGTTCCTTCCAGGTGAAAGGAGAAGTGGCCCCGTGCCAGCTCACGTGGCTGACCTCCCACTAAATGGGGGGATTTTAGGTCCTTCCAGAGTCCCCCACAACGGGGGAGTGCCTCCTGGGCAGGAAGGCAGCGGCCCACAGGGCTGGGGCTCCACAGGAGGCCTCTGGGGGCCACTCCCTCAGGACCACGGCCTCATGGGTGTGGCCAGTGCAGACCAGACCGCCCCGCAGCCTGGCACCTGCTGAAATAGTTCCTCTCTCCCTTTTCCTGATGGATGAGTCTGACCCTTGAGCTCTGTCCCTCTGTCCCACCACTTAGAAAACCCCTTTTATGGGGCCGGGGTTTGGGGGGGACAGATCTTGGGGACTAAGGGGGTGGTGCCCCTTGCCCAGCTGGCCCTGGAGGTGCCCAGGCCTGGACAGTGCCCTAGGAAAGGGGGTGAAAAGGCGGAGACGTGGAGATGGGAAGAAGGGAGGGCTGTGGACCAAGAAGGCAGAGAGGGAGAGAAGGGGGCAGACAGAGATGGAGAAGAGGGAGGTCCGAGGGATGGGAGAGAGACCGCGAGTTCCAGGGGGAGGGAGCGGAGGGAGCGACGGAGAGAGGGAGAGGGAGCGAAGGACGGAAGAACAGAGAAGGGAAAGAGAGACACATACACAGGGAGGGGGCTTAACCAGGGACAGAGACGGGGAGATACCGGAGACCGGGGGGTGGAGAGAGAGAGGAAAGACAGCAAAAAACCGGCCCGAGCGAGACGGGCCGAGCAGCCGGGAGGAAGGAAGGGAAGAAGAATAAGCGACGGAGGCGGAGGCGACGCCGGGAAAGGGAGCCTCTGGGGCCGTGGACGCCGCGCCCGCAGGAGGGTCCTGGAGGGCGCGGGGCGGCCGGACCCTCCGACAGCCCAGCCAGGGCCAAGCAGCCAGCGGGCGGGGCGGGGCCGCGGGGCAGCCCGGAGAGCCCGCCGGGGCGCTCGGGGAGGTGGGCGGGGGGCGGGCAGGGGCTCGAGGGCGGGGCGCGGCCGGGCGGGGCGCGGCGCGAGGGCGTGTCTGCGACGGAGCCGCCCCCGCCCCGCCCCCGGCTTGCGCTGCGCCGCTGAGCCCGGCCGGGGCGCCGGGGCCGGGGGCGGCTGGCGCGGGCAGGAAGCGCCTCGCGGCCCGGGCCCGCCCCCCGCCTCCTGCCTCCTCCGGGCTCCCGGCTCCCGGCCGCGCCGCACCCCATGCACTCGCCGTGCCGCGCAGCCCGCGCACGCCCGGATGGCTCGTCGCGCCGCGGGCGGCGCACCCCGTAGCGCCCGGGCCGCCGCGACCGGCCCCCGGCCGCCGCGCCCGCCATTCCGGGCCCCGCCGCCGTGCCCGCCGCCGCTGCCGCTGCTGCTGCTGCTGCTGCTGCTGGGGGCGGCGCGGGCCGGCGCCCTGGAGATCCAGCGCCGCTTCCCCTCGCCCACGCCCACCAACAACTTCGCCCTGGACGGCGCGGCCGGGACGCTGTACCTGGCGGCCGTCAACCGCCTCTACCAGCTGTCGAGCGCCAACCTGAGCCTGGAGGCCGAGGCGGCCGTGGGTCCGGTGGCCGACAGCCCGCTGTGTCACGCCCCGCAGCTGCCGCAGGCCTCTTGCGAGCACCCGCGGCGTCTCACCGACAACTACAACAAGATCCTGCAGCTGGACCCCGGCCAGGGCCTGGTGGTCGCGTGCGGCTCCATCTACCAGGGCTTCTGCCAGCTGCGGCGCCGGGGCAACATCTCGGCGGTGGCCGTGCCCTTCCCGCCCGCCGCGCCGCCCGCCGAGCCCGTCACGGTGTTCCCCAGCATGCTGAACGTGGCGGCCAACCACCCGAACGCGTCCACCGTCGGGCTGGTGCTGCCGCCCGCCGCCGGCACGGGGGGCAGCCGCCTCCTCGTGGGCGCCACGTACACCGGCTACGGCAGCGCCTTCTTCCCGCGCAACCGCAGCCTGGAGGACCACCGCTTTGAGAACACGCCCGAGATTGCCATCCGCTCCCTGGACGCGCGCGGCGACCTGGCCAAGCTCTTCACCTTCGACCTCAACCCTTCCGACGACAACATCCTCAAGATCAAGCAGGGGGCCAAGGAGCAGCACAAGCTGGGCTTCGTGCGTGCCTTCCTGCACCCGCCGGACCCGCCGCCGGGCGCCCCGTCCTACGCGTACCTGGCGCTCACCAGCGAGGCGCGTGCGGGCGACAAGGAGAGCCAGGCGCGGAGCCTGCTGGCGCGCATCTGCCTGCCTCGCGGCGCTGGCGGCGACGCCAAGAAGCTCACCGAGTCCTACATCCAGCTGGGCTTGCAGTGCGCGGGCGGCGCGGGCCGCGGCGACCTCTACAGCCGCCTGGTGTCGGTCTTTCCCGCGCGCGAGCTGCTCTTTGCGGTCTTCGAGCGGCCCCAGGGGGCCCCCGCGCCCCGGGCGGCTCCCGCCGCGCTCTGCGCCTTCAGCTTCGCCGACGTGCAGGCTGCCATCCGCGCCGCGCGCACCGCCTGCTTCGTAGAGCCTGCACCCGACGTGGTGGCGGTGCTCGACAGCGTGGTGCAGGGCACCGGGCCAGCCTGCGAGCGCAAGCGCAACATCCAGGTAAGTGCAGGCGTGGCGGTGCCGGGGACCCCGCTCCGCTCAGGTCGCCGCGGGAGAGCGGGCCGGTAACTGGGCGGGTTGCGCGCTTTGCGGGTCACTGGTGTGAGCGTCCGGGGACACAAGTGTGTACTCTGGACCACAGGTGCATGTGCGGGGGCTTAGGTGTACTCTCGAGGGTACAGGTGTCAGCTGAGATGGGGGCAACTAGCGCGAATACGGCCCAGGTGTGCGTGTGAGGCCATTCAATTGAGTGCTGGCTTACAGGTGCGCATACCTAGGTGCGTGGGCGGGGTTCAGGTTGTGGATAGGTACGTGCTGACGAGAGCTAACGGTGTATGTATAGCTCAGGTGTGCGCCCGGAGGTGGGTCCTAGGCGGTGGGCACACAGCAAGTGAGTAGTGTGTGTGTGACCAAAGGCCTTGGTTGGGGAGGTGCCAGGGTCAGGAGGGTATGCAGGGGGCAGGACTGGCCCTGAGGCTCAGGAGGGAATGAGGAGTGGCCAGGTGTGAGGACACACCAGCTGGTGGGAAGGGGACCCAAGTGTCTGGGGCTGGGTTGGGGAGTAACAAGGGGGCCAGGTTCGGGGATCAGTGTGTGTGTTGAAGTTGTGGGGATGTGACCTAAGGGTGCCGAGGGAACTTCGTGCCCTTCTCTTCAAGTAAGCGCACCAGCAAGGGGTCACTTGTTCAGGGGGCCCTGGGAAGTGGAACCCTTCACCTTTTCCACACTCTGCATCTGTGTCCGAGCCTGGGGAATCCGTTTGAACCCCAGGCTTTGCCACTGCCCTAGGAAGCCTCCGTTCCTCCTTCCGCAAATGCCCGACTCAGACTTCTGGTGATTCCAGAGCCCTCCTTGGGGCCAGGCCCCTGATTGCCCTGCCCCATTCCTCCTCTGTGGTCCTCGGGCTGCGGCAGGAATCTCATGAGCTTAATTATTCGTGGGTGTGCCCAACACTAGGGCTTACAGAAAACTCAGATTCCTGCCCTTATAGTCAGGCTCCCACGGCTGCCCACCACCCGGCTGGCTGGCTGCCCTGAAAAGAAAGGTCATCGTGGGTGAGCAGGGCAGACTGTCCCAGGGAGCAGGGGCCAGCCAGAGGAGGGCTGGCCGCCCAGCGCTGTGGTTGAGACATCCACCATTCCTCTTCCCAGAGCCACAGACCCCAGTGGGCTGTGTTTGGGTGGGTTTTGTTTAAGGAGGTCTCGGGGCTAGGAGTGAGTGGGGAGTCGACCCTACTCTATGGAAGGAAGACCCTGTTGGGGGACCAAGGCCTCCCCTCAACCTTCCCAGGTCCTGCATGTCCATCCAGGCCCTGGTGAGTCTGTCCCCTTGGGCCTCTAGTCTCCTCCTCCCCCTCTGGCAGGAGCCTTCTCAGTTCCTAAGGTCCATTATTTTCAGCCTGGCCTCGTGCAATGACTCATTCTGCTGAAGGGGGCTGGGGCTTCCTTCTTTTTAGGGGGCAGGGCCTCTACAAGGACACAGCCCCAGGGACAGAGTGGCCAAGGGCCTCCTCCTGACCCCAAGGTGAGGCGGGTTCTCAGCCCCCCGTCACTCTCCCTGTGTCCGCCCCATCCCTCTCCCTGTCCCCATACCCAGCTGTGGGCACAGGCCAGTGCCCCTGGGCCGGCTCTTCCAGATGTGTAAAATCAAGGCCCCGGGGTGGGGGTGGGGCGGGTGGTTATTATTCTTGCTCCAGGCTGTTGCCAGCTCCTCAGTTACAGGTTAAGAATTTGGACTTCGCACGCTGGGCTCAAACCCTACTCTGCCACTTCCCAGCTATGTGACGTTGGCAAAGGACTTAACCTTCCTCATCTGTAAAGTGGGGATGATAAAAACAAACCTCTAAGGACTAAATGAACTAATTAATGTGAAGCACTTCCCTGGCACATAATAAGCACCTGGTAGAGGTATGCTCTCCTTGTTATTATTACCCCAGGGGACAGTTTTAGCAGAAGTCTGGGCTGGATCCTGAACAGCAAAGTGACCTATTTTGGCTTCTTCTTGCTGCAGAGGCGACTCCACCCTCTCCCACCTCTAGAAGCCTCAGTAAACAGTTCTAAACCGCTACTGGGTGCCCAGCCCTGTGCACTGGGGGGCAGTGGTGACTCAGTTTCTGCTCTTGTGGATCATGCAGGCGAGCTCTTACAGCCGGAGGGATGAGGGAGCCAGGAGAGGGGCATCAAGTCGTCTCTGCTGCAAGAAGAAGCCAAAATAGGTCACTCTTTGCTGTTCATCTTGGGGGAGTGATATCACAGCAGAGGGGGATGGGCAGGAGTTAGCCATCGGAGGCTGGCAGGAGAGGAGGGAAGGGTCCAGGCTGAGGGAACAGCCTTTGCAAACACCTGGAGGTAGGATACAGCAAATGGGCTAGAGCAGTGGTCGGCAAACAGCGGCTCTCGAGCCACGTGCGGCTCTTTGGCCCCTTGAGTGTGGCTTGGCGTTAGAACCACTTCTTCAAAATAGACTCGCCCAGGCTGAAAACCGACTTCTGCGCATGGGCCACGAAGTTTCAATCTCACTGTACGTGCGCGCCCACACGTGGTATTTTGTGGAAGAGCCACACTCCAGGGGCCAAAGAGCCGCATGTGGCTCGAGAGCCTCGGTGTGCCGACCACTGGGCTAGAGCAACTGAACCGAGTGGGGAGGCGGGTGGGGCTGCAGGGTGCAGGTTGGCCGTATGATGGAATTGGGACTGTATCCTGGGGACATGGGGAGCCATGAAGGGTTTTAGCCAGAGGAGTGATACGACTTGAATGAGCATCTGCATGTCTTCCTCTGAGGAATGGGAATGACAATAAAAGTACCTGCCTCGCAGGACCGTGGTGGGAATTCCACGAGATCATACTGGGGAAGCTCTTAGTAGAGTGGCTGGCACATGTGCTTGCAATTACTATGATTATTTTAATTTTATTTTTTAAATCTTTTATTAATGAAACATTTTTATTTTATATATATATATTTTTGTTTATTGATGGGAGAGGGAGAGAGGAGAGAAACATGGATTTGTTGTTCCACTTACTTATGCATTCATTGGTTGAGTCTTACATGTGTCCTGACTGGGGATCAAACCAGCAACCTTGGCATATCGGGACGATGCTGTAACTAAGCTCCCTGGCCAGTGCTTACTATGCTTATTTCTAACGTAATTATTTTAGAAAGTCCCTAGGTGATTGGTGAGAAGGCAAGAGGAGAGACAGGGGGAGAGTAGTTGGGAGGCTGGTGCCATCTCCCGGGCAGGAGATTCACTCACTCATTCGCAGATAGTCCTCCAACACTTGCCGTGGCGGGCACCGGGCGCAGCAGTGCAGGTAGCGGGCCAGGCCTTGTTCCTGGGGATGTGATGGGCCACCGGGGGGCATAGAAGGAAGCGGTGGGCTTGGGACAGATTTGGCTGCCAGGATGTCGCCCCAGAGGTGGGGACCGACAGGATGGAGGGGAAGGAAGCTGCCCAGTCTGGCCCGACATCAGATGGAAGTTGGGCGAGGGGACAGCACCTTGTTCTTCCATCTGTTCTCCAAGGACATCTGACCTCCAGGCAAGGGCGGTGGCTTGGCCAGGCCTCTGGAAACTCAGCTTCCTGCAGTTGTGGGTTGTTTTTTTTTTTGTTTTGTTTTGTTTTAACCCTCACCAGAGGATATGTTTTTATTGATATGTATTTATTTTAATTTTTTTATTGTTGACAGTTTACAGATGTCTCCCACTTTCCCTGCCCCCCTTCACTTTTTATTGATTTTTAGAGAGAGAGAGAGAGAGGAAGGGAGAGACCAGGGTTGCCTGAAACGTCGGTATGTGTCCTGACCGGGAATCAAACCCGCAGCCTCTTGGCGTACGGGACGATGCTCCAACCAACTGGGCCACCTGGCCAGGGCCCACAGTTGTTTTTGGGGTCTCTCAGCCCCACAGCCTCAGTCAGGGTCATTTTGGGCAGGCTTTTTCCTCTGCTCTCCACCTTTAAGACAATGAAGGGAGGAGGTACTGAGGTGTGAGGTGAGAGGCAGGAAATCTCCGAGGCCCCAGCTTTGCCCCTGATGGTTTTTGGCATATTTGGGGCTGTTGGACTGTTTTGATAAAGTGGGAGTGAGGAAATTAGCCTTCCTTGCGTATAGCATGGATTCCTTCCGTCACCTCATGTTTGAGGTGAAAGCAAGTTTGGGAAGTTGCCACAGCTATCAAGGGGGGAAACTGAGGTACAGGGTCACCCAGCAAGGCAAGGGCAGGCTGAGTCTTTTAAAAAATATATTTTTTTATTTATTTCTGAGAGGAAGGGAGAGGGAGAGAGAGATGAAACATCAAGGATGAAATTGAATCATTGATCGGCTGCCTTCTGCACGCCCCACACTAGTCGAGTCTGCAACCCAGCATGTGCCCTGACCAGGAATCAAACTGTGACCTCCTGGTTCATAGGTGGATGCTCAACCACTGAGCTCACTGTCACCTTTGAATGACCATAGTATTTGTGTTCTTAAATCAAAAAGAAAACTGACAGGGAAATGTCAGTGCTGCATTTTCAAGGTGTCTTTTTATAGTAAAGGTGGAAAAAAAACCCTCAGGCGGTTTTACACTGGCATGTGGTGGGTGGGTGCTCATTGTCAAGAAGGCGTTTTTCTGAACCAATTTAGGGGCTGAAATGCTGGGTGGAGGTGGAGGGAGACAGCTCCCAAGATGGGCTTTCTATATGGAATGGGAATGGGGCTGGGAGTGAGCTCCCCGTGGCCAAGGGTATAAGCAGAGGCACTTGGTAGGACTTAGGAGAAGGGGTTCCCGTGGGGTTGGCCAGGATGACCTTCTAACCTAGAGAGATAGACAGGGCTTGGGCCAGAAGTCTGTTCCTATCCCTCCCCACGCTGGGAAAGGCATGCATTTGGATTCCCAAGTAGGTGAGGGTAAAGCTCATCTTGAGTTCTGCTCTCCTCCCTGTATGCTGTGTGACCTCTGGATCTCATGCTTTCTCATTGTAAAGCCGGCCAGTGTCTTCTTCTGAGGATGTGGGCAGATTAAAATCTCACACGCAGTGCCCAAAAATGGCAGGCAGAGGAAAAGAGTACATCAGAGGAAAGTGTGCTCGGCGTGTGGAGGATGCTTTAGTACAGTGGTTCTCAACCTTTCTAATCCCGCGACCCTTTAATACAGTTCCCCAGGTTGTGGTGACCCCCAACCATGAAATTATTTTCGTTGCTACTTCATAACTGTCATTTTGCTACTGTTATGAATCGTAATGTAAATATCTGTGTTTTCCGATGGTCTCGGGCGACCCTGCTAGCGGTTCTCCATCTGTAGAGCCTAAGACCATCGGAAAACACAGATATTTACATGACGATTCATAACAGTAGCAAAATGACAGTTATGAAGTAGCAATGAAAATAATTTCATGGTTGGGGGTCACCACAACATGGGGAACTGTATTAAAGGGTCGCGGCATTGGAAAGGTTGAGAACCACTGCTTTAGAGGATCACACAGGCCCTAAAGGTGAGCAGGCATGGGCAAGATAGAAGGGTGAGGCCAGGGCGGGTCTAGAGCCGTGGGGGTCCCAGCGAGCTCAGAGGCAGGTGGGCATAGACTGAGATGGGAGGACTGAGCCTGCTGTCGCCACTGTTGGTGGGGTTGGATGCTGAGCTTCTGAGGGGTGTGCGGAGGGTAGGTGCCCTTTTGGCTCTCTCGGGCTGAGCTCTGAGTTCTGAGCAGGGACCAATGCCTTTGATCTCACATTCCCCCCCCCACCCCCCCGCCCCAAGGCAGGAAGTGCTGTTATCCCCAGTTTACACATGGGGAAACTGAGGCCCAGGGTCACACAGCTCATCAGCAGTGCGACTGCTGACTGCAGAGTCCACGCTGGGTGATGGCTGCTGTTAGCTGTGAGCTCTGTGGCAAGTTGTACAATTACACCCCCTTCCCCCCCATGGAGATCTGGGTGTTGCCCTTCGTACAAAACCCCCTTCGGTGATAGCACCTCCATGCAGGCTCCGGATGGAGCTAGACTGACGCTGCAGTGACTCAGATCCAGAGTGGGGTGCGGCCGGCTGTGGCACCTGTAGAGGCCGGGCCGTACGTTGGGGACGATAGCTGATGGGGCCTCCTGCGGAAGTGGGGGAGGCAGGGGAGCACCTGGTTGCGTTCAGCTCTGGAACTAGGATCGCCTGGATTCTGGAAGGAGTGTGCCCCCGGCCTTTTGGGGGTGTGAATGAGGGATGTGGTCCGTTTGAACGATGACTGGACACATCCCTTTCTACACGGACCCCAGCCCTGCCCGGTACAGACTGTGCTGGGCACTGGGCTTCCCTGCAGTGCGGCCCCTCACTGTCTGGCGTTTGCCAGGAGGTGGCTGGAGGACCTGTCATGGCCCTGGCCGTGACCACAGTAAGACCCGCCATGGACCCAGGCAGGCCCAGAGAGGTGGGTGAGTGCTGGGCCCTGGATTTCCCCGTCGGGAAAGAGGGCTCAGCCGAGGGAAGAAGGGGTGTCCTGGCGTTTGGCGGAGGCCCTGTGTGAGTCGGCGTCGGTCCCTGCAGAACGGCCTCGACCCGAGTTCGTTTTGCCCGCCCACAGCTGCCGGCCCTCATGGAGATTAAGGAAATAGGCTGGTTCCAGGTTTGGTTGCTGCAGGGAGGAAGAGGTGGTGTGTATGGAAGGAGCGTGAGGGCCGGAGCCCCTGGGACTGAGGGGCCCCTTCCCCTTTCTGGGCCTCCGTCCGTTTCCTGCTCAGAGTTGGGACATGGGGTGGCAAGGGAGCCCTCACTCTGCCACCAGAAATGCTCCCATCAGCATCATTATCACTCCTGTTGCTGTTTCTCGGGGACTTATCCTCTGTGGGGCCCTCTGCAAAGCACTTTACGTGTAGTGTATCTTTTCATACCCACCCCCACCCTGAAACAGGATGAAGTGTTATCCCCAGTCTACAAAAAGGGGAAGCAGTGACTTGCCTGAGGTCACACAGTGGGTGAACGGCGGAGCCGGTGCCTGGCCGCAGAGTCTGTGTTCATCACCTTTAATCTCTGGGTTCTCTGACAACACTGACCAAAGGGCCCTGACGTCACAGCGGGAGGGGGTGAATGGGCCCATTTTAAAGGTGGGGAAACTGAGACCCAGGGAAGTTCTGCTTCCCAGGACTGTAGCTACCGTCACCTACGAGAGCCCAGCACCTCCTGGGCAACATCTCCTACCTGTCTGTCCTCCTGGTGGAGGGTGCTCTGAAGTGTGGCAGTATTGGGGGGGGGGGGAGGGGGAGGCTCAGCTTTGTTACCTGGAAGCCCCCAAAAAGGATGAATCAGACCCTGTCCCTCCTCTCCAGGAACCCCCACATGGTCAGGAAGGAGAGCATGACAAAAGACACACACGGACCAGCGCATCTGAGGAAGTCAGGGAAGGCTCCCTGGAAGAAGGTGACGCTGGAGCAGGACTTTGACGGATGGGGCTGGGGAAGGCATTCCAGGCAGAGGACACAGCAGGGGCAGAGGCCCAGAGATGTGGTAGAACGTGGCTTGGGTAACAGGCAGCGATGAAACTGAGAGTGTGTGGGGTCTGGGGTGTAGGCCAAGGATTTGGACACTGTCCTTTGGGCTGTGGAGAGCCAGCAAGGGTTTGTTTGGGAAGAGCGAGACAATCTGTTTCTAGAAGGGACCGTGGGTGCGAGCCCCGAATTAGTCCTGCCAGGTGCTGGCAGAAGCAGGAGGCTCTCTCTCAGAGCCCGCCCCACCGCGTTCCCCCCCACCCCACCCCCCGCTGGACCAGGTGACTCCCCAGGGCCTCTCCAGCTCTGACAACGGTGTGGGGATTGCCATGGAAACCAGCAGGTCTCCACATGGGGACAGGCCCGGAAAGTCCCCTGGCGCCAGCCGCGTGGATTTGGATCCTGGCTACTACCCCCAGAGCGAGACTGTTTTCTTCCTTCCAGAGCCCGTGTTTGGGCCAGGGGGAGCCATACAGGCCTCCAGGGCGGGCCTTGCACAGCCCACTCTCCTGCTAATACTCGATGCCACCTGGATCTGCCCATCTCTGGGCCCGTGTGGCTCGCCCCGCCCACTCCACTGTCCTTTACCCTGAAATATAATAAATCACGTGCTGGAGGAGGGAGGAAGCTGTAAGCTCCATTACGAGGTTCAGTGAGGCCCCAGTGGGGCGTTAATCATATAGCACTTTCTGCTCTGATCGGTAAATAATGGGGGGGCAGTGGGCAGAAGCCTTGACGTGGAAGCCAGGCCGGGAAAGGAACTAAAGGGGGATCAGCACCCACCCCCGCCCCCTAGGCCCCGCTCAGGATGCGTCCACCGTCTGTGTTTGAGCCCTCCAGAAGTGGACATTTCCTTGGTGGGCCTCAGTTTCCCCAGCTTGCAACCCAGGGCATTTCCAGCTCCAAGTAGCCACACTCCCCGCAGCTGTTGGCAACGCCCGACAGAGCAGCTGTGAGAGGCTGTGGTGAAGGGCCAGGACTCTGGAGCTCGCCTGCCTAGTTTGAAGCTCCCATCTAGACATAATGGCTGTGTGACTTTGGGCAAATCACTCCACCTCTCTGGGCCCCAGTTACCTTTGCTGTAAAGGAGCATCAGCTCGTTAGGGTGTGTTAAATGAGGGGTTAAATGAGGTTATGCAGGCAGAGATCTGCGCGCAAAGTAAACAGTAGCTGATTATTATTGTCATGTTGTTGATACTACTGTATTGTTGTTATTATAAGCTGTCACTTCCCAGCGAGGGGTTGGTCCCCGAACTGGGATCTGGTCAGCTAGCGAGAGGGACCCACGTGTCACCTCCATGTCTCCAGCACAGGGGACTTGGCCCAGAGGTGTTTGCTGGGGGCCCCACGCCAGCCCTGTCCCCTCGGCTGCGCCACAAGCGGTGGTAAAGTGACTCTGGGACCCAGGCCAGCACCCTCTGGGGAGGAGGGTGTGAGTTCCAGTCTCGAGGGCCCCGGAGCCCCTGGAGGAGGAAGGCAGCCTGTGCCGGGGAGGCGGCTGCGGTTCTGGCTCTCCCCTCCGGCCTGCATCCTCTCCAGGGAAGAAGCTGGGACAAAACCGTTCTGGGTGAGGAAGGGCCAGCGCCACTACACTGCCACCCCGCCCTCCCCCCCCCGCCCCCCCCCCCCCCCCCCCCCCGTTCGAGCCGGGAGGGAGTGACTTTTCACTGGGGCCAGAGGAGTCGCTGGCTGCCCATCCCACACTGTCTCCTCTGGGACCCTGGGGGGAGGGCTGGAAGTGGGGCCAGGCTGGGCTGGAATGAGAAACAGCTTCAAGAAGGGGGAGCAGGGTGTCGGGCGGGGGGGGGGGGGGGCACGTCCAGCTAACAAAACAATGGCTGCTTGAGTCAGCGGCTGTGGCCTTAGTTCCCAGGCAGGCCCTGAGCGGAGCAGGCCCGGCCGCGCTCCCAACATCCGGGCAGCACTGCTGACCCAGCCTCACAGGCTTCCCTTTGGGAAGTTGGTAGAGTGGCTCGTCCTGGGGGCTCCCCAGTCCTCAGGCATCCCTGAGCTCCTGCCCAGGGGCCTGCGGAGCTGACTGGGAACATTTGTTATGGTGTTGCTGTTACTGTCCCCACTTTACGGATGAGGAGACTGAGGCTCAGAGAGAATGGGGCACCCCACCGTGTTAAGAGCCGTGAAGCTCGGCACATTAGGGGCCTCAGCTTCTGTCTGTTTGGGGGCACAGCAAGAGTGTGTGGGCCCCCTGCTCCCATCCCCATCCCGGTACAGCCAGGCCTCTGACCGCAGCCCGGGGGCTGTCCCTCCAGACTGTGTCCAGCCTCTCGGCAGCGCCCGGAGTGTTTCGTGGGTGGGGGGACACTTGTGTTCAGGGCAGCCTGGCCCGCTGGTTCACGCAGCCCTTCTTGATGGTGCCCAGTTGGCCTGGATGACCTCAGTGCCCTGGGCCTGGGTGACCTGCCTCCTCCAGGGAGGGGGTTGGGGCAGCCACGGCGGGCTTCTCTGAAGCTCCGGAAGGGTCTGCACGAACTGCGGTGGCCATTGTCATTCGCCAGTCCACCCTCCTGATCCAGGCAGCCGGGGGCGGGTGGGGGATGACTGCGCCGCGGGTTCTGCGGAAGCCTCTGCCCGTCTTGGTGCCTTGCTTTCGAAACCCAGCCATTGCTTTTGCTCTCCAGCTCAGGGCCAGGCCTCCTATTGTTCTCTGGCCTGTCGGCCGTCCTCTCCAGCCCTGGCCCGTCCAGGAAGCGGGCGTCTTGATCGCCCACAGGGAGGTGCTGGTATTTCCTCTCTGGGCAGCAGGCAGCTTCCTCCTGGGCATGGGAGCCATTGTGAGAGGCCCCCCAGGATGGAAGTCCGTTCTGACCTCTCCCGGGGCCGGCAAACAGTAGGCCCATCGCTCTTTCCATGCCTCAGTTTATCCTCCGTGCAGGTGTCAGCTCGGTGGACTCACAGCCCGGTAGGTACAGTGTCCAGAGAGGCCCCTCAGACGGATGTGGGAGGGAGGAGTTTGGGTTTGAGAACCATAGGTGTGCCTTCAAATCCTGACCTGACCATGTGTCCTTGGGTGACCTTGAGAACACTTTCCCCCTTAACCTCCGCGCTTCTGACGTATGGGGGAGGAGTTACTCAGCTGGGCTTTGCAGGAAGCAACAATCCAGGCCCTGTGGTCTAGGCCCGGCTTTTGAGGCCCCCGTTACATTGTACCTGCCTGGTCCCTGTTGGCTCCCGCTCCTCCACTCCTTGTCTCTTGGGGTGTCCCCTGGCTGCTCCTCAGCTGTCCAAGCTGAGGGACAAGGAGTGGCCGGGACAGGAGGTTGGGGGAAGCAAAGAGGCTGGCCAGACCCAGTAGGACCTTGAGGGCCCCGGAGCAAAGTTTGGGTTTATGTCGAGGGCACTGGGGAGCCATTGAAGGCTGTTGAGCTGTGGTGGAGGTACAACCTGTTTTGGGTTATTTTTTTTAAATAAACTTTTTATTTTGGAATAATTTTAGATTTACAGGGAAGTTACAAAGAGAGTTCCTACATACCCTTCCCTCAGTTTTCCCCATTGCTAAGGTCTGCCATTACCAGAGGACATTTGTCTAAACGGAAGAAACCCACGCAGGTAATTTGCTCTCAGCTAAACTCCAGGTTTTACTCCACGGATGTCCTTTTACTTTTCCAGGACCGCCCTTTGCATTTCGTGCTTCGTAGTTTGAACGGTTCCTTTTGGCTGCTGTGGAGGGTGAGTGGGAGGGTGGCCCTCTCAGCCCCCAGCCCAGGGGAGGTGAGCGGAGGGCCGTCTGTGCTCCGCCACGTAACACCCCGGAGCGTGCTTTCCACTCCTGGCAGTGAAACCTCACTTGCCCAAGATCACAGTTCAATCACAATAAAACACGTGAGGCAGGAAGGTATACAAAGTCCCAACAGCCGGTGTAGTCTCTACCTGGGACGGAACCACTGGGGCTCGCAGCCTGCCACGGTGCCCGCCATCGCTGCCTCATCCTCCTCAGAGTGCCACCTGCGGTGGGACTGAGGTTTGGCGGGGTCGGCGGGCAGGATGTGGGAGGCCTAAGAAGCTGGGCTCTTGAAGCTCTTACTCCAGCTGGCTTCCTGGGGAGAGAAAGTCAACACAATTACAGCTGGTAGTGAAATCAATATGTCAGAGTTTTAATGGGAGAGCGGGCAGAGCTGAGCTTTGGCACCGGGAGGCAGCTCGCCGGAGGGGTCAGGGGGCATCCTGCTCTCAGAAAAGAGGTGAGGCCAGGGGCTGTTGCTCATCCCATTATAGAGAGGGGTAGACGGAAGTTCTTGGAGGAATCGACACCAGCCGCCAGGTATTGTCTGGGCCTGGACACCTGCCGCCCCTGTGTGGCCACACGTAGAGTAGGCATATGATTGACTCAGTTTTCCCTTAGTTCTCCAGCACTCAGCACGGCCGTGTTGCTCTCAGTCTCCCTGCTTGGAAAGGGAGCAGGCCAATGCAGTTGTTCACACTTTAGTCAGAATTAGTTTTCTTTCTTTAGGAAATACTCACCCCAGAGCTCAGTCTCTGCCCTGGAGAAGCTCATGCACAGGCTACCGTGATGAACGAAGGGGGTGACGGGCGCAGAGCCTTCCCCGAGGAAGGGGGATTATTCTGAGTCACACTTGGAAGGCTGGCTAAAAACTTCCTGGCTGGGCTTGCCTGGCACGGGGAACCGCGGGGTTAAGACAAGGGGACTGAGCGGCTCAGAGGTGTGGAAAGGACACTGGCTGCTGAGGACACAACACTGCGAAGGCCCAGGAGCCCCGGAGGGGAAACGTGGCCACATTTGAGGAACTGCAGAGATTGGCTTCTCGCCGCGGAGGGTGGGGCACAGGGAAGAAGTGAGACTGAGGCCTGGCCAGTTGGCAAGACCCAGATCACAAAGGCCTTCGGTGCCAGGCTTGATACTGAGGACAGCTGGGAGCCAGAGCAAGGTTCGAGGCAGGGGAGGGCTGGCCAGTTTTGCTCTTGGAAAGGTGACCCTGTGGGTTGCAGGGAGCTGCTGTGACAGTCCAGCGCCCCCCCCCCCCCCCCCGCCCCCTACTCCCAGGGGAATTCTTGTTTCTGACAGGCCCAGGCTGAGTGAGGCTTGAAGGAAGGCGGGTGCTAATGAAGGAATTCCAAGCAGTGTCATCTGGTCAGAGGGGTATTTTGGGCCTGTGGAGCTGACTGCCCCAGGAGACCAAGTTCGGCTGAGGCCACTCTTGGGACAGCTGCCTGGTCCCCAAGCCTTCTGTCCCCCCCCCCCCCCCGTTTTCCGGGCCTGCAGCCCCTCCCCCAACAGGGGAGGCATTTCCCCGCTGGCCCAGCGTCCATTCTTGAGCCAGTTCAAAGCTTTGTGATTTCCCCTGGCGGTTAGGGAGCCAGCTTACCCCTCAGAGCACAGATCATCCGGAGCAGCCGATGGGTTACTTCTCCTTTAAAAAAAATTTTTTTTTTAATTTTATTTTTAGGATGAGAAAAAAAAAAGTTGGAGCAAAGGCTTTTTAGAAAATTCCTTCGGCACAGAATTAATGGCTTGTGAACGTCAGGGCAGGCAGGCGAGAGCCGAGTTCCCAGCATGCTCCCCCCTCATCGTCTCTGTTGCCCTGGCCCACAAATCACCCGGAGCTGGGCGCCTGTCCGGCTTTTCCCAGGACCCCCCACCCGGGCTGGCTGGGGCGCCCCCCCCCCCCCCATCGCAGGGCCTAGGGCAGAAAACCTCAAAGGTGACATGGGGCCTCCCAGGTCTCCCTTCCTTCCCACGCCTCCCAGAGCTCAGGGAGGAAAGTCACGTCCTCTGGGCAAAGGTTTACCATTTTAATTTTAAAACAACTTGTTGTTTAATGATGCAAGTAATCCATATTCAGGGAAGAGAAGTTATGTAACCCCTAGGGAAAGCGTCCCTCCAGAGCCTGAGTGCAGACAGAGCCCGCCTCACCTCCTCCCTGCAGCTGCAGGATGGCTCAGGGGGGCCTGGCTGGGAGAGGCAGCTGGGGAGGAGGTGCAGGCCCTCTTTCCAGGGCCGCCCCAGCTCGGGCACGCGCACAGGACGGAGTGGGGCAGAGCGGGACTGGAGCCGAAGGACGGACGAGAGGGAGCCAATTACAGCTGACCCTTGAACAATGCGGGCTTGAGCCACATGGGTCCACTTACAGGCAGCTTTTAAAATATATACAGTTGGCCCTCTGTGTCCTCGTGTCTTGCATCCACAGATTCAACCAAGCACGGATCAAACACACTGTTTTGCATGTGTTTGGGAGTGCGTGGATGTGGAGGGCAGACGGTATGCATTATTCTGTGACATTGTATATGAGGGACTTGAGCACCCTCAGGTTTTGGGTACCTAGGGACGACTCGGGGAGTCAGAAGTTACACGCGGACTTTCATCTGCACGGGGAGTCAGTGCCCCTAACCCCTGTGTTGTTCAAGGGTCAACTGTGTATGACAAACCGGGGAATGGCACTTCGGGCTGAGGGAACAGCAAGGGCAAAGGCCCTGGGCAGGACCCAGCTTGGAATGTTTGAGGAATAAATGAGGCCAGTGTGGCTGAAGGGGAGGAGTGAGGGGAGGAGGGTATGGAATGGGCTTGAAGGTCCCAGGGGCCTGATGGGAGGGCGGATTTAGCATTCAGGGTTTAGTCTGTAAGTCACCAATAGAGGGTTTTAAAGGGCTCGCTTGGCTGCTGTGTTCGGGGGAAATGTGGGGGACCAGAGGGCCTCCTACATGGGAGGATGGCCGCCTCCAGGTGGTCAGAGGGAGTCAGGTTCAGAAGCTTTTGAGGTAGGCATGATTTGCCCGATTCCACTTTATAGTAATGGTAGTGACGATCCTGTCAGAAACAGCAATAGCATCAGCTAACACTCTGAGCATTGACCCTAGGCCACACCTGCTGGGTGTGCTTTTCAATGAGTTATCTCGTCCCAGCCCCTATGAGGGAGGTGCTAGAGATGCACCCATTTTATAGTTGAGTATACTGAGGCTCGGAGAAGTGACTTGCTCAGGTCACCTGCAGCCATCCCATGCAGGGCTACCCCCACTCATGGGTTCTTGCCCAGGGCACCCCGGCCCCACCCCCGTCTCTACACTCCGGGCTCAACCTCTCAGGGTTGTGCTGAGAAACAGCCCTTGCCTAGAAGCCCATGAGGCTACAACTATGTTTATTTGCTCAAGGACAGAAGGGCCCAGTATTTATTGTTTTCTTTTGAAAACTAGCTGAGCTTTTGTGCAAACACCACACAGGCACACAGTCAATGGCTTAGGTTTGCAAAAAGCACAGATAAGCAAAAAAAAAAAAAAGCCTCACTAAGCTGTACCTTACAGCCAGTTTCAATGCTATGACCTTCGGAGTCCCTGTTCAGAGCCTCTGACGCCCACATCCTGGCACCTGGGGCCCAGTGTGAGTTCAGGTCTGCTGTCAGTTTCAGTCTGCGGCATTGCAGCTGGGGATCTCGAGCCTCAGTTTCCCCATCTGTGACGTGTGGCCTCAGAGAGCCTCCAGGATTCGGGGAATTGATGCCCAGGCCTGGTCCGCTGTCTGTTCCCAGTAAACCTGGCATGTGTACCGGCATGAATTTTACTTCGTTGTTTATGCATCTGTTTTACCAAAACGGCTCTGACATCCCGTGAATTCTTCAGCCGGATGTCCTTCTGTCATAATCAATACAGGTGTGTGTGGCACTGAGGGGTGGGAGTGGCTTTTCGGGACTGTGTGCCGTAATTTGTGTAGTTTATACATGCTCAGTCCTGTCAGATATGAGGTTGTGTCCCCCATCCGGTCTCCTGAACTGTGCTGGCCCCTGCATCCTTGTGGACGTGCACAGTCATCTTCTCAAAGGCGTTCCCTGGGGGTCTGCTTTGTATTTTTGGCAACGTTGAAAGGACCACCTAGGCCTGGAGAAGGGTGGGAAAGGTGGGGGCAAGTCCGGGAAATGGCGGGGGACTGGGATCAGAAGCCGCAGCTGTCATGCTCCTGGGAGGTGGGGCTAATTTGCTACCCAGCTGGCACGGGACTGATCTGGATGGTGGTGGGACTGGGGGTTTGGAGACATCTGGCCTTGATTTGCCCATCTGTAATGTGGGTAGATGAGGGCATGTGTGCTTGAGGGGAGGGGAGGCCTCAACCTGGAGTCCTGTGAGCTGCTGGGAATTTGAGGTGGTACTGGGGTCAGCGCAGGGGGCCTGGGAGGAGGGTACCCCATGGTTGCTGTGGGGACATAGCCGAGGCAAGAGGGTAAGTTGAGGCAGAGGATGGGTCTGCTGTGGGCTCCTCTGCTCTGCCAGCCTGTTATTTCAAGGGCATGAGGGTATGTAAGCCTCACCCTTCCCAGCCTCCCTGGCCCCCTGCACACTGACCCGTCCCCTTGCCAGCCCTTCTTACCCCCACCCACAGCTCCTCCTGGATGGCTCCTACGTGCCTGAAACATCGTCTTGGGGAAATTTTGTGACTAAAGCCAAGATCAGGGATCCGTCTGGGGTCGGGGACGGGACTCCGCTTGTATTTGGGTCTCAGCCCAGCGCCGGGCCTATCAAGCAGAAGCAAGACTTTCAGGCTCTGATGCTGAGCCGAGACACACACCGCGCGGGCAGGGAGCGGGAGAAGGTTCTGGAGCCGAGGTCTGATGTGCTGTTTCTCTTCCAGCTGCAGCCAGAGCAGCTGGACTGTGGAGCTGCCCACCTCCAGCACCCGCTGTCCATCCTGCAGCCCCTGAAGGCCACGCCCGTGTTCCGAGCCCCGGGCCTCTCCTCCGTGGCCGTGGCCAGCGTCAGCAACTACACCGTGGTCTTCCTGGGCACAGCCAGTGGGCGGCTGCTCAAGGTGGGGCTCGGGGAGGACGCCGGGAGGGACGGGGAGCAGGGGGCCGAGGCCCAGTGTTAGCCTTCACGTCCTCCGGTTTGCCTCGCCCTTCACAGTTTACAAGGCATTTTCACATCTGTTTCTGCCCCTCCTGCTCACGACAGTGAGTGCCCTGTCGTGCAGAGGAGGTAAGCCGTTGCCAAGGGCCAGCCCTCTCTCCGTGCCTGCGCCTGGGCTTTGAGGCAGATGGAGCTGCGTCCGAGTCTCTGGGCTCTGCCACTTCCAGGCTGTTTCCTTTTTCTGGGCCTCAGTGTCCCCCTCTGTGAAGGGCTGTGAGCCCTGCCTCTTGAGACGGTTGTGGGGCTTTGATGGGGGAGGGCCACCGCCTGGCAACTGGGGGCTCTCATCCCAGTTCCCCTCACCCCCACCACCAAGGTGACTGGTTTCCAGAGGTCATAATACCTGGCCTGAGGTTTCTGGGAAGGTGAGAGGGATCTGGTTCCCATGACGGGGCTCCTAGGGGAGGGCCCGGACCTGCCCCCCTCAACCGCCTCCCGTTCCCGGCCTGTCGAGGAAGTCAGCTGCCTGACATGGCTTCAGTGTGCGCCAGGCCCTGGCCTCATTGACTCAGATCCGATAATCCAGTTCCCTCCGCCGCCCAGGCAGACGCCACAGGCTGGGGCTGGGCTGGAGGGGGGTTCGGAGCCCAGCCCGCCTGGCCCTGGGGCCCTTGCTGGACCACTAACAGTGTGGGGGAGATGCCAGGTGTGGGGGCGTTGTCCTCAGCCTTTGAAGCCCCCCATTGAAGGTCCTTACACAGTGGGGCTCGTGTTTTGGGGTCAGATACTTGGACTTGGATCCTGGCTCTGCCACTCCCAGCTGTGTGTCCTGAGTGAGCCTCAGTTTCCTTGTCTGTCAAGTGGAAAATGAACTGGGCCATCCAGGACTGTGGTCAGAGTCTCCTGCGATGATGCCTCTGTGTGTGGGAAACAAGGAGTCTCCCCTGCTCCCCGCCCATGAAGCTGCACTTATTAGGCACCCACTGTCTACCCAGCCTCGAAGGGCACATCATGGGCATTGCCTCTTTTAATTTCCACACCCCTGCCATGATTCCCATTTCACAGATGGGGACACTGAGGCTCCGAGAGGGAAAACAGTTGCCCCCAAGTCACACAGCAAGAGCTGGGCTTGAATTCAGGTCCAGCTGGCCCAGAGCACACACTGCCCCTCAACCCACCTCTTCACCCACCGACCTGCTCTGTGAAGACTCTGTCTCCTGCCAGCCTGGGGTTTAGATCATAACCCCCAGCCCAGGCCCTGGCGCACAGTAGGTGCTCCATAAACATTTGAAGGAGTAGAAATGAATTGAGTGTCCGCTGGATGCGAGGGGGTGGGGCTGGGGGCAGCATACTGAACCTGGGCCGAGCTGCCTTGGACAGATTCTGCCGACAGGCCACCTGGGACTGGCGGTGTCTCGGGGGCTGGAAGAGGCCCGTGGGAACCTGGGAGAGAGTCATTTCATTTTGGTGTGTGGAGGGCATGCGGGCAGCCTTTCTGGAGGCGACGTTGGGAGAGCAGCGGTTGGCCTCCTTTGCACATGGGTGGGAGGGGGAGAGGTATTCCAGAAGGGAGCACAACTGGGGCAGAGGCCTGGAGGTGGAATCTGTGAGTTGGTCGGGTGAGTAGAGATGAGGCTGGCAGTAAGTTGGGTCAGATCATCAGGGCTTGCACAAGTTTGTTGCATAATCAGGAAGGACTCACTAAAGGTTTTGGAGCCCACAGAGGAGGAAGGCCCTGGCCACTGGTACGAGCCCAGGCCTGGGGGCAGCAGGCTGAGAGGGAGGAAGGCCAGTCGAAAAAGAGCAGTTTGATGGGGCTCTGAAGGCCATACAGAGGGGCCCTCAGCTAGAGAAGCTTCCAGGCCCCAGCTAGTCCTGGTTGTCCTCCTGCCTGCACATTGGACCCCATGACCCAGCTCCAGCCTTGGACTCCGGGGTCAGACAGGCTGAGGCTTGCATCATGACCCTGAGGAGTCTTCATTTTATGATGCCTGCCAAGTCCCCAGGCCTCCTTGGGCCTCAGTTTCCTCATCTGCAAAATGGGTGTGAGGGGGCAGGAATGAGCAGTACGGCCCCATGAGCACTTTGCATCTTTTCATCCGGCGCTCCCCACAGCCCTGTGGGGCAGGTACTGTCAGCCCCCTTAGCTCAGGAAGCTAAGGCCCAGAGACGGGGAGAGCCTTGGACAATGTGTCCGTTTTACAGCTTGTAAATGTCAAAGGCAGAATCCAAACCCAAGTTCCTGCTCTTAGGCGTGACGCCAAACAGCCTCCCAGAAAATGCTTATAACTGTAAGCCCGCACGTATTCACGGGGTGGGATGTGCTGGTGAGGGGCAGAGAGGGACTTCCTGATAGGAGCACAGCAGAGGCAAACTGTGGCGGCGGAACCCATTGCCTTCCACGTCTGTGACTTCCCACCAGTCCTGGGGGGCCCGAGAGGATGGGGAGGCTGAGCCCCCAGGCCTGGGTCAGGTCCCCTCCGCCAGGTGACCGCTCCCCTGCGTTTGGCCTCCCCCCGCTGTGGGCACACCCCCGCACACCATCACCCTGACCACCCCCACCTCCACAGATCAACCTGAATGAGAGCATGCAGGTGGTCAGCAGGCGGGTGGTGACGGTGGCCTATGGGGAGCCTGTGCACCACGTCATGCAGTTTGACCCAGCGGACCCCGGCTACCTTTACCTGATGACGTCCCACCAGGTAAGGCCGGCGCCCGGCCTGACAGGGTCCCAGGACGAGCTGAGCTGTCTTGCTTGCCTGGCCTTTGCGCACACTGTTCCTCCTGCCGAGCACCCATTCCCCACCTCCTGCCTGCTCACCCTTCACCTCCCAGTGCAGGGAAGCCTTATTCCCCTGTTACCCCGTTATAGTGTCGAGCCTCCGTTTCCCCCGCCTCTCGTGGCCCTCACAGGCTGAGTCCCCGGGGAGGGGCTGGCAGCCTCACTGAGCTGGGCCCTGCCTCTGCCTCCAGATGGTCAGAGTGAAAGTCGCCGCGTGTGCCGTGCACACCACCTGTGGGGACTGCGTGGGTGCGGCCGATGCCTACTGCGGCTGGTGTGCCCTGGAGACACGGTGAGGGGCTGGGGCTGGGGCTGGGCCAGGGGCAGGGCCAGGGGCAGGGGCTGGGCCAGGGGCAGGAGCAGGGGCAGGGCCAGGGCCAGGGCAGGGGCAGGGCCAGGGGCTGGGCCAGGGGCAGGGGCTGGGCCAGGGGCAGGGGCTGGGCCCGGGAGGCTGCAGCAGGAAAGGAGCCCACGAGGGGCCTGACGTGGGTCCGGCCGCTCCAGGTGCACCCTGCAGCAGGACTGCGCCAACTCCAGCCAGCAGCATTTCTGGACCAGCGCCAGCGAGGGCCCCGGCCGCTGTCCCACCATGACGGTCCTGCCTGCCGAGATTGATGTGCGCCAGGAGTACCCAGTGAGTTGGGGGGCAGGACCCACTGTGGGGGATACAGGGTGGGGAGCTGCCCTTCACCTGGCACCTAAGCCCTGAGAGTGGGGACTGCTGCCCACAGTGCCCCTGCGACCCGGAGACGGTAACACAGTGAGAAGGACTGGGCCCTCCTGAGCCCTGACCAGGTGTCAGGACGTGCTGTGTGCATGAGGGTCGCCTCCGGGCGGCCCCACAGAACTCTGTGCGGTGGGTGCTCTTGACATCCCCATTTTACAGACGAGGAAACAGGCACAGAGAGGTACAGGCTGTACAGCCAGGGAGTAGCTGAGCTGGGAGTTGGACCCAAGTGGGCAGGCTCCAGAGTCCCAGCAAGGAGGGGCGAGTTGTAGGGTGGGAGGAGAACGAGCCCCCCGCCTCACCTTTTTGTCTTTTTCCAGCCCCAGAACAAGGGGGGGGGGTGGAGGGACCACCAAGTGCCAGGCTGCTCTTTCTCGTTCTCAGAAACAGGTGACTGCAGCGTGGGGGCAAGTGGCTCCCCGCTTGCCTGTGCCCAGGAGGGCCTAGAGCCCCCTCAGCCCCTCCCCACCCATAGCAGGCAGCGTTGGGGCAGGAGGCCTTCCAGACCCTGGCAGAGAGCTGGGGCAGAGGGGCAGACAGGCCTGAGGCCCCCCAGCCCTGCCCTCAGTGGCTTCTCTGGCGTTGGGTGTCCTCAGCTGTCACCCGTTTCAGACAAAACCCTGGCCCTCGAGGGACTGACATGCTCATGGGGTGAGAGAAAATGAGCAAGTCAGACTGTCAAGATGGTGGTAAGTGCTGTGGAGAGGAAAGCAGAACAGAGAGAGGGGTGGAGATGGAGTCAGGGGTGTTGACGTTTTAGACCAGATCAGGATGGGGGTCCTCACCGCAAAGGTGACATCTGAGCAAAGATATGAAGCAGGTGAGCCAAGTTGCATTCTGGGTAGAGGGAACTGCCCGCGCCAGGGCACTGAGACGAGAACAGGATTGGAGGATTTGAGAGAGTGATGGGCTCAGAGAGGTCACGGGCCAGATCCTGCAGCGCCTCCTTGGCTAGGGTGAGATGAGTTGTTTTTTTTGTTTTGTTTTGTTTTAAAATATATTTTATTGATTTTTTTGCAGAGAGGAAGGGAGAGGGATAGAGAGTTAGAAACATCGATGAGAGAGAAACATCGATCAGCTGCCTCCTGCACACCCCCTACTGGGGATGTGCCCGCAACCAAGGTACATGCCCCTGACCGGAATCGAACCCGGGACCCTTGAGTCTGCAGGCCGACGCTCTATCCACTGAGCCAAACCGGTTAGGGCAGAGATGAGTTTCATTTTGCAGATAGGGACACTGAAGCCCAGTGGGTCACATGTAGGCGGCAACCTGGAGTCCTGGCCACCCGCCACCGCCATTGGTTCTCCAGGGGTTGCTAGGTTGGGGGCGGAGCTATAAGGGCAGGGCCTGCCCCCCAGCTAAGGGTCCTTCGCCTCCAGGGCATGATCCTCCAGATCTCTGGCAGCCTGCCCAGCCTCAGTGGCATGGAGATGGCCTGTGACTACGGGAACAATATCCGCACGGTGGCCCGGGTCCCAGGCCCTGCCTTCGGCCACCAGATCGCCTACTGCAACCTCTTACCCAAGGACCAGTTCCCGCCCTTCCCGCCACACCAAGGTAAGCTCTCCCTTCACTGGACTGTGGAGACAGCCGTCTGGGGGTCCTCAGAGGCCCAGCCCTGAAGGGGGTCATGGTGGATCTCAGGCATGGGGGTCTTCATGTCGCAGACTCTGATGTCAGTGGAGACCCCTCTACCCCCTTGTCCTTCTCTCCCTGGATCCCCTGGTCCATTCCAGACCATGTGACCGTGGAGATGTCCGTGAGGGTCAACGGGCGGAACATCGTCAGGGCCAACTTCACCATCTACGACTGCAGTCGCATTGGACAAGTGTACCCCCACACAGCGTGAGTGGGCTGGGGGCCAGCTTCCGGGGAGTGGGAGGTGTTCGCTCTTGGGGAGGCCTTTGGAAGGAAAACGATAGTGTCCTAGAGGCAGGTCGGGCCCTCAGCTGTTCACTCGCCAACTCATTTAGACCACAAGCTATCGTCACCTCAGGGCCCGGGTTCTGTGAGCACCTCGGCTGGTCGGGGCAGAGAAAAGTGCTTTGATTACTCTTCATTTCGTCTCCTGAAGGTTCTGCTTGCCCGTTTCCTTCTTGCATACCTCCTGCGGTGGGGAGCTCACCACGCTACCAAGTGCACAGCCCTTCCTGGCAGCTCTGCTGATGGGAAAGACCTTCCCTTGTGCTAGGACCTGCCTCCTGGGTTGCAGTGGTGAGGGGCAGGGGTGAAGGGAGGGTAGAGAGCTGAGTGTCCCCTTGTCTTCCAGCTGCACCAGCTGCCTGTCAACACAGTGGCCCTGTTTCTGGTGCACCCAGCAGCACACCTGTGTCTCCAACCAGTCTCGGTGCGAGGCCTCCCCAAATCCTACGGTAAGCCGGGCCTGGGGCTGCCCTCTGCCTCCACTAATTCATCGCCTCTTTTTTTCTTTCTCTTTCACTTAATATGTTGGAAACATTTCCACGTCATTAAGTTTTCTTCTTTGGCAGCACATTGCACAGCTGTGCTGGCCGGTCACATAGCGCATGTAACCAGTCCCCCGTTGTTGGACACGCGGATGGCTGTCTGCGTGCTAATGCCGCCAGGGCACTGTGCGCATCCTTGAGTGTTCCCTGCAGACCAATCCTTAGAAGTGGCATTTTGGGGTGAACGTGTGGCTCTATTTTTTTACACCTTTAGCTCAGCTGCCCTCCAGAAGTCTGAGCCAATTTGTACTCCCACCTGCAGTAGGAGGGCCCCTTTCCGCACATGGCGCCAGGACTGACTAGGGTTTAATTTCACCTTTAATACTTTCAGCAACCCTAGGGGGTCCAGGAGTAGCAGACTTGGGATTTGAATCCAAACCCCTCTTTCTAAGGCCATGTTCTTCCCGTTGGCCCTGGGCACCCGGAGTCGGGGATGCCAGCCTCTCCCTGGGTGCGGAGGGCACGCTGCCTCAGGAACCACATGTTCCCAGGCTCTTTTGCTCATGCTGGTCCCTTGGGCTCCACGGGCTGATTCTGCACTGGCTATGGGCCGGGCCCTCCCCGGTGCCACGGGTTGGCTAGGCTTAATTAATTGTACCGGGGCCAGGTGTGGTGGTAGCGTGGGGAACAGGAGGAAAAAGACAAGTGGAAATGCGGCATACCTTTTGTTGGTTGTTTCTGGGGTGAGTCCACTTGCAGGGTGACCTCTTACGTTTGCCCACAGAGCCTCCAAGGCTATTCCAAGCCGAATGCCAGGAATGACCAGATGGGATTCCTGAGACTTTGGCTGGGGTGGGATGACTGGCCTGGGGCTGGGGGACCGCGGGGTCCTGAGACCACAGCTCATCTCCTGTCAGACCTGGCTGCTGGCCCTCTGTTTTGTATGAGGGCTGCAAGGGACCAGGGTGAGGTCCCTGCCTGCAGTTCATCTCTCTAGGAAAGGGATGTTTCTGCCCATTTTCCAGATGGCACAACTGAGGTAGTCAGTATGAGCCAGGGGCCCTGGCCCCCAGCAGAAGGAGGTCACTGGGGCTCCAGTTTGGACATGGATCCTTGGAAGCAGCCCCAGCCTCTTGGCACGGGACCCAGAGAAACGCGTCAGGAATCCTTGAAGCCTTGTCTGCCCGCACTCTTCCAGCTCCAGCCCCTCCGGCCTGAGCCTCAGCAGGCCTCTGAGGAAGGGGAGTCCACCAGGAGCCGTGCTTAGCGGAGAGCAGTGAGGCCGTGATGTGGAGTTCTGTGCTGGGGGACACCAGTGGAGGCTGGGTGGCTGAGCCACAGGGGAGGCCCCAAGTCTCTGCAGGACGTTGGCATTTCCAGCCTGGACTGACCAGGACTCCTGCTCTTGTTTGGGGTCCACATCTCCCAACCCCCAACCCAGGGCTGTGCACACAGTAGGGACTCCGTGAATGTCAGCGGGGAGCATGTGAGCTGGCAGCCTGCCCCCGGAAGGGTGGTGGGGTGAGGGGAACCCCAGGCTCAACCCAGTGTGTTTAGCATTTATTAAACACCTGTTGTATGCCTGAGTCCGGGCCCTGGGGAAGAACCCAGGTAGACATCGTGCTGCCCGCCCCATCGTGAGCCAGGACCCGAGCGGTGAGTCGTGGCTGCATGGTTCTGGGCCAGCCACCAGCCCTCTCTGTGCCTGCATCCCCATCTGTAAAGTGGGCCCTGTTTCAGAGGCTGCACCTGTAAGGTACCGGCTTCCTGCTTGGCACACAGTAGGCGCTCCGTAAAAGGCGAGGTGGGACAGGAAGGGGGCCTTGGTGCCAGGAGCTCAGCAGCCTGGAGGTGTTTCTCTGGCGGTGCCCTCACGACCCACTCTCCCCAGATCTGTGCTCCGTGTGGGTCAGGAGGTGGGTGGGGGCACAGAGAGGGCCTGTCTTAAAGGATTACGGTAATCCAGCAGGAAAAGACGCAGCTCCCTCCCTGGGCCTGCAGGAGGCTCTGACCGGTGCTTAATTTGCCATCTAATTGAGCGCCAGTTAGCTGTGGAGGCGCCACGCCTGTGGCCGGCGGCAGGCGGCGGGGTCGGAACATCCTTCTGGACCCCTCGGGAGCTGGGAGGAGGCGGTGGCCTTGAGCAAGGCCTGGGCGGTGTCCCTGGGAAGCAGGTGCTGGGGCTGAGACGTGGGTTACTTCCCTATTTCCTCCCAGGCCCCAGAGGAAGGAAGTGGGAGCATAGAGGATGCTGGGAGCAGGGTTTCAGCTTTTCTGAGGATGGCGTGGCCTCCCTGAGGGTGGATCCCCCAGGAGGTGTGACTTCAGGCCTTCAAAGCAAGGAGGTTCGGCGGATGGGAGGGCAGCTCTCTTGGTGGGGAGCCTGGAGGGACACCTCCCTCCCCGAGGAGCCAGTGGAAAGCGTGGTTTGGTAGGAATGTGGGGCAGGTTAGGGGGAGGATGGGACTGAGGAAAGGGAGGGAAAGGGAACAGGTCAGTGGGTTCAGCGCCCCTGGGCCGGTCAGTGCTCCCTTCATCGGGATACCAGTTCTCTGCCCTTGAACTTGGTAGAGAACATGGGAGCGTCTGTGAGCTCCAGCATAGGGACAGGTCAGGCCCTCTGTGAAGCAGCACGTGCTGGGTTCACGGGGGTTTATCGTGGCTCCCCGCATTGCTGCCCAGCATCTGTCCCCACTCCCCATCTCCCTCCTGAGCCCCCAGGCTGTGCCCTGAACTTCCTCCAGCAAAGGGAGAAGCCACGTGGCTTGGTTTGGTTGCAATAGGGAAGCCCTAGTTCAAACTGGCCTCAGCCCCAACGGAATTAACTGACCCACGTGAGTGAAAGGCCTGGGAGGGTGGCCTCACCTTCAGGCACAACTGGATCCAGGGGTTCCAGCAAGGTGGTCGGGGTCCTCCCCACCCCTCTGGGTGGGCTCCATGCTCAGGCAGGTCATCCCTCCGGGCAGCAAGATGGGCCCGGCTCCTTCAGGCTGCTCCCCATCCCGTTAGCCCCGGAAACAGAAGAGCGAATTTCATTGGTTCTGGCTGGAGTGGCTCAGTTGGGTGAGCACCGTCCTGTGCACTGAAAGGTTGCCGGTTTGATTCCCAGTCAGGGCACTTGCCTGGGTTGTGGGTTTGATCCCCAGTTGGAGCATGTACAGAAGGCAACCCATCGACGTTTCTCTCCCCACCCCTCCAACCCTCCTCTCCTCCCCTCCCCCTCCCTACTCCTCCCCTTCTCTCCCTCTAAGCTGTCTTCAGGTGAAGATTAAAAAAAAAAGAAGAGCTTTCATTAGTTCTGCAGGAGTCCCATAGTTGAGTCACACTCTGGCTGAACAAGAGGTCCCTACATCCTCTGAACCAATTGCTGGGGCCCGGGTGGTCTGGGCACCCACCCATCCCTGAGGCTGGGGTTTAGGGTCTGTCTTCCCAAACCAGAGGGCTGGGTTTGGGGGAACTTCCCCAAAGGCCAAGCCAGAGTTGGAGGCAGATGGTCGTGGCTGGAGGCCAGCAGCAGACACACCTGATGCCCCCATGGAGGCTTAGCTGACCCTGGGGGAGGCATTGGAGGAGGGCAGAACTGAGCCAGCACTCTCAGCCTTGGTTCTGCTCAGTAGAATGAGTTCAAACGTCCAAGTGGGTTATAAGGGTCAAGGGGAGTCAGGGGCCCCTCAGAGATGGTCCCACATCATTCCCTCTGGAGGGCCTCTTATGGGAGCCCCTCTCTGTTGACCTTCACCCCTAGACTCCTCTGTTGGCCACCTACCCATGGGTAGGGAGGAGCTGGAGGGACAGAGCCGCTGGTCTCCAGCCAGCTGCAAAGCAGAACTGGCGGCAGCTGGGAACCCTAATTGAAAACATGTGGGTTCCGTTCCCTGGAATTCCATGGCGTTCACACAGGACGACGACTCCGAGAGGGACAGCGACATGTGCGCTCACACAGGGCCGGACACCGGCTCCTACCTCCCAGCCGTGCACTGTCGGCTCAGGAGGCCTCACCAGGGCCTGACTGTGTGGCTTCTTCAGCCGAGGCCCTGGGCTCTGCACCACGCACAGCTCCCAAGGAAACCCACCCGTTTGGGCGACGTTTCTGGCCTGGTGGTCAGCAGAACGTCTGGATAACTAGAGCCCTCCGTGCCGCACATTCCATCTCGGGCAAACCATTTTACTTCTCTGTGCCTCGGTTTCCTGTCTGTCAAATGGGTGTGATGATAGCACCTACTTCCTAGGGTTGAGGGAGGGAAGATTTGGTGTAAAAGGACAGGGCCAGGTGCCGAGAACTGTCCAGGTGCACAGTGAGGTCGGTGTGAGCAGTGGCTGCCACCGTCATGAGCGTGACCATTAGTTATTCTTGGCCTTGGCATCCCCTCAGGTCTGGTTTGATGCCAGACCCCTGAGGCTTCCCTGATTAGTAGTAAGGAGAAAAGACCCTGAGCAGGCCTCCAGCTTCCATCCCTGGACGCCTTTGACCCTGGCGGTGACCTCAAGGTGACAGATGGATCATTGTGTTTCCAAACCCTCCCCAACCAGACTTGGGCGGGAGAGCAGAGCAGGCAGCCCCTGGCTGAAGGGTGGCTGGCCCCTGTGTATGGCTGTGGGTGCTCCAGGGCCCCTACGCTCCCCTCCCTCAGGGTGCCAGCAGTCAGGCTCTCGGAGTTTGAGGAGGAAGGACATGGCACGCCGGGAACCCGGGGCAGGAGAGGAGCTCCACACTTCCCAGCTCAGAGAGGTTGGCACGGTGGGCGCAGCCCCTGGTCTCTGCCCCTCAGCCTGGGCCTCAGTTTCTGGCCTGAGAGTGACAGATGGGAGTTCAAAGACCAGTTCTGCCCTCTGACCTCAGGCCACCCCCACCTCTCTGAACCTCAGATTCTTTTTATTTTATATATGTATTATTTTAAAAAATATATTTTTATCCATTTCAGAGAGGAAGGGAGAGGGAGAGAGAGAAACATCAATGCTGAGAGAGAATCATTGATCGGCTGTCTCCTGCACGAAACCCGGACATGTGCCCTGACCAGGAATCGAACCGTGACCTCCTGGTTCACGGGTCAACGCTCAACCACTGAGCCACACTGGACAGGCATGAACCGCGGGTTCTTGCCTGCCCGTCTTCCCTCCCTCCCTTCCTTTTTTGAAATAGCCTTAGTGGCTCCACCTCTGCCGTGGGAATGATGATGCCCAGGCCCTCCCTGGGATTCTGGGAGCTGGCGCCTCTGCCCAGGGCTGTGACTGGAAGCCAGGCAGCGGGAAAGGCTGTCCATCCGCCGGAGCCTGGTGGCACCGGGACCTTCACAGCGCCTGTCTCTCATGGGCCATTCAGAAGTCGGGTTCCTTTTCTCTGAGTCATTCATGTGTGTCACCTGAGAACCGGCATTCCAGAGCTGGGTGGGGTCTTGGGGTGTGGGCACAGCCCCCATTTTACAGGGGCTGATCCTCAACCTCAGCCTCCTGGCCTCCTCTAAGAGGCATGGGAGGGATCCAGTTCTACCACTTGACAGGTTATTGTCCTCTCTCTGTGCCTCGGTTTCCTCATCTGTGAAATGGGGCCAGTGTTCCTTCCCGCCCATGGAGTTGCCACGAGGATCAAAGGAGATGGTTGGGACTCGCTGGCACGTTGCCCTCAGTGCTGTGGACCGCACAGTTTTGTTGCTGGTGTTTTCTCACACCAGCTGACTGGCGTCTCCTTGGGGCGGCGTGCCTGCACGGGCAGGCTGGGGGGCCGTGAAGCCGTCTCTTCCGAAATGCCTCCTCGGCCAACTCCACCTCCTTGTGTTTTGCCCGCAGAGCTCTCAGGACTGCCCCCAGATCCTGCCTTCAGCCCTGGCGCCCATGCCCACAGGCAGCTCCCAGACCATCCCCGTGCGTCTGGCTAACGCTGCCTTCTTCCAGGTGAGTGGGGGCCAGGCCCGGTGGGAGGGGGCGGGAGGCTGGGGGAGCTAAGTCCCAGGGGGGCCCCGTGCTGGGGGCCCACCACCACCCACGTTTTGGTTTCCTTGCTCTGAGTTTCCAGGTTCTGCTAGAGAGAGCCCCGCTCTGGTTGCACAGAAAAGGGAAAGGGAAGTGGGTGGGGAGGCCTAGGCCTAGGGGACAGCAGGCCACCAGCAGGCAAAGGGGAACCCTGGCCAGGACCCACTGGGTATCAGAATGCTTTGTCCAGGACCCCCAGACTGCCCTACCCGCTTAAGATCCCCAGCGGATAGGGGAGTCTGGGGGTCCTGGACAAAGAGAGCTGGATCACTGCCCTTGGTGGGCACTGCCCATGTGTACCCCGTCCTGCCCCACCCCAGGCTGAAATGCGACCCTGGACACATCTCCCCAGGGGTGGCTGCCAGTCTTCCCTGGAGAATGGCCAGAGAAGCCCCCGCCGTCCCATGCCCCATGGTCCAGACGGGGAAGATGAGGTTCGGAAAAGGGAAGTTGATGCCCCCGGGTCACAGCACGTCAGGCTAGACTCGTACCCTAGCCCTTGACTCCCGATTGAGTGCTCTTCCCCACAACCAGCCTTCCCTTCCCCCACTTCCCATCTGGGCTGGGGGAGGGGATGTCGCCCCTTTCTGGGTCCCTTCTGGGTGGGAAGCGTTGATGAGTCCTGGAAGCGTGCCAGCCACCCCCTTCCCCAGCTCCTGGGTGCTCGCCATCTGTCACTTTCACAGGGAAGCTGGGGCCTGTCGTCACTCGTGGGGGCCACGTGCTGGGCACCCGGGATGTGGCTGGGCTGGAGCTCCGTGTGGGGCAGGCGGGGCCCTGCCCTGGGCCCTCAAACTCCACCTGCAGCCGTTGGGGCTCAGCCTCCCCGAACTTCCAGGGGTCTGGGTCCATGTGGGGCACCGTGCTGCTTCCCGGGGCTGCAGGAACCCGCCCGCGGGAGGCCCACGCCCTGGGTTTGGTCCTGGCTGCTGCTTTCCGGCTGTTCGGGGACACGTGTCTTCCTTCACTGACCTCCGTGACCGCCCTCCTTCCCTCAGGCCTGCTTCTAGAGCACTGAGGGTGGGAGTGGGCAGAGCCCCTGCCTGGGGTCTGCAGCAGCCCTGTTTGCTGAGCCTACACCCTGGCGACCCCCAGGACAGGCTGGACCTGCCGGCCCCCAGGTGGCCAAGGCCTGAGCTCAGGGACTCAAAGGACAGACCCACCTCTCAGCTTAGCATCGCAGGGGACAAAGGAGCTCTCAGCCCTGTCAACAGCCACTTTCCTGTGCTAGCTTCAGAGCGAAGGGGGGGGTGGGGGCAGGGTAGGGGAAAGGTTGCTGACCTGCCTTCTCCTCGGGGTGTCACATCTGCCATTGATAGGTACATAAACAGGAAGTCCTGCCACGTGGCTGTCCTAACACTCATGAAACCCGAGTTTGTTCACTCAGCAAATATTTGCTGATGCTACTCCCCAGAAGCCCCGTGCTGGGCCAAGGGCAAGATGAGACTGGGGAATCGGGCCCTGTCTATTCATCCATCATTTATCGGGCGCCTTCTGCATACTAATAACAGCCAGCACATATTAGGCACCCACAGTGTACAACCTACTAAAGATACACAATCTCCACTTTTCTCAGCAACCCTGCAGAATAGGGAGGCTTGTTTCGTTGCAGAGTTTAGAAAACCAAGGCTCAGAGAGGAGGACTGCATGCAGAGGGTTGCACAGCTAGGAAGTAGCAGAGATGGGGCTCGAACCCAGAGGTAGAACCTGCGCTCTTTCAGCTGCTGTCAGCTCCCCAGGTGTCAGAGGGATCAAGACCCAGCCCAGCCCTCCTAGTGGGTGAGGGGACAGGTGGGAACAGCCTGGGCATCGGGATAAGGCAGTCCTTCACATACAGGGTGGGGGGTAGGCGTTAGGGGCTCAATAGAACCTCTGCTTGCACCCACATGCTCACTGCTGCGTGAGTGATCACGTGAGGATGCCCCTGATTTGAGGGGGTCTGGGAAGGCTTGGAATGTGGGATATTTGAGCTGGATTTTGAAGACTGTGGAGTTTTGCTGGGTGATAGGAGGAGAGATAAGCCTTTCGGGGTGGAAGAATGGGCTTGGTCAAAGGCCTGAGGGTAGGACAGTCTGTGCTATGTCCAAGAGTGTCCTGTCTGCCTGGGGCATGGGCTTGTGGGGCAGAGGTGTGGGGTGTGGGGTGTTAGGTGTGGGGTGTTAGGTGTGGGGTGTTAAGGTGTGGGGTGTTAGGTGTGGGGTGTTAAGGTGTGGGGTGTTAGGTGTGGGGTGTTAGGTGTGGGGTGTTAAGGTGTGGGGTGTTAAGGTGTGGGGTGTTAAGGTGTGGGGTGTTAAGGTGTGGGGTGTTCAGGTGTGGGGTGTTAAGGTGTGGGGTGTTAGGTGTGGGGTGTTAAGGTGTGGGGTGTTCAGGTGTGGGGTGTTAAGGTGTGGGGTGTTAGGTGTGGGGTGTTAGGTGTGGGGTGTTAAGGTGTGGGGTGTTAGGTGTGGGGTGTAAGGTGTGGGGTGTTAAGCGTGCTGAGTAAAAGGCTCTCGTTTGGGCCAGAAGGGTGTGGGAGAGGCTTTTGGTGACACGGAGCGCCCAGGCCGGAGTTCTAGGAGTTCACGTACTCCTTGCCTCCCTCGAGCACTGGGCATGGAGGCAAGAAAGGACATTCTGGAGGAGGGTACAGCCTAGGCCAGTGATGGCAAACCTATGACACGCGTGTCAGCACTGACACGCGTAGCCATTTCTGATGACACGCGGCCGCATGCCGAGGATGAAACATTTGCGACTAGAGTCTTGGAGTTAGTTTTTTTCCTCAAAGTGACACACTACCCGAGTTCTGCTCAGTTTTTCGGCGAAGTCTGACACACCAAGCTCAAAAGGTTGCCCATCACTGGCCTAGGCAAAGGCTGAGAGCAGGGCCAAGCCCACTCTCCAGGGCAGTGGTCCATGAGGTCCTGATGGAGTTGGAGGGCAGGGGGTGCTGACCAGACTCTCCTCCCCCACCCCCCGTTTCCCACAGAGCGCAGCCCTGGAGTGTAATTTTGGGCAGGAGGCGATCTTTGAGGCCGTGTGGGTGAATGACTCAGCTGTACTCTGTAACCACGTGGTGGTGAGTGGGGGGGCGGGGGTGGGGGGGCCTGCACAAGTCCACGTGCTGCACTGTCTTCTTCCCACCTGGCCTCTTGCTGCTGTTGGTCCCCCATTCCCAACAGCTCTGCCCCGTCTGTCTCTAGGCATCCTCTCCCCAGCAGAGACCCGAACGGCGTCCGCGCCCCTCATGCTTTTCCCATCCATTTGCAGCTGCACACGACCCAGAAGAGCCAGGTGTTTCCACTCAGCCTCCAACTAAAGGGACGGCCAGCTCGGTTCCTGGACAGCCCTGACCCCATGACAGGTTGGAGCCCCCATCCCCCCCGCATGGCTACCGGGGACTCAGCCACAAAGGGTGGGCTCAGCCGTGGGGGGGGAGGGGGGTCTCATTCCAGTGCTCACTGGACAGTCACAGCTGCCCCACCTCGCCATTCCCTAATGCACACAGGCTCTCGGATGCCAGCCCTGCCATCCAGTACCTGGTCATTTAGTATTTATTTATTTATTGAAAGAAAAACAGCAACCCAAAGATTTATTTTTTCCTCAGTTTACATACTCATAGGTTGGCTTGGGGCTCCACTCTGTGCCATTAATTTTTTAAAAAATTATTTAAATGTTTCATTGAATTTATTGTGGTGACAATTGTCGTACGTCTGTATTGAGCGGCTACTCGGGGCCAGCTGCCACGCCCTCGGGTCACCTCCTTGCCAATGGCCGTGTAACCTCGGGCATGTCCTGACCCTTCCCTTTCCGGCCGCAGTGTACCCAGGTGAAAGGAGGGCCCAGGACCTTCTGCAGGGGCTGGGGTGACGCACACAAAGCTAGCGGGCGCTGGGGCACCATCAGCCCCAAACGGTGGTTGGTGTCCTTCCTCTCCCCAGATGTTTGAATCAACTCTCCCAAGGCCTGTCTGCTCATGGGGGAGTCTCTGACATCCCGAGTGGACATGGGCTCCCCACATCCCCACCACGGAGGCCTCAGACCCAGCCTGCACACCGAGGCCCTGGAGAATCCTCCCTGTAGGACTTCTCGGGCCACTCCCAGGGTCTGCGGCCCGCAGAACCCACGTTGCTCCGTGTGTCCCGGCATCCCGGAGCTCCGCTGTGGGGCAAAGAGACCCGCTCAGACCTGAGTGTGAATCCCAGCTCTGTCACTCGTAGGCTGTGTGTGACCTTGACCAGTCACTCTGCCTCTCTGAGCCTCGTCTCTTGTCTGCCAAATGGGGCTAACAAACAGTTCCCGTCTGATAGAACTGAGGTGGGGCTGAAGGATATTAATGAGGCTGTGGCTGTCCTGGGCTTAGCACAGGCCCCAGAAGGTTTGGAGAAAGTTCTAAGAACCTCCTGGGGTCCTGACCCTCAGAAACAGGACCTGCCTCTGGGTGGAACACCACAGGGAGTGGGTGTGTGTGGAGGGGACAGCGGTCATGGGGGGCTGAGCCCTGTGCCTCCATGTCTTTCCCAGTGGAGGTCTATAACTGCGCCATGGGCAGCCCCGACTGTTCCCAGTGCCTGGGCCGGGAGGACCTGGGCCACCTGTGTGTGTGGAGTGACAGCTGCCGCCTTCGGGGGCCCCTGCAGCCCCTGCCTGGAGCCTGCCCTGCCCCCGAGATCCGGGCGGTAAGCACACACCCCCACCCCCGTGGAAGCCCCTGCCTGTGCTCCCGCACAGCACACGTGCTTGCACACGCCCCGCACACGCATGCGCTGTTACCTGTTGAACACCTGGGTGCTAGGCCTCTGCAGGGCTGGAGACATCGCAGTGAACAAAACCAAGTGCCTGCCCTCACGGAGCGCATGTTTTCGATAGGGATGAGTGAGGAAATAAGTCACATTCAGGAGGCGGCAAGTGCTCGGAGAAAAGCCGCAGGGCAGGGGCCTGGGGAGTCGGGTGGCGGGGCTGCCGGACGGAGTGTCTCTAGTGTTATAGCAACGGCAGGGGACATGGTGACAGCGGAGGATGCCAGTCACTCCCAAGCCTCCGTTTTAATTAAGAAAAATGTCTCAGGGAATGGTTCTGATGGCTTAGCCTGGGTGGGTCGGGGTAGGAGGCTGATGGTCTTGGCCTGAGTCAGGGGCCTGTCCCAGGCCCAGTCAGCTCTGGCTGGGATGCAGGATCATGTGGTCAGACGTGACTACTAAGAGTGGACCTCGGTATCCTCAGGACACACACCCCCCCCCCCAACAAATAGCATTGCGTGTGTACATACACTCTGTGGCCCCAGACCCTAGCGGACTTAATCACACGCACACACACACACACGCACACGCACACACACACACACATCCTCACTGGCAGCCCCAGTGACCTGTGACGTGACTAGCAATCCCAGCATTCTCTGGGCCTCCCCTAAGTGGCCGGTCTGTGCGGCCCGCCTCCCCGGGAGCCTGTGGCAGTGGGGGGATCCCCGCCGGCATCCCCGCCTCAGAACCCTGTTCTCTGGTCACCGGCAGATTGAGCCCCTGAGTGGCCCCTTGGACGGTGGGACCCTGTTGACCATCCACGGCAGGAACCTGGGCCGGCGGCTCAGCGATGTGGCCCACGGCGTGTGGATTGGCGGTGTGGCCTGTGAGCCACTGGCGGACAGATACACCGTGTCGGAAGAGTAAGTAGCAGGCAGTCCCTGAGGCAGTTTGAGTGACCTCTGGCCTTCCCCCCCCCCCCCACCTCTACCTCTCTGAGCAGTGTCAACCTCATCTCTGCCCTCCCTTCTCCCCTTGGCCATCCCACCCTCCTCAGCAGACACCCTCCATCCCCCGCCCCCCGAAGTTGCTCACTCCCAGGTCTCCTGGGCTTTGCTCCCATCATTCCCACCACACATCGTGCCCTTTGCTGCTCGGGACACCACTCAGCCTTCAAGTGCCCACTCCTCTGGAAGCCCTCCCATGTTCCCCGAGACCAGTCCAACTTCCACAGGAGCCTTGCTCTGACGAAAAGGGAAAAAGTGCAGTTAAGAGAGTGTGCGGGCTGCTGGTGGGTGCAGAGATCCGGGCCTGCAGCCATCGGCCTGGCCTGCGGGGCTCGGGGACACCTTTGGAGCAGGGAATGAAGGAATGGATGTTGTTTCGGAGCCCATGTGTCAGGCTTGCAGATCAGGCCACCAGCCCAGCAAATGTTCTGTGGTCATAGGACTTGCAAGTGTCCTAAGAGGCTATCTTGTCTAACCCCTTGTCATATAGTTGCAGAATTGTGGGGAAATTGTAGAGTATGTGTGTGTGTGTGTGGGGGGGGGGGGGCGGTGGTCCCTGGGAACAGCCAGGATGACATTTTGGGGGGCTCAGTGGTTGTTTTCCAACTGATAGGGAACTCGGGGGAGGGGGGGGTGTATGCCCTCAGGCGTGTCCCAGTTGAACACCAGCCCCAGCTGTGCGTGGGAGGGACAGGTGGTTGAGTGCAAGGATGGGGAGCGCACACATCCTGGGGTGCAATTGCGGACATTGTTCACGGGAGAAATGGGGCAGTGCCTGATAGGCCCCGTGCTCCGCTGGCGGCTCTCCTGACCGGAGCTGCCTCCCCCAGGATCGTGTGCGCCACGGGGCCGGCCGCAGGGGCATTCTCCGACGTGGTGACGGTGAACGTCTCCAAGGAGGGCAAGTCGCGGGAGCGCTTCTCCTACGTGGTAAGGCAGGCCGCCGCCCCCTGTCCCGCCCGCCCACCCAGCCAGGCTCACCCCCTGGGCGGGCTCGAGGCCTGACCACCTGCCTCCCGCCCCGCAGCTGCCCCTGGTCCACTCCCTGGAGCCTGCCGTGGGCCCCAAGGCAGGGGGCACCAGGATCACCATCCACGGGAGCGACCTCCACGTGGGCTCCGAGCTCCAGGTCCTGCTGAACAACACAGAGCCCTGCACGGAGCTCATGTAAGCCCCTGGGCCCCAGCTGCCCCCTCCGGCCCATAGAAACCACGGGGCTAGGGGCCCGGAGGGGTGGGGGTACTACCCTGGGATCAAGCATCACCCCTTGGCCAAGCCCTTTCCCCTCCGAGCCTCAGCCTCCTCATCTGGTAAGAACGGGGAGTTATGGGAAGCACTCTGTGCCCAGCATACAGTAGGTGCTTCCTAAGTGACAGCTGCAGTAAAAGGGTGGTGATTGCATACACTCTGAGATCCTTAGCTCCTGGTGAAATAGCTCTGTCTTTATTATGCACTTAATGTGTACCAGCAGGCTTCATGGATGGGGACAAAAAGATGAGCCCAACACCGTCTCAGCCCTCGGGGAAAAGCAGACGCTCCCACAGGAAATAGAAATGTCCAGTGGGGTTGGATTGGGAGAAACGTCTGGGCTTTCAGAGCCACGGGACAGGGCCCTCGCCAGGGGCGGGAGTTGGGAGAGGAGCTCTGGGAAGGCTTCTTGGAGGAGGTGGGACTGGGCAGTTGGGAAGTACAGGCAGGGTCAGAGAGAAGGGAAGCCGTTCTCGGTGGAGAGGACAGCCCGAGCGACGTACGGCAGTGGGAATACAGAAACAGATTCATGTGCAAGAGGGCAGAAGAGCGGGTGGGGGCCAAGTGCAAAGGCCTGTGCCCCTGGTCCGTGGGGCAGGGGGTGTGGGGCAGGGGCCAAGCCATGGGAGGCGGGGGCCCTGCTGACAAAGCTCGCTGCCCCCCCACAGGCGCACAGAGGCTAGCATCACCTGCACAGTGCCCGGGGGCGCCCTGCCAGCCCCCGTGCCCGTGTGTGTGCGCTTCGAGCACCGGGGCTGCGTGCGTGGCAACCTCACCTTCTGGTACATGCGGAACCCCGTCATCATAGCCATCAGTCCCCGCCGCAGCCCTGTCAGGTGAGACCCAGGCCCCGACCCCCGGGCGGGTCTCGCTCTCTGGGGCTGCAGGTGGGCTGATGGGCTTGCTGTCCCCACAGCGGTGGCAGGACCATCACGGTGGCTGGTGAGCGTTTCCATATGGTGCAGAACGTGTCCATGGCTGTACACCCCATCGGCCGACAGCCCACAGTGAGTGGGGCGGGGGACCGAGGTGGTGGGGGTGGCTGGCAGCCCCCGCTCTGCTGCCTCTCTCCATCTCTCTCTCTCCCCATGCCTTCTTGTCTCTCTCCCCCTCTCTCTGCTTCTCCGTCTCCCTAAACCTCAAACTCTCCCCATTTCTCCATGTCTGTTTGTTCACCCCAACCTTGGCCCATGGCCCTCTCCCACCAGCTCTGCAAGGTTCTCAATTCCACCCTCATCACCTGCCCTTCGCCGGGGGCCCTGAGCAACGCGTCCGCACCAGTGGATTTCTTCATCAACGGGCGGGCCTACACCGACGAGGTGGCAGTGGCCGAGGAGCTGCTGGACTCCGAGGAGGCACAGCGGGGCAGCAGGTTCCGCCTGGACTACCTCCCTGACCCTCAGTTCTCCACGGCCAAGAGGGAGAAGTGGATCAAACACCACCCTGGGGAGCCCCTCACCCTAGTCATCCATGTGAGTGTCAGCGGGTGCCGGGTGGGGCCAGTGAATGGGCTGAGCTCAGCCATGGGCCTCGGTGAGCCCTCCCCTCCTCGCCCACAGAAAGAGCAGGACAGCCTGGGGCTGGAGCGCCATGAGTACCGGGTCAAGATAGGCCAGGTGGCCTGCGACATCCAGATCGTCTCGGAGAGAGTCATCCACTGCTCGGTCAATGAGTCCCTGGGCACAGCCGAGGGGCAGCTGCCCATCACGGTGAGTGCATGGGGCTCTGGAGGCAGAGGTGGGCATGGCTCCCAGCCCCATCTGCAGGTGCCTGTCCCTGGCTCAGCACATTGGAACTGAGCACTTTCATGCTCAGTAGTTTAGGCAGGCAGAGCAAGGCAGAGCTTGACATCCCCACGTGACAGATGAGGAAACAGGGCCAAGAAAGTAGGGACCTGCTCAAGGTCAGGAATAGGCCTGATGGGGCTGGACTCTGAAAGGCCCTAAGAAATTGCCCCTGTTCGAGGCGCTCTCCCCAGAGTCTGGGCTGCCAGTCATCACACAGGATCATGGAGGGCAGGGAAGCCAGAGGAGGAGAGAGAGGCCCAGAAAGTGGGATCTTTTCTGCACCGTACCTGCTTGCATGCCTCCTGGGCTGGGGAGCTCATTTCCTCACAGGCAGCTCTGACTGGGAAAGCTCCCTTTCATCTGCACCTCGGTCCCAATTCTGCCCTCAGAGTCCTCAGACACCTCCTGTTCCCAGGACAACCCTACAGATACCTGGGGACAACAGCCTCACCTCCCAGGCTTTAGTAATAATGACAGCCGCCCCCCACCCGCCACTGAGTTTCTCCTCTGTGCCAGGCCCAGGACTCAAAGCACAACAAGCATTACCTCCTTTAGTCCTCAGGCACCCCCTGGAGGTGGGCGTGGTTGTCTGTGTGTTAGGTGACTTGCCCAGGACACATAGCTAGTGAGGAGAAGAGCCGAGGCACAAGTCCAGGGAAGCTACAACCCCTCCCCTATCTTGTGCAGATCCAGGTAGGGAACTTCAACCAGACCATCGCCACGCTGCAGCTGGGCGGCAGTGAGACCGCCATCATTGTGTCCATCGTCATCTGCAGCGTCCTGCTGCTGCTCTCTGTGGTTGGTAAGGAGCCCCCCCCACCCTTGTGACACCTTGGAGGGCAGGCCTCCCCCCCGTACCCCCCTGAAGATGGGCAGATAGAAGAGAAGGCATAGTGGGCTGGGGGCACAGCTTGAACACACGCGTGGGGGTAGGAACAGGTCCTGCACCCAGAGGTGGGTGAGAGGGGTGCCTGGCTACAGCACGAATGGGAGGACAGATGTTGGGAGGGCACGCAGAGGAATCGGGAACCTTTCTGTGAATCATTAGGGAGCTGTTGAAGGTACTTAAGAGAGGGTTGTTATACCACTATTAAAGCAGTGGTTATAAAGGTAATATATTCAGTGTCGCAGAGAAAGTGGAACCCTCATACACTGCTGGTGGGGTTGGAAAATACTTTGGCAGTTCCTCCAAGTGTTAAACAAAACGCTGCCATGTGACCCAGCAATCCCACTCCTGGGTGTCTACCCAACAGACATGAAAACATGTTCACACAAAACTTGTGCATGAAAATTCATGGCAGCATTGTTCATAACAGCCAGAAAGAGAAACAACTTAATGTCCATCACCTGGTGAATAAGTAAAATGTAGTGTAGGTATACACACAACGGGATATTGTTCGGTCATAAAAAGGAATGAAGTGCTGACTCATGCTGCATCATGGCTGAGCCTTGACAACATTATGCCAAATGAAAAGCCACTCACCAAAGACCACATGTTGTAGGATCCCAGGTGATGGATGCACAACTAAAAGCCATTAGAATTGTCTTCTTTAAATGGATGGATGGGTTACATGGCGTGTGCATCATATCTTAACAAAGCTGTCTTTAAAAAATATTCAATGTAGAAAATTTTAGGGAATCCGTGAACTAAAAAAAAACACACATCCATCATTAACACCCTATATATTTTGGTATGTTTCCTGCCAGTCTCCTAAAGTTTTATATAATACGTACAAATATGTATTATACATAAGAATATAAAATATTTTAATATTATATATATTACACATATATATATCCCTTCTCCCAACTCAGAAAGGGATAATATAATACTGCTTTGTAATCTTTTAAAAGTTTCTCAATTCACAAGTAACACTAGGTCATTGTAGAAAGAATTGAAAATGCTAAAACGAAAAAAAAAAACCCACAAATCACCCATAATTCTCTCACATGTAATCCATCCATAGGGAAAGCCACTGCTTACCACTGTTGTACATACACACACACTTCTTTTTATAAGAATGGGACACTGAGCCTTATTTTACTGGTTTCTCCAAACCCTTTGCCCCGTCGGAGTTAGCCCGCTGGGGAGGGGAGGCCTGGGCACCTGGCCACGCCTGCCCCAGAGGAGGTGGAGCTGGGGCCGACCTCTCCCTCCAGGCCCTGCGCACAGCAGGTGCCAACAGACGCTTTCCAAAGGGCTTTCAAGGCCTGACCCCCTCTCCAATGCCCGCAGCCCTGTTTGTCTTCTGCACCAAGAGCCGCCGCGCTGAGCGCTACTGGCAGAAGACCCTGCTGCAGATGGAGGAGATGGAGTCTCAGATCCGAGAGGAGATCCGTAAAGGTAGTGGGTGGGGACCAGGCAGGACCACGGGCCTCGGGGCCTCGGGGCCTCGGCTTTCCCAGCTGGGGAATGGGTTTGAGACACGCTCACCTCTGCCTTCCTGTCACCAGGCTTTGCCGAGCTGCAGACGGACATGACGGATCTGACCAAGGAGCTGAACCGCAGCCAGGGCATTCCTTTCCTGGAGTATAAGCACTTTGTGACCCGCACTTTCTTCCCTAAGGTCAGCCGGTGCCCTCGTCTGCCCCCTCGGGGGCTCTGGGCTGTGCCGCTCTACAGGGCACCTTTGTGCATATGGGGAAGCTTGGCTAGTGTGGGCCCCGTGAGCAGTGCAGATCCACAGGGCCTGCCGGGAGGGGCCCAGGTTCTACCCACTTTCCCTCATTATTCACTCGATGTTTAACTGTCCGTAGAGAAGCTGGCTGCCAGCCCCACGCTCCTCCTAGGGTGCTACCTCTCCCCTCACTGAGGGGTGAGCAGAGGTGGCCCAAGCTGCATGTGCCCTGCTAGCCTCTCTTACATCGGGCCCCTTCCCAGCCAGGCTTCTCTGGGTCTCCACATACCCTCTTCCTGCCCCCTGGACTCTGCCCACCCCTTCCTCGCCTCCTCCTGTTCCTGGCTGCTGCCCTGTCCCCACTTTCCCTGGCCTGCCCAGAGCTTTGGTGCTGATGGCCAACGCCCTCCTCTCGCCCTGGTCACACCGTGCAGCAGCCTCTCTGCCTCCGTTTCCCTCATTCCACACTCAGCTGCTTTCGTTTTCCTGAAAGCCTTGTGCCCTCTGGCATTGCTACAGCTTGGCGCATGCTGGTTCCACTCCTCTTCCTCCAGGAAGCCCCCGGGGACGCCCCTCCCCACGCCTCTGGAATCCTGGGACTCCGTGGCCGTGGCCCATTGCCTTGTCTTTCTCTGTAAAGTGTCCCTTTGCCTTTGTTGAGCGTCCTTGCGTACCAGTCAGGGGAGTCCAGCCCTGCTGAGGTGCTGGGTCTGCCTCCACAGTGTTCCTCCCTCTATGAAGAGCGTTACATACTGCCCTCCCAGACCCTCAACTCCCAGGGCAGCTCCTCCGTGCAAGAGACACACCCACTGCTGGGAGAGTGGAAGGTGAGTACCCTCAACCCCCCTAACCGCCCCCCCCACACACACACACTGGGCCACCCAGTCCCTGTCAGGCTCCACTTTCCAGCTCATCGGGTCCATTGATCCCAATCACGGGGGCGGAGGGATGGGGGGAGGAGAATCTGCCATTGGAAGGTAGTGAGCGCTTCATCCCAGGAGGCACTGAAGCTGCCCCTCAGGGTGTTATAAGTGCTGCCCCCAGGCCAGGCAGAGAGGAGAGAGGACTGAGCCTCCCTTGACATCCCACTCTGCCTGTGCCTTAGAGCAGTGGTCGGCAAACTCATGAGTCAGCAGAGCCAAATATCAACAGGACAACGATTGACATTTCTTTGGAGAGCCAAATTTTTTAAACTTAAACTTCTTCAAACGCCACTTCTTCCAAATAGACTCGCCCAGGCCGTGGAAGAGCCACACTCCAGGGGCCAAAGAGCCGCATGTGGCTCGCGAACCGCAGTTTGCTGACCACTGCCTTAGAGGGTAGTTGAGAGGGTCCCTCATGGGGATGCTGGGTTAGCCCCAGGCACTCTTGCCCTTCTTTGTGCCCAGTCACGGGCAGTTAGGAGGCACCCACCATGACAAGGTAGTGAATTCCCCGTCGTAGGAGGCATTCGAGGAGCCATTCGGGGAGTCCTCAGTGCCGACCCCTCGGCCAGGCAGACACGGGTCCCCTCACCGATTGCTTCTGCAGATCCCCGAGAGCTGCCGGCCCAACATGGAAGAGGGCATCGGCCTGTTCTCCTCGCTGCTCAACAACAAGCACTTCCTCATCGTCTTTGTCCACGCCCTGGAGCAGCAGAAGGACTTCGCAGTGCGGGACAGGTCGGGCTGCGAGGCTCCGGGGGGCGGGGCGGGGGGGGCTCTGTCTGCGGTCCCACTGGTCCTGGGTCAGCCTGGCTGGACCCTGGGCTCGGGAAGTTTGCAAATCGCCATGTCCTCTGGGCAGCTAGCTGGCCTCCAACATGAAGTCGGGGTACTGGGGGTTCTGAGACCCCACATTCCTCCCCTTCCTGGGCCTGGATTCCACCTGCGCCGGCACATCAGTGATAAGGCCACCTGTAGCCGCCACTGTGCGCCCCCCCCCCCCGACCCCACTGACGCCCATGCCCACCCACAGGTGCAGCTTGGCCTCCCTCCTGACCATCGCGCTCCACGGCAAGCTCGAGTACTACACCAGCATCATGAAGGAGCTGCTGGTGGACCTCATCGACGCCTCCGCCGCCAAGAACCCCAAGCTCATGCTGCGGCGCACGGAGTCCGTGGTTGAGAAGATGCTCACCAACTGGATGTCCATCTGCATGTACAGCTGTCTGAGGGTGAGGCAGGCGTGACGGCGCCACCGACACGGCAGGGACCGCCGTCTCCCCGCGGTGGATTGGACTTGGTTCAGCCTTCCGCCAGCTCTCCCAGGAGAGTTACCCCTGTGTGCAGATGGGAGGGGGACTCAGAGGAGGGCAGGGACAGGCCCCGAGGGTCCATTATGCAGACGGGGACGGAGGCTCCGCGGAGGCCTGGCTTCCTGCGAGGCGCAGAGCCCGCTGGGGCAGAACAGAGGCCATGTCGGGGAGCTTGTCCTCAGTCACCAAACCCTCTCAGCCACTGAAGCCCTCCGATCGTTAGGGGAGGGAGATGTGGAAACAAATTAAAATAGCAAAGCTCCACCGCTGAGGCTTCTGACCGGGCTGGCGGGTTCCAGGTGGCGGCCCAAGTAAGGTTAGAGTAGGAACGAGCCATCGGAAGCATTGGGTGGGGAGGGGGTCCCAGGTTTTGGTGGCAGCAGGGGCAGCGCCAGGAGGAGGGGCCGTTTCTGAAAGGAACTGAGGGAAGGCGGGTGAGTCTTTCTGATGAGATAAGGCTGGGGAGGCCAGGTGGTCAGGGCCGTCTGCCTTCTGCCAAAGGGACCCCATTAGGGCTTTTCTGCAGAGGCCAGGAAGTCATCTGGGGGATCCCAGGAGAAGGGCAGAGGCCTGACTGAAGCCCAGAACCAGGGCCTCAGATCTCCTGGGTTTGAGTCCAGTCTTTGGCACAAATCAGCTGTGCGGCCTTGGAAAAGGCATTGCCCCCTCTCGGTCATGTGGGCCATGCCCCTGGGTGTGGGGCTCGTGAGGGCAGGCAGCCGGGAGGAGCCCTGTGGTGGGGACGGGGGCTGGGGATGGAGCAGAGGAGGCTGGGCCGAGGACGGGGCCATCACACGGCCCCCGGCGGCTCTCCCCGTGTCACTGGTCTTGGTATCGGTCTGCACTGGCTGCAGCAGGGCCCGTAGGGGCTGCCGTGGACTCTGGACCCAGCTCCTGAGGCCTCTTTGTGTGGCTTCCCTTCTGAGCCTTCGTTTCCTGCTCCAGAAAACGGGGCATCAGCGGCTCCCACCACCAGACCTGGAGAACTAGATCCGGAGTAAGAGTTGGCATGCTTGCCCTGGCTGGTGTGCTCAGTGGTTAGAGCGTCGGCCCACGCATCAAAGGGTCTCGGGTTCAGTTCCCGAGGCAACCAATCGATATGACATCAATGTTTCTCTCTCTCCCCTCTCTGTCCCTTTCACCTTCTCTAAACATCAGTGGAAAAAATATCCTCGGGTGAGGATTAACAAAAAAAAAAAAAAAAAAAAGGAGTTGGCGTGCTATCTTCATCATCTTGCCAAATCTGCCTAACACTATTATGTACTTAATTTTTTTCCTTAAATCAGCTTACCATTTTACCTAAGTCTCTACCATCAGTGTAATTCCTGATCCCTTGCTATAAAAAGACCATGAAAATCAGCTCATGGCTGTGAACTTGATGAAAGGGAGACTGGAGGGGCGGGGGGTGGCCGAGGGCGGGAGAGTCCAGTTGAGCCCAGGACTCTCCACTCTCACTGCGCGGCGATGGAGGTGGGGACCACGTCTGTGTTCTTCCACCCGAACTCACCGTGGGAGGCTTCGCAGAGAAAGTCACGGGCTTGGGAGTCAGCCAGGCCGGCGTCCGCGTCCAGCTGTGCCTCTTCCTGCGGCTGACCCCGGGCTGGTTACGTGCTCTCGGCCTCAGCAGTGAGGGATGAAATGGATGAGCCCGCCCGCAGCCAGTGGTGTTCGACCGTGGAGTCCATGGAGACTTCAGGGGGCTGGGGGGACGGCACCGGGACCCAAGAGAAGGGTATTACACAGGCAGCCATGAAGGTGTTCCGGAGGCCTGGGAGCTGGGATGTGGAGGGGGGGGCAGGGAGGCCGTGGGGGGCAGGCAGGCTGGGCCTCGGCCCCTGACGACAGCCCCTGTCCACCCCAGGAGACGGTCGGGGAGCCGTTCTTCCTGCTCCTGTGTGCCATCAAGCAGCAGATCAACAAGGGCTCCATCGATGCCATCACAGGCAAGGCCCGCTACACGCTCAATGAGGAGTGGCTGCTGCGGGAGAACATTGAGGCCAAGCCCCGGGTGAGCCGGTGTGCGGGCGGGGGGGGGGGCTGGGCAAGGGCAGCTGGGAAGCAAGGGGGGAGCCGTCTCCTGAACTGGCTGGAAGGGGTCCCCACGTGCCTGGAGGCTACGCTCTGGCCCGGCCTCCTCCGGTGGGCTGTCGCCTGCCGGGGCCCCCGGTAGTGGCGGTGAGGACGGACTGACCTCCCCTTCCTCCTCTCTTGCAGAACCTGAACGTGTCCTTCCAGGGCTGCGGCATGGACTCGCTGAGCGTGCGGGCCATGGACACGGACACGCTGACGCAGGTGAAGGAGAAGATCCTGGAGGCCTTCTGCAAGAACGTGCCCTACTCCCAGTGGCCCCGCGCCGAGGACGTCGACCTCGGTGGGCAGGGGCGGGCGGTACCCCGGGTGTCAGACTGTGTTGGTGGGAGCCAGCCCCTGCCTTAGGCATACCAGTCCGCTCCTTTCCCTCAGCAAATGGGCACAGACGTGGGCACTGGGGACATGGAGATGAAGTGCACCCCAACTGGGGATCGAGCCCACCACGGGCAAGCTCCTGCTGCACGGACAATGCCCAGTGGAGCCACACCAGCCAGGGCTGGGGGCACCTTTCCTTATTTCATCAGCAGTAACAGCAGTCACAACCCCGAGGAGGAGGACATTTCCAGAGCTCCTGCTCTGTGCTCCTCCCCGGGATCGAGCTCGGCTCCGGCCTCCCAGCACCCTGTTCCCCGGTTTTCTCCCCACTCTCTGTTTACAGAGGGGGAATGGAGGCTCAGAGAGAAGCGTGGCGTGCCCCAGGTTTCAGAGAGCAAGCAGCCTCTCCCCGTGTGGCCAGGCTGGTGCTGTCCCCTCGGCTGGCCCTGCCCCTGACCCCCCGCTCCCCGTCTCCAGAGTGGTTCGCCTCGGGCACGCAGAGCTACATCCTCCGGGACCTGGACGACACCTCGGTGGTGGAGGATGGCCGCAAGAAGCTCAACACACTGGCTCACTACAAGGTGGGCTCCCAGCCCCGCCCAGCCCCCACTGGCGGCCCCCCTGACCTGACCTCTGACCTCAGCCTCTCCCCTCCTGCCAGATCCCCGAAGGTGCCTCGCTGGCCATGAGCCTCACAGACAAGAAGGACAACACGCTGGGCCGAGGTAGCGCCGCTGGACGTGGGGAGGGCGGCCAGGGCCCCTTCTGCGCGGTCCCCGTGGGGAGGCCGAGGCTTCACGAGGCCGGGCTGTGGCCTCCGTGGTTGGGGCAGGGGCCAAGCCAGGCCCCTGTGACCCAGGACTGCTTGGCAGGGCCTGTGACCGGGCCTCTCAGGCTGACTTCCTGCGGGCAGCCCGAGAGAGGCCTCAGGAGGGCGGGCCGTGGTTACCATGGGTCTGGGCAGCTGCCAGGCCAGAGGGGTGGCTGGCATGCCCGTCTAGGGTTTAGGTTGTGTTTCTGCCTCAAATCCCACCGTCCACACCCTCAGATGCCCCAGGCTTCATGCTTCTGGGTCTCGGGGTTCCCTCTGAGGTCAGGAGCAGGACCTGGGTTCTCTCCCCGCAGCTTGTGGGGTCGGGTGGGGAAGTGAGCGAGGGCAGCCTCCCTCCTGCCTGGGCCCTCTCCTCTCTCCCTGTGTGACCCTGTCGCTGTTCCTCGCCATCGCACCCTCCCTGCTTCTCCTCTCACCTGCATGTGTCTTTCTCTCAATGCCGCTGTCTTTCTCTTTGTCTCTTCCTCTGTGCGTCTTTCTGGATCTCTCTCATCTCTTTCTTCACATGTTTCTCCTTGACTCACTCTGTCTCATTCTCTCCATGTGTCTCTTTGGAACTCACCCTTTTCTCTTGGTTTCTGCTCCATATCTGTTCTCTCCCCCTCTCCCTCCCCTCACTTGTTTATTTATTGTGTGTTTTTCCTCTCGCAGTGAAAGACTTGGACACAGAGAAGTATTTCCATTTGGTGAGTGCCCGGCCTCTGGCCCTGGGGCTCCCGCCCCTCACTGGGTGTGGACGTGGCTTCCTGCCACCTTGGTCCTCTGGGGAGAACCCTCCCAGGCTCTGGGAAAGGCTGGGGGTGGGGAGCGGAGATGGGAATCCAGAATCAGCAGGGAACCCGGTCACTGGTGCAGACCAAGTGCCTCTGGGAGAAGGATGGGGCCTCCCCTGGGACGGCGGAGCGCAGTGCCTGGCCCCGGCACTGACCGCCGCTCCGGCCTCCCAGGTGCTGCCCACAGACGAGCTGGCCGAGCCCAAGAAGTCCCACCGGCAGAGCCACCGCAAGAAGGTGCTACCCGAGATCTACCTGACCCGCCTGCTGTCTACCAAGGTAGGCCCGGCCTCCGCGGAGCCAGCTGGGCTCCCAGGGTGAGAGGCTAAGGGCTCAGGGCCCTCCCTTTGCTCAGAGCCCCGAAAGGTGTCTGACAGACAACTTCTAAACGAGCCAATGTCACAGAGAGGGCAGAGGGGTCAGTGATGTCCCCAAGGCCACACAGCTTAGGTGGCGGTCTGCACCCTACACACCACACCCTGGCTCCACTGATTCCCACTCTCTGCCCCAGACTTTCCAGCGCCCCTGTGAGGTAGGCTTCACGAACCCATTTCACAGGTGAGAAAACTGAGGCCCAGAGAGGTTAGGTGGCCGGCTTGATGCCACGTGGCTTCCACATTCACCAGTTCCAGTGCCACAGTCTCCCCAGAGCCAACAGGGTCCCCACTTACCCTCTCCACGTGGTCCCGGGCCGATGGCATCCACGCTGCTCTCCCCCAGGGCACGCTGCAGAAGTTCCTGGACGACCTGTTCAAGGCCATTCTGAGCATCCGTGAGGACAAGCCCCCTCTGGCCGTCAAGTACTTCTTCGACTTCTTGGAGGAGCAGGCCGAGAAGAGGGGGATCTCAGATCCTGACACCCTGCACATCTGGAAAACCAACAGGTGGGTGGTGGGTGTGTGGGGAGGGCGGTGCAGCTCCATGTGTCCCTGGGGGCAGCAACAGTGCTGGGGTTCAGAGCCCAGACTCTCGGTCCACCTGCTTGGGTCCAGTCCCTACGATGCCACATCCCAGCTGTGTGATCTTGGGAAATGACTTAACCGCTCTGTGCTTTAAGCTCCCCCGACCCCAGCTGTAAAACAAGGGCAATAAAAGGAATTCACCTTAATGATAAGAATTAAGGAGCAGCGAGGATTATGTAAGTGTCGCCCTTACCATCCTCCTCCCTCCATTCTTCTTGGGGAGGCCCTGTCCGCTCCATTTGACAGATGGGAACAGTGAGGCTCACAGAGACAGGACTGCCCGAGATCACGCAGCCCTGGGATGGCTCAAAGCAGCATAATCTTGGCTCCCCTACCCAGTTTGTAGCCTTCTTTGGAGGCATGTCTTTGCTTTTTGGGGTCACAGATTCCAACAAGAAGTTGTTAAAAAAAAAACAACAAACTCAGCTGGTCCTCAGAAAAAAATGCCACAGGCCCAGAAGTTTCTGTGCAGTTGCAGGGGCTTCTCCGAGCTCTGGGGGTGCATAAGCCCTGGCTGCTGAGTCACTGGGAGGCGCTGCGGTGGGAGTGGGGGTTTTACCAACCCTCTGGCTCCTGAGGCCAAGGCCTAGGATCCAGGCCCCGCCCTCCCTCAGCCCTTGCCTGCTGCTAATGGTGGACTTCCTGCTGCCGTGAGAGGCTAAGGGAGGAGCCAGGGGCTGCCAGGCCGGGTGGGGGTGCTGCTAATGAGAACCAGGACCTGGCCTGAGGCTCCTGCTGGAGACTCTGTGGGAGATGGGGTGGGCAGTGAGGGTGGACTGGGGCCCCTCCACCCCAGCCAGGCCTGCAGCTCCTGACCCGGCCTCCTGCCCTGCTCCGTGCAGGAAACCTGGCTCTTAGCTGCCCGTAGCCCGGCCAGCAGGGATGGTCATCAGCCCCATTTGTGGGTGAGCAGACCAAGGTCTCTAGAAGTTCCATCTTATGAGTAGGCTACACCAGCCTTGAGGGGTAAAGCCAGCCTCTCCTCTGGGCCTGGCTGCCCTACCCTTGGGGTGGGCTCACACTGCCTCTGTTACCCCCATCCCACAGCCTTCCTCTCCGGTTCTGGGTGAACATCCTGAAAAACCCCCAGTTTGTCTTCGACATCGACAAGACGGACCATATCGACGCCTGCCTCTCGGTCATCGCACAGGCCTTCATTGACGCCTGCTCCATCTCTGACCTTCAGCTCGGCAAGGTCAGCTGCTCCCGGGGGCAGCCTGGGTGCTAATGACGGGATGGAGATTTTTCTGGGAGGGGAACTATAGGAGCTCAGGTCTGGGGGACGTGGGGGATGAACAGGGACATTCGGGCCGGAGGAGACGCCCAGACACGGCAACTACAGTCAGAAACTGCATCACAAAAGACCGGTTGCACCTGCCTCAGGTGGGCCCAGCATCAGCTCCCAACGTTAGGCCATAGAGCCAGGCCCGGGAAGCCAGAGCGAATGTAGAAAACCCGCTTGGTCAAGCACAGCGTCATCTGAGAGTCCGCCAGGCTACAGGCAGCAGTCCCGATGGTCAGGAGCCCTCTGAGTGGGCACAGAGAAGCGGTGGGCAGAGGCAGCAGATGACCATGACCTCTGAGATACACGCAGGAGGGCGCCCCCGAGGCATCTCTGCGGGGAGAGGAGAGAGAATGGTGTTCCTGGCAGAGGGAACAGCCTGGGCGAGCAGGGAGGCATGAAAGAGTGCTCGCGGCGGTGAGCATGAAGGAGGTGGTGTAAGCAGACCCGGCCAGGCAGGATGGAGGCTTCATGGCCCTGCATTTTGCCCGTGACTTTCAGAGACAGGCCACGAGGGAGAGTGTGGAGAAGGGATGCGTTCACTATCTCGGAAGGCAGGACGCCCGTGACAAAGAACGGGGAGTGTACTTGGCACATTTCGCTTTCGGGCGTTGAAAACATGTGGTGGGAAATATTCCACTGAGCCAGCAATCGGGCTTCCAGCAGTCTTAGCCACCAAGACCTATAACCCGAAGCAAGGATGTAAACAAAACCGCCTCTGTGCGACCAAGGGCTGGCGCCAAGCCCACGTACTTTCCCCCGAAGAGACCTAGATCCCCCGTCAGGTCATCCCCCGGCGGTCCCATAGAAGACGGGGCGGGGCTCAGTGCAGAAGGACAGCAGGGGGAGGGGGGCGGGAGGAGCCCCTGGTCTGAAGCTGGCGGAGTGGGGACCCTCAGTGACGGGGGCCTTCGTGTGGCAGTAGAGAGCGTGGCTCGTCCAGAAAAGGACAAGTCCTTTCCTCCTCTTGTTCATCCCCTCACTCTCTCCCCCCAGGACTCACCCACCAACAAGCTCCTCTACGCCAAGGAGATCCCCGAGTACCGCAAAATCGTGCAGCGCTACTACAAGCAGATCCACGACATGACCCCCCTCAGCGAGCAGGAGATGAACGCGCACCTGGCCGAGGAGTCGAGGGTGCGGCTGGGCTGCGGGGGGTCTGGCATTTGCCCGTCCAGTGAGGGGTTTGTGTACAAGCAGCAGGCTGGGCTGGGCCCGGCCCAGGTTGGACAGGTTACCCACCCTTCCCAACGCCCGCCTTCTCTTTGCTTGTAGAAGTACCAGAACGAGTTCAACACCAACGTGGCCATGGCAGAGATTTACAAATATGCCAAGAGGTATCGCCCGCAGGTGGGTACCCCTGGTGGGCGGCCCTGACCCTCGCAGCCACGGCGCCCCCTCCCCATCTCACCCACAGAGAGGTCCCCACTCCAGCATTTATGTCCCAGGACGTTTGTGCTTTAGGGCGGGTCAGCAGCTGTGGGAATCCAGGCAGGGTGTGCTCCCCAGAGACTGCCAGGGGACCCCACTGGGGCCCAGGCCTGCAGCCCCACGGCCCCTCTGCTTCTCCTCAGATCATGGCGGCCCTGGAGGCGAACCCCACGGCCCGGAGGACCCAGCTGCAGCACAAGTTTGAGCAGGTGGTGGCTCTGATGGAGGACAACATCTACGAGTGCTACAGCGAGGCCTGAGCCGCCGGAGACCGCGTGGGGAAGGAACCAGGCCCCCGGCCCTCGACTTCATTTGGTCCCCAGTGCCTCTGACTCCGGCTGGGCCAGGACTGAGCAGAGTCACTGGAGAGGGGGAATGAATGAGGTGCCCCCCGCCCTGGCCCCTCTGTCCCCTCCTGCTTGTCCCCAGGCCCAGCCTTTGGGATGGGGACTTGGATGACACAGCCAGTCTCTGGTAAGGTTCCCACCACCCGCCAGGACAGCCTGGACGGCGCCCCGCACGCTCTGTCACGGCCGGCTGCTAAGAGCCCCGCCCGACTCGGTCCCGCAGACGAACAGTCAAACGTGAGAGCGCGCCTGGCCCAGAGGCCGCAGCCAGAAACACTACCTCAGCCTTTCTGACGGCGGGGAGGCCTCCTCGAACCAGCCCGCGATCGGTTTCCGACTTAACCACCAAAACGCCGTCTCGCTCTCCCCTCACCCGGAGAGGACCCTGGCCACACGCAGTGTCGAGCGGTGTCAGATTCCCGTTGCTTAAGTGGCTACTGGTGGCGTGGGCAGCGCCCACCGCCCGTGGGGAGGCTCCTGGGGCTTTCCCGGAGCCAGGAGGGCGGAAGACCGGGGGGCTGGGTTTGGGGGGGAGCGGGGCTGAGTTGCACCAAGGATGTAGCTGGGCTACTTGATCTTGCTGGAAGTATTTCTAAAGAGAGCACCGCTTTGTTTTTTTAAGAAAGCTTTTCTATATTAAACTCATCATGCACCAACTGTGAACAGCTGCCGCTTGTGCAGAGGACCTGGGAGGGGACCGAGGGGCTCCCAACGCAACACTGGAAATGACTGTTCCAGAGGATGGGCAGCTCTGGCACGGACCCCCCGCCACCCTGAGCAAACCACGCCGCCTTCTGTCCCTGCCACAAGTGGCCCTCTGGCTGACCGGAGCCCCCGCAGCAGACCGCGCCCGCGCAGGGCCTGGGCCGGAAGGGTGACCAGGATGCTCTAAGTGGAACCTTCTTTACAATAAAAGCCTGATGGGAAAACCTGCTGTGGGCTCCAGCCTTCATCCCGAGTGGCGAGAGGCAGGGCGCCCTGGCTCAGACCTGCCTCAGCCTCCGGAGGAGTGATGGCGATGGGACCGTGTGGCTGCCTGCTCGCCCTGGGCCTGGCTCTGAGGGCACCACGGGACCTGCAGGAAGATGTCACGGCTGCTGGGTGCCACCCACCCCTGCTGGGCCCTGCTCCCAACTCACCGGTAGTTGCCGAGTCCACGAGGAAGGGAACTGTGTCCTCGGTTTACAGGGGTGGGAACAGCGCAGAGGGCTGCCCCCAGGGAGCCGCGGGGGGCGGTGGGGGGAAGCCAGGTTATCTGGGCCCTCAGTCCTCGGTGCCGTGCTTCTGCCAGACCAGCCTCCACGGCAGCCTCCCGATGGGAGGGGTGGGCCACACTGGAAAGAGAGCGGACATGTACACACCCCGAATGTTTCGTCCCTCTTCAAAAAACGTATCACGAACCCCGTTTTGCAGGTGAGGAAACCGTTTCCCCCGGGGCCAGTAGGACGGTTAGCCTGACTGGAGGCCAGCAAATACCAGAACCCCCAGCCCACCCAGCTGGGCCTGAGCTGGGGGCGAGGTTCACCCCTGACCTCCTGGAGAGGTCACGAGAAAGCAAAGCAACTCATTTTTTTTCCCCTTCACGGAAAAAAATAAATAAATAAGCACACACATTTATCAAAGGTAAGAACTAGGACAGAAAAATTCATACCGTTTAAACAAAATCCTACAAATGCCAGTTTTTAAATTAATGAGAACAGGAAAGTGAAAAGAGAAAAGTAAACAATTTTTAGCTTTAAAAATAGCCTTTTCCTGTGGTAGCTTCTGGGTAGAGAGATTCGTTATCTTTTCAAATTTTCTATTCTGAGCACCGATTCCTGCTTATTAAGCAGCAGATTTCTAATTTAAGTTATTGACACATTTGATAGGAAAAAAAAATTTTTTTTTGGTGTGATGCTAGAATTAAATACACTTCCTACAGAAACATCAGGAAGTTAAAAAAAAAAAAAAGAGAAAGAAGAAAAAAATAAAAGCTACCTCAACCCACCCACGGTTAATATCTCAGAGAATGCCAAATCACATACTTGCCTGGGTTGGGGGCCGAGGAGTAAAAACCGGGACCAGGGTATACACACCATTTTGAAACCTGTATTTTCCCCATGCAACAATATGTCAGCAACATCTTTCTATGTCATTAAATATTCCACAGCCTGTTTTAATGCCTAATTAACATGCAATTCCTTCTTGACATTTAGAAATGTATTCGCAAATGGAGGAAATCTCTCGATTCCAGGGTCATTTCTCAGCACAGACGGTGGCCACCTTCTGTGAAGCCCCCACCCGTGGTCCTTGTCTGGGGCCCCTGCAGACTTGCCTTGCGCTACAGGCATCCCTGTGCTCCGAGGGTCACCGGCGGCGGGCTTCGGCGCCGTGTCGTCATGCAGAGAAGACTTGCCCGGGTTTCCTGGGTGCCACATGATGTCCGGCCTCTGCCAGGCCAGGGTACTGCCCTGCCCCGCAGCTCATGGAGGCGAGATGCCCAGTGATGCCCCCTAACTGAGACCCTGCCTGGGTACCTCCCACAGCCCCTGGCCAAGCCATGAGAAGAGCAGAGACAAAAACACACACCACCTTGTGAAGTGCTAGCCTAATCCCCTGCGTCAGCTCACGGTGCCCCTTGGGGCCCTACTGGCAGACACGCCGAGGAAGCTGTTGGCACATCTAGGCAACGCCGTGTGTGAGGTTTGGGGAGGAGAGGGTGGGGTAGGGAGAGCAGGGCAAGCCCATGCTGGGCTGCCTCAGTTTCCCTTTGTGTGCCCTCTGCTCCCTTCTTAAGTCCCGTCCAGTTTACCCCTGACTCCCTTCAAGTTCATCTTTTCTTCTCTGCCCCCAGCCTGGCTTAGCTGTCCCCCCACATGGGGACCATCTCTCAGCAGTCTCCTGGCCACGCCGAGTCCTCACACCAGGGGAAGGCTGCCATGCAGTCACCGAGCTCAAACTGCGATTCAAACTGTGGATTCATCATTGACCCCATTCTACATCCCATCCCTCAGCAAATCCCATCCATCCTGCCTCAACACCTACCCTCATTCCACCACTCCGAACCCTCCCTCCACAGCCACCCTTCGCCATTGAGAAGGACCCCTGCAGGGCCCCCTCACGGGCTTCCTGCTGCGGCCCATGTCCCTGTGAAGTCACTCTGCCGCTCACTGTCCTCTAATGGTTCCTTACCACATGAAAACAAAACCCAAATTCTTACCCTGGCGGACGGGGCCTTTGAGGATCGAGCCCTTGTTTGCCCTGCAGCCCTTGCTGTGGTCATCTCCTGCTAGGTAACAAACCACCCCAATACTCAATGGCTTAAAACAGCAGCAATCATGTATGTTGCTCACGCGTGTGTGATTGGGGAGGGCTTAGCTGGGAGCCTTGTCCCTGTTCTATGTGGTGTCCGTTGGAGCAGCTCAACTAGGGCTAGAAGATTGAAATCCAAACCAGCATACAGCATACTCCTGTGGCTGGCCAATTGGTGCTAGCTGGTCAGGGAGTTCAGCAGGGGCTAAAAGTTGGGGTGCCTTGGTTCCTCTCCACCAGCTGCTTAGGCTTCCCCACAGCATGGGTAGGTGGCTGAGTTTTAAGAGCAAGTATCAATTTGAGGAGGTCCAAGACAGCGGCAATGTAGGAGAATGCTACATTTCTACATTTGCCCCTTCCCTGAAAACGCTAATATGTGTGTGTGTGTGTGTGTGTGTGTGTGTGTGTGTGTGTGTGTATAGAGAGAGAGACAGAGAGACAGAGAGACATGAGACAGACACGAGGGGGGTGGGGAGAAGGCTGGGAAGCTGCAAGAGCCCTGCGGAGCTGCGGGAACTCTCAGGGCGGCAGGAGCTGCTAGTGCCATTTCCATAGATGGGGTGGTGGGAGCTCTACTCTGGTGCTGCCTGGTGCTGCGTCCTACCTTCAGGATCTACAGTGCCTGGAGCCGTTTGTGTCTGAACAAAGGGCGCCAGCAGGAACAACAAGGTGTTACCACACAGCTCTGGTCTCCTTTCCAGGAGCTGCTCCAGCCAGGGCCCCAGGCACTGCCAGCACCTGCCTGGCTCCACCCAGCTTCTTAAACTTTGACACACAAAGCCCACACAGAGGTCGCTTCTAAGCAAGACCGCCAGAAGGCTGGGAGTCGTGGGAGCTCTCTGGGGGCTGTGGGGTTTCTCTGGGGTTGGAGGTGCCAGTGAGCGCCCTTGTTTACATCTCATTCCACCTCGGGCTGGCCTCCCTGCAAGGTCACTACAGCATGTTCCCAGACACGTTGCCCAAGACAGTCATGGTGCCAAACAAAGCAAGCAAACAGGGTCAGTAGAGCATTACCATGCACATCTGGCCTCCCCAACTAACGCCGCCCCAGCTCAGTAGGCCAGTGCCCAGATGACTTGCTGACCTGCTCAGCTCCTTCCAGCCTGCCAAAATCACCAGTCACAGACAAACTACACCGAGGCCGCTTCTACATGAGGCCACTTTGTGCAGACTAGGAGAGAGATTCTGTCTAAATTTATATAAACAAACATAGAAAGTCAAACAAAATGTAAAGACAGAAGAATAGCTCACAAATGAAGGAACAGGAAAAATCGCAGGGGAAAAACCCTTAAGGAATTAAAGACAAGTAATTTGCCTGATAAAGAATTCAAAGAAATGATCATAAGGATGCTCACCAAACTTGACAGAAGAACAGAGGAACTTAGGGAAAGCTTCAACAAAGATTTAGAAAGTATAGTAAAGAACCAAGCAGACCTGAAGAATATAATAACTGAAATGAAAAAAAAAAAAACAAAAACATTAGAAGGAATCAATAGCAGATTAGCTAGCATAGAAGAACGAATCAGTGACCTGGAAAAAAGACTAGTGGAAATAAACCAATCAGAACAGCAAAAAGGAAAAATAATGAAAAGATGAGGATAGAGTAAGAGACCTCTGGGATAACAAAGTGTTCAAACATTTGCATTATAGGGATCCCAGAAGGAGAAGAAAGGAACAGAAACTTTATTTAAGGCAATAATGCCTGAAAACTTTCCTAACCTGGTCCAGGTTAGGAAGCACAGAGAGTTCCAAACAAGAAATACCCAAATTGACCCACTTGAATACATATTGTAATTAAAGTGCCAAAAGAGACAATCTTGATAACAAATTACATACAAAGGATATCCCACAAGGATATCAGGTGAACTCTCAGCAGCAACTTCATAGGCCAGAGGGAGTGGTAGAACATCTTTAAAATACTAAAAGAAACAACCCTACAACCTAGAATAATTTACCCAGCCAAGATTATCATAGTTTCCCAGATAAGCAAAACTAAAGGAATTTATCACCATTAAGCCAGTTTTATAAGAAATGTGAAAGAATTTGCTTTATGCAGAAAAGGAAAGGCCATAAACAGAAATACAATAATAGGAGAAAGATAAAAATCTCACAGAAAAAGCCAAATATTTAATAAATACAGCAAATCAGACATTTTAAAAGCTACTACAAGGTAAAAAGAAAAAAGTTTCAAACTCAATTCAAACTACAATAAGTAGGTAGGAGATATACAACACAAAAAGATCTAAAACATGACATCACTAACAAAGCGTAGAGGGGGGAGTAAAAATGTAGTCATTATAGACTATAGTCAAATTTAAACACCTATCAGCTTAAATAGACTGAATACACACACACACACACACACACACACATATTTATATTAACCAAAAGCCAAAAATCTACAAAAGGTATACAAAAAATAAAGAGAAAAAGCCAAATGAAACACTAAAGAAAACCAGCAAACCACAAGGGAAGAAAAAAGAAGAAAGGAGCAGAGGAGAACAAAAAGCAATTAACAAAATGGCAATAAGTACACAGTTATTAATAATTACTTTAAAATATATTTTATTGATTTTTTACAGAGAGGAAAGGAGAGGGATAGAGAGCTGGAAACATCGATGAGAGAGAAACATCGACCAGCTGCCTCCTGCACACCCCCTACCGGGGTTGTGCCCGCAACCAATGTACATGCCCTTGACCGGAATCGAACCTGGGACCTTTCAGTCCGCAGGCTGATGCTCTATCCACTGAGCCAAACCGGTTTCGGCATATTAATAATTACTTTAAATGTGAATGAATTAAATTATCCAATAAAAAGACACAGGGTGCTGAATGGATTAAAATCCATGACCCATCTATATGCTGCTTACAAGAGACTTCAAATCGAAAGACACATACAGACTGAAAGTAAAGGGATGGAAAAAGATATTTCATGCAAATAGAAATGAAAAGAAAGCTGAAAAAGAAAAAAAAGAAATCTGAGGTAGCAATACTCCTATCATACAAAACAGACTTTAAAACAAAAATATGTTTTAAAAAAGACAAAGAAGGACATCGCATAATTATAAAGGGGTCAATTCAAGAAGGGGATATAACAATCATAGATATCTATGCACCCAACACAGAAGCATCTAAATCAGGGGTCCTCAAACTTTTTAAACAGGGGACCAGTTCACTGTCCCTCAGACCATTGGAGGGCCGGATTATAGTTTAAAAAAAACTATGAACAAATTCCTATGCACACTGCACATATCTTATTTTGAAGTAAAAAAACAAAACGGCAAAAACACCCGCATGTGGCCTGCGGGCCGTAGTTTGAGGACGCCTGAAAATATATAAAGCAATATTATTAATAGACACAAAGGGAGAAACCCACAATAATACAATAAGAGCAAAGAATTTTAATACCCCATTCACATCAATGAATACATAGACATATGTCCATAATGAACAGAAAATTAATAAGGAAATAATTACCTTAAACGTCACATTAGATCAGATCCACTTAATAAACATCCCTAGAACATTTCATCCTCAAACTGCAGAATACATACTTCTCTCCAAGTGCACATAGAACATTCTCCATATTAGGTCACAAAACAAGCCTCAATAAAATGAAGAAAGATTGAAATCATATCAAGCATCTTTCCCAACCACCATGACATGAAACTAGAAATCAATTCCAGAAAAGAAAAAAAAAACAAACTGGGGGAAAAATAACCCCACAAATATGTGGAGACTAAACAACATACTACTAAACAACCAATGGATCAAAGAAGAAATTTTTTAAAATATCTTGAAATAAAAATGAATGTACAATTTTTCAAGATTTATGGGACGTAGCAAAAAGAGTTCTAAGAGGGAACTCTTTGCCAGTCTACCTCAAGAAACAAGAAAATTTTCCAAATAATACTATAACTTTATACCTAAAGGAACTAGAAAAAACAACAACAAAGTAAACAGAAGGAAGAAATAGCTGAGATCAGAGCAGAAATAAATGAAAGAGAAATTAAGAAAACAATAGGGAAGATCTATAAAACTAAGAGCTATTTCTTTAAAAAGATAAATAAAAGTGACAAATCTTTGGTCAAACTCATCAAGAAAAAAAAAAAGAGAACCCAAATAAATAAAATCATAAATGAAAGAGAAGTGACAACCAACACCATGGAAGTACAAAGAATCATTAAAGAATACTACAATTATATGCCAACAAATTTGACAATCTAGAATAAATAAATTTCTAAAAGTATATAACTTTCTAAGACTGAACCTGGAAGAAATACAAAATCTAAACAAACCAATTACTACCAATGAAATTGAAGCAGAGAAAAAAACACCAAAAAGCTCCCAATAAATAAAAGTTCAGGATCAGATGGTTTCACATGTGAACTTTACTGAACATTCAAAGAATAATCTATATACACTGAGTGGCCAGATTATTATGATCTCTGAACGCATAATAATCTGGCCACTCAGAGAGAGAGAGAGAGAGAGAGAGAGAGAGAGAGAGAGAGAGTGTATTAGAGGCCCGGTGCATGAATTCGTGCATGGGTGGGGTCTGGCCAGGGGGAGGGGACATGGGGGGTTGGCTGGCCTGCCTGCTGGTCAAACTCCTGGTCGAGGGGACAATTTGCATATTAGCCTTTTATTATATAGGATATACACTGAGTGGCCAGATTATTATGCGTTCAGAGATCATAATAATCTGGCCACTCGGTGTATATAAAAGCCCAGCAACTGGAATGGCAGAACGCACACTGCAGCAGCCAACTGGCCTGATCTGGGCCCCTGATCAGTGCCGCACACCGCCCCCCCCCCACCGCCCAGCCAGCCCAGCCCCCAATTGCCCCCAACACCCCAATCAGGGGCAGGGCCAGCTGGCCAACCACCCATGGCCCCTCTCCCTGGACGGCCCTACCCTAATCGGCCCCCCCATCCCAATCAGGGGCGGGGCCGGCTGGGCCTCTAGTTAATATATATTCTTCTAAAACCTCAAGCTATTTAAAAAAACTGAATAGAAAGGAAAGCTTCCAAACTCATTATATAAAGACAGCATTACCCTTATAACAAAAGTAGACAAAAATATTACACACAAAAATTACAGGCCAATATCCTTAGTGAACATAGATGCAAAAATTCTCAACAAAATATTAGCAAACCAGATTTAACAATACATTAAAAGGATCCCAGGGGGATTAAAAATGGTGGCGGAGTAAGTGTACTAGTAAGCTACACTGACACTCTCCCAGGACTGAACTGTAAATACAACTAAAATACAGAAAAACTACCCAGAAAAATCAACTGAAGACTAGCTGGAGAGAACTCTGATAATCAAGGACAGAAAGTGGAGACTGCATAGAGACTAGTAGAAACTGCGAAGACATGAAAGGAGTGGCCGGGTCCCCACAGACAGCAGCTGAAGGTCTGGAGGGATATCTCAGCTTGTGAGGTTCCTACTGAGAACTCTGGGGTCTAAACCCTAAGCTGGTCTCCCCAGCCCAGAGCACCAGAACTGAGAAAGGTGCCTGCATCACATCTGGCTGAGAAAAGCAGCAGGGTTGCTGCCAGCCACCCAGAGAAGGCTGGAAATGCAGGCACCCTCTTAAAGGACGAACACACAAAATTTTGTGGGCAGCCACTCACCTTGGGCTCCGGCAGGGGGAGGGCAGAGTGGACTGGAGCTGCATGAGGACAGTTCACAGTTGGGAGCTCTGGGGTTGGAGCTTGGAGGGCAGCCAGCACACTTTCCGCTTTCCCATGCTGAGTCATTCCCATGCTGAGTCATTCCCACATGCTGCAGAGGACATCTTTCTCCTATGGACCTTTGCTATCCAGGTGGTTTTGGCCTAGGGGAAAGCCAGTTGCTACGCCTGGTTGGAAGAACTCTTACCTCACTCTGTGGTTGATAGCCTGAGGCCAAGATAACAATCAGAGGACCACATCAAGACCCTGGTTGGGGTGCATGGGGGAGGGGGAGATAGAGGAAGATATAAACAAGTGGAAGAATATACCATGTTCATGGATAGGTAGAATTAACATAATTAAAATGTCCATACTACCCATTAATATGTCCATACTACCTAAAGCAATCTACAAATTCAATGCAATCCCTATTAAAATACCAACAACATACTTCACAGATCCAAAACAAATACTCCAGAAATTTATAGGGAATAAAAAAGACCTCGAATCATTGCAGCAATCTTGAGAAAGAAGAATAAAGGTGAAGGAATCACAATACCAGATATCAGACTATACTACAAAGCCACTGTAATCAAAACAGCCTGGTACTGGCACTAGAACAGGTCTATAGATCAATGGAATACAACAGAGACCTCAGAAATCGACCCAAGCCATTACACTCTATTAATATTTGACAAAGGAGGTGAGAATATACAATGGAGTTAAGACAGTCTCTTCAATAAATGGTATTAAGAAAATTGGACAGGAAGATGGCTGCCGACAGGAAGGCAGACTGCAAGATAGTGTGTGAGTGAGAGAACGGAAGGAGAGTGTGTGGTTGCACGGGGAGTATTTATTGGTGAGTTGAGGGACAGCTATACTCCAAGGGACTGTTAGGGATTGCCAGACGGGGTTCCCCTGACCGGGCAGCCTCCACTGCTGCTGAAATCCCTCCTAGAGCAACTGGCTCTGACACGGAGACCACGCCATCTTGGAGGGGAGAGTGGCTGTTATCAGAAGTCTAAAAATCCCGGGAATCTACAACAACACCACCCAGGGAACAGCTGCGAACCTAGGAACACCGAGCCCCAAGCAAAGCGAATACATGGACTCAGAGGAGTTCTGCACCTTCTCACGAAAAGGTCAGATTTCGCCTAGGAAAAGGAGAGAGAGAACTACATAACCAAATACCCAGAGAAGAGAGATCATGGGGAGACAAAGAAACAGCCTGCATATGAAAGAAAAGGAGGCATCACCAGAAAAGGAAGTAAACGAATTGGAGGCAAGCAACCTATCAAAGAAAGAATTCAGAGAAATGGTCATAAGGTGGCTGAAAAGAATGGAAGACAAATTCAACAATATGTGTAAGAACCAAGAGGAAATGAAGAACCAAGAAGAAATGAAAAATGACATTGCTGCTATAAAGAACTCAATAGAAAGCATCAACAGTAGACTAAAAGAAGCAGAGGACTGCATCAGCGAGCTAGAAGACAAGGTAGGAAAAAATACCCAAGCAGAGCAGCATCTAGGAAAAAAAAATTAAAAAACAGGAGGAGAGCCTAAGGGAACTTTGGGACAACACTAAAGGAAAAAACATCCGCATAATAGGGGTACCAGAAGGAGAGGAAACTGAGCAAGGAATAGAAAACCTGTTTGAAAAAATAATTACAGAAAACTTCCCTGATATAGGGAAGAAAAAACTCACACAAATCCAAGAAGCTCACAGAGTCCCAACAAAATGAACCCCAAAAGACCAACACCAAGGCACATTATAATTAAATTGGCAAACACCAACGACAAAGTAAGAATCTTAAAAGCGGCCAGAGAGAGACAGTAAGTTACCTACAAAGGATCCCCCATCAGACTAGCAACTGATTTCTCAACAGAAACTCATCAGGCCAGAAGGGAATGGAATGAAATATACAAAGTCATGCAAACAAAGGGTCTGAATCCAAGAATACTGTACCCAGCAAGGCTATCAATCAAAATTGAGGGTGAAATCAGGAGCTTCACAGACAAAAAAGGACTAAGGGAGTTTATTACCACCAAACCAGCAATGCAAGAAATGCTAAAAGGTCTGCTGTAAAAAGAAGAAATAGGAAGTGAAGAAGGAACACAGGTGTAAAGAATAAAAATGGCAACAAACAAGTACCTATAAATAGTAACTTTAAATGTAAATGGATTAAATGCCCTAATCAAAAGACATAGGGTAACTGAGTGGTTAAGAAAACATGACCCATATATCTGCTGTCTACAGGAAACCCACCTCAGAAAAAAAGATGCACACAGACTGAGGGTGAAGGGATGGAAAAAGGTTTTTCAGGTGAATGGAAATGAAAAAAAGGCTTGGGTAGCAATACTCATATCTGACAAATTAGATATCAAAATGAAGGACATAAAAAGAGATAAGGAAGGCCACTTCATAATACTAAAGGGAGCAATCCAACAAGAAAAAATAACTGGTAAACATATACACACCCAATACAGGAGCACCCAAATACATAAAAAAAAACTTCTGGAGGATATCAAGGGAGAGATTGACAGCAATACAATCATAGTAGGGGACTTTAATACCCCACTATCACCATTGGACAAATCCTCTAAACAAAAAAAATCAGCAAAGAAAGATCAATCCTAAGTGACTCACTAGATCAGATGGAATTATTTGACATCTTCAGAACATTTTACCCCAAAGCCACAGAATATACATTATTCTCAAGTGCACATGGGTCATTTTCAAAGATAGGCCATATATTAGGTCACAGGCAAAGTCTCTTCAAATTCAAGAAGATAGAAATCATATCAAGCATCTTCTCAGATCACAGTGGCATAAAACTGGAAATCAACTACAATAAATACAATCCAAAAAAATCAAACACCTGGAGACTAAGTAGCATGCTATTAAACAATGACTGGGTTACCAGAGAGATCAAAGAAGAAATAAAAAACATCATGGCAACAAACGACAATGAAAACACAACAATCCAAAATCTATGAGACACAGCAAAAGCAGTCTTGAGAGGGAAGTTCATAGCTCTACAAGCCTACTGCAAAAAACAAGAAACAATGTTAACAATGTTAACCCTATAACTCAAAAAGTTAGAGAGCAACAAGAAAAGCCCAGTGTAAGCAGAAGGAAGGAAATAATAAAGATCAGAGCTGAGATAAATGACATAGAGACCAAAAAAACAATACAAAAGATCAACAAAACCAAGAGCTGGTTCTTCGAAAGGATAAACAAGATTGATGAACCTCTAGCCAGGCTCACCAAGAAGCAAAGAGAGAGGACCCAAATAAACAAAATCAGAAATGAAAGAGGAGAAATAACAGCAGACACCACAGAAATACAAAGGATTGTTAGAAAAATACTATGAACAACACTATTCCAACAAACTGGACAACCTGGAGGAAATGGACATATTCCTAGAAAAGTACAACCTTCCAAAACTCAATCAGGAAGAATCTAAACATCTCAATAGGCCAAGAACTATGGAAGAAATTGAAGCAGTCATCAAAAAGCTTCCAGCAAACAAAAGTGGCGGACCATATGGCTTCACAGGGGAGTTTTACCAAACATTCAAGGAAGAACTAAAACCTATCCTCCTCAGACTATTCCAAAAAATTCAAGAGGAAGGAACACTTCCAAGCTCATTCTATGAAGCCAGCATCACCCTAATACCAAAACCAGATAAAGACAACACAATGAAAGAGAATCACAGGTCAATATCCCTCATGAACATAGATGCCAAAATCCTCAACAAAATTCTGGCAAATCAGATCCAGTAGTACATCAGAAAGATCATACACTATGACCAAGTAGGATTTATACCAGGGATGCAAGGATGGTACAATATCTGCAAATCAATAAACATGATACATCACATAAACAAATTGAGAGATAAAAATCACATAGTCATATCAATTGATGCAGAAAAAGCATTTGACAAAATCCAACACCCTTTCTTGATAAAAACTCCCAGCAAGGTGGGAATAGAAGGATCATACCTCAACATAATAAAAGCCATATATGACAAACCCACAGCCAACATCATACTCAATGGGCAAAAACTAAAACCATTTCCCCTAAGAACAGGAACAAGACAGGGATGCCCACTCTCACCACTCCTGCTCGACATAGTACTGGAAGTATTAGCCATTGCGATTAGACAAGAAGAAGAAATAAAAGGCATCCAAATTGGAAAAGAAGAAGTAAAACTGTCCTTATTTGCAAATGACATGATATTGTACATAAAAACCCTAAAGACTCCATCAAAAAATTATTAGACTTAATAAATGAATTCGGCAATGTAGCAGGATACAAAATTAATGCCAAGAAATCTATGGCATTTCTATACACCAATAGTGAACTTTCAGAAAGAAAGACTAAAAAAGCAATCCCATTTACCATCACACCAAAAAAAATTAAGATACCTAGGAATAAACTTAACTAAGGAGGTAAAAGACCTATACGCGGAAAACTACAGGACACTGAAAAAAGAGATAGATACCAAAGAAGACATAAACAGATGGAAGAACATACCATGTTCATGGATTGGTAGAATCAACATCATTAAAATGTCCATACTACCCAAAGCAATCTATAGATTCAATGCACTCCCCATTAAAATACCAATGGTATATTTCACAGACCCAGAAAGAACTCTGCAAAAATTCATCTAGAATAAAAAAAAAGACCCCGAATAGCCACAGCAATCCTGAGAAAGAAGAACAAAGTAGGTGGGATCTCAATACCAGATTTCAAGCTGTATTACAAAGCCACTGTTCTCAAAACAGCCTGGTATTGGCACAAGAACAGACATATAGACCAATGGAATAGAATAGAGAACCCAGATATCGACCCAAACCACTATGCTCAATTAATATTTGACAAAGGAGGTATGAACACACAATGGAGTCAAGACAGTCTCTTCAATAAATGGTGTTGGGAAAATTGGACAGATACATGCAAAACAATGAAACTAGACCACCAACTTTAACATACACAAAAATAAACTCAAAACGGATGGATTTAAACATTAGACAGGAAACCATAAAAATACTAGAGGAATCCACAGGCAGTGAAATCTCAGACATATGCCGAAGCAATTTCTTCACCGATACTGCTCCTCGGGCAATGGAAACTAAAGAGAAAATAAACAAATGGGACTACAACAAAATAAAAAGCTTTTGCACAGCAAAAGAAACAAAACAACAAGAAAGCCCACTGTATGGGAGAACATATTTGCCAATGTTATCACCGATAAAGGTTTAATCTCCAACATTTACAGGGAACCCATACAACATAACAAAAGGAAGATAAACGATCCAATAAAAAAATGGGCAACGGACCTAAATAGATACTTTTCGAAAGAGAGAAGGAAGGCCAAGAGACATATGAAAACATGCTCAAAGTCACTAATTATCAGAGAGATGCAAATCAAAACGATAATGCAGTACCATCTCACACCTGTCAGAATGGCTATCATAAACAAATCAACAAACGACAAGTGCTGGAAAGGATGTGGAGAAAAAGGAACCCTTGTGCCCTGCTGGTGGGAATGCAGACTGGTGCAGCCACTGTGGAGAACAGTATGGAGTTTCCTCAAAACACTAAAAATGGAACTTCCATTTGACCCAGTAGTCCCACTTCTAGGAATGTATCCTAAGAAACTAGAAACACCAATCAGAAAGGATATATGCACCCCTATGTTCATAGCAGCACAATTTATAATAGCTAAGATTTGGAAATAGCCTAAGTGCCCATCAGCAGATGAGTGGATTAGAAAACTATGGTACATCTACACAATGGAATACTATGCTGCTGTAAAAAAGAAGGAATTCTTACCATTTGCAGCAGCATGGATGGAACTGGAGAGCATTATGCTAAGTGAAATAAGCCAGGCAATGAAAGAAAAATACCACATGATCTCACTCATTTATGAAAAATAAAGAACATTATAACCTGATGAACAAAAAGATAGATACAGAGGCAGTGAAGCATCAAACAGACTGTCAAATTACAGCGGGAAGGCTGGGGAGTGTTGGGGAGTGGGGGGGAAGAGATCAACTGAAGGACTTGTTTGCGTGCATATAAGCACAACCAATGGACACAAGACACTGCGGGGGTGGGGATGAGGGCATGTGCCAGGGGGTAGGGGAGGCTGGGGGAAGGTCAATGGGGAAACAAAGGAGACATATGTACTACTATATATAATACTTTAAACAATAAAATAAAATTTTAAAAATAAAATAAAATGATTTGTTCCAACTATGAAAAAAATCTTAGAATGATATTTGAAATAGGTATGCTCTGAGTTCTGTCAACACAATAAACATTCAAACCTGTAAAAAAAAAAAAGAAAGAAAATTGGACATACACATGCAAAAAAATGAAACTAGACCACCAACTTATACATACACAAGAATAAACTCAAAATAGATAAAAGACTTAAATGTAAATCATGAAATCATAAAAATCTTAGAAGAAACCATAGGCAGCAAAAATCTCAGACATCTCTCATAGCAATATGTTTACAGATACATCTCCTAGGGCAATGGAAACTAAGGAGAAAATAAACAATGGGACTACATCAAAATAAAAAGCTTCTGCACAGCAAAAGAAACCATCAACAAAATGAGAAGGGAGTCCACTCTATGGGAGAACATATTTGGCAATGAGACATCTGATAAAGGTTTAATATCCAAAATATATAAGGAACTCATACAACTTAACAAAAGGAAGACAAACAATCCAATTTAAAAATGGGCAAAAGGACCTAAATAGACACTTCTCCAAAGCAGACATACAGATGGCCAAGAGACATATGAAAACATGCTCATAGTCACTGATCATCAGAGAGATGCAAATTAAAATGTCAATGAGGTATCACCTCACATCTGTCAGAATGGCTATCATCAACAAATCAACAAATGACAACTGCTGGCGAGGATGTGGAGAAAAGGGAACCCTAGTACACTGCTGGTGGGAATGCAGACTGGTGCAGCCATTATGGAAAACAGTATGGAGTTTCCTCAAAAAAATTAAACATGGAACTGCCATTTGACCCAGTGATCCCACTTCTAGGAATATGAAACCTGAAACACCAATCAGAAAGAATGTATGCACCCCTGTGTTCATAGCAGCATAATAACAGCCCAAGTGCCCATCAGTAGATGAGTGGATAAAAAAGCTGTGGTACATTTACACCATGGAATACAATGCAGCAGTAAAAAAGAAGGATCTCTTACCCTTGAGACAGCATGCAGGGACTTGGAGAGTATTATGCTAAGTGAAATAAGCCAGTCAGAGAAAGATAAGTAGCACATATCTCACTTATATGTGGAATCTAATGAACAAAATAAACTGATTAACAAAATACACCCAGAGACATAGAAGGATAGAACAGACTGTGGAATCTCAGAGGGAAAGTGGAGGAGGGTGGGTGGGAAGAGATCAACCAAATTACTTGTTTGCAAGTATGCATAACCCATAGACCCAGACAATAGGGTGGTGAAGGCCTGGGTGGGGGAGGGGGTGAGCTAGAAGGGGTCAGTGGGGGGAGGGACATATGTAATACTTTCAACAATAAAGATTTGATTTAAAAATAAAAAAGGATTATAGCCCTAGCTGGTGAGTTCAGTGGTTAGAGCATTCACCCATGCACCAAGGGCACATGCCTGGGATCAATCCTCAACCCTGGTTTGGGTGCATGCGGGAGACAACCCATCAATTTTCCTCTCTCACATCAATATTTCTCTCTCTCTCATCAATGGCTCCCCACCCCCTCCTGCCCTCCCGTTCACTCTCCCTTTCAATCAATTGGGGGGGGGGGAATCCTTGGGTGAGGATTCATACAAATAAATAAATAATCCTATCTAATAAAGAGGGAATATGCTAATTGACCCTCACGCAGTTGCAAAGATGGCGGCACCCACAGCCAATAAGGAGGGAATATGCTAATTGACTGTCCCACCCTCAAAGATGGCGGCACCCACAGCCAATAAGGAGGGAATATGCTAATTGACTGCCCCACCCCCAAAGATGGCGGCACCCACAGCCAATAAGGAGGGAATATGCTAATTGCCCTGCCCTCAAAGATGGCAGCTCCCACAGCCAATAAGGAAAAAATATGCTAATTGACTGCCACGCCCTCAAAGATGGCGGCACCCACAGCCAATAAGGAGGGAATTGCTAATTGACTGCCATGCCCTCAAAGATGGTGGTGCCCACAGCCACAAGATGGCAGCGCCCAGTCTCCTCAGCCCCCCAGCTGCCCAGGGCCGGCCTGAGGCACAAGCAAGCCTCAGATGGTGGCTGCCCAGCCACCCAGAGCTGCCCAAGGCTCAGGTAACTAGGGCCAGCCAAGGCTTGCACTGCTGGCAGTGGCAGCAGCAGTGGTGTGATGGGGCGTCGCCTTCCCCTGATCACCGGGTCTCCTCCCACCCCTGAAGGCTCCCAGACTGTGAGAGGGGGCAGGCTGTGCTGAGGGACCCCTCTCCAGTGCATGGATTTTCATGCACCAGGTCTGTAGTTTTAAATAAAGTAAAATAAAAAGGATTATACACCATGGCCAAGTGGGATGCAAGGATGGTTCAACACCAGTAAATCAATCAATCAATCAACATGATACATCACATTAACAAAATAAAACAATCATATGATCATAGGTGCAGAAAAAGCATTGGACAAAGTTCAACATTCTTTTATGATAAAAACTCTCAACAAAGTGGGTATAGGAGGAATATGTCTCAACTTAATACTGTATATGACAAACTCACTAATATCACACTCAAAGGTGAAAAGCTGAAAGCTCTTCTTCTAAGATCAGGTACAAGACAAGGGTGCCCACTATCTCCTCTTCTGTTCAACATGGTATTGGAAGTCCCAGGCACAGCAATTGAACAAGAAATAAAAGGCATTTAAATCAGAAAGGAAGAAGTAAAACACTAATTATTTGCAGATAACATGATACCACATATAAAAACCCTAAAGGCCACCAAAAAACTGTTAGAACAAATAAATGAATTCAGTAAAGTTGCAGGATACCAAACCAATATGCAGATCAGTATTTGCTGCATTTCTATACACCAATAATAAATTATCAAAAGGAGAAATTAAGAAAACCATCCCATTTATTAGTACAATTGTATCAGAAGCACAAAATACCTAGGAATAAATTTAACCAAAGAGGTGAAAGACCTATACTCTGAAAAGAATAAGACATTGAAAAAAGAAACTAAAGAAGATACAAATAAATGGAAGGATCTATTTTGTTCGTGGTTTAGAATGATTATTGTTTAAATGTCCTCATTATCTAAAGCAATCAATATACAGATTCAATGCCATCCCTATTAAAATATCAATGGCATTCTTCTCAGAATTAGAATCCTAAAATTCATATGAAACCACAAAAGACCCCAAATAGCTGAAGAAATCTTGAAGAAGAACAAAATAAAAGGTATCCCATGACCTGATATCAAACTATATTACATAGCTACAATAACCAAAACAGCATGGTACCTTGGGGTGATAGACACACAATACAACATACAGATGATGTACTATAGAGTTGTATACCTAAAACCTGTATAATTTTATTAACCAATGTCACCACAATTAATTAAATAATAAAAAACAGCATGGGCCCTAGCCGGTTTGGCTCAGTGGATAGAGCGTCGGCCTGTGGAGTGCCGGTTCCCAGGTTTGATTCCCGTCAAGGGCACATGCCTAGGTTGCAGGTTAGGTCCCTGGTAGGGGGCATGCAGGAGGCAGCCGATCAATGACTCTCATCATTGATGTTTCTCTCTCTCTCTCTCCTCCCTTCCTCTCAGACATCAATAAAAATATATTTAAAACAACAACAACAAAAAAAAAAAAACCCAGCATGGAACTTGCATAAAAACAGATATATTATGAAATAGAATAGAGAGCCCAGAAATAAATCCTTGTTTATATGGTCAATTAATCTGTGACAAAGGAGGCAAGGATATACAATGGAGTCAAGACAGTTTCTTCGATAAGTGGTGCTAGGAAAACAGCAAATACATGCAAAAAATGAAAGTGAACCACTTTCTTCCACTATATACGAAAATAAACTAAAAATGGGTTAAAGACTTAAATGTAAGACCTGAAACTATGAACCTCCTAGAAGAAAACACAGGCAGTAAGCTCTGACGTCTCCTTTAGCAGTATCTTTGTGGAGATGTCTCCTTGGGCAAGGGCAACAACAACAGAAAAAACAAACAATAGCTCTATATCAAACTAAAAGTTTTGGAACAGAAAAGGAAAGCATCGACACAGTGAAAAGACAACCTACTAAACTGGATAAGATACTTGCAAATAATATAGTACATCCAATAAAGGGTTTGTATCCAAAATAGATAAAGAACTCATACAACTTAACGCCAAAACCCCCCAAACAATCCAATTAAAAACTCGGCAGAGGACCTGAATAGACATTTCTCCATCGAGGACGGAGAGCTAGCCAATAGACATACAAAAAGATGGGCACCATCACTAATTATCAGGGAAATGCACATTAAAACCACAATGAGATATCCATCACCTCACACCTGTCAGAATGGCTATCATCAATACGTCAACAAATGAGTGATGGTGAGGAGAAAAGGGAACCCTCGTACCCTGCTGGTGGGATTGTATATTGATGCAGCCACTATGAAAAAATCGGTATGGTGATTCCTTAAAGACCTTAAAAATACGGGTGCAATGTGACCCAGCAATTCCACTTGTGGGTATTTATCCGAAGGAAAAACAACACTAATTCAAAAAGATGTCTGCACCCCTATCCTATGTTCATTGCCAACATTCTTTACAGTAGCCAAGATATGGAAGCCGCCTAGGGGTCCATCGATAAGACGAAAGGATAAAGAAGATGTGGTACATATACACAATGGAATATTACTCAGCCATAAAACAGAATGAAATCTTACCATTTATGACAACACGGATGGGCCTAGAGGGTATTGTGCTAAGTGAAATAAGTCAGAGAACGACAAATACTGTATGATTTCACTTAGATGTGGAATCTAAAAACAAACAAACAAACCCCCACACAAATGACTAAACAAAACAGAAACAGACCCATAGATACCGAGGACAAGCTGATGGATGCCAAAGGGGAATGGGGTGAGGGAATGGGGATTTAAACAAACACACAGGAAGTAGAAGCTTCCAGTGTCCTAAGGCCTGGGCCCTTACTGTCAATGTCCACGGTGCCATATCGGTCAAGCAATCACCGAGCCCAGAGTCAAGGGCCAGGACACGGCCTCTACCTCTCCCTGGGAAGAGTGCCACAGCCATTCTTAAAGCGCCCCAGGCTTCACGTCCCATTGCTGCTCCTCCTTCTCCTCCTCCGTGGGCTGCAGCCACACCGGCCTCCCCGCAGCTCCTGAGGCCTGCTCAGCAAGTTCCCACCTCAGGGCCTCACACCTTCTCTTCCTTCTGCTGATAGAGTGGTGGCGCTCAGTAACTAGTTGTGGAATGGTCTCTAACTCCTCTCAGCCGCTCTCCTCTCTCCTCTTCACAGCCAGAGGGCCTTTTCTAAACATACACACCATCGTTTCCCCTGCCTATGACCTCCCTGGCTCCCCACGACCCCTGAGAGAAGGTCTACCTTCCCCAGTCTGCATGCCCACTCCACCCCCATGCTGCTCTCAAAGCCACAAATCTCCCTCTTCCCCCCACACCACAGGCTGGGGCCCTCTCCCTGCAATGCCCTTCCTCTCATCTGTCTGGCTACTCCTGCTCATCCTTTAAGACCAAAAGCTGCCTCCTCCAGGCAGCAGTCCCAGATCTCAGGCTGTGTTAAAACACCTCTGCTGTGCTCTCAGATCCCTGCACCAGCCCTTTCCATTGTACGGTCTGTCTCCCCCCAGGGCGGGAGCTTCTACCTGGGCCCTGGCCCTGAATGGCCAGATCCTTAGGCCTCAGCCTTCTTCCACACCAATTTGTGAGGGAGAAAAAAAAATTCTTTATTGATAAATAGGTTACAGTAAAATAAAGTGATGTTTTTTGGGGGAATAAAAACTCTGAGTCTTAGTGTCTCTCCACCCCGCCTCTAGCTCTTGGCCTCTGCCTTCACACTGGTCTCTTGGGATGAGGAGGCCGTGGTAGGCATGCCAGGCCTTCTGGGGCCCCTGGGGACCTCCGTCTTCCTCTTCAGTGGCCCAGGCACCACCTTGGACTCGCTGTCCTTAGGAGCAGCCGCAGCTTTGGCTTTCGACCCTTTCCTGGCACCCTGGGCAGTGGCCTCTTTAAGGACCTTGTTCCCCGTCTTCTTTTTGGCTGGGGAAGTCACACCGCTTTCACTCTGTAAGAGAGCAAACCCAGGAGCAAGGCAACCAGGCTGGTGGGGCGGGGCACACAGCTCGGAGCCGCCAGCGCGCACGCGCGGTTGAAATCCCAGCTCTGGGTGGCTTTGGCCAAGAGACCTCACCTCTCTGAGACTCCGTCTCTTTCCTGTGAAATAGGGATGGTGGTCCTCGGGGCGCTGGCGGGCCCGGCAGGAGGGCAGACTGCCCTGGGCTTTGTAGGAAAACAAGTGACCCCCTTCCCCAGCTGACTTCCAGGGGCTGGGGAGGGGCCCGAACTCTGGCCTGTGCAGGGGGCAGACCCAGAGCAGGGGGGCCACACAGGCACCTACCTTGGGGACGGTGGGTTTAGAAGTCTGAGTCCCAGCTTTGGCGTTCCTGGGGGCCTTGGCGTCTGCTGGAAAGTGGGGAGAGTATGTGGGAAGGAGCCCTCCCAGGAGGAGCTGCTGGTGGGCAGGAAGGCTCAGGGGCCCCAGAGCCCTGGTCCTGCCCGGGCCCCACTCCTCACTCTGCCACTGACTGACTTGGGGCAAGTGGCTGAGCCTCACTCAGCGCCTGGCTGCCCTGGTCTGCAAACTGGGAATGGCAGCATCTCCCTAAGGCAGGGGTCCTCACACTTTTTAAACAGGGGGCCAGTTCACTGTCCCTCAGACCGTTGGAGGGCCGGACTATAGTTTTAAAAAAAACAAACTATGAACAAATTCCTATGCACACTGCTAAGTCAGCTGCTAAGCAGGACAGGCAGCGGCGGCAAAAACACCCGGCGGGCCGGATAAATGTCCTCGGCGGATCGCATGTGGCCCGCGGGCCGTAGTTTGAGGACCCCTGCCCTAAGGCATCGTCGGAGAACGAACTGGACCGTGGGTGACCATCCCCCACTCTCAGCCTTGCCCCCTCTTGCCTCTTTCCCTTGCTCTGACCCCAATGCTCTGTGCCCACCCACAACCAAGGGCCTAACAGGCTTATCAGCCTCTAGTCTTCAGTCCATCTCCCACGTGGCGGCCGAGATACACTTAAAATACCTCAGCCCCTAGCTGCTCCCGGTTCAGAGTCTTTCCATGGCTCCTCATGGTTCTCCAGATCAAGTCCAGACTCCGGGCTGCCCTTCCCAGCCTCCCCCTGCTGCTGCCCCTCTATGCCGCTCTCCCCCCGAATTGCAGACAGAACCATTTTCACTTCTTCAAGTGCTTTACCTTCTTCATGTCTCCAGGCCTTTGCATAGGCTGCTCTTCTGCCTAGGACACCTGCTCCAGGGAGCCTTCCCTGACTCCTCTTAGGGATGAGTCAGGCTCCTCCCCCCACCCCCCAATCAGCTTCCATGACTTCCGTGTGTCCAGGTGGAGCCTGATGCTCAGGGTGCACGTGCCAGATAGGAAATCTCCTCCCCAGAGCCAGCGCCTCCACCCTGACATCCAGTGGCTGCCCACACCCTCCTCTCGCCTCTCACACACCTACCTGAGCTGTCCTTTTTGCCTTTGACCTTTAACTTCCCATGGGGCCCGCTGGCACCAGGAGGGGCCTTTGTGGCCTTGTCTGCCTGTTGGGGGGCCTTCCTGGCCTTGCCCCCTCTTGCCTCTTCGCCCTTGGTCTGGCCATCTTTCTTGGGGGCCTCCTCCTTGGCCTCCCTAGGTCTCCGGGGGGCCGACACGGTGGCTGTCTTTCTGGGCTTGATTTTTTTTTTTTGCTTGGGAACTAACTGGCGGAGGAGAGAATGGGGTGGGGTTGAGAGCGGAGGTTCTGGGGGCTCGTGTCCCTACTCCCAACGTGAAGCTCAGGGAAGAAGGCCCCCTTCAAAAAGAGGGGAGACGAAGGAGGTGGTCAGGGCACGGGGAGAAGACACACAACCGCCTGCCGCCAGGAGCGCATTCAGGCCTCTCTTTGCCCTGAGTCTCCCATTCTCACCCAAGCTGCCCTGCCTGCTTCCTGGGTGCCCCCTCCCCCCAATCTGGAAGCGTCAAAGCCAGGCTACTGGGAGCAAGTGATGCACACTGAGCCCCGACTCCATCCTGAGAGGCTAAGCTGTGAACCTCCTTTGGCATCCTCCCTGCCCAAGTGGTCCATGACTCGCCCTCCCTCTCCCCAACAAAGCCTGCCCCATCGCACACTGCCACGTCTCCAAACTCCCCACCTCGCCCGCTATGCCCGCCCGTGGAACATGGACTTCACGGCTCCCCCAGCCCTCCCAGCTGTGCATCTTGGCAGAGTCTTCTCGGCCCCAACTCCCTTCAGTCTTCCCATCTTTACAAGGGAGCCATCGGAGAGCGTGCGCGCATCAGGGGGTGCAAGGGCCCCTGGCAAAAATGTGGTCCTTGCCTTCTAGAGTCTACTTGTGACGATGCTGCCCCCTAACCCCCAGCCTCCTGGCTCCCCAGTTCCCACCCAGACCAGAAACAACCCCCACTCCCAGCACACTACGCATCCCCACCTCGGAGTGCCCTAGGCCCCTCCCACCCCCTCAGCCCACTTTCCGGATTAGCTCCTAGGCCCTGCAGCCTAGCCCAGCCACTAGTACCCCAGCACCCCTCTCTTCCTCCTCATCCATCCCACCCTAGCACCGGGTCTTGCCATGGCTGTCCAAGCTCTGGCCCACGTCCGGGTGTTCTACAGGGATGGGACTTCCTGTGCTCAGCCACCATTACCACAGGGACTGGAACGCAGCAGGCTGAGAACGTTCCATGGCAACTGTCAGAGCAACTGCTCCCTGCTGGGGCGCAGCAAGGACCAGGCAGACCCATGCCTGGGTCCCTGAGATTTCCCTGGTGGCAGCTGGCAGGCATGGTGCTGGGGTTCAATTTTGTGACCAATCTGACCCCCTCTGGAACCCTCCCCTTTGAAAGGGGAGGATGTGGTGCTCAGGCAGGTGCCAGCCTCGGTCTGGAGCCAGAGAGCATGGGGGGTAAACCTGACCCTGCGACCTGGGGCCCAAGGTGGGGCTGCCTCGTCGGTGGTGAGGGAGTTCCAGGAAAGGGTCATGGGCAGAAGGGAACACACCTGACAGGGATGAAGGTGGACGCAGCGGGGTGGCCAGAGCTGTGTGGGGGCTCCGACGGGGCTCACACACCAGCCCTCCTGGAGAAGAGGGGAGTCCCCAAGAACACACAGGAAAAAGGAGAGAAGACAGGGAGACAGGGGAACCGGCAGGGAGCAGCACACAGAGGTCAGGAAGAGAGAGCTGGAGCTGAAGCTTAAACCCTGGCCGGCACACAGAGGTCAGGAAGAGAGAGCTGGAGCTGAAGCTTAAACCCTGGCCGAGTCTCCGTCACCCTGTGGCTCCCCCGCCCCCAGCAGGCTCACTTTGAAGCTGCCAGTGGCCCCCCTGGCCCTGGAGTTGACGGGCCTGATGAGGAGGCCGCGCTGCATGCCGGTGTCCAGGGCCCGCTTCAGCAGGTACTTGAGCCGGATGGCGTCCACCGTAGGGTACTTCTGCAGGATGTACACCTTGATGGCCATCACCGAGGTGCCCTGGCGCTGCTCGCCCGCCTGCAGCGCCTCCAGCACCATGCGCAGCATGGGGGGGTTGCGGCGTGGTGGTGGGACGGCATGCTGGCGCGGGCCTGCGGGTGGACAGCAGGACATCACCCAGAGCCAAAACCACCTTCAGGCCCAATGGACCATCAGCATGGCTGGTGAAGCCCACACCAGGCACCAGCCAGGCCCCACGGTGGGCGGGCAAAGGGCCTAGGGGATCCAATGTACCCCCAGTGAATGCCTGTGGGCACCCCAAAGACAGGGCACACTGCTTGGCCGGCGCTGTCTCCTAGGCCCGTCATGGGACTGGGCACACACCGTGGAGGCTCGTGGAAAGCGTGAAATGTTCCTTTTAAAAAAACAACCCAACAAACAAAATGGGTCCAGAGACAGGAAACATGCAATAGACTGACGAACCTCAAAGAAAAGTGGGGGGAAGAGATTAACCAAAGAACTTATATGCATATATGCGTAACCCATGGACACAGACAACAGTGTGGTGAAGGCCTGGGAGGGGCTGGGAGTGGGGAGGAGGGGGGTCAGTGGGGGGGAAATAGGGGACGTCTGTAATACTTCCAACAACAGAGATAACTTTATAAGCAAATAAACAAACAACCCGAAACCGGGTCAAGTGTCTAGATCTAACTGCAGCCAGGGCGCCCAGGGCTCTGTGGAAGGGCCACCGGATGAGGTCAGCAAAACCAGGCTGCGAGGACCTCTGCCGGACACCAAGCCCCGCTTCGTCTGCACGTCCACCAGGAGGAAGACAGAAAGGGGGAGTGGCCCCCAGAGATGAGATTCTGGAGAAACCTTTCAACCAAATGCCAGGTGGGGTCCTTGCTCGGACTCGGAACATGATTCAGACGAGCCAGCGGGGGAAAGGCAAGGCAACTAGCTAAACGTGAATACCGGGAATATTTGATGACGTTAAGGATGATATTGTTCCGGGTATGCTAATGGTATTGGAATTATTTTGTAAGAGGTTCTTATTTTTTAAAGATACTGGTGTTTACAGATGAAATGGTGGCTCTGGCACTTGCCTCGAAATAGCCCCGTACACGAAACAAGAGTGGCCATCCACTAATGACTATTGAGGTTGGATGATGGGTGCTGGAGGTGGGATTGGGGTGGGGGTGGGGGGGGTCACTCTACCACTCTACTTTTATGTTCATTTGAAAGTTTTCATAATAAAAAAGTTACAAAAGAATTCCACTGCTAAATATATACCCGAGAGAAATGAAAACATATGTCCACACAAACATTTTTACACACAATGTTCATAGCGGCGGTATTTATAATCGCACAAAAGTAGAAACAACGCACATGTCCATAAACTAATGGGTGGGTAAACAAAATGGATAAAGTGGAATATCACCCAGCCGAAAGGAGGAGTGAAGTGCTTCCGTGAACACACTATGCCGAGTGAAAGAAGTCAGTCACACAAAAACCACAGTGTAGCACTTCATGCATGTGAGCTGTTCTGAATGGGCAAATCACAGGAACAGAAAGAAGATGAGTGATTGCCAGGTGAGGGGGTGGATGGGAGCAACTGCTATGGGTGCAGGTTTTCTTTCCAGGTGATGAAAACATTCTAAAATCGACTGTGGAAATGGACCCACAGCTGTGCATATACGAAAAGCCACCGTACACTTTAAATGGGTGAACTGGGTGGTGTGTGAATCATTGACATATCTCGGTAAGCTTTTACAAAGAAAAGTTGCAAAAAGAATAGGATCAAGGGCTGAGCAGGGAGAACGTGTGAGAAGTTGTCGGTCACTATAAGGCACATAAAAGTGGTTTAAATGGGGGGTCAATTGGGGGGAAAGGAGACGTGTAATACTTTAAACAATAATTTTAAAAAGTGGTTTAAATAGAAATTCTGATTTAAATATTAGGTGATTAGGAATGTTACTTTCTAATCAACTTGCAAAAATTAAAGACCTCAGAAAGGAATCAATTGGCTAAAATATATATATTTTAAAAACACATTTTAAAGTAGGAAAAAAAAACCTCTAGATCATGAGCAAGATTGTAGAGACCTAATCCATCTGGACCACTGCTGTCTCCTGGCCGGGAAGAGCCCAGTGTCTGGGAATATTCGCTTTGGGGCCAGAGCCTGTGAATTGGTGGAGTCCTGGGTCAGTCACCCAGGCCTTGGGAGCTTTACCCTCCCCTCTGGGCCTCAGTCTTCCCATCTGGACCGCGGGAATGGGGCCTTTAAGGAGGCCGAAGCCCTCCCGGCTGCAGTGTTCGACGGTTTCCAACAGGGTCCTCAGCCTGGCCTGGGCTGACACATGCCTTAGTGTCCCCTCTCCTGCCTCTCCCAAACCATGCCCAGCCCAGGGAGCCACGTCCAAGTCTCCTCCCTCCCAGACCTCCAGCGGGATTCAGCTCCTCATTTGGCAGCTATTCAATACAGCAATGTTCAGAATCACACCTCCCCCACACCTGGCCTCGACTTTTCCCTCCAGGAACGGCACCTCCCCCCATACCTCCCATACACCCAACAAGAACCCAGGGACACCCTGGACCTCCCCTCCCCTTCACCACCATTTCCACTCCCCGCCTCCCCCCCCTCCATTCTGGCCTCTCCTCTCCCTCACCCCCCCCCCCCCCCCACCGCCCTACCTTAGGGCCCTTGCCTCCTTCCTGCTGCCTTATTTCCCTGCCAACCCCTTCTCCTCACTGCATCTCACATCCCTCACCTGCACATTACCTTCAGTCTAAGGGACTGACTCACTGACCACAGCCGCGTCTGATTGGCCCCACCCACCCTCACAGGTGTTCTCCCCATCTCTGCCCCTAGCCAGAGGGAAAACTTGCAACTCCCCAAATGCTCCACCAGCACCCCCACCTCCGGGCCTTTGCCTACGTTCCTTCAGTGTGGACGGCCCTCCTCCTTAGTCACCCAGGCAGCTTTCGCTCATCCTTTAAGGCTCAAACGGCACTGTGGTTTGAACACCTGCCCTGGCCTCCCAGCCGGAGGGAGCAGCTCTTCCCTGTGCTCTCGCGGCACCTGGAACCCCCTCTCCTCCAAAGGAGCCTTTGCAAACACTCAGGGAGATTCCCCTGCCTCACCCTCTCTCCTCTGGGTGAGACTGACCCTCCCTCCGGGGGTCACCTCCTCCAGGGGTCACCTCCTCCGGGGGTCACCTCCTCCAGGGTGCAGGGGTGCCCTCCCAGCGGAGTTAGGTGACCTCCCTGGGCTCCTGCAGCCCTCTGGGTCCCCACAATTAATATGCATGCCACATCATCCAACGGCATCGATTAACGAGGCAGGTTTGCCCGTCAGACTGGGAGCTACTGTAGGGAATGAACTAGGTCTGTCTCCGTGGACCCCGTACCCTGAGAAACCCCGAAGCGTTGTTTGTTGAAAACTGAGATTCAGCCCTAAATCCACAGCCCAGCCCTGCATCAAACACTCGCTTCTCCCGCCCCTTCCACTAGCTGCAGAGGGCTGCCAGCGCTCCCCTGGGAAGAAATGGGCTCCAGCTGGGGAGGCCTGCTCTGCCCGCTTCCCCTGAGCCCGGCAGCCTCAGCTCTCAGGTCCTGCCTGGCTCCTGCCACCGCTGGCAGCTGACAAAGGGGCAGTTGAACTCAGCGGCCTCTATGGTGGGTGCTGGGGCCAGGCTGGAGAGGAGGAGGGGGTGGGGGACGGTTTGGGACACCCAGGGAATGGTCTTGCTGGAAAGAGGGGGGAGCTGCCTCCCTTTGCTCACCTGGCTTTAGAGCCCCAGACCACCCGGAGGTGGAGGTCATGGAGGTCAGCGAGGCCGAGGAGATCAAGGTGTCACTGGAGGCCAAGCTCCCGGGAGCCATTGCGAGGCTGGCACAGACGCAGAGATGAGGCCGCCTGCCCGCCTGCTTGTCTTATACACCAGTGGCCTGGCCCCGTGACTCCAATTAGCCCCTGATTGGGCTGGGAGGCTCTGAGATCCTGATTGGGGCAGGGGGGCTAGCATGGGGCACTGTAACCCTGCCTAGGGCATGACACCCCAGCTTAGTCATCCACCCCGTGTGAAGTTGGAGGAGTTATTGGCTTCTCTGAGTGTCAGCCCCCCTGGTGAAATGATGGGGGCTGAGAGCCTTGTTCCCTCCTGCACCCTCTGCCCACCAGGGGCTGGAGACGCTGATGGGGAATTGGGCACAGCTGGGTTGTGTAGGCGAGGCCCTCCGATCCTACCGCCCAGGTGTCCCACCCTGTTCCCTGGCTGCTGCTTGCCTCGGTTTCTCAAGAAATAGCAGTTGGAGGCCAACGAATGGGGTTTGCCTGAAGCAGACACACCTAGGTCAACCTGTGGCCACTCTTATTTTTAAAATTTATTTTATTTTTTTGAGAGAGTGTAAGGGAGGAGGAGAAAAAGAGAGAAATATCGATGTGAGAGAGACACAGCAATTGGTTGCCTCCTGCACACATCCAGAAGGGGCAAGGACCAAAGTATAGAACTGAACCCAAGACCCTTCAGTCCATGGGCCAACGCTCTAACCACTGAGAAACCAGTGGGGGCCTTTATTTTTTTTAAGAAAGAAATCTTTCCCCAGCTGGTGTTGCTCAGTGGTTGGTCACCCACCCATGAACCAAGAGGTCACCAGTTCGATTCCCAGTCAGGGCACATGCCTGGGTTATGGGCTCTATTCCCGGCAGGGGACGGGGGTGCAGGAGGCAGCCGATTGATATTTCACTCTCATCGATGTTTCTATCTCTCTATCCCTCTCCCTTCCTCTCTCTAAAATCAATAAAGACATTTTTTTTAAATAGAAGGAAATTTTTATGGAATTAAAGAGCAATTTTAAAATAAAATTGCTTTCTAATCAACTTGTAATTTTAAAATAAAATTGCTTAGCAAAAGTCTATAAAAATTAACAATGGCCATTGGGAAAGTGGACAAAAATATAAAAAATATAAACAGGCAATTCACAAAATGATTTATAAACACAGGGAAATACCCTCAACCTCCTTGGCATTCTGGAAAATTCAAATTGAAACAATGATATTATTTTCCCATAAAAATGACAAAAATTGAAGACAAAGTGTTGGCAAAGAGGCAGGGAGCTGGATGCAGAGGCTCTCGCTGCCCCTGCCAGGGGTGTAAATTGGGGTGCAGCCAACTTTGAAAAGGTTTTCCCTTAAGCCCAGCAACTCCCCTTCTCCTAGAAGTGCATTAGTTAGGGGAAAAAAAAGTGAAATAGAACTAACTTCCAAGTGAATCACTTGGGGCCTGGCTAAATTACTCCCTTACTGTAGAATACTCTGCAGCCACTTAAAGTGATGAGCTGGGTTACAACAAAGATGAGGTTGTATTTCTCACCCAGTAGAATAACAAATATTTAAATGGCTATCAACGCTGAGTGCCCAGGACACGAAGAAAGGCGTAACCATTAGGAGGGTAAGTCGGAGCCGCTTTAGAAAGCAATTTGGTAGCATTTAACATAACTAAGGATGGACTCCTGCCACATCCCACCCTGTCACTCTAGGTATAAATCAAATAAATTCTTACGTTCTACACAAGGGTGCTTACTGCAATCTTAGCAAAACTTCAAAGCAGCCTCAATGCCCACCAGGAGGACGGTGGAACAGTACAGAGCAGTGAAATGAAGGCGCCAGAATATATCTGAGGAATATACTCTTCACTTCTAAGACAGAACTCTGTGTGTGTGTGTGTGTGTGTGTGTGTGTGTGTGTGTGTGTTAAAGGCACAAAAGGTTTGAAAGAATTTATACTAAGGTAATAGCAGGGATTACCTCTGAGGAGGGCATAGGATTCGGATGGAATGGGTTTAAAAGAGATTTAAAATTTTATCTATATATATAGTCTATTTTTGGAATTTTCCCAGGGGACTCTCCATTGCCAGGAGGCAGCAGTGGTCATCAAAGTGCCCTATAGTGAAATCAGATGTCACTCCCCTGTCTAGCACTCCTCATGGCTCCCCACTGCCCGGGTTGAACGTTTGACCTCTTCAGTCTGGCTTTTGGAGCCTTCTTGCCCCACAGACCTGCCACACAGTTGCTCTTGGAATGGGCTAGGTGCTGAGATCTGGGTTTTGCTCTGTGTTTCCTCCATGTGTCTGTGTTAGATTGATGTAGAAGGGACCCCAATTTTTCACCCCTGCCCATATAATTTGCAATGTGACTCTGCAGGTCCTCCCGTACTCCTTAAATCTGTGCTAGCCTTTGTGACTTTCTTTGACCAATAGAATGTGGTGGAAGTGATGTTATGCTCATCCCACTGGCATATGAACAAGCCCTGGCCAGCTTGATGGATGCAGAGAAGCTCATACACCTATCACCCAGCCAACTAATCAACCCTCCAATTAATCACACATACTTGAATCTGCCTAGTGGAGATTAACTAAGCTTGGTCTGGGCAAGCAGAACTGCCCAGCTGACCCACAGAGTTGCAAGCAGCAATACATGGTGTGTTGTTTTAAGCCATGTGGCTTAGGAGCTGTTTGTCATGCAGCATAAGCTAACTGATACAATCTGCCTAGAAGAATCTTCCTTACCCCGACCTACCTTCTCTGGACTGATTTCTACTCATCCTTTTGGCCTCAGTGTAGATGCCACTTCCTCAGAAAAGCCCTCCCCGACTCCCTTGTAGGTTATGGGCCCCTCCTCTGGTTGCCCAGCAGTCCCTGAACTTGCTGTCTGGGAGCCTCCAGCATCCTGAGTTACAACTCTGCCTTACCTGTCTCCTGCACTAGCCCTTGAGCTTGGTGGGGGAGGGGGGTATTGAAGGGGAGGGAACAGGGCTATGTCTGTCTTGTTCCTGGTGGTATCCTTGGTACCCAGCACAGCGCCTGGCACACAGTAGGTGCTCAGCACCCATTGTTGTAGAAGCCCCGGTGTCAGAGCCCAGTTTTGGCTCCGTGCAGGAAGGCTGAAAACCAGGTGTGGGAACCATGCTAGAACATTAGATACAAGTATGAGGCAAAGAGGCATATGGAAGCTGGCGCAAACGGGGGCAGCAGTTTTGATCACATTGTGGGGAATTTCCAAGAATTGAGAAATAGAAAAAGACTCAGCAATACAAACATTCCCACAAGCTTAATCCGAAACCCTGCTCCCGGTCTGTGCCAGGATAGAGGTTTGCATTTGGAGGGAAGAAGTTCTAAAATGTGCTGCGTGATCTAAAAATTCTCCTAGAGGATTGCCTTTTACAGGAAATGATCACTGTGAGGATCAGCCTGCGGAGAGGAGCGGCGGCGTGGTGTACTGATATGACTCCTTTACTGAGGCTTGCACGGAGTTTAAGTTTTGCCGAAAATATTTTTAGCATCTTGGAGCATTGAACAGGGTCCACCTGCACGAGAGCTTCTGAAGGTTACAGCTCTCAACTTTCTGAAGTAGTGACAGGGTGTCTGTTTTGTGTAACTCTAGATTCTGTAGCGTCAGGATATCTGTGACTTTAGGTCAATAAATGCACAGAGGGCAGCGTAGAAATAAAAGTAGCTGCCAAGTTCAATATCTATGTTAATATTTTATAGCCACTACTTTATTTACACATGAAGAAGCAGAAGTTCAGAGAGGACCTGTGCCAGATCTCCCCGAGTCCAGGCCCTGAGCTGCAACCTGGAAGCTCTGTGTCCGGTAAGAAACCAGCTGTGGCTCCAAAGTAACAGTGGCTCAGACAAGAAGCCATGAGACCATTTCTCACAAAGCTCCTGGAGAATACATTGTGCGGGGCTGGAGGGCAGCCTGGGAGACCTTGTCTTGAGGCTCTGCTGGTCTCTGCCCACAGATTCTACCTCCTGATCCGAGAGCGCTGCTGCCACTCTGGTCATCATGACCACACTCCTGCCTTCAGACAGGAAAGGAAGGAAGGGAGTGGGGGATGCCTCAACTCTCTGAAATGTAAGACCCAGGGATTACAAACATCACTTCCGATTATGCTCCATTGGCCAGACCTGATGTCATGCCACTGCAGGTGCGAGGGAAGCTGGGAGATGCAGCCTGGTGCTGGGTGGCCAGGTGCCAGCTAGAACTTGGGTGATATTACTAAGAGAAAGGAAGGGAATGAATATTGAAGCCGTTAGCTCTTGCTTCCCTTTTCCTGAGGCCCCTCCATTATTTTAATCTCTTCAATGCCTATCCCGACCACCGCAGGGGCTGCTCCTTTGAACTTGGTTTACGTCTCTGGGAAGGGAACTCACATTTATTGAATGTCTAGTATGCACGGCATCTTTTATATCAATAATCTCATTTGTCCCTTTAGACAAATCTACCAACTGGGACAATTCTCCCCTTTAAAGCTGAGGGGTCTGAGGCCTAGTGAGGTTCAGAGACTTGGTCCAAAGTCACACTGCTGGAAAGGACACCCACCATCTCCCTGGGGGAACCTTGGGGTGTCAGGAATGCACATCTCTACTGGGGACAGGGGGACCGGCTGCCATTAGGCCCTGCTGCCTCGGGGGCTGGGGTGGGGTTCATACAATCTCTTCCCGGAGGCAGGATCAGGGATGAGAGGGCTCTGTGGCCCTGAGGCTGGCCAGGTCACAGCCCAGGGACTTGGTCCCTCCGATCCATCTCTGGAGCCCCTGGCACGTCCTGGCCTAGGATCCGCTTCCTTAGATTGGGTTGAGTGGAGACGTGATTGTATACAACAGGCGTTCCATAAACCTGTGGGCTGCAAGGAGCCTAGAGATGAGGTGGATAATACCCTCCTCTCAGGCTAAGTCAGCAGCTCTTTGCCTTCCTATGCAAGTGCCCCATACATAGCTGTCAAATCAGTTGTAAATTAAAGAAATAAAGAGGCTTTCCTCTCTACCAGGAAAAACCACAGAATGTTCTGGTTTTAGAGTAATTTTTTCCTCTGGATGTGAGGCTGAGACAAACATACCACTCTTCAGAATAAGTGAAGTGGGGTGGGGGAATAAGGGGAAAGGGCAGCCTGTAAGACAAGGCAGCTGAAATGCCACTGTCCCTCCCACTGCCATGCCTGGCCCAACACAGCACCTGACACGGAGAGTAACCTGCAGGTCCAACCATGGGAACCTTCTTTCTTGTGTCCCAGTGTGGGAAGGGGGCCTGATCTAGCCAAATATCAGTGACTCCGAGTCCATCCTCTTTGGGCCGCTGTCTCTCTGCCCACCCTGCCTCCCACCCTCTTCCTTCTGGTACCAGACCCCCAGGTTTCCTTTGGGCACCTTTCTGTTCCCTTTCTCAGACCATCTGGTTTATGTGGGGTTAATATTGGGCTGCAGGGGCAATCAGGTGACCTAGGCTTGGCCAATGAGGGCCTTACCTGGGGAATTCGCTGGAACTGGTGGGAAAGAGAAGCCCACTTTCTGCAGGGCTTGCTGGGCCTGAAACAACTGGCTGCCATTTCTTCCCACCTCTTGGAACAGTCAGCCTATGCATGAAGCCAACGCAGAGAAAAGTGTAGCCAGAAGAGACACAGGAGCCCGATAACATAATCTGAGCAACTGTCTGCAGCTGTTCCTAAAGCCCCGGGCTTTTCGTGTATGGCAACCAATAATTTTTCCCTTTACTTTCAGCCCTAACGGGAATTTCTGGTCACTTGCAGCCAAAAGAATCCTGACTGACATCACCCAAGGAGACAGAGTAAAGAGGGACAAGGACAGAGGTCCCAACTATTACCTGCCCCAGCCCCACCATGGCACTAAGACTCTCTCCATCTCAGGCTCCTGCCACCCTTTCCCTCCTTGGAGGATGAGGGTAACTCTTGGGAGCAATATCTCCATCCTGTTTCCCTTGCAGATGGAGTGCCCAGCAAAGTGAACTCTGAGCTGAGTCCCCAATAATGTCAATAGTCTCCCACAGTGCAGACTGGCCACTGTAGTCTATTATCTCATCTAATCCCCTCAAGGTCTGTTTTAACATCCTCTTTTGCAGACAAAAAGGCTCGGAGAGGTGACGAAACTTGCTTGCAGTTTCACAGGTCACCTGGGTCTCTGTGACTCCAAAGTTGGGACTTTTCCCATTCGTGGGATGGCTCCCTCCATCCTCACCCAGCCCCCACACCCCTAGGAGGCTCTGCTGATTGCCCAATCCAGGCATCCCGGGTCAGGGACCAGGTGGATGCTGCCCAGTTTCAATCCATCCTGCAGAAAAAACCACCACCATTAACACCAAGTACAGGAGCTGAGCTTTTAATGCCCCAATTTGCCTTAGTCTCCAGGCAGGGTTGGGGAGAGATAGAGCTTCCAGCTTTGGTTATGCGAAGAAGGAGGGGTCAGTTCCTGAGGCAGCTCAATTCTGATGCCCCAGCTTCACAGCAAGGACTCTCCAGAATGGAGAATGGACAGGAGCTGCCAAAGATGGGCTCATCAGGAAGGGAGTTGGAATCTGGGACCTGTGAACGGCCCCAGGGAAGGTGGCCCAAACAAATGTCCCACTCTTTGTTTCTCAGCTCTTCAAGACAAGGGTGACATCGGAGACTCAGCTCCTTATTAAATGTGGGCAGGTGAGCATGGCTTCTAGAAGCTCCATCCTGGCCCAGATATGCCGTGGCCCGAGGGCTGGGTGGGAGAGCACGTGGTTGCCAGAGCTGAGAGAAAGGCCTGTCTCTTCACAGGCTGCACTGGGGAGGGGAGGCACTGGGGCTGGGGCTCCAGGCCAGAGGTTAGACTCCGGACCTTGGTCCCAGACTCCAGTCCGATGTTGTTTCATCAGGTCTGATGACTGCATTCTACATTCACTCAACTGTCCCTACCTCCAGCCCAACCCCCAAATGTGGTCTGGCCTTGACGCCTGGCTAATTTTTAAAAAAAAACCTGCGGAAGCTGGATACTGGGGGTCTGTCCAATCTCAAAATGGTCACTATGAAGAGGAAATGATAATAGCAATTAATTAATTACATTAATTGGTGTCATTCATAACGTTAACTACAATCTGTACAGCTCCTTTACAAAGTGCTTTAATACACACACACACACACACACACACACACACACACACACACACCTCATTTGATCTTCACAGCAGCCATGAATGGCAGGACCAGGGACTCGGGATTCCCATTTTACAGGGAAAGAAGGTGAGGCCCAGGGAGGAAAACAACTGCTCAAGGTCGTCAGCCATGGAACTGCTGCTGCTGAGGTGGTTTTCAGAGGATAGATATACTCTCCCTGCCCGTCCATCTCTGCATTCATTCCCCCATTCATTCCTTCCTCCCTCCATCTAGCGTTTATTTAGCACCTACTGTGTGCCCCACTCTGTGCTAGATACTTCTCCCTAAGCTGGGACACGTTTCCAGACAGCAAGAGTTCTTCTGTTCCTGAGAGATGAGTTGTGGGGAGGAGGGGTACGATCCCACTGGCCCCTGGGAACTCAGGACTCCAGATCAAGCCGTCCTCGTGATGAGTGGAGAGCCTCGTTAATTTTTTTTTAACTCATGGAGCCTGTGAGACCTGGTCTGACAGGCACAGATCCTGGTGGGGCAGCTGTTGCGGGGGGTGGGTGGGGGACGGGAGACTCCTACAGTCGGCAGCAGAGTCCTTGGCAGGGCTTAGGCTGGTGCCACCTGGCTGGTCTCCGTCTTGGAGGCAGTGGTGGATGCTTCGTCATCACCCAGTGGGCTCTTGCCACAGCAGAGGGTGGTGAGCATGCAGTTCCGGAACTGGAAGGCAAGGGGCATGAGTCAGAGTCAGGGTCCATCCACTCAAAGTGTGTGTAGCAAGCTGGTGTGGTTGGCAAGATTTGCCTATAAACCCTTCCCGCTCTGCCCCTCACAGCCTTCACTCCCGGGTCAGATCTGGCTCTCTGGAGGGGATTTACTAAACATATGTGACCCCACCCAGAGATGCCGGGGACTAAACGCAAGGGGTCTTTGTCACTAATGACATTCCGTGATGCCCTCTGTGTGCCAAGGGCTGTCTGTAAATTATCTCATTTAACTCAAGAGTTTGAAATTTTGCCCCTTCTATGGATGAAAAGCCCGAAGCCCAGAGAACGGAAGTGACGCAGTGCCCAAGGTCACACAGCTAGAAAACAGCAGAGCTGGGACTTGGATCCAATATGCCTGACTCGAGGGCACGTTTTCCCCACTGGATCATGGATTCTGCAGAGAAACCACTGGCCTATGTTAAAGGACCACTTTATCCTTCTATCCCTCAGAATAAGACTTTTTAGCTCTTTTTTTTCTCCTTGATGGAGACTGGTACCATCCCATTCTCAGGCTTGGGATTTTGAGCACTTTACTTTTAAAGCGGGCCTTCACCACCATCTGCCGTGAGCCAGCCCCAGAATCACCCGGAGGACTTGTTCGAAATGCAGGTCGGGGTGGGGCCCAGGAGCCTGCATTTCTCCGAGACGCCTCTGATGCCCTGAGGGAGACCAACGCCCAGTCCAGGTTTGCAGATGGGAAGACTGAGACCCAGTCAAGGGTGTGGCTTGTCTTGCACAGGCAGTGCCTGCGGCTTGGGGACCCGGACCCTCCTGCCCCGCCCCCTGGCACCTGCTTGTTCATCATGATATAGATGACCGGGTTGTAGATGGAGGATGACTTGGCAAAGAATGCCGGGATGGTCATGAAGATAGGGCCAAAGTTAGAGCCCTGGTGGGTAAAGATGTAGAATGCCACGCTGGCATAGGGCAGCCAACAGATCAGGAACGCAACGACCATGATGATGACCATGCGCGTGACTTCCTTCTCGGCCTTCTGGGTGGTGGCTGACTCCTGCTGCTGGGCAGCGGCCTGCAGGGACACAGGGCCCGGTGTGCAGACTGCAGCAACTCTGGGCCAGGGGCCGGGCTCCACCCTCTCAGTGCGTGTGTCCCCAGCACCCAGCACTGGACCGTACCTCCTTCACGGTGAAGACCAGCTGCCCGTAGCAGAAGAAGATGACAACCATGGGGATGGTGAAGTGGACCACGAACATGTAGATGACGAAGGACTCGTTGTTGACCTCCGGTTTGAGCGTGTAGTAGTCAATCCCACACGAGCACTGCATGCCCTCTGGGATGTACCTGATGGCCGGTGGAGAACGGGACAGGAGGGGGCATAATGGAGACCCACATATGAGGAACTTGGGAACAGGTGCCAGCTGACCGGAGTGACCTGCCGTGGCTGGCCTTGCTCTGGGCCTCACTTTCCCTCTCTGTAAAATGGAGATAATAAAATGTCTGCTTGGCTGTGTCTATGAGAATCAAATCAATTGAGAGAAGGGACTCAAATGCGCCGTGTGAAAACAGTGTTGTTTCACTGTTTGTTTGGTGGCTGTGTTATTGGAGCACGACCCAGTCTCCTGCCCGTCTCTCCCCTGGCTTGTGCATACCACTGGCCTGTGCAGGGTTTCTCCCCGGACCCGCCGCCCCATAGCGGCCCAGGCCTCAGGCTATGCAAGGCAGAGGTTGGTGGGGAGAAGGGAAATACTCCTCTCCTCTGTATTTGAGATAGTTTGTACAACCCGGGGTCTTACTGAATAACAGGATGAGAGTATTTGCTAGCCCAAAGATGGGCAAACAGGGTCACTAAGAGATACTTGCACAAAAGAGGAGAGGGAGAATGAGGGGCCTCTGGGGCATGTGGTTAGAAATTTTTTCAGTGATTCTAGAGGACGGTGATATTGCACCGACCTCAAAAAACATGGTGTGTCTCTTGGCTGTGCTCACGAGGATGTAACTGGACCAGACTGGACCAGACAAAGAGGCTGGAGCGGGGGTGGGCTTGAATTCAGCAATGGGCAGAAAATGACCTCAGATTAGGGGTCATGATTGGACTGGGAGCCCTGCAGGGAGCTTTTATAGAGTCTGAGGAGGAAAGGGAAGAGGGGATTTCCTGGAAGCAGGGGAACATGAAGCCTCTGGACACGCAAAGTCACCAGTCAAGTTTCCCAAACTGCCTCCCCTTTTCCACATCTCTCATCTCAGCCCCATTTGGAGACAATGACCTGCAGACAGCACAGGACCCGGGTCCCAGGGGTTACAGTGTCACCACCTGCACTAGGAAGGCTCAGCCCCCCCAGGTGCTGAGGCCCAAGGTCAAAGGAAGCTGCCCACAGGGCACTGGACCAAAGAGGATTGGAATGTGGCCCGGGCTTAGTTGAGGATTAGGGGCAGAGCCAAGGTGAAGGGCTGGACTTTTTGGGTTCTCCTTCAGATGGGGACTCAGGAGGTGGAACCAGCCCCATAGCAACATTAGGGTCTGATCCTTTTTCCCTCTGCCCTAAACCCCAGTCCCAGAAAGTTACCAGCTCAGTGCCTGGAACCAGACAGCCCCAGGGTTGCGTGTGCCTGGGAGACCCCTGGAGACCCGGCCCTCCTGCCCAGTGCCATTACCTGGACCAGCCGGCTAGTGGGGGTGCAGCGCAGGCCAGTGCCATGACCCACGTGAAGGCGAGGCCCATGATGGCGTGGTTCTCCCCAAAGCGGAAGTTGCTCATGGGCTTGCATACCACCACGTACCGCTCGATGGCCAGGACCACCAAGGACCACAGGGCAACTTCACCTGCAAGGCAGTCAGCTGTCGGTCAGCATGCTGGACTCCACTATCTAAGGAGGAAGCTAGGAAGGCAACCTGGGGTAGGCTAGGATGAGGCCTCAGGGTGGAGCGGGGTCAGACATGGAGAACTGGGAGGGGTGCAGGGCAGAGGGACTGGTATGCCGGGCGAGTGGAGTAACTCTTAGTTTAGTTCAGTTAGAGCTCTGGGCTCATGAGGGACACAGAAATCAGATTAGGGAGCAGGGGTGGACTGGAAGCCCTGCAGGGAGTTTTCACAGGAGAATGTGTCCTTCATGGGCAACAGGCCGAGTCCCTGTTGAGAGGCGTCGCAGAGGCAGGGGAACCTTCCTCCCTCCAGAGCAGGGGCCCCTCCCCTCTAGGAAAACAAAATAACCTGGGCATGTGCGACCCTCTCTCAGGAGCCAGGAAGATGAATGATGTTTGGCTCAGAGGACTAAGGAGGAAGATGGAGTTCAGACATCATGCTGCACACCACCACAGAAATTCAGGAAGGAGGGTCATAGAATTTATCAACCAAACTGGGCCATTTCTGAGAGTGAAAGGGAACACTATTGTAAACTGGGACTGACCCTGCAGAGAAGTGTCTGCCTGCCTTGCCCCTGCCTTCGGGCCTGAGACCGAATGATCTGTGGTCACTGAAGTTGACACCCAGTGACAGCCAGAGATTCGGGGGAATAGGGCCGAGGCAGCAACCTGGACACAACAGGGCGAGAGAAGACAGGCAGCAGAGCATCCTTGTGGTTGGTGTTATGTCCCAGGGGCAGGGGCAGGGGCAGGGTCGGGGACGTTCCTGGATCTGAGCCAGGAGACCTAGGGTCTCTGGTCACTGCCCTGCACATCCTTAAATGAGTCTTCCCCTCTCCATGCCTCAGTTTTCTCATCTGCTAAATGGGATCTATTGTCTCTGCAGCACTCCTGTCAGTTTTCCAATCAAACAAACTTTTAAAAGCACCTTCCAAAGCTACAGACCACACAGGTCTCATGCCTCCTCTGGGAGGAGGGTTTTTCGGAAGCAGATGAGCTCAACACAAAAAGCATTCGTGCGTGGCAGAGAGGCTGGAGGTGGGTTGGGGAGGGACTCAGCCCATGGCTCAGCGCAGGTAAAGTCCAATGGCTGGAGGACTGAGAATCTGCGTCCCACCCTGAGCTGGGAGCCCTGAGCACAGGGACCTATCTTGTCCATCTCTCTCCCCAATGCCTGGCATGGGTCTGACCCAGGGCGTCGCTTCTGAGGGGAACTGAATGTGCTTGCGGGGCCCACAGAAGTGGGCTTGGAGCACAGCTTTGCCCCTGCTGCAAAGTGACTGCTGCCGAGACGTGACCCCTGCAAGGCCCTTGACTTCTCACACTGTTTCCTCGCTGTAAAGCAAGACAATGGCACCACTCCAAGTGAGATTAAACAGTGCTCAATGCTTGCCTTTCCCATTCGGCAGCCTAGCTCACCATCACCGAAGTGTTTGTTGATTAAGTGAGAACTTTAGATGATGCCAATGATTGCAGAGGGCAGAAGGCCTCTTAACCCCCATCTCTAAGCCTGGAACTGTCCCCAGACACCTCCATACCCCTGGCTCCTGTACCCCCTGCCCATCCGCACCACAACTCATACCGCCCAGCGTGGCAAAGAAGCCCTCCAAATTGCATCCCGTGGCCCCGAAGACAAAGTATCCATGCATAGAGGTGTAGAGGGTGGTGGTGAAGCCTCCAAAGACCATGAAGAGGTTGGCCACGGCCAGATTGAGCAGGATGTAGTTGAGAGGCGTGCGCAGCTTCTTGTGCTGGACGGTGACATAGAGCGTGAGGAAGTTGATGGGGAATCCGAGCACGATCAGCAGAAACATGTAGGCAGCCAGCATGGAGAACTGCCAGGGCTCGGCCAGGTAGTACTGCGGGTACTCGAAGGGGCTGCGCACCACGCCCGTCTTGTTGGAGAAGGGCACATAGAAGTTGGGGCCCTCTGTGCCGTTCATGGCGGAGGTCCCTGTGGCTGCCCCGTGGGCAGCTCTGACCCAAGAATGCTGCGGGGGCCTGAGCTTGGCCACACAGGGCTCTGGCTGGACAACTCCAGGTCCTGACCCCCCCAGGCCCTTATAAAGTGACCTCCCCTCCCTAAGCTCCTGGCTGAATCAGCACCTGGGAGATTGAGGGCGTTATTAATCATATTAATCCTGGAGTAGGTGCTCACTAACTATTTGTGGAAGGGCAACGGGGGCCTAATTGGCTTCCCAAGAGGGGCCAAGGTGACTCCAGGTGGAAGCCTGGGGTTGGGGAGGGGAGGTGCTGGGGACCCTGGGGAAGCACAGGATGCCTGTCCCCACTCTTCTGCCCCAGGAATCTCTGCCCATCTCAGCCTGATGGCCTCGGCCTGACATTGGGACCTCAGACTCCCAGCCCATTCCTCTCTGGCTTGGTGTGAGCTGACCTGGTCTTCCACTGCCTGGACCGTGAGCTCCCAGTGGGCAGAGGCTCTGGTTACTCTCCCAGTCTCTCAGCCCCTCACTCAGCCCCTGTACTCCTTCCCCACCCAATCACCTCCTGGCCCATCCAGGTGCTGGACACACACTAGCCCATCTTGCCAGATTTTGAGCTTCATGAGGGCAGAGGTCACATCCTGCCAAATGCGCAGCCTGGCATAGCCCAGGAGCTCAATTGAATGGGAATTCACTCACTCACTTGTTTATTTGTGTGCAGGTCACTGGGGAAATACAGATCGAGAAAGAAGGAGCTTACAGGCTGAGGAGGACTCTGATGTGGGAAGAACAGACCCCAGCCCAGAGAGGGGAGGTGCCTGCTTTGCAGAGGCGTCCAGGGAGGTGATATCACGTTTGGGTCTTTGAGGGAGGGGAGCACTTTGCCAAGTTGGGAGATAGCACACACTGAAGACAAAGGCTAGGCAGAGGCCTGAGGCACATCTGGGCTGTGGCTGCACATGGGCTGGGGCCAGTTCTGATACCAAGCTGAGGAACCTGGCTTTATCTGGAGGGCAGTGGGCAGTGGCTTGGGCAGATCTCAGGGACACAAAGGTGACACGAATGCCCCCATAGAAGGATCGGAGGGAGTCGAGATGGAGAAGGGAAGGGCTTGAAGCAGGAAGGGACAAAGGCTCTCAGGGATGCTGAAGCAAGGCCTTGCATCCAGGAGGCAGACCGTGTACCAAGCCCTGTGCTGGGCACCAGATCATTGCCGTGAGCGAGGCAGGTGCAGTCCTGGCCTCCTGGGGACTCCAGTGTGAAGGGGAGGCAGACCCTGGAAACAGGACTGGTTGGATACCGTGGCACACGGGCATGTCCGGGGATTCTGGTCAGCCTGGGCTAGGACAGTGGGCTTCGGATACCATGGAACCCCACAAGGGTGGATCCTGAAATAGCAGGATGAGTTTTGGGGCCAAATGGAGGCCTGATATTGACAGGCTCCCCTCACCTGTGACAGGAATGCGATGACACCTCCTAGGAATAAAGGGGGTAGCTGGGAGTGCCTGGCATGCAGGGTGCTTGTCCAGCCACAAATGTGCATCGACCAAGTTGCTTGGTTCTGGGAGACACAGTGGACAAGGAGGACCAAGCCGCTGCCTGCAGGAAGCATTTCATTACAAACAAGTAATGAAGCAAAATATATAGGAAAAGTTCAGATCATGATCCACTCTAAGACACTGTTATCTAGAGCAGCCCAGGGAAAGTCTCGGAGAAGGTGAAGTTTGAGCTGAGAACTCAGTGATGGAAGGAGCCAACCCTGCCAAGATCTGGGGGCTGGGGATGTTTAGGCAGAGGAAACAGCAAGTGCAAAGGCCCTGTGGCTGGAAATTGAAGGCCAGCGGGGAAGTGTCCCTGTCTCTGAGACTTCTATCCCTGAGCTTTCTGACATCCAGTCTCTCTTCCTACCTGGGCTTCCTAGACCTGTCTGCTAAAAAAAAAGTGCCCCCCTTCCCTCAAGCCCACCTGGGGCTCCAGACCCCTGCCTATCCAGGCAGTGTCAGACCCTGCACTCGAAGGGCTGATGAAATGTGTGTTGGTGGAATGAACAGAGGGTGGCATGGCAGGGTGGGTGGAGTGTGACCTCTTGTAGTTTAAGGCGCTTGGCCCAGTGATTAGGCCCAACGCTAATGAGGTCAAGGTGGAGGGTTTGATTCTGACACAGCCTGGCCCCTGGTAGGAGGAGCCCTGGATTCCCTGAGTCAACACCAGCCCCCATACAGCCCCACCCTGGCAGGGCTGAGCCCGCGACCTCAGCACCTTCCTGTCCCTTCCTATGCTTATGACAGCCTGGAAGCTTCTAATTCATGTTCTGTTCATGTGCTTTTGGTCCATCTCCCAGGCTGTCATGTGGGCGGGGTCTCTCCTCACCACAGGGACCTCAGAGCCCAGACTGGTGCCCAGCATGTGGCAGGAGCAGAATCATTTTCCTGGAACTAGAAAGAGCTGGGGTTCCTGTCTGTGTTGTTCACTGATGTGTCCCCAGGGTCTGGCACAGAGTAGGTGCTCAACAACCATTTGTGAAAAGAGTGAATGTATCTACAGTAGTTACCTCAGGAAGTACTTGCCCTCTCTAAGTCTCAGGTTCCTCCTCTGTAAGGGTTTAACAATCCCACCCTCACAGGGCGAGGTGAAGGGGAATTAAAGGCCATCACTGAGGTGATGGTGCTCTGTATTCCATAAGGCATGGCAAAGAATTAAAAAAAAAAACACTAAACAAAAACCACACACACACAAAATGCTCTTTGTTCAGAGCCACGGGCTCAGGGGGTGAGCTGAAAGGTCACTAGAAGTCACTTACCCTGACCCAGCAGTGAGTTGCCCAGGTCATGTGACAAAGCAGTGACAACCCCAGCTATAACCTGCCTGGCACAGACAGCTCACAGGAAAGATCTGCCAGTCCTTTACACCATGGTATAAATTACCAAAAAAAGGTTGTACTGAGTAGTGAAAAGGGGGCAGCAGTGGTGGCCCTGAGGGCAGGGGATGTCACTGGCTCTGTGTCACCAGGGGAGCCTGGGAAGTTCACTTCCTCCCCTCGGTTTGCTGAATTCCAAAGACATGGAAACCTCAGGGATCCACACCTGACTACAGGGTAAGCCTGAGCTGCTTTCTTCCCCACCAGGGCCTGCATCATGGCCCTTCGGACCTCACAACTTAGGCTTCATGATCCTCCCTCGTTGGGCACGGCCCCTTTATACCGACCCTTTCATCCAGACTGAGGCTCTGCAGCCACACAGCCAGGGTGCAGCCCCATCTCCTTCCTTCCCTGTGCCTATTTCCTACTCTGGTGCCTGCCAGTAATCAGTGAGTGTTGGAAAAAGTGTGATTCTCTTCTGAATCTCACTCAGGTCTCAGCTCATAGCTCACATCCTTGGAGAGCCCCCATACCCCAAGTGTACAAACCAGGTCCCATCCCACCCCACCCCCCATTTGTTTTCTATTCACTACTTATCACTATCAGCAACAGTCCTATTTGTCTTCTCACTGACTCTCTCTAGAACACAGGGTTGCTGCATTCTGAGATTACAGTCCAGAGTACATGCTCAATAAAAATATTTGTTGAATAAGTGAACAACTACTCCTGGCCCCTGTGGGGAGGCCTCAATCCCCTCTGAACACTGAGGAAACAGGCTCAGAGAGTTGAGGTTCCTCAGCAGAGCTGGAATTGAACCTGGGCCATCTAGCCCAGCGGTCGCCAACCGGTGGTCCGCGGGCCACTGTTGGTCCGTGAGGTCTGAAAGGTTGGTGACAGCTGATCGAACCCCTCAGCCAGAGCTCTTTTGTCTCTGTGCCAGGCAGTCGGAGAGGGTCACAGAGCACACCAGTGGCCGAGCCTGAGTGTGGTGACTTTCTGAGCCACTGCCCCTTTGGTCTCTCTCAGCCAGGCTGAGAACAAGCTGTGAGGAGCTGTAAGTGGTGGGAACGGGGGCCTGGGGTTGGCTGTCTCAGAAGACAGACGCAGCCACCTCAAGGCTTCCCAGCCCTGCCCCTCTGGGAGCCCAGGAGCAGGGCTTCACTGGGGCATGGATTAGGGTTTAGCTGGAGGGGCACAAATAGCTCCTGAGCCTCTGCATCAAGGTGCTGCTTGATCAGCAGCAGCTTCCTCTTCCTTCCTGCTTCCCCTCACTGGCTTAGTCCCACCTGACTGTGTCACCAGGCTGGGTGAGGCTTTAGACTGAGCTGAGAATGTCAAGGGGGAAGAAGGGAAGGGACAAACTGACTCTCCTCCTCTTCCTTCCTCTTTCCCTCCCATCTCCTCTTCCTTCTTCCTCCCTCTCTCTCTCTTTTCCTCCTACCCCAACATTTGCCAAACACCTCTGGGCACCAGGGCTGGGTGCTCGGGACACTGATATGAGTCCCACATGGTCCCTGCCCTCAGGGAGCTCCTGGTCTCAGGCGGCAGCAAACAAGGCAAAAACTAATAACCATGAGAGGTGGGAATTTGTTCTCAGCCTCAAGTGGGGGCTCAGAGTAGCAAGATGTGGACCAGGAGGGAGCCAGAGAGACCCCCCAACCTAGACAGCCAAGGCCAAGGGAGGCAAGGTCCGGCTGGTGTGAAGATGCTGAGGCCCCAGGATGCGTGGCAGGGGAAGGGAGGACTAGGAGTTGGGTGCTAGCTGGCTGGCAGCAGGGGGCACTGATAATTGCAAGCAGGGGAGAGGTGTCATCAGGTTCCCATTTTAGGAAGATGTTCTGGAGTCTGGGTGGAGGAATATCAGGGAGTACTAGGATAACAGCCTGGCCCAGGGTGAGCCCCTCACCCAGTGGTAGCCTCCTACTTGTTCCAAGGGCAGGGCTGGCACAAGTAGGAGGTCACCTGGTATTTGCAGTTGGCAGCAACCTTAGAGAAGGGGCACCTGTTCACCTATTTGAGAGTCACAAGAGGCTCCTGGCTTTGGTAGCATTGCTGGGGATAGATGGAGACACCCAGCTGGTTGAGGCCGGGCTAGAGCCAGGTCCACTTAAAGTCTGGCCTGGGGCTCTTTCTGGGCCACCCATTGCACCCCTTCCCCACTTTCTCCTTTCAATATGGGGCCCTAGCTGGTTTGGCTCAGTAGAGAGAGCGTCAGCCTGCGGACTGAAGGGTCCCAGGTTCGATTCAGGTCAAGGGCACATGCCTGGGTTGCAGGCTTGATCCCTAGTAGGGGACGTACAGGAGGCAGCCAATCAATGATTCTCCCTCATTATTGATGTTTCTCTTTCCCTCTCCCGTCCTCTCTGATATCAATATAGATATATTTTTTTAAAAAGAGAGAGAATATGGGAACAATGTTGAGGACTGGAGACAAGCGGTCAAGACAAAGTCGTAAGCTCAACCTCTTCCAAGCTGTGCAGCCTCTGGCAGACACTCCTCCCCCTCCAGGCCTCAGTCTCCTCTTAATGAAATGGGCACCTCAGGAACCCTGTGAGGCCTCTCTCATCTTAGTATGTGAGGGGTTGTCAGGGTCAACGATGGAGACTGAGGCCTGAACCTCAGTGTCAGAGCTGGAGGGGGCACTTTTGTACACATCAGGAAACTGAGCCTTGGAGAGAAAATTGGACCTGGTCAAGACCCCTCCAGGTTGGGAAAGGAGAGCAGTTAAAACAGAGTGCTTACATGTAAAGGCTGGGTGTGAATGCTGTCTTGGCTCAATAAATATTCCTTAAGTGAAAGAAAACATTACTGAACCTCAGTTTCGTCATCAGTAAAAGGAGAATCCTTAGAGGTTAGTAAGGATTAAATAAGATGATGCGTGGAAAGTGCTTAGCACAGGGACTGACACTCAGTAAGCACTTGATTTAATGGGAGTTACAGTGATTGTTTCTCAGACTCAGGCCTCCAAAGCTCAGCTTTGTGGCAGCAGGACCTGGCACGGCAGACACGTGTTATTCAGCTGAGAGGATGCATGCTAAAGTCTCAGTCTGGGCCCCCTCCCTCTCCCTTCAGCCATGGACCATCTGATCTGACACTGTGATTGACACCTGCCTGTTGGGTGGTTGAGGCTGTTTTCTTCCTCTCCCCTCTTTTTCCCAGCTATATGCAAATGATTTCAGTTCAAGTAATGCGCTAATGGAAATCCTAATGCATTAATAAATGTTTAGTGAGAGAGAGCATGCATGATCATAAGTAATTACACACTCAACGGAGGAGTTCTGTTGGCACAATTGTCTGGCTCCTTTTCTTCATTTTCCTCCATTATCTCCAAAGAGAGATGCAGAGGGAGGCAGGGAGGAAGGGTGGGGCAGGGGTCCAGCTCCTGCACTCACCCCTTGCTGGCCTCTGCAGCTGCTCCCCTCTTCATCCCTCCAATGGGGACCAGTGTTGTGCTCTGTATCAATATCTAATCAAGAGGGTGGTTTTCGACATGTTCCCTTTCTCCTGCTGTCAGGACTTTACAGGATGTGCTTGCTCACTCTCTCCTGGGCAGGCAGAGTGGAAGGTGAAGGGAGTGGGGCCTCCAGGATGGACAGCTCAAGGACTTCCCATCAGGGCGGGGTGAGCTCCGTGGGTCCCAGCATCTCCAACCATCCCCGTGGCTGTATAATGGAAATCATAACCCTTCCTCACAGAGATGCTGTGAGAACTGAGACAACATATGAAACACACCTGGCACAGAAAAAGTCCCCTGTAAGTATCAGCTCTCCCTCCCCAGCTTCCCATCTGCTACCCACCCATGCCCTTGAGCTATAAATCGGACATTGTTGATGCTCAGGGGAAGGGACCTTAGTGGGATCTCAAGTGGAACCCACTCGCTTTAGGACCTGGATGGAGGGAAGGGAAAAGCCTCAGGTTGGGTTGGAGCCCATGTGGGGCTGGGGGAAAGGTGGTGGAGGGGGCCTGGCCCCAGCTGGGAAGTATAACCTCCAGGGAGGGCCCTCTTTGCCATCTTCTTTGGAGCCAGGTATCTTATTTTCTTGTCAAGATGGAGCCCCATTAAACCAAAATATATGAATAAATAAACCCTGTTCCCCTACTCACTACCATATTGCCATTTCGATTAGATTAAATTTTAAAAGAACACAAATATAATGTTCCTCTTGGATCAAATTAGAAACAGGTGCACTTTTGCATAAGGAAATTAAATTGCAGACAATATGAAGATTTGCTAAAATGCAGACACTGATGAAAATAAGTAGCCCCTTTATTTGTAATTATTGAGGCAATCTGTTTGCAAAGTGTACATGTTAATGGTCTGACAGATCTCTGGACTCCAGCAGGCTGCCATGAACAACTCAGAAAACTGTGCTGAAAGTAACAGATTTTTTTTTTAGAAAATATATGTACATTCTCTTATCCATCTCCTGGTGCTATTTACAAGGTATGAAATGCCATAAATAGGAATTCCGTGGTTACACAAGGCCCCTCCCTAAAATATAAACTTCATCTGGGCAGAACACACATTCTAACAATTTACCTCTTTCTTCTTTCTACTGCCAACTACAAGGTGGCCCAAAGGGAATGGGTGGTCCCCAGGGTGCAGGTCACGGGCTGGGGTCGTCAATATGTCTCCGGCAGTAGGGGCAGTGGGTGTGCTGAAGTACCAGCAGCTCATAGTCCTCCGAGTGGAACATCTGAGGAGAGACGGCCGTGACTCTGGGCAGCCGCTCTAGGTGTGCATCAGCCCTGAGCCTGGCAAAGACTGTTGCCCTTCCATGGGAAGTGGCTTGGCAGTGCGTCAGGTTAGAACACCTTTGTCCAAGGACTGGGAGGAAGGGGTAGGGTCTGTGGCCCCATTTTTTCTAAATGAAGTTCAAAGGTGAATCACACTTTCCCGGCCCTCCCGGATTAAGGGTACATGCAGACAGCCCAGGGTTAGGGCATGATTGTTCCTGACAGCACACGGGATGCAACCCAAAGGAGGGAGGACAGCTGAGTCTCTTCTCCCAACTAGGCCTTGGTTGCTCAGAGATCACTTACACTCCTCCCAGATGCCCGGCCTCCCCAAGGGGAAATTTGGGAAATGGAAAAGCAACAGAAAGAAGAAACTGGACACCATACATGAGCTGCAGGCAGTGGGCATAGTACCTGGAAGCAGGAGGGACACATGGTGATGGAGGCGTCAGGCAGAAATGAGCGGAAGTATTGCCACTGCAGGGGCGGGGGCCAGCGCTTGATAAGGACTTCCCGACGACTCATGGAACGCAGCACCGACCGATTCACTACCACGGGCACGAACTCCGAGCCACCTTGCTGCAGGGCAGGTAGGAAGCAAGGGGGCACTGGTGCCCTCAGTCACAGTAACACATTTATGTGGGCCATGATCCCAGAATCTTTGGGAGTGGCCAGGAAGGACCCCAGAGATTTCCCCTGCCAAGTACCTTGACAGAACCCTGCCAGGTCATGTAGCCCCTGTTGGCCATCTCTACTGACAGAAAGCCCACCACCTCCCCGTCCCTGGCAGCCCTGACAGGAAGTAGTTCTCCCTCACACCAAGGAATGTATACAGAAGAGACCTAAGACCACCCTCCCAATAGGCTTTGCTGGCTTCAGCAGCCTATCACTCAAAGAGGCACCCTCACCTCAAAACTCAGCTTTGCCGTGAATGGGTCATCATCTCCCATGGAATTCATGGTCTCGTCCAGTCTCAGAGTCTGGGAATCTGGAGGAGTCTGGTCAAGGATAGAACCTGAGGCCGAATAGGAAACAGGTCCCACCCTCCACCCAACATGCTGAGACTCACAGGAGCTCCATCCAGGCCTCATGTGTCTCCCTACAGCTCTGGGGAAGAGCGGCAGGGTTGGCGAGACAGGTTTCCAGATGGAGAAATGTAGGAAACACAGACCTGGTCAGGCCCCCATGCTCAGGTGGGAAAGGAGGAAAAATGGCTCTGCTGCCCCACAGGGACCATGCCATGGCTCACATGGGCCTGCCAGCCAGCAGCACCATGTGAACAGAGGCCTGAGGGCCTGCTGTGTGTGGCTGTAGAAATGATGGGCCAGCAAACTGGTATTTCTTAAAGAAACATTCAGCAGTAGCCGGGTGGTTTGCAGGCCATATTTCTGAGATGGCCTTGAAGGTCATGTTTCATGGAGAAGGGGGTGAGAGCTCCTGCAGATCCTGAGGCTGGACAGATTAGGCTGAAGGTCCCCAGGGAGCTGCCACCTCTGCCAGGAGGAGCTGATGTGAGGCCAGGGCAGCGGGACTCGCACGTGAAAGGCCCCCCAGACTGGAGGCTGCTGGTGCTGAGTCAGGTACAGGATGTGGCCTCACACAGCAGCAATAATCCAGCCTAAGCAGATGTATATGTGCAGAGGACTGGTGTGTGATCATAGTTTCTGTCTCCCTTCTTGAGCTCTCCTCTGTCTTCTGCTTTTCAAAATGTGGTTCATGGCCCAGTGGCATTGGCATTACCTGGAAGCTTGTAGAAACACAGGCCCCAGGTGAGGCCTGTTCATGCCGCCATGTGGGCCTCTCCACTCACTCAGCAATTGCCTGCCATGTCCTTGTCCTACCTGGCCCAGCCGTCCTCCAAGGCCCTCTTGCCTTCTCCTCACACCCAGGCCCTGAGCTCAGCTGGCACACACAGGGGTCAAGCCCGATGCCCAGGATACTGTTGCCCGTGATCTCCTGCCATTTGTTCTCACGCTTGTGTCTTGGTGCCTCCAGGTCAATGAGGGAGACAGCTTCTTCATCAGTGATCCCCTCCTCTAGGTAGAACTCGACCAGGTGCAGCACCTCTGGAAGACACAGGGCACGGGGAGGAGCTGGGGGATGGCACCCTGTGGAAAGCTGGGGGCTGGATACTCTCACCAGGCAGTATGAGAGAGGTGGGAGGACCACAGTTTCTTCCTCACCCAGCAGCAGGCTTCTCTGAAATCAAGTAGACAAGCTGAGCAGCAGGGACACTCCTCCTGCCTGCCCAATGTCCGGGAGCAGGGGTGTGGTGTGGTGGTGGGGGGGGGTGTCTGTGTGTATGGGGATAAGAACTGGGCCTTTAGTCCCTCCTTCTTCCCCCCAATAGCTGGATGGGCTCCTCTCTGAGGGAAGAGGCAAGGCCTCTGCCCAGCTACTGGGAAGGGGCTTCTGATCCTATGTCAACATAGAAGGAACTGGGACTTGAGAGTCCATCTCAGCCTCCGAGACCAAATGCCCGACCAGCAGCCTCTATTCCTGGGGCTTTTATGTTACGCAAAGCCTGACACAGGTTCTGAGGAATGGGTGCTTCAGGTTTGCGCAGCACTGTGCGTCCTGTCTCTGGGAACCCTGACTGACTCTAAGTGTCAGGCAGGGTGGCTGTCACACTGTCCCCAATTTACAAATCAGGACACATGTGACCAACAAGAAGTGGACTGAGCCCAGCCATTCACTGGTACCCCTTCCACATGTGCCAGACTCACCATAGGAAGAGGCAGAGAAGACGAAGGGCTGGCGGCAATTGATGCAAACATTGCCCAGGTTGTTTAGCAACGGGTTGTTGGTAGAACAGCGGTAGCACAAGGGCACCAGCTCCTGCAAAAAAACAAGCACCACGGACTGGGCCTAGCTGCTAAGAGGAAAGGCCACCTGGGTGGGTGGGGGCCCTGGGCCTGGGGCTCTGTGCTATGTGAAGCAGAGTAAGAGCCTACAGAGACACTGGAGGCCTCGTCATTTGGGGCCTGGACACTTCCTTCACAGGCAGGACTCAGCAGCTCTGTTCTCCCGGCAGGAATGCCAATAACCATGGCCACATTCACCGGCCACTTACTATGATCCAGGTACTGTGCTAAGCATATCACCCACACTGGCTCTTTCACCCTTAGAGCCACTATGGGAAAGCTATTATGTGTGCCCCTATTTGATAGAGAAGGAAACCCAGGCTTAGAAAGATTGAGACATAGCTAGGAAATGGTGGGGCTTGGATCTGAAGCCATGTCTATCTGATGCCAGTCTCTACTATGAGCTTAAAGAGGGGATTGTGAAAGAGACAGTAGTTAGCTGGGTTGGAGGAAAGAGGGCTGGGCATAGACATGGGGTGGATTTACTGAAGAGCAATAACCTGGTTCCAGAAGGAAGGTGGGCTAGGACTTGGGCTCCTAGGATGAGGTGAAGGCAGAGCCACCTGGTCATGGAGGTGTGGAGGGAGGCTAGAGACAGAGGAGGGCCACAGCAGAAATGGAGCCTCGAGAGGGCTAGGAAGAAGATGGGGCACGGCTGTGGGATTCAGGGGAGCTGAGGGTTGCAACTGGAGCACAAAGGGCTGAGTGGAGAACAGAGGGACAGAGAGGAAAGAGCAGGAGTTGGCAAGCCAGGGCTTAGGCAGGGGAAGGGACACAAACACCTGAGCGCATGCGTCAGAAGATGTCCAAAGATGCTGCAAAAGAGAAGGAGCCTGAGGGGGCTGTGCCCTCACCTCGTTGTCATGGAAGGGTTTGGAGCGGACGGTCAGGCTGTCCAGCTCAATGGACTTCTGGAACCTGGCAGGGACATAGAGGCTCCGCAGCTGGTCATAGGCGTGCCGGGCCAGTTTGTAGGCACCCAGGGCCCTGCTTTGCTTGGCCAGAGTGAAGAGTGTTCTCCTGTCAATTACAGGGTTAAGGACAACAAAGCCTGGGGCCTGAGAGTTGGCACCGCCTACCCTCAGAATGAGCCCAGTGCCAGAACATAGCTCATGCTGGTGCCAGGAGGGCACCAGCAGGAGCTTGAGGAGTACTTTGTTCTTTTATGGGATGTAAGTGTATTTCTCAGATATCAAGGCCCAGAGATTTTTTTCAGAGATAAAGACAGTGCAGTTTCCATTATTTTAACCTTGCTTAGGTTCTCTGGGCCTGCTTTGGCTCATCTTGTACCCTGACGAGGACAAAATGGCTCTCCCCACCTTGCCAGCCTGTCAGCCAAGCCCTCCTACTCCAGTCCTGCCATGTAGAACCTGGTCCCAGACTGCCTGAGGAGCTGCCCTCAGGTCCAGCTTACAGAGGCCACTGGGTGCAGCACACTTCTCTCTGCCTCCCCTCCCCAAGGGCCAGGGTGATTTCTGAGTGGCAGCCTCCCTTGCTCTCTGCGGCCTTCCTCTGAGCTCCTCAGACTGAGGCTGACAAGACTGTGTTCAATCTCAGGTTAGCTCAAATGTTGGATAAACTCAGACCCAGCCTGACCTTCTTCCCCAGACCACCTGTGAACACCTTAACCCACTTCCCCAGCCAGTCCCATGCCTCCTCCCCACTCTCCTACCCCTGACGTTCCTGCTCCCCACACCCCAAGTGTGGCTCCTTCCACTCCAGCAGTTATATGGCGTAAGTTTCCTTGTCTGTGTCTTCACTGTGACTCCTCAAAGTCTGGGACTGTCTGGAGCTATTCCCAGGTCCCCAATGAACAGCACAGGGTGAAGCTCAGGGCAGGGCTTCAACAAACTCTGCTGACGTGAATGGAGTTGCTGGAATGGGTGCAAGTGCTCAGACCCAAGCAGGTGTGTCCTTGGCCAGGCATTTGCATGGGGTTTCCGTCACTGAGGCAAGGCTTGATTTGTGGGAGTTTCTTCTGAAATGTAAATGTTGGGCCTTGAACCCTTTAGAAACACCTGATTAGCACCTCTGAGTCCTCTCCTGGGAGGGCTTTTTCTTTATAGAAGGAATGCCCTGTTGGAGCTGGAAAGGGGCTGAGAGAATGGCGAGATTTCCAACAGGAGGGGATATTTATGTCCTTTATGACTTTCTGGACCTTAAAGATTTTAGTCATTCATTGCCTAGTAGTTTCTGGAAGCATAGGCCCTCTGCCTCTTCTCTGCTGATATCCCTCCCTGTGGCTTGCACCAGCCAGAGGAGGGAGGAGGCCCCAAGGCCACTGCCTCTCCAGCCTGGCTCCCTAGGGCTTCAGCAGGCTTCAGCTCCTTTGGCACATCATGCTCACTTCACCACCTGGCCTTTCCATGTGCTAGATACTCTCCTGGAACATCTATTCTACTGTCATCCCTGGTTACCTCAGCCTGTAGGATGAATATCACCTCCTCCAGGCAGTCTTCCTTGGCCAAGACCCCAGCTGCATTCCACCCTTGGAAACAGCATGCATCCCACTGAACCAGGCCCTGACAGGTTCCACCTCTCCCACTAGACGGCAGCTTTGTTGCCTACTGCCTGGCAAGGGGCTTGGGTCACAACAGGTGCTCCATCCACCGGCCTCCCTAGGGAAGTGTCTAAAATTCCAAACCCAAAGGCCTGGTGCTTCCTATATTGCAGTCACATCCACATTTGTGGGTTCCGGGAGGGTCTGGAGCGTGTGCTGGCTGGAGACTCAGTGCTGGGTCTAGCACAGAGAACCCTGTAAACTAATCTCTTGGCACTAGCCCCTCGGCTTCCCTGGCTGGGCCTCTTCTACAGCAAACAGCAGCGGCTGGGCAAGCTTTCTGCCTTCCCTGAGGGCTGCTGGAGAGAGGGAAGCTTCTGCCAGCAAAGTGCTCTGGAAAGAACTTCTCAGGGCCATTAGACAAGAGGGGTGGGACAGAGGGTGGGGGTAAGAGAGAGGATACACTTTAGAGATGCCCAAGGGGGTGTCCTTGGTCAGGCTGTGCAGCAGGAACCTGGAGATGTTGAAGAGGGTTTCAGGACGATGGGAACTGAACGGCTCCTCCTACAGTAAGAAAAGTAAACAGGGATTGAATTCCTCAAATGAGCCACTGCTGGGCCAGGCTGAAAAGCAGATGCCAATAATTCTAAGATACTTTAGTAAATGAGCAGATCTGCTTAATGAGCACCTACTGTGTGCAGGGCATTTTATAGCTACTGTCTTACATGGTCTTTAACGCAGTCCTGTGAGGGATGTATTTTCATTCATCCTCACTGTACTAACAAGCAAACCAAGGCCCAGGGAGATGATCTGCCGAGGTCACCCGGCTAGAAAGGAGCAGAGCTGGGATTCAAACCCAGATCTGATTCCAAAGCCCAAGCATGTCTCCCGAGTGGCACTGCTTCTGGGGTACGTAATGATTCTATTTCCCTGAGCTCAAGCTATCTCAAATTAGCTCAAAAAGTGAAGATATTTATGCAATTTAGGACATGACCATGCTATAAACCTGCAGGGAAGTAGTTAACCCACAGCATAAAATCGCAGACCTCTGCTCTGCTCTCCAACAGCGGCCTGCCCGTTCACTGCCCACCAATACGCACATGTGGTGGAGCCCCTCAGCTGCGCATCCCTGTGCCCCGCACCTGGCATGGGCCCTAAAAGATGAGGCACTCAACACACATTAACTGAATGAAGACCTAGGGGCTGCCAGAAGCTCAGAACAGCAGACCAGAGGGAATTTTCTATCAGAAAGGGTCCATAAAAAGTTAAGAATACCACTTTGAAGGAATCTGGCACAGTGTGTGCAAATTGAGACTGCTTTAGATGAGAATGCCTAATTCAGGCCAGTTACCCCTCCCCTCTCAAGCGCTTAAATGGCAATAAACTGACATTTCCTTAAAGGTCTTGCTAGACCACTCTCATCATGGAGCCATCAGGACTTAGGCCCTAATTGGTCTAAATTCACTAGGACTCACTTTACACCACTTCAGTTCAGAGCCCAGCATTCTCTCTCCAGTTCTCACTTAAATGTCTATAGGCTCTGTTAGTTCCAAGAACCCAAGAAAACCTGAGACTGCATCCTTTTCTGGGTGACAGCCAGGGAGAAGCCTGCCTCTGGTTACACTGCACTAGGTGTGGAAGCTAAGAAATGTCCCAGAAAAAACAGGGGTTGGGGGAGTTCCTCAGGATTAGCACCTCTCCTCTGGGAAGGAAGCCATTATGCCAGGAAAGGTCTGCTGCTTCCCTTCCCAGTCTGCTCGGCATCAGAGCTGCTCTGCTGGGACCTGACTGCCAAACCTTAAAATACCACCTACCTCCATGCCTTTGTACATGCTGTGACCTCGGCCAGGAATGCTCTTCCTCCTCCTCTGCACTTGCCCCATCCTTACTTACCTCCCTCCTCTGGGCTTCACCTTCTCCAGGAAATCCCTTGAGGGAACTTTACTACAACTTCTTGTTACTAGACTATGAACTCCTCAGAGACAGGGACAATGTGTTGTTCACCACTATGTCCCGAGGCCTCAGAACAGGGCCTGTCACACAGTAGGAATTTATTGAATGAAGGAATGGCCTAATGAAGAAGCCTCAACTGGAGTGCACGCCAAGGTCCCCAGCTGGTATGAAGTTCCACAGCTCACAGATGTGCATACGTCCTGCACACAGGCTCAGCTGTTACGGAGAAGACACACCCCGTGCTCATGCCCCGAGGTGTAGAGGAAGAAGAAGAGCAAAAAGAAAGAGCTGGGCTCAAAGTGACTCAGGCAAACTGATACTGAGCTGGGGCCTTGACTTTTGAGCCTAAGTTGAGTTTGGGGTCAACTTTCCACCTGGGCACCTCTTTGCCCCTCTTTTGTGCTAAACTCTTGACACATTATTTCCCTCTGGGGAAAGTCTGGCAAGAAAGACTCTTCTGATAGGCTCTGCCTGAGCCAGCTGTCAAGCCTGCATCTCATCTCCTCCCCACTCCAGGGGCAGTGGTCTCAAGGGACCTCGTCTGCCCTTGCAGTCCTTTCAGAGCCCCTCGTCTCAGGTGCTCACCTGGAAAGAAGCCACTTCCCTGATTTCAGAGAGGAAGGGAGAGGAAGAGAGAGATAGAAACATCAATGATGATAGAGAATCATTGATTGGCTGCCTCCTGTACGTTCCACACTGGGAATGGAGCCCACAACCCAGGCATATGCCCTTACCAGGAATTGAACTGTGACCTGCTGGTTCATAGGTCGACGCTCAACCACTGAGCCATGCCGGCCTGGCAACCCTCATGTTTTATAGAGAAGGAAACTGAAGGCCATAGAGGGAAAGTAAATTGCTCAAGGTCACATAGCAAGCCAGTTGCAGAGCTAGGGAGGGACCTCAGGCCTTTGTTAGAACTGGGCCTTCACCCATCTAGGAGAGAGCCCCATGGACTGTTCACCCCTCATCATTTTAGACAGCCCTTTGTCTGGCTAACCTAGGGTCTGTCCGAGTCATCCAAACCTGAAGCAAGCAACTAGAAAGGCCCAATTTAGCTCTGGCTGACTAATTCAGAAGCCCGAAGCTTGATACATGTCAAACAAGCAGCCAATCAAAGAAAATCAAAGTTCCACACTTTGTTTCTCAGGAGAAGAGCAGGATTTCTCAGCAGGTCACCCTGCCCAGTGGGTTTACTTAAGACAAGTCCAGTGCCCCTATCTCAGTAGGCAGTGCCCCTAGCTTAGGCACCCATTTCCGGGCCATCTTACCGTGTACCGGTGAATGGCATGGTAGCAGTGGTACAGCTCAGCCAAGTGCTGGAAGTGGTGAAACTTGCTGAGCATCATGTCCTTCTGGGCAGGATCTTCGGTGTGCAGTGGGAGGGGAGAAGGGGAAGAAGGAGAAGGCGTGTCAAACCAGTTTAGAAGGAAGAGCTAGGCAATGGCACTGTTGCCAGTTGCCAGTTCTCCCCCAACACCAGGACTACGCCGGGAAGAGTGGCAAAGAGGTGCAATGAATGGAAAAGGTGCTCTGCTTAGAAGCTGGGGCCATCCCAAGACAAGGCAGAGCACTGTCTCAGTGTGGCAGAGCACATGGCCAGGGAAAGTCTGTGGATATTTCTCGCAGGTTCTCCCAGAGCCCACACTATACTCTCTCAGGTCATTCCACTGAAAGAGCACCAGCTAGGGCAAGAGCGTGATCACTGGCCCTCAGACATACCAGAGGAGCCTGGCAGGGAGGGTGGGCAAGGGCCAATTTTATTCATGCTCACCTCAAGCCTCTTTCCACTGTGCTGTTCCTTATTAAAATCACAGACCACTGGCCAGAACAGAAAAATACCAACCTACACCCCGGCTTGACAGTTATCAAACTGTAACCATGGCTTCTGTGAGGCTCACAGCAGCCTTAGGAAGGAAGGGCAGGATTACCCCCTTGCTAGAGACAGGACATATAGCTGAGGAAGGAATTGTGACTGGTTAGGAGTCACCTAGCTGCCTCCAATTCCAGTGTTTTTCCCATTCCTGAATACTGGCCTCGGTCTAGTAGAGAACTCCCTCAGTGGGAAGTCTTGTGAATGAAAGCAACATTGAAACTATTTTTCTGCTTGGGATGAGTGAGAATCTGGAGTGTGTTATTGTAAAGTGATCTCTTCTTCATCTTTTCATTTAATTAAAAACATTTTTAAAACTGGAGCTCACCCAGGTCCAGTTATGGGCTCCCAGGTAGCTGGGGAGAGACATGTTCTGAATTAGCAACACAGGGTATGACCCCCCCCCCCCCCCCCCCCCCCGCATCTGTAACCCCAGGATGGTCCTCATACCATCTTTAAGCTTATGGGCAAACTGGAAAAAGATGACACATCAGATTAGGGCACTGCAAGGCAGGGTTACGGACAATACACCCAATAAACAAGCCCAAGGCTTTAATTAAAACGTCCCAGCTCTTTCGATGTTTATCTTGGTGCCAGAGCGGGGCTGGGGAAAACAAGGGCCTGGCTGTTGTTTACTTACCTTGAGCTATATTGAGGCACTGCATGGACAGCATCCAGTAATAATAGGCAGCATCATTAAATCTGTTTTCTACCACAGCGTTGTTTGAGAGCTGCTCCAACACTCTGACCGCTTCCCCCTGCCGCCCGGCCTTGTGGAACGCTGGAGGGGCACAAAAACACATACAATTCAGGGCATTGGAGGGAATTTTGCAGGGTTTGCAAGGGGCTGCTGAGAAGTAGGACATTCATCAGAGCATCTGCAGCACTTCGTTGCTGGGATGCGCCTCTCAGGCCGAAGGCTATAAATAACCTAGGCTATATCTTGAAAAAAACTACAGTGAGATATGCTCCCTTTTGGCTGGGAAAAGGCAACCAACTTTGTAAAGGCATGGCAGCAAGAAAAACTTGAGGGACCAAATTGCAGGGCAAAGTCTAAAGATAAAACTGTTCTTCATCAGTGAGGTTTTGCCCCTATCCCACTCCAGGGGAAAGCCTTGTGATTTCTGAGGTGACACTAACAGGACCTGACACTTGAATGGGTTTGGTGGTTTAAAAAGTGCTTTTGTTGCTGATTACTTCACTGGGTCATCACAACAGACTTATGAAGACTTTTTTTAATGGGCTCTGCAAGGTGGAGGTAAAGCAGCATGCCAAGGTCACAGAACCAAGCGCAACTCAAGTCCTCGGTCAGTCTTCGACTGAGTGCTTTTTGATGACAACCTTGAAAAAATTTTGGCTTGGTTCTATCAACCAAACATTTGTGAAAATAAGCCAAAAAAATCTCTAAATTGTTCCTATTCTATTTAAGAGAAATCTCTTGTACATACTGTACAAGAGGGCTGCCAGGGAAGCACTTCTAGTTGTGACACTTGCCCACATATGGGCTCTCAGATTATCCAAATCCTCAGCTTCAGAGAAGGAAAAGGTCTGGCCTTTGTTCCATTCTCATCTGCAATCTCTCCTCTGAGTACCAAGTTACTATGGCGATGGATTCTTGGAAGGGCAGACACAGACAGATGGATAGGTTGATATGTTTTGCCCAAACATGCAGATACTTTAACAACTGGGTTCTCTGGAAAAGCTGACGCAGTAGAGAAGACGCTGTCTTTCAAAGGGGGCTTTACCAAGCTGAGGAGATTCAACAGGGAGACATTTGTTCCAAAACGTGTCCGGAGGTGGCAACCATATAGACGTGTAAATGAGATGCTATGGAATAGGACACACCCAACTTCAATTAGAAGACTTCCCGAAGAGGCAGCAAAACCTAGCAGAAGAATCGGGTTCCCCAGTCAGCCCGCCAGATCTAGTCCAATTCGGGCTTTGTCGCTCTCTGGCTTTGTGACTTTGCAGGGCACAGCTAGTTTCTGTGTCTCTGCAGGGCTGCTGCCGAGATTCAAGGTTATGTAGTTATATGCCCAGCCAGTGCCTGACATAGAAGGAAACCATATTTTTAAATTATTACTACCAATTAAAGTTCTATACTCTCTTTCACTTCTATTTCAGATACTGCCATACCTAGTATGCAGCCTACTTTACCTGTGGAAATGCTGAGAAGCTGAGGATACCCCATTTATCTGAGCCAGAAATAGAACCCATTTCCATCCATGGCAGGGGAAAGTGTCAGGTGAGACTGTGCCAGACACTGTGCGAATCCTCTCATTTTGTCCTCGCCCCAACCTGGCTTGAATTCTTTCTCTGTCACTTCCTTGCTGTGACACTTCAGGCAAAATCCCTGTACCACTTCCAACCTCAGTTTTCTCATCTACAAAACGGCACCTACATCATAGGGCTTGTGAGGATTAAATGGGAAGATACATTTGAGTGCATGGTGTTTTGCTCAGAGAGGAGATAGGACCTGTGTAAGGTCCGAAGGCAGGTGAGTGATGGACCCAAATGTGTCTGACTCCAGAGCCCATGTTCTTTCCCACTGCGCCCCAGTCTTACATCACTAAACACATCACATGCCCAGATAAAGTCGTACATCTTTGTAGTCTACAAAGGGAGGGGCTTGGAAGCCTTCCTGAAATGTGTATCTGGGCAGTGCCTTCTCTTGCTCCTTCTACAAGGTGCCAGTCTGTGTCACCTACCTTTTTGGGCTTCCTCAAAACGATCGTTCTCTGCCAACCACTGAGCGTAGGGCATGTAGATGTCTTCTTTAAACTCAGGATGCTTCTCGCCCAGAGCAAAAGCCTGGAGGAAGGAACCAATGCATTTGTAATAAAAGAGGCCCTGCAGCCCCCTTGAAAACATGGCACTTGGCTGAATCCATCAGGGATGTCATATTTTGCCAGCTTGACAACTCAGAGGGGGAGAGTGCTTTCCCCCCACAACCCCCAGAACTGCAAAAACAAATCAGCTCTTTGAAAACAAAGGCAATTAACAGCTATATGCAAGCGACTGGATTCAATAACAACAGTCTGTTTCTGGACCACAGAAGCAGCACAGAATCGGAAACATTTTATTTTGAGGGTTTGCGTGGGCTCCTGTACTGCTGCAAACAGATTTCTTTTAATTGCAGGCGACACCTAAGGAAACAGAATTGACATTATCATCATCCTGTGTATTAGCTGTCAAAGATGATGATGGACTGGTGCTGTATGGGACCTGGTGACTGCTTCATCTAAGTCGCAGAACCACCTGTCAGGCAGGAGAATTGGAAATGAGTCACAGGGGAAAGTATGTGGAAACAGGGAGAAAGTTTGCCTGATACACAGCCAGGACTGAGTCGTTCCAAGATGTTGTAATTTATGCTGCCTGAGAAATCTCCTGATAAACTTATCTTGAAACGCCATTATTACCTCTGTCCCTGGCTCCACCTTTTCTCATAAGTGACCATGTCACCTCACCAAATGGAGCCACTCAGAGGGCAGACAGGAGTGAGACAACTCATACCCAGAAAAGTCCTACACTCTGGCTCTGTAAACTAGAACATGGTGGGCAGGGTAAGGACCAAGGGTGCAGTCTCTAATACTTTCATGGGTGAATTTCAATCCAGGACACAGGTAGCCAGTGAGCTAGAGGGTGAGTTCAAGATACAGAGGGGGCAGCACATCACTGCTTCTGCATCCTCATCCCAGTCAGCTTCCTATTGGCCTGGCTAATTCTTCTCACCTGCCTTTCATGCAAGAGGAGCCTAGGTCTTTAACCCTTTGCACTCGCTTGCTTTTTTCTCGATTCCTGCTACCGATGCTAATCGTGTCGAGTCACACTCGACATCCGAGTGCAAAAGGTTAAGTGGGGCCAGGTAGGCAAGAAGGAGGAGGAGGAACTGACCTCTGAAATGGCTCTGGCAACCTGCACCTGGAAAGTATGGGTGACCTTTTCTGCCACCCAGTAGGTTTTAAATGTCACACAGGTGTCTCTCCATGTCAGACATGTGTCAGCCTGTGGTGCTGGTCAGAGACAGCTCAGACCAACAGCAGGCAATGGGGGCTGCCACACTAACTCTCACACGCCCAGTCTCTATCACAGGGCTGGTACAGAGCCAGCAGTCCATAAAGATGCTCTGAATGAATAAATGAGCAAACAAATGGAAAGCTAGTATCAAAAGGCCCGCCAAAATACTCTGGCTTGGAGAATTCAAGGTTAAGTCTCCTGACTGCCAGGCTAATAATGTTCATTCTCACAATGAGGGCAGCTGCTTTCCATCTAAACCCCAAAAAGTCCCCTGTGGCCCAGGGCTCAGACAGGACCCCCTAACCCATGAAGCATATGACACTCTCACCTCATCCCAGTGCTGGGTCTCCACATGAAGCTGAACCAAGGACTTCAGGTCACCAATCTTCAGGTAGGTCTCGGCAGCATAGCCAGGGTTATCCAGCTTCTTGAAGTAATGAGCGCACATCAGCAGGGGCTCCCGCTCAGCCTTGTCCAGCTTGCGGGCAATGTCAATTAACCTGGAAAGGCAGGCACACAGGGATGGACTCCTGTGAAAGGAGCCTGAGGCAAGGAAGCGGATCTTCTTGAGGGCAGGCTCCATATCACTTCATGTTGATGTCCAGTGCTCAATATAGTATCACGGCCCCTGGTGCTTGAGGGGGTTATTAAATGAGTGAATACACACCCAGAAACAGTGCCCAGTGACAGGGAGAGGTTGCCTGCTAAAGGACACTGCTCCCCCATCCCCTGTCCCCCCATCATGAGCCTTTCATAGGAGTTACTAATCTATCCAGCAGGAGCATAGGGAGAGAAACGAGCATCTACTGATCACCTACTGTATCAAGAACAGTGCCATGAGTTTTCACATGTGTGATCTCATTGAATCTCCACCACCCTAAGAGGTGGTACTGTTTTCCCATTTTACAGATGGGTAGACTACAGGCTAGGGAGGAAGGTGAAGCAACCTGACCAAAACTCTGCAGCCAGGAAGTGGCAAAGGGCTCTTCCCACCACTGTTTTGAGAATTCTCATGGGAAAGTAGAGGCAGAGGCATGAAAATTCTTCAGTGACAGAATCTCTAGAGGAAGAGGCTTGTGTGGGGCCTGCTCTGAGCTCTGGAAAAGAGGTCTGCAGGAAATCCTGACTGTGCCTCTCTTCCTGGCCAGGGTGCCATCCATTAGTGAGGGGCCACAGGGACCACTTGCTCAACACTTCTTCCCAGTAGTGACTGGCTCTCCCACTGCTTGTGGAGACGTAGGGGCTGAATGAAATGTGCTTGTTCCCTCTGGTCAGGCCAGGATTTAGGGTAAAACCAGCTTTCCCAGGGGAAATGGGTCCTACCCAGCTTGCTCTTTGTGAGAAAGAAAGGGGAAGCAGCTGTGACAGATCCCTGTTTCAGAGACAGGCAAGCTCAGGGAGGCCTGTCAATCTGTACTTAGAATAATAATGGATCTAAAAATAACACTGCTCAGGGGAGAAACAACACATTTTAGGGAAAGGTGGCACAGGCAACCCCTTAGAGCTCCCTAGCCCCACCCGTCAAACCAAATGTCCCCGGAGGAGAGGCACCTTTTACAGCCAGACCTGGAAAAGGGCAGAACATGCTGAATGTCTCTTTCCTGAAATAATCCAAGTCTCCTCAAGGTAACCCTAGTACATATCAGTTGCAAAAGAAAGTGACATGAAAAACTAGAGGGAGAGAGGGACTTAAATCTGCCTGGCTCTCTCCTGTACCATCCCTTTTGTAAAAAGAATAATTTTGGGGGTGAGGGGAATCTGTGCCTCTTTCTTCAAGAAACTTTATTCTTGGACACACGTCAACCACATAGTGGGGTTCATAGGGATGATCTCGTTATTTACCAGCCCCTCTCCCTCCCCAGGTTCTATCTATGAACTACAGTGTGGCTTCCAGAACAACCAACAGTTTTTAAAGTTCAGACTCACCTGACCTCAGAAACTGCTCCCTCACCTGCTTTCCCTTAACAGCCATGGCAGTGTGTGCACATATATGTACACATGAGTATACACATGTATGTACACACATGCACGTGTATGAGAATGAGGCCCACTTTTTCTGACCTTCCCCTGGAGGTCTGATGCTCTAAGAGTCCCAAGACTGAATCCATCCCCTTTCCAGCAGCCCCACCCAAGCCTGTTCCTCTTCTGTTCTCTACCTTGGCAAGTGGCATTACTGACTACCAGTCCCAGATCTCAGAATCAGCCTACAATTCCCTTGCCTGGCCCCACCCCCAACACCCCTAATTCAGTTGGGTCTTGTCAGTTCTGCCTACTCCATGCCTCTCATTCATTCCCTCAGCCAGCATATTTCTCCCTGGCCTACTACAGTGACCACTTATCTGGTCTCTCTTCCTCTGGTTTTCCCTCCACTCTACACCCACTGCCTGAGTGGGCTCCTGACAGACCAGTTCTGATCAGGGGTCCTCACTACTTACTGACAAATCTAAATGCCTCAGTCTGGCACCCAAGGCCCTCCCAGAGTGGCCAGCACAGATCCTTCTGCCCACAGCCAGCTGTCCTTCACTCTCCCGCTCCTACACCTTTTATTCTGATCACAGCCAACCCATTGTGCTGTGCTTCTGGCCTGCACATCCTGCCCCTTCCTCCTATCTCTGCCTCTTGAAATTCGTCCAAGATCCTTCATGCAAAGACTACTCCTAGGAGAAGACATCCATGGTTCCTCCTATGAGAATTCATGTCTCCTTCCCTGATATGCTAGCAAGTTTTCTTCTCGTTTTCAGTTCCTACCATTATAGGTATTATGGGCATTGAAGTCAGCCAAATAAGTTTGAATGAAGCTCAGCTCCACAATTTCCCAGTTATTTGGTCCCTGAGCCTCGGTTTCCTCATTTGGAAGAGGGGCATGGAAACACCCACGCTTAGGGTGTCAGTGAGAACCAAATGTCTGCAAGGTATTACAGCGCCTGGCTCGTAGGGAAAGCTCAGGGAAGGGCAATTCCAATGCTTGCGTGTCTCCTCCTCCTCACTCCCTTCTATTCTTTCCCCCAGAAATTTGCTAAGCTCCTCAAAGACAGAAAATGCCTTATCCAATCTCTGTGTCTCAAAAACCTAATCACTATCACATTCGAATTAAATCTTTAGAGAAACACTATTTTTTTCCTTGTCAGTCAAAACCAAGAGCTAACAAGATACAACATGCTGCCAAATGCTTCTTGGGGCAGGGACTGAAAACCTACATGTCAATCCAGCCATGGTCACCGCTGATCTCTATGGCCTTGACATGCTCTCCAGCTGAGATGTACATCTCCACAGCGGCTTTGGGCTCATTGATGTTTCTAGCCCAGTCAGCCTGTTTGGTGATTAGCATCTTTGTTTCTTTGGGGTCTCCAGATCCAAGGAAATCCTGAGGAAGCACAACAAACAAAAACACTCTGAATTAGAACTTCCTGCTGCCAGCATTACATCAGGCTGCTGAAAGCTGGAGCAAGGAAGGGCTTGTTTGGCTGAAGCAGGCGATCAGGATGCAAGTGTGAGCCCATCCCTACAGAGCTGACTGAGGGGCAGTCCCAGGTGTCCGGGAGGAGTGCTCACAGGCAGCCCCACAGGTGCCTCTGGCGGGTACTGGGACAGTGTCAAGGACTATGGCCTTCAATGTTTCCTGTCCTGCCCACTAACGCATATTTGTTCTCTAGCTAAACAACTCTTTCCGGACTCTTTGCAGTACTGTACACAAACTCTGAAGTGTGGCAAACTTATAAGGTTTCTCTCTCTCTCTCTCTCTCTCTCTCTCTCTCTCTCTCTCTCTCTCTCTCTTTCCGTGTGTGTTTGATATATGTGTGACTACTTCAATATAGTGACTCTACAACCTGGTTGCACAATTTCAAATATTCTAACTTACAATCTCTATTTAGATAATAGGGAGAATGCCACATGCCCCAGAGTGAGGCTGAGCATAGTCCCCTAAACTTAAACAGACAAAATGATTTAGAGTCTAGAATAGCCCCTTTGTGCCCTCCTCCCCATCACCACACACAGGAAGTACTATTCACATCAGTTTTCTGATTCTATTCATGTTCTGTTGCCTGAACTTAGGGCATCTCCCATTGGCTTTGCCCCCAGGTGTTTGCCTAGGGCAGATAAGGAGTACAAATGTTACTGGTTAATTACTTCTCAACTGGACAGTATCAATTGTCTGGAGAACAGGTCTGCTGGGGGCTAAGGGGGCTCTGAGGCAGGGGAAGAGGCCTGGAGAGAATCCGTGAAGGAAGAGAGGCCTGTGGATTTGCAGGCTCACAGGGTCAAGTCTCAGGGCCTATGTGCCTTCTACCACAACAGGGGGCCTCTAAAGGGCCATGCCCAGCTTCCCTAGGTTGGCCCTAGGATGCATGAGAAACAGCCTCAGAAAATCACCTCTTTTCAGGATACAGTTACCTAAAATACATACGTGGGTGTTTGCCATAGTTGAGGTTTGGTGCTGACATTTTAAAAGGTGGGGCTTTTCAAAAAAGGAAATTGAGAGCTCTGAGCGCCCAGATCTGCATAACTAGTAAGAAGCGGTTTGTCTTAGGAATAATGTACCCTGCAGAGAGTGCACTGTCAACCTCACAAAGTCTAAAAAAAGCACTCCTTTCCCCACGATTAGCACTCACTTGTCAGGAAAGTACAGTCAATGTATGCTAAAATCCTACTTGAACAATTAGCTCTATTTTTTTCTCCATTTGCTTTCAGGGTAATTGTGTAGCCCCTAAAATAATATATTAGATTGGCCTAAGACAACCAACTGTTTTAAAAGGGGGAAAGAGCACCATTATTCTGACGCTGGGGGTCCAATAAAAGATAGGCTAACCTCACTGGCCTTTGGTCCTTCTGGAGTTCACAGAGGAGAAGGGGTTTGGAAAGCAGCTACTATCTGAAGATGCCTAGTTTGGGCCACTACAGACATAGTCTTTACTCTTGGCAACTACTGCAGTGTGTACTCTTTATGCCAATGCAAAGCTGGAAACTCTGCTAACCTGGTTGGTTAAATGAGGTTAGCAGCTGGGGAAAACAGGTAAAGAGAACAGAAAACAGGTAAAGAGAACAGAAAAAGTGAGTACTCAGTGGACTCAGGGTGACTATAGTAAGAAGGTTCAGAGACCAAAAGCAAACCATAAATTTGGATCATCAATAAGGAGACCAGCCAGGGACACAGTTCATAAGCTTAAAGGGACCTCCTCTAGCCCAACAGGCCAGTCCCAAGAGATCTGACCTAATTGAAGCTGACTCTAACTGGTTCCTTGAAGGATCAACAAACTGGGTTTTCAAAGTTTCTTTGGTTTCATGAAGCTAATCTACACATTATCTGGGGCCATGGCAAAGACTCTGCCCTGGAGTGGACAGAAAGAGGCTGTGCTGAGTGATGAATGAGACTAAACAGTGTTCTCATGCTTGGTGATTTTGATAAGGACACACTACATAAGAGTTAAGAGCATTATAATTCCCTTTATCACCATATAAACATGTCACTTATCCGGAAAGCATATAATTTATTTGTACATGGGAATGTAATTTAAAAATTTTCTGAAAACCAGATTGAATCTTGGGAAGCAATTTTCAAATAAACAAAAACATGCCATGTTAATAAGTACTGTATCCCTCCCCACCCCAGACATAATGTGTATATACACACTTTCTCAAATTCAAACTACTGGGGGGTGGGGGAGGGGAGGGATTGAAACAGAACCAACCTACTTGGAATTGTGACCAAAAACTACAACCAAAAACAACCCCCAGAGTATTTACCTTCATAGAGAAGCAGACCAGATGGAGTGTGTAAATAGGCTGCATTTCTGGGTGGGAGACTGTGGATGCACGAAGCCCACCCAAAGTGTGAGGAGGAGCCTCGGTATAGGAGCAGGAGGGGGGCTGACCAGGGAGAGGTCTGAAGAACAGCCACTCTGTGGTCAGGGTTGGCCCATCTCATTTTCCTAACCTTTCTACAGCTTGGCCTTGGTAAAGGGTTTTCTCAGACATTATTTTGTGCAATTCTCAGAACTAAGCTGAGATGCAACTGTCACCTCCAAGAAGAAAATGGAGGCTTAGCAAAGGGAAAAGCCTGGACACCAAGGTGAGAAAGCACTGTCTGCTACACCACAGCTGCTTGCTGGAAGGTTCCAGAAGTTCTGAAGAACACCGAGAGCCAGCTCTCCTAATGCTTAAATTCCACCTCTAGGATTCAATCCTTTAGTTTAAGGTTTTGGCCTTGGTTTAGATATTGTTATCCCCAGAAAGAGACACACTGATTTAGGTGTTCTCGGTATGAATGCAGTGTTAAATTGTGTGTCTCTGTGTGTGTAGTGGCAGTATGGGGGGTTAAAAAAGTTGAAAACGGCAAAGTGGGGGAACCTGAAGCATTTGGATATGAGGGATAGAGTGAAGGAACCACCACCAAGGTGAAGAGACAGGCTGGGGACCAGGTGTTTGTCCACCTACTGATGACCAGAAACACCTGGGCCAGATCACAGTGACCCAGACATAACCTTTGGCTCCAGAAACTCATACATAGTGGAAGATAAAAGAGTGCAGCCTTAAAGAAAAGAGCAGGAAAAAACGGGGATGATTTTTCACCTTGAACTTGTGAGCTAGATAATTTTCATTAATAGCCACTAATTGGTTATGGCTGATGACTCACTAACATTCTGAAGCTCCTGACACTACCGGGAAAGGCAGGTTAACAAAGGCACCTCCATGGAAGGAAGAGCCTGATTGCTCTATGTGCCCAAGGCTCTTTTCACCTTGCATTAGGCTATACTGCAAGTGTCCTGAAGGTCTGGGCTCCTCAATGGTACTCATGCTCACACAAGCCATGAGAAGCCTGCTCCAGGAAGATCTCCCTCATGTATCCACATCTGTTGGGCCCCTCCAAATGCAAGGGGAAATCTCTACTGTCAACCATGCAGATGATGTGGGAGCCATGCTGTACCAGCCCAGGTGAAGGCACACCATGCTAGCACCAGAGGGCAGGGGTTTTGTCAATGTCTCCAAGGCCCAGTGCAAATGCCAGTACCAGACAGACAGCAGGCGTTGAGGGAACCTTGGCTGGGGTAAATCACACTCTGCTATATGTAGAACCATTCATGCCTGAGGACACTGCTTCTTGGTGGCTTCCAATAAAGTTTTGGGAGAAGTTGTGAGAGAGAGCCCTGACCCTGAATGAAGGGGCACTGCTGGTTCATCTAGCTCTGTCATTGTCAAAGGTCTGAACTGTCATATTCTGTTCCTTTGATGTCACCCGGAGGGTCAGTTTTAGGTCAGCCTCAACCAGTCGCCACTGATGGTTCCTTTGCTTACCCGTTTGCCCACACTCTTTCTGAGGCCATTGCTGTTTTCTGTCTGCACTGCCTCTTGGGGCCAAACAACTGGACACACGGTGTCAGGACACTGGTGGGTTCCACCTGGCAGCGTGGGCCAGGATATGGGGAATTACCTTGGCATACTCAAACATGCGGAGGTCAGTGTACATGTCGAGTGCGAGGTTCTCGTGTCCACTCCTCTTGTACAGTTTGGCGGCCTCGTGGAACTTCCCCTGGTAGGCAAACACATCTGCCAGAAACAGGTCATTGTTGGTCTCTCCCTGCTTCTTCCTCTCCTGGAAAAATTAGAAGCACAGGAAATGGCCTCTGCAGCCATGGCAGGAAGCAGCCTTTACAAAGGTTAGATGTTGCTATTTCAAGTTAAGCCCCTGGGCCTTCCTACTGGAATCTACACTTGGCTCCTGGGTTGTTGTATCTCTCACCTAGGTTTCTGGTGGGAATGCTTGACAACAAAAGCAGACCTCTCCCCCACTATGAGTGAAGGTCAAAAGAGATGCAAACTTCTATTTGTTTAATAGAAATTCCTCAGGGCTGCTTTCTTATACATTCTTCCAAGGAAATAACTACTTAGGATGGTGTGTACTGCCCATTCTTTGGAGACCTCCAAGCTCCCAAGATCTCTCAAGTCCCCAGGCTTGATTTGGCTGAATTGTGACTCATGATGATGGTAGACAAGGAGAAAGTTTAGGGTTTCTTCCCCAGAATAAAACCAACAAAATAAAAATATAATTAGTCTCACTATGTCCCTGTCTCTAAAGTGAAGGTGAGCACTCGTTAGGTACTTCCCATATGGACCCAAGGGTGGGCGGTGCTACCCAAGTGTCACACTGAGGGAAGCTGAGATTCAGAAGAGTGGCAGATCGAGGGCATACAGAGCTGGCATTTGGACTCGGTCTGTCTGACTCTAGATGCTCTTTGTACCACAGAAACAAGTGATGTTCTCCAACACTCTGCTATGTGTTTACACACACACACACACACACACACACACACACACACAGTAGTACAGTAGTGCTGAGGATGGAGAGAAATAACTGCGCACTCCTTTCTCCTGTGTTAGGGAACATTCATTAGTTTGCAGCTTAAGTATTTGTAAACACTCAATAGCACCCAATCGCTCATCCCCCGCAGTTTCCTTTTGCTTGTTTTCTAGCAAGTGTATCACAGTAGAAGAAGAGACATTGAGTCAAACTCCCAGACAAGCTGGTGAAAGTTTTAACAGCTGGAGGCAACATCCTTCCCCACTGACAGAATTAATTTAAAAAAACAAAAAGAAACTACACATTTTAGGATAACCAACCAAATAAACTAACCCCTAATTGTAGGAAATGATTAAAATCTTGCAGTGAGATAAAGAAATAGGTTTTTACTAGGCATGGCATTTAGGCCATATCCATTCTAGATCACAGAATATCACCATGATCAAGAAATATGGTTTACGAATGTTCACTACGTGTAGTCACATGGGCAGATTCTCTTCCTCCTGTTATCAGTACAGTTACATCTCACCTATCCGAAAGGAGCCTAGTAAGGACCCTTGGTTCTCTGGAATAATACCAAATGCAAGCACCTAAGACCTCAGAGCAGCTAAAATGGATCCTCACTCAGTGGTACTTGACTCTTTCTCATGAGACAATTCTTACAAGTTTCCTTTAACCGATGGTCTTAGGCTCTACAGCAGCGGTTCTCAACCTGTGGGTCGCCTAAGACCATCAGAAAACACAGATATTTACATTACGATTCATAACAGTAGCAAAATTACAGTTATGAAGTAGCAATGAAAATAATTTTATGGTTGGGGGTCACCACAGCATGAGGAACTGTATTAAAGGGTCGCGGCATTAGAAAGGTTGAGAACCACTGGTCTAGAGTAAAGACAGTTTGGGAAATAGAACTGGCTTTGAATTCTAACTGAACTTTTGTCTGTGGACCCTTGGGACATGACCTAGCCTTTCTTAGCCTTTGTGTCCTTATTTATCCAATAGGTATACTAGTAAAAACAATGTCTGACTGAGTTGTGAGGATTTAAAATTGCATACACATCAATCATGATCATGCGGTGGCAGAGCAGGCATTCAGTAAATGGCAACAATTGTCAGGGTTAGCAGGTCTCTTCCACTCAGCTCTGCCCACTGGGATCAGCACAGGCTTGGCCCACAACAGGTGTTTATTATGCTAAACTGAATCAAAGGGACAAGACATTTGCTGATTTCCTCACTGCTTCCATATGGAAATTCAAATTTATCTCACATTCCCATAGCCTCACAATAAATCTGTTCCGAGAAAAATATGTATGCCTTTTTACAGACACCCAGCAAATGGTGCTCGTAGAACCAGCCTCTTTCCCCCTCTCTGGTTTGGTTGATGAGGCTGGTTTTCTTAGCTAGGAATGGTGAGCTAGAGGGAGGGCTCCAGAGCCTTTGGGTGCCCAGTTCAGACCTCCCTTCCCAGGACCCAATGCTATGAGTGGGATGTAGATCATATGCATTTGGGAAACGCCTCCTACATTGGCATGTTATTGAAGCCCTAGAGCAGGGGTGGGGAACCTTTTTTTCTGCCAAGGGCCATTTGGATATTTATAACATCATTCTCAGGCCATACAAAATTATCAGCCTAAAAATTAGCCTGCTATATTTGGTCAAACATTTAATTAACTCACCCCTAATGCCTTGGCAGGGCCAGACCAAATGATTTTGCAGGCCTTATATGGCTGGATGTTTCCCACCCCTGCCCTAGAGGATGGTAACCAGTTAACAATCACTGCAAGGATGAAAAACAGTTACTGAAAATCTATGTAATCCTCCCAGCAACCCTGCAAGGTAGGTCTCCTCCCATCTTACAGAAAAGAAACCAAAGCTCAGAGAGCTTAGGAATCCATCTACCTCTCCTACCTACCCAGTAACAGACTGCACTCCTTGCCCCCAGGTGCTGTCTCCCCCCACCACATGGCATTCTGTACACCAAAGGCAATGCTGTGGCCCTAATACTCAGACACCAGCAGGCTCTGTTCACATGTCCTCAAGGCTTTTTCCTCTTGAAGAGCTGCTTGTAAACCACTGACAGCAAGTCTGTGCTTTCTTGAGAATAAAGAACACTTCATCTTTACCTCAATGCTGTTGATGAGCTCTAAATATCGGAGGTCTCGTACTCTGATGAAGGCCTACAGAGGAAGAAATAAAATAATAAAATCAGCTGCTTTCTGGGCTTCAAAAGTGGGTGATTGGCTGGGGGTGGGAAGTCAAGCTTTAGAAAGTGAGCCAATAAGGAGGGAAAAGAAGCAAGCATTGATTAATCACTGAGTGTTCAGGAGGGTTCTACCACCCATTGAGGCTCAGCTTTATCCCTGGGATTAGTCCATACAAAGAAGCCCTGGTTGCATCAATCACTTTGGGATTAGGTGAAACAAAACTATAATACTGCAGTCTGAGATGGTGCCTGCTTAGAGAAACCTCTGCAAAATGGAAGAACAAGCCAGTCTGACACTCTGAGGCAGTGGCATCTGAGTGGGAGTGGGAAAGACGTACTGATTCAGGAGAGACTGCACGTACATCTTGGTAACTTGGACAGAAAACAGGAGACAGCTATGCTTACCAACAGTGCATAAACACAGGGCATCCAGAGCCTACAGTACCACCATGAAGGAAGAAAAGGAAGAGAAATTTGAGAAGGAATAAAGATGGTTTCTAGAAGGAAGGGGGAGGTAGGGAATGAATCACTCCCAAGTCCCTGGAAGGCAAACTCTTGCGTAAATCCTAAACGTGTAGCTCTTGCCTTGGACTCACAGTAAAGCCAGAGACTTTAACCCATGGGAAGTTTCCAGGCATCCATCTTCATGCAGACTGAAGCCTCTTTAGTTGCTTTCAGATTCTGCATGGGGTTTAGAGGAGCATGACCCACCATGTCAGGCTGATCTTCATGTGGCTTTGCTGTCAACATTCACACTCAGCTGTGCTTCTTTACATTGTCCCATTTGAAATGGGCTGACACACACCTAGAAGAGGCAGCAGGTCCAGGATGCCTTAGAATATGAAATGCGGAACAATACTCCTGGCTACTTGTAGCCTCTACTTAGCTGCATGACATCCTCCATCTTAAAAAGACTTGTGGAAATGAGCAAGTCACCCAGCCTCTGGCTGCCCACAGATGACCACAATGTACTGTCAACTTTTCGGCCCACAGGACCAAGCATCCTGTTGGGTTGGGGACCGAGAGGTGAATATAATTTGGCTCCTGTCCCCCTTCCCAATTCGGGGGTTCATATTCTAAAGGGGGGGGAAGGCAGATTAAATAGATCAATAAATCTCCCTGAGCTAAGAGCTATACAAGATGAACTAGATGCCCTGGAGAACAGAGATTCACTGTCTAAGCATGGGCAATAGCAGGAGGCAGGATTAAGTAAAGCATCACAGTAGACCCTGGCAAATGGGTATTCCTGAAAGGGTAAGGCAGTTATCACATGAGCAAATGGATGGAGAGCTAAGAGCACCTGTATTCTTAACTGGAGGTCTTATATTAGTAAGCCATCTTTGAGGTCTGGGCTTCCTTAAAGCAACACAAAGGGAAACCTGGAATGCCTGGCAAGTAGCAGGGAGGTAAGGAGGAGCTTTCTAGGTCTCAGGCCTAGCTTGCTTTCTAGTTGGGAGGCCCTGGACCTACTTCTTCCCCACCACTGAGAGGAATCTGTTTCTGAGTTCCTTCGGCCCTAACATTCTGCAGTGTCAGGGGTGCCCTGGTCGGAGTGGTCAGAATCACAAGGCCTGTGAATAACCTCAGGGGAAGGAAATGTGGGAACAGAAAAGCTTTGCAGTTCTGCTCAGGGCAGAGGTTCTGGGTGCTAAATAGCTCTCCTCTGCCATCTAGTGGGGACAGCAGTCTATCACCGGAATCATTCACCTCCAAGGGTGCCTGAGTGACTTGGCAAAACAGAAAAGAAAGGCTGGGGATTAGGAATTTGGGTAAAGTGATCAAGTTATAGTCTATGGTCAAAATCTATGGCTTTAATACAATAACTCCTATTCTCAGGAGTGTTGGGGGCGGGGTGTGATACAGATTGGGGGCAGGTATTAAGCAAATGGGAGTTCATTCCAGTTTAGTTTTCATCCATTCATACATTTGCTGAGCACTTAACACAGTTTTAGGCACTTCTGTCTAATTTCATTCCACGATGAAAATAAATAAAACATATTCTAGGAATCCTTTGTTATTCTTCATCCCTCCTGGCATTTCAAGGTGAGGCAGGAGAGGGAAGCTCCCTCCATGGAAATATTTCCTCCCTCTGGAGTCTTAAAGCCCTCTACTACTACCACTTTTATGACACAGTAGATCCAAAGCTATAATATACTAGAGGCCCAGTGCATGAAAATTCATGCACGGGAGGGGGGTCTCTCAGCCCTGTCTGCCCCCTCTCACAGTCTGGAAGCCCTCAGGGGCGGGAGGCAACCCGGTGATCAGGGGAAGGTGATGCCCCATCACACCTCTGCTGCTGCTGCCACTGCTGGCAGCACAAGCCTCCACTGGCCCTGGTTACCTGAGCCTCAGGCGGCCCTGGGTGGCTGGGCAGCTGCCATCCAAGGCTTGCCTGCACCTCGGGCCAGCTCTGGGTGGCTGGGCAGGCAATATCTGAGGCTTGCCTGTGCCTCGAGCCGGCCCTGAGTGGCTGGGGGGCTGAGGGGACTGGGGGACTCCGGAGGCAGGCGCCCCAGTGGCGCTGAGAGGACTGGGCACCGCCATCTTGTGGCTGTGGGTGCCACCATCTTTGAGGACATGGCAGTCAATTAGTATATTCCCTCCTTATTGGCTGTGGGCACCGCCATCTTTGCAACGGCATGAGGGTCAATTAGCATATTCCCTCTTTATTAGATAGGATATGATTATTATGTAATTACTAGAGGCCCAGTGCATGAAATCGTGCATGGGTGGGATCCCTCAGGGTGGCCTGCGGGGATCGGACCAAAACCCGCAGTCCAACGCTGCCTGCAGCTCCTACTTGCTGCTCCCGCTCATGTCTGCCCCACTGTGCCTGCCTCGGGCTCACGCCCAATCAGTCCTGATCAGGAGAGGTTCACACTGCAACAGCAGCAGCACATGCCAGTCATGAGCCCTGTGTCTGGCACCCTCCAGAGGGGAGTTGCCTGCAGGATCGGGCTGAAACTGGCTCTCAACATCCTCGAGGGGTCCTGGATTATGAGAGGGTGTAGGGCAGGCCAAGGGAGGGCAGGACAAGGGGCCCTTCCGGTGCACAATCAGGGCCAGGGAAGGACTGCGGGAGGGCTCCAGGGCATGTTGGGGGCCCGCCCCCCTCCCCCCCTCCCGGTCTCGCCCAGTCCCGATCGGGGCGACTGGGGCTGATTGGGGCCAATCAGGGCCAGCCGGCCAGCCGGGGAGGGATCACGGGAGGGCTCCAGGGTGTGTCTGGCTCATTTCACTCAGTCCCAATTGGCCAGACCCCAGCAGTAAGCTAACCTACCAGTTGGAGCATCTGCCCCCCTGGTGGTCAGTGCATATCATAGCAACTGGTCAACCAGTCAACTATCTGCCCCCTGGTGTTCAGTGTACGTCATAGCAAGCAGTTGAGCGGCCTTAGCATATCATTAGCATATTGCACTTTGATTGGTTGAACAGTCAACTGGTCACTGGACAACCAAACACTTAGCATATTAGGCTTTTATTATATAGGATAATTGTACTTGCTTTAATAACAGCTAGCATTTGTACAAACATTGCTAGTTTTAGAATCCTTTTTACAATGTGACAGTTAACCCTTTGCACTCGCTTGCTTTTTTCTCGATTCCTTTATTCTAATGCTAACCGTGTCGAGTCACAAAAGGTTAAGGCTGATGACACTGTGTCAGGCAGGGATGGCAGTTAGTGTCTTCACCCTCCCCACTGTAGAAAAGACTGAGGCTGAGAGAAATGGCTTGCCAAGGGTCTTCCAGCCTGCACATGGCCAAGCTGGTTCTCAACCAGGCTTCTGAACCCTAGTCTGGTCACGGTCCACTCTCTTTTCATGCTTAGAAGTCTTGACCTAGCATGGAGATGGCATCACATACTTCTGCAATTTCTTCCCTTTCAGCTCAATAGTATACACAAAATGAGTATCTGATTAATTGGCTATGGGAAAATAGAGACAGAAGGGAGACGTGGGGGAGAGAGTTGAAGGCCATTCCTTTCCCCCACACCTCAGGAGACATAGCTGGGTTCTTCCTAATAATGTGTGTCAAATGTTTTCAGCTATTTCTGTTATTTTAATAGACTGAGCCAGGACATGACACTATGAATCAAGGTCATGAATTATGCCATGAAGGTATGTGGGGAGTGACATTGCTGTCAGAATCAGAGAGCTCGACCATCTTGTCTAACATACTTAGCAGTGTGCCAAGAAAAACAGTATTGTGTAATAAATTACCTAATACCAATAAGTGCTTATGCCAATAACAAAAGCTACCATTTATGGAGTGCCTAGTATGTGCCAGGCTTTTAGCTAGGTGCTTTACATAAATGATAGCTAATAAGAGTGACAGCTAGAATCTATCAGATGCTTCTCCTGTGTCAAGCTTTATAGGCATTATCACATTAGATCCTTATAACTTTTGAAGATGGGGCGTATCATCACCCTAATTTTACCAATGAGCAACCTTAGGAAGGCTGTTACCTGCTCAGGCTTATGGTTAGAAGGTGGCTGAGCCAGGTCAGTCTAATTCCAGCACCCACTGCAGTATGCTTTTGCCTCTCCCTATGTCACCTGGAATGGACCCTCTTCTGCCTCCTCAAAGGACCCTCCAAGGACCAGATTCTTGCTCATTCTGACTAGATGCTTACCTTCTTTGCTGTTTCAAACTCTAATCCTTCTAAAGCTTCCATGGCCAGCTCACGCCAATCAATGTCTGTCACACCCAAGCAAGCAATCTGGTAGGCTTCTTTGAACATTTTCCTCTCCAGGTACTGGTACATGGGAGCAGACTGCAGGATTGAAGGAAAGAAGATTATTTTCAAAGCAAGGGAAAGAGATTCATACAAAGCCTGACTCCATATGTGTGCATTGACTTAATTACAAAAGCCTGCAGAGCAATGCTGCAATGGTTAATCAGTACCCTTTTCAGCCACACCCCAGTTCACCCTACATGCCTTCCACTCTGCCACCTCCTTTCATAGCTGAGCCATGCTCAGCAGCACAAACCTCTTGCCCATCCTCCCCTCCTCCACCGGCTTTCCCCACCTCCAGACCTGTCTCTCTACAGATTTCTCCATCATCTGGAATGCCTTTGCCCCTCTTCACCCTCTGGAAAGTATCGATTTGGCTTTCGAGACCCTGTTCAAGTGTCACTTCTTCTGGAAAGTCTTCACTGACCCTTCAAGTAATATCGTGAATGGTTCCTAATAACTTCTATTTGTAGGCTTTTGGATCTGTCCCAACAGTCCTGTGCCATAGGTATTATCACTCCTGGATTATAGCCTGAGACTGAAACTCAGGGAGGGCAACTGATTTGTCTAAGGGCACATACTAGTAGTGGCATATAGAAGATCTTGGGGCTGGAGCCTGGATGACCTCTTGGGTATGTGTGTGTATGTGTCTGTATACATGAGAACAAGTCTGAGTTGGGCCTGAGTGTCTTTCATAACTAAAGGCCCTCCCTTGTTTTAGGCCAGTCAGTGGGCTGAGGGAACTGCGTCTTTCCTTCTGGATTCCTAGGCAGTGGAAATCAATCAGTCAGTACCTCTGTGCTAATGGTTCCCAAATGTGGAGCTGAAAGTGCTGTTTTCTCCATTTGAGGCCTTAATCTTTGAAATTTCCTGTCCCATTTTTTGGCTTTAGCGTTGAAGGAAATTTCTTTTTAAGCCATTCCATCCTCTCACAGCAAGATGTGCCTGCTGCTGAGCACTCATCTTTCCTACTGTACCCTCCCTTCAGGTGGCAGTAGGGTATGGACACAGGAACAGTTGAGCTAGAACCCAGGCCTAGCTCAGCCACATCCTAGATGTGTGAATTTTGGGGTCAATTAACTTCTGTTTAGCTCACAGGCTACCATGGACAAACAAGAGAAGTACTTTGAAAATTGATAAAGTGCTGGGCAAAAAATGAGCATGCTCATTGCATCCATAGTATTTTCTCAGCACCAGCTCCTCCCCTTCTCACAAATCCTCCAGACTTGTATCCACCCCCAACGTTCCCTGTTTGAAATACCCTCGCTGTTCCTCTCTGCCTTTCCAAACCTTTCAGGGCTCAGATCAAGTGTCACCACCACCTGGAAGCTTTCTCAAACTCCCCATTCACAATGAGCTTTCCTTTCTGAACTCCTTTAGTGAGCACCTTCTGTTCCAATTTAGTTCTGTTTTGTAATGTTTAATATTTTAAGACTGTTGTTAATAATAAATAACAATAATAATAATAATAATAATAATAATAATAGGATTTGGACCAGACAAAACCTGAAAGAGGGATATATTTAACCTCATTGCACAGAAAACAAAAAGTGAACGGAGTTGCTCAAGGTCACAGCTAGTGTCAGAAAGCCAGTACTCCTTTCCCTAAACTCCTCTCCCTTTCACCATGCTGAAAGCCCCATGAGGGTTGGGCTTGCCTGGGAGGCACAATCTGAGAGTGGGAGTTTTAAAAATACCCTAACTGAACAAATGCCCTCTGAGCTCTATTTTATCTTGCTATCGCATTCCAAGCATGAAGTCACCACCCGCCCTGAGAAGCCCGACTAGGGCCTGCCGCCCTACTTGGCAGCCCTGACAAACCATTTCTTGCACAAGATGATGTAAATTTCGAAAGGAAACCAGAAATCCCCAGAGTGGGTCTGATGCTTTCTCCCTCCCCGCTAGGCCAAAACCACAGGATGGCTGGAGGCAGAAACGACAGATAAATAGCCTTTGTTTTGAGGCTGCCTTTCCTAACCCTTGGCAGTTCTGACCTGCTGCATCAGCAGGATGGCCTTGGTGCAGCCATTGGGGAGGGGGGAATCTGGCTTCTGAATCTTTAGAGCTTGACAGAGGAAGTCCCGGGCTGCCCCTCCAGCTCCTCTTGTCCCGCCAAAGTCAGGAGCAGCAAACTGCGTTTATCTTGAGGTCAGCATGGCAGTCTTGGTAGAAAAAACTTTCAATCAGCCTAGCATGTTTGGCATGATTGAGGAAGACTGTGTTTCTGATGGAAGTGGTGCATGAGTTTGGGATGGGGAGCAGATGAGGACTGCAAGGAAACAGTCCACAGGGGCTGTTCTTACCCCTCTTTCTGCTGCCACTTCCACCCACTTCTCTCCCTTCTTTCTCCGGTTTCTTTCTCTTTCCTTTTCCTCGGTCTGAATTCCACTAATATTTATTGAATAACTGCTCTGTGTTAGGTACTAATAATCCCTGCATCAATGAGTAACATCATCAACTATGAGGAAGAAATGAAGTCCAGTTCCACCCTTTACAAGAAGCCAAGCCAGGGCAAGGTGTGTGGAGGGAATATAGATTAATGTAGCCTAGCTGAAAGGCAATCTGGAAACATGTCTAAAAATCTTTCAAATGTAGCATAATTAGCCCTTGGCCCAGCAATTTCACTTCTAGGAATTTATATCAAGGAGCTAAGATGGGATAGGTGCAAAGACTTAGCTATTTATAAGAGCAAAAAGCTGCAAACAGCACAAATTTCTAACTACAGGGACTGGGTTCAGTAAGTTGTGGAAGATCAGGACAAAAAATAATCACTAAAAAGAGTACGGGGTGGAGGTGAGGCAGCAGGGAGGAAGGTGTGGCCATAACAAAAGGTAAGCCCAACACCAGGATCTCATGCACTGTTGGTGTGAATGTACCAACCTATACAGGTGATAAATTTGTACTGCAGCATTGCAAAACTGTTACCAGTGAGGGAAGCTGGGCAAATTGTACAAAGTATCTCTGTATGATATCTTACAATTATATTTGAATCTACAATCATTTTAGCTAGAGAAGGACATTTATTAACATGGAGCCATGTTTCTAGTATATTACAGAGTGCTAGTTGATAGCCAACAATTCATACAAAGTGATGGGTCTGCAATATGTAAATGTTAGGTTAAATCAGAAGATGGAGATAAAGGAAGGTAATTAAGTCTCTTATTTATAGTCCACATTCAGTAAAATAAGTGCAGTAAATCTGAGGTTTCATCTACAGGAGCAATATTTATAGATAATAAAAGTCAAAACAACATTATTCACAGTACGATTCCTCTTTTTAAATTTTATATATAACTAGAGGCCCGGTGCACGAAATTCATGCACGGGGGGGGATGTCCCTCAGCCCAGCCTGCACCCTCTCCAATCTGGGACATCCCTCTCACAATCTAGGACTGCTGGCTCCCAACCGCTCGCCCGCCTCGGCCTGATTGCCCCTAACCGCTTCTGTCTGCCAGCCTGATCACCCCCTAACTGCTTCCCGGCTGGCCCGATTGCCCTTAACTGTGCTCCCCTGCTGTCCTGGTCACCCCTAACTGCCCTCCCCTGCCAGTCTGGTCGCCACTAACTGCCCTCCCCTGCCAGCCTTGTTGCCCCCAACTGCCCTCCCCTGCAGGCCTGGTCCCCCCCGCAACTGCCCTCCCCTACAGGCCTGGTCACCCCCAACTACCCTCCCCTGCAGGCCTGGTCCCCCCCAACTGCCCTCCCCTGCAGGCCTGCCCCCCCAATTGCCCTCCCCTGCAGGCCTGGACCCCCCCAACTGCCCTCTCCTGCAGGCTTGGGTTCCCCCCCCAGTTGTCTTCCCCTGCAGGCTTGGTCCCCCCAATTGCCCTCCCCTGCAGGCCTGGTCTCTCCCAACTGCCCTCCTCTGCTGGCCTGGTCACCCCTAACTGCCCTCCCTGCTGGCCTGATTGCCCCCAACTGTCCTCCCCTGCAGGCCTGGTCCCCCCCAACTGCCCTCCCCTGCAGGCCTGGTCCCCCCCAATTGCCCTCCCCTGAAGGCCCGGGTCCCTCCCAACTGCCCTCCCTTGCTGGCCTGGTCTCCCCAAACTACCCTCCTCTGCTGGCCTGGTCACCCCCAACTGCCCTCCTCTGCTGGCCTGGTCACCCCTAACTGCCCTCTTCTGCTGGCCTGGTCACCCCTAACTGCCCACAACTGCCCTCCCCTGCAGGCTATCTTGTGGTGGCCATCTTGTGTCCACATGGGGCAGCCATCTTTGATCACATGGGGGTGGCCATCTTGTGTCTTGGAGTGATGGTCAATTTGCATATTACTCTTTTATTAGATAGGACTAGAGGCCCAGTGCACGAAATTTGTGCATGGGTAGGGTCCCTAGGCCTGGCCGGCGATCAGGGCCAATCTGTGGGGCGACCGGTGGGGCGATCAGGGGACCCCTGCTGGCACCCGCCTTGGCTGGCCTGGGGCCTGTGGCTGGGGGCAGCTTCTGCATTGAGCATCTGCACCTTGGTGGTCAGTATGCATCATAGTGACCAGTCATTCCATCGATCGTTCTGCCATTCGGTCGATTGAATATTAGGCTTTTATTATATAGGATCTTATACTCCTAATTATATATATTATGCATACATTACACATAAAAATAGAAAAGGTCTGGGTGGATATTTTCCAAAACGTTTAAGAGTGATTCTCTCTTCAGGGTGGGATTCTGAGGGCTAGTCTCCTTGGTGCTTATCTTTATTTTATGACAGTTCTGCAGTGGGAATGGCTTACATTCCCACCTCCCATTGCTATTCTGGCCTCCTACTAGTGTGAGGGACTTGTGCAGATAGTCCCATGCTCCCTTTTTGGCTCACTGACCTCAGCTCCCACACCCCATTCCACCTATATTATCTTTCTCTCACACACACCATCCCCTTCATATGCCTGTGCATACACCCTGCTGGACTCCCAGCTTTGCTGGCTTACTCTACTCTGCCCCAAGCACAGCTCTCAGTAAAACACAACTCTGTCTTCTGGTAGACAACCCTGCATACCCCTCCCTGTCCCTACTAGGAATTGGGGATCAACTAGGAAGTGGGGATCAGAAAGAATGGAGGTTCAGTGATGCTGAGCTTTTTTGCTACTACTGAGAGCTGACAGACATCCCAGGTTACCTGTGGCACCTCCACAGCTGATATGGAGAAGGCATGCAGGCAGAAGATCTTGGAACCATTGTAGCCTACCACAAAGCCCTGCAGCTTCTGCTGGTGCACAGGGAAGGTGCTAGCTTTGATGTTGAGGTAGCCTCCTCCCGAGAAGCAGAGCATGTCCTCACACTGGGTGTTCCAGGCCACACTGTTGGCATTCGGTTCCTGAGGGACAGGGATGGTGAGAACACTGTAACTATCATCCTAGGCTTTGGCACAATTCCTACATTCAGTCAAGTTCTCTTTTTAAAGCCTGAATCACATTAAATTGCTAACAGTGGGCTAGAGGGAAAGGGAAGAAAAGGGGATTGGAAGAAATGGATAGGGGGATAGAGGCAAGCACTCCTATGCACTTTTGTATGTTGGAATTTTTGAATAAGCAAGCATTACTTTTGAATAAAAATTATTATTCCCAAATATTAATCATTACATAAAAAGTGAGAAAATCAGCAAAGTAGATTCTACTTCTGTATGGAAGAATGTTTAAAGGAATATATTCCAAAGAATTAATAGTAGTTGTCTTTCAGTGGGTGCTTTAATATTTTCTGTTTTTTATTTGCCTGAAATTTTCTTTTGGTTATGAATATTTATTTTTTTATAATAAGAAAAAGAACAGTGAGCTATTTTAAAATTAAAACATAATATATTGTCTCTAAATTTATAATCTGCACACTACAAAAATACAATCACCCTGGGAGGTACTCCCTTGTCCCACCTCCTCTCAAAGATTTCTGCTCAGCTCTAGAGACTCAGGGACCAGCAGAAGTTCATATCTTTCTGCCTAGAATATTTAACAATGTCTAAATCTTTTATAAAGAGCATAGATTATTTTTATAATGAGAAAGAAAACATACAGCTATTTGCATTTGCAGGGGTTGGGGCAGTGGAGAGAAGAAAAAATAGCTGGGAATGTTTATGACCCCTAGCAAGGGCTGAGAATTACCTTTCCCAGCCTACTACAGAAAACCCTCAGTGGGGACAGGGAAGGACACACACCTTTCCACCCCTATATGGCTCTAGGCTGGACACAGATTCACACCTGGGAACTGCTAACCTACCTACAGGGGGTTGTGTTGAGGCTGGGGAGATGAGAAGTAACACTGAAGGCCCTATCTTGTGGCAGGCACTATGGTGTCTTACTTAGTCCTGTAGCAATCCTATGAGGGGGAATTTATTAGTTCTATTTTAGAGGTAAGGAGAAATTGAGACTCAGAGAGGTTCACTAACTTGCTTGAGAGATGAAGGCAGAGCTGGATCCCAGATCTGTCTGAAGGCAAAGCTTATGCTCTTTCTTTCCCCTAAATCACTCTGCCTCCCCAGTTATGAGTGAAATGTTATCAACTGGGAGTCACCGGGGCTAGTGGTAGCCAGGTACCTCCTTTCAAATGACCGAGGTAGCTCCCTACCGCAGCACCCTTCCACCCTGCTGATTCTATCGCTGAGGACAGGGAGGAGACATCAATCTACCCATTATACTGGGAAACCTTTGGTGGTTGAGAAAGCCAATCAGGGGAGGTTTTAGCTTTGGGGGAACTCACTTCAGGCAAATAGGCCCTGACCACTTACAAAGCCCTAAAGAGGCAAAGAGCAGCACCAAGTCCACTAGAAAGCCAACCAGGCACTGGGCATAGAGCCTTTGGGCTCTCTTCTCCGATGACATACTTCCTCCAGCCACAGGATCAAATGATGTGTAAACAACGCCTATCCGCAGAACAGTTCACATTTTGCTGGCTGTTCTAGCATCCTTGTGAAATAGCAGGGAGGGCTTCCCCCATGTCTCCCCTTCCTTCAGATGGCAAAACTCATCCTGTTTCCTTACTGTGTCTTAGATCATTCAAAGATGCAGGCAGCTTCCAGGAGGTGAGCAGCAGACTTTTTCAAAATAATCATCATCACTTTAACCCATACACTGATAGCCTGCAACATGCCACACTTAGATTTATTATTATTCATTTACTGCTCTCAGTAATCTTGTAAGAAAATGTTACTTGCCTATCTTACTTGCAACAAAACCAAAGTTCAGAGAGACTCACTCTGCTCCTGCAGCTTATGTGTGGGAGGGGCTGGCTGTGTCTGGGGCCTCTTAAGACTCTGCACCCCTGCTTAGACCCTACACCCTTACACCTCACTGCTCCTTCCAGAGACCCACCTGGAAGCCAGAGCATAAGCACCTCCTATAAGGGCTGGGAAGCTAGAGGAGGGTCTCTAATAACAGGATCATGTCCTGGACACTCCCTGGGACTTCACCTGAAAAAGCAACTCCTTGGTGTGAATGTCATAGACCAAGCATGTATCGTTTTCATCCACCACGGCCAGCTTTTTTCGGGAGGCGCTCATGTCTAAGCAGCGCACGGCTGTGGCCTGTTTCAGTAGGACAATGGCAAAGAGATTGTCCACGAAGATCTTCAGAATCTGGCAAAATTTCAGAGAAAAAGTGTAAGTTACCATGGCAACAAGACCCTGGAATACTGCCAGGCTGTTGGAACCCATGTGTTCTAAAAAAACAACTCCCACTAACTTCACTAGAGGCTCTGTGTAGAGAAAAGGACTCATCAAAAGAAAGGGATCAGGGCTTATCCTTAGGAGAACAGAGTGTAGTTCATCTGAGGTCACCAAAGTAATGACATGTTGGCCCCAAGACATGACAAACTTACTTGAAAGTCTGCTTGACTGGGGATTTGTTAATGACATTACCCAACTGCAGGGTTAGGAAACACAATTCAGCAGAGGTCTGAGTAACTAACACAGGAAGAGGCTACTGTAAACATTGACAAGACATCTGGTATAACCACTGCAAAATGATGATGATGATGATGATGATGATGATGATGATGGTAAAAGCAATCAGTCATTGACTATTTTTGATAGTTCTGTAAAATATTATCATTTGTAAAACCTGAGCCTCAGAGAGGTAAAGTCATCTGCATAGAGTCACACAGCTAGTGAGTAGCTAAACACAAACATGACCCCAGGTCAACCTACCTCCAAAGTCCATGCCTTCAGGCCTCACACTGGAAGTGACATTGTGACAAAAAACACATTCCTCCCCTTTGGTATTGCTATTCTATGGTCCCTGCTAACGCATACTCCATACTCCCATCCTCAGGAAAGGCCTGATAAACCTCCACCACAAGCCAGCCATCTGCTAGACAGCTTGGCTCTCAGGCTAATGCAGTTACATTTTTACTTTCAAATTTCCATGAAGCCCACTTAGAACTTTTCTTATTTTGAGCAAAGAACACATACAGAAAACTGTTCAACTTTGTATAACCTAGATTTTCCACATCTATTTGAACAAAGGGCCCATTTTTCTTATAATATCTAGTAATAGCCTACAGACCAGTACCTTCTAGGACACAAGCTAGAACACACTGCCTTAATCCATTCACTGCTCTAAGAGGGATCTGACCTAAGGAATGATCTCTGCCTCCCTCTCTACCAAGCTACAGAAACTGCTCCTCTAACAAATCTCCCACCATCTGGGTGACTTTTAAGCCCACTAATCTACTCAACTCTTGGCCCAGGGGTGCCGTGCCAACTCTGCCAGAAGGGGCATGCTATGAGTCTGAGGACCTTCTTTGGCCTGAGGCTATCCTTATAAAAGGTAGCTCTAATGTGCCCATGAAGGGAAGAAGCCTTTCTTGCCCTGAAAACCTATCTCAGGGTCATAACTTGACTGTTTGCCTGCATCTGCATGCAGATAGTCAGACTGATGGACAACCCGAAAGAGCACTCACCTGTCCATTCTTCAGGCCCACCAACAGACCTTCCCTTCCTGGAGGGCCACCAATCACCTTGATGTAGCGAATGAGAGATTCCATCTGCCACTCACGCTCTTTCACTCCACTGAAGGACAGGCACTGCAGCCGTTTCTCCTAGAAAGCAATCCCCCTACCTCTGCATGGGTATTCAACAGAGAAAGTGTTCCCTAGCCCTCCAAAGGAGGTCTTCCTGCCTCTGAGGGATGAAAAACACTTTATATTCAGGATCTATCTAACCTAGTCCCCATGACTGGTATCGTTAATCCTTCATGAAAGTCTTCCCATGGCCTGACCGGTTTGGCTCAGAGGATTGAGCATCGGCCTGCGGACTGAGGGGTCCCAGGTTCGATTACAGTCAAGGGCATATAGCTGGGTTGGGGGCACAACCCCAGTGGGAGGTGTGCAGGAGGCAGCTGATCGATGTTTCTCTCTCATCGATGTTTCTAACTCTCTCTCCCTCTCCCTTCCTCTCTGTAAAAAATCAATAAAATATATTTTTTTAAAAAAGAAAGTCTTCCCATGGATCCTTGCTCAGCCTCAGATCTTCCGTGCAGACTCTAAGCAGCCAAAAGCACACCTGTTTGCCACTTCTATACTATAAACCTGTGGTACCCCTAAACTGCTTAAAGTTCTAAACTTTTAGAGATGTTTTAATAATATTTTATATCTATAGTGATTCCTAAAGGAATCCATTTTATCACTTCCAATAGGCCTAGTTTCATGAAACAAAATCCACCTCTACTTCCAAGAAAGATGCTGGGTTGGCCTTCTCTCAAAGTCTTTCCAAACTTCTCTTGGCATTGACCTAGACATTTTCTAGGAAGCTCTAAGTTGAGAAATTTTTTTCTGTGGGGAAAAAAAATCTATCAGAAAGTAAAAACTCCCTTTACTGTTTTGAATTAAAATACATTGTTTTTTTGTTTAACTGAAGGATATAATAAATTTTTATGTGTATATGTTTACCAAAAAAAATCAATCTTCATTTTGTGGGATATCAATTTAGGCTTTAAGTCATTAAAATATACATAATCCCAGTATAACGAAGTACTTTGCAATACAAAAAAGAAGTTGTCTCCTGTTTGTGGCCCATGACTTTCTAGTAGAATCTGACCATATAGATGTCAACAAAATAAAAGCAATAACCAATTCCTAGTGACCAAAAAACCCTGAGTTGGGTACCTTCTCCTCGGAGGAAGCATAAGGTGGATTCAGTCTGAGCTGCTGCTGCTTACCTGGCAGAGGATGATGTGATCAGAGCACACCACCAGGAGGTTGCATTCAAACTTTTTGACAATCTTCTCCTTTACCCGGTAACGCATGTCTGATGAATCATCTGAATACAACTCATAGATGAGGATTTTTTCTGGCAGTTGGATAGCTAATCGATTTTTGTAGATGGCAATTTTCTTGACAAGCTCTTTGCATTTAATCCGAACTGTCAAAGGAAAAAAAATCCAGTTCTAGTAAGAGGTCGTTAAGTAAGGTAGAAGGCAGAGAAATGAAAAGCTATCATTTACTTAATGCTACTGGCAATTAAAGGAGACACTCTCATCAAAAAATCTTTAGAGTACAATGTACAATCAGCTCTGCTAAACACTGGGATCCAAAGTCTTATATAATCTTTATGATCCAAAGCTTACAACTGAGTATGGAAAATGAAATGCTTAATGCTACCATTACTTGCTGAACATAAATCTAAACTCCTCTGCATGGCACTAACGGCCCCTGATGATCAGGAGCCCACCTGAGTGACTGCCCACAACTCTGGTCATTCTCCAAACACCACCCTTGACAACAGTGAGCCATGTGTAGTTTATGAGGTACACTACACTCTCACACTCATTATGGACCAGGCAGAGAAAATGTCTCCAGAAGGGATGCTTCCGGTGCTACACCCTCACCATCACTGTTGGAATCTTTAAATGGAGGTGCTCCCAGATGGGGACCAAAGAATGTCTGTCATCTGAATCTGCAAGACAACTCCCAACCAGAATCCCTACGCACAGGCATCTGGCAGTGTGCAGTGTCATGTATATCTGGATATGAATATACTTGGAACAAGTGGATTCTTAGCCTTTTTAACCAGCCCACCCCCTTAGGTGGATAGAAGAAAAGACTGAGTTTGGACTGAACTGCACTAGGCCTGGAACCCTGATCTGACTGAGCTTGTGGTAACCCACTGACTCTGCTTAACCCTGGGGCAAGGACCTGACAGAAGGCAAGTTGAGATGTAGCTGAGGGAGAAGTACCCCAGAAGTGCCTCTGACCAGAAAGAATGCAGGTCCACAAAGACCCATGCAGGTCAGCCACCATGGCTCTCACTTGTTATACATTATCCTCCCTTAGTTAGGGAGTACATGTTCCCCTGGAATTATCTGCAAAATTTTGTGTGTCTGTGTGGTATTTTTTGAGAAAGGGTTTCTTGCTTTCATTAGATTCTCAAAAACATCTACATTCTCCCCTTGCCCTACCTCCTCACAAAAAAAAAAAAAAAAAAAAAAAAAAAAAGCAAGAACCACTGGTCCAACAGGTTTCCAAAAGACCAAGGAGAAATATTTCCTACCATTTCACTTCCCTGTCAGCAGTCCTCTCCACCTACACCTCTCCCCAGTATTTAGAGGGTAGAGGGACTCTACCTTTCTGCTCAGTGATCAGGTGCTGCACGATGACATCAGTCATGCTATCCCTGTATGCATACCGGTCCTTATAGAGCCCATGGACAGTGCTGAAAATAAGCTGGTAGAAGGAAATGGTGCCATCCTGGCAGCCTACCACCTGCAGGGAAAGAGAGGTGTCAATTCCCAGCTCTCTGTGGAGAAAGAGTCTACCTTCCCATTTGTCAGGAACAAACATCAATGATTTGACTGGCTAAGCAGGCCTGATGTTCAGTTCCTACTCAGACAATGGCCCAATAAAAATGAACTCCCTCTTCTTACCACATAGTTGGAATCGGGCTTCACTTTACAAGTCCACACCCAGGAGTTCTGCTCCCCAACAGTCCCGAGCCGCACTCCATCCTTGGTGAAAAGGGATACTTGCTTGTCTGACCCTCCCAGTAAAATGTACTCCCCTTTAGTAAAGTAGCTGATGCAGCAGGGGTCAAAATTCAGTGACTGATCCTTCCCAATCTGAGGAAAGAGAACATACACTAAAGGAAAAAACAACTTCTGAATCCTGAAACTCAACAAATGTTAGTTATTATTACTATTATTATTATTATTATTAAGCCAGATCCTTTTAAATATCAAAAACACTTAAAATGCCAAAAATACACAAATTATACCTAAGCCTAACGTAAGATTTACTTCATCATCCCATATTTAATTCTAAATCTTCCCAGAATTAAAAGATACTTAGACAAGAAAACAATTTTACTGTTCCAAATAAGTTGAGGGGTACTTTCTCAGAAGACTGAGGTTGCTTATTAGTCCAAAACTCTGGGCCACAACATGAACACGATATTTCCCATGGCCCTGACTTCCATATCGAGCTTTTTTTTATTGTCACTATAGCAACAAGACCCCATTCCCACCTAGGATAGTGTGGTTATTTGTTCTAGGAAACTTCTAATACCAGCCTCAGTGCCAGGTACACAGTAGATGTGCCAATAAATATTTATTAAATGATTATGGACATACATTAAGTGGATGAATACTAGTAGATAGGACCAGGGAAACTGGATGCTAGATAATTTAAATGATGGTTCTGAGAAAACAGCCATAGGAAACTGAGAAAATTCTTTATTATCTACAACCTTTATTTTTACTTGACTACAAAAGAAATGAGCAATGGTAAGATGAGGCAGAAGAAATGGCTCCACAGTTAGGCTAAACATACCTAAAACCCCACTTCTAGCATGATATGTTTTGAGAAATAAAGATGCTGTTAAGCAAAAGGCTCCATTGAAATGGCTGTATTTCTCATTTGCTTGGCTGTGGTAGTAAGCCATCCCACCACCTTCACTCTAATCCTCAATGTCTCCAGTCTCCTAACAGATTTCCTACCACTAGGCTCTCTTTATTCTAATCCACCCTCCATAGAAATAAGGAATTCTCTGAAACAAGAATCTGACCCAAGTCACTCCCTACCTAAATCTATGGCTCCGTAATACTCACAGAATACGATGTTCAAACTCCATGTTCACACTACAATCTTGTCTCATCTTCCTTTCTAGCACCATCTTCTCTCCACAAATCTTAGGACCCAGTCACCCTGAACAACTCACTGTTCCCTGAGTTGTCATCTATTTTCATTTCTCCCTGCTTTTTCAGATGCTATTTTCTCTGCCTGAAACACCATTCCCAATGCCCTCTGCCTAGCAAACTCCTGCTTATCCTGCTCAAAGTCACCTCTACAAAATCTCCGATCTCCACCAAGCAGTGATGTCACCCTCGTTTGCGTCCCTATAGCTATCTATCGGTACAGCTCTCTATCATGCCATGTATCACTACACTGGGACTGCTGGCTATCAAGTACGTCCCCACCAGCCTGTGAACTCTGGCAGAGCAGAAGCATTAACTTACAAAGCTCAATGTCAGCGGCTCCTAACACAGGTGAAGGGCTGGCCTAAATGGGTGCTTATAAATGTGGGTAGGATGGAGAAAGCAAATATAGAAGGCAGGGTCATGACCAAGATCAAGGCTTTACAGTCAGACCAATCTGGGTTTTTATCCCATTTGCAACCATTTACTAGCAGTGTGAAACCTCAGGCATAGTATTTGCTTCACTGCTCTGAGTCTTACCTACTCATTTCTAAAAAGTTGATAATCACAGGGCTTTATTAGACTTAAATCAGATAAAGGATGCACAGCCTAGAGCACAGTGTCTGGCTGGTATCACAGCAAATAACTCAATAAATAGAAACAAACAATAAAAAGTTATAATTACTAATAATACAACCTCAGAAAGTGAAAAACTACTATAGGCATGACTGTAACTGCATCTCCCACTGGGTCTGTACAGAGCTACATACCTGTTTTCCACTTAGTTGGTAGAAGGAAAGTTTCTGCCCCCAATCAGCTACAGCCAGGATGTCATTACGTTCCTCTCTAATCAACAGAAGACAAAAGAGGTTATGGGGGGCCGTGGTCTGCTGATGAGTTAGCCCTAAGGGTTTAACAAACAGGAAAAAGAAAGCCCTGGCCAACCTGTCAGATTGCCAAATGTTGTACAGTAGTACTGAGATTAAGTTGTAACATGGGCCAACCCATCAATCAGCCCAATAGGATGAGGGGTAGCAAGGCTCGATTCAACCTTCCTGGGATCTATTATTTCCCTAAATGCCCTACCATGAGCTTGTGGTACCAGTGAAGCTAAAACCCTCATTTCAAAGCTTCATGTGGAGCAACTATAAGAAAGGGCAAGGCTGCAGACTCAAGAGTGCTTTATTCTTAGGTACACACAGTATAGGGAGATAGCAGAGAAATGTCTTTTGCAGTGGGAAGGCATGGATTGTCTGACTTTTTTAATAGACAGAGGAAAACTTGCTTGCTCTTCTTGAAGAGGGAAAATTAATACCTAAATTAGGTTCTCTCACAGTTGGGGTAAAATGGTGTCTGACTGGATATTATAAAAATAAAAGTAATGGGCTCTCTAATGATCAACAACTGTCTTTGAAACTGGGTCCCTATCAGGATCAGTGACTTGGGACCAGGACTGTAGGACCAGCACACAGGAGAAACTGAGGCTGGGGATCAGGCTACTTAGGAATCTAGTTTAAGAGTTTAATCCCTGCCTTTGAGGCCTGGCCTTAACCACCTAATGTTGCCTCCTCTTTGTTTATTAGGTCCAGTTTTCCTGAACCCAAACCCTTGTGGTCAACGGGCAGCACCATTATATATGCAGGCCAGGAATGGTGCAACCTTATCTGCAAAACTCAGCCAAGAGTGCAAAGTGGTAAATACCACGGGCACTAATTCACAACTAAGGGGGGGAAAGACAAAGACCAAGAGCGATGTTAACAGGAAGGGACCTGCAGGTAAACTTGGTGTGACTGGCACTGAAGTCCAAACACAGTCTAGGAGGCCAGCCTGCAGTGAGCCCTTCTGGGCATGCCATATATGCCTATCAACTGGCTTCAAGCCCCATGACCGAATTGGTGGTTTTCAACCTCTTTTTTTCATTTCCCACCCCCCCTGGCAGTGGGTCTCTACCAAAACAAAATTCATGTTAAGTAATAAAAAGGATTACTCTGTTTGAAGCACAGATGGGACCAGAAGCCCACCTCTCCCTCCTTTCCTCAACCCCCCACCTCCCACCTCCTTCTTCTAAAGAACCACAGGTACCACAGAACAGTTTGGAAAGTTCCAAGCCAGACTATGTTTACCCAATCAGAAAATCCTGGCTATCCCAGCTTTTCCATTCCAGAAAGAAAGAATGCCTGGACAGCCAGGATTTGGGTCATGAGGATTATGGGTAAGTTGAAGGCTTCTTCTCTGATATGTGCTCTAGGAAATGCAAGGTAAGGTATAGTGTAGGAATAGGCTAAGAAAGGTGTCCAATAATAGAGGAAAGTATTAAATGAATTATGGTACATCCACACAGGGGCATACTATGCAGACATTCAAAATCATGTTTTCAAAGGACTTCTAATGTTACTAGAAAGAGTTCACTCTGTGATGTTAAGTGGAAAAATAGAAAGTAGGATGTGATTTAGTAAATTATATGAACACATTGAGGGGAAATACAATCAAATGCTAACAGTGGTTTCCTCAAAGGATAGGGTTTTACAGAGGAGTTGAACTCTTTCCTTTAGACTTTTCAGTATTTCCTGAAGTCTCTCAAAGGATGATTTTACAATCCACACACAAGTTTTAAAAGGGTGTGTTTCCCCCGTATTGGAGGAGCTTTCACCAACATCGACCTCAAACCCTCTTAGAAAAGAGTTTAGAGCAGCATCTGCCCCATCAGGTCTGCTCCGGGGTCTTGTCCCTTTTAAGGAGGGTTCTCGCTCCTCGGGACACACTCACAAGTTGTCGTCCCTGAGACTGTCGTCCTCTTCCTCTGGCTCTTCCTCCTCTGCCTCACTACCCTGACTACTGTACACTGCTGACTTCAGAGTGGAAGGAATTTCCTGAAAATATCTGTTGACAATGACTTCCTCGGCATCCTCGTTCTCTCTGTTCATCCAGAAACTCTCCCATCGGCTGTAGACAATAAGTGGTTGTTCACAATCACAATGCCTAGAACTACACTAAAGCCATAATTTCAAAACCTGTCAAGGAGCCCCTGAACCCTGCCGGAAGAGGACAGCAACCAGGTACACTGGGCATCCTGCTTCTCATGAATTAAAAATGGTACCCTGAAGCCACAAAGTCATCTGTGGCCACAAAATCTAACAGCAGGAACTTGGGGGTAGGCTAATGGCCTTTGAAGGCATTAGACATGCATGGTACAGCTCTGGGCTGGACAAAATTATTCAGGAAGAAGAAGAATAATCTGGTGTAGAAAGGCAGTGAAATTACACAATCTTCTAAATCAAGTAGGCACCACCTGTAAAGTGACATTGGGCTTGTAAACAATTAAGTCCTTTAATTTACCTTCAGAGGACTCTGTGAAAGATATTGGTGGTTTATTATTATAAGATTACATAAAGAGCATATAAAGGTATTAGCCCACCCTCAAAGTCACATTGGCATAGAAAGAAAAATGTGTGTAAGGTTTGAGAAAGTAAATGCCAATTGTTTGTGGGACTGTAGAATTTGGGGACACTTATAGACTTAATTAGGCTTTTTGGGGCAAGGGTAACAAAATGACTCATGAAAAAGCTATTTATTATTGGGTGGGCACATTTTCTGCCCAACTTGGAGAAAATAACTGAAAAAGAAAAAAGACCAAAATAAAGCCACAGCAAAGAGGTGAGCTATTAATTCATAAGAAAATGGCCCTCTGTGTCGTGTGTGTGTGTGTGTGTGTGTGTGTGCGCACGCGCGCGCACACACACACACACACACACACTTTGAGATGGCCTAGATAGCTCATCTGCTTAGCTAAATTTCTGGGATTCATTCCAAAACACAAGATGGGCTCTTTAAAAATTTCATTCAAATGGAACAGGTTCCAAAACATATCAGTCAAGTGGGCTGAGAAGCCTCTGAATGCATGGAGAGCCCTTACGGGGAGAGAAAGAAACAGTGTGCTCTAGAAAGAGGAGAGCTGTAAGAGCACCTTGAAGGGTTCCAGCAGATGGACCATATCGGGGAGAGGGAGCCCCCAGGCCGCTCGATCTTCACTTTTTCCTCGCCATTTTTGTTCCGTAGGCTGATGATTCCATTGAACATTCCCAGAGCCAGGTACTGACCATCATTTGTCCAGCTGTTCACACAACCAGCAAAGGGCACAGGGAGAGGGAAAGGAACACACAGAAAGTAAAAACCAGTGAGGATGTGTGGGATGGGAATGGGGGGATGAGGTCAAATATGTGATACCTTAATCAATAAAGAAATTAAAAAAAAATAAAAAATAAAAACCAGTGAGGATGATGCCTTGGTTGATGTAGAATCTGATGAGGCAGCAATGGTTAGGCTCATCTTGGTGATGATGTAAAAATTAGAGGACCAGACTTAAAATCCCATTTATTTCTGGGATCAACAGATAGATTTGAAGACAGGAGCCCCTTTTTCTGAGTTCTCACAGCTCTCTGTCCAGTCCTCCATGACAGCCCTTAGCTTGTGCCTGCATTGCTGCTGGGTCAGCCTCCATTCCCCACTCACCATTTCAACACATTCCCACTTTAAGAACACATTAAGAACAAAATCTATGTCTTGGTGTATTCTAGGCCTCTAGAACAGGTGCTTAACAGATGTTGGATGAAAGGAAGGCTACACTCAGAGCTGAACAACAAGAATAGCTACCATTTATAGAGTGTCTTCTCTATGCCAGGCTCTGTGCTGTACGCTTTTAGACTCTTTAGTTTGTGTGCATTTCACAACAGCCCTATCAAATCAGTATTTTTACCCAGTAATGTCAGATGAGGAACCCGAGGCTCCAGCTCAGAGAGATTTTGTAACTTTCCTAAGGTTACTGAGCCTGTCAGTCATCCATCTGGATACTAATCCAGGTCTAACATCAAAGCCTATGCTTTCTCCGGTGCGCATGCCACCTGGCAAGGACTATCTTGCATCTCCAGATAGTCTCCACTGAGGACAGCTGTAGGCTGAGGAGGTTTGTAACTAGATAACTGCATGAAAGCAATTTATAGTTTTCTTTTGCTTGATGGTCAACGGCAGGTACAAGTCCTTCCTACCAAGAAGACCAGAAAAGAAGACAAGAGGAAATACAGGGGCCCAAACCAACTAGCTAACACAGACTTTCTCTACTATATGAATTTCCTGGATTTTGAGAGTCTGTTTAGACAAGAAGGGAACATGAAGTCTACCTTCAGAGCTGTCTCTAACTCACCTACAGCAGGTGATCTTGCTGCTGGATTTGTGCTTGGAGACAGACTTCTGTTCAGGAGACCACAAGCCTTCAATGAAAAATAATATTTAAAAGAGACAGATTGGTGGGAATATTACTCAGCAATAAAAGAGGAACAAAAACTGATACACAGACAACTAAGAGGATCTCTGGAGCTTTATGGCCAATCTTTAAGCCAATTTTAAAAGGTCACACACTGTTGATCCAACTTGATAAATTCTTGAAATGACAAAATTACATAGAAATGGAGAAGAGATTAATAGTTACCAGGTACCAGATGTTAGGGATAATAGGAAGTGTAAGGGAGTAGATGATAAGGAGTATCTCTATGGTGGTGAGAAACCCAGCTTCCTGGGTTTGATGTTATATAACAGTTACATAAGATATATCCATGGGGAAACTGGATGAAGAGTGCATAAGACTTCACCATTATCTTTGCAACTTACTATGAATCTATAATTATAAGACAAAAGAAAAAGGAAGATGGATTGGTGAATTTATAGCCAACTCTTCAGGGGTTTTACTCAGAGAAATGGCAACTTCAGTGTAAATAACTGTTACATTGCAACCAGAGTACAACTTAGCATTTTATTATATAGGAATGATGATTTCTGGGGACCTATTATATAGGAATGATGATTTCTGGGAACCTCATTTCCACTCCCAGGCCTCACCCACATGAACATGACCCTATACAAGCTGTGTCTTGTCCATGGCACATTGGTCACCTTCGGCTTGCTCCCTCCTGCCCCAGATGCTCTGGCTTAGGGTCCCACAACAGGCAAATTCTACCCTTTGCCTGAGCCATATGGCATAACCAAGTAAGTAAATATAGTGTGAAAAAATATTTATATAGCAAGGTGTAACATCAAACAAATTATTTTTACCCTTTCCCCTGACCCAGAATGCCTCCCCAAACATTTCCAACTAGCATATTATCTGTGCTCCACTGAGCCTGCCCGGAAGTCCCCCCTCCTGGGCCTTTCTCAGAAGTGCTTACATGACTCAAGTCCAATCCCTGATCCCACCACTTACTTGCTGGGTAACCAGTAACTGCTTGCTCTAAGCCCCAATTCTTTTTTCATCTTTGGAGTGAGAATGAGAATAATAACCTGACCTAAAGGGTTATCATAGAGCTCAAACAGGAATTAATTTTTTTATCCTTAGCACAGTACCTAGCACACCAAAAGCATTCAGTAAGTACTGTTATTACTCACTATTACATTTTTACAAATTCTACCTCCCCTCCTACCCAACTACAAATTCTTTGAGGGCAGGGATTCTATTTTGTCTTCTTACTCCCAAAAGTAAGCACATTGACCAGATCCTCACATGGAGAAAATGCTCTATTTTATTAATGAATAACAGTCTTTCGCCCTTTTATTTATACACTAAAGGCTTGGTGCACAAATTCCTGCACGGGTGGAGTCCCTCGGGTGGCCTGTGGGAATCAGGTCCCAGCTTGCGCCCCCAGCCTTGCATCCCCACAGCCCCACTTGGCAACCCGCCTTGGCCTGGTGCTGCCCCCTCACTTGCTTCACTATCCCACCTGTGGGGCAGTCAATCGGGGCCGGGGACCCCCCTGCCCGGCTCCTTCAGCGCCTGGAAGCCGGGCGGCGGCCCCGCCCCCTGCCACCACCGCTGGTCACCATCTGCGGAGCAATCAATGGGGCTCACACCTGCCTTGGCCTGGCACCACCCACTCACCTGCTCCATCATCCCACCATGGTCCCACTCTTGTCAGGGCCCATCGGGGCCAGCAGCACCTCCACTGCCGCTGCTGGTTACCCACCATGTTCCACACCGCCCCCTGGTGGTCAACGCACATCATTGCAAGCGGTTGAACTCCCGGTCAAACAACGGCCCGAGGGGACAATGTGCATATTAGGCTTTTATTATATAGGAAGATTCTCTCTTTTAAACCTCAGAACTTTTATCAGTGATATAAATTGTAGAAACATGTTCATCTAGATAAGGAAAGTCAAACACTGACAGGAATTAAGACTCTGAGTTCTTGGTAATGGCTGATCTATTGTACCTACTATCTCTTAGCACAAAAAACAGAATTGATGAGCTGAAAGCCAGAAGTGACCTTGAGTAGAGATAACCTTCAAGCCTCTGCTCTGCTTACTTTCCCTCCCTGTCTCAATGGACACTACACTGACCCCTCCTCTGTGCCAGCACTATACCAGTGCTGAGGCCAGGGTGAAATGCCTCAAAGCATTCAACCCCTCAGGGAGGACAGCTATAGCCACCACACCAGTAGCAGTGGTGAGACACTGCGCAAGAAGCACAGTTAAAATGGTGAAGAATTTCACACATACACAGATGTTGAAGGACACAAAGGTGGGGACAACTGAACTGTCTGTGAGGCACGGAGGCTTCCCAGGGGTGAAAACACTAAGTTATACCCTTGCTCTCCATTCTCCGTTTTCCTTCCCTGGGGCCTTTCTTGCTGTTTCTCAGATTTCTCACCAGACTCAGTGTCATCATTCACTCTCTTGGTTTCTACACAATTTAAAGAATAACTATTGTTTCCCCACCCTTGACCACCCCGCCAGACAATTAAGGAAGAGAAACATCATAACTCTCTTGGGACAAAATCACCACCTTCTGGAGAGATTTCAGTATTTTCTGCTCAAATCTGCAGTTATTCCAGGACAAGGTATCAGGAACCTACCAAAATCATTAGAGGAACAAGATGCAAGTTGGTGGGTGGCAGGATTGTAGGAGACAGACTGGATAGAATCGTTGTGCCTGGGAAGTAAACAATTATAGATTATTATGCAGCACACTGCAAATGCTTTGATGGCTACAACTGAAAATTGAAATGATGAACCCACAGTCTGACTACACATCACAAGCTCTTATGCAAGTGACCAACAAAAAAGCATAGGAATTAATTCTCCGCCTAGATTGTCCCTCACCCCGTTTTTATTTCTTAAATATTACCCACTCATCAGCTTAATGCCACCTCCACCAGGACTAGTGTGCTGGACACCTCTGCTTTGTGAGCTGATACAACAATGATGTAAAGCACTTAGTTTAGTGCCAGCTGCATAAGAAGTGCTTTATTAATGGCTGTTATTCTCATTGTTTTGTGAAGGCCTGGAAATATAAGATAGATTTGCAGTGAAGATATTTCAAGCTAAGTCCGGCCGGCGTGGTTAAGTGTCAATCTACGAACCACTAGGTCACATTTTGATTCCCGGTCAGGGCATGTGCCCAGGGTTGCAGGCTCGATCCCCATTGATGTTTCTATCTCTCTCTCCCTCTCTGAAATCAATAAAAATATGTGTTTTTTTTAAAAAAAGCCCTAACTGGTTTGGCTCAGTGGCTAGAGCATTGGCCTGCAGACTGAAGGGTTCCAGGTTCGATTCCAGTCAAGGGCACATGCCCTAGTTGTGGGGTTGATCCCCAGTAGGGGGCGTGCAGGAGACAGCCAATCAATGATTCTCTCTCATTATTGATGTTTCTATCTTTCTCTCCCTCTCCTTTCCTTTCTGAAATAAATAAAAAGATATTTGCCAAAACCGGGTTGGCTCTGTGGATAGAGCGTCAGCCTACGGACTGAAAGGTCCCAGGTTCGATTCTGGTCAAGGGCATGTACCTTGGTTGCGTGCACATCCCCAGTAGGGGGCGTGCAGGAGGCAGCTGGTCGATGTTTCTCTCTCATCGATGTTTCTAGCTCTCTGTCCCTCTCCCTTCCTCTCTGTAAAAAATCAATAAAATATATTTTAAAAAAATAAAAATAAAAAGATATTTCAGGCTAAGATCTGAAAATATGGCAAATCCTTAGACAATAATGAAACCTAAGTGAGTCATGTACCACACATGGCATCTCAGCCCCAGTTTTACTCCTTACTTCCGGGTAACAGTTTACTCACAATTTCACTCATTCATTGGTTAATTCATTCAAAAGTTGTTTGGTGATTTGTACACCCATATTCATAGAAGCATTATTCAAAATAGCCAAGAGGTAGAAGCAACCCAAGTGTCCACTGACAACATATAAATGGATAAAGAAAACTGGTCTATACATACACTAGAATATTATTCAGTCTTAAAAAGGAAGAGAATTCTGCCTGGCTGGTGTGGCTCAGTTGGTTGAGTGTTGTCCTGGGCAAGAAAAATCTTGCTCGTTCAATTCCTGGTCAGAGAACATACCTGGGTTGCAGGTTGGAATCCGGTCAGGGCAAGTACAGAAGGCAAGTGATCAATGTTTTTCTCTCTCATATCGACGTTCTTCTCTCTCTCCCTTCCTCTCTCTAAGCATGTGCTCCGGTGAGGATTTAAAAAAAAGAAAGAGAATTTTGACACATGCTACGACATGTGTCAACCTTAAGGATATTATGCTAAGTTAAATAAACCAACCACAAAAGGATAAATACTGTATTATTCCACTTACATGAGGTCCCTAAAATAGTAAAATTCATAGAGAAAAGTAGAATGGTGGATGCTAAGTGCTGGGGAAAAGGAAGGGGAGTTGTTTAATGTGTATGGAGTTTTAGTTTTGCAAAACGAAAAGAGTTCTAGAGATTGGTTGCTCAACATCATGTATATACTTAACACTACCGAACTGTACACTTAAAAATGTTTCAGAAAGCCCGGCTGGTGTGGCTCAGAGGTTGAGTGTAGGCCCATGAACCGGAGGTGACAGTTTGATTCCTGGTCAGGACACATGCCCGGGTTTCAGGCTCGATCCCCAGTGGGGTATGTGCAGGAGATGGCCGATCAATGATTCTCTCATCATTGATGTTTCTATTTCTCTCTCCCTTCCTCTCTGAAATCAATAAAAAAATATTTTTAAAAAATTATTTCTTGAGTACCTAATACATATATCAGGGACACAGGGTGAACAAAAACAGATGCATCAATCACAAGATAAATGTAAAACTACAACTGTGAGAAATGCCATCAAGGAACCTGACCAGGTCTAGAGGGGCAGGAAAGGTTTCACAGAAGAAACATCATTTGAATCTGAGAGCTTCAGGGTGAGTAGTATTAACTAGGGGAACAAGAAAGACTATGAGCAGAGCCTCTGCAGTGAGATAAGCCTGGAGCATTCCAACCCCAAGTTTCTGGCTGTTGCCACTGGGTGGATGTGAGGCCATTCCCTGAGATGCAAGAGGAAAAGCTGGGACAGGGTAGAATCTGTGGTGTCAGATTCACTAAACTTAGCTATATGAAAACAAAGCCCAGTGCTGACCAAACTAGTAATGCTCAAGAAATGTTCATTCACTTATCTTCCTATACCACCACATAACTCCGTAACTTCAAGTTTAATTGCAGAGAAAGAAGTTCTTCCTTATATCTTTCCTAAGGTGCTTTTGCTATAGTTGCTCTATAAGGTAAGAGTCAAAATAATAATACTGTACATCTAAATTGTTACTTACGTGTACTTCAAAATGCCTTCTAATTTTGACGTCCAGATAATAACGCTTTTGTCAGCTGATCCAGAAGCAAAGCGCTTGCCTAAAAGTATTTTTAAAAAGAAAATTCTCACATTTATTTTGAACCAACATTTCCCAGAATATTTCTTAGAAAACTGGTTCTTTTAAAGTCTCTAATAAGTGCCAGCTGCTTCTCTACTCCTTCTTCTTATCAGTACTGGGCAGCATCAGTATTGGAGTCAGGAAGTTTGGGTTCAGATCCTGGTCTGTCTGGCACCGAGTAAACAAAGATGTATTGAGAGTCTACTATATTCTAGGAATCATGTTCTGTGCTAAGGATTAAGTAGTGATTAAAGCACACATAATCGCTACCTTCACAGAGTAGTGGGAAAAGCAAGCATTAAATTAATCCAATACAACTACAATATGGTAACAAAAGAAATATGAAAGAGAATAACTTGGGGTACCTAATTTAAATGAGGGAAGTCTTCTCTGAGGATGAGATCCTTCAGTTGAGACCTAAAGGTTGAGCAAACCTTAGCCAGGTGCAAAGAGAGGAGAAAGCGCCACCCACATAGATAGAACAGATGGGCAAAGATGAGGAAGGAAAAGCCTGGCATGTCTAAGGGGCTGAAAGACAGCCAGCATGAACTCCAAGGGCAAGGGGTAAGGAGGATAGGGGAGGGATCTCTAGGAGCTTCAGGGCCACAATTGAGATCTTTCTCTTTATCCCAAAGAAAGGCTTTAAGCAAAAGAGTGACAGATGAGATTTTCATTTTCACACTACTGGACTTTACAAAAGAATGGATTGGAGAGAGGCAACATATAACAAGTAATTACTTATTAATTACATTGCTACAAGTTTGCGAGTGCTTAGAAGTGGAGCAGGGCATCGTGGCAGCAAACAACAGGGAGCCTTCACCTACTCCAATGAAAGATGATTAAGAGGTAAGCACAGGCTAGATTCTGTACACCTAGTTAAGGATGCTTAGACTTATTCTTAGGGCAACTGGAAGTTGATCTTGGCAAAGTCACTGTTCTCTGAGCCTCAATGTCCTCATCTGAAACATAAGGGATAATCACAATATCTTCTTCAGAGATTCTCTGTGGGGGTCAACTCAGATAATATCTGTAAAGCACCTTTCACAGTAGCTGAAACAGTAGATATTAGGGTGAGCCGTATGACATTGCTGCAAATACTAAATAATAGAAGCTGCTTTCATATGTGATTACTTCTGTCACTCCTCTCCCATCCAGGCAGGCAGTAGGTGATGAAGAGTATGGACTACAGGCTAAGAGTCTGAGCTGGAATTTCCAGTGATGTCACTTATCAGTTACACACCTTTGTATTATGGTTGTTCATGAAATACTTATTAAAACTTAAGCGAGCCGAAGCCGGTTTGGCTCAGTGGATGGAGCGTCGGCCTGCGGACTGAGGGGTCCCGGGTTCGATTCCGGTCAGGGGCGTGTGCCTTGGTTGCGGGCACATCCCCAGTGGGGAGTTGTGCAGGAGGCAGCTGAATCGGTGTTTCTCTCTCATCAATGTTTCTAACTATCCCTCTTCCTCTCCTTTCCTCTCTGTAAAAAATCAATAAAATATATTTAAAAAAAAAAAAAAACTTAAGCGAACCCTGGCCAGTGTTTCCCAGTGATTAGAGCGTTGGCCCATACACCAAAGGGTTGTGGGTTTGATTCCCAGTCAAGGGCACATACTTGGGTTGCAGGTTGAATCCCTGGCCCTGGTCAGGAGGTGTGCTGGAAACAACCAATCGAAGTGTCTCTCTCACATCAATGTTTCTCTCCCCCTCCCCCACCCCCCACCGCTTCCCTGCCTTCCACTCTCTCTAAAAATCAATGAAAAAATATCTTCAGGTGAGGGTTAACAACAACAACAAACTTAAGTGAGCCCTAGCCAGTTTGGCTCAGTGGATAGAGCGTCGGCCTGCGGATTGAAGGGTCCCGGGTTCGATTCTAGGCAAAGGCACATGCCTGAATTGCAGGCTTGATCCCATTGTGGGGCGTGCAGGAGGTAGCCTATCAATGATTCTCTCTCATCATTGATGTTTCTACTGGTATCTCTCTCTCCCTCTCCCTTCCTCTCTGAAATCAATAAATACATATATTTAAAAAAAAAAAAAACTTAAGTGAAAAATCAGAAACAAGCAGATTTAAAGAGCAAAACCATGATTCTGGGTATCTCCATTTCCAGGGCAAAGGGAAAAAGACGAGTTGAGAGAAATTAAAAGACTTCTTAATCACTGTATAAGTGTCATGAAGAGGCAGCATGATATACCAGAAAGAACAAGGGCTCTGCAGTTGGAAGACCTGGGTGGGGCACTACCTGTAATCGTTCCAAGCCTGTTTTCTCATCTGTCAGAGAAGCTGAGAATCCCTTTCCTGTTTCAGAGGACCATTGGGAGGATCAAATGCGATAATGTGTGTGATGGGACTCTGCAAAGTGCTGACAAATGCCACTGATGACAGATCATACTCTGAAATCATCAAGGGCCTTAACAGTGTTGCAGGCCCAAGAGCCCCAAGGCTTATAAACTCCAGAGGCGCCACAGGTCTCCTAAAGGTATTACTCTGAACTTGAACTCAAAAACACATAAAAAAACATGACTGCCATGGCATAGCACACTTAACTAAAAGGCAAGAAATTAGTGTTTTCTTTGCCACTAACACTTGTTGCATGACCTTAGCAAGTGACTTGACTTCTCTAGGTTTTTATGTAGGTCTAAAATTAGGAGATTGAGCCTGGCTAGCGTAGCTCAGTGGTTGAGTGTCGACCTATGAACCAGAAGGTCACGGTTCAATTCCCAGTCAGAGCACATGCCCAGGTTGCAGGCTCTATCCCCAGTAGGAGGTGTGGAGGAGGCAGCCAATCAATTCTTTCTTATCACTGATGTTTCTATCTCTCTCTACCTCATCCTTCCTCTCTGAAATCAATAAAAATATATTAAAAAAATAAAATAAATTGAGGTGATTGGGCTAGATCAGATTAAAGTTGTATGCACAAAATTGTATGTATATATAAAGTATGTGCATTTTCTAGAAAGGGGTCTATAGCTTTTATTTGGATCCTCAGAGAGGACAATCAAAAGAAGTTAAAAGCCTGGAGCCTGAATGATCTCAAAGATTTGTTCAAACACTATAACACTCTGATTCTGTGGCTTCTCAGCAGTGGTCACAGAATGTTATCTTCCATATTATATTCATTTGACACATGTGAAAATTGAGAATCAGAGAGATTCAATAATCATCTCAAACCCAGAGCTTTTGGGGTTGGAATGTGAAGCCATCTCATTCCAAAACCTGTGTTCTTTCTACTAATCCCATGTTGTGGGTAGCATGGATTTATTTTTAACTCTCAAAATCAATTTCATGTACCCATTCTCTGACCACCACCTCTCTTTCTCACCAAACCTGGTACCCCAACTCCAATAATCTTTAAACCCCACCAGAACCTACCACCTATCTACTGTCCTCTCACCCCTCATTACTCAGCTGAGGTCAATGTATATAATCACTCCTTTTCATACATCTTCCATTCCTTTACCCTCTTACTTTATTTTCAGAGATGCTTATAAATCCACTACTCAGTTAAATCCAATTCTCCACCACCTTCACCCTTGCATCTATGCAGCTCAAAGTGGTGGAGAAAAAGACAATCAAACCAACTGATCTCACTTGCAAGTCATGATCACCAGCTTCAAGTGGGCCCTTCCTGTCACTGGGGGTCTCTCACCCTACCTCCTGGGTCCATTTTACATTTTTTCCTTTCTCCTTAACTCTCTCACACCTCCTTTCCTCACTCTCAGTTGATGTTGCTTCCTATTTCACTGAAAGAATGGAAGAGAATTTCCATTAGAAACCTACCACCACATGCCCCTCCCTGCCAGCATCTGCAGTGACATCCTCTACCTTCCACCATGCTCCATCTAACCCATCTTCTCTTGCCCACTGGATGCTCTGTCCTGGCAATGCCCTCTCCTCTCTCTTATAGCACCAACTTTTCTCAAGTTCAACATGTCCAAAACCGAACTCCTGATCTCCCACTGTACGTTTCTCTACCTGCAGCCTATCTTAGTGGAGGGCAACGCCATCCTTCCAGTCTCTCAGGTCAAAAACCTTGAAATCAGCCCTGGCCAGTGTGGCTCCCTTGGTTGGGCGTTGTCCTGTGCACCAAAAGGTTGTGGTTTGATTCATGGTCAGGGCATATGGGGTTGTGGGCTTGATCCCGGAAGGGGGCGTACAGGAGGCAGCTGATCGATATTATACTGTTACACTCTCACATTGATGTTTCTCTCTTCTCTCTTCCTCTCTCTCTAAAAATCAATAAACTATTATTTTAAAACAAATGAACAAACAAAACAAAAAATCGTGAAGTCCCCCTTGACTCCTTTCCTCATACCCCACATCTGAAGGCAATCCTATTGGCTCCACCTTCAAACTATATCCAGAATCTGACCACTTCTCACCACTTCCTCTGCTCCCAGAGGTCTGAACCCCCATCACCAGTGTTATAAAACTTGCCTGGATAATGCTTCCTCACGCTCATCTCCCTGCCCCAACCCTCACTCCTTGCAGGCTGTTTCAGCAACTAGAGAGATCTTTCTAAAATACAAGTCAGATCATATCTCTCCTCTGCTCAGAACTCTTAATCATTTCCTATTTTCACTGAGCATCAAAGCCAAAGTACTTATGACAGCCAACATGATCTGGCCACCCAGTGTCGGTTATCTTTCTACCCTCATTCCCTACTGCTCCGCCTGATTCTCACTTCCTCAGCCCCTGAAAGGCACACTCCCACCTGAGAGCCTTTACAATGGCTCTACCCTCTGCAAGGAACTCTCTTCCTTCTCCCAGATGCCCACCATCAGAATCTCACTGCCTCCCCACCTTCAAGTCTTTGCTCACCTGTGCCTGACTCAGTAAGTCTACCTCACTACCCTATTCAATACTATACTCAATCATTGTCCCACCCACCACTTTCAATCCCCTTATTCTGACCTACTTTTTCTTCTTCCTTAACACTTATCTTCCAGCACACTATTTAATTTACTTATGTTTATTATATATCATCCCTCATACTCCCCCTTCTTCCCTCCCCTCCCCCATAGGTATAAACCCCATAAGGGCAGGGGCCTTTGTCTGTTTTGTTCTCTTAAGTATCTCAAGCAGCTAGAACAGTGCCTGGCACATAGCTAGCCCTCAATAAAACTCGTTGAATAGAATGATTGAAATGAAGTCTATGAGACTTAACTATCTTCTGAAACTGCAAGCTGTACTTCAGCTTACTAAAAAGAATTAAAGAGTGACTAAGGAGAAAAATGAAAAGCTATGAGACCATTACAGAGCCTATAAACCAAGAGCAGCCTCTTACCATCCTTCGCATATGCCACACAGTACACAGTATCTTTGTGTCCCTTTAGGGACTGAAGTAAGGTGCCATCAGAGGTGTCATAAACCTGGCATAAAAAGGGACAAAAGTACACATTATCCACATGGCATTCATTAGTTAGAATTCCTACAGGCTGCTGCTGCTATTTTTGTTTTTATAATGTGGACTAAAGGGGCCACATGCTAACCTAACAAGCTAACCTGAGTTTGGCAGTCTTGCAAACTCAAAGACCTAAAGTAACCACAAAGGATGGTTTGAAATTAAACTTTAACTAAAAGTAGTTATGGTGGGCAGTCACCTCCTAGGCCGGTATCTTCACTGACATGGTCAACTTTTTCCTTAACTGAGCCTATCTGTCTTTTTGAATCTATAACATCCTTGAAATGTCTGGGTAACTTGTAATTTCCCTTTTTCCGGACTCCTTGGGGTACAACCTAATGTGCCTGGGTGCCAGGACAGATACCACAAATTCCTTCATTGTTATTGTTATGTTAATTGTTGACTGTTACCTATCCTGCACCCACCTAAGTATGTGTCTATCATTTTATTTTTTTATCCAATCCCAGGGTCCCCCCTCTTTGCTTTCTCCTGCCTCTCTAATCTGTCACCAATGGATTTCATGTTACCCCCACCTATGTCCCTTCCTTTGATTTGCAATGTATAAAAATTGATGAGAGCCAAAACCGGTTTGGCTTAGCGGATAGAGCATGGGCCTGCGGACTGAAGGGTCCCAGGTTTGATTCCGGTTAGGGGCATGTACTTTGGTTGCGGGCACATCCCCAGTAGGCGGTGTGCAGGAGGCAGCTGATCGATGTTTCTCTCTCATCAATGTTTCTAACTCTCTATTCCTCTCCCTTCCTCTCTGTAAAAAATCAATAAAACATATTTTTAAAAAATTGATGAGAAACCACCATTCTCTGGAGCATTATCCCAATCTGTTGAGATACTGCTTCCCAGGCAATTGTCGACAGTTTGGCTCAAATAAACTTATAAAAATTCTTTACAGGTTTGAATGTTTTTACGTTAACAATAACAAAACATTCTCCAATATTCTAAATGTGTATCAAGTAAAAATTGCACTGAGAAACCAGAAAGAATGTGACTTAATACTGTGAAACCCAAGAAGTAGAGGTCCTGATTCTATGCATTTTATTACCAGGAACATACTGTTAATCCTCAAGAAACAAAAATTTACTCTGTGGAACTTCTCCACAAACTTCACTCATTCTTATGTGAATTTGAATATATTACCAATCAAAGTAGACCCTCTCAAATAAAGCCAGCACATAGAAAGAACCACCCACAACATGATTAAATCTTAGAGGATGTTTCATATTTGCTACCAAGAATTTGAAAGTCACAGACCTGAACTCTGGGTTTGCATATCACAGGGAGTGTCATAAAATTCAGCTGTAATGTGGATTTAGGATATTTTACAGCTGTGTAAGATCTATTAATATGTGGAGATTTAAAAAATGCATCTAAGAAACCAAGGCAAACCCCTCCAAAAACAATTAGTGTTGGAGAAAATAAACTACGGGGGGACAAAAAACCTAAGAGGATTTAGACTGTTTACCCTGAGAAAAGAAGTCTGCAGAACAATTTAACCATGACTTTAAGATTATGTAGTTACCATAAAAGAATGGAGATCAGTCAGTCTGCATATTTAGAGACAACAGAGCAAGAGGAAGTCGACTTACGCAGAAGGAAGGAGACATCATACAAAGGTTCTTAGGTCAAACATAAAAAGTTCTCTGAAAATTACTTTTATACACTGGGATAGATTCCAGAGGGGGCTTATATTCTTTGAAAATATGAAAAATAGCTCAACATCCATATGGAGTTGTTTAGGTAGGCCAATGCCTAAAAGTTGGGGTCAGACTATCTGGCTTCTCATAGAGGGAGTCCCTTCAATCCTGTTGCTTGAATTTTTCAGGGGGACAAAATGTGAACTGACACCAGCCCAATTTCAAAGGCATTTTGATTAATTGTTTTCAACCTTCCATGGATGTCTCAAAGTAAAAAAGGAAAGATTAATGACTCCAAAGGAGGTATTGTTCACAAGTTCCTATCTGATAGACAGTTTACTTACCTGTTTCAAATAGCCCATTTCCTTCCTTATTAAAAAGTAATGACTGGTTTTTCTGCCCGTGCCTTTTTTATCTCAAAAAAAGGCGAGGTCTGTCAAATTTCAGGGTACTTACAAGAAGGAAAGGGGGGGAAAAAGGAAACCCAGACAAAATCCTACCAGTAATCTGTTTCCTGCAGCCAAAATCAGTTGGGTTCCATCAGGCTTAAATGCGAGGTCATATATACTAAACAGGAGAAAAGACAAGACAAAAGGACAATTAGGAACCAAAATGATGAAGTCTGCTAATGGCCAGGAAAGCAAACTTTATTTTATAACCGCCCTGACTGATATGGCTCCTCGGCTTGGTTGGGCATTGTCCTATGCACTGAAAGATTGCTGGTTCAATTCCCAGTCAGGGCACATGCCTGAGTTTTGGGCTCAATTCCAGGTAGGGGGCATGCAGGAGGCAGCCAATGGATGTTCTACTCTCAATGGATGTTTCCCTCTGCCTCTTCCTCTCCCTTCCTCTCTCTCTAAAAAGCAATTTAAAAAAATTTTTTTAAATACCATAACTATTTCCAATTAATCAGACACTGAATGCCTCTGCTAGGCACTAACAGATACAAGATGCATAAAACATAATCCCTCTCTGCCTTTAAAGAAATTACCAGTGGGAAGGGGTGACTCAGACACATTCACAAAGAACTACTACATGTCATCAATTCTAAAGCATACATTTCCACATCTTAACATCTCTGAAGTTGGAATGTGTCTTATAACTGACTAGAGGCCTGGTGCATGGATTCATGCATGGGTGAAAACAGCCCGATCCCCACAGGCCAGGCCAATGGATCCCACCATTGCACAAATCCGTGCACCGGGCCTCCAGTATGCATATAAGATCTTTGGTTAATCTCTTCCTGCCCTTCCTCCTCCCCGCTTCCCTCTGAGATTCATCAGCCTGTTCCATGTTTCCATGCCTGTGTGTTGAGTGTCTGCCCCCTGGTGGCCATTGCGCATCATAGCTACCAATTGAACGGTCAAACAGTCAGATGGTCGCTTAGGCTTTTATATGTATAGACTAGAGGCCCAGTGCACGAAATTCATGCATGTCCCTCAGCCCAGCCTGAACCCTCTCCAATCTGGGACCCCTCGAGGGATGTCCGACTGCAACGGGCAGTCGGACATCCCTCTCACAATCCAGGACTGCTGGCTCCCAACTGCTCGCCTGCCTGCCTTCCTGATTTCCCCTAACTGCTTCTGCCTGCCATCCTGATCACCCCCTAACCACTCCAATGCCAGCCTGATTGATGTCTAACTGCTCCCCTGCCAGCCTGTTTGCCCCCAACTTCCCTCCTCTGCCGGCCTGGTCACCCCTAACTGCCCTCCCCTGCAGGGTTGATCACCTCCAACTGCCCTCCCTTGCAGGCCTGGTGCCTCCCAACTGCCCTCCCCTGCTGGCCATCTTGTGGTGGCCATCTTGTGTCCACATGGGGGCAGGATCTTTGACCACATGAGGGCAGCCATATTGTGTGTTGGAGTGATGGTCAATCTTTTATTAGATAGGATAGAGGCCTGGTGCATGGGTGGGGGCCAGCTGGTTTGCCCTGAAGGGTGTCCCGGATCAGGGTGGGGGTTCCCTTGGGGCATGGGGCAGCCTGAGAGAGGGGCCTGTGGTGGTTTGCAGGCCAGCCATGGCCCCTGGCAACCCAAGCAGAGGCCCTGGTATCTGGAATTTATTTAACTTCTACAATTGAAACTTTGTAGCCTGAAGTGGAGCCAAGCCTCCTGCTCGCTCCGTGGCCAGCAGCCGTTTCTGTTGGGGTTTGTGTATATCTTCTATAATTGAAACTTTGTAGCCTTAAGCGGAGGCCTGGGCCAGCCAGGGTGTGCGGAAAGCGGGGGGCAACCCTAGCCTCCTGCTCCTTCCAGCTCCGTGGCTGCCGCCATTTCTGTTTGGATTTGTTTACCTTCTATAGTTGAAACTTTGTAGCCTTGAGTGGAGGCTTAGGCCGGGAAGGGCAGGCACAAAGCTTGGCTTCATCCGTTGCCTGGGAAACCCAAGCCTTCCTCCTGCTCTCTGTGGCTGAGCCATCTTGGTTGGGTTTATTTGCATACTCGCTCTGATTGGCTGGTGGGTGTGGCTTGTGCGTGTAGCAGAGTGATGGTTAATTTGCATATTGCTCTTTTATTTGGTAGGATGTTGTGTCAGTTTAACTGGCAGCATTTTTTGTTTTTTTTAGTGGTATGTAAAATAATGGTATTTTAAAATCAATGACCTCTTAGATTAGATGAAATTCAGAGTAATACTGTGATAAAGGCTTTAGGAGAAATAAACCCATGCCTTTCTAGTCAATTAATATTTGACAAAGGAGGCAAGAACATAAAATGGGATAAAGACAGTCTTCAATAAATAGTGTTGGGAAAAATGAACAGATGCATACAAAAAAAAATGAAACTAGACCATCTTCTTACACCATACACAAGAATAAACTCAAAATGGTTTAAAGATTTAAATGTAAGACTAGAAACCATAAAAATCCTAGAAGAAAACATAGGCAGTAAAATCTCATAGCAATATTTTTTCTGATATATCATGCCTCAGGCAAGAGAAACAAAAGAAAAATAAACAAATGGGACTACATCACACTAAAAGTTATTGCACAGCAAAGAAAACCATCCTCAAATGAAAAGAAAATCCACTAAATGGAAGAACATATTCGCCAATGATACATCTGATAAGTGATTAATATCCAAAATATACAAAGAACTTATACAACTCAACACCAAAAAAACAAACAATCCAATTAAAAAATGGGCGAAGGACCTGAATTGACTCTTCTCCAAAGGAGACATACAGATAGCCAATAGACATATGAAAAGACTAGAGACCCAATGAACAAATTCATGCAAGGGGCTCGGCCCTCGCAGCCCCGGCTGCCTCTTGGCCCCGCGGCCCCGCCCCCCACCCACTGGTTGTTCTGGAAGGTCGTTCAGCCATCTGGTCTAATTAGCATATTAGCTCTTTATTATATAGGATGGTCAATGTCACTGTCCATCAGAGAAATGCAAATTAAAACCACAATGAAATATCACTTCACACATGTCAGAATGTCTATAATCAATAAATCAACAAACAATAAGTATTGGTGAGGATGTGGAGAAAAGGGAACCCTCATGCACTCTTGGTGGGAATGCAGGTTGGTGCAACCACTGTGAAAAGCAGTATGGCCGAAACTGGTTTGGCTCAGTGGATAGAGCGTCGGCCTGCGGACTCAAGGGTCCCGGGTTCGATTCCGGTCAAGGGCATATACCTTGGTTGCAGGCACATCCCCAGTGGGGGGTGTGCAGGAGGCAGCTGATCGATGTTTCTCTCTCATCGATGTTTCTAACTCTCTATCCCTCTCTCTTCCTTTCTGTAAAAAATCAATAAAATATATTTTTTTAAAAAAAGCAGTATGGAGTTTCCTCAAAAAATTAAAAATGAAACTGCCTTATGACCTAGCAATTCCATTTCTGGGAATATATCCAAAGAAACCAGAAACACTATATGCACCCCTATGTTCATTGCAGTGCTATTTACCATAGCCAAGATTTGGAAGCAGCCCAAGTGCCCATCAGTAGATGAGTGGATTAAAAAGCTGTGGTACATTTGCACAATGGAATACTACTTGGTCATAAAAAAAGAAGGAAATTTTAACTTTTGCAACAGCATGGATGGACCTGGAGATTATTATGCTAAGTGAAATAAGCCAGTCAGAGAAAGACAAATATAATGATTTCACTTATATGTGGAATATAATGAACAAAATAAACAAACAAAATAGAAACAGACTCATAAATACAAAGAACAGACTGACAGCTGTCAGAGCAGAGGGGAGTTGAGGGTCTGGGTGAAATAGGTGAAGGGATTAAGCAAAAACAAAACAAAACAAAACAAAAACACACCAAAACTCATATACACAGACAATAATATGGTGATTACCAGAGTGAAAGGAGGGTGGGGGCAGGTAGGAGAGGGTAAAGGGGGGATAAATGGTGATGGAAGTAGACTTGACTTTGGATAGTGAACACACAATATACAGATGATGTATTATAGAGCTGTACACTTGAACCCTATATAATTTTATTAACCAGTGTCACTCCAATAAATTCAACAACAAAAAACTTTAAAGGATTTAGGAGATACATTAGAACATATACTATAGGATTTAGAGGGGAAAGGCACAGTATTCTGATTTGGAAAGAGGATCAGGAAAAGATTCATGAAGAAAACTATTTTTAAAAGGTAGGGTTTTTGAGACACACAGAGATTGGGTAGGTGCAGCATTTCAGGCAGAGAACAAAAACAAAGACGTGAAGGGGGCATATTAAGTAATCAAATTTGACTGAAACACTTGGCTATGTGCAAGGCAGTAGGGAGAGAAGACTAGAAAAATAGGCAGGAGCCATATTACAAAGATTCTTGAATGCCCCAGAGCAGTGGTTCTCAACCTTTCTAATGCCGCGACCCTTTAATACAGTTTCTCATGTTGTGGTGACCCCCAACCATAAAATTATTTTCGTTGCTACTTCATAACTGTAAGTTTGCTACTGTTATGAATCGTAATGTAAATATCTGTGTTTTCCGACGGTCTTAGGCTCTACAGCAGCAGTTCTCAACCTATGGGTCACGAGCCTAAGACCATCGGAAAACACAGATATTTACATTATGATTCGTAAAGTAGCAAAATTACAGTTATGAAGTAGCAATGAAAATAATTTTATGGTTGGGGGTCACCACAACATGAGGAACTGTATTAAAGGGTCGCGGCATTAGGAAGATTGAGAACCACTGCCTCAGAGGATTTCATTGGTTCAGATGACTGCCAAGACAGCCTATTATAAAAGTTTAGCATGAGATAAATTTATCTGGTACCTGTCAGTAATCTAAAAATATACACCCCTGGTAGCAGTACTTGGAACATTTGCCACAGAGAGACCCCATGCTGAGCTCTTCAAACGTTTTATTTTATTTCATTCTCACAACAATTTTCTGAGGTAGGAATTATCACTTGATTTTCCAGTTGAGGACACCATGGCTCAGAGAAGTCAAGTACCTCCCACAACATCACAGGATCAGCAAGTGAAAGGGCCAGGATTTCAATTCAGGTCTGACTCTAGAGTCTGTGCTATACTGCCTGCCTTTCACTCTCTCGATATATTGTCAAGTATGACAAATCTCTATTACCCTTAATGTTTTAATAATGACAGTGGCTAATATTTATTGAGCACATTTACTTATTAAGTATAATTTAAATCCTTTACATGTATTAACTAAACTTAGTCCTCACAACCTTACACCTATTTTGCAGATGAGAAAATTAAGACACAGAGAAGTTAAATAATCTGTCCAAAAATAAATTGTTACTGATTGGAGGTGGAGCCAGAATTCAAATCCAGGCAGTCTGGCTCCAAAGCCCAGGTTGTAACCATTATGCTTTGTGGCATTCATTATCATTTTATTAGCATATGCCATAGCTGACAAAATAATTAGCAAAGGGGTTTCCATGCTTCATCACAGATTTTTTAAAAAGACATTATCTCAGTGCATTTACATGTGGAATTCACAAAGTATTAATAAAGGCTCTGTAGACTGCAGAAGCTTCTTTTTTTCTTTTTTAAAATTTTTTAATTGATTTTAGAGAGAGGAAGGGTGAGAGGGAGAGAGAGATCAATTTGTTGTTCCACTTATTTATGCATTCATTGGTTGCTTCTTGTATGTGCCCTGACTGGGGATCGAACCCACAACCTTGGTGTATCGGGACGCTTTAACCAACTGAGTTACCCAGCCAGGGCCTGCAGAAGCTTCTTAAAGGAAAAATAACTCTTCACATATATTCAACAGTTAAGAGCTATTAAAGAGTGTAAACCACCCTAACCGGTTTGGCTCAGTGGATAGAGCGTCAGTCTGTGGACTCAAGGGTTCCAGGTTCAATTCCGGTCAAGAGCATGTACCTTGGTTGCAGGCACATCCCCAGTAGGAGGTGTGCAGGAGGCAGCTGATTGATGTTTCTTTCTCATTGATGTTTCTAACTCTCTCTCCCTCTCACTTCCTCTCTGTAAAAAAATCAATATTTATTTTTTTTTAAAAAAGAGTGCAAACTTATATTACCTCATTTGATCCTATGATAACTCTAGAGGCCCGGTGCATGAAGTTCGTGCATGGGTAGGGTCCCTAGGCCTGGCCAGTGATCAGGGCCAATCAGGTTCCCCGCCTCCTCCTTCCCTCGCCGCTCACATCCGCTGCCACCCATCCCAGGTTCCCTGTCCCAGCCCAGGGACCCGGCCCCAATCAGGTGTCTGCTGCCTGGTGGTCAGTGCACATCATAGCAACTGGTCGTTCCAGTCATTCCACCATAACGGTCACTTAGGCTTTTATATATATAGACTAGTGGCCCGGTGCACGAAAAAAGGGAATTAATTAGAGGAAATATTTTAATATTGCTATTTGCCCTTTCTCTATAATAAAAGTGTCAGAGATAAAAGAAAATTAGTAAAATGTATATGAAAATTTCCCTCCTGTCAGAGTCTGGGGTGCGCTGTGGGACCTAGAGTTAATTCCCTGCCCACCACCTGCACGCACTTTAAAAATTCAGGAGACCCAGACCCGGCCGGCCCCACCTGCATTGGGTGAGACCCAGATGGGGCCAGCCTCACCCCTGTCAAGCCCCTCCAGGCGAGGGGGACAGCCTCAGGTCCCCCAGCCTGGTGCCAGGTGGAGGGGCGCAGCCTCAGGTCTCCTGGCCAGGCACCAGGATGGGGGGCATGGCTTGAGGTCCCCGTTAAGCCCCGTGGGGCAGGGGGAATGAGGAAACTAAAGAAGAAAGGCAAGTCATGTGTCTGCTGCCCCACAGCTGGCTGATGGAGAAGCTGGAACAAGGGTGATTGTTACACCCTTTCCAGTTGGGCTTTCCTCTTGATAAAAGCAAAGGCAGACCCTGAGTTCAGTTTCCTCACTGTTACATGGTAACAGACTGGGTCTTCCTGTTTCTCAGGCTTTCTTTCTCTGCTTCTAGGGAAAAATGTACTTGGTGCATTTCACACTGAGGAGAAGTGGGGCGATACAGTGAAAAGTAAAGAGGAGCTGGGCCCAGAAGAGCTGACCTTTTCTGAGCTTTTGTCCTCACCTACAAAACAAAATAGAGAACTGTGTATAGGCAAGCCTTGTGCAAAGCATCTGCCATCTGCGGGTTGTATGATGAGGTATTAGATTTTGGAGGAGGTCTGCACCTCTCTTTTATAGTAAAACATAGGATATGTGGCTCCCTTTCTGCCTTGTATATATCTGAGTTCCTCAAAGTGGCTCCTGTATGGCCTCTTCTTCTTAAGGATCATTTTGGATTGAATTATCAGAAAATCATTTCTGAGTATTTCATTTGGGTCAAGCCTTAAATTATCTTCCCTCAGATGTGAAAACTCATTTTCTCTGAATTTCTTGAAATTTGTCTTCCTAAAGTATAACATACATGTCTGATTTACCCCAACCTAAATTCTTACTGTGCTGTACAATCCAATTTAACTCTGAATTATATAATCTTCCACATTTTACATTGTTTCAGATACTATCTCATGTCCTCTGCATTAGAGTTATATGCAATTTGAGGGGAATGACCCTCTTTTATACATTTGTGGACCCACATGCATGGCCTTGTCCTAGATACATAATGAGTAAAATCGACAAACTGACATTTTATCTTGAACCCCTTGGCCTTTAATTATATCATGAAATCACTCAGAAACTCAGAATTGGACAAGACCCTAGACCAGTGATGGTGAACCTATGACACGCGTGTCAGCACTGACATGTGTAGCCATTTCTGATGACACGCGGCCGCTAAGGCGGCCACATGCCGAGGATGAAACATTTGCTGCTCCTGAGGATGAAACATTTGCGAAATAATGTGTTTTCCTCAAAGTGACACACTACCGAGTTATGCTCAGTTTTTTGGCGAAGTCTGACACACCAAGCTCAAAAGGTTGCCCATCACTGCCCTAGACCTTGTCATGTAGTCTAACTCCCCTGCCAGGTCAGGAATTCCCTATAGATGGTCATCAGCCTCTGCTTGAACACTTCCAGGGCTGGGGAGCTCACCCTTCTATAGGCAGTCTATTATCCTGCAGGATGTCCCTCTTTCCCACCCCATCCCCTTTTATGAAAAAGATACATCATCAGATTCCATTGCAGAGAGAAAGAGGATGAGTCCTGCAACTTGTCTTCAGCCAACCCTATGCCTACCTCACTATAAACTGAAGCCCCAAGGAGCCTCTCTAAATCTTGCACAATCTGACCCAACCCGACTTACTTGCTTTGGTATCTTAGGCAAAATTATATCACCTTGTTAAGTCTCAGTTTCTTCATCTGCAAATGGGATAACAATTCCAACCTCCCAAGTTGTTGTGTATGTTAAAGAAGGTAACGCATGTAAAAACAGTCTGGCTTACAGCAAGAACTAAGCAAATACTAGCTGGTATGAATTAACTCCAGTAAATACTAGGTTATAACAGATGCTGGCCTGCCTAGAATAAGGTGGGCTAGCCAAATAAGGCATCATAGTAGAGCATTGCTTTTAAGGAAGAAAATGAGGGAGTTCAGAGAGTTACATAGCAATTGGGAAGGGCCTTTGGATAGGAAAATGGAGTGTTTAGCTGAACTGAAAAGCATAAATTTAAATATTAGGAATCGAGGGTGGAGAGTAAGTATGGCCACCAGTTAAGTGCACAATTTGATTGGAAGGAAACTGGAAGTCACTGAAGGTTTATGAGAAGTAGAGTAACAGATCACAGTAATATGACTCAAAAAAGAATTCCTGCTAATATTGAAGGTTAGACTGAAAGTAAAAGATCAGAGAGGAGACAGCAGCTGGTTTAGTTGTGAAGAACTTGTCTTTGACATCTGGGATTTTTTGAGTTCTACTATCTATCTCTTACAGTTTTTTGTTTTGTTTTGTCTCATTTTGGGCTATCAGCTGGCATATGCAGCTGTCATCAGGATTGCTGGTGACATACTCTAGTAGGTTGTTTCAAACCTGTAATGGGCCAAAACTGAAATAACCAATCTTAATTCATCATTCATTCACTCACTTACACATTCATTATTATATCTATCCATCTATTCATCAAATAGTCACAACCACCACTGATTTATTTGACTAGGCTCTGGAATAATCTGTAAATGAATAAAACATAGCTGGTGTCTTTAAAGGTTTTATAGACTGTGAGATAAATAGAATCACAAATAACTCTTATATTAGACCAGTAACTTTCAATCTTTTTCATCTCATAGCACACATAAACTAATTACTAAAATTCTGCGGCACACCAAATATATTTTTTGTCAATCTGACAAAAAAACACACACACACACACAAAAGGTCATTCACACCAGACGGCTATTATTGTGTTGATTCTTGTCATTTTTTTATATGACAACCTAAGGGAAAAGAGGTCAGACCCTGTGGGCCAAAGGGTCTTGGGTTCTATTCCTGGTCAAGGGCATGTACCTAGGTTGCAGGTTCAATCCCCGGCCCCGAACAGGGTGCGTGCAGGAGGCAACGAGTCGATGTCTCTCTTTCTCTCTCTCTCTTCCTCTCTCCTTTTCACTCTCTCTAAAAATTAATGGAGCTCTGCTGGCGTGGCTCAGTGGTTGAGCATCCATCTATGAACCAGGAGGTCACAGTTCAATTCCCAGTCAAGGCTCATGCCTGGGTTGCGGGATCAATTCCCAGTGTGGGGACATGCAGAAGGCAGCTGACTGATGATTCTCTCTCATCATTGATGTTTCTATCTCTCCCTTCCTTTCTGAAATCAATAAAAAAATATATATTTTTAAAAATCAATGGAAAATATATTCTCAGATGAGGATTAAAAAGAAAATAAGAGGTCAGTGCCCCTGACTAAATTGTCAGGAATTGCATGCTTTAAAAATTCTTGTAGCACATCGGTTGCAAAATCACTGCACTAGACAGATTCTAAGTACGAAAGAGGAATGAACAAAATTCTATGACAGGGGTTGAAAACTGGGAGCAAATAGGGCTGAATTAGAATAGAAAATGTTTTGTTTGCCCCACAGGTTTTGTTTTGTTTTGTTAAGATTAGATTCCAATCTATAAAAATTAGGACAGTTTGCATAAAAACCTAGATTCCTCGTGTCTGGTGAAAATCCTAAGTTCTGAGCACAGTAGGCCAATTCCTGCATGGTGGTATTTGGCCAGAGCTGTCCCTTTTAGGCAGAGCATGAGCTCTCTAGTTTGCCACACTCTTTGTCACTCGCTATTACTCTCTGACATCAAAGCCAAATGTTCAGTTGTCAGATATCATTATCTTGTGCTGTGGGTACTTTTATAATAGAATTAAGAGAAAAGTAAAAAGGGCCGAAACCGGTTTGGCTCAGTGGATAGCGTCGGCCTGCGGACTGAAGGGTCCCAGGTTCGATTCCGGTCAAGGGCATGTGCCTTGGTTGCGGGCACATCCCCAGTAAGGGGGTGTGCAGGAGGCAGCTGATCAATGTTTCTAACTCTCTATCTCTCTCCCTTCCTCTCTGTAAAAAAATCAATAAAATATATATTTTTTTAAAAATAGAGAAAAGTAAAAAGGAATTTTTTAAAACTCAAATCTCTATTAAAAGTAGAAGTGATAAGCTATGTGTTTCAAGGGGGTTGTAGAATAGAATACTCTTAAGGAAAAGACAATTCCTTGTATGTAAGAGGTGCATAAACATCTCCCATTTATGTTGCCTGTCTGACTCCTGTAGGCATTTGAGTTTGCAGACCCTATAATACAAAGAAAAATTAATGTAGTGGACAAAAGCATTAGCTTTGGAATGAAGAAGACCTGAGCTTGGATGCTGGCTCCAGGACTTAACTCTCTGTGTGACCTTGGCAAATTATTTACCCTCTCTGTGCTTTAGTATCCTCACATGTAAAATAGAGGTAATTATAGTACCTACATCAGAGGGTTGTTGTAAGCTGACAATGAGATCAAAGATATGATGTTCTTAGCCAGTGCCTGGCACATGGTGTTAGCTATTACTAGTGCAAAGTACAGAACAGAGCAATCATCAAGATGTTTAAGGGTTTCAATGTGAGGAGATGAGAAAAGAAGGCATGCTTACGCCACACAGAAAGGCCTAAGAAAAGACTGAGAGGGAATGGCAAATATCTTGTGTCAAGGGCCAAAACAGAGGCTTCACAATGAAGCTGAAAAGATCATTTATGTGAAGATTTTAAAACTCAGCTGAGAACTATCCAATAAGTCAGTATTTACCAAAATGTGTCATTGTGTGCTGAATTTAGGTGATAAAAATGGAATAGGGCAGTGGTTGGCAAACTGTGGCTCGAGAGCCATATGCGGCTCTTTGGCCGCTTGAGTGTGGCTCTTCCACAAAATACCATGTGCGGGCGCGCATGTACAGTGCGATTGAAACTTCGTGTCCCAGGCGCAGAAGTCGGTTTTCGGCCTGGGGAGTCTATTTTGAAGAAGTGGCGTTAGAACACTCAAGGGGCCAAAGAGCAGCGTGTGGCTCGCGAGCCGCGGTTTGCCGACCACTGGAATAGGGCATTAAATAAGAGAATCACAAGGTGAGATTGTCATTCTCTTTTGATTCTCTTTCAAACTTTCGAATTAAGCACAGGGGAACGTCTGGGTTTGATGCTATTCATCTCAAGCACCTCTCTGACCATACTTGCTAAATCTCCAGTTCTAGAGACAGTAGACCTCAGGCTTAAAGGCTCCATAGCAACAGTATCTAGCTACAACTCACCAGCAGTTCTGTTTCTCCTTGCTTTAAGTTTTTTTTTTTTTAATCCTCACTGGCGATATGCTTTTTAAAAATATATGTATTTTTTATTGATTTCAGAGAGAGGGAGAGATAGAAACATCAATGAGAGAGAAACACAGATTCGCTGCCTCATGCACGCCCTCTACTGGGGATGGAGCTCTCAACCTGGGCATGTGCCATGAGTGGGACTCCATCCTGCGACCTTCTGGTGCATAGGACCACCCTCAACCAACTGAGGAGAGAGAGAAAACAAGAGAGAGAAACATCCATCGGTTGCCTCCTGTAGGCACCCCAACCGGGAATCGAACCCGCAACCTAGGTATGTGCCTAACTGAAATCAAACCTTCAACTTTTTTTTGGCGCAACAGAAGCTCCAACCGACTGAGCAATTCGGCCAGGGCTCCTTGCTTAGGTTTTTACAGTTATCTTATTATAGCAAGTGATATTTATTATTTAGGCGAACATATGAGAGACCATTTAGAGAAAAACATCAAGTAAATAAGAGTATGGGTAATATGTGGGTAAGGCAAATAAGTTGGAGAAACATGTCATGGATGTAAAAGGAGCCCAGGGCGTAATGTGCATAACGGAGTGACAGGACCAAATTGTGAGATGTGTACATTCCTCTGCCCCTTCTCCAAGCCTCAGCTTCTCCATCTGCAAAGGGGTGGGGGAGAGACCTCGCAGCCACCCCACTCCCGGGGTTCAGCGCCCTCAGCCTAGGCCGCCGGCCCGTTGCCCCTGGCAACCACAGGAGTTCACGCAAAGGCTCCCGCCATCCCCGCCGGGGCTGGGCCTCCCGTTCCTCCCGGAATGCCCCGCTCCTCACCACTGTTCGGCTTTATCTCTCCACGTCAATACGGCCCTCATCGCGCCTTCCCTCACGCCTCGGGCCCCTCCTCCCCGCCTCAGCAACTCGGCCCTCGCCGCCCGCCACTTCGGCTACCTGAGTTACCGTTGGCAACGCACATGCGCAGTGAGCTACGCGCGCGCATTAGAGTGTTCCAAGTGCGCATGTCTGAAAAGGAGGGCCAGTACCGGAGCAAAAGCGGGGAAGGAACTGGAGCCTAGCAGGCGTCTGCGCAACTGGGGCGCGCTCGATTGGTCAGAATGGGCGGGGGGCGGTGCGTCTTCCTCGACAAAGGACTTGATTGGCCGAGCGGTGGAAATAGCTGAGGCAGAGTGGGCGGCCAGAAAGCGGCGATGGAGTTTGACAGATTTTTAGCGCCCTCAGCTTTAGGTTTCAGCCTAGCGTTCTGAGCCGAAGACATTTTCACATCTTACTCGGCTCCACGCCCCTGGGCGTCGCACCCTGTTGGCCCGTTGGTGCAGCCGGAGTCCGCTGGACGGGCACGGCTGGGATGGAGAGTCCGAGCCGGGGAGACCGTGGAGCTGCCCCCTTCGTCACCTCTAGTGAGAGCCCAGACCCAGACCGGCCGTGTGACCTCCGGCAAGTCCTTGTCCCCTTTCGGGTCTCAGTTTCACCCCTTGTAAAGTGGGAGCGGGGGAATAAAAGTGGGTGGGCCTTCCTAGAGTCCACAGAGACCTCGAGGCTCAAGGGTTACTTACTAGGAATGAAGGCTGGAACTGAGTACTGTTCTGGTGGGGTCAGCCCTGGGGTGCTCCCGACTTTCTCACCCAAAATGACGAGAGCTGGGAGGAGCGGGAAGTTGGTACAAGGAGACGTCTGCTTGAGTAGAAGGATCCTAGGAAGGAGAGGTCATGTTAAGCAGCCAAGAGCGCCCCCAAAAATGGGTCCTATGAGAAGTAACAGAGGAAGCTACAGTCATGTATTGAGTACTTGTATATGTGCAATCTGGGGCTAAAGTGAGTTACTTTTCTTTGAAAATGTAATCCTCAGAATTACCTTAAAAGGTATCTCCTTTTTACAGATGAGGAAAGGAGACTGAGAGTAACTTGTAAATGTCAGAGCTGGGATTTGAACCCAGTATGTTGACTTTGTACTCCCTTCACCAGATTTCAGTTTCCTTATCTCTAAAATTGTGAACTATATAATTTCTCAAGATCGACCGAGCTTCCCAAAATTATATGGCCCCAACTTACGTCAGAAGACTTTGATTCTAATTTTTTTAAAATATATTTTATTGATTTTTTACAGAGAGGAAGGGAGAGGGACAGAGAGCTAGAAACATCGATGAGAGAGAAACATCGACCAGCTGCCTCCTGCACACCCCCCACCGGGGATGTGCCCGCAACCAATGTACTTGCCCTTGACTGGAATCGAACCTGGGACCCTTCAGTCCGCAGACCGACGCTCTATCCACTGAGCCAAACCGGTTTCGGCTGATTCTAATTTTCGTTAGTCACTAGCTCTTTGGTTTCCCTATTTCTAGAAAAGAAGTTGTATTAGACATCATTATACCCATTCAGTTTTTGAAATGTGTGATTTAGTGATTAGGATATACTCTACTGAAGTTTTTCAATAATAGTACAGGGGCAGTAATATTAGATTTAGTAGACCTGGGTTCTGATATCAGCTCTGCAAATAACTTAATCTTCCAGTCACTCAATTTTATCAATAAAATTAGAGTAATCTTTATCCAACCTACCTCATAAGATTATGAGGATCAAGAATGAAAGAGATTTGAAAAATCTGTGTCATAAATTACCTTTTGGTAAGAAATCTGATGAAAGTGATACTCACCCCAAGAAAAATGCATGTATATATAGCATTTTTACCTCACTTATTTGGGGAAGAGGAGGGTTCTTCACTGACTCATTTAAGCAGGTCTGTTGATCCTAGGTTGAGCTCAGCATTTGGTTCACACTTTTAAAATTATACCAGTGTCATCAGAAGTCTTTATAATAGCCCTATTGAATGATTAATTTTAAAAAGTTTCTAGCAAATAGCTTGAGCTTTTCATTGTGTAGAGATTTGCAACCCATGTTGGAGATAGGAAGACAGTGGATGGCAGAAGGATATTCCCATAGCATAAAACTGGTCCATACTGATTTTAATCTCTCCCATAATCCAAATCCTCACCACTGTTCGGCTTTATCTGTCCACATCAATACGGCCCGAATCTCAACATGTGGTTCCTGCTCTGTCATGGATTTAAATTGAATAAGCAGAATAAAATCAATTTTAAATAAGCTAATCATTTATACTTTGTTTTTTCAGCAAGGAAAATGTTCTGGGATCAGAAAGAGTAGAAGATGAAAAACAAATGGTGACAAGCAGCAGCAGTGAGTGTAATCCGTTGCTGCAAGAACCCATTGCTTCTGCTCAGTGTGGTGGTGCTGAAATGACAGAATGCCTTAAGTCTGTCCCGTGTGGATGGGAAAGAGTTGTGAAGCAAAGGTTATCTGGAAAAACAGCCGGGAGATATGATGTATATTTTATCAGGTGAGCATGCAAAGTGGTAAAGATAGTGCAGCAAAATAATTTTGTTTAAACAGGTAGTGGGAATGCATAGCAGGTATCTTGACTTTTTTCTATGATTACCATAAAACCATTATGGATTCTATTCCTTCAGTGTCACTGGTTAGTTTTATCAAGTGATTTAGGGACAAGTACATACATTTTCTCCTACTGTGAATGGTTAATGATAAAGTGGCACTTAAGTTATATTTGTAAAATTATTTTATAGTATCATATTCCTCCTCATAGAGGAAACTACTTAAAAATACCATTTTATCACTCTTTTTATTTTAAATGACAAATATCCCTGGCAACATTTGGAAATTATTAATTAAGCATCTGAAATGTGGTCTGATTCTTTTTAAAAGTCACTTTTATTTACTATCAATGTTTCCTTTCATATCATTTTTAGCCCACAAGGACTGAAGTTCAGATCCAAAAGTTCACTTGCTAATTATCTTCACAAAAATGAAGAGACGTCTCTTAAACCAGAGGATTTTGATTTTACTGTACTGTCTAAAAGGGGCATCAAGTCAAAATATAAAGACTGCAGCACGGCAGCTCCGACATCCCAACCGCAGAGGGAAAGTAGCATTTCAAACCGGACCCTCAGGACAAGAAGCAGGTGGAAAGAAGATGAGTTTCCTCTGCCAAGTGGTAGTTGGGAATCCCAAGACAGCAGGGAGCTACCTAACTTTACGTCCATGCCTTTGCTTTTGAAAGAAGGTGACGGTGTTAATGATGTTGACTCCAGAAAGGTTAGAAAGTCCAAAGAGAAGAGGACTACTTTGAAAGGAATTCAAATTATGAAAACTAAAACAGGATGCCTGAAGAGTTTTCCAGTTCCTGTTCAAAGTAACAGAAAAAGAGAATCTGTGCATGATAAGGCAGAAGCTGAAAGTGAACCTGTTGCACAAGAAAGTCAGCTTGATAGAACTTTATGCATTTCTGATTCCAGAGCAAGCAACAAGACCATCAATGTGACCAATGAAGAAAAGAGACTTGTAAAAGAAAAATCATTGCGTTCAGGATCAAATTTTAGTTTTGAACAAATAACTTCTGGCATCATAAACAAATTATGTTCGACCAAAGAAGCAGAACACAGGTGTGAGAATACCTTTTTAGAATCTGAGGAAATAACAAAAGTAGAAGTTGGGGAAAGGAAGGAACATTTGCATATTGACAATTTAGAATGTGGCTCTGAAATGGACAACAACTGCTCACAAACTGAGAAAGATTCCACTTCTGTTAAAATATGTCAAGGTACTCAGTGCATTTAAAATGCTATTTAAAATGTGATGAGGCAGTTTATATTCCTGGATACTGTATTTCATGCCTGTAACCAGTTAAGATGTGGGAGTAGAATGAAGAAGTAGGGCCAAAAATCAGATACATTCTACCAATTGATCCTAGTACCTTGTCTAACTGATCTTCAAACCCCTTCCTATGGCAGAGGGAATTAGCTGGCTTGATGCCCCTAGTAAAAGAGAACTGTGCCATTAACAGCTGCTAACATCTCTCCCTGGTGCAGCAGCTCGGACTCTGAACAGTGCTTTCCCTCCTTCCCATCTTTCCAGCCAGTAATCTTACAACTAGAGGGAAATGAAAAGGCTTCACATGAAAAAGGTTTGGGGAAGGCTCCTTTAATATATAAACTGGTTGAGAATACTTATTACAGATGTGTGACTTCCAATTCAATTTTGTATATATCATAGTCATTTTCATCATCTATGATGATGTAATGCTTCTCTAAACTGTTTTAGAGCTCTAAATAATTCAAAACTGTACTTACATAGTTCATCTATTATTCGTAATATAGTTTAGAGCTGAGGACTTTTGCCTTTATAATACCTCAGTGAATAAGAAATAAAAAGGAGACCATTTGAGCACCCTGATATTAGTTATTCATTATGCCATTACGGCATAATGAATAACTCCTTTAAAGAACAAAAGTAATTTTACTTAAACCCTGCAGGAGACAGCCTGGACAAATTGGTGGAGCAGGGGATTAGACTTTATTCCTGCTGTCAGGCTCACTCATGATTTTATGTCTTTGCTATACCTGGAATTTTTCCACCTTTAACAGAAGGTGGCCAAATATACCTAGGACCTGCTTAAGAATTCTTCACGTCTGTTCTTTAAAGACTTTGAGCTTCTTAAACTCTTAAGGTTTATGTAGGTTTATTGCTAGTATAATGGAAAAATTAAATATTAAAAACATTCTTTTGCAATTCCAATAGAAGTATCTATTTATCCTATACATAAAGTCTAGTTCTCAATATAAGTTGAAGTACCCTTAGGTCAGTGGTCGGCAAACTCATTAGTCAACAGAGCCAAATATCAACAGTACAACGATTGAAATTTCTTTTGAGAGCCAAATTTTTTCAACTTAACTTCTTCTAATACCACTTCTTCAAAATAGACTCGCCCAGGCCATGGTATTTTGTGGAAGAGCCACACTCAAGGGCCCAAAGAGCCGTATGTGGCTCGCGAGAGAGCCACACTCAAGGGCCCAAAGAGCCGCATGTGGCTCTACTTAAGCCAGTAGTAAAGACTCTCCCACTGGCTTAAGTAGAAATTCCCCAGTCTCCAGTAATAAAGGAGGCTAGTTATTAATTATTTACAGAAACCCATAAAAAATTATCAAATAGCTAGTAAGCTCAGTTTCCTTTGTTCTAACTTTTTTTTTTTTTAACTTTCTACTAGGTTTTACCTATTTAAACTAGAAAGGCAAAAAACCCTAAACTAATTATCTGGAAACTGGGATACTTGGCCCAGTCTCCAGTTAGTCCCACTATCATTTTGCAATGGTTGCTTAATTTCTAAGTCTTACTTCCATCATCTGTAAAATGGAGGTAATAACCCTTACTAGTGCTGTTTTTCATATCAAGAATATTGTAAAGTAAAATGAGAAGTGAAAAAGATGGCTTCACGCTATGCTAATAAAAGGTATTATTAACTGACATTCAAATTTAAAGGATATGGCTAAAGGGAGTATTAAATGTGATGATTTTTTGAAACGGGAAGCCTGATAACACTTGTCAAATAGTCTTTGGTAAATTAACTGAACTTCCCAGTAGATAGTGGTCTTAGGTTTTTCTACAGGTTCTGTTTTGTCTATATCCCCCCCCTTTTTTTTTGGCAAGTGTAAAAATGTTCACTGCAGAATTTTTAGAAAATTGAAGAAGAAAAATTATCATTCAGAAACAACCATTATACCATTTTGGTTTATTTTAGTCTAATCTCTGTAAATATATGTATATATATATATATATAGATATATATATATGTATATATGTATATGTATATATACATATACTGTATATGTAAGTGTGTGTGTGTGTGTATACTTTTTAAAATTTAATTGGGGTCACATGTAGAATATTGCTTTTTTTACCTGAAAGTTAAAGATGTAAGAAAATCTTCATGACATATTCTCAAAAATATTTTAATGACAACATTGTACAAAAGTGTCATAATTTAAAATATTCTATATTATTTCCAATGTATCAATACTATGAACTCTGATCATAAGTTATAGAGAACTAATGTAACAGAGTCGTTAAAGGCCTGAACTCAGGAGTCAGACTACCTGGATTTGAATTTCAACTCTACTACTTACTTAACCTTGGGCAAGTTATTCAGCTTCTCTGTACCTCAATTTCCATATCTATAGAGTGGAGATTAAATAGTCCTTTAACTCATAGGTCATTTGTAGGATTAAATTGATTAATTTTTGTAAAGTGTTTAGCATACTGCCTGGCAAACACCTAATGCTTTATAATAGTAGTTTTTATTATTGTTGTTGTTATTATTTGCATACCTGAATATTTTTTTAGGCTAAACCATAGATTCTACAACCAATGTTCACTCTTCCTTTTCAGAAGACACCATCCCACGGACACAAGTAGAGAAAAGGAAAACAAGCCTATATTTTTCCAGCAAATATAACAAAGAAGGTATCCTTTCCTAATCAGAAAATCAGATTTTAAATCTATTTCAGATATTCAACTCTGATGCATTGTGTTTGTTCAGCTCTTAGCCCCCCACGTCGCAAAGCCTTTAAGAAGTGGACACCTCCTCGGTCACCTTTTAATCTTGTCCAAGAAACACTTTTTCACGATCCATGGAAGCTCCTCATAGCGACTATATTTCTCAATCGTACCTCAGGTTTGTGGATTATTTTAATCTGTACCTTATTAGAGACAGTATGATGAGAAAGAGCAGTGAATTGATTGGAAAGCCTATGTTCAAGTTTGATTTTGAGTCTGTGTGAACTCAGGTAAAAGCCTTCCCCTTTCAGCCCTCAAGCTCTTCACCCATGAGAATGTTAGACTAGCCTTTATAGCACTAAGGAGCAGATTTTCATTTATTTTTTACTTTCAGATTAGTTTTGGTCATCAATGAAAATCAATTACATAACATCCCTCCACCCTTAGACATGTATAAAAGCATTTTTTCATTGAATGCTTTCTTTAATGTCATTGACACCGTCTGTTCTATATGTCTTACACTATCTGATGCTTTGATTATGTAAAAACTAATACAGGTGTGGGCAAAAGTAGGTTTACAAATAACTCATACAATAATCCTTATATGATAAAAGCCTAATATGCAAATTGTCCCCTCTGGCAGTCGTTGAACCAGGAGTTCGACCACTTGCTATGACATGCGCTGACCACCAGGGGGTGGTGCGGAACATGGCAGGTGTCGGTGATGTGGAGCCCAGGCAGGGGCTGCGACCTCTCACCAGCTACCTAGGTGCAGGGGTGATGGGAATGGAGGTGTGGTGAGAATGCAGGGTGTCCACCAAGCTTGATCTCACTCCCCCTGCTACCTTCCAGCGGAACGCCAGGGCTCACGCACACACCCGGGAAGCCCCCTGTGCTCATGTACTGGGCGCCCACAAGGAACCCGCCCCGCACCCATGCAGCATCTTCCAAGTGAGCCAGGCCACAGCCTCCAGGACCACAGGCTGGTCAGCCTCCCCGTGGGTTCACTCAGGAGCCTGTCTGCGACGCTGGCCAGGAGAGAGCACGAGAGAGCGCACTGCCTGCCCGGTTTCTGTGCGGCACCACTGGGCAGCCCAGAGGCCCATGCTGCGCCCCGGCCTGTGGCATCCAGCCGCACTCACCGCATCTCTGCATGGGGATTCGGGCACCATGACTCAGGCAGAGGGAGGCGCATGGGGGGTTGGGGGCCCAGGTGCTGCCCAGGGCCCAGAGGTCAGCTGGGATCTGCCCTTCTATGCCAGATGCTTGCACTCCCGGCCAGGCCTAGGGACCGCATCCGTGCATGAATTTTGTGCACTGGGTCTCTAGTTAATAAATAATAATACAAGAAAAAAACTCTGTTTCTCATACAACTACTTGTGCCCACCCCTGTATTATGTAGGGTCAGGTTTCAGCATAATCTGGACTGTTAACCAAATAGATTATTGGTGTTGGTTTTTCACTCTCAAAGTGGTTATTGGTTTAGGTAATGACTTCTCAATAATGGTATAAAAAGAAAAGGCTCTATATGAGATTTCTAGTTGAGGAAGTACCTGAACATAAATTAGCCCATCTGGAGGCTTGTAATCACATAGTTATCTTTACATCCAGGTAAAATGGCAATTCCTGTGCTTTGGGAGTTTCTGGAGAAGTATCCTTCAGCTGAGGTAGCAAGAACTGCAGACTGGAGAGATGTGTCAGAACTTCTTAAACCTATTGGTCTCTATGAACTTCGAGCAAAAACCATTATCAAGTTCTCAGGTAATACCCATATACCCAAAGGAAAAACATAAACTGTGCCTCTATAAGAAAGCCACACCTTAAACTTTTATGTCCACGGATGCTACATTAATAGAAGTCATTCAGCTCAAGCACCAAAGGCATTTAAAAACAGTTCACTTACCCCAAACCACAGTCACCCATCAACCCATGCAATAAATCTTTGCCCAGCCATGTGAGCATAATTAGAGGAAGAAGTCATTGAAGCAGAAAGCCCTCAGGACAATACCTCTTTGAGTTAGCACAAAATAATAATGGTCAGTAAGTGGCAGATGAGATATTCAGACAGAGATGCTTCAGGAACTCAGGAGAAAGAGCAATCACAACTGGGGTTGTTAGGAAAGGTTCTTCCCTGCCCCTTTCTGCTATTCTCCCATCCAGTCCTCCATTACCACACATTTGGGGGAAGTGTCTTTCTAGAGGCTGGTCTGATATGTGGGCTATTGTATTCTCAGATGAGTATCTGACGAAGCAGTGGAGATATCCGATTGAGCTTCATGGGATTGGCAAATACGGCAATGACTCCTACCGAATTTTTTGCATCAATGAGTGGAAGCAGGTGAGGCCTACTGGCAGCTAGAACATCTCTTGTTTCTGAGACAAAATAAGTCCACTATATGGCTAAAACTATTTCTTGGACAGACATGCTATTATAGTCACAAACAATTTTGTTACAAACTTGAGGGGCAGTAGGTGGCATCCAGTTATTGGCAGCAAGGAGAGGATCCATAGACACTCCCAAGTCCATAAAGACTCCTTGGTGTGACCTCTGACTGACCTCCAACAGTTTGTCATTTGGCCCTGTTCCTGTCATTACATTCATGTAATGTTTCTAAGCCTGATGTAGTTTTCTTCCTGTCACAATCCTATGAGTCTTTAAAAGGAAAGCAGGCAGGTTTGAGCTTGGAATGCTACTAGGGTTTCTCCTAATAGTCTCAAACTATTTTTGTGGTAACTGGATCCTACTTCAGCTGCCCATTCTATTTAGTTTGCCTAGCACAGTGGTCGGCAAACTCATTAGTCAACAGAGCCAAATATCAACAGTACAACGATTGAAATTTCTTTTGAGAGCCAAATTTTTTAAACTTCTTCTAATGCCACTTCTTCAAAATAGACTTGCCCAGGCTGTGGTATTTTGTGGAAGAGCCACACTCAAGGGCCAAAGAGCCGCATGTGGCTCGCGAGCCGCGGTTTGCTGACCACTGGCCTAGCACATGGGCATCTGGGTGTGTACTGCTGGTAACCACTGCCAGGTAGCCTGCTACATTGCCCTCTTAGTCTGTGATCAGCTAGTAGGTCTGTCTGCCCAAGCCCAACCCTGCTCCATCATTTATTGTGACCTGAGCAATTCCTTTAACTCTGAGTCAATAACCTCCTACTGGAAAATGGTATATTATTCCTTGGTTATGGTATCACTACTTCATGCCCCAGGTTCTGGTGAAGATCAGTACTAAATTGGAAAGTACTTTATATACTGTAAAGTATTACCTTAATGTAAGGTATCATTTTAAACATTTGTGAATCCATTTAGGTTAAAGGTTATAATTTCCAGGTATATTATCATAATGTATGTTCTCCCACCATATCTTTAAAAAATCAATTTTATAAATGTATTTCTGACTAACTTACATAAGGCCTCTGTCTCATTTCTTACAGGTGCACCCTGAAGACCATAAGTTAAATAAATATCATGACTGGCTTTGGGAAAATCATGAAAAATTAAGTCTGTCTTAAAAACTCTGTGATGTTTTAAAACTCACTTTTTATATATCGCTTTGACTCTTCAGAGCTCCATTAAGCCAACCAACTACGTTTCTAGGTATATAGGTTTTAATCGGCCCAATTAGAAACCTAATTCTTAATGTGTGTGTGTGTCACTGGTAGATCTTTACTACTGAACATGCTGTAACATGTTTTGAGATTTCTTTAAAAAATAAATTGTGATTTGACAACAATCCTAAAAATGTATATGACTTTTCCAATAGTGAAATGTGATTTGAAGATGAAAAATAATTTTCTAAACTATCAATAATACAAAGCAAATTTCTTTCCACCTTGCTTGAGGAAAGATTAGACTTTCTATAAAAATGATATTATACAGCCGAAACCGGTTTGGCTCAATGGATAGAGCGTCGGTCTGCGGACTGAAAGGTCCCAGGTTCGATTCCGGTCAAGGGCATATACATTGGCTGAGGGCACATCCCTGGTAGGGGGTGTGCAGGAGGCAGCTGGTCGATGATTCTCTCTCATCGATGTTTCTAGCTCTCTATCCCTCTCTCTTCCTCTCTGTAAAAAATCAATAAAATATATTTAAAAAAAATGATATTATACAATTGTTATATCAAGAAGTAATGAGCCCTAGCTGGTTTTGCTCAGTGGATAGAGCATCAGCCTGTGGACTGAAGGGTCCTGGGTTCGATTCTGGTCAAGGGCACATGCCCGCGTTGTGGGCTTGATCCCCAGTAGGGGGCGGGCAGGAGGCAGCCGATCAATGATTCTCTCTCATCATTGATGTTTCCATCTCTCCCCCTCTCCTTTCCTTTCTGAAATCAATAAAAAATATATTAAAAAAAAAAAGGAATGAAAAAGCTGGGTAGCTCATTTGGTTAGAGTGTTATCCCAATATGTCAAGGTTATGGATTCTATCCCTAGTCAGGGCACATACAAGAATCAACCAATGAGTGCACAGATTGCATAGGTGAATGGAACAGGGAATCGATCAGTTTCTCTCTCCCTTTCTCTCTTTCTCACTCTCTCTCTCCCTCCCTCCCTCCTCTCCTCCCTTCTTTCTCTCTCTCTAAAATAAGTATTTTTAAAATGAAGTAATCAAAGAGTTTGTAGCCAAACATGTAAAAAAATAATACAGTATGTATAGGCAGTTAATTTAAAAAATACATTTACTGCCCTTGCCGGTGTGGCTCAGTTGGTTGGGTGTTGCCTTGTGCACCCAAAGGTTGCCAGTTTGATTTCTGGTCAGGGCACATGCCCAAGTTGCAGATTCTATCCCTGGTGGTATACAGGAGGCAGCTGATCATGTTATACTCTCACATGAATGTTTCTCCCTCTCCCTCTCTCTGTGAAATATCAATAAACTATTCAAAACATAATAAATGTTTACTAAAAACAGCTAACCCCCCAAAAGAAAAATAAGATTCTTTTGTCATCATGTGTTGGCATTTAGGAATTGGAGATTTGACCCCGGCATTAATTTGACAACCTGATGTGAATATCTGCCCATAGCTCTATTTCGGAGTACCAGCTTGTAGCTCATACTTTCATCCCTTTGTGGAACTCAAGCATTACCCATCTTTCATCTTCCAGCTGGAGGACAGGACCTTTTAAATTTTATGTCATTTTTAATACAGGTTTTATAATGTTATAGCTAAATATGGAAACATTTGCTTATGAAAGAACTCACCAGCCCTATCCGGTTTGGCTCAGTGGATAGAGCATTGGCCTGCGGACTGAAGGGTCCCAGGTTCGATTCCCGTCAAGGGCATATGCCTTGGTTGCGGGCACATCCCCAGTGGGGCGTGTGCAGGGGGCAGCTGATCCATGTTTCTCTCTCATTGATGTTTCTAACTCTCTATCCCTCTCCCTTCCTCTCTGTAAAAAATTAATTTAAAAAAAAAGAACTCACCAAACAAAATAATCCTATTAGCAAGTCTCAATGACCAAGTGCCATTTTAAGGTATGATTTGAAAATTAAATAGATCGAATAAATGAAAAATAAAGAAATTGTTAAGGAAACTACCTTTGTTGTCAGATGATGTGTGAATAAAATCAGAATGCAGTGTGTTGCAGGGCTAGTCAGTTGTTTCCATTTTAGTGAGCAAGTTTGTCTCTTGAGGAATAGATTTTGACCAGAGAACAGGAAAACTGGCCACACACACACACCAAAGGCAAACATCACCTTCATAACTCCCCATAACATTTTTTATTTAATAAATACCAAAGTAGCATTCACCAAGGCAAAGCTCTGTGCTAGGGAGGGGTACAAAGTTGAAAAGGCTCTGTAGATGCCCTAACAGGGAAAGAGAAAGGCACACACAATAATTAAGGGGAACAAAAGGGGTAAGGTGTAGAGACAAGATGCCCAAATACTGCAGCTAAGAGAGTAGAGAGGCCTCTGAAACCCTGGGCCACAGCTGGGGTTGGAGGATAGGGCAAGCTCACCAAGTTTAGGGCATCAGGTGTTTTAGGGCCTGCTGTCAAATTCCCTCCCCGAGAATATCCCTGGAGTGCCACAGCCAGGCCTGCATGTGAGGTTGCCTGACCTCTGTACCTGTTTCCTAACCTCTTTAGAATGGGATTGTGGTGCCTATGATTTTTAAGTTAGTACATGTGTTTAAATGGAGCCTTACAAAAGTGCTACATTAACACATTAAGCGCCCATTTAGTCACCAGTGACTGACACTATACTTTCCGCCCGGAAGACAAAACAGGCTGGGCGCTTAATATGTTAATGTGGCCCATAGGGATGATCTGAGTATATACCTCAGGTTGTGGAGAGTCACAAAAATAATGCACTTCAGTGAAGGTGGTACTTTACCCAGAAAAAGCACTCAAGAACATTTCCATCACCCCCCCCAAAAAAACCCTGTACCTGTTAGCAGTCAAACCCAATGCCCCCACCACTACCACCGTGGGCCTCTGGTAACCACTTATTTGCTTTCAGTGTCTATAAACTTGCCTAGTCTGGGAATTTCTTATAAATTGAATTAGAAATGGCCTTTTGTGTGTGGTTTCTTAGCACAATGTCTTCAAGATTCATCTATGTTGCCCTGGCTGGTTTGGCTACTTCATTCCTTTTTATGAGTAAACAATATTCCATTGTATGGATAGATCACATTTAGTTTATCCAGTTATTAGATGATGGGCATTTCAAATGTTTATTATGAATACTCCGGTTCTCGGATTCTGTAATTCCCAACCGTGGCATGCTGTTTTGCAGTGGCAAAGCATATAAAAAAGCTGCCTCTGTATGCCACGACTCACGTGGGTTCCTAAAACAGGGCCTGTTCTTTGGATGAGAACACTGAGATGGAAAAATGGAGACCTGCTGAAGATCCCACGGCTTACTGGAAAACCAGGGATTTATTATCACTCCAGATTCAGGGGCCACTGGGCCAAACGAAGAAATCTTGCCTTTCGCCAAACCAGGAACTCTCCACCGCTGTTTTCTAGTGCCCCTCCCCAGACGGGTGAAAATAATCTAATCCACAGGATCTCCATCCCTCGCCAGTCCGCTCCCTGCTCCCGGACGCCTCCAGTGCAAGACAGTGGCTGGCGGCGTTCAGCCAACTGGCGCGGGGACATCCGTAGTCCTGGCAACCGACTACGTTTCATGCCCTGCGAGTCTCAACTCTCTCGCAAAACTTAAAATTACTGTTTTTAGAAATCTCGACACTCGCGCGAAAGCAAGTGATCGCGTGTGCGCGCACATACACACACACACACGCGCGCGCGCGCACACACACACACACACATACACAGATCTTCCTCTCTTCAGCGCCCACAGCCAAGGACAATTCCTAAGAAAAGTTCGAGGCCTTTTTTCCTGTCGATGCTCAGTAAGCTCCCGCTCCCGGGAAGCAGTGCCGCCTCCAGGAAGCTCTCAGCCCAGGCGGACGCGCGCAAGTGTTGTGAGAGCAAGTACAGGAGGCGCAGATCTTATTGTGCCGTCCCCCTCTGGGTGAGGGGTTGCCAGGGAGTTGGGGGTGGGTCATAACACATTTCTCAGATTTCCATGCCTGGGCTGGAGGAGTGGGTCAAGTTGCCTTGGTTTAGAAAGCAGACGCCCAACCCCGTATGCCTGGGAAAGGTATCCAGGCCCAGGTTCACCCCATTTCTTCACTGGACATTAATGCGTTTGGTGACGGAGTAGAGGCATGAAGACTTTTGGCAGTAGCCTGCTGTGGGAACAGACCTTGGCACAGCACTACAATATCAGAGGTGAAAGACAGATAAAGAGATGATTACAGAACAAAGAGTGAATGCTGGGCCAGGGCCACATCCGGGAGTAAGAGGTTTGCTAAATATAGAGAGGATGGGGAGGAACAGTTGCAACGTCCTGGAAGAGATCTTTACATTGGAGCTTAATAAGGAGTTCTCCAAGTCAAAAAGGGGAGAAAAGGCAATCCAGGCCTAGGGAACAGCATGCACAGAGACCTGAGACATGGTGTCTTCGGGAAATTGCTGATAGTTTGTTGCTGGAAGTGAGAGGCAAGAGAGGTCAGAAGGGATAAGATCATGAAAGATCTTGTGAGCCGAGAGATGGAGAAGCCACTGGGAATGGTGAGACTGAATTGGCAGACTCAGAATGTTGGGAGTGGGAGGTACTGGGGGGTGAGGAAGAAAGGCCAGACCAGAGGGTACTATAGGGGCTTGGGGACTGATCCGATGAGGAACAGGAAAAGAGCAATCAAAATGATGCTCAGGCTGGTAATTAGGATGACCTGGTAGATAGAGGTGCCTTTCACAGAGATAGGGAAGCTACCGGGAGAACCAGATTAGGTAGGGACAGGGACATGGAGACAAGTTTAGTCTTAGTTGGTTGAGTTTGAGATCCTTGTAAGCCATCAAAGTGGAGATGTTTTAGGAGCAACTATATATAGAAAACTGGAGGTAATTCTAAGTCATAAGTATTGGTATGCTTGTCCTCAGCATATAGAGGGTTACAGAAACATAGAGTGAAGGAGATTGGTTTTAAAAAAGAAGAGAGCCCTAGCCAGTATGGCTAAATTGATTGGAGCATCAGAAAATCTCTGGATCAATTCCCAGTCAGGGCACATACCTATGTTGCAGGTTTGCCTTGGTTTGGGCACATATGGGAGGCAACCAATCAATGATGTGTCTCTCTCATATCAATGTTTCTCTCTCTCTCTCTCTCTCTCTCTCTCTCTCTCTCTCTCTCTCTCTCTCTCTATTTAAAAAAAAAAAGTAAGAAGAAGAAGAGAGCCTGGGTGTAAGACACCAACTTTTAAAGGGTGGATACGAAAAGAGGGGCCCAAGAACAAGTGGCCAGAGACATAGGATGAAATTTAGGAAGTGATTTGAATCCGATCCAAGGGAAAAAGGGGGAATTTTTTTTTAAGTTGAATTGTTTCCCGACACCTGAGGGGCTATCCCAGAAAAAGAGGAACAGATGTGTTTTCTGAGGCATCGGTGGGGAGGACTAGGACCAAAGGGTAGAAATTCCAGGAAAACAAATTCTAGGTCAATATAAGGAAGTCTTTTCCAGCAGGCAGAATTAGGCATTCCCAAAGTTAAGCAGGGAACTCCCTGTCACCGGAAGTATACAAAGGCAAAGTATGCCAGGGGCATTATAGAAAGAGTACCCTGCCCAGCCAGTGTGGCTAAGTAGTCACGGTTTGATTCCCGGTCAGGGCACCTGTCTGGAGTTCAGGCTCAATCCCCACCCAGTAGGGGCTCTGCAGAAGGCAGTTGATAAATGATTATCATCATTGATGTTTCTCTCCTCTCTCTCTCTCTCTCTCTCTCTCTCTCTCTCTCCTCTCCCCCTCTCTCTCTTCCTCTCTGAAATCAATAAAAATATTTTTTTAAGAAAAAGGAGTTCCCTGACCTAGATAGAAAATGGGACTGATTAGCCTCTGAGAACTTTGCTCATCAGTCTCTCGGGAACATTTTCACAGTGTCTACAGACAACTACATAGTGACCTATCTATCTATAATAATAAAAGTATAATATGCTAATTAGACCAGATGTCCTTCTGGACGAAGCTGGGGCTGTGAGGAAAGCCCAGGTCCCAGGTGCCTGCTGGTGGCTGGAGGGAAGCCAGGGTTCCAGGTGCCAGAGGGAAGCCGGTGCCAGCAGCCAGGGGAAGGAAGGCCTACTCTTGCACGATTTTCGTGCATCAGGCCTCTAGTATATATATATAAAAGCCTAAGTGACCTTTATGACCAGTCGACTTGAACAACCTGAACGACTGGCCAACCATGATGCACACTGACCACCAGGGTGCAGACGCTCAACACAGGAGCTGCCCCCTGGTGGTCAGTGCACTCCACAGTGAACCTCCCACAGCCCCTTCCTGCCCCCCCACCCCTACCAGCCAACCTCCCACGGCCCTCCCCCCCCACACCAGCCGGCCAACCTCCTGTGGTCCCTATCCCCTGCTGGCCAGCCTCCCCATAGGCCCTGATTGAGGGGCCAGCCAACCTCCTGGGGTCTCTCCCCCGGTCAGCCAGTCCCCCGATAGACCTCAATCACCGGCCAGGCCAAGGGACCCCACCCGTGCATGAATTCGTGCACTGGGCCTCTAGTTTTATTATAAGAGCCCTCCTCACTTTCTTATCAATGGGCAGAGGACCTCAAAGATCACTAGAATCCAAACTCTATGATGTAGTAGGCACACTACCTTGAAGAGGGTAGGGGTGACTTTGGGTAGGGATGACTTAGGCTGAGAACTATATGCTGAGAAGGGCTCAGCCCAGGGGGAAACTTGGGGACTTCTATGCTCTTCAGAAGGCACAGCAAATGCCAAAACTAAGAACCAAGACAGAGCTAGGAGAATTGGACAAAAAGGAAGAAGGTCAGTATAGCTGGACCAAGTTATCAAGGGAGAAGGGAGTGGGAGGAGACGAGGAAGGTGAAGGGAGCAGGGCCAGCAAGGATAGTTTTGTAGGACATTGTTAGGAGGGAGGTGTTTATTCTAAGAGCACTGAAAAGCTGTTAATAAAGCCATTGGAGGGTTTCAGATGGGGGAGTGACTCTTCTGTGGTAGAGCATGGATTTGGGGGTCTAGGGAGGGCACAAGTGGAAGTAGCGAGAGCAGTGAGGAGCATATTTTAAATGTGTCCCCATAGTCTGCAAGATAAAGTTTAAACCTTTTAACCTGGCATTCGAGATGACTCCAACTTTATTTCTCATTAACCTCCTCCTTCACACACAATGTGCTTCCAACTTGTGAAAATGTTGAGTAACCCTGAAATCCACTGCCCCGCCCGCAATGTTGTCCACACCTGTCCCTCCACCCCTTAAAACCAGACTCATTCTCAAAGGTGCATGTCATGTCCCCCGCTTCATGATGGGTCTCTCCATCTGTTTCTCCCCTAGCTGAGAGCATTTCATTACCCTCTGGCTACCCTACCTTGTTCTGTGCCAGTGCACTGCAGTTGGGCACCCAGCCTTGTTTGGATCTGCACCAGGCCAGTGCCAAGCCCTGGGTGATTCTCAGTAAAAGCTGATTCGATGAATGGCTAAATTCTCAGTAGTCCTCAGCATCTTGTCCTCAAAGAAATGATAAGTGGGTTGTTGAGAAGCACTCACTCATGTCCACATTGATGTGCACTCATTGTTTTCTGACTACAAAAGGAACACGTGGGCATTGTAAAGAGACTTTAACAAATGTATTGCATGTTCATTTTGTGTCAGACTGGACACTGGGAACGCATGGGAACCAAGACACAGTCCTTGTCACTGAGAAACTCGCAGGCTGTTGGGAAGGAAAAACTCAGAACACATCTTGATCCAGAAAAATATGGTCAATGCAATGATGGAGCTAAGCATGGGGGCTGTGGCAAACAAGAGGGGACATGAGGAAGGAGTTGGAAAGGCTTCAGGGGATGATGATGATTGAGCTACTCTGGAAGTATCAGTACAAAATAATCAAGTGAAACAGGGACAAGAGAAGAGCATTCCAGAGGGAGGAAACAGCATGGTTTTGGGGGGAGTAGGAAGGGGTACCTGAGGAACCACAGTCAAATACAGTTTGAATATAAATATACTAGAGGCCCAGTGCACAAAATTCATGCACGGGCGTGTGTGTCTCTCAGCCCAGCCTGAACCCTCTCCAATCTAGGACTCCTCGAGGGATGTCCGACTGCCCGTTCAGGCCCTATCCTACCGGGATCAGGCCTAAACAAGCAGTCAGACATCCCTCTCACAATCCAGGAGTGCTGGCTCCCAACTACTCGCCTGCCTGCCTTCCTGATTGCCCTTAACCATTTCTGCCTGCCAGCCTGATCACCCCCTAACCACTCCCCTGCCAGCCTGATTGCCCCTAACTGCCCTCTCCTGCAGGCCTGGTCACCCCTAACAGCCCTCCCCTGCAGGCCTGGTCACCCCTAACTGCCCTCCCCTGCAGACCTGGTCCTCCTCAACTGCCCTCCCCTGCAGGCTTGGGTCCCCCCAAATGCCCTTCCCTGCAGGCCCGGTCGCCCCCAACTTCCCTCCTCTGCCAGCCTGGTCACCCCTAACTGCCCTCCCCTGCATTCTTTTTTTTTTTTTTTTTGTAATATATTTTTATTGATTTTTTACAGAGAGGAAGATAGAGGGATAGAGAGTTAGAAACATCGATCAGCTGCCTCCTGCACACCCCCTACTGGGGATGTGCCCGCAACCAAGGTACATGCCCTTGACCGGAATCGAACCTGGGACCCTTGAATCCGCAGGCCGACGCTCTATCCACTGAGCCAAACCAGTTTCGGCCCTCCCCTGCATTCTTGATCGCCTCCAACTGCCCTCCACTGCTGGCCATCTTGTGGTGGCCATCTTGTGTCCACATGGGGGCAGGATCTTTGACCACATAGGGGCAGCCATCTTGTGTGTTGGAGTGATGGTCAATTTGCATATTACTCTTTTATTAGATAGGATGGTGAGGCAGAATGAACAAGTGAAGGAGAAATTAGAGAGGCTGGTAGGGCTGGGTTGGACAGGTGGGATCAGGTTTAAAAGATTGAACTTTATTCTGGGAGCTAATTGGCAGTAATGGAAGGGTTGTAGGCAGAGGAGTTTTGGTTTTAGAAGAAAAATCATAGTAACAATGTTTTTGATAATGCTATATCTCTTCTGAATTTTAGAACACTCCCATATGCATTTGATCTTCAAAACTGCTTTGGGAGATACCTAGAGCAGAGTTTATATCATTTTAGGCATAAAAGAATAGAGACTTGGCAGAAATCAGTGACAACCTGGGATAATGGCTAAGAGCACAGCTCTGGGGCCAGGCAAACCAGAGTTCATGTCCTAGCTCTGCTACTTATCATCTGTGTGATGTTGGGCCTCTCTGCGCCTTAGTGTCCTTATCTGTAAAATGAGTATACAGCCAACCTGTTAGGTCTGTCCATTTGTCATTCACTCATTCACCAAATACTTACGGAGCTCCCACTTGGCACTGTGGACGTGCTGGAGCTCAAGAGGTGAGGGAGCAAGAGAGATGAGGTCCTGGTTCACAATCTATTAAAACAACAACAACATCAACCAATTGAACCAGGAGTTTCAAACACAAAGGTCTGCCTGAACAAGACACATTAAAAAGAATTGATCTGCGTGTGAGACAACAGGGAATGGTGGAGACCATGGCAAGCTGGAGAGGGCATGCCCTAGCCCAGTGATGGGCAACCTTTTGAGCTTGGTGTGTCAAACTTCGCCAAAAAACTGAGCATAACTCGGGTAGTGTGTCACTTTGAGGAAAAAACATTATTCGCAAATGTTTCATCCTCGGCATGCGGCCGCCTCAGCGGCCGCATGTCATCAGAAATGGCTACGTGTGTCAGTGCTGACACGCGTGTCATAGGTTCGCCATCACTGCCCTAGCCTAAAGTAACTCAAATTGGAAAATTTTAAAGAATGTCAAGGAAAAGAAGACCCCAAGCTCATTAAGCATGAGGGCTGCCAGTGCAACCCTTCATTTACATACTTGTGATAAGTGGTCTGAAGGAAAAGTATGGGTTGTGTTATGCAGAGATAACATGAGGAAATACGAGAGCCTGGGAGCCGGAGAGGTAACATGTGGTCTGAGATCTGGAGGATGAGGAGGAGTGAAGAGGGGATGGATGGGGGAAGGAGAATTCCTGGCATAGGGAACAGCATGTGCAAAATCCTTGGGCAGGAAGAAGCTTAGATCATTCAGGGATCATTCATAGAAGCCAAGGTCTCTGGGACATAGGAAGGAAAGCTGAGCAAATAATGAGGCAGGAAAGGCTGGCAGAGAAGGGTCATGGGATCTTACTTTGGAAAGTCATGGAAGGGTTTCAAAATGGGCAAAGGATGAGTACATAACAAAATAAAGGCATGCTACTGTGAACAAAGCAACTGCAAAACAGACTGATTCCAAACATCTCCACCACTCAGTAAGTAGGTGCCATCCCCAGTTTACACATGAAGAAATTGAGACACAGAGAGGCTAAGGGACTTACCCTTAGATCATGTTGCCAGAAGTGGCAGGGCCAGGACCCAGACCGGAGCATTCTGGCTTCAAGGCCTCTGCTCTTAACAGCACTATGCTGCTTTGGATGACCAGAGCAGGTAAGAATGGCATTTGAAAAAGATCATTCTGATTGCCAATTAGGAGTACTAGGGAGTGGAGTAAGGGTAGAATCTAAGCCCTAGCCAGTTTGGTTCAATGGATAGAACGTCGGCCTGTGGACCAAAGGGTCCCAGGTTTGATTCCGGTCAAGGGCACTTACCTTGGTTGAAGCTCCCCCGCAGCTTGGGCTCTTGTTGGGCCTCGTGCAGGAGGCAACCAATCAATGTGTTTCTCTCATAACGATGTTTCTCCCTCTTTCCCTCTCTCTTCCACTCTCCCTAAAAATCAGTGGAAAAATATCCTTGGGTGAGGATTAACAACAACAACAAAGAGTAGAATCTGAGACAATTAAATAAGAGAAAGCTCACAAAGCTTGGTGCCTTAGCTTGGTGTCTGTGCTGGGAGTGCCTGGTCACATTTCATGTAATTGTCTTTGTCATTATAGGAAGACAAGGATAAAGCTGGGCCTGGAACCCAGGTGCCCGGGGCCCAACCTGGTGCTAAAGAGTTTTTCTTTCCTGACTCCTTTAGTCCTCTTCCTGAAAGGAACTCACGTTTTAACCATCTTCCCCCAAGGATTCCGCCACTCTCAGATCTTGGATGGTGATGAAAATGCCAGCAGGGTTCACGTCTTCAACCCTGAACTGCCCATTGCCCACTGCTTCAAGCAGTTCAAGCAGAAGGACTTCCATCTGCCTCGAAGCCGCCGGCGGATCATCATCTTGCCTCAAAAGAAAGATGCAACCACCGTGGATCCAACACCACAGCCCCAGGCTCCCTCACAAATCACACAAATCATCCCCAGCTTCAAAGCCCCGGAAGCCAGGGACATCCAAGAGCCCCCGGAGGATGTGAGAACCTGGATGAGCCAGAGGTTGAAATTTCGGCAGGAACTGGAGTCATTTGGCAACATAAACAAGTGGCTGCGGAACAAGTCCATCCTCACGCCTTCAGAGTCCAAGATCTTACACATGACCCACAAGGAGCATCCTGTGGCCCCCTTGATGGCCCACTTTATTCCTACCGGCCCCACCAAGGTGAGCAGCCCCATTTGCCAGATGAGGGTATGAGAGGCAGGATGGGGATCGTCCACCCCATTTCACAGGGCAGCAAACAGAAGTCCTTAAACAGAGGCGCATTAGTTATCTATTGCTGGGTAACAAATACCCCAAAATGACTTAAAGCAGCAATGGCTTATTTTCTCACTCTTTCTGCGAGTCAGGACTCTGGGAGAAGCTTAGCTTGGTGGCTCTCGCTCAGAGTCTTTTCATCTCGAGATGCTGGTGGGGGCCACAGACATCTGAAGCTTGACTAGGGTGAGAGGATCCGCTTCGAAGCCGTTTGCTTACATGGCTGTTGGCAGGACACCTCAGTGCCTAGCCACATGGACCTCTCCATCGGGCTGCCTGAGTGTCCTCACCACATGGCAGCGGCCTCCCCCAGCGTGAATGGGCCAAGAGAAAATAAGGAGGAGGCTGCACTGCCTTCTATAACCTGTCTCAGGAGGTCTCAGTTTCAGCAGCTTCGCACAGTTACCTCTCTATTTGTCAGAAGCAAGTCACTAAGTATTGCCTCCACTGAGGGGAGGGGAATTAGCCTCCATCTCAGAGGGGAAGAGAGTTGAAGAATTTGGGGCTATATTTTAAAACCACCCCAGGAGAGAGAATGACTTCACAGTTTGCTACAGGCCATGAATAGATGTAGGTCCCAAACCTCCTGGAGCACAGAGGAGCTGTAAGCGAGGGAACAGGAAGGCCCTTTGGAAACTGTCAGAAAAAAAAAGAAAAAAAAAGGAAACTGTCAGGTGCTGCAGCAAGATAAGGGAGTATTATTTCTAAATGTTCCCAGTCACCTGGAATTGGAGGAGGAGGAGGATTTGGACAGGTAGAGAAAGAAGGAAAGGCATTTACTTAGGCAGAAGGCCCAGCTGGAGCAAAGGCCGGGAGGTGGGAGATCGAGCTCCAACCAGGAGCACATATTTTGGTGCCCTGAGAGCCCAGTGGGATTATAATACTGACTGGTCTGACCAGAGAGACGTGGATAAGGATAAAATTTTAGTTCTCATATTGTTCACGCCTCTTGTTTCTGATGGGAAATTGAGGCCCAGCAAAGCAAAGTCTCCCAGGAGTTCTGTGGCAGAATGTAATTGTCCTGCGGTTGCCTGAATCTAGTGTCCAATGCCCTTCATCTTGCTGTCTGTTTAGAGCTGCTCGGCCTCTCCCTCTCCCATTTCTCCCTAACTCTGGGGATCATGTTTCATTGGCCTGTCTCCCCTGAACTCTCCCTTCTGTCCCACTTGCTTGCCTCGTTCAAAAGAAAATCCTCCGACACGACCACCAACGGTTGCCCAAGCTCCGACTGCCCAAGCCCTCTGCCCTGTTGGCCTTGTACTCCTACCTGCGCAGCCGCAATCTGAAGATCCTGGATATATTTGCCAAAGTGGACCAGAGCAATAACCAGACGATCTCCAGGGAGATGTTCACAATGGCTCTGAAGGTGGTAAGTACCTCCCATGCTCCCTCTAGTGCAAACTCAAACTATCAGTCTTATCACTTGTAAAGCCAGATGGGAAAATGCGGTTTAACCTGCAGCCACATCAAACCCCTAAAACCACCCCTGCCCTGGTATGACCTTGAAAGTCTGAGTGGAAAGTCTGCAGAGCTGGCCCCATAATCAGCCAGCTGCTCATCAGACCCCTGAATTGAGCACTAAGATTGCTGGGCCTTCAGTCCTGCCTCTAGAACCTTCTAGAGCTTTTCCAACTGTCACTGGCATATGAATCACATAGAATCACAAAGTCTTATGAAAATGCAGCTTCTATTTGACCCAGGAATCCCACTTCTAGGACTATATCCCAAGAAACCAGAAACACCAATCAGAAAGGATATATGCACCCCTATGTTTATAGCAGCACAATTTATAATAGCTAAGATTTGGAAACTGCCTAAGTGCCCATCAGCAGATAAGTGGATTAAAAACTGTGGTACATCTACACAATGGAATACTATGCTGCTTTAAAAAAGAAGGAACTTTTACCATTTGCAACAGCATGGATGGAACTGGAGAGCATTATGCTAAGCAAAATAAGCCAGTCGGAGAAAAATATCACATGAACTCACTCATATGTGGGATATAATGATCAACATAATTTGATGAATAAAAATAGATCCAGAGACAAATGGCAGGGGAGGTGTGTGTGTGTGTGGGGGGGGCGGGGGGTTAGAGAGCAACCAGAGGACTTGCATGCATATTAGCATAATCAATGGACACAGACACTGGGGCGGTAGGGGCTTTCCCGGGGTGGGAATGGCTGCGGGGGTGGGGGAGAGGGTGTCAATTGGGGAAAAAGAAGACATATGTAAAACTTTAGATCAAAAAAAATTACAAAAAGAAAAAAAAATGCAGCTTCTAACTCAGTATCTCTGTGTAGCTCCCAGTGATGCCCTTGGTACTGGACCACAATTTCACTGGCTATTCAAAATGTAAATTAATTTTAAGTAAAATTAAAAGTCCAGTCCCTCAGTCACACCAGCTACATTTTGAGTTCTCAATAGTCGCATGTGGCAAGCAGTTCCTCTACTGTAACACACAGATCGAGAGCATTTCCATCATTATAGAAGATTCTTTTGGTTGTGCAGGGGCCTGCTAACTATGGCCCCGGAGTCAAATCCAGACTGCTTCCTGTTTTTGTAAGTAAAGTGCTATTGGAACACAGCCACACTCATTCATCTACGGATTGTCAGGGCTGCTTTCATGCTATGACGGCAGAGTTGAGTGGTTATGACAGAGACCATATGGCTCATGGAGCCTAAATATTTACTATCTGGCACTTTATAGAAAAAGTTTGCTGAATTAAGTTTTTATATACTTCAAATACAAGGTACCTTATAAAATAACTAGAGGCCGGTGCACGAAATTCGTGCACGGAGGGGCGTTGTCCCTCAGCCCAGCCTGTACCCTCTCCAATATGGGACCCCTTGAGGGATGACTGCTGGCTCCCAACTGCTTGCCTGCCTGCCTTCCTGATTGCCCCTAACAGCTTCTGCCTGCCAGCCTGATCACCCCCTAACCACTCTGCTGCCAGCCTGTTTGCCCCCAACTTCCCTCCTCTGCCGGCCTGGTCACCCCTAACTGCCCTCTCCTGCAGGGTTGATCACCTCCAACTGCCCTCCCTTGCAGGCTTGGTCCCTCTCAACTGCCCTCCCTTGCATGCAGGGTGCCTCCCAACTGCCCTCTCCTGCTGGCCATCTTGTGGTGGCCATCTTGTGTCCACATGGGGGCAGGATCTTTGACCACATTGGGGCAGCTATATTGTGTGTTGCAGTGATGATCAATCTGCATATTACTCTTTTATTAGATAGGATAGAGGCCTGGTACAGGGGTGGGGGCCAGCTGGTTTGCCCTGAAGGGCGTCCCGGATCAGGTGGGGGTTCCCTTGGGGTGTGGGGCGGCCTGAGTGAGGGGCCTGTGGTGGTTTGCAGGCCAGCAACGCCCCCTGGCAACCCAAGTGGAGGCCCTGGTATCTGGAATTTGTTTTCCTTCTACAATTGAAACTTTATAGCCTGGAGCGGAGCCAAGCCTGGGGCTCCCTCCGAGGCCAGCAGCCATTTGTGTTGGGGTTATAATTGAAACTTTGTTGCCTTAAGCGGGTGGGCCCGGCCAAGGTGTGCGGAAAGCTTTGCTTCCCCTGTTGCCGGCGGCAACCCTGGCCTGCTCTCTCAAGCTCCATTCTGCCGCCATTTGTTTGAATTTGTTTACCTTCTATAATTGAAACTTTGTAGCTTGAGTGGAGGCTTAGGCCTGGCAAGGGCAGGCAGAAAGCTTGGCTTCCTCTGTTACCTAGGAAACCTTGCTCTCTGTGGCTGTAGCCATCTTGGTTTGGGTTAATTTGCATACTCGCTCTGATTGGATGGTGGGTGTGGCTTGTGGGCATGGCTTGTGGGTGTGTCGGAGGTATGGTCAATTTGCATATTTGTCTATTATTAGATAGGCTTCTAGAAAGCTGATGCCACACCTTTTATGATTTTAAATCATCACAGTTTTCACATCATCATTTTATGACATGTACTTATCTGAACATTTCAAAGCATTAAAAACAAAAAGATAAATTGTTTTTAATCATCACCAAGATAACAAAACATGAAATCTTTTCATACTTGGAGAGTTCTGATCTGCTTTATAAAAAGCTCAATAACAATGACTGCTAGCTAAAGAAGCTGAAGAACAAAATTATATTCCTTTTAAAATGTTTCTTCTTGAATATTTGTTATGGCTGGCAAGCACTGTGCTCCTACAAAGTTGCTCATTCCTTAAAAGAGTAATATGTATCGTATTTTTTATCCTATTTACCTTCAGTTAAGGGAGGCTTATGTGTCCCTCATGGGCAAGGATGATAGACATGTGAAATCCTTCTTCAAATCTATCGTGGGAAAGCTGGCATTGGGAAGTCAGGTGGGAGCCCAGAGTAAGACATAAGAGATACTGCAAAGAAAGATGATGGCATATCTGGACTGGGTTTTGAAGAAGGGATACAAGTTTTTCAGGCTTTGAAAGGGAAGCATCTGAGTAATGGCAAGGGTGAGAAATTGCGGGGTGTGTTCGCAGCCAGGAAAGAGCTCTGAGCTCTTGTGGCAGAGACCTTGGAGCTGGGAATGGCTGTGGATAAAACCAGACTAAAAGGTAGGGCCAGGCTGACAAGGCCTTGGCCATTCTGATAGGATATGTGGATCGGAGCCTGTCCAATTTGGGGCTTCTCTTCTCTCTTCAGCTTGAAGTCCCTCTGGAAAACCAGGAGGTAGAGGATATTGTGATCTACCTCAGCTCTCTGGGGAAGCACAACAGCATCACCATGGACAACCTGACCAACACCTACAAGCAGTGGTCCTTGGCCCAGCAGAAAAGCATGCTGACAACTGCAAAGGATTGTACGTATCCACCCCCACCCCCGTGCCTTCACTTCCCCAATCTTGGAGCAAGCCTGGTAGAGGCAGCCTTGGCTCATTTCCTGAGTGTGTTCTCCAACTTTGGCTTACTGTAGGTAGGCCAAGCCTCTGGAATTTCCAGGCCCAGAGGTCAAATAAGGAGTAGATATTTTCTGGAGTGCCAAGCTACCTTGTCCATTAAAAGCTGGATGAGGCCCAGTCCTTTTTAAGGGATGATTCTCAAAGGGTGGTTTCAGCCTACCAAAGCCCATTTGATAGGCTGAGAACCCAATGCCAAGCCTTTCTATTTGTATGTGGGTCCAAGGCCTTCTTACTACTAATCTGCACCTTGTTGATAAAAAGCTAACTAAATTCAGAAACCAGAATTAGCACATGTTTAGAGTCTACTTTGGCATTCTACTATCTGGACTGGGTTTTGAAGAAGGGATACAAGTTTTTCTCAGGTTGTGCACAGCTCGGGTTCCATTTGCCAAGCCATGTGCTTCTAGAGCCACATCTGCCCAGACACACAGAGACAAGTTAGAAACGTACTTGCCATAGCTCTGGATATGAATTTACAACACAAAGATGCATCATGCTTCTTTATAACTTAGTTATTGAAAAAAAAATTGAACAGCTACAGATTATATTAAAGCCCTCCTTTAACCATCACTCACCATTCCAGAGCCCTCCCCAAATATAACCACATCTTCTTTTTCTAAATTATGCAAATCTTGCTTTGCCCCCACCTGCCAGGTTGGCAGGAACTTAATTTCAGACATATTTGAGGAGGAGAAGCTCCTAGTTTTCCCCAAGGTCATGTAAGGATGCTAGATGGGTAGTGGAAGGGGTTCCTTGCATAGGTGAAGATTTAAGCAGCGCCTCTGGAGTTCCCAGTCACTCTGAGCTGGGTGCTCAGTGTCCTCACTGGCTGGTTCTTTTGAGGACAGCAGGCAGCTCCTTAGAGCAGGGGTCCTCAAACTACGGCCCGTGGGCCACATGCAGCCCGCTGAGGACATTTATCCGGCCCACCTGGTGTTTTTGCCGCCGCTGCCGGTCCTGCTTAGCAGCCGACTTAGCAATGTGCATAGGAATTTTTTCATAGTTGTTTTTTTTAAACTATAGTCTGGCCTTCCAACGGTCTGAGGGACAGTGAACTGGCGCCCTGTTAAAAAAGTTTGAGGACCCCTGCCTTAGATCATCCATTCCTCAGTCCCCTGGAGTGTCACAGCACAGCATGCAGATTTCTGACCTCTAGTCTCAACAAGCCACTGGGAAGAGGCACCTTCACTCCCAGGCAGAGTCCCAGGGAACCTGAGCTCCCCCATAGTTGCCTCCTGGGTGTCACCACCCCCACAGTAGTAATCTCTCGCACCTTTCATGTCCAGCACACCCTCAGGATCGCCTTGAGTTGGGAGTGCTTTCTAACCCTTGCTCTTTTAGCTTTTTCGTTATAAATCACCAAAGCTAATTGTTTTCCACCTAGTGGGCTGCAAGCCATTGAGTGAATGACCCCAGTATGCCGTGATACATATTTGCAGCAAAGGTATTTGGGGCCTATTATTTACCAACAAGAGGCCCAGTGCACAATATTCGTGCACTCGGGGCAGGGGTGGTCCCTCAGCCTGGCCTGCGCCCTCTCGCAGTCTAGGAGCCCTTGGGGGATGTCCGACTGATGGCATAGGCCCAATCTGTCAGTTGGATATCCTTAGCACTGCTGCAGAGGCGGAAGAGGCTCCCAATGTGAACCCAGCTTTCAGCTGAGTGGTACTCCCCCTGTGAGAGCGCACTGACCACCAGGGGGCAGCTCCTGTGTTGAGCAGGATCGGCCGAAACCAGCTCTCCGACATCCCCTGAGGGGACCCAGATTGCAAGAGGGTGCAGGCCAGGCCGAGGGTCCCTACAGGTGCATGATCAGGACCAGGGAGGAACATGGTAAGTTGGTCAGCCAAGGAGGGAATGCAGGAGGGCTCCAGGGCATGTCCAGCCAATCTTGCTCAGTCCCAATCAGCCAGACCTCAGCAGCAAGTTAACCTACCAGTCAAGAGTGTCTGTCCCCTGGTGGTCAGTGCGAGTGGTTGAGCAGCCTTAGCATATCATTAGCATATTACACTTTGATCGGTTGAACAGATGACTGGATGACCAGACACTTAGCATATTAGGCTTTTATTATATAGGATAAGTAGACTTGAGGCCAAGCAACAGGTATTTGCTTAAACGGTGCTAAACGGTGCTATCACAGTTGTCATAGCAGAGTTCTTTTTCTCTGGAGAGCTGCAGTAATTAGGGTAAGCAGACTTGGGAGTCTCTTGCTTTGCCTAAAGGGGCAGCAGGGGCAAGAGTCTAGGCCCTTGGCTCACAAGAGAGAAAGAAGATGATAGCATCTGGGGGCACCCTCTGTAAGCTGGGTAGCTTTACCTACAGCATTAGCTCAATTTATCTTTTAAGTCCCTGGATGACAGGGCTACTATTCATGCTTTTCAAGGAAGAAGCTAAAGCTCAGAGAAGCTGACCACCTGTCCACTTTCTCCAAACCAGAAGGTGGTAGGGCCTGGATTTCAGCCAGGAATGATGCAGGCCTAAACCAGGGCAGGGGCAATACTATGCTCTCATTCATTTAGATCTTTGTTGAACACCTACTATATGCTAGACTCTTCTAGGAACTGGGGAGATAGCAGTGAAAAAGCCAACACCCCTGCCTTCAATGAGTTTCCATGTAAAGGTTAACCAAGATGATGTTCAGTAGTGATTAATGCTTTGAAGATGATAGTGTGTGTGTGTGTGTGTGTGTGTGTGTGTGTGTGTGTGTGTGTGTGTGTGGAGGAGGGGTGGGGGGCCAGGGAGGGCCTCTCTGAAAAGCAGCCATCAGAGCTGACACTTGAGTGACTGACTGATGAGGAGCCAGCCTGGGAAAGGGCATCCTGGGCAGATACAACTGTAAAGGCAAAGTCCCTGAGACAGGAAAATCTTCAGGGGACAGAAAGAAATGGGGGGCTGGGTTGGAGTAAGTGAGGATTGAGCAGTAGATGGGTCAAGTGGACAAGGTAGATGGTTAGCTGAGGCCAAATCCTGCCAGGCCTTGCAGATCAAGGAGAGAATTCTGGGTTCTAGTGTAAGTGCTGTGTAAAGACAGGAGAGAGTTCTAAGCAGGGGAATGAAGGGATGTGATTTATATCTTTTAAAGGTCCTGTTCGCTGTTTGGTGAAAACAGGATGCTAGAGAATAAGAACAGAAACAGGAAGGCTGAGGCCGTGGTACAGGTGAAGAAGGAGCCTTCTTGTACCAGGGAGGCCATAGTGGAGATGGAGGGATGGGGCACCTTCAAGGTGGATCTCAGATGGCACTGACTGAACACATGGAATATGAGCAGAGGGATGTTCTGGCGCTTGCATGGTGACATTGGTTAACTGCTTGATGGATTCCATGGCTGGGCACCCTCTCAGTCCCTCCTTCCTTTGTCTCTTCTCTCCAGCCTATTTTAGGTATTCTAAGCTCAGAGCTTTGTCACAGCAGCTGTCCAAGAAGCAGGTGAATTTCGCCCCAAAAGCTCCCAAGATGGACCAGCTGACTGTGCCTACGGTTAACACCAAGATGGAGGCAAGGCCCTTGACCCTGGAGGAGATGGAAGATATCGGCAAGCGGTACCGGCAGAGGAAGCGGCAGGCCAAGGTACCCCAGCCAAAGTGGGAGGACATGGGGCAAATCCCCTGCACCTGCAGCATCTTCTAGCTGGTGGGACTTGGGAGCAGATGCTTTACCTTTCCGTTTACTCATCCGGATAATAAGAACAATACCTACCTCACAAGATTTCTGTGAAAATGAAATGAGATAATGTTTCTGAAAGTATCAGGTTCCTCTCCTCCCATTCTTTATTGTTGTTGTTGTTAATCCTCACCTGAGGATACTTTTTCCATTACTTTTCAGAGAGAGTGGAAGAGAGGGAGGTGGAGGGAAGAGAGAGAAATACTGATGTGAGAGAGACACATCAACTGGTTGCCTCCCCATGTGCCCCAATGGGGGCAGGGAGAGAACCCAAAACCCAGGTATGTGTCCTTGACAAGAAATCAAATCCAAGACCTTTTGATGCCCAGACTGGCACTATAACCACTGAGCACACTGGCTAGGACCTTTTTTTAGATAGATTTTTAAAGATTTGGTTTTTTTATTGATTTCCAAGAGAGGGAGGGAGAGGGAGCTAGAAACATCAATGATGAGAGCAAATCATCATTGGCTGCCTCCTGCATGCCCCCTATTGGGGACTGAGCCTGAAACCTGGGCATGTGCCCTGACTTGGAATCGAAACACCACCCCCTGGTTCATGGGTCAACGCTGAACCACTGAGTAACACCAGCGGGGCCCATTCTTTTTTTTTTTTTTAGATTTTTTTATTGATTTTTAGAGAGAGAGAAAAATATTGATGTGAAAGTGGGACATCGATCATCTGCCTCCTGCAAACCCCCTGATGGGGATCAAGCCTGAAACCCGGGCATGTGTTCTGACCAGGAATCTAATCAGCAAGCCTTCAGTGCATGGAATGATGCCCAACCAACTGAGCCACACTGGCCAGGGTCCCTCCTCCAATTCTTTAATTATGACATTGCATCCTGAGACCAGGCCTGTGTGTTCATCACAGTGGGAATCCAAGAGCCTGGCATGGGGTGTGGCACTGAGTAGGCCCTCCACATATACATGGCCAGTAATGGAAGGAAGAATTGATTTCCTGAATTAATTCAGCCAATGAATATTCATTGAGAGCCTGTGATGTACCAGACACTCTTTCGCATGCTGCAGACAACAAAACAGCCCCTCAAGAAGCTGCCAGTCTAGGAAGTCTAGCCAGGGAGGCAGACAATCCTATCTAATAAAGAGGGAATATGCAAATTGACCATCATGCCATCACAAAGATGGCGGCACCCATAGCCACAAGATGGCGGCGCCCAGTCCCCTCTGCCCCGCCGGAGTCCTCCAGTCCTTTCAGCCCTGCCGGGGGTGGGGGGTGGTGGCAGGCACGCGGTGCAGCTGGACCCACCCTCAGCCCCCCAGCCGCCCAGGGCTGGCCCGAGGCATAGGCAAGCCTCAGATATCAGCTGCCCGTTCACCCAGGGTGGGCCCGAGGCACAGGCAAGCCTCGGATGTCGGCTTCCCAGCCGCCCAGGGCCGCCTGAGGCTCAGGTAACCAGGGTCGGCCGAAGCTTGCGCTGCCGCCAGTGGCAGCAGCAGAGGTGTGACGGGGGCATCACCTTCCCCTGATCGCCAGGTCACCTCCCGCCCCTGAGGGCTCCTGGACTGTGAGAGGGGGCAGGCCGGGCTGAGGGAACCCCCACCTCCAGTGCATGAATTTTCATGCACCATGCCTCTAGTATTAATATAATACTATACATGTATACATATTTTAGTGTCATTTACATAATAAAATGTTAGGTATTGGTAAATGCTATACCAACTAAGATATGATTCAATTGCATGACAAGAAAACCCAAAATGTTAGAGCAGTGAGTGGCAAACTTTCCCAGGGCCAGATAATAAATGTTTTAGGCTTTTGGGGCCCTATTGTCTCTGTCGCAACAAGTCAGCTCTGCCACTGGAGCACAAGAGCAGCCACAGACCACATCTAAACAAATGAGTGCAGCTGTGTTTCAATAAAACTTTATTTCTAAAAACACGTGGTGGCCCAGATTTGGCCTGTAAGATGTGCTTTACTGATTCTGGCTTTAGAAGTTTTAAAAAGATAGATTTTTCTTTTTTTGTAAATAAATAAATAAAAAGGCCAAAAGTGGCTACACACTGCCCAGGCCTCTTCTACCTTGTTCTGCCATCCCCAAAGTCACAGGTGGCTGCACGTAATTTAAATTCTCATGTATGCAATGTTTCAATAGGACACATGTGGGGCATTTGCACTGTACCCTACTGTATATATTATATCATCATGTGTGCACATCTGTATAACGGCCGCATGTGCTGACCATGTGTGATTTTTCTCCCCAGCTACTGACTTCAAAACCTGAACTTGGGTCCCACTGTGCATTCTTTGCCATTGCCCCTCATGGTGACCTTGTGTAGAAACATATAGATTGTCAGCCTTCAGGCCAGGAGGAAAGAGGCAAGGTGAAGGGAAGTGTGTGCCAACTACTTTTCTCTTTGCAGCTCACAATCCCCTCCATCCAGTACACGGAGCAGTGCCGCCTGGTGCGCAGTGGGAATAAGTATTTTGACAACCACTGCCTCCCGTCCACCATCCCCGGGGAGTTGGGCAAGCTCATCAACCTGTACCGAAGGGACACCTTTCTGGTCTACCTGAAGTGCCAGAAGGTCTGTCAGAACTATGGCCTCCCGCTGACGGAGGACATCCTCGAGAAAGGTAAGGGCCTCGGTGGCTGGCCCCAGAAAGATGCCTCAGATGTTCACCTGAGGTTTGTCCCTCCCCAGATGACATGCACCCAGTCAAGCTGCTGTAACCTGTGGTGGGGGCACTGCTGTTAGACAGGAGTTTTAGAATCCTGTAGCTCCACAAGTTCTATAAGCCTGGAGGTCTGGGCTCCCCGACTGAGCTTGGGGAGCTGGCATTCTAGAGGACAGGAGTTCCGAGCAAGGGAGCCCTGAAGTTGAGCATAAAGGAACAATCTCAATTTCCAAGAGGGAGATTTGATAGAAGTGACAACTGCTGTGCTGTATTGGGTGTTTCCAACACAACCTCCCTAGCCAGGCCCCTTATTTGGTCCTTCTGCGGCACTGAGGTAGGAATGCACCAGGCAGGAGTCAGGTTCTGCTGAGGCCCTTTGCTCCCTGCTCCGACAACGAGACTCAACACTGAGATTTCCATACTGGTTCCACCCCGTGCTTAGGGGGAGAATTGTGTTTTCATACATCCAAACAGACCTGAACCCTCCACGTCTCCGAGTAGGACGTGTGCTTCTGAGAGATACTTCCATGATAACCACAGAGCAATGCTGGCACCCCAAACTGATGATTTTGTAAATTTAATGGGCAGGTTCCTCTCTGTGCTTAAAAAAAAACATGAACAGCAAGCTGCATGAGGGCAGAGGTTTTCCCATAGGAACTTTGCAGAAGCTGTGACCATACTGGGAACTGGAAAATGAGGTTGACAGAGAAAGGGCACACAGAGAGACTTACCCAAGAACAAGAGTTAACAGTCACACCCTGGCTGGGTAGCTCAGTTGGGTAGAGCGTCGTCCCCATTCACCAAGGTCGGGGGTTTGTTCTCCGGTCAGGGCATATATAGGAGGCAGCCAATGAACGCACAAATAGATGGAGCAGCAGGTCCATCTCTCTCTCTCTCTCTCTCTCTCTCTCTCTCTCTCTCTCTCTCTCTCTCTCTCAGTTCCTGTCAGCAGACATCAAGCAACTACTGATTCTCTCCACTGCTGGCTTTTGCTAGCTCCCGGGTCTGTGAGCTTCCCCTGTTGCCAGGATCTCACATTCAGGGGTACATAGGAGCATCTGTGGGTGGGCTGCCTCTTGCCTTTGATTGACCTAGATGAAAAAGACTCTAGTTCCATCTGTGACTAGAGCCGCTGTGGGGACGGTGGGAAGAAAGAAGGAAAGGAGGGGAAGAACAGCTCAGCCTGTTTTGCTCTTAGATGGGATTTCTAGAATACTAGACCGAGGTGCACAGGTCCCACTGTCCTGGCCACTATCTGTTGGCTATCTTTATGGAAGGGGCCTGCTCTGCTATCGACAGAGAAGCACAAGCACCACGATTTCTGAGTCTGTTAGAGTAGAACGTGGTGAGCTCAGCCTCCAGGTCTCACACTCGTGGGCCAGGATTCTAGAACACTGAGGCATTTTCCCTCTCCCCAGTGAATATAGCTTCATTGTTTTTTCCCCCCCTCTTATTTTATAAATACTTGCCCACTTAAATTTTTTTGAAAACATAAAAATAAAAATCCCACTCCAGCCTGAGTTGACCACCATTAATATTTTAGTGATTGTCCTTTCACAAACTTATTTTTCTTTTCCATTTACACAAAATTATTTATGTAAATCTATTCTAAAAATCATGTATGCATTTTTAAAACCCTATATACCTTTTTTTTTTGGTAAGAGAACATTTATTGGGTAAATTACAGAGGTAGAAAAAGTAATTCCTAGAAGAAACGGGCTTAGCAAGCAAGTTATAGAGGTAAAGGAAGGGCCCTTAGACCTTGGAAGTGAGGAAGCTAGTGGTAAGGTGTCTGGGGCCGGGCTGGGGAGAGGGAGAAGGGAAAGGTGAGAGTATGCTCCCTGGAGGGAGAGCACCCTATATACCTTTTTAAAGTGCTGGTGCTACATATCCCCTTCCCTCTTCTCCTTTCTCACCTGCACATCCCTGCCCTGCCCACAAATAACCAACATTAATAACCAGGAGTGTAACCTTCCACTCATTTTTCTAGTACTTGAGGTCTTTGGGTGTTATTAACTTTTTTTAAAATTATTGATTTTAGGGAAAGAGAGAGAGAGAGAGAGGGAGAAAGAGAGAGAGAGAGGGAGAGAGAGAGAGAGAGAGAGACATCGATTTGTTGCTCCACTTATTTATGCATTCATTGGTTACTTCTTTTTTTTTTAAATATATTTTATTGTTTTTTTTACAGAGAGGAAGGGAGAGGGATAGAGAGTTAGAAACATCGATGAGAGAGAAACAAGCTGCCTCCTGCACACCCCCTACTGGGGATGTGCCCACAACCAAGGTACATGCCCTTGACCGGAATCGAACCTGGGACCCTTGAGTCCGCAGGCCGACGCTCTATCCACTGAGCCAAACCGGTCAGGGCATTGGTTACTTCTTGTATGTGTCCTGACTGGGTATAGAACCAAAAACCTTGGCATATGGGGATGATGTTCTAAATAACTGAGCTACATACTAGGCCAGGGCCCCGGTGTTACCATCTTAGGACAAGCACTGCTCCATGTTTGCAGGAAGATGTAGACTCTGGCCTAGTGTTTTTAATGTACTGCACTTCTTAGAAGAGCCTCCCAAGGTTATCTGTGAGACTAACTCCAGGTAAGGAGAAAACTGCCATCAACTAGGTCTAAGTAAACCTAGTGAAGCCTCAGGTAAATTCTCCACACACACCTCTTCCTGGCACTCCTGACAAGGACACCCCTGTACAGTGTGCAGCCTCATGCTCTATCCTAATTACACCCCAGCCCCGGGGCCATTGCCAACCTGGTTACTAACTCCCTTAACTCTAGTCCAGTTAGCAGTATTTTACCAACTCCATTTTCTGATCTTGCACTAGTTACAGGCATACCTTGGAGATATTGCATGTTCCGTTCCAGACCACTATGATAGAAGCAAGTATCCCAATAGAGCAAGTCATAATCTTTTTACTGGTAAAGGGTTTTGCTTTCCATTTGTAAAAAAAAAAAAAAAAAAAAAAAGTACCACCTGTGAAGTGAAATAAAGCAAAATGCAATAAAACCAGGTATGCCTATATATGTCACGTCATGGTTGGAGGGTAAGAGACCCTCTGCACTATTTTTGCAATTTACTTTTAATCTATAATCATTTAAAATTTAAAAGTTAAACCATGTATATAAGAAAAATATTTTTAAACAAAAATGTGACTTTTATTATTTTTTTTAAAGCCCTTCTCTGCCCCAAAACCTCAGGTGTGTGGGGTGGGGTACTGGGCTGACAGGCCATGTTTCTCTTGCTGCTCACAGCCCTGCTGTACCCAGGGGACAAGATCATTTTCCAGAAGGACCAGGTGCGCCCCATCCGGCAGCCAGGAGGCTACTACTCGGACCTCCTCCCTGGCCCGACTCCAGCCCTGCTCAAGTCCCTGGGCTCCAAAGAGTCTGTGGCTAAGAAGACCGACAAGCTGAGTATCAGATCCCCCACCTCCCACCCCACCCCCCGCCTTTCCCCTTTCCCTTTGCCTCCTGCCTTGCTGCTGTCCGTCAGCTACAGAAGCTGGGATGCTGACTTACTTGGGATGTCATATTGTACCAGTGTCTCTGTCCTAACCCTGTATGTCCAACCGAGTCATCAAGCCTGACTAGTCCCCAGTGTCCCCTCCCCCCCCCCCCCCCCCCCGGCATATGTCTGAGGTCTACAGCCACCTCACCTCACTCCCACACAGCTACCATCCTGGCCGCATCCTACGTGATCTCACGCTCTCGGGAAAAGATGAAAAAGAGAGCCTTCCTAGAGAATCGGGAGGCCCCTCGCCAATTATGGGCCCAGTGTCATGAGTGCTGCGGAGCACAGCCCCTTCCCCTGCCCCACCTTCTCTGGCAAGAAGGGGCTTACAGCTCCTGGGAGGAGAAAAGAACTCTGCACTGGGTACTGTCTGACTCTCAGGTTAACTTGAGTCCTCTCTAAAAAAAATATCCTCCTTGACCCCCCAGAAGTACGCCCACACCTTTCTTCCCTCTCAGGCGTGCATCTCCTAAACACTAAGAGTCCCCACGAGACTCACAACCAGGGAGCACTGGGTAGTGGCAGTTCGTCCCGGGCTAATGCCCTGAATCTGTCTCCAAGGCCCTTTCTCTGACTTCCCAGTCAGCCAAAGCAGTCCCACGTAGGCGCTCTCCTGTTGCTTCTTACTAGTGTATCCTAAGGCCTTCCTTGTTTCACTGTCTCCGGCTTTAATAAATATACTCTCCAAAGAAAAGAAAAAGACAATCTCCTTCTTTGGAAGGAGGTGAAACTTGGCAGGTGATGAGCCAGCTACCATGGTGACTGCAGATTGGAGAATAAGCAGAATCCTGCAGAGGGATGGGGCCAGCATGGGAGAAGGAGGGTTCAGATGACTGGATACCATGAGGGGGGAGGGGCCTAGGACCTACCCATACTCTGGATGCGTGCTAGCTGCCCACTGGGGTGGTATGGACAGAAGGGCTGGGGTGGGATGCCGCAGAGCTGAGTGGCAATCAGACAAATTACTTCATTCTCTGAGCATCAGCATCTTCATCTGTAAAATGGGCATAATAGCTCCTACTATATACAATATACAATGAGGACAAGAGAAAAAATTCATGTAAACTTCTTAGCATGATGTTTGGCAGATAGTTGATTACTCAAGCAATGACTGCTGTTGTCAGGATGTTTTCAAGTGCAAGAGTGGCCTCGGCCTGCAGGTGGGCCCTGTCCACAACTCTGGTTGGGAAGAACTAAGCATGAGCCAGGCAGGGAGTAGTGGCCTAGAAGGCCCTTTCTGATCCTGAACCGAAAACCTAGGAAGTGGGTGGGAACTTGAGAACAGGACTCTTGTCCATGCTTAGGTAGGCCACACGTATAAAGGATAAAGAAAGGTTACCGCCCTGACCGGTTTGGCTCAGTGGATAGAGCGTCGGCCTGCGGACTCAAGGGTCCCAGGTCCGATTCCAGTCAAGGGCATGTACCTTGGTTGCAGGCACATCCCCAGTAGGAGGTGTGCAAGAGGAAGCTGATCGATGTTTCTCTCTATCCCTCTCCCTTCCTCTCTGTAAAAAATCAATAAAAAATATATATATTTTAATATATTTTATTGATTTTTTACAGAAAGGAAGGGAGAGGGATAGAAAGCTAGAAACATCGATGAGAGAGAAGCATCGATCAGCTGCCTCCTGCACACTCCCCACTGGGGATGTGCCCGCAACCAAGGCACATGCCCTTGACCGAAATCGAACCCGGGACCTTTCAGTTCGCAGGCCGACGCACTATCCACTGAGCCAAACCGGTTTTGACAAAATATATATTTTTTTAAAAAAAGAAAGGTTACCTAGGGCAGGGATGGGCATTGAGTTGGTGTTGCTACTTAGACTGTATTGTGTAAGATTCTGAGGCCAAATGCAGGCTTGCTGGGAAAGAGTGCTGTGGTTGATTAGTGATATCTGCCAGGCCCAACGTTTGGAGAGTTGGTGTTTACCATCCTTATCTCCAAGGCTGGATTCAGCTGTGGCAGGGAAAGTGGAAGCTGGGGGCCCAGAAATGATTCAGATTATAGAGCATCTCTCATAACTAATCTCCATTCTGGAAAATTAGAAAACTGAGGTTCTAAAAGGGGAAGTGACTTACCCAGAGTCACCCAGCCAGCTGGCTGACCCAAGCCCACTATATATTCCACTGGAGTATGGGAGGACAGAGTTAGGGCCCCAATCCAAATAGAAAAATATTCTCATTTCAAAGCTCTGGTTTAGATTCAGGGATGGACCCATCCTGAGGCCTCCAACTTACTCTCTGAGACCCCACAAACCTGGATTTCCCCTCTCCTGACTAGATACCTCTCTCTCTTATCCACTAGGAAACAGCCAAAGGAAATGAACTTTAAAGAGTTTGAGAAATTCACCAGGTCTGTACAAATCATCTAACTCTGGATGGGGGCGGAGGGGGGTAGATGGGAGGAGGTCTATCCTCAATTTGTGGAGGTGCCTGGGACTCTTCATGTTGTATGGTGCTCTTAGCACAGCATCTGGGGCTCAGTGCCTAGGAGCTGAGAGGCAGGAAAACAACTTCAGTGCCAGGAAGACTTTGGGTGCTTTCCATGTGTTAACTCATTTCAATCCTCTCAACAACCCTGTGAAGTTACTTTTTACAGACCCAATTTACAGAAGAGGAAACTGAGATACAGAAAATTTCTTATTAAAGTCACACATCTGTTAAAGTGGTGGAGCAGGGATTTGTGAGAAATGGCTCACCTGTCCAAATTTCAAATGACGGACTAGGAAACAGACGCATGGCAAAAATGAGACTTTTAATAACACTCTCGAGAGTGCCCATTTTACAGGATCACACATGAGGCAAGGAACATCGCCTATTTATTTAGACCTCCTCCAGTTCCTCATTGGCTGAGGACTATTTGGTCACCTATTTCCTAATACGTCACCTAGGTCTTGCTGTCTCCCATTGGGTTATTTAAAAAAAAAAGGAGGGGGTGGGCCTGGGGCCTTCTCTAGTTGCCTCCACCTCCCTTTGTCTAGGGCAGTGGTCAGCAAACTCATTAGTCAACAGAGCCAAATATCAACAGTAAAACTATTGAAATTTCTTTTGAGAGCCGAAAACCGACTTCTGCGCATGGGCCACGAAGTTTCAATCGCACTGTACGTGCGCGCCCGCACGTGGCATTTTGTGGAAGAGCCACACTCAAGGGGCCAAAGAGCCGCATGTGGCTCGCGAGCCGCGGTTTGCCGACCACTGGTCTAGGGGAATCATCCTAGGACATGTGCTATCGGCCACATAAACAGCTCTCATCCTCTCTCCCCACCCCCACATCCTGTTTGCTCTGGGGAAATTCAGTAATGGCCGGGCCAGATGCTGTTTCTTTTCTATGAAGATAAATCAGAGGCATGTTTCTTACACATTCAACCCAGCTACACTGGCTCCGGAGGCTGTACTCTTAGGACCATATTAAAATGTTTCTAGAGAATAGATAATATACTGTACCTATGATTTTAGAGGCAGCAGACTGGAGTCAAGCCTACACTCTGCTGCTTGTCAGTGTGGAGAAATGACATCTTCTCTAGGCCTCTGGGTCCTTACTGGTAAGGTAGACAGGGTAACAGAAGCATGAAATGCAATGCTGCACCTCCTCTATGGCCACAGTTGGTTTGCTCTGCTGAGGAGCTCCAGCCCTGCCCTGTCCACCACCATGACAACCTTCCTTGTGTCTTCTCATTTTTCCAGGAAGCTGAAGGAGAAGACGCCCCATGGTCCACAGCATACCCACCCCAATTTCTTCTGGCCGGGTCACCTCCTGGACAAACTGCAGCTCTACCTGCCCTCTGTGACTGTGGACCGGAGCCTGATGCTATTCAGTTGTGTCCAACAGCGGCCCCCAGCTTACTCAGTCACCTGTCACTCCTACCTGCAACGGCCCATTAGAAACAGGGACTACATGACCTGTGCTTATTACGATGCCTCCAAGGTCTACTACATCAACCAGAGTGGCCCAGGTGATGTCAAACCCAGCCATCCTGGGGCTGGACACCAGTGCAGCTAGCAGCCCAGAGCCACAGACACCAGGAGTGTCAAAGAGCCAAACAGAAGAAATCATTTCAGTGGGATGGCCTGGGGCTAGCTGTCTCCAGAGTAAAGTGTCCAGGGTCTCAGAGGCAGATGTGTCCAGAGAAAGATGTGCAGTTTTGGGGTGTTTCCCTGCCCTTTTGAAATAAACCAGATTGGAGTTTTTCTCATGTCACCTGTGATCCACCTGATGTGATTTCTTGCTCAGAAGCTGTGGCGAGGAGGGTGTTTGGAAAAGTTGGGGTCCTGAGCCTGAGGTAATACAACAGGCACACTCCCTGAGATATTGATGGGATGCCTGCCTGGCACCTCCAGCCTCTGATCCTGGGATCTCAGTGTCCAGGAGGAAGCAGCAGGCAGTGTGGGGAGCCCTGTGCCTTCCTCTGAGAAACACCATGTCTCTCATCCCCCCAAAAAACTAAGCCATTGGATTACTTCTTCCAAATCTCCCGAGTCTTTTGCAATTGTCTGATTAACCCATCTGATGCTGTCAAAACCTTTTCCATTATATGGGCAGCTAGTTAAAAAAAAAATTTTTTTTTTTTTTTATTGATTTCAGAGAGAAAGGGAGAGGGGGAGAGAGAGAGATGGAAACATTAATGATGATAGAGAATCACTGATTGGCAGCCTCCTGAATGCTCTCTACTGGGTATCAAGCCCCCAACTCAGACATACTCCCTTGTTACAGAAGACTGGAGAAAAATCAAGCAATGCTTAGAGAAATGGAGTTACACTTTATTATTATCACGTGCGGGCCCAGAGAAAAATGTCTTTCAAATTCTGAGCAACAACATGTAGGAAGTTGTCCCTTTTTATATCTTTTTCAGTCCTTTGTCTCCCAAATATGGGGTTTTCCGGTCCCCTTTGCAAGTTCTTAAAGAGCCCTATGTGCTGAGGCTTTGAGACCTCAACTAAAGGCCTGGCCTGGCGCCAGCACTGATAACTTCGTCTGGGGAAGGTTTATGGCCTCTCTAAAGTGGGAGTAAACAGGTCTTGCAGGACCAGACAATTAAAGAGGCAGCGACTAGATTCAGATTGCTAGCCCCCCCAAAATGTCTTCCCCCCCCATCACCCTGACCACATGACCGGGAATCGAACAGTGTCCTCCTGGTTCATAGGTAGATACAGGCAGCTATTAACACAGTGCTCCTGTGCTCTGCATCCCATGTGACTCCCCACAGACCACAGGATAAGCAGGATTCATGAGGTGTGACTCACAAAGGGGTTTTAGTCTCAACTCTGTTTGCCAAATATGTGACCGGGAACGACACATTTGACTTCACATTTCACAATTCACTTCTTTGGGTCTCAAACTCCTCTTCCCTTCACAATCAAAATCTCATGACGGCGTTGGCAACACTCGCTCTCCTCTCTTCTTACTTCTCATTCAGTTAAGAACACATCCAGTTTAGCCTCTGTCTCCATCTGGCCCCTGGAATTACTCCTATCAAGATCACTAATGAGCCGAAACTGGTTTGGCTCAGTGGATAGAGCGTCGGCCTGCGGACTGAAGGGTCCCAGGTTCGATTCCGGTCAAGGGCATGTACATTGGTTGCGGGCACATCCCCCGTAGGGGGTGTGCAAGAGGCAGCTGATGGATGTTTCTCTCTCATCGATGTCTCTAGCTCTCTGTCCCTCTCCTTTCCTCTCTGTAAAAAATCAATAAAATATATATAAAAAAAAAAAAAAGATCACTAATGACATCAGTATTGTGGGATCCAGGGACATTTTTTTTTCTTCTGAAATTTGATTTTTGCACTAATCTTTTTTTAAAAAAATATTTTTTAATTTATTCCAGAGAGGAAGGGAGAGAGAGAAACATCATGATGAGAGAGAATCATTGATCGGCTGCCTCCTGCACGCCCCCTATTGGGGATCGAGCCCACAACCTGGGCATATGCCCTTGACTGGAATCGAACCCGTACCCTTCAGTCCACGGGCCAACGCTCTATCCACTGAGCCAAACCAGCTAGGGCTCACATTAATCTTAAAACCAAACACTAAACAAACCAAGAATAACAATAAAAAACTTGGCCGTTTTAGCCTCATGGTTAGAAGTGTGGATTTTGTCAAACCCCCAAATTTCACTTTCTACATATGTAAAATAATACATTTACTTCGTAGAATTGTGGAAAGGATAGTAAATCCCATAGAATGATAGCTATTTTACGTAGTCTCATTGTTTTTTACAATAACTCACGTGAGAGCATATTATGAAGTCTTTGTTTTGCTTCCTCCTGGCCAACAAGAGGCGCGCTTTGGAGCAGAAGAAACCAGGCGGGGGGGTGGGGGGGGACGAAGCTGGAGGCGGAAGAGCAGCTTCAACTTCTGGCGGAAGTGGGTGCCCCCCGTCAGGTCTTAGAAGCTCAGAAAGAATTCCAAATATTCTACGTAGTCCCAACAGCAGGTCAGAACATTTTTCAGTACTACTCCTAGACCTTAATGTCTACTAAAACACAGGTAACCTTCAACTTTTTTTCAGTGTTATTTCTCTGACGTTTACTTTTGAACGACCAGGAGCCGGAAGTGCTCTCCTTTTCCCTGCCAGGACCCAGAGGTCAAGTCCCATCAGGCCTCGCGCGGCACCTTCCCCTCTCTTCCTCGGCGCTGCCTGCGGAGGTGGCAGCCATCTCCTACTCGGTGAGTTTTAATCGTCCGCCATCTGTGTCTCCGCGTTGTCCATCAGGCCCAATCGCTCCCTGGTGAGGAGGCTTGTCCTTCCGAGTGGTCGTCTCATTGGGTGTTATCCTTGTCGCCTGGCTGATGCGCCCACAGGGATACAACGAAGTGACCCAGCCGGTGTGTTGGAGGTTGGCTTACCAGGGCGGCCGCTTGGGGACATTCTGAGCTGCGGGCAGCTTGTTTGAGCCGTGGGGGAGCGGGGCGCCGATTGAAACCAAACTGAGCGGGTCCCTGTTGGGCGTGGAGCGATCCGGGGTTTGCAGCCTCACTGGCCAGGGCCCGAGTCGTTAGGTTACTTCAGTAGATCAGCGATATCCGCCCATGTGTTAAAGAGACAAAAGCCTTATTTCTGTTGCCCGACGCGCCCTTCCCCACAGTGTCTGGCCCTGGGGTTACTGCTGCGGCGGAACTGCCAAAAAGAAAGAAAGAAACCGAGTTGGCGTGTCGACTCGCTCAGTTACCAAAAATTCGGTTATCGGGCCAGGATCGCTGGGAATTTGTAACTGTGTCGTTGTCTTTGAGGAAATCAATGGGAGAGGGCAGTGCATTTGCTACCTACTGTGTGCGAGCAAATTGAGGACACCTTGAGGAAGGTAACTTTTGAGTTGATCTCCAGGTAGGATGGCGTTTCCAAGGCCCAGGGGCGTTTTAGAAGTTCACCTAGAGGTTTCTCTTTACAAAACGTCTGCCCTAGTCTGGGCACGGCACGCGTTCAACGTGCATTAGTATCTCCGATTTTAACAGGTGAGAAAACAGATTCCAGTTCATGTAGTTTGTCAAATGCCGGCATAACCAAAAGGAAACGGGACCAGCTGGGGGTTGGGACACGGTGGCGTAGGATTTGCTGCCCCTTTGCCAGCTGAGAACGTTTGGGGGCCAGTTTGTTTTAAGTCAGCCATTGGGATTCTTTCTTGGCTTTGAGTGGGCGAGGTGACTCCTAACCTCCCAGGACCGCGTCTGGCGAGTGGCTAATATTCTGCCAGCTTCGGAGACGGGAGGGAAAACAGGCCTGGCAGAGATACCCATTCCATTCCCTGCTTGCTCGGTAGCTGGTGATTGGAAGGCACTCTGCAACAGTGCTGAAGCCCTGGGCAAGGAAAGCCTCTTTTTCAGGGCTGTTCTTTGTTTCAAGGTACCTGTCTCTTTTAAAGGCGCCATGGCTGCCCTCAGACCCCTCGTGAAACCCAAGATTGTCAAAAAGAGGACCAAGAAGTTCATCCGGCACCAGTCAGACCGATATGTCAAAATTAAGGTATGTGGTCTTGGGTTGGAAGTGGAAGTGTGTGTTGGGGTGAAGAAAAGGGTTCCTAAATCAGCTATTGGGTTTCTGACCATCTTTGGCAAATGAGTCAACAAGTCTGGTTGGTGGAAGAGCTCACTGTAGAAACCTAGGCATTTATTGGAACTCGGCCTCTTGGAGTGTAAATTGGAATTTAGGTGACATGACGCACTTGGCTGTTTTGAGGCTTCTATCATTTCAGGTGGCCTGGATGGTATGAGGGATAATGATCCTTATTTTATAGATGAGAAAACTTAACTCTTGAGGGCAATGTGGGAGCCCATTCTCTTCATCGTAACTGTACACAATCGCCTCATGTTCCATTGGTGTGTAATATGCTTTTCCTTTACTTAGGAGGAGTGTGGATGTGGGTCCATACTCCTGGTGTGCAGATACAGGAGCCCTTTATTTTTTCACTAAAAAGTATATTTAAAAAAACAAAACAGTGAAATCCTATAACCCAAAGACTACTACTGTTATTTTTCATTTGGTCCCCTTTTTTCTTCCAAAAGGAAGAGTTGGCAGTCTGCATAGACACTAACCCACCTACGTGTTGTTGTTTTTCAGCGGAACTGGCGGAAACCCAGAGGCATTGACAATAGGGTGCGTAGAAGATTCAAGGGCCAGATCTTGATGCCCAACATTGGTTATGGGAGCAACAAGAAAACAAAGCACATGCTGCCCAGTGGCTTTCGGAAGTTTCTGGTACATAACGTCAAGGAGCTTGAAGTGCTGCTGATGTGCAATAAGTGAGTTGGATCCCCCCCCTCTGGGTTCAGGTGCCAGAAGTGTGCATCTGAGCATTTTTGGTAGGGACTCTAGACCTTTCAAAATGCATGTGGAGTTGTATATTCTTTCAGGAGCTTAGTGAATGCTTCTTGGGGACTTTAAAATGCTTTTGGGGGAAATGTGAGGGAGGTCATGATGGCTTGTCCTGAAAAGTGTAGAGACTCAAAAAGAAGGACTTGAATTAACACTGCAAACACTGCTGTGTCATGTGGGCAGTCATTTCCAGAACGTTGCTTTATTTATGTGAGGGGTAGCCTCAGACCTAAGGAGCACTTAAACTGTGGCCACAGGTATCTTCAGAATGGTGGAGTGCTGTCTGATGTAGAGAGAGTGTGATCAGAGGTAGAGGAAAGGAAGACTACAGGCAGAGGGCACTTAAACAGTATATAGATTCGAGAGTGAATTGAGGAGTCACAACACTGCTTTCTCATTGTTTTAAGAAAGACACTTGGTGGGTGAGCTCTGTGTGAGACTTTGGTTTGCTTAGGACTGTGGTCGGCAAACTGCGGCTCTCGAGCCACATGCGGCTCTTTGGCCCCTTGAGTGTGGCTCTTCCACAAAATACCACAGCCTGGCCGAAACCGGTTTGGCTCAGTGGATAGAGCGTCGGCCTGCGGACTGAAGGGTCCCGGGTTCGATTCCGGTTAAGGGCATGTGCCTTGGTTGCGGGCACATCCCCAGTAGGGGATGTGCAGGAGGCAGCTGGTCGATGTTTCTCCCTCATCGACGTTTCTAGCTCTCTCTCCCTCTCCCTTCCTCCCTGTAAAAATCAATAAAATATATTTAAAAATATATATATACCACAGCCTGGGCGAGTCTATTTTGAAGAAGTGGCATTAGAAGAAGTTTAATTTTAAAAAATTTGGCTCTCAAAAGAAATTTCAATCATTGTACTGTTGATATTTGGCTCTGTTGACTAATGAGTTTGCCGACCACTGGCTTAGGAAAAATCTAGGACAGTGGGTTGAGAAAATAATGTTGATGGGAAGACACAGGTAATAAAAATGAGTGAAACCATTTTTAAAAAATAATTCTTTATTGTTGAAAGTATTACTTCCCCTTTTTCCCCATTGTCTCCTTCCAGCTTGCCCCTGCCACCCTTCAGCACCCTATTGTTTGTGTCCATGGGTTATGCATATATGCATAGAAGGGCTTTGTGAAACCTTATTTGGTTGAGTTTCTAGGTTGGAGATTTAACCAGGCAGGGGAATACTGGAAATTTTCTTTAGAAAAGATGAGCATAGGGATTAATAATGGTGGAGGCCCAATCTAATACCTGTTGTGTAGCAAAAAATGAATGTAGTGCAAATGTTGCAGTATCAGGAACCATGATTTTTAATCCACAAGTTTCATTTCTGGACATTTATCCTTAAATAATTAAAATGCAGGGAAATTTTATAAGCTGATCATTGCAACAGTAAATGAACAATTTGTAAATATAATACATATATTTTAAAATGTCACATATGGAAAATGCCCAAGCACCAGGGAAAGTATTTAAATATGTACAGTGTGATTATTAAATACATATGGATAAGGACCTGGTGAGTTTTTGAAAAAATGGGGGGGGGGGCAAAAGTGTAATATAACTTAAGTCTTCTTGAAAACAAAGATTATAGAAACATTTTTAAATGTAGCTACTTTGCAATTGAGTAGACTCCTTTATATAAAACAAAAAAATTCTTTTTTCTGCTTGTCTCACTGTTAACCTATTTTCTTACAGGGTTTTTAAAAAGAACTGTACATACTCATTGCCTTATTTAATCACTCCTTAGTCTTCCAGAGGTAGTGTCTTTTCTTAATCCACCTTTTATGGCTTCAGATCACCTCCTTACTGAAATTTGTTCATTAGCCTAATTTGTTATATGTTTAGCTGTGAGGAATAGATGAGACCAGTTCCTGGTATACACATGATCAGGAAATGTTAGGTATTGCTACTCACTGGGTGGCTTGAGCCAATGTTACTTTCAACTTGAATTTTATCTGCAGCAAACAAGTAAAATATTTATGGTCTGGATCAAGGAGTTCCCTTGGATTAATTACACTGTTGGAATCTGCTCTGCTACTTGCAGTTCCAAAACTTTTCAGGGGCAAGTCCAAGCTCCCTGAGACTTCCCTGAGTTGGGCAGTTTGGCCAGAAAGACTGAGGGAGAATCTCAACCTGGGGTCTGGGGCTGAGCCATCCAGGCCCTGTTCATTATTGCATATGTGATTTGGAAATTCACTTCTACCTCTTGTCTGTAAAATGGAGGGGATAACCTGTATTACGGTTTCTGTGAGGATTAAATAAGGGGGTAGTGAGAGTGCTTTTTGTCGCAGCTTTGAGAGCTTTGCTAGTACTGTGGAATTTGGGGTGTGCAGGTGTCGTCATTCAGCAACCATTTACCAGCACCCTCTCTGCCCAGTGCTGTGGCTCTGGAGGTGAAGTTACCACAGCTGTTGCCTTCCCAGTGGAACACACAATGTTCTGGGCTGGCTTGCTCCTTACCTACTTATGGATTCTCTTCCAGATCTTACTGTGCTGAGATTGCTCACAACGTCTCCTCAAAGAACCGCAAAGCCATTGTGGAAAGAGCAGCCCAGCTGGCCATCAGAGTCACCAATCCCAATGCCAGGCTGCGCAGCGAAGAAAATGAATAGACAGATTGTGTACACATTGTATTTGTGTTAATAAAATCATAAAATTCTGCCATCTGGCATTTCTGCCCTTGGTTTTACTCTCCAGTTTCTTTGACAGCTTGTCAGAGATTGTTCTTTTGCCTATTAATGCTCTGAAATCTGCCATTTGGAAGGATACTCAGTGCTTCACAGGCACTGGTCTTAGGTGCCCAGACCAGCCTTGGTCAGCTCCAGTTAGGTCTGGGGAAGACTTGGCCCTCAGACCAAGGTAGGTTCTGAGACTTCATTGAAGGACCTTGCAGCTTGGAGCAAGCTGTTCTTAGTCTCACTTTTTGTAAAGTTGAATAAATTGTTCTGTGGTTCTTGTGGAGATTGAGAAAATGCATGCAAAGGATCCAGGTAAAGGTCTTCATTAAATTCTTGTTCGGTGTTGAAATAGCACCATACAGCTTCTGTCCAAAAATACAATACAGGGTGACACCCTCTATTAGCCATGCCTGGATGTAAGGCTCACTCTGAGTAGATAAATGTCTTACAGGTTGACTGCTTCCTGTTCAAAACCTAGTATGAAACATTTGTGAAATAAATATTGGTCATTTTCATGATGTCTTTCAATTGACTTGGGACATGTACTGATAAATGGTGTGACTACTGACGAAGAATTGTGCAGAGAAAATTGTAGCTTAGGATCTCCTTTATTAACCTATTTTCTGATAGCACAGAAAATTCTTTGGCCTGTCGCATAATTCTATAAGAAAATTTCTAAAAAGGACACATTCAAAACCTTAGGAGGACAAACCAACTGGTTATGCCTAGGTGGGGTGACATGAAAGATGGTTTGTACTTAGTAGTGCTTTGCTGTTTACCAGTTTATTTCATAAAGTTTTGAAATTAGAAAAACACATTAGGTGTAATTCACTACCCACACACTTCCCCCTGCAAGAAAACCTTTCTGATTTATAACTGCCTATTGGAATCTCTTTTTTTATTCTAAAATGAATAACTCAAAAGTATCTTGAGTTTTTAAGATGCCCAGCCAAAGCACTAATTCTTGGTATTATCAATTTAATCAAATGAATTGTAAAATGAGAATGGTGTGACATACGGGGCACTAGTGGGAAGAAAGGCCAGCCTGCTGCCTCCTAACCTCACAGCTGTGAGCACAAGAGTAAAGACAAGTATTTTGTGAAGCATGAAAGAACTAGATCAGTGTGAGAACTAGATCAGTGTGAAGTCGCATCAACCTTGTGATGTGAATTCACACTGAGAAATTCCACCACGGTGCTGTGAATGGCTGTCCTGTGTTAAAGGGCCCAACTGTTGGCAGCCTTAAGCTCCAGGTTGGGGAACCTATGAGTTAGGGTCCCCGGAGAAGGCACTGTAAACCCCAAAGAGGAATAGGAGGGCCCCCAGGGAGATGAAAGTAGGGGTAAAGGCCAGTGGCCTTTGGTGGTGGGAGAGGCTGAGACCTCAGGCCTGGGTGGGCCCCCTTCTCTCGAGGAAGGGGCCCATCTAGGGAGTGGGCTAAGACTAGCTGAGCTCCATTGAATCTGTGTTGGGGGCTGAAGCAGAATCCTTCTGGATGCTCTCAAAGAGGGTGGCAAGTTCGGGGTTGGATCTGATTTGGGCAGAGAAATCAGCCATGATGGGGCTTTTCCCCACTTCTGGGATGGTCAGCAAGGCGGCCACTGCTCTCATGGCAGAGCGCTTCAGTTCATCTTGCTTCTCAAACTCCTGCTTCACAGAACCAGCTTTGACCTAAAGTGGGAAACAACAATGAGCCATCCTTTATTGAACCTGTCCTTGCACCACAGTCTGGCTTCCTCTCCACCACCTATGGCACTCTCCCTTGCTTCACAATCTATGGTTGCAGCCTCCTGAGGGGTCCCTCCACCTCTGGGCTTTCTCATTCAAATCAGCTTCAAAGTCACCCAAAGGGCCTCTGAGTAGCCAATCTAAATTACCTTTATTTTTTATAATAAATCCAAGGTGATAATTCGTGCAAAATGTTCAGTTACCTCATCCCCACCCTCTCCCATTTAGAGAATCTTAGAAATTCTCCTATGCTTATGGAATAAAGGCCCTCCATGACAACCCAGACAACACTAGTCTCTTCCCCCTCAAAATCTAATGGTTAAGAGCTTGGTATGGGGTTGGACAGTCCTGGGTTCAAATGGCTCTGCCCGGTGAGAGCTGTGACTTCAGGTAGAAATTTTTGTCCCTCACTTCCCCAACTATAAATAAGAGCCTCCTCTTATAGGGCTGCTATGAGGATTAACCTTTTGCACTCGGATGTCGAGTATGACTCAACACGGTTAGCATTAGAATAAAGGAATAGAGAAAAAAGCAAGCGAGTGCAAAGGGTTAAAGGACCTTGCAGGCCCACACCCTTCTCTGAAACCCGTAATGCCAAATGTGCTTTTGAAATTAAGGAATTTGAGGGGTTTTAGAAAGGTGATAGTATGCAGATAATCAGGCAATAGTCTGATACAATACCCTGTAATCAAATACACTAGTATTTCCCCCACTAAGTTTAGGAAAAATGTAAGAATATTATGAATATCACAAAGAGGGAAATAAGGTCATAAACAGCCTGGTGCCCGTTAAAGTTCAGTTTTGGTGCCAAACAAGTTACTATAATCTTTTAGTTTCCAGAGCTTTGTAGGATTCAGAATTGTGGATGCGGGATTGGGGACCTGGATGTGACAAGCTCTCATCACTGTGCTCGACAAATGGCATCCCCTGAGCAACCAGACGGAGTGGCTTTCGTGCAGGCCTCAGATGAAAGTGAGTGAAGGGTGTCCTGACCCTGCGATGCCATTTGCAGCTCCTTCCTGTGACCTGGATTTTCCTCCATGCAGTACGGTTCAAAGTACACCAGAGATATTCGGCCACAGAGACTGTCAAGAGTTCAGTAGGCCTGCAGTACCACTGTTTTCCTTGACTTCATACTAAGTATATGTTAAGGATAGAAATTTGCAAGGCAGGTTTCTATTAATAAGTTACCAATTTTATCTGTTTTATCCACATAAAAAATTTCTTTTGAAAAGGTGTTACTACTTGGAAATTACTGCTGTATGGGTGTCTCTCCTCGTTAAGCTCCAATCTAAAATACTCTGCCCTCTTTGTGATTAAGTCTTTTGCTCTTCCAAAACCCAAATTAGCTCTTCACTCAATAGGTATTTTTACTGGGTAATTTACCCTCTAAGTGTGCCAGGCTCTGTTCTCAACACTGCAGCTTTCCATGAGACCTTTTGCCCCGGATCCCTACACTGGACCCTTGAGGCACTCCAGTCTAGCAGCAACTCTGCCCCATACTAATCAATCAGTCAACAAATTATTTCTGTCTAAGAGTGCCTCAGTTTCCCAATTCGGATGTGAGAAGAGGGAGCCCATCATGTTCAATGCTGTGTCCCTAGTACCTTGCACAAGGCCTGACACACAGGAAATATTTAATGAATGACAGAGACAGAGCTGGGTTTGAATCCTAGCTCTGCAATTTACTAGCTGTGTAGCCTCAGCCAACAACTTGGCCTCTCCGAGCCTCTGTTCCCTGTGTACACAATGGTAAGAATAAGAAGTAATAAGAACTACTTCATAGGATGACAATGATTAAAATAAGCCCTTCCCACACCACCTGTACCTTAGGAGGTTCTTGGTAAACGGTAACTGAACTATCAGCAGGGGGCCTACAGGGCTGGACAGGGGCTTACTTTGGCAATACAGGTGGCCCTGAGTGGCTCAATGAGCCGGTCCACCCTCTGCAGGACGGGCACAGGACACAGGGTAGCCAATCGTGCGAGCATGATGAAGGTCAGCATCTGCCCAGGAGGAAGGAGACAGTACTTGGTGAGATGGCCCAGGACCAAAAGAAGCAGGCCCTAGGGAAGAGCCAAGACTGGGCCCAACACCTGGAGCTCAAGTCCAAACTTGAGCACTAATTCCCACTCACACCCCTGCCAGTGTCTGGTAACACCAACTATGCCAACTATACTTGATTGTCCTGAAGAGAATCAGATCAGAAGAGGCACCAGGTGCGGGGGCGGGGGGCTGGGGGTGGGGAGTGCAATTCTCAAGCTCAAATACTAACTGGGCCAGGCAGGTACTGTTCATGTGTGAAGGGGGCCAGATGGGAACTGGGAAGGAGTAAGGAGTCTACACTCCAGACAGCAGCTACTAAGCTCCACCCTATTGTGGCTAGATGGGAATGTGGCCCAGACTTGACAGACTGTTTTCAAAAGAAACCCTGATTTTCATGTAAATCTCTCAATTTTTAAACGTTGGCACCTGATTTAAACAAAAACTATGTGAGCCAGCCCTGGTCAGGTAGCTCAGTTGGTTAGAGTGCTGTTCTGAGACACCAAGGTTGTAGGTTCAATCCCTGGTCAGGGACAAGAGTCAATCAATGAATGCACAAACAAGTGGACCAACAAATCAATCTCTCCCCCCGCCCCGCCGCCCACCCCCTAGACCGTCCTCCACATGGTTCAGGAACCCTCTCTCTAAAATCAATCAATAAATAGAAAGTAACAACTTTATGAGCCAATTAACATGCCTACAGGCCTGGATTCAGCATGCAGGAGAATAATGATGACCTCTTGAAAATGTTAAAATCCTCACAAACGATACACAATATAAAGGGAGGTTGTTTGGAAATCAATATGTCCTGTCCATCCCCACCAGCTATCTACCCTGCCCTCCACATGCCCCACAGCAAAAGAAGAAGACTGGGGCAGAACAGCAAAAAGCTATGACCCAGGGCTCCTCCACTTCCTGCCTTGTGCCCTTGAACTAGCCAGGTCTCTGGTTTCTCCCCTGCAAACTGGGCATCTAAACTCACTCTCCAAAGGTTAATGAGAAGGCTTGATGAGATAACGGTAGGTTGTTCAATAGATGTCTCACCCACCCTCCTCAGGACCAAAAGGGGCTGGATAGGAAATATGAATTTCAAACGACCACCCTTTATACTGTGTATCATTTACAGGGACTTTACCATTTTCAAAAGCGGTCACCATTACTCTCCAGGCTGAATCCAGGTCTGTAGATGTATTTAGCTGGCTCACACAATTTTTTTGTTTATTTTTGGATTTTTTAAATCATCCCAAAGTTTGTGCTAATGCCCAGGCTCTGTCCTGTGCTCCCTGGAGGTCAGGCAAGAAGGGCATTGGCCAGAATGGGAAAGAAGAACAGAAAGACTTGCTCAAGCATGGGAAAAACCCATTAAAATGAACTCACTTTTATCACGCAGTGGGTCTTGGCCATCTTTCACATCAGTACACAGAGAACTAGCTCACTCTTTAATGTGGCTAGGATTCCATGACTGGAGGTACCCAGTTTATGGAACCAGTTCTCTGTAAGTGGACATTTAGATAGCTGCCAGATTTTCCCAATTACCAGAAATCAGTGAAGAAAAATCTTAAACATAAAACTCTGAACATGTGCAGGAATCAGTCCAGAAGCTCATGGACATGGGAAGGCTGGGTCAAAGGGTATGTCTGAGACTTATAAATTGTTCTAGTTATTGCCAAACCATCCAAAGAGCTTGCCAGTGTAGACTCCCACCAAAGGTGTTTGAGACATGGGTTCTTTTTTTAAAAAATATATTTTTATTGATTTCAGAGAGGGAGGAAAAGGGAAAGAGATAGAAAGATCAATAATGAGAGAGAATCACTGATCGGCTGCTTCCTGCATGCCCCCTACTGGGGATCAAGCCTGCAACCTGGGTATGTGCCTTTGACCAGAATTGAACCCAGGACCCTTCAGTCCGCAAGCCAATGCTCTATCCACTGAGCTAAACCAGCTAGAGTGAGACATGGGTTCTTATCAGGAAAAAACAATACAGCTATTTTCATGGGGGTTACTGGGGTAGGAAGTGAGGGACAAACAAGCAGTGGGCCCAGTGGTGCCTGGCTGTCCCGTGGGTATGGGGTGGGCACGGTTCTGGCAGGGGCCTTATCCTACCCGGATATCATAGTGGTCCTTCAGGCCATCCTCCACATGGTTCAGGAACTCGCAGATGACCAGCTGGCCCAGACAGCTCTCGAGCAGTGAGTACATGCACTCGAAGGCTGCCTTCCGCACATCCAGCCCATCATCCACTGTGTGCTTAAAGGGCCCCATCTCCACCTGCAGGAGGGAAGGATGTGACCCCAGAGTATAGGAACACCTCCCCGAGTTCCTGCTGCATACCCCACTTCTGTTGCTCATTTTACCTGTGAGGAGAAACTGAGGCTCAGAGTGGATTAAGTTGCCCTCGCAGGGTCACACAGCTGGGAAGTGGAGGGTCCAGACTTGACCTAGGCCATGGAGCCTCGTCATCTGATGAGCTGGACCCTAATCCTCAGCATAGCCCCACCAGTCAGTCCCAAAGCTCCCGCTCAGTCCTCCCCCAGCCTCACCTCTCGGATAAGGTCTCGGCGGATCTTTGTCTCCCGGTAGAGGAGGGGGAGGATGTCATTCAGCAGGTCCCGGACCAACGAGGGCTTATTGTGCACGGCTGAGTTGAAGAAAGTCAGAGTGGCCCTGCGCACGTTCAGGTCTGGGTCCTGCAGACTCTTCATGAACTCTCCTGGTGGCAGAAAAATGAGAGGGGATGTGAGAGCTGGCACAGCCAAGACACAAACCATCTCTACCCCCAAGTCAGTTACCGGGTCCATGTGAGTCATGCATACCTGGCTGAATGGGGGTGAACATGTTCTGAGCATCTACTTTGCACAACAGCCTTCAAAGTCCAGATAAGAATGTGGACTCAAGTCTGGCCTGGGTTCAAATCTAAATTCTACCACTTCCTAATTCTGGGGCCTTGGAGAGCTTCGATATCCTCATCTGTAAAATGGGGATAATAGCAGTATCTATTCTGTAGCAATGTGTTTATGACTTAAAATGTGGTAGTATATAAAGCACATAGCAGAGGCCCTGGCACAAGGCAAAAATCCTACAAATATTAACCTGATATTATTATAGATGAGGCGCCTGAAGATCAGAGAGGTGAATAAACTTACACCAAGTCATACTTTACTGAGTATATCTTTTGTATAGTTTAGACTTCTTAATAACTGTGTTAATGTTTTATATATTCAATAAGTAAATAAAATCAAGAACTGGTGCCGGCCTATGTGCCTCAGTGGTTGAGCATCGACCCCTGAATCATGAGGTCACCAGTTCAATTTACGGTCAGGGCATATGCTCAGGTTGTGGGCTCAGTCCCCAGTAGGGGGCGTGCAGGAGGCAGCCAATCAGTGATTCTCTCTCATCATTGATGTTTCTATCTCTTTCTCCCTCTTCCTTCCTCTCTGAAATCAATAAAAGTATATTTAAATATATATATAAAACAACAACAACAAATACCCATAGGCTTGGAGCTCTGAAGAAGTGAGCCTGGTCCTGCAGAGGCTCCAAGGAAGGAGGACTAAGCCTCCTCCCAACGAAGGCTCCTTGAGCTCCTCAGGCCAGAAGGTCCCTCTGACAGGGACAAGTCAGGGATCCACTCTCCCTTGCCATGGTGCAGCCCTGCCCAGCTCGGTGCCCACTGAAGCCAAAGTGTTAGAGAGGTTGGTAGTTTTCCTCTTCTAAGAGCTTGTGTGGTCATGGAGCACTTTCTCCCTCAATTATACTACATGGAGTCTCCAAAACCTTAGAACTGCAGATTTTCATGTCCCCATTTTACAGATAAGGAAACTGAGGCTCAGAGGTGAGAAGGGGCATGTTGGGTTCACTCAGCAACTCAGTGGCAGCAAAGGGGGTTTGAACCCAGGCCCTGCTGCTGTCATGATGATGAGGTGGTCTCCTGGTCTCCAACTCCCTTCAGTTAATGTGTAAAAAAAAAAAATTCAGCTAAAGCTCAAGGGCTGTGTAGGGGACTGAATGGGGCTGGAGACAGAGGGGATGCTCTACTCACCAATGAAACTCTTTAGGAGGGGGTCAATGGGGTGGGGCTGGTCCAAGATGAGGAACTTGACCGCTGTGATGACAGTGCTCCGGGTGTTCGGCTGACCTGCAGGACAAAGGGCAGTGGCTTGATGAGGGGCAGGGCCAATCCTGGATACCCACAGGTCAGAAGATGCCAAGACTCTCCTCTGCTTCCATGGAAGACAAAAATATACCTCTCCCCACCTGAAACTCCCCAAAATCTTTGGGAAAGTCAATGCTACCATTTCCCTTGGCAGCCTAGAATCTTCCTGATTCTTCCTGCTGCGGCTGAGAGAGTAAAACTGTCAGTTTGTAGGTAACCACATTGCCAGATACAGAGAACCAAGAACTCAAGAGCAGCCCAGCCGGTGTGGCTCAGCAGCTGAGTGTCGATCCAGGAACCGAGAGGTCTTGGGTTTGATTCCCAGTCAGGGGTCAGGGCACATGCCCGGGGTTTCCGGCTCAATCCCCAGTAGGGGGCGTGCAGGAGGCAGCCAATCAATGATGTTTCTCTCTCATTGATGTTTCTACCTCTCTATCCCTCTCCCTTCCTCTCTGAAATCAATAAAAATATATTTATATATATATTTTAAAGGAAGGCAAGTGGGATGGAGACTAGTGTAAGGGGCTTACAGGGATAGGCAACTGGGAAGTCCCGTGAACCCACTAGAAGCAGGCCACCAGTTTGGCTCTGGGCTTTCTTTTCGGAAACCAGTGGTAAAAAGGACATGGGACTGGTTAGCTGGTTCAACAGAATGCATGAGGCAGAAACAAACCAGAGCTTAGAAAAGGCAGGGCTGCTCCTCATCCTGAGACTCGCCTCTCAAGGGTCCTTGTGAAGAGCCCTGTGAGTGTAACAGGGAATGTCCTCAGGGAATGCTCTTCCTGTTCACACAGGGGTGAGGGCTACCCAGCTGCTCTTATCAACCCAGCAAGGGCTTAACAGAACCACCAACATAGCAACAGCAGCAGGTAGCAGTGTGGATTAGGTACCACAACACTATACAAAGCACTCTGCCTACCTTATGTGACATGATACTCCCAGTGACCCTATCGGGGACCAGCTGACCAGCTCCAGGCCTGGAGGCCTTTCGTCCTCAGGGGCCCAAAGAGCCCCACAGGTACACCCATCTGCTTTCTTCCTCCCTGAGCTATGGAACACCCTGATGTTTTCCCCTGATCTGACCACCCAGAACCTGCCCCCTGGCTCCTGCCCGGCCCTCCCCAAACCCCAGGGCATGGCATCCAATCTCAGTCTACATTTCCATTTGCTCCTGACTCAAGCTAGCCCCAAAAAGCTGCACTCGCAGCTGCAGTGCCTCGCCCCTCGGAGAACTGCTTTTATTAACCCTCGCCTGGAACATGAGGGTGCTGTCCACACCAAGGATTATGAAAGTGGCATCATGAAATGTTTATGTTGAAGATCAAGGACTCAGTCTCCTCCATTCCAGAGATCTCACGGGAGGAGGCCTGTAAGTCTCAGGAAACAGTAACGACTCCTCTGCCTTTAGCTCACACACAAGACACTAGCTCACTTTGTGTGGCATGCTCAGAAGCTCAGGGGCAAACTGCCCACCAGTGATCTGGGCGCATACCTGCAGCAAGTTGCTTCCGGAGTCGGGGCAGAAGGAATGGCGGGTTCACGAGAACAAGCTTCCCGATGCACTCAGCCACTACCCCCCGGGTGCCCTCCTCGGCCCCCTCGCAGCGCTGGAACAGCAGGGCCCAGATGTCCTCGGCGTAGGGCTTTAGGCTCTCAGGCTGGGCAGCCCCCAGGGCCTCCCTGAGCGACTGCAGCAGCAGGTACTGCCGCCTGGGCTCGGCCTCTATCTGTCCCAGCAGGAAGGGCAAAAAATCGGGCAGGTTCCCAGCGCCCACACGGCCCAGTGCATAGGAGGCTGCAGCCCTCACGTCCTCACTGGGTGACCCTAAGGCTTCCAGGAGCACAGCCTTCAGCTCCCGCTGGGGGCCGGGCCCGGCCACCTGGCCCACCTCAGCCAGCGACAAGAAGGCCAGGACCTTGACCCCCGTGCTGGAGTTGGGTGACCTGGCATCGCAGACCAGGCGGTTTGCTGTGCCTGCTGCCTCCTGGGGACAGGCAGCTGTGAGGGCTGCCACACATCGAGCCAGAGAATGGAACACCTGCTTGTGCAGGCCCGGCCCACTGTCCACAGCCTGGTCGTAAACAGGTGCAGTGAGCAGGCCCATGAGCTTGGCGTAGTTCACACACGGGGGCCGGGTCCCCACCAGAGCCTGCAAGAAGCCTTGGGCAGCTGCCAGCACACCTGCTGGCAACAGGGGCGAACGCAGCAACTGCAGCAGCTCTGAGAGCACGGGGCCACTGACCTCAGCCAAAGAGGCTGGCTGGGCCTGGGTCACTGTGGTTAGAAAGTCTACAGCCAGCTGGGCCACATGCATGTCACTCTCGCTGACCAGGGCAGGCAGCTCCGCCAACACAACCCGAACAGCAGAGGGAGGGAGGCTGAGTCCCTGGCGCTGGGCCAGGGCGTCCAGGGCAGCCAGCGTGGCCAGCCGTAGCGCCCGTTGGTTCTTGCGCAGGAATGAGGCCAGGATGGGCAGTGACTCGGCCAGGATGGGCTGCAGGTCAAGCTGCAGCGGGGACCGAGCCACGAGCGTCAGGGCCTTGACAGCAGGCAGCCGGGTGATCTCATTCCGCAGGCGGTCCAGGAGGAGCGATAGCGATGGCTGCAGGTCATCCCCCAGGCGGTCACCCAGGTGGCCCACGAGGTGGCCCATGCAGGAGATGGCCCGCTCCTTCACCTCCTGGTCCAGGTCGGTGGCACGGAGCCGTGCCAGGGTGGCTGCAGACATCTCTCCAACATATGGCTCGGGGTCCAGCATCCGAGGCCTGTCCAGGGGCCACAGGGCCCGCACCAGCTCCTGTAGCACCAGCAGGGCCTCGGCTGCGATCTTGTAGAAAGGGTCAGACACACAGGCCATTACCGGAGGCAGGAGGGTGGGCAGGTGCGGATGGAAGGCCTCAGCAGGCTCTGTGCCCAGCAGCCCCTGCAGGAACGCCAGAGCATCCATCCGGATGGTGGAGGAGTTAGAGCGGTCCGCCAGTGAGAAGACGATGCCTGCAGGATGGGGGGCAAAAATTATGGGCCACAGACCCTGACCCAACACAGTCCTCCCTGGGTGCGAGGGTGGAACACCCGCAGGAGTTTGAGCTGGATGGCTCTGATGCAGCAGATTCTCAGAGGCCAGGGTTCGGCTGGGGCCAGGGCTGAGGGACACAAGGCCATCTGAAGCCAGGATGTAGGGCCCGCACTCCAGCCTTGTTCTCACTGCTGGCAATGGGGAACCACTGTATGTTGCTAAATAGGGGCACCCTCAAGGATTGGGGGCCGGATTCTGGAAGAGGCCCAGGACAGCAGATACCAGGTTCCAGTCCATCCTACCTGCTACCAGCACAGGCATGTGCTCTGCCAGGCTGCCAGGGAGGATGCCCGCCAGCTCAGTGAGGAGGCTGAAGCATCCCTGGCGGACCCTGACACTCCGATCTTTCAGCTGCCGTTGTAGGGCCTTGATCACAAGGGGCACCTGTGGGCAAGTGAGGGGACGTCAGTGACCACCCGGGGAGCTTCCACACCCCCAACTCCTGAGGGGCTTTGCTGGGTGCCCATTGGGGACCCCAGCATGGAGAGGATCGCTCCATCCCAACCTTTCCATCACTTGCCCTGTACCAGACACCTGATTCTATACTCAGACCTTCTGAAGCAGGTACTACAGCTCGGCCCACTTTACCGATCGAGAAGTAGGTACGGAGAGATTAAGTAACTTGCTCAAAATGACACAGGCAAGTCTGGCTCTCACCCCTACACCCCAAGGGCCCATTCTCTTCCCCAGCTGGGTTCTCCCCAGAGGAGCTCATCTGCTCCCCAAGCTCCAGATGCCAGCACACAATGACACCCGATCTACACTGTCAACACCAGACGTGAGCGCCGACTGCCCCCCTGATGTCTCCACTTGAACATCCGAGAATCTTGGACATAAATGTCCGGAACAGAACTCTGGACATCGCCCTCTTCATGTTCTGCCACCTCGGGGAACGGCACTCCATGCTTCAGCCGGAGCCTAGCACTCACATGCCACCTCCCTGCCCCTTCCTCCACATCCAATCTATCAGCAAGACCCCAAAACTGAGGGGTCCAAGGGCAGGGCTTTTATTGGTCCTGTTCCCCACTGTGCGCCAGCCTGACGCACAGAGCCGGGCACACAGTGGGTGCTCAATATGCACACGCCAGTGGATGGATGGATGGTGGGGTGTGTGGATGGATGGAAGGGTTGTGAGGAGGTGGGAGGGTAAGTTGTGAGTGAGGGGGTGGGAGGGGGAGAGCGGTGAAGGTGTGCCCACCTGTTCTCGCAGCATGTGGAGGCTGCCGCCAGTCTGGGTAGGCTCCTCCACGGCCTCCACCCATCCCTTCGGGGGCCGCGTTTGCCGAAGCAGCGTGACGTAGGCCGCGAAGACATCAGCCTTGACGTTCTCCTCACGCTCCCTGAAGCGGCGGATGAGCGCTGGCGCCAAGGTGCAGTGGAAGTTGGGTAGCAGGTCAGGCCGAGAGCTGATCAAGGCTGCCATGCACTTGGCTGCTGCCCGACGCACCTTCCAGCTCATGTCATCATCGTCACTGTACTCGTCCTCACTCTCTGGGGCAGGAACCAGACACCCATGGAGCCCTGCACTCTGTGGCAGATGGACAGGGAGCTGCCTGCCCCACCCAGGTGGAGAGGTGAAGAGGGAGCCAAGCCCGGGTTTCACCTTTTGATGATCACTACTTACACACTACAGGGGAGGGCAAAAGTAGGGTTTACAGTTGTGAGTCCATGAAACACAGAGTGTATTCTTGTATTATTGTTTATTAATTACTGTATTTTCCATATGAACAACTGTAAACCTACTTTTGCCTACCCCTGTAATAGGCATGTTACCTACCATTGAATGAACACCTACTGTGTGCTGGGGATGGCACCAAGCACGTCAAATCCACAAACTCATTTTAGCCTCACAACGACCTTGTGAGATGGGGATTACTTTCCCATTGTAGAGATGAGAAAATTGGGGCTCAAAGGGAAGCGGCTGGCCCCAAGTTACATGAGCAGGGAAATAGCTGGAATTAAACCAAAGTTCTCCTCCTGCCTCCATATTCCTCCCTATTGTGACTACACCAGGGAAAAACCTGACTTCCACGTCTTTAATGAGGACCTAGAGAATCCATTTGGGGCACAGAACCCATCCTTTGGTTTCAGGACTGGCTGTGTGATGTTTCATTTATGGGGATTCCAGAAGGAAGAGGTAAAATAGGGCCTCCTTTTGCATTGCCCACCCCACCCTGCCCCAGCCAGGGTCCTGATTGCCTGGCTTCCAAGCAAGAAATGCTCTGTTTGTGTGGCTTCCTACAAACAGCTCCCCTGAGAGGCCAGAGCCCACACAGTGCCTTGAACCCCATTTTATAGATGAACCCCATTTATCTAGAATAAAGATCAGAGACAGTGAGAGACTCTCCTGAGGGCACACAGCTCGGGAACAGGATAGCTGAGATTCATGCCCACGAGGCCCACCCACCTATAACACCTGTGGAGACACCCAAGGCTCAGAGGCCACAGTATTCTTACCCACACTGCTCTGCTGACGACTCAGCTCTCAGAGCTGGCATCTGGACAAGCCAGCTTGTCCCACGGGATGGTCCCATGGGTGCATCCTGGCAGCTTAGCAGATGTCCCTTCTGAAGGACCATTATTTGTTACCTCCACCCTATGCCACCCATGAAGAAATATCCACAGCTCCCTGTTACTGGCAAAAAAAATGCCCGATCTCCCTGGCTTGGTATTCGAGGCCCCAACATGACTGTCCAGTCTTGTCTCCCACCATCCCATCTCATTCCAAGTACCCCATCAGACCCCAAATCCCTGGCCTCCATGGATGGCCTGCTTTGAGAACACCAGGGGCACCCATCTGGGTGACGAACTGGATCACAGACACAGAAGGAAAGTAGCCACTGAGTTCATTCCCCATCCAGATGTCATTCTACCATCCGAGCTTCACTCTGCTGGGTTAAAGGATTATCTCTTGGAAGCCATGACTAAAAGGGCAGCAATGCAGGGAAGTCTGACAGACATGGCTCCAAGTCCCAGCTATGCCACTTCCTAGCTGTGTTACCTCAGAGCTGTGCTATCTCAGGCAAATCACTCCTCACAGTCTCAGTTTCCTTGTCTAAAATACAGGGCTAATAATAAACACCTGGTTTTCTAGGGTCCCTGTAAGGAACCTGAAATAAGAGAGTGCTTGGGACACCGGCAGATGCTCAATAAACGTTAGTGATTGCTACTACCCTTACTGTGCAGTCAGAAAGGATGGGGACAGTGGGGAATCCAGATTGTGGAAGGCAGGGCTGGAGCCTGAGGAACAGCTGGGACCAGGATAAGGGCACTAACTGTGGCCCATCTTTGGCTGGGGAAGGGGGTCCCAGGAGGGCTGCACTCCTTTCCACCCTCCTCAAGCGGGTCACCCACCTTGCTCACTGAATTCACTATCCTCTGTCTCCATCTGCTCCTCATCCCCGTCACTGTCATAGTTATAGTTGGGGTCATGTTTCATGTACTGGAGGCACAGGCTGGTTACATTGGGCACGTGAGGGCCCATCTCCTTGGGGCACCTGTGGGGTGGGAGAGGGAGGCTTTGGTGGACCCGGGCAGGACAGGGTAGGCAGTGGGGCCCGGGGATGAGTCCTGAGATCTTACTGCTCTGAGGCCAGCATCCTGCCCCCAACCCTGCCCCACCAACTTCCCGAAGAAACTCTGGGGCCCCCATCTCCCAGCATCCCACGGCACCTACCTCCTCAGGAAGGCTTCAAAGGCCTGGAGGCAGGACTCCCGGAGCTCATCATCGTCCAGGTTGCAGAACTCCTCCACCAGAGGCACCACGCGGTCCAGGTGGGCCCCTGTAAGGCCAGGTGGGCCCCTGTAAGGCCAGGTGGGTCCCTGAGGACAGGCCAGCCCCTCTCCCAGGCTCTCCTAGCCCCCAGCACTCAGTCTGTCCCTGCGCCTGCATCCTCAAACTCAACTCTCAGAGGCTTCAGAGTCGAGCAGATGTGGGTTCTAGCTCTGACTTTGCCACCTATGAGTTCTGGGAGCCTGGGCATGTCACAGCACTTCTCTGACCTTGGTCTACTCATCTTCACAGCAGAGATAACAATGCCTACCAGATAGGGATTTTGTGAAGATTAATACGATGCAGATAAAGAGCTTCGCCCAGGTCCTGGCACAGAGCAGGCGCTCAGTAAGTAGCACCTGTTGCTGAAATGATTACATGTCCTTGCCTTATTTCCTGTACTAGGTTGTAGCCCTGGATGGAGAAAGGGGAGAAGCAGGTACTGCCCTTAGAGACCAGACAAGAGGGGCCCTTGCCTGATCCCTGGGCTTTAGAGGGTCCCCCTTAGCCTTTCTCCAGCGACACCCTTCCCCACTTTCCTGCCCCCCCCTCCCACCCGACCCTGAACCTTTGTCTGGGTCCTGTGCAGGCCTCTTTCCCGGGTCCATGCTCCCAAGAGTGGCCAAGGGGTGGCTGCGATTTGTCGTGAGAGGGTGGAGAAGAAGAAGGGCGGGAGTAGACAGAGTGTGGACTGCGGGCTGGGGTCCCCAGGTGTGCAGAAGGCCGCGCTCCGGGAGAGAGCCAGAGGGAAGGGAGGGGCAGACCACGGCTAACTCTACCCACACTGACTTTTTCTAGCCCGGAACTCCAAGGCGTTTGGGAATAAATTCAAACCTGATTGCAGGATTCCACTTCCATAAAATTAATTTATGGTCACAGAAAACAGATCGGTGGTTGCGGGGGTGGGGGCGGGGGAGGCGCCTAAGGAAGAGATGGACTACAGAGGAGGGCACAGGAAACGGTCGGGAGTAATGGGAATGTTCTGCATCTTGACTGTGGTAGTTCCATGGCTGGACACACTGAAGGGTGCACCTAAACAGTGTGCTTTATTGTATGTATATTCTCCCAATAAAAACTTGAAGAATTCACACCTGGCTTACAGGTTGTTATGAAGGTATATTTGTCGAAATGAGAAGATAGAAATATTTTTACTTTTTAAATCTTTAGTACATGTGCTGCCAAAGCGAGCACTTGTTTATTTTTAAAACATTTTATTTGGCCGAAACCCGTTTGGCTCAGTGGATAGAGCGTCGGCCTGCGGACTGAAGGGTCCCAGGTTCGATTCCGTTCAAGGGCATGTACCTTGGTTGCGGGCACATCCCCAGTAGGGGGTGTGCAAGAGGCAGCTGATGGATGTTTCTCTCTCATTGATGTTTCTAACTCTCTATCCCTCTCTCTTTCTCTCTGTAAAAAATCAATAAAATATATTTTTTAAAAAATAAAACATTTTATTTGCCAGTAAGTTTGGTGACATGGTTTATAATGATCTGAGGCTCAGAAGCAGATGGCTCTCAGGGCTCCCACTCTCCCCTTCCAAATGACGAACCCCGCCCCCTTCTAGAGGTGGCCCGCCCCAGGCCCCGCCCCCTCAGCCTGGGGCCCGGCTCCGTTCCCCAGCACCTACTCGCCTGGACCCCGCCTCCTTGTCCAGGAACCCAGCTCCCTTACCCAGGCGGTGGCCGGCCTGGCGGCCTACGCTGCCCAAACACTGGATCAGGGTGCGGATGGCAGCGGGGCTGGCGGGTGCGCGTGGGCCCGGCAGCCGGTCCAGCAGGTGGTCGGCGAGCTCGACGAAGAGGTCGGTGCTGCAGGCAGCCGCCAGGTGGCCCAGGGCCCCGACAGCTCGCTTGCGCACGGCCAGGCGTGGACTGCTCAGCTGAGGCAGGAGACAGTGCAGGAGGCTGGCGTGGAAGGCACCGAGTGGGGGGCCCAGCCTGGGGAGCCGGAAGGGGCGTCAGGCGGGCCCACTGGGTGAGCACCCTGAGCCAGGCGCCTCATCACTCCCCATCCTCTCCTGGCCGGCTCCCAGGAATTTAACAGCCCAATTGCCCTTGTTAAATGGAAAGGCACCCTGCAACTGTGTGGTGTGATTATTTATTATTATTACGTAAAGAAAGCAGAGAGGGGAAGGGACTTTCTCAAGGCTACCCAGCCAAGAAATGCAAGGCCAGAACTTGAACCCAGCTGTCCCGGCTCCCGGCTTGGGAAGAAGGCACAATGGTAATAGGTATTGGGGGGGGGGGGGGGGGGGGGGCGCGCTACAGTGAGGCTGTCCTGATTTCCTGGGAGTCCGGGCCTGGCCTCAGTGTCCATCCCCCACACACAGACCAGAGCAGTCTAAAACCTACTCCTCTGCTTATCTCCCTCAATCTCTTTTATGGCTCCCCAGTGCCCTCCGAAAAAGCTGAGCTCTGAGCTCAAGGCAAGAGGCAACACAAGAGAACGGTTTTTATGCAGGTAGAAGGCAGCCCCTGCCCGCCTTCGCAGCTTCTGTCCTCCCCTTTAGACCACGCTTGTGCATTTTCTGTCCTCAGACCTTTTCTGCTTTCACTCTGCACTAACACATGGACCTCACCCTCCCATACCGCTCCATCCAGCCCAGACCTCTCGTCTGGGTTCCATTTATTTATGTGTTTACCTATGTGATAGGGCCTGTGCTGGGGGCTCAGGTGAGCAAGACAGAGTCTGCCTTTAGAACCTGTCCTATGACGTTTCCAGGTGAGTGGGGGCCTCCCAGGTACCTCAACTTCAACATGCCCCAAGGTGAATCCATCGCCTTCTTCCCCGCACCTGTTCCTGCTCCCAGAGGGCATCCACCACAGCAATGGCCCTGGGTCTGTGCCCCGAGGTAGTAAAGCCAGACCCCTGGGCATCATTCTTGAGTCTCTCTCTCACCCACTCCAAGCCCTGTGGCGTCTACTTCCAAAATACAACCTGAATTCACCTGCCTTGCAGAGGCCTCCAAACCAGTCTCCCTACCTGTCCCACCCCCTTCCATCTACCGTGCTCACTGGAAATAGGATGATCCGTCTAAAACTCACAAATACGCACATGGCATTCCTCAGCCCCTGCCATCAGACCCTCCACGGGCTCCTTACACCCTCAGTATGATTGTTACCTCACCCACCTCCAGCTCCTGCCCAGCCCGCAGGCCTCATCTCTCCACATCGCCCTCTCCAGCCCATGAATGCCTGGCATAACCCCTGGGACCTCAAGTCTTCTCCTGCCTCTGCTCTCTGGGCCAAGCGCAGTCTCCTCCTCCAGTGTTCCCCTGGTGCCCGCCCAGGCCTAGCCAAGTCCTGCCCATTCTTGAAGGCTTATCTACCAAGACTCTCTCTAGGAAGGGTCCCCACCCTCCAACTGGGTTAGGGTCTCCTCCTCTGAGCTCCTACAAGCCCTGCTCTTACCCTTACTGGGGTTCTTACTCTACTCACAGTTGATGTGTCTGTGAGCTCCTTTCTAGGAAGGACCAAGACTGAGCCACGCCACATTCGCAGAACTAGTCCAGCACCTGACATTTCTCTGGCCACAAAGTAGGTGCTCCAATCTTGGGAGGTTGAATGAATGAATGCTTAAAAATGTTCAGTACAATTTAAAAGAAAGGCCCAGCTGTATTAGCTCAAAAGAAGAAAGAAAGGAAAAGAAGGGGGTGAGGAAGAGGAACACACCTGGGCTTCAGCTATGGAGAGACCTGAGTTCAAATCCTAGGTTCTGCCATTTACCGAGAGTGTGACTTCGGGCAGGCCACCACACCTCTCACAGCCTATAAAATTGTGACAAACGAGTTCTCCTTTGCAGGACTGCAGGGCTGATTAAGGAGCCCTGAGCACAGGGCCTGGAGTGCAGAAGGTGCTGGCTCTGTGGATTTAAATCCTTCCCTGGCCCCTTTGCTCCCCCTCCTACCCCGATCCTTCTTGCCCGGGGTGGCCTCCTGCACCTGCTCAGCATGTCAGAGAGGATGTCCAGGGCTTCCAGCTGCACGGCCACGTCCTCCTGCTGGGCAATGGCACTGGTGAGCTGGCCGGTAATCTTCCGGCACACGTTGGTGGCCAGGCCGGAGCCTGCACAGAGCACAAGATGGGCATGGTGAGTTGCAGAGCTGGCCTCTACCTCTGGTCAGCCTTTGATCTGCTGACCCAGGAAATCCAGGGCCTGCGTGGTCCCATGCTTGACCCAAAGTCCTAACCGAACTTAAGGTGACACTCAGGGAGCTAGAATGGATGGCCAACCTGCCAAACCTGCCAACTGGTTCACCCCATACCCAACCCCTCCTTCCACCAGGGTGAAGGGAAAAGTTAAGCATTTCCTTTCCTGGACTCCCTTACTGCTAGGAGGGGCCAGATGACCCCATTCTGGGGGGGTTAGGGAAACACATGTTTTTTCTTATAAAGGGCAAGAGACTTGGACAGAGACTCAACCCGGTCCTACTTGAGCTGCTAAATGAGTTGCTGCAAAAATGGAACTGCTGATCCTCTACTTTTTTAAGATGCCACGAGTTACATTTTGTAACTTGCAGCTAAAAGCATTCCTGACACAGAGCCATGAACTTTAGATAGGGATCTGAATTCTCTGCCACCGACTAGCTGGTTGACCTTACATAAGTCCCTTCACCTCTCTGAGCCTCAGTTTCTTTAACCACAAACTAGGACAAATAATTATAGTACCTAGTTCCTGGGGCCTGGGTACCTGTGGCTGCAGGGGGTAACTCCGACAGGACAGTCTTGAGGCCGATGCCAGCAATATCACGGAGCTGCTCCTTGTCTGACCGCATGTTGGCACAGAGAGCATCCACGATGGTCTCCACCTGGTACTCCTTCACTTTGCCCACCAGAGGACCCAAGCTGACAGGGAGGGAACGAGGGGGTTCAAAAGCCCCAGGCTCAGCCTTATGTTCCCTCAAGCCAAGTCACTGTCCAACTCCACTGGGACCCCAAGAGCTGCTTTGCAATTCTTCTCCCCGTAATTTTTGCACTATTTTAATATACCATAAAATTTCCAACAATGTAATTATCAGGTAAACCGAAGGAAGATTGTACTTTGTTTTCTGGAAAACTTTACAAGGAGATAGTCACCATTTCAGAAAAACGTGTCACTAAGAGCAGTGCCACTTGTAGTATATCTGAGTCCCCAACATCCTCACCTTCCCGTGAGTCTGGGCACTCACAGTGAGCCTGGCTGAGGTGCGGGCTTCTTGCGATTTCATTATCACTCTGCTGTCAAGCCCGAGCACTTACTGAAACACATACTATTTTACTATGAGCCACATTCCTTCTATTTCTCCTTTATGTTACAGTTGAGGGCATGATATACACTGAGTGGCCAGATTATTATGATCTCTAAACGCATAATAATCTGGCCACTCAGTGTATATTCTATATAATAAAAGACTAATATGCAAATTGTCCCCTCGACCAGGAGTTCGACCAGTAGGCAGGCGGGCCAACCGCCCATGTCCCCCCCCCTGGCCAGGCTAGCTGGACCTCACCCATGCATAAATTCATGCACCAGGCCTCTAATATATATTTATATATATACTGAGTGGCCAGATTATTTATATATATTTATATATATACTGAGTGGCATTCAGAGATCATAATAATCTGGCCACTCAGTGTATACTGCTTTGAAATGGTGTAGAGGCAGGTTATAATATGTGTGAATTTCACTTCATGAGAGGAAAAGGGTACTTCAGACTACCTGCTGTCAAAAGGGGATGTTGGTTGTGCTGGTGGGAAACCACAGTCCACCCTCTCTCTGTTCCATACCACACACCTGACCATGCCACGGTCCTGCATAAAACTCTTTACTGAATTCCCTTTGCTCTTTGAATCAAGTTGAAATTAATTCACATGGCCCAGAATGCCTGGGCCCAGCTCACAGAGTACTGTTAAAGAGGCAGTGCCCCAATCCTCTGTTGACTATTGACCCCCGCCATTCTTCAGTGTCTGGCCCACCCGTTCCCGCCCCCACACACACACGTCCTGTGCATACTTGAGGACCACCGCCTCATGGTGCCAAGAGCAAAGGCTTTTGGGGCCATCATGTCCCTTCAGCTCTCACCACTCTGGTGCACGCCAGCCTGACCTTCCAGTGCCAGCACCTGCATCTGTGCCTGAGCACTTTCTCTGGCTGGAGGTGCCAGGGAATGCATTACTCTCCACCCTACCCCAGGAGTAGCCCTCAGTCAAGGACTGACAGAGAGCTGGCACGTGGGAACACTCTAAGGGCCCCCCCTCTGCTTGTCCACAGCAGTAACTTGCTTGATAACACAGGCTTTATTGGCTTTCTCCCTTCCCTGCCTCACGTCCCCATTCCTGGGATTTTCCTGGGATCACCCCTCAAATAAACTTACAATTGAATCCTTGTTGCTGGGTCTACTTCTGGGGGAACCCAGACCAAGTCACTGTCCAACTCCACTGGGACTCCAAGAGCTGCTTAGCAATTCTTCTCTCAGAGACTGTACCCCAAAGGGGCAGCAGGGACCCCTGGGGAGCTCCCCGACTAGGGGAGCATAGCCAGAGGGTGCCTCCCTGTCCCCCACCCCCAAGGCCGACACTCACCACTTGACTGCCAGGTTCTGCACCTCCCCATTCTTGTCCTCTAGGAGCTTAAGCAGCATCTTCACCACCTTGCGCTCACTGTCCTCGTCCAGCTGGATGGAGTCCTTCTGCAGCTCTGACATCAGGTCGCTGGTGGCCATGAACCTGGGCAGGGAGGGGCAGAGGAGGGTTTTCAAGCAGCTCCTGGGCCCCAGTGATTTGGGACGTTCTTAGGGTTCTCCCAGAAGCAGACCTTGATTCAAGGGAAAGCAGGTGATCCAGGCTGTGGACACAGTCAGAGGACCCGTGTGAGAGAGACACCAACTGCACATTGGGGCCGACCCGGAGTGGCAGAGCAGAGCACACTAGCTAAATGCTTAGGGTCTCAAGGTCGGAGGCTCTTGCTTCTGCCATTTAAACAAATGTGAACTTGGACAAACCACTTCACACTGCTGAGCCTTGGTTTACCTGTCTGAAAAACGGGGATGAGAAGAGGATTTGCCTCATGGGGTCGTATGGAAGATAAAATGAGACAATGCATGTGATGTGCTTAGCACTCAGTGAGAACTCAGTCCATAAACACTCAGTAAGTGGCACTACTGCCCTTGTTGTAAAGACACAGTACATCATTCACGTCTCATTCACGCTAGAAAGTTGAACAGACACCTTTCAACAAAGTCAGGTGTCAGCAAGAAGCTTCTCCACCAGACAGGTGGAAGGGGCTACCCCTGCCCACTTCCACTTCAGTCCCTGCCCTTAGACCAGTGGCTCTCAAACTGCAGCCAGCGTGAGAACCACCTGCAGGGCTGCCTAACACCGCTGGGCCCCACCCCCAGGGTTTCTGAACCAGTAGGTCTGAGCTGGGGCATTTCTAACAAGTTCCTGGATGATGTTGAGGGGCAGGGACCACACTCTGAGAATCACTACCCTTGGCCATGCTGATGGGCCTGAGCATGTCTTAGACACTGATGTCAGCAGCTGACCAATCCCCAGCTGTGGCTCCTGACCTAGGTGGTCATCAGAGTCCAGGGCTACCCACCCCCAGATGGGCAGATCCGTGTGGCCTGATGCCCTGTTCAGGGCATTTGACCATGCAGTGGCAGATTGAGCTGCAAAGTCATGGAGAGTTGGGCTGCAGGGGGCACTGTGGAGCACCACTCCTGCCAGGATTCAGAAAGGAGGGCAGAGTCTCAAACTGGCAGCCCTCAGCTGTGTCCACCTTGCAAATGTTTGGGAGAGTTGACATAAATGTAATGATTTCCAGATTCTCTTGAAAACAGAATATTTGAACACAACTGGGCCTACTGTCCCTGGTGACAATAACTGGCTCTAGTCAAGTCATGGCTGCCCTCTTCAGGTGGGACACACACACACTCCAGGCCACCAGGTTCCCGTCAGGCCCACTCCACCTGCTCACAGGCTCTTTCAGGCCCTGGAGAGTGGACATTAGAGGAGAAAGCAGGACAGAGCAGCAAGGAGAGATGCCAAGAAGTCGGGATCAAAGAGCGGTGGCCCCAGGAAGCTTCCAGCTTTTGCTGACCCACCAGGCCACCCCACCTCCTCACACCAGCCTTGCTTTCTGGCTTGAGCCAGTCAACCAAAAGCCTCCTTGCCCTCCCCCCCGCCCGCCCCTCCTGCAAAACTGGTCACAGCCCGCCTCATTTTTGCAGGCACAGACCTGCTGCTGGATGTCATGATGGCCCACACCATCCTGTTACCAGGAGGACACCTGTCGATGTCACCGCTGTTTATTTTTAATAGTTGGGATAAGCCTCAAGCTGCTGAGAGAAGGAAGGAGTGGCAGGGCCGACTGTGCCCACCTCTGGGCCTGGCCATCACAGGAGAAGCAGCCAAGATAAGGTGAAGGGAGAGGCTTGGGTCTGAGCCAGGCCAAGGCCTGGGTGAGGCACATGCACTCCTAGGTCTGTCCAGCTGAAGGGACATTCTCAGAAGGCAGGCAGGGTCTCTAAGCTGCATTGCTGCTGCAGTCCATGGAGAGCCAGCTCAGCCTGGCAACCAAGGGATGTGCTCCTTTGCCCAAGACGGGCCTTCTGTCCCTTCTTTCTCCTCCACCCGCTAAAAGCCTATTCATCTGCCAAGGGCCCAGCTCAAATCAGCCTCAGGGATGACTCCTCTGCCCACCTGCCCTCCCCCCCTTACCCACACTCTCTCAGCGCACCTGGTTCCTCTGGACAGGACCCCTCAGAGAACTGCGCCCCTCCATCAGGCACTTCTCACACTACCCTGCACACTTGGTCACCAATGTGTCTCCCCCATTAAATGAGGAACTCGCAGGGACGTGTCAGTTTCATCTCTGGGACTCCAGGCCCAGCAAAGAACAGGTCCAAAGAGGGCCTGGGGGGGGGGGGGGAGGAGGTTGGCAAAATGAAGGCAGGAAGGGAGGAAGGTTAGATAGAGTCAGCCTCTAACAGGGCTCAACGCCGAACAGCTGTGTGAAAACCTGAACTCAGAAATCAACCCTTCTGAACTATGCCTCAGCATTGCAGACACCCTCACCCCAGTTCCTGGAAACACGTAGCTCTCTGAGAAAGAAAGCTCCACTGTGTACACGTATGTGGTGGTGATAGTGGGGTGTACAGGAAAGTGTTTGACTTGGTAGACAAGAGCTTGAGCACCAGCGTTTGGCTTTAAGTGAATACACTGGTCTTGTCACTTATCAACTGGGTGACCCTGAGCAACTGACTCCTCTCTGAGTCCCGCTTTTTCCATCTAAAATATGAGAATTTTCTTTGGCCTACTTCATAACATCCTTGGGAGGTGTGAAGAGGGCAATGAGTTCTTAGCAGACGAGGAATCTAGGCTCAGAGAGGTTGCAGGAACTGCCCAGTGTCACACAGCAAGTTGGGAGGAAAATCAGCCCCACTAGTCAGCTCCCCTGGCTCCTCAACCGATACCATTGTGTTTTCAAGAAATGATGTGGGAATTCCTGCCAGACTCCCCCAGTTTACCCATTTCCCTGTTAGAGTCAGAGTGGGAACGGGGCAGCCTCCTGCCCACAGAGTGGGGGCCCCGGAATAACAGGGATCAAAGACTTCCTCCACCCTGCCTGGGACCTCCATTTGCAGTCACTGCTTGCCTCCAGGATCCAGAGGACACAGTCTCAGTTTCATTCCAGAGAAACCTTAGAGGAGACTCAGCTGAAACACTCAGCCACATGGGTGCCTGGACAGCTGGTCAGCAGGACCCAGCCTCTCCGGTATTTGGACTTTAAAAATAGACACCATCCTCTTATGCCCGAGTCGTTTTAAATGTTCTCAGGGCCAATGGCAGAGCAGGCTGAAAGGGCTCCTTAGGCTCTAGGTGGCAGGACCAACCCCTCCTGGAGACGAGACCTAAGGTTCTAGAAACAGTGGCACAAATCCCCTCAGCCGTGTGACCGCAGGCAAGTCCCTTCACCTCTGTAAGCCTTTGGAGAACAGGAAGAGCAATCATTATCGCCCAGGTGGACAGGTGGACGGATGAGATGACACTGCAGAGCACAGCAAGGAGCCTGGGACACAGAAAATACCCACTGAGCACTGACTGGGTACAAAGAACAGGCTCTGGGACGGAAAAAAAGGAAGCTCACAGTTTGGTGGTCCAGGAGCCCTGGGTCTCCCAAGGCTGAGATGTGACCTGGCAGAAACATGGGCAGAAGTGTGGGAGCTCAGAGGAGGTGCCTAAACCTGCCTGGGTGTCAGGAGGCATCCCAAACAGGTGACAACTGAGTAGGAGCTAGCCAGGTGAAGGGGGGAAATGAGGACGGGGACTAGAACTTCCAGGTAAAGGCCCAGACTGGGGGGAGAGCATGGCAGATTTCTGATAATGCACCAAATCATGGGTCCATTTGTTAAGTGCTTACCTGGTGCCAGCCACGAATCTAAACATTCCACATGCATTAACTCATTTCATCCTCACACCAACCCTCTGAGGTGGGTTCTATTAATATCCGCATTTATAGAAAGAGAAGCTGAGGTTCATGACGGGTTAAGCAGCCTGTCCATGGTCACACAGCCAGGAAATGGTTGGGGCCAGGATCTAGAGCCAGAACTGTGGCTCAAAGGCTCTACTAAAGCTATATCAGAGGCTCTTGAGGGGTGTGGAGGAACGGGTTTCCGGAGAGGGCAGAGGGGTCAATTCCCTCACCAGTCAGGCGGCTGGAATCAGAGGGCCTGTTAAGATCTCAGCCTCTGTGTTTTGGTCCTCCAGTCCTCCACTTCCTAGCTCTGTGACTGCACCTAGGCCCTTCATGCCTCTGGACCTCGGTTTTCCTATCTGTAGAATGGGGATAAAGTGACAGAATGTTCAACAAGTGGGTGCAGCTATATTGGTCTCTGCAGGCTCCTTTCAGCTCAGAGGGTCCAGAATTGGCTGTGTGACCATGGGACACACATCCCTTCACCTCCCTGGACCTCAGTCTCACCCATTCCCCCAGGTTGAGGGGGTTGGACCAGAGGTTTCCTCCATTCTTTTCAGCTCTGTTCCTGTGTGGCTCCGTGATGCTGGCGGAAGGAGGAAGAAGAGGAGTGGGCACACAAAACCCAGAATCCTCCACCCTAACCATCATCTATCTGTGCCTGCAAAGCCACTCTTCCTTCAAGCTGTGTCAAAGAAAACCAGGGAAGGGAGGGGTGAGATGGGAAAGGGGGCCCTGATGTGCAGGGAGAAAGCCTGGAGTGATATGGGGAAGAGCGAAGAGGGAGGGTGCTGAGGTTATCCGTGCAAAAGTCAACCCCAGAGTGTGATCCCGGGAAGGGGCCGGGTTCCAATGCCGGAAAGAACAGGCAGCGCTCGGGACCCTCGCTTCACTGTGGGAGCATCAAATGCGGGCGGAGACGGGGGCTGGGCACCTATGCAGAGGCAGGGTGCAGAGGGGGGCTGGGGCTTGGATGGGGGACAGGGGCAGGGACTGAGGTTTGCACGGCGGGAGGTGAAGCAGAGATGAGAGTCACCCTCCGGTGGGGGCGTCGAGGCGGGAGAGGTGTGGGCTTCACCCCGGGGATGGGAGTGGGGTGCGGGGGAGGCAGGGGCTGCGGGGCCTGGGGGCGGGCCGGCGCTTCGGGAGCGGAGGAAGACCGAGGGTTCCGCGGAGGCGGGGCGGCGGGGCGGGCCGCGGGGCGCACCTGAAGTCCTTGTCGCTGGACGTCATCTTCTCCAGGAGGCTGGAGATGTGGAAGGCGGCGGTGCTCATGGTGGCTGCGCGCCGCTGGCGGCCGGCGGGAGGGAAGATGGCGGCGCGGGCGCCCCCCCCCGCCCCGCCTCGCCGCCCGGCTGCGCTCACCGGACAGAAATAGCAGCCCCCGCCCCGCCCCGCGGGCTGGAGCTCCGGCCTCGGCCGCCGCCGCCGCTGCAGGAGGCAGAGCGGGGTCCGTGAGGGGCTCCGCAGTCCCGGCCAGCAGCGGCTTGCATTCTCCCAGCGACGGGGAGGTCACTACTTATCACGGGACGACGCCTCCCTGTGATTCCTGTGGGCCCCGGCGTTTCCCTCTGGGCCCCTCGACCCGGCTCGGTGGCCTAGGCATGGTGTCACAGTCTTAGGTTGGAAGCCTAGTTCTGCCAGTCCCCGTGCTGTGTAGCCGTGGCCAAGTTACTGTGCTTCTCTGAGCCTCGGCTTTCTCCTCTAAGCGTTCAGGGAACAGGAGCTGCTGTTTGCAGGTCAAGCCACCCAGAGCCCTCCCACCCTACCCCACTCCTCATGCTGGTCTGTCCCAGAGCCAGAGAGGGTCTGAAAAGTGCTGCCTGCCACCCCCACCCCTCAGGCCGTCAGGATCCCTTCCTTCATTGCATAGCGGTGCAGCTGAGACCCAGGGAGGCAAAGGGAGCTGCTAAGGGTCACCCGCCTGGGATGGAATTCGGACTGACCCCAGAACCCTTAATACCTTGGGCAACAATTCTCCCATGAAGCTGCCCACAGTTAGATACAAGCTGTGTGGACGGATCTGTAGGAGGACAAGGAGAGCCCTCTCCAAACAGCCAGGAGGCCGCTGGTTCTTGGGAAAGGGAGTATAGCTCGTGCTTTGGAGCAAGACTATCCTGGGTTCCAGTCCCTGCTAGGCTGCGTCCTGGTGGTGTGGCCTGGGGATAACACGACAACCACTGAGCCGCGCCCGCCAGGCTGTAATGTCTTTCTTTAACAGGGGTAAGTCTTGCTCTCATTATCTACAATATACTTACTTACATTTACTTCAGTCCTAGTATTCTAAGTGTTGACACCAACTGTGTGATTTTTTTCCCTCTCATACCAAGCAATTCTGGCACTAACCACCCATAGTGAGCACAGCCTCCAAATGTTAAGGGCTTATTTCCGTGACACTTCCTCCGTTTCCGATGCCAATGGCAAGTCGAGGCCTCCCACGGTTCTGACTGACCCACTATGAATCGAGGGCTCCCGTGGCCTCCTCCTCGGGTTCAATCATTAGCTAGAAAGGCTCACAAAACGTAGGAACAAGTTTACTTATGTTTGTTGGTTTATTATATTGATATAAAGGATAGAAATGAACAGCCAGATGAAGTGCTACATAGGGGGAGCTTCTGAAAGGTCCCCAAGTACATGGGCTTCTGTCCCCATGGAGTTGGGGTACACCACCTTCCTGGCACACTAACCGGGAAGCTCTCTGAACCCCACCGATTAGGGATTATTATGGAGGCCTCATCACCTAGGCATGACTGAATAGTAGCTCAGTCTCCAGCCTCTCTCCCCTCCCAGAGGCTGAAAGTTCCAAGTTTCTAATCACAGCTTGGTCTTTCTGGTGACCATCCCCATCCTGGAGCTTTCCAAGAGCTCACTAAGAGTTGACTCATTAGAACAAAAGAGGCTTCCATCACCCAGAACATGTCAAGGGATTTAGGAGCTCTGTGTAAGGTGATCTTATCACCTCCATCAACTAATGGAATTACAAGCGTCTTTGTCAGGACCTGGGTACTCATAGTAGGTGCACATTCTTTCCCCCTTATACCTACTGTGCATAATTCTCAGACAGAGGAGGTCATTGGGGAGTTTCCATCAGCCGGAGGGATCCCATGGCCCCATCACAAGAATGCCAAGGGGTAGTGAGGGCTAACTGTCCAGGCACTGACCTGAGCACTTTGTACAAATAATTTCACCATGGGTAGGAGCTGCCTTCTCCTCATGTTTATATGGATGTGGAGACTGTGTCTGAGCTGTCCGGTGTTCCCAGAGTGCATGTGCTTGCTGAGTCAGGTGGGCCTCAGGCTGGTAGTTCTGGAATGCAGGGAAGCCGGATGCCACGCTCAGCTGCTGAGCTGGCTCCCCCGGGGCTGTCAGCTGTGCCCACAGGACAGTGGGAGGTTGTCTCATGAATCAACGCCTCCCCCCTCACATGCTCTCTCTCTATCTCTCTCTCTGTTTCTCTCTCTCTCTCTACCTCTCTCTCTCTCTCTCTCTCACACACACACACACACACACACACACACACACACACACACGGCAGTGGGGTCACCTTGGGATGAAGTTGAGCTGGGGCCTCCCTTATACATCTGGCAGCTCTGTCATGGTCCTGGAGCTCTGCCTGTGGCACAGATAGGAAATGCCCTGAGTCTGTGCCTCCGTCCTGTGCCAAGTTCACAAACAACCAGGTGCTGCAGGAGGTAAATTCTACATTTGCTCAGAGAGGGGAAGTACCTCAACTTGGAACTAGAAGGCCAGCAAAAGGCAGTGGCTATTTTTTTTTTTTTTTTGAGCACCTACTCTGTGTCAGTCATTCCCATATGGTAGGAATATTATTTAGTCCAGTGGTTCTTAAACTTGAGTAGGCATCAGCATCACCTTGGGGGCTTGTCAAATTACAAATGGTGGGTCCCACCTCCAGAGTTTGTGATTCAGTAGGACTGAGATGAGACCTGAGAATTTGCTTTTCTAAAAGGTGCTGTTGATGCTGCTGGTCCAGGGACCATATTTTGAGAATAATTAGTTCGAATTCCTTTTCCCTGCTTAATGATGGTCTTCAAGTTTCTTCTTACATACCTCCAGGACAGAGGTCTAATTGCCTGTTCTGTCAACCTATTTCTACATAGTTCTTACTGTGAAGATATGGATTGTGTGTGTGTGCTTATGTTGAGATAAAAACTAACTCTATCAGCTCTTCTTTGTGGCCCCTTCTTTCTGCCTCTAGACTATGCTGTCATCACAAAGGAGCAATTTGGGGGGAGTAGAGACTTGCAATTAGAACAAGGGTCTCCCTCACCCCCACAGCCCACTGACCACCAAGCCCTGTCCATTTTACCCTCTAACTCAATGCTGTCCAACAGAAATACACTATGAGTTCTATGTGCCTATGAAAAATTTTTAATTTTCCAGTAGCTACTTTAAAAATAGCAAAAAGAAGCAGGTGAAACTTTAATAATATATCTTATTTAACCCAGTATATCCAAAATAAGCTATTGTACATATTTAATTTTCATGCCACGTCTTGGAAATCCAGTGTGTGTTTTAACCACACAGCACATCTCAATTCCGGCCAGCCACATCTCAAAGGCTCCATAACCAGCCACATGTGGCTGGTGGCTTCAGACAGTGCAGGACCCTGACCCTGTCCCCTGCCATGGCTCATGCTCACCGGATGCCTACTTTTCACAGCTTCCCCACCAACCCAAAGTAAGGTAGCCAAATTGTTGTCTAAAACATAAATTTGATCGTGTCTGTTTTGCGTGGCTCCCCATCACTCTCAGCATAACATCCAGCTTCTTTGGCCTGACTTCGGAAGCCCTGCCTCTGTCACTCTCTCTTCTCCTCCCCTCAAGCTCCCCACGCCCCTGCTCTCCCACTGCACTGAACCATTCGCAGATCCTCAGTCCAGCAATGTCTCTTATCTCTAGCATTTCTGGTTGTGCACATGGTTCCCTCTGCCTAGAATGCCTTTGGAACGCTTGTTGGGCTACCCTTTCAGGTCACTTATTTGTTCAACAAAAGGTATTGAGCACCTGCTATGTGTCAGACACTGTCCTGGATCCTGGAACAAACAAATACACAACAAGGAAGTATGCATAACAAGAAAATATACCGTACGTCAGGTGGTGAACAATAAGGCAGGATGAGAGGGAAGGTGGTGCTGGCAGTTACTACTTCACTCAGGGTGGCCAGGGAAGAAGGTGACATTTGAGTAGAGACCTGAAATGTGAAGAAAGCAGCCAGGTGGCTGTCTGGGGAAGGCATTCTAGGTAGAGGGAATGCCCGGTGCAAAGGCCCTGAGGAGGGCGTCTAACTGGAGTGTTTGGAGCACGTTCCAGTGTGGCTGGGGCAGAGTGAGAGAGGAAGTCACAGAAATCAAGATCGGAGAGAGCAAGAGGCGGGTTGTAGATCATGCAGGGCTGTGAAAGAACTTGAGTTTTATTCTGAGTGAGGGGGAGCCCTGGGAGGGTGCTGGGCAGAGGAGGTACATGATCTGAGGTGGGTTTTAATTGGATTATTTTGGTTGCTGTCATGACAACCGGCGGTGGGCTGAGGTCAGGAGCAGAGAGACTAGCAATTGTATTGTCTGGACCAGGGTGGTTGCCATTGAGAAAAGGGGCCAAATTCGGGATATGTCGAAGGTGAGGCCGCCTCCAAGATTTTGGCCTGAGCTTAGAATCTGGATGACTCCTCTTCTAGGAAGCCCTGGGAACCCTCAGCTCCTGGGGCCTGGCCCTCATGGGGCCTGTCAGGGCCTGTCTCCCTCTGGCCTGGGTGCTTGCTCCCCAGGGCAGTGTGGGACTTGCTTACTGTCCTGCTTTTAGAGTGTCTGATTAGTGAGTGAGAGGCAGAGGCAGGCTGAGCTGGGGTTAGTCCCGGCCTTATCTGCGAGAGGTTGGTCCCCACCCCTCAGGACTTGCGTTTTCCCACCTGCACAGGCAGTGAATGTTCTAGCCTTTGCCCAATTTCGTCACCAGGAGAGGGCACTGCCAGTCTGCTCACAGGAATCCCCAGCCCCTTGAGTGTCGCTCCCCCCCTACGCACACACCTGCTGTCTGCCCAACCTCACCCTTTCCAGGAGCATCAGGTTGGTCCACATGGCTGGGCCCTGAGTCAGCCTCACCAATGCAGGTGAAGGGGGGACTTGGGAGATGCCCCACCTCCTCCCTGCCCAGAGGTTAGCACAGCCAAGGGTGGTGCAACTTCCCCTCATCACTTCCCCCTGGAGACAGAGGGCATGGCCATGGCGCAGGGGTCGGGTCTCTTGGGCGTGGTTGCCCCATCTGCTGCTCCTGGGGTGTCATAGGGAAGAGGCAAATCAGTCAGGAAGGCCTGCTGGCTGATAGCACTGGCAGGAAGGAATGCACTTCGCTGAGTGAGTATGGCCCAGGGACACGTCATGCCCCGCCCCCTGTCCGTCATGGGGGTGTGGCAGGGCCTCTCCTGCCGTCCTTTTCCCCTGCCCAGCCTGGCATCAGCACAGTCCACACACAGCGCACCTTGTACCTGGCAGGCCTCGGGACAGCAGGTAATGGGACATGGGGCAGGGTGAGGGGTTATATTTTCATTGGCTCTTCGACACGGCTGAAGTTTTGTGGTTTCTAGGTGGACCTGGTTTTGAATTCCAGCTCTGTGTCTTCCTAGCTGGGTGAGCACTCAGCTTCCATCTCTGGGAAAATCAGGGGAGGATGGCAAATACCACCACCACCCCATCACCCCCCAGGTCACTTTGAGGCTTCAGCTGGGCATAGCTGATGGCACTGCCTGATTCTGTCACGAACTTGCTTCGGGACCTTCAGAAAACCCCTTGATCTCTCTGAGCCGCCTGTTTCCCCAGTTGTGAAATGAAGGGTCTGACTAGATACCTCTGCCCTGTGGGACCAAATAGCTTCGGAGGGTGAGGTGTTGTCCCCTCAAACCTCCCAGCCTCTGAGCCTTGACCAACAAGTGGAGGACAGGACACCCTCCTGTCCCAGCACCACCCTCCCCTCTGCCCCCAGGCTGTCATCCCGAATCAGGCGAGCCACCTCTGCTCAGAGCATCCCAGCTTCTCTCCTCAGAGGCAGCATGTGGGACTCGAGTCAGTGTATTTTTCTTTCAAGGGGGGACAAGAAAGATGATATAGGGTCTCTTGCCTGTTGTGTTAGTTTTGTTTAGAAACTGCGAGAAAAGTTGAGTCAGGAACGTGTGTTGGGGAAGCTGTATTGAGTGAAGTGTGGCATGTCCTGTTTGGGATCCAAACTCAGCAGATCAGTAAATAATGAGACTCCCTCTGCCTCTGTCTCATGAATCAAGACAAATTCCTAGAATTCAGGCTAGTGTAGGCATGTAAGACTCTGGGCACCTGCGCCTCGCAGGCCCTCGAAAAGCCACCACACTGCTCCCCACCAGGACCACGCTGGGTACTGCCCTGCCAGAGGCCCTATTTTACTTTCACAACAATCTTATGTGTGAAGCCCTCTTTTAAAATTTTTTTTTTTAAAAAAGAAAGAATAAAAACTTTATTGAGCTATCATTCACATGCCATAAAATTCACCCCTTTAAAGTGTACAATTCTGTGATTTTTAGTATATTCACAGAGTAGTGCAACCATCACTGCTATCTAGCTTAGAACATTTTTTTTCACCCCCAAAATAACCCCATACCCTTTGGCAGTCACTCCTCATTCCCCTTTGCCCCGGCAAGCACTAATCTGCTCGCTTTATGGATTTGCTTATTCTAGACATTTTATAGAAATGGAATCATACAGTAGATGATCCTTTCTGACTGGCTTCTCTCACTGAGCATAATGTTTTCAAGGTTTATACATGTTGTGGCATGTGTCAGCACTTCTTCCTCTTTATGGCTGAATAATATTGTATTGTATGATTATATCACATTTTGTTTATCCATTCATCAGTCGTTGGACATTTGGGTTGTTTCCACCGTTTGGCTATTATGAATAATGCTTCTGTGAATATTCATGTACAAATCTTTGTGTGGACATAAATTTTCAATATATATCTAGGAGTGGAATTGCTTGGTCATATGATAAATCTATGTTTAACATTTTGAGAAACTGACACATTGTTTTCCAAAGCGGCTGTACTATTTGACAATCCCACCAACCATTTTATAAAGGCTCCAATTTTCCACATCATCGCCAACACTTACGTTTCTTATCTCAGCCATCCTAATGAGCATGTAGTGGTATCTCATCGTGGTTTGGATTTGCATTTCCCTAGTGACTAATGGTGTCCAGCATCTTTCAATGCGCTATTGGCTATCTGTATATCTTTTTCAGAAAAATATCTAGTCAAACCCTTTGACTCTTTTAAAATTGAGCTCTTTTTATTGTTGAGTTGTAGTCATGCTCATGATTCCAGAAGATTCTGAGGCTCTGAGAATGGATGTGACTTTCCTGAGGTCTTCACAGTCAGCGACGGGTAGAGGTGGGAACTGAATCCAGGTCTGCCTGACATTCAAGAGCCAGCAAGCTCTTTCTGTGCACTGTGCACCGAATACCTCCCTTCTGGTTTTTGTTGTTGCCAATTGTGTGTGTGTGTGTGTGTGTGTGTGTGTGCACGCGCGCGCGCACGCACGCACGCGGGCGCATGTGTGTGTGTGGGGGGGGGGTGAGTGAAGAAGAGAGAGGAAACAGAAAGACAGAGAAACTTAGATGACAGGATGAGAAAGAGGAAACTGGACTGGCTCCCACCTTGGGGAGTCAGAGCCAGGGAAAACCTTTTAAGACTGCTTCTTCCCATTAATTGTCAAACATCTGGGGAGGCCTCACACAGATTTATTGAGTGGCACACTCCCACCTAGTTTTTCTTGGTCCCTAAATCTGAAATAAATATTCCAACCAGGGAATATCCTCCCTAGTGTCTAGCTGGGTCTAAGGATCTGGAGCAGTAGTTGTCACACTTTCTGATTGTGAAAGATGCTTTAGGAACTCCCAATCCTATATAATAAAAGGCTAATATGCAAATCCACCCAACGCAGAAGGACTATCTGGCCCCGCCCCCCCCAGGCTGAGGCCGCTCCAGCAGGTGAGCTGCGCCCACATCTACAGCGCCCTGGACCAGACAGCCCACAAGATCAACCTGGCCAAGTTCACCCACGCCAAGTGCTCCACCCTCATGGTGACTGACCTGGCGGGCCGGGGCCTGGACATCCTGCTACTGGACAATGACATCAACTTCAGCTTCCCGGCAGAGGGCAAGCTCTTCCTGCACCACGTGGGTGGTGTGGCCGGGGGTGGCACAACCTACTCCTTGGTGGCCCCAGATGAGGTCCCCTACCTGCTGGATCTGCACCTCTTCCTGGGCTATGCCCTCACCCTCGCCCGCCCCCACAAGGAGCCCCGAGGTGCGGGCGGCCTGGACGGCGTGCTGAGCCGGGTGCCACAGAGCATGGTGGACGCTGAGGCCTGCGGAACACCCTGGAGGCATCGCTGGAGCAGCGGGGCCTGGGCCAAGTGGCCCACAACGCCCAGCAGCAGCATGTGCGCCCTCACCAGAGTCCATCAAACGGGCCAAAGAGCTGGACCCCACGGGGCTGGGCCTGCACCCCCTCTTCAGCTCGAGCTTCGAGGAGGAGGAGCTGTAGTGGCTGAGGCTGGTGGACAGCATCAAGCAGTACCAAGCAGGTGACCATATTTGAGATCAACGCCTCCAGCCGGGACCAGAGCAGCCAGGTGATGCGGGCCAAGCGGCAGAAGGACTGCAAGGCCATCGCCAGCTTCCAGCAGGGCCGGCAGGAGCCAGGAGCAGCAGGAGGTTCCTGGTTGGCCCAGCCCTGAGCTGCCCAGCACAGCAGGTGGAGCAGGAGGAGGAGGAGGAAGGGGAAGGGGAGGGGGAGGGGGAGGAGGCAGCAGGAGAGAGCGTGGAGGACGTCTTCGCAGAGGTCGTGGCCGCAAACAGCAGCAGCCAGGACCTGAGCAGGGAGCCAAGCGGCGGAAGGAGGAGGCCCGGCCGCTGGACCAGGATTTCTATGTCTCCTATGGGCCCAAGGACTTCCGATGAATGGGGCCTGAGCGTTGGAGGGGACAGGGGCGCCTTTGAGCAGCAGGTGGCTGGCGCTGTCCTGGACCTGATGGGGGACGAGGCCCAGATCCTGACCAGGGGCCGTTGGCAGCCCAAGTGGGACCGGAAGAAGAAGCGGTTTGTGGGACAGTGAGGACAGGAGGACAAGAAGATCAAGACAGAAAGTGGTTGCTACATCAGCAGCTCCTACAAGCGGGACCTCTACCAGAAGTGGGAGCAGAAACAGAAAATCGCCACACGCTCAACGCCTGAGCCCCAGCCGGGTGACGCTATTTCGCCCTATTGGGTCGGGGCATGTGCAGGAGGCAACCAATTGATGTTTCTTTCTCACATCCATGTTTCTCTCTCTGTCTCTCGCCTTCCCTTCTACTCTAAAAATCAATGAAAAATGTTCTCAGGCGAGGATTAACAAAAAAATATATATATATATATATATATATATATATGTGTGTGTGTGTGTGTGTGTGCGTACATATACACATATACAAAAATACACGAATATGTATGTGTGTACATATACACATATACAAAAATACACGAAAATATATATATATATGTATATATATATGTGTGTGTTTGCATATATATACACATATACAAAAATACACGAATATGGGAGGTCTGGGGGGCGGGGCCCCACAGGTGCATGAATTTCATGCACCGGGCCTCTAGTATATACATATTTATAGATTTAGAAATTATATACAAGTACTGTGGACCATTAGCTAACGTCTCAATATATACTCGGAGTGAATTTTCTCACTGATGATAGTGATGGAAGTTCATGTCTCAAATAGTTTTTTTTCTTATTATTATTATTTCAGTAAGCAATTATACATGAGAGAGATCCCATTCATTGTTGTTTTCAACGTGATCATGTGGCTGATGAAGGACTTGAACTGCCGGGGGGCGGGGGGCGCGGGTCTGTCTCCCACATTTCCTGCTGCTTGCTTGTACTTCCTAGATTAGAGTTATCTCCATTCAAGGTTCCTTTGCAGGGACTCTTTGAAGCCACTTGTCCATGCTATGGGGGCTGAGTCAGTCAAAGCTATATTGTTTGATCCTCAAATCCACCCAACCCGGCACTAGTACACCGAAATATGTCAAAACAGGCTGAATGTAGAAAACGGAAAATGTGGCCATAGCAGACCTGTCTGTATTGTTGAGCTCCCCACTGGCCTCTGGGGACATGACATTTGATGTCTGACACATGGCAGAGGGTGCACATCAGAGTTGAACAATGTACTATTAACTATTTTTAGTTAAAAGTTAAGTAGAGGTAGATGAACTAATATTTTCCTCCTGTACTTTGGAAATTATTATTTTAGAGATTAATAGGTTCTGAGCTAAGGACATCTAAGACAACCTCTGCCATTCCTCAGCTTGCCACCTCTCATGGTTGGCACTCATGACCACCCCAAAATAGATGTCATTTTAAGAAAATTCCTTTTGTATATTGAGCTGGCACTCGTCCTGCTGGCTCCCCAAGGTCCTGGCCCCTCCCTCTGGGCTCACAACCCCGCCTGTCCCCCTGTCCTGAAGGAGTCCTGCAGAGAGTTGGGGATAATGACCAGGTCTGTCCATGCAATGCTCATCCCTAGGCTGAGCATCCCGCTCCACCAGCCACATCCCTTAGGTGTTGTCTCTATACCCCGCCCCCCACATTCTCTGGATTCTCTCTGTTTGTCCAGATATTACTTCATGCACAACCCAGTATTGAGCTCAGGATGGAGATGGTGGGATGTGGGTCACCTTCTTAACTGTAGACTCCGTGCTTCTATTAATATGACCTAAGGCTGTATTAGCTTTGCTTTGTAGCTCTATCACCTTGTTGGCTTATACTGCACTTTAACAAACATTGGTGGTGTACCTGCTATGTGCTAAATACTAAGTTAGATGTTTGTGTTAAAATTTACTTACCTTTCAGAGTGTCTTTTAACACTCCTAGGTCTTTCTGTGTGAACAACCTTCAAACTGGGCCCACCCATCCTCTTGCTGCACAAACTTGACTTTGTCCCTTTGCACCCTTTTGTTTCACTCCTCAGGGGGCAACCCGAGGCCCTGGCTGCATCCTTGGATGTTCTGTGGCTACAAGGTTCACCCAGAGTCATGACAGGTCCATCTGGCTGATGGTCAGCTGGGCGGTGTGGGTTGTTTTGTCTCTGTTAAACTGCCTGGACACACTTGGGACAAAATGGCAGAGGAAGTGGAAACTGGCATCTTCCTTCTTTCCCTCATGCTTGGACTTCAGCCTTAGATCTGAGTTTATATGCAGACTCCTTGCTGTGTGGTCTTGGGCAAGTCTCTTTTCCTTTCTGGGGCTCAGCTTTGATCTCCTGGCTGCAACTCTGTAGAATTCTAGCTTGGAGAAGAGAGACTGCCAAACCTGGAGAACTGGTGGAGAGAGGGGGAGGGGTAAGGTGAGTCTGGAACTGGAACGGGGAGGGTGCTGAAGAAGAAGGGCTGTGATCTTCTAAAGAGAAGAGGGAGATGCTAAAGAAACTTTGCCAGCTTAACATTATTTTTCTTTTTGAAATGGTTGGGGATTTTTGTGTGTGTGTGTTTTAATTTTTTTAATTAATCCTCACCAGAGGATATTTTTCCATTGATTTTCAGAGAGACTGGAAGGGAAGGAGAGATACAGAGAGGAACATCGATGTGAGAGAGACCCATCGATTGGTTGCCTTCAGCACACACCCTGACCAAGGCCAGGGATCGAGCCTGCAACCCACATATGTGCCCTTGACCGGAATCAAACCCGGGACTCTTCAGTCTTCGGACCAATGCTCTATCCACTGAGCCAAACCGACCAGGGCCTAACATTATTTGTCTAAACTCTTAAATTCAGTACTTTATGACTATTTTTTAAATTAAAAATTTTAAATTTCACGTTGTTTTTTTATTTTTCAATACACTTGATATTCAATATTATATGAGTATCAGGTATATAGTACAAAGTGATCCCACCATAAGTCTAGTACCCCTCTTACACCATACAGCTATTACAATATTTTTGACTATACTAGTAGCCCATTTGCAGGAAGAATCCTGCAAGCGGCCGCTGCCGCCGCCATTGTGGCCCCCACTCCTGCACCCGAGAGCCGCTGCCTCCCGCCCTGCTCCACCCCGCCCCGCCCCGCCCGGGCTTTCCCTCTGGCAGCCACCTTGCTTTCAGCTTTTCCTCCCTCTTCCTTCTAAGTTGTCTTCAGTCTTCACTCCTCCCTCCCTTAGCGTATGCAAATTAACCGCCATCTTTGTTGGGTAATTTGCATACTTGCCCTGATTGGATGGTGGGCGTGGCTTTGTCTGGTGGGCGTGGCTTGGGCGTGGCAAAGGTGCAGTCAATTTGCATATTACTATTTTATTAGGTAGGATTCCCTATGCTGTACTTTATAGCCCTATGACTATTTTATAACTGCCAATTTGTATTTCTTAATCCTTTCCCCTTTTTTACCCATTCCCCTAATCCCCTTCCATCTGGAAACCATCAGTTTGTTCTCTGTATCCATCAGTCTGTTTTTGTTTTGTTTGTTCATTTATTGTGTTTTTCAGATTTCACATATAAGTGAAATTATAGAGTATTTGTCTTTCTCTGTCTGCTTTATTTCACTTAGCATAATATCTTCTAAGTCCATCCATGTTGTTGCAAATGGTAACATTTCACTTTTTTTATGACCGAGTAATATTCCATCAAATATATTACCACATCTTCTTTATCTAATCATCTATTGATGGACACTTAAATTGCTTCTATATCTTGGCTATTGTATATAAAACATCCTTCTTTGTCTCTTGTTAGCCTTTGTTTTAAATTCTACTTTGTCTGATATAAGTATTGCTACCCCAACTTTTTTTTTCATTATTATTTTCATTAAGTATTTTTTCAATCCCTTTACTTTTAGTTATTTATATTTTCAATTACAGTTTACTTTGTTGTTGTTGTTAATTATCACCTGAGGATATTTTTTCCATTGCTTTTTAGAGAGAGTGGGAATGAGGGAGAGAGGGGGAGAAAAAGAGAGGAAAAACATTGATGTAGGCGGGGAGCAAACCTGAAACCCAGGAATCAAATCTGAGACCCTACTGTGCACAGGCCAATGCTCTACCACGGAGCTACACTGGCCAGGGCTACAGTTTATTTTCAATATTATTTTGTGTTGGTTTCAGGTGTACAGAATAGTAGTTAGGTAATTATAAACTCTATAAAGTGTTCCACCTGATATTTTCAGTACCTCCCTGGCACCATACATAGTTACTGTAATGTTCTTAACTATATTCCCTAGCCTGTACTTTACATCCCCATGACTATTTTGTAATTTCCAATTTGCCCATATTTTTACTTTTAGTCCATGTGTCTTTTGATCTGAAGTGGGTCACTCATAGGCAGTATATACATATATGGGTCTTGTTTTCTTCCCCATTCAGCCACCCTATTTCTTTTTATTGGAGCATTTAATTCATTTACATTTAAAGTAATTATTATTTTTTTAATTATATTTTATTGATTTTTTACAGAGAGGAAGGGAGAGGGATAGAGAGTTAGAACCATCGATGAGAGAGAAACATCGATCAGCTGCCTCCTGCACACCCCCTACTGGGGATGTGCCCACAACCAAGGTACATGCCCTTGACCTGGAATCGAACCTGGGACCATTCAGTCCCTAGGCCGACACTCTAGCCACTGAGCCAAACCAGTTTTTGGCTTAAAGTAATTATTGATAGGTATGTAGTTGTTACCATTTTATTCATTTTTTTTTTCTTCTTTGTCCTAAAGAAATCCCTTTAGCATTTCCTGTAATACTGGTGTGGTTGAATACCTTTAGCTTTTTCTTGTCTGGGAAGGTCTTTATCTGTCCTTGGACTCCAAAGGATAGCCTTGCTGGGTAGAGTAATCTTGATTGTAGGTCTTTGCTTTTCATCACTTTGAATATTTGGTGCCAATCCCTTCTGGCCTGCAAAGTTTCTATTGAGAAATTAGCTGGCAGTCTTATGGGAGCGCCTTTGTACATAACTAGCTGCTCTCTCTTTGCTACTTTCATGATTCTCTCTTTGTTTTTAACCTTTGGTATTTTAGTTATGATGTGTCTTGGGGTGGGCCTCTGGGTTCATTTTGTTTGGGACTTTCTGCACTTCATGGACTTGTGTGTCTATTTCTTTCATCAGGCTAAATAAGTTTTCAGACATTATTTCTTCAAATAGGTTTTCAATCCCTTGCTCCCTGTCTTCTCCTTCTGGTAATCCCTTGATGCAAATATTATTTTGCTTGATGTTTTCCCAGAGGTCCCTAAAACTATCCTCATTTTTGGGGTTCTTTCTCTTTTTGCTGTTCCAATTGGGTGTTTTCAACTACCTGTCTTTTGAATCTCTGATTCACTTCTCTGCTTTATCTAATCTGCTCTTGATTCCCTCTAATGCAGTCTTCATTCCAGTTACTATATTCTTCATTTCTGACTGGTTCTTTTTTATGGTTTCTATCTCTTTGTATAAGTTCTCACTGAGGTCAGAGTGTGCCATGGGAGAACTTGACCTGACATCCTTGGCTTTGAAGATGGGAGAAGGGGCCACAAGCCAAAGGATGTGGGTGACATCTAGAAGCTGGAAAAGGCAAGGAAAATGAAGGATAAGAAGGGGGAGGCGGAGGAGAAGAGGAAGGAGAAGAAATAAAACAGCAGCAAGGAAACGGGTTTTCCCTCAGAGCCTCTAGAAAGGAAGGCAGCCCTGCCAATACCTTGTTTTTAGCTCAGTGGGCCCAATGTTGGACTTCTAACCTACAAAACTGTGAGATGCTAAGTTTGCGTTGTTGTTTTAAGCCTCCAAGTTTGTGGGAATTTGTTACAGAAACAATAGAAAACTTGTGGGAAGCTCTAAGATGGCCTTTGTTCTCAGCAAAGGTACGCGTCTCTAGGGCAAGATCTTGTGGACAACTGCTGCTTGGGTAGTTACAGGGAGGGGGATGATAGGACAGTGGAAGTCCTCGATCCAGCCTGGAGTTGAGATGCAAAATGGAGGGTCTCAGGGGCTCTGCCCAAGTCTTGCCCTAGAGGCTAGAGTGAAATCTGTGGACCCCTCTGCCCCAGACCTGCTTTGCTCCACCTAGAATCTCAGAGCCTTCCCACGTATTTGTCTCAACCAACATGCTTTGTTTGAAAGTAACAGAAACCACCTCAAGCTATCAAAAAAGGACTTTCTTGGAAGGATATGGGGTCTCGCAGAAGAGAGGGAATTGCTAAGGAACCAAACTGCAGAGCAGACAGTGGCCAGGAACTGAAATGAGAGGAACAGCCTCTTCAGGGATCTGTCTCAGGGCAGACCAAAGCCAGCTGACCTTGGGTTTTGTGTCACACATGTCACAAGTCAGCTTCCTGGGAGGGAGAGGCTGATGATCTAACCTGGGTGAAGGGCAGGGACCCCTCCAGAATTTCCATATCAAAGGAGCATGGGAAGGGGACACAATCCATTTGGGGGATGCTGGTCCTGGATCTGTGTCTGCCTGACCAGTCGATGTTTGAGATTAGGGTGCATGCTTGTTTGGGAGGTGTGGGAAACGGGAGGAGATTATTGAGGCCTCTAACTTGACTCTTTGGTGTAATTGCCAGAAGAAAGGAGCTTCGATGTCCAGTGGGCAAAACCAGCAAGCCCCCCTCTCTGTCAGCTCTGTTCCCCTCCCAGCTATTTCTGCTTCCTGTGTCCCCAACCCTAGTTCCTCCCCTGGGCTTGTTGAACTGAACTGGCCCTGCATTCGTGGCCCTTAGGAACGTCTCTCACAGTTCACCTGCAGGAACCGTTGGCCATTAGCCTGGCATTCAAGGCCCAGGACTATTTCCCCAGCCTCAGGGGGTTCCTACCCTTTCAACTGCCCACTGCCCCCACCCCCTCCACTGAATCTTTCTCCCACTCTGCCTTTTTGCCACCTGTTGAAATCTAACTCAATCGTAGTGGCCTCAGCCCCCTCCTCCAGGGAGAGATACCAGGGAAAGATAAGCAGCCCTTGAATCAAGAGACAGTGTTCTGGAGCCAGCCTTGCCCCTGAGTTGTTATGTGACCTTGTGCAAGTTCCTCCATTTCTAGACCTCAGTTTCCCCATTTGTAAAATAGGACAATAACCCCCACCCTTCCTGCCTCCCTCCTGATTAGTATGAGGACTATGTGAGCTGGGCAGGAAAAGGGCTGTGAGGCTGTCTCCTACGATCCCTCCCCCTCTGGGCCCAGGCCCTTGTGACAGCAGGAACTTGGGAAATCTGGGCTGAATTGAAGGGGGAAATCCAGTTTAGCAAGACCTGTAGGTGCAGAGGACCTGGCACCACCAGTGACTCAGCAGGGCTGGGCTTTTGGAGAAAAGTGTTAGAAAATGAGTCTTATTTCCTTGTAGGATCAGCCTCAAATGTGGGGCCACCTGAGATGCTTCTAACCAGGGCTAGGGATGGGGGTTCTCTGTCAGGGTAGGGGTCATCTGTAAGCTGGGAGACCTGGGACAAGGCACTTTGTCAATCTAAACCTAAGGTTTTCCTGCACACAATAAATGAGACTTGCACGAATGAAATTAGATCGCAGGGAACCTGCCATGTTTCTTTTCCTCTTCCTGCTTTCTTCTGTCTTCACTTCTCTGTCAACTGTCTATGGTTGTCCTTCTGGGCTCAAAGTCACATGCACTGAACTTGAGTTTTTGGAAGCCCCTCCCAGCAATCCCTCTATCAGGGCCTGATGTTCCACCACTAGCCCTCTGTCCTTTGTGTTAAGCATTGCCTTGCGCACTGATCCTTGAGTTTTAATTCATAAAAATTCTGTGCCTTTGCCGGTGTGGCTCAATTGGTTGAGCGTCGTCCCGTGCACTGAAAGGCCGCCGGTTTGATTTCCAGTCAGGGCACACACCCAAGTTGTGGATTCGATCCCTGGTCAAAGATGTTTCTCTCTTTCTCCCCCTCTCCCTTCCTCTCGCTCTAAAAACCAATAAGACATATTTTAAAATATATGTCTACAAATTCTATGTATCCTTTCTCATAGCAGAAATAAGGGTGAAGGAAGGGTGGGGCAAGGATAGTTCCCACCATGTCCCCTCTCCCGATGGATCAGTGGTGCTGAAGAACTGCCCCAGGAAGTGAGCTTGGTTATGAGGACACTTCCACCAGAGGCTAAATATAAGCCAAGTCAGCATCACTTGTATAACACCTAGTGGCTTCTTTCCTGGTACAAATGACAGGGGCCTGGGAACAGGTGCCAGCATTCGTCCTTCCAGCCCTCAACATGGACTGAACAAATACTGTTGCTCAGCCACTTACTAGCTACATGGCTCTGGGGAAGTTTCTTAGTGTCTCTCTGCCTCAGTGTTCTTAACCTATAAAATGGGCACAACCATGGTGAGCCCTCCTAGGGTTGTAGTGAGGAATACAAGTTAACACATGTAGCATGCTTAGATCATGGCCTGGCAGATAGTAAACATGTATTGTTATTGTCATCATCATCATCATCATCATCATTTTTGGTTTCTGTCAGGCCCTGTGCAGAGTTCGGTGACACATAAATAAATCAGCCTCAGTCTCTAACCTTGGCGGGGTTCATGATCCAGTAGAAGAGACACACCCTGGGTGTGTCAGACCCTCTGCTGAGCCCTGGGCACAGATCTGAAGGTGGCTAGGAATGGTGGCTCCCAGAGTTATGCAACAAGATGCCCTACCTTGAAGAGGAGTCTGGTATAAGGCTAAGTTGATTATGGCTCGAGAATGATGTGCTGGGGGATGCAATGGGGGTGTTCTCTGGGCCTCCTCCAAATTCCATTCTTCTTTAAAGATGCTTCCTGCCAACTGTTTCCCATGTGGTCCATGGCCCCCTGCCTCTGTGCCTTTGCACATTGTTCCCTTTGGCCCTTCCAACTCACCCCCAGCATCGCCTCCATCAGGAACTTTCCTTGACTGACTCTAATCTGATTTGGCCCCTAGGTTCCAACAGCCCCCAGGTCTGCCTTGAAATTCCTTGAGGAAAGTGCTGCAACTTGTTCACCACTGTTTCCCCAGTGCTAGCATATAGTAGGTGCTCAATTAATGTAGGAATGTGTTTCTGTCGGAATTGTATTCAGCTACAAATAACAAAAGTCCTTACTATAGAGGCTTCAGCAAAATGAGGTTTATTTGTTTCAAATAACAAGAAAGCAAGCAGCTGTGAGCAAGGGCTCGGTTTGCATTGGCTTTTCCTCAAGGTCACAAGATGGCCCCTGTAGCTCCTGCCATCACAGCCATGTTCAGGGATGGAAGGAGAGGCAAGACATAGCACCAGCCCTGTCGCCCTCTTTTTTAAGAGGAACTAAGCCATTCCTGAACACCAACGAATTTCTGCTAACTTTTCATTCGTGAAAATTGGGTCACATGGCCATCCTCGGCTCTGAGAAAGACTGGAAAAATGAATATCTAACTGGAGCTGGGAGAACAAAATTGCAGCTTTGTTAGCAAGAAGTCCAAGGGTGGTGGGGGAAGAAGGGTTAATGGAGTGGGGGTCAGAAGGGAGAGTTCTGGTCAGGCAACTAGCACGAGCCTTCATGAAGGAGGCGTTATTTGAGCTGTGCCTAGAAGGTCAGATACAATTTTGACAATAGGAAAAATGGCATAGATAGGAGTCTGGAGGCCTGAAAATGCTGTGTGTAGCCAGGCACTGCCAAGTGACAGCTAGAGCAGGAAAGAGATGGGACCGGGTTGGTGAACTTTCGGTGTATTTGGCATCAGCCGGAAGCTCTCTTTCCCCCATAGGTGCTCTAAATCTCTTCCTCCACTCTACCTGAAATTCCACATTAGAGATGACCTCAGCTCATGGCCATGTACTGGGCACCTGCCATGAACAAAGAGTTCTTTTCAAAACATAGATATGCCCTGGAGGCGTATGGTTATCATTCATTCATTCCTGAATGTTAATCGATTTTATTGGCTAGTGATTTCCTAATGTTTAGCTGAATTCTGCCCTGCAAGATGGGAATTTTTATTCTAGAAAGAGGGTAATAGGAGATGGGGGTGAGCAGGGATGGGGCTGGGGCTGGACACTGACTGTCCGAGGGTAACAAGAGGCCTGAAGAGGAGGGAACTCACGTCTTCTGAGGCCTCTGAGGGCAGGCACTGGCCATCTTTCCTCCCTAAGCCTCTGCCATCACTAGTTCACAGTTGTGATAAATAGAACATAGAGAAGGGAACTGCTCTACCTGAGGTCATCCCACGCACAGGTGACAGAGTGGAGTTGGACCCAGGTCAGACTGACCCCAAAGCACATGCTCCTGTCACTGTACAAATACTGTCTTTTTGCTCCCACCAGGCTCCTCTGTCTTAATAATAATCATCTCTTACCGAAACCGATTTGGCTCAGTGGATGAAGCGTCGGCCTGCGGACTGGGGGGTCCCGGGTTCGGTTCCAGTCCGGGGCATGTACATTGGTTGCGGGCACATCCCCAGTGTGGGGGGTGCGGGAGGCGGCTGGTCGATGTTTCTCTCTCATCTATGTTTCTGGCTCTCTATCCCTCTCCCTTCCTCTCTGTAAAAAATCAATAAAAATATGTTTAAAAAATAATAATCATCATCTCAGCTAGCGTTTATTCAACACTTGCTCTGTACCAAGCATTGTTCTAAGTGTTTCACGTGTTTTAGCTCATGCTCTTTGCACAACAATACTATGAAGGAAGCACTGTTATTGTCCCCATTTTATAGATGAGGAACCTGAGGCACAGCAAGAGGTTCAGTAACATGCGCAGCTCCCACAGCTGGAAGGGTCAGGATTCAAACCCAGCTGGTCCAGCTTCGAGGCAAAGGGAAAGACATTGCCTTGCCAAGGTCTTGTGGTGGGTTAAGAGTAGATCCTCTGGCCTGGCTGGCATGACTCAGTGGTTGAGCATCGACCTGTGAACCAAGCAGTCACGGTTCAATTCCGTGGTCAGGGCACATGCCTGGGTTGTGGGCTCGATCCCCCAGTGTGGGACATGCAGGCGGCAACTGATCAATGATTCTCTCTCATCATTGATGTTTCCATCTCTCTCTCTCTCCCTTCCTCACTGAAATAAATTAAAAACAAAATTATTTTTAAAGGGTAGATTCTCTGCTAAAACAAAAACAACCCAAACTCATAGACACAGAGAACAGATAGGTGGTTGCTAGAGGTGGAGGTGGGCAAAGATTTAAATATCCATTGTCTAGAAACTACAATTCAAATATGAGGACCAATTAATCCCATTTCCTACCTGACTGGTTTGTGATCAGGCTCAGATGGAATTATAGACACATAGCCCTTTGGAAAACCGTTAAGTGCTATTGTACTAATATAAGGTAGTATGTTACATTTTTAAAAAAATATATTTTATTGATTTTTCACAGAGAGGAAGGGAGAGGGATAGAGAGTCAGAAACATCGATGAGAGAGAAACATCGATCAGCTGCCTCCTGCACAACCCCCACGGGGGATGTGCCTGCAACCAAGGTTCATGCCCTTGACCGGAATCAAACCTGGGACCCTTCAGTCCACAGGCCGACGCTTTATCCACTGAGCCAAACTGGTCAGGGCGTATGTTACATTTTTAAGTAATGAAAAATTATTGATTATTTTATTATGACAATAGCACTACTGTTAAAAATTTAAAAGATGCAAAGTAAAAATAAGAAACTAAAAATATGCATGATAACAGCACCCAGAGAGAACCACGATTTGTATTTTGATATCGCTCCAGCAACTACTGACTGATGGTCATGCTTGTTTATTTGGATCCCCACCCATGCCCTCCAACTACCCAACAGGATTATTTTGAAGCAAGTCCAAGACATAATATAATTTTATTATAAACATTTCAGTATTTATCTCTAAACTTAGGGATACTTTAAATAAATATAACCTCAATATAAACATCACACCTAAAAATTACTAGCGGAGGATGTTCGTAATGGGGAAGCTATGCATGTATGGAGATGGGAGGTATATGGGAAATCTCTGTACCTTCCACTCAGTTTTACTGTGAACTTAAAACTGCTCTAAATACTAAAGTCTATTTTTTAAAAGTAAGTTTTTATATTGTCAAAAGATTATCATTATCCAAATTTCCCTAATTGTATCTTTCTTTTTTTGTAAGTTGTTTCTCTTATACCTTTTTAAATTGAGTGTTTTTCCTTTTCTTGTTTATTTGTCAAGCTCTCTCTGCATTAAGGATATTAACTACTTACTATTGATTACTAATTACAAGTGATATTAATTACTTGTTATTGTTATTCCTCCAGGGAAGGCAATGGAGACTTCAGGATCCTCCTCCCAGACTCCAGACCACAGTCAAGTCCACGGAAATACAGAAGATGTAGACTGTATGTTTGCCTTCTCTGATCCCCTGGGCAAAGCCTCATGGGAGGTGGAGTCCAGCAATGGGTAGAACAGAGGAAGATGCTGCTTAGCTCATGTGATACAATGGCTCAAGGCACAGTTGAAACCTCCAAAGAAGTAGTGATTTTACACACATGCACACACACACATATGTGCTTGGTCCAGCCTGTCCTCCAGCACTTTCAAGCTGTGGGAGCCCTCAGCTGCTCCCCAACTCTCTAAGAGTCTCTGTGGGCTTGGGCTGGCACTAGGGAGAGCCCCAGAATAGGAGATAGGAAGATAGGGCTTAATCTGATCCCACCTGCCCTGACATTTACAGAGAATCTTCAACTGGCAACTGCTTATACAGTCTAGTGGTCTCAGAGCAGGACAGGGGCCTTAGAAGCCCCTGTCTGGGCTCCATGCTTAGAGAAAGTTCTGCCTTGGGCCTTCTTAGAACCCTGAGGCCTCTGGGAAGAGTGTCCTGGAGAAACCAGCCCCTCCTGGCTCCCCAAGTCTAGAGAGACCCCTGAGGAGGCCTTGGTGGTCCCTGGGGTGGGACAGGCGGGAAACACTCATCCTTGCCGATGTGTTCCTCCCAGATGGAGAGACCGATGTCCACAAGCAAGACAGGGAGGCTGGACTCTTTCCTCAAAAACAATATAAGAGAGACAAGTCTTCTTCCTCCTCCTCTTCGTCTTCCTCCTCCTCCTCTTCATCATCGTCCTCCTCTGCTTCAGGTACAGCAAAGATTTAAATATACACACACAGAATCTTATATTATTCAAGAAAACCTTTACATGGGAAAACCGTGCCCCACAATCTCCCACACTGATACTTCAATTCTATTTTTTCCACATTCCCTTCCAGAGCCCGCCTATCTGTACACACAACTTGTATACAGTTATAGATAATCGTATAGACAATTTTGTTCATGGTTTAACATTTTTTGCTGTCTTCTCCTCTGCGTTTTGCCCTGCTGTTCTGTCATGTCTTTGCAGCTATTTCTCATGCCTCCCGAATAACCCCTCAAGTGGCTGCATCTCATGTACAGTAACATTTAGGTTTCCTAGGGACGGTCTGGTGTCAGAGTCAGTGCACCCGTCCGTAACGCAGCCTGCCCGGGTTCAAATCCTTCCTTGGCCACTAACTAGCTATGTGTCCTTGGATAAATTGCTTAACCCTGCCGAAACCGGTTTGGCTCAGTGGATAGAGCGTCGGCCTGCGGACTCAAGGGTCCCAGGTTCGATTCCGGTCAAGGGCATGTACCTTGATTGCGGGCACATCCCCAGTAGGGGGTGTGCAAGAGGCAGCTGATCGATGTTTCTAACTCTCTATCCCTCTCTCTTCCTCTCTGTAAAAAATCAATAAAAAAAAAAAAAATTGCTTAACCCTGTATGCCTTGAGGTCCTAATCTCTAAAATAGGGATGGTAAAAAAAAGTTGTTACCTCATAGGTAGGTAACATTTTTCACATGTGTAACGTCTTAGCACCTAGCACATCGTAAAAGCTCAAAAAGGAACTATTATTAAGATCCACCCCACCTTACCACCAATTTATCCCATTCATGAGCATCCTTGCTCAAAAGCTTTTGCTTTTATTTATTTATCCATTTATTTGTTTTTAAATTGTGGGTCATGGTGTTTGATTATATAGTTATTTACAGTTTGCATAATATATCTATTAGAAACTTTTGATCTGTAGGATTAGGTTTAAGTAAATTAAAAACTTTTGGGTTTGAAATGGTTCCTTAAAAATGCGTGGGCTGCGCCCCACCTCGCTGCTTGTGCCTCCCTTGTAGCCCCATCTTCCCCTCACGCTGGAGTGGAAATTCCACACCCTTTTTCTCCCACAGACCACCATTGCTTTTGCTTTCTTAATATTTCATACAAATCATGTCCTAAGTATTGCTTCCCCACAAGTACTTTAGTGGGTTTAGAGAAATAAGTGTCTCTATTTGGGACTGGATTACAAATTGTCGCGTTATTCTCTAATAAACAGCAGAATGTTCTTTCACTTTTATTCTTTTGATTCAAAATGTAAGGCTGAGTTTATAGCAGCAACAATATCATAGCGAGCATGTGTTGATGCTACTGACCTATGTGCCAGCTACTGTTCCGAGCACTGTAATAACTCAATTCTCATAGCAATCCATTAAGGGAGGTACTATTATTGTTACCATTTTACAGATGAGGAAACTGAGGCACAGGCTAGCTTCCCTGTTGTAAGAGGGCTCAGTAACCTGGGATTCCCTAGAGGTCTTTCTGGGCCTGAGGAGCCTAAGGATTAGCTCTGGTCTATTCCTCCTCAACCAGAGCCCTGATCTGTTGCACATAGTGGGCCTGGGTCTGAGATTTAATTTGATGAATGCAATGTGAGGCTACATTTTTAAAAATGTTTGCAAAGCCCTGGCACCCTAGACGTATGTCCTCATGTTGCAAATGAAGAGACTGAGGCTTAAGGCCACAAAATCCGTGCTTATTTCAGCTGACAGAAGAGAGAGAATGGTTAGTGGGTCCAGTGGGTTTGTGCGTAGCCAGGCTCCTCCTGGGTCTGGAAAGGAAACCATCGCCCTTATGAAAAGTGCACAAACCCACCCACTAAGCGCTTTAGCTCTGGAAGAAGGGCTTCCAGGGACTCTTGCCAGGGGGACTCTGTCCCTGTGTTTCTCCTTTGTGGTGGGAGGGGACAGTCTGTGTTCTGATTCTGGTTGCCCCTTAGGGGGTGCTGCTCCCACACTAATGTCCCTCAAGTGTGGCCATAAAGCACTTCCCTCCTGTCTCCACAGCACACGTGGGATTGGCTGTGGTTAGCAAAACTGAACACTAGGAGAAAACAACAGGCAAACTAACGCAGAAGCACACAGGGACAGACTGATGTTTAGGATCCTGGTGTCTGATCCACAGTGACCGGCCTGCTGCTGGGAGTCAGACCAGGCCCATCCTTCAGGCTCAGATCGTGACCTCAAGGCCCCAAGCCCCATCGTCTCACTGTAGCCCCCAGTCTTCCTCCAGGCCCAGGACCCTCACTGATAGTCATGCACCAGCACTGTTCTCCCTACATCTTTTTGTTCTTAATGTAACCTGTTATTTTTTAACTAAATTTTTTATTGTGAAAGGTTACCCATAGGCACATTTTTAAAAAATATTTTTTTATTGATTTCAGAGAGGAAGGGAGAGGGAGAGAGAGATAGAAACATCAATGATGAGAGAGAATCACTGATTGGCTGCCTCCTGCACGCCCCACACTGGGGACCGACCCACAACCCTGACCAGGAATCGAATCGTGACCTCCTAGTTCATAGGTCAACGCTCAACCACTGAGCCACACCAGCCGGGCACGTATAGACACATTGTACAAAATGTGGAACATGTAAAGATACAGAAAGAAGAAGAAAAAAAAGTCATCCTTTGCTCTGTCTCCCAGAGATAATCACTAAACACAATGTTAAGTCTGTTTTTCCCGGACCACACTCCTCACAAAAACTGAATTCTGAGAATGAATGAATAACAGAACAAGTGTATTCTAGGCTCCTTCCAGGCCGAGGTTCTCCTACAGCTTGTGTTTGTTCCCTGCAGAGAGCAGTGATGAGGACCAGCACCCCAGAAAACCCAGAAAACATCGGCAGAGTCGGGGGGCTGGACACTCCCACAGGGGCGGCTCACCGGGTAGGCGACAGGCCTTAACCATTTCTCCTTTTCCCACGCGGCTCCCTGTTGAGTTTCTCCCTGGGCCTGAGCATGTCTGTGTGAAGATGTTCCTGGCAGCATTGTTTATAGTAGGGCAACAATGGAAACAACCTAATGCCCACCAACTGCAGGATAGGCCAGTGATGCCACACCCTGTCCCGGTTAGAGCTCTCTGTTCTTTATATCGCTCTGAAGTAAAAAAGAAAGATATCAAATCATATCATCAGTTTGATCTCATATACACTTTGTGCAATTTCACCCATATGTGGCTATCAACAAGACTGGAAGGAAAAATACCCAAATGCTCATAGTGGTTATCTCTGGGTAGTTAAATTATGGGTGATTTTTATTTTCTCTTGTTTGAACTATTCTATAGTATAAATATTTGACATGAGCATGTTTTATTTTTAACAACAGGAAAAAAAAAACTTTTGCAAAAAAAAAAACTTAAAAAAAGATAAATTTCAGCCCAAATGGATCATGGGAAGAAAAGAGCATGGGGGAAAAGAGCCTGGATGAATGCCTAGTACAAATCCTGGCACACAGGAGGTGTCTAATAAATGCTGCCCATGAAGCTGGAGTTGAGCTCTGGATTCTGTTTCTGGAGATAAAAACGATTAGGATTGTGGGCTATGGTGATAGACCTGAGTTTGAACCCTGGACTTGTCACTGACTATGTGAACTTCAGGAAATACCTGTGAGCCTCAGTTTCCTATCTGTAAAATGGGGGAGGAAAAGGGACTAATACCTCCTTCATAGGATTTCCAGGAGGATCAAATGAACTATTCAATATGAAGTACTTCATACAGTGTTGGTACATTTATGAAGTGCTCAGTAAATAGCAACTGTTACTACTGACTTTGAACAAGGCCTCTCAGACCTCCAATTCTTTCTTAATAAATGAACACAGTCACCTCTGGGTGTGCTAGGGAAGTGGGGGCATACAACAGAGAAAAGGGGAGGCACTTGGTAGGCTGTCTTGCCTCTTGACTACCGCCCTGCTTACCCCCAGCACAAGACTTTTTAAGGCCGCATGCAGGTGCAAGACAGAAGCTGCCCTGGGATGCCGCTCCTGGGAAGAACGGACTAATGGGGTTTGTCTCTACCCAGGTGCTGAGCATGGGGAGCCTGGCCTTTTGAAGGATGAGCTTCAACTCTACGGAGGTAATTGATTGTCCAGTGACTTTGGAAAAAACAGAATTAGACAAACGACAGGAGGGCCTAGGGCAGTGATGGTGAACCTATGACACGCGTGTCAGAACTGACACGTGTAGCCATTTCTGATGACACGCGGCCGCTGAGGCGGCCGCAAGCCGAGGATGAAACATTTGCGAAATAATGTTTTTTCCTCAAAGTGACACACTACCCGAGTTATGCTCAGTTTTTTGGCGAAGTTTGACACACCAAGCTCAAAAGGTTGCCCATCACTGGCCTAGGGGTTTGCTGGGCAGAAACGAGATCATGTGTATTTCATGAGCTAACACGTTGTGGGCAGATGCAGAAAATGTGGTAAGGTGAGTGGTTATAACGTTGGCAGATGGAGATGGAGCAAGCATTCTGCACCGTGGTGACACTGTCCTGGGCTCTCTTCTGAACTATAGCCTTGACTTGACCAATCTCCCAACCTTTCTGGGCCTCCGCTTCCCAACCAGCAAAATGAGACGTGATCAGTACTCTCTCGTGGAACACTTGGCTGTTTAAGCCGGCAAGAGAAGATTAAAAATCTGAACTCTACAAGACTCATTTTATGGAATAATTGTCTCTGAGCACCGTGATTATTACAGCAAGATCTAAGTATTATGGCCATTTGCTTCATAGAACTCTGATGAAATGGGGGAATTTATAGGAATGAACCCGTTTGCCAAAAAGCCTGACTAATGCACATGGCCAGATAAGAAAACCTCCTTAACTTTGTTTCACCCAACATTTCCATGATCCACGTCGTGTTCTAACTCCTGATAATGACCCAAGAAAAACATCAGGAAACACTTACTTTTATATTCGAAGAAATGCAAATGAAATATCTTGATGTTCTGCAGCAAGATATTACCAATGACTGCTTCTGGGTGGTAGCATTGTGGGCAGCCTTTACGCTGTTCATTTGTTTATCTGAAATTTGTATTTATTTTGAAACAAAAACAAGTATTATTTAGGTTTTTTTAAAAATGCTTTTAATTACCCAATTATGAAAGAAAGATTTCATTGGGTGTGAAATGAGAGAAACTGATATTTAAGTATATTTTAAAATATTTTTTTTCTCATCATGAAAGTAATTCATATTTACTGTAGCTCATGTAGATATTGTTATGTATTTGTGAATTCTTTCCTCCCCATACTCCCACCCCAAGGCACTGGAGGTCCTCAGTAAATTACACGGTTGGAGTCTCATTTCGTGGCTTTCTTGGTACATTCTCTGTACCCTTGGTGCTGGTCACTCTTGGGTCACTTGTAGATAGGGTTCTCATTTGCATGTTCACCCTAAGGACAGCTGAGTGTGCTGAATGTTTATTGCCATGTGCTGAGTGCCCCCTTCTGGTGTCTGTGTCCTGGGGCTGACCTCAAAGACAGGAAGTATACAGGAGTGGGGGCTCTCGGTGGTGGTGGTGATGGTGGTGGTGAGGTGGTGGTGGTGGAGGAGGAGGAGGAGGAAGTGGTTACAAGTCTTTTTCTGACTCTTAGCTTGGCGCTTTTTTTCCAAATTAACAGGAATTGCTCCTGAAGTGGAGATAGCATGGAAGGAAGAACAAGCAAAATCATCAGGGCACCAACACAGACTCCCTTCTTAGTACCTTATTAAAAGTCCTACCTGCCCTTGAGGGGAAGAAGGTGATGGGCTAGGAGAGAGGTCACCAGAAACTAGAATAGGCACCAAGAACTAGAAGGCGAATGGGTGGGAAGGTCACCCCAGACCAGATTAATGGTGAGGCTGCAACTCAGGGCCGGTACGTAGGGCTCAGCTCACCCACACAAGGGGTTTGACACTCGGGGTTGTGGGGGTGGAGCTGGGGCTCCCATGTACAACCCAGCACAGCTCCCAGGAGTTCGGGGCCAGGCGGGGCTGGGGCCTTGTGGCTAGGTGTCATCAGCTAGATCTAGATCACCATGAACAGGCATAGGTTGCAAACTGGTGACTCCTGTGTGTGCAGATGTGTTTTATCTGGCTCACGGAGTGTTTTTCTTTTTCTTTTTTTTCTACAAACCCTTGTGTCGAGGGCTGACTTTCATTGGTTGAGGCAAGGGAGCTGCTCTGCTACATACAAAGCTCATAGAGTGTTGTGTGTGTGTGTTTGTGTGTGTGTGTGTGTGTGTGTGTGTGTTTTAAATATATTTTATTGATTTTTTACAGAGAGGAAGGGAGAGGAATAGAGAGTTAGAAACATTGATGAGAGAGAAACATCGATCAGCTGCCTCCCGCACACCCCCTACTGGGGATGGGCCCACAACCAAGGTACATGCCCTTGACCAGAATCAAACCCAGGACCTTTCAGTCCGCAGGCCGCTCTATCCACTGAGCCAAACCGGTTTCGGCTCATAGAGTGTTTTTAAAAATTATTATTAATACATTTCATCAATTCTGCAACCCACCTTTTTTTCACATTTGAACATATCTGAAATCAGAGTGCATCATAAAATCACTGGTAACTTGCAATGATAATTAGCAGTGGTTTTCCTTACATAGTAACATAGAAAAAAAGTCATGTCTCACAAACTCTCTGATTTGCTAAAATACAAGAGTTGCCAACCTTTTTTTAATAATAAAAAAGTTTATGTAAAAACTCGGATTTCTGGCTTCTCCCGGGAAGGTGGAAGACCCGTAACACTGGGCAGGCATTCCTGCAGCGGCTGCAGCGGCTGCAGAGGCTGGTGGGTGGTGACTGTCCCTTTAGGTGGAATAGGAACCCTCCAGCTCGCTCCAGTCCCCACTTAGCCCACTCAGATCAAGTGGCAAGTCTCTGGATGCGGATAACGGGTCTGTGACCGTGGCTTTTCCTTCTGTGCAGGGGCTCCTGGGGAGGTGGTGCCCTCTGGAGAATCAGGTGAGTGCCTAGTTTCGGGAGAGGGTTTGTCGGTGCTGGTGTTGAATGAGGTCTGGGCATTGCCAGCTGTTATCAGGGTTCATGGCTGTGAGACAGGGACTCCAGGTCCACTTGGGAGCCTGGGGCTCTGACTGGGGCTCAGCAAGCAAGCAACAGGGCTGGCTGTGGCATGAGGCAGGGAGCCAGTGGCGATTAGAAAGGAGGTCCAAAAGAGGCAACGCAGTTATAACCAGAGATGGATTGATAGAAAGAGCTCCTGGGGGTGGACAACTTGACAGGAGCGTTTTCACAGGCCACCGATGGCCTTCCCCAGGGGGCAGGCCGCTGTTCCGGACCCAGGCTGGGCTGGGCACTAACGCTGAGTTTCTAACTTCCAGGGCTCCGAAGGAGAGGCTCAGACCCAGCAAGTGGTAAGTACTCCAGCCCCAAGAGGGGAGCGGAGGGCGGCCTGAATTCCAGGGGGTGGGATGAGATCACAGCCATCCTGGGAAGGCGGGTCAGTCCCGGCAGGGATGCCATCACCAGCCAGAGTGTCTCCCAACCATTCAGGAAGGGGACCTCCAAGGTCAGGGGAAATGGAACAGAGCATGGACTCAGGCCTGTGGAGGCAGGAGGGGTCAGTGGGGGTCCCAGGGACAGCCTTCCCCACCTTCACATCTTGGCCCTGATGGGTCTTGCAGGGAGTGTCCTCTGACTCAGGAAAAAGAAGCCTGGAGAGCGATTCTCAGTGAGGCAGGAAAGAGAAAACTCAACGTTAAACACTAATTTCTTGTTCCTAAGGAGAAATGGAGGAGGTGTCTCAGTTAAGAAGACTGAATATAAAGAAAGATGGTAAGGAAATTAATGTTCCAAAGCTGCTTCTGCTTGTCCAGATTTCTATGGGTAGAAAGTCAGCTGGTGGCCCAGAACAACAGTAATCATAGCCCACTCCTGTCGTGTGCCCTGCAATTTGCAGACTCCCCAGCTTCAAATCACCTTGAGAAGGTGGTACCATGATTCCCATTTTGCAGATATGGAACCTGAGGCTCAGGAATGGGGAGTGGCCTTATAACTAGTGCGTGGAATGACCCGAGCTTTAACCCTGGACTTAAGCTCTTTCTGCTGTAAGTGGAGTTCCTGGGATGATAAATGCCCTCCAGACATGGCCGGGCTGAGGAAGCTGTGAGTTTAGGTTAGACAAGTTCTAGAGAAGGGGTGATGAGAACCAGAGGGGCCTCCTCCATTCCAGGCCTGGAATCTGGGGGCGCTTCAGGGAGGAGGAGAAGTGTGGGAAGGGAGACCATGATTTTTTATTAAATAAATGGCAGTTGCTCTAGAAACATTTTGAGTTGTTGCAAAAGCCCTCCTTCAGGGAGTGGAGACGTGGGTCCACGCCCCCTGCTCTGCCTTTGTCCACCGAGATGACCAGAGCATCTGTTTAATTTTCCCGGGCTAAAAGACAAGCCTTGTCAGACTAAAACTGGGATTCCCTAAGTGCAGACCATGTCTGAGTTGCTCCAGGACATGCATTGTACCCCAAAGTGAGAAGGAGAGTCCCCTTTCCACTCTCTTTCTTAGAGTATGGTCGGAGACCCCATGCCACTAACACTGCCCTGTCCCTGTTCATGGCCCATCAGACACACAGAGCAGTCTGTCCCTGTGAGCAGAGCCTTCTGCAGGCAGAGGGCTGCTAGAACGCCGCCATCTTGTTTCGTGTGCCGTGTGTGTGTGTGTGTGTGTGTGTGTGTGTGTGTGTGTGTGTTCTACACTCAGCAAAATCTGGTAGTTTGGGGCATTTTGAACTGTCCGTTCAAAGAACTGTTCCACAAAACAAAGTATTACCATTTGTCTTATGCTTATTTTGACTTTTTTGATGAAGTAATAATTATGGTTCTTGTAAGTGAACAATACTGCTATTTTTGCTATTTTCTTTAGAGGAGCAGAGCTATAAGTATATTTGGTAACATTTATGTTGAACTTTAAGATGTCCCTGACTTTCTGAATGAAATGTAGGTGTTTATTTTGTTAAGTTGAGATATAATTGACATACAACATTATATTCATTTCAGATGTACTTGCCCCCTCCGCCCCCCCCAAAGGGTAAACTGACTTCAGAGCAAAGAATGTCCTAGAAATACTCATTTTAATTTTTCCCCAGGAAAATAAAACCAGAAATACCCTTCTCCCCTTCCATTCATTTGCCTTCAAAATGCTCCTTGCCAGCAGTGACATGAAATATCACACTGCCTTTACCATTTACAAACTTTCCCATACAAGACCCCCATCTGTCCTATCAGTGACATAGAGATTGCTCTCCTCAATATATCGGTGAGAACACTGAGGCTCAGAAAGGTCAGGTCGCTGGTCCAAAGCTTCAGAGCACGTCAGTGGCTCCACGGGACTAAACTAAGACACATTCCTGGCAGCCTCAACACCCACTCAGGAAGCCTGCCTCATTCCAGGCAACCGTCTCTGCATTGTCTTCTCTTTTTCCTTTTCCTTTCTTTCTTCTTGAAATCTTTGTTTGCATCTCTTGTAATCACAGCCCCTGGAGCGGGTCAAAGCCCCTGTGTTCTCTCCTCTGACAATTCACACGGTGCCCGGCAAAGTGCAGGGGGGCCTCTTTCACAGACCACCCCTGAATCCCTCCAGCCTCTCAGCCCCCGCCCCCCTCCTACATTCTCTTCCGAACATTCCACGCCTGCATTTCCATTTCTGGGCACTGGGCCCACAGCATGTCACAGCGGTTCATGTGTCGTGATGTTTGGTACAGCATAGGTGGTAACAGCAAACATCTGACATCAATAACTTCATCGGTGGGGGGACTAGTTAAATAAACTAGAGTGACTTCATGCCATGGAACCCTATACAGCCATCAAAAAGAACAGGGCAGATCTATTTATGCTCTGAGATGGAAAGATGGCCCTGCTCTATCAATGAGAGGAAAAGAGCAAATTATAGAGCAGCAGGTATACACATTGATCCTGCTTCTTCTTCTTCTTCTTTTTTTAATGTGCTTGTACATATATGTGCCTGGAAAGGTTTTGGCAATCACCACTCAGTTTTAAGGAGTAGGATTTAGGGAGGGAGAATGGGGCAATGTGAAACTTTTAAACTTGAAACATTTGCATATCTTTACAGTTGTCTATACATTCATTCCACAAATAAAGTGTCAGCAGCTCTGCCTGCCTGTGCTGCTTTGGTCAATGGGCAAAATCTCCACCCACCACCCCGTGGAGGGGGACAGAGAATAAACACGGGAATGAAAACATAACCAGCTGAGTGGTGATAAGTGTTAGAAAAATAATAAAGTGAGATAAAGGCTGGAAAGGGTGGGGCTTGGGGTGCTGTTTTAGTTGGGCTGGTCAGGAGACGTGTCTGAATAAAAGCTACACTTCAGCAGAGACAGGAATACTTTCAGTAATTAACCTAGCGGGCGAGCTCCGTGGTTAGAGCATTGGCCTGCGCACTGGAGGGTCTCTGATTCAATTCCCGGTCAAGGACACCTAGTTGGGTTGCAGGTCTGATCCCCACCCCCAGTCAGGGCGTGTTCAGGAGGCAACCAATCAATGTGTCTCTCTCACATTGATGTTTCTCTTTCTCTCTCTCTCCCGCTCCTTTCCTCCCTCCCCCTCTCCTTTCCACTTTGTCTGAAATCAATGGGAAAAAATATCCTCACTCCTTGGGTGAGAATTAAAAAAAAAAAAAGAGGGAGAAAGAAGCAAATAGTAAATTCCCCACCTCCTCTGCCTTTACAGATGAGTTTTTCCACTTCGTCCTCCTCTGCTTTGCAATTGGGGCCTTGCTGGTGTGTTATCACTATTACGCAGGTGAGTGGGGGCTGTGGGAAGCCGTTGCTGGGGGGCTGGGGGTTCAGACCTGCAGGCTAACCGTTCCCTCCCTGACTGTCCTTGCAGACTGGTTCATGTCCCTTGGGGTTGGCCTGCTCACCTTCGCCTCCCTGGAGACCGTTGGCATCTACTTCGGTCTGGGTAAGCATCCCCCGGCCCCCCTCCCAGACTCTTAGAGGCTGGTGGCTGGACCAGCCACAGATGCTTGCCAAGGGCCAGAAAGCCACGACCTAAGCACTTTTTAAAGATTTTTCTTGTGCTCATGTTTTCCTCCCCACCGCTTCCAAGGTCAATGTGAGGTCTTTGGCAAAACTCTGTGGAAAAATGGGCAGCTCTGTAAAAATGCAACAAAAACAGGCTGAAAGTGGCAAACAAACAGAATCAGGCAGATGCTGAAAACAAGTTCGTTAATGGGGTTGGGTACTGCATTCTCCATTTCCTGGAACTGTTATTGCTGTTCGTGGCTGTTGTTTTTAATAATAACCCTAGTACTATTATCTAAGCATAACCTGCTGCCTGAAATTCCACCATGAGAGCCTTGTTTGTGTGGCTGAAGCCTTGGTCCAAGCGTGGGCGGGAGGAGGCCTGACCCCAGATCCCCTGAGGAGGCACAAAGCTCAGTCACCTTTCTCTTCCTGTCTGGGCAGTGTACCGGATCCACAGAGTCCTGCAAGGCTTCATCCCCCTCTTTCAGAAGCTCAGGCTGATCGGTAACTTGTATATTCTTCCTAAGTTCACTTTCTCTCTCTCCACCGGGGCCTTCTGTTGCCAATGAGGTTTAGCATATAGGAAAGAGCACAGGGCCTGGGTTCAATTCCTGCCTCTTCCAATTTACCAGCTCTGTTAGCCTCAGTTTCCTCAACTGAAAAATGGGTGTAATAACGCCTACCGCCCAGGCTGAAGATCATGTGAGGAAGGGATGCAGCAGTCCCTAAGTGTGAAACTCTGTAGTAAAGTGAAGGGAGTCTGGGTGTTCTGTCCTAGAACATTTCCCCAAACTCTATCTTCTCCGTGATTTTATTTGCTTTATAGCACTGGGGGTGGGGGTGGGCTTTACTTATTTTGCATTTGTCTGATGAAAATGAGGTTCAGAGAGGTAAAGTGACTTGCCCAGGGTCACACAGCTAGCATGGCCGGGCTGAGCTAAAGGAGATCCTCTTTGATGACCAGCAGCTCTGTGTCTACTATTGAGTCTCAAAACTCAGAGGCCGGGGTGGGGGGGTGGGTTGTGTGTCTCGGGGCTGAGGATTTCCATCTTCTTTAAACCACTTAATTCATAAAGGGGAAATTCATTGCAATGGCTGTGGATCATGGAGACCCATGGCTTCTGGGGTGACTCCATTATTCCAGCTGTGACGGGTCTTAGGCATCTGGGGTGATGGTGGGAATGAGGCCTGACGGTCTTCAGAATCCCATGCCATCCTGTGGGCTTTTTCTTCCAGGGTTCAGGAGGACTGACTGAGGCCAGTGCCAGGCGGGCAGCCAGGCCCAGCCCTCGTGTGACCAGCGTGGCATCCCAAGCACAGAGCGGCGTTCTGGGAGACACGTGGGCAGGCCAGGCTAGAGCAATCAAGAGAGCTCTTTTCCTTCCACACGGTCTGAACACTGGCACCAGCCCTGGCAGAGGAATCCTTTGGGCAGTGTTGGCATGCAATCCAGCTGCCAGGATGGAAGGCAGAGGGAGGGTGAGGGAACTGAACCCTTCATGGTACCCGGATCAGCAGGAAGATTCTGGGACGTCGCTGCTCTCAGGAAGCAGTAGGAGACTCCTGGGCCCTGCAAGCTGTAATCTGTCAGGGCTCTGGTTTCTTTCGAACCCCAGGCTATCCTGGTGTGCTCTCAGTTCCTACAGAGCCACCGCAGGACAGACTTACAGTCCACTGTCGCAAGACATGGCACCACCATGTCAGGTCCCCTGGGTAAACCTGATGCGGGCGAGCTATGGGGGACGAAACCACAGCATCTGGGCTCCATCACCTAGTGCCAGCCCTGCAGCCCTGGACTCCGTCAAGATTCAAATAAACGTTTTCTTCCTTGTACTAAAAAGAGTCAGTGACATATTTCGTTGGCTTTCTTGAGTTCAAGAATACATTTGGGGGTCTTCTTTGACCCTGTCCTATGGAGTAAATCATAAAAGTAAAGCCTCTCGTTTTAGGTCCAAGACTTCAATTGCACACGGGAGACAGGGTTTTGCAAACATTTTTATAAAGAAGATCTGGGGGCTGTTAGGCACTCTCATCTCAACAAAATCCATTGTAAATTTTGGTTGAATTCATGGAGGCACAGAGTCTAGATTGAAGGAGGTGATAGTAAGGTCCTGCTTTACACTGCCAGGCCACACCAAAAGCATGTGTTCAGTTCTAGATTTATAGATTAAGAACAACAGTGACAAACTGAGAACACACAGAAGAGACCAGAGTGGAAATATAAAGAATGAGGAAACAAGAACTCTTCAACTTGCAGAAGAGAAAAGTGGGTGCCTTCATGGAACTCACAGACTCTGGAGGACACTTTCTCAAGTGGTTATGATGTTCTAAGTACAGCCACATACATTATCTGGCTTAATTCTCACAGCAGCCATGAGATGTGTGAATCATCCCCATTTTGCAGATGGAAAAACAGAGACTCAAAAAGGTTTCATAACTTGCTCAAGTTCCTGCAGGAAATAAGTGTCAGAGCTGCCAGTTTTTCCCAGTGATTCCCAGACTTTGGGATTCTTAGAGTTGTAGGATAGTTTTTTAAAGTGAGAGAGGGATGGGGGGCATGGGCAGGGTGGGAGAAGTCAATGGGGGGGAAAAGGGGACATATGTAATACTTTCAACAATAAAGATTTAAGCAAAATAAAAGTGAGAGAGCTGCCAACTCTTCACCTTGCCAGCTGAGAACAATAAAAATAACCAAAAAGAAGTCAACCATAAGCATCATTTTATTAAAGAAAGGACAGGTTTACATAAAAAGAAAAAAGCAGGGAAATGATCATCAGAAACAAAATGGCGTTTAAAATGAATAAACTAAGGTTTATGAAAATCTAACCGTGAGTCCTTTTCCCTGAAATCACTGTGGTCTGATGACAATTTTGTCTTTTGGAAACCACGAGTCTAGAGAATTCCAGCCCAGCTCTCACACCTCAAGGGATGAAAGCCTTACTACCTCCCAAAGCAACTCCGACTACAAGAATGTTTTACTCTTGTTCTAAGATACCTCTGTCAATGAAGCTTAGGGCATTCTTTCAGAAGACTAGCTGGCTGGCGCTCTGACCACGGAGAAAACCGGCCAGGGCAAGAAATGTTCTTGATCGTCATGGCTGTGGTGATCTCAGCACTCAGCTCTCTCCTTGGCCCTGACATCCACGCCTGTTGCACAGTCCTCCAGTTGTGTTCCTCTTCGTGAAGATTGTTTTGGCTGTTCTGGGTCCCTTGCATTTTCATACAAGTTTCAGGATCTACTTGTCACCTTCTGTGAAGAAGCTAATGAGAGTGCTGATGGGACTGCATCTTTTACATTTTCATTAGAAAAAAAATAGTCCCGGATCTCAGCTGTAAATCAACCACAGTTAATATTTGGATTGTTTTCTGTGAGTCTTTTTAGTGTGTGAACTCATTTATGTTTATTTTGGGCCCGTTTTTTCTTATACATAGAATAGGCACTTTTCCATTACTACACACTCTCCATACACATCCTTTCCAGCCACTCTATATTTCGTGCTTTACACAACAATCCTTCTATACTTAGTAATAATATCAATGGCTAACGTTTGTTCAGTACTTCTTCCATGCTGGGTATGGAGCTAAGCACTTTGCACACATCATGTCATTTGATCCTCATCGAAACCTTGTGAGGTAGCATCTGTCATGATCCCCATTTTACAGAGGCGAAAACTAAGACAGGGAATGTTAGTTTCTGAGGTTTTGATTCCAAGCAATTGTGTATAACTTACTTTCTTCTAAAGGGAGCCTGGAATGCACAGATCAGACAGTTATCAAATGTATAAATAGCATGCAAAGGTTCATAACAGAAATATGAAGTTGCTGACTGAAGGACAGTGTAGTTAGCCTTTCCTGTCCTGGCCTCGGTTTCCCCATCTGTATAGTGGGGAACACAGCAGTGCCCGATTCACAGTGCTATGGAGAGGATTAATGAGATGACTGCATCAAGCCAGTCTCTGGCACATAGCAGATGCTCAGTAAGCAGAAGCTACTTGATTAGAGTAGGGACACACATCAGATACCTTACAGTCAAGCAGGCAAAGTCAGCCAGATGTTGAATAATGGGGAGTGGAGGAGAGGGGACCAGGAGAAGTGAAGTCTAACCAAAGAGGGCAGCTGTTACCCAGCTGAGTGGTACCAGCCAGAGCCATCCAGGAAAACAGAAGCGCACCAGGTATTTTAACAGAAAGATCTAATATAGGGAATGTGTTAAAAGGTATAGGAGGACTGAGAAGGCAAAAGGGGACCACTGAGGTTTCACAGAGCCTCACAGAAGGAATCAGTTACCACCTAGGGCTGGGGGACAAAGGGAAGGTTAGAACCAATAAGAGGGCCCTGCAGAGCTGGGACCCAGGCCCCTGAGGAGGGGCACTGCCTGTGGGTGCCCGTGTCTCTGAAGGGGGCCCTGATGAGGCTGGTGCTAGGAGTGCAGGACCAATGGTGTCAGACCTTCAATTTCTCAAAAGTATAAAACCCAGATTTTTTTTTTTTAAATATATTTTATTGATTTTTTACAGAGAGGAAGAGAGAGGGATAGACAGTTAGAAACATCGATGAGAGAGAAACATCGATCAGCTGCCTCTTGCACACCCCCTGCTGGGGATGTGCCCGCAGCCATGGTACATGCCCTTGACCGGAATCAAACCTGGGACCCTTGAGTCCGCAGGCCGACGCTCTATCCACTGAGCCAAACCGGTTTCGGCCAGATTTTTTTTTAATGCTCACCCAAGGATGTGTTTTCTTTTTTTTTTTTTAGAGAGAGAGAGAGAGAGAGAGATGGATCGGTTGTCTCCCATACACACCCCAACTGCAGATTGAACCTGTGACCTAGGTAAGTGCCCTGACCAGGAATTGTACCCACAACCTTTTGGTTCACAGAATAACACTCCACTCAGCCAGGGAAAACCCATATGTATATTTTTAATGTTGGCAACTAATTTTAAAAAATTTTCAAACTCCTCAAAAATTAAAAATAGCTTATATTTTTATCATATGATCCAGCAAGTCTACTTCAGGATATAGACCTAGGAGAATTGAAAGCTGGAACTCAAAGGCCCTGGCTAGATAGTTCAATTGATTAGAGGATCGTCCCAATATGCCAAGGTTGCAGGTTCAATCCCCAGTCAGGGCACATATAGGAATTAACCAATAAATGCATAAATACGTGGAACAACAAACCAATGTTTCTCTTTTCTCTCTATCCCTTCCTTTCTCTCTAAAATCAATTTTTTAAAAAGTAAAAAAAAAAAAAAAAAGAGGCAGGAACTTAAAGAAATGTTTGCACGCCTGTGTTTAGAGCAGTGAGTGTGATTCACAATAGCCAAAACGTGAAAGCAACCCAAGTGCCCACTGATGAATTAATGCGGTCTATACACAAAATGTGGTCCATACACACAATTGAATATTATTCCACCATAAAAAGAAAGGAAATTCTGACACATGCTACCACATGGATGAACCTGAGGACATTATACTAAGTAAAATAAGCCAATCACAAAAGGACAAATACTATATGATTCCACTTAGATGAGGTCCCTGGAGCAGTCAGGTTCCTTAGACACAGAAAGTAGAATGGTGGTTGCCAGGGGCTGGGGGGAGAAGGGGATGGGGAGTTCATGGTAAATGGGTACAGAATTTTACTTGGGAAGATGAAAAGGTTCTGGAGATGGATGTGGTGATGGTTGTACAACAATGTGAAAGTACTTAATACCATTGAACTGGACGTTTAAAAACAGTTAAGGTGGTATATTTTATGTTATGTGTATTTTACCACAATTTTAAAAATATTCCAGCCTTGGCCGGTGTGTATCAGTGGTTAGAGCATTGGCCCTCGCACCAAAGGGTATTGGGTTTGAGTCCCAGTCAAGGGCACGTTCCTGAGTTGAGGCAGGCAACCAACTCCCAATCATGTTTCTTCCTTTCTCTCTCTCTCTCTCTGTCTCTCCTCCTTTCCCTCCCTCTCTTCCCCTCTCTCTAAAAAAAAAAAAAAACAATGGAAAAATATCCTCGGGTGTGGGTTAAATAAATAAATAAATAAACTTCAAATAATCTGTGGTCAAGCAAAACTGGATCTGGCCTGCAGGCTATCAGCTTCGTGTGCACTGGGGGCCCTCTGTAGTGTTAAGTTGGAGACAGGAGCTGGAAGAGCTACTGAGAATGGGAGAGGAAGCCAGGACAACAAAAAGGACACAATCTTTTCCATTCCCCTTCCCCAAGGTTTGGCAGCCCGACTGAACTGTGGGGACATGAGTTCAATCCCAGTCCTGCTGCTGGTAACCGGCCTCTCGGGGGTCCCAGTTGTCAAAGAAGGGGTTTAAGTGGGTCACGTGGTAGGAGCCCCTTGTGGCCTGGGAGAAAGTCCCACGTGCTCCAGATCTCCGCAGAGGGTCTGTCTCCCCATGGGGCCCTGGCCCCTAGTACTGCCCGGGAACCCTGTCACTGCTCCTCTGCCCAGCCAGAGCTCAAGGCCAGTGCCAGCTCAGGGTCTGGTTACATCTCAGATGTCAAGTGGATTCCTGGACACGTTGGAGCCCCAGTCCAACATGTGTTCTAAAAATAAAGTGTTGAATCCTGATCCCAGGAAGGCAGGGTTGCAAAGTAGAAGGGGGAGGTGGAAAGGGCTTGGTTGGGGTAGGGGGGACCTTCTATCTCTGACCTCTCTGGACTCTGCATTGGATTTCAGCTTCAATCACGGTGGGGACTGGAAGGGGGGATGAGCGTATTCTGAGGCCACACAAAGCCAGCTTGCGCTGGGAGGAAAGGCGAGAAGCCTGAGAAGACTGTGGCCGTTGTTTGTCCCGTTCTCCTGACACAGCCCCCGGAATCCTCTGCCTACCACAGAGTACCTCGTCCTGGACCAGAGAGAGAGCCAGGCTCTGCTGCTGACAGGCCCTGGGGAGCTGGGGAAAGCACTTGACATTGAGCTAGGCTTGGGTGGGGACGTGTAGGAAGGGCTTTCCAGGTAGCGGGCACAGCAGAGGCAAAGGCATGGAGGAAGGAGAGAGGATACATGTCAATGGAGCAGCAGGTAGTCAGTCCAGGGTGGCAGGCATATAAGCTGCACATTGGAGTGAGGATTAGTGGGAAATCGAGCACACGGGTAAATTGTCCCCTTTCCTCCAGCAGAACCCTGAGAACTGGGATATGGAGCTGGGACTGGAGCCTGAAGACACTGGGGAGCCATGGGAGGGGTTTAGGCGGAGGAATAGCATCGTGAGATCTCATTTTAGAAAGATCACTCTTGTAGCCTGGTGGGGGCTTAAGGAGCATAAAAATGGGCCTCACTGACCTCTGACTATAAGGGGTTGTAATTGACAAAGGGCTGCTGTGCTGGTGTTTGCACCAAAGGCCAGGCTTCCCATGGGATGCTCCCAGTCTGACTTAGCACAAGAGGGATAGTAAGGCAGGCCCATTCCTGGGACACACAGGATTCCCCAACACCTGCCAGACCTTCCTTAGACAACCTGGCAGACTAGATATTTCCACCCACCCTTCCTTCCCTCTCTTCTTCACCTGAGGCTAGAGTTACATCAGAGTCTGACGGCAGCATTATTCATAGTAGCTAAAACATGGAAACAGCCCAAGTGTCCATCAACTGATGAATGCATGAGTCAACAAAATGTGCTCTATCCGTACAATGGAATATTATTCAGCCATAAAAAAAAAAAGAATGAAATTCTGACGCATGCTACAACAAAGGTGAACCTTAAGGACATTATGTTAAGTGAAATAAACCAGTCATAAAAGGACACATATTGTACCATTCCACTTATATGAGATCCTAGAAGAGGTAAATTCATTGAGACAGAAGGTATAAGAGAAGTTATCAGGGGCTGGGGTAGGGTGGCATGGAGGTTATTGCTTAAGGGATACAGAGTTTCTGTTTTGAGTGATGAGAAAGTTCTGGAAATGGATAATGGTGATGATTATAAGATGTTGTAAACTTACATAATGCCACTGAATTATATACTTTCAATGATTAAATGGTAAATCTTATGTTATCTATTTTACCACAATAAAAAAAAAAGTTTGGAAAACAAAACCTGTACCCAATGGATCTGGGGAGGGTTGACCCCACCTCTGCTCTAGGGTGGGTTCTGACAGGCATTCAGCATATTCCAGTCACATGATCTTGACTTTTCTTCAGTTATAGAGGACATGATTGGGACAACTGGCAAAATCTGAATAAGGTCTGCAGATAAAATATTAATGTGTCACTATTAAGACATTATTAATGTAGCAAAGATGTGTTTTTTTTTAATTTATTTGTATTGATTTCAGAGAGGAAGGGAGAGGGAGAGAGAGATAGAAACATCAATAATGGGAGAGAATCATTCATCGGCTTCCGCCTGCATGCCCTACATTGGGGATCGAGCCCACAGCCTGGGAATGTGCCCTGACCAGGAATTGAACTGTGACCTCCTGGTTCATAGGTTGACACTCAACCACTGAGCCACACCAACTGGGCAATTTCCTGGTTTTGATAATTGTACTGTGTCTATGTAAGAGAATGTCCTTGTTTTTAGTAAACACATACTGAAACATTTAGGGTAAAGAGCCATCATGTCTGCAACTTACTTTCAAATTCAGGAAAAAAAGGTACTTACAGAGAGCAGGATAAAATAAATGTGGCAATATATTAACATTTGGGAATCTGGTGTAAGGGTTGTAGGACTTTTTTTTGTTCTATTCTTACAACTTTTTAAGATAAATCTAAAATACTTTTCAATTACAGTTGATATACAATATTATATTAGTTTCAGGTATACAGCATAGTGATTAGACATTTATATAACTTATGAAGTGATCACCCCAATATCTTGCAAATTTTCTGTAAGTCTGAAATTATGTCAAATAAAAAGTTTTTTAAAAATCTGTTCACCATAATAGCTACTGAAATCAGAGATTAGCCAAAAGCAGAAACTAGAGGTTTTTACTACAAACACAAACAACCCAAAAGAAAAGGACAAACATTTTGAATAACAGGAAATCCAACCGGATTTGAAAACATGAAAATGTGCTTGATCTCATTAATTATCAGGAAATAAAAATTTAAATGTCAATGAAATACCAGATTGGTGACAATTAGTGCCTGACAATACCAACTGTAGCCCCTTGGAGCAGTAGGAATAAACATCGGATGCTGGGTGGGAACATTTATTTGTTCAACCACTTCACAAAGTTGTTTGGCATTGTCTAGTAAAGCTAGAGATACACATTCTGTGGCCTGGCATTTTTATCCTTAGATACACAACCTGGAGAAATGCATGCATATATGCAGCCAATCATGTACAGAAAAGTGCATAGCAGCACCGTTCAAAATAGTCCCAAGCTAGAAACAGCACAAATTTCCATCAACAGGAGGATGCATAAACTGTGGTACAGTCGTATGTGGAATGTTACGGAGCAATGAAAATGAATACACGACATCTGTAGGCACCAACTTGGATGAAGCTTACAAACACGACATTGAGTAAAAACAAATGGCTTCTTAAAAATATAAAGTGCCACGACAGACAAAACCAACGCTCTATTTTTAAGGGTACATATACAGGTAATAAAACCACGAAGTAAAGCGATAAAGGAATAACCAAAGCGTTGGGAGAGCGTTTCTCTGTAGAGAGGGAGTGTGATGTGGGGGAGGGTACTGGCCGTGCTCTATTTATTTACCCTGGAGGTTACTTTTATAACTATTTTTCAAGCTGTATGTATATCTTGGATATTTTTCTGTATATTATATTCCACAACAAAAAATGATTGAAATCAAGTATTAAAAACAAAAAGTAATCTTTGCTCTTTGCTCAACTGAAGGTGCTATTACAGGCATGGACACAAGAAGGCGCTCTAACCAATGAGCCTCGGCGAAGCGAGGTTTCCTAGCAACAGAAAAAACACCAAGGAGAAAACTTCCTGAGAGTGGTTAACTGAAGCATTCTGGCTCCTGCACCTGCCAGGTCAGCATGAGGTCAGCTTCTGGCACCTGGAGCGTTTCTTTTGGGTCTAAGAACGCCCTTGACCTTTCCTGATAAGTGGGGCTCTTCTTCCAAACGCAAGCTCAAGCTCAGAGACGGGGAGGCTGCACGCTGGAATCCCTGAGCTTGCTTTTCCCGCTGGTGTCAGATAATGACACCCTCAGGCTTTGATGGAGGCCTTCTCTGTGAAACTCCAAACACGTCTATTGTTTCCTTCAAAACACGGAGGTATTAAGAAGGGACTTTTCTCACAGCTTTCTAAGGCACCAGGTCACCCACAAAAAATAAGGCCTTCAGGAGTTGAGATGTGGAGGAAGTTTTCTGAATTGTTGACAAAACAGAATTTCAATTAAAAAAACAAAACAAAACTTTTATAGGTATATTTGAGGCTAAATGGGTCCAGTAATGATAATAAATACATGCAAAATACAGCTTTCCCAGACTTTATATCACTTGACTTCACAATTATTCTGGTATCGCTCTATTTTGTAGATGAGGAAACTGAGATGTTAAATGGTGAGATGATGTTAAATGGTGAAAAGTCCAGAGCTTTTCTCCCAAACCAATTTACAAAAGAATAAATATGAACTATTAATTTATTTTTAAAGGTGAGAAGCTGTTAATTGTCTCTAATTTTTAAAAAAGAAAATTAAAACAACAGGGAGATAACTTATTTTCTCCATTAAGTTAGCAAAACTATTTAAAATTATATTACCTCACACTCAGAAGACTGTTTGGAAACTGGCAGTCTTGTACAATGCTAGTGGCAACTGAAACTGGTAATGGCTCTTTGGGAGAGCGGTCTGGCAATACCAAGCAGGAACCTTAAAAATATTTCTGTCCTTTTATCTAGCAACCACACTTCTGAGAACCTATCTGAAGGACTTTGAAATTTGAGAAAAGTGTATGTGTAAATATTGGTGGCAGTATTATTTATAATGGCAAAAAATTGAAAACACAGGGGAACAGTTAGGTGACTAAGGAAACAACCTTTTAAGTCTTTCTATGTGTCACACATTGATTTCTCACCAAAAAATGATGGACATTTAGGCTGTTTTTCTATGAGCATTCTTTTTTAAAAAAAATATATTTCATTGATTTTTTACAGAGAGGAAGGGAGAGGGAGAGAGAGTTAGAAACATCGATCAGCTGCCTCCTGCACACCCCCCACTGGGGATGTGCCCGCAACCAAGGTACATGCCCTTGACCGGAATCGAACCTGGGACCCTTGAGTCCGCAGACCGATGCTCTATCCACTGTCTATGAGCATTCTTGTAGCTAAATATTTGGTGCGTTTTAAATTATGAATTGCATGAATAATTAAGATAGTCATCATTATTAATTCATTATCTTAATTATTAAAGTTATTAGGATTAAGGTTCCGATTCCAGAAATAAAATTGTTGGGTCAAAAGACCTGTGTGTTTTTCAAGCTTTTAATATATATTGTCAAATTACCACCTTAGAATCTAATGTTTGCCCCATGCTATGCATATGCATCATCTCATTTAACCTTCAAAATTCATTCATTCATTCAGCATATATTCACCAAATGCTCCTTCGTGCCAGCTGTGTTAGGGACTCAAATAAACAAGACACAGCAATCCTATGAGGTATATACTGTTATTAATTCCATGACACGGGTGAGGAAACTGAGACCCATGAAATATCTTGTCTATTGAGAGTAGCTGTACCTGAGAGCAGCTTCATCCTTTGCACAAGAAAGTTACTGTTGGCTCTAGGAGGCCTCATGCTCTATTGTTCCACGTGAAAAGCCACATTTTAACCTTGGGTGGCAGCTCTTTCCTCTTTCTTTTTCCATCACGATCCTGGAAAAAATCAAATGGGGAAACATCCTGGCATATAGCTTAGAAAATAAAGCTCATCCAAAAGCTGCCAGGAATAAAAGCTAACGAAACTTTCTCAACTGAATGTGACACCCCACTCTTAAGAAATTAGGTAGAGCTGGTCCTCTTTGATCCCAAAGTTAGTTACTACGAAAACTTCCAGCAAAAAGCATGATAGAAGTTTGGGGACATGGAACAATTCATTCAGATCGTTTTTCACCTTCCTAAATTAGTTCTAATTACAATTATTGTTTGGATAGCTTAGTGGTTAAATGCAAAAGCTTGTGGATTAAACAGATGTGACAACTTGAACAGTTATTTTACAATAAATATACTATTTTAGTGACTCTCTAAGCTTTAGTTTCCTCATCTGCAAAATGGGTCCAGGAATACTTTCTTCTGAGATCTCTGTGGAAGACCTAAAGGATTCAGGGGTAGCAGTCACCATCTATCCCCCCTTTAATTCACTGATCCGACCCAGGCAAAAACGAGATGGTGGACTACTCCAAACTCACCCAAATAGTACCCCCCAGTGCAGCTGCTGCGTTGGATGTGGTAGCTTTTCCAGACAGATTAAGAAAGCTTCAAGATAATAGTATCCAACCATCGGTCCGAAATACATTCTTTTCCATCCCTAATAACAACCAGAAACAGCTCACTTTTATGTGGGGGCCGACAACAATACACGCTTATGATCCACCTCAAGGCTATAACTCTCCTGGCCTCTGTCATTACAGATTCTGAATGAATTGAAACATCTGGACATTCTGCAAAACATCATATTGGTCCGCTTTATTAATGAGATAGTTACTAGGACTAGAGAACAAGCCATGGTTTTGGAGAGCAGGAGATAAAACCCTACAAGAATTCAAGGGCTCCAGAGGATGGTCTATTAATCCTATTGTAAAGGGCTCACCACATCGGTGTAGATTTTGGGGGGTGAGTGATCTGAGGTATGCTGGAATATGCTGGAACAAGCCCTGCAAAGTGAAGGACATGTGATTGCATCTTGTACCTCCTACCAGGGGTAGACCTCTGCAGGCTGGAGTCAGCATATTTTATACTTGGGAATACTGATCCATCCTATTTTCTGAGTGACATGGAAGGCTGCCAGCTCTCAGCAGATTCTGGGCAGAAAAGAGCTCTGCAGTAGATCCAGACTGTGCTGCAAACAGCTTTGCCTCTTGGGCCATATGGCCTGAAAGGGTCTGTGGTATTAGAGGTACCTGTGGTGAGAAAAGATGCCATGCTTTTATAGCAAGCCCCAGTGAGATTACTACAATCTACTAGTAGAGCAAGGCCGTTCAATCTACAGCAAGGAATTATCACCTTTTGAGAAGCTCCTCCTGGGTTGGGCCTTGGAAGATATGAAGCACCTGGCTATGGAACATTAAGTGACTCTATCGCCAAAACAGCCCATCATACGCTGGTATCTGTCAGACCTACCAAGTCATAAGGTCAAATGGGCTCAACAGCAACCCAAATTAAGGTGGTACATATGCCCGGCTGGCATGGTTCAGTGGTTGAGTGTCGACCTATGAACCAGGAGGTCACAGTTCGATTCCTAGTCAGGGCACATGCCTAGGTTGTGGGATCCATCCCTAGTGTAGAGTGTGTAGGAGGCAGCCAAACAATGAGTCTTTCTCATTATTAATGTTTCTATCTCTCTCTCCCTCTCCCTCTCCCTTCCTCTCTGAAATCAATAAAAAAAAATTTATATTTTAAAAAGATGGTACATCTGGGACCAGGCACAAGTAGGGCAGAAGACACAAGTAAGCTGCACAAGCAGATGACCTAAACCCCCATGTCATCCACCGATGTTGCACTAACACCTCTCCTTCATCTCACTCCTATGGCTGCATGGGGCTTCTTTATGGCTAGCTGACAAGGATGGAAAATGCCAACCTTGATTCACAGATGGGTCTGTTTGGTAGGGGGGCAAAAGCTGAAAATGGAATACAGCTTCACTATAGCCTCACTCAGAAGTGACCTTTAAAGACAGTAATGAGATGGAATCTTCCCACAGGCAAGGCTTTGGGCAATGCATATAGGCATCCACTTTGTAGACAAGTGGCCTAAGATAAGAATAAATACAGACTTATGGGCAGTGGCATCGATTGGTTGACTCCTGCATGTGCCATGAGTGGGGCTGGGGATCGAATCTGCAACCCAGGTCTTGACCAGGAATAGAGTCTGCAACCCTTTGGTGCACTGGTTGACGCCCTAACCATTGAGCACACCGGCCAGGGCTGAAACATCTATTTTAGGTATGAGTTTGCCTTTCCTGGCTACTAGTGCTCAGCCATTCTAAAGACTTGCAGAGTGTCTGATCTGATGACATTTGACCTCAGATAGCATCACTTTAGAGACCAAGGGGCTCATTTCATAGCAAAGGAGGTACAGTAGTGGGTGCATGATCATGGCATCTACTGGACTTATGACATGCTGCATTGCATTGCTCAGAAGCCACTGGCCTTTGGAGGACTTTAAACTCTGCAGGCCTGTGGAGCTAAAACCTACATCTAAGCCAAACTGGGCAAAGAGAGAGCAAATTTTGGGTTTCTCCCAGCCTCAGCCCAGGAGTATCTTCTCAATTCTACCCCACAGACCTGTAAGAAGCAAGTACTTCACAATTCTTTAGTTCTTAATTTTTTCTGACTTGTGTCCTTTCTCTCTTCTACACATGCAACAAATTCTGCCTGAAAGCTATTGTACCGCTATGCTCTCTTGAGTACTCTTGGCCAAAAGCTGCTGCCCAAGACCTCCCTGGCCTGCCTAGAGGCTTTCTTGGTCAATGCTTGGCAGGGCTCCAGCCTTCTTGGGCCAAAGGCTCTGTCATTCCTTCCCTTGCCCAAACATCAGAGCCGATCCAAGACTCATAGGCAAGGAATCCCGGTACGAGATAGGCTCAGATTCCATTTCTGTTCTTCTCCCAGGTGGCTTTTACCTCTTGCCAATCTAACAATCTCTAGAAAACCCTATTCTACACCCAAAAAGTGTGATCAGCAGAACACTGAAAAAAAAAATGATAAGTTTCTTCTCAACAACAACCACTTTCCTATAGTCTCCTAACTGTACTTGGTTTTCCCTAGAAGTGGCGATGAGGACATGTTGGTGGTGCCTACTGCGTTCAGGCCACCCTAGAGCAGGCTCTAAGACGCCTATGCCTCTGGCTGCCCTAACTTCTCCTCGGTTAAGACCTTGTTCTCACAGGCAGCGAAGGCAATCACAGGTGAGGGAAACAGGGACCTGAAAACCTTCCCTTCCCCCTCATAACCCACCCTCGCCCTCACTGTTCTGCAGATGCTGTCATGATTGAAGTTTGCATATTAAAGATTTCTTATATTTAAAATATTTGGTAGGTCTAAAAATAAAAAGCACTTTAGCTAGAAAAAAGAGATGCAACCGAGGCACCAACTGGGAAATGTCTGTGTGAACGAAGCATCACCTTCCAGGGTGCTTCATTCCAGCACTATTCACCCTAGACCAGCAACCATGAGCGAGTGCTGTCTACAAAAAGGAGAATACAGGCATACCTCAGAGATACTGAAGTTCGTTTCCAGACCATGGCAATAGAGTGAGTATCACAATAAAATGAGTCACATGAATTTTTGGTTTCCTGGTGCATGTTATGTTTACACTATATTGTAATCTGTAAAGTGTGCAATAGCATTGTGTCTAAAAAAGCAACGTACATACCTTAATTAAAAATACTTCATTGTTGGCCTGGCCAGTGTGTTCAGTGGTTAGAGTATTGGCCTGCTCACCAAAGGGTAGTGAGTTCGATTCCCGGTCAAGGGCACATACCTGGGTTGCAGGGTCAATCCCTGGCCTGGTCAGGGCACATTCAGGAGGCAACCAATTAATGTGTCTCTCTTACATCAATGTCTCTCTCTCTCTTTCCCCTTCCTTCCTTCCACTCTATCTAAAATGAATGGGAAAATACCCTCGGATGAGGATTAACAACAACAAAATATTAATCATCCTATGAGCCTCAGCGAGTCATAATCTTTTTGCTGGTGGAGAGTCTTACCTTCAATATGTAAAAAATGCAATATGTATCTGCAAAGCGCGATTAAGAGAAGCACAATAAGCCGAAACCGGTTTGGCTCAGTGGATAGAGCCTCGGCCTGCAAACTGAAAGGTCTCAGGTTCGATTCCGGTCAAGGGCATGCACCTTGGTTGTGGGCACATCCCCAGTAGGGGGTGTGCAAGAGGCAGCTGATCGATGTTTCTCTCTCATCGATGTTTCTAACTCTCTATCCCTCTCTCTTCCTCTCTGTAAAAAAATCAATAAAATATATTTAAAAAAAAAAAAAAAAAAGAGAGAAGCACAATAAAACGAGGTAAGCTTGGAAATGGATCTGGGAATAGGGGGTAGAAGTAAGAGTGACTCCTCTCCACCATACTCCCAGTGAGCCTCTGGGAGAATTTGGGCTTCCCGCCCCCACAACTCTAGACTCTGTAGGTCTCAGAGGTCTCGGTTGACAGCAGGCAATGCTTCCACTAGGAGACACAAGAGTCCCATTATCCTTTAAGCTATTGTTGCTACCTGATCTCTTGAAGTTCCTCGTGCCAAGAGACTAGCAGGCAAAAAGCGGAGTCACCCTCCTGGCAGGTAAATTGACCATGACATCAGAGAAGGCAGGGCCCTGGCTGTTACACAACAGGACAGGGAAGAACACATCTGACCCAGCAGGTGACCTACTCCAGTGTTTCTTTGTTCTTGTCTGACCCATTTTGAGGGTAAGTAGACAGATACAGCAACCATGACTAAGACAAGCATGGTGACCAGGGTCTCAGATCCCTGAGAGATGGAGGTCTGGGCCATCTTGCTAGATAAGCCACCTAGACCAGCAGAGGTGCTAGCCAAGCAGTAGGGTTTAGAGGGGGTAGTAGAGGAGGGAGATAATGAGTCGGCCAGCTGTTGCGTGAGAGCTGTAGCTCATTCCACTAACCTTTTAAAGTTTATGCAGGGAAAAAAAAAATGGATCAGAATTCAGGAGGACCTGTTTTCAGATGGCATTAACTTATTTTACCAAGCAGGAGATTCAAATGCTACAGAACTGTGGTGAATGCACTCCCCAGCTGCCAGGAGTCTTGCCTTCTAATAGATGGGGCTGCTTTGTCCAAGGTTATGACCCCTCTTTTGGGGCAGCCTCGGGCAATGACTGCTTAATAGAGGGGTACAAATGCCTGGCCCCTTTCCATCATTTCAGGACCACTCTGAAGGGCCATCCTGTTTTAAGAGCTCCAGGTGACTGAGGGCTCTGCTACAATGCCATGGCAGTTCATCTTCTCCCTTTGTGGAATTCTGCTCTTCTCACTCCCTGGCAAGTGTTGCTCCTGAGAGTGCTGCCCATGAAATCTCCTGCCTGCAAACCTCCTCCTCAGAGTTTGTTTCCCAGGGAACCTCGCCCAAAACACTGTGCACATCCTCAACCACACTAGTTAACGTCAAAGCATTTCCCAAGAAGGTTGTACCAACTTAGACATTCCTACCAACAATGCATGAGAGTTCCATTTGCTTAACATCCTTGCCAAATCCTGGCATTGTTAGGCTTTTTATTTTTAGCCAATCTGGTGGGTGTGAAATGGAATCCCATTGTGGTTTGGGTTTACATTTCCCTGATGACTAATGAGGCTGAGCACCTTTTCATGGGGGTTTCTGGCCATTCGGTGTCACTCTTTGGGAACAGCCCCAGCTCCTTTGCCAGTTCGTGTCACAGACCCACTCGTAAGAGAATACGTGCAGGGTTAAGCCCAAGTAGAATTTAAATGGCTTTCCTGAAGGCCACCAATCTCAATGAATCCTTTGGTCCTTTTCTAACCTGACCCAGGAGCAGAGGGAGATTTGGTGGACCACTCTCTCCTCCCATTACCTTCTTTTCTTGGCTTTCTCCGCAATGCACAGTCCTCTACCTCTCTAGCTGCCCTTCTCTGTCTCCTTGGCAGCCTTACCCTCCTGCAAAGGCGCAGCTGTTAAAGGTTGGGCTCCTCAAGTCTCAGTCCTTGGTGTTCTTTTCCTCTTCCTCTGATGTTCTCTCTGGGCAAGCTCACGTGTACTCTCAACTACGGTTGCCATAGTTATACACTGAGGATTCCCACATTCCTCTCCTTTGGCACTTCCACATGACGTCTCCAAGCTCCAGCTCAAGCTATCCAAAGTGGAAATCATGACTCTCCCTCTGCTGGGAAGTTTTCCCTGAGCCGAGAGACCAGGGAAAGAGGCTGACAACTCCAGTATTACATCAAGAGTTTATTAAGGGAACTATGTAATGTATGTAACCAGGCTTGTCTTGGGCAGCAGGGAGATGACACATGGCAGGTGCTGAAGGGTTATATAGGACAGGGGAGGATGGATAGAAGTCCTGGGGCGTGACCCACCTCAGATGAGGGGAAAACACCTTACATACTTGCCCACAGCAGAACCAGAGCCTATTCCAGGAACCAGCACATCTGGGGCATAGGGGAGGTTAGTCAGACACTCTCAGAGGAAATTTATGGGAAGCAATCTCTGTTCTGGCTTGAATCTAACTGGATTTAGCTCCAGGGTCTAGCAGCAGTCACATCATTGAACACATAGGTGCTATTATTGTTGCATCACAAATCAGCCAGCTGGACAAGATGCCTTAATGAGCCAATTAGTTAGGAGTCATCTTTATTGCGCGCAGGTTCAGAGCAGATTACCTCTGTCAAATTCTGAACACCCAAAGGAGGAAGCATTCTCTTTTTATATATATTTTAGGTCCTTGTGTAAGTTCTTTTTACAGACAACGTGTAACCTTGAGTACATCTCATATCTAACACACACCTGTAACCTTGAGTATCATATCTACTAGAGGCCTGGTGCACAAAATTCATGCACGGGGGCAGGAGGGTGTCCCTCAGCCCAGCCTGCACCCTCTAAAATCTGGGACCCCTCGAGGGATGTCCGACTGCCCTAAACGGGCAGTCGGACATCCCTCTCACAATCCAGGACTGCTGGCTCCCAACTGCTCGCCTGCCTGCCAGCCTGATCACCCCATAACCACTCCCATGCCAACCTGATTGATGTCTAACTGCTCCCCTGCCAACCTGTTTGCCCCCAACTTCCCTCCTCTGCCTGGCCTGGTCACCCCTAACTGCCCTCCCCTGCAGGGTTGATCGCCTCCAACTGCCCTCCCTTGCAGGCCTGGTGCCTCCCAACTGCCCTCCCCTGCTGGCCATCTTGTGGTGGCCATATTGTGTCCACATGGGGGCAGGATCTTTGACCACATGGGGGCATCCATATTGTGTGTTGGAGTGATGGTCAATCTGCATATTACTCTTTTATTAGATAGAATAGAGGCCTGATGCACGGGTGGGGGCCAGCTGGTTTGCCCTGAAGGGTGTCCCGGGTCAGGGTGGGGGTTCCCTTGGGGTGTGGGGCAGCCTGAGTGAGGGGCCTGTGGTGGTTTGAAGGCCAGCCACGCCCCCTGGTGACCCAAGAGGAGGCCCTGGTATCTGGAATTTATTTACCTTCTACAATTGAAACTTTGTATCCTGGAGCGGAGCCAAGCCTCCTGCTCCCTCTGTGGCCAGCAGCCATTTCTGTTTGGATTTGTTTACCTTCTATAATTTAAACTTTGTAGCCTTGAGTGGAGGCTTAGGCCGGCCAGGGCAGGGGAAAGCTTGGCTTCTTCTATCACCTTGGAAACCCAAGCCTCCCTCCTACTTTCTCCGTGGCTGTAGCCATCTTGGTTGGGTTAATTTGAATACTCGCTCTGATTGGCTGGTGGGCGTGGCTTGTGGGTATAGCAGAGTTAGGGTCAATTTGCATATTACTCTTTTATTAGGTAGGATACAGGCACCTGGCATCAATATCAGCGTATTAGTTAGATGGCTAGCTTGCAAGGTCAGACAATTAAGTTTATCTTTTCTAATCAAGAAAAAAAACAAAGTTATTTCACAGTCTAAAAATAACAGAGTTGACCTACAGAATAAGAGACTAAGAATAACAGAGTAGTTCAAACAGCAGTTTCAAACAGCAGTTTTCCAAAGGAGGGATTACTATGCTTCATTATTGGCCTCTCTTCCATGGGTGAGGAAACAGAGGCACAGAAATGATAAATGACTTACCCAAGGCCACACAGCTAGGAAGTGGCAGTGATAGGATTTAAACTCGGGTGGCCTGTAACCACTACACCACACTGCCCCTGCCAGAAACACTAAGTGCTTTCCTCTGTTTACTTTCCTCAAACTAGTGTTTGGTTTCTGATAATAAAATGATACATGCTCATAAAAAATATACAGAAAAGTTTAAAGAAGCTAATAAAAAATGTTTCAGATGTCCAGCATATTGGGTCATCTCCACAGACACACAGAAATGTATGTCATACAAAATGAGATAATATGCATAGTAATAAAAACCAACAACCATGAGAGAATGATCTAGGGCTCACACTTGGGAGCCATTCAGTCTGGGTTTAGACCTCCTAGCTCAGTGGTCGGCAAACTGCGGCTCACGAGCCGCGGTTTGCAGCTCTGTTGACTAATGAGTTTGCCGACCACTGCGTAAGGCATTACCCTTACCTAGAAGTTTTGACTTCAGGTTAAAGACATTAGTACATTATTAAAATGTTTAAGTGTTTTTCCCTAAGGCAGTGGTCGGCAAACTCATTAGTCAACAGAGCGGCAAACCGCATGTGGCAGTTTGCCGACCACTGTCCTAGCTCATCCTCTGCCTGTGTGATCCTGGGCAGTTCACCTAAGTTTCAGTGTTGCCTTCTGTAAAATGGGACTAATGGTAGTCCAACCTCGTAGAACAGGCCGTAAAATTCAGTGAGATGATACCTACAGGAGAAATGCGCAGTACGGTGCCTGGCATCATCCAGTGAGCACTCAAAACATTTTAGCTAAAATGATGATTATTCATGACTTATGTATGCACCTGAGGTCAGTGAGCCTCCAGCCCAAGGAAGATCTGAATTCTGGCCACCAAGAGAGAAGCAAAGGGTGACGGCTGTAAACAGTCTGAAAGCTGAGGTGAGGCCCCTTATGTAACCCTGACTGCGGCCAGCGGTCCAGGAGCAGTTTAGAAAGTGAGGTTCCCCGGGGAGCCAAGATGTGGACTGTGGACTGAGGTTTGGGGTAAAGGCTGGCGATGCTACTGGAGTGAAGACCAAACAGAACCGCCCTCCCATGGGAAGGATTCTCTCCTGTGTGCTGAGTGTAATGTTCTTCCGGTGATGAAATTTGCCCTGCAGTCTCCTCCCTCCAAATAAATAGGTGTTGCTATTCTGAGCAGAGGCCTGCGATAAAAATACTTGCTTTGCTTTGGAGAGTTTTTTTTTTGTTGTTGTTTGTTTTTTTTTTAAGCCATGAAAATAACAGGGCAGTAGGCTGTCTATTTTAGGTTGGGGCCTTTGGCTCGCTTTCAAAGTCACGGCCCAAATGAGATCTATTTAGAAACAGGTCACTGCACACTTTGCACGCGTGGATCGTCCGGTAGAACAAGCCTGGATGCACTCTGGGGCCTGTTCCTGAGGGGCAGCGCTGGAGGGAATTTCGGGCCATTGTTTATGCCCGAATGTAAATAGGAGCCCTGGCTTCTTTCCCTGGGCCTCAGAGCAACGCCCGCGCCCGCGCCCCCGCCCCACCACCACACCCACCCCTTCCACCTCCGCTCCCCCCGCCACCACCTCCCGCTCCAGAGTTCTTGGGAGGCGGAGCCCGCCGGTCTGGTCTCTCTCCACTTTAAGAATCCTGGGTCAGGGTGGGGCTGGGGTATGGAAAATGCTCCCCACCTTCTCTATAAATCACCAGGGCATGCTGTAGCGTCAGAACTAAGCAGGAGCTCTGGTTGGGCTGAGTTTTTCCATCCTGAGTGGACCAAAGGGTGCCTGGACTGAGGAAGGCAATCTGGAGAGGATGGTCTGAGACAGAGTGGAAAGAACTTGTGCAGACTTGAGTTTGAATGTTGGCCGTGGCCCTCGCTAGCTGTGTGATCTTGGGGAGGCAACTTCACCTCTCTGATCCCTTGTTTTCTTAGTGAAATGGAGACAATAAAGCAAACCTTACAAGACTATGGGGAGGATTGAATAAGGTATTTTTTTAAAGCATCTAGCACATAATAAAGTGGCCATCGGTCTGGAAGAATAGAGGAATTTTTAGAAAAAAATGGTTTATTGATAATATATAATAAAATTCTCTATATTTCCAGACTTTAGGATCACCCTGTGGTAATAATAATTGCTAGTACTTATATGGTACATACCATGTCCCAGGCACTGTTCTAAAGGTTTTACATATATCAACTCTTTAATTCTTCATAACAATCCTACATCATTCCCATTTTACAGATGAGAAAACTGAGGCTCAAAAGTTAAATGACTTACCCAAGGCCACCTGGGTAGTAAGTGGCAGAACCAAGAATTAAACCTAGGCAGTTAACCATTATACTATAGTTAACTATTTTGCTATAGTTGCTTTTTCTAATATAGCTGATGTCTTGACACTCAGATGATGCTAAATGGTAAAATAATGACAATGACAATTATGATGGTCACAGAGTCCCAACATTGCAAAAGGCTCTTAAGAGGTCACCCAGTGACTGTGGTCTTAACCTTCTGCCTTTCTCAATCAAGAATACTCCAAAAAAATAAAATAAAATAATACTGCAAAAATACTTGGGAGGGAGTTAGCAAATTGACTTTGTCCAATCTGATAGGTGAAAAGTGGGCTCTCAGTGTGATTTCCCTTATTATGATGGTGGCTATCTCTTAACATGTTTGATTTATTTGCATGTTTGTTTTTGTGAATTGTCTTTTCATATCCTTTGGTTATTATTATTTTTTAAATTGATTTCAGAGAGGAAGGGAGAGGGAGAGAGAGATAGAAACATCAATGATGAGAGAGAATCATGGATCAGCTGCCTCCTGCACACCCCACACTGGGCACCGAGCCCACAACCTGGGCATGTGCCCTTGACCGGGAATCGAACCTGGGACCTTTCAGTCCGCAGGCCGATGCTCTATCCACTGAGCCAAACCAGCTAGGGCTCCTTTGGTTATTTTTAATTGGGCACTTGGTCTTTTCTTATTGATTTTTGGAGCACCCTTATTATAGAAACCAATCCTTTGACTATGAATTGAACCAAAAATATTGTTTCCCAGTGTGCCACCTGGCCTTGGATTTTACTTTAAGGTATTTATTACCATGCAGAAAGTTGACTTTTATGTGCTTGAATTTATCAACCCTTTTTTCTTTTACAGCTTCTGTCATTTGTATCACACTTAGAAATGCCTCCCCTGCACTGAAAAAGTTTGTTTAAACTTTCACATGTTTTCCTCTAGCGTGCATATGGTTTCATTTTTTACGTTTAAATTTTCACTCTTTGCATTTCATTTTGGTGTAATTAGCAAATTAGATGTAGAACTCCCCCCCTCCCTTTTTTTTCTAGGTGCTAGGAAAACAGCACTTTGGGTCCCATTCTTCTACATTCCTGGTACCTCCAAGTTTAGCATGGGATCATTTCTGTCCAGTTCTCCTTGGTTCCAATTTATTTATTTATTTATTTATTTTTATTTATTTATTTATTTATTGTAATCCTCACCTGAGAATATTTTTTCCATTGCCTTTTTAAAAATTTTTTAAGAGAGTGGAAGGGACGAAGGGGGGAGAGAGAGAAGGAGAAAAGAGAGAGAGAGAGAGAGAGAAACACTGATGTGAGACACATTGGTTGGTTGCTTCCCACAGGAGTTCTGAGTGGGTTCCATCCAGTCCCATTCAGGGTGTTTATGGGAGGCAACCAATAAATGTTTCCCTCTTGCACGAATGTTTCTCTCTTTCTCTCTCTATCCCTCTCTCTTCCTGTCTCTCTAAAATCAATACAAACATACTTTTTAAAGTTATAGGATAAATCATAAAGAAAATCATTAAGAGGGGAAGGAGTGGGTGGAGGCGAAAGAGGGTATGGGGGATAAATGGTGATGGAAAAAAATTAAATTTAATTAAATTTTTAAAAATAAAAGAAAAACATCAAAATACAGACAAAAGACTTCCATGGCTTAAAAACATCCAAAACTACCACAACAATAATTATAACTACAAAATCACCAAAAATAAATAAAACAGTTTCAAAATAGAAAGGTAAACAAAAGACTAGGAACACACACTTGCAATCAGTACGTAAGACATTAACTGCTTTCTCATAAAAATTAATTCACACAGATTGATAAGAAAAAAATGCCAATAGCCCAGTAGTCAAAGCTCATGCACAGATAGGTCAAAAAGTAGGGAACATATATGTGGGAAAATATTCACCTGCACAATTAATCAAAGAGATACAACTTAAAGCAGTAATAAAGTACTTTTATTCTTTTTCTAATAACCAGCAGAAAAAAGTTATAATATTTTGTGCTGACAAAGGGGTAGTGAAACTGGCAATCTCAAATGCCACCAGTGGCAGCACCCTTTTGGAAAACAAGTTGGCAATATAGATCAAGGGCAGTAAAAATGTTTATTTCAGTAGATTCAGTGATTCTACTTCTGGGACTCTGTTCTAGAGTAATAATCTGAAGTATTAAAGCTATTTGGAAAGATAGAGAAAGGAGACACGTATTAGATCCCTAATAGGTACCATGCTCTTTACATATCTTATCTCAAATTCTCTCAATAATCTCATGAGGTCTATATTCTTTGCTCCATTTACAGATAAGAAAACCCAGGCTCTGTGAGGTTAGGCCTCAGTCCAAGGCCACATGGCTTATAAGTTACAGAACTGGCCTTTGACCTGAGCTGATCCGGTTCTAAAGCCACTGGGCTCTCAGCTCCCCTTGGCTGCTTGGGAGTCAGAGCCCTGGCCCCTCCTTCGGGCCAGCTCACCCACCTGACGAGTGTGGGAGGTGGGGGCAGGAGGTTAGGAGGTGGTTTGCTTTGAAATGTCTCTAAGGTTTCTGTAAGCTCTGAGCTTTTGTGAATCTATTGCTGTAAGTAAACCTCAGGAAGGATAAACACAGAAATGAATAAGAATTGTGCAGAAAATATTAGACACATTTCATTTCCCCCTTCAGCTTTGTGAGTTTCAGCCAAGACTAATCTTTGTTTTGGATTTTCATTTTGGGAATATTGATGTTTTCTTAATTAAAATTAGCTACTTACTATGTTTCAGTGCCTATTTATTTATTGAACAAATATATTGTAATGGTTAAAAGTGCAGGTTCTATATATGTGAGCTTATTATATTAAAAACAAGTAGCTATTTTTTTAATTAAAGGGTAGGGTTGAACTGTTTGAATTGGATCCAGAGCTCAGGCATGTTAGCTGTGTGTCCTTGCCTTAGTTCCCTCATCTGTTGACGATGTTCTCTGTCTCACAGCATTGTTATGTGAATCAATCATATGATTTACTACTTACTATACTAGTAGGCCTTATGGCGTTAGGCCTGATATAGTTATTAGCTCTCAATCACTGTTATCGATTTTTGTTAATATTAACTTTATTACTATGCTAACCAACTTGCTTTGGAGTGGTTTGGTTTCTGAAAATGTTTTCTAACAGAAAACATTGCTTTTCCTGGTAGAGCAAATGTGGACAGGACCCCAACATTATTAGAGAGAATCTGAGGAGGAAGATAAAACCTAAATTGCCCAGAACAATAATGAGGGAATGAACTAACAATCTATATAATTTTAAATGTGCAAACCATATCTGAGGCTGAGAAAAGGGCTGCACAGATTAATACTCATCTGGTGTCAGAAGCTTCTAGCTAAGGTTGACCTCTTGTATCATCTTTAAGTCTTTCCCTTCTAGAGAGGTAGGTGAAGGGGTACAAACTTAAGCTGAATCCCAGAGGATCCCATCCACACCTACTGAACATACAAAGCTCCTCAATTCTCACCTACTCAAAGTTATGTGGCCAGTATCTATTTGTAAAGGGTGCAAACATTGTTAATTATAAGAATACCCAAATTCTCACAACATAGTTAACCTTAGTCTGGTGAAGGTGGCCAGTTGGCCTTCCCAATACCAAACTCTGAGAATCCACAAGAGCCTCAGAAGCTGGGGAGGGGGAGAGGCTGAGGGTGTGGAGGGGGAAGGAGCAGGCCATCCAAGGGCACAAAGCTGCAGAAGGAAGACAAAGACATTGGGAAGATGTCTCCTTGGGGCCTGGAACACTTCAGGTCAAAGACACTCTCCCTCTGCAAGTGTGTGCATAGCTTCCCAGTGATTTCCATATTCTACAATCTCTCTCTTCAGAAGAAGGAAAGAATGACCTTCACTTAATGTCAATGTTGCCAGAGAGGACATCAACAGGTGATCATTGGAACATCTATTAGGACTCTATTACAAGTGATAGAAAAACTAACTCGATGGTTTTAGGTTTAAAAAAAGGAATGTAATGCTACATGGAACTGAAAAGCCTGGGTCTGGCTGGTTGTAGGTCTGGCTGGTCTTAGTGCTCAACAGATGCCAGCAGGACCCTGCATGACTTCAGGCTCAGCAATCATTGTGTAAAGGTAGCTGAGGTGACCCCAGCCTTCCCTTCTCCCAAGGTTCAAGTTCAGGGGAAAAGGTCAGAAGACATCTGGGGGTTCCCTCAAAAATCCTGAGATTCACTTTGATTGGACCCAGTTGGGTATGTGTTCATCCCTGAACCAATTACAGTGATCAGGGGCATGTGCAATTTTGATGGGCCAGGCCTGAGTCACATGCTCTGTGTAACACTAAGACCTGTATAGATTATTATGTTTGAGTTCCTTGCATATAGTTATTCTTCATTTGTCTGCAAACAACCCCCCCTCTACACACTACACACACACACACACACACACACACACACACACACACACACACACACTGAGGGGCGGGGGGACTGTGCTTGGCATCTCTTCATCCACAGTGGCTAGATCAGTGCCGGGCTCCTAGCATACAGTACATACTTAGTAAATGGCCATTGAAATAAACTGAATTGTAGATAATGGAGTATGAACTGGAGAACTGAGATGATTGTCCATATGACTTAGGCAAAACAAAGCAACACAAGCACACTTTTGGCTTTGATTATCAGGCTTTCTTTCTCCTTTTGGAATCATCCAACCCAAGCCAATGAAGGACACTACCTGTTTTAGACTCCAGATAGTGGTGACAATGAAATAACCTGAAATCAAAGTTTTAGTCATCCAATAAGTCTTGTTTCATCAGAATTTACCTCAAAGTTAGAATCACAGTTTCTCTTCTGCCTTAGCTAATTGTGAAATAAGTATATATTAAGCACCACCTGCATGCTCAGTTCTACATGCTGGGGGATCATGGTGGTAGAATATTACAAAAATAAATCATGAGGCCCTCATTTCAGAGATTGAGGCCAGAAATTTTTATTTATTGATTTGAGAGAGAGAGAAACATTAATTTGTTGCTTCACTCTTCCATGTACCCACTGGTTGACTCTTGCATGTGCCCCTACTGGGTATCGTACCCACAACCCTGGCAAATCGGGACAATGCTCCAACCAACTGCACTACCAGGCCAGGGACATGCCTAGCATATTTTTATTTTTTTAAAATATATTTTTATTAATTTCAGAGAGGAAGGGAGAGAGAGAGATAGAAACATTAATGATGAGAGAGAATCATTATCAGCTGCCTCCTGCACGCCCCACACTGGAGACCGAGGCCCCAACCCAGGCATGTGCCCTTGACCAGAACTGAACCCGGGACCCTTCAGTCCACAGGCCAACGCTCTATCCACTGAGCCAAACCAGCCTGGGCCTGGTATATTTTTTAAAATGTAGAATGCCAAAGCAGATATTTAAAATGGTGATTATATATTTTAAATGCTTATATTCAACAAATTAATTTTTTAAAATCATAATCCCATTATAACCATCCTACCAGGGATGGAACTGGCAACCTGGGCATGTGCCCTGATTGACACTCAACCAGGCTGATTGTACTTTTCAAAGATAGCTGCGATAATATGTCCCACCCATATGAGTTTCTCTAACCTTGACAGTTCCCCATCAAGAGACGGAATCTGTTTTCCCTGCCCTTGAACCTGGGTGGGCTTGTGACTGTTTCAACCAGGAGAGTACGGTGCACCTTCTGCATTGTTTGCTAGTGCTCTGAGTTGCCCTGTAAGAATTCTGACTACCCTGAGGCCGCCATGCTGGAAAGGCTAGGTGGAGGTGCTCCATCAGATGGTCCCAGCTAATTCTCTCTCTCTCTCTCTCTCTCTCTCTCTCTCTCTCTCTCTCTCTCTCTCACACACACACACACACACACACACACACACACACACACCCCTTTCAGCCACCCCCACGGAGGTGCCAGGCATAGGGGTAAAGAAACCATCTTGGCAGTGGACACTCCAGCCCCAGCCATTGAAGTCCTTTCTCCTGAGGCCCCAGCCATCCTGGGGCAAGCCGTCACTGATAGGACCTGTCCGCATTCTGAACCCAGGCAATCTGTGAGCATTATAAAATAGTTGATGTTTTATACCCCTGAGTTTGTGGTGACTTGTTACGCAACAATGGGCTATTGGAGTAATGGTCTACCACAGACAGTGGGATCCGGTGACAAGGCTCCATGTTAAAACTGTATGCTGGGTGGTTTCTCCTTTTACTAGTATTCTCATTAGTGTACCTCTGTAACCTTGTTTGGGGAGAGCTGGCAAATTTTAAGACCCTTCGGGGGCCATATAACCTTCCTGGCCTCTCTCCAGAATCAGCTACATAATTTCTGAGCCCATTGCAAACTGAAAATGTGGGGCCCCTCGTTCATGAAGCGATGAGAGAGAAACATCGATCAGCTGCCTCCTGCACACCCCCCACTGGGGATGTGCCTGCAACCAAGGTACATGCCCTTGACTGGAATCGAACCTGAGACCTTTCAGTCCGAAGGCCAACGCTCTATCCACTGAGCCAAACCGGTTTCGGCTGTCACAATGTTTTGTGTTTGCTATTTAATGTTGGGTTCCCTGAGGTGCAGGGATCTTCACACGGTGAGTGCAGACTCCAATAAGGCCCAGGTTGCCTGCTGGCTGTAGGGTCTTTCCCAGGGCTGCTGGATGGGCGTAGAGGCCGGGAGGCTGGGCAGGACTTGGCACGCAGGTTGCAGGTGGAGGGAAGTGTCAGAAAGGAAGGGGAGTAGGGAGCTGACCAGAACCCCTGGGAGGCAGGAGGCAGGCGGCAGGACCACGTGTGAGCAGAGGTTCCAAAGCCCCTATTTGCATGCTCCATTGTCCCATCAGACTTCACTTACCCAAACACAAATTCAGAGATAAAATTATCAAGAATTTTAAGATGGAGACCACAGATCATTAAAACCCAAGCTTTGGGCCTTCTGAGTGCAGGCAGGGGTCTGCCCTGCTCTGCTTCTCACCAACACAAGATGCCTTAATAAGGGTCTCAGCCTCACCAAAGCCCCGTGACAGGTGTTATTATCCCCATTTCACAGATAAGACAACCTTTCAGACAGGTGTATTAGCTTGTTGGCCTGACCCGAGCTACACAGCCAATAGGAAGAGTAGCTGGAAATTCAGCCTGCCCTGGCCTGTATGGCTCCGTTGATTTGGCATCATCCTGGCCACCAAGGGGTTGCTAGTTTGATCCCTGGGCCTGGGTTGTGGGCTCCATCCCTGGTGGGGTGCGTGGAGGAGGCCTATTTCTGGTCTATTTCAATGTGTTGCTCTCACATTGATGTTTCTCTCTCTCACTCTCCCTTCTTCTCTCTCTTAAAATCAATTAAAAGGAAATTTAATGTCTGATTCCAGTTGACACAATGAGAGACTGAGAAAAGACAGCGTAATGAGGTGTGGGCTGAAGTGGGAAACTCACAAAAATTCAGGGAAAGGACAGACACTGTAGGTCCCAGCTGCCAGAGGAGGCTCCACGGAGTTGTGGTCTTGGAGCTGGGGTTGAGTCGGGAAGAGCATTTTCAGCAGAGGGAATAGTGTGAGCTGCTTCTCCAGGTGCACTGGGTCCCGCAGGCCTGAGAGGGGAGCAGGCACCGTTCCTGGGACAGGAGGAGCCAGGCCAATGAAATAGACCAGAACCTCAGAGGCAGGCCTTCCACAGGAAAGGGATGCCCTTTACCAAATGTCAAAAAGGCAGAGAGGCCTGGGCGGGGGAACCCTCCTGGAGCGATGTTTCCATGAGGAGAGGCATCCAGGGGTGGCTGTGGAAGGCAGACTGGGTTGGGGCTTAATGGAGGGATGGGTGAGAAAATCGAGCCTGAGTCCACACTATTTTTAGATACATTTGGCCCTAAAAGGAAAGAAAGAACGAGGGTGGCAACTGACAGGGGGAAAGAGACACTTGAAAATTCTGGTGTTTTTCTTCTTCAAGACCTGGCAGACTTGTTTAGGGCAGAAAGCAGTTAGTCAGGGGAGGTGTTGGCGAGGAAGGGAATGAGGAGCAAGACTCCCTGAGCACCTGCTGCGTGCCAGGGCCTGTCCTTTTCTGTTTCATTTCTTCCCAATAACCCAAGGCAGGTGTCCCTACTCCGACATCACCTGAGGGAGAGGCCACGCATCACAGCCAGGAGGGCCCGGCTGGCATTTGATCTCCTGCTTGTCTGACTTCAGAGCCCATGCCTGCTACTCCGCAGAGGAGAGAGGAGAGACTTCAGCCACCCCTGGATGCCTCTCCTCACCAAAACATCCCTCCAGGAGGGTTCCCCCGCCCAGGCCTCACCGCCTTTTTGACATTTGGTAAAGGGCATCCCTTTCCTGTGGAAGGCCTGCCTCTGAGGTTCTGGTCTATTTCACTGGCCTGACTCCTCCTGTCCCAGGAATGGTGCCTGCTCTCCTCTCAGGCCTGCGGGACCCAGTGCACCTGGAGAAGCAGCTCACACTATTCCCTCTGCTGAAAATGCTCTTCCCGACTTTCAATCCCAGCTCAAGGACCATATCTCCATGGAGCCCCCTCTGGCAGCTGCGACCTACAGTGTCTGTTCTCAGCAGCTGCTGAATTAAGAATATGGTGGAAAGGCGGCAGCTCAGGCTCCTGTTGGAAGTGGTCTTCAGGTTGAAGGTCTGGTCTGGGGATGGGAGGAAGTCGGAGGAGGTGGAGCCATGGACGTGGTAGCAGAGACTGTCTGAGGCTCTGTGTTGGCCACACCTCGGAGGCAGATGGACCCCATCAGTCACTGTAAGTGGGGCTGATGTGAGAGACACATCAATTCGTTGCCTCCTGCATGTGCCTAGTCCAGGGCTGGGGATTGAACGTGCAACCCAGGTACATGCCCTTGACCAGGAATTGAACCCGTGACCCTTTGGTCTGCGGACTGACACTTTAACCACTGAACCAAACCAGCCAGGGCTAAACTTTAAATTATTTACTTATTATTATTCACATATATTTTTATTGATTTCAGAGAGGAAGGGAGAGGGGGAGAGAGACAGGAACTTCAACGAAAACTTAGCTGTTTTCCAAACATGTGCTAAGTCACGCCTCCTATGCCTTTGCCCATACTGTTCCCACCTCTCACTCTGCTCTCCCTCTCTTCTCAGTCTGGAAAATTCTGACTCCTCCTTTAACATTCAGTTTAAATGTTGCCTCTGCGGAGACCTCTGTGACCCTCCCTGGCAGAACTGGTTGCTCCCTCCCCTTTCTGCGTGCCCTCCCACAGAACTTGGATAGCTCGCCATTAGAGTACATTGGGATCACCTGGTGGGGTAACTGTTTACCTGGCTCTGTCTCCAGCACTCCGTTCAGGCCAGCCCACACCTCAAACCCATCTGTGACTAAAATTAAACTCACCAGAGAGGCAGGATGGAATGGAAAGGCCATGGGACTGGGAGTCCGGCTGCATACCACTCCATCCTCTGTCCTCTTCCCACCTCCCCAGCCTCATCTCCTCCCCAGCCTTCTCTGTGCTCTGACCCCACTGGCCTGCACTCCTTTCCCACTTCATGGCCCTTCAGTGCTGCTCCAGCTGCTTAGAATGCTCTTCCCTGGCTCTCTCTCCTCTCTCAGTGCCCAGTTTTACTACCACCTCCTAAGAGAAGTCACAGGCATACCCCTTCCCATTCTATCATTCTCTAGTCATTCCCTTTATTGATTTACCACAATCCTAACTCTTGTGTTGATATATTGGTTCACTTGTTTGCTGCTTGTCTCCCTGCTAGACCTCGAGGGCAGGGACTTTGACTTGTTCACTGCAGGGCCTGGCACATATGAAGCACAACATTAATCTTCATGAGGAATAAACAAATGAACAGGTTCAGATCCCTGTTCCACCACTTCCCAGCTTTGCCCTTGGATTAATTACCCTCTCCGAAGGCTTCCTCATTTGAAGATCAGGCCTTTCAAGTTGAGATGAGTAATGGAGATTGTGTAAAATGTCTGATTATATGAAGAGGCTCCATAAAAGGTAACTATTATTTGTGAAGTTTTTCTTTCCTTCATCTGAAAAATGCACCCTTTTGCCAGGCTTAGAGACCTGGTGTTTTTCCAAAGAATTTTTTATTGAGCTGTAACAAATGTATAGAAAAGTGCACATACCAATTACTGATATATATGTAGATACATATGTTATACACACACCCACGTAACCACCTCCTAAATTAAGGAGAACATTCCAATACCCAGGAGAGTTTCCATAGTAGTCTCCCCAATCACTCCTCCCACTGAGGATACCTCCTGTTCTTCCCCTCCTCTGTTTGATCTGAGATCATGGCATGTCTAGTCTTCCTTCATGCCATTTCTGACTCATTCCTTTCCCCCTTTTCTCTCCTGAGACCTTTCCTAACAACCATAGACCTCTCCTACCACCAGTGGATGAAAAAAAGGGGTTCTATGGGAAATTGATGGGTGGTAGTCATGGCCCAGGTATATAGCTTCTCTACTAAAAGGCTTATCTTTGCCTTAAGTAAGCCCTATCCTTTGTTTCTGTGAATCTAGGTTAACACACCTTTGAAATGCTTCCTTTTACAACCCTCCTTTTTTTGTTTTTGTTTTTACATATTTTTATTGATTTCAGAGATGAAGGGAGAGGGAGAGATAGAAACATCAATGATGAGAGAGAATCATCGATAGGCTGCCTCCTGCACAGCCCCCACTGGGGATTGAGCCTGCAAGCAAGGCATGTGCCCTGACCAGGAATTGAACCAGAGACCTCCTGGTTCATAGTTCAATGCTCAACTGCTGAGCCACACCAGCGGGCTCATACCCCTCCTTCTAATATGAGTCCACCCTCATATGAGTTCAACAATCTTGTAATTCAATCCCGGCCTTGCTTTCTCCCTCCAGGTGATCTTCCTTATGGTCTCTCCTTAATTTCAAAGGCAAAAAAGAAACTGCAAAACTGTTATTCTCTGGAGGATTTGAGATCTTGCTCCCTGGCATATGTCACCAGTTTGGCTCAAATAAACTTATAAAAATTCTCTACAGGTATGGACATTTCTTCAACACACTAAATCAGAGTTTTCAAATGGGGACATGCAACCCAGCAGAGTGCAAGATGATCCCTGCAATTCCACTCCTGGTATATGCCTGAAAAAACTGAAAACAGGTCCTCAAACAAGTACATATACATGCATGCTCATAGCAGTCACTATGCACAATAGCAAAAAAATGGAAACAGCCCAAATGTCCATCAACAAATGAATGGATAAACAAAGTGGTATATACTTACACGTTTAGCTATAAAAAGGAAGTAATGACACATGCAACCACATGGATGAACCTTGAGAACATTATGCTAAGTGAAAGAAGCCAGACACAAAAGGTCACATATTGTATGATTTCATTTATATGAAATACCCAGGACAGATAAAGCCACGGTGATAGAACACACATATTGGTGGCTACGAGGGGCTGGGTGGGGAGGGGATAGAAGAAACTGTTTAATGGGTAAGGGGTTTTACTTTGGAGTGATGGAAATGTTTTGGAATTAGATGGTGGTGGTGGTGGTTGTACAACCTTGTAAATGTACTAATTGCTACTATAAAATGGTTAGTTTCACCGTATGTGAATTTTACCGCAAAAATTATTTTTGAAAAAATTAAGTAGGCACTTTTTTTTTTGGCACGCTTATTGATCAGCTGAGAGGTTTGAATGAGGCACAGGTTCCTGAAGATTTCTAAGTTGCAAAGTGCAGGACAAACACCTGGGTCAACTGAAAGGAATGGCCTACGGTCAGCAGGTGTGGCTTTGCTGCTCTGCCCTAAGTAGTGATGATGATGAGAGAGAGCTGTAGTAAGTACAGCTGACACGTGTAGTGTAAATGAGCCAGGCACTATTCTAAGTGCTCTACATCTTCAACTCACCCAAGTCTTGCCATGCTATCAGGTGGGTACTAGCATGTTTTCTTTACAGATGAGGAAGCCAAGGACCTGAGGTCTAAAGGACTTTTCCCAGTCACAGATGAAGAAGTGGCAGAGTACAAATTTGAACGTAGGCAGTTAGACTCCACAAACTGAAGTCTCAAACCCAAGGCTCTGGGCTAAGTGATTTCTATTATTTAATCCTATGAAGTAGGTGTTGCTGTTATGTTAAAGAAAAAAAAACCACACTACAGGCCCAAAATGTGTCACTCATATTAAAAGCCCATGATACCAAACCTAGACTTGATACCTGATCTAATTGCAGATTCAACCTCTCCCACACACTATTTTCTGGTCAAGCACCAGTAAGGTAATCTGTCACATAGGCCCTTTCCACCCGCCTAGGAAAGAAGAGGCAATCTGCATGATAAAAACCCTTTCCCTTCTCTTGCCCCAAAGAAAAGATGTTACTGCCCCATCACCAATAGCTCCCTTGCCCCACCCTTCTTCTTATAAAAACCTTCCATTTTGTACCCCTAGGAGCACCTTTCTAGTTGCTGGATAGGATGCTGCCTGATATCTCTCAATAAGGCCCATTAGATCTTCAAGATTACTCAACTGAATGTTTAAAAAATATATATATTTTTTATTGATTTTAGAGAGAGGGAGAGGGAGAAACATCATCATGAGAATGAAACATTGATAGGCTGCCTCGTGCACGCCCCCTACTGGGGATTAAGCTGGTAACCCCGGGCATTTGCCCTGACTGGGAATCCAACCCGCAACCTTTTGGTGCATGGGAGGACCCCCTACACTGGGCTGAATTTTGTTTTTTTAGTGATTCCTATTTTTTTTTTAAAAAAACAACACCCCTCATAGGTCCTCCATATTCATTGCCTTCATCTTTCCCCTGCACTTACTTTCATGTTGGTCCACATGCTCCAACATTATCTATCTTGCTTCACTTTCTTTTTCTTTGTATTATTATGACATGAATATTATTTATACTTTCTTTTGGCCTCTCATTGCTAGGTTTTTTATTATTGTTGATTTCCCAATACTTAGAACAATGTGTGGTACACAATAGGCTCTTAAAAATTTAAACGAATGTTGCACACAGTAGTTGTGCTCCTGTGTTTGAATAAATTATACCATATATGTTCTATTTTTAAAAATATACTGTCTTGGATTTTTTTTTTTTAAATCAGTACATAGATCTAGCTCAATTAAAAAAAAAAAGATGTTTTATTGATTTTAGGGACAGGGGAAGGGAGAGAGAGAGCAAACCATCACTGGTTGCCTCCCTGCAACCTGGGTATGTGCCCAGACAGGGAATCAAACAGGCAACTTTTGGGTACAGGGTACAAGGAAAAGGCCCTAACCACCTGAGCCACACTGGCTAGGGCTGGCTCATTCTTTTTAAAGATATAGATGATAGATCTTCCATACTGTGGAGATAGTTCTGTTTATGCAACCAGTTTCCTATTTAATCCACATTTTTTTCCGAGTGTATCTCTCATGCAAACAATATGGCAATAAACATCTTTGCACGTACCTTTTTGTGCATAGGTGTTCACATTTCTTTTTTTTTTTTTTAAATATATTTTATTGATTTTTTTACAGAGAGGAAGAGAGAGGGATAGAGAGTTAGAAACATCGATGATAGAGAGACATCGATCAGCTGCCTCCTGCACAACCCCCACTGGGGATGTGCCCGCAACCAAGGTACATGCCCCCGACCGGAATCGAACCCGGGACCCTTCAATCCGCAGGCCGACGCTCTATCCACTGAGCCAAACCGGTTTCGGCTGTTCACATTTCTATACAATTCGTACCTAGACGTGGCATTGGTGGGAGAAAGGGTCTGCACATTAAAAATGTCCATTATCAATTGCCCTCTTCATACCCATTCCTGCCAGTTGCTGATTGAGGGCGGGTCCACAACACTGGATATTACCACTTTTTAACTTCTTGCCAATCTGATGGGGGGCGGGGCGGGAGGGGAGAAAGGAACCACCAATTTACAGATGAGGAAACTGAGTTTTAGAAAAGTTGAGGGACTTTTCCACATAACCGGTAAGTGGTGGAGTCGCGATTTGATAGCCCTAGTGCCCAACTCTGGAGAGGATGCGCCAAAGCTGGACAGTCGTCTAGGCTGAGCATCCCGGCCTTGTGATGCTGGCAAGTTGGCCTTTCTCCCTCTGGCCTCCGACCCCCGGGAGGCGGCCAATCACGGGCCCTTCCCAGCGGCCAACAGCCTCTCCCCAGCGCCGGCGACTACTCGCCCTACAGCCTGCCCCTCTCCGAAATGGCGACCAGCTGGACGGCGAGGCCACGCCCCTTCTCGGGGAGGCGGGGCCTAAACTCAGGCCAGAGCGATAGATGCCCGAGCCAAGTTTGAAGTTGCCTGCCGGGCGGGCTCGCGCAGGAGCAGAGAGACGGTGGCGCCGCAGGTCGGGAGGAGGAGCACCGAGCGGAGGGCTCGCTCGCCGGGGCCGCCCGAGAGTTTCTTCATCGCGGGCGCTGGGGCCGCCATCTTAGATGGAGGGAGTAAGGCGAGAAGGAGCGTGAGACGAGAAGGGTTCCCTGCCGCTCTCCTTGGGCCCCCAAAGAGGGCCGGCTGGCCGGGCTTTGGGGCGTGTGCCCTGAGGCGCGCAGCACGAGTGCGACGATGCGGGGGCTGCCCGGGGCCCCGTCCCCTGGGCTGGGGACGCGCCGAATGTGACCGCCTCCCGCTCCCTCACCCGGCGCGGGGAGGAGGAGCGGGCCAGACGCTGCCGCCCGGACGGACGACGGGACTCGGAGGCGCCCCGGCTCCTTCAGGTAGGCGGCGGGGCCGAGGCCTGGATGCCGGGGGAGACGGGCGGGCGGCGGGGCCGAAAGGCTCGTTTCCCCCGTCGGGCCGGACTGGGCGGCGCTGACGGAGTGGCCCCACGGCGGGTGGGTGGAGAAGGGCCCAAGCCAGGCCGCTGTCACCCCGGTAAGCGCTGGCGGGCGGGGACCCCGGGGCCCGGTGTCATGGCCGGCGAGCCAAGTTCCCACATCTCCACTCTTAATTTCCTTGCGTTTCGGGGGAACGTGCCAGCGCCACCCCTGTACCCCGTGCGCATTCCTCACGTTTTGGTAATGGGAAAAATCCGCCCAGAGCTGCCCCGTATTGTGTTGTCACTCAGATGAGCTAATTCCTTTTCTTGGGCGAGGGAGGTGGCGCCGAGTGTGGGACCCGAGCCTGCATCTTCTCTCGAGGTCCGTCACTCAAGTGACAGCCTTTTCAGGGAAGACGAGGGGAACCCGCGACCCGCGGAGGGCGTGAGAGGTCGCTGCCCCGCCACAAAGGCATAGGGACCTCGAGGTGCCTTTGGGTTTCAGGACTCTGTGGGTTATTAACGACAGGCCTGGGATGCTTGTACCGAGCGTTGGTCTCGGGATGCTTTGGAATGAAGACCCAGGGCTGTCTTTTGTGTGGAGTGAGAGCCGCCGGGCCGTGTCGGTTCTGCAGCGGCATCGGAGGCTCTGCAGCGCTAGGCGATGCCCAGCGAGAGGGGTTTGGACTCCAGGAGAGGCGAGGCGAGGCGAGGCGGCTGTGTTCATTCATTGTTCTCTTTCCAGGGCTCTGGGTGTGCCTCTGGTATTCATTTTTCTGGTGGGAAGAATGATAGGATCTCCCTCTGTCTCCTGGAGACGTGACCGGGTTCTAGAGGATCGCTTAATCCATGTAGGGATGAAGTCAGCGCGCGTTCATTAGTATTTCTGCTAGCCTTTTCCTTTGTGGGCGCACTGGGGGTGGGGGGCGGGGGGGGGGCGAAATCTACGCTCGGTTGGCCCCCAGGGCGTGAAAACAATGCGCCGTGATAGGGATGGGCTTACCGAGCGCTGTGGGAATTCGGAACTAGTTTTTCCTTGGGGGAGTTGGGGAAGCTTGTCCACTGGAGGGGACTTTTGCACCGAGTTTTGGATGAGTCAAGTGCTCACCAGGTGAGGAGGGCAGAGCTTTCTAAAGTGAAGGAACAGCTGGTACAAAGCGTTAGAGCCGTGCTGGGGTTGGGATGCGTTTGGAGAGCAGCAAATACATAGTCTGGGGTTGCTGGAAGGAAGTGGTGAGAGATGAGGGCCTAAAAGAAAAAGGTGTCTAGATTGTGAAGGCTCTTTGTTGAAGATAGTGAACTAGTTTACTAAATTTGGATTATTTTAAATGTGTGGCTTATTCTTTTTTTCTTGCTGATGACTAATTCCACCCCCCCCCCCACTTCTCTTGATGATGTTGAAGCTGATAGTAATTGAAAAGATTTACTTTGTTAAACCCAGTTAAGAATATTTTTGATAAGTGCTTTACACAGTGAGTAAACTGAACTCATATTCCCAGAGACTCTTGCAGAAGATAATGCTAAAGCAACGATTTTCAACCCGGGTGCCATGGCACACTGGTGTGTCTCAAGAATTTTTAAAACATGCAACACCTGCCCTGGCCGGGTAACCCGCTCAGTTAGAGCATTGTCTCCATTGGACTCAAGGTTGCTGTTCCTTCTGTCTTCCCCCTGGCACATACAGGAATCAATGCAATAGATAAGTGGAACAAGTAGTCCATGTTTCTCTCTCTCTCTCTCTCTCTCTCTCTCTCTCTCTCTCTCTCTCTCTCTCTCTCTCTCTCTCTCTCCCCATCCCTCTCTTTTCCTAGACACACACACCCCCTTCTTCTCTCTCCCACCCTCCCTTCTCTCTCTCTCTCAAAAAAAGAAAAAAGAAAAAAAGAAGCAATGCCTGACTATTTAGTCAGGGGCACTGTTCCTTAGATTGTCAAAAAAATGACAACAGCCAGCCAACAATATCTGTCCTGTGTGAATTAATCAAAATCATATCCTTTTTTTTTTATCAGAAAGGCAAAAAGTATGTTATTTTTTTTGTGTGCCACATAATTTTAGTATTTAGTTTCTGTGTGCTATGAGATGAAAAAGGTTGAAAATCACTGTTTTAAAGTTATAACTTGCTCACAGAAATGTTGACTTTATAAATGTAGTCCACTGTATTCGTACTGCATTTTAAACGGCTGCTACCCAGTCATATAGAAATTGGCAGGTTATGTAAAACATCTGAAAAAGTGTAGAACGCAAGTGAGTGTTTTAAGTTTAGTAAATTGTTTTGTACAGTAAACTATCTTTGGATTGATTCCATGGATTCCAGTTCTGTTATAAAGTCTTTAGCTTTATGAACTTGATTTCCCCAAAACAGGATTAATGCTATGTTAAAGTGTTGTTTATTATCATATTAACAGACTTCAGCTAACAGTTTCTAAATCTTTCTTGAGTTGTGATGCTTATATACCACTGAAGAACATTAAGATTCTCTTGATGTTGATGGAAGGAGCCTAGACTTTGGGTGGAATATATAGATGATGTATTATGAAATTGCACACCTGAAACTTATAAAGTATTATTAACCAATGTTATCCCCCAAAACTTGTCTTAAGAAAAAGACTCTTTTGGCTTATTTTCACTCTTATCACTTCAAGGACTAAGCTGCTTAAATTGCAACAGAAGCATTTGACCCAGTTGAACACTGGATACTTGGGAAAATAAACCCATTACAGTTTCTGTTGTAAAAGCTTATCTTTTAGGTATGTGGTGTTTATGAGCATAAATCATAGTGGAATTGCTTAGTCTTGTTAAACTCTTGTCAGTAGTTGGAAAAAAAAAAGTGTATGCCTTCAAAGTAGAAGACTTGTGAAATACATTAAAATATTTTAAGGGATTTGGTTTTGCAGAAGAAAACAGCGAGAAGCAGATTAAGCTGGTCATTTATGATGAAAAGTATCAAAAAGATGAAATGGAGAATGTTTAAACATCAAGTGTTGTATTACAACTGCTCTGAAACTAGTTGCCACTTGTGAAATCACAGTAGGTGGTTTTCTCTGAAGATTAAAAACTTCTTGGAAATTAAATTTGACTTTTCCAGAAGCACTAGATTACTTATTAAATGGAAAATATAATTAATTACTTCAAATTACTATTTTAAGTAGTCTGTTAGTAGATGTATGGTTCTATTGCACTTTAATTTCAGATAAAACTTTGTTGATAACCTACTGCCTAAAAATAGAAAAATGTTACACGAGGGAGTGCTTTTGTTTTGCATATTAGGAACATAATGGGCCATACATAATAATCCTGGTCTTGGGAGGAGCTTGTTAGCCAAACAGCATGCCTTAAAGTCGATTTGCAGAAGAGAATTTTAAACATTGCCTTTGAAAGGTAGCGGACTAATGTGACAGTAGGGGGTTTATGAAACCATAAAATCGTGACTTGAAAAGTTTGTGTGTTTTTTTTAAATTGTGCAAAATCATGGAAGTCTCATTTCTTCAAAACAAATGACTGTAGTTGGAAAATTGCTCACCTTGACTAAATTAATTGGAAACTAAGGAACACTGGGCTGATTTAGGATGGGTTTGTAATTAGGTTGTCTTATTTTGTGTGTGTATGTGTGTTCATGCATGTGTATGGATGGAAAAGGATTCCTATTTAACTAGGTTCAAAATGTAATACCAGATATTTGTGCTAAATTCAGTTAGTATTTCATGTGTAGGGCTAAATTAACCTTGCTTATAATCTTCATGATAGTAATGGCTGGGTATTTTATTCTTGCCTTAAAGTTGTGAGTAAAATTCCGTAATAATGTATCAAAGTTTTCATCTTTAATTTTACATTGGTTGAGTCATCTGTTCCTACATTTCTCCCAGAATACCTGTGTAGCTCTCAGTGATTTTAGTAGTTAATTTCAGATGTTAACCTTTCTTCTAAAATTACTCCTAGGATTTCATTTTAACCAAGGAAAATGTCAAGTGGGTGTTGTTTCTTTGTTACTGGTTTTGGCTCAGGCTATCTGAAGTCTCTTTGGCAAATCACTCACAAAGTATATTAATTGCCTCACATTCCAATCAGTGTACATAGTTTTTCTTGAGGAACACTTGACACATAGTTTTATTTTTAGACCAGATTCTAAGGGATTTTATTGGGTGGGATTAACAATTCTAAAACTAGTTTAGAATTTTAAAACTTTTGTGACTAAGATTGTTTACATTTTTGGCTAATGAATGAGAAGCAGCAGGCAGTGGTAATTGATGGCAATCAAAACCCAATATCTGATTGCTTATGAGGACCATGTGAACTACACCAGTGTCATTTTCTCTTTTTACTTGTTGGATTTTATTTACTGTCATTTAATAGCAAGAATTAAGTACATTGCCCTAGATGGTTTGGCTCAGTGGATAGAATGCCGGCCTGGGGACTGAGGGGTCCCGGGTTTGATTCCGGCCAAGGGCACATGCCGGGGTTGCAGGCTTGATCCCCAGTGGAGGTTGTGCAGAAGGAAGCCTATCCATGATTCTCTCTCATCATTGAGGTTTCTGTCTGTCTCTCTTGCTCCTTCTCCCTTCCTCTCTGAAATCAATAAAAATATATTTAAAAAGAAAGAAAGCAAAAGAAAAACTGGTGAGGGAAAAAAAATCTTAAAAAAAAAAAGTTAAGTACATCTTTACTGTGTTAGTTAAGATGTGTGTTTTATTTTTTTTTAAATCAGTCTCTATGCAGTCTCCACTTTCCGTCATTGGTTATTAGGATTCTCTCCAGCTAGTCTTCAGTTGATTACTCAGGGTGGCTTTTTTAAATATTTTTTTAAAATATTTTTTTTATTGATTTCAGAGAGAAAGGGAGAGGGAGAGAGAGAAACATCAATGATGAGAGAAAATCATTGATTGGCTGCCTCCTGCACACGCCACACTGGGGATGGAGCCCACAATCTGGCCATGTGCCCTTGACTGGAATGGAACCTGGGACCCTTCAGTCTTCAGGCTGACGCTCTTATCCACGGAGCCAAACCAGCTAGGGCTTTTTTTTTTTTTTTTTGTATTTTTGTTGTAATTTCAGTTTGGTCCTGCGAGTGTAGCATCCACTTATCTGCCGCCATTTTTAGTCTCAAGAGGTATTTTTTCTTTTTCTTTTTACACTCTCAATCTGCTATGGAAAGCAAGTTTTCTGATTTCTTGGAAGCTACTTAATACTAGGCATCACATTTGGACAAAGTATTCACCTTTCTCCATCCCTGTACATTTCTAATGGAAGAGTCAGTCAGGCTAGTTAATGTTTAACTATGCTAATATGTCTTTAAATTTATGAGTTTTCATTCTTAAAATGGGTATTTTGGAGGCATCCTTTTCAGCCTTAGATAACTTTTAACATTTTCCTTTACCTAGGCTTGAGATAGATGAAATCTTAAGTTTTCCTGGGAAGAATGTGACTCTTTGTGGCAAATCTCATTAGGAAGCTCAGAGCTTCTGGATCCAGATCATTCAGAAAGGAGCTCCCATTTGATTTAAGAAAGTTTGTTTACAATAGAAAGAAACTGGAAAGAGTTAAAATGTTCAACAGTAATAAAATGATTATGTAAACTGGTATAGCCACTTGATGAAGCACTATGCTTTTCATTAAATATGACACGTATGAAGCATTTATGACATGGAAAATGCTGAACACCAAAATTAATGTATCTGGAATATAAAAACCTAAAACAGTGGAATATTATTTAGGAACAAAAAGAAATGGTGTACTGATATATTCTCCAACATGTATAAACCTTACAATCATTATGTTGAATGAAAGAATTCAGGCAGAAAAGACCACATATTGTATGATTCCATTTATATGAAATGTTCAGAATAGACAGATCTTCAGAGATAGACCATAGATTAGTGGTTACTAGGGGCTGGAGGGAGTGAGGATCAGGCAATGATTGTGATAGGAATTTTTTTTGGGGGGGAGGGGGTGATGAAAATGTTCTAAAATTGATTGTGGAGATGGATGCACAAATCTGTGAATATAATAAAAACCATTGAATTGTACAGTTTAAATATGTGATTTGTATGGTATGTGAATTGTATCTTAAAAACTACACATAAGAAGAAAAAACATGTAGATGTTAACAATGGTTGTTGAACAGTAGACATAAGGATAATGTTCCTCTTTATACTTTCCATATTCTCTGAATATATTGCTTAAAAATAAAAAAATACATTTAATAAAATTAAATCAATTTATGGTATGGGCCCTTATGTCACTCACTACATTCAGTCACTGTCAGATTACATTGACAACTATATTTTTTAGCTTCTTTCAGCTACTTTCTACTTCAGATGAGTTCTGGCTTAGAACTATTTGCCTTTACTGTTAAGCCTCTGAACTGAACTCCTTTTTTTTTTTTAAATCCTTACTCAAGGATATGTTTTTTTTTAATTGCTTTTTAGAGAGAGAGGAAGGGAGAGTGTGAGAGGAACAATATCGATCAGCTCCCTACCATACACGTCCTGACTGGGAATCAAACCCACACTCTGGGTATAAGCCCTGACCAGGAATTGAACCCCCAAACTTTTGGTATATAGTACAACACTCCAGTCACTGAGCAACCTGGCCAGCACTGAGCTCCTTTTCCTTATGTTTTTCCCCATGCCAGTGCATTATCCATTATTACTGCCAGATTCACTTTCTTAATGTGCAGATTTTTAAAAAAATGAAGTTTTAATAATTTTTTGAATCGATAATATAGTCACATGCCACAAAATTGAAAGGATACAGGAAGTTATGTTGTGCAGAGTAATGCTACCTTCCTGTTTGTTTTGTCCCCCCAGTTACCCAGCTTTCTTTCATGGAGAAGTCTTATATATCCTTTTTATGATGATACAAGAATATTCAAGTGTAGATGTACTGGCCTTTGTGCAAATCTTCCAAGAGTTCCCTCCATTACCTATCAGAATACGCATACAGTTCTTGGTTCTGTGTCTTGCTAGCATGGATTCCTCATACTATCTTTAGTGGAATTAAAAAACCATTTTTATTAGCACTTAAGTAGATGCAGGTTACTGTGCTTGGTGCAGGGTGAATAAGGTAAATTCCTGCTTTCAATGAAGAGAGATTGGCATGATTTCCTTACTTTTATCTGTTCCCTTTTAAGAACCATTTTGAATACCATCTTCTGAATATTTCATCCTGATCTTTTTCTCTTCTCACTTATTGTTATTTCCTTGAGCCCTGCCTTAAAACTCTTTGTATTTATTTTTTATGGCCTTTATCATATAGTCATTTGTGAGTTTACCATTTCCTTAGATTATAAGCTCAAATTAATGCTTCCAACTCAATGATCAATTCCTTATTTAGTGATACTTGTGAAAAAAAATTTTCCTTTGAGAGGCTGAGGAACCAGGTCTGTGTGTTTTGAAAGTGTTGAATCTAAATTCCAACACTTAATAGTAGGTTTTATTGTTGCAGAAGACCGGGAAAAAAACCAAGCAACGCTTTGAGAGTTTGGAGTTATACTTTAATATACACCGGTGGGCTTAGAGAAAAATGAATGCAAATTCTAAGCAGAGCAACAAGCGGAAATTTTCTTTTTATTAAAGAGCCAGCCCTATGTGTGCTTAGTGGTTATCTCGAGGGAAGCTTGTGGCCTTGAGAACAACACAGTTCTATCCAATTAAAAAATACATCTGGCATGGCATGAGAGTATGGGCGTATCTAGTCTCTGGCCTACAAGGTCAGACAGCTAAGTTTATCTTCCTCATTATTCAAGCAGGCTAAAGCAGGCTAGAAAGCAAAGTTGTTTTTTTTTCAGAATAAGGGGCTGTATAAAAAATAGCAGAGTTGACTTTACAGAATTAGGGACTATCTAAATAGCAGAGAATTTCAAACAGTAGTTTTACAAAACAGGGTTTAGCCTTCTCATGAGATCTTTATTTAAACTTAAATTGTTTGTATAAGTACTTTTTGGTACTCTGCTTTGTAGACTTGATATGTATTTATTGTGGTACATATTTTGTTAAAGTGTTTGTTTATGTTTCTCTTTCTTTTCATAGAGGACTGTATCTTAATCACCTCTGAATACCCAGATTTTAGCACAGTGGCTAGCCCTGATTGCAGCTTTATTTGTTGAATATGTAAGGTGCTAATAATGTTTATTGAATTGAATTTTTTGTATTGATGTCTTACATCTCTGGCTAGACTTAAGCTCCTTAAAGGTAGGTCATGTCTTACTTTTGGTTATAAATCTCCAAGTCTTAAAAGTTTGTGTATATACATAAATATGGTTAATATGGTAAATTTTGTTATATATAGTTTACCCCACCCACCAAACATTTCAGTGGCATTAAGTACATTTACAACATTGTGCAATCATCACCACTATTTCTAGAACTTTTTTGTCATCCCAAACAGAACCTTGTACCCATTAAACAATAACTCCCCATTCCTTTTATCCTTAGCCTCTGGTAAACTTTTCTATATTCTCTCTTATGAATTTGCTTATTGCAAGTACCTCAAATAAGGGAATAACACAATATTTATAATTTTATGTCTGGCTTATTTCACTTAGCATGTTTTCAAGGGTCATTCATATTGTACCATGTGTCAGAATTTCATTCTTTTTTTAAAAAAATAATAGTTTTTATTGATTTTTAGAGAGAGAGGAAAGGAGAAGGATAGAGAGATAGAAATATCAATGAGAGAGAAACATCTGTTGGCTGCCTCCTGCACACCCCCTACTGGGGATCGAGCCCACAACTAGGGCATGTGCCCTGACTGGGAATTGAACTGGTGACCTCTTTGCTCATGGGTCGATGCTCAACCACTGAGCCACACCATCTGGGCACAGAATTTAATTCTTTTTTATGACTAAATAATATTCCTCTGTGTATGTGTAGGTAATATTTTGTTTATCCATTTATTTATCTGTTGATAGACTCATGTTGTTTCCACCTTTTGGCTACTGTGAATAATGCTGGTATGAACATCTATACTAATAAAAGGGTAATATGCTAATTAGACGGCGGACATCCTTTTGGACAAAGCTGCGGCAGCTGCTGCTACTGCGAGGGCTGGGTCGAGGCTCAGGCAGCCGCGGTGGCTGGCAGTGGCAGTGGCAGTGGCAGTGACAGCGGCATGATGGAGGCGTCGTCTTCCCCTGATCAGCCCCGTCTTCCCCTGATCAGCAGCGAGGGGGTGATGGGGGCGGTGCCTTTCCATGATCAGCCTGTTGCCTCCCGCAGAGGAGTGGGCCTAAGCTGTCAGTAGGACATCCCCTGAGGGCTCCTGGACTGTAAGAGGGGGCAGGTGGGGCTGAGGTCCCCCCACCCCCCTGCACCAGGCCTCTAGTTGGTATATATAAGTGTCTGTTTTTAGTTTCTGCTTTCCTTTGAGTATATGCCTAGGAGTGATCATATGGTAGTTCTGTTTAACCTTTTGAGGAACTGCTAAACTGTTTGCACAGCACCTGCACTCTTGTACATTAGTGCAGGTGCTGTACATTAGTGCACCAGCAATGCATGGAAGTTCAAATTTCTCCACATCCTTGCCAATGTACATGGTTTATCTTTTTCTTTTTTTAATAACTGTTCTAATAAATATGAAGTAGCTCTAGGCTTTTTTCTTTATGCTAATTATATTTAACTAGAGGCCCATGCACTGGAGGGGGGTCCCTCAGCCTGGCCTGCCCTGCCCCCTCTCACAATCCGGAGCTCTCAGGGGCGGGAGGCGACCCGGCGATCAGGGGAAGGTGATGCCCCCATCACACCTCTGCTGCTGCCACTGCCGGCAGCACAAGCCTCGGCCGGCCCTGGGCAGCCGCGATCCAAGGCTTGCCTGTGTCTTAGGTGTCGGCTGGGCAGCCGCCATCTGAGGCTTGTCTGAGCCTCTGGGCGGCTGCGGGGCTGGGGGGCTGAAGGCGGGTCCAGCTGCACTGTGCGCCTGCCACGGGGCTGAAAGGACTGGGGGACTCCGGCGGGGCTGAGGGGATTGGGTGCTGCCATCTTGTTGCTATGGGCGCTGCCATCTTTGTGATGGTGTGATGGTCAATTTGCATATTCCCTCTTTCTAAGATAGGATAGGCAAACCAGTAGCTTAGAAGTTAGACAACTGTTTTTCTTCCTTATAAATAAATTTTTTCTTTCTTATAAATATATTTGTATATAATATTCTTCAAAGAGATAAATTACACAATTAACGACATCTTTTTTGAAAAGAATAAAGGTTTTTGATAAGCTGGTACATGTAGTTGTTGTAACCACCTTTCTTTATATGCTCATACCCTTTTGTTTTTTAAGAAGTTTTTTCAAAATTTTCACTAAGGATATGTTTTTATTGATTTTAGAGAGAGTGAAAGGGAGATAGAGAAAAACATTAATGTGAGATAGAAACAGTGATTGATTGCCTCCCTTATGCACCCCAGGGATCAATCAGCAACCTAGGTATGTGCCCTGGCCTGGGAATCAAACCTGCAACCTTTTGGTGTACAGAAAGATGCTCCAACCAACTAAACCATCTGGCCAGGGCATATCCTTTTAATCTAAAATGTATTCAGTCAACTAGTGAAAGATGATTTCAGTTAACCATGGGTGATAAGATATATTAAATGGAAAAAGTAGGGCACTAAGTATAAGAAGATCCCGTTTTTATAAATAAAAATATTTATAAGTGTATATCTATGCATAGAAAAGACAAGATACATATGTCCACAAATATTGGCAAGAGCCATCTATATGTTATTTATTTTTGTATTTTTCCAACTCCCCCACCCCCAGAACAGGTATTCTGTAATCAGTCAATGTATCTTTTTAAAGATTAGTAGATTGGGAAATATAAATTACTGCTAAAACCTTTATATGTATGTATGGTATTATAAGCATAGAGAAAATCACCAAAGAATGTTAGGCTGTTAATATAGGTTACTTAGTGGAGTTAGACAGAAGAAGAAAGGGAAGGGGTTAAAAAAAGACCCCTAATTTATATATTATTTAGGTGCTATAGAAAAAATAAAGCAGAGCAAAAGTTTTATAGGGAACTGAGGATGGGGACATTTTGCTATTTATAGTGGGTGTTTTTGTAAAGTTATTATATTTAAATATTTAAAATAAAAGGAAAATGAAATTGTATAAAAAGTAAAAATGGCCGAGACCGGTTTGGCTCAGTGGATAGAGCGTCGGCCTGCGGACTCAAGGGTCCCGGGTTCGATTCTGGTCAAGGGCATGTGCCTTGGTTGCGGGCACATCCCCAGTGGGGGGTGTGCAGGAGGCGGCTGATCGATGTTTCCCTCTCATCGATGTTTCGGACTCTCTATCCCTCTCTCTTCCTCTCTGTGAAAAATCAATAAAATATATTTAAAAAAAAAAAAAGTAAAAATGGCTATAGTCTTCATCATTAGGTTCGTTTCCTTCTACACTTTTCCTCTATTCTCATTCCCTGTAAAACAATGACTGATTTGGAGATTAAAAGCAAAACTTGGGTTAAAAAGGATTCAGACAAAGTAACTTAAAATCAAAATAATGAAAAACTAATTAGTTGCAAGAGTTAAAAATGAAATTGGCTAAAGTCATATTTCACTGTGGAGCTAACATAATTATGTTTGAACTAGCTGATTTTTAACTTGTATTTTAAAATTGATTGCCTTTTTTTAACAGAATCTTCAAAACTTGGGCAGTCCCTGCTTGTTAATTTTGAGAAGGATAGAGTGTCCCATTTTTCTATGTGCGTTTATGCTGGCAAGTCATCTGATGAAGGTATCAGTTTGTGGTCAGAAATTGAGAAAGAGGAGTGAGGAAACTAAAAATATTGACACACACACCCCACCTTGCAGTGTATCAGAGTGTCCTTTTGGACTGGTTGGGAAACTATAGCCTAATCCAAATAGCCTTTTCCAAAGTAGACATATTGTTTCCTAGCTTGGATGAGATGACATTTGATTTTTAAGGGTGTGATTCTTTTGTTTAAAGAAACACTTTTTAAAAAAGTGACCCGTAAAGATAATAGCTTACCTTTATTGACTGACTATACTTAAGATTTTGTCTTAATTCCCTTAATCTTCCCAACAACCTGGTGATGTAGTCACATACATTATCCTATTTTAAAGAGGAAGAAACAGGTTCTGCAGAGGATCTCTGGGAATATGGATACAGTTTGCAAAGAGCAAATGAATAGATAAGTGCCAGTCTTACTCCCCTAAGTAATGTGAGAGCTAAACAAGGTCTTTCAAAGTTGGTCTGTACTTTGGAACCTGAAACTTAATTTTTGGAATACAATAGCATAGTGATTAAGAGCTTTAGGCTTTGAACTCAGAAAAACCCAGGCTGGAGGATTAAGGTCCATCTTGAAGAGTTCCTGATTATTGTAATCAATAGAACCATCATTGATTGTATAACAAATGATATTAGGTAGCATTTACTATCTCAGGCTAACACTATGTACTTCCCATATATTATTTAATCCTCACATGTTATAAAACATGCTAAGTAGAGAAGAAAGAAATATGTCTTAAATTTAGATGTCAGTAAGTAAAATACTATTTAAAAATACAGGCGTTATTTACTGTATTCAGGCCATTTATGCCAGACATAGACTTTTAAAGCTCTTTGCTACTAGTTACTCCTCCTCTCTGCTTGTGAAGGAGAAACTCAGGGCAGCTAAATAATATTACAATAGAATTTTAACTGGAGGGTAGTGCCTAGGTCAGTGGTCGGCAAACTCATTAGTCAACAGAGTCAAATATCAACAGTACAACGATTGAAATTTCTTTTGAGAGCCAAATTTTTTAAACTTAAACTTCTTCTAACGCCACTTCTTCAAAATAGACTTGCCAAGGCCGTGGTATTTTGTGGAAGAGCCACACTCAAGGGGCCAAAGAGCCGCATGTGGCTCTCGAGCCGCAGTTTGCCAACCACGGGCCTAGGTTATTTTGATGTATAGGAATTCTTTTGTATTGACTAATATTTAGAATCAGTGAGTCATGGTTTTTAAGTTCAGAAGTCTTCTAATTTATCTAATCTGGGGAAAATTTTTTTGGAATAAGGATAAAAAGGAATGGCTTAAAAATTTATGGACTCTTCATTGTATTTGTCTTAAATTGTATCCATTTACTGCAGATTATAAGAATTAACTTTCTGAATAAGAGATTATGTTTTTTGATACACCCTCTGTTCTATATTACTTAGTAGATAAAAAGAAAGAAAGGCCGAGTTAGAAAAAAAACATTAGGAATACTAGGATAATGAATTTAAATTAAATCATGTATTATTTAGAAATGAAATAAACATCTCTTAAATATGAAGAAAAATATAAATTTGTGATATATAAGACCATGGTGTAAATGTTCCTTTCCTCTACTTACAGGTCTGATGCATTACTTATAAACTCTTTAAAAGTACTACAATAGTAACATCACATAATTAAATCACTGTGTTATAGAACTGCACTTAAATGAAGATCTGAATTTTTTATTTGTTTTGCTTCTCTTAAATTTTCACTAAAGCTTTTTCGTTGTTGTTGTTAATCCTCACCCTGAGGATATTTTCCCATTGATTTTTAGAGAGAGTGGAAGGGAGAGAGAGAGATGGAGAGAAACATCGATGTGTGAGAGAGACATCTATTGGTTGCCTCTCACATGTGCCCGACTAGGACCGGGATCCAGCCTGCAACTGAGGTACGGTGCTCTTGACTGGAATCAAGCCCAGGACCCTTCAGTCCTTGGGCCGATGCTCTATCCACTGAGCCAAGCCCGCTAGGGCATCACTAAAGCTTTTGAACTTTTACATTTTCTTTATCTAAAAAAGAAGTAGAAATACTACCTGCTTTACCCTGTTTAACAGTCCCATGAGATAGTGGTGAGGAGAGTTGAATAAACTGTAAAGTTCTATAAAATTATAAGGTCTGTTGATTGAATAAACTTTCTGGAATCAATCTTTTTTTTAAAAAAAAATATTTTTATTGATTTCAGAGAGGAAAGGAGAGGGAGAAATATCAGTGATAAGAGAGAATCATTGATCAGCTTCCTCTTGCATGCCTCCCACTGGGGATCAAGCATGCAACCCGGGCATGTGCCCTTGACCGGAATCGAACCTGGGACCCTTCAGTCCATAGGCTGACGCTCTATCCGCCGAGCCAAACCAGCTAGGTGTGAAACCAATCTTAACCACACAGAAAGTATTGCTACATTCTCAGAAACTAGGTTTTAGGTATATTCTCTTAAAACCACATTTAAACACCAAAGTGCTTGGCTGCGTTAGGTATTTTTGTTCTGCCACTTAATATAAGTGAAATATAAGTTAATATTTGAAGAAAAACTAGAAAGTAAGGTTTTTCAGAGTAATTAATAAACTCTGATTTATGAGGCATTTTTGAGGAAAATTGAAAATGCCTGTGTGTTAAGTATTTACATTATTCAGTGTGTGTGTGTGTTTCCCTACTCAAAAAGGGTCAATAGTAAGATTTATGTGGCTGCTTGACCTAGCTGAGGTAGGGAGAGGGTGAAACAAAGTCAACTTTAACCCTAAATTTGCCTATTTCTTCTTGATTCTTTTAGGCAGAAGTTTTAGGATGTTTTAGTTCTTGTATGTTTGAACTCCTGAAAAGCTTTGTGGATTAATCAGGATTGCTATAATTGTGGGTTTTTAAAATAATTTTTAATTGATTTCAGAGAGGAAGGGAGAGGGAGAGAGAGAGAAACATCAGTGATGAGAGAGTCATTGACCAGCTGCCTCCTGCACACCCCACCCTGGGGATCTTGCCCCGAAACCCAGGCATATGCCCTAGACTGGGAATTGAACCGATTCATAGGTCGACACTCAACCACTGAGCCACGCTGGCCGGGCTGGTTTGTTTTTTTAACCAAAAGATGGGGCCACCTTTTAGGAGAGGAGCTGTGTGACAAGAGAATAAATCAGAAATGTTGAGTGAGTGCTCTAGTATGGTTTATATCTCCAGAAGTCGGTAGGGTAGAATTTCCAGGCACTTATGCCTCAGATTAGGCTTTAAAGTGGGAGATGGACTTTAAAGGATAGAACTCAAATCACTTAAAATTATACCCTAAGTACTGCTAGTTACATTTACATAATTGTAGTCTTAAAAGATTTGACTTGTCCTGAGGCTACTTAACAGTATTTTGTATGTGTGCTGCTCCCTAGTAATATTGCACCTTAAACATAATCCTGCTTTTAAAACATTTTTTATAGCATTTGATAAATTCAAGCAAAGCCAATGAGACCCTCCTAAAGTTTTTGAAAAGTTTATTTTGTTTTCTAACTTATATTTTACTAATCGAGCACTAGTAATTCATTTTTAGAAATGCCTCTGAAATTATTACTAGAGCTGGGCCGCAGTGTGCAGTGTGAGCAGACTGAAATGAATGTATTGAGTTTAAAATGCTTTTATCACAACTCATTGTTCTCCTGGATTATGAACATCAGAATAAATTATACAAATGTCTTTTGTAAGATCACTTTGAACAGTTTATTGGGAATTGTACCAGGAAATAACTTGATTTCTTGTAAAATTTTTAACAAGTCACTTTCACAAACATAGTGTGGCCCCTATATTTACTACCTTCTTACTTTGTTTGATATATAAAATGTTTGCATACTTGAGTGTTCTTACCTGCCATAAGTGGTTTCTCATGGTGCTTTGTGTAGATTGGGGCATGCAGATTGTGGGAACAGTTTTCAGAACTCTGCAGACTCTGGAAATACAGTACAGCTTTTTGCCTTAGCCAACAGAAGGTGACTTCTCTGCTGATGCTTGGGGGTTGAGTGTTGGTACTGTGCTCTTAATGGCCATTTGATTTGTTGCCTGAGGATGGAAGTGCAATATTATGGGAGGACTTGTACCTTGCCTTTTCAGTGTTTAGACTTAAACAGGTAATTAATCATTTCTTTATTTTTAAAATGTATTTTTATTGATTTCAGAGAGGAAGGGAGAGGGAGAGAGAGAGAGAGAGAAATATCAATGATGAGAAATAATCATTGACCGGCTGCCTTCTGCACAGCCGCCACTGGGAATCGAGCCCGCAACCCTGGCATGTGCCCTGATTGGGAATCGAACTGTGACCTCCTGGTTCACAGATTGATGCTCAACCACCGAGCCACGCTGGCTGAGCAAACTCCTTCTTGAATAATTCAGAAATATAGAAATGTTCAGAAACACTAAACTTTTACTGTAAATCAGATTTTTAAAACCAGGAATACATTTCCTGAGAGTTTCCATGAACAGCATGCACCAGTACAGCCAGTGAGTTTTCTCCTATATGTTTAGCGGAAAGCTCTGAAGCAAGAGGCCAGTGATTCCATCGCTTTACTTTCAAGAAATAAGATTATCCCAACCAGCATGGTTCAGTGGTTATGAACCAGGAGGTCATGGTTCCATTCCCGGTCAGGGCATATGCTGGAGTTGTGGGCCGGATCCCCAGTGTAGGGCATGCAAGAGGCAGCCGATCAATGATTCTCTCTCATCATTGATGTTTCCATCTATCTCCTCCCTTCTCTGAAATCAATAAAAATATATTTAAAAAATAGTTCTAAAAAAGAAAGGAGTTTGAGAAATTTATATTGCACCATAGAAATCAACTAATTTGCTGTGACATTCAACCGTTGACATTCAGCTGTTCTTATTAAGAAATTTGCTTCATTCTTTTACTAAAATGGAGAATTATTCTTAAGGGTACAATATTATGGCCTGTGGTGTTTGGCCCATAACAAATAGAGAGAAAGTAGTGATTATCATTATAGTCATTTGCAAAATAATGTGAACATGTAGCAGTTCTCTCATTTAGCTTTTGCTAGTTTTGGAAATCCTGGAAGCGTTAACAAAATGTTAAGCTTGTTTTACTGAATTACTCCTGTTTATTGTTTACTTCTAAATTTTACTGTATTACTCTTTATTAATATTACTCCTTAATTGTTTACTCTTTAATTCTCAATTTTACTGAATGTCTGCTTGGTTTCATGGTGGCCAATTTACATACATGAAGAATATATATCCTACCTAATAATAGACAAATATGCAAATTGACCATACCTCCGACACACCCACAAGCCACACCCATCGTCCAATCAGAGCGAGTATGCAAATTAACCCAAACCAAGATGGCTATAACCACAGAGAGCAAGGTTTCCTAGGTAACAGAGGAAGCCAAGCTTTCTGCCTGCCCTTGCCAGGCCTAAGCCTCCACTCAAGCTACAAAGTTTCAATTATAGAAGGTAAACAAATTCAAACAGAAATGGCGGCAGATTGGAGCTTGAGAGAGCAGGCCAGGGTTGCTCCCGGCAACAGGGGAAGCAAAGCTTTCTGCACACCCTGGCCGGGCCCACCCGCTTAAGGCAACAAAGTTTCAATTATAACCCCAACAGAAATGGCTGACGGCCTCGGAGGGAGCCCCAGGCTTGGCTCCGCTCTAGGCTATAAAGTTTCAATTGTAGAAGGAAAATAAATTCCAGATACCAGGGCCTCCGCTTGGGTTGCCAGGGGGCGTGGCTGGCCTGCAAATGACCACAGGCCCCTCGCTCAGGCCGCCCCACGCCCCAAGGGAACCCCACCCTGATCAGGGAAACCCTTCAGGGCAAACCAGCTGGCCCCCACCCCTGTACCAGGCCTCTATCCTATCTAATAAAAGAGTAATATGCAGATTGATCATCACTGCAACACACAATATAGCTGCCCCCATGTGGACACAAGATGGCCACCACAAGATTGCCAGCAGGAGAGGGCAGTTGGGAGGCACCCGGCCTTCAAGGGAGGGCAGTTGAGAAGGACCAGGCCTGCAGGGGAGGGCAGTTGAGAGGGACCAGGCCTGTAAGGGAGGGCAGTTGGAGGTGATCAACCCTGCAGGAGAGGGCAGTTAGGAGTGACCAGGCCAGCAGAGGAGGGAAGTTGGGGGCAAACAGGCTGGCAGCGGAGTGGTTAGGGGGTGATCAGGCTGGCAGGCAGAAGCGGTTAGGGGCAATCAGGAAGGCAGGCAGGCAAGCAGTTGGGAGCCAGCAGTCCTGGATTGCGAGAGGGATGTCCGACTGCCTGTTTAATGATAAACGGGCAGTCGGACATCCCTCGAGGGGTCCCAGATTGGAGAGGGTATAGGCTGGGCTGAGGGACAACCCCCCTCCATGCACGAATTTCGTGCACCGGGCCTCTAGTATATATATATTATATTGTTTGTTTTTATTTTTTTTAATTTTTATTTACTTATTTATTTTTTAAAAAGAATATTTGAGTATTTATAACAAACAAAAATAAACAAAGATAAATGAAAGAATATATACATAGGTAAATATACCCTGGGTCCTGCGTCCTAAGGTGTTTTTTTTTTTGTTCTTGTTTTTTACATGCAGTAAACATTAATATTGCAAGAAAACCTATTTTAAATATAATAATGTTACATGCAATAAACATTAGTATTTCAATAAAAACTATTTTAAATATAATATTACCAAAACTGTACTAACATAGTGTAATATCTATCCCAAAAGTTGTAGGAAATATTAAAAATCTGCAAATAACAGAATTCTGTTATATTCTAAAATATTTTTTCTCTGGCTCTATTTTTGTTCATTAGTTTATGTTGTTCATTATATTCCATAAATGAGTGAGATCATGTGATATTTATCTTTCTCTGACTGGCTTATTTCGCTTAGCATAATGTTCTCAGGTCCATCTTACATGAAGAATATTTTAAATTTATACCTAAGAATCTAAACTATAACTAGCATAATGCTTAAAACAATCTTGTTTTTTTTTTTGAAACATGCACCCCAAATACTTGGGAATTATTGTATTTCCTTTAAACTGAACAATCCCCTCTAAAGAATGCTTCTCTTTCTACACATTCTTTTGGATTGCACATGACCTTATGCATGTTTAAAAACACGTTTCTACTTTCTTTGGTAGGGTTACTGTGGTTTAAAACCACTTTTTATTTTCAGCATTGTATATTTAGGACAGATTGAATATGTATGTGTGTAGGTGGAAAATGTTTACAATTTCATGTGACAGAGCCAGGTGAACAGAAGTGGTGCTTAGTTTTATGAAAACACACACACACACACACACACACACACACACACACACACTATGGAGGGAAAGGCCGAACAATATTAGTAAGTCAAACTTTGGAAATAACATCAGTATAGTAATTCCATAATGGCTTCAGTTGGGTATTATCAGCTAGCTGGTTTTTGCCTGGGCTCTGTTCTGATGAGTTGTTGTAAGACTATTTAGCTGACTGCCAGTCAACAGTTGTATTGTGCCGATTGTACAGTTATAGAATTCCGCAGTTGTTAGTGTTCTGATTCTAGAGTGTAGTCCCTTAGCATAGGGTGGTTCCTAAATGACTGCACTGAAGATTTCTGTTAGAATGCAGCATTCATTGGACCCAGGTGACAGTATTTTGTTATTCATTCAGGAAATATCTCAAGGACCTACTGTATTCTAGACATTGTTAAAGGCAAAGGGGTTATAAGGGTGAAATGAACTTAGCTTCTTGGAGCATATTGTCTAGTGGGGTAGGGGACAGTAAACACTAAGTAGGCAGATATCTAATACAACTTCAAAGTATTATGAAAACCATAAAGCTGAGTAAAGAGAAAAGAATGATGGGTAGGGGCAGGTTGGTCAAGGAGCTCCCCTTTGAGGAGTGACTTTTGAGTAGAAACATGATTGATAAGAAGTGAGCTAGCAGCAAGAAGGTCAGTATGACAGAAATAAAGTGAGCATGAGAGAGGGGTAGGAGATAAGGTGGAAAAGGGAGATAGAGGCCAGGTCATTGTGTAAGGCCTTGTAGATCATAGTTAAAGAATTGGGGTTTTGGGGGGAAACGAAGATGGCGGCATAGGTAAACCCTTGAACTTGCCGCCTTGCACAACAACTTCAAAACTACAACTAAAAGACAAAACGGACATCATCCAGAACCACAGGAAGGCTGGCTGAGTGGAAATTCTACAACTAGAAGGGAAGAGAAAGGCACACTGAGACTCAGAGGAGCTGCAGAAGTAAAGTCCAGAGGTACGGAGGCGCGTGTGCACGCGGGAAGGGGCTGGCTTTTTTCAATCCCCAGGGAGACACAAGCTCCTGACTGCTCTGAACTCCAGTTCTGGGCGAGATTTGGGGACCCAGACTCATACGGGGAGAAACTGGACTGTCTGGCATCAGGCGGAACTCAAGGGTGGCTTTCTCTCAGAGGTGCTTGCAGTGATTACCAAGGGACACTGAGACCCAGGGGCCTCTAGGGCAGGGCTGACGGGAAGCCATTGCTATTTGCTCTGCCCTGAGACTCCGCCCCATCCAAGCTGTGGCAGAGGCTTTTGCATATGAAAGGCCTGGTCCTTTGAAATCTAAACTTACCTATCAAACTGCAGCTGAGTCAGAGAGACCCAGAACATCCAAAAGAAGGCCCAAGGCCCCACAGCAGCTTGCATTGCTTCACAGCTGGGCCTCATCTGGGCACCTCCAAAACCGAAACAAAAAAGAGGAATCTGCAGATCTCTCCATAGCTCCTGCTGGGTGGCCTCAGGCAGAAGCTAAATTAGCACCTCCTTGGAGATCCAAAAGCCAGTGTACCCAGGGGTCAGAGTAGAACCATCCAGATTACAACTCCTCAGATCCATAAGGGACACACTCAGAGGGCAGACTCAGTGAGCACCAAAGCCCCACTGAAGTAAGTCTTGCCTCATCAGGGTGTCTCCAGCACAGAAGTTCTCCCATCGTAGACACAGCTGATTCTCACAGCCAGTTGGACTGGAGGTCAATTTCTTCCAGTGATACCAACAACAATCAAGGCTTAACTACAACAAGACTGTGCACACAGCCCACAAAGGGATGCACCAAGAGTGTCCACCTCAGGTAACTATAGGACCCCTAGCACACAAAGCCACTCCATCAACTCAGGGAAGCAGCCAAAATGCAGAGACAAAGAAACAGGTCACAAATGAAAGAAATGGAGGAAAGCAAACTACTGGATGTAGAGTTCAAAACCACGGTTATAAGGTTTTTCAAGAATTTTCTAGAAAAGGCGGATACATTTAGTGAGACCCTCGAGGATATGAAAAAGGACCAACTAGAAATCAAGCATACACTCACTGAAATAAAAAATAATATACAGAGATCCAACAGCAGACTAGAGGATCACAAGAATCAAGTCAAAGATTTGAAATACAAAGAAGCAAAAAAACACCCAACCGGAAAAGAAAAAAGAATCCAAAAATATGAAGATAGAGTAAGGAGCTTCTGGGACAACTTCAAGCGTACCAACATCAGAATTATGGGGGTGCCAGAAGGAGAGAGAGAGAGCAATATACTGAAAACCTATTTGAAGAAATAATGACCAAAAACTTCCCCCACCTGGTGAAAGAAATAGACTTACAAGTCCAAGAAGCGCACAGAACCCCAAACAAAAGGAATCCAAAGAGGACCACACCAAGACACATCATAAAATGTCAAGAGCAAAAGTCAAAGAATATTAAAAGTAGCAAGAGAAAAACAGTTACCTACAAGGGAGTACCCATATGACTGTCAGCTGGTTTTTCAACAGAAACTATGCAGGCCAGACGGGAGTGGCAAGAAATATTCAAAGTGATGAATAGCAGGAACCTACAACCAAGATTACTCTACCCAGCAAAGCTATCATTCAGAATTGAAGGTCAGATAAAGAGCTTCACAGATAAGAAAAAGTTAAAGGAGTTCATCACCACCAAACCAGTATTATATGAAATGCTGAAAGGTATTCTTTAAGAAGAGGAAGAAGAAGAAAAAGGTAAAGAAAAATTATGAGCAACAAATACATATCTATCAACAAGTGAATCTAAGAATCAAGTGAATAAAAAGTCTGATGAACAGAATAATCTGGTGAATATAATGGAATCAGTGGCATAGAAAGGGAGTGGACTGACAATCCTCGGGGGGAAAGTGGTGTGGGGGGTGCGGGAAGAGACTGGACAAAAATCATACACCTATGGATGAGGACAGTGGGGAGGGTAAGGGCATGGGGTGGGGTGGGGTGGGAACTGGGTAGAGGGGAGCTATGGGGAGAAAAAAGAGGAACAACTGTAATAATCTGAATAATAAAGATTGAAATAATTAAACAAAAAAAAAGAATTGGGGTTTTATTTTGAGTGGGATGGAGAACCTATGGAGGATTTTAGGAGAGGAAAGTTTGTGTTTTAAGATGATGAGAATAGATTTAGAGAGATTGGGAGTGAAACATAGTGGAATAGATGGAATAGGCAAGAGATGATGATTGGCTGGGATTAGGTTAAAATGGTTGGATTAAAAAAATTTTTTTAAATATGTTTTTATTGATTTCAAAGAGAGGAAGGGAGAGGGAGAGAGATATAGAAACATCTATTGGCTGCCTCCTGCATGCCCCCTACTGGGGATTGAGCCTGCAATCCGGGCTTGACCAGGAATTGAACCAGCGACCTCCTGGTGCATGGGACTATGCTCAACCAAACTGAGCCACATGGGAGGGGCTAAAGTGGTTGAATTTTGAAGGAGAAACTTGACAGGACATGATGAATGATTCAATGTGGTGGGTGAGGAAAATAAAGGCATCAAGGTTACTTTTTTGTGCTGATAAGCACTGTTACATTATTATCAATAATGGTAATATAGTTACCAAGCTATCATGGATTAAGTGCCCACTATGTATCAGACATTGAGTTTTGCACTCTTTGTAGTTTTTCATTTACTTGTCACAACAACCTCTTAAATATAGTTGTGCTAATTTTACAGATGAAATTAAGCCTTAGATGTGATTTGCCCAGGTCCACACAGCCAAGTTTATTCAGCTACAGGTTTTTTTTTGTTTGTTTGTTTGTTTTTTATTTCTAAGCATATTCTCAGTTTATTTAGTCATTCAACAACTAGTTGCCAAGTATTCTAGGAGTTAAGTTTACAAAGGTTAACAAGGCTGAGTCACTGTTCTCATTTAGTTTAAAATATTTATATTTTATGTGTGTGTGTGTGGGGGGGGATTCTTACCCTGGCCAGGTGGTTCCATTGGTTGGAATGTCATTATTGTATACCAAAAGGTTGTGGGTTTGATTCCTGCTCAGGGCACATACCTAGGTTGTGGATTCAGTCCCCAGTTGGGGCGTGTGCGGGACGCAACTGATCAATATTTCTCTCTCTCTCCCCCCTCTTCCCCACTCCCTTTCCTTTCTCTCTCCAGAATCAATAAAAACATCACCCCCACCCCAAGAGAAAACCCGTAGCAATAACCCTCCAAACTTCCCCATCCCCCCAGCCGTAAACAAACATTAATCTACTTTCTATCTCTCTGGACTTGCCTATTATGGACTTTTTAATGAAATGAACTCATGTAAGGTGTAAACTTTTGTCACTGGCTTCTCTCATTTAGCATAACGTTTTCAAGGTTCAGCCATGTTGTAGAATATATCAGTACTTCATTTCTTTTTCTGACCAAGTAATATTCTGTTGTTTGGACATACCATGTTTTGTTTATTTGTTCATCAGTTGATGGGCTGTTGAGCTGTTTCCACCTTTTAGTTATTAGGAATAATGCTGCTACGAACATGCTGAGGTCCTAAGGTTTTAATAAACTGCAAGTCCTGGAGTCCTATAATTCTAGTTTGTAGGAAAGAGAGAACCCTGGTTTTAAAAACATTTTTTATTGCTCTGGGCAGGCTTTTGGAAGGTAAAAGAGTAATTTTATTAGGTTTTATTTGGAAATGTTGAAAGTAACCAGAGGATTTTTTAAATTACATTTGAAGTCCACAGGGGTCCAGAGACACTAAGCTGGGAACAGGACTGATCTAGTTCTACCCACCTTGTTTTTAAGATGAAGCCACAAAATTCATGGACACTGACAATAGTGTGGTGATTGTGATGCGGGGGGTGTGTAGGGAGGAGAAGAGAATATGGAGGGGATAAATGATGGTGGGAAAAATAAAGAGTAAACAAAATTAAAAAGATGAAACCATAAGATCCAGGGAGTTGCATGAGCTTTCCAGTGCCTCCAAATTTAGTATCAGTGACTTCATAGTGTTTTGACCTATAATAATCAACATGCTATCTTTACTTTTTAATGACATGGTAGGATTAGGCAACTGTAAACTTTCTTTTTTCCTTTTTTTATCCTCACTGGAGGATATTTTTCTCACTGATTTTTAGAGTGAGAGCGGGAGAGGTTGGGAGGGTAAGAGAGAGAGAAACATCCATGTGAGAGAGATACATCGATTGATTAGTTGCCTCCCACATGCGCCCTGACCTGGGCTGTAATCAAACCCACCCCTTCCGTTTATGGGCTGACGCTCTAACCACTGAACAAACTGGCCAGGGCAGAACTAAACTTCCTTTAAAAAATGTATTGTGGTAAAATATACATAACATAAAGTTACCATCTTAACCAAATATAAATTTACCATCTTAACCATTTTAAGTGTACAGTTCAGTAGCATTAAGTACATTCACACACTATTGTAACCATTACCACCATTAGTCTCCACAATCTTTTCATCAATCCAGATTGAAACTCTGTACCCATTAAACTCCTCCTGCCTCTGGCAACTCTACCATTCTACTTTATGTGTATAAATTTGAATACTCTAGGTGTGTCATATGTGGAATCATACAATATTTGTCCTTTTATGACTGGCTTATTTCACATAACACAATGTCCTTAAGGTTCATCTATGTTGGAGCATGTATCAGAATTTTCTTGCTTTTTAAAGATGAGCTAGAGGCCCGGTGCACGAAATTCGTGCATGGGTAGGGTCCCTAGGCCTGGCTGGCGATCAGGGCCGATTGGGGCCTTCCAGATGCCAGCTGGGTCCTTCCTTCCCTGGCTGCAGGCTGCGGGCCGGGGCCTTCGTTTGTTCCGCACCACCCTCTGGTGGTCAGCGTACGTCATAGTGAGCAATCGAACTCCTAAGGGGACAGTTTACATATTAACCTTTTATATATATAGATAATATTCCTTTGTATGTGTATAGCACATTTTGTTATCAATTCATTGGTTATTGGACACTTGGGTTTTTTCCACCTTTTGGCTATTGTGAACTATAGTGCTGTTGTGAACATGGGTTTGCAAATATTTCTTTGAGTAAATGCTTTAGTTTTTTTGGGTCTATATCCAGAAGTGGACTTGCAGGATTATGTAGTAATTCTTATTTCCAATTTTTTGAGTAACTGCCATATTGTTTTTCATAGCAGCTGCACCATTTTACATTCTTACCAGCAATGCACGAGAGTTCCAGTTTCTCCACATTCTTGCCAACACTTTTTTTTATAACAGTAATCCTAATGGGTGTGAAGTGGTATCATTGTGGTTTTGATTTTCATTTCCCTAATGATTAGTGATGTTGAGCACTTTTTCATGTTGTTATTACCTGTTCCTGTATCTCCTTTGGAAAAATGTCTATTCAAAATCCTTTGCCTATTTTTAAATTTGGTTGTCTTTTTACTTTTTAAAAAAATATATTTTTATTGATTTTAGAAAGGAAGGGAGAGGGAGAGAGATAGAAACATCAACGATGAGAATCATTGATTGGCTATTTCCTGCCTGTCCTCCACGGGGGATCAAGCCTGCAACCCTCGCATGTGCCTGACCGGCATTGAATCATGACTTCCTGGTTCATAGGTCGATGCTCAACCACTGAACCACACCAGCTGTGCTGTTTTTACTTTCTTGATGATGTTCTTAAAACACAAACTTTTTTTTATTTTGATGAATTTATCTGTTTTTTTCTTTTGTTGTTTATACTTTTTTTTGGGGGGGGGGGAATTCCATTTTGTTTATTTTTAAACAAAATCTCCAAAACAATAAATGTTGTCAATTGCTTTTTTTCCCCAGTGATGGTGTTACTAAAAAGCCACTGCCAAATTCAAGATCATGATGATTTATTTACTCCTGTTTTCTTTTTCTCTTTTTTAAAAAAATATTTTTTTTTTGATTTCAGAGAGTAAAGGAGAGAGAGAGAGAATCATTGATTGGCTGCCTCCTACATGCCCCTCACTGGGGACCAAGTCCACAATCTGGGCATGTGCCCTTGACTGGAATCAAACCCAGGACTCTTCAGTCCACAGGTTGATGCTCTATCCACTGAGCCAAACTGGCTAGGGCTCCTATGTTTTCTTTTAAATGTTTTATAATTTTTAGTCTTAGCTCTTACAAAAGGATCTTGATCCTTTGGGTTAATTTTTGTACATACTGCGAAATAGGGGTTCAATTGTATTCTTTTACATGCAGATAATCCAGTTGTATCAACACCATTTGTGCTGGGGCCATTGTTTGGCACTCTTCTCGTTTCTGTTCCATTGATCTGTATGTCTGTCCCTATGCCAGTACCACACTGTCTTGAATAAGTTTGAAATTGGGAAGTGTGAATCCTCCAACTTTGTTCTTTTTCAAAATTCTTTGGCTATATCTTGAGTCCTTTGAGTTTACATATAAATTTTAGGGTCAACTTGTCAGTTTCTACAGATAAGCCAGCAAAGAAGCCTATTCTGATAGGGATTGTGTTGACACTATAGATCAGTTTGGAGAACATTGCCAAATTAATAGCAATATTGCTTTTACTGCTTTTGGACCCACATTTTCCTCTTATAGCTCTTGAGTTTACATGTTTCAGTTCATAGGACCATTCTATCTAGTCTCTATTTCAAATCAAGTTGCCCAGCTTGGATCCTTGTTCCATTCCATTATAGTGGGGCCTAGAGGGTAGGATCATGAATATAAACATACTAGTGGCCCGGTGCACGAAATTCGTGCACATTAAAAGGGGATTAAATTAGAGGAAATAATTTAATATTGCTGTTTGCCCTGTCTCTATAATAGAAGTGTCAGAGATGAAAGAAAATTAGTAAAATGTATATGAAAACCTTCCTCCTGTCAGAGTCTGGGGTGCACCACAGGACCCAGAGTCAAGTCCCTGCCCACCCACATGCGCCTCAAAATCGCATGAGACCCAGACCCGGCCGTGCCACCCCCTCCCCATTGGGCTAGATCCAGACTGGGCCAGTCCCACCCTTGTCAAGCCCCGCCGGGCAGGGGGTGTGGCCTCAGGTCCCCTGGCCTGGTGCCAGGACGAGGGGCATGGCCTGAGGTCCCCCAGCTCCAGACCAGGGCGGGGGGCGTGCCTTGAGGTCCCCCGTCAAGCCCTGCTGGGTGGGGGACATGGCCTGAGGTCCCCCATCAAGCCCTGCCAGGCAGGGGGGGGCGCAGCCTCAGGTCCCCCAGACCAGTACCGAGAGGGGGGCACAGCCTCAGGTCCCCCATCAAGCCCCACCTGCAGGGGGGCGCATCCTCAGGTCCCCCGTCAAGCCCTGCTGGGCGGGGTGTGTGGCCTGAGTTCCCCCGACTCAGCACTGAGGGTGCACCTTGAGGTCCCCCCTCAAGCCCTGCCGGTCGGGGGGCATGGCCTCAGGTCCCCTGGCCTGGCACTGGAGCGGAGGGCATGGCCTGAGGTCCCCCAGCCTGATGCCAGGGTGGGGGCTCGGCCTGAGGTCCCCTGTCAAGCCCTGCTGGGTGGGGGGCATGGCCTGAGGTCCCCTGTCAAGCCCCACGGGGGCGGGGGAGGGCGTAGCTTCAGGTCCCTGCTGATTGCTTGTTAAGGCTCCTTATGGGAACTTAGCCTCAGCTGTGGGTGCAACCATCTTTGTGAAGGAGTGATGGTCAATTAGCATATTCCCTCTTTATTAGATAGGATAAACATCACTGCTTGGGGCTTATTCCTGTGGTGAGGGAAGGAAGTTCTCAAAAGAGGAATGTGAGTTTGTGATATTCTCTGTTCATCTTGGAACTGCCAAGCAGCTCTTTGTTGTTTAGTTGAGAGCTGTTCATCAGGCACTGTCATTGTGGCAGTTGGTTCCAGCAGCTCTGCGGGTGGCTCCAAAGACAGTTCTAGAGGAAAAGAGACTACCTACTCATGGGTACGGTGGCTGCCTCCTTGCTTTCCTTAGGCAGCATGCTCCTGTATAAACCATTTCCATTTTATTATGGAACTCTTCTGGGCACTGCCTTTCTCATTAGAGTGTTTCTTCAACATCACCCAAGACATTATGGGTATCTCAGGTTTCATGATTGTTTTATGTCCTTCAGTCATTGAGGCAGTCTTAATGCCCAGGCAGGCTAATAATTGTCTCTCAAATGAAGGTACTCACGGGCTTTTGCCATAAGTTTTAGTCTGCATGAGAAGGGGTGGCAGACACTTCCAACATCGTAAATGAGTGGTGATCATAAGTGCCCAAAGGTGTTGAGAGAGCTACAGCCTTTTGTAATTCAGCCTGCTTTATCGTTCTTTTGGGTAGTCTTATAGATGGGAGCTCACAGTACTCCCAAATGTGGTACATGAATTCTCTAAAATCCAAATGAACCAATCAATCGCTGGTCTTCTGGTTTGGGCCTAGGGGTGGGTAGCAGTAGCAATTTACTTTTAGTCTATTGTGGAATATCCCCGGTGGCTCCTGCTTAGGTTATTCCTGAGAATTTCACTGTTTGGACAGGCCCTCAGATCTTTGCTAGATTTATTAACTAGCCCTGGTTGGTCATGTGCAGTACCATTGTATTCAAATCAGTCTTAGCCTGCTCTTTAGTTTCCGATATTGTCATAATGTCGTCAATATAGTGTATTATTATACTGGAGACCTGCATCAAGTCCAAATCCCTTCTGACCAGATTATAACAATAAACCAGGGAGGTTCACGTAACATAGCAAAAATAAATTGTGATTCTTTCCACGTGAAGGCTAATTGCGTTTGGCTCTTTTCTGGAGAAGTATTTGCAAGGTCAGTCACTGAGTACCTGCCTCCTTTAGCCTGATGTACTAGGTGTACCAGTTAATAATGGCGGATTTTGTAATCAAAGAATACACGATAATTTCAAGAGAAACATCAAAAGTGCTTTATTCAAAGTAATGTCCATCACTAGCTACACATTTCCCCCGTCTTTCAGGTAATTTGTGGATACCGTCCCAATAGAACTTTTCTTGTTTTGAGGCAAACCATGCAGAGACCCAATTTTCCACTTCTTCGTATGTTTTTTTAAAAAATATATTTTATTGATTTTTTTACAGAGAGGAAGAGAGAGGTATAGTTAGAAACATCGATGAGAGAGAAACATCGATCAGCTGCCTCTTGCATATCCCCTACCGGGGATGTGCCAGCAACCAAGGTACATGCCCTTGACCGGAATCGAACCTGGGATCCTTGAGTCCGCAGGCAGACGCTCTATCCACTGAGCCAAACCGGTTTAGGCTCTTCTTATGTTTTGAAGTGCTGCTCAGAAAGTGCGCATGCCATCGATCAGAACAAGTGCTAATCTGAAGGAGCAAGGTCTGGTGAATACGGTGGGTGGGTTAATACTTCCCGGGCAAGATCTTTTAACGTGTCTTTAACTGGTTTTGAAGTGTGTGATGGTGCGTCATCATGAAGCAAAATTACTTTGCCGTGTCTTCTGGCACATTTTGGTCATTTCACGATCAAAGCGTGGTTCAAATTGATTATTTGTTGTTGGTAGCGATCAGTATTAAAGGTTTCACCTGGTTTTAGAAGCTCATAATACACCACACCTTCCTGATCCCACTAAGCGCAGAGCATTGTCTTCTTTCCGAAGCAGTTTGGCCTTGCAGTCGATGTTGATGGTAGACCTGGATCAACCCATGATTATATGCATTTGGGATTCTCAAAATAAATCCACTTTTCATCACCAGTCACAATTCAATGCAAAAAAGACTTTCTTTCATGCCGTTGAAGCAACATTTTACCGATGACTTTTTGGTTTTCCACTTGTCTTTTGTTCAGTTGATGTGGCACCCATTTTCCTTCCTTTAAAATCTTTCCCATTGTTTGTAAACGATCGGAAATTGTTTACTGAGCAACGTTTAATCTTTCTCAGGTTGTTTTTGAGTTTGACACGAATCTTCATCCAATAATGCTTGTAATTGTTGGTCTTCAAACTTTTTTGGTTGACCTGGATGTTCTTTGTCTTTCACATCAAAATCATCACTTTTAAAGTGTTTAAACCAGCATTCACAAGTATCGAGGTGGAGCATGTTCACTATAAGCTTCCTGAAGTATAAGATAACTTTTTCTTCAAAATAAATAATGAATTAAAACTTCCCGCAAATGCTCTTTTTTTTGGCACAAAATTCGACATTTTTAAGCGTAAAAATATCTATGATGTTAACACCTTTGGCAAATTTGACATGAAGTTTTGAAGCTTGCTGTCAATACAACAGAATAGCATACATATCAAATCGCATATATATCAACATCTGTGTAACTCCATCTATTGAAAAAAATCCACATTATTAACTGGTACACCTAGTAATTTGTGTATGGTTGAGACCATGTGCAGAACTGCTCAGACTAGGGGCAGTATAACTTTATTTAAGCCTCAATAGTCTACTGTTAGTCTCCATGAGCCATCCACCTTTCTCACAGGCCACACAGGGCTATTTACAGCCAATTCACTGCTACCAGCACTCCCGCTTTTGGCATGTCATTAATTAAAGTGATACTCTTTTTTTGCCCACCAGGTATTCTGTATTGCTTTAATAAGTTAACCACCTGTGTGGTCTCGGTCAGTTTCAGTGTTTCTCATTTAGCATGCCCAATGAATACTGGCCCCTGGAATGACATACTTTCTATTTTACAGTATCATATTAGGGAGGGGAAGCATTCCCCAGTCAGACATAATATTCATCCCTGTAATACAAGCATGTCAAACTCATAACCCACAATGAATATTTTTGCAGCCCAGCTAACATAATAGCATGCAAGAAACGTTTTAATAAAATTTTCAGAACTTAATTCTTACAATATCCTGTTATATATAATCCTATCTAATAAAAGAGTAATATGCAAATTAACATCACTCCACTACACCTACAAGCCATGCCCACCAGCCAATCAGGAGCGAGTATGCAAATTAACACAACCAAGATGGCTGCAGCCATGGAGAGAGCAGGAGGCTTGGGTTTCCCCGGCAATGGAGGAAGCCAGTGTTTCCGCACACCCTGGCAGGCCCAGGCCTCCACTCAA